>NC_064832.1:43902248-48902248 GCF_024166365.1 Elephas maximus indicus
TGAACCTAGGACACCTTTTATGATAAAAATAAATTACCAAAAATGATAGGCTATGTCATAAGAACATAGGAGAAAAATCTAAGAAAATCTGAGTACAAACAAAATTAAGTAGATTAATAAATTGAACCCTTTTAAATAATAAGAATTTATGAGTTCATAGAAATAGTAGGTACATGAATGAATGAATGAACTACTGAATTAATAATGAGGAGAAGCATGCTCTTATTTAAGTATAATGTCATGTGCTGACTGGTAAATGTGGAGAGACTGCTGGATCTGGAAATTCAGTATTTGCAACCATCATAGTAAAAAAAATTTTCAGGGAAGAATCAATGAAAAACGTTATAACTAGGAAAAAGTTTTCATGGAGAAAGGATGTTTTCACAGATTAAAATGTCCTCCTCCAGACTGCTTATTAATTTCATGGTAAGTATGGTAATTATATATATATATATATATATATATATATTTTTTTTTGTAATTATATAGTGAGTCAATTAGACAAAACTTTGACAGGGTGATAAGAATTAACCTCACCAATGATGGGCAGATGAATGTTGAGAAGTACAAAGTATAATCCATGTAGAATTCTCACTGAGACTGCATAGTAAAAATCTAATCATAATAAAGGATCAAATGGGAGACAGTTTCTTCAAAAAAGTCCAATATCATAAAAGAAAAAATAAAGGCTGTGTAAATATTCCAGATTAAAGGAGGCAAAATTTCATGACAATTAGATGCAATATTTGACCAGAGATTTCATTCTATATTGTTGTTGTTAGGTTCCATAAAGTCCTTTCCAACTCATATCGACCCTACGTGCAATAGAACAAAACACTGCCCGGTCACATTCAATATTAGAGGGTTACAAAAAAAAAAAAAATGCTATAAAGATCATTTGAGATCAATGCACAAATTTTGAATATGAATAATAGATTAGATACAATTATTGTATCAACTTTATATTTACTGAAGTTGATAACTATATGGTGCTGTGGTTATGTGACTTGTTAATAACATATGTCCCTATTAGGAAGCACACATTGAAGTATTTAGGGGTCATGGTATATATAATTTATTCTAAATGGTTCAAATATTGGATGGATGGATGGATGGATGGACGGATGGATGGATGAATACACAGATAGAGAGATAAATATAGATAGATGATAAGTATATATGTATGTAATTTAATTTCATATGTAAGAGAGAGAGAGAATGAGAGAGAAAACAATGACAAAATGAGTGAGACAAGTGCTAACATTAGGTGAATCTGGGTTTAGGGTATATGATTTTTTTTTTTTTGGTGCCATTCTTATCCTTGCAAACTTTTTGTAAGTTTAAAATTACTTCAAAATTAAGAAATACAGTTTAAAAAATTGTTATTATTGTCAAGGAAATAAAGGTATCAAATATAACTTAAGATTACTGGGATAACCAAAAGAAACACTGAAAACTGTGTTGTTACATTTTAAGATGATGTAAGGAGAATAGTTAGGGAAATGAAATACGTAACTTAAATCTACACCTATTCTAGCAGGATGTCTGTAAGAAAAGGAAAAAGAAAGAAAGAAATGCTAATGAAAATAAACCAAAAAATAAATTGCAATGTCAGCATATTCTTGAATTTTGGAAGGTCACTCTGGACAAATGGGGAAAATGGAATGGATATAAGTTAGATAAATTAAGACATTTAATATCCTGGCAAAAGAGAGTGTATTAGGTGCCATTGAGTCAGTTCCAAATCATAGCAGTACTACCTATAACAGAATGAAACACTTCCAGGTTCTGCATCATCCTCACAATCGTTGCTGTGTTTGAGCCCGTTGTTGCAACCAGTCTGTCAATCCATCCCATTGAGGGTCTTCTTCCTCTTTTTTGGCTGACCTTCTGCTCTACCAACCATGATGTTCTTCTCCAGAGACTGTTCCCTCCTAATAACGTGTCCATAGTAAGTAAAAGAAAGTCATTCTCCTTTCCAAGGATCCCTCTGGCTGGATGAATCCAAAACAGACTTGTTCATTCTTCTGGCAGTCTGTGGTACATTCAATACTCTTCACCAACACCATCATTCAAAGGCATCAATTCTTCCTGCTTCCTTATTCATTGCCCAACATTCCCATGCATTATGAAATGATTGAAAATATTATGGCTTGGGTCAGGCATACGTTAGTCCTCAAAGTGAAATCTTTGCTTTTTAACATTTTAAAGATATCTTTTGCAGAACATTTGCCCAATGCAATGTATCCTTTGATTTCTTGACTGTTGCTTCTACGGGCATTGATTGTTCTTCCAAGTAAAATGAAATCTTTGACAACGTGACTCTTTTCTCCATTTAAAAAAATTATTATTTTTTTCTGAGGATTTTTGTTTTTAGGTTGAGGCTTAATCCATACTGAAGGCTGTGGTCTTTGATCTTCATCAGTAAGTGCTTCAATTCCTCTTAACTTTCAGCAAGCAAAGTTGTATCATCTGCATAAAACAGATTGTTAATGAGTCCTCCTCTAATCCTGATGCTTCATTTTTCTTTATATAATCCAGTTTTTCAGATTATTTACTCAGCATACATCGAGTAAGTATGGTGAAAGGATACAACCCTGACACACGCCTTTCCTGATTCTAAGCCACACAGTATCCCCTTCTTCTGTTCAAACTACTGACTCTTCATCTATGTACAGGTTCCTCATGAGCACAATTAAGTGTTCCGGAATCGCCATCCTTCTCAATGTTATCCATAATTTCTTATGATCCACACAGTCAAATGCTTTAGCATAGTCAATAAAACACAGGTAAGCATCATTCCGGTATTCTCTGCTTTCAGCCACGTGACATCAGCAATGATAACCTTTGTTCCATGTCTCCTTCCAAATCTGACTTGAATTACTGGCTGTTCCCTGTCAATGTACAGCTGCAAACTTTTATAAATTATCTTCAGCAAAATTTTACATGTGTGTGATATTCATGATGTTTGATAATTTCCACGTTCTGTTTTATCACCTTTCTATGGAATGGACAAGAATATGTATCTCTTCCAATCGGTTGGCCAGGTAGGTGTCTTACAAATTTCTTGGCATAGGTGAGTGAGCACTTCCGGAGCTGCATCCATTTGTTGAAATATCTCAGCTGGTATCCCATTAATTCCTGGAGGCTTGTTTTTCACCAGCACCTTCAGGGTAGCTTGGACTTCTTCCTTCTATATCATCAATTCTTGATCATATGCTACCTTGTGAAGTGGCTGGAAGTCGACCAGTTGTTTTTGGCACAGTGACTCTACATATTCCTTCCATCTTCTTTGGATGTTTCCTGCATCAGTCGATATTTTGCATGTAGAAACCTTCAGTATTACAACTCGAAGCTTGAATTTTTCCTTCAGTTCTTTCAGCTTGAGAAATACCAAACGTGCTCTTCCATTTTGGTTTTGTAACTGCAGGCCTTTGTATGTTTCATTATAATATTTTGTTTTGTCTTCTTGAGCCACCCTTTGAAGTTTTTTGTTCCGTTCTTTCACTTCACCATTTCTTCCATTTGCTTTAGCTACTCTGCTTTCAAAAGCAAGTTTCAGAGTCTTCTCTGACATTCGTTTTGGTCTTTTTTCTGTCTTTTTAATGACGTTTTGCTTTCTTCCTGTATGATGTATTTGATGCCATCACACAACTGGTCTAGTCTTCACTCATTAGTGTTCAATGCATCTAATCTATTCTTACAATTGTCTCTAAATTCAGTTGGGTTATACTCAAGATTGTACTTTGACTCTTGTGGACTTAATTTTCTTCAGCTTCAGCTTGAACTTGCATAGGAGAAATTGATGATATGTTCTGCAGTTGGTCCCTGGCCTTGTTCTATCTGACAATATTGAGCTTCTCCATCATCTCATTGCACAAGCATAATCAATTTGATTCCTGTGTATTCCATCCAGGGAGGTTCATGTATATAGTCACTGTTTACTTTGTTAAAAAAAGGTATTTGCTATGAAGAAGTCATTGGTCTTGCAAAATTCTTTCATGCAACCAACAACATTATTTTTGGCACCAAGGTCATATTTTTCAACTCCTGATCCTCACTTTTTGTTTCAGACTTTCATATCCCAATCCTCACTAATCATCAATGCATCCTGATTATAACTTTGATCATTTTTAGACTGCAGAAATTGACAAAAATCTTCAATTTCTTAGTCTTTGACATTAATGTTTGTTGCATAAATTTGAATAATAGTCATATCAACTGGTCTTCCTTGTAGGCATATGAATATTACCCTGTCGCTGACAACATTGTACTTCAGGATAGATCTTGAAATGTTCTTTTTATGGTGAATGCAAAGCCATTCCTCTTCAAGTTGTCATTCTCGGAGTAGTAGGCCATATGATTATCTGATTCAAAATGGCCAGTACCAGTTCATTTCAGCTCACTGATGCCTAGGATATCAATGTTTATATGTTCTATCTCGTCGTTGATAATTTCCAATTTCCTAGATTCGTACTATGTACATTCTGTGTTCCAATTACTAATGGATGTTTGCAGCTGTTTCTTCTCATTTTGAGTAGTACCATATCAGCAAATGAAGGTCCCAAAAGCTTGATTCCATCCACATCATTAAGATCAACTCTCCTTGAGGAGGCAGCTCTTTCCTAGTCATACTTTGAGTGGCTTCCAACCTGAGGGTCTCATCTTCTGGCAGTATATTAGATGATGTTCCACTCCTGTTCACAAGGTTTTCACTGGTCAATTATTTTTAAAAGTAAATTGCCAGGTCCTTCTTCTTAGTCTATCTTTTTCTGGAAGCTTCACTGAAACCTGTTCACCATGGGTGACCCTGCTGGAATTTGAAATACCAGTGATATAACTTCCAGCATCACAGCAACATGCAAGCAACCATAGTACCACAAAGTGACAGATGAGTGGTAGAAAGAGTGGGTAAGATATGGAAATAGACAAGCATGATTTGGGAGATTATGAGAAACCAAGTTGACTGGACTTGGTTTGGATCAGAAGAAATGAGTAAAAGAAAAGAGTCAGGTCTCTGACTAGAGCAGTTGAGAGCATAGTGGCAACACACTGAGGTGAGGATCACCACAGAGGACCTATTATAAAGGAAAATTAATCAATTTTGTATAGAATTTATTGAATTTCAGCTATTTGTATGGGTAGACACTTCCTGTAGGAGTTAGCTACATGAATCTGGAGCTAATGTGAAATAATCTGATTTGAAAATTTAGACTTGGGAATCAGCTACATCTGGATATGTTCACATGAAAGAATGTAACCTGAGAAGTGTGTATTGATAACTAACCCATGGCTGAAGTCAGAATTCCTAGATTTGAATCCTCACCTACTTATTTCCAGGTGAATGTCCTTGGGAGAGTAATTTAACATTTTTTTTTTTAATCTCTCTCACATATAAATGGAAGATTATGATGGTATCTACCTTTTTAACAGTTATTGTGGAAAATTCAATTTATCTCTACATAAAATGGCATTAGAGAATCCCCAGTCCAAATAAGGGCTTCATGAACATTAGCTCTTACTATCAGTGATAATGGGGAGTCCCTGGGTGTCCCTGGGTGTTGTAAATGGTTAAGCATTGGACTACTAACTGAAATGTAGGTAGCTTGAATCCACCCAGAGGCACCTCAGAATGAAGACCTGTTTATCTACTTTGAAAGGTTCCAGGCTCGAAAACCATATGGAGCTCAGTACTACTACTCAATGACAACTGGTTATCACTACTAATATTATTATTACTGATAGTACTTAAAAATCTCCCAGTACCATATATAATGCTATTCAAAGAACAGGCATAGGAAGAGGCACTCACAATGGAGACTGAGAACAAGCAAGGGAAAAATCCAGGGAGGGAGAGGAAAAAAGAAAACAAACAAACAAACACAAAACAAGACCATAACTTAAGAGTTATTATGAACTAAGGAAAATAGGAAATGCCATTCAAGACTGGGGAAATTAAATAAGCAAAACCTGAAGTTATAAATGGGCTTGGAAGATGAAATTATTATTACCTAAAATTCATTCACTAGAGGAATGAGCATGTTACTTTCTGAATGATTGAAAATAAAAAAAAAGGGAAAAATATATGCATGTAGATAGTTTCAAGTGAGTTTACAGTGAACCCCAAATGTGTCTCTACATTTCATTTTTATGTGAGTTAATTTGGAATTATTTTCGAATGACTGGATTCTACTTACACAAGGTAGTAACCACACATAACCAAACCAGTTGCCATTGAGTCGATCCTGACTCATAACGGACCTATAGGACAGAGTAGAACTGCCCCATAGACTTTCCAAGGAGTGGCTGGTGAATTTGAACTGCCGACATTTTGGTTAACAGCCAAATGCTTAACCAGTATGCCACAGGTGGAGTATTTCACAATTGCTGACAGTGGAGATAACTTCTTCCAAATGAGGAACCTGGTATATATTTGATTTTAAATCAACACATCATGAATGGAAATTGAATCCACCTAACAGTATCAGGATGAGTATAGGTTTCTTATTTTGTGTATATAAAGAGGTTACTGTTATTTTTTTGAGAAACATCATGCTGTGCAGTTTTTCTGTACATGTTTTAGAAGCATATGGGGCAAGCTGCCAGCACTGCTCTCATTAAAAGCCAGATTCACTTTGTAAATGTTGTAACTGGCCAATAAATGGGTTTGTGTTGGATGTGAATGTTGGGGGTGTTGCAGAGATAATGAAGGGCTTTGATGAATTAAAAGTGTGTGTGTTCCTGTGGGGCAATGGAACAAGAATAGTATCATAATGAAATTTCAACCCTGCAGCTGTATTCATCTAAAACATTCTGTAGAACAATCATAGGATTGTTCTCTATTTAGAATTCTAACTAGCTGAGAGGAATATAGAAGATAAGCTTTTCCAAGACAGAAACTTTAATTTTCATGGAATAAAGTTATATACTAATAACTTTATATACATATATGAATAAAGTTATGTATGTATATTATACATATATTTGTGTGTGTGTATATATATGTGTGCTTGTGCCCTGGTGGTACAGTGGTTAAGTACTTGGCTGCTAACCAAAAGGTCGGCAGCTGGAACACACCAGCCAATCAGCGGGAGAAAGATGAGACAGCCTGCTTCCGTAAAGACTTACAGCCTTGGAAACCCTATGGGAAAGTTCTACTCTGTCTTACAAGAAGGTTGCTGTGAGTTGGAATCGACTTGATGGCAGTGGGTTTGGTTTTTTGGAAATATATAAAGCAATTCTTCTTTTAAAAGTGTTAAGCGTCTTAGCTAGTAGTATTTTGTGTGACAGCATGCTACAAATATTTTAACATAAGTAATCGTCTTTTTAATATGAAGCAAATCATATGTAGTAGTACAGGGCTTTTTTTCCTAGGCAAAATACCCAAACTTATTTTTTTTTATTCTCAGTTAACTTTTATTTCCACTTTCACAATACGAGCTAGTATGCAGTATTATTACCTCCAGAAAATTTGAGGCCTTAGTTTGAGGAATTCAGTTAAAAGTGCATTTTACTTCCATTACATGAAGAATAAAACATCATGGATTAATTTTTTTTTAAATAATTGGTAACTACTGACTAATAAGTACCATTAAGAAATGTCAAAATTACGCCCCCATCATAAGAGCGTGCCCTTAAATAAATGGACATATTTAACGATTACTCTCAGTCTTCACCTCCTTTGCCGGAGTATTGCTTTTTCCCGTGTGACTCGGACTTTATTCTCATGCTGTTGATAGACTTTGCTGTAAGACTTTCTCTGGCCAATTAACAGGAAAGCAAATGACTTATGCCAGTTCCAAGAAGACCTTTAAGAATCAGTGCGACCCTAACACTTCCCAACATGTTTTCTCCTTTTTCAAAACGGGCACCTGAGAGGTTGACATAAGTAAGCCCGTAATAGTACCTGTAAGTTTTTCTTCTTCCTCTGCCTGCCTCCTCCTTCACATACCTCTGTTAATGACTTTGTTTTGACCTAATGTTAATGACTTTTTTCTTTGTTTTAATTTGATGCAAATAAGTTTGTTTTGTTCTGTCTGACCACCTGTGACTTACAACCCACCACCCCCCCTCCCCTCCCACCCTCCACACACAAAGGAAAATCAGAGCCCAGGAGTCTGATATGTATATCTTTAGTCTGACAAAGAGTCTTTTGTCACTATCTTGTTATGAATAGGAAACCCTGGTGGCTTAATGGTTAAGCACTATGGCTTCTAACCAAGAGGATGGCAGTTCAAATCCAAGAGGTTGGCAGTTCAAATCCACCAGGTGCTCCTTGGAAACTCTATGGGGCAGTTCTACTCTGTCCTATAGGGTCGCTGTAAGTCGGAATCTACTCAGCGGCAGTGGCTTTGGTTTTTGGGTTTTGTAATGAATAACTCCTCAGGCCAGGCCTTCTATGCACTACAAAGACACTTCTAACACTTGCAAGATTCTATATAAGCTCTACTGTAAAATTGCTCTTTGGGACTCCACAGGGACAGCCTGAGCTGCTGCTGAATCCTCAGTGATGTATACATTTCTTTAATAAATTTTCTCACTCTTTCTGACTTGGGGTATGTTTCATTGGCTGGACTGCTCCAGGCCACAGACCCTAATCTGGTAACACCAGCCATCTGTGATTTTGCTAGTTCTCTTTTCACTTACCCTCCACCACAGAAATGACATGTCTCAAATGGAGGCTTCTTCTTCATGCCAGGTCCTGAAATAACAAAACCTGAAGCAGGGGTACAGACCCTAATCTGTACTACAAGAAGGAATAAACCTTTGTCGTGACAAGCCACTGAGATTTTTTACTACAGTGAAGATGACTAATACAGTCAGTCTGGTTAAAGACCCTATGGCATGTTCCTGAAGTAACTCAGTAATGACTTGGAGAGAAGTGGCAGTTATTTCACAATAACCTTCCTTAAGGCAGTGGCTGAATTTAATTAGTGTTTTAATCCCCAAAGCCTAATACGCAGCATGGCACATAATAGGTAGTAAATAATTATTCCCTGACTTAGGGATTGATCTGCTGAATGAATGAATGAATAGCATATCCAGAAATAAGTACATTACATTAAGTAATTGAAATTCTATAAAAATGAGTATCCTCCAGGGACCATAAGACACTCAAGGAAAATCTTGTTAATTAATAATAATACATACAGTTGTTACTGTTGTTAGGTACTGTTGAGTCCACTCATAGTGACACCATGTGACAGAGAAGAACTGCCCCATAGGGTTTTCTAGACTGGAATCTTAATGCAAGCAGATCACTAAGCCCCTGAGTGGATTTGAACTTCTAACCTTTCAATTAGCAGCCAAGAACTTTAGTATTGCACCACAAGGGCATCACGAATATAAGTCATGACTCAAACCAAACCCAACGCCGTCGACTTGATTCCATACATTCAGCATACAGACTGAATAAACAAAACCCAAACCAAGCCCATTGCCTTCGAGTTGATTCTGACTTATAGCGTCCCTATAGGACAGAATAGAACTGCCCCACAGAGTTTCCAAAGAGCACTTGGTGGATTTGAACTGCCGACCTCTTGGTTAGCAGCCATAGCACTTAACCACTATGCCACCAGGCTTTCCGTCATTAGAGACTGACAGAATAGGATAGAAAAAATAATTTCCAAACCAAACACCTTCTTACAGCTTCCCTTTGCTACAGAAGTAAGTCCTTAATTGTTACTGCTTTCAGGTTGCTAAATGATTATCCCCTTAAACTTGAAAGTTTACAATACCAAATCATATTCTCAAACTTTTAAATATCTGTTTCTTGGCATCAGAAGAAAGTCATCCAGATCCTCCTTTCCTCACTTCCTTAAACTGTCTATGTTATCTGTGAAACATAAAGTCACAGTTAATAGGACATCATGGGAAAATTACACATGTTAAACTTAATACAAGAACTATAGATGTTTGCCTTGGAGTGTATGTTTTCTGAACGATGCATTCAAAGTATACATTTATATATATATATGTATACATTTATATGTATATAATAAACCCTGTATAAATTATATAATGCTTAGCAAATATTGTATATTTTATGTCAAGATATTTTCCACATTTTTCTATCAGAATCAAATGTGTTGAAAGCTGTATTATTGAACATTTTCTCTACATTTAGAAGAATATTGGCATTTGCAAGCAGTTGCATGGCTAAAAAGGATGCAAAACATTGCCTTGGATCCCAGAAAATAGTCCCTGCATTTTTGAGCTACATTATCTGCTTCAGTAAACGCTGTCATTCTGCTTGCTTTTTCACTCCAAGTTGTCAGGTGCAGGGAAACCCGGATTAAACTATCCAAACTACAAAGTAGGAAAAATAATTAAAGCTGTCTGACACTAAACTTACCACGTAGTCTTCAATTTGTGAAATGCTAAATATTAGCCTCTTCCTTGATCTCTACCATCTAGAACTCCCAGGGGAGAAAGCAATTGGCTTCATTTGTAAAGCTTCTCTGAAGGCAGGCAAACTGCAAAAATGCACTACTTTATCAGAATTCTTTAGAGAATTTTATGTGTACACACTTCATTGATTATCCATTTTCTGATGAGGCTTACTGGAGTTTAGATAGCTCCCTAGAAAAAGATTCTTGTTCCCTGGGAAATGAAATCATGGTCCGTTACCTTGGAAAAAACAAAACAGTGAAGAAGTATAAGAGAAATGGGTTTTGCTTATGGGATTTTGTAATTAGCCTTAACATTAGCTGATGGGCTGGTGAGATTTTCCTGAGAAATCACTTAGAAATAAATTTGGGTGAGGTTTTTCATTACGTGTTCTTCACCTGCATATATGTTATATACACTGGAGGTTAGTCCCACCTATTTTCATAAAAGCATTAATACTAAGTAACTGTAATATTTTCAGTTTTGTCATGACATATTATGGGATATAATTTTAAAATGTTGATAAAAATAAGGCATAAGATCTTAACAAATATAAAAGCTGTATGAAATAGGAAAAATATTGTCATCAGTCATAGAGGAATTTATGGAGTAGAGTATAACCAACTCTGTGAATAATAGTACAATCTTTAGTGTATCTTTGTTTGGTCCAGATATTTGCATATCTCTTCAGTGTGAATATTTTACTTAGAACTTGCTGAAAGTACAGTTAAAGTAGTATGAAATGCATGTTCTTTTCTTGGAGGCTTATCTACTCTTAGGTCACTACCTAAATGCTTCTTATGGCCCCTTCTTCCTTTTTAAAGGTATAATCTATTGCATCACAGCACTATGTTTAACTTAGACCTTCTGGTTGCTGAAACAAAACACTATGTGGATTACGTGGTTGAACCAAGGAGAGAAAGCTGGCTTCGAATTTCAGATGTGAACCTTAGTTCCTGTGCCTTGTCCCCCATTAACCCAATTTCTCACATGGATTTAGATGATGAGGATTAAATAGTCGTAATATTACAGGTGGTGAATGTTATAAAACTTTGAGATATAAAATAAGGTGTGTAACTATATGAAGGTTTTCCTCTACGTTTTTTTTATTCTCACAGAAATAATTTGTATTTGTCTTCTAAATGTCAAGATTTAAGTCAATGACAAAAGCACTACAGATAGTCATAAACAACTATGAATCATTATAAAATTCATCTGCGATTTTCAAAATTAATCACTTTTGAACAGCTCTAAGAAGCTACGATTTTCTAATGAAGGCAAATTGAAACAGTATTATAATAAAATTAGGAGAGGTTAGATGTGATGCATGGCATAAAGATGTGCAGTCTACATTTGATAACTTTCCCAAGAAATGTTTAGACTCCATTTTCTTGAACATAATGAGGTCTTCATGTGAATCATCTTACTTTTGTATTTTATTCATTATATTACTATAAAAATTATTACTAAAGACATTTGGTTGATTATATGAATCTACAAACGAATTAGAGGCAAATATTTAAAATTTGCTAATATCTCTTTACTATTCCCAAGTAATGTTTTTTTTTATTTTACTTTCTTATATAGTACTTAGATAGTAAACATTTAGGACATTCATATACCAAATAAAAACACTGTATTGCACACTGCTATGTATTTTTACATTTTGTACATGTAGAGCTTTACAATTTATTGAGTAATAATTATAGGCAATTATATGATCCAAACCCATCTGTAGTGAAATCAGTTTCTTCATGTGGACTTTTGCCATGGTTTTAAACTGCTTGAGAGATTTTTCCCCTAAGTCCTAAGGAATTATCTTTTCTCTAGTTTTCTATCCAAAAGAGTTTGTTACTTTTGTCCAGGTTGATTGACTTTCCTGGGTAAGCTGTAAATAATTTGATGGTTTGATACTTTTTGTCTAGCCTTGGGCTTCAGTCTGCTTTGCTACTGGTCTGTTTTCTACCCCTTGCAGGGATAGGCCAGTTTACTACACAAATAAGGTGACTTTGGTACACAGAGTGGACTGGTCAATCTGTGGCCTTGCTAGGAATGCTGGACCTTGAATTTGAAAAGTTTTCTCATATAAGCAAAAAACCTTACATAGGTTTTAGAGAAGAGAAAAGAATCAGAGAGAGAGTTGATGAGTAACCTCTTAAAGAGCTGTAACACGAATCAAAGGCTGTGACATTGAAGAGAGAAAGAGACCTGGAAGAGGCCTTGCAGCAGAGCCAGCAGCAACAGGCCTGTAAGAGGCCATGTGACAGAGTTAACAGTGATGACAGAAACCTGCTGTTGGGAATGCAGCTAAGAGAGCTGAGTAAGCTGCTACAGTGGCTGTGAGCTGGGTCAGCTGGCAGTAGAGAGGCCAACAGCAGGGAGGCCAAAGGCAGAGAGGCTTGGATGGCTATGAAGGGAACTTTGTGGTCAAGAGGAGGACTGTCCTGGCAGGGAAGAGGCCTGTCCTGAGGGGGCTGAAAGGAGAGGATGTGCACAGCCAGCCGTAGGCCTGCATGGCTGAGAGGGGACATGCATGGCAGAGAGATGGGCCTGATTGCTTGCAGGACAGAGAGGAGCTGAGAAAGCTGTCCTTCACTGAAAAGGGAAGGATGTGCTTTGCACCTCAGGAGAGACTTCCAAACTTTGCCTACATGCTTACTGATTCTGATCCCAATCCTGCTCCCAAGTTGTATCCTGTTGTTTCTGATCCAGAGTTGCACCCTGTTACTTCCTTAATGAAACACTTAACTGTGAGTATGCTCTGTGAGTTTTGTGTGGCCATTACAATGAATTATCCAATCCAGCAGAGAAGTAGATAGTGCTGGAGTGGGAGGTGGTATGGCTGGTGTCAGAAACGGTGAAGAAGTTGGAGAGTGGAAGTATGTCTAACCTCCACCTCAGGGAAACCATCTTTGTGCTTATGATGATTCTTGTCCCTCAGGAATCTAGAATAGTCCCAATGGCTTGATATACCATGCATATCAGTTTATGCATTTGATTTTATTTATTCTCACAACACTAGCTTCATTTCTTTAAATTTATTTTTGTTATTGTTGAGAATAGACATAACAAAATATACACTTGTTCAACCATTTCTACATGTACAATTTGTGACACTGATTGCATTCTTCAAGTTGCACAACGCTTTTCATTGTTCCTCCCTCATTAACATAAACTCACTGCCCCCTAATATTTCTACCTAATCTTTCAGTTTCTATTGTCACTTTGATCCCATAAAGATAGTTCTTAAGAAAGCATAACGCTAAAAGCAGACATTTTTTTATCAGTTAAGCTAAACTACTGCTTGGTTTTAAGAAGATTTCAGAGGATATTTTTGGTTTACATTTTAAAGATTAACTCAGGGAAATCATTTCAGGGGTTTTTCCAGCCATCAAGGCTCTAGAATGTCTGCAGGCCATGAGAATTTGAAATTCTCTTCTACATTTTCCCCCCATATGGCAGATCAGGATTCTTCTGCAGAATCTTTGATCAAAATGCTCAATAATGAAGTAGAAGCTAGAATTTGTGAACTCAAAGATAAATCACTCAGCACTAATATATTTGAAGAAAAATCAGATAAAAGAATTTAAAAAAATGAAGAACCCTTAAGAATCATGAGGGACTCTGTCAAGAGAAATAACCTTTGAGTGATTGGAGTACCAGAACAGGGAAGGATAACAGAAAATACAGAGAAAATTGCTGAAGCTTTGTTGGCAGAAAAACCTTCCCTGATATTGTGACAGATGAGAAGATATCTACCCAAGATGCTCATCGAACTCCACATCACATAAATGTTAAAAGAAAGCCACCAAGACATATTATAATCAAACTTGCCAAAACCAAAGATAAAGAGAGAATTATAAGAGCAGTGAGGGATAAATGAAAAGTCACCTACAAAGGAGAGCCAATAAGAATAAGCTCAGACTAGTTGGGAGAAATCATACAGGCAAGAAGGCAATGGGATGACATATTTAAAAAATTGAAAGAAAAAAATTGCCTGGCATGAATCATATATCCATCAAAACTGTCTCTTAAATATGAAGGTGAAATTAAGACATTTCCAGATAAACACAAGTTTAGGAGTCCTTTGGTTAAAAAATCAATAATATCATATATCAACCCAAGACTAGAACACTGGGCAGAGCAACCAGAAGTCAACCCAGACAGGGAAGTCCAAAAAAACAAAACAAAACAAAACAAAATTATTTTTATATATATATATATATATATATATATATATATATAATTTTGTTTTGTTTTGTTTTTGTTATTATATATATATATAAAGCCCAAAACAGGGTAACAGCAATGTTATTATATAAAAGAAGGCAACACTGAAATAATAAACAGGGACTAAGAAATGTAATCACACACCTTCCATACGGAGAGGAAGACATGGCGATACAAAGAAATAAAAGTTAGTTTTAAATTTAGAAAAACAAGGGTAAATAATAAGGTAACTTTTAACCACAAAGGAGACAAACTATTCTACTCATCAAAATAAAATACAAGGGAAAAATACAGACTCAGCAGAAACAAAATCAACAACAACAAATGTGAGGAAAAGACAATATATAAAGATAATCTACTCAACACATAAAATCAAGTAGGAAAAAGAAACGGTCAACAACACACAAAAAAAGACATCAAAATGATAGCACGAAATTCATACCTATCCATAATTACCCTGACTGTAAATGGACTAAATGCACCAATAAAGACACAGAGAGTGGCAGAATGGATTAAAAAACGAGGTCTGTCTATATGCTGCCTACAAGAGCCACATCTTAGACTTAGAGACATAAACAAACTAAAATTCAAAGGATGGAAAAAATATATCAAGCAAACAACAATCAAAAAAGAGCAGGAGTGGCAATATTAACCTCTCACAAAATAGACATTAAAGTTAAATCCATCATAAAGGATAAGGAAGGACACTATATAATGATTAAAGGGACAATACACCAAGAAGATATAACCATATTAAGTATTTATGCACCCAATGACAGGGCTGCAAGAGACATAAAACAAACTCTATCAGCATTGAAAAGTGAGAGAGACAGCTCCACAATAACAGTAGGAGACTTCAACACACCACTTTCGGTGAAGGACAGGACATCCAGAAAGGAGCTCAATAAAGACACGGAAGATCTAAATGTCACAATCAAACAACATGACCTAGTAGATATATACACAACACTCCACCCAACAGCAACCAAGTATACTTTCTTTTCTAATGCACATGGAACACTCTCTAGAATACACCACATATTAGGTCGTAAAGCAAGCCTTAGCAGAATCCGAAACATTGAAATATTACAAAGCATCTTCTCTGATCTAAGGCCATAAAAGTGGAAATCAATAATGGAAAAAGAAATCAAACACTTGGAAACTGAACAATACCCTGCTCAAAAAATCCTGGGCTATAGAAGACATTAAGGATGGAATAAAGAAATTTAGAGAATCCAGTGAGAAGGAAAACACTTCCTATCAGAACCTTTGGGACACAGCAAAAGCCGTGCTCAGAGGCCAATTTATATCAATAAATGCACACATCCAAAAAGAAGAGAGGGCCAAAATCAAAGAATTATCCCTACAACTTGAACAACTAGAAAGACAGCAACAAAAGAAACCCACAGGCACCAGAAGAAAACAAATAATAAAAATTAGAACTGAACTAAATGAAATAAAAAACACAAAAACAATTGAAAGAATTAACAAGACCAAAACCTGTTTTTTTGAAAAAAAATCAACAAAATTGATAAACCACTGGCGAAACTGACAAAAGAAAAACAGGAGCGGAAGCAAATAACCCGAATAAGAAATGAGATGGGCGATATTACAACAGATCCAACTGAAATTAAAACAATCATATCAGATTACTATGAAAGACTGTGCTCAAAAAAATTTGAAAACGTAGAAGAAATGGATGAATTCCTAGAAACACACTACCTACCTAAACTAACGCAAACAGAGGTAGAACAAATAAATAGACCTATAACAAAAGAAGAGATTGAAAAGGTAATCAAAAAACTCCCAACAAAAAAAAAAAAAGCCCTGGTCTGGACTGTTTCGCTGCAGAGTTCTAACAAACTTTCAGAGAAGAGTTAACACCACTACTACTAAAGGTATTTCAGAGCATAGAAAAGGATGGAATACTACCAAACTCATTCTATGAAGCTGCCATATCCCTGATACCAAAACCAGGTAAAGGCACCACAAGAAAAGAAAATTATAGACCTATATCCCTCATGAATGTAGATGCAAAAATCCTCAACAAAATTCTAGCCAATAGAATTCAACAACATATCAAAAAAATAATTCACCATAACCAAGTGGGATTCATACCAGGGATGCAGGGATGGTTTAACATTAGAAAAACAGTAAATGTAATCCACCACATAAATAAAACAAAAGACAAGAATCACATGAATTTATCAATTGATGCAGAAAAGGCATTTGACAAAGTTCAAACCTCATTCATCATAAAAGCTCAGCAAAATAGGAATAGAAGGAAAATTCTTCAACATAATAAATGGCATTTATACAAACCCAACAGCCAACATCACCCTAAATGGAGAGTCTGAAAGCATTCCCATTTGGATTGGGAACCAGACAAGGATGCCCTTTATCACCGCTCTTATTCAACATTGTTTTGGAGGTCCTAGCCAGAGCAGTTAGGCTAGGTAAAGAAAAAAATGGCATCCAGATGGCAAGGACGAAGTAAAAGTATCTCTATTTGCAGATGACATGACCTTATACACAGAAAACCCTAAGGTATCCTCCAGAAAACTACTGAAACTAATAGAAGAGTCAGCAGAGTATCGGGATACAAGACAAATACATGAAAATTAGTTGGATTCCTCTACACCAACAAAAAAAGCATCAAAGAGGAAATCACCAAATCAATGCCGTTTACAGTAGCCCCCAAGAAGATAAAATACTTAGGAATAAATCTTACCAGAGATGTAAAACATTATATAAAGAAAACTACAGTATACTTCTGTAAGAAACCAAAAGAGACTTACATAAGTGGAAAAACATACCTTGCTCGTGGATATGAAGACTTCAGATTACAAAAATGTCTATTCTACCATAAGTGATCTATACATTTAACACAGTTCCAATCCAAATCCCAAAGACATTCTTTAATGAGATGGAGAAACAAATCACTAACTTCAGATGAAGGGAAAGAGGCCCTGGATAACTAAGGCATTACTAAATAAGAAGAACAAAGTGGGAGGCCTTACTTTACCTGATTTCAGAACCTATTATACCACCACGGTAGTCAAAACACCCTGGTACCAGTACCACAACAGATACATAGACCAATGGAACAGAATTGAGAGTCCAGAGATAAATCCATCCACATATAAGCAGATGATATTCGACAAAGGCCCCAAAACAGTTAAATGGGGAAAAGACAGTCTTTTTAGTAAATGGTGCTGGCATAACTGGATATCCATCTGCAAAAAAAATGAAACAAGACCCATACCTTATTCCATGCACAAAAACGAGCTCAAAATGGATCAAAGGCCTAAATATAAAATCTAAAACAATAAAGATCATGGAAGAAAAAAATAGGGACAACGTTAGGAGCCCTAAGACATGGCATAAACAGTATACAAAACATTATTAAGAATGCAGAAGAAAAACTAGATAACTGGGAGCTCCTAAAAATCAAACACCTATGCTCATCCAAAGACTTCACCAAAAGAGTAGAAAGACTACCTACACACTGGGAAAAAGTTTTTAGCTATGACATTTCTGATCTCTAAAATCTACATGATACTGCAAAAACTCAACTACAAAAAGACAAATAACCCAATTAAAAAATAGGCAAAAATACGAACAGGCACTTCACTAAAGAAGACATTCAGGTAGCTAACCGATACATGAGGAAATGTTCAAGATCATTAGCCATTAGAGAAATGCAGCTCACAACTACAATGAGATTTCGTCTCACTCCAACAAGGCTGGCATTAATCTAAAAAACACAAAAGAATAAATGTTGGAGAGGCTGTGGAGAGATTGGAACACTTCTACACTGGTGGTGGAAATGTCAAATGGTACAACTACTTTGGAAACCAGTTTGGCGCTTCCTTAAAAAGCTAGAAATAGAACTACCATATGATCCAGCAATCCCACTCCTTGGAATACATCCTAGAACAATAACAGCCTTTACACGAACATATATATGCACACCCATGTTTACTGCAGCACTGTTTACAATAGCAAAAACATGGATACAACCAAGGTGCCCATCAATGGATGAATGGATAAATAAATTATGGTATATTCATACAATGGAATACTATGTATCAATAAAGAACAATGAGGAATCTGTAAAACATTTCATAACATGGAGGAACCTGGAAGGCATTATGCTGTGTGAAATTAGTCAGTTGCAAAAGGTCAGATATTGAATAAGACCACTATTATAAGAACTTGAGAAATAGTTTAAACTGAGAAGAAAACATTCTTTTGTGGTTACGGGAGGGGGGAAGGAAGAAGGGTGGGAGAGGGGTGTTCACTAATTAGATAGTTGATAGGAACTACTTTAGGTGAAGGGAAGGACAGCACACAATAAGGGAAGTCAGCACAATTGGACTAAACCATAAGCAAAGAAGTTTCCTGAATAAACTGAATGCATCGAAGGCCAATGTAGCAGGGCCAAGGGTCTGGGGACCATGGTTTCAGGGGACATTTAAGTCAATTGGCATAATAAAATCTGTTAAGAAAACATTCTGCATCCCACTTTGAAGAGCGGTGTCTGGGGTCTTAAACCCTAGCGAGCAGCCATTTAAGATGCATTAATTGGTCTCAACCCACCTGCATCAAACGAGAATGAAGAACATCAAGGACACAAGGTAATTATAAGCCAAACAGACCGAAAGGGCCACATGAACCAGAGACTTACATCATCCTGAGAGCAGAAGAACTAGATCGTGTCCGGCTACAACCGATGACTACCCTGACAGGGAACACAACAGGGAACCCCTGAAGGAGCAGGAGAGCAGTGGGATGCCGACCCCAAATTCTCGTAAAAAGACCAGACTTAATGGTCTGACTGAGATTAGAAGGACCCCGGTGGTCATGGCCCCCAGACCTTCTGTTGGCCCAGGACAGGAACCATTCTCGAAGCCAACGCTTCACACATGGATTGGACTGGACAATGGGTTAGAGTGGGATGCTGGTGATGAGTGAGCTTCTTGGGTCAGGTGGACACTTGAGACTATGTTGGCATCTTCTGCCTGGAGGGGAGATAAGAGGGTGGAGGGGGTTTGCAGCTGAAGAAATGGACACAAAAAGAGAGAGTGGAGGGAGGGAGCGGGCTGTCTCATTAAGGGGAGAGTAATTGTGAGTGTGTAGCAAGGTATATGTGGATTTTTGTGTGAGAGACTGACTTGATTTGTAAACTTTCACTTAAAGCACAATAAAAATTACTAAAATAAAAAAAAGGAAAAAAAATTTCAATAATGGTAGCCGGGCATCAGCTTCATTTTTCAGGATAAGTGACTGAGGATTAGGGAGCCTATAATAAAAGTTCCAATGGATACTTATAAATACAGACATGCCTAGTGTCAAAGTCCATGAAAGATTTATTTCTGCGTGCACAAACATACACACACCCCCACAAATTTATGTAAATGTGAATTAATTACCATTTATGTTTTTCTAAATTTATATTACACTCATTTGAACATAAATAGCCATGTAAATATTTTATGAGCATTCCCATATCTATACATACATAGTTTGGTATGAAAAAATATATTTTCACTTTTATGCATAAAAATTCACATAAAATATGGATGACAATAAAATTATTTACATACTTATAATATTTCAGTTATAAAAAATATATGTCAATACAACAAAATTACTGTGGGTTTGAATTTCCCACTTACGAGCATAATGACTTACTCAGAAAAAATAAACAGAATGAGTCATTCAAGCCATTTACATGCATATGTCAGGTGTCTGACAGCATGATAATGAAAACAAAATGTAGACATATAATAAAACAGTGTAGAAGGCTTTAACTCCTGATCTTGAATGAGAATGAAAGCCTGATTGTTAAAAAAAAAAAAAAAAGTAATATAGTACACTAACTGTAAAAGGAAATTGTGTTTTATCATTTTTCTACTTCCATAAAAAGACATTCTATTTATAAACGGCATTTCTTTCTGCTGAATTGGAACTAATAGTACACATTATATTTATAAAACATCATATATTACTACTTGGGGGTACCAGTTAAAACGTATTTATAATATTTATACTCTTGTGAAGTGAATGCAAAATAATACATCAAACAACTGCTAAAAAACTTGCATTTATAGAGTTAATTGACTGTTAACCTTGGGGGAAAAGCAGCAACTTTTATTATGCATGCAGATCTGACACTGCCTAGAAATAAATAAAGTGGTAGGAATGTGATTTGTTTCTATAGATTTAAATTTTAGAGCATTATTTACATGCTAGGTTGCTATGGTGAGAATAATTTTAGATAATTGTACAATAAATATATATAAACCTATAATTTCATGGATGTTATTTTGAACACAATTAACATAAAACAATTATATATATCTTTTCAAAATTAGCACAGCAACTCAGGCATAGTTATCAGCTAAAGCCACACTGTTACTTTCTCATTTTGTTTGTGAAAGCCAGTTTGAATTATACTATACAAAATTGCATGGGCATTTTGAAATGTCTATAGCCTGTAGGATATTAATGTACATTGACTTAATGTGAAAGTCTTTTTATGCATAAGAATGTCTTTTGGTTATTCATTTTTGGTAAAAAAAAATAATAATAAGTAAACATTTGGAACCAACTTTTAAACAAGTTTTTCTTATTTCTTTTAAAATTTCTATTTTGTGATACTTTTTTTTACTTTTCTGTACTTTCTGTACTTTTTTCCTCACAGATTTCTTTTAGGTATCCCAAATTCCATTGTCATTTAAACAAATTGAAACACACGCCGGTATGTAAATCTCTTAGCTATAAATCTGTTGAAGTGAATTTTTAATTTTTTTTAAAAATAATGCAATATGTTTTTCAAATATGTATGTGTTAGAGAAGATTGCATGAGTATTTAAAATATGTTCACTACAGTGGTCAATTTAATAAACACAATAACAAAATTTCATGGTTAAAAATAAAATATTGTTTCTATAAAGGATGAAAATGTATGTATCTTAATAGGCTGTAAAAGGAAAACAAAACATCTTATTTATGAGCAATTTATCTTTCCTTCCCAGTCTTTTTTTTTTTCCCCAGGAGAGCATAACTGTAGATCTTTTAAATAAAAATAGAATATCTCTTCATTTTCTTCTATCATTAAAATTCTGCCCATATGTTAATAGTAGTCAAGCCCCATCTCCTTCAAAATGCCTTAGAAAAGAATCCATCTACTTTGGGGGATCATCATATTGCCATGAAAACACATATCTTACTAGCATATGCTGCTTACTCCTGGTAGTATCACCCATTCATCGTCATTTTTTAGCTAAACTACTTGTGCTAAGGCTTACAATTTCTCATGTATTCTTTGCAATGTCTGTCAGAGATACATACCCTGGACATACGGATGCTGTTTTTATTTCCATTTAGGAAAAATGGAAACTGAAGCTTAGGAAATTTAAAAGCATGTTGCTAGAGAACCAGAGCCAGAGTTTACCTGACTCTTAAGTTCACATTCATAGCCACTACTGTCTATAAAGTTAATCAAACAAAACACTTCTATTGAGTGTCTACTATGCTTGACATTGTCTCCGAAGATTGTGGGAGATATTCAACATTGATGAGATAAGGATTTGGTTGTCAAAAGTCTTAAGAAGCACATGTGTAAATAAAACTATCACACTCTACCTTCAATGACTACAATGTTATCCCTCAACCAAATGGGAGAACTTCTTATTTCTGCTTACTAACCACAATTGATAACCCTTCTTTGAAAGCCTAATGTTTTTCTAAGAAATTTCTTATTGCTTTCTGCCCTATTCTTCCATTATATTTATAAATATTACAAGGTTTAACACCATACACTAGTGAGTTGGAATCCACTCAATGGCAATCTGTTGCACTCTAATTGGAAGCATTAGTGATTCAATGGTAGAATTCTCCTGTTCCATGCAGGAGACTGGGTTTAATTCCCAGTCAATGTATTTTATGTGCAGCCACCAGCCATGTGTCAATGGAAGGCTTCTATATTGCTTTGATGCTGAACGGGCTTTAGCAGAACTTCCAGATTAACATGAACTAGGAAGGGTTGTTGATCTACCATATTTATACACAACTAACACACACCTTCTATGTTTGTTGGAGCCCTAGTTGCACAGTGGTTAAGTGTTCAGCTGCTAACCAAAAGGTCAGTAGTTCAAATCCACCAGCTGTTCCTGGAAACCCTATGGGGTAGTTCTACTCTGTTCTACAGGGTCTCTATGAGCCGGAATCCACTCAACGGCAATAGTTTTTTTTTTTTTTTTTATGTTTGTTTGCCAACTGCTCCCTGTCTCATGAGATATTTTTTATAAGTGTGTTAGGCTGTTTTTCACAGCAACATGTAGAAAAAAAATTGCAAAACTGGCACTTATGAAAATACTTCACAGGAGGAGGGCATGGTTGGCAAACAAACATAGAAGGTGTATTTTATTTGCACAAAAATACGGTATTTCTGAAAACCAGCCAATGAAAATCTGTGAAGCACAATGATCCAATCCACAACCAATCATGGGAATAGCACAGGAAAAGGAAGCGATTCCTTCCTGTTGTACATGGGGTTGCCATGAGCCAGGGGCCGACTCAGTGGCAGCTAACAACAAACACATACTCTAGTTAAGTGTTTCTTGTCTTTCTTTACACAGACAAAGAGCTGAGAGTAGAACTTTTCTACACAGCTCCATAATACAGACTCTGACATGTAGTATTAGTAGAATCTTTATGAATAAATAAAAATGTAATTAATCATTATACTGTGAAGTATGTAAGGATTGTAGAAGTGCTACAGAAGGAAGAATAGTAGGTCTGGTGTAATCAAAGCAAATTTTATCTAAGAAACAAATTCCCCTTGAAGGACAGTTGAGGTATGGGTAAAAACGAAAAAGTAAAATAAAATGGAAAGAACAGGTAAAGTAGGAAAGCAACTGTCATGAGAATACATTTTCCATAAGATAGGGAGGGTGCATGTCTTTCTGGAGAATTGTCACTAGACAACATTAGTGATAGCATTACAATGGTGTGTGATAAGAGTGTCTGAAAAGTGATGAAAAGGAGTTTAAAGGTGATCAAAAATCACTAAAAAATCTTTTTGATCATAGGTGTTAAATGGTAAAGGTGGTGGTTCAGGAACTTATCTAAGGCAGAGGGAAGAAGTTGAAATCAGTAAACTTATTCTGTAGCAGCTTGAATTGGGAAGGGTCTCAAGGAACAGCAATGAGTATAGAGATTAAATTGGATCAAATTAAAGGGCAATTATAAAAGAGAGTTCAAAAACAAAAATTAAATAATTCATAAAATGAGGGAAAATGATAAATCAAATTGAAGTATGTAAAGTAGATAACAGGGAATAATATTGATATTAATGGTCAAAAAATAAATGTTAATATTTTTAATACATGTTTAGAATATGTCAAATTAACATTATCTTTACCATTTCAATAGAATTACATTAAACATATAAATTAGTGCACAAATCAGAAGTGGAGAGCCTGATAAAGGATAACCAAGTGAGCACATTTGTGTAACCACCATCTTGGTCAAGTAGCATTGGTAAAAACCCAGAAGTCAGCCTTGCGCCCACATGCAATCATACCACCTCTGTTCTCTCAGAAAGTAGTGTCCAGACTTCAGTACTGTAGATTAATTTGTCTGTAATTGAATTTAACATAAACAAATTCTTTAGAGTTTGGCATATTTGAATTCATAATATGCTTGCAAGACTCAGCTATATTTTTGCATCAGCTGTACCTTATTTCATTTTTATTATTGCATTGTATTCCATTGTATGTACATACTGCAGTTTTTGTTTTGTTTTGTTTTCTTATCACCTTACTATTAATGCTTATTACCAGTTTGGGGATTTTATATAAAATATTTCTATAAATATGTTTGTCCAATTCTGTTAGTAGAAACCTGTATCTGTTTATGAAATGGTAGATCATTTGGGTATATGTATGTTCAAATTTAATAACATCAAATAGTTTTCCGAAGTGCATGTAACAATTCTGTACTCCTTATGTGCACTGTATGAGAACTCCACAAATCTTTTGAAATGCACTTACCTTCCTAAATATTTTTTTCTGAGACAGTTATATATAAACCAAAACCAAACCCATTGCCATTGAGTCAATTCCAACTCATAGTAACCCTACTACCCCTATTTTTGTGACATACAGGAGCTGAAATAAGTGGGAATTATCAGAGAAGCCAAGTGTAAGTATAAAGCTACTCCAAGATTAAATAATAAAAACCAGTTGCTGTTGAGTTGGCTCCGACTCATAGTGACCTCATGTGTGTCAGAGTAGAGGTGTGCTCCCTAGGATTTTCATTGTAAGAAACTCCACAATTGACAGCACATAATGAACATACTCTACTATCTTTTGTTGAGATTAAACAATATGGAGGTGGTTCAAGTGGCGGAGTGGTCACACACTTCATAACATCCGTCTTACAACAAAGACCCCCAAAAAACAAATGAATCAAATATAGATGACAACTTAGGAACCCTAAGCATCAAAGACAAGGCTGAAGTATCAGACCAAATGCCAAGTGGGAAGAGAGAAAATACAAAAACAGTGGACATGGAAAATTATGAATCCCCAATGTCCTGCTAGCTGAACCTGCACAGCATGGCCATACTAAGACAATGAAAGTAGTACTCCCAGCCAAAACTCACATCAACTGGTGCGGCCAAGCAGGCCATAGCCAGGAGTTAAGTGCGTGCACTCCACTCACTGCGCCCACCCCAACACTCTGTGCCAGAGGCCTGCAGGCTTATGGGGCACCCTCACCCTTCTCACTCATCCTCCATCCCCACATGTGATCAGAGTCCAGTGGCACTCACCTCTTCCCAGCACTCTAAGTCAGGAGCCAGTGATCTAGAGGGCCCGTGCCTTCCTTCAGCCACAAGCGCCAGGGACCCATGGACCGAAAGAACTTCCTAATTCCTCTGGTCACCCAGGTTGGGGACCTGAGGACCAGAATGCCTCCCACTTCCTCCAGTTACCCTCACTGGGGGTCTGAGGACTAGCGACACCTCCCATTCATTTTGGCCACCCACATGGCAGTCATGAGGCGTGGCAGTGCCTCCCATCTCTTCCAATAACCTAAGCCAGAGACCTGAAGACTGGCGGTGCCTCCTATGCCCTCTGGCCAACCGAGCACAAGGCTGAGGACCAGTGGTGCCTCCTATTCCATTCCTCCACCCATGCCAGGGGCAGTGCTGCCTACTCCTTCCAGCTGTTTGCACCAGGGTGCTGAGTGCTGGCTGTACCTCTCAATCCCTCAAGCCACCTGTGCCAGGGGCCTGAGGGCCAGCAGTACCTGCTACTCCCTCCAGCCACCTGCACTAGGGGCCCAAAGACTGGCTGCACAACCTACCCCATGATGTGCTCTAGCAGACAGGGGCATGTCCTCCTATGGAGCACCTGTGGATAGGTGACATTCACCCAGCCTTAACCCCTGCATCATACCCCCCTGCAACCAGAGGTTTGTGCCCACTACAAACACCCCCACGCAGCCCTTCCTGGCCGAGATCATTGGTGACTTTCCATACCACCCACCCCATGACTGACAACCCAGGCATCCTTGCCCCCAACCACCCAGCAATCAGCAGAGTGCATACACAACACCCATCCCAGCAACCAGGAAAAACATCCCCTGTACCCTCAGCTAGGTGACTGGATAGACAGGTACATCACCTCACCAGAAACACCACCTACATCCTCAGCAGCGCTGCAAGGCCAGAGAACAGAGACCTGTGTTCGTGCACCCAGCCGCTGCCCGACTACCAGAGACAGGAGGTGAATGCTTCGGTGCAGCTAAATTAGCAACCAGAGTAGCACACACACCCAGCCTAATCAGGTATATCAAAACAAAGCAAACAAAGCAAATATTCAGGATGCAGAAAACAAACATACAGTAAATAAATAAATAAATATAATAATAATGCCTTGGAGACAAAAGACAGTATCAAATCACATAAAGAAGCATGAAATATAGCTCTGGCAAGTGACCAAAATAAAGAACAAAAAAAAGCTTCCATAGAAAGAAATGGCATTATAACTACCTGAAAAAGAATTCAAAAGGCTAATATACAGTGGTCTTTGGGAAAAAAAAAAAAAATTTCAAAAGATCAAGAAAGGAATCAAGGAAAACACAGACAACCTTTTGGTTAGCAGAGGTAGCTCTTAACCACTACGCCACCAGGGTTTCCCACAAAGCTGTCAGTGATGCTTATATATTAATACAGAAAATAGAGAACACAAGGGCCACAGTCAGGGCAACTTCTTATACATAACCAAACACCTCGAGGGAAGAACTTCCTAGGCTTGAAGGCAAGTGACCATAGACTTAGGAGACATCTATGTCAATTGGCACAACATAGTCCATAAAGACAAAGTTCTGCATCCTACTTTAGTGACAAAAAAAGCTTGAGCACGTCCATCTAAGATATAACTGTTGACTTCTTACCATCGGAGCAAAGGAGAATGAAGAAAACAAAAGACCCAAAGGAAAAATTAATCCAAAGGATTAAAGAACCACATGAACCACGGCCTACATACCCCTGAGACTAGAAGAACTACATGGTTCCCACCTACCGCCAGCAACCACTCTGACTGGGATCACAACCCAGGGTCCCGAACAGAGCAGGAGAAAAACGATGGTAAAAAAATCAAATTCACAAAAATGACCAGACTTGCCGGTGTGACAGAGACTGGAGGAACACCTGAGCCTATGGTCCTAAGACACTCTTCTGAACTGAAACTGAAGACATTCCTGACGACCACCCTTCAGCCAAAAAACAATAGATAGGGTCATAAAATAAACAATAACACCTCAGAGGAGCCTGAAAGTAACATTTGCCCAAAAGCAAAGATGAGAAGGTAGGAAGGGATAGCAATTCAGGACTAAAGGAAGTGGGAAATCTAGCAGGAAAATGGGGGAAGTGCTGGCCCTTTATTGGGAATGAAGCAACGTCATGGATCACATTATATACAAACTATCAAAGGGGAAATTAATTTACTCCGTAAACTTTCGCCTACTGCAAAATAAAATTGTTCTTTTGAAACAATAAAGAAAATTGACACACACACGAGAATTAAACAATATAAGAAAGAAAAAAAAGCAATATATTAAAGGACTTGGTATACTTTTTGAAAATTTAGGGCTTTTAGGTTGAATAATATCCTAACACTCGCTGAAAACATTCTTTCTACCACTGAGCTTTTTAAAGCATAAAAAAGCAGCTGCCCAGCAGTTTAAGGTATTAAAGGAGGTTGTAAAGACTTTGGACCACCACTGCAGCCATTCATACATGAAATTTGAGAAAGCTTTTGTGGGCTAGAGGTAGTAGGTAATTAATTTGGGAAAAATCCAGGGGCTAAGACCAGATGAGCTGCTTCATTTCTTCTGGCCCTGCTGCTGATGCTACATGGTTGAGAAGGTTTTTGTTAGTTAACATTGTCAGAAACTTCCATAAGAGTTTTGCTTCTTGAAGAGGAAAACAAAAACATAGTGCATTATGGGTTAAATTTCACACCACAATTAGCTTGACTGGCATTGTGGAATTTAGATTCTTCTAAGCGGCAATTTTCCACATAAAATCTGGAAACTTCTTGCCCAGAGAAGCAGAAATCGCTTATCCCAGATCTTTAATGAGGTTAAATAAATAGTGTACAATGCGTCATCATGTTCTTATAAAGTAGTGCTTTATCTAAACACTATATATACATAAAATCTCTTTATATGTATATATTTGAGACTCAAATTTTAATATAAAATCAATGATAATTGTTACTTAGGGGAAAAATAAGGCATTGGCTGCCAAATGCCAATAATTTAATGTCTACAGTCATGGGATACTGAGGATTGTTAGGCTTCTTTAGAATACAGTGCTTGTTAGTGAAAATATGAATATAATTTGTAAATCTCTACAAATGTACTGGAAAATGACTTTGAAAGTTAGCTTAATTGATAGGTATGGTATACCTGTGATTTTGTCAAAATCATTTTTATTAGAAATAACCTGCAAGTTCTAATGTCACATGTTCTAAGAACTTTGTTTAGAAACTGCAATTAAATAATTCAAAAATAATTAATTCAGAAGACAACCCATTAAATTATAACCCTCCCCACAGGTTAACTCGGTGCCAAATGTATTGTTTAATTTATCATTCTTAGTATTTTTGGACAGCCGCAAGGCAGTGAATGAAGTAATAATAAATAGGGAATAGTGGATAATTAGAGAAGGAAATGTGGAACAAAATTACTAAGGGCTTTAGGTGAAGTTCATTATTACTATTTAATAGTGCCCAAGAGCATTCAATCAAATTATGGATCAAGTTTAAAAGTGGGCTGAATGAAATCCTTGTGGAGAAGAGTTTCCTCATTTTTTTCTCAGAATTCAGCTAAGAGTTTTACAATATTTTCGAAATCTTCCTCACAGATTGTATTTTGACCAAGCCTTATGGACTGTTACTTTGGCAGAATCATGTATATATATATATATATGATTTTACATATATATATATTTAGGAAAAGCAAACCAATATTATGAATAGGCAGATAACAAAACAAAATGGAGAAAACGAGAGTGAGAAAGTATAATTGATGACTCAGAGATTGTTGAGCAATAGGCTGTGTGCCACAAACACCGAGACCATTATACGATTAAGCAGTAAGGCACTTCAGGGATGACTGGTTAAGTGACATATTCTAAGTGCAGCCCTCAGGCCATTTAATGCATGGGGGATTCTTGCTTTCCTAACTGCACAGATTTGCTTTTTTCTTGTGGCTCACCCTAAAGCTTCGTATTTCCGTTATTAAACTTTTAAAGGGTATAAATGCATAATTTATTTGTTTTTCTGATTCTGTTTCATCACATTTCCATAGTCATGACTGTGCAATCTATGAATGCTAGCTGGCTGATGCATTGCAGAAATTTTTCTTCCGGTTTGTAAAAAAAAAAAAGTTTATTTTGGTAATGAGAGATGTACAGTTGCTGTACATGCTGTATGGAACTAGAAAGCAAAAATTTGCGGTCAGTGGAAAAAATGTGTTAGGGTCAATTATTCAACTATATGCTGCAGGCTAAGTAACATGGCTAGGAATTCCACTGGGCTAATAATGATATTAATAACAATGGCATTGTTACTTCACGACTTGTAGGCAAACTATGCCTTATTCATGTACAACTTGACTGGTAAAGGATAGCATGCTTCTAATTAGCAGAGGTCAATTCCCAAAGTTCAGCATGTTTTACCTATAAAGAAAATAAATAGCAGTGTTTCTAATTTTCCCTACACTAATGATGGCTTCACTATTGAATATGTTCACAAATCAATATGAAAAGTATTTCATAGCTGCTATCTGACCTGTGAATAATATCTATTTCTGTTACTTATTTATACCAGTAGCATTTTGGCACATAAACTCTCAAAAGTAAAAAGAGAAAAGAGTTGACAGTGGCATTTAGTTAGCCCAAAATCGCAAAGCTAATTTACTCAACTTTTGTCAATTACTTTTACTTGATAATCTGCATTATTAACTCAATGTGATTTAAAGAGCATATATAAAATATTCATGTTGGACCAGTCACTATGGTAGAACCTGAGGGTGTGTGTATATATATATATATATACACATATATATATAGTTATTGATAGGTACTGTCAAGTCAGTTCCGACTCTTAGCAACCCTATAGGACAGAGTAGAACTGACCGTAGGGTTTTCAAGGAGCAGCTGCTGGATTCAAACTGCTGACCATTTGGTTAGCAGCTGAATTACTGACTATATATTACCCAGAACCCAGTGCAGTCTAGTCGATTCGGACTCATAGCGACCCCACAGGACAGAGTAGAACTGCCCCATAGAGTTTACAAGGAGTGCCTGGCGGATTCAAAATGCCCACCCTTTGGTTTGCAGCTGTAGCACTTAACCACTACGCCACCAGTGTTTCCAACTATATATTAAATATATTAGATATTATCAAACATATATTAGATAACATATTACATTATCAAATATATATTTTAGATCCCACTGCTTTTGAGTCAATTCTGACTCATAGCCCCTATAGAACAGAGTAAAACTGCCCCGTAGGGTTTCCAAGGCTGTAAATGTTTATGGAAGTTGACTGCCACATCTTTCTTCTGCATATAATAAATAACATAATATATACACTGGATAATATAATAAACCCCAAAACCCATTGCTGTCCAGTTGATTCAGACTAATAGTGATCCTATAGGACAAAGCAGAACTGCCCCATAGAGTTTCCAAGGTTTTGAAGTCTGCAGAAGCAGACTGCCACATCTTTCTTCGGCAGAGCACCTGGTGGGTTCGAACTGCCGACTTTTGTCGGCACAGTGCCACCAGGGCTACTTAGATACAATAATATATATATATTAGATAATATTACATGTTATGTATATTAGATAAAATATATGTTACATACTAGATAATATATATTATGTATATATAATATGAGTCGGAATCGACTCGACGGCACTGGGTTTATGTATGCATAGAACTCCAGGAATCCAAAACATGTAGAAAAGGCAGATATATATCCATCCATTTATAAACTACAGGTGTTATGAAAGGTAGAAACAAAACAGATCATAAAGGAGTAGGGGGATATTGGAAGCTTTTATTGAAGACTTAGCATTTGAGCTAGACCTTGAAGTTCTTGGTTTAGATTTTTACTCATTGAGAAAGAAAGATATGGATTCTAAGCAAAATTATTAGAAAAGACACAATTCATTTGTAGCAATAGTGGGTAGTGTTCCTGGAGCAAAGTGTATAGATTGAGTAGATTGAGCAGGGCATGAAAATGAGGATGGAAAGAAAAGTTAGGTCCTTTCATGAAGATCTGTAAATATCGTAGGAAAACTATCAAAAACTGTCATTCACAATCCCAAGTTATGGGAATGATTTCAAAGAACAAATGACATGGCTTGATTTCCTTTAAAAAATAAGATCACTAATTCATGTAAAATGGAATATAGGAGCACAAAGGGGAGGCACTAAAGAGTTTTCATAGAGATAAAACTATGATTGTGTTAGATCAGACACTAACATAGATTAGACTAAAGTTATGGTAAGAAAAATTTAAGACTAGTGAGCAGGATTGTTTAGCAGAAAACAAGAATTATTGAAGAGAGATCTAATAGGTGTTTATTGCATTGTTTCCAAGTTAGATATGATAATGGTTTGAAGTGAATTATAGCATCTGCAGATGGATTAAACGAGCATCCAGGGCAGTGGGTCAAAAAGGTGGGTAGCAAAAAAAAATAAAGTAAAATAACAAAGACTTCAAGGTTTGGAATTGAAGAAATAGATGGGGTGGGGAAGTCATTTAATAAGATAGGGAAAACTGAAATATGAACAATTTTGGGGGGGAATGATGACACTCAATTTTGAAAATCACAAATTCGAGGAGCTTCTTAATTACCTAGATAAAGGTGGCAAGTAGATGCTTAATTGATTTTGAGTTGAAGAAGCTTATGAATCATGTCATGCCTGAACAATTAACCAAATAATTTTAGGGGAGGGAATGCATGTATATATATATATATACACTTTACAGACATATGTATATATGTATGTATCCCAGACAAAACCTGAGTCTTTTTGTCATATTTTAGAGGTTGAGTAAAGGAAGTAAAGTGGGTAAAGGAGAAATATCAATAAAAGAAAATGAAAATATGTTGACGAATTACTAAGGTAAAAAAATATATTGTGAGTAAGGAAGCGGTCTTTGGTCAGACTTTTAAAATGCTGAGAGTCTGGTTAAGAAAATTTAGTAACATGAAGGACACTGTGAACTTAAAAAAATTTGCAGTGGAGTTTTAGTGATGAAAGCCAGATTGGAATATGTTGAAAGGGAAATGGGAAAGTGAGGTAAACAATGTGTTCTAATAAAACATTATTTACAAAAACAAGTGTGGAACAGGATTTGGTCCTGGGCCAAATCTAGCTAGATTAATTAACCTTCCCTATTTAAAAAAATTAAAAAAAAAAGTAGGAAAAATGCTCTTTTTTTCTCTTACACTCTTCTATTCTGAGAATAATACTGAAGAATATTTCTCAGATCACTCTAAATGTTTCTTGATATCCTAAGCACACCTGATTTACAAAATCAGAGGGTTCCAAACACTACTAATTGCTTTCTTTCTGTTTTAATTTTATTGCGGTAAAATATATACATATAACAAAAAAAAATTTGCCATTTTAACTCTTTTAAGTGACAATTCAGTGACCTTAATTACATTCATCATGTTTTATAACCATCAACTCTATTTACATGAAAAAACTTTCATCACCCCAAACAGAAATTCTGCACCCCTTAAGCAATGACTTCCCTTTCTTGCCTCCATCACACTCCGGTAACCACTAAAAATTTTTGTTTCTGTACATTAGCCTATTCTAGGTATTTCATTCAGGTGGGATGACACAATATTTGTTCTTTACTGTCAGTCTTACTTTTTTCCAAGGTTCATCTATGTTGAAATATGTATCAGGACCTTATTTCTCTCTAATTGCTTTCTTTCTTTTTTTTCTTAATGTTATTGTGTTTTAGGTGAAAGTTTACAGTACGAAACAATTTCTCATTCAGAAATTTATGTGCTAATTGTTTTGCGACATCGGTTGCAATCTCTGCAATGTTCCAGCACTCTTTTGCTTTCCCTTTTCACCTGTGGTTCTTCATGTCCATTGTCCAGGTTTCCTATCCCTTCCAACCTTCTCCTCTTTGCTTTTTGGCATGTGTTGCCCATTGGGTCTCCTATTCTTGATTGAACTAAGAAGCATGTTCCTCACATGTGTTATTGTTTTATAGTCTTGTCTTATCTTTGACTGAAAGGTGGGCTTCCATAGTGGCTTCAGTTCTGAGTTAGCAAAGTGTCTGGGGACCATATTCTCAGGGGTTCCTCTAGTCTCTGTCAGATTAGTAAGACTGTTTTTTTTGTGTGTGTGTGTGTGTGTGAATTTGAATTTGAATTTCGTTCTATATTTTTCTCCCACTTTGTCTGGAACCCTCTCCTGTAATCACTGTCAGAGCCATCAGTGGTGGTAGCCCGGTGCCGTCTAGTTCGTCTGGGCTCAGCTGGTGGAGACTGTGGTTCGTGTGATCCAGTAGTACTTTGGACTAGTATTTCCCTTGTGTCTTTGTTTTTCTTCATTCTCCTTTGCTCTGACCATAACCGGGAAAAAAATAAATATTTTTTAGGTGGTCATCCACAAGCTTTTAAGACTCCAGACACTACTCACAAAAGTAAGATGTAGAACATTTTCTTTATGAATTGTATTATGCCAATTGACCTAGATGTCCCCCTAGATCATGGTCCCCAGCCTTTGGCCCCAGTAATTCGGTCCCTCAGGGTGTTTGGATGTGTCTAGGGAGCTTCTGTGGTTTTGCCTTGGTCAAATTGTGCTGACTTTGAAGTAGAGAAAATACATTTTCTATAGTGGTTTAGTATTAAAATAAGAGAGAATATATTTTCTAGTTTAGCTGTATAAGCTGTGATTAAAATCTTTAGTCTTTAAAACCGTCAATTATTTGCTTTGGAATCTGTCTCATGATTGTTCCATTGTAGAAAAACAGGGTAATCAAGGTTTTTGTTGTTGATTAAACCATCCTTCTCACCCAGGTGATAAAAACAATGAGCGGTACCATCAGGACCCTCCAGTGACCGAAACCAGGATGGTGTAAAGAGGTCTGCAAGACGTCAACAATAAGTCACTTCGTCATTGCGTCCCCCTCAAAGAAGAATCAACCTTCCTGGGAATTTCTAAACCCTATCTCCCTATAAAACCCTTTTATAGCCCTCTTGGGGCAGACAGAATCTGGGGGAAACGTTGCCCCCTCTGTCTGTTGAACACGGTGTTCAATAAAGCCCTCTTGCTGCTTACCTCCTCCTGTCTCACTATTGGCTTGTTGCAGGCTCAAATCCGCAATTTGCGGTAACAAATTCTGGCCCCAACCTGGGGCACTTTGCCGCTTGACACGCGGTGGCCCCGGGCAGGGCTTGGACCAGCTAATCAACCCTTAAGTTGATGCAGGAGGTTTTTTTTTTTTTTTAACCTCGAAAGGGAAACATCACCGGTCCCTAACCGTGCAGAAACAAGGTAAGCAGGGCGCAAGATTGGTTAAGGAAAAACCCCTGGGGTGAGTCTGCGAATCCTCTCCCTGTTGCACTCAGGGCCAAGGCAGATAGAGCAAGCCCAGAGGGGGCTTAGACTCTTGGTTTCTGAAGCCAGTGCTGCTTCTGATGACTGACCCTGTGAGTAGGTTCGCGTAAGGGACTCTTGGTGGCTGTAGAGTTTTGGTTTTCGTTTTTTGGGTGTGTGAATGAGGCAGTCAAGATTACCTCTGTCATTCTAAGGACTGTCTGGGAGGTTAAGGCAGCTGAGGCTGTCAGGATTACCTCTGTCATTCTAAGGACTGTCTGGGAGGTTGAGGCAGCTGAGGCTGTCAGTATTACCTCTGTCATTCTAGGGATTGTCTGAGGTTGAGATTGCCGAGGGTGAATGTGAGGCCGGCCAAGTAGTTGGTGCATGTGTGTATGCGTATGTGTGTATGTATATGTGTCAATGTGGGAACTTCGCTTGAACTTGACTGACAGAGAGTGTCCAACTGAGGCACACGAGGTACTGCGCCATCTCTGTCACCGTGTCAGCCCCTATCTGTATAAGACCTGTTCCCAAATCTGTGAATACTTTTTGTCCCGGTTTTCGGAGGATGACGACTGGTTTCATAAATTGTCAGTAGCATGTCAAGCTCAGGTGTTGTTGGAAACACGTCTCAGTGAGAATTGGTGACCAAAAATCGGTATCAGGGGCATTTTAACTGAAATTTAGTTGATAACAGCAGAGATTGAGTTTCAAGTAGATTGGGACACAAATTGCATTCAAGCAGAAAGAAGGGCCCGGCCTTGCATCACAGTTGAGAAACTACACCAGGGACTGGGGATGGGAGGGGGATCCTCCATACCGGTAGTGTCCCCCTTGGGATGCATTCTGACCAGTTGGAGGCGCTATAGTTATACCCCAATGACTAAAATGAAGATGATTTTTCTATGCAATAGTGTTTGGCCAAAATATAAATTGGCAAGTCAGGAAGCTTGGCCTAGGTTTGGGTCATTAAACTTTAATACAATTTTTCAGTTGGACCTGTTTTGTAGAAGAGAAAAGAAATGGGACGAAGTCCCCTATGTTCAAGTTTTTTGCCACTATATCAGAATATGCACCCTTCCAACCAATTTCTTTTTCAATGCAAAGAGAAGCCAAAAGTGCTTCCCGATTCTTCCAGTGAGGACCCCTTGCTGGAGGGATGGGGTCCGGTTCCGGCTGCGGCTCCTCCTTCTCCTTATGGTGGCGGCGATGCCGCTGCTGGAGTAGGACATGGTCGGAGGAGGAGAATACACACATCCCTGCAGGGTCCAGAACCAAACTCTAGTACCAGTCCATTGAGGGGAGCAGAAGGGGTAGACACGCAGGAGACGGGCGGTGGAGATGCGACTTCAGGTATAGTTTCCCCTTCTTGTACCCGGCAGGTAGCCCCCGAACACCAGGCAGGGCAATATCCCCTTCGAGAGGCACCAGCGGGAGTGGATGAAGCAAGCAGGCGGTCCCCGGAGGCCGATACTGGTATATACTCCATTTTCCACCTTTGACTTACATAATTGGAAAAATCACACCCCTTTATAAAGCTTTAAAAGGAGAAGAAAGAGAACCTTTAGTAAGGACTAAAAAGTGTCAGCAAGCCTTTTAAAAATTAAATATAAGTTGATGATGGCCCCAGCGTTGAGACTGCCGGATTTACAAAAGTCTTTAGAACTGTGCGTGAGAGGAAGGGGATTGCTGTGGGAGTTCTGACTCAGACTTTGGGCCCAGCCCGGCACCCTGCGGCATACTTCTCAAAGCAATTGGACACTGTGGCTAAGGGATGGCCACCATGTTTATGGGTGGTGGCTGCAACCTGCAACTTGCTCCTGGAAGCTGAAAAGTCTCCTCCCTGAACCCCACTACCTTGCTCCCAATATCTGAGGACCTGCCAATACACGACTGTGTAGAGGTCATTGAAGAAGCCTATTCAAATAGGCCTGACCTGTTTGATGTTGCACTGCAGGATTCTGACGTTGAAATATTCACAGATGGAAGTAGCTTCATGCATGAAGGACGTCGAGCAGCAGGATATGCAGTGGTAACCCTGACAAATATCTTGGAGACTGCCCCCTTACCTGAGAGAACTTCAGCCCAGAAAGCTGAGCTCGTAGCTCTCGGTCGGGCTCTCCGTCTGGGAAAAGGGAAGCGAGTGACCATTTACACGGACAGCAGGTACGCTCATTTAATTTTACATTCCCACGGGGTCTTATGGAAGGAGAGAGGATTCCTGACAGCTGCTAATAAAGAAATAAAAAAATGTGCCTGAGATCCTTGAGCTTTTAGAAGCTGTTCATGATCCCCTTCAAGTGGCAGTGGTATATTGTCCAGGGCATCAAAAGGAGCAATCCTTTGAGGCCATTGGAAATTGAAAAGCTGACATAAAAGCAAAAAGGGCTGCCTTACAAGAATAAAGTGGGACAACAGTTAGCCCTGATTCCCCATTTAAACCTCAATAAATTCCCCAAGCCAACATATACCCCCCAAGATTTAGATAGAGCAAAAGAGTGGGGGTTTTAGTCTTCACCAGGCTCTAGTTGGCTGACTAATTCTAAAAGAAAAATATTGTTACCAGAAGACCAAGTGTACAACATAATATCAACTCTACATGAAAGCACGCACTATGGAAGAGAAGCAAGTCTCGAATGGATTCAACAGATAGTTGCGGGACCAAAGATTCTTAAGACAGTATATGAGGTCACTAAAAGATGTCCGTTATGTGCTAAAAACAATCCAAAGACAGTACCCCACCCAGCAGAACCAGGAATCCAGCACCGAGGAACAAACATGGGAGAAAATTGGCAAGTAGATTTTACGGTGATGCCTCAAGTATCTGGAAACTTCAGGTATTTACTGGTTTTTGTAGACACATACTCTGGGTGGGTAGAGGCTTTTCCTTACCGGACTGAACAAGCTCCAGAAGTGACTAAGGCATTACTTAAAGAGTTTATTCCCCGGTTTGGCTTGCCACTCTCAATTCAAAGCGACAACAGGGGAGCCTTTGTGGCCCAGGTAAACCAAAAACTTAGCAAGGCCTTAGGTATCACCTAGAAACTGCACTCAGCATGAAGACCACAATCTACTGGAAAGACTGAAAAGATGAACCATACCTTGAAAAAGACTCTTGCTCAACTTTGCCAGGAAACCCACTCCACTTGGTTAGAAGTATTACCAATTGCCCTGCTTAGGATTCAGGTGGCCCCTCAAAGTGAACTTAAGTTGTGTCCTTATGAACTTATATATGGGAGACCATTCCTGAAATGGTCAACTTTCCCCACCTCCCTCATGACAGAAGTTGAGAAGAGAGATTGGGTCCGATCCTTAGGAGCAGTTATACATACCATTAACAAATATGCCTCTTCTCGTTTGTCTTTCCCCTCTGATGTGCCTCTTCATAGGTTCAAGCAAAGAGATCGGGTCCTGTTAAAGGTTTAGGAAAATCAACACCGAGAAGATCAACTTGCCCCCATCTGGTTGGGACCATATGAGGTCCTTCTGACTACTCATTCCTCTTTGAAACTGGCTGGAATAACTGCATGGGTACATCATACTAGAGTGAAAGTGGCCCTGCCTTCTCAGGAAGAACCTAGCAAAAAGACTGAGGAATCCTCATATACCTGCACCCCAGTTCAAGGCCTAAAATATAGATTCTCAAAGAGTCAAACATGACTCTAATCCTTATTCTTTTTCTATTCCAGGTTGGGCCTGCCTCGACCAGAAAAGAGTCAAGCCAGGCTCCTACAATTCTCCAGTCAGGAGGCACCTTGACTTTACAAGTAGGAGATACCCTGACTCTCCCTTGTGTCATTTCGGTTTTAACTCCTGTAGGTCCTATTACGTAGATTCGGGAACCCTCAAATGAAGGGCAGTCTATGGTTTGGGGAGCGACTGGGGATTTTCTTCAAGCTTCCCCCATGACAGACATTACTCAGTCTAAAAATCACGATTTTTCTATTATTATCCAGATTGTTACTCTATCTAATACAGGACATATTTCTGTGTGAAATATAGGAAAGGATCTCCTATGGGTGTTGAAATCAGCTGGGGGCAGGGGACTCATGTGATTAGTATTGGGAAAAAAGAATCATCTCACCTTCCAGATGGCTGGGACTGGTCATCTAATGGTCTAGTTACCATGTCCCAAGCTGTGGCTAAGGTATGGAATCTCGGCGATTGCTGGGTGTGCCACCATTTGCCACGATCTGGTGCACCCCTAAGTCCTATGGCTGACCCGGTTTTCGACTATGATAAAATTATGTCTGGAGATATGTTAACACACCATGCTCCCTGAGCACCTATAAGGGCAAGATTAGTGCAATATCCTTTTTCCACCCCTTGCTTTTTTTTTTTTCTCCTCCCTAATCTGTATAACCATAGTGAAAAAGGAAATTGGGAATTAAAGTCCCAAGTACCTCGAGTATGAATAGATCAGCAAATTTTCAGGGATTTCCAGCTCCTTTCTTCATGCAGTGACTCTCTTGTCAACTCTTATTTGTTACATTTTAATTCAAGCCTTCCAGATGTCCCGAATGAAGATTTGTCTTTATGTGCCCCTCCAGGTTATACTTTTCTATGTGGAAGTAAGCCATACCCCAATAGCGAGTCGCCCAATTCATCTAATTCACCCTGGACTTGGGTCATCCAATGCTTAAATGGGATCCACTTCGTGGGTCAATGCACCTTAAGGTTCCTAGTCTTCCCCACACAAGTCCATTCCACCACCAGCATTCCACATCCATCAAGAAAAAAGCATGATGTTTTCTCTGTAGATCCTGTTACATTAGAAACCCGGAATGACGGATATAACCCGGTGTTAGTTTTGATCGGTGGTATCTGAGGACCATTCCCCGGACTAGGCATGTACCATATGGAAATGGCTATTAAAAACCTTTCAGATTCAATCCATTTGTTAGCCATGGGTACAGAGAGAGCCCTGAAGGCCCAGCAAGCCTCCTTAAATTCCCTGGCAGAAGTGGTCTTAGACAACAGAATTGCATTGGACTTCCTATTGGCAGAATCAGGAGGTGTTTGCACCATAATTAATAAGACTTGTTTTACCTGGATTAACACTTCAGGGGAAGTAGACATCAGATTAAAAGCAATCCACAAAGTTGCCAAATGGACAAATCCATAGCATGTCCCAGTGGACTGTAGGATTGGATCTCAAATCTATTCCCATCCATAGGATTTTGGTTAGTCCCTCTTGTCACCTTGGGAATGGTAATTTTAATGGTGTGTATTTGTGTTCCGTGTTTTCTAAAAATCTGTGCCAAAGGAACTGAGACCACCTTAAAGGCAGTAAATATATTTGCCCTAGTTGGCTGAGGGAATTCTCCAGTCAACCAAGGGAATGTTCACCATCTGATTCAATCAGACTCTATTGCCTTTTCTGCTAACTCTATTTCTAACACCCTTCCTAAATAAACATTCCCTGACTTCATGCCCCTCTTCAGCAGGAAGCAGCCAGATTGAGCGACACACCATTTCGTAAGATTGAGAAACCTTCAGAAAAAGGGGGGACTGAAGTAGAGAAAATATGTTTTCTGTAGTGTTTTAGTGTTAAAATAAGAGAGAATATATTTTCTAGTTTAACTGTATAAGCTGTGATTAAAATCTTTAGTCTTTAAAAACGTCAATTATTTGCTTTGGAATCTGTTTCATGAATGTTCCATTGTAGAAAAACAAGGTAATCAAGATTTTTGTTGTTGATTAAGCCATGCTTCCCTCCAAGGTGATAAAAACAATGAACGATACCATCAGGACCTGAGATAATTGAGCAAAACCTGGACCCAACCAGTGACTGAAGCCAAGATGGCATAAAGAGGCCTGCAAGATGTCAACAATAAGTCACTTCGTCATTTCGTTCCCCTCAAAGAAGAATCAACATTCTTGGGAATTTCTAAACCCTGACCCTCTCCCTATAAAACCCTTTTCTAGCCCTCTTGGGGCAGACGGAATCTGGAGGAAACTTTGCCCCCTCTGTCTCTTGAACACGATGTTCAATAAAGCCGTCTTGCTGCTTACCTCCTCCTGTCTTGCTATTGGCTTGTGGCAGGCGGCTCAAATCCGCAATTGGCGGTAACAACTTCCCTTATATTGTGTGTTGTCTTTCCTTTCAGCAAAGTTAACACTTATATACTATCTAGTTGGTGATTATCCCTCCACACTCCTCTCATTCCTAGTAACCACCAAAGATTGTTACTTTCTGTGTATAAACCTTCTTTTTTGTTTTTATAATAGTGGTCTTGTACAATATTTGTCTTTTTCTGTTTGACTTATTTCACTTAGCTTAATGCCCTCCAGAAACATCCATGTTGTGAGGTGTTTCACAGATTCATCACTGTTCTTTATCATTGAGTAGTATTCCATTGTGTGTTTGTACCATAATTTGTTTATCCATCCGTTAATGAACACTAAGGTTGTTTCCATCAGTTACTGTTGTGAATAACGCTACAATGAACATGGGTGTGCATATGTCTATTCAAGTGATGGCTTTTATTTCTCTAGGATATATTTCTAGGAATGGGATTGCTGGATCTTATGGTACTTCTATTTCTAGCTTTTTAAGAAGATGACATATTTGTTTCCATAGTGGCTGTACCATTTTATATTCCCATTAGCAGTGCATAAGAGTTCTAATCCTCCCACAATCTCTCCAACATTTGTTGTTTTCCATTTTTTTGATTCATGCCAGTAATGTCCGGGTGAGATGGTATCTCACTGTAGTTTCAATTTGCATTTCTTTAATGGCTAATGAATATAAGCATTTCCTCATGTGTCTGTTAGCTGTCTGAATGTCTTCATTGGTGAAGTGTATGTTAATATCCATTGCCTACTTTTTAATTGGATTATTTGTCTTTTTGTTGCTAAGGTGTTGAATTTTTCTATATGTTTTAGAGATTAGACCGTTGTTGGACATGTAGCCAAAAAATTTTTTACAGTCTGTAGGTCATCTTTTTATTCTTTTGGTGAAGTCTTTTGATGAGCATTAGTGTTTAATTTTTAGAAGTTCCCAGTTATCTAGTTTTATTTCCTGGTGTTTGTGAATTTTTAGTTATGGTTTGAATTGTATATATGCCATGTATTAAGGCCCCTAGCATTGTCCCTGGAGCCCTGGAGGCACATTGCTTAAGAGTGTGACTGCTAACCAAATGATCAGCAGTTTGAATTCACCAGCTGCTCCTTGGAAACCCTATGGGGCAGTTCTCCTCTCCTCTATAAAGCCGTTGTCTTAGTCATCTAGTGCTGCTGTAACAGAAATATAACAAGTGGATGGCTTTAACAAAGAGAAATTTATTTTCTCACAGTCTGATAGGCTAGAAGTCTGAATTCAGGGTGTCAGCTCCAGGGGAAGGCTTTCTCTCTCTGTTGGCTCTGGAAGAATGTCCTTATCATCAATCTTCCCCTGGACTAGGAGCTTTTCCACACATGCACCCTGGGGCCAAAGGACACGCCTGTTCCTGGCATTGCTTTCTTGGCTGTATGATGTTCCCATGTCTCTCTGATCGCTTCTTTCTTTTATATCTCAAAAGAGATTGGCTTAAGACACTATCTAATTTTGTAGATTTCATCAGTTAGTGGCAGTTATAGTCACTAACCCATCTTATCACATCATACTGATAGGATTTACAACACATAGATAAATCACATCAGATAACAAAATGGTAGACAATCATACAACACTGGGAATCATGACCTAGCCAAGTTGACAGATATTTTTGGGAGACACAATTCAATCTATGACAGTTGCTATGAGTGGGAACTGACTCGATGGTACATAGCATTAAGAACAGTGTTGTCCTCTATTTTTAATTCCATGATCTTTTATTGTTTTAGGTTTTATATTTAGGTCTTTGGTCCATTTTGAGTTAGTTTATCTGCATGGAGTGAGGTATGGGTCCTGATTCATTTTTTAACAGATAGGCATCCAGTTTTGCCAGGACCATTTATTAAAGACTGCCTTTTCCCCATTTAATGGAATTCAGTCCTTTGCCAGACATTAGCTGACCGTAGTTGGATGGAATTACATCTAGGTGCTTGCTTCTGTTCCATTGGTCTATGTGTCTGTTGTACCAGTACCAGGCTGTTTCAACTACCTTAGCTGTGTGGTAGGTTTTTGTGCTCAGGTAATGTGAGCCTTCCTGCTTTTTTTATTTTAATTTTCCAGTAGTTCTTTACTTGTCTGGGACCTCTCTCCTTTCCATATAAAGTTAATAATTAGTTTTTCCATCTTGTTAAAGAAAGCTGTTGGTATTTGGATCAGGATTATATCTGTAGATTGCTTTGGGTAGAACTGACAATTTTCTAATTGCTTTCTTCGCTTTCTGGTGTGAAGTATGCTTATTGAATTTTATTACTAAGTAAAATATATAGCATCACCATTTTATTATAAAACAATCCTTTTTAGATTTAATTAATAAAATGTACTATATTTCTAGCAGTGAAACTGACAATTTGGATTTCTGTAATTTAAAGCTATTGTGAGAACTTATTAACAAATCCAGATTCACTTGTAACTACATGGTAAGAAGTGGGTTCAAAAATTAAAGATGATTCAAATAATTGCAGGAAGTTAGCTTATTCAGGTTCTTTCTTTATCCTTGTAAACAGGTGAATTTAATCCAGTTGGTTGAGTATCAGCTAGCTTGATCTGTTGTTAATAAACAGTACCTACACAGTTGTTTGTTAGCAACCTTAGCTGATGAGGAAGAATTCTAGCCTGTAGATAGGCTTAAAAATAGCAGAAAATGTTTCCAATGCTGGGAAATGTCTCATCCCTGCTTCTTCCTCATCTGCAATATCTGGCCTTGTTTTATCTGTGTAATTCAAGGTCAAACTGTAGCAGCCCATGCCTACTACAATTTGCATGGCTGATATTTGTTATAAAACCATCTCTGTGCATAAAAATCTAACCACTTGTAAACAAAGTCACCAGAGGTTCAGAGACTCAATAAGTTGAAAATTCTTTTTCTTCTTTTTTTTTTGTTACTATTTTATTATATTTTAGGTGGAGGCTTACAGAGCAAAACAGTTTCCCATTCAACAATTTGTACATAGAATATTCCAAGACATTGGTCGCAGTCCTCTCAATGTGTCAGCACTTTTCCTATTTCCTCCCTGGGTTCCCTGTTATCTTTTGTCTAGTTTTCCTATGCCTTCTTGCTTTCTCATAATTTCTTTTGGCAGATTTTGCCCTTTTGGTCTCATAAAATTAACTGTCATAAGGAACACATTCCTCTCAAGTGTATTGTTTATTTTGTAGGCCTGTCTGTTGTTTGGCTAAAAGGTGGCATCAGTTCCATAATAGAAGAGTACCTCAGGGCCACAGTCTCAGGGGCTCCTTCGGTCTCTATCAGACCAGTAAGTTTGGTCTTTTTGATGGATTTGATTTTTGTTTTTTTGTTTTTTTGTTTTTTATAATAACTTTTATTAAGCTTCAAGTGAACGTTTACAAATCCAATCAGTCTGTCACATATAAGTTTACATACATCTCACTCCCTACTCCCACTTACTCTCCCCGTCTTGAGTCAGCCCTTTCAGTCTCTCCTTTCTTGACAATTTTGCCGGCTTCCCTCTCTCTCTATCCTCCCATCCCCCCTCCAGACAAGAGTTGCCAACACAATCTCAAGTGTACACCTGATATAATTAGCTCACTCTTCATCAGCGTCTCTCTCCCACCCGCTGACCAGTCCCTTTCATGTCTGATGAGTTGTCTTCAGGGATGGTTCCTGTCCTGTGTCAACAGAAGGTCTGGAGAGCATGACCGCCGGGATTCCTCCAGTCTCAGTCAGACCATTAAGTTTGGTCTTCTTATGAGAATTTGGGGTCTGCATCCCACTGCTCTCCTGCTCCCTCAGGGGTCCTCTGCTGAGCTCCCTGTCAGGGCAGTCATCGATTGTGGCCGGGCACCAACTAGTTCTTCTGGTCTCAGGATGATGTAGGTCTCTGGTTCATGTGGCCCTTTCTGTCTCTTGGGCTCTTAGTTGTCATGTGGGCTTGGTGTTCTTCATTTTCCTTTGCTCCAGGTGGGTTGAGACCAATTGCTGCATCTTAGATGGCTGCTTGTTAGCATTTAAGACCCCAGACGCCACATTTCAAAGTGGGATGCAGAATGATTTCATAATAGAATTATTTTGCCAATTGACTTAGAAGTCCCCGCAAACCATGTTCCCCAGACCCCCGCGCTTGCTCCGCTGACCTTTGAAGCATTCATTTTATCCCGGAAACTTCTTTGCTTTTGGTCCAGTCCAATTGAGCTGACCTTCCATGTATTGAGTGTTGTCTTTCCCTTCACCTAAAGCAGTTCTTAAAACTGATTAATCAATAAAAAACCCTCTCCCACCCTCCCTCCCTCCCCCCCTCGTAACCACAAAAGTATGTGTTCTTCTCAGGTTTACTATTTCTCAAGATCTTATAATAGTGGTCTTATACAGTATTTGTCCTTTTGCCTCTGACTCATTTCGCTCAGCATAATGCCTTCCAGGTTCCTCCATGTTATGAAATGTTTCAGAGATTCGTCACTGTTCTTTATCGATGCGTAGTATTCCATTGTGTGAATATACCACAATTTATTTACCCATTCATCCGTTGATGGACACCTTGGTTGCTTCCAACTTTTTGCTATTGTAAACAGAGCTGCAATAAACATGGGTGTGCATATATCTGTTTGTATGAAGGCTCTTGTATCTCTAGGGTATATTCCGAGGAGTGGGATTTCTGGGTTGTATGGTAGTTCTATTTCTAACTGTTTAAGATAACGCCAGATAGATTTCCAAAGTGGTTGTACCATTTTACATTCCCACCAGCAGTGTATGAGAGTTCCAATCTCTCCACAGCCTCTCCAACATTTATTCTTTTGTGTTTTTTGGATTAATGCCAGCCTTGCTGGTGTGAGATGGAATCTCATCGTAGTTTTAATTTGCATTTCTCTAATGGCTAATGATCGAGAGCATTTTCTCATGTATCTGTTGGCTGCCTGAATATCTTCTTTAGAGAAATGTGTGTTCATATCCTTTGCCCACTTCTTGATTGGGTTGTTTGTCTTTTTGTAGTTGAGTTTTGACAGAATCATGTTGATTTTAGAGATCAGGCGCTGGTCGGAGATGTCATAGCTGAAAATTCTTTCCCAATCTGTAGGTGGTCTTTTTACTCTTTTGGTGAAGTCTTTAGATGAGCATAGGTGTTTGATTTTTAGGAGCTCCCAGTTATCGGGTTTCTCTTCATCATTTTTGGTAATGTTTTGTATTCTGTTTATACCTTGTATTAGGGCTCCTAGGGTTGTCCCAATTTTTTCTTCCATGATCTTTATCGTTTTAGTCTTTATGTTTAGGTCTTTGATCCACTTGGAGTTAGTTTTTGTGCATGGTGTGAGGTATGGGTCCTGTTTCATTTTTTTGCAAATGGATATCCAGTTATGCCAGCACCATTTGTTAAAAAGGCTGTCTTTTCCCCAGTTAATTGACACTGGTCCTTTGTCAAATATCAGCTGCTCATACGTGGATGGATCTATGTCTGGGTTCTCAATTCTGTTCCATTGGTCTATGTGTCTGTTGTTGTACCAATACCAGGCTGTTTTGACTACTGTGGCTGTATAATAGGTTCTGAAGTCAGGTAAGGTGAGGCCTCCCACTTTCTTCTTCTTTTTCAGTAGTGCTTTGCTTATCCGGGGCTTCTTTCCCTTCCATATGAAATTGGTGATTTGTTTCTCTATCCCCTTAAAATATGACATTGGAATTTGGATCAGAAGTGCGTTAAATGTATAGATGGCTTTTGGTAGAATAGACATTTTTACTATGTTAAGTCTTCCTATCCATGAGCAAGGTATGTTTTTCCACTTAAGTATGTCCTTTTGAATTTCTTGTAGTAGAGCTTTGTAGTTTTCTTTGTATAGGTCTTTTACATCCTTGGTAAGATTTATCCCTAAGTATCTTATCTTCTTGGGGGCTACTGTGAATGGTATTGATTTGGTTATTTCCTCTTCGGTGTTCTTTTTGTTGATGTAGAGGAATCCAAGTGATTTTTGTATGTTTATTTTATAACCTGAGACTCTGCCAAACTCTTCTATTAGTTTCAGTAGTTTTCTGGAGGATTCCTTAGGGTTTTCTGTGTATATAATCATGTCATCTGCAAATAGTGATAACTTTACTTCTTCCTTGCCAATCCGGATACCTTTTATTTCTTTATCTAGCCTGATTGCCCTGGCTAAGACTTCCAACACGATGTTGAATAAGAGCGGTGATAAAGGGCATCCTTGTCTGGTTCCCGTTCTCAAGGGAAATGCTTTCAGGTTCTCTCCATTTAGAGTGATATTGGCTGTTGGCTTTGCATAGATGCCCTTTATTATGTTGAGGAATTTTCCTTCAATTCCTATTTTGGTAAGAGTTTTTATCATGAATGGGTGTTGGACTTTGTCAAATGCCTTTTCTGCATCAATTGATAAGATCATGTGGTTTTTGTCTTTTGTTTTATTTATGTGATGGATTACATTAATGGTTTTTCTGATATTAAACCAGCCTTGCATACCTGGTATAAATCCCACTTGATCAGGGTGAATTATTTTTTTGATGTGTCGTTGGATTCTATTGGCTAGAATTTTGTTGAGGATTTTTGCATCAATGTTCATGAGGGATATAGGTCTATAATTTTCTTTTTTTGTAATGTCTTTACCTGGTTTTGGTATCAGGGAGATGGTGGCTTCATAGAATGAGTTGGGTAGTATTCCGTCATTTTCTATGCTTTGGAATACCTTTAGTAGTAGTGGTGTTAACTCTTCTCTGAAAATTTGGTAGAACTCTGCCGTGAAGCCGTCCGGGCCAGGACTTTTTTTTGTTGGGAGTTTTTTGATTACCGTTTCAATCTCTTTTTTTGTTATGGGTCTATTTAGTTGTTCTACTTCTGAATGTGTTAGTTTAGGTAGGTAGTGTTTTTCCAGGAATTCATCCATTTCTTCTAGGTTTTCAAATTTGTTAGAGTACAATTTTTCATAATAATCTGAAATGATTCTTTTAATTTCATTTGGTTCTGTTGTGATGTGGTCCTTCTCATTTCTTATTCGGGTTATTTGTTTCCTTTCCTGTATTTCTTTAGTCAGTCTAGCCAATGGTTTATCAATTTTGTTAATTTTTTCAAAGAACCAGCTTTTGGCTTTGTTAATTCTTTCGATTGTTTTTCTGTTCTCTAATTCATTTAGTTCAGCTCTAATTTTTATTATTTGTTTTCTTCTGGTGCCTGATGGATTCTTTTGTTGCTCACTTTCTATTTGTTCAAGTTGTAGGGACAGTTCTCTGATTTTGGCTCTTTCTTCTTTTTGTATGTGTGCATTTATTGATATAAATTGACCTCTGAGCACTGCTTTTGCTGTGTCCCAGAGGTTTTGATAGGAAGTATTTTCATTCTCGTTGCTTTCTATGAATTTCCTTATTCCCTCCTTGATGTCTTCTATAACCCAGTCTTTTTTCAGGAGGGTATTGTTCATTTTCCAAGTATTTGATTTCTTTTCCCTCGTTTTTCTGTTATTGATCTCTAGTTTTATTGCCTTGTGGTCTGAGAAGATGCTTTGTAATATTTCGATGTTTTGGACTCTGCAAAGGTTTGTTTTATGACCTAATATGTGGTCTATTCTAGAGAATGTTCCATGTGCGCTAGAAAAAAAAGTATATTTTGCAGCAGTTGGGTGGAGAGTTCTGTATAAGTCAATGAGGTCAAGTTGGTTGATTGTTGTAATTAGATCTTCCGTGTCTCTGTTGAGCTTCTTACTGGATGTCCTGTCCTTCTCGGAAAGTGGTGTGTTGAAGTCTCCTACTATAATTGTGGAGGTATCTATCTCGCTTTTCAGTTCTGTTAAAATTTGGTTTATGTATCTTTCAGCCCTGTCATTGGGTGCGTAAATATTTAATATGGTTATGTCTTCCTGATCAATTGTCCCTTTTATCATTATATAGTGTCCTTCTTTATCCTTTGTGGTGGATTTAAGTCTAAAGTCTATTTTGTCAGAAATTAATATTGCTACTCCTCTTCTTTTTTGCTTATTGTTTGCTTGATATACTTTTTTCCATCCTTTGAGTTTTAGTTTGTTTGTGTCTCTAAGTCTAAGGTGTGTCTCTTGTAGGCAGCATATAGATGGATCGTGTTTCTTTATCCAGTCTGTGACTCTCTGTCTCTTTATTGGTGCATTTAGTCCATTTACATTCAGGGTAATTATAGATAAATAAGTTTTTAGTGCTGTCATTTTGATGCCTTTTTATGTGTGTTGTTGACAATTTCATTTTTCCACATACTTTTTTGTGCTGAGGCGTTTTTCTTAGTAAATTGTGAGATCCTCACTTTCATAGTGTTTGACTTTATGTTAGTTGAGTCGTTACGTTTTTCTTGGTTTTTGTCTTGAGTTATAGAGTTGTTATACCTTTTTGTGGTTACCTCATTATATACCCCTATTTTTCTAAGTAAAAACCTAACTTGTATTGTTCTATATCGCCTTGTATCACTCTCCATACGGCAGTTCAATGCCTCCTGTATTTAGTCCCTCTTTTTGATTATTGTGATCTTTTACCTATTGACTTCCATGATTCCCTGTTATGTGTATTTTTTTTTTTAATTAATCTTAATTTGTTTGTTTTTGTGATTTCCCTATTTGAGTTGATATCAGGACGTTCTGTTTTGTGACCTTGTGTTGTGCTGATATCTGATATTATTGGTTCTCTGACCAAACAATCTCCTTTAGTATTTCTTGTAGCTTTGGTTTGGTTTTTGCAAATTCTCTAAACTTGTGTTTGTCTGTAAATATCTTAATTTCGCCTTCATATTTCAGAGAGAGTTTTGCTGGATATATGATCCTTGGTTGGCAGTTTTTCTCCTTCAGTGTTCTGTATATGTGGTCCCATTCCCTTCTTGCCTGCATGGTTTCTGCTGAGTAGTCAGAACATATTCTTACTGATTCTCCCTTGAAGGAAACCTTTCTTTTCTCCCTGGCTGCTTTTAAAATTTTCTGTTTATCTTTGGTTTTGGTGAGTTTGATGATAATATGTCTTGGTGTTTTTCTTTTTGGATCAATCTTAAATGGGGTTCGATGAGCATCTTGGATAGATATCCTTTCGTCTTTCATGATGTCAGGGAAGTTTTCTGTCAGAAGTTCTTCAACTATTTTCTCTGTGTTTTCTGTCCCCCCTCCCTGTTCTGGGACTCCAATCACCCGCAGGTTATCCTTCTTGATAGAGTCCCACATAATTCTTAGGGTTTCTTCATTTTTTTTAATTCTTTTATCTGATTTTTTTTCAGCTATGTTGGTGTTGATTCCCTGGTCCTCCAGATGTCCCAGTCTGCATTCTAATTGCTCGAGTCTGCTCCTCTGACTTCCTAGTGTGTTGTCTAATTCTGTTATTTTATTGTTAATCTTTTGGATTTCTACATGTTGTCTCTCTATGGATTCTTGCAACTTATTAATTTTTCCAGTATGTTCTTGAATAATCTTTTTGAGTTCTTCAACAGTTTTATCAGTGTGTTCCTTGGCTTTTTCTGCAGATATCCTAATTTCATTTGTGATATCATTAAGCATTCTGTAAATTAGTTTTTTATATTCTGTATCTGATAATTCCAAAATTGTATCTTCATTTGGGAAAGATTTTGATTCTTTTGTTTGGGGGGTTGGAGAAGCTGTCACGGTCTGCTTCTTTAAGTGGTTTGATATGGATTGTTGTCTCCGAGCCATCACTGGGAAACTAGTTTTTCCAGAAAATCCGCTAAAAAAAAACAGCAGTCAGATCCCTCTCAGAGTTCTCCCTCTGGCTCAGGCTATTCAGATGTTAATGAAGCCGCCTGGGGAGGGTGGGGGAGGGAACAGAGAGATAGGAGAGTAGCACCTCAGAATATAGCCAGAGTTGCTTGTCTTGCTTGGAATGACTATTATATCTGAGATTCCCGCGGGCGCGTCGCCTATGTGTGCTGGCTGTGTGGAGATTGCCCCCAGGGGGTCTGGCCCGCTGGAGTCACGGTCAGATCCTCCGCTTCCAGCCCCACGCCCAGCGTCAAGGCTCCCCTACTGGGACGGTGCACTCTCGACTCCAAAATCAGTCGCTGCCTCCCGGGGACTTCTCGTCCCTCCAGCCGCGTGGCCGTGCCGCCCCCGTGAACCAGGTGGGCCCCCTCCCGGGGTTAGTTCAGATGGGTGGAGTAGCTCCCCGTGCTTGTGCCGTGACCGAGTGTCCCGGCTGGAACGCTGTTCTCCCCGCTCCAGTACCATTCGCTGCCTCCCAGGGACTTCTCCTACCAGCTGCGTCCTACGCCGCCCGCGCGACCCGGCTGGTCACCTTCCCGGGGTTAGTTCAGGGGGTGGAGCAACTCTCCGTGTTTATGGCGTACCTGCGTGCAGTCCAAATCCCTGCGGGACGGTTCCCCGGCTCGGATGCTGCTCTTTCTGCTCCAAGATCAGTCACTGCCTCCCGGGGACTTCTCCTAACGGCTGCGTCCCACGCCGCCCGTGGAACCGGCTAGTCCCCCTCCCGGGGTTAGTTCAGGGGGGTGGAGCAGGTCTCTGTGCTTGTGCCGTACCTGACTGGTACGCTGGCTCCAGGCTCTGGAAACAATCGCTGCTTCCCCGTATTAGTTCGTTCTCCGTCTCTAAATCTGTGTTTGTTGTTCAGGGTTCGTAGATTGTTATGTATGTGATCGATTCACTTGTTTTTCCGTGTCTTTGTTGTAAGAGGGATCCGAGGTAGCGTCTGCCTAGTCCGCCATCTTGGCTCCGCCTCCTGATTTTTGTTTTATATTTTTCTCCTGCCCTGTCCAGAATCCTCTATTTGTGATCTCGATCAGAGTGGTTCGTAGTGGTAGCCAGGCACCATCTAGTTCTTCTGGTCTTGGAATCATGTAGGCTGTGGTTCATGGGGTCCATTAGTCCTTTAGACTAATTGCTACCTTGAGTCTTCTGTTTTCTCCACTCTCCTTTGCTTCAGCCATAATGAGACCAATAGTTGTATCTTAGATGGCTGCTTACAGGCTTTTAAAATCCCAGAGGCTACTCACTAAAGTAGGATGCAGAACATTGTCTTTGTGAGCTATGTTATGCCAATTGACATAGATGTACCCTGAGTCTATGGTCTTTGGGCCTCAGACCTAGTAACTTCACCCTATGAGGTGTTTGTTTATGTTTAGGAAGTTTTCATGACTGTGTCCCTTGTGTGTTCTTTTATTTTATAATATACACAGCATCTACAAATGTGTATGTAGTAATATCTGCAACTCAACCTGTATCTGCAGTAGGGTGTGCTCTCTTGCAGCTTCCCACTCCTCTTTAGCATACCTCTCTACCTTTATATATCCATTCATAAATTATTATTTGTTCATACTATTGTGGTAGTGTTGTCTATGTTATGGTAATTACCGTGATTGCCCTTTATTCTTACATTCCTCTCAGTGCCTTCCTTTTCTTGGTCCTGTTGTGCTGACTTCCTCCCTATTGTGTAATGTCTTTCTCTTCATCAACATTAACACGTCTTCTTTCTAGTTGGTGATTTTCTCTCCCTCTCTCTCCCATCCCTGGTGACTATCAAAGAATGTGTGTGTGTAATCCTTTTCTTGTTTATGGCAGTGGTCTGACACAATATTTGTCTTTTTGTGATTGACTTATTTCACTCAGCATAAAGCCCCCAACTTCATCCATGTTGTGAGATGCTTCACAGATTCATCATTGTTCTTTATATTGTTATGGAGTATTCCACTGTGTGTATGTACCACCATGTGTTTATCCATTCATCTGTTAATGGGTACTTAGGTGCCTCTGGTTCTTGGGACTTGAGCAAGAGTTCTGCCCTCTGGCATGATGGTTCTGGGGTTTGCCTGCCTCTACAACCCTGTGGGCTGGCAGTCTATTGTCTGACCTGATTCACCAGAGTCTGCAGCGTTGTGAGCCAACAGCCTGTGGTCTGATTTGCTGCCTTGGGTTCGTCAGCCCCATAGCCACATGGGTCAGCAGAAGCCTACACCTGACCCACAGATTTGGTACTTGCCAGCCTCTTCAACTGCACGAGCCATTTCCTTGAAATTGATAGTGAGTTCTGTGAGACAGTGCAGAGAATTATGAAACCAACTTTGTGCTGATCCTTATAAAAGAAATTATTCTTTTTAAGGCCACTTTTTTCTGTTTTCTTTTGATTTTTAAATTTCTTTCCTTGAGTAAGTACAGCTTGGCTCAGCTACAACCTTTCTTTCTCAATGATCAAAAATGTCCACACAAAAATGTCACCAAGTGGACATGAGATTCAGATGCACAGAGAGAGAGCCTCATTAGGGTATCTATATATATATATATATCTTGGATGCAGGCCACACCCCAGGGAAGGGTATAACTTCAGTAGGGGTGGGACAAGAGTCATGACTTCCTACAAAGCTGTGACTCAAGATATACCCCACACCAATCCTTCCTCATTAACATGTAGAGGTTATGATTTACAACACATAAAATGGGGGAAAACCAAGTTGACACATAACCCCAACCATCACAGGTTCCACATACCTTATTTGCATAGTCCCACTTGCAAAGTAAACTATTATAATGACATTTGCAAATTTAGGTAAACATTTAGGTAAAATTTAGGTGAAGAACTGAAGGCGGGGAAGAATTCTATGCAACAGTGTGTGAGAATATGTTGAGGCAGAAAGGACCTAGGTGAGTTGTAGAAAAAGAAAGTAGAGCAGTTTGGACAGGCACTAGAATGAAATGATAATAGAAAGGTAGTAGTATTAATGAACATTTAAAGAAATTTAGATTTTATTCTAGAAATGATTGTGCAATTCCAAGAGGTAATCTATATTTGCATATGTATATTTTATCTGCTTATGCATATCTATTTATCTAGTTACCTATCCAGAGAACCTCGTGAGGAATGATTAAAAAGTAATAATGAAGGCCCGGATAATATACATTAGACTATTTCATAAAATATGTTTTATTCTCCTTCTTCGACAAATATACCTTCACAATTATGTGGAAGGCCTTGATCAAATTTAAAATTACCAGAGTTCTTGGAGTTTTGCACTTAATATGGCAATGGGGTGTAATAGTCCCACAAACTCAGGTCCTTGGCCAATAGCCAGTAGCCTGCACACCCCCATTTGCACCCACAGCTCTAGCTTGCATTACAGTGAGCCTCACACACAAAACTGTGAACACTCTAGCCCAAGATGTATTAACCCGAGCTCTAACTGCCAATGCACAATTCTTGGTCATCTCCTGGCTTGGGGTACATAATTGTTTCATGGTGCACTGTTATAAATTGAACTCTGTGCCCTGTCCCCCCATATGTGTTGAAATCCTAATCCTTGTAATTATAAATATAACCCTATTTGGAAATTGGGGGATTTCATTTGTTATATTAATAAGGTCATACCAGTGTAGGGTAGATCCTAAACCTAATCACTTCTGAGTTACAAAAAGATCAGAATAGTCACAGAGACACTCACAAGGGAAAGCAGATGCCTAGGAATGTTAAGAAGCATCAAGGAATTCCATGCAGCCCCTGAATTTGGACTTCTAGCCTTCTGAATTCTTAACTGTAAGAAAGAAAATTTTTGTACTTTAAGGCCACCAACCTGTTTTTTTTTTCCCCTTACAGCAGTACTGGGTAACTAAGATATGCACTGCCCTTGGGAAAACTCCTGAACAGGCCATAAAATTAGGCTTAGGGCCCTTTTAGCAAGATATCTTTGGAAAGGTCCAGAAGATGAGGAGAGCATGGGCCCTGGATAGACATGTCTCCTTAGCACTGCAGACTTTGTGCCTCATGGGCAGGGTCATGATTAAGTGGAGGGTCAGAATGTGTCATATTACAGCCAGGTACCCAGGGCATGCCCAGACTCCCTTTTCCCCTGGGTCTAAGAATATATATATATATACACACACATACATATATATTTATATATATAATTGAAAGGATGCTTAAAAAACATAAAGTGTAAACTTTGATTTTGTAGATTATGAAACAAAAACAGGGCAATGAAAACAAACCTGATGGTTGGAAAAACTTGGTATCCTAACTCTAAAGCCAGGGATCTTTTTTCTATAACTTGTGTCTAAAAAATAACACAATGAATATGTCAGATATCATCAGAGTGACACTAGTCATTACCACCACTGGAGGTGTCAAGAATATAATAGTGCTTGGTACCAGGAGCAGCAGCCCTCGGATGCCAGTCCACTCCCTGGCTTCCAGGTGTCTGGGTTGCCAGCAAAAAAATACAACTTACACAGGCACTAGATGGAACAGTATTTACTCAAAACAGAGAAGCAAACTAAAATCAGCTTCAATAGTGGGTGTCAGTCCCCCATGGCAAATGGGTCACACTCTACAGCTTGGAATGGTGGCTACACACACCTCTCTCATGCTGCAGGTGAGAGACCATGCTCCTCCACAGAGGGCAAATATAGCAATGGGGTTGGCCAGGTGCCATGTAAAACACACACACAAGCAAAACAAAGAAACCAGGGACAGGGATATATTACCAAAGAAGGTAAGGTGCTCAGTGAAGACTGTACATTTTCATGTAAGGAGGTGTTCTAGCCTAAACCCCTGATTGAGCAGCCCAGCAAAGGCACAGAAGGTCGTGCAAGGGCTGCTTTCCCAATGGATATGCTACAGATTTTCTCTCTCATATCAAGGCTGCATGTACCAATATGTGGAGCCACTCTTCCGTTTATTCTTCATCACACTTGTCTTTATCTATTACTGTCTCCACTTTATCCACTAAGGATTCACTTTTTCAGCCCAATCAACCTAATATCAATGAGGGTAAACCTGTAGTTCCATAGTCCCGTAAGTCTCATGGACTCATTGCAGTGAGAGATTGCACAAGGAAGGAACCATGAGATGTCTCAACAATGGAAAAGAGAAAGTTATTATTACAGGATTTGGAGACAGGCGGATTTTAGGTGAAATCTAAAGGAAGCATGGTTGTGATAAGCTAAACACAATACCGAGTTTTGTATAAAGGAATTATTACAAGAGTCCTGTTTCCATGGTAAACACAAAGTTAACATAAATGTGGAATGTCGTGCACAGAAAACCACTGTTGGAATCTCTACACCTGGATTGAAAGTCGAGGCTGCTTTTCTGTATCAAAATGACTTAGATACCCAGGCAAGAGTGGCATGTTTCACTCTTAGCGACATAATTTCAAACAGCAACGTTTCTGAGAATATGATTTTTAGTCAACAACGTTTCTCTGTGATTAAGAAATCAGTAGTCACTGAAGAAGGTGGTTGTTATGACACTTTACAGCTTCAGCATATCCTTGGAGACATACTGTTTCATGTTAACTTTGAGCTATCTTTATCTGTGTCTGCCTAATGAATGGAGGGGCTGATTTTAAATTTCTCAGCATGTGCTAATCTTTATTTAGTTAGTTAGTTACTGACTTGTTATATAACAAGATCTTTCACTTTCTATTTCACCTGTCTGGAATAGTCTTCTCTCCTATTTGCACAGGTTTCACTCCCTCCTTTATTGAAATATTACTTTGTCAGTGCAGCTTTTTCGTCCTTTCTAAAGCTTCACCTCCTTTACCCAAAAAGTGTTACTTTTTCTTGTTAGTCCTTTATTTTCTCTTTATTTGCTATGTATTTACTTACTGTGATGAGCAGTTTTAGATAAAATGGCCCCAGTGAGCCACATCTCCTGGTATTTGTGCCCTTAAATATAGACTGGACGTACTAAGTGACTTCGAACAAATAGAACACGGCCTAAGGAATGGAATGCCACTTCTGAGATTAAGTTACAAAAAGACAGTGGCTTCTGCCTCTCAAAGCCCTTGCTTTGGGGGAAGTAAGCTGCTCTTTTCTGAGCAATTTGATGGAGAAGCTCCCGTGGCAAGGAACCGATTTCTCCAACCAACAGCCAGTGGGAACGTAAGACATGCCAATAGCCATGCGACTGAACTGGAAATTGAATCTTTTGGCTGCAGTCACACCTTGAGCCAGAGGCACTGTAAGTAGCTACACCTGGATCCCTGACCTATAGAAATTGTGAGCTAATAAATGTGATTCTTATTTTTGGTATAATTTGTTATTCAATGATAGATCCAGAAATAGACAACTAATACACTCACTAAGCTTGTTTATCATTCCAGCAACTAAAATATTAACTCCATGGAGGCAGTGATTTTTGTCTGTTTGTTCACTGCTTTTTACTCAGTGCTTTTAAGTAGGGATGACACTATAGTTCCATATTAGTACATAACCATAAGGTACCTAGGATTTGACACCCTTATAAAGAAATAGTATAAGTAGTCTCAATATACTAAACTGATCATCTACTGTACGGTTGATTGTGTAATCATAAAAGGGTTTATTTTCCAAGAAAAGCTATTTAAAAGAATAAGCTTTCAGTAAAACTTCACAGTAATTTTTTTGATACAAATAACAATTTAATAAATAGTCCTGATTAAGCATAGGCAGAGTCCATTGGTTGCAGAATTCTTGCTTAATCATATCTACAGTTAACAAACCAAGTGGTTTCGTAAGTTGATATGTTCTACAAAAATTAGCATAGACTTCCCGAAAGATGGCCGTGTGAGCAGGTCTAAGATTCTGACCATTACGCAAACACCAAAAAAAGCAATTAGAAATCAGTACTCAACTTTGTAAGAACTTTGAAAAAGTAGGCAAATGATGGAAGATGCCACAAACTAAAACAAAATAAGGACAAAACTTAAATGGCAGGAACATCTATTTTTCCACTGTTCCCATCTCTCCTTTTTCCAGTACAGCAGCATCATGGCTGCAGAGGAGCCCCAGTAGCAGCTCCAGATAACCCATGTCTCTCCTCTGTACTAAGAAGGGTCCCGGATGCTAGGTCTGAAGTGAATAGGCTAGTTTCTGTTGGCAGACTGTTGAAAGTGTATACCCTGAATCATCTGTGAATGGCCTGAAGGAGTGAAACCTCAGTCTGCCCTGAAACAGAGTTTTCACAGAGCAGAGGTGGGAGCAGTGAATAAAGACTGAGGCAGTGCCAGCTAGACGGTAGACTGATTAGTTTGTTCTGATTCTTCTGAGAGCTGCCTGAAAGGCTGAAACCTTGATGTGGCCTGAACAGGGCCCTCGCAGCATGAAGAAAAGAGCATGAACAAAGACTGTTAGACTGTGTACACCTAAGAGTTTCTTGCAGAAATTAGCATAGTATATTTTTATGACATAAAGTTGTATATAGAAAATCTCAATAAAATCACAAGAGGGGTACCAAAGTTAACAAAAGAATTAAGCAAAGTTGCAGGGTGAAAAGTCAACACATGAAAGTCAAACAAGTGTCTATATATCAGCAATGAGTATTCTAAAAAGGAAATTAAGAAAACAGTTCCGAGAGCATCTAAAAGAATCAAATGCCTAGGAATAAATTTAACCAGGGAGACAAAAGACTTATATGCTGAAAATTATAAAACATTGTAGAAAGAATTTAAAGGGGACCTAAATAAATAGGACAACATTTTGTGTTCAGGGATTGGAAGACTGCATATAGTTAAGATGTCAATGCTATCCAAAATAATCTATAGATTAAACGCAATCCCCATTAAAATACAAGCAGCCTTCTTAGCAGAAATGGAAAAGCCAATCCTTAAACTTATATGGAAAATACAAAAGACCCCAAATAGCCAAAGCAGTCTTGAAATAGAAGAAAAAGTAGGAGAATTCACACTTTCAGATTTCAATACATACTTAAAGGCTTCAATAATTAAAATAGTCTGGTACTGGTATAATGATAGGCATATAGACAAATGGAATCAAATTTAGAGTAGAGAAACAAACCCATACATCTACGGACAACTGATTTTTGAAAAGGGTGCTACATCCATTCAATTCAAAATCATAGTCTCTTTAATAAATGGTGATGATATAATTGGATTTCCACACGCAAAAGAATAAAAGTGGACACATATCTCACACCGTATATGAAAATTAACTAAAAAATAGATTTAGAACCTAAGCATAAGGACTAAAACCAGCATAGGGGTAGTGATTTAGGATCTAGTTTTTGACAGTGAATTCTTGGATATTACACCAGAACCACAAGCAACAAAAGACAAAATAAATTAATTGAGTTGAAATTAAAAAAAAAAAAGTGCATCAAAGAATTTATCAAGAAAGGGAAAAGACAACCAACAGATTTAGAGAAAATATTTGGAAATCATCTATTAGGTAAAAAAAAAAAAAAATTTCCTATCCTTGTACCTATACTTAAGAAGCCCTGGTGGTGCAGTGGTTAAAGCAATCATCTGCTAACCAAAAGATTGGTGGTTCAAAACCACCAGTGGCTCTGAGGGAGAAAGATACAGCAGTCTGCTTCTGTAGAGATTTACAGCCTTGGAAACCCTGTGGGGTCATGACGTGTTGGAACAGACTCTAAGGCAGTGGGTTTGCTGATGCCAATCTATGTCTTTATTATCCCATGTCTTTATTATAAATCTTAATAATTGTTGACATGTGTTCAATTCTTTATTCTTCTTAAAGAAAGTATTTACACGTTCTTGGGTTTTAGTTCATTGGAAAGGGCTTGTGGACACCTCCTTCGAAAATATGTACATATGTTGATTGGTGTGAATCTAGAGATAGTTGGAAAAAATTGATATCTTCAAAATATTGAGTCTATCCTTACAAAAATATGTAGTACCTATTTATTCAGGCCTTCTTTGATGTCCTGCAATTAAGTTTTATGATTTTTGTGTGCAGATCTTTTACATCTTTAATTTATTCCAGATACTTCATATTTTTGTTTTTATAATTGATATCACCTTTAAAATTATATTTTTATTCGTAAAATTGTAAATGACAATAGTATCCTTCATAAACAGAAATTCTTAATTTTGATGTAATTAATGTTATAAATTTCTGTCTTGTCATTTTTATTTTAAAAGCTTTATTCAAGAAGTTCTTTTTCTGCCTTTAGGACACAATAAAGTTTTTTCTTTCTTAATTTTCTTTTATTAACTTTACAGTTTAACTTTCAAAATTAAATATTCATTCCATCTAGGTTTCACTTTTATATGTTATGTTTGATTAAGTTTCATTGTTCTTGATATGGAGAGCTAAGTTTCTTGATGCCATCTGCTAAACTCTCCATCTTTCCCCAGTGCTTTATGGTAATACCTTATAGAAGTTACCAGATATACCTGGTCTTTCTCCAACACTTTGTTCTTTTAATTTGTTTTTCTGTGTGTTCTTATGCATGCTATACTTAAAAAAAAAAAAATGCCTTTAGAGTATGTATTACTTTTATCTTTTTACAAAATTAAATTGGCTCCTTGTGAATTTTTATACTGCTATACACATTTTTTTTTCATACACATATTAGAGCAATTTTCAGATTTCTCGAAAAGAAAAAAAAAGTATTCTGGATTTCAGATTGCATGGAATTTATATGAACTTAATACAGAGGTGATAGAATTGGAGATGTCTAATAACAAAAATGGATTATTATCTATAATATGCAAATAACTTCTTCAAATTAAAAAAAAAACCAGCAGCTATAGTAGGAAGTGAACATATACACATATACATACACATACATACACATATGTATACACATATAGGCATTTTAGAAAGGAGGAACCCCAAAGAGTCCACAAACACAAGCAGAAATGCTCAAAATCATTAACATTTAAAAGTGCAGATTAAAACAACAGAGAAAAATCATTTTATACATTTATTACTATCAAATTAAAACAGTTGATAAGTCCTAATGTTGAGGGGGGTGCTGGATGAAATTATGAAATATCCCTGGTCATGGTAAATCTTTTGAAACTTTCCCAGAAATCCAAATATAACATGTTATACCCAGCAGAAATACCCAGCAGAAGCAAGTGATCAAGAAATTACACTTACTAACTACCTTAGGTTTTCAAACTAAGGACAAAATCACATCATATGAAAATGTGTCAACTTGAGCAGTAACATGGCTGTTATTCTACCTTGCTCAATTCGAGTAATAATGTATGCAGATGTCTTGGATGTGCTAAAACCCCTATTAAGATGAATTACTGATGCATACCTAATACAGATGAAATGGTTATGCAATGCATTAATATATAGACTTAAACAATTCCACGTAACTTTACAGTGCAAACATAGTAGATATGAGACTATCGTAATGCTTTCTAAAAGCATTGAAGGAAACAGAACACCAAAAAATGCAGATTTAAATCTCTTAATGATGGTACATTTTTTTTTAAAGTTTTCTTTGTCTCTGATTTTCCCTTTGGTAATTGTTCATTAACTTTATGTATTTCAACATTATTTTGTCTGCTTAAAACAAATTTCACCTCATATAGTATACTATTTTTGTATGCATCATCAAAACCCTACGTTCACTTATTTTCAAGCAGGTAAAAAAAAAATATTTCTTCCAAGTGATAGACATTCATGTCCTTATGTAGTGTGCAAAAAGCAGCAAAGAAATGAGCATGGAATCAAATCACAGATCACAGTGATCTAGACTACAGAAAATAAACAGATATGACATAAGGATGACAACTCAGAGTCAAGAGAAACTATGTAAAAACCAAACAGTAATGAATTTCACTAGACACAGCCAGCCCCGGTTATCAGTAGATCAGTTGAAATCTCTGTTTTTCTTTTTGGTAAGGGTAGAAAAAGGAAACGACAAGAGACAGCCAAAGTTATTTCAGTAGAATATGGGAAAATATTACTCTCAGTTTCTTGTTATGAACTCCATTTTATTTCATAAAATTCTTTGTTTCCTCATTGGAAAACTTAGTACTTCCGAATCCTACCTATTTACCACAACTACAAAACCCAAAGGGGCCTTGGTGGTGCAATGGTTAAGCACTTGGCTGCTACCTGAAAGGTTGACAGTTCACACCTGCAAGCAGCTCCATGGGAGAAAAGACCTGGCAATCTACTCTTGTAAAAATTACAGTGAGGGAAAACCTATAGGAAATCCTATGGGAAAGTTCTGCTCTGTCCTATAGCATCACCATGAGTTAGAATTAACTCAATGGCATGCAACAATAACACCATCAAACTCAAATAATAATATAAAAATGATTTCCCCTAGTTGACACAATGATTTCAAAAATATTATTTTGGCTATTCCTCAGGCCAACTCAAGTACTTAGTGCAGACACATTATTATCAGAAAACCTAAGCTGTATTTGAAAAAGTTAAGCAAAGATCTTCTAAATAATGAACAGTAAGGTGTACGCTAAAATCCAGTTCTTCCGACTCCAATTCCTATGTTGCTGCCGTTACTACATTATTCTATGATATATCATAGAACTGGTAGTAGTTTTGTTAATTCAGTGATTATAAAGAAAACCTTTTTCAGGTTTGTAAGTTAAGGTAATGGAAGAGCATGTGTTCACACTAAATCAGGCATCTTTTTTACTATGGAGGTGATTTTCTCCTGAAACAATTCAAAAGGAAAGACAATCATGGGTGTTTAATAAATTTATTTTTGAATGTAGCCAGAACAGTTCTTGAAGCATCCTACTATTTGCAATACGTAGAAACATTAAGACAGTAATACGTAAAATCTTATTTTTATCAAAGACAAGTAAAGTACATTTTGTCTCATTAGCAGAATGAGTTAATAATAAATATTAAGTTAGTGGAGAAATAGTTGAAGTAAAATTGCAATACATTTAGCAATACATTTTGAAAATCTAAGCAAATTAGACTGCAAAATAATTTGTAATAGAAATAAAAAAATATATTGAATAATGACCCTGTAAGATTCCCTGGGTAGCACAAAGAGTTAAGCATTCAACTATTAGCCAAGGTTGTTCACATCCACCTAGAGGTGCCTCAGAAGACAGGCCTGGTGATCTGCTTCCAAAGGGTCACAGCCTTGAAAATCCTATGGAGCAGTTTTACTCCGCGCACAGGGTTGCCATGAGTTTAAATCGGCTCAGCAACAACTGGCAATAACAACAAAGAATAAAAAAAAAAAAAAAAAAAGGGAAAGAAATGAAAAGTCATTGACAAAGAAATCATAAGGGAACTAAGATTCTTCCTTCACTGCAAAGTAAACGCCCGGCTTTCCTTGTATCATGAGTTAATGACCCACACATGGGCTGAGGCCATTAATTACCTAATCATTGCAGGATTAATCCATCAAAGAAGCTGTTTTTTTTTCATTTTCTCTTTCCTCTTGGCCATACCTATATCTTCACAGATTTAGACATTTCTTTTTCTCTTTCTTTCTTTCCTTTTTTTTTTTTTTTTAATCTCTCACTTTCTATCATGGTTAGTTTCCTTTTTAGAGAAATTATTTACTTTTTTCAATATATTCCATGTGTAAATCACTGGTAGATTTGTTGTTTAGCCTTAAAAACTGAGGAAAATAATGATTTATATTTTTGTATGTCCACTCTTTCACTTAATTTTAAATTCTCTCAATATAATAGTTGGTAGAATGAGGAGCAATGAACCAAAATAATGGACCTTCTACAAATTAACTATATTTTGCTTTAGTAAGCTACTTGCATACTCTTTTAAAAATAATTCCCATGTAAGGCCTTCTGGAAATCCACAAAAAGAAATGATAGTATTCTGTGAAAAATCAATACTAGGAAGAGCTGTTGTGAAGTTGTTTCTCACCCTCTGCCTCACACTGAATTCTACATTGCTGAAATCATTCACTCATACTTTTATTTCTGGAATTGGACAGCACAAGCCTAACATATGTAAGGGATACAGGGCATGAACTTAGCAGAATTATACTTTCTCAGTTGACTAGGTTTGAACTTTAAGTTGATGCAAACGTGGTGTTGTTATTGGGCATGCATGTTTTTGTGTTTCTCCTACTTTCACTGTGGCAGAAGCGGAGATTGCATACGGTAATTTATGAAGACTCTCTTTTTTTTTTTTCTTTTTTTTTTTAATAACTTTTATTAAGCTTCAAGTGAACGTTTACAAATCCAATCAGTCTGTCACATATAAGTTCACATACATCTCACTCCCTACTCCCACTTGCTCTCCCCCTCTTGAGTCAGCCCTTTCAGTCTCTTCTTTCTTGACAATTTTGCCGGCTTCCCTCTCTCTCTATCCTCCCATCCCCCCTCCAAACAAGAGTTGCCAACACAATCTCAAGTGTCCACCTGATATAATTAGCTCACTCTTCATCAGCGTCTCTCTCCCACCCGCTGACCAGTCCCTTTCATTTCTGATGAGTTGTCTTCGGGGATGGTTCCTGTCCTGTGTCAACTGAAGGTCTGGGGAGCATGGCCGCTGGGATTCCTCCAGTCTCAGTCAGACCATTAAGTTTGGTCTTTTTATGAGAATTTGGGGTCTGTATCCCACTGATCTCCTGCTCCCTCAGGGGTCCTCTGCTGTGCTCCCTGTCAGGGCAGTCATCGATTGTGGCTGGTCACCAACTAGTTCTTCTGGTCTCAGGATGATGTAGGTCTCTGGTTCATGTGGCCCTTTCTGTCTCTTGGGCTCTTAGTTGTCGTGTGGCCTTGGTGTTCTTCATTTTCCTTTGCTCCAGGTGGGTTGAGACCAATTGATGCATCTTAGATGGCCGCTTGTTAGCATTTAAGACCCCAGACGCCACATTTCAAAGTGGGATGCAGAATGATTTCATAATAGAATTATTTTGCCAATTGACTTAGAAGTCCCCGCAAACCGTGTTCCCCAGACCCCCGCACTTGCTCCGCTGACCTTTGAAACATTCATTTTGTCCCGGAAACTTCTTTGTTTTGGTCCAGTCCAATTGAGCTGACCTCCCATGTATTGAGTGTTGTCTTTCCCTTCACCTAAAGCAGTTCTTATCTACTGACTGATCAATAAAAAACCCTCTCCCTCCCTCCCTCCCTCCCCGCCTCGTAACCACAAAAGTATGTGTTCTTCTCAGGTTTACTATTTCTCAAGATCTTATAATAGTGGTCTTATACAATATTTGTCCTTTTGCCTCTGACTCATTTCGCTCAGCATAATGCCTTCCAGGTTCCTCCATGTTATGAAATGTTTTAGAGATTCCTCACTGTTCTTTATTGATGCGTAGTATTCCATTGTGTGAATATACCACAATTTATTTACCCATTCATCCGTTGATGGACACCTTGGTTGCTTCCAACTTTTTGCTATTGTAAACAGAGCTGCAATAAACATGGGTGTGCATATATCTGTTTGTATGAAGGCTCTTGTATCTCTAGGGTATATTCCGAGGAGTGGGATTTCTGGGTTGGATGGTAGTTCTATTTCTAACTGTTTAAGATAACGCCAGATAGATTTCCAAAGTGGTTGTACCATTTTACATTCCCACCAGCAGTGTATGAGTGTTCCAATCTCTCCACAGCCTCTCCAACATTTATTATTTTGTGTTTTTTGGATTAATGCCAGCCTTGCTGGTGTGAGATGGAATTTCATCGTAGTTTTAATTTGCATTTCTCTAATGGCTAATGATCGAGAGCATTTTCTCATGTATCTGTTGGCTGCCTGAATATCTTCTTTAGTGAAGTGTGTGTTCATATCCTTTGCCCACTTTTTGATTGGGTTGTTTGTCTTTTTGTGGTTGAGTTTTGACAGAATCATGTAGATTTTAGAGATCAGGCGCTGGTCGGAGATGTCATAGCTGAAAATTCTTTCCCAGTCTGTAGGTGGTCTTTTTACTCTTTTGGAGAAGTCTTTAGATGAGCATAGGTGTTTGATTTTTAGCAGCTCCCAGTTATCGGGTTTCTCTTCATCATTTTTGGTAATGTTTTGTATTCTGTTTATACCTTGTATTGGGGCTCCTAGGGTTGTCCCAATTTTTTCTTCCATGATCTTTATCATTTTAGTCTTTATGTTTAGGTCTTTGATCCACTTGGAGTTAGTTTTTGTGCATGGTGTGAGGTATGGGTCCTGTTTCATTTTTTTGCAAATGGATATCCAGTTATGCCAGCACCATTTGTTAAAAAGGCTATCTTTTCCCCAATTAATTGACACTGGCCCTTTGTCAAATATCAGCTGCTCATACGTGGATGGATCTATGTCTGGGTTCTCAATTCTGTTCCATTGGTCTATGTGTCTGTTATTGTACCAATACCAGGCTGTTTTGACTACTGTGGCTGTATAATAGGTTCTGAAGTCAGGTAAGGTGAGGCCTCCCACTTTCTTCTTCTTTTTCAGTAGTGCTTTGCCTATCCGGGGCTTCTTTCCCTTCCATATGAAATTGGTGATTTGTTTCTCTATCCCCTTAAAATATGACATTGGAATTTGGATCAGAAGTGCGTTAAATGTATAGATGGCTTTTGGTAGAATAGACATTTTTACTATGTTAAGTCTTCCTATCCATGAGCAGGGTATGTTTTTCCACTTAAGTATGTCCTTTTGAATTTCTTGTAGTAGAGTTTTGTAGTTTTCTTTGTATAGGTCTTTTACATCCTTGGTAAGATTTATTCCTAAGTATCTTATCTTCTTGGGGGCTACTGTGAATGGTATTGATTTGGTTATTTCCTCTTCGGTGTTCTTTTTGTTGATGTAGAGGAATCCAAGTGATTTTTGTATGTTTATTTTATAACCTGAGACTCTGCCAAACTCTTCTATTAGTTTCAGTAGTTTTCTGGAGGATTCCTTAGGGCTTTCTGTGCATATAATCGTGTCATCTGCAAATAGTGATAACTTTATTTCTTCCTTGCCAATCCGGATACCTTTTATTTCTTTGTCTAGCCTAATTGCCCTGGCTAAGACTTCCAACACGATGTTGAATAAGAGCGGTGATAAAGGGCGTCCTTGTCTGGTTCCCGTTCTCAAGGGAAATGCTTTCAGGTTCTCTCCATTTAGAGTGATATTGGCTGTTGGCTTTGCATAGATGCCCTTTATTATGTTGAGGAATTTTCCTTCAATTCCTATTTTGGTAAGAGTTTTTATCATGAATGGGTGTTGGACTTTGTCAAATGCCTTTTCTGCATCAATTGATAAGATCATGTGGTTTTTGTCTTTTGTTTTATTTATGTGATGGATTACATTAATGGTTTTTCTGATATTAAACCAGCCTTGCATACCTGGTATAAATCCCACTTGATCAGGGTGAATTATTTTTTTGATGTGTTGTTGGATTCTATTGGCTAGAATTTTGTTGAGGATTTTTGCATCAATGTTCATGAGGGATATAGGTCTATAATTTTCTTTATTTGTAGTGTCTTTACCTGGTTTTGGTATCAGGGAGATGGTGGCTTCATAGAATGAGTTGGGTAGTATTCCGTCATTTTCTATGCTTTGGAAGACCTTTAGTAGTAGTGGTGTTAACTCTTCTCTGAAAGTTTGGTAGAACTCTGCAGTGAAGCCGTCCGGGCCAGGGCTTTTTTTTGTTGGGAGTTTTTTGATTACCGTTTCAATCTCTTTTTTTGTTATGGGTCTATTTAGTTGTTCTACTTCTGAATGTGTTAGTTTAGGTAGGTAGTGTTTTTCCAGGAATTCATCCATTTCTTCTAGGTTTTCAAATTTGTTAGAGTACAATTTTTCATAATAATCTGAAATGATTCTTTTAATTTCATTTGGTTCTGTTGTGATGTGGTCCTTCTCATTTCTTATTTGGGTTATTTGTTTCCTTTCTTGTATTTCTTTTGTCAGTCTAGCCAATGGTTTATCAATTTTGTTAATTTTTTCAAAGAACCAGCTTTTGGCTTTGTTAATTCTTTCAATTGTTTTTCTGTTCTCTAATTCATTTAGTTCAGCTCTAATTTTTATTATTTGTTTTCTTCTGGTGCCTGATGGATTCTTTTGTTGCTCACTTTCTATTCGTTCAAGTTGTAGGGACAGTTCTCTGCTTTTGGCTCTTTCTTCTTTTTGTATTTGTGCATTTATTGATATAAATTGGCCTCTGATCACTGCTATTGCTGTGTCCCAGAGGTTTTGATAGGAAGTATTTTCATTCTCTTTGCTTTCTATGAATTTCCTTATTCCCTCCTTAATGTCTTCTATAACCCAGTCTTTTTTCAGAAGGGTGTTGTTCATTTTCCAAGTATTTGATTTCTTTTCCCTAGTTTTTCTGTTATTGATCTCTAGTTTATTGCCTTGTGGTCTGAGAAGATGCTTTGTAATATTTCGATGTTTTGGACTCTGCAAAGGTTTGTTTTATGACCTAATATGTGGTCTATTCTAGAGAATGTTCCATGTGCGCTAGAAAAAAAAGTATACTTTGCAGCAGTTGGGTGGAGAGTTCTGTATAAGTCAATGAGGTCAAGTTGGTTGATTGTTGTAATTAGATCTTCCGTGTCTCTGTTGAGCTTCTTACTGGATGTCCTGTCCTTCTCCGAAAGTGGTGTGTTGAAGTCTCCTACTATAATTGTGGAGGTATCTATCTCACTTTTCAATTCTGTTAAAATTTGATTTATGTATCTTGGAGCCCTGTCATTGGGTGCATAAATATTTAATATGGTTATGTCTTCCTGATCAATTGTCCCTTTTATCATTATATAGTGTCCTTCTTTATCCTTTGTGGTGGATTTAAGTCTAAAGTCTATTTTGTCAGAAATTAATATTGCTACTCCTCTTCTTTTTTGCTTATTGTTTGCTTGATATACTTTTTTCCATCCTTTGAGTTTTAGTTTGTTTGTGTCTCTAAGTCTAAGGTGTGTCTCTTGTAGGCAGCATATAGATGGATCGTGCTTCTTTATCCAGTCTGTGACTCTCTGTCTCTTTATTGGTGCATTTAGTCCATTTACATTCAGGGTAATTATAGATAAATAAGTTTTTAGTGCTGTCATTTTGATGCCTTTTTATGTGTGTTGTTGACAAGTTCATTTTTCCACATACTTTTTTGTGCTGAGGCGTTTTTCTTAGTAAATTGTGAGATCCTCATTTTCATAGTGCTTGACTTTATGTTAGTTGAGTCGTTACGTTTTTCTTGGTTTTTATCTTGAGTTATAGAGTAGTTATACCTTTTTGTGGTTACCTTATTATTTACCCCTATTTTTCTAAGTAAAAATCTAACTTGTTTTGTTCTATATCGCCTTGTATCACTCTTCATATGGCCGTTCAATGCCTCCTGTATTTATTCCTTCTTTTTGATTATTGTGATCTTTTACCTATTGACTTCCATGATTCCCTGTTATGTGTATTTTTTTTTTTAATTAATCTTAATTTGTTTTTGTGATTTCCCTATTTGAGTTGATATCAGGACATTCTGTTTTGTGACCTTGTGTTGTGCTGATATCTGATATTATTGGTTCTCTCACCAAACAATATCCTTTAGTATTTCTTGTAGCTTTGGTTTGGTTTTTACAAATTCTCTAAACTTGTGTTTGTCTGTAAATATCTTAATTTTGCCTTCATATTTCAGAGAGAGTTTTGCTGGATGTATGATCCTTGGCTGGCAGTTTTTCTCCTTCAGTGTTCTGTATATGTCGTCCCATTCCCTTCTTGCCTGCATGGTTTCTGCTGAGTAGTCAGAACATATTCTTATTGATTCTCCCTTGAAGGAAACCTTTCTTTTCTCCCTGGCTGCTTTTAAAATTTTCTGTTTATCTTTGGTTTTGGTGAGTTTGATGATAATATGTCTTGGTGTTTTTCTTTTTGGATCAATCTTAAATGGGGTTCGATGAGCATCTTGGATAGATATCCTTTCGTCTTTCATGATGTCAGGGAAGTTTTGTGTCAGGAGTTCTTCATCTATTTTCTCTGTGTTTTCTGTCCCCCCTCCCTGTTCTGGGACTCCAATCACCCGCAGGTTATCCTTCTTGATACAGTCCCACATAATTCTTAGGGTTTCTTCATTTTTTTTAATTCTTTTATCTGATTTTTTTTCAGCTATGTTGGTGTCGATTCCCTGGTCCTCCAGATGTCCCAGTCTGCATTCTAATTGCTCGAGTCTGCTCCTCTGACTTCCTAGTGCGTTGTCTAATTCTGTTATTTTATTTTTAATCTTTTGGATTTCTACATGTTGTCTCTCTATGGATTCTTGCAACTTATTAATTTTTCCACTATATTCTTGAATAATCTTTTTGAGTTCTTGAACAGTTTTATCAGTGTGTTCCTTGGCTTTTTCTGCAGTTATCCTAATTTCATTTGTGATATCATTAAGCATTCTGTAAATTAGTTTTTTATATTCTGTATCTGATAATTCCAAGATTGTATCTTCTTTTGGGAAAGATTTTGATTCTTTTGTTTGGGGGGTTGGAGAAGCTGTCTGCTTCTTTAAGTGGTTTAATATGGATTGTTGTCTCCGAGCCATCACTGGGAAACTAGTTTTTCCAGAAAATCTGCTAAAAAAAAAATGCAGTCAGATCCCTATCAGAGTTCTCCCTCTGGCTCAGGCTATTCAGATGTTAATGAAGCCGCCTGGGGAGGGTGGGGGAGGGAACAGAGAGATAGGAGAGTAGCACCTCAGAATATAGCCAGAGTTGCTTGTCTTGCTTGGAATGACTATTATATCTGAGATTCCCGCGGGCGTGTCGCCTATGTGTGCTGGCTGTGTGGAGATTGCCCCTGGGGGGTCTGGCCCGCTGGAGTCACGGTCAGATCCTCCGCTTCCAGCCCCACGCCCAGCGTCAAGGCTCCCCTACTGGGACGGTGCACTCTCGACTCCAAAATCAGTCGCTGCCTCCCGGGGATTTCTCGTCCCTCCAGCTGCGTGGCCTTGCCGCCCCCGAGAACCAGTTGGGCCTCCTCCTGGGGTCCCTATGCTTGTGCCGTGACCGAGTGTCCCGGCTGGGATGCTGTTCTCCCCGCTCCAATACCAGTTGCTGCCTCCCAGGGACTTCTCCTACCGGCTGCGTCCCATGCCGCCCGCGCGACCCTGCTGGTCTCCTTCCTGGGGTTAGTTCAGGGGGGTGGAGCAACTCTCCGTGTTTATGCCGTACCTGCGTCCAGTCCAAATCCCTGCGGGACGGTTCCCCGGCTCGGACACTGCTCTTTCTGCTCCAAGACCAGTCACTGCCTCCCGGGGACTTCTCCTACCGGCTGCGTCCCACGCCGCCCGTGGAACCGGCTGGTCCCCCTCCCGGGGTTAGTTCAGGGGGGTGGAGCCGCTCTCTGTGCTTGTGCCGTACCTGACTGGTACACTGGCTCAAGGCTCTGGAAACAATCGCTGCTTCCCCGTATTAGTTCGTTCTCCGTCTCTAAATCTGTGTTTGTTGTTCAGGGTTCGTAGATTGTTATGTATGTGATCGATTCACTTGTTTTTCCGTGTCTTTGTTGTAAGAGGGATCCGAGGTAGCGTCTGCCTAGTCCGCCATCTTGGCTCCGCCCCTGATCTTTTCGGCTCTCTTTTTTTAAATTGAAGTTAGTTACATGTGAAAGTACTGGTAAAGTAGAAATTTGAGGATGTTTACAAGGGAGCTTCAAAAATACAGTATTTTCTTATGCAAAGAAAATTTTAAAAAACACATGTAATAAAAATAACAACAAAAATAAAATAAAAGCCCAAAGATGTAGTTACTTTTAAAATGTCTGGTGTTTTTTTTATTATTATTATTCAATTTAGTCTACACATTTCTAAAAAAAAAAAAAAACTTGAGGCAGCCACCTTCGTGAATGATTCTTTGAATGTAATAAGCAGTATATATATATATAGAGAGAGAGAGAGGAAACCCTGGTGGTGTAGTGGTTAAGTGCTACAGCTGCTAACCAATGAGGTTGGCACTTCGAATCTGCCAGGCGTTCCTTGGAAACCCTATGATGGAGTTCTACTCTGTCCTGTAGGGTCACTATGAGTCGGAATTGACTTGAGGGCAATGGGTTTGGTTTTTTGGTTTATATACATATATACATATTTAAAGAAAGCTTGAAAAATAGACTGCATAAAATAGAATCAAGCCTAAAGCCTGAATTGATATAAAAATCCATATGTAAACTCAATAATAACAATAATAATAACAAAAAAAATTGCCATCTACTCAATTCCAACTCACAGCAACCCTGTAGGACAGAGTAGAACTGACTCATAGGGCTTCCAAGGAGTGAGGGGTGGATTCAAACTGCCAGTCTTTTGGTTAGCAGCCAAACTCTTAACTACTGTGCCACTGGGACTCCAACTAAATAATACGAAATTATAGTTATGTTTTTATAATTTCAAAGTAAAATATACCACAAGAATTTTTTTTTTTTTTTTACTGATAACCATTTTATTACAAGGCAACATGCTGTACTGTAAAGAGTAGGTTATTGTTATTTGTGTTTCTGTGTAGAACGTCTTTAACAATACAACGGCTTAACAGACCCAGGCCTCAGCGCTGCACATGCAAAAACATCATTAAAAAAAAAATCACTAAAACGTGCTATTTTTCAATGTGTATGTGTTGCTTGGAAACCCTAGTGGCATAGTGGTTAAATGGTACAGCTGCTAACTAAGAGGTCGGCAGTTCGAATCTGCCAAGCGCTCCTTGGAAACTCTGTGGGGCAGTTCTACTCTGTCCTATAGGGTCGCTATGAGTCGGAATCGACTCGACCGCAGTGGGTTTGGTTTTGGGTATGTGTTGCTTGTTTAAGTATGGGAGTAGTAGAAGTATTAAGTATTTTACGGAATAGTATTTCAGAACGCTGTAGAAGTGTGTGAAGTTCATGTTCTAGTGTCCTGGAAGACTTGTACACTTCCGATGAACATTTTGGTTTAATCCTTTTGCCACTGTAATAGTCCACGACTTGGTTTGGGACTTCGGCCAACACACTCTTTGCCAGGGAAGCAGGAGATGGCGTGTTTGAAATTTCTCAAGGGCACGAACTGGACGTTGTCTCGAAGGACAGGCTCTCCCTTGGGCGACCTCAGGATCCCGTGGTCACCATCCAGTATCTACATGTCACTGAAGTCGGTGTTCCCGACTCCCAAGATGATGACCGACATGGGGAGGTGGGAGACATGAACGATGGCCTCCAGGGTGTCGGCCATGTGTGTGATGATACCATCTGTCAGGATTAGCAGGATGAAGTATTGAGAAGCCTTCTTGGTGTTAGTCTCCTCCGATGCTGACTTGGCGACCTTCTGAATGATGGGGGTGATGTTGGCGGGCCCGTAGAGTTGTAGCTTAGGAAAGCAGCTCTGACAGGTTTCCACAGCTCCTTGAACTCCTGCACACTCCGGGTTGTCTTCATTAAAGTTGATTGCAAAGTCATGAGAGACCATGTACACCGGAGGTATCCCGGTTCTGAATCCAAAGGCTGGGAATATTTTGTCACCGAAATCAAAATTAAAAAAAAAAAAGAAGAAATGCTTCATTTGTTCACCTAATGAGGAAAAAATGCATATGTATATAAACCTTCATAACCTCCCTGGAACAAATCATGGTGCTATGTCCAATGCGGACTCATGCTTCCTATGGTAACGGGGGATAGCAATAGCAGAGGTGATTAAAATCGAGAAATAATCCCCAAGGTTTGTTAGTAATTAGTCTGCAACTTCTTCCCTTAACTTTTTTTGAGATTTGATACCAAAGAATAAAACAGCCCCAGGGTTTTTCCCCACCACAGCGTTCTCTCTCTCTCTTTTTTTAAATATTAATATTTAATGCCTCAAAAGTTGAAATGCAACATGTACAAAACTGAACTCATGATCTTTCTCCCATGCATAGTCAGTGTTGCCTGTCTTTGAATGGCTGTATCACCCATTCAGCTGAACAATCTAGAAAAGTAAGCACCATCCCTGGCAACTCTTACAAGTTTACTTCGTAACAAATGCATTGCTATACTTGCTCAATTTTATCTCCTATATTATCCTTGAATTCCTCCACTTTTTTTTTTTTTAATTAATTTTTATTGTGCTTTAAATGAAAGTTTACAAATCAGGTCAGTCTCTCATACAAAAATTTACATGCACCTTGCTATACACTCCTAATTGCTCTCCCTCTAATGAGATAGCACACACAGTCCTTCCCTCCACTCTCTCACCTCGTGTTCATTCGGGCAGCTTCTGGCCCCCTCTGCCCTCTCACCTTCCCTCTAGACAGGAGATGCCAACATAGTCTCATGTGTCCACTTGATCCAAGAAGCTCATTCTTCACCAGTATCATTTTCCATCCCCTATTTCAGTCCAATCCCTATCTGAAGAGTTAGCTTTGGGAATGACTCCTGTCTTGAGCTAACAGAAGGTCTGGGGACCATGGCCTCTGGGGTCCCTCCAGTCCCAGTCTGACCATTAAGTCCAGTCTTTTTACGAGAATTTGGGGTCTGCATCCCACTGCCGTCCTGCTTCCTCAGCATTTCTCTGTTGCATTCCCTTGTCGGGGCAGTCATCAGTCGCAGCCAGGCACCATCTAGCTCTTCTGGTCTCAGCCTGATGTCTCTGATTTACGTGGTCCTTTCTCTCTCTTAGGCTCATAATTATCTTGTGTCTCTGGTGTTCTTCATTTTTCCTTGTTTCAGGTGGGTTGAGACCAATTGATGCATCTTAGATGGCTGTTTGCTGACGTTTAAGACCCCAGAGAAGCCACTCTCCAAAGTGGGATGCAGAATCTTTTCTTAATACGTTTTATCATGCCAACTGACTTAGACGTCCCCTGAAACCATGGCCCTCAAACCTCCGCCCCTGCTACCCTGGCCTTTGAAGTGTTCAGTTTATCCAGGAAACTTCTTTGCTTTTGGTTTAGACCATTTGTATTGTCTTTCCCTTCATCTAAAATAAAACTCATCTACTATCTAATTAGTGAATACCACTCTCCTTCCCTCCCTGTCTCCCCCATCTCGTAACCATCAAAGAATATTTTCTTATCTGTTTAAACTGTTTCTCCAGTTCTTATAAGAGTGATTTTATACAATATTTGTCCTTTTGCAATTGACTAATTTCACTCAGCATAATGTCTTCCAGATTTCTCCATGTTATGAAATGTTTCATGGATTCAACATTGTTCTTTATCTATGGGTAGTATTCCATTGTGTAAATATACCATAATTTATTTATCCATTCATCCGTTGGTTGCTTCCAACTTTCTGCTATAGTAAACAGGGCTGCAATGAACATGGGTGTGTGTATGTATGTTCATGTAAAGGCTCTTATTTCCCTAAGATATATTCCAAGGAGTGGGATTGCTGGATAGTATGGTAGTTCTATTTCTAGCTTTTTAAGGAAGTGCCACATCGATTTTCAAAGTGTTTGTACTATTTTACATTCCCTCCAGCATTGTATAAATGTTCCAGTCTCTCCACAACCTCTCCAACATTTATTAGTATGTGTTTTTTGGATTAATGTCAGCCTTGTTGGAGTGAGACAGAATCTTACTGTAGTTTTGATTTGCACTGGGTGAATGGCTAATGATCATGAGCATTTCCTCATGTATCTGTTAGAGACCTGAATGTCTTCTTTAGTGAAGTGTCTGTTCCTATCCTTTGCCCATTTTTTGATTGGGTTATTTGTCATTATGAGGTTGAGTTTTAGCAGAATCATGTAGATTTTAGAGATCAGGTCCTGATCGGAAATGTCATAGCTAAAAATTTTTTCCCAGTCTGTAGGTAGTCTTTTTACTCTTTTGGTGAAGTCTTTGGATGAGCATAGGTGTTTGATTTTTAGGAGCTCCCAGTTACCTGGTTTCTCTTCAGCAGTTTTAGTAACGTTTTGTGTTCTGTTTATGCCATGTATTAGGGCTCCTAAAGTTGTTCCTATTTTTTCTTCCATGATCTTTATCGTTTTAGACTTTATGTTTAGGTCTTTGATCTATTTTGAGTTAGTTTTTGTGCATGATGTGAGGTATGGTACTTGTTTCTTTTTTTTTTTTACAGATGGATATCTGGTTATGCCAGCACCATTTGTTAAACAGACTGTTTTTCCTCAGTTAACTGATTTGGGCCTTTGTCAAAAATCAACTGCTCATATGCGGATGGATTTCTGTCTGGATTCTCAATTCTGTTCCATTGGTCTATGTATTTGTTGTTGTACCAGTACCAGGCTGTTTTGACTACTGTGGTGGTATAATAGGTTCTAAAATAGGTAGAGTGAGGCCTCCCACTTTGTTCTTCTTTTTCAGTAATGCTTTACTTATCTGGGGCCTCTTTCCCTTCCATGTGAAGTTGGTGATTTGTTTCTCCATCTCATTAAAAAATATCATTGGAATTTGGATCAGAATTGCATTGTATCTATAGATGGCTTTTGGTAGAATAGACGTTTTTTACAATGTTCAGTCTTCCTATCCATGAGCAAGGTATGTTTTTCTTCTTATGTAGGTCTCTTTTGGTTTTTTGCAGGAGTGCCTTGTAGTTTTCTTTGTATAGGTCTTTTACATCTCTGGTAAGATTTATTTCTGAGTATTTTATCTTCTTGGGGGCTACTGTAACTGGTATTGATTTGGTGATTTCCTCTTGGATGTTCTTTTTGTTGGTGTAGAGGAATCCAACGGATTTTTGTATGTTTATCTTGTATCCTGACACTCTGCTGAACTCTTCTATCAGTTTCAGTAGTTTTTTTGAGGATTCTTTAGGGTTTTCTGTGTATAAAATTATGACATCTGCAAAGAGATACTTTTACTTCTTCCTTGCCAATCCAGATGCCCTTCATTTCTTTATCTAGCCTAATTGCTCTGGCTGGGACCTCCAGCACAATATTGAATAAGAGTGGTGATAAAGGGCATCTTGTCTGGTTCCTGTTCTCAAGGTGAATCCTTTAGAATCTCTCCATTTAGGATGATCGTGGCTGTTGGCTTAGTATGAATGCTGTTTATTATGGTGAGGAACTTCCTTTCTATTCCTATTTTGCTAAGAGTTTTTATCATGAATGCATACTGGACTTTGTCAAATGCCTTTTCTGCATCAGTTGATAAAATCATGTGGTTCTCGTCTTTTGTTTTATTTATGTGGTGGATTATATTTCTACATTGTTTTTCTAATGTAGAACCATCCCTGCGTACCTGGTATAAATCCCAGTTGGTCATGGAGAATTATTTTTTTGATATGTTGTTGAATTCTATTGGCTAGAATTTTGTTGAGGATTTTTACATCTATGTTCATGAGGGATATAGGTCTGTAATTTCCTTTTTTTGTGCTGTCTTTAGCTGGTTTTGGTATGAGGGATATGCTGGCTTTATAGAATGAGTTAGGGAGTGTTCCGTCCTTTTCTATGGTTTGAAATACTTTTAGTAGTAGTGATGTTACCTCTTCTCTGAAAGTTTGGTAGAACTCTACAGTGAAGCCATCAGGGTCAGTGCTTTTTTTGGGGGGGGGGGGGAAGTGTTTTGGTTACCTTTTCAATCTCTTTTTTTGTTATGGGTCTATTTAATTGTTCTACTTCTGTTTGTGTTAGTTTAGGTAGGTAGTGTGTTTCTGGAATTCATTCATTTCTTCTGGGTTTTCAAATTTGTTAGAGTACAATTTTTCATAGTAATCTGATGTGATTCTTTTAATTTCAGTTGGGTCTGTTGTGATATCGCCCATCTCACATCTTATTTGGATTATTTGTTTCTTTTTCTGTTTTTCTTCAGTCAGTCTGACCAGTGGTTTATCAATTTTTTTAAAGTTTTTCAAAGAACCAGTCTTGTTAACTCTTTCAAATGTTTTTCTGTTCTCTAATTCATTTAATTCTGCTCTAATTTTTATTATTTGTTTTCTTCTGGTGCCTGATGGTTTTTCTTTCTCTCTTTCTATCTGTTCTAGTTGTAGGGACAGTTCTTTGATTTTGGCCCTTTCTTCTTCTTATATGTGTGCGTTAATTGATATAAATTGACCTCTGAGCACTGCTTTCACTGTGTCCCAAAGGTTCTGATAGGAATTGTTCTCATTGGATTCTATGAATTTCCTTATTCCTTCCTTAATGTCTTCTATAACCTAGTCTTTTTTGAGCAGGGTATTGTTCAGTTTCCAAGTATCTGATTTCCTTTCCCTGGTTTTTCTGTTATTGATTTCTACATTTATGGCCTTATGGTCTGAGAAGATGCTTTGTAATAAATCGATATTTTGGATTCTGCAAAGGCTTGCTTTATGACCTAACGTGGTCTATTCTAGAGAATGTTCCATGTGCACTAGAAAAGAAACTGTACTTGTTGCTGTTGGGTGAAGTGTTCTGTATATATCCATGAGGTCAGGTTGGTTCATTGTGGCATTTAGATCTTCCATGTCTTTGTTGAGCTTCTTTCTGGATGTCCAGTCCTTTACCAAAAGCGGTGTGTTGAAGTTTCCTACTATTTTTGTGGTGGTGTCTATCTCACTTTTCAATGCTGTTAGAGCTTTTTTTATGTATCTTGCAGCACTGTCATTGGGTGCATAAATATTGAATATGGTTATGTCTTCCTGGTAAATTGTCCCTTTCATTATTATATAGTATCCTTCTTTATCCTTTGTGGTGGATTTAACTTTAAGTCTGTTTTGTCAGAAATTAATATTGCCACTCCTGTTCTTTTTAGATTGTTTTGTGCTTGATATATTTTTTTTCATTCTTTGAGTTTTAGTTTGTTTGTGTCTCTAATTCTAAGGTGTGTCTCTTGTAGGCAGCATATAGCTGGATTATGTTTTTTTTTTTTTTAATCTAATCTGCAACTCTCTGTCTCTTTATTGGTGCATTTAGTCCATTGACATTCAGCGTAATTATACACATTTTTGTTATGAGTTTAGTGCTATCATTTTGATTTTTTTGTGTTGTTGACAATTTCATTTTTCCACTTACTTTTTTGTGCTGAGAAGTTTTTTTTGTAAATTGTGTGTCCCCCTTTTTCATTGTAGTTGACTTTGTTTTTGCTGAGTCTTATGTTTATGTTGGTTTTTATTTTGAAGTATGGGATTGTTAGTCCTCCTTATGGTTACCATAATATTTACCCCTATTTTTCTAACTCATATCTGCCTATATCGCCTTGATTTCCTCTGCATATGGAACATCTATGCTTCCTGTATTTAGTCCCTCTTTATTGATTATTGTCAACTTTTACGTAATGACGTCAATGATTCCTGGTTTTAAGCATTTTTTTTATTAATCTTAGTTTATTTTTGTGATTTCCCTATCTGAGTTGATATCAGGATGTTCTGTCCTGTGTCCTTGTGTTGTGTGGATATCTGATATTATTGACTTTCTGACCAAAGAATTTCCTTTAGTAATTCTTGTAGCTTTGGTTTGGTTTTTGCAAATTCTCTAAGCTTGTGTTTATCTGTAAATGACTTAGTTTCACCCTCATATTTGAGGGAGAGTTTTGCTGGATAAATGTTTCTTGGCTGGCAATTTTTCTCCTTCAGTGCTCTATATATGTTGTCCCATTGCCTTCTTGCCTGCATGATTTCTGCTGAGTAGTCTGAACTTATTCTTATTGATTCTCCTTTGTTGGTGACTTTTTATTTATCCCTTGCTGCTTTTGAAATTTTCTCTTTATCTTTGGTTTTGGCAAGTTTGATGATATGTCTTGGTGATTTTCTTTTGGGATCTACCTTGTACGGGGTTTGATGAACATTTTGGGTAGATATCCTTTCATCTTTCACAACTTCAGGGAAGTTTTCTGCCAACAGATCTTCAACAATTCTTTCTGTATTTTATATTATTCCTCCCTGTTCTGGAATTCCAATCACACCAAAGTTATTCTTCTTGATAGAGTCCCCCATGATTCTTAGGGTTTCTGGATTTTTTTTTTTTTTAGTTCTTTTATCTGATTTTTCTTCAAACATATTGGTGCCAATTGCCTTATCCTCCGTCTCCCCAATTCCACATTCCCATTCCTCAATTCTGCTCCTTTGACTTCCTATTGAGTTGTCTAGTTCTGTAATTTTATTGTTAATCTTTTGAATTTCTGAATGCTATCTCTCTATGGATTCTTGCATCTTATTATATTTTTCATTATATTCTTGAATAATCTTTTTAATTTCTTCAACTGCTTTACCTGTGTGTTTTTTGGTTTTTTCTGTACGTTGCCTTATTTCGTTTCTGATGTTGTCCCTGATGTCTTGCAGCATTCTGTATATTAGTCTTTTGTATTCTACATCTGGCAATTTCAGGAATATACCTTCATCCAGGAGAGATCTTGATTCTCTGTTTTGGGGTTTGTAGAAGCAATCATGGTCTGTTTCTTTACGTGATTTGATATCGACTGCTGTCTCCGAAGCATTTATAAGTTATAGTAATAATTTATTGTATATTTGCTCACTGAGTCTTATCTTCTTGTTTTGTTTTGTTTCAATTTACTCAGATGGGCCACTAGAGTGTGCTAACTTGATTGCAGGAGACTTTGAAGCACTTATGTCCTGTTACCAGATGGTTAGACCTGTTACCAGGCATATGAGCCTATGAGTCTATTCACTATTCTTGAATAGACTCAGTTCAGGTGTCCTTATAGTCGATCACCTAATGTGTAGTGTAGCTCTCACCTACTATCTGGAGGAGTAGTGGTGATGGTTGTATACACCGATTTCTGGTACTGGCAGGGGGTCATACTCTGAGGGGGGCAGGGTGCCGACATTCTTCCCCCAAGTACCAGTGAGGAATGAGCATCTCTGTTCTTTAAAGTGCTCTGGTGGGTGGCCTCTGCAGCTGTATGTTAGGCGCCCAATACTTGTACCCGTAAAGATTGGTAGGTACCACTATCCTCAGACCCCTTTCGTGGGTGGCTAGGTGGTGTGCATGGAGCCTCAGCCCTCAGTTCCCTGCTGTGGGTAGGTGAGGGCTCTGTTTAATAGGTAGAGCAGTATCAGACCTCCAAAACCTGCCTCTCCTCCACTCAGCTGAAACAATTACAGTCAGACCTCTAACAGAATTGCGTTTGCATTATAATAGCCATCTGGTTTCATGTAGGGGTGAAAGCCAAAGACTGTGGATCTCTTATGCCTGGACTGGAGCTGCTTCTGTTCTGATCTTCCAGTTTGGGGAAGTCAGGAAAAGATTTTTCTCTTGATTGTTAATTGCTGATTTTCCCAGGCCAGGAGAATGGGTTAGAAAAATGCAGCGCACTTCTATATCCTGGCCCAGGGAATTCAAATGTTAATGAAGCAGGCTAGAACAGGCAGGGGAGGAATCAGATAGATAGGAGAGAGAAGCATGAAAAATCACGTTTCTTGTGTAGGAAGGGCTGTTTTATCTGAGATTCCAGAGAAGCATGTAACCTGTGTGTGCTGGCTGGGTCCCCACCGAGATTGCCTCAGGCGGGTTAGGGCTTCATCCGATGCTTGCCTTGTCTCAGGAATCCACCATCAGCCCCATCTTATTCACACCAAAACACAGCACCAAGGCATCAGGGCTCAGGAGCTGCATGCCAGGCTCCACAACTAGTCATTGCTTCTGCACGGCCTCTGGCTCCCCTGTCACTCAGGTCAATCCCTTAGTTCTGTGTTTGATGGTCAGCGTTTGTAGACTGTCATGTATGTAATCGATTCACTTTTTTTTCAGGTCTTTGTTGTAAGTGGGTTCAGCAGAAGCTTCTGCCTAGTCAGCTGTCTTGGCCCCGCCTCTCAAGAATCTTAATTAATTAAAAATATTTCTGAGATATTTCCTTAGGTATTTATTGTCTTAATTTTAACACAAGAGTGAAAAATTTGCTGAATACAAATTAGTATTAAACACTAATGACTGAAGACCAGATGAGTTGTGGAATGTCATTAAGGACATCATACATGAAGAAAACAAGAGGTCATTAAAAAGAGAGGGAAGAAAGCAAGGATCAAAATGGGTGTCAGAAGAGACTCTCAAACTTGCTCTTGAACATGGAGCAGCTAAAGCAAAAGGAAGAAATGATGAAGGAAAAAAATGAACAGAAGATTTCAAAAGGTGGCTCGAGAAGACAAAGTAAAGTATTACAATGACATCTCCAAAGAACTGGAGATAGAAAACCAAAAGAGAAGAACACATTTGGCATTTCTCAAGCTGAAAGAATTGAAGAAAAAATTCAAGCCTTGAGTTGTAATAGTGAAGGATTTCAGGGGGAAAATATTAAGTGACACAGGAAGCATCAAAAGAAGATGGAAGGAATATACAGTCATTAAACCAAAAAGAACTGGTAGACTTTCAGCCCTTTCAAGAGGTAGCATATGATCAGGAACCAATGGTATTGAAGGAAGAAGTCAGAGCTACACTGAAGGCAATGGTGAAAAACAAGGCTCCAGGAATTGATGGAATATCAATTGAGATGTTTCAACAAACGGATGCAGCACTGGAAGCACTCACTCATCTATGGCAAGAAATTTGGAAGACAGCTACCTGGCCAACTGACTGGAAGAGATCCATATTTATGTCTATTCCCAAGAAAGTTGATCCGACCGAATGAGGGAGTTAACAAAAAATATCATTACTATCACACGCAAGCAAAATTTTGCTGAAGATCATTCAAAAGCAGCTGCAGCAGTATATTGACAGGGAACTGACAAAAATTCAGGCCAGATTCAGAAGAGGATGTGGAACCAGGGATATCATTGCTGATGTCAGATGGATCCTGGCTGAAAGCAGAGAATATCAGAAAGATGTTTACCTATGTTTTATTGACTATGCAAAGGCATTCGACTGTGTGGACAATAATAAATTATGGATAACATTGTGAAGAATGGGAATTCCAGAACAGTTAATTGTGCTCATGAGGAACTTGTATGTAGATCCAGAAGCACTCGTTCAGACAGACAAGGGGATACTGCATGGTTGAAACTTAGCAAAGGTGTGTGTGAGGGTTGTATCCCTTCACCATACCTATTCAATCTGTATGCTGAGCAAATAGTCCAAGAAGCTGGACTATATAAAGAAGAACTGGGCATCAGGATTGGAGGAAGACTCATTAACAACCTGCATTATGCAGATGACACAACCTTGCTTGCTGAAAGTGAAGAGGACTTGAAGCACTTACTAATGAAGATCAAAGACCACAGCCTTCAGTATGGTTTACATCTCAACATAAAGAATACAAAAGTTCTTACAACTGGACCAATAAGCAACATCACGATAAAGAGAGAAAAGTTTAAAGTTGTGAAGGATTTCATTTTACTTGGATTCATGATCAACACCCATGGAAGCAGCAGTCAAGAAATCAAGAGACACATTGCACTTGGCAAATCTGCTGCAAAAGACCTCTTTAAAGTTTTGAAAAGCAAAGATGTCTCCTTGAAGACAAAGGTGCTCCTGACCCAAGCCATGGTGTTTTCAATCCCCTCATATTCATGAGAAAGCTGGACAATGAATAAGGGAGACCGAAGAAGAATTGACACTTTTGAATTGTGGTGTTGGAAAAGAATATTGACTACACATGGATTGCCAAAAGAACAAACAAATCTGTCTTGGAAGAAGTACAACTAGAATGCTCCTTAGAAGCAATGATGGCAGGACTGGGTCTTACATGCTTTGGACATGTTGTCAGGAAGGATTAGTCCCTGAAGATGGACATCATGCTTGGTAAATTATAGGGCCAGCGGAAAAGAGGAAGACCCTCCATGAGATGGAGCACATATAAGAATATTTCAATACTGCATCACCAATGACCATGTATATAAAAACGCATGTTAAATATTATCATGATTGCCTATATGTGTATATATACAAATATATACACACATACATATATATCTAAAACATCAACTTGTATTAAATATATATACACATATATATTTCAAAATCAAAAGAGAATCTGAAACTAAATTTTAAAAAAGTTTGTTTAGAAGCTTACCAACTTGTTAATATGGACACTGTAAGGATCATGACAATGTTCTAAAATAATAAGTTAATAGAACATTCTAGGAGTAAGAACAAAAAATATTGGGACGAAATGTATTAAAGAAATAAAAAAATAGTCAGAGACGAAGGACATGTATTTAAGTTGAAGGTTATACTGAACTATCAAACGAAAAGTAAAACAAAATCAGAAAATTCTCATGAAATCTTAAACAGTAAGAATAAAGAGATCCTAAAAAGCTTTCTGATTTTTGTTTAAAGTCATTTACAAAAGAAAAAAAAAAATGGATTGACGTCTGATTTTACAACAGCAAAGCAGATGGCAGTAGAAAGGGAAGCAGTTTTTTTAAAGTTGATGTTCTATTTTATTAAGATTTTACTCTAAAAATGTAAAATTTTAAGTCTACCTGTCAGAAGATGTTTTAATATCAGAGAAAAAATGTAGAACAATGTAAAATGGTCCAGCTGCTATGGAAAATAACATACTGGCTCTCCAATAAGTTAAATACTGAATTACATATGGCCCAGCAATTCCATGTTTAGTTAAGTACCCAAAATATTTAAAGAAAACACTCAAACATGTACTTCTACATCGATATTTTCTGAAGTGTTTTTCACAATAGCCAAAATGAGGAAACAACCTGAGTGTCCATCAACAAATGAAAGGATAAGGAAAGGGTAATATATCCACACCATGGAATATCATTCAACCATAAAAAAATTAAGTATTGATACATGCTATGGTATGGATGAATCTTGAAAACATTACCCTGAATGAAATAATTCACAGACAAAAGGATATATATTGTATGCTCCCACTTATATGAAGTATATAGTATAGGAAGCCGATCCTGACTCCTAGGGATCCTACAGGACAGAGTAGAACTGCCCCATAGGGTTCCCAAGGCTGTGATATTTACAGGAGCAGACTGCCCCATCATTCTCCTGAGAAGTGGCTGGTGGGCTAGAACCATCATCCTTTTAGTTAGAAGCTGAGTGCTTTAACCACTGGACCACCAGGGCTCCTTCAGGGAAATGCTTAGAGATCAAAGTTTCTTAGTGGTTAACAGGGATAGGTGGAAGGGAAATTGGGGAATTATTGCTTAAGGGGTACTGAGTTTCTGTTAAGGATGATGAAAACATTTAGAAACGGTGATGGTTGTATAACATGGTGAATGTAAGTAATGAGACTTAATTGTACACAGAAAAATGGTCGAAATGTCAAATGTTTAGTTATATACATATATAAAAAAAACATACATAGATTAAAAAAAAACAAAAACCTGCTGCCATTGAGTTGATTCTGACTCACAGAGGCCCTACAGGACAGAGTAGAACTGCCCCAGAGTTTCCAAGGAGCACCTGGAGAATTCATACTGCCGACCTTTTGGTTGGCGGCTATGGCTCTTAACCACCATGCCACTAGGTTTTCCATGTATATATATACACACATATATAGGACATAATTTTAGACTAAATATTTAATTTTTAGTCCAAATAAAAAGAATGTTGATATTTTTATGTATTCAATAACTGAAAGAACTGACACAAAGGATGGAAGTAATATTATGTGTTTTTGTTCCTCATAATTGTCAGAAGAAAAGTGTTGTTGTTGCCATTGAGTCAAGTCAGACTCATAGCAAAACTATAAGACACAGTAGGACTGCCCCATAGGGTTTCCAAGTCTATAATCTTTACAGGAGCAAACAGTCGTGTCTTTTCTCCTGCGAAGCCTCTGGGTGTGTTCGAACTGCTGACCATGTGGTTAGCAGCCACTTGGTTAACCATTGCGCCACCAGAGCTCCTTAGAAGAGAAGTAGAACACAGGAAATAGTTCAATGGCTTTATATTTTATGGAGAATTCATGCAGCTTCATTACAAGATGTCCATAAGACATAAGAAATTGAGTAGAGAATTTGGTTTAAAAAAAAGATTCTATTGGTTGCATCTTTAAGTTCCTTAATAATTAACGTTAATACCAACCCACAGATTAATACTTATCTTGCTAAACATTAAAAGCTACTTTTGCTCCATTTAAAAAATGAGTTTTTTTGTAAGGCTGTTGAACTTTGTAATAGGCTTTAAACAAAGCAACAGATCATTTCTGGAGCTTTAGCTGGAAATTCCTTTCTAAATATGTCCTCCAGTTCTACAACACACAGTTTTCCAATATGTGCCTCAGCTACTAACTCTGAAAATAGCAAGACAACAGAGTTTCATTTTATATTGTCACATTTGATTACTTCTGTTTCAAGTCTTGACTGAAACTCTGACATAAACATCGATAATTATTGTTGTTTCCATTTAACAGTAAGCAGAGTCCAAACAGTTTGTTTTCAGATTAAAAGGGTTTAGTGCTTTCTTAGGCAGTGCCCGTATACCATCAATGTGGCACATTGCTTATTTGGGCGAAACAGAAACAATTCCTAGGATAGGTAGAACAGTGACTTACTCAAAGAGCCTAATGAAAAAGTTTACCCAATATTTACAGAGACGTCCAATATGATTCAGAACCCTTGACTTGAGTTAATAATACAGAGAAACTAAGGCCATATCAGAAATAATCAACATAATATAGTGGGGAAATATAAAAGAGGGTGCTACGACTACAAGTGAGTGTTAAAATATAGTTTATTTGGCTTCATAAAGCTTTATTAATTCATTAGAATTATTTTTAAAGTATTCCTAGTTGCCATGTTGCATCTGAGTAAGAGTTATTGCAGATTTATTATACAATAGGTGTCACACAGGACTCTTTATACATTATCATATTCCATTTGAGGTTAAGCATGGCTGCTATAGTACCATGTATTTATTTAATTAGCAGTTGGGGTAATGATTATGTTATGTCATTAGTAGGTTAAGAGTTACTTGCCTGCAATTCTGAGAAAAATAAGGTCAATAAACCATTGATGGAGTAAAACTCTATCTATGTTACATATAACCGAGCCTACTTGCTTTTCTCCAGAATGAATGGAGTACTGAGGTGAGTGCGTGAGATGAAAAGTGAGGCAGATTCATACATTAATTAACGATGTCTTTCTTCCCAGAACACAGGAATTTGCAGTAAGAATCCTCACAATAACCCACATGGGAAAACTATGTTTTCACTGCTCAAGTAGCACCTCGAAAAAAAATTGTCTTAATATAGCACTTTTTGTATATTTTTAGTTGAGTCAGCTGGTTGAGTTTTTTCACTTGAACCAGCATTTTGTCTTTTATTTTTAAATTTAGAGAAAAATATAGTTACAGAGTTTTTACTATTTCGAAATCAGTTAAAAAACCAGCTGCCATCAAGTCGACTTTGACTCCTGGTGACCCCATGTGCGTCAGAGTAGAACTGTGCTCCAGAGGGTTGTCAATGACTGATGTTTTAGAAGTAGATTTCCAGGTCTTTCTTCTGAGGTACCTCTGGGTGGACTTGAACCTCCAGCCTGTCATTTAGAAGGTGAGCCCATTCAGTATTTGTACCACCAGGAATTTTTAAAGTTAGCAGGTGTACTTATTATATAGACTTTTAATTTTACTCTGGATTAATAAATATGTAACATATCATCATATCATATTGTTCACATTCATTAGCTAGTACCAAAACCAAACAAACCAAACCCACTGCAGTCAAGTCCATTCCAACTCCTAGAGACCCTAAAGGACAGAATAGAGCTGCCCCATAGGGTTTCCAAGGCTGTAAATTTTTAAGTAAGCAGACTGCCACATCTACCTCCCAAGGAGCGGCTGGGGGGTTCCAACCACCGAGTGTGTTAACCACTGTGCCACCAGGGCTCCGTTTTGCTAGCACAGCCATCAAAATTACTATCCTATAAACAATAAGATTGGAGAAAGTAATCATCTGTACTGCTTTGAGAAATTCTTAGAAATTTAATAACCTTTTTACAATATGTTCCTTTAAAGAAAATGCCATGTTACGTCTTTATGTAACTTACACAATGTTTGCTTAATTTAGTGTCACTTCATTTTAAATAAAAACCACATGGGTCCTCAGTCCTCAGTGTCAATGTTAGGCTGTGAAACCCTGAGCATTAGTTAGGCTCAGTGTCCATGGAGACAAATCTTAGATTCCACGATAACTACAGATTTTTATATTGCACTCTTCCTACAGTGTAGCACTTTGAACTTAATAATATTCTATAACATAACAGGAAAAAAGCTAAAGTACCAGACTGTTCAAATCCATGTTTAAAAGAATAGAATTCAATTTATTCTGAAAGGATAAAGGTAACTTATTACCTGATGAAATAAAGAAAGCTGCAGGCATCAGATAAGGCTATTGCTATTTGTGTGAACTGCCATTAAAAAAAAAAGAGAGAGAGAGAGAGAGACAGAGTTAGCCAGCTGAGCATACCAAGAGGTTTATAATCACATACAAATCATGAAATTGAGTAGACAAAGCTGGTCAGGAGCACATGGCCAAAAGAAAATTCTGGAAGAAAACAAGGTGTTTGAGATTTGTGAGACCCTGTTAACCATCCCTCCTTTTCACACATGTATGCATGCCATCACTTATCCCTGTCCGTCAAGTCTGCTTAGTCATGTTAAAAAAGTTATCATCTTTTAATTTCCCTGATCAGAGTTTGTGTGTGACTATTGTGGTGGGCGGGGGGGGGGGGTTCCTTTGCTTATTACATAAAAAACTAATTATATCATTAAGCCAAACCAGTTGCCATTTAGTCCGTTCCAGCTCATGGCAACCCAAGTGTTACAGAGTAGAACTGCTCTGTAGATTTTTCTTGGAGATAATCTTTAAAGATGCAGACCTCCAGGCCTTTCCTCACGCCACTGGGTATGTTCAGACAGTTACTCTTTAGGTTATCAGCTGATAGCAAACCACTTGCACCACCCAGGGACTACTTAAAAAAATTTAGAGCCCTTCAAATGTTAGATTCACTGTTATTTTTCTTTAGCTTCCAAATTACTGATCCCTCAACTTGTGTCAATCAATATCTTGAAAGTTCTTGCAAAAACAAGACAATAATTCAAATAAAGTTAACAGTTATTGAGCACCAGTTATGTACTGGGATAGGTACTTTAACACATGATATTTCATTTAATCCTCACAATACTCCTATAAAATCAGAATGATGGTTTAAGTATTGAAATTCTAGAGGAAAGGAATAGAAACTATTCCTTGATTTTTCAGGTCAGATTGCTTCATTTTGTTTGTTTGTTTGTTTGTTTTTGGTAATTTTTAGTTCCTTTTCCTTTCACTTTCTACCACAATTGAGTTTTAGAATACTTCAGGATTCATTAGAAATTTTCAAATTTATTCTTGGAAAAGTAGAAGAAAATTGAATTTACTCCTTAAATACAAACATTTTAGGTGACTTATCTTTCATTTTGAAGGGTTTAATAATGTCTATTATATTGTATTTGATATTCTTTTTTCAATATTTATTTTGTTTTTGGTGAAAATATACAAAGCAGATCATATACCCATTCAACCATTTCTACATATACAGTTAAATGACGTTGCTTACATTCTTCACTCTGTGTCACCATTCTTGGTAACTAACCCCATATTGTTTCATTCCCATTGACTTAGGCTCACAGTCCCATAAACTATGCTTTAGAGTTACTTTTGTCAAGTTGATATACTGTAGATAATTCTTTAAAGGGGACAATTCTCATGGTGAACATTCTTACTAATTCAGCTAAACTGTTGCTTAATTAGAAGATGAAATCAGGGAGTAGTTTCAGTTCAACGTTCAAAACTTTTTTCAGGAAAACAGATTCAGTGGTTCCTCCAGCCTCAATGAGTCTAGTAAGTCTGCATTCTATGAGAAATCCTGTTTCACATTTTTTCACCTTTTAATCAGGATATATCTACTGAGTCCTTGATCAAAATGCTCAGTAAATGGTAGCTGGGCACCATCTAGGTCTTCTAGTCTCATGTCAAAGGAGGAAGTAGTTCATGGAGGCAGCTAGACCTACAGTACAGTTCCTTCTCTGATTCCCAATCTCCTTTTACCTCTAATGCCCTAGACAGAGACCAAGTGTTGTATGTTGGATGCCCGTTTGCGAGCTTTTAAGACCCCAGAGACTACTCATCAAACTGGGGGATATAACAGAATTTCTAAAAACAATGTTAGGCCAATTGGCCAGGCAGACCCATGAAACCATGGCCCTCAGCCTTTGAATTACCAGAACTAATCCTTTGAGGTATTCAGTTTTACCCAAGTAGTATCAGCAACTGCATCCTCTCTGTCTCTTTTTTTTTTTTTGGTTGCTGTTGTTGTAAAATTATATGTAACACAACATTTGCCATTTCACCCTTATTCTGTTGTATGACTTAAAAACAGTAGTTATATTAGTCAAGTTGTGTAACCATTACCATTTATCGATGCCAATTTTCTCATCACCTTACACATAAACTCACTAGTTCCCAGAAAATTATTTCCTCTCTATTTCCCTGCTCCCACTTCCCACCCCATTGCCATTGAGTTGATTGATTCTGATTCATAGTGAGCCCATAGGGTTTCCAAGGTTGTAATATTTAGAGAAGCAGACTGCCACATCTTTCTCCCGTGGAGCAGCTAGTGGGTTCACACTGCCTATCTTTCACTTAGCAGCTGAATGCTTAACCGCTTCACCACCAGGGCTCCTTTATCCCCCCTCAGGTAATCATTGGTCTCTTTATATTTACTATTCTTGACATCTCATATAAGTGAGGCCATACAGTATTTGTCCTTTTGGAATTGACTTATTTTACTCAGCATAGTATCTACGAGGTTTATCCATGTTTTAGCATGCATCAGGACTTCACTTCTCTTTGTGGTTGAGTATAATTCCATTGTATTATGTACTATATATGTATATACATATAGATATATGGTATGCAATACACACAACCCTGACACACACTTTTCCTGACTTTAAACCATGCAGTATCCCCTTGCTGTGCTTGAAGGACTGCCTCTTGATCCATGTACATGTTCTTCATGAGCACAATTAAGTGCTCCAGAATTTCCATTCTTCACATTGTTGTACATAACTTATTATGATCCTCATAGTCAATTTTTTTTTTTTTTTTAGTCAAATGCTTTAGTATAGGCAATAAAACACGGGTAAACTTCCTTCTGGTATTCTCTGCTTTCAGCCAGGATCCATCTGACATCAGCAATGATATCTCTGGCTCCTCTTCCAAATTCAGCTTGAATTTCTGGCAGTTCCCTGTTGATACACTGCTGCAGCTGTTTTTGAATGGTCTTCAGCAAAATTTTACTTGCATATGATATTACTGATAGTGTTCAATAGTTTCTGCATTCAGTTGGATCACCTTTCTTGGGAATGGGCATAAATATGGATCTCTTCCAGTCAGTTGACCAGGTAGCTGTCTTCCAAATTTCTTGGCATAAACGAGCAAACACTTTCAGTGTTGCACCCATTTGTTGAAACATCTCAATTGGTATTCCGTCAATACCTGGGGACTTGTTTTTTACCAATGCCTTCAGTGGGTTTGGGGTTTTTTTTGTTCAGTGCAGCTTGGACTTCTTCCTTCAGTACCATTGGTTCCTGATCATGTGCTACCTACTGAAATGGCTGAAAGTCAACCAATTCTTTTTCGTAAAGTGACTCTATGTATTCCTTCCATTTTCTTTTCATGTTTTCTGTGTCCTTTAATATTTACCCTGTAGAATCCTTCACTATTGCAACTTGAGGCTTGAATTTTTCCTTAAGTCCTCTCAGTTTGAGAAATGCCAAATATGTTCTTCTCTTTTGGTTTCTTATCTCCGGGTCTTCACACGTCATTATAACAGCAGAATGTATATCTAGGAGTGGATTGCTAGATCATATAGTAGTTCTATTTTTAAATTTTTGAGGACTTGCCATACTGTTTTCCACAAAGGTTGTATCATTTTACATTCCCACCAGCAATGGGTAAGGTTTTCAATCTCCCCACATCCTTCCCAACATCTGTTATGTTCTGGTTGTTTGATCATTGCCATTCTCGTTGCAGTTTTGATTTGCATTTCTCTAATGGCTAATGACGCTGAGCATGTTTTCATGTGTTTGTGGATCACTTGGATAACCTCCTTGGTGAAGTGTTTGTTAATGCCCTTTGTCCATTTTTTGATTAGATTGCCTTTTTGATGTTAAGTTGTAGCAGTTTTATATATATTTTGGGTATTAGACCCTTATCAGGTATATGGTTCCCAAAGATTTTTTCCTAGTGTATAAATTGTCTTTTTTTCTTCTGATAAAATTCTTTGATGAATGTAAGTATTTAATTTTTACAACATCCCAGTTATCTATTTTTTCATCTGGTACTCATGGATTTGTTGTTGTATTTGGTGATCTATCATTTAAAAAAACTAGGTCATATAACTTCTCCCCTGTTTTTTCCCAATAACCTTATGGTTTTGTACTTTGCATTTTGGTCTTTGATCCATTTAAATTAGTTTTTATGTAAGGTGTGAGGCACAGATCTTATTTAATTTTTCTACATTTGGAAGTCCAATTTCCCAGCACCATGTGTGGTTCCCCATTGAATTAACTTAGCAACCTTGTTGAAAATCAGTTGAGTGTAGAGGTATGGTTTTATTCCTGGGCTCTCAGATCTATTCCATTGATCCATGTTTCTATCATTAAACAAGTATCAGGCAGTTTTGATTACTGCAACTGTTTTTAAGTTGGGAAGTGTGAGCACTCCTACTTTATTCTTCTTCAAAATTTCTTTGGCAATTCAAGGCCTCTTGTCTTTCCACACAAAGTTGCAAATTAGTTTTTCCATTTCTGTGAAATATGCTGTTTTTTTTTAAATTTGATTGTGATTGCCTTGAATCTATAGAGCACTTTGACTAGTATTGATCTTATCACAATACTAAATCTTCCAATCCGTGTGCACAAAATGTCTTTCTAGTCATATAGAGCAGTTTTAGTCTTTTGCAGGCAGTGTTTTACAGTGTTCATTATAAAAGTCCTTTACATCCCTAGTTAGGTTTACTCCTAGGTATTTTATGCTTTTAGGTGCTATTGTAAATTGAATTGCTTTCTCGATTTACCTTTCAGATTTTTCCTTGTTGACGTATAGAAACCCAAGTGATTTTTGTGTATTGATCTTTATACAGCAACTTTGCTGAATTCTATTGGTTTTAGAAGTTTTCTTGTGGATTTCCTGGGCTTTTTAATGTATAGAATCATTTCATCTGCAAATAGAAATACTTTTACTTCTTCTTTTCCAATTTGAATACATTTTGTTTATTTTTCTTGCCTTATTGCTCTGGATAGGACTCCCAGTGTGATATTGACTAGAAATGGTGATAGCAAGCACCCTTGTCTCAACCCCATTCTTAAGGAGAAGACTCTCAGTCTTTCTCCATTGGATATAATGTTGGCTGTTGGATTGTTTTTTTATAGAAACCCTTAATCACCTTGAGACACTTCCTTTCTATTCTTATCTTATTGAGGATTTTTATCAGGAAAGAGTGTTGGATTCTTTCAAATGCCTTTTCTGCATCTCTTGAGATGATCATGTGGTTCTTTTCTTTTGTCCTATTAATGTGGTATATTACATTGACAGATTTTCTAATGTTGAAACTTCTTTTCATTCTTGGACTAGATCACACTTGTCATGGTGTAAAATATTTTAATTGGTGTTGCATTCCGTTTGCTAGTATTCTATTGAGGCTGTTTATATTCATGAGGGATATAGGTCTGTGGTTTTCCTATGATGTCTTTGTCTGAATTTGATATCAACATAATGCTGACTTCACAGAATGAATTAGGGAGTACTTTTCTTCTATGTTTTGGAAGAGTGGAGGCAGAATCAATGCCAATTCTTCTCTGTATGTTTGGTAAAATTTCTCCATGAAGTGGTCTAGTCCAGGACATTTTTTCTTGGGAGTTTTTGATTCCTGATTTAATCTCTTCTCTTCTTATGGTTCTGTTGAAATTTTCAACTTCTTTTTGTGCTCCTTTAGGTAAGTTTCTAGAAGTTTGTCCACCATTTCCTCTAAGTTTTCAAGTATGTTGGAGTGCAACTTTTCATAGCATTTTGTTATGATCCTTTTTATTTCTGCTGGATTTATTGTAATGTCTCTAATTTCATTTCCTATTTAGATTGTTTACTTTCATTTTTTTTCTTTGTCAGTCTAGCTAAAGATTTTTCAATTCTAGTATATATTGATCTTTTCAAAGAAAAAACCTTGGATTTGTTGATTTTCTCTATTGTCCTTCTAGTCTCTATTTATTACTCCTTTGATCTTTATTATTCCCTTTCTTAAGTCATGTCTGAGTTTATTTTGCTCTCTTTTTAAATATTATTACTATTTTTTATTTTGGTGAAAGTATATACAGCCAAAGATATACCAGTTCAATAATTTCTACATGTAAAATTTAGCGACATTGGTTACATTTTTCAAGTCATGTTAACATTCTTGCACACTTTTTTCAAATTTTTCCACTACTTTGATCTTAAACTCACTGCTCCCTAAACTTCACATCCAACTTTTAAAGCTGGCACTGTCAATTTGATCTTACAGATTATCCTTTGAAAGAGCACAATGCTCAAAGCGGATGTACTTTACTAATTAAGATAAGCTGTATTTTGGTTCAAAGAAGACTTCAGGGGCTAGTTTTGGTTTAAAGTTTAAAGATTATCTCAGAGCAATAGACTTGAAGCCTTATCCAATCTCAGTATTTACAGAACATCTGGATTCCACTGAGAATTTGAAATTTCTTTTTCCCATTTTTCTCCTTTCAGTCAGGGTTTTTCTATAGAATCTTTGAACAAAATGTTCAGTGATGGTAGCCAGACACCATACAGGTCTGTTCTCATGGCAAAGAAGACTGTTCATGGAGACAACCTGATACACACTCAAGAATGGAGACCACTTTTTGTGCTAGTTTTTAAGAGCTAAGTCACTATGCAACAAACTAGAAGGTAGAAGAGAAGTACTGATAAACAATATTAGGCCAATTGATAGGAATGCCCTATAATTCTAAATCTCTGAATAAAGAAAAAAAAAAATCCTGTGAAGTGTTTGGTTGTGCAAAAGCAGCCTCAATGGCTGCTTTCTCTCTCTCGCTCTCTCTCTTTTTGTAAAAAAAAATATATAATACAACATTTGCCAGTTCAAAATTTTTTAGATCTACAACTTAGTGATAGCAATTATATCAATTGGTTGTGCAACCATTACTCTTACCTGATGCAAAATTTCCCAGCACTAATTACAGAATCTCACTGATTCCCAAACAATGGATCCTCTTCTCCCCTTCTCTCCTACCGTCTCTATACATTTGCCCCTTACTGTCATTTTATGTAAGTGGGATCATACAATATTTATTCTTTTGTGATTGACTTAATTCACTCAGCATAATGTCGACAAGTTTCAGCCATGATATAGTGTATATCAAGACTTTGTTTCTCTTTCTGACTGAGGAGTATTCCATTCTAAGTATATACCACATTTTGCTCATCCATTATTCCACTGATGGGCGTAGAGGTTGCTTCCATCCATTGGCTACCTCAGGGGACTTCAGGGCTGCAATAAACATCGTTGTATATAAATAAATAAATAAATAAATAAATAAAATATATATATATATATATTTTATATGTCAGTTTGCATCACTGCCCTCTACTGGTGTCACTAGTGTTGGTGTCACCCAGTGTGGAAACTCACGGTGTCACCCCTCCGTGGACCTCCTCCCGTACCAGATGGCACAGAATTCTTAGTAATGATTTTTATACTAATTTTACTCATAAATTATAATTTCAATATATCACTAAATGTAATAGTGCCATAAACAGCTAGCAAAATTAAAATTCCACTTTTAAATTACAATGTCATATGCAAAGCCTAAATCTATTTGCATTTACATAGTTTAATGTGGGTAAAGTGAAAATTTGGTAAAAAAATAGCATTTAGAGTAAAAACATTTAAAAACTACTTCAAAATTATGTTCATTTTAAAGTTAAACTTTACTTTTACATGAAATACTTTAATGGATTGGGTTTGGAAAGCTGGACTGAGAGAGCAACAGAGCTAGCCATGTGATCTGACTGAGCAGTTTCTGCTTTCAGGTCATATGCCTTCTCCTCTCTATTCCTTGGTACCCGGGTTGGTAGTGGGCACCTTTTTTTTTTTTTTTTAAAGTATGATTGTTTTTCTCCACTTTGGAGGACTTTTAAAGTACTTAAATCAAGGTCTCCTCTCTTTGAGGGTTTCTACTTCCATTTGGAAGCTCCTGAGCCTGTGCCCCCAGAGGGCGACAGGGAGGTTGGTGGTGTTCTCCTAGTATAAATGCTCAGTCCAGAGCTCTAGAGGGCCAGGCTGCTTGGGCTATAATTGGGAGTCTTAGTCCCTCTTGTGTTGTATCCTCATTTTCCAAGTTGCAGAGGAAGTGTGTGTGTGTACATGTTCCACGGTGCTGCCAAGTGGGCACAGGTGCCAGGCCAGGTACAGAGGAGATGCATGAACCCCACAGATGACTCAAGGGGAGGTTGGCATCAGCCCCTCTGACACTGTCACCCAGTGCGGTCTGCATCCTCTGCATCCCCCTATAGGCACCACTGCTGCCCTCAAGTCCCAAAGTCAACACACAAAAATTAGTCAGATTTTTATATATCAACAAATATAAAGTTGAAAAAAAATTAAGAAAAAAATCCCATTTACAACATCATCTAAAAGAATTAACACTTGGAAATAAATTTAACCAAGGAAGCAAAAGACTTGTACACAGAAAACTATAAAATTTCTTACAAAAAGAAATTAAAGATGGCCTAAATAAATGGAAGGATATTTCATGCTAATGGACTGGAAGAAACAATATTGGTAAGATGTCAATACTACCTAATCTACAAATTCAATGGAATCCTCATGTTTTGAATTGAATTGTGTCATACAAAGATATGTGTTGTAAACTGCAAACTCTATATCTGTGGTTATAATCCCATTTGGGAAGGGGTTGTCTTTGTTACTTTAATGAGGCAGGATTAGTGTAGAGTTTACCTTGTGTCAATCTCTTTTGAGATATAAAAGAGATTAAATGAGCAAGCTAGGAAGCAGAGATGGAGGAAGGGAGATGCCCAAGCTGCATGAAGATTGTCCAGGAGTGGAAGCTGATAGAAAAATCCTTCCCCTAAAGCCAGCACCCTAAATTTAGACTCCTAGCCTCCTAAACTGTGAGAAAATAAATTTCTGTTTGTTAAGTTCACTCACTTTTGGTATTTCTATTATAGAAGCACTAGATAACTAAGACAAAATTGGGTACAAGAAGTGGGGTACTCCTCTAACAGATACCTAAAATATAGAAGTGGTTTTAGAATTGGGTAATGGGTAGAGGTTGGAATTTTAAAAGTAAAAGCCTAGATTGCCTTGAAGAGGCTGTTGATAGAATTTGGACATCAAAGGAAATTCTGGTGAGAGCTCAGAAGGAAGTGAGGAGAGCTATAGAGAAAGTCTCTATGTCTTAGAGAATACGTATGGAACCAACAATGGAATGTTGCTAGAAATGTATAAGTTAAATATGCTTCTGGTTAGGCTTTAAAATGAAATGACAAAGGTAGGATTGGACAGAGGAGGAAGGGCAAAGCATTTTATGCAGTGACAAAGAACTTGTCTGAATTATGTTCAAATATTTGTTGGAAAGTAGAACTTGTAAGTGATGAACGTGGACATGTGACCAAGGACATTTCTAAGCAAGATCTTAAAAGGGCTGCATCAATTTTCCTTGCTGCTTGTAGTAAAATGTGAGAGAAAAGAGATGGACTTAAAAATAAGCTTTGCAAAATGAAAAAAAGCTTAAAAATTTGGAAAATTCTGTTATATAAACTAAGTACACATGTTCTAGAATTTTCATCAAGGATGTGGCTACATAGTCTTTTGTCAAAGAGATTAAGCCTATCAGTGATGGATCTAACCAACTATTACTGTAGAAAAACCATCAGTTTAAACTGAAGGAGACAGAGAAAGATCAACAGGAAAGAATACTGTCTGCCTCTTGGAACTATATATGGCAGGAACCAGGCCAAAGGAGCTACATCTATTGTCCTCCAAGAAAAGAAAAAGGCCACCCATGGAGGAGCTCAGAGATCTTCAGAACTGTTGGAAGGAGGACTTCTTGCTTTCTTAATTGTGAGAAAATAAACTTCTGTTTGCTAAAGCCATCCACTTGTGCTACTTCTGTTGTAGCAGCACTAGATAACTAAGACACCTCGTCAAAATTTCAACAACCTTCTTTATAGAAATGAAAAAAATTAGTACTTAAATGTTTATGAAAATGCAAAAGGCCTCAACCAAGGCTTCAAGCAGCTACCAGAGGGGTCAGAAAAAAAAAAAAAAAAAAAGGATGTCTGTCAATTCTCAATGCCCAAAGATATTACAAAACTACATTGACCAACACAGTCTGGCACTGGTAAAATAATGGACATATAGACTAATAGAATAGTATTGCGAGCCCTAAATTAAGTGCACACATCTTCAGCCAATTAATCTTTGACAAAGGTTCTAAATCCCATCAACTGGGAGAAACAAGTCTTTAGTAAATGGTGCCTGGGCAAGTACATTTACACAAGCAAAATAATAAAGATGGGCTCATACCTCACACCATACGCAAAAACTCACTCAAAATGGGTCAAAGATCTAAATGTATGATTTAAAACAATAAAACTCTTTAAAAAAAAGACCAGGGCACTGTTTCAAGACTTAGTCTTCAACAATGGATTTTTGAACTTGACACCAAATGAATGGGCATCAAAAGGTTAAACAGATAAACAGGATCTCAAAAATTAAAGACTCTGTTGATCAAAGTATTTGTCAGTAAAGTGAAGAGACAACTACAGACTGTGAGAAACTTTTGGGGAACTGTATAATCCCACAATTTAACAAGAAAAAGGCAAAAAAACCCATTCAAAGAATGGGCAAAAGACCTGAATAGACATTTCACAAAAGTGGATATTAAAATGGCAAACAAACATATGAAAAGATGCTCAACATCTTTAGCCATCAGAGAAATGCATTTCAAAACCATAATGAGATGCTACTTCACATCTGCCATTAGGGATAAAATAAAAATAAATAAATACATAAAACAAAGAATTATAAGTGTAGACAAGGTTGTGGGGAAATTGAAACCCTTAGCCATTGCTGGTGGGAATGTGAAATGGTATTAACTGCTCCTTAAAAAACTAAACATAGAACTACCATATGACCCAGCAACTCCACTCCTAGTTTGCTCTTTTTACAGTTTCTCATGGTGTAGAGTTAGATTGTTGATTTGAAATCTTCTTTTTTGATATAGGTGGTTATTGCTATAAATTTCCCTCTGATGACTATTTTCACTGTACGACATGTGTTTTAGCATGTTGTGTTTTAATTTTTCTTTAACTCTAAAATATATATATACATAGCCCTGGTGCTACAGTGGTTAGGAGGTATGGCTGCTAACCAAAAGGTCGGCAATTCAAATCTACCTTGTAACCTTGATAACCCTATGGGGCAGTTCTACTATGTACAGTAAGGTCACAATGAGTCTAAATTGACTTGATGGCAATGGGTTTGGTTTATACATATCTATATATAAGTATAGATATAGACAGATGATAGATAGATAGATAGATAGATAGATAGATAGATAGATAGATAGATAGATAGATAGATAGATAGATAGATAGATAGATAGATAGATAGATAGATTAGATAGATAGATAGATAGATAGATAGATAGATAGATAGATAGATAGATAGATAGATAGATAGATAGATAGATAGATGATAGATAGATAGATGATAGATAGATAGATAGATAGATAGATAGATAGATAGATAGATAGATAGATAGATAGATAGATAGATAGATAGATAGATAGATAAAGATTTTTTTTACTCTTGATTTCTTCTTTGACCCATTGGTTGTTTAGTAGTGTGTTGTTTAGTTTCCACATATTTGTTTGTTTTCTGTTTTCCTGGTATTATCAATTTCTGGTATTATTCCTATGTTCTTGAAGAAGATACTTTGTATTATTTCAATCTTTTTAAATTTGCTGAGGCTTGTTTTGTAACCTAGAATATGGTCTATCCTAGAGAATGCCTCATGTACATTAGAGAAAAATATGCATCGTTCTGATGTTGGGTGGAGAGTTCTATATACGTCTATTAGATCTAATTTGTTTATGGTGTTCTACAAGTCCTCTTTCTCCTTACTCATATTTCTAGAAGTTCTGTCCAGTATTAACAGTGGTGTACTGAAGTCTCCTACTATTATTTTAGAGTTGTGTATTGAAGCTTTTATTTGTCGGCATTTGCATTTATGTATTTTTATGTATTTTGGTGCATTGAGGTTGGGTGAATATATATTCATGACTGTTATGTTTGCTTACTAGATTGTCCCTTTTATTAATATATAATGCCATTCTTCATCTCATAGTAGATTTTGACTTAAAGTCTATTCTGTCTGATATCATATTAATATGGCCAGCTCTGCATAATTTTGGCTACAGTTTGCATGGAATATTCTATTCCATTCTTTCACTGTCAGTCTATTGGGGTCCCTGGGCCTAAGATGTGTCTCTTATAAATAGCATATGGATGCGTGATGTTTTCTTTTCCATTCTGTTCCTTGCTGCCTTTTACTTGGAGAGTTTAATTCATTTACATTCAAGGCAGTTATTTTGATGAGGAAGGACTGACCTTTGTCATTGTGTTACTTGTATTTCATGTGTTTTATAACTGCTTCATCTTACCTTATTTACAATTTTGTCATTATTTGTGTTAAGTTGCTTTCTTGTTTTGAGTCTATTTGATTTCTTCTTACTTTCTGTGTATATTTTGAATTATTTTCTTGGTGTTTACCATGACAATTACATTTGATGCTCTGTATTTAAAATGACCTCTTTTACCTCGATATCAACTGTCTTAGTCATCTAGTGTTGCTGTAACAGCAATAGTACTTGTGGATGGCTTCAACACTCTAGGCCAGAAGTCCAAATTTAAGATGTCAGCTCCAGGGGAAGGCTTTCTCTCTTGGCTGTGGCAGGAGATCCTTCTCATCAATCTTCCCATGGACTAGGAGCTTCTCTGCGCAGGAACACTGGGTCCAAAGTATGCGCTCTGCTCCCGTGCTACTTTCTTGATGAGATGAGGTCCCCATGATTCTCTGCTGGGTTCTCTTTTTACATCTCAAAAGAGATTGGCTTAAAACACAATCCAGTCTTGCAGATCTCACCAGCATAACTGCTGCTAATCCATCTCGTTAACATTATAATGATAGGATTTACTACACATAGGAAAATCACACCAGATGACAAAATAGTGGACAATAACACAACATTGGGTATCGTGGCCTAGCCAAGTAGACAAATAATTTTGAGGCACATAATTCAATCTATGACACACCAATTAGTATGAAAACAGGAAGTGACATACAATATTAACATGCTTAAATTCTAAGTCTCTCTTCCCTTTCCCTTCTCTGTTACTGTATAACTTTTCACATCATTATACACTTTATTTGTTTGGATAGCATTGTACTTATTTTGTACACATTTGAAGATGTGAAGCTTACAGCATATAACAACTAAATTTATGCCCTGAAAATGTCCTACAACATGACTTTTTACTTGCCTGTTACAATGTTTTTATTTAGATGTATACTTTATTTTTTAGTTTCTTTCCCATGTACTGAATCAGATAGTTGTCTCATGTTCTTTTCCACTTGAAAGAAACCCTTTAGCCATTCTTGCAAGGCAGGACTGGTGGTAAAGTATTCCCACAACTTTTGCTTATCTGGAACTGTCTTGTTTTTTAAATAATTTTTATTGTACTTTAATTGAAAGTTTACAAATTAAGTCAGCCTCTCACACAAAAACTTATACACACCTTGCTACATACTCCCAATTACTCTCCCCCTAATGATACAACCTGCTCCCTCCCTCCACTCTGTCTTTTTGTATCAATTTTGCCACCTTCTAACCCCCTCTACCCTCTCATCTCCCCTCCAGGCAGGAGATGCCAACATAGTCTCAAGTGTCCACCTGAACCAAGAAGCTCACTCTTCAACATCATCCCTCTCCAAACCATTGTCCAGTCCAATCCCTGTCTGAAGAGTTGGTTTTGGGATGGCTCCTATACTGGGCCAACAGAAGGTCTGGGGGCCATGACCACCGGGGTCCTTCTAGTCTCAGTCAGACCATTTAGTCTGTTCTTTTTATGAGAATTTGGGATCTGCATTCCACTGCTTTCCTGCTCCCTCAGGGGTTCTCTGTGGTGCTCCCTGTAAGGGCAGTCATCGGTTGTAGCTGGGCACCATCTACTTCTTCTGCTCTCAGGATGATGTAGTCTCTGGTTCATGTGCCCCTTTCTGCCTCTTGGGCTTGTAATTACATTGTGTTCTTGGTGTTCTTCATTCTCCTTTGATCCAGGTGGGTTGAGACTCATTGATGCATCTTAGATGGCCCCTTGCTGATGTTTAAGACACCAGACACCACTCTTCAAAGTGGGATGCAGAATATTTTCTTAATAGATTTTATTATGCCAATTGACTTAGATGTCCCTTGAAACCATGCTCCCCAAACCCCTACCATGGCTACACTGGCCTTCGAAGCACTCAGTTTATTCAGGAAATGTCTTTGCTTTTGGTTTAGTCCAGTTGTGCTTACCTCCTCTGCATTGTGTGTTGTCTTTCCCTTCACCTAAAGTAGTTCTTATCTACTATCTAATTAGTGAATACCCCACTCCCACCCTCCCTCCCTCTCCCCTCTCATAACCACAAAAGAGTGTTTTCTTCTCAGTTTAAACTATTTCTCAAGTTCTTATAATAGTGGTCTTATACAATATTTGTCCTTTTGCAACTAATTTCACTCAGCATGATGCCTTCCAGTTTCCTCCATGTTATGAAATATTTCACAGATTTATAACTATTCTTTATCGATGTGTAGCATTCCATTGTGTGAATACACCATAATTTATTTATCCATTCATCCATTGATGGGCACCTTGGTTGCTTCCACCTTTTTGCTATTGTAAACAGTGCTGCAATAAACATGGGTGTGTATATATCTGTTTGTGTAAAAGCTCTTATTTCTCTAGGATATATTCCAAGGAGTGGGAAGGCTGGGATGTATGGTAGTTCTATTTCTAGCTTTTTAAGGAAGCACCAAATCGATTTTCAAAGTGGTTGTACCATTTGACATTCCCACTAGAGGCGTAAAAGTGTTCAAATCTCTCCACAGCCTCTCCAACATTTATTATTTTATGTTTCTTCGATTAATGCCAGCCTTGATGGATTGAGATAAAATCTCATTATACTTTCGATTTGCATTTCTCTAATGGTTAATGATCATGAGCATTTCCTCATGTATCTATTAGCTACCTGAATGTCTTCTTTAGTGAAGTGTCCATTCATATCTTTTGCCCATTTTTTAATTGGGTTATTTGTCTTTTTGTAGTTGAGTTTTTGTAGTATCATGTAGATTTTAGACAGCAGGCACTGATCAGAAATGTCATAGCTAAAAACGTTTTCCCAGTCTCTAGGTAGTCTTTCTACTCTTTCGGTGAGGTCTTTGGATCAGCATAGGTGTTTGATTTTTAGGAGCTCCCAGTTATTTAATTTTTCTTCTGCATTCTTAATAATGTTTTGTATACTGTTTATGCCATGTATTAGGGCTCCTAACATTGTCCCTGTTTTTGCTTCCATGATCTTTACTGTTTTAGTTTTTATAGTTAGGTCTTTGATCCATTTTGATCTCGTTTTTGTGCATGGAGTAAAGTATGGGTCTTGTCTCATTTTTTTGCAGATGGATATCCAGTTATGCCAGCACCATTTGTTAAAAAGACTGTCTTTTCCCCATTTAACTATTTTGGGGCCTTCGTCAAATATCAGCTGCTTATATGTGGATGGACTTATGTCTGGATTCTCAATTCTGTTCCACTGGTCTATGTATCTGCTGTGGTACCAGTACCAGGCTGTTTTGACTACTGTGGTGGTATAATAGTTTCTAAAATCAGGTAAAACAAGGCCTCCCACTTTGTTCTTTTTCAGTAATGTCTTATTTATCTGGGGCCTCTTTCCCTTCCATATGAAGTTGGTGATTTGTTTCTCCATCTCATCAAAAAATGTCATTGGGATTTGGATCGGAACTGTATTAAACGTATAGATCACTTTTGGTAGAAAAGACATTTTTATAATGTTAGGTCTTCCTATCCACGAGCAAGGTATGTTTTTCCATTTATGTAAGTCCCTTTCGGTTTCTTGCAGAAGTGTATTGTAGTTTTCTTCGTATAAGTGTTTTACATCTCTGGTAAGATTTATTCCTAAGTATTTTATCTTCTTGAGGGCTACAGTAAATGGCATTGATTTTGTGATTTCCTCTTCAATATTCTTTTTGTTGATTTAGAGGAATCCAAATGATTTTTGTATGTTTATCTTGTATCCCAATACTCTGCTGAACTCTTCTATTATTTTAGGTAGTTTTCTGGAGGATTCCTTAGGATTTCCTGTATATAAGATCATGTCATCTGCAAATACAGATACTTTTACTTCTTCCTTGCCAGCCTGGATGCCCTTTATTTCTTTATCTAGCCTAATTGCTCTGGCTAGGGCTCTCCAATAGAATGTTGAATAAGAGCAGTGATAAAGGGCATCCTCGTCTGGTTCCGGATCTCAGGCTCTTTTAGGCTCTCTCCAATTAGGGTGATTTGGGCTGTTGGCTTTGTATAAACGCACTTTATTATCTTGAGGAATTTTCCTTCAATTCCTATTTTGCTGAGAATTTTTATCATGAATGGGTGTTGAACTTTGTCAAATGCCTTTTCTGCATCAGTTGATAAAATCATGTGATTCTTGTCTTTTGTTTTATTTATGTGGTGGATTACATTAATTGTTTTTCTAATGTTGAACCACCCCTGCATACCTAGTATGAATCCCACTTGGTCATCGTGAATTATTTTTTTGGTATGTTGTTGAGTTCTATTGGCTAGAATTTTGTTGAGGATTTTTGCGTCTACGTTCATGAGGGATATAGGTCTGTAATTCTCTTTTTTTGTGGTGTCTTTACCTGGTTTTGGTATCAGGGATGTGGTGGCTTCATAGAATGAATTTGGTAATATTCTGTCCTTTTCTATGCTCTGAAATACCTTTAGTAGTAGTGGTGTTAACTCTTCTCTGAAAGTCTGGTAGAACTCTGCAGTGAAGCTGTCTGGACCAGGCCTTTTTTTGTTGGGAGTTTTTTGATTACCTTTTTAGTCTCTTCTTTGTTACGGGTCTATTTAGTTGTTGTACCTCTGTTTGTGCTAGCTTAGGTAGGTAATATGTTTCTAGGAATTCATTCATTTTTTTCTAGGTTTTCAGATTTGTTAGAGTACAATTTTTCATAGTAATCTGATATGATTCAATTAATTTCTGTTGGGTATGTTGTAATATTGCCCATTTCATTTCTTATTCAGGCTATTTGCTTCCTCTCCTATTTTTCTTTTGTCAGTTTGACCAGTGGTTTATCAATTTTGTTGATTTTTTTCAAAGATCCAGCTTTTGGTCTTATTAATTCTTTCAATTGTTTTTCTGTTTTCTATTTCATTTAGTTCAGCTCTCATTTTTATTATTTGTTTTCTTCTGGTGCCTGTGGGTTTCTTTTGTTGCTCTCTTTCTAGTTGTTCAAGTTGTAGGGATAATTCTTTGATTTTGGCCCTTTCTCCTTTTTGGATGTTTGCATTTATTGATATAAACTGGCCTCTGAGCACCTCTTTTGCTGTGTCCCAAAGGTTCTGATAGGAAGTGTTTTCATTGTCATTGGATTCTCTGATATTCTTTAGTCCATCCTTAATGTTTTCTATAATCTGCTCTTTTTTGAGCAGGGTATTGTTCGGTTTCCAAGTGTTTGATTTCTTTTCCCTGCTTTTCCTGTTATTGATTTCCACTTTTATGGCCTTATGGTCATAGAGGATGCTTTGTAATATTTCAATGTTTTGGATTCTGCTAAGGCTTGCTTTATGACCTAATATGTGGTCTATTCTAGAGAATGTTCCATGTGCACTAGAAAAGAAAGTATACTTGGTTGCTGTTGTGTGGAGTGTTCTGTATATGTCTATGAGGTCAAGTTGGTTGATTGTGGCATTTAGATCTTCTGTGTCTTTATTGGGCTTCTTTCTTGATGTCCTGTCCTTCACCAAAAGTGGTGTGTTCAAGTCTCCTACTATTATTGTGGCACTGGTCTATCTCACTTTTCAATGCTGATAAGAGTTTGTTTTATGCATCTTGCAGCCCTGTCATTGGGTGCATATTTAGTATGGTTATATCCTCTTGGTATATTGTCTCTTTAATCATTGTGTAGTGTCCTTCCTTATCCTTTATGATGGATTTAACTTTAAAGTCTATTTTGTTAGAAATTAATATTGCCACTCCTGTTCTTTTTTGATTGTTGTTTGCTTGATATATTTTTTTCCATCCTTTGAGTTTTATTTTGTGTCTCTAATTCTAATGTGTGTCTCTTGTAGGCAGCATATAGACCGATCTAGTTTTTTAATCCATTCTGCCACTCTGTCTATTTATTGGTGCATTTAGTCTGTTTTCATTCAGTGTAATTATGGATAGGTATGAATTTTGTGCTATCATTTTGATGTCTTTTTTTGTGTGTTGTTGACAGTTTCTTTTTCCTACTTAATTTTATGTGCTGAGTAGATTATATATTGTCCTTTCCTTATATTTGTTGCTGTTGATTTTGTTTCTGCTGAGTCTCTATTTTTTTCTTGTATTTTATTTTGATGAGCAGGATAGTTTGTCTCCTTTGTAGTTACCTTATTATTTACACCTATTTTTCTAAATTTAAACTTAACTTTTATTTCTTTTTATGGACACATCTTCCTTTCCATATGGAAGGTATGTGATTACATTTCTTAGTCCCTCTTTATTTTAATGTTGTCTTCTTTTGTATAATAACATCACTGTTATACTGTTTTGATTTTTTTTTTAATAATTTTGCTTTTTTTTTTTTTTTTTTTTGATTTTCCCTGCCTTGGTTGACTTCCGGTTGCTCTGCCCAGTGTTCTAGTCTTGGGTTGATGCCTGATGTTATTGATTTTTAACCAATGAACTCCCTTTAGTATTTCTTGTAGTTTTGGTTTGGCTTTTATGAATTCCTTAAACTTGTGTTTATCTGGAAATGTCTTAAATTCACCTTCATATTTAAGAGACAGTTTTGATGGATATATGGTTCTTGGCAGGCAATTTTTTTCCCTCAATTTTTTAAAATAAGTCATCCCATTGCCTTCTTGCCTGCATGGTTTCTGCCGAGTACCCCAAGCTTATTCTTATTGGCTCTCCTTTGTAGGTGACTCATCATTTATCCCTCACTGCTCTTATAATTCTCTTTTTCTTTGGTTTTGGCAAGTTTGACTATAATATGTCTTGGTGACTTTCTTTTAACATCTACCTTATGTGGAATTCGATGAGCATCTTGGATAGATATCTTCTCATCTTTCACAATATCAGAGAAGTTTTCTGCCAACAAATCTTCAATAATTCTCTCTGTGTTTTCTGTTATCCTTCTCTGTTCTGGTACTCCAATCACTCATAGGTTATTTCTCTTGATAGAGTCCCACATGATTCTTAAGGTTTCTTAATTTTTTAACATTCTTTTATCTGAATTTTCTTCAAATAAATGAGTGCCAAGCAATTTATCTTCAAGTTCAGAAACTCTGGCTTCTACTTGCTCAATTCTGCTCCTCTGACTTTCTATTGAGTTGTCTACTTCCGTAATTTTATTGTTAGTCTTCTGAATTTCAGACTTCTGTCTGCCTATGGATTTTTCCAGCTTATTAAACTTTTCATTAAGTTCCTGAATAATCTTTCTAATTTCTTCAATTGCTTTATCTGTGTGTTCCTTGGCTTGTTCTTCATATTTCCTCATTCCCTTCCTGATGTCTTGAAGGGTTCTGTATATTAAACTTTTGTATTCTGCATCTGGTAATTCCAGGAATGCACTTTCATCTAGAAGATCCCTGGGTTCTTTTTTTTTTGAGATTTTGTTGAGGTGATCATGATCTTTTTCTTTGTGTGACTTGATATTGACTGTTGTCTCTGAGCCATCTATAAGTTATTGTATTAGTTTATGCTTGCTTACTGTGTTGTAGTTTCTTGCTTTGTTTTGTTTTGATATACCCAAATGGGTTGCTTGGATGAGCTAACTTTATTATTTTTGCCTTTGGAGCTCTCTAGCCCCAGATGGCTAGAGCTGTTTTCAGGTATATCAGTCTAGGAATCCATTCACTTTTCTTGTATGAATTCAGCTCTGGTTTCCAGGTAGCTGATCATCAAGTTTGTGGTACAGGCTCTGTCCTAGAGTCTTAGAGGGGTAAGTGTGATTGGCATATAATTTGATTGCAGCAGATGGTCACACTTTGAACAAGGCAGAGGCCTGAGAACTGACTCCTGAGTGTCTCTGAGGAAAGCATGTCCCTATTCCCTAGATCATGCAGGTGGGTGGGTTCTGTAGAAGGACCATGGGCACCCAATGTTTTTGGTTGTAACGACTGGGAGGTACCAGTTATCCTTGGATCCCTGTCATGGGTGGCTGGGTGAGCTGAGTGGAGCTACCAATCCTTAGGTACCTGATGTGGGTAGGTGAGGATCTTGTTTAATAGGCAAACCAATTTCAAACATCAAATACCAACCTCTCCACCACACAGCTGAAATAGTTGGAGTCTGCCAGCAAGGGCCTATTCTCCCAAAATAGGCCCACACAGGTCCATGGAGACGGGAAAGTTGCTCAAAGTCTACAGACCGTTTATGCCTGAATAGGAGCTGCTTCTGTCCTGAGCTCCCCTGGTTTGTGGAGCTAGCAAATTATCTTTTCCCCCATTTGCTAATTTTTTCCTTTCTCAAGGCCGGGAGGATGACTCTAGGCACTCAACATTGCCTATCTAATGTACAGGGAATTCAGCTGCTGAAGCCGGCTTGGTGGTGGGGGGAGCACGGTAAAATATAGGCAAGTACTTAGCTTTTGCCAAGAGGGCCATTCTTCTCTGGTTTCGGAGGGGTGAGTAAGCTGTGTGGCTGGCTGCTTCTCCCTGATGAAGCTGTAGCCAAACATTAGTACCATACCACCGCTGCCATTCTGGGAGTGGTGCCTTGTAACTCCTCTCCACTTCTGAATGGTCTCTTCCTCCCCCTGCCCCTCAGTTCATTTTCTAACTTGCTTTGAAACTCAAGACTACCAGCTTGTCACAAATATACTCGTTTCACTTGTTTTTTCAGGTCTGTGTTGTAAACAGGGCTCTGGAAGCGTCTGTCTATTCCCCCATCTTGGTTCCACCTCCCTCTGCCCTAGTTTTTGAAAGATAGTTTAGTGAGATATTTTATTTTAGTGGTATGTAAATACAGTATCCCCTCAGTATCTGTGAGGAGTTTGTTCCAGGACACCCCATTGATAGTAAAATCCACAGATGCTCAAGTCCCTTATAAAAAACAGCATCATATTTTCATATAACCTATACACATCCTGCCGTATTCTTTAAAACATCTCTAGATTTCTCGTAATACCTAATGCAATATAAATGTTATGTAAATAGTTATTATACTGTACTGTTTAGGGAATAATGACAAGGAAAAAGGTCTACACAAAACAAGTAGTGAACAAATGAGACTTGAGACAAACAATGCTCAAACAATCTGTGGTTAGTTGAGTCTGTGGTTGCATAACCCAGGGATATGGAGGGCTAACTGCACACACACACACACAGATACGCACACACCCCTACTCCTCCCTTGTAGATTATCTCATTATCTGGCATTTCACATTTACAGTGGTAGCAGAAAATCTCCTATCCAACTATTTTGTGCATTAATAATGTAGTTTTGGCAGTAATGAACACTGAGGTGCTAAGCAAGAGTAACGCTGGCTGTGATGTTTAAGGTTTTATGTCAACTTGGCTAGGCCATGATTCTCAATGTTTTGGCAGTAATGTAATGATGTAATTGGCAGTTATGTAATGATGTGGTCATCCTCCATTTTCAACAATGCTAATTGTTGGAACCTAACCATATCGATAAGTGAGGAGTGGGTGTATACATATTTATATCTTTCCACTGCCACCTGGCCTCCATGGTTTCTGTGGAAAAATCAACACTTAATCCAGTTGAGGACCCCTTCTGTTATTTTGTATGTTCTCTTGCTGCTTTCAAGATTCTTTAATTTGGTCTCAGGAGTTTGATTAATATTCACTCTACTCGGAATTAGTCAAGGTCCCTGTATTTGCAGGTTCATTTCTTTACTCAGGTCTGGGAAGTTTTCCGCCATGATTTCCTCCGATATTCTTTTGTTCCTTTGTTTCTTTTTTTACCTTCCAGAATTCCTGTAATATGTACATTTGTTTCTTGATGGTGTCACACATTTCCATGTGACTTTGTTTGTTTTTATATTGCTTTTTCATGTTGTTTCTCTTGGGATTCAGTAAGTTCAATTCTTTTGTTCTTTAGTTCACTTACTATGTCTTCTACTATCTCATACCTATTGTATTCCTCCCTTGCATTTTCCAGTTCAGTTATTTTGTTCCTCAATTCCAGTATTACCTTCTTTTTTTTACATTTTCTCTATCCTTATTAAGATTCTTATATTGCTTTGAGTTCTCCATTAATTTGTTATTTGCATAATCTTTGAATTATTTGAGCATATTTAAATGTGTTTTTTGACAGTTCTTTATTTTTTCTATTGCCCATACTTCCATGGGAATGTTGTTTGCTTCTTCTTGCTACTCTTTTAATTGGGCCATGTGTACTTTCTTTCTTGTATGCTTTACAATTTCTTTTTCTTTCTTCTTTTTTTTTTTTTGTGTCTGAGACATTTGAATACTTTGTTGAGATAATTCTAGATTTCAGTGTCTTTTTTTGTCCACAAAATTTGTTTCTGTGTGCACTTCTTTTGACAACTGATTCATTTCTCCACCAGTACACAACTTATCACTTTAACATTTGGGTTGGCTTCCAGGAATCTACATTCACTTTTCTATTTCCTTGTTAATGCTATTTTGCTTCTTTTTTTTCCCCCGGTAACTGTTGTAGGAGCTTTGGCCACATTTCCTCTTACATTGTCATCTTAGGGAACAATATTTTTTTTCAGTTTTGTCTTGTTTTCTTTTGTAGTAGTTGTAGTGGTTTGGGGTATGCTCTTGCTTATGCCAACATCTTGTTCTTCCTCTATATTGGATATTCTGTGATTGATGGGGTTTATGATTTGCTCCATTTTTCTGTATTCTACTTGACAGTTTCATCACATTCTGCAATTAGCATAAAAACCTGTCATCTACGACAAAGCCAAAATTTATATCTTTCTCTATCTTCTCAGGTAAAACAAAATTCAGCCTTAATAAGTATATATTTGATATGCTGATTTATTTGTAAATATAAGAACTCTAATAATTCTCTTGATTATTTAAAAAGAAATACAATATTCATATATCTCAAAAAGACCAAAAATTCCTTCCTGACTTAACAGACTAATTGTATTAACCCCTAACATGCTAAACTTTTTCTGGAAGGCCTAAGCACTGACAATTTACTGGGTAAAATGTGGCATCACTGAGCATAGAATTACCATTCACCTCACTGAGAATGTGGTTTGAACTGAATCCAGTGGATTTCAAATGGTGCTGAAAAAAGTAAATAAAATAAAAAGGTAGAACAAAGCATTGTGTAGTTCTCATGTTTTTAGCCTCAGATAAGTCACATTTAAGTTGTTAGCTACTCATCACTCAGTAGTTTAACAACTGTACTACAAAAAGCTGGGGACTCTATTTCTGTATGAGATGTTATTTTCCAATACGAAGACTCAGACATAATTGGCATCTGTATAATAAAATCAGAACCTCTAAATTATGTATACCTTCTATCATGACTTCTAAATTTAAATGCACAATGTGCCCCATAATTATGTCTGTATTTCCACTAGAATTTATTTAAATATTCCTACACTGCCCTAAAATATGTCCTAAACAGACGTACTGCACTCTGTTTTGTTTTTTTTTAAATCTCAGTCCTTTAGACATTACCTGACATTTAGTGTTTATGACATTCAATAACCTAGTGTATAACTTATAATATCCATGTTTTATTTAATAATATTCTAAATCTGAACTATTAAAAAATTTGGGATACTTGGATTGACATTGCTTATTTATTTAAAAATATGGATGGCATCTTCTTTAGGGATAACATTTCTTTGGAATTAGCACAATGAATTTAGCTTTCTGCATGTTATTAGTTATGGACTTTTTGTTTTATGACATTAATCTAGCATAATTCATTAAACAGCAAGATGTTATTTGCTAAGAAGTCCCTTTCTTGCCTACACCATGTATTTCACAATTCTTGCATTACCTATAAAGCAGTTAAAATGCCATGCCTGGAAACAAAGTTTTCAAGTCCATTTTCTACAGGTTGTTAGCTGAAGTCAGTTGACACAGATTTCTTATTTCTTTAGGTTTGAAATGTGTCATTTTGAGTGATTGTTCTATTTGCTATTATGCACCTGGTTTGTGGCACTCATGACTAGTTAGTGACATCCTTCCCTTGTGTAAATTCTAAACTTAAAGGAGATCTCTTGTCACAGACTTAAGTTAATGATCTATCTTCAGTGATCTTTTTTGTTTGTTTGTTTTAGTTTTATGAACCATTTTAAAAGCCTTAAGTCTGAAGGTTAATATAAATACATAAATGTTGGGTCATTTGAGACACAAATCTGAGAAATGATGCTAACAGGCATTGTGGAAAATGTTCCTGGTGTTAAAACTTCATGCATTATGATAATTTACAGTGAATTTTATCTTATCTCAGAATTGTTTTACCCAAAATAATAAGCGAAGATGAGTCTCAGCCTGAATAATTGCATAAATGAGATATCAGGTTTTATTTATATGTGAATGATTTACTATGAGACATCCAAAACCAAACCAAACCCAGTGCTGTCGAGTTGACTCTGACTCATAATGACTCTATAGGACAGAGTGGAACTGCCCCATAGAGTTTCCAAGAAGCACCTGGTGGATTTGAACTGCTGACTCTTTGGTTAGCAGCTGTAGCACTTAACCACTACACCACCAGATAGAAATGAACAATTCCTTGTGTAGGTTTTGTAGGCTCCTCTTCTTGCTAATTTCTGCACATCTTATGTAGAATTAAAGTTTGGCCAGGATCAGTAAGCGGCAGGCTCGTAATAGCCACATACATTGATTAAGTGTGAAATCTGAACCTAATTTTTTTGTGTGTGCACTTGAAGCAATTACATTAAAAAAAGATAACTTCATACAAATAATAAGATCTAGTCCACAATATTCTATAAAATATTGGCATTTTTAAAATCACTGTTTTATTCATTTGCATAATTACAAGTTAACTAGACAAAAGGAATAAATGTAAGCACAATATCAATAAAGACCACAGGAAAAAATTCTCACCATTGTGTGCTCAAGTGTGCAAGAAATGCTAGCAAGCCTCACCAATTTTTTTTTTTTTTTTTCATTTTTGTGATACTAAGTTGGATTTCTAGACCAACAATGAATAGAATATTGTTTGGGTGAGTATATGATTGGGGATTGGAAAACAGCAAGGTAAAACAGGTTTTAGTGAGAAGAAATACTCTGTCTCATGAGAAATGCAGCGTCTTATACGATTTTTGCTTAAAGTATTTAAAATTATTTTTTCACTAAATTCAATGAAAAAATGAACAAATGTATTTAGAGTAGAATATGTAAAATCACATGGCAATGTCTTAAATTTGTAATACAGCAAAAGGGCATTAAAAAACTATTTCTATAAAATTATTATCACCCTTTCCTCTGGAAAGAAAACCTCATGCTACGTTAATATAAATCTTTAACAACACTGTTTTAATATTAACAATATACTATTGTAGATTTTTTTCAAATATTAATGGGAAGATAGGAAAAAATATTATACACCAACTTCAGAATTATTATTAAAAAAACCTTTGATATCAACCTTTTGGTATGTAAACCAAAAAACCAAACCCAGTGCCGTCGAGTCGATTCCGACCATAGCGACCCTATAGGACAGAGTAGAACTGCCGCATAGAGTTTCCAAGGAGCACCTGGCAGATTTGAACTGCCAACCCTTTGGTTAGCAGCCATAGTACTTAACCACTACGCCACCAGGGATTCCTTTGGTATCTAGGCAACTACAAAACAAAAACAGTTTATATGCCCATGAATTTATTCCTTAATTTTAATTTATACTTGTTCTGACCCTCAGATCTTTACATCTTGTACTTCATTATAAATAGTTTTTTTTTTTTTTCCTGGAATTTAATATATGTCATCTGTACTCTGAATACATAATACTCTGGTTCTTATTATTTATTTAACGTAGGATTTATCTATGATTTCTTGTATAATTACTTGAGAAATGAAAGTTTTAAAACCAAAACATATCTTCATCTCAGAGAGGTGAAGAGGTAGTTTTAAAATAATCTTGTATCTAATTAGCTGTGTTTGATTAGGACACATGAAGGTAGTCAGACCTCTTACAGAAGACAAGAATACCAGATATATTCTACTGATTATTTGAGGGAAAAGTTTAAGTTTTAGTCATGATTCCTCCATTTATTGATACTTATAGATGTTTTAGTTATGTAGTGCTGCTAGAAATATCACATGTGGAAGGCTTTAACAAAGATAAATTTATTTCTTCACAGTAAAGTATGCTAAAAGTCCAAATTTAGGCCGTCAGCTCCAGCTTTTTCTCTCTGTTGGCTCTGGGGGAATGTCTTTCTCATCAATCGTCCCCTGGACTAGAAACTTCTCCATGAAGGAACCCCTTGTCCAAGGGACATGCTCTGTTGGGCACTGCTTTCTTGGTGGTATGAGGTCCCCTGTCTCTCTGCTCTTTTCTCTCTTTATTATCTCAAAAGAGACTACCTCAAAGGAAAATCCAATCCCGTAGGTTGTATCTTGCCTCGCCAAGCCAATGCAACTGTCACCCATCCCCCCTCATTCACATCATAGAGGTAGGATTTACAACATATAATAAAATCACATCAGATGTCAAAATGGTGGATAGTCATATAATACCAGGAATCATGGCCCAGCAAAATTGACACACACATTTTGGGGGGGGGGGACACAATTCAACCCATGATAACAGATAAGGTAGGAAATGTAGATTGAAAGGATATTATGAAGAATCTTGCATTCTAGGCTAAAAGGTTTGGACTATCTGCACCATAAAGGGCTAAAAGAATACCCAGTGGGACAGTACTAGATGGTTTTAGACATATGCAAAATAGTTACAATGGGAGTGAATGTAGTAGTGGGGATGAGAGTTACAAAGATTCTGACCCAAGATGATGAAAATAATGGCAGAAATAGAGGAATCAAGGCAAAGGCATCATTGTAAATTACCAGTTATAATGATCCTATAGGATAGAGGTGAACTGCTCCATAGGGTTTCCTAGGCTGAAATCTTTATGGGAGCAGATCACCAGATCTTTCTCCTGCAGAGTAATTGGTATGTTTGAACGACCAACCTTTTGTTTAGCAGGTGAGCATTTAATCACTGTGCCACCAGGGCCCCTAAAGGCATAATAGAGGCTGTGTATTGCTTTAACACACACACACTGGGTCAGATCATATTTTGAAGAATTTGCCCTGCATTATTATTCATGTTTATGTGAATTATACAGCCAAAATATACAACTAGATACATGTGTAATTATTATACTATCCTAAAACCCTTTAGGTAGTAAAAAAAAAAAAATGTGGAAGAATATAACAGAAATTTCTTTGAAATAAAGATTCATCACCGAGGAAGACTCTCTTTGACTTCACATCTAATTGAACAGAGAGTTCAGAAAGAGAAATAATCACAGGAAATAAGGACATGAGGATAAATGAATAGTTCCGTGAGCACTAATGTGGGATTTAGGATAAAGAACAGATTTGAGAGAAAAAGTGTTAGCATGAGTTCATATTAACACAGTTTTTGATATGCCTATATTCAAGGTACCAGGAAAAATTCAATTTAATATGACCAATTGACCAAATAGGATTTGAGTTTGAATTATAGGAAAATTTGGGGATGTCTCATTACAGGTTTGTTTCCCTTGGTTACAAATCATGATTCCTGCAAAAGAACCACTCACAATGAACAAGGAAACTCACAGTAAAGGGAAACACTGAATGAAGTTACAACACCCAAAATACGGACATGAGGTCAATTCTCAAATTAAAAGGACTATAAAGAAAATCTCAATATAAAGAATAATAAGTAGACAGCATTTACTAAGAGCTTAGAAAAAAACACGATTCAATAAAAATATAATTTTCAGTAACAGGCTCTATTATATCTCAATAAGAGAGAAAAAAATAGTACTGGCTATTTCCAGCAGCCAACTAAGTGGATACTTAATTCACTTAATCAAATTTTTCATCTGCAAACATGATTTTATGGTAGGGAATATGGCTTCTTAAAGATGCCTGCAATATTTCACTGCACTTTCCTACTTAATACAAATATCTGTAAAGGAAATGTGTTAATGAGCTTCCTTAAGTTGCTATAAATAAACGAATCGAAGAGGTTTATTCATCTGTTGTACTTACTTTATGAAGAAATATTTTAGAGCTAAAGCCAATTAAAATTTCAGTAGCTTATCACAGAAATTATATGAAGCAGCAGGCCAGTCTGTAATGACTTTGCTAGGGGAGTGCTTAGAATACTTCCAACAGAGTTCTATTACCTGGATTGCTATCACTGTGCTGAACTGTGAACCAGAGCAATGCATTTTTTGTTTTTAATTTGGTTATTAACTCAATTATTTTAATACTTTAATTTTCATTCTGCTCATTTATGACACAATAATTCCAAGAATATATTTTGTTCAGAAAATGCTATGTGACAAAGCAGGGATATTTAATAATTCTTCTCTTAAAAAAGCAAGTAAGATTAAAGACCGGTCTTTTCTAAACAGATGTTGCCTGCTTTAATATATTTCTCAGCTGTGGTCATATTTTGTATTAACAATCAAGTTAGTACTTTTACATATTAATAGCTATAGTTAGCATAAGATAAAACACTGTATGTAATTTTATCATGTATCAAACAGAAAGAAGGTTGAAATAAAAATTGAAACATTCTAGAAAAAATGACATACATATGTCTAGATATTGTTTCTTAAAGTGAAGAAATAGAAGATAAGAAAAACCATTGACTAACAGAACTAAGGAAACGCTGGTGGCATAGTGGACAAGAGCTATGGCATGCTACAGCTACTAGCCAAAATGTCGGCAGTTCGAATCTACCAGGTGTTCCTTGGAAACCCTATCGGGCAGTTCCGCTCCATCCTGTAGGGTCGCTATGAGTGGGAATTGACTCAGCGGCAATGGGTGGGTTAACATGGCTAAGATTAGGAAAAAAGACTTGGTTATATACTTGGGAAAATTAGCCAGTGAAGAACTTATGGATCACAGCAAGATATTGTTTTATATGATGCTGAATGATGAGAACCCTAGGTTGGAAGTCACTACACAATGGCTACAACAATGGACTCAAACATATCAATGATCTTGAAGATGGCGCAGGACCTGGCAACATTTTTTCTGTCATACCTAAGGTCACTATAAGTTGGAGCCGAATCAACAGCAACTACCAGGACCACCAAAAACAAACAAAACAAACAAACCAATTGCTGTACAGTCGATTCTGACTCACACTGACCCTGTAGGACAGGGTAGAACTGCCCCACAGGATTTCCAAGAAAATTTTTTTTTTTTAATCTTTACAGAAGCAGACTACCACATCTTTCTCCCACAGAATATCTGGTAGGTTCCGACAACCACTCTTTTGGTTAGCAGCCCAGTGCTTAACTACTGCGTCACCAGGGCTCTTTAACAAGTACAACAGCATGACTTACTTTCCTATACAATAGTGCACCTACATGATCAAGGTCACTGCACTTTGTTTTCCTGGCATAATTATATGCGATTTCTCATATTCATACATTCTCCTCATATTGCTATGAAAATCTCTTAATTTGGTATATCAACACAAGAAAGCAAATATATTACTGTCACTTTTTCCTTTATAGAATTACACACTTTGGTATAACAGAGTAATAATTTTTAGAAAAAATCGTTTTAGGGGAAATGCATAGGCAAAGCTACGGATGAATTGTCTTATGCTTATGCGTTAAAGCAAAATATGTAAATTTGTGGTGAGGATTCAAATTCCTAGCACTGGAAAACTATGGTTTATGTTATGGAAAGTAATGAAAGCACAATATAGATTGAGCACAGATTAATTTAAAAATAAATAAATAACATTAGATAACCTCAGATGGTATTTTTCTAGTGTCCGGAAAGGAAACCCTGGTGGCGTAGTGGCTAAGTGCTACGGCTGCTAACCAAAGGGTCGGCAGTTCGAATCCACCAGGCACTCCTTGGAAACTCTATGAGGCAGTTCTACTCTGTCCTGTAGGGTTGCTATGAGTCGGAATTGACTCAATGGCACTGGGTTTGGTTTTGCACTACTAAAAATGGGTCATCTTATATTTTTACAATGTGTGTGTGTATTAATATTTATTCTAGACCAGAAATTTCGATACATCTGCAATTTTTGTTTTATCCTTTTCCAATTTAAAGAGTGATTAAAAAAAAATTCAGGAAATCATGTTTGTGAATGTTTTTAGATACGTCACTTAATACACACACACACCCCTTTAAATTATATTTACTGTTTCTCTGCTACAGTCACTCCAGATTGCTAAGAATATGACTTATATGATAGTTAGACTTTAAATGTGAAATTAGGTTAAAAAAATAATGAAGCAACCGGAGAGATGTTTTTCTTATACAAAAAAAAAAAAAAGGATGAGAGATAAATTGAAGAATTTATTCAAGGATGTAGAAGCAAAACGCAAAACAAAGGGAAGGAAGAGAGAGAGAGAGTAATAATAAATTTATTCAGTGACTTTAGTACTTTTGTTTCCAGAACAATATCTTTTCTTCATATAGCTGTGTTTCTAACCTTATACATAGAGGTTTCTCCTAAAAATTGTCATATATAAAAAATTGAATTATGCAGAAAAGTATTACTTATATTAACTTTAATCTTATTATCTGTTTCCAGTTTTTGGGGGTATAGACACAATACACATTCAATTGACAAGGGAGAGAGAGACAAAGAAAAAGGAGGAGGAAGAGGATGGGGTGGGAGGAAAGAAGGAAGAAAGAAAGGAAGGGAGGGAGGGAGGGAGGGAGGGAGGGAGGGAGGGAGGAAGGAAGGAAGGAAGGAAGGAAGGAAGGAAGGAAGGAAGGAAGGAAGGAAGGAAGGAAGGAAGGAAGGAAGGAAGGAGGGAGGGAGGGAGGGAGGGAGGGAGGGAAGGAAGGAAGGAAGGAAGGAGGGAGGGAAGGAAGGAAGGAAGGAGGGAAGGAAGGAAGGAAGGAAATCTTGATGTCTGTGAGGACAGGATGTGTTTTGGAGTATCCTTAAGAGCTGAAAACACAATATAAAACCATTATTTACCAATCTTGCTGTTTCCTGCATTCTTAAATCAACTAACTTAATTTTCTCAAAATTTCTGTTGAAGTTTTCCCTTGAAAAAACAAATCCCAATCAGTTGGGGTCATGAGATTCCCACTCTCAGTCCTGGCATGAGGTGTGAGGCACATGCAAACAACAAACTTAGAGTGGTGGGAAAGGACCAATTGGCTGCAATTACATGCAGACATTATAATGTAGTACAATTCATAATCTCCACATAGAATTCCCAGGATTTCACATGAATTCATCCCTGAATAGACAACAAGGTTTTGGTGACAGAAGGAGTGGGAGATAAATATATAAAGGTCTCAAGTACAGTGTGACCCTTCACTCAGGTGTATTCTCTGACATCTGCTTAATTTTCCTAATTCCTTTTGGAAACCCTCGTGGTGTAGTGGGTAAGTACTATGGCTGCTAACCAAAAGGCCTGCAGTTCTAAACCACCAGGAGATCCTTGGAAACTCTATGGGGAAGTTCTACTCTGTCCTATAGGTTAGCTATGTGTTGGAATTGACTTGACGGCAACTAATTTTTTTTTTTAATTCCTTTACCTTTTTTTTTTTTTTTTTTGGTCTTTTATAAGGTGGGATGGAGAGGTAGAGTCTGAAGGTGATGGTGAATGGATGAGTGAAAGAGCAAAAGCAAAGTTTCATATTTTTAATGTAATAATGAAGGAGGTTGAGATGTTTACAATTGCTGCTACACTATTGTGAATATATTGACTCAAAGTCCTGTTTATTTTCTTACAATGTTATGTAATGAGCTCTTACAATGATTGGATCTAGATCTGCATGATTTATAGCTGCTTCAACTGGCTTTATTTCAAACATTTCAACAGTGCTTAAGGGGGTATTAGGATTTAAATGGTCTGGGAATTTGCTTTCAGCATTATCGGGTTATTAAATATTAAAAAAAAAAGTTGCCATGAAGCCATTTTCATCTCATGGCAACCCCATGAGTGTCAGATTAGGGCTATGCTTCATAGGGTTTTCAATGGCTGACTTTTTAGAAGTAGATTCTTCCTAGGTGCCTCTGGGTCCACTGGAGTCTCCAACTTTGCAGTTAGCAGTCGAGAAGGCTAACCATCTGAACCACCAAAAGACTGCAATTAAAAATAAAAACACTAGTAAATATAACTACGTGTTCTTATAAAAAAATGTTATGGCATGTATCTATATCTCTATATCTTAAAACTCAATCTATAAAGTATTATGTAATTACGTAGAATCAAATAAAAGTAATATATTGTGTGATATAGAATAATTTACTCAACACTTAATTTTGTGGATATAAAGATTTTCCAAATGTCTAGTTAAAAAAAAGTTCTTTGTTCAGTTAACAAGTCATTTACTATTTATTCTTGAGAGTACAGACTTTGACCAAGAAGGAGATGGTTTTAATGTGGAATGGTAAAAACGCACATCATTTCAGTCTACAAATTACCTGCTTGTAATGGGAGCTTTTATAAATGATCTTGCTCTGTAGGGAAATTAAAGGCTTGGAGATGAAATACCTTGAGGTACATTAAAAGAGGCGCATTTCTTACAGGTTTGCTTATCAAGTAGGTACTTCCCAAACCAAGATGTGTATTTGATTTTCTTTTAAACGCACAAAACCTGCATTTTGTAGAAAAAGTAGAACTAAGCATTCCTCATGCTGGCACAATAGCAGAAGGAGGCTTGTCCCCAGTTGTGTGGTATTTAAAGCTTTGCATGAAAAATGTGCACAGGAAGCAAAGATAAACAATTTTCATAAGAAAATGACATGCAATCCCTTGTTAGTGTTGTTTTAAAAAGACCTTGACAGTATTTCAAATGTATCTCTCTTAGACTAGAGCATCTGTTGGGAGAGACCTGGCATCGCATTTGGGAGAAAACAATCTATCAGCACTTGCACTGACCTATTCCAGAAGATGAAGTGACACTTAATTCCTATGATTTGATGAATATGTCCAGAATAGGCACCAAACGAGGAGCCCTGGTACAGCAGTGGTTAAACTGTTCAGCTGCTAACTGAAAGGTCGCTGGTTGGAACTCACCAGTCGCTCTGTGGGAGAAAGATGTAGCAGTCTGCTTCCATAAAATTTGCAGCCTTGGAAACCCTACGGAACAGTTCTCCTCTGTCCAGTACGATTGCTGTGAGTTGGAATTGACACAATGGCAATGAATTTGGTTTTGGCTAAGTAACAGACAAAAATGTTCACCGCTCCTACCAAACTTTCTGGCCCATAGCTCTTTGTGAAGGGAAGGCGGCCCACTGTCTTTGTCTTTCAATCCCCTGCCAAAATAAAAGGAACCCACAAAGCATTTTAGTCACCTCTGTTACTACTACTACTACCATATAGTTGGTGCCATGTATTTGTAAAATGGAGCAAGGCATTAGCTTTTGTCTGCTTTCTAGATAATTTTCAGCTAATTGTGATTATTAAAAAAAAATTGGTTTGTAGTCAACTTGGACTCACGGGGACCCCATGTCGATGAGAGTAGAACTGTGCCTCATAGGGTTTTCAATGGCTGATTTTTTGATAGTACATCACCTGGTCTTCCTTCTGAGGTGCCTCTGAGTGGACACAAAGCTCCAAAGTTTTGATTGGTAGTCAAGCATGTTACCCATTAACCATTTGCACCACTGAGGAGCTATAAAACAGAGATGATTAAGAAATTCCCCTGCTCTTTTGTGTTCAGGGAAACACAACTTGCTTCAAAGAAGCACCCTTCCTCATCTGACTTAGATAAGACACATAGATACTCCTTGCCCTTGTTTTCTATGACAAAGCCAGACACAGAACCTCCAAATTTCCATTCTTCAGCACATAAATGACTAACTGAGCTGTTTGTACTCACTGGCCAGTCTTCACAAAATACCTTCTAACTTCATTTGACCAAACTTTGGTTAAGCTTTTCTCTTTCCCCAGCCCTTGAACTTTGACCTACCCTTAGCCTGAGCTAGCACTGGAACATGGAACAAGCCCTTCTCAGTGGAATATCCTGAGACTCTGTTAAACTGAAGGAGAGACATTTCCAGATAACTGTCCCATCATACGTCCTACTTCCCTACACTAGGTTCTTTCTAGCGTTATTTAACCAAAACCAAGCCAAAACTGTTGCCATCAAGTCAATTTTGAGTCATGGCTACCCCAAGTGTGTCAAAGTAGAATGGTGCCCCAAAGGGTTTTCAAGTCTATGTCCTTTTGAAAGCAGATTGCCAAGCCTTTCTTCTGAGGTGCCTTTAGTGCATTCAAACTGTCAACCTTTCATTAGTAGCTGCATACTTAACACCACTCATGGACTCTTAGTCTTATTCATATCGCCTAATAAAAGAAAATCCCTTTGTTTCAGAACCTTTTAACATTTGTGGATCTTATAGTCAGAGCTATTATAAAGCACTATTGCAGGAATGGAACCCTGGTGGCAAAGTAGTTAAGCACTTGGCTGCTAACCAAAAGGTCAGTGGTTGGAATCCACCAGCCACTCCTGGGAAACCTTATGGGGCAGTTCTCCTATGAGCCGGAATCGACTCGACGGCAACGGGCTTTATTATAAGTCTATTGTAATAAGTCCCTTCCCCTAATTATAATAATCCTTTTGAATGAAGCCTTTTTTTATCTAAATCCAGATTTTTTTTTTTTAATTTGACAATCACTTTCACCCAGAATACCCTGATTGAAATATTTTTGAATTGGTAGCTGTGCATATTTCTAAGGTAAAATTCTCAGAACCATATTATGTCTGTCAGTTTAAATTTATGCCAAAATTTAACAAGATTTTTTTTTCAGTATTGATTTAAAATATCAAATGACTTTAACATTGGTGATTAAGCAGTAAATTTAACACCTATGAGACATTTAAGAGGAAATAAAATTTATTTATGTGATAAAACTATTAGGGATCTTGAGGATATCCAGTTGAGATTATCACTAAGTAAATCCATTAAAATAGAAATACATTTTGCTTAAAGAAAAACCAAAAGTGTAAAATAGAATAAATAATAACAAATATATATTTCTAATTGCTCTTGTCATATCTATATGTACTATATACATAAGTACATCAACCATACTCTGTGTCTATCTCTATGTTAATTTTAATTTTCTATTTCTCATTGGCTATCACATAGTAATTATACAACAATCTTCTTGAATATTAACTTGACATAGATTGTTAGTTGACATCATTTGTGGAAGAATTCATTTCTGATACAAGAAAATCTAACCCCACTTATGTTAGTACTTCTGCTCTAATAGGAACAGGAGAACGCCACAGCTTGATCATCATGAACATTGACTCAGGGATGTGTTTTCTGATTCAAATTCCAGTTTTGCTGTTCCTTTGCTTGCAACTTTCCAAAAGTTACTCAATCCCTCTGTACTTCTCTTTCTGCATGTTTAAAACTGTGATAATAATATTACCTAGCCTAATTGGGTTATTATGAACATTTATACTAAATATTCATATAAAGCACTTAGAACTGTTTCTGGCACTTAAAAATTCCTCAATCAGTCTTAACTCTTTCTTGCTTCTTTCCTTTGTTCCTTCCTTCCTTTCTTATTTTCAGTGTTTTCCATCATTAAATCCTCAGGTTATTTCCATGATCGTTATTCTTTTAAACATAAAGGTACAAAGCCATCGCTATGAGACCAGAAGGTCAACTATCATTCTAAAGGGTGAACAAACAATCTAAACAAAGGTGAGGAGATAGAGGGGCAGGGAAACTAGACTACTGGAAACGTAACAACCAGAATGTAATTCAAGAGAATGGTGACCCACTGTGAAAAAGTAACTGATGTCAAAGAACAATTTGTACAGAAATTGTCAAATGGGAAGATAATTTGCTGTGGAAACTTTCACCAAAAGCACAATAAAATAAAATAAACATACATTCTCCCCAATTTTCTTTCTCTTCAAGTTTCCAATTCGTTGTTTCCGTGGAAATAAAAGCAGATGGGACAAGTACTAATAATGATCTTCCTAGCCCATTGGTAACAAAGTAATAAAGGAATAAATTTGTCTCTGTGTGTGTGTTTTATGCTACCACAGAACAAAAATAAGCAAAGATTCAGTAATTGGTATTTTATATACTTCTATCTTCCCAGAAATATTGCCTTCTCAGCTTCAGTGTAAGACTTCAGCGCAATCTTTGTAAAAATTGTTAACGGCTACAGAATTCCCCCCCCCATCCGGAATCACACGCTAGAAGGTGTACCACATAACCCAGTGCCCTCGAGTCAATTCTCACTCATAGCGACCCTGTAGGGATGGAGTAGAACTGCCCCATAGAGTTTCCAAGGAGCGCCTGGCGGATTTGATTAAGGGTCGTTTTTACAGTCAGCACAGTGCTGTAGATTAACAGACAGCCTAAAGAAGACAAACGTCATGTCTTAAATTGCACCAGATGAAAACTACATCCAGTTAAAAATTGTTGCTGGCAACACTTATCCAAAAGTTGTCACTGAATTTTGCTACTCGGCAGGATGCTGTCAAGGAATTTATTAATAGAAAAAACTAGAGAAATGAATAAAAAATCTCAGCATGTTCTTTGGAAGGCCAACAATCTGACATCCATGTTATATGAAACTCCAGATGATGCTAAAGGTTTACAGAAAGATGGTACCATTTGTCCCTGTATTCATGAAACTCAGATTTGCCACAACGGCCTCATCCTCTAAGGCCATTCTCCAAGAACTATAGATAATATTAAGTGATAAGGCAGTATTGTCTATAAAAAGATGACTATTAGAAGTTAGCATTAGTGTTTATGAGTTTTCTTCCTTGATCAAATGGAAAAGAAGAAAAGGAATAGCAAAAAGATAAAGTCCGTGGTGGGTAAAACTCAGATAAGCAAATGGAAAAGAATATATGCTCAGTAGACATGCTGACATTCCTTGGGAGGAAGGTATCTTTGTCATCTGTTGAAAAGTTAGACAGAAGCTGTTACTGTGGAGCAGGTAGAAATGGAGGGATTTCGTTTCAGGAAAGAAACGAAGAAAAAAGATAATCAAGCCAAACCAACAAAACTAATCTAACGAAACTAAAATTTTTATGAAGCACAACTAGAACTATGTTGAAACTAATCAGCTGCGTCTGTTGCTATATACTATACAGGTTTCAATCACATATAATATAGCTTTTCTTCAATTAAATTCACTGAAAAAATACAACATTGCTACAATAGTGTGTTTCAATGCCAAAAAGTAAAATTATATAGATACATGGAAATTTAAAAATTATGTCACCGATAGTCTATTTTTATGTGACAACTAAAAGATATGTTCCATTTGTTTGTTTTGTTTTTGTGTTTTACTATTATCAAGTAGCCAATATGTCAAGTAGAAGTCAAGTAGAAGTCATTTTCTATCATAAATATGGCAGTTAAACTAATATTTGTCCTTATGTTAAATATAATTATATTCAAGCATCCTGAAAGAATTTGTAAGCTCCATTTTGTGAGTGATTTTTACTTAGCCAGACACTTCTGTATGCACATGCATATCCAAACAATTCAAGTTCCATGAGAAATAATATTTTAATACTGAATTTAAGGAAGGAAAAATATCTCTACTTTAAAATAAATAGGTGCAATTTTTTTTTTAAGGCTTCAGCACTTTTATATGGAATTAGTTTTGTTGTTGTTGCTGTCTGGTAGTATTTTTAATAATAAAAAGTTAATCAATGAACAATTAAAACACTGTTTGAAATGGCTGTCCAGTATGTAATAAAGAAGATACAGGGATTATAATTGATTATATCCTCCAGGCTTTATTCTGCTTTATCAGGATTTTTCATCTGATATGACAAAAACTTAGGACTATTTTTATTTTGAATAAAGAATGCCAACTTTAGCCTAAGGAAAACAGGATAATTTATTATAAGGACACGGAGGAATCTCATAAAAGCAGGCAGGAACACAAATGACCTTAGCAAAAACTATTACTACCCATTGCCATCAAGTTGATGCTGACAAGATAGAATCAGGAAATCAGACTCTGTTCATCCTTTTTCTCTGCCTTTCAAGACTCTTTTGTTTCACTCTCCCTTCCCTCACTACCTATGTTAACAGATTTCTCCTTCTCAAATCAACATGACGAAATCATGGCTGCCTTCAGCTCTTAACATGATAATTTGGAGCCACTTGTTAGACAAGTCTCTGATTAGCCAACCCTTCCTGAAGAAATGTCTGATTAGCTAGCCAAAGTCAGATATTCTTTCCTAGTCTACTTCTTAAACCTGATGTGGAAGCCTATGTTTGTAAAAATCGGGATCAGTGAAAAGTTTAGAGTCAAGGCCCAGAAAAGAACTGGATCTTATAGGTATCCAGCACAAGACGAAGGGGAAAAAAAGAAAAAAAAGATCTTTGATTGATTAAAGAAGGCTACATTGTCATTTGCCTTGTGAAATCATACAGTCACTTCAATGTAATTTAGTCACTTTATATCATTATTGTTCTATGTGATCAAAATACCCAACTTATTGATAAGTATCAAGAGGTCAAAAGAGATAAAATATTGATAATTACATATGTTTTAACTAAATATGTTGTATTTGTATCCAACTTTCCAAAATAGCCAATACATGGGCTAATATGCTGGCTAATATTATGTTGTATGAATTAATTACTTAACATATAAGCCAAAACATATTGATTTATATTACAATGACTAATACTGCCAGTCATTGATAAATCATTCATTCAACATAAATAATTATGCCTGTGAAAGTAAACAAAAGAGACAAGAATTGGACACCATTTCAGCAAAATTTAATATTTATCAATTTCCTTTAGGTCTAAAGTTTCTTATTTCTTGTCTTCCAGACATAAAAGTATTTGGATATTCACTTATTAACACTTGTATGCTCTTTTCTTAATCATCAAATATGTTGCTCTTTTTCAGCAGAAACATTCAAATTCTTTTTTTGTATAATATTATTTTTTGTTGTGTTGGGAATATACACAGCAAAACATACACAAATTCAACCGTTTCTATGTGTACCATTTAGTGACGCTGATTACGTCTTTTAAGTTGTGTAACCATTCTCACACTTCTTTTCTGAGGCGCTTCTCCCTCACCAAGAAAAATTCATTGCCCTCTAAGGTTCCTACACTATCATTCAAGTTGCTGTTGTCAATTTGACCCCCTGTACGTAGTTCTTAAAAGAACCTTGTGTTCAAGGCAGACATTATCTACTAGTTAGGCTATACTATTGTTTGGTTTTAAGAAGACTTCAGGAGATATTTTTGGTTTCTCAGGGCAATAGTTTCAGCAGTTCATCTAACCTTCATGGCTCCAGAAGGTTTGGAGTCCATGAGGATTTGCATTTCTGTTCTGCATTTTCACCCTTTTGATCAGGATTCTTCAATGGAATCTTTTATCAAAAGAAATATTCAATTTTTCATAACCAGCATACGTATATAACAAACAAAAACAGCACTTACAGACTTAAGAGGTGATAATGTGATGTTTCATGAGGTGAGATAAAGAAGTAAGGGTCAATAGCTCTTACACTTTTTTTTTAAATGACTTTAAATCTTTGAGAAAGTTATGTATCTTAAGAATTTAAGGTCTTGAACATTCATCTTAAAAGATCAATGGCATTAAATGATGTTTATATTTTCTTGAGTACTGGAAATTCCATGTGATGTCAAAAAAAGTCAATGTTTATTAAAATATTATTATAAAGAATTACACACAGTTTTTACATATAATTTTAATCATCTCACTGTGAGTTTTTGTTCCTTTAAAATTCTAATATAAATTATTTGATATTTTACTCCTGATTAAACTGTAATTGGCTTTTTTTTTTTTAATTGTTGCTTTTATTTGCCTCAAAGTCATCAGGTTTGAAATTTAGTTATGATTTATATGATTTTACTATTTTCAGTTTTATTGATTTTCCTTTTTAATCTATAATAATTCCTTTCTTTTCATATCTTATGCTATTGTTATTCTTTATCACTTTGGTGAGTGCTTAATTTGCCTTTTTAAAGGTCAGGCTAAATATGTCAAGTATACACATTAAATGACTCCTAATATTCATTTGGGGCCCTGGTGGTGCAGTGGTTAAATGTTTGGTTGATAACCAAAAGTCTGGCAGTTTGAATCCACCAGCCACTCCTTGGAAAACCTATGGGGCAGTTCTATTCTGTCCTATAGAGTCACTATGAGTTAGAATCAACTCAATGGCAATGAGTTAATACTCATTTGGAGCCCTGGTTGTGCAATGGTTAAAAGCTAGGCTGTTAACCAAAAGGTCAGCAGTTCAAATCCACTAGTCCTTCCTTGGAAACCTTATCGGGCAGTTTTACTCCTTCTTATAGGGTCATTATGAGTCAAAATCAACTTGACGGCAGCCAGTTTGGTCTTTTATTTTGGTAGTATTAATTTACTAGGCCTCTGTTAAAATAATATTCAATCCTATGCTACATCACCTTCAATAAGAGGCATGTTCACTAAAGCCATAGTCAGTAAAACATGAAGAGATATTTAGTTGGCTTCTATTGGCGGAGGTGGTTGCAAGCCCTTCTGGTGGTGGAGTTGAAGCCACAATATGCAGGTCTGAGCTGCTGCAACTCCCTTTCATGAAAGGTCACCTGCAAATGAAATTAAGACGCTAAGAGTTCGAGCACAAAAAGCCACATATCCTTGATGTTGAAATGCTAGACTCTGAAGTCCAAGAATTGCTGGAGCTAGCATTTATTTATAAAGTCATTAAAATTCATATTTACAAAAGAATTGTTATTGTCTTAATATTTACATTAATGATGTGCCAATCATTAATATTTAATATGCCAATTATTTTTTTTTAAGGCAAGGTAGAAGAAGCATATCCTAAAATAGTTTTTTTTTCTTTTCCAATATTCTCTTCTTTTAACAAAATAAACAAATTCAACATTTTAGTCCTTTTATATTTGTCTTTATGCCTCTAACTGGAAAACTTTTTTTCTTGTTCTATCAAACTCTAGAAGAGAATCAATAATGTACACAAAGAACACGGTTGAAGACTTACCTGAAATAGACTTCAATTTTGACAGAATACCTTCAAGATAGAAAACTAAAATTGACCTCTGGATTGGGGCTTAGAATTGTGAGTGATCTTGTTCATGGTATAAATTTTTCTCAGAGTTAGACTTTATTTTGTGTTTCCTTTCTGAATTTTCTTAAGTATAGCAAGTGTTTAAGTAGGGAATTGTGCCTCATATGTCAAAGACTATACAAACTGACTATGGTAAAAACTTAATTCATTCTTAAAAGTCTATCTAAGAGGGCCCTAAAGTATCATTTGATGTAAATTGAGCTTTAAGCTGCCTGTGAATAGCAGTAACTGGAACATGCTGTTTGCCTAGGCAGTAACTTTCTATTTACATAACAAATAGGCCAATTAAGTAGGAAGGACTAGATCAAATTGGGAATCAGCTAACAATAATTTCACTTCTGACTGCCTTGGTTGTTCCTACTATTCTAATCTAAGATTCTAAAATAAGAATATGACTATTAGCTTTAGCCATCCTATCCAGAATAATGCATTAAGAAAGCAATAGGAAACAGGAGTTTTTATTTGAGTTTTTTTGTTTTTTTTTTTTAAAGATTATGTGACATATAGAATAAGCTTATTATGACCAAAAGGTTGCAGAACACCTTTTGGGTCAATTAAAGAGGTGATTGAAAGGATACGATATTTTCATATCAGCTAATTAAATCCAAAAACTAGACCTATTCAGCATAAGACCTCTTAAGTAAACTCTCCAAATGCTGAAAATTTCCTAAGGAAATTGTACTCCTATCACATTTATATCTACAAATCAGGATATTATGAATTTTGATAAAGTTAACAAAAAGCAGAAAACTGTTGGTAGTTAAGATAAAAAGACTGAGACAAGTCTGGGGTCTTGAGGTAAAATTAACCCTTTTGTGAACAAAGGCTGTTGAAAATCCCAAAGTAAATAAGATATTCCGTAGGCAGACGTGAGGAAACAAGTATCTCAAACTGTGGCTAAATTTTAAACAATAAGCAACCAGATTTCCCTCAACACTTCCTCTTAGGATTGTTTTTCAGGCAAACCAGCTAAAATCAAAATCCCGTGCAGGCACAGAAACGATTTCATTGACTGCTGGGTGTCTCCATCCCATAATGAGTACTGTCTAGGAGCCAAGAAACTCATGTCAGGGAACTAAAAACACCAGACATGTCATCAGACCGTTGTTGTTGCTGTTAGGTGCTGTCGAGTCAGTTCCACCTCACAGCGACCCTATGCACAACAGAATGAAACACTGCCCGGTCCTACAGCATCCTTACAATCCTTGTTATGCTTGAGCTCATTGTTCCAGCCACTGTGTCAGTCCACCTCGTTGAGGGTCTTCCTCTTTTCTGCTGACCCTGCACTCTGCCAAGCATGACGTCCTTCTCCAGGGACTGATCCCTCCTGACAACATGTCCAAAGTATGTAAGACGCAGTCTCACCATCCTTGCCTCTAAGGAGCATTCTGGCCACACTTTTTCCGAGACAGATTTGTTCATTCTTTTGGAAGTCCATGATATAGTCAATATTCTTTGCCAACACCACAATTCAAAGGTGTCAACTCTTCTTCAGTCTTCCTTATTCTTGTCCAGCTTTCACATGCATATTATGCGATTGAAAATACCATGTCTTGGGTCAGGTGCACCTTAGTCTTCAGGGTGACATCTTTGTTCTTCAACACTTTGAAGAGGTCCTTTGCAGCAGATTTACCCAATGCAATGTGTCTTTTGATTTCTTGACTGCTGCTTCCACGGCTGTGGATTGTGGATCCAAGTAAAATGAAATCCTTGACAACTTCAATCTTTTCTCCATTTATCATGATGTTGCTCATTGGTCCAGTTGTGAGGATTTTTGTTTTATGTTGAGGTGTAATCCATACTGAAGGCTGTGGTCTTTGATCTTCATTCGTAAGTGCTTCAAGTCCTCTTCACTTTTAGCAAGCAAGGTTGTGTCATCTGCATAATGCAGGCTGTTAATGAGTATTACTCCAATCCTGATGCACCTTTCTTCTTCATATAGTCCAACTTCTTGTATTATTTGCTCAGCATACAGATTGAATAGATATGGTGAAAGAATACAAACCTGATGCACACCTTTCCTGACATTAAACCAATCAGTATCCCCTTGTTCTGTCCGAACAACTGCCTCTTGATCTATGTAAAGGTTCCTCATGAGCACAATTAAGTGTTCTGGAATTTCCATCCTTCGCAATGTTATCCATAGTTTGTTATGATCCACCCAGGTGAATGCCTTTGCATAGTCAATAAAACACAGTTAAACATCCTTCTGGTATTCTCTGCTTCCAGCCAGGATCCATCTGACATCAGCAATGATATCCCTGGTTCCACGTCTTCTGAAATCGGCCTGAATTTCTGGCAGTTCCTTGTCGACATACTGTTGCAGCCGGTTTTGAAAGATCTTCAGCAAAATTTTGCTTGCGTGTGATAGTAATGATATTGTTCTATAATTTCCACATTCAGTTGGATCACCTTTCCTGGGAATAGGCATAAATATGGATCTCTTCCAATCAGTTGGCCAGGAAGCTGTCTTCCATATTTCTTGGCATAGATGGGTGAGCACCTCCAGCGTTGCATCTGTTTGTTGAAACATCTCAATTGATATTCCATTAATTCCTGGAGGCTTATTTTTTGCCAATGCCTTCACAACAGCTTGGACTTCTTCCTTCAGTACCATCGGATCCTGATCATATGCCACCTCTTGAAGTGGTTGAATATCAACTAATTCTTTCTGGTATAATGACTCTGTGTAGTCCTTCCATCTTCTTTTGATGCTTCCTGCATCGTTTAATATATTCCCCATGGAACCCTTCACTATTGCAACTCGAGGCTTGAATTTTTCCTCAGTTCTTTCAGTCTGAGAAACGCAGAGTGTGTTCTTCCCTTTTGGTTTTCTATCTCCAGCTCTTTGCACACGTCACTGTAATACTTTACGTTGTCTTCTCGAGCTGCCCTTTTAAATCTTGTGTTCAGTTCTTTTACTTCATCAATTCTTCCTTTTTCTTTAGCTGCTGACATTCAAAAGCAAGTTTCAGAGTCTCCTCTGACATCCATCTTGGTCAGTGCCGGACCCAATTCAGAAATGAGAAGTCCAACACCCACTTTCGTGCTAAGTCTCAGCCCACCTCTTTTTTAAAATATGCATGCTATTTCCCAGAGGTTAACAAATATGTATAATTTCCCTTTTACTGCATAGTATAAAACTTCTCCCAGGCCTTTGTTCTGGGAGACAGTGCTTTAAGAGTGATCTCCCTGTCTCCTACTTGCTGTGAGTATTAACTACACCTGCTTTAAATCCACTTGAGTCTTAGATATTCTTAATGAGAGTACAAGTGGCAGACTCACTGCATTCAGTAACAGGACCATATACTAGCTTTTTCATTGGAAGCACTGCAAATAGGTTAATCATAAATTATAGCATAGAAGAGTGAAGGTGGAAGTGGAGCTCCAATTCCAGTGGCTTTATGGACTTCCACTACTTAAGTTATTTGAGCTTTAGTTTCCTCACCTAGAAAATGAAAATAATAGTAGATTTTCTAGGTACCTGGCAACATTCTTAGGAGTGTTAAATGAGATACTGTTGCATATGACTTCTAAAATATTTTACAAAAATGAATTTGTTGATGTGTTTTTTTAAGTGACTCTGGGTTATAAGGTATATCTCACTTGAACAATCTAAGATGAAAATATGAAGTCCCTTTTATACTTAAAACACTTGAACAATATAAATATATAATTGTATCACAAGATTTAATATTAATAGCTATTCTAATGCATGGAAACCCTGGTGGCATAGTGGTTAAGAGCTACAGCTGCTAACCAAAAGGTTGGCAGCTCAAATCCGCCAGGTGCTCCTTGGAAACTCTACGGGGCAGTTCTACTCTGTCCTATAGGGTCACTAGGAGTTGGAATCGACTTGATGGAGGTAGGCTTTTGTATTCTAATATATTATTTACTACTATTAGAATATACCACACAAACACACAATAATAGCAAATGCTCAGATGTTCTTATAACAAATGAGCATTAACTATTATTGGTACTGCTTTAAATTCTGAATGCATTTTAACTCATTTCATCCTCATAACAACTCTATGAAGTAAGTATACTAGAATGAATGTGAAGCTAATTTTTTATTTGCCTTGTAATTGGGAGAAGCTCTGGATCTTGCTATATTGATTGTAACTTCTTATTACATGCTCCAAATGCACAATAATGTTTAATAGTATAATATGCATTCTCATACTCAATAAATAGCAAAGAACTTTTAGATTATTCAGTGGATAGAAATTAAGTTTATTGGCATTTTCTCACGCTTATATATTTAGTTATCCAAGGTCTAGAGAATTATCAACATGCTATCAAATAGATTTCTTACCGTTAGTTTAATTCCTAAGCATCATTTCATATTTCATTTGAAAAACCCTTTTCTTCCATTTATATTTACTGGGAAGAGTAAATGCAAGCATCTTCGGTTTTTCCAGATGTTCAGAATCCTATGAAAACCACACTAAGATTGGATAGTACAGAGAACACTGAGACATAAATCTTTAGTCTCTTCACCTGAAAGAAAGGGGTTGAACTCAATCATCTCTGCACTGTCATCCTGCCGTGAAATTCTATGGGGCTGTGAGTATATGTGAGTATATATGTGAGTATATTGTACCAGATGAACTTCATGGGACTCATTGCCTGCTTTTATATACTTGAGAGCTAAAACCTACCTCTACAGAGCTACTTTGCCAGTTTCATTCAAGAAACCAAAGCAGCGAACATTCCAGCCATTGTTCCTTGAGAATAATTGTCCCAAATTGAATCTGCACACGGATATATGAGTCGGAATCGACTTGACAGCGATGTTTTTTTTTTGTTTGTTTGTTTGTTTGTTTAATGTGTTAAAACATATGCTTGTTTGTTTTTTTTTTTTTCGTGGTCATAAACAAGCAATATTCCCCATTCACTACATATTATACCGAACGTACTTCACTCTTTGGTATAACTTACTGCATCTGTGTAGCTATCTGAATTTGAAATCCATTTGCACGATGAAGGAAATTAAAAGAAACTACTCTCCATGGGAAACCACCAAGTATAATCAGTAGACAGGATTCTGTTGAGAGATGGAATTATTTTAGGACATTATGATTAACACACTTTTTTAATTCCAACATCCCAATCTAACCTTTACTGTCAAAACTGGACCTACAAATCAGCAGTGACCTTATCCATTATGTAACTATTATAGGTGATAAGTTATTTGTACAACTGGTCTTAAATAATTGTGAAGCATATAAGAATTAAATGACAGGCTAGAAATAATTTATAATGAGAAATGTCTGTTCTATAGTTTGTAGAGCATTCATATAATATTTTTAAAACAATTCTTTTTTAACTTCCTGTCATTTACAAACCCCTATGCCTCTCTGAAGCACTTACTGATGAGATCGAAGACCACAGCCTTCAGTATTGCACCTCAACATAAAGAAAAACAAAATTTTTCACAACTGAACCAGTAGGCAACAGCATGATAAATGGAGGAAATATTGAAGTTGTCAAGGATTTAATTTTACTTGGATACACAATCGCCACACATGGAAGCAGCAGTTGGGAAATCAAATGACTTATTGCATTGGGCTAATTTTCTGGAAAAGACCTTTTTAAAGGTGTTTTAAAGATATCACTTTGAGAACTAAGGAGTGCCTGATGTATGCCATGGCATTTTCAATTGTCTCTTATGCACAGGAAAGCTGGAAAATAAATAAGGAAGACTAAAGAATTGATGCCTTTCAATTATGGCATTGGTGAAGAATATTGAATATGCCATGGGCCTCAAGAGAATGAATAAATCTGTCTTGGAAGATGTACAGCCAGAACACTTCTTAGAAGCTAGGATGGCAAGACTTCCTCTCGCATACTTTGGACATGTTATCAGGAGGGACAGTCTCTGGATAAGGACATCATGCTTAAAGTAGAAGGTAAGTGAAAAAGAGGAAGGTCCTCAACAAGATAGACTGACCCAGTGCCTACAACAATTGGCTCAACATATCAAAGGGTGTAAGGATATCACGGAAACGGGCATTGTTTTGTTCTGTTGTACATGGGGTCACTATGAGTTGGAACCAACTTGATGGCACCTAACAACAACAACAACATGAATCTAAGGTAAGGTGGTGGAAACTAAGTGAGAACAATTCTTTCAAAGTGTGGGGAAGATGATGGCAGAGCTGGAGTAGTGATTTATTCCTTGTCCATTCAGATCTAACTAGTGTTCCCCTTTCCAAAGGTGGATGATGACTGAAAGGTGGCAATAGGACACACGGGGAACTAAAGGAAGTGGCTATTACCCCCAAACCTGTGGAAATAAGTCAATATTTAAGAACTGGCCATATCAATGCATAATGTGTTGCAATTACTCTTGTACAAAAATCTTATTAACTAGACTGCAAGACTGTTGATAGAATGAACTGTGTTCTACCAATTGCTTTATACCCTTATCCTGTATAATATTTCCCACTTAGTTAACACTAATCACACATACACACAAGCACACATAGGTATTTAATGTTCCAATTTACTTTTGCTTATCATCTTTTGTACTAATTAAGAGTGAAGCTTCATCAGTTTGTGCTTTTCTTACACTCTAACAGTATGCACAAAGAAATACAAATAATGATAATTCACCCAATTCTTTAATTCCTGATTAATTTATTAATGAGCTATATTGGATTAAAACCACCAGTTTTTTAATCCACTTTGAAAGCTACATCTATATTGTCACTTCTTCTAAAACTTAACTTATAAAGCAAGATACAGGCTTTATAAAATTCTGTACATCGTATAGATATATAATTGTGTTTATTCAGTTACCTCGTTGTTACTTCTCATTACACTCATTTATTCAAAAACCTTTATTTTATTTTTCCAGTTTTTTTTATTTTCTGCAGGCTCTCTTTAGTTGCTCCAAGTAAACTTAACAGCATCACCAAAAACAGAAAAAGAAGAGAAATTACACATTGATAGATTAATATGTATATAGCTAGCTAGCTAAGTAGGTAGGTAGGTAGATAGAGAGAGATAGACAGACAGGTAGGCAGGTAGACAGGTAGGTAGGTAGGTAGATGATGATGATAGATAGACAGACAGACAGATGATAGATAGATAGACAGACAGACAGACAGATAGATGATAGATAGATAGATAGATAGATAGATAGATAGATAGATAGATAGATAGATAGATAGATAGATAGACAGATGATAGATAGATGGATGATAGGTAGGTAGGTAGATAGGTGGGTAGGTAGACAGGTAGATAGGTAGACAGATAGATAGATAGATAGATAGATAGATAGATAGATAGATAGATAGATAGATAGATAGATAGATAGATAGATAGATAGATAGATAGATAGATAGATAGATAGATAGATAGATACATGAAAGAATGAAAGTATATAATGGAAAGGTTTTATTTCAAGTAAGATAATAGAGAAAAAAAAAAGATAATAGAGATAATGGAAATTAAAAAATCAGGAGTCAAGTCATTTCTCTTAAATTCCTGAAGCTTATATACTCAACCCAGAGCATATGCATAGTGTATCTATATCGTGTATATAGATATATAGTAGACAGGTATGTATAAAATTTAAACAAAACATAATATCAGGCTGTTTTCTATGTCTGCTTTTGCCCTAATGCTAAGAGAAATAAAAATCAATCAACTACTCAGAAAAAAATGCAGTAAGAATCTTAAAATGAATGCATATCATTTACACTGAGATTTTTAATAAAATAATGGATCTTGGCACTTTGAATTTTCCATACTCAACTCATGTCACACGGTGTTATGTTTATCCATTTCTCTGGGGTCCTTGTGACACTCCCTTATATAGTCCCTTTCATCCTCTTGCTAAATTACTGCAGAGTTTCCTCACTGGTCCCCTGCTTTCTGTTTGTCTCCCTACTAATATTCCATCCACAATATTGTCACACTTACCTTTTTTAACTCAGACTGATTTTTGTCACTCCTCTGCTTAAAATCTTCTATTAGTTCCTATTCCATTGCCAAAAAAATAAAAACTAAACTCTTAGCCTGTTTTCCAAGACCTTTCAAAGCCTGACCCAGTCTCTTTACAATGTACAGTGAGGTACAACAGCATTAGAATCTCACACTGCTTCCCAAACAAGCCAGGCACTCCCCTGGTTCCAGACCTCGGTCTTAGTGTTTATTCAGCTTAAATTTCATTGCCTCCCTTAAAATATTTCCTTAATCCTAACAAGACTTGAGAAATAGTCAATTTATCTTAAACAGACTATCTTCAGTACATCAAACATTAAAAAAAAAAAAAAATTGTAGAATACTGGAAAACAGAAAAGCACAAAATCGAATGCCCTTTCCTATAGGATTTATTTTAACTAACCTGCCAATTCCTACATTTTGTCATTGAGATTTTGCACTTTTTATGGCTTTTTCCTGTATTTATAGCTTTTTATGTCTTTAGCCATAACAATTAAAAAGGGGTGGATATTGGACAGAAGTAGAAAAAAGATGTTAAAGCATCCTTTAATAAAACCTGTTCTAGACGGTTGTTCTGTTGCATGTCGTTGAGTCAGTTCCAACTCAGAGATACCCTATATGACAGAGTAGAACTTCCCCATATGGTTTCCTAGGCTGCCATCTTTAAGGGAGCAGATTGCCAGGTCTTTTCTCCTGTGGAGCTGCTGGGCGAGTTCCAACTGCCAACCTTTCAGTTAGCAGCTGAAGGCTTACCCGTTTCACCACCAGGACTCTTTGTTCTAGATGGTAGGATACCATAATTAATAGATAATGCACTTTGTGTGGAGGCATCCCTGGGTGGTGGAAATGACTACTAACCAGAAGGTTGGCAGTTCAAACCCACTCAGAGGAACCTCAGAGGAATGACCTGGCAATAGGCTTCTGAAACCTATGAACCCTTTGGAGCACTTCTATTCTGCACACTTGAGGTCATCATGAGCTGTAATCTACTCCACAAGAACTTCATGTAGATGGTTAATTTCTAAGTATATTAGAGTCCTTAATGGCTCATACATGTATCTTAATCCATTTTGGTACAAATGATTTGTAGAAATTAAACCTCTTCATACTGTTTTCTATGTGGTTAATAATTTCAACTTTTTAGAAGTTATTTTCTTTATTCATAGGTGCTCTCCTTTGTAATTTAACAAGTGTGATAGCTTGTAGATCCATTGAATTTATCTTGAGTGTGTAGGGCATATATTTGTGCCTACGAAGTTTACTTTTCCTCATATATTAATATGTAAGGTACATAAACCCAAAAAACTGTACACAATTTTTTTTTACATAGTATATGCTTAATAAGTAATACTTGACTACTTCTGAATAATATATTGAGGTGATTTAGTGTGGAGATAAAAATAACATTGCTTTTTGAGTACACTTAAAAGAATATACCTTATTTTTGTATCATTCCCTTACACCAAATAAAATATATACCTCAGATTACTCCCACTTACTGTATTTTCTATTGTAAGTCTGCAAAACTTCAATTTTGGATTCAGAGTCAGAGTTTACAGCACATATCTTTAAATCCTTGGAATGTGGCAATTTAAAAGGAAAATGCATAATATATGTTGACAAACTCAAGAAGTATACCAACCTGATTCACTAAAATTCAAAGCAATCTTTGTGCTTTAGAGGGATTTCTTGAATGCAGTGATGGCAACATTTCATAGACCCCCCCAAAAAACAAACCCATTGATGTCAGGATGATTCTAACTCATTGTGACCCTACTGGACAAAGCAGAACTGCCACAGAGATTTCCAAAGCTGTAAATCTTTATGGAAACAGACTGCCACAGCTTTCTACCCCAGAGTGGCTGGTAGGTACAAACCACCGAACTTTCAATTAGCAGCTGAGTGCTTAACCACTGCACAACCAGGGTTCCTTATAGGAGACAATTTGTTACATCTTAGTGAACGTTTCACTTCAGTCCTTTTTGTACCCACATTTTCAGCATGTTTCACTTCAGCCAAAAAACTGAAAACCGAATACATTTCCATTGCATTGATTCGGACTCATAGAAGTAACCCTATAGGGCAGGGTAGAACTGCGCCACAGGGTTTCCAGGGAGTGCAGGGTGGATTCAAACCATCAACCTTTTGGCTAGCAGCCGTGGCTTTTAACCACTACGCCACCAGGGTTTCCTTTCACTCTAGAGAAAGTGAAAATGCATGTTTAATTCTGTTATCTGTTAACTATACTAATTGGGGTATTTAACTTGTAATGATTCACTTTCATTGAAAAAAACATCTGTAAATAAATATCAACAATGTAAAAACATTTGAAATTAATACATCTTAAAAAGCTAATAATTTTACATCTCCACCAAAAAATAAAATGTTAAAAGTGAATTAACTCTATTAATTCAAATAAAACCTAATCGGCACATTCGTTAACAGCTTTTCCTCAGATAGTCTTAAATAGATTTGACAGAGAATAAGCATCTTCTCAAATTAGGTTAAAGAGTATGAGAAATTCTATCATATCTATCTATCTAACCATCTATCTGCCTATCATTTCTTTACATCCTTCCATCCAACCATTTATCCAGTTATCATTTGTTTAATGTATCTATTTTATTGTGGAGAATAAAGCAAGCCCTATTCAGATCATGGGGTCACTGAGTCAGAATCCACTCAACTACGTTTGGTTCTTGTTTTGCTTTTTAATTCAGAACATGTAACTCTTTAAGTGGAACTTTAAAAATACATCCTCAGTGGCTATATTTCATGAAAAGTGATTTATGATTTCTACCCCAGAAATGATGCACTTCTTTTTAAAAAAAATGTATCTAAGGGTCATGTTCTGCAGGCTGAATTTTATGCAAAATATAAATACAACCCTGAATATTCCACAATGTATAACCATAACTCTTCAAATTCATAAGTGTCTTTTTATTATCACATACAGTGAGTACATATACCTTTTGTAAAATACAAACAAAAAGAAAGAAACAATAAAAGGAAAAAAATTAAAGATAAGTGGAGAAATGACATTAACCAGCTATTAAAACACTTTTATCATTGTGTAATAAAAAAGTTATTCCAAGGTTAAAGAAAATCTTGAGAGGTGGGACAGTGTTAGGCAATTTTTCTCTACGACCCTTTAAATGTTTGCTCAGTATTCTCTCAAGAAAAGAATGCAACACCTCTTTGATAGGTTAAAATTTCAATATGACTAATATAATCCATTAAGTCACTGACTTGGTGTGCTCATTAGTTTAGATAATTTTACTGTCTCACTGTTGGTCCCTAAAAATCAAGAGTTATTTTATTTGTTGTCTAAGCATACAGCTTTAGGTCATGGAAGAATTGGTTATAAGGTCCTCAGAATTTAAGATAGAGACTTCACTTAGATAGATCACTATGCTAAAAGCTGATGATGTTGGGTGAATTCTGGACTGCATGCATATTGATGTCATACACAGAGGTGACTCTATTCAGCCATTTTCAGAAGGTTACGAGTTTTGGACAAGCACATTTTGTCAAGCAGGTTCATGCTCACAAATTTGTTTGGTAGAATGCAACACTGAATTAACTAAATAAACTAAAAAAGCTAGGCTCAGTAATTCCAAAAAAACAAACCAAACCCATTGCCGTCCAGTCAACCCTGACTCACAGCAACCCTGCAGTACAGAGTAGAGTTGCCCCACAGGGTTTCCAAGGGGCACCTGGCAGATTGGAACTGCTGACCTTTTGGTTAGCAGATGTAACACTTCACCACTAGGCCACCAGGGTTTCCGGTAAATGTTATTATTTTTTGCCACAAACATTATTATTCACAATAGACTGTGCCACTAAAGAACATTAATCCGCCGTTAGGTTTATAAATTTCTCAAATTTAGCTAGGAAACCCTGGTGGCCTAGTGGTTAAGTGCTACGGCTGCTTACCAAAGGGTCGGCAGTCCGAATCCGCCAGGTGCTCCTTGGAAACTCTGTGGGGCAGTTCTACTCTGTCCTATAGGGTTGCCATGAGTCGGAATGGACTCGATGGCACTGGGTTTGTTTTTTTTTTTTTTTTTTTGGTTTTGAACTCAAAACCTGAGAGTGACCTGGAAGCCTTTACTAGCCAGATCTATTTCACCTATGTTGACTCACCAAAGAAAACAAGGTTAAAACAAAGTCACTAAAATCGCACACCCTAGCATGCTACCCTTTGGGATCGATGAATAGTTTCAATTTTCTCAACTCCATGACCAAGAGAATCAGAGCAGTTCTTTGGAGTTCCATAAGAAGCTGGCTGTAGCCAGATGAAAAATGGCATTTCTTGTGCTGTTATTGGCAAGGTTAAAGCTTTCCACAAATAAAAAGCTTAACTTCTTCTCAGAATTTAGTTTAGTTTCTTACTTGTATTGTCTAGGCGAATCAGACAACTGGGGAAACTTCATGAAGTGTTAACTACATTTGGAGATACCTGAAAATAAACCCTAAATTTTTATTAAATGACAAATATACTGTACCCATCTGAGATTGCGTTTTCTCCTTGACTTAGTGGAGGTACAGAAAAATGTTCTTCTTGTGTGCCAGGTGGTTGCGAAGATCATATGAGGGGAGATGGATTGTACGGAAAAATATTTGAACAGTAAGGAAAATGAGACAAATGTAAAATGAATGAACTAAGAAATAACAAAGGAACTGGATTTCAGTCTTGACAATGAATAACAGCTCACTTTATATGAGCAGTTGTATTTATTTGAGCCTAAAGTCCTGCTCCACAAAGTGAGAGGTTTAGAATAAATTATTCATAAAGTTGTCTCCACAATGTTTCCATAAAATGTATTTGGAAGAAAAAAAACAATTTTATTGTGGGAGTCTTAGGATTTTGCCAAAACAGGGTGGCTTCCTCTTCTAGCCAGTTCAGTAGCTGGCTGACGGAAGTTGAGCATGCCAAGTGACAAAGACCAGTCAAAGAATGTGGTGTTTTTCCAGTTGTTTTCAATTCACTACCTAACAAAAACCATTCAGCTTCTAACCCATACGTCTGCTGATGAGGAGAATTTCTTTTCAAAAGTAGAAACAGTTCTGAAACCTCACTTTCTGAAGGGCAGATACAACACTAGCCAAGCTATAAGCTTCAAAAAGGTGGATGTTTTCTGCCTCTTTTATACCGTACTCAGCTGCAGAAATACTGAACCGTGAGGACTACCAATACATCTGATAACAACTTCCTTAAATGGCCAGCCATTGATGGGAATTTCATTCGCTAATCAAAACAATAAAATATAAAGAAACATAACTCTTGGAATGAGAGAATGCCCATTGAAATTTTGCAGAACGTTGCATGGAACTTTCCCTTATTGCGTGCTTAGAGCCTTGTTGTACCATATTTTAGAAACAATAATCACAATTTACTATTGCCTGTTTTATCCAGGAAAATAAAGAGCTCTCATATTGCAAATGTTAAAAATGGCTCTGACCAAGGGAAAGATTCCTAAGAAACTGCTATAGTGGGTCAAACAGGACATTTATTTTTGATTAAATTTAGGTATGCTTTTTTTTTTTAATACAATAATTGCACTAATCTTCAAGATTTCTGACTATATTTAATTTTTATTATGGTTTCTATTTCTAAAGTAGTTTTTCTTTAATAAAGAATAATTTTAATTATTTCTTAAACTTGATGCTTTAGTTGGATTTAGGGCATTTCAAAATATAAAAAAGGCAGAATTCACTGGAATATCAAATATTTGAGTTGCTATTAAAATATTCATAGAATTTTCAGCTTTAAATTAACTTACATTTCACTTCAGCACTAGTATTCATTGGTTATTTTAGATTTTGTTGATCATGTGGGCTACCTGGTATTACTCAAATAATAAATACTTGCTATTTTTTTTTTATTTTTTAACCCATCAATCGTAGGTATCATATACAGACATTATTTTTTGTCTGCAAGTTTAGTAATTAAATTTGAGATATTTAATTAAATGTAGAAAAACTGATTTTCCAAATTGTGTAATCTTTGATGTAACTCCTTATAAATAAAATTTTAGATCCAACAGGTATTCAAATAAAGTATTATTTATGGATTATCAACTCTAAATTAGGACTGAGGCTAAATGCTTTTAGATGCTAATTAGTGTTCCCAGAGGTTAACCTGCAGAAGCACGAAGCCATGCCTTTTCCATGCTGACTCTGATTCCGCACATTGTCTTTAATTAGACACAGTATCAGCACTAACAATTTACTTCCTGTCACAGAAACTGCAAGGGAAACCTGGAGACTGGAGTCAGTGATTATGGCTTATTACTAGATCCTGAACAAATGAATAGAGGACCAAACACAGGAAAATGGAAAATTCCATTAAAATGGAAATTAATTTTACTATATTTTATTTGATTATTAATATAACTTTAGTGTTGTTTATTTACACTAAGTATATGTTGAGAACTACAATATCAGTTAATCTTGTAATGATGCTTAGATTACATTATACCCTACAACTTTTGTATCTGTACTGACAAATCACATAAAATATATCTGAATGCCATTTATTGCTTAACTTAGACTATTGATTTACCTAAATGTCCTTTTATTCTTATATATAAGCATTCTTTTTTTTTTCTTTTGGTATTTTTACTCAAAATTTACCAAACTGCTATTTGAAATCTTTTATGTCCCCTATTGCTCAAAAATTAAAATGAATGAATAACTGAATTTAAAGATGGTTACTTCCGTTACTATTTTTTCCCTTTAATTTTTATGCTGGTTATATTTCAGAGAATAAAAAAGAATTACGGTTGTTAGTAATTAGTGAGGTTTGATTTTTTTCTGTTTTAATTAAATTGTAATCATGCTTTTGCCCCCAGATCCCTCTCCAGTGACCAGGAAAAATACTTAAGAACTGTTTAAAATTCAATACAAATAAAAGACTCACTGTTGGTGGAAGGGCAGGACACAGAGCTAGGATCTTTTCTTTTTTTTGTTTGTTTGCAGATTTTAGCGATCTAGTTCTTGTTCTTTATTTTCACCCCTGAAATTAGTATCCTTGTCCTCAATTTTTCCTGCAAAAACACAAACCCACTAAGTTTTCTAAGACTTTTGAGATGAAAGATCTCACCAAGAAAGCTCCATTTATAAGCACCCAGTCAACACTGTTTGATCTTCCTTTGATAAGAAACACATATCCTAAGAGGCAAGCTTCTCTTGAGCGTGATTTTTCTACGGATGACCAGAGATTTAGGGCAACAATAACCACATTATATGTGTCCATATATTTTTAATGCATTGAAGTTAGCAAGATTAAACCCTTCACTCTAATACTGCAAATTTGCCTTCCATTCAAAAAGCAAAAGTATCCTACCAAGAATATGGTGCAAACTATGAAGCCCAAATTACGAGTTTGTTAGCAAGACTGTGTGGTGCTGATATCACTGGTAGCGCTGACTTTTTCAAAAAGGTTGACTCAAATTTTAAAACAACTCTAGAGGTCTAGGAGTTGAGTTCTGAGGGAACTAATCAAATTCCCAGACTCACCAACCGTATTCAAGCAGCTGTTTCATTGAGGAGGGCTTTGTGGTAATTGTTCTCCGCTTACTGCTGCCAACTTTACTGTTGATTTAGTTAACCGAAACGTGGTAAATCTTGTTCTGCAAAGTGCTCTTCTGCGTCAGTAACTGGAGCCGTGGATTTCATTTCCATATTTATTGTCATTTCCACAAACATCTTGTTACATCTATCACTGGCACCAGAGACCTCTCAACTGTGTGTGTGTGTGTGTGTGTGTGTGTGTGTTTTAGGGGAATAGGGACAAATGGGGGTGAGTGTGAGCTTGCACTTACTCTGGCTTAAAATTTCTGTGTATTGCAACCAAAGCCTTTTTTCAATAAGTGTATGTGACCAAGGAACCACTGTCTTAGATAATCTGCACTGTGCCAGGCAACTCCCTCCACTTTCTTCCCCCATTAAAAGTAAAACATACCTTCTCTTTTTCCCAGATGCTAAGGTTACCTGCCCCAATAAGTCCACATGAGGACATTTGTCATTTTAGAAAGAGCACCCCTGTGAGTGACAAATACTACTGTCCTTAAGAGAGTAGGGCCCATAAAACCACAACTGTCTCTCCATCTGTAGAACACCTGTCTTCTGTGCCAGCAAGGACTATTACAGAGATTCAATACAATTTTAAATGAAAGAAACCCAAACCAGTTAAACCAGAGGTCAGTATCCAAATAATTTATACAATGAGAACTTCTTTTCTTTGGTTAGAATATCATATTTTAATCATCTTACTACTAGAAGGCCCTAAGTATACTCCCGAATGTGTACTAAATCATCTGGGAATAAATTGTTTAGTAGGTTGATCTAATTGGAAGCACAACACATTAAAAGACTACAACACTTTGTTTTCAGAATGCTTTTATGCCTACGGTCTCATCTTTTGAGATAAATTACTATTTCTACTGCTTAAAGTCTTGAGACTTATGGAAGGAATACAGTGAACAACACAATGGAATCTTTTTCAGCTCTACAATGCCATAATAATTAAAAATTATGAATTACAGAATAGTTTCACTATTTAAATAACAATATGCATGTGAAACACAAATTAAATTTTTGAATTTAAACTTAAAACATTGAATTAAATGAAGGTAAATTTAACCGTGGAATAATGTTAGATGAAGCAAGAAAACTCACAGGGTAGTTCTGAAGTTCATTTATGGTAATCAAGTTCAAAGTCCTCATGTTAGAATTAAACCAAACCAAACCTACTGCTATGATTCTGACACATAGCAACCCTATAGGGTCTTCAAGGCTGTAAATCTCTACCAAAGTAGACTTCCACAACTTTCTCCCTGGAGCGTCTGGTGAGTTCGAACCACCTATGTTTTGGTTAGCAGCTGACTACTTTTAACTACCGTGCCACCAGGTCTCCTTGAATTAAATGGAACTGGGATCTAAGGAGGTTAAATGATATGTCTTAAATAATTCAGCATGTTATATGAACCACTAATACTATTACAAGTATTCTGAATTATTAGCCATCTTTGTAGACTATACCCCTGAGATCACCTTTTAGCAAAATAACAGAGTGGCACACAAAATAAAAGATATCACCCATAAGATTGGCACCCTGCTGAAAAACCATCAGTATGGAGGCAAAAAGTCAACAATTACTCAAAAGCAAAGATGAGAAGGTAAGGAGGCAGGCAAGTTAGAACACTGGAAAAGGAACAAACAGAACACAATTAAAGAGAAAGTTGACACATTGTGATAAATTCAACTAAGGTCCCTGAACAATTTGTGTGGGAATTTTCAAATGGAAACCTAACTTGCTGTGTAAACTTTCACCAAAAACTCAATAAAATATACACATATTTTTACAGTACACTATATGCTATAAAACTCTGAAAATGGAAAATCATATGTAAAAATGAAACCCAGTGTCAAATCAATATAACTAACTTGTGGCCAGAAACTCCTCTGCATTTTTCGTTGTTTTAAAGTCAACACAACATACAACATCAGTTAATGACCCACGTAAGAAAGAAGGCTATTGGGCAGAATCTCTATGCTCTGAAGTACGTCATTGCTGGAGGATTTAATATATGAAATAAGCCCAGTAATCAATTCAACCCCATTTTCACCACAATGTTCCAAACAAAATCTTTTCACATCAGTTTTTCTCCTTTGGGAATTATTTCTAATATATATATATATTTCATAATATATATTGGTAAAAAAGCAGAACCTCTCTTACCAAAAGGTGATTTGTTGTTAGCTGCCCTTGAGTTGATTTTCAACTCACAGCAACCCTATAGGACAGAGTAGAACTTCCCTGTTAAGATTTGCTAGGCTGTAATTTTTTTTTTTTTATGGGAACATATCACCAGGTCTTTTCTCTCATGGAGAGGCTGGTGGGTTGAACCACCAACTTTGTGGTTAGCAGCCAAACACTCCTTAAAGGTGATTTAGAAGAGTTTAATAAAGCAAGATTTGCAACAAATTAGTATACCGTAAGTATAGAAATGAGTCTGAAAAGAAAACGGAAATAAAAGGAAGTAGAAGCAACCAGCGCGCATACCTTTTAGTGACAATTGTAAAATGGAACTGCTTTCTGTGAACCCTCATGCCCATTTCCCTCCAATAATATTATTATATATTTACATATTTTAAAAATTTCCTTGTGTGGTAAATGTCTGCTTCTCCTTGTCAAGAGGAAGTACAAGGTAAACATGGTGGGAAAGGAGTAAACGTTCGGCTGTTACTCTCTAGCATCAGCTAATTGTCGTCATACCCTAGACTCCAGTAAAATGAGCCAAAGAATAGAAAAAAGGGAAGAAGAAAATCATTCATGGATGTCTGAGGGGAATGGGAGAAGAATATTGAAGTGGAGAGAGAGAGGGGTAAAGACCATTACAATCTGTTTTCTCTGTAAACCCTTTCTTCACACCAGTCTTAAAAAAATGTGCCCAATACTTGTTCCTGTTCTCAGCCTTCACGGTGTTCACATTTCTAGTTGGTTAAACAAAAATGTAAAATAAGCTGATAAAGGAAGAAGTGTAGTATTCATACAGTTCATACTAATGAGACATGGCCGATAAAGTCAAGTTAGTACACAGGCAGGACTACATGGAACGTAAGATTTTGAGGGCAGAACATGACCTGCGGTCCTTTCTCCTAGTTAGAGAGGTGCTTGGGAACATAGGGGAAAGAAAGGGGTAAACAGCCACTTCCAGCTATAGTCCCCTCCTTCTTTGACTGGTCTACACTATTTGTTTAGAAACGTGTTAGGGTTTTTGGAGAAACCGTGGCATCTTCTCACAAGATTAGAGAGACACTTTCAATTCAATCGGAAGTCGATACCAGACATGATGACGTACTCCCGAATATACCACTCTGTATTTACTCATTCTGATTTGATGGTCATTTACATTGTTTTCATTTTCTTCTATGAGAAGTGCATTGAAAGGAATAGACATCGTTCCTTTATTACATGCTTATGGGGTCAAATTTGTCCATGGGGTATACTTAAAAGAAGAATTTCTGGGTTATTAAGTAGAAACATCTATGAATTTTCTGTAAATTAATAAATTGTTCCTAAAACTGTTGTATCAATTTATACTTCCAACAGCAGTATTTAAAAAAAAAATCCCCTTTTATTAACCGACCCCCCAAAAAAAACCAAACCCATTGCCGTGGAGTCAATTCCGGCTCATAGCGACCCTATAGTACAGAGTAGAACCGCTCCATAGAGTTTCCAAGGAGCGCCCGGCGGATTTGAACTGCTGACCTTTAGGTTAGCAGCTGTAGCTCTTAACCACTACGCCACCGGGGTTTCCTTTTATTAACCATTTAGCAAAATTGTTAATGTCTGATTTTTGCCTTTAAGATTCTATTTATGTAAGATAGTGTACTGTAGTTTCAATTTAAATTTCTGTAGATATTAATGCAATTCAGTTTCAAATTTTTTATCCTGTGGCATGCATATTCATATTTATGAACATTTTGTCCAGTTTACTTTTCTCATTTGGTATGAAATTTGGGTTAAATATATGACAAAAATATTGTCCCTGGCTATGGCCTAACCTTGCATTTTCTCAATAGTGGACAGAGGGGGAAACTCTATTCCAGTCCATTACTGGGTGACTTTTGACCTATGTAAGCTTTAAAGTTTAATGTTATTAAGTATGTTAATCTTTCCAGGAAGTTTTACTTGTGAGTGTGTGCGTATGTATGAATGTTTATTTAAGAATCCCTTCTTCTTCTGAAAATCATAGCTACGTTAACCTTTATTTTATTCTACAACTTTTAAGAAGTGATTTTAGATCTTTAATCAGCCTGAAATCCATTTGTTGCATAGCATGATATAGTCATCAAACTTCCTATTCTCCCATAAAACTAGTAGTCTCAGCAATATTTTTGAATGGTCCACCATTTCCTGAATTACACTCCATAATAAATTATTTCCTGCACTGATTTCTGGATTATTTCTGTTAATTTTCTCTGTCTCTACACAAGCATCACACCATCTTTATCCATATCACTTTACAGAGAAGTTCTTCTGCTGGAAATGGTGGGCTAGGTGGTGTTGAAGCATTCCTAAAATATGAAAACTAATAATATGAAAAAAATCTATAAGAAATGTATTTGAAATATCGGAGAGTTTTTAAGGCAGTTAGGATTAGTTGGCTCAACGTTCTGGAAAGGGGGAAAGCAGCAAGAGTAAAGCTTTGCATTTTGTGATTGTTTCTATTTGAGAGCATAGCCGTTGTCTAAAGCAGTAGTTGAGAACCTGAGCAGTGTTGTGAAAAAAAATGTAGGATAGGAGGCTAATATTTCAGTTAAGTTCCTACCAAAACGGAGAATCCCTGATAAAGACTCCGGTCTTAAATAGGTTTCTGAGTGTCTATATGCAAGAAGTAAGGGCAAACCAGGAAATTTTATCCTTCATACAGTCTGAAGCCAAGTTTAAAGTAACCCAATAACTGGCTACTTAGGTGGAGACTGGCAAGTACCCAAGCATAGGTAGCTGCCAAAAGTAAAAAGAAATATATATAACATATTTATGAAACAGATTACTCAGTATTGTAGTTATGCCAATTCTCTCCAAATATATCTAAGCTTCAACTCAATCACAATATAAACCTCAGAATATTTTGAGAAGTGATTCTAATTTGTATGTAAAGAAACAATTGTTCTCTGTTTACCTGTAGCAACAGAAGAAGGAGAGTCAGGAATAGGAGGAGGAAATGGAATTTGTGGCTAATTGCCTCCATGAACAACTGTCTGCTTTGTCATGAGATCAGAACTGTATGGTGTGTAGTTACCATTACTGAACATTTTGATCAAAGATTCATAGACGAATCCTGATCAAAACAGGGATAATGTTGAACAGAACATTAAATTTTCACGGAATCCAGACATTCTGGAGCCATGGAGGCCTGATAAATCCCTGAAACTATTGTCCTGATATAACCTTTAAACCTTAAATCACAAATGTCCCCTGATATTCTGAAAACCAAGCAGTAGTTTAGCTTAACTAGTAAAGAATGTCTGCTTTAAGCATTATGCTGTTTTTAAATCTATCTGTATGGGATCAAATTGACAACAGTAACTGGAAAGATTACATAAGAAACTTAGGAGACAGAGAGTTTATGCTAATGGAGGAGGAAGAACTCAGACATGAAGGATGAGAATGGTTGCACAACTCAAAGAATGTAATTGACTTCACTGAATTCTACATGTAGAAGCTGTTGAATTGGTTTATGTTCTGCTGTGTATATTCTCAACATTAATATAAAAATAAATTATTTTTAAAAAGAGTCAAATTGGGAATATTTAGTCAGGCAGTTAGAATTATCAAGCTACAGCAATTAAGTATTGGCAGAAGGATAGACAAACACAATGGAAGATAATACAATATAGAAATTACTCTGCATATGAAAGGCCACTAGAATTGTAATAAATTTAGTAAAATCATGCTAAGTAAAATAGATGGTCTTTTCAAAGATAAGTGCTAAATCAAGTGGATATTCATATGAAAAAATTTAACACTTGACCATTAACTCACACCACACAGTAAAATTAACTCAAGAGAATTGTATTTCTAAATATGAAAGGTAAGGCTATATAGTCTTCAGAAGGTCAAATGGGTGAAAATCTTTATCAACTTAGATAAAATATTTTCTTAACCACAATACAATAAAGCTGTTAAATATATAAGAAAGTAATGTTAAATTAAACATCAAATTTAAAAAAAAAAAAAAAGCCTACATCAAGAATCTTTTTAAGTGTATGAAAATGAAAAATACATAGTGGTAACATGTGTTGACAACACATGTAACATTTAAACGGCTCTCATTCAGTACATGTATGGTTAAGAACTACAGCTGCTAACCAAAAGGTGGGCAGTTGGAATCTACCAGGCGATCCTTGGAAACTCTATGGGGCAGCTCTGTTCTGTTCTACAGGGTGGTTATCAGTCGGAATTGACTGGACAGCAATGCTCGCTCTCTCTCTCTCTCTATATATATATACATACACACACACTCTATGAGAAGATTCTTTCTTGTGCTTCTCAGCCTCTGGAAGCCCCAGGAGTTTCTTGGCTTATAGATAAATCCTCACGTAGCCTTCTTGACTTCTGTTTTTGCCTCTTTTCCTTATTTATATGACACCACTCAGATTGAATTAGGACCCACCCTCTCCATTATGACCTCATGTTAATTTAAGTGATACATCTTCAAAGACCCTATTTCCAACTAAATCACATTCACGGGAACCAGGGATTAGACCTTTAACATAAATTTTCGGGGGATACAATTAAATTCCTAACAACGCCTAAATTTTAAATGCTATCTTCATATGGAGAGGAATCCCTGGGTGGCAAAAACCAAACGCAGTGCCGTCGAGTCGATTCCGACTCATAGCGATCCTATAGGACAAAGTAGAACTGCCCCATAGAGTTTCCAAGGAGCGCCTGGAGGATTCAAACTCCCTACCCTTTGGTTAGCAGCCCTAGCACTTAACCACTATACCACCAGGGTTTCCCCCTAGGTGGCACGAACTGATAAATCACTGGACTACTATCCAAAAGTTTGGTGGTTCGACCCCACCCAGTGGCACCTAAAAAGAAAAGCCTGGTAATCCAAAAATTCTATCCAAAAGTTCCCTATGGAATTCCACTGTACTCTGCACACATAGGGTGGGTATGGGCTGAAATCGACTCGATAGCAACTGAAAGATTATATATATATATGATTTTACGTCTACTTTTATAAGTGAAATAATTTTTCCTTTTGTATTTTTTTGATTTTGATTTGCTACTGTCATAAAATGATGGGTAAATTTGACATTAAATCCTATATAAGACACAATTATCTGTTCCTAAAATTTTAGAAAAATCTGGGATTAAATATATCCAAGCCTGTTTATTTTGAAAGGAGAAGAATTTTTCATTAGCATTTGATTATCATTGTAATTTCTGTAATACTTATTCATTTAAGATTTCTGTTACTTCTTGAGGCAACAGTAATACTTTGTTTCTATAGAAATGTGTTTTAACTAATACTTAAGTAAAATAATCATAGTTCACACTATTATTTTATTATTTAAACATACTCATCTTTATTTAAAGGAGCCCTGGTGTTGCAGTAGTTAAACTGCTCAGCTGCTAACTGAAAGGTCAGTAGTTCAAACCCACCAGCCACTCTGGGAGCAAGATGTAGCAGTTTGTTTCCATAAAAATTTATAGCCTTGGAAACCCTATGGAGCAGTTCTACTCTGTCATGTAGGGTCACTATGACTCAAAGGCAGGGGGTTATCTTTATTGAAATCCCTTGGTTTTCTTTACATTTTTTTCCTAATGACTTTATCAGCTCGCTCAAAAATTTATCTATTTTGTTAACTTTAACAGCAAAAACCAAAAAATAATGTATTCCATAAATTAAATATATATCATGCTTACATTAATTGTATTACATTTTTAACAAACATTTATTTTTAAAAGACTAAAGTTATTTAATATTTCTAATTTTTGTCTCATAAGTAAAGGACTTTAGCATTGTTGTATATTTTGATCTTTATTATTTTAGATAGATCTTGATATTGTCTTACATTTTCAAAGTAAATATGTTCATTTTTAAAGTTTAAAATTAGATTAATTAATACATGTAACATACTGTTTGCCCCTCCCCCACTTCCTTTTCTTTTTCTGATGTCTTCCTTCTGAGTGTATTTTTTTTTTTCTTTAAATTCTTTAACATTTGTTGGACTAAATGTGCAAAAGAACACTTAGTCCCTTTGCATTTGAAAATGTCTTAATTTTACCTCACTTCTTAAAAATAATTTGATTCCTTAAAAATAATTTTAGGGAACAATCATTTCATCACATGAAAATAATATTTAGATTTTAATTTCTAACTGTTACTGACAAGAGATTGGCTGTCTGTCAAATATGTTTCTTGTCTGTTTTCACTGGTATTTTAAAATTATTTTTATCTTTATGTTTAATGTTTTGTATTTCAACTATTACAAACTTTCACCAGTTTGGATATTTTGAAAGGACTCACAAGGATCCACAGAGCATATTTACCCAAGGTTTTCATTTGAAGGTAAAGGATGAAAAAAAAAAAAAAAATGGTGCTATCATACTGTGTTGTAAAATAGAATACAAGCAAACATTGAAGATCTTAGAAACATCTGGTTGCAAACATCTCAGGGTCTATATTCACACACGGGCATGCTTCTCCAGTTTGAACCTTCAACTTCTTGGACTTATTTTGAGCAAGAGTCAAAGCAAGAAATCCTGATGTCCCCAGAGATAAGACACTGTATGCCCTGTTCTGCCATAAAATAACTCTACCCGACCCTACTACATATTCTGGATTTATTTTAATTTATTCAGCTTTGCGCTCAAAATATACTTCTTATTTAAGGACTCACATGTTCATTATTTTTAAACCCTATATTTTATATAAATTATTTTTAATAGGCAGTACATTAACATATTACATTCTGTTGTACATAGGATCACCATGAGTCAGAGCAGACTAACAGCAACACGTTGAACATATGATAAAATCAAGTGCATATTTTTTACATACTCAGGAAAATGAAAGGACAGGCAGTTTTGTGAGCAGATACATCATGGGTTTTGGTTAGTTTTGTCCCATGCATCCTCTTTATCTCTGAAGACTTCAGTTACTTCTTTTTTATATGTTTTCCTCGTATCCCAAAACTCACTCATGCTTTATTTTGCATATTGGTATTACTATTTGAGCTCTCAGTGTTTCAGCTTGAATATAGTTCAGCTCATTTACCATCTTTCTTCCCTGTTCAATATGATATTAAATAAATCTATTGAGTTAATTTTTGTATATTCTATTTCTATACTTTCCATTTGATTTTTTAAAAAATATATTCCATTTCTCCGGTTAAATTCTCCATCTTCTTATCTATTTTCTTGAATATACCACATTACAATTTATTTTAGAACCCGTATTTGAAGACACAAACATCATCATCATTTCTCTGTGTTTAAATGTGTATCTCTTTTTTGTAAAATTCTCTTAGTCATCTTACATGGAGCACTTGGTAATATTTTATTGGATTCTGGACATTGTGTATGAAACACTGCAGAACTTCTGAATGATGCTGTCTTCTTCCAGAGAAGATTCACCCTTTGCTCTGGAAAGTAGGTAGAGTGGCACAAACCCAAACTAATCAGATGAGCTGAACCATTTCTGGGTTACTGTTTCTGTGGCCCTGTTCTATCTCTGGTTTACCCTCACTTCTGAGGTGTAGCCCTAAGGGTGATCTGAACACAGGGTCTGAATCATTTGCCAGGCTCTTTTTTCACCAGTGAGTAATGACCTTTACTTTTTGCCTCCTTGAGACCATAAGCAGGCAAGAAGTTCTGTTTTCCTTTACAAAATTTTTCTACTTTGCTGTTTAGAGTCTTGCCCAGCACAGGTTAAGAACTCAGAAAATGCTTAAAGGGAACAAACACTGAGTGGATATCCACTTTGGGGCTATTTGAGTAACAGGATAGTCTCTCCTCTTGAACAAATGAAAACATAGACATACTGTATGAGCAAGTAGCTTTCAGACTTTGGACAGCAGGCAGCACAGGAGACTGATCCCCAAAAGAAGGGGAAAAAAATGTAAGTAGCCCTGTACCTGTCCCAGCTTCCTACTTGTAGAGAGTTTTCAAGCTATAAAATGGAGAGGCCAGGGTGTGGGGCAGGGCGAGACCTACTGTAGGTGAGGTGACAGAGCTCACTGTGGAAACTAAGGGGACTTGAATTATCAACACAGGATACCAGGAAAGAAAAAAAAAAGTTGCAGATATCTGCAGAGGTTGTCCCTTAAGACTTCTACTGAGTACAGATCAGCAACTACATAAAGGAAACTGTTGAAGCCAGGGGAATAACTCCCTGAAATGAGCAGAGAAAATTATGTTGACAGAGCAAGAAATAGTTTGCTTTTCCACCACCTAAACCAGTAAAACTAGTTGCCATCCAGACCAACTCATGGTGACCCCATGGCTGTCAGAGTGCAACTGAGCGCCATAGGAATTTCAACTGCTGATTTTTAGGAAGTGGATCTTTAGGCCTTTTTCTGAGGTAACTCTGGGTAGACTCAAGCCTAATGTTTTGGTTAGCAGCAGAGTGTGTTAACACTTCGTACCACACAGGGACTCTTCCCACCACCCAGAGTGAACTTTTTTTCTTTTAAGTAATTTTTAATTCTACCTAACCATTGGGCTCTTTGGACCGGCTCTTATTCAGTGAAAACTGGGAGAGCTAGGACTAAGTGGGACTCCCTTGTTTTTTAGGGATTTCACAAGTTTCCTGCCTTTGACGGTGTGCTTGCAACTTTTTTGTAACTTTCTATTAAGAGCCCTATCTCAAAATGCTCTCAATCATTAGCCATTAGAGAAATGCAAATTAAAACTACGATGAGATTCCATCTCACTCCAACAAGGCTGGCATTAATCCAAAAAACACAAAATAATAAATGTTGGAGAGGCCGTGGAGAGATTGAAACACATACACTGCTGGTGGGAATGTAAAATGGTACAAACACTTTGGGTATCGATCTGGCATTTCCTTAAAAAGCTAGAAATAGAACTACCATATGACCCAGAAATCCTACTTCTCGGACTATATCCTAGAGAAATAAGAGCCTTTACACGAACGGATATATGCACACCCATGTTTATTGCAGCACTGTTTACAATAGCAAAAAGCTGGAAGCAACCAAGGTCCCCATTAAAGGATGAATGGGTAAATAAATTATGATATATTCACACAATGGAACAGTACGCATCGTTAAAGAACAGTGACGAATCTGTGAAACATTTCATAACATGGAGGAACCTGGAAGGCATTATGCTGAGTGAAATTAGTCAGTTGCAAAAGGACAAATATTGTATAAGACCACTATTATAAGATCTTGAGAAATAGCATAAACTGAGAAGAACACATCCTTTTGTGGTTACGAGAGGGGAGAGAGAGGGAGGGTGGGAGGGAGTTATTTGCTGATTAGATAGTAGATAAGAACTACTTTAGGTGAAGGGAAAGACAACACTCAATACAGGGGAGATCACCACAACTGGACTAAACCAAAAGCAAAGAAGTTTCCTGAATAAACTGAATGCTTTGAAGGTCAGCAGAGCAGGGGTGGGGGTTTGGGGACTATGGCTTCAGGGGACATCTAAGTCAATTGGCAAAATAAATTCTATTAAGAAAACATTCTGCATCCCACTTCAAAGTGTGGCATCTGGGGTCTTAAACGCTAGCAAGTGGCCATCTAATATGCATTGATGAGCCTCACCCCACCTGGATCAAAGGAGAATGAAAAACACCAAGGTCACAAGGTAATTATGAGCCCAAGAGACAGAAAGGGCTACATGAACTAGAGACTACATCATCCTGAGACCAGAAGAACTAGATGGTGCCTGGCCACAACCGATGACTGCCCTGACAGGGAACACAACAGAGAACCCCTGAGGCAGCAGGTGAACAGTGGGATTCAGACCCCAAATTCTCATAAAAAGACCAGACTTAATGGTCTGACTAAGACTAGAAGAATCGCAGCAGTCATGGTCCCCAAACCTTCTGTTGGCCCAGGACGAGAACCATTCTCGAAGCCAACTCATCAGACATGGATTGGAGTGGACAATGGGTTGGAGAGAGATGCTGATGAGGAGTTAGCTACTTGCATCAGGTGGACACTTGCATCAGGTGGACACTTGAGACTATGTTGGCACCTCCTGTCTGGAGGAGAGATGGGAAGGTAGACGGGGTTAGAAACTAGCAAAACGGTCAAAAAGAAGAGACTGGAAGGAAGGAGTGGGCTGACTCATTAGGGGGAGAGTAAGTGGGAGTATGTAGTAAGGTATATATAAGTTTATATGGGAAAGGCTGACTTGATTTGTAAACTTTCACTTAAAGCACAATAAAAATTATTAAAAAAAAAAAAAAACTACCTTATAAACACTCAGTGAGTTTTACTTCTTTGACAGGTGTGCACCTCACACAGGTTCTGGCTTTCACAGGTTTTACTGTAACTGAAAATGAATTTTTTTTAAAAAGTCGTTTGCAATTTATTTATCCCAATTCTATTTTTTTAATTTTTATTGTAGTTGTTGAGAATATACACAGCAAAATATATTCCCATTCTACTGTTTCTACATGTACAACTTAGAAACACTGATTTCATTCTTTGAGTTGTGCAGCCATTCTCACCCTCCTTTTCTGAATTGTTCCTCCTCCTTTAACATTAACTCACTGCCCCTTAAGCTTCCTATATAATCTTTTGAATTGCTGTTGTCACTTTGATCCCATGTAGATAGTCCTTAAAGGAGTGTAATGCTCAAGGCAGACATTTTTTACTAGATAAACTAAATTATTATCTGTTTCTAAGAAGATTTTAGGGGATATTTTTGGTCTAAGGTTTAAAGAATATCTCAGGGCAATACTTTGAGAGATTCATCCAGCCTTCATGGCTCCAGAAATTCTGAAGTCCATGAGAATTTTAAATTCTGTTCTGATTTTCCCCCTTTTGATTGGGATTCCTCTATAGAATTTGTTATCAAAATGTTCAGTAATGGTAGCTGGGCACTATGCAGTTCTTCTGGTCTCATGGCAAAGGAATTTTTCACGTAGGCAATTAGCCACACATTCCATATCCTTCTCCTATTCCTGGCTCTCATTCCTCCTCTGGCAGAGACCAATTTTTGTGCCTTGGACAGACGCTTGCAAGCTTTTAAGACCCTGGGCACTAAGCAACAAACTAGGAGATAGAACAGAAGCATTGAACATGTTATTAGACTAATTAACTGGGTGGGCCCATGAAACTATGACCTTAAACCTCCAAACTAAGAAACCATGAGGTTTTTGGTTGTACATAAGCAGCCTCAGTAGCTGCTCTTTCATTTGTTTATATTTATTTTTGTCATTGTTGCAAATATCAGAGTGAACTTCTTAAATTACAGCTTACTGAATACCATCTGAGCATCAAAGAGAGCGTTAAGAAGATTAAAGGAGGGATAGAAGGGGCCTAGGTAAATATTCTAGGCAGAGGGCAAGTATCTGGGATATTTTCAGAGGACGATGATTATTCACTACGGCTGCATCATAGGGTCAGAATTTGAGCGACTTAAAGAGAAACCTTGAGAGATATGCAAGTTCTAGACCTTTGGTGGCTTTGACTATCAATATTTAAAGAATTTCATATTTTGTAGATTAAGTAGGGGGCATTGAAGTATCTTCCACAGGAAGTGACTGGATTAAAATATGTTGCAGAAACACCACTTGTGACCTTGAGGATAGTAATGAAATTAGACAGAAGGCCTTAGAAATCAGTTAGAAGGCTTTTGTGATAGCTCATCAAGAGAGAGAGAAGGTCAGTAAGTGAGGCCAGATAAGACGTAAGTTACAGTGTTGATATCAGTGGAACTGGGTAATACAGGGAGCAAAGGCCCTGAGATCGGAGGGTGCCTGTTTGAGAAATAGTGAAGAGACTGCTGTGGTTAGAGGAGAAACAAGTAAAAGAGAAATAGACTATACTATTATTATGGAGGTCATAGGGGGTTGAATGTGGAACCTAGAGGCTTGTAAAACAGAGAACAGAGGGGCCCCCAAATCTGCAAACAAAATAACAAGAAATGGCCCAGGGCACAGAAAGAAAGCCATTCCCCAGAACAATGGGGCAGGGTATCTAAAAATAGCCCACAAACTTCTTTAAAGTTGCCTTTCAGAACCAGTTGGAGAAGACCAGGCCCAGGAACATGCGCAGAACATCCACCTGTGACCGCTGTGTGACTTTCCACCAGGGGCAGTGAGGGGCTACAGCCCCAGCTGGGGAATCGAGTCCAGGGAGTGGGAGACGGCGCAGGCGAGACACCCCATAACAAGTCCTGCTACGAATTCCATTGGCCTCCAGGACAGGAGACATCTTGGAAAGCTGCTTTAAGTGCACCTTAGTTAACATACCCCCGCCTGTGTCCATGAATAAACATGAATTTTTTCCCGCCCAAGAACTTTTAAAAACTGGGGCCTGTGTTTTGTTCTGTGAGATGAGGGTGTGTGTTGCTCTAGGCCCTCCTCATCTCCGCTTGCAAGCCTCTTCAATAAAGCTTTGCTCGTGTGGAAAACTACGTGCCTTACCTGCTCATTCTTGACCAGTGACAGGCAAGAACCTTATTCCTTTAACATGGGTACTATTTTAAATATAATATATGGGAAAGTTGGTTTTCCTTCATTAAATTATTAATATTGAATGAGAAACAGATTTGGGTGGAGAATTAAGGGGCTTACTTTTGGATATGTTGAGTTTGAGTTGATGGAACACCACATTAAATTGTCAAGTAGAGAGATGGATTTAAACATCTGGAAATCAGTACAGATGATAGTGTAATGAGGTCATTATTAGTGATATTCTTTTTCCAAATACGTAATGATGTTTGGTTAATAAAACAATTCCAAATATTTAAACATGATTTCAAATGTAGGTAAAAGTATAACATTTCAGACAAAAAAAGCATTAGCCTCAATATATATATATATATATACAGAATGAATATGTGTGTGTATATATACATACATACACAATGAAAATACTTAGGAAGAGTGGTACAAAGTAAATTAGATAAACACATTCTTTTAATTTTGTTTGGTATATTTTTAGTAATTCCACCAAGATACAATTCCATAAATCATGAATAGAGACAACATTCAACAAAACAGTTGTTACATTACCAATTATTATAAAAATAGAAAAATGCAACTGAAAAAATGACTAAAAATTGTAGTAACTGACATTTAAAATTCGTCAAATCTAATCTACTAATTGAATAAGTAATTACTCCTCCTCAAAATAACAAGAACCACATAGCAAAGTGTGAATAGTTCGCATACGTACTGAAATAGACACAGTGTTGAGGAGCTGTCCTCTGCATCATTAATTGGGCAAATAAATAACAACCCTGCCTAGATTATAGTAGCTGATGATATGGAAGAGCTCAGGGGCTAAAATAATTCCTGTAAATAAGCAATAGTGTGATAGGGAACCAAGACAGAACATTTTCACAAAGAAAGCCTGATGTGACACCACCTTTTATGATCAGATCTAGATGGCTTTATTTACTAGATGGCAGACAGCAAGTTATTGCAGTCCACAAAGGGGTTTAAAAAGGAAGTACAACAACTTTGAAATATCTACGCATCATAAATTATTTAAATAAATGATGAAAATAATTGAAGTGAAAATTACTTTCTCTTCCCATCTCCTCCTTCCTGTTCTTTTTTGCAATAATACTAGTTTATCCTTTAGCTTAAATAGGACTTTCTCAGAGAGATCTTCCCTAAAATATTCCCATTTAAAATAAGTCTTTATCATTACTATTTTAACAGTGTTTTTTTCTACACAATGGAAAATAATCTTTTTTTGATAACCCTGTGGAAAACAAGAACTAATGGCATAAGGAGGAAACACCTCAAGAATAAGGTGGGATTCATTAAATTAATATTCATTTTGCCTTCTTGCAAATACAGTGGTTAAGATAACTTCAGAAAAAATGACAGAAGGAAAAGTGATTACTTAAGTTTTACTTTAAAATATACTATAATAAAGTTCAGCATTTAAAATACTTCCCAAAGTATATCATTCATTATATCTGATGGCCAGACAATCCTTCCCTCTCCCTTAATGGGAAATAAATACATGTAAACTATGTTCACATAAGTTGCTACCAAATATTTTACTTATAGAGTCCTGCATCCCCTGAAATCATGATGAGGCGCTCAGCACAATGCTATGCAAAGTGTGGTCCAGACAACAGCAGTGTCAGTATTGCCTGAGAGCCTGCAGAAAGTCTCAGTTCCCACTTAGTCACTGAATCAGAAATGCAAGATGCCAATATGATCAATTTTTAGAAGTGTCACTCTAGTACATGGTGACAACTGGAAGTGCTGGGTCCAGGCTCTGGTTTCTTCTCTGCTATAGCCTCACTGTATTATCACTTGACCTCTCTCATCTCTGTATTCTCTTTAATTGAGAGAATATATCTGACTAAATTATATTTGAGATTTCTACCAGAGAAAACACATTATAATATGGTTATGAAAAAACCTTTTTGTAATTTTCTATGTGGTGATGGAGAATCCCAATGCAATAATTTCTTCCCCCTCTCATGGTAACAAATGGTATCAACACACTTTGACCAGTCTTCCTAAGCAATTATTGTACTGTTGTTGTTAGTTGCCATTCAGTCTGTTCCAATCCATGGTGACCGCATACACAACAGAATGAAACGTTGCCTGGTCCTGTGCCAACTTTATGATCATCAGTATGCTCGAGTTCATCTTGTGGCCACTGCGTATTTTGAGTATCTTTCAACCCAGCAGGCTTGTCTTCCAGCATTATATCAGAAAATATTCTGTTGTCATCCACAGGGTTTTCATTGGCTAATTTTTGCAACTAGATTACGAGGCCTTTCTTCCTAGTCTGTTTTAGTCTGTAAGGTATGCTGAAACTTGTCTGCCATGGGTGGCTCTGCTAATATTTGAAGTACCAGTGGTACAGTTTCCATCATCATTGCAACACACAAGCCAATACAGTTCAACAAACTGACAGATGAGTGGTAGAATTATTACATTGGCTGATGTTTATTGAGCACTTACTATTTGCCAGACACTGCTTTTAGTGCTATACATGGATTACTTCACTTAAACCTGAAACCAACCCATTCTAAAGATTAAAAAAAAAAAAAGGAACAGAGTTTAGATACTTTCCTAAAGTCAAATAGCTACTGAATGGCAGAGTTAGGATTTGAATGTAGACATTCCCGCTCCAGAACCTGCACTCTCAAACACTGAACTGACAAAATGCATGCCTTTCTAAGTGAAAGGCTGCAGGTCTACATTAAAGGAGGACACTGTGTAATGTCTGAACATACTCCACTCTAGAAATTATGATGACTGTTCTTATGCTCGATAGTTTTTTCTGCAGAGGCAGAAATTCATTCCCAAACATCCCATATAAAGTGAAAAAAAAAAAAATGATGTCAATCCCTGTCTTGGAAGTAATAATACAATTTTGGACTGTGTCTTGTTTGCCATGGTTTTCACGTCATGCTCAACTGTTCTATCTGGTAAAACCCTCCTGCCTTTTGCTGCCATAACTGAGAGAATTATAACTGAGACTCCTCAAATAGTTAAAGAAATCTCCCTTCAGGCAGAGAGCACAACGTAAGTAATATATTAAACTACAGATGGTAAAGCATAAAGAAGAAATGCTCTGACTGATCTTTCAACATCCTGAAATTTCCAGTTTCTCATAATAAAATATGAAAAAAATTACTAATTTTATAGACCACAAAACAGTACTATTTGTAGGAACAAATTGCTAGATATATTCCTAAATAACAAAGTCTCTATAATTCTGGATATTGTTAGAAAATAATTACATATATGTGTGAACACAGAAATGTCCTTTTAATTCTAATATCCAGATACAATCAACGTCAATATAGAAGCATTTCCTTAAACTATATGAGTTTGAATTTGTTTGCTTAATTTTGAACATTATATAGTATTACTTACCCTTGTATTTTAGGAGATTTGTAGTTTTTTCTAGTTTTGAGTATACTGAGGCATATTACTAAAAATTGAAACAATATGAGCATAATTAAAAATTTAAAAAATAAAGAAGCTGTAATTCTACTTCCCAAATTTAAACAGCATCGATCTTTCCTATCAATGTTTGGGTTAATTTGAATCATATGTTTATTTTTGTATTGTTATCTTGCATGATTTATGGCAAACTAAACTATTATCCCTGAGTTAAACACCTAAATTTTGGATTTCTCACACATTTCCTCCTTTTAATCGAGGATTTCATTAACATCCTTTTAATCGAGGATTTCATTAACATCCTTTGGTTATCATTGTATAAATGCTTTCATCTGCAGGGATTTATGATAACAGGGGATTCTTCAGATGGTCACTTACCTAGGTAAGGCTTTAAGACTTGGACACTACTGTTTAGTAGGTAGGCACCATCTAACCTGTTTGGCCATAGCTTAGCATTCAGTTTCTGTGACCTTAAGTGGAATCCTGTGTAGAGTATTGATCACATTGGTGGAACAGCTTGACTACCCAAAAGGACGACCTAAGACGTGAGCTTGAGTCCATCAAAGAAATGAGTTTCATCTATATGCATGATTCTTTTCATAGGCATTAGGTTAGTTTTCTGAATAACAACATATGGATGTAACTTTTAAATGACATTCGATTATTCCAATAATGATTACAACAACAGCAAGTATCATCAACATAGTTAACAATATAGATCTAACCCAAGATTCCATTCTAGAAGGCAGCCAACTTAAAATATCTAGGAAGAGGGAGCTATGCATGGGAGGTATTTGAAGCCAGGAAGCTTTTTGGCAGACTTGTCTGATTTCTTATTCTACTTCACCCAATGTGTCTACCCAAGTGCAACAACAAGCATTGGCAACTGCACCGACTTCTCCTCATTGGGCTGAAAACTAAACTCATAGGTTCCCGGTAGAGATGAGAGATTGTCTAAAGGAATAGGGGCAGCAGAAGGACAATCCTCTTGCAAGGGCAGACTTAATGCTTATAATTAGCAAATGGCTTTTTCTGATATAGTTCCCTCAGTTTCAATGTTCATCTCTCCTTGTTCATTAAATTGTATGTAACAATTCCATTTAGACAATAAATCTTTATCAGATTATCTGGGGTATCTTTAGGAAGTAGAAAGAGATGTAAATCTACTAAATGCTAAAGAACATTGGAACATGTTTAGAATGAGTTAAAATTTGTTCTTGATTAGCAACCCCCACAGCTTTAGAAGTTTTGGTACTGTTTTTTAGGGTAGGGGATTTGGAAACATGCATGGTTGATGGTCCATAGGGTAGCATCCATATCAATTAAAACTCCACAAGGTTCTCCAGTTACATGAATTAGAGTTTCCCCTTGAGAATTTAAGGCCATCATTAGAAAAACCTTCACTTTGTCCCCCCTCAAAAGAAAAAAAAACTCATTGCCGTGAACTTGATTCCAACTCATAGTGACTCTAAAGGACAGAGTAGAACTGCCCCAAAGGGTTTCCAAGGAGCTCCTGGTGGATTCAAACTGCTGACCTTTTGGTTAGCAGCCATAGCTCTTAACCACTACTCCACCAGGGTTTCCAGATGTTGCCAGAGCCCCTTAATTCTCTTCTTACCTGGGCATTATCTGATGACAGATTACCCAATTTATTCTTTAATTTTATATATTTTTTCTCAAAATGTCCAGGTTTCTTACAGTAATGAGGTTCCTGGTTTAGCACCATCTGGTTTGTACCCCATAAGCTTTAAATTTATTATAGTTAGGAGACTATAGCTGTTGTAATTACAAAGCTATCAATTTATTTGTCTTAGCAGTTTGTTCAGTTTCCATAATTTGAGCAAGTTCATGAGCTAATCCATTTAGTTCAGTGATAGGAGCTATTTTCCAGTTAAGTCTATGCCTATTCACTAAGGCCGAAAGCTCAGGATTAAGTCAAAAATAAATGCAGCATTAAAAGCTCCTGAAGCTCCCAGAGTTAAAGGGTTTAAACATGAATATTCAGTAAATTTCTGAAATAACCAATTTTGAAAAACTTTCATCTTTATTTTGTATGCATGAGTCAATCTTTGCCGAATCAACTACAGAGGGAAATGTCTTATCGAGGGCATCAAGCAATTTTTTTTCCTTGTTCTGGCCCTCTTGGAGTAGATCCTCAGCGTCTTGCTGGTATCTAAAGCAAGGCTAGCTTGAAGATCTCTCCAATCTCCATGTTCTAAATATAACTGCGCATCCCTAGGACTGGCTAACATATGAACAAATTGATATAACTCTGGTAACCTGGGCTGGTAGGCATTGATAAGAAGTTTAAATTCTTTAGCAAATTTATAAGGGTCCTTTTGTAAATCTAGAAAGTCCTTAACAAAACTGTAATTCACTATGAGTTCAAAGAACAAAGGTCAAAGTAGGTTCACTGGGAGGTTCCCTGTGGCCCTCTGCCAGTGGTGGTGCAGGCCAATATTTAAAAAGCATTTCAGGAAGAGGTTTATACCTCTTTGGTGAATTCTTTAGGAAAGAAGGGGAGGCCTGAAAGGCTGTTAGGAGAGTGAGAAGGTAGAGACAGAGAGAAGATACAGCCAGCAGGGGAGTAGAAGGAACTGGAGCAGACATGTGACATTCTAATTCCTTTTGTCTTTTGGTAAGTTTACAAATTGTTTTTTACATAGAAGCTAGTCTGCTTTCCTCCGCCATTTGGAAGCTTCCCTATATCAATAAATAAGAATTCCATTGCAGTTGCCAAATGTGGGAGCCTAATTTACTGCACAGAAAAGCTAGTCTGTCTAGGTCAAAGGAATCCCAAATGGGCAATTGATCTTCTAAACTGTCCTTGGTAAAGTCATACCAGTGCTCCAGAAAAAGGCAGGGATGGAGGTAGAAATGTTTGCTCATATGAGTGGCCAGTGTGCCCGAAATTGGTCCTGCCGAGGCATTAGAGCTGGCATTTTCCACCTTACTAAAACAGTGAATTGCACTTGCTAGAAAACCTAAACGTGCACTAAAGCTTAAAGGTCCACTAAGACCTCAATGAGTGCTGAACATGAGTGTGCACTGAAGAAAAGATTAGTTGAAACTTATTGGACAGAAACCTCTGGCTTTCCTGAGATCAGATCGGAATCATTTCAGGAATTTGCCACTATATGTCAGCCTAGCCAAACCTAATTTGGCAATGAAATTGTCAAAATATTCAAAAAGTAAACGGAAAATAAATGTGTGAGAGAAAACTGATAAATATTGAAAAGCAACTATACAAAGAAAGTGAAGCTCAATTCCAGAGGCCTTTTACCTGGGATGACTCCTGGGGTCTGTGGAAACAGAAGGTCTCAAGGAGGCTGCACTGGTACCGAAAGCTCCAGGCCCTTGATGTCCTGGAAGCCGCCAAAGATAATTCACCTTCAAATCCCATGTATCTGACACCAGAAAATGTCCAAGAGTAAAAACTCATACTCTGTTAAAATAAAAACAAAGAGACTTGTTGAAGGTCCAATACAATTTAAACCAGGAAAAATGCGGAACTCACAAAATGAAACTAGAATGCTCTGAAGTGGTGAGCTGACAAGGACGTATTTATATCCTTAAATCAGGAATTAACAATGCAAAGTTTCTGATTGGTTCTCAGTGTTGTAAAGAGTCAGGAGATGGGATAATTCAAAGTGGGGAATCAATAGAGATTGTTTCAAAGTGTACACACAGGCTTCTTAAATTGGATACCTTAGATAATTGCAGAAATTTGTGACTACAGCAAGAGTTTACAGGGTGGCAAAATTCCTGAGAACATTCTAAGATAGTATCCCTAGCAAACATTGTCAGGGAGTTGTTTGTGTAGGAGATTTCTGATAAGAAGATTGCACCAAGACTCTCCTTTTAGAGACATTGTTTCCATATCTTTAGCTTAACCTCAGTGAAAAAAACATTTTCTTGGTTGCAAGATTAAGTCTGCTCAAGGTTAACAGTTGCAGAAGAATAGGCAAAGGCTAAAATGGAGTGGGGCTTAGAGATAGGCTAGTCACTTTGACAGGAGTTAAGTACCTGGATTTTGGAGCTCTATAGAGTCTTCATGACTGCTTTTATGAGTTTAGTTTCTACTCTTTACATGACTCATGACTGCATTTTCCTACCTTATGGATTTAATGTCAATTTAAATCTTACTGTAAAGTCATTTTAGATCTTTTGGAATTTATGTCTCCTTTCTTTTCTTTTTTTTTAGTGAATATGTTTTATAGGCTGATATTTTTAGAGTAATTAAGTTTAATTCATTTCTTTGCTTTATAATTTTTCTTAAGCATTTCTCTCTGTTGGCTCAGGATTCAGAAATTTTTATGTATCCCTGCCTGAATCTTTTTATTCTGGATAAAAATCAAAAGGAAATTTGTTTTTTAAATTCTCTATGTTCTGCCATCAATAGTTCAGAGATCCAGCAACCCAGCGGGAGGAAGGTGAGGCTGGGTACATCCACTGAGACAGGAAAAACAGCATTGAGTAACACCTCTGAATTTGAGGTGGTAGTCAGGATTTTTCTCTGAAAAATTAAGCCAAGTGTTAATTGATGGAAGCCCCCTAGGACAGGCCCTCCACATACTGTAGAGTTGCCAGATAAAATGCAGGACTCATTGTGAAACGGAATTCAGATAAATAAACAAATCTTTTTAGTATAAATATGTCATAAACATTATATGGGGTATGCATATCTTAAAAATATTATTTGTTTATTAGAAATTCAAATTTATTTGGACACCCTGTGTATGTTATTTCCTAAATCTGACAACCCTAAATAGTACTATGTGAGGAGCAAATAACAACCAGTTGCACCTTTAACTACTGCTGTACTTCACACCTCACATTCTTTTAGTCTATCTTGTTCTGATAAGATGTGTTATTAAGATACTGTTCAAAGGTATTTCTCTCTCATTCCCTGGATTACTGCTGCTTTTCAAATTCTGGGGTTGTCAATTGGCTCTTTCTTTAACTTTCTGTATAGTTTTCTGTAAGAAAATAATCACTGTTTCCAATTTTTGACCATCATTCTTACCTAGTGATAATGGAGGAAATTCCTCAATTTTGCAAAATATTGGCAATTCCAAAGGAGATCCAGAGTTAAATTTAAGAAAGTCAGTTTTGGACACTTTCAATACCATTTTACAAATATGTCTTTAAACTTTTTCAGACTTTGTCACTAATTCACCTGATCAATTGCCAGCTCTACTTATGAGTGAACCAGATTGATTACTATTTCCAAATGATTCCAGCTGAGATAGAATAAGAAAGTGTGCAGTACAGAAAATTCTTCTGAATAAGGGAATGCTGTGCATTTCTGTTAAAATACATGCTACCAGAGTATATTACATATTTTATCATGTGTGTGAAGGACACATTAAAAATATATTTTTCTCCATAGCAGAAATGCTCCATTACAAGGGATACATAGTTAAACAAAAGTCTAAAGCAGCAAATATAAACTAGCATGCCCCATCCTTCTGTGGCATCAGCACAGAGGAAGGCAGAGAGCAATTTAAGAGCAGCAGCTGGCAGGGCACAGCGGCACCATACCATTACAGTTGGGCTACCAAATGAAATCAGGGAGCTTTTTTCCGTGAAATTGGGGCCAAGAGGCTACGCTTTGCTTGGAGTGACTGTTTCATTTATGTATATATTTACTCATTTGTTTTACATTTGTTAGGTGCTGGAGCCAGAAGTTTGCTCAAGTAGATGAGAGGTGGGGCTGTAAGATTGCTGCTATTTCAAAACTCCTACCTTGGGGAATTCGTTATGCCAATTTGGGTATGGGGAATTAGTTAATACTGCCCTAGAAATGGAAAATAAGGGTCACAACCCAGGTTAAATCCAGAAAAAAAAAAAAAAAATAAGCTCTCTTTGTTTAAGCAAATCATTCAGAATGTACAGAGGTATAGAAAACAGAGGAAATTTACCATTTGTCCAGAGGACTTAAGAGAGTTTCTTCTTTGAATTCAGTTCCAGAAATGCCAGAATGACTGGAATCTTTCCGGGTTCTCTATTTCTGATCCTAATATGGACATATAAGCAACTCCTAAAATTTCTGTTACTTTAAAAGCAATGACCAAAGCCCCTCTCATGCCTCCCCCCAAAAAACTGCACTCTCCACTTGCTTCTATTGGCTTTATGAAAAGAAATTTAAATATATCTCTGTTTTTAAAGTTGTGTCAAAGAGAGAGAAACACATCTTTCTTTGCTACGTAATTAAAACCTAAAGCACTTTCTCTGTTATTTTCCTTTGATTTTCTTACACTCTAGTCACTGAAAAGCAAACAGTTCTGCATAATTCACCTACATATGCAATCTCAAAAATCTCTAAAACCTTGTTTTGGGGACAAGAAAAGCAAATACAAATTTTGAGATACACTATCATACATGTTTGAGGATATTCAGTTGGTTAAGATGAAGATATTTTCCAAGTTAAAGCATAAATTTTATATAAAAACAATCAAAACACTTGTGGGGAGTGTGCTTCTTAGTCCAAGTAAATGTACAAGACAAAATGGGTGGCTCCTGTTCGGAGGTGGGATGGGAGGGCAAAAAGGGCTAGGAGCTGGTTGAATGGACACTGGGAAACCTGGGGTGGAAAGGGGGAGTGTGCTATTACATTACAGGGATTGCAACTAGGGTCACACAAATTGTATAAATTTTTGTATGAGAAATTAACTTGAGCTGTAAACTTTCACCTAAAACACAATAAAAATTAAAAAAAAAAAAAAATCCCCAAGAACCTTATTTGCAAATTATTTGGAAAATAAGATACTGTTTCAAGACTCTTTCCAATGAAATTCATCTATGTTTGCTCAAAAAGGACTGTGCATTCTTTCTGATTTGCAACAAACCATTAAAAAATTTTGGGAATGGAAAAGGGTGATGTTTTAACAACATGGTGAATATAATGTCATTAACTGTACATGTGATGATCATTGAAATGACAAATGTTTTGTTACATATGTATTTACTACAATTTGAAAAAAATGTACCTCATGTTAGCATCTTCTCTGAGCTAGACTCTGTGTTTATCACTGAAAATAAAATAAGGTAAAGGCAGAGAAATATCTTGTTTCTGATAGATTCTACATCATGCTAGATGGAATATGAAAAAAAAACTGAGCAATTAAAAAAGAAATAAAATAAAAGGGTGATATGAGTGGTATTCTATATCCTATTCAGTTTTCTACAATGTGGGTCGATTTACAATTCCTTAGGTGGGAAAAATAGATTACGAGTATAGAGAGGTGGGATGAGAATGTTAAAATTTAGAATTGGGATTAATAAATGTTGATGGTTAATATGAAAAATTAAAAAACCCCCATGTAAAGGATTGGGCATCCTTTTCATATGATATAAAATTAGCAGTCAGCAAATGGCAGGCAGCAAAAAAAAGCCACCCAGGTATAAAAGACATAAGTTACTTTAAATAAACTGATAAAAAGGCTAATATATGTTAAGGACACTTTTCATGTTTGAACAATTCAAGATACATCCATAGCTACACCTAAACAACAAAATAGGTAACAGAAATTTGTGATTATGAACACAAATTGTTTTCCTTACATGGTCAGAATTAATTCAGAAGTGAAAATTTAAGAATATTCTATTTTGATAAAATTTTATTAATTTTTAAAAGAAAGCATCATTTTTTTTTCTTTTTTTTGCAGAAGGATATCCAGTTATGCCAGCACCATTTGTTAAAGAGACTTTCTTTTTCCCATTTAACAGATTTTGGGCCTTTGACAAATATTAGCTGCTAGTAGGTAGATGAATTTACTTCTGGGTTCTCAATTCTATTCCATTGGTCTATGTTGTTGTACCAGTTCCCAGGCTGTTTTGACTACCTTGTAAGTACAATAGGCTCTAAAGTCAGGTAGCATGAGGCCAGCATCTCGTGTATAGGATTTTAAACAACCATTTTAATGAAAAACAGATTACTAATCCTGATTTATTTTTTAAAAAGGGAATTTTGCTATATTTGATTACTGGTTCAACTACAAATAATGATTTCACACACACAAAAATAATTTTCTGAGTGAACTTTGAAATCATACTAGTCTTGGATTTCTTGTCTTCATTGAACAGGGGTCAGGAAAATTTCACTAAATATTGTATATTTTAAGCAATTTTTGAAGTAGCTAAAATTCCCATCATTGAAAATATTAATAAATGTTTCTATGATGATTTGCAGTAAAAGACTTCAACAGTGAAAAGCTACTAGCAATTTTTAGTTAAGTCTTGGAGACATAATTATTTAATGGGTATCAAGAACAGGACAACCATCACTTGTTATTAAATCAATTAAGTAATTTACGGTCTCAATAAAACACATTTAAATTATTTTTAATAACTTATTCACACGTTGTCAACTTCTTTGAAATTGAAGAGCATCATTTCCAAATTGCACTGACCCTAAGGATCACACTAGGTTTCACATACAAAGGTAGGCCTGGGTAAATGACATATCACTTGAATAAAATAAGCATAAGGGCTTGTTGCTAACCAAAATGTTGGTGGTTCGAACCCAGCCAGTGACTCCCATAAAGGTTAACCAAAACCAAACTAAGCCAGTTGCCATTAAGTCAATGCTGACTCAAAGTGGCCTATAGGACACATAGAACTGCACCATATGGTTTCCAAGTCTTTAATCTTTACAGAAGCAGATTGCCACATCTTTCTCCCGTGAAATGGCTGATGCATATGAACCATTGGCTGTTTGGCTAGCAGCCCAGTACTTAACTACTGTGCCACCAAGGCTCCTTCTGAAAAGATTACAGCCTAGAAAACCCTATGGAGCAGTTCTGCCACATGGGCTCGCTACCAGGGGGAATCAACTCAAAATCACCTAACAACATAGATGATTTTAGAATTTGTTTTTATTGTTTAACAAAAAAATGAGGAAAACCTTGCAATTTTTTTGTAATCAGCATGCCTTTCAGGTTATTTTTTATTAAAAAATTCTTGCCTCTCCATTTTGTCCCTGAAAATATCATTACTCCCAATGGCTGATTCAAATTAAAACTCTATTTTTAATCTCCCAAAAGTGACATGTATGCTGAAACTAGATATAAAATAATTTAGGTTTGTTTTTGTTGTTGTTAGTTACCATCAAGTTAATTTGGACTGACAGCAATGCCCTGACAGAGTAGAACTGCCTTGTAGGATTTCCTAGTCTATAATTGTTACAGGAGCAGATTGTCAGGTTTTGGTGCAGTGAACTATTAGTTTTTTTTTTTTTTTTTTCTAGCCATAGTCTTTGTAATTCCCACCAAATGACTAGGTGGGACTATGCAAATGAGTTGCTTGTGGCCTGCCAAGGGGATTGGATAGTTTGTTAATAATGCAAATAAGTTGCGTGAAATCCTGAGGGGGTGGGACCATGCAAATAAAGTGTATGGACCCTTAGTGAGAGGATTGGTCAGTTTTGCCATCTTGCTAGGCTTAAATGGAGACACAAAGAGAGAGAAAGAGATGAGCTGCAACACAGAAGACAGAGAGAGGCAGCAGAAACAGAACAGAGAGGCATAGCTGTACACTGGAGGTGGTCAGAAGCACGTGCAGAGAAATGACAGCAGGAGAGGCAGCAGAACAAGGAGACTGGTTGGAGGCGTGGTGAGCCTCGCAGCCAACAGAGCAAGAAAGCTGAGAGCCTTTGGGCAGGAGGCTTCCTGGCAGAGTGGGGTGCCCCCAGGCACATCTTTGCAAAGCTAAAAAGCTTTGTAACACTTGCTTCAGCAGGGCAGAGGCTGGGTCAAGAGACCAAGGGCCAGAGAGAGTAGGTCCTGATCAAAGAACCATATCTTGAGCACTCCAGATTCTGAATTGTAACCTGTTATTTCCTTAATAAACTCCATAACTGTGAGTATGGTCTGTGAGTTCTGTGTGGCCATTGCAACAAATTATCAAACCCAGCAGAGAAGTAGTGCGTGTGTACGTGTGCCAATGGGAGGGACTGTTGGTATCAGAATTGGTAAAAAGGTTGGAAGATGGAGGCATGTCTGACATCCACCTCATATTAATCAGCCTTGAGCTATTGGTGCTGATAATTAGTCTTCCTCCTTGTGAAGTAAGAGGAGGTCAATCGCCCCCACCATACCATTTCTGCACAGGTCTTTTCTTCTGCGGAGCAGTTGGGCTGGTTTGAACTGCCAATCTTTTGATTAGCAGCCTAGTGCCTAATCATTGCATCATCAGAACTCCTAATTTAGGTCTAGATTGTCTAACAGCAAAATTCTGGATAAGTTTGTAGCAGATGAGCTTTTTGCCTTAGTTTTGTGCTTCAAAAAAGTATTGTCTGCCATTTGGAAAATCCAAAATTTCTGTAATCGCTAGTGAAATCTTTGAAAGTTTAGGAATACAGAGAGTAAGATAGTAATTAAAGATAGAAAGAAGAAATAAACAAAAACATGACAGTTCTTAGTAGTATCACTTTGAAACTTTGTAATCTGAATAAGGACTCAGTCTAATCATTATTAATATTGGTAAAAAGATCTCTGAGTTTAAAAGACCACAATTTGATTCCTCAGTCTACTGAAGTTGTGACCAAAAGCAGGACTGAAATTGTATTTTTCTTTTCTTTTCTTGTAAAACGGTGATTAAAATCTAGTTCACTGACTTATTTTGAAGATCAATTAAGATAACATATGCAAAACTAGCTTCTTAAGTTTGATAAATTATACAATTGGTCATTGTTTCTATGATGACAGAGGAAAAACTTGCCCTCTGCTGACTAGCTTACTCCATATAAACTCTTTTTCATTTTAATATAGAGTCTAAATGTAATATCTATCATAATTTGTTGCATTACATTACATTCTGCTTTAAAACACACACACACACACACATATATATATAATATACTGAATACGACAGAGCAGGAGAAAAATGTAGAAAAAATTCAAATTCACACACACACACACACACACAAAACACCATGCTTGCTGGTCTGACAGACACTGGAGAAACCCTGAGAGTATGGCCCCCAGACACCCTTTTAACTCAGTACTGAAGTCACTTCTGAGGTTTACCCTTTAGTCAAAGACCAGACAGGTCTATAGGGCCAAAATAACACACATGAAGAACGTGCTTCGTAGTTCAATTATGTATATGAGACTAACAGGCACATCAGTCCAAAAGCAAAAACGAGAAAGAAGGAAGGAACAGGAAAACTGGATGAATGGAAACAGGAAACACAGAGTGAAGAAGGGGAGAGAGTTGACACATAGCGGGGCTGGCAACCAATGTCATGAAACTATTTGTGCATTAACAGTTTAATGAGAAATTAATTTGCTCTGCAAAATTTCACCTAAAGCACACACACACACACATACACACAAATGTTTTTTAACAAAGATATAAAAATAGAAAACTGTTGTGGGGAAAACTGAAGACACTATAGAATAGAATTCATGAAATTTCTGGTGATAGACTGAAGAAAAACATGCAAAATGAATAGGAAAATAATGAAAATAAATTGATGTCATATAAAATAATATTCGAAGGAGAAACGTAGGATGCACTGACCATCTTTTAAAGTAATGTTTACTGCATTTTTGGTGAATATTTTATATCAGTTTTTTACAGATTTGAATTGCTTTATAGATAAGATAATGGTAGATACTTAACATTTTTGCATCATCAAGAAATTTATTCAATTAAACTTAAAGCTATTGTGGAAAAAGTTCAGTGACAACAAATCATTTTTAGTAACCATTTCTTCATTTCTTGTTTGTTAAACATTTCGACATGTTAGTAGATTCCAACAAGTAGGTACCCTATGCCTTTAGTTTTCAGATACTCCTCCTAATTTGACAATCCTCAAGCTTGAATAAATTCAAATGTTTGCCTGCACATGCAACCTGAATACTGAATCAGGAGGGAGTGAAACAAACAGCCACTTCTGACTATCATAGTTCTAAATTCAGTTCCAGAAGACTCAAGACATACCTTACTACTATCTCAAAATCATACTATTTTATATGGCACTTCTCCTCTCTTCAAATTCTGTTGCATTTTCCTAGTTTCATCTACAGCAAGAATTCTCAAAAGTATTCTTTTCTGCTTACTTTCTTCAACTTTTCTTTTTACCTCTTTAACAGTTGAACCAATAAGCAAAATCAGCGTCACCTTCTCCAAACACCACATTCAACACTCTAATTGTCCCTATATCTCTATATTCTACCTTCCCTTTTGCAACTCTGGAGAAACTGTGCACACTCTTACCTAATATCAAAATCACCTCTTCTGCACTTGATACCTGCCTGCCACATCTGTCAGTTTGTCGTACTATGGGGGCTTGCATGTTGCTGTGATGCTGGAAGCTGTGCCACCAGTATTCAAATACCACCAGGGTCACCCGTGATGGACAGATTTCAGCTAAGCTTCTAGACTAAGGCAGACCAAGAAGAAAGACCCTGCAGTCTACTTCTGAAAAGAATTGCCAGTGAAAACCTTATGCCTAGCAGCAGAACACTGTCTGATGTAGTGCCTGGAACATAAGCCATTCAGGTTGGAAAGCACACAAAATACTACTGGCGAAGAGCTGCCTCCTCAAAGTAGAGTCACCTTAATTATATTGATGGAGTAAAGCTTTCAGGACTTCATTTGCTAATGTGGCACAACTCAAAAGAGAAGAAACAGCTGCAAACATCCATTAAAAATTGGAATGTGGAATGTATAAAGTATGAATCTGGGAAAACTGGAAGTAGTCAAAAATGAAATTGAACCCATAAACATAATCCATAAATGATGCACTAGGTATTAGTGGGCTGAAATGGACTGCTTTGGTCATTTTGAATCAACAATCATATAGTTCACTATGCTGGGAATGACAACTTGGAATGGCATCGCATTCATTGTCAAAAAGAACATTTCAAGATCAATCCTGAAGTACAATGCTGGCAGTGATATGATAATATCCATATGCCTACAAGAAAGGCCAGTTAATATGACTATTATTCAAATTTATGCATCAATCACTGAGGTCAAAGATGAAGAAATTAAAGACTTTTACCAACTTCTGCAGTCTGAAATTGATCGACCATGCAACCAGGATGCATGGATAATTACTGGTATTTGGAATATGAAAGTTGGAAACAAAGAAGGATTGGCAGTTGGAAAATACAGTCTTGATGATAGAAATGATGCCAGAGGTCACGTGATAGTATTTTGCAAGACCAAAGACTTCACTGCAAATAGTTTTTCACCAACATAAACAGAGACTCTAAAGGCGGACCTCACCACAAGAAATAAATAGAAATCAAATTGACTTCACCTGTGAAAAGGCATTAGGGAAAGCTCAATATCATCAGTCAGAACAAGGCCAGGGGCCAACTGTGGAACAGATGATCAATTGCTCATATGCAAATTCAAGTTGAAAATGAAGAAAATTAGAACAAGTCCATGAAAGCCGAAGTACAACTGCGAGTATATCCCTGAATTTAGAGACTATCTCAAGAATAGATTTGACACAATGAACATTAATGACTGAAGATCAGACTAGTCATGGAAGGATATAATACATGAAGAAAGTAAGAAGTCTTTAAGAAAACAGGAAAGAAAGAAAAGACCAAAATGGATGTCAGAAGAGACTCTGAAACTTGCTTTTGAACATCAAGTAGCTAAAAAAAATAGAGCAAAGATGAAGTAAAAGAGTTGAACAGAAGATTTCAAAGGGCAGCTCAAGAAGACAAAGTAATGTATTATAATGACACATGCAAAGACCTGGAGATAAAAACAAAAAGAGAAGAACACACTTGACATTTCTCAAGCTGAAAGAACTGAAGAAAAAATTCAAGCCTGAAGTTACAATACTGAGGGATTCTATGGGGAAAATATTAAATCATGCAGGAAGCATCAAAAGAAGATGGAAGAGTCACTACTCCAAAACGTATTCGTCAACATTCAACCACTTCAGTAACCAGTAATGGTACTGAAGGAAGAAGTCTGAGGTGCAATGAAGACATTGGCAAAAAAATATGGCTTCAGGAATTGACAGCATGTTGACGGAGATGTTTCTACAACTGATGCATCCCTGGAAGTGCCCACTCCTCTATGCCAAGAAATTTGGAAGTCAAGTACTTGGCCCCTGGACTGGAAGAGATCCATATTTATGCCTACTCTCAAGAAAGATGATCCAACAGAATATAGAAATTATTGAACAATATCATTAATATCACACACAAGTTAAATTTTGCTGGGGATCATTTAAAAGCAACTGCAGCAGTGTATTGATAGGGAACTGCCAGAAAGTCAAGCCAGATTCAGAAAAAGGTGTGAAATCAGGGATATCATTTCTGAGGTCAGATGGATTCTGGCTGAAAACAGAATAATAGAAAGATGTTTACCTGTGTTTTATTGGCTATGTAATGGCATTCAACTGTGTAGTTCATTACAAATTATGGATAACATTGCGAAGAGTGGGAATTCCAGAACACTTAATTGTGCTCATGAGAAACCTGTACATAGATCAAGAGGCAGTGGTTCAAACCGAGTAAGGGGATACTGCATGGTTTAATGTCTGGAAAGATGTGTGTCAGGGTTGTATTCTTTCACCATACCTATTCAATCTGTATGCTGAGCAAATAGTCCAAGAAGCTGGACTATATAAAGAAGAACTGGGCATCAGGATTGGAGGAAGACTCGTTAACAACCTGCATTATGCAGATGACACAACCTTGCTTGCTGAAAGTGAAGCATTTACTAATGAAGATCAAAGACCACGGCCTTCAGTCTGGATTGCACCTCAACATAAATAAAACAAAAATCCTCACAACTGAACCAATAAGCAACATAATGATAAATGGAGAAAAGATTGAAGTTGTCAAGGATTTCATTTCACTTGGATCTGCAGTCAATGCCCACGGAAACAACATTCAAGAAATCAAAGGATGCATTGCATTGCTGCAAAAGACTTCTTTAAAGTGTTAAAAAGCAAAGATGTCATTTAGAGGACTAAGATGTGCTTGACCCAAACCATGATATTTTCAATAACCTCATTTGCATGGAAAAGTTGGACAACGAATAAGGAAGATGGAAGAAGTTGAAAACAACTTAACAGCACTTAACAACAACAAGCACTATATACCATTCCCTCTTGTCTACTCAAGGACATCACTCCAGCAGTTATCCATTCTCTCTCCTCTAGCATCATCAGTTTCCATATCTGTACTGATTATTACCCAGAGCAGAAATATTCATCATAGTATTTCTCATCATAAAATTCTTTTACCCTTCACAGCAAAACTTCTTGAATGATGTATTAGTATTTACTGTCTCCAGTTACATTCCGATTTTCACTTGAATCTAATATGGATAGAATATTGACTGTGCTTCTATACAAAAATATCACCTTTCAAGGCTTTCTTTTGTCACACTGGGGGTAGAAATGTACAAATAGTCATCGTCCAATTAGTGTTTTAAGCTATGATCTTGGAAGAGATCACCAAGTGATTGAGCATAGGTAGAAAAGAGAATATCTGCAAAACTGTACTCTGGGGAACTCCCAATTTAAGAATATTTATGACAAGAATGGGTCCTTATAAAAATCAGACGTAACAGTTTGTGTGCGTGTGTGTGATGATGTACAGAAAAGGTAAAATTGATGATGAAAAAGAGAGATTGGAGTAATGTCGGTGTTAGGTGTTATGTCCTCATGTCCTCAAATAGCTTACAGGGAATGGAATCCAGTGCATACATAGAGGGTTGACTTTATAAGTATGGACAGGCGCATGCATGATTGTAGAAAAGGAAGCAAAGTATACGGAACTGAAGCTATTACGGTGAAATAGAAATGTAATTTGATGCAAGTTTAATAAGTAAAAAAAGAAAAGAAAAAAATATTTCAAATCACTGTGTGATCCTAAGCAGGACAGACATTGGATTATTATAGTAAAATGTTATGAGGAAACTGTTCTTGATTCTTACAATACATGTGTGTGCACACACAGGCATTTGTGCACAGGCTATTTCGTTTGATCATGCTCTTTTCTAGGTCCCTAACTACCTGTTTATAGTATTAATAGTAGGTTTTGATATAGCCCTAAAATAGTACTGGCAACAGGCAAATATGTTCCCATGGGATTAATTCTAGCAAAGATTCTATGACTTAAATATCTTCTCTGAGAGTTTGGTAAGCACATGAAACTCCCAGTAGGGGAATATATATATATATATATATATAAAATATATATATATTTAATAAATAACATTAACTTCTTAATGGAGAGAAAAAAAAGGAAGGTCATGTCAGATATAGCAGGATCTGTAAAGCCTAATCGATTTCATGGTGTTGTTTGTCATGTGCTGTCGAGTTGATTCCGACTCATAGCAACTTTCTATAGGACAGAGTAGAACTGCCCCATATGATTTCCAAAAAGTGGCTGGTAAATTTGAACTGCCAACCTTTTGTTTAGCAGCCTGAGCTCTTAACCACTTCACCACCAGGGCTCCAGATTTTGTGGTAGAGACCAAGAATAAGCGTATGTTGATGATAACACTGCACCTTAAAGACTGAGAAGAATATACAGAGAAGGGGGATGATTGTGTTGGAGTATATTGTTAGTAAAGTATTAGGTAGAAGATAAAAAATACTGTTTTTATGTTCACCAAAGAAGAAATACAAATGGCCAACAAGCACATGAAAAGATGCTCAGCATCATCAGTCATTAGGAAAATTCAAATGAAACCGTAATGAGCTGTCACTTTACACCCACTAAGATGGTTATGAGTAAAAAAAACAGAAAACACCAGGTGCTCACTGGAATGTGAGGATATAGGAACACTCATCCATTCCTAGTGGAAATGTAAAATGATACAGCTGCTGTTGAAAACAGCCTGGCAGTTCCTCAAAAAGTTAAACACAGAATTACCATATGATCCAGCAGTCCCACTTCTAAGTACATGCACGAAAGAATTAAAAACAGAAATACAAACAGATACATGCACACCGATATTCATTACAGAAGTATTCACAATAGTCAAAAGATTGAAACATCCTAAATGCCCACCAACAGGTGAATGGATAAACAAAATGTGTTACAAGTCATACAAGTCAAACAAAATGTGGTACAAGTCATATAAGGGAATATGACTCAGCCATGAAGAGAATTGGAGTTCTGATACATGCTACAACATGGATGAACCTTGAAAACATCATGCTGGGTGGAATAATTCAGTCACAAAAGTACAAATATTGCATGATTCCACTTACATGAGATATTTAGAATAGGCAAACATAGACTAGAGATCTAAGACTATTCATGGTTACCCGAAGTGGGAGGAAGATAAGAGAAAAGATGAATTCTTTGTTTAGGGGATACTGAACTTCTGTTAAACATGATAGAAAAATTTGGAAATGAGTAATACCGGTGGTTTGATGACATGATGGATATGATTAATGTCGCTAAATTGTACATGTGAAGAATATTAAAATGGCAAATGTTTTGTTACATATCTATTTACCACAATTATATATAATAATAATTATATAAGCATTCATTTATAAGATATATATAATAATTTCCCAGAATACAAACTCATTATTGTAAAATTAGTGTAGAACAGAAAACATATATGGCCAACCACTTAATTCTGAACTTTGCAATAAAATATATCACCATTTAAAAAAAAAAAAAACTTCATATAACTGAATTCTCCTACGTGATTCCTACTGACAACACGTGGATCTTAAAATGTGGGATTCCATAATTTCCCACGATTTGTTTAGTCAGCAGGATGCTAAGCTAACTACATATGATTCAAAGTACAAACTATCTGATTTTTTAAATTTTTATTTTAAAACTACAATCTCCCATTCTCTAACTTTTAGGAAAAAATATCATATCTCAGGTATTTCAAAATTGTCAGGCTGTTGCAGGAGGCATGCCTTACCAATTTTCATCCTTCCTAAGGATTGTCTCAGAATAATTCCCCTTCTCTCCTGCATGCTAATTACTAAGATTGCTAAGCATCACAATCATGTTTACTTCCGAGGGATGAGAGAATGAGTGATAGCTGAGATCTCTGATGATGGGGAGAATCTATGTCTTGAGTTTGATTTGTAGCTGATAAAGTGAATAAAGAAAAAGTGGTAGGCAGGAGTTTAAAATAAGAGCTTTCCAGGACAGATTTATAAGGTCAAAATCTTATAAATTCCTAATAGAATGGGAAGCTCATTAATAATACAAATACCTTACCTACTTCTTATCTTAAATACATTGTTTTTTGAGATATAATAAATTATTTAATCACTGGGTGTCTGTCTTTGGGATTTATGAAACCAAGAGGTCTGAAAAAAGGTCCACGGTGAGGAATGTTGACAAGTAGAACTGTGAGTTATCAATCCCCTTGGTGTCCGCAGCTTTGCCTCGGCTACTTACAGCCATGTTTGAAACTAGTAATTTAACCTCACTTTCTTCTATGCCCCCTTCAGAAATGCAGTGTGACCAGGAAGTATAATGTTGCTTACCTGCCTAAAAATAAAAAAATTTTTTTTTTTTTTAGAGGCAAAAGTGGCCTCCTTGTCTTGTGTCTGCCCAACTGATGACAGCTTCTTTCCCTAACACTTATCATGTATCCATTTTGCTTTTTATTGACTCGATATTTGAGCCAATTCCCAGAGTCCTTCAAAATGATCAGCATAGTGGAGAACAGTCACCCATTGTGCTCTTTTATCCTTCCTCCCCAAGACCCAGTTGTGATTTCATTATCTTCCAGATATGGCCTACAGACCTTCACAAACAGCTACCCAAACCTTGACTGGACCCTTAATACCAGAAATTGTGTTAAGCCTTCCCACATTTCTCCCTTAAATGAGACCTCCAGCCTGGATGGGATTTGCTCACCTCAACAACTGTGCCAGTGAGGTCACTTCCTCTGCTGATTTGATAGGGTCACACACTCATTTATGACTTTGTTCTTCCTTCTGGAATGTCATTCCACTTCTCTATTTTTCCCTTACAATTTTTTTTTTTTTTTAATTATTTCTCAAAATTCAGCACAAATAGCATTCATTGATTAAGCAAGCCCTGGCTTTTCCTGGCAGTTTTTGTCGATCTTTCCTTTATGTTCCAGCAATACTCTGTGAATATGGTTACCTTGCTGAATGGTACTTACACTGTTAGCTTCTCTGACTCCACCACTAGAGAGTAAACATCTAGAGGAGAGAGACATTTGCATTATCCATCTTTGTACGTTCTGCCCTGTGCTTAGCCCATAGAAGTGCTCAGTAAAAGAGTCTGAAGAAATGAATGAACAATTCTTCTTACCCACCTTCCCTTTTGTAGTTTACAGATAAAAGAAAGGAGAGACTTGGAGATAAAGTGACTAAGTCAAGGCGTTGCGTTAACGGCCCACCTGGATTAAATCATGGTTTCCTGATTCTTACTTCAGTAGCCATTCCATTGTACCATTTTATTACAAACATCACTGCTTTTTCATCAGGCCACGTGCCAGGCTTTCTATTTATAGCATTTCACAAAACACTCACTCACAAAGAAGAATGCACTAATACCCCATTTATCAAATGAAGATCCTGAGGCTTAGAGAAGCAGAGTAACTTACAAGTAGCTCACGTGTTAGTGAAAAAGCTGTCATTTAAAACTTACGCCCTTTGATTCCAAATCTGTCTCTTAGCCACTGCTTTATGTTGCTTCCCCAAGAATAAATATATCTCTTTTAATGATTTTCTGGGCTATTTTGCATAAGAAGGTTTCTTATCCCCTCTGTTTCTCCTCTGCTTGCAAATAATAAAAGCATCAGGGAAGCAAAATTGACTTAAAACTTAAATTTGTATTACAATAGGATTTATTTTACTAACCACATGATAATCATTATTTCCATTTCCTAGGTGTATCATGCTTTTTACATCCTACGTTTCCTGCAAGTGAAAAAGTGCCTTTTTAAAAAAATAATCTGTCAACTACGAAGATCAATTTTGTATCAATTTTACAGCAAGCCCACACTAGCAAGAAAGTCTCGTGCTTCGGCAGTTCAGTGCATAAGTTATTATTTGTGCTGTCATTTTCAATGATATCAATAATTCTTATTGCTAGTGAAGTAGCACAAAAGTAGCTTTTGGATAATAATAGTATTTTCAGGCAATATTCCAATATACACACTTGGAAATTGAGCACTAGTGGTACATTGTAACACATCAAAATGTCTTCACTGCTTGGGTTCTATGAACTAGTGTGCATGCCTTTTTCATTTATTTCTCCTTGCCTTTCTGCTAGTACTGCTCATGAGGAAAAGTTTCCAACCCATTTGCTTTCCTATTTAAAAGCTTCTTTGTTGTGGATTATAGTAAATGATTTAGCTAGTTGGCTATATGCTTGGCGGAGCATCCTCAGGCTTATTTTCACAGCTAAGCAAGATTTTGCTAGATGGTCTTTGAATTCAAAGGCTGCTTTTGGCAACTCCAGGAAGAATAGTGCTGATGATTTAGAAAACTGTACCTTTATAAATGGCCACTATCTAGTGGCATGAAATTAATGGCGGATGAGTGGTGAATAGGTCCATTTCATTTTATTCACAACCTGTATATGTTCTCGGAAGATGGTTATAGCCTGGTAGAAGAAAACAAGGGAATGTTTGTAAGATGATGGAAAATTTACTGGAAAGGCTGAGAAAATCAAAGTTTCTTATAAAATTGGTTAAATGTTATTGTAAGTAATTTGTGGAGGTTACTCAGGGAAGCTGAATTGGGAGATAGGTCCCTAGGCAAACCTCACTGGGCAGGCAGCATAACCAAAAAATATGCCTTTGTTGTTTTAAACCATTCAGGTTTGTAAGTTATTTGTTATCTCAGCGTAATCTAGTCTATCCTGACTAATAATACAGAGGTAACTTTTTTTTCAGAAGTAAATATCCTGAAGAGAAAACACGAACTCTATTGACAAAAAAGATGGTCGAACGGGGTAAACAACAGTTGTCTAGTACTTTGGGTTGGATGTTATTGTGCTTGAGTGCAATAAAGTATTCTTCAGCTGTTTAGCATAATGGTGCTAAATCACCTAGGAGAGAGCCCATGAGATGGCTAAAAAAGAAAAAATAAAGTTTTTCTACCCAGAAATAAATAATAAAATTGGCTTTACTTCCCAGCAACATCTTTACCTGAGTTAATTGAGACATTTTCAGCATTTAGTTAGCCTGCCTGACTGAGATTAATCTAGAATCCAGAAAAAAAAAAAAAAAAGTTTTTTTTTTTTTTTTCAATCTAAAAGGCTTTTTTTCAGACTTGTTTAAGAAATTTGCTTAAGTTTTAAGGTTATATCTAAGCATTCCTCTTGATGTTTTTGTTTTTTCTACTCAACGTATTTGTTGTTAGTTGTCATTGAGTAGGCTCTGACTCATGGTGGCCTCCTGTACAACAGAACCAGTCTTTGCCTGGTTCTGCACCGTCTCCACGATCATCGGTATGCTTGAACTTAGTGTCGTGATCATGGTCTATTTTGAGTACCTTCCAATCTCAGAGGCTCATCTTCTGGCACTATATTGGACAAAATTTTATTGCAATAAGTAGGTTTTGCATTGGCAATTTTTCAGAAGTAGATCAAAAGGCCTTTCTTCCTGGGCTGTCTTAGTCTGGAAGTTCTGATGAAACCTGTCCACCAGGGATAACCCTGTTGGTATTTGAAATACTGGTGTCATAGCTTCCAACATCATAGCACCATGCAAGCCACCACAGTACCATAAACTGACAGATGGGCAGTGGATTCAATACATAGCTGTTCCAGTTAAAATAGAATGAACCTATGTTTTCGTGTTACAGAATATTGACTGCCAACACTTGAGATGGCTTGAGATGGGTAGCCTAGAGGCTCCCTAAGTGTGTAATACTGATTTGACATAGGATTTACATGATTCTAGGGACCTCAAATAGATTTGTAAAGTCACATTAGTCTAGATCTATAGCTTTGAATACTGTCCAACATAAAAACAACATCCATTGTATTCTGTGAACAAATCCTTATTACAAAGGTTCAGTGGTGAAGTAAAATGAATTGGGACAATGCAATTAGTTATAAGCTCTGTGAAAAGTTATTATTTTAAGCCTTTGGGGTCAGAATCAGTAGTCCTTTTCTCAATCATAATTGAAGACAATGAAATAAATTCCCTGAGAAAGGCTATTAGAATTGAGTGTGAAATATTAACATAGAGAACATTCTAGCCACTAGCTAACAAGGCAATGTTCAAAAAGAGAAAGATAATTTATCACAACTGCATGAAAAATTCTTGAATTAGTTAGGTGACATACAGCTTCTGGTCCCTTGCTGGTGCATTGGTTAGGTAAGATAACTTAAAGCTGTGGGTTGTCGTGTTGGTGAAGCAGTCCAATGTTATCTTAATTATCCCTCATTGGTTTTTTTTTTTTTTTTATGAGTGTTACTAAGCTAAGCCTAGAGTGAGCCAGAATATGAGAAGGCTGTTAAACAATTTATTGCCATTATAATCAGGCAAAGTTCCAACAGAGTAGGTAAGGTAATAACCTTTTTTTTTTTTTTTAACTGAACATACAGACAAAATGTTTTCTGAGTATTTACAATATACGTATTGGCTGCCATGACTTTATTTTACACTTATTACTAACTCTACAATCAATATTATACCATTCCTGCACTGGTTTCTCTTCTCTTTGTACAACTATGCTGACATTGCTATATATTGGCTGTTTTTTGTTTTCCTTACACTTTCATGGCTTTAATAGTTTCATTTATTCATTCAACATACATTTATTGAATGTGTATCAAATGCAAATATATACCATGAATGGATGTCGAATTTTGTCAAATGCACTTTATGCATTTATTGACACGATCATGTCTTTCCTTCTTTATTCCATTGATATGACAGATTGTATTGATTGCTATTTAATTGTTGAATCAGTCTTGTATGCCTGAAATGAAACCCACTCGATCATGACTTAGTTTCCGTTCTACATATTATTGAGTTTATTTTGCTACTGTATTTTTAATGTTTTTTTGAGTTTATATTCATGAGGATTACTGGACTTTAGTTTTCCTTTCACACAATGTCTATCTGGTTTTGGTATTTGGATATGGTGCCCTAATAAGTTGGAAACTTCTCTCCTCTTCATTTTGTGGAAGAGATTGTATAGGTTCGGTATTATTACCTCATCAAATGTTCAATACAGTGTTTCCAGCAAATCATATGGGCCTGCATTTTTATTTCTTGAAAGACTGCAATTATAAATTTACTTTTTTAAATGGGATTATCATGATTGTGTTTTGATAACTTATGTCTACTCAGGAATTGGTCCAATTCATATGAATTGTCAAATTCATGTGCACATGAGTCATGGTTTTAGTTTGCTTTTTCTAGAAGAGCACAACCAGTAATATAGATAGATATAGATATGTTGTTGTGTGCCCTCAAGTCAATTTCGACTCATACCTATTGCTGTCCAGTCAATTACAACTCATAGTGACCGTATATATACGTATACTTATTTATATAGTATATGTATATTATACGTACATATGTATGTATATATATGGAGCCCTGTTTCTCAGTAGTTAAGTGTTCACCTGCTAACGAAAAGCCTGGCAGTTAGAACCCAGCAGCCACTCTTTGGAAACCCTAAAGGGCAGTCCTACTCTGTTTTATAGAGTCATTAAGATGCATAATTAAATCAAATGGCAACGGGTTATGTATATATATATGGACAATATATTGTACTCACATGTATATGTACATTCGTTGTTGCTGTTGTTAGGTGCTGTCGAATCAGTTGAGACTCATAGAGACCCTATGCACAACAGAATGAAACACTACCCAGGCCTGAGCCATCTTTACAATCTTTGTTATGCTTGAGCTCACTGTTGCAGCCACTGAGTCAATCCACCTCGTTGAGGGTCTTCCTCTTTTCCGCTGACCTTGTACTCTGCCAAGCATGATGTCCTTCTCCAGGGACTGATGCCTCCTGACAACATGTCCAAAGTATATAAGATGCAGTCTCGCTCTCCTTGCCTCTAAGGAGCATTCTGGCTATACTTCTCCAAGATGGATTTGTTCGTTCTTTTGGCAGTCCATGGTGTATTCAATATTCTTTGCCAACACCACAATTCAAAGGCATCAACTCTTCTTCGGTCTTCCTTATTCATTGTGCAGCTTTCACACGCATACGATGTGATTGAAAATGCCATGGCTTGGGTCAGGTGCACCTTAGTCTTCAAGGTGACATCTTTGCTCTTCAACACTTTAAAGAGGTCTTTTGCAGCAGATTTGCCCAATGCAATGCATCTTTTGATTTCTTGACTGTTGCTTTCATGGGTGTTGATTGTTGATCCAAGTAGAATTAAATACTTGACAAATTCAATATCTTCACCATTTATCATTTAATGCTGTAAATTTCTCTGTAAGCAGTAGTACTTTAGACACATCACATGGATTTTATATGTAGATTTTCAACTGTCAGTTTGTCGTACGGTGGGGGCTTGTGTGTTGCTGTGATGCTGGAAGCTATGCCACCAGTATTCAGATACCAGCAGGGCCACCCATGGAGGACAGGTGTCAGCTGAGCTTCCAGACTAAGACAGACTAGGAGGAAGGACCTGGCAGTCTACTTCTGAAAAGCATTAGCCAGTGAAAACCTTATGAATAGCAGTGGAACATTGTCTGATATAGTGCTGGAAGATGAGACCCCCCAGGTTGGAAGGCACTCAAAAGATGACTAGGGAAGAGCTGCCTCCTCAAAGTAGAGTCGACCTTAATGATGTGGATGGAGTAAAGCTTTCGGGACCTATATTTGCTGATGTGACATGACTCAAAATGAGAAGAAAAAGCTGCAAACATCCATTAATAATTGGAACCTGGAATGTACAAAGTATAAAAAAAAAAATGAATCTAGGAAAATTGGAAATCGTCAAAAATGAAATGGAAAGCATAAACATCGATATCCTAGCATCAGTGAGCTGAAATGTACTGGTATTGGCCATTTTGAATGGGACAATCATATAGTCTACTATGCTGGGAATGACAGCTCAAAGAGGAATGGTGTTGCATTTGTCAAAAAGAACATTTCGAGATCTATCCTGAAGTACAATGCTGTTAGTGATAGGATAATATCCATACGCCTACAAGGAAGACCAGTTAATACAACCATTATTTGAATTTACACACCAACCACTAGGGCCAAAGATGAAGAAATAGAAGATTTTTATCAGCTGTTGCAGTCTGAAATTGATCAAACATGCAATCAAGATGCATTGATAATTACTGGAGATTAGAATGTGAAAGTTGGAAACAAAGAAGAAGGATCATTAGTTGGAAAATATGGCCTTGGTGATAGAAACAATGCCGGAGATCGAATGATAGAATTTTGCAAGACCAACGACTTCTTCGTTGCAATACCTTCTTTCACCAACATAAATGGCGACTATACACATGGACCTCACCAGATGGACCACTCTGAAATCAAATTGACTACATCTGCGGAAAGAGACAATGGAAAAGCTCAATATTATCAGTCAGAATAAGGCCAGGGGCCGACTGTGGAACAGACCATCAATTGCTCCTATGCAAGTTCAAGCTGAAACTGAACAAAATCAGAGCAAGTCCATGAGAGCCAAAATATGACCTTGAGTATATCCTACCTGAATTTGGAGACCATCTGAAGAACAGATTTGACACATTGAACACTAGTGACCGAAGATCAGACAAGTTGTGGCATGACATCAAGGACATCATCCATGAAGAAAACAAGAGGTCACTGAAAAGACAGGGAAGAAAAGACAAGATGGATGTCAGAGGAGACTCTGAAACTTTCTCTCAAACGTCAAGCACCTAAACCAAAAGGAAGAATTGATGAAGTAAAAGAACTGAACACAAGATTTCAAAAGGCGGCTCAAGAAGACAAAGTAAAGTATTATAATGACATGTGCAAAGAGCTGGAGATGGAAAACCAAAAGGGAAGAACACGCTCAGCATTTCTCAAGCTGAAAGAACTGAAGAAAAATTCAAGCCTTGAGTTGCAAGAGTGTAGGATTCTATCAGGAAAATATTAAACAACTCAGGAAGCACCAAAAAAAGATGGAAGGAATACAGAGTTATTATACCAAAAAGAATTAGTCAATATTCAAACATTTCAAGAGGTGGCATATGATCAGGAACTGATGGTACTGAAGGAAGAAGTCCAAGCTGCTCTGAAGACATTGGCTTAAAGCAAGGCTCCAGGAATTGATGGAATATCAATTGAGATGTTTCAACAAACAGATGCAGCACTAGAGGTGCTCACTCTTCTATGCCAAGAAATATGGAAGACAGCTTCCTGGCCAAATGACTGGAAGAGATTCATATTTATGCCCATTCCCAAGAAAGGTGACCCAACCGAATGTGGAAATTGTAGAACAATATCATTAATATCACACGCAAGCAAAATTTTACTGGAGGTCATTCAAAAATGGCTGCAGCAGTATAACAGGGAACTGCCAGAAATTCAGGCCGGTTTCAGAAGAGGACGTGGAACCAGGGATATCGTTGTTGATGTCAGATGGATCCTGGCTGAAAGCAGAGAATACCAGAAGGATGTTTAACTGTGTTTTATTGACTATGCAAAGGCATTGGATTGTGTGGATCATTAACAAACTACGGATAACACTGAGAAGAATAGGAATTCCAGAACACTTAATTGTGCTCATGAGGAGCCTTTACATAGTTCAAGAGGTGGTTGTTTGGACAGAACAAGGGGATACTGATTGGTTTAAAGTCAGGAAAGGTGTGTGTCAGGGTTGTATTCTTTCACCATACCTATTTAATCTGTATACTGAACAAATAATATGAGAAGCTGGATTATATGAAGAAGAACGGGGCATCAGGATGGAGGAAGACTCATTAACAACCTGCGTTATGTAGATGACACAACCTTGCTTGGTAAAAGTGAAGAGGACTTGAAGCACTTACTAATGAAGATCAAAGACCACAGCTTTCAGTATGGATTGCACCTCAACAGAAAGAAAACAAAAACCCTCACAACTGGACCAATAAGCAACATCACGATAAATGGGAAAAGATTGAAGTTGTCAAGGAATTCATTTTACTTGGATCCACAATCAACAGCCATGGAAGCAGCAGTCAAGAAATCAAAAGATGCATTGCATTGGGCAAATCTGCTGCAAAGGACCTCTTTAAAGAGTTGAAGAGCAAAGATGTCACCCTGAAGACTAAGGTGAGCCTGACCCAAGCTATGGTATTTTCAATCACAGCATATGCATGTGAAAGCTGGGCAATGAATAAGGAAGACTGAAGAAGTGTTGATGCCTTTGAATAGTGGTGTTGGTGAAGAACATTGAATATACCACGGAGTGCCAAAAGAACGAACAAATCTGTCTTGGAAGAAGTGAGGCCAGAATGCTCCTTAGAGGCAAGAATGGCGAGACTGGGTCTTACATACTTTGGACATGTTGTCAGGAGAGATCAGTCCCTGGAGAGAGACATCATGCTTGACAGAGTACAGGGTCAGCGGAAAAGAGGAAGACGGTCAATGAGGTGGATTGACTCAGTGGCTGCAACAGTGAGCTCAAGCATAACAACAACTGTAAGGATCACGCAGGACCCAGCAGTGTTTCGTTCTGTTGTGTATAGGGTTGCTATGAGTAGGAACCGACTCCAAGGCACCTAAGAACAACAACATTTTCAACTTTATTTAGAACAAGATTTATTTTTAGCTTTTTACAGACTTTTTCTATGATCAATATGTTATTTATAAGTGTGTTATTTTCCAAATATTTTGTTTTCCAGATGGGTTTTTGTTACAGATTTCTGTTTTAATTTGTTATTAAAGAGGGTCCAAGGGTATTCTATGTATTATTTTAATTTATTAAAAAATTTTACACCCAGATATGGCCTATTTTAGTCGGTATTCCTTGTGCACTTAAGAAGAATGTATATTCTGCTGATGAGTGGAGTGCTCTATAAATGCTAAGTGGATCAAGTTAGTTAATATTGTTTTTTAGGTCATCTGTAGCGTAGTGGTTAAGTGCTATGGCTGCTAACAAAAAGGTCGGCAGTTCGAATCCATCAGGCATTCCTTGGAAACTCTATGGAGCAGTTCTACTCTGTCCTATAGGTCATTATGAGTCAGAATCGACTCAAGAGCAACAGGTTATACTTCACTGTTAGAGAGCTGGTGGTACAGTGATTAAAAGCTCTGCTACTAACCAAAAGATCAGCAGTTTGAATTCACTAGCCACTTCTCAGAAACCCTATGAGGCAGTTCTACCCTATCCTATTGGGTTGCTATGATTTGTAATTGACTCAATGGTAATGGGTACACCTTATGGTTTTTCTGCCTATTTTTTTGTATTATTTAGTGAGACCATAATGTTGACATATCTTATGTATTTGTTTGTCTATATTCTTTTTATTTCTCTCATTCATTGGTCCAAGTAATTCGAAACTCTCTTTTGGGAGCATACACATTAGAACTTTTTTATGCATTCCTGGATAATTGACCCATTTATGGGATTATGGGTCTTAATTTATATAACTCATTTCATGAGATTATATAATAGCTTCTTTATACCTAATATTTTTCTTCAGAAATATGCTTTTTCTGATATTGATATAGCTATAAAAGCTTATTTGTTTTATGTTTTTATGTTATGTTTGTTCATCCTATTTCTTTTAATATGTCAATTTTTTTTTCCAGTTGAGGTATAAATCATGTAACATAAAATTCTTCCTATTAAAGTGTATAATTCACTCTTTTTTAGTGTATTAACAGTGTTGTGCAATCATCACCATTCTCTATTCCCAGAGCATATCCATCACTACCTAAAGAAAATTCATACGCACTAGCAGTCACCCACATTTCTCCTTCCCACACCCTTGATAACCACTAATCTACTTTCTCTCCATATTTGCTTATTCTGGACATTATATATAAATTGAATGATAAAATACGTGGCCTTTGTGTCCTAGGCTAGGTTCTCTAAAGAAGCAAAACCAGTAAAGCATATAAATATATATAGAGAGAGATTTATACCAAGGAAATGTCTCACATGGTTATAGAGGCTAGAATGTCCCAAGCCTGGGGATCAGAATAGAGGCTTCTCCTTATCCACATAGCCGCAGGGGCTGGCGAACCCAATATTGGCAGGTCAGAGAGCAGGGTTCTTGCTCACAGGCTATGAAGATTGACAATTCCCAACTTTGGCAGGTAAACTGATAGCTCAAGTCTGAAGAACCAGAGGTCAGATGAACAGGAACCAGCTGCATGATTCAAAACAGGCAAAAGCCAGAACATCCACTTATATTCTGATGCAAGACACTCACCCAAGGAAACCCTTTCATCTGATTGGCTACACACAGCAGATCCCATCATGGGGGTAATCACATATAAACACTGAGAATCATAGCCCAGCCACATTGACACACAACCTTAACCATCACAGTTTGTTTCTGGCTTCTTTCACTTCACATATTTTTTTTCAAAGTTCATCCACAATTTCCCTTCTATCAGCATTTATTCTCTTTTATGATGCATAATATTCCATTGAAAGGATATTTCACATTTGTTTATCCATTCCTCTGTTGGTGGACATGCATGTTATTCGTTTCTAATTTGTATTATCTAATTTTTTTTTTTTTTTTTTTAATATTTTAGCATCACACTTGTCTGCCAGTTGTCTACTGAGGGGGCTTGCATGTTGCTGTGATGCTGGAAGCTATGCCACTGGTATTCAGATATGAGTAGGGTCACCCATGGCACATAGATTTCAGCTGATCTTCCAGACTAAGACGGACTAGGAAGAAGGATCTGGCAGTCTACTTTTGAAAAGAAATAGCTGATGGAAATGTTATGAATAGCAGCAGAACATTGCCTGATACAGTGCCGGAAGATGAGCCCCCAGGTTGGAAGGCACACAGAAGATGACTGGGGAAGTGCTGCTTCTTCAAAGTAGAGTTGGCCTCAATGACATGGATGGAGCTAAGCCTTCGGGACCTTCATTTGCTGTTGTGGCACATCTCAAAATGAGAAGAAACATTTGCAAACATCCATTAATCATCGGAACCTAGAATGTATGAAGTATGAATCTAGGAAAATTGGAGATTATCAAAAATGAAATGGACTGCATGAACCTTGATATCCTGGGCTTTAGTGAGATGAAATGGACTGGTATTGGTCATTTCAAACCGGACATTCATATGGTCTGCTATACAGGGAATGACAACTTGAAGAGGAATGGCATTGTATCCATAGTCAAAAAAGAACATTTCAAGATCTATCCTGAAGTACAAGGCTGTCAGTGATAGGGTAATATCCATTCACCTACAAGAAAAACCAGTTAATACGACTATTATTCAAATTTACTCACCAACCAGTAAGGCCACAGATGAAGAAATTGAAAGTTTTCACCAGCTTCTGCAGTCTGAAATTGATCAAACATGCAATCAGTATGCATTGATAATTATTGGTGATTGGAATGCAAAAGTTGGAAACAAAGAAGAAGAGTCGGTAGTTGGAAAATATGGCCTTGGTGATAGAAATGATGCTGGAGATTACATGATAGAATTTTGCAAGGCCAACTATGTCTTCATTCCAAATACTTTTTTGTACCAACATAAATAGCAACTATACACGTGGATCTAGACAGAATACTCAGGAATCAAATCGACAACATCTGTGGAAATAGACAATGGAAAAGCTCAATATCATCAGTCAGAACAAGGCCAGGGGCCACCTGCAGAACAGATCATCAATTGCTCATATGCAAGTTCAAGTTGAAACTGAAGAAAATTAAAACAAGTCCAGGAAAGCCAAAGTACAACCGTGAGTATATCCCATTTGAATTTAGAGACCATCTCAAAAGTAGATTTGACATGTTGAACACTGAAGATCTAAGACCAGATGAGTTGTTGAATGACATCATCCTTAAAGAATGCAAAAGCTCATTAAAAAAAAAAAGAAAGAAAGATAATACCAAAGTGGATGTCAGAAGTGACTATGAAACTTGCTCTTGAACATCAAGTAGCTAAAGCAAAAGGAAGAAATGATGAAGTAAAAGAACTGAACAGAAAATTTCAAAGAGAGGCTTGAAAAGACAATGTATTCTAATGACATGTGCAAAGGCCTGGATATAGAAAACCAAAAGGGAAGAACAAGCTCGGAATTTCTCAAACTGAAAGAACTGAAGAAAAAATTCAAGCCTCAGATTGCAATAGTGAAGGATATTCTGGGGAAAATATTAAAGGACACAGGAAGCATCAAAAGAAGATGGAAGGAATACACAGAGTCATTATACCAAAAAGATTTGGTTGACACTCAGTTATTTCAAGTGGTAGCATATGATCAGGAATCAATGGTACTGAAGGAAGAAATCCAAGCTGGCCTGAAGGCATCGGTGAAAAACAAGACTCCAGGAATAGACGGAATATGAATTGAGATGTTTCAAAAAGCTGATGCAGCGCTGGAAGTGCTCACTCGTCTATGCCAGGAGATTTGGGAGACAGCTATCTGGTCAACTGACTGGAAGAGATTCATATTTATGCCAATTCCCAAGAAAAGTGATCTAACAGAATGTGGGTATTATCAAACAATATCATTAATATCACATGCAAGTAAAATTTTACTGAAGATCATTTAAAAGTGGCTGCAGCAGCATATTGACAGGGAACTGCCAAAAATTCAGGCTGGGTTCAGAAGAGGACACAGAAACAGGGATATCATTGCTGATGTCAGATGGATCCTGGCTGAAAGCAGAGAATACTGAAAAGGTGTTTACCTGTGTTTTATTGACTATGCAAAGGTATTCAACTGTGTGAATCATAACTAATTATGGACAATATTGCAAAGAATGGGAATTCCAGAACACTTAATTGTGCTCATTAAGAACCTTTAAGTAGATAAAGAGATCAGTTGTTGGAAAAGAACAAGGGGATACTTCGTGGTTTAAAGTCAGGAAAGGTGTGCATCAGGGTTGTGTCCTTTCACCATACCTGTTCAATCTGTATGCTGAGCAGGTAATCCAAGTGGCTGGACTGTATGAAGAAGAAAGTAGCATTGGGTTGGGAGGAAGGCTCATTAGCAACGTGCATTATGCAAATGACACAACTTGGTTTTTGAAAGTAAAGAGGACTTGAAGCACTTACTAACGAAGATCAAAGACCACAGCCTTCAGTATGGATTACACCTCAATATAAAAAAATATTAAGAAAACAAAAATCTTCAGGACTGGACTAATAAACAGCATCATGACAAACGGAGAAAAGATTGAAGTTGTCATGGATTTCATTTTTACTTGGATCCAAAGTCAACACCCATGGAAGCAGCAGTCAAGAAATCAAGAGATGCTTTGCGTTCGGCAAATCTGCTGCAAAAGACCTCTTTAAAGTGTGGAAAAGCGAAGATGTCACCTTGAAGACTAAGTTGCACCTGACCCAAGCTGTGGTATTTTCAATGGCATCTTATGCGTGTGTAATCTGGGCAATCAATATGGAAGGCCTAAGAGGCTTGACGCCTTTGAAATGTGGTGTTAGTGAAGAACATTAAATATATCATGGACTGCCAAAAGAATGAAAAAATCTGTCCTGGGAGAAGCATGATCAGAATGCTCCTTAGAAGAAAGAATGGCGAGGCTATGTCTTACATACTTCAGACATGTTATTAGGAGGGATTAGTCCCTGGAGAAGGACATCATGCTTGGTAGAGTAAAGGGTCAGCGAAAAATAGAAAGGCTCTCAATGAGCTAGATTGATATAGTGGCTGCAACAATGGGCTTAAGCATAACTATGATTGTGAGCATGCTGAAGGACAGGGCAGTGTTTTGTTCTGTATATAGGGTCTCTATGAGTTGGAATGGACTCCACGGCACATCACAGCACCAACAATTTTTTGGCAATCAAAATATCATAATATTCCCTTACAATCTTTCTAACCCATAAAAACGATAGACATTAATGTCCTCTCTTTCATTCCTGTTTTTGAAAATTCGAAACTTCTCTCTTTTAATCTAGCTAAACATTCTTTTCAAATATGCTGATCTTTTCAGAGAAATAAATTTTGGTATGGTTGATTTTCTCTACTGGTTTTTTCTTCTCTACTTCATTTATTGCTCTAAATTTTATTAGTTTTTTGTTGTGCTTGCTTTGTAATTATTTTGTTCTGCTTTGTTTTTTCTGGCCTCTTAAATGGAAGGTTAGCTCATTGATTTGAGATCTTTATTTTTTAGTATATGTGTTTGGGTTATAAATTTTCCTCTAAGAATTGCCTTTGCTGCTGCCTATAAATTATTGGGAGGTTGTGTTTCTATTTTCACTCATTTCAAAGGGTTTTCTAATTCGCTTTGTGAAGTCTCTGCCTGTTAGTTTAGAATCAATGAATGATTTGGACAGATATTTTCTTAAACTTCCAGAAGTAATAAGTCTCCCAGATTTGTCAAAGGGACTCCATTGTCTTCTGGCTTTATTTATTTATTTTTACGGTTTCATAGTCAGTGTGTTGGTTAAAATTGTGTGTCAACTTGGCTGGGCCATGAATCTCTGCTTTTTCAGCAGTTGTATAATGTGATCACCCCCATGATGGAATCTGCTGCGTGGTACCAGCAGGGGCAGGGCCTGTGGCTGCTTACCACCCCCTCGGCCCGCACCTCTTCGCCCTCCACTCCCTTCTTCCTTCCTGCTTGCCTTGCCTAGGTTTTTGGCTTGTTCTGGATCCAGCAGCTGCCTCTTGTCTGACCTCTGGTTCATGAGCCAGCAGCTTACCTGTGGATCTTGGAATTCCTTGTCTTTCACAGCCTGAGAGCAAGAGTCCTGCTCTCTGAACTGCTGATCTTGGGTTGGCCAGTTTATGCAACAGAGTGAATTGGGAGAGGCTTCTATCCCAATCCATGAACTTGGGACGTTCCAGCCTCTTCAATCGCGTAAGCTGTTTCCTTGATATAAATCTCTCTCTATATATATTTATTTATATCCTTTACTGGTTTTGCTTCTCTAAAGAAGCCAGCCTAAGACGCTCAGCAAGCAATTAATAACTCTGCCTTTGTCTTCACTGCCTAAGTGAAGTGTCAGCCAGACTTGAGAGTTTAGGGCCTCCTTAGGGTTACAATAAGTCTGAATCAACTTGAGGGCAACAGGTTTTTGGTTTCAGGGCTCCCTTAGGCATGTACACAGCCCTTTGAAGACTTATGGCCTTCTTCAAGTTTCCAGACATTTCCACAGCCCCTATGAACATCTCATTTGCCATTTTTACCTTTTAGGTTATAATGTAAACTTTATAACTTTTTCTACAACTGTTTTCCAGTGCCTCAGGCATCCTCAAAGTTAAACAAATGCTTCTAATTTTTTTTGACAAATGTCCCCGGACATTTTGCACTGGACAAGCTCCAAGTTAGGTCATATAAAGACAGCTTGCGAGTATAATCTTTTAGAGAAATGTAAGGTAGGTGAAATCATGGCAATTTTTTAGTAATGAGCCTTTGAAGGATCCCCAAGCTTATTCTGTTCCCTTGATGACTGCTGTTGATGTTGTTAAATGCTGTGGAGTCAATTCCAACTCATAACCCATTGCTGTTAAGCCTATTCCTCCGTAGGATTTCCAAGGCTCTAATCTTTATTTTTTATTTTTTTTTTAATCTTTATAGAAGCAGTCTGCCATATCTTTCTCCCACAGAATCCCTGGTGGGTTTCAACTGCCCACGTCTCAGTTAGCAGACCAGCTCTTAACCACTGTGCCACCAGGGCTCCTTTGGTGGCTGCAAGAGTGCTAGCTTTCACTCCAGCTGTTTGTTTTCTGCTACTGCAAAACTCCCCATCCCCTTGCCGTCAAGTTGAATTCCCACTCATAGCTACCCCATAGGGCAGAGTAGAACTGCCCCACAAGTGTTCCAAGGCTGTAAACCTTTACAGAAGCAGACTGCTGCACGTTTCTCCCACAGAGCAGCTGGTGGGTTCAAACTGCTGATCTTTCAGTTGGCAGCCTAGCACTTGGCCACTGCAACACCAAGGCTCCTTCTGTAAAACTCTAGCAAAGGGTTAAGAATAGGGCAAGTTACAGTGTCACAAAGCTGACTGTTTCTACTGATACACAGCTATTTTTTTTAGAAACATTTCTCTGATTGATCAAGGCTTCATTTAATTTCCAAAGTTCCGTAAATGTTGATTCTGACAATTTTTGCCATTGTTCTCATTTTTTCTAGGGGCGAGAGAATTTTTGGAGATCTTTACTACATGTTATTGCTAATGTCACTCTTGTCAATGTCTTTTACTTAAAATTTTTTTTTCAGTTAACATATAATTGAGTCTTGCTTTATAATTAAATTTAACAACCTCTGTTTAAAAGATCTGCCTGGACCATTTGCATTTAGTCAAATTATTAGTATGATATATTTAATTCTATCACCTTATGAGCTGTTTACTTTGTTCCACTTGCCCTTTATTTTATTTTTTCTCCTTTCTGATTTCTCTTGGTTTAACTGAAGATTTCTTATGATTTTATTTTATCTCCTGCCTTAGTCTGGAGTCTCTAGAGAAGCAAAAACAATGAAGTATATGTAGATAAATACATACTGAGAAAGAAATTTACTTCAAGGAAAAGGCTCGAGCAATTGTGAGGAAATGGCTCACGCAATTGTGGGGGCTGGCAAGTCACGAATCCGTGGGTCAGGAGGCAGGCTGCAGGCTTCTGGCAGGTTGAAGACTTCTGCTGGTTCATGCAGTTGTAGGGGCTGATGAATTCAAAACCTGTAGGTGAGGCGGTAGGTTGAACGCGTCCCTTCTGCCAAGAACTGGAGGTCAAGTGACAAGAAGAGTGCAGAACTGAAAGAGGGAGAGCTTTGCCAGACATTTATTTATATATTGGAGGTGGGCCTAGCCCCCAAGGAAATTCCTCTTCCAACTGATCAACCAACACCTCTCTTCTAGTGATGTCTTATATATACCTGGGTGAATATTTTTTTAGTGGTTGTCTTGGTGTTCACATATGCAATGCTAATTAATCAGATTCTACGTTCAAATGAAATCATAACACTTCACATACATTGTAAAGAACTTATAACAATAAATTGCCCATTCCTCCCTTTCATGCATTGTGTCATTGTTGTCATAAGATTTACATTAAAAATCCTATCAAGGTATTATTCTTTGCTCCTGTTTTTATTTAGAGTCAGTGATTTTTGAGAGCCACTAAAAAGTTATTGTCATTTATTCCATTCCAACATTCTTTATTTATTTGTGTACTTACGATTATCTGTCTGATATTATATCTTTAATCTTAAAAAAAGCATTTAATAATCCTTTTTTTTATACTGTAGGTTCATTTACAATAATTCCCATAGTCTTTGTTTTCCTAAGAAAGTATTTCTCCTTCATTTATGGAATGCTGGTTGATGTTTGGAAACCCTGGTGGCGTAGTGGTTAAGTGCTACGGCTGCTAACCAAGAGGTCAGCAGTTCGAATCCGACAGGCGCTTCTTGGAAACTCTATTGGGCTGTTCTACTCTGTCCTAATATGGTCGCTATGAGTCTGAATCGACTCGACGGCAGTGGGTTTTTTTTTTTTCTTTTCTTTTGGTTGATTTTTTTTTCCTGAACATATCAAGCCATTGTCTTCTAGCTTTATAGTTTCCGAAACGATAACTGCTGTAATGAATATCTGTGTTCCCCTGTATGAACTAAATCTATTTTTCTCTGTCCGTATTTAAAATTTTCTATTTCTTTTGTATTTTTTAGCAGTTTTAATATAATATGCCCTATTTTTTTTTTTAGTGTGTATGTTTACTGTCAGAGAGTTACAAAATATGTGTCCTATCTGAGCCTCAATCTAATGATTGCTTGGTTTTTTGGTTGTTGTTATGTGCCATGATGTCAATTCCAACTCATAGCAACCCCATGTGGCAGAGTAGAACTACCCCATAGGGTTTTCTAGGACGTAATCTCTACAAGGGAAACCCTGGTGGCCTAGTGGTTAAGTGCTACGGCTGCTAACCAAGAGGTTGGCAGTTCAAATCAGCTGGGTGCTCCTTGGAAACTCTATGGTGCAGTTCTACTCTGTCCTATAGGGTCACTGTGAGTCGGAATCAACTCGACAGCAGTGGGTTTGGTTTTTGGTTTGGTTTAATCTCTAAAGGAGTGTATCATCAGGTCTCTGTGTCACAGAGTTGTTGGGTGGGTTCAAACTGTCGGCCCTGCAGTTAGCAGCCAAGCACTTAATCATTGCATCACCAGGGCTCTTGGTTTATTGGTAGCATGTTTTCAGGTATCTTGAGTATGAAAGTAGAGATGAGGGGATTAGTTTTTAGATCTGCTAATAGTCATTCCTTCTACTAGGCTTTAAGTGAGAGATAAGTTATTGCAGTTAGGAGTTGGGCTGGGTTTGAAGTTTCTTATTGTTATGGTTACCTTCATGCCTCAGAGGCTTCAAATTTCTGAAGCTGTACATTTTACTCAGGGTAGGGTCTGATTTGCTGTAATTTTGTTTTGTTTTATTTCTTAGAGTGTCTGCTTCACACTCAGCTTTATGTCTTCCTTTTGTACTGCACCATAGAGAGAGTCTGTTGCAAGTTATTGGGGATTTGTTAGCCTGGGTAGGGGAGATATGGAACATTCTTGGTTTTTCTCATTCTTAGTCTATGCACAATGTACTTGTATCTCAGGGTTGTGGCTTTCTCAGTAATTCTGAGTTAACGAATACACCTGTTCCTACCCCAGATACACAGTTGTCACTCTCTGTTGCCTTCCCCCAGTTGCAACAGATTTTCACAACGGTCCTAAGGGCCACAGTGTTTGTTGCCCTTCTACCCTTGTTCCCTAGGGGAGATATGGGAGAAGACTCCCAGTGGAGTGTCATGTCCTTACTATTATACTTCTTTTCCCCATACCAAGTTCTAAACCATGAAAGAGACTTTTCCAGGGACTCCTAGTCTTTGATGTGAGTACTTGGAGAGGTGTATGGAGAAAAACACTGTAAACATGTGCAGGTTACTGCTATATCTGCAGATCACAGGCTTTTCTTAGGGGACAACCAGTTTCTACTAATTTGCCAGTCATCCTACCTGAACTCTTCTTCCTGGTTTCCGGGTGAACTTCGCCTCTGTGAAGTCAGTGCTCTTGTCTCATGTCTCCCTGTGAGAGCCTCAGTCAGGTGTTTGCCCTGCAACTGCAGAAACCTGATATGCTCAAGAAAAGCCATGGACTTGCAGTTTTTCCAGCTTATATTGATTGTATTGTTTGGTCTAATGCTTTTTTTCAGATAACTGCATCACTGAGAGTAGAGCAAAAGCTCTACGCAATGTTTTCATTGTCCCCAATTTCTCTATGTAAAACATTTACTAATATCTGCCTGGAGAGTATGTTTTAACATAAGATTGTTTAACTTTACAACCTACGTGGGAGATTTAATTTTTTGTCACAAGCATAGTCATTCCAAGAGAGTTTCTGGCATGAGGATGACTGAAACTGACAAAGCGGTCTGATTCTTTGGTGTCAATCAGTGCCACTAGTTGATCTGTATACGTCTGAAAGTTAAACAGCATTGCTTTAACTAAGCATTTTTTCCTAATGTAATAGAAACGGGGCCAGTATGAGCAGAAGGAATCTTTGCCAGGCAAAATGATTGCCAACATGTTTGAGGGAGGGTTCCAGTCAGTCTTTCCTTCGGTGTAATTAAAGTGAAAATAAATTCCCTTTGATAAAATGCTATGCTCATATTCTGTCAAGGAAAACTAGACTTCTGAGAGTATAACATTTCTTCATTTAAGTTCTACTTATTTGGAAATAATAACTTTAGAAAAATTACAAAAAAAAATTTAGAAGAAAATAAAATGCTACAACTTAGAGATATGGTCCATATTTTACAATATTTCGTTATGTAATTGAACTTCTTATCCATTTATATTTGTGTAATAGAATTTGTCCTGTTAGAAATGAGACTTGGTTAGGCTGACTTGTGGAAAGAGGCAACAATTGCCCAGGTACTAAAAGTGGACTAATGTTTCAAACTGGGCTTACTGGTGTCAGACTAAGAATGATGGAGAGCCAACGTGCATTCTCAGGAAACAAAAGGTCAGGATGCAAATCATTTAGGAAGAGTGTGTCAAGATGTAAACGATTGTTCTCAGAAAACGTGTTCACTACTAACTGAACTCGTCAGGATATAAACCATTTGGGAAGAATGTGTCAAGATGTAAGCAATTTAATTCTGGAAAAAAAAATGTATAACCGACTACAGTTCTGCAATCATAACAACTTGGTGTCTCTCCCCTAAGCGGTAACTGACTCCTTCATAACCAAGTAGACGACCTTTACATTTCAAAGGACTTCAAGTTGAACCTGATCTCATCTACGATCAATCATTAACTCTCTACCTTTCCTTTGTTCTCTACATATATAGACCCCCAACCTTGGTAGCGTAGTGGTTAAGAAATACAGCTGCTAACCAAAAAGTCAGCAGTTTGAATCCACCCAGAGCTCCTTGGAATCTCTATGGAGCAGTTCTATTCAGTCTTACAGGGTCGCTAGAAGTCAGAATCAACTCTACAGCAATGGGTTTGGTTTTGGTCTGTGCTTAAATGGTGGAGCACTGTGTATTTTTACTTAGTGATACCCAGCTATAGCTGTTCCTATCCTCAATAAAACTCGATACTGTCAATAACAGAGTACAAGATTTTCATCTTTGGCATTAGTTTTCTTACTGTCACTGGACACTTTTCAAATTTCTCTTCTGTTCCATGGAGTTTTGAGGCAATGAGACTGGTGGTAGAGCCTGGGGAAATTGTTTAGTTTGGGACAAATCTGAGTGCTAGATCTGCCACTCGGGCAAGTTATTTAAAATGTCTAGGTTTCTGTTGCCTCATAGGGTAAAATGAACTTCATGTATAGACGAGAAAACTCAATCTACCACACAAAAGCTTCATAAAGAAATTTTATTCTTGCTCTCCGTGTTGCACTGTAATATTTCTTATTCGATACCTTTCTATTTTAAAAATTTCAAACATGTTCCATGAAATTGATTTCACCTCTTTTAATTTCTCATAATACAATTTGTAAAGCAGTGCTTTTGAAAAAAAATTGCATTTGTACTAGGGGCTAGGATAAGAAAACCTATTTTTGAAAGAGAACATCAAGAGAAAGAAGGGCAAAATACTTCAGATATTTTCAGGTCAACGGTAGTGACATAGTAGTGGGCATGGGCCATTTTAGAGAGCACAGTGTTAGAAAGTGATTGTTGTTGTTGAGTTGTTTGCTGTAGAGTTGACTTCAACTTATAGGGACCCTATAGAACAGAGAAGAATGGCCCCACAGGGTGTAATCTTTACAGGGGATCACCAGGTCTTTTCTCTCACAGAGCCACTGGTTTGTTCGAACCACCAAGCTTTTGGTTACCAGCCAACCACTTAATTATTGCATCAGCAGGGCTCGTAGCTTTATAGCAAAGTACCAATTACCAGTTTCATTTAACATAATATAGATTGTACCTGGGCATAATAAAAAGAGTCAGTCACTCTGGGTGCCGGAACATGAACAAGTTAGGAGATGAAACCCCCTGTCATCAGCTAAGTTCCCGTGGTGGCTCAGCGTTGAAATCAAACTGCTATTTATACAACACTTTGCCTAGGCCCTCTGGGTGGTTGTATACTTGGTCAGAATGTTCACCGTGAGATAACAGCCCAAAGAGTTGGGTAAAGCATTTTCTCTTTTTCAGGGGCATTTTTGAGCAGAAATACCCAAGGCAGCCTGGGTCATAGGCTGCAAGATGAGAGTGGCTCAGCAGGCATCCCTCACCCACCACACCTTTCCCACCACTGTGGAGTCCATGGGTGTTGGGGGTGGTGATGGTGGTGGATTCGTGTTGTCTGCTGCCTGCCAGCTCTTGATGTCTGCTGCCTGCGACCTCTTGCTGCCTGCCACCCACCGTATATCACAACCACCCGCTCTGGGTAAGGAACCCACTCATCCTCCATCCACCACATCCTGCTTCCCACCCTGGGCAGGGATCCTGCTTGTCCTCTGTCCATGATGGTCTCACACAGTCCCCTTCCCTCTCCCCACTTTGCCACCTACCTCCAACAACTTCCCTGGGACACTCAGACCCTCACCTGGCTCTCTCTCCCTTCCTGCAAACTCACATCATACTGACACTATCCTTCACCCTCTGTGGCCAGACCACGGTGACCTGGATGAATGGGAGAATGTGTCCAGTAGCCCGCTAGCCGCCATCCCTTGCATGGCCCAGTTGTCAGCAGGGCCTTCAGTATCTTACTTGGGGTGGCCTACAGAGGGTACCCTGGGCCCGATCACAGTCCCCTGTGGGGCCCGGACCATAGTAGGCATCACCTGAGAATTTTTTAAGTTGTCATATATGTGAAATTTCAGATAATAAGATACTAGATAAGTGAGGAGTGGGTATATAACAAATTGTAGGTAACATTGGGAAGAATGGGAATTACAGAACACCTAAGTGTGCTCATGAGGAATCTATACATAGATCAAGAGGCAGTTGTGGGAACAGAACAAGGGGATATTGCATGGTTTAAAGTCAGGAAAGATGTGTGTCAGGGTTGTATTCTTTCACCATACCTATTCAATCTGTATGCTGAACATATAATCCAAGAAGCTGGACTATATGAAGAAGAATGGGGCATCAGGTTTGGGGAAGACTCATTAACAGCCCACATTATACAGATGACACCACCTTGCTTGGTGAAAGTGGAGAGGACTTGAAGCACCTGTTGATAAAGATCAAAGAGCACAGCCTTCCTTATGGATTACAACTCCACATAAAGAAAACAAAAATCTTCATGACTATACCAGTATGCAACATCATGATAAATGGAGAAAAGGTTTAAGTTATCAAGGATTTCATTTTACTTGAATCCACAATGAACACCCATCGAAGCAGCAGTCAAGAAATCAAACAATGCATTGCATTGGACAAATCGCCTGTAAAAGAACTCTTCCAAGTGCTGAAAAGTAAAGATATCATCTTGAAAACTAAGGTGTGCCTGACTCAAGCCATGGTGTTTTCAATTGCCTCATAGGCATGTAAAAATTGGACGATGAATAAGGAAGGCCAAAGAAAAATTGATTGAATTATGGTATTGGTGAGCAATATTGAATACACCATAGACTGCCAAAACAACAAACACATCTGTCTTGGAAGAAGTAAAACCAGGAATGGTCCTTAGAAGCAAGGATAGTAAGACTACATCTCACTTACTTTGGACATGTTATCAAGAGAGATCAGTCCCTGGAGAAGAATATCATGCTTGGTAAAGTAAAGAGTCATTGAAAAAGAGGAAGTCCCTCAACGAGATGGATTGACACAGTGTCTGCAACAATGGGCTCAAGTATAATAACGATTGTGAGGATGACGCAGGACCAGGCAGTGTTTCATTCTGCTGTACATAGAGCCACTATGAATCAGAATCGACTTGATGGCACCTAACAAAACAACAGATGTACGTGTCAATATATCATAATGTCTTTACCCAAAACATATTGTTTTTTATTTGTAATTTTTTAGTTTTTTTAAATAATATAAACAATGATATCATGTATTTCTTTTTAGATAAAATTTTTTGAAAAAAAAAGATGATTTTTTTTTTTTTTAGAATTTTCTAAAAAAGAATCTTGTGTTAATTAAAACTAAGGCCTTGTCCATTTTTCAATTTTGTCCCATCCCTCAAAATAAGTACCATCGTTTAATTGAATAAGACCTTTCATTTGATCATTCGTATAGGTCAAAAGGACAAGCTCTGCTCCTGGCTCTTCTTTCTTGGTAGTAGTTAGTCTCTCTCTCTTCCTGCTCACTTATCTCTCTTCTTTTATCTTTTGTAAGATAAAAGGTGATGTAGGCTACACCCCAGGAAAACTCCCCTTGTACTGGATCAGGGCTGTGACCTTAGTAAGTGTGTTGCATCCCACCCTAATCCTCTTTAACATAGCCTAACCTTGCCTCATTAACCACAGGCAGAGATTAGGATTTTCAACACATAGGACAATTAAATCAGATCGCCAAATGGAGAACAATCACAAATACTGGGAATCATGGTCTAGCAAGCTGACACACATTTTGGGGGGACAAAATTCAATCCATAATATTATATTAACTGATAGTGGAGATGCATGTGCTTGCAGAATCATGAAATTATTACTTGTGATGAGATGAAGAAAAAGACTTCGGGTAATTTTTAAATACGATATATATTGTTTCAATCAGTTGTTATTCATATAACTACTAAGACAACTATCGATTCTATTCTTTAATTCTACAGAGGAACATAACAAACATTAGTAACTCTTCATAAATGAAAAGTGAGGAGTGTTTTAAAGTGTTCTTCAATTGTTTCTCCTCATGATTCGACTTAAAAAAAATTGGCTTTGAGCTAAAGTAATACACGATATTGGAAATTTAAGTTGGTTATCCTATCTCACGGAGATGTGTCAGTTTAATGAAAAACATAAAATGTTTGCAGTGATCATCTCATATTTAAAATGAGTTGTTTACATTTTTTACATTGGAATATATTATGGAACATTTGAAATAAGCTTTCAACACCCTATATTTTTCTTTTATTTATAGTTGTGTTATTTTTCTTAAGGTTGATTTGATGAAAATTGCTACTTACTGGTAATAGTGAGTTTCCAACTTGTTTTTTAGCTATATAGGGCCAAAAAATGAGGAGGTGTGTTAATTCAGGTAGAATAACCTGATTATGATAGGGTTGAGGTTGGAAAAATAAAACACTTGTTTTCAAGTGCTTTGTGCAGTGTTCCTTATAAACAGAATTTGAAAGATCTACTTTCTTCCCCACACTCCTAGAAAAACAACCTATTTTTTTTAAAGCTAAGCATTTTGGGAGAAATATGCTTTCATTCTTCTTTAAGATTGAATTAATTCTGAGATAATTATGCACCACAATTTAGATAAACCTAAGTATTTAAGAAACTATCCAACCATAGATGTATGTATCACATTTCTTATGTTCAAATGACTACTTCTGCAGCAAGGAAAGAAAATGACTTGCTTTATTCTGGTTACATTAATCAATAAAGTCAAGACTCTGACATAAAGTTCACCATAGATCTAATAGCTCAAAACCTTGGACTGTTAATAGCTCTTTATAGCCACAAACAAGTCAAGCACACAGACCCAAGAAGTTTTATCAATCCATGATTGCTGAACACCTTTTCCTCAACACAGTGAATGTCCAAAATAGCTCCATGCAAAATTTCAAAAATAATCAGTTTCAAATCTTGATATCAGTAGATTAATTCCACATTTGTACCAGTTCACTACAATCTGACAGAACTCTAATATTTCCAATATCATAAAAAGCCAATAACTTCATGGTTATCAGACTATTAAGGGGAGTTAAGAGTGAAGTGTCTTTCTTTCACTGCTGGTATATAAGCTGTTCAGTGAAGCTGAATGGTAATGTATGAAAGCAAAAACAAATACAAAAGATTTCCACTGATTAAAAGACTGAGGCCTAGAAGTAAAATGTCAGCTAATACAAAAATATTTCAAATTTGAATCTTTAAAATCATGTCATTGAGAAACTAATGTATTGTCCCAGAAAAGTAGGGTAATATCTGTGATGTTAGAAGTTATTTTTCAGACCTCAGAATATCACTGCATCTGGACAGAAATGTCAGGCTCCTCCATAATCTGTAGTTTGAAATTAATTACTCATTTTCTCTCTATTTTTATTTTGTGCCACAATCCTCTGGTCTTAGAGTGAGTCTGTTCTGTGATAAGTAATAGAAATGAGGTTGTTAACAAGAAGCTTCAAATGATGTATCTAGCAATTGTTTCAGCTGAAATTTTCTTTCTCACCTTTATTTTTTATTGTGTAATGTGTAATACATTAGATAAGAAATGGTAGGAAATATATATGAAAGTGTGAAATATAGTGAGATGAATAGTTCTGGACCACTATGACATTTTTTTTATGACATTTAAAAAGTAGATATTACCATTACCTTGAAGCTACCTGAAGGTTTCTCTTGTCTTGTCCTTTTACCTCTGTTATAAATTTTGTCTCTAAAATTCCATTGCTTATTTTTTGAAAAATGATAATTTGATATTATTTCAAACTTACAGAAAAATGCACAAATAGTTACAAGGAATTCTCATGAACTCTTTAGCTAGATTTGGCCATTGTTTTTTCTTCCTTTTGCTTCGTCAATCTATCCATATCTATTTGCATATGTATGCATATAATTCAGAACAATTTGAGAGTGAGTTAAGAACACTGGGCCCTTTAACCCTGAACACTCAATGTGTATTTTTTTGTGATCAAGGACATCCTCCTACATACCCACTGTCATAGATTGAATTGTGTCCCCCAAAAATATATGTCAGCTAGGCCATGATACTCAGTATTGTGTAATTGTCTAACATTTGGTCATCTGATGTGATTTTCCTATATGTTATATATCCTACCTATGTGATGTTATTAAGGCAGTATTAGAGGCAGTTATGTTAATGAGGCAGAACTCAATCTACAGGATTAAGATGTGTCTTAAATCAATCCCTTTCGAGATATAAAAGAGAAGCAAGCAGGAGAGGGATTCATATCACCAAGAAACCAGAGCCAGAAGAATAGCTCAACATTTGGCCCTGGGGTCCCTGTGCTGAGAAGCTCATCAGCCTGGGAAGATTGATGACAAAGACCTTTCACCAGAGCCAACAGAGAGGAAAAGCCTTCCCCTGGAGCTGGCACCCTGAATTTGGACTTCTAGCCTCCTAGACTGTGAGAGAATAAATTTCTGTTTGTTAAAGCCATCCACCTGTGATATTTCTGTTATAGCAACACTAGATAATTAAGACACTCAACTGAGGAGGTATTAAGAATAATAATATTATCAAACCCATGCTATTATCTAATCCATAGTGCATGTTCAAATGTCCAAATGTCACCAATCTTCTCTATAATGGCATATATATATATATATATATTTTTTTTTTTTTTTTTCCTCAGTAAAAGAATGAGTCAAAGGTCACTGTATTTACTTGGGGTTTGCTTAAATCTGGAACAATTTCTTAACTTCTCATTGTGATTTTTTTTGGAGTACAGTCCAGTTATTTGAGTTTGCTTGTGTTTTTTTCTCTTGATTAGATTCAGGTGATTGCTTTTTTTGTTGTTAGATTCAGGTGATGTGCCTTTTTTGTTAGGAATATTGCAAAATTGATATTGTGTCCTTTTCAGTACATTATACCAGAGGCCGTAATAATAGTATTTCCCAAAGTTACATTTAAACATTTGTTGACACTTGTGCCCACCAGTGTGTCTGCCTGTAGAGTTATTTTTTACCACTTTAATTAATAAGTAATTCCTGAGGAAATACTTTGAGAGCCTTAAATATTCCATTGGTAGCTATAATTTAACAACAGCAATTGTTGTTTTTAAACTACTTCAATCTTTTTATGTTTATTATTTAGTATTTTACTATAAGAAGGAACATTCTCTTCTCCATCTATTTGTTGTTTCCATTTGCCATCCAGTCAGCTCTGACTCATGGCGACCTCATGTATAACAGAACAAAATATTGCCATGTCCTGTGCCGTCATCATAATCTTTGGTATGTTTGAGCCCATTATGTTAATCTATCTCATTGAGGGTTTCCCTCCTTATTTTTGGCCCTCTACCAAATATGATGTCTTTTCCGGAGGGTGGTCTTTCCCAATGACATGTCGAAAGTGAGTCTATTTTTTTGTGTATTTCTTTATTCTTTTACATAAATATAATCTCGTTGATTCTTATTTTTTCAGTGATAATCAATAAATACCCCTATTTATTTTGTTGATCAAATTGTTCCAGAATTGGCCAGTGGGGACCACTTCGAGCTAACTCCTGTGTTCAGTTGACTTGTGCCTATCGTTCTTTAAAAACTCCCTTGGTTTCTGGAACAACATGAAGTTTTAGACTCATTTTCTACTTTTTCTACCTCCACTCTGGAATTAGTATTTCCTTCAAGGACCTCTGTTTCTTTCAAGGGAGGATATTATTTAGAAACTGAAATCTAAGTGCTTGTTGTCCTCATTTTTACTGTTGTGTCTTTATTTCTAGTCTTTGTTAGCAAACAGAACAGAGGTATCTCTCCCTCAGCAATCTTTTCTCTTTACTGTCTCTTTCTTAGTGTTTCTCTCTCAGTGCCTCTCCCTGCCTCTCTCTCTCTTTCTTTCTCACTATAGACACACACATAGAAACAGATTCTATTTCTTCTTACTGATATATCCATTTCCAATCCAACACTGCAGGATGCATTTTAGATAATTCCCATTCTATATTCTTAATTTCCTCCCTTAAATCTTTTATTACCACAGCTTTTCTCTCTTTTTTTTTTTGTTTTTTTTTTTTGAGGGCATGTGTTTTCAGTATTGGAAAGCACAGGTACTAACTGAGTGTATTTAAATTTTTGGTTGGTATTATGGATTCTGGGAAACAGAATCTTGTAATACAAGTCACCAAAGAGACAAGCGGCACTCTGTTGCCACCAGCCTGTAGTAGGACAAAATACCAATGAGAGCTAGTTAAGTAATTTATCGAAGGCACTTTCTATTAGGTTACATGGGGAACCTCTGGTTTTCCAAATACCACACAGAAAAAATCAAAACAAACTCATCAAAGTCCCTAACTATCACAGAGCAAAGCCATAATTATTCTTGCAAGCCTTATCTCACAGAAATAAAGAAAAACAAAAGGCAAAAGTTTACAAAATTAACATCCAGGAAGCACCCACTAATAGAATGCTTAACCTTCACAACAGTGAGGCTTGAACTCTGGTCTGCAGAGCTTCATGCATTTCAAAAGGGACCCATCTTGATGCTAAATGGATTAAAGTTGGAATAAGGCCTTACCGCTGAGATCCAGAGGCATCAAAAGTGGCTGGCATACCATTAACACCAATGATAATGAAAGAGGTAACTCTAAGAATTCAGAAGCCCTTTGATCTTAACTTTTTTTTTTTTTTCAATTCTAGGACACAGAATGTAGTTTCAAAATGTCTAACCCATATCACTGTGAGAACAAGTTCACAAGCTAGCGTTCAACATATGTTTGCAGGTCTTTTATAGATACATTTTGGGTAGAGAGGAATGCAGAAAAATTAAGCATGCAATCAATGTATTTTAACAAATGCTTAAAACATGCATGTAACTCACACCCCTTTCAAACTCCAGAAAGTTTCTTCACAATCAGTTTCCCCATAAAAGGAAACTCTACCTCTGTTTTGTTTTTTTCCCCCCAAAAAAGATTAGCTTTGCCTGTTTCATATTTTCATACAAATGGAAACACAGCATGAACTCTTTTGTATCTGACCCCTTTCACCCTGAGATTCATGTAAGTTGTTACATGTATCAGTAGTTTAGTTCATTTCCTTGTTGAGTAATATTGTGCTCTATGAATATACCTTGATTATATTATCAATTCTTCTATAGACAGGCTTTTGGGTTGATTCTAGTTTTGAGATTTTATGAATAACGCTGCTGTGAGCATTCTAATATTAATCTTTGTGTGTTCATTTAAAATGTTAAAAATATCAAAACTTTCAATGTACATGGTATACCTCTCAATTTATTTACATTTTCCTCAGTTTATCTATCAATATTTTAGAGCTTCCGTAAAAAATGTTTTGCATACCTTTTGTTAAATTTGATTCTAATTATTGTATCTTCTTAGATATTATTGTAAGTTGATTTTTTAATTGAATTTTCCACTTGTTTACTGCTAGTATGTAGAACTGCCATTGAACTTTTATATATAGACCTTGTATCCTACTGCTTTGCTTAGTTGTAGTGGTTACTTTCTAGACTCCTGTTATATTGTATTTTATTTTGTTGTATATGTCATGCTATCTGTGAATATAGGCAACCTCATTTTCTCTTTTCTGTCTTTTTGACTTTTTCTCTTGCTTGCCATATTGTAATGTTGGGAAAATGTCATGAGAAAATATCCTTTTCTTGATCCTGATCTTAAGAAGAAAGTGTTCAGATATTTTGTCATTAAGTATCAACATGATTCTAGCTGAAGATTAAATTTGGGGGGTGGAGCACTTTATAGGCTTGAGGATGTTTCCCTCTATTCTTAATTTGTTAAGAGTGTATATCCTAAATAGGTGTTTCATTTTGTCTTAATTTTGTTTTTCTGCTTCCATGAAAAGATCATATGCTTTTTCTCCATTAATCCGTTAATATGGTGAATTAATTACATTAGTTGAATTTACCTATATCTATTTTTTTTTTTTTTTTAATATAATATGGAGTCCTGGTGGCACAGTAGTTAAGAACTTGACTACCAACGAAAATCTCAGCAGTTTGAATCCATCAGCCAGACCTTGGAAACCCTGTAGGGCAGTTCTACTCTGCCCTACACGGTCACTGTGAGTCTGAAACTTGAAGGCAACTGGTTTGTTTTGGTTGGTATGAGGAATATTGGTTTGAAATTTTATTTCCTTAAAATGTGTTTATCAAGTTTTGAAAGAACTTTTTTTTTAATTCAAATTCCAAACTCTTGCTCACCTCGTCATCAATTTCTATTTAATTTTTAGTCTTTTGATTAATCTTTAATATTTTTTCTCCTTCATATGTCTAGTAAGTTTTTACTTTATATTATGATTTGAAATGATAAATTGTAGAGGATCTGGTTTCTGCTCTCATTCTTTAAATAGTATTGGGTTTTGTTTTTGTAGATTGCTTGAGTGCACTCGAATTTAAAACTCTGTTTCCTCTGCAATAGGTACCAGCTGAAATATTTAGTCCACAGTATTTCCAGTCTTCCAGCTCTTGTTTCCACTGGACCTGTGCAGTTCAAGAACTAGCCAAGTTTTTGGATGGGTTTAGAGGCAGAATTTTAAAACCCAGCCTTTACAGTTGCTTCCTTTACAAGATCCCTCCTCACTTTCCAGCCATTCTATCAATCCCAGATTTCATCCTATAATTCTTAAAGCTAACAAAGTTTTCTTTTTGAGTTTCACCTACCTCATGTTGTGTGGAGTAGTGGATGCCCTAAGGAAAAAATATCCTCATGAATACAACTATCATTGTTATTTCTCGTCACCTTTAGATTTACTTCTAATTCTTCCCATGCATTTGTTTTATCTTCAACTGCTTCAATTTTTTTTTTTCAAGTTTTTGCTTGTTATTTGTGTAAGAATTAGTAAGAAATAAGCTTTCCCACCATTTCCAGAAGCAAATCTACCATCTAGGTATATCTATTTTTGTTCAGTGTTTATTTTTTTCAGTTATTCCAAATCATTTTTGTAAGAAAAAAATATGTGCATGTGACTGTCTTATATATGTACATATATAATATATATCCATAAATAATAGTTGTTGTGTTTCACTTGAGTTTTAATAAAATAGAATAGTTCATGGTTTTAAATAGTATTTTAAGGTAAATATAATTACGGCATTTTACTTACATATAACAGCATTTATTTTATCAGATAAGTTAGTTTCTGAAGGTTACTACTAAGTAGCTGAAACAGAATTCTAAACAAGTCTGACTGAAACTAAAATTCTGTATTTATTCATACAAGTATAAATTGAGATTGTCATACTTCATAGATTAAAAAAAAAGACAGTCTCAAACGTGTGTACCTAGTTAGTTACTAAACATGTTTGAACTTTATCTTAATGTTTCCTTAGTTCATTTTCATGGATCACATCATAATAATATGTTTGAAAAATATGTTATAACCTAATAAAATTTACAGTCTATTATATGATTTTTTTAAACTAAAAGGAAAAAGGAGCTTCTTTTCAAAATAAATATCAAAAGCCTAGTCTAAAGAAAATCAACCTTATTAACCATTCTAAAGAGTTAAGCCCCACTCTATGATGTGTTCAGTGAATCAGAGGGATCCTGTTAAGGCATATATCATTGTCTTGATTAAATAAAGTTCCACTTTCCTTAGAGAAACATGGCCAAATTAAATACTTGGAGCATATTCTTTAAGAGGATTAGGAATTCAAAATCCACTCAACGTGCTTTATAAGTTGGGGACAGGGCCTATTCTATGTCTTTCATATCTGAGTCCCCAAGCCTGGCACATATCCTAGAATCTGTAGCATGGATAAAAATTTTTGTAAATAGCTGAACTTAACCCCTCATGATAATTTTGGTATACATTGTGGCTTATTTTCAACACTATTTACCGCATAGGCCTTAGGAGCTTCTAGGTCTGCTAAAATAATGAGATTCCTGGTCAGTGGGAAGCCTAAAGCCTAGTGTGTTTTAAATGGCTCACATATTGATTTACTACATGCTGCAAAAACTCCAGTTTAAATAACACATAATGTTAAATATGGAGCCCTGATGGTACAGCGGTTAAGAGCTCAGCTGCTGACCAAAAGGTTGACAGTTCAAATCCACCAGCCAATCCTTGTAAACCTGACAGGGAAGCTTTACTCTGTTCTATAGTGTCACTATGAGTGGGAATCGACTCGATGGCAACAATTTTTTTTTTTTTTTTTTGGTCTTGGGTGGTGCAAATATTAAAGCACTTGGCTGTTATTTGAAATGTTGGAGGTTTGAGTCTATCCAGAGGAGCCTTGCAAGAAAGACCTGGCGAGCTACTTCTGAAAAATCGGCCACTGAAAATCCTATGAAGCACAGTTCTACCCTGACACACGTGGGGTCGCCATGAGTCAGAACTGACTTGGTAGCAACTGTAAAAAAAAAAAAAAAGCTGTTAAATAACACATGCAGGAAAATAAATGATGAAAGGTAGGCAAGTGTTAAAGAACTTCCACAGCATAGTTCATTTCTGTTTGTATTTTGTTGCATAAATGTATCCTCAGTTTTTACAAAATACCAATATAAATCATGGTGATGGACTAGTTGAAAGATGTTAGGAAGAAAAGTCAATACTGCAGCCTTTTTCAGCTACTGTTTCAGCATAATATAAGCACATTTTGATATGCTCTTACCTTAAGCTCCACAAATTTTACTCTCTTGAAAGAGAACAGAAGATGTCGCCTGTGCCCAATTACTTAGTATTTGTCAAAAGTCCTCATTTGCAATAAAAAACTCTTGAATTTTTTAACGTTTGGAAACTTGATGCTGTGCGAATAAACAAACAGCCAACAAAAGCATGAGGGATAAAATGTTGTACTGCATTGTAGCAAACAAACAACTCTTACATCGATAACTATTCATCTCTGTTGCACTCATTGAGATCCAACCCCAGATTAGAACGGGAACATAATGAGGTACGCAAGGAGACTGATCAGTCGGGGGTGGTCTCAGCAGTGTTCAGAGTGAAGTTCAGAATTCGATGATTTATCAGACACAGCATGCTCCCCGCAATTTCACAACCAGCACTGGGCTGCTTAAGGACAGGAACCTAACTGCCCACGAGAATGGAAACTGTGCAACAGACAAACAGAAAACACATCTATTTTGTGATATACTTGGAAACAGACACAGATGGGAGTGTTTGTTTAATACTTCTCTTCTGTAATGCTAAATAAGCCATGTCCCTTTTGTGATGTAGTTTATTAGGGGGTATATTTTGCTTTTTAAGACACTGCTGTTTTACTTTCACTGACGACCTCACTCTCACTTTTTAGAAGTTGGCTGATTGAAACACTTCTCTATTGCCCCCAATAGAAATAAGAAAGGTACAAATTTTTCACCCAAAGATGCCCTGTCTGCCTTTTTTTTTTTCTCCCCATGCATTTTGCCTAGCAATGTCGTAGTGTTTTCAAAGGAATATTATATGCTTCAATGATGTTATTTTTTAAATAAGCTTTATAGCTGTAATGTTGTTTAAAAAAGTTAGTCATTCTATTTTCAAAATATAAACTGGCCGATACTGTACTAATCTGATCTATCTTTCATCTGGTAACTTCCCAGATATTTTTTTTCTTCATATGGTATATATTATCTGACTGCAACAACCTAGACAAGAGCACAGGTGTATAAACAGAGGCATGATTGCTTGGTTGTTTGTAGCTCCTTTAATATAAGGTTGAATTTCCAATACTAAGCAGTAGAGATAAGAATGTTTTCTATAAAACATAAAGAAACACACACATGCCATGAGAAATTCCAGTTATTTTTTTCTAAGAATGTTTTTGGTTGTGCAGTCTTTAAGGATTATGAAATAAAATATATATAAAATAAAATATTGAGAGAATATAAGCCATTTTTTATTGAATTAAAGAGACTAAATTTGTAAATACTATCTGTATTAGTAAAAACATCCATAGTTATGTTAAAACATCCCCATATTCTCTGAAAATAAATAATGCTTATCTCAAATAAGGTGCTATAAATTTCTTATTCACAATATTTTCGTAAAATAGAAAATATGAAAAAAAAATCTTTAAACAATTTACTTTGCATCCATTCTTTGGTGTTACCTAATAAATATATAAATTCATTGCAGCATTTATATAGAAAGACAAAGATGAACTTCAAGTGTAAGATGACAGAGTGAGATAAAAATCTCGATTTCCTTCTCAGAGCAATGAAAACTGTAGTAAAGCAATGGAAACTTTAAAAAATGTTGTAACCATAAACCCATAGAAGTAAAGAGGAGAAGGAGCATAAGCAAAGAGAAGTCAACAAATCCCTGGAAAGTGGAAAGACTGTGGACATCTGTTTAAAGAATACAAATCTGGGAGAAGTCCCTGGGTGGTGCAAAAATTTAATGCATTTTGTGGCTAACTGAAAGAGTGGAGTCCACCCAGAGGTGCCTTATAAAAAAGGCCTGGTGATCTACTTCCAAAAAACCAGTCACTGAAAACCCTACGGAGCATGGTTCTATTGTGACACATTGTGGGTTACTACGAGTCAGAATCTACAAATTGGCAACTGGTAGTGGTGCTTTGTGAGAGAGGAAGGACCAGGTTATGCAATGAAAAAAAAGAGCCAATTTATCAGGTATAGTCCCAGATATGTTCATTCTCAGGGCTGGAAGTTATGAGAGAGGACAGAAACTCAAAGAAGGGCCTAACAGGTGAATTAATTGCCTTTTCCTTGAAAACAGATGAGTTTTTGATCTCTAATTTAAAGGCAAATATTATAAGGTTGGCTCAGGGCCGGGCAGTGTTTCGTCCTGTTGTGCATAGGGTCGCTGTGAGTCGGAACCGAATCAACGGCACCTAACAACAACAATTTAAAGGCAACTGATAATAGCTAAAATTAGGAGAAGAGACAAAAGCTGCAGATGAATTTTTCTTATCTACTAATTCTCATTTTTCATTTTTGAGTGGGGAGTAAATGGAAATACCTAAGTATGATAAATTAAATAGGAATATATTATTCCTTTTTTTTTTTTTTTTTGGAGTAGGGAGTAAATGAGATTCTCATTTTTTTTTTTTTGAGTGGAAAACAAATGAAGATATTATAATTTGAGCAGTAAAAAATAGGATAAGCATACTATTTGAAGTTAGGAAAGGAAAGAAATAAGATAAGGTAAGTTTTTTTTTTATAAAGACAGTTAAAAGTAGTTATTCCGGGGAAATGGAAAGAGTAGTATGATGAGGTAGGCTTTTCTCTTTATGGGAGCTTTTGCTTCTCATTTTGAATCTCATTATGTTAATTTAATTTTTTTTTTTTTCTTACCATGGATCATCCATCTGCCCTATAGTAAGGAAGAGGTCAAACAGGATATTCCTGCAGTCAGGAAAATAACACCAGCTCAGACATCCTAAGTAAAGTTATTTACAGTGAGACCGCATCGCAAAACCTTTTGTTATGGATTGAATTATGCCCCCCTCCAAAATGCATTGAAACCCTACCTAGCCCTTGTATCTGTGAACATGACCTTGTTTGGAAAAAGTAGTTTTGTTGTTTTATTAAAGTCATACAGGTGTAATCACTTGTGAGTCATAAGAGCAGATTAGACCTAGAATATACAAGGAATACCAAGAGCATAAGGAATGCAGAAGAACACCAAGGAGCATCAAGGAACTCCTGGGGCTACCGATAGGAAAGGACCTGTCCGTAGAGCCAATGCCTTGATTTGGACTTTTAGCCTCCAAAACTGTGAGACAATGTATTCTCGCTCTTTAAAGCCACTCACTTGTGGTACTTCTTTTATGGCTGCATTAGGTAACTAAGACATTTTTATATGTTGCAAATCCATTTATATGTTATTAAAAACAAAATCCATTGCCATCAAGTCGATTCCGACTCATAGCAACCGTATAGGACAGAGTAGAACTGCCCCTATGGAGTTTCCAAGGCACGTCTGGTGGATTTGAACTGCTGACCTAAAGAAAACAAAAATCCTCACAAATAGACTAATAAGCAACATTTGATAAATGGAGAAAATAGTGAAGTTGTCATAGATTTCATTTTACTTGGATCCACGATCAACGCCCATGGAGGCAGCAGTCAAGAAATCAAAGGACATATTGCATTGGCAAATCTGCCTCAAAAGACCTCTTAAAGTGTTATAAAGCAAAAGACTAAGGTGTGCCTGACCCAAGCCACAGTATTTCCAGTTGCCTCATGTGCATGAGAAAACTGGACAATGAATAAGGAAAATTGAAAAATTGATACATTTAAATTATGGTGTTGGCAAAGAATATGGAGCATACAATGAACTTCCAGAAGAAAGAGCAAATCTTTCTTGAAAGAATTACAGCCAGAATGCACCTTAGAAGCCAGGATGGTGAGACTTCATCTCACATACTTTGTACATATTATCAGAAGGAACCAGTCCATAGAGAAGGATATCATGCTTGGTAAGGTATAACCCATTGCCGTTGAGTTGATTATGACTCATAGTGACCCTATAGGACAGAGTAGAACTATTCCATAGAGTTTCCAAGAGCACCTGGTGGATTCGAACTGCCGACCTTTTATTTTTCAGATGTAGCTCTTAACCACTACACTACCAGCGTTTCCCTGGTAAGGTATAGGATCAATGAAAAAGAGGAAGACTTTTGACAAGATGCATTGACACAGTGGCTGCAACAGTGAGCTCAAACATAGCAAAGATTGTGAGGATGGTGCACTACTGGGCAGTGTTTGTTCTGTTGTACTTAGGTTTGCTATGAGTCAGAACCAACTTGGCAGCACCTAACAACAATTCCCTAGGCAATTATTTTGGTGGTGCTGTTGTTTGCTCTCTTTTAATTGTGGGTTTGGGATGTATGGCAGCATGAGCTAAAAAACTAGGCTGAGTGTACGGTAGGAGTCCCTGGGTGATGCAAACAGTTATTGTTCAGCTGCTATCTGAATGGTTGGAGGTTTGAGTCCACCCAGTGGTCCCCCAGAAGAAAGGTCTTGTAACCTGCTTGTAAAAAATCAGCCATTGAGAAAGCCCTGTGGAACACAGTCATACTCTTACTCATCTGGGGTCACCATGAGTCAGAGTTGACGCGACAGAAACTGTTTCAGTAGGTATATGGTGAAAGGTCAGTTTTCATAGAGCGTCATAAACAAGGTGCCAAACCAGAGCCAGGTCTGAGAATTCAAAATAAATTCAATAAATAGCATTAGACAAAGAGAGGGAACAAAGTAATCCACGAGTATAAGACTAGTAGTAAAATAAACCATTGGAAAAAGAATTGAAAGCAGGTTGAGGGAGAGTAAACTGGAATCAGATTAGAACTGAAATGCAGGCAGCTCTGTTGGGTGACTTATCAGGTTCCTGCAGTGGCTGGTATGGGCATGTGTAAGGAGATATAGATTTGATGATTTGATGTGCAATGGGCACATTTTTTAAATAAATTTTTAAACTCCTGGAATATAACTGATGATATAAACAGATGTGTATATCTGTCTCCCCTACTGTACTATTTCTATTTCAAGGGCAAGTGTATGTCTTAATTACCTTTATATCTTCCTATCGGGCTAGTGTAGAGCACACACAAAAAAATAACATGTTGAATAAGTGAATGAATGTACAACTAAATGGATTGGGGATGAGTGGATGAACTTCAACTCTAAAAGTACAGCATTGCTGTTGGAATAAGTGACAGGCTCTATCACCAAATTCCAGATGCAACTATGAACACTGTGATCTGAAACATTTCTGTGCATATTACTTAGCTTCTTAAGCAATTTTATTGACTTCATTTACTGTATAATAACCTTATTAAATATATATGGTGCAGGTAGTTAGGCAGTAAATATTTTTAGGAAAGTTCTCATATGAATAGTTTTTTTCAGTATTGTGCAAAAAGCTGATAACAACTGTCCTTATTTTGTAAAAAAAGATGTAAATCCTTTTCAATCACCTTGTATGGATTATAATCATTATCATTTGTCCTATGTTTGATAATAAAGAATAAAATATTATAATTACATCTACCATTTTGGAGAAAATATATTTTACTAGACATTATCCTAGATTACTTTATAAATATCATCTAATTAAAATCCCATAGCCACTGTGTTGATACTGCTCCCAGACTACATGAGAGGAGTCATAAAGCTGTTAAGTAACTGGGATGGCTCTAAAATTTATTCCCTCTCCGTTTTGAAATAGGACTTTTGGACGATGATGGTGATGATTATGATGATGATACCAATTGCCACAGACTCCATTTTGACTCCTGTTGGTCCCATAGGCATATGGTTTGTTCTGGAATACTAACCTAAAGGTTGGTGATTTGAACCTACCCAGTAGTACCATGGAAGAAAGACCTGGTGATCTGCTTCTGTAAAGATTACAGCCAAGAAATACAGAGGAAGCAGATCTGCTCTGTAATACTTTGGATCACCACGATAATGAAGATGATAAACCCACTGCCGTCCAGTCTATTCCGACTCATATGGACCCTATAGGACAGAGTAGAACTGCCCTGTAGAGTTTCCAAAGAGCGCCTGGCAGATTCAAGCTGCCGACCTTTTGGTTAGCAGCAGTAGCACTTAACCACTGCGCCACCAGGGTTTCCACAATGATTATAGGAAACACTTATTGAACTTTGGGTATGGACAAATCTATTTTCTTTTCAACCACCAGATGGGATGCTATTATTGTATTTTATATACGAGGAGACTGTGACTTTCAGAGTTTATGCACCTTCATATCAAACATGATACAAGAGTGCAAGCTCTTTATATGGAGACTTTTTTTTTTTTTTTGGTTATTCACTATCGTGCCATGTTGTTGTTAGGTGCCCTAGTGTTGGTTCTGACTCATAGGAACACTGTGTACAACAGTATGAAACACTGCCTGGCCCTGCACCATACACACAATCATTGTTATGTTGGAGCCCATTGTTACAGCCACTGTGTCAATCCATCTTGTTGAGGGTTTTCCTCATTTTCGCTTCCCCTCTACTTTAACAAGCACGATATCCTTCTCCAGAGAATGGTTCCTCATATTAACATGTCCAAAGTCCATGAGATGAAGCCTCGCCATCCTGGCTTTTAAGAAGCATTCTGGCTGTACTTCTTCCAAGACAGATTTGTTCCTTCTTCTGGCAGTCCATTGTATATTGCACCATAGTGCCTAGCATAGTATTCGGCACGTGATGCACAATAAAGTTTATTCATTGAATGAACACCAGACTTTGTGCTATTAGTATCCAATCTTATCTTCTTTTAGTTTTACTTTACTATGTGCTCTTAACTCCGTGCTATATTGTTTTTTTTCATAATCATTAACCCAACACTCCATTCCATTGCCGTTGAGTTGATCCAAATAGTAGCAACTCTATAGGACAGAGCGGAACTGCCCCACAAGGGTCCAAGGCCATAAATCTTTACAAAAGCAGATTGTCACATCTTTCTCCTGTTGAGCAGCTGGTGGGTTGGAACTGCTGACATTTAGGAGCACAGCAGAGAACTTAAGGACTGCACAACCAGGGCTCCTTTTATAATCATTAAAGGCCACCTTATGCTGAGTATGGATGTATTTTTGTGTTTGTTGGGAAGGCTATTTCGAGGGTTGTTATGGCTTCGAAATACCCCCATAAAAAAATTGTATTTCCCTTGTCATCTCTCCTTCGACTGTATCTGTCTTCCATCATGGATCATAGAAAGCATTCATGATAGCTTTTTAGGTGGTTTTCTAAATCTTTCTCTATGTTTGCTAAGTGTCTGATTTTGAGAACTTCTTTAAATCTGCAAAACAGATCAAATGAATGAGTTCTTATCTGTTGGTTGATATAACATATGTACATCTACTTATCTAAGAGAGACAATACTCTTTTCCAGGGGCTTTTTAAAGGTCTTTATGAAATCATACATAACATGTTAGGCCATGTACCACAGGTCTGAAAATGGATTGTAATCAATTAATTGGTTATAAAAATGATTTTATAAAGAAGAGACCAAATACTGTAAGTTGAGCCTAACACATCTAAATTTCTGAGATTTAGCAAATGCATTACATCAAAGCTCTCACTTTGTACTCACACCCAGGGGGAAACTCCAGGATTACCGTCTTGCAGTGTTTCCATAAAATATCTCCCTCATCACCTTTTTTTTTGTGTGTGTGAGCGTCTTAATATTTTCCAACTTTGCAAACTAACAATTCTCCCTAGGTTTTTCTTTTCTGGTGTGAAAACAACAAAACTTCCACTCAAAATGAGGCATCAAAACCCCAGGATTTTTCTGCACTGGGTCTCAGATATACAAGGCGATTAAGCGAAAGAACAGTAGGATTGAGTTTTGACACACTGTCATTCTTGCAGGTTCAGATATGGTGGTCAGCAGGATTGCGGCATTAAAAATGCAACTTTCAGTAATAATGATCCACAAGGAAGAGGGATGAAAGGTTACTTTGAATAGCCTTTGAAGGTGAAAGGTAGAGGACTAGCCTTTGATACCAGGTAGCGCTAGTATACTCAAACAAAGGACACCTGTCCTCCAAACAGGAGAGGTCAAAAAATAGATATAGATGAGTAGCTCAAAGAGGGGAGGAGGAGGAGAAATAGTTATTGCTCAGGTGTTCATAAAGCCGTGGGAAAGAGTGAGTAAAAGTGGACAACATTTCGTACAAAAAAAAAAAAAAAAAGATATGAAACAGTAGGTATTCTTTACTTGTCAAATGCAAAAGGATTGGAAAAAAAATTGTTAAATGTGCCTTCTGGCTAGTTGGCTGGCAAATACAAGCTGTTCTCCCCAGATATCTGCAATTACACGTTTCTTTTACTAAACTCACTAAAATATTTGCCACTTAACAATTTTCTTATTCAAATTGGCTGGAGGGAGATTCATTCATTAGAGAGAGTAAGGTGACATAGAGGAGAGAAATCAAATTAGGTAACACTGACATGTCCTAGCATATATAAGTAAATTAGTTGGGAAGGAACAATTTTGGTTTCCAAATATTCTTATACATGAACAGAGATTTCGAATGAAAGTTGAAAATTTAATAAAGGACTCTATTTTAGATTCCCTAGGAACACACAGTATTAATATCACCTATGATAAAAAAGTATTCTTATATTGCAATAATACGAGTTAACACTACACAGTGCATACTGTATGCCAGGCTTTTTTGTACATATTAATGCATTTAATCTTCAACACGAACCAGTGGGGTAGATATTCTTGAATCCCATTTGATAGATGTGGGATTGAAGCATAAATTTTTCACGTAACTTTTCTTAAAACACATAAATAGTAAGAAGATAACTGAGGTTCAGTGCAGGACGCTTTGATGAAAAATTTTTGTTTTACCCACCCTCTTAACGCTCATTCTCTGGTCAATGGACTTCCATAAGCAGTTGTTGTTACTGTCATCTGGTCAGGTTAGACTCATGACGACTCTGTGTACTATAGAAGGAAACATTGCCCGGTCCGGGATCATTCTCACATTCACCAGCGTGTTCAAGTCCCTTGTTGCAGCTATTGTGCCAGTTCATCTCACCAAGCATCTCCCTCACCCTCACTGGCCCTCTGCTTCACCAAACATGATACTTCCTGAAGATGTGTCTAAAGCAAGTGAGTTGGACAATGTTCTGCTGTGATCCAGAAGAATTTCATTGGCTAATTTTCAGAAGTAGATCGCCAGACCTTTTTTCCTAGTCCGTCTCAGTCTGGCAGATCTGCTGAAACTTGTTCACCATGGGTGACCCTGCTGGTATTTGAAATACCAATGGTATAGTTTCCAGCATCACAGCAAAACTCAAGTCACAACATTATGACAGAAAAGTGGAAGCCTAAAATCAGTTATGGTCTCATAAAACCAATCCTTCAAAAGTCTCATTTATTCCTTTAAGCCCTCAATTCTGAGGACAAACATACAGACACGAACACTAAAACAGTATGATATATTTCATGTATACACATGAAGACAATTTAATGTTCTATTTTAAGCCTAAATTATCCATGATATTACTAACATTCAAGAAATTTGTGTACCCTGACTGAATACCAAGTAATCATACTAACTTTTAAAATACTTAGAAATTTATAAGTCTGTATTTTTGTATTTCAACACAGTGTCTCAGTACTCTTCTCAGTGGGAAAAGTCTATTTTAGTATGTCATTTTTTTTTTCATACATTGTTTTTGGTATGGGTATGATAAAGCTATAGGAATGTCACCATAGCATGATACATGAACAATGCTGTCTATATTAATAATGCATGATATTCATTCCACAAAATATTTCTGTGTATAAATACCATCAATAACAAATAGAAAATCAATAGACAGTTTTGAGTCAATTTCAGTTTACAGTAACAGTCAGAAATGCACAAAAATGACATTTGTACACTAAAAACACTAAAATAATACTGTAAAAATTCAATCCACAAACTGACATATATTTTAGGTAGGTATAAAAAAAAAAAAATTTTTTTTTTTTTTTTTATAAAGAAGTAAGGAAACCCTGGTGGCGTAGTGGTTATGAGTTCAGCTGCCAATCATAAGGTCAGCAGTTCGAATCCACCAGGTGCTCCTTGGAAACGCTATGGGGTAGTTCTGCTCTGTCCTGTATGGTTGCTAGGAGTCAGAATTGACTCCACAGCAGTGGGTTTGGTTTTCATAAAGAAGTAAAAACTTGGCGAATGTTCAGAATAGAGTCAGAACCCAAGTGGGGAGCAAAAGGTATTTGTGTGTAGAAGGGGGTAATAACAGAGGAGGAAAACTGGTTAAACAGAGAGGTATTAATCAAATAGATAAATATATTAAAGATAATGGAAACCAGATTTCTTAGGAGTAGAGAAAGGATTTACAAGCACAGGAAGGAAGAAACCTAGAATGGATCATGTGATGTCTAATTGATTTATCAGTGTGAAGGTACGGTTTTCAACTGATAGATGAATAGATCAAACCTGTTGCCATCAAGTCGATTCTGACTCATAGAGACTCTATATGACAGAGTAGAACTGTCCCATAAGTTTTCCAAGGAGTAGCTGGTGGATTCAAACTGCTGGCCTTTTGGTTAGCAGCCTAGCTCTTAACCACTGTGCTACTCTACAGATGTAGAGACATAGAGAAATAAGCATAGATTAATTATGTGTGTGTGTATCTATATCTGTGTGTGAGTGTGTGTGTACATTCCTGTGTCTATTCCCTACTTCTGTTCACTGAGACGGTCTTTTATTAATGAGACATCATTTTCAGCAAGCACACCTAGAAAACAGTTCTTGTCTTATAAATATTATTTCCACTAAAAGAATCCAAGGCCTCTTGGAGAAATGGCTGATTCTAGGATTGTGGCCTGAAGTACAAGATGGACTTTGAATATCTCGTTGTCTGAGAAAAGAAAAGTACTCAAAGAATTATGGGAGATGTCAAGACAACCTAGAAGCCAACTTCAAAGAACTCCCCCTGGCCAAACTGGTGATGGAAATGAGTATAAAAATAATATTAACAGATTGTCACTCATTGAATAAAATAGAAAAACATAGGAGTCCATACAAATATAAATAAACGGAAATTTTCATGAGGAATAGGATATTTATATAGTATGAACTTTTCACCGAATACATGTTGCTTACAATGTGGAAAAATAGTAATCATAAGACAGAGAAGCCTGGCAAACATCACCTTAATCAAGTGATCGAAGTGAACACTACTGATAATTGGGCAATTGAAAACCATATACCACCTGACCTGACACGATGAAATGAAGGCAGTGTCACTCCTGTGATATTCTTGAAAAAGATGCGTAGCCTGAGTCAAATCATGAGGAAATATCCAACGATCTCAAACACAGTGGCAATCTACAAAATAACTGGCCTTAACTCTTCAAATGTGTAAAGATTATTAAGTCAAAGAAAGACTAAGCACTGGCCCAGGCTGAGGGAGATTACAGACAGGAGAACCAACTGCTTTGTGTGATTCTGAACGAGATGATTTTCCTGTAGAAAGCATTAATATGACAACTGGCAAAACATAAATGCAGTCTGAGGATTAGATGGTAGTACCGTATCAGTGCTAGTTTCACGATTTTTAAGGTTGTGTTATAGCTCTGGAGCCCTGGTGACAACGGTGGTTAAGAGCTCGTCTGCTAACTAAAATGTTGGCAGCTCAAATCCACCAGCTGCTCCTTGGAAACCCTATGGAGCAGTTCTACTCTGTCCTAAAGGGTCACTATGAGTTGGAGTCGGCTCATGGCAAAGAGCTTGGCTTATTATTATTATAATTTTTTAATTGTGGTAATAAGGGGCCCTGGTGGTGCAGCGGTTAAAGCACTTGGCTGCTAACTAAAAGGTAGGTGGTTTGAATCTACCACCACACTGCAGGAGAAAGGTGTGACAGTCTGCTTCCATAAAGATTTACAGCCTTGGAAGCCCTATGCGGCAGTTCTACTCTGTCCTACAGGGTTATGAGTTGGAATGGACTCAATGGCAGTGTTTTTTGTTTTGTTTTTTGGTATTGTGGTAGTATAAGACAATGTTTTTGTTTGTAGTAAATACACACTAACCTTGTTAAGGATCAATGTGGTATCAAGTCTAAAACTCACTGTCAAAGATTCTAGGAAAAAGAGTTTATTTGCACTTTTCATAAATTCTTAGTAATTTTGTGTCAAAAAATAAATTTTCAATGAGTAGGCATTTTACATTTAATTTTCTAGGATTACCAGAACAGGAACCTTTACTAACCATGGTCCTAAACTAACGTAACTTGTTGCTGTTGAGTCGATTCCAACTCATAGCGACCCTATAGGGCACAGTAGAACTGCCCCATAGGGTTTCCAAGTGGTGGCTGGACCTTTTGGTTAGCAGCCATAGCTCTTAACCACTGCGCCACCTGGACTCTATAGTCCTACAAATGTACAATTGATAACATTTAAAGCCTAGTGACAAACAGATGAATTCTATTTTGGTTACCAAGTAACTTTCAAGAGCGTTTACACTTACCCAATGCTTTCTAGACATAGTGTATTGTCTTACATCTCTGACATTGCAATCAGAAGTCCTCAGCTACAACACTTATCCTTAAATATGACTTTTTCTAGTAAATATTCCTTGATCTGGTCTGGCCAGGTGAGACATTGTCAGTGGGTAAGTCCACACTATTTTGCATTTAAAAAAATGAAAACAAAACCTGTTGCTTTGTGTCGATCCTGCTTTATGGCCACCCCAGGTGTGTCAGGATAGAATTGGGCTCAATAGGGATTTCAATGGCTGTAATCTTATTTATTTTAATCTTATTTATAGGCCTTTCTTCCACAGAAGGCCTTCCATGGGGTGTAGACACTTCAGACCCACCCAGATGTGCCTTGGAAGAAAGGTCAGGCAATCTGCTTCTAAAAGGTTGAAGCCTTGAAAACCCTATGGTGTGCAGTTCTACTCTACACATACGGGGTCACCATGAGTTCCCTAACATAGTGGTTACTAAACCTTAATGCAATTACTTTTTCATTTGGATCACCCAATCAAAATGTTTGTGTCATGAATTTAGAATGTTGAATGATTAATGAACACTATTCTAGTGAGTGTTTTATTATGTATTTTCCAAAATATATGTATAATTATTGGAAATAAAGGCAATAAGCTGTTACATGGGGGAAAAAAGTCTTCATTCACATCCTACTCTCTTTTTTCAGAAAGAGGGAAGTGTTATCAAATTTATCAGATTCTAGGATACACGTTTTATTATTTTCTTGTGCTGGCTATTCAAATTTTTAAAGATGTTCTTAGTTTTTATCAAAGCAATGCTGTACTCTATTGAACAATCAAATTATGCTGGAAAAGACTATAATGAGCAGTAACAATGCTTGACCTGCTCCTCATAAGCCCAAATAAACCTCCCAGAGGGAATTGATTTAACTTCTTTAAGGTTTCTGCATTAGTTTTCTACCATATTTCTAAATAATATGCTTATACTACTTTTTCTTGATTTCTCTACTGATTTCTTGCTTTGACTGATAAGGATTTATCACACTTAACATCTCACAGGTAAACTCAGCCGTTCCGATTAGTATTATAAATATAAATAATATTTGCACACCTTTAGTTGTTCTAACAACTCTAGACAGTACCTTCTGCCTATCACCCTTTATAAGAGGAGGGCATTTGTATTCTACACTGTCATGGATTGAATTGTGTCCCCCCAAAATATATGTCAAGTTGGTTGAGCCATGATTTCCAGTGTTGTACATTTTGAAGTCTCCTTTTTTTTTTTTGTCCACTGCAGGAGTCACAAACTCAAATGTCTAAAAAGCAATGCAATAAACACAAATAAATGAACCAGGGCATAAACAAGAAAAATTGACTACCAGAAATACAACTAAATTATCTTTTGATTAATATTATTCAATATATTGTTGTTGTCATTAGGTGCCGTTGAGTCGGTTCGGACTTATACCGCTCCTGCATCATCCTCACAATCATTGTTATGCTTGAGCCCATTGTTGCAGCCACTGTGTCGATCCATCTCATCGAGGGTCTCCCTCTTTTTCACTGACCCTCTATCAAGCGTGATGTCCTTCTCCAGGGACTGATCCCTCCTGATAACATGATCAACGTATGTGAGATATGGTCTTGCCATCCTTGTTTCTAAGGAGCATTCGGGTTGTACTTCTTCCAAGACAGATTCGTCTGTTCTTTTGGAAGTCCTTGGTATATTCAATATAGATAATATTATACATAGTAAAGAGTCCACAGGTAGTGCAACTGGTTAAGTGCACAGCTACTAGTCAAAAGATTGACAGTGTTTGAACCCACACAGAGGTACCTCAGAAGACAGGCTTGGTGATCTCCTTCTGAATGGTCACAGCCTTGAAAACCCTATGGAGCTATCATTTTGTTTATATAACATGAACAAATAATAAAACTATAATGCGTATGGTATTGAGCACTGAATTATATATTTGAAATTGAAAATGATACATTTAAAAATAGCATACTTTTTTTTTTTAAATTGGTTACAACTTTGGTTCCACATGCCTAGCTCCTTTTCTTGTATACCATGAAATATCAATGTCATTCTTAATACTTTGGTTCATAGTATGCAATAAAAAGTCAGCTCTGAATCATTTAACATGGAAAAATATTTAATTATATTCAATTTTATAGTAGAATACAGCTGTTCACCATTGTAAGTGCTTCCAAAGATGGATATAATCTTTTTACAATGGTTTTTATATTTATGGTAACGTGTCCCAAGGTATTTGTAGAGTTCTAATATACCAACATTATCGTATTTAATTTTTAGTATCATATTTTATTGTAGTTCAATGACTTCCACTTGAAGTGCTCATTCACACTATCAATATTCATTGAGAGAGGGGGAATTGAGCAATGTTAGCTCATTTTCATAAAATAGCGAATCAGAAAAAATTTTCCAAAATTCAATCTTTAATTCCAGAATTTATAAGAATGTAGTTCAGAGTATTACTTTCATTTCTGTAAACTTATATCTGTATAGGAAATTGGGTCAGATTATTTCTCACCAAATAAGTTTCCTAAAGAAATCATTTCACTAAGACTGAGCAAACTGAATTATATGCTTTGTGTACATGCTTGGAGGCAACAATTAAAAAACGTTGAAACTGCTAGATAGATTTTATGTCTAAAAATAAATTTAAAAAGCTAAATTTTGACCCCACCTTTTTAGTAATCCGAAGCATGCATTTTCACTCATATGATAGAAATAATACCATTTTTCAACAGTTCAAAAAATGTTTTCAACATAATTTTAAACCACTGTCCTCTTTGTAATAGAGCAACCAACTATGTTGTCTATATAACAAGAAAGGCTTAACATTTATAACACTCTTCTCATTATTATATTCAAGGAGTTTGCATTCAATTTTTAATTTTAACATGAAATGATTACTCATGAATGGTAAAATAAATATATTTATTATCTGTAATCTTGAAAGATTGTTGTCATACCATATTTATTAACTAGAACTGTTTTACCGGTGACCACTATATCACAGCTGGAATACCATCTATAGATGAGCTGTCTGGGAGGATAACTTAGTAGCCACATGTGGTTATTTAAAACTAAACCTAAGATACATTAACAATTTAAATCCTCAGTCACACTTGCCACATTTCAAATGTTCAATAGCTATATGTGGCTAGTGGCTACTGTATTGGACAGCAAAAAGTGTTTCCATTATTGGAGAAAATTGTATTGTGACACATTGACCTATAGCAGTGTTTGATAAAATTTTTCTGGAAAGGGTCAGATATTAAACATTTTAGGTTTTGTGGGCCATATACTCTCTGTTACAACTATGCAATTCTGTCGTGGTAGTAGAAAAACAGCCATAGATAATACATAAATAAATGTGTGTGCCTCTGCTCCAATAAAACTTTATTTATAAAAGCAGGTGGCAGGCCAGATTTAGCCTGTGGGCTATATTTTGCTTACCCTGATCTTTATTAACATTCATTTTGATTAATCTATGTGAAGATTTAAGTATTTTCCTAATATTTAAAGTACATCATATCAGAATATTAAGCCTATTCTGGACAACATGTCCCAAAGGCTTTTACCAATAAAATTAATAGTTAAATATTATAACCATACAATGTTTTTTTATATCTGTACAATCATCAGCTGCAATAGGAAATGCTGCTTTTTAAAAATTTTTTTTCACAAAATTTCTGAAACAATTTTTTATCCATATGTTCAAATGCAAACTTTGGAGAATACATAACCCCAATAATAGTTTAGTTTAAAAAACCAAACCAAACTCAGTGCCATCGAGTCGATTCTGACTCATAGTGACCCTATAGGACAGAGTAGAACTGCCCCATAGAGTTTCCAAGGAGCGCCTGGCAGATTCGAACTGCCGACCCTTTGGTAAGCAGCCATAGCACTTAACCACTACGCTACCAGGGTTTCGTAGTCTAGTTTACATTAAATAATATGCGTTTTTATTCATGACACCTGATTTTTGCTACACACATCAGGTGTTCTTTTATATGCATACCATCTATTAAAAAGTTTTCACTTAATATACAATTGAATATTCTTCAAGTAGCTCATATTTTTATGATCATAATTTTACTTCCTACCATGTGTCTGTCAGTTTGTTGTACTATGGTGGCTTGTGTGTTCCTGTAATGCTGGAAGCTATGCAACTGGTATTTAAAACACCAGAAGGGTCACCCATGGTGGACAGGTTTCAGGAGAGCTTCCAGACTATGAAAGTCTAGGAAGAAGGGCCTGGCAGTCTACTTCTGAAAAAATTGGCCAGTGAAAACCTTATGAATAACAGTGGAACACTGTCTGATATAGTGCCAGAAGATAAGCCTTTCACGTTGGAAGGCACTCAAAAGATGACTAGGGAAGAGCTTCCTCCTCAAAGTAGATTTGGCCTTAATAATATAGATAAAGGAAAGCTTTTGGAAACTTCATTTGTAGATGTGGCATGACTCAAAATAAGAAGACAGCTGGAAACATCCATTAATAATTGGAACATAAAATGTATGAAGTATGAATCTAGGAAAGTTGGAAGTCACCAAAAACGAAATTGATAGCACAAAGATTGATATCCTAGGCATTAGTGTGCTGAAATGAACTTGTATTGGCCAATTTGAGTCGGACAGTCATATGGTATACTGTCCCGAGAATCATGAATTAAAGAGGAATGGTGTCACATTCTTCCTCAAAAAGAACATCTCAAGATCTATCCAGAAGTACTACACTATCAGTGATAGGATAATATCCATATGCCTTCAAGAAAGACCACTTAATATGACTATTGTTCAAATTTACACACCAACCACTGCTGCCAAAGTTGACGAAATTGAAGATTTTTACCAACCTCTGTAGTCTGAAATTGATCAGACATGCAATCAAGACTCATCGATAATTACCTGTGATTGAAATTCAAGAGTTGGAAACGAAGAAACAGTAGTTGGAAAACATGGCGTTAGTGATAGAAACAATGCTGGAGAATGTAAGATAGAATTTTTGTAAGACCAACGACATATTCATTGTAAATACCATTTTTCAACAACATAAACAGCAACTACACACGTGGACCTCACCAAATGGAAAACACAGGAATCAAATGCATTACGTCTGTGGAAAGAGTTGATAGAAAACTCAATATCATTAGTAACAGCAAGGCCAGGGACCAACTGAGGAACAGACCACTAGTTGTTCATATGCAAATTCAAGTTGAAGCTGAAGAAAATTTTAAAAAGCCCATGAGAACCCCACCTGAATTTAGAAACCATCTCAAGAATAGATTTGACACAATGAACACTAATGAGCAAAGACCAAATGAGCCGTAGGATGACATCAAGGACATCATTCATGAAAAAAATAAAAGTTCATTTAAAAGACGGGAAAGAAAGAAAAGGCCAAGACGGATGTCAGAAGAGACTCTGAAAATTGCTCTTGAATGTACAGTAGCTAAAAGGAATGGAGGAAATGATGAAGTAAAAGAGCCATACAGATTTCAAAGGGCAGTTCGAGAAGACAAAGTGTTATAATGAAATGTGCAAAGACCTGGAGTTACAAAATCAAAAGGGAAGAACATGCTCAGTATTTCTCAAGATGAAAGAACTGAAGAAGAAGTTCAAGCGTCAAGCTGCAATTCTGAAGGATTCTGTGGTCAAAATATTGAATGACACAGGAAGCATCAAAAGAAGATGGAAGAAATACAGAGTCACTACCAAAAAAGATTTGGTCAACATTCAGTCATTTCAGGAAGTAGCATATAATCAAGAACCAATGGAATTGAAAGAAGTCCTAGTTGCACTGAAGGTACTGGCAAAAAACAAGCCTCCAGGAATTGATGGAATACCAGCTGATATATTTCAACAAATGGATGCAACACTGCAGGTGTTCACTCATCTATGCCAAGAAATTTGGAAGACAGTTACCTGGCCAACCAACTGGAAGAGATCCCTATTTGTACCCATTTTAAAGAAAGGCGATCCAACAGAATGTGGAGATTATCTAACAATGTCATCAATACTCACACTTAAGTAAAATTTTGCTGAAGATAATTCAAAAACAGTTGTGTAGTATCTCAACAGGGAACTGTCAGAAATTCAAGCCTGATTCAGAAGAGGACACAGAACAAAAGATATCATTGCTGATGTCAGATGCATCTTGGATGAAAGCAGAAAATGCTGGGAAGATGTCTACCTGTGTTTTATTGCCTATGCAAAGGCTTTCTACTATACGAATCACAAATTTTGGACACAATTGCAAAGAATGAGAATTCCAGAACACTTAATTGTGCTCATGTGGAATCTGTACCTAGAAGGAGGCAGTCGTTCAAACAGAGCAAGAACATACTGTGATTTAAAATAAGGAAAAGCATGCATCAGGGTTGTATCATTTCACTGTGGTTATTCAACGTGTATGATGAGCAAATAATCCAGAAACTGGACTACACGGAGACGAATGCAGCATCAGGATGGGTAGAAGACTTATTACTAACTTGAGATATGCAGATGACACAGCCTTGCTTACTAAAATTGAAGAAGTCTTAAGTACTTACTGCTGAAGATCAAAGACTGCAGCATTCAGTATGGATCACACTTCAACGTAAAGAAAATTAAAATCCTCACAATTGGACAAATAAGCAACATCGTGATAAATGGAGAAAATATTCAAGTTGTCAAGGATTTCATTTTACTTGTATATACAATCAGCTCCCATGGGAGCGGCAGTCAGGAAATCAAATGACATATTGTATTGGGCAAATCTGCGGCAAAAACCTCTTTGAAGTGTTGAAAAGCAAAGATGTCACTTTGAGGACTAAAGAGTACCTGACCCAAGCCAAGATATTTTCATATGCATGTGAATGCTGGACAATGAATAAGGGAGACCAAAGAAGAATTGATGTCTTGGAATTACGATGTTGGAGAAGAAGCAAGGATGGAGAGATTTCGCCTCAGGTACTCTGCACATGTTATCAGGAGATATCAGTCCCTGAGAAGGACATCATGCTTGGTAAGACAGAGGGCCAGTGGGAAAAAAAAAGATCCTCAGTGAGATGGTTTGATACCCAAACCTAAACTCATTGCCATCAAGTCAATTTTGACTCATAACAACCCTACAGGACAAAGTAGAACTGCCTCATAGAGTTTCCAAGGAGTGGCTAGTGGGTTTGAACTGCTGACCTTTTGGTTAGCAACCAAGTTCTTAACCATTGTGCTACCAGGGCTCCACATTGACACAGTGGCTGCAACAATAGCAATGATTGTGAGATGGCACAGGACTGGACAGTGTTTCCTTCTGTTGTACCTGGGGTCTGTATGAGTTGAAATCAACTCCACGACACCCAACAACAGCAACAACAGTTCTAGTTCTCTATCATAATTTTTGCATTATGTATCTATTTCTGTGCATAAGTTATAATTTTTTTTCCACAGTGGTGTCTCCATTCCATATATATTTAAAAATTAAACATATAAAATATTTAAAAATTAAACATGTAAAATGTATCTCTTTTCCTCCAGTCCATTTTCTTGAAACATATTACTATTTTTTTTTTTTTTTCATAATATTGGCATGGTGTAGTGAGTTGAATGGTTGGTCCAAAAGATATGTCCATGCCTTAACCCCTGGAACCTGTGAATGAGACTTTATTTGGAAAGAGAACCTTTACAGACTTAATTAAGTTAAGGGTATATGTAGAGAAGAGATCGACCCAGATTTAGAATGGTATTTAAATCCAAAGATAACCCACTGCTGTTGAGTCAATTCTGACTCATAGCACCCCTATAGGACACAGAGTAGAACTGCCCCATAGGGTTTCCAAAAAGCACCTGGTGGAATAGGCAGTCCTTATGATAGAAAAAAAAAGGTAGAGGATATTTGAGACTCAATACAGAGGAGAAGATCATGTTAAGACTTCTGGCCACCGTAGCTGTGAGAATAAATTTCTGTTATTTGTGGCCACCAAGTTTGCGGTAATTTGTTACAGCAGTCATAGGAAACAAATAGACTTGTGTATGAAAATCATTCATTTTTTTCTTAATTATCTTATTAAAATATTGGACTAAGAATAAGATAAATGATCAAATAGCATTTTACTTTTGTTATAGGAAGGAGATAGAGTGAGGAAGTATAGAAAACTGGACAAGAGAAGTTTGTCTAAAAAAGAATAGTAATTATTTTAACTGAGCCCATTTTGACATACTGAAATATGAATTCATAACTTCTGGATTTTTGTGAGAGGATTTGGAAAAATATATCTTACATAAAATATCCCAATAATTAAAATTTAGAATGCACTAATGACTAAAAAGTCTTATGTTTCAACTGAATCTCTCACTTTGGCAACTAGATTGCAAGCTCAGATATACTGTGTGATTCCAAAAGTTGAAAATGAAAAGAAGCTGTTTAATATTACTATCAGATACATGTTTTTTTTTTTTTTTTTTTTTTAACTGCCAAGCCAATGAGTGCTCTATGATTTACTTTTTTTTTTGTATGCCGTTTTGTTTTTTGGTTATTTATTTGAGAGTTTGCCTGAAGACTTAATCAAATCTCTGGAACTGCTCTTTGTCTTCCAAAACCTTTACCCAGACAACTCCACACTGTTGCTTCCTTCCCTATTGATTGTTTCTGGGGGCTGCTAAACAGACTCCGAGGAGCCCTGGTGGTACAGTGGTTAAAGCACTTAGCTGCTAACCAAAAAGTCAGCGGTTTGAACCTACCAGCAGCTCCACGAGAGAGAGATACGGCAGTCTGTTTCCGTAAAGATATACAGCCTTGGAAACGCTATGGTTCTACTCTGCCCTATAGGGTCACTATAAGTTGGAATGGACTTGACCCCCCTGGGATTGGGTTTAAACAGATCTTGTATTACTCTGTGGGTTGTAGTGACCTTTTTCATTTCCTTAGTCTCCCCTTTTTTAGGTTTCTTATTTTATCAGAACATATCCAAAAGGAACTTGGTGAGAAAGACATTGTCCCAGTCGGAGTCTTCTAACATACATTAAAGATCATTACAGAAATGGTGTCAGTCTGATGTAAGTTTCTTTATCAGCAAAGTATTTTACTGTTGTTCTTGTTATTAGAAAAGATGATGATCCATTCTTCTGCATTTGAGAGGAACATTTCTTTGTCTTTGCTTTCCTCAAATGTCACAATGATGTACTTGATTTATTATTACTAATACATGTGCTAAATGGCGTAGGGTCACTATGAGACAGAATCGACTCCAGGGCAATGGGTGTATATGTGTAAGTGAAACTTTTGATATGGTCTTAAATACTTTTGTGATTATTTTGTTATTTATTTTATAATTTCTAACCATGTATTTCCTGTGTTATTATGAATTAGTCCTGGTGGTGCAGTGGTTAAGCATTTGGCTGCTAATGAAAAGGACAGCAGTTCAAATCCACCAGCCACTCCTTGGAAACCCTGTGGGGCAGTTCTCCACTGCCCTATATGGTTGCTAGGAGTGGGAATCAATTGGATGCCAAATTTTTTTTTTTTCTAAATTGATGATTTTCTTTCATATTTAGTACACTTTGTATTGTTTCCTGAATTTGGAGATATTTTTCTTGAGTTTTCTTTCAACCATTCTATAGATTTTTTGTTTCCCACAAAGCTTGCTCCTATTCCTTGGATATTTCTTTTAAATAGCTTTCTACTCTTGTATTATGGATACAAAATCTTGTTTATTGTTAAGCTTGTTCTGTTTGCTGAATTATTTGTTTTCTTTGGGGTCACATTGAGTTTTTTCTTTTCTTTGTTTATCTGAGTTTCCTTTTTTTTTAGTTGCTAGACTGATGCAAATATAGAGCCTTACTTATCCATTTATATTTAAGAATGAGGTACTTCAAAAGCTAATTAGACATATAAGTCATGTGCTTGGGCTTTTCAACTGTGAGGGTTCACCATTTAGACTGAAAGGCAAAGAGTCAGCTGTTAAACATTGGGGCGCCTAAATGCCTAAATGGAGGGGTCTTTGTACTAGGCAGGGCTTCCAACTGGTTTGTTCCAGTTCAACGTCCTGCTGAAAATTTGCATATCTAACAAGTTCCCAGGCAATACTAATGCTGCTGGTTAGGGATCAGTTCTGGGAACCACTAGTACAGCAGTGGTTCCCAAAATTTATCATACTTAAGAATCATCTGAGGATCTTGTTAAAATGTAGATTGATGCAGTATGTCTGGGGTGGAAATGCAAATTCTCTGCAGAGTGTCTAACCTGAATGAACTGGTTTGAAGCCCTGGTTCTAGAACACAACCCGCTCAAGTTTTTCTAGTCAAATCTTTTAACTTTAAGAATTATTTTCTATTGAGGGTGTGTTTTATGTGGCAAAATGAGGTGTGAATGAATCTCTTTTATTCTTCTCCATTTTACAAACCTGCATCTATATACCTGTAATTTCTAAGATCCGAACTCACCTGATGGAGCCCTGGTGGCACAATGATTAAGCGCTTAGCTGCTAACTGAAATGTCCTTGTTCGAACCCACCAGCTGCTCTGTGGGAGGATGATGTGGCAGTCAGCTTCCATAAATATTACAACCTCAGAAACCCTATGGGGCAGGTCTACTCTGTCTTATAGGGTCACTGTGATTTGGAACCTACTTAATGCCAATGAGGTTTTTGAGCTCATTTTATTTTCTATAGGACTAATTTACTTCTAGTCCCTGGATGGCACAAATGGTTATGCACTAGACTACTAGTCAAAAAGTTAGCAGACCAAATCCACCCAGAGGCACCTTAGAAGACAGGCCCAGTGATCTGCTTCCGAAAGGTCACAGTCTTGAAAACCCTATGAGCAGCTCTACACTTCAAATGTGAGGTTGCGATGAGTTGAAATCAGCAACTAACAACAACCACAACAACAAAAATGTGCTTCAATTTTTGCCTCAGTATCTCTGACTCATAGTTTAGACTGTGGCTTTACTTCCCTACTTCATCAATTACTAATTATCAACAGTGGTTGAAATCTTTTTAACACCTTCCTGTTCCTTCAGTTTTTGTATTCTTTCACTCATGGAGTGTTAAGACAGGGAGAAAAAATATGAAGTTTCAATATTATAGCAGACACCACTGCTATCTTCTAATTTCTTTTCTAGATTTATATTAATAAAACCGGAAAACTCATCTTCGATGTCAATTAGAAAAATAGTCACCAGTAACATAATTGATCACGATCTCATTCATTTTGTATTTAAGAAACAGTCATTATATGCACTTTACTGAAGTATTTTTGACTATGTTTTGATAAACAATTCATATAGCATGAATTTTAAGTTTCTATTAAAAATATAAGAGAAGACACTGGAAAATGACTATCTTAATATGCAAAATATGATTAATCATATTTGTTTTGTTGGAATATGAAAATTGATCAAAATGATGTATATGTTAACTTATCTCTACACTATCTAGCAAAATAAGTTTTTTTAAAAAAGCAAATCCAATGCCGTTGATTCAATTTGGAATCATAGCGACCCTATAGGACAGAGTAGAACTGCCCCGTAGGGTTTCCAAGGAGCAGCTGGTGGATTCAAATTGCCGACGTTTTGGTTAGCAACTGAGTTCTTAACCACTGAGCCACCAAGACTCCTCAACTAGCAATATGAAGCGCTAAAAAAATGACCACTACCGTGGTCATACTGTTTCTATTGTGAGTTCTCTATTCACTGAAAGAGTTCAAGCAGAAACTGAATGATTATTTGTTTGGGATGTTTCAGAGATAGATCCTTCAGTAGGTCTATGTGGAACCAGAAAACCTCTAAGATCCCACTCACCTCATGAAGTCTTGGACTCTCTATTTTGTAATATATCTCAACACAAATATTCACTGTAAAACCTGGCCCTGATTGTGAAGCTTATCAGAAGAGACAACGCAAATTATTTTCAGAGACAGCTATTGGATGTAGGCTTTAAGACCTTTTGCTATGTATTCATCTATTTTTAGGGTTGGGAGGAAGAAATATATTTTGCAAAAAAGCCTTGGTAATGTAAAAAGCTTATTTGCATTTTGCCAAGTAGCTGCTTTTATTTTAGTGGTTTAGAACAGTGGCCAACAGAACCATTTACAGCAATGTGAATAAACTTTAATTTAACTAGAACCTTTACCTAACATTTCAGTTTCATACAAAATTCTGGACAATCAAGTGATAGCAATAATTTAACATAAACCCCATGTAAGGTTTTGCCATGAAATGTTTTTTAAAATCCTAATTTAGTATTTTAAAATATTTATAGCAATATTTACATATCAATGAATATCAATGTATAAAAAGTACTTGCTTTTTCTGAACGTATAAAAAAGAAAGAATGAAGATGTAAGGTGGGACGTAGGGTAAAGTTTTGTGTGTGTGTGTGTGTGTGTTTTAATACTGACTGTAAAAAAGGCTTGAAATTTAAGGTTATAATCTTATATCACACCATGTGCCTTTGAACATATACCCTGCCTTAACCATTTACTTTCTGAATGCCATTAATTAAATCTCTCTGAACTTTAGTTCCATTATGTGAAAATATGGGTAAATAGGCCTACCCTCTAAGATTGTTAAATATTTCATGTATATAAATTACCTGGACAGAGTCAGTCTACTAGATAATATCTGAAAAAACCCAGTGCCATCGAGTCTATTCCGACTAGATTATCATCATTATAAGACTCTTAAATAGGCATTATTATACAAAATATTTCCATTATTTCACTTAACAACTATTTAGTGATCCCTGTCTCATGCCAAATAGAGGGTTAGATGCTGGGTAACGCAGTGAATGAGAACAGCATGGTCTTGCCAAAATGGATCTGGGATTATAGTTGGTACTGGGTTTTTGTTTTAATGTTGCTTGGGCTAGTGAGATGATAGTGGTGATGGAGAGGAGTAAACGTATTTAAAATATGTTGAGCCTAGAAGAGTTGGAGGCTTGCCATTTAAGCTTATAATCACATATAATACTGTATGCCCTGATGATGGATGCAACCACAGAAGACTCCAAGGGATCTGATTTTCACCACTATGTAAGTGTTGATTATCTTTTATTCTGATGGGGACTGCTGGAGCAGGAATAGATTTAAAAGAAATAATTCAAAATTTATAATACAGCTAGTTAAAATTTGAGATGCCTAGAAAGCATGCAAACAGAGTTTTCAAGTAAGCAGTTAAATACAAGTCTTGGAGAACCAAGGAGAGGTCTGGGATAGGACTATAAATTAAAAATCATCAGTATTTGATTATCCTTAAAAATCAGAGATACAAATAAAATTACTAGGGTAGAGAATACATAGAAAAGAAATAGTACCTAGGACAAAGCCTTAACACTTAAAATAAGATAGAAAGATGAGAACTCAGCAAAAGGTACTAAAAAGTAAGTGTCAGTGAATTAAGAGGATAAATCCTAATAGTGTAGTGTCTTCGAAGCCATGAGGGAGGACAATCTTTAAATAGTAGCCTATAAATCTGAGAAATAAGTCATACGAAGACAGAGTTTCCACCCATCGCCAAAAAAAAACACTGCCTTGAAGTCGATTTTGATTCATAGCAATCCTATAGACAGAGTAGAACAGCCTCGTAGGGTTTCCAAGGAGCTTCTGGTGGATTCAAACTGTCGACCTTTTGGTTAGCAGCCATAGCTCTTAAACACTGTGCCTCCAGGGTTTCCAAAGACAGAGTTGTGTCCCTTAATTTAATTATCCCATACAGAAATATGTACTGAAAATCTATCCCATCTGAGGGATTCTTTAGGCACTAGAGAAACAACAGTGTCAAGGGGGTGCAAAGGGTTAATATGCTCGGGTGCTAACTGAAAGGTTGGAGGTTCAAGTCCACCCAGAGGGTGCCTCAGAAAGAAACTGACAAACTTCTTCTGAGAAATCAGCCATTAAAACGCTATGGAGCACAGTTCTACTCTGACACACAGGAGATCACCATACGTCAGAATCGACTCCACAGCCACTGGTGGTGTGGAGCATGTTATATTAAATATTTCCTCCTGACAGATTTTTATGTGACAAAATGTTATAAATGGACTTGACAAAGATGAATATATATATGATTTTGTTATATTATCAGGAAATTAGATATTGTCTTATTTTATCAATAAAAAAAAAAATACCACCAATCTATTGCATGTTGTAACTCCTCTCAACACCTATACTGCACATGCATTAATTAAAGTAGGAGATCACACAGGACACGTGTATCCCAAGGTGGTGATCACACAGGCCATCAGCACAGACCGCCTGCTACAGGCTTCAGATTTCAGAAACCATTTGGTAACGAGGCAAGTTAGGAAAAAACAAGAAAAAATGATGTCACTGAAGCCATTGAATAATAAGGCATAATATTAATTGGAATTATTAATATAGAATTTACTTTTTTGCCAAACACTGTGTTATATGCTTTGAATATATTATGTTATATAATTCATATAATAATCTATAATTTTGACATCTGTATTAACATAATCTGGGAGAAAAATGCACAAAGCAGTGTAGGAGATTAGGCTATTCTGCCCCTTCCCTATAATGTGAGTATATACCCAGCCTCTCTGAAATGTGGTTAAGTCCTTGGCTACTAACCTAAAAGTTGCCAGTTCAAATTCATCCAGCAGCTCTGCAGGAGAAAAACTTGATCTTCTTTGTAAAGATTACAGCCTAGGAAACCCTATGGGTCAGTTCTACTCTGTCGCATGGCTTTGCTGAGTCAGAATCAACTCTGCGACACCCAACAGTAACAACAACCTAATAGAGAGAGAGAGCGTATTTCCCTACCTTCCGATTTGGGGCTAGGCCATATGATTTATTTAAGCCAGCAGGAGATGCGGGCGGTGGGGAGTGATAGCATATCAGTTCTGAGCAAAGGCTTTAGGTAACATAACAAGTTTTTCCTTAATCCTCTTTCACACCTGCACTCCCAGGGGTTCCAGAAAAAAGAAACATGTAGAACATACCTACACTAACTGCAGGTATTGGAATCAAGGTCAGTTGAGCCCAGCTGAGCAGAACAGAGCCATAGTCAACCTATAAAACCAAGATTTGTATTTTTGAGCCATTGAGATTATGGGGTCACTCATTACAGCAGAAAATATTGATGAATACAGCAATAGATAACTCAGCCAATGTCATGGAACTAGTAAACAGAAAAACTTGGATTTGACCTCAGGCCATCTGACTCCAGAGCAGTGCTTGTAAATACAATGTTCTTTTGTTTAATAGGACAGGTTGGATTCAGTAAAAATGAAATTTGGAGGGCACTTATTGAAAATATTTTCCACTCATTTAATTGTACTACAGTCAAATGTATACAGAGAAGCTAAAATATGACCATCATTGTTTAATTCCAAAATAATGTGGAACTGAATTAATTCATACCCCTTCCTTCAAAAAGTCAAAAAACTCAGTGCCGAACTGTTCGCTTTTAGTATAAACCAAACCCAATGCCTTTTAGTATATGAACTCATAAATGTAGAACTGAATGAAATATCTGCAAGTACTATCCTACCTTCCTTAGAATTAGCTCTATGAAGAAAAGGGGAGGTGTTATGGATTGAATTGTGTCCCCCAAAAAATCTGTCAACTTGGCTGGGCCACGACTCCCAGTTAAGTGTGATTGTCCACCATTTTGTCATTTGATGTGATTTTCATATGTGTTGTAAATCTTATGTCTATGATGTTGATGAGGTGGGATTATCCACAATTGTGTTCACGAGGCAGGACTGAATCTACAAGACTGGATGGTGTCTTGAGCCAATCTCCTTTAAGACATAAAAGAGAGAAGCTAGCAGAGAGACTCGGGGGCCTCATACCACCAATAAAGCAGCTCCGGGAGCAAAGCATGTCCTTCGAACTCAGGGTTCCTGCACTGAGAATTTCCTAGACCAGAGGAAGATTGATGACAAGGACCTTCCTCCACAGCCAACAGAGACAGAAAGTCTTCCCCTGGAGCTGGCATCCTGAATTCGGACTTCCGGCCTCCTAGACTGTGAGAAAATAAACTTTTGTTTGATAAAGCCATCCACTTGTGGTATTTCTGTTATAGCAGCACTAGATAACAAAGACAGGAGGATAACTAGAAACGGGCTTATGGCTTGATTTTTTTCTTTTGTTTTTATTTGTTTGTTTTTCCTTTAAATAAAACTTGGACTTAAGTGGACTTCAGTGTTAACATGATGGCAGACTAGTTGTTTTTAACAATAACGTGTAATATCGAATTTATTGCTTAGTGGTGTCATGACAAGAAGCCCTGGTGCTGCAGTGTTTAACAGCTCAGCTGCTAACCAAAAGTTCGGCAATTGGAATCCACCAGTCATTCCTTGGAAACCCTATGAGGCAGTTCTACTCTGCCCTGTAGGGTTGCTATGAGTTGGAATCAACTTGACAGCAATGGATTTGTTTTGGGTGTCATGGTTATATTGACCATTATAAATTTAATTTAACTTAGTACTCACACTAATTTTACTTAATCGTTTAAAACTGTCCAGTAATGTAAACCCTGGGTAACCAGTGGCATAGCCTGGGTTCTAACTTCTGTTAGTTTCACTCCAAGGGCCATGCATTATTCTTGCTCCTACAATGCCTCCTTCTTCGTAATGGAGGCTCAAGGCACTTAAGCTTATTCTTAAGTATATAGCAATACCAAAGGCCCCAAGGAAATTCACTAAACATATCCAAGGAAATTCACTAACATGAGAAGGTCTTATATTTTTGTACGATTGATCAAAAACCTATAGTATTAATGTCTTAGTCAACATACTTCAACAAGGTGATATCCTGTGGTAATGTAATGAAGACTGAGTCACAGAACTTGATCATTGATTCAGTTTAGGGAAAATAAAGCTCTTAACATGTTGCCTAGTGTTTGTGTATTGCTTGATAAGTATTAAACATCTGCTATTTGAAATACAGTTTATAAAAATGATATGGATCTTCAAGATACATAGAATATTTCAAGCAAAACCAATATAACATGCACATATGCAAATATACACCAAGACCTGTCTTGGATTTACAAAGTCAAGGATTACAAAAATACGTACTGAGTTACTTAAGAGGGCTAAAAACTTGGAGCTAATTTGTCTACATCAGAGTGACATGTCTTGATAAGAAATAGTAGTTTTATATGATTGTTTGCTTCCCCGTCAAATTTCCAAAATTTCCCATAATTATCATTAAAAAAACTAAAAGTCCCCAAGATATCTTGTAAACCACAAAATCTGAGTAACTATAAAAAGCTGAAATAAACTCTTCAACCAAAATCAATTAACCTTGGTATATATTGCTTACGATATCTCTACAATTTAATGAAAATTAGTTCATTGTGTCTAGTACCTTCAACTACAGCTCCACAGGAGAAAAGACCTGGTGCTCTGTTTCCTTAAAGATTGCAGCCTAGGCAACTCTGTGGGAGATCTACTCTGTCATATTAGGTCTCTATGAGTCAGAATAAACTTGATGGAACCTAACAACTAACAACAGTACCTTCAGTTAACCCTTCCATAATGTCCTTAAGCAACACATGCACACATTTTTCTTTGCTACTTGTTTTATACTAAAGATGAGGGGCTTTGCTTTCTCAAAAAATAAATAAAATTTAAAATTGTAAGCTATATGCAAAAGAATATTTTAGTAAAATATATGTTTTAAACTTTATTAAATCCTGAATTAATTTACATTTAGTTGACATTGTTTCAAAGTACAAGCAAAAATGATGTTAGAGAACAAAACTTGTTTTTCGCATGTGCTATGAGAAAATTTTACTCATAAAGTCTATAATTTATAAGATTTCATCTTAATATTTTCTTTGATCTAGAAGCTATTCTTACAGTAACATTTCTTTCAATGCTTTAGAAAAAAATACAATTCTAGTCTGAGTCATGCATTAGAATTTAGAGGCTCATATTATTTGTGAATAGTGATCCATCCACATTATTTGTCATAGGGAAACATATATGAATTGCAAAACATTGATACCTTTATGAGATAAAATTTAGGAGTTCAATAGGAAGTGTTTCAGTACCATAAAATGTAGTATCCAATAAGCAGAGAGTGAACTTTATAACAAAATATAATTACCCTGGGGTTTTACTGGCTCTTCAAACAAATGGTCGCATTTTCTTTGAAGCTTATAATGTTATTATTCAGTATTGTGGAAGGGTTTGTCTCCTAGTGACCTGGGTTTAAAACATAACAATAAAATATGTGTTCTTTTCTTTTCTATTTTTACATTCTTTCCTTCCCTCTTTCTTAAGAAAAAGTCACTCTTTAAAATATCCCCATAGGTTTTCTTGCTTTTCCATCATTGGCTGAGATCTTATTATATCTCATAAACCAAGCACAGTCATTTTAGGTGAGATTTAAATAAGTGAGAGCCCAGGTAACAGCTGAAGCAGCACTCAGTTTTTTGAATCATCCCTAAATAGATGACTTAAATTTATTCGGTCCTATAAAAGGCATGTGCTCATAGCCAAAGCAAAGTAGAAAATTGAGGCAATTATCTGGCCACTGCTCCCTAATGCTTCTCTAAAACAAGTTCATGATCACTGTTGATCTGAAGTGATTGTCTAGTAAACAACTTTTAATTTCTAAATTACCTATTATACCCGTATATGCATATAAATGGATGTGTAGTTGAGTTAAGCTTATTCATATAACGGCTTTTATGATTTTTTTTTTTTTATTTCTGTGAGGCCTAGCTTTACTGTGACCCTACAGCATTTGTGATTGTTAGGGGATAGCATTTTTTTTTTTCCTTAAACGAAGATACTCAAACAAAGATACTTGCTCTTAATTACCTGCCATAGATCTGCCCACCTTTATGTTAGCAGCCAAACCCTTAACCACTAGGGCCCCATTAACTTCTTAGATAACTGTTAATTTCTGCATTTCATGTGGAAAAACACACGTCTGGCTTTGTTCTTCAGTTTCAAATGAAATTTATTTTCCTTCAGTGGTGTTCATCTGCTACCTGTTATTCTGTGCCTTTATATTTTTCTTTGTTTAATCTATTACTCAAATGGACTCCATGGGGATTCCTTTTCCTCCTCTGCTGAATCTCCAGGCTTGCTCCTAATTTTTGGTGCTGTGGTTTCTAACAAAGACCTCAAGTCAGTCTGGATTCATATCCTAGCACTACAACTTCATTTACTGTATGGCCTCAGCATGTATTTATCTACTTTAATCTGTGATTCTCTTCATCTATCCAATGATGATAATAAAACAAAATTATGTATATATATATATCCATATATATATAGTGTGAGAAAGAGAGAGAGAGAATTTTTTGAGAGTGTTAATTCAGATAGGAAATAGTGCTAAATTCAGAGCTTGGGAAATGGTAAGCACTTTATTAACAAAATATTATTTTTGCAGAGTTATTAGCCTCTCTAGCTTTCCTAGGGAATAATGGTCATAATGTGTTTTTCACAAAAGGATGGAAAGATTGTAGAGTTTCAGGAGAATATTTCTAAAAGTGTAGAATCAAATTGCATGCTTCTACCACTTCTCTGGTCCCAGTGATTTGAAAACTGAAGAAAATTCAGGAAGAAATTTTCCAAGATACGGGGTTCAAATACTACTTTTATATTCTAAAGCAATAAATTATTGGTGTATTTTTTTTTCTCATAAACTCTGATTCTTTTGGTTTTCTTCCTATCTAATCCTCGGTAAGAAGCTTGTTTGCATAAAACACCAAAGGTCACATTACTGAAATATCATTTCACAATAACCAGTGATTGCATGAAATTAAAAGCATTACTAGTAGGCAGAAATTGCAAATAAAGACTATAAAATATACATGTGATATTTAAAATGTCTCTAAATTTTCTCAGTGGACAGTTTGGAAGATTTTATATTCATGTTGGTGTGAGGAAGTTGTAGGTTACCTTTATCTTTTAAGAGTGATTTTACTTCAGTAACACTGATACTAGTTGAGTGGAAAACAAAATCATCAATATGTCACTGACATTCGAGCCATCCAATATACTGGAAAGAGAAACTTTTGTCAAAGCAATATATGTGCAAAATATCGGTACTTTGCCTTCTGAAGAACATAACACAAGTCCCGGATGATGAGCTCTGTTAGTAAAATGAACTTGCGAACAGCAGATCAATACTGGGGATAGATAACGGTGTTGAGGTATTCACTAATGGCTATTCCAGGTCCCAGGGCAGTTGAAGACGAGCAAATCGTATCTTAATAAGAGTTACAGGTCAGTAATGACAGTGAAATACAGAGCAGGATGGAGAGAGTTTCAAAGTCATTTTTATCATAGAATTCAATCACCCAAATTTTATAGGATTGATGGGTTCTTTGAGTCTAACAAATCTTGTTTAAAGTCCAATATGTCACTACCTAACAAGGTAAAATCTGATTATAATAATTTAATTGTTTTAGAATTCCATTTGGCCATGGGTCCTCTGTATTGCACAACTCCAGGGAACTTTTCACACTGGAGTCCATATAAATGCTATCCTCTATAAAGCAGGGAGTGAAGTTTTCATAGATCTCAGTATATTCTCTCCATCTATCCAATGATGATGTCCTTAGAGGTGGGCATTACAGTATCCATGTTGGACTGCAAAATTAATAAAACCTTAATTAAATGTAGATTATACATGGTATAAATTAAATTCTGTAAAAACCAAGTTCAGGGCTGGTAGGGCAGCCTTACCATCATCAGAAGCAATGACTTCTCTGATCTTACTGTTTTGCTCTCCCCAACACATGGTATTGACCTTAAGATCTTAAGGTGGCTGCTCAAATTTGAGGCATCTTGACCACACTGCCGCAAGTAGAAAGGGCAAAATGGTGAATATGGTTATGCTTTTCTTTTTACCATTTCCTAGAAGTTGCACAAAGCAATTTTTTTAATCCCATTGGCAAGAAATTAATGAAGTGACCACAGCTATCAACCCTTTTAGTTTCTATCACTAAGTGAGACAGGAAAAAGAAATATGGGGGGAAATTAGTATTCTCACCTACATTTATCATAACATATATTAACGTTTAAGGAAAAGTAATTGACTACGATATTATGTAAGAAATATATTACCATGTACTGAGGACTGGAATATTTCCAAGATGATTGATTCAATGATTGGAAAATATTCAATACAAAAAGGTAAAAGCACAAAAGTATTAAAAATCAATTATCGTTGTTGCTAACTGCACTTAAGCTGGCCCCCAACACATTGGGAACCCATACACAACCAGATTGGTCTGTTGTTATCTACAGTGTTTTCATTGGCTGCTTTTTGGAAGTAGATCACCAGGCCTGTGTTCCTAGCCTGTCTTAGTCTGGAAGCTCTGCTGAAACCTGTTCAGCATAACAGCAACATGTAAGCCTCTACTGACAGAGGGGTGGTAGCTGTACTTGAGGTACATTAGACAGGAATTGAACTCTGGGTCTCCTGCATGGAAGGTGAGAATTCTACCACTGAACCACCACTGCCCTCAAAAACCAATAGTGAGAATATATACTTCCTTAGCTAGATGTACCTTATAGGTTTTAAAAAATTTCAGTGTATTAATATTTTCAGGTAAGTTGAGAAAACCTATTATGTATTAGGTTATTGAAAATATAACATGAAACATGGAGGAAACTAAAAACTAGCTAAAAGGATTGTAGAAGATGTTTTAGTCTTCAAGATCTAGTTTCTAAACTTTGCTGCTTATTGGGATTGCCTGGAGATCCTTTAAAAAATACTGATACTTGCTCTCACCCCAGACATTCTAATTTAATTGGTGTTCATTGTGATCTGAGGATCATTTTTTTAAGCGCCACAGTTAATTCTGATGTTCATCAAAGTTCAGAAACAACTCTATTCAAGTAACAGAAAATACCAGTCAAAAAGACATAATAAAAGTAAGGAATTTATTGTATCACTGAACATTCCTTGCATAGGAATGTGATCAGTTATAGTTAATCGAATTAGGTCTCTGTCTTCATTTTTCTACATTTTTCTTTGGGTTTGTACTTTTCTGTGTATAGACCTAATTTCTACGTTCAGGCAAAATGACTTTACTTTTAGGCTTATATTCTCATATGACAACTGTCATGGATTGAATTATGTTCCCCCCCCCCAAAATGTGTGTATGAACTTGGCCAGGCCATGATTGCCTTCTATGATTATATGATTGTCTACCATTTTATCAACTGCTGTGATTTCCCTATGTGTTGTAAATCCCACCCTTATGATGTAATAAGACAGATTAGTGGCAGTTATATTGATGAGGTATACAAGATTAGATAGTATCTTAAGGCAACCTCTTTTGAGATATAAAAGAGAGAAGCGAGCAGAGAGACATGGGGACATCATACCACCAAAAAGCAGCACCAGGAGCAGAGCATATCCTTTGGACCTGAGCTTCCTTTGCTGAGATGCTCCCAGACCAAGAGAAGACTGATGCATGACAAGGACTTTCCTCCAGAGCCGACAGAGAGAGAAACCCTTCCCCTGGAGCTGGTGCCCTGAATTTGGACTTCTAGCCTACTCGACTCTGAGAAAATAAACTTCTCTTTGTTAAAGCCATCCACTTGTGGTATTTCTGTTATAGCAGCACTAGATGACTAAGACAACAATACATTCTGGAAGACAGAATGTCTCCTTGGTAGTTTTTTTTTTTTTTAATACAGAGGGAACTTCTTTACAAATATCCCCTGAAAATTTCCCTTCAGATCTTACTAACTGTATTAGTACACATACTTTATTTTTTGGAATAAAGTTATACTACATAACAACATCATTGTTGTTGTTAGTTGCTATCAGTTGGCTCCCACTCATGGCGACCTTATATATAACAAAGAAAGCATTGTCTTGTCCTGTGTCATATTTGTGATTTTTGATATGTTTGAGCCCATTATTGTGTCAATTCACCTTATGGAGGGTTTTTCTCATTTTCACTGGCCCTGCACTTCACCAAACATGATGTCCTTTTCTAGCTATTGGTCTTTTCTGATGACATGTCTAAAGAAAGCAAGACGAAGTTTTACCATCCTCGATTCTGAGGAGCATTCTGGTTTAATTTCTTCTAGAACTGATCCAGGGCCAGGAACATTCTTTATATTTGAGAGGGAGAATGGCACATATGCATCTGTTCGTGTGTTATTGGCCAGAGTTTAATCACATGACCACAACTATAAGAAAAGCTTAGAAATATAGTCTGATCATGCACCGGGGAAGAAAGAAAAAGATGTTAGAAAACTAGCTTTCCTTGGGTGGTGTCAATGGTTAAGCACTTGGCTATTGACTGAAAGGTTACTTCTAAAAGGTCATAACCAGTGAAAACTCTCTGGAATGGCGTTCTACTCTGGTACACGTGGGGTCACCGTGAGTCAAAACTGACTCAAAGGCAACTCTTTTTTGTTTGTTTTTAGCAATCTCTATGTTCTTTTTAAGAACCAATGTCTATTATACTTATGGACTATATGCCTTATGTCTACATTCTAAAATGAACTCTTTGCAATGGAGATGAGATTACTAGATGAATAAATGCCACCTCTGAAGCCAGGTAGTTCAGTTCACCCCGAAGCATGCATACTGTTTAATGCAGTTAGGGTACCTCAAATCAAATTGGGAGAATATTAGAAAGAATAAAATGTGTTGGGTAGGGCAAATGACAATTCTCATTGCAAAATGTTAAAAACAGGAAATGCATTAATTATATTGACTATGCACATATACTTAAGACCTAAAAATGAATAGATTCAGCTATTATATGAAGCAAGTAGCAATGGGGTCTTGGGTATGATAGTCATATAAAAAAAATTTAGGGACCATGAAATCCTGGGGTCTCTAGAGCAGTCCCTTAACTCCGTATTTGATAAAGATAACCAGAATACTTATTGACACCAATTAGATCCAAAATCTTAAGGAAAACAATCTGTATTTTACTTCATAAACTTATTCTTGGGTAATTGTCAATCCTCATTTTTCCATCTACCCCCTCACCACATATTCTTACTCATTACCCATTTTTATTTTCTTCATAGCAATTACAACAATCTGAAGTAATCTCAATTATTCTCTTACTAGGATATAAACTTCATGAGCATAGAAACTTTGCTTGCTTTGTTCACTGCTTTCTCTTCAGCAGCTGGAATAGGCCTGGATCATAATAAGTCCCTAATAAATATGAAAGAATAAGCAAATGAATGAAACAACAGTAAAATGTATATAAAATAAACAAAGAAATAAATGGTCAAAATGATGAATGGATGGACAGATAGATAACCACTGGGCAACCAGGGACCCAGATAAGTAGGTAGGTAGACAGAAATCTTCCAAGAAGTAATTTTAGGGTACAGCATACTAGAAAGAACTGTTAAAATGTGCTTGACATGTACTGTATACTAAAAAATTATAAAAAAAAAAATTATAGCTGATATTAATTTTACTATGATAATAAGAATACTATTAATAATTATTATCATTACAGATCATCTAATTATTACTCTGATTAGTTTTAAATTGCTGCTATAACAAACTCAGTGGCTCAAAACCACACAAATTTATTATCTTACAAGTTCTGTAGATCAGAAATCTGAGCTAAAATAAAGGTATTGGCAGGACCGAGTTCCTTTCTGGAAGCTCTAGAGAGAATCTATTTCTTTGCATTTTCCAGATTCTAGCCACGTTTCTTGGCTCATGACCCCTTTCACCATCTTCAAAGCAAGCAAGGACAGATCACGTACTTGTCATATCACCTTACTCTGACCTGCTCTTCTGAGGAACTTAAGGACCCTCTTACTCCAAGGACTGTTGTAATTACATTGGGCTCAGAGGAATAATTCAGGATAATCTCCATCTATTAAGGTTAGCTGATCAGCTACTTTAACTCCCCTTTCCCATGAAAGAGAGTATATTCTCAGGTTTCAGGGATGTAGACATGGACATCTTTGGGAGAGGACATTATTCTGTTTAACATGGTTATTATTATTTTATGAACTATTTCTCGATTTTCATATTTTAAAGTTCCATTATATTTTGACCCCTATGTATGGCTAAACTGAGAGTGACTAATTAATTAACGGGGAGAGGAGTTGGATAAGTTTGTAATGGTCGAGTAGAAATGTACCCTAACATCTCTCCAAGTCTAATCAAAGTTAAATTAGAATATGTTGTTGTTAGGTGCTATAGAGTCATTCCCCAACTCACTGTGACCCCATGTGTTGCAGAGTACAACTGCTTCACAGGGTTTTCTTTGCTGTAATCTTTAAGGAAGCAGATGCCACGTCTTTTAGTCCATGGGTGCCACTGGGAGGGTTTGAACCACCAACTTCTCCGTTAGCAGCTAATCCCAAATGAAGTGCACCAACCAGTACGCTTAGACTAGAATATAGATTAGACTTTATTTTAAAAATAAAAATTAAATAACAAAGACAAACATCTCAGTACGCTCACCGTTTCTATGAAAGAAACTCCCAGCTGCCAGAACTTCAATTAATGTAACGAATATTGGGACCACGTGTGGGCTGGAGCAGAGGGTGGAGAGGTCAAGAGTGGAAGGAACAGGGGAAAGGGTATGGAGTGGAAGGGGAAGTGGGAGGGTGACAAGGAAGGGTATGCTCATCATCAACACAGAGGACAGAGGCACCAGAAGGAAATCTAACATACCCCTGAGGCGGATGTACAAATTTTAGTCCATTGCCCTTGAATGCCTGATTCTTGGAAAACTTTCCATCTTTGAGAGCCTTCTCAGAAAATGTTCAACTGCCCACAATATCACCCCATTTGAGAGTATATAATCTGTTTTTAAGGCCTTTTTATTTCACTAATGGATAGCAGCCAGGGCAATAAGTAGTCCTTGCCAAAAAGAGTTCACTCATTCGGTCATGTCATAAGACAAGGCAACCTCGGCAACCCTTTTCTTCCAGCCTCAGCTTAAACATTACTCATTTCAAAACGGCAAGCCTGCTTGCCTTCCTAATTAACTCACAACTGCACGGGCAAAATCCCAGATAACAGTCCAGAGGCAGTTCCTCCCATCCAGGTTTTCCCTGTTCCCACCCACGAGTCCCATCTGGGAATTTAGATAAGCAGTCACACCTGGGAACCCAGATAAGGACCCTCTCTGCCAAATTCTGTGCCCCCCCAGAACCCCAGTTTCCTGCTGATTGCTTTAAGTTAGCCAGTAGTCCCTAAGTCTGTGACATAAATTGTACTCCTACCTTTAAATTTAGGACCCTAGTAAAGGCTGAGCCCAAGTCAGTTCATGCTCTCCCTTCTGAGGCACCTCAGTGAACTCCAGGTGTGGCCTTCAAGTGTGCTTCCTTCTTCTCCATTTTGGTTGTTGAATGTTAAAGTGCAAAGAAACTCCCACTTAAAATCTATTCAGGTGGTTTCACCAGCTGGCTGTGTGTTAACTTCTGTAGTGGGCTCTTTTTACCCATTCATATTGTCTAATACTGGAGCCCTGGTGGCGGCGTGAGGGTTAAGAACTATGGCTGCTAACCAAAAGGTAGGCAGTTGAATCCACCAGCTGCTCCTTGGAAATCCTTTGGGACAGTTCTACTCCGTCCTGTAGGGTTGCTATGAGTTGGAATCTACTCGATGGCAATGAGTTTTCTGGTTTTTAATATTAACACAAGCCATTTAACAGATAATTATTATGAGCCTTTCATTAACTAGGTACATTTCTTAGGTTGTAAAGATAAATCAATAATGAGACAAAGTGCTTGGTCATGTGGAGTTTATATTCTAGTGCTGGAGTGAGACAATTCACTTGCTGATTTCTCCATCCTAGAGCAAACCTCCAGAAGTCAAACATATTCTAATTCACCTCAGAAGTTCCCAGTAAGCCACACTCCAGGGTATTATTTCAACAGGATCTAAATCTCCACACTTTAATGACAGCTCAGACAATTAACATCTCCTAAAAGGAATCTAAATGCAAACAGCTTATGCAAAGCAGTATCCCTGAAGGAGCCTTTAAGCACCTAACCCCTAAGGAACAATTTATGCAAACAAGTATTTGTTAAAGTAGTTCACTCTTAATAAACATTTATTCAGACTAAGGCCTCCAAGTATATTCTGAAGTCTAACTAACAATTTACACACACATATAAAATAGAGACACATATTAAATCTCCTAAATTCTTCTCAAAATTGCTAGAATATGATGAGAAAAGAGTAAGCTCCAAATACAAGTTAAACCACCATCCTCTTAACAGTCAATGTAGATATTCTTCCAAATTTATTTTTGTATGACTAAATTCAGATTTATAAACACACACACATTTATTCTTGTTGGGATATGGCTACACTCCAGACACAGGACATTTCTGATTACTCCTTAAGGAAGTATACATTTGACTGGATCAGTAAGTGCTCTAGGTTTGGATCAATTCATTGGCAGTGTCAATAAAAATGAAAGAAAAGCTTTAACTCACAAAAAATGATCTATGGGATTCAATGCTCAAATATAACATTGATAATTTGATGTGATTATGTAGGATTGTTAGGAGTCCCTGGTTGGTGCAAATGGTTAAGTGCTGGCCTACTTACTAACCAAAAGAGGCACCTCATAAGACAGGCCTAGTGATCTACTTCTGAAAGGTCACAGCTTTGAAAATTCTATGGAGCAGTTCAACTCTGTACATATGGGGTTACCATGAGTCAAAATCCACTTGACAACAACAACAACAACAACAATGTAGGTGGTGTTAGAAATTGAAATCAGACATTGCTGTCCACTCTCTAGTCAAAATATATATATATATGTTTTTTTTTCCCAAAATGGAAGTACACTAGGAACATAAACATAAATTCCAAAATAGGAATTAAGAAGAGAGAGGCTTTAAACGGGCCCCTAAAAAAAACCCCTAACCCGCTGCTGTTGAGTTGATTCCGACTCATACTCCCTAGGTGGGAAAAAATGGTGTGAGCTTGACTGCTAACCTAAAGGTGGGTGTTTCAAACCCACAAAGAAAAGACATGGCAATCTGCTTCCATTAAGATTACAGCCAAGAAAATCTTAAGGAACTGTTCTACTCTGTAAGACATGGGGTTGCCATGAGTCTGAATTGCTATTAACAACAGTAAGGACTTAAAAATTATGTGAACTTTCTTATCATTTCATATTTGAGTATAGGATTGGAATAAATTGTAGCAATTGCATTATTTAACATATATAAAATGACATCGTAATAAATAAAAACCGGTCTTTAAACAGCATACTGATTTTAACTTGGTGTTACAAATGTGAAAGAGCAAATACTAACTGTCCTGTAACTGAGAGTGCTAGGGTTCAAAAACATGTTTAATAAAAATTAATAATTTTATTCACAGAGCCCTGGTGGTATAGTGGTTAAGAGCTTGGCTGCTAACCAAAATGTTGGCAGTTGAAATATATCAGCAGCTCTTTGAAAATCTTATGGTGTAGATCTACTCTGTCCTATAGGGTCACTATTCAAAATAGGATCCATCAGTTTGAAGGTTAATAGCACTAGATAACATTTTTTGAGTGCCTAGCCAGGAAAAGTTACGAGTTTCCATACTTTTATTATTTCAAACTTAGAAAGTTAGGAATTAATGCACTGAAATTCAAAGATGTGAGGTTATACAACTTGAGAGTGGCAGAAACCAAGGTTATTCTTCAGAATCTTGGCACTTCAAATAATGTCACATTGCATGGAACATAATTTTATATGCTGTGTATCTTCAGAGAATATGACTTGAACTAATAACGGAATTATACTTACCCTTGAGAGGATATAATAAAGAACATATTGTATGAGTAGGTTGTTATTGGAAAAAAAAAAAGTCTATTTGAGTAGATTTTGAATGTTACTCTAATATATTCTAGAATTTCTTTACAAACTTGGATTCAGTTCTCTTCATGCCATCACCACAGAAATTTCTACCTTATCCTCATAACCTTTGAGCTACGCCTTCTTTTTTTTTCTAATTTTTATTGTGCTTTAAGTGAAAGTTTACAAATCAAGGCAGTCTGTCACATATAAGCTTATATACACCTTACTACATACTACCATTTACTCACCCCCTAATGAGTCAGCCCACTCCCTCCTTCCAGTCTTTCCTTTTGTGACCGTTTTGCCAGTTTCTAACCCTCTCTACCCTCCGGTCTCCCCTCCAGACAGGAGATGCCAACACAGTCTCAAGTGTCCACCTGATACAAGTAGCTCACTCTTCATCAACATCTCTATGCAACTCTTTGTCCAGTCCCTTCCATGTCTGATGAGTTGTCTTTGGGAATGGTTCCTGACCTGGGCCAACAGAAGGTTTGGGGACCATGACCGCAAGGATTCTTCTAGTCTCAGTCAGACCATTAAGTCTGGTCTTTTTATGAGAATTTGGGGTCTGCATCCCACTGCTCTCCTGCTCCCTCAGGGGTTCTCTGTTGTGCTCCCTGTCAGGGCAGTAATCGGTTGTGGCCGGGCACCATCTAGTTCTTCTGGTCTCGGGATGATGTAAGTCTCTGGTTCATGTGGCCCTTTCTGTCTCTTGGGCTCATAGTTATCGTGTGACCTTGGTGAGCTACACCTTCTTACAACATGTTTCAGCTACGCTTTCCTCTTATCCCCAATTGAAATAACTTGTGCCTTTCAGTGCACAAAACCGGAAATAACTGATGTTGATGAGAAATGTTAGAAGAGAGTAGAATAGTCTAGCTAATTGCCTTTTGTAGGCATACACTATTTTAAGAAATAGATTTAGATGGCAATACTTCTAATTTAGGATTAAGCTAAGAGAAAGTGACCAAAAGCAAAGTAGAACCCTGCGTGCTGAACACAGCCATAGTTAATTATTTTCAAAGTTAAGATACTATCAATCCTTTTTGTGGAATATGATTGCTGAATATTCCACATATCAAATACCTAAAAGTATTTAAAGTTGCTCTACACTACAATGGTACCATGACTTTCAGCTCTATTTTATATAAATCTATTAAATCTTAAGTCAGCTTTCCGGGCTTCATGTTTCATCATTGAATATAATACTTTCAATTGCTAGGAACTTACGTGTGTGTGTGCACGTGAATTGCATGTGTATGTATATCTATTTATATATACACAAAAAACCAAACCCAGTGCCCTCAAGTCGATTCTGACTCATAGCGACTGTATAGGACAGAGTAGAACTTCCCCATAGAGTTTCCAAGGAGCGCCTGGCGGACTCGAACTGCTGACTCTTTGGTTAGCAGCCATAGCACTTAACCACTATGCCACCAGGGTTTCCATATATACACAAAGTCATAATACATATATGTGAACATGATATATGTACACATGTGTATAAATGCATAAATACATGCACATATATGTATATGTGTGTGTGAATATATATGCATACATATAGTATTTTCTTAATTATTCAGACTTTTGTTCTTGTTGTTGTTAGGTGCCGTCGAGTCAATTCCAACTCACAGCGACCCTATACAACAGAACAAAACACTGCCCAGTCCTGCACCATCCTCACAATTGCTGCTAAGTTTGAGCCCATTGTTGCAGCCACTGTGTCAATCCATCTCATTGAAGATCTTCCTCTATCTCGCTGATCCTGTACTTTACCAAGCATGATGTCCTTTTCCTGGAGCTGGTGCCGCTTGATAATTTATCTAAATAACGTGAGACAAAGTCTTACCATCCTCACTTCTAAGGAGAATTCTGGCTGTGCTTCTCCTGGGACAAATTGTTCGTTCTTCTGGCAGTCCGTTGGTATATTCAATGTTTTGCATGAACACCGTAATTCAAAGGCATCAATTCTTCTTCGTTCTTCCTTATTCACTGTCCAGCTTTCAGATGCATATGAGACAACTGAAAATACCGTAGCTTGGATCAGACACACTTTAGTCCTCAAAGTGACATCTTTGCTTTTTAATACTTTGAAGAGGTCTTTTGAGGCAGATTTGCCCAACGCAGTGTGTTGTTTTATTTCTTGATTTCTGCTTGCGTGAGTATTGATCATGGGCCCAAGTAAAATGAAATTCTAGACAACTTCAATATTTTCTACTTTTATTGTGATATTATTTATTGGTCCAGTTGTAAGGATTTTTGTTTTCTTTACATTCTAGATGGAATCCATATTGAAGATTGTGGTCTTTGATCTTCATCAGGAAGTGCTTTAAGTCCTCTTCACTGTCAGCAAGCAAAATTGTGTCATCTGCATGTTTTAGGTTGTCCCTGAGCCCCCCTCCAATCCTGATCTCATGTTCTTCTCCATATAGCCCAGCTTCTTGGATTATTTGTTCAGCACACAGATTGATTAGTATAGTGAAAGGATACGACCTTAATACACAGCTTTCCAGATACAAAACCATGGAGTATCTCCTTGTGCTGTTAGAATGACTGCCTCTCGGTCATGTACAGGCTCCCCATGAGCACAGTTAAGTGTTCTGGAATTCCCAGTCTTCACAGTGTTCTCCATAATTTGTTATGATCCACACAGTCAAGTGCCTTTGCATAGTCAATAAAACACAGGTATACATCTTTCTGGTATTCTCTGCTTTCAGCCAAGACGCATCTCCCATTAGTAACAATATCCTTTTTTCTATGTCGTCTTCTGAGTCCAGCTTGAATTTCTGGCAGTTCGCTATTGATGTACTGCTATAAGTGCTTTTGGAATATGTTCTGCAAAATTTTACTTGCGAGTGAAATTAATGATATTCTTTGATACTTTCCACATTTGGTTGGATCACCTTTCTTGGGAATAGGCATAAATATGGATCTCTTCCAGTCCGTTGGCCAGGTAGCTGTCTTCCAAATTTCTTGGCATAGACGAGTGAGCATTTCCAGCACTGCATCTGTTTGTTGAAACATCACAATTGATCGTCCATCAATTCCTGGAGCCTTGTTTTTTGCCATGCCTTCAGTGCAGCTTGGACTTCTTCCTTCAGTACCATCAGTTCCTGATCATATGCTACCTCTTGAAATGGTTGAATGTTGACCAATTCTTTTAGGTATAATGACTGTGTATTCCTTCCATCTTCTTACGATGCTTCCTATGTCATTTAGTATTTTCCCCATAGAATCCTTCACTATTGCAACTGGAGGCTTGATTTTTTCTTCAGTACTTTCAGCTTCAGAAATGCCAAGCATTTTCTTCCTTTTGTTTTTTTATCTCCAGCTCTTTGCATATTTCATTATAATACTTTGTCTTCTTGAGCTGCCCTTTGAAATTTTCTGTTCAGTTCTTTTACTTCATTATTTCTTCCTTTTGCTTTAGCTATTCGACGTTCAAGAGCAAGTTTCAGAGTCTCTTCTGACATCCATTTTGGTCTTTCTTTCATGTCTTTTTAATGACCTTTTGATGCCATCTCCCAGCTTTCTGTTCTTTGGTCATTAATGTTCAGTGCATCAAATCTATTCTTGAGATGGTCTGAGATGGTCTCTAAATTCAGGTGAAATATATTCAAGGTTGTATTTTGGCTCTTGTGTACTTGTTTTAATTTTCTTCAGCTTCAACTTGAACCTGCGTATGAACAACTGATGGTCTGTTCTGCAGTCGTCCCTGGCCTTGTTCTGACTGATGATACCGAACTTCTCCATCCTCTTCCCACAGATGTAGTCGATTTGATTCCTGTGTATTCCATCCAGTGAGGTCCACATGTATAGTCACTGTTTGTGTTGTTGATAAAAGGTATTTGCAATGAATAAGTCATTGATCTTGTCAAATTCTGTCATGGAATCCCTGGCATCTTCTATCACCAAGGCCATATTTCTCATCTACCAATCCTTCTGCTTTGTTTCCAGCATCTGCATACCAATCATCAATAATTATAAATCCATCTTGATTGCATGCTTGATCAATTTCAGACTGCAGAAATTGGTAAATAGTTTCAATTAATTCATCTTTGGCATTAGTAGTTGGTGTGTAAAATTGAATAATCGTGTTAACTGGTATTCCTTGTAGGTGTATGGATAGTATCTTATTACTGACAGTGTTACACTTCAGGGTAGATCTTGAAATTTTCTTTTTGAGGATGAATGTGACTCCATTTCTCTTCAATTTGTCATTCCTAGCATAGTAGACCATATGACTGTCTGATACAAAATGGTCAATACCAGCCCACTTCAGCTAAATGCCTAGGATATTGCTCTTTTTGTGTTCCATTCCATTTTTGACAACTTCAGTTTTCCTAGATTCATACTTGGTACATTCTGTGGTCTGATTATTAATGGATGCTTACAGCTGTTTCTTCTCATTTTGAGTCTTGCCACATCAGCTAAGGAAGGCCCCTAAACCTTTATGCTATTCCTGACATTAAGCTTGACTCTACTTTAGGAGGTACCTCTTCCCCAGTCTTATTTTCAGTGCCTTCCAACCTAAGGGTCTCATCTTCTGGAACTATATTTGACACTGATCTACTGCTATTCATAAGGTTTTCCCTGGCCAAATTTTTCAGAAGTAGACTGCCAGGTCCTTCTTTCTAGTCTGTCTTAGCCTGGAAGCTCTGGTGAAAGCTGTCCACCATGGGTGACCTTCTAGTATTTGAAAGAGCAGTGGTATAGCTTCCAGCATCACAGCAACACCCAATATACCACAGTGTGACACACTGACTGATCAGTGGTCTATCATTTATTTCTTAAATGGCTATATTAAAATGTAACTTGTTCACTAGTACAGAATGAAATCATATTTTGTTTGTTTGCTTTTAGTTTAAGAATTGTTGTTCCCCTAGATAATACTACCAATTTTTTTTTTTTTAATGTATTAGAATCAATTAGGTCTTATCAAAATTTTGTCAAGATGAGGATTTTCATCCTTCTATTGGTCTAGCTTATCACCCCCATTAACGGTTTTATATTAGGTAATCTGGCTAGTGATATAAATTATAGTTTTATCATCACACTCATTTTGATATGCAATTCTGGGATTTCCAGTACCTAAATCCCCAGTAACCTAGACTATTTATTCACAATTTTAGATAGTACGCAGTTCAATTCCTTTATTTTTTTTATAGGTTTCTACCATTTATTCCAATCTTTCTCAACTGGCTCATAATAAAATTTACTACTAAAGGCTGTTTTTGATTAAGTAAGGTAGGCTATTTGATTTCCTTATTTGTAAATAAACTTTTAATTTCTCCCTTCTGATCCCTTCCTCCTTAAACCTGATAGCCTTTGCATAACACATCTGTAGGCCCTTTATTAAACAGAGGTAAACCTCAACTTTCTAAACCCATTGCCATCAAGTTGATTCCTACTCACAGCGACCCTGTAGGACAGAGTACAACAGCCCCATAGGATTTTCAAGGAGCGGCTGGTAGATTTAACTGCTGACCTTTTAGTTAGCAGCCAAGCTTTCAACTTTCTACTTGGCTTTAAATCATAGATAAAATTTCCAAGTGAGTTTCATATGATCCACTGAAGAAGTTTCATGATCCTTTTAAGGAGTTTCATAAATTTCCTAGAAAATCATGCCTACTCATCTTTCTTCTATAATGTATAGATATTGTGGAATGTCAGTTGACTACTGAATGATAAAAAGAGACAGGAAATCTAGCCACTTCCAATGTATTTTTTAAGGAACACTTAGAGAATGAAATTAGATAAGCCTTGTATATTTTCACATACAGTATTTCACATGTATGAAATATCTATAATTCATAAATATCACAATTTTAAGTGAGTTATGCAGGTGACTTCCATGATTGAAATAATGAAGAAAGCTCTTAAAGTTGTGAATGAATGGATTTTTTATTTTTCTTTACACTTTAACTACACCAGGAAACCCTGGTGACAGAGTTGGTTACAGTGCTACGGCTGCTAACCAGAAGTTAGCAGTTTGTAATCCACCAGGCGCCCCTTGGAAGCTCTATGGGGCAGTTCTACTCAGTCCTATAGGGTCTCTATGAGTCAGAATTGACTCGATGGCAATGGTTTTTGGTTTTTTGGTTTACACTTAACTCTTTCAATTCATTCCCAACTACATATTTTTTCTTTTCTGGTGTTGTTTATTGATTGATTTGGATTGAGAGTTTTGTTTGGAGGATAAACTATATGCAGAAAAAGACTTCATATACCATACCAGAATTCAGTACAATATTCTGGACTTTTGTACTACTAACGGAATATAACATTCGGTCCAAACTTGACACCTAATAAAATTAAAGTAATAGGACTAAAGCTCTAGTCCTCAAATGCAATTACATGTAAACCATCTCATTATATTAGTTTGCTATTTTTAAAAAATAAAACATTACCTCCCCCTGAATGTTTCATGGAACTTCCACTTTATGCACATTTGTTTTGTAGCCTTCTGTGCATCACGTATGCTTTTGACAATTAATTCATGCTATTTTTATGCCTTATTCAGTAGGGATCTTTTCCATCATTTCTTTCTCTTCTGTGAATTTTTAACATAAGACCTAAACATTTAATATGCAGATTTCCATGTTCCATGTTGTGCTTTTAAGAATATAGCTGACAAAGCAGATGGAGGGATATTGGACATCTAGGAGGACAGATGTATTCAGGAGAAGGCTCGGGATGACCACAAGCAACTAATTAGATCTCCTGTGGGGAAGATTATGCCCTTGAAATACTTTAGTATCCTTGTTGCTTAAATGCCTTCAAAATAGAACTCTGACCCTTATTGTGAGAAATAACTTTGAAAATGTAGTTTTCTACTTTTGAGAGTGTGTTTGCAGAAATGATAGATAAATACATAGGCTACGTTGAACACTGTCCAATATCCTGGCCACGGATGAACTTCTAATTTATCTTATTCTCACTTAATCAAGTCACACCTAATTCTATTCGACAGCCTAGAGTATTAACCTTTTGAAGGTTGAATGTGTCATTTTGTAATGTTAGGAAACCCTGGTGGCGTAGTTGTTAAGAGCAATGTCTGCTAACCAAAAGGTCAGCAGTTTGAATCCAACAGGTGCTCCTTGGAAACCCTACGGGGCAGTTCTACTCTGTCCTATAGGGTCACTATGAGTCAGAATCAACTCAGTGGCAACTGGGTTTTATTAAATCATGTTGATTGTCAAGGTATCCAGGATTTAAACTTTTGTTTACTTTCTATGCAAGTATTTTTTTTTTTTCTTTTCTATGATCACATATCTTAATTCAAGTTGTAGCTAAAGGCTGTTTCCTCCTTTATTGCTATAAAAGCCAAACCCATTGCCGTGGAGTCAATTCTGACTCATAACGACCCTCTAGGATGTGTAGAACTGTCCCATAGGGTTTCCAAGGAGTGGCTTATGGATTCGAACTGCCTACCTTTTGGTTAGCAGCTAAGCTCTTAACCACTGTGCTACCAGGGCTCCATTCTATTGTTATAGCTGGATTTAAATTTTACCTTTTTATCTCCTTGTGTGGGGATGGTGGTGGTTCAGTGGTAGAATTCTTGCATCAATGCATGAGACCCAGGTTTGATTCCTGACCAATGCTTCTCAATCACAGTTAACACTTGTCTATGTGTTGCTCTGATGCTGAACAGATTTCAGCAGAACTTCCAGACTAAGTCAGATTAGGAAGAAATGCCTGCTGATCTACTTCCAATAAATCAGCCAATGAAAACTTTATGAATCACAATGGTTCAATCCCATTGTGCATGGTGCCACCCTGAGTTAGGAGTGACTCACTGGCAATTTACAATTTACAACAACATTTTCTTCAGTGGCATTGAAAAAGAGATGGCAACATAGTACCACTGAAGGGGCAGAGTAGAAAACCTGCTCTCTGAAGCTACTTTGGTTTCAAGGAAAAAAGCTGGATATGACCTATAAATGACTGCTCTATTCTTCCCTAGTATACCAATCAGATAAATTGTTTTATTTTCTCTGTGATGGAATAAGGCAGTGGAGAGAAGTAAGATCTTTTCTACCTATTGGATTTCAATCTACATGTAAGAAATTATCAGGAGTAAGAAGTTAAGCCTTCCTCTAAAAAATTACATAATTAGGCCTAACGTTAAAAGAAACGTGAGCTAGAAATAAGGAGAAAACAACAGTGAAGATAAAAGCTACAAAAGAATACAGTATAACATGGTGCCTGCTAAGATTCGAAAACATGGAAATTATTAGTAATCAGAGAAAGGATTTTTTAAATGGTTTCAAATTCAGATTTTCTGCTCCCGCATACAGGGTTCCAAGATCACGTTCCTGTAGGTCTTTGCTTCTCCTTACTGCACTATCAGTTGGTGTCTGTCTTTAAAGAGTTGGACACTATAAAAAAAAATAAAGTGGAAATGTTTAAGTCACAATACTTAAATTATAATTTAAAAAATTATTAAATGACATTGAATTATTGTACTACCACAAAATCTAAAGTAAGTGAGAATTAAATAAGATGACAGAAGCATTTAGATCCAGGGGGAAAGGAATAAGAAAAATTAGATTATTCTGCATTCCAAGAGGACTGAATTCATTCTATCTTTGAGTCCCCTTTTTTCACCAGACTCACAATGCCCTAGATGATCTCACATGACCTCGCTGAACTGCTGGATTTCCATATATGCGTACATCCTAAAAATATAATGAATCAGGAACAAATCTTCTTGAAGAAGAGCCAAGTGATGTATAAATGTGGCAATTCTGTTCTACACACGACACATATGTACTATTCCTGAGAAAATATTAACAATGTTCATATTTCAACCAGCACAATAGGGAGTATGCCTGAGGAGCTAATATCTGTGAGCTTCTTCTTAAGATGGTTTTAACAATTTAAGCTACAAAAATAGAAATTAAAGGTTTAGCACTGTACCTGGCAGATATTTAGCAAATAAGCAATATTACATATAATTATTTATACAATAAATTAAATTAATATTTATAATATATGCTTGTCCTCAGATATGAATGTTAAAAATCTGTATAATTATTAATAAAAACCTGTTTTTATTTTAAAGGGAACCATTAACATGAATAAGTGCAGGGGCAGTCTGAAGTAAATGATAATCTGAGGTAAAATAAGCAGCTGGGGTATTGAATATATAAAGACTCAAATGCCCATTATAATTAACTTTGCTTTTATTTTCTTTTCTAACAAAATCAAACCCAACCAATAATCAAGGCATATATATTTTTTAATTTCTTTTAAATTGTATTAATAGTGAACACAACAAAAAAAAGACAAACCTGATCATATTAATATATTTATTTGGTGCTTATATATATGCTATATACACATATGATAATGCAATCATTTACTTTTTCTTGAGGCTTCTGACTCAAAGTCCAAATTCCTTACTACAGTAAACAATGCCTAAGATTCTGACTTAGCCTTTTTCTCTAATTTATTTCCTCAAATCCTCAGCCCCACCCCAGTATGCACTCCTTCAAACACGAGCAAACATGGCATTTTCTAGCCATATGGGAATCACTGCATTTGTCTAAACATAATAATCTGGGTCATATCTTCCTGATTTTGTACATTTGGCTCACTTTCTCAGCATGTCTCATTTTCGTACTCTGCAAGACTTATTCCTATTTAACACAATGGCAGTGATAAAGCAACCACACAACAAAAATTGAAACTTGAAATTATTTCCATTTCAAGCAGTGTCAAATTTTGGCGGCTTTTTAGTTGATAGACACATATTCTGAAAAATCAAAGTATCCTAGAATTTAAAAATGAAACTACAATATCTGGTGAGGTCCTTGCCTTTAGTTACTTTAAATTTTAACTCAATGAAAATCAATTGTTGCTGATTTTTCAGTACACATGTACACAAAGGAGAACATTCTATAGAAGCATTTGGAAGTTGCTCCATTATATAATAACCTAATACTCAAAATATAACTTATTCTTTCAAGTAAGCAGTCCTTTTGAATGGTCCAAACAGCTACAATTGCACCCTGTTCCTCTCTCCCAGCTAATATCTCTAGGCTTCAGGAACAAATCACTTCCACCCTTGAAGCTTAATCTGTCTAGATAACTAACAGGGCTAGAGTTACAATCCTGGAGTGGCACCTATTATCTAAGTATACCCCCTTGTTGGGTGGTCAGGCTGGAAAATCCATGCAGTAAGGCACATAGCCTATGGAGCATAAAACTCGGTGAGGGGAAGGATTTCCTGGTCTCTTGCCTAGGGTACAAAGCGGGGGTCCGCATAGAAGAGTCTCTATCTTCACTTAGAGACCTTTCGGAGACAGAGGGCTCTGTTCACCACGGAATGGTTCCTGTTACTTGCTGTCCCTTTTCTGTGAGTAATTAAATGGCTTTCATTTGCCAGCACTTTGCTAAGTATTTCGTGTGAAGCCTGAGCAGATCAAATGGATGTAGCACTGTAAAGGGGTTGATGCTACTGGTTGGAGCTTGCATCCCAGTAGTCTTGTGGCTGTTTGGGATCTTAGGACCACCTCCGAGGCAACCTTTGTAGTGTAACACAGTACCATTTATGTAAGCCTTTTCGTTTGTTTGTTTCTGGGTTTGGATTTCTACGAATTTAATTTAAAGCTCTAAATTGCTCTTCTGGTTATTATTCAGGTAAAAATAAACTAATTTATTTTGATCACATATGGTTCAGTAAGTATCAGTTAAATAAGTATAATTCTAACAAATTAACTTTCCTTACATTTGTTCAGTTTTCTTGTGAAATTTGGATTGTAAATACATGTTATTCTTTTAATGGTAGGAAATAAACCTTAGAACTACAGATTCTGAGACACTGAGGAAAAACTTCCATGAATACATTTTTGATTAGCAATTGGCAGGCACACTGTCAAATAACTCAGATCATATTTTCTGTGCATTTCATTAAACTGCTATGATGATGTTGTAGTGTATTCCAACATTGTCATGACGGTCAGTTCTGTATCTTTGTTACAGATATGTGACAGTGTGGCTAAATGTAGCTCTCAGATCAACTTCAACTATATGTATACATGCAGAAAATGTAATGAGAGTACTGCTAAGTAAAATTTTATTTATAAAATAATTAGCATATCTCAGCCTCCTAGTGACAGTAGCCATCATCCTAAAAATTTAAGACATTTCTGTCAACAGTAGTATTTAGACCAATGATTCTAATATCAATTTACTTTTTTTTCACACTCATCTTATGCTACGTAGGATATTTTCTTGTATGTCTGGTTGTTAAATATGCTCATTTTATTTAAAGAGGATTTGCTATCATAATTATTTGGATACATTCTGACTGTTAGTTGAGTGTTACAGATATATGAAACTACCCAGGAATTCCATGTCGCTTAAATGAAGTGTTTAGTTTTGGATTAGGTCTATTTGAGGCTACCAACTGCTCTGCATCGACAATGGCTATTCCGAGTAGAAAAGATTTTTTTTTTTTTTGTAATAGGACCATTAACTTTGATTATATTTGCTTTCCACTTGTCATATTTAATATGGAGATCTAAAATATATTAAGTAGCTTTCTAGTATCTGACTGTGCATTAATTTTCCAGGTAAACATGCTTTTTGGGAATGAAGAACTAAATACTTTCTAATTTGAAATGAAAAATCATCATCTGTAAGTATTTGTGCTTAATTAGGCAAATACCAAATGTTTTTCTAACTCCAGGCAAATTTTATTTTTTATCATATTGATACAAATTTTAAATATATTCATTCCACGAGTAACAATCGAGTTGAATTTACAAATGTAGTTGAGTTGATTTTTCCATGAGAAAAAAATCGCCGTCAGTTAGTACAATGCAATTAATGACATGAACACGATGCATTGATGATGGTGATTTATAATGTCTTTAACTAGATTTTTTTTTTTTAACTAGACACCAATGCCTTATTTTAGTATACTCAGAAGATATTATTAAGGCAAACTGAAAGCCAGATGACTTGATATGTTGTGTTGATCAAAAAATGCATTAACCAAAATAACACATTATACAAAATGTGTTAGACTTTACAGCTTTCTCTCTCCTTCTTTTTCTGAATAATAGTTACTCCAGGGCACTGCATAATGAGGCAGCACCCTCAGGACCTAACTACGCTTTTAGATATCCAGATATATGTTGCCAGAAAGTGGAATAATTGTTCCATTTAAGACTTTGTAAAACCTCTAAATCAAAATACTATGTCAACTGCAGTGTTACAATAGCCTGAAATTTGAAATCCCTTAATCATGTCAGAATAACAAGTTGCTTTGGTCAACAGCATGGTGTTGTGGAAAGAACGAAGTAAAAGGAATTACAAAGTGTTAGGTTGGGGCAATAAATAATTCTATGATATTGGACTGAGTAGTTAACTTTTTTTCTAGGATGTCTTCATGTTCATAACAGAAGGTGGCAACAGATTATCTCTTGGGGTCCTTGCAATTTTAAATTGTCACTGCTTACTATGTACTCCTCTTTCTCAATTCGTTTGCTCAACTCAGATGGAATGTGATCAGAGTATGTTATTGTTGAGTGCTGTTGAGTTGATTCCAAATCAAAGTGATCCTATCTGCCCCCTAGGGTTTCCTAGGAACAAATTTTTATGGAAGAAGATCACCAGGTCTTCTCCCTTGTAGAGTGACTGGTGCGTTTGAACCATCATCTTTTCAATTAGCAGCTGAGCACTCTACCCATTTAGCCACCAGGGCTCCTGATTGGACTACAAAAAACTAAGACCAAACCCATTGCCGTCCAGTTGATTCCAACTCATAGCAACCATACAGAACAGAGTAGAACTGCCCGATAGGGTTTCCAAGGAATGGCTAGTGGATTCTAACTGCCGATCTTTTGGTTAGTAGTCAAGCTCTTAACTACTACGCCTCCAATTAGACTATAAGAGATTAAAATTACTTTATTTGGAATAGTGAGTAAACCAATCACATTTAAATAGCAATGAGACAAGTCTGAAAATAAACCATCCTTTTTATAACATGTAATGTTTACAGAAATATTATAAAACTAAATTAAGAACAGTAAACTTCATCAGCATGGCTATGTTTGTTAGTCTTTTTCTGTTATAGTTTACTTTTGAAGCTTTATCAGAAGGAATTGACTTCTCTTTTTATTCGTACAGAATGTGTTTCTTCATGAGGGAGTTATCAATAATGCTGAGTACTCATGAGTGACCAGACATAACCCCTTATTTTCATCCCTAAAAAAGTCAATGGTGATTTTCATGACTTTGTACTTGCAGCCAACTTGTGTCTATTAACTACAAGACTAATTAATTATGCAGTGATCGTATTTTCATCAGATTCCTAAATTGCCCATCAACAATTAAGGGACTTTTAAGTTATTTATTTATTTACATTTTTAAAAGGCAAGCAACTAGGTAAGGAGATGAGATGAAAAGGAGAAATTTAAAAAAGAACTTCCCACTAAATTGTGTTTTGGGCTCTAATTAAATGAGGCAAAATAAATAAATGAAAAATGAAAAAAATAAACAGACATTCCCCAAAATATGAACTATACACCATATCCTGATACATGCAGATCTTAGAGTTGTTACCTCCGGTTCTGACTTTGCTTACACAGGTAAATGATTCAGGGTGCCCCCAAGCATGCCTGAGATTTATGTTATAAATCTAATGACTAGACTTCCTCAGATTGTATTGCATAAGGTTCTATTAATACTTTAGTAAATATTCAAACTTCTCAGCAGAATAACAATAATACACATAACAGAAATAAAGAAATATATATATACTGTTTTATACATGTCATTTAAAATTCACTGTCGTCGTTATCTAGTGTTGCTGTAACAGAAATACCACATGTGGATGGCTTTCATATATTTTTTTTAGTAGGCTAGAAGTCCAAATTCGGGGCATGGGCTCCAGGGGAAGGCTTTCTTTCTCTCTGTTGACCTTCTCATCAATCGTCCTCTGGACTAGGAGATTCTCTGAGTAGGGACACGGGTGCAAAGGACTCACTGTGCTCCAGACCCTGCTTTCTTGGTGGTATGAGGTACCTGTCTCTGCTAGCTTGCTAGCTTTCCTTTTCTTTTATCTCTTGAAAAATAAAAGGTGGTGCAGGCCACACCCTAGGGAAACTCTCTTTACATTGGATCAGCACGTGACCTGGGTAAGGGTGTTACAATCCCACTCTAACTCTCGTTAACATAAAATTACAATCACAAAATGGAGGACAACCACATAGTACTGGGAACTGTGGCCTAACCAGGTCAACACATATTTTTGGGGGACACAATTCAATCCGTGACACTCATTGAGGAGAGCAATAGAATTAATATATTCCCCTTCATTGGTCCCTATTTTTTACTGTTTGGTGTTTGATCTTTTTGTTTTTTTGACAAGGCTGCTAGCGGTGGGAAGGACTGATTAATCCATGTATTATTTGTACTGGGTTAACTGCATAAAGGTTATCTTGTTAATTTGTGATTGACTTTGTAAGTGCAATCAACCTGTGTCCATTAGCCACAAAAAAAAAGAATTAATTGTGCAGTGATCTTTTTTTTTCATCATATTCCCTAAATGCCCATCACCAATTAAAAGACTTTGTTGAGTTATTACTTGGAAACAAATGAGTAAATTTTACTCTTCAAATAAACTGCTGCTATGTTTTTTATGTCCACAACAGCTGTGTAATATGCTTGGCAATCGTTTTCAGATGTAAGAGAAGGTGAAAACTTCAGCTCCTTGAAGATTCTAGGTACAAAGGAGACTAATCCTTATTTGTTATCTGTTTGTTATTTTAAGTACAGATTGGGTCTCATCCTTCTTTTCTAGGATTTCAAGTTGCTGTGCTACCATAGGGGTCTGAGAAAACAACTTTTTCAACATGACTTTCAAATAATTTCTCTTATTTTCAAACCAAAACCTTTCCTCAGTGGTGATAAGATCTTGAAACTCTGTTATAGGAATACAATGAGCTTTTGGGTCAAATACATTTGATTACCTACATCTGCACTGCCATCTGCAGTGTAGGTAACCTATGGCAAACAATAACCTCTCAATTTCAATTTCCTTTTATTGTAAATATGGAATTAGGACACCTATCTCCAAATGTTTTAGTGAAGATTTCATTATATATTATTAAGTTTCCTTGAGAATAATACAACCACTTAATACATGTCCATGAATTTAATATCACTCTTATTTCTTTTGTTAAGTAATATAATTTTTCATCTTGTATTGACTCTGCCATTCTCTCCTAAACCAGTGTTGAGACATCTGATGGCTTACAAACAGACAACCTAACAGCACAACACAACAACCAAGCAGCCATTCAGAGACAAAGAACCTCTAAATAAGAGGTTCACAAAGCCCCAAAATTACATTCTATTGAAGAGTACAAAACTACTCACGTCATCATCTGCACAATAAGGTAACTTATTAGAAGCAGTAAGGAAGAGTTGATAACAATGACTTTTAACAACATGAAAAAATGACTACAGATAGGAAAAACTTAGAAAAGCACAAAGATTTAAAATCATAACTGGAAAGACAAGCATACATAAGGTAAGGCATATGAGGCTACACAATATACAGCAACACACACATTTTGGGATTAAATGCTCACATAAAAGTTTAGAGGAAGATACTACCTGATCACAGCAGAGGGTGTATGTTAGGCAAGGTGACAAGCCACATGGAAAAATTATCGGAAGCCTTTGAAGCCATAAAAATTTAAACTTTATGCAATGGGAAGACACTGTAAATCCTAGGTCAGATAATATGGCATAAAACCAGTAATATAGTGCAATAATTGAAGCTGTGAACTGGTGAGGTAACAGTGGAAATGGACCCTAAGGGATGGACATGGAAGATACTTAGCATTCCCTGGGTGTTGTAAAAGGTTAATCCCACCAACCAAACCTGTTGCCTTCAAGCGGATTTCGACTCATAGTGATCCTACAGGACAGAGTAGAACTGGCCCATAGGGTTTCCAAGGAGTGGCTGGTGGATTCGAACTACTGACCTTTTAGTTAGCAGCCACACTCTTAACCACTGTGACATGAGGGCTCCAAAAGTGTTAATCATTGGGTTATGACAGAAAGGTTGGCAGTTCAAACCCATCCAGATGTGCCTTGGAAGAAAAGCCTAGAGCTCTCCTTCCAAAACATTTTGAAACACATGGAATCTTCATGAGCTGAAATCCACTCAACAGCAATTTGCTTGTTTGTTTGTCTATTTATTTATTTTAATAGAAAATACTTAAAGAGACATGGTAGACAACATAGATTTAGATAACAAAGAAAAGTGATATTTCATTATCTTATACATGGGGGGTGTGAAAACATAGTAGTGGGTAGCATACAGATACCAGCAAAATGGAAGATGAGCTAGTTTGGGAGACTAAGATGGTGAGTTTGGATTGGACTGGTGAGTTCACCAAATAAGCTTCAAGCAGAAATATTTAACCAAGTTTTTGGCAAATCCTGGCTGAATTAATTCACATATGAAGTTCTCTAGGTAGTTTATTATGCAAAATAAATAAACACTGGAAAGAAATATACTGAAATGCTATTTTTCTTTCACATTTTCCCTTGATTAAATGTCATTTTTAAATTGAGGTGGTTAACCACGTGAACTGTCTAGGTAGCTAATTACCATTTTAAACATGTTTGTTCAAACTTAGGAATGATTGGAAGTGAATACATTATGATTTGGTCTTATTATTTTGAAATTCTCACTAAAATCTTGGTTCCTTTCGGGGGAAGTGATGATGTATTTCAATATAGGTGACACTCTAAGGGCACTCTATGATTGACTTTCATTGATTTAAAAAAAATCAAAATTTAATATTGAAACTGAATATCATATGCATATGTGTATGGTATAAATTGGTACTTTTTATGTGGTTCCTGTGATAAACATAAGTTATATACAAAATGGATAGCATGATCTGTACTCTCAAAATTCTTACACAACTCTCATATGGACAGCTGTTTTTGTTAAGTGCTGTTAAGTCATTTTCAACTCATAGTGACCCAATATACTGTGCATTGATGATAGCAAAGCAGAGGAGGTAGTGCAAACAGTAACTTAGAGTGGAAGACAGACATCAGGGAAGGCTTTATATTTTATATGCTATTTGGGCAGGGACCAAAAAGGTAAAAAATATTTTGTCAGGTGAACAATGCTGGAAATTCAATTTTAGGGAGAGATAAAACAGCCTCCAAAATAAACAATAATCTGAAATTAAAGTAGAAAGTCAATAATCACTGTATATTTGAGAGAAGTTGCTTTACTTTGTCGTAACAGAGATAGGAAAAAATAACATCTTAAAATATATTCATTTATTTATCATGACTGTGAAAGAAGTTCAGAGGTAGGCATGTCTGATCTGATATTAACAGCTCTTTGCTTATGAGGAACCAATACCCTTCTCTCTTTTTGCTCCGTCTTTAGCCCAGCCTTCCATACTAAAGTTTGCCTCATGGTCCTCTAGGTTCTAAGCAAAAAAGCAAGAAGGAATGGAAAGAGCAAAAAGATATATAAGAGTTCTCTGCCACCTTTGTAGGTAGCTTTTCCAAAACTTTCACACAATTAAAATTTTTAACTTATTGGAATGGATTTGCCACCTGGCCATACCAATCTATAACAGAGACTAGGAAACTTTTTTTTTTCAAGCTGTTTACATTGCTACCCTGAATATAATCATGTTACAAAGAAGAAAGGGAAAATTTATTTGGGTAGGGAACTAGCCATCATTATCTTGCAATTTAGGAAATTTTGGTGAATCCCATGTGACAGATAAATAATATATGCAAATGTATGCATATATCATTGATGAGATGGAAGAGAATAAAAAGGGCTATGAACAGACATGTATGATATAATGTGGTATTTGACCATTCTGCAGACAATGGACTATTTTTAATTAGGGGTGGTAGTGTGTCAGTATTATCGCAAATAGTTATTGCTCTGGGCTGCTGACTAAAATGTTAACAGTTTGAGTCCATTCAGAGGCACCAACAAACAAGAAATGCCTGGAGATCTACTTCCAAAAAATTAGACATTGAAAGCCCTGTGAAGCACAGTTCTACTCTGACCTGACACACATGAGGTTGCTATGAGTGGGTATGGCCTGGAAAGCAACTTTTTTTTTTACTTGTTTTATGGCAGTATTGGGATGCTTTTTTTGACTTGGTCAGATAGTGTTTATATATGATAAAGTAGGAGCTGTAGTTATTCACCAAGTGATCTTTTGGATAGCAATTTGTAGGTAGTTGAGGTCTGTTGAAACAGTTTGGGAAAGAGGTCTATTAAGTGGATGGAACTCATCAGAGGACTGCTATGTACTTCTGAACAACTGGATGACCTGAAGCATCTGATCTAACAACAAAGTAAAACACCAGATTGCTGAACACTTCACTTGTTTAAGTGGTTCTTTTGGCTTACAGCCTGCAGAGTCTGCTCCTACCCACCATCAGGCAGGGGCAAAGAAAACAAAGGAGAAACAGACTGGACGGTAATCGTCTTCCTAAGCCTACAGGGAGGATTGGCTGCACAGGGACACAGCACTAGGCCTCATTTCGATTCTTACTGTTGCTTATTTGTACCTCCTTTTTCTGTGTTGATCAGGTTTTTCAAGGTGCATAATTTTGTTGATTCTCTTTTGGCTTATTGATGTTCACTTGATTTTCTATTTCGGTAATATCTGCTTCTTATTTCTTTTTTTCCTGCTACTTTTATTGAATGTATTTTCTTCTTTCCTTTTATAACTTTACATGATGGGTGCTGATATCCTTAATTTTTAACTTTCCTTCTTTTATAATATATGCATTTTAAAAATAGAAATTTACCTCTAAAGAGTACATCAGCTATATATTATAATTTTAGGTATGAAGTGTTTCGTCATTGATCAGTTAAAATTATTTGCTAATATCTAAGATAATTTCTGCTTTAACTCATAATTTATTTGGAAATGTCTTTTTTAAAATGCTAAATGCAGGGGGGTTTTCTTTTATGGTGTCTTTGTAATATTAATTAGTGTATATATTTTTTAATTTCCTTTATATTCTGGCATATGATCAACCTTCCATGTGTTTACAAAAGGATTGTGTCTTTGCCAAGTATTGAGTTCAGTATTATATCTATGACCATTAGATCAAGAAATTTGATTGGATTGTTTGAATCTTCCATGCCTTTATTTACATATCTGCTCGACCAGTAATTTACTCAGAGAAGTATGTAACACATCTAACCAGGCTAGGTTTGCTTAATCTCTTTGTTGTTCTGTTGATTTTTGCTATATATTTTTGACACTACCTTATCAAGCTCGTATGTGTCTTAAATTATGCATAATTCTAATAACTTAAAATATATTATAAATATGTAATATCTCTACCTCTAGAAATCCTTTTTGTCTTAAGGGCTATTTTATCAGAAAATGATGTAATCATATCACTTTTTCCTTTTTCGCACATCATTTCTGTAACGGTGCTGTAATGGTGGACGCATGACGTTGCTTTCAATCTTTCTTTGCCATATTTGAGGTATGTCCTATAAGAAGGCTATTTTATCTTTCTTTGTCAATTTCTCTAATCCTTTTGGGGTCATTTTATTTATTTATTTCAATATACTTTATTATTTAGAACAGGTTTAAGTTTACAGAAAATTGTGCAGAAAGTAGAGAGTTCCCATGTACCCCTTTCCCTTCAGCATACTGCAGACCATTATTATCATCTTGCATTCCCACGGTACATTTGTTAAAAATTGATGAACCAATATTGGTACATTATTATTAACATAAGTGCATAGTTTACATTAGGGTCCAGTTTTTGTGTTTTCCAGTTTTGGTCAATACATGGCGTCATGTGTCCACCATTACAGCACCATACAAAATAGTTGCATTACCCTAAAAATGCCCTGTTCTCCACCTATATATCCCTTTTCACCTCCACCCTGAGCCCCTGACAACTATTGGCCTTTTCACTGTCATTATGGGTGTGCCTTTTCAAGCTGGCAAAAGTAACAACATAAATAAATATAAAGGACGGTATAATTGTATGTTTTGTTTGTAAAACTGTTTTCTATATAAAAGACAACTGCATTAGTCAGTAATTATAAAACTGTGTTAATGCATGCGTAACGTATAAGATATAATTTGTCACAATAACAAAAAGGAGGAGAGTTATGAAGCTATACTGGAGCAAAGTGCTTCAATACTATTCAAACTAAGTTAATATTAATCCAACTAGATTGTTACAAATCAAGATATGAATTTTATACCCCATAGCAATTACTTAAAAAAATAACTCAAAAACATATGTTAAAGAAACAACAAGGAAATTAAAATGGTATACAGGAAATAAGTATTTAATACATAACAAGACAGTAATGGAAGAAACAGAAACAAATGAGGTAAAAAAAAATAGAAAAAAGTAAAATGATGCAGGCAACCCTATTTCATCAGAAATAGAATTTAATTTAAATGGATTAAACACTAGTTAAAAGGTAGAGATTGTAAGAAAGTGTTTATACAAGTATGATCCAACTTTATGTTGTCTGTGAAAGTCACACTTTTGATTTATAGGTACAAATAAGTTGGAAGTAAAAGATGAGAAGATAAAGCATGCAATGGAAACTAAAAGAGAGCAGGAGTGGCTATCAAACAAAATAAATTTTTAGGACAAAAATTTTTACTAGAGACAGAAAAAAGGGACTTTGATCACAGGAAAAGATTCAACCAATCAAGAAAATATAACAATTATAAACACATATGCACTTAGGAGCAACAGTATTTGTGAAGATAAACTAACACGATTGAAGACAGAAAAGCAATGCTGTATTAGGGGTTGTAAACTTTAATACCACACTTTTAATAATACGTAGAACAACTAGACTGATAATGAATAAGGAAATAGAAAAATTGGAAAACAGTATAAAGCAACTATACCTAACAGATATCTATAGGACATGTTACCCAGCAACTGAAAAATACGCATCCTTCTCAGATGGCACATGAAACATTCTCCAGGAAATTGGATTAGGTAATGGTTCGTTTTAGATGTGATATCTAAAGTACAAGCAGTCAAAGAAAAAAACTATGAAATCGAATCTAGTCAAAATTTAAAACTTTCATGCATCAAAGAACACTATCAATGCTGCAAAAAGATTACCCTTAAAATGGCATAACACGTTTGCAAACCGTATATCCCATAAGACCATAGTATCCAGAATATAAAAAGGACTCTTACAATTCAACAATAAAAAGACAAATACAGCAATTAATTTAAAAATGGGCAAAGGATTAAAACAGACATATCTCCAAAGAATATAGACAAATAGCCAATAAGCACATGAAAAGATTATCACATATTATTAGTGGCAGGAGGATAATAAATCAGTCCTCGCACGCCAACTGTGTCTTGGAGAAATCTCAGACTCCCATTATTCTATTCCCAGCTATGAAGGTATAACAAATTCACACTTTCCATTTTCCTGTTCAGTTTTTGGAAACCCTGGTGGCACAGTAGTTAAGAGCTATGGCTGCTAACCAAAGGGTCAGTGGTTCAAATCCATCAGGCACTCCTTGGAAACCATATGGGGCAGTACTACTCTGTCCTCTGGGGTTGCTATGAGTTGGAATTGACTCAATGGCAACAGGTTTTTTTTTTTTTGGTTCAGTTCTAACTTCAGCCACACATGCAGCACTTCTTTCTCTGGCCCTAGCCACTCAGAGCTAAATCAGATCTCACAAGGTAAAAGGACACCATCCTTCAGACTGCCAAATAGACAGATGGCAGCTGCTAGCTCAGAAGTCCACATGGAACTCTTACTTCTGAATTGCTGGTTATAAACTTGAAGTTTTCCCACTACTCCTTCAGGGTTCCAGCCGCAAGCTCATGGGCCCCCCCTGGGCTTCTTCACTTTCACCTAATGGCTCCCACTATTCAATCATTTTCTGGAATAACTCACAGAGGTCTGAGAGTGTTCTGATTGCAGAGCTTCTGTGTCCCAAATGGCCACACTAATCTCCTGTTTGTATCAGTGTCGTTCACCAGCCAGGAAGCTCTCTGAACTCCCATGTCCGGAGCTTTTATTGGTGTCACTGCATAGATATGATTTGGGGCATCACTGAATACACATAACTGATTAAATCATACCCCACTTCCCTTCCTGAGGTTAGCTGACCAGATGGTCTTTGTGACCTGGCCAGCCTCACACTCATTTCCAAATCCTCAAGTGTTGTTTGTAGTTTTTAGATAACAAAATTATCTCAATTACTCAGGCCATTCCAAGTGTTATCTCCCAAGAACCAAAGTTAACGGCCAAACTGAGTTCTTTGTCTCACAATTAGCCATTACGGAAATGCAAATCAAAACCACAATAAGATTTCACTTCATGTCCCCTAGAATGACTATACATGAAGTTTCCACCAGGTGGCGAATGAGATCCATTCCTGAGTGTGTATTTAAGAATTTACAGGTAAGTCAGAACACGTGCGTACGCTTCTTTAGCTTTAATTTAGTTTAAGAAAAGGCTTGAAGCCTTTTCAGTCATTTAAAACCTGGATGTGCAGCAAATGAAGGTGGTTTTGATAAAGAATTTGTTGTGAGTTTTTTTTTTTTAGGGATCAGTTCAATCTTTTCAAAGTGAGGGCAAATTTACATAATATTAAAGAGCAAGCGCAAGTTGTCCGTAAATCAGACATTTGTAACCCAGAACTGCTTTAGTCAAAACCAATAACAAATGTTGGAAAGGATGTGGAGAAATTGGTACCCTCATCCATTGCCATGGAAATACAAAATAGTGCATCCACTGGGGAAAACAAACTGGCAGTTTCTCAAAATGTTAAACACAGAATTATCATAAAAAAAATATATATATATGACCCCAGCAATTCCCCTACTCAAAATAATAGAAAGTGTATGCTCACACAAAAAAATTTATACAATGTTGTCCATGGCAGCATTATTTGTAAAAGCCAAAAAGTAGTACAATTCATATGTCCATCAACTGATGAATGGATCAACAAAATGTACTATATCCATATGATTATGATTCCACCATAAAAAGGAATGATGGACCATGGATGAACCTTGAATACTTTATGTAAGTGAAAGAAAGCAGACACAAAAGACCACGTATTGTATGAATTACATTTACCTGAAATGTCCATAATAGACAAATCCATAGAGACAAAAGTACATTTGAGTTTCTCAGGTTATGGGGTTTGTGGGGAATGAGGAGTGACTGGTAATGTGTTTGTGGTTTTATTTTGTAGAGAATGAAAACGTTTTGAAATTAGATACTCATGATGATTGTACTACCTTGTGAATATACATTGATTTGTACACTTTAAAATGGTAAATTTGGGGTATGTGATTTGAACCTCAATTAAAAAACTAAATTTAAAAGATAATTCCTATTGTTCATTGCTGGTATATAGTAAATCACTTGAAATTTGTATATTAACTGTGTACCTCGAGAACTTGCTCTACTCTTTTTGGTCCAACGGTTTGTGTGTGTGTGTGTGTGTGTCTGTATTTGGAGATTTTCTGTATGGACAATTGTGCCATCTGTGAACAAAGACAGCTTTAGTTTTTCTTTCTCAATATGCATATATTTTTATTCCTTGTCTTGCCTTATTGTATTAGCTAAGATTTCCAGGATGAAGTTGAATACGAGTGATGAGAGAGACATACTTGCCTTATTTCCAATGTTAGGAGGAAAGTGTCTAATTTCTAGTCATTAAAGATGATGCTAACTGTAAATTTTTTCTTGACACTCTTTAACAAGTCCAAGAAGTTCTCCTTTATCCCTAGTTTGCTGAGAGTTTTTTTCATGAGTGTGTGTTGGATTTTGTTAAATGCTTTTTTTCTATCAATTGACATGACCGTAAGAATTATTTTTCTTCAGCCTGTTGATGTCCTGGTTTTCACTGATATGTTTTCAAGTGTTCAACCTGCCTTTCATACCTGGAATAATTTTCACTTAGTTGTGGTGTATAATTTTTATGCATGCTTGTATTCAATATTCTAATAATTGTTGAGGATGTTTGCACCTATGTTCATGGGTCTGAAGTTTTTGTTTTTTTGTAATTTGTTTATCTGGTGTCATCTCTGCATCTATTTTCTAAAATAGATTGTGAACAGTTGGTGTCATTTCCTCCTTAAAAATTTAGCAGAAATCACCAATAAAACCATCTGACACTGGTACTTTTTTCGGGGGGAGGTGCATAAATTATTAAATTTCTCTAATAAATATAGGCCTATCTAGATAATCTATTTTTCTTTTATAAATTTTATTAGTTTGTATTTTTCAAAAAGTTGGTCCATTTCATCAAACTTGTCAAATTTGTGGATGTCGTGTGGTTCGTAGTACTCTATTATTATGCTTTTTATGTCCATGGGATTAGCAGTTAATGATTCCCACAACATTTCTGATTTCTCTTCTCCCTCTTCCTTCCTCTCTTTTACTCTCTTCTTGGTTAAAAAGAAAAACACCCAGTGCCATCAAGTCGATTCCAACTCATTGCGACCCTATAGGACACAGTAGAACTGCCCCATAGAGTTTCCAAGGAGCACCTGGCAGATTTGAACTGCCGACCCTTTTGTTAGCAGTCGTAGCACTTAACCACTACACCATCAGGGTTTCCTCTACTTGGTTAGTCTATCAAAAAGTTTTGTCACAGTAATCCTTTTAAAGTACCAGCTTTTTTGTTCTTTGATTCTCTCTATTGCTTTCCCATTTTAAATTTCATTAATTACTGTTGTATTTCTTAAAATTTCTTTTCTTTTCATTTCTTTATGCTTAAATTGCTTTTCCTAATGTGCTTTCTTTAGGGGAATATCTAGATTACTGACATTAAATTTTTTTTTTCTTTTTTAATATAAGCATCTATGCTATAAATTTTTCTAATCACTACCTTCTTTGCATCACCCAAATTTTGCTAATTTGTATTTTCATTTGTTCAAAATTTTTTTTCTATTTTTCTTGAGATTAGTTTTTTGATACATATGTTTTTCAGAGGTATATTGTTTAATCTTGAAATATATGGGAATTTTGCAGATATCTTTCTGTTATTGATTTCTAGTTTATGGCCAAATTTGTTAAGGTCTGTTTTATGGCCAAGAATGTGGTCTATCTTGGTGACTGTTCTAATTGAACTTGACAAGGCTGTGTATATTGCTGATGTTCGATGGAGTATTAAATAAATATCAATTAGATAAAACTGTTTGATACTTCTGTTCAGATCAACCACATCTCTCCTGATTTTCTCCCTATTTGATCTATCAATTATTGAAAGAAGTTTGTTCGAATCTCCAATTACAGTAGTGGATTTGTCTACTGCTGCTAACAATTCTGTTAGTTTGGCCTCGATATACTGGTGTTTTGTTGTTAGGCACATACATATCAAGGACTATAATGGCTTTTGGGGAACTGACTCTTTTATTATTATGTAATGCCTTAATTCAGTACCAATAATTTCATTTTTTCAGTTGTCTGCCTCTCTTGAAATTAGTATAACTACTCTTTATTTTTATTTTATTAGTATTGCATATCTTTATCTACTGCTTTATATTTAACCTGAGTCTTTATATTTAAAATGGGTTTCTTATAAACTACATTCATCTTGGTCTCTTTTTCTTTTTTTGTTTGTTTGTTTTGTTTAATCAACTCTGAAAATCTATGCTTTATAAGTGGTATATTTGGACCATTCATAGATAAATTGATTATTGATTTAATTGGATTAATATCTACCATGTAACTGTTATGTCCATCGTACTGGTTCTTTGTTTCTTTTTATCCTCTTTTTTTTGCCTTATCTAATTTTTTTTCCTTTCTTTTAATAATTTTTATTGAGCTTTAAGCGAACGTTTACAAACCAAGTCAGTTTGCCTTATCTATTTTTTTCCTTTTTTTTAATAATTTTTATTGAGCTTTAAGTGAACGTTTACAAATCAAGTCAGTTTGCCTTATCTAATTTTTTTCCTTTTTTTTTAAATAATTTTTATTGAGCTTTAAGTGAAAGTTTATAAATCAAGTCAGTCTGTCACATATAAGCTTATATACACCTTACTCCATACTCCTGCTTACTGTCCCCCGATGAGTCAGCCCTTCCAGTCTCTCCTTTCATGACAATTTTGCCAGTTTCTAACCCTCTCTACCCTCCTATCTCCCCTCCAGACAGGAGATGCCAACACAGTCTCAAGTGTCCACCTGATACAAGTAGCTCTCTTTTCATCAACATCGCTCTCCAACCCATTGCTCAGTCCCTTCCATGTCTGATGAGTTGTCTTCGGGAATGGTTCCTGTCCTGGGGCAACGGAAGGTTTGGGGACCATGACTGCCGGGATTCCTCTAGTCTCAGTCAGACTATTAAGTCTGGTCTTTTTATGAGAATTTGGGGTCAGCATCCCACTGATCTCCTGCTCCCTCAGGGATTCTCTGTTGTACTCCCTGTCAGGGCAGTCATCGGTTGTGGCTGGGCACCATCTAGCTCTTCTGGTCTCAGGCTGATGTAAGTCTCTGGTTCATGTGGCCCTTTCTGTCTCTTGGGCTCATAGATGTTGTGTGACCTTGGTGTTCTTCATTCTCCTTTGATCCAGGTGGGTTGAGACCAATTGACGCAACTTAGATGTCCGCTTGTCAGCATTTAAGACCCCAGACGCCACATTTCAAAGTAGGATGCAGAATGTTTTCATAATAGTATTATTTTGCCAATTGACTTAGAAGTCCCCTTAAGCCATAGTCCCCAAACCCCCTCCGTTGCTCCGCTGACCTTTGAAGCATTCAGTTTACGCTGGAAACTTCTTTACTTTCGGTCCAGTCCAGTTGAGCTGACCTTCCGTGTATTGAGTATTGTCCTTCCCTTCACCTAAAGTAGTTCTTATCTACTAACTAATCAGTAAATAACCCTCTCCCACCCTCCCTCCCTCCCCACCTCGTAACCAAAAAAGTATGTGTTCTTCTCAGTTTACACTATTTCTCAAGATCTTATAATAGTGGTCTTATACGATATTGGTCCTTTTGCCTTTGACTAATTTCACTCAGCATAATGCCTTCCAGGTTCCTCCATGTTATGAAATGTTTCACAGATTTGTCACTGTTCTTTATCGATGCGTAGTATCCCATTGTGTGAATATACCACAATTATTTAACCATTCATCCGTTGATGGACACCTTGGTTGTTTCCAGCTTTTTGCTATTGTAAACAGAGCTGCAATAAACATGGGTGTGCATATATCTGTTTGTGTGAAGGCTCTTATTTCTCTAGGGTATATTCTGAGGAGTGGGATTTCTGGGTTGTATGGTAGTTCTATTTCTAACTTTTTAAGAAAACACCAGATAGATTTCCAAAGTGGTTGTACCATTTTACATTCCCACCAGCAGTGCGTAAGAGTTCCAATCTCTCCACAGCCTCTCCAACATTTATTATTTTGTGTTTTTTGAATTAATGCCAGCCTTGTTGGAGTGAGATGGAATCTCATCATAGTTTTAATTTGCATTTCTGTAATGGCTAATGATCGAGAGCATTTTCTCATGTATCTGTTAGCTGCCTGAATATCTTCTTTAGTGAAGTGTGTGTTCATATCCTTTGCCCACTTCTTGATTGGGTTGTTTGTCTTTTTCTGGTTGAGTTTTGACAGAATCATATAGATTTTAGAGATCAGGCGCTGGTCGGAGATGTCATAGCTGAAAATTCTTTCCCAGTCTGTAGGTGGTCTTTATACTCTTTGGGTGAAGTCTTTAGATGAGCATAGGTGTTTGATTTTTAGGAGCTCCCATTTATCTGATTTCTCTTCGTCATTTTTGGTAATGTTTTGTATTCTGTTTATGCCTTGCATTAGGGCTTCTAAGGTTGTCCCAATTTTTTCTTCAATGATCTTTATCGTTTTAGTCTTTATGTTTAGGTCTTTGATCCACTTGGAGTTAGTTTTTGTGCATGGTGTGAGGTATGGGTCCTGTTTCATTTTTTTTGCAAATGGATATCCAGTTATGCCAGCACCATTTGTTAAAAAGACTATCTTTTCCCCAATTAACTGACACTGGGCCTTTGTCAAATATCAGCTGCTCATATGTGGATGGATTTATATCTGGGTTCTCAATTCTGTTCCACTGGTCTATGTGTCTGTTGTTGTACCAGCACCAGGCTGTTTTGACTACTGTGGCTGTATAATAGGTTCTGAAATCAGGTAGAGTGAGGCCTCCAACTTTCTTCTTCTTTTTCAGTAATGCTTTACTTATCCGAGACTTCTTTCCCTTCCATATGAAGTTGGTGATTTGTTTCTCTATCACATTAAAAAATGACTTTGGAATTTGGATCGGAAGTGCATTGTATGTATAGATGGCTTTTCGTAGAATAGACATTTTTACTATGTTAAGTCTTCCTATCCATGAGCAAGGTATGTTTTTCCACTTAAGTAGGTCCTTTTTAATTTCTTGTAGTAGTGCTTTGTAGTTTTCTTTGTATAGGTCTTTTACATCTTTGGTAAGATTTATTCCTAAGTATTTTATCTTCTTGGGGGCTACTGTGAATGGTATTGATTTGGTTATTTCCTCTTCGATGTTCTTTTTGTTGATGTAGAGGAGTCCAAGTGATTTTTGTATGTTTATCTTATAACCTGAGACTCTGCCAAACTCTTCTATTAGTTTCAGTAGTTTTCTGGAGGATTCCTTAGGGTTTTCTGTGTATAAGATCATGTCATCTGCAAATAGAGATAATTTTACTTCCTCCTTGCCAATCCGGATGCCCTTTATTTCTTTGTTTAGCCTAATTGCTCTGGCTAGGACCTCTAGCACAATGTCAAATTAGAGCGGTGATAAAGGGCATCCTTGTCTGGTTCCCGTTCTCAAGGGAAATGCTTTCAGGTTCTCTCCATTTAGAGTGATGTTGGCTGTTAGCTTTGTATAGATGCCCTTTATTATGTTGAGGAATTTTCCTTCAATTCCTATTTTGCTAAGAGTTTTTATCATGAATGGGTGTTGGACTTTGTCAAATGCCTTTTCTGCATCAATTGATAAGATCATGTGGTTTTTGTCTTTTGTTTTATTTATATGGTGGATTACATTAATGGTTTTTTGACTATTAAACCAGCCTTGCATACCTCATATAAATCCCACTTGGTCCTGGTGGATTATTTTTTTGATATGTTGTTGAATTCTATTGGCTAGAATTTTGTTGAGGATTTTTGCATCTATGTTCATGAGGGATATTGGTCTGTAATTTTCTTTTTTTGTGATGTCCTTACCTGGTTTTGGTATCAGGGATATGGTGGCTTCATAGAACGAGTTAGGTAGTATTCTGCCATTTTCTATGCTTTGAAATACCTTTAGTAGTAGTGGTGTTATCTCTTCTCTGAAAGTTTGGTAGAACTCTGCAGTAAAGCCGTCCGGGCCAGGGCTTTTTTTTGTTGGGATTTTTTTGATTACCGTTTCAATCTCTGTATTTGTTATGGGTCTATTTAGTTGTTCTACTTCTGATTGTGTTAGTTTAGGTAGGTAGTGTTTTTCTAGGAATTCATCCATTTCTTCTAGGTTTGCAAATTTGTTAGAGTACAATTTTTCGTAATAATCTGATATGATTCTTTTAATTTCAGTTGGGTCTTCTGTGATGTGGCCCATCTTGTTTCTTATTCGGGTTATTTGTTTTCTTTCCTGTATTTCTTTAGTCAGTCTGGCCAATGGATTATCAATTTTGTTAATTTTTTCAAAGAACCAGCTTTTGGCTTTGTTAATTCTTTCAATTGTTTTTCTGTTCTCTAATTCATTTAGTTCAGCTCTAATTTTTATTATTTGTTTTCTTCTGGTGCCTGATGGATTGTTTTGTTGCTCACTTTGTATTTGTTCAAGTTGTAGCAATAGTTTTCTGATTTTGGCTCTTTTTTCTTTTTGTATGTGTGCATTTATCGATATAAATTGACCTCTGAGCACTGCTTTTGCTGTGTCCCAGAGGTTTTGATAGGAAGTGTTTTCATTCTTGTTGCATTCTATGAATTTCTTTATTCCCTCCTTAATGTCTTCTATAACCCAGTCTTTTTTCAGCAGGGTATTGTTCAGTTTCCAAGTATTTGATTTCTTTCCCCTAATTTTTCTGTTGTTGATTTCCACTTTTATGGCCTTATGGTCTGAGAAGATGCTTTGTAAGATTTCGATGTTTTGGATTCTGTGAAGGTTTGTTTTATGACTTAATATGTGGTCTATTCTGGAGAATGTTCCACATGAGCTAGGAAAAAAAGTATACTTTGCAGCTGTTGGGTGGAATGTTCTGTAAAAGTCAATAAGGGCAAGTTGGTTGATTGTAGCAATTAGGTCTTCTGTGTCTCTATTGAGCTTCTTACTGGATGTCCTGTCCTTCTCCGAAAGTGGTGTGCTGAAGTCTCCTACTATAATTGTGGAGGTGTCTATCTCACTTTTCAGTTCTGTTAAAGTTTGTTTTATGTATCTTGCATCCCTGTCATTGGGTGCATAAATATTTAATATGGTTATATCTTCCTGGTCAATTGTCCCTTTAATCATTATGTAGTGTCCGTTTTTATCCTTTGTGGTGGATTTAACTTTAAAGTCTATTTTGTCAGAAATTAATATTGCTACTCCTCTTCTTTTTTGCTTTTTGTTTGCTTGATATATTTTTTCCATCCTTTGAGTTTTAGTTTGTTTGTGTCTCTAAGTCTAAGGTGTGTCTCTTGTAGGCACCATATAGATGGATCGTGTTTCTTTATCCAGTCTGAGACTCTCTGTCTCTTTATTGGTGCGTTTAGTCCATTTACATTCAGGGTAATTATAGATAAGTATGTGTTTAGTGTTGTCGTTTTCATGTCTTTTTATGTGTGTTGTTGACAAGTTCATTTTTCCACTTAATTTTTTGTGCTGAGACGTTTTTCTTTGTAAATTGTGTGTTCATCATTTTCATAGTATTTGACATTATGTTTGCTGAGTCGTTACGTTTTTCTTGGTTTTTATTTTGAGTTATGGAGTTGTTTTACCTCTTTGTGGTTACCGTAATATTTTTTTTTCTAAGTGAAAGCCTAACTTGTATTGTCCTATATGCCTTGTATCCCTCTCCATAAGGCAGTACTATGCCACCTGTATTTAGTTCCTCTTCTTGATTATTGTGATCTTTTACATATTTACTTCAATGATTCCCTGTTTTGAGCATTTTTTTGTTTTTAAAATTAATCTTAATTTGTTTTTGTGATTTCCCTATTTGAGTTGGTATCAGGATGTTCTGTTCTGTGACCTTGTGTTGTGCTGGTATCTGATATTATTGATTTTCTGACCAATTTCCTTATTATTTCTTATAGCTTTGATTTGGTTTTTGCAGATTCTCTAAGCTTGTGTTTATCTGTAAATATTTTAATTTTGCCTTCACATTTGAGAGAGAGTTTTGCTGGATATATGATCCTTGGCTGGCAGTTTTTCTCCTTCAGTGCTCTATATATGTCATCCCATTGCCTTCTTGCCTGCATGGTTTCTGCTGAGTAGTCTGAACTTATTCTTATTGATTCTCCTTTGTATGAAACCTTTCTTTTATCCCTGGCTGCTTTTAAAATTTTCTCTTTATCTTTGGTTTTGGCAAGTTTGATGATAATATGTCTTGGTGATTTTCTTTTTGGATCAATCTTAAATGGGGTTCAATGAGCATCTTGGATAGATACCCTTTCATCTTTCATGATGTCAGGGAAGTTTTCTGCCAACAGATCTTCAATTATTCTCTCTGTGTTTTCTGTTATCCCTTCCTGTTCTGGAACTCCAATCACACGCAAGTTATTCTTGATAAAGTACCACATGATTCTTAGGGCTTCATCATTTTTTTTTAATTCTTTTATATGATCTTTTTTTCAGCTATATTGGTGTCAATTCCCTGGTCCTCCAGATTTCCCACTCTGCATTCCCATTGCTCGAGTCTGCTCCTCTGACTTCCTATTGTGTCATCTAATTCTGTAATTTTATTGTTAATCTTTTGGATTTCTGAATCTTTTCTCTCTATGGATTCTTGCAACTTATTAATTTTTCCTCTATGTTCTTGAGTAATCTTTTTGAGTTCTTCAACTGCTTTATCAGTGTGTTCCTTGGCTTTTTCTGTAGATTGCCTTATTTCATTTTTTAGGTCATCCCTGATGTCTTCAAGCATTGTGTAAATTAGTTTTTTATATTCTGCATCTTGCAATTCCAAGATTGTATCTTCATTTGGGAAAGATTTTGATTCTTTAGTTTGGGAAGTTGTGGAAGCAATCATGGTCTGTTTATTTATGTGGTTTGATATCGACTACTATCTCCAAGCCTTCTCTAAGATATTGTGGTGATTTATTCCATATCTGCTCACTGAGTCTTATTGTTTTGTTTTCTTTCAATATACGTAGATGGGCTACTAGATTGCTCTGTCTTAATTGTTGTAGTCCTTGAGCCACTTATGTCCTATTACCAGCTGGTTTGGGCTGTTACCAGATATATAAGCCTAAGAGTCCATTCACTATTCTTGAGTGGAATCTGATTTGGGGTCATCAAGTGTGTGGTGCAGACCATCACCTGTCCACCTAGAGAAGTAGTGGTGATAGTTGTGTGCACCAGATTGTAGTATCAGCAGGGGTTCACACTCTAGGGGGCAGTATGCTGACAGGCTTCCCCCAAGTGCCAGTGAGGTAGGTGTGTCTCTATTCCTAAAGCACTTTGGTGGGTGGGCTCTGCAGCTATACCTTAGGCCCCCATTGTAAGTACCTCTACGGATTGGTAGGTGTCACCCTCCTTAGACCCCTAAGGCAGGAGGCTACGTGCTCTGGGGGGAGCTTCAGCCCTCAGTTCCCTGTTGTGGGTCAGTGAGGGCTCTGTTGAAAACACAGAGATATCAGACCTGGGAAACTTATCTTTCCAGTAATCTGCTAAAACAATTACAGTCAGATCCCTATCAGAAATGCCTTTGCATTATAATAACCACCTTGTTCCCTGTAGGGATGAAAGCCCAAGACTGTGGATCGCATATGCTTGGCTGGAGCTGGTTCTGTGTTTTTAGTCCAATTAGGGAAGGATTTTTGGTACCTGGGTTTTTTGTAGCTGCTTCTCTTAGGCCAGGAGAATGGGTTAGGAAAAGACCAAAAAACAAAAAAAAAGGAAAGAAAAACTGCAGCGCAGTTCTCCCTCTGGCTCAGGAAATTCCAATATTAATGAAGCCGCCTGGGAAGGGGAGGGGAGGGTTCAGATAAATAGGAGAGAGCAGCACCCCGGAATATAGACAAAGTTACTTATCTTGCTTGGGATGACTGTTTTATCTGAGATTCCCGAGGGTGGTGCGTTGACTGTGTGCGTTGGCTGGGTAGAGATTGCCCTTAGGGTCAGGCCCACGTCCCATGCTTGCGCTGTCTCAGAAGCCGCGGTTAGTTCCTCCTCTCCCAGTCCAAAGCTGAGCGCCAAGTTTCTCCGGCTGCAATGTCGCACCCCCGGCTCCAAAACCAGTCACTGCCTCCCGGTGACTTCTCCTCCTGTCAGCTGCATCACTGCGCTGCCTGCGTGTACTGGCTGGGCTTCCCCTGAGGTCAGTTCAGGGGGCTAGGGCTGCGCCCCGTGTTTGCCCCTTCTCAGGATGCCGTGCTCAGCTCCCCTGCGCCCAGTCCAAAGCCCGGCGCCAAGGTTTCCTGACTGGGACACTGGCTCCAGGCTCCGAAAACAGTCGCTGCTTCCCCGTGGTTGTTCATTCTCAGTCTCTGTCACTCAGGTCAACTCTTTAGATCTGTGTTTGATGGTCAGGGTTCGTAGATTGTCATGTATGTGACAGTCTCTGTCACTCAGGTCAACTCTTTAGATCTGTGTTTGATGGTCAGGGTTCGTAGATTGTCATGTATGTGACAGTCTCTGTCACTCAGGTCAACTCTTTAGATCTGTGTTTGATGGTCAGGGTTCGTAGATTGTCATGTATGTGATCGATTCACTTGTTTTTCCGAATCTTTGTTGCAAGAGGGATCTGAGGTAGTTTCTACCTAGTCAGCCATCTTGGCCCCCTCGCCTTATCTAATTTTATGAGCACTTTATATTATTCAATTGTATGTCTTCTATCTCCTATCAGTTATACTAATTTTTTAATTTTTTTGAGTGCCTTAGAGTTTGCAACATACATTTATAACTAATATAATTCCACCTTCAAATAACGAGATCCACTTTGTGCATAGTAATGATTTTTAAAATGTTTTATCTATTTCTTTTAAATGTGTTCAGCAGAACATTATTGGAAGCACATTTCAACCACGATGCTGACTTTTAATCAGTCTTCCCAGTATCATCATTCCTTAAATTTTTGAAGATACAGGTGACTAGATTCCTATCTCCCGAGATTTTATGGATAATTCCAGTTGCCAGGATTGATTTGGTTCCTCTGGGTTTTCTTTCAAAATAATTTATGTATCATTTTTTTCCAAGTATGCTGAAGCAGTTACCTCTTTTTCTTCCTGCTTTCTATAAAAATTGTCTGCCATTGCTCATCCCTTGTAATCATTTCTCTAGTTATCTGGTTTCTATAAATATTTGTGTAGGTTTTGGAGCAGAGATAAATGTGTAAGATCTCTATGCTATGCTGTATTGTAGAAAAATTTCCAAAATAATTCTCTGTAAGAAAAAGATTCCTGGATATTTGACATTTTTTTTTTCTTTCCTATTCCATAGAAAACCAAAAACAAACCCATTGCCATTGAGTCAATTCCAACTCCTAGTGACCCTATAGGATAGAGTAGAACTGTCCCACAGGGTTTCCAAGGAGGACCTGGTGGATTTGAACTGCCGACCTTTGGTTAGCAGCCATAACTCTTAACCACCACGCCACCAGGGTTTCCTATATTCCATAAAAAAAAAAAAAAATATTCCATAGAGGTCCCTTAAAATGATAGTAAAAGTAGAAAAGACAGTAAATAGATTGGTGATTGATTTTGGGGGAATGTATTTGAATTGTGGAGCTGTGGTGTGCAGTGGTTAAGAACTTGGCTGCTAACCAAAAGGTCAGCGGTTCAAATCCACCAGCTGTTCCTTGGAAACCCTATGGGGGCAATTCCACTCCCTCTTATTGGATTGCTATCAGTCAGAATAGACCTGAAGGCAACAAATTTTTTTTTGTTGTTGTTATTATTTGTTTTTGTTTTTGATTTATTTGAATTGTGGAGTTGGTGAAGAATATTGAATATACCGTGAACTGCCAAAAGAATGAACAGGTCAGTCTTGGAGGAAGTACAGTCATAAGTGAGGACTTTGTCTTGCTTACTTTGGACACATCATTAGAGAACACCAATTGCTAGAAAAGGACATAATTTTTGTTAAAGTAGGGGGTCAGCAAAAAAGACAGAAACCCTCAACAAGACGGGTTGACACAATAGCTGTCATAATGGACTCAAACATACCAACAATTGTGAAGATAGCACACACGGGACCAGGAAATGTTTTTTCTGTTGTGTATACTATTGGTATAACTCAAGCCAACAAGAGCAGTAGACATCAGGTTTTATTAAGTGTCCAAGATATTCTCCATGGAGAGATACAATTTACAGTAAAGAGGGTTTTGTTGAGCAAAGAACAGATCTGAGCCCAAGAAATTCAGAGGGACTAGGGATTTAGAAAGTCAAGATGAGTTGAAGAATCCCAGAGTGAGCTATGGAAGCAAAAATCTGGGGATTAATTAAAATAATCTAGCTGGGAAAATTGTCCATTCCTCCAAATTGTTCACGATCTATGTATACTGTCCTTTGTAAATCCAGCATGTAACAAATCCTAGCCCCTCAACCTCCATCATTGCCTCCACAGGTAGACATGTAACCCAAGAGAATTCCACCCTAATTAAATTAAATCTGTGTGTACAAACATAGCATTATATCTAATCAAAATAAAGGTAACTTTTTCAAAAAATTGACTCTGCCAATATTCACAAAATTTAAATCCAATTTCTAGATATTGAATAGAGGTCATCAGAGAATGCTCAGAGCATTGTTAAGGCATTATAAACATGAAATCATAAAGAACATTTTTTAAAAGTTCATATCCCACTGACAACAAGTAAAGACTGTGTCATAACATAAGGTTTCTTTATGAGGTTGTGACCAAGGCACATGGTGAAATTTAAAAATAGATGCACTTAAAACTTCAAAAAAAGAATGGAAGTAATGAAGTAATTAGAAAAAGCTACAATTATATGTCTGTTCTTGTCTATCTTCCTTGCCCATTCCAGTATTTTTTATTCAGTTCTAGTATTTTGACTCACTGATATCGTTTTCATTCATCAATTACTTTAATTGCTGACCACTTCCCTTCTAAAGTCCTAGGCTTTTTGCCCAATCTACCCACTAGGCCAGCTACTCAGCTCTTATCCTGGAATTTGTTTTCTCTGTTCTCTGGATGGGGCCCTTAATTTATGAATCACTAGTCTTCTTTTTTCTTGGTGTATTACTTTCTTTTAACAATGAAAATAAAAACCATTTAAACTCAGTTGGATTCACAAGAAAGTGTGGGTCACGGGTATATTTTCTGAATTAGTTGGCATCTGAAAATGACTTAATTTTCCCTCCCACTTTAATGATATAGATTTAGGCCGAGTATAGAAATTCTGATAAACTTAGGGTTTCTTCCATTGTCTTTTCAAAATCTTGTGTGTTATATTCTCTTTTTACTTTCTAATATTTTGATTAGTTTAGAAAGGAATTAAATAGTTCACAAGGTACGAGTCCATAGACTAAACCTACCATGCATCTTAGAGTCTGTTTTAATTTTTAGAAATAGAGGTATAGATAAAATAATACGGAAAGTAAGTCCAGGCAGCAGTAGTCCAAATAGCTATAATCTTATTGACTGTATAAGTTATAATTCTAAGACCTTGAAAATAGATAATTACAGTTATGGATACATGTTAAGGAGTGCATGTCTGGTTTATTTAAATTGTGTCAGTAGCCATTATTTTATCCTAAATAACTTACCAAATATTTACTGAACCTCTACGGTACACATTGTACCTGGTAAATGATATCTCTAGAGGCCAGAAGCAATTATATGCCATCACTAGGCACAATAAAAATTCAACCTACAAAATCTCTGGATTAATTAGCCTTCATGTAAATATTGCTTTTTATTCCTTTTTATAAAGCCTACTAGTGGATGTACTTACCACAGTAAGAATTCACTACAAATAGCTACTTGTATGACCCCTTGTGTACTTCCGCTCTGACCCGTTGAGCTATATGCTCTTAAGAGTAGCTGTGTTTCTTTCCAAGCCTGGATATGCCAGTTATAGTTATTTCTGTAATTCCGTTTTTAATTGCATACTTTAATGAGATAAAAATTTTAATTGCAAATACATTTATTCCGTTCTTGAAAACAAATTTGAATACTGCACAACTTTGAAAGTGGTAAAAGAATAAAATCTTGCTGTCTTATTAAGTATTGTAGACAAGAAATAAATTATAGGTGATCCAAATTGGGTTATTGCTTATGCAAAAAAACAACACAAAGGGAAAAAGAAAACATACAACTCTGTAAAGAAAAAATATGTCTGTAACATAAGGTGATACAGTGAATGTGCATTTATATGATCTAACATAAAATGAAAGTGTGTGAAGTGTGTATGTATTATTATTTATAATTCCATGTTTGAAGCACTTTTTTTTTCCTTTTTTATTATACTTTAGACGAAGGTTTAAGGAATAAACTAGCTTCTCATTAAACAGTTAGTACACATATTGTTTTACGACATTGATTAACAACCCCACAATATGTGAGCACTCTCCCTTCTCGGCCTTGGTTCCCTATTACCAACTTTCCTATCCCCTCCTGCCTTCTAGCCCTTGCCCCTGGGCTATTGTGCCCTTTAGTCTCTGTCTTAGTCATCTAGTGCTGCTATAACAGAAATACCACAAGCACATGGCTTTAACAAAGAGAAATTTATTTCCTCATGGTAAAGCAGGCTAAAAGTCCAAACACAGGGCACTAGCTCCAAGGAAAGGCTTTCTCTCTGTTGGCTCTGGAGGAAGGTCCTTGTCCTCAATCTTCCCGTGGTTGAGGAGCTTCTCAGGAATGGGACTGCAGATCCAAGGACACACTCTGTTCCTGGTGCTGCTGTCTTGGTGGTATGAGGTCCTCAACTCTCTGCTTGCTTCCCTTTCATCTCTTGAGAGAGAAAAGTTTGTGCAGGCCACACCCCAGGGAAAATCCCTTTACATTGGATCAGGGATGTGGCCTGAGCAGGGGTGTTACATCCCACCCTAATCCTTTTAACCACAGGCAGAGATTATGATTTATAACACACAGGAAAGTCACAAAATGGAGGACAACCACACATGGCTTAACCAAGTTGACACATATTTTGGGGGTACAGAATTCAATCCATTAGAGGGACCCCAGGTCCAAAGGATGCACTCTGCTCCCAGTGCTGCTTTCTTGGTGGTATGAGGTCTCCCTGTCTTTCTGCTTGCTTCTTTTATATCTCAAGAAATTGCCTCAAGACACAATCCAATCCTGTAGATTGAGTCCTGCCTCACTAACACAACTGTCCCCCATCCTCCCTCATTATCATCATAGAGGCAGGATTTACAACATGTAGTGAAATCACACAATACCTGGAATCACAGCCCAGCCCAATTGATACACACATTTTTGGGGGGACATAATTCAATCCATGATAGTCTCATTTTGTATTATGGGCCTGTCCAATCTTTGGATGAAGGGTGAACCTCACGAATGACTTCATTACTGAGCTAAAAGGGTGTCCAGGGGCCATGTTCTCAGGGTTTCTCCAGCCTCTGTCACGCTAGTAAGTCTGGTCTTTTGTGTGTGTGTGTGTGTGAGTTAGAGTTTTGTTCTACATTTTTCTCCAGTTCTGTCCAGGACCCTCTATTGTGATTCCTGTCAGAACAGCCAGTGGTGGTAGCCAGGCACCATCTTCTTGTACTGGACTCAGTCTAGGGAGGCCATGGCAGTTGGGGTCCATTAGTCCTTTGGACTAATCTTTGCCTTATGTCTTCAATTTTCTGCCTTATCCCTTGAAGCAAGTTTTTTGATGAACTAAGTACTGCTCCTAACATTAATGATTAAGATAAATTCTTTTGTAATTTATCATAATTGTTAGAATATTTTCCTGTTGCACATTGATATCACCCTGCAAACACTAAGTATATGAGCTACAATTGCATTCAACATCACATATTAGTTGCAAAAGGGGAGATGATCCAGTGACATTGCTAATCCAGGAAAATATTTGCCTTTTTTGAAAATATATTTCCAGTGAGCCAATTTTTCCAGTTGCTATCTGTATTTGAAATTCACTGGGCTACTGCTTACCTATATATAGTATTCTGAACCTTATGTATATTTTTTATCAACATTAGAATGTTTAATCTACTAAAGATAAACCTTTCAACCTTTAGGAGAAATAGTTGATTATAAAACTCAGTCTCATAATACATAATACTAAATCTACATTAAAATAATCCATTTAAAATCAATGTCAATTTAATACACATTGAGTGTATTCAAGGCACTATAGCCAAATATAGCTAACTTAATATTTTTTGTTCTTCAAGAAGCTAAAATTTATTGAGGAAGTCAGATATTTGAAAAGCTACATTAAATTTGAAAAGTAGAATTTGGTAAGTTAAAACACAAAGCTGTAAGAACAATGACCTCAGGGAAGAAAAACAGACTGGATCAATTGTGATTAATGTTGTTTGGGGTGTGGCTACATGTTCAGGATTGTCCACAACATCCTCTTTTTATGTCTATGACTTCAATTTTCCATTCAGTTTCACATTTATTCAAATTTTTATTTTTCAATAAAGTATTATTATTATTTGCACTAAATGAATCAGGAATGGGTTTGATAAACAGCTCAAGAAGAGTATGAAGAATTTTTGTGCTTGTAAATGAAAGCTTTCTTCTAATTTCTTCATGTCTTGGATGGTGGTGTGGAAAATACTCGATGCCGTTTACTTTAACGGCCTCCTTACTTACCAGATAGTTGTGCCATGACATGCAAGAAGATACAAAGCTAACTATTGATTTTATTACTTGGCAACATCTTTTATCCTTAATTAACACTTTTTGAAGCAATGAGAAAAAATGAAAATGCATGTTTAATAAAAAGTGAAATACTAAACTTTCAATTTTCAAGAAATTTGATATAATCTTTTGAATTACAAAAAAAAGTTTGATTCCTTCTATCATCACTGTGGAAACCCTGGCGGCGTAGTGCTTAAGTACTATGGCTGTTAACCAAGATGTTGGCAGTTCGAATCTACCAGGTGCTCCTTGGAAACTCTACAGGGCAGTTCTACTCTGTCCTATAGGGTCGCTATGAGTCGGCATCGACTCGACCGCAGTGGCTTTGGTTTTTGGTTTCTCATCACTATACAGTTCATAGTATCCTCACTGATCACATATTAGAAGTAAATTTGCTAAAGAAGAAACAGCATCCCTTCCAAAATTAGTAGTTCTTTTAGGAGGACTTAGCTGCATGAGTTGGAATCGACTCGACGGCGACGAGTGCTGAATGAGAGGGAGCCCTGGTGGCACAGCGGTCAAGCATTCAGCTGTTAACTGAAAGGTCAACAGTTGGAACCTAACAGCCACTCTATGGGAGAAAAATGTGGTAATCTGCTTGCATAAAAATTACAGTCTTGGAAACCCTATAGGGCAGTTCTATTTTGTTCTATATGGTCACTATAGTCAGAATCAATTCAATGGCAATGGGTTTTGGGTGCTGAATGAAGACAATTTAGCATGTACAGCTGCAAAAAATATGTTTATATATCATTCTGTGATATATAACTTATCCTTTATATCAAATGACTTGTTCTAAATTTATTCCATTTATTATTGTTTCCCAAGATTTATTGTATACCCAAAAACCCAGTGCCCTGTATAAGTATGAAAAATGGAGCATTAGCTACTAAAAGGATGAATACTTTACAGACTAAGAACTAAGCAAATAGTTAAATTCTATAAGTTTTATATCAGTGAAATCAGATGCTGCAAATATGAAATAATTCTAATAATTTAAAATTTTACATCAAATAGATGGAATCATAGTAAAATTTGTAAATTCATTTTGTAGGAAAAAACTTCAAATAGTATTTAGAATGATAGTTTAAAACCAGTTAATAACACAGCATTGAAAATAAAATTATTTTTGTAGTGAAAATAATATAAATTACCATTAAGCCCATGTATTTGGAAAAAAGTGTTCTTACAAAATGAAGGAACTCATTATAGCAAATTCATAATTGAATTAAGAAAATTGAGTAATTGAATTAGAAACTGAAGGTATAAAAATGCAAATACTGGATTTTCAAAATTTGCCTTGGAGAAATGTTTTTCAAATAAACCTATGTGTGCTATGACAGTCCAAACTCACTTGTAAACATATCCTCTAAATTTTGGTTGTATTTTGTCCAAAAATAATAGGGAACTTTTTAATTAGGGTATTCAACAAATTGAGTGACAAGATCTCCAGCTTTCAAAGCGTATCAGTCAAAGTTCAACTAGAAAAGCAGAATAAGTAGAAGAGTATGTGTTCTGTATTTATGTGTGTGTGCGTAAACATTTGTTACAAATAATTGATTTCACAAATGTGGGAGATGGTTAAGCAGTCTCTGTAAGCCCATTGTATGACAGTGCAGTTTGTAATCCACAGGGCAGGCTTCCAAGAAAGAAATGTTACCCCGGGTTAGAACTCACACACATCAATGTGGACTGATGCTTGTGCCCATTCTTGTTTTTCTGATATCGATGATAAGCTCTTCTCCAGAAGCAATGTGTTTTGTCAGGGAGCTAAACATAAACACCTGGCACAGTAGTCAGTGAAGCGGAGGAGGATCAAGAGGAAAGTATAGTATTTGCATGCGCAACTACTGCTTCACCAAGTTGAGTCAACAAATGAGCAACAGTAAGTGTGAGCTACAAAAGATTTTGCCTCCAAGTCTCCCAAGAATATTCTTGTGGCCATCCCTAATCAGAGATTAGACAAAAGCAAATTCCAAAAGATTTAGTTCAGCCTAGGTAGTTCAAGGATATAATTCTCACCTCCCATGTGCGATGATATCCAGGTTCGATTGCCTGTCAACGCACCTCATGTGTAGCCACCACCTCTTTGTGAGTACAGTCTTGCATGTTGCTATGATGCTGACAGGTTTCAGGAGAGCTTCCAGGCTAAGACAATTAGGAAGAAAGGCCTGGGGGTCTACTTCCAAATAGCAGCCAGTGAAAATCCTGTGGATGACAATGATCAGATCCTACTGTGTGGCCACGAGTCCAGCTGACGCTGTAATAGCCAATAACAATAGTCAAGTTGATATGTTACGAAGTCCTCACAGAAAGATCTCAGCAAAATGCAACTTTTGTATACAAATATCACAGACAGGAAGACTTTGAAATGTATCCCTATAAAAGCAAAGGAGGGACAAGACAAAACAAGTGATATGAACTAAGATGATTTACATGATATTAATTCCAATTATACTTTGAAATATTCTTATTTATGTCAAGAATTTTTGATGGAGCTTCTATTTCAATTTGTTATAAGTTTATAATGTGCACTGGTATTAAGAAAATTATATTATGCCAAAGGCAAGTTATTTAAAAATATTTGTTTTATAAAACTTTTTTAAAGAAAGGTAATCTGAGGAAGAGCAGAAAAAGAAATGATTGGGCTAAAATATTTACACATTTCAATATAAAACTTAGAATGGAAAATGCTGTCTTTTGAGCATAATTTGCTATGGATTCTCAACAAGTATAGATAAAATATCTCTTTTTTTTCCATTTAAAAATACAGAGAAGAAACAATTGAAGTTAAAAAAAAAACTTTAATCAATTAGCTAAATATGCAGTGTGGATGATAACAGGTAATTTTATGAAAAGTTACAAATGATAAGTTCATACTGATAACTACTAAAAATTTCAAGAAAATACCAATGATACAGTAATGGAAATATATATATATATAAGAAATCAATTAAACATATGACAATTTACTAAATCTAATGCCATGTTTATGTTATATAAATATTATTTTTAAATTTACTTTAACTTTTGCATATATGTGATATTTTGATAAATGATTTTATTTTCAAAGTTTCTGAATGAGAATTTTACAGGTATACATTAAAATAAAAATATTTCACTAAATGTATATTTAAAAAAAATCTAATTTTCATTATTTTTACCTTCTGTAAACCCTGGTGATGTAGTGGTTAAGAGCTACAGCTGCTAACCAAAAGGTCAGCAGTTCGAATTCACCAGGTGCTCCTTGGAAACTCTATGGGGCAGTTTTACTCTGTCCTATTGGGTCGCTATGAGTCAGAATCAACTTGATGGTAATGGGTTTGGTTTTTGGTTTTGGTTTCATTTTCAAAACTGTCTCTGGACTCATCTGATAAACTCAGTTATGGTACAGACTCTATGAACAACATGGCATGTGTGCTCCACCTCATAGGTAAGTAGAATTTTAACTATTTTCTGATTGTGGAGAGACAGTAGAGGAGTCAGTTGGTGAAACTGATGAAGCAGAGGTATAGAGAAAGCAAAATTTGAGATATGTTTTAGTTGCCCATTGCCATTTTTCTCAGAAAGAGGGTGTTATGGATTGAACTGTGTTCCCCAAAATGTGCATCAAATTGGCTAGGTCATGATTTCCAGCATTGTGTGGTTGTCCACCAGTTTGTGATCTGATGTGATTATCCTATGTGTTCTACGTCTTAACCTCTATAAATGTTAATGAGGCAGGATTAGAGATAGTTATGTTATAAGGCAGGGCTCGATCTACAGGATTAGGTTGTATCTTGGGTCAATCTCTTTTGAGATATAAAAGAAAGAATCGAGCAGAGAGGTGAGGGGCCTTATAACACCAAGAAAGAAGTACCAGGAGTGGAACATGTCCTTTGGACCCTAGGTCCCTGCACTAAGAAGCTCCTAGACCAGGGGAAGATTAATTACAAGGGCTTTCCACCAGAGCCAACAGAGAGAGAAAGCCTTCCCGTGGGGGTGGCACCCTAAACTATGAGAGCATAAACTTCTGTTTGTTAAAGCCATCCATTTTTGGTATTTCTCTTATAGCAGCACTAGAAAACTAATACAGAGGGTCAATGAAGTCATTGGAAACTTATACTGAAGCAGACTCTAGAAGGCTTCGAACTAAACAATGAATAACTCAGAATATACATGTGCAAATGCAAGCCGCCTGTAGCTTCTGAGCAGGAATGAAGAATACTGAGAGCCTTGTCTTAGGAAGTGGTTTTGGCCTTTAAAAAAAAAAAATAGAGAATAGTAAATTGGAAGACGGTAGAGAAATCAGAAATAACAGAATTAGGAAAGTATTTACATAAATTACTCAGGGTTAAAAAAGGCCTCAACTGGAAAAATAATTTTAGAAAGGAGGAAGAGTACTGTAAATTTTGTTATCACTTGGAAGCAGTTTGATGGTAAAGAAAAAAACAAATACACTTGAAAGCAAAGCAACAACATATTAAGGCCCTCCTTTACCTCTTGTCACTTTGATAATAAAACTTGAACTTGGTTATAAGATGAGAGGAAGCAGTCAGAAGAGAAGCCAGATTAAAAATTAATGTAACTATTTTTATCTTTATAAATCTTCTTGTGTGTATTAGTTTCCTACTGCTGCTATAAAAAATTACCACAAATCTAATGGCCTGAAACAACACAGATTTAGTATTCTATAACTGGAGGTCAGAAGTCCAAAATGGGTCTTACAGGGACTCAAATAGAGGTATAGACAGTTGTGTTCCTTTCAAATGCTGTAGGGGAGAATCCATTTTGTTGTTTTCCCAGCTCCTAGTGTATTCCTTGGGTCATGGCTACATTACTCTGTCTCATGCTTTCATCCTTCCATCTCCTTCTCTGAATCTTACCCCCCTTCCTTTTATAAAGACCCTTGTGACGGGATTGGGCCCACCTGGATAGCCTTCACATCTCAAGATCCTTGACTTAATCACATCTGTAAAGTCCCCTTTGCCATATAAGGCAATATGTTCATACGTTTGGGGATTACTACGTGGACGTCTTTGGAGGAGTTATTATTTGTTTTTACCACATGCCCCAACAAAACGTGAGTTCTACATAGCTTTGGAACCCAGTACCCGGATATAAATCGGAGAAAACCCAAGCTTATTCATATGATATGGTGAAATGTTTATCCTCCTCAAGAGTTTAGGATCCATACTGATGAGTGTTTCAAACTGAATGGAGATGATCTATGCATTAGACTCTTTAATGTAGTTAGTGAGCTAGTTAACACCAAGAACCTATTTCTAATCATCCCGTGAAAGCCATGGAATAGCTCCAAGAGTGAAGTTCCCAGTGACCAAGAGGGATAAAAAAAAATCACACTCTATGTAGATGAACCAAGTGGAGTTTAGCTAAAACAAGTAACACTATTGCATGATAACATTTATCTTCAAATGCTTAAAGCAGTCAACTTTAGTGTTTTATTAATGGCAGTCTTTTTTTTTTTTTTTTTTGCTGTATACAACTTTGAAAGTGAAGAGCTTCTCAGTGTAGTTTCTATTAAAAATATTATACAAATACTACACAAGACTATTCTTACTTGAATAGATTCAATTGATTTTAAGGTGCTTCATCCTATGCTTGCTTGGATGTATTACACACATTTTATGAAATTATTGAATAACTTAAACGACACCTATACCATATGTTGTTGTTACTTGCTGTCAAGTCTGTTCCAACTCAAGGCGACCCTAGTCATCAGCAAATACCAGTGTTTCTTAGGGTGGTACATCCTGATATCTAGATAGCATAAGACATCGTGGCAACTTTGCTAAATATGTTTTCCACACATATTTGACTATACTTTTTCCTACTAGAATATCAAGATATGAAACTTAATTATTTTTGAAAAATGTTAAATCTATAAAAGATTATTTACAATTGATTGGTTTTTAGTCAGTTTCACTATCTCCTAGGCAAGACCCCCTATGGCTTTGTCTCCCCCTTCAGAGCATGAGGGTGGAGTAAGGAAAATGGGCTGTCCTGATCTTTTGCCTCTTTACTGATAAAAAACCCGTTGCCATGGAGTCGATTGATATTACTCTCAAATAACTGGCTTCTGCCTGCATATGGTACTTTCGGTATGCATAGAAACACTAGGAGGACAATAATAAGCAAAGGGAAAAAAAATAACAGCATGAAAGTCTTCTCTGAAGTACTATTCTACCGCCACTTGGATATAAATCTGCCCACCCAGAGTTTGGCTTTAAATTCAAATGTCCTCTATTCAAATACAAAGTGAATTTTCCTTTTTCAGTCCTGAGGCATGTTGTAAAGAACTATCATCAACAGGAAATAGAGTTGAGTGTTTATTAATGCTGGACTTTGAAATAACCACTGATAACACAGTGCACAGCAGGTCTCAACCAAACTCCACTAGTTCACAGTGCTCATTTACTCTCACTCCTACATGGATTGTGGGAAAATTAGAAAAGAGTGTTCTGAAATCTTATGGAAAGTCAGCAGGTAGAAAAGCAAATATTTTTAAACCACTAACTTTACCGATAGTCTTTTTAGGCATGCATCATGAAAATAATTCTCTCCCACTGTGTTTATGGAAAATTTCAAAATGTTTCAGCAAAAAAATAAAAACCCAGATGATTCCTATGGCGTTCTGCTCAGTCTCCTGTAAGAATGCAGAAGGCTGTGTAGACGAGCCATGGTTTGCCTTACCTGGGTCTGTCTGTCATTCATGAGGTAACTGATGGTTTCTGGCATATTGAGAACCTGTGAGAGACAAAGCACATGAACTTTATTTTTTTATTTTTTACAGCCTTCAATAGGTATGCCTTTGACAAATAAGCAGCAAATGTAATGGAAGTCTACTGATTACACTAATGACAGAGTTTATGATGAATTCTAATCTCTTCTAAGAGGTCGTTCAATGGAAAGCCCGTGAGGTAGTTAAAATTATCCATCAATCCAAATTTAATAGTTTCTTTTTTTTTTTCATTCAGCATATGCATAAAGCCCTGATAAGCTGTTGATGAATGAGGATGATGGTAATGATAATGGCTACTTGATTTCTGTTCTGTCTGCCGCTCACCTATCTTAAGTGCCAAGGATGCAATCAATGATAGGCATTGTTAAAGGTTCTTGTGAGAAAAATGAGGCCTCCTCACCAGGAAAATACCTTTTTTTATCTTTAGCTCATCCAGAGTGTAAATCCGTTGCTTTTTATCCCTTTTTCTGTTTTTTTGGTTCACCTCTAGGTGTGTGTTTAAACAAGTATACAGAGTTCATGAGAAATCGTGTAGTAGCCTGCATTTCCCACCAGAAAACAAATATCACAGAACCCAGATCACCATTACATTCCAAATTTTCCAGTCCTTTTCCAAAAAAAAAAAAAATGGTACAGTAAGTCAATCACTTTTCCTTTTTCCGGAGCTTTCTTCTGACTATGATACCTGTATCATTTTTATTGCCACCAGGAAATGCACAGGAGATTATAGAGAAAAATAATAAAGAACAATGCCCATGTGCCTTTATACCTCAGGTATGCATATCTCATTAGCTCTCACTACTCAAACTTTTAGCTAAAGATTGTGATGTTAGGTATGCCAACGGAGGCTTTTGCTGACACCCAACCCAAAACCCAGTGCTGTCGAGCTGACACAGAGCAATGTAAATTGCAAATTATAATAATGCATATTGATATTTTAACAAAAAAATTAATCAAGCCATTCCACACAGAATTGAACGTTGTCAATTTCTTCCTGGTTATCATTCAAACCCAATTACTGGTCAGTTACAATTAAGCATGCATAATGCTTAAATATCTGTGAAATTATACCTGCAACAAAATACATAAACTTTTGATTTGCTATATATTTATCATGCTTGCAACTTCAGAATAAGTATTTAATTTTCCTAAGCCTTGTTTTCCTTGTCTGAATAAAGAGGATAATCATGGCAAAATATTACAAAATTTCTGAGTTTTTGAGAATTCAGTGATAATGTATGTAAAATAAAAGGCTCATAGCAAGTATGAGATCATTAATGACTATTAAAATGACTGATATGAGCACATAGGCTATTTGATTAGGGTGAGGCTCAGGGATGGAGAAGCCAAGGATTCTCAAGATTCTGATTTGTCATTATCTATTTAAAATATCAAGCTTCTAAGACCAAAGAAAAAAAATATGATGGCAGACAGCATTAACAACCCACCTGAGAGGTAGAGTTATTAGTAATCAGATAATCACAGATTTTTGTTAGTTAAGGATGAAGTTCATGAGTTAGCTAAGAAGAAGGCTGCCTTCTGAGTGGACGAATGATAGAAGTTCCATCTGTTTGTGATCAGTGCTAGGGGCTACTTTTCTAGATTATTCTGTTTATTAACCGTTCCCTGCACCTTCCTCTACTTTGGTTTATTTATGTAGAGCTGGACCCAAAGCCCCAGTGGCCTTTATCAACCCTCTTTTCAGCTACTTTTACTCTAGCAACTCATTGCTGACTTCAGAGCATAAAGAATGCACAGTCTGTTATTTAAGATTAAAGACACTGCTGCCAAGAAGATGATCTGTATTTTCAAACTCACTGTTCCGGTTTCACAAGGCATCTTGGAATTTTGGACTCATTCAGAGAAAAGGTAAAAATCAGTACAATTCCTCATCAGGGATTCTTAAACAGATAACTCGGATGTTCTGACCTTGATTCAAATAAAGTCACCGTAAACGATTGGGACATTTTGCTTCTACTTATCATTGTGAGGTCACAGCTGCTATTGTAAGGGTGATGTGCTCTGGGAATTCAAGCCACGAAATGTAAAGGAGGTTTTGGGCAATCTGGGGTGCACATGAGCTTCCCCCTCAGAGGAATCATTCTCCTGTGCTGCTTTTGCCAGAGGCTGAGATCTGTAATAGTTGTTGAATAAGAGAGATAATTGGAAAGGGAAAAAGGGAAAGAGAAATTGGGTAAAATAAATTACACAAAGTGTTTTATTCTGAAAGTCAAAGTTATACCCTCTGTGTACTCCTTTTCCTTCTACCTTGCCATGCTCACATTTCCTTAAACAGAAATGACACCACATCCCCCATTCTCTCAAGCAGGTCTTGTGCCCTAGGCCTAAAACCAAACTCGTTGCCAAGGAGTCAGTTCTGATTCATAGAGATCATCATGAATCTGTAGGACAGAGAAGAACTGCCCCATAGGGTTTCCAAGGCTATAATCTTTATAGAAGCAGACTGTTATATCTTTCTCCCCCAGAGTGGCTGTGGGTTCGAACTGCCGACCTATCGGTTAGCAGATGAGAGCTTAACTACTGTGCCACCAGGGCTCGTTCTGGGACTAATAAAAACAAAACCCAAACCCGTTGCCTTCAAGTTGATTCCGACTCATAGAGTTCCTATAGGACAGAGTAGAACTGCCCCATACGGTTTCCAAGGAGATCCTGGTAGATTCTAACCGCCAGTCTTTTGGTTATCAACTGTAGCTCTTAACCACTGTGCCACCAGGGTTTCCCTGGACCTAACAGACATTGCTTAATAGACACACAATAATAATGAGAATTTTTTTAAAGTTTTAGTTTTACCACAGTAAGAACTCATGTGACATGAACATTTGTGGAAGGTTATTTCCAAATTATTTACTGTATTTGTGACATGGGTATTGTAAGTTTTTAATCATTTACTGTATTTCTCATTTAAAGAATTGTCCAGAGGCTTTCTTTTAACAATGAAAAGAGAGTAGGATTAGTTTTAGAATTAAGTTTTCTGGTAAAGACTGAAATATATACAGTACATGTCTACAACCTATTAGAAATAGCCTCAACGTATTTGCACTTTGATTATTGAAGTATTATTATGGGTTGACGCCTTGGTGGCACAGTAGTTAAAAGCCTGGCTACTAACCAAAAGGTCAACAGTTCAAATCCACCAGCAGCTCTTTGGATACCCTTTGGAGCAGTTCTACTCAAGTCGGAATCAACTCAACGGCAACGGGTTGGGTTTTGGGTATTTTTTTGGTTATGGGTTGAATTGTGTACCCCAGAGATATGTGTTATAAATCCTAACCACAATGCCCGTGGTTATAATCCCATTTGGGAATGGGTTGTCTTTGTAACGAGTCAGAATTAGTGTAGAGTATGTTTTGAGTTAATTTCTTACAAGATATAAAAGGAGCAGATTAAGAAAGCAGAGAAGGAGGAGAATAGATGCAAAGCCCTATGGAGATCTCGAACAAATCAGGAAATAGAAGCAGAAAAGGCAAGGACCTTCCCCCAGAGCCAACATAAAGAGAAAGCCTTCCCCTAGAGCCAGTGCCCTGAATTCGGACTCCTAGCCTCCTAAATTGCGAAAAAACAAATTTCTGTTTGTCATTAATTTCAACTCACAGCAATCTCGAGTGAGAGTAAAACTGTGCTCCATAGGGTTTTCAAGACTGTGACCTTTTGAAGCTGATCACCAGGTCTTTCTTCTGAGGTGCCTCTGGGTAGGTCCAAACAGCCAATATTTCAGTTAGTAGTTTTTAAAGTGCTTAATCATCTTGGCCACCCAGGGACTCCATGTTAACTGGCAAATTAAAATGAAACAAGGAAAATTTAAACTGCAGATAACTCCGTGGGACAAATTATCCTACTTCTTCAACGAATAAGAGACAGGGAAAAAAAAAAAACCTATAGATTAACACATATTTTAGAGACATAGCATTAAATTCAAATCTATAGACTTAGTTTAAATCTAATTGAAAAATAAAAATACGTATTTAAACCTTGTATCGGTCAATTAAAAGAATGTGAACACTGACTTGATTTTCTTTTACATTACGTAATTATTGTTCATATATAAGTAGAATAATGACATTATTTTTGTCAAAATATTTTTGCATAAAGTTACATAATGCATGAGATTTACTTCAACATAATAAGGGAGAAAGGGAAACAGGTATACAGAGAAGACAAAATTGCTTTTAAATTGATAATTGTTTAAACTGGGTGATATGTACATGGGGTATCATTGATGATGCATTCTCTCTACTTCTTTATGCTTGGAATATTCCCTAATAAAGAGTTGTGTATATGCAATATGAGCAAATTTTAATTCTCATAGCTTTTTGGTATATGCATTATTACATACATGTGTATACATAAATGATATGATTATCCTAAATAGAACTTACTTAGAACTTATACAATATCTGTCTTTTTACAGGTGTGAAAATAGGCTCAGAGTTTATATAATTTGCTTGGATTATATGTACATGTGCTGGTTAATGTTATGATTCGACTTGATTAGGTTAGGCTCCTCAGTTGTTTGGACTGATCGCTTTTCATAAGTAATATAATGTAATCACCTCCATGATGTGATCCGATGTGATCAGTCAATCAGTTCCAAGGGCAGTTTACTTAAGAGTGTGGCCTGCATCCAATATATATGCGTGTTCTGCCAAAACTCACTGGCTTTTGCCGTGGATCCTCTGGTTTTGGCATGTGAGCCAAAAGCCTGCTGCCTGACCAGCAAATTTTTGGATTTGCCAGCTCTCACAGCCACAGGAGCCAGTGGCCTGCCATCTGACCTATTTTGTGTTTGTCACCGTCTGCAATCACGTGAGTCTGGAGAAGCCTCCAGCCTGATGACTAACCCACAGTTTTGGAACATGTCAACACCCACAGCTGTGTGAGCCATTTCCTTGAGCTAAATTTCGCTCTCTAACTCTATATATGTATACACGTGCTTCACTGGTTTTGCTTCTCTAGAGAACCTGGCCTAAGACAGTACACTTTTTGATAGGGTTAAAGTGAAAATTAAGTTGTTCTGGCTCCTAGAACATAACGAGTCTCATATACTAGGATACTTATTATTTAATTATGTAGCAGAAAAAGCAAATGTCTGGATATAAGCAAATAAGAAAAAAGTTTTATAAGCAAACTACATATTGTCACTTTGTTACTTTTCACTTTTTTCCCAAACTTTTTAATTAGATTTCATATATAGGAAGCTCTAAATGCAGATTCTTCTAGTTGCTAGAGCAACAGAAACAGATGGGAGTAACACAATCTGGAGTAGAAAAGGTGGGATGTATTCTTCCTCTTTCAATCAAGACAGCATACATTAGGGGTACCAGGTGACATCTTGAGACAACAGGCTGATCAGGACTTATTCTACAGCTATTATTTGTACACAAATTATTCACCACCATAGAATTTTATGTGCCTTAATTAAAACATAAAAATAAGAATACTCTCTTAAGTTCATATAGATTTTGGTTCTTCCCGTAAATCATTCAAGGAGCCCTTGTGGTGCTATGGTTAAAGCACTCAGATGCTAACCCAAAGGTCAGTGATTCAGACCCCAGATTCTCTCAGGAAGAAAGATGTGGCAGTCTACTCCACTAGAGATTACAGCCTCGGAAACCCTAGGGAGCAGTTCTACTCTGTCATATATGGTTGTTTTCAGGGCTTCAAGCCCATTCAAACCAGTTCAGCTATGGTCAATTAAGCAAAATCAAAGCTGAATTATATTTTTTAAAAATTTTCATGAACCAGAAAAACAACCAGATCCAAAAAAATTACAGGTCAAAGCCCTGGAATGAGAGAGTCAGAAGAGGTGTAGTGAGCCCTTCAGGAGCATGTTGTGGGAGATCTATTATTGACAGGTTTGAAACAGTGACACACATTCAAAGTGGTGTGGTCGACGAACACCTTTGAGCAGGACACCGCTGTTTCATGCTTTGTGGGTCAAGAGATTTGTTTGCTATGCAATGCACAGGCTGCCTTTGTTTTCTAAGAGGGAGATTAAGTTTCTAGCAGGGCTTCAACACGTAATTTTTCCTGTTCTAGTTACTGTTCCAATTCACCACATTTAAAAAATTTAGGTCTCTTCCAGTGTTGCTTAATTGGCCATGACAGAACTAGGAAGAACTTGTTCAAAGTCCTGTTCGCTATGAATTGGAATTGACTGGACAGCAACAAGGTTTTTATTCTTTGGGGTGGGGGGGAGAGACGGATAAATCACCTAGATTTTTATGTCAAAATTATTTCCCTACCCTAAGGAGGTCCAGAAAATTAAGACTCATATTTGTTACATGACTGACCAAGATAAATAACAAATTTTTTGCAACAAATGTTGGACCTTAATTCTTTTATTCCATATGTGTTTATATCTAGCAATTCTATGATCAACACTAGGTCTTATTTTATGCTAATTTCAGCAACACATTACATATTACTTTATATGCAATCACAACAAAGTGATAAGATGAATAACTCTATGCTTTAATTATCTACTACTCTTCTGTCATTAATTTTTCTTAATAATAAGAAGAATAAACAAGAGCAGTGTAGCAGTTACAATAATTTTGGAAATGTTTGACTCTTCATCCTACCATCTCTATGGTTTCTTTGATCCAATCCTGGCACAAGAAAGTTAAGGAATGAAAAATGGATTTACCAATACTCAGCTTACTTGCACATGTCAAAAGTTTCCCAGGGGCAGAAAATAAAAATCTGTTACTTACTGGAGTCAAAGAACTGTCTTTCATTCACAGTTGGAACTACTACCAATTGGTAGAATTAACTGACATGGACATTAAAGCACCTACCATCACTGTGACATGGAAGATAGAAGAAAAAGACCTTTGTTAACCATCTAGAGACTGAAATTATGGTATTAATTGCATATTAGATATTACAAAAGAAAGTATTAGTGAATTTGAATATCTAGCATTACAAAAATGAAACACACAGCAAAAAGATTTAAATGAACATAGAACTGGTGAGCTGTGGGCCAATTTCAAGTGACCTTAAATATGTGTGTATGTGAAGGCCTCAAGGAGAGGTATGAGAAGGAGAAACAGACAAAAAATGAGAATGAGATGTTCTGTATTTGAAGAAAACTATAAATCCACAGATCAAAGAAACTCAATGAGCCCCAAGCACAGGCTACATGAAGAAAACTAAACCCAGGCAAAGGGTACTCAAACTCCTCAGAACATGCGACAAAGAGGAAAACTTAGACATAGTCAGAGAAAACTAGGCACGTTTTTGTGCAGAGTAACAAAGATAAAATTGAAAGTATATTTCACGTTGGAAAAAATGCCAGGGAGAAAACATTGAAGCAGTATCTTTAGAGTACTGAAAGAAAGAAACAGCCCACCTTACATTCTATACCCAGTGTAAATATCCTTCAAAACAAAGGAAAAACAAAGACATTTTATGCATAAATATTTCAATTTACTCATCACCAGCGGACAGATTAACATCGCAAGAAATGTTAAAAGAAGTACTTAAGACAAATGAAAAGAAAGGTAAGAAATGGGAAACACACTTAATAAGACAGCTTCCAAAATGCATTACACACTGTCAGAATTGAAAGGAGAAATAGATAATTTTAATGAATGATTTTAATAACACTCACAATAATTGTTAGAACAAGTGACAGGATATCAACAAGCATATATAAGACTCGATCAACACTACCAAGGTAGTTGATCTAATTGGAATTTATAGAATACATCACTGTACAACAGTACAATACACAGTCTTTTAAAATGTACATTAAACATATACTGACTTAATCATCTGCTATAACAGAAATACCACAAGTGGATCACTTTAACAAAGAGAAATTTATTTTCTCACAGTATAGTAGGCTAGAAGTCAAACTCAGGGTGTCAGCTCCAGGGGAAGACTTTCTGTCTCTGTCAGCTCTGGAGAAAGTCGTTCTCTTCAATCTTTCTCTGGACTAGGAGCTTCTCTGTGCAGGAACCTCAGGTATAAGCTCCTGGTGCTTCTTTATTGGTGTATGAGGTCGCCAACTCTCTGCTTACTTTCCTTTTTAGCTCTTGAGAGATAAAAGGTGGTGGAGGCCACACCCCAGGGAAACTCCCTTTACACTGGATCAGGAATGTGACCTCTGTAAGGGTGTTACATCTCATACTAACCATCTTTAACATAAAATTACAATCACAAAATAGAGGACAACCACACTATACTGGAAATCATGACCCAGCCAAATTGATACATTTTGGGGGGGGCATAATTCAATCCATGACATTTCACTCTTTAGCCCCCCAAAAAACACATCCTTGCAAAACGCAAAACATGTTTACCTTATCACGTCATTGCAAAAGTCTTAACTCGAAATCCAAAATCCAAAAATTCTTCATCTGTGAAATCTAGAATACAAGTTATCTGCTTCCAAAATACAGTGGTAGAACAGGCACAAGCTAGACATTTCCATTACAGACAGGAGAAATTAGAGGGAAAGAAGGCATAACAGGCACAAAGCGAGTCAGCAGAACACATTACATTAGCCCTCAACGCTTTGAAAATAATCCTCTCTTCTTGGAGACAATTTATACAATTGCCCTGCCCTCTAGGTATTGGCCTACCCAGACCGTAGGTATTGGCCAAACTCTCCAGATTCTGAGTGGAGGCCCCTCAGGCCTAGACTTCAGCTCCACCTTCCAATTCCACTGGGAGAGCAACTCTGTTCACTCCTCTTTAGGAACACCACTCTCCTCGTCCATCTGAGTGATGACTCCACCCTTAGAAACACCAGAGACCATGACTTCTCCCTTTGAAACCCCTGAGGTCACAGCCATGTCTTTTGAGATTGAGGCAGTTTGGCTTCTTGTGTTCCTCGTCTCTCTAGTTTCTGCTTCCAGGTTTCTTGGCCTTTCGGCTCTTCAGGCCTCACATCTGCCTCTGCCCTGCTAAGGCAGGTGTTCCAAAGTTCTGTAGCTCCGTCAGTAAGTGCCTGGAAGCACCCCTCTCTATCAAAAAGCCTCCTGTGTGCAGGCATTTAGCTCTCTCACTCCATGGATTGGCTCCAGTGCCCTCTCACACTGATCTCCTTGTTCTGCTACTTTTGGTTCTCTGCTGTTGCTGCATCTCTGCCGCTGCCAGTCCTCTGCTGCTGCAAGTTCTCTGCTGCTGGCGGTCCTCTATCCATTCACAGTTTCAAAATTTCTTCCACAGTTTAGGTATCTGTTAGAGCAACACCCTACTCTATCGGTACCGAATTCTGTCTTAGTCATCTAGTGCTTAGTCCAAATTCAGGGTGTCAGCTCCAGGGGAAGGCTTTCAAAATCAGGAATCAGGAAAGTGACCCAGGCTCAGTAATGTGACCTGGGTAAGTGTGTTACAAGCCCATGCTAATCCTATTTACCATAAAATTACAATCACAAAATGGAGAACAATCACACAATACAGGAAATCGTGGCCCAGCCAAATTTATACACCTATTTTTGGGGGACATAATTCAATCCATGACATGGCCAAGATAGATCATTAGTCAGAATCAACTCAAAGGCAATAAGTTTTTTTTTTTTGTTGTTTTTAAGAGACATCATATCTGAGTCAAAAATAATTTTAAAATAATTCAAATCTTAAAAAACATGTTTTCTTTCAAGAATGTAATTAAATTACAAGCCAGTAACAGAACGATGTCTGAAAAATCCCCAATTATCTAAAATGACACATTTCTAAATGTGTTCTAAAGAATGCAATAGTTTAAACAGCATGAAAATAAGAACACAAAATGCCAAAATGTCTGTGATGCTACTGAAGAACCCCTTAGATTGGAAGTTATAGCAACAAATATCTATAGTACACAAGAAAAAAAAAGTCTCAAATAAAAGAGCTCAATTTCCACTCTGAGCATCTAGAAATATAGGGGTAAATTAGACACCAAGTAAGCATAAGAAAAAAATAATAAATATCAGCGTGGAAATCAGTGAAAAATGGAAAAATCAATGAAATCCAAAAATCTAATTCTTTGATTAGACCAATAATGTTGATACATTCTAGGCAAATTGATAGTGGAAAAAAGAAGAGAACACAAAATTACCAATGTTAAGAATGATATTCACGACAGTTTCTACAGATATTAAAAGTACAATAGGGAATATCATAAACAATTTTATAACAATAAATTAAAATATTTAGAAGAAATAGACAAATCCCTGAGAGACACAAACTATCTATATTACTTCAGATAAATAGATAACCTGGATATTTCTATATCTATTAAAGAAAATATCAAAGCCACAGTAATTAAATGCTGAATTCTAGCACATATCTCGATGGTGGTGATAGTTTCACATAAATGTGAATGTGTGTGTGTGTGTATATATGGATATAGCCCTGGTGAGGCAATGGTTAAGAACGCAGCTGCTAACCATAAATTTGGCAGTTTGAATCTACCAGCTGCTCCTTGGAAACCCTATGGAGCAGTGCTACTCTGTCCTGTAAGGTCTCTATGAGTCGGAATTGATGTCAACAGGTTTGGTTTTGGTACATAAATATGTGTATATATGTGTGTGTGTGTGTGTGTACACCAAAAACAAAAACAAAAAACCTCCTGAGAGTCAGGGCTGAGATGGCGGAGTAGTCAGATGCTTCCAATGGTCCCTCTCACAACAAAGACCCCAAAAAACAAGTGATTTGATTATATGTATGACAAGCTAGGAACACTGAACATCAAAGGCAAAGTTAAGAAATTGGACTTAGTGACAGGGAGGGAGAGACAGTGCAGATGCAACAAGGAATAGCTGGACATGACTTTGAAGGGAGCACTTCAGCCCTGATCCCCAGGCACAACCACACCAGGGCTGGCAGTAGCAATTGTGACATGGCTGTTTCAGTGAAAGAAGGCAAGTGAGGAGGCACAACCCTGATCCTCTGGTGCTACCACAGTAGGACCAAGCCAGCCCACAGAATCCACACATGCCTCCAGAATCTAAGATAATACAGCGCTTTCAGCACGAGATAAGTGATTTTGTCTAATTTAAAGCATGGCTCTAATAGCTCCTCCTTTTGAAAGAACTCTCTCCCATCTATCTGATCCCTCCTCCCTCTGCCCCAGCTGGTGTCAGTGATATTTGATTTCCTTGGGCCTGAGACAGGTTCTGCTGCACTTCCTGAGTCATTCACCTGGCCTCAGAGAAAGAACAAATGGGAGAAAAGTAATCTGCCAGCTCCCTTAATCTGGAAACTTAGGGCAGAAGCAGCTCCTGTCCAGACACAAGCAGCCCACAGACTTTGAATGTCTTTCACCCCTGCAAGGACCCAGGTGGCCCCAGCACAACAGACAGAATCGGGCTGTTACATTGCAAGAGTGAATGTCCTTGAGGTCTTACTGTGACTGTTTCAGCTGTGTGGTAGAGACATGGGTTTTTGACTTTTGGAACCACTCTGCCTATTAAACAGGGCCCTCACCTACCCACAACAAGGACCTGAGGACTAGTGTCTGCATCCATGCCACCTAGACACTCATGACAAGGGTCCAAGAATAAGTGGTGCCTCTGTCTTTTTTTCCCAGTCCTTACAGTGAAAAGCATTGCATGCCTGTGGTATGGCTGCAGAGCCCATCCACCAGTGTGCTCTAGAGTACAGAGACATGCCTTCTTCACAGGCACTTGGGGGAAGGTTGTGTGCAGCCGCTTGTTTTCCTCAGAGTGTGATCCCCTGCTGCAACCAGAAACCTGTGCATACACCAGTCACCACTGCTCTAAGATTATAGGTGAGAGTCTACACCACACAATGGTGATTGACTACCTGGACACCTGAGCTGAATCTATCCAAGAATAGTAAATGGACTCCTACCCTCATATCTCTGGTAATAGCTCTAGCCATCTGATAACAGAATATTAGTGCTTCTAAGGCTAAGTTTGCTCAATCTAGTAGCCAACTCAGGTATATCAAAACAAAACACAGCAAGAACCTAGGACACAGTGAGGAAACATAAAATAAATTAATAGAATAACTTATAGGTGGCTTGGACACAACAATCGATACCAAATCATATAAAGAAAAAGAAGCAGACAATAATAGCTTCAAAAACTCCCAAAATAAAGAATCAAAGAATCTTCCAGATGAAGATATATTCCTGGAATTACTAGATGTAGAATACAAAAGATTAATATACAGAACTCTTCAAGACATCAGGAATGCGATCAGGCAAATGCAGAACAAGACAAGGAGCACATGGGTAAAGAAGTCAAGGAAATTAAGAAGGTTATTCAAGAAAATAATGAAAAATTTAATAGGCTACAAGAATCCATAGAAAGACAGCAATCAGAAATGCAGAAGATTAGCAATAAAATTTCAGAATTAGACAGCTCAGTAGAAAGTCAGAGGAGTAGAAAAGAAGGAACTGGAAGTCAGAATCAGCAAAATTGAAGATAAGACACTTAACAACAATATGGTTCAAGAAAAATCAGATAAAAGAATTTTTTAAAAAATGAAGAAACCCTAAGAATCATGTGGGACTCTATCAAGAGAAATAACCTATGAGTGTTTGGAGTACCAGAACAGGGAGGGAGAACAGAAAATACAGAGAGAATTGTTGAAGATTCGTTGGCAGAAAACTTCCTTGATATTGTGAAAGATGAGAAGACATCTAACCAAGATGCTCATTGAACCCCATACAAACTATACCCCAAAATAAAGTCACCAAGACATATTACCATCAAACTTGCCAAAACCAAAGATAAAGACAGAATTTTAAAAGCAACCAGGGACAAACGAAAAGTCACCTACAAAAGACAGTAAATAAGATTAAGCTCAGACTACTTGGCAGAAATCATGCAGGCAAGAAGGCAATGGGATGATATGTATAAAACATTGAAGGAAAAAACACTGCCAGCCAAGAATCATATATCCAGCAAAACTGTCTCTCAAATATGAAGGTGAAATTAGGATATTTTCAGATAAACAGAAGTTTAGGGAATTTGCAAAAACCAAACCAAAACTACAAGGAATACTAATGAGAATTCTCTGGTTAGATAATCAATATTCTTAGATATCAACCCAAAACTAGAACACAGGGCAGAGCAATCAGATATCAAACCCAATAGGGAAATCACAAAAATAAATCAAGATTAAAAAAAACTCTCAAAACAGGGAAATAGCAATGTCATTACATAAAAGATGACAACATTAAATTGACAAAGAGGGAGCAAATAAAGTAGTCATAGATCTTTCATATGGAGAGGTAATCAAGGCAATACAGGGAGATAAAAGTTAGTTTTAAACTTAGAAAGATAGAGGTAAATAATAAGTTAACCACAAAGGAGACTAACAATCTTACACATCAAAATAAAATACAGGAAAAACATAAAGACTCAGCAAAATATAAATAAATAAAATTGACAACAATGAAAAAGAGGAACATACAATCTACAAAGAAAAACTACTCAGAACAAAAAATTAAAGGAAAAAAGTAAACTGTCAACAACACACAAAAAAAGACATCGAAATGACAGCACTAAACTCATACCTATACATAATTATTCTGAATTTAAATGTACTAAATGCACCGATAAAGAGACAGAGAGTGGCAAAAAGGATTAAAAAAAACACCATCAGTCTATATACTGCCTACAAGAGACACACCTTATACTTAGAGAAACAAACAAACTAAAAATCAAAGGATGGGAAAAAATATATCAAGCAAACAACAATCAAAAAAGAGAAGGAGTGGCAATATTAATCACTGAAAAAAATAGACTTTAAAGTTAAATCCACCACAAAGGGAAAGGAAGGACACTGTATAATGATTAAAAGGACAATGTGCCAGGAGGACATTACCATATTAAATATTTATGCACCCAATGACAGGGATTCAAGATACATAAAACAAACTCTATTGGCATTGAAAAGTGACATAGACAGCTCCACAATAATAGGAGATTTCAACACACCACTTTCAGTGAGGACAGAACATCCAGAAAGAAGCTCAGTAAAGACACGGAAGAGCTAAATGCTACAGTTAACCAACTTGACCTCATGCACATATACAGAGCATTCTGCCCAATGGCATCCAAGTATATTTTCTTTTCCATTGCACATGGAACATTCTCTAGAATAGACCACATATTAGGCCATAAAGCAAGTCTTAACAGAATCCAAAACATCAAAATATTACAAAGCATCTTCTCTGACCATAAAGCCATAAAACTAGGAGTCAATAACAGAAAAATCAGGGAAAATAAATCAAACAGAAGGAAACTGAACAACACTTTCCTCTAAAACAATTGGATTATAGAAGAAATTACGAGCGGAATAAAGAAATTCATAGAATCCAATGAGAATGAAAACACTTCCTATCAGAACCTTAGGGACACAGCAAAAGCAGGGCTCAGAGGTCAATTTATATCAATAAATACACACATTCAAAAAGAAAGAGCTCAAATCAAAGAATTATCCCTACAACTTAAACAAATAGAAAGACAGCAACAAGAGAAACCCTCAGGCAACAGAAGAAAGCAAATAATAGAAATTAGAGCAGAATTAAAGGAAATAGAGAAGAGAAAAACAATTGAAAGCATTAACAAGACAAAAAGCTGGTTCTCTGAAAAAATTAACAAAATCGATAAACCACTGGCCAGACTGACAAAAGAAAAAAAGTGAGGAAGCAAATAACCTGAATAAGAAATGAGATGGGTGATATCACAACAGGCCCAATTGAAATTAAAAGGTTAAGAGAATACTTTGAAAAATTGTACTCTAACAAATTTGAAAACCTGGAAGAAATGGATGAATTCCTAGAAACATGCTACCTACCTAAACTAACACAAACAGAGGTAGCACAACTAAATAGACCCATAAAGAAAGAAGAGATTGAAAAGGTAATTAAAAAACTCCCAACCAAAAAAAAAGCCCTGGTCCAGACAGCTTCACTGCAGAGTTCTACCAAACTTTCAGAGAAGAGTTAACACCACTACTACTAAAGGTATTTCAGAGCATAGAAAATGATAGAATACTACTAAACTCATTCTATGAAGCCACCATATCCCTGATACCAAAACCAGGTAAAGACACCACAAGAAAAGAAGATTATAGACCTATATCCCCAATGAATGTAGATGCAAAAATCCTCAACAAAATTCTAACCAACAGAATTCAACAACATATCAAAAAAGTAATTCACCATGACCAAGTGGGATTCATACCAGGTATGCAGGGATGGTTCAACATCAGAAAAGCAATTCATGTAATCCACCACATAAATAAAACAAAAGACAAGAATCACATGATTTTAACAATTGATGCAGAAAAGGTATTTGACAAAGTTCAACACCCATTCATGATAAAAAACTCTCAGCAAAATAGGAATAGAAGGAAAATTCCTCAATATAATAAAGGGCATTTATGCAAACCAAACAGCCAGCATCACCCTAAATGGAGAGAGCCTGAAAGCATTCCCACTGAGATCTGGAACCAGACAAGGATGCCGTTTATCACCACTCTAATTCAACATTATTCTGGAGGTCCTAGCCAGAACTATTGGACTAGATAAAGAAATAAAGCACATCCAAATTGTCAAAGAAGAAGTAAAGGTATCTCTATTTGCAGATAACATGACCGTATACACAGAAAAAGCTAAAGCATCCTCAAGAAAACTATTGAAACTAATAGAAGAGTTCAACAGAGTATCAGGATACAAGACAAACATGTATGAATCAGTTGAATTCCTCTACGCCAAGAAAGAGGATTTTGAAGAGGAAATCACCAAATCAATATCATTTACAATAGCCCTGAGAAGATAAAATACTTAGGAATAAAATCTAAACAGAGACATAATAGACCTATACAAAGAAAACTATAAAACACTACTGCAAAAAACCAAACGAGAGCTACATAAGTGGAAGAACATACCTTGCTCATGGATAGGATGACTTAACATTGTAAAAATGTCTGTTCTACCCAAAGCGATCCATGGATATAATGCAATCCCAATCCAAATACCAGTGACATCTTTTAATGAGATGGAGAAACAAATCACCAACTTCATACGGAAGGGAAAGAAGCTTTGGATAAGTAAAGCATTTCTGAAATAGAAGAACAAAGTGGGGGCATCACACTACCTGATTTTAGAACCTATTGTACTGCCACAGGAATCAAAATGACCTGATACTGGTACACCAGTAGATACACAGGCCACTGGAACAGAATTGAGAATCCAGACATAAATCCATCCACATATGAGCAGCTGATATTTGACAAAGCACCGAAGTCAGTTAAGTGGGGGAAAAGACAGTCTCTTTAACAAATGGTGCTGGCATAACTGGATATCCATCTGAAAAAAAATGAAACAAGACCCATACCTCATACCATGCACAAAAATGAACTCAAAATGGATAAAAAACCTAAATATAAAATCTAAAATGATGAAGATCATGAAAGAAAAAATAGGGACAATGCTAGGGGCCCTAATACAAAACATTACTAACAATGTACTAACACCAGAAGGGAAATTAGATAACTGGGAGCTCCTAAAAATCAAACACCTATGTTCATCCAGACTTCACCAAAATAATGAAAGATTACCTACAGACTGGGAAAATGTTTTTAGATATGACATTTCCGATCAGTGTCTGACCTCTAAAATCTACAGAATACTGCAAAAACTGAAAACAAAAAGACAAATAACCCAATTAAAAAATGGGCAAAGGATGTGAACAATCACTTTACCAAAGAAGACATTCAGGTGGCTGACAGATACATGAGGAAATGCTCACTATCATTAGCCATTAGAGAAATGCAAATCAAAACTGCAATGAGATTCCATCTCACCCCAACATGGCTGACCTTAATCCACAAAACACAAAATAATAAATATTGGTGAGGTTGTGGAGAGACTGAAACACTTATACAGTGCTGGTGAGAATGTAAAATGGTGTAACCACTTTCGAAATCAATTAGGTACTTCCTTAAATAGCTAGAAATAGAACCACCATAAAACCCCTCCAAAAAACCAAACCTATTGCAGTTGAGTCATCTCTGACTGATAGCAACCCTATAGTACAAGGTAGATCTGCCCCATAGAGTTTCCAAGGAGCATCTGGTGGATTTGAACTGCTGACCTTTTGGTTAGCAGCCATCATGCTTAAACAATACACCATATGACCCAGCAATTCCACTCCTTGGAATATACCCTAAAGAAAAAGAGCCTTCATACAAACTGATATATGCACACCCATGCTCATTGCAGCACTGTTTATGATAGCAAAAAGATGGAAACATCCAATGTACTCATCAAGAAATGAATGCATAAGTAAATTATGGTATATTCACACACAATGGAATACTACACAACAGTTAAGAACAACAATGAATCTGTGAAACATTTCATAACATGGAGAAACCCGGAAGACATTAAACTGAGTAAAATTAGTCAGTTGAAAAAGGACAAATATTGTATGAGATCACTATTATAAGAGCTCTAGATAAAGTTTAAACACAGAAGAAAATATTCATTGATGGTTACGAGGGTGGGGAGGGAGGAAGGGGTATATCCACTAACTAGATAGTAGACAAAAAATTATTTTAGGTGAAGGGAAGGACAACACACAAAACAGGGAGAGTCAGTTCAATTGTTCTAAACCAAAGGCAAAGAAGTTTCCTGAATACAACCAAACTCTTCAAAGGCCAGAGTAGCAGGGACAGGGGTCTGGGGACCATGGTTTCAGGGGATATCTATGTCAGTTGGTATAACAAAATGTATTAAGAAAACATTCTTCATCCCACCTTGGTGAGAGGCATCTGGGGCCTTAAACGCTAGCAAGAGGCCATATAAGACGCATCAGTTGAAGCAGAGAAGGATGAAGAAAAACAAAGACATATGGTAAAGATGAGCCCAAGAGACAGAAACAGCTACATAAACCAGATACTGCATCAACCTGAGACGGGAAGAACTAGAGGGTGCCCTGTCACCATCAATCACTGGAACAGGAGAACAGTGGGATACAGATCTCGAATTCTCGTAAAAAGCCCAGGCTTAATGATCTGACTGAGACTGGAGGGACCCTTTATTAGCCCAAGATTGGAACCGTTCCTGAAGCCAACTCTACAGACAGGAATTGGACTGGACTATAAGATAGACAAGATACAGGTGATGAGTGAGCTTCTTGGCTCAAGTGGACACTTCAGTCTATGTGGGTAACTCCTGTCTGAAGGGGAGATGATAAGGAAGAGAGGGACAGGAGCTGGTTGAATAGACACTGGGAATACAGAGTGGAGAGGAGGAATGTGCTATCTTGTTAGGGCAGCTGGGAGTGCATAGCAAGTTATGTATAACTTTTTGTATGAGAGACTGACTTGATTTGTAAACTTTCACCTAAAGCATAATAAATAAAAAATAAGAACTCCAAATCCGCTGCTGTCATTGAGCAGATTTCCACCCATAGTGACACTATAGGTCAGAGAAGAACAGCCCCACAGAGTGGCAGACTGGCTGATTGATTCAAAATGCCGACCTTTTGGTTAACAGCTGAGCTGTTAACCACTGTACCGCCATGGCTCCATGATATATATATACATATTTATTTTTAGATATATTTATATATGCACATATATTCAAATACATATATGTTATATATATACAATATATATATATTTAATAAGGTCTCCTCATGAACTCTGCCCCACAAAGAGTGAGAGAAATTATTGAGGAGAAATGAGAAGCTGACACCCATTATTAATGACAAGTTCCTTCCCTTTAAAATATGAACAAGTGAGGCATTTGTTTTCCAGTAACATCTGGAAAACCAAACACCCCTATACTTGTGACTAAGTTAAAAAGGAAACAAAGTCCCTTTGGTTTGCCTCTGTAGTCTGAACTGCTCTTAAAAAGGCAAAGAGTAAGTTAAAATATTTTCAAGTGCATTCTTTTATCTGTAAAAATGTAAGGGGTATTGTCTTAGTTACCTAGTGTTGCTATGACAGAAATACCTCAAGTGGATGCTTTTAACAAACAGAAATGTATTGTCTCACAATCTAGGAGGTTAGAAGTCCAAATTCAGGGTGCCATCTCCGGGGGAAAGCTTTTTGTCTCTGTCAGCTCGGGGGGAAAGTCATCAATCGCATTCATTGTCAAAAAGAACATTTCGAGATCTATCCTGAAGTACACCGCTATCAGTGATAGGATAATATCCATATGCCTACTAGGAAGACAAGTTAATGTGACTATTATTCAAGCTTATGCAACAACCACTAAGGCCAAAGATGAAGAATTTGAAGAGTTTTTACCAACTTCTACAGTCTGAAATCAATCAAACATGCAATCAATATGCATTGATAATTACTGGTGATTGAAAGGTGAAAGATGGAAACAAAGAAGGATTTGTAGTTGGAAAATATGGCCTTGGTGATAGAAATGATGCTGGAGATTGCATGTCAGATAGAGCAATGACCTCTTCACTGTAATACCTTTTTTCAACAACATAACTATACACAAGGACTTTATGGGATGGAATACACAGGAATCGAATCGACTACATCTTTGGAAAGAGATGATGGAAGAGCTCAATATCAGTCAGAACAAGGGAAGGAGCTGATGTGGAACAGACCGTCAGTTGCTTATATGCAAGTTGAAGTTGAAGAAAATTAGAACAAACCCACAAGATCCAGAGTATGGCCTTGCGTATATCCCACCTTAATTTAGAGATCATTTCAAGAATAGATTTGACACATTGAACTCTAATGAACCAAAGGAGTTGTGGAAGGACATCATACATGAAGGAGGTAGGAGGTCATTAAAAAGACAAGAAAGAAAACACCAAAACATGTCAGAGGAAACTTGAAAGTTGCTCTTGAACTTAGAGTAGCTAAAGAAAAAGGAAGAAATGAAGTAAAAGACCTGAACAGAAAATTTCAAATGTCAGCTCAAGAAGACAAAGTGTTATCATGAAATTGCAAAAACCTGGAGATAGAACACCAAAAGGAAGAATATGCTCTGCATTTCTCAAGATGAAAGAATTGATGAAAAAATTCAAGTCTCGAGTTGCAATATTGAAGGATTCTATGGGGAAAATACTAAATGATGCAGGAAGCATAAAAAAAAAAAAAAATGGAAGGAATACACAGACTCACTATACCAAAAAGAATTTGTTGACATTCAACCATTTCAGGAGGTAGCAAATGATCAAGAACTGATGGTACTGAAGAAAGGTATCCAGGCTGTTCTGAAAACATTGACAAAAAACAAGTTTCCAGGAATCGATGGAATATCAATTGAGATGTTCCATTACAAATGGATGCAGTACTAGAAGTGCTCACTTATCTATGCTAAGAAATATGGAAGACAGCTACCTGGCCAAGTTACTAGAAGAAATTCGTATTTGCACCCATTCCAAAGTAGGGTCATTCAAAAGAATGTGTAAATTATAAAACAATGTCATTAATATTACACACAAGTAAAATTTTGTGAAGCTAATTCAAAAGCAGTCATAGCAGTACATGGACAGGGAACTGCCAGAAATTCAAGCCAAATTCAGAAGAGGGAGTGGAATGAGGGATATCATTTGCCAATGTCAGACAGATCCTGGCTGAAAGCAGAGAATACCAGAAAGATGTTTACCTGAGTTTCACTGACTATGCAAAGACATTTGACTGTGTGGATCATAATAAATTATGCATAACATTGCAAAGAATGGGAATTCCAGAACACTTAATTATGCTCCTGAGGAACCTATACTTAGACCAAGAGAAAATTGAAAAGAACAAGGTGATACTGAGTAGTTTAAAGACAGGTAAGGTGTGCATCAGGGTTGTATCCTTTCACCGTACTTACTCAATCTGTTTATGAAACAACCAAGGAAGCTGTATTATACGGAGAAAAATGTGGCATCGAAACTGAAGGGAGGCTCATTTACAACCTGTGATATGCAGATAACACAACCTTGCTTGCTGCAAGTGAAGAGGACTTGAAGCACTTACTAATGAAGATCTAAGATCACAGCCTTAGTATGGATTACATCTCAACATAAAGAAAACAAAAATGCTCACAACTGGACAAATAAGCAACATCATGATATACAGAGAAAAGAAAGACCAAAGAAGAATAGATGCCTTTGAATTATTGTGTTGGTGAAGAATATTGAATACACCATGGACTGCCAGAGAAGGAACAAATCTGTCTTGGAAGAAGTACAACCAGAACGCTTCTTAGAAGCAAGGATGGCAAGACTACATCTCACATACTTTGGGCGTGTTATATGGAGGGACCAGTCCCTAGAGAAGGGCATCATTCTTCGTAAAGGATCAGCAAAAAAGAGGAAGACCCTCAGTGAGACGGATTGACACAGTGGCTGCAACCATCAGCTCAAACATAACAAGGATTGTGAGGATGGCCCAGGAACGTACAGTGTTTCGTTCTGTTGTCTATAGGGTTGCTATGAGTAGGAAATGACTTGATAGCACCTAACAACAACAACATATGCATACACATTAAAAACTGATTGTGCAGTTTACTGAACATCAGTTATACCTCAATATAGCTATGATGATTAAAAAAAGAAAAGAGAAAATTATTCATTAATGTAGATACAAGATTGCTGATACTACAGGGTTGCACAAATGAAAAACATATTTAGTTAGAGAAGAAATGCGGATTCCTTTTTTTCCCCCAATTTTTATTATTTTAAGAACATTTTTCCTTTGTATGCACAGGTTTTGTTTTAATTTTTGTGTTCATAAACAACAAAATACCTTAGGGAGCCTAATTTTTAAATGTTTCTTCAGATTCCTAAGGCCATTTCTTTCACCTTGATGAATAGGAGGAATATTTTCAGCAAAACAACTAGACAAATTGCTCTTATTTGTCCATGCTTGAATAACCTGATATACCTGAAGAAGACTATTTCTTATTAAAATGGGAACTCACTTCCAACAATTTTCAGTCATGGATTGAATTAATGTAATTTACTCTTCGTTCCATCGTCTAATAGAAGAGAGATGAAATACTTTCTGGTAGAAATTATCAGCATCTGCAGCTTTTACAGTTACTTAATACACAGCGTCTGGCATTCTATAAGAAATTATAGGGCATTTGAAGGTGTAGTGAAATATGACCAATAATCAGCAGAAAAAAAAAAATCCACACCAGAAACATATCCACAAATGATTTATGTGGACACAGAAAATTAAAAACAATAAAATAAAGTATGATTAAATAATATGTTGAAAGCATCTGGGTGGTACAAGTGGTTTGAAATTAGCTGCTAAATGAAAGAAAGGTTGGTGGTTCAAATCCACCCAATATCTTTGTGGAAGAAAAGCCTGTCAATTTGCTTTTGTAATAATTACAGCTAAGAAAACCCTATTGAGTAGTCCTACTCTGTAACTTGTGGGACACATCTGTGAGTCAAAGGCTAGCTCTATGGCAGCTAAAAACAAAACATGTCAAAAAAAAAAAGATGGGGAAAAAATTAATTTTTATACAGAATTGGAAATAAAAATAGAATAAAATGGACATCCTAAAACTGACAAAGTATAAGATTTGAAGTCAAGAATACATCTAATGGGCTTAACTGCAAACTAGACTGTACAAGACAGGACTAGTGAAATCATAGGTAATTCAAAAGAAAATATCCAGACTTTAACATACAGAGAAAGAAGGCCTAGAGAAAGCAGAGAGTAGGAGACATATATATATAATAAACAGTCAAACAGTATTAATACAGAGGTTCCAGGCTTTGAAAATCCCACTGCAGCTTGGCCTCCATTTCTTCCATTGCTTAGCTGGCCTCTCAATCAGCATCAGAATTTCAGTTCCTTTGCTCTGCTGCCTCACCATTTTCAGTACCATTGCTTGGCAAACTGCATCAGAATTGCAGTTATTTGCTTGGCCTACCCCATGAAAATCCTGGCACCTGCAAGTTACGACTGAGTGTTGCTGAAGTAACTTGTATGAACTCCCTACTTGTAATACCCCTTAAAAGTAACTATTTTCCTTGCATGCATGAAACACTCCTAGAGGCAGCAGCCCTGATTGCTTCCTTCCTTGCGCAACGAAATAAAAGACACCTTTATATTCTCCCACCTTGGTCTCTCATTTATTGGTCAATACAAGTCACACCGAGCAAAACCTGGGGTTTCCACCCAGTAACAGTGTAACTTATATGTAATAAAATACTAGAAGAAGAGGAGTGATTTGTCCAGGAAAAAAAAAAACAAACTAGAGTTAAGAAAATGAGAGTTTTGAAAATTCTAGACTCAAGAAGCTTAGCAAAGTACAAGCTTAATAATAATTTAAGAAAATCAATAAAACAGGAACGTTATAGAAAAATTAGTGAAACCCAAAGATTATTAGAAAATCTTAACTACATACCGCATGCATCCTAAAAAAGACATACTGCCTTCAAGAAAGCGATAAGGAGACTCATGGTTATTTTTTTTGACAGAAACTACATAATACAGAAAGAAATGGAATGACCTTATAGGAAGAATAAAGAAAATTAGTATTGTCCTGGGGTTTCAAACCCAATAAAATATTCTTCAAGAGTGAAAGTGAAATATAAAATGAAGGCAAATCAAATCTAAGATAATTTATTCCTAGTAAACTCTTACTATAATAAAAATAAAATAATCTCTTTACATTGATGGAATCATAAAACTGATAGGAGGAGTGAAAAGTAAGAGTGAGGGTTATCATATTAGCACATGTATGAAGCAAAACTAAATAAAATCAAATAAAACCTGCTCCTCAAAATTAGCCAGAAACAAATTCTAAAAATCAAGAAGAAATTAAAGCTAAAATATGCAACTCTAAAAATTAATATTTGATTCATTTAAATTTACAACCATTACATAAATTTTATATAACACTTGAATAAAGACTTCAGAATTCATTGAGGTCACTCAGCAATAAATTAAGGAAAAGGAGAGAAAATCATTCAAGAGAAAAACAATATTAAACAAAAAAAAGAATAGTAAATAAGAAATTTAATATGTGATAAAGGCAGATTATCTACAAAGGAGTCAAAACTTCATAACAGATTTCTCTTGGACCTTAATAGATATTTAAAGAAATAAGTATAATACTCTGAAAATATCAAACAATATATGCACAGAAAAAAAAAAACAACACATTAATAACCTAAATTTTTATATCCAGCCATTCTTTCATTTATATTAAAAGCAAATACAGGTATTTCATTCTTTAAAAGGAAAAAAGGAAACATTTACCAAATAAACCCTTAATTAAGGAATCTCTAAATAATATACTTTATCAGAAAGTGATAGGCACAGAGAGGGAAGAAATGGATTCAAAAAGAATCTTGAAAGGACTGTATTATTATTATTATTACTCTTGCTAAACAAGAATCCATAAAGGTAAAGATTGGAAGATTTTATCAAATTGTTTTTCAATTGCATAATAAAATACAGCATTAGAAATTGTCCCAAATTAGGCAAAGGAATAATGATGAGCTGTTATAAAGTTTAATGAAAAGATTTTGAATAAGTATACCACAAAAACATAAATATATCCAAGTTTAATAAAAACGCTTAAAGTTGATGTTGCCCCCCCCCAAAAGAAAAGCAGCTTTATGAAGGAGATTTTAGTTTGATTGTGTCCTAAAACATATATTTTCATCAGAAAGGTAGGTGCAAGTTGTGGGAATTATGTCTGTTAAAATCATAACCTAAAACATTTTAATCAAATATGTATATGTAATAAAATTCAATTGATAACACTAAGTTTAACATAAATGGGGGTCATTTAATAATTTAACTCATGATTTTTACCTTATAATATGTTACATTTGCCATTAGTGCTTGAAATGGAATATGAGTGAATTCGATTAATAGCATGAATAAACCCAAACCAGGTGCTGTCAGATCGATTCTGACCCGTGGCGACCCCATGTGTGTCACAGTAGAATTCTGCTCAACAGAGTTTTCTTATTGATTTTTCAAAAGTGGATTGCCAGCCCTTTCTTCCAACAAGCCTCCAGGTGGATTTGAACTTCCAACCTTTTGTTTAACACCCAAGTATGTTAACTGTTTTGACCACCCAGGGACTCCAAAATATGGATAAGTTAATGATACAGTATGCTTGAACCACAGAACTCCCTGTTTTTTACTGAAATACATGGAGAAATACAAGGTCAATGAGGGCACGGTTGTTTACATGTTTTTACACGTTTTAGCCTCTGATGTATCCACAGAGTCTAGTTGAGTGCCTGGCAGTGAATCAGTGTTTACCAAAACACCCAAACCCACTGCAGTCGAGAGGTGAATAGGTGTTTAGTACATACTAATTGAATGAGTAAGTGCACAATCTTAAAATAATGTAGAAACTGTTGTAGGGTAAAAAACATAAAGTTTAGTAAAGCAAAAAGAAAGTTTTATTCAGCATGTACTCAAAAAGGCAAAAGTGAGAAAACCGACAAGTGTTGGGCCACAGCCATGTCTGCCTGAGTCCAAGGAATGTTACAGAGTCATCTGTATATATTAACATTACAGATGGACAAAACCATTGAAAACTTCTCCTTTCCACAGAATAGCTAGAAAGTGTGATCCTACATTTTGAATTGTCTTTCTTAAAAATCATTGGTTCAGGTTTAAATAAGGACAGTCAGGAGGGTGTTCATTTGCCCAACAAATTTTCCACGCACTAAATGCTAACAGAAAAAGATAAGAGTGGAAAGTCTTTTGTGTTCTGTTCGTTGGCTTATGTGAGAGGCTCTTTAAAAGATATTTTCCAAGATTATCTTAACTACGGTCTTGATACCTCAGGGCCCAGTCGATGTGTCCCTGTGAGTCCTTGTGAGCCCAACTCCAGCTGGGTCACATTCTCTATGTCCAAGGGCCAGGAATAATGACTCCAATATTATTTCCTAAATCAAACCATTGGGCAAATCGGCGGCACGAGATCTTTTTGAAATGTTGAAAAGCAAAGAAGTCACCTTGAGGACTAAGGTACGCCTGATCCAACTCATGGTGTTTTTAATCTCCTCTTATGCATGCAAAAGCTGGACCGTGAATAAGGAAGACCAAAGAAGAATAGACACCTTTGAATTGTGGTGTTGGTGAAGAATATTGAATATACTATGGACTGCCAAAAGAACAAACAAATCTGTCTCGGAAGCAGCACAACCAGAATGTTCCTTGGAAGCAAGGATGGCAAGACTGCGTCTCATGTACTTTGGACATGTTATCAGGAGATACCAGTCCCTGAGAAGGACATCATGCTTGGTAAAGCAGAGCGTCATTGAAAAAGAGGAAGACCCTCGATGAGATGGATTGACACAGTGGCTGCAACAATGGGCTCAAGCATAGCAAAAATTGTGAGCATGGCACAGGGCTGGGCAGTGTTCAGTTCTGTTATGCATAGGGTCACTGTGAGTTGGAACTGACTCCATGGCACCTAACAACAACAACAAATCAAAACCAAAGGTCTTATCATTCATTCTAAGCAAAATAAATGCTTTAATCAAAATTGATTAGACATATTGATAGATAATATATCTGGACCTTATTCATCCTATAAATCAAGTGGTGTGACTGTTTGCTTTACCTTTGTGGAAAATAAATGAACTTATTTAGACAAGGGTAGAAGGGGCAGGGTTTTAGTATAATCTTCTACAGTCTCTTGCTTACCCAATATTTTTACACCCAGTTTTATATATTCATTACTATTTGCCTCAAAAAGTAAATAACAAATATAGGGTTCCTTAAGAATTAAGTGGAAACCCTGGTGGCATAGTGATTTAATGCTACATCTGCTAACCATAAAGGTCAGTGATTCGAATCCACCAGGCACTCCTTGGAAACTCTATGGGGCAGTTCTACTCTGTCCTATAGGGTCGCTATGAGTCGCAATGGACTCGTCGACAACAGGGTTTTTTTACGGGTTATGAATTAAGTGAGCCCTGGTGGCGCAGTGGTGAAGAGCTTGGCTGCTAATCAAAAAAGTCAGCAGTTTGAATCTACCAGTTACTCCTTGGAAACCCTATGAGGCAGTTCTTCTCTGTCCTATAGGGTCACTATGAGTTGAAATCGACTCGAAGGCAATTTTTTTTTTTTTTTAATGAATTAAGATAATTCTTAGGTTATAATTTTAATGTGGCCTGTTTTTCTAAAATATAAAGTTGTTTTTATTGCTATATACCTGTCTTTGATACTTATAGCTTTCCAGTAAACAGAAATATTTGTAATGAGAAGTAGTGCAAATTTGAAATTGTTAATTTAAAAAAACATAAATTGGAAGTTTAAATGTGTCTTTTTTTGTTGTTGTTGTTTCAGCCAGATACACTCATGATCATTAAATTGTTATCCAGGATGTTATAGATAATCATATTTAGTTAGTGACCAGGACATCCACATATTATCTACATATGAAAGGAAAAAAAAAATAAAAATGTAATAAAGAGTCAGACTCCATTTTTTTTTGTGTTTGACTGCTCAGTTTTAAGCCCCACTACCTCCTCTTATCTCACTCACACTTCTGTAAAGATATCTTTGTATGGCGTCCTACACTGAGTTTGTGCTAGTTGGTAAGAAGGCCCAGGTGCTTGCTCATTTGGTGCTGGGGACAATCCACACAAGTCTAGGCTGCATGTAAGAATCCTCCACCTTGCCCAATCACTGTTGTTGTTACGTGCCTACAAGTCTGTTCCAACTCATAATGACCCTATGTACAGTAGAAAGAAATACTGTCTGGTTCTGTGCCATCCTTTCAGTCATTGCTATGTTTGAGCCCATTGTTGCAGCCACTGTGTCAACCCATCTCATTGAGCTACTTTTTCTCTTTCACTGATCCTCCACTTTATCAAGCATGATGTCCTCCTCCAGGGACTGGCCCCATCTGATAACATGTTAAAAGTACATAAGATGAAGTTCTGCCATCCTTACTTCTAAGAAGCATTCTGGCTGTACTTCTTCCAAGACAGATTTGTTCATTCTTTTCGTAGTCCATAATGTATTCAATATTCTTCGCCAACACCATAATTCAAAGGCATCAATGCTTCTTAGGTTTTTCATATTTGTTCTTTAGTTTTCGCATGCATGTGAGGCTATTGAAAATACCATGGCTCAGTTAAGGCACACCTTAGTCCTCAAAATGACATCTTTGCTTTTTAACATTTTAAAGAGATCTTTTGCAGCGGATTTGCCCAATGCAATACCTCATTTGATTTCTTGACTACTGCTTCCATGGATGTTGCTTGTGGATCCAAGTAAAATGAAATCCTTGACCACTTCACTGTTTTCTGTTTATCATGATGTTACTTATCGGCCCAGTTATGGGGATTTTTATTTTCTCTATGTTCCGGTATAATCCATACCGAAGGCTGTAGTGAAGAGAACTTGAATCACTTACTGATAAAGATCAAAGACTATAGCCCACTCACTAACCCACTTAATCAACTTTCACTGATTTTTCAAGCCAATTGTGGACGTTCTTAGGAGCCCATCTGCCCTCCCCAGAAAACCATTATGTGATTTATAAATCTTTTTTATATGCTTTTAGTGAATTTGTGACATCGTCAGTCTTGCCAAATTTTGTGTGTCACTGTGTGCGTGTGTGCGTGTGTGAGAGGAGTTCATCATAATCTTATATAATGGCTGCAGCAGAAAACGTTTGTACTTACATGATATTTTCCACACTTTACATCCGTATTAAACAGGGCACATTTTATGATGCAAAAAGTCAACCTTTTTAAAATTTCTTATCTCACGCATACTTCTGTAAAGATCTTTGTATGGCATCCTACACTCAGTAAGCCCTTTCAAGTATATTGTCTCATTTCATTTTCATAGTAGCAATTAGTCTCACTGAGATCAAATGACAAGCTGAGTTAAGTTGCTGAAAATAAAAAAGTCCTATAGAATTTTAATCAAATTTAAATTAAGATTTATGGTATGTTTAGATTTTTGAATGCAATATTTTCCATATAACATGTCACCTTCATGTCTTCATTGAGCACTATAGGGAAAAACTTCCTCTCATTTTGGGCATTTGGCCATAGACATATCTTTTTTATTAACAGATTTAACTATATTTTGTTATCTTAAAAGATATAAACATAATTTCAACTTGATGATTTTAAAACATCCCTTGACTTTTTTTTTTTCTTTTTTCTGTCTTGTTTTCCTCCTTTCCTCTCTTCCTTCTTCTTTCCACCATTTCTGGCTCTCTTTCATCTTCTCAAAAGTTTATATTTTCATATACTACTATTCTTTTCCACTTCTTTCAAATACAGTACTGAAAAATGTGTACATTTTTTCAAGGAAATGGCAATTTATTTTCTCGTAACTGTATATCCAAAAGTAATATGTGAACCCTGTCAGAAAAATATATGAGTGTTTGTTAACGAGGCTTAATGAGGGAAAGAACACAGTTTATTAAGACAATTACATTTGTGATCCCTATGGGGTACTGGGTTTTATCCAGAAAATTTATACTAATATATGTTTTCTCCACTTTTACGTCCAGATTAATGGATTTTAGTTTTTAAAAAAATGCATATATATTTCAAAACTTGAGGAAAAAATATGGGAAAATTTTGATCCTAACTGATATTTTGATTCAAACTTGGATTTAGTATTTACATTCAAGTGGATGTTACCTCTGTTACTTATGTTTCCATTTGGGGGAAAAAAAAAACATTGCTATAAGCTATCCATCTTTTTTATCCATTATTTTGTTAATTTAGTGTTTTGCAGAAATTATACAGGATCTGAAATAGCTAAGTGCAAGCTACCTGAAGACAAACATTTTGGCCTATTCATTAAAGTGAGGTCACTACTATCAACTAAAAATCTTGGATAAAATTCAGGATTACAAAATCTCTCCTTCAGGAAAGAAATTTGGAATAACATGAATTCATAAGCGAAGCTCTGTTAAAGTAATTTTTTTTTTCCTAGAAGACACGAACATATTTTTGATTCATTTTTGTTTCTATTTTGTAAAAGTAGATGCTTTCAAAGATGTGTTTACATAGAAACATTAATGTTTAACATTACTTCTTGTGGATCGCTATTATGCAATCTGAGGAGTGAGCCAGCAAACTCTAATTCATACGCAATATCCTACATTTAAGGCATTTGCTGTGTACAACTTGAGGTCAGGCCTTAAATAGGTTAATATTCTAAAGAACTGTGTTTTGTTGCAAACAACTAAGCTAATTACGGAGCTGAATGGAGATGTCTTCTCATTTTAATGCCTGTTCTATTCACATCACTTTCATGTAGCATTCCAACCATGATGAAAATGAAAGCAGCTATCTCACATCCCTGGAGACGCACTTTCTGTGCTGTCAATCTATGTAACCCATTAGAGAAATGCAGGCACAAACCCTAATGTTTACATGTTTGGGGCATGGTGGTTAAGAGCTTGGCTGCTAACCAAAAAAGGTCAGCAGTTTAGTGGGGCAGTTCCACTCCATCCTACAGGGTCGCTGTAAGTTCGAATAAACTCCTTGGCAGCAGGTTTGGGTTTTCCTTTGTCTTAGTTTTAAGGATTTTTTTTCTTCTCTTTTAAGGATTTTTTTTCTTTTTTTAAGTGAAAGTTTACAGTTTGTTAGTTTTTCATACAATAATTTATATGCACATCACTATGTGACCCTAGTTTCTCTTCCTATAATGTGACAGAACACTTCTCCTTTCCACCCTGAATTTCCCATGTCCATTCAATCAGCTCCTGTCCATTTCTGCCTTCTCATTTCGCCTCCAGACAGGAGCTGTCCATTTACTCGCATATATCTACTTGAACTAAGAAGCACACTTTTCAGAAGTATCAGTTAGTGCCTTACAGTCCAGTCTAATCTTTGTCTGAAGAGTTGGCTTCAGGAATGGTTTTAGTTTTGGGCTAACAGAGAATCCAGGGGTGATGTCTTCTGGGGTCCTTCCAGTTTCAGTCAGACCATTAAGTCTGCCCTTTTTAGTAGAACTTGAGTTCTACGTGTCACTTTTCCCTGCTCCATCATGGACTCTCTATTGTGTCCCTTGTCAGTGTGGTCATTGGTGGTAACCAGGCACCATCTAGTTCTTATAGTCTCAAGCCAATGGAGTCTCTAATTTCTGTGGTCTTTTCTGTCTCTTGGACTCATATTTTCCTTGTCTTTGGTGTTCTTCATTCTCCTTTACTACAGGTGGGTTGGGACGAATTGATGCATCTTAGATGGTTGCTTCTTACCTTTTAAGACCCCAGATACCACTCACCAAAGTGGTGCACAGAACATTTTCCTAAAAATCTTTGTTATGCAAAGTGACCTAGAAGTCCCCTGAAACCACAGTCTCCAGACCTCTGCCCCTGCTACTCTGTCCCTTGAAGTGTTTGGTTGTATTGAGGAAACTTCTTAGCTTTTGGTTTAGTCTACTGGTGCTGACTTCCACTGTATTGTGTCTTGTCCTTCCCTTCACCTAAGAAAATTCTTGTCTACTATCTAGTTAGTGAATATCCTTCCCCTCCCTTCCCACCCTCTTTAACATCAAGGCATCTTTTCTTCTGTGTCTAAACCTTTCCTTGAGTTCTTATAATGGTGGTCTCATACAATATTTGCCCTCTTGCGACTGACTAATTTCACTCAGCACAATGCCTTCCAGGTTCATCCATGTTATGAGACATTTCATGGATTTATCATTGTTCTTTATCATTGCCAATATTCCATTGTGTGAATATACCATAATTTGTTTATCCATTCATCCATTGATGGGCAAATAGGTTGTTTGCATCTTTTTGCTATTGTAAATAGTGCTGCAATGAACATGGGTGTGCATATATCTACTTGTATGAGGGTTCTTATTTGTCTAGGATATATTCCAAGGAATGGGATTGCTGGATTATATGGACTTCTATTTCTAGCTTTTTTAAAGAAGTGCCAAATCAATTTCCAAAGTGGTTGTACCGTTTCACATTTCCACCAGCAGTGTATAAGTGTTCCAGGCTCTGCACAACCTCTCCAACATTTATTATTTTGTGTTTCTTGGGTTAATGCCAGCCTTGTTGGGGTGAGATTATAACTCATTATAGTTTTGATTTGCATTTCTCTAATGGCTAAAGATAGTTAGCATTTCCTCATGTGTATGTTAGCCACCTGAATGTCTTCTTTGGTGAAGTGCCTGTTCATATCCTTTGCCCATTTTTAAATTGGGTTATTTGTCTTTCTGTTGTTGAGCTTTTGCAATATCTTGTAGATTTTATAGATTAGGTGTTATTTGGATTTGTCATAGCCAAATTTTTTTTCTCATTCTGTATGTTGTCTTTTTACTCTTTTGGTGAAGTCTTTGGATGAGCATAAGTGTTGGATTTTTAGAAGCTTCCAGTTATCTAATTTCTCTTCTAGTGTTTATGCATTGTTAGTAATGTTTTGTATTCTGTTTATGCCCTGTATTAAGGCTCCTAGCATTGTCCTTATTTTTTTCTTCCATGATCTTTATTGTTTTAGATTTTATATTCAGGTCTTTGATCCATTTTGAGTTAGTTTTTGTATGGTGTGAAGTATGAGTCTTGGTTCATTTTTTTGCAGATGGATATCCAGTTATGCCAGCACCGTTCGTTAAAGAGACTGTCTTTTCCCTATTTAACTGACTTTGGACCTTTGTCAAATATCAGCTGCTTATATGTGGATGAATTTATGTCTGGATTCTCAATTCTGTTCCATTGGTCTATGTATCTCTTGTTGTATCAGTCTCAGGCTGTTTTGACTACTGTGGTACAATAATAGGTCCTAAAGTCAGATACTGTGAGGGTCCCCCCCGCCTTTGTTCTTCTTCAATAATGCTTTACTTATCTGGGACCTCTTCCCTTTCCATATGAAGTTGGTGATTTCTCCATCTCATTAAAAAATGTCATTTGACCAGCCCCTGATCTCTAAAATCTACATGATTCTATCAAAACTCAACCACAAAAAGACAAACAACCCAATCAAGAAGTGGGCAAAGGATATGAACACACACTTCACTAAAGAAGATATTCAGGCAGCTAACAGATACATGAGAAAATGCTCTCGATCATTAGCCATTAGAGAAATGCAAATTAAAACTATGATGAGATTCCATCTCACTCCAACAAGGCTGGCATTAATCCAAAAAACACAAAATAATAAATGTTGGAGAGGCTGTGGAGAGATTGGAACTCTCATACACTGCTGGTGGGAATGTAAAACGGTACAACCACTTTGGAAATCTATCTGGCGTTATCTTAAACAGTCAGAAATAGAACTACCATACAACCCAGAAATCCCACTCCTCGGAATATACCCTAGAGAAATAAGAGCCTTCACACAAACAGATATATGCACACCCATGTTTATTGCAGCTCTGTTTACAATAGCAAAAAGCTGGAAGCAACCAAGGTGTCCATCAACGGATGAATGGGTAAATAAATTGTGGTATATTCACACAATGGAATACTACGCATCGATAAAGAACAGTGACGAATCTGTGAAACATTTCATAACAGGGAGGAACCTGGAAGGCATTATGCTGAGCGAAATGAGTCAGAGGCAAAAGGACAAGTATTGTATAAGACCACTATTATAAGATCTTGAGAAATAGTAAAAACTGAGAAGAACACATACTTTTGTGGTTACGAGGGGGGGAGGGAGGGAGGGAGAGGGTTTTTTATTGATTAATTAGTAGATAAGAACTGCTTTAGGTGAAGGGAAGGACAACACTCAATACATGGAAGGTCAGCTCAATTGGACTGGACCAAAAGCAAAGAAGTTTCCGGGATAAAATGAAGGCTTCAAATGTCAGCGGAGCAAGGGCGGGGGTCTGAGGGGACTTCTAAGTCAACTGGCAAAATAATTCTATTATGAAAACATTCTGCATCCCACTTTGAAATGTGGCATCTGGGGTCTTAAATGCTAACAAGCAACCATCTAAGACGCATCAATTGGTCTCAACCCACCTGGAGCAAAGGACAATGAAGAACACCAAGGACACACGACAACTAAGAGCCCAAGAGACAGAAAGGGCCACATGAACCAGAGACCTACATCATCCTGAGACCAGAAGAACTAGTTGGTGCCCGGCCACAATCAATGACTGCCCTGACAGGGAGCACAACAGAGAACTCCTGAGGGAGCAGGAGATCAGTGGGATGCAGACCTCAAATTCTCATAAAAAGACCATACTTAATGGTCTGACTGAGACTAGAGGAATCCCGGCGGCCATGGTCCCCAGGCCTTCTGTTGGCACAGGACAGGAACCATCCCCGAAGACAACTCATCAGACATGAAAGGGACTGTTCAGTGGGTGGGAGAGAGACGCTGATGAAGAGTGAGATAATTATATCAGGTGGACACTTGAGATTGTGTTGGCATCTCTTGTCTGGAGGGGGGATGGGAGGATAGAGAGAGAGGGAAGCTGGCAAAATTGTCAAGAAAGGAGAGACTGAAAGGGCTGACTCATTAGGGGGAGAGCAAGCGGGAGTACGAAGTAAGATGTATGTAAACTTATATATGACAGACTGATTGGATTTGTAAACGTTCACTTGAAGCTCAATAAAAGTTAATAAAAAAAAATGTCATTTGAATTTGAATTGAGATTGCATTGTATCTGTAGATCGCTTTGAGTAGAATAGACATTTTCAGAATGTTAAGTCTTTCTATCCATGAGCAAAGTATGTTTTTCCTCTTATGTAAGTTTTTTTTTTCTTTTGGTTTCTTGCAGTAGTGACTTGTAGTTTTCTTTTTATGTCTCTGGTTAGATTTATTCCGAAGCATTTTTTTTTCCTCTGGGGGGCTATTGTAAATGGTATCAATTTGAAGATTGCCTCTTTGAAGTTATCTCTGTGGTTGTAGAGGAATTCAACTGATTTTCGTGTGTTTATCTTGTATCCTGATACTTTGCTGAAATATTAGTTCCAGTTTTCTTCTGGATTCTTTAGAGTTTTGTGTGTATAAGTTTATATCATCTGCAAATAGAGATACTTTCACTTCTTCCTTACGAATATGGATGTCCTATGTTTTTCGTTTTTTTTCTAGCCTAATTGCTTTGGCTAGGACCTCCAGCACAATGTTGAATAAGAGTGGTGATAAAGGGCATTGTTGTCTGGTTCCTGTTCTCAAGGGGCATGCTTTCAGACTCTCTCCATTTAGGATGATGTTGGTTGTTGGCTTTGTATAAGTGTGATTCATTATGCTCAGGAATTTCCCTTCTATTCCTATTTTGCTGAGAGTTTTTTTTATCATGAATGGGGGTTATACTTTGTCAAATGCCTTTTCTGCATCTATTGATAAGATTGTGTTGTTCTTGTCCTTTGTTTTATTTATGTGATGGGTTGCATTGATAGTTTTTCTAATGTGGAACCATCACTGCATATGTGGTATGAATCCCACTTGGTCATGGTGAATAATTTTTTTTTGATGTGTTTTTGAATTCTATTGGCTAGAATTTTGTTTAGGATTTTTGCATCTATGTTTATGAGGGATATTGTTCTGTAGGTTTTTTTTTTTTTTTTGGTGTTTTTGCTTGGTTTTGGTATCAGGGTTATTCTGGCTTCATAGAATGAGTTTAGGAGTATTCTATTCTTTTCTATGCTCTGAAATACCTTTAATAGTAAGGATGTTAACTCTTTGAACGTTTAGTAGAATTCTACAGGGAAGCCATCAGAGCTGGGGCTTTTTTTGTTGTTGGGAGTTTTTTAATTACCTTTTCCGTTTCTTCTATTTTTATAGGTTTATTTAGTTGTTCTACCTATGTTTGTGTTAGTTTAGGTAGGTAGTGTATTTCTAGGAATTTGTCCATTTCTTTTAGGATTTCAAATTTGTTAGAATGCAATCTTTCATAGTATTTGTTACGATTCTTTTAATTTCAGTTGGGTCTCTTGTGATATCATCCATCTCATTTCTTATTCGGGTGATTTGCTTTCTCCTGTTTTTCTTTTGTCAGTTTGGCCAGTGGATTACCAATTTTGTTGCTCTTTTCAAAGAATCAGCTTTTGGTCTTGTTAACTCTTTCAATCATTTTTCTATTCTCTATTTCATTTAATTTTTCTATAATTTTTATTATTTGCTTTCTTCTGGTGCCTGAGGGCTTCTTTGCTGCTCTCTTTCTACTCTTTTCAGTTGTATGGTTAATGCTTTGATTTTGACCCTTTTTTTTTTTTGATGCATGCATTTATTGCTATAAATTGACTTCTGAGCACTGCTTTTGCTGTGTCCCAAAGGTTCTGGTAGGATGTGTTTTCATTCTCATTTGATTCTGTGAATTTCTTTATTCCTTCCTTAATTTCTTCTATAACCCAGTGGTTCTTTTTTTTAATTAATTAGTTAATTTTTTATTGAACTTTAGGTGAAGGTTTACTGAACTAACTAGTTTCTCATCAAAGAGGTAGTATGCACATTGTTGTATTACATTGGTTAACAACCCCATGACAGGTCAACACTTTCCGTTCTCAAACCTGGGTTCCCTATTACCAGCTTTCCTCTTCCCTCCTACCTTCCAGTCCCTGCCCCAGGGCTGGTGCACCCCTTTAGTCTTGTTTTGCTTCATGGAACAGTTCAATCTTTGGCTGAAGGGCGTTGGGGGCCATACTGTCAGGGTTTCTCCAGTCTCTGTCAGGCCAGCAAGTCTGGTCTTTATTTTTGAGTTAGAATTTTGTTCTACATTTTTCTTCAGCTCTGTCCAGGACCCTCCACTGTAATCCCTATCAGAGGAGTCAGTGGTGGTAGCCAGGCACCCTCTTGTTGTGCTGGACTCAATCTGGTGAAGGCCATGGTAGATGTGGTCCCTTAGTCCTTTGGACTGATCTTTCCTTTATGTCTTTAGCTTTTTTAATTCTTCCTTACTTCCAAAGGGGTGAGACCAGTGGAGTATCCAAGATGGACACTCACAGGATTTTAATACCCGAGACACTACTCACCAAAGTAGAATGTATAACATTTTCTTTATAAACTCTGTTATGCCAGCTTAACTAGATGTTCCCTGAGACCATGTTCCCCACAGCCTTCAGGCCAGCAATTCGGTCTTTCAGAGAGTTTGGATGTGTCTATGGAGCTACCGTGGCCTTGCCTTGTAGAGGTTGTGCTGGCTTCCCCAGTATTGTGTACTGTCTTACCCTTCACCAAAGCTACTGCTTATCTATTGCCTATTAACTGTTTTTCCATCCCCACCCTCCCCTCCCTCGTAACCATCAAAGATTATTTCTTTTTGTGTGTAACCCTTTTCATGAGTTTTTACTCTCGTGGTTTCATACCATATTTGTCCTTTCGTGATTGACTTATTTCACTCAACATAATATCCTCCAGGTGCATCCATGTTATGACATGCTTCACAGATTCACACTTGTTCTTTAGCATTGCATAATACTCCATAGCGTGTATGCACCACCGTTTATCCATTTGTCTGTTGTGAACAATGCTGCAAGGAACACTGGTGTACATATATCTATTCGTGTGACAAATCTTATTCCTCTAGGATATATTCCTAGGAGTGGGATGCTTGGATCATATGGTATTTCTATTTCCAGCTTTCTAAGAAAGCTCCATATCATTTTCCAAAAAGATTGTATCATTTTGCATTCCTACCAGCAGTGCATAAGAGTTCCGATCTCCCTGCAGCCGCTCCAACATTTGTTATTTTCTGTTTTACTGATTCGTGGGCAGTAACGCTGGGGTGAGATGCAAGCTCATTGTGGTTTTGATTTGCATTTCTCTGATGGCTAGAGATTGTGAGCATTTCCTCATGTGTCTGTTGGCTGCTTGAATGTCTTCTTTGGTCAAGTACTGTGCATTACCTTGCCCATTATTTTTTTAATTTTTATTGTCCTTTAAGTGAAAGTTTACAAACCAAGTCACTCTCTCATACAGAAACTTATATACACCTTGCTATATACTCCTAGTTGCTCTCCCTCTAATGAGACAGTACACTCCATCCCTCCACTCTCATTTTCGTGTCCATTTGGTCAGCTTCTGAACACCTCTACTCTCTCATCTCTTTTCCAGACAGGAGCTGCCCACATAGTCTCATGTGTTTACTTGATTCAAGAAGCTCACTCTTCACCAGTATCATTTTCTATCCAATGGTCCAGTCCAATCCCTGTCTGAAGAGTTGGCTTTGGGAATGGTTTCTGTCAGGCTAACAGAAGGTCTGGGGACCGTGACCTCTGGGTTCCTTCTAGTCCCAGTCAGACCATTAAGTCTGGTCTTTTTATGAGAATTTGAGGTCTGCGTCCACTGTTCTCCTGCTCCCTCAGAGGCTCTCTGTTGAGTTTCCTGTCAAGGCAGTCATTGATTGTAGCCAGGCACCATCTAGTTCTGCTTCTCTCAAGTTGATGTAGTCTCTGGTTTATGTGGCCCTTCCTGTCTCTTGGGCTCATGATTACCTTGTGCCTTTGATGTTCTTCATTCTCCTTTGGCCCAGGTGGGTTGAGACAAATTGATGCATCTTAGATGACTGCTTGCTAGCGTTTAAGACCCCCAGATGCCACTCTCCAAAGTGGGATGGAGAATGTTTTCTTAATAGATTTTATTATGCCAATTGACTTAGATGTCCCCTGAAGCCGTGGTCCTCAAACCCCTGCCCCTGCTACACTGGCCTTCAAAGAGTTCAGTTTATTCAGGAAACTTCTTTGCTTTTGGTTTAGTCCAACTGTACTGACCTCTCCTGTATTATGTGTTGTCTTTCACTTCACCTAAAATTGTTCTTATATACTATGTAATTAGTAAAAAACCCTCCCTCTCCACTCTCATAACATTCAAAGAATATTTTCTTCTCTGTTTAAACTATTTTTTGAGTTCTTAGAATAGTGGTCTTATACACTATTTGTCTTTTTGCAACTGACTAATTTCACTCAGCATAATGCCATCCAGATTGTTCCATGTTATGAAATGTTTCACGGATTCATCAATGTTCTTTATCAATGTGTAGTATTCCATTGTGTGATATATCATAATTTATTTATCCATTCATCTCTTGATGGGCACCTTGGTTGCTTCCATCTTTTTGCTATGGTAAGCAGTGTTGCTGTGAACGTGGGTGTGCATATATCTGTTTGTGTAAAGGCCCTTATTTCTCTAGGATATATTCCAAGGAGTGGGATTGCTGGATCATAAGGTAGTTCTATTTCTAGCTTTTTAAGCAACTCCTGATTGATTTACAAAATGTTTGTATCATTTTACATTCCCACAAACAGTGTATAAGTGTTCTAGACTCTCCACAACCTCTCCAACATTTATTATTTTAGGATTTTTGGATTAATGACGGCCTTGTTGGAGAGAGATGAAAATTCATTGTACTTTTGATTTGCATTTCTCTAATGGCTAAAAATTGTGAGCATTTCCTCATGTATCTGTTAGCTACCAGTATGTCTCCTTTAGTGAAGTGCCTGTTCATATCCTTTGCCCATGTTTTAGTTGGATTATTTATCTTTTTGTGGTTGAGTTTTTGCAGTATCATGTAGATTTTACAGATCAGACACTGATCAGAAATGTCAGAGCTAAAACTTTTTTCCAGTCTGTAGGTAATCTTTTTACTTTTTTGGTGAAGTCTTTGAATGAGCGTAGGTATTTGATTTTTAGGAGCTCTCAGTTATCTGGTTTCTCTTTGGCATTGTTAGTAATGTTTTCTGTACTCTTTATGACATGTACTGGGGCTCCTAGCATTGTCCCTATTTTTTCTTCCATGATCTTTACCATTTTAGATTTTGTATTTAGGTCTTTGATCCATTTTGAGTTAGTTTTTGTGCATGGTATGAGGTATGGGTCTTGTTTCGTTTTTTTTGCAGATGGATATCCAGTTATGCCAGCACCATTTGTTAAAGAGACTGTCTTTTCCCCCATTTCACTGGCTGTGGGCAGTTGTCAAATATCAGCTGCTCATATGTGGATGGATTTGTGTCTGGATTCTCAATTCTGTTCCGTCAGTCTATGTGTCTGCTGTAGTATCGGTTCTAGGCTGTTTTGACTACTGTGCCAGTAGCATAGGCTCTAAAATCAGGTAGAGTGAGGCCTCCCACTTTGTTCTTCTTTTTCAGTAATACTTTACTTATCTGGGGCCTCTTTCCATTCCATACAAAGTTGGTGATTTGTTTCTCCATCTCATTAAAGAATTTTTTTGGAATTTGGATAGGAATTGCATTAAATCTATAGATCGCTTTTGGTAGAAAAGACATTTTCACAATGTTAAGTCTTCCTATCCATGAGCAAGGTATGTTTTTCTGTTTATATAAGTCTCTTTTGGTTTCTTGGAGTAGTGTCTTGTAGTTTTCTTTGTATAGGTCTTTTATGTCTCTGCTAAGATTTATTCCTAAGTATTTTATCTTCTTGGGGGTTACTGTAAATGGTATTGACTTGGTGATTTCCTTTTCAATGTTCTTTTTGTTGGCATAGAGAAATCCTGCTGATATTTGTATGTTTATCTTGTATCCTGATACTCTGCTAAACTCTTCTATTAGTTTCAGTAGTTTTCTTGAGGATTCTTTACAGTTTTCTGTGTATAAGATCATGTAATCTGCAAATAGATATACTTTTACTTCCTTCTTACCAATCTGGACGCCCTTTATTTCTTTATCTAGCCTAAGTGCTCTGGCTAGGACCTCCAGCACAATGTTGAATAACAGTGGTGATAAAGGCCATCCTGGTCTGGTTCCCGATCTCAAGGGGAATGCTTTCAGGCTCTGCATTTAGCATGATGTTGGCTGTTGGCTTTGTATAAATGCCCTTTATTATGTTATGGGATTTTCCTTCTGTTCTTAATTTGCTGAGAGTTTTTCAATTTGTTAGAGTACAATTTTTCATAGTAATCTGATATGATTCTTTTAATTTCATTTGGGTCTTCTGTAACATTACCCATCTCATCTATTATCTGGGTTATTTGCTTCCTTCCCTGTTTTTCTTTTATCAGTTTGGTCAGTGGTTTATCAATTTTGTCATTTTTTTCAAAGAACCAGCTTTTGGTCTTGTTTTTCTGTTTTCTATTTCATTTAATTCTTCTCTAATTATTACTATTTGCTTTCTTCTGCTGTCTGGGGTTTCTTTCGTTGCTCTCTTTCTATTTATTCAAGTTGTAGGAATAATTCTTTGATTTTGGCTCTTTCTTCTTTTTGTATGTGTGCATTTATTGATATAAATTGACCTCTGAGCACTGCTTTTGCCATGTCCTAAAGTTTCTTGTAGGAAGTGTTTTCATTTTCATTGGATTCTATGAATGTCTTTATTTCATCCTTGATGCTTTCTCTAACCCAGTCATTTTTGAGCAGGATATTGTTAAGTTTCCAAGTATTTGATTTCTTTTCCCTGCTTTTCCTGTTATTGATTTCTGCTTTCATGGCTTTATGGTCAGAGAAGATGCTCTGTAATATTTCGATGTTTTGGATTCTGTCTTTACTGAGCTTCTTTCTGGATGTCCTATCCTTCACTGAAAGTGGTGTGTTGAAGCCTCTTACTGTAATCGTGGTGCTGTCTATCTCACTTTTCAATGCTGTTAGAGTTTGCTTCATGTATCTTGTAGCCCTGTCATTGATTGCGTAATATTTAATATGATTATATACTCCTGGTATATTGACCCTTTAATCATTATTTAGTGTCCTTCCTTATCCTTTGTGGTGGATTTAACTTTAAAGTCTATTTTGTCTGAAATTAATATTGCCACTCCTGCTCTTTTTTGATTGTTGTTTCCTTGAGTTTTAGGTTTTTTGTGTCTCTAAGTCTAAGGTGTGTCTCTTCTAGGCAGCTTATAGATCGATTGTGTTTTTTAATCCATTCTGCCACTCTTTGTCTCTTTATTGGTGCATTTAGTCCATTTACATTGAGCGCAGTTAGAGATCGGTATGAGTTTTGTGTTTTCATTTTGATTCCTTTTGTGAGTGTTGTTGACAGTTTCTTTTTCCCACTTATTTTTTTGTGCTGAGTAGTTTATCTTCATAAATTATCTTTTCCTCTTATTCGATGTAGTTGATTTTGTTTCTGCTAAGTCTATTTTTTTCCTTGTATTTTATTTTTGTGAGCAGGATTGTTAATCTCCTTTCTAGTTATCTTAATATTTACCCCTATTTTTCTAAGTTTAAAGCTAACTTTTATGTCTTTATATCTCCTTATCTTCCTCTCCATATGATATATCTATGACTACATTTCTTAGTCCCTCTTTATTGTTTTGATGTTGTCTTCTTTTACATAATGACATCACTGTTTCCTTGTTTTGAGTGTTTTTTTATCTCGTTTTATCTTCGTGATTTCCCTATCTGGGTTGACTTCTGATTGCTCTTGTCCAGTGTTCTAGTCTTGGGTTGACATCTGATATTATAGATTTTCTAATCAGAGAACACTTTTTAGTATTTCTTTTAGTTTTGATTTGGCTTTTACGAATTCCCTAGACTTCTATTTATCTGGAAATGTCCTTTGCCCATTTTTTAATTGGATTATTTGTCTTTTTCTTGTAGAGATATTGTGTTTTCTTGTAGATTTTAGAGATTAGACATTTTCTGATTTATAATAGCCAAAAAATCTTTTCCCAGTCTACAGGTTCCCTTTTTTACTGTTTTGGTGAAGTCTTTGGATGAGTATAAGTTTTTAATTTTTAGAAGATCCCGGTTATCTAGCTTATGCTCTGGACCTTGTGCATTGTTGGTTGTGATATGTATCCTGTTAATGCCGTATATTAGGGCCTCTAGCATTGCTTCTATTTTTTCTTCTGTGAACGTCATACTTTTTGGCTTTATATTTAGGTCTCGGATCCATTTCGAGTTAGTTTTTGTATGAGGTGTGAGGTATGGGTCCTGTTTCATTTTTTTTTGCAAATGGACATCCAGTTTTGCCAGTACCATTTGTTAAAAAGCCTGTATTTTCCCCATTTCATGGACTTTAGGCCCTTATTGAAGATCAGGTTACCATAGTTGGATGGATTTACATCTGGGTTCTCAATTCTGTTCCATTGGTCAATGTATTTGTCGTTGTACCACTACCAGGCTGTTTTGACTACTATAGCTGTATAGTAGGTTCTGAGGTCAGGTAGCGTGAGTCCTCCTACTTTATTCTTTTTCAGTAGTGCCTTACTTACCCAGGGCTTCTTCTCTTTCCATATAGTTAATGACAAGTTTTTCCATCTCTTTAAAGAATGTTGTTGGTATTTGGGTCGGTATTGCATTGTATTTGTAAATTGCTTTTGGTTGAATCATCATTTTCACAATGTTGAGTCTACCTATCCATGAGTATGGTATGTTGTTCCATTTATGTAGATCTCTTTTGGTTTCTTGCAGTAGTGTTTTGTAGTGTTCTTTGTATATGTCTTTTACATCCCTGGTTAGATTTATTCCTAAGTATTTTATTTTTTTCAAGGCTACTATAAATGGTATTGTTTTCCTCATTTCCTTTTCACCATTTTCTTTATTGGCGTATAGGAATCCAAATGATTTTTGTATGTTTATCTTCTATCCTGCTACTCTACTGAAACTTTCTGTTAGTTCCAGTAGTTTTCCTGTAGAGTCTTTTGGATTTTCTTAGTATCATATCATCTGCAAATAGGACACTTTAAGTTCTTCATTACCAACTTGATTGCCCTTTATTTCTGTTTCTTGCCTTATTGCTATAGCTAGGACTTCCAACACAATGTTAAATAGATGTAGAGATAAAGGGCATCCTTGCCTTGTTCCTGTTCTGAAGAAGAATGTTTTGAGAACCTCTCTCCATTGAGAACAATATTGGCCATTGGTTTTGCATAGATGCCCTTTATTATGTTGAGAAATTTCCCTTTGACCCTTATTTTATTGAGAGGTTTTATGAAGAATGGGTGTTGGATTTTATCAAATGTCTTTTCTGCATCAATTGAGATGACTGTGTGATTCTTTGCTTTTATTTATGTGGTGGAATTCATTGATTGATTTTCTAACGTTGAACTATCCTTGCATACCTGGTATGAATCCTACATTGTTGTGGTGTATTATTTTTTTTATATGATGCTGAATTCTATTGGCTAGATTTTTTTTTTTTTTTGAGAATTTTTGCATCTATATTCATGAGAGAAATTGCTCTGTAATTTTCTTTTTTTGTGGTGTCTTTGCCTGGTTTTGGTACTGGGGTTATGCTGGCTTCATAGAATGGATTTGGAAGTATTGCTTCCTTTTCTATGTTCTGAAATAGTTTGAGTAGTACTGATGTAAGGTCTTCTCTGAATGTTTGGTAGAATTCTCCAGTAAAGCCATCTGGGCCAGGGCCTTTTTGTTGTTATTGGGAGTTTTTTTTAATTATTATTACATTTTCAATCTCTTCTCTTGTTATGGGTCCGTTCTGACTTTTGACATCATTTTGTGTTAGTTTGGGTAGGTAGTGTGTTTCTAGAAATTTGTCCATATCCTCTAGGTTTTCAAATTTGTTGGAGTATAGTTTTTCACAATACTCTGTTATGATCCTTTTTATTTCACTTGGTTCTGTTGTAATGTCCCCCACTTCATTTCTTATTTGGGTTATTTGTGTTCTCTCCTGTTTTTCTTTTGTCAATTTTGCCAGTGGTTTGTCAATTTTTTTGATCCTTTGAAAGAACCAACTTTTGATTTTGTTCATTCTTTCTATTGTTTTTCTATTCTCTATTTCATTTATTTCTGCTCTGATCTTTATTATTTCCTTTCTACTGGTGGCTGCGGGCTTCTTTTGCTGTTCTCTTTCTACTTGTTCAAGTTGTGTAACTAATGTTTTGATTTTGTCCATTTTTTCTTTTTTGATGTGTACATCTAGTGCTATAAATTGACCTCTGAGGACTGCCTTTGCTGTGACCAAGAAGTTTTGGTATGATGTGTTTTCATTCTTGCTTGATTCTAAGAACTTTTTGATTCCATCTTTGATTTCTTCTATTACCCAGTGGTTTTTAAGCAGGGTGTCATTCGGTTTCCATGTAATTGATTTTTTTTCCTTGCTTTTCCTGTTGTTAATTTCTACTTTGGTGGCACTGTGGTCTGAGAAGATACTTTGTATTATCTAAATGTTTTGGATTTTGTTGAGGGCTGCTCTGTGGCCTAACACACCGTCTATTCTGGAAAACATTCCATGTGGGTTGGAAAAGAATGTGTACTTTGCAGCTGTTGAGTGGAGTGTCCTATATATGTCTATGAGATCAAGTTGGCTGATTGTGTTCTTTAGCTCTTCTGTATCTTTGTTGAGTTTCTTTCTATATGTGTTGTCCTTTACTGGCAGTGGTGTGTTGAAATCTGCTACTATTATTGTGGAATTGTCAATTTCTCTTTCAGCGCTGTTAGAGTTTGTTGTATGTATTTAGGAGCCCTGTCATTGGGCACATAGATGTTTATTATGGTTAAGTCTTCATGATGGATTGTCCTTTAGTCATTATATAATGCCCTTCTTTGTCTTTTATAGAGTATTTTGTATTAAAATCTATCTTATATGAGATCAGTATTGCCACACCTGATCTTTGTTGGTAGTTATTTGCTTGATATTTTTTTCTCCCTTTGATTTTTAATAAATTTATGTCTTTGTTTCTAAGGTGTGTCTTTTGTATACAGCACATTGATAGATCCTGTTGTTTTTTTTTAATCTAGTCTGTTACTCCATGTCTCTTAATGCTTGCATTTAGGCCATTTACTTTCAGTGTAATTATTGACAGGTGCGAGTTTATTACTGTCATTTTCAGTGCTTTTTTGTGGTGTTAACATTTCCTTTGTTCCTCTTACTCTCCTGTGCTGAGTTCCTTTTGTTTGCGTATATTTCGTTTTTATTGAGACTTTATGTTTTTCTTACTTTGATGAGTAGGTTTGTTAACTTTCTTTGTGATTACCTTGAAATTTACCTTTATCTTCCTAGGTTTGAACCAGTCTATTATTACTTGATATCACCTTGCTTTCCTCTCCATTAGAAAGTTCTATACTTATACTATTTATTCCCTCTTTTATTGTTCTGATGTTGCAATTCACAGATTAACCTCTCTGGTTCCTTGTTGCAATGGTTTTGGTTTTGCATAGTTCTTGAGAGTTCAATTCCTACGTTGGTATCTGGCAGGTACAATCTTGTGTTCTAGATTCTGCCTGTGGTCTGATGTTGTTTGTTCTCAGACTGAAGAACTCCTTTTAATAATTCTTGTAAGTTTCGTTTGGTTTTTATATATTCCCTTAATTTTTGTTTATCTGGAAATGTCCTAATTTAACCATCATATTTCAACAAAAGTTTGCAGGGTATTTTATACTTGGTTGGCAATTTTTTTTTGTCTTTCAAGGTTTTATATATGTCATCCCTTAGCATTCTTGCCTGCATGGTTTCTGCCAAATAATCAGAAATTAGTCTTATTGTTTCTCCTCTGTATGTGACTTTTTCTTGAGCTACTCACAAGATATTTTCTTTGTCTTTGTTATTATTGAGTGAGTTTATGATATGCCTTGGTGTTTTTCTTTTGAGGTCTATCCTATATGGGGTTCATTGAGCTTGTTGTATGGTCAGCTTTTCATCATTCATGATATTAAGGATGTTTTCTGGCAGCAAATCTTCAATGATCCTCTCTGCGTTTTCCATTTTCTTTCCCCGTTCTGGAACTCTGATCACTTGCAAATTTTTGCTTTTGATCGTATCCCACATAATTCTCAGGACTTCTTCATTTTCTTCATTCTTTTTTTCTGATGTTTCCTCAGAGTTGTATCCAAGTATTTGTCTTCAGTTTTGCTGATTCTGTCTTCTATCATTTCAAACTTGCTCCTCAGACCGTCTATGACACAGTCCATTTCTGAAATTTTGTTGTTTATCTTTTGGATTTCTAATTGTAGTTTTTGAATGATTTCTAGTTGTGATTTTATTGTGGCGTTTTGTTCCTGTATGACTTTCCTGAACTGTTCTATTTTTTGCCTGTATTTTCCATGAATTTGTCTACCTTTACCATAAATTTGTCTATCTTTTCTCATGTTTTTTGCTTCAACTCTTAGATTTCTCTGAATATTTGAATTCCCTGTCAGGTAGTTCTAGTGCCTTTTCTTCCTCTGGAAAGTCATCTCTTTTTTTTTTTTTTTTTTGGATGCCTACTAGAACCATCTTGTCCTGCTTTAATATCGTTTGCTGTCTTTGGGACATTCAGTAGTTATTTTCTTCATTTTTTGACTGTATATTTGTTTGTTTCATCCTGCTTCTTCGTTTTATTTGGTTATGTCTGAGCAGATGCCCTGTGCTTTCTTTGTTGTTTGCTCATCTGCAGTCACATTAATTTTCACCTCCTTTTCCAATGGTCAGGGCCAGTCATTCAGTTGTGGTTCAGCAAGGCAGGTCCAGCTGAAGGGAAGGAGCTGGGATGGGTTGTTTGTGGCATTACTAGGGCCAACAGAATCATTGCTGGGCTGGTCCCAGTAGGGCTTGCCTGTGTTGCTTGGGGGTGTGATGTTCAGTGCATGGTGCAGGTAGGCAGGAAAGAGGGGGGAGGCTGTGATGTGTGGACCTAATAGGGGTATGGAAAAGAGGAGAGGAGAGAGAAATAGGAGCCAAAAACAAAGTAGCAAAGAAATAAAAAGAGTGCTAAGGGAGCATGCCATAGGTGTGGATAGATGAGAAACTGAGAAATGAAGAAAGGTAAAAAGGGAAAAAGAAAGAAAAAAATAATTCAGTTAAAAATTTGGAAAAGAAAAAAAGAAAAGCCCCTAGGAGTCCCAGAGTCCCACTGGTGGTGCTGTTAAGACCAGGGAGGTGGATCTCAGGCTGCTCAGTATAGCCTGGCTAGAGGAAGTATAGATGTCACACAGAACCAGGTATTCAGGAGACAGGAGAAGAAGAAAAGTGTACAGAGACTAGAACTGTGAAATGAAGAAAGGCAGAAAGGGAAAAGAGAGGAAAGAAAAGAAAAGAAAAAAAAGAAAAGAAACCCCCCCCCCCCAGGGATCCCACCTATGCATCTGAGCAGATTGGGGGAGTGGCTCCTAAGCCCTGCAGTGTACCCCAGCTAGAAGGGGCTCTTAAGCTGTGAAAAGAAAGCAAAATAAGGGGAAAAAAATGTTCCAGGGATCCCACCAGGGTGGTGTCACAGGCTGGGGGAGTGGTTCCCCTTTTAAGTGTTGCTTCACAGACTTTCAAGGAGAAGCAAAGATGGCACATGGGGCCAGATGTTCCAGAGAAAGGAAAGGGAGGTGGTAGAAGGCACAGAAGAAACCATAAGAGATGGAAAGAACTAACAGGAGCTCAGGGACCCAGCCAGTGCAGGCAAGGTGAGGCCAAAGCAGTTGCCTTCCGGCCAAGAGACTGTGGCTGGCAGGAAGCACGGGGTGGGGAGGTAGGGGAGATCAGGAAAGTGTATATTGCTCATTACCAGGTTCCCTGTCTCCTGCTGGGAACTTCATGAAGCTGCTTTCCTATACTCCCTGTCCGCCAATCTCCAACGTGGGTGGGGCGAATCCAAGTGGCACGGATGCTGCAATTCCCAGCTGGCTAAGCCACAGCAGCCAGTCAAAAAGCTTGGAGGTAGAGCAGTGGAGAGAGAATGGGGAGTGGGAAAGCATGTATCTCTGGCTACCGGGTGCTCTGTCTCCTACTGGGAGTTTTGTGAAGCTGCTTTCCTGTGCTCCCTGTCTGCTGATCCCCAATAGGAGTTCAGGATGGTGGATCCATGCTGGGTTAGCTGATGGGGCCCCCCACGCATATCTCTCTTCACTTTCTGTCCTCTCTCAGTTTCTTATTCCATTCAGTGCTTGGCTGAGTTCTTTATCTCTTTATTTGACACTTCTGGCTCCAGGAATGACATTTGTCTTCGTTTTACGTAGTTTCAGGTCTTTGGTGTGGAGGGATGGTGTGGTGCTTCTGTCTATGGTGCCACGTTGGCTGAAGTCCAACCCAGTTTTTGAGCAGGGTATTGCTCAATTTCCATGTGTTAGATTTTTTTTCCTTGCTTTTTCTGTTATTCATTTCTACTTTTACAACTTTATAGTCAGAAAAGATGCTTTGTAATATTTTGATGTTTTGGATTCTGTTAACGCTTGTTTTATGGCCTAATATGTGGTCTATTCTGGAGAATGTTCCATGTGCATTGGAAAAGAAAGTATACTTGGTTGTTGTTGAGTGGAGTGTATTGTATATGTCTGTGAGGTCCAGTTGGTTGTTTGTGGCATTTAGATCTTCCATGTCTTTATTGAGCTTCTTTCTGAATGATCTGTTCTTTACTGAAAATGGTGTGTTGAAGTTGCCTACTATTATTATGGAGCTGTCTATCTCTCCTTTCAATGATGTTAGAGTTTGTTTTATGTATTTCAGAGCCCTGTCATTGGGTGTGTAAATATTTATTATGGTTATGTTCTCCTGGTGTATTGATCCTTTAATCATTATATACTCCTCTCTTATCTTTTGTGGTGGGTTTAACTTTAAAGTCTATTTTTTCAGAAATTAATATTGCCACTCCTGCTGTTTTTGATTGTTGTTTGCTTGATTTATTTTTTTCCATTCTTTGAGTTTTAATTTGTTTTTGTCTTTATGTCTAAGGTGTGTCTCTTGTAGGCAGCTTATAGACAAATAGTGAAATAGTGTTTTTTAATCCATTCTGCCACTCTCTGTCTCTTTATTGGTACCTTAGATCCATTTATATTCAGCATAATTGATAGATATGAGTTTAGTGCTATCATTTTGATGTATGTTGTGTGCATGTGTGTGTCGTTGTTGATGGTTTCTTTGTTCCACTTAATTTTCTGTGCTATGTCATTTTCCTTGTATTTTTTTTTTCCTTTTTCATTGCTGTTGATTTTGTTTTTGCTAAGTCTTTATGTTTTTCTTCTTTTTTATTTTGATGCATAGGATTGTTAGTTTCCTTTGTGGTTCCTTAATGTTTACCCCATTTTTTCTAAGTTTAAACTGATCTTTTATTTCTTTATAACACCTTGACTTCCTCTCCATATGAAAGATCTATGGCTACATTTTTTTAGTCCCTCTTTTTTGTTTTAATGTTGTCATCTTGTACATAATGACGTCTCTGTTTCCCTATTTTCAGTGTTTGAGCTTTGATTTATTTTTGTGACTCTCCTATCTGGGTTGATATCTGGTTGCTCTGTCCTGTCTTCTAGTCTTGGGCTGGGTTGTTATCTGATGTTGATTTTCTAACTGGAAGACTCCCTTTAGTATTTCTTGTAATTCTGGTTTGGTTTTTGCAAATTCCATAAACTTCTGTTTATCTGGAAATGCCCTAATTTCACCATCACATTTGACAGACAGTTTTGCTGCATATATAATTCTTGCCTGGCAATTTTTTTTTTTTTTTCCTCCTTCAGGGCTTTATATATGTTATCTTATTGCCTTCTTGCCTGCATGGTTTCTGCTGAATAGTCCAAGCTTAGTCTTATTGACTCTCCTTTGTAGATGACTTTTTGTTTATCCCTTGCTACTCTTTAAATTCTCTCTTTATCTGTGGTTTTGGCAAGTTTATTGTAATATGTGTTGGTGACTTTCTTTTGGGATCTACCTTGTGTGGGATTCACTGAGCATCTTGGGTAGATATCTTCTCATCTTTCACAACATCAGGGAAATTTTCTGCCAACAAATCTTCAACAATTATTTCTGTATATTCTGTTATTCCCCCCATCCCTCATTCTGGTACTCCGATCACTCATAGGTTATTCCTCTCGATAGAGTCCCACATGATTCCTAGGGTTTCTCCATTTTTTCAAAATTCTTTTATCTGATTTTCCCTCAGATAAGTTGGTGTTAAGTGCTTTATCTTCAATCTCATTAATTCTGACTTCCATTGCCTCAATTCTGCTCCTATGACTTTCTTTTGAGTTGTCTAATTCTGAAATTTTATTGTTAACCTTCTGGATTTCTGTTTGCTGTCTCTGTGCAGCCTGTTAAATTTGTCATTATGCTCATCTATAATCTTCTTAAGTTCTTCTATTACATCGTGTGTTCTATGGCTTGTTGTGCATTTTGCCTGATCTCCTTCCTGATGTCTTGGAGAGTTCTGTATATTAACCTTTTGTATTCTACCTCCAGTAATTCCAGGAAATTCTCTTCATCTGGAAGATTTCTTTGATTCTTTATTTTGGGAGCTTGCTGAAGGCAACATGGTCTGCTTCTTTATGTGATTCGATGCTGACCGTTTTCTCCCAGTCATCAGTAAGTTATTATATTTATTTATTTTATGCTTGTTTACCGTGTCCTAGCTTCTAGTTTTGTTTTGTTTTGCTATTCCCAAATAATCTCTTCGTGTGGGCTAGTTTGATTATTGGCACCTTCGAACATCTAATGTCCTGTCATCAGGTGGTTAGATCTGTTACTAAGTATGTGAGCCCAGGACTCCATTTTCTTTTCTTGTATGGATTCAGCTTAGGTGTCCAGATTGTCTGTCACCAAGTATATAGTGCAGGCTTTCACCTACAGTCCTAGATGGGCAGGGGTGTATCTGGCTGCAATAGAGGGTTGCGCACTGAGCAAGGCAGGGGGCTGACAGTAGCCCCTGAGTACCTGGGAGGAAAGTGCGTCCTTGTTCCCTAGAGTGTGTAGGTGGGTGGGTTTTGCAGCTGGACTATGGGCACCCAATACAGGTGGCTGTAAGGACAGGGAGTCGGCACTTATTCTTGGACCCCTCTCATGGGTGGCTAGGTGGTATGGGTGGAGCCACCTGTCCTCAGCCCCTTGATGTGAGTAGGTGAGGGCCCTGCTTAATAGGCAGAGCAGTGTCAAATGTCACAAACTTGTCTCTCTACCATATAGCTGATACAGTCTAAGTTAGGCTTCAGGTATATACACTGTTGTACTGTGTTAATGAGGACCTAGGCTGTTGAAATGGGCCTACACAGGGGGGAAAGGCATTCAAAGTCCGTGGACTCCTTTGCTAGTTCTGAGTTCTCAGCTCAGGAGAGCTGGCAGATTACTTTTTTCTCTGCTTGTTAATTTGTTGCATCTCCAAGGCTGGGAAAATGGCTCAGGGTTCATGATGCGTCCTACTTCTGGCCCAGGGGACATGGCAATCTCTGAAGCTGACTCAGGACCCATTGCAGAATGGGGAGGGGTCAGGTAAATGGAAGTGAGATTTTTTCCCAAAGAGGTGTTTTTTTGATCCATGCTGTAGGTTAGATGTATGTTCTTACCTTTTGCTGATTGAGCATTGCTTTTTCACTGGTTCTAGAGGTATGAGTAGATTCTTCTCTGCTTGACCTCTCCCGATATGGAAAACACATCCCAAACGCCACTTCTTGCTTCACTGTGCACAGCTGAACTGACCTGCACTGTTCCAGTTCATGCTGAGTCAGGTCTCGCAACTCCTCGCTGCTTCTGAACTGTCTCTCCCTCCCCCTGCTGCTCAGTCTGAATCCTCAGCTTTGCCTTTGATATTGAGTGCTCCTACATTGTCATATACAATTGATTCTCTTGTTTTTTCCTGTCTTTGTTGAAAGAGGGACCACAGAAAGTGTCTGAACACTCTGCCGTCTTAGCCCCTCCCGAGGATTTTTATAAAATGAAATTAATAGGAATGGTCAGGAAAGAAGTACAAACAAAATGAAAACGACATCTCAATTATGAGTTAGCAGATAAATTATATGTTATTGTTGCTCATTGTCATCGAGTCGACTCGACGCATGGAGACCCATGTGTGCAGAGTAGAGCTGCTCCATAAAATTCTCAAGGTTGTTACCTTTTGGAAGCAGATCACCAGGCATATCTTCTGAGGTGCCTCTGGGTGGATTCAAACTGCCAACGTTTTGGCTAGCAGTTAAAAGCAAACCGGTTTCTATGATTTATGGATTTGAATAAAATAGAACATATTCAAATAGAATTTTCACCTACTGAAAGGTGCCATTGAGAACATTGACCAAAATATGGTTTCAAAATATACGTTAAATTACAAAATTACTGTCAAATTATAGAAAAATGCTTATCAGGATTTAAGTGTTTTAAAAAAATAGGCAGAAATCATTTGATATTGTTTTCAGTGCAAGCTAGGCCCTCCTTTTCATACTTGCCAAAGAATTTTCCAATTTTTTTTGTTTGTTTAAGATACCACTTCTTTTCTCATATTCCTAGGCAGAATACATAATTTAATTCTTTCAAAAAAATACTGGTCATTAGGAATGAACTTTATCAACTATTTTTGTGTATCTATCTCAGTACCTGTATAGAGATTTACCCAGGTATCCTAATCTAGAATTTAAGAAAACTGGCTATACCACAGTGGAAAATAGACTAATTTTAAGTTAGTAAATCAAAAGGAAGTTTAAGATTACCGCTTAATAATTCTGAGAATTATTTAAATAGATATGTCTGCAGTTTAGTTTTTTTTTTTAAATCTTCACATAATTATTGAAGCATAAACATGATATTGAAGTAATTGAATTTGCCAAGGATTTCATTCTTCTTGGATCAACAACCAAAGCCAATGGAAGCAGCAGTCAAGAAAACAAATGACATATCGCATTGGGAAAAGCTGCTGTAAAAGGCCTCTAAGTGTTAAAAATCAAAGATATCACTTTGAGGACTAAGGTGTACATACCCAAACCATGGTCTTTTCAGTCCTGTTATATACATGTGAAAGCTAGACAATGAGTAAGAAAGACCAAAGAAAAATGGACACCTTTGAATTGTGGTGTTGGTGAAGAATATTGAATATACCAGGGACTGTCAGAAGAATGAACAAATCTATCTTGGATGAAGTACAGCTAGAATGTTCCTTGGAAACACAGCTGGCAAGACTTTTTCTTGCTTATTTTGGACATGTCATCAGGAGGGATCAATTGCTGGAGAAAGACATCGTGCTTGGTAAAGTAGAAGTTCAGCGAAAAAGCAAGAGACCCTCAATGAGACGGATTTACACAGTGACTACAATGGGCTCAAACACAGCAACAATTGAGAAGATGGTGCGGGATTAGGCAAGATTTGTGTTGGAGTCCACTCGATGACATCTAACAGCAACAAATGTGATAAATATCCCTTTTTCCTAAAGTAAGACTGATCTGTTATTACTTCTCCCCTTATGTGAGTGGCTTGCCACAAACATGTTTTACCTTAGGTGAAAACAGCTGTGATGAAAATATGGCTCACTGAATGCAAGTACAATTGCAAGCCTGTTTAGCTTGTTCAAACTATTCAAATAAAAATCAGGTGTTGTGATAAGACATTGGAATGAAGAAAGAGGATAAGAAAAATAGAGCAAAATGTAGTAAATTGGAACTGGAAAAACAGAAGTGGTTGTTTTTTATTTTTGCTTTGTTTGGGACAATAACTGCTTTGGTGGCCCATCCTTCATGAGGAAGTAGTGGACAGAATTGTCCCAGGGCATTAAACTTAAATTCTTTCAAGTGTTAACCTTTGGGACCTTCCTTATGCCATAATGGATGAGGTCAATATCATTGACATTTATTCTTTACATAGGAATTATCTGATATGTATTGCTTCTCTGTACTCTGTTTTAGGTCCAAGTCAGGAGATGCTAAACTCCAATTCACTGAGTTTAGTTTTCTTTCATTCCTGTCAGCTACTATTTCTCATAAGGAATAATTGAACATATGCTTCTCCTTTTCTTTGGCAAGAAGTCCATTCCTATTTAAAGGTGTCAGCAAAGGCTAGTTAGATTAGTCCTAATGCCTGGATACAGTTGTTGGATATAGGACTCAATATCACAGAGCAGGCTTTCCCAGGGTTTGAGGATTGAGGTTAAGCCTTCATGACCCTGTATTTCAAAGCATGTAGATTCTGTCAGTTTCCCATTTGAGTTTATTCCATAATGGCAGTCTATGGTTAAATATAACTAACAAAACCTGCTTGACGCTTTCTTGAAGTCTGGTTCTCTGGCTTTTGAGATAGAATACTCAAGGGTAAGCCTGTCCACACAGCATATTGTGGAGTGTGCAACTGAATTTCTTTAAGAAGGAAACACATCCCAACTTATTTGGGCTGAACTTTCATGTTTTATTTGAAAGTGTGTGTGTGATAAATATATTTAATTATTTTTCCTACTGGTTCTGTTTCTCTGGAGAACTCTAATACATAATCTTAAATTGTACTCTTTTTTCATGTATTCATGTGTAAAAGTATGAGTTATGTAGGAAATATTTACATTCTTATCAAACTGATCACAGCTATCCGAGCGTGTGCTGAACAAGTGGTCAAACTTTCCAGAAGTTAGTATGCTTTGTAACAGATGACTGCTCCAGAGTGTAGAATAAATGAAACACTATTTCTGCAAATCATTTTCTTTGTTTTTAATTTTAAAAAATCCCAATACTAAGGCTTTAAAAACTGTTCCAGTGGAAAAGACCATACCTGTATACCTATTTTATGTTGTATGTTTTTGAGATTTTTGTTAGGTGTCATCGAGTAGGTTCCATCTCATAGCGACCCTATGTACAACAGACGAAACATTGCTGGGTCCTGTGCCATTCTCACAATCATTGCTATGCTTGAGCCCATTGTTGTAGCCACTGTGTCAATCCATCCCTTGAGGGTCTTACTCTTTACCAAGCATGATGTCATTCTCCAGGGACTGGTTCCTCTTGATAACATGTCTGAAGTATGTGAAACAAAGTATCTTCATCCTTGGTCCTAAGGAGCATTCTGACTGTACTTCTTCCAAGGCACATTTGTTCATTCGTTTGGCAGTCCATGGTATACTGAACATTCTTTGCCAACACCATAATTTAAAGGCATCAATTCTTCTTCCGCCTTCCTTACCCATTTTAGAGCTTTCACATGCGTATGAGGCTGTTGAAAACACCATGGCTTGGGTCAGGAGTACTTTAGTCCTCAAGGTGACTTCTTTCATTTTTTAACACTTTAAAGAGGTCTTTTGGGTCAGATTTTCCCAATGCAATATGTTATATATACAAAATATTATACATATATTATGATGTGTATAATATATAATTGCACATATATCATTTTCATAAATAAAATTTGTGAGTGAAATTCCTGTGGCACTATATTTTTTGGATGCTTTATTTTTGTTTAGTTTGATCTTCAGTTGCTAATGACTGCTAACCCTACACCCACTGAACAAGTAGTTAATGATCCAGAACAATTAAATTCAATAGGCTATGCTTCTATTCATATGTACGTTGTAGTAAATCATTTTGTAATGTGAAAAGTTAAGAATATAATTATTTTACAGCAGTAATTATATAAACTAGTTGGCAATTTCAAATGTTCATGTATATTAAGCTATATTTACATAGCTATAAATACAGATACATATCTTTTAGAGGGACACATCTGTATACTAGGCAAAGGCATCATGATCACAGGAAAAATTCTCTGTATGTGTGTGCGTTTTCTTTTACAATCAGTAAGTCAAATTCGGCCATATGGTGATCAACTGCATTTACTGAAATTATGTGGATATAAATAAACTCTAGACATCATGATTATAATCAAATGAAAAAAACTCCATAATTGTATTTAGTGTGGCCCTGCACCTGTTTTCTATTCCAAAGACTTTCCCCATCTATGAATCTATCATTAGGATTCCTCTGTCATGCAAACAATGTCTTGAATGTCTGCAAGCTTCAACGTTCTTTTTCAGGTGTGATGATGGATTAGAAGAAATCTAAGTCAGGTTCCCTGTTATCAGGAACTTCAGAAATAATAGATAATACTTAACCATTGTAAATCTAATCAGCACAGTACTCTTGATCCAGCCACTTGCAATTTAACCAACGAAATCTGTGTGAAGACAGAAAAATCGTGAAAATTACACAATAACCTATTATTAAGACTCAGAAAACAATCTTGTTCTATTCTTTGCAATCAATATCCTGTGCTTATAAAGGTAGTTTCAACCAGACTGAAAGAAACTTACCTAGGTTTTTAATTCATTTTCTTCTAGGCTTAGTCTCATGACCTACAGAATGATTATTAATGTGTTACTATTGATAGTAATATATATATAATGTGCACACACCTATAAGAATTGATGGATATGTTCTGAAAAATAATAATGCAAGCAATTTAACAAAAGCGTTTAGACTAGAGGGAATAATTGCAATAATTGTCATGAGACAGCATCTTTGTTATTCAGTGAGAAACCATTTTTCCCCATGGGTTTGAATAAATGATTGTGGGGAAAAAAAGGAAATAAAATACAGCTATTTATAAGAATGATTCTTTTCCATCTTTCTAGCCCTGCACTTCAGGACTGATTGCTACATATGAGAAATTTCCCACTGCTCTAAGAGCAAACTTCAAATTTGTTAGTATAGCACAAGTGTTCTTTGGAAATAATACAACTGCTCCTCTGCAAGACAAAGTTGCCTGCAATTCTTTGCTTCCTCGTGGATTCAAGCCTTAACATTGTTGTTCCATTTTGGCTCTTACCTCTTGTTGGCATGTCTCACAAACACACGTAAATGCCAATTTTTTCCCCAAACAATTGCTAAAGCCCACTGCTATACACACAGGCTCTCTTTATGACTCCTTCTGTGTTAGCTTTGGACTTGGTACATAATTCTCCTATCACACTGTATTGAATTACATATTTAAATTGCTGCCTCCGTTAGAACAAGGGTCACCTACTGTTTGTCTTTCGATTGACAATAGTCAGTAGACTCCCAGATATTATTCAATAAATATTTGTGGAATGGATGAATAAATTAAAAGATAATTTACTGTTAATAATATGATCAAATAGAGTAAGGTATATGAAAATATTTTAAAAATAAATATAATTTTGTTGTCTCATGGTAATTCATTAATAAATAACATGAGAAGTGGTACAACTGCAGGCACTATTGAGGCTTGTCTTTATACATTTTTTTATAGATTGAAATGGGAGATGTGACTTGTGGAACACAAATAGTATAGCTTCTTCCTGATGAAGGAGAGACTGAAAAAAACATTATCTAGAAAAAATTTCTTTGAGCAAAGCTCCAGGAACATTTCCACATTGAAAGAAATATAGCAATTATGATTTTCGTTTGTTCTGGGCTATGTACACGTAACATTTTGTAGGTAAATCAGGTCATTTTTGCAAAATATATATTGTATGCAGGCCAGTGCACAACCATTACAATGCAGTAGGCGAAATGAACCCAGATCTGAGATTGTCCTGCAATGATTATGAAGTTGTTAAGTGGAGTGATACCCACCACCCAAGAGGACATTGAAAAGTAAAGCCTTGGCATTCATTAAAGGCTGGGTCAGCTATGCATCCTTTCTGCCTCTACCAATACCAGCCTCAACCCTCAACCCCAGTATAAGGAACAATATTATTCATCCTTGCTTTCTCATTGCTTCTGGCACTGCTATCTTCACTGCATCAGCCAACACCAAAAGATAATGAAGAAAATTAATGCTGACTCCACCATCTTATATCATGTTTACCAGACCTCACTTGAAAGCCACAATCAAAATCTATTTTGCACCCATGAAAGTCCCTCTAAAAGACTATTAATCTCTACCATGCCTAACATTAATTATTGCTGATGTTTGTTGCTTTCAGTTAGGGCTCAAGTTGCTTCTATAACCTGCGATGGTCTAAATTGTTTGGCCCATACTCCTTTGCAATTTCTCTCCACTTACTCTATATTTCATCACTGTCTTTCCTCTCAAATTTTTTGAAATGCCCATTCTATGATCAGTCAATTCTCAGAATACTTCCTTCAATTTGTTGCTTTAAATGAAAGTTGATTCTTCCCATAGGACACTGTCTTTTCTGTAATCATCAAGTAGAAATATTTATTTACTCAGCTTCTTCATAATTCAGAGGCAAGACTGAAGGTATTGTTTTGATTGCTCACCTATTGTGTCTGTATAATTTTTCCTCTAACTATAGTATAAAGGAAACCCTGGTGACATAGTGGTTAAGACCTTTGGCTGATAACCAAAAGGTCAGCAGTTTAAATCCACCAGGCACTCCTTGGAAATTATACGAGTAGTTCTACTCTGTCCATAGGATCTCTATGAGTCAGAAATGACTCAACAGCAACGGGTTTGGTTTTGTTCTATAAAAAAACAACAAAGTGAAAAAGTATCTTATTTTGAGCACTGTCTTTTGTCTAATGCTGCTATAACAGAAATGACCACAACTGGATGGCTTCAAAAAAGAGAAATTTATTCTCTTACAGCCCTGTAGCCTACAAGTCCAAATTCAGGGCATCGGTTCCAGGGGAAGGCTCTCTCTCTCTGTCAGTTCTGGAGGAAGGTTCTTGTTGTCAATTTTCCCTTGGTCTAGGAGATTCTCTGTGCGGGAACCTCAGGTCCAAAGGACATGCTCTGCTCCTAGAACTGTTTTCTGGGTGGTATGAGGTCCCCCTGTCTCTCTGATCACCTGTCTTTTATATCTCAAAAGAGATTGGCTTAAGACACAATTCAATCTGGTAGCTCTCATCAACATAACCTGCACTAATCCAGCTCATTAATATGGTAGTGGTAGGATTTACAACACAGAGGAAAATCACAAAGTTGTGCACAATCACACAATACTGGGAATCATGGCCTAGCCAAATTGACAGATATTTTGGGGGAGACACAGTTCAATCCATGACAAGCACCTTATTATCAGTATTGGATTGGTCAATGCCTCACCCTTTATTGTAGTGATGACTTGGGTATCTGATCATACATCAAATTCAGACAATATTCCAGGTGCAATTAATGTTCATGTATAACGCTTCAATGCCCTGGTCCCCGGATTTTGGCACCTACATTTTTGACCTCAAAAATTCCAATGACTTTTTCCTCACTTTTCACTCCTCACTAATTTCTAAAATCACAATTTATATTTTTTCTTCAGAAATAATGCTGCTTAACAAGATCATCAATGTAAACATTGTATTATGGAGACATACCTCCTTCCTCACCTTCCTTTTGGCTTTCTCAAGTTCTCCAAATGCATGTTTTCTTCTTCCTTATTACTCACACAATCCATTGACTGTTCCGTGTCTATATCTTTCTTTAGTATTTACTCCCAGCCACACCTAGCAAATATTGCATGATTCACCTTTTGAATTACAATTTGATTATATTTCTGAAGTGACATCATACGTACCTGTCAGTATTCTGACCCTAGAAGAACCAGAGAAGGATCAAAATCTTTGGTTTTGATGAAGTCAAACTACCTGGTTTTCTATCTAAGATATATCACTGTTTAGGCAACTCTTTGAAGGAGCCCTGTTGGCACAAGTGTTAAGTACTCAGCTGCTAACCAAACAGTTGGGAGTTCTAAATCACCAGCTGTTCCACAGGGGATAGATGTGGCAGGCTCCTTCTGTGAAGATTTCAGCCTTGGAAACCCTAATGAGCAGTTTCACTCTGTCCTATAGGGTTGCTATTAGTCAGAATCAACTGAACAGCAATAGGTTTGGGGCTTTAGGCAATTCTTCAACTTTGTCCAAGTGTCAATTTTCTCATCCACTAATTAAAAATAATAATAGTAGAGACTTCATAAATTTACTCTAAAAAGAATAAAACAGCCCAAATAAATAATTTATTGGGTATGTACAGAGTATTTAGTAATTTCAAGCATCATAATCATCACGGATGTTATTACTAACATCAATTTTCTCTGTGACTCCATCTGACAAAACAGAGGTAGGATTATATTTATGGTTATTTTGAATTTATGGTCACCAATTTAACTGGGCCTTCAGCACTGATTGATATTACTGTATTTCTTTTTCCCTCATTGCCCTCTCAAGTAAACTATTTTAAAACTGTTTTGTGTTCTCCACCAACCTCTAATCTACCATCAAAGTCTGCCCCCATCCTCGTTACCTCAGCATTTACAAAGTAAGTATAAACCAACATACGATAACCTCCTTTCTTTCCACCCTGAAATCTTCAAAACTACAGGCATAGACACCCGCATTGTAATATCATTAACTTCATTCAAAAATCTTTCCTACTCGGCTGTTAGTTGCAAAAGGACAGTAGATATATCTGTTTTAGCGCCTACCCTAAGAGACTAGTCCAGTGACTGTTAACCGATATGGTTGATCCTAACCCTAACCTTCAAAAAATAAATGGAAAAAAATTTTGTTTGTTTTTATTGATTTTTAGATATTTACAATATTTTCAAAAACAGAGAAAATTGTGCATAGTTTTTAAACAAAATACTATTTTTTTATGGTGGTAATTTAATTAGGAAATTAAAATTTTACTTGACCTTTTTTAATGTTTTGATCATTTTCTCAATGTTTGATGGAAACTAAATAAAATTATTGAATACCCATGGTGAATTTTAGTCATATTTCTTTCAAGGAACCCAGGTGGTGCAATGGTTAAGTGCTTGGCTGCTAACCATAAGACTGCTGTTTGAATCCACCAGCTGCTCCTCAGGAGAAAAATCCTGGCAATCTCTTCCACAAGGATTACATCCTAGAAAACTCTATAGGGCAGTTCTACTCTGTCATACAGGGTCACTATGAGTCAGAATTGACTCTACAATACACAACAACAGCATATTTGTTACAAATTATTTTACTGACAAGGATGTCAGGTGGAGAATTTATTTTTTTATAGTATCCAAATTAAATCCAGTTGCCATATTTTTACTCAAATAATGCATGCATAATACTTTTTTTCCAACTGCGCAACCCCTACATTATTTCCATAAATGTGCTATGCATGTTATATGCGTTGTCACTTTAAGCGGGAATATTATATACAAAACAACTTATTTTTTTAAATTTATATTCAAAGGAAAAAATATGTATATACAAAAACTAGTCCTTCTTTCCGCAATGTTGCATTAGAACATCTGCAGTGATGGAAAGAAAAAAAGAAAGATTTGCTTTCCAATTAATTATTCTAATATTTGCGTGACTAAATAAATGCTGATCACTAAAAACAAAACAAAACAAAGTAAAACTTGAAGTGATCATTTAAAGGCTGGAATACTCTAGGGACAATTGTGCATTTGCTAACTAGTATGTTAATATGCTATTACAGGTAAAGGAGTATGAGTTAGATAACCAATTGAATCTTAGTCTAGTGGTAAATGCTCACCAGCAATTTCCTAACCTATTTATATTGGTGTAACTTTATGCTTTATTTTATAAATTATTTTCTGTTTTCCTTTTTTTCTCTGTGCAAGGCTCATGTCCACTAACTCTTCACTCTATGTTCTCTATTCAGGTATATTACAAAAACATTGCTCTGCAAACTGTAAAATAGTCTATACTTGAGTTGTCTCTATTCTTTTGTTCCTTACTTTCCACTCTGTCAACATTAACTGAGAGTTCTTTTTAATAAGCTAAATGAAACAGGATAGCAAACATTACCACAAAATTTTTTTTCACTATGTTAACTCAGAGTTTCTCAGACTCGACATTATTGACATTTTGGGTAGAATTGTCCTTTGATGTGAGCTGTCCCGCACATTGTAGGAAGTTTAACAACCTCTCTGTCTTCTACCCAGTAATTCTCAGTAGCAACTTGCTTCCATTTGTGAAAATCAAAAAATGCCTCCAGACGTTCCCAAGTATACCTCTACAGCAAGCTTGTGTTTAACTCTGTTAAATGAATTTGATGTTAATACAAATAATTAATTATCATCAAAATACCCCTTGCACAACTCAGGGAGGGGGTGACTATCTAAATTCAGATACTATTAATTTAGTTAGTAGAATATAAATAGGTAAAATATCCAAGTTTTTTCTTCTCCTTCTTTCTTTCTTTATTGGACATAAAGAAAATACTACATGGTCATGATGGGCTGGCAAGATCTAAACATATAAAACTAACTTGTTTTCAAAGATCAGATCCTGTCTTGCCAAATGCTAGTTCATCTTTTAAACGTGTGTTTTATGATGTTAATTTGTTTCATTTGAAGTCATATCCCATCTGTAGTAAGGCTACGTTCAAACTTCAACGTGAAATTTCCCAATTCACAGCACAGTTAGGTATTTCACACTATAGAAATAGCCAATTCTGTCTTCCTTTCTTCTCTCTTCCTCTCTTCCCTCTTTTTCGTCCTCTCTCTTTCTCTCTCTCACGCACACACATATACACACACAAAACACACACACACATACGTCTCATGCTGTTTTATTGTCAAATCAATTCGATCACTTAAACAGCAGAAATAACTGGGCCAGGGCATGATTGATGTATTATTTTTAAATTGCTGCAGATCAAACTTGAAAGGATAAAATTGATTGAGTGGGAGCCATTATTGTTGCTAAGAAAGCTAAATGGATTTCAGAGGAGTTTATTCAATCCCAGAATAAAGAAACCTCAGAATTGAAAGATTTTATTTTTAGTCCAAATTGTGTCCCTTTTAGATTCCCTCATAGATATGGTTGCAGCATTGACTTGAATATTTAAAAAAAAAAAAAAAATTACCATTGAGTGGATTCCAACCCATAGAGACCCTATAGGACAGAGTAGAACTGCCTCAAAGGGTTTCCAAGGAGTAGCTGGTGGATTCGAACTTCTGATCTTCTGTTTAGCAGCCATAGCTCTTAACCACTGCATCACCAGGGCTCCAAATACTTAGGCATAGTAAAAAATATCAAGTCTCAGCAAATCCAATTGCACCTGATTAGTAATATCTTTCTCATGGAGACGTTGGGTAGTACAAAAGGGTAATGTACTTGGCTGCTAACTGAAAAGTTGGAGGTTTGAGACCACCCAGAGGCATTTCTAAATAAAGCCTTCATGATCTACTTTCTAAAAATCAGCCATTGAAAATTCTGTGGAACAAAGTTCTACTCTGACACACATGAGGTTGCCAACAGTTAGAATTGACTCAAGGACAACTGTTATTATTATTATTATTATTTTTCTTTCTTGTAGGTTGTAAATCCAGGTATCTTTTATTCTTTAATGCTAAAACATTCTTGCCATAACTATACATAATGCATTATTTTTCATAACAGCTATTTTGACCTTGAGTCCATTTTATTGATATAAACCAAAAAAAAAAAAATCTCACTGCCCTCAAGACAATTCCAACTGAGATAGAAGCATGAAAAGAGCAGTGTTGTGCCTTGTGTATCTTTCCATCTTGAAAATACACCAGGATCCTTATCATTTAATATTTTACTTTAAAAGCCTAATACACAAAACCTTACCCCTAATCTTCCAAAATAAGACAAACATTTCCTCTTGAAGCATTTTTAAACCTACCTGCCTGTAGTATGCCAAATAAAAAAGTCCATACATATGCTTTGAGAATATTCAAACATTTCCATGCCTAGTAACAGGAGTATTCATTTGAAGCTAAAACTCTGTCAGTTAAAACATGCAGTCTTCAACTACTGATGACTTTTACATTTTTGAAAAGAAAACAATCATTAACAATAACAACAAATTACCTTGAAATAGTTCACTCAAAGTTTGTCTTACTTGTAAATATGTTAAACTAAATGTGGTAAATATTTTTATTAACACCCTTGAACTCATCATCACGAGTTTTCCTGAAATACAATAAGCAATAATTTTGGAGATGTTTTCAGGTGACAATCTATATGAAATCTCATATACTAAAAGCATATTTCTTGAAGACTTAAGACAACAAAAAATTTTTTATGATTTTTTTGCTTCCCTCCCTCCCTCCCTCCCTCCCTTCCTCCCTCTTTCCCTTCCCACCTCCCTCCCTTCCCCCTTCCTCCCTTTCTTTTCCTAGTTTTAATGCATGGCCTATGATCTCTGTTAAAATGCTGAATATAAATTTTGATAAAGAAAATTCTTATCTTATTTTTTATCTCAAAAAGTGCCAATATTTCAAAGTTGTTCAATATCCCATAGTTTTTTCATACATTTTTCTCAGAAAACAGAAAATCCTTTCTATTGTTAAATTCCCTATCTCAGTAATAGTCGCTGACTTTATTTACTTTTTGATTAAATTTTTGTCTTGTTGATCATATGACTTTTGTTATTTTTTTCTTTTAATTTTGTGAATCTTATAATGGATTTTTAAAATAATAAACTCTGTTTTTACTTCTGGAATAAGCCACACTTTGTCATCATATGTTATTTTATTTGTGCATTTTAAATTTATTTGGTTAATATTTTGGTTAGAATTTTTGCATCTATGTTCATGAGAGATATAAACAAAAATTTTTCTTCTTGAATTTATAAAGTGCTTATGCTGGTATCATAAAACTAGTTTTTGCTAACATTTTTTGCAAATTGTTGCTATTTCTTTCTTTAAAAGTATAGAAGAAACTCATCGAAAAGCCGTCTGGACCTAGGACTTTTATACAATTTTATTTTAAATAATAGATTCATTTTTAAAGTTATAAAATTATCTGGATTTTTTTTTTTTATTTCTTTTTGAGTGAGTTTTGTTTTTTTTTTTAATTATAAAGGAATTTATCTAAACAGTCAAATGTATTAGCATTTTTTTATTTTAATATCTTAGGTCCTTCAGGAAAATAACTTGGATTCTCTTTTTTGATCAAACATTATTATAAGAGTTTATTAGTATGATTAACCTATTAGTCTTGTCCTTTTTCTCTATTACATTTTTGGTTTCTATTTCATTCACTTTTTCTTTAATCTTTGTTATTATTTTTTCTTTGTATGATCTTTAGTTTGTTTAACATTCTTTTAATAACTTGTTGAGATGCAAACTTAAAGCATATTATTAAAAGTACTACTATATAAATTAATCAAATTTCCTACTTCATGGGGAAGGATAATTCATAAAATAATATGTATGTGTACATCATAAAAACCTCCACAAATTGCCATCAGCACAATAGGTATTAAAAAATAATCAAATTATTTAATTTTTACTTATCTCATTTAAACAAATATATGAGATGAAAGCATTTTCTTATTCCAAATGAGAAAGATTAAAAAGATCATTCCCCCACACATCTGTCAGTTTGTTATACTGTGGGGGCTTCCATGTTGCTGTGATGCTGGAAGCTGTGCCATCGGTATACAAATACCAGAAGGGTCACCCATGGTGGATAGGTTTCAGCTGAGCTTCCAGAAAAAGATAGCCTATGAAGAAGGACTCGAGGTCTACTTCTGAAAAGAGTTAACCAGCAAAAACCTTATGAATAGCAGCAGAACATTGCCTGATATAGTGCCGGAAGATGAGCCCCTCAGTTTGGAAGGCGCTCAAAAGACAACTGGGGAAAGCTTCCTCCTCAAAGTAGAGTCAACATTAATGAGGTGGATGTTGCCAAGCTTTCAGGACCCACACTTGCTGTTGTGGCACAACTCAAAATGAGAGAGAAACAGCTACAAACATCCATTAATAATCAGAATGTGGAATGTATGAAGAATGAATCTAGGAAAGCTGGAAATCCCCAGAAATTAAAAAGAATGCATAAAGATCAATATCCTAGGCATTAGTGAGCTGAAATGGACTGTTATTGGTCTTTTTGAATTGGACAATCATATGGTCTACTATGTCAGGAATGACAACTTGAAGAGGAATGACAACTTGAAGAGGAATGACATTTCATTCCTTGCCAAAAAGAACATTTCAAGATCTATCCTGAAGTATGGCATTGTAGTAGTAGGATAATATCCATATGCTCACAAGAAGACCAGTCAATATGACTATTATTCAAATTTCTGCACCAACCACTAAGGCCAAAGATGAAGAAATTGAAGATTTTTACAAACTTCTGCAGCCTGAAATTGATCTGACATGCAATCAGAATGTCCTGATAATAACTGGTGATTGGAATGCAAAAGTTGGGAACAAAGAAGAAGGATGAGTAGTTGCAAAATGTGGCCATGGTGACAGAAATGATGCTGGAGATCCCATGATAGAATTTTGCAATACCAACGAATTCTTCATAGCAAATACCTTTTTTCCAAAAGAAATGGTGACTATTTTTTTTTTTTTTTATACCTATGAACCTCACCAGATGGAATACACAAGAATCAAATCGACTACATCTGTGGAAAGAGAAGGTGGAAAAGCTAAATATCATCAGTCATAACAAGGCCAGGAGCTGACTGTGGATCAAATCATCAATTACTCATATGCAAGTTCAAGTTGAAACTGAAGAAAATCAGAATAAATTCACAAGAGCCAAAGTATAACCTTGAGCATATCCCACCTGAACTTAGAAACCATCTCAAGAATAGATTTGACATGATGAATACTAATTACTGAAGACCAGATGAGTTGTGGAATGACATCAAGAACATCATAAATGAGGAAAGCAACAGATTATTAAAAAGACAGGAGAGAAAGAAAAGACCTAAATGAATATAGAAGAGACTCTGAAAGTCTCTGTTGAAAGTTGAGTAGCTAAAGCAAAAGGAAAAATGATGAAGTAAAAGAGCTAAACAGAAAATTTCAAACGGCATCTCAAGAAGACAAAGTATTACGATGACATGTGCAAAGAACTGGAGATAGAAAAACACATAGGAAGAACAATCACAGCATTCCTCAAGATTAAAAAACTGAAGAAAAAATTCAAGCCTTGAGTTGTGATATTGAAGGATTCTATAGGGAAAATATTAAACAAAGTAGGAAGCATCAAAAGAAGATGGAAGGGATACACAGAGTCACTATACCAAAAAGAATTAGTTGACTTTCAAACATTTCAGAAGGTAACATATGATCAGGAACCCTTGGTACGAAAGTAAGAAGCCCAAGCTGCACTTAAGGCATTGGCAAAAAAACAGGGCTCTGGGAATTGACAGAATACCAACTGAGATATTTCAACAAACAGATGCAGTACTGGAAGTATACTAAGAAATTTGGAAGACAGCTACCTGGCCAACTGACTGGAAGAGATCCATATTTATGCCTATTCCCAAGAAAAGTGACCCAACTGAATCTGGAAATTATTGAACAATATCATTAACACCACATGCAAGCAAAATTTTGGGGAAGATTGTTCAAAAGTGGCTGCAGCAGTATATGAACAGAGAAGTGCCAGAAATTCAAGACAGATTTAGAAGAGAATGTGGAACAAGGGATATTTTTCTTGATGTCAGATAAATCTTGGCTGAAAACAGAGAATACCAGAAAGATGTTTACCTGTGTTTTATTGACTACGCTAAGGCATTCGGCTGTGTGGCTCATAACAAATTATTGATAACATTGTGGGGAATGGGAATTCCAGAACACTTAATTGTGCTCATGAGAAATCTGTACACAGAACAAGTGCAGTCGTTCAAACAGAACAAAGGGATAACGTGTGGTTTAAAGTCAGAAAAGGTGTGTGTCAGGGCTGTATCCTTTCACCATACCTATTCAATCTATATACTGAGCAAATAATCCGAGAACCTGGACTATATGAAGAATGGCACATCAGGATTGGAGGAAGACTCGTTAACAACCTGCACTATGCAGATGACACAAACTTCCTTGCTGAAAATGAAGAGGACTTGAAACACTTACTAATGAAGATCAAAGACCACAGCCTTCAGTATGGATTACTCCCAACATAAAGAAAACAAAAATTCTTACAACTAAACCATTAAGCAACATAATGATAACTGGAGAAAAGATTGAGATTGTCAAGGATTTCATTTTACTTGTATCAACAATCAGCACCCACGGAAGGAGCAATCAAGAAATCAAAAGATGTATTGCACTGGGCAAATCTGCTGCAAGAAGACCTCTTTAAAGTGTTGAAAGGCAAACATGTCATCTTGAGGACTAAGGGGTGCCTGACCCAAGCTGTGGTGTCCTCAGTTGCCCCATATGCATGCAAAAGCTAGACAATGAATAAGTAAGACTGAAGAAGAAGTGATGCCTTTGAATTGTGGTGTTGGTAAAGAATATTTGGTATACCATGGACTGACAAGAGAATGAACAAATCTGTCTTGGAAGAAGTACAACCAGAATGCTCTTTAGAAGCAAGGATGACAAGACTACATCTCACATACTTTGGATATGTTATGAGGAGGGATCAGTCCCTGACGAAGGTCGTCATGCTTAGTAAAACACAAGGTCAGCGAAAAACAGGAAGGCCTTCAACGGGATGGATTGCCACAGTGGCTGCAACAGTGAGCTAAAGCACAGCAAGAATTATGAGGAAGTTGCAGGACCGGGCAGTGTTTTGTTCTGTTGTGCATAGGTTCACATAGGTTCAACTCTATGGTACCTAACAACAACAGCAACAACAAAAAAAGTTTATTACAAACATGATTCATAAGTGTCTATAGATTATATACTTTTTCCCAAAGTTTAAAACAGATGCAATGCTAACAACCTAGATAGAAAAAAGATCAAACATCTGGGTTTAAATTTAAGAAATCAAGGCCTACATTTCAAAATATGTGACTCATGGCTCAATTTAGGCAAAAAATGCAAAAGTTAAGAAAAAGAGGAATTATAGCCTGTACATAATTCTTCATTGAACAGTTGATGAGATAGCATGAAAATGGCATGAAAGTACGAGTGAAAATAACTACGTGTCTTTAAATAGGATACCAGAATGCAAATAAAAACTTCCTAGTCCTTGAGTTTTAAACATCTTCTTCTCTATTTGAAATAAAAAGAAGGGAGAGAAGTTATGGAATGATGCAAGTTTCCTGAATTCATTTTAACCTTTTATAGTCCACTTGGAGCCCTGGTGGTGCAGTGTTTAAGAGCTTGGCTGCTAACAGAAAGGTTGGCAGTTTGAATCCACCAGTCACCTCTTGCGAACCCTATGAAGCTGTTTTACTCTATCCTATAGGGTCACTATGAGTAGGAATTGGCACAGTGGCAACAGATTTAATATATATATATAAAAACCCACTGTCATCTATCATTAAATATATATATAAAAAACAGGACAGAATAAAAATAATTTTCCTGAATCTTATTTTAGGAAAAAGTAATAATTCTTCTCAAAGGATAATAGTCAATAAAGTCATATATGACAATAAATTATGAAATTTTTAAAACTTTTTAATGTAAATTTTCTTATTAAAAGCATTTCTTAAAATTATATGAGAGATATTAACGAATATAGCTTCTGTGAATAACTTGTTTCTTATTTTATTTATATTGTTACTTATTTATATTTTATTTATCTAGTGCTTCTGTAGCAGAAGTCTTCAATGAGGCCTTTGTGACTGGCCTCCTGCCTGATCTCTCAGTGTTGGAGAAAAGACAGAATTTATCATGTGTCATGGATTGAATTATGTCCCCCCAAAAATGTGTATATCAGTTTGGCTGGGCCATGATTCCCTTTATTGTGTGATTTTCCAATATGTTGTCAATCCTGCCTCTATAATGTTAACGAGGGAAGATGGGTGGCATTTTGTTAGTGAGGTAGTACTCAGTCTGCAAGATTGGATTGTGTTTTGAGGCAATTTCTTGAGATATAAAAGAAGCAAGCAGAGAGACAGGGGGACCTCATACCACCAAGAAGGCAGTGCCGGGAGCAGAGCACATCCTTTGGACCTGGAGTCCCTGCACAGAGAAGCTTCTAGTCTAGGAGAAGCTTGATGAGAAGGCCAACAGAGAGAGAAAGCCTTCCCCTACAGCTGACGCCCTGAATTTGGACTTTTAACCTACTCTACTGTGTTTTTTTTTTTTACTGTGAGGCAATAAATTTCTCTTTGTTAAAGCCATCCACTTGTGGTATTTATGTTATAACAGCACTAGATGACCAAGACAACATGGAAAATATGCCCACTAATGTGTTAGTAGAAATGGCTCATGAACTGTTTCAAAGTATGGAGGCCAAAAGTAAAAAGATAATGCCTGTACAAATGCTGCAATTATATTCTGCCTCTCCTGGTGGGGCCCAGCCATGGGAACCAAAGTATTTTCTGAACACTGCCATTATTGTTAAAAAAAAAAAAAAAAAAGGACATTTAAAAAGGAATTGTTACCAGTATAAAAGAGAGGGACAAGCTGTCTCATTGGCTCACCCAAAGATGGAATGAAGAGGCTCTGGGGAGAAAATAGATGCTTTCCCTGTGCTTATGCTAAATTCACAAGTAAAAAATATTTGTCATATTAATGGGAAGCCTTACATCATTTTGATTGACACAGGAGGCACACTTTCTGCAATTAACCTGTCTAATTTAAGGAGTAATAAAATGTCTAGGGTTGTGAAGATATCAAATCAAGAACAAGTTTTGACCCATTCAATGCCGATATATCTGTGTCTGTGGGACAAATCGAGCATACGCAACATTTTCCCTTAAATTCTGATATTCCAGTTAATTGATTAGGAAGTTTTTTTTTTTTTTGTCAAAATGGAAACATCATTTACAATTTACAGAGCAAGGAGAAATTCTTTTAAATATTCCCAACCAACTTTTACAGGAAAGTAGAGAGTCTTGTGACTCAAGAAATATTTTGTTACTTTCAGGGATTGACTTTATCTCTGCCTGAAAGAAGGTTGGAACCTCAACTATAGAAGGATGTTTTATCTTCAGTACCTGAAACTTTATGGGCTTTTTGATCTTCTGATGTTGATCATGTTTTGTCAGCTTAACCCATAAAGGTTCAAATACATTCATCCAAGTCGTGGCCTAAAATATCTCAATACTCCTTAAGGCATAAGGCTAAAGAAGGAATAGCTCCTGCCTTTCAAGATTTTTGTCTGGTGGACTTATAATTCCATGCACCAGCCCTTGCAATATTCCTATCTTTACAGTAAAACAAAACAAAATAGAAAAACATTCATAACTGAGGCTGGCAGCTTGTACCAGATTTATGTACTATTAACCTCGTTGTAATTCCCCATTTTTCTGTTGTTCCTAATCTTCATCTGCTTTTATCTAAGATACTTTCTAAGGCTACTCATTTTATAGTAGTAGAAGTGTGTGCAACATTTTTTAACATTCATATGCAATCAGATAGTCAATATTTATTTGCTTTTATGTGGAAAGTGCAACAATTTAGACGGACCGTGATGCCTCAGGGTTTTACCGAAAGTCCCACATATTTCTCCCAAATTTTACATTCTGATTAATGCCTTTAAAGTTGCACTATGACACTGTCTTGCTGAAATATGTAGATGACTTGTTAGTGTGTTCCAACTCTCAGGAGGCTTGTCTTCAACATAGCGTTTTATTATTACAACATTTAGCTGCTTGAGGGCACAAAGCTTCAAAGGAAAAGCTGGAATTTGCTTTGCCTTCAGTAAAATATTTGTGTAAAGTAATTTCAGCAGAAGGAATCTCAATATACCCTAAAAGAAAATAAACCCTTTTATCTTTCTCTTCCCCAACTTCAAAAAAAAATAGTTTAGAGGATATTTAGTTCTCTGGTTATTGCTGAGGTTGGATCCCCAACTTTTCTTTAACAACATAGCCCATTTATCAGTATTTAAAAGTTTCAGCTCCTGATCTTTTCCAGTTGTCTACAGACAGATTACAGGCCATAAATAAACTAAAAGAAGACATTCTCTACTCTTGCTTTAGATTTTCTGAATAATAAGATGGACTTCTCTCTGTATGTTCTAGAGAAAGCCAGTAATGCATTAGGAGCCTTCACTCAATGCCATGAAGGGAAAAGCATCCTGTTGGGTAAGAAAGCCCCAACTGGATCCTGTATCCTACAGATATACATCCTGCCCTTCAATCAGTGGCAGCCACTGCTAGACTTGTAGAAACTAATTCAAATATAGTGCTTGGAAATTTTCTTGATGTACCTGTTCCTCATTCAGTTTCATTAATCTTGAATTCTGCTTTAATGCAACACTTGTCTGCCCGAGGTTTAACTTTCTATGAAATTGTTTTTATTTTTTTCAGTTACACTTTAAGTGAAAGTGTACAGGGAAAATTAGTTTCTCATTGAAAAATCTATACACAAAATGTTTTTTGACATTGGCTGCAGTCCCATCAATGTGTCAGCACTCTCCCTCTTTCCCTTTACACCCTGGGTTCCCTGTATGCATTGGTCCAGTTTTCCTGTTCCTTCCTGCCTTCTCATCTTTGCTTTTGAGCTAGTGTTGTCCATTTGGTCTTGCATAATTAATTGAACTAAGAAGCATGTTTCTTCCACGTGTTACTGTTTGTTGTCTAATCTTCGGCTGAAAGGTGGACTTCAGGAGCAGCTTCAGTTCTGAGTTAGCAGGGTGTCCAGAGGCCATAGACTTGGGGGTTACTCCAGTCAATGCCAGACCAGTAAGTCTGTTTTTTTGGGGGGGGGGTTGAATTTTGTTCTAAAATTTTCTCCCACTCTGTCCATGGTCATCTCTTGTGTTTCCTGTCAGAGTGGCTGGTGATGGTAGTTGGGCACCATCTAGTAATTCTGGAGGCTGTGGTTCATGTGGTCCATTAGTCCTTTGAACTAATATTTTCCTTGTGTCTTTGGTTTTCTTCATTCTCATTTGCTCCAAATTGTATGGGACCAATAGATGTACCTTATGGCTGTTCACAAACTTTTAAGACCACAGACATTGCTCACCAAAATACGATGTAGAACATTCTTCTCTTTATGAGATATGCTATGCCAATTGACATAAATGTCCCCTGCAATCATGGTCACCAGTGCTCAGCCCCAGTAACTCAGTCCCTCAAGATGTTTGGATGTGTCTAGAAACCTTCTATGACTCTGCCTTGGTCAAGCTGTGCTGATTTCCCTATATTGTGTACTCTCTTTCCCTTTACCAAAGTTAACATTTGTCTACTATCTAGTTAATGATTTTCCCTCTCCAACACTCCTCTCCCTTGTAATCATCAAAGATTGCTTTTTTCTGTGTGTAAAGCTTTTCTTTTTTTTTTTTTTTTTATTATAGTGGTCTCGTACAATATTTGTCCTTTTGTGATTAACCTATTTCACTCAGCAAATGCCCTCCAGATTCCTCCATGTTGCGAGATGTTTCACGGATCCATTATTGTTCTTTATCGTTGTATAGTATTCCATTGTGTGTGTGTACCAACATTTGTTTATCCATTCATCTGTTGATGGGCACTTAATTGTTTCTACCTCTTTGCTATTGTGAATAATGCTGCAGTTAGCATAGGTGTACACGTGTCTATTCATGTGATGGATCTTATTTCTCTAGTATATATTCCTAGGAGTGGGATTGCTGGATAATATGGTATTTCTATTTCTAGCTTTTTAAGGAAATGCCATATCATTTTCCAAAATGGTTCTACCATTTTGTATTCCTACCAGCAGTGCATAAGAGTTCCAATCTCCCACAACTTCTACATTTATTTTCAGTATATATACATATTTTTTTATTCATGCCAGTAATGTCGGGGTGAAATGGTATCTCATTGTAGTTTTGATTTGCATTTTTCTGATGGCTAGTGACCACAAGCATTTCTTCATGTGTCTGTTAACTGTCTGAATGTCTTCTGGGGGAAGTTTCTGTTCATATCCTTTGCCCATTTTTTAACTGGATTACTTGTTTTTTTGTTATTTAGGCATCGAAGTAGTCTATAGATTTTAGAGATTGGACCCTTGCTGGTTACGTTGTAGCTAATTTTTTTTTTTCCCAGTCTGTAGTTTATCTTTTTTACTCTTTTGGTGAAGTCTTTCAATGAGCATAGTGTTTGAGTTTTAGGAGCTCCTAGTTATCTAGCTTATCTTCTGGAGTCTGTGTGTTTTTAGTTAAGGCATCAGCTCCAGAGTAAGGCTTTCGCTCTCTGTTGGCCTTCTCATCAATATTTCCCTGGGCTAGGAGTTTCTCCACACGCGAATCCGAGGTCCAAAGGATGTGCTTTGCTCCTGGCGCTGCTTTCTTGGTAATATGAGGTTCCCCTGTCTCTCTGCTCACTTATCTCTTTTATATTCCAAAAGAAACTGGTTGAAGACACAATCCAATCCCATAGATTGGGTTCTGCCTCATCAACACAACTGCTGCCCATTCCCCATCATTAACATCATAGAAGTAGGATTTACAATACATAGGAAAATCACATCAGATGATAAAGTGGTGGACAATCACACAGTACCAGGAATCATGGCCCACCCAAACGGATACACACATTTTTTGGGAACACAATTCAATCCATGACAGTATCTTTCGGTTTCTTGCAATAGTGTTTTTTAGTTTTCTTTGAAAATCTGGTGCTGTAAAAAAAAGTGGTTAAGAAATCAGCTGCTAACCAAAAGGTCGGCAGTTTGAATCCACCAGGTGCCCCTTGGAAACCCTATGGGGCAGTTCTACTCTGTCCTATAGTTTTCTTTGTGCAGATCTTTTATGTCCTCGGTTAGATTTATTCCTAAGTGCTTTATCTTTTTAGGGGCCGTTATAGATGATATTGTTTTCCTAATGTTATTTTCAAAAGTCTTTTTGTTCGTGTATAGGAATCCAGCTGATTTTGTATGTTGGTCTTTTATCTTATCGCTGTGCTGAAACTTTCTGTTAGTTTCTTAGATTTCTTGTGGAGTCTTTGAGTTCTCTATGCATAGGATCATACCATTTGTGAATAAACCAAAACCAAAACCAAGCCCAGTGCCATTGAGTCGATTCCATTTCATAGCGACCCTATATGAGTCAGAATTTGTGAATATGGATAGTTTTATTTGTTCCTTTACAATTTTTATACTCTTTATTTCTTTTTCTTGCCTTATCGCTCTAGCAAGGACTTCCAGCACAATATTAAATAGGAGTGGTGATAAAGGACATCCTTGTCTTGTTCCCGTTCTTAGGGGGAATTCTTTCAGCCTCTTTCCATTGAGAATGATGTTGGCTATTGGTTTTGTTTAGATGCCCTTTATTATGTTGAGGAATTTCTTTTCTTCTTCTATTTTATTAAGAGTTTTTATCAGGAATTGGTGTTGGACTTTATTGAATGTCTTCTCTGAGTTGATTGAGATGATCATGTGATTCTTTTCATTTGTTCTATTTATGTGGTGGTTTATGTTGATTGATTTTCTAATGTTGAACTATGCTTGCATACCTGGTATGAAACCCTCTGGTCATGGTGTATTATTTTTTGATATGATGTTGAATTCCATCGGCTAGAATTTTCTTGAGAATTTTTGCATCCATGTTCATGTGAGATATTGGTCTGTAATTTTCTTCCTTTTTTTTTTTGATGTCTTTGCCTGGCTTTGGTATCAGTGTTATGCTGGCTTCATAGAATGAATTTGGCAGCATACTTTCATTTCATAGGCTCTGAAATAGTTTGACTAATACTGATGAGAGCTCTCCTGTGAATGTTTGGTAGAATTTCCCAGTGAAGCCATTCGAGTGATGGTTTTTATTTTAGGAGGGGAGTTTCATTTTTTTTTTTTTTAACCTCTTCAGTCTCTTCTCTTCTTATGGGTCTGTTCAGATTTTCTATCTCAGTTTGCATTAGTTTAGGTAAATAGTGTGCTTCTTGACATTTGTCCATTTCCTCTAGGTTCTCAAATTTGATGGAGTACAATTTTTCACAGTATTCTGTTATGATCCTTTTTAGTTCAGTTGGGTCTGTTGTAATGTCCCCTGTCTCATTTCTCAAGTCAAATATTTTCTTCCACTCCTGGTTTTCTTTTGTCGGCTTAGCCAATTGTTTGTTGATTTTGTTGATCTTTTCGAAGAACTAACTTTTGGGCTTTTTGATTCTTTCTATTATTTCTCCTGTTCTCTGTTTCATTTATTTCTGCTCTAATCTTTATTATTTCCTTTCTTCTGGTAGCTTGGGCTCTTTCAATATTCTCTATTTGCCTGAGTTGTAGGGCTAACATTTTAATTTTGGCCCATTCTTTTTTTTGATGTATGCATTTATGCCTATAAATTGACTGAACACTGTCTTTGCTGTGTCCCAAATGTTCTGTATAATGTGTTTTCATTCTCATTTAATTTTAGAAATTTTTTCTTCCTTTTTTGATTTCTTCTATTACTCAATTTTTTTTTTTTTTTTAACATAGTGTTAACCAGTTTCCATGTATTTGGTTTTTTTTTCTTTGCTCTTCCTGTTATTGATTTCTACTTTTACGACATTGTGACCAGAGAGAATGGTTTGTATTATTTCAATTTTTTGGATATTAATATGGTTTTTTTTTTGTGGTGTAAATGTAGCCTATTCTGGAGAATGTGCATTGGAATGTACTCTTTGCTACTTTTGGGTGGAGTGTTTTACATATGTCTATGAGGTTAAGTTGGTTGATTTTGGCCTTTAGATCTTTTGTTGAATTTCTTTCTAGATATTCTATCCTTTACCAAGAGTGGTGTGTTGAAGTCTACAATTAATGTGGAACTATTGCTCTTTTCAGTGCTGTTAGAGTTTGTTTTATGTATTTTGGAGCCCTGCCTTTGGCTGTGCAGGTTTTTATTAAGGTTATATCTCCTCAGTGGATTGTCCCTTTAATCATTATATAATGTCCTTCTTTGTCTGTTATGGTGGAATTTGTTTTAAAGTCTATTTTATTTGAAATTTGTATTACCATTCCTGCCTTTTTTGGTTACTGTTTACTTGATATATTTTTTCCATCCTTTGTGTCTAAGTTGTGCCTCTTGTATTTAAGTCTATGAAATGTTAAGTTGTATAGTGTAAATTCTTTGAACTCTGTTACTTGATTAAGTCTCCCTGAAGAAGAAGGAATAGATCATCATGATTGTCTTGATCTGATTGATCAGTTGCTGATTCCTAGATAGTACTTTCAAGAAATACACCTTTTGAACCTTTATTGATTCTTTTGGTTGGACCATATTTAAAACCAGATCCCTCCAATTCTCATTTTCAGGGTGGATATGCCATAACTACATTCACTGAACTTATTGAAATTGGCACCCTTCCTGAAATCACCTCCAACCAGCAAGTTGAACTGATTGTACTCACCAGGGCTTGCCAAGGGGCTTTCAAACTGTTGGTAATCACGTGGTTTTAGTGTTCTACATGATTTTGGAATACTATGAGAACAGAGAGGGTTCCTTAGTTTTTATACAACCCAAAGAATGGCTACCTTCAGAGAATGCTGGGGTTAAATTTATGCTTCCTAGCCTAAGAAAGGGCTTCTAACTGAGAACATGAAGGGAACCACTTCAGCTGATGCAGTAGCAAAATAGGCTGCTGCACAGGAACCCTTCACAGAATAAACATTGTCCAGAAGACTATCATGAAAAGAAGGAACCAAATGAGAAAAGGCTTAAAACAAGATTCATTGTGGCCTTGCTAAATAATTTTAAAAACAGAAGCTTGAGTTTAACAAAAACATGTCCTAACATATAACATTTTTCTCATTTTTCTGACTTTTGCCATATCCTCGAAAAGTACCAGCCCTGGTGACAGAGTGCTTAAGTGCTACTGCTGCTAACCAAAAGGACAGCAGTTCTAATCCATCATCCACTGCTTGGAAACCCTATGGAGCAGTTCTACTCTGTCCTATAAGGTTTCTATGACACAGAATCAACTCCGTGGTGAAAAATCTGGTTTGATTTTGGAAAGAAGAGGTAGCCATTTGTGTGCATAGTGAATGTTATCTTTGAGTGGGACTGGGAGGTAGACCTGTTTCAAATTTAGAGCTACATGTCTCTTTACTCAAATCTTTTTTTAACAGAGTTACCTTATGAATCTGGTGAAAGTTTGATTTATTTTTTGGAACAACATTTTTGGGGAAGATTTCCTGCTGCTATTGGCCATGTTTTTACCCATGGTCCTGATCCTCCAGGTATAAATAGATCTTGTATGTTGTTAAGTGCCTGATGTTTATATTTATACCACCCTTCCTACTCACAAAAACCCAATGACTTATTCAACCCAGGAAAATGTCATCTTTGTGGGGGAAATTCTGCTAATATCATATTTGATACTATTATTTGAGGATCCCAATGTCACCATCACTAAATGGCATAATTTGCAGGTCCTTCCAAAATGTTACTTTACCATCTGAACAGGAAAAATGGATAAAGGAAAGTTGTAAATACAACATCATAACATCCCTTTTGGAAGGACCAGACATAATGGAATGCCCAAAGACTGACACATTCTACTAGAAACTAATTTTCAGAGGAAGGAACATCTAGGATGAGATAGAACCGTAGATGTACTATGCAAATATTATTGCAGGCATTTCTGGAAAGCAGCAGATCAAGTGGATCTACTGGTAAAGCAGTGTCACAGTTGCACAGGTATTATCTTGGTTCAACTTACCAACCCCCACCAAAGAAACAAGCATTTTTCACTGGGTCTATGTTTGAATGGCAAATAAATTTCGTACAATTCTGACCTTTTAATGGTTATAAATTTGTCTTAGTCATGGTTTGTAGATATTCTCACCGGGTGGAAGATTTTCCTTGTTGTCAATCCACAGCTGCTTTTGTAGCCAAGAAATTCTTAAAAAATATTATACCCATTTGGGGAGCAAAAGCCATTATTTTGCAGTGATGGGGTGCTCACTTCATTGGACAAGTATCCACCACTATTTGTAAATTCTTTCCCATATTTCAAGGATTGCATTGTCCTTATCACCCCCAATCCTCTGGTTTTGTGGAATGTACAAATGGCATTATTAAAAACCGATTGGTTAAGCTTACATCTTCTCTTGGATTGGCATAGCTCCAAGCTCTTCCATTAGTACTAATGCATTTAAGGACTACCACTTTTGAGCTACAAAAATTGACTCTACATGAAATAATAACAGGCTATCCAGTACATTTGCCCTATTGGTTAGCAATGACCAATTCTAATTTAACTCAAAACAATTTGACCCACTACTGTAAGGCCCTGATTCAACATGGAAAAGGACATGATAAACTATTAAAGAATGCTTTTAATAAAGACAGAAATAACCAAAACTTCCAAGGAAACCTCTTTTTCAACCTCCAGAGCCTGGAGACTATGTTTATTGGAAAATATATCAACTCAAAGACTCATTCAAACCCAGCTGAAAAGAGTCTTATCTGGTGTTACTCACTAATCCTTGTGCTTCTAAATGACAGCTTGTAAATCCTGGATACATCTTTCCAAACTAAAGAAGACTACTGTTCCTGTCTGGACGGCCGAGCCTGATGGGGAGTTAAACTAAAGCTTAAGAAATGCCCAAAGGACTACTCTGACCTATAAATCCTGACTTCTGAATTGACGGTTGAATTTCAGGAAGGAATGGAGTAGAGATTCAGCCAATGACAGGCGCCATTAGGGTAGACGTCATATTTTACCCAGGAAACCTGAGCAGGCCTGTATTCAAGAACTGCCCTTTTTTCTTTAAGCTTGGACAGTTTTCATTTGTGCCTTATTACTTGGTTGTGGGTATTTGTTTTCTTATACTAACATTCATACTTGTTATCTTTCTGTTATGTTACTTTTGGTAACATACTGCATCCTTTAAAATCTTTGGCTTAAGTTTTGTGGTAACTGGTGTACTTATTTTAGTAGGATATCTGTGGTATTATGCTTTTATTGTGTTTATATAAAAAGTTCTCCCGTTTGTCCTTAGTCTTTTCCTTGTTTTCACTTTTATACCACTGGTGAAAAATGCCTTTGTAAAACTAGCTCAATCAGTCACCAGTGCAGGAAATTTTATAAGCTGCTGGATTTGTCAGCAAAGCCCTTTATCAGTGCAGAAAAATTTTGATCCACTATCTTATTCTGCATTGAAATACCATGTTATTCCTTTGCCACTTATTAATTATAGTTCAGTACTCAAATGAGCCATTGGAGTTAAACTTTGGTACCAACTGAACTGCCTGTGCATCCTTGTATACCATGATTTAATCTGACTGAATTTAAAGCAATATCATATCACTGTCAGAAAGCAAAACAGAGCAATCCAGAAGTCCTATGAAAGGGAGAAGACTTCGATAGAGAATAGATGAAGGCACCCAGAAATTATATGTCTTGGTATAAACATTATAAAATAGGATTCAACTTATCCTAAATATAATGGGTACCCAGTGTATGAGAATCCCTATTTACAGAGAGTCATATTAAGTTAGAGTTAAGTTTTGGGAAGTTAGCTATTTGCAGCAAGGTGTTATAGAGAGCTGGCTAACATATAGAAACTTCTCTATTCCTGAACCACAGACCAAAAAGGTAATTTGTGCACCCTTTTTTTTTTTTTACAGGTATGTGTTCCCTTGTGGAGAATCAAATTACCATCATCTCTCCAATTTGTTCCAGCATAATAGTTCTTATGCTTGGGCTATTCCTTGTGTAGATGACTGAAGAATGAGGGGGCAATGTACTCTAGAATCTTTGGGCGTTCCACTTGATGTTTTACATCCATAATGGCAGTAATCATTGGATTAGTGATGCTTAAATTTTAAGGATATCTAAAAGAGATACTTACATGGAGAGCAATCCCATTGTTGATTGACCTGGATGGATATGGTCTTTCCTAAGGGCTTCTATTCTAACTTATGGTATAGTGGAACTAGAAAGATCTCTTAGAAACTTATCTGCCACTATGGCACAAATTGCTGATGATATTGCTGATGGAATGACAACTCAACAGGAATTCATAACCCGTTTAGTTAAGGTAGTTTTGGATGACAGAGTAACCCTAGATTTATTGTTAGCTCAACAAGGAGGTGTACGTACTATAGCAAACACCGCCTGTCAATCTTGGATTAACACCACTGAAAAGGTAGAGGAAGTTATTTGTAAAGCATATCATCACATAGTCTGGCTTCACTACATTGCTCCTACAACCATACCTTTTTTTTTTTTTCTGATTTATTCAGTTGGTTACCACAAAGAATAAGGTCATGGTTGATAATTTCATTGCAAATTGGCATAGTTATTCTGATAATGATAATGATAATGTAATCGTCAAATGTATTATGAAATGTGTGTCAAATTTAAGAAACTCTTCACCTCCGAGGCAACTTATGTATATTAATCCTTCTCATTTTGCAACATGGTGAATGAATCCTGTACCCTATGTTAGCTTTGAAGAAAGGGTCAGATAGTTTGACAGTTTGACCTTAGTCTTCAAGTCATTACCTTCCCAGATAATAGTATCTGGACAAGATGCATGGCGAAGAAACAGGTGGTATCCAACTAAGTAACTAAGCTGTGAGTTTAAAAGCCCAAAACAGTACAGGCCATCATCTAGGACATAAACACCATGCTCAGGACATGACATAATAAGATCATTGAAGAAGGCTACACAGACATAGCATGATGAATTTCCTGAAAGAGCCCTGCCACCAAGGAACTAGAAGTCCCTGACCATGAGAAAGAGGCTCAACACCAGGAATTAAAAAAGCATAAAATATGAACACGGATTCACCACCTGGTAGCAGCATATCAACAACCCATGCAGAAGAAATTATGCCTATAATTTTGATCGAGGGATATTTGTTTGAAACCTTTGTTCAAAAGGAAGGAATGATGTGGAGATCCTAAAATTATTTTGTAGTATCTGAACTGGTAAAGGGAGCCCTGGTGGTGCAGTGTTTAAGCACCTGGTTGCTAACCAAAAGGTCAGCAGTTCGAACCCACCAGTAGCTCTGTAGGAGAAAGATGTGGCAGTCTGCTGTCATAAAGATTTACAGCCTGGAAATCCCTATGAGGTAGTTATATTCTGTCCTATAGGGTTGCTGGGAGCTGGATTCGACTCAACAGCAGTGATTTTTTTGGGATCTGAGTAAGAAAAGCTAAAGTGAGGTTCAGGCTTGAAATTCACTCTGTGTAAAAAAATGCAGAACCAGAAAACTAAACTGGCTAAGGCAGCCCTGTCTGTTACCTGGTATCTAAAAGGATGTCTTTTTCCTTGTAACAAAGCCAAGGAGCTTTTATGTAACTTCTACATTTCTGGAAAGGAATGTCCTGTGACCATTCTGTGAAACCCTATGGTTGTTAAGTGACAACTAATCAAGAAAACACCCATATACTAGATAGTAGCTATTTTACCTCATCAAGCACGAAACAGAATTTTGTTACTTGTTTCCAAAAAAGCCTTAACCCAAACAGCTTGTTTGTATGGTTTTTTCCCAAGGAACCTTAAAGCAAAACTTGTAAACCACCTATTAATTTGATGCCATCAATAGGTAACTGGTCAACACATTTCTGTACCCAATCATTATTAAATTCCCACTTTCTCATTTCACCTTTGACAATGACGTATCCTTACTTCCTTCTGTAACAGTACATTAGATACCCCATGATTGTGATTCAGTGGATTCTACTAATCTCTTGTCCTGGTGTAGATGGCAGATCCCTCATTGCAATAATTGTCTTTGTGTTTGTCTTGGTTTAATAAAAATCTTTTTTGACTAAAGTTATATTTTCCTTATTAATATATTAATAAAATTCTCTTTTAATTAAATTTAAGTCCTGGGGTCCTTTCCCCCTATCGGAGAGGGTCTGAGGCCCCTCCATCTGAGACTCTGCTAAGTTAATAAGTTTTATATAGAATATGTTTTTCTGTTGAATTGTGTCAATATTACCAAAGAATTGCTGTACAAATTTTAAGAAACTGGGTTTTTTGTTATATGATATTGTATAAGCCTGGTCTTTGAGCTGGTCTCATAGACAAGTGAGTTTTATGTGGCTTTCTGTCTAGTTTAGTTCCAAGAGTTTGCATTTGGTCTAGAGAACAGTGTCTGAGTTTGTGCCTTGTATCAGGCTGGAGGCCTTGGATGGCAGTTACTGTTTTTCATGAGGAAATTGCTTATCGTGCCTGGTCTTTCAGTAGCTACTCTGAGAAACTTTGAAACAAATTAATTCATTGAAAAGTGCACTGGAAAAAAAAAAAAAAAAGACTGGCTTATTTTGAATAGCATAATGAGGCCTTGAAAAGATAAAAAAATATTGTAAGTTGCTTTTTAAAGCATCCTATAAAGCAGGCAAGTGGTATCTTAAGCTAGATATTATAGGAATTGTGTTTTATTTTAAGAAAAAAGAAATTTTGTCTTAAGGTAGACTTAGCAGCTACAAAATGAGGAGAGGGAATCATAGGACAAAGCTAGAGAGGAAACAAAAAAAAAGTTTAGCCGAGAATCTATGGACTTATTTACAAAATTGCTGAAGAACTTTTGTATTTACCGGGTAGATAAAACGTTGTGATTTTTGTTCTTAAAAAATAACTAGGCTGACTTAAATATCTGTAAATGAGTGGGATGACTAATTCTTGTTCAAGATATGGAGGGTGGGGAAGGATCAGGTATCCCTAGCCATTGTCTCTGAGGCCATGAAGCTCCAAGGAAGCTTTGAGGGACCTCCCCCTCCGCAACTAGATAAGAACCATTTTAAGACAAAAGAAAATGAGAAAAATCCTGTCTTATTATAGTTATCAGAAACTGTGTGGATTCCCATTTTTTTAAAAAAAAAACAAAACTGTAGGAAACTTCTATTATAGAGGAATTCTATGAAGTCAAATGATAGAAATCACAAACAGACATCTGAAATGACCTGGGGGAAATGTTTCCAGCCCTAGTCAGAGTCGTAACATTCTAATAATATCAATGAACTGAGTTCAGCATAGATTTTATGATTTCCAAATCAGTTGATAAAATATTAAAGGGCTAAAATTAGATTCCACCACTCCTCTGTCAGCTCGTCATACTGTGGTGGCTTGCGTGTTGCTGTGATGCTGGAAGGAAAGCCACTGCTATTTCAAATACTAACATGCTTTTGCATTCATATGAGGTGATTGAAAACACCATGGCTTGGGTCAGGCTCACCTTAGTCTTCAAGGTGACATCTTTGCCTTTTAACACTTTACAGAGATCTTTTGCAGCAGATTTTCTCAACGTGATGCGTCCTTTGATTTCTTGACTGCTACTTCCATGGCTGTTGATTGGGAATCCAAGTAAAATAAAATCCTTAACAATTTTCCTCCACTTAATAGTGATGTTGCTTATTGGTCCTGTTGTGAGGACTTTTGTTTTCTTTATGTTGAGGTGTAATCCGTACTGAAGGCTGTAGTTTTTCATCTTCATGAGTGTTTCAAGTCCTCTTCACTTTCAGCAGGAAGGTTGTTTCATCCACATAACGCAAGTGATTAATGAGTCTCATCCAATCCTGATGCCCTGTTCTTCATATAGTCCAGGTTCTTGGATTATTTGCTCAGCATATAGATCGAATATGTATAGTGAAAGGATACAACCCTGATGCACATCTTTCCTGACTTTAAACCACACATTATCCTCTTATTCTCTTTTGAATGACTGCCTCTTGGTCTATGTACAGATTCCCCATGAGGACAATTAAGTGTCTTGGAATTCCCTTCTTTGCAATGTTATTGATAATTTGTTTTGCATAGTCAGTAAAACACAAGTAAACATCTTTCTGGTATTCTCTGCTTTCAGCCAGGATCCATCCGACATCAGCAATGATATCCCTCTTTCCAAGTCCCCTTCTGAATCCAGCTTGAATTTTTGGCAATTCCCTGTTACTGTACTGCTGCAGCCGCTTTTGAATTATCATCAGCAAAATTTTACTTGTGTGTGATATTAATGATATTGTTAAACATTTTCCCCATTTGGTTGGACCACCTTTCTTTAGAATAGGCATAAATATGGTTTTCTTCCAGTCAGTTGGGCAGGTAGCTGTCTTGCAAATTTCTTGGCATAGATGGGTGAGTGTTTCCAGGGCTGCATCCATTTGTTGAAACATCATACTTAGTATTCTGCCAGCTTCTATAGTCTTGTTTTTTGCCAGTGTCTTCAGTGCAGCTTGAACCTCTTTCTTCAGTACCATCAGTTCCTGATCATATGCTGTCTCCTGAGATGGTTAAACCTCCACCAACTATTTTTGGTACAGTGACTCTGTATTCCTTCCATTTTCTTTTTATGCTTCCTACTTCATTTAATATTTTCCCCATAGAATTATTGCAACTTGAGGTATGAATTTTTTCTTCAGTTCTTTCAGCTTGAGGAATGCTGAGCGTGTTCTTCCCTTTTGGTTTTCTTAGCACAGTTCTTTGTAACACTTTCCTTTTCTTCTAGAGTTGTCCGTTGAAATCTTCTGTTCAGCTTTTTTAGTTCATCATTTCTTCCATTTGCTTTAGCTACTTGATGTTCAAGAGCAAGTTTCAGAGTCTCTTCAGACATCCATTTTGTCTTTCCTTGATCCCACCATAGGATAATTTATAGTCAGAGTAGAGGTATTTGCTTATGAAATAGTTGGTTCTTGCATTAGAGGAAATCTTCAGACTTTAGAAGCTTCTATTTATAAAATTTTTAAAGTTATACATACCATAACTAAAGAAGTATCTAAAGTTGAACTATAATTTTACAGATAGAATAGCATCAGATTTACTGTTAAGTCTCCAAGGCGAAGTTTGTATCCTAATAGATGAATGTTGCTGTGTTTATATTAATAACAGGCAGACTGAGGTTTTGTGGAATGTAGTAGCTGCTGCTGAGGCATGTGAAAAGCAGTTATTGATGCTGTTTATGTACAAGCAAATGCCTTATGGGACTTGCTTCCTTTGTTCAAAGGCCTAGGGCCATGGTTTCTGGGTCATTTCAGTCAATTGGCCTGATATTTTCTATCTCCCAGTTCATAATGTAGTGTCTGGGGACTTAGGCTTGCAAATGGTCATCCAAGATGAAGTTAAGATTCAGATCCACTTGTTCCAATTATATTTTTGGCTGGTTGCCAGAAGATGTTAGCTCTTGGTTACGATCACTATTACAAACCAGAATAATTATTGAAATAATCACTGCATGTATAATCAAATGTGCCATAAAATGTTCATCTAATGTATATAACTCCACTACAATCCCCCTATCTATGAACAGAATCATGTATTTAGAAGAAACCAAATTTATAGGAGAAACTACCTGATTTCACACCTTGAGTTAGTGTTTTTAATTATCAAGTTGTTCCTCCAAATTTGGCCCTGTTTGCAGCACTGACCCTGATGAAAATCAACTCACCGTTACAATGAGGCCTAGCCCAATTACCTTAATGTCTGGTACTCTCAATACTTGGGCCTGCAACGTACCCAAGAAGTCCTTGCAGAAGAATGATAACTCTGTTGTGGGTGCTCAGCACCTTCTAGCACAGGCTTGAACAAAAGGGGGAATGCGCTAGAAAACCTCTAAAACTAAGGCAATTGGCATAACAAAATGGCAGACATGTTGTCTGAATCAAAACTCCATTTTGCTACGAGCTCCTACTCCAGCATTCCAGATTATGTAACCTTGATGTCTTCCCATTTGTTAGCATAGGGCCTGGAGCCTCTACCTGCTTGGTACTAGAAAACCCTGACTTCTTATCTATCATCCTGTTAAACCAGCCTGGTTCTTACCCCAAGCCACCCTTCAGTCAATAAGGCTGTGTGTCTGCCTGTCTATATTACATTCGTCTTTATAAGACACCACTCAGAAGAGACTGGTTTAGGACCCATCCACTTCAATAAGACGTCATTAACATCAAAAAAGAAAAACCCTATTTCCAAACAGGATCACATTCACAACTAAAGGGGTTAGGATTTATACATATTTGGCAGGACATAATTTAATCCATAAAATACTTCATAACAATTATGGATAAGAACATGTGTTCTAGAATCTTAGTGGGTTTAATGCTAAGTTTGACTTTTACTATTTTTTTTAATCTTGGGCAAGTTTCTAATACTCTGAGAGAGTTCTTTACCATTTCATCTATTTTTTATTTTCTTAACTGTAAAACTTCTCTTATAGGGTTCTTTTTGGGACCAAATACTAGAGTGTTTGACAACTTTTGTAAGAGCTTGACAATTGGTAAGTTTTCTTAATGGTCTATCTTAAATATTTTTGTATGTTCAAAAGGGCTTATATCATTTAGCACATAATAACCAAGCATTGTTAAATAATGTTTAGTGATTAAAAAAGACTGCCGGTGATGGCGTTGGAAACCACCAGTGGCTCCAAGGAGAAAAGACCTGGCAATCTGCTCCCATAAAGATCACAGACTAGGAAACCCTATGGGGCAGTTTTATACCATAATATAAGGTGGCTATGAGTTGGACGCAACTGTAACCAACTGGATAGCACACAACAACCATGCAGGTCAAAGACAGCAGTTTTAGAATGAAACTGTATAAGTTGGAATCCTGATTCTACTAGTTTCTAACACTTTGCCCTTAGCAAATTGCCTATTCTCTCAAATTTTCTAGGGTTACTATTATGATTAAATGACTTAATTACTTAAAAAATTCTTAAAACAGTACCTTGAATATAAAGTAATTCACAATAAATATAAATTCTTAATACTGCTATTATTATAATGCCAGAATTTTGATAATAATTATAACAACTTCAGTTTGGTCACAAATTTGGTTCTTGAACTTGGGGAGAGTTCACTATTTTAAAATTGCTACTTAAACTATGACTGTCCATATTGTTGTTGTTAGAAGACTTGGAGTCAATTCTGACTCAGAGTGACCCCATGTGACAGATAGAAAAGCCCCATATGATTTTCTAGGCTGTAAATTTTTATAGGAGCAAATCTCCAGGTCTTTACTCCCATGGAGTCACTGGTGGGTTCAAACCTCCAATCAGGGTTCCTATAAATCTCCACGCTTATGCTAAGTGAGAGAGATGAGAAAAACATCTTCGGTACCCTTCTGCATAGACAGTCTATGGTTCACTGTAGCATCCCTATTGTACTGTATTACATATTATGGCAACTTGGCAGTAGGGGCTTGATGCTTGCTATACCTCAGATTAATAGTGGCTTATGCCATATTGAACCTCTTACTAAATCAGCACACCTGGTAAAGGATTTATAAAAGTAATTTACCCCATCATAAAGTCACTTGCCTTCAGATATGCCTTCTTAAGTGAAGAGGGAAAAATGTAGCTACAACATATAAGATCAAAGCAGGATTTACCCCATTTCTGAAGCAAATCCATCGACTCAAGTGTCAAATGCAAATTCCAATATTCTTCACAGACTGTAACAGAAAAAAAATATGTAAGTTGTTATTGAACTTGCAGATTTTCATCTTATACATGATATAAAGACATAAGAAAGAATTATTGATAATCTTCATTTTAAGCCTAATACATTTATTAGGTTTTACAGAGTAGTCATCCATTTTCTATTATGTCATTACAATTCCTTGAATTGAATAGAAATTGGTTAAGCTCCCTCGGGTACTCTTAAAAAAGGACTTAAGAAAATTAATACATTTTTTCCATACATACTTTCCAATAATTTATTTAAATTCTGCATACAATCATCATTGTAATAGTACTAGCAATTTTATTAATAATAATGACATTTCTGTAATTGTAGTCTTAATATAATTATAAAGTATTAGTTAAAGTTTTCACCATTTAATTCACTTAAGAAGTTTATTTTATAAACTGGAATTTACTCTATAAATTCATTTCCATGTGTCCAAGTTTTGTATTTTAACAAAGCAATTATATACATGTAAATATGTATGTGTATGTGTGTGCGTGTATATACATATCATTAAGTAATTTTAAAACTTGAATTACATCATGGGACTTTTTGTTATAATGATTTGTAATACTTCAATTTGATGACACTTTATATATATATATTTCAAATTTAAGATCATCTTAGGATAAAACTCTTTACAAACATTTAAAACTTGTCTTCAAAATATAAAAAGGGGGGGAACCTAATGTTATATAAAAAAAAAAATGTTATACTAGGTATTTTTCCAGAAAGTTATGTACATGTAATATGGACCATGTTTTTTCCCATGAAATATATTCACAAAGAGAAGAAGTGCATGCTTTTTCCCTATAATAATATGTTTATATTCGTTTCCCTAGACAGCCATCACAAAGTATCACAAAGTGGGTACCTTTAGACAATAGAAATTTATCATTTCACAGTTTGGGAGGCTGAGAGTATGAGACCAGGGTGTCGGCCATGTTGATTCCTTCTGAGACTCTGATGGAGAATCTATTCCTTGCCTTTCTCCTAACTTCTGGTAACTCCATGCATTCCTTGGCTTGCAGCTGCAGTGTCACATGAAGTCCATCTTCTGTTTGACTCTCTGTGTCTGTTCTCCTCTTTTATAAAGACAGCACTGAGATGAGATAAGGAAGGACCTATCCTATTCAGGTGTGACATCTTATTAACTTAATCAGTAACATCATCAAAGATCCTATTTCTAAACAAGGTCCTGTTCATATTTACCAAGGGTGAGGACACCAACTTATCTTTTTTTGGGGGGAGGGATACAATATAATCTATAACAATACTGAAACATATTTTGTAAAATATTTTCAATTTGAATGTCATGAATTGAATTGTGTTCCCCAAATATATGTGTAGCAATTTGACTGGGCCATGATTTCCAGCATTGGATGGTTGTCCTCCATTTTGTGATTGATGTAATTTTCCTATGTATTGTAAATCCTAATCTCTGCCTGTGGTTAATGAGGCAAGATTAGATTACGTTAAAGAAGATTAGGGTGGGATGTAACACCCTTGCTCAGGTCACATCCTTGACCTATGCAAAGGGAGTTTCCTTGGGGTGTGGCCTGCACTACCTTTTATCTTACAAGAGATAAAAGGAAAGGGAAATGAGCAGAGAGTGGGGGACCTGATACCACCAAGAAATCAGTGGGGAGCAGACTGCATCCTTTGGACCTGGGATTCCTGCACAGAGAAGCTCCTAGTCCAGGGGAAGATTGATGGCAAGGACCTTCCTCCAGAGCAGACAGAGGAAGTCTTCCTCTGGAGCTGATGCCCAGAATTTGGACTTCTAAGCTACTATACTGTGAGAGAATAAACTTCTGTTTGTTAAAGGCATCCACTTGTGGCATTTCTGTTATGACAGCACTAGCTGGCTAAGAGAGATGTCCATACATGGTTATACAAATCTTGTCTTAAACTTTACACACAATTTAGCCTTCAGGCCATTCTGCTACCAAAATATGTTCAGTCTAGCCAACTCTCAGTTGTTTATTTTCAAAGAGAGATGGTTTTAGCACAGAACATTGAAACTGATAGATTAAGTAATAATCTAAATTTGTCCTTCAGTTTTAAACTTATATACCATATTCTTAATTTTAATATTATGAATAGTCAAATATCTATCAATCATTTATCTATCATTTATGTACTTACCTTCTATCTATCTATCTACCTGTCTATCATCTATCTATCTACTTACCTTCTATCTACCTATCTGTCTGTGTGTCTGCCTATCTATCTATCTGTTTAAAGGTGGCTGTAGATAAAATGAGAGGCAGTGAGGGAAAAAGATCCTCCTGTATCTTAGTGCTAAAACAATTTTGAATTGTTTTTGTGGTTGTTAGTTGCTGCCAAGTCAATTACAACTCAGGGAGACCCATGTGTGCAGAACTGCTCCATGGGGTTTTCAAGGCTGTGACCATTTGGAAGCAGATTGCCAGGCTGATCTTCTACAGTGCTTCTGGGTGGGTTTGAACTGCCAACCTTTGGTTAATAAGTAGAATATTCAGTTTGGTTAATATTTTTCTATCAGAAATATAAATGGTAAAACCATGCACATATACATATATATTTTATTAATTCTTCTGAAAATATTCAAAATCAGCCTGAAAATAAGAGTTTTCAGAAGGTCCTAAGTAAAGCATACGTAACTACAAAGATATGTCTTCTTTTTATATTTTCATTCCAAAATGAAGCTTATATGAAAAGAATATTTTTAAAATTTAAATTATTTTGAAAAAGTACAAAATGTACATTTCAAGTGGGCAAAATGAAATAGAAAACCTACACATTAAATGACAATTGTAAATTTTTATTGAAGTTGAATTATGTAATAGATCCATGTTAGAAGTTTTTATCAACTCATTAAATATGTTTTAATCCTGTACTTATAAATTTAAGAAATAGGTTTCCTTTCTCACATTGGGTACTTGGGGAAATAACAAAGCAATAAGATATTGTTTGAATGAAAGTTAATTTAAGAAATTAAATTATACAGTACAATAAAGTTCACACTAAGTGACATTTAAGCAATACAAGACAGTACTTAACGTGGTGTGTAGTTACTGAAAATTAATTTCCGCTCTGGCTATTTTGTTAATTGATCTTGTTTAGCATTACAACAGCAGCATACCAGGGAGCTGCTACAATCCTTGCTTGTCATTGATAGATTGGTTGGTTGATTGATATTTTAGCTAAGTTGCAGTTTTTACACGAACATATACCTGTTATAAGTATTACTATTAGACTTTATACACAAATGGGTGCTTCGTAATAATTTGGTAAATAAGCAGTAACTTTGAAATCTGAAAATGGATTTAGGGTACTGCCAAAATGATATCCATTATTGTTCTTATTGGTTCTTTCTAAGTATTCCCAAACAAGTTGCTGCAAGAGAAATTCATGGTTTTAAGAGACTACTCCTTTCACAAAGAAGACTTTTATCAACACTCAATAGTATTTTAAACTATTTTCTAAAACAATCTAAATGCTTTGGAAACTGAGTAAAGCAATATTAAATTAAAAAAGGACAGATCTTGGAATTAGAAAATCATAGTTTCATACAAATTTCCAACTCAAAGAGATCAGTTATATTCCTTATACATGCAGAGATTTTCTCTATCACTGGAAATTGTAACTAAATAAAAAATTGGAGAAATATTTGAGAATTTATGCATTTCACACATAACCAGAAGAAGTATAAAAAAGGTGGCAGGATAGTATGAATGTTCCTTTTAAGTACTCCTCCTCAAAGTACATATTTAGAAAAACTAGGTGATATGGGCATGTTAGAAGTTTTTATCAACTCATTAAGTATGTTTTAATCCAGTACCTATAAATTTAAGGAATAGGTTTCCTTTCTCACATTGGGTACTTGGGGAAATAACGAAATAATAAGATGTTGTTTCAAGGAAAGTTAATTTAAGAAATTAAATTATACAGTACAATAAAGTTCACACTAAGTGACATTTAAGCAATACAAGACAGTACTTAAAATTTCCATCAGAGAAAGAAAGACTACAGTGAGGGCCTAGCTACGTTGGATCGCAGAAGTCAACAGTAAGCAAATGTTCATGTGAAAAAAGAGAACCCCACCATAATTGTGAGCAGCTCTGAGCATATCTGAGATTTAATAAAACACTGTGGTTTGTGGAGAAATCTCTGGGTAGTGCAAAAGGTTAACATGTTCAACTGCTAACCTAAAGTTTGGAGGTTCAATTCTATCCAAAGGGACCTCTGAAGAAAAGCCTGGTAATATTCTTGGAAAACTCAACTATCAAATATCATATGGGGGCAGTTTTACTGTTACATTCATGGGGTTGCCATGAGTAAGAATTGACTAGATGGCAATTGATTATGTCTTGTGGAGGTGGAGAAGGAAGTTATCTGAAGAGACAAGGGTACATTAAGGTGGAAGATCTCAGAAAAGGGTAGTCATTTTACAAGCCAGATTTTGCAGTCTTAGGTAAAAATACCCAATGAATTCATAAGGACTTCAAGGCTGAATCTAAAGTATTCCAGAACCACGTAAGTTTTGAGAGCAGAAGAAGTGTGACTCCCTATTGGAGCCAAAGATTAATTAAACCATTCATGTCTGCAGAAAGAGAGGAGGAAGCCCTTATGTTCATAAAGCTGGAAAACACCCTGGCCTTCACCCACTTACATAGGAATCTACTGCTAATAACTGATATAGCAAAATCCAACTTACTTAAATTACAGCAACAAAGAAATAAACACAATATCCATACAATGATATCAAAAATAAAAATCATCAATATGCACCAAATTCCTGAACGTATCATGGCAATACTGCAAGCTTTCATTGGCTAATGAGAAGGAGGGGTGCACTGAATTGTCACTAAATACTACACACCACACATTTGCACTTTTGTGTACTGATATGTCAAATTAGAAGTAGTTGAAAAATTACCTTTGCAGAAACTTTTGAATTGAAAAAGGAAGGGGGGGGAGGAAGGAAAGGAGGGAGGAGAGAAGGAAAAGAGGGAGGGAGGGAGGGAGGGAGGGAGGGAGGGAGGGAGGGAAGGAAGGAAGGAAGGAAGGAAGGAAGGAAGGAAGGAAGGAAGGAAGGAAGGAAGGAAGGAAGGAAGGAAGGAAGGAAGGAAGGAAGGAAGGAAGGAAGGAAGGAAGGAAGGAAGGAAGGAAAACAACTCTTATATGAAAGAATGACCAGTTGAGACGTTTAAGAAGAAATAAATATTTGCCTTCTTGGAATATATTTCCAAACATTAGGCTAAATTAAAGGAAAATATAAAAATGAAACTTTGTTATATTTCATAAACCAGATAACTGATCTCAAATTATGACATATAAACTGTGGAAAATAACCTTACATACTTAATTTAGTTCAACATCTATTTCTTAAATAACAACTATGTTCCAAGCAAAGTTTTAACCATTGGATCTACAATAACTAAGAAATAGGCAAGTTAAGAGGTAATTGTAATATAATATATGCCGTCTTAGTTTTGCAGAATAAGTTAGAGTATCCTAGAGGACAAACAGGCAGTATAAATACAATTAAAGAGGTTGGAAATACGAGGGCAGAGGATGGCAAACAAATCCCTACTACTAGAAACAGAAGATAAAGGAAGCAGAAGATGCAGGCAGATAATGAACGATATTTTTCAGGTAAAGGAGTACTTTTGAAAAGTGGATGGCAGTACTATTAGGTTATATGAATTACACAAGAGAAAGAGTAATTTAAATGAATTCTACTTTAAAAATCTGATTTAATTAATATGTGCATGGAAAAATCAAGGAGTGTTGTTCAGTTGGAATTTTACTATGAACCTCTGATGTTTGGGAGATAAATCTGGCCTGAAAAAATTGATATGAGACTAACAACATGTAGTTTCACACTTTTCCACTTAATCCTCAAAATACGTCTATGAATTATGTACCAGCACGTGCATTTGACAAACGAGAATAAAGTAAGCGCAGTACTGGATTTTCTATCCAGGTTTGATTCCAATCTCCTATGCTTTCCTTTACCAAGGCTTCCTCTGCAGATAGAAAGGAGCACCACATTATTTCGTAATATTACTGTGGGAATTAAAATATTTATTCACCCTCAGAAAAAGGCTTTATGACTTCATTTAAACAGGTTTACATGTAAAGAGAGCTCCAATTCTATCGCATCTCCACTTTCTGGTTGAAAGGATGCTATATATGCTTGGCTGATAATTAGGCAGAGCATTATCTTAACTACAAAATTGACTGAACTATTTTTCTTATTTTTGAGAAAAAATCATTGCGATGCATGTCAACACATTTGGGTGTAAAAGCAGACCCTTTGTCATCAGTTTAAGTTTTAGCAGCTATATTCCAGCATAAATTACTTGGAAATAAAGTAAAACGAAATCACTTGGAACTATATGAGCTGTGTTTTCCCCAGGGCCTCTGAACACAGTTTCAGTGTCATTTATATCTGTTTACATTTGTCTCTGTCGTCTATGGTGAGTTGCAAAAATATAGAGCCCAAAGCACATGCAGCAGCAAAGCTGTACTGGGAATGTGAGAGCTACAGGAAATAACTAGTTAATATTTAGGAATGTGAAGAAGTCCTGGTGGCACAATGGTTAAGCACTTGGCTGCTAACTGAAAGGTCCCAGGTTCGAACCCACCAGCCACTCCACAGCAGAAAAGACCTGGTGATTTGTTCCCATAAAAATTACAGCTTAGAAAACCCTATGGAGAAGATCTACTTTATCCAATAGGGTCTGTATGAGTTGGAATTGACTCCACAGAAAAAACATTTAGTAATGTAGTTATCTGAAAGAATTGCCCTTGTGGTTCAATTATATCTTCTTATATAAATGCTATGTTAAAAAAAAAATTATTTTCTCATACATGGTGCCTTTATTATCACATATAGCTTTCTCTCTAATGATACAAATTTACCAGGAGTGAAGAGCTTTATATTGTATAAAATTTTACTCTGTATGTGTATACCTCTGATGAAATATATTGCAAACTTAAGTTTTATTTTAATATAAAGTAAGTATCCAGAGCAGAAGAATGACTCCAAAAAGACAAAGTTAACTTAAATTTCTCTACTCTTAGACTGCTCAGATTTGGACATTCTTTTGATGAATAAATTGTTGTTTTCATGCAAAGATGCTCTTCCTTCCTTCCTTCCACCTTTTTCCTTCACTTTTTTTTCCTTTTCATTGTTTTCTCAGTTCTAGAGTTTCTACAAAGTTAATTCTTCATTGACTATTTCTGCTTATTTGGAATAATATTGTATCATGGTGCTAATGATACTAAACATATTATTTCTTAGCACACCACATTTTGTGTCTGAGAAACCTAAATATACCTCCTGCCCTGTAATTGAACAGCATATGCTCTTTTTTCTTTTTTTTCTTCACAGCATTTGCTCTTGAATATGTTTATCATAAAGGCATAGAGAGGTGGTATACCAGTATAAAGAATTATCAATTATGACAATAGTATCTTGAAACAAAGGAAGGAACCATTCCTGAGCAGTTTGACTTTATTATTGACATAAGAGAAAAAGTAGGAACTTCCAAGGGTAAAATAAAAAAAGTTGAATCTAAGGACTAATATATTTTTTCCAATCAGCCTGGAAGTAAAGAGTCGAGCAAATTTTGCAACAAAAATTTAGTTTGGAAACTAAAGAGTACTACGGATGACATTGAAAATGACCTATGTTTTCTTTAAATTTCTTCTCTTCCTAGGACGTTGAACCTTTTGACAAATGAGCAGACCTTAAGCACACAATAATCTTATTTTTCAAATTATAATATATTTTTTACTAATATTATCATTGATTTGACATGCTCTTGGTGACAATGCCTAATTTATTTTGAAACCCAAATGACATTAATGGAGAACAGAAGGGTTTGATGTTTACCAGAATGGCTCATAGGTTAAAATAAAGTTGAGAAGTTCTGTGTTTGAATGTGCATCAGAACTTTAATTATGGATGATTATCAAAACTCGAGTATAGTGATCTCTTTCTTTGTTAGCTGGACTTCTTAAAAGATGCATTTGTGCAATGTATTTGATTAGTTAATGACCTTGAATGCATAGATGCAAAAAAAAAAAAAAAAGATGGGGGTAGAGAGCTTTGGGGGTGTTAGCCTAAAATCTCAACATACCATTGCGTTTTCTCAGATCTTTTTTTTTTTCCCAAAACAAGTTGATTTTATTCTCATGTTTTTTGTTTTAAAAATAAGGAAATAAAAATAATTTTCTAATTTGTCTTTCAAAATTCCAGATTTTTGATTGATTTCCAGAATGGTGCTTTCTTAATAAGGTATGGTTTCAACCATATTTGTGGAATGCTGAATTATAACCTAAAATTGATACATTTAATTACCTTTGCAAATTGAGGATATTTTATATTGCGAGGTAGCAAAAGCAGTTTTTGCCCCCTGGCCTACATAACTTCCACACTGAAATTGTACTGAAAGAATGTAGGGGAAGCAGGCATGTCTCCTCTATTGCCTTAGTTATAAGGTCCCCTAGTATCTTGATGCTGAGGTACATAATTGCATGCTGACAAAATCTAATCTTAGGTCCCAGAAGGGGAAGGAATGTTCTTCCTTTGATGTCATAAAGGCTGACCACAAGACATGCATCGTGAGCCCAGACTTCACCAAGGTGAGCCTCCCTCTTCCTCCCTTCTCCTTTTCGTAAGCATATGGACCCTCAGCCTGAGGTATATAGAAACAATTAAGGCCCTTTATTCTTTTGTTCCCCTCACTTAGGATGCATCAAGGGGTTATGCATGTGGTTGCCTTGTCAGTTCACTTGAGGTCACAGGATCTTTTTGGGAGGAACCAGTCTGAGAAGGAATTTTACCTCTCATCTCCATTCCAGTAACAAACTACACAATAAGCCTGTGAAAATGCCACTGGGTAAATGTTAATTATTTGCTGAGAGATACAGCTCTGATCAAATTTACTTTCATTTCTCATTCTTTTTTTTAATAATAATTTTTATTGTGCTTTAAGAGTTAGTTTACAAATCAAGTCAGTCTCTCACACGAAAACCCATACACGCCTTGCTACATACTCCCAATTACTCTACCCCTAATGAGACAGCCCGTTCTCTCCCTCCACTCTGTCTTTTCATGTCCATTTTGTCAGCTTCTAACCCCCTCCACCCTCTCATCTCCCCACCAGGCAGGAGATGCCAACATAGTCTCAAGTGTCCACCTGATCCGAGAAGCTCACTCCTCACCAGCATCTCTCTCCAACCCATTGTCCAGTCCAATCCATGTCTGAAGAGTTGGTTTCGGGAATGGTTCCTGACCTGGGCCAACAGAAGGTCTGGGGTCATGACCACTGGGGTCCTTCCAGTCTCATTCAGACCATTAAATCTGGTCTTTTTGTGAGAATTTGGGGTCTGCATCCCACTGTTCTGCTCCCTCAGGGGTTCTCCGTTGTGTTCCCTGTCAGGGCAATCATTGGTTGTAGCCGGGCACCATCTAGTTCTTCTGGTCTCAGGCTGATGTAGTCTCTGGTTCATGTGGCCCCTCCTGTCTCTTGGGCTCATGATTACCTTGTGTCCTTCGTGTTCTTCATTCTTCTTTGATCCAGGTGGGCTGAGACCAATTGATGCATCTTAGATGGCTGCTTGCTAGCCTTTAAGACCTCAGTCACCGTTCTTCAAAGTGGGATGCAGAATGTTTTCTTAATACATTTTATTATGCCAATTGACTTAGATGTCCTCTGAAACCATGGTCCCCAGACCCCTGTCCCTGCTACGCTGGCCTTCAAAGCATTCAGTTTCTTCAGGAAACTTCTTTGCTTTTGGTTTAGTCCAATTGTGCTGACCTTCCCTGTATTGTGTGCTGTCTTTCCCTTTACCTAAAGTAGTTCTTTAAAGTAGTTCTTATCTACTATCTAATTAGTAATGCCCCTCTCCCACCCTCCCTCCCACCCTCCCCCCTCTCAGAACCACAAAAGAGTGTTTTCTTCTCAGTTTAAACTATTTCTCAAGTTCTTATAATAGTGGTCTTATACAATATTTGTCCTTTTGCAACTGACTAATTTCACTCAGCATAATGCCTTCCAGGTTCCTCCATGTTGCAAAATGTTTCACAGATTCCTCACTGTTCTTTATTGATGAGTAGTATTCCATTGTGTGAATATACCATAATTTATCCATTCATCCTTTGATGGGCACCTTGGTTGCTTCCATCTTTTTGCTATTGTAAACAGTGCTTCAATAACCATGGGTGTGCATATATCTGTTTGTGTAAAGGCTCTTATTTCTCTAGGGTATATTCCAAGGAGTGAGATTGCTGGATAGTATGGTAGTTCTATTTCTAGCTTTTTAAGAAAAGGAAGCACCAAATCGATTTCCAAAGTGGTTGTAGCATTTTACATTCCCACCAGCAGTGTCTAAGTGTTCCAATCTCTCCACAGCCTCTCCAACATTTATTATTTGTTTTTTTTGGATTTTTTTTTTGTTGTTGTTGGAGTGAGATGAAATCTCATTGTAGTTTTGATCTGCACTTCTCTAATGGCTAATGATTGTGAACATTTCCTCATATATCTGTTAGCTACCTGAATGTCTTCTTTAGCGAAGTGTCTATTCGTATCTTTTGCCTATTTTTTAATTGGGTTATTTGTCTTTTTGTAGTTGAGTTTTTGCAGTATCACATAGATTTTAGAGATTAGGTGCTGATCAGAAACGTCAAAGCTAAAAACTTTTTCCTAGTCTGTAGGTAGTCTTTTTACTCTTTTGGTGAAGTCTTTGGATGAGCATAAGTGTTTGATTTTTAGGAGTTCCCAGTTATCTAGTTTTTCTTCTACATTCTTTATAATGTTTTGTATACTGTTTATGCCATGTATTAGGGCTCCTAACATTGTCCCTATTTTTTCTTCCATGATCTTTATCATTTTAGATTTTATGTTTAGGTCTTTGATCCATTTTGAGTTAGTTTTTGTGCATGGAGTGAGGTTGGATCTTGTTTCATTTTTTTTTTTTTGCAGATGGATATCCAGTTATGCCAACACCATTTGTTAAAAAGACTGTCTTTTCCCCATTTAACTGTTTTGGGGCCTTTGTCAAATATCATCTGCTCACATGTGGTTGGATTTATGTCTGGATTCTCAATTCTGTTCTACTGGCCCATTTATCTGTTGTTGTACCAGTACCAGGCTGTTTTGACTACTGAGGCGGTATAATAGTTTCTAAAATCAGGTAAAGTAAGGCCTCCCACTTTGTTCTTTTTTTTCAGTAATGCCTTATTTGTCCGGGGCCTCTTTGCCTTCCATATGAAGTTGGTGATTTGTTTCTCCATCTCATTAAAGAATGTCCTTGGGATTTGATCTGAATTGCATTAAATATATAGATCGCTTTTGGTAAAATAGACATTTTCACAATGTTAAGTCTTCTTATCCACGAGCAAGGTGTGTTCTTCCACTTAAGTCTCTTTTGGTTTCTTGCAGAAGTGTACTGTAGTTTTCTTCGTATAAGTCTTTTACATCTCTGGTAAGATTTATTCTTAAGTATTTTATCTTCTTGGGGGCTATTGTAAAGGGCATTGATTTGGTGATTTCCTCTTCGATGTTCTTTTTGTTGGTGTAGAGGAATCCAACTGATTTTTGTATGTTTATCTTGTATCCCGATACTCTGCTGAATTCTTCCATTAGTTTCAGTAGTTTTCTGGAGGATTCCTTAGGGTTTTCTGTGTATAAGATCATGTCATCTGCAAATAGAGATACTTTTACTTCTTCCTTGCCAGTCTGGATGCCCTTTATTTCTTTATCTAGCTTAATTGCTCTGGCTAGGACTTCCAGCGCAATGTTGAATAAGAATGGTGATAAAGGGCATCCTTGTCTGGTTCCCGATCTCAATGGGAATGCTTTCAGGCTCTCTCCATTTAGGGTGATGCTGGCTTCGTATAAATGCCCTTTATTATGTTGAGGAATTTTCCTTCTATTCCTATTTTTCTAAGAGTTTTTATTATGAATGAGTGTTGCACTTTGCCAAACGCCTTTTCTGCATCAATTGGTAAAATCATATGATTCTTGTCTTTTGTTTTATTTATGTGGTGGATTACATCAATTGTTTTTCTAATGTTGAACCATCCCTGCATACCTGGTATGAATCCCACTTGGTCATGGTGAATTTTTTTTTGATACATTGTTGAATTCTATTGGCAAGAATTTTGTTGAGGATTTTTGCATCTACATTCATGAGGGCTAGAATTTTGTTGAGGATTTTTACATCTACATTCATGAGGGATATAGGTCTATAATTTTCCTTTCTTGTGGTGTCTTTACCTGGTTTTGCTATCAGGGATATGGTGGCTTCATAGAATGAGTTTGGGAGTACTCCATCCTCTTCTATGCTCTGAAATACCTTTAGTAGTAGTGGTGTTAACTGTTCTCTGAAAGTTTGGTAGAACTCTGCAGTGAAGCCATCCGGACCAGGGCTTTTTTTTTGTTGGGAGTTTTTTGATTACCTTTTCAATCTCTTCTTTTGTTATGGATCTATTTAGTTGTTCAACCTCTGTTCATGTTAGTTTAGGTAGGTAGTATGTTTCTAGGAATTCATCCTTTCTTCTAGGTTTTCAAATTTGTTATAGTTTTTCATGGTAATCTGATATGATTCTTTTAATTTCAGTTTGGTCTGTTGTAATATCAACCATCTATTTCTTATTCAGGTTATTTGCTTCCTCACCTGTTTTTCTTTTGTCAGTTTGGCCAGGGGCTTATCAATTTTGTTGGTTTTTTTGAAAAAACATCTTTTGGTCTTGTTAATTCTTTCAATTATTTTTTTGTTTTCTATTTCAGTTAGTTCAGTTCTAATTTTTAGTATTTGTTTTCTTCTGGTGCCTGTGGGTTTCTTTCGTTGCTCTCTTTCTATTTGTTCAAGTTATGGGGATAATTCTTTGATTTGGGCCCTTCCTTCTTTTTGGATGTGTGCATTTATTAATATAAATTGACCTCTGAGCACCATTTTTGCTGTGTCCCAAAGGTTCTGATAGGAACTGTTTTCATTGTCATTGGATTCTCCAAATTTCTTTATTCCATCTTTAATGTCCTCTAGAGCAGGGTATTGTTCAGTTTCCAAGTGTTTTTCTTTTCCCTGCTTTTCCTATTATTGATTTCCACTTTTATGGCCTTATGGTCAGAGAAGATGCTTTTTAATATTTCAATGTTTTGGATTCTGCTAAGGCTTGCTTTATGACCTAATATATGGTCTATTCTAGAGACTGTTCCATGTGCACTAGAAAAGAAAGTATAGTTGGTCGCTGTTGGGTGGAGTGTTCTGTGTATGTCTACGAGGTCAAGTTGGTTGATTGTGGCATTTAGATCTTCCGTATCTTTGTTGAGCTTCTTTCTGGATGTCCTGTCCTTCACCAAAAGTGGTGTGTTGAAGTCTCCTACTATTATTGTGGAGCTATCTCACTTTTTAATGCTGATAGAGTTTGGTTTATGTATCTTGCAGCCCTGTCATTAGATGCATAAATATTTAATATGGTTATATCTTCTTGGTATATTGTCCCTTTAATCATTATACAGTGTCCTTTCTTATCCTTTATGATGGATTTAACTTTACAGTCTATTTTGTCTGAAATTAGTCTTGCTCCTCCTGCTCTTTTTTGATTGTTGTTTGCTTGATATATTTTTTTCCATCCTTTGATTTTTAGTTTGTTTGTGTCTCTAAGTCTAAGGTGTGTCTCTTGTAGGTACACCTTAGACAGATCTTCTTTCTTAATCCATTCTGCCACACTCTGTCTCTTATTGATGTATTTAGTCCATTTACATTCAGGGTAATTATGGATAGGTATGAATTTAGTGCTATCATTTTGATTTCTTTTTTTGTGTGTTGTTGACAGTTTCTTTTTCCCACTTGATTTTATGTGCTGAGTAGATTTTCTTTATATATTGTCCTTTCCTCACATTTGTTGTTGATTTTGTTTCTGCTGAGTCTGTATTTTTCCCTTGTATTTTATTTTGATGAGTAGGATAGTTTGTCTCCTTTGTGGTTACCTTATTACTTACCCTTATTTTTCTGAATTTAAACTAACTTTTATTTCATTATCACCGTATCTTCCTTTCCATATGGAAGGTGTATGATTACATTCCTTAGTCCCTCTTTATTATCTTAATGTTGTCTTCTTTTATATAATAATACTGCTGTTACCCTGTTTTGAACTTTTTTTTTTAATATTTCTTGGTTTTTTGGATTTCACTGTCTGGGTTGACTTCTGGTTGCTCTGCCCAGTGTTCTAGTCTTGGGTCGATAGCCAATATTATTGATTTTCTAACCAAAGAACTCCCTTTAGTATTTCTTGTAGTTTTGGTTGGGTTTTTACGAATTCCCTAAACTTGTGTTTATCTGGAAATGTCTTAATTTTCACCTTCATATTTAAGAGACAGTTTTGCTCGGTATATGACTCTTGGCAGGCAATTTTTTCCTTCAATTTTTTAAATACGTCATCCCATTGCCTTCTTGCCTGCATGGTTTCTGCCGAGTAGTCCAAGCTTACTCTTATTGGCTCTCTTTTGTAGGTGACTTTTCTTTTATCCCTCATTGCTCTTAAAATTCTCTTTATCTTTGGTTTTGGCAAGTTTGATTATAATATGTCTTGGTGACTTTCTTTTAAGATCTACCTCATGTGGAGTTCAATGAGCATCTTGGATAGATACCTTCTCATCTTTCACAATATCGGGGAAGGTTTCTGCCAACAAATCTTCAACAATTTTTTCTGTATTTTCTGTCATCCCTTCCTGTTCTGGTACTCCAATCACTCATAGGTTATTTCTCTTGATAGAGCCCCAGATGATTCTTTGGGTTTCTTCATTTTTTTTTAACTCTTTTATCTGATTTTTCTTCAAATATATTAGTGCCAAGTGATTTATCTTCTAGTTCAGAAATTCTAGCTTCTACTTGCTCAATTCTGCTCCTCTGACTTTCTATCGAGTTGTCTAATTCTGTTATTTTATTGTTAATCTTCTGAATTTCTGATTGCTGTCTGTCTATGGATTTTCCAGCTTATTAAACTTTTCATTATGTTCCTGAATAATCTTTCTAATTTCTTCAGTTGCTTTATCTGTGTGTTCCTTGGTTTGTTCTGCGTATTGTCTTGTTTCCTTCCTGACGCCTTGAAGGGTTCTGTATATTAAACATTTGTATTCTGCATCTGGTAATTCCAGGAATGCACTTTCATCTAGAAGATCCCTGGATTCTTTTTTTGAGAGCCTTTTGAGGTGATCATGGTCTGTTTCTTTATGTGCCTTTATATTGACTGTTGTCTCCAAACCATCTATGTTATTATGTTAGTTTATGCTTGCTACTGTGTCATAGCTACTTGCTTTGTTTTGTTTTGGTATACCCCTATGGGTGGCTTGAGTGAGCTAGCTTGAATATTTTCATCTTTGGAGCTCTGGTGTCCTGTCCCCAGCTGGCTAGAGCTGTTATCAGGTATATCAGTCTAGGAGTCCATTCAGTTTTCTTGTATGAATTCAGCTCAGGTTTCCAGATAGCTGACCATCAAGTTTGTGGTACAGGCTCTGTCCTACACTCTTAGAAGGGCAGGGGTGATTGGCGTATATATCGGTATCTGATTGCAGTAGGATGTCATGCTCTGAACAAGCCAGGGAGCAGAGAATTGACTCCCAAGTGTCTGTGAGGAAAACGTGTCCCTGTTCCCTAGAGTGTGCTGGTGGGTGGGTTCTGCAGAGGGACCACAGGCACCCAACATTTTCGGTTGTAAGGACTGGGAAGTACCAATTATCTTCGGACTCCTGTCACGGGTGGCTGGGTGACCTGAGTGGAGCTACCAGCCTTTAGGTCCCTGATGCGGGTAGGTGAGGACCTTGTTTAATAGGCAAAGCAATGTCAAAGGTCAAACACCCATCTCTCCACTGCACAGCTGAAATGGTTGGAGTTTGCCAGCAAATGCCTATCCTCCTGAAATAGGCCCACACAGGTCCATACAGAAGGGAAAGGTGCTGAAGGTCTACAGATGGTTTACGCCTGGGCAGGAGCCGCTTCTGTCCTAAGCTCCCCCAGTTAATGGAGCTAGCAAATTGTCTTTTCCCTCCAGTTGCAAATTTTTTAAGGCCAGGAGAATGGCTGTAGATGCTCACCAGGGTCTAGCTCAGGCCCAGGGATTCAGCCGCTGAAGCCAGATTGGGGGTGGGGGGGTGCGGTAAAATATACGCAAGTACTTAGCTTTTACTGAGAGCACCATTCTCCTGAGGTTCCAGAGGTGTGAGTAGGCTGTGTGGCTGGCTGCTTCTCCCTGAGGAAACTGTGGCAGAATGCTAGTACCAGCCTGCTGCCGCCACTCCAGGAATGGTGCCTGAGGCCTCCAGACGATTCAGGTTCTGTAACCGCTTTCCACTTCTGAAGAGTCTCTTCCTCCCCCTAGCCCTCAGTTCGTTGTCTAAGCTTGACTTTGATTTTCAGGGCTCCCAGCTTGTCACAAATATATTTGTTTCACTTGTTTTTTCGGGTCTTTGTTGTAAAGAGGGCTGTCCAGAAGTGTCTGTCTATTCCGCCATCTTGGCTCCGCCTACTCATTTCTCATTCTTATCTCACTGCTTAAATGTTTGTTTTATTTTGAGCAAATATACCTCAAAGCTTAGGTTTCAGCTACTGAACCAAACCCAAAAACCAAATCTGTGGCTGTTGAGTCAATTCCAACTCACAGCAATCCTATAGGACAGAGTAGATCTGCTCCTTAGGGTTTCCAAGGAGTGCCTGGAGGATTTTGACTGTGGACCTTTTGCTTAGCAGCCAAACTCTTAACCACCATGCCACCAGGATTTCTGTCCATCTATTGAGGGGTGGGGTATACCAGTAAAATTGCAGACAAACACAACTCAGTTTTAACAGCTTTTAATCCGACTCTGCAAGCTAAGTTGCAACTGTGAGTAATCAAGTTGGAAAGGTAATGGGAGAATCTTCCTCACTACCTGGGTCACCATTCACTCTCATCTGGTGCATCTAGTGGTTATGGAGTCCCATCCACATACCAAACTCTCCAGATTTACACAAGGGTTAGGAACAACCCTTTTGTCAGCCTGTGACAGTTCTCAAACCAGTTTAGCACACTAGGAGAGATACAGGTAGTTAACTCTTATGTACTAGTTGGGAGCCTGAGTGGTATGTATGAACTTCATTTTTTTTTTTGTTTCTTATTTATTTTTGCAGTTGCATCAGCCTTACTCTTTTAGGTTATATCCAATACCACTTCGTTTGTTTTGTAAATTATTAACTACTTTTTTTTGTTGTTGTTATTTCTTATCGGTATATTTCTGGTCTTTCTGGCACTTTCCAAAATGTTTACAACTTTCAGGTACAAAGGTTCTTATCTCTTTGGCAAAATATTGATCATTGGAGATATGTTTATATTTGGGAGCACTAACAACTCCCAAAAGTGGCTTATCAACAACGGGGTACACAGTCCATGCCTATGAGTAGTGGTTAGACATGCTAGTAACACGACCACTTTTAGAAAAATCGGATTCTTAACACTTTGAAGAAAAACATGCTCACAAACATATTTTAAAAAAGGTGTGTCTATAATCAAAAGAATGTTTCTGGTAGAACAGGTTGTTTACTATTATCCAGTTCTGTGAACACATTCCTATTCCTCCCCTGTGTAGGACAAAGAATCCTTTGTTGTTGTTGTTAGGTGCCCTCAAGTCAGTTTTAACTCAGAGAAATTGTGCACCACAGAACAAACACTGTCTGATCCTGTGCCATCCTTACAATCGTTGTCATGCTTGAGCCCATTGTTGCAGCCACTGTGTCAATCCATCTTCTTGAGGGTCTTCCTCTTTTCTGATGACCATGTACTTTACCAAGCATTATGTCCTTCTCCAGGGACTGAGCCCTCCTGACAACATGTCCAAAGTATGTAAGACACAATCTCACCATCCTTGCTTCTAAGGAGCATTCTGGTTGTACTTCTTCCAAAACTTCCAAGATTTGTTTGTGTTTCTTGGCAGTCCATGGTATATTCAATATTCTTCACCAACACCACAATTTAGAGGAATCCATTCTTCTTTGATCTTATTCATTGTGCAGGTTTCACATGCATACCCAATTGAAAATACTGTGGCTTGGGTCAAGTGCACCTTAGTCTTCAAGTTGACATCTGTGCATTTCAACACTTTAACGAGGTCCTTTGCAGCAGATTTACACAATGCAATGCGTCTTTTGATTTTTGACAGCTGCTTCCATGGCTGTTGATTGTGGATCCAAGTAAAATGAAATCCTTGACAACTTCAATCTTTTCTCTGTTTACCATGCTGTTTGCTATTGGTCCATTTGTGAGGATTTTTGTTTTCTTTATGTTGAGGTGTAATCCGTACCGAAGGCTGTAGTCTTTGATCTTCCTCAGTAAGTGTTTCAAGTCCTCTTCACTTTCAGCAAGCAAGGTTGTGTTACCTGCATAACGCAGGTTGTTAATGAATCTTCCTCCAATCCCTATGCCCCATTCTTCTTCATATAGTCCAGCTTCTTGAATTATTTGCTCAGCTTACAGATTGAATAGGTATGGTGAAAGGATACAACCCTGACACACACCTTTCCTGACTTTAAACCACTCAATATCCCCTTGTTCTGTTGAAACAACTGCCTCCTGATCTATGTACAGGTTCCTCATGAGCACAATTAAGTGTTCTGGAATTCCCATTCCCTGCAATGTTATAGATAATTTGCTATGATCCACAAAGTCGAATGCCTTCGCGTAGTGAATAAAACACAGATAATTATCTTTCTGGTATTCTCTGTTTTCAGCCAGGATCCATCTGACATCAGCAATATCCTTGGTTCCATGTCCTTTTCTGAATCTGGCAAGAATTTCTGGCAGTTCCCTGTTGATATACTGCTGCAGCCATTTTTGAATGATCTTCAGCAAAATTTTGCTTGTGCGTGATATTAATGATAAAAAAAAAGATACTGTTCAATAATTCCTGTATTTGGTTGGATCACCATTCTTGGGAATCTATGGCATAAATGTGGATCACTTCCTGTCAGTTGGCTAGGAAGCTGTCTTCCATATTTCTTGGCATAGACGAGTGAGCACTTCCAGCGCTGCATCCATTTTCTGAAATATCTCAATTGATATTCTGTCAATTCCTGGAGGCTTATTTTTTGCCAATGCCTTCAGTGCAGCTTGGGCTTCTTCAGTACTGTCAGTTCCTGATCATATGCTACCTCTTTAAATGGTTGAACATCAACTAATTCTTTTTGGTATAATGATTCTGTGTATTCCTTCCATCTTCTTTTGGTTCTTCCTGCCTCATTTAATAATTTCCCTATAGAATCCTTCACTATTGCAACTCAAGGCTTGAATTTTTTCTTCAGTTCTTTCAGCTTGAGAAATTCCAAGCATGTTCTTCCTTTTTGGTTTTCTATCTCTAGCATTTTGCACATGTCATTACAGTACTTTACTTTGTCTTCTTGAGCTGCCCTTTGAAATCTTCTGTTCAGTTCTTTTACTTCATCATTTCTTCCTTTTGCTTTAGCTGCTCAGTGTTTGAGAGGAAGTTTTGGAGGCTTCTCTGACATCCATCTTGGTCTTTTCTTTCTTTTCTGTCTCTTCAGTGGCCTCTTGCTTTCTTCATGTATGATGCCCTTGATGTCATTCCACAACTCGTCTGGTCTTTGGTTATTAGTGTTCAACACATCAAATCTATTCTTGAGACGGTCTCTAAATTCAAGTGGGATATACTCAAGGTCTTATTTTGGCTCTTGTGGACTTGCTCTGATTTTCTTGTTTCAGCTTGAACTTGCATGTGAGCAATTGATGGTCTGTTCCACAGTCGGCCCCTGGCCTTATTCTGACTGATGATATTGATCTTTCTCATCATCTTTTTTCCACAGAGTAGTCTATTTGACTCATGTATTCCATCTGGCTAGGTCCACATGTATACTCGCCTTTTATGTTGATGAAAAAAAGGTATTTGCAATGAAGAAGTCATTGGTCTTGCAAAATTCTATCATTTGACCTCCGGCATTGTTTCTCTCAACAAGGCCATATTTTCCAACTAACGATCCTTCTTCTTTGTTTCCAACTTTCCCATTCCAAATACCAGTAATTATCAATGCATCCTGATTGCATGTTCGATCAATTTCAGAGTGTAGAAACTGAAAAAAATCTTCAATTTCTTCATCTTTGTCCTTAGTGATTGGTGCATAAATTTGACTGGCCTTTCTTGTAGGCATATGGATATTATCCTATCACTGACAGCATTGTACTTCAGGATAGATCTTGAAATGTACTTTTTCACAATGAATACAACACCATTCCTCTTCATGTTGTCATTCCTGGCATAGCAGACTATATCACAACACAACCCATGTGTCTTTCAGTTTGTTTACTGTGGGGGCTTGTGTGTTGCTGTGATGCTGGAAGCTATGTCACCAGTATTCAGGTACCAGCAGGGTCACCCATGGAGGACAGGTTTCAGCTTAGCTTCCAGACTAAGACAGACTAGGAAGAAGTACCCGGCAGTCTACTGAAAAGAATTAACCAGTGAAAACCTTATGAATATCAGTGGAATATTGTCTGATAATGGTGCCAAAAGATGAGCCCCGCCCCCCTCCAGGTTGGAAGGCACTGAAAAGACAACTGGGGAAGAGCTGTCTCCTCAAAGTAGAGTTGACCTTAATGACATGGATGGAGTAAAGCTTTCAGGACCTTCATTTGCTGATGTGGCATGACTCAAAATGAGAAGAAACATCTGCAAACAAGAATCCTTTACAGAAAATGTAATATAGACGTGATAGATCTTCCAGGACAGTCTTACAGTCCTTTTCTAACCTGTCTCTATAAAAACAAAACCAACCAACCAACAAACAAAATAATAGTTGTCATTCAGTGTACTCTAACTCATAGTAATCCCATGCATGTCAGAGTAGAACTGCGCTCCATAGAGTATTCAGTGGCAGATTTTGGGGAGGTAGATCACTAGGTCTTTCTTCCAAGACAACTTTCAGTGGACTCAAACCCCCAACTTTTAGTTTGGTAGCCACTATTTGCACCACCCAGGGACTCACAACCTCTCACTAACTTTTATAAAAACAAATACTATTTTTAAATTAGAAAAATTAAAAAGTGATTTTTGAATGAAAGGTAACAATTGGAAAAAACATGGAAATGCACATAGGCAAAAAAAAATTCTTTGTAAGGCCAGTAAAGATACATAACAAGGACTTGCAAAATAGATAGGAAATTGAAAGTAAATCATATCTCATATTCATTTCAGGAATATTCCAACACTTTTTCCCAAAAATGACTAGGAATTTATGGAACTTAACACAGTAAAAAAAAGTATTATTTCTCACTCATGGTAATCCCACAATTGGTTTGGCCAGCATTCTTGAAGAGGCATTTGTCCTCCACACAACATCTCACCTATAAAAGCTGCTATTGATCTTTTGATTGTACCATCTTTACACCTCCAGTTTCACTGTGGCAGGAAGAAAGAGGGGAGTAGAAAGTCTTGCACTCAAAATTAATTGGTATAGCAATAACTAACATATATCACTTCTGCTTATGTCCTCGGACAGAACTGGGCTCAAGTCTATGTTTGAAACAAGGGAACTGAGAATCGCGCTGTTGTTTAGAATGGAAGGGAAGGACCAGCGGATACTGGTGAACATTATTAATGTCCGCCACATCTAAATGATGTTGGTAATTATGGCTTCCTGATGTGGATTTCAAGGTATTTGGAAGACTGTAATATTTGCAAACAAAATATGGTTTGTGGGGAATGCCTCTTAAAATGAAAGTTTAAGATGGTAGGCAAAACGAAAATGCAATGTTTGTGTTTGAACACTGATCTAAGTTGAAGATCATTAAGCACATTACATTGGTCTTTTAACATATTAAATTTTAGTATACTTAATTATGCATTAATGTGCATGACAAGATCCACGAAAATTTGAATTCATGTTTAAAAAAGTCACAATAACGTAGGGCCCTTAGTTATAATTTGACATAAATGTGATTAATGGTATTTTTATGGAATAGTGAATACTGAAAAACTTGCTTTTGTTGCTTTTCATGAAGATTAAGTAGTATTACTAATAGATAAAAATATTTATATAATGCACTATATTCTGTTATTAGGTGCCATCAAGTCAGTTCCAACTCATAATGACCTTGTGTAAAACAGAACAAAACACTGCCCAGTCCTGCGCCAACCTCACAATCGTTATGCTTGAGCCCATTGTTGCAGTCACTGTGTCAATCCACCTCGTTAAGAGTCGTCATCTTTTTTGCTGACCCCTCCACTTTACCAAGCATCATTTCCTCCTCCAGGGACTGGTCCCCCCTGAAAACGTCCAAAGTACATGAGATGAAGTCTCACCAACCTTGCTTTTAAAGAGCACTCTGGTTCTACTTTTGCCAAGACATATCTGTTTGTTCTTCTGGCAAAAGGTTCTTCTGGCAGTCCATGGTATATTCAGTATTCTTCACCAACATCAGAATTCAAAGGTATCAATTCTTCTTCGGTCTGCCTTTATTCATTGTCCAACTTTTGCATGCATATGAAGCTATTGAAAATACCATAAGTTAGGTGCAGTTTAGTATTCAAAGTGATATTTTTGTTTTTAAGACTTTAAAGAGGTCTTTTGCGGCAGATTTATCCAATACAATACGTCGTTCGATTTCTTTACTACTACTTCCACAGGCATTGATTATGGATAATGATATTCTTGACAGCTTCAATTATTTTTTCTGTTTATCATGATGTTGTTTATTCTATTCTATGTTACATTAAATGATACATTCCATGATACATTAAGTCATGATGCTGCATTATATTCCATGAGACATTAAATTCCAAATTATCTTAGTTATATAGACATTTTTCCTGTACAAACTTGACTGTGTTCCCTTGTCTCCATTAGTTACACTAATGAAACTGAAATTCTCAGAAAATAAATAAGTAAATCTTCTCATATTAGTTTTCTTCTTTTTATCCTTGTGTGTGGGATACTCACATACTTAAACAATAAAATAAATATACTTTATGTATGTATTTAAATAGTTATTAAAATCAATTTCAGACAGCTTCACTGATTTTATAATGAGGTTTGACAGGCTGCAGATTACAAATGATTTCTAGAACTGTTTTGAGTTCTGTTAAATACCCATGCTTGTTCTGCTTCTTCCATTGTTCATTTCTGAAATGACCTTTGTGAAAGTTTGAAATTTTACTGCTTGTATTTGTCTATAAGCAGCTAATTATTTGACTTTATGTATAGGAAGTATATGTTACATTTAATGAAGTGGATAATTTGTCTCTATTTTTAGGCTGCCACTTCTTGTCCTTCTTAGGTGATTCTAATTAATCTTCTCAATTATATAACCTTTAACATGAACTAAAATCAGCCAGAGAGGTTATAAGATATGAATAAATATGAGTTTCACTATTAATATTAACCTTATTAACATGACTATTGTGGAAAAACTACAGTGATTCAAAGGAAAAACATAATAGTTTCTGATGTGCCATAAAATACCTTTGAAATTACTATTTACCTTTTTTTTTTTTCATTCATGAAGTCATTTGTAGCAAATCAATGAAAATCCAGGTATTTCAAGCTAAAATCAAGAGGAAATAAATCAGATGACAGTTTTAAAACTTTTGCTGGTATATCCAGTCACAGGTAAAGGATTAAGGTGAGCACTAAATGTATGATTTGCTTCTCATCATTGTTTAAAAGGCTTTTTAATCCACCAATATAGTTTAAGGCGCTACCCCAGATATGTACCATGAAACAACAAAGAATCTTCTCTGGAGAAGAAATTTCAGGGTAATAAATAAAACACAATCAAACAACATAAAAGTAGCAGGTCAGGTAGAAGATTACAACCTCCAAAGATGTGGATTTTGGAAACAGCAATTAATTTTTGAGAAAGCAAAACATTATTTTGATAAAATGTCTTTGAAAACTCAGATGAGAACTAGAAAAAAACACTCACACATAAACTTACAGCAAGTACATTATTTTATGGTGAAACTCTGAAGTCTCTCTCTTTGACACCAGAAACAAATGTATACATTTTCTCATCTGGTTTTGATCATTCTTTCGCACTTCGGTCAAATTAAACATGATTTTTTAAAAATAAAGTAATGTGAAGCAAATATATTTATTTATGTAACAATATCTCAAACAACTTATAATTAGCTCTTTTAAAAGGTTTCACTAGAATATAACCATACTTAACTGCAGTATTTGTTGTAAGACAGAATTCAGTTATGGTAGTTAGCGCGAGATGTTGTCAGTATAGCTTTGAAACTAAAGGCATCTAATAGATGTTTTTAGTTTTAAAAAACAGATTATTCACAATCACTGACTTAATTTTTTAAATGGATTTTTCTACTCTTCCTTAATATTGAAATAACTTTTTTCTCGAAAAATTTTTTTTTATTGTGCATCACGTGGAAGTTTACAGAGCAAATTGGGCTCCCATTCCATAGTTTGCACATAAAGTGTTTCATAACATTCATTTTATTCCCCACAATGTGTCAGAGCTCTCCCCATTACTGTTATGGATTCCCCATTTCCTTTCATTCTGATTTAAACCCTTCTCACCTTTGCTTTCGGGCAAGTATCTCCCTTTTGATCTCACATAAATTATTGTTCTAAGGAACACGTTCCTCTCGAGTGTTATTGTTTATTTTATGGGCCATTTTATGATTTGCCTGAAAGATGGTCTCCAGAAATGGCTTCAGTTCCAGTTCAGAAGGGTGTCTTAGGGCCACAATCTCAGGTCATCCTCTAGTATTGGTCAGACCAGTATGTCCGGTCTTTGAATTAAAATCTATGTTCTACAATTTTTCCTCCCACCCTGTTCTGGACCCTCTGTTCTAATCCCAGTCAAAGAAGTTGGAAGTGGTAGATGGGCACCATCTAGTTCTTCTAGTCTGGGGTCATGTAGGCTGTGGTTCATGTGAGGTCCAATAGTCCTTTGGATTATTTGCTCTCTGGAGTCTTTAATTTTCTTCATTCTCCTTTGCTGTGGACAGTGGAAACAAATAAATATATCTTAGATGACTACTCACAAGCTTTTAAGACCCCAGGCACTACTCATCCTATTAGGATGCAGAACTTTATCTTTATGAACTGTTGTTGTTGTTGTTATGTGCAGTTGGGTCAGTTCCGACTCACAGTGACCCTGTGTACAACAGAATGAAACATTGCCCTGTCCTGTTCCATTCTCACAACAGTTGCTATGTTTGAGCCCAGTGTTGTAGCGCCTGCGTCGATCAATCTGGTTGAGGGCTTTCCTCTTTTTCAATTACCCTCTACCTTATCAAGCATAATGTCCTTCTCCACTGACTGTTCCCTCCTAATAACATGCCCAAATTAAATAAGACAACTTCTCTCCATCCATGCTCCCAAGGAGTACACTGGCTGCACTTCTTCCAAGACAGACTTGTTCATTTTTCTAGCAGTCCATGGTATATTCAATATTCTTTGCCAATACCATAATCCAAAGGGATCAGTTTTTCTTCAGTCTTCCTTATTCATTCACCAGTTTTCACATGAATATGAGGTGATTGTAAATATCATGGTTTGGATTAGGCCCACCTTAGTCCTCAAGTGACATCCATGCCTTTCAACTCTTAAAAGAGATCTTTTGCAGCAATTTGCCCAATGCAATGCTTGTTTGATTTCTTGCCTGATGGGCATTGATTGTGGATGCAAGTAAAATGAAGTCCTTGACAACTTTAATCTTTTCTTGGTTTATCATGAATTTGCGTATTGGTCCAGTTGTGAGGATTGTTTGTTATCTTTATGTTGACGTGTATTTATGAAGGCTGTAGTCTTTGATCTTCATCAGCAAGTGCTTCCAGGCCCCTTTGCTTTCAGGAAGCAAGGTTGTGCCATCTACATTTCAAAGGATGTTAATGAGCTTTCCACCAATCCTGATGCCACATTCTTCTTCATGTAGTTCTGCTACTGGAATTATTTTCTCAGCACGTAGATTGAATAAGTATGGTGAAAGGATGCAGCTCTGATGTACATCTTTTCTGATTTTAAACCCTGTAGTATCCCCTTGTTAAGTGCAAATGACTGCCTTCTTGGTCTATGTACAGTTTCCTCATGAGCACGATTCCCATTCTTCACAATGTTATCCACAATTTGTTATGACCTACACAGTCAAATGCCTTTGCACAGTAAATAAAATGCATCTTTCTAGTATTCTCTTGATGATGGTAAGATTCTCTTGAAAGATGGTAAACATCTTTATGGTTTTCTCTGCTTTCAGCCAAGATTCATCTGACATCAGCAATGATATCCTCATTCTCTATCCTTTTCTGAATTCTGCTTGTATTTCTGGCAGTTCTCTGTCTAGGTACTGATGTAATACCTTTTGAATGATCTTCAGCATAATTTACTTGGATGTGATATTAATGATATTGTTAAATAATTCAGTTGGATCACTTTTGTTTGAAATGGCCACAAATATGGATCTTTTCCAGTTGGTTGGCCAGGTAGTTCTCTTCCAAATTTCTTAGCATACTAGAGTGAGTACCTCCAGTACTGCATCTGTTTGTTGAAACATTTCAGTTGGTGTTTTGTCAGATTTTTTTTTTCCCACCAATGCTTTTAGTGCAATTTGGTTACTTCCTTTAATACCATCCATTCTTGACAATTTTCTACCTCTTGAAAGGTTTGAATGTTCACCAATTCTTTTTGGTACAATGGCTCTATGATTCGTTTCATCTTCCTTTGATACTTTCTCCGTTGTTCTGTATTTTGCCCATATAATCCTTTGGTATTGCAAGTTGAGGTTTGAATTTTTTTCTTCAGTTCTTTCAGCTTGAAAAATGCTGAGCATATTTTTCCTTTTTGGTTTTCTAACTCCAGGTTTTTGAAATATTCAGTTCAGCTCTTTTAATTCATCATTTCTTCCTTTTACTTTAGTTACTGTATGTTCAAGGGCAAGTTTCAAAGTCTCTTCTGACATCCATTTTCGTGCTTGTTTTCTTGTCTTTTTAGTGACCTTTTGCTTTCTCCATGTATAATGTCTTTGATGTCATCCCACAATGTGCCTGGTTTTTCACCATTAGTGTTCAATGCGTCAAATTCTATGCTTGAGATGGTTTTTAAATTCAGGTGGGATATACTCAAGGCCATATTTTGTATCTCACAGGCTTGTTTTAATTTTCTTTAGCTACAACTTGAGCTTGCATACGAACAGTTGATGGTCTTTCTGCAGTTGACCCCTGGCCTTGTTCTGCTTGATGGTATTGAGCTTCTCCATTGTCTTTTTCCATAGATGTAGTCAATTTGATTCCTGTGTTTTCCCTCCAGCGTGGTCCATGTATATAGTTGTCGTTTACGTTGTTGAAAAAGGTATTTGCAATGACTAAGTCAATGGTTTTGCAAAATTCTATCATGCAATCTCTGGTGTAGTTTCTAAAACCTAGGACATATTTTTCACCTACAGGTCCTTCTTTGTTTCTAACGTTCACATCCCAATCGGCAGTAGTTATCAATGCATGTTTGATCAATTTCAGGCAGTAGAAGTTGATAAATATCTTCAATTTTCTCATCTCTGGCCTTAGTGGTTGGTAAGTAAATTTGAATAACGGCCATATTAACTGGTCTTCCTGGTAGGCATATGGATATTATCCTATCATTGACAGCATTGTACTTCAGGATAGATCTTGAAATGTACCTTTCAATGATGAATGTGGCAAACTTCAGTTTGTCATTCCCAGCATAGTAGTTCAAATGATTTTCCTATTCAAATTGGCTAATACTAGCCCATTTGCACTCACTAATGCCTAGGATATCAATGTTTAAGTATTCCATTGCATTTTTGATGATTTTAAATTTTCCTAGATTCATACATTGTACATTTCATGTACTGATTATTAATGGATGTTTGCAGATATTTCTTCTCATTTTGAGTTGAGCCACATCAGCAAATAAAGGTCCAGAAAGCTTGACTCCATCCATGTCATTAAGGCCAACTCTACTTTGAGGAGGTAGCTCTTCCCCAACTGTATTTTCTGTGCCTTCCAGTTTGAGTGACTTGTCTTCCAGGACTCTATCAGACTATATTCCACTGCTATTCATAAGAATTTTACTGATTGATTTTTTTTTTTTTTTTTTCAGAAAGGACTGCCAGGTTCTTCTTAGTCTGTTTTGGTCTGGAAGCTCCACTGAAACGTGCCAACCATGGGTGACCCTGCTGTTACTTGAAATACTGATGGCACAGCTTCCAGCATCACAGCAACACCAAGCCACCACAGTATGACAAACTGTCAGATCATGATGGGTTTATGAACTACGTTGTGCTAATTGAAGTAGATGTCCCCCAAGTCTATGCTCCTTAATCTTCAAGCCTAGGCCCTTCAACCTATGAGATGTTTGATCATGTCTAAGAAGTCGCTCTATGACACTTGTGTGCTCTGTTGTCTATATAAGAAGCACCTACAGTAGAAATAACCACCATCAAACCTATATCTGCAGGTAAGTGTGTTCCCTTACGAACTCCTACACCTCTTGTTACGTTTATCTGCCTATGCATCTGTTCGTAAATCAGTGTTTATTAATGCTATTGTTGAAGGATTTTCTATACTATAGCAATTACCATTGCCCTTTGTTCTTGTATTCCTCTCAGTGTCCTCCCATGACTCAGTTCTGTTTTGCTGACTTCCCTCTTATAGTGTATTGCCTTTCCCTTCACCGACATTAACACTTGTTTTCTATCTATTTGGCTGCATTAAATTTCTCTATTGGAGGTCTTTACATCTAAGTCAAGTTTAATTATACTTCAAGTGACTGTTCATTTGGAGATAGAAATAAGTATGAAGAAGCCCAGTAGGTGGTCTTGCTTTTGTAAGTATAAGAATAATTTTAAAAAGATCAGTTTGTTTAACAGATATTGAAACAATCATTCTACCCACAGAAAGCTTGATATAATGAATGGGAAGTTTGGTAGAGCAAATCTTTCTCTAATGAATATATTTTGCACAAGAGATTTGAAACACTCTCTGTTAAGCTCTACTTATTTATTTTTTATTCAATCACAAATACAACTATTGGCATACAAATCCAGATACACAGAGTAATAGTTTTAACATCTACATTTCAATGTTTTAAAAATTCTTGTGAAAATTATAGATTGGACTTTATAGGACTTCAAATACACTTATTCAAGTGCTGCTGATTTTCATACCACATTTTCTTAATACATATATAGTGTCAGGAAATGTCTTCAGTCAGTCACCATATTTTTTGTTGTAGATAAGAAGGTAATAGATTCCTCTATAGTGGAAATATCAATGGTCTTTTAAAAGCTAATAAACAGTTTTATCTGTGTGCTCACCAGTATTGTTGAATTGGAAAGACAATATAATTTACTGAAATATATGCTAGACTTTTCTTTACCATTTCTGAAAACTGGTCTTGAGATGTATGTAGTCAACTTTAAAGGTGGTTCAGTGGCACAAATGATTATGTGCAGAACTACTAACTGAAAGGTTGGTGGTTAGAGCCAATCCAGAGGCATCTCAGAAGTCAGGCCTAGCAATCTGCTTCTGAAATGTCACAGCCTTGAAGACTATATGGAGCAGTTCTACTCTGCAACATATAGGGTCACTATGAGTCAGAATCAACCTGACGACAACCAATAATAACAATAACTATGTATGAACATTTCTGGCATGAACTGTCCCCTTATTAGATAGTTTTAAATATGTAGTGACAAAAATGTTCACAGCTCTCCAGTCAAAACCATTACTAAAAGCTTTTGCTGTCCTCATCAGACTCTTAGCCTAACTTACCAAACTGCATAGTGTTAGCTTGTATTTTAATCAAGTTGTTAAGGCAAGGGTCAATAATACCTTGGAGCGTTGGCAAACTTTATGTCACGACTGCAGATGATAAAAAACTGGCAAGATTTACCTGAGTCACCTAGCTATTGAAGGCCAACTCTTGCCTAGTGGAAGATTTTCACACAAAACTAGAGCTGGGCAGCAGCTACAGTAAACAAACAAATTGTTCTTTCTGTACACTCAAAGGTGTTTCCTTACTGTGGAATGGGCATTCCACACACATATATAAATGCATTTAGCTGCTTGAAACTGGAGTCAAGCACAAGTCACACTCTGCTACTAGAGGCAGAATAACATGCAATTAGTATTTGGATTAAATATCTTGAATGATGCTAATTCATCTTGTTTTGTTTAAAAACATATGGATCCTAACAAATGTCATAATTAGTCAATATAAGTAGTCCTATAAGCCAGTAATTGGGACAGAAATAAGATATTTATAATGTATTATACAACTTGTAACAATGTCAAAGACAAAATTAGATTAAGAGGAAAAACTGAATAAAGATAAAGGCATAAAGAATAAATTAAAAAAAGAAATGAACAAATATAAAGCATAAAATAATATCATAAAATTCTGAATATATCAATAAGAGAAAGTAAATGAAGCAAATTAACAAGTAAGAGAATAGGGAGTGGTTGTAAAAATTGTTTTAATTCCAGCAATATGCTAACAATGAAAAAAAAAAAAATGAGATACACCAAATGCATAATTTCACAAAAATTAAAAATTAAGAATGGAGAAATTTGTCAGGTAAATTCTAACTGCAAAATCTAGTTTAATGGTATTAAATTAGACAGAATAGGCTTTAAGAAAAAAGTTGTCATAATGAGCACTACTATATAGTAATAAAATACACTGTTTACTACTTCATAGTTATAACTATAATAGATGTGTAGCACCAAATACAATTTCTGTTTCTATCTCTATATCTGTCACTCCCTCTATCTCCATTATTGGTAAAACTACAAGTAGTTGATAGATTAAATAAAAATTGGTAATAATATAGATGAATTGAGCACAATTAAAACGATCAATCTAATGGTTACTCACAGAATCTTGTATGTAGTACTCATAAAACGTGAATTCCTTTCAATCGTGTATAAAATACTTAGAAAAAAAAGGCAGCACCTTAGGCCAAATAGCAAGCTTCATCAAATTTCCAAATAACAGTTGTGTACAGCCCATCTTTTCTGACTACAATATATTAAAACAGAAGATAACGTTTAAAAAATACTTAAAGCACTCCATACATATAAATAACTTGTTGCTGTTAGTTGCATTTAAGTTGGCCCCTGACTCCTAGCAACCCTATGTGTAGATCTTCATAAATACTGAACTAGACAAATATAAAGTCATAATAGAAATTAAAATTAATTGGAATAAAGAATAATAAAACACTGTATAGCTTTTAGAAGCAATTAAAGCACTACTTGGAGGGAGAAATGAGGCCTTTAAGGCCTTAAAAATTACATGCTGAAATTTTTCAACATGAACATGAAAATTTTCAAACAAGAGGAAAAACTTACTTTTAAGTGTCGAAGAGTCCAACTTGGAGAGTTAAAAAAAAGGAAACTAAGTAAAATAGAAGAAAAAAAATAGATGTGGAGAATTTACTGAAAGCACAAAGCAAAGGGGAAAAAGAATAAAAAATTCATCAAATTTTCTTTGAAAGATAAATTATTGTGTAAATGGATTAAGATTGAAAAGTGAAATTACACCAGCTAAAAAGTGGTTCATAAATGTATTTATTGAATTAAATAAAATTAAAATATAATGTATATAATAAAAGACAAATTTGAACAAATATATAAAATAAATTTAAAATTTAAATAAAATGTTTACTAAAAATAAAACAAAAAAAAAGTCAAAAAGAAATAGAAAACCCGATCCTTTTCTGATTTTTAAAGTCAAGTACACAGTACAAAGTTTATGCACTTGACCACCATGTCCTCACAAATAAAATAAAATCTGAGATTAGGTCAAAATCTTTAAAGATAATTTCTCCTCTCTTTTATATTCTTTTTCATTTTTATTGAGGCATATATTCCATAGTATACAGCTATGAAAAATGTAAAATTCTAATATTTTTACAAATGTAAGCATAAAAAAAAAAAAGGCATAGGTAGTCCCCAAAATCAAGACCCAAGATGTTTACATCACAACAAAAAGTTGACTTGTGTCCCTTTACAATCAGTTCAATATTTTTCATCCCTGCCTGTTTTAAATTTCATATTCTGATTATGGAATTTTTTTTTATTCTTTAAATCTGTTAATATATGCTTACTGTATTTTGAGACTTTTTTTTTTTGTATTAGTAGATTGAAAAAAAAAAAACAGACCCGTTGCAGTCGAGTCGATTCCGACTTATGGCTACCATACAGGACAGAGTAGAACTGCCCCATAGAGTTTCCAAGAAGCGCCTGGAGGATTCAAACTGCCAACCTTTTGGTTAGCAGCTGTAGCTCTTAACCACTATGCCATCAGGATTTTCCTATTAGTAGATACATATAAAATAGTTGTGACTTCCTAATGATATTTCCATTTTATTATGATAAAATACCCATCTTTATTTCTGATATTATACTTTGCCTGAGGCCTGTTTTATTTGATATTATTAAAGTACTTTTTCTTACTTTTGTATGGCATATGTTTTTCTTTCAAACTTTTGCTCTTTATATTTAAAGTATGCACTTTCAGTCAGCTTATACAAGGGTCTTGCTTTTGTCTATTATGTCACTCTGATTTACAGAGTATTATAAACTCTTAATTTTTTACTATAACTATTGTTATGATTGAATTTATCATTGCCATTTTATTATTTACTCTTGTTTTTCTTCTCTGTTTTACCTGTTTCTCTTTGTTTACCTTCTTTTGATTATTTGACTGCTTATTAGCATTCTAGAGCCCTGGTGATGCAGTGGTTAAGAGCTCAGCTGTTACCAAAAGGTCAGCAGTTTGAATCCACCAGCCACTTGTTGGAAACCCTATGGGGCAGCTCTACTCCATCCTATAGGTTTGCTTTGAGTCGGAATTGACTTGATGGCAGTGGGTTTGGTTTGTTTTTTTGCTTTTAGCATTCTATTTTATCTGTTGGCACTCTGGCTGCATTTCTTGTATTGTATTTTTAATGATTGCTCTAAGAATTACAATATACATACTCAACATTTTAAAGAATGTTTAGAGTTAATATTGAGCAATTTCATGTAAAATGTAGAAACCTTGCAATGATATAGGTCCCTTTACCTACTACGTCCTTTCTGTTATAGTTGCCACATTGACAAAGTCACCAGACAATGTCTTAATTTTTGCTTACAACTGTCATATATATCTAAAAGAAATTAAGATGAAAAAATTCAGAAGTTGATCATGTTATTCAAATCTGCTATACCTTTACTGATCTCCTGTCTTCTTATTTTATCAATTACTGAAATAATTCCAAACTAGTTACCATAGTGTCATTTCTGACTCATGGTGACCCCATAAGTGTCAATGTAGAACTGTGTTCCTCTAGGGTATTCGATGGCTAATTTTTTGGAATTAGATCACCAAGACTTTCTTCCAAGGCATTTCTGGATGGACTCAAACTTCCAATCTTTCTGTTAGCAGCCAAGCACATTAACCATTCTCAGCCAAGCAAATTAACATCAGGACTCCCATTTATTGAGATAAGATTGTGAATTTTAAGGTAATTGTGGATTTCTTCAATTCTCCTTATAGCATTGTCAGTTTTTGCCTTATGTATTTTTAAGCTATGTTACTAAGTACATAGACATTTAGGATTATTTTGCAATGTAGTTGATGACTTGACCCTTTTATATTTTTTGTCATATTCTTGAAGTATATATATTGTCTTATTTTAATATAACCCTTCTACTTTATTAAACTTAATGCTAGGGTGATTCACTTTAATTTTTTGTGATTAAAAAATTATGTTATTAAATTTTAGAAATCCATTTTTTCTTTTAATAGATTCCATTTCCATAGTCATCATGCTCATACTTTCCATTAAACTCTTGAACATGTTCCCAATAGCTTTTTAAAATCCCTTTCTTCAAATTTCATCATTTCTATCATTTATGGGTCCTATTTTATTGATATATTTTTCTTTCTATTATGGATCACATTTTTCTACTTCTTTGTACTGTATTTTTATGCAAATAACACACACCTTATATATTTTCCAACCACGCAGCCCTGTTGTCTTAGTTATCTAGTACTGCTGTAAAAGAAATACCACAAGTGAATGGCTTTAACAAAGAGAAGCTTATTTTCTCACAGTAAGGTAGGCTGAAAGTCCAAATTCAAGGCATCAGCTCTGTGGGAAGGTTTTCTTTCTCCATTGGCTCTGGGGGAAGGTCCTTGTCCTCAATCTTCCCACAGTCAAAGAGCTTCTCAGGTGCGGGGACTCCTGGTCCAAGGGATGGGCTCTGCTCCTGGTGCTGCTTTCTTGGTGCTATGAGGTTCCCAACTCTCTGCTTGCTTCCCTTTCCTTTTATCTCTTGAAAGATAAAAGGTGGTGCAGGCCACTACCTGGGGAAACTCCCTTTACCTTGGATCACCGAGGTGAGCTGAGTAAGGGTGGTGTTACAATCCCACCCTAATCCTCTCAACATAAAATTACAATCACAAAATGGAGGACAACCACACAATACTGGGAATTATGACTCAGTCAAATTGATAACACATTTTTGGGGGGGCATAATTCAATCTATGACACCCCTCATGCATTATTTTCCTAGGCACACTGTGTTCATTTTATGTGTGGATATGTTTTTTACATAGGTGCTCTATTTGAGAAAAATACAATATGACTAGTAATTTTTGTTGAATTACAAATATATTTAATTTTGTGTGGTTAAGGTCTGGATTTGGTTGTCTTCTTTCAAAGAGTGCTGAAGTTTAAATTGCTTTTGGATAAATTTTATCATTTCATAGTTTGCATTTAAATGTTATTAGAACAGGCCTGTAGTAGCCTCCAATCTAGGACAGGTTTTGCTCTGTCTCCAGTGACTGACTCTTCTGTAGTCTCTAATGAAATATTTGGGTACTCTGCCTCACAAATTTCTACCACCTTAGACCCGCATAGCAAATTCCAAACCCTCTCTCAACAGTTCATTAAAACTGCCATGCTCTGCTTCAGCCCATCTTTCTTAAGTCAGACTTTTTTTTTTTCTTTAAGTGGCTAAATTAAATTCAATATCATTTTAATGGTTACCTTTTATTTTTGTAAATATGTATGTAAAAAATGGTCATTTCAACATTCTTAACATGTATAATTTAGTGGCATTAATTAGAGTCATCATGTGTAAAACAATCATCTTTATCCCTTTCCAACTTTCCCCATCACCCTCAACAGAAGCTCAGTGTCTTCTAAACAGTGAGTCACCTTATCTCCCTCCCCTTTCACTTCCCCCAGTAACCACTACCAAGATATCTCCCTCCCCTTCCACTACCCCAGTAACCACTACCAAGATTTAAAAAAAAAAAAAAAAAAAAATTTAGGTCTGTAAAAATTAGCCTGTTTTTGATATTTCATATATCTGGGATCATACAGTATTTGTCCTTTTGTGACTGGCATATTTCACTCAGCATCATGTTTTCAAGATTCATATATGTTGTAGCATGTATCAGGATTTCATTTCTCTTTACGGATGGGTAATATACCTATTCCTCACTTAATGACCAAGTTAGGTTCCAAAGACCAGGTCGTTATGTGAAAATCAGCGTTATGCAAAATAATCACCATTTTCTGTCCTGGCCTCCCCTCCAACCAGGCCCCAGCCCTCCCAGCTGAGTGGCTATGTCCCCTCTGTACTTGCAGCAGTCATGGGCTAGTCCTTGCTCTGCTCGCTGGAATCCAAATTCATGCTGTGTGCTGCTGGGGGGGCGTCCTCAGCCACCCAGAGTTCTAGTTCCGGTTCCTCAGTGCATTCTGTGCTGGAGATGAAGTGTCATGGTCTGAGCATTGCACGGTGGCCTCAGCCAGGGGGTGGCTCTGCAGAGGGGCGAGTGCCACCTGTCCCTGGCGCTTGCTGGCTTGTCGCTGCAAGTGGGCAGAGTGCTAAAGGAGAGTGGGGTATTCCAAAAGAGACCTGGGAGGAAAGAGGGGTCTCCAGCTGGGATGCGCCAGAGTATCGTGCACCCTGTGGGTTCCAGACTGAGGTTAAGTGCCCCGGGGGAAGACGCCGCTCCTCCCTCATGCGCCCTGTATGAGTTAGGCCCATTGCGGGTGTGTAGGTCAGTGGGGTCATTAATGTGCAAAATAGTAGATTTTTTACTGTTATCATAAATACGAAATGGTGGATAACAATATATTCAATAAGTGAGGAGTAGATGTATTCCATTTTATGTATGTATTGCATTTTGTTTATCCATTCTTTGTTGACAAACATAGAGATTATTTCCATTTTTTGACTATTGTGAATAGTGCCGAACTTTGTGCTTTCAGGCAGAAACTCAAAGCATTCATAGGGCTTACCATATTTGTTTCTCATCTTCTGTTGATCCCACTTCTGGCTCTCTGTTGTCTATTTTATAAAAGCTATTGTTTTACCCACAAAAGCAGCAAAAATCAATCAATTCTGACAACAGCAAATTTGTCTGGGATGAAGAATTTACGCACTAATGTTGTGAATCAGCATTAGCAAAACACTTCAGAAAAAAAGGGTAAATTTATTAAAATTGTAGATGACCACTCTCTTTTCCCAGATTACCACAAACTATATAACATATACACAAAAAGATGTATACAATGATATTCATATTATAATTGTATTAAAAATAAACTTCAATAAAATACTAGATTATAAACTTTGATTAAAGGTAGGCATACATTTATCAGTGGGAATAAAAATTCTCTTTTTCACGTTGCAATTTTACAACAGGTATGATGCAAAAAGTGAATTATTTTAAATAAGGAAATTGTATATTTAAATGTGAAGCTCAGAGCTGATGTCTAAACTAGAGAATTAAATCTTGGACTCATGTTTTTACAAATGATAATTAAAATCTAACACCTAGCTATAATAACCTTGATGTAAGATTTAAAGAAAAAAGTAGAAATAATAGGTCAATGTATGAGTGTTCTGGAAATATAAAAAGAGAATGTTTCCATAGAATCCAGGAGAGAGGAAGTGAGGAAATAGTTGGCTATGTCAAATGGTGCTCAAACATTGAATCAGTAAAAAAATATATTTATGGGTTTTAAGAACATGTGAGCCACTGATGATTATTTGATCAGAAGTTTCAGTGAATTGGAGGGTAGAAATAATGACCAGAAAGAAAGAAAATAGAGCTAATATGTGCCCAAATCATTTATGAAGTTTGAGCTTGAAAAGCTGCAGAGAAAAAGGCTGCTAGTATCTAAAGAGTAATAAAATTCTTCTGAATATGCCTTCAATTCCCTTGCCTATTTCTCATTTCTTAGTATTCTCTTGGCTACACTAAAATTCTATACTTACTCTGTGTGCCTGCTCTAGCATCTGAGTATGTCTAAATAAATACGCACAACTATGCTGACCTGTCTAGCTTTAAATTCTTAATCACTAGCCCGAGTAGACTCTTAGTGTCACCTGGAATTGATGACATACTCCCCCATTTCATTCACTGATCCACACTTCACACAGAAAGAGCAAGAATGTAGTTTCCGGAAAGGTAGCTTTTTTTTCCCCCCAGAGTAATAGTGTACCTAGGTACTGCAGAGAGTGCTTAAGGTAGTGTAAATTGTTACCTTGGCCATTTGGTTTTATGAAGTAAAATGCATTCTTCTGTGCCATTCTCTTCAGGGCAACCCCAGGTGTTACAGGACAGAACTGCTCCATAGAGTTTTTCTTGGCTGTAATCTTTATGCAAGCAGATCACCAGGCCTTTCCTCAAGGAGAGAAAACCCTTTGTGCCAGCCAGGGACTAATTTGTTCTCTGTGCTTTGAACCCTTGCTGCCTTAGTCTTTCCTGAATATCAGATCTATCTCCTCCAATCAGGGAGTCTGCCTGACTCTGCTGGGCTGGCTATTTCCTGTACTGCAGCATTAAAACTTCCTAAAGCAGGGCAAGAGAAGGGCTCACCTCATCTGTTGCCCTTTTTTTCATGAATTACTATTCCTGTTGTCTCATATATTTTCTCTGTTTTATGATTGCTTCCAGTAGGAAGGTAAATCCAAGCTCTTTTACTTCATCATGTCCACAAGTGGAAGTGAAAGTTACATAGATTTCTTGGCCCTACCTCAAAAACTGGAATTTCAGGAACTTTCTGGCTAATAAAAGATAACATCATTGGAGAAGATCAGTACCAGCTTCCTCCAGCCACATGGAATCTGGCTTTATCTTGTGGAAACTGTGTTCTAACATTAAAAATGAGTGCCCCAAATCATGCAGAAAAGTTTTGATAAGGAAAAGTACCCTGCCTTGCTGTTCATAAACTGTTCTTTCTCACTACTCACTACACGCAATGTTTAAAAGCTAAGAAGAGAAGTTGTCTCAGAGAAAAAGAAAATTGGATGCAGGAAGTCAAGCTCTGCCTTCAGCTGGCTTCAACTCTTCCTCCTACTCTTCCACTCTGTCAGTGTCATCCTGTTTCCCTCTGTCTTGCCTTTGTTCACTGATAGTAAAAAAAATATATATGTGTGTGTTTTTATTGAAATTTCAGCTGTAATTATTGCGTTTTTGGTGATTTTAATAAGTATAGGCTTAAAGAACATGAATTAAATATTAAGAAGAGAAAACAAAATATCCAGAATTCTTTGTAACAAAAGTAGCTAAAATAAATGAGTGTGTTTGAGTACATGGGCATGTACATGAGTGCATGAACTAAATCCTAAAAAAAAACTAAGAAAATCAGCTATCACTTATTAGGAAACTAAATTGAAGTTCTACATTTTACTACAAAACTATGCCAATGTCATATATATTGTATATGTACTTTATATTATACGAAGTATAATGTATATATTTGTGTATATTATATACTTTACATGTAAAGTATATAATATATACTTTACAACTAATTATCCTTCTTTTTTTCCAACTTTTCCATTCCAATCAACAGTAATTATTAATGCACATTGATTGCATGTTTGATCAATTTCAGATTAAAGAAGCTGATAAAAACCTTCAATTCATTTTTGGCCTTAGTGGTTGGTCATAAATTTGAATAATAGTCATATTAACTGGTCTTCAGTTAAATTGGTGATTGGGATATAAAAGTTGTAAACAAAGAAGAAAGATCAGTACTTGGAAAATATGGGCTTGGCGATAGAAATGATGCCAGAGATAGCAAGATAGAATTTTGCAAGGCCAACAACTTATTCATTGCAAATATCTTCTTTTTTGACAACATAAATGGCAAATATACCCATGGATCTCACCAGTTGGAATGGTCAGAAATCAATTCAACTACATCTGTAGAAGAGACAATGAAGATGTTCAAAATTATCAATCAGAATGAGGTCAGGGGTAGATTGCAAAACAGACCATCAATTGCTCATAGGTTGAAACTGAAAAAAATTAAAAGGAGTCCATGACAGCCAAAGTACAACCTTGAATATATCCCATCTGAATTTAAAGACTATCTCAAGAATAGATTTGATGCAACGAACACTAATGATCGAAGACTAGACAAGTTGTGGGATGACATCATATAAGGAGAAAGCAAAAGTTCATTAAAAAGTCAGGAAAGACAGAAAAGACAAATTATATGTCAAAAAAGACTCTGAAATTTTCTATTAGACCTAGAGTAGCTAAAGGGAATGGAAGAACTGATGAAGTAAAAGAGCCAAACAGATTTCAAAGGGCAGCTTGAGAAGACAAAGTAAAATATTATAATGACATGTGCAAAGTCCTTAAGTTTGACAACCAAAAGGGAGGAACGCACTTGGCCTTTCTCAAGCTGAAAGAACAGAAGAAAAACTTCAAGTCACAAGTTGCAATATTGAAAAATTCTATGGGCAAAATATTGAACATCACAGGAAGCATCAGAAAAAGATGGAAGGAATACACAGACTCACTATACCAAAAAGAATTCGTCAATGTTCAACCATTGCAGGAGGTAGTATATGATCAAGAAGCAATGATGTTGAAAGAAGCCAAAGCTGCACTGAAGACATTGGAGAAAAACAAGGCTCCAGGAATTGACGGAATATCAGCTGAGATGTTTCAGCAAAGAAATCCAATACTGTAACTGCTCATTTGTCTGTGCCAAGAAATTTGGGAGAAAGCTACCTGGCAAACCAACTAGTACAGATTTATATTTGTGCCCATTCCAAAGAAAATTGATCCAAAAGGACTTGGAACAAGAGATATAATTGCTGATGTCAGATGGGTGTTGGCAGAAGGCGGAGAATACTAGAAAGATGTTTTCCTGTGTTTTTTTGACTACGCAAAGACATTCGACTATGTGGATCCTAACAAATTATGTATAACATTGCAAAGAATGGGAATGCCAGAATACTTAACTGTGTTCATGAGGAACCTGTAAAAAGGCCAAGAGTAAATCATTGAAATAGGACAAAGATGTACTGCATGGTTTAAAATCAGGAAAGGTGTGTGTCAATGTCACATTCTTTCAACATACTTATTCAACCTGTATGCTGAGCAAATAATCCAAGTACCTGGGCTGTATGAAGAATGCAGCCCTAAGATTGGAGCAAGACTCTTTATCAACCTGCAATATGCAGAAGACACAACCTTGTTTGCTGAAAGCAGACATGGCTTGAGGTAATTACTGATGAAGATCAAATACCACACCCTACAGTATGGATTACACCTCAATATAAAGAAAACAAAAAGTGTCACAACTGGACCAATAAGCAACATCATGATAAATGGAGAAAAGACTGAAGTTATCAAGGACTTCATTTTACTTAGATCCACAGTCTATGCCAAGAAATATGGAAGACAGCTTCTGGACCAACTGACTGGAAGAGATCCCTATTTATGCTTATTCCCAAGAAAGGTGATCCAACCGAATGTGGAAATTCTAGAACGATATCATTAATATCACAGGCAAGCAAAATTTTGCTGAAGACCATTCAAAAATGGCTGCAGCAGTGTATCGACAGAGAACTGCCAGAAATTCTGACTGGTTTCAGAAGGGGTCATGGAACCAGGGATATCATTGCTGATGTCAGATGGATCCTGGCTGAAAGCAGAGAATACCAAAAGTATGTTTACCTGGGTTTTATTGACTATGCAAAGGCATTCGGCTGTGTGGATCATAACAAATTATTGATAACATTGCGGAGAATGGGAATTCCAGAACACTTAATTGTGCTCATGAGGAACGTTTACATAGATCAAGAGGCAGTTGTTCGGAGAGAACAAGTGGATACCGATTGGTTTAAAGTCAGGAAAGGTGTGCGTCAAGGTTGTATTCTTTCACCTTACCTATTCAATCTGTATGCTGAGCAAATAATCCGAGAAGCTGGACTATATGAAGAAGAATGGGGCATCAGGATTGGAGGAAGACTCATTAACAACCTGTGTTATGCAGATGACGCAACCTTGCTTGCTGAAAGTGAAGAGGACTTGAAGGACTTACTGAGGAAGATCAAAGACCACGGCGTTCAGTATGGATTGCACCTCAACGTAAAGAAAACAAAAATCCTCACAACCAGGCCAATGAGCAACATCATGATAAACAGAGAAAAGATTGAAGTTGTCAAGGATTTCATTTTACTTGGATCCACAGCCAACTGCCATGGAAACAGCAGTCAAGAAATCAAAAGACACACTGCATTGGGTAAATCTGCTGCAAAGGACCTCTTCCAAGTGTTGAAGAGCAAAAATGTCACCTTGAACACTAAGGTGTGCCTGACCCAAGCCATGGTATTTTCAATTGCATCATATGCATGTGAAAGCTTGACAATGAATAAGGAAGGCCAAAGAAGAATTGACACCTTTAAATTGTGGTGCTGGCGAAGAATATTGAATGTACTATGGACTGCCAAAAGAATGAACAAATCTGTCTTGGAAGAAGTACAACCAGAATGCTCCTTAGAAGCAAGGATGGCGAGACTGCATCTTACATACTTTGGACATGTTGTCAGGAGGGATCAGTCCCTGGAGAAGGACATCACACTTGGCAGAGTACAGGGTCAGCGGAAAAGAGGAAGACCCTCAATGAGGTGGACTGACACAGTGGCTGCAACAATGAGCTCAAGCATAACAATGATTATAAGGATGGCTCAGGGCCGGGCAGTGTTTCGTTCTGTTGTGCATAGGGTAGCTATGAGTTGGAACTGACTCGACGGCACCTAACAACAACAACAACCACCATCAACATCCATGGAAGCAGCAGTCAAGAAATCAAAAGATGCATTGCATTGGGCGAATAGGCTGCAAAGGTCCTCTTTAAAGTGTTGAAAAGATGTCACCTTGAAGACTAAGGTGCATCTTAACCAAGCCAGTGGCATTTTCAATTGCCTCATGTGCAAGCGAATGCTGGACAATGAATAAGAAGACTGAAGAAGAATTGATGCCTTTGAATTGTGGTGTTGGTGAAGAATATTGAATATACCACGGACTGACAGAAGAATAAACAAATCTGCCTTGGAAGAAGTACTGCCAGGATGCATCTTAAAAGTGAGGATGGGGAGACTGTGTCTCACAGTCTTTGGACATGTTATAAGGAGGGACCAGCCCCTGGAGAAGGACATCATGCTTGGTAAAGTAGAGAGTCAGCAAAAAAGAGGAAGACCTCCAGTTAGATGAATTGACACAGTTGCTGTAACAATGGGCTCAAACATGACAACAATTATGAGGATGACACAGGACTGAGTAATATTTTGTTTTGTTTTACATGGGATTGCTTTAGTCAGAGAAACTCAGTGTCACCTAACTACAACAACATATTTAATAAGGTAATTTTTTTGTGTTTTTAGAATAATAGCTGTGATATTTTCCATAACACTTAGCAATGTTGATATTCTCTTCACAGAATATTTTTAAATCACAATAAAATGATTTTTCTCAATAATGATTTATGTTCAAAAGCGTATTTTGGTTACCTTTAGTTTCCTCATGTAAAAGGTGATTCAATTAAATTAAGCCAACTTAATGCTATTTGGAGATAAAATAGGGTGTATAACCTATTTGAAATCCCTTCAGAATAATACTACTACATATAACAGAATTCATAAGATTGGTTCTGTTTTGGTCATGAGATGGGATGAGCAAATCAGCATTTTAGACTTTTGTTTTTCTATAACTCTTCCTTTCTTTCCTTTTCCTTTCCTCCATGTGTATATTTGAATTGGTGAGACATTATTTAACATAGCTATATATGTTTTTTTATATATGATATTTTTTTTTATGATAATACATTACCTCTACTAGACGATTAAAAAATAATTATCTTTTACAATCCCTTTATTAATTCTGGAAAGTCATTAGTTTATTGTCAAAATTTATACTATTTATTTTGAAGTAAGGGCAACATTGATCGTTAAGCTAGAAGAAAAAGAAAAAAAGAACGGATAAATAGATTTATTTTTTTCTAATGAAACTTGTGCTTATGATTTAGGCCTTTTTTAAAATTTTTATTTTTTACTATAAGCAGCTCTCAAGGAATGAATGATTCAATATTACGACATTGTTTCCAGCTAATTTTAGCAGTGAATTAATGAATTCTTTTAAAAATATTTTTTTAAATTGTACTCAGGGTTTTCAGGTTATTACCATAAAAAAATTTTTTTTTTTTACTTTGTTGTGTATCACTGATAGGTACATTTTTTTTTCTTCAAACTTCTTCCAAAGATTTTTATGTTTGTAAAGTAAATAATATTTTGCAATCAGCTTAGCATAAAAAACATTAACTGCTGAAATAACTGATACATATTAAAATTATACATAAAACATGATGAATCCCCAAAAGCAATTTAGAGATTATTTAGAGATTCAAAAATTTAATGCATTCTTCATTTAAGGCAATACTCTTAATTTACAGAAATGCACTCCTTGTATATTATATAAATAAAATATTTCATTATGGGTTCTAATGACATACCAGAGTTATTTTAACAAATGGAAATGTATTTTACCAGGTAAATGCTGAACAAATCTTAGATAAGATAAAATCCTATAGCATTATAAGGGATCCCTGGTGGCACACTGATTAAGCACTCCACTGCTAGCTGAAGGGTAGGTGGCTCCAACACACCAGCTTCTCTGGAGGAGAAAAATGTGGCAATCTGCTTCAGCAAAGATTTACAGCCTTGAAAACCTTATGGGGCCATTCTGCTCTGTCCTATACTGTTGCTATGGGTTTAATTTAGAGTCCATAGCAATTAAAAAAACAAAAAAAAATTGTTGTAAGGAACCAAGCTGCTGCTGTCCTTCAGAGTTCTCCGACCTGGACTCCCCAGCTTGCTGCAGAAGGACATTGCCTAGGCCCTGGTAAGTTTCGCCCTTGTCCTGTTTCCCAAGGGTTTCCTTGACCCCTTCTTATTTTGGTAGTTCCTTGTGCATCTTGCTTGCCTCTAGAAGATCTCCTGCTGTGGGTCATTACCTCCTGCCTGCAGCTGTCAATGTGTTGGTACCAATAAATAGCCTGTTGTGCAACACTGCTACTTTGTGATCGTTTTTTTTTTTTCTTAGTCCTGAACTCCCTCTAACTCACTGTACTGATGCAGAATATTATTAAAATAGATTGAAGTTGGACTTTTTAAAAATATATATTTGTTCATAAATGGTGCCCAGTAGAGTACTGAATTTATACACATTGTATGATAGTTAATGTCTTTAAAAAGTACTTACAATTATCTAAGTCCTTCCTGACAATAAGAAAATAAAAACATGTTCATTCAGATACAAGTTTTATAATAGGTTAATATATTTTATCATAGAATTGTATATTTCTAAATATTTCAAGTGCATATTGATTTGCAAGTGTGATAGTACTGTGAGTTGATATGATTGAATCAAATCTTTTGCTAGCACTGGGAAAACTGGTAAACCTTAGCAGCTTTCAATGATTACATATTATGTTATTGAGAAATTGCTATGTACCAGACATTATATCAAAGGGTTTGCATGTAATAATTCATGTCTTTCTTTCAATAACCTCATGAGTTAGCACCATTTTTACCTTCATTTTAAAATGAGATAATCAAGGTATGCTGATTTTGCTCAGGAACAGAGTCCTTTCTTTCGAGTGTTAGGCCAGTGTCTCCAACGTATGCTGTACCATAAAGGGTGAGAAATAAAAATGAATTTTGAAGTAACGCAAGTAATCAGACTGTGAACATTCTAATATATGTTACCTATTTAGAGTGTGGCCTTTGGAATTGGAATTACATTTTTGTCTCAAGTTAAAAAATGTATAAATATGATTGTTTTTCTTTTTAGATACCCTGGAAAAATGTATCCAAATTATTTCTACCTCCATTCACTCCATTCATTCACATTTTTTAAAGGGTTCTATGTCTCTCTATCTCTTTATGTATATATGTGTGTGTGTGTGTGTGTACATATATATGCATATATAACTATTAAAAATGCTTTGAAGATAAATGAGTTCTTAAGGCACTTGATCAAATAAATGCTTAAGAAATCATATATTATTATCATTGTGATCATCATAACCATCATCATTTATTCCTTAGTCATCTTCCTTCACATTACTTAACTTTTCCCCATAGTCATGGCCTGTGGGTTATCTAATTTATAATTACTGTTGGTTGGGTATGATATTCTCGTGTGATTTTCAACATTCTAATTGAAAGCCAAAAATCCTAACATATATTTCAATCTCTGTGTTTATGTGTATGTATACTTAATCCAAATGATTTAACTGATATGAAAAAGTTTAGTCAGCATTGTCAAAATCTGAAATGCCACTGTATTTTTATTAAATAAAATTTGTCTCTTCATAGTTCAAATTTTTTTGAAATGAAAGAACAGTTGTAACATGAGCTATAGAGCCAGAATTAAACCAAATGACACAAGTTTTTACACTTATCACTTGATTCCATAAAAAATAGTCATGCCAGAGTACTGATTACATTGTCTTTCAACAACCCCTTCCACCCTGCCTCAAGGATGTAAATATGTTTAAATATGTCAGTTAAACCATAAAGAACTTTGCAGGTTACTTAATGATAAAGCCAGTGGTAGGAGCCCCCAGGTTTTGTTCGAAAGATAATAATCAAAAACTCCAGGCTTCTTTATTCTTTCTGCTCCAACAGGGAAATAGCTACTATGTTCAAAGTCACAGATTGTTGCCATTACCACATTCTCACAGAAAGCAGGACTCTTGAGGCAGGGGTGAGTGGTTTACCATCAAAAAAGCTTGCCCTTTGTGTGCAGCTCCCTTTCCAGGGGAAAAACAAAATGCACCCAAAGCCTCAAGATTAAACTCACATGCACACTCTTAGGTGAATAACTAAAAAAAAAAAAAAAAAAATTGCTGGAGTCCGTTCTGACTCATAGCAACCCTATAGCACAGGGTAGAACTGCCCCGTTGGGTTTCCAAGGAGTGGGTGGTGGATTCGAACTGCCAACCTTTTTTGGCAGTTAACCACTGTGCAACCAGGACTCCAGGTGAATACCTAGCAACGATTAATGTCATTACCACGATTAGTCCGATCAATCAAGATTCATCCCCTGGGTGTCTGTAGATTGTCCCCTGAGCTAAACTGAGATTATTTTACAAGGAAAAAGTGAGCAGAGCTGCTGACAAGGCAGCTAACAGGGCCTGCAGCAAAAGGGAGAGCCTTCTATGATTGTGGTTCTGGGAGCAAAATATCCTATTGGTTATGAGTTGAGAGCCAACTGCTGCAACCAATTACTCCCTCTGTTCTGTTACCTTAATTTTCTTCAGGGTTGATTCTCTGTTGTTCGGCAGTTTCTTTGTAACTTTTTCTCTCTTTGCAACACGAATGGTCTTCCATTACCATGCTTGCTTCTAAAAAATACAAGACTCAGCATTCCCTTTTCAGCAATGATTGAAGCAGAACCATGTAGAGAAAAATACTCTAATTTTCAACACTTTGCTTACAATAATTGAAGTGCCCTAGGAAACTCCTCACGAACTCCACCTAGGAACTTTCTGAGACTTCAGAAATTGCTTTAGTTAATACGTTTAAGGATGCTCACTTGCACTGAAAAAAAAATATATATCTTTTCCAGGACATTATTACGAACAGGTCTCTCAAGGCCAAAGGATACAACTAAGCCTAGGTAGTATTTCCATAGTGGAATGGTCACTAGCACTTTTTTTTCAGTTTTTCAATGACTAGCACATTTTTTTTTAGCACATTTTTATTATATAATGAAAATAATAACTATCAAAGAAAGTATATGTATAGTATATAAGCCAAATGATACTTCAGTTTGTGAAAAACCGATATGAAGATTTAATGGCCTCCTTGAATTTTACACTGAATAGCAGACTCAGTAGCTATAAAATAAATAATACTAAAATGTATACATATAAAGAAGTCATACTCAGTAGAATTCCCTTTCATATGTGTGGATAAGAGAGTCATCCCTACTTCCATTCTTTGCTGGAGCATCAGAATAAGGGAAAGCTTCAATAGACACAGAGTAAGAAGAAAAGAGCTGAACATATGAATTTTTAAAGACTAAGTATATGCAAATGTGATGGCTTAGGACCACTAGGAGACCCAGGTATAAAACAGGTGTAACTACCTGCCAACTCTTTTATGCAGTTACTTAACAATTATGTAAATAGAAGATTGGTATCAGGGCAAGAAGTGAGAAAGATCCCACATTTGGGGCCTGATGACGACCAAGGCCAGGAGAAATGACCAAAACCCTCCATGCAGTCTAGGACTTCTGATCTCTATGGCTGTAGGAAGCACAGTTTATTTGAGAAAGAAATGTTCAGAGCACAGCATACACTGAATACGAGGCAAAAACTGCCTGCTGATGGATGATTTGAAGGAACACTGAGCACAGCCCTCAACTGAAGGTGCAGATGTCGCTGGTGGCTAACAGCTGAGTGCGGGGCAGTAGTGCAACAAATCTGGTCTCAGATAGACTGTGAATTGTTAACCGTGAACTCGCTATTAAGCAACATTTTAATCCAAAAATAAATGTGAAACAATTTCATAAAAATAAAAGCTTAAAGAATTTATTCCAGTAAAACTGTATGTACTAAAGAAATGGTAAAGATATTTGCCATGGATTGAATTGTGTCCCCCCAAAATGTCTATTGGCCTGGCTAGGCCATGATTCCCAGTATTGTGTGATGATACACCATTTTGTCATCTGATGTGATTTTCGGATGTGTTGTAAATCCCACCTTTCTGATGTTAATGGGGCAGGATTATCAGCAGTTATGTTAAGAAGGCAGGACTCAATCTATAAGATTAAGTTGTGTTAAAGCAATCTCTTTTGAGATATAAAAGAGAGAAACAAGCAGAGAGACATGGGGGCCTCATATCATGGAGAAAGGACCACCAGAAACATAGCATGTCCTTTGGACCTGGCGGTATCTGCTCTGAGAACCTCCTCAACCAGGGGAAGATTGATGCCCAGGAAATTCCTCCGAGCTGACAAGGGGAGGAAGCCTTCTCCTGGAGGTGACACCCTGAATTCAGACTTCTAGCCTCATAAACTATGAGGGAATAAACTTCTCTTTGTTAGAGCCGTCAGCTTGTGATATTAATGTTATAGCAGCGCTAGGTAACTAAGACAATGTTCTTGGGACTCAACAGAAATCTAATCAGAGAGGAAAATCCTAGTGTTGAAGGAAAAAAATATATGTCAGTAAGTATAAAGAAACTTTTAATTTTTGGTTTTTAATTTCTATAAAAGGCTATGGATTGTGCAGAGTAAAATAATAACAATGCATTGTAGTTTCAGAGCACACAGAAAAGTAAAATAGTTGAAAACAAATGTTTAAAATATAACAGTAATAATTGGAAGAATACTTTTGTGAAGTTCTCATAATATGTTAGAAGTGGTAGAATATTTTTGAGGATAGCCATGCTACGTTTCAAATCCATATTGTAATAATGAGAAAAAACAAACAGCAATAGCAACCACACCAAAAACAACACAATTTGACATAAATAAGCAATTGAGAAGAGGAGAAAATGGAAATTAAGCAAATACCAGTTTCACTAAAAAGAAAGAAGATGAGAAATAGAGAAACAAAGACCAAATGGGATAAGAATGAAATAAATGCCAGTAAGGTAGACTTAAACCCAGATGTTTCAACATATATATTAAATCAGGTTTCTAAGGAGCTGGAGGATTTGAACTGCTAAGTTTCTAACTACTAGTCCACCAGGACACCATTAAATATAACCAGGTTACCCCAATTAAAATTCATAGATTATCAGAACTAACTCTATGGTATTCAAAAAAACAACAACACCAGTCTTTAAATCTAATGACCCAAACAGGTTGAAAATAAAAAGATACGAAATATATATATTATGCAAAATTGAAGAATTAGAAAACTGGTGTGGCTGTATTAATATTAGACAAAACTGACTTCAAGATCAATAGTATTACTAGAGATAAAGAAGGACATCTCATTATATTAAAATGGTCACTTAATGCAGAAGCCATTGCAATATTAAAATGTGCAGGCAGCTAATAACACAGCTGCCAAATTCATGAATCAAATTTTGACATGAATCAAATAAGAGTGGAGGAAGTCATATTTGGATTTATCACCTCTCTTTCAGTAACTGATAGAAAATGTAGACAATATATAAGGATAAAGAATATTTGAACAACATTATCAACTAACTTGCCCTAATTTACACATATTTAACATTACAAATAAAGTTGGAAATATTTTCTTTTTAAGTGTGTCTAGAGCATGCACCAAAATAGACCATACACAGGCCCACCAAACAAGTCTAAAAAGTCACAAAGGATCAAAATCAAAGAATATGTTGGCTGACCACAATAGTATTAGATTATATGTGAATAATAATACGACTGCTAAAAAGACTCCAAACCCTTGGAAATTAAAAAAAAAAAAATCATAACAGCTCATGGATCAAGGAAGAAATCACAATGAATTTTTTTAAAATAAAAACACAAAATGAAATATAAAAATTTTAGGACTGTTGAGAAATTATTCCACAAAGGAAAATTTATATATTTAAGAGTCTACATAACAGGAAAAAAAAAAAAAAAAACATAATAAGTTATCTATGCTCCCACTCTTAAAAAAAGTTAAAAGAAAATTGTATTGAAATTAAATATTAAAAATAGTTTTAATAAATGCAGAAATCACATAGAAAAAAGATGAAAAAATTGATAGCCAAAAGTCGATTCTTTAAAAAGTTTTAATAAAATTGATAATCCTCTATTAGACTTAAAAAGCAATAAAAACAGAGAGAACAAATGACAGGATCTCAAACCAGATGATAAGACCTTAAGAGAATAATAAGAGCATATTATGAAATATTTTAAGTTAATACATTTAACAGCCTATATAAATTTAAAAAAATTTTTGAGAAATATAATTTATTGAAAATGACACAACGTAAAATGGAAATCTTCACTAGTGGGTTCTCTCAAACATTTAAGAGAGAACTAATGCCGATATTTCATAAAGTCTTTTAGAAATTAGAGAAGGTGTATCACTTCCCAAATATTTTTTGAGATCAAAAAAGCCCTCATTTGGATTGGTTATTACCAAAAGAAAAAAAAAAAAATACACCAATAGTTCTCATAATATTGATGTCAATATAATTTTAAAAATTAACTACAAAGCACTGTCTACAGAAAAGGAAGAATATTTAAATAAACGGAAAGATATACCATATTCAGGGATTGAAAGATTCAATATCATTAAGTTGTCAGTTCTCTACTCTTTAATCTATTTGTTTAAGGCAGCCTCAACCAGGATTTTTTCATTATCAGGTAGCCCTTGGTCGACTGAATAGATCCAAGTATTGAGGACTTAAAAGTTGATTGGAAGTGTTACATGGGTGAGTATAGCTTTACTTCAGGATGATTTGGTTGAGCTGTAAACTTAGTTCCTTCCAATGCCATGTCCTTCATATGTTTTACTTCAACCTAGCCAGTCCACACAGAATCCATGTCCTACTCCTTGACTGGAGTTTGAAGTCAGGACTCAGCATTCTGGAAGGCAAATGGATGAAGTGGACTGGTGACTCTAGCTTCGCCAAGGTATCTCCAAAACAGTTAGTTTCTATTTTACCTTTACCGTTTTTATCTCCGTATCCTATTAAGTTTATGACTTAATATTCAATTTTCTCTCGTTTCGTGTGTTTTCTGCACAGAGAAAAAGTAGATGCATGTGATGAAGTCCCTATTTTGACCCAGAAGTACATATTTATTTATAAAATTTCTAAATTATAATGACTCAACTAACTTCAATGACCCCAGTGAATTCACACATTAAATGAATGTGTCATTGCCACATTCACAATTTCCTTTTGGGCCCTCAAAGTAAAATTTATGAGTAATCAAAAAGTTATAGTCTTGCTGTAGCATTTGCCATGCAGTGTTATAGTTGTTAAAACTGGCCAGTATATACTGTTGTCCCAGTCACTCTGGGACCTCTAAATTTCTACAACTAATGATACACTAATTAATAATCCCTAGGTTTAGTAATGAGTAAGAATTCTCCATTTGCTCCAAAAAATGATACTCCATAGGAGTTGAAAAATCTGCTGGATACTCTACAAAGCCAGAGTAATGCCCTTACTTCAAATTGCTGTTAAATTTGTCATATGGACCAGAACAATACACCATAGTTACCCATATTCTTATAAATATGCACAGAAAGGAATTCATTTCTTGTATGTATCACCTTTTAAAAACACACAATACAGCAATTAGTAAAAAGAAGAAAAAAAAGAAATTGAAAAATAAAAATTTATCAATGGAGAGGGGGAATAGAGAAAGAGGAAAACAGAAAGATTACCCTCAAGCTAATATTCCCAATGGACTGCACATGCCATCTTCAATACAGTTAATGATATTTTCAAAATTTTGCCAAGAAAATTAATTTTGAATGTCTTTTAAGTCCATGTTATACCTTTTCCTAAAACATGCAAACATAAAATTATGTCTATTAATGATGGTTAAGAAAGTCTGTATATTTAATCTCAGAAATTGTAGGCAATTTATACAAAATCACTCTTTTCCTTCTTTTTCATTTTGTTGTATAAATTTTAAGTTCTAATCCAAGGCAAGTTATCCTTTTACAGCATTTTTCATTTGTCTATTTTTAGCTAATAGCTAATTCCTACCTCAATGTTTCTCACACATTAATGCACATAAAAATAATCTAAGATTCATATTAATTAATGTTCACAGTCCCACATCCTAAAATTCAGATTCACTAGGTTTGTAGTTGAATTCAAAATGGAGTTAAAAAAAAAAATTCCTTTTTTGATTTTGATACAAGTGGCTAAAAACCATATTTTGAGGAATATTGATCTTGTCTGTTGTTATGCTGTTTCCAATAGTGAGTGTCCTTCAGAATTAGGACTTTTACTTCATCCTTTACTATTGCTCCACTAGACTTTCGCACTGGATCTATATAGTAATTGCCATTCCTTTTCACTTGTGGATTAGGGCAATCCTATATCTCATGTTTGATCCATGTGATAGTTATCAGAAGAGGACTCTACGTAATTCTGGTAAGAAAAAATGTACTGTGGTCACTATATAAATATATATTTTATATTAGTTATATAAGATATAATTATTGCAATTGGGCATGCTTGAGGGTATTTGAATGTTATCACACTATGATACAAAGAGTTAACGTGCTCTTCTGATAACCACAAGGTTGAATGTTCTAGTATACCCAAAGACGTCTTGCAAAAAAGACCTGGAGAACTAAGTCCTAAAAATCAGCCATTGAAAACCCTGTGGAGATGCCTATGGGGTCCCCATTAATCAGAATCAACTCAATGTCGCCTGTTTTTGCTTATTTGTTTGTTTCTATGTTCAAAGAAGAAAGATCTACCAAATTATGTGTAAGAAATATATAACAAATGTATACAAGAAGGAGGGAGAGGAAAGGAAGCCAGATAATTTAAGTTTTAAGTCAGTCTCCTGGAAAAAACACTAGAACACTAGACTGGAAGATAGCAAAGTCTGTTCTCTTGGTGGCTTTGTGAACTGACTTAGTTTACTAAAAATGGAGGTGATTTGCTTCTTTGGTCATCTAACTCTTGTGGACATAAAAGTCACACATGTCTTTTGTGGGTCTAAGCTCATATTTGGAAGAGGAGTTAATGTGACTCACTCAATAGATTTCTGAAGCATGGAGGCAGCACATCTTAATCACCCTATCTGGACTGGCTTCAGAGGGCTTTAATCTTAAAATCAAGTACTTTCACTGAAACAAAATAGGAAATATTGATTTTATCTAGGTATTTTTATACAAAGTAAAGCTGATTTAATCCATTTTAAAATTATGTTTACATTAAACATATGGCAGTAGCTTTAATAATTAAAAAAAAAATTTGCTCTTCTCTATTCACACTAGCAATGAGACTTTGTAAAGAAGTGATATGCCCAGTCTTTAGGAAAAAAAAAAAAAAATTTTTTTTTTTTTTTTTAGAAGCAATGTCTAATTATTCTTTGTTCACCCGACACTTAACCTTGTTACTGCCATGGTGTTGCCTTGTGTTTGAAAACAATATTCCTAATGCAAGAAACATAAGCTACACTCAGGGAGGGGATCCAGGTTTGAGGCAGTGATAGTGTTTCTAATCCAAGTAGAGTAGGCTGTATGCCTAACATGTATCCTAAGCCAAACCTCATTTCTTTTGATCACCTAACCTCCTAAACCTACTGTCTCTCACACTTCTTTATCTTTAGAGTATGTGGACCTTTTATATCTACTCATTTACTGAGCTAACAATTATCACTTATCTTTAGTTTGTTTACTTCCTAAGTTTTTGAAGTGGTTTCATAAAGTCATATCAGTTAAGACAGAAAAGGAAATGCCATTTTTAGTTGACAAATAAAATAATTATTGAAATCATTCCCCTTAAAATGGAGTTTCTAAGGACCTCAGAGTGGATTGTGAAACAAATGAGCAGTTAATGAAGAAAAAACAAACATCATCGGAAGTAGTAATGTGGACTATCAATCAGCAGGTGAATTTTACTATTATTTTTTTTAATGCGTCATTGGCTAGCAGAGCCAGCAAAAGGGGCAGTGGTATTAAAACACAAATTAAAAACTAGCCTAAAAATAGTAATAATTCTTCAAATTTACCTGAAGGTGATTTTCATCCATATTGAGATTTATAATTACAGCCATGTGCTGCATAACATCTGTCTGAGCAATGTCTGACCACATACATGTCCATGGTCCCATAAATTCAAAAATCCCAATCCAAGAATGGGAAGTAGTGGACATAACCAGATGTAGAGAAGGCAACAATTTCCCACAAGCAGCACATGTATTTCACTTCTCTTGTGTACAAAGTGTTTGCACTGCCAGGCATATAATGGTACAGTACATAAAAGCATTAAATAAACTTCTCCAGATACACTAAGATGTCTTTTACATAATAATACAGTAATAACAATGTTTTGATGTACTTGGCAAAGTCATGCCCATTTGTTATTATGAACCATTGTATGTACCTCACATTTTTAATATGATAGGCTTTACAGGGGTCGGGAGCTATGGGTTGTAAGTGAATTGGACGTTTGTAACCCGGGGGCTGTCTGTAAATAATACAGTGTTCACACAAAGGCCAAATCATGTAAGGTGCTATTTCACAGCACGTGTTGTGGATGTTACACAATGCATGACTATATCTGCTGAAACTGACAAACCTGGTTAAAAACATGATTTTAACACTCAGAAGTAATGTTCCAGCAAACCAAATATTAAAATGATAAGGGGATTTTTTCTTAAGTTTAACATTTTATTGAGAAGTAAGGCTATTTTTTTTTTTAAGGCTATTTTTTTTTTATAGTCGCACAGAAATGCTAATAAATGGAAGCCTGAATCATTTTCATTTGTCTCAGTTTTAAAATATAAAACATTGAAAGTATAAAGTAATACAAAGTAATTACTAAAAATATAGCATTCAAGTAATATAAATACTTGGCCCTCAAAGCATTTGTTTTTGTGTTTTTGTTGCTGCTATTTTACCATAGTGGAAACCCGGGTGGAGTGGTAATTAAGTGCTAGGGCTGCTAACCAAAAGTTCCGCAGCTCAAATCTACCAGACGCTCCTTGGAAACTCTGTGGGGATGAGTCACCCACAGAAGGAATATGTCATGTTATATCCATTTATCTGTAAATCACGTATTTTCTTACAAAATTTAAGTTAATTACTGTGAATCAGGTTGTTAAATGAATTAAAACAAAATAGGCCTTTATAGGAAACCCTGGTGGCGTAGTGGTTGAGTACTACAGCTGCTAACCAAGAGGTCGGCAGTTTGAATCCACCAGGCACTCCTTGGAAACTTGATGGGGCAGTTCTACGCTGTCCTATAGGGTCACTGTGAGTCGGAACTGACTCGACGGCAGTGGGTTTAGGCCTTCATATTTGATGACTATAACTTAGTATGATGTTTGAATTAATTTTATAATATTTACTAATGTCTGCTAAAGTTATTTTTATATTTATATCTTTTTGCCATATCAGCACCAAAATTATTAAATATTATTGAATGGGTATACAATTCTGTAAAAAAATTTTTTTTGATCAAAAATGTTTTGGAAAAACTAATGTAGATATGATAATTACATCATGATAACAATATATTACTGGGGTATTTTCTATGTAATGCTATGCTTTGACTATTACTATTAATTCACACATTTTTTTTCCCCAGGCTTTAGTAAAGCAGACACTGCAACAAATGGAACAATTTTCACCTGCTGATTTCCTGCCGCAGTGTTCACTGATGAGATGTAAATAGGCTTTCTTGGGAGTACAGATTCAGAAGAGGGACATGAAAGTGGTATATGCAGACTGTAATAAACACAGTTAATTTGTATCAGTTCTTATTTTAATTACACTATCTAATACACACACGAAAACATTCTTTTAATATTCCGACTCTGTAACATCCTCACGTTACAAGAATGCAACTTTGAACAATATTCTTGGTTTCCATATTTTATGTTAAAACAAATTAGTATTGCTTTGCTATTTTGACTCTTCCACAATTTCGCATAGATAACTGAGAGGATTGAGAACCAGCTAGATTTTCACTAAAAAAGGCTGTAATGAATGCTGCAGACGGTTAATTTGCATAGAAATTACTTTATTTTCCCCCAAGTCTGGAAAAAGTAACAAAAGGAGAAAAGGAAACAACTGCTCTTCATCCTAATGATAATGTTTATAACCCGTCTGAACAATTGAAGAAATTTAATCAGCTCCCAGAATATTATAACTGCTTTTGATTTCCTAGGGACTTTTAAAATACAAATGGGGAACTGCTTTAGGTGAAGGGAAAGACAACACTCAATACATGGAAGGTCAGCTCAATTGGACTGGACCAAAAGCAAAGAAGTTTCCGGGATAAAATGAATGCTTCAAAGGTCAGCGGAGCAAGCGCGGGGGTCTGGGGAACATGGTTTGCGGGGACTTCTAAGTCAATTGGCAAAATAATTCTATTATGAAATCATTCTGCATCCCACTTTGAAATGTGGTGTCTGGGGTCTTAAATGCTAACAAGCAGCCATCTAAGATGCAGCAATTGGTCTCAACCCACCTGGAGCAAAGGAAAATGAAGAACACCAAGGCCACACGACAACTAAGAGCCCAAGAGACAGAAAGGGCCACATGAACCAGAGACCTACATCATCCTGAGACCAGAAGAACTAGGTGGTGCCCGGCCACAACTGATGACTGCCCTGACAGGGAGCACAGCAGAGGACCCCTGAGGGAGCAGGAGATCAGTGGGATGCAGACCCCAAATTCTCATAAAAAGACCAAACTTAATGGTCTGACTGAGACTAGAGGAATCCCGGCGGCCATGCTCCCCAGACCTTCTGTTGACACAGGACAGGAACCATCCCCGAAGACAACTCATCAGACATGAAAGGGACTGGTCAGCGGGTGGGAGAGAGATGCTGATGAAGAGTGAGCTAATTATATCAGGTGGACACTTGAGATTGTGTTGGCAACTCTTGTCTGGAGGGGGGATGGGAGGATAGAGAGAGAGGGAAGCAGGCAAAATTGTCAAGAAAGGAGAGACTGAAAGGGCTGACTCAAGAGGGGGAGAGTAAGTGGGAGTAGGGAGTCAGATGTATGTAAACTTCTATGTGACAGACTGATTGGATTTGTAAACGTTCACTTGAAGTTTAATAAAAGTTATAAAAAAAAAAATACAAATGGGGGTGACAAAAGTGGTTCTATTTGAAACTCTCAATTAAAGTAATTATTTATTAAAACAAAACAACCTGTTGCCCTTGAGTTCATTCTGACTCCTGGCGACCCCATGTGTTACGGAGTAGAACTGCTCCATAAGCTTCTCTTGGCTGTAATCTTTACAAAAGCAGATCCCACGGCCCTTCTTCCATGGCACTGCTGGGTGGGTTTGAACTGCCAATCTCTTAATTAGTAGCCAAGGGCAAACTCTTTGAGCCATCTAGAGATCTTAATACTTAAGAATACTTAATCTTTTATGCTGAGTTAACCATGTATATAACCATCAGAATATATTCATATAAAATATTTAAAAAATCAAAATAGAAAAAATATCAACTTCTCATTCATTACAAAAAGTTCAGGAAAGAATAAATTATCAGATAATTATTAAAAATATATGCACCTCGATTATGGGCACCAGACCAAAAGCAGGTGATTTACTCATTTTAATACATTTATTTCTCACTACCTTTTTATGAGTTAGTTGATATTACCATTTCATTTTCACAGTTGAGGAACATAAAGTAAAGAAGGTTAAATAACTTGCAAAAAAATCACATAGCTAATTTGTGGAGGAACTAGGATTCAGTTCCTGTCAATGGGTTCTGAAGTCCTTCCTCTTGTTACTGTATATATTTCGTATATGTTTACTTTCATTATAAATAAAGGTGAACAGTGTTTTCCTAATTTTCACTTATGTAATTGGTATGATTGCAATGGGTGGAACCTAGAATTGATCAAGAAAGAATTAAAAATGTATTTTCTTCGCTGTAGGGTAGAAGAAGTGATTTGTTAACATACATTATGATCTTTTAATGCTTATATTTTTTGACTAAGTAGTTTCTTTTCTACAATTTATACCAAAAGAAGCTCTGGTGGCACAGTGGTTAAGTGCTCGGCTACTAACCAAAAGATTGGCAGTTCGAACCCACCAGCCCTACCATGGGAGAAAGATGTGGCAGTCAGCTTCCATAAAAATTTACAGCCTTGGAAACCCTGTGGGGCAGTTCTACTCTGTCCTATAGGGTGGCTATGAGTCAGAATGACTCAATGGCAGTGCTTTAGTTTTTATTTTTTTATAAACATCAGTAAAATACACTAGTCTTTTGATACCTTCATATTTCATTCTCAAATGAAGATTAGTAAATGTAATTTTGATACAGATGAGTCTATATTTATATTTCAATTTCTATTCTTACCTCTGTAGTTACATTTGCACTGAGAGACAACTGGACAAGTGAATAAAAGTATCCCTTTAAGAAAGACGGTGGTGTTGGGAAGCTTGTTCATATTGTTAAGTGCCTTCAAGTCGATTTTCAGCTCATAACTAAGCCATGACAGAGAGCAGAACTGCCCCCATAGGATTTTCTAGGCTGTAATTTTTTTTTTTTTTTTAATTTTTTAATCTTTAAGGGACCAGAATGCCAGGTCTTTTTTACTGGGAGTGGCTGAGTGCGTTGGAACCGCCAAACTTTCGTTTAGCTGAGCTCTTAAACTTTGTGCCACCAGGGCCCCTTATTGTAAATTCATATAAAGTATAATATGCCTGGAAGAAACATATGTATCATTTCAGGCATTCGCAAAAGTTAAAATTTTCCATTGACATGCCAAAACCTGAAACCAAACCTCTTGCGATCGAGTCGATTCTGACTCACAGAGACCCAAAAGGACAGAGTAGAACTGCCCCAGAGGGTTTCCAAGGAGTGCCTGGTGGTTTCAGACTTCTGGCCTTTTGGTTAGCAGCTTTAGCTCTCTAACCACTATGCAACCAGGACTTCTCATTGACATGCATTACAGAACATTACCAATAAATATTCGTTGGGATAAAGAAATCTGTGATGTGCTGAATCTTTAAAAAGATTCATCCTAGTGATTTTCCTGAATTTCCTAATTTTTCAGTCTATTGTTTTTTTTCTCTTAGATTTTTTCCAGTTATTGTGTAATATAATACATAAGGTGAAGATAAATTTGAGCTCAAAATTTAAAGCTATCTGTTGGTAAAATCCATTCTTTGAATCACACTTAGTTACTATAAATATGTAGTTACTATAAAACTTAGTGTTTTTATTTGTACTCAGAGAAGGTGGGAAAAAAATAACCTTCATCCGAAAGCAAAGAAAAACAACAACAACATACAAACAGTGAAGACTTTTTGTCACACTACCAATACATCCATTTAAGGCACTCACCTGTTGTGTTAAACATCTGTTCTGAACTTTTACATAATAAAAGGCTTCAGAAGGTTTTAAAGGGCAAAGAAGGAAGATCAGAGAGTTTGACAATGTGTTATCCAGTAAGCAGGGGAGCAAACGGCAGCATTAGAACATCAGTGTGCTATAACACAGAGCCCAATATCCCCTTTTATCTGACCCAGGTGGTGTTTTGCCAGTTTTGTGATTGTGTCTTGCTGTTAGGGAAACAACAGATTTAAAACAAACTGACCAAGTTGTTTTCCAAACAAGAAAGAGGCTTGATAAGCAGGAGGAATCATCCGGAGCATGTGTAAAGAACAGCCTTTCTCAGATGTTTTTCTGTCTTTGCTACTGAAGCCTGAAGTCTAAGGCTTTTTTTTAATTCACAATACTTATCAGTTAATAACAGTGGTTAAAATCCAGTTGTATTTGATTCATGATTTTCCTGTATATTTGAAAGAAAATCCTGAGGAGGAACTCCCTGATGGCTTCTCTGCCAAGACGAAACCTTCTCTATTAAGAAAATTAATAGCCTATGAATTTGATATCAAGGCAAAGCATGGTGATATCCTGCTATGTTTTGCTATGAGGGTAAATTAAAAACAATAAAATGATGAACCTTTAACTCAGCGTGCAATTTGATGATAAAGAACAGACTATACTATGAACCTTGTTCTTGAATATTCTTAAATAACACGTGCACTGGAAACCAATGCTTTCTTTTTCTCAATTCCTATTTGAATTTCACAGTGCATGGCATTACTTCTTTTTTCCAGCCTTGCTCTCACTCCTAGTTCATAAATGTGGTGAATGGTTAACTGCAAATCCACAATAATCGCAGTTGGATCCTTTGCCCCTGCCAATTAACTAGAGAGATATAAGTTCTGATTCCAACTCAGCTATTGATAGAATTGTGACTTTAAGTGAATAACTCAAGCTTAAAGACTTAAGTTTACCATTTGAAAAATGCAAGTCATTAGACAAGGTGATGTTCAATGATTCTTCACCTAACATTCCAGGACAACATTTTATTGTTACTGGGGGACATCATATGATATTCTTCTGGGTAACTTTTAAGAGGAAATTTCTGTCTTCCACAACCCACCCTCTTGACAAGATTCAGACTATTTCAAATCGTGAATTTCCCATCCAGTGTACCTAATCATTTTTGCCTGGTCTCAGAAAAAGAAAAAAAAAAAAAAAAAAAAAGCCATTCTTATTTTTTCAGTTTATGCCTCAAGTTTTATACTCAATTTTTAGTTTTTTTTTTCTTTTTTGTACACACTGAACTCATATGCCTCGATTGTACTCAGGATTTTCCCTAATGCCACAGTTATCACCAACTTATTCAGTGAAATTGTCTCACTCTAAGTCGTGCATATTTGCTAACTGATCACTAAAAAGTTCATTGGGAGCTATATAAATATAGCTGGAATTTGTCTTCCCTGAAGGTTGATTTGGTTGTGATGTTTTCTTTGAAATCCAGAATGTTCTTACTTTAAGGTGTTTTTTTTTTTTTTTCTTTCACGTTCCTCAGATATCTTGAGGAGGCTCTTTGATTCACCTGGATGAAAAGTATAGACCCTTCTTCCTGAGATCCATGAGATGACTGTGGGTGAAGCCTAAAGGCTTCAATTTTTAGTATGTAGAATTAAAATTTTGACAGCTGATCTATCTTTCCTTTAGTCTCAAGGATGCACAAGGTTTTGGCTCTTTATTGAACTCTCTAGCAACACTAACTCAAGCACTGTATGAGTATGCTAAATTCAAGATAAATAAGTATCTTTTTTTTTAAGTTTGTATGTTCTAATCTAAGGACCTCTGCCTGATTGCATGTAGTGTTTATTTGGCAAAGAAATTAATTAAAAAAAAAAAACATGTAATTGATGAGCAACATGTAATTGACAAACTGCTGTTCCACCTAGGAATGGAAGCTTGCCATGTACCACTGAGGGAACATGTGATTAACAGGGTATAAAAACTGAAGGGCAGCTAACAGACATATGAGGAAATTCTCTCCATCATTAGCCACTATCCATAACCCATTGCCATCAAGTTGATTCCGACCCATAGTGACCCTAAAGGACAGAGTAGAACTGCCCCGTGGTGTTTCCAAGGAGTGCCTGGTGGATTCAAACTGCTAACCTTTTATTTAGCAGCCATAATTCTTAACAACTACACCACCAAGCTTTCCTCACTAGCCATTAAAAAGAAATTAGAGACATTAGAGAAATGCACATCAAAACTACAATGAGATACCATCTCACCCCAACATTACTGGCACCAATTAAAAAAACAGAAAATAACAAATGTTGGAGAGGTTGCGGGAAACTGGAACTCTTATGCCCTGCTGGTGGGAATGCAAAATGGTACAATCATTTTGGAAAATGATATAATACTGTCTTAAAAAGCTAGAAATAGAAATACCATGCTATCGAGCAACCCTACTTCTAGGAGTATATCCTAGGGAAATAAGAGCCATCGCACGAATACACATGTGCACACCCATGTTCATTGCAACATTGTTCACCACAGCAAAAAGATGGAAATAACCTAAGCATCCATAAACAGATGAATGGATAAACAAATTGTGGTACATAAACACAATGGAATACTACGCACTGGTAAAGAACAATGACGAATCCATGAAACATCTCACAACGTGGATGAATCTGGAGGGCATTATGCTGGGTGAAATAAGTCAATCACAAAAGGACAAATATTATATGACAGCACTATTATAAAAGCTCATGAAAAAGCACGTATACACAGGAAAAAAATTTTTTGATGGTTACTAGGGAAAGTAGGGGTAAGGAGGGAAAAACGCTAACTAGGCAATAAATAAGTGGTAAATTTGGTGAAGGGTAAGACAGTACACAATACTGGGGAAACCAAAACAACTTGACCCAGGCAAAGTTAGAAGTTTCATAGACACATCCAAACTCCCTGAAGGATCGGGTTACTGGGTTGAAGGCTAGGGACCGTGGTCTTGGGGGACATCTGGCTTAATTGGATTGACAGTTTATAAGGAAAATGTCCTACATTGTACTTTGGCAAGTAGCATCTGGGATCTTAAAAGCTTGTGAGTGACCATCTAAAAGACTACTGCCCTCCTCCGACCACCTGGAGCAAGGGACAATGAAGAAAACCAAAGACACAAGGGAAATATTAGTTAAAAGGACTAATGGACCAGAATTACCATTGCCTCTACCAGCCTGAGTCCTGCACATCTAGATGGTGTCCGGCTACAACCACTAACTGCTCTGACAGGAATCACAATAGAGGGTCTTGGACAGAGCTGGCAAAAAATGTAAAACAAAGTTCAAACTTATAAAAAGAGACCAGCCTTACTGGTCTGACAGAGACTGGAGAAACTCTGCGAGTATGACCCCCAGACAGCCTTTTAACTCAGTACTGAAGCCACTCCTGTGGTTCACCTTTCAGCCAGAGATTAGACAGGCCTATAAAACAAACAATAAATACCCATAGCTCAACCATGTGTATAAGACTAAATGGGCACACAAGTCCAAGGGCAAAGATGAGAAGGCAGGTGGGAACAGGAAAGCAGAATGAATGGAAATAGGGAACCCAAAGTCGAGAAGGGGAGAGTGTTGACACTTCACGTGGTTGGCCACCAATGTCACAAACTAGTATGTGTATTAATTGTCTAATGAGAAACTAATTTACTCTGTAAATCTTCACCTAAAGCACAATAAAAAAATAAATAAAAAAACTGAAGGGACTTCACTCCATTAGTTGTATTCCAAAGACACACACTATTGTCATATATCTGGTGTGAGTCCTAGGGTAAGGTCATTGAGACTTTCAGAAACCAAGCCTGCGAAGCACAATAATTCTATCATGCCACTTTGGTGTATGCTGTATTATTGCTTTCCCTGTGTCCTTTTTTATAGCTAAATAACCTTGTGTCTTGGTGATGTCTGTTTAGTCTCATGAGTTTGATTGTCAGTTCAAACCCAGGAACGCTGCTGTTTTAGTAGTGTGGGCATTGCAGGATATAAACTTTCGTTTATTCCTTTCATTTGCAGTATGAAAAAGTTTCTCTTTGGCCTTAAATTTAGCCCTTTGTTACATTAATCCATTTTCCATCTCTTTTCTTTTTTCAGAAAATAAATCTTAAGGCTTCTCCCAGGATTGGCAATTAACAATCACCAGTTTCACAAAAAGGCAGAAGAAATAAGGAGGTCCAGCCTGTTTTTAAATAAACTGTTGAACCAATTCTATTTTAGCCCCCACATTTACTCCACTTTCTGGAATGACTAATATTGCCAATACCTGAATTTGTGGGGAATTCTGTTACATAAACTGGATTATTTCTTGGCTTTCTATTCTGGTGGTTCAACATTCCACTCTCACATCTTCTATTTTATGATTTCCTATCTGGACTCCAATTTTTTTTTTATCTTTATTTTCTTCTCTCTCATTCTTGTGGATATTGAATTTAAATATACACATATTTAAATTATTAAATATTTATATTGAAATCATTTAAATATACATAATTTAAATAAATATATTTAAATACCTATAATTTGAATATATATATTTAAATTATTTCAATATATATATACTTAATAATTTAAATACGTGTATATATATATTTACCATCATTCTGGAGTAGGTGTTCTTCATACGTCTTTGTCATAAATCCCTTTGGGTGACTAGTGAGACCAATGGGCTTCTCAAACTGATAATTTAAATTCATGAACTAAAATACATAGGAATACAACAGAAAGAAATTACACTGAATTGCATTTATAAAAACATTTTAAAAGCATTTTCAATATAAGAATCAATGTCTGTTTTTCTTCATGCTTTAAATAAAAAATAATTTCAAGGTAGCAATCAGTGTAATCTCACTTTCTAAATACCTGCAATAACTAATATGTAATATGAAACCACCTGTGAGTTTTAATGGTAATAAAGCTATAAATATTGCTAATACTGTTGGGAATGGTTGCCTGCACGTATAATTGAAGTAAATGATAAATTTCAGTTAGAGGTTACTGAAAATAAATATGTAAATTCAAGTTCAAATCCATTCAAGTTCATGAACCCTGGTTATAAACTTCTGATTTAGAGGGTCTTCGGGGGTATAGAAACTAAATGTGTGTTTCAGTGCTCCAGCTTAAATAGGAAGCATCCTAATTCTCCTAAGTCCATGAAAATGAAAACAATATTTCAGGATAGTATTTGCTGGAAGCACACTCAAAACAGTAAAGATAATTCATAGCTGCCCTATGAAATGTTTCGCTACCCATGCAAAGAGAAAAGTACATAATATAAATATATTTAATGGGTAATATATATTACTTTGAATGTGTTCATGCGGGCAGAAAGCTACTGGAATAAAGATGCAGTGCTGATATTTAAACTGAATCAAAATATATTTTTTCTTATTAAAAAAGGTCATGGTTCAGTTGTTGAGGCGAGTGAGATGAGAAAAGATAACATGTTTTTAGGTTGTTGTTACTCATATGTGGGATTTCTAATATAATGCATTAGAAGGCATTGAGTATGATTTACTGGTGTGTGGGCATTTCCAAATATGTAAGAAAAGGCTTCTCTGAACACTTTCTCATATTCTTTGCATTTTTTGGAACAGAATCTTTCTGAGCTTGTATACCACACTCCTGTAATTTTTTAATGTCCCGCTATCTAATTTATGCAGTTAAAAAAGGTATTAACTTTTTTCGTATATATATCCTGTTGCCATCAAGTCAATTCTGACTCGTAGTGACCCTATAGTACAAAGTAGAACTGCCCCCATAGGTTATCTAAGTCTGTAAATCTTTATGGAAGCAGACTGCAATATCTTTCCCCGTGGAGTGACTATTGGATTCAAGCTGCCAAGTTTCCAGTTAGCAGCCAAACACTTAACCACTGTGCCACCAGGGCTCACTCATATATGTGTGTGTGTGTGTATGTATGCATGTATGCATATATGTATATATATACAAAATCTTCTAATTATCAATTATTTTAGAAAGAAAAATATATATTTTGAACAAAACATAATGGACTAGTTTCTCCCAGGTCCGCTCTGCTAAGCTCAACTAAAAATCCTGGAAATAATGTAACAACCAACCAAAGAGGAAATTTGGGAGTAATAAGAAGATAAACTGGTGTGGGACGACACAAAGGCAATCCTGTGTTCTTCCACACAACAGAAGAAGACCTGGCGCAGTGTTTCTCTAGTCGCAACTTAGCAACAAAACACAGCCCAAGTGGACTTATGTACCCCATGGATCAATGGGAGTTCCACTGACAACAACAGATGAGTCCCACACAACTGGTTCTGCTAACAATAAATAGCCAGGTGAACTATTCTTTATACCTGCTGGGTTTCATACTCTTCTACCCCATGGCACCTTGCCACAACAAGTGCCCCTCCCCGAAAGTGTCTCTGCCTATGGTACTCAGTTTCTCCTTCCCCATGCAGAGACATGGGGCAACAAGGTGGCATGGGTAAAAGTAATTTCAACACAAAATTCTGGTCCAGGAGCCACTAAGTTTCCAGGGTTCTGAGACTACACCAGAGTGGCCAGGGAACACAGGTACGTTTGATCATTCCACATAAAAAAAGCCAGCCAGAGAAGCCTCTTTGTTAACAAAAGCCTGGGATTTCCCTTCCCCTCTATATTAGCTTCCTATTGCTGTTGTAACAAATTACCAGAAATATAGTGGTATAACCAACACAGATTTTTTTTTTTATCTTATTGTTCTGGGATCAGAAGTCCTAAAATCAATATATTGGCAGGGCTACATTACTTTTGGAGTGATGGATCCTTTTCTCTTTTTCAGCTTCTGGAAGACCACCTAAAGTTCTTGGCTTGTGGCCTCTTCCTCCATCATCAAAGTGTATCATTCCAACATTTGCTTCTTTCAACACTTATCATTCTCTGACTCTTCTACCTCCATCTTCCATCATATAACTACCCTTTAGATTACATTGAGCCCACTCAGATACTACAGAATAATGTCCTCATCTCAACTTAACTTAATCACATGTGCAAAGTCCCTTTTACCATGGAAAGTAATCTATTCACAGATTCTAAGGGCTAGGATGTGGACATCTTTGGGTAGCCATTTTTGTGCCTTAACAGTCGTCCTTCTGGCTCCAAGATTCACATGCACCCCACATGCAAAATACATCGACCCACTCCCAACATTCTCCTAAATCTTAACCCAGTATCACATCAATTCCAAATCCAAAATTTCATCTAAATCTTCTCAGCTCAAAAGTCCTGAATATCATCATCTAAATCACATAAATCAGGCATAGGTTAGTATTTGGGTATATCCCATCCTGCGGTACAATTTCTCCCCATCTGTGAAGCTGTGAAACTTAAGAGAAAAGTTAACTGCTCCAAAAATACAATGGTGGAACAAAGCATAAGATACCAGTTAAATATACTCTCATTCAGAAAGGGAGAAAACGGAAGAAAAAAAGCAGCTGGCAGTTCTTAGATATTCTGAAATCCAACCTGTAAAACTCCATTAGGTTTGAAGACCTGGGAATAATCTGAGGCTCACGCTTCCACATTTGGTGCTTTCAGTTCTACCCTCAGAATTGTCTTTTGTTTTAATGAAATTAGCACATGTTTTCAGGTGAGGATTTTTATCAGCCTATTTCTTGCGTGTAGAATTTTAGGAGTCTGACACTTTGCTAAGCTTTCTATCAGTATATAACAAATATTCCCTTTCTTCCAGTTTCCAGTCACATGTTTCTCATACTCTTCTTAGCCCTAACCAGCAGTGCCTTTCACACTCAAATTTTACCATTTGTCAGCTTATGATTATTTAAGTATTCTCTAAGACAAAAATAATGTTTCTATATCATGCTTTGCACTTCCGCCTGAGTTTTCACTTGCATGGTAGTTTACATCCATATTTCTTCTAACAATCTGTTCAAGTGGCTCTTACCATTATTCTCCTCAGGATATTTCCACCCATTATGCAATTTCAAAGCCACTTCTACATTTTTAGGTGTTTGCAATAACAACGCCCCACTTGCAACTACCAAAATTCATATTAGTTTCCTAGTGCTGCTGTAACAAATTTCCACAAACTTAGTGGCATATAAAAATGAACATTTATCATCTTGCAGTTCTGGTGGTCAGAAGTCCTAAATTCAACATGTTATCAGGGGTATGTGCCTCCTGGATGCTCTATCAGAGCCTTTTCCAGTTTCAAGAGGCCACCTGAATTTCTTGCCTTGTGGCCTTTTCCTTCATCTTCAAAGTGCATAGCTCCAACCTCTGCTTCCATTGCACTTCTCCTTCTCTAAATCTTTTGCCTCCTTCTTTTATCTTATAAGAACATTTATAATTAAAATGAGAACACTTGGATAATCCAGGACAATCTGCTCATCTCAAGATCCTTAAATTAATCACATCTGCAAAGACCCTTTTGCCATATAATGTCATATAGTCACAGATTCTGGGTATGAGGATCTGGCTATCTTTCGGTGGGAGTATTATTCTTTCAACCACACATAGCCAGAGACATCAGGTGGCCCAGACTGGGGAAAGCCCTTCTGGACCTTCACACAGGAATTGTTGAGTAACCTAGAGACAACAAATACATAAAGAAGACAAAAATTATGTGACAAAGACTTTAAGAATTAGACTTTCTTTGGAACAAAAGTACATGAGAGTAGGGCAGCACCTACATACTGCACCTAAACAGAGCAACTCCCTGTAAAATATTTAAATAGGACAAAGAGTCAAATAATACAATAGGCAAAATGTCCAAGTTACAATTAAAAAAATTACTCATCTCCCTAAAAAAGTAAAAAATCTTAATGGATGCCAACACCAAGATCAATCAGGTTTGGAAGTATCTGATAAGGATTTTACAGAGGCCATTATAGAAATGGCTCAAAATCAATTACAAATTCTCATGAGACAAAAGAAAAAAAAATCAGGAAGAAAATATAAGTTGTAAAAAAAATCAAATGGAAATTGTATAACAAAAATATAAAACGAAAATTGATATACTACTCTATGACTCAATAGTACACTGGAGGTGACAGGACAGAAGCAGTAAACTTGAAGAATGATAAATGAAATTAACCTTCAAACAAAAATAAATTTAATAGTGAACAGAACCTTAGTAATCATTGAGAGAATAAGAAAATATCCATCATTTCTTTCATTAAAGTCACAAAGAAGACTAGAATGAAAGTGGGCTTGAAAGAGTATTTGAAACAATAATGGCTGAAAACATCTCAAGTCTGAAGAAATAAATACTACAGATTCAAAACTTAGTAAACCCCAAACAGGCTAAACTCAAAGAAATTTGTGCAAAAATGTAATTAAGCTTTGAAAACTAATAACAAAGAAAAATTCTATAAAAAAGTTGAAAAGAAACAACAGATTGTCTGTAAGAGAATACTAATTCAAATGACAGCTGATTACTCATAGGAAAACATGGAGGTAGAAGAAAGTGGTACAATATTTTAAAATGCTGAAAAAAATTGTGACAGGAATTCTATATTCTGCCAAACTATCTCTTAGGACTGACAGCAAAATAAATACATTCTAAAACACTGATAACCCAAAATAATTTGTCCCTTGCAAATCTACTCTTAAGGTTTGGAAAAAGCAAATTTGTTAAATATAAAAGAGATGATAAAAAAGGAACATAAACATTTGGGAAATGAGAAAAACTAGAAGGAGATATGGCTACATAAATAGACTATTCTTTTCATGAGTTTTATAGATAATATTTGGGGCCCTTGGGATATAGTGTTTAAGAGCTACAGCTGCTAACCAAAAGGTCGGCAGTTCAAAACCATCAGCTGGTTCTTGAAAACCATGTGGGCCAGTTCTACTCTGTCCTGTAGGGTCGCTATGAGTCGGAATAAACTGGAGAGCAATGGGTTTAGTTTTGGTATAGATAGTATTTAACAACTAGTAAATAAAAAATAAAATATCATCTGTTACTCAAAGTAGTGAAGGTAAAGAGGCCTAAATAAAGATAATATTTCTACTCTTCACTGGAAACAGTAAAATGTTGATACCTGTATACCATAAAAGTTCACATACGTATACTGTAACATCCAGAGCAATCAGCCACTGAAAAGTTGTACAGATGGCCTTCAAAACACTTAAAATAAATCAAAATGAAACACTAAGAAATGTTCAAGTAACCCACATGAAGGCAAGAAAAAGAAACAGAGTTGACGATAATCAGAAGAGACAGAAAAAAATAATGAAATGGCAGAATTAAACTCTGATCTATCAGTAGTCATCTAAAATTGAAATATTCTAAATTCAGTATTCAAAAAACAGAGGTTGGCAGAATGGATTTAAAATAAATAAATAAATAAAAAGAACCAGCCATATGCTGTTTACAAAAAAAACTCCAAATTAAGAAACATAGGTTAAAAATGTTGATTTTTTAAAAAAAAAAAGCAGTAGTAGCTGCACTAATATTAGATAAGGTAGATTTCAAATCAAATAAGATTACAGAAAATTAGGTAATTTTTTAATGATAAATGTTTAATAATCAGGTCTTGGGCTAATTTACATATTTTGCCAATCTCGGTGATGTAAATCCACCCACTGTGGCTAAGTATGAGCTTCCCATGTGACATCAATGAACACATAGTTTGGAAGAAACATCAAAAATTGACTCTTTTTAGCCAGTAAGGACTGGCTCAAGCACGTCACTGTTTGTAGTCCCAGCATCCAGACACGAACATGGATTTGGTCCTATGGGAACAGCTATATTATCTGACTGAAAAAAAAAAAAAAATCTCGCTCTGTATCATTATTGCTCTGTACCATTAACAGAATAAAATAATATTTTACATGTCAAACAAGGTGCCAATATGACCCAACACTACTACGTCCCCAGATTTCTCTCCCACCATTCTGTTTCTTGACTATCACATACTTGTGCCTGGCTACCTACACCATGCCTTGCAATATATTGGTGATTTTTCTCATGCTGTTCTCACAGATGTGAATTATTTTCCCCTTTTCTTTGCCTTCACAACCTTTCTTTTTCTCTGTAAAATATGGATACATCACCATATAGAAGTGAAATCTTTTCTGGCCCAATTATTCTGACTTTTGTGCCCCAATCCTTGCATTCTTCTAACTTCTTAACTACATTGTTAAATGTACTTTATCAATTTACCTGTCAATCTACCCCATTGGATGGTCACTATATAAAGAACAAGGCCTTTTGTCTTAGATCTGTGGATTACTACTGGTAACATTGAATAGACATGAGCATGACTACAATAATTATTATTCATATAATCAGTTCATTAATCTATTAGAAATTAGCATGGCAAATATTGTTGTTGTTATTAAGTGACATTCAGCGACCCCATGTGACAGAGTAGAATTGCCCCATGAAGTCTGTTAAAACAGTAAGATTTGGACAATTAAAAAGATCAATTATTTATTAAGAGTAAGAGAGAGAGGTATATGCAAATGGGTAGTCAGTTCTAGAGAAACTGCTGCGATTATCACAAAGTGGGATTTTGCTTCTCTGTCATTTACAATATCTTGATAAAAGAAAGACCGTACAGATGTTTTTTTAAAAATAATTTTTATTGTGCTTCAAGTGAAAGTTTACAAATCAGGTCAGTCTGTCACATATAAACTTATATACACCTTGCTACATACTCCCATTTACTCTCCCCCTAATGAGTCAGCCTGCTCCCTTCTTCCAGTCTCTCCTTTTGTGACCGTTTTGCCAGTTTCTAACCCTCTCTACCCTCCCATCTCCCCTCCAGACAGGAGGTGCCAACACAGTCTCAAGTGTCCTCCTGATACAAGTAGCTCACTCCTCATCAGCATCTCTCTCCAACCCATTGTCCAGTCCCTTCCATGTCTGATGAGTTGTCTTCAGGATGGTTCCTAACCTGGGCCAGTAGAAGGTTTGGGGACCATGACTGCAGGGATTCTTCTAGTCTCAGTCAGACCATTAAGTCTGGTCTTATAAGAATGTGGGGTCTGCATCCCACTGTTCTCCTGCTCCCTCAGGGGTTCTCTGTTGTGTTCCCTGTCAGGGCAGTCATCGGTTGTAGCCGGGCACCATCTAGTTCCTCTGGTCTCAGGATGATGTAAGTCTCTAGTTCATGTGGCCCTTTCTGTCTCTTGGGCTCATAATTATCTTGTGACCTTGGTGTTCTTCATTCTCCTTTGATCCAGGTGGGTTGAGACCAATTGATGCATCTTAGATGGCCGCTTGTTAGCATTTAAGACCCTGGACACCACACTTCAAAGTGGGATGCAGAATGTTTTCTTAATAGAATTTATTTTGCCAATTGACTTAGAAGTCCCCTGAAGCCATAGTCCCCAAACCCCCGCCCTTGCTCCACTGACCTTCAAAGCATTCAGTTTATTCAGGAAATTTCTTTGTTTTTGGTCCAGTCCAGTTGAGCTGACGTTCCCTGTATTGAGTGTTGTCCTTCCCTTCACCTAAAGTCATTCTTGTCTACTATCTAATCAGTAAATAACCGTCTCCCACCCTCCCTCCCTCCCCCCTCTCATAACCACAAAAGAATGTGTTCTTCTCATTTTAAACTTTTTCTCAAGATCTTGTAATAGTGGTCTTATACAATATTTGTCATTTTGCATCTTACTAATTTCACTCAGCATAATGCCTTCCAGGTTCCTCCATGTTATGAAATGTTTCACTGATTCATCACTGTACTTTATCAACGCGTGGTATTCCATTGTGTCAATATACCGCAATTTATTTAATCATTCATCTGTTGATGGACACTTTGGTTGCTTACAGCTTTTTGCTAATTGTAAACAGTGATTCAATAAACATGGGTGTGCATATATCTGTTCGTGTAAAGGCTCTTATTTCCCTAGGATATATTCTGAGGAGTGGGATTTCTGGGTTCTATGGTAGTTCTATTTCTAACTTTTTAAGAAAATGCCAGATGGATTTCTAAAGTGATTGTACCATTTTACATTCCCACCAGCAGTGTTTAAGAGTTCCAATCTCTCCACAGCCTCTCCAACATTTATTATGTTGTGTTTTTTGGATTAATTGTTGGAGTGAGATGGAATCTCATCCTAGTTTTAATTTGCATTTGTCTAATGGCTAATGATTGAGAGTTTTTTCTCATGTATCTGTTAGCCACCTGCATATCCTCTTTAGTGAAGTGCATGTTCATATCCTTTGCCCACTTTTTAATTGGGTTGTTTGTCTTTTTGTGGTTGAGTTTTAACAGAATCATATAGATTTTAGAGATCAGGTGCTGGTTGGAGATGTCATAACTGACAATTCTTTCCCAATTTTTATGTGGCCTTTTTACTCTTTTGGTGAAGTCTTTAGATGAGCATAGGTGTTTGATTTTTAGGAGCTCCCAGTTATCTGGTTTCTCTTCATCATTTTTGGTAATATTTTGTATTCTGTTTATGCCTTGAATTAGGGCTCCTAACGTCCCTGTTTATTCTTCCATGATCTTTATCGTTTCAGTCTTTATGTTTAGGCCTTTGATCCACTTGGAGTTAGTTTTTGTGCATGGCGTGAGGTATGTGTCCTGTTTCCTTTTTTTGCAAATGGATAACCAGTTATGCTAGCACCATTTGTTAAAAAGACTATCTTTTCCCCAATTAACTGACACTGGGCCTTTGTCAAATATCAGCTGCTCATATGTGGATGGATTTATATCTGGGTTCTCAATTCTGTTCCATTGCTCTATGTGCCTGTTGTTGTGCCAGTACTAGGTTGTTTTGACTACTGTGGCTGTATAATAGGTTCTAAAATCAGGTAGAGTGAGGCCTCCACTTTCTTCTTCTTTTTCAGTAATGATTTACTTATCTGGGGCTTCTTTCCCTTCCACATGAAGTTGGTGATTTATTCTCCATCACATTAAAAAATGTCATTGGAATTTGGATCAGAAGTGCATTGTATATATAGATAGACATTTTTACTATGTTAAGTCTTCTTATCCATGAGCAAGGTATGTTTTTCCACTTATGTATGACCCTTTTAGTTTCTTGCACTAGTACTTTGTAGTTTTCTTTGTATAGGTCTTTTACATTTTTGGTAAGATTTATTCCTAAGTATTTTATCTTCTTGGGGGCTACTGTGAATGGTATTGATTTGGTGATTTCCTCTTCCACGTTCTTTTTGTTGATGCAGAAGATCCAAGTCATTTTTGTGTGTTTATCTTGTAACCTGAAACTCTGCCAAACTCTTCTGTTAGATTCAGTAGTTTTCTCCAGGATTCCTTATGGTTTTCTGTGTATAAGATCATGTCATCTGCAAATAGAGATAATTTTACTTCTTCCTTGCCAATCCGGATGCCCTTTATTTCTTTGTCTAGCCTAATTGCTCTGGCTAGGACCTCTAGCACAATGTTGAGTAAGAGTGGTCATAAAGGGCATCCTGAAAGCATTTTCCTTGAACGGGAAATGCTTTCAGGGTCTCTCCATTTAGAATGATGTTGGTTGTTGGCTTGTATGGATGCCCTTTATTATGTTGAGGAGTTTTCCTTCAATTCCTATTTTGCTGAGAGTTTTTATCATGAATGGGTATTGGACTTTGTAAAATGCCTTTTCTGCATCAATTGATAAGATCATGTGGTTTTTGTTTTGTTTTACTTATGTGGTGGATTACATTAATGGTTATTGTAATATTGAACTAACCTTGCATACCTGGTATAAATCCCACTTAGTTGTGGTGGATTATTTTTTTGCTATGTTGTTGAATTCTATTGGCTAGAATTTTGTTGAGGATTTTTGCATCTATGTTCATGAGGGATATAGGTCTGTAATTTTCTTTTTCTGTGGTGCCTTTACCTGGTTTTGTTATCAGGAATATGGTGGCTTCATAGAATGAGTTAGGTAGTATTCCATCATTTTCTATGCTTTGAAATACCTTTAGTAGTAGTGGTGTTATCTCTTCTCTGAAAGTTTGGTAGAACTCTGCAGTAAAGCCATCCGGGCCAGGGCTGTTTTTTGTTGGGAATTTTTTGATTACTTTTTCAATCTCTTTTTTTGTTATGGGTCTCTTTAGTTGTTCTACTTCTGAGTGTGTTAGTTTAGGTAGGGAGTGTTTTTCTAGGAATTCATCCATTTCTTCTAGGTTTGCAAATTTGTTAGAGTACAATTTTTCATAATAATCTGATATGATTCTTTTAATATCAGTTGGGCCTGTTGTGATATGGCCTATCTCATTTCTTATTCGGGTTGTTTCCTTTCCTGTATTTCTTTAGTCAGTCTGGCCAATGGTTTATCAATTTTGTTAACTTTTTTAAAGAACCAGCTTTCAGCTTTGTTAATTCTTTCAATTGTTTTTCTGTTCTCTAATTTATTTAGTTCAGCTCTAATTTTTATTATTTGTTTTCTTCTGGCGCCTGACGGATTCTTTTGTTTCTCGCTTTCTATTTGTTCAAGCTGTAGGGACAGTTCTCTGATTTTGGCTCTCTCTTCTTTATGTATGTGTTCATTTATCGATATAAATTGACCTCTGAGCACTGCTTTTGCTGTGTCCCAGAGGTTTTGATAAAAAGTGTTTTCATTCTCGTTGCATTCTATGAATTTCTTTATTCCCTCCTTAATGTCTTATATAACCCAGCCTATTTTGAGCAGGGTATTTTTCAGTTTCCAAGTATTTGATTTCTTTTCCCTGGTATTTCTGTTATTGATTTCTACTTTTATGGCCTTGTGGTCTGAGAAGATGCTTTGTAATATTTCTGCAAAGGTCTGTTTTATGACCTAATGTATGATCTATTACAGAGAAAGTTCCATGTGCACCAGAAAAAAAAAGTATACTTTGCAGCTGTTGGGTGGAGTGTTCTGTATAAGTCTATGAGGTCAAGATGGTTGATTGTGGCAATTAAGTCTTCCGTGCCTCTATTGAGCTTCTTACTCGAAGTCATGTCCTTCTTTGAAAGTGGTGTGTTGAAGTCTCCTACTATAATTGTGTTGGCGGCTATGTCACTTTTCAGTTCTGTTAAAATCTCTTTTGTGTATCTTGTAGCCCTGTCATTGGGTGCATAAATATTTAATATGGTTATGTCTTCCTGGTGAATAGTCCCTTTAATCATTATCTAGTGTTCTTCTTTGTCCTTTGTGGTGGATTTAACTTTAACGTCTATTTTGTCAGAAATTAATATTGCCACTCCTGCTCTTTTTTGATTGCTGTTTGCCTGATATATATTTTTTCCATCCTTTGAGTTTTAGTTTGTTTGTGTCTCTAAGTCTAAGGTGTGTCTCTTATAGGTAGCATATAGACGGGTTGTGTTTCTTTATCCAGTCTGAGACTGTCTGTCTCTTTATTGGTGCATTTAGTCCATTTACATTCAGCATAATTATAGATAAGTATGAGTTTAGTGCTGTCATTTTGATGTCTTTGTGTGTGTGTTGTTGACAATTTCATTTTTCCACTTGCTTTTTTGTACTGAGAAGTTTTTCTTTGTAAATTATGTGTTCCTCATTTTCATAGCAGTTGAATTTATGTTTGCTGAGTCCTTATATTTTTATTGGTTTTTATTTTGAATTATGGAATTGTTAGACCTCTTTGTGGTTACCTTAATATTTACCCCTATTTTTCTAAGTAGAAACCTAACTTGTATCATCCTATATCGCCTTGTTTTCCTCTCCTTATGGAAGATCTATGCCTCCTGTATTTAGTCCCTTTTTTTGATTATTGTGATCTTTTACATAATGACTTGAATGATTCCCTGTTTTGAGCATTTTTTTCTTTTTTAAAATTAATCTTTATTTGTTTTTGTTATTTCCCTATTTGAGTTGATATCAGGATGTTCTGTTCTGTGACCTTGTGTTGTGTCGATATCTGATATTATTGATTTTCTGACCAAACAATTTCCTTTAGTATTTCTTGTAGCTTTGGTTTGGTTTTTGCAAATTCTCTAAGCTTGGGTTTATCTGTAAATGTTTTAATTTCACATTCATATTTGAGAGAGAGTTTTGCTGGATATATGATCCTTGGCTGGCAGTTTTTCTCCTTCAGTGCTCTATGTATGTCATCCCATTGCCTTCTTGACTGCATGGTTTTTGCCGAGTAGTCTGAACTTATTGATTCTCATTTGTAGGAGACTTTTCTTTTATCTCTGGCTGCTTTTAAAATTTTCTCTTTATCTTTGGTTTTGGCAAGTTTGATGATAATATACCTTGGTGATTTTCTTTTTGGGTCTATCTTATATGGGGTTCGATGAGCATCTTGAATAGATATCCTTTCATCTTTCATGATGTCAGGGAAGTTTTCTGCCAACAGTTCTTCAACTATTCTCTCTGTATTTTCTGTTATCCCTCCCTGCTCTGGAACTCCAATCACATGCAAGTTATTCTTCTTGATAGTCCCACATGATTCTTAGGGTCTCTTCATTTTTTTTAATTATTTTATCTGATTTTTCTTAACTATATTGTTGTCAATTGCCTTATCCTCCAACTCCCCCACTCTGCATTCTGATTGCTCGATCCTGCTCCTCTGACTTCCTTTTGAGTTGACTAATTCTATAATTTTACTGTTAATCTTTTGGATTTATGAATGCTGTCTCTCTATGGATTCTTGCAGCTTATTAATTTTTCTACTATGTTCTCGAATAATCTTTTTGATTTCTTCAACTGCTTTATCAGTGTGTTCCTTGGCTTTTTCTGTAGATTGCCTTATTTCATTTCTGAGGTCATCCCTGATGTCTTGAAGTGTTCTGTATATTAGTTGTTTATATTCTGTATCTGGCAATTCCTGGATTGTATCTTCATCTGCGAAAGCTTTTGATTCTTTAATTTGGGGAGTTGTAGAAGCAATCACGGTCTGCTTCTTTATGTGGTTTATTATTGACTGCTGTCTCTAAGCCATCTATAAGATAGTGTAATGATTTATTTTATATTTTGTCACTGAGTCTTATCTTGTTTTGTTTTCTTTCAATATACGTAGATGGGCTACTAGATTGCGCTGTCTTGATTGTTGTAGCCTTTGAATCACGTATGTCCTATTACCAGCTGGTTTGGGCTGTTACCAGATATATAAGCCTAAGAGTCCATTAACTATTCTTGAATAGAATCAGCTTAGGTGTTCTGATTTTGGGTCACCAAGTGTGTGATGTAGACTGTCACCTATTAACTTAGAGGAGTAGTGGTGATAGTTGTGTGCACCAGATTCTAGTAGCAGCAGGAGGTCACACTCTGGGGGGGGCAGGATGCTGACAGCCTTCCCCCACTTGCCAGTGAGGTAGGTGTGTCTCTATTCCTAAAGCACTTTGGTGGGTGGGCTCTGTAGCTGTACCTTAGGCACCCAGGGCACGTACCTGTAAAGACTGGTAGGTGTCAGTATCCTCAGACCCGTTTGGCAGGTGGCTAGGTGGTTTGGGTAGAGCTTCAGCCCTCAGTTCCCAGTTATGGATCAGTGAGGGCTCTGTTTAATACGTAGAGATATCAGACCTGGAAAACTTGTCTTTCCAGTGATACGCTAAACAATTACAGTCAGATCTCTATCAGAATTGCCTTTGCATTATAATAGTCACCTTGTTCCCTGTCGGGATGAAAGCCCAAGACTGTGGATCGCATATGCTTGGCTGTAGGTTGTTCTGTATTTTTATTCCAGTTTAGGGAAGTCAGGGAAGGATTTTTGGTCCCTGGGTTTTTAGTAGCTGCTTCTCTCAGGCCAGGAGAATGGGTTAGGAAAAGAAGAAGAAAAAAAAAAAAAAAAAAACCCTGCAGAGCACTTCATTCCCTGGCCCAGGAAATTCCAATGTTAGTGAAGCCGCCTGGGAAGGGGAGGGGAGGGATCAGGTAGATAGGAGAGAGTGGCACCCAGCAATATAGACGAAGTTACTCATCTTGCTTGGTGATGATTGTTTTATCTGAGATTCCCGAGGGGTGTGTAGCCTGTATGCCCTGGCTGGGTTGAGATTGGCCCTGAGGGTCAGGCCCACGTCCTGTGCTTGTGCTGTCTCAGAAGCCGTGGTCAGCTCCTCCGCTCCCAGTCCAAAGCCCAGCGCCAAGGTTCCCCGGCTGGGATGCCACATTCCAGGCTCCAAAACCAGTCGCTGCCTCCCGGTGACTTCTCCTCCTGTCAGCCGCATAGTTGCGCTGCCCGCATGCTTTGGCTGGACTTCCCCCGAGGTCACTTTAGGGGGCTAGGGCTGAGTCCCGTGCTTGCGCCATCTCAAGAAGCTGTGCTCAGCTTCCCTGGGCCCAGTCCAAAGCCTGGCCCCAAGGTTTTCTGACTGGAACGCTGGCTCCAGGCTCTGAAAACAGTTGCCACTTCCCCGTGGTTGCTCGTTCTCTTGTTAGCCGCGTCTGTGTGCAGCCTGCTTGTGCCGGCTGAGTCTCTACCGAGGTCACCCCAGGGGGCTAGGGGCTAGGGCTCTGTCCTGTGCCTGCCCCGCCTCAGCAAGTCGCAAACAACCCCACCACTCTGCACCAGGGGACTGTGAGGGCTCAAGACTGTGGAGCGGGGCGCCAGTTCCAGAGGCAGTCACTGCTTCAGGGTTCGGCTTTTCGCTCCCCTGTCACTCAAGTCAACTCTTTAGATCTGTGTTTGATGGTCAGTGTTCATAGACTGTCATGTATGTGATCCATTCGGTTGTTTTTCCAAGTCTTTTTTGCAAGAGGGATCCGTGGTAGCTTCTATGCAGTCAGCCATCTTGGCCCTGCCTCTACAGATGTTTTTTTGAAGGTTATCCAGTAGTGTGTGGATTCCTGCTGGCACAATGGTTATGAGCTATGGCTGCTAACCAAAATGTAGGCTGTTTGAATTCACCGGCCACTTCTTGGAAACTCTATGTGCCAGTTCTACTCTGTCATATAGGGTCACTATGAGTCAGCAATGGACATCAGTGCAGAAGAATAAGTCACATGGACTATTCCAAACTTTAGAGATACAGGTATTTGGAAAAAGAAAATTTTATCCTAAACATCCACCATCTGTTACTTTGAAGTGAGTAAATTTCTTAAAAAACAAGAAGGAGCATTTTTGAATGATGAATGAGGTTGGTTTGCAGGGATTTATTTAACGATAAGATACCCAGAAGTCTGGGAGCATTGCCCAAGCTTTAATCTTTATGGGAGCGGATAACCAGGTCTTTTTCCCTTGGAGTCATTGGCTGGGTTTGAACCACCAACCCTTTGGTTAGCAGCCTAGTTCTTAACATTTGCACAACTAGGCCTCCTCTACACGGCAAGAACATTCAATAAATCCAAAGAACTCTGCTATCATAAAGTCCAAACTAATTTCATTAATGCTCTAGGTAACAGGTTGATTTTCATAGATGGCATACAATTATACAAAGGAGCATTCTCACATTAAGTTGGCTATACCTGTGAATAAAGAGCCTGGTGGTATGGTGGTTAAGCACTCAACTGTTAACCAAAAGGTCAGTAGGTTGAATCCACCAGCCACTCTTCTTGAGAAAGATGTCACATTCTGCCTCTGTAAAGATTATAGCCTTGGAAACCCTATGGGGCAATTCTACTCTCTCCTATAGAGTCACTATTGACTCCACAGCAGTGGGTTTGGTTTTTTGGTTTATACCTGTCAGTAAACAAGTATCTTTAATTATACCATTTTTTTAATAATCATTTTCATAGCCTTTGTTGTATAAAAAGCTTAGAAAAGCAACATTGAAGTTAGAGTAATTTTTTTTTTTTTTTTAAATTGTGATGAGTACGTATTTATAGACACTCAAGTTGTGGTTAAGACCTACAGCTCCTAACCAAAAGGTCCGCAGCTCGAATCCACCAGGTGCTCCTTGGAAACTCTATTGGCAGTTCTACTCTGTCCCATAGGGGTTCTACGAGTGGGAATCGACTCATCTACAGCGGGTCTGGTTTGTTTTTTTGTAGGAGAGGCGGGATGGAGGGAGTTGTTGTTTAGGGGGGTCTGAGATTTGGTTAAGGTCGAATAAAAAATTTGGGAATAGATTGTGGTGACAGTTAGTTGTACAATGTGATGAATGGAATTAATGTCACTGAATTGTACATGTAAAAGCTGTTTAAAATGATCAGTGTTAGAGTACTTTTACTCTGTATAATGTATGTGAGTATTGTAAAAATAACACTGACCTAGCTTAGACATTTTCAACAAAACTGTACTTCCTTCTGTATCTTATAAAAATTCATGGCAAAAGCATAAATTTTCCTGCAATGCTGAACCATCTGTTTTGTTCAGATCTTATCACTGTTTTGCTCTTTACAACAATAATTAAGTAGCTTGTCAGTAAGAGAAAAAACAGTTGGGTTTCTTCAGAAGACTAACAGTATGAACAGCACAGCTAAGAAGGGAATTTTCTTGCAGCTTCCAAGAATATCCCACCTTTACAACTCTACAGCTGAGGAACCTGGAGAGCCACCCACTCTCTGCTACCTACCACCAAATGGTGACAAAATCGTCAATGTCTTTCTTTTTCCTTCTGATCTAAGAGTGTTCATTGTTGCTATTGCTGTTACATTACCTCTACCTTGCAGCTGTCACCGTCCTCTTCTTTTCTCTATTTTATATCTTGCGTTTAACATCAAATTCCCCCTCTTTTTTTTTCTTATTCCCTTTGATGCTAGCATCTATTTTCATTTGTGAAACTCTGTTACTTTTCTATCTAAAACAATTAGGAATGTCACATGGCTCTTGCAATTGAATCTCAAATACATACTCCTTAAAAACATGAGTTTCTTCCACTGGTGTTTAAAGCACTCAGCTGCTAACTGAAATGTTGATGGTTTGAACCCACCAGTAGCTCTCAGGGAGAGTGATGTGGCAGGTTACTTCTGCAAAGGTTTACAGCCTTAGAAACCCTGTGGGGCAGTTCTACTGTGTCTTATTGGGTCCCTATGAGTTGGCATCGACTTGACGTCAATGGGTTTGGGTTTTTGAATTCTCAAGAAGATGGCTTATTTGCCATCACTATTAAACATTTAGATGATCATCCTGGCTTTGCTTAGAGAAAAAGCAGTATTTTTACAGATAATTCTGTGTACATGCTCCAGTTGTATAATATTGTATAAGAATCAAGTGAAAATAGTTTAATTGTGAAATTGTTGAGAACAAGGCAGTTCTTAATTTTCTTACTGTATTAGGTCCATGTTCAATTTTCTTCAACTATTTACATCCCAAATTTGAGGTGTATATATTTTACTACAGTGTTAGGGTATGTCAAAAATATGGTAAATATCTAGACAAAGGTAAAAATTTCATTCAACATTCTGATTTGACATGTTCTAAGTTTTTTAAGTTAAATATCAAGATTTTCAGTTGAGTTTTCCAGGAATTATTTTTGGTTTTGTATAAAAAAATGAAAGTATGTATATTGTTCTCTTGGGTTTTGTAGTTTAACTTAGGTGTGTGTGTCTGTGTATGTGCATGCTTGCTTCATGAAGTCTTCCACAAACTTAATTTGTTACCGGAATAAGGTTCTTGCCTCTCACTGGTCAAGAATGAACAGGTAAGGCACATACAGTTTTCTACACGAGCAAAGCTTTATTGAAGAGGCTTGCAGGTGGAGATGAGGAGGGCCTAAGGAACGCATACCCCTGTCTCACAGAACAAAAGACTTGCCTGGGTTTTTAAAAGTTCTTGGGTGGGAAAAGATTCACGCTTATTCATAGGTGTAAGCCGGGATATGTTAACTACGGTGCGCTCACAGCAGCTTTCTAAGATAGTTCCTGTCTTGGAGGCCTCTGGGATTTGTAGCAGGACTTATTATGGGGTGTCGTGCCTGTGCAGTCTCTCACTCCCCAAGTTTGATTCCTGGCTGCTGATGCTGCCCCTCAGTGCCCCTGGTGAAAGGTCACACAGCAGTCACAGGCTGGTTTTATCCAGCTGCTTCTGTAAGACAACTTTAAAGAAGTTTGCAGGTTATTTTCTAATACCCTTTCCCATTGTTCTGGTCAATGGATTTGTTTCTGTGCCACGGCCCATTTCCTGTACTTTGTTTGCAGGTTTGGGGGGCCCTCTGTTCCGTGTAGAAACCCTGGTGGTGTAGTGGTTAAGTGCTGTGGCTGCTAACCAAGAGGTCGGCAGTTCGAATCTGCCAGGCGCTCCTTGGAAACTCTATCAGGAAGTTCTACTTTGTCCTATAGGGTCGCTATGAGTCGGAATCGACTCAACGGCAGTGGGTTTGGTTTTTGGGTTCTGTTCCCTGTCTTAAATTTGCCATTGCAAATACTCTCTCATCAGAATTCTGTAAAATGCAAACCATTTTCAAGTTACGATGACTGTCTTGCTTCCTACAACTTTCAGCACTATATTCCATTTGTAAGCTGTATTGCAATGGAAAAAAAAAAAAAAAAACACTGAAAAAAGGTCCTCTCTTGCTACCCTCCAAAGTATTTTGTATGCTACATCCAAGTGTTTCTTTCTTATTAACTACTTTTGGGCTTTCTATCTTAAAAGTGATCTTGCAATTTTTAATTTTTTTTAATCAATGAAAAATTTGGAATTAAATATAAAATCCCATTTTCCACATTTTTATGACAAATTATTAGAAAGATAATATTTTTCTCTAGGATGTGGAGGAAATGTTTCTGTATGTTTTTATAAGAAAAAAATTAAACTTTTATACATACATTCAATGTACATATATATTCATATTAAAAAAAATCTTTGATTATCTTCTGACTTTATTGGCATCATCTCATCTACACATAGTTAACTTCTGGTTGCCTCATAATTATGACTGTTTTTAGGAAATTATCCTGATATCCTTAGATAAAGTTAACATTCATAAGATCCTACAGTGTCTCAGGGGTTATAAACAGATGAAATCTCAGCTTTGTTGAAACTGGGGAAGGCAAGAGTTAATTATGGAATTCTAATTTTAAGGAAACTGTGTGTTAAATTACTTGCCAAAGGCAGACAATTCTTAGAATACAAACACAGGTGGCTGTTCTTAGGTTTGTTCTATTGCATACAATTCTCTCCTTAATCATTTACAGGTTTTTGACTTATTGATTCCTGAGATCAATGAGTTGAAACAATTCAAACTCACATTTTTAGGCTGCTTTGCTTAATGAATACCAAGGACACTTGCCTATGTAATAGATGTTTTATGAAATCTTATAACAAAATGTTTTACTGAAGATTTGTTGTTGTTGTTAGTTGTCATTGAGGTGATTCCTTCTCATGACGACCACATGTGTGCAGAGCATAACTGCTTCATAGGGTTTTCAAGGCTGTGATCTTTCAGAAACTGATCACCAGACCTGTCTTCCAAGCCACTCTGGGTGGGTTTGAACCTTAACTATTTGAGTTTAACAATTTGTGCTACCAAGGGTCCCTACATGCGTGTGTGTGTGTGCGTGTGTGTGTGTATCTCCGTTGTTATGTTTCTCTAGATAACCCTGACAACCACTTTTGTCATCGTTTTTGTAATTTATACTTTTTTTTATGACACTTACATTGTTCATATATTTTACTGTCTCTTCTTATTACTTTCCATTGGGAACACCAGTTTCTTTGACTCACAATGTTATCCGGCTAAAGTGTGATGTCCCAGTTTCAAGTCTCTATATCTCTTCATGAGTTTAGGGAGAGGTAGATAGAAAGAGAAAGAGAGGGAGAGAGAAAGACTAGAACCACAATACATGGATCAGAGTAAACAGTGAGAGGTGTAAAAATCAGCTTCACCTTTTCTCTGCTTTCACAGTCCCAAATCATTAACTGAGCCTTTTGGGAATTATCTCTCTACCCTTATTTTAACCTCTGCTCTTTTTCCAAGTTATGCCTCTTGGACAGGTTAAAAAGGGGACATAACTACTGACTCCAACTTCTGTAAAATGCTCCCCACTTTCATCATGCTTTAGTGATGTCATAACAGCACCTACTATCTTTGAAGCTTCTGTTTTATTGCCTCACAGTGGAAATGTTGTGCACAATATATTTTATTTTCTAAATTAGTTTATCTCATTACCGTAAGATTGCATCTCTGCCATTTCAATTATCTTTGTTACTTTTTCTTCAACTTGTTTATATAATTTTAAAGTCCAGGAGGCCAAGGCTAGGAAACTACCAAGCAAGCAAATCAGTAACCAAACATACAAACAAAAAAAGGAAATACAAAACTTTAGTAAAAGTCTACATTTAGTAAATGCCCAGTGTTGTACAAGGATTATTGAATTCAATAATCTACATTTTATGGCTATAGGCTCCAAAGATGCCTGTGATTATTAAGGTTGTGTGTCAACTTGGCTGTGCTATGGTTATCAGTGATTTGGCGGTTATTTAATGATGTAGTTTGGCAGATATGTAATGATGTAATTATCCTCCATTTTGTGATATAATTAATCACCTCCATATGAGTTGATGTGATCAGCCAATCAGTTGTAAAGGGAGTTTTTTTTTGGGGGGGGGATCTGGCCTGAATCGAATTATATATGGACGTTCTGGCAGAGCTTGCTAGATTTTACTCACTCTGGATCCTGAATCAGGATCATCATCATCTGACCTTTGGTTCTTGGAACTTGAGCCAGCGGCCTGCCTTATTGCCTGCCAATCTTGGGATTTGGCAGCCTCCACAACCTGTGAGCCAGCAGCCCGCCATATGACTTGACAATCTTGAGTTCATCAGCCCCTGTAGCTATGTGAATCATGAAAAGCCTCCAGCTAGATGCCTGACCTACGGACTTGGGACTTGCCAGCCTCTACAAACACATGAGCCATTTACTTGAGATAAATCTCTCTCTCTATATATATACATATGCTTCACTGGTTTTGCTTCTCAAGAGAACCCAGCCTAAGATATTTGGTACTGAGAGTGGTTCTAGATAAACAAAGTTGTTAGGATGAGTTTTCTAAATTGATTCTTAAATCTGGTTAGTCTTAAAGATGTTGATGACTCTACATCCAGTAGTAGTAAAGAGGGCATTGCTAACCCATGGTGCAAGGTGGTATGATGGTTAAGATTGTGTGTCAACTTGGCTAGGACATGATTCTCAGTGTTTATATGTGATTACTCCCATAACAGGATCTGCTGTGAGTACCCAATCAGTTGAAAGGGAGTTTCCTAGACGCGTAGCCTCCGTACGAATATAAGTGGACATCCTGGCTTTTGCCTCTCTGGATCCTGCAGCTACTTCTTGTTTGTCAGACCTCCGGTTCTTGGGACTTGAGCTAGCAGCTTACCTTCTGATCTTGGGATTCATTGATTTTCACAGACTGTAAGCAAGAGTCCTGCTCTCCAACCTGCTGATCTTGGGTTCACCAGCCACTGCAGCTACTTGAATCGGGATAAGCCTTGTGGTCTTGCCTGCCTATCTGGGGGTTCATCACCCTTCCCAGCCTGTGAGCAAGAGCTCTGCTCTTTGACCTGCCGATCTTGGCTCACCAGCCCCTGTGGCTACTTGAATCAGGATAAGCCTTTATCCTGATCCATAGACTTGGGGCATCCCAGCATCTACAATCATGTGATCTATTTCCTTGATATAAATCTCTTTCTATTTATATTTATATGCTTTATTCATTTTACTTCTTTAGAAAACCCAGCCTAAGACAGGTGGCACTAGAAATATGCAAAAAACCACCACCAATAGATCAAGTATTGGTGAGAATCAAGGCTTTGGGTGATTGTATGTTTGATACTTTTCTACAATTTTTACAGAATGAGAAGTATAAGGAAGCTGGTTGATTGGTACCTTTTTCACTAGACAAAGTGGTGAAAGAAAGAGATGAGCTCAGGGCTTCAGTCACAACTCAAGCACCACATAAATGACCTCAGAGTTGCCATTTGTAACCTGAAAGAAAGCCTTATTTCTTGTAGTAACAATGCTGATATTTCTGAAATCCAAACCCAGAGTCTTATCACAAGAGTGGTTGAATTATAACACCAATTGAATTCTCGACCTTGAATGGTGTCTGAATTAAGTGAAGGCATTGATTGGGAAGGAATGGGATCCTGAAACTTGGGAAGGGGACGTATGGGCAGATAATCAGGAACCTCAGGACACTAAACCCCTAAATTCTATTGAATCATTTCTGCCAAAAGAACCAGCCTTGTCACTTGCATCTGAAGAGATTTATCCATCTTTGTCTGCTAAGCCACCCTCCCCAGTAAAACTACTAGCCCTTCCACCCCCTTATGATGAGATTAACCCGGCTATGTCCGATAAGCCTTTGTCTGATGTATTGCTGGGGGTGGCATCTGAGTCATTGCCTGAGGTATCAGTTGAGGCAGATGCCTTAAAAGACGTTGCTAAAGATGTTCTCAGAACACACATCCACGATCCATTTTCGCTTCTATGCCTATAACTAGACTTAAGTCCAGTGAGCCACAAAAGATAAAGTACAAAATGTGACCCAGGAGAAGGCACACTACACCCTAAAAGAACTGCTTGACTTTTCTAATATATACAAACAGAAACCAGTGGAATATGTTGGGAAAGGCTATTAAGAGTGTGGGATAATGATGCAAGGGACATAATGTTATATCAGTCTGAGTTTATTGGCATGGGCCACTAACCACAGATACTTCATTCAATGTTTCAGCTTCAGAGGTTAGGAAAGGATCTTATATTTTATTTGGCTGGTTCTCTGAAGCATAGATTATGTAGTGGTCCACATTAAATCAAGTTGAAGTGCCAGACATACCTTGATATACTGTAGAAGAAGGCTTAGGAAAATTGGCACGTTAGAGTGGTTTTATCAAGTTAGACCCACAGATTCACATGTGTATTGCCCACGGGACTCATCTTTTAACACAACAGTAAAGAACAATTTTGTGTAATAAAGCAAAATGAAAGTCATTAGAACTGCCTTAACCTAGGAAAATAGTAAACCAAAAGCAGTACCACATTCCTGGTGGGATTGAAGAAATTACTGCCACCATCAAGGACTTGAAGGATGCAGGGGTGGTCATTTCCACCACATCCCCATTCAATTTGTCTATTTGGCCTGTGCAAAAAAAACAGATTGATTTTTGAGGATGCTGGTAAATTATTATAAACTTAACCAGGTGGTGATCTCAATTGCAGCTGTAGTTCCAGGTAGAGTTTCAATGTTTGAGCCAATTAATTCATCTTCTGGTACCTTGTATGCAGTAATTGATCTGGCCAATTCATTTTTCTCAATTTCTGGTTTCGAGAGAACACCAGAAGCAGTTTATGTACAACAGGCAATGCTAACAATACACCTTAACTGTCCTACCTACGGGGTATATCAACTCCCCAACCCTATGTCATAGTTTTGTCTACAGGGACCTTGATTACTTTTCCTTTACACAAGAAGTCACAGTGGTCCATTAAATTGATGACATTATGCTGATTGGACATAGCAAGGAAGAACTGTCAATGACTCTGGACTAGACTGGTAAAATATTTGCTTGCTAGAAGGTGGAAAACTTGTCTGACAAAAATTCAGATATTTTCCACCTCAGTGAAATTTCTAAGGGTCCAGTAGTGTGGGTCGTGTCAAGATATTCTTTCTAAAGTGAAGGATAAGCTATTTTATATGGCTCCTCCCACAACTAAATAAGAAAACACAATGCCTGGTAGACATGTTTGGATTTTAGAGGCAATATAGCCCTCATTTGGGTGTGCTACTCTAGCCTGTCAAGTTTTGTTTGTTTGTTTTTAATCAAGTGACTCAAAAATTTGCTAGTTTTGTGTGGGGCCCAAAACGAGAGAAGATTCTGCAACAGGTTCATGTAGCCATGCAAGCGTCTCTGCCACTTGGGCCGTATGATCTGGCTAATCCAATGGTGGTTGAAGAGTCATTGAAAGATAGAGATGCATTTTGGAGTCTTTGCCAGATGCCTATTGGTGAATCCCAGTACAGAACTTTATTATTTTGGAGCAAACCCTACCATCCTCTGCAGATAACTACTCTCTTTTTGAGAAACAGCTTTTTGGCGCTTTACTGGGCCTTAGCATGGGCCACCAAGTCACCATGTGGCCTGAGGTGCCCATCATGAACTGACTATTGTCTGACCCACAGAGCCATAAATTCGGATGTGCACAGGAGTACTCTATCATTAAATGGAAGTGATATATATGAGATTGCACTCAAGCAGGACTTGAAGGCATATGTAAATCGCATGAAGAAGTGGACCAAATGTCCTTGGTATCCACTCCTGTCACATTACTTGCCCTCTCCTAGTCTTAACCTATGGCCACATGGAGAGATTCTTATAAGCAGCTGACTAAGGAAAAGAATACTCGTGCCTGGTTTACAGATGGTTCTGTGTGATATGCAGCCACCACTTGAAAGTGGATAGTGGCAGCACTATAGTGCTTTTCTGGAGCCTCCCTGAAGGACAGTGGTGAAGAGAAATCCTCCCAATGGACAGATTTTTGAGAAGTGCACCTGGTTGTTTACTTTGCTTAGAAGGAGAAATGGCCAGCTGAGTGATTGTATGCCGATTCATGGACTGTGGCCAATGGTTTGGCTGCATGGTCAGGGACTTGAAAGGAACATGTTTGGAAAATTGAAGATGAGCTGGTATGGGGAAGAGGTATGTAGATTGACATTTCTAAACAGGCCGAAGAAGTGAAGGTATTTCTGTCTCATGTGAATGCTCACCCAAGGGTGAACTTGGCAGAGGAGAATTTTAATGTTCAAGTAGATAGAATGATGCATTCTGCAGAAATCAGTTATTCTCTTTCCCAGCCACTCCTGTCATTGCCCAATGGGGTCATGAACAAAGTGGCCATGGTCAAAGATGGAGGCTATGCATGGGTTCAGCAACATGGACTTTAACTCACCAAGGCTGACTTGGCTACAGCCACTGTTGAATGCCCAGTCTTCCAGCACCAGAGACCAACACTGAGTCCCTGATATGGCATCATTCCTTGAGATGATCTGCCAGCAATTTGTTAGCAGGATGATTACATCAGACCACTGCCATCATGGAAAGGGCAGAATTTTGTTTTTACTGGAATCGACACTACTCTGGATTCTGATTTGCTGTCTCGGCACAGAATGCTTCTGCCAAAATTACCATCTAGGGACTTACACAATGCCCTGTGCACCATCATAGCATCCCACACAGCATCACCTTGGATCAAGGGTCTCACTTCACAGCAAATGAAGTGTGGCAATGGGATCATGTTCATGAAACTCATTGGTTTTACCATTTTGGCCATCATCCTGAAGAGCTGGCTTGATAAAATGATGAAATGGCCTTCTAAAGATACAATTATGGCTCCACATAGGTGGCAATACCTTGCAGAGTTGGGGCAATGTTCTTCACGAGGCTGTATATGCTATAAACCAGCTTCCAATAGGTGGTGCTGTTTCTCCCATAGCCAAGATTCATGGGCTCAGGAATGAAGTGGTGGAAATGGGAGTGGAACCACTCACCTCACTATGACCCACTCACAAAATTTTTGCTTCCTGTTCTGTGACCCTAGGGTGTGTGAGTCTGGATGTCTTAGTTCTAAAGGGAGGAATTCTCCCACCAGGAGAAACAACACCGAAATTAAGAATAGCACCTGGCCACTTTGATCTTCTCATGTTTCTAGATCAACAGACAAAGAAGGGAGTTACCGTATTGGCTGCTGCGATTGAACCTGATTACTAAGGGGAAATAAGATTGATATTACATAATGGAGGTGAAGAAGTATGTTTCTGGAATAGCGGAGATCACTTAAGGTGTCAGTTAGTACTACCAAGTACTGTGATTATAGTCAATGGAAGGTACAGCAAGACAATTCCAACATGACTGCTAATGGCCCAGACTCTTCAGGAATGAAGGTTTGGGTCGACTCACCAGGCAAAGAACCATGACCAGCTGAGTTGCTTGCTAGGGCAAAGGAAATACTGAATGGGTGGTGGAAGAAGGTAGTTTTAAATACCAGTTATGGTCACATGACCAGTTACAAACTTGATGATATTTATGAGTATTTCTTACTTGTGTATTTGCATCAAATATTTTTTTTCTTCACTTATAAAATATAACATGTGAACAAGAATAGTGCATTTTCGGTTATATACATGTTAGTTGTATAATGTTAGGAGCAAACGTGACTTTGTAATCATCTTGTTTTAGAGACTGTGCATGGTTTAAGGAGATTTGTACTGGTATCAAACCGTGGAATGTGATTGTTAAATTGTTTTCAACTTGGCTGGGCTATGATTCTTAGTGGTTTGGTGGTTATGTAATGATGTAATTTGGCAGATATGTGGGTATAATGATGTAGTTATCCTCCATTTTGTGATATAATTAATCACCTCCATGATGTGATCTGTTGATGTGATAAATCAATCAGTTGTAAGAGGAGTTTCATCAAGGGTGTGGCCTGCATCCAATAATATATATGGAAGTTCTGGCAAAGCTCGCTGGCTTTTGCTTACTCTGGATCTTGAATCCGGCTCATCGTCATCTGATCTCCAGTTCTTGGGGTTTGGGCCAGTGGCCTGCCTTGTTGCCTGCTGTTAATGGAATTCACCAGCCTTTGCAAACTGTGAGCCAGTAGCCTGCTGTCTGATCTGCTGGTCTTGGATTGGTCAGCCTTCACAATCTGTGAGCCAGAAACCTGCCTTCTGACATGCTAATATTGGGTTTGTCAGCCCCTACAACTATGTGATTCAGGAGAAGCCTTTACCCTGATGCCTGATCTATAGGCTTGGGATTTGCCAACCTCTACAAAAAATTTTTTCTTTTCACAACCATGTAAGCCATTTCCTTGAGATACCTCTCTGTCTCTCAAATTTTGTTTCTCTAGAGAACCCAGCTTAAAAGCTGGACAAATTTATATTATTTGAGAAATAGCATTCAAACTGTATTAGATGAACTAAATGAGCTCATCCAGTTTGAATGCTGTTCGAAACAATTTGAGATGATTTTCTTAAAATGAGGTATGCTGCATTTCGTTGTTTAAAAGCTTCATTATTGTTAATTTTTATGAGATTTTATAAAAATCTTTACTTTTTTACTCCTCAGGAACTTTTTAGTAAAAACAAGCAGACAAGCCAACTAGTGTTGCATGTAAGGAATGAATGCAAACACTTAAGTTATCCTGTGAATGGCATGTGTGAGTAAAGATAAGGGAATAACTGCTGTGTTACAAATTCTTGAACAATAATACAAAAAGAAAAGGAGAAGAAAGGGTGGACAAGAAAAACTGACTCCTTTCTTCCATTCCTAAAAGGAGACCACACATAAAGAAACTTCCTTTTGCATTCCAACTGGTGGGGTTCCTCAGTGTGATGGATGTCTTCAATTCCAAGCAATATTATAGCAAGTAGCTCAGCACAACTCTTCTCAGCAGTGAATGTAATGCAAAGTATTTTCAACTGGCACTGCAGGGGAGCTGTGATTTTTCTTTTTATATATCGTTTATAAATTGATGCTGTAACTCCACCAAGCAGTAGGTTTTTAAAACTTAATAAGGGTGAAAAAATGTGTTTATGTTAATGTGTGTACACCTGTGTATGCTTAATGTAAGTGTATGTTTAACATTCTATGTTTCTAAGAAGTTAGCAGGAACAATAATTCAGTGCTTGAATATATTATATTGTGATGCTTTGCTCCTCTTTTTCTTTGTAAAGACAACTTTATCTTTAATTTATAACCCAATAAACAAAAATGCAAGACAAATTAAAAAAAAAATCTTTTTTCCTTGTTTGAAATTCTACACCATTACTGCTCTGTAAGTATAAAATATTACAAGCAAATAAAAAAAGAGGATGCCCAGTTAAATTTAAATTTCAGATAATCATTGAATCTTTTTTAGTGTATGTCCCAAATATTGTGTGGGAAAACTTAGAGTAATAATATATTCATTGCTTATCTGAAATTCAAATTTAGCTGGGTCTTCTGCAGTTTTTTTTTTTTTTTTTCTGCAGTTTAGCTGGTAACCAAATGTTGTCTATCCCTGATTTCATTCTCAGTTATTTTGAGGAAAATATTAATTATTTCAATATTTATGTGTGATTACACAACAAATGCTTATGTGGATTAAATAGATTCTCAAGAATGGGAGGGAGTTTTTTTTTTTTTTTTTTTTTTAATCCGTGCCTCTTCATTTCAGTAAAGTTAAGCAGTGAACAATGTCCCATAAAGGTCAGTTGAGAACTGTGCCATCTGCTTTGGGTCCCTGAAATAAATCTCCTGCTAGGGCCCTGATACACATGAGTACATGTTCTTTTCACAGAGACCAAAATCTTATTTTGTATTCTTGCTTGATCCCTGCTGTCAAAGTTGGTTTAACAGCACCAATAAAGGTGTTTGTGACTGGATTCTTTGCCTTCATTATACTAAGTGCCAGTAATCCCAGGTAGAAATATTCCACTAGGTTAAAAACAACTTGAAATGAAATGCCAGAATCTATGTACTGTTGACAATCTGGCAAGGCACTGGAATTGCTTTTACCAGCCCTATGTACTTATAACCCAGTTTCTGTGAGTGTTAGGTGCTAAGTTTTCAGTTGCACCCTTTTCCAGAGAATCTCCCTGAAAAGACAGAAACATTTGGCTGGTAATGTGTCCCCTCTGCACAGTCAACGAATGATTAATAATAGGTTGCAAAATATCTTATCTCAAGATGGGACAACTCCTTGGTATAATTAATACTCCTGCACTCCCTGTGAAATCAAGCCAAGTCTAAATCTTAGGTAAAACCATAAATTTGCTTTGCTTTTTCTCCTACCCTGTCCTTGGATTTCACTATAGAACACTATGTTAATAAATAACTTGCACATAAACATCCACCTTAGATTATGATTTTTAAGATCTGAACTCAAGACACTCTCCTATTGTCATAAAGAAAATGTCTATATAGACAAATTCAGATAGGACGGTCAAAGGATTAACTGTTGAACATAAAACCCTAAGAGAAATAAGTATGCATGGTGCAGTGGTTAAGAGCTTGGCTTTTAACCAAAAGGTTTGCGGTTCGAATCCACTAGCCTCTCTTTGGGAACCCTATGCAGCAGTTCTACTCTGTCCTCTAGGGTCACCATGAGTCAGAATTGACCTCATGGTAATTTTTTTTTTTTTTTTAAGGGTGGGTTATACTCTTTAGCTCTTTGTGTCACAACCCAGCAGGTTTGTGGCCCAGAAGAATAATCCAGAATTACTATCACTGTGATTAACCTTTGTCTCAGGAAAAGACAACTTTAAGTGTAGTCAGTGAGAAAGAGGCATGATACACTGACCATGGTATCTAATTTTAATCTGGATTTCTAGACTAAAAGCATTTTTTTTTTTTTTTTTGAGAAAAGCATGTTTTTCTTCAGTGGTCAAAACCAGGATGTGAAACTATATGCCCTGAGGGGTCTTAACCAAGTGATTATCTGCACCCTTCAAAATACATGTGCTCAGGAAGAGTGCTGTCTGGGTGCTGTTGCCAACAAAATATTTTTGCAAGATAGACAAAGAAAATACATGTAAGTATCTTGTGAACATGATCTACATTTTTCCTGTGAAACTATAATCACTTAAAAAAAACAAAAACAAACAAACCTGTTGCCATCAAGTCGATTCTGACTCATAGTGACCCTACAGGCCACAGTAGAACTGCCCCATAGGGTTTCCAAAGAGCATCTAGTGATTTGAAATACAAACTTTTGGTTAGCAGCCATAGCTCTTAACCACTATGCCCCCAGGGTTTCCTATAATCACTTACTATACTATTAATAATTTGTAACCAACCAGAGTTTGATTATTACAATTTTCACTGATTTTCCCTTAATTGCCCTACCTATGGTTTGGTTCCTCTTTTTACCCCATAAGAATGCTTGTATAAACTGCCCCAAGACTACCTGCTTCCATTTACAATGGGCTACATAGTTCCCCAATTGGAATTGTTTTAAATTCTTAATAAATCCCTGTTTTAACTTGAAACGGCATTCAAGATTTTCTCTATAACACCCTATAGCCCAGAGTAGTTAAAAGTTAGTTGACAAGAATGCTAAAGACAAACGTAGCATTCTTTTCTGACTGAAGCCACACTGTACTTTGTACTTTTTTACATACCAAAACAGTACTACATTTTCAACTCTAATTCACATAATTTGATCTCCATGTTGATTAAAAAAAGAAAAAAAGTTGTCATTAAGTCAATGCTGACTCATGGCAACCCCATGTGTGTCAGAGTAAAAACTATAGACCTTAGGGATTTCAGTGGCTGATTTTTCTGATGTAGATTGGGCAGCCTTACTTCTGAGGCATCACTGGGTGGACTCAAACCACCAACTTTTCATTTAGTAGCTGAGTATTTAATCATTTCCACCATTCAGGGACTCCTCCTCTGTTGATAGAGCCCTTTAAAGAGAGACAACAAGAGCAGTAGTGTGTTTTTGTTCTCAATCCATAGATAGCAGAAACCAATATGAAAGAAGTAAACCTATGTTTAGGAGATTTATTATACACATGAATATAGTTAACTGGAAACTTCTATAGATAGTTACAGCAACTAATTTCCCAACAGGTGGGATAAGGTTAATGGGTAGCATATTGTAGTGTCACAGACATGAACACCTCGTCCCTATTGCAGGTGGCAAACAGTGAAAGCGCAAGAAGACAGCTGGGGAAATCCAAACTCAGATTCTAATTTTTGATTAAAAATGAATCATTGTTTACCAATGTGTGAGGTGAAAGTATAGACAACATTGGGATAGTGTGAGAACAATTGTCTTCAAATGTATGGAGGTAAGAGAGGGAAATGCTAGGACACCCAGACATAAGGATTTAGGAAATCAAGGGTCAACATTAAATTTAAACATTCTTTCATATACAGGATGCTTATCAGGAAATTTGTAAAAAAGTTTATGAGGGCCCAAATGTGTAATCGCTTTCACTTGATAAAATGGAGTTACTCCTTATAATCCTTTTTATGAAAATTTGTGAATGACAGTCTATTTTACTGACATTTTATACCATGCTACATGCTTTTCAAAAAAATCTCAAATCTTATTTGCATCCAAATCAGTAACATAGTATATATTAATGTTCACCTTCTCATACTTAATCTAGTTTCATTTGACAAAAAGATTAAATCTATCACAAGCCAATTTAACATATTTGGAGTATCTCTAATTTTGCTGAAAAATAATTTTTCACCTTTTGAGATATGCAAAATTCTAGTAAAATTTAAAGTTTATTTTGACTATAACTTTTCCTATGATAACAAGATCTCTTTGTGAAATAATTATGTTAACAAGGGAGTTTCTATTTATTTATTTATTTCATTTGTTGTTATTGTTGCTATTGTTGTTTTACAATTAGCCAAATCGAAAGCAGGCAGAGCACAATGTTTCTCCATATTTTTGGGTTCCTACACAGATACACTATTTTTTTTTTTTTTTACACAGATACACAGGTTTTCAAATATAAAGTTAAAGGCATCTTAATTGGGTAGATGTCACTTATGAATAGGCCCGTATATCACTTCTAAAAACCTTTTTAATCAGTATTTTTTAACAAGAAAGCTAGGGACTAAATGAAATCATAAAGCTAAAATGCCATTTTTTCCATCCATTTTTGTCAGTTACCTTCACTAAATGGCTACATTAGAATACTGCAATATGCAGGGAAAATAAAATCCAGACAAAAGTCATAGAACCCTGAAGGAAATGGTTGTAAAAAATAAAAATCTCAGAAAGATGAAAAATATACAAACATTCTGACTGATAGATAATTGAATTCTGAATTGTGTCTGTGAGCACATTCTGGTGACCTATCTAGATACATAATGGTTTGATATTTCCTAAATTTCATTCTTGGACAGAAAGTCTGGTGAACCCCTGGAATCAAGCAGCTCGGCAGGGCAATTATTTTGTGTCATCAGCATAATTATGAATACAACATGATTCCAATCCACTTCTGCCAATTCCTGATGGCAAATCCACTTGACTAGACCTTCACAAACTTTGACCAGAAAGACATATAGAGCCTCAGCAGGATAAAAGATCCAGTCTTTTCATATTACCCATTTGTAATTGCTTCATTGTGCCCACACAACCTTTTAAAACCAATATGCTTAATCTCATCCAAAGAAGAGAACATTTACAGGTGGAGTGAGGATAGGGATTCCATGTGACTTGTTGAGTGTGCTTGTCCTATGTGTCGCAGAAGACAAAATACAACGGCTACAAAGACCAAGGAGTCCTGGGATGAAGCAAAGAGTTAACACACTGAGCTAGTAACTGAAAAGTTAGAAGTTTGAGTCTGCCCAGAGGTGTCTCAGAAGAAAGGACTGATGGCCTACTTCCCAAACTCCAACTGTTGAAAACCCTGTGGAACACAGTTCTACCCTGACACTCATGGGGTTGCCTTGAGCTGGAGTAGACTTCATGACAACTGGTCACTGAATAAAGGCCAGCTCTTCGTAAATGAGTCTTCTGTCGAAGAAGCCCGTGATCATTTAACTGTAACTACAATTGTCTAAAACTTATCCCAGGAGCACTTGACTAAGACACACAGCCACTCACATAAGTCTTTAGTGTCTGGACTATTGAAAAAAAAAAAAAAAGACAGTTATCACAATCGTTCCCTTTTCGTTTCTTGGTATCATCTTTTCCTTGGAGCCTTCATTTATGTTAGGTAGGATAATATTAATAATTTTTAATCTCTCCCTTGTTATACAGAGAGTCCTGATTTTTTTTTGTGTGTGTGTGTGGAGCTGCCCTTTAGGTAAAAGAATTTACACAAATTCAGCCCTATTTACTTCAATAACTTCCACAATAAAAATAAATAAATTGCAGAGCTATACAATACTCCTTCCCAAAGGATCACAAATTCCAAACCTCCTGCTTGGTTCAGGCTACAACTTCACTCTGCAAATAAGATTTATGACTCCGCTTGGGACTTACATTACTGGGCAGTCAGGGAATTTTCCTTAGGAAGGGGAATATGGATCTCAGCGACAACAGAGTTCTGACAGATTGTTTTCCAGCTAAAATGAGAAGATTGAGAGTTACCTTAAATCCCCTTAAGACTCTTTTGATGGGAACTGCTGAAGCAAGTTTAAGGTAATGTCATTTTCTGCTGCTTTATCAGTACTATCTAAGATAAATTTCATCTTCGAAGTTGCAATATATCAGCTTTTTTAGTGACAGTGCAACAAATCGTCTCAAATAGAAAGTTGTTCAAATTGCTTTACCAAAACTATTTCATTGTTTTTCTAGCGTTAGGAGAGCCAGAGAAACTGCAGTTCTCTCAATATAATTTCAATAATTTTTATAAAAAGAAACAACACGAATGGAACCCAGGTCTCCTGATTTTTAACACAACCCGTGGCTGAGAGGCTCTTTAACTATTAATGTTGCCGTAACCTTCATAGGAGATTCAGAAATCTGAGCTTGCATGCTACTACTGAGGTCTCCCTGAATATGCTTCATGCTAACTGCTTGCTTTAATTAGAGTTAGGAGGGGATGTCTTACAAATAAAACTCAACATCAGCAGCAGCCCTTTTATCCTTTTCTGCACTTCTTTGCTTTTATCATTTATCCTTACAGTTCTATTCTTTTGTGCTCCTTAACTAGTTATGACAATGCTGCAGAATGTTAAAGAGACACATCTTGGTTCAATGTCAGGTTATAATAACCTTCTCCGGAAATGATCAACATTGAAACTAAATATTAAACATTTTCAATTTTTTTTTCCTTTTTGACTTTGCTGGAGGTAATCTAATAAGTTGTCAACGTAAAAGTCTCTTTTAATATTCATGCACACAATTATATGAATATGCAAAACTCCTCAAGCTTCTAATGCAGAAAGAACAAATAATATAAAAGGAGTCTTAAGGTGGATTTCACCCTTATCTTAATGGTGCAGATATTTCAAAGTGAAGTATTTTCCTGTCTATGATGTATCTAGTTCAATTCTAATAGTTGACAATGGCTAAATGCAGTTGAATAAGTAACATATAACACATTAACCTTCATAGTGAATGTCCAGTTTTGTGAGTTTACTCAAAATGGGCTTTTTCAAACACTGAATTTCTTTGTTTAAAAATTTTTTTCCTTCAGGGTTCTTTAAATTTATGCTCTTAGGCCCTTAATATTTAAACAGGGGTGATGACCATAAGATATGTTCTAACCCCCCCCATATTAGTATTTAGTACTTTTTTTAAGCAATAATGTAACAAGCCTTGAATTGCTTCCCCAAATAAGTATCACCATTTTTATTAATTATTATTTTTTTCAAGGTAAAAGGTCCCCCAAACCCAATATTACCACTCTGTGAAATGAGTTTACTAAAACTTCAGTAGGACAGGTACAGGATAGTGTTCTATCACACATAATAATGCAATTTTTAGTATGTTACTTTATTTTTGCTGTTGTTGTTGAGAATGTACACAGCGGAACACGATCCAGTTCAACAATTTGTACATGTATACTTCGGGTGCCATTGACTACATTCTTCCAGTCATGTAACCATTCTCACCCTCCTTTTCCAAGTTGTTCCTCCCTCATTAACATAACTTACTGCTTCCTAAATGTCCCACTTAATCTGTCTAGTTGCTGTTGTCAATTTGAAACCATGTGGATAGATATTAAAAGAGCACAATGCTCAAGGTAGACATTCTTGACTAATCAAGCTAAACTATTGTTTTGTTTTAAGGAACTTTAGAGGGTATTTTTGGTTTTAGGTTTAAAGACTATCTCAGGGTGATACTTTTAGGGATTCATCCAGCCTCTGTGGCTGCAGAAAATCTGTATTCCATGGTAATTTGAGATATATTCTGCATTTTTCCTCTTTGATCAGGATTTTTCTATAGAATGTTTAATCAAAATGTTCAGAATGGTAGTGGGGTAACATTCAGTTCTGTTCTTGTGGCAAAGGAGGTAGTTGTTCATGAAGACAATTAACCGCACACTCCATTTCCTCCTTCTGACTGTCCTTCTTCTACTGTCGTTGCAGGCAGATAGAGGCCAATGATTACATCTTGGATGGCTACTTGCAAGCTTTTAAGACCCTAGGCATTAGGTAGCTAACTAGGAGGTAGAACAGAATCATTAAACACAGTATTAGGCCAAAAAATGCAGATGTCCCATGAAAACAATACCCTATGCCCCTAAACCAAGGAACCAAATCCCATGAGGTGTTTGCTTGTACAAAAGCAGCCTCGGGATTACATTAAACCATTCTCTTCTTCCCCACACATATCCCAAGTTACTCTTTCAAAACCAGTTGCTCCATCTCTCTTATTTTTTTCATTAAACTCCCAAAACTAATTGAAATCAACCTTTATATTTTAGATCTCCCTTTCACACAAATTTTCAGTAAAATTTATATTCCTTGCTTTATTAATCTGTGTTCCATTGGTTGCCAGTAATAGAAATTCAATTCCATGTAGGTAAAACAAAAGGGAACATAATTATCTCAGAAAACCTGGTCATCCCAGAGATAGACCTGTGTTCAGGTTCAGATTAAAAAAGAAAAATCTGGCCATCGAGTTGATTCCGACTCATAATGGCCCTACAGGACAGAGTAGAACTGCCTCATAGAGTTCCCAAGGAGCTCCTGGTGGATTTGAACTGCCAACCTTTTGGTTAGCAGCTGTAGCACTTAACCACTATTCCACCAGGGTTTCCACTCAGAGAGATCCTCCTAATCAAAACATGGCATCATGACTTTTGCCTGTTGGTTCTGCTTTTTGGCATGGATGGTCTGGTTGTTTCCTACAATGGAGAAGATTTCTCCCTGTTTCAGGAAATATGAGCACAGGAAAGACCAACAGGAGGAGAGATTTCGAACAGCATTAATCCTGTTTCTGTAACTAATTATTTTTGCCATGGGATAGGTGAATCACATGCCCTTTCAAACTGTGATGTGTTTGAATGGACATAGTGATGGGTATGTATAGTGGGACTGAAACCTTTATCAAATCAAAAAACCTCACAGATTGTGTGGCAGTCCAGAAGATAGGGGAATGATATTACCAGTAAGAGACATAGATGATGCTGGGAGAATAGCAAACTTTAAGCTTTCGCTTTCTTTCTTAATGATTTCTGCAATTATCTGCCTCCCTCCCTCCCTCTCTCTTTCATCTTCCTTCCCGCCTCTTTTTTCCCTCCTTGCCATCCTCCCATCCTTTCTTGTTTTTTTTTTTTCTTTTTTGATATGATGTCATTCTAAATTCTACTTTATTCAATAGAACCAGACTCAGAAATGATGGAGATGATAGAATGAACAGATGAGGATGCTAAGACAGCTAGTTGTTCCTCAATTATCAGGTACTTGCCCCTCTCCACTCCAATTTCTACTACAGACTATATAAACTTTTTAAAAGCAGAATGGCTTATAGCCTATGAATTTTTTTTTTTCATTATGTTGGGGGAGAAAACTCTTGAGTTAATATAGCCTGTTTCATCAACTTCATACAAACATAGTATTCATTCACTGAGTCATTAACTAATTTATTCATAGAAAAAACATTGTGGTAAAAATATACCTAACAAACATATTTCAACACTGTTTACATGTACAATTCAGTAACACTGATCATATTCTTCAAGCTGCAGAAGTATTCTCACTATCCTTTTCTGAATCATTCCATCACCATTAACATGAACTCAGCAGCCCCTAAGCAAAACTCCTCCTCCCACCTGGTAACCAATAATAACCTTTGGTTCCCATATATTTGCTTATTTCATATAAGTGAGATCATACAATAGTTATCCCTTTTGCAACTGACTTTTTTCACCCAGCGTGATGTTTTCAAGGTTCATTCATTGTGGCATATATCAGGATTACATTTCTCTTTATTGCTGACTAGTATTCCATTGGGTCCATTGTATGTACGTAGCACATTCTGTTTATCCATTCATGGGCTGATAGTCATTCATTTATTTTTAATGAATGGACTTCTGTTTGCTTGAAGAGGAGGGAGATTAGAAATACTCTATTTGAAGTAATGCTCAAAGCTCTTAAGGCTTCTAGCTAGACTTTTCTTAGATTGGTCATAGATAAGTCCAGTACAGTATGTATTAATAAAATTGTTGTTGTTGCAGTTGTTATAAAGTCTATTTTATCCACTTTATTCTTATATATTTTCTCAGCTTTATATTATGCACCTTTTGCTTTCTAAATCATATTAGCTAACAACCCGATGGAATTTTCAGGATCATGTAATATACAAAATGTTGTACCTTCTAATTGGAATATACATATATATATTCTTGCTGTTATTTCAAGATAAACTCATATTTTTCTTTCAAGCTGTACAAACATTATGTCTCCTGAAAAGACTTCTTCGGAATTTAGTCTACTATATGACTTTCCTATCCTCCTTGGTAGAGTATACATATGTACATATAAGTATGTATATATGTATATATATTTGTATGTATATATATTTGTATGTATATCTCCTTTGCCTGTCTATTCTGAAGTTTTGAAGGACCTTCAAGGGTGCACATCCACTTTTCTCCATTACTTACTTACATTACCTGAGCCAGAACTGGTCTCAACCATTTGTCCTAACACCTTTGAATCATTTCAGTGGAAAAGAATATTTTCAATCAAGATATGGAAGTTATAGAAATCCTGGTAGCATAGTGCTTAAGAGCTACGGCTGCTAACCAAATGGTTGGCAGTTCTAATCTACCAGGTGCTCCTTGGAAACTCTATGGGGCAGTTCTACTCTGTCCTGTAGGGTCACTATGAGTCAGAATTGACTCGACAGCAGTGAGTTTGTTTAGGGAAGCTACCTGCCTTTATTTCTACGGAGGTGTTTTTGCTTCTAAATATTTTGAATGAAAATAGCTAGAAATAAAATACAGATTTGTAAAATGATATTGTTATATATTGATATTTCCAAAACATACTTAAATTACACAGGGTTTACTTCAATTATTAGATTTCATATTTGTAATTCTTTTCACATCCAGAAAAAATCGTGAGTTTTATAACATAACATTAATGGTTGCACTTATTGTGTCATCCAACATCATTTATGAAGTACTTTCAAAGTTATAATTCTTATTAATACTAACAGACTAAAGTTTCGACTTTAGAAATTCTTTGTGGTTCTTTTTGATTTCCCCTCAGAATAGAACATATCTCATCGTAGATGTACAGTAAGAGCAGATTGGTTAAAAAAAAAAAAAAAAAAAGCCTAACTAAGCCTAACTAACCATCAAGTCAGTTTCCACTCATGGAAACCCTATGTGTGTCACAGTAGAGCTGTGCTCCATAGGGTTTTCAAGGCTATGAGGCTTTGGATGCAGATTGCCAGTTCCTTCTCCTTAGGCACCTCTGGCTGTGTTAGAACTGCCAACCTTTGGTTAGTATCTGAGCATTTAACCACTTGACCTACCCACGGAGCCTGTATTGTTCAGAAGTCACTTGAAATTATTTATATGTTTTTCTGTGTGTTTATTTTGCCAATCTGATGTACACCAATCAAATGTCTGCTTTTACTGCCAGTAGCTGTAACAGAGTCACTTCTGAAATCACTAATGCATTTTAATCATGTGAAATTAACATAGAGAAATTTTAAATATTCAAAAAATGTGCAACTTGAGCCTTCTTAATCTGCAAAATGAAGAAGCCCTTGTGGCCCAGTGGTTAAAGCACTGGACTGATAATCAAAAGGTAGGCGGTTCGAAACCACCGATGGTTCTATGGGAGAAAGATGTGATAGTCTGCTTTCATAGAGATTTACAGCCTTGGAAACCCTATGGGGTCGCTATAAATCAGAATCAACTCAGTGGTGGTGGGTTTGGTTTGGATGACCCACAAAATTTTAAAAATCCAGTTAAATAGGCCTTCAGTCTCATTCACTGGCGAAAGTTATAAGTTTAAGTGATTTCTGGTTAAGTAAAAAAATAAATCTAGACCTAAATTAAACTAACAAAACTAACTAAATTAAATACAGTGCTGTCGCATTCTTTAATGGAGCTTTTCAGTCAGTACAGAATTAGCTGTGTTTTTTTTTACCCCTTGGCTAATGAGCCAACTTTGCTGAGTATTCCTTCTGTGTGATTGGCATTTGCCTAACTCTTCTTTGTTGTGGTCATACTGTCACTAACATCTTAAAAAAAAAAAAAAAATCTTAGCTCCTAATTATTGTTTTTAATTCATAAATATATTTTAAAAAACGCATTATTTTAAAGATTAAAGTAGATGTTATGTGTAAAAATATAAATATAGTGTTTCTCTAGGCAGGTTGCACAAATGAGTGTTGGGATCTGATTCATAAGCTTAAGCTCATGATTTTCACCACTAGAAAAATTCAAAACAGCATGGAAAAGCTGAAAATGTGAGTTAATGAACATCTAATTGAATTGATATCATGAAGATTAAAAATATATAGTAAAGAACCATTCCATAGCACAGACACAGACATATGCCTACCTTCAAAATGTTTTGGAAAATATGTGAAGAAAAATTGTGTAGAAAATATGTCAAAAATATATAGTGAACAATGGTCACTGGTTGAAATATTAAAAAAAAAAAATCAAAACCATTGCCATTGAGTCAATTCTGACTCATAGAGACCCTATAGGACAGAGCAGCACTGCCCCATAGGGTTTCCAAGGAGTGCCTCGTGGATTTGAACTGCTAACCCTTTGGTTAGCAGCCATAGCTCTTAACACCTACGCCTCCAGGTTTAAAATATAGGTGGGATAACATATTTTTACTTTTAAAAATGATACTAATATTTCTGTATTCTCTGTATCTTTGCAATGATTGTATATTACATGCATAATAAGGAGTGATTATTAACTGAATGATTGCAACAAAGTCACTTTATCGAGAGTAAAATTCAAGAGTAATGAAAGACTAAACTATTATTCTTCCTATACCAAGTTTCTCTTAATTGTTCATGACTCAGAATTCCATTTTTTTTTTTTTTTAAGGATAATATCATGTCCTTAGGGAAGATATTTTTTTGTGTATTTAAAAATTGTCATGATTTTAAACCACAGGAAAATTAATCCTTGGACGGTGACTGAGAAAAGCATTCTTTTATATTGATAGGAAGTAGAAGCTGATAACTGATTAAAGACTCTTCTTGATTATCAAATACTATTTGACTTAGGTAAAAATATGTTCAGGCTTTATATCCTTCCCTACCGTTGCTGAAAGTAAATTTGTTTTTGCATTGACTCAAAAAAATGGTTGTGAACTTTAAAGGACTCTTCTAAGGAAATCTTAGTGTTTTTTTTTTTTTTTTTTAATGTTGATGTGAATGAGAAGGAGCCCTGGTGGTGCAATGGTTAAGGGCTGGGGTGCTAACTGAAGAATTGGTTGTTTGAAACCACCTAGGAGCTCCGAGGCAGAACTACGTAGTGATCTGCTCCCATAAAGATTAACCTGTTGCCATCAAGTTAATTCAGACTCACAGTGACCCTATAGGGCAGAGTAGACCAGCAACATAGGGTTTTTAAGGCTGTAAATCTTCACAGAAGCAGACTGCCCCATCTTTCTCCTGTGGAGCAGCTGGTGGGTTCAGAAAATTGACATTTTGGTTAGCAGTGGCATGCTTAACCACTGTGCCACAAGGGCTGCCTAGAAAATCCTATAGGGAAGATCTACTCTCACATGGGATTGCTATGAATGAAATCAGCTAGATGATACCAAACAACAATAAAAAAAAAACAACAATAGCTAATATTTATATGGAACTTACTGTATGCCAGGCACTATTCTAAGCTCTACATATATTTCCTCTCCTTCTTCTGAATCCTTCACAAATTAAATCACAAAATACCCCCACAAAACTGCGTATTAGTATCTTGGGAAGGAAATGATTAGCGGCAGGCCTGCAATCTATCCTCTCATTTTTCAGTGGGGGTAAGGGTTGAGGAAAGCTTTTGGAAAGGAAAGAAAGGAAGAAAAAAAAGGAAAGGAAGGAAAGGGAAAGAGGAAGGGGAGAATGAAGAATGAAAAGAAGGAAGGATAGAAAGAAGGAAGGAGGGATGGAAAAAAGATGACTAGTCAAATCTTCATATAAACATATTAATGACAGAACTCTTGGAAATCAAATAGTTTTTCCTACCTGATTTCACCAGACATACTTGGTCTGTTTATAATTTCTAATCATAAATAAACCTGGGATGAATTGATTTTTGATACATACTTCCCAGGAAAAATTCTCATAAGCTGTGCAATCATCTAAGTATACAGATGTCTCAGGATCGAACTCTTCCCAATTATTTAACCGATGAAAATACATATATAATTTACACTTTAAAAATATTAATTTTGCCTGAGTGTATCCTGATAAGGTATGAAAATACCCAGGGAGTTATAAAGGCATTCTCAAACCTCTCCCTGCTCCCGCTATGTTTTATCTTAACCCATATACTTAAAATTAATAGTATACTTTGTTTTTTTTTTTTGATACTAGGTAAAATCTTTGGTTTGTGTTAGTTTTGACAATCTGATACTTTGTGTTATAGCTGGGAGTTCTATACTTCTGCCTAGACAAATCTATGTATTACATATCTTTATATGTCACTTTCTCTGCTTTATCATTTTACATTAATCAGTTGAAATTTACACTGAAATTTTATCTGGTGAGTCAAAATATTTACATTATATAAAGTGTAAAAATATTTATAAACAATGGGAGAGAATTTATAATTTACTTAGTTGTTGTCTAGAGGGATAAGCATATTATTTCTAATTCTGACATTATAGAATTAATCCTTAAAATTCTAAACAAAAAAACTTAAGTAGGAATTACCTGGTGTTTATGTTTTAAATACTTTAATAATAATTGTCATGCTTCATTCATTATCGAGGAAAATTTGCAAGTTTTCTTTCCTTATTCACCCACTGTTTTACTAACCAGGAGGCATTATGACAATTTCATGTTACTGTGGTTCCGAGTACTGAAAATGAATATTTAAAATTAAAATATAGCTTCTCACACAGAATGAGCACCTGATGCTATTTATGAAGAGCAGGTGGATACTTATTCAGGCACGTTTCATGCAACCAGCAGGAATTATTTCAGTTAGGTATCAATGTTATTGTCATTTGATAAGACTGAAATAAGAGCAAAGGACACTCTTGGGCACACACACACACACGTGACATAGGAATTTAGGGTATCTGAATTGAATCAGAAGTGCAGGAGAATTGGCTCAATTTGTTGGGATTACTTAGAGCAGAGAAAGTAGCCTCAGAAATAGATCAAGAGAGTTTAACCTTTGATGTCGCAGCGTACAATACTGCTAGTGTTGTTATTAATCTCTGCCATTTTCCCTGGGTGAGTGAAGGATAACATTTTGTAGGAAAGCTGAAGAATGAAAACGATTATGAAAATATTTCTTTGCTTTTAGTATAAGATAGAAGAGTTATTTTAGTGGAAAACGTACAGAATACGTATTTGGATTAACTGTAAAATACGAACATTTCTAATCATGTTTTTGTTTTTATGGATCAAGCGTTTGCATGGTCGCATAATAAAGATTCACTCTGTGTACACTTTCTGAATTTGTCATTCCTTAGAATTCATTGGTTTTAGCTCGTTATAACAATTCAGGGCAAGATGGAGAGAAAGACATAAACAGAGGAAAAGAGACTACGAAGGACTTATTTAATTTTTTTTTGTTTTGTTTTAAAAACACTCCTGGATATTTTACAATCTGTAAATACATGTATGCATTTTCATAACAATTATGACAACTTAATACAGGCTAAATTAAGGGGTGTTTTAGTACCAAAATGCCACTCAACAACACAGTATATCAGCAACCGTTCACACTGAATGACATAGATAATTAATCTAATTTTCTCTCTGCTTCATTTTGTGTTCTATTAGTTTCCTTATTCAAACTTTCAAGTCACAAATCTAATTTAAAACCTCTTAACTGGTCTAACGTATAATGTGCTCTATCTGCGTTCAGTGTCTAGCAGCAAGCAGCAAAGCTGGAATACTAATTTGCTTCCAAGTGTGCAAAACACTCAATAATCAAATAATAAAATCCTGGATCCAGCATTTCTTAATGACTTAAGCAAATGAGTCCAATGCCTTGAAATGTGAACAAATGTTAAAAATGTAGAACAAAGAAGAATAAAAGAATGTCAATGAAGACAGAGGAAGAGTTGTGCTAACTGGAAGTCTATTCATTATCCTAAAATGGGACTTTGAGTTAACATGACTTTAAATGTAGAAGGACAAGTTTTGATTAACAACTTTGTTTATTAGTGCTGCTGTTCTTATATTGCTTACTCTATCCTCTCTGTTTCTTTTTCTGTCTCTCTCACTTTTTCTTTCTCTTTTCCATCAATACAGAAACACAGACTCGTGCAACATTAACATTCCCAGTACCATTGTAGCCTAAATATTGGAAAATTATTTCCCATAATCTCTTTGTAAAAGTCTGTATTAATTTTACTTATATATTTATTTTTTGCAGGGTAGGAGGACTCTTTTCCTTTTTGATACATTCACATCCCTTTGGTAAAATAAAGTACATTTCTGTACACTCTTGAATTCAAAGTAAATAAAAAAACACATTTCATAAAATGAAGAAATAGGGTATGTCGGAAAAATTAACCACGTACCGAGTGATTAAATTATTTTGTCCAGGAATGTCATTTCTATTTTGTTTAAATGGAATACAATTTACCAGACCATAAAGAACTCCTCAGATAAAATGGCTGTTTTCCAGGCAAGCCTACTCTGCAGCTGAGTGCAATGCATCCTGACTTCTCTGACAGTCTTATAATTCTTCTGTTCTGTGGTATGGAGTGTCCCTACTCTGCTGAAGGCTTTCTCCTGGGAAAAGGCATGAAAGTTTTGTGGACTGAAAGGAAAGTAAACAATTTGATGGGAAAACAATCTCACCATGTGATGCAATCTTGTTGCTAATTTGCTTTATGATAATGTAGGAAAGTATTTCAAAAGAGCTTTCCACGAGTATTTAGAGGAGATTTTGTTTTCATGTGAATGCTTCAGGTTAAATATTGTGTAGAAAATCATGACAACAGAATTGTGGATTCCTTGTATCTCTGACAGCATGCTAGAAAAAGGTGTATCATAAGAACTATGTCCAAAATATTATATGTCAGTGATTATCAGAGATTTCAGTACAATCATTTTAATAAAGACCTTCTTTGGTTAAATAATAGACACATACATTTTGAGAAGTAGTTTATCATAAACAGTTACCAAGGATTTTTACCTCACATAATATTCTCTAAGAATATGTTTAATAAATATCTGAATAACTGTTTTCATAATCTATGAATTTCCCATTAAATTGTACTGCATTTCCATTTCATGAAAGCAGAAATATAAAAAAAAAAATGTTCTTATTTAATATATTTTATATTAAGTAACTGTAAGGAAACATACACTGAAAGAAAAACGTGATATACAATATCCAGATGATAGACTCATAATAGGAGCGTTTGAAGTGCTGACAAAGTGTAAAGCAAAAACAGTGGATTGTTTCGTGTGTACACCGATATTGGAATAAGTTATTCAAATATATCAACGTATAAAAATACACTGATATTCTTCCAACCTTCACATAATGAACAGTAGGAATGAGTTTAGTTGGATCACTGTTCAATTTGAAGAAAGCCATCTCTCACCAATTATTAAATTCATAATAACTTAAGATCTCACTTTATACTAAAGTAACAACCCAATAAGTTTTAAGAACATGGAAACATTAAATTGATAATTTTTCATTATGAAAGTATGGATCAATCTCAGAGACAAAATTTAGAAATGGAGGAGCAAACCCAATAAGTTATTTGAATCAGGAATTATTTGGCTTGCTGAATGAACAGATGGCATGGAAGCCAGAGTCAAGAGAAATAGTGATGTAATTGTCAATTTTAGATGGTTTATCACTTTTATATTTAATATATTTTATTGCATATTAATTGGACACCTTGGTGGTGTAGTGGTTAAGTGCTACAGTTGCTAACCAAAAGTTTGGCTGTTCGAATCCACCAAGTGCTTCTTGGAAACTATGGGGCAGTTCTATTCTGTCCAAGAGGGTTGCTATGAGTCGGAATCAACTCGATGGCAACGAGTTTGGTGTTTGGTTTATTGCATATTAATTACATGAAAATATTTATATGTATACACACCTAGATTAGTGATAAATGTATTTTCTCTTGGGCAGCATATGTAAATTGGAGATAGAAAAGTTAGTCCATTTTTATAGTAAAGTTACAAACATATAGATATTGAAACTGATTGGATCTTTCATTTACTTTGCATTTTGTTTCAAATTATATCCTTTTCAATTATTCTGTAGAAGAATTAAAAGCTTTCTAACACCAGTAGTTTTTGCAGCATTGACTAGTTTCTAGATGCAGGGGTGGGTAATCACAGTATAGCTGTTAGCATGAATTGCACAGAAAATGCCTGTAGAGTAAAAAGCTCTGTTTGCTAATTTTATAATTCTGTTTTCTATGTTATCTCTTGGTGTGCTTTGCTGATTTTTTTTTTTTTAATTCTTGGTTATGGTCTTTTTTTTTTTTGCATGTGTACTAAATTTTTATTAAATGCTGCAGACATTATGAATCTTATGTTGCCAAGTGTCTGATTTTTTTTTAAGAGTGTGCAATGTTGTTTTTGAAGTAAGTCATTAAGAAAGAGCTTTATTCTTTACTATTTTTTAAGTTTTGTTCGAGTGAATTTCTTTAAGGCATCTGTCTTCTGGCATGTCTGTTTTTTCAACAAGCTTTCCTCATTTTGTCACTAATCGTTTGACTCATCAATTCCATTACTAGGTAACACCCAGGAGAAATGATTACATATGTCCACACAAAACTTGTCCACAGATGTTCATAACGGCTTTGCTCGTAGTGGTCAAGATCTGGAAATAAAACAAATGCTTATTTTTTGAAGAGTGGATAAACAAAAGCTGCTATATCCATGCAATGAAATGCTAAGAAATATATGGTTAACTCAGAACTGATACATGTGGCACCCATAAAGGAATTTCAAAAACACCTTCTGAGAGAAAGTAATTATCTGAACTCTTTACAAGAAATTGTAGAAGAGACAAAACTTACTCGACAGAAGACAGATCAGTGGGTGCCTAGGGCTGGGACTTCAGGGAGCTGACTGGAAAGGGGCACAATAAAGCATTTTCAAGGAACGGAAATATTCTGTATCTTGTTTATAGCAGTGGTTACATGGGTGTACACATTTGTCTAAAAGAAAAAAAAGACTTTTAAATCCAATGCATTGCATTATATGCGACCAAACCCCAAATCCATTGCTATTGATTCCTGTATCTTAAAAAAGTAAGCTTAGAAGAAAACAAAACAAAACAAAAATGTATACGTATCTGCACACTTTTGAACGTGAGTTAACTCAGTTGGAAAGGCAGAATAACATGCTTAGAGGGGCCAGGCTTTAAATCATGTATTACAGGGTACGAATCCACTCTCACATCTGTAACTTTAGGCAAGTTAATCACGTTCTCTGCACCTTAGTTATCACATTTACAAAATAGGGGAATAATGGCATACGTGATTCTTAATTTTATGTGTCAGATAGGTTAGGTTATGGTGCCCAATTGTCCTATCAAACACAGTCTAAATGTGGCTGTGAAGGTATTTTTAGATGTGATTAATATTTATAATCAGTTGACTTTAAGAGGATTACCCCCCATAGTGTGGGTAGGCCTTATCCAATCATTTGAAGGCCTTAAGAGCAAAACAGGGGAGTTTTCCAGAGAAGGACTTATGCCTCAAGGCTGTAACACAGAAATCCTATCTGAGTTTCCAACCTGCCAGCCTGACTTATCAGCTTTGGACCCAAGACTGCAACATCAACTCCTGCCTTACTTTTTCTACATATTTTGGCTTTGCCAGCTCCCAGAATACTGTGCTTCAATTCCATAAAACCAAGCTCTTTAAGAATACAGGTATATATCATACTGGTTGTGTTTTTGTTTCTCTAGAGAACACTGAATGGGGTCTGAAGATGTAGCACACATATCAGTTTGACTGTGATTAAAATTTCCATGTAGAACAAGTCATGTTCTAAATTAGAAATGCTCATGGGGGCCAAAGTTTCAGGGGACATCTAGGCCAATTGGCATAACAAAGTTTATTAAGAAAAGGTCTGCATTCCACTTTGGTGAGTGGTGTCTCGGGTCTTAAAGGCTCGTGAGGGGCCATCTAAGATGCATCAATTGGTCCCAAACCACCTGGAGGAAAGAAGAATGAAGAACACCAAAGACACAAGGAAAGTATTAGCCCAAGAGACAAAAGGGCCACATGAACCAGAGACTCCCATCATCCTGAGAACAGGAGAATTAGATGGTACCCAGGTACCACCAATGATGGCCCTGAGAGGGAACACAACAGAGACTCCCTGATGGAGCAGGAGAAAAGTATGGCAAAGAATGCAAATTCAAGTTAAAAAAAAAAACAGATTTAGTGGTCTAAAACTGGAGGAACCCCCGAAGCCAGAGGCACCTGGAAGCTCTATTAACCTAGAACTAAAACCATTCCTGAAGCTCACTCTCCAGTCAAAGATTGGATTGGACTATAAAACATAAAATATGATGGTGAAGAGTGTGCTTCTTAGTGCAAGCAGATACATGAGACCAAATGGGCAGCTCCTGTCCAGAGCCAGGATGAGAAGGCAGGGAGGGACATGAGTTGATTGAATGGACATGGGAAACCCAGGGTGGTAAGGAGGAATTTGTTATCACATTATAGGAATTGCAACTAGTGTCACATAACAATATGTGTGTAAATTCTTGTATGAGAAACTAAATTGAGCTGTAAACTTTCACCTAAAACACAGTTAAAGAAAAAAGAAATGCTCAGAATTAATAACATCTTTTGAAATGCATTCTGACCCTAAATTAGGACTTCAGTGATATAAATCAGCTACTGATGACAGTGTATATTACTAAGTTAAAATGATGAGTCTTTCCATAAGTGTAGAGATATATGTTAAGCATGTTTTAATTGTTGTTGTTGTTAGGTACCATCAAGTGCCTCTAAATCATAGTGGCCTTTTGTATAACAGAATGAAACTTTGTCCAGTTCTGGGCAAATGTTTTAAGTAGAATATTTATACATGCTGAAGATAAAGTACAAAAACTGCCTAACCTTACTTAGTATGATCAATTCATTGCTGCCCTTGCCTGTACGATAAGCTGTGGCTCAGAGGGTGATTTAATTTGGGGGATCCAGTAGGTTAGTTAATGACTGAGGTTTTACAGGCTAAAGCTAAACTAGTTTTGGTTACTTATTTATGATTATACCTAAGCTCACAGTGCATTTATGTCTTAAGAACTGTATACCAGAATGTTTCCCAAAGAATTATTCTCTTTAAAAAATAAATTGCAAATAGATAAGACTGGAAAATACAACCAACGATTTAGACAAAAAATGTATACATATCAGGGTATGTGCTGAAAGTTCCTAATAATGTAATCACAATCTGCAATTGCTGCAGTCTTTAACATTTAAACAAAGTTTTAAACAGTCATTTAACTATTCTATATCAATTGTATAGATTTAGATTTTCATTTTCTTAGGCTGTCCCATATTCCAATAAAAATCATCAGTGTGACCCATCTTGCATCATTAACTGACATCTAAAATTCATCTGCTGTTACTATAATAAATAGCCTGGGGGAAGGCTATATGGGAGTTCATAACACATACAGTAAGCTTCTGAACACAGAGGACTAATAATTTTATACTTTCTTAAAGAACAACTTGTGTAAAAGAAATAAAGAAGTTTAAGATTGCGATAACAAAAACTATATCCAGAAAAGAAGTACACTATTGAATACATTTGACAGCTTTCTCCCTACCTATAATGATTTCCCAGCTCACTCTGCCCAAGGTACAAATTAAAAGAACTAAAAATGCTATATAAAATAAGTATACTTTCTCTCTTACTGCTCTCCCACATGCGTGCAAACATACATTGCAAATAAGATGGATTTTCATCATATGCCTTTTTTTTTCTTCTTATTTAAGAAGACTTGAAAATGGACAGTGGACTAGTAGCAGGGGGGATAGAAATTATTTTTGAGAGGTGATAGAAAACTCTGCTCTTTTCTGCCACATATGTATATTGCAACTGAAGAGGAAACATGTTTTGGGGAAATGGAAAATATTATTACTACTAAAGATAAAATCTTAATACAACTAAAGGACGAAATCTATATAATATATATTGAGGGTGTCCTGTGTGCTGGTCAGTATGCTAAGCGCTTGTATCCATTGAATCATTTATTTTTATAAGTCTCATGCAATTGTCAATGTTGTTGCATTTTACAGATGATTTGGATGAGATTACCAGGGGGTAGTGGTAGGGAGATAATTAAAACCCAAGCAACATACCTCCAGAGTTTGTACTCTTAAACCTAGGAAGCACTGTTACAACATTTAATAACTAAGAGGAAAAAACTTCAAATGAGCGTGGACTGACACAGTAGCTGCAGCAATGGGTTCAAACAGCAATGGCTGTGAGGACTGTGCAGGACCAGGCAGTGTTTCCTTCTGTTACACATAGGGATGCTATGAGCCTGAACTGACTCGGCTGCCTCAAATAATAATAATAATATTGTAGTTAAATGATAAAACTTGATATGCCTTTATATATGACAGATTTGTGAAAAAAAAAAAAATCCTGAGGTTACTTAAAGATGTTTAAGACATTAAGCACTATATGTAGTATATATGAGAATATCAGTGTAAAATTAAAAGCAAGAAACAGTAAGTTTAACTCCTTTTTATAATATATGCACATTCAAATATCAAAACTTAGGCATATTAGTCATTATCACCATTCTTGTGACCTGTGTGAGTGTCGTCCTTGTTAGAAAATTTAAAGTTGATTGGAGTGTGATGTTGATATAAGAATATGAAGGGAAGAGAGAAAATATTGATGAGAAAAAAACTTGTTAGCGATGTTTAAGGAGACACATCAAACTAGTATCATCTGACAGTCTCTAACTGTCCCCCAGATATAAGCCTCTGTAATTTGACTAATGAATATTATTTTTTAAACATTTAAATCAATTGCACTGTGCACATACTTGTCATATCCAAATGAATTTGTCTTACATAGTGTAAAAATGTCTTAGGAAAACCTTGAAAATAATTCAAAATGGATAGTTTGCTTTTAGTTAAAATAATACAGTTAATTAATTTAGTTTCGAATGGATTTGATATTTAAGAGCTCCTCTGCTAGCAAAAAGTCGGCAGTTGTAATCCACCAACGGATCCTTGGAAATCCTAGGGGGCATTCACGTACAAAGTACGGGTCTGGCTGTAACACAACCCTAGCCCAGCCCGCAGCCGCACACCCTGGAAGGCCAGCCTCCTGTATCCAGTGGATATAGCTCTTTGTCTTTGTCTGGCAAGCAGGCAGTGTCTGGGGACGCTGGGTGGGCTGCTCCTGCTCCTCAGGCAGGCAGAAGAGTGTGCTGGGCTAGGCGCCGTTAACCCGGGAACTGCCTGTATATAATCTGGGGTTCACACAATGTCCAAACCTCGTAATGTCCTATTTTACAGAACATATTGTGGACATTAAGCAACACATGACTGTATATACAATAAATATAGAGTATATATAAATTATGTATATACTTTGTAATATAGTATACATTTATATTAAATATAAAATACAGTATATAACTATAAAAATAGTATATATTTATTTATTAAAAAAGTAGCACACCCTCACTATAGCATTCAAGAAAAGCCTATGGAGTCATTACAACTAAATGTGAATGGGATCCTAGATGAGATTCTGGAATAGAAAAAAAGACATTAAGTAGAAACTAAGGAGCCCTGTATAAGGTATGGATTTTTGTTAGTAACAGTACATAAATATTAGTTCTTTAATTGTGAAAAGTATACAATACTAATTAATGTAAAACATTATTAACAGGAGAAACTGGGTGTGGGGTGTACAGTACTGTGTTCTGAACGTTTTCATAAATCTAAATCTATTTTAAAATAAAAAAAGTTATTAAAAGGTAAAAAAAAAAAAAACAAAAAGGAAGTACCCTTATCTATTTTAAAAATTAACCCAGGCTTGTCTTAATAGAAGTTATTCTCATAAGATTAACATAAGAGTTACATTGCTATCTGACTACTATATTTAGTGCTGTATTTGTCTTAAATTGTTTTGCATCAATACCTACTTATTAATAAATTCATATCCCTAAAATATGGATATATCTATGCATTTTAATCCCACTTTTATAAATCAGGAAAAGAAGATCCTAGAGATTAAGTGATTCACACAAGGTACATACAGTTTACCAAGCAACATGCTGTAAGTAGGTTATAGGCAAGCCAAGGTCTTGACCCTCTCAGACACTGGAACATCTAGGCAGAACCTGGAGCAGCAATAGGCAACTTTAGGAGATTACCCCAGTGCATCATATCGGTATGTCTACTTACTGTGTAAACCCCACAATATGAAAAAATACTGGTTAAAAAAAAACAAAACACTACGTCAGCCTGCTTCCATGTCTATAAAAAAAAAAATTTTTTTTTTAATATTAAATACAAGTAAACAAAAACAAAATACCGCTCCTTGAATCAAATATTTGTATTAGGACATCTATATTGTGATTGTTTTTTATATTGTGATTGTTGTGTAACTACTTGCAAAAATATCAGTTACTGTAAAATAACCCAGTGCCATCGAGTTGACTCCTACTCATAGCGACCCTATAGGACAGAGTAGAACTGCCCCATAGAGTTTCCAAGCAACACATTTAAATGGTGATTAATATCCTTGGTGTCTGTAAAGTATCTCAGTCTTCTGTCTATGTTTCAGTAATTCCTTAACTTTGAAGTGCATATTGAATTCTACTCAAGAAATCGAATGCACGTTATCAATGCTCTTTTACAACTACATCTCGAAAATGAACTCAAACTCTAGTAATCAGATGCACATGACAGAGAATCAGAAGCCAGTGCTGGAAAGATGTAACAACCATAGTGGAAACTGCACACATTTTCCAGGATCAAGACATATATTTGCATCATGTAGTGTCATGTAGTGTCCAACGTCAGGGGTGTCTGTAGAACAAGCTCCAGTGTTTGTCACCAGAGGAGAAGGCAGTCCTGTTTGCATCAACAAATGTTGTAAGATGCATAACAAGGGCTTTTGCTACTATTCTTCTTTGTTGCTGGACTCTAGGTTGTCAAGGAAAGGAAGGAAGCAGACGTGACTGGAGATTAAGTAGGATATAATGTGATGAAAGATTCTCCCTTAGCACCGTAGACATAGTGGAATCAGTCTCTGACTTTCTGACTAACAGTTTCTGCCTCTCCCAATACTGTCTTTAAAACCTAAAAGATCACAGCAATTAGAGGCATTACATGTAAACATTACCACAGCATTGTTATTCTTCCATGATGGGAAATGTTGTTTTTCCTTCATATGTATCCAAATGAATTTTCTAATAATGAAGACTTGTTTTAATAATAAAATCTTTCAAGGCAGTAATGATTCAAATGCTGACTGTTTGATCTTGTCGGCTAGCCAGAATCCCTTTAAAAAATGAACAGCACATTTCTCGATCATTATAGAAGAGATTTTAGGTTGATGACATGATATTTTATCTTCGAATGGAGAAAATGCCCAAGAGTAAGCAATTTTCAAAATGTATAGCCCCACAAAGATAGGACCATGTGAAAGAATTGTTACACTGAACTATGATGAATAGTTTCTAGCTTTCCTGATTAATGAATTATCCAGGAAGATGTGCATCTGGGAGCATTGAGTTTAAAATTAAATGCCAGGAATTCCTGAGTTCCAATCATGTCTTGAAACAGTATGACTCAGTAATTTATGTAAGCTTTGATGGATTTTTTTTTAAGCAGCATTTAAGATGAGCAGCATAGATTTCACCGGAGAATAATAGCAAATTCACTGACGATGTGTTCATTACTTCATACAGACAATCGAACAGGGAAAATGATTTCAAAAACTTGTTTGGCATTCCTTACATAAAGTATTTAAAAAATTTAAATCCTTTAATTTTGATCCACCCTAAATACTACTCATATATAAGTATTATTATTTTCTTTTCTCCCCTAAATTGTATTTATTTTGTTGGTGTTGAGGATATACAAAACAAAACATATACCATTTCAACAGTTTATACATGTACAATTAAGTGACATTGATTACATTCTTTCAATTGTGCAACCATTTTCACCCTCTTTTTCTGAGTTTTTTCTCCCTTATTAACACAAATTCACTGCACCCTAAGATTCCTATCTAGTCTTTCGAGTTGCTGTTGTCAATTTGATTCTATATAGATAGTTCTTAAAAGAACGTAAGTGCTCATAGTGTTATTTTAAATTTATCCCAAGTGGTATTCTTGCCAGAAATATCACAATAATTTTCATTATCAACTACCTTATAAAATTATTCAACTAACTTGTATTATTCAAATTTTAGATATTAAAAATAAAGGCTTTTACAATCTTAGTTACCTATATCAATATTAGCAAAAACATAAAGAAAAAAGGGAAAGGTGTTTTTCTTAGAACTGATGTCAGAGAAGTCTTAAAATGTAATCTAGAAAATTAGCAAGACTTAATTAAGACAAATATATGTAGAACATTTTTTAAGAAACTAGGAAAAGATAACAACAATAGCAAAAAAAAAAAAAAAAAAAGAGCGAAAGAAAGAAAACTATCATGACAATTGAATCCAAGACTCTTTTTTTGGTACAGAATTGACAGTTAACCTTTTGACAAACCTTAATAAAAAGACAAAAAGTTTGTTAATTATTTGAAACATAAGTGACACCTCTGTGATATGAATGAAATTTTAAATAACATGTTGGGTATTGACTCTAAAAAGTAAATTATAAAAAGTAGCCAAAGGTCTGAATATACTCATAACAAAATAAAAAAAAGTTATGGTTAGAAATTATATATTCTTTTTTCCTTATAAAACATAGATAAATTGATGAAGAAATAAATAATTGAATATATATATATATACAATCATGCATGCATCACAATGCTCAGATGGTTTTAGGGAAAATACTAGATTTCCTAAACACCATAACTGTCTTGTTTAATAATTCAATACAAAAAAAATCACACCATAATAGCAATAAAAAACAAAACACCTGCTGGGAAGGTGGAAGCAATCATTTCTGTAGTGTTTCACTCTTCAAATCACAACCTCTATATAGAGAATTAAATAGCAAAACTTCAATTCATAGCCAGTGTGTAAACTAAACTAGTTGAAATGTATCTAAAATAACTCCCCCAAAAAAGCATGTTGGGAAAAAATTAATAAGTATAGGACATTTGTGTTATGCAAACCAAAACACAGGAAAATAGAAGGAGGTAAAAGAGTTTCTAATGAACCAGAGAACAGGGGAACCTCACTCTAGTGAAAGGGACTGTTCTTACCAATTCAATATTATGTGAAAGTGGAGTTTGCAGTGGTAATTAATGCAGAAAAATCAATCTAGATCCTATAATCTCTTTAAACTCTGTGGCCAGAGCTCCCTTCCAGCACAGAAATCCAGAATAAGGAAAAATTACTGAACAGTAATCAGAATTGGGTATGATAGGATAAATAGAACCAAAGTAAATACAAAGGAAAAAAAAAAATCGAGGGAGGGGGCAGCAGAGCGAAAAAGCCAGGAAATCTGAAGAACTGAATCACTAACTTTGGGGCACTAAGTAAAAATCAGTAGAAGACTGTACCATATGAAGTTAGAACAGCTGTCCTGAATATGCATCTTCCTAAACATATAAGAAAAAAAAATAAACAACATAAAATATTGACGTTAAATCCCATAAAATACTATTATAATTTTAAAAAAGAAGAGCAGAATTACCTCCTTACAGAATGTGAAGACATGCTAAAAAAGATCTGCTCATAATAAATATGTAAATTTCTACTGCAAATAAACTGTGTTAATAAAATGATACAAGACATGAAATAAAACAGTATAGAATTATGAAAAAACTCAAGAATGTGGTAACAGAATTCAGAAAATAAATAATAAGAATAATTCAGTTCAAGAATAAATGTAAACTATAATTTATAAGAGAACACAAGGGAATTATAATGTGAAAAGTAGGACCATTTTAAAAATCAAAGGGGAATGAAGGGAAAAATAGAATTTAAGATAAACTGAAAGTATTGAAGATAAGCAAATGAGATCCAAAACATATGTAATAGGAATCCCTAAGGAATAAAACTAACACAGATGATATAATGATAATAAAACGTACCTGAAATTAAAAAAAAAAAAAAAAAGAATTGGAAAGTACATATTTGGGTTCATTTTTTGTGATCAGTTTTAATTGTTTACCAGGACACTACTGCTTGTACAATTATTACTGAGTAATAAGTGCTGGCCTGCTAACTGAAAGAAGCAGTTCAAATCCACCAGTGCTCCGCAGAAGAAAAGACCTGGCGACCTGCTCCTGTGAAGATTGCAGCCTAGGACACCCCCTAGGGAAGTTCTACTCTGTCTCTTACAGGGTCACTATGAGTTGAAACTGGCTCAACAGTACACAACAACAAGGGTTAAAAAGAAGGCAATTCATTGTGTAAGGGCTATATGGTCAGGTCTTGCAGATAGAAAATAAGTGAAAAAATTTAAAGTTGGGCGAGAACAGAGAATCATATGCAAAGCAATACTATCTTTTCTCATTAATTAGATTGGTGGTATTATTATTAGAGTTGCTATTCTCAAACTGTTGTGTGTGAAATGTATGATAAAATAGACGACTAACCATAGACTATAAAAAAAAAAAAAAAGACTATACTAGGACTATAATTCTCTGTGGGATACAAATGAAATATAGAGGATTTTGAAAACACCACATGATTCTGAATTTCATATATCACTATGATATATCTATATATTTGCAAACATATGATATATACATTATATATAAATATATATACATGTACATAAATGGAAACCCTGGTGGCATAGTGGTTAAGTGTTATGGCTGCTAACCAAAAGGTCAACAGTTCAAATCCACCAGGCACTCCTTGAAAACTCTACGGGGTAGTTCTACTCTGTCCTATAGGGTTACCATGAGTCAGAATCTGTTCAATGGCAGTTTTTTTTTTTTTTTTAACATATACATACATACATGTGTGTATATATATATATACATAATTTTTTCCCTCAGATTGAGCATTGAGGGTTTATAAATTGCTGTGTTCCATATCATTTTCTAATGAGGGAAACAGGTATTCTTGGAGTAAAACTTATTTCTAAGACTGTGGTAGAAAATGGACCAAATAAGCCTTGACCATCTTGTAATAGTGGATTGTACAGAAGCTATCACATACACCTAAGTCCCTTGCCATTGAGTCAATTCCAACTCATAACAACCCTATAGGACAGAGTAGAACAGCATCACAGGGTTTCCAAGGCTGTAATCTTTACAGAAGCAGACTGCCACATCTTTCCCCTGAGGAGTGGCTAGTGGCTTTGAACCACTGACCCTTCAGTTAGCAGCCTAGTGTTTAGCTACTGTGCAACCAAGGCTCAAATACCACTAGAGTCATATGAAAAGAACTCAGTAGTCAATTTAAAGATTCTCTTTCTGGTCTAATATGGTAAAAAATGAATTTCAAAATGAATAATAATAGCCACTGATTGAGATATATTGAATATGTTTGAATCTTTGAGTTAATAGTAACAATGAAGAAAAATGGACAAAGTCTTAGAGATGTGTGGGACACCATTAACAGTACCAACATGCACATACTTGTAGCACCAGAAGAGAAGAAAAACAAAGGAACAGAGAAGATGTACTAAGGTATAAAACCTAAAAAACACTTAAAGTATTCAAAAACAATAATCTATACATACGGGAAGCTCACAGACTCTAAGTAGGACAGGCACAAAGAGAGCCGCAGATAAAAACTTTACAGTAAAAATGCTAAAAGTCAAAGACAGGGTAAAAAAAAGAAAAAAAATTCTTGAAAGCAGCAATAGAAACACAACTCATCACTTACAAGGGAACCCTGACAAGATAAACAGCTAACTTCTCATAAGAGAAAATGGAGGCCAGAAGGCACTGGTATAACACATCGAAAGTACTTTAAGGAAGAAAAATGGACACCCCTCAGCATAGAAAACAGAACTCAGTAGCACGTCCTTTCATGAAAACTGGTGATAAATTAACTTGCTGCTTTATGCCATATACCAACATTATTAATTTCCCTTATCTCCAATATTAATTGTAGTTTCACTTCTTTCTGCCCATATTAATCTGATAATTATTCTTAATTACCCCTTTTCTTTGAAGGTTATTGCTGCAAAGCATTTTGAAGTACTAAATTCTATTTTAATTAGATTTCTTTAGAAGCAAAGAGCAGATATAAAATCTAGACAACAAAAACAATAATAATAAAGCTGTTGGAAAATACATTGTCACTAATAATAATGTAATAAAAGTTTAAAAAATGTGATTTTGGAAATCAAGAATAAGATCAGCTTTTGTGAATCAGTTAGAATAAACTAATGAATGAATGTTGATGAATCAACCTCTACCATCTTCTATCCTGTGTGACTCTACTCAAAAATTACATTTCTGGATGCCTGGTTGTTTGATTTTGTGATAATTCCTTGTCCAAAGAAACAGTTCTATTGAGATGACTTTCAGTGAAAGTGGATCTTAAAAAATAAGGGGGGAAGGGACTAATACAAGAAGGGGAAAATATCCTAGGGTAAAAAAAAAAATAGGTGTTTGTTGAACCAATTGTTGTTAGGTGCCATCAAGCTGATTTGTAACTTATAATGACCCCATGTGACAGAGTAGAACTGCCACATGGAGTTTTAGAAGCTGTAATCTTTACAGGACCAAATTGCCAGATTTTCCTCCCATGAAGCTAGTGGGTGGGTTTCAACCATCAACCTTTCAATTAGCAGCCAAGTGCTTTAACTGTTCCACCACCACGTATCCTTTGATCTCTTGTAGTGTTTCAGTTTGGGAAGAAAAATTGAAGGTTAAGTGCATACATTCAAAATCATGTAAAAGCAGTCTTCTTTTTCAGTTTTGTGTGGTGCCATAAAATGACTGTGTAAGATGAAGTTGTACAAAACAATCCTAATGATCAATGGGAAAATGATGATTGTACTCTGAAAGCTGAAATTGTGCAAAGCGAACCTAATAATCAAGGGTAAATAATGATTGTAGCCTGAGCTTTAATTTTTTTTGGTCAAAACTTTAAGAACTTCTGGTGGTGCAGAGGTTAAGCACTCAGCTGCTAACCAAAAAGTTGGCAGTTCAAGCACACCAGCCACTCCGTGGTAGAAAAAGTTATGGCTGTCTTTTTCCATAATAATTTGCAGCCTTGGAAAACCTATGGGCAGTTATACTCTGTCCTACAGGGTCACTATAAGTTGGAATCCCCTCAATGGAAATGGGCTTTGGGATTATAATGTTGAAGTATAAATGGCTAGAGAAATGAAACAAATAATAAAACTAATATTTATTTGAATCAGTACACACTCACTCCACACTTATGGACATGATTAGGTTCCAAACACCAGGCTGTTATATGAAAGTTAGTGTTATTTGAAAACGGAGGATGACCTCTGATCACAAAATAGGGGATGACAACACCGTTACACAACTGCCAAATTACATCATTACATAACTGCCAAACCACTGAGAATCATGGCTCAGTCAAGTTGACACATAACCTTAACCACCACAGCCAGCATTACTCTCGCCTCCTTCCTTGGCGTTCATTACTGCCGTCATGCACAGTTAACGCGCAGAATAGTTTTTTTACTATTGTTAATGCTAAATGGTGGATAATGAGATTGTCGATAAGTCAGGAGTAGGTGTATTATAAAATATTGGAAACATAGGAAACTAAAGTATTTTATTTTTTTGTGAAAAAGTGCATCAAGAATAATTTATATTTTTATATTGTATAATGATTAAGAGCAAACATCTTTTCTATGTTTTAAAAATTATCATGCTCCTTTCCATGTTTGGATTCACTTGCAATGTTTTATAATTTGTGTTCCAATATTGTAAAATCTTAGAGTGTTCTTGAATATGACTTTTATTTTTTGGTCACTGCCCCTGATACGTCTTCATTCTTTTTGTCACAACTACTTTCCTCACTTATGTCAATGAGTTCGACTTTACTAAATTCCTCTGGCTTCATATCTAGAGTCTCTTGAATGGTGACAATGACGACATTCCCAAGGTTAGCTATTTCTTCTACGGTTACATTTATGTTTAATTAGCATTTCATTTCTAGCATTTTCATTTTTGTTTCCTTCTTGGCCAATTTCCTCTCTGTTGGCCAGTTCCCTGTCATCTTGCATCTTTGTTGGTCAATTTCTTCTTTTGAGTATTCATTTTTGTAAAACTTCACATGAAGTTTATCACTGGGAGACAAGGAGGCAACACAATTGCCCATTTTGTTGTCTCCACATGAATTGAACATGATAGGATCAACCACTTACAGATATTGAAAGAAATGATATAACTGGTTATTGATCATGATGTTTATCTCTTATCTACATAGAGGCTTGTAGATAGAAAAATTAGCAGCAAAATTTGTACTTTATGCAACTTATCATGATTGACATGCCACAATTACTTAAATTCCAACCATATTGTTTGAATACTGCTGTTATTTAAATATACCACAAAACAGAAATCCATATACCAGAACGCGGCAAAACAAGAATTTCTGTTTTAGCAATCCAAAATTTAATTTATGGTAGCAGAGCCAAGAATAACAGAATATCTAATTTATATTTATGACACGTAAGCACATATTTGAAAGCTCGTTCATATAAAAATTGCACTGCTTGTTAGAATACCTGCATCTGGCATTATTGGATATGAGACCATATAACTATTTAGAAATAGTTACAAATACTTTAAAGTAACCTCATCCATATACAGGGTTGCAATGAATAAATAATATCTGCTGCATGAAAATCATTAATATATATATATAGGAAAGGGAGAAATAAAGGAGAAACAATAAACAAGAAAGAAATTAATTGTAAGAGTTTTTACAAAATTAGCTCTAGATCACTGCTTTGTTAAAATAAATAGGTTATTTTTAAAAATAAATTCATTTTTGTTGATATAGAGACAATTTTGAATGTTACAAAATGCTTCCCTACTTAGTTTTGGAAATTATTAATTTTTTTGCCATTTCAACATTTTTCACATGTACAATTCAGTGACATTAATTTTGTTCACCATGTCTTGCAACCATCACCACTCACCATTTCCAAATTTTTCCATCACCCTTAACAGAACCTCAGTGCCATCTAAGCTATATCCCCCACTTTTCCTCTCCTTCCTGTTCCTAGTAACCAAGAATGAGCTTTGTTCTTTGTACATTTGCCTATTCTAGGTATTTCAGAAAAGTGGGATGATAAAATATTTGTCCTTTTGCGACTGACTTATTTCACTCAGTATAATGTTTTCCAAGGTTCATCCATACTGTACAGTATATCAGGATTTCATTTCTTTCTAAGACTGGGTAATTAAATAGGTCACATTTTGAAGCAAGAAATTTTACTTAATGGTGAAATATACATGCTATTCAAGTCATCAAAGTAAAATGCTAATTTATATAATTTTATAATTTTGCAGTGCAATGAATCACTTTTATTTGGCCTTTCTAGCCATGGTCTTGTAACTCCCACAAAATGATTGGTTGGGCCACAATCTTGCAAGGGACTGGCCAATTTACTATGCAAAGAGTTCCTTGAAAATTCACTCAATAGGACTGAGTTCCTTTTAATCCAGCTATGCGATTGGTTGGTTTTACATCTTGCTATGGAGCCCTGTTGGCGAAGAGGTTAAGAGCTCAGTTGCTAAACAAAAGGTTGGCAGTATGAATCCACCACCCACTCTTTGGAAACCTATGAGGAACAACTTCTCTGTCCTTTATGGTTGCTCAGAGTCGGAAACCACTCCACAGCAACTGGTTTTGGTTCATATAATGGCCAATCTCACAGATGTTCAGGGGGACCTCTCTACCGTCCAGAAGAGTGTGGAGCAGAGCACGACCTTTGGGTCCAGGGTCCCTGCACTGAGAAGCTCTGAGACCCAGTAGAGAGAGATACAATCCTGAAGGCAGAGAGATAGTGCGCTGAGCTGCCCGTGGAGAGAGAGCTGGATGCCCCTCTCATGGTAGGCAGAGACCTTCCATGCAGGAAGTTTCTCTGTTTCTAAAAAGCTGTAACACTAGCCCATGAGGGCAGAGGCCTAAATGTATCCCATGTAACACCCCTTTCCTAGGGAGGACAAAGTGGCAGGAGCCAGCGGCAGAGGCCTAGAAGGGTCAAGCAGCAGAGGTTTGGGAGATTCTTTGTAGAGGTCAACCTAGCAGCAAGGCAATGCCAGCGAGGTCCAGTGGCAGAGCAGAAGCCTCGGGAGTTTTGCAAGACAGTGTGATAGAACCCAGAGGCAGTGGTGACAAGAAAACAGCATTTGACCTGAACCAGGCAGTGCTTCCTAAGCAACATGGGTAATTTGGGGAAGGATAAGTATTTCTCCTTTGAGATTCTGTTTCTATTTACAGTTTGCTTTACATGAATAATAATAATGACTTTCACTTTGTCAACATTGTGTAAGTGTCTCATGTGTTCTGTTCAGTCACAGGTGAACATAACACTCATAGAATGGTTGATGCCAGTGGGTGTATGTGTCTCATTCCTGGCAGTCTAATAGGTGCCTGGAAGTTTGAGACACAGCATGTCTGCATGTGCAATACAAAAACATAGACATGCTTACAAATTTCTATTCAGTAAACCTGGACACAAAGAAATGAAGTATGACAAAAAGAGATAATTATTCTTATGTGTATATGACATCGTTGAAAAACTAGAAAGTTTAAAAGAAGAAACAAACTAGGAAAAAAATCTAAAAGAGAAATAAGAGAAGTTCTTTGAGGTGGCTAGAAATAAATTAAGGAACTCAAATATGTCCTATTTGTTTATTTATATTTGCAAACAATAAACAATTAGAAAATTTGATTGAAAATGTTTTCACAATTAACCAGGGCTAATTACTTTAAAGTGTTAAAAAAAAATCTGTGTAAAAACAAATTTAAGGCCTCAAAACCATAGATAATATCAAGAAAACCAAAAGTTGGTTCTTTAAAAAGACCAAATAAATAACAAACCTTTACGCAGGCTGAAGAAGAAAAAAAGAGGGAAGGTGTAATGAAAGTTGAATCTTTACTTCTGACAGTACAGAAATAAAAATGGTTGTAAGAAGATGAACAACTGTACACCAACAAATAAGTAATGTAGATGAAATGGGCAAATTCTAAAATCACACAAACTACCCAATGGACTCAGAAAGAATTACAGAATCTGAACAGACTTATAACAAGCAAAGATGTTGAATTAATAATCAAAAGCCTCACAACAAAGAAAAGTCCAGGACCAGATGGCTTTAGTGGTGCATTCTACCAAATATTTAAAGAAGAATTAACACCAATCTGCCTCAAACTCTTACAAAAACAGAAGAGGAGGGAACACTACTGAACTCATCCTATGAGGTCAGTAATATCGGTACTAAAGCCAAACAAAGAAAAATTAAGAGAAGAAAATTACAACCTATATCCATTATGGATATAGATGCAAAAATCTTTAGTAAAATTCAAGCATATCAACTTAAACATCATATTAAAGGATTATACACCATGATCAAGTGGGATTTACTACAGGACTGAAAATGTGGTTCAACATAAGAAAGTCAATCAGTGCAATGCACCACATTAATAGAATAAAGGAGAAGAAACACATGATCATTTTAAATCAAAGCAGAGAAGGCGGTTGACAAAATCGAACACACATTCATGACAAAAACATCCAGAAAGACTAGAAATAGAAGGGAAATTCCTAAAGACAATAAAGGGCATTTGTGAAACTCACAGATAAGATCATACTCAACGGTGGAAGACTGAAAATATTCCATTTAAAATGAGGAACAAGATAAGAACGATTGCTTTCACCACTACTATTCAATATTAAGCTGGAAATTCTAGCCAGAGAAATTAGGCAAGATAAAGAAATAAAAATCATCCAAATTGTTAAGGAAAATATTAAGACTATCTCTTTTTGAAAATGTCTAATAAATTGATCAACAAATTTGCAGGATGCAAAATTAATAATCAAAAATTGGTTGTTTCTATACTCTAGCAACAAACAATGAAAAAAAATTAAAAAACATTCCATTACAATAACATCCAAGAGAATAAAATAGCTAGGATCAAATTTAACCACAGAGGTGAAAGACTTTTACACTAATAGCTTTGCAGAAATGGAAAAACAGACACTCAAATTCATATGGAATTTGAACAGGCCCTAAATAGCCCAATCAATGCTGAAAAAGAAGGGAAAAGTTGGAGGACTATTATATAAGTGAGGAAAAGATGGTTCCAGTATGTAGACACATGGGTTGTTTATTTCTTAGTAGTCTAGAGCTGTTAGCCCAAAGCTCACTGGTATAAACTCAAATTTTATACATACAATTGCTTAAGCATATTTTTAACATTTAGAGGCTACTTGCTTTTTACAGCTCACAAAAATACACCCAACATCTGTTAACCACAGTAAGTTATGAAAAACAAACAAAAAAATAGTTGCCCTTGGAGTTGATTTTGACTCATGGCAACTTCATGTGTTGCAGAGTAGAACTGTAAGCCATAAGATCTTCAAGGCTGTGACCTATTGGAAGCACATCATTAGACCTTTCTTCTGAGACACTTCTGGCTGGATTTGTACTGCCAATCTTTTGTTTTAGTAGTCGAGTGTTGAAACATTTGCACTACCCAGAGGTCTTCCAGCTAAGCTATAGATATAAACTACAGCTAAACCCAAGATTCTGCTGCCTGTCAGAATTCTACTACGAAAAGACTCCTCATTTGGCTCATGAACAACATCTAGACATGCAAGTCCCCTATCCAATTCCCCCCTCTCTTGGGAGTTCTCATGCCCTTTTCCCTTTTTGAGTGGCGGCTTCACTGTGGCTTCCTCTGGAAGGTCTACTGCTGAGAGAGACTATCCCTCTCATGGAAACCTGTCCAAGTGCTGCCCAATAAATCATTTGTTCTACAATATCACCATCTCACTGTCCTTTCCCTTGATCGGCTCCCAAATGGTACAGTGATCAAAAGAGTGTTGTACTGGCATAAGGGTAAACATACAGATGAATGAAATAAAATTGAGTGTGTAGAAATAAACTCATACATCTATGGTCAAATGATTTTTAACATAAATGCTAAATCCATGCAATGGGGAAAGAATAATCTCTTCAAAAAATATTGCTGGGGCAACTACATACCCACATGTAAAGGAATAAAGTTGGACCCACATTTCATATCATCTCCAAAATTAACTCAAAAATGGATGAAGGGCTAAATATAAGAGCTAGAATCATCAAATTATTCTAAGAACATATAGAAATAAATATTTATGCCCTTGAATTTGGCATAAATTCAATATGACACCAAAAGCACAAGAGAGAGAATAAATAGATAAATTGACTTCATCAAAATAAAAAGCTTTCATGCATCAAGGGACATTACCAAGAAAGTGCAAAGACAACCCAGAGAATGTGAGAAAATATTTACAAATAATATATTTGGTAACAGTTTAGTATTCAAAATATACACAGGTCTCAGGTGATTCAATGGTTAACAAGTTCAGCTGCTAAATGAAATGTTGGAAGTTTGAGTACACCCACAGGTGCCTCAGAAGAAAGGCCTGGTGATGTGCTCCTGAAATTTCAGCCACTGAAAACTCTATGAACAGTTCTAGTCTACAACGCAAGAGATATACATGAGTTGGAATCCACTCAACAGCAACCAACACCAAGGACAATTCAGAATATTTATCCAAAATCCTTAAAAAGGTAGGCAAAAAACCACGTGTAAGAGTTCTAAACGTCATTAGCCAAATGTAAATCTAAACCACAATGAGGTAACACTTCACACCACTAGGGTGACCATAAAAGAAAAAAAAAAGGAAAATCAGTGTTGGTAAGGATATGAAGAAATTGGAATCCACGTACATTGTTAGTGGAAATGTAAAATGGTTCAGCCACTGTGGAAAAGATTTGGTGGTTTCTCAAAAAGTTAAACATAGAGTTAATATACAACCAAAAATTCCACTCCCAAGTATACGCCTAAAATAATTGAAAACAGGTACTCAAATACATGTACAAGCATGCTCATATGGCATGTACGCAAAGCATGTTTCCATTCAAAATATGGAAACAGCCCAAATATCCATCAAAAGATGAATGGAAAAACAAACTGTAGAATATAAATACAATGGAACGTTATTAGGACATAAAATGGAATGAAGTACTATTATATTCTACAATGTGAACGAACCTCAAAAACTTTACCTTAAGTGAAAGAAGCCAGACACAAAAGGTCACATATTGTAAGACTCTATTTATATGAAAAAAAAATTCAGAATCAGTAGATCTGTTGAGACAGAACACATACTGGTGGTTTTCAGAGTCTAGGGGAGGGGGAAATGGAGAGCAACTGCTTAATGTATGTGAGGTTTCCTTTTTATGGTTAGGAAAATTTTTCGTACTAAATAGAAGGGGTACTGGCAAAACATTGTGAATATTCAAAATACCATTGCATTATCTTCTTTAAAATGCTTAATTTTATGTTATGTAAGTTTCACCTTATTTAAAAAATTGACATATTTTGAAATTTATTTATATTATAAATACCTCCATAAATCTAGAGAAATAAAGAGTGTGAAAACAAAATACTATTGCTGCAGGCCAAGGCTTCCCAGCTTGGGATTAAGCCCTGCCTTAGGTTCTTGCCTTCTACTGACCGAGAATGAACAGGAGAAGCTCAGATGTTCCACATGAACTAAGGTTTATTAGTGGCCGAAAGACTCGCAAGTGGGGACAGAAAGGGACCAGGCGAAGCTAGCCTCTGTTCCCCTGAACAAAAGTTTTGGTGGAGCTTGTATGGGTTTGGTGGGGACAATTGAGTAATGAATATTTAGTAGGCTTCTTTTCAAGGGTTTTTTTTTTTCTCAGAATGGTGGTACATACTAAATTAGGTTGGGGGTCCACTGAAGTCCAAGATGGAACCTGCTAATATTCAAGATGGAGTCCTCTCAGCAGCCCTTGGCATCACTTATTATGGGATATAGCACAAGCGCGCTAGTCTTCAGCACTACATCGCCATCTTCAATGGGCTAAGGAAGGTTAAGCAGCTGTCACACTTTGTTCTTCTGCACATGAAAGCCTATAAGGGGAGAAGAGACTAGAAAAAAACAAAGAAAACAAAAAAAAAAAGAAACCCACTGCTATTGAGTCGACTCATAGCAACCTTATAGGACAGAGTAGAACTGCCCCATAGTTTCCAAGGAGTGCCTGGTGGATTCGAGCACACCAACCTTTTGGTTAGCATCCGAGGCTCTTAACCACTATGCCACTAGGGTTTCCAGAAAAACACTAAGAAGGAGGTAGTAATTCACAGGTTGTTTTAACCTTGGTGGCGTAGTGGTTAAGATCTATGGCTGCTAACCAAAAGATCACCAGTTCGAATCCACCAGGTGCTCCTTGGAAACTCTATGAGGGCAGTTCTACTCTGTCCTATAGTGTTGCTATGAGTCAGAACAGCAGTGGGTTTTTTGGTTTAACCTTATCTTATGGTGACAGGGGTGGTTCCTGTTTACCCATCTTCTAGATGGTAATCTTTTAATGGCTCTTTTATTCTGCCAGCACAGTTAATCCTATCTGTCCCACTATAAAAAGAAAATACCAGTTTTAGGCTCTACAGGAATGCATCATCACAAATTATTTTATTTCCTGGAACTTTATAGTGTAACTTTGCTCTTCAGTTGTCACATGCTAGGGAAAGAAAAAGCCCTGGATATTTATAAAAAGTGGAGCAATCATGAAACATGCTTCTTTGCCACATATAAAATGTTAAACAATAAAATTAAAGTGATTTGTTGTTGCATGAGGATAAGCAGTCAAGTTGAAAATAATAAAATAAACCATGATAATCTGAACATATTAAAAAGTATGCCCATTGCCATCGAGCTGATTCAGACTCATAGTAACTGTATAGGAAGGAGTAGAATTGCCTCATAGGTTTTCCAAGGCTGTAAATTAGGAACAGACTACATCTTTCTTCCTGGGAAGCTGCTGGTGGATTTGAACCATCAATGTTTGGGTTAGCAGCTGAATGCTTTAACCACTGCTCCTTAAAAAGTATACAAAAAAAAAAAAAAAAAAAACCTGTTGCTGTGAAGTCAATTCCAACTCATACTGACCCTAAAGGACAAAGTAGAACTGCCCTACAGTGTTCCAAGGAGTGGCCCGTAGATTCAAACTGTTGATTTTTTGGTTAGCAGTTGAACTGCTAGCCACTGCACCAACAGGGCTCCTTAAAAAATATATACATTAAAAAAATAAATTAAAATAAAGTTGAAATCAACTCATAGCGACCCCTATAGGACAGAGTAGAAATGCCCCATAGGTTTTCCAAGGAGCAGCTGGCAGATTCAAACTGCAAACTTTTGTTTAGCAACTGAGCTCTTAACCCTGTGCCACAAGAGCTCCTAAAAAAAATAAAAATAAAAGTATAGAACACGGTAAAAGTAAAACTTTAAGCTGTTTTGCCTTGGTGCATCCTTCAGAGCAAGATGGGTCACTAGCAGTTCAATCGGAGCTACCCTGAGAATTGGGCCAGAGTTCCTGCTCTTGCCACCTGTGCTCAAACTAGCAAGGTCTGCTCTGGAAATACTGCCTTAATGTGTGGCACCAGTGTTTCTGTGACTACATGAAGGATAGAAGCTTCATAAAGTTGAACTAAGTGATCACCCTTGAATGAATTATCAAAGACATATATCCAACAAAAGAAACAATGCAAACTCTATGTCTATAAAACAAAAGTTTTAATTAATTTTTTAAAAAATATTCTCAGAGAAATTATGGTTAACCAGTAAATATTCTTGGAAGTACTTAGACAAAAGCGAAACTCTACTACTACTACTACAGACTATGGAAACCCTGGCGGCATAGTGGTTAAGTGCTATGGCTGCTAACCAAAAGGCCGGCAATTTGAATCCACCAGGCGCTCCTTGGAAACTCTATGGGGCAGTTCTACTCTGTCCTGTAGGGTCACCATGAGTCGGAATCGACTCGGTGGCAAGGGGTTTTATATAAAGTACTTGACAGTATGCATTACAATCCTGATTGTGAATAACGCTGAATACTGGATATATAAGTAATTGTAATTATCCATTACCTTTTAAATCTCATTTTATACTGTTTAATTTTTACAATTAATACCAAAACTATCAAATGTCATTAAATATATCTCTCTTTAGAAAAAATACGAAGAAAGTTTAATTTTAGTTTTCATTATTGATGTTATGAAATATATTTTTTCTGTTCAGGCATAGTCTATTTTCAAACTAATTGATTATTGAGGAGACTAATAAAGACAAGGAAATTGTTGAAATTTTATGAACAAGTTTGATATTTATTTTTCACAGCTATGAATATTTCTGTTATTGACTAGTTTCTTAGAATTGCATCTCAGTGTCTTTAGGTGGAAATGAAGAATAAAACATGAGTATACTAATTTTTGTACAATTCTCAATGATAGATCAAAGTGCAACATTTTTTCCAGAGAATTCATAACTATTCATCTCATCATTTGTATTGGAGTCATCATGAACTAGGTATATCTAATTCAGTATTTTGGTGAGTTGCTAAAAATCACATGCATTCAACTTTAGAGACCAGTAGTATAGGATATGTTAACTCAAATTAATGTTTAAAATGGAAATTTTGTATTTTATTTGGAAGGTTTGATTATACTGAAGAATGAACAAATCAGTCTTGGAAGAAGTACAGACAGAATGCTCCCTAGACACTAGGATAGGGAGGACTTAGTCTCAGTTACGTTGGAGACTTCATCAGGAGGGACCAACGGCTGGAGAAAAACATTGTGCTTAGTAGATGGCTAGTAAAATAAAGGAAGGCCCTCAATGAGACGGATTGACACAGTGGCTGCAACAATGGGCTCAAACACAGCAATGATGGTGAGGATGACACGGGACCTGGCAACGTTTCGTTTTGTTGTACATGGGGTCACCATGAGTTGGAACCTCCTTGACGGACCCTAACACCTATTGTTAAAGATACAAAGCTAAAGCATACTTGAAGAACAGGTCTTTAGAGATTTTGGCAGTTTTTTTTTTTTTTTTTTTGAGTCATGTGTAATATAAATACAGAAGAAAGAGGAATTGCTCCCATAGCAGCCACTTGACTTGACAGAATTGTGCGCACTAGATTCAAATTTAAATGATCATAAAAAGGATGCTGTTTCTGAAATATTGATAAGTCAGAGACATTGCATTTCTTTTCTAATTTGGATAATTATTAAGGTAAGATCCCAGGTAAAATTTGAATAGAATACATGCTTCCATGAATAGAACCCAACTACTTCATGCTTGTATTAGGGGAACTCTGCATTTGTAAGTACCTGCCTAAGAAAGGCAAAGAATAAACTTCTGTTAAGCTTCTTTGTACGTTTTAGGAAGCTGGGACCTACTTGTGTCATTTTTTTTTTTTGGCCCAACTACCTTATTTTCTAATAAAGTATTTGTGAGTATATTTGTACTCAAAAAAGGAAATGAATCACTGAGTGGGAAAAAATGTTAGATTTAGTTTCTTAAGTGCATAGTGGCTGATTGTATTTTGCTCCCCCCCATAATGAGGCAGGAAAAAAAAATTATACATATTTAGTTCATTTATTTTGTTTAAAATCTGTTACCTATGTATACTTTTTTTAGAGTTGTTACCTATGTATACTTTTTTTAGAGGGAAGCAATGTTTAATATAAAACAGTCAAGTTACTCTATTCATATCTTATAAACTATACATGCTACAGAAAAACTGTTTCAAACTTCTTTCCTTCAAAGTAACACACATAAAATGGTAAAACTGTGAGTTTTATTATTAACTCTCACAATGTTTAAAATGCAAGAAAGTTGAAGTGAAAAATAGTTGTTAATCACAGGCTTTATGAAAGGAAGCTTTTCTGTCATATTCAGAGTTAAAAAAAAAAATCCTTGGAAGATAAAGCATATCTTCGAAAGAATAAAACTTAAATGATAAAATTATATGCCCTATTTGACCAGAGTGCTGATAAAAGCTAAGTAAAAGGATATGTATACAATTTATCATGTAATCCACTGTTATCCATACCATTATCACTGGCTAGTATTTTTCAGAAAATTGCCAGGACTTTCTTCCTAGTCTGTCTTAGTCTGGACGCTTCACTGAAACTTGTCCACTATGGGTAACACTGCTGATATTTGAAATATCAGTGGCATGGCTTCCAGCATCTTAGCCACATGCAAACCACCATAGTATCACAAACTGAGAGACAATAGTGAACTGTATGAAAAAGAAAGCAGCATCAGGATTAGAGGAAGACTCATTAACAACTTCCAATATTTGGATGACACAACCTTGAATGCTGAAAGTGAAGAGGACTTGAAGCACTTATTGATGAAGATCAAAGGCCACAGACTTCAATATGGATTACACCTCAGGATAAAGAAAACAAAAATCCTCACAATTGGAACAATAAGCAACCTCATGATAAACAGACAAAAGAGTGAAGTTGTCAAGGATTTCATTTTACTTGAATCCACAATCAACACCCATGGAAACAGTAGTCAAGAAATTATATGACACATTTCATTGTGCAAATCTGCTGCAAAAGGCCCCTTTAAAGTGTTAAAAAGCAAAGATGTCACTTTGAGGATTAAGGTGAACCTGAACCAAGCCATGGAATTTTCAATCACCTCATATGCATGGGAAAGTTGGACAATGAATAAGACTGAAAAAGAATTGATGCCTTTTAATTATGGTGTTGGTGAAGAATATTGAAAATACCATGGACTGCCAAAAGAACAAACAAATCTTGGAAGAAGTGCAGCTGGAATGCTCCTAAGAAGTGAAGATGACAAGACGTTCTCTTACATACTTTGGATATGTTATCAGGAGGGACCAGTTCTTGCAGAAGGACATCATGCTTGGTAAAGTAGAGGGTCAGGAACAAAAAAAAAAAAAAAGAAAGACCCTCAAGAAGATGAACTGACACAGTGGCTGCAACAACAATAGCAATGATTGCGAGAATGTCACAGGACTGGACAGTTTTTCATTTTTTTTTGTATATAGGGTCACTGTGAGTTGGAACCAACTTGATGAGCATACAAAGCATAGTAGTTAAGAGCTCAGCTGCTAACCAAAAGGCCAGCAGTTTAAATCCACCAACTGCTCCTTGGAAACCCTATGGGGCACTTCTACTCTGCCCTAGGGTCGCTATGAGTTGGAACCAACTGGATGCCATCTAACAACAACAATAGCAAATAATAACAACAACATAATTTATTGTTAAATAACAAAATATCAACTGTTGCTTAGAATTAGGCTAAAAGGTGTGGCTACATACTTAGTAGGTACTGTATTTTTTTTTTCTTGTTAATTACAGGCACGTTAAAAAAATGCTGTTTAGCTGATGCTGACTCAAAGTGACTCCATAGGACAGAATAGAAGTGCCCCCTACGGTTTCCAAGGCTGTAATCTTTATGTAAGCCAACTGCCACATTTTTTTCCCATTGAAAGGACGATGAGTTTGAACTGCCAAAGGCCTTTGGTTAGCTGCCAAGCACTTTAACCACTATGCCATCAGGGCTCCTATAGGCACATTACAGCACTTAAAAAGAGTAAGTCAGAAATCTTTCTAACATTTCTCATGTATTAAGATTTTAGTTCTAGTTATTAGAAACATTTGAAATGACACATTAAAAGTAGAGATTCAGGAGACGTTGAGTGATTAAAATACTGAAGCTTTTGCAAATGAAGACGTATAAACTGGTTGTGATTGCCTTTCTTTCTGGGGAGCTAAAATAAAAGATAAAATGTTCAATTTTGGATTCTGTTAACTACTGAGGTAGATACTTGGATTAGTTCCCTTATCCTCTTCTGTCTAGACAGTTAAAGCCAAAACCAATTTTCCCAGAATCCCTTAGTAGCTGAGTGTAGTCAGGCCAATTAGAGTTACTTTCTAAGAGTTGGATTGCATAAATTAAACAGAAAACACTGTCTTTGTTCATGAGAGCTGCTACACAAATCCCAAAGAAGAGAGTGCTTGTAGCAGCTGGACGATCCATTTCACTATGAGTCATGTGTGTTGTAGTCATTGTACTTGGGATTGACCATAATTAACTCACAGCCCCTGTTTCCAAGATGAATATTCCATGATTGATTCTACACATTACTGGGAAAATCTCTTAAATTCTCAGAACCACTTACTCAAAGTCTTAACTGGTGACCATCAACAAGTATGTCCTGTTTCTGGTTTTTAACTTTCAAATTTAACAATGTTTGGAAAATTATTTGTAAAATGTAAAAAGTTACACAATTTTTAATTATTGTTATTATGATTACTGTTTTCTGGATCAAGCTAGTGTGGAGTTGAACTTAACTGACTTAGAAAGGATCTAGGTAATTCTCAGAGACAAAAGTCACAAACTTCCACTCATATAAGTCTATATTTTTTTGAAACACAACCAAATGTCCCCAAACACTATCAAATAATAATTTGAGTTATATTTAATACTGTTCGTAAAATACTTAAGACCACCACACATATTTGTAAAAGCAATGCTACTTAAAGAAAATAAACTCTAGTTTTTTTCTCTCTCATAAATACAAGGTAATGAATTGATGGTTGTGTTGTTCAAGGTTTAATACAGAAGAAGAAGATGTTTCATTGTTAGTACATAATATTTCACAATTCCACTTATTAAATTATCCCCTGGGAATAATCTCCACAGAGAAAACTCTTTAAATCTAAGAAAATTTCTAAGTAGAGATAGTTCAGAACAGTGTTCAGCTGTTGAATAAAAAAATAAATAAAATGGACTATTGATTCAATTAATTATATAAGCATTCCTGTTGAGAAAAATGAATGTGAGCACTTTTGTGTTAGAAAATATGTAATTGTCCATAGTCTTTTGTTTTGGTCAATTGCCCAGGAAGTTTCTTCAAACTGAACTCATTTTGTACATGTAGACACATGTTATATGACATAAATTTCCTTGGTGTCAGAGTACAAAATAGGTTATCCCATTATCTGAAACGTATTTGCTATTCTAAGGATATTTTCATTAGGGATTGCATAATAATAAATATAGAGGGAATTAGAAAGGTGGAGGGAGAAAATTTAAGAGAACTCAAAAAAGAAGCTAATCAAAAGGAAGCAATGAGATTATTCAATAATATACCACAATTCATCAATGTTCCCTTACTCTGAAGAATAAAAACTATACAGAATACTGTGTACAATAAGAATGATGTAACCAATCTCTTTTTATACTTACTTCATTCAGAGATGAGTCAGTAGACCTTTTCTTTACTGGATAAAACCAATACACATATCAGGATTGGGAAAAGAAAATCAAAGATGAAAAAATGGATAGCCAGTAAAAAAAAATGCAAGCAAAAAATAAGAGAAATGCATTTTCACTTAAACTTTTACTTTTTTTTTAAGGAAGGGAGTCAATCTTTAAAAAACTTAGCCCAAATGAAACACAAACTTTGTGGCTAGATAGAATGTAACAATTTAGTTTTTTTTGAATATCATATGTAATTATAAATTATTCTGATTTTCAGCAATGCGATTTTTCCAAAGAAAAATAATAACATTCTTATATAATAGTTTTATGTATTACTGCAAAATTAGATGGGAGTTGCTATTAAAAATAAATGGTAAAAACAGATATTTTTCACCAGTGTTAACTATTCATTTCTAGTTTCTTTTGAATCAAGAAAACTTATTGGTAAAGCTAGATGTTATTTTGGAGGCTTTGATATAAATAAATAAGCTAATTATTAATACCGAAAAACCAAACCTGTTGCTGTGGAGTTGATTCTGACTCATAGTGACCCTACAGAACAGAGTAGAACATCCCCATAGAATTTCCAAGGAGCACCTGGTAGATTCAAACGGCCCACATTTTTTGGTTTTCAACTGAATGCTTAACCACTGTACCACCAGGGCTCCAATCAGAAACTCTGTAACTAATTCACAGTGTTGGACATTTAATGATGCCAATCCTATGAATTGCAGAGAAATAATTTAGAATATTAGTATCATTAATATCAATATGGTCTTCCAGTATACTGGCTTTAAATGTTCTTGCTGGGTATAATAAATGGAATAGAATAAACTCTATTATGTATATTATTCTCTAATGTTATTAGAAATGTGCTTAAAATTTGATAAACTCTTTTGTTATAAATCAATTTTAATGCTTTGATTTTTTAAAAAATGAATGTGGACATATCTACATATATGGATAAATTTGTTCATCTCTTTATGTGAAAATAGTCTCAGAAAAGGAATGACATAGAGACAATTGTAAACAAACAATGAAAACCATAAATAGATGTGAAAGAAAGGAAATGGAGAAAAAAATATTATTTAATTTCTAAGCAGCAGGTTTCATTTTTACACAAACGGGATTCTCCTTTTTGTTATAATGTGGAGATTTTTGTAAACAATTCAAAACTCTTTATTAAATGGTGATGTGCCACTAGATATGCCTCTGTAGAAAATCATTTATAATAAAGTAGCCACATTGCACATACAGAACAGTTTACATGTATATATATATATATATATGGTTTAACCAAGAGATATGTATTTATAACCATGCTATATAAACTCAAAAAAGTCTCTTGTAACAACAGCAAGCATTACAATGTATGCCCATGAAAACCCTTTATACCTAAAGACTTTGGGAGTCTTATTGATCATATAAGAGAAGAGTAGACTAAAGGTGTTCATCATTCAGTTTCCCAAAATTAGATAATATGAACACACAAAAAACAAAAGAGGAAAAGGCATATCCAAATACCAAAAAATAGGTGGTGGAGTAAGATGGTGAAGTGAGTGGAAGACCAGACTGTACCTGAGGACTTAGAGAACCAGGGTTTGTCCAGAAGCTGGGGGAGGAGAAATGGGGGCAGAACAGAATCTGAGAGCTCCTTGGTTCACATCACAACCATCATAAATATGAAAAAAAAATCTTGTTGGAAATATAATCAAGAATAAATTTATTTTTTAGATTAGTTGTTTTAAAAGAATTACCTTAAAATCTTCTCACGTGGAGGTGGAGCCAAGATGGCGGAATAGACAGATGCTTCTGGCAAGCCCTCTTTACAACAAAGACCTGAAAAAAAACAACTGAAACGAGTATATTTGTGACAAGCTGGGAGCTCTGAGCTTCAAAGGCAAGCTTAGAAAATGAACTGAGGGGCAGGAGGAGGAAGAGACTGTTCAGAAGAGGAGAGGCGTTACCAAACTTGAATCACTGGGAGCCCTCAGGCACCATTCTCTGACTGATGGTGGTGGGCTAGTACTAGTCTTCGGCTGCAGTTTCCTCAGGAAGAAGCAGCCAGCCACACAGCCTACTCATACCTCCGGAACCTGAGGAGAACGGCGCTCAAGGCAAAAGCTAAGTACTTGCATATATTTTAATGTACCCTCCTACCCACAAACTAGCTTCAGCGGCTGAATTCCCTGGGCCTGAGATAGGCACTGTTAAGCACCTAAAGCCATCCTCCTGGCCTTGGTGAAGAAAAAAAATTGCATTTGGGGGAAAAGATAATTTGCTAGCTCCACTAACTGGGGGAGCTCAGGACAGAAACAGCTCCTGTCCAGGCATAATCTGTCCATGGACTTTGAGCACTTTTCCCTTCTGCATGGAGCTGTGTGGGCTGATTTCGGGAGAATAGGCCCTGGTTGGCAGACTCCAACAATTTTAGCTGTGAGGTGGAGAGGTGGGTGTTAGATCTTTGATGTTGCTTTGCCTATTAAACAAGGTCCTCACCTACCCACATCAGGGACCTAAGGCCTAGTAGCTCCACTCAGGTCACCCAGCCACCCATGACAGGGATCCGGAGATAACTGGTACCTCCCAGTTCTTACAACCAAAAACTTTGGTCTGTCTTCAGAACCCACGCACCTGCAGGCTCTAGGGAACAGGGACATGCTTTCCTCAGAGACACTCGGGGGTCGGTTTTCAGCCCCTTGCCTTATTCAGAGTGTGACCCCTGCTGCAATCAGATACTGGTATAGATGCCAATCACCCCTGTCCCTCTAAGACTGTAGGACAGAGCCTGTACCGCACACTTGATGATCAGCTACCTGGAAACCTGAACTGAATTCATACTAGAAAACTAAATGGACTCCTACATTGATATACCTGATAACAGTTCTACCCATTTGGGGACAGGACGTCAGAGCTCCAAAGGTGAAAATAATCAAGCTGGCTCACTCAAGCAACCCATAGGGGTATACCTAAACAAAACAAAGGAAGAAGCTATGACACAGTAAACAAGCATAACCCAGTGCCATCAAGTTGGTTCCAACTCATAGTGACTCTATAGGACACAGTAGAACTGCCCCATAGAGTTTCCAGGGAGTGCTTGGTGGATTCAAACTGCTGACCCTTTGGTTAGCAGCCATAGCACTTAACCACTACTCCATAAACTAATAAAATAACTTACTGATGGCTCGAAGACAACAGTCAATATCAAGTCACATAAAGAAACAGACAATGATCACCTCAACAGGCTCTCAGAACAAAGAATCCAGGGATCTTCTAGATGAAAGTGCATTCCTGGAATTACCAGATACAGAATATAAAAGTTTAATATAGAGAAGCCTTCAAGACATCAGGAAAGAAATGAGACAATACTCAGAAGAAACCAAGGAACACACAGGTAAAGCAATGAAGAAATTAGAAAGATTATTCAGGAACATAATGAAAAGTTTAATAAGCTAGAAAAATCCATAGGCAGGCAACAAACAGAAATTCAGAAGATTAACAATAAAATTACAGAAGTAGACAACTCAATAGAAAGTCAGAGGAGCAGAATTGAGCAAGTAAAAGCTAGAATTTCTCAACTCGGAGAGAAATCACTTGGCACTAATATATTTGAAGAAAAATCAGGTTAAAAAATTAAAAAAAAAATGAAGAAACCTTAAGGATCATGTGGGACTCTATCAAGAGAAATAACCTACGAGTGACTGGAATACCAGAACAGGGAGGGTTAACAGAAAATACAGAGAGAATTGTTGAAGATTTGTTGGCAGAAAACTTCCTTGATATGATGAAAGATGAGAAGATATCTGTCCTAGATGTTCATCGAACTCCACATAAGGTAGATGTTAAAAGAAAGCCACCAAAATATATTATAATCAAAGTTGCCAAAACCAAAGATAAAGAGAGAATTATAAGAGCAGTGAGCGATAAACAAAAAGTCACCTACAAAGGAGAGGCAGTAAAAATAAGCTCGGACTACTCATCAGAAACCATGCAGGCAAGAAGGCAATGGGATGACATATTTAAAAAATTGAAGGAAAAAAAATTGCCTGCCAAGAATCATATCCAGCAAAACTGTCTCTTAAATATGAAGGTGAAATTAAAACATTTCCAGATACACATAAGTTTAAGGAATTTGTAAAAAACAAACCAAAATTAAAAGAAATACTAAAGGGAGCTTTTTGGCTAGAAAATCAATAATATCAGGTATCAACCCAAGACTAGAACACAGGGCAGAGCAATCAGAAGTCAACCTGGACAGGGAAATCCAAAAAACAAAGCAAGATTATTAAAAAAAAAAAAAAAAAAAGCCCAAAACAGGGTAACAGCGATGTTATTATATAAAAGAAGAAAACATTAAAATAATAAAGAGGGACTAAGAAATGGAATCATACACCTTCCATATGGAGAAGAAGATATGGCAATACAAAGAAACAAAACATTTAAATTTAGAAAAATAAGGGTAAATAATAAGGTAACCCCAAAGGAGACAAACTATCCTACTCATCAAAATAAAATACAAGGAAAAAACAGAGACTCTGCAGAAACAAAATCAACAACAACAAATATGAGCAAAGGACAATATATAAAGAAAATCTACTCAGCACATAAAATCAAGTGGGAAAAAGAAACTGTCAACAACACACAAAAAAAAGACATCAAAATGACAGCACTAAATTCATAAAAAAATATATATATTTTTTATACCTATCCATAATTACCCTGAATGTAAATGGAGTAAATGCACCAATAAAGAGACAGAGAGTGGCACAATGGATTAAAAAACAAGATCCGTCTATTCGCTGCCTACAAGAGACACAACTTAGAGACACAAACTAAAACTCAAACGATGGAAAAAAATATATCAAGCAAACAACAATCAAAAAAGAACAGGAGTGGCATTATAAATTTCTGACAAAATAGACTTTAAAGTTAAATCCGTCAGAAAGGATAAGGAAGGACACTACATAAGGATTAAAGAGACAATACGCCCAGAAGATATAACCATATTAAATATTTATGCACCCAATGACAGGGCGGTAAGATACACAAAACAAACTCTATCAGCACTGAAGAGTGAGATAGACAGCTCCACCATAATAGTAGGAGACTTTGACACACCACCTTTGGTGAAGGACAGGACATCCAGAAAGAAGCTCAATAATGACACTGAAGATCTAAATGCCACAATCAACCAAGTTGACCTCATAGACATATACAGAACACTCCACCCAACAGCAACCAACTATTCTTGCTATTCGTAACATTCTCTAGAACAGACCACATATTAGGTCATAAAGCAAGCCTTAGCAGAATCCAAAACATTGAAATATTACAAAGCATATTCTCTGACCATAAGGCCATAAAAGTGGAAATCAATAACAGGAAAAGCGGGGAAAAGAAATCAAACACTTGGAAACTGAACAATATCCTGCTCAAAAAAGACTGGATTATAGAAGACATTAAGGATGGAATAAAGAAATTCAGAGAATCCAATAAGAATGAAAACACTTCCTATCAGAACCTTTGGGACACAGCAAAAGCGGTGCTCAGAGGTCAATTTACATCAATAAATTCACAAATCCAAAAAGAAGAAAAGGTCAAAATCAAAGAATTATCCCTACAACTTGAACAAATAGAAAGAGAGCAACAAAAGAAACCCACAGGTACCAGAAGAAAACAAATAATAAAAATTAGACCTGAACTAAATGAAATAGAAAGCAAAAAACAATTGAAAGAATTAACAAGACCAAAAACTGGTTTGTTGAAAAAATCAACAAAATTGATAAACCACTGGCCAAACTGAGAAAAGAAAAACAGGAGAGGAAGCAAATAACCCGAATAAGAAATGAGATGGGTGCCATTACAACAGACCCAACTGAAATTAAAAGAATCATATCAGATTACTATGAAAAATTGTACTCTAGGTGGAGGCCAAGATGGCGGACTAGGTAGATGCTACCTCGGATCCCTCTTGCAACAAAGACTCAGAAAAACAAGCGAATCGATCATGTACATAAAAATCTATGAACCCTGAACAACAAACATAGATTTAGAAACGGAAAATGAACAAATACGGGGAAGCAGCGATTGTTTTCAGAGCCTAGAGCCAGCGTCCCAGTCAGGTAACCTTTGGCACCTGATTTAGGGCAGAGCCCAGGGGAGCTGACGGCTCAAACAAGGGGCCCAGCCCTACCCCCCTGAACTCACCCCAGGAGGGGGCCCAGCCAGTTCATGTGGGCGGCGTGGTGACACAGCCAGTGGGAGAAGTCACCAGGAGGCAGTGACTGGTCTTGGAGCTGGGAGAACAGCATCCCAGCCGGGGAATCATGCCGCCAGGATTTTGACTGGGCGCTGGCACGGCACAAGCACGGACAGCTGCTCCTTTCCCGTGAACTAACCCCAGGAGGGGGCCCAGGTGGTTTTCGGAGGCAGCGCAGCGACACGGCTGGCGGGACGAGAAGTCCCCGGGAGGCAGCAACTGATTTTGGAGCCGGGAGTAAAGCGTCCCAGCAGGGGAACCTTGATGCTAGGAGTTGGAGTGGCAGTGGGTGGCTTCAGAGGGCCAGACCCCCGGAGGCAATCTCCACACAGCCAGCATGCATAGGCGACTCGCCCCACGGTAATCTCAGATATAATAGTCATTCCAAGCAAGACAAGCAACTCTGGCTATATTCTGAGGTGTTACTCTCCTATCTTGCTGATTCCTACCCCACCCTCCCTTCATTAACATTGGAATTGCCTGAGCCAGAGGGAGAACGGCTTCATTAACATTGGAATTGCCTGAGCCAGAGGGAGAACGGCTCCGGCTCCGTGGCGGCTTTGCTTCCACCCCCCCCTTTTTTTTTTTCTCTTCTTTGGGTCTTTTCCTAACCCACTCTTTCGGCCTGAGAGAAGGAACAAAAAAAAAAAAACAAAAAAACCCCCAGGGACCAAAAATCCACCCCTAATTGGACTAAAAACACAGAACCAGCTACAGCCAAGCATATATGATCCAAATCTCAGACTTTCATCCTTACAGGGAACAAGATGGTGGTTATAATCCAAAGGCAATTCTGATAGGGATCTGACTGCATTTTTTTAGCGGATTTTCTGGAAAAACTAGTTTCCCAGTGATGGCTCAGAGACAGCAGTCCATATTAAACCACATAAAGAAGCAGACCATGACAGCGTCTACAACCCCCCAAACAAAAGAATCAAAATCTTTCCCAAATGAAGATACAATCCTGGAATTATCAGACACAGAATATAAAAAACTAATTTACAGAATGCTTCAAGACATCACAAACGATATAAGGCAAACTGCAGAAAAAGCCAAGGAACACACTGACAAAATTGTTGAAGAACTCAAAAAGATTATTCAAGAAAATAGCGGAAAAATTAATAAGTTGCAAGAATCCATAGAGAGACAGCATGTAGAAATCCAAAAGATTAACAATAAAATTTCAGAATTAGACAACGCAATAAGAAGTCAGAGGAGCAGACTCGAGCAATTAGAATGTAGACTGGGACATCTCGAGGACCAGGGAATTAACACCAACATAGCTGAAAAAAAATCAGATAAAAGAATTAAAAAAAATGAAGAAACCCCAAGAATCATGTGGGACTTTATCAAGAAGGATAACTTGCGGGTGATTGGAGTCCAAGAACAGGGAGGGAGGACAGAAAACACAGAGAAAATAGTTGAAGAACTCCTGACAGAAAACTTCCCTGACATCATGAAAGACGAAAGGATATCTATCCAAGATGCTCATCGAACCCCATTTAAGAATGATCCAAAAAGAAAAACACCAAGATATATTATCATCAAACTTGCCAAAACCAAAGATAAAGAGAAAATTTTAAAAGCAGCCAGGGGGAAAAGAAAGGTTTCCTTCAAGGGAGAATCAATAAGAATAAGTTCAGACTACTCAGCAGAAACCATGCAGGCAAGAAGGGAATGGGACGACACATACAGAGCACTGAAGGAGAAGAACTGCCAGCCAAGGATCATATATCCAGCAAAACTCTCTCTGAAATATGAAGGTGAAATTAAGATATTTACAGATAAACACAAGTTTAGAGAATTTGCAAAAACCAAACCAAAGCTACAAGAAATACTAAAGGATATTGTTTGGTCAGAAAACCAATAATATCAGATACCAGCACAACACAAGGTCACAAAACAGAACATCCTGATATCAACTCAAACAGGGAAATCACAAAAACAAATTAAGGTTAATTAAAAAAAAATACTCATAACAGGGAATCACGGAAGTCAATATGTAAAAGATCACAATAATCAAAAAGAGGGACTAAACACAGGAGGCATAGAACTGCCAGATGGAGAGTGATACAAGGCGATATAGAACACTACAAGTTAGGTTTTTACTTAGAAAAATAGGGGTAAATAATAAGGTAACCACAAAGAGATATAACAACTCCATAACTCAAGATAAAAGCCAAGAAAAACGTAACGATTCAACAACAATAAAGTCAAACACTACGAAAATGAGGATCTCAGAACTTACTAAGAAAAACGTCTCAGCACAAAAAAGTATGTGGAAAAATGAAATTGTCAACAACACACGTAAAAAGGCATCAAAATGACAACACTAAACACTTATTTATCTATAATTACGCTGAATGTAAATGGACTAAATGCACCAATAAAGAGACAGAGAGTCACGGACTGGATAAAGAAACACGATCCGTCCATATGCTGCCTACAAGAGACACACCTTAGACTTAGAGACACAAACAAACTAAAACTCAAAGGGTGGAAAAAAAACATATCAAGCAAACAATAAGCAAAAAAGAAGAGGAGTAGCAATATTAATTTCTGACAAAATAGACTTTAGACTTAAATCCACCACAAAGGATAAAGAAGGACACTATATAATGATAAAAGGGACAATTGATCAGGAAGACATAACCATATTAAATATTTATGCACCCAATGACAGGGCTCCAAGATACATAAATCAAATTTTAACAGAATTGAAAAGTGAGATAAACACCTCCACAATTATAGTAGGAGACTTCAACACACCACTTTTGGAGAAGGAGAGGACATCCAGTAAGAAGCTCAATAGAGACACGGAAGACCTAATTACAACACTCAACCAACTTGACCTCATTGACTTATACAGAACTCTCCACCCAACTGCTGCAACGTATACTTTTTTTTCTAGCGCACATGGAACATTCTCTAGAATAGACCACATATTAGGTCATAAAACAAACCTTTGCAGAGTCCAAAACATCGAAATATTACAAAGCATCTTCTCAGACCACAAGGCAATAAAACTAGAAATCAATAACAGAAAAACTAGAGAAAAGAAATCAAATACTTGGAAACTGAACAATACCCTCCTGAAAAAAGACTGGGTTATAGAAGACATCAAGGAGGGAATAAGGAAATTCATAGAATGCAACAAGAATGAAAATACTTCCTATCAAAACCTCTGGGACACAGCAAAAGCAGTGCTCAGAGGCCAATTTATATCGATAAATACACACATACAAAAAGAAGAAAGAGCCAAAATCAGAGAACTGTCCCTACAACTTGAACAAATAGAAAGTGAGCAACAAAAGAATCCATCAGGCACCAGAAGAAAACAAATAATAAAAATTAGAGCTGAACTAAATGAATTAGAGAACAGAAAAACAATTGAAAGAATTAACAAAGCCAAAAGCTGGTTCTTTGAAAAAATTAACAAAATTGATAAACCATTGGCTAGACTGACTAAAGAAATACAGGAAAGGAAACAAATAACCCGAATAAGAAACGAGAAGGACCACATCACAACAGACCCAACTGAAATTAAAAGAATCATATCAGATTATTACGAAAAATTGTACTCTAACAAATTTGAAAACCTAGAAGAAATGGATGAATTCCTGGAAAAACACTACCTACCTAAACTAACACATTCAGAAGTAGGACAACTAAATAGACCCATAACAAAAAAAGAGATTGAAACGGTAATCAAAAAACTTCCAACAAAAAAAAGCCCTGGCCCGGACGGCTTCACTGCAGACTTCTACCAAACTTTCAGAAAAGACTACTACTGAAGGTATTTCAAAGCATAGAAAATGACGGAATACTACCCAACTCATTCTATGAAGCCACCATCTCCCTGATACCAAAACCAGGTAAAGACATTACAAAAAAAGAAAATTATAGACCTATATCCCTCATGAACATAGATGCAAAAATCCTCAACAAAATTCTAGCCAATAGAATTCAACAACATATCAAAAAAATAATTCACCATGATCAAGTGGGATTTATACCAGGTATGCAAGGCTGGTTTAATATTAGAAAAACCATTAATGTAATCCATCCCATAAATAAAACAAAAGACAAAAACCACATGATCTTATCAATTGATGCAGAAAAGGCATTTGACAAAGTCCAACACCCATTTATGATAAAAACTCTCACCAAAATAGGAATTGAAGGAAAATTCCTCAATATAATCAAGGGCATCCATGCAAAGCCAACAGCCAACATCACTCTAAATGGAGAGAACCAGAAAGCATTTCCCTTGAGAACGGGAACCAGACAAGGACGCCCTTTATCACTGCTCTTATTCAACATTGTGCTGGAAGTCCTAGCCAGAGCAATTAGGTTAGACAAAGAAATAAAGGGCATCCGGATTGGCAAGGAGGAAGTCAAATTATCTCTATTTGCAGATGACATGATCTTATACACAGAAAACCCTAAGGAATCCTCCAGAAAATTACTGAAACTAATAGAAGAGTTTGGCAGAGTCTCAGGTTATAAAATAAACATACAAAATCACTTGGATTCCTCTACATCAACAAAAAGAACACCGAAGAGGAAATCACCAAATCAATACCATTCACAGTAGCCCCCAAGAAGATAAAATACTTAGGAATAAATCTTACCAAGGATGTAAAAGACCTATACAAAGAAAACTACAAAGCTCTACTACAAGAAATTCAAAAGGACATACTTAAGTGGAAAAACATACCTTGCTCATGGATAGGAAGACTTAACATAGTAAAAACGTCTATTCTACCAAAAGCCATCTATACATATAATGCACTTCCAATCCAAATTCCAGTGTCATTTTTTAAGGTGATAGAGAAACAAATCACCAATTTCATATGGAAGGGAAAGAAGCCTCGGATAAGCAAAGCATTACTGAAAAAGAAGAAGAAGGTGGGAGGCCTCACTCTACCTGATTTCAGAACCTATTATACCTAAGGCCCAGTGTCAGTTAATTGGGGAAAAGATAGTCTTTTTAACAAATGGTGCTGGCATAACTGGATATCCATTTGCAAAAAAAGGAAACAGGACCCATACCTCACACCATGCACAAAAACTAACTCCGAGTGGATTAAAGACCTAAACATAAAGACTAAAATGATAAAGATCATGGAAGAAAAAATAGGGAGAACCCTAGGAGCCCTATTACAAGGCATAAACAGAATACAAAACATTACCAAAAAAGATGAAGAGAAACCCGATAACTGGGAGCTCCTAAAAATCAAACACCTATGCTCATCTAAAGACTTCTCCAAAAGAGTAAAAAGACCACCTACAGACTGGGGAAGAATTTTCAGCTATGATATCTCCGACCAGCACCTGATCTCTAAAATCTACATGATTCTGTCAAAACTCAACCACAAAAAGACAAACAACCCAATCAAGAAGTGGGCAAAGGATATGAACACACACTTCACTAAAGAAGATATTCAGGCAGCTAACAGATACATGAGAAAATGCTCTCGATCATTAGCCATTAGAGAAATGCAAATTAAAACTACGATGAGATCCCATCTCACTCCAACAAGGCTGGCATTAATCCAAAAAACACAAAATAATAAATATTGGGGAGGCTGCGGAGAGATTGGAATTCTTATACACTGCTGGTGGGAATGTAAAATGGTACAACCACTTTGGAAATCTATCTGGCGTTATCTTAAACAGTTAGAAATAGAACTACCATACAACCCAGAAATCCCACTCCTCAGAATATACCCTAGAGAAACAAGAGCTATCACACAAACAGATATATGCACACCCATGTTTATTGCACCTCTGTTTACAATAGCAAAAAGCTGGGAGCAACCAAGGTGTCCATCAACGGATGAAAGGGTAAATAAATTGTGGTATAGTCACACAAAGGAATACTACGCATCAATAAAGAACAGTGAGGAATCTGTGAAACATTTCATAACAGGGAGGAACCTGGAAGGCATTATGCTGAGCGAAATCAGTCAGAGGCAAAATGACAAATATTGTATAAGACCACTATTATAAGATCTTGAGAAATAGTATAAACTGAGAACAACACATACTTTTGTGGTTACGAGGGGGGGACGGAGGGAGGGAGGGAGAGGGCTTTTTATTGATTAATTAGTAGATAAGAACTGCTTTAGGTGAAGGGAAGGACAACACTCAATACATGGAAGGTCCGCTCAGTTGGACTGGACCAAAAGCAAAGAAGTTTCTGGGATAAAATGAATGCTTCAAAGGTCAGTGGAGCAAGAGTGGGGGTTTGGGGACCATGGTTTAAGGGGACTTCTAAGTCAATTGGCAAAATAATTCTATTATGAAAACATTCTGCATCCCACTTTGAAATGTGGCGTCTGGGTTCTTAAATGCTAACAAGCGGCCATCTAAGATGCATCAATTGGTCTCAACCCACCTGGAGCAAAGGAGAATGAAGAACACCAAGGTCACACGACAACTAAGAGCCCAAGAGACAGAAAGGGCCACAGGAACCAGAGACCTACATCATCCTGAGACCAGAAGAACTAGTTTGCCCGGCCAAAATCGATGACTGCCCTGACAGGGAGCGCAACAGAGAACTCCTGAGGGAGCAAGAAATCAGTGGGATGCAGACCCCAAATTCTCATAAAAAGACCAGACTTAATGGTCTGACTGAGACTAGAGGAATCCCGGCGGCCATGGTCCCCAAACCTTCTGTTGGCACAGGACGGGAACCATCCCGGAAGACAATTCATCAGACATGAAAGGGACTGGTCAGTGGGGTGAGAGAGAGATGCTGATGAAGAGTGAGCTAATGATATCAGGTGGACACTTGAGACTGTGTTGGCATCTCCTGTCTGGAGCGGGGATGGGAGGATAGAGAGAGTGGGAAGCTAGCAAAATTGTCACGAAATGAGAGACTGGAAAGGCTGACTCATTAGGGGGAGACCAAGTGGGAGTACGGAGTAAGATGTATGTAAACTTATATGTGACAGACTGACTTGAATTGTAAACGTTCACCTGAAGCTCAATAAAAGTTAATAAAAAAAAAATTGTACTCTAACAAATTTGAAAACCTAGAAGAAATGGCTGAATTCCTAGAAACGTACTACCTACCTAAACTAACACAAGCAGAGGTAGCACAATGAAATAGACCCATAACAAAAGATGAGATTGAAAAGGTAATCAAAAAACTCCCAACAAAACAAAGCCCTGGTCCAGATGGCTTCACTGCAGAGTTCTAATAAACTTTCAGAGGAGAGTTAACACCACTACTACTAAAGGTATTTCAGAGCATGAAAAAGGATGGAGTACTCCCAAACTCATTCTATGAAGCCAACATATCCCTGATACCAAAATCAGGTAAAGACACCACAAGAAAAGAAAATTATAGACCTATATCCCTCATGAATGTAGATGTAAAAATCCTCAACAAAATTCTAGCCAATAGAATTCAACAACATATCAAAAAAATAATTCACCATGACCAAGTAGGATTCATACCAGGTATGCAGGGATGGTTCAACATTAGAAAAACAACAAATGTAATCCACCATTTAAATAAAACAAAAGACAAGAATCACATGATTTTATCAATTGAAGCAGAAAAGGCATTTGACAAAGTTCAACACGGATTCATGATAAAAACTCTCAGTAAAACAGGAATAGAAGGAAAATTTCTCACCATAATAAAGGGCATTTATACAAAGCCAACAGCCAACATCACCCTAAGTGGAGAAAGCCTGAAAGCATTCCCTTTGAGATCGGGAACCAAACAAGGATGCCCTTTATCACCACTCTTATTCAACATTGTGCTAGAAGTCCTAGCCAGAGCAATTAGGCTAGATAAAGAAATAAAGGGCATCTGGACTGGCAAGGAAGAAGTAAAAGTATCTCTATTTGCAGAGGACATGATCTTATACACCGAAAACCCTAAGGAATCCTTCAGAAAACTACTGAAACTAATAGAAGAGTTCAGCAGAGTATCGGGATACAAGATAAACATACAAAAATCAGTTGGATTCCTCTACACCAACAAAAAGAACATCAAAGAGGAAATCACCAAATCAATGTCATTTACAGTAGCCCCCAAGAAGATAAAATACTTAGGAATAAATCTTACAAGAGATGTAAAAGACTTATACAAAGAAAACTACAGTACACTTCCGCAAGAAATCAAAAGAGACTTACATAAATGGAAGAACGTACCTTGCTCATGGACAGAAAGACTTAACAGTATAAAAATATCTATTCTACCAAAAGCGATCTATACATTTAATGCAATTCAGATCCAAATCCCAACGACATTCTTTAATGAGATGGAGAAACAAATCACCAACATCATATTAAAGGAAAGAGGTCCCAGATAAGTAAAGCATTTCTGAAAAAGAAGAACAAAGTGGGAGGCCTTACTTTACCTGATTTTAGAACCTATTATACCGCCACAGTAGTCAACATAGCCTGGCACTGGTACAACAACAGATACATAGACCCATGGAACAGAATTGAGAATCCAGACATAAATCCATTCACATATGAGCAGCTGGTATTTGACAAAGGCCCCCAAACAGTTAAATGGTTAAAAGATAGTCTTTTTAACAAATGGTGCTGGCATAACTGGATATCCATCTGCAAAATAATGAAACAAGACCCATACCTCACTCCATGCACAAAAACGAGCTCAAAATGGATCAAAGACCTAAATATAAAATCTAAAACAATGAAGATCATGGAACAAAAAATAGGGACAACATTAAGAGCCCTAATACATGGCGTAAACAGTATATAAAACATTATTAAGGATACAGAAGAAAAACTAGATAACTGGGAGCTCCTAAATATCAAACACCTATGCTCATCCAAAGACTTCACCAAAAGAGTAGAAAGACTACCTACAGACTGGGAAAAAGTTTTTAGCTATGACATTTCCGATCACTGTCTGATCTCCATTATCCACATGATACTGCAAAAACTCAACTGCAAAAAGACAAATAACCCAATTAAAAATGGTCAAAAGATATGAACAGACACTTCACTAAAGAAGACATTCGGGTAGCTAACAGATACATGAGGAAATGTTCATGATCATCAGCCATTACAGAAATGCAGATCAAAACTACATCTCACTCCCACAAGGCTGGCATTAATCCAAAAAACACAAACTAGTAAATGTTGGAGGGGCTGTGGAGAGATTGGAACACTTACACGCTCCTGGTGGGAATGTCAAATGGTACAACCACTTTGGAAATTGATTTGGTGCTTCCTTAAAAAGCTAGAAATAGAACTTCCATACGATCCCACAACCCCACTCCTCGGAATATATCCTAGAGAAATAAGAGCCTTTACGCAAACAGATATATGCACACCCATGTTTATTGCAGCACTGTTTACAATAGCAAAATGATGGAAGCAACCAAGGTGCCCATCAAAGGATGAATGGATAAATAAATTATGGTATATTCACACAATGGAATACTACGCATCGATAAAGAACAGTGAAGAATCTGTGAAACATTTCATAACATGGAGGAACCTGGAAGGCATCATGCTGAGTGAAATTAGTCAGTTGCACAAGGACAAATATTGTATAAAACCACTATTATAAGAACTTGAGAAATAGCTTAAACTGAGAAGAGAACATTCTTCCGTGTTTACGAGAGGAGGGAGGGAGGGAGGCTGGGAGAGGGGTATTCACTAATTAGATGGTAGATAAGAACGACTTTAGGTGAAGGGAAAGACAACTCACAATACAGGGGAGGTCAGCACAACTGGACTAAACCAAAAGCAAAGAAGTTTCCTGAATAAACCGAATGCATCAAAAGCCAGCGTAGCAGGAGCAGGGGTTTGGGGACCATGATTTCAGGCAACATCTAAGTCAATTGGCATAATAAAATCTATTAAGAAAACATTGTGCATCCCACTCTGAAGAGTGGTATCTGGGGTCTTAAATGCTAGCAAGCAGCCATCTAAGATGCATCAATTGGCCTCAAGCCACCTGGATCAAAGGAGAATGAAGAACACCAAGGACACAAGGTAATTATGAGCCCAAGAGACAGAAAGGGTCACATGAACCAGAGACTACATCATCCAGAGACCAGAAGATCTAGATGGTGCCCGGCTACAACCGATGATTGCCCTGACAGGGAACACAACAGAGAACCCCTGAGGGAGCAGGAGAGCAGTGGGATGCAGACCCCAAATTCTCATAAAAAGACCAGACTTAATGGTCTGACTGAGACTGTAAGGACCCCAGTGGTCATGGCCCCCAGACCTTCTTTTGGCCCAGGACAGGAACCATTCCCGAAGCCAACTCTTCAGACATGGATTGGTCTGGACAATGGGTTGGAGAGGGATGCTGGTGAGGGGTGAGCTTCTTGGATCAGGTGGACACTTGAGACTATGTAGGCTTCTCCTGCCTGGAGGGTAGATGAGAGGGTAGAGGGGGTTAGAAGGTGGCTAAATGGACTCGAAAAGAGAGAGTAGAGGGAGAGAGCCAGCTGTCTCATTAGGGGGAGAATAATTGGGAGTATGTAGCAAGGTGTCTGTAAATTTTTATGTGAGAGACTGACTTGATTTGCAAACATTCACTTAAAGCACAATAAAAATTATATATATATATAAAAAATTCTTTTCATGGGTGGCCTGTCGAGGGGATAAGTAAATTAACCCTGTTGGTAGAGGTCAAGGAGTATCATCTTTTGCTTGGAAGATCAATGATCATACCTATGCATTTATACTCTTGCTGATGGTTTTGCGGGCCACCTAGGAAATCAGAAATCGTAGGATGGTTGACAAGAAGCATTTGGCCTTATACAAGAGTGGAATAAGAGAATGAATATTCAATAATGACACCATCTAAAACTCAACATCTCGTGTGGTGGGTTACTGTCCAGCAAGGTGCAGTACCTTCTCTGAATTAGTAACTATCGTGTGGTGCTTTTAAAACGGGGAACAGAGGGCCCCCCAATCTACAAAGTAACAGCAAATAAGCCAGAGTGCAGAAATAAAGCCATCCCCAGAACAGTGGGGCAAGGTATCAGAAAATAGCCTGCAAACTTCTTTAAAGTTGCCTTTCAGAAGCAGCTGGAGAAAACCAGCCCCAGGGACACGCGCAGAACATACACCTATGACAGCTACGTGACCTTCCACCAGGGGCAGTGAGGGGCTGCACCAGCAGCCAGGAGACTGTGCAGGCGTGGCACCCTGTAATATGAATAACATGCTACGAATCCCAGAGGCCTCCAGGAAAGGAGCCATCTTAGAAAGCTGCTGTGCTTGCACCTTTGTTAACATATCCCCACCTGTGCCTGTGAATAAACATGAATCTTTTCCCGCCCAAGAGCTTTTAAAACCCAGGCTAGTCTTTTGTTCTGTGAAACCGGGTTATGCATTGCTTAGGCTTGCAAGCCTCTTCAATATAACTTTGCTCGCGTGAAAAACCCTACGTGCATTTCCTGCTCATTCTTGACCAGTGAGAGGCAAGAACCATTTCCCGGTAACAATTTTTCTGAAAAAGTTTGAAAAATAGAATCAATTAATAACTAATAAAAGTAGGAGTGTCTCCTTTCACCATCACTATACTAATACACTTTTACAATATGCTGCAAATACATGGACTTTACCTTTTTGGATGTCTTAGTTCAAAAAGGATCAATACTTCCACCTGAGAATAATTTTTCATTAAACTTGAAGATGTGGCTGGCCCTGATCTTTTTTTTTTTTTTTTTTTTGCTGTTCAAATACCTCAAACAGTTGCAAATTTATAGGGTTAATGAACTGACTGTGGCTATTGATTCTGATAATCCAGGGAAAATGACTTTAATAACATAGCTTTAACCACACACAGTTTCTTTTTACAAATAAACCGAAGTCGGTCCAATTCTGTGAAAACTATTTTACAGAAGCTACGTGTACCTTAAACGACAATTTAACTAGATTATATCTTAGGTTGAAGACTCAGAATTGTGGTGACTTACCAAGGTAGATCTATGCTATAAATAAATTCTTCAGACTGATTCCCAGTCTAATAATTTCCACTTTATGCTTGACTTCTCCTACCATTCACTTATGATCACACATCTTTAGAAATGACATGCTAATGCTAAATTGTCATCCGGAATTAAAAAAAAAAATTGATAAGGTCTTAGCATAATATAATTGGTTATAACAATGAACAAAATTTTCTGTCACTATTATTGCTTAGGAAAATAGGCTGAACTAAGTGTTAAGATATTCTTTGACTTAGATTTTCCTGCAAAATGTGATCTTTTAATTATTTATATAGAAAGTATAAATAATATTTTTAAATGAATGTTTGATACACTTTACAAATAGATGATATATCATATCAAATTTAGATATATTGCATAGATCTATCTTGCTTGATCTATTTCCTAGTTTGCTGATTATTTTTTCTCCATCACCTCCGCTCTGCCATAGAGCCCATCCCTGAAGTTCTCATTTTGGTCATTATATATTTCAGTTCTAATATTTCCATTTTGGTTCTTTGTGTCTTCAGTTACTTTGCAGAGTACCTATTTTCTTCTTCTTCTTCTTCTTCTTTTTTTAATCAAATGCATTTATAATTGCTCAGTGGAGAGTTTTGACCATTAAAAAAAAAAAGCTGCTTTAAATTCTGTGTCATATATTTCCAACGTCTCTGTTACCTCTGTCTTGGAATTCATTGGTTTATTTTTAATTCAGTTTGAGATCTTCCTGGTTCTTCATATGACAATTCATTTGTGTTTGAAACCTGGACATTTTTGTATTATGTTATTAGATTCTGGATCTTAATTAAATCTCTTTTAACTGGTATTTTGACACTGTTCTGACAGGGGACAGGGGATGGCAGTATCTTATGACTTCTAAATGGTGGGAGAAATCTAGGCTCCCCACTAAATCAGGATAAGGTGAAGCCTCTTATTGCTGGGCTGGGGTGAGGTAGGGGTCATGACCTTCTACATTCTTGGAATATATGGAACTTTTCAAAGCTGCTGTAGGCATTTTATTCCCCAGATCTTCTTTTAAGTTTTTTTTGGAACGCTTTTTTTTTTTTGCCCGAGGTAGTATTTCCACTTCATGCAGCTGAATGTTAAACAATCACCGCTGATTATTTTCAATATATCCCCTGAGGATAGGGTTTCTCAAGGGAGAAGTCTGGTGTCAGATAAAGGTAAATTCAATGACCATGACTTTTCTAGGGAAGTTTCAGAGAGGCCAGGTAGAAACAATGTCTGGAAATGGGGTGTCTTACTTATCTAGTGTTGCTATAACAGAAATACCACAAGTGAATCATTTTAAAAAATAGAAACATATTCTTTCACAGTCTAGGAGGTTAGAAATTCTGGGTGCCAGCTCCAGGGGAAGGCTTTCTTTCTCTGTGGGTTCTAGAGGAAGGTCCTTGTCATCAATTTTCCCCTGTTACAGGAGCTTCTCAGGTCAGGGACCCAGAATCCAAAGAACTCGCTCTGCCCCTAGCACTACTTTCTTGGTAGAATGAGGTCCCTCTCCTCTCTGCTCAGTTGTCTCTTTTATATCTTAAAAGAGATTGACCCAACACACAACCTGATCTTGTAGATTGAATTCTGCCTCATTAACATAAGTGCCTCTAATCTTGCGTAATTAATGTCTCAGAGATTAGGATTTACAACACATAGGATAAATACATCAGATCACGAAATGAAGGACAATAGTGGGAATCATGGCCTAGCCAAGCTGACACACTTTTTGGGGGGACACAATTCAATCCATGACATGGGGCTTTTTGAGAAGCTACAAATCCATTCTTCCTTCTCAAGTGGGTGTTAAAAAAAAAATAAAAAAGCCTATTGCTGTCCTGTCAAATTTGAATCATGGCAACCTCAAACGTGTCACATTAGAGCAGTGGTCTATAGGGTTTTCATTAGCTGGTTTTTCAGAAGTAGATTGCCAGGTCTTTCTTCTGAGGTATCTCTGGGTGGCCTTGAGCCTTGTGGATAGCCGCTGAATGGTGTATTGGAATAGGATAAGTTAAACCATCACAAAGTTCATTATCCTTTACTGAGACTCAGTCATTTTTCATAAGTAAACAATCCTCCGGTTAGACAGCGGTTAATTCTCCAAGTTCTAAAGCAGTTGACCGATGAGTTTTTGCCAGTTTTCTCCTTGTTTAAACGGAGAAACATTTTTTTTTTTTTCCTTCAGAATGCCTTACTCCATCATTATGAAGTGGCTGTTCTAAACCGTAAAGTTTTGGGGATTTTTTTTTGCAGAAATATATACCCAGGACATCTTTGGATATTGAGGAAAACCAAAGAAGTGAAACATATGCCTTTTAAAGCCTGCATAGATGGATATGGCTTAAAAAAAAAAAAAAAAAACTTGTGGAATCTACCCACCCCTTCTTTATTCTGATCACTGAACATTGGCTTGATCTTTTGCCATCTTGTGTTTTTGTTTCCTTTCTTTCTTCCTTCTTTGTGGGGGGGGGGTGTTGATTTTATTAGCAGTGAAACCCCATCCTATGATCAACAATTCATATAGACCAGAAATTGCATCTTTGATGATTATGAGATAGAAAAGATGTTTTCTTGCTAATTAAATGTCTGCTATTTTGTTCTGCTTTTTCCCTTGGGCTACTGGGCTACTATCAATGTCAAATTGACTTTATCCAAGGGGCATAATGAGATTGATTCCATATGGACATAAATCATGAAAAAATGTGTTCAAGAACTCATGTAAAATTTATATATTTATACTTAAGACATAGCTCTATAAAACGTACCATTATCTTCACTAATTTATTAACCTTGATTGTTTGATATAAAACTCTGAAACTGACTAGTGATAGAAATAAAAATTCATTATTTAACAATTCCATGAATTTATGACATGGCCTAGTTTCAGGAATGTATATCATTATGGAATGTACCTCGTCTCCATACAGTAATGGAGTCGAATACTTGTTTTTGTTGACTAATCTTTGCATTTCTTCTAACATAGAGAGGAAATTAATGCTATGAAGTAAATTATGTGATATTGAGGTTTTCAGCTCAACATAACTTTTATTTTTAGCCAAATGTGTACATAAATATTCTTGCCAGTAGGCCATATTCTGCTTATCAATAGCACTTGAGACTAGATTTCCACTGCTTTTTTGTACTTCAATTGTTTTTAATCATATCCTATATCCATTATTGAAGGACACAATGAAGATAAGGGCTAATTAGAATTTTTACAATGTTTATTCATATGAAAATTCATCTGACCTTGGAATTTATTACATTTTCTACTATGAAAACATTGCAGCAACCGCAAGTAAATGATTGAAATATAGAGTTCTGTAAACATTCATATTGGATACAATGGAGAATTGATAGAAAACTTTGGGAAATTATATTTAACAGGCTCTATAAAAAAAAAATTTTTTTTTTTTTTTTATCCATGTGACCAGATGACCTAAGCCACTCTCTAGTACACTAAATTTTAAAATGGGCTATAGCAGGTAAGTGGAGAGTGACTAAGGACTTCCATATATGTTTATATATACTTGAACTCATCAAAAATTTAAATGATTTTGTTACTTTTAAAAAATTTAAACATGATGTCTTATGATTTTTACATGCTAAGTGATTTTCATGTTTTTAGACTTTGTTGTGTTTTTAGGAGGAAAAAAAAGTAAAGATTGAGCAATCTCTAGTGTTTCACCCATCTTCACCTGTGTCGTGCCTGAACTTTGCAAATACTGAAGAAGAAAATTATAACATATTTGATTTTAGGGTATTCCAAGGGTGAAAAAAAAAAATAAGTTATTACCCATATTGCAAACTGTGTGGTATAGCCTCAAAAATATTACTTGTTTAAGCATTTATTATTTGTTCGGCAGCTTTGTCATGCTGAAATGAAAATACACTTTCGTCTGTAAACGAGAAATTCTACATGGAGTGTCTTTTCTCACTAAATTGTTTAACTGTTTCTTGTGATGATAAGAGTAGCACTGATAAAGGCCATGTTTGAATAGCATCAAGATAAATTCTAACATATTTTAACTGAAGAGATAGTCTGGGGATTTCAAGTTTAACTAGTTTACTAAATGAAAATTGAGAAGCATTGTCCAAGGACATTTCTAAATGTTATATTTCTGCTTGTTCCTAGATCTTATAAAGAAAATACTTTCTAATCAAAAGTTTCTTTTATAGCTGCTATATTCTTTTTCATTTTAAGCCTTTACCTTAGGGTCCTGTAAATCTCTTTTCACAAAATAAAAATAAAACACACTTTTGCTGTTTTCACACCTCGTCTTTTTTTTTTTTTTAAGATACTAAAAGTAACTGAGTTTTTAGTCATTATTTAAAGAATTCAAGACAAATACCAATACTTCTTCTGTGATCATAAACCCAAACTTCTCAAGACTCCCTAGCTGCCCTTGACCTTGGTTCTAAAGGACGCCACTTTTATTAGCTAATCAAGTGGGGCCAAAACTGTCTGCCATATTATATCACATTTGATAGAGTGCAATGTAGTAAAACACAGATCTGTAGGCCACAAATTAGGAATAATACATTACAGTTTGAATATTTTCAAAAAACCAGCTCACCACTAGAATCTTGCTCAAGTTATACTGTCTGGACTTTGTTCCTCTATTTGGCAAACAATTGGCTGTACCCTTATATTCCAACATTCTTTATAATTGTGATCACAGAAATACATGCAAATACAGAAGGGCTGAGATTGATTGGAGTCTTTCTCTTCTTATTGAGTAGAGTTTGCTACTCTTCCACAGAACAACTTAAAGGATAAGAATTTTGGTTTGCTTAGAAGCCTCTGAACTCTTTTGAATGCTCTGATCACAGTCTGAAAAACCTTAATTGGGTGTCTTAAAATACTGTGATAGCATTGATTCTAGGCATAACTTAACTCTAGCTATTTTTAAACTTAATTATGCCTGGAATCAATGCTATCATTAATCTAAAGGAAAAAGTAAGGCCAACAGTCAAAGCTCATGGATCAAAAAAATAAATATATAAATAACAGGCATAACTCACCCATGTGTCTGTCAGTTGTCGTACTGTAGGAGCGTATGTGTTGCTGTGATGCGGGGAGCTATGCTACTGGTATTCAAATACCAGTAAGGTCACCCATGATGGACAGGTTTCAGCTGAGTTTCCAGACTAAGACAGACTAGGAAGAAGGAACCAAAGGCCTACTTCTGAACATAATTAGCCAGTGAAAACCTTACAAAAAGCAGGAAATATTGTCTGATACAGTGCCAGAAGATGAGCCCCTCAGGTTGGAAGGTACTCAAAATACCACTGAGGAAGAGCAGCCTCCTCAAAATACAGTCAACCTTAATGACATTGATGGTGTCAAGCTTTCAGGACCTTCATTTTCTGATGTGGCATGACTCAAACTGAGAAGAAACAGCTGCAAACATCTGTTAATAATTGGAATGCGAAATGTATGAAGTATGTATCTAGGAAAATTGGAAATCATCAAAAATGAAATGGAATGTGTAAACATTGATATCCTAGGCATTAGTGACCTGAAATGGACTGATACTGGCTATTTCGAATAAGACAATCATATGCTCTACTAGCCAGGAATGACAAATTGAAGATGCATGACAGTGCATTCATCATCAAAAAGAAAATTTCAAGATCTATCCTGAAGCACAACACTGTTAGTGATAGGATGATATCCACATGCTTACAAAGAAGACCAGTTAATATGACTGTTATTCAAATTTATGCACCAACCACTGAGGTCAAAGATGAAGAAATTGAAGATTTTTGCCAACTTCTGCAGTCTGAAATTGATCATACATGCAATCAGGATGAATTTATAATTACTGGTGATTGGAATACAAAAGTTGGAAACCAAGAAGAAGGATCGGTAGTTGGAAAATATGGCCTTAAAAAATAAAAAATGATGCCAGAGATCACATGATAGAATTTTGCAAGACCAAGGACATCTTCACCAACATTAAGAGCAACTATACCTGTGGACCTCACCAGATGGAACACACAAGAATCAAACAGACTATGTCTGCGGAAAGAGACTATGGAAAAGCTCCATATAGTCAGTCAGAACAACACCAGGGGCCAGCTATGGAACAGACCTTCAATTGTTCATATGCAAGCTCAAGTTGAAACTGAAGAAAATTAGAACAAGCCCACAAGAGCCAACATATGACCTTGAACATATCCCACCTAAATTTAGAGACTATCTCAAGAATAGGTTTCATGCATTGACCAATAAAAATTAAAGACCAGACAAGTTGTGAAATGACATCAAGGACATCATAAATGAAGAAAGCAAGAGGTTATTTAAAAGAAAGGAAAGACCAAAATGGATGTCATAAGAGACTTGGAAAATTGCTTTTGAGCATCAAGTAGCTAAAGCGAAAGGAAGAAATCATGAAGTAAAAGAGGTGAACAGAAGATTTCAAAGGGCAGCTCAAGAACCCAAAGTAAAGTCCTGTAATGACATATGCAAAGGCCTGTAGGTAGAAAACCAAAAGGAGTTAGAACCAACTTGATAGCACCTAACAACTACAACACAAAATTTTAAACTGTTGATGCCAGACCGATCGTGGCTGAATGTAGAGAATACCGGAAAGATGTTTACCTGTGTTTTATTGACTATGCAAAGACATTGGACTGTGTGGATCATAACAAATTATGGATGTGATGGTTAAGATTGTGTGTCAACTTGGCTGGGCCATGATTCTCAGTGGTTTGGCAGTCATCCGATGTTGTGATCACCTCCATGTTGGGGTCTGTTGTGAGTAGCCAATCAGTTGAAAGGGAGTTTCCTTGGGCATGTGGCCTGCATCAACTGTAAGTAAGCATTCTGGCAAGGAATCTGGGCTCTTTGCTCACGCTGGGCCCCGCAGCTAGCTCCTGTTCATCTGAACTCCTTTTCTTGGGACTTCAGCTAGCAGCTTAACCGCAGACTTGCCTACCAGTCTTGGAATTCATGGATCTTCGAAAGCCCTGCTCTCTGACCTGCTGATCTTGGGTTCATCAGCCCCTGCAGCTAGTTAATCAGGAGAAGCCTCTATCGCCCCCCCCACCCCACAGAATTGGGGTGTTCCTTTGTCTACAACTGTGTGAACCATTTCTTTGATATAAATCTCTGTATACATTTATACACTTTACTGATTTTGCATCTCTACAGAACCCAGCCTAAGACTATGGACAACATTTCAAAGGATGGGAATTCCGGAATACTTAATTGTGCTCTTGCAGAGACTGTACGTAAATCAAGAGACAATCTTTCAAACAGACCAAGGGGATACTTCCAGGTTTAAAATCAGAAAAGGTGTGCATCAGGGTTGTATTCTTTCACCATATTTATTCAATCTGTTATTGTTGTTAGGTGCCACCGTTTGTTCTGACTCATAGTGACTCTATGTACAACAGAATGAAACACTGCCTAGTGTTGTGAGATCTTCACAATCATTGCTATGCTTGAGCCCATTGTTGCAGCCACTGTATCAATCCATCTTGTTGAGGGTCTTCTTTTTCGCTGACTTTCTGCTTGACCAAGCAGGCTGTCCTTTTCCAGGGTTTGGTCCCACCTAATAATATGTCCAAAGTACCTGGGAAGATGCCTCCTCACCCTCAATTATAAGGAACATTCTGGCTATACTTCTTCCAAGACAAATTTGTTGATTATTCTAGCAGTCCACGGTATTTTCGATATTCTTTTCCAACACCATAATTAAAAGGTGTCAATTCTTCTTTTGTCTCCTTTATTCATTGTCCAGCTTTCATATGCATATGAGGCAATTGAAAATACCATGGCTTGGGTCAGGTGCACCTTAGTCCTCAAAGTGAAATTGCATTTCAACACTTTAAAGAAGTCTTTTGCAGCAGATTTACCCAATGCAATATGTATTTTGATTTCTTGACTGCTGCTTCCATGGGCGTTGATTGTGGATTCAAGTAAAATGGACAACTTCAATGTTTTCCCTCTTTAACATGATGTTGCTTCTTGGTCCAGTTATGAGTATTTCTGTTTTCTTTACATTGAGATACATGCTGAAGGCTATAGCCTTTGGTCTTCATCAGTACGTGCTTCAAGTTCTCTTCACTTTCAGCAAGCAAGATTGTGTCATGTGCATATCACAGGTTGGTAATGAGTCTTCCTCCAAAACAAATTGCATTCCAAGGTCATGGTACCATTTTGCATTCAGAATGGCATCTTTTCCAGTACTTGATATGGTCAGCTTCTTCTTCTACTACTTTTTTGTTAATATTAGACATTCCATAGGTGTATAGTGGAACTAAATTGTGGTTTTAATTAGTATCCCCCAATAACTAATTATATTGCAGATCTTTCAAGGAGGACCTAAAGGTTTCTGTCATTTATAATGTAAGTTTAAATGAAACTATATTCTTATTTTGTCTTCTCTGACCAAGAGTCTCTCTACAGAATTTTTTTCTTTCTAACCTCACTTAAGAGAATGCAATGTCAGATGCATCCATTTGTTTCCCACTCATTTATTCAACAAACATTTATCATATACAGGATATTCTAAGCTAGGAATTAGAATAGTAAGGTATTACCTACTTCTCAAGAAATGTACAGTCTAATAAAGCAAATCCAAAAGGTTAAATAGATATATGTAGACTTTGGTTGTCTTTTCAGGTACTAAGGAGTCCTGGTGGCACAGTTGTTAAAAGCACTTGGCTGCTAACCGCAGGATCAGTGGTTTGAAACCATCAGCCACTCCATGGAAGAAAGATGGGGTCATTAGCTTCCTCAAAGATTACGAAACAAAGTTAAACCAAACACATTGCTATTGAGTGGATCTGACTCATAGAGACCCTATAGGGCAGAGTAGAGCTGCCTCATAGGATTTCCAAAGAACAAGTAGTGGATTCAAACTGCCAGCCTTTTGGTTAGCAGCCATAACTCTTAAGTACTGTGCCACCAGCCTTTGGAATTATACGGAACAGTCCGCTCTGTCCTACAAGGTTGCTATGAGTTGGACTCTATGACGGGAATTTTAAGGTAGTACTTTCTCCCAGTTTGATCTCAGATTCCCATACCAACAGCTTTTAAAGTGAGAAATGCTGGGATACAAGAGAGTTTTCTCTTCAAGGTTTACCAAGAAATAGAGCTTGTTACTTTCATGTCCCCAGTGCCTGTCATAGTACCTGGCCCACAGCCATCACTCAAAAAAACAATGCTTAATAGATTAAGTAACGATTAAATTACTAATATTTTTAATAAATCGGGCAAGAAGAAGTTTGGTCAGAGCACTATCTATTCTAGAACACAGTACATGATTGCACCTGGCTGTTATGAAAAAGAAGATAGGCGAACAGGTCCCTGTTATTACCTTGGAAGGACAGGTGGCCATGGACAGTACCACGGAGAGAAATACGAATTTAGAGATGTTTGACACACATGTGTTTAAAGAATGTATCAGGAGAACTAGAAGAATTAGAAGTTATCCTTGATGTGTATCTGTGGAGGGGACATGGTAATAAAAGGAATTTGTCAATTGGAAGCAGAGGCCTCATTTAAAAGCACGCTCACTTTTAAGCTACAGAGTTATATAAATGTTATAATGGAAACTATGTTAGAAATATGTTTACATTGACCTCCAATTCTATAACCTTCCTTTATGTAGCATTGTCCAGTTAAGGGGAAAATAATGAGTTAAAATAATGGCTTAAATACCAAAAACTGTCTATAGTAACATCTTCTCAATCTGAGATTTGTGTTTTGGAATTAAGCAATAATATCCTACAGTTTACGCATGATTTAAACCCCTCGAATACATAAATACAAGACTAAAGTGCCCTAAATTTTTCTAGCCTTTTATTATGACCCGTTATTTACCCATTTTCTTCCATTTTACATATTTAAAGTGTCAATGTCTGTTAAAATGGGTTAAGAAATACAGACAAACAGCATGTGACACAGCACATTTGTTCATTAGGCTTGTGCGATACAAAATTCTCTATTTCTTTTATGTACAAACACAAAGGAAGTCTATTTGTTTGACATCCAAACACAGTTAAAAATTAAAAAAAAAAAAATCCTGGAAATTTTGATTGGGCGATTAACAATGAACAGGATAGAGAAGTGTACCAAACAGACTGCTGTATTAGTCAATATGGGTGAATGATCTGTATTGTGTAAAATGTCTCTTGAGTTAATAAAATCCTTGCTTATAAACTTGCACTTGCATGGCACCCTCGGACTCTTTATCTCTACTGTCTATCAAGGATTCAACCAGCTTTTTTAATTAACTTCCCTTTGGTGAAGATAACATATCTCGAAGTTCTCCTATCGTGAATTCTCGAAAATATCTCTCTTGCAGTGACTAATAAAGAATAGTTCTAAGATTGAATTTGCAAATATGTACCATTGTTTGCCTTCATACAATTTTTATTCATTATCAGACATATTCTTTAAAAAAGGTCATTGTTAAGGTAAGTATATTAAAAATGTTGCATAGATTAGTGGCAAAAGGAACTGCCTTCTGGAAATCTAAGTAAAATAAAATGCCACTGCACGTTTTACTCTTTTAAAAATTACAATAATTGGCAAGTTACCTTCCCATCTCAGAACAGTAAAAAGATCCACTGGGGCTTTCCAGGCCTTTTTTCTTTTTTTTTTCTTAATGTAAGAAATCCTCTCTCAGGATTTCTCTCTCAATTTCTCTTCTTGCCATCTGACAAGTCTGAACTGATGGCTGAATAACTCAATTAAAACTTTTTTTTTTTTTTTTTGCAGTTTCTCTCCCATTGCCTGAATATTATATAAATGATTCCTATTAAATGTACGAGTAAAAGGAAATGACTTTGCAGGAGATGAACCTTTGATGGCTGGGGATTAACTTTCCTGTGTTTGCACATGGAAGGTCCCTTTTCATTCTTCATAAGTGGGTTCTAATGATATAGCAACTCCATTTATCATGGTACATTAATTAGATGTGCTATACTCCCAAAGATAAAATGTATAAGCAAGATGAAACAATCTTTCCTCTTAAGAATGTCAGGAAGCAGGTTATTCAAACACAGAGAGCACATTTTTCTCTTTTTTTATCTTTAAAAAGCTATTGTTACCTTTTACCCAGAACAATACTTCTTCTTTTCTATTCATCAGCTTCATCCCGCCCTGTTAATTTTCTAAGAATTTTCAGATTCCTCCATCAGTTAACAGTGCATTAAGCGATGTGTAGGTAGACTGAGTTATCGAAACTTGTCACTGTTTCCTGTTTCTGATCATCCTGTGTAAAGACAAGGTGAATAGGTTGACCCTTTTTTGAAAGCCCTGAACCCTACCTACCCACTTCGCCAATTTCGTCACTCACAAAACAGTTCATCCTGTCTTCTCCCTGGTCCATTCCTCTGGACTCAGAGTCCCTCCGCTTTCCTCTCATATGCTCTCATTCAGTCAGCACACCCTGTAAGAATGCATGTAAGTGGTTTAGTCATTTCTTGTGCTTTTACCTTTGTCACTTATATTTGATAAAAATTTGATATTTCCTTCTCTTTTGGGAGAAGGAAGTCATGCGTTAAGACTCAGGATAACTAAGCTATAGGTATGGTTTTGCTACAAATTTACTATTTGAACTTAGCTTACAATTCCTGATCTATAAAAAGAATAAGTTAGGTTATAGAATCTCAAATTTTCCAACAAGTTTTGACCCATTATTAAGTTCTTACATAAAAGGATTTCTCACTGGAAATATTCACTAATGTTTTAACAAAAGTGGTTTGAGATTGACTTGAAAGAATTATTGAATACCTGGTGTAATCATAAATTTAATTTGGTCAGTATGATTGATGGGGTCTCTGGGTGCCTGACTGTTAACCAAAAGAATGGAGGTTCAGTCCCCCCTGGAGGCCTCACAGAAGAAAGGCCTGACCATCTACTTCCAGAAAATAAGCCTTCAAAAACTGTTGATCACAGTTCTACTCTAAAACACAAAGGGTCACCATGAGTCGACTTGAAAGCAACTGGTTTAGTTTTTAGTACTATGATTGATAATTAAGCAGCAGTGTTTTGTATTAAATTAAAAAAAAAAAAAAAGGTGCTGTTGAATTGCTTTTGACTCTTGGTGACTCCATGCATGTGAGGGTAGAATTGTGCTTCACTGGGTTTTTGATGGTTTTTTGGAAGTAGACCATCAGGACTTTCTTCTAAGGCACTTCTGGGTAACATTTTGATTTGCAGTGAACATGTTAACTGTTAGCAACACCCAGGGACTCTTTTGCATTTAATAATGTGGTTTTATTTATTATCTAATTTATTTCTCTAAAAAATAATATAGAAGAGACCTGGGGTAGAGTTTTAACTCCATTTCACAGAGGAGGAAAATGAAGGTCAAAGTGATGGTTGACAGGAAATAAGTACCAGACTTAAGCTTCCGTAGGTGATGCAAACAGTTATGCATTTTGCTACTAAGTGAAAGTTTGGCAGTTCAAACCCACCCAAAGGTGCCTCCACAAAGGGCTGGCAATCTGTTTCCAAAAGGTCACAGCCTTGAAAACTCTATGGAGCAGTTCAGCACATGGAGTCGCCAAGAGTCAGAATCAACTCGAGGGCAAATGGTTTAATTTTTTGGTCCTTGAGGTATTAACAAGGAACCCTGGTTGCATAGTGGTTAAGAGCTCGGCTGCTAACAGGAAGGTTGGTGGTTCAAACCCACCAGCTGCTCCACAGAAGATAGATGTGGCAGTCTGCTTCCGTAAATATATTACAGCCTTAGAAAACTTATGGGGCAATTCTACTCTGTCCTATAGGTTCACTCTAGGTCTGAATCGACTCAACAGCAATGGGTTTGGTTTGGTTTGGTTTGGGTGTGAGATATTGAGTCAAGTGTCAGACAAACATCCAAAAGGAAGGCATTTAGAATTAGATTAAAAAAAAAAAAAGTTTGAGAAAAGCATAATTTGAAGCATTATTTTTTTTAATATGGTTTGAATTTACATTGTAATCATTACAATAATTCAAGGAAAATTAAATTTTTCCATATATCAGTTCATGCATGTATTTAAAATTCATAGTTTTGGAGAACTCTGAATAACCAAGTTCAGAATACCTATGATCAAGAGTAATAAATGATCAAAATATTTTTCATGCTTTTCTTATTGATAGTACATAAGTTCCTTATGTAATATTATATAAGACTTAGAATTATGCATAAAAATAAATATAATTTTTAATGAGTATTATTTTATTTGGTCTGGCTTTTAAACCAGTTCCGCTACACTTTCTTCCTCTCTCCTCCCTCTTTCTTTCTCTTTTTTGCACTTTTAAAGTCATATCTTTTTATAATATGAAGAGTAAGGAAAATGATGCTTTAAGAAAAATCTCCAAAAATGCTACTTAACAAAGATATGTTAAGTCACATTGAGATAATAACAATAATGTCATATTTGCACAGTGTTTCTATATGCCAGGCACTATTCAAAGTATTTTTACACAATTTAATTTATTTAGGCCTTACATCAACCTTATGGAATAGATTTTATCATTTTCTGCCCTTTACAATGGCAGTACTGAGGCACAGAAAGGTTTTGCAATGTGCCAACAACATTTAGAGATAATATTGAGATTCATTTCTGAATGGTTTGGCCCTGGAATCTGTACTCATAGCCACTATGATATATTGCCAGATGAATAAACTTTTCCAATAAGAAATAAAAAACCTCGTATTTCTGTGAAAATAAAATAACATGTTTAGGTAATGTGCATACTTTCAGCTATAGCTTCCCCCTATTTAAACTATCATCTTAATAATGAAAATAAGAATACTGGTAGTATACTCTTAAACAGTTTCAGTGTAACAAAATTTTCTAAAGCCTTTTCTTGATAAAAAAGGAATTTTTGTTTGTTTTTGTGTTTCTTGTTGGAGAGTGACTTTCAATTACAAAAGATTTGAAGCACTATAGAATCCTTCCATGTCTAGGAGAAAATAATACATAATGAATGTGATAAATTACAGAAATTATTGAAAAAACCCATAACTATTAAGTACTAAAAATATCTAAATTCCAATTTAGCCACTCTCAATTCAAATAACACAAAAGAAATAGTTTTCATTTGTGCCATAAATTTTTTCAGAGTAAAGTTGTAAATATGAATGTAACTATTGTGCTAATGACTTTAAATAAAGCCAACATCGAAGAAGAAATACCTGAAGGAGATTACACTAACCAAATAAGAAATTGTAACAAATAACTCCCCATCTAGGTGCCAGTGCTGTAATGATTTTAAATTAGCACAACGACATTTCTAGGATAGGTTGCTCATTTAACATTTTTAGGTTCTGTCTATAAGATCACTTTTAGCGTGAAGCAGTCTATTCATTTTGATTATAACGAAAATTCCCCAATGAAACACTGAAACAGAGGCCAGCAATAACACTTGACTAACCCAATGCCCAGCAAACTACTGCATATCCTTGAGGACAAAAAAGGGAAAATAAACAAAGAACCGAAAATGGCAACATCACTTGCAGATTTCAAACGCATCCTTTCAAAGTACTGTTCTACACACTTTAGGAAGCTCTCTGTATGATCAGCCGACTAAGAGCTTTCTTTGAGCTTTTTTCCATTTCTCTGGCGTGATGTAATTTCCAAGTTTTCTATTCTCGTAATGAAATAAACTTTCATGGAGCCCTGGTGGTGCAGTGGCTAAAAGCCTGGCTGCTAACCAAGTGGTTGGCAGTTTAAATCCATATATCACTTCATGCATACGTGCCACTCCTTGGAAACCCAATGTGGCAGTTCTATGAGTCAAAGTCAACTCAACAGCAAAGGGTTTTTTTTTTTTAATAATAAGTCATTGTCCAGTGTGGAGCAAATATATAATAACATTTGAAAGAAATGTATCTTGCTGCCTACTACTAGAAAGAAAATGGATATCAATAAATTATTTTACTCTCCTGAATTGCTGAAATGTTTTAGTAGAATATATACACAGTTACTGCAGGGAAAGAGTCTTTTAATGTACTTGGTTATTTTCTGCACAAAAAAAAATCCATCTGTCTTATGAATGCCTAAACAAGCAAGCATAATTCTCAAAAAATCGGACATTTCATAGAAGGATCTTTGAACACTGTATAATTTAAATCGACAGTGAGATATTGAGAATGGATGTAAGGTCTGCTTCATGATGAGGAAGTAAATGGAAACCCTCTGGTAAACTTACCAAGATACTTAAGCAAAAATAAATAGATAAAAATAAATAAATAAATCTAGACTGTCAAGCAAATCCCAAAATTATATGTACTAATAAATATACCATGAAAAAAAGAAAGATCATTAAGAAGTCATGTCTCTTTTGTTCAAAGACTGTATAGAAGAATACTGACCAAATGAGGAAAATGCAGAAGAGAATTTCAAATTCTTATGGAATCCAGACTTTCTGGATTCACAGACACTGAATGAACCCACGAAACTATTGCCCTGAGAAAATCTTAATCTAAAAAATGTCCCTGATATCTTCTTAAAATCAAACAAGAATTTAGCTTTACTACTTAAGAATGCCTGCCTTGAGCATTGTGCTGTTTTTGTTTGATCTATATTGGATCAAAATGACCACAGCAACTGAAGAAATTAGATTAAAAAAAAATAGGGGGCAGTAAATTTCTGTTAATGGCAGAGAAACAATTTGGAAAAGGAGGGTGAAAATGGTTGCACAACTCAAAGAATGTAATCAATGTCACTGAGGAGAGAAAAACATCAAGTTCATTAGTCCAAAGCTGCTTTCTAGGAGGTGAAGATCAAGCATATCTGCACTCTCCAAACCTTTTTTTTTTTTTTTTTACCAATTCTGACACCAGCAACCCTCCATGTCACTCTCTACTTCTCTGCTGTATTCAGTAATTCATTGAAGTGGCCACACAGAGTGCACAGATCATACTCACAGTTATAGGGTTTATTACAGAAGTAACAGGATCAGAATCAACTTGGAAGTAACAGGAACAACTCAGGATATAGTTCTTCATTCAGGACAATTTCTCGGCTGCTGCCACTGGGCCTTGCTCAGGGTCTGGCCTCTGCCCTGCTCAGGAAAATTTTACAAGTCTTTCCTTAGCTCTGCCAATAGGTGCCTGAAGGCACCCCACTCCTCCAGGAAGCCTCCTATTCGAAGGCACTCAGCTGTCTCACTCCATGCCTAGGCAAGGCAACTGCAGCAGTCTGCCAGTCCCAAGCCACTTCCATTTCATGACAGTGCTGTCTCCAGTGTTACAGCTCTCCAGTGTCACCAAACTCCAGTGTTACAACTCTGTCTCCTAGGTCTAGAAGGTTCTCAGTGCAGGGACTCTGGGCTCAAAGGATGCACTCCACTCCAGACTCTTCTTCTTGAAGATAGTGAGGCACTCCCTGAACCTCTCAAATTAGCTCTTTTTAAGCCCAGAGGAATGGCAAAACTGACCAGTCCCCTTGGTGAGCAAAAACACCTTATTTGCACACCCCAGCCAAGCACTTTGCGAGAGCTCCAAGATCATGGCTAGAAGGACCATATAAAACCAACTCATTACATCACAGTCACATAGTTATTTAATGATGGCATCTTGATTCAAACCCAAGTAGCTTCTCATGAGCTAGTTGGGTAGGTAGATGGGTATCTGAATAAGTATATAGATTAATACACTTAATGATAAATAAATTAATAAATGGATGGACAGATAATCTAGTACAATTATCAAGGAAATAGGACTTTGGAAAAAGGACCTTTAAACACAATATATTTATTCTTATCTTATGAGTATTCTCATAAGATAAGAATACTTATCTTTATTTGTTAAAATATATGTCTTAGCCAAAGCACACATATTGTGGTGTTCTTTGTCTAAAGATCATATTTGTATAGGAATGATTTCATTTTTTCTGGCGAAATAAAAAGAAAATGTATTATCGTTCAATACTAATAAGATCTCCTGCCCCATTTATAGCATTTTCCTAAGAAATATTCACCTTATGACAACAATAGAATATTATTTTTATTGTAACTTGTGGCAGTGTCTATAACACTTCACTTATTATTCATTAATTTATTTGTATTTATACATTCAGCGAAAATTTGTTAAGTCCCTACTACGTGCCTGACAATTTTCTATGCTGGTATATCTGAGGGATCCACAGATAAAGAGATAATGTTATCATAATTACTGGAATCATGAAGAATAAAGCAGGCTAAGAACATACTAATGTAGAGAATGAAGGTGTTTCTTTTTCATGGTTGTGTAATATTATGTTAAACAGCTAGAAAAGGCACTTTTGAGTTATGGGACTCAGAGCATAGACATTTAGTATTCCAGGCAGAAGGAACAAATAGTATAATTCGTATAATGGCTTGAGGCATGGGTCAAGAACAACAATTAGGGAAGTGTGCCTTAATCAGACTTGCAAAGCCAAGAATGACTGAAGAAGGGATGAAGGGCCAGACAATAAGGGCAATGTAAGCCATAGTATATGAAGTATGGCGATCATATGAAGTGTGAGAGGACATCATTTAAGGGTTTTGAGCAGGGGTATATATTAATGAGTTCCTTTACAGGAACCTATTCTGTGATTCTGTACTGTGACAACCTCTGAAATTTTCAGAAATATTTTTCTGTGATTTATAATTAAGGCTCTGCTTCAATCCTTGATACACATTTTAAAGTTGCACAAATTCCAAGGTAGTAGTCCTAGTTGTTTTATAGCAGTGGCTGTAAACTGTATTGTGCTGAAGAATCACCAAGTTCCATTTCTGCCTAAGATGTAGAAAACTGGAGAGAATCACACCATTCTAACAAAGAAAAGGGAGAAGATAACTAATAGTCATAACATTCTTTAAACCTATCAGAGAGGTGAGGTTTCAATGGCAACAAAGTAGCCTGGATTCCTATAAAAGTCAGTCACCTTTATGCAAAGTGAATTGTGCAGAATATTTCATCTGCACAGGAGATAGAGGAGACTACCATACAAGTGTGTAAAAATAAGCCTACTAAAAATTTAATGAGTGCTAAAGGCTAAGTATGAGATACTATAGGAATATAAACTGCTGGCAGCCACAGATCAAGGCTTCAAGAACACTCATGAGCTCTTTTGTACAGGCATCCACTGGTTTCATGTGAGAAGTTGAGGTGAGTAGTGCAGGATACTTACTGTATTTGTGAGTGTGTCGTACTTTGGTGGCTTGTGTGTGGCTGTGATGCTGGAAGCTATGCCATGGTATTTCAAATGACATCATGGTCACCCATAGTGGACAGGTTTTGGCAGAGCTTCCAGACTAAGGCAGACTAGGAAGAAGGCCCTGGTGATTTACCTCTTGAAAAAAACTGGCCAGTGAAAAACTTATGAATAGCAGTGGAACGTTCTCTGGAAGAGTGCCTGAAATGGCCCCTTTAGGTTGGAAGGCACTCAAAACAGGGCTGGGATAAAGCTGCCTCTTCAAAGAAGAGTTGACCCAAATGACATGAATGGAGTAAAGCTTTGGAAACCTTCATTTAATGATGTGGCAAGACTCAAAATGATAAGAAGCAGCTGCAAACATCCACGATAAGGTGGAAGGTATGAATTATGAACTTGGAAAAAATGAAATGGAACACATAAAGATCAATATCCCAGGCGTTAGGGAGCTGAAATGGACTGGTACTGGCCATTTTGAATACGACAATCATATGGTGTACTATGTCAAAATGACAAATTGAAGAGGAATGACATGGCGTTCATGGTAAAAAAAAAAAAAAAAAAACTTTTCAAGATCTATCCTGAAGTACAACACTGTCAGTTATAGGATAATACCCATACACCTACATGGAAAACCAGTTAATTTGACTATTATTCAAATTTACGCACCAACCATTAATGAAAAAGATGAAGAAACTGAAGATTTTTACCAACTTCTGAAGTCAGAAATTGATCGAATATGCAATCAAGATGCATTGATAATTTCTGGTGATTGTAATGGAAAAGTTGGAACCAAAGAAGAAGGATATGTGCTATTGGTATTTCAAATGCCATCAGGGTCACCCATGGTGGACAGGTTTTTGGAAATATGGCCTTGGTGATAGAAACTGCAGCAAAGGTCACATGATAGAATTTTGCAGATCAATAACTTATTCTTTGCAAATACCTTTCTTCAACAACATGAATGGCGACTATGCACATGGATCTCACCAGATGAAGTACACAGGAATCAATTTGACTACATCTGTGGAAAAAGACGATGGAGAAACTCAACATAATAGTCTGAACAAAGCCAGGGGCTGACCGTGGAACAGAACATCAATTGCTTGTATGCAAGCACGAGTTGAACCTCAAGAAAATTAAAACAAAGTATGACCTTGCATATATTCCACCTGAATTTAGAGACCATCTCAAGAATAGATTTGATGTATTGGACACTAACAATTAAAGTCCAGACAAGTTGTGTGATGGCATCGAGGATATCAAGCATGAAGAAAGCAAAAGGTCATGAAAAATAAGGGAAAGAAAGAAAAGATCAAAATGAATGTCAGAAGAGACTCTGAAATTTGCTCTTGAACATAAAGTAGCTAAAGCGAAGGGAAGAAATGATGAAGTAAAAGAGCTGCACAGAAGATTTTGAAGGGCAGCTTGAAAAGACAAAATAAAGTATTATAATAAAATGTGCAAAGATCTGGAGCTAGAAAAGGAAAGAAGATTCTCAGAGTTTCTTAAGTTAAATGAACTAAAGAAAAAATTGAAGCCTCGAGTTGTGATATTGAAGGATTCTATGGGCAAAAAAAAAAGAACTCAGAAAGCATCAAAAGAAGATGGAAGGAAAACACAGAGTCACTGTACCAAAAAGAATTGGTAAACATTCAACCATTTCAGGAGATAGCATATGATCAAGAACCAATGGTACTGAAGGAAGAAGTCCAAATTGCGCTGAAGGTATTGGTGGAAAAACGTGACTCCAGGAACTGATGGAACACCAATTGAGATGTTTCAACAAACTGATGCTATGCTTGAAGAGCTCACTTGTCTATGCCAAGAAATTTGGAAAACAGCTACCTGTACAGTGGAAAGGAAGAGATCCATATGTGTGCCCATCCCAAAGAAATCTGGTCCAACAGAATGCAGGAATTATCTAACAATATCATTAGTATTACATACAAGTAAAATTTTGCTGAAGATACTTCAAAAACAGCAGTGCATTTACAGGGAACTGCCAGAAATTCAAGCTGGATTCAGAAGAGAGTGTGGAATGATGGATATCATTGCTGATGTAAGATGGATCTTGGCTGAAAGAAAAGAAAGATGTTTACCTGTATTTTATTTACCATGACAGGGCATTCAAATGTGTGGATTATAACTAATTATGAATAACATTGCGAAGAAGAGGAATTCAGAACACTTTATTGTGCTTGTGCGGAACCTGTACACAGACCAAGAGGCAGCCGTTCAAACACAGCAATGGAGTACTGCGTGGTTTAAAATCAGGAAAGGTTTGTACCAGTGTTGTATCCTTTCAGCATACTTATTCAATCTGTATGGTGAGCAAATATTCCTAGAAGCTGGACTATATAAAGAAGAAGGAGGTATCATAATTGGAAGACTTATTAACAACCTACAAAAGCAGAAGACACAAACTTGCTTGCTGAAAGTGAAGAGGACTTGAAGATTTTACTGATGAAGATCAAAGACTACAGCCTTCAGTATGGATTACCCATCAACATAAAGAAAACAAAAAACTCACAAGTAGATGAATAATGAGTATCATGATCAATGGAGAAAAGATTGAAGTTGTCAAGGATTTCATTTTACACGGATCTACAATCAACACTCATGGAAGTGGCAGTCAAGAAATCAATGTATTGCAATGGGCAAAAGACATCTTTAAAGTGTAAGCATTGAATAGCAAAGAAGTCACTTTAAGGACTAAGGTGCACTTGATCCAAGCCATGGTGTTTTCAAACACCTCACATGCATGCGAAAGCTGGACAACGAATAAGGAAGACGAAAGAAGAACTGATGCCTTTGAATTATGATGTTGACTAAGAATATTGCATATACCTTGAACTGCCCAAAGATTGAACAAATCTACCTTGGAAGAAAGACAGCCAGAATTCTCCTAGGAAGGGACTTTGTCTCATGTACTTTTGACACGTTCTTAGGAGGGACCAGCCCCTAGAAGTGGATATCATGTGCGGTAAAGTTTTTAAAGTGGGGTCAAAAAACACCTTCAACCAGATGGATTGACACAGTGGTTGCAACTATAGGAACAAACATAGAAATGATTGTAAGGATGGTGCAGGACTGATCAATGTTTTGTTCTGTTGTACACAGGGTCATTAAGAGTCAGAACGAACTCGATGGCACCTAACAGCAGTGCAGGACAACATTATTTATGCATCAATTATAATTTGTTACCCTTTAATACATATGTATACAATAAACAACATAAAATAAATATATTTATATGATAAAGAACATAAAAATAAATGTTTTATGAAAGTATATGTGATACATAAATAAATATTAAAAAACCCATTGCCATTGGGACGATTCTGACTTATAACGGCCCTATAGGCAGGGTAGAACTGCCCCACAGGGTTTCCAAGGAAACCCTGGATTTGAACTGCCAACCTTTTTGTTAGCAGCCTGAGCTCTTAACCATTGCTCCGTCGGGGCTCCAAAATAAATATTAGGTAAAAAGAATTACCTTTTGTTATTAAATAAAAACAAAATGTAAGATATTCTTTTGTTCTTGTCCACATTAAAAATATATATGTATGCCTTGTACATGCTCCTTCAGTTTCCTAATAACATGTAATATGAGCAAAGCATGTTGATTTTCTATTTTCCATTGCATTCAGTTTTATATTAAATGGAATTCTGTGGGATATACCTAGATTAACCTGCATAACTTCTACATAATCATAAGTGGTGGGGAGCCCTACAATCATATTTAATATTTTTATTTTGTTTTACAAAATATGATCAAAAGAATTTGCAGCTCTTCTGAGGTCTTTTACAGTGCTAATCTATAAATGTGGATTTTTATATAACAACAGAAAAATTAAAAACCTTTGTCAATGTAGAAAACAGCATTTTTTTTCTCAGAAATGCAGGACTTTAAAATTAGAAAGGTTATAACTGTTTACCTGTATTTGTGTTTTTTCTTCACAATAATAATCTGTCGATGTAACATTAAGCATTTTGAGATCTTCAAATGAAAAGTAAATGACAAATGCAATTAAAAAATTATTCCAATGCTCATTTCAATTCAATCCATTCACAGAACGTTTTCTTTTCTCTTTGGATTTATCTGGTACTGTGGTCATTTATACACTTGTGTTTTTTCATTTCTTTGATATTTTTAACTTTGTCTAAGTCCCATGTTTGGATTCAGAACTGCCTGAATATGTCCAGGTTATGATTATTATTTCTTCAGGGTATGGATGATAAATTATATGTTCATTCAACACATACAGTTTCATATAATTTCTATAACTACACACACCATATTGTATTGCAATTATTAGTGTATCTGTAGCCTCTTATACTGTTAGCTATTTTAGGGCAAAGCGCATGTCTTAATCATTTCTTTAATCCTCAATACCAATGTCTGGTATAATATACTCATAATTTTCTAAAAATTCATTTCTATATTCATAAGGTAAATTTTATTAGGTTAAAAACTATTGTTCCTTAAGTGGCTCTAAATTTCCCTAGATTACAGTAGAACATTTTTGTTAATATAAAAAACAATTTTAACTGGACAAAATATATTTCCAAGGTCCATTGTTTGACAGCTGCTTTCACATGATAACTTATCCTTATTCCTCAGCTTCTTTGACTTCACTTCCAGCTGTAGGCAATCTGAGCCTTCTTTGGTTTCCAGTGGAAACCCTGGTGGTGTAGCGGTTAAGTGCTATGGCTGCTAACCAAAGGGTCGGCAGTTCAAATCCGCCAGGTGCTCCCTGGAAACCCTATGGGGCAGTTCTACTCTGTCCTATAGGGTTGCTGTGAGTCGGAATCGACTCGACTGCACTGGGTTTGGTTGGTTTTGGTTAGTTTCCTGTCTTCCTGACAAAGCGGCTTTTGCCTATTGTTTCGCCTCTGCTTTCTTCATTCTCCGTCTTTCTTCTAATATTTCTCTTCACTGTTTATAATAATGGCAGGGATTCCTTCAAAACTTTTTTTAAATAGTCTTTATTGCTTCTCAATAGTTCCTGCTTACTAGTTTACGCTTTTTTTTTCTATTCCCCTTTAATTAATTGTGGATGGCATTTATGACTTGCTTTTAACCAACAGAATACAGCAAGAGATGTGAGGTCACCCCTTGATTAGGTTACATTCTATGTTTAAAGTGGTGATGTCACTCCCTCATGATTAAGGTTTATGTAGTATGTAAAACTCTGTCTTAACTAAATGGAACTAGAGACTTTTCTCCTTTGCTGGTTTTCTGGAAGAGGGATTATGGAGGAAATCAAATGGCAAGAAAATGCCAGCATCTTCTAGTATCTTGAAGTTCACAACAGCAAGAATGTGAACCTCAGTTAGGCAATCACAAGAAAATTAAGTTTGCCAATAACCTGAAGGAGACTGGAAGCAAGCAGTTCTTTCTCCAGTTGAGCTTCTCATGAAACCACAGCCCACCCAGTGCCTTGATTGTCGCCTTATAATTGTCCCTGAAGCAGAGGACCCTGAAGTTAAACCAGGACCGGGCTCCTAAACCAGGAAAATTTTGAGACAATAAATACACACATTTTAAGCTACTAAGTTTAAGGTAATTTCTCAGACAGCAACAGAAAACTAGTATAGAATATAGACTAATTCATATGGTTGTTCCGGTTGTGTAATGCACAATTTTAGAAATCCGATTCACATCACAATTCAAGTTGTGCAATGCACAACCTTTACAATTATATGTCAGCTCTGTTTCCTTATATATTTAGTCATTTTCCTGCAGGAAAGTGTTCATGTCTTGCACCTCTGCATATCCATCCTAGCATATTTAAACACAATAAATTTTTCCTGACTTGAAGTAGAACAAATTGCATTTGGGAAAAAAAGAAAACAACCAACTTTTGACAACTTCTAGCACATATTTTTATTAATTTTTTGATGTTCTATGATCCTTGGAGGTCATTCTAGTCACTTTGTCAGATTTTATAGATAAGTGAAGTAAAGCACAACTTTATTCAATGACTTGCCAAAGGACACATTCCTTTTTGTGTCCACTTAATGGTGAAATTGACATTTCATGCATTATGACACCCAGACTTATGCTCAATCTACTACTTTATGCTACCATTTTTCTGTCCTGTGTATATTCTTAAATGTTTATGGCATTTTAACAGTAAAAATGAATGGTAAACTATAGAATGCATTTACTTATTAAGACTGTAAATATGTTATCTTTAATAACATAGAATGAGAACTAATGTGAAATTTTTCATAAAATTGTAATGATTTTCTTCAAAATGGTAAACTCTTAAAAACATCAAACCTGTTGCCGCTGAGTCAATCCCAAATCATAGTGACCCTATAGGACAGAGCCGAGCTGTCCTATAGGGTTTCCAAGACTGTAAATCTTTACAGAAGCAGACTGCCACGTCTTTCCCCTACAGAGCAGCCAGTAGTTTTAAGCTGCCAATCTCAAGCAATTAACCACTGCACCACCAAGGCTCTGATATACAGGCATTCCCCAGATGACGAACAAGTTCCATTTCTGAATCTGTCTTTAAGTTAAATTTGTACATAGGTTGGAACAATGTCAGTTAGTGAAATATTTGTCTTAGTATAGAATATATACTAATACACCATGGACTGCCAGAAAAACAAGCAAATTTGTCTTGAAAAAGTACAGTCAGAATGCTTCCTAAAATAGAGGATAGTGAGACTTGATTGTATGTATTTTGGACAGGCTATCAAGGGGAAGCAGTCCCTGGAGGAGGACAGAGCGCTTGGTAAAGTAGAAGGTCAGTAAAGAAAGAGGAAGACCGTCAAGGAGATGGATTGACACAGTGGCTGTAACAATGGGTGCAAACATGGCAACAATGGTGAGGATAGCAGAAGACCAGGCAGTATTCATTCTGTTGTGCATGGGGTCAACAGAACCTAAAAACAACTACAACGTAGTATAGAGTTTACCCTTCTATGCCTTAAAGAAACACTTAAAGAACCTTAAAGAAACACTTCCAGATACACCAATAATAATACTAAAACATCTTTAACAATAATCCAGTGATAATAACAACGTTTTGATGTGCATCACACAGTATAGCCTGTTTTACTATTACAGAGCATTGTGTGTACCTTGAATTTCCAATATAGTAGACTTTACAGGGGTTGTCTGGTAACTATCGGTTGGCTGTACATAAGTCGGACATTTGTAACCCCAGGGCTGCCTGTATTTAATAATGTTAAGCAATTATTTTAAAAATGAGATTTACTTTTTTCAATGTACAAAGGTTGAAAGAGAATTTTGCATGATTTATATGTATGAGCTCTTCTTGTGAAAAGAGGTGCTGACAACATTTGCGGTTGACTGTTCTCATAAGGATGTTTGTATAGCAACCAGCTAAAAAAATAGATGTAGTGTCTCGCTCCAGAGCCAAAGCTTGCCACGCTTACTGCCTAGCATAAAAGATTTGGGTTTCCTAAATTCAAGGCTTCTTTCATGTAAAGACACTAAATGCATATGCCAGTATCACCTGATCTTCTTATTGCTCTTCTATGGGATGTGGGGTTCCAGAAACTGAAACAACATCCTGACACACTGTGTTGTGTGCCTTTGAGTTGATTATGACTCATAGCAACCTACTGCTATTTCTGTAAGTAATGATGTCTTTTGATCCAGGAGTCTCCTGTATTTGCCAGCATGAATGTAATGGTGGGAGGCCAATTTGTTAGATTACAAGTGGGGAAAATCGCAGATCCATCAGAGTCCTTGATGATAAAGTACACTTCCTTCTTTTTTTTAAGAAAGTTATCACAAAATTAAATAAAACAACCCTATCATAAAATCAAGAAGAGCCATTACTAATTCCACAATTTAGAGTCACTGTCCTTTACAGGATTTCATTTTACTTGGATCCACAATCAAAACCCATGGAAGCAGCAGTCAAAAATCAAATGATGCATTGCATTGGGCAAATCTGCTGCAAAAGACCTCTTGAAGCTATTAAAAAGAAAATATGTCACTTTAAGGAGTAAAGTGCACCTGACCCAAGCTATGGTGTTTTCAATTGCCTTATATGTATGTGAAAGCTGGAAAATGACTTAAGAGGACCAAAGAAGAATTGATGCTTTGAATTATAACGTTGGCGAAAAATACTGACTACACTGTAGACTGCCAGGAGAACGAAAAATCTGTCTTGGAAGACATACAGACAGAATGCTCATAAGAAGCAAGGATGACAAGACTTCGTCTCATATACTTTGGACATGTTATCAGGAGGGACTAGTCCCTGGAGAAGGACATCATGCTTGGAAAAGTAAGACCAAAAGAGGAAGTCCCTAAAGAGATGGATTGACACAGTGGCTGCGACAATGGGCTCAAGTATCACAACTCTTGTGAGGATGGTGCAGGACCAGGCAGTGTTTCATTCTCTTGCACATACTGTCACTATGAGTCGGAACCGACTCGATGGCACCTAACAGCAACATCCTTTACAATTCACATAAGTAATTTATCCAAATAGTTAGAGATTATCTCCTAATTTAATGTTACCATTCACTCTTATGATTCTTTTCTTAAATTTTTCATAAGTATCTTCAAATTAATTTTCTGTTTATTCTGCATAACCTCTTTCTAAACTGATGTGATTTGAAAAGAAAATCTTTTCAAGAGAGGAACCAAGGATTCCACATTAGTTTGTGTAGAATTCCAGAAAGTCATTTTTTCCATTAAAAAATCCATGTGCTATTTTTCTAAAGTCAAAAATAATATATAGTTTTATGCTTCAATAAATATTTCATGTTAAAAAATAAAGTTTCATAAATATATGTCTAAGTTAAAACATTGGGAAATGATACATCGCTTATCCTGATACTAAAATATTTATTCAGCCTTTTGTACTGTGCAATGGCTTCCAGGCAAATTCTGTTTACTTTTTCTCAGAAATTGCCTCAAGAGATATAATTCTTAAACTATACTAAATTAACATTACTGCTGTTTTATGGAAGCTATGATTATTCATAGTATCCTCATTTGTCTACTGTGGTTCTATTGGGAAAGAAATACTGTTCATTTTCGAAAGACCTTCTGCCATGATTACAGAGTCATGCTGTGAAGTTTAAAATGTGTGCAATTCTGTGCTATTTGAGAAAATAATCACACTGTTTACATGCAGTGATGATGTTAATGAAACTAGGTCATCATCTTTAAACAAATGTTTAACCCTATTAGTGGAATAAATATTCACTGTTGAAATAATTTGCTAATTGTTTTCCCTTGATTCAGATACTATTTGGCATTTGATCGCTTATTCATTTTGTACATTGTTTTATTTAGGTTTAAAAACGCCTTTAAATTTAAACAGTAGCTCATTTTACTATGAATAATAAGCAAATAATAATAATAATACATGTCATAACATATCCTAGATATCCAGAACTAAATAGCAAAAACATTTTGGTACATTTCTGAATACAAAAAAAATAGTATCATTCTACTTACATGTACTTTCAATTGTCTACCACTTATTTTAAACTGTGTTGGAGCCTTGGTGGTGCAGTGGTTAGGAGTTTGGCTGCTAACCAGAAGGTCAGCAGTTCAAATCCACTCCTTGGAAACCCTGTGGGGCAGTTCTACTCTGTCCTATAGGGTCGCTATGAGTCAGAATCGACTTGACGGCAATAGGTACCACCAACAGTCTTCAAGCCAAACTAAGACCTTACTATGAAGCACAGAAAAATTCCTCTAGCCTCTACTGAACACTCTATTCTAAAAACTCTTCTCTAATTTAGGTATTTTTTTAGACCAGCATCCCACATGTAGGTACCAAATGCTGTGTTAGTTATCCAGTACTGCTACAACAGAAATACAAGTGGATGGCTTTAACAAACAGAAATTTATTTTCTCACCTTTTAGGAGGTTAGAAGTCAGAACTCAGGGCACTGGCTCTAGGGGAGGGCGTTCTCTCTGCTTGCTCTTGGAGAAAATCCTTGTCTCTTTTCAGCATCTGTTCCTTGGTTCCTTGGTGATCTTCATGTGGCCTGGCATCTCTCTTCCCCCACCTCTGTTTCCTTTGCTGTGCGTGATCAGCTCTTTTTATATCTTGATGTGATTTGCTCAAGACAGACCCTACACTGATAAGGCCTCATTAACATAATAAAACCCTATTCCTAAATGGGTTTTAGGATTTACAACACATATATTGGGGGGACAAAATTCAATCCACAACATTTGGTTGGAGCATTTTTCTATGTATTTCCATAAAATAAATTTTAAGATCACATCAAATTTTATCTTCTGTAATAATGAAACTACAATGGGATACTTAAAAACATACATTTTGGGGTTTCACATATTTGAGACAAACTTTTGACTCCAGCACCTATTTTGGGAGCATGTCACTCTATTTGCAGAATAAGAAACTGAAGTTTAAAGAAGTTAAGAGTGACATGCTCCCAAAATACGTGCTGAAGTCAAAAGGTTATGCCAACTGTGTAAAATCTCGAAGTCCTGGTGGCACAGTGGTAAAACACTTGGCTGTTAACCAGAAGGCTGGTGGTTTGAATCCACCAGCTGCTCCATGGGAGAAAGATGTGGCAGTCTGCTTCCCTAAAGATTTACAGGCTTGGAAACACTATGGGCAGTTCTACTTTGTCCTATAGGGTTGCTAGGAGTCAGAATAGACTTGAAGGCAACGGGTTTTTCTTTTTTAATGTTTATCTCTCTCTCTGTATATAGTGTTATTGTGCGTGTAATATTGTAATCAGGATCATAACCATATTTTGTGGAGCCAATATACCAAAATAGGTGCACAAAGTTTAATATTGTCTTAGAATTTCATTATATGAATGCAATGTGTTTTACCTAAGCAATTGTTTAATGTTGTAAACATACATGTACATTAGGGAGCATTATAAAAAATATATATGTATTATTATAGAATAGGGAGTCCTTGGGTGGCTCAAATAGTTAAGTGATGGACTACTAACCCAAAAGTTGGCAGTTCAAACTCAGCGTTACCTCAGAAATAAGGCATGGCAAGCTACTTTTGAAGGTGACAGCGTAAAAACCCTGTGGAGCAGTTCTTTGGCAAGAGTCAGAATTGACTTGATGGAGACAAAATTATAGCACATCTTTCTTTCTAAATGAATGTCTTTGGGTAATTTTGTAAATATTTTTGGATCACATGAAAGAAATATTTAAAAATTAATAGACAATAATAAAGTTACTAGTAATTTTAATGCAACTAAACAACTAATGTTAACATCATCACTGTGTTTTTTCTGCAACACTACTATCACCAGAACCACCCGTCCATACAAAAAAAAGGAAAATAAAAAAAAAAGAAGAGATAAAATAAAGGGGAAGAAAGAAAAATTGTAATAAAATAATTCATTATTATAAAAATGGCCTCCAGAATAATTGTAAAAATTGCACAGTAGCCAGTGGTTATTTGATATTGTACCTAAACCAAAAAACTAACCTTCTTGCTGTCAAGTCCATTCCAACTCATAGCAACCCTACAGGACAGAGCAGAAGTCCCATAGGGTTTCCAAGGAGTGTCTGGTGGCTTTGAACTACCAACCTTTTGGTTAATAGCCATAGCTCTTAACCATCACACCAACAGGGTTTCTGATATTCTGCATAGTTGGTATCATAAGTTTTTTGACAAACCTTTTTATCTTTACTGATCTGATGAATTACCTTATGATATCCTTTAACCATTTTTCTGTTCTGTTTTGCATTTATGAATGTTCCATCTATAGCAGTCATTTATCGCACTGAATATCAGTCTGTAGCACAAAATTTCCAAGTGTTTTCAATACATTGGAAGTTTGTCTCTCAATCGTATTTACATTGTTGTTTTTATTTTTACTCATTTTTTTTTTCAATTTCTACTTTGGCAAAATTACCTTTTTTTTTTTTGCTTTGTTTTGATTACTATATCTTATACAGGAAGATTTTTCCACATTTTGTATTTGCAAGTATCAATCAAAAGAAATTGACAAAGGACATGAACAGACACTTCACCTAGCAGGACATTCAGGCAGCCAACAGACACAGGAAAAGATGCTCGAGATCATTAGTCATATATACGTATATATATATACATATATATATATATGTATATATATACACACACACACACGTTTGTGTGTGCTACATGCAGCCCAGGTGGCGAAGTGGTTAAAGGCTTGGCTGCTAACAAAAAGATTCACAGTTTGAATCTTTCAGCTGCTCCTTGGAAACACTATGGGACAGTTCTGCTCTGTCTTATAGGGTCACTGTGATTCAGAAATGACTTGATGGCAATGAGCTTGGTTTTTGGTTTTGGTGTGCTACATATATACCCATATATATAATAAAATGCATAGGGAGCACAGTTAGGAAGAATTCCTAGACAGATCCAAACAACTTGCAGGATTGCTTTACTGGTTTAAAAGGCTTAGGACCCTAGTCTTGTGAGACAACTGAGTCATTTGTCATAACATAGTTCATAAAGGTAATATTCTACACCCTAGTTTGGTGAGTAGTGTCTGGGGTATTAAAAGATTGTGAGTGGTCATCTAAGGTGCAACTATTGGTCTCTATTTGTCTGGAGCAAAAGAGAATGAAGGAAACCAAAGGCTAAAGGAAGAAATGAGTCCACAAGACAAATATCCCAGAATGAGTCATGGCCTCTTCTAACCTGAGACCAGAACTGGATGGTGCCTGGCTACCACTACCAACTGTTCTGACCAGGGTCGCAATAGGAGGTCTCAGATAGAATGGGAGAAGAATGTAGAATAAAATTTAAATCCCTAAAAAAGACCAGAGCTACTGGATCAATGGAGACTAGAGGAGCCCCCCAAGGCTATCACCTTAAGATAGATACCCTTTGAACTTAGAACAGAAGCTATTTCTGAGGTCACCCTTTAGCCAAATAATACATTGGCTTATAACACTTGTGAGTAATGTGCTCCCTTAAACAATCAACTATATGAGACCAAATAGTCAATATTTACCAAAAAACAAAAATAAGAAGGCAAAGAGAAGAAGGGGAGCTAAACCAATGGAAATAGAACCATAGAATGGAAATAATGAGAATGCTGACACATTGCATTAATTGTAACCAATAACAGGGAACAATTTGTGTAAAAATTACTAAATGGGAACCTTATTCGCTGTGTAAACTTCCATCTAAAACACAATAAAATATGTTAAAAAAAAAAAAAAAAGAACGTTTGTATAGCAAACACCCTTGGAAGACAGATAAAATGTCTTCCTACAGGGTAGAGGAAACCCATACATATATTTCTTTCTTGGCAAAGGTAATGTCTCTCTTCAGTGTGTAGATGTTGGATAGAATTGATGGCAGCCCAATAACGGAAATGGTGGTTTTCTAAGAGGATTCTTAGCTGTGACACAAAATTGTGTGTGAAGCATCAGCCTGGACTCCAGGCTTCACTCCTGTGGGAATTGGGAGGCAAGGATACAGATGTGAACATAAAGCTCATGTTTTCTGCTTGCTGTGAGAAATGAAATTCTTTATCTCTGGCACAGGAGTCTATTGTCTTCTGCCCACATCTATGAAACTGTTACCTGTTATCTTAGAAACTGGGTAAAGTCTAGACCCTTCAAGATGTAGACAGAGTCACACTCCTTTGAGATGCTCAATTAAAAAGCTGGTAATTCAAAGATAATGTTTGTAAATAAACCCCAAATTATTATGTAAAGTAGGGTGTCAAAAATGCTTTGACTGACTAGATTGTAAAAGAAAAATTTAAACCAGATCACAAAGGTAAAGGAATAATAGAATGGGCAAACTGTGATATATCTGCCCTGTGTAAAGTATTTGCATTTTTATTTTGTTTTTTCCCTGACTTATTTAACATTATGCTGTTCAAATAAACTACATAATTAAGTCAAACCTGGCTTAAACACTGACACTTTGTGAGTCTTTAGCAGAAGTTTAAAACTTTGCAATAAATTTCTATGTTCCCTATTTAAGACTACCAAGGTTGCTGCTGTTAGAAGAAATAAATGCAAAGATAAGGGTTTGGAAAATCTCTAGCTTCTACCTTTCTTTCTAGGTATTCTCCAGCAATTCAAGGGAATTTGAAGAGTTCAGAAAATGTTTAAAGTCTCCATTTGCTTTTTTTTTTTTTTCCCATCTTCAGGCTGGTGCATCTGATCAGGGTTATAAATACTTCATAAATACTTCATAGTACCCTTAAATTCAGTCTCATCATTGTTCATTAGTATTGTTGAAGCCAGCAGTAACTTTTTTAAGGAGATACCCACTCTTTTAACATCAGTTATTTCACAAAGTCAAGACTTTTGCATCAAAATGAATCTGTTAAAAAATCATGGTTTGTAACCATTTCATTTTGGGAGAAAAATGTGGCAGTCTGCTTCCATAAAGATTTATTGTTTTGGAAACCCTACGTAGCAATTCTACTATGTCCTGTAGAGTCATCATGAATCAGAACTGACTCCAAGGCAGTGAGTTTGGTTTGGGTTTTGAATAACTTTTTAGCATAGTTCATCTACCATATGAAAATTTATAGCAATGTGTGAAAAACAATAATTTAAGTCCACAATCTCTGTCTGCAAATATATATATATAAAAATACCTGTTTTTCATGACTGAAATTAATTTTGCTTTTATGCCTTTTCCACTGGATTGATGGAAATTTTTATCTTTAAGCGTTCTTAGAGTTTCTCTCCCTTCTACTCTCTTGTTGGTTACCAACATTCTAGTGCCAATGTTTTGGAATGGTCCTCCAGTCATTGGCCCATACATTCCTGGAATGTCCATTTCCCGGTAGCATGGGCCCTCATGTCTGATGACTCATTCTCTGGTGTTATGTTGACATGCTTTGGAGTGGAAAATCTGCTTCCAAGCTTATTCAAGATGCCTTTTGCAGTTGAGCAGCCTTTTCTTCTTTGGAGTCTTTTTGCTTTCTGGGAAACTTACCCAGAAACACAAAAACCATGTTCTTATTTCTGTACACCCATTCTGCACCACTTTTTCTCTCTCCTATGTGCTATTTTCCCCTTTAAGTAAATGATGTTTTATCACATGGAATCAAATTCATTTATGTTTTTGACTATGCATTTTTTTTTCTCCTGATATCCTGAATGGGAAATGCAGGAAGAAAAACTATATAAGATAGTATCTGTAGATATCACTTTTACCAAACTTATTTTTTGTATTCCTAACATAGCTCTCATTCTCCCTCTTCCTTTCCTTTCTCCTTCCTTCTCTCTCTCATACACACACACACACAATTCCATTGATTTTTTTTTTTTTTCCAAATGCTACTTCAGCAGTATCTCATAGAGTCATAGGGGTTTGGTGTACAGTAATTTATTGCCATAATTACGTGGATATGTTAGATTCAGACTAATTGATTTAATTTTCTCTTTGATTAAATAATTGTTTTTATAAAGGGTTGTTTTAATATTAAATAAAAAGTAAAAATAGCTGCTGCTGTGGAGTTAATTGTGACTCTGGCCTTCAATGTGTGTCGGATTAGGATGGAGGTCCACAGGGTTTTCAGTGGCTGACTGTTTGGAAGTAGATCACCAAGTTTTTCTGCTGAAGCTCCTCTGGGTAAATATGACTTCTAACCTTTTGGTTAACAGCCAAGAACATTAACCCTTTGTACCACCTAGGGATTATACTGATTAGTTTTTTTTTTTAATTAACTTTTATTAAGCTTCAAGTGAACGTTTACAAATCCAATCAGTCTGTCACATATAAGTTTACATACATCTTACTCCCTACTCCCACTTGCTCTCCCCCTATTGAGTCAGCCCTTTCAGTCTCTCCTTTCGTGACAATTTTGCCAGCTTCCCTCTCTCTCTATCCTCCCATCCCCCCTCCAGACAACAGTTGCCAACACACTCTCAAGTGTCCACCTGATTTAATTAGCTCACTCTTCATCAGCATCTCTCTCCCCCCCTCTGACCAGTCCCTTTCACATCTGATGAGTTGTCTTCGGGGATGGTTCCTGTCCTGTGCCAACAGAAGGTCTGGGGAGCATTGCCGCCGGGATTCCTCTAGTCTCAGTCAGACCATTAAGTCTGGTCTTTTTATGAGAATTTGGGGTCTGCATCCCACTGATCTCCTGCTCCCTCAGGAGTTCTCTGTTGTGCTCCCTGTCAGGGCAGTCATCGATTGTGGCCGGGCACCAACTAGTTCTTCTGGTCACAGGATGATGTAGGTCTCTGGTTCATGTGGCCCTTTCTGTCTCTTGGGTTCTTAGTTGTTGTGTGACCTTGGTGTTCTTCATTTTCCTTTGCTCCAGGTGAGTTGAGACCAATTGATGCATCTTAGATGGCTGCTTGTTAGCATTTAAGACCCCAGACGCCACATTTCAAAGTGGGATGCAGAGTGTTTTCATAATGGAATTATTTTACCAATTGACTTAGAAGTCCCCGCAAACCATGGTCCCCAGACCCCCGCCCCTGCTCTGCTGACCTTTGAAGCATTCATTTTATCCCAGAAACTTCTTTGCTTTTGGTCCAGTCCAATTGAGCTGACCTTCCATGCCTTGAGTGTTGTCTTTCCCTTCACCCAAAGCAGTTCTTATCTACTGATTAATCCATAAAAAACCCTCTCCCTCCCTCCCTCCCTCCCACCCCCCTTCGTAACCACAAAAGTATGTGTTCTTCTCAGTTTAAACTATTTCTCAAGATCTTATAATAGTGGTCTTATACAATATTTGTCCTTTTGCCTCTGACTAATTTCGCTCAGCATAATGCCTTCCAGGTTCCTCCATGTTATGAAATGTTCCACAGATTCGTCACTCTTCTTTATCGATGCGCAGTATTCCATTGTGTGAATATACCACAATTTATTTACCCATTCATCTGTTGATGGACACCTTGGTGGCTTCCAACTTTTTGCTATTGTAAACAGAGCTGCAGTAAACATGGGTGTGCATATATCTGTTTGTGTGAAGGCTCTTGTATCTCCAGGGTATATTCCAAGGAGTGGGATTTCTGGGTTGTATGGTAGTTCTATTTCTAACTGTTTAAGATAACGCCAGATAGATTTCCAAAGTGGTTGTACCATTTTACATTCCCACCAGCAGTATATAAGAGTTCCAATCTCTCCACAGCCTCTCCAACATTTATTATTTTGTGTTTTTTGGATTAATATCAGCCTTGTTGGAGTGAGATGGGATCTCATCGTAGTTTTAATTTGCATTTCTCTGATGGCTAATGATCGAGAGCATTTTCTCATGTATCTGTTAGCTGCCTGAATATCTTCTTTAGTGAAATGTGTGTTCATATCCTTTGCCCATTTCTTGATTGGGTTGTTTGTCTTTTTGTGGTTGAGTTTTGACAGAATCATGTAGATTTTAGAGATCAGGCGCTGGTCGGAGGTGTCATAGCTGAAAATTCTTTCCCAGTCTGTAGGTGGTCTTTTTACTCTTTTGGTGAAGTCTTTAGATGAGCATAGGTGTTTGATTTTTAGGAGCTCCCAATCGGGTTTCTCTTCATCTTTTTTGGTAATGTTTTGTATTCTGTTTATGCCTTGTATTAGGGCTCCTAGGGTTGTCCCTATTTTTTCTTCCATGATCTTTATCGTTTTAGTCTTTATGTTTAGGTCTTTGATCCACTTGGAGTTAGTTTTTGTGCATGGCGTGAGGTATGGGTCCTGTTTCATTCTTTTGCAAATGGATATCCAGTTATGCCAGCACCATTTGTTAAAAAGACTATCTTTTCCCCAATTAACTGACACTGGTCCTTTGTCAGATATCAGCTGCTCATATGTGGATGGATTTATATCTGGGTTCTCAATTCTATTCCATTGGTCTATGTGCCTGTTGTTGTACCAGTACCAGGCTGTTTTGACTACTGTGGCTGTATAATAGGTTCTGAAATCAGGTAAAGTGAGGCCTCCCACTTTCTTCTTCTTTTTCAGTAATGCTTTGCTTATCCGGGGCTTCTTTCCCTTCCATATGAAATTGGTGATTTGTTTCTCTATTCCCTTAAAATATGACATTGGAATTTGGATCAGAAGTGCATTGTATGTATAGATGGCTTTTGGTAGAATAGACATTTTTACTATGTTAAGTCTTCCTATCCATGAGCAAGGTATGTTTTTCCACCTAAGTATGTCCTTTTGAATTTCTTGTAGTAGAGCTTTGTAGTTTTCTTTGTATAGGTCTTTTACATCCTTGGTAAGATTTATTCCTAAGTATTTTGTGTTCTTGGGGGCTACTGTGAATGGTATTGATTTCGTTATTTCCTCTTCAGTGTTCTTTTTGTTGATGTAGAGGAATCCAAGTGATTTTTGTATGTTTATTTTATAACCTGAGACTCTGCCAAACTCTTCTCTTAGTTTCAGTAGTTTCCTGGAGGATTCCTTAGGGTTTTCTGTGTATAAGATCATGTCATCTGCAAATAGTGATAACTTTACTTCCTCCTTGCCAATGCGGATACCCTTTATTTCTTTGTCTAGCCTAATTGCCCTGGCTAGGACTTCAAGCACGATGTTGAATAAGAGCGGTGATAAAGGGCATCCTTGTCTGGTTCCCGTTCTCAAGGGAAATGCTTTCAGGTTCTCTCCATTTAGAGTAATATTGGCTGTTGGCTTTGCATAGATGCCCTTTATTATGTTGAGGAATTTTCCTTCAATTCCTATTTCGGTAAGAGTTTTTATCATAAATGGGTGTTGGACTTTGTCAAACGCTTTTTCTGCATCAATTGATAAGATCATGTGGTTTTTATCTTTTGTTTATTTATGTGATGGATTACATTAATGGTTTTTCTGATATTAAACCAGCCTTGCATACCTGCTATAAATCCCACTTGATCAGGGTGAATTATTTTTTTGATGTGTTGTTGGATTCTATTGGCTAGAATTTTGTTGAGGATTTTTGCATCTATGTTCATGAGGGATATAGGTCTATAATTTTCTTTTTTTGTAATGTCTTTACCTGGTTTTGGTATCAGGGAGATGGTGGCTTCATAGAATGAGTTGGGTAGTATTGTGTCATTTTCTATGCTTTGAAATACCTTTAGTAGTAGTGGTGTTAACTCTTCTCGGAAAGTTTGGTAGAAGTCTGCAGTGAAGCCGTCCGGGCCAGGGTTTTTTTTTGTTGGAAATTTTTTGATTATCATTTCAATCTCTTTTGCTGTTATGGGTCTATTTAGTTGTTCTACTTCTGAATGTGTTAGTTTAGGTAGGTAGTGTTTTTCCAAGAATTCATCCATTTCTTCTAGGTTTTCAAATTTGTTAGAGTACATTTTTTCGTAGTAATCTGAAATGATTCTTTTAATTTCATTTGGTTCTGTTGTGATGTGGTCCTTCTCGTTTCTCATTTGGGTTATTTGTTTGCTTTCCTGTATTTCTTTAGTCAGTCTAGCCAATGGTTTATCAATTTTGTTAATTTTTTCAAAGAACCAGCTTTTGGCTTTGTTAATTCCTTCAATTGTTTTTCTGTTCTCTAATTCATTTAGTTCAGCTCTAATTTTTATTATTTGTTTTCTTCTGGTGCCTGATGGATTCTTTTGTTGCTCACTTTCTATTTGTTCAAGTTGTAGGGACAGTTCTCTGCTTTTGGCTCTTTCTTCTTTTTGTATGTGTGCATTTATCGATACATATTGGCCTCTGAGAACTGCTTTTGCTGTGTCCCAGCGGTTTTGATAGGAAGAATTTTCATTCTCGTTGCATTCTATGAATTTCCTTATTCCCTCCTTGATGTCTTCTATTACCCAGTCTTTTTTCAGGAGGGTGTTGTTCATTTTCCAAGTATTTGATTTCTTTTCCCTAGTTTTTCTGTTATTGATTTCTAGCTTCATTGCCTTGTGGTCTGAGAAGATGCTTTGTAATATTTCAATGTTTTGGATTCTGCAAAGGTTTGTTTTATGACCTAATATGTGGTCTATTCTAGAGAATGTTCCATGTGCGCTAGAAAAAAAAGTATACTTTGCAGCAGTTGGGTGGAGAGTTCTGTATAAGTCAATGAGGTCAATTTGGTTGATTGTTGTAAGTAGGTCTTCCGTGTCTCTATTGAGCTTCTTACTGGATGTCCTGTCCTTCTCCAAAAGTGGTGTGTTGACGTCTCCTACTATAATTGTGGAGGTGTCTATCTCACTTTTCAATTCTGTTAAAATTTGATTTATGTATCTTGCAGCCCTGTCATTGGGTGCATAAATATTTAATATGGTTATGTCTTCCTGATCAATTGTCCCTTTTATCATTATATAGTGTCCTTCTTTATCCTTTGTGGTGGATTTAAGTCTAAAGTCTATTTTGTCAGAAATTAATATTGCTACTCCTCTTCTTTTTTGCTTATTGTTTGCTTGATATATTTTTTTCCATCCTTTGAGTTTTAGTTTGTTTGTGTCTCTAAGTCTAAGGTGTGTCTCTTCTAGGCAGCATATAGATGGATCGTGATTCTTTATCCAGTCCGTGACTCTCTGTCTCTTTATTGGTGCATTCAGTCCATTTACATTCAGTGTAATTATAGATAAATAAGTTTTTAGTGTTGTCATTTTGATGCCTTTTCGTGTGTGTTGTTGGCAATTTCATTTTTCCACATACTTTTTTGTGCTGAGACGTTTTTCTTAGTAAATTGTGAGATCCTCATTTTCATAGTGTTTGACTTTATATTAGTTGAGTCGTTACGTTTTTCTTGGCTTTTATCTTGAGTTATGGATTTGTTATACCTTTTTGTGGTTACCTTATTATTTACCCCTATTTTTCTAAGTAAAAACCTAACTTGTAATGTTCTATATCGCCTTGTATCACTCTCCATCTGGCAGTTCAATGCCTCCTGTATTTAGTCCCTCTTTTTGATTATTGTGATCTTTTACCTATTGACTTCCATGATTCCCTGTTATGTGTATTATTTTATTTATTTAATCTTAATTTGTTTGTTTTTGTGCTTTCCCTATTTGAGTTGCGTTGATATCAGGGCATTCTGTTTTGTGACCTTGTATTGTGCTGGTATCTGATATCATTGGTTTTCAGACCAAACAATATCCTTTAGTATTTCTTGTAGCTTTGATTTGGTTTTTGCAAATTCTCTAAACTTGTGTTTATCTGTAAATATCTTAATTTCGCCTTCATATTTCAGAGAGAGTTTTGCTGGATATATGATCCTTGGCTGGCAGTTTTTCTCCTTCAGTGCTCTGTATATGTCGTCCCATTCCCTTCTTGCCTGCATGGTTTCTGCTGAGTAGTCTGAACTTATTCTTATTGATTCTCCCGTGAAGGAAACCTTTCTTTTCTCCCTGGCTGCTTTTAAAATTTTCTGTTTATCTTTGGTTTTGGCGAGTTTGATGATAATATGTCTTGGTGTTTTTCTTTTTGGTTCAATCTTAAATGGGGTTCGATGAGCATCTTGGATAGATATCCTTTCGTCTTTCATGATGTCAGGGAAGTTTTCTGTCAGGAGTTCTTCAACTATTTTCTCTGTGTTTTCTGTCCCCCCTCCCTGTTCTGGGACTCCAATCACTCGCAAGTTATCCTTCTTGATAGAGTCCCACATGATTCTTAGGCTTTCTTCATTTTTTTTTTAATTCTTTTATCTGATTATTTTTCAGCTATGTGGTATTGATTCCCTGGTCCTCCAGATGTCCCAGTCTACATTCTAATTGCTCGAGTCTGCTCCTCTGACTTCCTATTGCGTTGTCTAATTCTGTTATTTTATTGTTAATCTTTTGGATTTCTACATGCTGTCTCTCTATGGATTCTTGCAACTTATTAATTTTTCCACTATGTTCTTGAATAATCTTTTTGAGTTCTTCAACAGTTTTATCAGTGTGTTCCTTGGCTTTTTCTGCAGTTTGCCTTATTTCATTTGTGATGTCTTGAAGCATTCTGTAAATTAGTTTTTTATATTCTGTATCTGATAATTCCAGGATTGTATCTTCATTTGGGAAAGATTTTGATTCTTTTGTTTGGGGGCTTGGAGAAGCTGTCATGGTCTGCTTCTTTAAGTGGTTTGATATGGACTGCTGTCTCCGAGCCATCACTGGGAAACTAATTTTTCCAGAAAATCCGCTAAAAATAAATGCAGTCAGATCCCTATCAGAGTTCTCCCTCTGGCTCAGGCTATTCAGATGTTAATGAAGCCGCCTGGGGAGGGTGAGGAGGGATCAGAGAGCTAGGAGAGTAGCACCTCAGAATATAGCCGGAGTTTCTTGTCTTGCTTGGAACGACTATTATATCTGAGATTTCCGCGGGGCGCGTCGCCTATGTGTGCTGGCTGTGTGGAGATTGCCCCCGGGGGGTCTGGCCCCCTGGAGTCACGGTCATATCCTCCGCTGTCAGCCCCACCCCCAAGGTTAAGGTTCCCGTACTGGGACGGCGCACTCCCAACTCCAAAATCAGTCGCTGCCTCCCGGGGACTCCCCGTCCCGCCAGCCGCGTTGCCACGCCACCCCCAGGAACCAGCTGGGCCCCCCCCAGGGTCAGTTCAGGGGGATGGAGCTGCTTCCCGCGCTTTTGCCACGCCCGGGCCGCCAAAATCCCGGCGGGATGGCTCCCCAGCAGGGACGCTGCTCTCCCTGCTCCATGACCAGTCACTGCCTCCCGGGGACTTCTCCCACCGGCTGCGCCCGCGCAAACCGGCTGGGCCCCCTCCTGGAATGAGTTCGTGGCTAGGGCTGGGCCCCTTGTTTGTGCCGTCTGCCCCCCTGGGCTCTGTCCCAAATCGGGCGCCGAAGGTCACCTGACTGGTACGCTGGCTCCAGGCTCTGAAAACAATTGCTGCATCCCCGTATTTGTTCGTTCTCCGTCTCTAAATCTGTGTTTGTTGTTCAGAGTTCATAGATTGTTATGTATGTGATCGATTCACTTGTTTTTCCGAGTCTTTGTTGCAAGAGGGATCCGCGGTAGCGTCCACCTAGTCCACCATCTTGGCCCAACCTCTTTGTTTTTTTTTTAATTGTCCAAATGTTTGTTCTTGATGTTATGTTTAAATATTTAATTAATACACAGTTATATTGCTAATGGAAACCCTGGTGGTGAGTCGGAATCTACTCGATGGCCTTGGGTTTGGTTTTTTTTGGTTTATATTGCTAATAATAAAAATGTACTTGCACTCTGTACATTTTCTTTTTAAATACTTTATTTTGATTTTCTTTTTGGCTTTACATTCCATCATTTAAAAAAATATCCTTATGGGATAAGGAGCTTGAAATAAACATAAAATATTCACTTTTTAAATTGTATTTTTTTACAGAATGCATATAAAAAATTTTTTTTTTCATATTCCTACTTCTTTTTTCTCTTGGATTAAGTAGCCTGAGATCTATTTATTAAATATTTCCACTATTATCACATTTCAGTATTTTTAAATTCTATGCATCTTTTATAGTTGAGCACTATGTAGTCAAACTTTAATGTTTTAATTTATACACCGATTATTTCATTTATTTGATTATTTTCAATTGTATAAACAGTGTTTTATCAATGTAGATGGCTTTTCCTTTATTTTATATTCCACCATTCTCAGATCCATTTGAAAGTTAACTTGATTTAAATTTGCATCACAAGGTCAATAAGCAAGCTACTTGAGAAAGTTTCATGAGGGAAAGCATATAGAGCTATAGCGTGGTCAGTTCCAGCAGGAAATTGTCATCTTCATAATGTTCTTCTTGGTCTATGCTGGACCTCCAATAATAATCTCCCTATATATTCCCTACCCATCTAAGCTGCCCAACAATTTTCTGTTACCCTGAAATTTCTGGCTTGGTGTAATGTAATATAAACAAACTTGAAGGCTCATTTCAACATACCCAGTACCGCATTGCCGATGAGCTGATTCCAACTCAGAGACCCTACAGGACAGAGTAGAAGCCACATAAGAGTGGCTGGTGGATTAAAATTGCCACCTTTTCATTAGCAGCTGAGCTCTTTTACGACTGCACCACCAGGGCCCTTCATTTCAACATGGCACCTATAAAACACAAACATGCATACATATATCCAACAGCAAACACAATTTGTAGAAAACTTTTGTCTTTATAACAATCTTCTGAAAAGTGGAAAAATCAATTACATCACAGAAACATAGCAAAACTTCTTTAAAATATTTTCTACTCATCTATCTTTCAAAAATCACAATGACTCACAGCTCTTCAGATCTTAACATCTCTTGCAACTTCCAACCTGTGCTGCTTCTCTCTTTACTTTCTTTTCTCTCTCTTGTTTTCTTCTCTTTTTTCTGTATTTCTCTTTCTATCAGAAAGTACTGCTATTCTTTTTCCCTATGAAAGGATTCATTATCTATTCAGTTCTTTACATTTTTTTTCAACCCAACCGATTTTGGTGTTTAATTGGGGGGGGAGGGTTATTATAGGGATATGCATATATTTTTCTCAATATATTTAGTTATTTTGCATATCATAATGCCTCCCATTGCCACTGCTTCCAAACATTACAAGCCACTATGAATAAAAATATAAGTTCCATATTCCTCATATTTTCTAAGCAACTATATATTCGATGACTACTATATTATAGACTCTGTAGAGAGATAGTTGCTAGGGTTTAAATATAACAAGAAACATTATTATAGCACTTATGTTTTTGTGGAGATGACAGACAATGCCACATAAATTAAATAATAAAGGAAATAATTAGAGATTGAGAAAGGGAATATGAAAAAAATTACATGGTTCTATGAAAAGAATGACGCATTGCATTGGGCAAATCTGTTCCAAAAGACCTCTTTAAAGTATGAAAAAGCAAAAATGTCACTTTGAGGACTTAAGTGTGCCTGATTTAAGCCATGGTGTGTTCAATTTCCTCATATGCATTCAAAAACAAGACAATGAATAATGAAGACAAAAGAAGCATTGATGTCTTTGAATTTTGATGTTGCTGAAGAATATTGAATAAACCATAGACTGCTAGAAGAACAAAGAAATCTGTGCCAGAAGAAGTATAGCCAGAATTCTCCTTAGAGGCAAGGATGGTTAAACTTCGTCTCACATACTTAGGACATGTCAACTGGAGGGATCATTCCCTGGAGAAGGACATCATGTTTGGTAACGTAGAGGGTCAGTGAAAGAGAAGAAGGTCCTCAATGACATGGATTGACACAGTGACTACAAAGATGGGCTCAAGTATAGCAATGATTTTGAAGATGGCCCAGTGTCAGGCAGTGTTTTGTTCTGTTGTACATAGGGCCGCTATGAGTTGGAACCAACTCACTGACACCTAACAACAACAACAACAATATGACAGGAATGACAAGAGGGAGAGACTCTAGGGGAGAAAAAAGTGTGACAAGTTCTAGGAACGCATAACAGGGACATTTATTTTCTATCAGCTCTAAATCCAGCCTTGCCCCAACCTTGCTCTTCCATATTAAGAGTTGATAGTCAATCAATTAAGTTCCTATTTTAAAGACTATCATAAGCAGCCTTGGTGGTGCAGTGGTTTTGCTTATAAGTTATAGTACAATTTCTCAGGAACTACAACTAATTAATATGATGATCTATTCTGAAAGTAACGTTTAAAGGTTTAATGTATTCTCCTTAACTAATTTCAGGTGTTGATCTTTAAAACCTTAGGTTTGCAGTTTAGAATATTTTCATTTACACTTATATCTGTATTTGAACTTCAAATAACAAATGTGAGTTGGTTCACATTCAACTATACGTATCATAGAGCTTTCAAAAAGCTATTCAAAATGACCGTGGTTAGAATTTTAGACAAGGACAGGATGATCATTTATTATGGTGACCCGAACTCAATAGATTTAAGAAAAATAGATGTATCTCTATGATTTTGTGTCTGAATCAAAATTTTATAAATTAAGCAGTATTTATTAACTGAAATAAAATTTCACATGTAATTTTAAGTCCTAATTACCTTATTTCTGCTCAGCACATATTTAGTTTCGAACTGTCAGTTTTAAGGTATTACTTAATTATTTATTGTTGGATTGTTAGTCTCAATGCCAATTTTAAACATGTAAACAACTTTTTAAATTCACGAGAAAATCATCTGCTTTAAACTTCTCCATTCTAGAAATTTAGATTTCTCTATTATTATTTTTCTCAATTAGGAACCACTTACTCTTAGAGATTTATTTAAGTGTCTGTTCATAAATGTCAGGTTATGCTAACTGATACTTCAAAGATAGAAATATACTAGAAAATACATATAAATGATGTACTAACATATGCTTGCTTAGGCAAATTGGTAGAAGATGTTGAAAAAATATAATGACATTTGCAAAAAGTAACTGAAATATTATTTGCGTAAACTCAATAAACAACGTAAAAATGCTTAACCTGACCTTAAAGAAGCAAATGGGAAATGTTGGCACTGAGTTATTTTGGCAAATTGAGAGAGGGCTTTTTGGTTGAAGTTAGGTCAATATGTTTTAAGTTAAGTTAATGTGCTCAGAGGTCTAGAGCAAGTTTAAAGGTGAATATATCAAAAAGGAATCACACATTGGTCTAGTATAAGAAATACAGAATAGATTTAACCTTATATATGAATGATGAAATAAGAATATTGGTGCATGAGAAAACTATAGATGAAGTGAAGTGAGTGAAAGTATGCCAGTAGAGGTCCTGGGAACAAAACAAAAGGAAAAAAAAAAAACTGTTGTACATGTACCAGTTATAAACCGTGTTCTGCTTTGTTAAGAAAGCACCTTTCTAAGCCAGCATAAACGGAAAATGAGAAGGGCTCAATATAAAACCTCATTTGTAAAAAAAGGATGAGATTACAAAAGGCTGATGAAACTATATCTATTCTATGCAGTGTAGACCTACATAGAAAATGATTATTTGCAAATATATAAAGAGGTTTCTTTTAAGGACTCTTCCATCAAAACTTCTGAAGAAAATAAAACGGAAGAGACTTGTGAGTCAGTAGATGAAACGTCCTTTGTGTGAGCATACATATTTTCTCTGAAGATTTTTTTCTGCCATCATTATCAGACATATACTTTATATGATAGATAGCTTCAACAAGAAGTTACAGCAAATACTTTCTTTTTGTTAGCAATATTGGATTGTTAGCTACTGATATAAAGAGGACCTTGAATCTTAAATGTACTATTCTTACAGGCACACTTAATCTGTTGCAAGAGTTTCTATTTTTTACTTTGTTTAATGGACCTTGCAGATGTAAGGGTTTCTATACAATTATTTATTGGTTAATGACCCCTGTATTCACTTATGAAAACAGAAACTTGACAAGCAAATTCAAAAACAAACACAAGACTGCTATTTTTCACTATTAAAAAATCTACTCAAGCTTGTTTGGTTTTCTTTCGTTTAAAGGTAACAAACCCTGATGGCATAGTGGTTAAGTGCTACCGCTGCTAACCAAAAGGGTCAGCAGTTCGAATCCACCAGGCACTACTTGGAAACTCTGTGGGGCAGTTCTACTCTGTCCTATAGGGTCACTATGAGTTGGAATCGACTCAACAGCACTCGGTTTTCGTTTAAGTGAAGGTGAAGATGCTTCTTTTGCTCTTAGAATCATTTATCGTTAAAATATAGTACTAGCAAATGAAGTGTACTGCATCTTCACAAGTAATGGCATAAATACCACCTGAGAAGTTTGTGAGTATCCACTTGAAATTGTATAGATGAGTAAAATTGAGTTAGCTCTATAAGTAGTTTGAAAATAACATTCCCTAGTCTTTCTACAAGTCTTGAAATTGAAATGACTGATTTGTACTTAGTATTTTTTATTGTGTACATGATTCTGCTCTGAATATTCATCCTGATGTTTTATTGTTTCTTAGAAGAGATGGACAATTAGAAATATTGCACAATCACAGAACAAGCACTATAAACTATATTAGAGGTACATTGAGGGGACATAAAAGGAGACAACAGCTTGAAGCTAAAGGAGTTTGGGAATTGTAACGTAATTTGTATCATTGAACTTTACTTGGACTTCTAAGATTGGAATATTTTAGTTAACCAAGAAGCAGCAAAAGCATTCCAAGGTGAAAACGTCAGCTATGTCACTGATGATCTTGGGCAAATTAATTAATATTTTTTGTTATATCTTAATTTCCACCTCTATCAAATGTATATAAAACATGCCCTGTTCATCAATAATAAATTAAGTATTTATGTTTTTTTTTTGTAATACTTGCATAGGAAAAAGCTGTTTTGACTTCTCCTTTCTTAAAGCATGGCTATAGACGTCACTTGGTCACCCTTGGAAGATAATGGGGTCTGTGGTAGACATCGCCAGCGGTCATCAAGACTCCAGTTCTCTTCTCCTTCCGGGACACTCCATCTATGATGTCATCCAAGTCCAGGCAATTTACTTTGGTCAATGAAATATAAGTAGATGAAATGTGTACTAATTCTTTGTAAATAAAGTTAAGGTCAAAGCAATTGCTGTCAAGTCGATTCTGACTCATGGTGACCCTAAAGGACAATTAAGTGCCTGTGTAAAATTCTCCCTTTATTTATCTGCCTATCTATTCATCTACCTATCCATTTATCTATCCATCCATCTATTCACCCACCCATCCACCCATCCACCTGTCCACCCGTCCATCCGTCCATCCATCCATCCATCCACCTATCAGGCAAACCTTAAGGTTATTGCAAGGGTAGTAACATAAGATGGAGAGATTTTATGAGCCTGGCTCCTGAATGAGCAGAACTCCACTGCCAACCCTCTTCGGACATGTCATATGAGTGAGACATGTGCTTTTGTTGCATTAAAAAAACAAAACAAAAAAAACCTGTTGTCCTCAAGATAATTCCAACTAATAGCGACTGCATAGGACAGAGTAGAACTGCCCCAAAGGGTGTTTAAGGAGAGGCTGGTGGATTTGAGCTGCTGACCTACTGGTTAGCAGCCTTAGCTCTTAACCACTTCGTCAACAGCAACTAAAATATTAAAGTTGCTTGTTTTTGCAGTATTCTATAATCTGTCCTGACTGCACAGGGTCTTGTGTCTTCTTTCATCAGATTATTCTTCTTACCATCACGGGTTAGCTAGAATGGGCCTATAAATTAAAAAAAAAAAAAAATCAATTTTGAGAGGAGTTGAAAGTGGAAGAAATGCTTAAATGTCTTCAACACAGTGGATGCATTTGGGTAAAACTAAGGAACTATTTCCACTTCTAAGACAGTGTAGAATTGCATGGGTTATGTTTTTTTCCATGAAGTACTTTTCCAGTCTTACTTTTATTCATTCAACTTTCACATAGCTTTTCAGTACTTTTTACATTGTCTTATGTTAACCTGACTCAGAGACCAGTAACTTACAGAATATGATATTGCTGATAACCAATGCACCTTACATTCAAATATATTGTTATGATACACATGCCTGGTAGTAATCATATATAAAGCTGCCATACTTAATTAAATTAGCCAATCTTGAAGGAGTTTCCCAAACTACTGATAGATTTAAAAGCTCTTCATTTTAAATAGAATTCATTTGGTGGCCAAATTGAGATGTAAATAATTTAGAAACTTGCTTCGCAACAAACATTCAGTGATAATTCCTCAGTTGTTCTTCTACATTCCTGCCTCCATCACCCATATTCCTCCCTTTATCTCTTTTGGACTAATTGACACATCTACATGGTCACTGGACACAAACCCCTGATCTCACAGTTCCTTGACTGCTTCACCTCCAAACATCTTTTCCGTACTTCGTATCAGTCACATATTTGAATGGAAAACACTTTGATCATGGCTTCTCAATAACTGTGCCACCTCTGATACCTAGATATGAAATATCCTACTCTACATCTATCATTCATTTGCTCCAGGGCCCACCCCCTTCCTCACTTTCAATATCCTTGCCTTTCCCCCTCCATCTCTCACATTAGATAAACCTAAATACTATTTGAATTTAATCTCTGTGTGTCTTGTGTAAAATTAGATTGATTATCATGCCTATCTGAGAGTGTTGTTGTGTTAAGTGAATTTATATATTTAAAGTGCTTACTGCAACTCTCAGAAACCCTGGTGGCGTAGTGGTTAAGTGCTACAGCTGCTAACCAAAGGGTCAGAAGTTTGAATCCACTAGGCACTTCTTGGAAACTCTAGGAGGGAGTTCTACTCTGTCCTATAGGGTCGCTTTGAGTAGGAATCGACTCGACAGCAACGGGTTTGGTTTTGGTTTTTAGTGCAACACTTGATAGAATGATTATTAGTGATTATTAATATTTATATACCTGGACCAATCCCTGAGCAATTGATTGTAGCTGAAAAAAAAAAAAGTGTTCATATGGAATAATATTCCTAATTCATGACCAAAAATCTCAATAGGCACAGGACACTGCCCAGCAAGTCCACTTCCCTTCATTAGGATATGCGCTTCCACAGTGTATAACATACAACTTTTCTCTTTCAAACCTCCAATACTTTCACTCAATTCTCACTCTTGGTGAATGATACTGCCTTATATTTTTCCCTGAAACATAGAAATAATAATAGATATCTTCCTTATTTTCCTGGTACAGTTGTAATAGAAATACCACAAGTGGGTGGCTTTGAAGCACTGTTATTTTTTCATAGTTCCGGAGGCTAGAAGTCCAAATTCAGGGCACAGGCTCTAGGAGAGGACTGTCTCGCTGTCAGTGCTGGGGGAAGATTCTGGCTTCTTTGAGTGTCTGTTCTTGGGTTCCTTAGTAATTCTCATGAGGCATCTATCTTCCCCTGTTTGTACTTGCTTATCTCTTTAATATATTGCTCCAGAAGTGATTCAGTAACTCAGAAGTGATGGGATTTAGAACACAAGCCATACTGATACGGTCTCCTTAGCATAACAAAGAAAATCCTATTTCCAAATAGGATTACATCCACATGTATAGGGGTTAGGATTCCAACACATATTTTAGGGTGACAGAATTCAGTTCAATCCAGTACCTGCATAGATATTGATTGCAGATATAAAGTTTGTCAGATAGTAAAATCTCAACTCCCCGTTCTCAAATGGACCAACCCACCTTCATCACTGCCATATGCTCTGCCTTACTTCTTGTGTCCTTTAACTCATGTCAAAGACTATCCTTTGTTCATGAACTTTGGAGTCAGAAACTTTCACCTTCTCTTTTGACCCTACAAATAGAGTTCCCTTTCCCTGTCTACTGGATTCATGTCATCAGTAAATTTTAAACCTTGTACATATTTCTAAACATGCAGAAGCACAGTACAACTTAAATCATCCCTTTGATTTTTTCCAACATTTTAGAGATAGTCTTGATCTTAGAAGGTTTTTGACACAAGGGGAACGAGACTGGAGTGGAGCCAGGAAAGGGATTGACCTGGCTTCATGTTTTTTGGGTGAGTAAACATGTAACTAGCTTCTCACAGTGGTTCAGGGACAAATGCCTTCTAACGTATTTTCAGCTTACTCTTAAAAACTGACCTTTAAAACATGTTGAACTAATACCATATTGAAAATATTTCAAGTTCATCAACCTCTTTCCTGCTGTCAAGCCTCTCAGTCCTAGAATTCAGTTCAGGTATTCCCTGCCCAGGTGTTAAGGTTATTCACTAATTAAAGACCACAGGATTCTTTGTGATGTTTTAGATTTAATTAAGTTAGAGAGCTGAAAATAATTAATGTATTGAATGGGTGAAGATGCTGAACTGACGAACAGAAAATAATTATAAATACTGCCGAAATATGTACATTAGCATGAGAGTAAAGTTTTTCTATCAACAAATAATTAGTGAAATAGGAGAAATTAAAACTAATTCTTCTGAAGTTTTTTTTTTCCCCCTAGTATTTAGTAAAATGAAAATGTTTACTTTCTTCTCAAGTTCTTCATTAAATGTATCAGAAGTTTCCAACTGAAATGTCATGAGAACAAGTCAAAGAATATAAATGAATAAAGTGATTTGGGGAGTGAGGATATTTTTAACTGTTGAGCATATGCCCTCTCTAGAGAAAGCAACAACTAGTTGACATTAACTAATTATTGCCATGAAGGAAAGTGAGCCCAGTTTTATTATGGAGTTTAAATTCAAATATGCTTATTTTTAAATATTGGTGAATAATTTACTTTTTAAAGTCAGTAATGTCAGGGCCAAATAAATTCATAGATGAGCCATGTATGATCTTATATGTTACTAACTTTCAGGGCCTGCCATTTCAACTCATTCATGAAACAATTATTTTCACCAGCCTTATGTAATATGTAATAGATATTATGTAATACTATGTAATAGTTTAATTATGACCCTATAATTTCTCTCACCCTTGTCACAATCATCCCCTAAAAAGAGGATTTTACACATGCATTTCACAATAAAATCTGGGTTAAAGGCTATTTTTGGTCTTTGTTTCACAAAGCATCTCTGCCCTGTGAAGTGGATCATGGTGTGCGTGATTTGGTTGCATTCTTTGCCTCCACATTCATATTTAAAGTGATTTCTCCCATACTCTTGTGAGTGCACTGATTGACCAGTACCACAGGAGGACTGCTTGTCCGATGCAACCAATTCTATTACATGGGTGTGTCAAATAACACGCCAGGCTCCCTATGACAATGTAAATGGGACTGCCCAGCTAACATTGCAGAACTTCCTCCTCACCTGCCCAAACTTACACTGACATACTTCAGTATTTTACTGTGTTGTTATAAAGTTCTTGCACACCTCTTACCTGGGAATGTGAGAGTTCTCTAGGTACGTGTTTGGAATGGCACCTGCAAACACTTGAGCAACTCTGTCCATCATTCTTCCCACCTCAGTCACAGGCAACTACGTGGTATTCAGTGAAGTGACTGATGAGAAATGCGTAGACAGCTGTTAAAATATATATATATATATATATATGCAATAGAATAAGAAAGTCTTCACTAAGAAATTAAATGTAATCACAGAATCAGAAATAATTTTAACAAATGGGCAGCACTACTATATATGATAAAGTATTACTATGTTAAAAAAACTTAAAATTTTGTTGAGCAAAAGAATATTCACTTTTGTTTGTTGTATGCAGTTTTGCATATCCACTGTCTTAGTTGGGTTCTCTAGAGGAGCAAGACGAGTAAGATATATATATAAAAATATACGTATCTATAGACAGTTGAGAGAGAGTGAACCCTGGTGGCAGACTACACCCCAAGGAAACTCCTCTTTCAACTGATCGGCTGATCACATCAGATCACATCATGGAGGGGAATTATATTACTTTATGTTACTGTTAAGTTACATTATGGAACAGCAACCAGACCTGTGTCTCGCCAAACCATAGGGAATCATAGCCTAGCCAAATTGACACAGAAACTTAACCATGCCATCCACATATGAAGTATCCCTGTGATCATTAGGACTCCCCTATCTGCATTTTGTTTCTGCTTGCTAGCTTTCGCAAAATAATTTCATATTACTATTTGACATCCTCTGACCCTTGTTTCACACAGCATGTCAGTTCCATGAAATAGATTGTGATGTGCATAGTCTGGTTGTATTCTTTGCCTCCAAATTCACAGTTAAAGTGATTTCTTCCATATTTTAGGCACAGTTGAAGTTTCATCTGACTTTGCTCTTGCGTATGTTTTCTATCCCATTGAGGCTCTGCCACTGATCTCTGAAGGAGAAGGTTCTACCTGTCAGCTTACTACCAAGATCCAGCAAAACTGCATGCTTCAGACTTAAGCTGGAGGGGCATTTGCCCCCGATTTGTTCATTTTTCAAGCCATACATAAATGATGCTACTTTCTGTTACCTTTTCTAATGTACTCTACTATGGAATGACATGGATATAGAAGAGCTGTGAATATCAGAGAAAAACACACACGTAGCTACCCAGTTAAGCCTTTTTACTTTTCTTAGCAGATCCAAAAAAAAAAAAAAAAATTATTCATCAAAATTGCTACATAGCATTACACTTATGATGATCTAAAGCCTGGAAAAGAGATTTAGCTTTCTGCAAATTCAGTTACATAAATATTATCGTCCATTAAATGAAAATACATCTCTTAAATGAAAAAATACACATCATGTGGATTGAAAAATTAGGTGGCATTATAAACATTTGAACAGAAGGGATTATACACCATTGTTATTTTTCTATATTATTGAAATGTAACACTTCTCAAATGAAAATGGAAATGACAACTTGCATGGTATTTTCTGTAAGAAAACCATTTTATGACACAAAACTACATATCAGAATAGTATATTAGGATAAATCTACTCTAGAAGAAAGGTTTTGCAATATAGATTTGATTTTATTTATAGGTCTTTCACCTGCTTGCATTTTACTTCTAGAGTTTGCCAGAGCTAAAGAACTGTCATTCTCAGCTCTCAGCAGAACAGGAGAACATGATGTTAAGTGATGGTCGCTTGGAAATTTAGTTTATTGATGACAATAATTCTTCCTGTTTTGTCTTAATTGATAATTAACTATGATATTTTGTGTTCTTTTGTGACCTTGTGGCCCCTTCTCACCCTTTTGTCATGTTTAGAAGGAAGGAAATAAGACCAGCAATCTATAACACCATGATACCAGAGATGTTAAGGAGAACATGCATAAATTGCATTTATTGACATTACAATAGAAAGTTATTTTATAAGCATGAGTATGGCCTCATACTTACTATATACTACTTTAAGAATCATAGACTCTACATAGAGAGAAAAAAATTCTTAACAGATTACAAATCAGATATTATCTGTATTACTAACTGAATTATTTCTGAAAAGATTCTTCTGTAGGAATGGCTTTGTCTTAAGAGGATAGCGTAATTAATCAAATGAATAATAGAATTAGTAAGGCTGATTACATACCAGCATTCAAATTAATTAACATTCACTGAAGGGGAACTAGATTCTGCCTTCAGAGTAGATAATCAATAAACATTAAAATTTTCCTCCTCTTTTTACATGACATTGGACATGGTTCTATGCAGAAGCAGACATAATGTATTCTCAATTCTCGATTGTTTCCCCTAGAAAAATAAAGAACACTACTTCTGGAAACCTGCTGGAAGCAACTAATAGGATTATCTTCATTTGACTTGGAAATCTTATCTCATTCATTGAGCTTTGCTAGTCAAGGTAACTTCTAAATATTACCTTTTCTTGTTTGAAAAATCTTATTGATATCAAAGAATTTTAAAATACCTTTTGAAGATAATTTTAGAATAACTGTGAAAAGATGACATTCATTTTACATACAAGCACATTTGCATAATATCAATGATAGTGTTTTTTGAAGGAAAGATAACACTCTTTCTCTGTTTTGAAAAACAATAATAGATAAACCCACAGAGTATGCCTGTAAAAATGAAGGGTCATGCCATATGAAGCAAAATGTTCAATAGTCTTAAGCTTAAATCTGAGATTCACTTTAAATGGATCCAGAAATAAACACAAAATCATTTGTTTATTTCTGTCAAATTACTTATTAAAATATTCTATGATAAATGAACACTTTATGAAATATTTGGTGGGTGAGGGTTATTTTATTATTTGGAAAGAGAAGGCTAGCATCAGGACTGTTCTAAGTAAGCCTGTGAAACTGGGGAGTGCATATTCAGTCAGCTGTCATGTCATTCATTCCCATTTGCCATTTACTTTAACCATCCTTCACTGTTTTCCCTCGGTCAGTGTTCTCCAGACACTCATTGTGAACTGCATTTACTAATTGTTACAGAAAAGTCAAGAATACTTATTTTCTTTAAAAGATTGTAGAATTCTTGACACACAATAATTACTCAGTATGTTTTATTTTCTTTTGTCTGGCTACAGATATATACACATACATATAATCTTACCTAAAATCATCCATTTATTTTTCTTCAGAGAATAATTTCAGCTACTTGTCAAAATAGTTATCATGAAAATTTTGTACTAGCTTAAATTTTCTAAAATCGAAACTCAGAACTACTGGTAATACTAAACCCGATCCAAACCAAACCCGATGCCATCGAATCAATTTCAACTCATAGCGACCCTATAGGACAGAGGAGAACACTCCCATAGTTTCCAAGGATAGCTTGATAGATTTGAACTGCTGACCTTCTGGTTAGCAACCATAGACTGGTAATGCTAGGAGCAGCTAAATAATTATCTCTATCCCTAAACTTTCTTAATTTAAATGGACTAGCTAGAGCATGCCAAGCTTGTCGACATCTACCTGATTTTATTTTATTTACTAAAACATAACCTTAAAGAACAAGATTTTATCTTCTTATAGTTTTATGTCTTCTCACAGTTTATTTTTTGATAAAGGAAAGAGAAAAGTGCAATTGTCTTAATGAAAAGATTTCTTTACATTGCTTTTTGCCATTATCAACAGAACTTTTACTTAAGATAATATAAAAAACACCTAGTGCCGTCGAGTCAAAGCCGACTCATAGCACCCCTATAGGACAGAGTAGAACTGCCCCATAGAGTTTCCAAGGAGTGCCTGGCGGATTTGAACTGCCAACCTCTTGGTTAATAGCTGTAGCACTTAACCACTACTCCACCAGAGTTTCCTAAGATAATATAGAGATATTTAATTCAGACACAATTTTCCAAATTATTATACTCACAATGCATCTGGACCTCTGAAACCAGCAATTCTAAGAACAGAGCTTGCCATTCCAGGACGACTGATTCTGCTTCTACAGGTTGAGATAATAACTGTAAATCATACCCAATGTTGACGTGCTATGCCTCCAGGAAAGTAATTAGAGTTCTTGACTCACACGTCTGATAAATTTCAAATCAATGACACTACCCAGAGGTCATTTTATATACTGAAATGAACATATCTAATCCCATTTCTGTCAGAAATATTACATTTAACTTAATAAAAACACAATTACAAAGAAATTCATCAAATATAATTAGGGTCTATGTTCTCTATTAGGAGCCCTGGTGGCATAGTGGTTAAAGCGTTCGACTGCTAACTGAAAGGTCAGCTGCTCAAAACCACCAGCTGCTCCTCAGAGAAAGGTGAAGCAGTCTGCTTCTATAAAGGTTGACAGCCTTGGAAACCCTATGGGGTTGCTATGCCTCAGGATAGACTCGATGGCAGTGGGTGTTTGGGTTTACATTCTCACAAAACATTCCTCATTTCTAATCCTCTTCAGTCATTTCCTCATCTAAAATACATAGTAAAAGCATTGCAATAATCTTTCACAGCAATTATTTTTTATCTCAATGGAATATTCATTATTTTGTAATCATTATACATGTTTTATGGAACTAAACCATATGTGGAATTCTACTTAAAATTACTAAACATCAATGCTGTAAAACGGTCACAATATAACTTCTGTTACCGAAAGTTTAAGGAACTTAAGATTTAGGGTAATATTTTTGTTTTTATACTTTACAGCTATAAAATAAAATTTCTGATGTGTGGCTAATGCCAGTGTGTGTTAAATATATTTACATAAAAATACTTTTAAAAATTCGGGAAGTACAAGTTCGTTTTCAAAAAGCCTGGTGATGTCAGTAATTTAAATTCACAATGCAATTTAAAAACATAGAATAAGCTACTACATCTTAGAATTTTCTAAAACTGACTGATCTATTACACGTTTTCATGCTTTAAAAGTAAGCAACTTAAGTTTAGTTCTTCATTTTAAATAAATTGTATTTGGCTCTTTTACTTGTGTGAGACTGTTACTTTCATTTTAGAGAATTGATACAATTAGGCAATTGTAATTTTTCTCAACATAAACTAGTAATCATATTGCCCTGAAGAATTTCCTTCTATGAGCATGGGCAGCTGAATAAATTCATTTTAAGCTGGTAGCACCTGAAGTTGTATATTCTTTCTAGTACAGTATGGAAAAATGCCTCAGTAATTTGTTCAAAATGACCTTCTAGCCCATATTTTGCTTGAGGCAAAAAGTTAATTTTGTTGGTCCCTCTTATTTTAGAACCATGAGAAAGAAATGGATGTAAGTCATTATTCCAAGGTAATGAGTCCCATACCAGCAGCATCCACAACACCTACATTGCCTAGTAAATTCTTAAAAATTCCTCAGCCAAAATCTACTGAATTGGAAGCTCTGAGACAGGGCAAAGCACAATGGCGTCACTAGGGATGCAGACTGTACCAAGAGACACTATCAAAGGGGGCGACACTGAAATAATTGCCTATAAAATTTTTGTGCAGTGTTTCAGCAGAAATGTTTTACATTTTATAAAAAATATCCCTGTAGTTAGTTATAGCAACAAAAACGTTTTTCATAAGCTGACCTTACATGTATCAATATACCTACAAGTCTAAAACTTTATGCTAATTTACTTTTGAAACCTTCTAATGTGCTATGGGGGGAGGGGTGACATCATGAATTACTACTTTGGGTGACACCGACCCTAGTGATGTCTCTGACACGAGAATCTGTGTTTTAATAAGCCCTCCATGTGATCCTAATACGTACTGAAGTTAGAGAACTACTTATCTAAGAAGCTTACATTCAAGATTCATTAGATTAAATTTAATATGAGTACTTATATATGGATACACTCTTATAGGATAGCCTACATATGCTTCTGAAACTGTTATGGATTGAATTGTGCATCTCAAAAATATGTGTTGTAAATAATAGCCCCTAAACCTATGGAAGAAACCCTGGTGGTGTAATGGTCAAGATTTACAGCTGCTAAATAAAGTTTGGCAGTTCGAATCCACCCTGCACTCTTTGGAAACCATATAGGGCAGTTCTACTCTGTCCTGTAGGGTCACTATGAGTAAGAATCAACTTGATGGCAAAGGTTTTTTTTTTTTTTTAACCAGTGAATGTAACCCCATTTGGGAAAAGGGGTTTCTCTGTTATATTAATGAAGTCATATCGGTGGAGGGTGCATCTTAAAGCTAATCACTTTTGAGATGTAAAAAGAGCTGATTAGGCACAGAAGCAAGGAAGAACAAATGGGGAAACATAGATGCCATATGGAGATCACCAACCAAGTGAGGAATGCCAGGCTACAGAAGATGAGACAAGAGAGAGCTTTTTCCTACAGCTGTTACCCTGAATTTGAACACATAGCATCCTAAACTGTGAGAAAATAAATTTCTGTTCATTAAAGCCATCCCCTTGTGTTATTTCTGTTACAGCAGTGCTAGATATCTAACATGAAGTCTCACCTGGTAGAAGTTCGGCAAAGAAGAGAAAGGCCCTCAACAAGATGGACTGACACAGCAGCTGCAACCAGGGACTCAAGCATAACAATGATCACGAGGCTGGTGCAGGATCAGGCGGTGTTTCGTTCTGTTGTACAAAGGGTCATTATGAGTCAGAATGAAGTTGATGGCACCTAACAAAAACAACAACAGATATCTAAGACAGAAATATTCAAGAATATTAAACCGTATTTTAGTAGACAAAATTGAGACTAACAAGCCATTGTTGAGGGAAATTTTTCTATAACAATAATCGAGTAGGAACATCTGAAGAAAGTTAAAACTAAGGATATATGTAGGCACCTGTGACCATTTTGTTCCCTGTATTCATGTCATAGTTCTTGGAGTTCATTAAGTTAATAAAGACATATCACACATTATATGATACAAAAATGCCAAAGCTGACAGTTATTAAACAAAAACCTAGTGGATAAAAATATAAACTATTTTCCTACATGTGTATATTGACAACTACAACTCTAAACCAAATGTTAAGTGCTTAAGTATTTTAATGTATCTTTACAGAAAACGGAAACCCTGGTGCCGTAGTGGTTAAGTGCTACAGCTGCTAACTAAGATGTCGGCAGTTCAAATCCGACAAGCGCTCCTTGGAAACTCTACGGGGCAGTTCAACTCTGTCCTATGGGGTCGCTATGAGTTGGAATCGACTCGACAGCGGTGGAGTTGGTTTTTTGGGTTTTTTTGCTGAAAACACTGTGTCATAATAATTTGGTTTTTCAGGGTGGTATCTTGGACAAGAAGGAAAATCCCTCTAAGTTAAATATAATAAGAATTATATAAAAAAAAAACAAAACAAGAACCAAACTTATTGCCATTAAGTCGATTTTCTGTGATACCTGACAAGATTTGAATCTGCTGATTATCGTTCTTGAAAATTACTTCTTTTAATTTCTGTGTAATTTTGCACTACCGATTTTTCTTTAACTTTCTAACTTCTGCAGTGACTTCTGTGCCAAATTGCTTTCCTTTCTTCACAACATAGGGGCTTTTCAAGGCATAAATCTTTTTTTTTCTTTTTTAAATATATGCTTTGTGACTTAATATGCTATGGAACATATTTTGTACAGAGGCCCAAATTGTATATCCCAGTCCAAGAATGTCTTCTGAAGTTAGGACTTGTATCTCATATACCAAAAAAGTAAACCATTGCCATCAAGTCAATTCTGACTCATAGTGACCCTACAGAACAGAGTAGAACTGCCTCATACGGTTTCCAAGGAGCAGCTGTTGGATTAGAACTGCTGACCTTTTGGCTAGCACCCCAGTTCTTAACCACTGCACCACCAAGGCTCATACGGTACTTATTTAAAATGGTAAGGGATACTTGTACTAAGTGTCTATATTATCATATATAACCCTTAAAATCCTGTAGGGTAGTGATAAAAGGAGTAATTAGGCTTGTCATTCAGTCCCCTTTTCTGGCACAGATGCCTGGGTTTTGCTATTGTGTTTCTATATAATTACTACCAGCTTTCTATTTGTTCATTGATGTTATTCTCCAATCATCAAAAATTCAGGTTTAAATTATCAATAAGTATACAGAAGTTTTTCAAGTGAGCTCTATTTTTCTTTAGGCAGATATTTTTATAGTTAGAATAGTTGTATATATCCAGCCTTTTTTTACTTTATTTATCAACTGTTTCCTTAAGAGACCCCTGTTAAAGAGCACAGCACATTTGTTCAGTTGCAGTACCTCCCTGTAAACAAGGTAAAGATATATTGGCAAAGAAGAGACGTGTATATATTCCATGCCTTCTGAAGCTGGTAATCTAGTAAATGTACAATGTTTGATTTAATGACATGGATACTAATATTCTGAAATATTTATAATATCAAAGAATTAAAACCCTTAGACAAGATAACTTCAGAACACTCTACCTTTGAGCCTGGAGAGAGTATGGCCTAATTCCCTCAACTTGGAGTTGTCATGTTGCCAATAGTTTCATATGATCCTTCTCATCTGTAAACACCAGGTTAATCTCAACTGGCCTGTTGAAATGTTATGCTTATACCCAGGGGTGCTTAGAGTCATGGTAATCCTGATCCCTGGTCAACATTGAATTAGTTGCACTACCAAGTAAGTCATGTATTTCAGGCTCTGAAACAAAGGGACAAACTATATCAACTTGTCAGTGTTGTTTATGGAATATGTACAGATTGATGGTTTACATTTAATTTCTGTTATATTCTCTTGGTGTCTTTTAATAATCCAGGTCACACAGACTTGTGTTGGCTATGTGACCAGAGGTGTGCTTAAAAAAAAAAAAAAACTCAGATGAGCCTGAGTCAAAGGAATCTCATAATGTATCTTGGTGGTTCATGAATAGAAGATGAAACATGTCCTATGTAACTGAGGCAAAAAGAAAAAAAACTTGGGCGCTAAACCAGAAATTCCTGGACCTTTCTGATGTTTGCCTATGCTTTACTCTGCTGCACTGTATCTTTAACTTTTATGAAAGTCTTCGGTGAGTATAAAATGTGGACCCCCATAAGTTGTTTAAATTAGCCAACCCTGTGTAATGACTTCTGCCCATCGATCTTTATTTTAGTTAAATTACTCCAAGATCCTGAAATAGACAGATACAGAGATGTGGGGAGTGAAGGTGGGGAGGGGGTATTCTAATAATTCTCCTAGGAATTCTTCAACTAGAATACATACAAATATTTTACATTGTTACTCCATTTTTTAAAGTTTAGTTTTCTGAATCAAACTGTTCATACCCTTTTAGATCTTTAAGCAAAGAAGGAAAAAAAAAAGAAGTATGCCCTATACTGGCTAGCTGTTGTTGTTGGATGCAATCCAGTTGACTCTGACTCATAGTGACCCCATGTGACAAACTAAAACTATTCCATAGTGTTTTCTTGGCTGTAATCATTATAGAAGCAGACTGACAGGTCTTTTTCCCAGAGAGCCACTAAAAAAAACAGAAAAACACTGCCTTCGAGTCCATTCGGACTCAGAGTGACCCCATAGGGTTTTTGAGGTTGTAAATCTCTATGGAAGCTGACTGCTACATCTTTCTCCCACAGAGCCACTGGTGGTTTCTGGTTTCAAACCACTGACTTTTCGGTTAGAGGTCAATCACTTTAAGCACTGTGCCTCCAGGGCTCCTGGATATAGAAACACTAAAAAAAAAAAAAAACTAAATCCATTGTCTTCAAGTCAATTCTGACTCATAAGGACCCTACAGGACTGAGTAAAACTGCTCCACAGAGTTTCCAAGGAGCACCTGGTGGATTCAAACTGCTGACCTTTGGGTTACCAGACATAGATTTTAACCACTATGCCACCAGGGTTTCCACAGAGCCATTAGTTGGGTTAAATCTACCAACCTTTCATTTATGAGTTGAGGGCTTAAACTTTGTGCTACCAAGACTCTTTGCTAAGGTGGTGCAAACAGCTGAAAAGTAGGTGGTTTGGACCCACCCAGAGGTGCCTTGGAACACAGGACTGGAGGTCTTCCGAAAGGTCAGAGTCTTGAAAACCCTATGGAGCACTTCTACTCTGCACACAGTATGATAAACTGACAGCCATGTGGTGCTTGCCATACTTAGCGTTGTTTATGAATCTTCCTCAAATCCTGATGCTGTGTTCTTCCTCAAATAGTCCAGCTTCTCAGATTACTTGCCATAGTAAGGAGATCACTTAGCTATCCTGAAATGTAATTTTCTTTCCCATCTTGTTCTCACCAGCCACAATCTTTTTCACTGTCAGTCATCTCTATGGGTTGGAAAGTTCAATCCACAACTGATCAGGTTTATGGCACAGGACCGGAAAGCATTTGTTCCATTGTGCATGGGGTCACCATGAGTTGGGGGCTGGCTTCTCAGCAGCTAATAAAAACAACATTAACAGAATTTTTAAAAGTAAAAAATAAATACGGACAGAAATATACATCTACATGTCATTGATATGACATGTTGACTGGGAAGACAAATATAAACATATTATTATTTTTTCACACATATTCTATAAACTTTTGGCCCCAAATTCACCTCATGTATCCCTGTCTCTTATGAGGAAAGACCAGTACATACCACAGACATACAAAAAGGGACACTTAGAAAAGACCAAGGCATAATAAAAAATCCACAAAATTGTGTTCATAAAATAGACTGTGGATCCTTGGAAGAATGCTGAGCAATACCTTATCTGCAATGAAATGGAGATTATATTGATTTTTCCCTTTCCCATCATGATTTTTTGGCTTTAAAAAATGAAGGATGTGGCCTTTAGTGAATGTAGTAAAGGAATCAGATGAAAGAAAGATGGGTCAGTTCTTTTAATTTCTTTACTCTATCTTATTTTGGCCTGGAGCTTTATTTTCTCTGCTTAAGAAGAGCTATTGATTCTGGAAAACTAAAGGGGTCTCCATGGGACCCAGCAAAAATCAACAAGGACCTAACTGCTCAGAGCTCTAGGCTAGAATTTCAAGTGAAAAAAGTTCGAACTGGGATCACCAAGTAAGAATTGAGCCAGGATTTCAGAGGACAAGTTCTTCTAGAGTATAAAATGTGAACTTTTGGTAAAACCAGTCCTGGGTTGAAATTCTGAAAACACTAAGTATGGCAATCATAATACTGCACAGTGTAGAACTACCAAATTCACCTGGGCATGGATATCTCTACATAAATTGATTTTCCAAAGAACTGGTTCCAACACTGAAAAGAAAAAATGTTTATATCTTAAATGTCTACTGCAATTATAATCTTCAAATGAGTAAAGGAGCCCTGATGATGCAGTGGTTAAGAGCTTGGCTGCTAACCAAAAGGTCAGCAGTTCAAATCCACCAGCTACTCCTTGGAAATCCTATGGGGTAGTTCTTACTCTGTCCTATAGGGTTGCTATGAGTCAGAATCTACTTGATGGCAATTTTTTTTTTTTTTTGATGCCTTAAAACATGTTTCTCAAAATGTCTCCTAGTTATTTCTGTAGACCCTTCACTTAGTATTTTTCTTCCACAAAGAAGTCTGCGATCATTTTTAGACATCCTTCTTTTTCTCTCCCTTCAGCAAGCTGCTTAGTGTTTCCATTGTCCACAGAAGCTGGTCAAGTGTCTGTAATCATGGTAGCCATCTGCTGATGTTCCTAGAGCATCCCATCATAGTCTGTCTAAATTGTGCATAAGTAGTCTATTCTCTTTCTCCGTGCTATATTTTGTTTCCTGGCCCTGAATCGCTTGACCCTCTGTTCAGATATCAAAGTGTCTCCTGGATATTTCCACCTGTTTTTATCATAACATTGATGGTAATATCAAGTCAAAATAAGAGACGGCCAACATTACATGCTTCCTTTTTTTTTTTCTAAAACTTCTCTGACAGAAATTCTTCTTTCATCTTTCATTTATACACACATGATGAGCTCCGGTGCACATAAGTGGCAAAAATCAGATCATTAGGATGTGCTCTTAGGATTTGTGTGTGTGTGTGCATGTATATTTGTGTGTAAGGGGCTGGGGAAATGGGAATTGGATATTTTATACTAAAAAGACCAGGGTAAAAATATTTTAATTAAAATTTCCATTAGAAATTTCTTGAATTATTTTTTGTTCTTTTATGTTGGTTTCTTATACTCTGATTTAGTCTATAAAATTACATACAAAATTTTACATAAATACATATGTATACATTTCATTAAGTTTTTTTTTGCATAATATCATCTGTATTTACACTTTCGGGTGACATGCTGTCACTATCAAGCTTTTGTAATGAAATTAGATTTTATTGTGCCTATATTAACATCCTGACCATTTATCAATTACAGCTTTGAATGTCATGTAGTACTGGAAACTAGCTAATCAAGTATATGAGAATTGTGAGAAAATTGAATAGGAGCAAATAGCCTGTGACCAAAGTTTTATTTATAAATGACTAAGATTTTATTTAGAAATGACTAAGTTTTTATTGGAGGAAACCCTTGTGGCCTAGTGGTTAAGTGCTATGGCTGCTAACCAAAGGGTCAGTGGTTCAAATCCACCAGGTGCTCCTTGGAAACTCTGTGGGACAGTTCTATTCTGTCCTATAGGGTTGCTATGAGTTGGAATCGACTCGAAGGCACTGGGGTTAAGTTTTTATTTAGAAATTACTAAGTATACATTATGTTCATTTCTGATCATTGGCAATTCTATAGATAAACAAAATTATCAAATGTGAGACTATACTTAGAGTAACCCAGTTGCTGTTGAGCTGATTCTGACACACAGCAATCCTGTAAGTTGGAACTGACTTAAAGTAAGATGTTAAAGTATTTATTGGTGGTGTGCTTTTTGAATACTGAGGTACAGGTAAATCAGAAATAATTTAATGCTTTTGTCAAAATATACTAATAATTGGTTTGGTCCCCAAACAAATACTCTTCACATCAAGTTAAAATTTATTTAATTTTATAATTAATTTAATAATTGCATAGTTTATCTGCTAGGTATTATATGATTTAATTAATCCTACATTTATCAGTCCATCAATTTGGGATGCATCTCTTCAGATGGAAGAATCTCGATGTGTATCCCATCAAAGTAAATGATTAAAACCCAACTGTATTTGTATTCAGATATATACACCTCTGTCATATCCCACAAGATCTGTGAAGTTCTGTCATTACCTGGCAAGATAGGTTTCAAGGTTTTCTCTCTCTGTCTTTATGGGATTGTCTTTTATCTCCCCTCGTCACCAGTCTCTCAACTCTTCAAAATATATTTTAGGAGTCCACTTTTGGTAAAGATCATTCTCTTCAACGGGAATAGACTTTTATAAACAAATGACGGGCCATCTCCTACACACTTTCCCACAGACAAGGGGCATGAGGCTAACAAATTGCTTGAATGGAAGCAGGAAAATCAAGAATTAATAAAATTTGAAAAAATGATTGCCAAATATTACTCGGCCACATTCAGAGCTTGAGCAATGCTTTTCTCACATTTAGCTGGCTTTTAGCTTTTATAATTTCTCAAAACACTATTTCTAGTAAATAATTTTAAAATCACTGGTAAAACTGGGCATTATCCATCAAGCATTACCTGATATGAAATTTTAGGACTGATAGAAAGTTTGATGCATAAAAGCCATTTGAACAAATCTTCTTGATTCCCAATGCAATACAAAATGTTCTGAAACACACTGCATATATGTGTATGTACACAAAATTTCAAAAATAATATTAAACTTTTGTTGAATATTAAACTTCACATGAATCAGAGAATAAAATATGATATTTGAGCAATTATCTTTGAATTTAATGGGGTTCCTTGAAAAGAACTAACTTTTTTAAATTAAATGACTTTTGCTATTACTTGTGGTGCAGGTGATATGTTTAAGATGGCAAGTTATATGGGGTATATATATATATGTGTGTGTGTGTATATATAGAATTATGACACTTGGTTGAGTAGGGAAAAATTGATTATATGGTATATGTCACTCTTAAAACCATTGTGAAATGTATTGTCCTTTGGCAATAAATATTTTTTGAGTTGGTAAGGAGTAGGTGATCTTTTGGGAAGCTTTTTTGATGCTTCCACTTCTGTGGCTTTTCTGTTCAACATAAAGAAAACAGTATTAAATTTTTATTTTCTGTGTACTCTTGCACATTCCTAAAATAATGTAGAAAAGTTATATTGGGCATAACATTGTCACCTGTGGAATTTCTATGGCCCCAGAAAGAATCACAATTAGTTGAGTGTCATTTCCATATCTGCTTTCTATTGCACTACCTACTTTAAATATATAGAGGTTTTATTTTAGCATACATTTTCAAAAAGCCAGGTAGATATTTAAAATATCTTTACAGAATTTTAAAAATAATAAAAGAGGAAAGAAAGAATCATTCCTTGGGGCACTGAGTGTCTATTAAGGGTGATGAAAAAAATTGATGATGGTTGTACCACATGATGAATATAATGTCACTAAATTTTATTTAAAATTTTTTTTTAATTTTATAGATAAAAATGTTGAAATGACAAGTATATATATGTGTGTATATATAACATATATATGTATAACAATTTAGAAAAGAATAACGGAAATCTCTTGAAATACACATAACCATAATAAAAAAAGCCCAAAAACCCAATGCCGTTGAGTCGATTCTGACTCATAGCGACCCTATAGGCCAGAGTAGAACTGCCCCGTAGAGTTTCCAAGGATACATAATAGAATGTACTAAATATGGTTGTGAGTTTGTTGAGGAGTCTCAAATTAGAGTGGCATGAATGAAACATTTTATTTTATTACACTCACTGCATTTAATCATTCTGTCAATTTTCTCTGATTTATTACTTAACTATACCTTGAGCAGATTCCACAAATCTCTGTAAATTTAAAAGTTTTTAAAGGTCAATCCAGTTAAGGCCAAATTGGTTTATTTTTTTTCCCCCTTCTTCAAGTTCAGAACCCAGTTCAAATTTTCTGTGGAACTTTAAATGGTAGGAATAAATAAGAGAGCTTTATGGCTAGCTTTGAGACACTGCTTCCATTTCTCTGTTTAAGGACCTCGTTATTGTTGTTGTTAACTGCTGTTTATTTGGTTCCGACTCATAGTAATCCTGTGTAAAACAGACCAAAACACTGGAAGTCTTGCATCATCCTCACAATGATTATTATGTTTGAGCCTATTATTGTAGCCACTGCGTCAATCCATCTCATCGAGGGTCTTCCTGTTTTTCACTGACCAGCTACTTTACCAAGTATGATGTCATTCTCCAGGGACTAGTCCCTCCTGATAACATGTCTCAAGTATGTGAGACAAAGTCTTCCAAAGATCTGAAGAAAAGGGGAGAAAAGATAGAAAAGAAGTGCCTTTTTAGCCAACTTGCACTTGCCATCTTCTCCTTTGCTGTTTTTGACTCTATCTGACTGACACTGATTGGCCATAATGTCCTCTGCATGTTTATGTGTGAGTTTTTTGGAGGACCCTGGAAAGCACTCCAAAGAAATGTCCCCTGTTATAGAGACACGGTTCTACCTAGTCCTTATCTATCCCTTAACTTCTGACACCAGAGTACAACCCTTGGTGTTGGTGTTCCTCACCTGGAGAACAACCTTCTTGGGAGAGATATTAGCAGGCAGCTCAAGTTCAATTAATTTCTGGGGTATCCACTTGCACTATGAAAGACTCACTCATCCTATCTGTTACGTATTGAACTATGTCCCTGAAAAAGATATGTGGAAGCGCTGACACCCAGTACTTGTGAATGTGACCTCATTTGCATATGAGAAATTTGAAGATGTTATCAGTTAATATGGATTTTATCCTGGGGTGGGGTGAGTCCTAATCCAATATGAATGGTGTCTGCATTGCATATGCAGGTTGTCTTAAAGGCCTTCTGAGGATTCCAAGTAGCCACCAGGGTACTGGGGTGAGAATTTCCACTCAATGGCACCAACCATTCCATGGGTGTTATGTCCATTTAGCCTGATCAGGTTGTACACATGTGACAGAACACAGTGTTGGCAGTAGTGAAAGCCATTTTAAATACTCACAGACAACAGACAACATGCAACAGGAAAAGTCCATTGGTGAGTGGCCTTCCCTGGCCAGAAGCTATCCAAGGGAGATGGAAAACTCTTCCACTCGCACTCCCTTCACTTTGCACTCTTGATGAAGGACTTAGAGGACCTTCCACAACCCAGTTTTTTAATGCCGAGGGTTGTATATTTTACTGCACAGAATGCAATGCAAATTTTCCTGCCTGATCACCAGAAGAGGGGGTAGTCAGACATTAGGCTGCCAGCCTGGAATTCTATCTCTTTAGCCCTGCTGCTTATTTACATAAGCAGGTAGACTTCAGAAGGGGAGGTCCAGTGGTTTGTTCCAAAGACCAAACATGCTAGCTGTGGCAGGGGAGGAATGGGAAGTAACTATAGTTTTTTGGACCATCTGAAGGACTCCCTCCTCTTAGTGTCATTATTAAAGAGGAGAAGAAACAAAGACAAACATATGAGGAAAGATGGTCATGTGAAGCTACAGAGAATGGAACAGCAAGGATCACTGGCTGTCACCAGAAGCTAGGATGGAGACATGGAACAGATTCTCCATCACAGCCCTCAGAGGTAGTCAACATGTCTGATGCTCTGACTTCAGACTCCCTGTCTCCACATGGAAACTCAGGTGGTGCAGTGGTTAAGAGCTTGGCTGCTAACCAAAAGGTTGACAGTTCGAATCCACCAGTTCCTTGGAAACTCTATGGGGCAGTTCTACACTGTCTTAAAGGATAGCTATGGGTTGGAATCGACTCAGTGGCAATGGATTTGGTTTGTCTCCACAACTGTGAGACTATGCATTTCTGTTTTGTTTTTGTTGTTTTCGCCTACTTATTTTGTGGTACAGCAGCTCTGGAATCTGATACACTGTCCCAGGAAAATGGTGGGAATGCTGGACACTTCCTTACCATTTCCTCTCTCTGCCCTGAAATATATTTCCAACTCTCTTCTCTGTTATTCAGAGATGCACATAGGAAGGTTGGCAAATCATTTGCTTAATTTGAGGTCCAGCTGGTAAATGGACTGTCTGTCTCCCCTTTTTTAGAGGACATACGCACAATCATATACACACATACACTTGGCTAAGAGGAGAGAAAGCCACACTTCCTCCCAACATTTGGGCATTGCACACTTCAAAATTTGACTGCAGGGACGGTGGATGGTTTATTTGTGTCTCATGATATTTTTACAGATACTGGGAATTTGGGGAGTATATCATGGCCACCTCTTAGTCCTAAGGAAATTTCCATAACTCCCTTTTTTAGTGATTCTTGCTTTACAAATGTGGATTAGTTTTGTCATATCTTTGGCCTTAATTCTATATCTATGGGAAAACCTCACTCAACATTCTGTTTCCTTATGGAGATGGAAATGTATTCTGGTTTTGACTTAGGACTAATCTACTTTGAATTTCTATTCTAACTTTCTAAATTTCCTATATCCCAATTAATAGTAATGCATTGAGTATTCATTCTCTTGTTTTAGAAAGTATTATTTAATTGAACCATAAATACGTAGTATATTACCCATGGATATATTATTGCTATCATCACAAGCTATGAGTCGGAATCGACTCGACGGCACTGGGTTTTTTTTATCATCACAAAATTCTAGAATATCAGGTAGAATTTATACTGCATAATTTAATATGTTCCCTTCCTCCTCACTATGCAAACTGTTTAGTCTTCTCTCTTAGACAATATTTGATATCCACATACTTTTTTTAGAAATTTTGTTATCATAATTTCTCTTCACTGTGTCAGTTATTTATTTTGAATAAGAAAAGTGAAAATTACATTTTATCTAGTGACCAGATATAATCTATGCAGTTTTGTGTGTAGATTCTTATGTTGCATTAATTTAACTTTCAGTTTATTTTTAAGATAATGATAGAGAAATATTTTCAGTTTGTTGTTATTGACTATGTGCTTTCATCTTCATTGAAAATCTCTTTATTGCATTTGATGAAGTGGAAGAGAAAGCATATTTTAATTTGAATAAGTTACTTTACCTCTGATAAATAGCAATAGTATTTAAGTCGTTACCATTTATGTGAAAATGATTGTTATTGTTGTTAGGTGTCATCAAGTCAGTTTTGACTCATATGTAAAACAGTACCCTGTGTATAACAGCACAAAACACTGCCCAGTCCTGTGCCATCTTCACAATCATTGCTACACTTGCAACCATTGTTGCAGCCACTGTGCCAATTCATTTCCTTGAGGGCCTTCCTCTCTTTGGCTGGCTCTCTGTTTTACCAAACATGATGTCCTTCTCCAGGAATTGGTTGTTCCTGATGTACATAAGAGGAAGTACATAAGAGGAAGTCTTGTCGTCCTTACCTCTAAGCAGCATTCTGCCTGTACTTCTTCCAGGACAGATCTGTTCATTCTTCTGGCAGTCTGTGGTATATTCAAAGGCATCAATTCTTCTTCCACCTTCCTTATTCATTGTCCAGCTTTTGCATGCATATGAGATGATTGAAAATACGATAGCTTGGGTCAGGAGCACCTTAGTTCTCAAAGTGACATCTTTGCTTTTCAACACTTAAAAGAGGCCTTTTGCAACAGATTTGCCCAATGCAATGTTATTTGATTTCTTGGCTGCTGCTTCCATGGGTATTGATTGTGGATCCAAGTAAATTGAAATCCTCAAAAACTTCAAAATCTCCTGTGTTTATCATGGTTTTGCTTATTGGTCCAGTTGTGAGAATTTTTGTTTTCTTTATATTGAGGTGCGATCCATTCTGAAGACTGTGGTCTTTGATCTTCATCAGAAAGTGCTCCAAGTCCTCTTCGCTTTCAGCAAGCAAGATTGTGCCATTTGCGTATCAAAGGTCCAATCCTGACACCGTTTTCTCCTTAACATAGTCGAGATTTTCAGAAAATGATTAAAGGAGTTAATATAAAAATATCATATGTATGTGTACATATATATAATTTTAGATTAGTTTATACTTGGGAATTATAAATTATATCAACGTGTCACTCCAAATTAATCATGGAGACCTGGTGTTGCAGTGGCTAAGTGCTTGGCTGCTGAGCAAAAGATGGGCAAGTTTAAACCTACAAGCCACTCCATGGGAGAAAGATGTGGCAGTCAGCTTCTATAAAGATTACAGCCTTGGAAACTCTATGGGGCAATTCTACTTTGTTTACAGGGTTGCTATGAGTTGGAACCGAATTGACAGCAATGGGTTTGGTTTATTTTTGTTTTAGATCAATTATCTTTGAAACTCCCTTATCTTGAACTTTTAATTTAAACCATGTCTCAGTAGTTCTTGAGTCATAAACCTGTGAGTCATGTGAGTTAAGCAATTTAACTCTATGTTCTATATTTTTCAGTGTACCATTATTCTTAGAATAATCAATGATGATCATTCCTGGCAAAGACGATGCTTGTGCTGACTATATTTTAAAATTTCCTTTGATCTTGATTTTTTAAAAAATTGAAGTTTAACTATAAAATAGAAACATTGCATTGTAATTAGAGTTAAGGTAACAGTTCTTGTCACTCATGACATACAGTTAGATTTTTCCAGTATAAGGGTCCCTGTGGGCTATCCATATTGTGGCTTAGTGGACTCTTCCCAATACCACTGTAAATTGAAATATTTGAGTCAATTGTCTACTCCTTTAATGAATTGCAAACCCTGGTGGGAGAGTGGTGAAGTTCTACAGCTGCTAATCTAAAAGTTCAGCAGTTCGAATCCACTGTATTCTCATAGCTTTCTTTGGGTTTTCTGTTTTAAGATGTAGCTCCTAAGTTTTATTTTGCTTGTTTTTGATATTTGAAATGTCTCCAAAACTATAAATAGATTTATTTATGTTTACTACTCTACTCTATAAGCTATCTTCATTTATAATCAGAAAACTTATGTTATAAAAAAAAAATTCTGAGTAAATTCTATGTATTGATAATTTATTAATGCTATAATTTTTTTATAAATATGGCTATATACAATCATTTTATTGTAAAGCTCATAGAAATATAGGACCATATTTTCCCTTTTGGATCACTAATTTTCAGTGCACTTTAGTTGTTGAGTTATCTTGCATTTAAAAACAGTCACTGAGTACATTTTCCTAAGAAACCCTGGGATTTGACATCTTTTTCAAAATACCTTTTCTTCACATTGTGTTGTAGAATTTTCTATATATAATACATCTAAACACTGTTATGTCTGCAATTTTAAACAAAGTTCTGTCTCTATAGAAAGGAAAACAAACTAAAATTACATATAAATAAGATAGAAACTAAAACCTGTAACTTAGAATATAATCAACCATATAGTGATATCTCCTTGGAAAATCATTATATTTATACATGCCTCAATGAGGAAAACATGTCATAGCTTAATAATAACAAATACTGATAATATACCAACTCTATTATCCTCTCTTGATGTACAATATTTCATTTAGTCTTCACAATAACCCAGTAAAGGAAATGTTATCTCTGTTTTAAAAATGAGGGAAACTGAGGCTCAGGAATGTTGTGTAATTTGTCCAATTCACAGAAGAAAAAAAGACAGTGAGTATCTTTAACCATCATCGTATAGTGCCCTTCATGATGTGCATAAGTCCATTTTTTAAAATTCTTTATGTGCTGCCATTAGTTTTTAAATTGTTTAATGGTAGGTGAAAACGTATTCCTCAGTTTGAATTTACATAATTAGTTCAACCACATTTCTTCAACAAGTAAATTCTATTGATCTTTTAGACAGACAGAAGAAGCTTTTGAACTTGGTAGTGTATTAAAACAAACATGTGCAATTGGGAAGAAATGTTTTTATGTCTGCTGCTACTTTACCTGATAGTTTCCTACAATTATTATGGAAACAGTGTTTTCCAATTTAATTCAACAAAGTTTATCAAACTGGTGCTGAACACCAGAGAACACTTTATACCATCTATTGTTTGTAATTTAATTTACCGTCTCTTTTGGGAACTCAACGCCACCTGCTATCTTTCATTTTTATTATTTTATTTATTTTTACTATAGTAAGAAAGAAATCCTGGTGGCATAGTGGTTAAGTACTACGGCTGCTAACCAAGAGGTCGATAGTTTGAATCCCCCAGGCGCTCCTAGGAAACTCTATTGGGCAGTTCTATTCTGTCCTATAGTGTCTCTATGAGTCGGAATTGACTCAACAGCAGTGGGTTATTGTGAGAATAGAAGAACAAATGGCATAGACAACCATGTCACAAATATTTTACAGCCTTTATTCAGTTATTTACTCACTTGTTTATTTCTCAGGAAAAGAATCCTGTCCATACTAAAGTGTCTAGCTTGTAATGCACTGTCATTTAAACTTGAACCTGTGCTAAATACCCATACTGGATGGCACTCTGCTCTCAGCCAGGAGGCAAAATTCACATATGACCTTCTCACTGACGTTTGAGCAAGATTTCTAACTTTTCCTTTCAGTAGTCAAAATAAATCAAGGTTCTCTAGACGTATTTACATAGTGATTCTAACTAAAAAAGGAAATGATTATACAAATATGTTTCCATTTTCAAATGTCTCATTCCCCAGCTGTAATTATAATGGAAATTATGTGTTTGTTTTCTAGGTAGAAACAAAGAAAAGCACACGTTTCAGAAGAATGGCATGGTGCATATCGCAGGCAGGCATGCTTGACCAATAAACCGAAGTAAAAACTGAGTAACTAAGTACTCCGTGGCTGATAGAATCCGTGATATAGAAGCGAGGTAAGCCTGTGAAGCGTATTGATCACTGAACATGGGCTTTTTCTTTTTTCTTTTGAACCTTGGGTTTGTGGACTGTTTTCTTAAATACTTAAAATGGAAGCTAAAGCTGAAATATTTTTGAAGTGCCTTTTAAGAAAGGGTTTTTGAAAACCATGAATAGCTCCAAATGTGGTTAAAAGAATGTGTATGATCAGAATACCAACACTGGTGAACTTTTAATGCATGATTAAGAGTTTTAACTTCTGTCCTTGAATCTCACGGTAACATCTCATTGCTTTCTAGCCTCCTGGATTTTGCTCCTTGAGTTCTTTTCTGTAAACACCAATCACTTGAAACTGAACATCCAGAAGATTAGCCATTTCAAGATTCATATGTCCTGACTTACTAAAATATGCTAATATAGGAAATTCTAAGGGATGTAGTCTTTTTTTTTTTTTAATAATCTTTTGCACTTCTCCATTCAAGGCAAATGTCATAACTAAATACTGAAATATTATTGCAAGCATATTTTATGCATATTGCAAACATTAAAAACTGATTCTGCTGGAATTTTCTTAGACTCCAAGATTGCTTCTAAAAATCACATAAGACTAACTCATTATCATGACAGATTTATTGAAGACCAGAGATAGATTAAATCGTGGAAATTATATTTTACATTAAAGATAAATTAAAACCATAAATTAAATGTGTGCACAGATGAGCCCAGTCTTAGCAAACAGTAATCAGGTGCTGTTTAATTTTCCTGTACTAAATAGATTCATCAGGACCCACTGAGTCTCTCTAGTAATTTTCAGTATCCCCCATATGCCTGACATTTGCTTCATTAAAACTAGGTCTCCTTATAATCATAAGGCATGGCACACTCTTTTATTAAGAAGAAAAGATGGTGTTGCCATCCTCATATTTTAATCTGAAAGCATATATCTGCTGTTCTTTATATTGATATGTTCAGGAAGTTAAACAACCTCGAGAGAAAGATTTATTATAATTGAGGAAAGCTCATCTACTCCCTAAATACATAATTAGGGAATAAAGTTTTATGTGTTAATGTGTTTTTTGGGGGGTGTAAATTCAGAATGTAAGGATTCTTTTTCAAACAAATGAAGTCTCCAGCTTATTTAAAAAATATTTTATAGCATTGTCATTCAGTGCTTATAAAGCATGGTGAAGCAAAGGATTTGATATGGTTTAATGCTTGCTATGTTTTCTAAATGAATTTTGAACTATTTAATTTAAAAGCTGTCTCTTCAGATTAATTTTATTGATAATAAATTAATTCTATAATCGCTCCATCATTTCAGATTAATCATTACTGCATTATTTCAATCAGAGAAAACAATTGCACTTTTGCAATTTTGTTTTTGTTCATCCTATTCTGAGTTACAGTGTGAATTAATGGTCTATGCTTCTCTCTGTGATAAGAAGTTAACTTAATTAAGTTTGGGGCTACGGGGCAAAAACCGTGAATTCACTTAGAGTTTGCAAGCAGCACAATGCCATGATGTAATAGAATTGAAGAAAGAGTGCATATTTGCAAGCACTAAGTGTGAAGCCTAAACTATCATTGTAGATATTGCTCCGAATTCCAGTTTTGATCATAAATGGATTTTCAGTAAACATGTGAAATTAGATTCCTTATAACTAAATGGGTTTGGAAATATATTAAACAAACAAACATCATGCCGAATTCATCTTACTTCTTAACATATTCTATGTTTAATGTTGACAACTGCAATGCAAGCTACTCACACCCCTGTTTCAAATATCAAATATAAATGCAACATACGTAAATGCTACAGGTTAATAGATTTCCATAAGCTCAAATTGCTTCAGTCTCAAAATGTAAATATTTCAAAGCCCAATATGAAAAGAATAGTTTTTTTAGTATTTTCTGTATTGTGTCCAATCCCAGTAAAATCAGAGCTTTTTATATTTCTTTGAAATCTATGAGTTAATATGACTGAAATGTTAAAAAAAAAAAAAAAGTTACGGTTTTAGGACTGTAAAAGAGGTATGAAAACACATTCAGTCCATTATTTTACAGATGAACAAATGGGGTGGAAAAGTTAATTTTCCTGTCCATGTCTAGCTTGCCAGCTAATGACAGATTTGACAGGATAATTCAAGATAACTAATTCTTATACCAATGCATGGTTCTTTACAAAATACCACCCTTCATCTTTAATTTACACCAACGCAACATACAGGAATGTTTCACATAGATGCTATTTTTCCCTCAATGCAGCCTTCTCTAATTTACAGGGCTCAGGTCTTCTGAATTGCCTCTAAGTAATTGTCAACCTTTCTCCCTTTGTTCTAAGCAGACAGTTACCCCACTCAACACCTCATGTAAAGTTTTCTATCTTCTATCAAAATTCTTCCAACAACAAAATATGAATTTCTTTCTATTCCTGGAAATACAGAGCTGATCAAAACAAAATGGCCAGGGAGAAGACCAGCCATATGCTGGAATTTGGTGTTTGCTTACTTAAGATTTAAGCATTCTTGGTAAAGAATGATGTTTCTTAAATACAGGAATGATACACTGTTTCAGCATGCAGGTAACCGCTGGGAAGAGAGACAGGGAAAGTCAAAGGATATCAAGCTTTAGTTCTGTAAATGAAAGACTTTTCTTCCTTCCTTCCTTTCTCCCTCCTTCCCTTTCTCCATGGAAGCCCTGGTGGCCTAGTGTTTATGTGCTACAGCTGCTAACCAAAATGTCGGCAGTTTGAATCTACCAGGTGCTCCTTGGGAACTCTATGGGGCAGTTCTGCTGTGCCCTGTAGGGTTCCTATTAGATGGAATGGACAACAATGGGTTTGGTTTTGGTTTTCCTTTCTTCCTCCCATCCTTCTTTACTCCCTTCTTCTCCTTCACACTTTATCCTGTCTCCCTCTCTCTCCTTCCCTCCCTGCTTTCTTTCTGTTTCTTCCTTCTTTTCTTTTTTCCCTTGGTTTAAAAGAATAACCTAAAGCAATATGAGTCATATATGGGGGGGGTGGGGTCTGTTTAATTATTTGTCTACTTTTACATATGCTTTAACATAACAAGATTAAAATTAAATAATTAAAATTTAAAAAGCAATGGACCCTCATCAATGACTACCAAAAATGGCAGACTAACAAAACTGTATTTCTGTAATTTCAAGAGACAAACTCGGATAAGGCCAACTTGGATTAAATTTACACTCTGAAACTGCCTCCAGGTGAAATATCAAAATATTCCTACTTATGTTTATGTGAATAGATAGTAAATACTTCCAAAGCTGCATAATTTGTGATTTAAGAGAGAGACCAGAAGTCCATTTAATGGACTAGAATTTTCCAAAGCTTAGAAAGATTTATCTTTATAAGAAATATGTTGATTTCCAGACCTGTAGTCTTATAATTTTATGTATTCCCAAAATAAGCTTACTAACACTAAAGAAATTTAGCAGAGACAATAAAAGTCTACAATCCTTTCAGTTGCTTGCATTTCCAGTTCAGAAGATTATTAGGCAACCGGTTCCCATAAAATTACTGAGTGGGATTTGAACCAGTAGGAAGACTTGTAGTGATCTACATATTACCAAACTTTTAAAATTATTTTCTTCAGGACCTAGAACTGAAAGCTATGTTCCTGGATGCAAATTTTTATTCTGGTGTGTCAATCCTTTTACTAATTCCTCCCAAAGAGAAAAGTATGGATAACTACCCAAATTCCTATATAATGGCTATACAGAATTACTTGGACATTATTAGTAAAATATAATAGTTTAGTCCCTGCCGAAGACAAATTCTGCAACATAAGTAATCCCAGAGAGTTCCTTACAGGGGGGACAGTCATCTATCATTCAAATCCTGCTTTGAGCGATCGCATTTACTTAGTCTCATTAAATGTAGTTGTCAAAAACAATAAAATAATGTAGAGTTTCATCTTTTCTCTTAACTTTTATATCTCCTTGTTCTTTTTTCCTTTTTAATTTTTTCTGCCAACCTTCACATTTCACCTCCTTTGACTGTCACTATTTGATAAAGAAATAAATGGTCAAGAATTTAAAAAGCCTCTATTCTGTGCTACACAATGTGCAAATGACTTTTACAATCATATCATTCTTTTTTAACCATTACCCAAAAAAACCCAGTGCCATCGAGTCAATTCCAATTCATAGCGACCCTATAGGACAGAGTAGAATTGCCCCATAGAGTTTCCAAGGAGTGCCTGGCGGATTTAAACTGCCGACCCTTTGGTTAGCAGCCATAGCACTTAACCACTATGCCACCAGGGTTTCCTTTTTAACCCTTAGGCACTAATATCTCTCTTGGGAATTTTTGTTTTATTGTTAAAATGTTCTTTTTACTTATTTCAGAATGATCTATTTACTTTGATTTTTAGTGGTTTTAGTCTGACATTCCTGAGTGTAATTTTCTTTATAATTAGCCTGAATTTATTAAAGTCTGAGTTTTGGAAATGTCTCAGCCATTCTCTTCTCAGGTAGTGCTTCTATCTCAATATCATTGTCTTCTCATTATGGAATGGTAACATATTTGATCTTCAGAAATTTTCATTATACTTTGTCTTAGTTACCTAGTGCTGCTTTAACAAAGAGAAATTTATTTTCTCATGGTTTAGGAGGCTAGAAGTCCAAATTCAGAGCACCAGCTCTAGGGGAAGATTTTTTCTCTCTGTCAGTTTTGTAGGAAGGTCCTTGCCTCTTCACCTTCTGCTTCCTGCTTTCTTAGAGATCTCTGTTTGTGGGCATCTGTCTTATCTCATCTCTGCTCTGTTTGCTTATTTGATCTCTTTTAGATCTCAAAAGACATTGACTCAAGATATACCCTGCACTACTCCTTCTTCATTAGTGTAACACAGACAACCCATTCCCAAATGGGGTTATAACCACAGGCATAGAGGTGAGAATTTACAACACATATTTTGGGGGAACATAATTCAATCCCTAACATACTTCTCACACAATTTTCTTTGTTTTCTATCTTTTGTTGCTCCATGCATTAAATTCCCATAACTTTCTCTCTAGTCTACTAACTCTCTTGAATTGTATCTAATTTGCTGTTAAACTCAAACATTGAGTTTAATTTTAGTTTTTGGAGTTCGGCTTCTAGTGTTTTTATGGTTATATTATCTACCAATTTTTTTTTTTCATTTAACTTTTAACTTTTCAAATATACTAAGCAAAGTGTTGTAAAGTCCATGTCTAATAAGGCCAGGATCCTTATATCTTCCGAATTAGATTTTGTAGACTCTGTATTTATGCTGGTTTTGGTTAATTATTTTTTTTAAATGGGGTTACGTGAAAGTTTACAGAGCAAACTAGTTTCTCATTCAACAATTTTTACACAAATTGTTTTGTGATATTGGTTGCAATCTCTGCAATGTGTAAACACTCTCCCTCTCTCCACCCCACATTCCCTATTTCCATTCATTGAATTTTCCCATACCGTTTTGCCTTCTCATCTTTGCTTTTGGGCATGCTTTGCCCATTTGGTCTCTTACACATGATTTAACTAAGAAGTATGTTTCTCACGTGTGTTATTGTCATTTTATAGATCTGCTTAATCTTTGGCTGAAAGATTACCTTCAGGAATGACTTCAGTTCTGAGTTAAAAGGGTGTCGGGGACCATAGTCTCTGGGATTCCTCTAGTCTCTGTAAGACTAGCAAGTCTGGTCTTTTTTTGTCAAATTTGAATTTTGTTCCACATTTTTCTCCCACTTGGCCTGGGAATCTTTATTGTGAAACCTATCAAAGCTGTCGGTGGTGGTAGCCGGGCACCATCTAGATGTTCTAGCACCAGGCTGGTAGAGGCTGTGGTAGTTGTGGTCCTTTAGTCCTTTGGACTAGTATTTCCCTTGTGTCTTTGGTTTTCTTCATTCTCCTTTTCTCCCAACAGAATGGGACCAGTAGATGTTCCTTAAATAGCCCCTCACAAGCTTTTAAGACCCCAGATGCTATTCACCAAAGTTGGATGCAGAGCATTTCCTTTATGAACTATGTTATACCATTTGACCTAGGTGTCCCATAAGACCATGGACTCCATCCCTCAGCCCCAGTAACTAGGTCCCTCAAGGTGTTTGGATGTGTCTAGTAAGTTTCCATGACTTTGACATGATAAAGTTGTGCTGACTTTCCTATAATGTATATTGTCTTTCCCTTCACCAAACTTAACACATGTCTACTGTCTAGTTAGTGATTTCCCCTTCCTATCCTTCCCCTCCCTAGTAACCATAAAAGATTGTTTTTTTGTGTGTGTGTAACCCTTTTCTTGTGTTTCCATAATAATGGTCTCATACAGTATTTATCCTTTTGAGGTTGCCTTATTTCACACAGCATAAGGCTGTGGTAGTTGTGGTTCTTTAGTAGTCTTTGTACTAGCATTTCCCTTGTGTTTTTGGTTTTCTTCATTCTACTTTTCTCCCGGCAGAATGGGACCAGTGAATGTATCTTAAATAGACTCATTCAGATTCATCCATGATGCAAAGGATTTTGCATTCATCCTTGTCTTTATCATTGTACTGTATCCCACTGTGTATGTACCATAATTTGTTTATCCATTTGTCTGTTGACAGGCACTTCGGTTGTTTCCACCTTTTTTCTATTGTGAATAATGCTGCAATTAGCATGGGTGTGCATATGTCTACTAGTGTAATGGTTCTTATTTCTCTAGGGTATATTCCTAGGAGTTGGATTGCTGGGTCATACGGTGGTTAATAGTTTTTTTTTAATATCTCCAGAACTTTAGATTTAGTGTCGGATATAAAATATAAAAAAAAAAGGGGAAATAATTTTAAGTTCTGTGTGATGACCTGTTCCTCAGACAAAATTTCTTAAAGGAAGTTAGATAAAGAGCATAGTAATTTACTCCAATAAAATTGAGCATATTTTAAGCCAGGTTTCAGTCAGTGGGAGATATGGCTTGTCTCTGTTTATTATCACCTCTCTAGTGGCGTGCAAACTCAGTCCCCTTAGGTACTTAGTCATTCTCTTGCTCATCCTTTACTGTGAAATTCAGTTTTTTTTCATCCAGCAGGTAATACTGCTATAAGTTCTACTGAGATTCTCAGCCTCTCACTGTCTGCTTTTTTTTTTTAATTGTTTAATCAAAAGTGATTTTATTCTGTAAACCTTCATCTAAAGTACAATAATAATAATAAAATGAATCTGTCTAGAAGTTGTAAGTTCTACAAAGAGTAGTTCATTATAATTAGTGAAAAATATTTTCAGGGCAAATGAAAAACAATGGAAAAATAGGTATATGTCATCGATTTACAGAAACAATCCCAATTTGCAATATGAAAATGTAACTTTTTTTTTATTAACTTTTATTGAGCTTCAAGTGAACGTTTATAAATCAAGTCAGACTGTCACATATAAGTTTATGTACACCTTACTCCATACTCCCACTTGCTCTCCCCCTAATGAGTCAGCCCTTCCAGTCTCTCCTTTCATGACAATTTTGCCAGCATCCAACTCTCTCTATCCTCCCATCCCCCTCAGACAGGAGATGCCAACACAGTCTCAAGTGTCCACCTGATATAAATAGCTCACTCTTCATCAGCATCTCTCTCCTACCCACTGTCCAGTCCCTTTCATGTCTGATGAGTCGTCTTCGGGAATGGTTCCCGTCCTGGGCCAACAGAAGGTTTGGGGACCATGAACGCCGGGATTCCTCTAGTCTCAGTCAGACCATTAAGTATGGTCTTTTTGCGAGAATTTGGTGTCTGCATCCCACTAAACTCCTGCTCCCTCAGGAGTTCTCTGTTGTGCTCCCTGTCAGGGCAGTCATCAGTAGTGGCCGGGCACCAACTAGTTCTTCTGGTCTCAGGATGATGTAGGTCTCTGGTTCCTGTGGCCCTTTCTGTCTCTTGGGCTCTTAGTTATCGTGTGACCTTGGTGTTCTTGTTCTTCATTCTCCTTTGATCCAGGTGGGTTGAGACCAATTGATGCATCTTAGATGGCCGCTTGTTAGCATTTAAGACCTCAGACGCCACATTTCAAAGTGGGATGCAGAATGTTTTCATAATAGAATTATTTTGCCAATTGACTTAGAAGTCCCCTTAAACCATGGTCCCCAAACCCCCGCTCTTGCTCCACTGACCTTTGAAGCATTCATTTTATCCCGGAAACTTCTTTGCTTTTGGTCCAGTCCAGTTGAGCTGACCTTCCATGTATTGAGTATTGTCCTTCCCTTCACCTAAAGCAGTTCTTATGTACTAATTAATCAGTAAAAAACCCTCTCCCACCCTCCTTCCCTCCCCACCTCATAACCACAAAAGTATGTGTTCTTCTCAGTTTATACTATTTCTCAACATCTTGTAATAGTGGTCTTATACAATATTTGTCCTTTTGCCTCTGACTGATTTCGCTCAGCATAATGCCTTCCAGGTTCCTCCATGTTATGAAATGTTTCACAGATTCGTCACTGTTCTTTATCGATGCGTAGTATTCCATTGTGTGAATGTACCACAATTTATTTAACCATTTATCTGTTGACGGACACCTTGGTTGCTTCCAGCTTTTTGCTGTTGTAAACAGAGCTGCAATAAACATGGGTGTGCATATACCTGTTTGTGTGAAGGCTCTTATTTCTCTAGGGTATATTCCGAGGAGTGGGATTTCTGGGTTGTGTGGTAGTTCTATTTTTAACTGTTTAAGGTAACGCCACATAGATTTCCCAAGTGGTTGTACCATTTTACATTCCCACCAGCAGTGTATAAGAGTTCCAATCTCTCCACAGCCTCTCCAACATTTATTATTTTGTGTTTTTTGGATTAATGCCAGCCTTGTTGGAGTGAGATGGAATCTCTTCGTAGTTTTTATTTGCATTTCTCTAATGGCTAATGATCGAGAGCATTTTCTCATGTATCTGTTAGCTGCCTGAGTATCTTCTTTAGTGAAGTGTGTGTTCATATCCTTTTTCCACTTCTTGATTGGGTTGTTTGTCTTTTTGTGGTTGAGTTTTGACAGAATCATATAGATTTTAGAGATTAGGCGCTGGTCGGAGATGTCATAGCTGAAAATTCTTTCCCAATCTGTAGGTGGTCTTTTAACTCTTTCGGTGAAGTCTTTAGATGAGCATAGGTGTTTGATTTTTAGGAGCTCCCAGTTATCTGGTTTCTCTTCGTCATTTTTGGTAATGTTTTGTATTCTGTTTATGCCTTGTATTAGGGCTCCTAAGGTTGTCCCTATTTTTTCTTCCATGATCTTTATCGTTTTAGTCTTTATGTTTAGGTCTTTGATCCACTTGGAGTTAGTTTTTGTGCATGGCGTGAGGTAGGGATCCTGTTTCATTCTTTTGCAAATGGATATCCAGTTATGCCAGCACCATTTGTTCAAAAGACTATCTTTTCCCCAATTAACTGACATTGAGCCTTTGTCGAATATCAGCTGCTCATATCTGGATGGATTTATATCTGGGTTCTCAATTCTGTTCCGTTGGTCTATGTGCCTGTTGTTGTACCAGTACCAGGCTGTTTTGACTACTGTGGCTGTATAATAGGTTCTGAAATCAGGTAAGGTGAGGCCTCCCACTTTCTTCTTCCTTTTCAGTAATGCTTTGCTTATCCGAGGCTTCTTTCCCTTCCATATGAAGTTGGTGATTTGTTTCTCTATCACCTTAAAAGATGACATTGGAATTTGGATCGGAAGTGCATTGTATGTATAGATGGCTTTTGGTAGAATAGACATTTTTACTATGTTAAGTCTTCCTATCCATGAACAAGGTATGTTTTTCCACTTAAGTATGTCCTTTTTAATTTCTTGTAGTAGTACTTTGTAGTTTTCTTTGTATAGGTCTTTAACATCTTTGCTAAGATTTATTCCTAAGTATTTTAATCTTCTTGGGGGCTACTGTGAATGGTATTGTTTTGGTGATTTCCTCTTGGATGTTCTTTTTGTTGATGTAGAGGAATCCAAGTGATTTTTGTATGTTTATCTTACAACCTGAGACTCTGCCAAACTCTTCTATTAGTTTCAGTAGTTTTCTGGAGGATTCCTTAGGGTTTTCTGTGCATAAGATCATGTCATCTGCAAATAGAGATAATTTACTTCCTCCTTGCCAATCCGGATGCCCTTTATTTCTTTGTCTAGCCTAATTGCTCTGGCTAGGACTTCTAGCACAATGTTGAATAACAGAGGTGATAAAGGGCATCCTTGTCTGGTTCCCGTTCTCAAGGGAAATGCTTTCAGGCTCTCTCCATTTAGAGTGATGTTGGCTGTTGGCTTTCTATAAAAAAAAAAAAAAATTTTTTTTTTACAAAGCCAACAGCCAACATCACTCTAAATGGAGAGAGCCTGAAAGCATGCTTTGTATAAAAAAAATAGATGCCCTTTATTATGTTGAGGAATTTTCCTTCAATTCCTATTTTGCTGAGAGTTTTTATCATGAATGTGTGTTGGACTTTGTCAAATGCCTCTTCTGCATCAATTGATAAGATCATGTGTTTTTTGTCTTTTGTTTTATTTATATGGTGGATTACATTAATGGTTTTTTGACTATTAAACCAGCCTTGCACACCTCGTATAAATCCCACTTGGTCCTGGTGGATTATTTTTTTGATATGTTGTTGAATTCTATTGGCTAGAATTTTGTTGAGGATTTTTGCATCTATGTTCATGAGGGATATAGGTCTGTAATTTTCTTTTTTTGTGATGTCTTTACCTGGTTTTGGTGTCAGGGATATGGTAGCTTCATAGAATGAGTTAGGTAGTATTCCGTCATTTTCTATGCTTTGAAATACCTTTAGTAGTAGTGGTGTTAACTCTTCTCTGAAAGTTTGGTAGAACTCTGCAGTAAAGCCGTCCGGGCCAGGGCTTTTTTTTGTTGGGAGTTTTTTGATTACTATTTCAATCTCTGTTTTTGTTATGGGTCTATTTAGTTGTTCTACTTCTGATTGTGTGAGTTTAGGTAGGTAGTGTTTTTCTAGGAATTCATCCATTTCTTCTAGGTTTGCAAATTTGTTAGAGTACAATTTTTCGTAATAATCTGATATGATTCTTTTAATTTCATTTGGGTCTGTTGTGACGTGGCCCTTCTCGTTTCTTATTCGGGTTATTTGTTTCCTTTCCTGTATTTCTTTAGTCAGTCTGGCCAATGGTTTATCAATTTTGTTAATTTTTTCAAAGAACCAGCTTTTGGCTTTGTTAATTCTTTCAATTGTTTTTCTGTTCTCTAATTCATTTAGTTCAGCTCTAATTTTTATTATTTGTTTTCTTCTGGTGCCTGATGGATTCTTCTGTTGCTCACTTTCTATTTGTTCCAGTTGTAGGGACAGTTCTCTGATTTTGGCTCTTTCTTATTTTTGTATGTGTGCATTTATCGATATAAATTGGCCTCTGAGCACTGCTTTTTCTGTGTCCCAGAAGTTTTGATAGGAAGTATTTTCATTTTCGTTGCATTCTATGAATTTCCTTACTCCCTCCTTAATGTCTTCTCTAACCCAGTCTTTTTTCAGGAGGGTATTGTTCATTTTCCAAGTATTTGATTTCTTTTCCCTAATTTTTCTGTTATTAATTTCCACTTTTATGGCCTTGTGGTCTGAGACGATGCTTTGTAATATTTCAATGTCTTGGATTCTGCAAAGGTTTGTATTATGACCTAATATGTGGTCTATACTAGGGAATGTCCCATGTGCGCTAGAAAAAAAAGTATACTTTGCAGCAGTTGGGTGGAGAGTTCTGTATAAGTCAATGAGGTCAAGTTGGTTGATTGTTGTAAGTAGGTCTTCTGTGTCTCTATTGAGCTTCTTACTGGATGTCCTGTCCTTCTCCAAAAGTGGTGTGTTGAAGTCTCCTACTATAATTGTGGAGGTGTCTATCTCACTTTTCAGTTCTGTTAAAATTTGATTTATGTATCTTGCAGCCCTGTCATTGGGTGCATAAATATTTAATATGGTTATATCTTCCTGGTCAATTGTCCCTTTAATCATTATGTAGTGTCCTTCTTTATCCTTTGTGGTGGATTTAACTTTAAAGTCTATTTTGTCAGAAATTAATATTGCTGCTCCTTCTCTTTTTTGCTTATTGTTTGCTTGATATATTTTTTTTTCCATCCTTTGAGTTTTAGTTTGTGTCTCTAAGTCTAAGGTGTGTCTCTTGTAGGCAGCATATAGACGGATCGTGTTTCTTTATCCAGTCTGAGACTCTCTGTCTCTTTATTGGTGCATTTAGTCCATTTACATTCAGTGTAATTATAGATCAGTGTTTAGTGTTGTCATTTTGATGCCTTTTTCTGTGTGTTGTTGACAAGTTCATTTTTCTGCTTACTTTTTTGTGCTGAGACATTTTTCTTTGTAAATTGTGTGATCCTCATTTTCATAGTATTTGACTTTATGTTTGCTGAGTCGTTACGTTTTTCTTGGTTTTGATTTTGAGTTATGTAGTTGTTATACCTCTTTGTGGTTACCTTAATATTTACCCCTATTTTTCTAAGTAAAATCCTAACTTGTGTTGTCCTATATCGCCTTGTATCCCTCTCCATATGGCAATTCTATGCCACCTGTATTTAGTCCCTCTTTTTGATTATTGTGATATTTTACATATTGACTTCTACGATTCCCTGTTTTGAGCATTTTTTTTTAATTAATCTTAATTTGTTTTTGTGATTTCCCTATTTGAGTTGATATCAGGATGTTCTGTTCTGTGACCTTGTGTTGTGCTGGTATCTGATATTATTGGTTTTCTGACCAATTTCCTTTAGTATTTCTTGTAGCTTTGGTTTGGTTTTTGCAAATTCTCTAAGCTTGTGTTTATCTGTAAATATCTTAATTTCTCCTCCATATTTGAGAAAGAGTTTTGCTGGATATATGATCCTTTGCTGGCAGTTTTTCTCCTTCAGTGCTCTGTATATGTTGTCGCAGTGCCTTCTTGCCTGCATGGTTTCTGCTGAGTAGTCTGAACTTATTCTTATTGATTCTCCCTTGAAGGAGACCTTTCTTTTCTCCCTGGCTGCTTTTAAAATTTTCTCTTTATCTTTGGTTTTGGCAAGTTTGATGATAATATGTCTTGGTGTTTTTCTTTTTGGATCAAGTTTAAATGGAGTTCGATGAGCATCTTGGATATATATCCTTTCGTCTTTCATGATGTCAGGGAAGTTTTCTGTCAGCAGATCTTCAACTATTTTCTCTGTGTTTTCTGTCCTCCCTCCCTGTTCTGGGACTCCAATCACATGCAAGTTATCCTTCTTGATAGAGTCCCACATGATTCTTAGGGTTTCTTCATTTTTTTAAATTCTTTTAACTGATTTTTTTCAGCTATGTTGGTGTTAATGCCCTGGTCCTCCAGATTTCCCACTCTGCATTCTAATTCCTCGAGTCTGCTCCTCTGACTTCCTATTGCGTTGTCTAATTCTGTAATTTTATTGTTAATATTTTGGATTTCTGAATGCTGTCTCACTATGGATTCTTGCAACTTATTAATTTTTCCACTATGTTCTTGAATAATCTTTTTGAGTTCTTCAACTGTTTTATCAGTGTGTTCCTTGGCTTTTTCTGCAGTTTGCCTTATTTCATTTCTGAGGTCATCCCTGATGTCTTGAAGCATTCTGTAAATTAGTTTTTTATGTTCTGTGTCTGATAATTCCAGGATTGTATCTTCATTTGGGAAAGATTTTGATTCTTTTGTTTAGGGGATTGTAGAAGCTGTCATGGTCTGCTTCTTTATGTGGTTTGATATCGACTGCTGTCTCCAAGCCATCACTAAGATATTGTAGTGATTTATCCTATATTTGCTCACTGAGTCTTATCTTGTTTTGTTTTCTTTCAATATACGTGGATGGGCTACTAGATTGTGCTGTCTTGATTGTTGTAGCCCTTGACTTACTTATGACCTATTACCAGCTGGTTTGGGCTGTTACCAGATATATATGCCTGAGTCTATTCACTATTCTTGAGTAGAATCTGATTTTGGGTCATCAAGTGTGTGCTGCACCCTAACACCTATCCACCTTGAGAAGTAGTGGTGATAGTTGTGTGCACCAGATTCTATTAGCAGCTGGGGTTCACACTCCAGGGGCGGCAGGATGCTGACAGGCTTCCCCCAAGTGTCAGTGAGGTAGGTGTGTCTGTATTCCTATAACACCTTGGTGGGAGGGCTCTGCAGCTGTACCTTAGGCCCCTAATGCAAGTACCTCTACAGATTGGTAGGTGTCACCCTCCTTAGACCCCTAAGGCAGGAGGCTAGTTGGTCTGGGGGGAGCTTCAGCCTTCAGTTCCCTGTTGTGGGTCAGTTAGGGGTCTGTTGAATACGCAGAGATATCAGACCTGGGAAACTTGTTTTTCCAGTAAATCCGCTAAAAAAATAAATGCAGTCAGATCCCTATCGGAAATGCCTTTGCATTATAATAGCCACCTTGTTCCCTGTAGGGATGAAAGCCCGAGATATGGATCACATATGCTTGGCTGGAGCTGGTTCTGTGTTTTTAGACCAATTAGGGAAGGATTTTTGGTCCCTGGGTTTTTTGTGGTTGCTTCTCTCAGGCCGGAAGATTGGGTTAGGAAAAGACCAAAAAAAAAAGGGGGGGGGAGCCACGGAGCCGTTCTCCCTCTGGCTCAGGAAATTCCAATGTTAATGAAGCCTCCTGGGAAGGGGAGGGGAGGGTTCAGAAAAACAGGAGAGAGTAGCACCCCGGAATATAGACAAAGTTGCTTATCTTGCTTGGGATGACTATTTTATCTGAGATTCCCAAGGGGCGTATCACCTATGTGTGTTGGCTGGGTAGAGATTGCCCCTGAGGGTCTGGCCCACAGAAGCTGAGGTCAGATCCTCCGCTGTCAGTCCAAAACCCAGCGTCAAGGTTCCCCAGCTGGGATGCTGCACTCCCAGCTCCAAAACCAGTCGCTGCCTCCCAGGGACTTCTCCCACCAGCCACGTCGCTGCGCCACCCACGCAGACCTGCTGGGCCCCCTCCCGAGGTCAGTTCCGGGGGGGTAGGGCTGTGCCCCATGTTTGCGCCGTGACAGGATGTCCTGCTCAGCTTCCTTGCCCCCAGTCCAAAGCCCTGCGCCAAGGTTCCCCGCCTGGGACGCTGCACTCCTGGCTCGAAAACCAGTCGCTGCCTCCTGGGGACTTCTCCTCCCGCCACCCGTGTCTCCGCACCACCCGCGCTGACTGGCTGGGCCCCCTCCCGAGGTCAGTTCAGGGGGGTAGGGCAGTGCCCTGTGTTTGCACCGTCACAGGATGTTGTGTTCAGCTCCCCTACGCCCAGTCCTAAGCCTGGCGCCAAGGTTACCTGACTGGGACGCTGGCTCTAGGCTCCGAAAACAGTCGCTGCTTCCCCGTAGTTGTTCGTTCTCCGTCTCTGTCACTCAGGTCAACTCTTTAAATCTCTGTTTGTTGTTCAGGGTTCGTAGATTGTCATGTATGTGATCGATTCACTTGTTTTTCTGAGTCTTTGTTGCAAGAGGGATCCGAGGTAGCATCTACCTAGTCAGGCATCTTGGCCCCCCGACTCTTACTGTCTGCTTTTTGATTATTATTTTTTACCATCAGAGACACAGATTTTGAATGAAGAAATACTTAGGAGAAAAAGCCCTGTGAAATGCCGAGCTCACAATCTGGGTGTTTTCCATCTTTTTGGGCCCTTGGCCCTGCAAGTTCTTGCTGAAAAGGTAGTTCCTTGAAAGCTTCAAAAGATGTTTTCTATATGTTATTCTTTTTTTTTTTTTTTTTGGTCTCATCACATATGTTGCTCCAAAACAAGGTAGTTCAAAAATTCTGGGAGGAAAATTTATATTAAATGATTTTTAAATAGCTTATTAGCAATTTCAGAAATGACATATAATAATTTCATTGAGTCAATGAAATAGAATTATAATGGGAATTATTGTTTTTCACATAAAATATAAAATATCACATTTTGACTAATGAAAAATTTAGAAAAACAAACTAGAAAACCAATGTTCATGATGATTTGATAGTCATAATACATCACTGGAGTTGAAAATCTCATATTCTGAGAAGAAAATGCTTTCATAAATTTAATCATAAGTCACATAAAGAATCACATGAGCATCTCAATTGACCCAGAAAAACATTTGATAAAGTCCAACACCCATTCTTGATTAAAGCTCTCAATATAATAGGTATAGAAAGGAAATTTCTGAAGATAACAAAGAGCATCTATACAAAACAACAGCCAATACCATTTTTTAAAAAATTAAAAAAAAAAATTATCATACTTTAGATGAAGGTTTACAGAACAAACTAGTTTCTCATTAAATGGTTAGTACACATATTGTTTTATGACATTGATTAACAACCCCACAACAGGTCAACTCTCTCCCCTTCCAAACTTGGGTTCCCTATTACCAGCTTTCCTGTCCCCTCCTGTAGTCTAGTCGTTGCCCATGGGCTGTTGTGCCCCTTTAGTCTTGTTTTGTTTGGTAGGCCTGTCTAATCTTTCACTGAGGGATGAACTTTGGGAGTGATTTCATTACTGAGCTAAAAGGGTTTCCAGGCGCCATGCTCTTGGGGTTTCTCCGGTCTCTGTCAGGCAAGTAAGTCTGGCCTTTTTTTGTGACTTAGAATTTTGTTCTACATTTTCTCCAGGAGACTCTAATATGATCCCTGTCAGAGCAGTCAGTGGTGGTAGCTGGGCACCATCTAGCTGTACTGGATTCAGTCTGCTGGAGGCTTTGGTAAATGTGGTCCATTAGTCCTTTGGACTAACCTTTCCCTTGTATCTTTAGTTTTCTTCATTCTCCCTTGCTCCTGAAAGGGTGAGACAGTTTAGTATTTTCGATGGCCGCTTACAGGCTTTAAAGTCTCCAGACCCTATTCACCAAAGTCAAATGTAGAACATTTTCTTTATAAACTATGTTATGCCTATTGAGCTAGATGTTCCCCAAGACCAGGGTCCCCACAGCCTTGAGCCCAGTAATTCAGTCCCTCAGGGAGTTTGGATGTGTCTATGCAGCTTCCATGACCTTACCTGGTACAAGTTGTACTGTCTTACCCTTCACCAAAGTTACCACTTATCTATTGTTTATTTGTATTTTTCCATCACCACCCCTTTCCTCCCCCGTAACCATTAAAAATTGTTTCTTTTTTGTGTGTAAACTTTTTCATGAGTTTTTACAGTAGTGGTCTCATACAATATTTGTCCTTTTGTAATTGACTTATTCACTCAGCATAATGGCCTCCAGACTCATCCGTGTTATGAGATCCTTCACAGATTCATCATTGTTCTTTATGTCTGCATAATACTTCACTGTTTATCTGCTCATCTATTGGTAAGCATATAGGTTGTTTCCATCTTTTTGCTATTGTGAACAATGCTGCAATGAACATGGGTGAACGTATGTCTGTCCATGTGATGAATCTTATTTCTCCAGAATATATTTTCAGGAGTGGGATTACTGGATCATATGGCATTTCTATTTCTACCTTTCTAAGGAAGTGCCATATTGTTTTCCAAAATGGTTGTATCATTTTGCATTCCCATCAGTAGTGTGTAAGAGTTCTGATCTCCCCACAGCCTCTCCAACATTTGTTATTTCCTGTTTTTTTTTTTTTTTTTTTTTTTTTTTCTGGTGCCAGTAATGCTGGGAGAGATGATATCCCAATGTGGCTTTGATTTGCATTTCTTTAATGGCTATAGATTGTGAGCATTTCTTCATGTGTTGGTTGGCCCCTTGAATGTCTTCTTTGGTGAAGTATCTGTTCATTTCCTTTGCCCATTTTTCATTTGGATTATTTGTCTTTTTGTTGTAAAGGTGTTGGATTTTCCAACAGGGTTTAGAGATTAGACCTTTTAGTGATTTGTAATAGCCAATTTTTTTTTCCCTAATGCGTAGGTTCCCTTTTTACTTATTTGGTGAAGTCTTTTGTTGAGTATAAGTGTTTAATTTTTAGAAGTTCCCGGTTGTCTAGCTTGCCTTCTGGGGTTTGTGTGTTGCTGGTTATGGTTATATCATGTTAATGCTGTGTTTTAGGGCCTTTAGCATTGATCCTATTTTTTTCTTCTATGAACTTCATAGTTTCGGGTTTTATATTTAGGTCTTTGATCCATTGTGAATTAATTTTTGTGTAGGTGTGAGGTATAGGTTCTGTTTCATTTTTTTGCAGATGGACTTCCAGTTCTGCCAGCACCATTTGTTTAAAAGACTGTGTTTTCCCCATTTGATGGACTTCAGGCCTTTATGAAAGATCAGGTGACCTTAGCTGGATGGATTTTCATCTGGGCTCTCAATTCTGTTCCATTAGTCAATGTATCTGTTGTACCAGTACCAAACCATTTTGACTACCATAGCTGTATAGTAGGTTCTGAGGTCAGGTAATATGAGTCCTCCTACTTTATTCTGCTTCTTCAATATTGCTTTACATATCCAGGGCTTCTTCCCTTTCCATATGCAGTTATTGATTAGTTTTTCCATCTTTTTAAAGAATGTTATTGGTATTTGGAGCGGGATTGCTTTGCATTTGTAGATTGATTTGGGTAGAATTGTCATTTGGAAAATGTTGAATCTACTCAACCATGAACATGGATGTTTTTCCATTTGTGTAGATCTCTTTTGGTTTCTTGCAATAGGGTTTTGTAGTTTTCTTTGTATAGGTCTTTTACATCCCTGGTTAGATTTAGTCCTAGGTATCTTATTTTCTTAGGGGCTGTTTTAAATGGTGTTGTTTTCCTGATTTCGTTTTCGCTTTTCTCTTTATTGGTGTATAGGAATCCAACTGATTTATGTGTGTTTATCTTGTATCCTGCTACTTTGCTGGATCTTTATATTAGTTCCAGTACTTTGCTCATGCAGTCTTTTGGGCTTTCTATGTAGAATATCATATCATCAGCAAATAGGAACAGTTTAACTGCTCCTTTACCAATTTGGATGCCCTTTATTTTTCTTGCCTTGTCGCTCTAGCTAGAACTTCCAGCACAATGCTAAACAAGAGTGGTAATAAAGGGCATCCTTGTCTTGCTCCTGTTCTCAAGGGGAATGTTTTCAGCCTCTCTCCATTAAGAATGATGTTGGCCGTTGGTTTTGCATAGGTGCCCTTTATTATGTTCATAAATACCCTTTCTATACCTATTTTATTGAGAGTTTTTATCAGGAATGGGTGTTGGACTTTGTCGAATGCTTTTTCTGTGTCAATTGAGACGATCATGTAATTCTTTTATTTCCTTTTATTTATGTGGTGGATTACATTGATCGATTTTCTAATGTTGAACCATCTTTCCATAACTGGTATGAATCCTACTTGATCATGGTGTATTATTTTTTTGATATGATGCTGAATTCTATTGGCTAGAATTTGGTTGAGAATTTTTGCATCTATATTCATCAAAGACATTGGTCTGTAATTTTCTTTCTTTCCTTTTTTTTGTGGTGTCTTTATCTGGTTTTGGTATTGGGGTTATGCTGGCTTCATAGAATGAATTTGGAAGCATTGCTTCCTTTTCTATGGTCTGAAACAGTTTGAGTAGTACTGGTGTAAGCTCTTCTCTGAAAGTTTGGTAGAATTCTCCAGGAAAGCCACCTGGCCCAGGGCTTTTTTTTTTGTTAGGAGCTTCTTTTATTACACTTTCAATCTTTTTTCTTGCTATGGATCTGTTCAGATTTTCAATATCATTTTGCTTTAGTGTGGGTAGGTAGTGTTTCTAGAGATTTGTCCATTTCCTTTAGGTTTTCAAATTTGTTGATGTATATTTTTTCATAATACTCTGTTATGATCCTTTTAGTTCAGTTGAGTCTGTAGTAATATCCTTCATTTCTTTTCTCATTTGGGTTATTTGTGGCCTCTTGTGTTTTTCTTTTGTCAATTTGGCCAGTGGTTTCTTGATTTTGGAGAGCCTTTCAAAGAACCAACTTCTAGTCTTGTCGATTCTTTCTATTGTTTTTCTTTTACGTATTTCATTTATTTCTGCTCTGATTTCTATTTCCTTTTTTCTGATGTCTGTGGGCTTTTTTTTTTTTTTTTTTTTTGCTTTTCCCTTTCTATTTGTTTGAGTTGCATAGCTAATGCTTAGATTTTATCCCTTTCTTCTTTTTTGATGTGTGCATCTATTGCTATAAATTGACCTCTGAGCACTGCCTTTGCTGTATCCCAAAGGTTTTGGTATGATGTGTACTCATTCTCGTTTGATTCTGGGAATTTTTTTATTCCATCTCTGATTTCTTCTATTACCCAGTGGTTTTTAGGCAGAATGTTATTCAGTTTCCATGGAATTTATTTTTTTCCTTGCTCTTTCTGTTGCTAACTAATGTTTACCTTGATGGCCTTGTGGTCAGAGAAGATACTTTGTATTATCTCAGTGTTTTGGATTTTGTTGAGGGTTGTTTTGTGGCCTAAGATGTGGTCTATTCTGGTGAACATTCCATATGTGTTGGAAAAGAATGTGTACTTTGCAGCTGTTGGGCGAAGTATTCAAGCTGGCTGATTGTGCCGTTTAGGACTTCTGTATCTTTGTTGAGTTCCTTTCTAGATTTTCTGTCTTTTACTGAGATTGGTGTGTTGAAGTCTCCTATTATTACCGAAGAACTGTTAATTTCTCTTTTCAGTGCTGTTCTAGTTTTTTTGTTTTGTTTTAATGTATTTTGGAGCCCTGTCATTGGGTGCATAGATGTTTATTATGCTTATATCTTCATGATGGGTCATTGCTTTACTCATCATATAGTGCTCTTCTTTGTCTTTTACTGTGGATTTTGTTTTAAAGTCTACTTCATCTGAGATTAGTATTGTTACTCCTGCTCTTTTATATTTGCTTGACATATTTTTTTCCATCCTTCAATTTTTAATAAATTTATGTCTTTGTTTCTATGGTAGGTCTCTTATGGACAGTATACTGATGGATCCTGATTTTTTTTCCATTCTGTCACTCTCTGTGTCTTTATAGGTGCATTTAGGTCATTTACATTTTTAATTATTGATAGCTGTGAGTTTATTGCTTTTGTAGTGCTATTTTTGTGGTGCTGACATTTTCTTTGTTCCTCTTACTCTCCTGTGGTGAATTCCTTTTATTTGAGGTTTTTTTTCAATTCTTTTGTTTTTGTAGATTTTGTTTTTATTCAGACTTTATGTTTTTCTTCTTTATTTTGTTGACTAGGTTTGTTAACTTTTTTTGTGGTTACCTTGAAGTTTACCCTTACTGTCCTAGTTTGAACCAGTCTATTATTACTTGGTTTCACCTTGCATTCCTCTTCATTAGAAAGTTCTATACCTATACCATTTATTCCCAATTTTATTGTTCTGACATTATTTTCATTTACAGATTAACCTCTCTGGTTCCCTGTGATAATTCTTTTGGTTTTGGATAGCCCTCAAGAGTTCATTTCCTAGGTTGTTACCTGGCTGGTATGATCTTGCATCCTAGATTCAGGCTGTGGTCTGATGTTGTTTGTTCTTAGACAGAAGGTCTCCATTTAATAACTTTTGTAAGTTTGGCTTTTTTTTTTTTTTTTTTTTTTTTTACGTATTCCCTTAAGTTCTGTTTATCTGGAAATAGCCTAATTTCACCATCATACTTAAATGAAAGTTTTGCAGTATATATTACTCCTGGTAAGCAATTTTTTTCTTTCAAGGTTTTACATGTGTCCTTCCATTGCCTTCTTGCCTGCATGGTTTCTGCCAAGTAATCAGAGTTTAGTCTTATTGTTTCTCCTCTGTATGTGACTTTTTGTTTTTCTTGTACTGCTCTCAGGATTCTTTGTCTTTTGTTTTAGTGAATGTATTATTATATGCCTTGGTGATTTTCTTTTGGGGTCTATCCTATATACCATTTGTTAAGCTTCTTGGATGGTCAGCTTTCCATTTTTCATGATATTTGGGAAGTTTTCTGTCAGTAATTCTTCACGTTTCTTTCTGCGTTTTCAATTTTCTCCCCTTATCCTGGAGCTATGATCACTCACGTCCCACATAATTCTTAGGGTTCCTTCATTTTTCTTCATTCTTTTTTCTGATTTTTCCTCAAACAGAGTGGCGTACACTTGTTTGTCTTCATCTTCACTGATTCTGTCTTCCATTGTTTCCAACTTCTTCTCAGCCCTTCTATGACACTGCCTGTTTCTGAAATCTTGTTGTTTATCTTTTGGGTTTCTAATGGTTGTTTTTGTATCATTTGTAGATGTGAATTTATTTCAGCATTTTGTTCCTGTATTATTTTCCTGAATTCTTCCAGTTCTTTGTATTTTCTATGAATTTGTCTGCCTTTTCCATGAATTTGTCTATTTTTTCTTCATTTTTGTCTGCTTTTTGCTTCAACTCTTGGACAGCTCTTAATATTAGAGATTTGAATGTTCTGTCAAGCAGTACTAGTGCCTTTTCTTCTATGGGAAAGCCATCTGATTTCTTTATTTTGGATGCCTACTGGAATCACCCTGTTCTTTTATACATATATATTGCTATTTTCTGCTGTACTTTCTTCATTTATTGATTGTAAATTTGTTTGTTTTGTCCTTTTTTTTATTTTATTTCGTTATGTCTGAGCAGGCTGGCTGTGCATTCTTTGTTGTTTGCTTGTCTGTGGTCACGATACTGTTCACCTCCTTGTCCAATGGGCAGGGTCAGACACTTAGCTATGGTGCAACAGGGCAGGTCCAGCTGAATTGGAGGGCCTGGAATGGTTTGTTTGTGGCATATACTAGAGCTGAAAGGGTAGTCCAGGAATCAGTGCAGGGCAGGTACTGGTAGGCCATGCCTGCATTGCTCAGAGGTATGTTGTTCAATGCATGTTGGAGGTAGGCAGAAAAGAGGGGGGAGGTTGTGATGTGTGCAGCTAAGATGGACATGGGAAAAAAGACAGAGGAGAGAGAAACAGGAGCCAATACAAAGAAACAAACAGACAATAAAAGAGTGTTAAGGGAGCTTGTCATTGAAGTGGAGAGATGAGAAACCAAGAAACAGAGAAAAACAAAAAGGAAAAGAGACAAAATAAATAGATAAAAATAAAATAAAATAAACAAGCAAAAGAAAATCCCCCAAGGTTTTCACTGATGTGGCTGTGAGGACAGGGGATTGGGCTCCCAGGCCATTTAATACAGCTTGGCTAGAAGGGGCTTCCAAGCCAAGAAAAGTAAAATAAAACAAACAAACAAAAAACAAAGGGATGCCTCCAGGGATCCCACTGGCACAGCGCACAGATCAGTGAAGTGGCTTCCAATCTGGACAGTACAGCTTGGCAGATGGGGCTCCCAAGCCAAAAAAAAGAAAAGGAAAAAGAAACAAAACAAAAAGGCCCTGGGGACCCCACCATTGTGGCGGCACAGTTCAAGGAAGCAGTTCCCCAGCCAAGTGGTACTTCACAGCCTTTCAAGAAGAAGTAGAGCTTGCACACTGAACTGGGTGCTCAAGAGAAAGAAGAGAGATATGATGACAGGCAGAGAGGAAATCAAAGGAAGCAGAAAACAACAACAACAGCAACAAACAAGTGGCACTGATGGAGCTGGCTGGCAAATCTAAGCTAAGAGACTGTGGTTAGCAGGAAGAGGTGGAGGCCCAGAGGAAAAGAAGGTTGGTGGCTGGGAAAGCATATATTCCTGGTTACGAAATGTTCTGTCTCTTGCTGGGAGCTCCATGAAGATGCTATCTTGTACTCCCTCTCTGCTGATCTCCAATTCTGGGTGGGGTGAATCCAAGCATCACAGACCCTGGTCTTCTCGGCCAGCCAAGTGACTGCAGCCAACTAGGAAATGACGGAGGCCAAGCAGCAAAGGGGAGAAGGATGTGGGTGTAAAAATGTATGTCGCTGGTTACCAGGTGCTCTGTCTCCTGCTGGGAGCTCCGTGGAGCTGCTTTCCCATACTCCCTGTCCGCCAATCTCTGACATGAGTCCAAGATGGCAACCCGTGCTGCTTCTGCTAATAGGGGACCTCCACACATATCTCTCCTCACTCTCTGTTTTCTTTCAGTTTCTTATTCCATTTTGTGCTTGGCTGAGTTCCTTATCTCTTCATTTGGTGCTTAGGGGTCCAGGATTGATATTTGTCTCTGTTTTACTTGTTTTTTGTTTTTTTTTTAATCTTTGCTGTGGAGGGATGGTGTGGTACTTCTGACTATAGTGCAATGTTGACTTCACTCTCCCAATACCATTCTTAATGGAGAGAAGCTGAAAACATTCCCCCTGAGAACGGGAACAAAACATAGATACCCTTTTTCACCACTCCTATTTAACATTGTGCTGGAAGTCCTAGCTAAAGCAATAAGGCAAGAAGAATAAATAAAGGGCATCTAAATTGGGAAGGAAGTAGTAAAACTCTCCCTATTTACAGACGATATGATACTATACATACAGAACCCAAAGAATGCCACAAGAAAACTACTAGGACAAATAGATTCAGCAGAGTAGCAGGACACAAGATAAACATAAAAAAAATCAGTTGGATTCCTATATATCGGTAAAGAAAACTACAAAAATGAAATCAGTAAAGCAATACCATTTATAATAGCCTCTAAAAAGTAATATACTTGGGAATAAATCTAGCCAGGGACATAAAAGACATATACAAATGAAGCTACAAAATACTACTGCAAGAAACCAAAAAAGACCTACATAAGTGGAAAAACATATCATGATCATGAACAGGTAGAGTCAACAATGTGAAAATGGGCAAAGGGTATGGACAGGCATTTCACCAAAGAAGACATTCAGATGGCTAAGAGACACATAAGGAAATGCTTGAGATCACTAGCCATTAGAGTAATGCAACTCAAAACTACAATAAAATACCATCTTACCCCAACATTATTGGTACAAATAAAAAAAAAAAAAACAGAAAATAGCAAATGTTGAAGAGGCTGCAGAGAGACTGGAACTCTTATCCAATGCTGGCGGGAATGGAAAGTGGTACAACTATTTTGGAAAACAATGTAACACTTCCTTAAAAAGCTAGAAATAAACATACCATATAATTCAGCTATCTCATTCCTGGGAATATATCCTAGATAAATAAGAGCCTTCACACAAAAGGACATGCACAACCATGTTCACTGCAGCATTATTCACAATAACAAAAAGATGGAAACAACCTAGATGCCGTCTAACAGGTGAAGGAATAAGCAAACTATAGCACATACACACAAAGGAGTACTAAGCAATGATAAAAAAAAAATGATGAGTCTACCAAATATCTCACAATATGGATGAATCTGGAGGGTGTTATGTGAGTGAAATAAGTCAATCACAAAAGGACAAATACTGTATGAAACCGCTACTATAAATCTCATGAAAATGTTTACACATCTAGTGAAACAATCTTTGAAGCTTACAAGGCAAGGAAGGGGAGGGGTGAGGAGGAAAAAACACTGAACAGACAATAGGTAAGTGGTAACTTTGTTGAAGGGTAAGACAGTACACAATACTGGGGAAGCCAGCACAACTTGACAAAGCAATGTCATGGAAGCTTCAGACACACATCCAAACTCCCTGAGGGACTGAATTACTGGGCTGAGGGCTGGGGATCTTGGTCTCAGGGGACATCTAGCTCAATGGGTATAACATAGTTTGCAAAGAAAATGTTCTACATTCTACTTTCATAAGTAGCATTTGGGGTCTTAAAAGCTTGTGAACGACAGTCTAAGATACTCCACTGGTCTCACCCTATCTTGAACAAGGGAGAATGAAGAAAACTGTCAACACAAGGGAGAGATTAGTCCAAATGACTAAAGGATTACAGCTACCACAGTCTCCACCAGACTAAGTCCTGCACAAGTTGATGGTGCCAAGCTACTGACAACTGGTCTGATAGGAATCACATTAGAAGGTCCCAGACAGAGCTGGAGAAAAATATAGGACAAAATTCTAATTCCTCAAAATGACCAGACTTACTGGTCTGATAGATACTAGAGAAATTCTGAGAGTATGGCCCTTGGAAACCCTTTTAACTCAGTACTAGAAGCCCTTTTAACCCCTGAAGCTTACCCTTCAACCAAAGATTAGACAGACTCATAAAATAAAATTAAACTAAATGAACACACCAGCCCAGGGACAAAGATGAGAAAGCAGGAGGGGACAGGAAAGCTGGTAATGGGGAACCCAGGTAGAGAAGGGGAGAGTGTTGACATGTTGTGAGATTGACAACAAATGTCACAAAACAATATGTATATTAATTGCTTAATGAGAAATTTATTTGCTTTGTAAACTTTCAACTAAAGCACAATAAAAAATTCAAAAAAAAGGAAACATCAATTACTACCATGGAGAAAATGCAACCCTTTGTTAAAAGATTAAGACATGATAATATGTCATTCACTTTTTATTTTTATTTCCAAATTCCTGCTGATGCTACCACATTTGGATGAAAGTGATGATGATGATGAAAAATTAATATTGTCTATTTTTTTTTATCTGATGTAGAATTAAGGCAAAATTCCACAGACAAACGTATAGTGAGTCATCCATTCAGAGACCATATCCGTCCTCATCACACATGTCAGGATGGATACAACCTTATCTCAAGTGTATATCTCTATGGTGCTGGGGTAATCCTGAATCACTATGCAATTTTGGCTTTGTATTCATTTCATACCTCTTCAGTATATTTGTGTTGGTATTTCTTTGAAAGCAGATACCTTTTAGAGAAATGTTAAGAATCCCTTTTGTACTTTAATGTATAAAATCATGAAGAAATAAATCTAGATCATTTGAGTATGAAGTGTTTCTTTGCTTAATACACTTACCACATTGGGATATTAATTACTTTATTTATAGAATATTTTTGCATGTAAAATTTGACTTAATACTTTTGGGAAAAGAAAACATTAATTACATATAAATAAATAATTTTATTATGTACTATGTATAAAGCACAGAACTGCATGCTTGCAAAGCTTAGTGCTACAAAATAATAGGGGAAAATGAAATAATGAGTAAAATCCAATAAAGTATTTGGAAAAAGTAGGTTAAGAAGGCAGTGGCTAGTATCACATTTATTTTTTTTCCTCAGCCAAATAAACCATCAGGGGAACATATACCTGAATAATATTTGATGTATAAATTTAATGAATTTAAATATATTGAGCATGAGTTCACAGAGTTGTTAAAAAAAACTTGTCCCCAAAATTGATCATATTTCAACTTTTAAAGTCAAGCTTAAATATTACAGCAATATAAGAGTCAGAATGTGAATATTTGATTTAGGTTTTCATTACAATGACTTAAAAAAAAATTCTCTAAATGCTCTCTGCCATATGAGGGTTTTTGGTTAGCAATTAGTTATACTATGTTCTAACTTTAAAATATTAATAATTTTATCTGTTATCTCCACTGTGGGTTTTTCAAACATTTTGTAAAATAGTACTGCACCCTTCTCTTAAATCTAGCAAGCAGCCATCTAAGAAGCATCAATTGGTCTCAAACTACCTAGAGCAAAAGAGAATGAAGAACACCAAAAACACAAGGAAAATAGGAGCCCAAGAGAAAGAAAGGGCCACATAAACCAGAGACTACATCAGCCTGAGACCGGAAGAACTAGATGGTGCCTAGCTACCACCAATGACTGCCCTGACAGGGAACACAACAGAGAATCCCTGATGGAGCAAGATAAAGTGTGGTGCAGACCTCAAAGTCTAATAAAAAGACCAGATTTACTGGGACAGAAGGAACCCCAGAGGTCATGGCCCCCAGGCTCTCTGTTAGCCCAAAACTAAAACTGTTCTCAAAGCCAACTCTTCAGACAAAGATTAGACTGGACTATAAGACATAAAATGATATGATACTGGAGAGGAGTGTGCTTCTTAGCTCAAGCAGACACATAAGACTAGGTAGGCAACTCCTGTCCGTAGGCAAGATGGGAAGGCAGAGGAAGGCAGGAGCTGGTTGAATGGACACGGGAAATACAGGGTGGAGAGAAGGAGTGTGCTGTCACATTGTAGGCAGAGCAAATAGAGTCATATTAACAATATATGCATAAGTTTTTGAATGAGAGAATGACTTGAATTGTAAACTTTCACTTAAAAAAGCACAATAAAAAAAGAAAACAATAAACAGTATGATAAAAATAATTTAAGAAATAGTATTCCACCCTTCTTTTGAGAATTACACAGAAAAACAAAGAAACTTATGTGGATTAACTAATGTACACCCATCATTCTCTCTAATTATAACTGTAAATGTACATAAAATATTTAACAAATTTAAAATTCTACGAGAATTGCTCTGGTTCTAAATGATATTAATGTAATGTCTTTTGATTTACCCAAAATATGCATAGAGACTAATCTAATTGGATTGTTTGTCTTAATTTCCTGAATATCTCTACATAAAATCAAAAGTGATATTTAAAATTTAACAGTTTTTACGTGATAACTGTCTATTTAGCTAAATAAATTTAAAGCAATATCTAATACGTTAATGTTCTGTTTTCTTTCCTAGAAATAATTTAACATACTTCTTTTTTGTCATGAAATATCAACATAATCATGGACATTTATTCAAAATAAATGATTAATTGGGAATAAACAATAAATTTTAATTTTTAAAATAAAAGACACTGTGTTAATTGATATATGATGTTGGTACAACTGGTATTATGCAGTATTTGATGGCATAAAGGCAGAGAAAAACATCAGTAAAAGCAAGCACTTTAGGATAAAATATTTAGGGGCTGCTAGAAAAGTTTCACTATTAGCATTTTCTCATGAATAAAATTATCCAAATTTGTGTATATGCACATCCTCTGCAAAATTAATGTAGAAAATATACTATGGCCACTTCTCTGTGAATCATGTCTAGAAGAGGAGCCCTTTAGTTAATATTTGATTACCAAGACCAAAGTTCTATTTTTGCTGTTATTGTTGTAGAAATGCATTTTTTATTTTGGGGGGAAAAAAACAGCACTTTGCAAAGTAAGAGATTATATTGAAGGTTATTATGTTAATTCAAATGTAAAATAAGAAGATGTTTTAACTATTGGTGGTAATAGAAACAAAAAAGAAGGCAGAAAATGTTTGAAAATGAATAAAACCAAACACCAAACCCACTGCTGTCATTGATTAGCACTCACAGTGGCCGTCTAAGACAGAGTAGAGCTGCCCCTTAGGGTTTCCAAGGAACAGCTGGTAGATTTGAACTGCCAACTTTTTGGTTAGAAGCCAAGCTCTTAACCACTGCACCACCAGGAAGGTTTACTAAGAAGGGTATAATCTGAAGGTTTTGAATCACCAGGAGTGACTGACGCCTTCCATAGTCCTCTCCCTGTTTAAGGTAAGGTAATATGCTCAAGAGAGAACTTATGACTAACCCTGTTCTCCTAAAAATAAGCGATTAACCCATCTGATTTTCAAAATGCCTACCTCAGATATTCATATATTAAAGTTATTATTGTTAGGTCATCTATTTGAACCTTACAGTATAGATCATAGTTGTTCCTGTTGAAAAAAAAAATACAATTTTATAAAATATCTACAATAGGTGAGACACATTAGAGATTTTTTTTTTTGAGTCATAAGGCTTTTGTTTTACATCCTAATTAGTATTCAGTCATCTGAATATATTTGAGCAACTAGACTATACCAGCGAGCAAAGCAGACAAAAAGCCCTACCATCATAAAGCTTACATTTTAATTGGGAAAGCAGACTGTTAATACCATAAAACTTACGCTATACAGTGTATCAGAAGATGATGAAGTCTGTGGGAAAAACACATAGGCCTAAAGGGGGCAAGGGAATGTTGAGATGGATGAGGATGAATGGGGACAATTTTAAATGCAATATATCCATTTTTTATCTTGTTTTCACTCTGGCAAATCAAATATACTGAGTTATGTCTTAGTTGGAGCTCTCTCTTCTAACTTGCATTTGTTATCACCATCCATTGTTCATCCAGTTCTGTGAATAATTTATTCATATACTTTGACTGCTTTTCTATTGGTATGCTGCCTTTTTTTTTTTTTTTAAACCTTATCAATTTCTAGGAACTCTTTATACTTAGACTCTTCTGTATAAAGCCTGATGCTGGTTTTTGGTCTGAGGTAGATATCTCTAATCATATTAAAGAAGTAACCAATTATTTGTGTTATTTGCGTGTGTGTATGTTTTATTTATCTTTTTGACAAAAAATGGCTTTTTTTTTCTATAATACTTTTCAGTATATGTGGGGATAATAATACTACTTTTTTTCCAATGCATTAAATGATGAGTTATATTGTTAGTTTTCCTAATATTGAAATATCCTTGCATAATTTAAATAAATCCTACTTTGTGTTGATACATAATTCTTTCAATATGTGATTAATTTACAAGTATTTGTGGAAGAATTTTTCCCTAGAATTTTCTTATTAATTACTAATTGATTTCTTGTTCTGCTACCAATATTTTTGATATTTTGGAAGTGTTTAAAGATCATTGGCACTATCTGCCTTAAAATCTTAGTTATAATTTGCTTCTAACACCATCTGAGGCTACTGATTTTTCAAGGAAGAAGTGGAAAAACTCTTTGAAAATCATTTTAATCTAACTAATGAAATTGCTTTATTTAAATTAGATCTCTTCTAGCATCATTTCTGGTATATATATGTATATATACATATACATTTTAAGTGTCCATTTTAACCAGAATTTCCTATTAATTTTATACACAACTCTTACGGATTAAACTGAGTCCTCCAAAAATATATGTTGTAAATCCTAACCTCTGTGCCTGGGATTATAATCCTTTTGGGAATGGGTGTCTTTTTAAGTTAATGAGACAGGATTAGTGCAGGGTGTATCTTGAGTCAGTCTCTTCTGAAATATAAAAGAGATTAAACACAAACTAGGAAGTAGAGTTGGGAGAAGAGAGATGCCAAGCTACATGAAGCTCATTCTGGAGCAGAAGCTCAAAGAGACAAGCGCCTCCCCCAGAGCCCACAGAGAGAGAAAACTTCCCACTAGAGCTCACCCTAAATTTAGACTTCTAGCCTCCTAAACTGTGAGAAGATAAATTTCTGTTTGTTAAAGCCACCCATGTGTGTCATTTCTGTTATAGCAGCACTAGATCACTAAGACAAAAAAAATTTTGTTTTAAAATTTTTTTAAATGAGATTTTTTTCTACCATGTAATTAATTTTGTTATTGAACATTCCCTTTGTAAACAAAAGAATTAAGCCAGCAGTATACACACCAACTGTTGAGCAGTGTCAATAGGGGAAAGCTAATTAACACAGAATCAGTAGCTAGTTTGCAGATCCGCCGTTCATTAACAGGCAGCACACAGAGATCTAACCCAACCCCAGTGCCGTCGAGTCAATTCCTAGGGGGGCTGTATTTCAGGTTCCTGATACAGAACTCTGGCCCTCGTATGAGACATTTTCAAGTTGACTTTGGGAAGCACCACATGCTGACATGATTAGTAGCCAGCTTTCAATAGCAATGTGACATGGGCATAACATTTGCTCCACCCTTGTCCCTCAAGCTTAGGTTTCATGGTTGTGGAGACTTGGACCATATTCTTGGCAAGATTGTCTGAGAATCTACTGCTTGCAGTTGTAAGAAGTGGCAAATTAATGGAAGGATTTTCTGTGGCAATGTCTATGTTGGAGAAGGACCTGTTTCTCCCTTTATACCCTCAAGGTTTTGGGATCAGAGCTTGTTAGTTGAGTAGGATTGAATACCTCTATCACTGGCTCATAGTAAGTTTCTTTACAGGAGGTTAACTAGTTGTACTAACCTACTTTTAATTGGTTTGACTAACTAGATTTTATTTTGTTATTTGTTTCATTGTGATTTATAAACTTTTTTTCCTTGAGTGTATCTGTCTTAATTTTTCTCCTTTTTTATACTATAATTTTTTTTTAAAATAATTTACTTCTGTATTTTGTGTTTGTGAGAATAAATGTTCCTCATATCTTCATTGTGAAATGTAACTAAGCATTATAAAGGTTCTTTTTTTGTCTCATTTAATGTTTTTGATGTGAATTCTAAAATGTCTGATGTTATGTTAGCAACACATGCTTTCTTTTAATTAGTATTTACACGCCATATGTTTACATGTAATTATTAATCTTTATGTCTCTTAGCTTAAGATATATCTCTTCAAAGAAGCATAACTGTGGATTTTACCTGTAAAAAATATTTTTCTTTAGTAGAAATTTACATGATTTTCTATTGTGTTTATGTTTGTGAGATTTTTAAATATATTTGTACTATAGGATCTATTGTGTGTGTTGTGTCCTTTTTTTCTTTTTTTATACATTTACAAATATTGGCATTCTTATTATAGTGGCCACCTTCAATTATTTTACTTTTACATAATATCCTTACTATGATATTTCTCATTCATCCCCTCCTTGGTTACCTTGACTCCATTTCTGTGGATACATCAATAATTTCTTAGTATTTAATTTTGACTTAAAATATATTCCAAAAACTCTCCCATGCCTCTGTCAGTTTGTTGTACTGTAGGGGTTTGCATGTTGCTGTGATGCTAGAAGCTATGCCACTAGTATTCAAATACCAACAGGGTCACCCTGGAGGACAGGTTTCAGCTGAGATTCCAGATTAAGACAGACTAGGAAGAAGGACCTGGTAGTCTACTTCTGAAGAAAATTAGCAAGTGAAAACCTTAAGAATAGCAGTAGAACATTGTCTGATGTTGCCCCTCAAGTTGGAAGGCACTAAAAAAATGACTGGGTGAGAGTTGCCTTCTCAAAGTCAAGTCATCTTTACTGACAAGGATGGAGTCAAGCTTTTGGGACCTTCATTTGCTGATGTGGTACGACTCAACATGAGAAGAAACAGTTGCAAATATTCATTTATAATTGGAACGTGAAATATACGAAGTACAAATCTAGAAAAATTAGAAACTGTCAAAAATGAAATGTAATGCATAAACTTTGATATCCTAGGCATTAATAAGCTGAAACGGACTGGTATTGACCACTTTGAATGAGACAATCATCTGGTCTACTATGCGACGAATAACAACTTGAAGAGGAATGACATGGCATTCATCGTCAAAAAGAACATTTCAAGAGTTATCCTGAAGTAGTACACTGTCAGTGATAGGATAATGTCTATATGCCTACAAGGAAGATCAGTTAATACAACTACTGTTCAGATTTAGCACCAAGCACAAAGGCCACAGATGAAGAAGTTGAAGACTTTTACCAAGTTCTACTGTCTGAAATTGATCAAACATGCAATCAAGATGCATTGATAATTACTGGTGACAGGAATGTAAAAGTTGGAAACAAAGAAGTTGAGTTGCTGAATGACATTAAGGACATCATATGGGAAGAAAGCAAGAGGTCATTAAAAAGACATGAAAGAAAGAAAAGACCAAAATGAATGTCAGAAGAGACTCTGAAACTTGCTCTCCAATATCTAGTAGTTAAAACAAATGGAAGAAATGAAGAAGGAAAAAAACTAAACAGAAGATTTTTAAAAAGGGTGGATTGAGATGACAAAGTATTATAACGACATGTGCAAAGACCTGGAGTTAGAAAACCAAAAGGAAAGAATGCTCAGTATTTCTCAAGCTGAAGGAACTGAAGAGAAAATTCAAGCCCCAAGTAAAAATACTTAAGGATTTATGGGGTAAATATTAAAACACGAAGCATCAAAAAAAGATAGAAGTAATACACAGAATCACAATGCCAGAAAGATTTGTTCGGCGTTCAACTATCTTGAGAGCACTTTTGTTAATAAAGATTCATGGGAAAAATGCTCTATTTCTTAAAAAAAAAAAAAAAAAAACTGTCTATGTTTTCCTTATTTGGATGATATCATGGTTAGTTATAAAATCTTATGTTTTTTGAATATCTCTTATGTACTGTTCCATAATTTTCTCACATACATTGTTGCTAAATTTTCCTTCTTGTGTGACAGCAGAACTTTTTTTTAGCTGAGCCCTCAAAAGAATCTCTTCTTATATTCCCATAAAATTACTAGGTATAAATCAATACCATTTACAATAGCCCCAAGAAGATAAAATACTTCCAGAGGTGTAAAAGAATTTTACAAAGAAAACTACAATCCATTTCTTCAAGAAACCAAAAAAAGACCTACATAAGTGGAAAAACATACCTTGCTCATGGGTAAAGAATAAATAAATAATATTTATTTGCTCATGGGTAGGAAGACTTAAAATGATAAAAATGACTGTCCTACCGAAAGCAATCTATATATTTAATGCAATTCTGATCCAAATTCCAATGACATTTTTTAATGAGGTGGAGAAACAAATCACCAACACCATATAGAAGGGAAAGAGGCCCCAGATAAGTAAAGCATTACTGAAAAAGAAGAACAAAGTGGGAGGCCTCACTCTACCTATTTTAGAACCTATTATACCACCACAGTAGTCAAAACAGCCTGGTACAACAACAGATACATAGACCAATGGAACAGAATTGAGAATCCAGACATAAATCCAACCACATATGCGCAGCTGATATTTGACAAATGCCCCAAGACAGTTAAGTGGGGAAAAGACAGTCTTTTTAACAAATGGTGCTGACATAACTGAATATCCATCTGCAAAAATATGAAACAAAGCCTGTACCTCACTTCATGAACAAAATGAGGTCAAAATGGGTCAAAGACCTAAATATAAAACCTAAAATGATAAAAATCATGGAAAAAAATAGGGGTAAAGTTAGGAGCCCTAATATGGCATCAACAGTATACAAAACATTACTAACAATGCAGAAGAAAAACTAGATAACTGGGAGCTCCTAAAAATCAAACACCTATGCTCATCCAAAGACTTCACCAAAAGAGTAAAAAGACTACCTACAGACTGGGAAAAAGTTTTAAGCTATGCCATTTCCGATCAGTGCCTGATTTCTAAAATCTACATGATACTGCAAAAACTCAACTGCAAAAAGAGAAATAATCCATTTATAAAATGGACAAAAGTTATCAAGACACTTCACTAAAGAAGACATTCAGGTAGCCAACAGATACATGAGGAAATGCTCACGATCATTAGACAAATGCAAATCAAAACTACAATAACAGAGGCGGGGCCAAGATGGCTGACTAGGTAGAAGCTACCTCGGATCCCTCTTGCAACAAAGACTTGGAAAAACAAGTGAATCGATCACATACATGACAATCTATGAACAGTGACCATCAAACACAGATCTAAAGAGTTGACCTGAGTGATAGAGACTGAGAATGAAAAACCACGGGGAAGCAGTGACTGTTTTCAGAGCCTAGAGCCAGTGTCACAGTCAGGAAACCTTGGTGCTGGGCTTTGGACTGGGCGCAGGGGAGCTGAGCAGGGCATCCTGTGACGGTGCAAACATGGGACGCAGCCCTAGCCCCCAGAAGTGACCTCGGGGAAAGCCCAGCCAGTGCACGCAGGCAGCGCATCAACGCGGCTGACAGGAGGAGAAGTCACCGGGAGGCAGCAACTGGTTTTGGAGCAGAGAGTACAGCGTCCCAGTTGGGGAACCTTGGCGCTGGGCTTTGGACTGGGAGTAGAGGAACTAACCCTGGCTTCTGAGACAGCCCAAGCATGGGACATGGACCTGACCCTCAGGGGCAATCTCTACCCAGCCAGCACACACAGTGGACACGCCCCTCGGGAATCTCAGATGAAACAGTCATCCCAAGCAAGATAAGTAACTTTGTCTATATTCCCGGGTGCTGCTCTCTCCTATTTATCTGAACCCTCCTCTCTCCTTCCCAGGCGGCTTCATTAATATTGGAATTTCCTGAGCCAGAGAGTAAACTGCTCTGCAGTTTTTCTTTCTTTCTTTTTTTTTGGTCTTTTCTTAACCCATCCTCCTGGCCTGAGAGAAGCAGCTACAAAAAACCCAGAGACCAAAAATCCTTCCCTAATTGGACTAAAAACACAGAACCACCTCCAGCCAAGCATATGTGATCCACAGTCTTGGGCTTTCATCCCTACAGGGAACAAGGTGGCTATTATAATGCAAAGGCATTTCTGATAGGGATCTGACTGTAATTGTTTTAGCAGATTACTGGAAAAATAAGTTTCCCAGGTCTGATATCTCTGCGTATTCAACAGAGCCCTCACTGACCCACAACAGGGAACTGAGGGCTGAAGCTCCCCCCAGACCAACTAGCCTCCTGCCTTAGGGGTCTAAGGAGGGTGACACCTACCAATCTGCAGAGGTACTTGCATTGGCGGCCTAAGGTATAGCTGCAGAGCCCACCCACCAAAGTGCTTTAGGAATAGAGACACACCTACTTCACTGGCACTTGGCGGAAGCCTGTCAGCATCCTGCTCCCCCTAGAGTGTGAACCCTTGCTGCTACTACAATCTGGTGCACACAACTATCACCACTACTTCTCTAGGTGGGTAGGTGACAGTCTCCACCACACACTTGATGACTGAAAGTCAGATTCTAATGGACTCTTAGGCTTATGTATCTGGTAACAGCCCAAACCAGCTGGTATAGGACATAAGTGACTCAAGAGCTACAACAATCAAGACAGTGCAATCTAGTAGACCATCTACGTATATTGAAAGAAAACAAAACAAGATAAGACTCAGTGAGCAAATATAGAATAAATCACTACAATATCTTAGTGATGGCTCAGAGACAGCAGTCGATATCAAACTACATAAAGGAGCAGACCATGATAGCTTCTACAACTCCCCAAACTAAAGAATCAAAATCTTTCCCAAATGAAGATACAATCCTGGAATTGCCACCTGCAGAATATAAAAAACTAATTTACAGAATGCTTCAAGACATCAGAGATGACCTCAGACATGAAATAAGGCAATCTACAGAAAAAGCCAAGGAACACACTGATAAAGCAGTTGAAGAACTGAAAAAGATTATTCAAGAACATAGTGGAAAAATTAATAAGCTGCAAGAATTCATAGAGAGACAGCATTCAGAAATCCAAAATATTTACAATAAAATTACAGAATTAGACAACGCAATAGGAAGTCAGAGGAGCAGACTCGACCAATTGGAATGCAGAGTGGGAAATCTGCAGGACCAGGGAATCGACACTAATATAGCTGGAAAAAAATCAGATAAAAGAATTTAAAAAAATGAAGAAACCCTAAGAATCATGTGGGACTCTATCAAGAATAACTTGTGTGTGATTGGAGTCCCAGAACAGGGAGCAATAACAGAAAACACAGAGAGAATAGTTGAAGAACTGTTGGCAGAAAACTTCCCTGCCATCATGAAAGATGAAAGGATATCAATCCAAGATGCTCATCGAACCCTATTTAAGATTGATTCAAAAAGAAAATCACCAAGACATATTATCATCAAACTTACCAAAACCAAAGAAAAAGAGAAAATTTTAAAAGCAGCCAGGGATAAAAGAAAGGCCTCCTACAAAGGAGAATCAATACGAATAAGTTCAGACTACTCAGTAGAAACCATGCAGTCAAGAAGGCAATGGGATGACATATATAGAGCACTGAAGGAGAAAAACTGTCAGGCAAGGATCATATATCCAGCAAAACTCTCTCTCAGCTGCAAAGTGTACTTTTTTTTTAGCGCACATGGAATATTCTCTAGAATAGACCACATATTAGGCCATAAAACAAACCTTTGCAGAATCCAACACATCGATATATTACAAAGCATCTTCTCAGAACATAAGGCCATAAAAGTGGAAATCAATAACAGAAAAATTAGGGAAAAGATATCAAATACTTGGAAACTGAAAAATACCCTGCTCAAAATAGGTTGGGTTATGGAAGACATTAAGGGGGGAATAAAGAAACTCATAGAATGCAACGAGAATGAAAACACTTCCTATCAAAACCTCTGGGACACAGCAAAAGCAGTGCCCAGAGGTCAATTTATATCCATAAATGCACACATACAAAAAGAAGAAAGAGCCAAAATCAGAGAACTGTGCCTACAACTGGAACACATAGAAAGTGAGCAACAAAAGAATCCATCAGGCACCAGAAGAAAAAAAAAAATAATAAAAATTAGAGCTGAACTAAATGAATTAGAGAACAGAAAAACAATTGAAAGAATTAACAAAGCCAAAAGCTGGTTCTTTGAAAAAATGAACAAAATAGATAAACCATTGGCCAGACTGATTAAAGAGATACAGGAAATTAAACAAATCACCTGAATAAGAAACAAGATGGGCCACATCACAACAGACCCAACTGAAATTAAAAGAATCATATTAGATTAATACGAAAACTTGTACTCTGACAAATTTGCAAACCTAGAAGAAATGGATGAATTCCTAGAAAAACACTACCTCTACCTAAACTAACACAATCAGAAGTAGAACAACCAAATAGACCCATAACAAAAAAAGAGATTGAAATGGTAATCAAAAAACTCCCAACAAAAAAAAGCCCTGGCCCGGATGGCTTTACTGCAGAGTTCTACCAAACTTTCAGAGAAGAGTTAACAACACTACTACTAAAGGTATTTCAAAGCATAGAAAATGACGGAATACTACCTATGAAGCCACCGTATCCCTGATACCAGAACCAGGTAAAGAGATTATAAAAAAAGAAAATTATAGACCTATATCCCTCATGAACATAGATGCAAAAATCCTCAACAAAATTCTAGCCAATAGAATTCAACAAGATATCAAAAAAAAAAAAAAAAAAAAAAACGAATCCACCAGGACCAAGTGGGATTTATACCAGGTATGCAAGACTGGTTTAATATTAGAAAAACCATTAATGTAATCCACCATATAAATAAAAGAAAAGACAAAAACCACATGATCTTATCAATTGATGCAGAAAAGGCATTTGACAAAGTCCAACACCCATTCATGATAAAAACTCTCAGCAAAATAGGAATTGAAGAAAATTCCTCAACATAATAAAGGGCATCTATACAAAGCCAACAGCCAACATCACTCTAAATGGAGAGAGCCTGAAAGCATTTCCCTTGAGAACGGGAACCAGACAAGGATGCCCTTTATCACCCCTCTTATTCAACATTGTGCTAGAGGTCCTAGCCAGAGCAATTAGGCTAGACAAAGAAATAAAGGGCATCCGAATTGACAAGGAGGAAGTAAAATTATGTCTATTTGCAGATGACATGATCTTATACACAGAAAACCCCAACGAATCCTCCAGAAAACTACTGAAACTAATAGAAGAGTTTGGCAGAGTCTCACGTTATAAGATAAACATACAAAAATCACTTGGATTCCTCTACATCAACAAAAAGAACATCGAAGAGGAAATCACCAAATCAATACCATTCACAGTAGCCCCCAAGAAGATAAAATACTTAGGAATAAATCCTACCAAAGATGTAAAAGACCTATACAAAGAAAATTACAAAGTACTACTACAAGAAACTAAAAAGGACTTCCTTAAGTGGAAAAACATACCTTGCTCATGGATAGGAAGACTTAACACAGTAAAAACGTCTATTCTACCAAAAGCCATCTATACATACAATGCACTTCCGATCCAAATTCCAATGACATATTTTCATGTGATGGAGAAACAAATCACCAACTTCATATGGAAGGGAAAGAAGCCTCAGATACGTAAAGCATTACTGAAAAAGAAGAAGAAAGTGGGAGGCCTCACGCTTCCTGATTTTAGAACCTATTATACAGCCACGGTAGTCAAAACAGCCTGATACTAGTAGAACAACAGGCACATAGACCAATGGAACAGAATTGAGAACCCAGATATAAATCCATCCAGATATGAGCAGCTGATATTTGACAAAGGACCAGTGTCAGTTAATTGGGGGAAAGACAGTCTTTTTAACAAATGGTGCTGGCATAACTGGATATCCATTTGCAAAAAAATGAAACAGGACGCATACCTCACACCAAGCACAAAAACTAACTCCAAGTGGATCAAAGACCTAAACATAAAGATCAAAACGATAAAGATCACAGAAGAAAAAATAGGGACAACGTTAGGAGCCCTAATTCAAGGCATAAACAGAATACAAAATATTACCAAAAATGATGAAGAGAAACCAAATAACTGGGAGCTCCTAAAAATCAAAACCTATGCTCATCTAAAGATTTCACCAAAAGAGTAAAAGGCCACCTACAGATTGGGAAAGAATTTTCAGTTATGACATCTCCGACCAGCGCCTGATCTCTAAAATCTACATGATTCTGTCAAAACTCATCCACAAGAAGACAAACAACCCAATCAAGAAGTGGGCAAAGGATATGAACACACACTTCACTAAAGAAGATATTCAGGCAGCTAACAGATACATGAGAAAATGCTCTCGATCATTAGCCACTAGAGAAATGCAAATTAAAACTACAATGAGATTCCATCTCACTCCAACAAGGCTGGCATTAATCCAAAAAACACAAAATAATAAATGTTGGAGAGGCTGTGGAGAGATTGGAACTCTTATACACTGCTGGTGGGAATGTAAAATGGTACAACCACTTTGGAAATCTATCTGGCGTTTTCTTAAAAAGTTAGAAATAGTACTACCATACAATCCAGAAATCCCACTCCTCGGAATATACCCTAGAGATATAAGAGCCTTCACACAAACAGATATATGCACACCCATGTTTATTGCAGCTCTGTTTACAATAGCAAAAAACTGGAAGCAACCAAGGTGTCCATCAATGGAGGAATGGTTGAATATGGTTGTTGTATATTCACACAATGGAATACTATGCATCGATAAAGAACAGTGAAGAATCTGTGAAACATTTCATAACATGGAGGAACCTGGAAGGCATTATGCTGAGTGAAATTAGTCAGAGGCAAAAGGACAAATATTGTATAAGACCACTATTATAAGATCTTGAGAAATAGTTTAAACTGAGAAGAATACTTACTTTTGTGGTTATGGGGGGGGAGGCAGGGAGGGTGGGAAAGGTTTATTTACTGATTAGTTAGTAGATAAGAACTATTTTAGGTGTAGGGAAGGACAATACTCAATACACAGAAGGTCAGCTCAAATGGACTGGACCAAAAGCAGTTTCCTGGATAAACTGAATGCTTCAAAGGTCAGTGGATCAAAGGCGGGGGTTTGGGGACTATGGCTTAAGGGAACTTCTAAGTCAATTGGCAAAATAATACTATTATGAAAACATTCTGCATCCCACTTTGAAATGTGGCATCTGGGTTCTTAAAGGCTAAGAAGCAGCCATCTAGATGCATCAATGGGTCTCAACCCACCTGGATCAAAGGAGAATGAAGAACAAGAACACCAAGGTCACACGACAACTATGAGCCCAAGAGACAGAAAGGGCCACATGAATCAGAGACTTACATCATCCTGAGACCAGAAGAACTAGATGGTGTCCGGCCACAACCGATGACTCCCCTGACAGGGATCACAACAAAGAACCCCTGAGGGAGCAGGAGATCAGTGGGATGCAGACCCCAAATTCTCATAAAAAGGCCAGACTTAATGGTCTGACTGAGAATAGAGGAATCCCGGCAGTCATGGTCCCCAAACCTTCTGTTGGCCCAGGACAGGATCCATTCCCGAAGACAACTCATCAGACATGGAAGGGACTGGACAATGGGTTGGAGAGAGATGCTGATGAAGAGTGAGCTATTTGTATCAGGCGGACACTTGAGACTGTGTTGGCATCTCCTGTCTGGAGGGGAGATAGGAGGGTAGAGAGGGTTAGAAACTGGTGAAATTGTCATGAAAGGATAGACTGGAAGGGCTGACTCATTAGGGGGAGAGTAAGTGGGAGTATGGAGTAAGGTGTATATAAGCTTATATGTGACAGACTGACTTGATTTGTAAACGTTCACTTAAAGCTCAATAAAAATTATTAAAAAAAAAAAAACTACAATAAGATTTCATCTCACTCCAACAAGTTGGGATTAATCCAAAAAACACAAAACAATAAATGTTGGAGAGGCTTTGGAGAGATTGGAACACTTCTAAACTGCTGGTGGGAATGTAAAATGGTACAACCACTTTATAAATCAAGTTGACGCTTCCTTAAAAAGCTAGAAATAGAACTACCATATGATCCAGCAATCCTACTCCTTGGAATATATCCTAGAGAAATAAGAGCCTTTACATGAACAGATATATGTGCACCCATGTTCATTGCAGGACTGTTTACAATAGCAAAAAGATGGAAGCAACCAAGGTGCCCATCAATGGATGAATGGTTAAATAAATTATGGTATATTCACACAATGGAATACATTTCATAACAGAGGAATATGGAAGATATGCTGTGTGAAATTAGTCAGTTGCAAAAGGACAAATATTGTATAAGACCACTATTATAAGAACTCGAGAAATAATTTAAACAGAGAAGAAAATATTCTTTCATGATTATGAGAGGGGGTGGGAGGGATGGTGGGAACGGGGAATTCACTAATTAGATAGTAGATAAGAACTACTTTAGGTGGTGGAAAAGACAACACACAATACAGGCGAGGTCAGCACAAATGGACTAAATCAAAAGCAAAGAAGTTTCTAGAATAAACTGAATGCATCAAAGGCCAGAGTAGCAGGGGTAGGGGTTTGGGGACTATGGTTTCAGGGGACATCTAAGTCAGTTGGCATAATAAAATCTATTAAGAAAACATTCTGCATCCCATCTTGGAGAGAGGCATCTGTGGTCTTAAACGGTAGCAAGCGGCCGTATAAGATGCATCAATTGGCCTCAACCCACCTGGATCAAAGGAAAATGAAGAACACAAAGGACACAAGGTAATTACGAGCCCAAGAGACAGAAAGGGCCATGTAAACCAGAGAGTACATCAGCCTGAGACCAGAAGAGCCAGATGGTGCCCACGTGCAACCAATGACTGCCCTGACATGGAGCACAACAGAGAACCCCTGATGGAGCAGGAAAGCAGTGGGATGCAGACCCCACATGCTCATAAAAAGACCAGACTTACTGGTCTGACTGAGACTAAGAGGACCCCAGTGGTCATGGCCCCCAGACCTTCTGTTGGCCCAGGACAGGAACCATTCCCAAAGCCAACTCTTCAGACAGGGATTGGACTGGACAATGGGTTGGAGTGGGATGCTGGTGAGGAGTGAGCTTCTTGGATCAGGTGGACACTTGAGATTATGTTGATATCTCCTCCCTGGAGGGGAGATGAGAGGGTAGAAGGGGTTAGAAGCTGGTGAAATGGATACGAAAAGAGAGAATGGAGGGATGGAGCAGCGGACTGTCTTATTAGGGGGAGAGCAATTGGGAGTGTGTAGCAAGCTGTATATAAGTTTTTGTGTGAGAGACTGAGCTGATTTGTAAACTTTAACTTAAAGCACAATAAAAATTTTAAAAAAGAGAAATGAAACAACCAGAAGAGAATAATGAGAATGTTCACACACTGAGATGAATGTAACCAATGTCTTTGAAAAACTTGTGTAGAAATTGTTGAATGGGAACCTAAACTACTGTATAAACCTTCACCAAAAACACAATAAAATATTATTTAAAAAATTACCAAAAAAAATTATTAGGTATGCCTCAATTAATTATTCTGGGAAAAATATCCCAGAAAACATTTTCCCAGAGTAATATGTAGATTCAAATTTTGTCTTAGTCATTAGTACTGCTATAACAGAAATACCACAAGTGAATTGTTTTAACCAAGGGTAGTTTATTTCCTCACAGTAAAGTATGCTAAAAGTCCAAATTCAGGCTGCCAGCTCCAGGGGAAGGCTTTCTTTCTCTGTCAGCCTTCTTATCAGTCTTTCCTGGATGAGGAGCTTCTCTGCTCAGAGACCCTGGGTCCAAAGGACATGCTCAGCTCCCGGCACTGCTTTCTTGGTGGTATGAGGTCCCCAACTCTCTGTTTTCTTCCCTTTTCTTTACAGCTTGTAAGACAAAAGCTGGTGCAGGCCAGACCCCAGGGAAACTCCCTTTACATTGGATCAAGGATGTGACCTTATTAAGGGTGGTACAATCCCACCCTAATCCACTTTAACATTAAATTACAATCACAAAATGGAGGATAACCCCACAATACTGGGAATCATGGCCCAGCCAAATTGATACACACATTTTTGGGGGGACATAATTCAATCCATTGTAACTTTTAATATAAATTCAGGAAAATTTTCTTTAATTATACCTCTTTGTAAAAAGTGTATTGAGTTTTAATAGACAATCAGTAGCACACAGCTAATATGTATGATTTGATGTTTTGACATATATAAACACCTTGGAATTATCACCACAATCATTATCAGGAATATCTCATCACCCACAAAAATTTCCTTATGCGGTTCATGGAAAAAGACCTGGGGATCTGCCTTCATATATGTTATAAAAAGTTATAGTCAAGAAAAACCTATGGGGCAGTCCTACTGTATCACATGGGGTTGCTATAAGTCAGTATCAACTTGAAAGCACCCCACAACAGCCCTTATCTTTAGCTTATGATCCTTTTTGGATATGGTACAAAAATAACGATACCAAAAAAACCAAACCCACTGCCGTCGAGTCGATTCCGACTCATAGCGACCCTATAGAACAGAGTAGAACTGCCCCAGAGAGTTTCCAAGGAGCGCCTCGTGTATTCAAACTGCTGACCTCTTGGTTAGCAGCCGTAGCACTTAACCACTACGCCACCAGGGTTTCCAAAAAAATAAAGATAGTACTTTTTTATTTCGTTTATGGAAGCCCATTGTCACAGTACCATTTATTGAAAAGACTTTCTTTCGTTAAAATACCATGGTACTCTTTTTGAAAACCCACATACAAGTGAGTATATTTCTGTACTCTGTATTCCATTCCATTGAACTATATGTTTTTTTGTTATACTAATACACTTTATACTTTAACAAGTTCTTCTAAGTAAGTCCTGAAGTCAGTAATATGAGTTGTGCTTTGGACTTCTTTAAAAATATATATCTGTTTTAATCACTTTAATTTCCATGTAAAAGTAACTATTGAATATCTACGAAAAGTCTGCTCGTATATTGACTGAATCTATAGATCTATTTGGAGAGAATTGCCATTTCAAAATATTAAATTGTCCCATAAACTTATCTGTTGTACATACTCATTTATTTATGTCTTAAATTTTCTCATCAATCTTTTGCAGTTTCAGTGTAAAAAACTTACAAATATATTGTTATATTTATTTCTAACCACTTCTTGTTTTTAAACAGTGTTGTAAATTGTATACCTATTTTTTCCAGGTCCACCTGTTTATTGCTTAGAGTGTTACAGTGCAATTTTTTTAAATAGATTTTGTTTTCAGAATAGTTCCCCAATATTAACATCTTGCATTAGAGTGGTACATTTGTTATAATTGGTTCACCAATTTGATACATTATTATTAACTAACATCCATATTTTACTTTAGAGTTCATTCTTTGTATTGTACAGTTCCATGGGTTTTGCCAAATGCACAATGTCATGTATCTACCATTATGATACGTCATGGATTGAATTGTGTCTTACAAAAATATGTATATCAATTTGGTTAGGCCATGATTTCCGGTATTGTGTGATTGTCCACCATTTTGTCATCTGATGTGATTTTCCTGTGTGTTGTAAATCCTACCCCTATGATATTAATGAGGTGGGATAAGTAGCAGTTATGTTAATGAGGCAGGACTCAATCTAGAATATTGGAAAGTATCTTGAGACAATCTCTTTTGAGGTATAAAAAGGAAAAGTGAGCAGATTGACAAGGACTTCATACCTAGAAAGCAGAGCCAGGAGCAGAGCATATCCTTTGGACTCAGGGCTGCTGTGCAGAGAAGTTCCTTAATCAGAACAAGATTGATGACAATGACCTTACTCCAAAGCCAACAGAGAGAGAAAGCCTTCCCCAGAAGCTACACCCTGAATTCATACTTTTAGCCTACTAGACTGTGAGAGAATAAATTTCCGTTTGTTAAAGCCATCTACTTGTGGTATATCTGGTATAGTAACACTAGATGACTCAGACATGATATTATATGGAATAGTGTCATTGCCTTAAAAATCCCCTTTGCTGAGTTCCAACCAACATTGCACATTGCACCATAGACAGAAGCACCATGCTCTCCCTCTACAGCAAATGCCTAAAAAACTAAGTAAAACTGAGACAAACGTCATTCCTGGAACCCAAAGTGTCAAATTAAGAGATAACTCAGACAAACACTGAATGGAATAAGAAACTGACAGAGGACAGAGAGCAAGGAGAGATACCTGCAGAGGGCCCCTATCCGCTAACGCAGCACAGATTCATCATCTTGGACTCCTGTTGGAGATCAGCAGACAGGGAGTACAGGAAAGCAGCTTCACGGAGCTCCCAGCAGGAGGCAGAGCACCTTGTAACCAGCGATATATGCTTTCCCAGCCCCCACCCTTTCCACGCTGCTCTACCTCCAAGCTTCCTGGCTGGCGACTCGGCCAGCCAGGAAGTGCAGCACCTGTGTTGCTTGGATTTGCCCCTCCCACACCGCAGATTGGCAGACAGGCAGTATGGAAAAATAGCTTCACGAAGTTCCCAGCAGAAGATATAGCATCTGCTAACAAGCAATATAGGCATTCCTAGTCCCCACCCTTTTCCCCTCCCCCAACTCCTCTGCTTCCCATCAGCCGCAATCTCTTGGTCGGGAGACAACTACTTTGGCCCTGGGTCACTTGAATTGGCCCCGTCCACCCTGGCCAGCTCCCTGAGCTGACGTTGCTTCTTTCTGTTTGTTTTAGTTTCTTCTGTGCCTCCCACCACCTCCCACTCCTTTCTCTCAAAGGCCTGGCTCCATGTGCCATCTTTGTTTCTTTTTGAAAGTCTGTGAAGTCCCGCTGCCTGGGGAGTCATTCCCCTGGACAGCAACACCAAGCTGGTGGGATCCCTGGGGTTTGTTTGTTTGTTTGTTTGCTTATTTTGTTTGTTTTGCTTTGTTCTGTTTTATTTGCTTGTTTTGCTTTGTTCTGTTTTATTTGTTTGTTTTCTTTTTCTGTTTGCAGTTTGGGAGCCCCTTCTACCCAGGCTGCACTGCACAGCTTAGGTGTCACTTCCCCAATCTGTGCAGCTGCGTAGGTGGGATTCCTGGGGGCATTTCTTTTTCTCTTTCTTTTTCCCTTTCTCTTTCTCCATTTCTCAGTTTTTGTCTCTCTATACTTACCTTCTTTTCCTGTCTCCGGAATATCTGGTGCTGTGTGACATCTATACCCCTCTAACCAGGCTCTACTGCAAATCCTGGGAGCCACTCCCTCAGTCTTCATGGCCACAATGGAGGGACCCCTGGGGGGTTTTCTTTTCTATTTCTTTCTTTCTTAAGTTTTTATCTAGTAATTTTTTTTTTCTGTTAACCTTTTTCTTTTTTTACTTGTCTCCATTTCTTGGTTTTTCATCTCTCCACTCCAGTGGTAAGCTCCTTTAGCACTCCAGTTTTTCCTTTGTTTGTTTTGGCCCCTGTTTTTCCCTCCTCTCCTTCCTATTTCCCATACCCATATTAGCTCCACACATCACAAATCCCCCCCTCTTTCCTGTCTACCTCCACCATGTGCTGAACATCACATCCTCAAGCAGCACAGGCATGGCCCACCAGAACCTGGCCAGCACTGATCCTTGGCCTGCACTGTCAGCCCTAGTACATGCCACAAACAACCCATCCCAGTCCCTCCCTTCACCTGGACTTGGCTGCTCACAATAGCTGAGTGACTGGCCCTGCCCATTGGACAAGTAGGTGAAAAATATTGCGACTACAGATGAGTACACGACAAAGAATATACAGCCAAGCCTGTTCAGACATAACCAAATAACACAAAAAGCAGGATGAAACAAATCTACAATTAAGAAAAGAAGAAAATAACTACTGAATGTCCTGAAGACAGCGGACAATATCAAAACATATAAAAAAAAAAAAAAAAAAAAACAGAACAGAATGGTTCCACTAGGCATCCAAAATAAAACACCAGATGACTTTCCAATAGAAGAAAAGTCACTAGAACTACCTGCAGGGAATTCAAATCTCTAATATTCAGAGCTATCCAAGAGTTGAAGCAAAAAGCACACAAAAATGAGAAAAAGATAGACAAATTTATGGAAAATGCAGACAAATTCATCGAAAAAAAAAACAGACAAAAAAGGAAGAATTCAGGAAAATGATACAGTAACAAAATGCTAAAACAAATTCACAACTAGACATCATACAAAAACACCAATTAGAAATGCAAAAGATAAACAAAAAGATGTCATGATAGTGTCATATGAGGGCTGAGGAGCAGGTTTGAAATGATGGAAGACAGGTTCAGTGATATTGAAGACAAATACTTGGATACAACTCTGAGGAAAAATCAGAAAAAAGAACAAAGAAAAATGAAGAAACTCTGAGAATTATGTGGAATACAATCAAAAGCAAAAATTTGTGAGCGACTGGAGTTCCAGAATTACAGAGATAGAAAATAGAAAACACAGAGAAGATCACTGGAGAACTGCTGACAGAAAACTTTCCTAATACATGAATGATGAAAAGCTGACCATTCAAGAAGCTCAATGAACCCCATATAGGACAGACTCCAAAAGAAAACCATCAAGGCATACCATAATCACACTCTTTAAAACCAAAGACAAAGAAAAAATCCTGAGAGCAGCTTGAGAAAAACAAAAAGTCACATACAGAGGAGAAACAATAAGACTAAGCTCTGATTATTCAGCAGAAAACATGCAGGCAAGACCGCAATGGGATGACATATATAAAACCTTGAAAGAAAAAATTGTCAACCAATAATAATATATCCTGCAAAAACTTTCAAATATGGTGGTGAAATTAGGACATTTCTAGATAAACAGAAATTAAGGGAATATGTAAAAACCAAACCAAACTTACAAGGATTATCAAAGGGAGTCCTTTGGTTGGAGAGCTAACAGCATCAGAACACATCATGAATCTAGGATACAAGATTGTACCAGCCAGGTACCAAACTAGGAAAAGAACTCTCAAGGACTATCCAAAACCAAAACAATTGCAGCAGGGAACCAGAGAGGTTAATCTGTGAATGACAACAGCATCAGAACAATAAAAGAAGGAATAAACCACAGAGGTATAGAATTTTCTAACAGAGAGGAAGGTAAGGAAATAAAAAAAAAAAAACTGGTTCATACCTAGAAAGATAAGGGTAAATTTCAAGGTAACCACAAAGAAAGTTAACAAACCTACTCATCAAAATAAAGAAGAAAAACATAAAGTCTCAATAAAAACAAAACCTAAAAAAAAAAAAAAGGAATGAAAAAGAAATCCACGAACAAAAGGAACTAAGCACAGGAGAGTAAGAGGAACAAAGAAAATGTTAGCGCCACAAAAAAAGAACTACAAAACAAAAGCAATAAATGCACACCTATCAATAATTACACTGAATGTAAATGGACTAAATGCAACATAAGGAGAGTGACAGAATGGATTAAAAAAAAAAAAACAGGATCCATCGATATACTGTCTACAAGAGACACATCTTAGAAACAAAGACATAAATGTATTAAAAATCAAAGGATGGAAAAAAAATCAAGCAAATAACTAGCAAAATGGAGTAGGAGTGGCAATACTAATCTCAGATAAAATAGACTTTAAAACAAAATCCAACATAAAAGTCAAAGAAGGGCACTATATAGTGATTAAAGGGACAATTCATCATGAAGACTTAACCAATGACAGAGCTCCAGAATACATAAACTCCAATAGCGCTGAAAAGAGAAATTGAAAGTTCCACAATGATGGTAGGAGATTTCAACACACCAATATCGGTAAAGGACAGAACATCTAGAAAGAAACTTAACAAAGATGCAGAAGAACTAAAGGGCACAATCAGCAAACTTGACCTTACAGACATATGTAGAATTCTCCAACTAATAGCAGCAATGTCCACATTCTTTTCCAAGGCACATGGGAAGTTCTCCAGAGTAGACAATATCTTAGGCGACAGAGCAACCCTCAACAAAATCCAAAACACTGAGATAATACAAAGTGTCTTCTCTGACCACAATAACAACAAAGTAGAAATTAACAACAGGAAGAGTAAAGGAAAAAAAAAAAAATTACGTGGAAACTGAATAACGCCCTTCTTAAAAACCAGTGCAGAACAGAAGAAATCAAAGATAAAATAAAAAAATTCCTAGAATCAAATAAGAATGAAAACACATTATACCAAAATCTTTGGGGCACAGCAAAGGCAGTCCTCAGAGGTCAATTTATAGCAACAGACACACACATCAAAAAAGAAGAAAGGGACAAAATCAAAACATTAGCTACACAACTGGAACAAATAGAAAAAGAACTGTAAAAGAAGCCCACAGCCACCAGAAGAAAGGAAATAATAAAGGTCAGGGCAGAAGTAAATGAAATCGAGAATAGAAAAACGTTACAAAGAATCGACAAAACAAAAAGTTGGTTTTTTGAAAGGATCAACAAAATTGACAAACCATTGGTCAAAGTGACAAAAGAAAAACAGGAGAGGATGCAAATAACCTAAATAAGAAATGAAGTAGGAGACATTACAACAGACCCAACTGAAATAAAAAGGATCATAATAGACTATTAAGGAAAACTGTACTGCAACAAATTTGAAAACCTAGAGGAAATGGACAAATTTCTAGAAATGCACTACCTACTGAAATTAACACAAAACGAGGTTGAAAATCTGAACAGACCCATAACAAGAGAAGAGATTGAAAGGTAATTAAGAAAAAAAAAAAAAAAAACTCCCAACCCAAAAAAGCCCTGGCCCAGAAGGCTTTATCTTTACTGGAGAATTCTATCAAACATTCAGAGAAAAGTTTACACCAGCACTACTCAAACTATTTCAGAACATAGAAAAGGGAGCAGTACTTCCGAATTCATTCTATGAAGCCACTATAACCCTGATACCAAAACCAGGCAAAGACACCACAAAAAAGAAAATTACAGACCAACATCTCTCAGGAATATAGATGCAAAAATCCTCAACAAAATTCTAGCCAATTGAATTCAGCAACATACCAAAAAAGTAATACATCACAACCAAGTAGGATTCATACCAGGTATGCAAGGATGGTTCAACACTAGAAAATCAATCAGTGTAATCCACCACATAAATAAAAGGAAAAAAAAATCACATGATCATCTCAATCGACACAGAAAAAGCATTCAACAAAGTCCAACTCCCATTCCTGAAAAACTGTCAATAAAATAGGTATAAAAGGAGAATTTCTCAACATAATAAAGGGCATATATGCAAAACCAATGTCCAACATCATTCTTAATGGACAGAGGCTGAAAACTTTCCCCTTGAGAACAAGAACAAGACAAGGATGCTCTTTATCACCACTCCTATTTAACATTGTTTTGGAAGCCCTAGATAGAGCAATAAGGCAAGAAACAGAAATAAAGGTCATCCAAATTGGTAATGAAGAAGTTCAACTCTCCCTATTTGTGGATGATATGATACTATACATAGAAAACCCAGAAGACTCCACAAGAAAACTACTCGAACTAACAGAAAGATCCAACAGAGGAGCAGGATATAAGGTAAACATACAAAAATCAGTTGGATTCCTATATACCAATAAAGAGAACAATGAAAAGGAAATCATGAAAACTATACCCTTTATAATAGCCCCTAAAAAAGTAAAATACTTGAGAATAAATCTAACCAGTGATGTAAAAGACCTATACAAAGAAAACTACAAGACGCTACTGCAAGAAACCAAAACAGATCTACATAAATGGAAAAACATATCATGCTCATGCATAGGTAGACTTAACATTGTGAAAATGACAATTCTACCCAAAGCAATTTACAAACACAAGGCAATCCTTATCCAAATACCAAAAACATTCTTTAAAGAGATGGAAAAACTTATCATTAACTTTATATGGAAAGGTAAGAAGCCCCGGATAAGTAAATAAAAAGCACTATTGAAAAAGAGGAATAAAGTAGGACTCGCATTACCTGACCTCAGAACCTACTATATAGCTACGGTAGTCAAAACAGCTTGGTACTGGTACAACAACAGATACGTTGACCAGTGGAACAGAATTGAGAAACCAGATGTAAATCTATCTATCTATGGTCACCTGATCTTCTATAAGGGCCCAAAGTCCATCAAATGGTGAAAAGCCAGTATTCTTAGCACACGGTGCTGAAATAACTGGATATCCCTCCACAAAAAAAATGAAATAGGACCCATACCTCACACCATATACAAAAACTAACTCAAAATGGATCAAAGACCTAAATATAAAGCCAAAAACCATGAAGTTCATAGAAGAAAAAATAGAATCAATGCTAAAAAAAAAATGCTAGAGGCCCTAATACGCAGCATTAACAGGATACAAACTACTACCAACAACACACAAGTTGCAGAGGATAAGTTAGATAACTGGGATCTTCTAAAAATAAAACATGTATGCTCATCAAGAGACTTCACCAAAAGAGTAAAAAGAGAACCTACAGACTGAGAAAAAAAGTTTTGGCTATTACAAATCAGACAAAGGTCTAATCTTTAATATCTACAACATAATCCATCATCTCTATAACAAAAAGACAAATAATCCAATTAAAAATAGGGCGAAGAAAATGAACAGACATTTCACCAAAGAAGACATTCAAGCAGGAAACAGACATATGAGGAAATGCTCACGATCTCTAGCCATTAGAGAAATGCAAATCAAAATCACAATGAGATATGATCTCACCCTTGCATTACTGGCACAAATCGATAAAACAGGAAATAATAAATATTGAAAAGACCGTGGAGAGATCTGAACTCTTATGCACTGCTGGTGGGAATGCAAAATGATACAACCATTTTGGAAAATGATACGGTGATTCCTTAGAAAGCTAGAAATAGAAATATCATATGATCCAGCAATCCTACTCCTAAGAATATATCCTAGAGAAATAAGAGTCATCACATGGACAGACATACACTCACCCATGTTCATTGAAGCATTGCTCACAATAGCAGATAGATCGAAACTACCTAGATGCCCATAAACAGATGAATGGATAAGCAAACTGTGGTACATACACACAATGGAGTATTACGCAACTCTAAAGAACAACAATGAATCTGTGAAGCATCTCATAACATGGATGAATCTGGGGTGCCTTATACTGAGTGAAATAAGTCAACCACAAAAGGACAAATTTTGTACGAGACCACTAATGTAAATACTCATGAAAAGATTCACGTACAAAAAGAAGCAATCTTTGATGGTTATGAGGGAGAGGAGGGTGGGGACGAAAAACACTCAATAGACAATAGATAAGAGGTAACTTTGGTGAAGGGTAAGACAGTACACAATACTGGGGAAGCCAGTACAACCTGTACAAGGCAAGGTCATGGTTGCTCCATAGACGCATCCAAATTCCTTGAGGGACCGAATTGCTGGACTGAGGACTGTGGATACATGATCTCTGGGGATTTCTAGCTCAATTGGCGTAACATGGTTTATAAAGAATATGTTCTACATTCTACTTTGAGGAGTAGCTTCCGGGGTCTTAAAAGCATGCGAATGGCCATCTAGGATACTGCACTGGTCTCAGCCCTTCGGGAGCAAGGAATGATGTAGAAAACTAAAGATATAAAGGAAAGATTAGTCCAAAGGACTAATGGACCACATCCACCCTGGTCTCCACCAAAATGAATCCAGTACAATGAGATGGTGCCTGGATACCACCACTGACTGCTCTGACAGGGATCACAATAAAGGGTCCCAGACAGAGCTGGAGAAAAATGTAGAACAAAATTCTAACTCAGAAAGACAGATCAGACTTGCTGACCTGACAGAGACTGGAGAAACCCTGACAGTATGGGCCCCAACACCCTTTCAGCTCAGTAACGAGGTCACTCCTGAGTTTCACCCTTCAGCCAAAGATTGAACAGGCCCATGGAACAAAACAAGGCTAAAGGGACACACCAGCCCTGAGACAGAGGCTGGAAGGCAGGAGGCAACAGGGAAGCTGGAAATAGGGAACCCAAGGTTGAGAAGGGAGAGTGTTGACATGTCGTGGGGCTGTTAACCAATGTCATAGAGCAATGTGTGTGCTAACTGTTTGATGAGAAACTAATTTGTTCTGTACACCTTCTAAAGTGCAATAATAAAAAAAAAAAAAACAGCTCCTGTGCTCCGGTTATTTATCCCTCCCTCCTTTCCTCTAAACCTCTGGTAACTACTGATATTTTCACTGTCTCTATACTTTTGGCTTTTCTAGGATGTTATACAGTTGTAATCATGTGGCATGTAGCCCTTTCAAGATTGACTTCTTTCACTTAGCCATACACATTGAAGGTTCCTTCGTATCTTTTTTGCAGTGATAGCTGTTTTGTTTTTATTGTTGAATAACATTCCATTGTATGGATATACCAATTTTTTTTTTTTTTTTAAATCCTTTCAACATCTTGGTTTCTTCCAAGTTTTGGTGCTGATGAATAAAGTGGCCATAAACATTCCTGTGCAAGATTTTATGTGGACCCAAAGTTTTGACCCATTTGAGTAAATACTAGAAGCAGGACTGCTAAACCATATGGTAAAATTATGTTTAGCTTTGTAAGAGACTGCCCTACTGTCTTACAAATTGGCTGTACCATTTTGCATTCCTACCAGCAATTAATGAGAGTTCCTGTTGAACTACATCCTTATCAGCTTTCTGTGCTGCGAGTGTTTTGGATTTTAGACATTTAATAGGTGTGTAGTGGTATCTCATAGTGTTTTAATTTGCAATTTTGTAGTAACATATTTAGAGTGCCTTTTTGTATATTTGTGATCTGTATATCTTCTTTGGTGAATTGTCTATTCAGATCTTTTTACTTTTGTGGTTTGCTTTCTTGTTCAGTTTCAAGAGGTCTTTGTGTATTTGGATACAAGTTCTTTATCAGTTATGATTTTTCAAAATATTATTGCCCAGTCTATAGCCTTTCCTTTCATGCCCTCGCTAGTGGACATTTATATGTCAGGTGGCACAGTGGTTAAGTGTTCGGTTGCAAAGCAAAACGTCGGCAGTTCAAAACCACCAGCAGCTCCTTGGAAACTCTGTGAGGCAGTTCTACTCTGGTCTGTAGGATTGCTGAGTAGGAATCAACTAGATGGCAATGGGTTTGCTTTTTTGGTTTTTGATTCTACAACCTTACTAAACTGTCATTTTTAACAGGATTTTTGTAAATTTAGTATTTTCTATGTAAACAATCATGACCTCTGTGTATGATGGTGTTTTTTTTTTTTTTTCTTTTTAATTCATATTCCTTCTATTTTATTTCTGCCTTGAATACTATCTAGGACACTCAGTACAATGCTGAAATAAGGGGTAAAAGTATCCACCCATTCTTGCATCCTGTGTTATGGAGAAAATTTTTAGTCTTTGTCCACTAAATATCATGTTACATTTTTGTAGATACTCTTAACCAGATTGAAGCATCCTTTTTTCCTAGTTTGTTTAAAGATTTCATGCTGAATAGATGTTGAATTTTGTAAATTTTTTTTCTGCGTCTAATTAATATGATTATATGATTTTTCATTTTTAATCTGTTGATAAGGTAAAGCACAATGACTGATTTTTGATTTGATTGTTGAACCAGCCATGTGTTACTGCAATAAACCTCACTTTTTCATGATGTATTGTGCTTTTTATATATTTCCGGACTTGATTGTCTAGTAAATTTTTTTCTAGATATTCTGTCTGTATTATGGATATTATTTTGAAGTTTGATTTTCATTAAATATCTTTGTTTTATTGGTATGACAATAATGCTATCTAATAAATTCAGTTGGGCAGTATTCTCTCCTTTCTCATTCTCTAAGATTTTCTGTTGTATTAAATTTTTTTTTTTTTATTAATTGTTTGGTAGAATTCACGAGTGAAGCCATATGGGACTGGAGTTTTCCTTTTCAGAAAAATTTTCAGCATAAATTCAATCACTTTATTTCTTTTTGTCACTCTGGGTAGAAGCTTCTCAATTTATTTATTGTTTAAAAAAAAAACAGCTTGGCTTTTGTAGGAGTTTTCTGAAGTTTTTTGTATTTTATTTTGTATTTCAATTTTTCTGTTTTATGCATTTCGTTCCCCTTGTTTAAATTTAAGTTACTCTTTATTTTATTTAGTTTCTTAAGGTGGAAACTGAATTATTGATTTAAGGATATTATTTTTTTCTAATATAATCATTTACTGTTTTAACATTTCCTCTGATTACTCCTCTATTTATATTCCATACAATTTGCTGGGTTATGTTTTAATTTCTATTTAGATAAACTGATTTCTACTTTTTTTTTTTTAAATATATGAGCTATTTAGAAGCACCTTAGTTAATTTTCAAGTATTTCAGATTTCTCGATATATTTATTTCTTGTGTTATTATCAGAGAATACTCTTCATGTTATTTCAATCCTTTACAATTTTTTAGATCTTTTATGACACAGAATAGAAAATATTGTTTTTCCATGCTTCATAAACATTTGAAATAAATATATATTCAGCTGTTTTTGTATCCAGTGATATATAAATGTTAAATAGGTCAAATTATAGTGCCATTCAGGCTTTCTATATCCCTGCTAATTTTTTGTCTGTTTGTTCTGTCAGTCACTGGGAGAGGAGTTTCAAGGCTCCAACTACATTTGTGAATATATCTATTTTTCTATTGTATGGTATCAGTTTTTGCTTTATATATATTTATGCTCTGTGTATACAAATTTAGAATTTCGACTCGATGACACTGGGTTTCTGGGTTTATGTCTATTTGACGAATTTTCTCTTTTATCATTATGTAACATCTCTATTTTTGGTAATATTCCTTTTTCTCAAATCAGCTTTGTCCACTATTGCTATAGCCACTCATCCTTTCTTTTCTTTACCTGCGTACTTTATCTCTTTTGTTCCTTTTACTTTTAACCTATGCATGTCTTTACATTTAAGGTGATTTTCTTTTATACAGCCCATAGTTGAGTTTGACATTTATGGCCAACCTGACAAATTCTACTATTTTAGCTGTATTTTTCAGATGACCTTTACTTTGTATAATTATTGATGCGCTGTTCATTTCCTATATATCACATCTTTTTTCTCTTTTTCTACTTTCATTTCATCTTTTTTTTCACTTGAGTTTTTTAATGATCTTATTTTACTACATAAATCTTTTATTTTCTTCATGGTATTCTAGAGTTTATAATATGCATTTTTAAAATTATCCCTGCGTACATGTACAATATAACTTCACATACAAGGTAGAAATTTTTTACAATAGTTTTGAAGTCACACTTTCCATTCTTTGTTTTATTGATGTCATGCAAGTGTTGATTCATGTCATCACTGTGTTTGATCCTGTTTACTACCTTATCTCTTGGTAGTGTTTATTATTATTTTTGTTTGTTTGGTTTTTCCTTTCTTTGTGTGTGTGTCCTGCGGTTTTTGATTGAATGCTAGGCAAGGTTTTTAGAAGAACCGTGGAGACTGAGATAAATTGTATTTATTATAGAGAACTGGCAAGTCTGTTCTTTTGGCAGGCCATTAGTGTGGGAGGTTAAGCTAATCTAGTATGCAGACAAGCTTTGTTTCTCTTTTGTTGTTCCTGTTATTACCCTCAAGGCACCACAGACCATAAAAACTCTCAGAAGCAGGCAGGCTGCACCTACTTTGTGCTTCGTTTGAAGCCCTAGATGCCAGAAGAGTTTTACTCAATTTCCCTACTCCTCAGCTTTCACAAAGGCCTGCATGACTCAATCACAGAGGAGATCTATCTACACACTTGCCACTTTAACCACTTATAGATTGCTGTTGCTTATTACTTGGTTCCAGACCTTTAGAGGGCAGGGAATTCTTGGTTTTCCTGGTCCAGTCTCAGGATCCTGAGTTTGATTCCAATCTTACATGTGTTTGGTACTCTGAATTACTTTTCTGAGTGCCCAGAGAACATCTCTTTCCTTATTTCAGGAATTACATTTTACCTGTCAGTTTTTTTGGGGATTTTGTACAGTATCTGGGAGAAGTTGGGACTTGTATTCTTATACTGTCATGTTTACAAGTGGCAGTTTGTTCCTTGCATTTCAAGTGTTTACCTTCCACTTGATACTTTCATGAAGTTTCTAAGTATAAAAAAAAATCGTAAATATAGTCACATGACTCTGACTTTTTTCAGAGAATTTCCTATTTTACTCACTTGACACATGACTCAACACCTCAAATGAGAATTATATTTCTTATGGCTTTGTTTTTTCTTCACTTACTCCTTTCTTACAACCTTACTCTGTGTTTGCCTTTTACTAATTATATGAAAATTATTTATAAAAATCTCTTAACGTATTTTGTCATCTAATCTAATTCTACCACTCCCTTCAAACTACTATCACCCAGTTATACAGTGGCAACATGGAGTTATATTTGTATAGTCCTCCAAATATTTTAACTCTTTTTTCATTTTACATTGAGGACCACTCGATCCTTTTTTAAAGCCTCTTTTTTCTTGACTTTTATGGAATTCTAAAATCTTGTTTCTCTTCTTTCCCTCCGTCTTTCTTATAGTCTCTTTTGGAAAAATATTTCAATCTCATGCTTTCCTAAGTGTTTTTTTTTTTTTCCGTTTTTCTTCACTGTCCACAGTTCTATCTATTGTTCTACTTCCATTGCTTCAAATAATACTTAAACACAGACTGTTTCAACACAGGTATTTCATATCAAGGATGCTTCAAAAGTTTCAGTTACATATAACTGCCTGCTCATTAGACTTCTGAACAATATTTACCTATTTATCATTTTCTGCTTTATTCCTGCAGAAATGTGTTTTCTTATTCTCAATGCTTGACTTTTATTGTTATGCCACCATTCATTAACTTACTGGGATATTGACTTTAATCTCTACCTTATCCCTTTCATTCAATTTTTTTTTTTTAGCTTTTACTGTGCTTTAAGTAAAAGTTTACAAATCAAGACAGTCTCTCATACAAAAATTTATATACACCTTGCTATCCAGTGCCGTCGAGTCGATTCCAACTCATAGCTACCCTATAGGACAGAGTAGAACTGCTCCATAGAGTTTCCAAGGAGTACCTGGCAGATTCGAACTGCCGACCCTTTTGTTAGCAGCCGTAGCACTTGACCACTATGCCACCAGGGTTTCCATACACCTTGCTATATACTCTTAATTGCTCTCCCCCTAATGAGACAGCACACTCCTTCCCTCCACTCTCTATTTTCGTGTCCATTCGGACAGCTTCTGACCCCCTCTGCTCTCTCATCACCCCTCCAGGCAGGGGATGCCAACATAGTCTCAAGCATCTACTTGATCCAAGAAGCTAAATCTTGACCAATATAATTTTCTATCCCATAGTCTAGTCCAATCCCTGTCTGAAGAATTGGCTTTGGGAATGGCTCCTGTCTTGGGCTAACAGAAGGTCTGGGACCCATGACCTTCGGGATCCTTCTAGTCTCAGTCAGACCACTAAGTCTGGTCTCTTTACAAGAATTTGGAGTCTGCATCCCAGTGCTCTCTTACTTCCTCAGGGGTTCTCCATTGTGTTCTCTGTCAGGACAGTCGTGGCTTGTAGCCAGGCACCATCTACCTCTTCTGGTCTCAGGCCGACACAGTCTCTGGTTTATATGGTTCTTTCTGTCTCTTGAGCTCATAATTACCTTTTGTCTTTGGTGTCTTTCATTCTCCTTTCCTCCAGGCGGGTTGAGACCAATTGATTCATCTTAGATGGCCGTTCGCTAGTGTTTAAGATTGCAGAAGCCACTCTCCAAAGTGGGATGCAGAAAGTTTTCTTAATAAATAGATTTATTGTGCCAATTGACTTAGATGTTGCCAGAAACCACAGCCCAAAACCCCTGCCCCTGCTACACTGGTCTAAGCATTCATTTTATTCAGGAAACTTGTTTTTAGTTTAGTCTAGTTCTGTGTTGTCTTTCCCCTCACCTAAAATAATTCTTATCTACTATCTAATTAGTTAACCCCCCCTTCCTCCCTCCCCATCTTGTAACCGTCAAAGAATATTTTCTTGTGTTTAAACTATTTCTCCAGTATTATAATAGTGGTCTTATACAATATTTGTCCTTTTGCAACTGACTAATTTCACTCAGCATAATACCTTCCAGATTCCTCCATGTTATGAAATGTTTCACGGATTCATCATTGCTCTTTATCGACGTGTAGTATTCATTGTGTGAATATACCATTATTTATCCTTTCATCCCTTGATGGGCATCTTGGTTGCTTCCATCTTTTTGCTATTGTAAACAGTGCTGCAATGAACATGGGTGTGTGTATATCTGTTCGTGTAAAGGCACTTAATTCTCTAGATTATATTTCAAGGAGTGGGACTGCTGGATCATATGGTAATTCTATTTCTAGCTTTTTAAGGAAGGACCAAATGGATTTCCAAAGTGGTTGTACCATTTTACATTCCCACCAGCAGTGTATAAGTGTACAAGTCTCTCCACAACCTCTCCAACATTTATTGTTTTGTGCTTCTTGGATTAATGCCAGCCTTGTTGGAGTGAGATGGAATCTCGTTGTAGTTTTGATTTGCATTTCTCTAATGGCTAATGATCTTGAGCATTCCTCATATATCCATTGGCTACCTGAATGTCATCTTTAATGAAGTGTCTGTTCATACCCTTTGCCCATTTTTTAATTGGGTTATTTGTCTTTTTGTAGTTGAGTTTTTGCAGTATCAGGTAGATTTTAGAGATCAGATGCTGATCAGAAATGTCATAGCTAAAAATTTTTTCCCAGCCTGTAGGTAGTCTTTCTACTCTTTTGGTGAAGTCCTTGGATGAGCATAGGTGTTTAATTTTTAAGAGCTCCCAGTTTTATAGTTTCTCTTCTGCATTGTTAGTAATGTTTTGTATACTGTTTATGCCATGTATTAGGGCTTCTAGTATTGTCCCTATTTTTTCTACCATGATCTTTATTTAGTTCAGATATTATATTTAAGTCTTTGATCCATTTTGAGTTTGATTTTGTGCATGGTGTGAAGTATGGGTCTTGTTTCTTTCTTTTTTTTTTTTTTGCAGATGGATATCCAGTTATGCTAGTACCATTTGTTAAACAGACTATTTTTCCCCCATTAAACTGACTTTGGGCCTTTGTCAAACATTAGCTGTTTGTATATGGATGGATTTATGTCTGGATTCTCAATTTTGATCCACTGGTGTATATGTCTGTTGTTGTACCAGTACTGGGCTGTTTCGCCTACTGTGGCAGTGTAATAGGTTCTAAAATCAGGTAGAGTGAGGCCTCCCACTTTTTTCTTTTTTTTCAGAAATGCTTTACTTATCCAGGGCCTCTTTCCTTTCCATATGAAGTTGGTGATTTGTTTCTCTATCTCATTAAAAAATGTCCTTGGAATTTAGAATGGAATTGTGTTGTATCTATAGATGGCATTTGGTAGAAGAGACATTTTTACAATGTTCAGTCTTCCTATCCATGAGCAAGGTATGTTTTTCCACTTATGTAGGTCTCTTTTTGTTTCTTGCAGTAGTGTCTTGTAGTTTTCTTTGTATAGGTCTTTTATATATCTGGAAAGATTTATTCTTAAGTATTTTATCTTCTCAGGGGCTACTGTAAATGGCATTGATTTGGTGATTTCCTCTTCAATGTCCTTTTTTGTTGATGTAGGGGAAACCAACTGATTTTTGTATGTTTATCTTGTATCCTGATACTCCTTTGACTCTTCTATTAGTTTCAGCAGTTTTCTTGAGGATTCCTTATGGCTTTCTGTGTATAAGATCCTGTCATCTGCAAATAGATGTACTTTTGCTTCTTCCTTACCAATCTGTATACACTTTATTTCTTTATCTAGCCTACTTGCTCTGGCTAGGACCTCCAGCAAAATGTTGAATAAGAGCTGTGATAAAGGACACCCTTGTCTGGTTCCCGATCTCAAGGGGAATGCTTTCAGACTCTCTCCACGTAGGATGATATTGGCTGTTGGCTTTGTATAAATGTCCTTTATTATGTTGAAGAATTTTCCTTCTCTTCCTATTTTGCTGAGAAGTTTTATCATGAATGCCTGTTGAACTTTGTCAAATGCCTTTTGTGCATCAATTGATAAAATCATGCGTTTTTTTTTTCTTTTGTTTTATTTATATGATAGATTACATTATTTGTTTTTCTAATGTTGAACCATCCTTGCATACCTGGTATGAATCCCACTTGGTCACGGTGAATTATTTTTTTGATAAGTTGTTGAATTCTATTGGCTAGAATTTTGTTGAGGATTTTTGCATCTAAGTTCATGAGGAATATAGGTCTGTAATTTTTTTTTTTTTTTTTAATAGAGTCTTTACCTGGTTTTGGTGTTAGGGATACGAGTTTGGAAGTACTCCAACCTTTTCTATGCTCTGAAGTACATTTAATAGTAGTGGCTTTCCAGGCCAGGGATTTTTGTTGTTGCTGTTGGGAGTTTCTTGATTACCTTTTCAATCTCTTCTTTTTTTATGGGTCTATTTAGATGTTCTACCTCTGTTTGTGTTAGTTTAGGTAGGTAGTGTGTTTCTAGGGATTCATCCATTTCTTCTAGGTTTTCGAATTTGTTGGAGTACTATTTTTCGTCGTAATCTGATATGATTCTTTTAATTTCAGTTGGTTCAGTTGCAATATTGCCCATCTCATTTCTTATTATGGTTATTTGCTTCCTTTGCTGGTTTTCTTTTGTCAGTCTGGCCAATGGTTTATCAATTTTGTTAATTTTTTCAAAGAACCACCTTTTGGTCTTGCTAATGCTTTCAATTGTTTTGCTGTTTTCTATTTCATGTAATTCTGCTCTAATTTTTTTTATTTGCTTTATTCTGGTGCCTGAGAGTTTATTTTGTTGCTTTCTTTGTATTTGTTCAAGTTGTAGGGATAAGTCTTTGATTTTGGCCCCTTCTTCTTTTTGGATGTGTGCATTTATTGATATAAATTGACCTCTGTGCACTGTTTTCATTGTGTCCCAAAGGTTCTGATAGGAAGTACTATAATTCTTATTGGGTTCTATAAATTTCTTTATTCCATCCATAACGTCTTTTATAACCCAGTCGTTTTGAGCAAGGTATTGTTCAGTTTCCAAGTGTTTGATTTCTTTTCCCTGCTTTTTCTGTTACTGATTTCTACTTTTATGGCCATATGTCAGAGAAGATACTTTGGAATATTTTAATGTTTTGGATTCTGCTAAGGCTTGCTTTATGACCTAATATGTGGTCTATTCTAGAGAATGTTCCATGTGCACTAGAAAAGAAAATATACTTGGCTGCTGCTGAGTGGAGTGTTCTGTATATGTCTATGAGTTCAGGTTGGTTTATTGTGGCATTTAGATCTTTTGTGTCTTTATTGAGCTTCTTTTTGGATGTCTTGTCCTTCACCAAACGTGGCGTGTTGAAGTCTCTTACTATAATTGTGGAGCTGTCTATCTCACTTTTCATTGTTGTTAGAGTTTGTTCTATGTATCTTGCAGCCTTCTCATTGGGTGCATAAATATTTCATATGGTTATGTCCTCCTGGTATATTGTCCCTTGAATCATTATATAGTGTCCTTTTTGGCGGATTTAACTTTAAAACTTATTTTGTTGGAAATTAATACTACCACTCCTGCTCTTTTTGACTGTCATTTGCTTGATACATTTTTTCCATCCTTTGAGTTTTAGTTTGCTTATCTCTCTAAGTCTAAGGCGTGTCTCTTGTAGGCAGCATATACATGGATGGTGTTTTTTTTTTTACCTGTTCTGCCACTGTCTGCCTCTTTATTGGTACATTTAGTCCATTTACATTCAGCATAATTATAGATAGGTATGAGTTTATTTATTTTTTTTTATGAGTTTAGTGCTGTCATTTTGATGTTTTTTATGTATGTGTATTTTTGACAGTTTCTTTTTGCCACTTAATTTTTTGTCTTTTCCTCTTATTTGTTGTTGTTGATTTTTTATCTGCTAAGCCTCTATTTTTTTCTTGTATTTTATTTTATTGGGTAGGGTATTTAGTGTCGTTTTTGGTTACCTTATATTTACGCCTATTATTTTCAGTTTAAACCTAATTTTTACTTCTTTATGGTACCTTGTCTTCCTCTCCATATGAAAGATCTATGACTACCTTTCATAAAAAAAAAAAGACCTTTCATAGTCTCTCTTTATTGTTTTAATGTTGTCTTATTTTACGTAATAACTTTCCTGTTTCCCTGTCTTGAGCATTTTTTTATCTTGATTTATATTTGTGATTTCCCTGTGTGAGCTGACCTCTGATTGCTGTCCAGTGTTCTAGTCTTGGGTTGATAGCTGATATTATTGATCTTCTAAGCAAAGAACTCCCTTTAATGTTTTTTTGTAGTTTTGATTTGGTTTTTATGAAATCCCTAAACTTCTGTTTATCTGCAAATGTCCTAATTTCACCTTCATATTTGAGAGACTATTTTGCTGGCTATATGATTCTTGGATGGCGGTTTTTTTTCCTCAGTGCTTTTATATAAGTCATCCCATTGCCTTCTTGCCTGCATGGTTTCTGGTGAGTAGTCTGAACTTATTCTTATTGACTCTCCTTTGTAGGTAACTTTTTGTTTATCCCTAGCTGCTCCTAAAATTCTCTTTTTATCTCTTGTTTTTGCAAGTTTGATGATAATATCTTTGGTGATTTTCTTTTGAAATCTATCTTATGCAGAGTTTGATGAACATGTTGGATAGATACCATCTCATCTTTCACAGTATCTGGGAAGTTTTCTGCCAATAAATCTTCTACAGCTCTCTCCCTATTTTCTGTTGTCCATCCCTGTCTGGTATTCCAGTCGCACATAGGTTATTTCTCTTGATAGAGTCCCACATGATTCTCAAGTGTTCTTAATTTTTAAAAATTCTTTTATCTGATTTTTCTTCAAATATATTGGTGCCAAGTGCTTTATCTTTAAGCTCACCAATTCTGCCTTCCGTTTGCTCTATTCTGCTGCTCTGGCTTTCTATTGAGTTGTCTAATTCTGTAATATTATTGTTAATTTTCTGAATTTCTGATCACTGTCTCTCTATGGATTCTTGCAGCTCATTAAATTTTTTATTATGTTCTTGAATAATCTTTTTTATTTTTTCAACTACTTTATCTGTGAATTCCTTGGCTTGTTCTGCATATTACCTGATCTACTTCCTAATCTCATTTCTGATGTCTTGAAGAGTTCTGTATATTAATCTTTTGAATTCTGCATACAGTAATTCCAGGAAGTCACCTTCATCCGGAAGATCCATTGATTCTTTGTTTTGAGAACTTGTTGAGGGAATCATGGTTTGTTTCTTTATGTGACTTAATATTGACTGTTTTCTCTGAGACATCTATAAGTTATTGTATTAGTTTATTTTATATTTGCTTACTGTATCCTGGCTTATTGGTTTGTTTTGTTTTGATATGCCCAAATGGGTTGCTTTAGTGAGCTAGCCTGATTATTTCTGCCTTTGAAGCTCTGACATCCTGACACCAGATGGCTAAAGCTGTTATCATGTATATCAGTCTGGTAGTCCATTCACTTTTCTTGTATGAATTCAGTTTAGGTGTTTAGGTAGTTGATCATCAAGTGTGTGATACAGGCTCTGTCCTACAGTCTTAGAGGGCCAGGGCTGATTGGTGTAGGTACCAGTATCTGGTTGCAGCAGGGGGTCATGCTCTGAACAAGGCAGGCAGCTGAGAACCATCCCCTGAGTGTCTGTGAAGATAGTGTGTCCCTCTTCCCTAGAGCATACAGGTGGGTGTGATCTGCAGACGGACCTTGGGTGCCCAATGTTTTTGTTTGTAAGGACTGGGAGGTACCAGTTACCCTTGGGCCCCTGAAGCGGGTGTTTGAGTGACCTGAGTAGAGCCACCAGTCCCTATGCCCCTGATGTGGGTAGGTGAGGACCCTGTTAAATAGGCAAAATGGTGTCAAATATCAAACACCCACCTCTTCACCACACAGCTGAAATGGTTAGAGTATGCCAACAAAGGCCTATTATCCTGAAATAGCGCACATAGGACCATGCAGGGGGAAAAGTTATTCAAAGTCCACAGACAGTTTATGCCTGGACAGGAGCTGGTTCTGTCCTGAGCTCCACTTGTTAGTGGAATTGATAGGTTATCTTTTCCCCCATTTGTGAATTTATTCCTTCTCCAAGGCTGGGAGGATTGCTCAGGGTCCTTAATAGGGCCTATCTCAGGCCCAGGGAAATCAACAGCCACTGAAGCTAGCTTGGGGGGTGCGGACATGTTAAAATGTACGCAAGTGCTTAGTTTTTGCCGAGAGCGTTGTTCTTCTCTGGTTCTGGAGGTGTGAGTAGGCTGTGTGGCTGGCTGCTTCTCCCTGAGGAAAGTGTAATTGAACACTACTACCAGTCCACTGTAGCCACTCCTGGGAATGTTGCCTGAAGGATACCAGTGGTTCAGGTCTGGCAACTCCTCTCCGCTTCTGAACCGTCTCTCCTTCCCCCTGCCGCTTAGTCCATTTTCTAACTTTGCCTTTGATGTTCAGGGCTCCTAAGTTGTCATAAATGTAATCGTTTTACTTGTTTTGGGGGGGTCTTTGTTGTAAGAAGGATTGCAGGAAGCATGTGGATATTCTGTCATCTTCACCCTACCTCTACTATCTCTTAGTCAATATTTTTATTCTCCCTGTGAAATATCTTTTACCCATAATTTAACTTCAATTTTCATTATTATCATCAGCTATTAGAGACCTATTAACTACTATTTGCTTTTCTAAATAGTTCTGTAATAATTCCCCTTGACTTCAATTAGTTCTGCTCACTACTGTAAGATGAATTATACTAAAGCACCACTCTGAAAAATGCTTATTGAATTGTTTTATTTTTTATTGAGGTATATCTTTAAATAAATAATGTTTCAGGATAAGACCTCCAATCTTTTCCAATTCCATACTCATAAATTATTTAGGAGAAAATCATAATGTGCTCTACAGTTTATTTAGCAAAAGGGTCCCTCTGATCAGTGCAATGACCTGGTTAGATCCAGGATGATGGTTTCCTAGGGAATACAACCGTATCAGAAAAGTTGAATCTTTCTGCTGAGCTAGCTCGTTACTAGGATACCTAATGTGGGAGATTATTAGGGTCACACAAGGAGTGCCTGAGTAGCACAAATGGTTAAGCACTTGGCTACTAGCTGGAAGGTTGGTGATTTGAATCCTCTCAGAAGACAGGCCTCTTAATCTGATTCCAAAAGTTCTACTCTGCACACATGGGGTAACCATGTGTTGGAATTGACTCAATTGTAACTAAGGACAACAACATGCTCATACAAGGGAAAAGGAGTTTATTTTTTCCAGTTTATTAGAACATTCTGTGGTTGTGAACTTGGGTTTCAATTACTTGTAATCACTAACCTATACCTAAATGTTTTCTCTCTTTTTTCTGCCCACTAATTAACCATTTCTCATACCAATCGCTGTGATATGAATGGAAGGGTATGGTTTATGTATGGATCACCTTGAAACACAATGCATAGCCTCCCGGGGATACAGTTTTATATGGAGTTGATATCCTTTAGACTCCTCCATATTGAATGTTCCTCAAATGTCTTGTCTCTCTCTGTCCTGCAAAGTGGTCAAATTTCTACCTAAGTTTTGTTGGTATTTACACATATGACCAGGACAAAAGTTGTTCTTTTGAGCTCTGATCTCCTCTCTGGGTTCTCTTTTTCTTCTTCCTTAATATTTGGTTAGAAATTTTCTCATTTTTAAATTATTTTAAGAATATTTTAGATGCATTCTACAGTATTTTTATTTACTTTTAGTGAGAGAATTGGTCCAAATAATCTAGCCAGTAGTATTCCCAGAAGCAGAAGTTAGTACATACCCTCCTTTACCTGAACCACTCAGAGTATTTGGCACAGTATCTATCTACCTTTGGTACTTGATAAACACTTATTAAATGAATTGAAGAATGTGTCTCTTCTTTCCTTCTTAATTCCATTTTGGAGCACTGTTCTTTATTTCATCCTGTGCTTTGTATGTGGATAAAAGCAACTTATATCAAAACAGAGCTGTGGCTTGGTTGGTACAAGTGAAATGTTGATACCTTTGGACATTCTTTAGCTTGTGTATACAGAAATATTATTAATGAATAATAAACCACACAGGCTTTGTAAAATTCAGAAGTGCAGTATGAATCCCCAGGGGAAAAAAAAGCTTTATTTTTTAGGCACTTTCTTATTTCCCATAAGAAATGATTACACACTGTTATTAAAGATATAAGTATGATAGGCTGGTTTCAGTAGCATTTTAGCCAATTAAAAAAAAATAATGTTTATATATATATACATGAAATACTAAAATAAAAATATAACTGCTCTTATTCAGAAAATTATATCTACAAATATATGTATGTGGAAACCCTGGTGATGTAGTGGTTAAGTACTATAGCTGCTAACCATTGGTTGGCAGTTTGAATCTGCCAGGTGCTCATTGGAAACTCTATTGGGCAGTTCTACTCTGTCCTATATGGTCACTCTGAGTCAGAATCGACTCAACGGCAGTGGATTTTGTTTATATATGTATGTATGCTTATGTTGTTGTTGTTAGGTACTGTCGAGTCGATTCCAACTCATAGTGACCCTATGTACAACAGAACAAAACATGGCCTGGGCCTGTGCCATCCTCACAGTTTTTGCTATTCTTGTGCCCATTGTTGCAGTCACTGTGTCAATTCATCTCACTGAGGGTCTTCTTCTTTTTCACTAACCCTCTACTTTACCAAATATGATGCCCTTCTCCAGTGACTGATTCTCCTGAAAACATGTCCAAAATATGTGAGACATAGTCTCACCATCCTTCCTTCTAAGGAGCATTCTGGTTGTACTGCTTCCAAGACAGATTTCTTCATTTTTTTGGCAGTCCACAGTATATTCAATATTTTCGTCAACACCACAATTCAAAGGTGTCAATTCTTCTTTGATCTTCCTTATTCATTGTCCAGCTTTCACAAGCATATGAGGTGATTGAAAACACCATGGCTTGGGTCAGGGGCACCTTAGTCCTCAGGGTAACATCCTTGTTTTCAAAACTCTAGAGAGGTCTTTTGCAGCCAATTTGCTCAATGCAATGCATCTTTTGATTTCTTGTCTGCTGCTTCCATGGCTGTTGATTTTGGGTCCAAGTCAAATGAAACCCTTGACAACTTCGATCTTTTCTCCGTTTATCATGTTGTTCATTGGTCCAGTTGTGAGTACTTTATGTTGAGGTGCAAACCATACTGAAGGCTGTGGTCTTTGATCTTCATTAGTAAGTGCTTCAAGTCCTTTTCACTTTCAGCAAGCAAGGTTATGTGATCTGCATAGCACAGGTTGTTAATTAGTCTTCCTCCAATCCTGATGCCTCATTCTTCACATAATCCAGCTACTCGAATTATTTGCTCAGCATATAGATTGAATAGGTATGCTGAAAGCCTACAACCCAGGCACATACCTTTCCTGATTTTAAACCAATCAGTACCCCATTGTTCTGTCCAAACAACTGCCTCTTGATCTATGTAAAGGTTCCTCATGAGCACAATTAAGTGTTCTGGAATTCCCATTCTTTGCAGAGTTATCCATAATTTTTTATGATCCACTCAGTCAAATGCCTTTGCATAGTCAATAAAACACAGGTAAACTTCCTTCTGGTATTCTCTGCTTTCAGCCAGGATCCATCTCACGCCAGCAATGATATCCCTGGTTCCATGTCCCCTTCTGAAACCGGCCTGAATTTCTGGCAGTTCCCTGTTGATATATTGCTGCAGCCGTTTTTGAATGATCTTCAGCAAAATTTTGCTTCAGTGTGATATTGATATTGTTCTATTATTTCTGCATTCAATTGGATCTTCCTTTTTGGGAATAGGCATAAATATGGGTCTTTTCCAGTCAGTTGGCCGGGAGGCTGCCTTCATATTTCTTGGTGTAGACAAGTGAGCACCTCCAGCACTGCATCCGTTTGTTGAAACATCTCAACTGATATTCCATCAATTCCTGGAGCCTTGTTTTTTGCCAATGCCTTCAGAGCAGCTTGTACTTCTTCCTTCAATGCCATCGGTTCCTTATCATATGCCACCTCTTGAAATGGTTGAATATCGACAAATTCTTTTTGGTTATAATGACTGTGTGTATTCCTTCCATCTTCTTTTGATGCACCGTGCGTCATTTAATATTTTCCCCATAGAATCCTTCACTATTGCGAGTCGAGGCTTGAATTTTTTCCTCAGTTCTTTCAGCTTGAGAAAGGCTGAGCACGTTCTTCCCTTTTGGTTTTCCATCTCCAGCTCTTTGCACATGTCATTATAATATTTTACTTGGTCTTCTCGAGCCATCCTTTGAAGTCTTCTGTTCAGTTCTTTCACTTCATCATTTCTTTCTTTTGCTTTAGCTGCTCAACATTCTTGAGCCAGTTTCAGAGTCTCCTCTGACATCCATCTTGGTCTTTTCTTTCTTTCCTGTCTTTTCAGTGACCCCTTGCTTTCTTCATGGATGATGTCCTTGATGTCATTCCACATCTTGTCTGGTCTTTGGTCACTATGTTCAATGTGTCAAATCTATTCTTGAGATGGCCTCTAAATTCAGGTGGGATATACTCAGGGCCATATTTTGGCACTTGTGGACTTGCTCTGATTTTCTTCAGTTTCAGCTTGAACTTGCGTATGAGCAATTGATGGTCTGCTCCACACTTGGCCCCTGGCCTTGTTCTGACTGATGATATTGAGCTTTTCCATCGTCTCTTTCCATAGATGTAGTCGATTTGATTCCTGTGTGTTCCATTTGGCGAGGTCCATGTGTATAGTCACCGTTTATGTTGGTGAAAGAAGGTATTTGCAATGAAGAAGTCGTTGGTCTTGCAATATCCTATCATTCGATCTCTGACATTGTTTCTATTGCCAAGGCCATATTTTCCAACTACTGATCCTTCTTTGTTTCCAACTTTCATGTTTTAATCACCGGTAATTACCGACGCATCCTGATTGCATGTTCAATCAATTTCAGGCTGCAGCAGCTGATAAAAATCTTCTATTTCTTCATCTTTGGCCTTAGTGGTTGGTGTGTAAATTTGAATAATAGTCATATTAACTGTTCTTCCTTGTAGGAGGATGGCTATTATCCCATCAGTGACAGCATTGTACTTCAGGATAGTTCTTAAAATGTTCTTATTGACCATGAATGCAACACCATTTCTCTTCAAGTTGTCTATAAGTTTGTCGTACGGTGGGGGCTTGCATGTTGTGATGCTGGAAGCTATGCCACCAGTATTCAGATACCAGCAGGGTCACCGATGGAGGACAGGTTTCAGCTGACCTTCCAGACATCAATTAAATAGTAAACATAAACTACTCCTTAATTGTTAAAATTAATTGCTTAATGTGTTAAATAAAGTCTTTTGTGTTTAAATGAAACTGTACTTCATATTTGAGCTGAACCTCTGTGTCAGTAAAGAAAGAAGGCCATGGTTTATTTTGTGATAATGTCATTTACCCTTCTGCATATGGAATTATTGCTCTGGTTGGTGAAAATAGAAAAGATATAAAAGCATATCCAGTCTGATACAAAATAAAAATAAAGAAATGAAACTTCCTCTCCCACTCCCGGACAATTTTTAACTAGGGATTCCAAAATTAATAGTAAAATCTTTTTATATTCCAAGTCATAAAAACACAGGAACCATTTTATTATGTATGCCTGCCTACCCACGAAAAAGTGTTTATAGTAACAAGCTGTGAAATCTTCCTAAATTGCCTTTTGAAACAAAACAATTAGAGGAATTAAGGAAAATTGTGCCCAAAACACACTTTGTTGTAGAATTTTCTTGACAAATTTGATATTGATTTGTCTCTATAACCTATTTAAATGTTTTGTAGGCATTTGAAGAGCAATTTCAAAGTGTTTGCCCCTTGTGAAGCATAATTGCAGATGGTATTTTCATTTTCCGTTTATGCTTATTCCCTAGAAGCAGGAGAATATGAACCACCTCCCACAAAGGAGGGATGAAACTTGATGAAAAATGAGTCTAAAATGAGGTATGTGTTACATCATAAGCTGTTAAATTAACATGAAAAATTTACTGTTGTTGATTAAATACAGAAAGAAGACATTACTATCATCCTCTATGTTTCAATTATGATCATTTATATTTCACACCTGAAAGTTCTTTATGCTTAAGAAATACTCTACTAATTAGAAAGCTTATGCTGTTATAGCTACCTATTTGTGACACCTGAACTGATTAAGTTTTCCCTGAACCCATTACAAGTGTAAGCATTTATAAACGTGTACTTTGGTATGACATTGCCTATTTTATATTAACCTGCCCTTTATTGAAAAATCAGTATTGATTCATCATCTAGTCTGATCCCTTTTTATTTATATTTTCTTACTACATTTATCAGGAAACCTAAATGTATCACATATCTTATCAGTGTCTCCTAAGATTTTACTCAAAATTTTATAGTAATATAGTTTGCCTATAAAGAAGTACACCTCAACATCAGTGTTGTCTAAAAAGCCACCTCAATTATCTATAACAAGATGGAGACAGTATCCCAGCTTTCAAGTCTCCAAAATTAAACATGACAGTTAAATATAAGTTTTACATAAAAAAAATTTACCATAAGTAAACTATTATTTTAGTCATAATTAAATATACTCTTTCTATTATACCTGCTTTATATATGTAGGTAGAAATTTATTCATGTAGTTAGATATGAATAAATCATTTGTTATAGCTTCAAAGATTGTACAAACATACTCTTATGAGTCAGTTTTGAAGGATAAAAATAGAAAAGGAAACAGTCTACAGAACTGAAGAACCATCACCCCCACAGAAATAGAAAAAATATGTATATAATGTCCTTTATGAGGAATAGAACCAAAGTCAACAGTTTACTTGCATTAGTTGATCATGAACACACACATGCACACATACAATTCATCGTGGTACTTATTGGTTCTAGTTATACTGTCCATACTAATTTAAAATTTCCTTTTTTTTAATCGTCTTTTTTACTTGTCTGAAAGGCTGCTCAATCTTGTTTTGTTTCTGATGCATTATTTTTTAAAGCTTAGGTGTCTGTTAAAGGGCCCTCTTATTTGGTGTGTTACTATGTTTTAACTAGTATTTTTCAGCACACACACACACACACAACTCTTTGCCATTGAGTACGTTCTGACTTATAGAGACCTTACAGGACAGAGTAGAACTGTCCCATAGGGTTCCAAGGAGCACCTGGTGGATTCAAACTGCCGAACTTTTGGTTAGGAGCCATAGATCTTAACCACTATGCCACTGGGGTTTCCTTTGTCAAGATAGTACTTATAAATTATGATACTTTTTAAGACACTTATGAAATAATTTTGCATTACCACATGTCAATACTAGTCACATAAAGAAAACAATCAGCTTCGTTTTAGCCAATATTTTCCTGTCATCAGAATTCATGACTAATTAGGACAACTAAAAGTAAGCTCTCAGAAATTATATATCCTGAGTTGTATGTGATTTTTCAATTATAAACCAATTTCAAATGAAAATAATCTAGTGTAAAATCAAGTTGTCATGTGCACATCTGACAAATATTAAAAATGGAATGATCAAATTTTCAGTAGAGAGAGGCTCAATCCTACTTATCAAATGACAACATGAGACTACACCAGCCAATTGATAAAACAGGCGGGAGACAGAAAGTTAACAGGCTGTAACTGTGGGTCATTAACAATAATAATGTAATTAAGTGTTTTGGGGGGCCTCATGGGACTGAACAACAATACTAGGAAAATATTTTTCATTGTGGGATTATGTGTTAGTTGCTGATTCTAGGAAAAGAGGTTCCAGGTTCTTTTCCACTTTTTCCCTGTCGTAAGGCCAGTTTACTGCCTACATAGTTTACTGCTGGGAAAAAAAAAAAAGAGTTGCCATCAGTCAATTCCAACTCATAGCAACCCTATAGGACACAGTAAAACTGTCCCATGGAGTTTCCAAGGAGCACCTGGTGGATTCAAACTGCCGACCTTATGATTAGCAGCCGTAGATCTTAACTGTGACACCACCAGGGATTCATTAATTCCTCCTTGTTATTCTTTCAGTCACTTTCTGACATAGCATTCCTATTTTATCACACAGCCTGTCAACAGTTACGATCTCTAACTGATATTCCAGCCATGCATATGGTTAGAAAAATCTCCCTTCTTCCCACCTCCACCTCCCACAATCTCTACCCCTTTGCTAATGAACTAGAAACTTTTAAACCGACCAATACATCCTTCAGTGTGCAGTAACCTCAGACTGCACCCTGCTTGCCATAAATAAGCCCTCTCCTACATATGCTTTTCAGGTTTTGGTACCACTGTTATGCTGATCTCAAAAAATGTGTGGACTGGTGTTCTTTTTTTTTTTTTTTTTTTCTTGAGTAGTTTGTTAAGATTGATATATTTTATTCTTAAATGTTTGGTAGATTTCAAAAATGAAGTCATAGAAAACTAATGCTTTCCCATGGGAAAGCACTTGACAATGGGTTTATTTATTTAGTTTATAAGACAATTCAAATGTATTATATTTTCTTGTTTCAGTTTTTTATTTTTTTCCCAGAAATTTAAAAAATTTTATTGAAAAGTTTAAGTTAATTAGTGTTGCTGTTGAGGTAACTTTTCAAAATATCTCATGTTTTTTTATCTGTTCCTGAATTCTATTTTCCTTGATGAGCTTCCATGTATTTGCCAGTTATATTAAAATTTTTAACCATTGAGCTTTTGGCTTCAAGCTTTTTTAAAATTGTTCAGTTCTTTGTTCCTGAGTTTCAGAAATTTCTACAATTATTTTAATAAAATTTTTCCTTTTGAGTTTAAATTCTTTGATTTTTCTAATTTATCTAAAAATGATTTTCTCATTGGTTTTCAATTTTTTTTTCTAATCTATTCAACTAAATCTAAGAATTACCACCTGAATATGGTTTTAGCTATATCCCCCAAATACTGGGTATTTTACTTTTAATTCAGTTAAAAAGGTTTTCTAATTTCCATTGTGATTTTTTTTCTTCACCTTTTTTGACATTTATGAGTGTATTTTTTATTATTGAAAGGCATACTGATTTTCTATGTGTCTGTTTATTATTGATTTTTAGCTTCATTCCATTGTGGTCAGAGTACATTTTTTGAATGACTTCAGTACTTTGGATCTTCTTGAAACTTGCTTCATAGCCTAGTGTGTGGTCAATTTTTATATGATGTTGTGATTTTTTAACTTTAAAAAACCATTTATTACAGAGATGACCAACCAACATGGAACACATAAATGAAACAATGAATGAGTATAGTATAAACATGTAAACACAATTTTGTGAGAATATGTAACTGCATACAAATTCCTGGTGATACAATAGTTAAGCATTGGCTGCTAACAGAAAAGGTGGCATTTCAAATCCTCCCAGCTGTTCTGTGAGAGACCTGGCAATCTGCTTCTGTAAAGATTATAGTCATGAAAACCATATGGGGCCATTCTACTCTGTCACATGGGGTCCCTATGAGTTGGATTGACTCAACTGTGTCCAACAATAACTACAGCAACATGTAACTACATAGATAGATAAATAGATATGATTAAATATATTTTATATATAAGTACCTTCAAAACATAAATAATATAAAATCAATTTTGTGGAAGGAAAATGTCAGAAAGACCTATAAAACTGATGTGAAATTTAATATATCCATACTAAGAAAAAAATTGATGCATTTTTGGGGGCAAGTTTAGAAAACAGAGGAGGAGACAGTTGACTTGAATCATGAGTTTAATAAATCAGTCTTTAGAATGTAAATTTTTTTTTTCTTTTTACTTGAAAAACCTCATGACAATATCATATGGAAAGAAAAACACAAAGCTTTACATTGCATCAACTCTGCCCAGAAATTTTAAAAATTGTAAATGAATGTGTATAGTCAATCACTGCCTAGATGTTTATCACCATTAATTAATTTGATTTCTTCCACTACAAATATCAGGAAATTCAATTTTACTCCAGGGTGGCCTGCGGTCAAGTTTAGTAAAGGAGACGTAGCAGAAAACAACAACACAATTACCATAAATTACAACATATGCTTCCCAAAATAACAAATTTAATTTTAGAAATGGAAATATTTATATCATTTAATGATTGTGACAATTTTAATATTAAAAGTAAAATAAAAAATATTGGCATAAGGCATCAAAATTTGGAAGATAGAGAAGTTCAATAAAAATTGCTCATAATTGATTTAATTTTCTTAGTTGTGTCTTCCTCACTTGTAAAGCTGATTTAAAATTTCCAACGGCATTTTAGGTTCTAAACCATATCTTCTTCCCCTTTGGAACAAGATAACAGAGATACATGCAAGCCTCCCAAGATTCCACTATAATTATATTAAAACCAATACAACCAAGAGTATTCATAAAGGAAGATTTACTTAGGAAGAGAATTCATGCAACCTACAGATCCATACAAAGGTTTAGGACTTAGATACTTCAGGTAGTGAACGAAAGTAGTTTTGAGAGATCTGGAATCAGGGATTGAATGAATATCTGCCTAAGAAGTAGGAGATCATCCCTGCACTTCCTCATTCACTTCACTTGTACTCCATATAGACAGACCACAGAAATCGTAACTTCCAGATGCCTAACAATTATAGACAGATGATAGATATAAACATGATACATAGATGATAGAGAGATAGAAAGATAGATAATAGAGAGATAGACAGACAGACAGACAGATAGCACAAACAAACCCGTTGCTGTCGAGTCAATTCTGACTCATGGCGACCCTAGAGGACAGAGGAGAACTGCCCCATAGGGTTTCCAAAGAGTGGCTAGTAGATTCGAATATTCTCCAGTATAAAAGTTTTTTCCTTTCCTATAAATCCAAGTTTATTCTTTTAAGCAACAAACGCAACAGCATATACAGAACTCACAAGTATCTTTTTAAGGGTGTTAAACCTAGATGTAATTTAAACTTAAATATAAATTTAAATTTGAGCGGAAGAGCCGTCTCCTCAAAGCTGAGTGTCAGTGAAAAAGAGGAACACTCTCAGCTGAGGTACATTGACACAATGGCTACAACAATGGGCTCAAACACAGCAAAGATTGTGAAGATAGCACAGAACCAGGCAGTGTTTCGTTCTGTGGTACATATGTTCAGTATGAGTCAGAACTGACTTGAATCACCTAATAACAAAATTAAGTTTGAAAAATAAGCAAGAATCACTACTGTAGTGACTATTTTTCAGTTATTTTGGCTGTATTTTCTATAGTATTTTCTCTCTCTCTCTCAACAGTGGAAGTTTAGGTGTTCACTAGATCAAGTTCCAGGCACAGAAGTGCCAGCGATTGAAGTAAAATTGAGATTCTAGAACATTTCAGTTTGGGGGCACCGTGTTTGGAATCTTAGCCTAGAGCTTAGTTCTTCAGTCCTCAACAATAGGCTTCATTTACTAACAACTAAGATCAATAACTAACATAGAAGTTAACAATTGGACTAATCGTTGGTGAGAATACTTCAAAAACATTATAGAAAGCTGGTATTTGTTATCCTGTCTGAAGCCAGAGAATATTTGGTTGGATTAAGACATGGAATTCTGACAGCCTGTGACAAAACAGCTAATTAAATTATTACCTGTGGTCACTTGAAATGAAGTGTCTATTAATGACAAGCTGTCTTTGAGAGATTGAGTCGCCTTCAAAAAGAGCAGAATGAAGGGCATGAGGAATTCAAGGTTCTAGGGTGGATTGGTTCCTTTTAATTTTTCTGGACAGCTTAAAGAAAATGCATGACAATCTCAAGGTCCTAAATACTCAGCTCAAAACTCAGACAGACAACCAAGGATTTTCAGCAACTCTCATTTTTTTTTGCCTCTAGGTTGAGATAGATGAAAACCAAACTAAAAGTTTGATCCTAAGGGTTTTCAATTTATGCTGGTTGAATTAACTGTCTGAAAATGTATCTAATGTGACAGAGCTTTGATAGGGACAGAATAAAACACTGAGTGACGGTATAAGGACATATTGTGAGATTTGAATGTCTTAAAATACATCAACTACCTGGATGCCAAATCAACCTCTATTTCCCACTGAGACTTTTCCTCTGTGTGATGTGACTATTCCTGCCCTACTCAAAAATCTTAAAAATTGTTTGACAAAGACAGTTCTTGCAGAGAGAATTCAATCTTTCCATACCCCAGATTTAAGATCTCTTATCATTTTCAGACATATAACTAAAATTACATACCAATAGGACGCATGATATTACCTATTCAAACACAGGTGAAAAAGACATAATAATAATAATAATGAAAGGATTATAATAATCCATGGAGTAATGTATTTTAAGTGTGTTGGGCTGGAAAAAATGAAGAATATAATTTTCGATAAAGCTGAGTTTTAGATATGGGTGTTTCTAATGATTCTGGGTTTATTGTGCTAACTTGAGCACACATTATCATTTGCTTAGTTGATTACTTAAATCTTGATTTAAATATCATTTACAATAACATAAGTGAAGAATCTATAAATTCCTCTGAATATGTAGAGCAAGGAAGCCAAGGGTTTAGGAATGTTTTGTTACATGTAATCTCCTAAAAGTGTCCCTAGTTGGTGCAAACGATTAAACCCTGGACTACTATCCAAAAGAATGGAGGTTTGAATCTACCCAGAGGTACTTGGGAAGACAGGACTTTCAACCTGCTTCCAAAAAGTCACAATCTTCAAAACCCTGTGGAACATTTCTGTTCTTCACTTATGGGGTTGCCATGAGTTGGAATCCACTCGATGATAACTAACAACAACAATCTCTAAATTACAGTAAGTACAAAAAATATTCACCAAAGTATTAGGAACACCCTTAGTGAGAAGAGCTCTAGCCCCTTTGAAAAATGCAGGAGTGGCAATTCTCCTGGGGATGGGTTTGTTGATAGCAGATGATGGAATTGTTGAAATGTACTTCCAGATGCAAAATGGACATTATAGGCATCTGGTCAGAAAGATAATCTGAATGATTTGATGCACAGGAATCACTAAAAATGTCTAATTTATCATGAAGTCACTAGAACTGGGATTGATATTTTGGCCAATAGATTCCTACTTGATATTAATAATTAAAAATTATTATAAGTTTAGCAAGCAAATCACTGACACACTTAGAAATCATAGCCTTTCATTCAGCTCCCAGATCTGAATTTTTCACAGATTTACAGAGCCTAGAATTAAGATGGTGGAAGCTAATCTTAAAGAATAACATTCCATATATATTTATTATAAATTATTTCTAGTAATATTAATAAAAGTCACCTGTTTTGGGGTGACCTGTAACCATTTATCAGGATAATTATTCACTGCTGAAAGGGCAACAGTTAAAACTTAAGAAACTAATTAGACACTGATTCTATGCTAATGTTAATTTCTGTGGTCTAGAACTACACCGTGGCCCATTGGTGATAAAAATTTATTGATGTTAGTCTATAAATGAAATTTTGACTTGACAGTATTATCACTCTGCGTTGTTAAATCTCCATTTATTGAATTTATGGTTTTTTAATGGTTATTCTATATAAACAGAATCATCATTTTAGATTGGAATCAAAGTGACTGTAATGCATTAAATTCACAAACAATGGCATGTAAGGTAGGAAGAGCTTTGTGAAATCTCCTAGAACTGTGCTTCCCTATCAAAATAGTAAACGAAAAGCAACAGCATATTCTCGGGGTTTCACATACATTATTACAAGGTGCCTTGAAGTTAGTTCTGACTCATAGTTACTCTATCTACAACAGAACAAAACACTGCCAGTCCTGTGCCATTCTCACAATCATTGCTATGCTTGAGCCCACTGTTGCAGCCACTGCTTCTATCCATCTCCTTGAGGGTCTTCTTCTTTTAGATTATGTAGAATGTTATTCTTTCACATCGTTATGAAGCATGATGTCCTTCTCCAGGAACTGATTCCTTCTCATAACACATCCAAAGTACGTGAGACAAAGTCTCACCATCTGTGCTGCGGAGGAACATTCTGCTGTACTTCTTCCAAAACAGATTTGTTCATTTTTTTTTGGCATTCTATGGTATATTCAATATTCTTTGCCAACACCATAACACGAGGGCATCAATTCTTCTTCAGTCTTCCTTATTCATCCAGCTCTCACATGTATAGGAGTCTACTGAATGCACCATGGCTTGGGTCAGGCATACCTTAGACCTCAAGGTAAACATCTTTGCTTTTTAACATTTTAATGAGGTATTTTGCAGCAGATTTGCCTAAAGCAATGCAGCAGTTGATTTCTTCTATGGGTGTTGATTGTAGATCTAAGTGAAACGAAGTCCTTGACAACTTCAATCTATTCTCCCTTTATCATGATGTTCTTTATTGGTCCATTTGTGAGGATTTCCATTTTCTTTATGTTGAGGTATAATCCATACTGAAGGCTGTATCTTTGACCTTCATCAGTAAGTGATTCAATCCTCTTTATTTAAAGCAAACAAGGTTGTGTCATCTGCATAACGGAGGTTTTTTAATGATTCTTCCTCCAATCCTGCTGCCATGTTCTTTTTCACGTACTTCAGCTTACTGGACTTTTTGCAAGGCATACAAATTGAGTAAGTATGGTGAAAGGATGCAACCCTGATGCACACATTTCTAGATTTTAAACCATACACTATCCTCTTGTTCTGTTTGAAGGATTGCCCTTGATCTATGTACAGGTTCTGGAAAATATGGCTTTGGTGATAATAATGACTCCAGAGATCTCATGATAGAATTTTGCAATACCAACAACTTTTTCATTGAGAATACCTTTTTCAACAAAGTAAACTGTGACTCTATAAGTGGACCTCGCCAGATGGAATACACAAGAATCCATTCCCCTACATCTGTGGAGAAAGATGATGGGAAAGCTCAATACAAGACCAGAGGCCAACTTTGGAACAATCAATTGCTCATATGGAAGCTCAAATTGAAGCTGAAGAAAATTAGAATGAGTCCATGAGATCCAAAGTGTGACCTTGAGTATATTCCACCTGAATTTAGAGACCATCTCAGGAATAGATTTGATGCATGAACACTAATGACTGAAGACCAGACAAGTTGTGGAATAACATCAGGGAGTCAGACATGAAGAAAGCAAGAGGTCATCAAAAAGACAGGAAAGAAAGAAAAGACCAAAATGAATTTCAGAAGACACTCTAAAACTTGCTCTTGAACATCGAGTGGCTAAAGGGAAAAGAAAAAATGATGGAATAAAAGAGCTGAACAGAAAATTTCAAAAGGCAGCTCAAGAAGACAAAGTAAAATATTATAACGACATGTTCAAAGACCTGGAATTAGAAAACCAAAAGGGAAGAACATGCTATGCATTTCTCAAGTTGAAAGAACCAAAGAAAAAATTCAAGCCTAGAGTTGCAATATTGAAGGATTCTATGGTCAACATGTTGACTGATGCAGGAAGCATCAAAAGAAGATGGAAGAATTACAGAGTCATCATACTAAAAAGAATTGGTTGATGTTCAGCCATTTCAGGAAGTAGCGTATGATCAAGAGCCAATGGTACTGAAGGAAGAAGTCCAAGCTGCACTGAAGACCTTGGCAAAAAACAAGGCTCCAGGAATTGATGGAATACTAATTGACATGTTTCAACAAATGGATGCATCACTGGAGGTGTTCGCTCATCTATGCCAAGAAATTTGGAAGACGGCTGCCTGGCCGACCTACTGGAAAAGATCCATATTCATGTCTATCTCAAAGAAGAGTGACCAAATAGAAAGTGGAAATTATTGAACAACAGCATTAATATCACAAACAAATAAAATTTTGCTGAAGATAATTCAAAAGAGGTTGCAGCAGTACATCAGCATGGAATGGCTAGAAATTCAAGTAGGATTCAGAAAAGGACATGGAATAAAAATATCATTGCTGATGTCAGATGGATCCTGACTGAAAGCAGAGAATACCAGAAAGATATTTACCTGTGTGTTATTAACTATGCAAAGGCATTTGACTGTGTGAATCATAACAAATTACAGATAACATTGTGAAACATGAGAATTCCAGATCACTTAGTTGTGCTCATGAGGAACCTGTAGTTAGACCAAGAGGCAGTCATTTGGACAGATCAAAAGGGGTATTGCATGGTTTAAAGTCAGGAAAGGGACGCATCAGGGTTTTATCTTTTAAACACACTTATTCAATCTGTATGCTGAACAAATAATCTGAGAAGCTGGACCATATGAAGAACAACAGGGCATCAGAATTGGAGGAAGACTCATTAACAACCTGCATTATTCGAATGACACAACTTTGCTTTCTGGAAGTAAAGAAGGTTTGAAGCACTTACTGATGAAGATCAAGGACTACAGCCTTCAATATGGATTAAAAAAAAAAAAAAAACAGGGTTACACCTTAAAATAAAGAGCACAAAAATCTTCACAACTGGACCAAAAAATGATATCATGATAAATGGAGAAAAGATTGAAGTTTCCAGGATTTCATTTTAGTTGGATCTACAATCAATGTCCATGGAAGCAACAGCCAAGAAATGGAATGACGTATTGAATTGGGAAAATCTGCTGCAAAAGACCTCTTTAAAGTCTTAAAAAGCAAAGATGTCACTTTAAGAACTATGGTGCTCCTGACCCAAACCATGGTGTTTTCTATCACCTCATATGCATGCGAACTCTGGACAATGAATAAGGAAGACACAAGAAGAACTGTCACCTTTGAATCATGGTGCTGGCAAAGAATATTGAATATTCCAGGACTGCCGAAAGTATGACTAAATCTTTCTTGGAAGAAGTTCACCCAGAATTCTCCTCAGAAGCAAAGACAGCGAGACTTCTTCTCACATGCTTTGGACATGTTATCAGGAAGGATCAGTCCTTGGAGAAGGACATCATGCATGGTAGAGTAGTGGGTCAGTGAAAAGGAGGAAGACTCTCAGTGAGATCGATTGAAACAGAGGTTGCTATGAAGGGCTCAAACATAGCAATGGTTGCGAGAATGGTGCAAGATCAGGCAGTGTTTTGTTCTGTTGTACATGGGGTTGCTGTGAGTCAGAACCAACTCAATGGTACCTAACAAAAAGAACAATATATAAGAACAATCAAACAAGTTTCTTCTTTTTTTTTTAATTGATTGGCAAAGAATGAAATAAATCATAATACCTAAGACCAAATATGGTCAGTAACTGACTCATGTGGTAGTAAGAAAGCAACAACACACAGTTGCATGGTTAAAATGGTTGAGGTCTAGCCCAAGGCGCTTACAGAGAGTATTGTCACATGGTATCATTTTATTGGAAACCCTGGTGGTATAGTGGTTAAGTGTTATGGCAGCTAACCAAAAGGTCAGCAGTTCGAATCCACCAGGCGCTCCTCGGAAATCCTGTGGGGCAGTTCTACTCTGTCCTGTAGGGTAACTATGAGTCAGAATTGACTCGATGGCAATGGGTAGGTAAGTAGGTATTATTTTATTTACTTATTCTTGCTTATTTGCTTTTTTCCACTAATTATTCAAGATAAGATTATTTTAAGAACATTAGCAATACACAGCACCTAATCATAATACTTGTTTCCTGTCTTAAACTGTGTCTGGCATATAGTCATTGTTATATGAATGGTAAATGTCATAATTGCCAGTGTTGCTACTGAAAAATCATCAAGGGGCAGTGTGTGGTATATGAAAATAGAGGTCCGAGAATGGAATCCTGAGGAGTGAAAATATTTACAATCTCTGATAAAAATTATATAAATTATACGTATGTGTGTGTGCATTTACATGTACCCGGTAAAGAGACCAGGCAGGCCTATTCAAATAACCAAGTAACCAAACTTTTCTTACATACCATGGGTGTGTGTGCTTGTGTTCAATATCCCATGGAAGTAGAGTTTTTTTTTTTTAATACTGGAAAAGTATATAAAAACCTACTGCTTTAGAAAGATATTACATTAAAGCAACAAACATTATCTAAAATAAATTTCTTTAAGCATTAGTGATCATGCAGAATGCCCTTCAAAAGCTGCAGCATGATGTATACCTTTAGATACTTTTCCATAATAAACTGATCGTAGTCTGTGTCTTTAGGCATATTCACAACCATGCTTTGAACATGGGCCAGTAAATGTATCCAACTATACACATTTGCTGTTGTGCTTCTATATCGTGTGTAACCATATCTTTCATCAGTTTAGCAAAAGGCAGTGATCATTCAAAAAGAGATGGTGGCTTGGCGGGCAGAGAATATTTTATTGTATAATTTTATTTCAATGGTAACTATTCAAATAGGATGATTTTTAAGAGATTTATTTTAATTACAGTAACGATACTGAATTAGATATATTTATATTTTCTTGCAAAAATAAGACTCAAATATGGCTTTAAGCTTTAATATGCAATTTATCAGGTGTCCTATGGGAAATTAAAACTCTGTGAGTGTGATGGAATCTATGAGCAACAATCAAATTAACAATCTTCAGCACGGAATGGTCTGATAAAATGATCAAAATCATTCAATAGACCAAGACAAGTCCAGATTATTCCAGCTAATGGAATGTGGCTTTAATTAAATACCTTAAAAATCAAGTAACCTTTTTAAAACTAGAATGTTATTGATTTAAGAACTGCTTAAATCCAATAAAGACACAATTAGATGTTAAGGTATTTTGGTTTTACATTGGGAAATTCTAATGTAAGTGGAGAGGACTCTGGCTAAAGATCAAGCTGTTAAATACATACAAAATAGAGTTAATTTTAAAATAATAAGAACGAAGATTTTTTTTTTTTAATAATCAAAGGTATAGTTTATGTAATTGTAAAATTTTTACCAGTATGAATGGTCAAAAGGAAGTGACAGGATTTAGTAATAAACCTTTGGTTTCACTGGTAAACTTTTAATTATCAATTCAACAGGTATTCGTTGAGAAACCACTACTCATATATTCCAAGTAGGCTGTTAGTTGTTAGCTGCCATCTAGTTACCCTAGACCGAGGGTGACTCCTTAACAATGGAATGAAATTCTGTCAGCCTTGCACCATCTCCATTATTGGGAACCGTCTTTTGTCTGAAAGCTCTCCTGAAACCTGTTCAACATCATAGCAACACACAAAGCTCCACTGAAAGACAGTTGGTGGTTATGCATGAGGTGCATTGGCCTGGAACTGAACCTCAGTCTTCTGCATGGAAGACAAGAATTCTACTACTGAACCATCACAGCCCCCATCGGTAGATTACCCTATTGCCCGTGGAGTTGACTGCGACTCATACTGACCCTATAGGACAGAGCGTTTCCAAGGAGCGGATGGTGGATTCGAACTGCTGACCTTTCAGTTAACAGCCTGAGCTCTTAACTACTATGCTACCAGGGCTCCTAAAAAAAAAAAAAAAAATACCAGGGCTCCTAAAAGTAGATAATTAGGCCCTAAATATTAGCGTTTGTGTTAATGAATGTTATTTTAGCTTCTATGACATAGGAAGAAACCCTGGTGGCATAGTGGTTAAGAGCTATGACTGCTAACTAAAAGGTCAGCAGTTTGAATTCACCAGGTGCTCCTTGGAAACCGTATGGGGCAGTTCTACTCTGTCCTATAGGGTCAGTATGAGTCGGAATCGACTCGATGGCAGTGGGTTTGGGTTTTTGGATGACATAGGAATCGCTCAGAGTAGGATCTCACTCAATCTCCATTGAAATTTTTTTTTTTTAATTAAAAGTTTATAATTAAATAATCATCAGTAAGATTTTGGTATTATTGTTTCTCATTGTTTTTCTTCAAGTTTTTGGAATGTACTCATGTTTTTCAAAATGTATTTATTAAGCCTTTGATTTTTGTTTTTCCTGTATTATCTAAACAATGATGTAAATTCTGAATTACTACTGTATTTCAAGCCACATTCTCATTTTTAGAAATCTATTCATCTGTGTATATTGGGCATAGTTATAGCTGTTTTCCTGTGTACGTATATTGGAATCATAATAGGAGAATTAGAGTAAAAATTCCTTTTCACCTCTCTCCTCCCCATCTTACATGCAGATTAATAAACTTGATTTTAGACAATTATCACCACGATAATTTAAGAAAATTAACCGTAACAGAATAGAGAGAAACACTTGTCGTTAATATATATGTATTATCACCGTGGAAACTGAGATGATCGGTATAAATACCAACATTCTCTGGACAATTCAACTGAAAAGTGAACAAAGAGTAATTATTTTCCTATTCTTTTCAAAAGAGAAAATGTGTATCTCTTGAAAGAAATTATTATCTATTCAAAAGGAGAGCCTTTTAAAACTACTTCAGAATATGTGCTTTTCTGGGACAAGTGTGAAGTAGACATTGGGGACACAAATGCAATTTGAAACATTTTGTTTCTACATTACTTGTATAGTCTCTGTTATTAAAGCTTCTCTCATAGTTAAAGAAGAAATGGAGCACTGAACTTTGTGTCAAGCAAAGGGAATAGAAAAACAACCCCAAAACTCAATACTGTTTAGTCCAATTTATGAAGTGATTTGAGGCAGGTAATTCAGATACTGGAAGAGCTGTCTTTCACTTAAGTACCAAAAAATCTAATTTATTGCAGTTGATATCTTCATTTCAGCTAGGAAAGCTGTTTCATCTTCATTTTAGTCTAAATTGCTACTATATGAAGTGACAGTGGGTTTACTTGCTCTGATTGTATATTTATTTTCTGAAAAGAGCTGAGACGCCATCATTTTTCAATTTCATTTGCCATTTCATTGCTTATTCTACGAAGGCTTAAAGTGTGAAATGGACATGGTGATCTCATTATTTTAAATTAACTGAACTTCACAAAGTGGAAATGGTGATTAGTTAAATAATTAGCACAGATCTAAAAACTGAGGACGTTAACATGTCTCCCATTCTGATATTTTAAATGAATTGAAAATATTTACTGAAGGCCTATTCTTCGAATTCTTTTCAATGATTGCTATCAAGGTTGGGATTCCAAGTCTTTTTGACGTTTACTTTCTCTGGTCTCCTCTGGCACCCTCTCTTTGTTTCTGTCTCTATCTTTTTCATATCTCTGTCTCTATATTGATCTATTGATAATCTGTCACATTCAAAAAATTATTTAATGCTGAAATAGGGAAACATTTAAGTACTGAATACTATAAGCAAGGAAGAAACTTAACTATAGGTGATAAAGGTAAACCAGTTGTTCTACACACATTAGAACCAGAAATGAGTCTTATCTGAACACAGAGGTCTGATGACAAGTGAAAGAAATGGTAGCAAAGAGACAATTTGCCTTCGAAAATATATGACGTAGCTGTAAAACAATAATGCATTTATGCTTACGATCAGCATTTCTGTTTTGATTCATGTACAACTTGTCCATGTGTGATTTACTCTTGGTTTTTTTTCTGGTAAGAAATGCTTTTCTTTGTGATATACTTTGCATCTATTCCTTCTTCCAGGTGTTGGTCAGGCCATTAGTGCTTCATGATTACACTAGTTTTATCTCATAAATAGTCTTTTGTCAAGCAACTCATCTTACCTTCAATCAGTTGCTTAATTTTTCCTGAAAAAAATTTCCTATAAAATTCCTGTCATTATTATTCTCCCCACCACCCCAAAGATACCGGATAAAGTACAAACTACATTGCTCGAATCCAAATAAATTTACAGTCCAGAAAATCTCATTCTACTGCATTTGCAAGAGTCTTCTGTCCTTGTTTTTAGATGTTAGGCTCAGAAGAGCACATTTTATGAGCCTAAAAATGTCCATGTCAAAAGTATATAAACCCAAAATCTTACACTATCAAAAGAAATGTCCCAAAAGATCAAAGGAATTCATATGTATAACCAGGCAACAGCTATATAAACAAGCAAATGAAAACACACACACACACTCAACAAAACAAAAAACCTCTACCAACTAGGACTTTTCACAGAACTTTTTTATGCTCACTTTAATATATATTCTCTACTTCAATCACCATTAATACACTTTGTTCATCTATTTGGATAATGTGCTTTATTTTTTTACCCATTATTGATAACAATTTTGCTGTACTCCTGGGACACGTGATTCTCAGCTAATTATACAACCTTTGTCAGCACCATTATTGGGGAGTGCCACACAAATACCAGATTTCATTTCCTACATGACTGTCTTATCCTGTTTTTTTTTTTTTTTTTTTTTAAAAAAAGGTGTCCAGAGCTCTCAAATACTGAAGTTGATCAGTGAGGCAATCTGGTTGCTTAATAAAATATATTTTTTGTATTAGATATAAAAAGAAAATAGATAGTATTCAAGCAAGTTTTAAGGGTCAGTGAGATGCAATATGAATTTCAATAGATTTGTTTCTGGTTTTGAAGAAAGAGGGAAAAAACAATCTCAACTCAAAGGACCCAGACATTTGATAACAGGAGAGCCTATTAATTGAGTCCAATACATTGTTTTGTGATTATGACATGTTCAAGTCAGCCAGGTGGATAGATACTTCTACCAAATAATTTCTCTCATAAAGGTTTCAGAGGACCCAGTTTTGAGAACTGTGGTATGAAGTGAGCATAATCTCAAACCAATATAAATAAAAGTCAAGATAACTCAAGCATCATTCTTTGCTCTCTAATCCCTTATGGTCAATATCTGGATTGGTCCTGAGCTCAGGATTCACAGCATAATACCAAGATTTTGGTAAATAAAGATGGAAATTCAAGATTTATTTTTCTTCTGCCCGCTCAAGTTAATATACACACAGCCTTTAGCCCTCCAAGGAGCCAGATCCATAAATACTAGGAGGGTTGTCCAGTCTCTTCATAGCTCCATTGTAATGTTTGAATCCAAACCCCATTGCCAAAATAAGCCTCTTTTAAATAATGTATGAATATGCTACATACCTTGAACAAGGTGATAAATAAAAAGTATGATTTTCATTACAAATTTACCTAAGCTAGATCTTTTTTGTCATTACAATGCATAGATAGCATGCTTGCTCTTTATGTGCTTTTTATTTTTGAATTGTAAACCAAGTTTAATACAGTGATCAAGTACAAGACTTCTGGAATCAAACTAATTTCATTTAAATCCTAACTCCAACTATGCTAAACTTCTGACCTTGAACAAGTTCCCGAACTTCTTTAAATCTCATGGTCTTCTTCTCTAAAATAGGAATAATTTTCCCTTACTGTTGAGTCGATTCTGATTTATAGTGACCCTGTAGAACAGAGTCCCATTTTTAGTGTTTCCAAGGCTGTAAATCTTCACAAAAGTGGATTGCCACATCTTTCTCCCACAGAGCAGCTGGTAGGTTCGAATCACTGAATTTTGGGTCAACATTCAAGGGGTTAACCACTGCACCACCAGGGCTCCGTGGGAATATTAATGCCTACCAAATAGATTCGCTGTGATGAATAAATGTAAATTACTTGTAACATAGCATTTACTTATGTTGTCAACTGTTTAATTACTTTATTTATTTACTTTTCAACTTTGTTCTTCCATTCTCACTCTTTTGCCATATAAGTGCTTCCATGAACAATATACATGAGAAAATCTCTCTAATTAATTAAATTCCAGCAATTGCAAGATAAGAGGTTATTAAATCCTCCACCTTTAAGAGGAATTCTTTTTTTTTCTTCCTTAGAGTGTTTTTTTTTTTCCAAGCCTTTATTTTATAGTCATTAAGCTATTGAAATTAGGCACCAGAAATCTTAATTGTAACCCTAGTTCCAAAACTTCTTAGGTGTGTCACCACAGGCAAATCAGTTAGTCTCATGTAGATCAGCTTTTTTTTTTTGCGTAAAATGTGAATAATAATTACTATTTATTTTAAAAGGTCATACCAGTTGCAGTTGAGTTGATTCTGACTCATAGCAACCCTATGGGGAAGAGTAGAACTGCCCCATAGGGTTTCCAAGGAGCAGCTGGTGGATTTGAACTGCTGACCTTTTGTTTATTAGCCAAACACTTAACTACTTCACTGCCAGGTCCTCTCAAAAGATCATGAAAGCTTAAATGAGGAAATTCATATAAAGCACTTCACATCGTGACTTGTATAATGGTAAAATTTTATAATATTGGTGTTATGGATGGAATTGTGTCCCCAAAAGATATGTTGAAGTTCTAATTTCTGTACCTGTAAATGAGTGAGATCTTGACTGAAAAAAGGTCGCTGGTATTTTATCAGTTAGGTTAACACGAGGACATCGTAATGGAGTGGGTTAGGTCGTGATCTCATCTGAATGTACTTATCAAAGAGGTGAACAGAAACAGACACAGGGAGGAAGACACCAGGTGAAGATGCATCAAGAAGTCAAGGGACACCAAGGCTTACCAACAGCCACCAGAAGTTAGGAGAGAGGCATGATGTTGTTCCTCTCTTAAAGCCCTCAGAAGGAATCAAGATGGTCGATACTGTAATTTGGCCTTCTAGCCCACAGAACTGTGAAACAAAAATTTTCTGTTCTTAAAGCCACCTGCTTTGTGAAATTTTGTTACGGCAGTCTTAGTAGAGTATGGCAATTAGCTTTTGTTATTATGTTAATATGCAGTGCAATATAAATTATAAGCAAGAAAATTTAAGAAGTTTGAGTAAAAGGTTCAGAGTTGATGAGACTAGACACCGTATTTTTATTTCCAAGTAAAGGCTCTTTCCATTTTGTAATGCTATCTTAATGGATAGGGTCAAAGCTTAATAATCAAATGCTAAAGGGCAAAGCTGGGGCACAACAGGAGATATTGCTTTGAAATGAGGTCGATTTGGGCTTGATTCTCAGCTTTGCAGATTTTTAATTTTGTGATTCAGGTTTGGCTTTTCGTTTCCCTGAATCTTAACTTTTTTATAAGTAAAATAGATTGAGAGAGTCAGAGAAGGTTTTACACTTTGTGGTTGTTGAAAAGATCGGATGTAAAATACCTAGGACAATGCTTTACCTGGTCTATGTTAAGGAAATCATTGCTTCTATTGTTAATTTTTTTTTTTAATTTAGTATTTAAGAAGCCTAAAAATATATGCTGAGAATATGGAAAGCTGACTAAAAGTTACTTGGCTTTACAAAGACATTTTGCATGACCAATTATTTCTGCATAAAATTCATCAAGTATATTAAGGAATTATGAGTCTACAATTAACCACTTATGTGTGTAATGAAGGTACAGCTGCTATTTGCAGTGCAGAGCCTTTTCTGACCTCAGGTGCTCTGTGAAGCGATTGTGTATGCATATTTTTTTTTTAAAGAAGGCATTAAGATTTTACACTGGCTGCAATATCAACATTCATAACATTGATATTAAAATAATGTGAAAACACACAAATCATTTCTCTTTTTTTCAGTATTCATCTTTTAAGAACCTCAAGAACACCAATTTTTAAACAAATTCAAGTCAGTGAGCTCATTATGCCTATCTACTAATTAAGATTTGGTTCAAAACGAAAAGTAAATGCGATTAAATATGGTTAGGTGACTCTGCTCCTCCAAAGTAAATTAAAAAAAGGACTAAGATATAGAATATGGCTCCCTGGGTGGCACATACAGTTAAGCACATGGTTACTAATCAAAAGATTAGTGGCTCAAACACACCCAGAAGTACCTCAAAAGAAAGGCCTGGCCATCTGCCTCTGAAAGGTCATTGCTCTGGAAACCTTTGGAGCACAACTATACTCTGTAACACATGGGGTTGCCATGAGTCACAACTGACTTGACAGCAGCTGGTTGTTTGGAATCCAGAATATGTGAGCCTTTTTGTGTGTATCTAATACAATAGAAACCTTGGTGGCGGAGTGGTTAAGTGCTACGGCTGCTAACCAAAGGGATGACAGTTCAAATCCACCAGGCGCTCCTTGGAAACTCTATGGGGCAGTTCTACTCTGTCCTATAGGGTCGCTATGAGTCAGAATTGACTGGATGGCACTGGGTTTGGTTTTTGGTTTTGGGAATCCATAGAAAGGAACCGGTGGTACAATGGTTGAGCTCCCAGTTGCTAACTGAAAGGTCAGAGATTGGGACTCACCAGTTGCTCCGCAGCAAAAAGGTCTGGCAATATACTCCCATGAAGATTACAGCCTAGGAAACCCTATGAGGCAGTTCTACATTGTCCTATAAGGTTGCTATGAGTTGGAACTAACGTGACGCACACAACGACAACCTGGTAGAATTCTCAGGGCAGTACACATCAGTTTTAATTTCAAATGATATGATGGAGAGCACCATAATCTAGTCCGTAAATTACTTCCTCTGATGTCTATGGTAGCTCTTGTCATGATTCCTACAGTAAAACCTGTGAAAGCAGAAACCTGTGCAAGGCAGAAGCCATCAACAAACAAACAAAAAACAAACCTGTTGCCATTGAGCTGATTAGAGGGAAAAACTCAAATATTTTCCGTTAAAATGAGCAAGAGAAAAGTGGTAAGACTGCATCCTGTCAAAGGCAGAAAACTCGTGAGATGTAGAAAAAGAAGGCAGTCTCGTTGAGTTTCGGCTGTCACAGGCCTCACTGTGCTTTCATTTTAAAAGTAAGAAACTACTACTCAAATCATTTAAGTAACTTTTCCACAGTCATCCTGAAAGTAAACAGAAAAATGTGAATTTGAATCTTTCAGTTTGACTTCAGAGTTGTTACTTTTGCCACAGTATAATACAGTGTTAACATTAAAAAAAAAAAAAATCCTTGTATAATTGGCGTAGTCTATTAAAAACATGGAAACCCTGCTGGCATAGTGGTCAATAACATAAGTGCATTCAGTTGCAACTCATATCAAAAATAATTTTATATATCTATGCTTAAAAGAAAAGGAGTATTTGCCTAAAAATGCCATGTTTAGAGTAATTTTGTTTTATTACTTATGTTAAACAGGAAAACATTGAATTAATTTCGGTATTTGAAAAAATGATTTTTTTCTCAATATACATTCTGGTTTGCTAGTTGTGTAATATACACTCGATACAATGTACTTTTGATAAGAAACAACTGCTTCCCATCAAGAACACCTAGAGCTAGTGTGAAAGTGTTGTCAAACGTTCTACTTGCTTCCACTTATACATTCAAACGTGAAGTCTTCACTTTTCAAGTTATTTTGGGGAGTGGATACTTTGAAAGATTTCCTTTAAAAATGCTGACTCATTTGTGATATATGAAAATGTCACAATCAGAAATATCATGAATCTGAAGATCAAAAATTGAGCATGCTTATTAATAGCGGTGGTTGGAAGCATTATTGGAATACCCCAGGTACATGCCATGTGCCCTTCAAGCAATATAGTTTTCCATCTAAAGTTGTATAAAGATATTGCCAGTTCCTATATTATGTTTTAGAACACTTCACTTTCAGACATTTTAAGTTTTTTCTGGAGTGTTAAGTAATCAGTTAACCAGATTTGTACTAAAACAATACATTAAATATACATCCTAACAACAACAAGAAAATAAACTATTTCTACTTAACTATAAAAAAGAATTTTTTATTCTTTTTTATGTATAAACGTTGTTAGGTGTTGTTTGTCTTAACATGGGACAATAAATAAGTTAATTCTGCAAAAGCATCAGCTTCATTTTATCAGGAGTGTACTTTTCAGTTCATCTCTGTACAGCTGTTGTCCTAACCTCAGAAGCACAGTGTTGAATGAATGCATTAGACCGCCTGGTATCTGTAGCCATTATCTATTTACCTGGCGGTGCTCTCAATCCGAAACAGTGGTTGCAATAGTGACACTAATGTCCAAAGAGTTTGACAGGCATTTCAACAAATAACTCCAATAGAGTATACTAATGTGATGATATGTGAATTGCTGTGGGGATAGCTTTTTTCATACAGTATGTGGGTTATACATACTATGCGTTAAGATGTGATGTTTAGGGAAGTCACAATTAAGGAGATGGCCCTCAAGAGGATCCTTCAAAATAAAAACATTGTTAGAACAAAGAAAGGCATCACAGACATTATAATCATTGACTTATGATAGAATAATCTTGAGTGTTTCATATGTAGAGTGCATGTAAGATAGTTGCAAAGTAGGCAAGAGTTCACTTTTGAAGAACAATTATTTCATTTTAAGTGGCTAAGTAGTGGTAAAATGATCTTATTGCAGTATGTAGAGAAATTATTTTATCCATCCAAGGTCATAGAACAAAAAAGGAAAACTCAATATGTTTACAACATCAATTTCACTTAAATTCTAAAACTTGATAGAGAATGATAAATACATAAATAAATTAATAAAAAGGAAACCACCTGACTTACAGAAAAGTCCTAACAAAATTTTAGCAAATAGAACCTAAAATGTAACAAAAAGAATATCTTTAAAAATATGATTTATTACACACACCAATCTAAGGAATAAAACATGATGATTCTATAAGTGGAAGCTGGTAAAATTAAACTGCAACTCCTATCAAAATAAAATTTACAAAAAGAAGAAATAAATAGAATATTGTTACTTAAAAGTTATTTTCACATGGGACATTGAGAATACTATTACGTAATCTTTTTGCTGCCATTGTTGATGCTGAGAAGATACCCATGGGTCTGATTGTCATTCCTCTCTAGGTAATCTTTTTTATGTTTGTGCTTGTTTTCCTGAAGCTTTATGATTATATGTTCACATTTGTGTTCTGTTTACTTCATTCTCTTTGAGGTCCATTGAACTTACTTGGCACAAGCGTGGTGTCTTAAGTTTTACAGAACTTTCAGTCATCTCTACCTTGGATTTTTTTTCTTTTTTTCAATATCTATAACACTCTACTGAAATGTCAATGTAATGTAAATGGGATTTTCCATTTTATCATCAATAACTCATTTTTGTTTCCAATCTCTTTGTTTCTACATATTACATTCTGAATAATTTCTTTGAATCTACTTGAATGCACTAGTTTGCTCTTCTGCTTGTTTTCATCTCTTCTTTAGCTTTTATTGAGTTTTATATTTCAAATATATAACTTCCTTTCCTAAAAAGCGTAGTTGCGTTATTTCAAGTATGTATTTATTATTATTGTTATTTCTTGATCAAATTTTGAAGTCTCTTTTATTTAAAAAATATTCAACTTACTCATTTTATAATCCTTGTTGGATGATTCATATGCTAAAATTTTATGGAAGTCATCTTTTCTGTCTGCTACATATTCTAACTTTCTCTCAGGTTGCCTTGTTTTCATATTTATTTTGTGATTTTGACAATGAACTATTATTTCTTGGACTTTGTATTTTGAAAATTACTGCTTTGAAGTTTTTGTTTTTTTTTTTCCTTCCAGGCATTCTTTTCATTTACTTCTACCTGCCATTTGAAGCAGTACTCAGTAAGGAATCTTTGAAATTAAATTCTTTGCTAGGTGTATTTGGATCACAAGGTAGTATGAATTTAGGCCCAAAAAATCATATGAAGACTAACTTTTGATTACAAATTGTCCTGAAAGATAGTCTCTCCATCACCATTTCTAAGCCACTGAGATGGGAAAAGTTTTTTTGTTTTTTTGTTTTTTTTTCATCTTTGTTTTCTGGAATTATTTTTTAATTTATCTTAATACAAAGAATAATGGAGCCCTGATGGAGCAGTGGCTATAATGCTTGGCTGCTAACCAGAAGGTCAGTGGTTCAAACCTACCAGCCACTTCATGGGGGAAAGTTGTGGCAATCTCCTTTCTTAAAGATTTATAGCTTTGGAAGCCCCATGAGACAGTTCTACCCTGTCCTATAGGATCACTACGAGTCAAAATAAATTCCGTAGCAATAGGAAAAGGAAGGAAAACAAAGAATATTCAGGACCTAAATTCTGGTCAGATTTCAATTAGACTTCCAAACTCAAATGAGATCTAGACTTTTCTCCTCTCTTCTGCATTCTATGCACCTACAAAAATAAAAGTTATATAGAAGACATTCTGACAGTTTATTAAACACAGTCAAAACTAGGCTTATCCTACAATACAGCAATTGCACTCCTAAGTATTTATCTAAATGGGTTGAAAATATATGTCCAAACAAAACCCTGCACATCAATATTTATAGACACTTGATTAGTAATTGCCAAAAGCAACCATGCTGTCTTTCAGTAGGTGAATGGATAAACAAATTGTGATACATCTATAAAATGTAGTATTACTGAGCATAAATATAAATGAGCTATCAAGCTATGAAAAGACATGGAGAAATCTTAAATGCATTTTGCCAGGTGAAAAAAAACAGTCTGGAAAAGTTACATAATCTATGATGCCAACTATATGACATTTAGAAAAAGACAAAATTGTGGAGATGGTCAAAAGATCATTGGTTCCCAGAGTTTCAGGATGAGGATCAGGCCTTTTTAGGGCAGTGAAACTATTCTATATGATACTGAATGGTGGCCACATGGCATTGTGCATTTGTCAAAACCCATAGGACTATATAGCACAGAGGGGACACTGATATAAACTATGGACTGTAGTTAATAGTAATGCACCTGTTTTGTTTCAAAATAAACTAAAATGACTGCTGAACGTATCCAGGGTTCAGCAAGCACTCTCAGAATAAAAACTGAGTTTGATGTTTTTGTCTTTGTTTTTGATTGTCTTCCTAATTTTCAATTACATTTTTATTTTAATCCCTTATAATTTAATTTATTTCTATATTTATTTGAGACATACGTATTATATTCCTACCATTTATTAGCTTTTTTTTTCAGATTAGCTAAGCAAATATACTGATAGAAATGGAAGTGTGCATCTCAAATAATTCTGACATTGCATAGTTAACAGCTTTGTTTGGTGTACATTTGTTTATGGCTTAATTTATAGGGGAGATTATTTTATTGGTTTATAATTTTGTCATATTTTATCTGTAATGTTTTCAATACAAAACACATAGTTCCACTATAAATGTAATTTGTGTTTCTGTGCTCTGTTTGTTTGCCTTCTCAGTATTTCTTTGTCCTTCTTGTGTCAACATTCCTTTGACAGTTTATTTCCCATCAGTATTCCATACCTGGTTTTTATTGCATTAATAGTGTCAGAAACAACTCAAATAATAGCAGTTTTTATTAGAATTCAGTCTTCTTTCCTAATAAAAAGTGCGGAAATCCAGGACTGCTGTGGCGTTCCACTGGTTAGACGTATAGGTTCATTCAATTATGTTGCTTTGCCATATCTGGTTTCCATTCCCAAGGCCAACCTTAGGGTTCAATTGGCTATTGGAGCTCTATCAATTATATTTGCATCTCAGCCAGCAGGAAATAAGAGAAAAAGTTTTAATGCCCTTTCATTTAAGGTCAGTTTCCAGAAAATATATGAAATATACCTGATTATATCCCACTGGCAAAATTTAATAACACAGGTACCTCTAGCCATAAGTGAGTCAGTAATATTTACTCTTTTTATCTGTTAAGTCTGCTGATTTACAACTAAAACTTATAGCAATATGGTTTGAGAAAGAGAAGCTACTGGATTTTCAACCTGTCAAGGCTCCAAATTACGTGATATTTAGCAAAATAACTTTCAGGTTATAGACCAACTATGCTTCTTTTAGCAGAATGTATTGTCTTCTAGCTCCATTTGAAGACTGGCTAATTCTAGCTGAGTACTCGTCTTTTTTCAAGGACTTTACTAAAAGTGGAAAGAAATGGACAACTCAGACCAACATTTTAAAATTTTAAACTATCCATTCTAATGCTGCTGCTTTTGACTCTATCCAAAAATATTATGACATGATTCCCATTATATAACAAGCATCATCAGTTTTCCAGATGCAGTATGGGACTCCTTGATGCTTGCTACCCATCCGCTCCTATTATTCCAAGGTCATATATTTTTGGTTATTTTATGTATAGCAGTGGACTTTTGGAAACCCTGGTGGCATAGCAGTTAAGAACTATGGCTGCTAATCAAAAGGTTGGCAGTTCAAAACCACCAGGTGCTTCTTGGAAACTCTGTGGGGCAGTTCTACTCTATCCTATAGGGTTGCTATGAGTCAGAATTGACTTGATGGCAACTGGTTTGGTTTGGTTTAGTGGACTTTTAGGTTCTAAGTTTTTGTTGGAATTAACGTCATCCGTGAGTTTCAAAACGTAAGAAGTAATAGCAGATTAAATAATAAAAAAGTCTATTTTTCCCTGGCCCTGAAAAGAGCTGGATGTGGCCATGCAAATACTTTACACCACTGCAAAAGTATGAGGACAGGCACCTTTAATCTTGTATCTCCACTTGGCAAAGATTTCATTTCTAAGGTCATATCTGGGTTCAAAACGATTGCAAATCCCCATGACTGCACCCACACTCTACTTGAAAGGAGTAAGAAAAAATACTCTCTAACGTTTAAAACACTTCCTGAAAGTTAGAGACAGCACTTCTACTTGTCTCTCAGGGAAGGAGATGGTTAAAAATCTATTCTAACTCAAAGAAAGAAAGAGGGTAAGTGACCTGTTTCAATTTCACTTCATGCAAGTTAACTGTAGACCTCTTGCTATCAGCAGAGTTTGTGTCTCTGAAAAACTTTCTGTAGGACAACTTGTTTGTTTCAGATTGTTTATAAGAAGCAAACATAAAATCTGCAGATTTATGGAGAATGGCTCCCTGGAAAATGTCACTGGAGCTCAATCAGTATCTAAACATAAGATGGAAATGTTCCATGACTGAAATGGCTCTCTCCTGTGTAGTAATGTAGTTGAATAGGTCACTTAGATATCTCGTATGTTAGGACCAAAGTGAGACTGAAGTAATAAGAAAGAGCTTGGGAAGTCACGTGAGAAGTCCTGGACCATCCTTTGAGAAATGTCTTGTGATTCTGTGTGCTTGAAATTATTCGTAAAGATAACACTGGGTAAGATTTCTGACGTGTTTGAGATTAATCTGGCAAATGAATGCTTTTTAATAGTCCATTCTTTTTGGTCAGTACTTAGTCACATTAGCCACATACAGCGGCAAATTAGATTAAAATATAATTTTATTCTGAAGAACACTGAGTCCAGATAAAAATAAGGGGTTCTTATTTTACCTTAATAAAAGCAGATGACTATCATTGTGAGACAACTGAAAATTGCTGTTATTCACCTCTAAGTGTTTATCCTATATAAACTCTTATAAATATGCATCAATGACATATAAAATGTCACAGGAGAAAAGAACTGACAATTCGCTCCCATAAAGTTTACAGCCTAGAAAACCCTGTGGGGCAGTTCTATTCGCTCCTATAGGGTTGCTATGAGTTGGAATTGACTCCATGGCATACAACTACAAAAACTAATATAAATGTATACACACATATACATACATATATCTAAAAAAAATCTATCTATATCTATATCATCTATATCTGTATCATCTATGTCTATGTCTATATCTATGTCTATATCTATATCATCTATATCTATATATCTATCTATATCTATGCCTATGCCTATACCTATACCTACTAGGAGCCCTGGGGGCATAGCAGTTAAGAGCCCAGATGATAACTAAAATATCGGCAGTACGAATCCAACAGCTGCTCCTCGGAAACCCTATGGGCAAGTTCTGCTCTGTCCTATAGGTTCTGTACGAGTCAGAACTGACTCAACAGCACATAACAAAAACAACAACATGAACAAAAAACCAAACTGGTTGCTGTTGAGTTGATTATGATTCATAGCAACACTATAGGACAAAATAAAACTGCCCCATAGAGCTTCCAAGGGGCACCTGGTGGATTCAAACTGCTGACCCTCTGGTTAGCAACCAAACTCTGTGTATATATATATGTATATGTGTGTGTGCACACACACACACATATATGTATGAGTATCCTCCCGTGCCTGTCAGTTTGTCGTACCGTGGGGGCGCCAGTGTTGCTGTGATGCTGGAAGCTATGCCACCAATATTCAAATACCAGCATGCTCACCCATGGTGGACAGGCTTTGACTGAGCTTCCAGGAAGAAGGACTTGGCAGTCTATTTCTGAAAAAAAAAAAAAAAAAACTAGCCACTGAAAATCTTGTGGATAGCAGTGGAACATTGTCTGATATAGTGCCCGAAAGATGAGCCCCTCAGGTTGGAAGGCACTCATAATAAAACTGAGGAAGCTCTGCCTCCTCAAAGTAGAGTCAACCTTAATGATGTGGATGGAGTCAAGCTTTTGGGACCCTCATTTGCTGATGTGGCACGTCTTAAAATGAGAAGAAACAGCTACAAATATTTATTAATAATAGAAACTCAGAATGTAATAAGTATGAATCTGTACAAATTAGAAATCATCAAAAATGAAATGGAATGCATAAACATCGACATCCTAGGCATAAACAAAAAACCAAACCTGTTGCCATCGAGTTAATTCCCACTCATAGTGACCCTAAGTGACAGAGGAGAATTGCCGCATAGAGTTAGCAAGGAGTGCCTGGTGGATTTGAACTGCTGAACTTTTGGTTAGCAGACATAGCTCTTAACCACCATGCCACCAGGGCTTCCAATATCCTAGGCATAAGTGAGCTAAAATGAACTGGTGTTGGCCATTTTGAATTGAACAATCATATGGTCTACTATCTATGCTGGGAATGACAAATTGAAGAGGAATGGCATTGCATTCATCATCAAAAAGAATATCTCAGGATCTAAAGTACAGCACTGTCAGTGATACGATAAAATCCATACCCTACGAGGAAGACCAGTTAATATGACTTTTATTTAAATTTATGCACCAACCACTAAGACCAAAGATGAAGAAATCGAAGATTTTTACCAGCTTCTACAGTCTGAAATTGACTAAAAATGCAAAATCAGGGTGCATTGCTAATTACTGGTGATTAGAACGCGAAAGTTAGAAACAAAGACAAAGAATCGGTAGTTGGGAAATATGGTTTTGGTGACTGAAATAATGCCAGAGATTGTATGACTGAATTTTGCAAGACAAAAGACTTCTTCATTGTAAATATCTTTTTTCAACAACATAGGTGGCAACTATACATGTGGGCCTTGCCAGATGGAATACAAAAAAATCAAATCGACTATATTTGTGAAAGAGGCAATGGAAACGCTCAACATCATCAGTCAGAACAAGGCAAGTGGCCAACTTCGGAACAGAACATTAATTGCTCATATGCAAGTTCAAGTTGAAGCTGAAGAAAATTGGAACAAGTCCATGAGAGCCAAAGTATGGCCTTGCATATATCCCACCTGAATTTAGAGACCATCTCAAGAATAGATGTGAGTAATTGAATACTAATAACAAAAGACCAGAAGAGTTGTGGGATGACATCAAAGATACCATACATGAATAAAGTGAAAGTTCATTAAAATGAGGGGAAAGAAAGTTAAGAACAAAATGGGTGTCAGAAGAGACTCTGAAACTTGCTCTCTAATGTCAAGTAAGCTAAAGAAAAAGGAAGAAATGATGAAGATTTCAAAGGGCACCTCGAGAAGACAAAGTAAAGTATTATAATGACATATGCAAAGACCTGGAGGTAGAAAACAAAAAGGAAAGAACACACTCATTATTTCTCAAGCTGAAAGGATTGAAGAAAAAACTCAAGCCTCAAATTGGAATATTAAAGGATTCTATGGGCAAAATACTGAATAATGCAGGAAGCATCAAAAGAAGATGGAGGAAATACAAAGTCACTGTACCGAAAAGAATTGGTCAGTGTTCAGTCATTTCAGGAGGTGGTATATGTTCAAGAACCAATGACACATAAGGAAGAAGTCCAAGCTGCACTGAAGATACTGGCAAAAAACAAGGCTCCAGGAACTGATGGAATGCCAATGAAGATGTTTCAACACATGGATACAGCACTGAATGTGCTTACCTGTCTATGCCAAGAATTTTGAAGACAGCCACCTGGCCAACCAACTGGAAGAGATGCATATTTATGCCTAATCCTAAGCATGATGCTCCAACAGAATGTGGAAATTATTGAACAGTATTATTAATATCATACACAAGTAAATTTTGCCGAAGACCATTCAAAAGTGGTGGCAGCAGTATATCTACAAGGAACTGCCAGAAGTTCAAGCCCAATTCAGAAGAGGACATGGAACTAGGGGTATCATCGCTGATGTCACATGGATCCTGGCTAAAAGCTGAGAATTCCAGAATGATGTTTATCTGTATTTTATTGACTGTGCAAAGGCATTCAAATAACAAATTATGGATAACATTGTGAAGAATGGGAAATCCAGATCACTTAATTGTGCTCATGAGGAAACTGTACATAGATAGACTAACAGGCAGTTCAAACAGAACAAGGAGATGCTGTGTGGTTTCAAGTCAGAAAGGTGTGCATCATGGTTGTATCCTTTCACAATACTTATTCAGTCTGTATGCTGAGCAAATAACCCAAGAAGCTAGGTTTTTATGAAGATGAATGGGGCATCAGGATTGGAGGAAGACTCATTAACATCTTGTGTTGTGCAGATAACAAAACCTTGCTCCCTGAAAGAGAAGAGGACTTGAAGCACTTACTGGTGAAGATAAAAAAACTATAGCCTCAGTATAGATTACACCTCAATACAAAGAAAAAAAAAAATCCTCATAACTGGACCAGTAAGTGACATCATGATAAATGGAGAAAAGACTGAAGTTATCAAGGATTTCATTTTATCTGGATCCACAATCAACTTTCATGAAGCTGCAGTCAAGAAATCAAAAGATGCATTGCATTGGGCAAATCTGCTGCAAAAGGTCTGTTTCAAGTGTTAACAAGCAAAGATGTCAATTTAAGGACCAATGTGCTCCTGACACAAGCCATGCTGTTTTCAATCACATAATATGCATGCAAAAGCTGGACTATGAATAGGGAAGGCTAAAGAAGAATTGAAGACTTTGAGTTATGGTGTCGGTGAAGAATATTGAATATACCATGGGCTGCCAGAAGAACGAACAAATCTGTTTTGGAAGAAGTACAGCCATAATGCTCCTTAGAAACAAGGATGGGGGGACTAAGTCTCACATACTTTAGATGTGTTATCAGGAGGGACCAGTCCCTGGGCAAGGACATCATGCTTGGTAAAGTAGAGGGTCAACAGAAAAAGAAGGAAACCCTCAACGAGATGAATTGACACAGTGGCTTCAACAATGTGTTCAAGCATAATACCCATTGTGAGGATGGTGCAGGACCCAGTAGTGTTTCGTTCTGTTGTAAATAGGGTCACTATGAGTTGGAATCAACTGGAAGGCACCTAACAACAATAACAACAACATGTATATGTATATGTGTGCATGTGTATATGCATATATATGTACATGTATATGTGTATATGCATTTTTTCCTTTGTATATATATTTCATAATTAAGCTTATAAGAAAAAGATAAATTACATCTTTTTGCTCCAAAAAGTATATTGGTGCTAAATTGTGTCATCTTAAAACAGCACAGTTCTTTATTTTTTGGTACCATCTGTCTTTTTCCTCGGTTGTTTCACCAGGATCCATCTTTCGTAAGTGCTATTCCTGTGACAACTTTGTCACGTGACTGGTCCAACATAAGTTATTTAATGCATTCCTTCATCTGCTCTGTGTTCTTGGTGTCTTGATACTTTAAGTCATGAAATTCCAAAATGGGTTGTAAGTGCCACAGTCTCTGCTCCTGGGGACCAACAGTAATTTGTGCATTAGTCTTTAGGTTGTCATTTTCCTGACAGTGTAGTCCATAGGAAGATTGAAGTCTCTGTTGTTTTGCTCCCTTGCCTACAAAGTTCACAGGGACCTGTTGCAGTGGTACAGAGGGTTCACCGTGGTCCACAGCTTTGTGATCACTGGGATCAGAGACTTCAGCAGGTCCTCCCAAGTTCACTCAGGCCAGAGATTCTTTTTCATTTTTAAATTATCTCCAATGGCCAAGGTATGTCCAGAAAATGCCCTCTTATTATTGGGGCAGGACGATCCATAGGTGGTGACTAGATTTGCTCTTCTGGTGCCAACTGTCTCCTCCCAGTCTATAGCAGAGCCTATGACTTCGCTCACATCATGATCGAACATCTAAAGAGAGCTGGGACTCAGGATTGCAGTAGACAGGGAAGGGCAGTAGGCATGCATTCCCGATGTTCAGACTGTCTTCCAGAACCTTTCCCTCTATCCATCATTTTTTAGTGATGAATATAGCATGTGTAATATGGTTCTATTTTTATAACAATGTATCTGTTAGTCTATATGAATAAATGTATAAAAAGATACATAGTTGACTTAATGTCATTTATTTTTATTGTTGGAAGTTAGTATTAGGGCTGATTTTTTTTTAACTTAATTTTTGTACTTTCCTATATTTCCTTAATTATTTAAATAATAATATAATCTTAAAAAATTATGTGTTTTTTCTAATCCCTTAAAAAAAGAAAGCAATATGTTGTTGTTGTTGTTAGGTGTCATCGAGTTAGTTCCAACTCATAGTGACCCTAGGCACAACAGAACGAAACACTGCCCGGTCCTGCACCATACTTAGAATCATTGTTATGCTTCAGCACATTATTGCACCCACTGTATCAATCCATCTTTTTGAGGGTCTTCCTCTTTTCTGCTGACCCTGTACTCTATGGAGCATGGATGTCCTTCTCCAGGGACTGATCCCTCCTAACAATGTGTCCAAATTATGTAAGATGCAGTCTCACCATCCTTGCTTCTAAGAAGAGCTCTGGTTATACCTCTTCCAAGACAGATGTTTGTTTTCCTGACAGTCCATGGTTTATTCAACATTCTTCGCCAGCACCACAATTGAAAGTCATCAATTCTTCTTTAGTCTTCTTTATTCATTGTCCAACTCTCACATGCATATGATGTGATTGAAAATATCATGGCTTGGGTCAGGCACACCTTAGTCTTCAAGGTGACATCTTTGCTTTTCAGCACTTATATACCCTATGAAAACACAGATTTAAGACAATTGATCTGTAAATAATTGCCCTAACACACACCTACAAGGTATTCCTGAGATGTCAGGGTCTACCTCATACTTTGTTGGCTGCTTAACAGATTTAAACATTATTTTTGAAGAGTCTGCATTAGAAAAAAAAGCTTACTGTCTCCTGTACTCACACATTTCTATGTAACTAGCTTATCAACAATAACAACAAGACCAAAACTATACTTCACCTTAAGCACAGCATGTTACATAAGCCTCTTTTGTAAAACATAAACATAAAATAATATGATCAATATCAATGGATAGATTCACAAGTCAATAAAATGTTGAAACCTAATACTGCTGGACTACATTTCTGTTTAACAAAATCTAGATTATCTAATAAATTGGTTTTTCTGTCAGCATGCACCTTTACAACCACATTACACAACAGACTTCTGGAAGAAGCTAAAGTTCTTGTCAGTTAACACAGAATCTGTGTGCCTTAAAGATCAAAGGCTTATCTGCACTTGCATCTAGAGGGAATATAAAGTTAAAGCTTTATATTCACTCTCCATGCTTAAGAAGGGCATACATACTGCAGTGTGACGTGTCCAATTCTCTGCACACAATTATAGTAAAAAAAACAATTACAGTAGCTAACGTGAATTGACTGTCTTGTTTTCTTTGGCTCAAATGAATAACTAATAGTGTTCTTCATAATACAATATGATTAGTCATCTTTAATTAAGTGAATAAATTGACTAATAGGAATCTTCCTAGTGATCACTCTCTGGAAAAGTGAATTAATCCATGGGTACACTTCAGTCTTGCCCTCAAAAGAGGCCACTCATACTTTCCACACTGGCTCCCATGTTGAGTGCCCTGCAGGTAAGGTAAACATTCATCTTGCTATGAAATAATTATTCCAAAGCCTGCATAATTTAAAAGATTATAAATCCAGTAATGAGTATAAAAGACTTTCAAAATTAAAGCCAAATAATCAGGCTATTAAATGCTTAGAATTTCTTCCTAGCCAGGCTACTAATTTATTAACATTGAACATTTCTTTAAAAAAAAAAAAAATCAAACGTATTTTTAAAAATGCATTTTATTATATTACTTTTGAATTAATCATTTTATAATTAAGAGTAATCCTCATAAACCAATCCAAGTATACAAAGATTTTTAGACAGGCAATCATGGAATGTGTCAGAGTTAGGCTACAGAAAATTCTTTTAAAAAGGGACAAAAGATGTTTATTTTCTTTGATCATTTGTCATAATGTAATGACTTTATAAATGTGGTAAAATTCAAATTTGAAATCTGTAGTTATCAAATCAGCTGAAATTAAAGGAAGAGAAGGAAACATAAATCTCGAACAGTGCTCTCAGAAATATATTAAAACCATCTCGCCCTTGGGACAACTCATAATGAAAGACATAGGGCTGTACTTCTTAGTGTCACATCTGAGGACACAGCCACAGAATGCACGTAGGATGTTTTGCACTCGGTCTGCAATATAGCTAACAGCCCTGCCCCTAGCCCTTATATTTTCCAAACAATAAATTTCACAGGATCTAAGAAAAGTGAAAGTCATGTATTTCTAATTTTCCCACCGGACTGTGAGGCAACTTCCAGGTGTGGTTTTTGCATTTTTGAAGTTGTTGGGAGCAGAAAAAAAAAGAATACTTTTATAGAGCTTATCATTTCATTTTGTATTCTGGCTTTCAAGAATTTGCTGTTTCCACTGTAAGTGTTGTATATGCTTATGGCATGTACAGTAATTCACTCTATCAGGTGTTATTTTCCCAAATTGGATGAATAATAAATAGTTAGGGAACATAACTTTCTCAGGATGACTCAAGTGGTAATTCACACAAGTTATTTATGGTCTTAAAGCTCATGCACTTAAAATTTATGACAAATGGAATTCATCAATAGCTCAGTGTATTTAACATGCCATGGCTAGCTATGATCATAGAGGAAAAGACTATTTCCATTATCTATGTATTTGAGAGAGCTGTTTATTTTGCATGAACACAACATTTGGTTCTTTGTATTTTAGAAAGTGAAGTGCAAGTCAATTTTTATATCTTCTATTTAAAAAAAAAAAAATCTTGAGGTAATATTTACACTCTGAGAACAGATGTAACCTCTAAACTAAAAAAAGAAGAAAAAAAAACCATTGCCATTGAGTTGATTCTGACTCAAATGGTTTGAGTCCCCCTGAGGCACTTTGCAAGAAAGGCCTGGTGATCTACTTCCAAAAAATCAGTCATTGAAAATCCTATGGAACACTGTTCTACTCTGACACATCGATTTCCATTAGTCAGAATCAACTCCATGCAGTTTTTATTTCATTATTTTTTGGTAATTGATGAAACAGCCAAGACAAAGTAAGTAAGTAAAGAAAGGAACGTAAGATAAAACCTTAATAAATATCCATATATGGAATGTCATGAGTCCGAATCAACTCAATGGCAATGAGTAGAATATAAAGGAGTTAAAGTTGTAAATACGTATGTTGAAAACCTAGGTATCTTAGTTATCAAATGTTTCTGTAATAGAAATGCTACAAGTAGATGGATTTAACAAAGATAAATTTATTCTCTCACAGTCTAGAAGCCTAGAAGTCTGACTTCAGGGTGCCAGCTCCAGAGGAAGGCTTTCTCTCTCTATCAGCTCTGGGAGAATATCCTTGTCATGGATTGAATTATGTCTCCCCAAAAATGTATATATCAATTTGGCTGGGCCACGATTCCTGGTATTGTGTGATCTTCCTATATGTTATAAATTCTGTCTCTATGATGTTAATGTGGGGGGGATGGGATGCTGTTGTGTTAGTGAGACAGGCCTGAATCTATAAGATTGGATTGTGTTTTGAGGCAATTTCTTTAGAGATATAAAAGAGAGGAGCAAGCAGAGAGATGGGGGACCTCATACCACCAGGAAAGCAGCACTGAGAGCAGAGCTCATCCTCTGGACCCCGGGGTCTTTGTGCCTGAGGCTCCTTGACCAGGGGAAGATTGAGGACAAGGACTTTCCTCCAGAATGAACAGAGAGAGAAAGGCTTCCCCTGGAGCTGAGGCCCTGAATTTGAACTTTTAATGTACTTTACCAGGAGGAAACAAATTTCTCTTTGTTAAAGCCATCCACTTGTGGTATTTCTGTTACAGCAGCACTCGATGACTAAGACAGTCCTTATCATCAATCTCTTCTGGTTCAGGAGCTTCTCAGCACAAAGACACTGGGTCCAAAGGATGCACACATCTCCTGGTTCTTCATTTTTGGTGGCATGAATTTCTTGTTTCTCTATTCCTCTCTCATATCAAAAGAGATTGACTCAAGATACAACTTATCTTGTAGATTGAGCTCTGCCTCATTAACATAACTGCCTCTAATCCTGATCATTAACATCAGAGAGGTTAGGATGTACAGCACATAGGATAATCACATCAGTAGGTAGGGAAGGGCAGCAAGCATGCCTTCACATCAGATCACAAAATTGTGGACAACCACACAATACACATGGCCTAGCCAAGTTGACACACATTTTTGGGGGAGACAATTCAATCCACAATATGAGGAGAGAATGAGGTGCCACAGAACCAAATTAAGGGTATGAAAACATTCAAGGTGAAAAAGGGAGTTCAATAATGTCAATGAGAGAAGGTGATGCCAAGAAGGAGATAGATTTCCCAAGATGAAGATACAGAAGAGGATTGAATTCAAGCAAAGATTCTTTTGGAAAACAGATAGGCAAGGGAAAAGTAGGTTAAATTTTCACTATTTATTGAAAGTATCTCAGGTAGTAAATATGATGAAAATGCTAGTGAAGAGAAACTTGAGATAGAGCAATCTGAAAGGAAATGATGCCAATTGTCAAGATAAAGGATAATGAAGGTATGAAATAAAACAATATATATAGAGAAGAGAAGCTGAGTTTTATGAAATGTTTCAGATTACACAAACGAATATTTAGCCTGGACCTTTAGTAAATAACCTCTCACAATTTTCAATTAGGAGACATGGTTCTTGTTTCCCTCTTTATCCCCCCAAATTGATGTAAACAGTGATACAACAGTGGTTATATATGTTAGCACCATCATGCCCTGGGAGACTTACAAATTAATTTTTGTGGCTATGACAGTAGAAATTCTAAAACTATTATATTGAAGACAGGTATCTATAGAAGAACAGTAGAAATTCTAAAACTATTATATTGAAGACAGGTATCTATAGAAGAATACCATATAGAAGAGCTAAAATGTATGTATAGATCATTCTATATTCTAAAACTCTTTATATGTAAATGGGTATGACTATTTGAATTTATGCAAATATAATCTCACCTCTAAAACTCATAACTCAATGGGAACAGAAGTAGATCGAAGGGGACAGGTTCATATTACAGCACAATTTGCATACTGAATAAGACTAGATCCTTCTCTTACTCATCTCATCATTTTGATCATGGTCACAATGTGGTAGCAATGCTGTTATAATTTTATTAAGTCAGAATGTGTATCAGAAGAATTTTCATCCAGTTTAAAAGAAATATATCAATAAATGTATGAGAATTTCTCAATTGTGGTAGTTATAAAAATGTAAATTAAAATTGCATGCAGATACCAGAGCACATGCACCAGAAGCACTAAAGGTAAAAGTCCTGACAATACCAAGTGCAGACAAGGATATGGAACCTGGGAGCTCTCATACAGTGCCAGAGACAGTGCAAATTGGCAGAACAAATGTGGGAGACTTTTTGACAGAATCTTCTAAAACTGAATGTATGAGGCCTGTAATTTCAATTCTAATTTATATCTAAAAGAGAAAAGACAAAATAAAACTATATACATACATAAAATATATATATATATATATATAAATATATATATTTGGTTAATTACCACCACCAGTTGCTGTCAAGTCAGCTCTGTTTCATGGCTACCTCATGGGTGCCAGAGTAAAACTGAACTCTATCATGTGTTCAGTGGCTCATTTTTCTGAAGTAGATTGAAAGACCTTTCTTCTAATGCACATCCAGCTTTTGTTTAGCAGCTGTGTGCATTCATTGTTTGCATAACCCAGGAGCTCCACGTTCACCTGAAGACATGCAAAAATGATCATACCAGTGAAATTTGCAATAGCCCCAAGCTGTTTGGAAACTATTGAAAAGCCCATCAAGAGTAGAATAATAAATATATGAATTATGTTATTTATAGCCATTCAACAGTATCCTCTGTAGCATTGACAATGAATTAACTGCAAATACGTACAACTATAACGATCAGTTTCAGAAATCTAATGTTGAATGAACAATTCAGTCTTGGAGGAAGTACAGCCAGAGTGCTCCTTAGAAGTGTGGATAGAGAGACTTCAGCCTGCTTCCTTTGGACACATAATCAGGAGGGAATGATCGCTAGGGTAGGACACCATGCCTGGCAGAGTAGAGGGTCTGTGAAAAAGAGAGACCCTCAATGAAATAGATTGACGCAATGGCTGCAACAATGGGCTCAAACATAGCAACAGTTGTGAGGATACGGGAAGCTTGCAACGTTTTATTCTGTAATTCAAAAATTGTTATGAGTTGGAGCCGACTCAGTGGCATGTAAGAACAACACAATGTTGAGCTAAATAAGCCAGAAACAAAAGAGTGCTTATTGGATGGTTTCATATGTAAAAATTTCAAAAACAGGCCCCCAAAATGACTATCTTTGGTGAAATGGCAGAAAGCGTGCCTTATAGAGATTTTGAGGTTCTGGTAATAAACTGTGATATCTGGAGTGATTTCAGGGGTTATGTTCCATACGAAAATTTTTCAAGTATTACTCTTATGATCTGTGTACTTTTCGCGTGTATATTATACCCCACTGAAAAGATCACACACAAAAAAATCAGAAATCATAACTCTCTAATCTGAATGGTATCTTACAATACAACCGTATTCACTTACTGCTTTCACTTGCTAACCTTTGGATTTCCTTACACATGTAACAGACTTTAAAACTCCTCTCCCTTCTTCAATTCTAAGTCCACATGAATCTTCTTATGCATTTGCCTTTAATCAACAGATCTAACATCATTACCTATGCTTTTGTTAGAGGACACTGGAAATATTTATCACCTAAACTTCAGGCAAATCTTTGAAAATGTAGTCATTGCCAGCTCTTTTTTTTTTTTGAACGAGTAGTTTTCCTTTGGCCTTTATAAAATGAAACTGCTCTAACAGAGGTATCACATCTCATCTTTTCAAATCACGTTCAAATGTAAATAAAATTAGGCAATCAATTTGCGATATATTATCTTTTAAAATGAATACTTGCTAAAAAATTAATTAGTAAGAAAGAAATTGAGGCGGCATAAATTTTATTAAGCCAAAAAACGTTTAAAGGTCAAATAAAAATGATAATTAAAATTTAAGATTGCTTTAATGATTAGATGTTCTGTAAATCTGTATTGTACTTAGAAATGTTTATTCTGAGGCTTGGTTAATTTACCAATATTCCACTCTATTCAACTTTGTTGTTGAATAATACACAGGAGACAGTATCTGATCTGGGATTATATGACTTGTTCTTAGAATGTGACAAGCTATTTTAGAAATTTGAGAAACCCAAGAAAACAACTTGGATGTTGGATGGACTGTAATTCTTGAATAAAATCAATATAATGTGCAAGATTTTTGATAAAAATCATATACAATATATTTCAAAAATTTACCAAATAGAAAGGATTGAAATACACAATAACTAATCCATAGTTCCAGGGGTATGTGAACAGGAGGCTTACTTTTCAGTGCTCAGAAACCTTTGATTTTCACTTAACTGTGTTTTGCATTTAAACACGTGGTGTTTATAACATCCTTAACAATTAAAACTAAATTGCTGTCTGAAGTAAACGCCCCAAGTTAAATCATATTAAACACACGAATAATCATATTAAAAACACTCAAGTAGAACAAACAAGCAAAGGAAACACTCAGCTATTCAAGAGTATGGAATATTTTACAAAGAATATATACTGAAAAAAATTACTCTCAATTTTCATATACAAGCAAATTCTGTATCTCTTTTTTTACATGGCAGTTAAAATTAGAACAAAAGTTAGACCTGAACATGGAGAAGAATGTGATACCTTTACTCTAAACCATGCATAAAATGGAAGAAACTAAATTGATCATTTGGCGTATTAGTTTGTTTTTAGTTATAACAAATAATGCCACTTTCAGAATCTTACATACATATGCCTAATGCATATCTCATATATATTAAAATAAATTTAAAGGCCTATAAACTAAGTTTTCGCTAACTGATTTTGTATATAAGAATGAATGTGATATATATTATTGAATATAATCTTTCAGAAATCTGACATAAATATTTGGTGTATCTACTTATTTTTTAGTAAAACAACTAGTGGCTGTATGCTTTAAAATAGATACTCCAGTTACTTCCAAGTTTATAAAACTAGATAAATCCACTATGTTGTTGTGAGGTGCTGTCAAATTGGTTCCGACTCATAGTGACCCATGTCCAACAGAATGAAACACTGTCTGGTCGTACACCATCCTCATAATCCTTGTTATGCTTGAGCCCATTGTTGTAGCCTCTGTGTCACTCCATCTTGTTGAGGGGCTTCCTCTTTTTCACTGACACTCTACCAAATATGATGTCCTTCTCCAGAGACTGGTCCCTGCCAATAACATGTCCAAACTATGTGAGACGAAGTCTTGCCATCCTTACTTCTAAGGAGTATTCTGGCTGTACTTCCTCCAAGACAGATTTCTTTGTTCTTCTTTGAGTCCATGGTATATTCAAAGCCATCAATTCTTCTTCATTCTTCTTTATCATTGTCCAGCTTTCACATGCATCTGAGGAGATTGAAAACACCATGCTTGAGTCAGGCACACCTTAGACCTTAAAGTGACATCTTTGCTTTCAAACAATTTAAAGAGCTCTTTTGCAGCAGATTTGCCCAAAGCAATGTCAATGTGTCATTTGATTTTTTGACTCTGCTTCCATGGGTGTTGATCGTAGATCCAAGTAAGATGAAATCCTTGACAACTTCAGTCTTTGCTTCATTTATCATGATGTTACTTACCAGTCCAGTTGTGAGGATTTTTGTTTTCTTTATGTGAAAGTGTAATCCATAATGAAGGCTGTAGTCTTTGATCTTCATCAGTAAGTGCTTTAATTCCTCTTCACTTTCAGCAAGCAAGACTGTGTACTCTGTGTATAGCAGGTTGTTAATGAGTCTTCCTTCAATCCTGACACTCCTGTTCTTCTTCATATAGTCCAGCTTCTCCAATTATTTACTCAGCATACAGATTGAAAAAGTACGATGAAAGGATACAATCCTGACATACCCCTCTTGACTTTAAAACATGCAGTATCCCCTTGTTCTGTCCAAATGAGTGCCTCTTGGTCTAAGTATGAATTCCTTAAACTAGTACAAATATTAATGCAATAAAAATCGTTTGGAGTACTTTCTGTATAACTGGAATTGCCGTAGACTGCATAACATAGACTAGTGTGCCAAATCTGCAGTGTGTGGATAATAATTACCATAAACCCACCAAAAATCCAGTGCCGTCGATAGGCTATGTAATATAGAACTGACTCAATGGCACCTAACAACAACTATAATGCAGAACAGCATGCCAAATCTACACCTCTTTTTATAAATAAAGTTCTATTAAAACACAATCCCACTCATTCATTGATGTTTACTGTCTATCAGAGTTTTCTCTCTACAAAACCAGAGTTGTGTAGTGGCAACAGAGACTGCATGGCCAATAAAGCCAAAAAAATTTACTGTCTGGCTCTTTAACAGAAAAATTTTACAACCCAGATGTACAGAACTGTTTTTACATACAGAAAAGACAGGGTGCTAGCTACAGTTTTTAAGATATCTGTATACTATCAAAATTAAGAGATGCCAATAGTAACAGATCTCTATCTAGCTGTCTCAGTATATTTATCTGCAATATCAAGGAAATACTAGTGGAAACTTGAAGAGTTATATTGTAAGAATCGGAATAGGCATTATGCGAAAGGACTTTACTGCCAAAGTTGGTGCGTGTTTAAATGTTCCATAAACATTTATCAAGAGATTGAGCTAAAGATTAACCTATGCTCTGTGCACTTATGTGCAGGTCAATCAGGTGCTTATATAAGTGAAGAAGTGGACTTTCTGAGTTTCACCTATGATCTTTTCAATGCACAGTCTTCCTTCGGTATCTGCGGGGAATTGATTCCAGGACCTCCCTCCCCCTCAGATACCAAAATCCTCAGATGCTCTAGTCCTGTATATAAAATGGCATATTATTTACATATAACCCATACACAGCCTTCTGTATACATTAAATCATCTCTAGATTACTTATGATAGCTAATACAATGAAAATAGTTGTTTCATTGAAGACTTGCTCTGGAAGATAGCTTTTCTCTTCTATGAGTTTCATGATCTTGAAGTTCTTGAGGCTGTAGTGCTTTACAGAGATGGCCAGCCATCCCTTACTAGCCTGACACTCCATTTCCTCACTCTCCTCAACCTCCTCACACTTAGCTTTCCTTTGAGGGATTGCTTTGACCACTCAATTGCTTTTTAAGAGGCTTTTTTTTTTTTTTTTTTCACAGAAACAAAGGGTGCATACAGCACAAGCAGTGAACAAAAAAGACGCAAGGGGAACAATGCTCAAAGAATGAATGGGGGAGAGAGACTTAGTATCTATGAAATGTTGGGCAGCTACAGCATAGTATGCCTACACAACATTTCATTTGCATAGATTCAGCATCATGGTGAGCATCAAATTGAAGTTTTCCTTTTTGGAACTCCTCACCCACCCTGACCCCTGAATACTTTCCATCTGTGTTTGGTTGAAAGCCATGATGTGGAACCTATGGATATGATGGGCTGACTGTTTACTTTCACATCTTACCTTCTCAATGTCAAGATCAGACCTCTTGTTTTTAAATCTACAGCCCTACTACTTTCTAATCATAAGGTTTTGCTTAGAGTTCCTATGTGGCGCAAATAATAATACACTTGGCTATTAACCAAAAGGTTGATAGTTCTGATCTATACACAAACATGTTGGCTGAAAGGCCTGGTGATCTGCTTCCCAAAAATCATCCACTGAAAACTCCGTAGACCACAGTCCTACTATGTGTGACACACATGGGATTGCCAGAGTCACAGTTGACTTGAAGGCAATTCTCTCTCTCTCTTTCTCAAGACTTTCAAGTCTTATTTCTCCATCAGTAACTAAAGATGCTAATAGGGTTATGGTGATAATTGATGAAACAGTGAGAAGAGATTGGATTCTGGTTTTAATTTGAAGGTAAAGTAAAAAACAAACCAAAAAAAAAAAAAAAAAAAACTAATAGCTTGTGAGGTGTGAAAGAGTATACGCTTTCAGTATTTTTTTTCCCTGAAAAACTGAGAAGATAAGATTATTGATTAATAAAGAAAAGGCTATGTGGAGCACATTTTGAGAAAAGGATCAGGAGCTTAGTTTTGAACATGTTAACGTTAACTATATAAACTTTATGTGGTGTTTTTTTTTTTGTCCTTGTTACTTAACATGTAAAAGCTCAGATACAAATAGCACTTAGACTTTTCTCTAATATTTGTCTACGTAAGTTGTTGTTTGAATGAGACAGTAAGATATGATAACAGAAAATGATTTATTTTCCTAAACATAAAAAAGCCATTGATATTAATGGCTGAAGCAAAATTGAACTCATGTATTAATCTTATGACCCCTCAATTCCCCTTATTGAGACATCAACTAAATTTTAATATTTTATGAGGATATCAGAATGATAACAAGATGATTTATATTGAAATAAACTGATTTTATTAAATGCATAGCGTGAAGAGACGAATATCTCTGGAAATGCATACGTAAATTTACATATATTTTCAAAACAGCAAGTATGTAATATTTCCCACTATTTCACTATAGTGTTATGAAGTCAATTTGATTTCCCAACTGAATGAACACTCTCACACCATTTTACACATGCAATGAATGAGTGGTTGGATTGTAATTTATGTGTGGTTGTCACCAGGGAAAGGAATGGAGCTATATATAAAAGTATACATTTTTTTATTTCCTTAAAATTCCATTCCAGTCACCTTCAATAAATGTTAGATTCATTCCATATTACCGTTTCTTGGGCTAAATGAAAAGATTGTAAAACTTTTCTTTATTAGATTTCCATGAATGGAAAAATAAAATTTTCTTTAAAATGAAAATGAAATCCACAAACTTGAATTTGAGGAAAGGATTAATAAAGAAGGGTCTATTCATAATTATTTAAGATTAAATGAAGAACTACAATATTATACTAAAGAACAAAATCCCATCTTCCTGGGCATGATACTTGACGTGAAGTTTTACCAGCTGTCCATATTTAAAAATATATATATATATATTTATTGTACCTTAAATATAGTGTATAGTGATTAATTGTTGAAGGGCTTGTGTATTTATGTCTATGGTGCCAGAAATGGCAAAGACTGTCTACCCAGAAGGAATTTTTCATAGGTACATCACAAACCCTATCCCCTCAACATCTATGATTGCTTAATACGTTTGAATTGTATGGTATTATTTCAAATAAGCAAAACCTGGGGAAAATTAATGGCACAGCAAGTAAAGGAATGTATGACAAATGCTATACGCCTTGTTTTATTTAAGGCCTAAAATCTAGTCTGGATTTTTGAATATTCAACATTATCTGGATTATTAACAAATTTATTCCTTGCTTAAAGCACTCTAGACCAGAAAATTTTCAGGTTCTAATAGGATAATACCACAATGTAAAGGAAACATAAAAGGAACATCAAACTCTGGACCAGTTGTGCTGTGACTGCTGCTTCACACTCTTAGCTATTGTATTCACGCCACCCTCCCAGACTCAGATTCCTCTACCCTAACAGTCCCAGGCAGCTTCAAATCCATATTTACCAAACAAAAGAATAATTCCTTGTGAAACCTTATAAATATTTTATCATCTGGAAATTTTCAAGTAATAATAAAATGAGTCAAACATTATTAAAAATGTAATTTTAATTATAGAATTGTATTGCCTTTGCTGTACACTTTCAAAATGTTTTCTTATATTAGTGGTAGTACAATAATCATTTCATTTGCCTCAAACAGTTCATTTATGTTCTTTTAGTTTTTAATTTGCAGATTTGACTGCTACCCAGGATTACATTTTATTAGCTTTATTAAATATTTCAAACTTTCAAATTATGCAAAAATATTTAACTTTTGAAGAAATGTACTAATTACCTTGAAAGATGGATAGAAAATTTAGTTAAAAAGAAATTTTAGGCTATATGGGAGTTTGAGATTCTTTCTCCACTGTTGCATGAGTTTTGTTTATTTTTAGTTTTCCTGGGAAAACAAAGCATATTTAGTTTCTAATTTTTCCTCAATGAAGAATCAATACTGATATGTCACAATCATTTTACTCAACTTTAAATTGTAATCCTCCACTGTGATTTTGCAGTCAAAGTATTTTTCATTCTTCTAATTTTGTATATATAAATAATATATTCATCTGTGATAACAATAGAACATTACTTAGGATGGAATTCCAGACCCTTAATTATACTCATACAGAACTTGTGCTGGATCAATAGGCAGTTCTTAGAACAGAACAAGGGGACACTGCATGTTTTAAAACTGGAAAACGTATGTGGCAGGGTTATATCCTTTAACCTTACTTTTTAATCTGTATGTTGAACAAATCAACCAAGACGTCAAACTATATGAGAAAAGGTGGGGCATCGAGGTTGGAGGAAGATTCATTAACAACCTGAGACATGTAAATGACACAACCTTCCTTCCCTGAAAAAAGATGACTTGAAGCAGTTACTGAGAAAGGTAAAAGACCAGTCTTCTTCAGTATGATTTAACCTGGAACATGAAGAAAACTGAAATCCTCCCAAGTGGACCAATAAACAACATCAAGATTAATGAACAAGAAACTGAAGCTCACAATGATTTTATAATCCGATGAGGGTGGGTCCCTCTAGTCAACTGAGAGACACCAGGCCTTTGAGAAAGTAGACTTTATTGCAAGCAGGGAGCTTGTAGACAGACTCAAATCAAACTTCCTGAGGTTGGGATTCCACAGTAATTATAAAAAAATTAGGTATGCCTAATTCATGAAGCTGATGAGAATAGGTGGGTGATTCCAGGAACTAATTAACTTGTGTGGGGGTGTAGTGGAGGGCGCAGTATGGCAGCTAGGGTGTGTGCTTTTTTCCAGGTATGACACATGAATTTTGTCTAAGGACAGCCTTGCAGCTTCTTGCACGTGTCTGAATGAAGGGGAAGCAGTGAAGTGACCTTGGGCTACACAGGGTGTTTTAATAGGAACTAACAGACTCAGGGTGTGATGAAAGGAGGGGGAACATTTTAACCCTGTTGGTTACAATTTTATTTTACTTAGATCAGTTATCAGCATCCATGGAAGCAGCAGTTAAGAAATCAAAGGACAGATTGCATTCGGAAAAACTGCTGCAAAAAGACCCCTTCAAAGTTTTAAAAAGCAAAGATGTCACTCGGATGACTAATGTACACCTGACCCAAGCCATGGTCTTTTCAATACCTTATGTACATTAGAAAGCTGGACAATGGAAAAAGAAAACAGAAGAACTGAGGCATTTAAACTACAGTGTTGGAGAAAAATATTGGCTCTATTGTGTACTGCCAGAAGAATGCTCCTTAGAAGCCAGATTGGTGAGACTTTAGTTCACTTTGGACTTGGCATCAGGAAAGATCAACCACTAGAAAATAATATCTTGGTTGTTAAAGTGGAAGGTCGGTGAAGTTGAGGGAGGCCATTGATGAGACAGATGGATACAGTCACTGAAACGATAAACTCAAACTGCAGCAATCATGATGACAGAGCAGGACCGGGCAATGTTTTGTTCTCTTATAAATAAGGTCCCTATGAGTCAGAGCCAACAGCACAGAGCAACTAACAACAAAAATAGAACAAAATTTCAGCATAACAGTATTAAAATATATAAATCTCCACATATTTTTCTCAAAGTTGACAATCCTAAATATCATTTTAGAAGATCTAGTATGTTCTAAGTTAGTAAATATTTTGTTTGTTTGTTTGTTTTGTTTTTTCTTTTTTTTTTTTTTCTGCATAGCCAGCTTCCAGTTATTTCATAACTGGAATACACTTTGTTACCGGAAGATATATATTCCATCCATGATCCATAAGTATCACAATAATCTATTATGTCTAAATTCATGCCCTACTCAACCTGACACATATACTACAGGTAACAAAAAATAGCATTTTGTTTATTTGTTGGTTTGTATCTCTTTTTGTTTGTTTGTTTCTTGTGGAGATGTACCTAATTTTCTTTACTTGGTTTGCTTTCTTATAATGGAATGCTTTAAAAAGTGACCTGTAGATAATTTACAAACCATTGCAACAATTTATTAAATAATTTAAATCTTAAACTGATCTTACTTTCAAATCTTTGTCTTATAAATTGCTTGTCTGCCTAAGAAAGGGAAAGTTCTCAGTGCTTTTTGATGACAATTTTAGCAATTTGAGAGTGTAAGCAGGAAGGTTTCCTCAAACCAACATATTAAAAAAAATTTTTTAAAACATTAATCTGTTTTCATTGTTTAAATGAAGAGTACACTTACAATGAAATTAAATGTTTTTTTTTCCCCCTTTAGGCTAGAACCGCTATCTTGAAATAATTTGTCAAAATGACTAACACAAAGGGAAAGAGAAGAGGCACCCGCTGTATGTACTCTAGGCCTTTTAGAAAATGTGGAGCTGTTCCTTTAGCCGCATACATGCAAATATAAAAGAAGGGTGATATTGTAGACATCAAGGGAATGGGCACTGTTCAAAAAGGAATGCCCAACAAATGTTACCATGGCCCAACTGGAAGAGTCTACAATGTTACCCAGCATGCTGTTGGAATTATTGTGAACTAACAAATTAAGGGCAAGATTCTTGCCAAGAGAATTAATGTGTATATTGAGCACATTAAGCACTCTTAAGAGCTGAGATAGCTTCCTGAAACGTGCAAAGGAAAATGATCAGAAAAAGAAAGAAGCCAAAGAGAATGGTACCTGGATTCAGCTGAAGTGCCAACCTGGCCCACCCAGAGAAGCACACTTTGTGAGAACGAAGCACACTTTGTGAGAAGTGAGAACGAAGCACACTTTGTGAGAACGAAGCACACTTTGTGAGAAGGAGCCTGAGCTGCTGGAACCTATTCCCTATGAATTTATGGCATAACGGGTGTAAAATAAAGATGTCTTCAATGTAAAAAAAAAGAAAAGAAATTAAATATATTTTTTTTATTGTAGCCAACATAGATAAATGCTATTATTTTTCTCATTCTGTGGTTGACAGCACAAGTGTTATATAACTGTGAGCAGTGCCTATATACTTTATATCATTGTTCTTCACAAACACAAAATGACACATCAAGAGATTCCATCTCTCCTATTTTATTGGAAACACTAATCCTGTTTTGAAGAACATAGAAATGAAATATCACAGCATATATAGATAGCTACATGTACATGTGACAGACCTGAATTGAGAAAAGAACACAGCTATTTCCATTATTAAAAACAAAATGTAAAACTATCCTTATAGAATTTAATTAGAATTATCTTGGTTTCAGAACAACAAAATTGTGATAACTGCCCATGAATTTTCTTCCCATACAAGCTAAATAGGTAACCAATTATATAACCTGTATGCACTGAGAAAAAATATTTTGTTTTCTATTTTTCTTACACATGTTTTGATGATTAATTTTTATGTGTCAACTTGGCTAGGCTATCACATGCAGTTATCTAATTAAACACTAATGGAAGTGTTACTGTAAATGTATTTTGTAGACATGGTTATAATCTACATTCAGTTGACTTTAAGTAAAGGAGATCATTCTTAATAATTTTGGTGAGCCTCATCCAATCAATTGAAATGCCTTATGAGCAACAATTGAAGATTCCCTGAGGAAGAAGTTCTCCCACTTTCTGCTCCCAGCTGAGTTTCCAGCCTGTTGGCCTACCCTACAAATTTTGGACTTGTAGCTCCCACAATTACATTTTTTTTAAAAATCCCTTGAAATAAATTTATGTACCTGTCTCCTTGGAAGCGAGGTTGGTGAGACTTCGTCTCAAGCACTTTGGACATGTTATCAGGAGGCACCAGTCCCTGGAGAAGGACATCATGCTTGGCAAAGCAGAAGGTCAGCGAAAAAGAGGAAGACTCTCAACGAGATGGATTGATGAAGTGACTGCAACAATGGGCTTAAACATAGCAATGACTGTGAGAATGGTGCAGGACAGGGCAATGTTTTGTTCTGTTGTACATAGGATCATTATGAGTTGGAACCAACTCAAGAGCACCTAACAACATCTAACTATCTACCTACCTACCTACCAATCTATCTGTCTGTCTGTCTGTCTATCTATCCATAGAGAGAGACACTATTGGTTCTGTTTTTCTAGTATGAACTTGATTGATACACATGTCTTTTACACTTTGTTGGAAATTATAAGAAAAAATTTAATCTGTCAGCTGTCATCTTGTTTACAATTTGGATGGCTGGGGAAATATTTTCAACGTTGCATGGATCAGGGCCAATGCTGATAAGAGTCACAGCTAAACCTACTCTTTATCATTCATGAGTGCTTGAGTGCATTGGGAATTAGTTACATATATTTTGATCTAACCAAAACCAAACAAATCAATTATTCATACAAAGAATATTTTTCCTAATATTTAATTACAAAATCTAATTAAAAAAACATGTGGAGAAACCCATCTGAAAGTGTGCACTACAGATTAGTAAGTAAACACAATCAAGCCTGTATGTGCCTTGCTTATTGTAAGCCTATACATACCTTGCTTACTGGTTAATCTGCCCTGCTCCTATATCCAGCATAACCTTTACAAATCAGAGAAGTAAAGGCGTTGTTTTAAGGTGCCATTGGGTTAGTCCCGACTCATAGTGACCCCATGCACAACAGAACCTAATTCATAAACGAGAATATTAGCAGCTCCTCAGAACTGCCTTATTTGCTCCTTATAGTCATTACTCCTCCCCCGAAGAATAACCACTGTCTTGAATTTTTAAAAGCATAGATTTTTTTTTCTACTATGTATTCTTTATATAAATGGAATCATGGATTATGTACTCTTTTATATCTAGTTCTTTCACTTAACAGTATGGTTTTTCTACATCAATCTCCTCCTCCTCTCTCTCTAGTACTTCTATGACATGAATGTTAGACATTTCATGTATTATCCCACAGTTTCCTGAAGCTTTGTTCATTTATTTTCTTCCACTCGGTTTTTCTCAATGTTGTTCAGTTTATATAATTTATATTGATCTATATTCAATTGCAATGAATCTTTCTCTGTAATCCTCATTTCTTCTATTGGGTCCTTCTAGTGATTTTTTTTTTTTTTTCAGTTGGTTCCTTTTTGTATTTCTTTGCTGAGAATGTTGGTCCTTCAGTTGGCTCAATCGTGTTTTCTCTTACTTCTTGGAGCATGTTTAAATTAACTGATGTAAATGGTTTGTCTGATAATTCTGCTATTCTGGTTACCTCAGAGTTGGCTTATGTCTGTTGATTGCCTTCTTCTTTGAGAGTTATTTAGTTTCTCTTATTTCTTTTTATGCCAAGTAATTTGGGTGTTATGCTCTCTATTTCAATTTCTATACTATGAAAGTGTGGACCCTTTTTAAATTTTTTGTTCATTTTTTTAGCAGGTAGTAAACACTGGTCACATTCATATTGTAAGTCGTAATCCAAAGTCTGTGTGTTGTAATTAGGACAGGGAGAGTCAACAAGCCTCAATATCACAGTGACGAACTCTTATATTAGTGGGGAGTGAGGAGGCTGCTGGATTTCATGTGTTGGAGGGTGGAGTGGGTCCCAAGTGCCCTGCCTCTTAAGGGTTAACTCTACCACACAGGTTAGGAGAGGAAGAGTGCCCCTTTGTTGCTGATGCTCACCTAGTATAAGGTGGAGAGAGACACAATGTTTCTGCTTACAGAGGCCACTGCCACTGCTATTGCAGCTACCAGTAAGGAAGGAGTTGTTTCTTTTCTTGCACTCACCTAGAGCGGGCCATGGAAAACAAAAAATATCCCACAGGATTATTCTCTCTCACTCCTCTGTTCAGAGAGAGTTGGATATCCTGGAGCTTTTTCCGTATGTGCCTATTTATACTTCTGGGTGTTGGACTGCTTCAGAATTCAACTAGACCATATAAGAGCGGAAAACAAAACAAAACAAAATATGTTTTTGTATGTTTGGTTTTTCCCCTAGTGTGTTTAGTTTACAGTGGGAGTGATAGTGTGAAATGTGCTTTCTCCAACTTGATGGAAAATAAAACCTATCCACCGCCTTCTAAATTTGATTAGTAACTAATGCAATGCTCATTATCTCTTAAGTTTATTGCCATAATACTTCCTCTTCTCTTTAATTCCATGGTCTTAATTATTCAGGTTCTCCTCACAAATATTACATTCAATTTTAATACATTTCATGGATTTTCATTTTTTGGACACACATTCTTCAAACCCAGTCTCCACAGTACTAGTAGAAAACAAACAAACCAGTTGCCATCAAGCCAGTTCCAACATATGGTGACCCCATGTGTGTCGGAGTGAACCTGTGCACCACAAAGTTTTCAGTAGCTGATATTTCAGAAGTAGATAGCCAGGCCTTTCTTTTGAGGTTCCTCTGGCTGGACTCAAACTGCCAACTTTTCATTAGTAGCCAAATGTGCTAATCATTTGCACCCCCCAGGGATTTCATAGTGCTGGTAGGACAGACTAATCTATCAGAAATATAGATATGACTAGTTAACTTTGCTGTGTAAAATGGTGATGGCTGTTCATTTCCCACAGCTTAAATACAAGTTCATAAACTACTGAAAATTCTTCATAATAATCACCTGCATGTTGGCTTGGTATCTATCCTACTCATGTCTTAAACTCCAGTAAAAAAAAAAAAAAAGAATGCTACTGTCGAGTCAATGTCGAAAACTCCAGTAGTACTGAAATATCTAACATTTTTAATGTGCTCATCATTGCCATTGCATGTTAATTTGGGGCATAATATTACCTTTCCCTGTTATGTCCTCCCTTTTTTCTTTTTGTTCACCTAGTAAAGTGTTATTCATTTTTCAAGCTTTGTAAAAAGTTAGCATTTGTTAAATTTGACTAGTGCATCTTTGCCTGCATCATATTACATTCCAGACTTTTAAAATGATTGAACTATCTCTTAAGTAAGTATTCTTAAATGTATAATCAAAACCTGTGTTCAGCCATCACCTTCTTTTGATAAAGTTATCTTTTTTCATTAGTTGAAACTAATTATGTATTTTTCTTTCTACCAATAGGTAGCATATTAAAAAGGCATTGTGCATGTTTCCTTTGTTTTTATATCCCACATTGTTATAGAGAAAATTGAAGTTAATTTCCATGGATATTCACATATAAAGTATAAGCTCATATTTTATTTTTTGCTGGAACTCTTATTAATCAAAGTTACTTACATCCATTTCTATAACTCGAGTGCTTATGCAGGATCCCTGGTGGTGCAACGGTTAAGAGCTTGGCTGTAACCCAAAGGTCTACAGTTCAAATCCACTGGCTGCTCCTGGAAAACCCCATAGGGCAATTCTATCTCTCCTATAGGGTCACTATGAGTTGGTATCAACTTGACGGCAATGGGTAATGCTTGTACATAAAGCATTTAAGACATACTTGTTGAACTGAACTAAAAAAAGAAAAATCGAAGTGACATGTGCCATTAAGAGTATAAAAGAATAAACTTCTTTTTTAGGATACGTTTTATTCCTCACCAATCAGAATTTTGTTTGTATAATTTTAAATGAGAATAAAACAAAAGTTTACTCAGGATTGACTTTTTTACATTTAGGACTTTTTTTTTTCAATATGAATCCACTGTTTCTCGTAATGTACTGTGTTGTTCATTTTAGCATGGTAAAGCCAAGTCGATTCCAACTCATAGCAACCCTACAGGGAAGAGTAGAATTGCCCCACAGAGTTTCCAAGGAGTGGCTGGTGGATTCGTACTGCCAACTTTTGGTTAGCAACCGAGCTCCTAACCACTACACCACCAGGGCTCCTTAGTAGGCTTAGTGAATAAGAAATATCATGATATCAGGTCTAGGAACTGGAACTATAACAATATTCAAACTGATTAATATAAACAATAATTTGAAGGACATTTTCTAAGACTGGTGTATACTCATGTCACTAAATATATCATAAATAAATGATTTTTATTATTACTCTCACTAAACCCATAGGGACAGAAAATGTACATTGAAGATCTGGTCTCAAATGGGGGAGGGGGATGGAGGACATAATATTGATTCTGTAGTCAATATTTTCAATATAGTGTGACTGTACAGGTCTTAACTGCCATAAACTAGGCCTTTACTTTGTACGCAATAGCAATAAAAAAGAAAAAATTATCATTAACATTGTTTTACCTATATACAAAAATTACTGTTTTATTGCAAGCACTAACATTGTCACGTTTTTACTTTTTAGAAATAAAATTTAATTACATATACAAAATATGCTTAATTATTGTTTATATATAACTAATGCATGTATGTAAACTGTATAAACATATAAAATGTGCAGGATTATAGGTTTTATGCACACTGTTTCTAATCTCTAAATTTCAGAAAGAAAAGATTTCAGAATCTTGCAGATCTTAATCAAAGTTTTTTTTTTTTATTGTGCCTAGTATAATCCTCTATTTTATGTCAAAATAAAATATATTGATGAATCAAAAAACTCTATCTCTTTCAAGGATGAATGTTACAAAATAGTGATCTATGGTAACATGGAACATTAGTTTAAAGAAGACATGGCTTTCTGAAAACCTTTATTTACTATTTAAGAAACTGGAGCCCTGGTGGCCCAGTGGTTAAGAGGTTGACTGCTAACCAAGGTCAGTAGTTCAAATCCACCAGCCACTGCTTGGAAACCCTACAGGGCAGTTCTACTCTGTCCCATATGGCCGCTGTGAGTCGGAATCTGTTCAACAGCAACAGGGTTTATTTAAGAAGCTAAATTTTGGTAAAATATAATTTTCTAGAAGACATATTCCTATCCACCCTAGTTAATAATTTAACTGAAGATATACAAAACAGCACCACTGTCTCTAGAACTTTAGCTATGGTTATAAACAAGAAACTTGTGAATAAAATATTGTGGATGTTTCCAAAACCTATAGTTATTTGATATTTCATAGAGAATCTATTAAGGTGATTTATACAGTGTTTTATTTTCCTCAAAATATTGTGTGACCTATAGCATTGTATAGTTATAGAACACACAATATCTATTGTGAAAACCAATTGTTGAGTAATTTGTAAATATGCTGCTTTTATCTGAAATTATGTGTGATTGAATTTTAGGTACAAGAAGCAAGCCTGTTGATGACAACATGGTAAAAAGGCACATAGTTTCAACTGATATACAAAGTTGGGCTTTATTTAACCAAAGTAGCATTTTTGTTTTTTGAATATATATCCTCTATTTATGTGAGGGGAGAAGAGTGTGGAAAAATTAATATTATTAATGTTAAGAACTAGATTTTTGAGTTTGATGTGGAGGAAAAAAACTTCAAATTTTGCAATGAAAATTAACAAACATGACAAAGAAACTTTGAGAATATATTCTATTGCCTGAAAAATCATATCCATATTTAATACAGTTTAAATAAAGACTAGGCAATTGGCTATGGTGATACTCTTGCTTTTGTGGTGTGAAACTCCTTTTCAAAGTGGCGAAATTTAGCCAGTGGCCTGAAAACCAGTATTTTAATTGTTAAAATTTTGAAATACTCTACTCATTGAATAATAGACACTGTCTTGAGTCTCTTGAGGGCCCCTCCTGTCACTCATATTCCCCAAATCACTCCCTGATGGCCCCCAGTCCTCTTCATGATTCATCATCAAAAGAGCTAACACTTGTTCCAGCAGGGCCCACTAAGACTCTCACCTGGTACAACAGAATTCATCCATTCTAAATTGTCAGTGACAGTGTAGTCCTTCTCTCCAAAGTCCAGCTTTCAAACCATCCCCTTTGGCTACCAAGGGAGATCTAGGCAATCCAACTTATTTTCCAAGCATTTTGTTCTCAGGGTTTAAGGAGTCCAGTACAGGCATGGCAAAGGAAAAACACCGATAGATGTTCTATTCTCTCTGAAATTTTCCCAGGAAAAGCAGGTCCATATACCAGCAAGAAAAATGAAATATCTTCAGGCAGATATCTAACACTTGTGTTTCTTACATGTTCAATTAAACTGCTGACTTCTTGCTTAAGCAGGCAAATGCTTTATTATTAGATCATTTCTCCTATTACTCTATAATCTTTACTTCCTCTTCATTCCTGTCGTTTCTTTTTGTACTTCCTCACCTTTAAACTCCGTTCTGCATTGTCTAAGAATTAGTTGTACACATGTCTGCCTCTATTCTTGGCTTTTTATCTTCTGTAAGATAGGTGAGCTTTCATTATTTTTTCACTAAAGCATATAACACCTCTTAGATGTTCAGCATGTGCTTCTAGAATAAATGAATTAATGAACTAACTGAATGATTGTGTCATTAGTAGGAGATACATACAATGTCCTCTTTTTAAGTACTCAAATTTTAAAAATTGCAACTGAGTTCTCATACAGTTGGTCTTCCATGCGATGCTAGTATTGGCCAAGACAAAAGCATATGGATGTGATTAATAAATGCACCATTCACTATCACATAATATTTATAGTAATTCAATAATGTGACAGGTGTTTCCTACTCTCCTAGCCCCTAGATGACTTTTATAGGCTAATGTGACATTCATGACAGAACACAATATCAAGGGAAGGACCAAAAAGAATTAAGCAAATATACTTGAAATGAAGACTCTTGTTAATTGAACTGCATTTTCATCCTCAAATTCTGTGATTTAATTATAGAGTTTGGTTACTAGTTCAAAAACTTATGTGTTATATATTAAAAAATGACTGTAATTAGTAAAAATTAGTCTTCCATTATTTTCAGTAATGATCTAGTTTTATTCCATGTTTTACGTGTATTCTTTGTGACCGAATCCTCAGTGATCATAGATATATTATACTATAATAACATTTTATCTTTATTTTTACATATATGTAAAATGTCCATCAACTTTTTGGTCTTGATTATTTTTAAAGTGACATAAAATACCAAAATAAAAACATATTTGTGTGTGTGTACAAATGTTGGTTAAGTACTTGGATGCTAAGCAAACAGTCTCTGATTTGAACCAACCTATCACTCTGTAAGAGAAAGATGTGGCATTCTGGTTCTATAAAGATCACAGCCTTGGGAACCTTATGGGGAAGTTCTACTCTGTTCTGTAGGATCCCTATGAGTTGATCTGAACTTGAAAATAATGGATTTGGTTTGGGTATATATAATACATACATTATTTACATCATTATTTAATATTTACATCGTACTTAATATAAAATATCTATTTCTCTACATATAAATATGCATTATGTATATACATTAGATATAATATATAGATAAAATTTTATAGCTATTTCAAATCTCTGAAGTGATAAAGAGTATCTCAGGGTTCTCTAAAGAAACAGAACCAGTAAGATATTATATATATATATATATATATATATATATATATATATAGACAGTCTCTGGATTATGAACAAGTTCCATTCCTAAACTTGTCTTTCAGTTGAATTTTTACGTAAGTTGGAGCATTTAGTTATGGTTCACGTCTAATATTGGTCAAATGTTTGTCTTAGTATATACTACATAGTATAACTTTCTATGCATAACAAACATGAAAAACACTTCCAGTTACATTAAAACATCTTTAACACAGTAATACATTTATAATAATATTTTAATGCTTGTCACAGAATAATGCTCGTTTGTTGTTATGAACCATTGCGTGTACCTCAAATTTTTAATAGGACCACAGATATATATGCAATTGAATATTGACTGAACGGATTCTATATAGCACATGGCTGTACCTATCTAAGAAATGAAAACAGATTCTCCTTGTGATAGTTACTTTTATGTGGCAATATGGCTAGTTGTGGTTCCCAGTTGTATGGTCAAATGTCTCTTCTTCTCTCTCTCTCTCTATATATACCATTGCTGTCGAGTAGATTTCGACAGAGAGAGAGAGAGAGATTCTATGGAATTGGCTGATATGATTGCAGGGGCTAACAATTACATAATTTGTAGGGCAGACAACAAGCTAGAAATTCTGGTAGTCTTATGTACCAAATGGGTAAGTCAGGTGGTGGGGAGCAATAGAAATTCTGGAAGAATCTTGATTTAGAGTCCAGAGGTAAAATTATCTCTTGGGAAACCTACGGTTTTGTTCTTAAGATTTCCAACAGATTGCATAAATCCACTCGCATTATGGAGGGTGATCTACTTTACTTAATGCCAATTGATTTAAATGCTAATCACATATAGTATTTCATACCTACATCTAGACAAGCTTTTGACCAAACAACTGGGTCCTATTGAAAATTTAATAGGTCCATGATCCTATTAAATATTTGGTTTTCATACAATAGTTTGTGATAACAAACAGGCACTATTTTGCTAAGTGTATCAAAACATTATTATAATTATTACTGTGTTATTATGTTAAAAATGGTTTAGTACACCTGGAAGTGTTTCTTCAATGCTTTTTTATGCATAAAAAGGTACACTATATAGTATATATTAAGAAAAACATTTGACTGACTGATATTTGAAACAAATCATACCTAACTGTTCTGACTTACATACAAATTAGATTTAAAAGCAGGCTTAGAAAATGGAGATTACTCATAACCAGGGGACTGCCTGTATATAACATGGCTTTCCCACAATGTCTAAATCATATAATGTATTATTTCATAGAATGTTTTCTGGACATTAAGTGATGCCTGATTGTATTTACATAATTTTGATTTGGTTAAAAAATATCTTGACAAAATATTTGTACTACCAAAATGTACTTGGGGAATACTTTAATTCAATATACTTGCTAAATTAACTTGTTATTAAGGTCACTTATTAAATCAACATATATTTATTGAGGGCCTCTTATGTTCTACTCTGTTCTATAAGGTCGCTATGAGTTTTTTTTTTTTTTTTTTTTCTAGGCACTATCCATTGGTATAGTTGATATGTCCGGAAACAAGACAAACAAGTATTTGACCTGATGTAGCTTATAATCTAGTGATTTTCTTATTTTCTCTGGATGTCCACTCAACTCAGTTATTCAACAAATATCAAAGGGGTTGGTTGTTGTTGTTGTTATATTAAGAACATAGAGCAGGGAACAAAACAATCAATTTGCCTAACCTCATGAACTTTGTAGTATGAGAGCTAAAAAACCAAAAAACTAAATCCATTGCTGTGGAGTCTATTCCAACTCATAGTGTGACCCTATAGGACAGAGTAGAACTGCCCCATAAGGTTTCCAACAAGCGCCTAGTGGATTCAAACTGCTGACCTGTTTTTGGTCAGCAGCCATAACTCTTAACCACTATGCCACCAGGGTTTCCCAGTGTGAGAGTAGGAGACATAAATTAAAGCAAGTGAGTAAAATTAGGCAGTATATTTAAATTGCTATAAGTGTTATGAGAAAAATACAAGAGAGCAAGTGGGATGAATTTTTCCAGAAATATTCATCGTAACTAGACAGTTGAGGCCTCAGTGACCAGGTAAAACTTGGGCAAAAGCGTAGGGATATCAAAATCATGGATATTTGGAGTCAATTAAAAAAAAACTCCCATTGCCATCGAGTCAATTCCAACTCATAGAGACCCTATCGGACAGAGTAGAAATGCCCCACAGAGTCTCCAAGGAGCACCTGGTGGATTTGTACTGCCAGTCTTTTGGTCAGCAGCTGTAGCACTTAACCACTATGCCACCAGGGTTTCCGTGGAGACAATAGGCAGTACAAAATACCTTGATGCAAAGGAAAACCTGGAGTATTGGGAAACCAGAAAGAAGGTCAGAGTGGCTAGTAATGAATGAGCAAGGTACAGAATAGTAGAAAATCATATCAGAGATATAAAGGAGCCCTGTGTATACAGGCTTTACAAATTTTAGTATAGACTTTTATTTTACTGTGAGTAAAATGGGGAGCAATAAGACCATTAATAGCAAAGAGGTGCCATAGTGTGGCATAGTTTTTGCAGAGGACAACTTTAGCAGCTATTCTACGAATAAACTGCAAGGAAAAAAGGGTTTAATCAGGGAGGCCAGTGAGCAAGCTAATACAACTATCCAGGTAAAAGGTGATAACAGCTCTTTCCAGAATGGAAGCAGTAGTGGTAGTGGGATGTAGGCCTTTTTTGTTATAGTTTAAAGGAAGAGCTAGTCAGATTGATTAATACATTGAATACATGATACAAAGGAAAGAGAAGATGAAGGCAATTTTAACATATTTAATCACAACTGGAATGAATGAGTACTGCTAACTAAGATGGAGAAAAAGAGAGGTGGAACAGGTTGAGGTGGTGACTGACAATTTAGATTTTGACATCTTAATTTTGAGATATACAATGTGAAGATACTACATATGTGTTTGGATAAACAAGTCTGGATTTGAAGGGTGAAGTGTGGGCCTACAATATTTATTTGAAAGTTGGATAAAACCAACATGGGAGTGAGTCTGCATACAGAAGTGAATTTCAGAGACTGAGGCACTACCATGCTAAGGAATCAGAGAGACAGAGTCACTAGACAGAATTTGCAAAGGAGCCTAAAAAGTAGTAGTCAGTAAGAAAGAAAGAAAAGCAGGAGAATGTGGATTCCTAAGAGCCTGGAAAAGTATTTCAAGGAAAGGGTGATAAAATATTAAATGACGTTGAGAAGGAAAGTGATATGAGGTCTAAGAGTAGAACACTGGATTTGGCACATAAAGTCAATTCAGACTTTGACAAGACAGTGAACATGGGGTAGGATGGGTAAACACTGATTTTAACGCTTTAGGAGAGAATGAGAGGAGGGGATTTAGGAAAAGCATAAATTAATAATTTAAAGTTTTGAAAAATGGTGGATCTTTCTTCACAATTTCTTACTCTTAATAATAGCTCTCCTATAGATTTTTCACAAGATGAAAAAACAGAAAACACACATAAACCTCAAATGTGTATTTTTTAAGATATTGAGAATTTTTAAGCAAATAGTCTATGAAAGCATTTTACCTCAACTGCCACCACTTACTTATAAAAAGATCTTGTTTCTTCACCTAGAGGTACACCTCTCCTTTTCACCACAAAATTTGACTTGGACTACACTTCACATGGCCACTTCTAGCTACTTCCATATGTGCTGTTTCTCAGATGGTTCCAGACACACTTAGAGAAAATGTTCACAGACTTCCTGTTATCGCTCTCATTCTCTTTCCTGATTTTCAGTTACACTTTGGGTTCATTTTCTTCAAGGACCATGAACAAAATTAGCACGCATAACTGCCTTTTCATTGGCTTTCAGTGCTGAAAAGTTGATCACTGGATAGGCAAATGTGTGTGTTTTGGTGGTATACTTTTCTGGTTTCTCGAATTTTCTCCCAATCTACCAGTTCTAAAGCAGGAGCAGAGTGTGCACATACTCAAGGAGAAAGGAGAATGTTTAAAAAACATTGAAAATCAACATCATCATTTAATAGGCAAATGGAGAAGGAGGACCATGAAAACAAAACCCATATGATAGAGTATCATTTAAGAATAAAATGGTTATAGACTAAAAGGATTATATATTATTCATATTAGTAAGGGGTCATTTTTGTGCTGTTGTGCTGCTGGTGTGTCAATTCTAATAGTGATCCCATGTGACAGAGTAGAACTGCCCCATAGGTTTTTCTAAGCTATAATCTTTTTGAAAGCAGATCACAGCTGGTAGATGTGTTTGAACTGCCAACCTTTCAGTTAGCAACCAAGTACTTAACAGTTGAGCTACCAAGGCTCCTTAAGATGTCTTTAGCATATTGCACAATGAGGTCGATTTTAACTGAATGGTAGGGAGATGAAAAAAAGCAATACAAAAACTTCAGTGAAAGGCTTTATTTAGAGGGGTCAAAAAAGTAGAAATAAAGGAAGTAATACATGTATATTCCATAAGGGCAGGAATAATATATACTTTATTCAGTATGTATATAGCCAGTACCAACTTCAAGGACTGGTACACAGTAGGACACATTAAATATTTGTCAAAACGGTAAGAGAAAAAGGATTTTCTTACGGGTGCTTTTGCTTTTATTATTATTTTTTAATAGCCTGAGAAATTGCAGGGCATTTTAAGCCCCTGCCTGGAAACCTTGGTGGAGAAGTAATTAAGGGCTATGGCTGCTAGCCAAAAAGGCAGCAGTTCGAATCCGCCAGGCTCTTCTTGGAAACTCAGTGGGTCAGTTCTACTCTGTCCTATAGGGCCACTATGAGTCGGAATCAACTCAATGGCTAGTTTAAGCCCTGCCTTCTTTTAGAAATGAACAACTCCTACCTTAAGCAAATCTCTGACTATATGGCTAAGAAGATCAAATGCCATCTTTTGTTTTATACTAGAAAGGCCTCATTGGTTACATAGTTATTTAACAAGTATAATATGGCAGAAAATAGAGAAAAAAATTACTGTTAACATTTGCATAACTTAGCTGAAAATATCTCATTCATATATTTTATATTCAAATTTTAAGAATAAAATTGTATTGTTTCACCATATTTATTCAATTTCTATGCTGAGAAAATAATCCAAGAAGCTGGACTATATGGGGAAGAATGTGGTATCAGGATTGGAGGAAGACTCATTAACAACCTGTGATTTGCAGATGACACAACCGTGCTTGTTGAAAGCGAAGAGGACTTGAAACATTTACTGATGAAGATCAAAAACTACAGCATTTAGTATGGATTACACCTCAACATAAAGAAAACAAAAATCCTCACAACTGGACCAATAAGCAACCTCATGATAAATGAAGAAAATATTGAAGTTGTCAAGGATTTCATTTTATTTGGATCCATGATCAACGTCCCATGGAACCAGCAGTCAAGAAATCAAATGATATATTGCACCGGGCAAATCTGCTGCAAAAGGTCTGCTTAAGGTGTTACTTTGAGTACTAAGGTGCACCTGACCCAAGCCATGGTATTTTCAATCACCTCATATGCATGTGAAAGCTGGACAATAAATAAAGGAGACCAGAGAAGAATAGATTCTTTTGAATTACGGTTCTGGTGAAGAATATTGACTACACCATTGACTGCCGGGAGAACAAACAACAAATCTGCCTTGGAAGAAATACTGCCAGAATGCTCCGTAAAATCAAGAATGGCAAAAATTCGTCTCATGTACTTTGGAGGTTATCAGGAGGGGCCAGTTGCTGGAGAAGGGCATCATGCTTGGTAAAGTAGAGGGCCAGCAAAAAAGAGGAAGACACTCAATGAGATGGATTGAAATATGGCTGCAATAACAGACTCAAACATAGCAACAATTGTGAATATGTACAGGACCAGGCAGTGTTTCATTCTGTTGTGCATAGGATGGCTATAAACCTGAACCGACTTGATGACACCTAACAGCAACAAAACTAAAAAACATTAAATAAAGCATAAAACAGTACTCTCTTCCCACCACTGTTGAAAGTCTAGTGATGTTTTTGAATGATATTTAGTTAATATTATCTTAATATGCATAATTTAGATAAGCCATTAATCAAAAACTGTCTGTCTCATTAATATGTTTTCTTTGTTGTTAATTAAATCCCTGTCAAGAACTAATTGCAAGTACTCTAGAGAGTGCTCAATATATTTATTCTAGTGTTCGAGTAGAGAAAATGTGTATGAGCAGCAAAATTATTTAATATAAAAGTACGGATACTGTAAAATATATTCAGTTTGCCAAAATACTTTTGCATAAACTCTCCTGAGCCATTTAGATAACAAGTTTCCGTCTCTTCAGAATTTCTCAAGATTGTTTCTGATTTTGTAGCTACTAAAGAAAACCCACTTGATTATGTTAAATGAAGTAAAAACCCTCTTATTTCTCCATCTGTTTTTTGGAAAAACCTAGTGCTCATTTCTATCAGATTTATAGACTACTGTGCTTTTTAAATGTAGATTATGAAGAAATGAATAACCACCTTGTAACCAAGTCTACATTTTCATGTTAAATTTTGGGAAAATATACTCATTCATTGCGAATTTAAAAAGAATTATTTCAGTTTGAGTCCTATTAATTTGAAATATACATGTTTATATTAATCATTATTTGCACAATTTTTAGATGATCTTCTGATCATTTTATTCTCTTTCAACAGAAAGCATAATGTGACCACAAAAATTTTCCAAAACAGATGGAAGCAGGAGAATTCCCTAAGCATTCCCAATTAATGCTGCTACTTCTCTCAATCCTTGAAAAATTACAATTGACACTAAATAAAACATTTATATACTTGAGGAATTAGTTTCCATTCAATCTAAAATAATTCCAATTATTGGAGATTTTTTATCCATGGGTCTATGGGTCAAAGTGGAGGCTTAATGGAATCAGGGTATAATTGGTATTTTGATCTAAATTCACCTCATGGTAGACCAAATCCTACTTATCATCCATACTATATCTCCCCAGATCCTCGGTGTAATAATAAAATTAATATTTTCACCAACTGAAAGAACACCCACAAGGGCATCCCAACACAGATGTAATGGTCGTGATGGTAAAAAAGAGTCAAGTGGAAGATATTGGAAATCCTACTCCCGACCAAAAAAGTAAATGGCAAGGCAATTCCAATGCCATAACTGAAGGAAATTATAGGAATTAGTACCATATTAAACAATTTTAAGGTTCAAGGATATTGATTCTTATCCACATTTCCGTTCTCCAGTATAGAAAGAGATTGAATTTGATAAAGCAGTGTATTATTTTGAAATTAATCACTTTCAAATGCAATTGCACCAATTGTTGGTGATGCAAATTTATTGCTTGAGGAAATCAAACAGTCCCTGGGGATCAGTAAAAAATACAAGTATTAAAATGGAAAATATCATTTATCTCTAGTCCGAGGAACAGAGAATATCATAAGCAGTTGGTTTTTATCTGGAATAGCTAGCAATGCATATTTCCTGCCTTCCCTCGAAGTTCACCTAGCTCTATATCATTAGAAATTCAAGGTACTTTTGTTATTTCAAAATTACACAGAGCATTACTATGATTTATTATTTATATGAAATACTGTTGTTTTTACCTGCTGAGCAGTTTCTAAATGCCATGACAGGATAGATGCATACTAGTGGTCTGGCATGAAACTTATGATCTGCTACTTTGATGAAAGTTTTGCTTTTTCGTTTGTCTAGGAAATGTTTGGTAGTCCTTGCAAAGTGAAGAACAGTGCTATACCTTGCATTCTCTGACTCTAAGAAAGTTGCAAAACACTAGCTGACATTCCTTACATTTTGAAGCAAGGTATTTCTGGTGCTCTCACTTATTCCCTAAATGCTCTAAAAGATTGGCAGGTTTGAATGTATTTCAGAAAAAGGCAAAGCTTTCTTGTTGGTTTGGGAAACACTGCAAACAGCATTGCCACTCAGTACTTATGGTTCAGAATATCAAAATATTTGCCATGGATCGGGATGGAGTAAAGAGGCTGCGTAAATTTCTGATAACAGAATTACAATGGTGACCCCTCGGTTTTAGAGTCAACCCAGTTTCTCTTTAGAAAATAACTGGTCTCCTTTTGAAACATAGTTCTCGGCCTAGTAATAGAGTTTAAAAATCTGAGTGACTAACCACCAAGCAGTAGGGGATATGGTACCTGAGCTACTTAGGTGTTATTTTATCTTGTTCTCTGTCTGTATATAATATACTGACCATTTCTCCCAGCACTCCTCAGATTGGTAGACATAATTTGCATGACCATCATCTTTACACCCTCACATATGATTTCAAGAGCAATTGTCTACTACTAGTTGATTGAAACAATAACAACAAAAAAATAAAAGTCTAGAATCTGGTTTACAAGTTATTCTCCTTGACATGTTAAAATCAGTTAAAAGGAGATTTTTATAACTCAGTTCAATTCAAAAGTGGCCTCTAAATGGAGAAGGAAGACATTTGAGTGGAGTATTATTGCTGGAGCCTTGGTGGTGCAGTGGTTAAGCATTCAGCTGCTAAAGAAAAGGTCAGCAGTTGGAGCCAGCCACTCCTTGGGAACCCTGCAGGAGAGTTCTACTCTGTCTTTTAAGGTTGCAATGAGTTGGAATCAACTCCATGACCATGGAGTTTGGGTTTCTGTATATTATTGCTAATTTATATGGAACTAAAAAGAGTTTGAGATGGGGATCTACACCAGTGCATGAGAAGTGATTAATAGCTTTGAATAGGAACTTGGAAGAAATAAGATTGGAGGCCAAGGCAATATGGGGAATCATTTTGGGAGATAACTACTAATAGCAGGCATGCTTTTTGTAAGACTATTTCTTGTCCTATGGAGCTCCTCTCCATAAAGCACCACTGTGTATATGCTCAGTAATTGTTTTAGTTTACTAGGGATGCCATGACAATATACCACAAAGAGGGTGGTTTAAAGGACAGAAATGTATTTTCTCACAGCTCTGGAGGCTAAAATACTGAATTCAGGGTGTCAGCAGGATTACGTTCACTGGGGGAAGGGCTTTCTTTATCTCCTTCAGTTTCTGATAGTTCCAGGCCTTTCTTGAAATTCCATGGCTTATAAACAGATTCTCACAAGCTGTCTTCATCCCGTGTGTGACTGAATTCCCATGTCTATTCTGCTCCTTTATTATTATTATTACAATATTATTATTAGAACTCACTCTAATCCAGAGTGTTCCAAAGTACATGAGAGGAAGTCTCGCCATCCTTGCTTCTAAGGAGCATTCTTGCTGTGCTTCTTCCAAGACAGATTTGTTCTTTTGTTTTGGCAATTCTTGGTATATTCAATATTCCTAGCCAACACTATGATTCAAAGATGTCAATTCTTCTTCAATCTGCCTTATTCATTGCCCAGCTTTCCTATGCATATGAGGCGATTGAAAACACAGTGGCTTGGCTCAGGCATAAATTAGTCCTTAAAGTGATATCTTTGCTCTTTAACACTTTTGAGAGGCCTTCTGCAGCAGATTTGCCCAATGGAATATGTCATTTGATTTCTTCTAGTTACTACTATTTCTCAGGGCTCAAGTTGCCAGTGGCAGGAGACAATCTGAGCACTTGATATAGTGCTGTAAGCCACAGTGGAAAAGCCAGCCACCCATTGGCAGATCGTTTTTATAACATTGGCTCCTTCAGTGAAGGGTCAGTAATATATCCTCATGTGGAAAAAAAAAAAAAAAAAAATTTTTTTTTGATAGTATATTTATATTGGATTCCTTTATTTACTGTTATTCAAGTTATCTATTCCTGTATACCAAATTTTCCCAAACTGGGCAAATAATTTCTAATTCATGTGACATCTGCAGGGGTGGTTTATCCCGGAGTATCCACCTTCAAGGAGGCTTCTTCACATAACTGATATCTCAGTGTTTTAGTCTGTCTCTTTCTCTCTGTCTCTCTTCTTTCTCTCTCTTCCTCCCTGTCCTTTTCTCTATCTCTATTTTTATCTTCATATGATATATTATCATCTAGATCCTTTCTGAATGCCTTGAGATTTTCACAACATTATGGTTTCTGGGTACTTGGCGTTCTTAAAAGGGTTTGTACTTCCCAGATCTATTGTTCTACTGTTTACACTCTGAGAGATCTGAGAAGAAACTATAAGATTTATCATAGCTAAGCCTTAGGAGTCCAATACATCACTTCTGATGGTTATACTGGCCAGTCGAGTCACTAAAGCCAGCTGGATTCAACTATTGGGAAGGTAATAGATATCAATTTTCAATGGAAAAATAGCTTGCACAAACCAAAAAGAGAGACATTGTGGTTATCTTAAAGATTAGCTATTACAGCCATTTTTTTCCTGTCCCCATCTCCATGAGTTATCCATCATCATACTGCCTTACACCAGCCGTTGCTGACCAAGATATTCTTCTTTCAGTATTTACTGTCATGTACCAAATGTGTAGAAGTTAATGTTGTTGAGCTGTATAACGCTTTAAGACAGTGTTAATTTCAGAAGGAAAACAACCCTTCTAAGTTTGAGTTTATATTCATCAAAAAATATTACAACATGTATCAATAAATGGTGGGCTCTCTTACATAACTAGAATATATGTATGTGTTCCAAAATCACGGGATGAAAATTAGAATTGCAGGTCTCACTATTAAATCTACTGACCTCCTCACAAACATTTCAGTTCCTTTTCACTAAAATTCTGAGTTCTTCAGTTTTGGAAGACTTAATACTTAATGCAGAACTACTTTTATCAGGAGCTATACAATGATCACATTTAACTGGAATTTGAGAAGTCCTCCTAGCTTCTGATGCTTTCATACTTTTAAGTTAATAGACGTAAGTAAAAGTTGTAGTACTACTGGCTGGAGTGATTGATCTTGGTTTTCCAGTGAAAATAAGATTGTTTCTACATAAAAGAGGAAGAAAGAAAATAGAATAAAATCTAGGTAATTCCATGGATCCCTATGTACTGCCATGTTCAGAGGCAAATGTTAATGGAAGTTAAATACAATTCCATGCATGTTCAAAAAAATAATTACTAAAAAATCAAAGTATAGGTATTTTTAAGAACTTCCGTTTTCTTCTTATCTCTTAATATTTTTGTCAATGTTGTTGTTGTCAGGCACCATTAAGTCAGTTTCAACTCATAGTGACCCTGTCAGAACGAAACACTGCCTTGTCCAGCACCACCCTTATGATCCTCATTATGCTTCAGCCCAAGGTTGCAGCCACTGTGTCAATCCATCTCATCAAGAGCCTGCCTCTTTTTCACTGACTCTCTTCTTTACCAAGCATGATGTTCTTCTCCAGGGACTAGCCTCTACTGATAACATGTCCAAAGCATGTGAGACAAAGCCTCCAATCCTTACTTCTAAGGAACATTCTGCTGTGTTTCTTCCAAGACAGATTTTTTTTATTCTTTTGACAGTCCGTGGTATATTCACTATTCTTCAGTAAGGCAATTCAAAGGAGTCAATTCTTCTTTGGTCTCCCTTATTCATTGCCCAGCTTCCGTATGCATAAGAAGTAATAGAAAACTCCACGGATTGGATCAGGTGCATCTTAGTCCTTAAAGTGACATCTTTGCTTTTTAACACTTTTACGAGCCCTTTTACAGCAGATTTGACCAAAACAATGCATTGTTTGACTGCTATTTCCCTGGGCGTTGATTGTGGATCCAAGTAAAATAATATCCTTGACAACCTCAATTTTTTTCTCTGGTTATCATGATGTTACTTATTGGTCCAGTTGTGAGGATTTATGTTTTCTTTATATTGAGGTATAATCCATAGTGAAGGATGTAGTATTTGATATTCATCAGTAAGTGCTTTAAGTTGTTACCACAAACAGGGAGGTAAGCAGCAAGATGGCTTTATTGAATACCGATATCCAAGAGGCCCAGGGGATAAGTCCTTGCCAGACGTGATGATCTTTTCAAGGTATTCTTAGGGTCCTGCCTGGGTCACTGAAGTTTGGTCTTCTGATATCATCGTCTCCTGACTCCTCTGTTCCCAGATCCCATCACCTGTTTTCCATCTTTAGAAAGAACACATAGGTTAATCTTAAACTTTTACAATGTTATGAGAGAAAAATCAGAAAGAAAAGAATCCCAAGTCATGCTAAAGCTCACAGGGGTTTCGTCAGTTCCCATAAACATTAACTATTCTACCATCTGGATGCTCAAGCAGTATTTTCCCATTTCAAAGTCCTCCTCACTTTCAGCAAGAAATGCCATGTCATCTTCATATTGTAATTTGTTAATAAATATTCCTCCAATCCTGATGCCTGTTCTTCATATAGTCCAGCTTCTCTGATTATTTGTTCAACATACAGATTGAATAGGTATGGTGAAAGGATTCAGCCCTGACTCATACTTTTCCTGATTTTAAACCACACAGTATCTCCTTGTTCTGTCTGAACAACTCCCTCTTGACTTGTGTACAGGTTCCTCATGAACACATTTAAGTGTTCTGGAATTCCCATTCTTCACAATGTTATCCATAATTTGTTATGATCCACACAGTCGAATGCCTTTGTACGTTGAATAAAACACAGGTAAACATCTTTCTGGCATTATCTGCTTTCAGCCAGGATCCATCTGACATCAGCAATGATATCCCTGGCTCCACATCCTCTTCAGAATCTGACTTGAATTTCTGGCAATTCCCTATCATTGTACTGCTGCAACTACTTTTGAATGATCTTCAGCAAAATTTTATTTTCTTTTGATATTAATAATATCGTTTGATAATATCCACATTAGGTTGGATCACATTTCTTTGGAATAGGCATAAATATGGACCTTTTCTAGTAGGTTGGCCACGTAGGTGGCTTCCAAATTTCTTGACATAGTAAAGTGAGTGCTTCCAGCACTGCATTGTTTTGTCGAAACATCTCAATTGGCATTCCATCAATTCCTGGATCCTTGTTTTATACCAGGGTCTTCAGTGAAGCTTGGACTTCTTCCTTCAATACCGTCAGTTCTTGATCATATGCTGCCTCCTAAAATGGCTGAATGCTGACCAATTCTTCTTGGTACAGAAACTCTGTGCGTTCCTTCCTTCTGTTTTCTTTTGATGTTTCCTATGTCATTCAGTATTTTGCCCATTTTTGTCTATATGCTACTGAATATCATACCAAGACTAACATATAGTAAGAAAGGCCTACACATTTTAAATAATTTTGTACTTAAGATCCAGAAAGTAAATGTGTATCAAGAACTTTTAGTGTCTTTTTTTTTTTTTGCAATTTTCTACATCAGTGTAATTTGTATTTACCTCGCATGAGATATGCAATACATGATGTACACACTCAATCAAAAAGTAAGAATTACAAATCTGTCTGGTGATAGTAAAATAATATCATTTTTTCCACAAAATATAACCAAAGACTCACTTCTCCATTGTGGGGGGGGGAACACATTCTTTGACATTTTCTTTGAAAGAAATGCAGCTGTTTTATAGCATACCAAACAAGTATTGATCTCTATAAACATCAGGAAGAATGCAAGCATTGGTATTATATCAGTGTTACTTTAACCTGCAGTATTGGTATTACATTTAGCCTTAAAAAATCCGATAACTCTGAGATGTCATTCTTTTGTTGTTTAAGGATAATGATATCTACTGAACACTCATACACACAAATTGATAAAGATATGCCTTGAGATGATACAGTAGTCAAAATGTTTCTCAAGCATCTGGCTTAAATATGATTATATTGGTAATTCCCCTACAGCACAGAAGAAAGTCACTATGCCTTACCTCGACTGGGAATATATTTTTTTTAATGTAGGTTAAGCTAGAAAAATATCATTGTTATTGTATGAAAACTAAACAAACAGTAATTTCAGTGTTAACATTACTGTACATTTAAACATATTTCTAGATTTTTTTATCTCAAATTTTTTTCTGTGGGTAAGAACTTTATATACTTTTATATTTGTGGTTCACAATATCAAAGACAGTATTTTGTACACTGTGGTAATCAAAACATTTTTATGGTAAATAATTGAGTTTCATCAGCATTATGGATAATAATTTATTAAATAAAAAAATCTAAGGAGAACAGGCTATGTTTTTTAGCAAGGCTCGGAAAGTGCCTTTGTAGAATTAGATGATGCACAATTATGTACTTTACTGTTTTTATTTTTTTTAATATTAGAGTTCTTGTCTAATCAGAAATTTTGATTTTTAGATGTTTAATTAAAATGTCTATTACGAGATTGTTATTTTTACTTACTACTTTATGTTCATTTAATTGCATGGTCATTGTTTAATTTTTTTAACACAATACTACTGTAATACTAAAAACAAACAAACCTGTTGCTGTCAAGTAGCCAACTTGCTTCTGACTCGCAGGGACCCTAGAGAACAGAGTAGAACTGCCCCATACGGTTTCAAAGGAGTGGCTGATGGATCTGAACTTCTGACCTTTTGGTTAGCAGCCAAGCTCTGAACCACCATGCCATCAGGACCCTGAGTAGAGTATTACGAGAGTGTACTATTTGGACCACGGTATATATTCTCCTGCAAGAGACTGTTTAATTCTTGTTTTTGGCAATCTTGAAAAATTGTTTATAATATTTTCAGTCTGGAGCGATTGCTTCCCTCTCTGGTCAATTTCATATTTTGTGCGTAAATATTGTTGTTAAGCTCTGATGATATATATGTAAGTATAATTTTGTGGGTTAGAAATTAGTCTATGAGTTACTGAATGCAAGATTTGTGTTTATATTCACCTGTATATCCAGTATCTATACCTGCATAGTTGCTCATTATATAAGTGTGCATGCATCAGTGAAGGAGAGAATGCTAGCTTTATAAGGTTGGGGTCCTATCTTTTACTCAGTTGATGCCCTTGTAAAGGTAAGTAGCATGGTGTCTGGCTCATAGATACTGCTCTAAAAGCTTCATGAATGAATGAATAAACACACAGTACTAGAACATAACCACCACTCATCTGTCAGCTTGTCGTACTGTAGTAGATTGCATGTTGTTGCGATACTATACATGATGCCATTGTATTTTAAATACCAAGAGGGTCACTAATGGTGGATAGGTTTCATTGGAGCTTCCAGGCTAAAACAGACTAGAAAGAAAGGCCTAGTGATCTTCTTCTGAAAATTAACCAGTAAAAACTGTGTATCACAACATAACGCTGCCCAAAATGCTTGCTTTGGACAAATCATCAGGAGAGATCAATTGCTGCAGAAGGATATCATGTTTGGTGAAGTAGAGGACCAGCAAGGGTGTGGGAGACCCACAGTGAGAAGGACTGGCACAATCACCACAATGATGGATTTGAACATGCTGGAGATTGTAAAGGAAACCCTGGTGGCGTAGTGGTTAACTGCTACAGCTGCTAACCAAAGGGTTGACAGTTCAAATCCACCAGGCACTCCTTGGAAACTCTATGGGACAGTTCTACTCTATCCTATAGGGTCGCTATGAGTCGGAATCGACTTGACAGCACTGGGTTTTTTGGAAGATTGTAAGGATGATGCAAGACCTCTCAATGTTTTGTTCTCTTATACGTAAATTTGATATGACAGTGGCCCTGACAGCACCTAATAACAACAACATTAGAACATAATAAGAATATACTAGGTTCATTTAATGGTGCTCAATATACTCTTTCATAATGCAAAAAACAGCATTAAAAAATGCAATCAAGTGAAATGTGCTTCTTTGTTGTTGTTCTTTAAATGCTAGCTGTAGAGCTAGCATTTCACTGTGTGGATCATAACAAATTATAGATAACATTGTGAAGAACGGGAATTCCAGAGCACTTAATTGTGCCCGTGGGGACCTGTACTTAGACAAAGAGACAGTCTTTTGAACAGAACAAGGGGATATTGTGTGGTTTAATATCAGGAAAGGTGTGCATCAGGGCATATGCTTTCACTGTACTTATTCAATCTGTATGCTGAGCAAATTAATCTGAGAAGCTGGACTAGGTAAAGAAGAATAGGGCATGGGATTGAAGAGAAACTCATTAACAACCTGCGATATGCAGACAACACAACTTTGCTTGAGGACTCGAAGCTCTTACTAATGAAGATCAAATACACTACGGATTGCACCTCAGCATAAAGAAAACAAAAATCCTCACAAGTGGATCGATGAGTCACATCACGTAAATGGAGAAAATATTGAAGTTGTCAGTGATTCGTTTTACTTGGATCCATAATCAACTTCCATGGAAGCAGCAGTCAAGAAATAAATGAAGTATTGCATTGGGCAAATCTGCTACAAAAAAACCTCTTTAAAGTATTAAAAAATCAAAGATGTCATTTTGAGAACTAACTTGCTCCTGACCCAGACCATGGTATTTTCAATCACCTTATATTATGCAAAAGTTGGACAATGAATAAGGAAGACCAAAGAAATATTGGTGTCTTTGAATTATGGTGATGGTGAAGAATATTGAATATACCATGGACTGCCAGAAGAATGAACAAATCTGTCTTGGAAGAAGTACATCCAGAACGCTCCTTAGAAGCTACGATGGAGATACTTCATCTTATATACTGTGGACATGTTATCAGGAGGAACCAGCTCCTGGAGGAGGTCCTCATGCTTGGTAAAGTGGAGGGTTAGTGAAAGAGAGGAAGATTCTCAACTAGATGGATCGACACAGTGGCTGCAACAATGGGATCAAGCATAGCAACAATTGTGAGAATGGTGAGGACCATTCTGTTTTACCCAGGGTTGCCATTAGTTGGAACCAAGTTGACAGCAACTAACAACAACATCAATGTACAGCCAGCTGGCCAGGAATTCTGGAGGTTAGGTTGTAAGTTAGGAATAGGTACTAGTCTAAGGTTTGGTGCCAACAGGTGGTTTGTATCACTTTTACCTTTAAAATTCATAGGGACATTTCTATTTAGGTCTTCCAGGACAATGGTCAAGATATGCTGATTAGTTGAGACATGTATAATTCAAACTTGGTTACACTAATTTTGTCTCCAAGATCCCTGGATATTGTCTAGGAGCATACTGGGGTCAAGGGGACCAACACACGATCTGCCCTTTACCAACTCAATATCTCCTATTTCTTTCTGCCTTAATCTTATACCCATACTCTTCTAACCAAGTAGAAAATAATTTAGCTTAGTTTTATTAAAGAATAGAGACAAGAAGAGGCTGGAGTATCAGAATCACATAATCCTAGACTTGCTTGACTGTCTTCACATAAATAATAAAAATGTCAAAAAGAGAAAAACATTCTAGTTTAATTTTGCAAATGATGCCATTCATTTCTGGAAATGAATGGCATACAGAGAAATAATAATAAATTTGTTTTACTACTTGTTACATTAAAAATTTTTTTTTTTTAATGTAGATATACATAAATTCACCAAAATGTGTTTGTAAAAGAATTAGTGACTTTCATTTCATAACTTCCTTTACAGGAGTTTTAAACAGCAGATAAACATTGGCCATTTGATAAGTGTAAGAATATTATTTTTCAAAACCTAACATTGAAATGACATGATTATTTGCTTGCCAATCACAGAAACACTATACAAGCACACCTGCTCCTCAGTTATCAACTATCTTATTATCCAATATTGCACATTTACAACAACAGTAAAAAAATCTACTAACCAACTATTTTTCATATTAACAATATATGTCTGGCAGTAACGAACACCAAGGTGGAAGGCAAGAGTAACGCCAGCTGTGATGGTTAATGTTATGTGTCAACTTGGCTGGGCCATCATTCTTAGTGGTTTGGTAGTTATGTAATCAGGCAGCTGTGTAATGATGTAGTCACCCTCTTTTTTGTGATCTGATGTCATCTTCATTTTCACATAACAACCTGGTCTTTGAAACCTAGCCAGTGGGTAAGTAAGGAGTGAGTATATTTAGTTGATTATCTAAAGACTCATGATTGACTTAAACTTTTAGTAAGCATAGTATATAGATGACTAAAAACTTTCCTTTCAGTATGTAGTAATAAGGGCCAAATTCTGCCCATGTTTACATCAAGGAACGGCTAATCAATTAATGCCCATTGAAACTGAATTAATACTTTTTGTGTTTGTTTTTATATAAAGCATATCATATAAGGGTTTCTGCCTTGATAACCATTTGTAGTCACTGAACCTTGTCCATATATCTATATCTATACTGGTTTCATATTTTATGCCAAGAATCAAGTTAAGCAAAATTATTTACATGAGAACATAAACATTTAATAAAAGATAAAAAGATAGATCTTATTTAACACAACTTGAAAATTAAATTATTAATAGAATCTCAACATCTCACATGATTGTGGTCCCATATATGTCATTATTGTGTACTGTGTAGTTGATTTGACTCATAAAACCCCCATAGGACAGAGTAGACCTGTCTATGAGAGAAAGATGTGGCAGTCTGCTTCCATAAAAATTTACAGCCTTGGAATCCCTATGGGGCAGTTCTACTCTGTCCTTTAAGCCCTCTGTGAGTCAGAATTGACTTGACAGCAAAGAGTTAATCTTCATGTGAATGATTTCCAGATATTTTCTCTCATGGAGCCTCAGCTGGGCTCAAACAGTCAGCAATACTGTGTTTTTTGCTCTGGTGGAGTATTTAGATAAGAGTATGAAGTATTTTTTTATGAAGTATTCTCTAGTATTTTTATTTTACTTTAGTTTGTTATAATTCATGGTGATATTGAAATTCAAATAACTTGGTAGTCATTTTCTTGCCATAATGTGACTTTAAAAACATACTTTAGTACGTTGGAAGTTTACAATCTTCAAAAGGAAAATATCTAACACATTTTGAACAAGTTTATGCCAGTACTGAGTGTTCTACCTGTAATAACTCATTTGTCAATAAAACAATGTTGTTGAAGGGGAATTATTATTGTCTTTGTTAAAGATTAGGAAACAGACTGAAAGATAATGAAACTTGCCCAAGGTGTCAAGATTAGTATGTGTTAAGGCTAGAATTTAGAAGGCAGTTTCATGTACAGCTGTATTTTGCAGCTAGATATATTTTCCTCATCATAGCAGAATAATGCATAAGAATCATCCTTCCTCCCAGAAAATAGTCTTCTCTACTTCTGGGGGTTGAAAAGTTCAAAAACATGGGCAAGAAGGAAACCAGAATCCTGAGCATTCAAATTCAACCTAACGACTAGAGCAGGTGACAAGTATTGCACAGTTATCTATTTCTAGTGGACTGTACTTAGTTTCTGATACTATTGTAGGTTATGAATCCTATAGCTCTTTTTTTTCCAAAAAACTTCACCAACATTGCCTTAAGTAATCTTTCAAGGACAAATAAAATATATAAATTTAATCAAACTTTAAAAAAAAATCTAAAATATACCTGTATTAGTGTTCTTCAGAGAAATGGGTCCAGTAAGATGATAGATAGATGATAGGTAGCTACATGGTAGACAGACAGACAGACAGATAGACAGACAGACAGACAGACAGATAGATAGATTGATTTAAGATATTTGTTCAAGCAATTGTGACTAGGAGGGTTTCTATGTTACAGGCTTGAGGCAGAATTTTTTCTCCAGAAAACGTCAGTTTTTTCTCTTAATACCTTCAACTAATTGAATGAGGCTCATCCACATTACTCAGGGTAATTTCCTTGTTTTGGAGGTGTTTTACTCATCTGAGCAGAGTGATATGGAATCAACTGATTATAAATGTTAATTACGTATACAAAATACCTTCAGAACAATCTCTAGACAAGTGTTTGACCAAACAACTGGGCATCATCACCTAGCCAAGAAGACACAAAATTAACCATCATATAATTCAATTCTTGATTGACCAATAAAATGGAAGAAAATCTTTGTAGTATTGAGGAAACACCACTATTAGAATTCAGTCAAATCTAAAATGTATACATTTTCTGAGCCTTTATATATTTATGTGATTTAAAACATATATAAATTTATATTTAAATATGAATATGTAAATACATTCATTGGACCTTAAAAAAATAATGAGCACATTTGAGCCAAAATTTAGGGATAGATATGATGAATAATGAATACCAGTACTACAATATTATGGCTTGGCAACAGTGAATTGATGGTTGATGAAGATGTTTGTTACCCATAAGTTTCATGATATGTAAGAAAAAAAAAATATTTGGACTAAATACTTTACTTTTTTTTCTCTGTTCTGTTTTTCTTTTTTTTTTAATTCCTTATGATTCCTTATAAAAATAACTTTATGAACTTCAGTCAGTCATAGCCATAAAAAACAAAATGTGGAGAAGAATAAAATAATGAATATAACAATTCACTTATGTACTTCTCCTAATTTTATTGGAATTGGACTGTTCATTTATCATTACCGGGGATTTTCAATGAGAATGATTTTGCATAACCTGCCACATTGTCTTTTCAGACTGACAAAATTGAAATATTGGAAGAGAAATAAAAATAGACAGCTTTAGAAGTTAAACATTAAATAAAAATAAAACACTGAAAATTCATCTTGCAATTAGAAAAGACAAAGTTTGCATAATGGATATAGATTAATTATAAAATAGATTAACTGTTACAGGGTAAGGAAAATATATTTAATTTATATTAAGTTAAAAAACGTATTTTAGTAACAACTTTTTTAAAAGAATAAGAATAACACAGAAAAACGTGATTTTAAAAACCCACTGAATATCTGGCCATAAGACAGGCTAACAAATGTAAATCAAATTTAATATATAGACTTTTTTTTAATTTACTAAGAAGAAATATTTCTATTTTAAAAAATCCTGGATGATGCAGGATTATTTGATGTTGCTTTTTTATATGAAAATTTCCTTTGCACATCTAATTTCCATAACGTGGTTGCAACAGACTACTTGAAATACTACTTTATAGCCATATTTAAGGGTAATAGACACTTTGTGACCAAGTAGCATTTTTGCCTGTGTTGGATTGGAGAAGGTGACAGAGTTGTACAAGGCTCCACTCCCCAGACTGGGTCCAGAGTAATAGTTAACTTGAGGACAAGCATCTTTCTTGCATTAGACAACAGTTTTTGATATTCTGAGAAAAAGTATTGTTCATGTACAGGCAGTACCCGGGTTACCAATGAGATCTGTTCATAACTGTCTTTAAGCATTTTCAGTGACTTAAAATCTTCATGTGCAGCAAGGGAAGGTGATTGTGATGAAGAATTTTTTGCAAATAGGGGTTGGTTCAATCATTTCAAAGCAACAGGCAAATTTACATAACATTAAAGGGCAAGCGTGATCTGCCTGCAAATTGGGCATTCTTAACCCAGGAACTGCCTGTATTTCAGAAACCAAAGATTAATCTGAAACATAACTACTTTTGAATAGACAAATAAATTGTCCCTTAGACTACATGTTGAGCTTTTGAGCTTCTCCCTCTCAATGTTACCTCTGTAACTAAGTACTTAGGAAAGGATCCAGTAAAATAATATGCACTATAGGTCAAACAAATGAAAACAAAACAAAATAAAACAAAAAAAAAATCTTTTAAGTGTGAGTTACCTCTGAAGTATTTCTATTTAAGTTGGCTGTTTGTGTAAGCTTTAGAACTCAGTAAAGTAGAATAAAAAAATATTCTAAATATCATGAGCAACTATTTGGATATCAGAAAATATATCAAGGACAGATGAGTACTTCAATACCTGAAGAGGAAGTCCCCATAGACAAGATACAAAAGGCAAAAAACAAAAGAAAAAAAGTTGCCATCGAGTTGATTCTGACTCATGGCAACCTGGTATGTGTCAGAATAGAATTACACTATGCTCTGTAGGGTTTTCAAGGCTGTGACCTTTTGGAATCAAATCACCAGGCCTTTCTCTGAGGCACCTCTGATTGGTTTCAAACCACCAAATTTCCCACTAGTAATTGGGTGTCCAGGTGCTCCTTGGAAACTCTATGTGGCCGTTCTACTCTGTCCTATAGGGTCACTATGAGTCGGAATCGACTCAACGGCAGTGGGTTTTTTTAATTGAGTGTTTAACTGTTTGTGCCACCACGGGCCACAGTAAGTAAGGCTGGCAGAATACATGTTTTGTTTGAAACTTAAGACAAATACTCAAAGAAAGGGAGGGTTAATTTATTTTACATGTCCAGGGGTGGAAGTATATTGCAAAAAATAATGATTGATAATGGGAGAATCAGACAGCATAAAATAATATCAGTAATCTAAATCCATCAATTGTTTATTCATTCATTGACATATTCAACATATTCTTAATTGTTTACTATGTTTTACACATTGTACCGTTCCTTAGAAATTCAAATATTAATAGGATATACCAGGTCCCTTCCCTTCTGGAAATTGTACAGTTTAGTAGGGGGTACAGTCTCTACAACTCACTGTCTTTTTCTAATTTGTGTTTGGGTGTGCAGGGTGTGTGTGTGTGAGTGTGTTTATGACACCTTCTTTCACAGAATATTCATTAAACTCAGGCCTACTCTTATACGTTAGGACGCCGTGGTATCATTCATTCTATTAAAGGAAAGAGGTCCGAATACATAATTCCCTTGTTAAAGGAATTCTGTAACTGTTCTGTTTTCACTTCTCAACTGTGAAGTGTTAGTTTGAAACAAACTTTCTTCTTCTGGAACTGACATTTCATTCTGATTATAAACACCCTTCAACATCCCCAGAAGTGGTTCTAAACCTGGGAAGCATATGCCTCCAGGGAAAATGTGTGGAGTATTTGGGTTATCACAATGATTGGGGTGTCACTATTAAAATTTTGTGGGTGAGAACTGATAAAGATACATGGTCTGCAATATGAAACAGTCAAAATAACAAAGAATTATACTATTCAAAAGGCCAGTCGTACCTCTCAGGAGAATCACTCTCCAGCTCTTGATTCTCAGTAATTTCCACTTTGTTCTCCCTTGGAAGATGCTCTTTCAAAGACGTACCATTTTCCAGAGATGCTTCTTCTAATCCTACCTCTCAACACATCAAAATATCTATACCCTCTTTAATCTTCTAGGATAGCTACATGTTAGGAAAATGGGCAAATTATTAAATTATTCTCACTAATTTGTGAAGGACTATCTGCCTAATCTACTCATCCCAACCAAGAGGTAAATCATCTCTGTGTTTGAATTCCTTTGTCTGATAATATATCAGTTTAACTGAACACGTATTTATGGAACAGATACCTTGAGTGAAACATTGCACTAAGTTGTAAAACCTAAAGCCTCTCTTTAAGGACTCATTAAAATTTCATTAACAGACCATTAAAAATTGCTATATGTTACAACAAAAACATATCATACGTATAAAGCATTGATTTGAAACTTATTTCTTACACTTTGTATAAGATTGAATAAGTTATTTAGCATCTCTATCCACAAATACAACTTTTAAAAAGGATCAATTGAAATTATCTATGAAAATACTTAGGAGACAGAAAGTAGTTAATAAATTTTGCTTATTACTATTTTCAAAATTGTCCCAGTTTTAAAGGCAAGAAAATATCTCAGGTAAATTTACACTTGTCTGAGATAACATTTGAGTTGTAGAAATGAGTATAACCTGAGGTTTTCTGATGTTAGGTCCACAGTTAGTTCCATTGCAACACACTGCTTTTGTTAAAGAGAATTTTAGATGCTGAGGAAAGCTAGATGGGATACTTTTGGTAAAGGATGACACTTCAGTCTTTTCCAAAATATTTAGTAGTCAAGTGTCTAATTCTCTGACTAGAAGGGTGACATCTGCATCCAGCCATTGCTGTAGCAAGAAAAAGTGAAATTATGAGAGCCAGTTGCCCTTTCAGTCTAACACTTTAGAATCTAAAGAATTTGCCTTTTTAAAAATGATGGTACTACTATACTGCTATTAAAAATAATAGAGAGAGAGATTGAAACTGAGGGAGAACCACATAAGAACCACAGCTGTTACTGGAAAAATGACACTGGCTCAAGCCCAGCCTTGAAGTTTCTGGACATTATTTAAAAAATAAAATAAGAACAAGAGAAACTGCATAACCAACCATAGTTTCTTTCATTTACAGATTGGAGAAAGAAAATAACCTTGAAGATAACCGATGACTTTGACCCCCCTTTAGACTTATATGGAATATCCTTGGAGCCTCAATCTAGGTGAATGAATGCTAACCTTACATGGATTTCCAAGATAGGCCATGAGTAAAAAGTGCAGTAAATTAACTTTAAAGTCACATAAATATTGTTCCTTCTTCTTAAACATTTATTGAGAGCCAAAGTCTTCATAATTATATTAAATTTTTTTTTTTTTTAATTATATAAGCTGGTTTCAATTCAGAATCCATTTTATTTAGGTGTTCATAAAGGTAACGGACAGGAAACGAAAAATGGTAGACATTGTCCTAAGTGCCTAAAATACAAAATTCATCTTAGGTAGATACTATTTTATCCACATTTTAATGTGGAAACGTGGAATGGTATTGGAAAGTATAAAATGTATCTCAGGCAGGGCCAATATGGTGGAGTAGTCAGATGATTCTGACAATCCCTCTTACAATAAAGGCCCAAAAAAACAAGTGAAATAAGTATATTTATGACAAGCCAGGAGCCCTAAACATCAAAGGCAAAGTTAGAAAAGGGACTGAGTGGCAGGGGGAGGGAGAGGCGGTTCAGAAGCAGAGAGGAGTTGCTGGACCTGAAACACCAGGGACCCCCAGGCACCATTCCTGGGAGTGATTGTGGTAGGCTGGCAGTAGCATCCCAGCTGCAGTTTCCTCAGGGAAAGTCAGCCAGCCACACAGCCTACTCAAACCTCCAGAACCAGAAAAGAAAGCTGCTCTTGGCAAAAGCTAAATACTTGCGTATATTTTACCACACTCCCAGCCCCCAAGCTGGCATAGGTGCTGTCGATTTCCTGAGCCATTCTCCCGGCCTTGGAGAAGGAATAAATTCACCACTGGGGGAAAAGATAATCAGCCAGCTTCACTAACCTAGGGAGCTCAGGACAGAAGCAGCTCCTCTCCAGGCATAAAAGATCTGTTGACTTTCAATATCTTTCCCCCCTGCATGGAGCTGTGTGGGCCTATTTCAGGAGAATAGGCCCTTGTTGGCAGACTACAACTGTTTCAGCTGTGCGGTGGAGAGGTGGGTGTTTGATGTTTGACACCGCTTTGCTTATTAAACAGGATTCTCACTTCCCACATCAGGGGCTTAAAGGCTGGTGGCTCCACACATATCACCAGGCCACGTGGGACAAGAGTCCAAGGATAACTGGTACCTCCCAGACCTTACAACCAAAAGTATTGGGTGTCAATGGTCCATCTGCAGAACCCCCCATCTGTGCGCTCTAGGGACCAGGGATGCAGATTCCTCACAGGCACTCGGGGGACTGTTCTCAGCCCACTGCCTTGTTCAGAGTGTGACCCCTGCAGCAACCAGATACCTGTACGCACACCAATCACCATTGCCACTCTAAGACTGTAGGACAGAGCCTGTACCATGCACTTGATGACCAACTACCAGGATACCTGAGCTGAATCCATACAAGAAAAGTGAATGGACTCCTAGGCTCATATACATGATAAGAGCTATAGCCAGTTGGTGATAGGATGTTAGAACTTCAAAGGCAAAAATAATGAAGCTAGCTCAGTCAAGCAACCTATCTGGGCATATCACAACAAAACAAAACAAGAAGCTAGGATACAGTAAGCAAACATAAAATAAACTAATATGATAACTTATAGATGGCTCAGAGACAACAGACAATATCAAATCAAACAAAGAAGCAGATCATGATCTTTTCAACAAGCTCTTTTTTTTCTCAAAACAAAGAATCAAGGGATCTTCTGGATGAAGGTGCCTTCCTGGAATTAGCAGATGTGGAATACAAGAGATTAATACACAAAACTCTTCAAGACATCAGGACCGAGATTAGGAAGGAGATCAGGAAATACGCAGAACAAGCCAAGGAACACACAGATAAAGCTGTAAAAGAAATTGAAAATGTTACTCAAGAACGTAATAAAAACTTAATAAGCTGCAAGGCTTCATAGGGAGGCAGCAATCAGAAATTAAGAACATTAACAATAAAATTACAGAATTAAACACCTCAATAGAAAGTCAGAGAAGCAGAATTGGGGAAGTGGAAGGTAGAATTAGTGAGAAAGAAGATAAAACACTTGGCACCAATACATTTGAAGGAAAATCAGATAAAAAATTTTAAAAAATGAAGGAACCCTAAGAATCATATATGTAATCTATAAAAAGAAATAACCTATGAATGATTGGAGTACCAGAACAGGGAGGGACACCAGAAAATACAGAGCAAATTGTTGAAGATTTATCTGCAGAAAACTTCCCTGATATTGAGAGGAGATAGCTATCCAAGATGCTCGTCGAACTCCACATAAGGTAGATCTCAAAAGAAAGTCACGAAGACATATAATCAAACTTGTCAAAATGAAAAATAAAGAGAGTATTTTAAGAGTGGCTAGGGATAAACTAAAAGTCACCTACAAAGGGTAGTCAATAAGAATAAGCTCAGACTACTTACCAGAAACCACATAGGCAAGAATGCAACAGGATTACTTATATAAAGCATTGAAGGAAAAAAAAATTGTCAGCCAAGAATTGTATATCCAGCAAAACTGTCTCTCAAATATGAAGGTGAAATTAAGACATTTCCAGATAAACAGAAGTTTAGGGAATTCTAAAAACCAAACCAACCTACAAGAAATACTTAAGGGAGTTATCTGGTTAGAAAATCCATAATATCAAATATCAATCAAACACTAGAACACAGAAGAGACAAATGAGATGGCAACCAAGGTAGGGAAATCAAAAAAATAAATCAAGATAAAAAAATCACAGAACAGGGAAACAGTGATGTCATTATGTGAAAGAAGGGAACATTAAAAAAACAAAGACGGGCAGAGAAACTTAGTCATAGATCTTTCATATGGAGAGGAAGACAAGGCGATATAAGGAAATAAAAGTTAGGTTTAAACTTGGAAAGATAGGGGTAAATATTAAGGTAACCACAAAGGAGACTAACAATCCTACTCATCAAAATAAAATACAAGAAAAAAAAATAGAGACTCAGCAGAAACAAAATCAACAACAACAAATAAGAAGAAAAGACTATGTATAAACTACTTAGTGCAAAAAATAGAGAAAAAGAAACTGTCAACAACACACAAAAAAGGACAACAAAATGACAGCACTAAACTCATAAAAAAAAAAAGAACATACCTGTCCATAATTATGCTGAATGTAAATGGACTAAATGCACCAATAAAGAGACAGAGAGTGGCTGAATGGATTAAAAAAACACGGTCCTACAAGAGACACACCTTAGACTTAGAGACACAAACAAACTAAAACACAAAGAATGGAAAAAAATGTATCAAGCAAACAACAATCAAAAAACAGCAGGCATGGCAATATTAATTTCGGACAAAATAGATTTTAAAGTTAAATCCACCACAAAAGATAAGGAAGGACACTATGTAATTATTAAAGGGACAATACACCAAGAACATATAACCATATCAAATATTTATGCACCCAATGACAGGGCTGCAAGATACATAAAACAAACTCTATCAGCATTGAAAAGTAAGATAGACAGCTCCACAATTACAGTAGGAGGCTTCAACACACCACTTTCAGAAAAAGACAGGACATCCAGAAAGAAGCTCAATAAAGACAGGAAAGATCTAAATGCCACAATCAACCAACTTGATCTCATAGACGTATACAAAACACTCCACGCAACAGCAGCCAAGTTACTTTCTTTTCTAGTGCACATAGAACGTTCTCTAGAATAGATCACATATTATGTCATGAAGCAAGTCTCAGCAGAATCCAAAACACTGAAATATTACAAAACATCTTCTCAGACCATAAAGCCATAAAAGTAGAAATCAATAACAAAAAAAAGCAGAGAAAAGAAATCAAACACTTGGAAACTGAACAATACCCTGCTCAAAAACAACTGGGTTATAGAAGACATTAAGGATAGAATAAAGGAATTCATAGACTCCAATAAGAATGAAAACACTTCCTATCAGAACCCTTGAGACACAGAAAAAGCAGTGCTCAGAGGTCAATTTATATCAATAAGTGCACACATACAAAAAGAAGAAAGGGACAAAATCAAAGAATTATCCCTAGAACTTGAACAAATAGAAAGAGAGCAGCAAAAGAAACCCTCGGGCACCAGAAGAAAGCAAATAATAAAAATTAGAGCAGAATTAAAAGACATAGAGATCAGAAAAACAACTGAAAGAATTAACAAGGTCAAAACCTGGTTCTCTGAAAAAAAATTAAAAATTGATAAATACTTGGCCAAACTGACAAAAGAAAAACAGGAGAGGAAGCAAATAACCCGAATAAGAAATGAGATGGTGTTATCACATCAGACCCAACTGAAATTAAAAGAACCATATCAGATTTTTTTTATCAGATTACTATGAAAATTTGTATTCGAATTTGAAAACCTAGAAGAAATGATGAATTCCTAGAAACACACTACCTACCTAAACTAACACAAACAGAGGTAGAACTAAACAGACCTGTAACAAGAAGGGATTGAAAAGGTAATCAAAAAACTCCCACCAAAAAAACACCCTGGCCCTGACCCTGACAGCTTCACTGCAGTTGTAGAGAGAAGTTGTTCAGAGAAGAGGTAACACAACTACTACTAAATGTATTTCAGAACACAGAAAAGGATGGAATACTCCCAAACTCATTCTATGAAGCCAGCATATCCCTGTTACCAAAACCAGGGAAAGATACCACACAAAAAAGAAAATTACAGACTTATATCCCTCATGAACTTAGATGTAAAAATCCTCAACAAAATTTTAGTCAACAGAATTCAACAACATATCAAAAAAATAATTCACCATGACCAAGTGGAATTCATATCAGGTATGCAGGAATGGTTCAACATTAGAAAAATAATTAATGTAATCCACCACATAAATAAAACAAAAGACAAGTATCACATGATTTTATCGATTGATGCAGAAAAGGCATTTGACAAAGTTCAACACCCACTGATGATAAAAACTCTCAGCAAAATAGGCATAGAAAGAAAATTCCACAGCATAATAAATGGCATTTATACAATGCCAACAGCCAACATTATCCTAAATGGAGAGTCTGAAAGCACTCCCCTTGGGATTGGGAAGCAGACAAGGATACCCTTTATAATCCCTCTTATTCAACATTGTGCTGGAGGTCCTAGCCACAGCAATTAGGCTAGATAAGAAAATAAAGGGCATCCAGACTGGTAAGAAAGAAGTAAAAGTATCTCTATTTGCAAATGAAATGATCTTACACACAGAAAACCCTAAAGAATCCTCAAGGAAACTACTGAGAGTAATAGAAGAGTTCAGCAGAATATCAAGATAGTAGAGAAACATACAAAAATCAGTTGGATTCTTCAAAACCAACAAAAAGAACATCAAGGAGGAAATCACCAAATCAATACCACTTACAGCAACCCCCAAGAAGATACTTAGGAATAAATCTTACCAGAGATATAAAAGACCTATATAAAGAAAACACAAGACACTATTGCAAGAAACCAAGAGACCTACATAAGTGGAAAAACATACCATGTTTATGGATAGAAGACTTAACATTGTAAAATTGTCTATTCTACCAAAAGCGATCTATAGATACAATGCATTTCCAATCCAAATTCCAATGACTTTTTTTTATGAGATGGAGGAACAAATCACCAACTTCATATGGAAGGGAAAGAGGCCCAGGATAAGTAAAACATTACTGAAAAAGAACAAAGTGGGAGGCCTCACACTAACAAATTTTGAACCTGTTTTTATTATACCGCCACTGTAGTGCAAACTGCGTGGTGCTGGTACAACAACAGATACATAGACCAACGGAATGGAATAGAGAATCAAGAAGTAAATCCATCCACATATGAGCAGCTGATATTTGACAAAGGCCCAATATCAGTTAAATCGGGAAAAGACAGTTTCTTTAACAAATGGTGCTGGCATAACTGGATATCCATCTGCAAAAAAATGAAACAAGAACCATTCCTCACACCATGAACAAAAATTAACTCAAAATGGATCAAAGACCTAAATATTAAATCTAAAATGTTAAAGATCATGGAAGAAAAAATAGGGGCAATGCTAGGAGCTCTAACACACGACACAAACAGTATACAAAACATTACTAAGAATGCACAAATACCAGAAGAGAAACCAGATAACTGGGAGCTACTAATACTCAAACGCTTATGCTCATCCAAAGACTTCACCAAAAGAGTAGAAAGGTTACCTACAGACTGGGAAATAGTTTTTAGCTAAGACATTTCCAGTCAGCGTCTGGTCTATAAAATCCATGTGACACTGCAAAAACTCAACTACAAAAAGATAAATAACCCAATTAAAAAATGGGCAAAGGATATGAACAGACACTTCACTAAAGAAGACATTCAGAGAGCTAACAGGTACGTGAGGAAATGCTCATGATCATTAGCCATTAGAGAAATACAAATCAAAACTACAGTGAGATTCCATATCACTCCAACAAGGCAGGGGTTTGTGTACCATGGTTTCAGGGGACATCTAAGTTAATTGGCATAATAAAATCCATTAAGAAAACATTCTGCATCCCATTTTGGAGAGTGGCGTCAGGAGTCTTAAATGTTAGCAATCAGCTATCAAAGGTGCATCAATTGGTCTCAAACCACATGGAACAAAGGAAAATGAAGAACACCAAAGACACAAGGTATTATGAGCCCAAGAGATAGAAAGGGCCATATACACCAGTGACTATATCAGCCTGAGACCAGAAGAACTAGATGGTGCCCAGCTACAAGTGATGACTGCCCTAACAGGGAACACAACAGAGAATCCCTGGTGGAGCAGGAGGTAGACCTCAAATTGTCATAAACAGACCAGACTTGATGGTCTGACTGAGAGTAGGAGGACCCCGGAAGTCATGGTCCCTAGACCTTCTGTTAGCCCAAGACAGGAACCATTCCCAGAGCCAACTTTTCAGATAGGGTTTGTTCTGGAATATGGGATAGAAAATGATACTGAAGAGTGAGCTTCTTGGATCAAGTAGACACATGAGACTATGTGGGCAGTTCCTGTCTGGAGGGGATATGAGAGGACAGAGGAGTTCAGAAGCTGGCTGAATGGACATGAAAATAGAAAGTGGAGAGGAGTGTGCTGTCTCATTAGGGGAAGAGCAACTAGGAGTATATAGCAAGGTGTATATAAATTTTTGTATGAGAGACTGACTTGATTTGTAAACTTCCACTTAAAGCACAATAAAAAAAAAAAAAAAATTATCTCAAAGGTGACTTCAGTCCCTAGGAAGATATTGAAATACTGCATTTCACTTGATAGCTGAAATATATAGATCAGAGTAAAACTGCATTATAGTTGATTTTGGCGTACTTATTTACGTATGGTAGTGAAGTTCATACAGATTTGTGCAGCCTCAAGCTTTTCAAGTAATTCATGCAATCTCCAAGCCATTAAGGTTATTCAGTGATTGGCAATCTTAAAAAGAGCTCATTTTAAAATCTCACATTCCAAGAGGACCTTAACTTCTATGTCTATATTAACCCTGTTAATATCACCCTTAGCTTTATGCTTCGACATCTTGAACAATAACATTCAAGGTTAACAATATATTTTATAAACATCTTCATGCACAGCCAGAATAAGTACAGTAGAACTTAACACAGTATTTGTATCTCATGTATTGAATTGAGAGTTACACAAATATAACCCACCAAAAAAACAAAAACAAATATAGCACGTATCTAATAATAGTTACAGAACAGAACAAAATTACCTAGAATATTTACTTTAAATGGGATTTAAAATCATATGTTCTATTTTTATGACCAAAAATGTAATTCATTATTAAAAAATTATAAATATGTACATGTTTAACAGTCCACTGAGAAAAAAACCACCTACATCCACATAGTTTAATCCATCTCAACTTTACCATAATTTTACTATTCCACCGTAAGATGTCTGTGTATGTATTCCAACACCAACTCTAAATGTCTTCTCGAACACCAACTACAAACTCATTCCTCCTTTTCCTGACTCTAACCACCTGTAACTAGGTCATATCTCACAAGTTAAAGGACATAGTTCTCTGGAATGCCAAGTCTTCCCTAGACTCCAGACACCAGGCACAAATTCAGGTATCCTTAGAATATGCATACTTCTGATCTGGTGGCTGAAAATTCAGTGCTTCCCAATAACTTCTCAGGACACCAGATTCCATCTCTGGGTTCCTCAAAACACCCTTACTTATGACCTGCTGGATTCAAATGTAGGGGTTCCCACTACCACCTTAATTTAAGTAATTCACTAGAATGATTCACAGAATTTAATAAAGCATTATACTTATGGTTACAGTTTTATTATGAAGGATAAAAATCAAGACCAGCATAAAGAAGAGATGCACTGGGCAAGGTCTGGGAAGATCTTAAACGTAGAACTTCTGTGTGTCTAATGCTGCTATAACAGAAATACCACAAGTGGTTGGCTTTAACAAACAGAAATTTATTTTCTCACATTTTTGGAGGTTAGAAGTCTAAATTCAGGGTGTCATCTCTAGGGGAAGTCTTTCTCTCTCTGTTGGCTCTGGGGAAAGGTCCTGGACTCTTCAGCTTCTGTTTCGTGGCTCCTTGAAGATGTCCATACGGCTTGGCATCTATCTTCCCCCATCTCTGTTTGCTTAATCTTCTCCTTTTATATCTTATAAAGACTGACTCAAGGTACACCCTACGCTAATCCAGCCTCATTAACATAACAAATGCAACCCATCCCCAAATTAAATTATAACTACAGACATAGAGGTTAGGTTTACAACACATAATTGGGGGGAACAAAACTCAATCATAACAGTTCCAAAGATGTGCCTCTCTCCCATGCTTTGATATCTTTTACCAGCCAGGAAGCTCACCTGATCTTCAGTGTCCAGAGATTTATTGGAGTTCCATTACATAGGTGTAACTGCTTGAATCCTTGACCAAGTCATTGAACTCTATCTCTAGCTTCCTTTTCCTCCCCATAGGTTAGGGAAAAGTAAACCTTTCTTGTTTGATTAGCCACCCCCCGCCCCCCCACCTAGAGTTATCTTATTAACATAAACTATCAACTGTGCTCTGGAACTCTTAATGAATAAAAAAGACATTCTAATTACTAGGGAAGTTTCGAGAGTTTATAAGTCACCTCCCAGTAACTGGAGATAAAGACCAAATTCTTTGTTAAACTAATTATTTACCCACAACTTTGTTAAACTAATTATTTATAAACTTCACTATTCCTGAACCACTACTACAGAAAAATTAAAGTTTCAAATAACTGTGTTATTCCTCCCAAAAACATTGGTGGTGGGGGCATTTAAATGTACATCGGACAGTTCAACTCCTTGAAAAATACCATCAAAAGACCATTTTCTTGAAAAACATTTTTGAATCCCTTGCTTAAGGGTGACTTAGGACACAAAGGAGAAAAAATCCTCCAAAAAATGTTGGTCATTTTTTATTTCTAAATAATTTCTTCACCCATTCTATCTTCCTACATCTTCCTCTGCCCCTAACCCTTCCATTCAACAGCACTTCTACTGCTTGGCCTGGCAGAAAGTCACAAAACTCAATTATCTATTAAAAAATCACTCTCAGAACAAAGAAGACCCTTTATAATTGATTTTTAGGACAGCCTTGGGGTGAACTGATGGCCATCATCAAATAATTTTCAAAGCCTTTAAAATATACAAAAAAAAAGTGCAAAGAAAAACAGACTAGTTATGGGAAAACAAATATTCAATAAAAATCTTTCTGGTGGAGGCAGGGCCAAGATGGCCGACTAGGTGGATGCTACCGCGGATCCCTCTTGCAACAAAGACTTGGAAAAACAAGTGAATCGATCACACACATAACAATCTACCAACCCTGAACAACAAACAGATTTAGAGATGGAGAACGAACAAATACGGGGAGGCAGCGATTGTTTTCAGAGCCTGAAGCCAGCATACCAGTCAGGTGACATTCGGCGCCCAATTTGGGGCAGAGCCCAGGGGGGCAGACGGCACAAACAAGGGGCCCAGCCCTAGCCCCCGAACTCATTCCGGAAGGGGGCCCAGCCAGTTCGCGTGGGCGGCGTGGCAGCGCAGCTGGTGGGAAAAGTCCCTGGGAGGCAGTGACTGGTCTGGGAGCGGGGAGAGCAGTGTCCCAGCCGGGGAGCCGTCCCACCGGGATTTCGCAGGGGCGCGGGCGCAGGGAGCTGCTCCACCCCCCTGAACTAACCCCGGGAGGGGGCCCAGCTGGTTCGCGCGCGTGGCGTGGCGACGCAGCCGGTGGGAGAAGTCCCCGGGAGACACTGACGGGTCTTGGAGCGGGGAGAGTGGCGTCCCAGCTGGGACGCGCGGTTGTGGCGCAGGCGCGGGGAGCAGCTCCACTCGCCTGAGCTGACCCCGGGGGGAGCCCAGCCAGTTTGCGGAGGCAGCGCGGCGATGCGGCAGGCGGGACAGGGAGTTCCCGGGAGGCAGTGACTGATTCTGGAGTCGGAAGTGCACCATCCCAGGCTGGCAGCGGAGCATCTGACCGTGACTCCAGCGGGCCAGACCCCCCGGGGGCAATCTCCACACAGCCAGCACACATAGGCGACGTGCCCCACGGAAATCTCAGATATAATAGTCGTTCCAAGCAAGACAAGCAACTCCGGCTATATTCTGAGGTGCTATTCTCCTATCTCTCTGATCCCTCCCCCACCCTCCCCAGGTGGCTTCATTAACATCCGAATAGCCTGAGCCAGAGGGAGAACTCTGATAGGGATTTGACTGCATTTTTTTTTAGCGGATTTTCTGGAAAAACTAGTTTCCCAGTGATGGCTCGGAGACAGCAGTCCATATCAAACCACTTAAAGAAGCAGACCATGACAGCTTCTCCAACCCCCCAAACAAAAGAATCAAAATCTTTCCCAAATGAAGATACAATCCTGGAATTATCAGATACAGAATATAAAAAAAACTAATTTACAGAATGCTTCAAGACATCACAAACGAAATAAGGCAAACTGCAGAAAAAGCCAAGGAACACACTGATAAAACTGTTGAAGAACTCAAAAAGATTATTCAAGAAAATAGTGGAAAAATTAAGAAGTTGCAAGAATCCATAGAGAGACAGCATGTAGAAATCCAAAAGATTAACAATAAAATTACAGAATTAGACAACGCAATAGGAAGTCAGAGGAGCAGACTCGAGCAATTAGAATGCAGACTGGGACATCTGGAGGACCAGGGAATTAACACCAACACAGCTGAAAAAAAAAATCAGATAAAAGAATTTTAAAAAAATGAAGAAAACCTAAGAATCATGTAAGACTCTATCAAGAAGGATAACTTCCGTGTGATTGGAGTCCCAGAACAGGGAGGGAGGACAGAAACACAGAGAAAATAGTTGAAGAACTCCTGACGCAAAACTTCCCTGACATCATGAAAGACGAAAGGATATCTATCCAAGATGCTCATCGAACCCCATTTAAGATTGATCCAAAAAGAAAAACACCAAGACATATTATCATCAAACTCGCCAAAACCAAAGGTAAACAGAAAATTTTAAAAGCAGCCAGGGAGAAAAGAAAGGTTTCCTTCAAGGGAGAATCAATAAGAATAAGTTCTGACTACTCAGCAGAAACCATGCAGGCAAGAAGGGAATGGGACGACATATACAGGGTACTGAAGGAGAAAAACTGCCAGCCAAGGATCATATATCCAGCAAAACTCTCTCTGAAATATGAAGGCGAAATTAAGATATTTACAGATAAACACAAGTTTAGAGAATTTGCAAAAACCAAACCAAAGCTACAAGAAATACTAAAGGATATTGTTTGGTCAGAAAACCAATAATATCAGATACCAGCACAATACAAGGTCACAAAACAGAACATCCTGATATCAACTCAAATAGGGAAATCACAAAAACAAACAAATTAAGATTAATTAAAAAAAGAAAAAAATGCACATAACAGGGAATCATGGAAGTCAATAGGTAAAAGATCACAATAATCAAAAAGAGGGACTAAATACAGGAGCCTTTGAACTGCCAGATGGAGAGTGATACAAGGCGATATAGAACGATACAAGTCAGGTTTTTACTTAGAAAAATAGGGGTAAATAATAAGGTAACCACAAAAACGTATAACAACTCCATAACTCAAGATAAAAGCCAAGAAAAACGTAACGACTCAACTAACATAAAGTCAAACACTATGAAAATGAGGATCTCACAATTTACTAAGAAAAACGCCTCAGCACAAAAAAGTATGTGGAAAAATGAAATTGCCAACAACACACATGAAAAGGCATCAAAATGACAACACTAAAAACTTACTTATCTATAATTACCCGGAATGTAAATGGACTAAATGCACCAATAAAGAGACAGAGAGTCACGGACTGGATAAAGAAACACGATCCATCTATATGCTGCCTACAAGAGACACACCTTAGACTTAGAGACACAAACAAACTAAAACTCAAAGGATGGAAAAAAATATATCAAGCAAACAATAAGCAAAAAAGAAGAGGAGTAGCAATATTAATTTCTGACAAAATAGACTTTAGACTTAAATCTACCACAAAGGATAAAGAAGGACACTATATAATGATAAAAGGGACAATTGATCAGGAAGACATAACCATATTAAATATTTATGCACCCAATGACAGGGCTGCAAGATACATAAATCAAATTTTAACAGAACTGAAAAGTGAGATAGACACCTCCACATATATAGTAGGAGACCTCAACACACCACTTTCGGAGAAGGACAGGACATCCAGTAAGAAGCTCAATAGAGACACAGAAGACCTACTTACAACAATCAACCAACTTGACCTCATTGACTTATACAGAACTCTCCACCCAACTGCTGCAAAGTATACTTTTTTTTCTAGTGCACATGGAACATTCTCTAGAATAGACCACATATTAGGTCATAAAACAAACCTTTGCAGAGTCCAAAACATTGAAATATTACAAAGCATCCTCTCAGAGCCCAAGGCAATAAAACTAGAAATCAATAACAGAAAAACTAGGGAAAAGAAATCAAATACTTGGAAACTGAACAATACCCTCCTGAAAAAAGACTGGGTTATAGAAGACATCAAGGAGGGAATAAGGAAATTCATAGAATGCAACGAGAATGAAAATACTTCCTATCAAAACCTCTGGGACACAAAAAAGCAGTGCTCAGAGGCCAATTTATATTGATAAATGCACACATACAAAAAGAAGAAAGGGCCAAAAGCAGAGAACTGTCCCTACAACTTGAACAAATAGAAAGTGAGCAACAAAAGAACCCATCAGGCACCAGAAGAAAACAAATAATAAAAATTAGAGCTGAACTAAATGAATTAAAAAAAAAGAACAGAAAAACAATTGAAAGAATTAACAAAGCCAAAAGCTGGTTCTTTGAAAAAATTAACAAAATTGATAAACCATTGGCTAGACTGACTAAAGAAATACAGGAAAGGAAACAAATAACCCGAAAAAGAAACGAGAAGGACCACATCACAACAGAAACAAATGAAATTAAAAGAATCATTTCAGATTACTACGAAAAATTGTACTCTAACAAATTTGCAAACCTAGAAGAAATGGATGAATTCTTGGAAAAACACTACCTACCAAAACTAACACATTCAGAAGTAGAACAACTAAATAGACCCATAACAAAAAAAGAGATTGAAACGGTAATCAAAAAACTCCCAACAAAAAAAAGCCCTGGCCTGGACGGCTTCACTGCAGAGTTCTACCAAACTTTCAGTGTAGAGTTAACACCACTACTACTGAAGGTATTTCAAAGCATAGAAAATGACAGAATACTACCCAACTCATTCTATGAAGCCACCATCTCCCTGATACCAAAACCAGGTAAAGACATTACAAAAAAAGAAAATTATAGACCTATATCCCTCATGAACATAGATGCAAAAATCCTCAACAAAATTCTAGCCAATAGAATCCAACAACACATCAAAAAAATAATTCACCCTGATCAAGTGGGATTTATACCAGGTATGCAAGGCTGGTTTAATATCAGAAAAACCGTTAATGTAATCCACCACATAAATAAAACAAAAGATAAAAACCACATGATCCTATCAATTGATGCAGAAAAGGCATTTGACAAAGTCCAACACCCATTCATGATAAAAACTCTTACCAAAATAGGAATTGAAGGAAAATTCCTCAACATAATAAAGGGCATCTGTGCAAAGCCAACAGCCAATATCACTCTAAACGGAGAGAACCTGAAAGCATTCCCCTTGAGAACGGGAACCAGACAAGGATGCCCTTTATCACCGCTCTTATTCAAAATCGTACTTGAAGTCCTAGCCAGGGCAATTAGGCTAGACAAAGAAATAAAGGGTATCCGGATTGGCAAGGAAGAAGTAAAGTTATCACTATTTGCAGATGACATGATCTTATACACAGAAAACCCTAAGGAATCCTTAAATATCAATAAAAAGAACACCGAAGAGGAAATAACCAAATCAATACCATTCACAGTAGCCCCGAAGAAGATAAAATACTTAGGAATAAATCTTACCAAGGATGTAAGAGACCTATACAAAGAAAACTACAAAGCTCTACTACAAGAAATTCAAAAGGACATACTTAAGTGGAAAAATATACCTTGCTCATGGATAGGAAGACTTAACATAGTAAAAATGTCTATTCTACCAAAAGCCATCTATACATATAACACACTTCCGATCCAAATTCCAATGTCATATTTTAAGGGGGTAGAGAAACAAATCACCAATTTCATATGGAAGGGAAAGAAGCCCCGGATAAGCAAAGCATTACTGAAAAAGAAGAAAGTGGGAGGCCTCACTCTACCTGATTTCAGAACCTATTATACGGCCACAGTAGTCAAAACAGCCTGGTACTGGTACAACAACAGGCACACAGACCAATGGAACAGAATTGAGAACCCAGATATAAATCCATCCACGTATGAGCAGCTGATATTTGACAAAGGCCCAGTGTCCGTTAATTGGGGAAAAGATAGTCTTTTTAACAAATGGTGCTGGCATAACTGGATATCCATTTGCAAAAGAATGAAACAGGACCCATACCTCACACCATGCACAAAAACTAACTCCAAGTGGATCAAAGACCTAAACATAAAGATTAAAACGATAAAGATCATGGAAGAAAAAATAGGGACAACCCTAGGAGCCCTAATACAAGGCATAAACAGAATACAAAACATTACCAAAATTGATGAAGAGAAACCTGATAACTGGGAGCTCCTAAAAATCAAACATCTATGCTCATCTAAAGACTTCACCAAAAGAGTAAAAAGACCACCTACAGACTGGGAAAGAATTTTCAGCTATGACATCTCCGACCAGCGCCTGATCTCTAAAATCTACATGATTCTGTCAAAACTCAACCACAAAAAGACAAACAACCCAATCAAGAAGTGGGCAAAGGATATGAACACACATTTCACTAAAGAAGATATTCAGGCAGCCAACAGATACATGAGAAAATGCTCTCGATCATTAGCCATTAGAGAAATGCAAATTAAAACTACGATGAGATTCCATCTCACACCAACAAGGCTGGCATTAATCCAAAAAACACAAAATAATAAATGTTGGAGAGGCTGCGGAGAGATTGGAACTCTTATACACTGCTGGTGGGAATGTAAAATGGTACAACCACTTTGGAAATCTATCTGGCGTTATCTTAAACAGTTAGAAATAGAACTACCATACAACCCAGAAATGCCACTCCTGGGAATACACCCTAGAGATACAAGAGCCTTCACACAAACAGATATATGCACACCCATGTTTACTGAAGCTCTGTTTACAATAGCAAAAAGCTGGAAGCAACCAAGGTGTCCATCAATGGATGAATAGGTAAATAAATTGTGATATATTCACACAATGGAATACTGTGCATCGATAAAGAACAGTGACGAACCTGTGAAACATTTCATAACATGGAGGAACCTGGAAGGCATTATGCTGAGCGAAATTAGTCAGAGGCAAAAGGACAAATATTGTATAAGACCACTATTATAAGATCTTGAGAAATAGTAAAAACTGAGAACACATACTTTTGTGTTTACGAAGGGGGGAGGGAGGGAGGGAGGGAGAGGGTTTTTTATTGATTAATCAGTAGATAAGAACTGCTTTGGGTGAAGGGAAAGACAACACTCAATACATGGAAGGTCAGCTCAATTGGACTGGACCAAAAGCAAAGAAGTTTCCAGGATAAAATGAATGCTTCAAAGGTCAGCAGAGCAAGGGCGGGGGTCTGGGGAACATGGTTTGAGGGGACTTCTAAGTCAATTGGCAAAATAATTCTATTATGAAAACATTCTGCATCCCGCTTTGAAATGTGGCGTCTGGGGTCTTAAATGCTAACAAGCGGCCATCTAAGATTCAGCAATTGGTCTCAACCCACCTGGAGCAAAGGAAAATGAAGAACACCAAGGTCACACGACAACTAGGAGCCCAAGAGACAGAAAGGGCCACATGAACCAGAGACCTACATCATCCTGAGACCAGAAGAACTAGTTGGTGCCCGGCCACAATCGATGACTGCCCTGACAGGGAGCACAACACAGAAGTCCTGAGGGAACAGGAGATCAGTGGGATGCAGACCCCAAATTCTCATAAAAAGACCAGACTTAATGGTCTGACTGAGACTAGAGGAATCCCGGCGGCCATGCTCCCCAGACCTTCTGTCGGCACAGGACGGGAGCCATCCCGGAAGACAACTCATCAGACATGAAAGGGACTGGTCAGCCGGTGGGAGAGAGATGCTAATGAAGCGTGAGCTAATTATATCAGGTGGACACTTGAGAGTGTGTTGGCAGCTCTTGTCTGGAGGGGGGATGGGAGGATAGAGAGAGAGGGAAGATGGCAAAATTGTCACGAAAGGAGAGACTGAAAGGGCTGACTCAATAGGGGAAGAGCAGGTGGGAGTATGGAGTAAGATGTATGTAAACTTATATGTGACAGACTGATTGGATTTGTAAACGTTCACTTGAAGGTTAATAAAAGTTAATAAAAAAAAATCTTTCTGGTGCCTCTCTTTTCAGGCAATATCCATATGACATCAGCAGTGATATCCCTCATTCCAGAGTCTCTTCTGAATACACCTTGCCTTTCTGGCAGTTCCCTGTCAATGTATTGCTACATTGTTTTTGAATTATTTTCAGCAGAATTTTACTTGTGTGTGATGTTAATGATATTGTCAAAAAATTTCCAAATTCTGTTAGATCACCTTTCTTTGGATTGGGCACAAATAAAAATACAGTCAGTTGGCTAGGTAGCTATCTCCCAAATTTCTTGGCATAGCTGAGTGAACACATCCAGTGCAGCATGTGTTTGTTGAAACATCTCAGTTGGTATTCCATCAATTTCTGGAGCCATGTTTTTCACCAAGGCCTTCAGTGTATCTTGGACTACTTCCTTCAATATCTTCAATTCTTGATCAACGCTACCTCCTGAAATGGCTGAATGTCAATAAATTCTTTTTGGTACAGTGACTCTGTGTATTCCTAACTTTTTTTTTTTGATGGTTCCTGTGTTGTTCAATATTTTGCCATAAAAAGAATCCATCAAATTGCTACTTGAGGTTTGAATTTTTTTTTTTTTTTCAATTCTTTTAGCTTGAGAAATCTGAGCGTGTTCTTCCCTTTTGGTTTTCTAACTCCAGGTCTTTGCACATGTCACTATAATACTTTGTAGAGCTGCCATTTGAAATCTCCTGTTCAGCTCTTTTACTTCATCATTTCTTCCTTTCTCTTTAGCTACCCTATGCTCAAGAGCAAGTTTCAGAGTTTCTTCTGACATCCATTTTGGCATTTTCTTTCTTTCCTGTTTTGTTTTTTTTTAAAATGATCTTTTGCTTTCTTCATGTATGATTCCCTTGATATCATCCCACAACTCCTCTGGTCAAGGCATTCAACTGTGTGGATCATAGCAGATTATGGATAACACTGCAAAGAGTGGGAATTCAGGAAAACTTAATTCTTCTTATGGGAGAAACTGTACATAGAGCAAGAGGTAGTCATTTAAAAGAACAAGAAAATAATGAGTGGTTTGAAATCAGGAAAGGTATGCATCAGGGTTGTATCCTTTTGCCATACTTATTCAATCTGTTTGCTGAGCAAATAATCTGAGAATATATGAAAAACAGCATTAGGATTGGAGGAAGACTCATTAACAACCTGCTATATGCAGATGACACAACCTTGCTTGCTGAAAGTGAAGAGGGCATACAGTACTTACCTATGAAGATCAAAGACTACAGCCTTCAGTATGGATTAAACCTCAACATAAAGAAAACAAAAATTCTCACAGCTGGACTGAAGAGCAACATCATAATAAAGGGAGAAAATATTGAAGTTGTTAAGAATTTCATTTTACTTGGATCCACAATAAACCCCCATGGAAGCAGCAGTCAAGAAATCAAGTGGTATATTGCATTGGGCCAATCTGCTGCAAAAGACATCTTTAAAGTGTTGAACAGAAAAGATGTTACTTTGAGGACTAAGGTGCGCCAGACCCAAGCCATTATATTTTCAATCACCTCATATCATGGTAAAGTTGAACAACGAATCAGGAAGACTGAAGAAGAAGTGATGTCTTTGAATTGTGGTGTTCTTGAATAATATTGAATATACCACGGACTTCCAGAAGAATGAACAAGGCTGTCTTGGAAGAAGTACAATCAGAATACTTCTTAGAAGTGAAGATGGCTTGACTTTGTCTCGTATACTTTGGACATATTACCAGGAGGTACCAGTCCCTGGAGAAAGATATTAAGCTTGGTGAAATAGAGGGTCAATCAAAATGAGGAAGACCTTCAAAAACATGGATTGACACAGTGGCTGAAACAATGGGCTCAAACATACCAACAATTGTGAGGCTGGTACAGGGCTGGGCAATGTTTTCTTCTGCTGTGCAGAGGGTCACTATGAGTTGGAACCTACTCAATGGCACCTAACAACAGCAACAATGGGAATGTACATCCCAAGACTCCCAGTTGTATACCAATTAATTCATATATTAGTGGGAATACCAATTTTTTTTTTTTTTTTAATGATCTTAAGAAAACATGAATCACATTGTCCCTGGAATTCCACTCTTTTCCTATATATGTATGAACTTATGTTGTGTTTTAAAGATGAAAATGGCTTTAAGACTAATTCTATCTAAATTTTATCTATGCCCTATTTTAGTCTAGAAAACTCACGAGATATTGAAAGAGAGTTTACACATTTTCCCAAGAAAAGTTCACTACCTAGGACATGAATTACCTCAAGGAGGTAATTTTCTTACTCCTGACAGGTTATAAATTATTCAGGTTTCAAAGGCCAGTAACTAAAAGATGGTTAAAAGAATTTCTTGGTTTTATTGGCTTTTGGAGGCTATAAGTTCCCTCACTTTTCAGAAATCACCAAAATACTGTAGACTTAACAAAGTTCTTGGTAATTGAGCCTCTTCCTTGATAATCTGAGCAGGAACAGATGTCTTTTGGAGTTAAAATTATCTCTTCAAAACATCTAATCTGGGATAACCTAATTAACATTAACCTTTCTATTTTTACATGAGAGGTTTGGGCAAGCCCTTACCATTTTTGATAAAGTTTTTGGGAATTATCTGAGACCAACAGCTTGCTAAAATGTCTTCCTTGACCCAGTGCAAAAGCCTATCCACTTTGTCTAAGAGTTATAGACATAACAGATGAATTAGTGAATACTTCTGGCAATATGATTCTAGTGTCTCCTTTAAACTTGACGGTCCTTCATGCTTTCCAATTGTTGCTCATTGAAAATACACATACTTCTCAGCAAGTATGCTTACCTGATGTGGAACTCTATTAATTGCTTCATCACACATTTCCACTTATTGTAATATTTCAAGTGATTCTACCCTTACTCCATTTTCTAAAAAGGGAAAATTCAAGACTATCTCACCTTTGTTTATGAACTATGTTTCGGGTAGATTTCTGAGAAAATCCTTTAGAAAACCCACACTTAATCGTATTGGTCTATGGATCATATCTTAAAGCTTAAACAGCTAAACAAAAGATGGTATACTTTCTGGCAGAACCCATTCCACTCTTAGAATATGACTTTGCCTTGGCCAAGGCAATATTTGTCCAGATGGCAGAAATTGGTGCACACATCAGAATTTCTCAGTTAGCTGGAGTGAAGAAGTTTAACTCATATAATCATGGTTGGGATCAACCATAATATTGGAATGCTTTAAAAACAATAATTGTCAGACTCCTGCAAGTACTAATTCTTCCTCAAGAGGTGATTAACAGGGGATGTCATGGATACTAGAGTAAATGTCCCAGATGCTCATTTTGCCAGACAGACAGCCCTCTTGATGCCCAGAGAGACAAATCTTTTAAATGGTTCAAAAAATCTATTATAATATACAGCAATCGGCTCCAGAGTCAGAAAAAGCATACTGGGGAAATATAAATGCAAACTTTACAAGTATAACCCCTAAATATGGATGCTTAGGACCACTGGAGAACCACAAATGGGAACATGCAACTACACATGAAATTGTCTACCAAAACAAGGACAGACTGACTACTGTATCCGGTCAGTATTGGTAGTAATGAACACTTCACTAAAATTTTTGAGGGTGTATATAGTGCGTTTCTAATCTGTCAACAGTATAATTATGGTAAACCTGTAAATTTACTATTGCAAAGTATACATAAAGATAAGTTTTAAACTCCTATATGGCTATACAGACAATAATAAAGCCATATTATTTTGACATTCTTTATAATGGTTTCAATCCAACTCCAATCATTACAAAATGCATGACAATCAATAAAGAGCCCTGGTGATGCTCCGGTTAAAAGCTCAGCTGTTAACCAAAAAGGCAGTGGTTCAAACCCAACAGTCACTCCACGGGAATGGCAGTCTGCTTTCCTAAAAATTTATATCCTGGCTACATTCATTTCTCTTGTGGAGCCTTTTGGAAAAAGGGACTATTAACAGCTTTCTTCACCACAGTCAGTTATATTTTTAAAGCATAAATTTGATTATACTTGCCTCCAATTAAAATCCTGCACTTGAATATATCTCCCTGAAAATAGAAATGCCAGCAAAAATTTAAAAAGAAAATAATAAATGTAGAATATCATCCTATCTGGTTCAACGTTCTATAAATAAGACTTTCAAAAGAAAGAATATAAAAAAATCAGAGGACAGGAAAAATACCAAAGAAATAATGTAAGGTAATTTCACAGGACAAAATATAAAATTCTATCTGTTAAAAAAGACTAAAGATTTCATAGTGTGCAAGTGGGCACACACACACACATGCATACACATGTCAATACAACAACCACAAAATCTACACATACGTCGTGACATGTCAGAATGAAAATAGATGATTATACAAGCTTCTGGGAAGAACACATTAAAAACATCATCCAGCTCACCAAAAGTGAAGCAGGTAACTACAAAACTACATGGGAATCAAACCGATATTAGACTTCTCATCAGCAACACTGAGTGCTAACCATCAGTTATAAATACGATAAAAAGATGCTTCATATAGAATTATAAAACTCAGCTAAATTATTGAACTGCAAACCAACAAAAAACCAAACCCATTGCCAACCAGTCGATTCCAACTCATAGGGACCAGATAGGACAGTAGAACTACCCTCATATGGTTTCCAAGGAGCAGCTGGTGGATTTGAATTGTGGAACTTCTTGGCTAGCAGCCGAATTCTTAGCCATTAAAAAATGAGGGCGAAATAAAGACAATTTCCTACTTAAAAGAAAGAACTCAGAAGGTAAAACTTTAACAAGGATTTCCTGTCGTGTTATGCTTGATGAAATTCAGGAAAACGAGAACTTCCTGATGGAATTGAGGTAACTAAGGATGAAATCAGGAAAACAGTGAAATGATGCCCTGTAGAGGTTTCTTTGCCTCTCTTGTAATAAGGTATCAGTCAAGATTAGAGTAGGACAATAGAGGGCTTCCAGCAAGAAGGTTACCAAAGAAAAGAGGCATCCTCAAGACTCAGAATTGAAATAATTGAAGTAGGAAAAAAAGCATGACAATGGAAGGCAATTCGATAAACAATATTTTAAAGTATTGCATCAACAGTGTTTACCTGGTGGCGTAGTGGTTAAGAGCTTGGCTGCTAACCAAAATGTTAGCAGTTCGAATTCACTAGCTGCTCTTTGGAAACCCTATGGGACAGTCCTACTCTGTCCTATAGGGTTGCTATGAGTCGGAATTGACTTGATGGCAATGGGTTTACGTAATTATATTTTTTAACTTTCAAATTCAAGACTCAGTTTATAGGTTTAATATATTAATAATAAAAATACAAAGGCAAGACAAATATTTCATATAATCTGAGCTAATCATTGTTTTAAGTACCAAAAAGAAAGAACACTAGCAACTAAAATATAATCCTCAATCAATAGTGAAAGAGCACATCTTAGAATCGATAATATAAAGCAAAAAAAAAATTATAACATTAACATTTATTAAACACTATATGTCAATTTATCCTAAGTTTTTAAAATGTATTAACTCATGTGTTTCTAATAGACAGTACATAACCCATGTTCCACTCTCATTGCCTTTCACAGATAAGGAAACAAGGCACCAGGGGTGATGTAATCTGCCCAAGATAGCATTTCTGGAAGGTCATAAAGCAATTATTTGAACAAGGTAAATCGAAGGTTAATTGAACAAGGCCAGATAGTATGGTTGGTATATGAAACAAATGTGTTTAATATCCCTTAAATTTACAAAAGAGATAGTATAAGACCAAAAATTAATGATTTATCTGTCCTGGAATCTGTGTTGACTGGATGTGCTAAACGGTGTTAAAATCAGCTAAGCTTTTTCTTATTGTAAAAAATAGTCAATAAATAATGGCATAAGCACCTTATTTAGTAAAAGAGAGGTAATCATACTAAAAAAAAAGAACAATAAAATAATTAAACATATTTTTTTTGCAGAGATGAGGTAGATGAAGTAGGATACTGATGCTTTTCAGTATATTTAATATACTTTTTAAAATATTACTTGTGTATCAATTTAATAGAAAAAATAAAATAAATGTATTTTAAAATGTAAGCATAAATACTACAAACCAAGGCAAATATAGATATGAAAATTCTTCAATGGCTTCCGATTGTCAACAAAATCTAATGGAAGTACCCAGTCTTTTATCATTTGATTCTCGTTAACTCCGCACCCTCATCATTTATTGCTATGAATACAAATTCCCAGTGGCTGAATTCCTAACAAAAGCTGACAGGGCTTTGGTAAGAACTGGTTATAATGTCAGTTCCAACATTCTGATAAAGCACTTTAAGCTCTCTGCACCCCTTTGCTCCTTATATCTCCTTCCCATTGAAACTTTTTCATCTGATGTCTTTAACTGGTTAAAACAATTTTATAATAGATTATTTTCTTGATTTGGTGGATTTTTATTTATCTATAACTTTTATTTCATTTTTGCTTTGGCTTTAAAACTCTTTCACTTTCATTTTATGTTCTTTTCCCATGGTTACCTTTCATGGGTGGACATAACGTGTGCTATAACTTGTAATTGAGCTTGAAATACTCTTTATAACACAGTTGTAAGCCTGTCATAAGCTGGACCAAATCAAAAGAACTTATGGTGCCAAATTCTACAGTTAATTTTTTTTAAGGACTAGTGATAACCATTAAGTTATAGAAAGTTTTCAAGGAAAGGAAAAACACATTTCTAAGAGGTAAGAAAATAGAGTATCTGACCTACCCTATTCAGAAATACAGCTATTAATTCATTTTAGATAGAGGAATGTTGTTCCATTGTTCAGATGTTATCCTGGACTTTCTTTTCTTTATTAAAAATGCTTGTTTGAAATACTGCTGAATATACTAGCGGAAGACTTTGAAATGTAACAAGTAAGTGCGTTAGTTCCAGTGAAATAAGATCCCGTCTTCTATTTTATGAATCAACTTAACAGAAAATATTTTATTTTGTCCGATCAACAGGTACAATTTGGAAAATGCCAGCTGTTAAAGAAACCTCATGTGTCTGACATGAAGACAAGTGAGGTACTTTTCTAGTAACTGAATGCACTCTGTGTGGTCATTAAATCTCACCTAGATTTGTGTATATTGAAACTACCTGCTCCTGAACTTACCTTGTGGGAAGACTATATCAAACATGAGAAACAGTCTCAGGTTCTAAATGAGTAACATATGTGACTGTCTTTTCTGGAAGGGGGGGCAGGGAGAGTAAAAATAAATATTTAAACTCTTTGTATTTAGTTCATGTTATGGGTAAGACAAAGGGTAGGTAAGAAGGAAATGGAAAATGTTCTTTAGTTTTAAGGAAAATGCATTGCTTTGTAAGGTACTTAAAAAATAGATATCTTGTGTTTCATGGTATGAGGTCTAAATGGCTCTACTTTGTCTCCATTCAACATTATAAAAAAAAAAATTATTATACTCTCAACAAAAAATAATTATAATTTAAGGGTTCTAAATAAAAATAGAACTTTCTGTTTTTATTTATGTATTATGAAGAATAGTATAGGTTACTTTCTAAGATAAGGAAGTTTTCATAATATAGTCAAGGTTTTCCACATTTCCCTATAGTCTATCAAGTATTCAAAAAGTTGGGACGTAAAATATGAAAGTGAAAATTAAGTTATTGATAAATGTCTTATTCTGGGTTCTCTAGAGAAGCAAAACCAGTGAAGCATGTATATATGTATCTATATGTATACAGAGAGAGAGAGGGAGAGAAAGGAGATTTGTATCAAAGAAACATCTCATGTGGTTGTAGAGGCTGGAAAGTCCCAAGTCCATGGGTCAGGCTGGAGACTTCTGACTCATATAGCTGCAGGTTTGGCGAAGCCAAGATCGGCAGGTCACACAGCAGGCCTCTGGCTCATAGGCTGTGGAGGCCAAAACATTCCAAGATTGATAAGTAAATTGGCAGGCTGCTGTGGGAGCTAATGATTCCCAAGATCAGCAGGTAAGCTGCTAGCTCAAGTCCCAAGAAACAGAAGTCAGATGACTTCAGCTGCAGAATCCGAGAAAGCAAGAGCCCGAGAGCCTTGCCAGAAAGTACACCTATATTGAATGCAGGCCACACCCTTAAGAAAACTCCCTTTCAACCGACTGGCTACTCACAGCACATCCCATCATGGAGGTGATCACATTATATCAGATCTCTTTATGGAGGTGATTGCATTATTATGCAACTGAAAAACTGTATCATAACTGTCAAACCACTGAGAATCATGGCCCAGCCATGTTGACACACAACCTTAATGAACACAGTTCACTTGGCACCTCTGCACATCTTAAACCATACGTAATCTCTGAATAAAGGCAATTATAAAATCATACTTCACCTAACATGATACAACTAACAAGCATACCACTGAAAACACACTAGCCCTGTTTACATCTTATATTTTATAAGTGAAGCAAACAAAAATATTTGATGCACATATACAAGGAAGTAATACTCATAACAATTACTGTTCTTGTTTCTGCAACTGGTCACATGGTTGTAACTGGTATTTAGAACTACTTTCTTCCACCACCCTTTCCATAATCCGTTTGCCCTCAACAAGCACCTCAGCTGATCATGGTTCTTTGCCTGATAGGGTGACTTAAACCTTCATTACTAAAGGGTCTGGGCCATTAGTAGTCACGTCGGAATTGGGTTGCTGTAGCTTTTCGCTGACTTTAATGACAGGACATGAATTGTGACTTTATTATTTAATTTACATATTAAAAGAACTTAACCCATGTCTGGAACTTTATCCATTAAGAATGCAGGATTAGAATACAGTGTAACAGATTAAAAAATGTACCACCTTTAACTTTGAATTTGTATTAAATATACTAGCTATAGTGCTTGTTTGCTTTATACTGTATATAGTGAATGTATATCTGGAGATTATATATAGAATGGCATTATAGAATTCATACTTTCAAATAACAGAAAAATCTTAAAATTTCTAATATCCAAGTAACCATTAATGATTGACATTTCTGGATTGACTGATATTGGCCTCTATCACATACAACTGGAGGCTCTTCCAAAGACACTTCATGTTTTGCTAATTCAAATAGAGTTACCCAGTAATACTGATGGCATTTTTTCTCATTGCTCATCTGTAATTGAATTCATTGCCAGATGACAGTATGAAATAATTTATGAGCCATTTCTTACTGCTTTTCTTTTTTTATTTCTAAATAATAAAAACACAGAAAATAATATGCACATTAGATATTAGAAAGAACTTTGGTAGCTGTGAAAGAAAAGTCCTGCTTTTAGTATTAGATACGTTGATAGTACTAGGTGTGATTTGGTCAGCCGCATGACATGTCTCTGGAATTCATTTGTGTAATGATCTCTAAGAATTCTAAAATACTAATGTAATACAAACAAATATTTCTTCCAAAAATTGTACTCAACCAAATTTCTTTTGGAAACAGATTTCGAGCCCTTTAGATAAAACACAATTAAAAATCATTTGAACAATAGAAGAATGGAGTGTAAATCACATTGCAAAATGTATTGGAAACAATACATTTCATTAGTAATTTATCTGTATTTAAGATTCTTCTGAGATATATTACTGCAATCAAGTAGGAGAATTTGCTGAATTTAACCTTAGTACATTTCAGGGTTTGAATAAGAAAACAATCTGCCTTTGTTTACATACTTACTTAATTAATAATGTCTATATATTATTTACTTTATAAAATATATACCTTCACTCTAATGAATATCACATTTTTTGATGTGTTGATTGATACATAGTGACTATTATACTCCCTGCTTAGTGGGTATCTTCTTAGTGTTATAAATTATCTTATTAATGATTAATGATGCTTAATTACCATGTGATAGTTTTACACGACCCTTTGAATTGAAAATTTTTTTTTTTCATAACACGTAAGGACATTCTCTATTCCTTGATGGGACCCTGGAGGCACAGTGGTTACGCATTTCAGCTACTAATGAAAAGGCCGGAAGTTCAAATGCACGAGGTGCTCCTTGGAAACTCTGTGGGACAGCTCTACTCTGTCTTATAGGGTCACTATGAGTCAGAATCAACTTGACGGCAACAGGTTTGATTGGTTTTCTATTCCTTAATATATTGGAAGCTACTCCTTCCTACGTGTAAACTATCTCAATACTTGTAGGCCTTTAGTTCCTGAAATTGCCTTTTTTGTTCTAAGTAGATTTAGATTGGCACCACAGATTAGAAGGTTTCTATGTCAACACCCAGTGGATATGTTGGGAAACTTAGAAACTGTGTGTGTGCATCTATGCACACATGCGTTTCCAGGATTACTCTGAGAGTCTAAAAGAATTTTGTATGTGTGTGATTAGCATTTCACGTTTCTTCGCCTACTTCAAGAAGTTCATGGTGACCAGCCTAATTTCTGGATTTGTAATACATAAATGGAATGAAAATTAGAAAGACCGTATCCCCAGAGACTGAAGAAAGAGGGAGCATAACCAAAATAAGGGTCTGTGCTCTGGCTCAGCTGCATAATGAGGAAGATTGGGTTTTGAGTGATTTTAGAGTTTATGGTTTTAGGAAGAGTTTCAGAATGTTAATATATATATATACATATATATATAAGAAATAACAGAATTTAAGAAATATTTCTCTAGTTACAAATTCAATTCTTTGTAATGACTGTTAAAAAGCACGTGAGATATGGATATAATTTTTAACTACTCTTAGTTCTGATCTCTGTGGATATATATGTGTATTAGACATGTGACATGAAAGATTAGAGTGAGCGTGGGGCCAGGGTAACAGGATATTTTGAGGTAATATTTTGGTGCCTGTTTTCCAAGATTTTAGATATAAAGTATAATGTCGAAATGGGCCTTGATAGAAAACATAATTAGACTTGAATCAAGAGTACGTTTCTTTTATGGTTCAATAACTCTTGAACTAAGGAGCATAAAGAAGCCAGGAGAAATTAATGTTTTTGAGGAAAATAAAAAAAAAGTAAAGACAGAGATTTATAACAGAGAAGTTGCAAATGCTAGAAATATGTCGGTGGAGAGAATGAAATTTACAACTAGGTGATTCAGGCTTATGCTACATTATATAAACTCACCAAATAGAAAGGTCTTAAAAATGTTCCCTGATGTTGCAACTGATTTTTTTTTTTTTTAATACACATGATGTTATGGATTGAATTGGGTACCCCAAAAATGTGTATCATTTTGGCTAGGCCGTGATTCCCAGTATTGTGTGATTATCCTCCGTTTTGTAACTGATATAACTTTCCTATGCGTTGTAAATCCTAATCTCTGCCTGTGGTGGAATGTAACACCCTTACTGAGGTCAAGTCTCTAATCCAATGTAAAGAGAGTTTCCCTGGGGTATGGCCTGAAGCACCTTTTATCTTACAAGAGATAAAAAGAAAGGGAACCCAGCAGAGAATTGGGGACCTCAAATCACCAAGAAAGCAGCACCAGGAGCAGAGTGCATCCTTTGGACCCTGGCTTCCTGCCCAGAGAAGCTGCTAGTCTAGGGGAAGATTAATGACACAGATCTTTCTCCATAGTCCACAGAGAGAGCCAGCATTCCCCTGGAGCTGACACCCTGAAGCTGGGCTTCTAAAAAAAAACTATGGGAAAATAAATTTCTCTTTGTTAAAGCCGTCTGGTTGTAGTATTTCCATTATAGTCCAAACCTAAAAACCAAACCCATTGCTGTCGAGTTGATTCCTACTCATAGCAAACCGATAGGACAGAGTAGAACTGCCCCATAGGTTTTCTAAGGAGCATCTGGTGGATACGAACTGCCGACCTTTTGGTTAGCAGCTGTAGCTCTTAACCACTATACAACCAGGGTTTTCTCTCTTACACCAGCAGTAGATAATTAAGACAAATAAATACCCAGGTTCTTAAGAAATCAGAGTTTTTAAATGAAAAAAAAAAAAAAATCAACGTCAAAGCTCTTTGGTATTTATCCCAGAAAAATAAAAGCTTATGTTCACAAAAAAAGCAGTACACGAAGTCCAGAGCAGCTTTAACGTGTAATAACCAAAAACTGGAATCAGCCCAGATTTCCATCAACAAATAAATCGTTAAACAAACTGTTGTATATATATATACACCCTGGAATACTATTCAGCAATAGAAGCAGCAAAGTATTGATATATGCAACAATCTGAATGAACGTCAAGGGATTCCAAAAAACTGAGTGAAATTAGTCAATACCAAAAGATTACATTCTGCATGATTCCATATATATATGTGTGTGTGTGTGTATTTATATATATATTTCTAGAAAAGAAAAGAATTTTCAAATAAAGGGTAAATTCGTGGTTGCCTGGTTTTAGGGACAGAGACCGAGAGACAAAATGAAGATGAATGTGGTTATAAATGGGCTGTATCCTTGTGTGTTGGAACTACTCAGTACCTTGACCTTGTGTTGGGTAGATAAACAGGTGATGAAACTGGATAGAACTTAATAAACGTGTGTGCACACACACGCACTTAAACACACATACCACTTGAGTACAAGTAAAACTGGGAAATCTGAATAAAATCAGGGGATTGCATTGCCAATATCCTGACTTTGACATTGTCCTTTAATTTTGAAAAGGTTATCATCAGGGAAACTGGGCAAAATGTACAAAATATTGTTCTGTATTATTTTTTTACAAATGCATATCAATCTATAATTATCTCAATAAAAATTAAAATTAAATATGTAAGTACATTTTAGAAAATATATACAGAATGAACATATTTTATAAAAATATATGTATGTGTTTAAATGTATATTTCTGTATGTGTCTATATAATAGACAAACTTTATATCACTCATCAAGCTTTAAAAACTGGCTCCTTCTAGCAAAGAGGATGTGATTAAGACATGTTGATGATGAAAAGGACATATTTCCTACGTAATTCTGCTTTATATGAATTTTTATCATGAGCATGTATTTGTTTCAAAGAAAAATTAAAAATTAGAAACAAAGTAAAAATATTAAATACTTGAGCTTAGGCAAGTATGGCTGTTGGACTCCCAAAGTTAGCATATGGTATGCTCTTAATTTATACCAAACAATGGGGTACTTGTGTTTTATTATCTAATATAGTTAAGTCTTGTAATTTCCTCAGCAATAGATAGTTTTGCATTAGTCAAATTAAGTTAGTTGTCTCATTATTTGATAATAGCAACAGCTCTTTGTTTTCTTGCATACTACATATCCACCTCGGGTCAGTGGGGCTCTGTTCATCAGGGTTTCTCACAGATCCCTGCTGATGGAGCACGTGCCATCTTGAATATTGGTGGTTACCATGTCAGAGGAAAAACAGCTCTGCAAATCTCAAACCAGTAACTAAATGGCTCAGCTTGGAAGACAATGCTACTTCCTATCAAAACTCATGGAGCAGAACTATTCGGATGTCCAAATAATGAAAAGGGAGGCATGAAATACAACTCAACGTGTCCGTGAAAGGCATGAGAATAGCAATATTTGGAGAAGAGCTCAAATGACAAGCAAAATTATTATCAACATATTCCCATGTTATACCAAAATATTCAGAAAGATTAAATAACATAAGGTCATGGATATTCACCAAAGTTGGCTATAAAGAAGATATCAGAGAGATAGTCAACTGAAAGGAAATGGTGTGATGAATATAAGGGAGAAAATGTGAAAGAAGACTTCAGTATATTTTTATAGTAGAAAAAGTGTCAATTCAAGGTTGCATTTGGAAGGCCATAAGTTATTTGTCAACCATCATTACGTAATTTTAAGTAAGAGTGTACCAATTCCAGAGAGAAGTGCAATAGTCGGTTTGCGGGGTGCAGAAAAGTAAACATGGCATGAGGAAGTGGAGACAGTGAGTGGAGACTATTCCCATGAATAAATGATCACTGTTAGAGCAAATGGGAATTTTTCCTTTGCTACAATTCCTGAGTAAGAATTGTCACATGTGGAGACGTATCGTAATCTCACTGGTTTTGTCTTGTGTGTCTTGCTGATCTCAGATTCCCTAAGGTAAAGAGGAGCACCTCAGTTACAGTCATCACTGGACAGGTTCAGATTGAAGTATTAAGTGGGATCATAAACATATTTCTTCATAACGTTCAGGTGGCTTCCATGTACATTTCACTTTGTATCTCACAGTATGGGACCAAAAATAAAAAAAAAAGGAAACCTTTTTTTAAAGAGCACAGTAATAAAAACGGCATATATTTGTTCTGATAAAAGTATTCATACAAATTTCAATCTACCATCAGGTTTCACTATTAAATAAAAATAGAACTGCTTATTTGAGGGAAAAAAAAAAAATCCCTGAATTATAGGTAGTCCTTTACTGCTACTAGGTTATCAGTTATGTTTGGTAAACATTCAGCTGCTGGCAATGGTGTGCATTGGTCTGACTTCACCTGGAGTAGATTTGGATGATTTTATTTTGTTCATTTTCTGTGGGAAATTTCCTTGGCAAGAGCATCTTGCGATTTCTCCTGTAGCTATTTTTGTTTCTTTTTGCTTATTTGTTAATGTTACTAATCCATATAAAGCCACTTAGAAGAAATTAAGTAGGATAATCACAGCTAATCACAGTCTTAGAAAATTAAAAGGTATATATGAAGATCTATGTCTACTCTGGATTTTATTTAATGATACCTGATTCTTGTCACATGCTCATAGCAGTAAAATATATGTTCCCAAAGAGTCACATATATATCTATGAAGAATACATGAAATGAAAGATTCCTAGTGAAAGTAGATATCTGAGGAGAATATGTGAAATGAAAGATTTCTAGTGAAGGCACGTCTTGACTCAAGAGTATCTAATCTGGACTCAAGATGACCTGTAGGTAATGATAAATTTTAAAGTAGAATTTGGATGGGTATTTGTCAATGATAACGTAGAGAACAATTATGCATTGGGTATGGTCCTATGCAGTTTAGGTGTCTTTACATCTTAAAATTCAATCATTATTAGAAAGAAAATCCTCTTTTACTCTTACTTTATGAAATTAAAGTTATGTTACATTGTGATGTAAGTGAATTTGCAGTCAAATTCTTCCAAGACTGGTTAGTCACAATCTCTGTCAGTCAATAAATAAATATAAAGCATTGTTGTTACTTGCTGTTAGGAGCCCTCTAGTCGATTCCAACTCATAGCGACCCTATGCGCAAAAGAAGGAAACATTGCCTGCCCCTGTGCCATCCTCACAATTGTCACCACGCTCAAGCCCATTGTTTTAGCCACTGTGTCAATCTACTTTTCCGAGGGTCCTCCTCTTTTTCACTGAAACTCTACCAAGCATGATATCCTTCTCCAGAACTGATCCTTCCTGATAACATGTCCAAAGTATGTCTCTTCATCCTTGCTTCTAAGGAGCATTCTGGTTGGATTTCTTCCAAGACAGATTTGTTCATTCTTTTGACAGTCCATTGTACATGCAAGATTCTTTGGGAACACCACAATTCAAAGGCATCAATTCTTTTTCTGTCTTCCTTATTCATTGTGCAGCTTTCACATGCATATTAGGTGATTGAAAACACCATGGCTTGGGTATGGCCCACCTTAGTCCTCAAGGTGACAGCTTTGCTTTTCAACTCTTTAAAGAGGTCTTCTGCAGCAGTTTTGGCCAATGCAATGCGTCTTTGGATTTCTTAACTGCTGGTTCCATGGGTATTGATTGTGGATTCAAGTAAAATGAAATACTTGACAATCTCAATCTTTTCTCCATTCATCATTATGTTCCTTATTGGTCCCGTTGTGAGGATTTTTGTTTTCTTTTTGTTGTGGTGCAATCCATATTGAAGGTTGTGGTCTCTTATATTCAGCAGTAAGTGCTTCAAGTCCTCTTCATTTTCAGCAAGCAAGGTTATATCATCTGCATAACTCAGGTTATTAATGAGCCTTCTTCCAATCCTGATGCCTGGTTCTTCTTCATTTAGCCCAGCTTCTAGGAATATTTGCTTAGCATACAGATTGAATAGGTATGGTGAAAGGATACAACTCTGGCGCACACCTTTCCTGACTTTAAGCCATGAAATATTGCATTGTTCTGTCTGAACAACTGTCTCTTGATCCATGTGCAGATTCCTCATGAGCACAATTAAGTGTTCTGAAATTCTCTTTCTCCGCAATGTTGTCCATATTTTGCTATGATACACACAGTCAAATGCCTTAGCATAGTAAACACCTTTCTGGAATTCTCTGCTTTCAGCCAGGATCCATTTGACATCAGCTATGATATCCCTGGTTCCATGTCCTCTTCTAAATCTATCTTGAATTTCTGGCAGTTCCATGTAGATATACTGCGGCAGCTGCGTTTTAATGATCTTCAGTAAAATTTTGCTTGCATGTGATATTAATGATATTGTTCAATAATTCCCACATTCAGTTGGATCACCTCTCTTGGGAATAGACATAAATATGGATCTCTTCCAGTCAATTGGCCAGGTAACCCTCTTCCAAATATCTTGGCATAGACTTGTGAGTGCTTCCAGTGCTGCATCCATTTGTTGAAACATCTCAGTTGGTATTCTGTCAATCCCCAGAGCCTTGTTTTTAGTGAATGCCTTCAGTGCAACTTGGACTTCTTCCTTCAGTGCCATTGGTTCCTGATCATATGTTACCCCCTGAAATGAGTGAACGTCGGCCAATTTTTTTTGGTATAGTGACACTGTTTATTCCTTCCATCTTCTTTTGATGCTTCCTGCATGGTTTAATATTTGCGCCATAGAATCCTTCAGTATTGCAACTCAAGGCTTGAATTTTCTCTTCAGCTCTTTCAGCTTGAGAAATGCTGAGCACGTTCTTCCCTTTTGGTTCTCTATCTCCAGGTCTTTGCATGTGTCTGTCAGTTTGTCTTACTGTGGAGGCTTGTGTGTTGCTATGATGCTGGAAACTGTGCCACTGGTACTCAAATACCATCAGGGTCACCCATGGTGGACAGGTTTCAGCTGACCCTCCAGATTAAGAGAGACTAAGAAGAAGGACCCAGTGAAAACTTTATGAATAGCGGCAGAACGTAGTCTGACATAGTACCAGAAGATGAGCCCCTCAGGTTAGAAGGCACTCAAAATATGACTGGGGAAGAGCTGCCTCCTCAAAGTAGAGTTGACCTTAATGACATGGGTGGACTTAAGCTTTCTGGATCTTCTTTTGCTGATGTGACATTCCTCAAAATGAGAAGGAACAGCTGAAAACATCCATTAATAATCAGAATCTGGAATGTATGAAGTAGGAATCTAGGAAAATTGGAAATTGTCAAAAATGAAATGGAATGCATCAGTGAGCTGAAATGGACTGATATTGGTCATTTTAAACCAGGAAATCATATGGTCCACTCTGCTGGGAACGACAACCTGAAGAGGAATGGCATTGCACTCATTGTCAAAAAGAACATTTCAAGATCTGTCCTGAAGTACAATGCTGTCAGTGATAGGATAATATCCATAAACCTACATGGAAGACCAGTTAATACGATTATTATTCAAATTTATGAACCAACCACTGAGGACAAGAATGAATAAATTGAAGATTTTTACCAACTTCTGCAGTCTGAAATTGATTCACGTACAATCAGGATGCACTGATAATTACTGGTGATTGGAATGTGAAAGTTGGAAACAAAGAAGGAGGATTGGTAGTTGGAAAAAATGTCCTTGGTGATAGAAACGGTGCCGGAGATTGCATGGTTGAATGTTACAAGACCAACGACTTCTTCATTGCAAATACATTTTTCACTAACATAAACGATGACTATACATGTGGACCTCATCAGATGGAATACACAGGAATCAAATCGACTACATGTGTGGAAAGACACTATGGAAAAGCTCAATAACATCAGTCAGAACAAGGCCAGGGGCCAACTGCAGATCAGACCATCAATTACTCATATTCAAGTTTAAGTTGAAATTGGAGAAAATTAGAACAAGTCCACGAGAGCCAAAGTACAACCTTGAGTATAGCCCACCTGAATTTAGAGACCATTTTGAGAATAGATTTGAAGCATTGAACACTAATGACCAAAGACTAGACAAATTGTGGAATGACAGCAAGGACATCATATATGAAGAAAGCAGGAGGTCATCAAAAAGACAGGAGAGAAAGAAAATATGTAAATGGATGTCAGAAGAGACCCTGAAACTTGCTCTTGAACATCAAGTAGGTAAGGTAAAACAAAAGGAAAAAATGATGAAGTAAAAGAGCTGAACAGAAGATTTCAAAGGGTGGCTCTAGAAGACAAAGTAAAGTATTATGATGACATTTGCAAAGACCTGGAGATAGTAAAATTTTAAAGGTAGAGCTTTAGGTTTACTAAATGTCAGCCACAGTTTGATTAGGATGAAAAAAATCACTCTAGATGTTTTGATCAGGAAGGAATTTAGTATAGGAAATTATGTACTTAACAAATTATCAGAAGGTCCAAGGGAAGCAAAGATGAGTGAATACCATTTTTACTCTCAGGAAATACAGTTGCCACTGATAATTTCAGCTGACTGGAGCACCAGAGCAGACAACTTGTAGAGAAATCCCCAGAAGTTATTCAAACCTTTCAAATGCTGTCTTCCCAAGGGCCTACTCACAATTGTTGAAGGAACAATAATGGCTCTTGTTTCTTACATTCTTTTAATTCTGGTGCAAACATTTCTTTTTGGAAGAGTCTAAGGGTTTTTTTCAATTCAGATCATAAATTTAAGGAACTCTGGAAAATGTTTTTCCAGGCTTATAGCCCCTATGTTGCACAGGGAAGCATAGAATTTTTGAGATGCTACAGAGTACAAATGGACAATATCTTAGAAACTCATAATTAGATTGGTGTGAAAACTTTTTGAAGTGCTCTGATTACCGACTGACTAGATTTGAATCCCAGGCCTGCCCCTTACTAGTTATGTAGATTTAGTCAAATTGTATACCTCTCTGCATCTATTCTGTCCTCCACAAAGTAAAGAGAATGAGGTCTATAAGGTGTGTAGGGAATATTTTATCTCTTTTAATTAATATTTTTGATAATTTAGTGTAATACAGTATGCAAAGATTTGTGAAAATTGACCTAAATAATTTTATAGGGGGAATTTTGAGCATGGCATCCCTAGATAGTGCAAATGGTTGATGCGTTCAAGTGCCAAACAAAAGTTTGGAGGTTTGAATCACCCCAGGGGTGTCTCAGAAGAAAGGCCTAGTGATCTACTTTTTAAAAAATCAGCTATAGAAAACCCCGTGGGGAACAGATCTACTATGACAAACATAGTGTTGCCATGAGATGAAATTGACTCAAAAGCAACTGTTTAATATTGAGAACTGAAAAATTATAGTTACTGTCCAGCATCAAAATCACTTCAAATTTTTAGACTACTCCAGAATTTTCATCTGAACTATATTATATTGTGTGACTCAAAATCAATGTAGAAATCTTAAAAGTCTTTAAAGTAAATTCATTTTCTTATGAATTGTACTAATAAAAAAAATACATTATTTTAATCTGTAAGTTTAGATCAAGCTTTAAGGGCACATTTTACTGTACAAGGCTGTGAAATGTTATGGATTGAATTATATCCTCCAAAAATTTATGTTTAAGCCCTAACTTTTGCACCTGTCAATGTAACCTTGTTTGGAAATAGGATCTCTGAAGATCTCTTCAGTTAACAGGTCACACCAGAATAGCATGGGTCCTAACCCGATCTGGTTTTTGTCCTACAAAAGAGAAGAGACAAAGAAAGATAGATACAGGGAAGATGGTCATGTGTCAATGGAGTTACACTATAATCGTAAAAAAAGGGGTTACTAGAAGTTGAGAGAAGCAAGAAAGGAGCTACTCCTGCTGCCTTCAGAGATAAAACAGCCTGATCAACCACCTGATTTCAGTCTCCTAACCTACAGATCTATAGGAAAATAAATTTCTGTTCTTAAAAAACACATAGATTAGGGTATTTTGTTATGGCGGCTCTAGGAAACTAATGCATCAAAGTTAAACTGCCAGCTTCACAGAAAAGAAATTACTAAAATTCCATTCTGTATATTAGAAGTCGAACTTTTGACTATGATGACAGATGTGAAACCATTATAGGCTCACTAGAACCAAGAAAAAACAATTTAGATTGGTGTTTTAACAAATTATCACTGATAGAAAAACCAAAAAAAAAAAAACCTCTAATAGAAAAGAAAATATTTAGATAAAATGATATATTATCAACTAGTACCAAAAGGGGACTTATTTAGAAAAAGATGATCAATGTAAAGCCAGGAAATTTGTGTGCAAGGCTAAATCTTACTTACTGTTGTTAGGTGGCATCGAGCCAGTTCCAGCTCATAGCAACCCTATGCACAACAGAACAAAACACTGCCTGGTACTGCGCCATCCTTACAATTGTTGTTATGCTTGAGCTCATTGTTGCAGCCACTGTGTCAATCCACCTCATTGAGGGTCTTCCTCTTTTCTGCTGAAACTGTACTTTGCTAAGCACGATGTCCTTCTCCAGGGACCGGCCCCTCCTTACACGTCCAAAGTAAATAAGACTCAATCTCGCCATCCTTGCCTCTAAGGAGCATTCTGGCTGTACTTCTTCAAAGAAAGATTTGTTCATTCTTTTGGAAGTCCATGGTATATCCAATATTCTTTGCCAACGCCACAATTCAAAGGCGTCATTTTTTCTTCTGTCTCCCTTATTCATTGTCCAGCTTTCACATGTATATGATGTGATTGAAAACACCATGGCTTGGGTCAAGCGCACCTTAGTCTTCAAGATGACATCTTTGCTCTTCAATGCTTTGAAGAGGTCCTTTGCAACAAATTTCCCCAATGCAATGTGTCTTTTGATTTCTTGACTGCTGCTTCCATGGCTGTTGATTGTGGATCCAAGTAAAATGAAATCCTCGACAACGTCAATCTTTTCTCCGTTTATCATGATGTTACTCATTGGTCCAGTTGTGAGGATTTTTGTTTTCTTTATCTTGAGGTGTAATCCTTACTGAAGGCTGTGGTCTCTGATCTTCATTAGTAAGTGCTTCAAGTCCTTTTCACTTTCAGCAAGCAAGGTTGTGTCATCTGCATAACACAGGCTGTTAATCAGTCTTCCTCCAATCCTGATGCCCCATTCTTCATATAGTCCACCTTCTTGTATTATTTGCTCAGCATAAAGATTGAATAGGTTTGGTGAAAGAATACAACCCTGATGCACACCTTTCCTGACTTTAAACCAATCAGTATCCCCTTGTTCTGTCCAAAGAACTGCCTCTTGATCTATGTAAAGATTCCTCATGAGCACAATTAAGTGTTCTGGAATTCCCATTCTTCGCAATGTTATCCATAATTTGTTGTGATCCACACAGTCGAATGCCTTTGCATAGTCAATAAAACACAGGTAAACATCCTTCTGGTATTCTCTGCTTTCAGCCAGGATCCAACTGACATTAGCATGATATTTCTGGTTCCACTTCCTCTTCTGAAACCGGCCTGAATTTCTGGCAATTCCCTCTCGATATTCTGCTGCAGCCGGTTTTGAATGATCTTCAGTAAAATTTTGCTTGCTTGTGATATTAATGATATTGTTCTATAATTTCCACCTTCGGTTGGATCACCTTTCTTGGGAATAGGCATAAATATGGATCTCTTCCAGTCAGTTGGTCCGGAAGCTGTCTTCCATATTTCTTGGCATAGACGAGTGAGCACCTCCAGCCCTGCATCTGTTTGTTGAAACATCTCAATAGATACTCCATCAACTCCTGGAGCCTTGTTTTTCATCAATGCCTTCGGAGCAGCTTGGACATCTTCCTTCAGTACCATCGGTTCCTGATCATGTGCTGCCTCTTGAAATGGTTGAACATTGACTAATTCTTTTTGGTATAATGATTCTGTGTATTCCTTGCATTTTCTTTTGATGCATCCTGAGTTGTTTAACATTTTCCCGATAGAATTCTTCACTATTGCAACTGGAGGCTTGAATTTTTCCTTCAGTTCTTTCGGCTTGAGAAACGCCAAGCGTGTTCTGCCCTTTTGGTTTTCCATCTCCACTCTTTGCAAGTGTTATTATAATACTTTGTCTTCACCAGCCGCCCTTTGAAATCTGTTCAATTCTTTTACTTCATCAATTCTTCCTTTTGCTTTAGCTGCTCGACGTTCTAGAGCAAGTTTCAGAGGCTCCTCTGACATCCATCTTGTTTTTTTCTTTCTTTCCTGTCTTTTCAATGTCCTCTTGCTTTCTTCATGGATGATGTCCTTGATGTCGTTCCACAACTCGTCTGGTCTTCAGTCACAAATGTTCAATGCATCAAGTCTGTTCTTCAGATGGTCTTTAAATTCAGGTGGGATATATATATATGCATTGGCTCTCGTGGACTTGCTCTGATTTTCTTCAGTTTCAGCTTGAACTTGAATATGAACAATTGATGGTCTGTTCCACTGTCAGCCCCTGGCCTTGTTCTGACTGATGATATTGAGCTTTTCCATCATCTCTTTCCACAGATGTAGTCAATTTGATTTCTCTGTATTCCATCTGGCTAGGTCCAGATGTATAGTTGCTGTTTATGTTAGTAAAAGGAGGTATTTTCAATGAAGAAGTCGTTGGTCTTGCAAAATTCTATCATTCGATCTCTGGGATTGTTTCTATCACCAAGGCCATATTTTCCAACTACTGATCCTTCTTCTTTGTTTCCAACATCTGCATTCCAGTTGCCAGTAATTATCAATGCATCTTGATTGCACGTTTGATCAATTTCAGACTGCAGCAGCTGATAAAAATCTTCAAATAATCAAAAATGAAATGGAACACATAAGCGTCGATATCCTAGGCATTAGTGAGCTGAAAAGGACTGGTATTGGCCATTTTGAATTGGACAATCATATTGTCTACTATGCTGGGAATGCCAACTTGAAGAGGAATTTTGTTGCATTCGTTATCAAAAAGGACATTTCAAGATGTATCCTGAAGTACAGTGTTGTCAGTGATAGGAAAATACCCATATGCCTACGAGGAAAACCAGTTAATATGACTACTATTCAAATTTATGCACCAACCACTAGGGCCAAAGATAAAGAAATAGAAGATTTTTATCAGCTGCTGCAGTCTGAAATTAATCGAACATGCAATCAAGATGCATTGACAATTACTGGTGATTGGAATCTTAAGTTTCAGAAATGTCCCCACAATCACCTAAGTACCTTTTGGAATTCCAATTGAAATCATACACAAACAGCATTTCTAATAACATTCATTCATTTTCCATATGTTCTAAAAATATGAGGAACAATAAAAAAATGACCTCGTGCATCATATAATGTTCAGAAATGTGCACTGTTCAGAGTCATACGAATTCACAGAGACATCCTGCACAGAGGCCATGCCAACAGTATGTGTACATGTAGTTAATTGCTCTGGGTCTGAGACTGCTAATTTCAATGTCATCAAATTATTTGATCTTAGAAATCTCAACTATCATAAATGTTTACGGCAGAATTCATATCATATTAAGAATATAAATTTAAATAGCTGCTTTCTGATAAATATCACAAAACATTATTGCTTTATATATTAGAATCTGAGTGTTATTGTTTACTTAGCCACTGAAATAAAAGCTACTACACGGAACATAGAAAAAGCCCTGGTGGCATAATTGTTAAGCACTGGAATGCTAACCGAAATGACAGCCGTTCAAACCTCCCCAGCAGCTCTGAGGGAGAAAAGACCTGGTGGTCCGTGCCTGTAAAAATTACAGCCTAGGAAACCCTATGGCGCTGTTCTACTAGGTCCTCTAGCATCTCTATGAGTTGGAATGGACTCAGTGGAACACAATAGCAACACCATAATGAATATATAACTTATTTAAATGCAAATATGACATAGCAATAAATTTTGTAATTAATAGTTATGTATCTATTATAGTTTCTATTATATATTATATTCTCAGTGTCCTCCCATTTCTTACCTATGAAGATTTAAGTGCACACAATATGTGAATCAAAGAGTGGGGCATTATAGTAAAGCATTTTCCCACATGTGATCCTTCCAGCAATCTTGTGGCGGTAAAAGGAGTTTTGGTCCTCTGACTCCGGACCGTAGCACGTGCTGCTTCCTTTGCCAGGGTGGTTCTTTTACTTCCCTGCCTCTCTCTCTCCTCTCCTTCCTTCAGTCCTTCCTTTCTTTCTTCCTCCCTCCTGTTGCCTAACAAATCTTTGCATTTCATGTTCATGTTGCACTACATGGATGCCACCTTTCTAGGAAACCTTCCTTGAGTCTTTAAAACAGTACTGCATGCCCCTTTTATGTGCTCTTGAAAACTCTATGGAGTCCAGCTCTACTCTGACACACATGGCATTACCACATGTCAGAATCAACTCCATGGCAACTGGTTTTATGGTATTTATTATGTAATTACCTCTTACATAGAATGTATTTCCTTGATTAGTCTGTTTTACTTGTCTCTTTTCCTCATTAGATTGTAAATTTCTTCAAATACAAATTCATAAATTTCTTCAAATATATATTCCATACAATAAAATCCAAACTCCTCCCCATAAACTAAGATAATTCTTAGGAGTTGACATTAGATGGTCTCTCTGACATCATCTTATGCTGCTCAGCCACTAAATATCACACTCTAGACACACTAACCTTACGTTTGTTGGTGAAAAGTGACAGACTTGTTGTAGCCTCCAGTTCTTGGATTATTCCGTCCTTACAGATTCCTGACCACCTCCTTCACATCATTTACTTCTAACCTCAAACAACATCTCCTCTAAGAGCCTTTGCAAGATGGCTAAAGTAGCAGCCTTTCCACCAGTTCCCATAACTTGTTTTCTTTTTCTTCAAAAACACTGAGATTAATACCTTGTTTTAATTATTTACTTTTTTTTTTTTTCCCCATATGTTTGCCAGCTGTACGTTCCCCAAGAGTGGTATTTATTTGTCTTGCCTGGTGTTACAATCCCAGTGCCAATGCAGAGCTTGTATGCAGATCTTATGATAATATATTTTTTGTTGAATCTACTAATTAATTCAAAATGAATATATGGAGATAAAATAAAACACAAAGTTTTTAAAAAGTTTATTCATATACATATCCTATTTCTGTGAACATGCTATCACTCTTCAATGCAATGCTATAGTAGTGAGGTAATCTGCACAATCAGAACTAGAATATTTTATCAAAGAATCGTGGAATTACAGAGTTGGCAATGATTTAGAGAAACATGCAGTCCAATTCTAAAGAAATTAACTTGTCTGAGAACCCACAGCTAACAGGGCCAAAATAATAAAACTTTTTGGCTTTTATGCTTGTGATGTAACCGTTACAATTTACAACACATTACAACACACCGACTCCAAGATGCTGCAAGTAAATTTATAAATCTTGCTTTTATCTTCTCTTAGTCCTTTGTGTTAATGACATCTCTTAAAATTCTAGCTCATGCGCCAAAGATTGGACAATGGCCAGCCTATTTCAAAATATTATAAATTACATTATTGCTTTCATAAGTAGCCCTGGTGATGCAATGGTTAAAGCTCTCAGCTACTAAACAATATTTAGGCAGTTCCAACCCAACAGCATCTCCTCAGGAGAAAACAACTGGCAATTTGCTCCTGTAAAGATGACAGTCTAGGAAGCCCTATGAGGCAGTTCTACTCTGTCATATAATGTCCCTATGAGTTGGATTCAATTCTGGGGGGCACAGCAAAAGCAAAAAATTGCTTTTGTGATATCTAGGCCACCTTTCCATATTAGTATTTCCACCCATTTTTTGCCCAAATTGTGACTCAAATCATAAGAAAAATCATTAATGGAAAGACAAGCGAAGTATTCCAAATTTCTCTCTACAATTACCACCCTACATCCTTTCCTTCTTGTTTGGATGGTTGGCAGTTTATGAACTATAGTGCTAGTGCATAGCGATGTACAACACCAGATTTATTTGAATCCTTTGCCCTCTTGGCACCATATATTCCATTCCAAACTCCTACATGTTTATCCCACCCCATTCATACCCTAAAAGCTGATATGTCTATAGAAAAACAACAATAACAGAGGAAATCAAACTAAATTGCATACAGTCTACATTATATAGATGGGAATGTAGATTTTCTGTATAAACCATATGTAAATTTCTTTAACTATATATTCTTTCCCATAAAATTCAACCTCATTTTCATGCCCTGAAGAAACTTTCATTTTCCTACCCAAGAAAATTGACTGTTGCATTTATTTTTTTTTACAACTGAGGATTTGTACTATCACAATCCCTTAAATCATTCTAGATGCAGAACTTGAACATTCACTTATCAGCCATTTGTATGAAAATTTGATTATTAACGTATCAACTGGAAAACTAACCTTCTGTTTTGCATTAGCTTAATGGTTTCACAAGCCAGGGACACGTGTACTGCCGTGTATAATAGAGCAGAATCTATTGCGAACGTCTTTGTGTATTTTATTGCATTTTTTTTAACTTTTACAAATTAGTGGGAAAATGTTTAAAATGGTTAAGCAGTGATCACATTAGTACTACATGAAATGAAAAAACTTAAAAAAAAAAAAGATTCAGCCAAAGATAATAGTCACTAGCCTTAATGACTTTGACAACTTTTGGTATTTGGTATTCCTTTTAAGTTAGTCCATTTAGTGTTTTAAAGGGTGAAAAAAAAAACTGAAATCATATATGAAATTCCAAAATAACATTGACGTGAAGTGAGGTATTTTTATATCTATTTCCTCTCTCAGAACAGAGCAATGATCCACCTGTCCACCTCTGCCCCTTCCAACAACAGGAAAAGCCATTGTTGATTCATCTTGTTTTTTTTAGTAGTGTTATATAAATGCATTATGCAGGGAAGGAGAAGATTGCTGGTGGCCTAATCCAAAGAAGGATGTAACAACTTCCTAGAGCTCAAAAGGACTGCCTGCAGGAAGCCCTCTTTTTAGATAACAAAGTGCAGGATGCAAAGCATGGTATTTTCCATTATAAGGGCTTTTAACAAAGAGTACAAAGGTAAGAGAAAGGCCTATTAAGCTTTTTTAATGTTGCTTTTTTTTTTTTTTTTGAGGGTTTATTATTCATCTTAAAGGATGCTAGCAAAGAGAACAAAGAGAAAAGAAACACTTAAGAAAGGCAAGTCGGTGCTTAGGAATCACCACACCGAAAGAAAGTTGTACATGCCAATTCTGACTAGATTAAGCCTGTGCCAACAAATATTGGGGAGCGGGGTGGGGGAGGTGGATGGAATATATATATATATTAAATTAAACTTTAAAAATATTTAAGTTTAATTTTTAAAATATCAAAAACTAACACATAATGTTTACTGTTAATATAAATTTGAATTAAGGACAATAAGAATGTTTTTGATGTCATTTCAAGAAAGTATATTTTATATGATTTAAGATTAATACTAAAAAATATCAGAATTAGTCAGAATTGACTGCAGTGGGTTTGGTTTTTTTGGTTTAGTGAGATTTGATCAATTTAAAATATTTTGATATTTAGGGGAGTTTTAGATGAAAAGCTAGCATATATATGACTACACAAAGAGAGATCATACGCTTTAAAATGGTGAAAAGAATAGGGGGATAAGATTCAGTGTTTTCTCCTCACCTAACACGTGAGGTACTGATTACACGCCACAGAGGCAAGAACAGACTTAGCATTTCAAGCATTTAATTCCCATAACACTTGTATGTGGAAGGACCGTTGTCATTATGCCCATTTTATGAAAACACTGAGGCACAAAGAGATTAGGTAATTGGCCCAAAATTGTACTAGTGAATATTGCAAGGTATAATACATACTAGTTGCCCTCGAGTCAACCTCAACTCATGTCTACCCCAAAATTCTCAAAGCAGAATTTTGTTCTGTAGGGTTTTCAGAAGCCCTTGTGACACAGCAGTTAAACCCCTCTGCTGCTAACTGGAAGGTCCGTGCTTTGAACCTACCAGCCCTCTCCATGGAACAAAGATATGGTATTCCACTTCCATAAAGATTTACAGCCTTGCAAACCCCGTGGACCAATTCTACTCTGTCCTATAGGGTCGCTATGAGTTGGAATTAACTCAACAACAATGGTGTTTTGTTTGTTTTTGTTTTTGTTTTAGAGTTTTCTGTGGCTGATTTTTTGAAAGTAGATTGTAAGGCCTTTCTTCTGAGGTGTCTCTGAGGGAACTTGAGCCCCACCCTTTCCGTTAGCACCTGAAAGCATTAACCATTTGTAACACTCAAGGACTCCACTATTATACATACAGGATTCAAACCCTTTTACTCAGTGTCCTGATAAAAATGGACTCCTGCTGGCCTTTAGGGTCCTGCTGATTTGCAGCAAGTTTGGTCACTCTTTGCTTCTATTTTATCATGTATAAAATTATAAAATTTAAATTTAGTGTATCTTTTTTTTGTTTTCCTTCTCTTTTATCATCTACTAATTTCTGTCTCTAAAATATACATGTTTAATTTTAACATAATCACTTTCTTAATATGCACCTTTGCCTATATTCATATGTATATAATGGTTTTGTTATACTTATATATCGATCTCTGTATATTTGTCATTGAATCTTCTGATATTAAGATCATCTATATTTATATCTGTATCTATGAGTTAGAATTTACTCGATGGCAATGGGTTTGGTTTTGGGGGGGTTATATCTATATTATTCATCTTTATATATTTTATGCTTGTATTAAAGGAATCCCTAATGAATAAGGGTCGCTTTGAGTCGGAATCGACTGGACGGCACTGGGTTGGTTTAATGAATAGGTGTTACTTGATCAGGATTTTCTCTACCTTCTCATGTCCTTAAGTGAACATTTTCAAAGGCTAGATGTTTCATCAGTGTAAATTTAATGGATACAGTGTTTTATTTATTTGGTTTAAAGGCAGAGGTAACTTGACCTTTGCATTACTGAAGCCTTTTTTCAAAAGAAGTTTGACATTTTAAATGTTTCTAAATGACCCAAAAAGATTCTCAGTAGTACAGCAGAGATAATTTGTCTTTTCAAAGGAAAAAGAAAAAAAAAAAAATCAAACCAATTGCTGTTGAGTTGATTCTGACTCCTAGTGACCCCATGGGACAGAATAGAGCTGCCCCATAGAGTACCAAGGAGCATCTGGTGGATTCAAACTGCCAGCCTTTTAGTTTGCAGCCATACCACTTAACCACTAGGCCACCAGGATTGGGTATCCTAAAGTATGCCTTGGTCTCTGGGTGGGGTATCTGTGTGCCAGCTGGAATCATTATGTTATCTCATGCACAGCACATAAAGAAACTTATTAAACTAACTATTTTGGAGAAAAGAATTCTAATAAATGTCATATTAAGACAGAACATGAAGAGCAATATCAGCTTTTCTCAGAAGAGTGAATATAATTCTCCAAAAATAACTAAGATTATAAAATAATTTGGAAGACAAGGCCTTTAGTGACTGGAAAGCATTCTTCCATTCTTTTGTATAATAGAAGATAAAAATCCAATCCATTAAGCTGACTGTGGAGAGGATAGAGGAAAAGAACAGAGAGGCCTAGGCATCACAAGTCATTATAACATTTTAAATTGGAAGGTAGGAGAGAGGCCCATGGGGAAGATGAGATAGGCAGAAACAATCACCCAGGAGGCCTTAGTATCCAGGGTGACAAATTCAACTCTGATGTGAAGGAAGAATGCAATCCAGTTTAAAGAGATGTGTAACATAGTCAATGTGATATGTAAGAAAGATAATTTTAGCCCTTTTGGATGGGGGTGAAAAGCCTGCAGGGTAGAAGGCTAATGAGGGGAGAGCTGCTGGTTCACAAGTCCAGTGCCTCAGGATCAATTGGTTAGGAGTGTCGTAACCCTGCCACCATCAGGGAACAGTCACCCAGGGAGTGTATAGCAATCCATCTATCTGATCTTTATCTGTACTACCTATAAAGCTCTTTGAAACACTTGTCAGTAGCTTTAAAAAAGCAAAAAAAAAAGTTGCTTTTGTGTGTATGTGTAATATGAAAAAATATAGAAAATTTTGAGTTTCTTTTTGGAATAAAAAATAAATAACATCAAAAAATTCTTCTGTATTTGTAAGTAAAAGAGGGTGTTCATTGGTACCTTTCTTGGTTATAAGAACAATAAGAACAGCAGTCACTTTTTAAGAAAGGTAATGACAGAACTGTCCTGAGCTTGTGAGGCATTCCTCCCCCAGAACACTTATCCTACATCTATCTAATAACTAATGCTTGTCATTCCTCTTGACCTCATTTGCAATTTTGTCTCTTAGAAAGGCCAAGAAAATGGAATGATTGAAGTGCTCAGTTAATACAAGGCTAACCTATATATTCCTGAGTAACTACTATAGATCCTGTAAAGAGAGGATGAAAACATTAATAGTAAATATAAATATTAATGGTATTTAACTCTTAGGAAATTATAAAGTAATATATGTGTAAAATATATCAACTGAATAATTTACATATATGCATATCATGAAGTAGCTAACTGATTATACTTGAGTGAAACCAGATATTCCCAACTGTAACATTACTGGCTGGGTATTTATCTTAAAGTTCCTAAAGTGCTATTTTATTTATGGCTGCTTGCCGTTTTCATCTTACTTAGGTTTTGCTTAACAGAAACAAAACTAACTGGAAAAGAAGAAAAAAACAAACAAATCCAAATCTACTCTAACATGACTTTTAGGAAAACATATTTTCAACAACTTTATCTATTTTTATTATAGGTGAAAAGGCTGGAAGCAATGCACTTTATTTTACTCAGGAAGATAAGGACAAAATAATAAATAACACGAGAAATGACAAATCAACTCACCTGTTATCTAAAACTGCCTATGACTTCTAGGCATAGTTAGATCTCAAAATGAATTTCAATCCCTCCCGGAAGTCAAGAGAAAATGTAATACTGAAAGGGTACATTTCATAATTAGAATAAAGTGTACCAGACAGAAAAAGAAGAAAGCAAGAAGCATTGGACAGATGTTACCAAGGTAATTGAAGCTTGTCAGCAATTTTTCCGGGTCATCTCTGGCCTAAGAGAAAGCAGTTTCTCTTTTTTCATTGTCTAGGATATTTTAAAGAAATTTCTAGAATAATTTTGAAACAGAGCAATTTATATTTTCTTTCTCAACACCATGTCATTTTTATAAAGTTAAGATTGGAGTCATATGAGCTTTATTATTTTAATGACAAAAATAAACAACATGACAATATGTGTACTCTGACATGTTTGTAATGGAAGTGAGAAAGTTTCCATTTATCGTTTTCCATCTAAAGGAATGTTCTTAAGGTTTTTAGGAGACATTAATACAGATTCAATGTCAGTATTTATATGCGTTTTAGATATTTTTACATTATTAAAAATTAATTTTATGTACTTATTTTGGTGCCCCCTCAAGCTGATTGCTTTGTTAGTGCACTTGGATGAAGAAATGCAAAACAGCCCCTGAGCCCAGAGCTCCTGGTGATAACCCCTAATCTCTACATTGCTTCAATCTCCGTTTTCCTTTCAGGTAAATCTTATTTCTACTAAACCCAAAAAACCAAACCCAGTGCCGTCGAGTCGATTCTGACTCATAGCGACCTTATAGGACGAAGTAGAACTGTTCCATAGAGTTTCCAAGGAGCACCTGGCAGATTCGAACTGCCAACCCTTTGGTTAGCAGCCGTAGCACTTAACCGCTACGCCACCAGGGTTTCCATTTCTACTATAGTTATCATAATAATGAATTTATGATTGTTTTCTGAGGGCAATTTCCAGAAACAAAAAGTATTAATATTGAACCCTCCCATTTTTGGTAATCATTGATAATAACAATTGCCTTAGATTTCTCCAGAGAAACATGCACACACACACACAGATTTACTTCAAGATAAGAATTCATAATTGTATGGCCTGGCAAATTGAAAGTCTGTAGGTCTGGCACCAGGTTGGAGTTTTCTGTGGGCTTGAGCCCCAAAATCTGTAGGTCAGGTGACAGAAAGAGTACAGAGTCAAGAGATAGAGAGCTAGGCCTGCCAAAATATCTATTTAGACCTAGAGGCAGACCACACCCTAAGGAAAACACTTTTACAATTGACTGATTGCCTCACAACATATTACATTATTGCTTTAGATTACATTATGGAACAGTAGTCTAGTGTTTGGACAAGACATTGGGAAGCCACATTGTCAGGTAAAATTAACAATCACAACAATAATTGCAATAAAAATGCCACTTTACCAAGTGGTATAAAAGAAATACTGTTGTTTCAAAAACTGTGTTTTATAATGTTGCTATACTTCAAATACGTTATGTAATTCCACTGAAAATTCCACATTATAATTTCAAGAAAAATGCCTCTTTTGCTTTACTAGAGTCTGGTAAATATATAGTATTAACCCAGTCAACCCAGTGTATCATGTTTAAATTTTTGATAATTTGAAAGGCCATAAAGAAGAGAGATTTAAAAAAAAAAAAAAAAAAACTAAGTTCACTTCTGTTATTTTGAGCTTTTCTATTCCTTTAATTTTTTAATTATTCTTATATCATTTTCCATAACTTATCTCTTCATTTTTGGTGCATGTGTTCTATGTGTGTATCTTTATTATTAAAGTCAAGAAGTCTTCATAAATTAAGTATTTCAACATCATGTCTACCATGTTTTCTAAAGCTATACTCCCTATTGTGATTCATGCATTTTAATCGTGTGTATACATATGGTTGTTTAAATTCCTACCTTATGAATTATATAACATTTCCCTTTCTGCTTCACTTATTAATTTGCATGATTAGACTAGTCGGCTCCATTCCAGTATTATAAATACATTTATGTAAGATATTTCCAATTATTTATTTTTCTTTTCCCCACACAGTACCATTCTGGTGTTTAAAGTCTTGCATGAAGTAATAAACTAGCTTATGTTATTTTCATCTAATGGATGACAATTTGCCCAAACATACTTTAAAATTCTTATTTCTTCAGTGATTTTTAAATACAACTCTAACCAACCAGTTTCTGTTGAGTTGACTCCAAAGCACAGAGGCCTCATGCGTGTTAGAGTAGAAATGTGCTTCCACAGGGTTTTCAAAGGCTTATTTTTGGTAAACAGATTATAAGGCCTTTTTCCTGAAACACCTCTTTGTGGATTTGAATCTCCGACCTGTTTGTTTGCAGTTTAACACCTTAACTGTACCACACAGAAACTCCAAATCCAACTCCAGTATACACTAAATTGTACATGCTATATCATGGGTATTTACGGTAGGCGGAATAAAGCTCATCCTCCCCAAGGATGTCCACATCCTAATCCCAGAACCCATGAATGTAAATAGGTTACATGCAAAGGGGGATTAAAGTTGCAGATGTGATTATATTTGCAAACAGAGAGATTATTTTGGATTATCTTGGTAGGCCCAATGTAATCACAAAGGTCATTAAAATTGAAAAAAGAAGGTGGAAGAAGAAAGTCAGAGGGAGAAGCAACTATGGGAGAATGGTCAAAAAGATACAATGTGGCTCGGTTTGAAGATGGAGGCAGGGGGCCACAAGCCAAGGAATGTGTGTGGCTTCCAGAAGCTGGAAAGGGCAAAGAAACAGGAAGGGCATGGTTGGCAAACAAACAGAAGGCTCATATTATATGCATAAAAATATGGTAAATGCTTAGGAAAAGTATTGAAAAATACAGGAACAATTGATGATCTCTTCTTTCTCTGCCCTCAAATCTCGTAGCTAAATCTGTAGAAAAAACAGTATTATTGTTTCCATGACCCACAGTATTAATGATTATGTGAAGGAAAAACGGTATATGTTCTTTCCTAATTTATTTCTGTGTATTAATGGCAACCATGGGTTAGAAAATATAGGTGTTAATGCATATCATAAATTCTGAATTAATGAGGTTTTTCTTTCTTTTAATATAGTGCTGTATATCTTTAAATTTCATGTTCCTATTTTTTTTTTTTATATTTTAGTTCAGATTGGCATTTTAGTTTTAATAGATAAGGACTGGTCACTAGTATTTCCAGCTGCTTGATAACATTATGATGGCTGAATATTCCATAAGTGTAATATTTGTTTAGTGTTTTCAGAACAATTCCATAATATATTTTAATTGAAGTACATTGTTTGCTAAAATGCATAAATCTAGGAAGATCCTTACTGTTATATGTATATATTTAAAATATATAATTATTATTAGGAAATGAAGCCTAGCTTATGATACTCAAACTCAACGTTGTTCAGTTACAATGAACAGCTCTATACAAATTAAACGTCTAAACTGGGGCTTTAAATATTTATTAAATCTGTTAAGTATCTATTTATTAATTAAAATAAATACAAGGCTGGCATTACAAAGACGCTTGACATTTTAAGAGGGTTAAAGCAGATGGTTTATCTTTTTAAAGAAAATTGAAAAGTGAGGAGGGCAAAGAATATACTTAGATCATGATTTCCCATTGAGGGCCTTAATGATAGCATCTGTTAGTGCTGCTATAAAAGTGGTTGAGCAGAGGAAGACAGGAAGCTACAGTTGTCCAGTAATTGAGCAATGCAGCCAGCATGTTGATTGAGACAAAGAGGGAGAAAGAAAATGAGAGAAAGATAGACAGAGAAGCCTTGACACCAGCTTTAATAAAATCTAGAAGCAAAGAGTAGGAGACATTTGGCATTTTGACAGACTGAATCAACTGCCCTGCAGTAGCCTTTTATTTTATTTCTCAGGTTTTTGTTTTTAATTCATTTTCCTTTCTTTGAGGTTAATAGCTAGTGTGCCTTAAAGATTCTATACTTAGTAAACTGTAAGCATAGAACTGTTAAGAAAAAAAAAAGTTTGTGTTTGTGTATGTGTGTAGGTGTGAAATTTTTATTTGAGAACACCATTTGGAATTTATTCTGCCAAAGGATTTTTATTCAGCAGTCAACAAAATTTTATTCAGTGCCACCTATATGCCAGGAACTAGGTTTTCTGGTTGAAAAATTATAGTTCTAGACAGTTATAATACACTTAGAAGTTTACAAAACAATTTCAGCTACATGTCAATTTAATTCTCAGAACATCCCTGTGAATTACGTAGTATTAACTCCTTTCTAGATCAGGAAAATCAATTTCAATGAGGTGCAAAAAGTCATTACGTGGTGTGGCTGTTCCTTGAATTCAGAGTTCCCAAATTGAATGCTCTTCTCCCTCATACTTATTTTTGAGAAATGCAGCTATTTTAAAATATAAAATTCATTAATTCAAATATTCTAGAGAGATTTTATCAAAAGCTTATGATAATCAAGGCATTGTTACGATTGTGAAAAAATACAAATTTATAAGAACGATAATAGCAACATAAATTTTCTCATATGGTAGTAGATTAGATATTGAGCACATATTCAAATATGAAGAGTACTTTTTTAATTTAAAAAGTTGGCAGATAAATTTAAAATAATAACCATAATAACAAATTACCAAAAACATTAATTTAGAGTCTACTAATTCAGAAGTAAATGGTAATTTAGAGAGCATCTGGCTATATTTCCTGTAGTTAGGTAATACGGACTTTGTGGTTTAACTAAACAAGGTAAATAATTTAACAAGACAAGGTTCAAATATTTAAGAAAACTACATTTTCAAACACCTCACAGGGTTTGATTCTCTTGGTTCTTACAAAATCATTATGTGCTAATTACAGACGTGCTTTTTAATAGCTTTTAGAGCATGTCAAGAATCTCTTTTAGTGACCATTTTTGGAGAAAATTGCAAAAGACCAGACTTTCAATCCATATTTTTTTCATTAAATTGAATTGCTTTTTTTTTTTGCACCAAATTATATTTTCTTGAAAAATGAATGATGTGGTATTTTAATATTTCCCAAACACATCAAAATTATCAATTTCTTCCTTAATTCATTACAAAGTCCTACCAAAACCAAAAAAAAAAAACACAAACCCACTGCCGTTGAGTCAATTCCAACTCATAGTGACCCTATAGGGTAGAGTAGAACTCCCCCATAGAGCTTCCAAGGAGCACCTGGTGGATTCAAACTGCTGACCTTTTGGTTAGCAGGCATGGCTCTTAACCACTGTGCCATCAGGGTTTCCGTGTAGTCCTACAGGATGAGAAAAGGAATACCTATTTTTCATTTCCAGATGGAAAAAAAAAAATAATACTTTGACTTTTTATTCCCAAAATCAAAACCAAATCCATTGCCATTGAGTAGATTCTGACCCATAGTGACCCTATAAGTCAGAATAGAACTGTCCCATAGGGTTTCCAAGAAGCACCTGGTGGATTTGAACTGTCGACCTTTAGGTTAGCAGCCATAGGTCTTAACCACTGTGCAACCAGGGTTTCTGTCTTTTTGTTAGGTCAGTAAAAAGCCAACAATAAAAAAAGGAGTAGACCTTTTATGTCCAGTGTGCTAACATTTAAACTGAGTTTATTTAAACAGCCGAAACCTCAGTCACTACTACGTAAATGTTAATTGGGATTTTTCTTTTTATATGTGTACTACAATCTAAATTCATGGTAATTATTTTCCAGTTAAGATTTTCAAAAGGCATATTATTATGCTTACATTGATAAAGCCAAAGCCAAACCTGTTACCATCAAGTCAATTCCTACTCATAGCATCCCTATAGGACAGACTGCCCCGTAGGGTTTCCAAGGAGACCCTGGTGGATTCGAACTACCGACCTTTTGGTTAGGGGCCGTAGCTCTTAACCACTACTCCACCAGGGTTTCCTGCATTGATAGAATATGTTAAAAATTTAAAGTAATATAGGACCATTACTTGGACTTTTAAAAAGAAAACTTACTTCTTTATTCATTGAGCCTTCAAAGCAATTACTACTGAAGACAGATATTTATGTGGTAAACTCTATTTAATAACTTTACATGCCTTCCCTGCTCCAACTCCGTGCGTGCCTGATCCTCTTTACCCTTTCCATTCTTTTCCCCATAGCACTTCTCATCTTCTAAAATGCTAAATAATTTAGTTTTAAACAATGTTCATTGTTTATTTTCTATCTCCTCCTTCCCGATAGAATATAAACATCTCCATTAGAGATCTTTCTTTGGTGCTAAGGGCTAAGACATGACAAATAGAAGTTGATATTTTGAATGAAGGAATGAATAATACAAGTAATATTTCAGGGGAAAAATATCTGTTCATCTTTCCTTCTGAGGGTTAAAAAGTAAGGAAGGTGGGAAGGCTACATTTCCTCTGAAGTTTTACTCTGGACATAAGTGAAAAGGGAAAGTTTGAGCCTTCCAAACAAGAGATAACATCCATGTTTATGTAGTCATTCAACAAACACGTATTCATGTACTTATGCCAAACAAAACCGTAAGCACTGACAATAGAGATATTAAAAAGTACAGTCCTTGATTCAATGAACTAAAAATATATTAGGCTATGGCATCTGGATTCAGATGAGGCTTGAATCTTGATTCATTGTTCTGCCAGTTATGAACTTGGGCAAGTTAATAAAACAAGAAAGGTTTCAGTCTTCTCTTTTGTTATATGGGGTATCAATAAATTCTATCTCATTGAGTTTCTGTTTATAATTGAATGAGATAAATTACATAATAAGGACCCCTGTTGGTACACCTGTTAGGTTGGTGGCTGCTAACCCAAAGGTTGGTGGTTCAAACCCATCCAACTGCTCCCGGGGAAAAAAGACCTGGTGATCTTGTCCTGTAAAGATTACAGCCTATGAAACCCTATGGGATAGATTCTACTCTGTCACATCCCCATGGGGTTACTATGAGACAAAAACAACTCGATGGCACCTAACAACAACAACAAAAGTGTGTAATATACCAGACATAGCATGCTCAATAAATATCAGATGGTACTAATGGTAATTGTCATAGCAGTAGAATTTGTTTATCAGGAATTCAGCGATGGCAATAGATCACTTTTTGTGTGGTTCTAATTTTTTTTTTTTCATACAGTTTCACACCTACATTGTCAAACTTTAAGCAACTTCATGTGGTATGGGTTTGTGGTCTTCCCCCATAAAGTACCAAATACTGCCTTTTAATATATATATATATTTTGTTCCATACGGTTTCACCCTAAGTAGCATCACATGGTATGGGTTCGCAGTCTTCTCCCATAAAGGACCAAATACTGCTTTCTATTTGAGGTGTTTATGTATTATTATTGTCTGTTTCCTGAGGTTAAAATCCCAAGTGTCTACGAACAGCACATAGCTTGTATCTGCTCGGGGATACAGACAAACAGGGATTATTTTTAAATATGTATCTATTAATATATGTTGTTTTTGTTGTTGTTAGGTGTAGTCGAGTCAGTTCTAACTTGTAGTCACCCTATGCACAACAGAATGAAACACTGCCCAACCTCACAATCGTTGTCATGCTTGAGCCCATTGTTGCGACCACCCTGTCAATCCATTTTGTTGAGGGCCTTGATATATGTTTTTATTAAATCAAATTCTTTTGTGTAATTTTTTCTCTCCCACTTCTTATGTTCCTGGTAAAGCTGTCAAGCATCTTGCTTTTTTTTTTTTAAATCACATTTAAGGAGTTAGCATTTAACCTAGACTGTTCAATCATGGTTTCATATTCCCTGAACCACAGTGACTGATTCATACAGAGACGTATAACCTGAGACAGGCTAATCAAAATCCTTTCCAAGTATTTTCTGCTGGAGCTAGTTAGGAAGACTATTACTTTCTAGAACACATTAAAAATGTAAAGTGACCTCACTTAAATGGCTTCAAGTGACTATCTCTCTTAGCTATGTGGAAAAAGACAGTGATAGAACAAAAGCATGGAATCAATGTGCAGAAAAAAGCAAAAGAAAGAGATGGCAAGAAAGGGAGATAGTTCTGATCATACGGTTTGGTCTCTTGGGCTAAACAATGCCTGAAGTCTTCCTTAGGAGATCTAGTAGTATGAGACAATCTTGAGGTGAATTTATGCTACAGAGATGTCTGTGACAACATTGCAATTGCCCTGAAATTCCGCAAGGAATCAGGTCCCTCCAAAGTTCTTGTTCGACAGTTGATAACTCTATTAGTCTCCACTCAACCTCTCCTCTGCTTTAAGATCAAAGTAGAACACATGTCCACGGAATATATCCTCTGCCCAGGATGGCTTATCCTGACAGAGTTACATTATGGAAACATCTACCCATTGGTTTGCAAATATGCTGAAATGTAGTTATTTATGATATTTTGATGAATTATTGAGATACTTTTAAACACTGAGTATACATATTATTCTAATATTTCCCTGGGAGCTATTTATAGATCACTGGTGGCACAGTGGTTAAGAATTATGGCTGCTAACCATAAAGGTCAGCATTTGAATCCACCAGCCACTCTTTGGAAACACTTTAGGTAGTTCTACTCTGTCCTACAGGGTCACTATAAGTTGGAACCACTTTGATGGCAATGGGTTTTTTTGGATTATATACAAAATAGGAAGGATGTTTTTCTATATGTACTCTTTTTTACACACATATATTGAGATTTTTTTAAATTTAAGGGAAATGTAGACTGATTCTATTTCCTTTGGATTATTACTATTTAATATTTATTATTAAACGATGCAAAATTTACTTGCATATGGTATTAGTGATATTGTTGCATAATTTCCACATTCTGTTGGATCACTTTTCTTTGGAATGGGCACAAGCATGGATCTATTTCAGTTAATTGGCCAGGTAACTGTTTTCCAAATTTCTTGGCATAGACAAGTGAGCACTTCCAGTGCCGCATCCAATTGTTGAAACATCTCAATTGGTATTCCATCAATCCCTGGAGCTCTGTTTTTTGCCAGTGCCTTCAGTGCAGCTTGGACCTCTTTCTTCAAAACAATCCATTCTTGATCATATGCTACCTCATGAAATGGCTGAATGTCGACCAATTCTTTTTAGTATAGTGACTCTGTGTATTCTTTCCATCTTCTTTTGCTTCTGGCGTTGTTCAATATTTTGTCAAAATTGCAACTTTTTTCTTCAGTTCTTTCAGCTTGAGAGATGCTGAGCATGTTCTTCCCTCTTGGTTTTCTATTTCCAGGTCTTCTCACATTTCATTATAATACTTTCTTTGTCTTTTACAGCCACCCTTTGAAATTTCCTGCTCATCTCTTTTACATCAATATTTCTTCCATTTGCTTTAGCTGCTCTACTTTCAAGAGCAACTTTCAGAGTTTCTTCTGATATACATTTTGGTCTTTTCTTCCTTTTTAATGACCTTCTGCTTTCTTCATATATGATATCCTTGATGTCATTCCACAACTTGTCTGGTTTTCCCTCATTAGTGTTCAACGAGTCAAATCTACTCTTGAGATAGCTCCCAAACACAGTCAGATGTGCTTAAAGTCATATTTTGATTTTCTTGGACTTGTTTTAATTTTCTTCAGCTTCAACTTAAACTTGTATATGAACAACTGATGTTCTATTCTGCAGTCAGCCCTGATAATATTGAATTTTTCCATAGTTTCTTTCCACAGATATAGTCGATTTGATTCCTGCATTTTCCAATTGGTGAGGCCCACGTGTATAGTCATAGTTTAAATTGTTGAAAAAAGCTATTTGCAGAGAAGAAGTCGTTGGCCTTGCAAAATCTCATCATGCAATCTGTAGTGTCATTTCTAGCTCCCAGGCTATATTTTCCAACTACAGATCCTACTTCTTTTGTTTCCAGCTTCCACATAATTGTCAATGCATCTCGATTGCATGTTTGATCAATTTCAGGTTGCAGAAGTTGGTAAAAATCTTCAATTTCCTCATCTTTGGCATTAGTGGTTGGTGTGTAAATTTGAATAATGGTTGTATTAGCTTGTCTTTTTTTGTAGGAAGTAAAATTTTGCTGATGATAATTCAAAAATGGCTGTAGCAGTACACTTATAGGGAGCTGCTGGAAATTCAAGTCAGATTCAAAACAGGATATTGGAGGATGGATATCATTGTTGAGGTCACGTGGATATTGGCTGAAAGCAGAGAATACCAGAAAGATGTTTACTTGTGTTTTATTGACTATGCAAAGGCATTTGACTGCTAGGTGGATCATAAGAAATTACACATAACATACTGAAAAATGGGAACCCCAGAGCACTTAACTGCTCATGCAGAACCTGTACATAGGCCAAAAGGTAGTTTTTCAAGCAGAGCATGGGGATTCTGAGCAGTTTAATATCAGGAAAGGTGTGTGTCAGGGCTGCATCCTTTCACCATATCTATTCTGAGCAAATAATCAGAGAAGCTGGACTAAATGAAGAAGAATGTGGCATCAGGATTGGTGTAAGACTCATTAACAACCTGCTATTTTTTTATATGCAGATGACACAACCTTTCTTGCTGAAAGCAAAGAGGACTTGAAGCACTTATTGATGAAGACCAAAGACCACAGCCTTCAGTATGAATTGCACCTCAACATAAAGAAAACAAAAATCTTCTTATGTGAACCAATAAGCAACATCACGATAAATGGAGAAAACACTGAAATTGTCAAGGATTCCAGTTTCCTTAAATCCACAATCAAAAATCCATTGAATCAGCAGTCAAGAACTCAAACAACAGATTGCATTGGGCAAATCTGCTGCAAAGACCTCTTCAAAGTGTTGAAAAGCAAAAATGTCACTTTAAGGACTAAGGTGGGCCTGACCCAAGCCATAATATCTTCAATAGCTTCATATGCACATGAAAGCTGGACAATGAATAAGGAAGACTGAAAAAGAATTGATGCCTTTTTTGGTAAAGAATGTTGAATATACCATGGACGGCCGGAAGAAGGAACAAATCTGTTTTGAAAGAAGTACAGCCGGAATGCTCCTTAGATGCGAGGGTGGTGAGGCTTCGTCTCATTTATTTTGGACATGTTATCAGGAGGGATCAGTCCCTGGAGAAGGATATCATGCTTGGTAAGGTAGGAGGTCAGCTAAAAAGAGGAAGACCCTCAGCGAGATGGATTGACACAGTGGCTGCAACAATTGGCTGTTGTTGGAGGGATCAGTCCCTGGAGAAGGATATCATGCTTGGTAAGGTAGGAGGTCAGCTAAAAAGAGGAAGACCCTCAGCGAGATGGATTGACACAGTGGCTGCAACAATTGGCTGTTGTTGGAGGGATCAGTCCCTGGAGAAGGATATCATGCTTGGTAAGGTAGGAGGTCAGCTAAAAAGAGGAAGACCCTCAGCGAGATAGATTGACACAGTGGCTGCAACAATTGGCTGTTGTGACAACCAGGCAGTGTTTCGTTCTGGTGTACATGGGGTAACTATGAGTCAGAACTGACTGGGTAGCACCTAACAACAACATTAAGCTATGCACTTTAATACTTCAGTTGAAGTTTAAAAGATATTAACAAGAGAACCTTTTTCCTTTTTATGAAGTACTGTTACACTTTTTCTGTTTCTGTACTATTTCCTTTGTTGATGTCAGTGATCAAGTCTCAATTCTGTAGTTTATCATCTATCAGCATTTTTTCCTTTCCTTTATGAATCTGTTGAGCATAATGCTTATGTGATTGGAAACTGAGTTGCTAAGCTTATTAGAATTATTTTTAAGTGAAAAGTAAATAAACTTCAACTGAACGATTGAGTGATAATGATATGATAAAATTGTTTGTTTTAGTAAATGGGTATTAAAGTAATTATTTTGTCTTGTTTAGGATAATTTTTAAGCTGAATTCATGTGGGTGATATGTTGCTTTATTTCATGTCCCACGTAACTATGTACATTCAATTATGGCTATAGATACAAGTCTGTGCTTAACTTCCAAGAACTATTTCTCTCAGTGTGATTATAAATTATTGGTTGACCTCTAGTTTAACATGCTTAAAAAAAAAAAAAAAACAAGTAAATTGTACAGGGATGTTTACATTTTCTATCCTTCCATTACTGAGGTCTCAGTATTTTGATTTACTTTCGGATGCACAGCGTAATCTGCAGGAGTATTACAACTGGCCTTTAGCCAGCATGCACAGGCAGGCAAAAGCCACACACAGCTTCAAATCCCCACAACACCTTTTTTCACTGAAAATTATTGCTTTGAAGATTTTTTTTTTTCACTTATTTTCACCATACCTCAACATTAAGAAGAATTATGGAATAATTTGTGATTTGCGTGTCATATTTCTTAGAAATAATTCATGAGCAGATGAGGGGCAGGGGAAATAAAAACAGGTTTCAGTAGAGTTGTGGATTCTGTCGCTTTTTGGCATTACAATTTACATGACAGTCTGAATTCTGGCACTCAGGTGTAATATTCAAAATAGAAAACAAGCCCCAGAAAAAAACAAAAGCTAGGGCTGCTACAGGCATTTTGCTCCTGTGAGCCAGCTGCTGCCAAGCCATAGGTCTCTTAAGTTTTGAATGACTGTAGGGTGTAGCATTGCTTGAAGGAAAGCACGCCTAGGGTAGCTCTTGGCTCTCCACTGAATTACTTAGAACTGGAGATATTGAAACTCGACGCAGGGTTATTCCCATTCACTGACAAGTAGGGAATAATCTAACTCTGATGGTCCTGAGAAATGCAGCGTGAACACTACAGCACACCAGTCCTCAGAAAGAGCTTCTCTGGGAAATCAGATAAGGAGGTGATACAAACAGCGATTATTTTAAAATATTTATCTATCAATGTATGTATTTATTAAATCAAATTATAGATGCATTTATATGTGTAACGTTGCTAAAGTAAATTAAGTATTGCAAATCAAGCTGCAGTTAGACTGCAAACTGGCAAATTAGAGAACATAGGTTATCACACAGAAAGTAACGTTTGAACAATTGTTTGCAAAAGATTTATTAACATTCTTCACTTTTTGAAAATTGCCTTTTAATAAGTTAATTCTAATTTTCTGCATTTTAAATACCTTTTCTAATTCTAAATATATATTTTTAAATATTACAACAGCTGAGCAATAAACATTTTCAAACAGAATTGTGATCTCGATTAACGCTCCTGCTAGCATAATGTGTTCAAAAAACACAATCTGCATTTGATATTTTAATTTTTAACATTAATAATGGTCATTATATGTAATCACAGCATTACTGATCACATGCAAAGCTTTTATAAGATACATGGAAAGAACATTTTTAATAGCTGCATAGAAGAGAGTACCTTTTCAAAAAATTAAACTTTCTGAAGTCTCTGCTCACTGACATTTCTCAAAATTATGCTATTGTCCTTGATGAAAATATTATATGTAGACAAGCTTTTCTGTTCCTCTGTTATTATTTTTCTTAACCTCTTGGAATGGCAAATACTCTCTCTAACTAAAGGTTGCTTTCAGTGCACTGAATTTCTCATATTAAAATATCAATAATAACAATAACTAAAAAGTCACTGTCAGTGTTTCATTTCTCTTTTTAGATGGCATTTCAAAATTCAATGTTGCTCTTTTTTTTCAGATAAAATTATAGATTATCATTAGTTTTGAAATATTGTTGGTACTCCCCAAAGTCGATAGTCATATGTACTGAAAAAATGTTCCATTCGTATTACATATGACTGGAAATGAGAAGTGGAACCAGTGACCTCACTCAGCACTGCATTTTGTCTATTGCTTTTTCATTGTCCAAGTTGTACAGTAAACCCTGTACATTCTCCAGGCATAAAAACATGATACCTTCATAAATAGCCACACCAGCAATATTGCTGTACAACATTCTCTAAAAACTTTTATGTGTCAGTCTTTCTTGTTCCCCTATACAGCATGGATTCGAACTGCCAACCTTTTGGTTAGTAGCAGTAGCTGTTAACTGCTGCACCACCAGAGCTCCCTACGGGGCATAGGGTAAGAATAATCATACCACTCCAGATCTACACAAAGTTGGAAATCCCATTCTCTGTTTTTTCTATCAAATATTCTTTATGTTCATGACCAATCATATTAACAGCCTTTCTATGGGAGAATATTTGTTAATTCAACAGATTCACTTTTGCTCACAGTAACGTAAACTCCGATAATACTGCGTTGAAATATGTAAACTACATAGTTAGCTACTCACATTTAACAAGAAAGCTTGCACATTCACATTCAACTCTCAGTAATATCTCTAATGACTGCAAGCCATGAACACTTGGAGTCATGAAATCTGAGCTTGCTTAATCCCAAACTGTCAAGGTATCAGTATATCATTAAAGATAAATAAAAAAATAAAAGTTTATTAAATTGATGCTATCTTGCAAAGATCTGAATTAGGTCTTCTGATTCCTCCTTGACAAGATTTTATATATTTTCTACCGGAGGTCTAACAGCCTTTGGACAGAGCTGAAGGCAAAAGAAGCTCAAAGGTGACTGTTGATTTCAGCCCACGGTGAGTCATGGACCAGGGGGTTTGGGACTTGTATTTTATCCTGGCTCTGCTCTGCTGTGAGGATTATATCCTTGCCATCTCCTTGGTGATTTCAGAAAATTTGAAGAGTTCCTGCAAGATTTGGCTATAGTACAATGGTTGAGATTCATGAACTGGACAATTTGTAGGGCAGCGTCAATTGTAAATTTGGAACAGCATTCATTGGTTATAAGGTCTTCTTTTACAACTCAGAATAAGAGAAAAGAACCGTTTCTCTATCATAAGTTTAGTTATAGACACATTTGTGAAAATACATATAGAACATTGAGTGTCTTAATAATAACTCACTAATATTTAAAAATTATTAGTAATAATTGGTTTTCAAACACAGTAATATATTTTAAAAAGAAAGGAATAAATGATATGGTAGGCCAATCATTATTTTCTGAAAAACTGCGCAGAACTGATGCTTTTTATCATTTTGCCAATCATTTCATCAAATTGCAAAGATTAAGTTTGATCGCTGTTAAACAATCTCACTACCTAAACACTCAAAAATCTATTGTCTTGGATTTACATTTTTTCCCAAGAGGGATGAATCCAGAGAACATATTAATAAAATCAGTGAAATAAATTTTAGTCCTGCTATGGCAGACACTTCCCCTCCATAACAATTCTATTTGCAAGTAAACCTGTTTAACCAACAGAAGACTGTCTAGATAGCATTAAGCCACAAACTCAATTACTTTTCATCAGCAATGCAAGTGAAACAGATTTTAACTTAATTAAAGCTAAAAAAGTAAAAAGCCTTGTAAGATAATGGGAGATAATGCAATTTGAATGTCTTCTCTGCAATATCACTGGAACTATCTGTTCTGAACTAGCCCAGTACTAAGGCTTGAATAGTTATCTGAATGATTCCAACGATTAAATCAGTACCTTGTGCACTTACAAAGAGAGAGATAGCTAGCTCCTAGTTGGTGCTTAAAAATCACTAAATTATTCTGTTTACTCTGGTCAAATTTTTCCTAATGAAAGAAACAGTAGCAGCTTTTGTGCCTAAATGCAATATTAAATATAATCAGCTCTTAAAGGTATGCTAAACATACGGGGTCGCTGTTAGCAGAACCAACTGGATGGCAACAGGTTTGGTTTGGGGATTTTATTTTTAGAGGTGATTGTACGAAGCTACAACAGTTTTGAATATGTTGTCATTTTCCTTAAAAAAGATGTGTAGAAAGGTTTCATTACCTTAGACTTATTGATGAAAGTAAAATGTGTAACAAAGTAACTTATGGTCAGCAGTAATGTATTACTATCAAAAAAAAAGAATAATAGTAATATCTTAAATGTATTTAACACATGGTTTCCAACCTAGAAGTAGGAAAAAGACAATCTCTCAAGGAACGTTACAAAAGCACGATCAGTCCTAGCTTTGATGTTGACACCATTTTACAGGTCCCATAGAAGGGAGAAACTTTAATAATAACCTTTTTTAAAGGCAATAACACATGTTCTTAAGCAGTATGCTTATCTAAATATAGAAATGAAACTCTTAAACAAAGAAAAAATATCTCAAGAGCATAATAGAGGAAGATGCACAGAATTTGCTACAGATGAAGATTATAGCATCATTACAAAACTTTCTTGCCCTAGTTCCTTTGTGAATTAAAACCAAAAGTTGATGAAACACTTACCATCAAGTCAGTTCTGACTCCTGGGGACCCATGTGTGTCAGAGCAGAACTGTGCTCCGCAGGGTTTTCCATGGCTGATTTTTTGAAGGTAGATCGCCAAGCCTTTCTTCAGAGGCACCTCTGGGCAGACTGGGACCTCCAACCACTGGGTTAGCAGCCAACTGCAATAACCATTTGCACTACCAACAGTTGTTATCAGAATTTATTTTTATTAAATTGAGCTTCTTACAAAAATTTAGACTTAAGGAAGCATACAGTGGAGCCCTGTTGGCACAGTGGTTAAGAGCTATGGCAAGCTATGGCTGGTAACCAAATTTTGGCCCTTCAAATCCACCAGGCACTCCTTGGAAACCCTATGGGGCAGTTCTACTCTGTCCTATAGGATCGCTGTAAGTAGGTATCAACTGGATGGCAATAGGTCAGGTTCTTTGGTTTTAAGCATATGTGTAATTTACAATCCAGAATATGTTCTGAATTGACTAGGAATTAAATATTCTATTTTTCATCACTTTCTAAATACAACAGCTCCAGACATTATTTTATTCTAGGAAACTGTTTTTACATTAGATTATTTTTAGCTAGGAAGGGTGTTCTATTTGTTTCAAGCTGTGTGATTCTATTTCCTCTGAGCCCTCTATGATCAACCTTTTTTCTTGTGGGGTAATATGTTGTAATTTTTAGTTGAGAAAATATTAGGGGGACTCAGTCAAAGGTGAAAATGTCTCTGCCCATTAGACAGGAAGTATAGACGTCATCATGCTTTTCTAAAATCAGTAACAAAATCATTCACTGTAGCAAGCTGAAATTTTATGGTTTAGCTAATGCATGTTCACCATGTAAAATGTTTTTTCAAGAAATTGCTTTATAAATTTAAAAAAGACACCTATAAATAATTGTAATTAAAAGAATTATGGATTTTTAGTAAAGTTCTTTCTAAAAGGGTGAAGACCAGCAAAAACAACAAAAAACTCTAGCTTTCAAAAAATTTATTATTTTTTTCAACAGAAATATTTTATTTTAACATACCTGGTTAAATATTATAAAATTCAGAAGCACACTGCATGACCAACTTTAAATATAATGCCATGTAAACAAATCTGTCACTATTAAAGACATTTATTGTAATATTAGAAATCTTCAGGTTTTTCCCTTATAATCTCTACAGCTGTAAAACATATGTTGGGTTTTATACAAATTTGAAAATACTTTTAATATCTTGAAATCATTCACTCTGATGATGAATAAATCTGTTCTATAAAAAAATTTTTTTTATAGTAATAGATTTATGTTACAATTTGTTTTATTTTTTCTTTTAATAATACTAGCATGATATAGAATGCTACATCTTCTGAAAAATGAGTACTCAGATTATATTTTCCAAAATGGCCACTGCAATGTCTCTGTTCCCTCATCACCTTCCAGAACATTGTCATTTCTCTCTCATGAGGTGGATACCATTACCCCTTCCTTGAATTGAGCAGACAGCTCATTTTCCATTGCAGCGAAAGTGACTCAGTTTGATTTATAAGGCTGGGTCATAAAAGGCAGTATGGATTTTAACTGGTTCTTTCTAGAAATACTTAACACTTGGATTCCAGCTGTCATCCTGTAAGACAACCTAAGCCAAATGTAGAAAATGCACATATGAGTTCCAGCTAATAGTCCCTGGTGAGTCTTTGGCCAACAGCCAGCATCAAAAGCTCAACGTGACTAAACAAGTCTTCTAATTATCCCAAACCTCAATCTCCACTTTAGGCTGGGGCCCCAGATATTCCTGATCTAAAGACTCAATGAGCACACTGAATGGTGGAGACCCCTGAGCAATTTGTAAGTTATAGAGCTATTTGTATTTCTAGATGTGATGCCATTTGGAAATGAGTTTTTCTTTTGTTATACTCGTGAGATCATGCAGAGTAGAGTGAGCCCTAATCATTTTTGAGTTATAAAAGTGGCAGAATAGACACAGAGACACAAACAGAGGAAAAGTTCCACATGAAGAAAAACGCATATGACGGATGTATCTGAAAGTGCAGTAACTCCAAGAAGTTGGCAACTGGAAGCTGAAATAGAGTAAGAAGGACCTCTCCATAGGGCCATGCCCTGATTTTGTATTTCTAGCCTTCTGAACTGTGAGAAAATGCATTTCTGTTCTTTGGAGGCCACCAACTTGTAGCATTTTTGTTGTTTTTGTTATGGCAGCACTAGGATAGGATATAAGAGAGGAAATCTACTTTTTCATGAAAATAATAATTATAATTCAAAAAATCAAATAGGTGTCAAGTGATAGGAACACACTGAAAAATTTGGGGAGACACAATTTAGTCCATAACACTCCCCAACCAAATTATAAGTTTTAGAAACCAAGAACTATACACCGTTTAGAATAATCACAGTGACTAGAAATATGTTGTGCATTTGGCATTGGTGATGATAAAGTCTTCAATTTACTTGTTAAAGATTTGCACCAAATATTTTTAATTTGTGTCTCTTGATGAAAAAGGTATCTGGGCTGCTTCTTCCTCCTCCTCCTCCTCTTTTTCTTCTTCCTATTATTATTATTTTGTTTATTGGAAAAGTAAAGGTACAGAATATATTCATCTTAAATGAAAGGCCTTTCTTTTCTACATAAGTAGTCCCTGGTTTTCCCCTACATATCTGCAAAAATACATTTTTCTGAAATAGGTACCTGGTTAAACAAGTAAAATTTATTTGTGGCACAACTGTTGAACTGTTTAAATGGAATCATTCCTACACTTCAGATGCATTGACCTTATGCAACCAGCTACTAACTGAAAGGTTGGAGGTTCAAAACCACCCAAAGGTGCCTTAGAAAAAGGTGCTGCCAATCTACTTTTGAAAGATTATAGCAATTGAAAACCATGTGAAGTGCAGCTCTACTTTGAATCACATGGGTTAGTCACCAGTATCTAATCGACAGTACCTTTTTTTGTATATGTACAAATAAAACCTTTTGAGTGTGAGGAATTGGGCCAAAGCAAATTAAGGTTATAATAAATAAAACACAATTTTTCTTAGATAAATATATATATAAATTGCACGTAATTGAAGAAAGGAATAATCTTTTGTTGTTGTTATTTGCCATTGAGTCAATTCTGACTCATAGTGACCCTGTATTACAGAGCTTAACTGCCCCATAGGGTTTCCTAGGCTATAATATTTAAGGGAGGACACTACCCAGTCTTTTACCCTATGGAGGGGCTGATGGGTTCAAACTACTGACTTTCGATTATTAGCCAAATGCTTAACCATTTTGCCACCAGGGCTCCTCCAGAACTAGTAATAGGAAGCAGCAATATTTGGAACTAGAATATTGTGATTGGAATACTTTGATCATCTAAAGGAACACCACACATTGATTCTTTAAAAAAACAACATGTCTTCCCTCCATCATCCTTTTATTTTTTTCTCCTTGGATCCAAGTTTGTAACTCATTCTGGAATACTAATGTAACAAGATGGTAGAGGGGATTTTGCCTCCTTTCTCAAAGGCCTCAAAGTTGAGAATGCCAATGCCTCATGCCCACACTTTATGCAAAGAGGTGCTGAACCCATCTCTGCAGGTCTTGTTTAGAAAGAGCCTCTCTGGTCTTTTAGCCATTCATATCATCACCTCTCCTCCTGCCTCCATCACCACCCTCTATCAACCTACAAGGCAAGGTAAGTAATTCACTGAGAGAAGAAAGACTTCCTTTAGGAAATTTATACAAAGAGAAAGCTCCTTGTTAGGAAGAGTATGTTTCCTTCTCCATTTACTAGGCTGTTAGTAGGAAAACACCTGAAAGATAGTGATAGGCACGATGTGTAGGGGAGACTGGCCTCTTACTGCAGTATGCTGTCTCAACAGTGCTGAGGGAGAAAGATGCCTTAGAGACAGTCGGAAGGCAATCTACAAAACGTAAAGCTGTTTTCTGATTATACCCTATAAAGATCAATCCATTCAGTAATCTAGTTATATTGATTATTGACTTGCAGATTCCACGTGCTTTATTTCATTTGTTGAATAACATTCTTTGCGTCTAAAGAGTAGATTAAACATGTAACCTTTATATTTTGATACAAATGCACAAAGAAGTCATGATCATATCTATAATTGATGCTGATTTCTATTTAAATATTTGGAGAGTTAGCCTAGGTTAGCTTAATTTTCTATCTTTCAGAAGGAATATTGATTAGAAAAGCTTTTCTTTTGTTTTTGTTTTCCCCCTTAGGCTGAGTTAATATAAGAATTAATCTATTGGTGATGTTGTCTTATTTACCTTTTTATCAAGATACTTATAACTAATGTTATGGTAATCAGTTTTCTATCTTGCCCACCAGTGATGTGAGAATAAGAATTAGTGGACAGTCAGAAATATTCCAGCAATTCATATGACAGGTAAGTTTTAATTTACCACTTGGAAGGATGTAGTCACTTATCTAGGTCTTGCAGATACAAAGACCAGTATTTTTAATACTGCCTTTTCTTTTCTTTTTTTTTTTTTTTAGGTAAATACCTAAGTTTATTCAGCTTCCTATTATTTTTACATAAAAAAACTTTTTTTTCTTATATAAAAGAGGATGATGAAGGGAAGACATTTTTTTTAAAACAAATGAATCACATTACTTTCATGAGATTACTAGTGTTTTTCTTTCATATTGGACGCTTGAAAAACAGCATAAATAATAGTAAATGTGTGACAGCATAATTATGACTTCAAGATGCAGATCAAAAATTTACTAACATTTGTTGACAAAATTGATTTTTTCACATTAAGAATTTAATCACATATGAATTGATCAAGAGAATTAAGAAACATTTTTTTTTGTTTCGGTTATTTCATATTTTTAACCATTGAATGGAAAAATTACTATAATCTTTTGGCTTATACAAATTTGCTTTCTTTTCATGTATAATAAAAGAGATCATTGGTATTAGATCCCATAGTGTGTAAACTCTACGGGGCAGTTCTACTCCGTCTTTTAGGGTCGCTGTGAGTCAGAATCGACTCGACGGCAATGGGTTTGGTTTAATATGTAATGTCACTCAACTTTCTCATTAAAGCCTGCCTCCTTGTTTTCTCTGTGATCAGACTACTCTCATTATTGTCATTCTCAAAGGAATTCAACCACTTAAAAATATGTATAAACCAGGCATCAGAATAAAGTGAAAAAGGACAGTGAGTAACCCCTGCAGAGCGTGCCCCTGTTTTCCTCATTATCTTCATCTCTACATCTTGTTGCTACCAAGCAGGCTCAGAGGCGATGTAGAGTTTTCAAAACTCAGAAAAATTGCCATGATTCATTTAGCCTTATTAATTATATAATAGTATAATTTAGTTTGTGATGCCAAGGAAAAATAATGATATGTCTCATATAAACATGTAGTGAATTCAATCAGTTTAGAAAGTCAATGCATATAATTCCCTCCTTGATGAGCCCCATTTTTTCACTGTTTGTATAATTGAAATGGATTGTGACTGACTATATTGACACAGAATGACACATCATCATTTAAAAAAACAAAAACAAAAAACTCCAGGCTAATTGCCATGATTTCTTCATAAATGACCAAGTATCTAATTTATGAAAGAACATAACAATATAATGCTTTTTTTCTTTGAACTTTTGATAGTGTTAGTCTCTTTCAAACACGTTCATAACCATACAGGATTTATTTATAACTAGTGTTTTTAAGAATGAATGCAATTAAATTTAGAATGAAATTATGCAGTTTAATTTAAAAAAAAAGATTATTCCCACTTCAAATTAATGCTACATATTAAACCCCAGGAAATATTTCCTGGATATTTTCTGTTCAATTTTTAGTAATTCAGATATTTCTCTCTTGCTTATATATATATATATATGTATAAGTATCAAGATATTTATATATATGTTTATAAATATATTTGTACAAATATTTATATTTGTATTTATATATATTTTAATAAACTCCTTATTAGAATTATACAATATAGAACTTGACTTTCAAGATTACCAAAGTAAATATATATCAGAGAAGAAAGGAATCCTCAAAACTTAAACGATTAGCAAGGCAGTAGGCTACCTCGAATAAAATACTCGACAGCTTTGGTTTCCACAGAGTAAATGAATAAATAACATATGCACTAAAAGAGTATTCAGTCATTAGTTTAGGATGATTTTGCCATTTTTTTTTAATGTAGAAACAATATTCTTTTAACATTAATTTAAGACAAATATCCTGCTAGAGCCAATGATTTTTAACACTGCCTAGAGGAGGAACACACAGAACGAATGTAACAACGCTTTCCAAAATGAAAAAATTTAGAAATTTATAAATAACTTTAAAACAGAAGAAAGAATACAGTTTTATAAGACAATTAATTAGAAAGTCTTGAGGATTGATGGTTACAATGCATAGGAAATAACATTAAACTTCTAAAGTCTGAGTATCTACAAAAATTTCTTTCACAGTAACATAGCAATAATTATTTTACAATTACAAAAAGAAGAGAAATTATCAGATATAGCACAAGCACAAATCTGGCAATGAAGTCCCTTTTTAAACGTGACTTTATTTTTAGTTCTGTGATTTAAGGAAATTTGTCTTCAGCTTTCTCATAAAAAATTTTAATTACTACACTACTTATAATAAAGCATCTGAGTAAATAAAATCTTCATAGTAAAGATACCTTTTCTGGGATGACTGTTAATTAGAGATACACAGCCTCTGGCTCCAGTCCGTAATTATTAGTAAACTCTGAGACAAAGGAATGTTTACCTGGCTAAAAAAACTAAAGGGCTGACAAAAGTATTCAAGATTACTGCTTTTATGTTAGCAAAACACAGCTAATATGTTTCTATTACCGTATTAGAGCTTGCAGGAAAAAATTATATGGACAACATTTTTCCACAAAAAACATTGATTTAGTATTTTTTTCCCTGACACTTTAATTTATATATGCTCGCATCTATTAAAAAGAAAAAAAAAAGAAGGAAATTTAGTCAATATAAACCAAAAACCAAGCCTTTTGCCATGGAGTTGATTCCGACTCATAGTGACCCAACAGGACAGAGTAGAACTGCCCCATAGAGTTTCCAAGGAGTGGTTGGTGGATTCGAACTGTTGTTATTTTGGTTAGCAGCCGTAAAAAGGAAAAAAGATAAACACACCTAACAATTTGATGTATACTGGAAAACTTATTCTTGTATTTATTTGCATTATAAAATAGAACATATCTGACAATATCATGCATTTACATGTGTAATTACAAAACTGTGTATTAGATCTATTTGCATTTATTTATTTAGCTGTTTCCTGTGTGTCAAACTAAAGGAAATGTATTTTCTTATTTCTGCATAGTGTGGGGTTTCTGAGCAAAAGTTACTGGCAAGCATTGGAAGTTAAAGGATGAATGAGTAGAACCTTGATATAACGAAAGCCCTCTGGAGAGATTTTAGATTTATCTCAAAGGATCAAAGGAAGTATATTTTACATTTCAAAGATTTGTAAAAATAAGAGTTATTGGTTTACATTCCAAAGAATTTGTTTACATTAGGGAGATAAGTTTTCTCTGTCTCTCCCCCTGGCAGGAAAACGGCAGTGGTATAAAAGCAAAGCAAAACAAAACAAAACCGGCATACTGCAGTGACCATGGTCTCAGGGAACATCTAGCTCAATTGGCAGGACATAGTTTATAAAAAAATGTTCTGCATTCTACTTTGGTGAAAAGCTCATGAGTGGCCATCTAAGATACTCCCCTGGTCTCACCCTGTCTGGCACTAAAAAGAATGAAGAAAACCAAAGACACAAGGGAAAAATTAGTCCAATTGACTAAGGGACCACAACTACTGCAGCCTCCACCAGACTAATTCTAGCACAACTAGGTGGTTCCCAGCTACCACCACTGACTGCTTTGACAAGGGTCTCAATAGAGGGTCCCAGACAGAGCTGGAGAAAAATGTAGAACAAAATTCTAACTCACACACACACAAAAAGTCCACACTTACTGGTCTGACAGAGACTGGAGAAACTTCAAGAGCATGGACCCCAGACACCCTTTAAGCTCAGAACTGCAGTCACTACTGAAGTTCACCCTTCAGCCAAAGACTAGACAGGCCCATAAAGCAAAATGAGACTAATGTGCACACCAGCCCAGCAGCAAGGACAAGAAGGCAGGAAGGCACAGGAAAGCTGGTAATGGGGACCCCAAGGTCAAGAAAGAGAGAGTGTTGACATATCGAGGGGTTGGCAACCAATGTCACAAAACAATATGTGTACTAGTTGTTTAATGAGAAACTAGTTTGTTCTATAAACTTTCTCCCTTCTCCTTTCTCCTGAGGCACCTCTGGGTGGACTAGAATCTCCAATTTTTCATTAGCAGCAGAGCACATTAACCCTTTGTACCCCCAGGGACACCAGCAGGGTTTCTCTTCTGTGAAACAGACCTCTTTGTATGTGCAGGTGCTCACTGTAAGGATGAGGTGTAGGGAACTGATGCAGTTATAACTTTAACTTAAACAAAGACAAGAAAGAAAAGGAAGGCTGCCTCTCATCCAGAAAAATTGTATTTGCTTTCACTAACAAAATAAATCAATACAGATTTTAAAAATTTATCACCATGGCACTTTTCACTCATACAACATAATGCCCAGGTTGCAGGAATACTTGTGGACACACCTGGACCTGATGCTGAGCCTTTTCTTGCTCTGAGACCTATGCAAAACTAATTGTCATATTTATTCAGTTACTAAATTGGAATAAACCACATAAATATAGTGTATACAACCATCAAAATCAGAAGAGACCAGCAACAATTGTGCTTCTGTGTAGTGATTCTGGTCCACAGTGCAGCAACTTGCTTTTCTCCTGAGACAGACATGGCCCAAGCAACTAGACTCCTATCAGCTTGTTAATGTGACATATTCCTGAGCTTTCAAAGGGCTTACATCCTACCTCTGGCAATTGTACCTTATTGTACTGTGCCACAAATATAATGGCTCATCTCTGGACTATACTGTGAATCAGGAATCTTCTCTTCACTTATCAACTGCCTCATTATTTTGCACTTAAGACAACAGTAAAACATCTACTATCCGACTATTTTGTCCATTAACGGTATACATTTGGCAGTAACAAACACCGAGGTGCGAAGCGAGTGTAACCCTGGGTTTGAAGGTTAAAATTACATGTTAACTTGGCTGGGCCAAGATTTTCAGTGGTTTGGCAGTTAAGTAATGATGTAACTTGGCAGTATGTAATGACGTAATTTGGCAATTATATACTGACGTATTTTGTGATCTGATGCGATCAACCTCCATTTTCACTTAACACTGATTTTGTATAACAACCTGGTCTTTGAAACCTAACAATGTCATAAGGGAGGAGAAGATGTACTAGCTATCCTTGGGCTCAGCCAGTGAGTTGGTGCTGTTCTATGAAAGTAAACCATTGCTGATCATTCTCACTAACCAGTATGCAGAGGAAAAACACTTTGCAGATATTTAACTGCATACCAGATTTCTTAGTTTTCTGGGACTTTCATAACAAAATACCATAAAATCAATAGTTTTAAAGACAAGAGGCTTATTATCTCACATTTATGGAGACCAGAAGTTCAAATCAGAGTATTGATTCAGTTGAATCTTTTTGGAGACCCTGAGAGCTCTGATGACTACTGGCAGTCCTAGTAGTTCCTTGACTTTCATCTTCCTCCATAGTCGCATGGTCATCTTTCTGTTTAATTCTCCAGGTCTGTTCTCTTTTATAAGAAACAACTCATGCTGAGTGAAATAAGTCAATCACAAAAAGTAAAACATTGTATGATTCCACTATTATAAAAAAAACAAGAAAAGATTTACACACAGAAAAAAACATCTGTGTTGGTTATGAAGGATGTGAGTGGTATGGAGAAGAAATTGCTAACTAGACAGTAGACAACAGTTAACTTGGTGATGGGAAAAACAATGCACAATATAGGGGACCTCAGTACAACTTGACCAAGTCAAAGTCATAGATGATCTCTAGACACATCCAAACACCTTGAGGGACTGAGTTACTGGGGCTGAGGGCTGGGGACCATGGTCTTGGAGGACATCTAGGTCAATTGCCATAACATAGTTCATAAAGAAAATGTCCTACATCCAACTTTGATGAGTAGCATAAGTGGTCTTAAAAACTTGCTAATAACCATCTAAAATACATCTATTTATCCCATCAGATTCAGAGCAAAGGATAACGAAGGGAACCTAAGACTCAAGGAAAATATTAGTCCAAAATGCAAATAGACCACATGAACCATAGCGTCCACCAGCCTAAGCCAAGAAGAAACAGATCGTGCCTGGCTACCACGACTGATTGCTCTGACAGGGATCGCAATAGAGGGCTCTGGACAGAGCAGCAGGCAACTGTAGAACACAATTCAAATTCACAAAAAAAGACCAGACTTACTGGTCTGATGGTGACTGGAGGAACCTCTGAGACGATGGCCCTCTGACTCCCTCCTAACTCAGAACTGAAGTCACTCCCAAAGTCCCCCTTTCAAACAAAAATTAGGCCTATAAAACAAACAATAACACACGTGAGGAATGTGCTTCTTAGATCAATCAAGTGGACGAGACCAATGGGAAACACCAGCTCACAATTAAAGAGGAGAAGATAGTATGGTACAGGAAATCTGGACCAATAAACATGGAGAACCCAGAGAGAAAAGGGAAAGGAGGAGAGTGCTGACATATTGCGGGGATTGCAACCGATGTCACAAAACAATTTGTGTATAAATTTTTGAATAAGAAACTAATTTGTACTGTAAACTTTCACCTAAAACACAATAATATAAAGAAAATAATAACTTGAACAGAAAAATAAAAAAAAGAAAAAGAAACCACTGTTACAGAATTAGGACCCATCCAACTTCACAACAACCTCACGTTAACTGCTAATATCTTCTAAGACCTTATTTCCAAACAAGATCATGTTCACAGGTGCCAAGAGTTAAGACTTCAGCATATTTTTGTGGGGGGGGGGGGTAAAATTCAATACATAACACCAGGTTCCAGGGAATGTGATCATTTGCTCTAATAAAGGAACCTCATCTGGAATGATTACAGCAATTGTGGGCACCACCTGGTTATGTTTATAATAATCCAAAACCTGCCTGGCTTTTATACTGCTTCTACAGGTGACTTAAATAAATATTGAATAGAAACAACCATCCTGCAACTTTCAAATATCTAGCGATGGTCCCGATCTTAATCTTTTCAATTATTCCTTGCATACGGTATTGCTTTGGGTTTTCTGCTTTGGTTGTGGGGAGGCAGATCCAAGGGCTTCCTAACATAATAACCCTTACTATACAACTCAAGATGCCAGGGAGAGCATTTTTTCAACCTCCAGAAAAGAATATTCTAACAATGTTGTCGGAAACTGAGTACATAATCACATGGTGATTCAGCGTACCCACTAGGGGCATAAAGGATCTCTGGTGGCGTAATGGTTAAGCACTCAGCTGCTAACCAAAAGTTCGGCAGTTCAAATCCACTAGGCTCTCTGTGGGAGAAATATGTCGCAGTCTGCTTCCATAAGGGTTATAGCCTTGGAAACCCTATGGGACACTTTTACTTTTTGCTATTGGGCCACAATTTGTGCTCCACGAGCAGCCAGAAGTTTTTTTTTTTTTTTTTTAAATAAAATATTTCAAATCATGCCACTCTACTTCTGGAGGTTTCTGATGATTTTACTTACCACTCAGAGTAAAAACAATGTCTTTCTTGATCTGCCCTTTGTTGCATTCTTGACTTCATATACTTCTTTCCCACTCACTCACTTCTCCTTGGTCCTGACACATGATACGCTGGTTGAAACTTGGGAATTTTAAATGTGGTGTTCTCTTGTACTATATCCTTCATACTATAACCAAATTTCTTTGTATGCATGCATGTGTATGTGTGTGTATATATATACATACATGTAAACAAATATATATATACACACATGCATACATATATATGTGACTTCTTTTTCATCTTTTAAGTTTTTGCTTAATGTTATCTTCTCATTGTAGGTGCCCCTGATCACCCTATTTTATATGTTAATATACCGTCTTTCTCCAAAAATGGTATACCATATAATTTTTACATTGTATGTATCCATTTATTAGAAAGGAAATCCTATTAAAACAAAAGGGTTTTTTTTTTTAATCTGTTTTCTTTATCGTTTTACCTCTACAATTGAAAATATTGTCTGGCACATAAAATATTTCCAACAAAGATGGCTTGAAATAATTTCCAATTGGTATATTTCTAGTAATAAAATTTCATCAGCATTGTTGTTGTTATCAGGTGCCATCGAGTCATGCATAACAGAACAAAGGGCTGCCTGGTCCTGTACGATCCCATTGCAGATCAGACCATTGTGAGCCAAAGGCTTTTCATTGGCTGATTTTCAGAAGCAGATTGCCAGGTATTTCTTCCTAGTACACCTTAGTTTGGAGGCTCCACAGAAGCCTATTCACTGAACCACACAAGCTTCCACCGACACAGGTGGCAGCTGCGCATGAGATGCACTGACTAGACTTTGAATGCAGGTGTCCCACACAGAAAGCAAGAATTCTGTCCCTGAGCCACTGCTGTCTTCTGTCATTAACATTACACCATAAAAAATTTCTAATTGTATAAAAAGTATTTGAAATTCTAACTCAATGGCTTTACAGTACTCTCTTTAGTGTATGTTTTACTAGATATTCTATTACTTTATAATTGTTTAATATCATGTTTCTAATTTTATTCATCTATAAAATAAAATAGGTTAGCCTATGGGGAGTTATCTCTAGAATAATTTTACAAAATAGAATTACTGTATTTGAAAGTTTGGAGATTTTTAGGGTACTAAATACTTACATATTACTTTTTGGAAGAGCAACACTGATTTATACTCTCAGAAGCAAACTTTTGAGAGTATCTATACAGTTTATCTATTATTGAGATGGTCTCTAAGTTCAGGTGGGATATACTGAAGGTTGCACTTTGGCTCTTATGGACTTGTTTTAGTTTTCTTCAATTTCAACATGAACTAGCATATAAGCAATTGATCCTGTGTTCTGCAGTTGTCCCCTGGCCTTGCTCCAATTGATGATATTGAGTTTCTCCACAGTCTGTTTCCACAGATACAGTCAATTTGATTCCTGTGTATTCCATCCCACAGGGTCCATGAGTAGAGTAGCCATTTATGTTGTTGAAAAAATGTATTTGCAATGAGTAAGTTGTAGCTCTTCTAAAATTTTGTCATGTGCTGTCCAGCATTGTTTCTATAAACAATTTTCCAACTAAGGATCCTTTCTCTTTGTTTCAAACTTTTGAATTCCAATCACCTATAATTATCAATGTATCTTGATCATGTTTGGTTCATTTCAGGTTGCAGAAGTTAGTAAAAATCTTCAATTTCCTTATCTTCAGCATTATTAGTTGTTGCGTAAACTCGAATGAGTCATATTAACTGATCTTTCCTGTAGGCATTTGGATAAAATCCTGTCACCGACAGCTTTGTATTTCAGGTTGGATCTTGAGATGTTCCTTTTGAAGAAGAAAGTGATGCCATTCCTTTTCAATTTGTCATTTACAAGATAGCAGATGAAGGGATATTATTACTGATGTCAGATGGCTCTTAACTGAAACCAGAGAATACCAGAAAGATGTTTACTTCTGTCTTACTGACTATGCAAATGCTTTTGAATGTGTGGATCACAACAAATTATGGACTGCATAGTGAAGAATGGGAATTCCAGAACACTTGATTGCACTCATTAAGAATCTGTACATAGACCAAGAGGCAGTCCTTCCAACAGAACAAGAGGATATTGCATCAAGAAAGGTACGCATCAGGGTTGTATCATTTCACCATACTTACTTATTCAATCTGTAAACTAAGCAAATAATCTGAGAAGCTAGACTATGTGAAAAAGATCTTGACATCAGGATTGGAGGAAGACTCATTAACAACCCGCAATACACAGATGATGCAAAACTGCCAGCTGAAACAAAGAGGATTCTAAGCACCTACTGATGAAAATCAAAGACTTCAGTCTTCAGTATGGTTTGTACTTCAACATAAAGAAAACCAAAATCCTTACAACTGGACCAGTAAGCAACATCATGATAAATGGAGAAAATAATGAAATTGTCAGTGAATCCCCTTGGAAGCAGCAGTCAAGAAATCAAATGATTGCAATGGGCAAATCTGCTACAAAAGACCTCTTTAAAGTGTTGAGAGATATCACTTTGAGGGCTCAAGTATGCTTGACCTAAGCCATAATGTCTTCAGCTGCCTCATCTGCATGGCAAAACTGGACAATGTATAAGGAAGACTGAATTGTGGTGTTGGCAAAGAATATCAAATATACCATGGACTGCCAGAAGAATGAACAAGTCTGTCTTGGAAGAAATGACAGCCAAAGTCCTCCTTGGGATTGAGGATGGTTAGATTTCCTTTCATGTACTTTGGACATGCTATCAGGAAGGACCAGTCTCTAGAGAAGGACATCGCTTGTGCCAAGGTAGAGGTTCAGTGAAAAAGAGGAAGACTCTCAATGAGATGGATTCACACAGTGACTGCGACAGTGGGCTCAATCATGATTGTGAGGACAGAGCAGAACTGGGCAGTGTTTCCTCCTGCTGTGCCTAAAAAAAAAATTTAGGATTGCTGTAAATTGGAATTGACTCAAAGGTGCCTAACAACAACAGCAACACACTTTGTACATTTCACGTTTCCTTTATTAATGAATGTTGGCAGCTGTTTCTTCTAATTTTGAGTTATGCCACATCAGCTAATGAAGATCCCACAAGCTTTACTCCATCCGTGTTATTAAGGTCAACTCTACTTTGAGGAGACAGCTCTTCTGCAATTGTATTTTGAGCACTAGCCAAACTGAGGGGTTTAGCTTCTGGCAATATATCAGACAACGTTTGGTGCTCTTCATAAGATTCTCAGTGAATTTAGAGCCCTTCTCAGTAATAGATTTGATGCATTGAACACTAATGACTGAAGACCAGAGAGTTGTGGGATGATATCAAGGACATCACACATGAATAAATCAAAAAGTCATTAAAATTTATGAGAGAAAGAAAAGACCAAAATGAATATCAGAAGAGATTCTGAAACTTGCTCTTGAACCTAGAACAGCTAAAGCAAATGGAAGAAGTGATGACGTAAAAGAACTGAACAGAAGATTTCAAAGGGCTGCCAGAAGAATGAAAAAATCTGTCTTGGAAGAAGTACGCCCAGAATGCTCCTTAGAAGCAAATGGCAAGACTTTGTCTCACTTTCTTTGGATGTGTTATCAGGAAGGGCTAGTCCCTGAAGAAGAATATCATGCTTGGACTATGCGAAGAAGAACTTGGCATCAGGATTGGAGAGAGGCTCGTTAACAACCTACGATATGCAGATGACACAAAACTGCTTGCTGAAACAAAAAGTCATCAAAAAAGTACAGGGTCCTTAAAGAAGAGCAAGACTCTCAAGGAGATGGACAGACATGGTAGCTCCAACAGTGGGCTCAAGCATAATAGTGATTGTGAGGATGGTGCAGGACTGGACAGTTTTAGGTTCTGTTGTACATAGGGTCTCTATGAGTCAGAACCGACTCAACAGCACCTAAAAATAATACTTCTCATTTCTTTAAGCATATACGTAAAGTCTGTATTTTGATATCCAAGTTTACAAACACATAAAACAAATCTATAAAATCAAGTTTAGCTAATTTAAATTTCAAAAACTAAGAAAAATATTTATGCTGCTAACTTGCAAAAAATTTTAAGAAAAAAGTTAAAGCATAATGTTGTTATGGATTTTGTATCTTAAATTTGGACCTCACTAATTATAGTACCATCAAAATTATGTAAAAAACAAATTTCTGGTGCTTTGGTACAGCATTTATTCCAATTATTAACAGAAGTTCTCAGTTTCAGTGTTCTGTTTGTTTTTGCTTATATAAAGTATCCATCTTGTGCCACACTGAACTGTGTAAGTACAATAAAAATCTAAGGCAATAAAAACAATAATTATACCCACATATTTTAGCATTTACAAAGTCCTTTTGAAATCAGTTTATCTAATTGGTATAACAACAGTTCAAAATATGATTATATGTTCTCTTTTGTAGTTGGCAAAATAAAACCTTAAGATGTTAAGTAAAACTTGTCCAAAAAATGTATTGCTACTTCATTACAAAGTAATAATCTTCTGTTATAATTCAAATATTTTTTGTACTACACCTATGATAGTTCTGCTAGCATTTCACTTCTAGGGATATTATATATACATATATGTGTGTATATATATATCCATACAACATGAATAATAGAGTGTCTTAGGAGAACTATGATTATCTATACATAAACTTAACTCTTATGGTTCAAAGAACTAGTCCATATTATATTACATCTTTCTGGTTGCAGCTGAGAGAAAAGCTTATCATTATTTAGCATGGCTTTTATGAGTTACAGTATAATTAAGGTCTTAGGGGTTAAATTGTGCCCTCCAAAATATATATATTAAGTCCTACTCTCCAGTACATGTGAAAAAGCTCTTGTTTGAAAATAGGGTCTTTGCAGATGTAATCAAGATAAAATGAGGTCATGCTAAATTAGGGTGGCCCCTAATCCAATACAATAGATGTCCTTATAAGAAGAGGAAAAGAGATATACAAAGTGGAGAATCTTATGTGAAAATGAAGGCGGAGATTCAATGATTCATCTATAAGTCAAGAACATCAAGGATTGCCAGCACACCAGAAGTTAAGAGAAAGGCATGGAGTAAATTCTTCCTAGAGCCTTCAAAGAAGGTGGCCCTGCCAATGCCTTGATTTTGGATTTCTAGTCTTGAAAACTGTGAGAGAATACATTTATATTGTTTTAAGCTGCCCAATCAAAAACTAAAACCAAACCTGTTGGCATGGAGTCGATTCTGACTGACTCATAGCCACCCTATAGGTCAGGGTAGACCTGCCTCATAGAGTTTCCAAGGAGCGCCTGGTAAATTTGAACTGCCGACCTTTTGGTTAACAGCCATAGCACTTAACCACTAAGCCACCAGGGTTTCCTTAAGTTGCCCAGTAGGTGGTAATTTTTTATGGCAGCCCTAGAAAATGAATACAGTCTCACATATTCAAAGAGCTAAAGGAGATACCCCATGACATACAAGAGTGAATAAAAGTAGAAAATTATAGTGCTTGTCTAAATGGGGAACTGCTACTCTGCTCAAGTGGACTGTTACTTCTAGGAATGTGAGCCCGCTTTGCCAAGTCTTCTGCCTTTTGGAGAGAAGCATAAATGCATGCTTTTATGTAAAATAGATTGATTTTTATGTGTTGTGCATTAATTTACATTAAAAAAAAAAAAACTGAGTGCCAAACACATCACTAGTAGAGTGCCAATCTGGTTCAGTTCACTGGTATTCAACTTGTCAACTGTTACAACAAATAAAGGTGCTTGTTCCATTATTATGTCATTGCCAGAAGCATGGTGAAGACATTTGCAACTGACTGCCAAATGCTAACAGCATATCTAATAATTTTAAACAGAAAGATAGGAATTATAATGTTGTTTCTCTTGAATGGTAATTTCCATTTTGTTGCATTCAAAATAAAGGAGTTGCTTAATATTTATAAAAAAAACAAATTGATTAATAGTTTTTCTGACATGTATAAGGTCTCCATGAGTTGAAATCGACTCAACAGCAACAGGTTTTTTATGTTAAATACCTTTAATTTTATTTTTCCATTTATGAGCATGATAGTGTCAGATTTTTGTTTTTAAAAATCAAGAAACACAATTTTTTTTTTTTTTTTTAGTGCTCAATTCATGGTATTTCCTTTGTGTGTGTGTATGTTTAATTAAGTTCATTCTAAGAGGTCAGTGGAATTCTTACTGAGAAAATACAATTGGTATTCATAGTTACAGAATTAAAATTTTTGATGATCAAATAATTGGAAAATGTAGTCTTTAAAGTGTAAAAATAATCTTTAAATATTCCAAACTTTTTCTCTTTCTTCTTCAGTCAGTTGTATTATGTAGCCAGAGCTTAAGTTCCACTCAAAAAAGAATTGTGTTTAGACTGAGGTCATGATGGAGTGATCTTAGTCTGTATATTTCCTTATAATTCCAAAAGTTCTTTCAGACTACACAAATAAAATACATTGAATTTTCCTCTTTCAATCCAATAGCTTCATTTAAACTTATTTTTCACTGTCTTATCTTTATTCCTGAATTTATTGTTATTCGTGAATATATTGACTTGTATTTTATTTTTCTATAGAGTACCTGTGGATTCTACATTGTATTGTAATTTTAATCATTGTGTCCAAGATATAGCTATATAAACACCAGGCAAGAACTGTGGCAATTAAACTTCTATATACAAGCAAATTTCGAGAAATACGGAGCAGTGCAATGTATGGTAATGATATTATAGAAGAACGTTAAAATCTTTTTAAATATTTGATGTATTTGAGTATATTGACTTGATAAAGGCTTATATATTTGAAACATACTAAAAAATAAATTTTTGTAAGCAGAATATATTCATTAGGCATAAACATGAACTGAATAGTAACATAGTTAGCCATTATAGTAAACAATCCAATGGCACTGTTGTGATTTGATTAACTACATAATTTTGGATAACTTTGTAAAGAATAGGAATTCCAGAACTCTTGACTTGACTGTGCTCATACAGAATTTGTGCATAGACTAAGAGATAGTCATTTGAATAGAACAAGGGGACACTGAGTGATTTAAAATAAGGAAAAGTGTGCATCAAGGTTGTATCCTTTCACCATACTTATTCACTCAGTATGCTGAGCAAATAATCTGAGAAGCTGGACCTTATGGAGAAGAAAGTGGAATCAGGATTGGAGGAAGACTCATTAATAATTTGTGATATGTAGGTGATGCAAACTTGCTTGCCGAAAGTGAAGAGGACTTGAAACACTGACTAATGAGAATCAAAGACTGAAGCTTTCAATATGGACTACACCTCAAAATAAAGAAAACAAAAATTCTCACGACTGGACCAATAAGCAATATCATGATAAATGGAAAAAGATTGAAGTCATGAAGAATTTCCTTTTACTTGGATCTACAATGAACGCTTCTGGAAGCAGCAGTCAAGAAATGAAACAACAGACTGCATTGGGCAAATTTGTTGCAAAAGATCTCTTTAGAGTGTTAAAAAGCAAAGATGTCACTTTGAGAACTAAGGTGCACCTGACTGAAGCACCTCATATGCATATGAAAGCTGTACAATGGATAAAGAAAACAAAAGAAGAATTGATGGCTTTGAATTTTGGTGTTGACAAAGAATAGTGAACTTACCATGGACTGCCTGAAGAATGAACAAATCTGTTTTGGAGTAAGTACACCCAGAATGTTCCTTAGAAGCAAAGATGGCAAAACTTCATCTCATATACTTTGGACATGTTATCAGGAAAGACAGGTTCCTGGAGAAGGGCATCATGCTTGGTAAAGTAGAGGGTCAGAAAAGAAGAGGAAGACCCTCAATGAGATGGATTGACACAGTGATGGAGCAATGGGTTCAAACATGGTAGCAACTGAGAGGATAGCACAGGACTGAGCAGTATTTCATTTTTTTGTATATAGGGTCACTATGAGTCAGAAGTGACTTGACTGCACCTAACAATGACAACAACATAATTCATAGTATGTCTAGCAAAAATAGAAGTATATTATATTCTTTATGTAAATGAGTTTTCTTTTTAAATTGAAATCATTTTTACAAAATGACTTTCAACATAACATTTGACTTCAAAATTAGAATCCCAACTCAAATTTCTTTAGGCAAAATAGAGTAATTAATTGACTCCATGGTCATAGATCACCTCAAGGGAGTGAATTTAACTTGACCTACACACAGAAAGGACATCAGGAATCCCGCTCTCCTTTTTCTTTCACTGCTTCTTTCTGTATGGTAGCTTCAATCTTAGCCAGATCCTACCCATTGATCACTGGAAATTCTTGAGATGTAAATCTAATGGTTTCATCACACAGAGATGGATGAATTATTTTTCTCCCAGCCCTACTTCAAAGGAAAAAAAAATCCTAGGAAGATATTTTTATTAGTGACTGACATGAGACATCTTTTGGTAAATGAAATTTATGAGTTACCCAGCCATGATTTTACCCATCTTATACTTCAGGGAATGAGATTTGGTACCTTCAGGAAATTCCACTTATTATCAAGCATAAAAATTCCTCATCTTGATGACAGGGACAACAGTAATTCCCTTCTCAGGAATAGGTAACCAAATACGCTAATCATAACCAAATTAATAGCCCTGACATGGGTAGGTCTTTCCTGAGCTCCAGACCCATATACCCATCTTTATATATTACTTTGGGATTTCAAAGTCAACATGAATTTATAATTAAACACATTTTCGTAGTAGGTTTTCTTTAACAATAAATTTTGTGCATATAATTTTCATAATCCATCAAATAGCACCATAGTGGGATACGCTTATTCCAATTATATAAAAAAGTAAATCACAATTTTTTTTAAATAAATGGACAAATACAGATCAGTTGTGTGAGTTAGTGTGTGTGTACAATATTTACTTAAACATCAGTAGTATACAAATTAACTAAATAGGATGAAAAAGAATGATTTACAATAAAATTGATTATAGCCACGTCTACCTTTTAAAGATGCATTAATTTTAAGTCAGTAAGAAAATAAATGTATTTTGCTCATTTTCATCTACAAGAATTTAGGGAAGGAGGAAAAAAAAAAGATTGATATTTTTAAGCTTTTGCCAATTATCTTTGATTTGATGTTGTGACAAGCTGGTTAAGTGATTCTACCCAGCCAAGATCATTAATGTGTCTTTGTATATATAAAAGTAAACCTAGAGATGAGAAGAAAGAGAAAAATTGAATTGACCTATATGATGAAATAAAAGGAGGAGCCAGAGTCAGAGAGAGTTAGAGAGTTAATATATTGTTTATTGGCAAAGCCATGTCAGATGTTGGAAACTTGGGGAAAGAGGTAATTAGAATTTCCCAGGGTCAAGATGGCTGAAGGATTTCTTAATAGTTTCAATTTTAAGTTATTTGCTATTGGTAATGAGGATGCAACTTTGAGTATATTGTCCCAACACCTTTAGAAAATCTGATACACACACACATAAATACTTTGTGTGAGTGTTGTTTGAGAAAACTCAAATAAAAGGGCTAAGTTCTTTGCCTGTATCTTAGTTATCTAGTGCTGCTGTAACAGAAATACCACAAGGAATGGCTTTAATGAAGAGAAATTTATTCTCTCACAGTGTAGAAGGCTAGAAGTCTAGATTCAAAGCATCAACTCCAAGGGAAGGCTTTCTCTCTCTGTCAGCTCTCAGGGGAGGTCCTTGTTCGTCCTCAATCTTCCCTGATGGAGAACTTCTCAGGGCAGGAGCCCTGAGTCCAAAGGATGCACTATTCTTCTGGTTTTTATTTCTTGACGGCATGAGGTCCCCCGTCTCTCTGCTCACATCACTCTTTTATATCTCAAAAGAGATTGGTTTAACACAACCTAATGTTTGTTAATCTTGTAGATTGAGTCCTGCCTCATTAACAACTACCTCTAATCCTGCCTCGTTAACATCATAGAGGTAGGATTTACAACACATAGGAAAATCACATCAGATGACAAAACTGTGAACAATCACACAACACTGGGAATCATGGACTAGCCAAGTTGACACACAGTTTTGGGGGACACAATACATAACAGCCTGGTTTTGAAAAATTAGCTCAATTAGTTCGATTAACTATTCATACAAATGGTGATTAACAAACAACCACAGAACCTCAACAGAACACAGAAATTAATATTTGCTTCTCATGCATGGAAACCCTGGTGGCGTAGCGGTTACACGCTACGGCTGCTAACCAAAGGGTTGGCAGTTCAGATCTGCCAGGTGCTCCTTGGAAACTCTATGGGGCAGTTCTACTCTGTCCTATAGGGTCGCTATGAGTCTGAATCGACTCGACGGCACTGGGTTGGGTTTGGTCTTGGTGTCTCATGCATAAGCAGGTGTTAGCTAATCACATTTAACTGGTTGTGTTTCAGGTGTTGCTCACGATTGTCCTTTATCAGTGAACTAGTATGGATATATCCTTGGATGGGGATGGGAAAAGGTAATAGAGCAAGAGGAAGTGTGCAAGAATTTTAGAGGTGTAGGGTTGAAACTGGAATACCATCTTTTCTGTTGTTTCTACTGTGTGCCATCAAGTCTGCCCCCATCTTGTGGCGGCCCTATATGTTACACAGTAGAATGGCCTCATAGAGATTTCTTGGTTGTAATTTTTATGAAAGAAGCCCTGCTAGTGCAATGCTTAAGCACTCTAATGATAACCAAAAAGTCAGTGGTTGAAACCCACCCAGTGCCTCAGAAGGAGAAAAAGCCTGATGACCTTCTCTCATAAAGACTCCCTAAAATATTACAGCCTAGGAAACCCTAAGTGCCTGTTATACTCTGTTATATAGGGTTTGTACGTGTGAAATTGACTCAATATCACACAAAAACAACAACACCATTTTTATGAAGCAGATTATTACACTTTTTCTTCCTCAGAGTCAATGGATGAGTTTGAACCACCAACTATTTGGTTAGCAGTTGATTGCAAATCACTTGCACCACTCAGGACCTTATTTTATTTGTCAAAGCAAGTCAAAAACCCAAGCAGAGATTCAAGATGTGAGAAAAATATATATCCTCACTTGAAGAAGAACTACAAAGTTGTATGGAAAAAGACATGAAGAAAGAGACATTGGGATGAAAGATTATATAAGCTGTGCTGTTTTCAACTTTATCCCATGTTGAAGTGAAATATAATATAAATTCTCCCAATTGCTTTCCCTTGTCTCCACAAGAATATATAGTGATAGTAGAAGAAGCACCGGACTTCATAAAAAAAAATAGTTTTTTTTTTTTTTTTTTCTGACTTCATAGTGAAGTTTAAAAAGAAGGCTGGGACATTTTCTTTCATAAATCTCAGAGATATACAGATGCCATTGTGATTTACAATTTGAGGATGGGCTTGGGTGCTTTAGAGCTCAAGTGCAGCACAGTTTGCATCTTGAACCAACGGCTACCTAAATAATTGAGACAGCCAGGTGTGTATCTTCACCAGGTCTATTTTTACAGGAATGATACAGGGTTTTAATAAGTGACTCACATCTTAACATTATCTCATATTCATACATAAATATTGGAAACAATTTTGAGATTGAGATTGTATTTTCAAACTTTATGTTTTAGACAAAAAGCTAGTGATAATAATATTGTATAAGCTTTCAAGAATGATTTTGTTTAAGAATTGTTGTCTTGATGTAGCAGGCAAAGGGATCTAGCAGGTCTAGATTAAACCAACACCAAAAAATTATGCCTGAACATATCAGAAATTTTCATCTTGATTCAGCCAAAACTGAATTCCAAAGGAAAGGAAGTATTTCAACATAGTAGAGATCATAATCCTAAAAAATTGCTAAGTAATAGCTTTAAGAAGTGTCAGAACCTGAACTGAAAAATTTATAGTAGTAGTCAGATTCCCACAAAGAGATATTGGAGTGGGGGGAATGAAAGGTGTCAGCTGCAGAGAAGTAAAATATATTGTTACGAAGTCTCTGAGGCTCCACGCTAAAAGTCATCCATAGCGTAAAATTGTGTTTCAGAGTATTTAACCATCTGTATAACACCACTTAAATATGTATGAAATTGTAGGATGAGTAAAGGAGATTCAGATGCTAAATGTTTAACGAAAAACCAAAAAGAAGGAGCAGACGCTACTTTGTGGATATTATAATGAGTTCTGCAAAGAGAATAGACATAAGTACTGTTGAATGGAGAAGTGACAAACAGGATGGATCTGACTAAAATACCACAGATGCTATTTAGAGTATCCTTTTTGTAAAGACAAAATATAATGGAGAATTAAGTCAAGTTAACTGAGGAAGAAGAGACATAGTCAGTAATGACCACCCTCTTCAAGGAATAGCACATAAATGCAGTATGCTGAAAGTTGCAGCTCAGATTAGGAGAGTTCATGAAGGATGGCTCAACCCTATGAAATAATGCCCCCAACACTCAAGGGACAGTACCAATTCCCATTGCATGGTCTCACGTAAGAAAGTTGTAAGCTACTGACAATAGCTTCGTGGTACTTTGCTAACTAGAGTATACCAAAACCAAACCCAGTGCCGTTGAGTTGATTCCAACTCATAGCGACCCTACAGGACACAGTAGAACTGCCCCATAGAGTTTCCAAGGAGTGCCTGGCGGATTCGGACTGCTGACCCTTTGATTAGCAGCCGTGGCACTTAACCACTACTCCACCAGGGTTTCCAATTAGAGTAAGTAGGAGTTAAATTCAGGAAAAAGCACAATATCTTCAGTCGTATATTGCCAGGAACTCAAATCCCTGGTCTGGAGATAGTCAGGATTTTCCTATGTCAAGTAAGAAATAATGCCCAACTCTAGACAATGAATCAACCAGCATGTCAGCCGGCCGAAGTCTTCAGAAAAGCTTGCCTGTGGGAAATTGTTGATAGCAGAGTGGCAAAACAACTTTTAAGAGAAAGGATGCTTAGTATTTGAAATTAAATATTTTTGTCTTACCTAAAAGTTATTTTGAGAAAAATAAGGGAAATATTGTGTTTATTGCCTGACAGAGAACATACATAAGTACATAGCAAAGCCACGTCATGTGTTAAGACACTAGTAAACTGAGTGGAAACATGAAATTGGATGGATAGGTGACTGTGATGTTGCAAGTTCACAGCAATTAACAGGTATCTTGCAGAAAACGTTAATTACTCCCTGATTGTAAAATAATGGAATTTAAGTCAACTATGTGTATTCTTGCAAATCAGGAAACTCAACTTATATCTGCTTCCCTCTAGCCTAATGTAATGTATGCTAATTCTTTAAATATTGAAGCACAGGAGCAGTATGCTGTATGCTATAGTATGTCTTAATATGCATAGTGTTTTAACTTTACTTTTAAAACTAGAAGATACCTTAGATGAAGGTTTACGGAGCGAACTAGCTTCTCATTAAACAATTAATGCACATATAGTTTTGTGACATTGGTTGTCAACCCCAGGACATGTCAATACTCTCCCCTTCTCAACCTTGGGTTTCCCATTATCAGCTCCTGCCTTCTTGACCTTGCCTCTGGGTTGGTGTGTCCATTTAGTCTCCTTTTGTTTTATGGGCCCATTTAATCTTTGGTTGAAGGGTGATTCTCAAGAGTGGCTTCATTACTGAGCTAAAAGGTTGTCCAGAGGCCATTACCCTCTGGGTTTCTCCAGTCTCTGTAAAACCAGTAAGTCTGGCCATTTTTTTTTTTTCCTGTGAGTTGGAATTTTGTTCTATATTTTTCTTCAGCCCTGTCCAGGACCCTCTATTTTGATCCTTGTCAGAGCAATCTGTACTGGTAGCTGGGCATCATCTTGTTGTGCTGGAGTCAGTCTGGTGGAGGCTCTGGTACTAGTGATCTATTAGCCCTTTGGACCAATCTTCTCCTTGTATCTTTTTTTTTTTCATTCTCCCTTGTTCCTGAAGGGGTGAGACCGGTGGAGTATCTTAGATGGTTGCTCACAATATTTTAAGACCCCAGATGCTATTCACCAAAGTGGAATGTAAAACATTTCCTTTTTAAACTATGTTATGTGAGTTGAGCTAGGAGTTCCCCAAGACCATGGTCCCCACAGCCCTCAGGCCAGTGATTTGGTCCCTCAGGGAGTTTGGATGTGTCTATGGAGCTACATGAAAATATATTTTATTGTTGAAATACATATACCCTAGTGTCAGTCTCTGACATAGCAAAATCAGATTGTATGCTACGTAGACAGCCAAATGTATGGGTAAAGGGATTTTTAAAAAAATAATATGCTGCAAAATTCTCTACACCTTTGTTTAAGAATAATGATGGTTGTCCTCAGAATTCATAAAATTTTAATCATTCATTCTTTTATGGCATCATAGTAATATTCCAAATGATATGTTTAACAGTTGAATTAGACCTTCATTTTTAAACATTTTGTTTATTGACATACAGGAACCACACATTTAAAGTGTACAGTGTCCAACAATTATTGTAAAATTGTCTATTTCTCCCTTCAATTCTGTTTACAAATGCACATGCCCGTGAAACCACGCAGCTAGACAATTATGATAACAAATATATCTATAACCTACACTTTCTTCATAGCTGTCACATTCAATGACTGTCCAGATACAACAGAAGCTTGTCCCCTGCTACATAAGGCATAACCTTACAGCTTTATTGAACTATCTGTATATGTCTGTGAAATCAAAATCGATTATTCCTAGTACTCTCTTATAATCCATTTCGTGTCTATAAGGCCAGTAGTTGTTTTTGTTAGGTGCTATCGAGTCCGTTTCAGTGTGCAATAGAATGAAACACTGCCTGGTTCTGCGTTATCCTGACAATCATTACAATTCTCGAGCCCATGTTAATCCTTTCTCCTTGAGGGTCTTCCTCTCTTTCACTGACCCTCTACTTTACCAAGCATGATGTCCTTCTTCAGGAACTGGCCCCCCCGATAACATATCCAAAGTACATGGGACAAAATCTTGCCATCCTCGCTTCTAAGGAGCATTCTGACTGTGCTTCTTCCAAGACAGATTTGTTTGTTCTTCTTGTAGTCCATGGTATAGTCAATATTCTTCACCGATGCCATAATTCAAAGGTGGCAGTTCTTCATTCTTCCTTATTTATTGTCCAGCTTTCCCATGCCCATGCATATGAGACAATTGAAAATACCATGGCTTCGGTCAGGCCACCATCATCTTCAAAGTAACATCTTTGCTTTTTAACACTTTAGAGAGATGTGTTGCAGCAGATTTGTCCAACACAACACCTCATTTGGTTTCTTGACTGTTGTTGCTTCCATGAGTGTTGATTGTGGATCCAAGTAGAAAGAAATCCTTGACAACTTCAATCTTTTCTGCATTTATCATGATGTTGCTTACTGGTCCAATTGTGAGGATTTTTGCTTCCTTTATGTTGAAGTGTAATCCATCGTGAAGGCTGTGGTCAGGTAGCTGCCTTCCAAAGGCTTTTAGCAGTCCTGCTTATTTCTGATTTTTATAACTTTTATTTTCTCTATTATTTTTTTTTTCCTTGTATAGATAGGGGTTTATCAATTTTGTTGATCTTTTCAAGCGTTCAACTCTTGGTTTTGCTGCTTCTCTCTATTTTTTTTTTCTCCTTTATTTTGTCAGTCTTTAATCTTCACTATTTACTCCATCTAGTTTCTTTGGGCTTAGTTTGGTCTTCCTTTTTTGCTTTATGAATGAAGTTATTTGTTGTAGATTTATTCTTTTTTTTTAATGTAGACATATACTCCTATACATTTCCCTCTGGGTATTGCCTCTGCTGCATCCCATAGATTTTGATATGTTGTGTTTTTATCTTCATGTGTCTCTATTTTCTAATTTCTTTTGTAATTTCTTCCTTCACTGATTTATTGTTTAATAGCATATTGTTAAATTTTCACACTTCTGTGAAATATTTTGTTTCCCTTCTGTTATTGATTTGTAGCTACCTTTTACTATGTTCAGAGAGGGGATTCCTGGGTGATTCAAATGGTTAGAACACTTGGCTGCTAACTGAAAGGTTGAAGGTTCAAACCTACCCAGATGCACCTGGAAAAAAATTGTCTGATGATCTACTTCCAAAAAATTAGCCATCAAAAACCCTACGGAGCACAGTTCTACTCTGAGACACATTGGGTCCCCATGAGGCAGCATCAAACCAATGGCAACTGATTTGGTCAGAGAAGTTTTTTTTTTTTTAATGATTTTTATCTTTTTTAAATTTATTGAGATTTGTGATGTAGGAAATGGCCTATCATGGAGAGTGATCCCTGTGTGCTGGACAATAATGATATCTGCTATTTTTGCTGAAGTGTTCTGTAAATATCTGTTAGCTCTAGTTGGTTTGTAATGTAGTTTAGGTCCTCTATTTCCTGTTGTTCTTCTGTCTAAATGTTCTATCTGTTATTTAAAGTGGTGTCTTGAAATATCCAACGATTATTGTAGAATTATATATTTCTCCCTCCAATTCTGTTAGTGTTTGCTTCACCTATTTTGAGGCTATGCAGTTAGGTGTATATTTATTCAAAATTGCTACCTCTTTCCAGTAAGTTGATCTTATCATTTTATAATGTCTCTCTTTATCTCTAACAGTTTCTGTCTTACGGTTTTTGTTTGTTTTTGTCTGAAATATAGCCACTCCAACTCTCTTCTGCTTTCTGTTTGCATGGAATATATACACATATTTTTCATCTTTCACTTTCAAGTTATTTGTATCTTTTTATTTTAAAATGTGTCTTTTTTCCTTAACCATGTTGTCAAACTATACTTTTGATTAGACAGTTCAATCTATTCACATTAAAAGTAATTATTGATAAAGTTGGACTTATTTCTGCCATTCTGTTATTTGTATTAAGTGTCTCATAAATTTTCATTCCTTATTTCCTGGAGTGCTGCCCATTTTTGCACGTTTAGTTTTTTTATTTTTTTTCCTCTTGTTTTTTGTGTTGAAACATTTGATTCCCTTCTCACTTCTTTTGTGTTTTATTTTCTTAAGAGATTTTCCTTGTGGTTACTGTGGGGATTATATTTATATTTTACTATCCTAAAGATATGACAACTTAGTTTATATTGATACAAACTTAATTTAATAGCAAACTCTCTGTTCCTATACTGCTTCTCCTTCCTACTTTATTATGTTGATGTCACAAGATACATTTTTATGCATTGCATGCCAAGTATTATACACATTTATGATTTTATATTTTATATCATGTGGAGCATAACTACAGTCACAAACCAAAAATACAGTATTTCTTGCCTTTATATTTGTCCTTGAAATGACCTTTACTAAAAGTCCTACTTCTTCATACAGCTTTGAGTTGTTATTTAGTGTTCTACTCTTTTAAATTAGAAGATTACTTTTAGCACTTTTTTTTTTTTTTTAGGTAAGTGTAGTTTTGCAAGGCACAAGATTCTTGGATGACAGTTTTTTCTTTCGCCACTTTGAATTTATCCTCCCACTACCTTTTTGTCTCCATGATTTATGAGGAGCATCACAGCTAATAGTACCTGAACGCCATTGTACATGACAATTTTCATTCCTCTTGCTGTTTTCAAGATTCTTTGGATTTCAACAGTTTGATCATAAAGCTTCTTGGTGTAGATTGCCTAGGGATTATTCTACTTAGAGTTCATTGAGCTTCTAGTGTGTGCAAATCCACGTCTTTCGTCAAATTTGGAAAGTGTTCAGCCATTATTTTATTACATATCATTTCTGTTAATTTCTCTTTCTTCTCTCCTGAGACTTCTGTAATGCATATATTGGTTTGTTTAATGGTGTCCCACAGGTTTCTTGTGATCTGTTCATTTTTCCTTTTTTTTTCCATTCCCCACTCTGGATCATTTTAATTGTCCTGTCTTCAAGATTGCAGATTTATTTTCTTCTGCCAGTTCCAATCTGCTGTTTCACTTTATAATGACTCAGGCTATGCATGCCATTCCTCGCTTGGCCCTGAGCCATCTTCAAGACATACAAAACAGAGGCAAGATTTTGTTTTAGTTCTTTAAGAGGTCATTCAAATTATTTTAACAAACACCACACTTTGTTTGTAAGGTGTACTCTCCTCACTCCAGAACCAGGGAACCATCCAAGCCGGAAATGTGGCTGCAGCTTCAAGATGGCAGATGAACGGGGGTGAATGTAGTACTCAGGCCAGTATCAAAATGCCACAGATACTTCCCACAATATCGACAAGTCTTCAGCTTGGTGACACGATGCTCCAACTATTCAACAGAGTTCCAGCAATGTAAGCACAATCATTGTCTGCTTTTTTGTGTTTTTTGTTTTGTTTTGTTTTTGTGGTGGGAAGACGGGATTGTGGAGCTTTCTTATCCCATCATCTTGGTTCTGATCTCAATTGAACTTTTTGAGTAACAATATATATATTTTTTATTTTGATAAAATATGTACCTTGACCACTTCGAATGTATAATTCATCTGGTGTTAATTACACACATTCTTCATTTATCAACATGGGTAGGTTCCAAAGACCAGGTCATTATGCAAAAACCAGTATTTTGCAAAAATGGAAGATGATCACATCAGATCACAAGTAGAGGATGACTTCATCATTGCATAACTCTCAAATTGCATCATCACATAACTGCCAAACCAGAGAATCATGACCCAACCAAATTGACACATAATCTTAACCATCAGAGACAGTGTTACCCTTGCTCACACTTTGGCGTTTGTTACTGACAGACATGTGTTGTTAATGCACAAAATGGTAATTTTTTTACTATTGTCATAAATGTGAAATGTTGGATAATGAGATAGTTGATAAGTGAGGAGTAGGTGTATATGCACATGTTGTTCAGTCATCACCCTTATATATTTCAAAAAGTTTTTGAACACTCCAAACAGAAACTCCCATCATTAGGAAATAACTACCTACTCTTCCATCCCCAGTCTCTGGTAACCTCTAATTTACTCACCGACTCTATGGATTTGCATATTATACATATTACTTGTAATTGGAACCATTTGTCATTTTGTTTTAAAAGTCCTTTCATATCATAGTATGTTTATGGTTTAGTTCCAATATGTAGATTGTTGATCTATTTTGAATTAATGTTTTTATACATGGTGGGAAGTAAGGTTCCAAATTCATTCTTTTGCATGTGGAAATCCAGTTGTCCCAGCATCATTTGTTGAAGAGACTATTTTTTCAGTATTGAACATGGGCAACCTTGTCAAAAATCTATTGGCTATGTATATATGTGTTTATTCCTGGACTTTCAATTCTATTAAATTGGTCTATATTTTTATTCTAATGCCATTATCACACTGTTATAATTACTATAGCTTTTAGTAAGTTTTGATATAAGGAAATATAAGTCCTCCTCCCTTGTTCTGTACTGTCAAGACTATTATAGATAGTCATTTGTTATTGATAGTTGCCATTAAGTTGAGCCTGATTCATGGCAACCTTATGTACAACAACACCAAGTATTGTCTGGTCCTATGCTATCTTCATGATTTTGAGGATTTTGAGTTCGCCGTTGTCTATTGTATCAATCCATTTCATTGGAGGTTTCCCTTTTTTTCCCATTAATTCTCTATTCTACCCTTAAGGAAATTCAAATCAACACGGCAATGAGATATCACTTTACCCCCACTAAAATGGCTCTGATCAAAAAACAAAAAAACAACAGGTCTACCACTGATATGGTGAAATTGGAACCCTCATTCAATTGATGGTTGAACTGTATAACAATACAACCACTGTGGAAAACACTTTGGCTCTTCCTCAAAATTGGACATTGGATTATAGCAATTCCACTCCTAGGTATACACCCAAAGTAATTGAAAGCAGGAACATAAATAGATATATGCACACCGATGTTCATTGCATCCCCATTAACAATGGCCAAAAATGGAAATAACCTTAATGTCCATCAACAGAAGAACGGATAAACAATATGTGGTACATATATTTAACAGAATGTTACTCTGTCATAAAGAGAAATGAAGCACTAATACATGCTATAACATAAATAAACCTTGAAAACAATATGCTGAGTGAAATAACAGTCACATAGGGCACATATTGTATGATCCCACTTCTATGAAATATAAAGAATAACCAATTGTATAGAGACCAAAGTTTATTAGTTATTACCAGGGATGGGATGGAGGGGGAAAAGAAAGAGCCATTGATTTGAGGACATTGAGTTTCTGCCAAGGGTGACAGAAAAATTGAAACTGATACTGCGATGGTTTCGCAATATGATGAACATAATGTTACTAAATTGCACATGTAAAAATTTTGAAATAGCAAATGTTTATACACATACACACTCTATAATAAAAAAAAAGTGAATGAATATAATTTTAAAGTTTTAGGGGTAAATAATATACAGGGAATGGTCTAATTTGTGGTTTTCAATGAAGATATTTGTGTAGAATGCAATCACTAGTGCCCAAGAAAAAAGGGATATAATATTATTTGTTTCAAATAGCATAATACCGTTACATTCTATATGTTTAACCTAATATACTTAAGAAATTGTCAACTACAATATTCTACACACTCAGTTTTATCCACTAAATTTTCTTTAACATGAACATACACATGCAGAAATACATATACACATATACGCCTTTCCAAAATTCCCCCAACAGTGAAGTCTATACCCCTTCGTGCTTCATAAGGCTTATTCCTTAGGCTGAACATTCATTAGTACTTCCTGGAACCCATCACAGTGCGCATCATGCTGCTAGTCCTTTGTTGGTGAACAGTGCCTCTTAAGCTGGTTCTTTTTAACTTAACATGAAGCCCCTGACTCAGTAGGAGGTTAAAGCATACATACAGAACTGAGTGTCTTCTTTCAAGTAAAGAGTCACACATTTGCAGAAGTTCTGAAACCTCCCAGATTAATGGTGAGGCTGATTTTTCTTAACAAAAAAACATTTTATTTTGTTGCTTTGGAGCATTCTAGTGTACTCTAATGTCTGCTTTTCTTTTTTTCCTTTAGAAAGTAACTCCAGTTAGTTTTTTTTTTTTTAAGTTTGAGAATTCTACCCTTGCAGAATCCCACATCTTCTTCTAAAGAGGTGGCATTTCTGAACTTTAAAATATTAAATGGTGAAGTGAAACTTTAAAAATTGTCTGTGAACTTCCAACTTTTCTGTTGGGTTTTGTTTCATTTTGCATGATGTGATAAGTAAAATATTGTCTAAAATCAGAGCTAAGGGGGCAGCCAAACTGGGATTTCAATGCACATTACAAATAAAACATGAATTGAATTCAGTATTAGCATAAAAAAGTAATATAATTATGTATTAATCTCATCCAACAAATATTTATATTTATATATTTGGTATTTGAGAAAATACATATAATTGTATTCTAGCCCTTAAAAGCTTACAGTCTATTCAGAGTGGTAGAAATAGAAATTTTTTAATGAAAATATTAATACTATTGGCATGAGTCCCACACAGAAATAAAATCAATCAGACACAGGGCAAAAGAATATGTGATCCATGTCAGGTATCAGTTTCAATATCAGTTTTGGAGAAAAGATAGCAGAGGGAGAGGCATTTGAAATGAGCATGAGGAATAAACAGAATGTCAACAGATGAAGGACTGGAAACTACTTTTATATGAGGAAATTATATGATAAAAGAGATAATATCCAATTTAAAATGGTAATTAAAACTAAAGGTACAGATTAGTTACTTACTTTTTGAAGGCTTAGAATGTGAAACTAAGAAACTGACTTGCTTCTTTTTCTCTCCTATGTCCTGTGTCAGAGGAAAATCATTTGAGAGATTGCATGATTGGATTTAATTAAGCTTTTGCTATTTACCCCTAGTTGCAATTGAAAAATGTATTGGAAGGGAAAGAGGTTGGGGGGGGGGCAATTAAAATGTTATGATTTTGAATGGCAGATTATGAAGCCATCTTTTGAACTAACAAAAAATAACTGATTTATTAATACAATTACAACTGAATCACTATTATTCAAATAGAGAGCCAAAATAATCTGTCTATAAATCACACAAAATATGTGGAATGTAATAAACAATGCCAATAATGTTTATATTCAGTTACAGAAACCTTATCTCCACTTGTTATATTAATAGGATTTTTGCTTACAGGTGACAGAAGTGTAAATTTAACCAACCAAGGGGCAAACAGGGAATGTACTGGTTCATATATATCAGTTGTACAAAGCTCTGGTGTAGCTACCCTTATAAATGGCTGGAACCAGGGAAATGAACACCGTCAAGAACTTTTTCAGCTTTTCCTTTCACAGAGGTTTTTTGGCTTTATTACCTCAAATTTGTTTCTCTATAAGGCTAAAACTACAGTCACAAGATAATTTAATTAAAAAAATCATATTTATAGAACATGCGACAAAAGAGCATATCACTTCCTGTTGCATTTTAAACTATTTATAGAATGATTGACTCAGGATAGATCACAGTCACTGCTCCCGGGGAGATGGAGTTATGGATGGGGATAGCAGCTCTCATTTGGATCACATATATGAAGCAAGCGAGAGAACATTTCCATAAAGTGCAGTGTATTATTTTCCCACCGTTGTTGTAACAGGCATTCAAGTTTTTATTTAAGAAGTTTCTCTCATATATTCACTAGTTTTCTGAAACAAGAAAATGCTTAAGTCTCTGGATCTGGCCACATGCAGAGTCAAGTTAATGATGACCCTTTTCCACTGAAAATAGTTACAGAGACTGAGTAACATGTTGTTGTTGTTGTTGTTAGGTGTCTTCCAGTCCATTACTACTCATAGCAACCCTAGGTACAACAGAACAAAACACTACCCTGTCCTGTGCCATCCTCACAATCATAGTTATGCTTGAACCATTGTTGTAGCCACCATGTCAGTCCATCTACTTAAGGGTCTTCCTCTTTTTATTGACCTTCTACTTTACCAAGCGTAATGTCCTTCTCCAAGGGCAGATCCATCCTGATAACATGTCCAAAATACATGAGACAAAGTCTCACCATCCTCGCTTCTAAGGAGCATTCTGGTTTTACTTATTCCAAGACAGGTTTGTTCCTTCTTTTGGCAATCCATGGTATATAGTTAATATTCTTCGTCAACCATAATTTAAAGTTGTCAATTCTTTGGTCTTCTTTATTCGTTGTCCAGCTTTTGTATGCATATGAGGTGATTGAAAACACCATGGCTTGGATCAGGTTCACCTTCGTCTTCAAGGTGACATGTTTGTTTTTTAACTCTCTAAAGAGGTCTTTTTCAGCAGATTTGCCCAATGCAATATGTCATTTGATTTCTTGATTGCTGCTTCTATGGGTGTTGACTGTGAATACATGTAAAATGAAATCCTTGACAACTTCAACCTTTTCTCCATTTATCATGATGTTGCTCATTGGTCTAGTTGTGAGGATTTTTGTTTTCTTCATGTTGAGGTGTAATCCATACTGAAAGCTGTGGTCTTTGTACTTCATCAGCAAGTGCTTCAAGTCCTCTTCACTTTCAGCAACCAAGGTTGCACCATCTGCATAAGGTAGGCTGTTAATGAATCTTCCTCCAATCCTGATGCCCCGTTCTTCTTCACATAGTCCAGATTCTCAGCTTATTTGCTCAGCATACAGATTGAATAATTACAGTGAAAGGATAAAACCCTGATGCACACCTTTCCTGAACATAGAACAACAGAAACGGTAATAATCTAAAACACTCTCAGTTCCTACCTGAGCTTCCAGGAAGGAAGAAAATGCCTCAAGGACTAGGACAGAAGGGAGATCTGAGATTCGGCACCCTTGTGCAGTTAATGAACACTAATGGTTAGGGACTCTAGAATTTTCTCTCTAGAGAAACTGAAGACAAGACCTTGGAACCCTGAAAAGATATGGAATTGAGACATCTGTTTAAATCAGTTATAGTCAAATGAATACAACCTCAGTGAAAAGAGAAAAAGAGAATTAAAGCTCTATCCATAAACCATAGTCAACAAAAAAGTTTATGTGTTCTGGTGTTCGTTGGGAAAAACAAAAAATGTCTTTCTTGAACAATTAACACCAGATATCTAGGCTTTCCCAATACATCATGGACAAAAAGGAATGTTTTAAAACAATTAGAGAGAAGAATATAGATTTTCTACACAGACAAATAATAGACTGACAAGAGATATCATAAAGCAAATTAAAAAAAAAAAGAAACATTACCTTTAAAATGTTGAGGAAAGTAACTGCTAAAAAATTATTCAAAAGAGAGGGAAAAATAAATATATTTTCAAACAAATAATGTCAAAAATCATCTCCCAAAGTCCATTTCTGTAGGGTCTCATTCTTCTGTGATATCAGTTAGGAACAGTGAGAGCAGTTGGTTTTTGTCACAATGACTTCCATCACATTTTAACTTTGAAGTATTACCAAAATAGTGACCTTCATCATTTTATAGAATAGCAATAGTGCAATATTGAAGGGGAAATTATTACATATGTGCAAGTCTAAAGGAGTCCTAGTGGGATAGTGGTTAAGCACTTGGCTGCTAACAAAAAGGTTGGTGGTTCAAATCCACCAGCTGCTCAGTGGGAGAAGGATGTGGCAGTCTGCTTCTGCAAAGATGTACAGGTTTCCCAAAACCCTGTGGAGCTGTTCTACCCTGTCCTTTAGGGTCGATATGAGTTGACAATGAATTTTTGGTTTTGCATGCATATCTTGGAGTCCTTGGGTAGTGCAAACAGTTACTGGTCGTGGTTGCTAACTGAAAGATTTGAGATCTGAGTCCACCCAGAAGTACTCTGCATGAAAGGCCTAATGATCTACTTCCAACAAATGAGCCATTGAAAACCCTACGGAGGAGAGATCTACTCTTGCACACATGGAATTGCCATGAGTCAGAGCTGACTTGATGGCAACTGGTATTGGTACTGGTATCGGTATTTCTTAGGAAAGAAAAAAAAAGTGAAAAACAAACAAAAAAAGACGATTATGCACATGAGTGTTTTTTAAAAAAAGATATACCAAGTACACTAAAAAATGATTGTAAGGAAATATGAAAAAAAAGTATAAATTAGTGAGCTAAATATCAAAGTAGTAATCCATTCAGCCAATTTAACTCAATGAACAAATATTTGTAAAGAGATAAAACTTTAACAAGGTTGGTCAAGGGAAAAAAGAGAGAGCCCAAATAAAATCAGTGCTGAAAACAAGGTCATATTTACAGAGAAATTAGGGATTAAAAAATAAGTATGAAGAATATTACTAGCAACTTTATGCCATAAATGTGAAAGCAAATGCAATGAATACCATTATAGAAAAATATACACATTAGAATAATTCTTTCAAGGAGAAATAATGTACCTAGTGATATATGGCCATGGAAGATGTGAAGTTAAAAATATCTTTTACATCAGAACAAAAACAAATTGAGTAAATAAATACACACACATATACACAACAGCCCAATTTATTTCACATGAGTGGTCTAAAAAAATTTTCCAGAAAGAGATAATTGCCAGTATTTCATAAAGACTCTCTAAATCATTTTATGAAACTAGTCAGTGCACACAGAAAAAATTCCTCTATTAGAATACATATTTTATATGTTTATATAAAAATGGGATTGATTTTATTTAAGGATAAATAATAAAAATTATGACAAGATATATACACAGAATAACCAAAATACAGCACAAATATATAGGTACTTGGTAATGACGGGGTATAATTTGAGAATAGCACTTTCCTTTGGAGAGACATGGGGTTGGTCTGACTTTAGCAGTGAATGCAATGGTTATTTCATTTGAAAAAGTGAGAGATCTAAGGAAACTATATATAATTTCAGGTGTTATTTTACACAAGGCTTTGGTAATTTTTTTCTGTGAAGAAGCAGACAGTAAATACTTTAGGCTTTGTGGGCCATGTGGTCTTGGTTGCAACTCTGCTCTTACAGCCCCAAAGCCAATACACAAATGAATGAATGTGGCTCTGTCCTAATAAAATCTTATTTGTTGTTGTTGTTGTTACGTGCCGTCAAGTCGGTTCTGACTCATAGCGACCTTATGCACAACAGAGCAAAACACTGCCTGGTCCTGTGCCACCCTTACAATCGTTGTTATGCTTGAGCTCATTGTTGCAGCCACTGTGTCAATCCACCTGGTTGAGGGTCTTTCTCTTATCCACTAACCCTATACTCTACCAAGCATGATGTCCTTCCCCAGGGACTGATTCCGCCTGACAACACGTCCAAAGTATGTAAGACACAGTCTCGCCATCCTTGCCTCTAAGGAGCATTCTAGTTGTACTTCTTCTAAGACAGATTTGTTCGTTCTATTGGCAGTCCGTGGTATATTCAATGTTCTTGGCCAACACCACAATTCAAAGGTGTCAATTTTTCTTCAGTCTTCCTTATTCACTGTCCAGCTTTCACATGTATTTGATACAATTGAAAATACTATGGCTTGGGTAAGGTGCACCTTAGTCTTCAAGGTGACATCTTTGCTCTTCAACACTTTAAAGAGGTCCTTTGCAGCAGATTTACCCAATGCAATGCAAAAAAAAAAAAAATCTTATTTGTAGACACTAAAATTTGAATTTCATTTCATTTTCACATGCCGGTAAATATTATTATTCTTTTGATTTCTTTTCAATTATTTAAAAAAGGTAAAACCAATCTTAGCTTTCAGGTCTTTTAAAAACAGATATTGGACCAAGTTTGACAACCCCTTCCTTCCTTTGATGCTAGTGAACAGAAGTGCAAATTAACTGTGATTGTTGAAGGAATGGCAAGAAGTCCAGTGTGACTGCACTGGGGTGAAAAAAGAAGCATGGAGGAAGGGTCTGAGGTAGAGAGATAGATAAGGCCACAGTTGTGAGGATCTTGGAGGACTGTACTATAGTTTGGATGCCTTTCCAAGTGTTCTTAGAAACCACTGGAAGGATATTAAACCCAGTTTGAAACATGAGCTCATATGGGTTAAAAAGGTTACAACAGCTACAGTACAGTGAATAGCTTGGAAATGGAGGCACTAAAACAAAGGATATTACAGAGGCTCAGGTGAAAGATGGTAGTCGTTTGGGTGTTTTATTAAAAAATTAATAAATTCCAAAACAGGGCTGCAGAAACTGTGGCAAATTTTAAATGGGATGTTTAACAAAATAAAATTTTCTACAAAAATTTAACACAAAATAATCATGCCACATACAATTGATTTCTATGTACTACGACTGTTTAGAAAATTTATGAACTTTCTTCCTGAATACTGCCATTGTTTCGATGAGAGTTTATGTAGAAACCCATTGGGAAATAATGTCAAAAAAGTTAAAATTGAAAAGGAAATGTGAATTGTAGGATTTGATCTATGAACTATAAATTTCATTCTTTTTTTCCTTTAAGCAAATGAAATCTTTACTCTGAAAGAGTAAACTCTTGCAGCCTGTTTATAAGTAATGTGAGTTTGTGTACTTCTTGTACACATTGCTGTGGATACTTTTCTAGACAATTGGTACACAAACTGTAGCTCGTATCAGCTGACTCCTCAAAGCCACATGCTATCTTATCATGTGATGTGAGAGGTTACTCATACACTTATATCAACTCTCTCCCCAAGACCCAAACTGATCTTGCCACCAACTTCTCCACGGAATTAAACCCTGTTTAATAAAACCCTGAGTAGTAAGTGCTTCTCTTGTTTTTGAGGATTAATCCATCCATCGATATTATGCACCCTCTTCCCCATTGTCACACAAAAAAAGTCTTCATTTACCTCCTGTATCATTTCATTTTCCTCCAACTGGCTTCCATCACCCCCCACATGGTATAAACATACTCATTTCTCTGTCATCTTCCCAGTAAACCAAACAATCAAGTAATAATCCAAAAATAAAAAATAAAACCTCCGTATGACCGCATGTGACCATCAAGATAACATAATACCATATGTTACCAAATAGGTAACACCTTGTAATTCTCCTTTCCTTCACCTAGTAAGTGTTGTTTTCTCTTACATTTTATCATATTGTTACCGCAATTTTGGGAGTTAGAGCCGCCTGCCACAAATAGCCAATTCTTGAGATGGGGTGAGGTGGGTGGAAAGAGCTTTATTAGATATACCGATATATGGAGACAGAGGGGAATGACCTCCTCCTAAAGTTGTCTGTCTCACCAGACTACCGATGGGTTCGGGTTTTTAAGGGAAAAGGGGCCATAAGTTTTAGGGACTTGTGGAATGTGTGCTCTCTTTCTTCTGTTTGGTTGATCTTGTCCTGCCACTATCCCATCATCTCAGGGGGTAGCTGGCGCCATCCTTCGTCTTATTTGACAGGCTTAGATCAATATCACTTGTTTTCCACAGTCTTAGAGGAAACATTGGTTAACACTTAACCTTTTGGGGCGCTAACATCAGGATCTTACTTGGAGGCAGGGATGGGCTAGGGAGGGAAAGGAGAGAAAAAAGAAAAAAGGAAAAAAAATTGGCTCAGGTACAGTTCAAGATATGGTCGAGCAGCCTGTTTCAATATAACATTCTTAACTCACTGCATGTTTACTTTTGCTCTTGTTTGTCCATAATTAACCTCTTTTGTACTGGCTTCTCTTGTTGCTGATGAAAATTCTACCATAAATATGATTTTTGTTCCTTTGTGAGGATTGAGTGCCCTTTTGGTTAGCTTTTCAGTTTTTTCCTCTTTATCCTGGAAATTCTATAGTCTGATTATCATGGTATATTTTCTTGAAAATGAGGATAATTACCTTATTTCCTGAAAATTTTCAAAAATTGCATCTCAGTAATTTTTTCCATTTTCTCATTCTGCAACCTATGTTAGTTAAATTCTTTTCAATTAATTTTTTTATTCTTCTTAAATTTTCTCTCACATTTTCCAGCACATTTTTCCACTATACAAGATTTTGATAATTTCCACAGATTCAGTTGTGTTGAGAACATTGTTCAATTCTTGTGTAGTTAAAAAAAAAATCTTTGCATTGATATTTTTCCAAAAAAGGGTAGTATATGATTTTTGTAATAAGTGTAATAAGTGAAAATATAAAATTCAATGAGTTTATAACTGCCACAACCATCAGGATATAGAACTATCTCATCATCACAAACGTTTCTTTTTATCCCTTTGAGTTCAATCTCTCCAAACATTTGGTCAAAACAACCACTGACCTGTTCTCTTTTACTGTAGATGAATTTTGCCTCTTCTAAAAATGTACGTAAAGGAATTAATACTCTTTTGTGTATAGCTTTTGAATTCAGCATAAGACTTTTAAGACTCATCCATGTTATTGTTGGAATCCATATTTATTCTTTTTATTGATGAACAGTGTTCCAGTATGGGCATAGCATGATTTTTTGTCTATTTATATTTGTAAACATTTGAATTGCTTCTTTTCTTGCACATTTTTTTTTCCCTAGATAATTACTTAGAATTGAAATATCTGGATCATACGGTGAATGAATTGTTAGCATAAACTCTTTGGCAAGGCCTAAGACCCATAGAGGAGCCCTCATGGCACAGTGGTTAAGAGCTCAGGCTACTAGCCAAAAGGTAGGCAGTTCGAATACACCAGCTGCTCCTTGGAAGCCCTATAGGGCAGTTCTACTTTGTCCTATATGGTCGCTATGATTCAGCATTGACTTGACAGCAATGGGTGTTTTTATGGTAAGTGTATGTTTAACTTCCTGAGACAGAAAATCTTAAAATGGTGTTTCATAGTGGGTGTATCATTTCACATTCTCAGCCGGAATATTTAAGTTCAAGTTGCTTCACATCTTTAGCAAGCAATTTCCTTTCAACATTTGGTAATATCCATTATTTCATGATTTCTCTTCTTTTTTACATGACATATTCTGCTAGTCTAAATTTTTGCTGTTGATAATTTGATTAATAATATGTAGTTTAATTTAGAACTTTTTGTGTTTTTTTTTTTAATTTTTAAGGGAATAGTATTATGTGTTTGTGTGTGGGTTTTTTTTTTTTATTTCCTTGCTTAAATTTTATAAATTTTATTGCATTTCAGTATCTGAGGATGATTGCTTTTATCAGCTCTGAGTATGTTTCAATCATTGTCTTTTGAGTATTTTTTCTCTCAACTGTTTTCATTTTATTAAAATCATAATGGATCTGATTATACAAATGGTTATTGTTCTTATTTTCACTTCTTTCTTTGTCAATGGTCCTTGGAAATTGTTTTGTTTTCTTATCTGTGCTTTTAAACAAATGTTTACTAAATGTTATCAGTCACTTCTCTTGGGAGAGACTTTTATTTTGGCAGAGATTATATTCAAAATTTTATTACACTTTTGTAAATTTATGGTTGAGAAAATAATAGACATTTCTCATAATAAGTAACTATTTTGTTACTTTTAAGTGTTATATCTTCTTGTCCTTTTCTATAAAAGTAATATAAATTTATCAAAATTGTTCTAAAAATATAAGCGTTTTCAAATGATGGAAGTAGGCATTTGTTCTAATCTATCATACTTGAAACCTTTAAACTTATCTCTAGAAAAATTGAATACAAATAAATATTTATTGATCAATTTATCAGTCATGAAATTGATTACGAGTTATAGTCACACATTATATACAGGATACTTTGGTTAGCCATGTAAAGGATGTGTTTTAATTCTTAATCCCCGTCCTCAGGGACCTTAGACTTTAGGTGAACTATTTGAATACATACCTACTCACACACACAAATATACACACAAGCAGCATGGGTATGTCCCATTGCCCTCAAGTCAATTCCGACTCATAGCGACCTTATAGGACAGAGTAGAACTGCCCCATTGGGTTTCCAAGGAGCAGCTGGTGGATTGGAACTGCTGAACTTTGGGTTAGCAGTCATAACTCTTAACCACTATGCCACCAAGGCTCCAATCTTGTATATGGTGCTCACACAAAAACTAAAGGTAAAATATGTTAGGCAAAAAGTTCTTTAGTATTTTCTTCTGTACTCTTTCCTGTAGATATATTAATTTATATTTAGGAGATTAAAAGTATCACTTAAGTTGATTTGCACTTCTGCAAGTATATATTTAATATTTTCATTGCAAGAAGTATATTTTTAGTTCATTTACTTAATAAATACTTAGGGAATGCTAAATGTTTGTGAGGTTCTACTTTAATATCTTATTAATAAGGAAAATAAAAAATAACTACTATTATTTCTTTCTCAAAAGTAATAAATTAGGGCAAGTTTTTCTAAAGATACAAATGTTTTCATTACATGCAATTATGTTATAGAAATTTAATAGAAGCTAATCAGTTTTACTTTTAATCTTAAATGGCATAAAATTCTGCTAGAATTTGAATTAAATACAATCTAAACCCTCAGCCTAATGGAAGACCTTTAAAAAAGGACAAAAAATTTCCTATATAGAGCTTTCCACTTGTCAGGAAAAGATTTTAACATTGTAACAAATCAGGGAAGGGGGAGAGATTTACTAGACTCCAGGGATCCACCACCTTTTTTAGGTGACTTTTAAAGGTCTTTTGTGAGTGGAAAATGTAGAAGACTAAGAAAAAAACTAAAGAACTGACTGTTCATGATTCACACTAATAAAAGAGTAGAGTCAGAATGCAGGCTCACATCACAAATGAACAAAGGGCAGCTCCGCTAATTCCTCCAAGGTGAAATTTATATATTGCTCTGCTGGAGAAGTGCAGCCTGGGGAGTGATAAATTGCAATGCTCCTGGGAATAAGAATGGAGTACCTGTTACATATTCCACTGCCAAATCATTTAAGACGTGCAGGGATTTGTGCAGGCCATTGAGCATTTTTCTATGAGTGGATATCCCCCTTATGATATTTTCCTATGAATCTCAGAAATAGAAATACAGTTCTAGAGTTGGAAGTCATGCATAGATCTCCATGACTGGCAGCTGAAACCCAAGCAGGATGCGTATCAATGGATGGCATCACCACGCAGCCACATCTCGTGCACATACTACCTAATGGACAAGAAGCAATTTGAGTAGCCCGATGGATAAAATACATGTTTACACTTCACATGATTTTCAGCCTCTTCGTTGAATCAGTGACTGAAAGACTGGACATATATCTTTGCACGTTAAGGTTAAATCAGTTTTCTTATAAACATTTCTTAACAAAAAATTTAACTTAATAATTTTACAACGACTACAACAAAAATAGCCTACAGAAAATTCATGCCATTAGTTTCTTTCAAACGAATAAAAATTATGATTTTAAGCCTAAGGAGCTTAAATAGTCAGCAATTCTTAAACGTTTTATCCCAGGAACATCTGACCCATTTAAAATGATTGGAAAACCTAAAGGGGTTTTGGTTATTTGGGTTATAGCTACTGATATTTATTATATTAGAAATTAAAACAGAATATTTAAACTTATTTATTTACGAATGTTAAAACAATGAGCCCATCATATGCTGACAAAACTGAAAAGTTCAAAATACATATTTTTTTAAAAACAGTGATGAGTGTAATTTTATACATTTTTCCACATCGTTTTTTTTTTTTTTCAGTGTGTCGTTTAATAGAAAATGTTTGAATTCTTCTATCTGCCTTTTGATTTAATTCATTGAGATTGGGTTGTTTTAGTTGAAGTATGGGGAAAATACGTTACCTTTTACAGATATATAGCTGGAAAGGACAACAATATTTTAATAGGCTTTTCAGAAAATTACGGTTATTTTTTGTTATTACACCAGATCTGGACAAACAGGGTGATATTCTTCCTTTTCAACAAACAAAATGTGGACAAGAAGGTTTCATTTTTATTTTTACTTCTTGAGGATACTCGTAAACTACTACATAAACACATTTTTTTTTATTACTATTAAAATTAAACATTCAAATTGAAATAAGTAATCAAACACTTAAAAACAGGCTGCAAAGAAAGTGAAATCTGAGAGAATGGAAACAAGGCAATTCTATGATTGCGCAACCTATTCCCTGAAGTGATTTATCAGACTCTAGCAAAATGAAGGGGAACCAAAACAAAACCTGAATTAAGGAGACAATTTTAAGAATTAGTGGAGGCCATGTTACAGTGTTTTCAGTCATCTCATATGCATGCAAAACCTGGACAACGAATAAAGGCAACTGAAGAATTGATGCCTTTGAATTATGGTCTTGGTGAAGAATACTGAAAATACCGTGGACTGCCAGAAAAATGAATAAATGTGTCTTGGAGGAGGTACAGTCAGAATGCTCCTTAGAGGAGAGGTTTGAGAGACTTTGTCTCACATACTTTGGACAAGTTATCTGAAGGGAAGAGTCCCTGAAGAAGGGCATTATGCTTGGTAAAGCAGAGGCTCAGAGAAAGAGCAAAACAGTTAATGAGATGGATTTGCACAGTGGCTGCAACAATGGGCTTAAGCATAATGATTATGAGGACAGTGCAGGACTGGGTAGTGTTTTCTTCATTTGTACATAGGGTTACTAGAGGACTTGTGTCATGGATTGAATTGTGTCCCCAAAAAATATGTGTCAACTTGGTTAGGCCATGATTCCCAGTATTGCATGGTTGCTCTCCATTTTGTGATTGTAACTGTATGTTAAGAGGATGAGGGTGGGATTGTAACACCACGCTTAGTCAGATCACCTCCCTGATCCAAGGTAAAGGGAGTTTCCCTGGGGTATGGCCTGAACCACCTTTTACCTCTGAAGAGATAAAAAGGAAAGGGAAGCAAGCAGACAGTTGGGGACCTCATACCACCAAGAAAGCAGCAGCCAGAACAGAGTGTATCCTTTGGACCTTGGGTCCCTGTACCTGAGGAGCTCTTTGACCATGGGAAGATTGAAGACAAGGACCTTCCTCCAGAGCTGACAGAAAAAGTCTTCCACTGGAGCTAATGCTCTGAATTTGGACTTTTAGCCTACATTACTGTGAGGGTCGCTATGAGTCAGAATCTACTTGATGGCACTGGGTTTGGCTTGTTAGTTTTTTTTTTTACTGTGAGGAAGTAAATTTCTCTTTGTTTTTCCCTTATTCATTGCCCAGTTTTCGCATGCGTATGGGGCGACTGAAAACACCATGGCTTGGGTCAAGCGCACCTTAGTCCTCAGGGTGATGTCTTTGCTTTTTAACATTTTAAAGAGATCTCTTGCAGCTGATCTGCCAATGCACTGTGCCTTTTGATTTTCTTGACTGCTGCTTCCATGGGTGTTGTTTGTGGGCCCAAATAAAATGAAACCCTTGACAACCTCTGTCTTTTCTCCACTTATCATGATGTTGCGTATTGCTCCAGTTGTGAGGATTTTTGTTTTCTTTATGTTGAGGTATAATCCACACTGAAGGCTGTGGACTTTGTTCTTCATCAGTAAGTGCTTCAAGCCCACTTCACTTTCAGCAAGCAAAGTTGTGTCGTGCGTGTCACAGGTTGTTAATTAGTCTTCCTCCAATCCTGATGCCTTGTTCTTCTTCGTGTAGTCCATCTTCTCAGATTATTTGCTCAGTGTACAGATTGAACAGATATGGTGAAAGGATACAATCCTGATGCACGCCTTCCCTAATTTTAAACCATGCAGCCCAAGCCCAGTGCCGTCGAGTCAACTCCGACTCATAGTGACCCCATAGAACAGAGTAGAACTGCCCCATAGAGTTTCCGAGGAGCTCCTGGCAGATTCGAACTGCCAAACCTTTGGTTAGCAGCTGTAGCACTTAACCAGTAAGCCACCAGGGTTTCCTTAAACCATGCAGTATCCCATGCAGTATCCTCTTATTCTGTTCAAACGACTGCCTCTTGATTCATATACAGGTTCCTCATGAGCACAATTAAGTGTTCCGGAATTCCCATTCTCCACAACGTTATACATAATTTGTTACGACCCGCACAGTCGAATGCCTTAACATAGTCAATAAAACACAGGTAAACATCTTTCTGGTATTCTCTGCTTTCATCCAGGATCCATCTAGCATCAATGATGATATCCCTGTTTCTGCATCCTATTCTAAATCTGGCTTGAATTACTGGCAGTTCCCTGTTGATGTACTGCTGCAGCCGCTTTTGAATGATTTTCGGCAATATTTTGCTTGTGTGTGATATTAATGATATTGTTTGATAATTTCCACATTCAGTTTGATCACTTTTCTTGGGAATAATCATAAATGTGGATCTCTTCCAGTCGGTTGGCCAAGTAGCTGTCTTTCAATTTCCGGTGCTGCACTCATTTGTTGAAACATCTCAATTAGTATTGCGTCAATTCCTGGAGCCTTGCTTTTTGCTGAGGTCTTCAGTGCAGCTTGGGGACTTCTTCCATCAGTACCATTGATTTATGATCATATGTTACTGTCTAGTTATCTAGTGCTGGCATAACAGAAATACCACAAGTGGATGGCTTTAACAAAGAGAAATTTATTTATTTATTTTTAATAGGTTACAAGTCCAAATTCATGGCATCAGCTCCAGGGAATGGCTTCCTCTCTCTGTCAGCTCTAGAGGAGCGTCTTTGTCCTCAGTCTTCCCCTGGTCAAGGAGCTTCTCAGGCACAGGGATCCCGGGTCCAAAGGACGCGCTCTGCTCCTGGTGCTGCTTTCTTGGTGGTATGGGGTCCCCAACTCTCTGTTGGCTTCCCTTTCCTTTTATCTCTTGAGAGATAAAATGCTGTGAAGGCCACACCCCAGGGAAACTCCGTTTTGGACTAGGGAGGTGACCTGAGTAATCCTTTTAACCACAGGCAGAGACTATGATTTATAACACACAGGAAAATCACAAAATGGATGACAACTACACACGGCCTAATCAAGTTGACACATATTTTGGGGGGACACAATTCAATCCATTACAGTCGCCTCCTGAAATGATTAAAAGTAGACCAGTTCTTTCTGGTATAGTGACTCTGTGTATTTCTTCCATCTTCTTTTGATGCTTCAGCATATAAGGGTGTATTATTAAAAACTTCACGGTAGTGATTTCAACTTCTCAGATTAAATGGACAGACTCCTTGAAAGACAAAAATCAAGAAAAAAAATGTCAAAATGCCTGAATTTATAGCTAAAGTAACCTCCAGGCCAAATATATAGCTTTGATATATTCTGACAAACACTTAAGAAAAAAAATATATATATTCCAAATAAAATCTTCCATAAAATTGAAGAAAAATATTTCTCAGTTCAACAAAGCTGCAACACTCTGATATGACACAAGACAAAAGCGTTAAAAGAAAACTAAAAACCAATACTACTCAGGAAGTTAAATGCAAAAATTCTTAACATCGATTCATTTGTCTTTCACTTTGAATAGATTTTTACACGTGGTGGTTTTGTCACCTCTTTGTTCTTTTGGAAAATATTGATTTAGCGAGTTGTGCAAATCATTCAAGTTTGGACACATTTTGATTATGAAGTACCACACTTGTTAACATCATCACAAATCTCAGTAGAACATTATTTAAATAATGTGAAGCTGGCAAGCTCACATTTGCAAATAGTAGTTTTCCAAAAATTTCATTATTGTTCTTGAAAGTTCAAATTTTCATGGAAAAATCATCCTCTGTGGGGGGAAAAAAAAAAAACTTTAGTTCTGCTCGCAATTAAGCTTACAAATGCTTTTCCTTGATAAAACAATCCCAATTCCATATACAACAGGAGTGCTGTCTACTTCCCATTTTATCGCACAGAATATATATATATATAAATGAATAAGAAAGCATCAAAATGCAATAAAATTAATAATTCTCATGCTTACACTGAGGGCATCTTAAATGAGACTCACATTCTTCTTAATGTCTCTGCAATTAAGAGGCATTAATTTCACCACCCTGATCAAGGCAAATGATACCTTAATATCCAGAATAAACACATTTTTACCCCTAACTGTGTTGTGGACCACCAGGATGCCATTAGCAACTCTTGAGAACCGCTGAATTAGATTTTCATGTGGGACAAATTACACATATAATTGTGTAACTTTTGTAATATTTTAACTCTTTAAAATGCATATGTTTCATTCATTCCAATATTAACTGCAGAAAATTCATTCCCCTCTGTCTCCATATACTGGTATATCTAATAAAGTTCTTGCTGCCCACCTCACCCCTGTCACAAGAATTGGCTGTTTGCAGTAGGCGGCTCTAACATGTGAAATTGCAGTAACAATTTGGTGGCCTGTACAGGGAACCTAGCCGTTTGAGACATGGTGGCCCTGTAGCAGGGCCCAGGCCTGATAAACAGTTCTCCTACCAGCGGCCACTGGGGACTCTGTTTGTCCTCAGAGGGCTGTCCCTGGACCCGGGCTCCCCGTGGCGCCACCAGTCCCCAACCACGCCAAAAAGGTGAGTGAAGGCAAGACTCTGATGTGAGTCCACAACCCTCTCTCTGCTGCGCTCACGGCCTGGGCAGATAGGGAGGGCCAGTGTGGCTTCCGGAACTGGACCCGGGCCCTTGGTTTCTAAGGCGAGCAGCACCCTGGATGACTGTCTCCATGAGTAGGATCACGAGGAAGGACTCTTGGCGACTCTAGAGTGTGTGGCAGCCATCAGTTTTGTGTTTGGATGTTGTCTGTCTCTGGTTGGTGCACCCTGGTTTTGGGGAGTAGGTGTAGACATCTTTATGAGTTTAGATTGGGAGATTGAAGCCCATCCATCTGGTATTGCGGATATGAGGTATCTAGAGGATCAAAGTGGAGATTCAGACATTCCCAGTAATGTGTTAGACCCCACTAAGATCGTCCTTGTTCCCCCTTTTTCTTTCTGCCTTGCCTGGTCTGAGTGTTTTTCTCTGTTTGTGTGGTTCATCTTATGTGTAACCTGGCTGGCTGTCTGGGAGGTTGAGCCTGTAAAGTTATCTCTGTCACTTTTGTTGGTCTGTCTGTTCATCTTATGCATGATTACTTGTCCTCGTGAAGTTTTTTGGTGTTGTCATCTCGTTAATCCCTATCTGTACAAAACCCCTCACCAAGTTCAAGAGCAGTTTTGACATAAATTTCTTGAGACTGAGAAAGTCCACCATGTAAAGATCATTTTAGAAGAGTGTCCTCAAAGAGGTTAGGGTCCTAAGACAGGAACCAAAGAAATCCTGAAAAAATTAAACCTAATTAGAGAAGAAGTAAATTTCCAGGTAGATTGGGAAATCAATGAGCAACGTGCTTGAGAGGCTCAAACTCTCCCCTTCCTTAAACAAGGTTGATCCTGCCTGAGGCAGGAAAAGGAGAGTTCAAACAAAGAGATATTAGCACGGGTGGAGGACCATCTATTCTAGCAGAACCCCCTTTGGGCTGTGTATTAGCCAATTGGAAAAGGTATAGTTATGAGCCCATGACCAAGCAGTGAATGATTCGCCTTTGTAACAGCATATGGCCTCAGTACCATTTGGAGGACCAGGAACAGTGGTCCCCAGAGGGGTCTTTACATTATAATATTATACTTCAATTGGATGTGTTCTGCAGAAGAACTAAAAAGTGGGATGAAGTTGCTTATGTATAAACCTTCATGTCTCTCTACCAGATCCTGCACCCCTCAATCAGGTTCTCCTCCAGGGAAAATCAAAGGTCAAAGTACTCCCTGAATCCTCATCACAGGACCCCCTCTTAGAGGGACGGGCTCCAGCCACTGTTTCGCCACTCCATATAGGGGAGGCGTGGTAGAAGCCGAAGGGTCAGACCGTGAAACAACAGCAAGATCTCTAAACAGAATGGCCGAGCCTGATTCTAGCTTGGCCAGCCCACAGAAGGCTGACGGACGAGGAGGATCAGACATTGAGGATTCGACTTCTTTAGGCCTGGTCTCCTCCTCTCATACCCATTAGGGTACTCTTTTCGGTGAGGGTGCCTCAGGAGTCCAGGCAGGGCAATACCCACTGAGAGAAGTTCCAGCCGGAGTGGATGATGAGGGGCAGCCACAGGGGACAATGCTGGTACATACTGCATTCTCCACCTCTGATCTATATAACTGGAAGAGCCATAACCCCCCCTACTGGAGTGACCCAAACAGAACAGCTGAAATGTTTCTATTTTCTCTACTCACCGCCCTACCTGGGCAGAAATACAGGCACTCCTCACCACTCTGTTAACTTCAGAACGCTGTATGGTGTTACAGCAGGCTCGGAAAGAGGCCGATAGGCTCCATAACTTACACCCTAATAATGGAGCCTGATCCCCTGGGACAGAAGCGATCCCTACTAGAGATCCAGGTTGTAATCACAATCGTGAAGAAGGGGCTAGTACTGCCTAATTGTTGGGTTGAGAAACAGGCCTCCAAACCCAAGAGCTTACAAAAGGTTAGAGAAATTATCCAGGGAGAAAAGGGAGATCCATCCACACGCTTAGAAATGATGACAGATGTGTTTTGTCAATACACAGATATCAACCCTGAAGATCCCAATAACTCCCAGCTTATAAACATGACTTCTATTTTGCACAGCGTCCCTGATATTCGAAAAAAAATTACAAAAATTAGAAGGAGGACTTGGGATGCCAATAGGGCAGCTGCTTGAAGTAGCTTTTAAGGTGTTCAATAATCGGGACAAGGTAGCAGAACAGAAAGAAAAACAAAAGGCAGCCTTACTAGCAGCAGCCCTAGTCCTCCCCGAATGAAGAAGGGGTAAGAAAGATAAATGCCACAAAAAGAACCACCCTAGGGGGAGGAGGGAGACCTTTAGAACCTGACCAGTGTGCTTCCGTGAAAGACAGGGCCACTGGAAGCGGGAGTGCCCAAAGAAAAGGGAAATGTGAGACAGTCCAAAACCTGCCACTCTCCAGGCTTACCAGGAAGGGCTCCCACAGTTGGATGATTCCGAAGGATGCAGGGGCTCAAACCTCACTGGCTATCTCCCACTGCGAGCCCTGGGTAACTCTAAAGGTAGGACGATGCCCTATTGACTTTATTCTGGACATGGGTGCCACCTTTCGATTTTTGAACACTGTGGAGTCTCCACTTAGTCCACGTACTGCCCCAGTGGTAGGGGTTTCAGGGAAACTTTCAACCCAGCCCTTCCTCCAACCACTGAATTGTGAAATTGAAAAAGACTTGTTACACTGCAAGTTCCTTTATATGCTGGAGTGCCTAGCCCCCCTCCTCAGGAGGGGCCTATTGTGAAAACTTGGGGCACAAGTCACTTTTGGACCGTCTTGAATTTTGGTGCAAATTCCACTTGGACAGGCATGTGTTTTGCAGGCAGCCTTGTTGCTAGAGAAACCAGCAGCCCATAGTGACATCCCTGTCCACATACAGCAAAAAGTGAACCCAGAAGTCTGGGCAACAGGGAGGCTGTGAAAGGCCAGGTTCGCTAAGCCAGTTAAAATTGCCCTGAAGCTCAGAGCACCTGTTGTAAATCAGAAAAATATCCCCTCCGTAGAGAAGCTCTGGAAGGGATTGCTCTACTGGTCCACCAATATATAGAGGTTAATCTTTTAAGACCATGCTGGTCCCCATAAACACCCCATTCTACCAGTGTTAAAGACTGGGACAGGAGAATACCGGTTTGTGCAAGAGTTAAGAAAGATTAATCAAATAGTAGAAGATATTCACCTGGCTGTGCCCAACCATATACTCTTCTAGTAACCACACCCAGCAAGTATGCTTGGATTTAAATATTAGATCTGAAAGATGCCTTCTTTTGTATTCCCTTGTATCCTGAGTCTCAATTTTTGTCTGCATTTTAATGGACTGATTTAGAAACAGGGACAAAAAGACACCTCACATGGCAGCTGCTGGTCCAAGGGTTCAAAAATTCCCTCACAATTTTCGGAGAGACATTGGCTGAAGACATGAGGGCCCTGCAACTAGAAAAGGGGATGATCTTACAGTATGTAGATGACATCCTGGTGGCAAGTGAAACTCAAGATTCAGATCGACATACCATCATGGTCTTAAACCATCTGGCTAGGTGCGGGTACCGAGTCTCCAAAATAAAGCCCAGATATCACAACAAGTAAGACATCTGGTGTTCCAAATATCACAGGGGCAGCGGAGCCTTCTCCAGGACCGACAAGAAACTATTATCTTTGTAGCGCCCCCTACCTCTAAAACTTAGAAGTTTTCTCAGGATAGTGGATTTTTGTTGAATCTGGATACCAGGGTTTGGATTCATGGCAAAACCCTTGTATGAAGCCCTGAAGGGAGAGGATAAGGACCCCCCGTTTTGGGCTGCTGAGTGTCAACAAGCTTTTGAGTAAAATTAAATATAAATTAATGATGGCTCCAGCATTAGGGCTACCTGATCTCCAAAAAACATTCAAATGGTTTGTACATGAGAGACAGGGAGTTGCTCTGGGAGTCCTGACCCAGACTTTGGGACCAGCCAAGAGGCCAGTAGACTATTCTTCCAAACAACTAGCCAATGTGGCTCAAGGATGGCCCCCTTGCCTCTGGGCTGTGGCTGTAACATGTGACTTACTGCAAGAAGCTGAAAAATTTACCCTAGGACAAAAGGTGGTGGTTTACATACCTCACACTGTCCTTCCCCTCCTGGAACAAAAAGGGAGGTTTTGGCTTACAGTGGGACACATGGGGAAATATCAAGCAATCCTATTAGACAACCCAAATGTAACCTTAAAGGCCATTTCTGCTCTCAACCCAGCCACCCTATTACCCATCATGGAAGAAGGGCCAATACATGACTGTTTAGAAGAGGTTTATTCCAGCAGACCCCATCTGTCAGACACCTCTTTAACTGATCCCGAGTTAGAAATGTACACTCATGGTAACAGCTTCATGTATAAAGGACATTGAAGGGCAGGCTATGAAGTAGTGCCTCAGGCTAAAATTTTAGAGGTGGCCCCACTTTCTGCTGGCACCTCAGCACAAGAAGCTGAGTTAATAGCCTTTGGGCGGACCCTGCGACTGGCAGCAGGAAGGCTTATAACAATGTACACTGACAGGAGATATGCCCATCTTGTACTCCACTCACATGGGGTATTGTGGAAGGAGAGAGGTCTCCTTACATCTGCCAGGAAGGAAATAAAACATGTACCAGAAATTCTTGAACTCCTAGAAGCAGTCAATGATCCCCTCCAGGTGGCAGTGATGTATTGCCCCAGGCACCAGAAGGGATAATCCCCTGAAGCTGTAGGGAACTGGAAAGCAGATGCAGAGGCCAAAAGGGCTGCGATGCAAGGAGTCAAGATAGAGAAAGAAATGGCCCTGATTCCTCACCTGGACCCTGCTGACCTTCCTGCACCTAGCTACAACACTCAGGACATAAACATGGCAGAAGAATGGGGTTTTCACCCAGCTCCCCATTCCAACTGGTTAGTAAGCCCTGAAGAGAAAGTGCTGTTACTGGAAGCCCAGGTATATGGTGTAGTGTCCACCTTACACGAAGAAGCTCATTATGGGAGAGATGCCAGTCTTGAGTGGATTCAACAGGTGGTCTCAGGACCAAGTCTCATCAAGGTCATTTGAGAAGTCACAAGAAGATACCACCTTTGTGCAAAGAACAACCCAAAGATGGTGCCTGATCCAATGGAACCGGGAGTCCAACATCAAGGAACTAACATGGGAGAAGTTTGGCAAATAGACTTTGGAGTGATGCCCCAGGCACCTGGAAACTTCAGGTATCTGTTGATCTTTGTGGATACCTACTCAGGGTGTGTAGAGGCTTTCCCTTATAGAATTAAACGAGCTCGAAAAGTAACCAAGGTATTACTTAAAGAGATTATCCCTCCATTCAGTTTGCCAATTTCAATTCAAAGTAACAATGGAAGATCTTTCATGACACAAGTCAGCAAAGCCCTGGATATAATTTGGAGGCTACATTCTGCCTGGAGGCCACAGTCAACAGGGAAGACTGAGAGGATGAATCATATCCTAAAAAAGGCCCTGGCAAAAATATGTCAAGAGACTAACTTAACATGGTACTGCCTATTGCACTGCTTAGAATCCAAATGGCCCCTCGAAGTGGACTTAAGTTAAGCCCTTATGAATTGGTATATAAAAGGCCATTCCTGAAAAAGTCTACCTTCCCCACCTTGGTAATGACAGAGGTGGAAAAGACAGACTGGGTCTGTTCTCTGGGAGCGGTTGTAAACATTATTAACCAATATGCCTCTCTCCCTCTATCTTTTCCTTCTGATACCCCTCTTCACAGGTTCTGGCCAGGAGATCTGGTATTACTAAAGACTTGGAGACACCAACACCCTGAATACCAGCTGGCTCCCAAATGGAAGGGGCCCTTTGAAGTCCTCCTGACTACTCACTCATCTTTAAAGTTGGTAGGAGTGACTGCATGGGTGCATCATTCCAGAGTAAAAACAGCTCTGCTTGAAAAAGAAGGAACCGAAAAATCACCTTATTCCTGCACACGAGTTCAAGGTTTAAAGTATAGGTTTTAAAAAATTACAAAATGATAGTTTTAACCTTTGTTTTTCTCTTCTTCCAAGGCACACGCCACACCGTGACACCAAATCAGGCCCCTGAGATTCTGCAAGCCAAAGGAACACTGACCTTACAAGTAGGAGATGCCCTGACTCTCCCGTGTGTTTTATCGTTTCTGACTCCAGTTGGCTCCATTAAAAGGATACTGGTAACCCTGGAAAAAGAACAATGGTTGTCTGGGACTTAAAAACTGCTGGCTCCTCCCAAGTGACCCCCATGGCTGGCACCACTTGGTTGTACAATCGAGATTTTTTGATCATTATTTCAGATATAACCTTGTCTGATACAGGTTTTTATTACTGTGTAAAGGAATCCAGGTAGTTGTTGTAGGATATCAAGAGCCTGCCTATCCTCCCAGATGGGTGGGACTGGTTTTCAATGACCTTGTCACCACGTCCCAAACAGTGGTGGCCACAGGGGGAATCTCAGCAACTGTTGGATATGCCATCATCTTCCTCAGTCAGGAGCACCTTTAAGTCCCGTGGCAGTACTGGTTTTTGACTGTAACAAAGAAGTCCCTAACTGTACCTCGACTCGCTGTGTCCCCAAGGCCCCAATCCGAGCTTAGCTTGTACAGTACCCATTTTCTATATCTTGTTTTCTCCTCACTAATCTTTATAATCATACTAGAGGAACCAGGTGGGAAACAAAATCACAAAGCCCCTGAGCTAAGGTCACACAACAGGTTTTTTGAGATTTCCAGTTTCTTTCATCCTGCAACGAATCTTCGACCATACCCCAGTTGATTCACATCGATTCTCGTATTCCCGATGGCCTCAATGAGAATCTATCCTCATGTGCTCCACCAGGGTATGTCTTCTTATGTGGAGGGAGACCCTGCCTCTCCAGTAAAGTCCCTGTCCCTAGGCCATTACCTTACGCGTGGGCCATTCAGTGCTTAACAAGAGTTCACTTTGTAGGACAGTGTACTCTAGGATTCCTGACTTTCCTAACCAAAGTTCATCCACCATCTGCCCAACACATCATGAAAATCCCCCGAGAGAAAAAGCATGTGTTTTCAGTAGATCCTACATCCCTAGATATGACAGGGATGGAAAGTAACTCTATTCTACAGGAAAATGGGTTTAGGTGGTGGTTCTTGAGAACAATTAAGAATGTACCACATGGAGGCAGCATTAGGAAATTGTCAGACACTATCTACCTTAGGGACTGAAAAGGCACTCAGAGCCCAAACAGAAGAAACGGAATGCACATTTCACAAGTCCCTAAAATTTATGGCCACTTTGCCCTTAAAAACCGTAGTTGACCTGTAGTTTGGTGACACATGACTTTAGGAGGAGATCATTCCCCTCTGTCGCCAGACACCAGTAGATCTAATAAAGTTCTTGCTACCCACCTTAGCCCTGTCTCAAGAATTGGCTGTTTCCGGCAGATGGCTCTAACTCACGAAATTGTGGTAACTATATTTCTCCTGATTAAAATGTTATATTTACTAAATGTGGTTATACAGTATTTTTAAAAAGTATAAATTTGTGAAACAAAGGTTAAAATAACTCCAGTGTTGACCAGGCAACTGGTACACAAAATTGCTTTTACTATTCAGTTACTATTTAATTATAAGTTAATTAATATAAAAATAAACATCTTTTTGCCATGAAACATTTGTCAACAATAAAATATTTGTACATATTACTTTGTAATATATCTGTGTAGTGCTAAGAAAACACACACACATACATTTTTATAAATACAAGTTGCTTCAGGCCTCACCAGCATGTGGGTATATGAAGTCATTACAGTCATTCATAGGATGTAATAAAATTCACTGAATTTTATTTTGTACATTGTTGTTGTTAGGTGTCATTGAGTCAATTTCAACACAGCAAGCCTATAGGACAGAGCAGAATTGCCCTATAGGGTTCCCAAGGCTGTAATCTTTACGAGAGTAGGTTGCCATGTCTTTTCTCCCAGAAAGCGGCTGGTGGGCTCCAGCCACTCACTTTTGGGTTAGCAGCTGAGCGCTTAACCATTGTGTCAACAGGGCTTCTATTTTGTACGTACTTGTAGAGTAAAGGAGCTTGGCCATTTTCAGAATTGAGTGTTTTGTGTCATTCCTAAGGGATATCTTACATGGATCCAGTAATAAAGTTTTATCTTTCTCTCCTCAAGTCCCTGCTTTGAAATATACACTTCGATTTAATTCTTTTAATATCGGTACTTCATATTGCTACGGAAGCAGGCACCATCCATGAAAATATTGTTTGTGCCAAGAATACTCTTTTCTAAGTGTTCTTAAAACTGCAAAACCCTAAGATGCTTAAATTGTGACATTCTTTGTAATTGCCAGCACGCCACATCTTGCTCAACTGGGCTGTTACATGGGGAGAGTGTTCCATTTCCGTTTTTATATTTGTTTTCTTTTATTTCATGTGTTTCATCTTCCCACTCATGAAAACTGTTTATTGCTTGCAGCTCATCTCTCCATAGTTCTCAGATGAAAGCAAATGGAAATAGAGATTGTGAGACGTAAATAATATTTAGGCTTCCCCGTTGCTACCTTTCTACATACACACACAGAAAAACAAACCCCAGATGCTTCATTACTTTGTCTTGAACTTAAACTGTTCATATTAATCATCTCATGGAATCTGAGTGCTCAAAGTCTTGTCAGCTTTCCTGTATTGGCAAAATTTAAGGTTTGACCATGTTTGAGAATTCCTGGATGTATGGAATTAATATTTTATGAAATGGCAGAAGTTTGTTCCCCACAATCTCTGATAATTATTTAAAAATTTAAATTATAGCATAAAATTTAAATTCTAATTTTGTCTTTATAAGCCCTTCATTTAAGTCATGCTTTAATTTCCAAGTGGTTATTATTGAAAAGATCAGAAGACACAATGAAAAAGACTCTAGCACTTAAGAACTTAATATAAATTAAGGGAAATATTAGAACAACAATGACAAGACAATTTGGACAGTGATTAGAAAATAACGTAATGTTGAGACTTTGGATAGAGACATTTAGGTAGTCTTGGATAAACTTAAAATTTTAGTTCCCTAAATCTATGGTGACTGCCTTTGTCATGCTATGGAAGGAGTTCTTTCCTTGTCTTAATAGAATACCCTGCTCTTCATTAAAGACTCTGTTATAAACATACCTGAGGGTGTTGCTTTGTATAGACTTGTTAATTCTCCTCCTCACAACCACTGAGAAGCAGAATTAACACGTCCATGCAAAGCAACAGCCTAATTCCTCAGCTCCATTGAGTCTAGAGGGACAATTACAAGGCCAGTTCCTAAATATTTATAATAGACAGCTTTAGTGAATAGGGGAGGTTGGGCCATAAATATTTTCATATTTCTGTACGGTCTTTATGATTAAATAGAAAACACACTTTGGAAGTTAGAAGTCATGTACAGCAGACGCATAGCCATTTGTTTACATTCTGGGGCGTGTTCCCCTTCCACTTCCCAGAGAGGATTTATTCATGTTCCAGAATAAATGTTTCTCTGTTTCCCTGGAGGGGAGTACTGGCAGATGTATCAGCTGCCTCAGGTAAACTCTCAATCTCCTGATTTTGGGGTTCCTCTCTTCCGGCACAAACCCTGCTGCACACAAGAGTAGTATTGCTTCAGGATGAATTGGGTCATGGGGAACTGGTGTTGTTTAGATGTTGTGAGTAAACAAAAGTTCTGTTCTCTGATCTAGAGGTTTCCTGCTTCTGAAAATCAACACCCCTTCCCCCCTTTTTTGTCTTGCTAACCACAAGCTTGTTTCCAGCAAAATTTTTCAGGAAGTCTCAGCAGGTAGTGGCTCCATCCACTGAACCAGCCAGAGCTACACCTTGAAGCATGCCCAGATTGAAGAAATCACATCCTTCAACTGACCCCGGACCCAATTGTCACCGGAAGAGACTATATTTCCCAGCCCATGATTTCACCCTATTCCATTTTAGAAGCGAGGGGTCCCACTACACACACATCCGATGGAAGATGATTTAATACCCGCCCCCAAATATGGGCATGGGAGGGCTAAGGGTGGAAAGTCCCTGGTACCAAACCCAACCGCCGAAGCCATTGGAAACAAAAAGGCCTCCAGCCCCCTTAGATGGCGAGCACATGGCCCTATGGTTACTAGACCCCACAAGCTCCTTGTATGTGCAGACACTAAACTTGTCACTTTCTGTTTCCCTTGCAGTTATTGTCCATCTTATTTCAGTTGGCTAATAAGACAGGACAAGACCTCGAGTGGCATTGGGCTACAAATTCTGGTGACTTGTGGCATTCGGTTACACTACCATCAAGATAAATAAATAAATATGGCAAAATTTTAATAGAAGATCCCCACTTTTAGATTCTGGTCCATGAGGCAAAGGAAATTATGGTAGGAAGCACCAAATGTAAGCTTGTAAAATTTCACTCTCTATCAAAACTCTTGACTATAAGCAATTACTTCCCATGTGGAAGTGCAGACATTAGTGCTATCATCAAAACTTGAAAGTAGCAAGGATGTGAGACAGGTCTGGGGTCCTGAGGTAAAATTAATCCTCTTGTGAACAGAGGCTGTGGAAAATTCCAAAACAAATGAGATACTGTGTAGACCAGACACGAGGAAACCAGTATCTCAATTTGCAGCTAAATTTTAAATGGTAAACAACCGTATTTCCTTTAATGTTGTTACCTCTTAGGATTGTTTTCCAGGGAAACCAGAATCCTGTGCAGGCACAGAAATGATTTGGTTGACCACCGGATGTCCTCATCCCATAATGAGTCTTGCCTAGGAACCAAGAAACTCGTGTCAGGGAACTAAAACCACTGGACACATGTCAGCAGGTGGTAATTCAGAAGAGAGAAATCCAACACCCGCTTCTGTGCCAAATCTCTGCCAAAACCTTTTTAAAAATATGCACACTATTTCCCAGAAGTTTAATGAATATGTATAAGTTCCATTTTCCTGTATAGTATAAAACTTCTCCCAGCCCTTTGTTCTGAGAGACAGTGCTTTGAGAGTGATCTCCCTGTCTCCTTAATTGTTACAAGTAATAAACTATGTCTTGCTCTAAATCCACTTTACTCTTAGTTATTCTTAAGTAGAGTACAAGTGGGGAGCCCACTGAATTTGGATAAAGATGAATTTTGAAGAATATCTCTGAGTTTATTGTATACATAATCACATGGATATCCAGGAGCAGCGTTATTCAGCACCACTTATTGCTGGCACCTACTTCAGCAATTTTTGTCCCTTTACCAGGGCCTTTACCAAAAGGAAAAAAAAAAAAAAGAGGTAGTGTTATTTTACCCAAAAGTAGTTGCAGCACAATTACACTGTCTTACTTCAGTGCCATGTCAACACTATGGCTCTCTATTCTAATATAATTTCTAGGGATTTTGGTAATTTGGAAATTCTACTCCTGCCTTATATTGATGGCACCCCTGATGTCCCTAATCTGGACTTCTCACTGTTTTGGTCATTGACCAGCTGCCTCAGCCTCTTTAGAAAGCTTGTTAGAAATGCAGAATTTGAGGCCATACTCCAGAGCTATGGAATCAGAATCTGTATTTTAACAAAACCATCAAATTTTAATATGTCTATTAATTTAAAAAAAAAATTTTATTGTGCTTTAAGTGAAAGTTTATAAATCAAGTCAGTCCCTCATACAAAAATTTATATACATCTTGCTATGTACGCCTAATTGCTCTTCCCCCTAATGAGACAACACGCTCCTTCCTTCCCTCCGCTCTCTCTTTTCGTGTCCATTTGGCCAGCTCCTGATCCCCTCTGCCCGCTCATCTCCCCTCCAGACATGAGATGCTAACATAGTCTCACGTATCTACTTGATTCAAGAAGCTCATTCTTCACTAGTATTAGTTTCTATCCCATTGCCCAGTCCAATCCCTGTCTGGAGAGTTGGCTTTGGGAATGGTTCCTGTCTTGGGCTAACAAAAGGTCTGGGGGCTACGACTACTGGGGTCCTTCTAGTCTCAGTCAGGCCATTAAGTCTGATCTTTTTTATGAGAATATGGGCTCTGCATCTCACTGCTCTCCTGCTCCCTAAGGGGTATTCTGTTGTGTTCTCTGTCAGGGCAGTCATCAGGCACCAGCTAGTTCTTCTGGTCTAAGGCTGACGTGGTCTCTGGTTTATGTGGCGCTTTCTATCTCTTGGGTTCATAATTACCTTCTGTCTTTGGTGTTCTTCATTCTCCTTTGCTCTAGGTGTGTTGAGACCAATTAATGCTTCTTAGATGGCTGCTTGCTAGCATTTAAGACCCGACACCACTCTCCAGTGGGATGTAGGATGATTTCTTAATAAATTTTATTATGCCAATTGACTTAGATGTCCCCTGAAACCATGGTCCCCCAAACCCCACCCCTGCTACACTGGCCTTCAAAGCATTCAGTTTATTCAGGAAACTTCTTTGCTTTTGGTTTAGTCCAGTTGTGCTGACCTCGCCTGTATTGTGTGTTGTCTTTCCCGTCAGCTAAAGTAGTTCTTATCTACTATCTAATTAGTGAAAACCCTCTCCCTCCCACCTCTCGTAACCATCAAAGAATATTCTCTTCTCTGTTTAAACTATTTCTGCAGTTATTATAATAGTGGTCTTATACAATCTTTGTCCTTTTGAAACTGAATAATTTCACTCAGCATAACACCTTCCTCCATGTTATGAAATGATTCACGGTTTCGTCATTGTTCTTTATGGATACTGAGTATTCCATTGTGTGAATATACCATAATTTATTTATCCATTCATCCATTGATGGGCACCTTGGTTGCTTCCATCTTTTTGCTATTGTAAACAGTGCTGCAATGAACATGGGTGTGCATACATCTGTTCATGTAAAGGCTCTTAATTCTCTAGGATATATTCCAAGGAGTGGGCTCATTGGATGATACGGTAGTTCTATTTCTAGCTTTTTAAGAAAGTGCAAAATCGATTTCTAAAGTGACTGTACCATTTTCCATTCCCACCAGCTGTGTATAAGTGTTCCAGTCACTCCACAGCCTCTACAACATTTACTATTTTGTATTTCTTGGATTAATGCCAGCCTTGTTGGAGTGAGATGGAATCTCATTGTAGTTTTGATTTGCATTTCGCTATAGGGTCACTATGAGTCAGAATCGACTCAACGGCAGTGGGTTTGGTTTTTTGGTAATGGTCAGTGATCATGAGCATTTCCTCATGTATCCACTAGCCAACCGAATGTCTTCCTTAGGGAAGTGCCTATTCCTATGTTTTGCCCATTTTTTAATTGGATTTTTTCTCTTTTTGTAGTTGAGTTTTTGCAGTATCATGTAGATTTTAGAGATCAGGTGCTGATTAAAAATGTCATAACTAAAAACTTTTTCCCAGTCTGTAGGTAATCTTTTTACTCTTTTGGTGAAGTTCTTGGATGAGCATAGGTGTTTGATTTTTAGGAACTCCCAGTTATCTAGTTCTCGCCTTCATCGTTGGTAATGTTTTCTATACTGTTTATGCTATGTATTAGGGCTCCTAACATTGTCCCTATTTTTTCTTCTGTGATCTTCATCATTTTGGATTTTATATTTAGGTTTTGACCCATTTTGAGTTCATTTTTGTGAGCGGTGTAAGGTATGGGTCTTTTTTCATTTTTTTGCAGATGGATATCCAGTTATGCCAGGAACATTTGTTAAAAAGACTGCCTTTTCCCCCATTTAACTGACTTTGGGCCTTTGTCAAATATCAACTGCTCATATGTGGATGGATTTATGTCTGGATTCTCAGTTCTGTTCCATTCGTCTATGTATCTGTTGTTGTACCTGTACGAGGCTGTTTTTGAATACTGTGGCGGTGTAATAGTTTCCAAAATCAGGTAGAGTGAGGCCTCCCACTTTGTTCTTCTTTTTCAGTAATGCTTTACTTATCCTGGGCCTCTTTCCCTTCCATATGAAGTTGGTGATTTGTTTCTCCATCTCATTAAAAAATGTCACTGGAATTTGGATCAGAATTGCATTGTATCTACAGATCACTTTTGGCAGAATAGACATTTTTACAATGTTAAGTCTTCCTATCCATGAGCAGGGTATTTTTTTTCCACTTATGAAGGTATCTGGGTTTCTTGCAATAGTGTCCTGTAGTTTTCTTTGTACATTTATTTCTGAATATTTTGTCTTCTTGATGACTACTGTAAATGGTATTGATTCGGTGATTTCCTCTTCAATGTTTTTTTTGTTGTTGGGATAGAGGAAACCAACTGTTTTTTGTATCTTTACCCTATATCCTAATACTCTGCTGAACTCATCTGTTTCAGTAGTTTTCTTAAGCATTCTTTGGTATTTTCTGTGTATAAGATCATGTCATCTGCAAAAAGAGATAATTTTAATTCTTCCTTGCCAATCTGGATCTCCTTTATTTCTTTATCAAGCCTAATTGCTCTGACTAGGACCTATAGCACAATGTTCCCAATCTCAAGGGGAATGCTTTCAGGCTCTCTCCATTTAGGATGATGTTGGCTGTTGGATTTCTATAAACGCCTTCTATTATGTTCAGGAATTTTCCTTCTATTACTATTTTGCTGAGAATTTTTATCAGGAAGGAAGTTGAACTTTGTCAAATGCCTTTTCAGCATCAATTGATTAAATCATGTGGTTCTTGTCTTTTGTTTTATTTATACGATGGATTACATTAATTGTTTTTCTAATGTTGAGCCATCCCTGCATACCTGGTATGAAACCCACTTGGTCATGGTGAATTATTTTTTTGATATGTTGTTGAATTCTATTGGCTAGAATTTTGTTGAGGATTTTTGCATCTGAGTTCATGAGGCATAAAGAGCCATAAAGGTCTGTAATTTTCTTTTTTTGTGTGGTGTCTTTACCTGGTTTTGGTATCAGGGATATGCTGGCTTCACAGAATGAGTTTGGGAGTATTCCGTGCTTTTCTATGCTCTGAAATACCTGTAGTAGTAGTGGTGTTAATTCTCCCCTGAAAGTTTGGTAGAACTCTGCAGTGAAGCCGTCCAGGCTGGGCTTTATTTTTTGTTGGGAGTTTTATGATTACCTCTTCACTCTCTTCTTTTGTTATGGGTTTGTTTAGTTGTTCTACCTCTGTGTTAGTTTAAGTGGGCAGTGTGTTTCTAGAAATCCATTCATTTCTTCTAGGTTTTCAAATTTGTTAGAGCACAATTTTTCATAGTAATCTGATATGATTCTTTTAATTTCATTTGGGTCTGTTGTAATATTGCCCATTTCATTTCTTATTCAGGTTATTTGTTTCCTCTCCTGTTTTTCTTTTGTCAGTTTGGCCAATGGTTAATCAATTTTGCTAATTTTTTCAAAGAACCAGCTTTTGGTCTTGTTCTTTCAATTGTTTTTGTATTCTGCATTTCATTTAATTCTGTTCTAATTTTTATCATTTGTTTTCTTCTGGTGCCTAATGGTTTCTTTTGTTGCTCTCTTTCCATTTGTTCAAATCATAGGGATAATTCTTTGATTTTCACCCTTTTTTCTTTTTCATATGTGTACATTTATTGATACAAATTGACCACTGAGCAGTGCTTTCATTGTGTCCAAAAGTTCTGTTAGGAAGTGTTTTCATTCTCATTGGAGTCAATGAATTTCTTTATTCCATCCTTAACGTCTTCTATAACCCAGTCCTTTTTGAGCAGGGTATTGTTCAGTTTCCAAGTGTTTGATTTCTTTTCCCTGCTTTTCCTGTTATCAATTTCTGCTTATATGACCTTATGGTCAAAGAAGATGCTTTTCAATATTTGGATGTGTTGAATTCTGCTACGGCTTGCTTTATGACCTAATATGTGGTCTATTCTAGAGAATGCTCCATATGCACTAGAAAAGAAAGTATACTTGGCTGCTCTTGGGTGGAGTGTTCTGTATATGTCTATATGTTCAAGTTGGTTGATGGTGGCATTTAGATATGTATCTTTGTTGAGCTTCTTTCTGGATTTCCTGTCCTTCACTAAAAGTGGTGTGTTGAAATCTCCTATTATAACTGTGGAGCTGTCATTCTCATTTTTCAATGCTTTTAGAGTTTATTTTATGTATCTTGCCTCCCTGTCATTGGGTGCATAAGTATTGAATACGGTTATATCCTCCTCATGTATTGTCCTTTTAATCATTATATATTGACCTTCTTTTTATTTTGTAGTGGATTTAATTTTAAAGTCTATTTTGTCAGAAATTAATATTGCCACTCCTGTTCTTTTATGATTGTTGTTTGCTTGATATATTTTTTTTCTGTCTTTGGAGTTTTAGTTTGTTTGTGTCTCTAAGTCTAAGGAGTGTCTCTTCTAGGCAACATATATAAGGATGGTATTTTTGTATCCATTCTGCCACTTTCTGTCTCTTTATTGGTGCATTTAGTCCATTTACATTCAGCGTAATTATGTATAGCTATGAATTTTGTGCTGTCATTTTGATGTCTTTTTTTTGTGTGTTCTTGACAGTTTCTTTTTCCCAGTTAATTTTTTGTGCAGAGTAGTTTATCTTTATATATTGTCTTTTTTTCTTATTCGTTGTTGTTGATTTTGTTTCTGCTGTTTTTATTTTATTCTTGTATTTTATTTCGATGTGTATGATAGTCTCTTTTGTGGTTACCTTAATATTTATTTACCCCTATCTTTCTAAGTGTAAACATAACTTATATTTCTTTTTATTGCCTTGCCTGCCTTTCTATATGAAAGATCTATGACTACCTTTCTTTGCCCCTCTTTATAGTTTTAATGTTGTCTTCTTTTACATAATAGCATTGCTGTTTCCATGTTTTGAGGATTTTATATGTTGATTTATTTTTGTGATTTCCCTATCTGGGTTGACATCTGATTGCCCCGTCCAGAGTTCTAGTTTTGGGTTGATACCTGATGTTATTGATTTTCTAACCAAAGAACTCCCTTTAGTATTTCTTGTAGTTTTGGTTTGTTTTTTTACAAATTCCCTAAACTTCTGTTTATATGGAAATGTCCTAATTTCACCTTCATATTTGAGAGACAGTTTTGCTGGATATATGATTCTTGGCTGGCAATTTTTTTTTGCTTCAATGCTTTATATGTCTTCCCATTGCCTTCTTGCCTGTATGGTTTCTGCTGATTAGTCTGAGCTTATACTAATTGGCTCTTCTTTGTGGGTGACTTCATTTATCCCTAGTTGCTCTTAAAATTCTCTCTATCTTTGATTTTGGCAAGTTTGATTATAATATGTCTTGGTGACTTTTTTTTTAACATCTACCTTATGTGGAGGTCGATCAGCATTTTGGATAGATATCTTCTCATCTTTCATGATATCAGGGAAGTTTTCTGCCAAGAAATCTTTAACAATTCTCTGTGTATTTTCTATCACCCCTCCCTGTTCTGGTAGTGAAATCACTCGTAGGTTATTTCTCCTGCTAGAGTCCCACATGATTCTTAAGATTTCTTCATTTTTTTAAGTTCTTTTATCTAATTTTTCTTCATATACATTGGTGCCGAGTGCTTGATCTTCACGCTTACCAATTCTGCTTTCCGCTTGTTCAATTCTGCTCCTCTGACTTTGTATTGAGTTGTTCAATCCTATAATTTTATTGTTAGTCTTCTGAATTTCTGATTGGTGTCTTTCTATGGATTCTTGCAGCTTACTAAATTTTTCATTATGCTCTTGAATAACCTTTTTAATTTCTTCAACTGTGTATTCCTTGGCTTGTTCTGTGTATTGCCTGTTCTATTTATTAATCTTTTGTATTCTGCCTCTGGTAATTCCAGGAAGGCACTTTCATCTAGAAGATCCCTTGATTCTTTGTTCTGAGAGCTTTTTGAAGCCATCATGGTCTGTTTCTTTATGTGATTTGATATTGACTGCTGTCTTCAAGCCATCTATAAGTTATTATATTAGTTTATTTAACGTTTGTACACTGTATCCTAGCTTCTTGCTTTGTTTTGTTTTGATATGCCCAAATACGTTGCTTGAGTGAGCTAGCTTGATTATTTTCATCTTTGAAGCTCTGACATTCTGTCACCAGATGACTATAGCTATTATCAGGTATATCAGTCTAGGAGTCTATTCACTTTTCTTGTATGGATTCAGCTCAAGAGTCCAGGTAGCTGGTCATCAAGTGTGTAGTACAGGCTGTGTCCTACAGTCTTAGAGGGGCAGGGGTGATTGGTGTAGGTACCGTTATCTGGTTGCAGCAGGGTGTCACACTCTGAACAAGGCAAGGGGCTGAGAATTGTCCCCCAATGTCTCTGAGGAAAGCGCATCCCTCTTCCCTAGAGCATACAGATGGTTGTGTTCTGCAGACTGACCATGGGCACCCAATGCTTTTAGGTGTAAGGACTGGGAGGTACCAGTTATTCTTGGACTCCTTTGGTGGGTGGCTGGGTGACTGGAGAGGAGCCACTAGTCCTTGGGCCCCTGATGTGGGTAGGTGAAAGCCCCTTTTAGGCAAAGCAATGTCGAACAACAAAAACCCACCTGTCTACCACACAGCTGAAACAGTTGCAGTCTTCCATCAAAGGCCTATTTTCCCAAAATAGGCCCACACAGGTCTATGCAGGGGTGAAAGGTATTCAAAGTCCGTGGATGTTTATGCCTGAACAGGAGCCACTTCTGTTCTGAGCTCCCCAGGTCAGTATAGCTGGCAAATTATCTTTTCCCCAATTGTGAATTTATTCCTTCTCCAAGCCCGAGAGAATGGCTCATGGCACTCAACAGTGCCTATGTCAGGCCCAGGGAAATCAACAGCCACTGAAGCTGGCTTGGACATGGAGGGGCACAGTAAAATATACTCAAGTACTTAGCTTTTGCTGAGACCACTGTTCTTCTCTGGTTCTGGAGGTATGAGTAGGCTGTGCAGCTGGCTGTTTCTCCCTTAGAAGACTGCAGCTGAACTCTGCTAGCAGCCCGCGGCAACCACTCTAGGGAATGGGGCCTGAGGGGCCCCGGTGATTCAGGTTCAGCAACTCCTCTCCGCTTCTGAACTATCTCTCCCTCCCCCTGCCACTCAGTCTATTTTCTAACTTTTCCTTTGATATTCAGGGCTGTGAACTTGTCATAAATATAATCATTTTGCTTTTTTTTTTTTTTTTTTGTGTGTGTGTGTGTGTGTCTTTGCTGTAAGAGGGATCACAGGAAGCATCTGGCTATTCCATCATCTTGGCTCCACCTCCCGTCTATTAAAGTTTAAGAACTATTATTTTACATAATTTTTGAATGTCAGAAACTGGGAGATAAAACCTAGGAGAATTTAGAGTAAAGTTATAAATGACATTTAAACAACAGGAATACAAAAGCAGATGCATGGACAACTTAATTATGACCAATTAATGGAAGAAAAAAGAAAAATAGCAAACCTGATTTACATATATTTCTATCTGTTATTGAATCTCTAGCCTAGAAATCCCTATAGGGATTTTTTAATACTTATGGGAACAGATCGCCAGGTCTTTTCTCCCATGGAATGGCTGGGGTATTTGAATCACCAACCTTTCAGCTAGCAGTCAAGCACTTTAACCATTGTGCAACCCAGGAATTAGAGGGTTTAAAAGGGGAAAACCTAGCATATTTCTCTGTTCTTACTCTGGTTTGGATGGAGTCTCTGGTCATGGCTCCATCTCTTCTAAAGTTCAAATCATGACTTTCATGAGCTTTAGCAACTTTTGCCTTTGTGGACACCTTCTTACATAAAAAATAATAAATATAAAATGAATTTAAAATATATTTTACAACTATTTTTTAATTCAGACTATGTTTATTATTTTGTATTTTTTTTTTCCTTCTGACTTTAAATTAAAATGAAAACATTTTTGTGGAGTCCTAAAACTATCATGAGCTCTAGTCACTATGACTATTGTGCCCAATGGATGAGTTGTCCCTGCTTCTACATGACTCTAGCTTCCTTTCTGCAGGGAAACCCCTGCCATGGTTCTGGCTTCTATAGAATGGTTCTAGCCTCTGAAGTCTGGTAACCTAATGTTTTCTCCAGCTCCAGGTGAGGTAGTAACTTCCTTTGTTTGCTAATCACTGGATGGTCTCATAATCTTACAATAGGTACCTACCTTTTGAAACACATTGGTAATTTGTGCCTCATCTTAAATTCTCTATATCAAAATATCTTGTGTGTCTGCTTTCCTGACTTATCCTTGATGCTGATAGGAACTTTTACAATGGAATCACTTTTCTTTTTTTTTTATACTTCTAAAAAACCCTGATCTTGTTCTGTCATAGTATTTTTACAACTTATGTAATCATCGAGTTTCTTTTTTCTGTATTCCACTACACTGTTAATAACTAGAAGAAAGAGGCAGTAACTGTCCAATTTAGTATTTTATTTTGTCTTTGAGGAAAATAAAATACAGGGCAATCAAATATTTTTGTTAAGTGCATAGATTGAGGTTATCGACGTATACATTATTTTACAAAGCAATAAGAGTCAAGCCCAAATGACCTGTGCTGTACAAACATGATGTTAAAAAGGAAACACATATTAATAAATATGCAGGAGAAGAAGATTGGTTAGAGAAAAATGTGAGAGAATTCCCTAATCTATGATGCTAGCAGGTTTACCAACTAACATATTTGAGACTTTGAGTCATCTCTGTATTCAATTCTTGGAACTTGATAACAAATGATCAAGTATGAAGGTTGGATTTACTTGTACCAGATGTTTTTCTGGCACTGTCATAACCACCTAAGATACATAAACTGAGTCCTGACCCTGATTTACACTGCCATGGTTCAGAATCTGACCAAATGCATAGAAGTTTCCTTGGAAACTCAATGGGGCAGTTCTACTCCGTCCTATAGGGTCACTATGAGTTGGAATCGACTCGAGGGAATTGTTTTTTTTTTTGTTTGTTTTGTTTTTATGGTGAGAAACCTCAAGATTTCAGAAGAATTATTTATTTATGTGTCACGGAGATGCAGAGGCCGGCACATCTATGGTGGCGAAAGCTTCCAAAATTTGCATAATCCTGCAGGAAAAGGACAGGTAAGGCACTGGAATGTTTTCAATGTTTTTCTTTTTTAAATTAAAAAAAAAAATTGATTCTCCTCAGTACACAAGAGTCTTAATTTTTCTGTATCAACAATGCTTCATTTTAACAGGATTCAAGATATAGTAGAAGAAAATTAGAAATTCAAGCAAGAGTTGATTGCTAGATGATCTTATTTACTACCCGGATCATTTGGCCAGATTGTGCATAAAACTTATTACTACTAACAGGTGAAATAATGAATTTTTCCTATTGAGTATTTTTTTAATATTAAACATACATAGTATTGCTTTGTAAGTATTTGAGATAAATTACATGAAAACATAGAAAAAAATAAATATTCAAAATGATGTTTATAAGGTTTTTTTTTGGAACATAGGGAAAAACTTTCCAGATACACTAACTGAAGAAGCAGCATGTAAAAGCAACAAAATTTCCTGGTCCTTGTTACATTTTATCTGCTGTTGACATCTCTCAGTGTGGCCATGAGGTTAAGTATTTTTCTAAAAATTTCTAAAAAAAGATTTTTAATATTATACATGCCATTAAATATGTATAAATAAACCAAGATTTGTGTAACTGTGAATCACTGAGTTAGAGGTCTGATACCCACGACCATCTGCTTACTCTTTGCTTATTGGATCAACTTGAGGACACTGATAACTCTCTCCAATACAATACTATGTTTTCCTATGAATAATTGACTAATAATGTCTTCCCTGTTGATGGTTGATCTCTTGGTTTTGTTTGTCAAAGCATTTTATAAAGGTTAAATATCATTTATTATTATAAGAAGAAGGCATATTTATTTTAAAAAAATTAATTACTCATCCTAAATGACTCATGAAGGTGAGAGAGGTTAAGATATCTTATGTCGCACAGCTAATAACACTTACTTTTAATCTGTATCCATGTCATTGACACTTTTTTTTTTTGAAAATTTTATTTAAACTTCATATTACATTTTCTTGTTTGGATATTAATGCAATTGGTAGGGAAAGAGCCTCTTTCCAATGTATAGAACTGTAACTAGTTTATAGCAGGCACTCAAAAGTAGGTTTAAATAAATAAATAAGTATAAAAAAAGAAATTTTTTTTTTTTTATACATATAGACTGAAAATTCACTAATAATCAGAAGTTTTCAAGGTGGGGTGGTCTACTGTTTTAACTTTCTGGTTGGTTTAGCTTTAACCAGGTCTACATTCATATCATTTAAGAACCACATTTTTACAAACAATTTTAGGTGGGTTGTCAAAACATAACAGTACTATGTTTGTATCCAAGAATTCTTAGTAGTATACTAAATCATAATGTTCAAACAAATTTTAATAGTATAATGGACTCTGTGTTTAGTTTGTTCATTGTTTTGAATGTTGGGTTACTGTTAAGCCTTGGCATCTCCTGTCATTTCTTTGTAATTTTATATTCAAAAGAATTACCATAATGATTTTGGTAATTCAGACCCCGTTGAAGTAAATGCCAGAAGGTAATATTATAAATGACCAGCAATTTGGGCTACCATTAACTGAAGCCTTTTGTTAACCGCTTGTATTTGTAGATATCACAATTCTCAGGTTTTCAAACTTTTAGAACTGTCAAAAGAATAATAATTATTAGATATCACTTATTGCCATTTAAATATACATTTCTCATCATGTTTTTCTTGAAGGATTATTTACTATAATTTAATTGTAGGCGGTCAATAAACTTCATTTTTATTTTTAAAATGTTTAATAAAAATATTTGAAACACAAAAATAACTAGAATGGTTTAGGTTAGATTAATTTGAGTGATAATCTGTGTGTTTGTTGTTCATTTGCTAGAAGCCTTACAAATGAAACTTTGTATATGTAATAGGTATCTTGACGTTTTTGAAAGGATTTACTAAAATACAGATTTCTCTATGGAAACTTCAGATTGGTGCTGTTCTTCATAGAAAATCTCTCTTTTACTTCCGTCTCTTTCTGTCTCTCTTTCTCTCTGTTTCTTTCTCCTTTCCAGCTCTCTCTCTATTCTGTTATTTCTGTCAATTTTGGACTTCTGCTGAGATTTGTCTTTCAGGTAAGAACTTTTCTTCCTTGCCATCCATAAAACCCTTTGCCATAAAGTCAATTCCGACTCATAGCAACCCTATAGGACAGAGTAGAAGTGCCCAATAGGGATTCCAAGAAGTGGCTGGTGGATTTGAACTGCCAAACTTTTGGTTAGCATTGGAGCTCTTAACCACTGTGCCACCAGGGCTCCTGTCATCTACGGTTATTATTATATATACTACATCTTAATGTATTTGTCTTATCCAATATCTAAATCTTTTCAAGTCTGCTTCTGTGAAGTATTAACTTTCCATCATGTTTTCTAACATTCAGTTTATTAAAGGAGAAAAGCAAAATGATAAAAATGAATGTAAATGATTAAATTCTTTTCTTATTAAAAGTGAATTTCCAGAACACCCATTCTAGGAATAAGAGCGTTAACTTAGAAAAATTTGCTCGTGAAAATATTATGTGAAGTTTTTCATTAGATGGGAAAACTGAGGCCTTTGCATGCACTTGTCATTTGTTTCACAAAATCTAAAATAATGTATTCATCCATCATTTACTCGTTCACTATAAGATGGACTAGAAATTTAGAAAGTGCTCTATATATACATTTATTACAGCTTTATTATCAAAATTATTGGTCAATGCATTTTTGAATTCAGTTAATCTCAGTTATTCCCAAATTTACTAGCTTAGTAAGCATTTGTTTACTTGTGTCTGTGTGTGTGTTAACTATTAGGGAAGGGCTGGGGTCAAAACACTTATTTTTTCTTTGAGTGGTTAACCAAGCTTTTGAATCCTTTAAATATTTGAATGTTTTATTTTTCTCTCAACCCATTACATATCTGATTATTTACATCTCCTTTGCCTTTCCAGCTAGTTCATTTGTTTTATTTTGATTGTCAATAATAGGGATGCATTTAAAGAATGAAAGGATGACTTCCACTCTATTGCAATGAATAATATGGGTAAGCAATTAAAATACTAGAGTAAACAATACTCATACTGTGTTCTTTTTATATAATGTACATTTCAAAACAAATTTACATGAAAATGAGAACTGGGCAAATAATGTTATCATCTTATTTTTGCCATTCAGTGACCCAAGTTTTCTTTTGTGTGCGTGAATAAATAGAGGCCTGATATTATTCTACTTATCCATAAATATGAGTAGTTTAGGGTGCCTTAATTTTTCACATTGGTCAATGACTATAAATGTATTTAATGCACGAGAAAAAGAAGAGCATATGGAAACACTATTAGGTTGATTTCACACCTAAAACAATTTTACAGATGCCAGTTTGCATGAGTTACCACTTTTTAAAGTCTCTCCATGCTGATAAACTGGATCAAAAAGACCAAACCAAACTCGTTGCCACTGAGTTGATTCTGACTCATAATGACCCTGTAGAACAGAGTAGAACTGCCCCGTAGGGTTTCCAAGGAGTAGCTGGTGGATTTGAACTGATGACCTCTTGGTTAGTAGTCAATTTATCTCTTAACCATTGTGTAATCAGGGCCTGAATGAACTAGAAAATAGGATTAACTCAATTATGCAAATTTATGGTCAACTTTAAATTATATCTCTATAGAGAAAATATCAAGAAGTTCAATTTTTTCTTTTGAGCAGGAAAAAAAAGGGCTAAGGAATATTTGTCTATTTATACATTTTCTTTTTAGGTTAAGTAATCATAAACAAGCAAACAAAACAGAAGAAACAAAATGAAATACAAAAGCTAACCAGTTGCCCTCCAGTTGATTCCAAATCATGCTGACCCCATGTGTTTCAGAGTAGAGCAACACTCCATATGTTTTTGATGTCTGTGATCTTTCCTAAGTAGATTGCTGGGCCTTTCTTTCAAGGGGCCTCTGGGTGGATTTGAACTGCCAACTTTTCAGTTATTAGCTGGGCACTTAGTAAAACATTGTGTCAGATTTATGTTTTTTTTTTTTTTTTTAACTTTGAAAATATCTTTACATTATTTTATTAAGCACATTTTATTTTTTAAAACAGTTTTAGGTTTATAGAAAAAATAGTACGGAGAGTTCCCATATACTCACACCCAGTTTGCCTTTTCATTAACATTATGTATAATTACATTCTGTCCCAGCAACACCACCTCTGGGGGAGGGGTCCCTTTTCATGGTGGATAGCAAACAGCATAATACCTGCCACCAGGAGCAAGAGCACCAGGATGTTGACACCCTCCGTGGTTTGCAGGCATGGGGAAAAAAATATCAAGAAGTTCAATTTTTGCTTTTGAGAAGGAAAAAAGGGCTAAGGGATATTTTCCTATTTATACGTTTCCTTTTTACTTTAAATAATATAAACAAAACAAAACAAAGAAACCAAAATATGAAAACTAATCAATTGTCATCCAGTCCATTCCAAATGATGGTGACCCCATGTGTTTCAGAAGAGCAACACTCCATAAAATTTTGGTTAGCAGTCCAGATATTTATCCACTGTGTCACCAGGACTCCTAACACCTGACTAGTACTTCTCAAAAGAAAGAAACAATGTACACAGGCAGTGGATAGAACGACTTTATGCACAGGAAACAGAAGCAGAGTAAGATTAGCTTTCCTAGTGAATGTCCGTCCCCCAAGACCAGTGGGTCATTTGACCTAGGATCTGCATCTGACTCAGGATGATGGGCTGCAAGCAACCCTTTCATGCTGCAGGCAAAGGGCCCTGTTCTGTCCTTGAAAGGAACAGAAATAGCTGTGGGGGTTGGCCAGGTACCATGCATAACAAAGAAGTATTCATCAGGTCCATAGAAGGAGATATTACCAAAGAAGACAGAATGCTAAGTAGAAACTGTGCAATCTCTCTGAAAGATGTTTCAGGCCCTAGGCCATGATTGGGCAGCCCAGAGGAGGAGCAGGAGGAGGGCTAGAGAGTCAAGCCAGGTCTGGTTTCCCAACATGCTATATTTGTTACATTTAATGAAATAATACTCACACATTGTTATTAACAAAAATCCATACTTTATTAAGATTATTTTTTAACTGATTTTATTTTTCTATTACAGCATTCACACAGGGTACCACATTTACTTTTATCTGCTATGTCTCCTTAGGCTCCTCTTGGATGTAATAGTTTCTCAGAATTTTCTTGTTTTTGAGGAGTATTAGTTTTGAGGAGTACTAGTCAGGTGTTTGGAGCCCTGGTTGGCACGGTGGTTAAAGCGCTGGATTACTAACCAAAAGGTTGGTAGTTTGAATCCACCAGTCCAAAGTATGTGAGAAGTCTCAAGATCCTTGATTCTAAGGAGCATTTTAGCTGTACTTTTCCTAAGACAGGTTTGTTCATTCATTTGGCAGTCCATGGTGTATTCAATATTCTTTTCTGACACCGTAATTCAAAGGCCCATGAGCATAGTTGCCATTTATGTTGTTGAAAAAAGGAATTTGCAATGAAGTCATTGATCTTAAAAAATTCTATCCTGTGATCTCTGACATTGTTTTTATTCCCAAGGCCATATTTTCCATGTACTAGTCCTTCTTTGTTTTCAACTTTCACATTCCAATCAACAGTAACTATCAGTGCATCCTGATTGCATGTTTGATCAATTTCAGAGTGCAGAAGTTGGTAAAAATATTCGATTTCTTCATTTTTGGCCTTACTGTTTGGTACATAAATTTGAACACTAATCATATAAACTGGTCTTCCTTGAAGCTGTATGGATAGTATCCTATCCTTGACAGTGTTGTACTTCAGGATAGATGTTGAAATGCTCTTTTTGATGATGACTACAGCACCTTTTGTCTTCAGTTTTCATTCCCAGAATAGTAGACCATATGAGTGTCTGATTCAAAATGGCCAATACCAGTCTGCATTGTTTATTTCCCACCTTCCATACTGTACTCTTTGGTACATTTTTATTTCCTACCACTGCGCTCTGTATATGTTTTGATTGCCTCACCTACCGTATTTCCTTTTAGCATCTTTCAAAGCAGTGTGTAGAAATTGTACAATGATATGCTTTGATTTGGGCTATATTTTTATTGTTTTTGGTGCTCAGTGAGAGCTTACAATCCAGTGACCATGTCATTTTGTTCTTGCAATTTTCTTTCTGTTATAAATTTGATAATTTTGTTTCTTTCATTTTCTAATTTTCCCATTACCTATTACTCAAGTCTTGGACTTCTTGAGTAATCTGATATTCATATCTTTCTTCTTCCTCTGTAGTCTTTTTTTTCTCAATCCATGTTTTTGTTAGATTTTACTCATTTTGTCTGTAAGTCCTTCTTTTTATGCTTTGATTATAATATTTTTTTCTTAAATTGATTTATTCCTATTACATAGCTTTTGTCAACTGGAAAAGATAAATCCTCTTATTTTTCAAGTACAATAATTAATATCTTTGTGTATTTTCTTTCTTCCTTCCTTACTCTCTCTGATTTTTTTCCTTTGAAATGCAGACTTTTCTCAAATGCCTGATGCTCTTTGGTTGTCTGAGTTTAAGAATGAGGGACTAACCTTATGGAAAGATCTCTGTTTATGTGCACAATGCTAATTGAATGTTGAATTTTACTACAAGATAATGAAAAAAATGAGACTTTCTTCTTTTTAGTCTAAATATTATTAAATGAAAATATGTTCTCCGGAAAAGCTGATTTCTCCAGAGCCTATTTCTTCTATAACCAGCCTGGACATATGTTAATGGTTACTCACATGCTGGAAACATGGGTACTATGTGCTGTGGATTTTCTTTTTGGCCACCTTCATCTTTGATCCTATACCTCACCTTGTTCTTGGCACATTTGTCACGTCTTCTTAGGTTCCTCTTGGATGTGATAGTTTCTCAGGATTTTCTTGTTTTTTGAGGAGTACTAGTTTTGAGGAGCACTAGTCAGGTGTTCAGAGACCTGGGTGGTACAGTGGATAAAGAGAATAGGGTCTCTCAAGTTCAGGTCTCCAAACATTAATTTTGTTTCTCTGAAGGGATGGTAAACTATACATAAAAACCAACTGCTTAGCTAGCTGGAGAAGACCTGAGATCCATGTGTTCCCTACACGAACTTAAAAATATCCCTCCCTAAGCACTACAGAGAACCCATGAGGGAGCAGGAGATCAGTGGGATGCAGACCCCAAATTCTCACAAAAAGACCATACTTAATGGTCTGACTGAGACAAGAGGAATCCCGGCCGTCATGGTCCCCAAACCTTCTGTTGGCCCAGGACAGGAACCATTCCCGAAGACAACTCAGCAGACATGAAAGGGACTGGACAGTGGGTAGGAGAGAGATGCTGATGAAGAGTGAGCTAATTATATCAGGTGGACACTTGAGACCGTGTTGGCATCTCCTGTCTGGAGGGGGGATGGGAGGATAGAGTGAGTTGGAAGCTGGCAAAATTGTCACGAAAGGAGAGACTGGAAGGGCTGACTCATTAGGGGGAGAGCAAGTGGGAGTATGGAGTAAGGTGTATATAAACTTATATGTGACTGTCTGACTTGATTTGTAAACGTTCACTTGAAGCTCAATAAAAGTTAATTAAAAAAAAAAAATCCCTCCCTAAATTCATCCTATCTTTATCTGTAGAGATCATCTCCATGTGCTGGACATCTAAGAGTTTTACAGGATAAATGACTAGCTTCTTATAGATTTTCTCCTTACTGGACACATAGATTATAACTTCTGCTAATCTGTTACCAAGTTTTTATCTAGATATTTAAGGAAAACTTTTCATAGTTGCTTAGCACCCATTAGCATGATTCTCAGAGACATCCAGGTAACAGGTCCTTTCTCTAGTTCCATAACACTGAGTTTAGGGATGTTCTTGAATAAAGCTTCACTAACTAGAGTGCTGAGGATGTTAAATAAGCCTGTGTTCCTGAAGAATACATTGAGGAATAATTACTTTCCTAAAATATATAACGCTGAGACTGATGAGTTATACCTATTCTAGAGGAAGTGGTCACCTGAACATTCCCAAACACACGCGTGTGTGCGTGTGCGTGTATAAACCACTGCTGTATGTATGTGTGTGTATATATATGTATATATATATGACTACTGAAATCTTATGTATATGGGATAATTCTTGATACATCAGATATGTACATATGGATTAACTCTCTCCAAAGAATACTTAGGTTTAGAATTTTTGGGGTGGGGATAATTAAGGTATCCAAAGGTCTAATGTCATCATCATTCACCATCATACAAAAGGCAAGCTTCACTCTGCCCTTGATACATTCACTGATTTTTCTATCATGAATCTTGCCCGATTCGACTTATTTCTATAGTCTTTAGAAAAAAGACTTTGTATTTAAGCAGGCAAGACTAGATACATTATTTATTTATTTTCATTTATCTGTAAAATTACTTTTTTTGAGAATTTAAAAATATAATGATAAGATCACTTAGCACATTACCTGATTTTACAGAATGAAAAAAAATTATGAAAGATGGAATGATTAAAAGACAAAAAGAAAAAAAAATGATGCTTGCCTGAAAATATCAATGAATTTGTGGTTATCTAAAAAAAAAAAAAAAAAAAATTTTTTATTTGGACCACTATTTATGTAAGATTTTATAGGTACAGAAACACATTGAGAAATGCGTTTGGTTATGTCAGAATCCTTTTCCAACACTCAAGATTGCTATTCTTCTGCTCTGGTGCTAGATATAGAACAAGCAACCTGAATGGCAATAAAATATAAATAATAAGAACAATAAAAGAACAGTGAGAGAATGTGTTAGGGTAAGTTGCTTTTGAGCAAAGGAATTTAGATAAAGCTTGATATACAAGCTGACAAAACAAAAATTCAGTTATATTGGAAGTGCAAAAGAAATGTTTTATTAAAAAAAAAATTTGAATGCAGGACTGGTTATAAAAATATACTAGCTGCTGAAGTCCTCAGTATTGTCTCCTACAATTGCAACTAAATTGAGATGTGGTGACATTTGTGATCCCAAATGAACATATAAACATTTTACAATTTCCCAATATGTGTGCCCTGTATTTCACAATGTAAACTTTAGAAATGTCAGAGAAACCTATGTTTGGAAACCAAGAAGTACACATTGACCAACATTCTCTAAAAGAAGGCAAAATATATTGTTCTCAAGTTGAGTTATTATTTGGCAAGTCTATAGAGTGAATCTTCAGTGAATGGCTTGAATTGTCTCTTGAATACCCAGTACAGAATATTACATTTAAAGCCACAAAAGGATGCAGGCAATGAGGGCTTGGCTTGCCCCATGCAGAAAGAGTACAGACAGTGCTATGTAAGAGTTTCAGGTCATCATGAGAGAATGAAGAGCCCTACAAAAACTACCTCAAATTGAGTGTTCTTTCTTATAAATGAATCTGGAAAACTTCCCAGATTATTACTGCTTTTATAATGCAACATCTGTTAGAATGGTGTGGCTGAAATTGGAGTGAGAATAAAATAGCCTGCTCTCATCACCAATGCAAAGGCTATGTATGATTACTTCTTCCTATTGCTCTCCAAGTGCTTTCAAGTTTGTTTGCAGCTTTGTTTAAACCCCTGCAAAACTCTCTGCCTGATATCTTACGCAAAATGTAAATGTAGAGGATGCTTGATTCCAAAATAGGCCAGTAAAAATAGTGATATTTATAATTATTAATTCAAATCTAAAAATAATGAAATATGTCATTTAATAACCAAACTAAACCCAGTGCCGTTGAGTCGATTCCGAGTCATAGCAACCCTATAGCACAGAGTAGAACTGCCCTGTAGAGTTTCCAAGGAGCTCCTGGAAGACTCAAACTGCAGACCTTTTGGTTGGCAGCTATACCACTTAACCACTACACCACCAGGGTTTCCTCATGTAATATAAAAAAAAATAGAGAGGGCTAAATATTTTTTACAAACATTACAATGAAATAAATCAAAGGTAAAATTATCATTGGCTTTTCGCCCTAAAATTTGATTTTATATCTTTACTTCACTTTTTAACTGCTATATGGATTAAAAAAGACCCTATGATATTTTTTTATAATTAATACCTCCCATGTAAGATTTAACTTTTAATTGGAAACAAGAGAAGAAATTTAAAAACAAACATATGTGTTTAACATATTTACATTTGGCTTTCACTCATTACTGCAAAACCCCAAAACCTTAATTACCTTTTTCTTTTTTTAATTTTGGCTCTATTACATTGTATATATATATATACAATTGAATGATCCTCTTTGAAACTTTTGACCACCCCAGCAGGTATATATTTTTTTAAAGATGGTTTTCTGAATGCTGACACTATAAGATCTTTGAAAGAGAACAATTATTTACTTTGCCTAAAACTACTGGGCTGCTTTTTTTTTCCCCCTTAAAAATCGGATTATGTCTGAGTTTCCTTCTGTTACAAGCATTAAGGAATTCTACTTCCTCCTGAAGTAATGTAGAAACCTGGAAATGAAATCTAGGCTATTTTGCACCACTAAGTGAGACACTAGAATTATGCTGGCTCCAGGCAAGTCAGAGAACAGGATGTTTTCCTTGAGGATACATACTAATTTAGGCTTGCCTCTTGTGGCCAGTGGTTCACTCCCTCTTGATAGAAAATCTATGAAAAGCTTCCAGGAAGACAAACTCTTTGGATTAAGGTCAGAATTCAGACTTTTCATTGAAGACCAGAGATGTTATTAAATAAAAATGGAATGATACATCAGACCTACATGTATGAAGGTACATGAAGATTGAAAGCATAAAAACTGTGGCATTTAATGATTCCTTTGCTTGTTAACCACATGGCTCAGTGTCTATCTGTAATAATATGATCTTTAAAAATATAGTGTTTCAATATTGCCAAATGTTTGAAATTATTTAATGAATGTTTTAATTTAAAATGTTGTATTCCATGATTTCCAAACATACATGTCACTGAAAATAACTGTACTTTTAAGTGTTGGAAGAGAACATTCTCTGTTCACAGTAAAACCACTGTGAAATACGTCAGATGAGAAATGTGTTGTGTTACACGCATGCAGTGAAACCTTGTCAAAGATATATATCCTTAAATAAACCCTCCAAGAAAAAAATATAATTCAGTTCTTGACAGAGTCTAATTTGATTTTTTAAAAAAACAAAAATATTAACAAATTTTAAGAAAGAAGAACTACTTACTTCTAGTTAGTATCTTTTAAGGAGCAGCAGTGTTTGCTTGCTTGTTCTGTTCATCACATTTTGATGGATGTATTTAATGTATGCATGCTGAACTCTTAGAAATTTAATTTCTTTTAAAATTATCCTATTTGGAAGAATGATGTTCTAAGTAATTACATCATTGTATCAGCTGATAGTGATTAATCAATGTTTTGACATTATTCCCAGAAATTTTATTTTTAGAGGTAAATCTTCCAGGAATTATAAGATAATATTAACATATTTATTGGAATCAAATATTTTGCAAACACTCCAAGGTCAAAGCCAGTAAAAGCAGGACCTCGAAAGAAATGAGTATTTCTACAGAATCACAGCAGTTGTTCCTCGTTAATTTTTTTTTCAGTAAAAAAAATGCAGTTATAAGATGGAAAATAAACTAACTGACATAGACAAATACTTGTATTTCACAATGCAATGTTAAGCACTATATTACTACTACTATAGATTTTTTTTTTTAACAAAATGGATAAAACTTTATTAAGGAATTACATATTCAAAGGAATAGTATGCCACCTTTCCCCATCCCTATGTCAGAATAAGAAAGTTTGGAGAACAATGTAAGAGGTAAATGACATTTAAGAAATATGTTAAAACTTACATTACCAGGTGTGAGAAGTCCTAAAGAAGGCTCATATGTTAACAGCTGTAAAACAACTTATAACTTATCTATATATGACTAAGAAGTTTCCAACTTACATCCATGCAAGCTGTTGGAGTACAACTACTGGAAAAAGAAATGAATCATTTTGCTATTCAATTATTATCTTTTTTTGAAAAAAAATAGGATTTCACACCTTATTGCCAATGGCTTGAGTACTGGGCTTGGTTTAACTGCTTTCAGCTCCCACTTATCTTTGTTTTCCTCTTTCGTAATACAAAATTATCATTCTATTATTGGACCTTTTCTAATTTTTTCCTAAATGCTTTTTTTTTAATTGTCTGAAATTAATTTTCTTTCTTCAGTTTGTTATCTGTTACTATATCCTAACCTTAGGATTCTATAACAGTTTCCAAGCTTTTCTTTTAGTCTATGAATTCTCTTCATTCTTGAAGACAAATTCCTCCTTCCCTTCAGATTGGAGGAAGACTCATTAACAGTCTGCCTTATGCAGATGACACAAACTTGCTTGCTGAAAGTGAAGAAGACTTGAAACACTGATGAAGATCAAAGACCACAGCCTTCAGTATGGATTGCACCTCAACATAAAGAAAACAAAAATCTTCAGAACAGGGCCAATAGGAACATCACGATAAAGAAGAAAATATTGAAGTTGTCAAGGTTTTCATTTTACTTGGATACACAATCAACACTCAGGGAAGCAGCAGTCAATAATCAATTGACCCATTGCTTTAGGCAAATCTGCTGCAAAAGGTCTCATTAAAGTGTTAAAAAGCAAAGATAATACACTGAGGACTAAGGTGTTTGTGATCCAAGCCATGGTGTTTTCAATTGCCTCGTATGCATGTGAAAGCTGGACAATGAATAAGGAAAACCGAAGTATTGATGCCTTTGAATTATGATGCTGGCAAAGAATATTGAATATGTCAAGGACTGCCAAAAGAATGAACAAAATTGTCTTGGAAAAAGTATAGCCGGAGTGCTCCTTAGAGGCAAGGATGGTGAGACATCGTTTCACATACTTTGGACATGTTATCAGCAGGAATTAAGCCCTGGACATCTTGCTTGGTAAACCACAGGTCAGTGAAAAAGAGGAAGACCCTCAATGAGATTGATTGACACAGTGGCTGAAACAATGGGCTCAAGCATAATAAAGACTGTGAGGATGGCCCAGACAGAGTGTTCCGCTCTGTTGTACACAGTCACTGTTGCTTGAAACTGACTAGACAATGCCTAACAACAGATACCCTTAAAATGAAAAAAGAAAAAAAAAAAGTTATTTCTAGTATACTGATAAAGTCAATAAGAATTTTCTTCGACTTCATTATTAATTAGGGAGCCCTGGTGGTGCAGTGGTTTAGTGCTCAGTCGCTACCTGGAAGGTCAGCGATTTGAATCCATCAACTTACTCGGAGGGAGAAAGGTATGATAGTCCGCTTCCATAAAGATTATAGCCTTGGAAACGTTATGAGACAGTTCTAATATGTCCTATAGTGTCACTATGAGTCAGAATCCACTCGGTGGTAATGGGTTTTGTTTGGTTTGGTTTTCATACATGTTTCATAACAATAAAAATATAGCATGTGTATTGATAACAAAAACCAAATTTCTAAATTTTGAAGACAACAAACATACCTCCGTCTGTAAGCTTAATATATTAAATTTGCATTGATTCAAATTTGAATGAATTCAGTAACTACTAAATAAACAGCAGACACAGTTTAAATTCTGTCTGTATGGTAGTTTCACTACGGACACTAATAAGTGCTGGACAAAATATGAGACTTTTCAATTCATAGTTGATCCTACAAAAAGAAAATAAAGTAAAATAAATGAGATGATGGGGGAACTCAAAATCATAAAGTATTTTCAGCCCCAGTATCAGAGACATAGGCCCAGAAAGCCTAATGAAAACAAAAACCACTCCATAAAAACACTTTCGATGTAATGCACAGACATGATAATATAGAGTATATGAGTAAGAAACTGAAAGGGAAATTAGTTAATTTAATGAAGCTCTGAGGAAAGTCCAAAGATTTCCATACTGAAGGAGAGAACAAACAAACAAAAAATGCCGATATGAAAGAAAAGATAGATTGTAGATCTAAAAGAGGTATCAGGGAGAAAGGCTTGGGATAACGAGAAAGATGCTGCAAACATGATCAAAGTGGCCAACTGTTCTCTAGAAATAACAGGAGATTTAATTCCTCAGATACATAAAATTCAACAATTCCAAGGTAGGATAAATAAAAAACAAAACATCAACTACACATGTTGTTAGGAAACTTCACTAAAGGCCAAAAGAAGAACTGAAAGTAACCAATGGAAAAAGAGTGGCTCTAAATCATTAACACTAAGAAAACTTCCCAACAGAAAATAATTCAGGTTGAAAGACAAGGGATTGAGGAAATACAACTGTCAAACTAGGAAATAAACAATGTAACTATACATATATGTCTTTATAAAGGTGAATTTTAATCCATTTAGAAAAGAAAACAAGTCTGCTGTTCAACTTTTGCAGGAAACAGATGTGGATCTTTTGAAATTTTTTTCTAAGCATGCACAGTGGCACTTACCAAAAATTCAAAACAAATGTCTCAATTATCTCTTAATATAGAAACTTATTCTCATTTTTCTTCTTCTTCACTCTTCTACCTTATCTATAAGAATTTGTACCATTTTTCCATATTTTGTTGTGCTGTTATGGGTATAAAACACAACTACAAAGTGGTTTACTACTTTCATTTTCTTGAAAAAAAGGCTTATGACAATTTTGCAAGGTAATTGTGGAGCACACTCTACCACTGCATGAGTTTTCAAATGTAGACTCATTTTTTTTTGTTTACTGTTTTTGTACTAAAACAGAGCAATCAGTCAAATGAGAGAACTTTATTAGCCCAATTAAAATTCTTTCTAGTTTTTGCTGAAGGACACATGGTCTAAAGCCAAATGATTAGAAGATATTATTTTTCCACACATGCAACCTTTTTTTTTATGTACAGTTAATGAAGAACTTTTTTTTTTTTAATAATATTTTACTGTGTTTTCTGTGAAGGTTTACACAGCACTTTAGGTTCCCATTCACCAGTTTGAACACTCATTATTCACTGATGTTGTTTATATTCCAATATTATTATTGATGACCAGTTATAGATTCTTGGTACAGGTTTTCTCCAGGAAAATAAAAATAAATAAAATCCAAAAGACAGCAGAAGGGAATAAAACAATTCTGAGAAATTAAATTGGTATAGAACAATTGGTATAATTGGTATAAACATGAATAAAAAAAATTAAAAAAAATCATTGTTATCTGCATTTCTGGCTTTAAGGATTCTGAAGTTCTATGTGGTTCTTTGGGAGAATATAAATATTGAACAATTTCCTATTTAGTTACATCAAATATACATATCAAAATATTTAAAAAGCATGTTAAAGTGAAAGCACAAAAACATGAGAACAATAAATAATAATGTACTAGTCATTACATAAATGCTATGAAATTTAACTCAGAAGATTAAAAAGAAAAACTCTCAGGTCAAAATTTAAAATATACAAATATAGTCTCTTTAAAAGAAATTCATAATTATAATGCCTCAGAATGATTGAAAGTAAAAGAAGAGAAAGTTTTACCCAGAAATGCCAAGTTAAATTGAAGTTTTTGAAGCTTAAGTATATAGTATTATAGGACATTAAGTATAAATAAACCATCCAAAAAAACAAATCAATTCCAATTAACAGTGACCGTGTAGGACAGAGTAGAACTGCCCCCATAAGGTTTTCAAGGAGCACCTGGTGGATTTGAAATGCCAAGATTTAGGTTAGCAGGCAGAGCTCACTGTAGCTCTTAACTACTATGTCACCAGGGTCACTAGTTAAAATCCACACATCTCGGAAATACACACGCACACAAAAATCCTAGATATTTTAAATGGGGTTAATACTCATCCTTCAAAAGATGGTAGATCTTATATTTTTTAGAAAATTTCAAGGAATTCAAAAAAGAGAAGCTCTCAAAATCACACACACACACAAACACATATAAACAGACAGTGTTGGAATATTCTCCAAAGCCTTGCAACCACATTGACGCCTGTTAACAGGAAACAGATAACTAAATAACACAATACTGTGCATCCTCCTCCCTCAAGTGAGATAACATGTCACATACTGCACTGTAACAATCCTGATAATGTACTCATTTTATTTATTTATTTTTTTTAATAGAATAAAACAAGGTACAAAATAGCATTGGGGTAGGTTATCTTTTTATAAAATTTCTATTAATTGAGAAATGAACTATTGACAAATAGGTATTTACATTTCACTGAAGCCTGACTACTGAGGTGTTAAAAAAATATATAAAGATATGCTGAAGCAAGTAACCATCTGCTATTGAAAATCAAACTTTGCTTGGTAATTTCCTGGTGTCAGTGTCTCTGGATGATACACTAAATTATGGGAGATCTGAAGTATGGAGATTTAACAACTCTCTAATTAAAACTGCAGCGTTTGTGCAACAGATGAAGACTATTTCAGAATAAATTAATATCAATAAAAACCAAGAAACTAGCCTGGGTGTTTGGTGGGAAGCTGCCAGAGCAGTCATGAGAAGTAGAATAATTTGCTTCATGGCAACAGCAGCACAAAAAAGTATACATTGAGTACTAGTGTCAATTAGAAGAAGTTAATGAGATGTAAAAGGCAACATAAAAAAGCAGATACCCTAGGACCTTCCAACTTTTGATTAAATAGAGAGAAACTAAATTTTTTGTGGTGAGTAACACAGACAATGTGTTAAAGCTTAATGAACCAATACATTGTGAAAGTTGAAAAAATTAAGTTTATTTGCATATGATCCGAATAAAAACAGTAGGAGAAAATATCTTTACCATGGAGAAATGTTTACAGCATAAATGCTAAATACACACACACACACAAAAAAAATTTTGAAATCTTTGTCATATGCATGCATGTTGATAATTCTTCAAGAAGGAAGGAAGTTCATGTATAAATAAAATCCTATGGATTAAAACATAGTTTTACTTCTTCTCAGACATTTTGAAATACGTTTATTGAATTACTTTTTTTCAAAAACATTAACTTGAATGTGTAGAGTTAAAAATATTTTCTTTTAGTAAACAGACCTCTTGCAAACTAAATATTGACTTTGCATTATAATACACAGACTATTAAATTTGAGAAGGATTGAGGAAGTCAATGATTTCCTTGTTGCTATGTTTCCCTAAAACAAAAAACAAACAAAAAAAAAACTCATTGCCGTCAAGTAGATTCTGACTCATAGTGACCCTATAGGACAGAGTAGAACCACTCCATAGAGTTTCCAAAGAGCTCCAGATGGATTTGAACTGCTGACCTTTTGGTTAGCAGCTGTAGCTGTTAACCACTGTGCCACCAGGGTATGTTTCCTTATTGGTACTTTATGAATAAATATATAAAAATAAATACATGAAGATCAAATAAACATCTAACACATTTGTTCTTGTGTACAGTGGAGTTGATTCTGGCTCATAATGACCTCACGTGACAGGTAAGTCAATAGCAATTTTAATGATATCCTATGAAAACAGTCATAGAAATGCATTATTGCAGCAATGTGTTTACCACATTTTTTTTATGTAAATGAAAATAAGTTTAAGGGTATAAAAACTGCGACAGGTCTATTTTTTCTCTCATATTATTTTGCTTAAGGCAAAGTCCTTAAAAATGGCACACAAGAGACATCCTCTTCTGATAAGGGCAGGTAAGGGCATAGGGAGTTAACATTACAGTGAAGAATTATGAGGGATTCATCTGAATAAAAATGAAGCCCAAAAGAGGAAAGTCCAGAATTTGAGGCATTTTTTTTTTTTTTTCATTTAGAAGGATTTGGTGATTTTAAGTGCCAGTCAACAGTCCAGGATGATTGGTACAACAATCTATAAATTTAGGGAATTAGGAGGACAAGGTTTGGAGCCTAAGGTCAGCTAAGAGACACCATAATTGCCTTTGGGAAAGAGTGGAAGCGTTGTTTTCATTTACTGAAGCCCCAAATTCTAATCATCTCAATTCCTAAAATTGGGTTAAGGGAAATTTTGAGTGCTAATCCTCACAGATGTCTGCTACATGTAAATTTCTGTACAGGAAGACTAATCATTGTACTTTGAAATTTCTATATTTTTTTCTTATGCAATGTTTGCTATTTTGGTTTTAAAAAAAATCAAGAAACAGCAGAAGGCAAGATATTAGACAAAAAAAGAAAAGAGAGAACAGCAGATACTGGATCCATAAGATGCCTTGATAATAGCATCATCACCAAACACATTAAATTATTTTTAATCAAATTATAATTACTTGAGAATTTCAGCATAGACAACAGCAAGCATCGGAGTTACAGAAATTAAAAGAAAAATTAAAACTGAAAAATTGAGAACTCACGGATCAATTTAAGAACAGATTTGACATAGCTGAAGAGAGAATTAGCAAAAAATAAAAGAAGTCAGTACAACGGAGAAAGAAGCACAGTGATACAAAAAAGTGGAAAAAAAAAACTAGATGGTGAGAGTCAGAAATGATGCAATGAGGATATATGGGGATTTAGAGACTGTGGATCAAGAGCAATATTTGAAAAGATATGAGTTGTGAATTTTCCAAAGGGAATAAAATATTTTGATGTTATATTAAATAAGTTTCAAGAAAGAGAAATGTAAAGAAATAGACACTAAGTTGGGTCATAGTTAATTTGTTGTAAAAAAAGAACAAGCTAAACTTAATCAAACATAAACGATTATATTCAAATAAGCAGCAATGAAACTTGTGCTTGATTATCAAGGAGAATCAGAGAAACAATAAAATATTAGGATTATGTCTTTAAAAAGGTGTAAGAAAATAACTACCAGCCCAAAATTTTGTACTTTATTAAAATAAAATTCCAATTCCAATACATTAGGAAACATTGCAGAAAAGCAAACACTCAGGGAATTCATCAATGGCGGACTCACAAACTAGTAATAGAAGTTGATCAAAATTGTATAAAATAATGAAGATAAATGAAAGGGTTAAGTAGTTGAATTCCAGAATACTTACTTGTGTTCATGAGGAGCTCCTGCTAGACCAAGGGGCAGTCCTTCAGACAGAACAAGGGAATACTGTGTAGTTTAAAGTCAGGAAAGGTGTGCGTCAGGGTTGTATCCTTTCACCGTACCTATTCAATCTGTGTGCTGAGCAAATAATCAGAGAAACTGGAAGATAGGAAGAAGAACAGGGCATCAGGATTGGAGGAAGACTCATTAACAACCTGTATTTTGCAGATGACACAACCTTGCTTGCTAAAGTGGTGAATAGGACTTGAAACACTTACTGATAACGATCAAAGTCCACAGTCCCTGGAGAAAGACATCATACTTGGTAGAAGGTCAGCAAAAGAGAGGAAAACCCTTAACAGGATGGACTGACAAACTGGCTGCAACAATGGGCTCAAGCATAACAACTATTATAAGGATGGCACAGGACTAGACAGTGTTTTGTTCTCTTGTACATAGGGTCACTATGTGTCAGAACCCACTCAACAGCACCTAACAACAACAGTATCAAATTAATATTAGCCACATAATGTGAGAATAATGTTTATGTAGATTAAAATTATAAAAAGCATAAAAATACGCAAAAACAAAGGCATATAAATTGAGAAATCCAGACAAGTAGTAAAAGTATGCTAAGATATTCAAAATAAAAAAAACTAATATTAGACTTTAATAAGTCAAATTATAAGTTTCCATCTCTAGCATTATTATCTAAAGAAAGACATGAATGCACAACTGCAGAGTTAATAGAGGGAAAATATAGACTAATAAATTAATCAACATATTTTATTAAAAAACAAAAATAAAACCACAGAACTGGTAGAAATATAGAAAAATAGTAATATAGATATCGATAACTATGTATAAAAAAATAAACAGAGCTAAATTAGAGACTACATCATAATGGGATGCAAATTAAATGTTCTGTGGAAAATTTATAGCTCCAATTGAAAGAAGGGAATATTTTCAGACTTATTTAAAATAAAGCCATGAACTTAACTGCATGCCTGTAAGTCTATTTAAAATACAGAAATACCAAAGAGTTGAGTATAAATATTTTGGAAAAAGTTGGAAGATATATTTGCAATCACTAACAAAAAAACAAACAAAAAATCTGATGTTTCTCTAATAACACAAGCAGAAATGAATATCAAGTTTAAAATTATTGCTAGCAGTAAATGATGTATTTCTTGATAAGCAACAGTCAATTTAAATATTCCATATGTACCTAATAATATATCATTAAAAAGAAATTCGCAGCCTACAAAGAAGTTCAGACAAATCCACAATCACATTGGGAGACTGCAAAAATTTATCTCAGAAATTTTTGGAATAAATCTAAGAAAAATCATGAGGGATATAGCAGATTTGAAAATCATGCTTAACAAATATGACCTGATTGATATTTAGTGGTTGAGTTTTGACAGAATCATACAGATTTTAGAGATCAGGGGCTGGTCGGAGATGTCATAGCTGAAAATTCTTTCCCAGTCTGTAGGTGGTCTTTTTACTCTTTTGGTGAAGTCTTTAGATGAGCATAGGTGTTTGATTTTTAGGAGCTCCCAGTTATCTGCTTTCTCTTCATCATTTTTGGTAATGTTTTGTATTCTGTTTATACCTTGTATTAGGACTCCTAACGATGTCCCTATTTTTTCTTCCATGATCTTTATCGTTTTAGTCTTTATGTTTAGGTCTTTGATCCACTTGGAGTTAGTTTTTGTGCATGGTGTGAGGTATGGGTCCTGTTTCATTCTTTTGCAAATGGATATCCAGTTATGCCAGCACCATTTGTTAAAAAGACTATCTTTTCCCCAATTAACTGACACTGGGCCTTTGTCAAATATCAGCTGCTCAAACGTGGATGGATTTACATCTGGGTTCTCAATTCTGTTCCATTGGTCCATGTGCCTGTTGTTGTACCAGTACCAGGCTGTTTTGACTACTGTGGCTGTATAATAGGTTCTGAAGTCAGGTAAGGTGAGGCCTCCCACTTTCTTATTCTTTTTCAGTAGTGCTTTGCTTATCCGAGGCTTCTTTCCCTTCCATATGAAGTTGGTGATTTTTTTCTCTATCTCCTTTAAATATGACATTGGAATTTGGATCGGAAGTGCGTTATATGTATAGATGGCTTTTGGTAGAATAGACATTTTTACTATGTTAAGTCTTCCTATCCATGAGCAAGGTATGTTTTTCCACTTAAGTAGGTCCTTTTGAATTTCTTATAGTAGAGCTTTGTAGTTTTCTTTGTATAGGTCTTTTACATCCTTGGTAAGATTTATTCCTAAGTATTTTGTGTTCTTGGGGGCTATTGTGAATGGTATTGATTTGGTTATTTCCTCTTCGGTGTTCTTTTTGTTGATGTAGAGGAATCCAAGTGATTTTTGTATGTTTATTTTATAACCTGAGACTCTGCCAAACTCTTCTATTAGTTTCAGTAGTTTTCTGGAGGATTCCTTAGGGTTTTCTGTGTATAAGATCATGTCATCTGCAAAGAGTGATAACTTTACTTCCTCCTTGACAATCCGGATACCCTTTAATTCTTTGTCTAGCCTAATTGCCCTGGCTAGGGCTTCAAGTACGATGTTGAATAAGAGCGGTGATAAAGGGCATCCTCGTCTGGTTCCCGTTCTCAAGGGAAATGCTTTCAGGTTCTCTCCATTTAGAGTGATATTGGCTGTTGGCTTTGCATAGATGCCCTTTATTATGTTGAGGAATTTTCCTTCAATTCCTATTTTGGTAAGAGTTTTTATCATAAATGGGTGTTGGACTTTGTCAAATGCCTTTTCTGCATCAATTGATAAGATCATGTGGTTTTTATCTTTTGTTTTATTTGTGTGATGGATTACATTAATGGTTTTTCTGATATTAAACCAGCCTTGCATACCTGGTATAAATCCCACTTGATCAGGGTGAATTATTTTTTTGATGTGTTGTTGGATTCTATTGGCTAGAATTTTGTTGAGGATTTTTGCATCTATGTTCATGAGGGATATAGGTCTATAATTTTCTTTTTTTGTAATGTCTTTACCTGGTTTTGGTATCAGGGAGCTGGTGGCTTCATAGAATGAGTTGGGTAGTATTCCGTCATTTTCTATGCTTTGAAATACCTTCAGTAGTAGTGGTGTTAACTCTTCTCTGAAAGTTTGGTAGAACTCTGCAGTGAAGCCGTCCGGGCCAGGGCTTTTTTTTGTTGGAAGTTTTTTGATTACCGTTTCAATCTCTTTTTTTATGGGTCTATTTAGTTGTTCTACTTCTGAATGTGTTAGTTTAGGTAGGTAGTGTTTTTCCAAGAATTTATCCATTTCTTCTAGGTTTTCAAATTTGTTAGAGTACAATTTTTCGTAGTAATCTGAAATGATTCTTTTAATTTCATTTGGCTCTGTTGTGATGTGATCCTTCTCATTTCTTCTTCAGGTTATTTGTTTCCTTTCCTGTATTTCTTTAGTCAGTCTAGCCAATGGTTTATCAATTTTGTTAATTTTTTCAAAGAACCAGCTTTTGGCTTTGTTAATTCTTTCAATTGTTTTTCTGTTCTCTAATTCATTTAGTTCAGCTCTAATTTTTATTCTTTGTTTTCTTCTGGTGCCTGATGGGTTCTTTTGTTGCTCACTTTCTATTTGTTCAAGTTGTAGGGACAGTTCTCTGCTTTTGGCTCTTTCTTCTTTTTGTATGTGTGCATTTATCCATATAAATTGGCCTCTGAGCACTGCTTTTGCTGTGTCCCAGAGGTTTTGATAGGAAGTATTTTCATTCTCGTTGCATTCTATGAATTTCCTTATTCCCTCCTTGATGTCTTCTGTAACCCAGTCTTTTTTCAGGAGGGTATTGTTCATTTTCCAAGTATTTGATTTCTTTTCCCTAGTTCTTCTGTTATTGATTTGTAGTTTTATTGCCTTGTGGTCTGAGAAGATGCTTTGTAATATTTCGATGTTTTGGACTCTGCATAGGTTTGTTTTATGACCTAATATGTGGTCTATACTAGAGAATGTTCCATGTGCGCTAGAAAAAAAAGTATACTTTGCAGCAGTTGGGTGGAGAGTTCTGTATAAGTCAATGAGTTCAAGTTGATTGATTGTTGTAAGTAGGTCTTCTGTGTCTCTATTGAGCTTCTTACTGGATGTCCTGTCCTTCTCCGAAAGTGGTGTGTCGAAGTCTCCTACTATAATTGTGGAGGTGTCTATCTCACTTTTCAATTCTGTTAAAATTTGATTTATGTATCTTGCAGCCGTGTCATTGGGTGCATAAATATTTAATATGGTTATGTCTTCCTGATCAATTGTCCCTTTTATCATTATATAGTGTCCTTCTTTATCCTTTGTGGTAGATTTAAGTCTAAAGTCTATTTTGTCAGGAATTAATATTGCTACTCCTCTTCTTTTTTGCTTATTGTTTGCTTGATATATTTTTTTCCATCCTTTGAGTTTTAGTTTGTTTGTGTCTCTAAGTCTAAGGTGTGTCTCTTGTAGGCAGCATATAGATGGATCGTGTTTCTTTATCCAGTCCGTGACTCTCTGTCTCTTTATTGGTGCATTTATTCCCTTTACATTCAGCCTAATTATAGATAAATAAGTTTTTAGTGCTGTCATTTTTGATGTCTTTTCATGTGTGTTGTTGGTCATTTCATTTTTCCACATACTTTTTTGTGCTGAGACGTTTTTCTTAGTAAATTGTGAGATCGTCATTTTCGTAATGTTTGACTTTATGTTAGTTGAGTCGTTATGTTTTTCTTGGCTTTTATCTTGAGTTATGGAGTTGTTATACCTTTTTGTGGTTACCTTATTATTTACCCCTATTTTTCTAAGTAAAAACCTAACTTGTATTGTTCTATATCGCCTTGTATCACTCTCCATCTGGCAATTCAATGCCTCCTGTATTTAGTCCCTCTTTTTGATTATTGTGATCTTTTACCTATTGACTTCCATGATTCCCTGTTATGTGTATTATTTTATTTATTTATTTATTTTAATTAATCTTAATTTGTTTGTTTTTGTGATTTCCCTATTTGAGTTGATATCAGGACATTCTGTTTTCTGACCTTGTATTGTGCTGGTATCTGATATTATTGGTTTTCTGACCAAACAATATCCTTTAGTATTTCTTGTAGCTTTGGTTTGGTTTTTGCAAATTCTCTAAACTTGTGTTATCTGTAAATATCTTAATTTTGCCTTCATATTTCAGACAGAGTTTTGCTGGATATATGATCCTTGGCTGGCAGTTTTTCTCCTTCAGTGCTCTGTATATGTTGTCGCATTGCCTTCTTGCCTGCATGGTTTCTGCTGAGTAGTCTGAACTTATTCTTATTGATTCTCCCTTGAAGGAAACCTTTCTTTTCTCCCTGGCTGCTTTTTAAAATTTTCTGTTTATCTTTGGTTTTGGTGAGTTTGATGATAATATGTCTTGTTGCTTTTCTTTTTGGATCAATCTTAAATGGGGTTCGATGAGCATCTTGGATAGATATCCTTTCGTCTTTCATGATGTCAGGGAAGTTTTGTGTCAGGAGTTCTTCAACTATTTTCTCTGTGTTTTCTGTCCCCCCTCCCTGTTCTGGGACTCCAATCACCTGCAAGTTATCCTTCTTGATAGAGTCCCACATAATTCTTAGGGTTTCTTCATTTTTTTTAATTCTTTTATCTGATTTTTTTTCAGCTATGTTGGTGTTGATTCCCTGGTCCTCCAGATGTCCCAGTCTGCATTCTAATTGCTCGAGTCTGATCCTCTGACTTCCTATTAAAAAAAAAAAAAAAATTCCTATTGCGTTGTCTAATTCTGTAATTTTATTGTTAATCTTTTGGATTTCTACATGCTGTCTCTCTATGGATTCTTGCAACTTCTTAATTTTTCCACTATTTTCTTGAATAATCTTTTTGAGTTCTTCCACAGTTTTATGAGTGTGTTCCTTGGCTTTTTCTGCAGTTTGCCTTATTTCGTTTGTGATGTCTTGAAGCATTCTGCAAATTAGTTTTTTTATATTCTGTATCTGATAATTCCAGGATTGTATCTTCATTTGGGAAAGATTTTGATTCTTTTGTTGGGGGGGGTTGGAGAAGCTGTCATGGTCTGCTTCTTTATGTGGTTTGATATGGACTGCTGTCTCCGAGCCATCACTGGGAAACTAGTTTTTCCAGAAAATCCGCTAAAAAAAAAAATGCAGTCAGATCCCTATCAGAGTTCTCCCTCTGGCTCAGGCTATTCGGATGTTAATGAAGCCGCCTGGGGAGGGTGGGGGAGGGAACAGAGAGATAGGAGAGTAGCACCTCAGAATATAGCCGGAGTTTCTTGTCTTGCTTGGAAAGACTATTTTATCTGAGATTTCCACGGGGCGCGTCGCCTATGTGTGCTGGCCGTGTGGAGATTGCCCCCGGGGAGTCTGGCCCGCTAGAGTCAAGGTCAGATCCTCCGCTATCAGCCCCACGCCCAAGGTTAAGGTTCCCCTACTGGGATGGTGCACTCCCGACTCCAAAATCAGTCGCTGCCTCCCAGGGACTCCCCGTCCCGCCAGCCGCATCTCCGCGCCGCCCCCACGAATCGGCTGGGGTCCCCCCCGGGGTCAGCTCCGGATAGCGGAGCAGCTCCCCGCGCCTGCGCAGTGACCACGCATCCCAGCTGGGAAGCCGCTCTCCCCACTCCAAGACCAGTCACTGCCTTCCGGGGACTTCTCCCACCGGCTGCGCCGCCACGGGGTCAGTTCAGGGAGATGGAGCTGCTCCCTGCACCCGCGGCCCGCCAAAGTCCCGGCGGGATGGCTCCCCGGCTGGGACGCTGCTCTCCCCGCTCCAAGACCAGTCACTGCCTCCCAGGGACTTCTCCCACTGGCTGTGCAGCCACGCCGCCCGCGTGAACCGGCTGGGCCCCCTCCCGGATTGAGTTCGGGGGCTAGGGCTGGGCCCCTTGTTTGTGCCGTCTGCCCCCCTGGGCTCTGCCCCAAATCAGGCGCCGAAGGTCACCTAACTGGTACTCTGGCTCCAGGCTCTGAAAACAATCTCTGCCTCCCCGTATTTGTTCGTTCTCCGTCTCTAAATCTGTGTTTGTTGTTCAGGGTTCGTTGATTGTTACATATGTGATCGATTCACTTGTTTTTCCGAGTCTTTGTCGCAAGAGGGATCCGCGGTAGCGTCCACCTAGTCCGCCATCTTGGCCCCGCCTCCTCTCAACTACTTTTTATGCTTCTGGAATTCTTTGGGAAGTAGGTATCCTAATTTTAAACCCTCAGTTTCACCCAGAGGTACCTCAGAAGAAGGGCCTGGTGATCTACTTCCAAAAGATCACAGCCATTGAAAATCCTACAAAGTGTAGTTCTACTCTGAAATACCTGGGAATGCCATGAGTCAGAATCAGCTTGATGGCACATTGTTTTTTGTTGATAATGAAGCCTCTACCAATTTCCAATTAAACTGAAATAATTCTTATATGAGCAATATGAATATTAATAGATAATTCTGAAAACTAGAAGACAGTAAACATACAGTAAAAATACAATAATAATTTCCACTACAGATTCAGATATTAAAGAGGGTCTAATTTGTTTTTTTTTAATTTTTTTATTCAAAAGACCTCTGGAAAAAAAGAAAAAGAGTCTACTTACTAACTTTCCCTTTCCCCCCTGTCTGAAACAAAAATTATAGTGTGGTTATAAATCTTTTTATTTCTTCCTGAGTCAGCTACTATATCATTTCCTTCCTCAATCTGGTCTTTCATTCCACATATTCATTAAATACTTTCTTTTACTTAACAGCTTAAAAGTACCTTCTTAAGGAGAACTTACCAGACCACCCTACCTGAAAGAGTAAGGTAGGTACTTTGTGTAATTTTATTTCAAGTTTTTTTTTTTTTTTTAATTTATAACAATCCGAAATTACTGTGCTTATTTAATATCTTTCTTATCCATCTAGAATGTAAATTCTTTGAGGAAAGAGAACAGTTTCAATCTATCTTATTAACTATAGTATTCCCAATATCTCAACTTATAACTGAAATATTTGATGAATGATTCAAAAATCAAATGGATGAAAAATGAAAACCTAGATATTAAACAATATTCAAAATAATAATTATAATTTCTTTAATGAAACAATGGCATTAATTTGTTATAAGGTATTAGGTGTGATCCAGTTAATTGCTACAAATTCACCCCTAGTTGGATCACTTTGACTGTAAAATTCAGTCACACTCTACTCTTCCAACAATTGTTAAGCTTTGTTCTAAGAATTTTTTTTTTACTGAAAAAGATCTTATTTCATACTTCGAATGCTTTTATCATTACACTTAATGTTATTACTTTTTGTTGTTGTTGTCGTTGTCAGATGCCATCAAGTCGGTTCTGACTCATGGCAACCCTCTGTACAACAGAACAAAACACTGTCCAGTCCTGCACCATCCTCACAAAGGTAGTTATGCTTGAGCCTATTGTTGCAGCCACTGTGTCAATCCATTTACTTGAGGGTCTTCCTCTTTCTCACTAACTCTCTACTTTACCAGGCATGATATCATTCTCCTGGGATTGATCCTTCCTGATAACATGTCCAAAATATGTGAGACATAGTCTTGCCGTACTTGCTTCTAAGGGGAATTCTGGCTGTACTTCTTCTAAGGCGTATTTGTTGGTTCTTTTGGCAGTCCATGGTATATTCAATATTCTTCGCCAACGCCACAGTTCAAAAGCATCAATTCTTCTTCAGTCTTCCTTATGCACTGTCCGCTCTCACGTGCATACGAGGCCATTGAAAATGCCATGGCTTGAGTCAGGAGCACCTTAGTCTTCATGGTGACATCTTTGCTTTTTAACACTTTAAAGTGGTCTTTTGCAGCAGATTTGCCCAATGCAATGTGTCCTTTGATTTCTTGAATGCTGGCTGCTTCCATGGATGCTGATGGTGCATCCAAGTAAAATGAAATCCTTGACAACTTCAATCATTTCTCTATTTACCATGATATTGTTTATTGGATTTTTGTTTTCTTTAAGCTGAGGTGTAATCCATACTGAAGGCTGTGGTCTTTTTGATCTTCATCAGTAAGTACTTCATGTCCTCTTCACTTTCAGCATGTAAGGTTGTGTCATCTGCATATTGCAGGTTGCCAATGAGTCTTCTGATGCAGCATTCTTCTTAATATAGTCCAGCTCCTTGGGTTATTTTCTCAGTATGGTGAAAGTATACAACGCTGACACAGACACGTTTCCTGACTTAAAACCACCCAGTATCTCCTTGTTCTGTTCAAACAACTCTCTCCTAATCTATGTACAATTTCCTCACTGGCACAACAAAGTGTTCTGGAATTTCCATTCTTCACAATGGTATCCATAATTTGTTATGATCCAAATAACTGAATGGCTTTGCATAATCAATAAAACACAGGTAAACATCTTTCTGGTGTTCTCTCCTTTCAGCCAGGATCCATCTGGTGTTAGCAATGACATCTCTTGTTCCATATCCTCTTCTGAATCTGGCTTGAATTTCTGGCAGTTTCCTGTTGATATATCGCTGCAGCTGCTTTTGAATGACCTTCAGCAAAATTTTACTTGCATATGATATTAACGATACTGTTCCATAATTTCTGCCTTCTGTGGGATCACCTTTCTTGGGAATAGGTATAAATCTAGATCTCTTCCAGTCGGTTGGCCAGGTAGCTGTCTTCCAAATTTCTTGGCATAGATGAGTGAGCACTTCCAGAGCTGCAGCCATTTGTTGAAACATCTCAATCGATACTCCATCAGTTTCTGGAACCTTGTTTCTCACCAACACCTTCAGTGCAGCTTGGACTTCTTCCTTCAGTACCATCGGTTCCTGATCTCATGCTACCTCTTGAAATGGTTGAACATTGACCAATTCTTTTCGGTATAATGACTCTGTATTCCTTCCATCTTCTTTTGATACTTCCAGTGTCGTGTAATATTTTCCCAATAGAATCCTTCATTATTGTAACTTGAGGCTTGAATTTTTTCTTCAGTTTTTACAGCTTGAGAAATGCGAGCATGTTCTTCCCTTTTGGTTTTCTAACTCCAGGTGTTTGCATGTGCCATTATCGTACTTTACATTGTCTTCTAGAGCCACCCTTTGAAATCTTCTGTTTAGCTTTTTAATTCATCATTTCTTCATTTCCCTTTTGCTATTTTCAAGAGCAAGTTTCAGAGTCTCTTCTGATATCCACTTTGGTTTTTTCTTTCTTTTCTGTCTTTTTAATGACCTTTTGCTTTACAGCTTCCCTGGCCTTTGGTCATTAGTGTTTAAAGTGTCAAATTTATTCTTGAGATGATTTCTAAAATGAGGTGGGATATACTCAAGGTCATGCTTTGGCTCTTGCATACTTGTCCTAATTTTCCTCAGTTTCAGTTTGGATTTGCGTATGAGCAATTGATGGCCTATTGCACAGTTGGCCCTTGACTTTGCTTTGACTGATAACCTTTAGCTTTTGCACTCTTTCCACAGATGTAGTTGATTTGATTCCTGTGCATTCCATCCAATGAGATCCACATGTAAAGTCACCGTTTACGTGTTGCAAAATGGTGTTTGCAATGAAGAAGTTGTTGGTCTTGCACAATTCTATCAAGAGATCTCCAGCATCATTTCTATCAACAAAGCCATGTTTTCCAACTACTAATCCTTCTTTGTTTTCAACTTTTGCATTCCAATCACCAGTAATTATCAATGCATCCTGATTTCATGTTTGATCAACTTCAGACTGCAGAAATTGGTAAAAATCTTCAATGCCTGCATCTTTGGTCTTAGTGGTTGGTTTGTAAATGGTTGAATTAACTGGTTTTTCTTGTAGGCTTATGGATATTTTCTTATCACTGACAGGGTTGTACTTCAGTATAGATCTTGAAATGTTCTTTTTTTTTGATGAACGTGATACCATTCCTCTTCAAGCTGTCTTTTCCAGCATATTAGACCATATGATTATCTAATTCAAAATGGCCAATACCAATCCATTTTAACTCACTAATGCATAAGACATCAATGTTTATGCCTTCTCTTTCATTTTCGACATTATCCAATTTTTCTATTCCATGTTCCAGTTATTAATGGATGTTTGTGGTTGTTTCTTCTCATTTTGAGTAGTGCCAAAACAGCAAATGAAGATTCAGAAAGCTCAACTGTATTCACATCAATAAGGTTGACTCTAGTTTGAGGAGGCAGCTCTTGCCCAGTTGTCTTTCAAGTGTCTTCCAACCTGAGGGCCTCATCTTCCAGCACTATATCGGACAATATTCCGCTGCTATTCATAAGGTTTACACTGGCTAATTATTCTCAGAAGTAGATTTCCAGGTCCTTCTTCTAGTCTGCCTTAGCCTGGAAGCTCAGCTGAAACCTGTCCTCTGTGATTGACCCTGCTGGTATTTGAATTTGGGTGGCAAATCTTTCAGCATTACAGCAACATGCAACCTCCCACAGTATGACAAACTAACAGATACATGGGGGTACTCCTTTATAGAGATTCACAACTGATATTAGCAAAAGTGAGTCTGAGACTTCCTTTAGTCAGTAAACTTCTTTAACTTTGGGTAGCCTAGGTTTTCTCAAATGCATTTAAGCACAAATAATTTTTTCTTTTTCAAATACTTGCTGTCATTTCTTTTAAAATAGTGTTCTCCGGAATCTCAAGAATCTCTTCAGGTGAATATCTGAATATTTTCATTTCCAGTAGTTCAAGCTCTTATTCAGCTATATATATATTGTTTCTGCCTTTTTTTTTTTTTAATTTACTTCATGGTTTTCAGGTAGTCCTTCTGTTTGATAACATCTTAATTCTTATCTTGTAATCTATTAAGTATGACTATTAATCTGAAACCTACATATCCAGCAAAATTCACAAGTATACTTCATTTAACTTATTGATAAACCTATTGAACAAGAAGCTAGAAACAAAAAATAGACCAAATGCATACCAGTAGAGAGTTTCCTCTTGGTTCACATTGATCTATTGATCATGTGAAAAATATTTTGTCAAATCAAGATGCAGTTTTTTTGTTTTGTTTTGTTTTCTTCTAATAGATAAAAAAAAAAAATAGATAGTGATGTTTAACCCTAGTAGTATAGATTTTTTCCTAAATACTCATTCATAATCTTTTTTTAAAATAACCCCAACCCACATTCATGATTTTTCCATTTACTAATATTACATCAAAGGCCTGATTCATACCAGATCCCTTGAGTGAAGCATTTAATAACCCATTGCCACCAAGTCAATTCCGACTCATAACAACCCTATAGGACAGGGTAGAACTGCCCATAGGGTTTCCAAGGAGCGGCTGGTGGATTCAAACTGCCAACCTTTTGTTTACTAGCCCGATCTCTTAACCACTGCACTACCAGGGCCCCACAGCATTTAATAGAAGTTTCTAATTCTGTAAATATCTCCATTATTCACTTAGTTAGCACTTCTGCTTTATCATAACTTATTTCCTTCAACTTCTGTGGTATATGATTTCTCTACTTCTTTCTTTCTTTTTTTTTTTATTTGGTTAAATTCCATTGGGTCACCCTGCCGATATTTGAAATACTGATGGCATAGCTCCCAGAATCACAGCAACATGCAAACACCACAGTACAGACGAACTGACAGACAGATGGTGGCTACTAACACTGAATGTTTTTCATTATTCTATAAATAATCTGATTTGCATATTGGTTAATAGCTATAAAAATTGCATTCACAAGATTATAGTCAAGTTGTTTTTATAATTAAGCCAGTATATTCATTCATAATATTTAATCATTACTTACTCTCTGCTAGATTCTCTACAGATGGTGATGAAATAGTTAACAAAGAGATTCTTTACGGAGCTTACATTTTCATAAAACATAAAGGCGCATAAAATAGCTATTGAAAGGCTAAAAAGAAGTTATTGTGAGGTGCTGAGGGTTTTTCGGAGCCTGGTGGCATAGAGGCTAATAGCTCGACTGCTAACCAAATGGTTGGCAGTTCAAATCCACCACCTGCTTCTTGGAAACCCTATGGGGCAGTTCTGTTATGTCTTATAGGGTCTTTATGAGTCCGAACTGACTCAACAGCACCCAACAACAACAATAACAAGTGTTTTTCACTTAGGACATATGACGATCACTAATTCAGACAAAATATTCTAGGTTATGGTACAGTAACATCAATAATAATAATAATAAATCATCTTATTGATTTACAACAATAAAGATGGTTTCTCATATAAGTTATGTCCATTACAGCTCAGATGGGGTCTTTACTTTTCATTATTTTCACTGTGGGCCTAAAGCAGATAAAGCAGCAGTTTCTCGAGCATGGCTGTTCTCCTTGGCAGATAAAAAGTGAATGATACAGGGTGGCGTATTAAGGAATGACTTTTAAATCTTCTTCCCTGATATGACAAACGACATTAGCATTCACATTTCATTGTCCAAAGCAAGTCCAATGACAAACCTAATTTTTCACAGGTGGAAAAATAAAATTTTAAGATATTCATAGAAGATCTGAAGATATTTCCTGAAGACCAATAAGGTCTACCACAATTTTTTTTTTTTTTAATCATGGCATGTAAATGAGGTTATATAAGAAGTATAAGCAAAAAAAAAAAAAAAAAAAACCTAAACCTTTTGCTCTTGAGCAGAACTGTTCCATAGGGTTTCCAAGGAGTGGCTGGTGGAATCAAATGACTGACCTTTTTGGTTAGCAGCTGTAGCTCACCATGTCTCTTAAGCACTGTGACATCAGGGCTCCAAGAAGGTATTTGGAAGTGCTAAATAAAAACTAGTTTCTGAAGTTAGATCAAAGTTCTCTTTCTTCCAGCTGAAAATTTGAAATTGTTTATTTTCCCATAATCACTTAAATTAATAAGTTGAAAGAATGAAAAAGACCTAGTTTTCTTTGAAATAAATTTTTTTGATTGCTTTTTTTCCCCCCTTCTTATTTATAGCCTAGAAGCTCAGGTACATCAGTCATGCTATTGAACATTATACATTTTCTTGATCATCAAATAGTATTGGAAATATAAGAGAATTTTATTGGGGAAAATGTACATAAATTTTTAGGAGTTTTAAAGAAGAAAGTAATTTCAAGAGCTCATTTGTCACAAAACCAATATACTCTATTTGTTTTGAATTGAAGTGTGTCCCACGAAGGAAATGTAGAGTTGTAATCTGCAAACACCCATAGTTTGTCCCCAAGTTCTAATTGAAAAAAAAATATCATTTGAAACAGGACACCAATAACCAATATTGATTGGTCCATGGATATCAAGTCCTTGTGATCAGCGTCTGAACACACCAGACATTTCCTGACTGTTAGCACATGGGAAGTAGCTTTTCTCACAATAACAAGCAGACAGCATACGAGAACAAATGGCGATCCGTTTGAGTGCTCTCCTCTTCCAAGTAGAGAAGGCTGTCATAGTGGAGCTTATGATTTTCCACACACACCCAAAAATGTGACTTACCTTCTACCAGTCACCTCCTAGGTAAGTAGACCTAATTAAAAAAAAAATAATTAGATGGGCTTAAAATTTATGCTAAGCATGCTCCACCTAGTACCATAGCTGAACAGACCATGGGGTCCCCCAGACAGCCATTTTTATACCCCAAAGCCCATGTGGCATGCCACACGGAAAAACAGCCAAGCCTCATCATGCCTCCTGAAGCTTAGTTGAGTTGGCATTCACTAACCGGTCTCAAGTATAGTCCTACGCTTAGAATAAGAACCAAAGAGCCAAATTATTCAACTGCAAAGGCGTTCCAGACTTCCCAGTATCCTGTACCTGTAAGTATGACCGAGTTTGGAACCAGGAATTTTTTTATTATGCTAATGATGTCATTCCAGCATTGGGCAAATCTTAAACCTAACCCATTCTGAGTGACCACTAATAAAAAGAGCCAAATATACACAGATGCTAATATACACAGATGCTATTGGAGGACTCATCTACAAGGAAAGGAACATCAAGAATACCCAGCAGACACCAGAAACTAGAAGAAAGGGCCACAGGGGAATCAACAGGATGGAATCCTTGATTTGGACATTTATCCTCTGGACAGTGAGAAAGTAGATTTCCAGTTTTAAAGCTGTTTGCTTGTATTTTTTGTCAAGCATAGGGTTTTGAACAGGGTCATTCCAAGTTGAACCTCAGCTGAGAATTGGCATTTCTAACAAGTTCCTTGCTGATAATTTGCATTTGTACCCCAGATATTCTGAATCATAATCTACATTAAAACAAGATCCCATGTAATTGTTATGTATAACTTCCTGGGAATGTGTTAGAAATACAAATTCTCAGCAGAGAACTTGCTAGAAATGCAAATTCTCGGCAGTGAATTTGTTAGAAATCAAATTCTCAGCAGGGGTTCCAGCAGATCCAGGACAGTCCTAAGCCTTGTAACTTAAGCAGCACTAGGTAACTCAGACTCATAGTGACCCTATAGGACAGAGTAGAACTGCCCCATAAGGTTACCAAAGAGCAGCTGCTGGATTTAAACTGCTGACCTTTTGGTTAGCTGCCATAGCTGCAGCTCCAGGGCTCTATATGGTTGCTATGAGTAGATTTGACTCCATGGCAACAACTGTGTGTGTGGTGTGAGGTAACTCAGTAGTTAACAACAAAAGTGGATGTGCTGTTCAAATAAATACCTAAAATGTGGGAATGGTTTTAGAATTGGGCCATGGGTAGAGGTTGGAAGAATTTTGATATGCAACTGGAGGAATTTTGACATGCATGATAGTAAGAGACTAGAATGCCTCAAAGGGACTGTGGGTAGAATTATAGACTATGGTTCCAAGTTGGATGAAGGCTCAGAAAGAATTAAGAACTGTGAGAAAGCCATGAGTCAGAATTAACTCAATGGCAACATACATATATAATGCTAACAAGATTCCAATGGGGAATTTGAGAACATTATCAAATATCATTAACCCAATGTATATATTTTATATATTGTAGCCCCAAAGAATTTTATGTCAAATAGGAGTTGAAGATTTAATGACCAGCAGTGCCTTGATAGAGCTAAAATTTTGTCTTAAAAACAAACAAACAAACAACAACGACAACAAATTACTATTAACTGAGCCCAAATCAGTTTTGAGTCTTCAATGGCAAAATACAGCTCAGGGCCAAATCCTACCATGGCCTCATTTTGTATACCCACAACAACAAATGTCTTTTTACATATGTAGGGGTTATACAAACAGAAAAAGAATATATGCAGATAACTTACATGGCCATCAAAGTTTAAAATATTTACTATGTGGCTTTTAACAAAAAAAAGTTTGTCTACTCTTGGATAACTTTTGATCTGTTCTGCTGTTGTAAAAATAATATAGTTAAATATTGTCTGCTTTCTCCTTTTTTTTTCAAACAAAATAGGTGCTTTAAAAGAAAATCGTACCAGCTTTATTTATAAACTTTACATGCACAGAAATAAGGATATTTCTCCATGATAAAAACATTTCAAAATTTATGTAAATTATAAGATGCTTTTTTATTTACAGATTTATTAGTAGTAAGAACATATTGTATGTACATATAACAGTCTATTCATGTTTATACAACAATATGGTAAATTCGGGTGTTTCCAAAAATAGTTTTTGAAACTATGGGATTAAAGTTCACTTGCCTGTGTTCATGCGTATTTTTCATTATCTTTTCTATTTCTCTATCTTCACAATGGAGCCCTGTGGTGCAGTGGTTGAGAGTTTGGCTGCTAACCACAAGTATGCCAATTTGAATCTACCAGTAGATTCTTGAAAAACCTGTGCAGTAGTTCTTCTCTGCTCACAGGGACGCTATGAGTCTGAGTCGACTCAATGGTAATGGGTTTGTTTTGTTTCTGTTTTTGGTTTTATCACTACACTTTATTTTCTCTACGTTTTATCTTTGCCACAGTCAATCACTTGACTGATTCTTACTGTAATATGAAATGATATATTAACCCTGAGCCACAGGTTAGACACACATACACACACAGGCACAGACACACACACAAAGTTCAGAACTTTCTGTTATATATGTTAACTTATATAATGTTATATATAATATAATTATATTATGTATAATATATAACATGTTATATGTGTTAATTTATAAGTAAGCTGATCATATTAGCTCTAAAGGAGAAGTAAGAGTAAAACATATCTTTGATATAGGGTTCTCTTGGTTGTTATTTCAACCTTAGGCTTCTAGTCCTAAACGTTTCAGATTTACTAATGTGTAAATACAGGGTTGATATTGCCACTTAAATCGTAACGTCTTTCACTCATACATATTCTCTCTCTCTCTTTCTTCCCCCGCCCCGCCTCTCCCTTTGTTTCTTTATTTTGCACACAATGAAAAAAATCAACAAAGTTACAGCAAATATTTTATCACTTAAACCATTTAACCAAAGGTAATATAAGCATGAAAACGGTAAGGAAATGTCACCTGCTTGTTTAAAAAAAAAAAAAAAAACTATATTGTTAAAATTACTCATTTCTCTTCATATGTTAAAATTACTCATTTCTCTTCATAGATACTTTAAATTCATAGCATATTTTTCCTCTGCACAGGAAATTTGGTTAACCTTATGTATTTTTTCCATTCAGAGTCTTGTGTTCTTTCTGTTAGTTATTTTTTTCTGAATTTCCCTCTTCTATAATAAATAAAAATTAATGCATTTTTATTTTAGTTTAGTTATGTTAAAGATTGTTTGCCTAGTTTTTTCCTACCAGCATTATTTATGCCATCTCCCCTATTAGTACCATCCCCAAACTCAATTAAATTACTGTTCATAACTCTTCTAGGGAATGAAAATGTCAGCTGAAACCAGGTAGAATGTCAAATCTTATGCGAACACTTTTCAAATAAGTACACTTTCTGTTTAAATAACTTAACCTATATTTTCAGAACATTTAATTTATTTTTCAGTACACATTCGAGTGAATTTATCAAAACTACTTTTGATACATTTAATACAATTGGATAGGCTATAATACTTGGCACACAAAGTGATAAACCTCTTCCATAATTCATAAAAGATAACTCACTAACATTTTATAATTTTGAATAAATTTCACAATCTCAGCCCATACACTTATGAGACAATTAAAAGTGAAGTATTCTATGGATCTACTTTCTTATGATACAAGGCAGGGCAGGAATTCACATTTCCAGGCTTTACACAAACAAACGAGGACTGTCTCCACAGTAGAAATAGTGGAAAATCATTAGGATTAAAAATATATCATACTTGTCAAATGGAGGCAACACATGCTTATAATTTAATTTCTCTTGTTTTGCATTTTTCTTCATTGCCTTGTTTTCTTTCTGTGTGTATCTTCCTTCCCTCCACTCTAGATCCTTTTATCACCTCTTGCTTTCTCTACTTGAACTCGAACTTTTCAATGTCTTCCTCTACTAAAAGGTTTTTATTTCCACCAACTTTGCCTACCCAAAAAGTTCTTACTTCTTTAAATTATTATTCTTTAATAATTCCTCAGGAGTTCAGTAAATTAAATTCAACAAATATTTGTATGTTCCTATTGCATGCCAAATATTATATGAGTTGATCTGTTTATAAGATATTTAAATGTATATAAAATGTCTTCTAGAACACATAGATAGATATATGGGTAGTTATGATGTGATAATTATTGTAAAGTAGACATATAAATGCTAATGGAATAGAAAAGAGAAACACTAATTCAATTTGGAAGGTTTGGGTGCATGTTTTTGAAGGCTTCTGTAGTGTTAAGTGGTTAAGTGCTATGGCTGCTAAACAAAGCGTCGGCAGTTCAATCCACCAGGCGCTCCTTGGAAACTCTATGGGGCAGGTCTACTCTGTCCTGTAGGTTGCTATGAGTCGACATCAACTTGACGGCACTGGGTTTGGTTTGGTTTTTGGTAGGACAAGGTAACTAAAGCATTTTATTGTTGTGTGCCATTGAGTTGATTCCAATTCATATTGACCCTATAGACAGAGTAAGAACTGCCTCATAGGGTTTTCTAGTCTGTAATTTTTATGGGAGCAGTTCACCAAATCTTTTCTTCCATAGAGAAGCTGGTGGGTTCAAACCACTGACCTTCAGTTAGCAGCCAAGCATTTAACCATTGTGGAACCAGGGCTAGGAAGAAAGCCCTAGCAATTTACTTCCAAATAAAATCAGCCAATGAAAATCCCATGGATCAGAACAGCCTAATTCCTTTGTGCATAGGATCACCATGGATCAGGTCTGACTTGAAGAAAACTGAAGCATGCCTTGTGGTTAACAAGGTGGAAAAAAAAGTAAAAAGAAAATGCAGAAAAGAGAGAGGAAAGAGTATTCTTAGGAAAGGGAAAAATAGTACAGATACAAGATGACAGAAATCTCCATGCAAATTTGTAGTAATTGTAATTATTTTAATATGGCTGGATTTTAACTTGGTTTGAAAAAATCAGTGACTAATACTGTGGAAGTAGTAATCAGTGGGAGAGCCATAAATGGCATTGCATGAATTTCTGGGACGAAATTGTTCTTTTCAGAATAAATTGGTAGGTATTTAATAAGGGATATGGTATTAAACTACAATCAAGATAATGGACTGTGAATTATGGGGAATATTAGAGTTGGTGATATTGGTTAAAGTATTTAAAAAATGCATGAAAATTACTGGAAGAGCAAGGACTGAGACTGTAAAAGTAACAATGGTAAAATAAAAATTGATTTTAAAAAAGGTATTTTGCTGTTTTTTTTTTTAGGTCAGTAATCAAAATGGGCCTAGAAACTTATGTAATGTGAGAAGTTTGTAAAAGGAAGGAGTTCAAAGAAATCTTAGGTTTTCTACCTAGATTACTGGATTGACCATAATAAAGGTTTATAATCTGAATAGAACTGTAATAATGATGATGGTGATGATAATGATAATACTTGCAACTAAACAATGGATATGTTGTTCTCTTTCCATGTATCAGAATAAATGCTACGTGCTTTGAATGAATTCTCCCACTTAAAATTCATAAGAACTCTGTGAGAGATTCCATAAATGTTCTCTATTTATATCTGAGGATCAGAGATGTTAAATTACTTTTCCAACTTCACAGTCTAGAACTTGGACTTATAAACACTAGACTTGACTGTAACATGAGTTAAGATGGTTTTGCCTAAAAATGATGAGTTTCATTTTAGATTGTGCTGAGTTTGAGATTGTCGTGTTTCATTCATGTGGCGGATATATATGCTACATTTTAAAATCAGATCCAAGGAGATGGATCTGGCTGGAGATAAAAATTATATCTCATCCACTCTAGGAATTTTCATCTTTTAATTCTTTGATAGTTCTCCTTGTCTCTAAATGTTTCATTTCTTCTTTTGTTATTCTGATAGCATGGATGATGGATGTCTTGAATTTGCCTTTTATTTCTGTTAATATCATAAGTTCAATATTTTTGTAATTTTTTTCTACATTTTGTTAGTTCCTCAATATACTTTCTAAATAATAAGTTTTTTTTTTTTTTTTCTTTAGAACTATGGAGTCCCTGGGTGGTGCAAACAGCATGCTTAGCTGCTAAAAGAAAGTTGGAGGTTCAAGTTTCCCATTGGCACCTGGGAAGAAAGTCCTGGCAAGCTACTTCTGAAAAATCAGCCATTGAAATCCCTGTGGAGCACAGTTCTCCTCTGACACATGTGGGGTGGTCCTGAGTTCGTGTTAGGAGACAGCAACAACTGGAATTAGACTATGCTTTATATTTCCTAGTTAAAAACCAAAAGTTTTGTTTTCTTTTATTTTTGATTTCAATAATTTTTGTTTAATTTTCAGAAATTATTTTATTTTATAATTTCTTTTTTTAAATAAACCAAAACCAAATCGGTTGCCATTGAGTTGATTTCAACTTATAGTGACCCTATAGGAGAGAGTAGAACTGCCCCATAGTGTTTCCAACGAGTGGCTGGTAGATTTGAACTGCTGACCTTTTGGTTACCAGCCATAGCTCTTAACCACTATGCCACCAGAGTTTCCCTCCTTTTAAATAGAAAATATTATTGTTTTATGGCTACAATAGCCTCTCAGCCTTCTTTGAATATATATGTAAAATGTTTATTTTTCCTATTCCCTTAAATATTTATTCTGTCTGTAGAGAATTGTAGTGAAAATATTTAAAACCCCAATGGAAAAGACATACAATGAATACCAAGGCATTTATAACCCAGGTTCAATAATTATCAAATTATTGATAATATTGCTTAACTTAAGCTCTTATGCACTTACGCACTTGTACGTTATCTTTATGTGAATTTCAGATGTAATATAATCAATAAATACTTCATTATATATTTTTAAAGTATAAGTGTACATTCCTAAAACATCAAAATGCCATATCATATTTAACAAAATAACAATTCTTGAATGTCATAGAATATCTAATAATTGTTTAAATCTTTAAAATATCTCATAAGTATCATTATACAATTCAAGAAAGAAAAGATGTTCATAGATTTTTAGTGGTATTAATGGTGGTAGTGGTTTATAAATCTTTTATTCTTCATTTCCTCTCCTTTTTTTTCTCTTTGCAATATTTTCATTAAATAACGCGGTACATTTTTGCAACAGGCATTCCTACTTTCTAAATTTTGCATCCCCATATTATTATTTAAAATGTTCCTTTAACCTTGTGCTTTCTATTCACGGTTCTGTAGACCTAGATACTTGTTCAGATTCAGTTGATTTTTTTTTTTTTTAAGGCACTTTTAAGAGAAGGAAGGCATGCAATGTCTAGTTTTCTTTCTTTATGAGATAAAAGCAGCCATTGCTTATCATTGCTTGGATTTGTTATTTAAGTATAGCAAAGCAATGATATTCTAATTATATCATTCTTCTTTCATTATTAGCTAGAATATTTCTAAAGGAAGAAACTTTTTTTTTTTTTTTAAATCAACTGGTATCTTACTCTGAGGTGAGGTTTTTCAAGAAGAGAGATAAATATTTGATTTTTCACTACTCCCTGACTTTACTTACCAGTATTCAAAATATTAGGTAAGATCACAGGTTTTACCTAAAAGTGACCGAAGAAGTTTCATTTTATATGTTTATGAATCATTGTAGGCACAGGAACTTAAAAATATATGGTGTGGTCTAATCCCTTGTGGTTACTACCATTACTGATAGTCAAATTATTCTAAAGCTTAGTCAGTATGAATCTCTTAAAATTACAGTTGTTATTCTTTAGATTTGATTACAGTATTTTTGATTGCTTCATTGCTTTATTTTGGGGACCAGTGGCATAGTGCTTAAGATTTCAAAATTTTGCCAAATTTTTGGCAGTTTGAATCCACCAGTGACTCTTTGGAAACCCTATGGGCAGTTCTATGCTGTCCTATAGGGTCGCTATGAGTTAGAACAGACTGAACAACAATGAGTTTGTTCTTTTGGCTTGCTTCATCTTATGATTATATTCTAGATTCAGCTTTCAAATATCCTTCTCCAGTATACGTGTCAGCCATCCCTCGTAGGATTCCTGATCATTTCTTAGTAGAACATGGCATTTAGACACCACAGTCTAGGCACTAGAGGTGAGCATTGCCACTGAAATACTAGGTCTTTTTAATAAACAGTAAATAGTAGCTATTTTTAAAGAAAAAGAAAACATAATTCTGATATTTCCTTGTCAAATTTAATTTTATGTAGGTTTAACTTAACATTTTTTAATTAGCATTTTTATTAAAAAAAAACTGGTACAATAAAGCACATAAAACAAACACATAGGTGAATAGGAAAACATCTTGAAGCAAATGGAGAGATTAAGCTTTTCATTTAAATAGAAAAAACATATGAGAGAGTAAATTTAGGAGGACAGGTAATAATAACAAGTTCAGTTGAGTTGGAGTTGAAATTGGGATATTTGGGTTGAGATCTCAATAAGGCATCAGAATGATATAGTCATAAGAGGAAGAGTGGGATGAACATAGCTAAAAACATTGTTGAAAATGTTCTTAAATTTGTAGAGTGAGAGGGAAGAGGGTCAAAAGTCGGTTTTCTATGAGTGCGGGGTATCTTCTGAGCTAAAAAATGAAGTGGGACCAACCATAAAGGTTAAATCTGCCAGAAGAGGGAACATAAAGAAACAGCAAGAAGGGTTTTTAAATTCTTGACATAACAAACAGTTTCATATGTCATAAAGACAAGAAATACAGAAAGGAAATGAAAAGTGATCATCTATGACAATAGTCACAACAGTTTAATTGGAGTGGCTGACTCAGAAATCACACTTCAGTGGTTGGGAGAGTAAAGGGATAAAAGGTGAAATAAAACAGAAAAAATAAGGAAAATAAACTATTGTTGAACTTTATAAATAAAAAGCAAATCTCAGTTGCCTGATTCTGTCACTGTTCAATCATTGTAATTTTCAAATAATGTGCTTAGAGAGCCTCAGAGGTCACAGGAAAGTCAAAGATGACACGAATATTATCAATTTTTATATACTAGGGTTCCATGAAAAATGATTATTAAGTTTCCATTAAAGATGATATTTAACCACAGCATTCAGTGTTTGAAAATTTATTTTTGAAAGCCATTGTTCTTAAATTACCATTCCCTTAGAAGGGAAATTTGCCTTTATTTCTTTTAAATTGGATCAAGACATATATAAAGAATGCTGTAAAACATTTTAACCCATAACAACATATTGCCATTTATATTTATCATTTTAAAAATATTCCATTTCTTTCTCGTGGTTCTTTTGAGTTACTCAACTCTGTTATAATGTAAATAATCTGAATTTTTATACATCACACATATTTCTGATAAATAATTATTAATAAAATAATAAAAATTTCTTGTAAAAACTGAAGCCTTTATAACTTTTCTCACTTATTAGAACACAATTTTCTCATAGGTCCCCAAGTACTAAATTAGAATATTATTTGAATGTTCTCCTTTGTAGAAATGATTTTTGCTAACTTTCCTCCGTTTTTCCATCAGAGGCAACATCTGGTAACATTCTTTATCATTGTCTCTCACCTTTCACTATATTATTTTTTTCTCTTAATTTGAAACAAGAAAACATAACTTATTTTAAAGGTAAACACAACAAAGTAAAATGAATTGATAAAAAACACCATTATACAAGATAATTTACATAAAATATGAATTTTGGTAACTCTTGCTAGATGTGCACAATTACACTATAAACCCAAAAAACCAAACCCACTGCTGTTGAGTCAGTTCCAACTCACAGTGACCCCATAGGGTTTCCAAGGCTGTAAATCTCTACGGAAACAGGCTGCCACATCTTTCTCCCATGGAGCCACTGGTAGTTTCAAACTACTGACCTTTCTGTTAATAGTCCATAGCTTTAACCACTGCGTCACACTACAGTGTCATTTAAATGCATCAATTTTTTGAAAAACATTCTGAAAATCACCTACTGATAAGTCCACTAACTTTTATACTAATATGAACTTTTCACTCCAATAATGATTCAAAAAGGTAGGTCATAGCTTTGCAGAGTATTTTCATGAAACTTGTTCCCTTTTCCTTGTGCTAAATGTAGCAGCTAGCGGAACATGTTTCCTCTAAGTGCTTGCTAGCTTAGTAGTATTTTTAAAATAGTGTTTTGTTAAACAAATAAAACACCAATGTGTCCACTCCCTTCCCTCAACAGATGGTCAACAGCAGATGGTGCAGATGATTGTTCATATATTTGTTAGAACAGCTTCAAGAAAAAAAAAAAATCCAGGTGTGTGTATCTGTTAGCATTTCATCCAAATTTAGCCAGTTAAAGACGTTGAAGAGTCTTTTTTAATTTATCCTCCCTTAGATTACCCCAAGAAAAGTTTTACTTCTAATGCTTTGTTGGCTGGTTCAACCAGTTTTCTTGTAATTTTCTTTCTCACTAATTCATGGCTTCTCCCTGGTAATAGCAAATATTTCAATTTTATAAAAAAAAAAAAATGGCTAATAATGCTTAACAGAGAAAAACAAAGCCACTAAAGCAAAAACACTACGTCAAAGTTTGCAATGAAACTACCTTTTTTTCTTATAGTTTTCCTTACATATAACCAGAAAAAATATTATGTGTAAGTACTCACATTCACAACTACAACATATGTACTTGTGTGTGTGTAATATACCTTATATATCTTTTCATATCCACATCAGAACTTTTACATCATTCCTTTAATAACTATAGATTATTCCTTTAAATGGATAATTTTAATATTTTTCTGTATCAACATTCACACATAAGTTTTATGTAGTTCTTTTGTGTGCTCTTTTTTTTCAGTAAAATGTTACAGTATTTTGCTTTTGCTGTTAGTTGTGTATACAATTATATTGGAGGCTTTCTAATTCCATGATTCTCTAGAACAAGTTAAGTAATAGCAATTGATATTCTCCTTGAATTTGTGATCAGCTTTACTTATGGAAGTGCCTGTATTTCAGCCATGGCTTTACAATTTTGGCATGCATATAATGGGTGTTATTATTGTCAATGTTCTTTCCAATGGCAAGTAGTTCTGTTTAATTTACTCATTTTTCTCTGAGTGCATTATTTTATATTTTATGAGGACATTTATACTTTCACTAATCCTAAGCAATCCATTAATGACATAAATAATATAAATGGCAAAAAGAAAACTAAAATATATATATATATATATTTTTTTTTTAAAACTAGCTGCTGTCAAATCAATTCCAACGCATGGTATAACCAACATTGTATTCCGCTACAGAAATATTTTAAAATTCCAGTGAAATAGAAACTGATGTTTAATTTTGCCTTTTTGATTTTTATGTTTTCATAAATGTATCTTATAACCTGACTCTTATTCCAGAAATAACTAATATCTTGAAATTGGTGTCTAAATATATATACAGGAAGAACGTGACATCAGAATTGGAGGAAGACTCATTAACAACCCAGATATGCAGATGACACAATCTTGCTTGCTAAAAGTGAAGAGGCCTTGAAGCACTTACCAATGAAGATCATAGACTAAAGCCTTCAGTATGGGTTGCACCTCAACATAAAGAAAACAAAAATCCTCACAACTGGACCAATAAGCAGCATCATGATAAACAGAGAAAAGTTTAAAGTTGTCAAGGATTTCATTTTACTTGGATCCACAATCAATGCCTATGGAAGCAGCAGTTAATAAATCAAATGACATATTGAATTGGGCAAATCTGCTGCAAAAATAACTCTTTAAAGTGTTAAAAAGCAAAGATGACACTTTGTGGTGTTTTCAATTGTCTCATTTGCATGTGAAAGTTGGTCAGGGAATAAGGAAGACTGAAGAAGAATTGACACCTTTGAATTATGGTGTTGGCAAAGAGTATTGAATATACCATGGACTGCCAGAAGAAAGAACAAATCTGTCTTGGAAGAAGTACAGCCAGAATGCTCCTTAGAATTGAGAATAGTGAAACTTCATCTCACGTACTTTGGACATGTTATCAGGAGAAAGCAGTCCCTGCCCTCTGCTTGGTAAGGTAGAAGGTCATCCAAAAAGAAGATCCTTGACAAGATGGATTGACACAGTTGCTTCAACAATGGGCTCAAACAGTGGCTGCAACAATGGGCTCAAATAGGGGCTGCAACAATAGGATCAAACAGCAATGATTCTGAGGATGATGCAGGACCAGGCAGTGTTTCATTCTGCTATACATAAGGTCACTATGAGTTAGAATCGACTCAAAGGCATCTAAAAAGCAACAATGCAGTATTTAAAAGTTACAGCTGCTAACCTAAATGTCAGCAGTTCGAATCCAACAGGCACTCCTTGGAAACCATATGGAGCAATTCTACTCCGTCCCGTAGTCGCTATGAATCAGAATCACCTGGATGGCAATGGGTATATATCCATATCTGTATCTATATCATCTCTCTCTCTCTCTAGGTATATATATTCCTAAAGTGAAGAGGATTTCACTTTCCTAAAGTCATGTTTTTATCATTTTGATTTTCTAACATTTCATATAAATAATATCATATTCTAAAACCTTTGACAAATTTTTAAGAAGTACATTTTTAAGCTTCATACATGTTGCTCTAGGCAGATGTGGTTTCTTTAACTGTTATAAATTTATCCACTTAATCTAATTTATGTTTTCCCATATAATATTATGAAATATCTAAAATTTCACAATTTATTTTATACTTTATTAAATTATCATCTCTAATTTCATTTTAATTTATTATTTGCCTTTTTATTTTAGTTCCATTTTGTTACACATTTGTTAAACTGATTTAAAATGCTTCATATATTTATTTATTTATTCTTCATTAGAAAAGTAATTTATAAAAGTATGACTTTATTTCATGCCTGATGCATGAGTTTTTTCACCTTTATCTTATAAATATGTTGTAATTGAAAAAAAATTTCTCTGGCTTTAGATTTGTCTTTAACATTGAATTTTATAGCACTTTAAAATTTCCAGTAACTAACTTTTTCTTCCTATCTTATGATTAACATTTCTTTTTAGTGCCCTGAGATCATACATTGTGATCTGTACAATTTCTTTCTGTGGAAATTGACTGAGTTGTATTTCATGTACCAGTTTATGACCCTTTTAGTTAATATTCCTTTCTTTTGAGATAATCCATTTGAAGAATTGATACACACTTTGTTTCCGTAATTTTTGATATATAATAAGCATTGTTATATTGAGAAAGTAGAACTCTATAGGATACAAATAAAAACAAAATCTGCTTTTATTCCCCTACTGTCCAGTCAAACTCATCCTACATAGCTAGTTTCTTCATGGTTCCTTAAATGAAAATTCAGAAAATTCTGATACTTTTTCAGCCATCCTTCATCCTGAATGGAAACAGAATTGTTTTCATAGCTTTTTGAAAATGTTAAATTATCTGGCCACATTCAGTTACAAAAAAGTTTCACTCCAATAATTAGTAAATGTTCAGTCCTAGCAGGCAGCATCACTTGGTACTTCGAGAGCATAAATTCTCTAGATAGACTGCCTGGACTCAAATCTCAGCTGTAATGTTTAACAATCCTGTGATTTTGGGAAAGTCCTTAAACTGGTTCTCCTTCAGTTTTCTCATCTGTAAAGTGAGAATAATAGCATCCAAGTCATAAAGCCTGATTTGCTTAGAATAGGGTTTGCATAAATTAAGTGATTATTAATAAAACTAGGAAGAAAACAGTTCTTCTGTTCCCTCTTGGGTAAATCAAGAATGAATCCTTAAATGTGAAGGTTTGGGGATATGGAGAGCTCCATCTCCATTTCTATGCCTTTCCTTTATCCCGATGTCTTCAGTAGATGGTTACGGATTTTGCCCTGACTTTGAATCTTGGTGAGAAAGTAAAGAAGCAGAAATACTTTACCTGCCTTGATCTGGCATTAGCAATCTCTGGGCTTGACTTATGTCTATTTCGTTCTCATTGTGATGGTTTAACTGTAAATCCCTTGATGTTTCTTCACTAACTGCTGGAGAGCACGTCCTCAAATGTGTAAAAATGAAGTCTCATTGATGGCTGAATCGTATATCGGTTCAATCACTTTAGAGACAACTTAATTATACCAAGAAAGTTAACATGCATGTGCTCCATGACCTTTAAATTTATATCTCAGTGTATACCCTAAGAAATTCTCATAATGTGTATAAGGAACCTAATATAATAACGCTTATTAAAGCATTTCTTGTAGTAATGAAAAAAGAGCAACTACCTAAAGATCACTCAATTGATATTTATACTGTAGCTTATTTGCACACATTATGTAAACTCTGAGAATCACTTGTCAGATTTTTTTCACTAATTTTCACACTGCTTTGCTCTATATTATCTATTTGAAAGTATCAGTTTCTTCAAATCTTGACTTTGTTCCCACATTTGTCTTAAACCCAGTGCCGTCGAGTTGATTTCGACTCATAACGACCCTATAGGACAGAGTAGAACTACCCCATAGAGTTTCCAAGGAGCACCTGGCAGATTTGAACTGTTGACCCTTTAGTTCGCAGCTGTAGCCCTTAATTCTTAAGTGTTTTGGAATTCCAATCCCTAGTTCTGAAGTCGACACTATCTTTTAATGCTCATATCATGTGACTGATGAAACAGAAAATTCTGGATTATTAGGGTTAATACAACTTCAAATCACTTCATCCCTCCCCTTACATTTATTACACTAATAGCATTTAAAACCTTCCAAGTGCTTTAAACGTAGCTTATCAGGTCATACATGTTTTGGCTCCTGCTTGTATTTTTCACTTTTATATACCATACTGCCCACATTATCCTTCCCATTGTTTTCTGAATGGACCTGTAACTTATTATGTCACAGCTGAAAGACACCTCAACATCTCAAAAGTCAACCCTCTCATATTCTTTCCTCCAAAAGCAAACATCCCACTACATAACACAACCATAACATGGTTTGTATGTAATCAAAATTCCTGTCAGTGTTTAGCATTACTATCTCAGTGCAGTGTCCCATGACGACACACATTGGCCGTAAACTCCGATTACAAGCTATAATCGGTTTTCATAGTTATCATTACAATTACAATTGGATAATTATGTTTCAATTACCTTTGTTTTATATCTGTCTTTCCCACTAGAATGTGTATATGTTGTTAAATAAAGGGATGAACGCATGCATGAATGATTGGATGGGTCAGGCCAACCTAACTTGGAATTTCCAATTAATGTCAATAAGCCATATGTTTCTTATCTACGAAACTGGATTGATAACACATATCTTAGAAAGTATTGGTGACTAAATGAAGCAAATTTTATAAACATACATTTTAAATCATGTAGGTAACCATAAACCATGGTTAGCTATTAATATTAACATTCTTATTCCGATTTAGATGACTATTTAAATACCAAAAAAGTACTAATTTATGAGAAGAGATAATATGAAAGATTAGGTAATCAGAAAATTCTTCTCTTGTAAATAATTAGAAATGCTCCAAACCAAAACTCACTGCTGTTGAGTTGATTCTGATCTGACTCCAAAAATCCGTTTAAATGACTAGCAAATTTTCAAAGAAACAAAAGAAAATGCCCAGGAGTCAACATGAAATGAAAATAAGATCAGTAACAGGTCTTGAATATTTGATAGTGCAGTGGTTAATTTTAGGGATCTAAGCTTGTGTTTTCACATTCCATTGGGGGCAAGAATTGAGACCTTGAACATGAGAAGTATGTGGTTAGAACTGAGATATCGAACTATATATAGCAACCTTGAGAGGCCTCATACTCAGGAAGGAACTGGGTAGCAAAATAAAGAACTTATCAGTATACAGAAATCATAAGAAAGATTGAAAGAATTGGCTAAAAAAGAAAAAAATATCCCACAGCGATGGCTAGATTTTTTTTTTTCTTTTTCTCATAGTGTAGTCCAAAATTGTGAGCTCATGACCCAAAATTGTACAATACAGGAGGACAAAACCTACCTTGGGTTAGAGTTATCACATATATCAATGAATTTGATTAGAAACCAAAACAGTCAGTTATATATTCACTGATTTATTTTCTATCTTTCCAAAATAATCCCCAAAGCAGGGATTTTTTTTTTTTTGATTTGTAGTTGTTGTTATTCTACCATTTACCCAGAATTAGAATGAATGAGATGAATGGCAGTAATCACTAAATAAATATTGATTAAATAACTGAAATCATATGTGTGTGTGTGTGTACATGTGTATATATATACACACATATATTTTCCTCATATGTATACATACATGTATACTATACATAATACCATTTAAGAGTACAGCAAATACTAGACAATGATTAAATGTTGAAATTGTGACATTATATATGCACATTAATATAAAGAATTAAATGAAAAAATTAAATATAATGTTTCTGGAAAATAAAATGTATATTTTTCAAAGCACAAGTGGACATATATAAAAGATAGGGTAGAAGATGACTTCCCTCATTAAAAAAAAAAAAAAAAAAATTTTCCCTCATGCTGGGTCAAAAATCATCGTAAAAAGAAAGAGCATATTGATTCTAAAAAATATCAGGGACCACATTAAGCATTAAAGAGCTTATCATATAATTTAAATGATAAAAATCATTAAACCAAAACAAAAGGAAATGCAAAAATACACTGACATATCCTAACAGAAATATAGGGAATAAATAGATAAAACCTAGAGAATACTAACAGCAAAACCGTGATATTCTACTTGAACTATAATGTAGCACCAGGCAATCATGGGTGATAATTACAGAGATACAGAAACTGGGTTTACCATCAGTTATGAGTTGATTTGATTTCCCAAAAAGGATATGTTCTAGTCCTAACCCCTTGTGTGAATGTGACCTTACTTGGAAATAGCATTTTTTTTATATGTAATTATTTAAGATGAGGTGTTTAGGGTGGGATCTAATCCAACATGACCAATGCCCTTATAAGAAGAAGAAACAGATGAAGAGAGAATTTGTGAAATCAGAGGCACAGATTAGACTTATGCTGCCGCATCCCAAGAAAGTCCTGGGATGAAGGATGGTTCCCTAGAGACTTCAGAAAGAGCAAGGCCCCATTGGCACTATGAATTTAGACTTTTAGTCTCCAGGATTGTGAGACAATGCTTTTTTTGTTGTTTTAAACCATCCAGTTTGTGGTAATTTATTACAGCTTTCCCAGGAAACTAATAAATATTTCGATACCAGAAATCAGGATGCTGTGAAAAAGAGAAAAAAAAAAAACTAAAAGTGTGGAGATAGGTAATTGGTAGAGGCTGGAAGAATTTTGAAACACTTGCTAGAAAAGTTTAGATTGCCTTGAAGAGACAGTTGGTAGTGGTTAAGAGCTTCATCTGCTAACCAAAAAGTCAGCAGTTCAAATCCACCAGGCACTCCTTGGAAATTCTATGGAGCAGTTCAACTATGTCCTATAGGGTTGCTATGAGTCGGAGTCGACTTGGCGGCAATGGGCTCAGTCAGGCTGCTAACCAAAAGGTTGGCAGTTCAAATTCACCAGCTGCTCCTTGGGAACCCTATAAGGGGTGGTACTCTGTCCTATAGGTTGTTTTAGTTGTAAATGACTTCACAGCAATGGGTCAAGGCACCTAGATGGATTCCCCGGGTGGCACAAATGGTTAAGAACTGAAATATGAGCTGAAATATTGATGATTTGAACTCACCCGGCAGTACCTTAGAAGACAGTCCTGGTCATCTACTTTGAAAGGTCACAGCCTTGAAACCCTATGGAGCAGTTCACCTCTGCACAGATGGTGTTGCCTGGAGTAGGAATCAACTAGAAAGCAAATAACTACAACAAGGTCTCTGGTAGGTCCCTTAGTGGCACACAGGGTTTGTGCTCAACTACTAACCTAATGGTTGATGTTACAAGCCCACCCAATTGTGCTGTGGAAGAAGGGCCTGGGAATCTGCTTCCATAAAGATTACAGCCAAGCAAACCCTGTGGAGCAGTTCTACTGTGTAACACATGGGGTTGCTTCCAGTCAGAATTGGCTGTATGATAATGAGTTAAGTTTTTTTGTTTTAAGTCCCTTAGGTAACAAAGACATTTTCATCAGATAGGACATTCCAAAAGCTTAGTGGCTACCTCATAGGAGCTTAAGCTAAAGGGCAGACCTCTCTTTGAGCAAGGCTAATCCTTTATTGAACAATGTGTATTGGTGCATTTATCAATGCCGCTATAACAAAGCATTTTTAGGATGTTATAGTATATATCAGAAAACCTTGATGGTATAGTGGTTAAGTGCTACGGCTGCTAACCAAAGGGTCGGCAGTTAGAATCCACCAGGCACTCCTTGGAAACTCCATGGGGCAGTTCTGCTCTGTCCTATACGGTCGCTATGAGTCGGAATCGACTCTATAGCACTGGGTTACTGGGATAGTATATCAAGTTGTTGATGCAGATTTCTAGTACTTACTGCATGAAAATAATAGATTCACATGCATAAAAAGTTATTTAATAAAAGGCAGTGTATTAAATATACTATTAGAACATACTGATAAAACGTTATGGCATTTCCCAGAGGAGGAAAAATCTTTTTTCCGATATGGGTATTAGAAAAATGTTTATGGTAGACTATGAATTGACCTTTATTTTGAAAGCTTGGTATATTTCACACCTCTGGGGAAAAGTATAGAAGAATATGATCTACAGCACAAATATTTAAATGCCAGATACAAAGAGCTTGTGAGAGAGATTAATATTCTTGAAGGAGATACATCTAAATTTACTCAATACAAACTCATGATAATATCTATGTCTTTGCTATGTAAATGAATACACTTGAAGATAGGCTGGCTTATCTGAAAAAAGTGATACATTTTTAAAGGTTTATGCTTTCGTTGTTACATTGGGATAGACAAAAAGGTGAAATTTTATATATTTATTTTATCCACCTGACTACTATCTCATTCATAAAGAACCAATAGTTTCATTAGCAGAATATATATATATATATATATTAATGAACTACTACCCATTAGTAGTTTTTCTTTTTCTTTCTTCTTTTTTTTAATGAGGACTACACAGATGATTGAATTTGAGAATGATATCAACAAGGTCATCTGCCACAAAAAGTTAAATCATGAAATGATGCCTACATTTCTCCACCTTACATAGAAACCAGTCTGACCTCTAAAAAAACCCCTAGGCAAAAGAAAGATAAATTGTGCCCTCTGCTTATATTTACAGTATATTAGGAAAAAAAAAAGAAAAAAAATTATTTTTTTAGAAGTTTACTTAAAAGAATCCCTGAGAATGAACAGCAAGGGTTCTCAATTATTTTTTCTAAACATACGGCTAAGGAACTTCTCTGGTATGGAAACAAACTGAGCAAAATCCATTCTCCTTGAAAACAATCCTCAGCTGGAAACAGGGGACAATTTCCTGTGATAAAAATGCTCTTGCCACAAACTCAAAAAAGACATAGAGTTGTCATCCTAATATACTTGCATTTCTATATACAAGTGGTTGTCAAGCATCTTGAACATAAGACAATTTGATTCAGCTACAAAATTCTTTTAAAATGAAAAGTAAATTTTATGTATTTTCTCCCTTGGTATTTTCAACAAAGCTTATGAGAAGGTAGAAATGTACCAAAATGCATTTTACTTTCTCCTTGTTTCGAGTGCAAGCTTCATATTTTCAAGGGTTGCTTCTTTATTTTAGCATTTACGTTTTGAAAAAAAAAAAAAATGTAAAAGCCTTGTTTCATTTCATTATCAGATAGAAAATGATTATGTAGGTTTTGTGTGACACCAACACATTTGTTTGAAAAATGTGATAAAATTACCAGTAAGATTAATGTTTATAATAGACAGTATCAGTATAAGTATCAGGGACAGCTACTGTTTTGGGGATATATAAATATATATAAATATTTCATGAATTGTCATAATTTTGTTCTAATTCTAAAACTTATTTTTTCAAAAATCTGTTTATACATAGTTACAATAATTTCCCTGTGAGAATCTTAATTAACAGTCTCTGAATGCCGTAAATGGTGCGGTTACACTCACAGTTAAGAGATTACAGTTGTAGTTTTACAACAAGCAGAACCAAAGTAAGATCATAACATTGCTGAAATGTACAGAAATTCCATGATGGGCAGAAACAAGACAATTTCTCAAAGCATATGTTTCCAAAGGCAACAAAATTTTGAAAGGCCCACAATCTAGTCACGCAATGGATGGGGGAACTTTTATAAAAATGAGAAACGATAAAATGCTCTGTAATTGTTATTGAATGTTTCAGGTTGTTTTATTTGAATACTTTATAAAAACAAATCTAGTGCATTCAAGGATAACCCAAAACAAAATTGCTGAGAATGACTAATCTAGTTATTTGAAAATCATTTTCATCAAACTTTTTACTGAAGCATACTATGAAATAGATAAACGCGTATGACTCCTAAGTGGATTTTCTCAAAGTGAACACAACAGATAGAATAACACAGAAACCTTGCCTCACACCCTTTCCAGTTGTTAGCGGGGCCCAAAGGTAAACAATACCCTAATTTCTAAAATCACAGATTATATCCTTCTGTTTGTTTTTTTAGAAGACTTTTTGTCTCCTAAATGTATCAATTTACATTCCCATGAGTACGATATGCAATTTTTATTTTTTCTACAAATTTGCATGTACTTCTGTGTTCATATGGTTTTCATTTTAACCATCTTTTCATGTAAATAAGGAGCCCTAGTGGTGCAGTGTTTAAGCACTCAGATGCTAACCAAAAGTTTGACAATTTAAACCCACTAGCCACTCTGAGGGAGAAAGACGGGACTTCCATAAAGATTAAAGCCTTGGAAACCCTATGGGGCAGTTCTACTCTGTCCTCTTTGTCCAGCTGGGCTACTATCATTCTGAACCAACTCCAAATTTTTTTTGGTTTTGCATGTGAAAAGGGTTACAGTGAGGTTTTAAATTATATTTCCCTGATGATTGAGGAACTTAAAGCTTTTCATGTGCTTAATGTTTTTCGATGTCATGGAGTTGGTTATGACTTATAGCAACCCTATGCACAACAGAATGAAACACTGTCTGGTCTTCTGCCATCCTCATAATTGTTGCTATGCTTGAGCCCCTTGCAGCAGTCACTGTGTCAATCCATCCTGTTGAGGGTCTTCCTCTTTTTTTTCAATTTTTATTGTGCTTTAAGTGAAAGTTTACAAATCTAGTCAGTCTCTCACACAAAATTTATATACACCTTGCTATATACTCCTAATTGCTCTTCCCCTAATGAGACAGCACACTCCTTCCCTTTACCCTCTATTTTCGTGTCCATTTGGCTGAGAGTCTTCCTCTTTTTCCCTGAACTCTACTTTACTAATATAATGTCCTGCTCCGGGAACTGGACCCTCCCGATAACATGTTCAAAGTATGAGAGACATACATGTCTCGCTTCTAAGGAGCGTTCTGGCAGCACTTCTTCCAAGACAGAATTTTTTTTGTTCTTCTAGTAGTCCATGACTAAAAGTCCATGGTATATTCAATATTCTTTGTCAACACCGCAATTCAAAGGCATCATTTCTTTTTTGGCCTTCTTATTCATTGTCCAGCTTTCTCATGCATATGAGGTCATTGAAAATATCATAGCTTGGTTCAGGCACACCTTAGTCCTCAAAATGACGTCATTGCTTTTTAATACTTTAAAGAGGTCTTTTGGAGTAGATTTGCCAAATCCAATGTTTTGGATTTCCTGACTGCTGCTTCTATGGGTGAAATTGTGGATCCAAGTAAAATGAAATCTTTGACAACTTCAACATTTTCACTGTTTATCATGATGTTTCTTATTGGTCCAGTTGTGAGGATTTTTGTTTCCTTTATGTTGAGATGAAATCCATACTGAAGGCTATAGTCTTTGATCTTCATCAGAAAGTGTTTCAAGTCCTCTTAGCTTTCAGCAAGCAAGGATGTGTCATCTGCATGTCTGCGGTTGTTAATGAGTCTTACTCTAATCCTGATTCTGCATTCTTCTTCAAATAGCCCAGCTTCTCAGATTAATTTCTCAGTCTACAGACTAAGTATGGTGAAAGGATACAACCCTAACACACACTTTTCCTGATTTTAAACCGTACACTATTCCCTTGCTCTGTTAGAATGACAGCTTCTTGGCCTATGTATAGGTTCCTCACGAGCACAATTAATGGTTCTGGAATTCCCATTCTTCAGAATGTTATCAATAGTTTGTTATGATCTACAGAGTAAAATGCTTTTACTTAGTCAATAAAACACAGGTAAACATCTCTCTGGTATTCTCTGCTTTCAGTCAATATTCATTTGACATCAGCAATGATATCCCTCATTCTTCCTGTTCTGAATCCGGCTTGAATTTCTGACAGTTTCCAGTTGATTCACTGCTATAACCACTTTTTAATTACCTTCACCAAAATTTTACTTTCATGTGATATTAATGATATTGTTTGATAATTTCCAGATTCTATTGTATCACTTTTCTTTGGGCAGGACGCAAATATGGATGTCTTTCAGTCTGTTGACCAGATAACTCTCTACCAAATTTCTTGGCAAAGAAGAGCGCGCAACTCCACTTCTTCATCCATTTGTTGAAATACTTCAATTGGTATTGTGTCACTCCCTGGAGGCTTGTTTTTTGACAATGCCTTCAGTGCAGCTTGGACCGCTTCCTTTAATATCATCAGTTCTTGATCATATGCTATCTCCTGAAATGGTTGAACTTTTTTTTTTTTCTGGTACAGCAACTCAGTGTATTCCTTTCATCTTTTGATGCTTCCTGTGTCCTTCGATATTTTCCCACAGAGTCCATGAATATTGCAACTAAAGCCTTGATTTTTTTTCTTCAGTTCTTTTAGCTTGAGAAATGCTGAGAATGTTCTTCCCTCTTGGTTATCCAACTCCAAGTCTTTGCACATTTCTTTACAATATTTTATTTTTTCTTTTAGAGCTGACTGTTGAAATTTTTTGCTCAGTTCTTTTACTTCATCATTTCTTCCATTCACTATAGCTACTCTCAGTTCAATAGCAAGTTTCAGAGTCTCTTCCAACATTCATTTTGGTCTTTTCTTTCTTTCCTGTCTTTTTGATGACCTTTTGCTTTATTCACGTAAAATGTCCATGATGTATCCCATAATTCCTCTGGTATTTAGTTATTAGTGTTCAACGTGTGAAATCCATTCTTGAGGTGGTCTCTAAATTCAGACGGGTTAGGCTCAAGTTTGTGTTTTGGCTCTCATGAGCTTGTTTTAATTTTCTTCAGTTTCAATTTGAACTTGCCTATGGGCAATTGATGGCCTGTTTTGCAGTGTGCCCCCGGCATTTTTCTGACTGATGATATTGAACTTCTCCATGGTCTCTTTCCAAAGATGTAGTAGATTTGATTCCTGTGCATTACATCTGACAACGTCCAGTGTATAGTCACCACTTATGTTGTTCAAAAGGGTATTTGCAATGAATAAGTCATTGGTCTTGCAAAATTCTTTCATGCATTCTTTGCTGTTGTTTCTATAACCAAGGCTGTATTTTCCAACTATTGCTCCTTCTTCTTTGCTTCCAACTCTCACATTCCAATCACCAGTGCTTATCAATACATACTGATTGCATGTTTGATCAGACTGCAGAAGCTGGTAAAAAATCTTCAATTTCTTCATCTTTTGCATTAGTGGTTTGTGCCTAAGTTTGAATAATAGTCATATTAACTGGTCTTCCTTGCAGGTGTTTGGATATTATCCTACACTGACAGTGTTGTACCTCCGGATAGAACATAAAATGTTCTTTTTGATGATGAATTCAATGTCATTTCTCTTCATTTTGTCATTCCTGGCACAGTAGACCATGTGGTTGTCCAATTCAAAATGGCCAAAACCAGTCCATTTCAGCTCACTAATGCCTGGAATGTTGATGTTTAAGCATTCTATTTCATTTTTGATGACTTCTAATTTTCCTAGATTCATACTTCGTACATTGCAAATTCTGATTATTAATGAATTATTGCAGCTATTTCTTCTGATTTTGAGTTGTACCGAATCAACGATATTAAGCGTATGCTTAATAGTGATTTCATTATCCTCATTTTTAAGCCTCTATTCAAAATAATGACCCTTATTATTGAAATGTCTGTTCTTTTGTCATTGATTTGCAGTTTTATTTTTTTATATTCAAGATACAATTCTTTTTTCATATAAGATAATCACAGTCAATATCATCTCCCAATAGGTGACTGAATTTTCACTTTCTGATGACATTTTTAATCATAGTTTCAAACTAGTTTGAACTGGTTCAGTGACGGCTGGTGAAGTGAAACTGGAAAAGACCTGAATTTTCACAATTTGGTTTATCCTAAATCATAACTAGAGCAGGAAAGTTTATGTGTCAAAGCCCTGGAATGTGGAAATCAGAAGAATCTTAGTATGCCCTTTCAGGGGCCTGATGTATGAGATTTGATCATTGCTAAGACTGAGGAGAAGAGACACACATTCGAATTGGGATGGTCTGCTGCCATCTTTGAGCAGGGCGCTGCTGTTTCTAACTCTGAGCAAAATCAGACAGGCAAGAGATTTGGTTGCTATTCAAAGCATATGCTGCCCCTGTTTTCTAAGATGGAGATTAATTTTCCAGCAGATCTTCAACCTATAATTTTTCCTTTTCCAGTTATGGTTCTGCTTTACCTAGATTTTAAAAATTTGTGTCTGCTAGGGCCTTAAACTCTAGCAAGCAGCTATCTAAGATGCATCAATTGGTCTCAACCCACCTGGACCAAAGGAGAATGAAGAACACCAAGGACACAAGTTAATTACGAGCCCAAGAGATAGAAGGCCACATGAACCAGAGACTACACCATCCTGAGACCAGAAGAACTAGATGGTGCCCAGCTACAACTGATGACTGCCCTGACAGGGAACACAACAGAGAATCCTTGAGGGAGCAGAAGAGCAGTGGGATGCAGACCCCAAATTCTCATAAGACCAGACTTAATGGTCTGACTGAGACTAGAAGGACCCCAGTGGTCATAACCCCCAGACCTTCTGTGGGCCCAGGACAGGAACCATACCTAAAGCCAACTCTTCAGACATGGATTGGACTAGACAATGGGTTGGAGAGGGATGCTAGTGAGGAGTGAGCTTCTTGGATCAGGTGGACACTTGAGACTATGTTGGCATCTCCTGCCTGGAGGGGAGATGAGGGGGGGAGGTTAGAAGCTGGCGAAATGGACACGAAAAGAGAGACTGGAAGGAGAGAGCGGGCTGTGTCATTAGGGGGAGCGTAACTGGGAGTGTGTAGCAAGGCATATATGGGTTTTTGTGTGATAGGCTGACTTGATTTGTAAACTTTCACTTAAAGCACAATAAAAATTAAAAAAAAAAAATTGGGGTCTGTTCCCATGTTGCTTCCTCGTCCGTGATCGAACCAGGAAGAGCTGGTCCAAAGCCCTGTTTTTAATGAACAAAATCTCTTAATTTTAATGCGGCTCAAATTATCAGTCTTTCATCCCTGCTTTTTGTGTCCTATTTGTAGTCAAAATATTATTCTCATGTATTTTTTTACAACCTTTTTTGTTTTTCCCTTCATATTAAATCTGCAATGAATCCATCTGCAATTAATTTTTGAATGAGGTATAAGGCAGGTTACAAGATTCATTTCATTCCTGGGTATATATCCAGTTGACCAAGCATCATTTATTTATAATGTTGTCTTTTATTAGATAGAAACCTTAGAGGCAGTGAATTTATGTTAACGGAGAGGAAAAACTGAGAAAAAGAGGTGAGAATGTTTACACCATTTGAAAAATGTAATCAGTGTTTTGACTTTTACATACATCAATAAAAATTTCCTATCATTCACGAAACTTCCTCCAGGTTGTTTTGTAATTCTTTCCTCCTTTCTCCTCTGCCTTAATTCCAGGCAAACACTAATCTGGGTTGTGTTGGTATACATTACTTTCCATTTTCTAGAATTTATATAAATAAAATCATATAATAAGTATTCTTTTTCTCTGGGTTATTTCATTCAGTTAATTTATTTGGAGATTAATCCATGTTAGTGCATTTGTCAGTAGATCATCACTTTTATTAAAAAAAAAAATTTTTTTTAATTGCTGAATGTTAAATCAATACTATATACTATGCAGAATTTTATGTATAGATGATAATGAGTTTATCCATTCACTTGTTGATGGATATATGAGTTGGTCTAAGATTTACTAATACAAATAAAGGTGCTATAAACGTCTGTGTACAAGTCTTTTTTAAATATATATTTTAATTTCTTATAAATACTAAGGACTGTGATTGGTTGATCCTATGATTGCTGTAAGTTTAATCTTTTAAAGAAACTTCCAAGCCATTTTCTAAAGTGATCTTATAATTTTTAATTTCCACCAGGATTGTATAAGATATCTGGTTGCTCTACATCATTAATGCCTGGTAGATTAGTCTTTTTAAGTTTGAAAATTCTAATAGGTGTGTATCTCAATGTGGTTGTAATTTGCATCCTTTTATGACAATTGTTAGAGTATCTTTTTTTTTTTTTTTTCTTAATGTGGTTGTTTGACTTCTCTAAATCTTTACTGAAGTGTCTGTTCAACCATTTTGCCCATATTTTAATTGGGTTATTTTATTACTAAATTGTAAGACTTTTTATATATTCTGAAAGCAATTCCTCTGTTAAATATATGTTTTGCCAACATTTTGCTAAGTTCACAGCTGGCATTTTCACTTTTGTAGGCTTCTTTTGAAGAACAAAATTTTCTGATTTTAGTGGGGCCTGATATCTTGGTTTTATTCTTTTGTATTTCTTGCTTTTTGTGTCATACTTAAGAAACATTTGTCAATCTCTGTCCAGAACTGTAAAGACTCTGAAGTTTTATCACAGTTATCAGCTAAGAATTTGGCTTTTCAGGATCTTTGTAAATCCATTAATTTACATATTTTTGATGTGTTTTAGACCATCGCATACATCATTTTCAGTGACACAGTGATTTTCTTATTTATTGCTAGTCAAGTGTATTTGACTCAGCTTGTGAATTCCTTTGACATGACTCAGCAGTCATTGATACCCTTTTTGTTTTCCAGAAGGCCAAACCGTTTTAACAATATACTGTGTATTTTTTTTCTAAATGACAATGCCAGCTATATATCCAAGGAGCCCTGTGAAGTCTTAGTAGAAAATAATGAGAGACAAGAAAATTGGTGCTAGAGAGACTCATTGTTACTGGTTTGGTCATAGCCTCTAATCGTGTTTAGGTTTCAGATCTATTGAATATGTTTTTTTTTTTTTTTAAAGAAAAATATACATCACAGGCTCATACCGATATACCAAAACCAAACCCATTGCTCCTGAGCTGATTTTGACTCATAGCAACCTACAGGGCAGAGTAAACTTTCCAAAGATTGGCTGTTGGATTTGAACTGCTGACTTTCTGTTTAGCAGCCGAAATCTTAACCACTGTGCCACCAGGGCTCCAAAACTGGTATATCTAATTCAAATGTAAGATGATGGTGATTTGAGACTTCTACTTCCAATCAAGACAGAATGACAAAGATCAAATGAATCCTTTTTGAGTACAGCACCTACTAAACAGAACAGAACAGAACATATAAAACAAAGGGTTTCAAGACATCAAAAATCAGGAACTAAAGTCAACTGTTATTTCAAAATAAGAGAGAAACAAGGTGAAGTAATAAGCACTTATTATCTCACTATGAGTCGGAATCAACTCGACAGCAGTGGTTTGGTTTTTGGTTTTGGATCTCACTGTTTCTTTAGATCCGGAGTCTTGGTATGACTTAGCTGAGTCCTCAGGTCAAGGTCTCACCAGGCTGAAATCAAGGTTTTGGTGGTGTCATCTCAGGCTCGGGATCTTCTTCCAAGCTTGTGGTTTTTAGCCAAACTGCTTTCCTTGCAGCTGTAGACCACATAACAGCTTCTATCTTGAAGGTGAACAAGACAGAGAGTTTCTGACCTCCTGGTGGTGCAATGGTTAAGAGATTGGCTGCTAACCAAAAGGTCAGCAGTTAAAATCCACCATTTACTCCTTGGAAGCCCTGTAGGGCAGTTCTACTCTGTCCTACAGGGTTGCTATGAGTCAGAATTGACTCCATGGCAATGGGTTTGATTTTTTTGGATTACACTCTTTCAAAGCTTGCAGTTAAGTCAGTCCCACGTGGGATAATTGCCCTTTTGATTAACTCAGAATCACTGTTTAGGATCTTAATTGCATGTTGAAAATCTCTTCAGCTTTGCCATATTCTATTTGTTAGAAACAAATTACGAAAAAACCAAGTGCCGTCGAGTCAATTCCAACTTACAGGTCCCATCTAAATTCAAGGGAAGAGGATTTTACTAGGAGTGTTAATATAATCAAAAGTCACCAAAATTTAAACATAAGGTTTATCCTGAGCAGTTACTCTGTATGTATATAGGGAGACCATTTTGATCCCAGAAAAAGCAAATGCCTGGAAGAAGCTAGGTACAATGGAGTTTATAAAGAGAAGAAGAGGGAGAAATATAGATCAATCTTTGGCTAATCTTAACATGATTGATCGAACCCTGCTCTCCACCTTCTACTGAGATCAATGGATATCAGTTCACAAGATACACTCTATGCCTCCGTCCAGCCATATCTTTTAAGATTCAGTTTTAGTAAGCTTGGCTTCAAACAAGCACTAAAGGATTTGCAACTTTGGGTCAAAGAAAAGCTGCTGGTGGGTTAATTTTGGTCAGTTTTTTCTTTAAAGTGAATGTTTGGTTTTGTGAGTAAGAAAACCTCAAATCAAAGCAAGGTATTTGCTATCGATCTCTGTCTTTGACAGAAGTTACTCACTGAGGGTGACACTAGAATATGTCAGTCATAGAACACAAAAGAATGAAAGAATAAAGAAATAAGTAGTCAAATGTTTCAGATTTTTTTCTCACTATTAAAATCTGCTTTCAGCTAATTGGATGTTTAAATAAAATTGTGAATAATGTCCCTGAATGGTGCAAACAGTTAAGTACTCAGCAATGGGTTTAGTTTTTGGTTTGGTTTACTAACTTAAAGGTTGGTAGTTGAAATTCACCCAGAGGAACCTAGGGCAAGAGTGATCTGCCCTAGGGATCACCTTCCAAAAGATCACAGGCATTGAAAATCCTATGGAGCACAGCTCTAGCCTAAAACACATGGATTCACCAAGAGTCAAAATTGACTCCATGTCAACTGGTTTGGTTTGGTTTATATCAACAGCAGAACAAGCAGACCAGACCAAGGGTGAAGAAATGAAATTACAGTATGTTCTTTCGTTTGAGGTTCTCATGCTAGATATGAAGTTGTATAATATCACTTGTAGGTAAACTGGGTATATACAAAGGTGTAAAACACAAATCCTAAAACAAAAAATGTTTGAAATAACAAAACCAAGGAATATAAACAATAAGGCAAAAATGGAATTAAATAAAATCACAAAAAATTTCTCAATCCAATATATGTCACTAAAAGAGAACAAAGCAGAAATTGGACACATAGAAAATAAGTAACAATATGGTAGATTTACACCAACTTGTATTCATAAGCACTTTAAATGGAAATGGTCACTAAAGGACAAAGATTGGTGAAATGGATAACTTTGCTGCCTGCAAGAAACTCACTTTAAAGACAAAACAAGGGTACAATCAAAAGAAATCTAATAAACAGAAGAAAGTTGAATGGCTTTTCTCCCCACCTGTTCTTAATTTCCTTCTTCCTCTTTTTCTCCTTTTGGAAGGATTGAATATTTTTATTATTCCATTTTATTTTCTCTTTTGACCTATTAGCTACAAAGTTTTTATTTAGTGTTTATTTAGTGATTCTTTAAGTTTCAGAGTATGTACCTTCGATTAATCACAGCCTACTTCTGGTATTTAATGTCAGACATTGTGTTCGTTGGGTCTTACTTGTAATTTTAGTATGGTTTTATTTACTTTTTATTTATCCTGGCTCTTTGTTTGCAATATTCCTAATTATAAACTAATGTGTTTACTGATGTGTTTACTAGGGCCCTTTTTTTTAGAGATTTTGAAACTTTTTGTTCTTTCGTCACTATTATTAGGCTGAACAACATATTCACACTTATATTCAACTGCTTTAAAACTTATTTTTCTGCTGTGTGCATTTCAAGAAATTATGCCTCAAAAAAAAAAAAGAAAGCTTGTAAAAATTATGTCCTTGCTCCCCCTTTCTCATTGGGAACTTGGCTTATGCTTGTTTTGGCTTTTTAGTTAGCTTTCAATTTCTATTTTAGTATTATAGCACGTTGATTACCAAATCTGCTGGCTTCTTTGACTTTTAGTATCATCCCTTTTACCGAATTCACACCGTTTCACCCAGAGCCAAGTATTTTCACATACTTGAAGGGGAAAAACAAAGAAATTGGTTACTAAATACTTACATACCTCACTGGTTCGTTCTTCCCTCTGGAGTCTTTGTGCCTCAGGCTCTACTTCCCCAGGCGTTTCTCTTAAAATGTCAGTCAGAATGTTTTGCTTTTTATTTTGTTTGTTTTTTATTTGTGTATCAATTAGCTTTTCTAGTGTTTCTTGACAGAGGCATCGTTCTCCTTCAAGTTACTTCATCATAGCAGCAGGTGGAAAATTGTGTGAATACATCTTATCACTTCCAATAAGATATTTGTCTTTCTATAGACTAATTTAAATGACTAAATGAAAACATATTTGTGCTTCAACTTATAATTTTTGTATTGCTATTTGACTTCTATATCTGTAAAACTCTCTACCACAAATTAATCCCACAGAATATTGGCTCCATTCAAAAAGAAAAATGGACAAATCATATTTGCACAACTTTATGTCCCTAAAAATACGTAGTGTTCAATCACTCAAGACTATTTTTATCTATATTTCATCATTTATCCCTTCTATGCAGCTACGTCAAATGTCTAGCTCTTGCACTCTGTTTTCAATGTCCATCTTTGGTTATATTATCCTTTCCTTTTATCTAATTTGTCTCAAAAAGACAAAAAACACTAACTCCCTCAATTCCGGCATGACAGATTTTTTTTTTTGATGTTCTCTTTGCTTCCATGCTTAGTGGAAAACAAGTCTGTCTTTCTGGTTAAGATTTGTAATCCCCTCTCCACACTTCATATTCTCTCTTCCTGAGCTTTGCCACGTCTCCTTTATCTTCAGCGCTTTTCCACTGGCTCTATTTAATTTTATCATTTGCACTCCCATTATTTCTTCATCTGCCTTTTACTCTTTCACAATCAGCTAATGTGACTCTTCTCTCTATCATTCCCGTGTTAGAGCAATGTCTACATCAATGGTCTTATGCTCCAGCCAGCCATTGGTCATATTCTGGTACTTAAAGTAGTGAATTTTTATCCAAACTTTCATTATTTAGGTGATCGTTTTATCTTTGGAGGTCGTTTTTTTTTAAATCTTGATTTTCTTTATTCTTCTCTCTGGTGATTCTGAGAGCCTTCACCTGTTTGTGTATTTCAAAGTCTGTTTATGTTTTCACTTTCCAAATCCACAGTAGTATACTTAAGGCATGCAATATTATTTGTATCACTGAATCTAGACTACTCCTTGACATGTAATTGATAATAAATGTATGCTAAATAGCAAATCTATAGGTGGATTGGTATTTGAATTAATTAATCTTCCTTTTCTATGACTCAGTGTCCTTTCTCTATCATTTCCTTTAAAAAAAAAAAAAACTCATTGTCGTTGAGTTAATTCTGACTATAGAGACCTATAGGACAGAATAGAACTGCCTCATAGGGTATCCAATGAGCGCCTGATGGATTCAAACTGCTGATCTTTTGGTTAGCACCCAAGCAATTAACCACTGTCCGCCAGGGCTCCTCATTTTCTTTACTTGCATATTAATATTTATACCATTCAGAATTCCATTCTTGGCATTCTTTTCTCACTTTACACGTGCTACTTTAGCTCTTTTATGCTAAGTCGTGACTTTCACTAACATGCGTGTGTGTAATATGTTTCTCAAATTGTACTTGCATAGGCCGTATTTTCTTGTTCATCAGTGTCCCTTGAAATTGTCTTGAAAGTCCAAATACAAATACATCTTTTTCCAAAAAATAAGCTGATCTTCATTAGTGTTCATGATGACTCTCAAACCAGCAACATGGTAGCAATTATTTCATGTTTATTCCATAACACCTCCTGTAATCGGTAACCATGTTCTAACAATAATTATTTTTTCTCTGAGCACAAACTAATAAATGTTCACATTCCATTATTTTGGAAAACAAAAAGAAGAAAAAAATGTATGAAATAATCTTAACACCTGGAGTTAAACACTTATTTTTTCTCATGCATATTTTCAATATGAATAATTGTACTGGCCACCTAATTTTGTGTTTGATTTATATTGTGTAATACATAAGAATTTTTCTGAACAACACATAATTATCCGCCTCTATTAAATGAAACATTTAGTCAGTTTCCATTCATTTTACTATTATAAATAATTTTGCATGACTTCTTTGTGCAAGACACTATTTTTTTTACAACAATTTCTGTGTTGATTCCCAGAAGTAGAATAACTATCAAAAAATATGAATAATTTGAAGACTCTGCATAGGTATTACCAACCTATTTCCCAAAAGAGTTGTAACAATTTATACTACCTTCAGCAATGTTGCAGCATCACATTGTTGTTTGAAAACTGTCTCTTGGTCTATGTACAAGTTCTGCATGACCACAATTAAGGGTTCTGGAATTCTCATTTTTCCCAAGGTAATCCATAATTTGTTGTGACCCATGCAGTAGAATGCCTTTGCATAGTCAACAAAACACAGCTAAACATTTTTCTGGTATTCTCTGCTTTCAGCCAAGATCCATCTGACATCAGCAATGATATCCCTCCTTCCATATCTTCTTCTGAATTGGGCTTGAAATTCCAGCAGCTCCCCATTGATGTACTGCTGAGACAGTTTTTGAATTATATTTACAAAAATTCTACATGCATGTGATATTAATGATATTGTTTGATTATTTTCGTATTCTGTTCAATCACTTTTCTTTGGAATAAACACAAATATGGATCTCCTCCAGTTGGTTGGTCAGGTAGCTGTATTCCAAATTTCCTGGCATTAACAAGTGAGCACATCAGTGCTGCACCCGTTTGTTAAAACATCTCAATTGGTATTCCGTCAATTCCTGCAGTCTTGTGTTTTGCCAATGCCTTCTATGCAGTATGGACTTCATCCTTCAATACCATCAGTTCTTGATCATATGCTACCTCCTGAAATGGCTGAAAGTTGAACAATTTTTATTTTTGGCACAGTGACTCTGTGTATTCTTTCCATCTTCTTTTGATGCTTCCAGTGTTGTTTAATATTTTGCCCACAGAATCTTTCAAAATTACAATTGGAGGCTTGAATATTTTCTTCAGTTCCTTCAAATTGAGAAATACCTAGCATGTTCGTTCCTTTTGGTTTTCTAACTCAAGGTCTTTGCACATTTTTCATTAAAATGTTTTATTTTGTCTTCTTGAGCCACCCTCTGAAATCTTCTGTTCAGCTTTTTTACTTCATCATTTCTTCTGTTTGCTTTAAATACTCTAAATTCAAAAGCAAGTTTCAGGGTCTCTTTTGAACTCCAGTTTGGTCTTTTCTTTCTTTCCTGTCATTTTAATGACCTCTTGCTTTCTTCATGTATGATGTCCTTGATGTCATACACATCATCTGTTCTTTGGCCATTAGTATTCAATACATCAAATCTATTTCTGCTGTGGTCTCTTAATTCTGGCAGGATATACTCATGGTTAGACTTTTGCTGTCATGGACTTGCTTTATTTTTCTTCAGCTTCAACTTGACCTTGCATAAGAGCAATTGATGGTCTGTTCCACAGTTGGCACCTAGCTTTGTTCTGATAGATGATGCTGAATTTATGCAATGTCTTATTCCACAGGTGTAGTCAATTTGATTCCTGTATATTCTATCTGGTGAGGTCCATGTCCACCATTTCTGTTGTTTAAAAAGTATTTCCAGTGAATAGGTTGTGGCTCTTGCATAATTCTTTTGTGTGATCTCTGGCATTTTTTCTATCACAAAGGCCATATTTTCCAACTACTGATCTTTCTTCCTTGTTTCCAACTTTCAAATTCCAATCACCAGTAATTTTTAATGAATTTGATGGCATGTTTGACCAATTTTAGACTGCAGAAGTTGTATCATTTTATGCATCAGCACTGTATCTTTTCACCATACTTAATCTGTTTGCTGAACAAATAATCTGAGCATCTGGACTATGTAAAGTGGAACGCTGCGTCAGAATTGGAAGAAGTCTCATTAACAGCCTGAATATACAGATGACACACCTTGCTTGCTGAAAATGAAGAGTAGTGGAAAAATTTTTGATGAAAATCAAAGATTACAGCCTTCCATATGGATTAAATCTCAACATAAAGAAAATAAAAAGCCTCACCACTGGACCAATAAGCAACATCACAATAAATGCAGAAGATATTGATTTTTCAAATATTTCTTTTTACATGTATTCACGATCAACACCCATGATTAATAACTACATGTACCTTAAGAAATAGGCCTCAACAATAAACAATAGGAAAAGACACATATCTAAGAAAAATTTATAAGTATATAAAACCTATATGTAAAGGAAAATATTTCATTATAACTTTTATACAATATAAATTAGTTAGGTATTATCAATATATGAAAGTCCCTTACCTTGCAATTTCAAAAAATATTGTTTATTATTTGGCACTATTTTATCAAGATAATGTCAATTTTCAGGCTACTTCAGTTTTGGGCACTTTGATTTTATGTTTTACAATTTATTTCTATATTCTTTCTAATAAAAAAGATCTATCTTCATCTCATATGTAGTTATAGGCATACTTTCACATTCATAATCATATACATTTGTAATGCTGCTTATATATCTCATTTATTTCTTGAGGATAATTTGCCTAGACACCTCTGACTTTTATTTCTAGACTGAACCAATTGATTTTAAGCTTACCAAACAACTGTCACATTGGGATTTGATTTTATCACATGCCCGGTTTATTTCTAACATTTTGACAAATCAGCTTACTGAAGTATAAATTACTTACAATAAAATGTTCTAGTATAGTGTACGGATTGATAATTTTTGACAAACTTGTGTAACAGCTATAGAATCAAGAAACAGGGCATTTCTACCCTCTACAAAAGTTTCTTGGAGGGTGTGCATGCAAGAAAGAGAGAGAAATATAAGTTGAGTGGGGCATGATTATTTAGTCTCCTGTTTATACTCCTCAAATTGCTTCCAGTGTTTGCCCGTTAAAAAAATAAAACTACTATAAACAATATTACGCATATATTTATTGACATATGTCTTCATTTCTTTTCAGTAAGTATCTAGGGTGGAATTGCTGTGCCATATATTAAGCATACACACATGTATAAGAAATTGTCAAACTGCTTTCTAAATTGGTTGAACAAATTTGCATTTCCTCCAAAAATCTATGAGTGCTCCAGTTGTTGTGCATCTTTGCCAATGCTTGCTGTTGTCTGTCATTAATTTTAGACATTATGACAATTTCATAATGGTACCTCATTGTGATCTCAATATGCATTTGCATTTCTTTGCTATCTAAGATAGTGAGCATTTTTACTGGACATTTTTTCCATATTCATATCTTTGTGTGTGAATGTTTCTTAGAAGCAAGAATGGAGAGACTTCATCTTATGTGTTGTTTTTATAATGTTAGAATGATTCTTTTTGGAAATAGGGTATACTCTTTAGAAGGAAGTTATTTGAATTTCAGAAATTTATTTCTTTCACTTCCAGTATTCGTCTCTATTTAAATGTACATTTGGCTTTCAAATTGCAAAGGAAATTATTTCACTTTAAGATTCCAAGGAAAATGTTTTACACACATATGAAATATTTTATTTTGGAAATAACAGAACACTATGTAAAATGTTAGAGGCAATGGTAGTTCAGTGGTAGCACTTTTGCTTTCCAGGCATAAAATAAGGGTTCATATTCCAGCAAATGTGCAGCCCCACCTCATGCACAACCACCATCAGTCTATCAGTGGAGGCTTTCAAGTTGCTATGATGCTGAACAATTTTCAGCAGAGCGTTAGACAATCTACTTCCAAAAATCTGCCAGAGAAAAATCATATGCATCTACAAATGATCCTGGGGATGACACAAGATCAGGCGGAGTTTCATTCTATTGTGCATGGGGTCGCCATGAGTCAAGGGTTGAGTTGACAGCAGCTAACAAAAGCAAACCCATTCAGAGGTGGGGCCAAGATGGCAAAGTAGCCAGACACTTCTGCTGATCCCTCTTACAACAAAGACCAGAAAAAAAAACAAGTGAAATGATTATATTTATGACAAGCTAGGAGCCCTGAACATTAAAGGCAAAGTTAGAAAACAGACTTAGCGGCAGGGGGAGAGAGAGACAGTTCAGAAGCAGAGAGGAGTTGCCGGACCTGAATCAATGGGATCCCCCCAGGCATCATTCCCAGGAGAGACTGTAACAGGCTGGTAGTAGTGTTCAGCTGCAGTCTCCTCAGGGAGAAACAGCCAGACCATAGCCTACTCACACCTCCGGAATCAGAGAAGAAAGGTGCTCTCGTCAAAAGCTAAGTACTTGCGTATATTTTACCACCCCCCATCCCCAAGTCTGCTTCAGTTGCAGTTGATTTCCCTGAGCCTGAGATAGCTCCTGCTGAGTGTTCTGAGCCATTCTCTTGGCCTTGGAGAAGGAATAAATTTACAATTGGGGGAAAAGATAATTTGACAGGACAGAAACAGCTCCTGTAGAGGCATAAACGGTCCATGGACTTTGAATATCCTTCCCCCCAGCACGAACCTGTGTAGACCTATTTCAGGAGAATAGGCCCTTGTTGGCAGACTACAACTGTTTCAGCTGTGTAGTGGAGAGGTGGGTGTTTGATGTTTGACACTGCTTTGCCTATTAAACAGGTGAAGACACCTACCCACATCAGGGGCCTAAGGACTGTTTGCTCCACTCAGATCACCCAGCCACCTGTGACAGGGGTTCAAGGATTACTGGTACCTCCCAGTCCTTACAACCAAAAACATTGGGAGCACATGGTTCATCTGCAGAACCCATCCACCTATGCGTTCTAGGGAACAGAGATGCACTTTCCTCACAGACACTTGGGGGATGGTAGTCAGCCCCCTGCCTTGTTCAGAAGTGACCCCCTGCTGCAACCAGATACCTGTATTTACACCAATCACCCATGCCCCTCTAAGACTGTAGGACAGAGACTGTACCAAACACTTGATGGCCAACTACCTGGACACCTGAGCTGAATCCATACAAGAAAAATGAATGGACTCCTGGGCTGATATATCTGATAACAGCTCTAGCCACCTGGTGACCGGATGTCAGAGCTTCAAAGATGAAAATAATCAAGCTAGCTCACTCAAGGAACCCATTTGGGCATATCAAGACAAAACAAAGCAAGAAGCTAGGATACAGTAAGCAAACATTAAATAAACTAATACAATAACTTACATACAAAAAGAAGGGCCAAAATCAAAGAATTATCCCTACTACTTGAACAAATAGAAAGAGAGCAACAAAAGAAACCCCCAGGCACCAGAAAACAAATAATAAAAATTAGAGCAGAATCAAATGAAATAGAAAACAGATATACAATTGAAAGAGTTAACAAAACCGAAAGCTGGTTCTTGGAAAAAATTAACAAAATTGATAAACCATTGGCCAAAATGACAAAAGAAAACCAGGAGAGGAAGCAAATAACCCGAATAAGAAATGAGATGGGCCATACTACAATAGACCCAACTGAAATTAAAAGAATCATATCAGATTACTATGAAAAATTGTACTCTATCAAATTTGAAAACCGAGAAGAAATGGATGAATTCTTAGAAACACACAACGTACCTAAACTTCATAAACTGAGGTAGAACAACTAAATAAACCCATAATGAGAGATTGAAAAGGTAATCAAAAAACTCCCAACAAAAAAAAAAAAAGCCCTGGCGCAGATGGCATCACTGCAAAGTTCTACCAAACTTTCAGAGAAAAGTTAACACCATTACTACTGAAGGTATTTCAGAGCATAGAAAAAGACGGAATACTCCCAAACTCATTCTATGAAGCCAGCGTATCCCTGATACCAAAACCAAGAAAAGACAACAAAAAATAAAATAAAATAACAGATCTATACCCCTCATGAACTTAGATGTAAATATTCCCAACAAAATTCTAGCCAATAAAATTAAACAACATATCGACTGCCATGATGTTGTAACTTCCACCCAAATGATTGGGTGGGACTATGCAAATAAGGTAATTGTGGCCCACCAAAGGGTTGGTCAGTTTTTCCATCCCACTAATCTTAAAAGAGAGCCAATTCCAGAGCAGAGAAAGGATCTCACCACCACCAAGGAACAAGGGCCAAGAGCAGAGTGCATCTTTTGGACTGGAGATTCCTGGGCTGAGAAGCTCCTGGAACCAGGAGACTGAGAGAGAGAGCTATCACACTGAAAACAGCAAGATGGCAAGAAGCAACTGCAGAGAAACAGCAGCAGAAGAACCAGGAGACTCTAAGGTGGGCTTTCCAGCCTACATAGTAAGAAAGAAGCTTAATGCCTTCTGGCAGGAGGCTTGCTGGCCTTGTAGGGTACCTCTGGGCACTTGGTGGAGCTAGGTTTGCTGACCACAGAGCTACAGTTGAGTGCCCTTGGGCCAAGGCTTACTGGTGGAGTGGAGTGCCTTGGAATAATTATCCTCAGAGCTAAAAGAACATGGTACACTGGTGGCTTTCATGTTGCTGTGACACTGGAAGGTATACCACCAGTATTTCAAATACCAGCAGGGTCACCCACGGTGGTCAGGTTTAGCTGAGTTTCTAGACTGAGGTAGACTTGAAAGAAGGACTTGGTGGTCTACTTCTGAAATAATTAGTGCCTAGGATATCAAATACACATTCCTTTTCATTTTTTATGACTGGCCATTTTCCGTAATTCATTGTGTGGATTCCATATTCTGTTTATTAATAAATTTTTGCAGCTGTTTCTTTTCTTTCTGAGTTGTGCCACATCAGCAAATGAGGATTTGAAAAATTGACTACATTCACATCATTAAGGTTGGCTTTAGTTTGAGGAGACAGCTCTTCTCAAGTTGTATTTTGAATGCCTTCCGATCTGAGAGGTTCATCTTCCCATACAAAATCAGACAATACTCTGCTGCTGTTCACAGGTTTTCTCTGGCTAATTTTTTCAGAAGTAGACCACCAAGTTCTTCTTTCAAGTCTACCTCAGTCTAGAAACTCAGCTAAACCTGTCCTAGGCATTAGTGGGAAACCCTAGTGGCGTAGTGGTTAAATGCTACGGCTGCTAACCAAAGGGTTAGCAGTTTGAATCCACCAGGTGCTCCTTGGAAACTCTCTGGGGGCAGTTCTACTCTGTCCTATAGCATCGCTATGAGTAGGAATCGACTCGACGGCATGGGGTTTGCTTTTGGTTTTAGGCATTAGTGAGATGAGAGTGGGCTAGTATTGGCCTTTTTGAATTGGACAATCATATTGTCTATTAGGCTGGGAATGACAACTTGAATAGGAATGGTGTCACGTTCATTGGCATAAAGAACATTTCAAGATCCATTCTGAAGCACAACTCTGTCAGTGATGGGATAATATCCATATGCCTTCAAGGAAGACCAGCTAATGGTACTACTATTCAAATTTACACACCAACCACTAGGACTAAAGATGAAGAAATTAAAGATTTTTATCAACTTCTGCAGCCTGAAATTGACCAAACATGCAATCAAGATGCACTGGTAATTGGTGGTGATCGGAATGTGAAAGCTGGAAAAAAGAAGGAACACTCATTGGAAAATCTGGCCTTGGTGATAGAAAGACACCAGAGATCATACGATAGAATTTTGTAAGACCGACGACTTCTTCATTGCAAATAACTTTTTTCTCAGCAACATGAATGAGACTGCACACATGGACCTTGCCAGAGAGAATACACATAAATAAATTGACTACATCTGAGGAAGGAGACTATGGAATAACTTAATATCATTAGTCAGCACAAGGCCAGAAGAAAACTGAGAAACAGATCATTAATTGCTCAATGCAAGTTCAATTTGAAGTTGAAGAAAATTGAAACAAGTCCAAGAGACACAAAGTACGACTCTGAGTGTATCCCATCTGAATTTAGAAACTATCTCAAGAATACATTTGATGGACTGAACACTATACACTAGATGAGTTACAGAATGCCATCAAGGACATCATACATGAAGAAAGCAAGAGGTCATTGAAAAGACAGGAAAGAAAGAAAAGACCAAATGTATGTCAGAAGAGACTCTGAAACTTGTTCTTGAAAGTAGAGTAGCTAAAGTGAATGTAAGAAATGATTAAGTAAAAGACTTGAAGAGGAAGATTTCAAACGGTGGTTGGAGAAGACAAAGTGAAGTATTATAATGGAACGTGAAAAGACCTGGAGTTAGAAAATAAAAAAGGAAAAACACACTTGACATTTCTCAAGCTGAAAGAACTGAAGAAAAAAATTCAACCCTCAAGTTGCAAAATTGAAGCATTCAACTGGGAAAATAGTGTCTGTCAGTTTGTTGTACTGTGGTGGCTTGAATTTTACCGTGATACTGGAAACTTTACCACCAGTATTTCAAATACTGGCAGGGTTACCCATGGTGGACAGGTTTCAGCATAGTTTCCAGACTAAGACAGACTAGGAAGTAGGACCTGGCAGTCTACTTCTGAAAAAATTGGCGAACGAAAACCTTATGAATAACAACAGAACATTATCTGATTTTGTATGGGAAGATGAGCCCTCAGGTTGGAAAGTGCTCAAAATATGACTGGGGAGGAGCTGCCTCCTCAAACCAGAGCTGCCCTTAATGACGTGGATGTAGTCAAGTTTACAAGACCTTCATTTCCTGATGTGGCATGACTCAAAATGAAAAGAAACAGCTGCAAGCATCCATTAATAATTGGAACATGGAGTATATGAAGTGTGAATCTAGGAAAATTGGAAGTCGTCAAAAATGAAATGGAATGCATAAACATCAATATCCTGTGCATTAATGAGCTTCAATGGACTGGTATTGGCCATTTCGAATAGTACAATCTTATGGTCCACTGTGCCAGGAATGAAAAATTGAAGAGAAATGGCATCATGTTCATCATCAAAAAGAACATTTCAAGATCAGTCCTGAAGTACAATGCTGCCAATAATAGACAATATCCATGTGTATACAAGGAAGGCCAGTTAATACAACCATTATTTATATTTAGGCAGCAACCACAAGGCCAAAGATAAAGAAATTGAAGGTTTTTACCAACTTCTGAAGTCTGAAAGTGATCAAACATGCAATCAAGATACATGGATAATTGCTGGTGATTGGAACGCAAAAGTTGGAGACAAACAAGAAGGAACAGTACTTGGAAAATATGGTCTTGGTGATAGAAATTACACTTGAGGTCACATGGTAGAATTTTATAAGACAAATGACTTCTTCATTGTAAATACCTTCTTTTTTTTTTTTAAATAACATAAATGGTAACTATACGTGTAGACCTCACCAAATGGAAAATACAGGAATCAAATCAGCTAAATCTGTGGAAAGACACAATGAAAAGCCTCAAAATCATCTGTTAGAACAAGGCCAGGGGCCTACTGAGGAACCAAACACCAGTTGCTCTTTTGCAGCTTCAAGGTGAAGCAAAAGAAAATTAAAACAAGTCCATGAGAAAAAAAAAAAAAAAAAAATACACTTAAAGCATATCCCACCTGAATTTGGAGAACATCTCAATAATAGACTTGACACAACGAACACCAATGACCAATGACCAGACAAATTGTAGAATGACATCAAAGACATCATACATGAAGAAAGCAAAAGGTCATTAAAAAGACAGGAAAAGAAGAACAGACAAAAATGGGTATTAGAAGAGACTCTGAAACTTGCTCTTGAAGGTAGAGTTGTTGTTAGGTGCCATCAAGTTGGTTCCGACTCATAGCGACCCTATGCACAACTGCCCGGTCCCGCGCCATCCTTACAATCGTTGTTATGCTTGAGCTCATTGTTGCAGCCACTGTGTCAATCCACCTCGTCGAGGGTCTTCCTCTTTTCCGCTGACCCTGTACTCTGCCAAGCATGATGCCCTTCTCCAGGGACTGATCCCTCCTGACGACATGTCCAAAGTATGTAAGATTCAGTCTCGCCATCCTCGCTTCTAAGGAGCATTCTGGTTTTACTTCTTTAAGACAGATTTGTTTGTTCTTTTGGCAGTCCGTGGTATATTCAATATTCTTCATCAACACCACAATTCAAAGGAGTCAACTCTTCTTCGGTCTTCCTTATTCATTGTCCAGCTTTCACATGCATATGATGCCATTGAAAACACCATGGCTTGGGTCAGGTGCACCTTAGTCTTCAGGGTGACGTTTTGCTCTTCAACACTTTGAAGAGGTCCTTTGCAGCAGATTTATCCAATGCAATGTGTCTTTTGATTTCTTGACTGCTGCTTCCATGGTTGTTGATTGTGGATCCAAGTAAAATGAAATCCTTGACAACTTCAATCTTTTCTCCGTTTATCATGATATTGCTCATTGGTCCAGTTGTGAGGATTTTTGTTTTCTTTACGTTGAGGTGTAATCCATACTGAAGGCTGTGGTCTTTGATCTTCATTAGTAAGTGCTTCAAGTCCTCTTCACTTTCAGCAAGCAAGGTTGTGTCATCTGCATAATGCAGGTTGTTAACGAGTCTTCCTCCAATCTTGATGCCCCATTCTTCTTCATATAGTCCAGCTCTTTGAATTATTTGTTCAGCATACAGATTAAATAGGTATGGTGAAAGAATAAAACCCTGATGCACACCTTTCCTGACTTTAAACCAATCAGTATCCTCTTGTTCTTTCTGAACAACTGCCTCTTGATCTATGTAAAGGTTCCTCATGAGCACAATTAAGTGCCCTGGAATTCCCATTCTTTGCAGTTTTATCCATAATTTGTTATGAACCACACAGTCAAATGCCTTTGCATAATCAATAAAACACAGGTAAACATCCTTCTGCTATTCTCTGCTTTCAGCCAGGATCCATCTGACATCGGCAATGATATCCCTGGTTCCACATCCTCTTCTGAAACCCACCTGAATTTCTGGCAGTTCCTGCTGATATACTGCTGCAGCTGTTTTTGAATGATCTTCAGCAAAATTTTGCTTGCATGTGATATTAATGATATTGTTCTATAATTTCCACATTTGTTTGGATCACCTTTCTTGGGAATAGGCAGAAATATGGATCTCTTCCAATGTGTTGGCCAGGAAGCTGTCTTCCATATTTCTTGGCATAGATGAGTGAGCACCTCCAGCACTGCATCTGTTTGTTGAAACATCTCAATTGATATTCCATCAATTTCTGGAGCCTCGTTTTTCGCCAATGCCATCAGAGCAGCTTGGACTTCTTCCTTCAGTACCATCGGTTTCTGATCATATGCCAACTCTTGAAATGGTTGAATATCGACTAATTCTTTTTGGTATAATGACTCTGTGTATTCCTTCCATCTTCTTTTGATGCTTTCTGCATCATTTAATGTTTTCCCCATGGAATCCTTCACTATTTCAACTCGAGGCTTGAATTTTTTCTTCAGTTCTTTCAGCTTGAGAAACGTCAAACATGTTCTTCCCTTTTGGTTTTCCATCTCCAGCTCTTTGCACATGTCATTATAATACTTTGTTTTTTCTTCTCGAGAGGCCCTTTGAATTCTTCTGTTCAGTTCTTTTACTTCATGAATTCTTCCTTTTGCTTTAGGTGATCAATGCTCAAGAGCAAGTTTCAGAGTCTCCTCTGACATCCACCTTGGTCTTCTCTTTCTTTCTTGTCTTTTAAGTGACCTCTTGCTTTCTTCATGGATGATGTTCTTGATGTCATTCCACAATTCGTCTGGTCTTTGGTCACTAGTGTTCAATGCGTCAAATCTATTCTTGAGATGGTCTCTAAATTCAGGTGGGATATACTCAAGGTCATTTTTTGGCTCTCGTGGACTTGCTCTAATTTTCTTCAGTTTCAGCTTGAACTTGCATATGAGCAATTGGTGGTCTGTTCCACAGTCAGCCCCTGGCCTTGTTCTGACTGATGATATTGAGCTTTTCCATCATCTCTTTCCACAGATGTAGTCCATTTGATTTCTGTGTGTCCCATCTGGTGAGGTCCGTGTGTATAGTCGCCGTTTATGTTGGTGAAAGAAGGTATTTGTAATGAAGTCTTTGGACTTGCAAAATTCTATCATGCGATCTCCAGCATTGTTTCTATCACCAAGGCAGTATTTTCCAACTACTGATTCTTCTTCTTTGTTTCCAACTTTTGCATTCGCAATAGCCATTAATGAAGGTAGAGTAGCTAAAGCAAATGGAAGAAATGATGAAATAAAATAGCTTAACAGAAGATTTCAAAGGGGAGCTCATGAAGACAAAATAAAATTATTATAATGAAATGTGCAAAGACCTGGAATTAGAAAACCCAAAGGGAAGAATGTGCTCAGCATTCTCAAGACGAAAGAATTGAAGAAAAAACTCAAGCCTTGAGAAAAAATTTTGAAAGTTTCTATGGGCAAAATATTGAATGATGGAGGAAGCAACAAAAGCAGATGGAAGGAGTACAGAGTCACTGTACCTAAAAGAATATATCTACAATCAGTCATTTCAGGAGGTAGCATATGATCAAGAATCAATGGTACTGAAAGAAGGTGTCCAGGCTGCACTGAAGGCACTGGTGAAAAACAAGGGTCCATGAATCAATGTTGTACCAATTGAGATATTTCAAGAAACAAATGCATCACGGGAGGTGCTCTTTCATCTATGCCTAGACATTTGGAAGACAGCTACCTAGTCAACTTGTGCTTTCAATGCAGCTTGGACTTCTTCCTTCAGTACCATTAGTTCTAAATCTGAGAAGCTGGACTATATGAAGAAGAATGGGGCATCAAGATTGAAGGAAGACTTATTAACAACATGTGTTATGCAGATAACACAACCTTGCTTGCTGAATGTGAAGAGGACTTGAAGCACTTACTGAGGAAGGTCAAAGACTACAGACTTTAGTATGGATTACACCTCAACATAAAGAAAACAAATATCCTCACTACTGGACCAATAAACAACATCATGATAAATGGAGAAAAGACTAAAGCTGTCAAGGATTTCATTTTACTTGAATTCACAATCAACACCCATGGAAGCAGCAGTCAAGAAATCAAATGATGCATTGCATTGGGCAAATCTGCAGCAAAAGACTTCTTTAAACTGTTGAAAAGCAAAGATGTCACCTCGAAGACTAAGATGTGCCTGACCGAAGCCATAGTGTTTTCAATCACCTCCTATGCATGTGAAAGCGATGAATAAAGAAGACCAAAGAAGAATTGATGCCTTTGAATTGTGGTGCTGGAGAAGAATATTGGATATATCATAGACTCCTAAAAGAACAAACAAACCTGTCTTGGAAGAAGTACAACCAGAATGTCCCTTAGAAGCAAGGATAGCAAGACTATGTCTCACAAACTTTGGATATAATGTCAGGAGGGATCAGTTTCTAGAGAAGGACATCATGCTTAGTAAAGTAGAGGGTCAGTGAAAAAGAGGAAGATTTCAATGAGATGGATTGATACAGTGGCTGCAACAATGAGTTTAAGCATAACAACAATTGTGAGGATTGCACAGGATTGGGCAGTGTTTTGTTCTGTTGTGCATAGGCTCACTGAGTTCGAACTGACTTGATGGCACCTAATAAACAAGGAAACATGGTGACATTGCAGAACAAAACATCGCTCAGTCTTGGGCCATCTTCATGATTGCTAGTACGTTTGAGACCATTGTTGTGGTTACTGTGTCAATCCACTCACTGAGTGTTTTTTCTTGCTTTTGTGACGCTGTTCTTTACCAAACACGTGCCCTTTTCTAGGGATTAGTCTTTCCTGATAAAGCGTGCAAAGTAAGTGAGTAAAATTCTCGCCATCTTCCCGTCTAAGGAGTATTCTTCTTTCATTTTTTTAAGTCTGATTTATTTTGTTCTTCAAGCAGTCTACGGGATATTCAATATTCTTCACCAACAGCACAGATCGAGCTCAACAATTCTTCTGTTTTGTTACTGCTATCCATCTTTCACATGCCTATGAGATGGTTGAAAAGATCACGGTTTGAATCAGACTCACCTTGAGCATCAAAGTGACATCTCTGGTTTATAAAACTTTAATGAGCTCCTTTGCAGCGTATTTGCCCAATGCAGCATGTTATTTGATAATATTCCAGGAGGCCCAGACTTGGCCTTGGGAATAGAAGTAGGTGGGTAAAATAGTCACACAGTTCAAAGTTTTATATGAGAACAGTGGAAAGAGCGGGGAAACATCTACATGAATATATGAGAAAGATAACACTACAAGTTTAGGAAAAGGGAAAAAAGAGAACGGTATCAAGCATTTGAGTAACTGAGGTGTAGCCGTGTTTTCCCTGCTATTTATAGGGAATATGATGCATTTTTCAACTGATAATTATACACAAATCTTCCACTTCTTTATCCCACAAATACTAATGCATTCTACCCTGAAACGGATAAGGGTTAACAAGGGAATTTTCTGAAAAATAAAACAGTCTAAGACCTACGTAACATAATTTTAAGGAAGAAAAGAACTGAATTGTAGGTCAAAGCAAAGATTATCTTTCCTGACAGTCAACTTAATTTTGATCTCTCATGTTGAACAGGAGAATATGGAAGGGGATAATGTTAATTTGTGAGTAAAAAAAAAGAGTATTTGTCAATATTTCTGTGTATGTTGTGTGTGCATGTTTGTGTATGTGTGTGAGTGTTGGTGTAGAAACTACATAAAGAAGAGATTTCTATCTTTGTCAGATATACAAGTAGGAATAAAACTATGCATTGTGTACATTATGCCACATAGCAGAAAAGATAGTACCTTAGAAAAAAATCACCTAAAGATATTGTCACCACTGCCAGACAACCTTGTTAAGTGATCAAACTGAAGGAACACATGAGTTTTCGACTACATTCATAGGAACATGGTGCGTTAAGAAACAGTAGCTTTGATTAGCCAAACCTGAATTTGAATACTTGCTTCTCTATCTCTTTGTGTTTCCTTGAAAATTCACTAATTTAGTCTCTCTGAACATCAGTTTTCTCACCTGTAGTGTGGGAGCTAATAAACTAAACTTCGTATTTTTTGCATGCTTAAATGACACAGTGTATATAAAGTTACGAAGCAGTGTGTGTTGAGTATAGCAGGGACCCAAAAAAAGGGTAACCACTATTTTTTATTATTGTTATTTTTACTATCACTATTATTGGTAAATAATTGAACTTGGCACTACAATAAAATATCTTGAGAGGTAATTGATAAATCATTTTATATTTGAAGCATTATTTAGGATTTTTCTTAATAGCTAAATGAGCTAGAGTTGAACATTCATGAAATTAAATGCCAAAATAAATGAATAATTTATCTCACTGTAAAATACTGTCTATTTTTTCTTGGAAGGGTTAGTGTTCTTGTAATTTTTGTAACTTGAGGCTTGCTACATTTCTCGTAATCTAATTGTATTCCCAGGTATAAAGTTTCATGTCCTCATTCATAGTGAATGTAGAAACCCACTGCTCATAAAAAACTTTAAAAATCTTTTCAATATTTCTTCCTTTAAAGATTTTGCCTGGACATTTTTCATCCAATAGTGCTTTTTCGATATGTACAAACATCTTGGCGTATACAAATGAGGGGTGACCACTAGCACAAAGAATCACAAAATAAAAGTTATTTCACCACAGCAGACACTAAATTATCCCAAGGAAAGATTATGTACTCTGTTTCTTCTCCCTTCCTTTCTGTGAAGCCCAGGTGGTAGTGCCCCATATCACTTTCATAAGAATAGCTCACATGTTATTCTTTGAAAAATTAAGGTTTCTCATTTTATTCCTGCAGCATGTATAAAACAAAATACCCATTGGGAAAAAACAAATGCTTACATAAACCAAAGAGATTATTGAGTCTACCATATCTGAATTGAAATTAGAAATCAACTGTATCCTGCAAAGCACTAAGTACAGTGCTTGATAATGTTGTTATTTTGTTCCTAGTGTTGACACAGTTTTACAAACAGTAACTTCCAGTTTATATGGACATATTATCATCAATTATGTTTCACCATCTGTGGACCTAATTAAGTTTACCCTTAAATTTGGTTTTACCAGACATCATTCACAAGTGAGACATGTTTACTAAACATACTTTATGCAAAGAGTAGAAATAGAAAATCAGCTAAAATGGTATCAAAATATTTTTGCTATTAGCACATTGGGTGCAAAATAACATTGCCCGAGTTAGACTGTTCTAAGACTGTGGTCGCTGGTTATCCGGGGGATGTGGGTCTTTAAAAGGACACAAAAGAATACTAAGAGAATTATTAAATATTATTAAGTATGAAGAAGATCAAATTCATTTCCTCTCCCTTTCTTATTTTGATGTTCACTACAAACAACAATAATTAAGGATATATTTTTATGTTTTCCGAAGTGTGTACCTCTTTAGAACCAATAATAATTGTATTTCATACATATTAACCTGGTGCTTTAGACTAAGTAGATTCTTAGTAGACATTTGTAGAATGAGTTGTGCAGTAACTAAAAAAAAAAAAAAAAATGCTGTCCAGTAGATTCCAACTTATAGAGCCCCTATAGGACAGAGTACAACTGCCTGATAGAGTTTCTAAGGAGCACCTGGTGGATTCAAACTGCCAATGTTCTGGTTAGCAGCTGTAGCTGTTAACCGCTATGCCACCAGGGTTTCCAAGTAATGAAAGTTTCTGTTTAAAAGAGAATATCCTCTGTGGACGTGCTTTCAGGCAATTTCTTCATAGTTTATGTAAATGAACATATTTTAAAAATAAATGTATGTGTATACATATACATATTTACTTTCACACCTCATGTAACTGAAAAAAGGGAAAACACGGAAGAAAAAATAGAACATAAAATAGGGAAAAAAGCATACGATGAAGCATCATCTTTCAGTAACTTTTAGATTGTGAAAGTTACATTTCTAGTACATTTTGTCTATGGTAAAATGCTTTCTTCTTATAAAGAGTATGTTATAAGGTATTTTTAAAAGTAGATAGAAGTCAAAATAAGTAATCTAGAAAGGGAAAAATGTGGTAACTGATGACAAAAACAATCTTACTTTTTATTAAATTAAAAAAAAATTCCAAAAACTGAGTATAGGGCAAAATAAAAAAAATAAGTAAATTAAAGAGAGAAATAAGAAAAAAACAATGTCCTAGATCAGTGATTTTGCACTTAACTTTATCTTTCAGTGGCCACTCATCCCTGCACAGCTTAATGTAGATGGAATTCCTAGAATCATTTCACAAATAAGAAGTTTGTTGGATGACAGTGAACATCCTGCAGGAAGATACTCTGTTACACTCGGTAAGCTGGGTAGAGAAAAAAGGACTATTCAATTCGCAAGTCAAGGAAGGTATTATCTATTTTATGCCTCTAAAATTCCTGTGAAAATTGACAGAAGAATTACAACTCTGAACTAACGTCAGGAAAATCACTCAGGTGCAATTTTTTTTTCAGCAGGCATACTCTCAGCAATCAGAACTAAATATATGGTTGTGTTTAGGGAGATGGCTATGAATGGTTTTATAAAAACAATTTAAGATTAAACCAAACCAATATTTGGAAAATTGGATGTTTAAAACCATTACACTACCAAAATGTTATTTTAAAATGTTCAAGGTATGTAAGCCTAGTCATTAGTTTATAAAGCTAAGCTAGGCCAAATTATTATCATATTGTCTGAGAATATACATCTCCGGTCCTCTCCACAACACCATCATTAGTAAAGAAAGACTGACAAAGGAGGAAAGCGGAACCTCGTATTATTAATTTTTAAAGGTTTTTTTTTTTTTTGCCAGAAAACTAGGTCTTTTTTGATACCTTTTATATTGGCTGATAGATGGAAATCAAGAATTTTCTACATGAAGAGTATGAAGTTTCTTGGCACTCAACTTAAACCAACTCTAAGTGTGTAAAGTATTTGGTATTTGAGTTACACAATAAAAGATTCCTATAGAGACTGGAAGGGTTGACTCATTAGGGGGAGAGCAAGTGGGAATATGGAGTAAGGTGTATATAAACTTATATGTGACAGTCTGACTTGATTTGTAAACGTTCACTTGAAGATCAATAAAAGTTAAAAAAAAAAAGATTCCTATAAGTTCATATTTCCTTTGAGCAAAAGGTTTGGCTATGGTAATTGTGTGGTAAGTCAACTCTTATAAAATTTCCAAATAGAAAATCTGTATGAAAACAGCAATGGATTGCCAAAGATGTGAACATCTAAAATGTCCCTGTCTAGAATTGCAAGCATGTTCATATTTCAAAACATGAGCAAATAAAACAGTGTGGTCAATAATGTATTGAAGCCTTTAAATATAATTCCTAAAACTTATAATCAACTGTTGGAAAACCTGATGGCATAGTGGTTAAGCGCTACAGCTGCTAACCAAAGGGTCGGCAGTTCAAATCTGCCAGGCACTCCTTGGAAACTCTATGGAGCAGTTCTACTCTGTCCTATACGGTCGCTATGAGTCAGAAGTGACTCGACAGCAGCGGGTTTGGTTTTTTTGATAATCAACTGCTAATAACTACACTGTAGTCAATGTACTCTAGAGCAGAGTTTCTTGCAATGAAGGCCCAGTGGCCTGCTGAGGTCTTAGAAGAGGGTGCCTAGGCAGACTCATGTGAGGTTAATCCTGTCATTCAGAGATCAGAAATCACAGGGCTAAACAAGTACAATTACAGCAATGAGAGCAGGGGTGATGTTTTGTAAAGGAATATGCTGTTCTCTTCTATCTCCTGGAATTTTCTATTTCCTGTAAGTCTTATTATGCCATCTTTTATGCAAATGTGGTTCAGTGGTAGATTCCCCACCTTCTCTGTGGGAGGCCCGGGTTCAATTTTTCAGCAAATATGCCCCATGTATTGTCACCGTACCTCTTTTCTTGAAGGCTTGTATGTTGCTATGATACTGAAAAAGTTTCAGGACAGCTTCCAGACTAAGTTAGACTAAAAAGAAAAGTTTGGCAACCTAGCTCCAAATATCAGCCAAGGAAAACTCTATGGATCACAAGGGTCAGATTCCCAGCTCATTAGAGGGTTGGTGTGGGACTGGGCGGTGTTTGTTCTGTTGTACATGGGGTCATCACGAGTCAGGGGATGACTCAAAGGCAGCTAAAAATTACAACAAAAATTTTGAATTAGTCATTTGAAATTTTATTTTATTATTTTAAAACTTCATCACTTTGGTTTTGGTGAGTTTCTGGTACCTCAGCACATAATAAATTATAAAAATGAAATTATTGTCCGGTGAGAATGATAAAATTATTAACTTGGCTGATATAGTAGGAGGAGGGGAAGGTTCATCTTTTAGTTTCAGAAAAAGAAGACAAAATAGTATATTTTACTTAATTTTATATTGGCCTCATTGGTAATGTCACTGACTTTAGACTACTTCCTACCTTGTTGTTCAGTTTTCAGATATAAGACTTTTAAATAATGAGCATTGTAGCTATCACAGTTGTAATTTACATTCCAGGCTTCTGTTCAGGATGGAAAGCAAATACCCATTCACTGTAATTATTTGTAACAATAACTATGTATCCTTTCTAAAATCTTTTCATTCTTTAAAAGAAATGTCCATGGCATTTAGCAACCCTGTAATGCTTACTGTATGGCAAGTTCTTTGCATACATTATATTATTGCATTCCCCAATAACCTGATGAAACAGAAGTCATTTTCTGTCAGGAAATAAGATGAATTTGCATAAGTTATTTTTATTTTATTTTCATGTGCTATGGAATAAACTGTGCTCTCCCTTACAATATGTATGGCCCCTATGCCTCAAAATAAGTTTTTCTTTGTTGTATCAATGAAATCATACCCTAGAAGGGTGGGTTCTAAATCTAGCCACTTCTTAGTTTTAAAAAATGTAGAATAAATACAGAGACATACACAGGAGGAGGAGGTCATACACAGGAGGAGGAGGTCATGTGAAGACAGATACACCCAGAATATTTGTCTACAAGCCCAGGGATCCAAGAATTGCTGACAATCAGAAGTGAAGATAGACAAAGGACTTTCCCTAGAGCCATGCCCTGAATTCAGGCTTCTAGTCTCCTGAACTGCAAAAAAATAAATTACTGTTTTTTTAAAGTAACTCACTTGTTGTATGTCTGTATATAAATATACATATATATATACCCATATTACAAACAAGAGAACTGAAACACAGATTCTTTATTAAACACATGCTAGTAAGTGGCAGAGCTGGAAATAAAGACCTGGCTGCCTGACTCCAGAGTCCTCATGTTCATCTGGAAGCAGCAACAGCCAGGCATTTGTGAAGGACAATTAACCATTTGGGGCAGAGGGTGATGGTGACAAAGCAGAGTTAACAGTTTTCCCTTCTTCTTAATTTCTAATGGGTTTACTTCTTCAAATTTTAACTAATTGATAGGTAAACCTAGCACAGTGTCATAAATGCTAAAGAACAAAATGTTAGAAGAAGAAAATAATTAATGTTGTCAAACACCACAGTTATGCCCAGATAAGGGCAAACATATTTAGGAAAAAGTAGAGTTTGGGTGATCTTAGCAAGAGGGATTTAACAGAAAAGGTTAATCAGATCTTAGTTAGTGATGGGTAGATGAGATGATAAAGAAAAGAAAAGACAGAATTTAGACTGTTTAGAGAGATTTGGAAGGAAAGGAGACAATTTGAACGGCAACTAGAGCAGAACATGAATCATGGCAATGAGAAATTAGATTTACTTTTTCAATTAGAAAGCATACAGGAAGAAAGTTTAATATTGAAGCAGTGGGTCACAAGTTGTTGATAGCAGAATGATTACTGTTTCATAACTAATGACTATAAATGTGGATTGGAAGATTATAATCCTAGTATAAATAAATATTTCCCTATGTTTGAGAGAAGCCTGAGTAAACCATTTATCGCTTTGAAAGCTTAGACTGTGGTGGGGTCATCACAGATCCAGTGCATAGTGCTGCCATTTTCTGATATATTGTGTTTCACAAAGATAAAACAACTTTATTATTGTTACTATTAAAACAATATGCCACACACATATTACAAAAACAATATTCCATTGCATCATATGATTTAATTTTAGGTGAGCAGTTTGGTTGTTTTCAAGGAAATTTCATTCCGGGGTGATTCCAAGAGAGACCCTGGGCTTATGTGGCTGTGTTTTTTCTGTTTGACAGAAGTGGTGGATCCAAAATGAAGTTCCTTGAGAACACCTTTTCCCCCAAAGAAACAAAAATATTAATAAGAGACTCAAACAACACTAGGGCTATACAATGAAAAGATGAAAACTGTTACTGGTAAATGAAAATTGTAATTTCTTGATGTAACTGCTGAGAGCAGGACAGTGAAAGCAACGCATATTTTGTTATGTGCAGGTCTTCACTTATTAAAAAAAAAAAAATTAAGCCATGTTTTCTCTTCCTCCTTTCTTTAGGATTTTGTATAGATAGTTTTGGTGGGCCTTTGCTTCATGATTTTTAGTTCGTTTTAAAATGTTAGTTAGAATTTTAATTCACAGATGATCGGATCTTGAACAGCTACATCTAGACCTGGGGAAGGATTGAAGATCTTGGACTTGGAGAAGGCTATAGTGAATGATGGGACAGTATGTCTCCCTTATTTTGGCAGTGAGAGCAGAGAACGATTTTTCATGCCAAGAATGTTTACATCATGTTAGATAGAAGAACAAAGTTTATGCTGTAGTGAAATATGGACACAAAAATTAGCATATATGCTGAGTTACAAAATGGGTAGAGCTTTACAGCCAAGTACATGTGCCTTGCTGCTTTTTCTAAATATTTTCTACAAACTTCCATAGGTTCATTTGCCCAGTGGTTTCCCATAGTTTTGGAGCATGGAATGTACTGGCAGGAGATTGGAGGCAGGGTATTTCTTCCCCTGTTTTTGATGTTGGCAGCATCACTTCAATGGCTGCATCTCTTCAGCTCCACATAGTAACTCTAAATTTTGGCACTTTGTATACACATCCCCCTTGGTTCCTTCAGCTTTAAGGGTGAGTAGCAGTTTCTAGCTCTTGTTATCTCTGGGATTCTACATGATTCCCTATTTGGCTTGGCTCTTATGATAACTTTATAAGTGATTTCCTGAATTAAAGTCTTGTGAGACTACGTGATGTGAGCTCCCCATTATTTTTGTGCACTTGAAATTCTTATGAGGATTTTGAGTACAATAGCATTTATGGTTCTCCATTTTCAGTAAGGTATAAAAAAATAAAAAAAGAAAAATTATTTTAATCTTCATGTTAAGAATAAATTATATAATACCAACATGCATTTTAATTTAAATTAGTCTTATGTGAGATAACCATAGTGCAGACATCTGTGGATTCAAATATTAAAAAAGCATCATAATATAATGGAAATGTTGGCATCTTGCTTTGTAGCAAACACTATGACTATTTTCAGCTATATCAAAATTATATGATACATTTTTAATATCATCCTAGTATTCTATTATAAAAATAAGTCATAATTGATTTACTGTTTGGGGCCACTTTGTCTTTTATTGTTTTCTATCATACATACAATTCTTTAATAAACATCATTCTGGCTATAATATTAGAGACTTATTTTTTTTAGAATAAATATTTAGATGTTGCATTATGCTGATGTGTTAGTAAAATAAAATGATTTTGATATACAATGTGCAAAGGTCTTACAGAAGGCTTCACTAGGAAAGACTATAAAATATATTAAAATAATTAAGAATGATTTCAAATATACTTTGGATTTAAATCCGTGTAGAGTTTACCACAGAGGATGGTCCATCCTAATTTTGTGTAATGATCCATAAATGGTAGATGGATGAAAGTTTAATCTTTAAATGTCTAATTATTGATTACTGTGAAAATGCAGAAATCTTTATAAAATAAAATAGTGTTATCTCTTTTGGATGTTTGATTTCGATTTCTCTTTGTCTAGCTTTGCTCATGTTAGGATGATAAATTACCTCTGTCCAAAACTGTTTCTTGGTCTGCTTTCCAATATGCTTTTTGAATAAGGCCCTGATGCTCAATCAGTGTTCAGGCAATAGCTCAAAGGGCAGCTAAAGTGTAAAGTTATCACAGAAGTGCTCCGCAAATTAAAAAAAAAACACATATCTGTTAAGAATCTAATAACGAAAATATATATAACACTTTGACAACTTAACAACAAAAAGACAAATAACCCAATCATAAAATGGGAAAACGACTTGAATAGATATTTCATTAAAGAGGACTTTCAAGCGGCCACCAAACACATGAAAAGATGTATGACATCAGTAGCCATCAGAGAGATCAAAACCACAATGAGATTCTCTTTCACTCCCAGTAAGATGCTTAAGATAAAAGCAAAAAAGAAAGAAAGAACAACAAAAAAGAAAACAAGAAAATAACAAATGTTGGTGAAGATATTGGGAAATTGGAACACTTACGCATTGCTGGTGGAAATGCGAAATGACACAGCAATTGTGGAAAGCAGCGTGGCAGTTCCTCAAAAACTAAAAATAGAACTACCATATATAATCCAGCAATTTCTATCCTTGGTATATACACAAAAGCCTTGAAAGCAGAGACCCAGTGGCTTGTACACAAATGTTCATTGCAGCACTATTCACAATAACCAAAATGTGGAAACAACCAAAATGCCAATCAACAGATGAATAGATCAACAAAATGTGGTACCTGCATCCAGTAGAAGAAACAAAATCTTGATACATGTTACAACATGGATGGAGCTTGAAGACATTATGCTGAGTGAAATAAGCCAGTCACGAAAGGACAAATATTGTATGACCTAACTATAGGGTCTCTATGAGTCAGAGCCTACTCGATGACAATTTTTTTTTTTAAAGTTATATATAAAGACAAAAAAGGCAAATGTATAGAGACCAAAGTTTATTAGTTGTTACCAGTCACTAGAGGGACGGGAAAAGGAGGTTTAGCAATGATGGAAAAATTACATATTTAAGGGTATGGTTGCACAGCCAACTGTTGTAATTGATGTCAGTAATTTGTACACCTATAAAAAGTTGAAATGGCAAACATTGTGTGATAGGTATATTTAAAATAATGAAAAAAAAAAGTAGCTGCTTAGACTGTGTATGTACAGCCAAAAACCTCATGAGATTTAGTTATTTGGTTTGGAGGTTTAGGATCATGGTTTCTTGGGATAACCCAGTTAATTGGCCTAGTAACATGTTTAGTGCCTCTGTCCTACGTCCTATTTCATTATGTAGTGCCTGGGATCTTAAAAGCTTGCAAGCAGCCATCCAAGGCTTGACAATTGGTCTCTATCAGCCTGGAGGAACAGGAAGAAAGAGAGTCACGAATATGAGGATACGAAATGTGTGACTCATTGACTTCATGAACACTGTCCCCTTTCCCATGAGACCAGAATTGCATAGATTCTGGCTACTATTATTGAACATTTTATTAAAGATTCTATAGAAGAATCCTGATTAAAAGGGGGAAAATACAGACCAGAATTTCAAATTCTCATGGGCTTCAGACTTTCTGTAGCCACAGAGGTGGATGAACCCCTGAAACTATCATCCTGAGATAATCCTTAAAAGTTAAATCAAAATATCCCCCGATGCCTCTATCTGTATGGGATCAAAGTGATAACAGCAACTTGAAAGTTTGGATAGAAACCTTAGGGGACAGTGAGTCTCTGTTAACAAGGGAGAAACAACTCAGAACAGGAGGATGAGAATGATTGTACAACTGGAAGAATGTAATCAATGTCACTGAATTGTACATGTAGAAATGGTTGAATTGATGAATGTTTTGCTGTGTAAATACTCAACAACACAGTAAATTTTTATAAATAAAGAGTATATACATATGTACTACATAATTCTGTTCATATAAAACTTTAGAACAGGCGAAACTAATCTATATAATCTATAGCAGAAAAAAAATCAGAAGAATAGACGCCTCTGGAGTAGTAAATGGACTTATTGAGAAGGTCCATGAAAGAGCTTTCTGCAGTGAAGGTGTCTGTCTCTTGGTAGGGGTTGCACAGGAATGCTTCAACAGCACACTTAAGATTTGTGCTTTCCGTTACATATAACTTCTCCTTCAGGATAACAGAAAGAATCACAAACAAAATGACAAAATATTAAATTCCAGCTAATGAGATGAATGCTGAAGTATCTGGGGATGCCTACAATTTACTCTGAAATGTGTTCAAAAATTAAGTTGGATTGATGGAAGAACAGAGCAATACTGACACACTTGTGATACAGCAATTACAGTAAAATGTCCGTTGTAGATTCTAGGTAAAGGCTGTTGTCTGTGCAATTTTTTCAACTTTTTATTAAGAAAGTTTTCCAACACATAGAAATGTTGTAAAACAAAAATAGGAATTATTTTTTTTCCCTTAGGAAAAAACATCATTCACTACTCCTGCATTCTTATCACTAGGAAATTACTATGATTAAAAGTTTAAAAAGAAAAGAAAAACAAACAAAAAATCTCTACCCTTTTGAGAAATAATAGAAAAAAATAGTACTATAGAAGAAAAAAATAGAAATGGATAACAAAGATTGGCATCTTGAAAAATAATTCCCAGTTTTGAAAATGGAACAGAACATCCAGTTTACTCATTAGTCGTTTCTCGGGATTTCAAATTTCCCAAGCCAGGTCTGTCCAAGTAAAATTCTACTTCAATACTATAGAGGAAAACAGTTTAGGCCTGTGGTCATTATTAAATTAGTTCTTTCACATAGAAATTTCTCTCAAATAAATATTTTAAACTGTTCTAACTGAATACCCATTTCTGACTCCTAATGTGATGTCAAGAATTCAAGAAATAAATTTACCTATTAAAAACAAAAACACACAAAAGCATGTATTCTGAAATCATTCTGAGTGGGTTCTCAATCCAAACTCTGGCATTGACTAGAAATGTGGATTCAAGCAAGTTATGTAACCATTCTTTGCTTTGGCCACTTTTCAAGGACTGTCTAAAAATATTACACAATTAAATATTATAACAAGTCATCTTAAATAAAATATTTTATATTCAATTACATATCACATATATATTTTCAAACTCCTTTTTTTAAGTATACAAGTTTTAAGTATATGGGTTAATTGATAACACAGTTAAACAAATATGGTTTTTAGTGACATTTCTGTAGAAACATTAGACTATAGCTTAGAAAAGAAATTTCCTATTGCATGTTTCAAGTAAGAAAAAGTGATTCATCTTGTGTCCTGTCATTCACAGCACTTTGAGCTGGCAAACCTACCATTCCTTTAGAGAATATATTTTATAAATATTTATGCTTTAAATGTTTTAAAGTTCATCTGCATGGATTAGAAAAGTACACGTAGTTATCCTGTGGGACAAATTGAATACAGTAAATACAATGCCAATAAAGCAAATGTAACTACTTGGTACTGTATGGTGCAAGTTTAACACCTTTATATTAGGGTCTAAAGTTAAACGTTGTTTTCTGGTGCTTTTAACCTCCTTGGCCATCATGTGAGGAAAGGGCTTACATGATACTACATGACAAAGTGATATGATGCCTTTAGGCAGAGAGTAAAAGAAAAAAATGACCTGGAAAAATTCCCCGGTGGTAGGTTCTTAACAAATAGCAGGGAAGACAATTTAAATTAGTGTAATGAACAAACAGGTGAGCAGCACACTCTAAAAAAATCCTTTAATCTAGTTTCAAAAGAGATGACAATTAAGTAAAAACCTGCAGAGCATGATCGCAATTACATAAGCCCCCTGCCTTGCAAACCGTCTGAACTTAATCAGGCATGATTTCTTGCATAATAACAGAAACAAGGAACATGTTAAATAGGGACATGCAAAACCCAAGGAACCAACTGAAGAGCTAAAAGACATATTCCATATATGCTATATTATTATACACATCAATTGTTTAGATAATTTTTATGGAGGGAAACCAGGAGGAATGAAGAATATGAATATGTATATACATACCATGATTATTTGTTTTTGAGGACAAGTAAACCTAAATCTCTTATTTTTTTTTTAAACCAGAGATTACAATCTGTTCTCAAAAGCTGAGAATCTCTATTCTTAAAATATGTAAATAATAAGATCTTATACAATTATTTACAAGGGCACTGATGAAATAAATAGAGGTGACACTATGGTTTTTGCCACCTTTTCTAAAAAAACCCTGAAAAGCAGGCCAAGATATTTCCAATTAGGAAAAAGAACCCTCTTATTAATAAAGGGCTGTTATCATCACAGCTGCAGATACATTAGGGACACAAAAGGCCTCCTAAGTCAGTGAATCTATCCCCCTGCCACATCTGGAAGTCCCTTTTTAAAAAATGGTGTGGTTTATCGCATGTCATTTTAAATCTATAGAACAATTTGTCTTCACAACATATTTTAAATTAACCCTAATTCTTTTACTTCACTAGTTTATGTGTTGAATTCCAAAATGTGTAACCCAGGAAATATAAATGACCAGTACAAATAAAAATAAGCATTATAAAAAGAAAGAATATTATATATCAAATATTATATTTTTCTGGACCAGTATAAGGTCCAGAAAAATATAATATTTGGTATATAATATTCTTTCTTTTTATAATGCTTATTTTTATTTATTGTTAAAATGTTAGAACATAAAAGATGGATTAAAAAAAGAAACACCAGTAAACTAATAACTCAGAGATAAACACTGGTAGTATTAAATTTCTCCAAATATCTTACCTTTTGTTATTTCCATTTTGTTTTTAGAAATAGTGGTAGTAATAGGAGGAGAAGGAGTGGTGGTAATAATAACAAATTAAAAAAATATTACTGTCCAGTTGATTCTGACTCATAGCGAACCCATAGGACAGGGTAGAACTCTTCCACAGTTTCCAAGGAGCACTCAGTGGATTCGAACTGCCGAACTTTTGGTTAGTGGATGTAGCTCTTAGCCACTATACCACCAGGGTTTCTGTGGTAGTAATAGCAGGGTATAAAAATAGGCACCATGTTTTATTATTTTGCAAGCTTTTTATTAATTTGCTATAAAATATTGATAATTTTCAATACCATTGGATGTGTTACAAAAACAATTCCAACCTGTGACTACGTAATAGCAAATTCAACATATCCTTTTTCCTATTTACATTGTTTTTTTCCTTGTTAAATAAACAAATGCAACTGTTCTGTTTATATCATGTTTGCCTCTCTTTTCTTCTAAAGATTAATAAAAGTAGAAATGTTGGTCTTCAATATATGAACTCTATTAAGGGTGCTAATACACACTGCACGAATTCCCTCAGGAAAATTTATTTGAGTTGTTGTTGTTGTTAGGTGCCGTCGAGTCAGTTCTGACTCATAGTGACCCTTTGCACAACAGAACGAAACACTGCCCAGCCTTGAGCCATCCTTACAATAGTTGTTATGCTTGAGCTCAATGTAAACCTATGTAAAGTTTCCTCATGAGCACAATTAAGTGTTCTGGAATTCCCATTCCTTGCAATGTTATCCATAATTTGTTGAGACCCACACAGTCAAACGCCTTTGCATAGTCAATAAAACACAGGTAAACATCCTTCTGGTATTCTCTGCATTCAGTCAGGATGATCTGACATCAGCAATGATACCCGTGGTTCCACATACTCTTCTGAAACTGGCCTGAATTTCTGGCAGTCCCCTGTCGATATACTGCTGCAGCCGTTTTTGAATGATCTTCAGCAAAATTTTGCTTGCTTGTGATATTAATGATATTTGAGTGCGCTGTTTCAACAGAATTGTGTAGGAATGTTGACATTAATAAAATATGGACATTGATTACATTTATACAACTTAATAAATATTCATTTAAAGTTATCGAATAATAAATGTTTTTGGAAAATGTAGAAGGGTAGCAAACTGGAAGTGAAAGCCCTGACTGTCATAATCTCTCTTCCACCTGGAAGTGATGTAAGTATTTTGTGCCTATGCACCCATATTCTACCTGTAGACATGTATCTTCACAGTCCCAGCATGCACGTGGCTACATTGTTGAATGCGTTACATAAAATTAATTAAAATATTGAAATTTCATTTGTGAATTTAATGTATACAGGGAGATTATATATAGATATACAAATGTCTCTCTATATATGTAATGAAAATATTAAAACCCACCCAGTGTATTATGACATATGATATATGACATACAATCTAGAGATTTTATTGAATAACTACCAAGAAAATCCCTGGTTTAATAAAAATATTTTTAAAGGAAAAATATTGATTACTCATTTGTTTGATTGATGATACATATAATACCTGACACATAAGCTATCACAGTAGGGCGAACTGACAGACAGGATTCTAATTCATAAACACAATAAATCCTCCATCTATTTATGTCATCTTTGATTTTCCCAGGTAATGCCTTTAGTTTTTAGTTAACAGGTCGTTTACACCTTTTGTCAGATGTATTCGTAAGTATTCATGTTTTGGCTGCTATTGTACATGTTATTTGTTTTATTTAATTTTTATGTGTGATTAATTGCTACTGTATAGAAATACAGAGCCCTGGTGGCAAAGTGGTTAAGCGCTACGCCTACTAACCAAAGGGTCGGCAGTTTGGATGAACCAGCCACTCCTTGGAAACCCTATGAAGCAGTTCTACTCTGTCTTACAAAGTCACTATGGGTCAGAACTGACTCTATGGCAAAGGGTTTGATTTTTGTTGATACAGAAATACAACTTTTCATGTATTGATCTTATATTCTTCAACCTAGTTAAACTCATTATTGGTTATATTAGCTCTTTTTATAGACTGAATTGAATTGTCTTCATCATTACACCATCCTTGAATAAAAGCTATTGCATATCTTTCTTTCCAATTTGTGTGCTATTGAAATCTCTTCTTGTCTTATGACTTGAATAAATGTGATGAGAGTAGGAATCCTTGGCTTGCTCTGATCTTAGGGGAATATATTTATTTTTTCACCATTGAATATGATGTCAGCTATAGATTTTGCATAAGATGTCTTTCATGACATAAAATTTCTTTAATGAGGTTGAAGCCATTCCCTTCTATTCTTTGATGAGATAATGAGAGTTTTTTTTTTTTTTTTTTAATCAGGAATAGATGTTAAAATTGTGTGAGAAAAACTTTTTGGTATCTGTTTGGATAGTCAGACTTTTTTCAGCTTTGTATGGTAATTTCAGGGATTTACCTTTTAAATTATATACCAATATTACATTCCTGGGGTAACCTGCACTTGGAAATGATAAAAAACTTTTTTTTTTTATGTATTGGTGGATTTGAGTTGCTCAAATTTTATCAGTAAGTATTTACAATTATTTTCTTGAGGGATATTGAAGTATAGGTCTCATTTCTTATACAGTCTTTGGGACTGGTAACAGGAACACAGGATTTGGAAATATTCCTTTCTTTCCAATCATCTTCCAAAGTTTTGTATGAGTAATAATAGACAAAACAATAACAACAACAAAACCCAAACACGTTGCCATCAAGTCAATTCCAACTCATAGCACTATTTCTTTTAAACGTCTGGTAAATTCTCAAGTGAAGACTTTTGTGTCTGGAGTTTTCTTTCTGGAAACACGTTTTAACTGCAAATTGAAATTATCTAAATATAAAAGCTATATTCTGTTTCTTCTTCATCAAATTTTTTAGATTGGATCTTTCAAGGAATTTGTCAATTTCAACTAAATTGTAAAATTTATTGGCATAAAATTATTGTTATTTTACATCTTTTAAAATGGGTAGTTATATCAACTCTTTTATTGTTATTGTTGTTGTTAGGTGCTGTTCAGTTGGTTCCAACTCATAGTGACCCTATAGAACAAGTTAGAACTGTCCCATAGGGTTTCCAAGGAGCAGGTATTGGATTTCAACTCTGGACATTGTGGTTAGCAATCAAGCTCTTAGCCAGTATGCCTCCAGGGCTCTTATTCCAGGCATCGGTAATATGTGTCTTCCATTTTGATTTCCTCACTATTCCAGCTAAAGGTGTACCAATTTTATTGATGTTTTTTGTTTTTCTGTGGGTGGATATAGATTTTTATTTGTTTGGTTGTGTAGCAAAGATATACATGTTCCTTTCAAAGGTTTGAGAGATTTAATTCTTATTCCACCTGTATTTAAGTTATTTGATTGGCAAATTCAGAATCAAGATGGATTGAGAGTAATATTTGATTATCAACAAACTTAATCAGCTAGTGATGAAAACTGTAGTATGGTACCTCTACTGGAACAAATCAGCATATCACCTGAGACCCAATATGCACCTGTTCATCTAGCACACGACTTTATTCCCCACCCTATCAATAAATGGAATCCTGGTGGTGCAGTAGTTAAGAGCTTGGCTGATAACCTAAAGGTCAGCAATTTGAATCCACCAGTCACTCCATGGAAACCCTATGGGACAGTCCTACTCTATCCTGTATGGTCGCTGTGAGTCAGAATCTACTCAAGTGGCAATGCTTTTTTCTTTTTTGGTTTATCAATAAATAATATCAGAAGCAGCTTGCCATCACATGACATAACCAGAGTATATCTCTATTGTCTTGCTTCAGGGCAATGCTAAGTGTCCTCGAAATGTCATGTTATTGTAAGGAGGAACATTGATCATTTTGATATGCCAAGGTAATACTGGTGAAGTTTTATATTGATAACACAATGTTAATTAGACCTAAGAAGCAAGACACAGCAAACCAATTGTATGCCTTAGAAAAACTCAACGTGTGCCACGAAATGTGAAAATATCCTGTAAAACTTCAACATTCTTCTATATTAACGAAGTTTCATAGAATCTAGTGATATTGTACATGTTGGGTTATACTTTATAAATTGAAAGACATGTTGCTCTACCTGCATTTTCCACCATGTGAAAAAGGAAAAACACATGACTTGTGGAAACAGCCATGGTACATTTGACATGCTACTCTCTTCCATTTTCTAGGTTACAGACAAAAGTTTACCAATTTTGAGAAAGGGTACTAATGGACTTTGCATCAGGTTTAAGCTGCATTTCAACCCACCTTGTCACTTGGTCTTAATGTCATAGCACACTCACTTAAAGATTCTGTGGCAAAGTAAGTTATATGAAACTTTCTTTAATAGAATCAAAACAAAGGCCCATCGATAGTTAAGGTTATGTGTCAACTTGGCTGGGCCATGGTTCTCAGTGGTTTGGCAGTTATGATGTAGTTTGGCAGCTATGTAATGATGTAATTACCTCAATAATAAGCTGTGATATAATGGAATCACCTCCATAATGAGATTTGCTATGAGTAGCCAAAAAGCTGAAAGGGAGTTTTCTTTGGGATGTGGCCTACAGCTGATGTATGTGGACTATCTGGCAGTGCTTGCTGGCTTTTGCTCACTCTGCATCCCCATCTGACCTCTGGTTCTTGGCACTAGAGCTAATAGCTTACCTGGTGATCTTGAGTTCCATCAGCCAGCTCTGCAGCCTGTTAGCCAGTGGCCTGCTGTTTCATCTGCTGATTTGGGGATTCATCAGCTCCTGCAGCCATATGAATCAAGAGAAACTTCTATCCTGACCCACAGACTTGGAACTTTCCAGCCTCTACAACCACGTGAGCCATTTCCTTGATATAAACCTCTCTCTTTCTCTCTTTATAGATATGCTCTACATGTTTTTTTTCTCTCTGAAGAACCCAGACTAAGACAGACCCCTTCCTTAGAATTTTGCAGGAAATCAATGCTACCTTTTGCTGAAAAAAACCAAAAAACCCATCCAGTTGGTTCCCACTCATAGAGATCCTATAGATCAAAGTAGAACTGCCCTATAGGCTTTCCAAGGAGTGACTGGTAGATTCAAATCTCCAACATTTTGGTTAACAGCTGAGCTCTTAACCACTGTGCCACCAGGGCTATAAGTTTTGCTATTTCAAAATCACCACCTCAAAAAATTGGAAAAGAGTACGTGTGGTCTGTCTGTATTATTTCTTAACACTGCATGTTAAACCCATTGCCGTTGAGTTGATTCCAACTCATAGCTACGCTATAGGACAGAGTAGAACTGTCCGATAGAGTTTCCAAGGAGTGCCTGACCTATTGACCTTTTGGTTAGCAGCTATAGCACTTACTCAATACGCCACCAGGGTTTCCTGTTAATCTACAGTTTATATATATATATATATATATACACACACACACACACACACATATATATGTTTAATTAGGGAGCATAACAAAATAAAAAACAAACAAAAAAGCAACTTGTTACTAGAACCTAGCAGAGAATTAGCTCATGGTGACAACTCTCTTGTAGCAAGAATTCCTGAGTTTAAGAATTAATGGTTGGGGTGAAAATGAGTTTTCTCACTATTTCATCTAACAACTCACTGAAAGAAGACTTATTTCTCGCATTTTCGATCCTGCACTTAGCAAATTTAAAGGCCCTAGAAGCCAAGAGCAGAATGCTTTTTCCTGGAGAATACATCATGATTCCAATGAATTCAAAGTTAAGATCCCTCTTTATCAATTGGAAGCTCTTCCTACTGTTAAATCAACCATCAGAGAATAAGGTCACTCTGCTGGCTGAAGAAAATTGTGTGATGCTATAAAGTGGAGGAAAGAGTTTTTTTTTTTCTTTAGACCAACAGATTCACTGGTGTTTTCTTATATTCCTTTGACCAATAATCTTGACCAATGGAAAGCTGTTCTACTAAGGGCAATCACAATTATTACCATATCTGTCTCTTATACAACTGTTTTCCAGAGCTCATAAAAATAAATGACATATATAAAAAAGAAAAAAATAAAGACATATATATATATATATAGTATTAATTAATTGGAAACCCTGGTGGAGCAGTGGTTAAGTGCTATGGCTGCTAACCAAAGGGTCAGGAATTTGAATCCGCCAGGCGCTCCTTGGAAACTCTTTGGGGCAGTTCTACTGTGTCCTGTAGGGTCGCTATGAGTCGGAGTCGACTTGACGCACAGGGTTTGGTTTTTTTGGTTTTATTAATTAATTAAACATTTATGCATGAATCCTGTTGTGATTTTTTAAAATTGTTTTGAGAAGTGTATTTTATTCACTGACCCTTAAATATTTTGTAAAATTTCCTTTGATTTGAAGTATTTCATTTCCATAACACTAACATTTAAAATGAGGTATTTTAAATCATTCTCAACTGGTGAGAGATTTATATATGTTAATTACCAACTAATAAATTGACTTTGTTATTATTACTTTGAACAAGTGGTTATCTATTAAACCAATTAAGACTATGAAAAATGAATGATTGTATTTTATCTTTTTTATTCCTTTTCTATGCTTTTATTTTCTGACATAATAATTTTGTTTCTGCCTGAAAAATTATATTTACATTTCTTTCAGGACAGGTCTGCTGATAATTCCCTCAGCTTTTGTTGCCTGAAAAAGTTGTATTTTTCCTTCATTTTTGAAGGATAATTTCAGTGAATCTAGTAGTTTAAGTTCTTTCCCCCAACTCCCACAAAACTTTTTTTAAAACATTCTACCCCACCTCTCTTCTTGCTTACATGGTTTCTAATGAGAAGTCTGATATAGTTCTTATCATTGCTCCTCTCTAGATACGATTTTTGTTTGTTTTGTTTTTTTTCCCTGACTGCTTCCAAGATTTTCTCTTTGTCTTTGGTTTCTTGCAGCTTAAATATAATATATCTAGGTGAAGAAATTAAAAAAAAAAAAATTAGGTGAAGAAATTTTGGTATTTATTCTGGTAGGTGTTCTTTCGGCTTTCTGGGTCTGTTCTTTGGTGTTTGTCATTAATTTTGGGAAAACCTCAGCCATTGTTACTTCAAATATTTTTTCTTCTTTGTTCTTCCCTTTCTGATGTTTCAATTACACATATGTTCACCTTTAAAAATTGTTCCACAGTATTGGACAGTCTGTTTTGTTTTTCAATTCTTTTTTCTCTTTGTATTTCAGTTTGGAAAATTTATATTAACATATCTTCAAGCTTACTTTTTCGTTCCTCGGTATCTAGTCAACTGATGAGCCCATAAAAGACTTTCTGCTTTCCCAGTGTTTTTGATTTCCTGCATTTCCTTTGATTACTTCTTAGATTTTCCATCTCTATACTTATATTACCTATCCATTCTTGCATGTTGTCTATATTTTTCTTAGAACCCTTACCATAATAATGATAATATTTAAAATTTCTTTTCTGAAAATTATAAAATCTGTATCATATCTGAGTCTGTTTCTGGTGCTTATTTGTTTCTTTAGGCTGTTTTCTGTTGCCTGTTTCCATGTTAGTAAATTTTTTTGAAGGCTCTATGTTATGTATCATGTAATAAGTAGCAAGGTAAATAGCCCTGTTGTATAAGGTTTATTTAATCTGGATAGGATTTGGGCTGTGTTTAATGTTTGCTGTAGCTGTTTCTGTAACAGACTCAAATTCTAGTTTTTTTTTTTTGGTCTCCCCTGTTATCTTTGAGCTTCCCTAAGTACCACTACTAAGGTAGAGTATATGTCTCCAGGGATTTTCAGCTTTCATCCAGATTAATTACACTGAAGCCCAGTTGATGCAGTAGTAACTTTTCAGGAGTAAAAAAGTATTTTATAATCCTATGTAAATGCTGGTCTTTTAGTTAGCCTGTATCCCTGGGCTCTGATCTTGGCAAGTGTTTTTCCCCATTTTTTTTTAATTTCCTTAGTTGAGACAGGAGATCTAGAGTCCCTCTTCTCATTGCCCTTGAGTCAATTCCAACTCATAGCAACCCTATAGGACAGAGCAGAACTGCCCCATAGGGTTTTCAAGGAGTGACTGATAGATTCAAAATGCCAACCTTTTTGGATACCACCTAAGCTCTTTAACCACTGCACCACGAGGGCTCCCCAGGGTTGGGTAATTTCCCTTCCCCCCAGGATGAATAAGGCTCTGTATTTTCAGTGCTGAGTGGGTCTTTGTTATGTAAAATGCTATGAGTATTTCAAAATGGTTACATTTCCCCTCCCACTACCAGAAAATGAAGGGTCTTTTTTTTTTTTTTCTTAGTTCTTCACCATGAGAATCTAGTGGTATTTCTGTAAGTAAAACCCATGAAAGTGTGGGAACCTCTAAAAAACTGTGGTTCCCAGAAGTCTGTCATCTCATACCAGTACGCACTCTGCCTTCAGGAATTTGCCAAAATTTCATGCTTCAGTCAGCTTCTGCTCCTAGAAAGTAATCTTGGCAGTATTTCTTTGTATTTACTTGTCTTTCCAGATGGGGGTAATGGTTTGGCATGTAGATCAATTATCTGATAAGTCCAAGAAAAAAATAATTGATTTCGGTTTTTTCAGATTTTTCTTTTGGGGAGATATTTGTATCTTCTAATACCATCATTTACTGCTATCATTTTGCCTAAAAGTATGAACTCTGTGGTATCTCATAAAGTTTCATATATTGTGTTTTTCTTATCATGTGGTCCAAATATTTTCTAATTTCTCTTTTGATTTCTTATTTGATCCAGGTTTATTTAGCAGTGCTTAGGTGCTTTGTTTTTAGATTTCTGAAAAACATATACATTATTTTAAATATTATGATAAAACAAGTGTACCAAGAGTTATGAACTTAAATATAGACTTAATTTGGAGTAGAATTTAACTGACATTATCTAATTTAACTGACTTAATTTAAGGAGGTCACCATTTTCAAAACTGCAATCATTTGTTCAACTATTCTTATAGTCACCTTGTCTTGTTTATGCTTCATATTATGTAATATGAAGATACCCTCAATGGATATTTCACCCAACCACATCTGTGCCCCATCAAAATTGAAATAGCTCCTTCATACTTATACAGAAATATTTATTAAGCATGTATTATGAATATTATGAAAAACTAATATTTACTATGCTCTAGCTATACACAAAGTCATCTAATGAATATGTTCTATTTATTATCACGTTTAATACCCACAACTTAGTATATGTAATTATTTCCACAATATATAGACTAGAAGTTAAGTCATCAAGTATATTGCCTAAAATCACAGTGCTAAAGAAATAAAGAGCCACGTTTTCAACCTGGGCAGTTTAACATCTTAGCCATGGATGCTCAAATAACCAACATAAATGTTGAATTTAAATTGTATGATACCATTAACTAAGGTTTCTGGGAACAGAATGTTAGACTATATTGTCATTTTCCTTGGTTTTATAAGTTAAAATCCCTTTCCTTTCTCACATTTATTTTTGGTTTTATTCAAAAAGTTCCTTTTTTATCCTTTTTAAGTAGAATTGATTTTACGTTTTCAAAACACCTAGAATATATTAATGATGTTGAATTTATAGCATAATAATTCTCTCAACCCATATGAAATAGTCTTTCACAATGTAATATTTAACAATAGGTGTTTATGTAGAATTTTTGCCACCAATCAAAAGGCATTATATTATAAATTCTATAATTTTCCTCAGTCTAAATTGTTAAGTTGCTCATTTTTTTGGTGTAACTGAAGACAGAAATTGATACACATGATTTTAATTAATAACATTTTTTATTTTTATTTGTAACCTCTAAATATATTGAAGCTTGTCACAAAAGAAAGGAATTGTGTGAATAGAAATAAGATTTAAAAATTGTTAGTATGTGTCAGAAACCCTTCCATGTATTTTGCTTATACTGGCATGCTTACTTGTTACAATGCAGTTATGAATTAGGTTCAATTTAAAGATTAAAAAACCCACTGCAGTCCAGTTGATTCCAACTCATAGTGACTCTATAGGACAGAATAGAATTGCCCCATAGAATTTCCAAGGAGTAGTTGGTGGATTTGAATTATCGACCTTCTGGTTAGCAGCCGAACACTAAACCACCAAGCCACCAGGGCTCCATTTAAAGATTAAGTACTGAAAAACATGGAAAAATGTTTCTTTCATACATTTTGTCCCAATCTGAACACTTGCTGATTAGCTATATACTAAAATCTCTAATCTTTTTTTGAAGCTAGTTATGTCCATATAACTATGTTCTACCAATTGGAATGTAATTATGAGTGATTCCCTCAAGTTCTATGTCACTTGCTTAAAAGGAAATTGTTGGCTCATTCTTACCCTTTCCACTGTTTAAAATGCAGAATATATCAAGTTTAGTCATGAAGAGTATTCACAGGGGTAAAAATAAGAAGATCCTGGGCCTGTGAAAGGTCTTAAAGAATAGATCTTCCCTCCTTATGGACAGTTCAATACTACTCACTTCTGGAATTGTATACAACAGAAATAAATGTCTATCTTAGTTAAGTCACTGCATTTTTTTGTATGTTTGTTCCAATATCCTAGTTTTTACCCTAATACATCGTTCTAGCTTACCCAGCTAGTGAGTGGCAGCAGTATGAATCAAACATCAAAACAAGACAGTCTAGCTGAAAACCTGGAACTTTTAATCAGTACATTTGCCAATAAACGAAATGATACTACTTCCCATGATTATATCACATTCTGTCTCTTTCCAACTAAACTTTTCATGTATGTACTAGATTTTAATTTTAAACAGGTGTCAAAATTAGCTTCTAAGCAAAACTTGATGTCAAAATCATAAGCAATTGGGGAAAAAATGTATTTCTTGTAATTTTAGAAATTCCTAAAATATTTCATTTGTGGGTATAAGTCAGTTTCACTTCTAATCAGCATTTCTGATTATGCAAAATTTCTGATTATTCAAGATACAGAAGAGAATTGTGGTTTTCCCACAATGATAAAACTATACATCCAAGTTAATTTAAATTCTACAGATACGAAAACTTAGCAGGTGCAAGAAGTGATTCACTTTAGATTGGCATTATTGCTAAAGCTTGGCAATAAGAAAAATGATTTCTTGAACATACCATGAAAACAATTCCCTTGAAAGAAATCAGAACTGTACAAATGCATAACAAATGAGTTTGTGAAATATGCCAAAGTCAAATAGAAGTCTATGGTAGTGTTTTTACACTTTTAAGTTTATCCTTTTATATTTTATATGCTTCTGAATATGCACAAATATGTCATTTTTTCCAGAATACTATGAAGTTTGATGAATAAAAAATACACACCATGATACAAATTTACATTACATTTTTAACCTTTTTGCAACAATAAATACCATTTTGTTTTCCTCCTTTTTTTCTAAGGCAGTTTCCACATGTATTATATTTAACCTATGTTTTATTCTGCTTAGACCATTGTTTAGAACATGGGTGAGCAAATGTCTTTTTTTAAGGTCTCAACATAAATATTTTAGGCTTTGCAGGCCATATGGTCTCTACTGCAACTACTCAGCTCTGTCATTTTAGTGTGAAAGCAGCCACAGAAAATACATAAGTAAGTAGAGCAGTTCCGTTCAGCACAGTTTTAATTATAAAAATAGGTGGTGGTTTCTGGATGTAGTTACCTTACCCTTGCTTTGGACCACTGATTTCCAACAGCAGTTTCTGTAATGATGGAAATCTTCTATAAATGTGCTGCCCAACATAACAGCCATTGGCCAAGTATAACTACAGGGCATTTGAAAAGTGGTGAATCCTACAGAGCAATGAAAATTTTAATGTTATCTCAATCAATTATTTTGAATATAAATGTAAACAGCTACACATAGCTAATAACTGCTCTGTCAGAAAGCAGAAGTTTAGACATGTATGTTGAACATTAACGAACAGTCTATTGTTTCTCTTAAATAAAATGATTTCTATTTGTATTTAAATAGGTTTTATAATCTTTTATTGTTGTTTAGGTGCCATCGAGTTGGATCTGACTCATAGCAACCCTGTGTACAACAGAACAAAACGTTGCCCAGTTCTGCACCATTCTCACATTTGTTGGTATGCCTAAGCCCATTGTTGCAGCTGCTGCGTCAGTCCATCTCATTGAGGGTCTTCGTCTTTTTCACTGATGTTCTACTGTACCAAGCATGATGTCCTTCTCCAGGGACTGATCCCTCCTGACATAATGTCCAAAGCGTGTGAGACATAGTCTAGCTATCTTTGCTTCTAAGGCGCATTCTGGTCATACTTCCAAGAAAGTTTTCTTCATTCTTTTAGCAATCCGTGGTATATTCAACATTCTTCTCCAGCACCACCATTCAAAGGCATCAATTCTTCTTTTGTCTTCTTTATTCATCATTCAGCATTCATATGTGTAGGAGGCAATTGAAAACACCGTGGCTTGGATCAGGCTCACCTTAGTCTTCAAAGTGACATCTTTGCTTTTGAACACTTTAAAGACATCTTTTGCAGGAGATTTGCCCAACACAATGTGTCTTTTGATTTCTTGACTGCTGCTTCCGTGGGTGTTGATTGTGGATCCAAGTAAAATGAAATCCTTGACAACTTCAGTCTTTTCCCCATTTATAATGGTGTTGCTTATTGGACCAGTTTGGAGATTTTTTTCTTTCTGTTGAGGTGTAATCCATACTGAAAGCTGTGGTCTTTGATCTTCATCAGTAAGTACTTCAAGTCCTCTTTTACTTTCAGCGAGGAAGCTTGTGTCATCTGCATAATGCAGGTCATTAATCTTTCTTCCTGCAATCCTGATGCCCCTTTCTTCTTCATACAGTCCAGTTTCTCAGATTATTTGCTCAAAATACAAATTGAATAGGTATGGTGAAAGGATACAACCCTGAGACATACCTTTCCTGACTTTAAACTGCACAGTATCCCCTTTTTCTGTTCAAACAGCTGCCTCTTCATCTATGTGCAGGTTCTTTATGAGCACAATTAAGTGTTAAGAGCTCCTATTCCTCGCAATGTTATCCACTATTTGTTATGATCCACACAGCTGAGTGCCTTTGCATAGTCAATAAAACATAGGTAAACATCTTTCTGGTATTGTCTGCCTTCGGACAGGATCCATCTAACATCTGCAATTATATCCCTGATTCCATGTCCTCTGCTGAATCTGGCTTGAATTTCTGGCAGCTCCCTTTGATATACTGCTGCAGCCGCTTTTGAATGATGTTCCTCAAAATTTTATGTATGTGTGATGTTAATGACATCATTCAATAATTTCTGCATTCAGTAGGATCACCTTTCTTGGGAGTAGGCATAAATACAGATCTCCTCCGGTCAGTTGGCCAAGTAGTTGTCTTCTAAATTTCTGGCATTGATGAGTGAGTACTTCCAGAACTGCATCCATTTGTTGAAACATCTCAATTGGTTTTCCATCAGTTCCTGGAGTTTTGTTTTTTGCCAATGCCTTCAGTGCAGCTTAGACTTCTTCCTTCAGTACCACTGATTCTTATTCATATGGTACCTCCTGAAATGGCTGAACATTTTGGTATAGTGACTCTGTGTATTCCTTCTATCTTCTTTGGATGCTTTCTGAGCTGTTTAATATTTTCCCCATAGAATCCTTCAATATTGCAACTCAAGGTTTGAATTTTTTCTTCAGTTTTTAGCTTGAGAGATGCAGAACGTGTTCTTCCTTTTTGGTTTTCCATCTCCAGGTTTTTGCACATGCCATTATAATACTTTACTTTGTCTTCTCAGCTTGCCCTTTGAAATCTTCTGTTCAACTCTTTTACTTCATTATTTCTTCCTTTCTTTTTAGCTACTCGATGTTCTAGAGCAAGTTTCAGAGTCTTTTCTGATATCCATTTTGTTCTTTTCTTTCTTTCCTGTGTTTTTAATGATCTCTTGCTTTCTGCACGTAAGATGTCCTTGTTGTCATTCCACACCTTGTCTGGTCTTCAATCATTAGCGTTAAACATGTCAAATGTATTCTTCTTGAAATGGTCTCTAAATTCAGGTGGGATATACTTTCGTCGACTTGTTCTAATTTTCTTCAATTTCAGCTTGAACTTACATATGAACAATTGATAGTCTGTTCCACAGTCAGCCCCTGTCCTTGTTCTGACTGATGATATCGAATTTTTCCATCATCTCTTCCCACAGATGTAGTGGATTTGATTCCTGTGTATCCCATCTGGTGAGGTCCATGTGTATCATCACCATTTATGTCGGTGAAAAAAGGTATTTGCAATGAAGAAGTCTGTCTTGCAAAATTCTATCATGTGATCTCCAGCATCTTTTCTAACACCAAGGCCATATTTTCCAACTACCCATCCTTCTCTGTTTCTTACTTTTGCATTCCAATCTCCAGTAATCATCAATGCATTCTGATTGCATATTCAATCAATATCAGGCTGCAGAAGCTGGTAAAAATCTTCAATATCTTCATCTTTGGCCTTAGGGGTTGGGATGTAAATTTGAATAATAGTTGTATTAACTGGTCTTCCTTGTAGGCGTATGGATATTATCCTGTCATCGACAGCATTATACTTCAGGATAGATCTTGAAATTTTTTTTTGATGATGAATGCATGACATACCTCTTCAAGTTCATTCCTGGCTTAGTGGGCCATATGATTGTCCAATTCAAAATGACTAATACAAGTCCTTTTCAGCTCACTAATGCCTAGGATATCAATGTTTATGTATTCCATTTCATTTTTGAGGACTTCCAATTTTCCTAGATTCATACTTCCTACAGTCCACATTCTGATTGTTAATGGATGTTTGCAGCTGTTTCTTGTCATTATGAGTAGTGCCACATCAGCAAATGAAAGTCCTGTAAGCTTGACTCTATCCATGTCATTAAGGTTGACTCTACTTTGAAGAGGCAGCTTTTCCCCAGTCCTCTTTTGAGTGCCTTCCAAGCAGAGGTGTTCATCTTCTGACACTATCAATGTTCTGCTGCTATTCGTAAGATTTTCTCTGGCTAAATCTTTTCAGAAGTAGACTACCAGATCCTTCTACAAAGTCTTAGTCTAGAAGCTCAGCTGAAACCTATACACCATGGATGGCCCTACTGGGATTTGAATACTAGTGGCATAGCTTCCAGCATCACAGCAAATGCAAGCCCCCACAGTACAGCAAACTGACAAACATGTGGAGGGATCTTTTATTAGATGTCAATACTGCAAATGAGTTATAATTATTTTTGAACACATAGTCTTGACTTTCTATTAATACAATAAAAATACAATAAACAGTATATATTAGCTATAGATCACTTGGATTTGAATTTTTTCCTATTTCTGATAACCAAAGAATCTTTACAATAGAAAATTAAGTCCTTGTGGACAAAGTATGACAGTCAAAAAAAAATTACATGCTTTTATTTGTTGCTTTATTTATTTATTTATGGGTCTGTGTAACCTTTGGATGACGGGTGAACCTCAGGAGTGACTTCATTACTGAGCTAGAAGGGTGTCTGGGGGCCATACTCTCAGAGTTTCTCTAGTCTCTGCTAGACCAATAACTCTAGTCTTTTTTTGTGAGTTAGAATTTGGTTCTACATTTTTCTCCAGCTCTGTCCAGAACCCTCTATTGTGATCCCTGTCAGAGCAGTCGGTGGTGGTAGCCAGGCACCATTTAGTGATTCTGGACTCAGTCTGGTAGAAGCTGTGGTAGTCGTGATTCTTTAGTCTTTTGGACTAATCTTTCCCTTCTATCTTTAGTTTTCTTCATTATTCCTTGCTCCCAAAGGGGTGAGGCCAGTGGAGTATCTTAGATGCCCCTTATCTAAGCTGCTTACAGGATTTTAAGATCCCAGACACTATTCACCAAAGTAGAATGTAAAATATTTTCTTTATAAACTATGTTATGCCAATTGAGGTAGACGTTTCTTGAGACCATGGTCCCCACAGCCCTCAGCTCAACAACTTGTTCCCTCAGGGAGTTTGGATGTATCTATGGAGCTTCCATGACCTTCCCTTGTGCAAGTTGTGCTGGTTTCCCAGTATTGTGTACTGTCTTAACATTCACCAAAGTTACCATTTATCAATTGTTTATTTAGTGTTTTTCATCTTCAGCCTTCCCCTCCCTCATAACCATCAAAGATTGTTTCTTTTTGTATGTCAACCTTTTCATGAGTTTTTACAGTACTGGTCTCATACAATATTATCCTTTAGTGATTGACTAATTTCACTAAGCATAATGCCCTCCAGGTTCATCTGTGTTGTGAGATGTTTCCCAGATTCTTCATTGTTCTTTATCATTGCATAATGCTCCATTGTGTGTATGTACCATAGTTTGTTTATTCATTCATCTGTTGATGGACATCTAGGTTGTTTCCATGTTTTTGGTAATGTGAACCATGCTGCAATGAACATGGGTGTGTATATATCTATTTGTGTGACCACTCTTTTATTTCTCTAGTGTATACTCACAGGGGTTGGGTTGCCAGATCATATGGTATTTCTATTTCTAGCTTTCTAAGGAAGCACCGTAACATTTTTCAAAATAATTCAATAATTTTGTATTCCCACCAGCATTGCATAAGAGTTCCAATCTCCCCACAGCCTCTCCAACATTTGTTATTTCCTGTTTTCTTTCTTTTTTTTTTTTTTTTTGATTTGTGCCAGTAATGCCGGAGTAAGATGATATCTCATTTTGATTTGTAATTCTCTAATGGCTAGTGACCTGGAGTATTTCCTCACCTGTCTGTTAGCTGTTTGAATGTCTTCTTTGGTGAAGTGTCTCTTCATTTCCTTTGCCTGTTTTTTAATTGGATTGTCTTTTTTTTTTTTTAATAGAGGTGTGTGATTTCTTGTAGATTTTAGAGATTAGACTTTTGTCTGATTTGTAACAGCCAAAATTCTTTTCCCAGTCTTTAGGTTCTCTTTTTACTCTTTTGGCGAAGTCTTTTGATGAGCATAAGTGTTTAATTTTTAGAAGATCCCTGTTATCTAGCTTATCTTCTGGAATTTGTGTGTTGTTATTTATGGTTTGTATCCTGTTAATGCTGTGTATTAGGGCCTCTAGCATTGATCATGTTTTTTTCTTTTATGATCTTTGGGCCCACCTGTTGGGTTATCCATGAGCATGGTATGCTTTTCCATGTATGTAGATCTCTTTTGGTTTCTTGCAGTAGTGTTTTGTAGTTTTCTGTGTAGAGGTCTTTTACATTCCTGGTTAGATTTATTCCTAAGTATTTTATTTTGGGGGGTATTGTTTCCCTGACTTTCTTTTCATCATTCTCTTTGTTGGTGTATAGGAATCCAACTGATTTTTTGTATGCTTATCTTGTATCCTGCTACTCAGCTGAATCTTTCTATTAGTTCCAGTAGTTTTCTCTTGTAGTCTTTTGAGTTTTATATTATAGTATCATCCACAAATAAGAACAGTTTTACTTCTACAACACCAATACAGATGCCCTTATTTCTTTTTCTTGCCTTAAAATATTATATTTCATTTGGTACGTTTAAAATGTGTCCATGGCAAAAGCAAAATCCAATGAAATTAGTTTAAACTGTAACAAAATTCTAGAAGCAAAGGAGTACTTGTTGGTTACTCCAGGATTTAAAGTTGTTTTCAAAACTTCAATTTCTTTCTGTTTCTCCAAATTGGCATTCTCAACATACTTTATACAGAAAACTTTCCTCATGATCTCAAGAGAACTCCTGCAATACCAGGCACACAAGCAAACATGAAAATATATATTCACAAAAAGATGTATCCTAAAATGAATAAGGAAATTCAACCTCAAGAGTTCTTTCAATATGTTGTTGTTTTCAGTAGGTGTTGTCAGGTTGGCTCCTAACTCATAGCGACCCTGTGTACAACAGTATCAAACACTGTTTGGCCCTGTGCCATCCTCACAATCCTTGTTATTCTTGAGCCCATTGTTGCAGCCTCTGTGTCAATCCATCTTGTTGAGTTTCTTCCTCTTTTTTGCTTTACCAAGCATGATGTTTTTCTCCAGGGACTGATCCCTCCTGATAACATGTCCCTCAATATAGTTCCACTTAATTGTGTTTTCATAACTGTGGCATTTTTGTTTCACTGCAAAGGAAAATTGAACCACCATGATTGTACTATAACTCCACTGCTGAGTTGGAGGCTGTGTTCTACATGTCCTAAATGCAATGAAGTCTGCACACCTGAATAAAATTTGATTTTTTTGACAAGGAGGAAGGGGCAAATATTCATTGATGAACAATCAAAAAGATTTGCAGAAACTTCCTGCATTATGAGATGAAATTGTGTATAGAAAAAAAAGGATGGAAAATAATAATGTCAGAAAAAATAGATTTGTTATTTTGATATGATTAGTGACTGGTGTTAATTCATTTGGTGTAATATAAGTTAGCTTTAATAAATTAGTTGACACCTTGTCTCAGAAAGCTTGATAAGAAATTAATTGAAATTGGCTTGGATGTGAGCACTGTCACATGGACTGAAACTAACAGACCATGAACAAAAATTAATGATAAATGGCAATGAGTTGAGGAGAAACATGTAGTAAGGTTTTTTGTTTAGAAATATTAATATCTTTATGAATATCAGCAAAAATGTAAATGTTTCTTCATCAAAGTGCATTATAATTGAGTTTTGCCCAATAAATCTTAAATGCAAGTAAATTAATTCAAAGAGCTTTTATGTTGTCTGATTTTGTTGACCTGTATTTAAGGGCTTTTTTTTTTGGACACTTGAGCTTGAGGTAGAAAAGAATCTGATGAGAAAGACTGCACACAAGGAATTCTTCTTCTTCTTTTTTTTTTTTTCCCAGATAACCTTGGAAAGTTTGTTTTGTGATATTTATAATTTAAAAGATTTTTCTTTCAAAAGACTTTTCTGGAGTTAGTCAAAGCATTGGCACCTTTGATCAGAGAAGTTACTTAAAGCTATCAATTTTGCTTTCTTGCGGTTTTCTGATGCTTACTTTCATATTTTGGATTGTAATTCTTGTTGCTAATATTATGTCTTCACAGTTTGCATATCTGTCTCATCTTTATTATTCACTTAATCAGTCATGCCCAAATCACTTGGAAAACCTAAATGAAAGATAGTCCTGGCACTCATAACAATTATAGACCATTTTAGAAAAAAATTCATAGGTAAATGGTTAACTTAGTTTATTCAGCAATTTCTTAAATAGTGCTTGCTCTTGGTTTGGCACTTTTCTAAATGCTTTGCAAATATTTAACATAATATAAATTATTACTATATTAATATTTAGTAATGGAATACATTTTCTAATTTACAAAAATGAAACCTTTAATACTTTCCCAACTCTCTGCCTAAACTTGCCAATTAGGATGTGTTTCAATGGTCAGTTATAAAACAGGTTGAAGAAATTATATATAAAAAAAGGTGTCTATTACCCAGGATGAATGACTCAGCTTATTATCCCATGTGAGTGTCTAAGCTCTCTTACTCTATGAAAATTATTAACATATATTCAGATATAATCAAATATAACATTTTTTTAAAAACATAAAGCTCTGCTATTGTAAGTACTTTAATTATGATATCTAAAGAAAAATTTCTGTCAGTTCCTGTTTTTCTCCAGTGCCTTTAATGCTGCTTGGACTTCTAACTTCAGTATCATCGGTTCTTAATCATATGCCACCCTCAGAAATTGTTGTACATTGACCAATTATTTTTGGTACAGTGGCTGTGTATTCCTTCCATCTTCTTTTGATGTTCCCTGCATCGGTCAATACTTTGCCTATAAAATCCTTCAATATTGCAGCTGAAGGCTTGACTTTTTTCTTCAGTTCTTTTAGCTTGAGAAATGCCAAGTGTATTCTTACCTTTGGCATTCTAATTCCAGGTCTTTGCACATGTCATTATAATACTTTACTTTGTCTTCTGGAGCCACCCTTTGAAATATTCTGTTCAGCTATTTAATTCATCATTTCTTCCATTTGCTTTAGCTACTCTATGTTCCAGAGCAAGTTTCAGGGTCTCTTCTGGCATCCATTTTGGTCTTTTCTTTCTTTCTTGCCCTTTTAATGAAATTTGCTTTTTTCATGTGTGATATCCTTGATGTCATCCCACAACTCATTTGGTCTTTGGACATTAATGTTCAGTGAGTCAAATCTATTCTTGAGATGGTCTCTAAATTCAAATGGGATAAACTCAAGGTCATATTTTGACTGTCATGGACTTGTTTTAATTTTCTTCAACTTCAATTTGAACTTGCATATCAGCAATTGATGGTCTATTCTGCAGGCACCCCTGGCCTTGGTCTGACTGATGAAATTGAGTTTCTTCCTAGTCTCTTACCATGGATGTGGTCAATTTGACTCAACATCCATGTAAGTATCAGTCAAGAAATCAAACAATGTATTGCATTAGACAAATCTACTGCAAAGGACTTCTTTAAAGTGTTAAAAAAGGAACAATGCCACTTCAAGAACTAAAGTGCACCTGATTCAAGCCATGGTATTTTCAATCACCTCGTGTGCATGGGAAAGCATGAATAAGAAGAGCCAGGAAGAATTGATGCCTTTGGATTGTCACTGGCAAAAAATATTGAATATACCATGGAATGCCAGAAGAACAAACAAACCTGCCTTGGAAAAAGTACGACCGGCAAGTTCCTTTGAAGCAAGACTTCATCTCAAGTACTTAGGACATGTTCTCAGGAGGGACTAGTCCCTGGAGAAGGACATCATGCTTGGTAACACAAAGGGTCAGCAAAAAAGAGGAAGATTCTCAAGAAGATGAATTAACACAGCTGCTGCAAATATGGGCTCAAGCATAGCCGTGATTATGAGGATGATGAAGGATCAGGCAGTTTTGTTCTATTGTACAGAACTGACTCAATAGCACCTAACTACAAGAGAAAATTTACGAAATGAGATAGCAGGTTTAAAACATTGAAGTATAACCCTTTTTAGGGAAACCCTGGGGGCATAGTGGTTAAGTGCTATGGCTGCTAACAAAAAGATCAGTGGTTCAAATCCACCAGGTGCTCCTCAGAAACTCTATGGAGGGCAGTTCTACTCTGTCCTATAGGGTCACTATGAGTCAGAATTAACTCGATGGCAATGGGTTTGGTTTATAACACATTTTAATAATTTCATCTTCATTATTTTATTTCATTAATTCATATATTTTCTAAGTTAGGCAAGTATGACCTAGAAGTATTGATTAAATTATTTTGATGAAGCTTTGACAGAATATCATGTTAGATGCATTGGAAACCAACTGAGTGAATAGAAAATCATAGACGTTAAAATTACTTTGGAAATGAATATCTCACTAAATAAATATGTATGAATTTGTAAACTCGTGATAAAAGTGATCATGACAGAATGGAAATGTTCAAGATTTCTAAGATTGGATAATTTTTTATAAATGTATGAATAATATTGATAAACATGTAAGTAAATACATAAGACTGATAGTACAGAATTAGACGTGAAATGTGTTCTGCTCACAAATATCCTCCATGAACAATAGTGAATTGTATTTTCTGTTATCTATTTCAAACTAAATTAACCTTTAATGAAACACAGTATTTTTGCTGTGTCCCCTGGAGGAAAATGTATGTTGTTCAAGAAATTAATTAATTTGGAATTTATGTTAAATAAAAGAGAATAGCATATAAATATGTGCAACTGTGTTCTGTTTGTGTGTATTTGTGTGTGTTAATAACCTGAACATTATCTTCCTCTGTGAGTTCTGATCCTTGTGTGAAAGATTGACTCTAGATCAGTTTGATGACATCAAGGAAACTTGAAGAAAATAAAAGTCAGAAAAACTAACAACAAAAAACAAACTATGAAAATAAGTCATTGAGAAAGTATGATTTGGAATCAATGATACCCAGTCAATTTATTATTATTTCAATAATAAAAGCTTAATGAATTATGATTGTTTTCATCATAATAGAGACATCATGTTTAAAAAAATTAGATGTAGATAATGCTCTGAATTCACTCATAATGCTTTTCCGGAATAGAGCAGACAACGATTATTTAGTTGCGAGTAGATAATCACCATGTGCTTTCCCTGTGCCTGATGCTTACCCCTAAGGGGACAGGGTGAGAGCCAGAGGACCCTATAATAAAGGGTCTGTGTTTTAGGCCAGGAACACAGAAAAATGAATTTTGGGCATTTGTATAGCTGTTGCACATCCCCTTTTGAGAGAGATTCTCCTTTGAAATGTGAATATCTCCAGGGGAAAGATAAGCTCATATCTCCAGTTTTATAAACTAGCAATATCTCCACGGTTCCTTTACTTATAGAAAAGTTTGAGATGGAAAAAAAATAGATTAAGAAATGTTAAAAAAAAAACAGAACCAGGATCTGATGACTTAGGAAGATAGTTTATGAAGATCGCAAAATATATAAAATGAAGAGATTCACTGTCAGGAAAATGTGCTAGGGAGAGAAAGACAAGGCTGTTGGCAGATCACCCTTTGCTAATGCCACAGAATGACAGAGTTATTCAATCAAAATGAAAAACTCTTCAGTCTCAAAGAGGGCTCTTTAAAGATATTAGACATGTAACTCGTGGATTCCCTCATCTACTTAAGCAAAAGCCAGAAATAGAGATGTAATTATATATCTATCTCTGTCTCTCCCTCTATTCTTTAAACTGGTAATTGGAGAAGCCTCTTGTCTAATGAGTGAATCTCTAAGACTTAAATGGAAAACCCAAAAAATTCTGAAGAAAGTTATAACAGCAAAAACACTGCCACTTTGACTGAGAGTGACAAAGGGCAAAACTAAAGAAAGTTGTTAGACTCCCAGAATTCTAAAGAAACAAGCTGATAAAATTTCTCAGTTGAAAAAATGTCCTACCTTAGTGAAAAAGTGGAGCCATGAATACACACTGTGGAGTAGCACACCACAGAAAGCTATTCCGAGGCCTTGAAATATAATGGAGTTTCCCAACTGAATTTTGAAATTGCTTGGTACTGGTGACTCCCTTTTTATCTTCCATTCTCTTCCTTTTGAGTGGAAATGTCTATAATTCTATCCTATATCTGCTATTTTATTTTGGAGCAGTAAAATTGTTTCTTGAGCTTCACAGTTTCACAGTTGGGAAGCAAATTGTGGCTCAGCATAGATTATACGCAGAGCCTCACCCATACTAATTTAAAACCCTTACCCATTGCCATCAAGTCGATTCCAGCTAATAGCGGCTCTATGGGACAGAGTAGAACTGCTCCACAGGGTTTCCAAGGAGCACCTGGTGGATTCAAACTGCCAACATTTTGGTTAACAGCCAAACTCTTAACCACTACGCCACTAGAGTTTCCCATACTAATTTAGATGATGGTATTTCAGACTTTTGAGATTTGGACTACGATACCATCACAGGCTAAGATGTCAGCCACAAGATTGGCCCTCCTTAACATTGGCAAGATCTTCGACCAAGAAAGAGATCATTCTAGTGAAAACAGTGCTTCTCAAACCTTACTGTTCCCGGGTAGATTTTAAAATTCCCAAATGCCTAGTTCACAGCCTGTATCAGTTGAATTAGAATCTCACAGGTGGGACCTTAGCATTATTGCCTCTTTTTAAAAATGCCCATGCATTGCAATGCACAGCCCCATTTGAGAGTAATGTTCTAGAACAATGGTGTTCTGGAGCAATGGTTCTTGGACCCATGGTGATTCAGGAACTCTTTTGTCATAGTTTGAGACATAAGTATAGACATTGAGAGTAACAGTTTTAAATTCTTTTAAAGCAGTTTAACAGAGCAATTTTTGTTTATTGAAGCAATAATAGAACCAGTGCAGTTTTATTCTATGATTTTCAATTTTATTTCATTTTTATATTATTTTGTTTTGTTGTACTTTACAAAAGTAACAGACTGAAACAAAAATGTTTTCTTAAAACAGGCAGTGTGAGCGGCACTTAGCATTAGCATTCTACTCAGGGCCTTAATTTAATTCTTAGAAAATGCACCTTTCTTTTCTACCAACTCCTCCTAACCCAAGAGAAAATGCCTATCTTTCTGACAGTATGAGTATGTTGGTGGGTAGAGAGACGGAAATTTTCTGGGATAGGTTTACTCTAGAAACTTTCAATTACTTTCATGTGTTCAGCTTCACATCTCAGTTCCTAAGACTCAGATTATCATTCTGAGTCTTCTCCAGGTTCCTATAAGGAAGGCTGGCTCCAGCTACAATGAAGCATCTTCTATAGTTGGTGGTTTCCTTGGCCTCAGATAATCGTCATCGCACTTTCTGTTTGGCTTTTCATCTTCTATGAGTTTTTGGAAGTCACTGATACACTGATATCTACCTCTGTTTTCTCCCTAATTGTGAATGTGGCTCCTTTACATCTCTCTATCATTTCAATTTGATCTGTAAAAGGAGGTCAAATTTATGAGCTCAGTTCACACAATGAATGAAAATTCCCTATGAGTGAGATTCACATATAGCCACGTATAGGTGATGTGTTCCTAGATTGTGATAGAACAAAGACAGAGTGAGAGGAAGAAGTAGAGATAAAGATGATAGAAATTAAAGGGAGATGAAGTGTTAAAGGTTTCATAGTGGTTTTTATTTTTTATATATTTCATCAGGTCACTAGTTTCATAAGGTTTTTGAACATAAGTCAGGGAGCAGTCCAGAAAGATGGGGCAAATAAAGATTGAGGGCATATAAGAATAACTAAAGTAACTGGGCCATAGGGGAAATTAGGATTGCAGTGTGTGGGTCAATCTTGAACAACAGATGGTGACACACAACCACTCCTAGAACTTTCTTTTCCCCATTCTGCTGTTTAGCAAAGACATGACACCTTTGTGATGGTACTAAGCATAGACATGTTTGTATATTTATGTATATATATATATGTAAATCCTCATATCTATTAGTTCACCTGCTATTTGAAATATACTGATTTTGAATATATTATTATATGATGTTGAGATTACAGGGATATAGTTTAGTTCATTCAATGGTATTATCTTTAAACATCACAAACAAAAAAAGCCAGTGTAATTAGTTACTACTAGATGGATGACATGTTTATTGATGTAAAACCTATCAGTTATATTAGGACATTTGCACTTTATTTGCATAAGTTATCATTTATGAAATGCTGCTTTTGTTTACTGAAATAATTTGTTAGGTGTGCAGGAATGAACATTTTAATCCAGTAATTGTTTGATGTCTCATAGTGTTTATTTCTAAAACATCATCTAAACTTTTAAATGTTCTGACATCTAACTAGAAAAACACAATTTAAACTAATTTTCCATTCCTTTTAAATGTGTAATGAAGTGTGGATGTCTTAGGCCAGGTTCTCTTGAGGAGCAAAGCCAGTGAAACATGTATATAAATATGTATACAGAGATTTATTTTAAGGAAATGGCTCATAAACTTGTGGAGGCTGGCAAGTCCCAAATCCATGGATCAGGCCTTAGGCTGGAGGTTTCTCCTGACTCACGTGGTTGCAAAGGCTGATGAACCCAAAATCTGCAGATCAGATGGCAGGCTGCTGGCTCATGGGGCTACAGGAGCTGAAGAATCCAAAATCTGCAGGGCAGCAGGCTACTGGCTCATGTCCCAGATACTGGAGGCCAGAGGATGATGAGACAGATGCAGGATAAAAAAAGAGCAAACTTTGCCAGAGCATCCATATGTATTAGATGTAGGCCACACACACAAGGAAACTCCTCTTCCAACTGATTGGCTGCTCACATCAGCTCACAAAATGGAGAATGATTACATAATATCTGCCAAAGCACTGAGAATCATGGGCTAGCCAAGTTGAAACAAAACATTAACCATCACAGTGGGTATGCCTTATATATTTCATTTCCCCTATTTTGACAAGGTTTAATCTACATTTCATTCTGAAAGTAATATATTAATAAAACACCTTATTAAAGCAATTCTCATAAATATTTGAAGAGTGAACTAAGTATACTTTTCCACATTCTCTTATAAGATAAAGCACAATTTTTTTTGCATTTTCTCAAAATGTACTTATTTATCCAAAATGTAAAAAAAGAAATCAAAAGATTTTACTATTTTAAAGCATAGAATTATTATTATTTATCATCATACATGTTACCTGAAAAAAATATATCGATACAAAAATTGTGGAAAATAAATCTCTATGTTAGCAATTGTCATTACAGAGTAGTCTCTTTCTCACATCAAACCTGAGAATGGCTAGGACATTTTCCAATCTTTGTATTTTTGAGGCTATATCCTTATTAAAATGTCCTCTCAAATTGTCAGCATCAATCAACATAAAAACATAATATCTCATAATAGAGACACAGAGAAAACAAAACAGATAAGAAAGCCAGAGGAAGGCTCACCTCTGGGTGACTGATCTTGTAGAATTATTACTTAAATAATTTTCATCCAGAAGTTCATAACATTTTATTATTCATTAATAAACAGATACAAAATTTCAGCTTCTTCCAGTCAATCCTTTAATCCATGAAATTAACAAGATGTGATAAAACCAAAGCCCCAAGATGCTCAACATCTGATTATCAAAGTCATCAAATTGTGCAATTCATATGTATTATGTAGAGGAAATATGACTGTTCTCTAAAACATCAACAAAATGCTAGACAATAAAGCAGAGGAAAACAAATATGTGATGTAAGATATAAGATAAAATACTTGATATACTCCAAGAGTGCTCTGAAAACTCTTAGTTATAGAGTGCATTTATGGGAAAAGATATCAGACAAAGGTCATCAGGCATCAAGCAGATTCTTGATAATGACAAATGAAAAGAAGCCATGTCAGAAACCTTTTACATGTCAGTTCAAGTCACCTATACTATATTTTATTTTTTTTATTAACTTTTATTGAGCTTCAAGTGAACGTTTACAAATCAAGTCAGTCTGTCACATATAAGTTTATACACATCTTACTCCGTACTCCCACTTGCTCTCCCCCTAATAAGTCAGACCTTCCAGTCTCTCCTTTCGTGACAATTTTGCCAGCTTCCAACTCTCTCTATCCTCCCATCCCCTCTCCAGACAGGAGATGCCAACACAGTCTTAAGTGTCTACCTGATATAATTAGCTCACTCTTCATCAGCATCTCTCTCCTACCCACTGTCCGGTCCCTTTCATGTCTGATGAGTTGTCTTCAGGGATGGTTCCTGTCCTGTGCCAACAGAGGTTTGGGGACCATGACCGCCGGGATTCCTCTAGTCTCAGTCAGACCATCAAGTATGGTCTTTTTATGAGAATTTGGGGTCTGCATCCCACTGATCTCCTGCTCCCTCAGGGGTCCTCTGCTGTGCTCCCTGTCAGGGCAGTCATCGATTGTGGCCGGGCACCAACTAGTTCTTCTGGTCTCAGGATGATGTAGGTCTCTGGTTCCTGTGGCCCTTTCTGTCTCTTGGGCTCTTAGTTGTCGTGTGACCTTGGTGTTCTTCATTCTCCTTTGCTCCAGGTGGGTTGAGACCAATTGATGCATCTTAGATGGCCGCTTGTTAGCATTTAAGACCCCAGACGCCACATTTCAAAGTGGGATGCAGAATGTTTTCATAATAGAATTATTTTGCCAATTGACTTAGAAGTCCCCTTAAACCATGGTCCCCAAACCCCTGCCCTTGTTCTGCTGACTTTTGAAGTATTCATTTTATCCAGGAAACTTCTTTGCTTTTGGTCCAGTCCAATTGAGCTGACCTTTCATGTATTGAGTGTTGTCCTTCCCTTCACCTAAAGCAGTTCTTATCTACTAATAAATCAGTAAAAAACCCTCTCCCTCCCTCCCTCCCTCCCCCCCTCGTAACCACAAAAGTATGTGTTCTTCTCAGTTTATACTATTTCTCAAGATCTTATAATAGTGGTCTTATACAATATTTGTCCTTTTGCCTCTGACTAATTTCGCTCAGCATAATGCCTTCCAGGTTCCTCCATGTTATGAAATGTTTCACAGATTCGTCACTGTTCTTTATCGATGCACAGTATTCCATTGTGTGAATATACCACAATTTATTTAACCATTCATCCGTTGATGGACACCTTGGTTGCTTCCAGCTTTTTGCTATTGCAAACAGAGCTGCAATAAACATGGGTGTGCATATATCTGTTTATGTGAAGGCTCTTGTTTCTCTAGGGTATATTCCGAGGAGTGGGACTTCTGGGTTGTATGGTAGTTCTATTTCTAACTGTTTAAGATAACGCCAGATAGATTTCCAAAGTGGTTGTACCATTTTACATTCCCACCAGCAGTGTATAAGAGTTCCAATCTCTCCCCAGCCTCTCCAACATTTATTGTTTTGTGTTTTTTGGATTAATGCCAGCCTTGTTGGTGTGAGATGGAATCTCATTGTAGTTTTAATTTGCATTTCTCTAATGGCTAATGATCGAGAGCATTTTCTCATGTATCTGTTAGCTGCCTGAATATCTTCTTTAGTGAAGTGTCTGTTCATGTCCTTTGCCCACTTCTTGATTGGGTTGTTTGTCTTTTTGTCATTGAGTTTTGACAGAATCACATAGATTTTAGAGATTAGGCACTGGTCCGAGATGTCATAGCTGAAAATTCTTTCCCAGTCTGTAGGTGGTCTTTTTACTCTTTTGGTGAAGTCTTTAGATGAGCATAGGTGTTTGATTTTTAGGAGCTCCCAGTTATCTGGTTTCTCTTCATCATTTTTGGTTATGTTTTGTATTCTGTTTATGCCTTGTATTAGGGCTCCTAACGTTGTCCCTATTTTTTCTTCCATGATCTTTATCATTTTAGTCTTTATGTTTAGGTCTTTGATCCACTTGGAGTTAGTTTTTGTGCATGGTGTGAGGTATGGGTTCTGTTTCATTTTTTTGCAAATGGATATCCAGTTATGCCAGCACCATTTGTTAAAAAGACTATCTTTTCCCCAATTAACTGACACTGGGCCTTTGTCAAGTATCAGGTGCTCATATGTGGAAGGATTTATATCTGGGTTCTCAATTCTGTTCCACTGGTCTATGTGCCTGTTGTTGTACCAATACCAATACCAGGCTGTTTTGACTACTGTGGCTGTATAATAGGTTCTGAAATCAGATAGAGTGAGGCCTCCCATTTTCTTCTTTTTCAGTAATGCTTTGCTTATCCGAGGCTTCTTTCCCTTCCATATGAAGTTGGTGATTTGTTTCTCTATCACCTTAAAAGATGACATTGGAATTTAGATCGGAAGTGCATTGTATGTATAGATGGCTTTTGGTAGAATAGACATTTTTACTATGTTAAGTCTTCCTATCCATGAGCAAGGTATGTTTTTCCACTTAAGTAGGTCCTTTTTTAATTTCTTGTAGTAGAGCTTTGTAGTTTTCTTTATATAGGTCTTTTACATCTTTGGTAAGATTTATTCCTAAGTATTTTATCTTCTTGGGGGCTACTGTGAATGGTATTGATTTGGTTATTTCCTCTTCGATGTTCCTTTGGTTGATGTAGAGGAATCCAATTGATTTTTGTATGTTTATCTTATAACCTGAGACTCTGCCAAACTCTTCTATTAGTTTCAGTAGTTTTCTGAAGGATTCCTTAGGGTTTTCTGTGTATAAGATCATGTCATCTGCAAATAGAGATAATTTTACTTCCTCCTTACCAATCTGGATGCCCTTTATTTCTTTGTCTAGCCTAATTGCTCTGGCTAGGACTTCTAGCACAATGTTGAATAAGAGCAGTGATAAAGGGCATCCTTTTGTGGTTCCCGTTCTCAAGGGAAATACTTTCAGGTTCTCTCCATTTAGAGGGATGTTGGCTGTTGGCTTTGCATAGATGCCCTTTGTTATGTTGAGGAATTTTCCTTCGATTCCTATTTTGGTGAGAGTTTTGATCATGAATGGGTGTTGGACTTTGTCAAATGCCTTTTATTCATCAATTGATAAGATCATGTGGTTTTCGTCTTTTGTTTTATTTATGTGGTGGATTACATTAATGGTTTTTCTGATATTAAACCAGCCTTGCATAAAAAAAATACCTGGTATAAATCCCACTTGGTCGTGGTGAATTATTTTTTTGATATGTTGTTGAATTCTATTGGCTAGAATTTTGTTGAGGATTTTTGCATCAATGTTCATGAGGGATATAGGTCTGTAATTTTCTTTTTTTGTAATATCTTTACCTGGTTTTGGTATCAGGGAAATGGTGGCTTCATAGAATGAGTTGAGTAGTATTCTGTCATTTTCTATGCTTTGAAATACCTTTAGTAGTAGCGGTGATAACTCTTCTCTGAAATTTTGCTAGAACTCTTCAGTGAAGCCGTCCGGGCCAGGGCTTTTTTTTGTTGGGAGTTTTTTGATTACTGTTTCAATCTCTTTTTTTGGTATGGGTCTATTTAGTTGTTCTACTTCTGTTCGTGTTAGTTTAGGTAGGTAGTGTTTTTCCAGGAATTCATCCATTTCTTCTAGGTTTTCAAATTTGTTAGAGTACAATTTTTCGTAATAATCTGATATGATTCTTTTAATTTCAGTTGGGTCTGTTGTCACGTGGCCCTTCTCGTTTCTTATTCAGGTTATTTGTTTCCTTTCCTGTATTTCCTTAGTCAGTCTAGCCAATGGTTTATCAATTTTGTTAATTTTTTCAAAGAACCAGCTTTTGGCTTTGTTAATTCTTTCAATTGTTTTTCTGTTCTCTAATTCATTTAGTTCAGCTCTAATTTTTATTATTTGTTTTCTTCTGGTGCCTGATGGATTCTTTTGTTGCTCACTTTCTATTTGTTCCAGTTGTAGGGACAGTTCTCTGATTTTGGCCCTTTCTTCTTTTTGTATGTGTGCATTTATCGATATAAATTGGCCTCTGAACCCTGCTTTTGCTGTGTGCCAGAGGTTTGGATAGGAAGTATTTTCATTCTCGTTGCATTCTAAGAATTTCCTTATTCCCTCCTTGAGGTCTTCTATAACCCAGTCTTTTTTCAGGAGGGTATTGTTCATTTTCCAAGTATTTGATTTCTTTTCCCTAGTTTTTCTGTTATTGATTTGTAGTTTTATTGCCTTGTGGTCTGAGAAGATGCTTTGTAATATTTCGATGTTTTGGATTCTGCAAAGGTTTGTTTTATGACCTAATGTGTGGTCTATTCTAGAGAATGTTCCATGTGCGCTAGAAAAAAAAGTATACTTTGCAGCAGTTGGGTGGAGAGTTCTGTATAAGTCAATGAGGTCAAGTTGGTTGATTGTTGTAATTAGGTCTTCCGTGTCTCTGTTGAGCTTCTTACTGGATGTCCTGTCCTTCTCTGAAAACGTTGTGTTGAAGTCTCCTACTATAATTGTGGAGGTGTCTATCTCACTTTTCAATTCTGTTAAAATTTGATTTATGTATCTTGCAGCCCTGTCATTGGGTGCATAAATATTTAATATGGTTATGTCTTCCTGATCAATTGTCCCTTTTATCATTATATAGTGTCCTTCTTTATCCTTTGTGGTGGATTTAAGTCTAAAGTCTATTTTGTCAGAAATTAATATTGCTACTCCTCTTCTTTTTTGCTTATCGTTTGCTTGATATGTTTTTTTCCATCCTTTGAGTTTTAGTTTGTTTGTGTCTCTAAGTCTAAGGTGTGTCTCTTGTAGGCAGCATATAGACGGATCGTGTTGCTTTATCCAGTCCGAGACTCTCTGTCTCTTTATTGGTGCATTTAGTCCATTTACATTCTGCGTAATTATAAATAAGTGTTTAGTGTTGTCATTTTGATGCCTTTTTATGTGTGTTGTTGACAATTTTTCCACTTACTTTTTTGTGCTGAGACATTTTTCTTAGTAAATTGTGAGATCCTCATTTTGATAGTGTTTGACTTTATGTTTGTTGAGTCGTTACGTTTTTCTTGGCTTTTATCTTGAGTTATGGAGTTGTTATACCTCTTTGTGGTTACCTTAATATTTACCCCTATTTTTCTAAGTAAAAACCTAACTCATATTGTCCTATATCGCCTTGTATCCCTCTCCATATGGCAGTTCTATGCCACCTGTATTTAGTCCCTCTTTTTGAATATTGTGATCTTTTACATATTAACTTCAATGATTCCCTGTTATGAGCATTTTTTTTTTTAATTAATCTTAATTTGTTTTTGTGATTTCCCTATTTGAGTTGGTGTCAGGATGTTCTGTTCTGTGACTTTGTGTTGTGCTGGTATCTGATATTATTGGTTTTCTGACCAAACAATATCCTTTAGTATTTCTTGTAGCTTTGGTTCGGTTTTTGCAAATTCTCTAAACTTGTGTTTATCTTTAAATATCTTAATTTTGCCTTCATATTTCAGAGAGAGTTTTGCTGGATATATGATCCTTGGCTGGCAGTTTTTCTCCTTCAGTGCTCTGTATATGTCATCCCATTGCCTTCTTGACTGCATGGTTTCTGCTGAGTAGTCTGAACTTATTCTTATTGATTCTCCCTTGAAGGAGACCTTTCTTTTCTCCCTGGGTGCTTTTAAAATGTTCTCTTTATCTTTGTTTTTGGCAAGTTTGATGATAACATGTCTTGGTGTTTTTCTTTTTGGATCAATCTTAAATGGGGTTGGATAAGCGTCTTGGATAGATATCCTTTGGTCTTTCATGATGTCAGGGAAGTTTTCTGCCAACAGATCTTCAACTATTTTCTCTGTGTTTTCTGTCCTCCCTCCCTGTTCTGGGACTCCAATCCCACGCAAGTTATCCTTCTTGATAGAGTCCCACATGATTCTTAGGGTTTCTTCATTTTTTTTAATTCTTTTATGTGATTTTTTTCAGCTATGTTGGTGTTAATTCCCTGGTCCTCCAGATGTCCCAGTCTGCATTCTAATTGCTGGAGTCTGCTCCTCTGACTTCCTATTGCGTTGTCTAATTCTGTAATTTTATTGTTAGTCTTTTGGATTTCTACATGCTGTCTCTCTATGGATTCTTGCAACTTATTAATTTTTCCACTATGTTCTTGAATAATCTTTTTGAGTTCTTCAACAGTTTTATCAGTGTGTTCCTTGGCTTTTTCTGCAGTTTGCCTTATTTTGTTTCTGATGTCTTGAAGCATTCTGTAAATTAGTTTTTTATATTCTGTATCTGATAATTCCAGGATTGTATCTTCATTTGGGAAAGATTTTGATTCTTTTGTTTGGGAGATTGTAGAAGCTGTCATGGTCTGCTTCTTTATATGGTTTGATATCGACTGCTGTCTCGGAGCCATCACTAAGATATAAAAAAAAATAGTAGTGGTTTATTCTATAATTGCTCACTGAGTCTTATCTCGTTTTGTTTTCTTTCAATATATGTGAATGGGCTACTAGATTGTGCTGTCTTGTTTGTTGTAGCCCTTGAATTACTTATGACCTATTACCAGCTTGTTTGGTCTGTTGCCAGATATATATGCCTGAGTCTATTCATTATTCTTGAGTAGAATCTGATTTTGGGTCATCAAGTGTGTGCTGCACCCTAACACCTATCCACCTCAAGAAGCAGTGGTGATAGTTGTGTGCACCAGATTCTATTAGCAGCTGGGGTTCACCCTCCAGGCGGGGCAGGATGCTGACAGGCTTCCCCCAAGTGTCAGTGAGGTAGGTGTGTCTCTATTCCTATAGCAACTTGGTGGGAGGGCACTGCAGCTGTACCTTAGGCCCCCAATGCAAGTACCTCTACTGATTGGTAGGTGTCACCCTCCTTAGACCCCTAAGGCAAGAGGCTAGGTGGTCTGGGGGGAGCTTCAGCCCTCTGTTCCCTGTTGTGGGTCAGTTAGGGCTCTGTTGAATAAGCAGAGATATCAGACCTGGGAAACTTGTCTTTCCAGAAAATCCTCTAAAAACAAATGCAGTCAGATCCCTATCAGAACTGCCTTTGGATTATAACCACCACCTTGTTCCCTGTAAGGATGAAAGTCTGAGATTTGGATCATTTATGCTTGGCTGTAGCTGGTTCTGTGTTTTTAATCCAATTAGGGATGGATTTTTGGTCCCTGGGTTTTTTGTGGTTGCTTCTCTCAGGCTAGAAGAATGGGTTAGGAAAAGACCAAAAAAAAAAAAAGGAGGGGGGGAAGGAAAGCTGCCATGGAGCTGGAGCCATTCTCCCTCTGGCTCAGGAGATTCCAATGTTAATGAAGCCGCCTGGGAAGGGTGGGGGAGGGTTCAGAGAAATAGGAGAGTAGCACCTCGGAATATAGCCAAAGTTGCTTGTCTTGCTTGGAATGACTATTTTATCTGAGATTCCCGAGGGGAGTGTGGCCTATGTGTGCTGGCTATGTGGAGATTGCCCCTGGGGTCTGGCCCACTGAAGCCGCGGTCAGATCCTCCGCTGCCAGTCCAAAGCCCAGCATCAAGGTTCCACTGCTGGGACGCTGCACTCCCGGCTCCAAAATCAGTCGCTGCCTCCTGGGGACTTCTCGTCCCGCCAGCCGCGTTGCCACGCCACCTCCGCGGACTGGCTGGGCCCCCTCCCAGGGTTAGTTCAGGGGACTAGGGCTGCGCCCCTTGCTTGTGCTGTGACAGCGCCCAGTCAAATGCCCGGTGCCAAGGTTCCCCAGCTGGGACCCTGCACTCCCGGCTCCAAAACCAGTAGGCCTCCCGTAGACTTCTCCCACCAGCCGCATCACCACGCCGCCCACGAGGACCGGCTGGGCCCCCTCCCGGGGTCAGTTCAAGGGGGTAGGGCTGCACCCCTTGTTTGCGCCGTCACAAGATTTTTGAATTCAGCTCCCCTGGGCCCAGACCTAAGCCCGGCGCCGAGGTTACCTGACTGGGACGCTGGCTCCAGGCTCCGAAAACAGTTGCTGCTTCCCCGTATTTGTTTGTTCTCTGTCTCTAAATCTGTGTTTGTTGTTCAGGGTTCATAGATTGCTATGTATGTGATCTAGTCACTTGTTTTTCCAAGTCTTTGTTGCAAGAGGGATCCGAGGTAGCGTCTACCTAGTCCACCATCTTGGCCCCCCTGCTATATTTTAATTTTTGAAGCATCTACAGAGTTAATGTTTTCTTTTGCAACACTTTACAACCTCACAAATTGCGGGAGATAGAAATACATGAGCCATTTAAATTATTTTTAAATTCTTAATTAAATTTCCATATTTTAAATTATTAATTATAATCAATATAAATTTAAATATACACATTTTACCAATTAAAATTATGAGGAAAACCTGAGGATTTTAAGGCAAATATTCTTTTGGAAATAAGCGTACAAACATGTATCTTCATTTTCTCCCCAAAGCCCTGGTTTGTAGGATCTTCTTTCTCAGCTTTGCTTAAAACAATTTAAGGCAAAATGATGGAAACATTTTACTATAATCCTCTGCCTCATACAATATTTTAAAGTCCTCCAAATTATTTTAAAATAGAACAAATTCTATTTTTCATGAGATAAGAAATGGCTACAACTCCATCTCATCATTTATTAAGTATGCTCAAGGAAACCCTGGTGGCATAATGGTTAAGAGCTACAGCTGCTACACAAAAGGTCAGCAGTTTGAATCCACCAGGCACTCCTTGGTAACTCTATGGGGCAGTTCTGCTCTGTCCTAAAGGTCATTATGAGTCGGAATTGCCTCGACAGCAATGGGCTTGGTTTATGGATTTTTTTGGTTATGCTCATAAAATTCTCTGGAATCTGAAGGAGAAACAAATAACTGACAAATGCCTCTATGGACACTGAAGAACAGTCAAAATTCTCCAAAAGCAAGTTACCAAGAAAATAAATGCCAAGAATCTGTGAAGACCTAGATGCCTTCCTAGGGTGAAGAGGCAGAAGGGAGAAGAGATTCAGAGATTGCCAGATCAAGTTGGCACTGAAAACTGAAGAAAAATAAAGTCTCTAAAACTAAATATATATTTTATAGGAGGCTACATTAGACATCAAACATTAAAAAATGCTTTGTACTTCAGTTCACTCCTAGAACTTTCTTTTTCCCATTCTGCTGTTTAGCAAAGGCAGGATACCTTTCAACAATATGTGATATTCTAAAAGTTACCTGCTAATAAAACCTTAGAGGGGGAAAAATGTTGCCTCTGAGTCGATTCTGACTCACAGCGACCCTACAGGACAGAGTAGAACTGCCCCCACAGGGTTTCCAGGAGTGGCTAGTGGATTCGAACTGCCAACCCAACCTTCCGGTTAGCAGCCAAATGCTGAATGACTGCACCACCAGGGCCTCAGTAAAATCTCAGGAGCATAAAAAACATGGAAAAGAGGAGAAGAAAAAAGATTGATGAAAACAAACTATACCACAAAAAGAATTACCTTTATTTTAGAGAATTTGATTCTAATGGAGCAGTGAGGAATTCCAAAAGACTGGGCATTTACCATAAAAAAAAACTGAGTCAATACAAAGAAATTATTTTAACCTAAATTTGACAGCATCATTATGCTTTTGTAGTTCTAATTGGGGTATACTTTCTGTGAGCTCAGGTCCATTATAGAAAATAAAGAATATTACACCTGTTTCTCACATCTGAAAGGTGGCCGTCTCATATGTGGCTATGTCTAAAAGAAACATTATATTTAATTTACTTGAATTTAATAGAGCAGAATAAAAAAGTCATGAAGATAAAGGAAATAAAAGGAGATTTCAGCAAATATATCATGTTGATTCAGAACTTTGTTCTCTCTAATATGCTTTTCCTTCTGAATTCTCTAATTCATCAAACTAGCTGGTTTTTCATTTTTAAAAACCTTAAAATAAGTAACCACTTTTCTGAAAAACATTTTTGGACCTTTATCTCCTTATGTAGAAGTTTCTTTTTTGCTTCTACAAATATTGAACACACTGAACAAACTTCTGTCAAATTTCTCACCACATATGATAGTTGGATGTCTTTTTTATTAAACTAGGATGTATATGATAATTTAGTGTTCCATATAACTAACATAGTTGACCAATAAGTATTTGTTGGATTAATAACTGCAACTAAAAAAATATGCTTTAACATTTATTTGTAAGGGAAATGGTTAATTTACTGTTAGCTTCCTTACAGTAAAATATAAATGTATACAATATAATTAGGCCTAATTTCCATATTTATATTGAAATATTTTTCTATTTTAATATGGTTTGCAATTTGTTACCATAAGAGTTTCTATTTGCTTGGTAGCAAATAGTATATTTTAAGACAGCTAGAATTGGTTTGATTGTTTTTTTTTCCCCCCTTAAGGCCAGAATTGGCTTCAAAACCATTCTGGCTAGCTGGTTAGCAATGGAGGGGAGACCAAGTATAGCATTAAATCCAAAAGGCTAAAAACATCGTAATAAGCATGATAAAGGACAAAAAGTTTTATCATTCATAGGTCATGGAGCACAGAAAAATATCAACAAGCTTGGATCACTTGTACCTGTCCATTCTTGGTCAGTGTGTGCCTGGTGCTGAAATACTCCAACATCAACAGGGAATAAATTAAGACAATATCACTGTGTGAAGACAATTGAAATTAGCTGTGTATTTGAGCTTACACTGGAATCCACATGACTAATATATATATATATATATATATACACCACATATACACACACACACATATGTATACATGTATACGTGTGTGTATATATACATACTTTTTTGTGAGCAGTACTTTTGAAACACCACCATCATATATTTACTTTAGTTCTTATCTCGGAAAGCATTTTGACATGTAATAATTCTTGACCTTTTTGGTATCCCCATGAAATAGGAGGGATAAGGTTTGTAAGCCTCAGTTTACAGAGTAGAACTCTAAGCTTCAGATATAATAAATAATATGTGCATGAAGACCCACATATTAAGTGCGAAGTCAAATCCAAACCTGTTCTCTAACTCCTAGCTCACTCTTTACATATAAAATCTTGTTTGGAAGAATTTGTCGCAATATGTTTTAAAGAAGAATTTAAGCAAAAGTTTGCATTGTGTAATGTGACACGAAGCAGGTTAAATGTATGTATATCACTTTGATTCTGTTTTAGTGTGTCAAAGCCTTTCATGTTAGAAAACATTTTAAAAATTTAATGTAAGATTGTATTCAAAGTTATCTACATATGTGTATTCATTTTTTAAAAAAGGATATTTTACGAAAATTTCTGGAACTCTTTATTTCATGTGGAAAGCAATTTTAAAGAAGGCATTTTCATAAAAATTGTCTATATTCATTTTTGCCAAAGAGAATAAGAAATAAAACTTCTTGACACAGTAAAACATCAATGCACTTTAAGAAAATTATAATATTCCACATATTTCAAAAAGTTAAGTAAAATTTGACAAATAAAATAAGAAAAGCTCCTTTCTGTGGTTTTCAAGAGAAAACTTACAATTAAGTTTTAGGGGATCTGTGATGATGAATCTATTTTGTAGAACTTTCCTGTGTATCTCAAATGCCTTTCTTTAAGATATTTTAAAAAAAGATCAGTTAAGACTATCTATGTGGACGGGGGCATATAAGAGGAAATATAAACTGTGATTTTTCTCATCTGAGAATTCAGTAGTTATTTATTTTTTCTTCTACTTAAATTTTATTCCCTGGCTAGCTCAGGAAATCTCAGTTACAAATGAGAATGGAAAGGTGTAATCTGTACTCAGCTCTTTAATCAACTGAAGCAAAGACACATTTTACATAAATGCCAACTATGAATCAAGTTCTCTATCCTAGTGAATTTGTGAAAAATTATAGTTTCAAATCATAACGTACTATGATGCCAAAGGTAGGGTGATAGACATAGTTTACTGTAAGCAGGAAGGGATTACCCAAAAAGCATGCTAAGCACGAGTTTAGGGCATCAATGAAATTGGGGCCCCAGTTGTCCAAATCAAACACCCATAGATGCCAAGGAGACAGGACATAAGGAAAAGCCAGCACTGCAGCTGAAGGGACCTGACAGGTCTCTAAATGAAATTGATACAAGCTCCAGTGCATGAGAAAGTGCTGGCCAGGAGTAAAGCTCATGCAGGACCACCAGGGCTCCCAGGTGCAAGGTTGTTTAAGTTATGACGCCGCTTATACTCCAATGCCTTAACTGACATCTGTCTCCTAAGGTTCTCTCCTGTGAAAGTGACACTGTTTATCTTGGCTGGTCTCTGAGCAGTTTACAGGGCAAGGACAGATTCTTTTAATAGATAAACGGGTCTTTGATCCATTTTGAGAGAAGTGTCTTGCATATCCACGTCTGCTGATGCAGCAACTCCCAGCCAGGAGAGCCAGCAATGCTCTTTGCCATGATACACGCAAGGGTATGCTCTTGCTCATGTTCGGGTAAATAATCAGTGGGAACTCCAGACCCATATGTTGTAGAATATGTGGAATATTCATTTTTGTATGAAATGTGATATATCATAAAAATCTCAGTACCTTTCATCCACTAAAAATTTTATAATCCAGTTCATCTCATTCTGCTAAAATGGCATATGCCGTTTTTGTGCTCAATACCTAATATGGTTGCATTTAAAAAGTAGTTACATCATGGATAGGTAGGACATTATCTGTCTGTCTATCATCTATCTATAACTACATATATAACTCACATATCCGCTTCAAATGCATGACTAAGCAGAGAAGGGAAAACCAAATATTATCAGTGTTGAGGGCCTTCACATGCCTTTATCTGGCCCTGACTATAAGTATCAATCAGAGATGAAGATCAAGGAAACGAATAACTTAGGAAGTAAATTATCATAAGCCTCGAAAATTGTAATATCCTGATATTACATAGAAATGTTCAGTATTGGGTATTACTATTATTAATGTTTGGTATTAGTATTATTTGTGCCCATGAATTAAATTCTCTTTGCCTTACCATCTGCCTTTTGTCTGTCAGTTTGTCATACTATGCTGGACTGCATGTTGCTATGATGCTGGACACTATGCCACCAGTATTTCAAATACCAGTAGAGACTCCCATGGTGGACAGCTTTTAGTGTAGCTTCGAGACCAATATAGACTGAGAAGGTCTGGCGTGTACTTCCAAAAATTTGTCAGATGAAAACCTAATGAATCACAACAGAACATTGTCCAACTTGTTTGCTTCAGACATTTCATCAGGAGGGATCAATATCTAAAGGAAACCAGCAGGTTTGGTGAAGCAGAGGACCAGGCAGGGCATGGGGGACACTTGGTGAGATGGATTGGTACAATAGCCACAACAATGGACATGAACCTACTGGTGATCTTGAGTACGATGCAGGATCAGACATTTTGTCCTGTTGTATATAAGGTCACCATTAGTCAAAGTCAGCTTGACAGCAGCTAACAGCACTAAAGCTTCATCAAGTCCTTATTGAAATATAAACACTGATATTAAACGTCTTGACTTTATATCATGGCTTTTTAATGCCCTTTTCTAATGAAAAAACTCTACCTACTCCTAAATATATTATGAAGAAAGAGAATTCCTCTGTGTAAATGATACATAGCCAAACCAAACCAAATCCAGTGCCATTGAGTCAATTCTGACTCATAGCAACCCTATAGGACAGAGTACAACCGCCCCATAGAGTTTCCAAGGCTATAATCTGTACGGAACGAGACTGCCACATCTTTCTTCTGTGGAGTGGCAGGTGGGATCGAGCTGCCAACCTTTTGGTTCGCGTCAGAGGCCTTTAACCCACTGAACCACCGGGGCTGCTTAAATGATACAAAAGTGTCTCTTGTTTTTACTTTTTTTTTTCCAAGCTGTGTGGTGTGAGTTGACTGTAATCTCCTCTTTGTGTTAATTGAATTTATGTCTATTCAAACACTATAAAAGATTTGCATGAGCCAGGCACTTGCCAAGGAAATTTATATATTTTTTACATTTGATCTTTCGCTCAATTAATAGGTATTAATATTTCCGTTTTATGTATGAGAAAACTGAGCCTCTGAGAGATGAAATAACTTGTCTACAAAATAAAAGGAATCAGAAATAAAAATGCAAACACATTTCTGACTCATGTCACAGATTGTTCCTCTCTAATAACTCAAACAATACAATCTTTGAATGTATTTAAAAAATATGTTTATCCAGGTTCTTAGAGAATTTAAGCAATTAACTGTTTTCCAATCAAACCACACACTATATGAAAATAATAAGATATTGCATGTATTCAAAATTTTATGGTTTAAATTGCCCACTAAAAATCTGACCACATGAGTGAATTTTTACTTCCTTCTAATTTGTCTACACTCCCTTATTTAAAATATTAAGTCCTAAAATGATTTTGTTTATTTAAAATATTTGAAATTAAAATATCTTGGCTCAGCACAGGAGCTTGCCTCAGTTTTCATTGCAATATTATTTTCCAGATTGGAATCTTTGTTTGAAACTCTTGCCATGTCAAATATCATATGCCATTTATCAGCTATGATATGTGAAATTACGCAGATGACATTGAAGTTGGACTATGTTGACAGTTTTTACTGTTTAAATGTGCAGCATTTCATTTTCAGAGGGAATCTATTTTCTATTTCTCTTTTGCATTCTCTTTTAGAAGACAATTTATCATGTTTGATCTACATTGTTCATTATTTAAAATTTTTGCTAGTATTGTTTTGACACCTAATGCAAGAATCTCACAAAACAGAAAACACTATATCCCATATTCTAATTTAATCTCACATTGCCGTATTTCATCTTGTATAAAGGAGTTTTCACCAGTGGCTTTAAATACAGGAGAGTTGAAAAATGAAAACATTTTAAAATTGGTTTATTATTATACCAATATCTTTTTTTTTTGAGTTTTGCAAATCATATGCATTCCTTCTCTAATTAAATGTCTTTTAAATATATAACACCAAAGATATACACGCATTTTGATGCATTCAACAAACAATAGTCCTGTTACTGATGTAAAGAGAAGGTTCACTACAATGCAAAATGCATTTCCATCATCAGGGATCTAATTATCTGTTTATATATGAAGAGAAAGTTACAGAACCAATACAGGTCCATTGCTGGTAAATGAAGTTTCAGTTTTCGAAACCTGGTAAACAAAGTAGGAGACTTGGGATTTAGTATATATGAGAAGTTTATCACTCCTGCCTTTATAATTTACATTTCTGCTGTGTTTTTGTATTACTGAATTTGAACTATGCTCTTTTGAGTCAGGGATTAGCAATTGCTAACATATATTCCAGGTTTTTTTTTTTTTTTACATTTTTTTGTTTTTGTTTTTGAGATAAGGCATAAATAGTACATAGTGAAGGCACAGATCTTAAGTCTTAAATGTTGATAAAATTGGTAAATGTGTACACTCTTGTAACCCACAATGCTTTCAAAATATAGAATATTCATTGCATCTGAAAGTCAATCCTTGCCTCATTCCCATTAAAATATTAAAATACAGTTTTACTTAGCACTTCAAATAGTAGAAATATAAGTAGAGCCTGTTAGTAGATGCATTTAATACAATTATATAGCATTAGCTCTGTAAACCGTTAGGTTTTCTCTTCTGCATTACCTGTGGCTTACAGAATATGTAACACCTCAAAATGCAAAGAACACTTTGTAAAACTTATCATAGTTTTACTGTGTCCTGATTAATTGGAAATAGATACTCGAATTGTTTTCCTCTTTTAAATATATTCTTAAGTGTTTGTGCAGATTTAATACAGCATTCAAATTTTAAAATAATTTTCTATGATAGTGTCTAGAGTTTTTATTTAAAAAATTATCTATTTTTGCATATTGACCCTACAACTGGCCATTGGTATGGAGCATCATTTGTTTGGATAACTGGGCCTTTTTTTTTTTTTCTTCTTGGTGGATAATTGTATTTTAAATAATAATACTTAAAAATACTTGGAAAAATTGGGAATTAAAAAAAAATTGACAAAGCATGGGTAGTTAAAAAAATACCAATGCCTTATCTTCTAGTCACAGTTTCTAAGCTATTTTCCTTTTACCCCCCAAAATGCATATTTATGTCATTTATTCTTCATGAAGTTTGATGGAGCTTATTATGGGCTGAGTTCTGTTCCCCAAAAAGATTGTTAAAGTCCTAACCCCCAGTACTTGTGAATGTGACCTTATTTGGTTATAGCATCATTGCAGAAGTAAATACTTCATGAGATCATACTGGAGTAGAATGTGCCCTAATCCAATATGACAGGTGTCTTTATAAGAGAAGAAGAGACATGGAGCTGAAGAGACACAGTGGGAAGGTGGCCCTGTGAAGACAAAGGAAGAGATTGGAGTTATACAGCCACAAGCCAAGGAATGCCTGGGACTATCAGAAGCTAGAAGAGTCAAGGAAAGCTTCCCTGCCAAGAATTTTCAGAGAGAACATAGCCCTGCCAACACCATTCTTTCAGGCTTCTAGTTTCCATAAATGTGAGAAAATAAATTTAAATTGTTTTTAACCACCTAATTTGTGGCACTTTGTTATTGCAGCCTTAGGAGGCTAAGACAGCTTCTGTGAAGTTCGTTATAAGACAATGATAGTGTTGTTAATTTAATTTTAGTGTATCTGAGAAAGAATAGCATACACTGCTCTTTGACTTTTACCATTTATTGCACATTAATGTAGATCATACCTGTATCCTCAAATTCTCCCAGGGCCTAGTATAGTACCTTGCTTTAACAATATAGGCCATAACAATAGTTGAAATATTTTGCACATAGCTACAGAGCTAAACCTTTTTCTGCGTAGGAAAACTACCTTGTCTAAAAAATATATTCTCAGAATAATACTGTATGGAAAACTTATAGCCATTGATCTTCAGATAGACACAAAATTGTTATGAGAATTCTGTGGTCACTCCTTGTAGTTTAAACAATAATGTCATTTGTAGATTTAATTAATAACATTTTATTTTAAATATGAAGGAGGAATCAGTTTGTTATTAATTATGACAGTTTCCCTCTGCTAAATAATAAACCTTTTTTATTTATTTTCTTTCTAGAAAAATCACATTACTTGACTGGCAAGCAAAAACACAAATGCCCTAATTTTCATTACTCCCTATTCTCCCTACTCTGTCTTAGACAAGAATTTCAGTCTTTTAGCAACAGAGAACAGAAGATAACACCACAAATCAAGTAACATACACTAAAAAAACAAAAACCAAACCCCATTGCCTTCAAGGCAATCCTGACACGCAGCAACTTTATAGGACAGAGTAGAACTCTGACATACGGTTTCTAAGGAGCAGCTGGTGGATTCGAACTGTCAACCTTTTGGTTAGAAGACGAACTCTTTACCACTGCAGCACCGGGGTTCCTAACATACATTAAAAAAAACATACATTAGAGCAGTATTTTTCTGATAGAGAATCAGAGTAGTAAATACGCTTTCACCCATAGCATAATAAAACTATTTGATATCAGGAGTAAAGAATTGTCAGTAATGCTTCTTTCCCTCTTTTCTTCATTCGTCTCTCAATCTTTGAACATTTTACTACTAAGCACCAGACACATTCTAATATCTCAATTTATCTGTTACCTTTCTCTGAGAAACGTACAGTGTAGAAGTGGGAATATTGTGAGCAAAACATGGTATGTGCTGCATTACAGATATGGACAGAGATGAACAGGAGGGCAACGCAAGGAGAACTCACTCGGACTGTAGCCAGCAATTCCGGAAAAGTTAAACCCCAAATATTAAAGGATGGCTAACAGTTCACCCAGGGAAGAAAAGGGAGAAGGACAATGTCTCTACTTTTGTTCTCTTTAACCATGTGAAGGAACACTGATTTCTTATCTTAGAAAACTAATCTAATTAAGTAAGCGTCATGGTGAAAAAGATGTCTCTCTTAACCAATTCTCCCAACATACTCCATGTCTTACTCTTTTTGGAATAAAAGACACCACATGATTGCACCAGTCTTTATGAGTCCTTGTTAGCTAATGCTATATTTCTTTTGCCTAATTTAATCCTAAATATTTTATCTTATGGATGTTGATGTAAATGGATTTGTTTTATTTCATGTTTTGGATTATTCAGTGCTAATGTTAATATAAATAACTAAATAAAGCTACTATTGATTTTTGAATATTGTTGAAACAGGCTGCTCAGCCATATCTTGAACAGAACCTGTACCATTTTTTCCTTTCCCTAGCCTGTCTCTGCCTCCAAGCATGATTTTGCTGTTCGTACCCCACAAGTTAAATGTTAACCAATGGTTCCCCTAGGACCATGGTAAAACAAGTGATATCAATCTAAGCCTGTCAAACAGGAAAAAGGATGGCACCAGCCACCTCCTGGACTGACGGGATAACGGCAAGAAAAGATCAACATTTTGAAACCTGATCACCAAAACCAAACAGAAAGAGAATGGGCATTCCACAAGTTCTCAAAACCCATGTCCCCCTTTCCCTATAAAACCTCAGCTGGAACTGCAGTTCCTGGAGACAGACAGCTTTAGGAGGAAGTCATTCCCCTCTGTCTCCATATACTGGTATATATGATAAAGATCTTGCTACCCACCTCACTCCATCTCAAGAACTGGCTGTTTGTGGCAGGCGGCTCTAACTTGTGAAATTGTGGTAACATTGTCACAGATTGAATTGTGCCCTCCCAAAATTTGTACCAACATGGCTAGGCCATGATTCCCAGTATTGTGTGGTTGTCTACCATTTTGTGATCTGTTGTGACTTTCCTATGTGTTGTAAATCCTACCTCTGTGATGTTAATGAGGCAGGATTAGAGGCAGTTATATTACTGAGGCAAAACTCAGTCTATAAGATTAGGTTGTCTCTCGAATAAATCTCTTTTGAGATATAAAAGAGAGAAGCAAGCAGAGAGAGAGAGGAACTTCTTACCAACAAGAAAGCAGAGCCAGGAGTAGAACATGTCCTTTGGACCTAGGGTCCCTATGCTGAGAACCTCCTAGATCAGGGGAAGATTAATGACAAGGACCTTCCTCCAGAGCCAACAGAGAGAGAAAGCCTTCCCCTGGAGGTGGCACCCTGAATTCGGACTTCTAGCCTCCTAAACTGTGAGAGAATAAATTTCTCTTTGTTAAAACCATCAACTAGTGGTATTTCTGTAATAGCAGCACTAGATAGCTAAGACAGATTTCTTTTTTTTTCCAACCATACTGTTAGTTCTAATAGTTTTTAGCAGATTTATTAGGGTTACAAAATCATGACATCTATAAACAGAGATTTTAATTCGTCCTTTCCATCTAAATGTCCTTCATTATACCAGCTACCTCCTCCAGTACAACGTTGGGTAAAAGCTCTGAGAGCAAACATCCTTAATATCTTCTGGATGTGAGAGGGGAAGCATTCAGTGTTCCATCATTAAGTATGATAGTAGTTGTGAATTTTCATCACTGCCTTCTATCAGTTTGAGTAAATTCCCTAATATTACTAGTTTGTTGTCTAATCATTAAAATGTGTTGGATTTTGTTAAAATGCTACCTCTTTACCTATTTAGATGATCATGTGTTTTTATTTTTAATTCTGTTTATATGGTTAGGACATTAAATTGCTTATTGGGTATTAAACCAACCTAGCATTGTTGGAATAAGTCTAAATTAATCATGGTATAAACCAAACCAAAACAAAAAAAAAAACCTGTTGCTGTCAAGTCGATTCCGACTCATATCAACCCCATAAGACAGAGTAGAACTGCTCCACAGGGTTTCCAAGGAGTGGCTGGTGGAGCCCAACCGCTGACCTTCTGGTTAACAGCTAAATTCAACTACTTGGCCACCAGGCCTCCTAATCATGGCCTACAATTCTTTTAATATATTGATGGGTCCAGTATGCTAATATTTTATGAGAATTTGGGGGTTTATAGTCACAAAAGATATTGTTTTTAGTTATATAGTGATATTTTATGTATTTTTGGAATCACGATACACTGGTATCATAGAACAGTTGAGATATGTTTTATATTATTATTATTTTTTCAAATAATTTGTGAAGAATTGTTACAAATTCTTCTTAAATATTTGGTAGAAGTCACCACTGAAGCCATTTGGGCCTTGGTTTTGCTTTATGGGATATCATTTAATTACTAATTAATCTAACTGATTTTTATGATTCTCTGTATGTTCTTTAGGAGCCTTGGGAGCACACTGGTTAAAGGGACCAACTGCTAACCAAAAGGTCACAGGTTTAAAACCACCACTGTCTCCTTTGGAGAAAAATGTGGCAGTCTGCTTTCATACAGGCTTACAGCCTTGGAAACCCTATAGGGTCATCAGTGCGATTGGTCTTGGTTTTTGGTATGGTCTTGATTCAGCTATAGTAATTTGTGTATTTTTAGAATTTGTAAATTTCATCTAGGTTATTTAATTTGTTGTTATATGGCTGTTCATTAAAGAAAACAACCTAAACCTGTTGTTGTCAAGTTAATTCTGACTCACAGTAACTATATAGGACACAGTAGAACTTCCCCAAAGGGTTTTTAAGGAATGGCTGGTGGATTCAAACAGCCAAATTCTTAACCAGTGCACCACTAGGTCTCTATGGATGTACATAGTATTCCCTTATAATCAATTTTTAACTTCTGTTTAGTCTGATGTTATGGCCCCTATTTGTTTCCTAATTTTGGAATGTGAATCTTCTTTCTTTTAGTCTTTTTCATTGTTGTTGTTCTTGTTAGGTGCCATCAAGTTGGTTCTGACTCATAGTGACCCTAGGCACAACAGAACGAAACACTGCCCGGTCCTGTGCCTTCCTCAAAATTGTTGTTATGCTTGAGCTCATTGTTGCAGCCACTGTGTCAATCCACCTCGTTGAGGGTCTTCCTCTTTTCTGCTGACCCTGTGCTCTGCCAAGCATAATCTCCTTCCCCAGGGACTGATCCCTCCTGACAACATACGCAAAGTATGTAAGATGCAGTCTCACCATCCTTGCTTCTAAGGAGCATTCTGGCCACACTTCTTCCAAGACAGATTTGTTCATTCTTTTGGCAGTCCGTGGTATATTCAATATTCTTCACCAACACCACAATTCAAAGGCATCAACTCTTCTTCGGTCTTCCTTATTCATTGTCCAGCTTTCACATGCATATGATGCGATTGAAAATACCATAGCTTGGGTCAGGCGCATCTTAGTCTTCAGGGTGATATCCTTGTCCTTCAACACTTTAAAGAGGTCCTTTGCAGCAGATTTACCCACTGCAATGCGTCTTTTGATTTCTCGACTGCTGCTTCCATGGCTGTTGATTGTGGATCCAAGTAAAATTAAATCCTTGACAACTTCAATATTTCTCTGTTTATCATGATGTTGCTCATTGGTCCAGTTGTGAGGATTTTTGTTTTCTTTATGTTGAGGTCCAATCCAAACTGAAGGCTGTGGTCTTTGATCTCCATTAGTAAGTGCTTCAAGTCCTCTTCACTTTCAGCAAGCAAGGTTGTGTCATCTGCATAACACAGTTTGTTAATGAGTCTTCCTCCAATCCTGATGCTCCATTCTTCTTCATATAATCCAGCTTCTCATATTATCTGTTCAGCATACAGATTAAATAGTTTTGGTAAAAGAATACAACCCTGACACACACCTTTCCTGACTTTAAACCAATCAGTACCCCTTGTTCTCTCCAAACAACTGCCTCTTGATCTACGTAAAGCTTCCTCACGAGCACAATTAAGTGTTCCGGAATTCCCATTCTTCGCAGTTTTATCCATAGTTTGTTATGATCCACACAGTCAAATGTCCTTGCATAATCAATAAAACACAGGTAAACATCCTTCTGGTATTCTCTGCTTTCAGCCAGGATCCATCTGACATTGGCAATGATATTCCTGGTTCCACATCCTCTTCTGAAACCGGCCTGAATTTCTGGCAGTTCCCTGTCGATATACTGCTGCAGCTGTTTCTGAATGATCTTCAGTAAAATTTTGCTTGCATGTGATAGTAATGATATTGTTCTATAATTTCCACTCTCGGTTAGATCACCCTTCTTGGGAATAGGCATAAATATGAATCGCTTCCAATCAGTTGGCCAGGAAGCTGTCTTCCATATTTCTTGGTGTAGATGAGTGAGCACCTCCAGCACTGCATCTGTTTGTTGAAACATCTCAATAGATATTCCATCAATTCCTGGAGCCTTGTTTTTCACCAATGCCTTCAGAGCAGCTTGGACTTCTTCCTTCAGTACCATCGGTTCCTGATCATATGCCAACTCTTGAAATAGTTGAATATCTACTAATTCTTTTTGGTATGATGACTCTGTGTATTCTTTCCATCTTCTTTTGATGCTTCCTGCATCGTTTAATATTTTCCCCATGGAATCCTTCACTATTGCAACTCGAGGCTTGATTTTTTTCTTCAGTTCTTTCAGCCTGAGAAACGCTGAGCATGTTGTTTCCCTTTTGGTTTTCCATCTCCAGCTCTTTGCACATGTCATTATAATACTTTACTTTGTCTTCTCGAGAGGCCCTTTGAAATCTTCTGTTCAGTTTTTTTACTTCATCAGTTCTTCCTTTTGCTTTAGCTGCTCGACGCTCAAGAGCAAGTTTCAGAGTCTCCTCTGACATCCATCTTGGTCTTTCCTTTCTTTCCTGTCTTTTCAGTGACCTCTTGCTTTCTTCATGGATGATGTCCTTGATGTCATTCCACAACTCGTCTGGTCTTCGGTCACTAGTGTTCAATGGGTCAAATCTACTCTTGAGATGGTCTCTAAATTCAGGTCGAATATACTCAAGGCCATATTTTGGCTCTTGTGGACTTGCTCTGATTTTCTTCAGTTTCAGCTTGAACTTGCATATGAGCAATTGGTGGTCTGTTCCACAGTTGGCCACTGGCCTTGTTCTGACTGATGATATTGAGCTTTACCATTGTCTCTTTCCACAGATATAGTCAGTTTGATTTCTGTGTGTTCCATCTGGTAAGGTCCATGTGTATAGTCGCCATTTATGTTGGTAAAGAAGGTATTTGCAATGAAGAAGTCGTTGGTCTTGCAAAATTCTTTCATTCAATCTCTGGCATTGTTTCTATCACCAAGGACATATTTTCCAACTACTGATCCTTCTTTGTTTCCGACTTTCACATTTCAGTCGCCAGTAATTATCAACGCATCTTGATTGCATGTTAGATCAATTTCAGAGTGCAGCAGCTGATAAAAATCTTCTATTTCTTAGTCTTTGGCCCTAGTGGTTGGTGCGTAAATTTGAATAATAGTGGTATTAACCGGTCTTCCTTGTAGGCATATGGATATTATCTTATCATTGACAGCATTGTACTTCAGGATAGATCTTGAAAGGTTCTTTTTGACTATGAATGCAACACCATTCCTCTTCTAGTTGCCATTGCCAGCACAGTAGACTATATGATTGTCTGATTCAAAATGGCCAATACCAGTCCATTTCAGCTCACTAATGCCTAGGATATTGATGTTTATGTGTTCCATTTAATTTGTTAAGATTTCCAATTTTCCTAGATTCATACTTTGTACATTCCAGGTTCTGATTATTAATGAATGTTTGCAGCTGTTTCTTCTCATTTTGAGTCGTGCCACATCAGCCAATGAAGGTCCTGAAAGCTTTAGTCCATCCACGTCATTAAGGTTGACTCTACTTTGAGGAGGTAGCTCTTCCCCAGTCATCTTTTGAGTGCCTTCCAACATGGGGGACTCATCTTCCAGGACTATATCAGACAATGTTCTGCTGCTATTCATAAGGTTTTCTCTGGCTAATGCTTTTCAGAAGTAGACTGCCGGGTCCTTCTTCCTAGTCTGTCTTAGTCTGGAAGCTCAGCTGAAACCTGTCCTCCATGGGTGACCCTGCTGGTAACTGAATACCAGTGGCATAGCTTCCAGCATCACAGCAACATGCAAGCCCCCACAGTACGACAAACTGTAGCCAATTAAAAAAATTTTTTTTTTAAATAACCTACTTGGTTTTATTGATGTTCTCTGTGCTTTTTTTCTTTTTAAAACATTCTCAATTTCATCAATTTTTTTTTTCTAATCCCCCTGCATGGTTTAGATTTGATATACTCTTCTTTTTTCAATGTCATAAGGTATAAGCTTCTGTTATTAATTTAAGATTTTTCTTCTTTTTTAAAGAATAGTCATTTACAGCTTTACAGTCCTTCAAAGCTTTGCTTTTGCTTAACCTCATAGGCTTTTGTGTGTTTTGTTTTTGTTTGCTTTCTTCTAAAGTATTTTCTACTCTTATTTCTGATTTCCTCTTAGGCCTTTGTTTTCTTTATGAGTCTGGTGTTTACTGTTTACATATTCATGAATTTCCAAGCTTTCTTCTGGTATCCATGTCAAATTTTATTCTTTTGTGGCCTGTGAACTTGCTCTTTACGATCTCAATCTTTCTAAATTTATTGATTCTATGTTTTTATGGCCTATCATGTGGTCAATCCTGGAGAATGTTCTGTGTGTACTTGAGAAGAATGTGCATTTTTCTGTTGTTGTTTGGAGTGTTTTGTAAATATTTCTTAGGTCTGGTTGGCTTATTGTGTTGTTACGTTTGTATTCATCTTTTGCCTTGTTCTATTCATTCCTGAACATGAGATATTAAAGTCTCCCACTATTATTTTTGAATTTTCTATTCATCCTTTAAATTCTTTCAGTTTTGCTTGATCTATTTTAGTACTCTCTTTTTAGGTGCATACACATTTATAATTTTTTATCTTCCTAATTGAGTGCTATTTGTTATTCTACAATGTCAATGTCTCTCTTTATCTTGAGTAACATTTTTCTTCATTTTAATTCCATTTTTTCTCATATGTGGTTTGCCTTTTGTCCTTGCAGTTTACATGATATTTCTTGTTCTATTTATTTACTTTCCATTTTTTTTTGTATTTTTGAATCTAAATTGTGTATTCTACATGCAGTATATAGTTGAATTTATTTTTTGTAATCCAAACTGACAACTCTGTTTTTTTTTCAGACTATTTAGATAATACATTTTTTCTTGTGTATGGGCCACAGTCCCCTATTTCTTGAGGGTCTCATGGGTTTGTTTTGACAAATGCGCAGTTTAAATATGTGATCTTAATTATGACTCCCTTACTCTGGGAGTTTTTCTTGTATTTGCTTGTTTAGTGACTTGGCTGGACTATTTCAATAATGTTTATCTCCTGCATAGTATACAGTCTCTGATGTCATTCCTCAAAGGACACATCCTTGGGAATGTGCATAGCTACCCTGAGATGATAATGATTTTGCACGCTTCTCTTTAACTGTTTCTTTCCCTAATCTTTTTGTCAAACAATTTTAAACTTTTGGTACCACACTACCCTCTCAGCTTCCACTGATTGCTGGCTGAATGCGCTATTGTTTTTCACAATGATCTTTGTTATAAATTGCTTTACATCCTGATACAATTAATTCAGGATTCTTTGCAAAGTTAGATTTGAGGCCAGTCTTTGGGGCTTGTTCCAACCTCATATGCCGTCTTCTTAGTTGTTTCTCTCTCTAGTCTTGTTTTAAATTTCCAGGTACATTTCTATGGTTTCGACTGTTTCTTTCATGGAGGAGCTGCCAGCCCTCTTCTTAGATGTTTATCACTAAATCTCCCCTGTTTTTAGCAGTACCCTTAGGCTTGAAATTCCCCACACTGTGTTCTTTCCTAAGGGAGAACTACAGAGGCCTCTGTTTTTATGGCCTGCTTCTTCCCTTGGGTAAAACCTCTGTTTTAGTGCTCCAGAGGAAGGGCCAGGGAAAGCAGATCTTGGAGTGATGCTCCCTGTTTCATTTAGGGTGCTGAATGGTGATAATAGTGTCTGGGCTTCCTGGTTTCCTCCTCTCTGCATAGAGTCCCTGCTCTATGAGAAAAGGTGACCTGAACCCAGTGTTCTTGTTCTGCTCTCCCTGAAGTAGAGCTTCAGGTCTACAGATAAGGCCTAGATGCAGAAAGGAGCCCTACATCTCTCCCCCTCTCTTGCCTGGAATAGACAGTCTCTGCAGCTCGGACTTGAGGAGGATAGAAATTCTGGCTACCTGACCCTCCTGGGGAGATATTGTTGTCCAAGACCAGGTGCTAGATGGAGAATGAGTCCTGTACTCTTGGGCTATTTGTTTTTCCATCACACTACTGTGGCGAATGGGCAGGAAGATGGTCATGGCTCAAAGTCATAGACTCTCACTGTGTTTACTAAACTTATAATAGATTTTCTAGAATAATTGTTTCTCCATTTACTGTTAGCTTAGATACACATCCTTAGATCAATTACCAGACACTTCAAATAGTTCTTTTTGAATAATTTTTATGACTTATGGTTGTTTTGCTAGGGAGAGAGAGGGTCGATATAGCTGCTTACACTGCCATTATGGAAATGTCACGTAAAACTTTAAATAGGTGATTACTGTATTCATCATTTGGGAGGTCACGTATGAACAAATAAATGAAAATCCTGACGTAATCTGCTAGGTAAATATCTTTAGACATAATAGTCTAAGTTGAGAGAAAAACAAGTACAAAAACCATAAAGTAGTACCGTTCTTGGTGTGTTCACAGAACAGCAAGGACTCCTGTGTATGGAGGACCAAGATATAAATATTTAGAACTCTTTAATGAAGAAAATGTGAATGAAATTATTTAAATATCTTAATCCACAAGCTTGGTGTCAATGTTTTCCAAACATCTATTCTGCTAGAGTGTTCTTACTGAAATCATCTCAAACTTAGTAGGTCTAATTTATCATCATCATTATTATTATTATTATTATTATTATTATTATAAGCCAGATACTTTACTTACCCTTTTTATAATTACAAATGACATATTGTTTCTCTATGACAAAGTCTCAAAACTTCAGAAATTTCTAGGATGTGAAAGTGTAGAAGAATAGCTATGTGTTATGAGGACAGAGTAAAGAAAATGAGTAAAAGTCATTCCTCTTTTTTCCTATTCTATTTTTATTCCAATATGTCTCTATTTCTGAGCACATATATTTTCAGGTTTTCACATTGATCATCGCTTATTATTTCCCTTTTAGGTTTAAGTCACAATGGAACAATTTTATTAGGTATATTGAATTGCCCAAAATGTTAATATTTACACTTATGAGATTGTTGGAGATCAACCTACTGCTTACCCAAGAAAGTTGGGGTTTTCTAAACAAAGATAATTGTATAAGTTGCTGAGATTACTAGTCTCCATAGTGGCATGAACAGGGACCTATTTTGTTTATGACAACTTTATTTTGCTGTCTTGTGTTTGTCTCCTCTTAAAAATTAAATTATATATTCCAGAAAAAAACCCAGCACTGTCGTGTCGATTCCGACTCATAGCAACCCTATAGGACAGAGTAGAACTGCCCCATGTGTGGGGTGGGGAAAAAAAAGTATATATAGGCTTCAAGAATATAGTAGTCTACAAAAGAGGCTTCTTCTGGTGCTACAGATAGGGAGATGCACTTCTCCACTCTTCAGAGAGACATAATGTAATTGCTCTAATGGAGCCAAAGAAAAGAATTGTGAGATAATAATAGCATGTAATTCAATCCTTATGGTTTTACAAATGAGATGAAACTGAATTGTAGCATTTGATATAATCAACAATTTAAAACCCCTATTTCTTTACACTCTCTCAAATGGAAAGGTCACTGGGGCATAAAATCTGTACTACCAAGATTTAGAAGCCGTAATTACATTAAAATATATTTGAAATGTTTAAGTTAAACACTACAAAGACTAGCCAGGGAATTTTACTACCTCTTTCTTATTGTATTTTGACTTCCCCAACAAGAATAATGTATGGTTTATGGCTTATTCACTTTCCAAAATAAATAAATAAACATTAAAATCCATGTGTAGCTTCCCTAGGTAAAGCTCAGATTGATATATACTTTGGGCCAGGTCGCATCCTTTATTTTCCATACTTAAACAGAGTGACATTGGTTCATTTAAAACTACCCTCTTTTCAGTCTGTGACTCCTCCTTTCTTTGTTGCTTAGACAGCTCTCTGCTTCTGACAGGCTTTCCTAGGGCCTCACTCCAAATTCCCCTTTCCTATGATGTGCTGCTGCTGATTGTCACTGCTCTATAACATCTAAACATGCTCAGGTTGCTCACTTCCCAGTAACAATTATGCTACTCATGTACGAGGCATCGTAGCCAACATCGTCATCTACTGATCATTTACATAGGTGCATCAACTTGTTCTACATAGAAAGCGACATAGGGTTGACAGATTCCCAATTGAATGAGCCTGGCAATACATACCACCAGTCGCTGTGGAGTTGATTTAGACTCATATCACCTCATGTTTGTCAGAGTAGATCTAGGCTCCATAGGGTTTTCAGTGGCTGATTTTTGGGAAGCAGATCCCCAAGGCACCTCTCAGTGGACTTGAACCATCAACCTTTCGATTAACCGCTGAATGTGTTAACCTTTTGTTTCGCCTGTGGACTCCTGCCTACACACAGCACTAGCACAGAATGGGCAGATCTACAAGCTCTTACAGCAACTAGGAGTACTGCCACCTAAAGACCTTCCCTTTGCTCTTCATTTAAATATCCAAGTAGTGACTACAATAACAGGAAGTTCAAGGCATTGGAGCAAGGTTGGAAAGATATTTGGGGAAATCTGGTTGTTTTATGTCATCTGTTAATATTCAGTTATGATGACACATTCATATATTGACTTTATTGTAGTGTTTCAAGAGCATTTGACTTTAAAGAGTTTAGTAGTTTAGTCAGAAAATATTATATTAAAAAATTATGTTATTTAATTTGAAAAAGTCATAATTTTAAACATGGAAAGCACCATTTTTCTTCTACTATTCTACATTTTTAAATTTTAAAACATGATGCCTAAATTGTTTCTGTTCTGTTTGGATACCCAATTGAGTGCCATCTAATTATAAACCTTTTGTTTAATTGGTTTGAAATAATTCATTGTGTCCTTAATTTTTTTGGAATAAAAACATTATATAATATTTCATAAAACATAAAATATCATAAATTTTATATATTATACAAAAACATAAAATACTGAAACTGATCTACAAGTTATGCAAAACTGAGTAAAATGTAAGAGCCAATTAAGGATGCATATCTGTCTATCATCTTTTTTCCCTATTTATTGATCTATATCCTGACTTCAAGAATAAAATCATACTTGTAATGTAATGCTAGTGAATATTAATTTACTTATTCTCCTCTTAGATTTTTCTTTTTACCATAAACCAATAAAATCATACTTGTAATGGAATGCTAGTGAATATTAATTTACTTATTCTCCTCTTAGATTTTTCTTTTTACCATAAACCCCTGAAAACTTATAGTCTAAATAGGTAATAGAAGCATTCTTTGAATAAAAATGCTTTACTAAAAAATGCTGACCTGAATCCAATGATGAATATACTACTACCCGATGCTATTCTGTTTTCCTCATCATTAACCATAACTTCTTTACTTTAACTACTTTAATCATCTTAATCATGAATATATTCAGCAGAAAGCTGTTGCTTAACGTGAGTTAGTGTGAAGTTTCTGCTAGTCAAAGATTGTAGATGTAGAATACATTTTCCAAGAGAATTAATCTGATTTTTAAGTTTAATTTTTCTGAGTTGTATAGTTCATTCTGTATGTCAATAAAACCAAAAAAAAAAAAAAAAAACAAAAAAACACTGCTGTCAAGTCGACTCCGACTCATAGCAACCCTATAGGACAGAGTAGAACTGCCCCATAGAGTTTCCAAGGAATGTCTGGTGGATTGGAACTGCCGACCCCTTGGTTAGCAACCGTAGCACTTAACCACTATGCTATCAGGGTTTCCGTATATCAATATAAAATACAGCATGCTTAATTCCTTCCAATGGCTTATTTCATTTGTATGAACTTGAAATAACAATGATTAACTTACAAGGTGTCCAAATTTTATTTTCTTCTACAGTGCTGCACATTTCATCGATCTTTATGGGAAAGTATACAGTAAAATAAGTAATCTGAGGTTGATATACTAGGGTGAGAGGATAAAACAGAAAAAAGAATGAAGATACTCTTTGTCTTTTCTACCAGGTATTTCTATTACCATTCAGATGAGCCATATTACCTCAGCATAATATCTTTCTGTCATTACCTAAGAACAAGGCAAGATCTAAGGAAAATGGAAAGAGGAAGGTAGAGGTCCAAGTTTATATCCTTGCAACTGTAAAATAAAATTCTTTAAAAACAAAAATGCTAAGGATTCTCTCTAATAAATTACAGTCTGCTATATTTTCAATGTTTAATATCATGGATTTTGACAGTATGCTGGAATAGTAATATTTATAGAACTGACCAAGTCTGCTTATAAACAAAAGGGATATGTAGTATATAATTTTCTGAACTTTTTTTTTTTTGCTTGCCTCACTGATTTTAAGATTCATCATATAAAAAATGTATGTGTATAAACAAGAAGGGTCCCTGGGTGATGCAAACAGTATACTCCACTGCTAACAGAAATTTGGAGGTTCATGTCCTCCCAGAGGCACCTTGAAAGAAAGGTCTGGCAATTAGCCGTTGAATCCCTATGGAGCACAGTACTACTCACACACACCAAGGGTTGAAATTGGCTTAATGGCAACTGATACTGTTGGTATAAACAATGCTACATTTTGTATCTCTATTACGTACACGTGTATGTATGTTTTCCTTTTACCCATACTCAATGTTTCAGAATTCATGGATAACTGAATATTTGTTATGTCTTAGATGTCAAAAGAATAAAATCCTGCTGAGTAGTTGTGCTCCAATCAGGATGTGTTTCCACAAGAATATATTGCTGCAACGTTAACAATGAAAACGTCAGTTTACCTATCACATCATATATTTTAGCCTATCAGATAGCTGAGATTACTAGGCATACATAAAAAATCAGTTCCAAAGAGTGATTCTACAATAATACAAAATACAGATCTGCTATTGTTTACAGAGAGGAAGAAAATTTTCTCCACTACTTGATGTACTAGAGATAAAAGGGTGTCGTAAGGACAGAAACAAGAATCTAGATAAGGCCTCATCCTTGAGGCACACAGGACCAGCCTAAGCCTGAAGTCAGACAAGGAAAACAGAGAGAATTATCTATTTCCTAACACAACTCAAGCTTTGAGTAAAAACTATGAGCAGATAATAACTAAAATGCCAACCATGGAAATGGGACTATAAATAAAGCAAAGGAAAAAATTAAAGATACACTGGCTAAGAATGTGCCAAAGTACAGATTTGGAAATTGAGAAGAAAATAAAACATAGATCCAACATGCTTAGGGTACTCTAAACACAAGAAGTACAAAACAAAACTGGACACATTTTAGCCAAACTGGGAAAACTCAAAGATACAGAGAAAATCCTGAAGACAGCCAGAGAAATACCCAGTGCCCAGTGCTGTCTAATTGGAGAAATAAGAACCATAAAATGGATGGAAACAAAGAAAGAAAAAATTATAATAGCCTTCTCTCAGAAAATATGTGAGTCATAAGAGAATGGAATAATATCTTGAATGAGATGAAGGAAAAAAAAAAAAAAAAAAAAAACTGCCAAACCAGAATTCTATAACCTGATAAATCAAATTTAAAAAAAAAAAAAAAAAAAATTAGGGGTTTTTAAGCAAACAAAAGCTTTAATAAATTATTATCAGATAACCTACATTACAAGAAATGTTAAAGAAGTTCTTAAAGCAGAAAGAGTATGATAACAAATGAAAATACGGATAAAAAAAAAGAAAGAAATACATTGGGAATTGCTCGAGACTGAATTGTGTTCCCCGAAAGTGTGTGTCAACTTGGGTAGTCCATCATTCTCAGTGTTGTGTGATTGTCCATCATTTTGACACCAGATCTGATTTTCCTATGAGTTGTAAATACTATAACGTTAATGAGGTGGGATTAGTCGCCATTATGTTAATGAAGAGGGAGGACTTAATCTACAAGATTAGGTTGTGTTTTAAGCCAATCTTTTATGAGATATAAAAGAGGAAAGTGAGCGGAGAGACACAGGAACCTCATATCACAAAGGAAAAAGAGCCAGGAGAATAGTCTGTCCTTTGGACATGGGTCCCTGGATTGAGAAGCTCCTTGATGGGGGAAGATTAATGACAAAGACTTTCCCAGAAAGCCAACAGAAAGTGAAACACTTCCTCTGGAGCTGGCACCCTGAATATGGACTTCTAGGCTCCCAGACTGTGAGAGAATAAATATGTCTTTGTTAAAGCCATCCACCCTTGGTATTTCTGTTATAGCAGCAGTAGATAACTAAGACAGAAATAATAAAAATTTTGGTAATTTTAAAAGATGTTTTCAAAATCATTTTAAAAGATGATTGTCTAAAATGTGCAGTATTCAACATAAATAAAATATGTACTTCTGTGGACCAGAAAAAGAAATGCATGACAACATCATCGAAAACATAAGAGGAAAAATGGAAGAATATTGTTCTGGAAATTGTCCACCACACGTGTTAAAATGTGATTTGAAAATAGGGTATAATAAGTAAAGATGTATAGCATAAACCCAAGAGAAACCACTAAAAAATATAAAAAAGAGCTATAACTAATATGCCAATCATGAAAAGTAAATGAGATTGTAAGTAAAAACACTTAATCTAAAAACATTTCCTTGGGTGGCACAAATGATTAAACACTCAACTACTGGCCACAAGATAGGTTGTAGGAACCGACCCAGTGACACAAAGGAATCTGCTTCCAAAAAGTCACAGCCTTGAAAACCCTATGGAGCAGTTCTACTCTGCATACATGGGGTTTCCATGAGTTAGTATCGACTCTACTACAACTAAAAATAACAACAATCCAAAAGTAAGTATTAAAAAAAAAAATCCCGGATATAAAAAGAAATAACTAATGGAATGAATAAAACAGCTAAAAGATGTTAATATAAATATATCAATAATTAAAAAAATAAATTGTCTAATGATCAAAATTGAAAGCAAGAGACTGTAGTACAGGATTTAGAGAAAGCAAGATCTACCTATATGTTGTCTACAAGTAAACTACCTCGTATTATTTTTCTAGGGCTGCTGTAACAAAGCAGCACAAACTGGGTGACTTAAAACAACAGAAATTTATTCTGTCAAGGTTCTAGATGCCAAAGTTTAAATTCACGGTGTTGGCAGGGCCATACTCACTCTGAAGTCTCTAGAGGAAGGTCTCCTCTTGTTTCTTCCACTTTATGGTAGCCCAGGCATTCCTTGGGTGTCACAGCATAACATCAATCTCTTCCTCTGTCATCCCATGGTCATCTTCCCTCTGTGTCTGGTTCTGTCTCTTCTCTTCTTATAAGGACACCGGTCATATTGGATTAGCATCCACCCTACTCTAGTATGGAAACCCTGGTGGCATAGTAGTTAAGTACTCAAGAGGTCAGCAATTCAAATCTTGCAGGCACTCCTTGGAAACTCTATGGGGCAGTTCTACTCTGTCCCATAGGGTCACTATGAGTCGGAAATGACTCAGTGGCACTGGGTTTGTTCTACTCTAGTATGGCCGCATGTTAACTAATTAAATCTACAAATATGCTAATTTTCAATAGGGTCATATTCACAGCTCGTGATGATTAGGACTTGAACATATCTTTTTTTGGGGACACAAATCAATGCATAACATCTTGGCTACGAAAAGAATAGAAATAGAAAGGAGGCGGAGCCAAGATGGCGGACTAGGCAGACGCTACCTCGGATCCCTCTTGCAACAAAGACACGGAAAAACAAGTGAATCGATCACATACATAACAATCTACAAACCCTGAACAACAAACACAGATTTAGAGACGGAGAACAAACTAATACGGGGAAGCAGCGATTGTTTCCAGAGCCTGGAGCCAGTGCACCAGTCAGGTACGGCACAAACACAGAGACCTGCTCCACCCCCCTGAACTAACCCCGGGAGGGGAACCAGCCGGTTCCACGGGCGGTGTGGGACGCAGCCGGTAGGAGAAGTCCCCGGGAGGCAGTGACTGGTCTTGGAGCAGAAAGAGCAGCATCCGAGCCGGGGAACCGTCCTCCAGGGATTTGGACTGGACGCAGGTACGCCATAAACACGGAGAGTTGCTCCACCCCCCTGAACTAACCCCAGGAAGGGGACCAGCCGGGTCGCGCGGGCGGCGTGGGACGCAGCCGGTAGGAGAAGTCCCCGGGAGGCAGCAACTGGTATTGGAGTGGGGAGAACAGCATCCCAGCCGGGACACTCGGTCACGGCACAAGCACGGGGACCTGCTCCACCCATCTGAACTAACCCCGGGAGGAGGCCCAACTGGTTCTCGGAGGCGGCACGGCCACGCGGCTGGAGGGACGAGAAGTCCCCGGGAGGCAGCGACTGATTTTGGAGTCGAGAGTGCACCGTCCCAGTAGGGGAGCCTTGATGCTGGGCGTGGGGCTGGAAGCGGAGGATCTGACCGTGACTCCAGCGGGCCAGACCCCCCGGGGGCAATCTCCACACAGCCAGCACACATAGGTGACGCGCCCGCGGGAATCTCAGGTATAATAGTCATTCCAAGCAAGACAAGCAACTCTGGCTGTATTCTGAGGTGCTACTCTCCTATCTCTCTGTTCCCTCCCCCACCCTCCCCAGGCGGCTTCATTAACATCTGAATAGCCTGAGCCAGAGGGAGAACTCTGATAGGGATCTGACTGCATTTTTTTTTTAGCGGATTTTCTGGAAAAACTAGTTTCCAGTGATGGCTCGGAGACAACAATCCATATCAAACCACTTAAAGAAGCAGACCGTGACAGCTTTTCCAACCCCCCAAACAAAAGAATCAAAACCTTTCCCAAATGAAGATACAATCTTGGAATTATCAGATACAGAATATAAAAAACTAATTTACAGAATGCTTAATAATATCACAAATGAAATTAGGATAACTGCAGAAAAAGCCAAGGAACACACTGATAAAGCTGTTGAAAAACTCAAAAAGATTATTCAAGAACATACTGGAAAAATTAATAAGTTGCAAGAATCCATAGAGAGACAACATGTAGAAATCCAAAAGATTAACAATAAAATTACAGAATTAGACAATGCAATAGGAAGTCAGAGGAGCAGACTCGAGCAATTAGAATGCAGACTGGGACATCTGGAGGATCAGGGAATCAACACCAACATAGCTGAAAAAAAATCAGATAAAAGAATTAAAAAAAATGAAGAAACCCTAAGAATTATGTGGGACTCTATCAAGAAGGATAACCTGCGGGTGATTGGAGTCCCAGAACAGGGAGGGGGGACAGAAAACACAGAGAAAATAGTTGAAGAACTCCTGACAGAAAACTTCCCTGACATCATGAAAGATGAAAGGATATCTATCCAAGATGCTCATCGAACCCCATTTAAGATTGATCCAAAAAGAAAAACACCAAGACATATTATCATCAAACTCACCAAAACCAAAGATAAACAGAAAATTTTAAAAGCAGCCAGGGAGAAAAGAAAGGTTTCCTTCAAGGGAGAATCAATAAGAATATGTTCTGACTACTCAGCAGAAACCATGCAGGCAAGAAGGGAATGGGACGACATATACAGAACACTGAAGGACAAAAACTGCCAGCCAAGGATCATATACCCAGCAAAACTCTCTCTGAAATATGAAGGCGAAATTAAGATATTTACAGACAAACACAAGTTTAGAGAATTTGCAAAAACCAAACCAAAGCTACAAGAAATACTAAAGGATATTGTTTGGTCAGAGAACCAATAATATCAGATATCAGCACAACACAAGGTCACAAAACAGAGCGTCCTGATATCAACTCAAATAGGGAAATCACAAAAACAAACAAATTAAGATTAATTAAAAAAAAAACATACACATAACAGGGAATCATGGAAGTCAATAGGTAAAAGATCACAATAATCAAAAAGAGGGACTAAATAAATGAGGCATTGAACTGCCATATGGAGAGTGATACAAGGCGATATAGGACAACACAAGTTAGGTTTTTACTTAGAAAAATAGGGGTAAATAATAAGGTAACCACAAAAAGGTATAACAACTCTATAACTCAAGATAAAAACCAAGAAAAACGTAACGACTCAACTAACATAAAGTCAAGCACTATGAAAATGAGGATCTCACAATTTACTAAGAAAAACGTCTCAGCACAAAAAAGTATGTGGAAAAATGAAATTGTCAACAACACACATAAAAAGGCATCAAAATGACAGCACTAAAAACTTATTTATCTATAATTACGCTGAATGCAAATGGACTAAATGCACCAATAAAGAGACAGAGAGTCACAGACTGGATAAAGAAACACAATCCATCTATATGCTGCCTACAAGAGACACACCTTAGGCTTAGAGACACAAACTAAAACTCAAAGGATGGAAAAAAGTATATCAAGCAAACAATAAGCAAAAAAGAAGAGGAGTAGCAATATTAATTTCTGACAAAATAGACTTTAGACTTAAATCCACCACAAAGGATAAAGAAGGACACTATATAATGATAAAAGGGACAATTGATCAGGAAGACATAACCATATTAAATATTTATGCACCCAATGACAGGGCTGCAAGATACATAAATCAAATTTTAACAGAATTGAAAAGCGAGATAGATACCTCCACAATTATAGTAGGAGACTTCAACACACCCCTTTCGGAGAAGGACAGGACATCCAGTAAGAAGCTCAACAGAGACACGGAAGATCTAATTACAACAATCAACCAACTTGACCTCATTGACTTATACAGAACTCTCCACCCAACTGCTGCAAAATATACTTTTTTTTCTAGCGCACATGGAACATTCTCTAGAATAGACCACATATTAGGTCATAAAACAAATCTTTGCAGAGTCCAAAACATCGCAATATTACAAAGCATCTTCTCAGACCACAAGGCAATAAAACTAGAGATCAATAACAGAAAAACTAGGGAAAAGAAATCAAATACTTGGAAAATGAACAATACCCTCCTGAAAAAAGACTGGGTTATAGAAGACATCAAGGAGGGAATAAGGAAATTCATAGAAAGCAACGAAAATGAAAATACTTCCTATCAAAACCTCTGGGACACAGCAAAAGCAGTGCTCAGAGGCCAATTTATATGGATAAATGCACACATACAAAAAGAAGAAAGAGCCAAAAGCAGAGAACTCTCCCTACAACTTGAACAAATAGAAAGTGAGCAACAAAAGAATCCATCAGGCACCAGAAGAAAACAAATAATAAAAATTAGAGCTGAACTAAATGAATTAGAGAACAGAAAAACAATTGAAAGAATTAACAAAGCCAAAAGCTGGTTCTTTGAAAAAATTAACAAAATGGATAAACCATTGGCTAGACTGACTAAAGAAATACAGGAAAGGAAACAAATAACCCGAATAAGAAATGAGAAGGACCACATCACAACAGAACCAAATGAAATTAAAAGAATCATTTCAGATTATTATGAAAAATTGTACTCTAACAAATTTGAAAACCTAGAAGAAATGGATGAATTCCTGGAAAAACACTACCTACCTAAACTAACACATTCAGAAGTAGAACAACTAAATAGACCCATAACAAAAAAAAGAGATTGAAACGGTAATCAAAAAACTCCCAACAAAAAAAAGCCCTGGCCCGGATGGCTTCACTGCAGAGTTCTACAAAACTTTCAGAGAAGAGTTAACACCACTACTTCTGAAGGTATTCCAAAGCATAGAAAAGGACGGAATACTACCCAACTCATTCTATGAAGCCACCATCTCCCTGATACCAAAACCAGGTAAAAACATTACAAAAAAAGAAAATTATAGACCTATATCCCTCATGAACATTGATGCAAAAATCCTCAACAAAAGTCTAACCAATAGAATCCAACAACACATCAAAAAAATAATTCACCCTGATCAAGTGGGATTTATACCAGGTATGCAAGGCTGGTTTAATATCAGAAAAACCATTAATGTAATCCATCACATAAATAAAACAAAAGACAAAAACCACATGATCTTATCAATTGATGCAGAAAAGGCATTTGACAAAGTCCAACACCCATTCATGATAAAAACTCTTACCAAAATAGGAATTGAAGGAAAATTCCTCGACATAATAAAGGGCATCTGTGCAAAGCCAACAGCCAATATCACTCTAAATGGAGAGAACCTGAAAGCATTTCCCTTGAGAACGGGAACCAGACATGGATGCCCTTTATCACTGCTCTTATTCAACATCGTGTTGGAAGTCTTAGCCAGGGCAATTAGGCTAGACAAAGAAATAAAAGGTATCTGGATTGGCAAGGAAGAAGTAAAGTTATCACTATTTGCAGATGACATGATCTTATACACAGAAAACCCTAAGGAATCCTCCAGAAAACTACTGAAACTAATAGAAGAGTTTGGCAGAGTCTCAGGTTATAAAATAAACATTCAAAAATCACTTGGATTCCTCTACATCAACAAAAAGAACACCGAAGAGGAAATAACCAAATCAATACCATTCACAGTAGCCCCCAAGAAGATAAGATACTTAGGAATAAATCTTACCAAGGATGTAAAAGACCTATACAAAGAAAACTACAAAGCTCTACTACAAGAAATTCAAAAGGACCTACTTAAGTGGAAAAACATACCTTGCTCATGGATAGGAAGACTTAACATAGTAAAAATGTCTATTCTACCAAAAGCCATCTATACATTTAACGCACTTCCGATCCAAATTCCAATGTCATATTTTAAGGGGATAGAGAAACAAATCACCAATTTCATATGGAAGGGAAAGAAGCCCCGGATAAGCAAAGCACTACTGAAAAAGAAGAAGAAAGTGGGAGGCCTCACTCTACCTGACTTCAGAACCTATTATACAGCCACAGTAGTCAAAACAGCCTGGTATTGGTACAACAACAGACACATAGACCAATGGAACAGAATTGAGAACCCAGACATAGATCCATCCACGTATGAGCAGCTGATATTTGACAAAGGACCAGTGTCAATTAACTGGGGAAAAGATAGCCTTTTTAACAAATGGTGCTGGCAGAACTGGATATCCATTTGCAAAAAAATGAAACAGGACCCATACCTCACACCATGCACAAAAACTAACTCCAAGTGGATCAAAGACCTAAACATAAAGACTAAAATGATAAAGATCATGGAAGAAAAAATTGGGACAACCCTAGGAGCCCTAATACAAGGCATAAACCGAATACAAAACATTACCAAAAATGATGAAGAGAAACCAGATAACTGGGAGCTCCTAAAAATCAAACACCTATGCTCATCTAAAGACTTCACCAAAAGAGTAAAAAGACCACCTACAGATTGGGAAAGAATTTTCAGCTATGACATCTCCGACCAGTGCCTGATCTCTAAAATCTACATGATTCTGTCAAAACTCAACCACAAAAAGACAAACAACCCAATCAAGAAGTGGGCAAAGGATATGAACACACATTTCACTAAAGAAGATATTCAGGCAGCCAACAGATACATGAGAAAATGCTCTCGATCATTAGCCATTAGAGAAATGCAAATTAAAACTACAATGAGATTCCATCTCACACCAGTAAGGCTGGCATTAATCCAAAAAACACAAAATAATAAATGTTGGAGAGGCTGTGGAGAGATTGGAACTCTCATACACTGCTGGTGGGAATGTAAAATGGTACAACCACTTTGGAAATCTATCTGGCATTATCTTAAACAGTTAGAAATAGAACTACCATACAACCCAGAAATCCCACTCCTAGGAATATACCCTAGAGATACAAGAGCCTTCATACAAACAGATATATGCACACCCATGTTTATTGCAGCTCTGTTTACAATAGCAAAAAGTTGGAAGCAACCAAGGTGTCCATCAACAGATGAATGGGTAAATAAATTGTGGTATATTCACACAATGGAATACTACGCAACGATAAAGAACAGTGACGAATCTCTGAAACATTTCATAACATGGAGGAACCTGGAAGGCATTATGCTGAGCGAAATTAGTCAGAGGCAAAAGGGCAAATATTGTATAAGACCACTATTATAAGATCTTGAGAAATAGTAAACCTGAGAAGAACACATACTTTTGTGGTTACGAGGGGGGGAGGGAGGGAGGGTGGGAGAGGGTTTTTTATTGATTAATCAGTAGATAAGAACTGCTTTAGGTGAAGGGAAAGACAACACTCAATACATGGAAGGTCAGCTCAATTGGACTGGACCAAAAGCAGTTTCCGGGATAAAATGAATGCTTCAAAGGTCAGCGGAGCAAGCGCGGGGGTCTGGGGAACATGGTTTGCCGGGACTTCTAAGTCAATTGGCAAAATAATTCTATTATGAAATCATTCTGCATCCCACTTTGAAATGTGGCGTCTGGGGTCTTAAATGCTAACAAGCGGCCATCTACGATGCAGCAATTGGTCTCAACCCACCTGGAGCAAAGGAAAATGAAGAACACCAAGGCCACACGACAACTAAGAGCCCAAGAGACAGAAAGGGCCACATGAACCAGAGACCTACATCATCCTGAGACCAGAAGAACTAGTTGGTGCCCGGCCACAATCGAAGACTGCCCTGACAGGGAGCACAGCAGAGGACCCCTGAGGGAGCAGGAGATCAGTGGGATGCAGACCCCAGATTCTCATAAAAAGACCAAACTTAATGATCTGACTGAGACTGGAGGAATCCCGGCGGCCATGCTCCCCAGACCTTCAGTTGACACAGGACAGGAACCATCCCCGAAGACAACTCATCAGAAATGAAAGGGACTGGTCAGCGGGTGGGAGAGAGACGCTGATGAAGAGTGAGCTAATTATATCAGGTGGACACTTGAGATTGTGTTGGCAACTCTTGTCTGGAGGGGGGATGGGAGGGTAGAGAGAGAGGGAAGCCAGTAAAATTGTCAAGAAAGGAGAGACTGAAAGGGCTGACTCAAGAGGGGGAGAGCAAGTGGGAGTAGGGAGTGAGATGTATGTAAACTTATATGTGACAGACTGATTGGATTTGTCAACGTTCACTTGAAGCTTAATAAAAGTTATTAAAAAAAAAAAATAAAACCCTATGGAGCATAGTTCTACTCTGACACACATGGGGTTGCCACGAGTTGGAATCAACTTGATGGCAACTTTTTTTTTTTTTTTTCTCTCTCTGGTACTATGCAGAAGTTAGATGACTTGTGTCACTTTAGTTGTATTGAAGAGATTTTATTAAAAAGAGTTGTAAGAAAAAAAAAAAGAATAGAAATAAAAGGATGGAAAAAGTAACAACGGGAGTATTCTAATAAAATACAAAATGGAGTGGCTATATTAACATCAGGCAGAGTGCACTTCATAAAAAGGTAGTAAGTGGAACATTACTTAATTAAAAATGGGTCAATACATCAGGAGAACATAACAGTCTAAAATGTGTATGCACCTAAAAAGAAAGCTTCCTAATGTATAATGCAAAACAGTTAAAAACTAAAAGAATAAATTCACATTGATATCAGATATTTCCAAATTTTCTTCTAATAAATGATAGAACAAATTAAGAGAAAATAACAAAGAATGGAGAATATATGGACACTATCAACCAGCTTGTATACTCTGCCCAATAGTGGCACTGGTAGAAAATGGATTCTTCTCATGCACACATGTAACATTCACCAAGATAGAACATAAAAGTCATCATCACATATTAAATAATTATAATTGTATAAAAATATCTTCTCACCACAAGATTGAATTAGAAATCAAAAACCAAAATATATCTTGAAAATCTCCAATGCATTTCTAAATTCCCATGGATCAAAAAAGAAATTGCAAGCAAAACAGAAAATATTTAAAGTGAATGAAACTAAAGACCAGGTGTTGGGGTAGTGGCTGGTCTCTATGCCCCCCATCCAGGCTGCCTAAGTAACGGTCTTGGGCCCAGTACATTCTCTGATAAGGAGGCTGGAAATTTGGTTACCTTCTCTCTCCTAGTTCCTTCCTCTTGTCAGAGATGCCTCCCCCCTGTTCTGGGTACACAGCAACGTTCTCTGTCTCTTGGATGTGCATAGACACCACACGGCACCTAGCCAAGCCCGCTTCTATATCCGTTGCTGGTGGGGAGGGAATGGGTTGTTTCATACTTACGGCACAAGAGGGAGAACATGACAGATTGTAAGAGCTGGCCTTGAAGGGTGAACTGAAGGGGAAACAGCCTTTTTAAGGCCAATCATAAGGATCTTCATGTGGTCCACTAGTTCACTATAGTTTGCATTCTTATGTAAGCTCCTGGCATGGAGCCACTATTGAACATCACCACTGTAAAACCTCTGCCGTCCCACTGCAGGGTATGGAGATCTGCTCTGATACTGTGCCACGCAGGACTTGGCCTTGTCTGTAAGTCTCTCTAATACAACTCCTCTGCTGTGACGCTGGAGCTGCCTGCCTCTTTCTTTGGCCTCTTGGCACCCTCCATTTTCAGAGGCAAATTTGAAGTTCCTGGACCGTGCCTGAACAATTGACAAGCCAGCCAGGAGACCGAGGAAATGATGTGTGAGATTGAGGCTTCTGCAGGGGAAATCCTGGTTGGCTAGTGACCTCTATGTGGGAAGATCTGACCTATAAGCCTTTCCATGGGGGGAAATCCTGGGTTGACCAGAGCACAGGAATGCTCCGAAAACAGCAAATGGCATAGCCCAGTTGTGGGCAGATGCTCACCTTCACAAGTGTGAAAAAGAAACTAGAAGAGCAGTAGTGGCTGTGGGATAGCTGCTGCTCTGGGCTGTTTGGCTGACCACCGAAGTTCAGCTGACTGCTGAAGCAAGCATAAGAGCTTTATGGGAAGAATTAAAGTCGGAAAGGGATGTGCGGCAGTTGTGTCTGGCCACGGCTGGTGTGTTGAGCTGCCCTGTCTGTGAACAGGATGAGCACCTAGAAAAGCTCACCTGCAGGTTTGTAAAGATGGAGGATTCAAGGGCCAAGGGAAAAATCCCCTAGCAGTTGCTCAAAGCCCCCCAGCAATGGGACCGGAGATAGTTGGATATTTGGAAAGGATAAGTTGATCCCTGTTGCTGAGAACATCCTGTAACACCTAGCACAAAGTAAGAATTACAACAGTAGGGAAAAAAAAAAAAAAAGAGTAAAAAGTCCCTCAGGATAACTTGTGTTGACAGGTCTTTAAGAGAGCTTAGAGGTCCTCTCTGGAATTCTCTGATAATTGTCCCTGCCATGAAAATCAAGCAGCAACATAGCCACAGTTACAATAGTAAGGGGAAAACTAAAATAGGAGGTCCCACCTCCATGCTACCAGGCAACTGGGCTGAACCCACGCTTGCCCTTGGTACGGTGGAGGTGTGGCTCCATAAATGAGTGAAGGCTTGGCCAACTTTGCAGAGATCTTCTGATTTTGGGGCCCCTATAGCCCCCTACTGTATGCATCAATGATGTTGATGTATTAATGTACATTTCTGCATGCCCTTGCCTTCAAATCCTGTTGGGAATTGCTGCAGTTAGGGCCATTTTAGTAGAGCACACAGAAGCTGGGACACAGGCTGTAGCTAATAGCCTGGGCTTCCAATGTGACCACTGACAACACTCAAACTGACATGTAAAGCAAGCCCCTATAGGGATGAGACATTTGGACAAAAAAAATCAGTTCTGTCCCTGATATGCCTTTGCTACTTGTGTGGATGATCACCAGAAAGCCCCCTATGCTGAGAGGGGGACTCACCAACAAGGAGACTGCTGTTGCCAAATGACTGCTGCAGAGGCTGAAGCAGCCTTCACACCAGAGCAAAGGGATGTGCAACTGACCACTCCCTGGGTTTAACAAAGGACGGCCCATGGAGATTCACACAGCATGGGCTGCCACTGTCATCAGAAAACGTCAGACAGCATAGAAAAAACTGGCCAAGGCTAAACCTTGCCCTGGGACAGATTCCTGGGCTAACAGGCAGGGTGCTCTCAGCAGGTAAATTGTATCGGGGCCTCTTATCCTATACTGAGACTTCCAGTGGATTTTGAATGAACTGTTTAGCCTCTGTATCACCTCCAAACCATAGAGGTAATTGAGCACTTCAATGGACAGGCTTAAATTGCTGATGGAAGGGGACAAGACAATCGCAGCCTGAACTGTGCATCTCAGGGAAGCAGTCTGGGGTCTTAGTGTAGCAGTTCTCAGCAAGAGCATTTCTCATTTGTTCCATATGTTTAATCAAACTGTCTATTCTATAAAATGAGTTTCTTTTCAATACAACTGTTCCTGGGAAAAGATCTGGGTTCCCACAGAGGTCATTGCCTCAGGACTAGGACAGGCAGCCTGGGTGGCTATATTGGGGAAACTCTCACTGCAAGTCCCATATGAGATAGGGGAGAGTAGGGAGGAACTGTTAATGTTTCTTTTTATTCCCAGATTATCTCACAATGATGGACAGACCCTTCATCCTTGGACCTCAAATATATAGGCTTTTGCTAGAGCCACCAATCAGACCAATTGTTGGCACTGTCAACATTTGAACCGATATGGCGAGTCATCTCCCCACATAGTTCCAGCTGATCTGTCAACAAGGAGGACACCTCCTGGACCAACTGAATGGGAACCTGGTATACTGAGGAGATCATGTGGCAAATGAATGGTTTGACTCCACTACTCAGGGAAAGTATCTTTTGAATTATGAAAGCTGCCTGTGGGGAGTGCTCCAACTGTAGAAGGAAATTTCTCTGTGCATGTTAAAAATATAAATGGCATAGGACAGAAGGGTTTGACTCTGAGAACAGTGCTTCTAAAACATTACTTTGGACATGGAGAACTTGCAGAATATGACCAGGTGGTCCAATGTATATTAACTGAGTATAAAAAACCCACCACAAAATTAACTGACTATACCAAGTCTGAATTAGCCTGGTTTAAACCCAAACCAAACCCACTGCCGTTGAGTCAATTCCAACTCATAGCGACCCTACAGGACAGAGTAGAACTGTCCCATAGAGTTTCTAAAGAGTGCCTCGTGGATTTGAACTGCCGACCTCTTGGGTAGCAGCCATAGCACTTAACCACTACGCCACCAGGGTTTCCAGCAATGGTAATACCTTATGTAATTGTGCTGAAAAAGAGACCTTTTGTATTACTCGTGCTGAAATGTGTGCTGTTCATATAATGTGCCATGTTGGGATAATTATGCTGTTTGTCTTAGGCTGGGTTATCTAGAGAAGCAAAACCAGTGAAATGTATAAAATAAATATATGTATAGAGCGAGAGAGAGAGAGATTTATATTATATCAAGGAAAAGGCTCATGCAGTTGTAGAGGTTGGAGCATCCCAAGCCTGTGGGTCAGGCTTCTCCTGGTACACATAGCCATAGAGGCTGGTGAACCCAAGATCAGCAGGCCGGAGAGCAGGACTCTGGTTCACAGGCTGTGAAGATCAACAAATCACAAATATTGGCAGGCAAGACTGTGGGTAAGCTGTTGCTCAAGTCCAAAGAACCAGAGAGCAGATGAACAAGAGCCAGCTGCAGGATCCAGAGCCAGCAAAACTCAAGGAGTCTTGCCAGAAAGTACATTTATGTATTCCTTGTAGGCGACACCCCCAAGAAAACTCCCTTTCAATTGACTGGCTGCTGACGGCAGACATCATCGTGGAGGTGATCATATAATAACAAATCTCATCATGGAACTGATTACACCATTATACGACTATCACCAAAGATCATGGCCCAGCCAAGATGACACACAATCTCAATCATTACACTACTTATACATAAATGAATCAGGACAGGTTATACATACATTACTTGGACGAATGCAGCCCTTTGATATATTCAGTTGGCTTAGGTTAATCCATAACTGGGGTGGCTGTTTGGGATCTCTCCTCCAAGCAGACCTGATCAAACAGCTGGGGGTAGCCCTACTAGTAACCCTCATTAAATGCTGCCTCAAGTGATGCACAATTATAACATCCACTGGAGTTATGCACCGAACCACAGATATGCAGGTCAATTGCCAAATAGGTGATGGGTATACTAGGTTAGGAAGTGTTAGTCTATCTAAACAAAAAAACCAAACCCAGTGCTGTTGAGTCAATTCTGACTCATAGCCACCCTATAGGACAGAGTAGAACTGCCCCATAGAATTTCCAACGAGCACCTGGTGGATTTGAACTGCTGACCATCTGGTTAGCAGTTGTAGCACTTAACCACTACGCCACCAGGGTTTCCGGTAGTCCACCTACTTTATTCTTATTCTTCGATGTTACTTTAACTGTTTGGGATACCTTGCTCCTCCATATAAATTTGGGGGAATAGATTTTCTACTTCTGAAAAGAAGGATGTTGGAATTTTGAGGGGGGTTTTGCATTGAATTTGTACGTCTTTTTGGTTAGTTTTAACCTCTTTACTACATTAAGCCTTCCAGTCCACAAGCAAAGAATTTCCTTTCATTTATTCAGTTCTTTTATTCCTTATGGCAATGTTTTATAATTTTCTGTGTACAAGTCTTTCACCTTCCTTGTTAAATTTATTCCTAGTTTTTTTTTTTTTTTTTAATTCTGCTAATGCTGTTTTAAATGATAATGTTTTCTTAATTTCATTTTCAGCTTGCTCATTGCTGATGTATAGAAACCCAAATGCTTTTCGTGTGTTGTTCTTGTATCCTGCCACTTGGCTGAATTCATTTATTAGTTCTATCCAATCCATTTTTGAGGCCAACACTTTCCTTACATCAAATCATGAGAAAGATACAGTAAGTAAAACAAGCGAACTACAGAATAATATTACTCTTGAACATCGATGTAAAATTCCTTAACAAAATATTAGCACATTATTCTCAAATATTAAAAAGAAAAGGCTCATCATAATTACTGCTGGTTTATTTCAGTAATATAAATTTTGTATGACATTTGAACATCAAACAATGTAAATCACCATATTAACAGACCAAAAATAAAAAATATACCCAACCTTATTAATAGTTGCAAGACAAGAATTAACCAAAATTTTACATTTATTCATGATAAAAATTCTCAACATACAAATAAAAAAAAAATTTTAAATAGTTGACCTTTTATCAATTTGATAAAAGATATCTATAGAATTCTACAGGTAGTGCAATGCTTAACAGAAAAAAAAAACAACTGAAATATCTTTACCCTAAGACCAGGAACCAGGCAAAGATTGGTCTGTTCTCACCACTTAGATACAGCATTTTACTAGAGGTCGTAGGCAACGTAATAAGGCAAAAGGTAAATTAAAAGTCACACAAATTATAAGGAAGAAATCAAGCTTTCTTTATTCTAGATAACATGATTTTCCCTCCATCTATATAGAAATTCCTATGAAACCTACATAAGATATCATAGAACTAAAAAAAAGTCTGTCCATATAAGTATACAGCTGCTATCTTCATGAAACATCTCTAGTGTCCATCAATTTGCATATTACATAAGAAATTATGGTACATCTATATAATGAAGTACTATGCAGCATGACCTACTGATTCACCTCTCCCCTGCCAAAAGAAAGGATGAATCTCAAGAAGTATTGTGTGAATGAAGGAAAACAAACACATATTGCATGCTACAGGGTTCTATTTATGACAGTTTTGAAAAGACAAAACAGTAAGAATAAAAATCAAGTGAATGGACATCATGGCCCAAGACAAGGAGAAGGGTATTGACTACAAACGGCACAAGTAAATTTTGAGTTTCTGGTAACGTGGTAACTATAATGTTGGTTACATGATTGCATGTATCTGTCAAAACTCACCAAATTGTAGACTAGAAAGATTGATTTTTCTTATATATGAATTATACTTTGATAACCCTAAAGTAATATTATAAGAAATGAAAGTTTAAGAAAAGAAAAGCAATTAGGGAAGACAGAGAGACAAATAGTATGCTATCCCTTTCCAAGGGTGGTTGTTGTTAGAGGCAGTCGAGTCAGTTTTGACTCATAGTGACCCTATAGGATAGAGTAGAACTGCTCCATAGGGCTTCCAAGGAAAAGCTGGTGGATTTGAATTGCTGGCCTTTTGGTTAGCAGCTGAGCTCTTAACCACTGTGCCACCAGGGCTCCTTTCCAAGTGTTGTTCAATTGATCTCTGAGTTATGCCTAATCCTTTCTGGGAGATGGGGCTCAGGCACAACAGAGTTACGTTTACATGAGTTTTTTGTCATTGAGGAAGAATAAATCCATTTTAAAATAATCTGTATTATCCCCACAAAATCAGAGGCTGCTGAAATTAGCAAGATAGTTTCCTTTGATGTTATTAAGTTAACAAGGAGAAGAGGAAGAGGATAAAAAGGAGCTTATAGGGACTATGTTATTGAAAATGCAGCTCGTTCACTGAACTCAGCAAGGGCGAAATATCGTGTGGTTTACACTTGCGATCTGTTGTGCTTGTATTCTGTGGAATTTGACAGCACTGATTATGTGAATCAAATAGTAAATTCTGGATGGTCTGTTAGGTATATAACTTCCCCCAAAACTGTACTGGTGAAAGCTTTTCTTTGTACTTTAACGATTTCCTCTGTATACTCTTCAGCATAAGGCTGATCCTAAAACTTTGAAATTCATATTGAATGGGTAGTCATTTGTTCTATTGTGAAATGTAGATGGAAATCAGAATCTACCTATGAGTAAAGGGAGTCCCTATAGCTAACATATTTTGCATTTTCCTGAATATGAACATGCTCTTATTTATCCCCTTAGATTTAGATACTCATAACAATATAATATTGATTCAGGTTCTTTTTTACTCATGTTTTCCCTTTCTCACAATAAATTTTATTGATTTCACTGAAAAAAAAATATATATATAACTTTGCTGCCAGCAAATATAACATTTACCCATAAGCAATGTAATTCCATGTTCCATCTCTATAAAAAGAAATTAATTGTATAATAAATAACAAGTGACACAAAGAGAAAAAAAGTACAGAAAATTATCACTATGCATTAAAGTAATAAATACACATTTTAAATAAGTACTTTTTTTCTTAGAAGCTTTAGTGCTAGAAAGAAGCTCTATCTTCTTCAGAGTTCAGATAATCTACCCTCTAAAGAAAGACAGGTTACGGTTTACAGCATAGTTGTATTCCAAGATTTTTTTTATCAGTTACTTGTGATGAACCTGAAAAGTATTGCAATCTTACAACAATGTTACCTTATAATGGTTGATTTCCCAAAACCAGCCATCAAAGTTCTATTACTATGTTGTAGTTGCTGTGTGCCGTCAAATTGATTTGACTCATAGTGACCCTATAAGGCAGAGTACAACTGCCCCATATGGTAATATACAATCTTTATGGAAGCAGACCACCAGATCATTTCTCCCGTGGAGTGGCTGGTGGGTTAGAATTGCTACTTTTTGGTTAGCAGCCAAGCACTTAACCATTGTGTCACCAGGGCTCCTTCTCTTGCCATCATGTAGATAAAATACTGTAATTGGAAATGAAAAAGAATTACACACTTGCACACACACACACACATATGTATATATAATTTGAATAATGTTTTTCCTGAGCGAAATGATCCGGAGGCCGAATATTCTCAAAAGCAAACAAAAAAGAAAACTGATGACATTAATTAGAAGTACAACTTCTTATGTATAGAGTGATGTGGTTTTGATATTTGATCACTATTGTTTGCCCTGGTTGGACATCTGAATCAAAAGAAAAAGAAAACAGACTGATTTTTTAGACTTATGGTATCAGATTTGACATGCAAGGAGTTTGGAAGTCACCACCATCCTTACAACAAGAAAATGCTGGACAAACTCAAAACCACTGACTTTTCTGAGACCCAGCAGAGAGCTGAGGTAACACTTCAAATTATTGCTCTGAAGTATGGAGAGTCAGGGATATTCAGAAAGATACAGTTTCTGAAATTAGTTTGCCTGCAGCAGAAGTTACTGAAATCAATAAGATGGTAAGAACACTAAAACAATTATTTGACACAATTTCTGGAGGCTGAGTACAGACTAGTGTGAAAGTGAGACATTTTTGGGGGGTCAAAGTCAGAGGTTCAACCCCATATTCATATGGATTTTCACATAAGGAACTCCAGTAATATCTCATGGTGAGAACCTGAGAAAGATAACCATTGGGGCCCAAGCTGGGGGAGAGGAAGAAAAATCACCTTAAAACATACTCAGTCACTTCCCCCTATCGAAGTCCTAAGCCCTAGTGGGAAGGAATTCTCCAGAGGGAAATTCTGAAGCCTTAGCCCAATTGGGAAAATGGAATTCTGCTCCAGCTTTAATCTTCTTTTCTCATCTCTGGGAGAAAAACAAGTCAAAAAGAGACAAGGCCTCAGGAAATAGATTTGAATGCTACCACAAAGAATTTCTCTAATGATCTGTAAAAAGAGAAGCTGCAAAGCAAAGGAAGGCTAAAATAAGAATGGTAGAGGAATTTGATGCCTATGATATCTACACCCAAAACATACATTAAAGCTGCCCAATTTATAACCAAATTAATGTAAATTCACACACTGAAGGCCTTGTTACCTCAATCTCTATTACCCTATACAACATCTCAGGTTTTACCCAAAAACTGAAAGTTATGCTGAAAGGCAAGAAAAAATCTTCTAAATAGATAAAACAGTCATAAAAACCAAATTCAAATAAGACATTTGTTGGAATCATTAACTGGGAAATTTAAAATAACTATGATTGATATTGGTCTCAAACATACCAACAATCAAGAAGATGGTACAGGACTGGGCAACATTTAATTCTGTTATGTATAAGTCAGAGCTGACTTGATTGCAACTAATAACTACCATGATTAGTACGTTAAGGGCTTAAATGAAAATTTAGATAGCTTGTGAGACCATGTGCCTAATGCCAGCAAAGAGATGGAAACTCTGAGAAAGAATCAAAGGAAATACAAGAATAAAAAACAAAAAATAGTAGCAGACTGAAAAGTGTTTTGGACTATCCTGTCAGTAGAGTCTACACAGCAGAGGAAAGAATCAGTAAGATTGAAAATAACTGAATAAAACTCACAAACTGGAACATAAAGAAAAAACCCAAACAAACCCATTCCCATTGAATCGATTCCAGAATGATTATGCTTACTGGTCCAGTTGTGAGGAGTTCTGTTTTCTTTATGTTTAGGTGTAATACATGCTGAAGGTGTAGTGTAGTCTTTGATCTCCATCAATAAGTGCTTCAAGTCCTCTTCAGTTTAGGCAACAAGGATGGGTCATCTGCATATAAAAAAAATTAAAAACAGAAAAACAAACCCATTGCTGTTGAGTCAGTTCTGACTCATAGTGACCCTATAGGACAGAGTAGAGCTGCCCCATAGGGTTTCCAAGGAGCACCTGATGGATTCAAACAGCTGACCTTTTGGTTAGCAGCCATAGCTCTTAACAACTATGCCACAAATGTTTCTATCTGCATAGCAGGTTGTTAATGAATCTTCCTCCAATCCTGATGCCATGTTCTTCTTCATATAGTCCAGTTTCTCAGATTATTTGCTAGGCATACAGACTGAGTAACTATGGTGAAAGGATATAATCCTGACATACACCTTTCCTGATTTTAAACCACACAGTATCACTTTTTTCAATTAGAACAATTGCCTCTTGATCTTTAAGGGTTCCACATGAGCACAATTAAGTGTTCTGGAATTCCTAGCCTTCCCAATGTTATCCCTAATTTTGTATATTCCACACAGTCTAATGCCTTTGCATAATCAAAAAAAAAAACAAAAAAACAGATAATCACCATCTTTCTGGTATCCTGCTTTCAACCAAGATCCATCTGACATCAGCAATGACATACCTAGTCTACCTTCTCTTCTGAATCTGATTTGAATTTCAGGCATTTCCCTGTGAATGTATTGCTGCAACTGCTTTTGAATGATCTTCACCAATATTTTATTTGCAAGTGGTATTGATGATATTATTTGATAATTTCTGTATTGTGTTGGATCATCTTTCTTTGGAATGAGCACAAATATGGATCTCTTCAAGTCCATTGGCAGGTAGCTGTCTTCCAAATTTCTTGGCATATGTGAGTAAGAACTTCCAGTGCAGCATCTGATTGTTGAAACAGCTCAGTTGATATTAGGTCAATTCCTGCAGCGTTGTTTTTTGTCACTGCCTTCAGCATAGTTTGGATTTTTCCTTCAATACCATTGGTGATCATATGCTACTTCCTAAAATGGTTGAATATTGACCAATTATTTTTGGTACAATGACTGTATGTATTCCTTCCATCTTCTTTTGATGCTTCCTTCATTGTTCAATATTTTTTCCCAAAGAATTCTTCACAATTTTAACTCCAGGCCTGAATTTTTTCTTTAGTTCTTCCAGCTTGAAAAATGTTGAGTGTATTCTTCCCTTTTGGTTTTCTAACTCCAAGTCTTTCCACATTTCATTACGATACTTTGTCTTCTGCAGCTGCCCTTTGAAATCTTCTGTTCAGTTCTTTTACTTCGTCATTTCTTCCATTCTCTTTCACTACCCTATGTTTAAGGACAAGTTTCAGAATCTCTTCTGACATCCATTTTTGTCTTTTCTTTCTTTCCTCTATTTAATGACCCTTTGCTTTCTTCTTGTATGATGTCCTTGATGTCATGCTACAACTTTTCTGATTTTGGTCATTAGCATTCAATGCATCAAATCTGTTCTTGAGATGGTTTCCAAATTCAAGATTGTATTTTGGTTCTCATGGACTTGTTTTAATTTTCTTCAACTTCAACTTGCTCATGAGCAATTAATAGTACATTTCATAGTCAGCCCCTGCCCTTGCTCTGGCTGATGATATTGAGATTTCCAACAGGTCTCAATATCATCAGCCAGAGCAAGGGTCGATTTGATCCCTGTGTTTTCCATCCAGTGAGATCCAAGAGTGTAGTTGCCCTTATGTTGTTGAAAAAGTTATTGACATGAATAAGTTGTTGGTCTTGTAAAATTCTGTCCTGTGATATCCAGCATTGTTTCTATTATCAAGGCTGTATTTTCCAACTACTGATCCATCTTCTTTTGTTTCCAACTTTCACATTCCAATCACCAGTAATTATCAATGGAGCTTAATTGTATGTTTGATCAATTTCAGACTGCATAAGTTGGTAAAAATCTTCAATTTCCTCATCTTCGGCATTAGTGTTTGGTGCGTAAATTTGAATAATAGTTGTATTAAGTGGTCTTCCTTGTAAGCACATGGATATTATCCTATCACAGTGTTGTACTTCAGGATCGATCTTGAACTGTTCTTTTTGATGATGAACATGATACCATATCCCTTCAAATTGTCATTCCTGGAATAGTAGACCTTAAGATTATTCAACTCAAAATGGCCAATACCAGTCCATTTCAGCTCACTAATGCCTAGGATATTGATCTTAATCAGTTCCTTTTCATTTTTGACGACTTCCAATTTTACTAGATTCATTCTTTGTACATTCCACATTCTGATTATTAATGGATACTTGAAGCTGTTTCTTTTCATTTTGAGCTGTACCACATCAGCAAATGAAGGTCACAAATGCTTTACTCCATCTTAGTCATTAAGGTTGACTCTGCTTTGAAGAGACTGCTCTTTCTGAGTCATATTTGAGTACCTTCCAACCTGAGGGCTCATCTTCTGGCACTGTATCAGACAAAGTCCAATTGCTATCCATAAGGTTTTATTGGCCAATTTTTTCAGACGTAGACTACCAGACCCTTCTTTCTAGTCTGCCTTACCTGGAAGCTCTGCTGAAACCTGTTCACCATGAGTGACTCTGCTGGTATTTGAAATACTGGTAGCATAGGTTCCAGTATCACAGCAACATGCAAGCCACCACAGGGGGGCAAACTGACAGATGTATGGTGGAATTAAATTGAATGAGTAGTTTTAAATGTTCAAAAAAAAAAAAAAAAAAAAGAGAGAGAGAGAGAAAACAGCAGCCCCTCTTGGTTTTATCTCTGAATTTTATCAAACTTTTTCTTTTTTTTTTTCTTTTGGTTTGGATCCCTTTTAAGCCAATTTTAAATATCAAAATATTATTTAAGGAAGATAATATACCAGTTCTATGTACTATCTTCCAGAACACAGAATAACAGGTAAGACATACCAACTCATTTTACAAGACCAAAACCAGATAAAGATATCACAAGAAAATGAAATAAAATTGCAGACCTATATATCACTCATGAACATAGATGCAAAAGCTCTTAATAATATTAGCAAATTAATCAATCAGTGTATTAAAGGAATAATATCTTAAGACCAAGTGGGGTTCATTCTAGAAATATAAGGCTTAATCAATATTTGTAAATTAATGAATACAATTCATCATATCAACATGCTGTGCTGAAAAAGAAAAAAAAGGTCATATCAATAGATGCAAAAAGAAAATGGAGATTTCAACAAAATTCAATACCCTTTCATTATAAAATCTGTCAGCAACCTAGGAATAGAGATGAACGTCTTTAAGTGAATGAGGTAGGCACACACAAAAAACTTGCATCTAATAGAATGCTTAATAAAATTGAATGCTTTGCTTCTCAGATTGAGAACAAGGCAAGAGTGTCTTTGTCACCACTTGCTTTTTCAGCATTGAATGTAAATAGTAGCAACAAAATAGATACAAATTTTTTTTTATTTGCATATTGTGTGAGCCTATGTAAAAAATGGAAACCCTAGTGGTATAGTGGTTAGGAGCTACAGGGGCTAAACAAAAGGATGGCAGTTTGAATCCAGCAGGCGCTCCTTAGAAACCCTACGGGGCAGCCCTACTCTGTCCTTTAGGGTTGCTATTAGTCAGAATTGACCCAACCGGTAATATAAAAAAAAAAAATCCCAAGGTGTCAAAAAGAAAGAAAAAAAATTTTGGAAATAATAAGAGAATAAACAATTTCACAGAGTACAAAATTCATATCCAAACTCAGTTGGCTTCTTATATGGCAGCACTGAACATCGGGACCTAAAAAAAAAAGCACAAAATGAAATAGCCAAAAATCTAAAAGAAATTATTTGGGATCTTTGTGTGGAAAAATGCAAAACATTGATGAAATGAAGCAAAGAATATCTACATAAATGGAAAGATATTCTTTATTTAAGGATTGGAAGAATCAATATTGTTAAGACATCAATTTGTCCCAACTTCGTCTATAGACTCAATGCAGTACCAGGCAAAATCTCAGCATCCTGCTTTTCAGATATCAAGAAACTGATTTTAACATTTATGTAGAAAGGCAAGAGACCTAAAATGGCCAGCATACTACTGAAAATAAGAAGAAATTTGGGGGATTTACACTCCTCTAGTATTCCATGAAGGTAAAAACAGTTAAGCCTTTGACAAGTATCTGAAAGCTTGGCAGTTCAAACCCACCCAGAGGTGCCTCAGAAAACAGGCCTGGCAGTCTGCTCACAAAAGGTCACAGCCTTGAGAATCCTATGGAGCAGTTCTACTCAGCACATATGGGATTAACATGAGCCAGAATTGATAACAACTAACAACAACACACTCTCCAAATTCACGGCTTACTGTAAAGTTAACTATTCAAGAGATACAAGCCTTTGAGAAAGAGAAAGTAGGCTTTTTTACAGGATAGTCAAGTAAGGAGCTGGGAGACTAAGTCTGATTTTATCAATATCAAACAGTATGATATTGATGAAATCAGTGGAACAGAGTGCAGAGCCCAGGAATACGCATGTAACTGACAGGGTTAAACCGTCTCGCCCCCTGAAATTCCCCTTCCTCCGTTCCCAGCCAGGCTCTCTGAGTTCCTGAGAAGGCATTTCTCTGATACAGCACATTTTTTTTTTTTTTTTGCCCAGGGCTGTCTTACTGCTTCTCTGCTCAAGTCTGCTTCGCTACTCACAATCTGTGCACCCCCCGTTCAGACATGAGCAATAAGCCAAAAAGTTGTCCTTAGATAAACTTTATGTGTCATTCCCTCCAAGAAAATACATGCCCCTAGTCGCCATACTGCACCCTCACTGCACCCATTAATTCCTGGAATTCCTTGCCTCTTCCCAGGAGCTTCATGAATTATATGTATAAGTTCCCTATTCCAAATCCTATAACTGCGTTAGAATCCCCAGCCTCAAGGAAGTTGACTTGAGACTCAGTCTCCCAGCTCCTTACTTGGCCGTCTTGTAATAAAGTCCACTTTCTCTTTCTCAAAAGCCTGCGTCTCTCAACTGACTCAAGGTGTTGCACCAGACAGAACCCACCTCATCAATTACAGGCATACACATTTATGGTGTTAACAAAGATGCAAAGGCAATTCAGTGGAGAAAAGATAGACTTTTCAACACATGATGCTGGAACAATTGTCTGTCCATAAGCAAACAAAAGTAACAACTATCTAGACACAGGCCTCACACCTGTAATAAAATTATTAAGTCATAATGGATCAAAGACCTAAATATAGAATTAAAAATTGTCTAACTTTTGAAAAAAATGTACAAGAAAGTTTGACTTTGGGTTTGGTGATGAAATTTTAGATGTGCCAAAAGGACATGAAATAAGTGATGTGGGACTTTATTAAAGGTAAAACCTTTTCTCTGTGAAAGACACTGTTGAGAGAATGAAAAGATAGGTCACAAAAATGGGAAAAATATTTGACAGTCACATATCTGTGTTTGATGAAAGACTAGTATACAGATATACAAACACAACTGAACATAAATAAAATACCTCAATTTAAAAAAAAGGCAAAAATTCTGAAAAGACATCTCATCATAGAAGGCGTAAAGATGGCGGCAAATAAATAAAAAGATGCTAAAAACAACTTGTCATTAAAAAACCTCTTGCCTTCGAGTTGATTCCGACCCCCAGTGACCCTATAGGACAGAGAAGAACAGTACCGTAGGGTTTCCAAGGAGATGCTGGTGGACTCGAATTACCAACCTTTTGGTTAGCAGCCAAGTTCGTAACCATTACACCACCAGGGCTAGGGAAATGGATATTAAAATAACAGGGCGATATCATTGCACCTCTTAAAATGGCAAAAAGTCCATAAAAATTGATAATAGCAATTATTTGCAAGGATGTGGAGCAACAGTAAGTATCTTTAGTCCTAGTTGGAATACAAAATAATACTGTCAACTCTGCAATACAATTGGCCCTTTCTTTTAACATTAAATGTAGTCTCATCATATACTCTGGCAATCACTCGTGTATGTATTTATCAAACAGATTTGAGAACTTCTGTCCACACTATACCCTGTATGTGCATGTTTATCATAGCTTTATTCATAGCTGCCAAATCCAGGAATCAACCTATATGTCATGCAATAAGGGAAGAGATAAACAATCTTATTACTCTCCAATAATTTTCTGATTTTGCTATTACTATAATTACTACTGGAAACCCTGGTGGTGTAGTGGTTAAATGTCATGGCTGCTAATCAAAAGATCTGCAGTTCGAAACCACCAGGCACTCCTTGGAAACTCTATGAGGCAGTTCTACCCTGTCCTATGGGGTCCCTATGTGTCGGAATCGACTCAATGGCAATGTTTTTTTTTTTTTTTTTGATAATTATTACTATTTGATTTCTATGAATTAGAGGTGATCTGTCATAGTTGTGTGCTGGAGCTGGCTCCTATCAGCTTGTGAGAACCTGTTGTTAAATATTGAGAATTTTGGGAGCCTGTTTTTAACAGGTAGCTTGAAATGAGACATTCTTGGAGTATATACAATACAAAAACTGACAAACACTACAACGCCCTTCCCCCATTGCCCCCAGAAGAGTTTTACCAGTTTCTGAAGATTAACAAGTTTGCATAAGGTGACGCAATATAAATATCAGAGTAAACAATGACAGCGGTCAAACAGGAAGGACTCTAAAGGTCATCACTAGCAATGAACAATGTGGTTCCAGTCTCTAGTGAGTGGAGGACAGGAAGAAGGAACTTCTATGTGAATATGTATGACCACAGGTATACGGCCACACATTGTATTTTTTTTCAAAAATGTATTCAGTGTCATTGAGACTAAGGGACTTCCTGAAACACTTTTCAGATAATATTACTTATTTTCCATCTAAATTATTTTCCTTAAATTTGATAGTATAGTATAATGGAAGGAGAATATGTTTTGCAGTCCCACCAAAGGGTACTAGTTTTGGTTTCTACATCTTCCTCTTGAAAGCTCTACGAAGTTTGGCAAGTCTTTTAAAAATGTGTTGTAGTAAAGAGTTCGACTGCACTGAATGTTTGATTGCTGACAGCTTTTAAGCCACATTTCATCCTCTTCTCATTCTGTCCCACATCTTTGCAAGCCACAAAGAAAATGTGGAAGTGCCCTCCTTTTGCACTGGTGGGGAGTTGAAACAACACAAACCCAGGCTCCTTATGGAAACCCTCACCACAGCCTCACCGCCTAACCACTGTAAAAAAATCCAAGGCGCTCTTCTTTCACAGCTCTCAAGCCATTGTCCCAACAGTTTGGAAGCCATCCTTACTCTCCCCAGAAAGTCTAATTATGCGAGTGATAAACTTTTCAGCCCTATTGATGCCTATGTGGTGTCATCGGTCTCAACAACACCCAAAACATATTTTGGGTTTAGATAAATCTAGCTATCTATTCATCTATCTATCTATGTACCTATGATCTATCACTAACACACACATTCATACACAGACTTTGTGTATAGTTGTGTGATTTGTACACATTTTGGGTAAATGTAGAATATAGCACAATGCCCATAATAGATGATTATCAAAAATATAGCCCTGGCGAATTTAATGTTTAGTTTTGTTGGAAATCAAAGACAATTAATGATTTAGTTTGATGTACTTGAAGATGCCTACACAGGAAAAATTATGGTAAAGAACACATATGATATCCGTTTAGATGTGATTAGTTTAGCAATGCTCATGGGTGGCTTAAGAATAGACAAATCTTTGCATTTTACAGAGTCTTTCCAGATAATAATAGTTCGTTCACCCCATCTTGAGGCCATGCTTGTTTGCCACCCAGCTGTCTTCCACATATATGGAAAAAAAAAAAAAAACCTCTCTGTATCTGAAAATCCAAACAGACCCCATGCAACGTAGTTCCCTTTGAAAAGCTAGGAAAGCAATTGAAAAAACCAGAAGTTGTTCTTGACTTTTCCCTCATTCTCCCTGTTTGAATATCTTTCCCCATGACTTAGACTTATTTTGGTCTTGGTTTGTGACCACATGCTAATTTGCACAGCTGAATTCACCCAGATGGAGCATATAGTTACCTATGGGGGTAACCACACATTTCTTTAGACACTCTTTTTTTCTAAAGTCTAATGATTTATGTATATCCAGGACCAGCTTTCTTAAACAGCAGGCAGTAAGTATCTTGGCTGTTTGGCAAGTTATGAAAGTGTTTTCTGAACTCTGTTTGAACAGCTCTTATTCAATAACTGCATATATCTTAGTAATTCTAGTAATATCAATAGAGGGAGAAAAGAAGGTCACAAAATCTCTTTCTTGGAAGAGGATATACTTGTGCTGAAGTTTCTAGAATGCATGGCATTTATTTATTAGGTACATTTCAGGTTCTGTGTGAATTTTACAGTTCATTTATCTTGTCACACGGTCAGCTACACTGGAAACTAGTTTTTGGTTAATACCTTGAAGAAAGATAAAACACTTCTTCAGGAACTGAATGTGTATATGATCACATCTAAAACTCTGTCCTTTTTATCCCCCCTTTTGCTTGCAAATAAATGTAAGACAAAAATCAGCTTTCAGTTGATTTTAAAAAGCTGATTTAGAAGTAAGGGATATCATGTAAGGGAAAAATATATTTTAATTCATTATCTGAGTCAATGTTTTGCAATGAATATACTAAGTACTTCTGGCAGCAGAGACTGATCTAAATCCTTTCAGTAAAAGGGAATTAACTTATGATGGGAAAACTACAACGTAACTCTACCACTTCTCTTGCCTCAAAGGAATGGCTTTAGCACCTCCACTCCTACTGGGCTCTATCTCAAGTTATAACATCACCACAAAGATTAAAATCAGAAATGAAAGCATCAGCCTTGTACAAAGTAATCTGATTTTGGGCTGTAAAATCCCACTTTGAAATGTTTTTCATATTTTATTTTTCACTGTTTCTACCATGGCAGAAACTAGTATGAATGGGATGAAAAAAAGTTAATGCTATCTTTCTCAGGTAGGTAGCTGGATTCATGTGCTATCTCTTATTTTTCAAATATGTTTCAGACAATTACATATCCCTGTCATGGGATCTTAGAAAACTGTATTGTGATTTGCATGTGGAATGCATTAACTAGCAGGGAGTCTAACACAAGGATATGATTCCTTGATGTTATGCTCTCTTTACATACTACGTCTAAAACTTTAATTTTCACTCAACCAGATCTTCATATTCATGGGTACAGCCAGAGTAGGTTTTCCATAAAAGGAAGCTTTCGAAGAAGTATTAGCTGTTTTAACTATCGGTCAATTATTCAATGATTAAAGGTACTTGATAAACTGTGAAGCTATTTGCTCAAAAATTTCAAGTGTGAAAATGAAAAAACCTGTTCTAGATAGTTCTGCTAATTTTTAATCCGGGTCCCTTATCCCATAGTTGTTACTTTTATCACTTATCTGGTTCTCATTTTCTGTATCTATATAATGTAGTATTTGATACACTAAAATTAATCATAATTTTATGATCATGTTCCCACCAATAGGTTACACCACTACCAAAAAAACAGAAGTAACATGCCATTGATTTTAAAACTCTAGTGTCAAACACATAGTCACAAGTTTTCAAAGCCATTCAATAAATACTTGTTGAACTGAATAAAAATGCTATATTTATGACATTTTTGTAAAGTAACTATTGAAAGGCAGAAATTCTGATAGCTATGTATTTTTATTCATAGCTAGAAAGGAATTATTATCCTAGTATATGAGATTAAGATATTGAGACTCATTAAGGAAATAGGTAGCCAACAAATATAGGGCAAAGGAGAATTCAAATTCTAAAGACCCTAGCTCTTTGGAGCATAAATTGATGATTTCCACGTGGTTCAGCAAACTATTTTAGTAGTATATGATTCTTACAGCCTTTCTGAAGCTAGCATATAATTCAAGAACCCTAGGAGTTAAAATCAATTTTATATCCAGGTTAACAGCAAATGTATGCTTAATAGAAAGAGTACAAATACAATTTGTTCTTTCTATGTTTGAAATTTGCGTTCACGCTTCTTGTCTGACCTCAGATAATGTATAAATATGTCATAATTTTATCCCCATCTATAGCATTATAAATTTGAGTGTCAGTACTGGCCCTACTGTGCAAAAAGTTCATGTAATTTGTCCAATGAATTTCTGTTAAAAGTTCAGGAAACAGTAAAACCACATAGAGGTAGCAAAAATAATCTCTGAATTATCTTTCGCATCAAGAATGAAGACTGGTTGCTGCATATGCTATAAAAATTCATTATAAAAACACTGATTTCTTACCAGTGCTCAAAAGATTTTTTTTTTTTTTTAATTTTGAAGATGAATTAATAATCAGGTCAAAACCAATGCTTTAGAAAAAAAGAACGACTGAGTGAAAAATATATAGAGAACAAGAGAAGATTAAAAGACCAAGTGCTGTGAAAGCAAATTGCAGTACTGTACAGTAATATAGAAATACATATACAGAAATATAGTGCATTCTCCAAGTCAGGGAAACTTCTATGGTATAACAGATTTACAGAAGGTACGGGTCCAAGCTCTGATCTAGAACTTACTGTGTTTGTCTTTAATCAACACTCTTTGTTTCTTTGAACTTCAATTTCTCATTTAACATGTTGAAAGATAATGTATTGGTCCAGAATTCTATATCTAGTGACATTATATATCACAATGAAGAAAGAAACCAATGGGATTTTTGACAAGAACATGATAAATTAGAAAATGGGAAATCCAAGGCATGCAGGCATTTTTCCTTTAGGACTTATGCTGGTATTCAAGGTTGTTTACAACTTGGGGAAACTCAGAAATCTATAAATTGTACTAAAAAAAATTGCAGTCTCAAGGTACATAGGAAAGAAAAATCGTGGTAAAGAAAGGAGACCTGTTCAAACATATAACCTGTCTCCTCCTTAGACATTTGCAGGTTTCTGAGACTTCATACAATGCCAGACATAAACTCTCTAGAGTGTAAACTGTGCTCGCAGTCTCTTGAAGTGGCCTACAAAGCACACAGTCAAAATCTCAGTAGGCCACAGTTATAGAAGAGAGACAAATAAGAGTTGGACTGAAATTTACTAAAATTGCAACACAGTCCTGGTGAAAGGATTGATTTAGGTCTGAATCCTAAAAGTGAGGCTAGAGATGGACATTTTTGTATAAATGATTTATTGGTGAACTACTTTAAGTAGAAACCAGTACCCCAGTGAAGAAAGAAAGATGAAACATGAGAAGAGGCAAAGAGGAAATTTTAGGAGAAGCCTAGTCTCGGCCTAAAACCAAAGAAATTTATGGAGCAAGTTGTATACCAGGGACAATCTCAAGTAGAAGAAAGGAGCTGGGCTGTAATATAACCAAAGCAAATAGCTAGTGTCTGAGGCTAACTCTGAGGATGGTAGTCATAATGTCTGGGGCATAGTTGAGTAGTATCTGTGGTCTGTAATTTCACAGCAATTACATTAAGATATACATATATATATTTATATATCAAGGAAGAAATTGAATTAAATATTTGTAAGACTTCTACCATAAAAACAACAACATATTGCTGAAATAAATAATAATATCACTTTCAGGATTTTTAGGAGACATTGTCTTAATCTGTCAATTGTTTCCAAATGAATCGATAAACTAAATGCAATCCCCATAGCTAGCATTTTTAGGGAGTATAGGATGTTGCATGTTAATTCTCAAATTTATATGGGTGTGCTGAGGATCTGCATTAATCAAGCAAGTCTTGTGGAATGTGAACCAAATTAATAAATTCACACTGATATCAAGTTTTACTATGAAACCATCATGTTGATCAAAATTTATGACACTTCCAGAATCCCAGAATGTTCCCTCCAACACATGCCCAGTTAGCTAACTCACCCTGCAATACTCTTTCTTCAGACTTCTGTAGCCATAAGATTAGGTTTGTCTTTTTTTGAACTTGACATAAATTAAATAAAAACAGGGTTGTATTAGTGCAAGAGTAGAAAATTAAATTATTAGAGAAATCAGAAACAGTTCCACAGATAGAATGACTTAATAGACAATATGTGTGGTTCCATAGCCAAACATTAGACGGTCTTTGTAACAGATTATGCTAACACATTGGATTTACAAGTTAAATGAAAATGAACCTTGACCCCTACGTCATACCAAACAGAACATATATATATATATATTCGGATGAGACTACTGGATCCATAGGACTTCCGTTGGCTGATTTTTGGAAGCAGATCCACCAGGCATTTCCTCCCAGTCCATCATAGCCTGGAAGCTCTGTTGAGTCATCATCAGAGCAATATGCAAGCCTCCATTGACAAACGGTTGGTGGTTTTTATATATATAAAGGGAACCCTGGTGGTGTAGTGGTTAAGTGTTACGGCTGCTAACCAAAGGGTTGGCAGATCAAATCTGCTAGGTACTCCTTGGAAACTCTATGGGGCAGTTCTACTCTGCCCTGCAGGGTCACTATGAGTCAGAATTGACTTGATGGCACTAGGATATATATAAGATGGATAATAGTTCTGAATATAAGAGGAAGAAAAATAAAATCTTCTATAATAAATATTGGTAGAATATTTACTACCATTTCTTGTAGACCTTGAGATACTTAATAAGATAAAATTAGCACTAAAAAGAAAAAAAAAATATAGAAATTTTTCATCAAGAGCTATTTTCTTCCAAAGGCACAAGCAAGAGGATAAAAGGCAAGGCACAGACTGGGTAAAGTTTCACAGATTATATATCACACAAACTATTCATATCAGATTTATAAAGAACTTTTCTATATCATTAAGAAAAAGCCAAAATCCAAATGTAAATTAGGCAGACTTGAATAGACACTTCACCAAAAGAAATATAAAAACGGCCACTACTCATGTGAAAAGGTGCTAGACCTCATTAACCCTCAGGAAAATACAACTTAATAGTGTTATTATTTAATACTCTCCCCATGCCCCACACTCAAACCAACCCCCCCCCCCCAAAAAAAACTCATTGCCATCAAGTTGATTCCAACTTATAGCAACCCTATAGGACAGGGTAGAGTTGCCCCGCAGGGTTTCCAAGGAGTGGCTGATGGATTAGAACTGACAAACCAGATAGTAAAAATTTTAAAGCATCTGTATAGTTCGTCATGATGTAAGAAATGTTGAGGCAAAGAAAGTGCATTATGTTGATTTAAAAAAAAAAAAAAAAAGTTGATTTTAGGTGTATAAAAACAGCTTTTTAAGAAAACTGCATGGATTTATCCACTAAAGCTAAAGATATGACTACTCTTAGTATTTTTTTCCCCGAAGTTTACATTGAATAGAAATGAGTGCAAATGTACAAGAATGTTACTAACTTTGGTAAACTAGCCCAAAACTGGAGAAACAACTTGCCAATCAACACAAAAGGAAAAGTAATGTGAAGGACATTCATATTTTCCAATACTACATAACCAAAACCAAACCCATTGCCATCAAGTCGCTTCTGACTCATAGCTACCCTATAGGACAGAGTAGAACTGTCTCATAGGGTTTCAAAGGAGTGCCTGATGGATTCGAACTGCTGATCTTTTGGTTAGCAGCCATAGCTCTTAACCATTAAACCACCGGATTTTCCCAATACTACTTGTTAATAATTAAAAGTAACTGATTGCTTCACAAAACTGCATGCTGTTGAGTGAAAGAAGCCAGTGGCTAAATATCATACCTTGCAAAACTGCATTTTCTCAAGGTTAAAAAGGCAAACCTAATGTTATGGCTACAGAAGTGTGAAAAGAGATTATTACAGGGTGAGTTAACTGCATATGTGTTGGAAGGAATATTCTGGGATTGTCACATATTTTGATCACTGTGATGGTTGCATGAATTTCTAAATATATAAACATTCATCAGCCCACAAATTAAAAGTTGTGCAAAAAGACATATTTTATATTTCTCTCTCTATATATTCTACCACTCATCTGTCAGTTGGTCATAATGCATTGGTTTGCATGTTGCTGTGATGGTAGAAGCTGTGCCACCAGTATTTCAAATACCAGCAGGAAAACTCATGGTGAACAGGTTTCAGCAGATCTTGGAGACTAAAACAGACTAGGAAGAAGGATCTGTTGGTCTACACCTGAAAAAAGTGGCTAGTGAAAATGTTATGAATAGCATCAGAACACCGTCTGACATAGTGCCAGAAGATGAACCCCTCAGGTTGAAAGGCACTCAAAATACACCTGGAGAAGTACTGCCTCATCAAAATAGGGTCGACTTGAATGAAGTAGATGGAGTTAAGCTTTCAGGATATTCACTCGCTGATGTGGCATGACCTAAAATGAGAAGAAACAACAGCTGCAAACATTCATTAATAATTGGAATGTGGAATGTAGGGTGCATGAATCTAGGAAAATTGGAAGTCGTTACAAATGAAATGGAACACATGAAGTTCAATATTCTAGGCAGTAGTAGGCTGAAATTGACAGGTACTGGACATTTTGAATCAGACAATCATATGATCTACTGTGCTAGGAATGACAAATTGAAAAGGAATGGTGTCACATTCATTGTCAAAAAGAACACTTCAAGACCTACTCTGAAGTACAATGCTGTCAGTTATAGGATAATATTCACACCTACAAGGAAGACCAGTTAATATGACTATTATCCAAATTTACTCACCAAACATGAAGGCCAAAGATAAAGAAACTGAAGACTTTTACTAACTTCTGCAGTCTGAAATTGATCAAATAGGCAATCAAGATGCATTGATAATTACTGGTGATTGGAATTCGAAAGTTGGAAACAAAGAAGAAGTTTTGGTGGTTGGAAAATACGGCCTCGGTGGTAGAAACAACATTGGGGATCATATTAAAGAATTTTGCAAGACCAATGACTTCTTTATTACAAATACCTTTTCCAACAACATAAATGGCTACCATACACATGATCCTCACCAGATGGAGCACACAGGAATCAAATCAACTACATCTGTGGAAAGGGACAATGGATAAGCACAATATCATCAATCAGAACAAGGCTGGGGGCAACTGAGGAACAGATCATCAATTGCTGACATACAAGTTCAAGTTGAAGCTGAAGTAAATTAAAGCAAGGTCAAGAGAACCTAAGCATGACCTTGAGTATATCTCACTTGAATTTAGAGAGCATCACAAGAATAGATTTGACACAATGAAGACAAATAATGGGAGACCAGATGAATTGTGGGATGACATCAAGGACATCATACATGAAGAAAGCAAAATGTCGTTGAAAACACAGAAAGGAAAGAATGGACCAAAATGGGTGTCAGAAAGGACTCTGAAACTTGCCATTGAATGTAGAGTATCTCAAGTGAATGGAAGAAGTGATGAAGTAAAAGAACTGAACAGAGTATTTCAAAGGATGCCTTGAGAAGCCAAAGTAATATAATGAAACATGCAAAGACCTGGAGTTAAAAAACCAAAAGGGAAGAACACTCTCAGCCTTTCTTTCTTCCTTTTTTTTTTTTTTTAATTTTTATTGTGCTTTAAGTAAAAGTTTACAAATCAAGTCAGTTTCTCATACAAAAATTTATGAACACCTTGCTATATACTCCTAGTTGCTCTCCCCCTCATGAGACAGCACACTCCTCTCTACTCCCTATTTTCGTGTCCATTCAGCTAGCTTCTGACCCCCTCTGGTCTCTCATCTCACCTCCAGACAGGAGCTGTCCACATAGTCTCATGTGTCTACTTGATCCAAGAAGCTCAATCCTCACCAGTATCATTTTCTACCCCATAGTCCAGTCCAATCCCTGTGTGAAGAGTTGGATCTGGGAATGGTTCCTGTCTTGAGCTAACAGAAGGTCTGGGGACCGTGACCTCTGGGTTCCTCCAATTCTCAGTCAGACCATTAAGTCTGATTCTTTTACGAGAATTTGAGGTGCGCATCCCACTGCTTTCCAGCTCCCTCAGGGGTTCTCTGTTGTGTTCCCTGTCAGGGCAGTCATCAGTTGTAGCTGGGCACCATCTAGTTCTTCTGTTCTCAAGTTGTTGTAGTCTCTGGTTTATGCGGCCCTTTCTGTCTCTTGGGCTCGTAATTACCTTGTGTCTTTGGTGTTCTTCATTCTCCTTTACTCCAGGTGGGTTGAGACCAACTGATGCATCTCAGGTGGCCACTTGCTTGTGTTTAATTCCCCAGATGCCACTCTTCAAAGTGGGATGCAAAATATTTTCTTAATAGATTTTATTATGCCAATTGACCTAGATGTCCCCTGAAACCATGGTCCCCAAACCCCCACCCCTGCTAGTTTGGCCTTTGAAGCATTCAGTTTATTCAGGAAACTTCTTTGCTTTTGTTTTACTCCAGTTGTGCTGACCTCAGCATTTCTTAAAGTGGAAATAACTGAAGAAAATTTCAAGCCTCGAGTTTCAAGGAAATGAAAGGATACTGATTGAAATGTTTCAACAAATAATGCAAGCTAAAAGCGCTCACAAACCTATATCAAGAAATTTAAGAAGACAGCTACCTGGCCAACCGATTGGCCCATTCCAAAGAAAGATCATACAACAGAATGTGGAAATTATTGAATTATATCATTAACATCAAAGACAAGTAAAATTTTGCTGAAAATCATTCAAAAATGGTTGTAGCAGTACGTCCACAGGGAACTGTCAGAAATTCAAGTGAGATTCAGAAGAGAATATGAAACTAGGGATGCCAATGCTGATGTCAGATAGATCTTGGTTGGAAGCAGAGAATACCAGAAAGATACTTACCTGTGTTTTATTGACAATGCAAAGGCATTCGATTGTGTAAGTCATAACAAATTATGGATAACATTGTGAAGAATGGGAGTTCCGGAAAACTTAGTTGTGCTCATGAGAAACCTGTATATAGACCAAGAGGCAGTTGTGTAACAGAACAAAGGGACACTGTGTGGTTTAAAATCAGGAAAGGTATGTGTCAGGGTTGTATCGTTTCACCATACTTATTCAATCTGTATGCTGAGCAAATAATCCGAGAACCTGGACTAAATGAAACAGAAGGATGCATCACATTGGAGGAAGACTCATTAACAACCTGCAATATGAAGCTGACAAAACATTGATTGCTGAAAGTGAAGATGTTTGAAACACTTACTGATGAAGATCAATGGATTATACCTCAACATAAAGAAAACAAAAATCTTCACCTCTGGATTGATAAGCAACATCATGATAAAACACAGAAAAGACTGAAGTTGTCAAGGATTTCATTTTACTTGGATCCACATTCAGCACCCATACAAGGAGCAGTCAAGACATCCAATGACATATTGCATTGGGCAAATCTCCAGCAAAAGACTTCTTTAAAGTGTTGAAAACTAAAAATCCGACTTTAAGAATTAAAGTCTATCTGACTCAAGCTGTGATATTTTCAATTGCCTCATATACATGCAGAAGTTTGAAGAAGAGAAGATGGCAAGACGTAGTCTCACATACTTTGGAAATATTATAAGGAAGGATCAGTACCTATAGAAAGACATTATGCTTGATAAAGTAGATGATCAGGGAAAAAGAGGAAGACCCTCAAGCAGATACATTGACACAGTGACTACAACAATGGGCTCAAACATAACAATATTTTGAGGATGGCACAGGACAGGACAGTGTTTCATTATGTTGTACTTAGGGTTTCTATAAACTGGAGTCACCTGGACAGCATCTAACAGCAACAACGATATATACTTATCCATGCATTCACATATGTATATACACACATACTATATTTCTATAAAAAGGGTGGAAAAAAAGTTAAAACATTTTCAAACAAGCAAACAAAAAAATATTTGTCAGCATCAGATGCACTATTAACTAAATGGAATTTCTCAGACAGAAGAATAATTCCAAATGAAAGCATGGAGGCACACGAAGAAATGAAGTGTAATAAAAATTTTATTTTGCTTAAATCTAGCCAAACCTTGATGGAATAAAGGGATATTAATAGTTTCTTATTATGTGTAAAATACATAGCAATCAAAATATTTGAAGAACTATTACATAATTCATGAGGACAGCAAATATAAAGTAATTTAATAATGCATTGTACAAGCAGTATAAGTACATTAACTTATACTGAACTTTATGAAGTCAATGACACGAGTTGAAAATTCTAGGCTTGTCACTATGATAATAATAGATGGATATGTAGCTATTAAGACTATAAAGGGAAATGGAAAAATAAAATAGGTAACATTCAAAATAAAGCAAGAGAGGAAGAAAATAGAAGTGATAGTAAATGAACAGTAAAATAGTAGATTTAAACCCAAATATAATTGCAATCACATTAAATGTAAATGGATAAATACTTCAGTTAAAAATGGATTTTCAGATTGGATTTAAAAATGAATGCTGTGTACAGGGGAAAGGTGCTTTATGTGCAAGAATATATAAATTTCTGGTAAATTAGTCACATAGATCTTGTTATTTAGACCTAGAAATGCTGGAGCATTTTCACACTGAGGTATCATTTCAGTTCTCTATTTCACATTAAGTCAGTCTCAAAGCTGAAAGATGAAATTTTCAATTTGAGAGATAGCAGTAATGGATTCTTAATCTGACTTTTGGTTGAATTTAGTTTTGGAAAGTATTTCTTTACATTGAGTTGCAGCATTTTGGATGTGTTTTTCAAATAAGTTCAATGATATACTGTTGAGTGCTTTTTCTGATGAATGAAGAAAATCGTCAAGCATTGTGCTATCTTCATGACAGTTCAACTTCCTAGGATACTTTGATATTTTATCTTCACATTAAAAAGTATCAAATCATTTCACATTCCAAGTGATAGTATCAGACTCTTTGAGATAAGTGAATATAATTCTAAGCAGTACGATTTTTAAAAAGAAACTTGAAGTCAGAAATGATGCCTACTGTTTCAACACATTTTGGAGAAAATAAAAACTACCTCTTGCTTAGGTGCTATTTGTAAGACTGCTGACAATAGTCAAACAAACTTTAATGTCACAATTACTTTATTAGCCCTACTACTACTACTACTACTACTACTACTAACAGCCTCTCCCAAAACAGCGCCAAATGACAACAGCTAGAAAAAAACTACCCATTCTTGCCAAATTAGAGTTATTTTAGTGTTTAATTTATGTAGTTCTACAAATTGGAAGGAATGGAAGGAGTGCATGGTGGTTTATGGCCACATTCTCTTCCCAAAAATTATGCATAAAAAAAATTATAGCAGCTTAAATTTACTGAGATTTTTGGAAAGGGGCATTAAACCAAGGATGTTTAATTTCAAAAGGCTGTTTCCTTCCCTCCCACCACTAGCCTACCTTACCGACCCCACCTCTGAAGGACAAAATAGGTCAATTTGATTCTGCAGTGAAGGTAACATATATCTTATACAAACACTTTATTAGAATAATTATCTTTCATTCTAATGTGCAAAGTAATTTTAGGTGTATTATAAGCCATGTTATGTGACAAATTAAATTTTAAATTCAGGCAGATTTCTGTTCATATCTTGGAGGTGCCATTTATAAATTCTGAATATTAAATATTTGATAATTCAAGTTCATCACCAATATAATTGGTGCAATAATTTCACCTTCATAGGGATACTGTAAAAACTAAATAGTGTAATGCATCTGGGAAGAACTTAGCCCAAAATAGGTAGATTTACAATCAAAGTTATTCTCCTTACTGCTTCCTATATATATATATATAAACACACATATATATATGTATATATATATATTTTACTTTTTGGCAATAACATCTTTCTTGTATAAATCCTTTCCTTCTCTCAGAAAGATATTTGCCTTGCCTTTTATTTGAAATTTGAGTTTCATCTATCTTAGCAATATAGTTTATCCTGACCTAGTTTAGCAGTAACACATGACAAACCCATTGCTGTCGAGTCAATTCCGATTCATAGCAATCCTATAGGACAGAGTAGAACTGCCTCATAGAGTTTCCGGTGAGTGCCTGGAGAATTCAAAATGGGGACCTTTTGGTTAGCAGCCATATCTCTTAACCACAATGCCACCAAGGCTTCCGTAACATGTGTAACTGTGGCCCAATAGTTTTTCCCTGCTCTTTAAGAACTAACCAGTGTGCAAATAACTCCATACGTGAATTCAGAAAACAAGGTAATTGATATGATGTCTTGGAATTTAATTATTCCTTAAATCTATATTCTACTGAAGTTATTCATTGAAATGGAAACAAGTGCTTTTGAGAGAACATAGTTAAATTTCCAAATTTATAAATGTTAAGATAAAATAGTGATTGCAATGACAGGAAAGAGATTATATAGTATTTCTGGTTTTTGAATTGTTGTCATTAAGAGATTTTTGTTTTTGTTCCTATTCACCATAAAATAGATGGAAGATGGCCAATTTAAAACAGTTGAAACCTACATTTCACAATTTGTTGTGTTAAAACAATCGTGTTCAACTATATTTATCATTTTCCCTTTCTGCTGTTTAATGAAAAATGCAAATCCTCTGCATTTTATTCATATCCATATTTCTTGAGTTTAATTACCTCTTTTTCTCTGAAAGTTGATAACAATAATGGAACTCTCTCTATATAAATATTTTTAAGAGAACTAGTAAATTACTGGAAAAGTAGAACATTGTGAACTTTAAATGTTCTCAAGTTCAAGATTGAGTAAGAAAACAATAGGTGCCTGATGAATTCCATTTCTAAAGTTTCTTTAAAATTATTCATATTATTAAGTTATGCCTGGTTAGTACTTTGGAAGATGAGAGATTTTTGTCCTTCTACAAAATCTTCAGTTTTGAAAAGCAAAATTGCATTCATCTACATAATCATCCCACTTAGTCTTTAGCAATTACTTTTATCTGAAGCACACATTATGCCCCTGTAATACAAATATTCATTTACTTGATTCAAAAACCCCTGATTGCAAATGCCAGCGTTTTCTTATGCTGGTTCAATAGCTAGAGCCAGCATCTCCTTATCAATCTGTTTGTCCTTCCAAGTAATGGTTTGTGTACTTCCTACACAGCTAGGACTTTGACTTTTTATTTTACAGCAGTAAAATAATACATGGCGAGGCTACTGGTTAAAAAGCAGCTTTTGAATTTCATGTTTGATCCATTCTTATATTTGTTATTATTCTTTTGGATCCTTCTAGACCTGAGATATAATAGTCTTCAGATAAAATCTAATAAAATATTTGAATGATCTAGCTTGTCAAATAGCATAGAATCATGCATTACTATACATATGATAGAAGGAATCGTATAATAAAAATAGTGAAATGATACAATTTTTTGGAATAATAGTTTACTGATAAAATAACTTATGTTAATTACAGATATTACCTTTGATTGTTATTGCTCTAAAACAAGAACACTAAGTGTGACAATTTCCAAAGCAGAAAGAAACAGTAAGGTCTGAGACGTACAAATGGGATAATCACTGATGCAGGTGATTGTTTGCTTTGGTGTATTTTCAGTTTTCCTTGTAGAACAATTGAAAAAGCTACCGCACCAATTTTATTTAAACAACTGAACTGCTAGTTGAAGGAAACATTTGTAAATACAGAGAAAATTGAAAACTGGTGATTGCCCGAGATAGTAACACTTGACTTGGGCTTTGTAATAAGAAATGTCAAGCTATTCTAACTTTCAGCAAAACAGAAATAATAGGTCAGGCTGCTTTAAGATATACGCCTAATTTATTGTAAGGATTAACCTTACTGATGGCATTGAATATTGAATATGCCATGGACTGCTGGAAAAATGAATAAGCCTGTCTTGGAAGAAGTACAGCCAGAATGCTCCTTAGAAGTCAAGATGGTAAGACTTTGTCTCAAGTATTTTTAACATATTATCAGGAGGGACCAGTCCCTGGAGAAGGATGTCATGCTTGGCAAGGTAGATGAGCAGCAAAAAAAAAGGAGGACCCTCAATAAGATGGATTGACACAGTGGCTGCAATGATGGGCACAAGAATAGCAACAATTGTGAGGATGGTGCAGGACCAAGCAGTGTTTCATTCTGTTGTGCATAGGGTCGCTATGAGTCAGAACTGACTCAACAACACCTGACAACAACAACAATTTACTGTAAGAATATTTGTGAAAATTTCTATTAGGCTAGAAGTATGCTGTATCATATGTCTAGTCATGTAATTATTGTTCTTTAATATTAACCATGCTACTAGTGTATCATTTCTAGCCTTTGGGTGATATTATTCTAAATACAAATTATGATGAGGAACTACCAAGAGAAACGAAAAGAATTTATTCAATAAAGTATTTTATACACCTTTGCTTTTGTGGCACAGGCCTGTTTACTTGGATTAAAAACAAAACAAAACTACATTCCTGTATTTATACCTTCTAGTTCTTTCACGGAAACCCTGGTGGCGTAGTGGTTAAGTGCTACGGCTGCTAACCAAGAGGTCAGCAGTTCAAACCTGGCAGGTGCTCCTTGGAAATTCTATGGGGCAGTTCTACTCTGTCCTATAGGGTCACTATGAGTCGGAATCGACTCTATGGCAGTGGGTTTGGTTTGGGATTTTTTTAATTCTCTCACTATTCAGTTTTTGCATCCCTATCTTTTTTCCTATACAGTATAGGGCAGTTTGATGCTAAGAATCCACTGGTGAATGATAGTAACAATTCCTGTCGACACAGGATTTATAGGCTAGCAGAAAAAGAAACAAAAGGGTAAAAAGATATTTACACAAACCGGTTGCAATTATCCTTATTGCCAAAAAAAAGAGAAATAAAAAGTAGAACATTCTAAAGGTCTAAGATAACTCCATTCTGGATCAGTGTAACTTGTAGGTGCAGTGGGTGGTCATGAGTCTTCATGGACAACTGGTTAAGTAGGGCTGCACCTCTGACTTTGGTTCTTTGTTCCAGGATAACCTAAACAGTGATAGAAATTTAAAAGGATCACTCAAAAAGCAAAACACATAACATAATTCAATCCTTTTTACAGTTTTTATATTTTCCTGGGATTATGGCCCTTATTGCCAAAGTAACTAAAATCACAGTAAAGATCTTAATTCCATATAAGTTTGCCATAAGAGGCAGGATTTACTTATCAAATCCACCACTCATATTTTTTATTTCATCTGAATATAGAAAAACATCAAATACTCATTTTATTTTCTGCAGAAGCTGTAAAGTCTGTTTATAGCTATTACTGCTTTATTATCAATGTATTTAAAATATATAAATATATATAAAGGATCCCTGGTGGTACAGTGGTTAAGCACTCAGCTAATAATCAAAAGTCAGCAGTTCGAACACACTTGTGGCTTTGTGGGAGACTATGTGGCACTCAGCTTCCATAAAGTTTACAACCTTGGAAACTATATGGCAGTTCTACTCTGTCCTACAGGGTCACTATGAGTCAGAATCGACTGAACAGTAATGAGCTTTAAACATACATATTTATTTCATCATCTATCCAAATCAATAAGATATTCAGAAACAGGACTCTAAGAAATGGCATATTAACGTGTGAGAGTCTCTTAAACTGGGATTTGTGATTCTAAATCATCATTTTCTTCAAAGATGGGTATTAGCTTGGGAGCAGAATATATTCTTTTGAGAAACAGAGACCATAAAATAATAATTTTTTGTACCTTTTACTCTAACATACACTTGTTTATTTACTCATTTATTAATGCAAAATTTATTTACTGAAATCTAAATGCAACTTAATTTTCTGTGTTTTGGGTACAGTATAAGCATTACTTACTGGGATACTTTAAATGTAAAAAAAATACAATAGCTTTGAGACATATTTTTTCTTAAATATAGGGGTAATACTTTGGGAACTAGATTTTTTTTTTTCCCTAATAAACCACTCTTAAAAAAAAAATATTGTGCTTTAGGTGAAAGTTTACAGAGCGATTTTTTTTTAATTATTAAATAATTATTACACAAATTGGTGGCATTAGTTGCCAACACTGCCCTGTGTCAATACACTCCCCTTCTCCATGCCGAGTTCCCTGTTTCCATTCAAGTTTTTCCGTCCCATCCTGCCTTCTTGTCTTTGCTTTGGGGCTGGTGTAAACATTTAGTCTCATACACATGGTTGTACTATGAAGCATGTTCTTCAGGTGTGTTATTGTTTTCCCTATAAAAAAAGAAAGACCTGTCTAATTTTTGACAGAAGCATGAACATCGGGAGTGACTTCAGTACTGAGTTAAAAGGGCCTCCGGGAGCCGTACTCTAGGGGTTTCTCCAGTCTCCATCAGACAAGCAAGTCCGGTCTTTTGTGTGTGTGTGTGAATTTGAATTTTGCTCTACATTTTTCTCCTGCTCTGTCTGGGACCCTCTATTGTAATCTGTGTCAAAGTAGCCAGTGGTGGTAGCTGGGCACTATCTGCTTCCTGGGCTTAGGCTGGTGGAGGCTGTGGTAATTGTGGTCCATTAGTCCTTTGGACTAATCTTTCCCTTGTTCCTTTGCTTTTCTTCATTCGCCTTTGATCCAGCCTGGATGGGACCAGTGCATGTATCTTAGATGGTGTTACGGATTCTGTCCCCAAAAGTGTTTGTCAACTTGGCTAGGCCATGGTTCCTAGTATTATGTGATTGTCCACCATTTTGTCATCTGATGTGATTTTCCTATGTGTTATAAATCCTACTTCTATAATGTTAATGAGGCAGGATTAGAAGCAGTCATATTAATGAGTCAAGACTCAATCTACAAGATTAGGCTGTATATTGAGTCAACCTCTTTTGATATATAAAAGAGAGAAGGGAGCAGAGACACAGGGATATCTCATGCTACCTTGAAACAAGAGCCAGGAGGATAGCATGTGCTTTGGACCCAGGATCCCTGCACTGAGAAGCTCCTGAACCAGGGGAAGATTGATGACACGGACCTTCCTCCAGCTGACAGAGAGAGAAAGCCTTCCCCTGGAGCTGGCACCCTGAATTCAGACTTTTTGCCTCCTAAACTATGAAAGAATAAATTTCTGTTTGTTAAAGCTATCCACTTGTGCTATTTCCATTATAACAGCACTAGATAATTATGACAGATGGCAGCTCACAGTTTTTAAGACCAAGGATGCTACCCACCACAGTCAGATGTAGAACAGTTTCTTTATAAACTGTTAGGCCATTTGATCTAGATGTCCCCTGAGAACATGGCTCCCAGCCCTCAGCCCAGTAACTCAGTCCCTCAGGGGGTTTGGATGTGTCTGTGAAGCTTCTATGACTTCGTCTGGGCCAAGTTGTGCTGACTTCCCCAGTACAGTGTACTGTCTTAACCTTTAGTAAAGCTACCACATATCTACTATCTAGTAAGTGTATTTCCCCCACCCCACCATTTCTGTCCTTTGTAGCCATCGAAGATTGTTTCTTTCTGTGTGTAAACCTTTTCTTGAGTTTTTTAAAATAGTGGTCTCATACAATATTTGTCCTTTTGTGATTGACTTATTTCATTCAGCATAATGCCCTGCAGATTCATTCCTGTTGTGAAATGTTTTGCAGATTCATCATTGTTCTTTATTGTTGCATAGTATTCCATTGTGCATATGTGCCACAGTTTGTTTATTCATTCGTCTGTTCATAGGCATTTAGGTTGTTTCTATCTTTTTGCAATGGTGAATAATGCTGCAATGAACATGGGTGTGTATATGTCTACTCGTGTGATGGCTCTTATTTCTCAGGGATATATTCCTAGGAATGAGATTGCTGGATCATGTGGTATTTCTATGCTAGCTTTTTAAGGTAGCATCATATCATTTTTCCCAAAGTGCTTGTACCATTTTGCTTTGCCACTGGCAGTGCAAAAGAGTTCTAATCTCCCTGCAATTTCTCGAAAGTTTGTTATTTTCTTTTGATTAGTACAAGTAACGCCAGGGTAAGATGGTATCTCATTGTAGTTTTGATTTGCATTCATCTGGTTTAATGGCTAATGGGGAACCCTGGTGACGTAGTGGTTAAGTTCTACGGCTGCTAACCAAAACGTCACCAGTTCAAATTCATCAGGTGCTTCTTGGAGACTCTATGGAGCAGTTCTACTCTGTCCTATGGGGTTGCTGTGAATTGGAATCGACTCGACGGCAACAGGTTTTAATGGCTAATGATCACAAACTTTTCCTCATATATCTGTTAGCCACCTGAATGTCGTCTTTGGTGAAGTGTCTGTTCATATTCTTTGCCTATTTTTTAAATGAATTATTTGCCTTTTTGCTGTGGAAATTTGGGATTCTCATAGATTTTAGAGATTAGATCTTTGTTAGATATGCCATAGCCAAAAAATTTTTTCCCAGTCTGTAGGTTCTCTTTTTACTCTTTTGGTAAAGCCTTTTCTTGAATATAATTCTGTAATTTGTAGAAGATCCAGTTATCTAGTTTATCTTCTGGTGTTTGTGTATTGTTAGTTATGGTTTGTAACCAGTTCATGCCATGTATTAGGACACCTAACATTGACCCTATTTTTTTTTTCCATAATCTTCATAGTTTTTGTTTTTATACTTAGCTCTTTGATCCATTTTGTATTAGTTTTTGTATTTGGTGTGAGATATGGGTCCTATTTCACTTTTTTACAGATGGACATCCACTTTCGCCAGCACTATTTGTTAAAAAGTACGCCTTTTCCTCAATTAAGGAATTTTGTGCCTTTGTAAAAGATCAGGTGATCACCAGTGGATGGATTTACATCTGGGCTCTTCACTCTGTTCCATTGGTCAACATATCTTTTGAGCCAATACCAGGCTTTTATGACTACCATGGCCATATAGTAGGTTCTGAGGTTAAGTACTGTGAGGTCTCTTACTTTGTTCTTCTTTAGTAATGCAGTAATGCTTTACTTGTCCTGGGCCCCTTTCTATATAAAGTTAATGACTAGTTTTTCTAACTCATTAAAGTATGTTGTTGGTACTTGGATCAAGATTGCATTATATTTGTAGATTACTTTGGGTAAGATTAATGTTTTCACAATGTTGAGACTACCTATACATAAGCATGGTATGTTTTTCCACTTACATAGATCTCTTATGGTTTCTTGCAGTAGTGTTTTGCAGTTTTCATTATATATGTGTTTTACGTCCCTGGTTAGATTAATTCCTAAGCATTTTATTTTTTTTAGGGGTTATTGTAAATGGCATTGCTTTTCTAATCTCCTTTTCATAGTTCTCTTTATTGGTGTATAGGAATCTAACTGATTTTTGTATGTTTATCTTGTATCATGCTATTCTGCTGAATCTACTATTTCCAATAGTTTCCTTGTGGAGTCTTTAGGGTTCTGTATGGATAGTGTCACTTGGAACTCTCGTGGCATAGTGGTTAAATGCCTAGCTGTTAACCAAAATGTCAGCAGTTCAAATCCACCAACCACTCCTTGGAAACCATATGGGGCAGTTCCACTGTGTCCTGTAGGGTCACTATTAGTCAGAACTGACTCAACAGCACCTAACAACAACAACAATGTGTAGTATCATGTCATCTGTGAACAGGGTTAGTTTTGCTTCTTCTTTATCGATTTGCATGCCCTTTATTTCTTTTTCTTGCCTTATCGCTCTAGCTAGGACTTCTGGAACAATGCTAAATAGAATTGGTGATAAAGGGTATCGTTGTCTTGTTCCTGTTCTCAAAGGGAATGCTTTCAATTTCTAACCATTGAGAATGATGTTAGCTGTTCGTATTGTATAGGTGCCCCTTATTATATTGAGGAGTTTCCATTCTATCCCTATTTTCTTGAGAGTTTTAATCAGGAATGGGTGTTGGACTTTATCAAATGCCTTTTCTGTATTGATTGAGATGGTTATGTGATTCTTTTTTATTAAGTGGTAGATTATGTTGATTGATTTTCTAATGTTAAACCACCCTTGCATACGTGGTATGAATCCCACTTGGTTGTGGTGTATTTTTTTTTTTTTTTTGACGCTTAATTCTATTGGCTAGAATTATGTTGAGAATTTTTGTATCTATATTCATGAAAAATACTGGTTTGTAATTTTCTTTTCTTGTGATGTCTTTGTCTGGTTTTGGTATCAGGGTTATGCTGGCTTTGTAGAATGCATTCAGAAGCATACCTTTCTTTCCTATGTCTTGAAATAGCTCGAGTAGTGCTGGTATGCTTTCTTCCCTGAATATTTGGTAGAATTTTCTAGTGAAAAAAAAAATCTGTTTTTTGTTCGGAGTCTTTTTTTTTTTTTAATTGTTACCTTTTCAATCTCTTCTTTTGTTATGTGACTGCTTAGATTTTCAGTTTGTGTTAGTTTAGGTAGGTAGTGTGTTTCTAGAAATTTGTCCATTTCTGCCATGTTTTCAAATTTGTTAGAGTACAATTTTTCATAGCACTCTGTTATAATTCCTTTTATTTCAGTTGGGTCTGTTGTAATGTTTCCCATTTCATTTCCTATTTGGGTTATTTTAGTCCTCCCTCTAACCCCCTCCCCCCCTTTTTTTGTCAATTTGTACAATGGTTTGTCGTTTTTTTTGATTCTTTCGAAGAACCAAATTTTTGTCTTGTTGATACTTTTTTAAATTGTTTGTCTATATCCTACTTAATTTATTTCTGCTCTGATTTTATTATTTCCTGTCTTCCGGTTCTATGTCCTCTTTTACTATTCTCTTTCTATTTGTTCAAGTTTTAGACCTAACATTTTGATTTTGTCCTTTTCTTCCTTTCTGATGTGTGCATCTATTACTATAAATTGACTTCAGAGCACTGCCTTTGCTGTGCCCCAGAGGTTTTGGTATGATGTGTTTTCGTTTTCATTTGATTCTAGAATTTTTTTTTTTAATTTCATCTATTATCCAGTGGGGTTTTTTTTGCAAAGTTGTTATTCAGTTTTCAGATTTTTTTTTATTTCTTTTTCCTTGTTCTTCCTGTTATTAATTTCTTCTTTAAGGACATCGTGATCAGAGAAGAAGCTTTGTCCATTTGGTCTATTTCTGGACAACGTTCCATGTGTGTTAGAAAAGAATGCCTACTTTGCTGTTGTGTGGAGTGTTCTATATATATCTTTGAGGTCAAGATGGTTGACTGTATCTTTATTGAGTTTCTTTCAAGGTGTTCTGTCCTTTAATGAGAGTGGTGTGTTGAAGTATCCTACTATTATTTGGAACTTTCAGTTTCTCTTTTAAGGGCTGTTAGAGTTTGTTTTATATATTTTGGAGCCCTGTCATTGGGTGCATAGTTATTTATTACATTTATGTCATCATAATGGATTGTCTGTTTAATGATTGTATGATGTCCTTCATTGTCTTTTATGGTGGATTTTGCCTTAAAATCTATTTTATTTCAGATTAGTATTGCCATTCCTGCTGTTTTTTTGGTCGCTGTTTGCTTGTTATATATTTTCCAACCTTTGATTTTTAATATATTTATGTCTTTGTATATAAGGTGTGTTTCTTGTAGGCAGTATATTGATGGGTTGTGTTTTTTACCCATTTGTCACTCTATGTTTCTTTATGGGTGTGTTTAAGCCATTTACATTCAGTGTGATTATCAATAGGTGTGTTTATTGTTGTCATTTTGTAGTTTTTTTTTTTTTGTAGTGCTGATGTTTTCTTTGTTCTTCTTAGTCTTGTGTGCTGAGTTCCTTTTGTTTGTGGAATTTCTTTTTCTTTCTTTCATTGTTGTGGATTTTGTGTTTACTTAAATTTTATGTTTGTCTTCTTTATTTTGATGAGGTTTGTTAACACTCTTTGTGGTTACCTTGAAATTTACCGTTTTCTTCCTAAGTTTGAACCATCTTTTCTTATTTGATATTGACTTGACTTCTCCATTTGAACATTCTATACCTACACTGTGTATTCCCCCTTTTATTATTCTGACATTATCATTTACAGATTGATGTCTCTGGTTCCCTGTTTTAAGTCTTTTAGTTTCTTTTGATCCTTGAAAATCAATTACTTTGGTTGTTATCTGGCTGGTACTAACCAGTGTCTTAGATTCAGGTTGTTGTCTGATGTTTGTTCCCTAACCAAAGGACTCCCTTCAATAATCCTTGTAAGTTTGGTTCGTTTTGTTACAAATTCCCTTAATTTCCGTTTATCTGGAAATGTTCTAATTTTGCCATCATATTTGAGAGTGTTTTGCAGGAAATATTATTCTTGATTAGCACTTTTTTTTTTCTTTCAAGCTTTTATATATGTCATTCTATTGCCTTCTTGCCTGCATGGCTTTTGCCAAGTAATCATAGCTTAGTCTTATTGTTTCCCCTTTGTATGTGACTTTTTGCTTTTCTCCAGCTGTTCTCAGGATTCTTTCTCTGTCTTTGGTTTTGGTGAGTGTGATTATATGTCTTGGTGACTTTCTTTTGGGGTCTATCCTGTATGGAGTTTGTTGAGCTTCTTGGATGGTCAGTTTTACATCTTTGATGATATTAGAGAATTTTCTGTCAGCAAATCTTCAAATATCCTCTCTGTGTTTTCCATTTTCTCCCCCTGTTCTGGAACTCTGATCATGCACAAGTTTTTGTTCTTGATTGTATCCCACATAGTTCTTAGGTTTTCTTCATTCTTATCTCTCATTTTTCCTTGAACGAGGTGGCATCCGTGGATTCGTCTTCAATTTTGCTGATTCTGTCTTCGTTTTCTTCAAATTTGCTCCTAAAAACTTCTATTGTGTTGTTCTTTTCTGAAATTTTGTTTTCTTTTGGATTCTGCTAGCTGTTACTATATGATTGTTTATTTTGACATTTTGTTCTTGTAATATTTTCCTGAATACTCCTATTGCTTTATCTGAGTTTTTCTAGGTTTTGTCTTTGTTGTGGTTGTTTTTGTCTGTGTTTTCTGTGGTTTAATGTGCATTTCCTTGATCTCTTGGAGTTCCCTGAATATTGGACTTTTGAATTCCCTATCAGGTAGTTCCAGTGTCTTTTCTCCTGCCAGAAGGTCATCTTATGCTTTATTTTGGTCACTTTTTTTTTTAGTGGAGCCATCTTGTCTTTTTTTTTTTTTTTTGTATGTTTTGATATTTTCTTCTGCCTCTGAGACATTCAGGTATTATTTTCTTTATTTATTGACTGTAGGTTTATTTCATCCTCCTTTTTGTTTTCTTTGGTTATACCTGTGCAGATGGGCTGGGCCTGCTTTGTTGCTTGTTCACCTATGGGCACAATAGTTCTCACCGCCTTATCTGTGTATGTAGAGCCAACCATTTTGATATGGTGCAGTAGGGCATGTCCATGGGTGGAAGGGGTGAAAATGGATCTTTTGACTGCAATACAAACTGGGCCAGGGCTGGGGGTTGGAGCAAGGCCAGCTTCCCTCAGGGTCATTGTTAGTGGTGGGGTGAAGTCAGAGCTGGAAGGGCAGTTGTCTGGAGGCTGGACCAGTTCCACATGCATCTGCGGAGCATTTCAGGGTGGGCCAGAGCTGGTGAGGAGGCCATCTGAGGTTCAGGCCAGTTCCCCTTGGGTATTGGAGTGTGGTAAGATGGAGCAAGATCCACTGGGGAGATTTCTAATGTCCAAGCTGATTCCCCTTGGGGCCACCGAGCATTACAAGGTGGGACTGGAGTTGGTGGAAAGGGTTCTGGGGTCTAGGTCATTTCCCTTTGGGGCCACGGAGTGCAATGAGACAGGGCTGGAACTGATAGGGAGTGTTCTGGGGCCCAAGCCTGTTCCCCTCAGGGCCTCAGAGGGTGGCAAGGCGGGGCTGCAGTCTGTAGGTAGGGACTGGGTTCTGGCCACTGTGAAAGAGGAGAGAGGCAGAAAGGGTTCTGAAGACAGGGGCAAAAGGGTCTAGATGGAGGAAGGCAATAGAATGGGTTCGTGCTGTGTTTCCCAGAAGTCTGGGCTGTGGGATGGGGTGGTTCTTGCTACTATTCTCCAGAGGGGTGGGGTTGTAGGAGCATGATTCTATGGTTACCAGGTTAGAGTCCGGGTTCTTCCTTAAGTTCCAGCCAGCAAACATGGTCTTACCTAACCCCGGATCTGTCTGTGCTGTACCTCTAACTCCTATTGCAAAATTCCTGGAGGTTCCTTTCTGTGTTCTTCATGCAGGGTTGTTGGCTTTATTCCAAGATGGCTCTGTCATGCTATTTGGCTGAGAACCTCCACTCTGTATCTCTACTCCTTTTCCATTTTCTATCAGTTTCTTCTCAATGGCTTCTGATATAATGCTTTATCCCTTCATTTAGGGTTTAAGTTTTCAGGATTGACATCTATGTCTGTTTTACTTTTTTTTTTTTTTTTATCTTTGTTGCATGAGATGGCTTAGTGCATGACTAGTCCACCATTTTGGCTCCTCCTACAGGACCTAGTTTTTAATAATGGATTCTTATAAATGACACTGAAAGCACAAGCAACAAAAGATAAAATAGATAAATGGAACTTCACCAGAGTTAAAAGCTTCATCAAAGAAATTTATCAACAAAGTGGAGAGACACCCTATAGATTGGGAGAAAATTTTGGGAACCATGTATCCGATCGGGGTTTTATTTCCTGAGTGTATTAAGAACTCCTACAACTTAACAACAAAAAGACAAACAATTCATTATTTTTAAAAAATGGGCCAAAGACTTAAATAGACATTTCAATGAAAAAGATATACAAATGGTCACCAAGCACATAAAAATAGGATCAAAATCATTAGTCATTAGAGAAGTTCAAATCAAAAATCAAAATGACTTCACCCCCAGAATGGGTATGATCAAAAGATGGAAAAACTATATGTATTGAAGAGGATCTGGAAAAATTAAACCCCCATTCACTGCTGGTGGCATTGTAAAATGGTACGGTCACTGTGAAAAACAATTTGGCAGTTTCTCAAAAATTTAAACATCATATTACTATATAATCCAGCAATTTCACTTCCTAGGTATGTACCCAAAATAACTGAAAGTAGAAATACAAATAGATAATTTTATACCAATGTTTATTGCAACACAATTCAATAACCAAAAGGTGGAAACAATCTAAATGTCCATCAGCAGATGAGTGGATAAATAAAATGTAATGTATATGTATAATAGAATATTTCTCTGCCATAAATAGAAATGAATCCCTGATACATGCAACAATATGGGTTAACCTTGAAAAAATGTTACTGATCCTTTACACTAAGAAGGGGTATTCTGAAAAATAAATAAAAAAATCAATACCATTTATAATTTTCCCCAAATGATGAAATTAACTTAAACAGAGACTTAAAGGACTTATAAAATGAAATTTATAAAACACTACTACGGGATAGTAAAAAGCCAAAAAAAAAAAAAAAAGTTATTGCCATCGAGTCAATTCTGACTCATGGTGACCCTACAGGCCAGAGTATAACTGTCCCTTAGGATTTTCAAGGACAGCCTGGTGGATTCGAACTGCTGACTTTTTGGTTAATAGCCATATCACTTAACCACTATGTCCAGGGTTTCCAGGTAGTAAAACAGACCTAGATAAATGGAAGGACATTCCATGCCCATGGATTGGGAGATTTAATATCGTGAAAATGGCAATCTACCTAAAACAATCTAATGCAATCCCAACAACATTATTTACTGAAATGGAAAAACTGATGTTCAACTTCATATGGAAAGAAACTCTGAATAGTCAAATCAATATTGAAGAAGAAAAAAAAGCAAAAGGCCTCATAATCCAGGGTATCAAAACATGCTATACAGCCACAGTAATCAAAACAGCCTGGTGTTGGCTCAGTGACAGACATTTAGACAAGTGGAAGAGAATTGAGAACCCAGAAATAAATCCATCCATCTATGCACAACTGATTCAACAAGGAATCAAAGTCCATTCAATGGGGAGAAATAATCTCTTTAATAAATGGTGCTGGCAAAACTGGATATCCACTTGCATAAAAATGAAACAGGACCCATATCTCACACTATACACAAAAACAAACTCAAAATAAATCAAACATGTAAATGTTAAACATAAAAATATAAAATTCCTAGAAGAAAATATAGGGAGCAAATTATGGGGCTTAAATTTTCTTAAAAATAGGGTAAAAATCATAATAACAGATTCATGAATAGAAAAAGGCAAAATAGATAAATGAGACCTCATAAAAATTAAAAACTTACAATCATCAAAAGACTTCAGCAAAAGAGTAAAAGGACAACATACAGACTGGGAAAAGTCCTCACAAACAACATATTCAATAAGGGTCCAATCTCTAAAATTTAGAGAGAACTTCAACAACTCAACAACAAAAAGACAAAAAACAGAATTATAAAGTGGCAAAGCACATGAACAGAACCCTCACATGAGAGATGCTCATGAGCATTAGCCATTATAAGAATGCAAACCAAAACTGCAATGAGATACCACCTCACCTTGGCTAAAATTGCCCTGATAAACAAACAAACAAAAAACAGCAACAAATGTTGGTGAGGATATGGGAAGATCGGAACACTTACTCATTGCTTGTGGGACTCTAAAGTGATACAGCCACTATGGAAAACTGTATTGCATTTTTTTGTACCACATTTCAAACAAGCCTGGCAGGCACAGGAAATAAACTCTTACCACCTGCCCATTACAACTTTAATGAGAAGATTTTTAGCTCAGATTATAAACATTTAAAAATACAATGAAGACTACATTTTGGAAAATGCCCCCCCCCGACAACCAATCTAATAACCCATGACACTTTGACTGTGATAGTAAGATTTCATAGATGTGAAAAATAATTAGATTTTCACTTGTGTATAAGTAAGACCAAATAATTTTTCTATTAGTTTAAACAATCATTATGATGAAGGAGAAACGTATGCAATATATTTCTATTGTCATTTATTCCTTAAAGTCAACGATGACAAATATATTCTTACATTTACACAAGCTTCTCCATCTCCCTCCCCACCTACCAGCTTATACACATATACCACTTTCCTTCTGTCTTCTAATAGCTGAATCACATTTTGGTAGGATGAAAGAGCAAGACAGCATCAAAAGCCATACAACTTGAGCTAATGAAAGTTTAACAGATTCTGTTGTTCACGTGGCTGAGTAGTTCCTAAAATACTAACACTCCTACCCATAGAACTCCTAAAGTTTGTTTCCGATCAAAAACAAACAACATCAAACAACTAGAATTCCACACAAAATATCCTATTGAACCAAATGATGTTAGGAAAGGAGGAACTGGGAATAACAACAAGAACAAAAAGAGACAAAAAGAAAACCATCAAACACATCCATAATTATATAAGATATTAATGGACTAAATACTAAAATCTTCAGCAACATGGCTGCCTGACTGAATTTTTTGTCTCAATATTTTTAGAGAGATTTAAAACAATAGTAATAAGTACCTATTATATTTACATTCATTTTAGCCATTGTGAAGAATCTCCTTTGGTTTTTATAGTTGTAAGTTCTTAACTGATATCATATTCCTTCTGTCAGAAGACTTTTTTTTTTCAGTGCAAGTTTGCTAGTAATGAGTTTTCCCAATTTCTATTTTTCTGGAAAAAGTTCTAATTTCTCATGCTTAGGTGGAGCATATTTTTCCGTGGATTAAGAGTTTTTTTTTGTTTGTTTTCCCATTTATAATATTTCAATACTGTGTCTTCTGTATATATACATATATACAGACTTGATGTCAAGGGGTACATATAAAATATTATAAAATATATATAAATAAATTGTATATATATATACATATACATTGCCGTAGACTCAATTTCAACTCATAGCAAACCTATAGAACAGGGTAGAACTGCCCCAGAGTGTTTCAGGAGTGGCTGGTGGACTTGAATGGCTGAGCTCTTAACCACTGTGCCAGCAGGGCTCCAGGGCTCCCTATACATATATTTTATGAGAAGGTGCTCTACTATTTATCTTCCTTTCTCTATAAGCTATGCTCCATTTTTTCATTATTGTAAAAAATTATAAAAAGTCATTCAATTTATTTTAGATTTTCACCAGTTTGCTTGTAATATTTCTTGGTGTAATTTTTTTCCTTTCTATTCTGCTTGGGGCTCTCTGAGCTTCTTGGATTGCATTTTTTTTTCATTAATTTAGAAAAATTATTGGCCATTGTTTCTTCAAATATTTCATCTACACTATTAAAAATATGTTAGACTATTTGATATCTGCTACACTCCCACATTTTTTGGATGCTTAGCTATATTTTTTCATTCTTACTCCTTTTGTTTACTCTGTTTTTTTTTTGTTGTTTTTTTTTTTTTGTCCTGGCATAGTGGTTAAGAGCTATGGTTGCTAACCAAAAGCCCAGCATTTAGAATCCAACAGGTGCTTTTTGGATACCCTACGAGGCAGTTCTACTCTGGTCTTTAGGGTGGCTAAGAGTTGGAATTGACTCAAGGGCAAACGATTCAGCTTTGTTTTGGTCATCAAGTTCATAGATTCTTTCTCCAACTATGTTAAATCTGCAGATTAGTCTGTAAATAATAAGGTATCCACAAAAGAGATGAACTATCCTACTCATCAAAATAAAATGCAAGAAAAAAATAGAGACTCAACAGAAACAAAATCAACAACAATGAATATGAGGGTATATAAAGATAATCTACCCAACATATAAAATTAAGTGGGAAAAAGAAACTGTCAACACACAAAAAAGATATCAAAATAATAGCACTAAATTCATACCTATCCATAATTACACTGAATGTAAATGGACTGAATACACCAATAAAGAGACAGAGAGTGGCAGAATGAATTAAAAAACATGATCTGTCTATATGCTGTTTACAAGAGACATACCTTAGACTTAGAGACACAAACTAAAACTCAAAGGATGGAGTTTTTTTTTGTTTGCAAACAGCAATCAAAAAAGAGCAGGAGTGGCAATATTAATTTCTGACAAAAAAGACTTTAAAGTTAAATCCAACAGAAAGGATAAGGAAGGACACTATATAATGATTAAAGGTCAGTATACCAAAAAGATATAACCATATTTAATATATATGCTCCCAATGACAAGCCTGCAAGATATATAAAACAAACTCTGTCAGCATTGAAAAGTGAGATAGGCAGCTCCACAATAATAGTAGGAGACATCAGCACACCACTTTCGGTGAAGGACAGGACATCCAGAAAGAAGCTCAATAAAGATATGGAAGATCTAAATGCCACAATCAACCAACTTGACCTCACAGATATATACAGAACATTCCACCCAATGGCAATCAACTATACTTTCTTTTCTAGTGCACATGGAACATTGTCTAGAATAGACCACATATTAGGTCATAAAGCAAGCCTTAGCAGAATCCAAAACACTGAAATATTACAAAGCATCTTCTTTGACCATAAGGCCATAAAAGCAGAAATCAATAACAGAAAAAGCAGGGAAAAGAAATCAAACACTTGGAAACGGAACAGTACCCTGCTCAAAAAAAAAAAAAATGGATTATAGAAGACATTAAGGAGGGAATAAAGAAATTCATTGACTCCAATCCAATAAGAATTAAAACACTTCCTATCAGAACCTTTGGGACACAGCACAAGCAGTGCTCAGAGGTCAATTTATATTAATAAATGCACACATCCAAAAAGAAGAAAGGACCAAAATCAAAGAATTATCCCTACAAATAGAAAGAGAGCAACAAAAGAAACCCTCAGGCACAAGAAGAAAACAAATAATAATAATTACAGCAGAACTAAATGAAATAGAAATCAGAAAAACAGTTGAAAGAATTAACAAGACCAAAAGCTGGTTCTCTGAAAAAAAACAACAAAATTGATAAGTCATTGGCCAAACCGACAAAAGAAAAACAAGAGAGAAAGCAAATAACCTGAAAAAGAAATGAGATGGGTAATATTACAACAGACCCAACTGAAGTTAAAAGAATCATATCAGATTACTATGAAAAATTGTAGTCTAACAAATTTGAAAACCTAGAAGAAATGGAAGAATTCCTAGAAACACACTACGTACCTAAACTAACACAAACAGAGGTAGAACAATTAAATAGACACATAACAAAAGAAGAGATTGAAAAGGTAATCAAAAAACTCCCAACAAAAAAAAAGCCCTGACCCAGGCAGTTTCACTGCAGAGTTCTACCAAACTTTCAGAGTTAACACCACTACAACTAAAGGTATTTCAGAGCATAGAAAAGGACAGAATACTACCAAACTCATTCTATGAAGCCAGCATACCCCGATACCAAAACCAGGTAAAGACATCAGAAAAAAAGAAAGTTACAGACCTATATCCCTCATGAACTTAGATGCAAAATCCCTCAACAAAATTCCAGCCAATAGAATTCAACAACATATCAAAAAAAATAATTCACCATGACCAAGTGGGATTCATACCAGCTATGCAGGGATGGTTCAACATTAGAAAAACAATTAATGTAATCCATCATATAACTAAAACAAAAGAGCCACATGATTTTATCAGTCGATGCAGAAAAGGGATTTGGCAAAGTTCAGCACCCATTCATGATAAAAACTTTCAGCAAAATAGGAATGAAGGAAAATTCCTCAACATAATAAAGGGCATTTATGCAAAGCCAACAGCCAAAATCATCCTAAATGGAGAAAGCATGAAAGCATTCCCTTTGAGAACGGGAACCAGACAAGGATACCCTTTATCTCCACTCTTTTTCAACATAGTGCTGGAAGTTCTGCCAGACCAATCAGACTAGATAAGGAAATAAAGGGCATCCAGATTGGCAAAGAAGAAGTAAAAGTATCTTTATTTGCAGATAACATGATCTTATACACAGAAAACCCTAAGGAATCCTCAAGAAACCTATTGAAACTAATAGAAGAATTCAGCAGAGTATCGGGATACAAGATAAACATACAGAAATCCGTTAGATTCCTCTACACCAAGAAAAAGAACATCGAAGAGTAAATCATCAAATCAATACCATTTACAGTATCCCCCAAGAAGATAAAATACTTAGGAATAAATCTTATTAGAGATGTAAAAGACCTATACAAAGAAAACTACAAGATACCACTGCAAGAAATCTACATAAGTGGAAAAAAAATACCATGCTTATGGATAGGAAGACAACATTATAAAAATGGCTATTCTACCAAAAGTGATCTATACATTTAATGCAATTCCCATCCAAATTCCAACGACATTCTTTAATGAGATGGAGAAACCAATCACCAGCTTTGTATGGAAGGGAAAGAGGCCCAGGATAAGTAAAGCATTACTGAAAAAGGAGAACAAAGTGGGAGGCCTAACTCTACCTGTTTTTAGAACCTATTATATATTATATAGCCACAGTAGTCAAAATAGCCTGATATTGGTACAGCAACAGATACGTAGACCAATGGAACAGAATTGAGAATCCAGACATAAATCTATCCACATATGAGCAGTTGATAATTGACAAAGGCCCCAAAACAGTTAAAAGGGGAAAAGACAGTCTTTTTAACAAATGGTGCAGGCATAACTGGATATTCATCTGCAAAAAAATGAAACAAGACCCATACCTCACTCCATGTACAAAAACAAACTCGAAATCGATCGAAGACCTAAATATGAAACCTAAAATGTTAAAGATCATGGAAGAAAAAATAGGACATCGTTAGGAGCTCTAATACATGGCATAAACAGTATACAAAACATTACTAACAATGCAGAAGAAAAACTAGATAACTGGGAGCTCCTAAAAATCAAACACCTATGCTCATCCAAAGACTTCACCAAAAGAGTAGAAAGACTACCTACAGACTGGAAAAAAGTTTTTAGCTATGACATTTCCGGTCAGTGTCTGATCTCTAAAATCTACATGATACTGCAAAAACTCAACTGCATAAAGACAAATATCCCAGTTAAAAAATAGTCAAAAGATAGGAACAGACACTTCAGTAAAGAAAACATTCCGGTAGCTACAGATAAATGAGGAGATGCTCGCGATCGTTAGCCTTTAGAGAAATGCAGATCAAAACTACAATGAGATTTCATCTCACTCCAACAAGCTTGGCATTAATCCAAAAAACACAAAATAATAAATGTTGGAGGGGCTGTGGAGAGATTGGAGCACTTATACACTGCTGGTGGGAATGTCAAATGGTACAACCACTTTGGAAATCGATTTGGCGCTTCTTTAAAAAGCTAGAAATAGAACTACCATATGACCCAGAAATCCCACTTCTTGGAATATATCCTAGAAGAATAAGAGCCTTTACACGAACAGATATATGCACACCCATGTTTATTGCAGCTCTGTTAACAATAGCAAAAAGATGGAAGCAACGAAGGTGCCCACCAAAAGATGAATGGGTAAATAAATTGTGGTATATTCACACCATGGAATACTATGCATTGATAAAGAACAGTGATTAATCTGTGAAACATTTCATAACATGGAGGAACCTGGAAGGTATTATGCTGAGTGAAATTAGTCAGTTGCAAAAGGACAAATACTGTATATGGCCACTATTATAAGAATTCAAGAAATAATTTAAAAAGAAAAGAAAATATTCTTTGATGGTTACAAGAGAAGAGAGGGAGAGAGGATGGCAGAGGGGTATTCACTAATTAGATAGTGGATAAGAACTACTTTAGGTGACGGGAAGGACAACACACAATACAAGCGAGGTCAGCGCAACTGGACTAAACCAAAAGCAATGAAGTTTCCTGAATAAACTGAATGCTTCGAAGGCCAGTGTAGCAGGGGCAGGGGTTTGGAGACCATGGTTTCAGGGGACATCTAAGTCAATTGGCATAATAAAATCTATTAAGAAAACATTCTGCCTCCCACCTTGGAGAGGGGCGTTGGGGTCTTAAATGCTAGGAAGCAGCCATCTAAGATGCCTCAATTGGTCTCAACCCACCTGGATCAAAGGGGAATGAAGAACACCAAGGACACAAGGTAATTACGAGCCCAAGAGACAGAAAGGTTCACATAAACCAGAGACTACAACAGCCTTAGACCAGAAGAGCTAGATGGTACCTGGCTACAATCTGACAGGGACAACAGCAGAGAACCCCTGAGGGAGCAGGAGAGCAGTGGGATACAGACCCTAATTTCTTATAAAATGACCAGACTTAATGGTCTGACTAAGACTAGAAGAACCCCAGTAGTCATGCCCCCCAGACCTTCTGTTGGCCCAGGACAGGAACCATTCCCAAAACCAACTCTTCAGACAGGGATTGGACTGGACAGTGGGTTGGAGAGGGATGCTGGTAAGGAGTGAGCTTCTTGGATCAGGTGGACACTTGGGACTATGTTGGCATCTCCTCCCTGGAGGGGAGATGAAAAGGTAGAGGGGGTTAGAAGCTGGAGAAATGAACATGAAAAAGAGAGTGGAGGGAGGGAGCAGTCTGTTTCACTAGGGGGAGAGCAATTGGGAGTATGTAGCAAGGTATATATAAGTTTTTGTGTGAGAGACTGACTTGATTTGTAAACTTTCACTTAAAGCACAATAAAAATTAAAAAAAATATATATGAACATAGCTACTCTTATAATTCTTTGGGTCCTGAGTTATGGGGATATGAGTATTTAGTAGTTATTTGAATTACTTTACATGGGCACTTTAGCATTTTCCCTGTTATGGTATCAGGTTTAATACTATTTTTGATTTGATAATAGGAGCCCTGGTGGCACACTAGTTAAGAGCTTGGCTGCTAACCAAGAAGCTGGCAGTTTGAGTCTACCGGCTGCTACTTGGAAACTCTACGAGGCAGTTCTATTCTGTCCTATAGTACCTCTATGAGTCAGAATCAACTTGCGCCAATGAGTATCACATACTACTAGTATAATTCTTATGCTGTATCTTGAATGTGACTTTTTTAATTAACTATGATATCTAGAATATGGTAATGTTTATTGTTATTTTTTGGATGGCTGGTCAGATATTTTCTACTTCCTTTCACTTATGTGGATGTCATTGCAAAGTCCACAACTTCAGGTTCCAAGCTATATGTATAAAAGTGAACTCTAAAAATTCCCTTGCCTTGTGTTAGTCCAAAGCCAAATTTCTTATCCCTCATGGATATTTAAATTTGACCTTGTTTCTCTTAAGAGTGTTTGGGATTTTAGCTAAACCTATTCCACTCCGTATTTAGTTTCTCATCTGGATTCTGGCATGAGGAAAAATTCATGTTTGTTTTCTGCTTATGTGTTAACAATTGTTTCACATTAATTTTATAGCATTTTTCTGAGCTTTTTAAAAATAAGAGAGGCGGCAGCTCTTTATAGTCAAGAAAGTTCTCCAGCTAGTAATCACTTCTAACAGATCTGTAATGCTACGAAATTGCAATTTTCAGTTCTACTTTTGCAAAGTTATGTTTGAGTACGAATATGTGTTTTATATATTTACATAATTGTTACATGTGTAGTGTTTGGGAGTATTATATTAATTATAAATACCCATTTAGGAAACCCTGGTGGTGTAGTGGAATTGACTTGATGGCAGTGGGCTTTTTTGGGTAAGTGTTTGAGAGTATTATATTGATTATAAATACCCAGTACTTTTTAAATGTTTTTGCAGAAAATGTATGACTCTTACTGCTGCTCCCTAGAGCTTTTGTTGGTGCTATATTTGTAGATAATGTTTGGAAGTAATCTTTAGTTACATGAAAACAGCATGTATTCCTCATGGATTCAGTATAGTGCAATTTGTTAAGATAGTGGACCCTGCTTTTGAGATGCCTGGATTGAATCCTCGCTTCACAACTTACTTCCTAAGTGAGTATTTGCTTAGTTGTGCTATTCCTCAATTATGCAGTATTGTTTATATTGACAGCAAGGACATCATACAGGAAGAAAGTAAGAGGTCACTGAAAAGACAGGAAAGAAAGAAAAGACCAAGATGAATGTTAGAGGAGACTCTGAAACTTGCTCTCTAATGTCAAGCAGCTAAAGCAAAAGGAAGAATTGATGAAATAAAAGAACTGAACAGAGATTTCAAAGGGTGGCTCAAGAAGAGAAAGTATTCTAATGACATGTGCAAAGAGCTGGAGATGGAAAACCAAAACGGAAGAACATGCTCAGTGTTTCTCAAGCTGAAAGAACTGAAGAAAAAATCCAAGCCTCAAGTTGCAATAGTGAAAGATTCTATGGGGAAAATATTAAACGACCCAGGAAGCATGAAAAGAAGATGGAAGGAATACACAGAGTTATTATACCAAAAGGAATTAGTCAATGGCCAACCATTTCAAGAGGTAGCATATGAGCAGGAAAGGATGGTACTGAAGGAAGAAGTCCAAGCTGCTCTGAAGGCATTGGCAAAAAACAAGGGTCCAGGAATTGATGGAATATCAACTGAGATGTTTCAACAAATGGATGCAGTGCTGAAGGTGCTCACTTGTTTATGCCAAGGAATATGGAAGACAGATTTCTGCCCAGCTGACTGAAAGACATCCATATTTATCCTTCTTCCCAAGAAAGGTGATACAACTGAATGCGGAAATTATAGAACAATATCATTAATATCACACACAAGCCAAATTTTGCTGAAGATCATTCAAAACCGGCTGCAGCAGTATATCAACAGGGAACTGCCAGAAATTCAGGCTGGTTTCAGAAGAGTATGTGGGACCACGGGTATCATTGCTGATTTCAGATCATCCTGGCTGAAAGCAGAGACTACCAGAAGGATGTTTACCTGTATTTTATTGACTATACAAAGGCATTTGACTGTGTGGATCACAACAAATTATGGATAACATTGCAAAGAATGGGAATTCCAGGACACTTAATTGTGCTCATGAGGAGCCTTTACATAGATCGAGAGGCAGTTGTTCAGACAGAGCAAGGGGATATTGATTGGTTTAAAGTCAGAAAAGGTGTGCATCAGGGTTGTATCCTTTCACCATACCTATTCAATCTGTATGCTGAACAAATAATCCAAGAAGCTGGACTATATGAAGAATGGGGCATCAGGATTGGAGGAAGACTCACTAACATCTTGCTTTATGCAGATGACAGAACGTTGCTTACTGAAAGTGAAGAGGACTTGAAGCACTTACTAACGAAGATTAAAGACCACAGCCTTCAGTATGGATTACACCTCAACATAAAGAAAACAAAAATCCTTACAACTGGACCAGTGAGCAACATCATGATAAGGAGAGAAAAGATTTAAGTTGTCAAGGATTTCATTTTACTTGTATCAGCAATCAACAGCCATGCAAGCAGCAGTCAAGAAATAAAAAGACACATTGCATTGGGTAAATCTGCGCAAAGGACCTCTTTAAATTGTTGAAGAACAAAGATGTCACCTTGAAAACTAAGGTGCTCCTGATCCAAGCCATGGTATTTTCAACACATCATATGCATGTGAAAGCTGGACAATGAATAAGGAAGACTGAAGAATTGACGCCTTTGAATTGTGGTGTTGGTAAAGAATATTGAATATACCATGGACTGCCAGAAGAACAAATAAATGTGTCTTGGAAGAAGTACAACCAGAATGCTCCTTGGAAGCAAGGATGGCGAGACTGTATCTTACATACTTTGGACATGTTGTCAGGAGAGATCAGTCCCTGGAAAAGGGTATAATCCTTGGCAGTGTACAGGGTCAGCAGAAAAGAAGAAGACCCTCAGCGAGGTGGACTGACACAGTGGCTGCAACAATGAGCTCAAGTGTAACGATTGTAAGGATGGCTCAGGACAGTGCAGTGTTTCGTTCTGTTTTGCATAGGGTCACTATGAGTCGGAAACGACTCGATGGCACCTAACAACAACAACAACAACGTTTATATTTAGGTGGCTTTTTTTGTTGTTGTTCTTGTTAGTTTGTTGTTTTTTTTTTTTCTGCCAAAACAAATCACCACACGTTAAGTGACTTAAAGCAACACAAATTTATTAAGTTACATTTCAGTAGGTCTGACATGTCTCCCTGCCTAAAATCAAAGTGCCAGTATGTCTGCTTTTCTTTCTGGAGGCTTTAAAAAAGGATTCATTTTCTTGTTCATTCATGTTTCACAGATATCATTTCCTTGCAGCTCTGGGAATGAAGTCTCCATTTATTTGTTGGCCATAAACTCAGGGCCATTCTCAGCTTCTAGAGACATCTACATTCTTTGGTTCATAGTCCCCTTCTTTCATCTTCAGATTCATCAAGGGCAGATCTATCCTTTGTAATTTATCGTCTTTCTAACCCCACTTCAAGCATCCCACCTCTCTCTGATCACGGCTGGTAAGAGTTTTCTGCTTTTACTGATTCATGAGCTAGATTGGGTTTACCCCGATAATTTAGAGTAATTTCATCATCTCAAGGATTGTAACCACAATTATATCTGCAAAATTCCTTTTGCTGTGTAATTTAACCAAGTCACAGGTTTCAGGGATAGGAAATTGGGCATCATTGGAGTGGCCATTATTTGCCTGCCTAACACATTTCTTTGTGTACTGCCTCTGCTCATTTTTTAAAAGGTTTTTCTTCAGAAAATTGTGTTATATTCTTCTAACACCCAGTTCCATAAACTGCTTCATATTGTCTAATTTTACATATTTTCAACATTCCTATAACCAAAACATGCTTTTTGATTCCTGAAGACCTTACCATATGTTGTTCTTCTACACCCATACAGAAACCATCATGATAATCTTCATTCAACTGAACTCTTTCTTTTCTAAAGGAATCAGCTCAGGCACCAACTCATGCAAGAGGTCTTTTTTTTTTTTTTTTTTTAACACTTTCATGCTGATAGTTATCTTTGTGCACATCTATAATAACATGTTTATAAATTTATTGTCTGTATTTACCCATCCATCCTAGTGCAATGTCAATTTCAAAAGCCAGAGCCATTGTCCTATGCACATCATTGTTTAGAACAATGCCAGAAATCTCACAGGTGCTGAATAACTGCTTTAAGATTAAATGAATGAATGCATAATGAATAAATAAATGGTTAATCTTATCCAGTCACTTTTAAGAGGACACCGTGATAGGCAAAACATAATTATTAAAAGAGACCTAAAACATTCTTACACTAGGTTGATTTGTGTTTACTTAGTTCTAAGTGTTGGCTTCTTGTTGGTACCTGGGTTTGGAAAAGAGGAAACATTAAACAGATTACATGATGATTTAACTTAATAAAAAACTTCTCAGGAAATAATCAGATGGATTTCCATTAGCATCCAATTAAAATTTAATTGTGAATTCTGTGAATTCTGCCTGCTTTCATAAACCCTCTATTTGGGCAATAGAAAGCTCCACAATTAATAGAATCATGCAAAATATATATTTTTTTATTAGATAGGAATATATTCAGATCAAGTGTAGTCATGCATATATGTTAAATGTATTGTTACTATCCATTCTGTATTAATTTGTACCTGAAAGACTTTTCAGTACAAAATAGATACATGGCAATTGCCTTTTGATATAACTTTTGACTAGAAATGTTTTTCATTCTTGGCAGAGCCAAGATGGAGTTGTATGGTTCTAGACAGGTTACATATCTTGCTGAGTTAGCTCTCTTGTCCATATATTAAGAGGCTTCTGCTAGATCTCATCTATACTCTGTCATTCAGAAATTATTAATTTCTGTGTAGAGTAATTTTTCTACATTATTTTTTATTCAAATGGCACTTGAGTTATTAAAATTATAAAATATTTTCCTTGACATAATAAATGAGGAAGGAATGTATGATTCTTCCCTAAAGTATTATGTCAAACCATGACATATGTAATTAATAAAAAGTAAACACATTCTGTCTGATATTCTGTGGTTAAGATTATATATGACTATATAAATACAGTAAATATATGTACTTATTTATATATATTTAATTATGTATATGCTTATTTCCCCACTATTAAAACAAAAATTTTATACAATTATGGATGACCAAGAAAACATAAACTATAATGTTATTCACTTTAAGATACACAAAAATTCTTCAACCTTCATAATTAGGTATACATTATAGCATTGTAAAAACAAGTACTCAAGTTAGTAATAACAGAAATTATCTAATTATTTAGGTAAAACTTTTGCATGCATGTCCTATTGCTATATTTAAAATTGCACACTTTTTTCTGTTATATATTGTTTTCAATAATCAAAATAATGATTTTTATACAATTCTGTGCTTATTTAATTTTATCTTTTAAACTTTACGGCAACGGGTTTTTTTAATGCATGAAAAGCTATTTTGTAATATGAATTTTTATGGGAAGTTCCTGCACTATTTTTGCACACATAATCCTGAATTTGTTTTTCTTAAAAAGTCTCTCTTTTTTCTTCCTAATTCAAAATTGCCAACATTTGTGTTCTAATCTAATTTACATCTTCTAATTGCTTACCAAATTATAACTATAGTATAAAATGTTGAAATGTTGCTTGTGTGTATGTGTGTGTGTGAGAGAGAGAAAGAAAGAGACAGTATCTCTAAAATATGCAAGGCTTAAATTATCTTAATAATCATATGAAATGTTTTACTTGAGGTCTAGACTGGTTTAACTTAGTTCTGCCTATTTTTCACTTCATCAGGATGATTTTGAATTAAATTCTGCAAGAAAATATTCTCTTGTAGATAGAAAATATAGCCTTGAGGTTCTTCCTTTCATTCTATTTCCATTATATAATGAAAGCAAACTCATGGTGGTTTTTGGGGCTTGCAAGCAAGTCTTCCGTCTGTACCAATCTTAACATGCTGGCAAAAAAAGATTGATTTAGTGATTGTTGGCTTAACCAATGGTTGCTTAGTATTAAATTTCACATTTTATGTATGTATGATCTATGCTATATAAGATTGCAGCTAACCAAAATAATGTCATTAAGCTGAAGGTTAAGAGAGTGGCTCTGTAATGAAACTGCCTTGTTGACATAGATTTCAGTCACAAAATAGCTTTCTATCCTTGGTCAATTTGCCTAACCTCTCCTACATTTAAACCTAGAATGTTACAGTTAAAAAAGTAAAAATAGGCTTCATGTGAATATTATATATATATACTGATTTTTTAAATTTTCAATTTAAATTACACAATGCAGGAAAATAAATCTGAAAAATGGGAAGGCCCCAATAGAGCAGTGATCGTTGCTCTATGTAATATACTCTTTTATAGCCTGAATGTCAGTCTCAGTTAATTGGGCACTAGACACTATCTCAGGCTAGTCATGGAATGCGTTTCATCATATTTGCCATATTTGAAAGTGTTGGCTTATATCAAGCATGTGTATGGTTTGGAGTGATATCATTTATGTTTGGTTCTTAGAAGGAAGTATTCTGTGAACTGGGATATGACAATGAGCAGGTCATACATTTTTAGGGGTTTAGTGAGTGTTGTGTCCCCCAATTTATCCTTCTGAAAATAGCAGCTTTTGTTCACTTCATCATTAATTACATGCAACATTTGTAGAGATTACTGCAGACTTATGGAGATGGTATTTCTTATAGGAACATACACAAAAAAATAAATATTTAAATACTGATGATTTAATATATTATCTGTGGATATGAAAACAAAGGGAGAAATTGTCAAGCTATAAACTTCAAATACTATGAAAAAAAGCAAAAGCAAACTTAAACTCACCAACAAAACTTGGGTAAAAGGTTGTATTATTCTTAATGTTGTTAAACACTGTCTTCCAAAGTATGACAAAGCAATTAAATCAATAATAGATAGGCCCTGTTGTTAACAAATAGGGTTTTGTTTGTTCATTTTACTATTTACAGCAATGAGATACAAACACTTGGATGTAATAATCCTGATAGAGATGGACCAATAAAAAGTACACTCCACGTGTGTCAACTTGGCTAGGCAGTGGTGCCCAATTGTTTGATCAAATATTAGCATAGATGTGATTGTGAAGTATTTAAGCGTGATTAAATCTTTTGACCTTAAGGAAAGAAGAGTGTCCTCCATCATGTGGGTTGGCCTCATCCCATTAGTTAAAGGCTGTAAAAGCAGTTAGGGAGATTTCCTTATGGAGTATTCTACGACCAGAGTATAAATAGATATTGTCATGAATTGAATTGTGTCCCCCCAAAAGTGTCAACTTGGTTAGGTCATGATTCCCAGTATTATGAGATTGTCCTCCATTTTGTAATCTAATGAAATTTTCCTCCATTTTGTGATGTGTAGTAAATCCTAACCTCTGACTGTAGTTAATGAAGCAGTATTAGGTTATGTTAAAGAGGATTAGGCTATGCTCGCTATGTTTGTTAGGCAGGGTTAGAGTGGGATTCATCACCTTTACTTAAGTCATCACATTTATTCATACCCATTGACCCATTGCCATCGAGTCGATTCCGACTCATAGCGACCCTATAGGACAGAGTAGAACTGCCCCATCGGGTTTCCAATGAGCACCTGATGGAGTCAAACTGTTGACCTTTTGGTTAGCAGCCGTAGCACTTAACCACTATACCACCAGGGTTTCAAGTCATAGACCTGATCAAATATAAGGGGAGTTCCCCTGGGGTGCGGCCTGCATCACACTTTATCATACAAGAGATAAAAAGAGAGAGAAGTGGACAGAGAGAAACATAAGTATCATCAATAAAGAAGAGGCAGGAGCGGTGGACTTTGTTTGAACTAAATATCTCTGGGCTGAAAACTTTCTAGACCCAGGGGAAGATTGATGCCAAGATACATGGAGATTTCCAAGGAACACTGGGCCCACAGATGTTGAAAGGAGACAAAGACCTTCCCTCAGTGCCAAGAGAGAAAGAAAGTCTTCCCCTAGAGCTGATGCCCTGAATTCAGACTTGTAGCCTCCTAAACTGTGAAAGAATAAATTTAAGTTTGTTAAAGCCATCCATTTGTGGTAATTCTGTTATAGCAGCATTAGATAACTACGACAGATATCTTGCCAGGATTCCTCTCACTCTTCCAACACCTGTACTCCAATTTTGAGACATGTTGTTATTAGATTCTGTCAAGTCAGTTCCTATTGATAGCAGCCTATGTATAACAGAACGAAACATTGCTCAGCCCTGCCATCCTCACAAAAGTACATATGTTTGAGCCCATTGTTGCAGCCACTGTGTCAATCCATCTCATTAAGGGTCTTCCTCTTTTTCAATGACCCTCTACTTTACCAAGCATGATATCTTACTTCGCCGATTGGTTTCACCTTATAATATGTCCAAAGGAGATACAAAGGCAATGGCGTGCATACAATATGTCATGTGTCAAAGATTTTTCTATCTCTTTGATGAGGAATCAGTGGAATGATAAAACTGGTTCCAAGGAGAATATCAGAGACTGGTTTATATAACCAGTGAAAGAAAAAATTCTTAAATAAGATCGCTAAGTTAGATAATAAATTGTTTAATTTCCTGTAGGATAATAGAATCTTAATACATTTTTCTTTTGCATTTCTAAAAATCTTTTGGATTGCATCTTTTGCCTTTCTACCAGAACAATATGCATTTGCAAAACATTAATTTTCTGCAAATGAACATCTAGCTTTAAAATGTCTAGGAGCTATTCAACAGTACCTGGTTAATAAAGGTGCACTGCTCAATACAGTACAGTAGAGCTACATTTTTTTTGCTCAATACAGTACAGTAGAGCTACACTGCTCATTACAGTAGCACGAGTGACTATTGAGCAGTTGAAAGGTAGCTATTTCAAATTAAGATGTGCTAGAAATGTAAAATACATGCCAGATATCGAAAACTTAGTATGGTTAAAAAGTGACTAATTTACATTCATTTTATTTTAGGTACATTGAGTTACATAAAGTAAACATAGATTAAAAAATTAATCTCACTTCTTTCTTTTTGTGGCTTCTAGAAAATACAAAATCACATATATGGCTCACATTTGGGCTTGCATTAAATTTCCATTAGACAGTGTTGCCCTAGAGAATCAGATGGCTCTTATGTAAAGTTCTAAGGGAATGTCCAAGTATGACTTTGAAAGGCACACAATAATCTTTTGCCATATTTCTATACTTTACATAACTTATCTAAATGGTATATTTCACTCCATAGTTCCAGCTTGGATGGTTCTAAGTTTTCCTGCCTTGTGAGGTTTTAATTTTTTTAAGTTATTTAACACCCAGAAGAAATGGTTCATACTTGTACCTCATACCCAAAACACTAAACCCACTGCCATTGAGTCAATTCCGACTCATAGCGAACTTGTACCTCATATAAAACAGAAATAACACTTTTTCCCAATTACACAATTTTTTTTTTTTTTTGATGTAGTACTGCTTAAGATACTAACACCTACTTCTCTAGTGTTGTTAGTTTATTACGGCTGATAATTCCTATCAATATATCCACTAGCTATTTACTCTCTAATTTAAAATTCTCCTCTTCAATAACCCCTGATACAAGACACTCACATTCATGAATTCTTTTTTACTGGAATTTTAGAGTTTCAAACTTTATCAACAATTTTGAAGTAGCACATAGCTGAAAAATATTTCTAATTCAATGTTAATAATAACTGACATCTGAGAAATGTACTAGTCATTTTATGACCCCCCAAATTTTTATTGGGCATGCCCCTACCTCTTCCTCTAATCTTGGGGACATCTCTTTCCCATAATCTTATTTACATTTTTTTTTAAATTTTATCTCTGAAATGTTTTTTTCCCCCTACTATTTGAATGGGACTGAAAAAAAAAAAAAAAAAAAAAACTTTTTTTTTTTTTTTTTAATGAAGCAGAATTTGTCCACCTCTTTTCCTTCAAGGATCTCAGATGGTTCTGTTGGAAGGGTGCAAACCCTAGATAAGGAAAGTTCCATTACACTGAACTTCAGGTGCACTTCAAACTATTTTAGAATTGTTAAAAATGCTAAGTGTCCAGCAATGTACTGACTTCAACTGGTGCATTTATTGCCTGGATTGATTTATACATTCAGGTCTGAGTTTTGTTTGGGTCAAGAAACATTCTTTCAGTGACAGTTTTTCTCTAACATTGTTTGCTCTGCTTGAAGGTAGTTAAGTGGATGAAGTTAGATGAAGTTAGTTAAGAGTCTGAGGGGAAATGGTTATGATCATGGACTCCGGAATTAGGATGCCTAGGTTGAATCTAGTCTCCGAAACGAGGATGATCTCCTAGGAGGATTCAAAAAGAAAACCGTAGAGTTGATTCCAAATCATAGAGAGTCTATAGGACAGAATAGAACTGTCCCACAGGATTTCCAAGGAGCAGCTGGTGGATTGGAATGCCAGCCTTTTGGTTAGTAGCCCAAGGCTTAACCGGCTCCACCAGGGCTCTGTAGGGTGATAAACAAACAAACAAAAAAAAAACCCACTGCCGTGGAGTCGATTCCAACTCATAGCGACCCTATAGGGCAGAGTAGAACTGCCCCATAGAGTTTCCAAGAAGCGCCTGGCGGATTTGAACTGCTGAGTTGTTGGTTAGCAGTGGTAGCACTTAACCACTACGCCACCACGGTTTCCAGGTATCCATCTCAAAAAGTTAACCATACCCAGTGCCTTAGAGTTGATTCCGACTCATAGCGACCCAACAGGACAGAGTAGAACTGCCCCGTAGAGTTTCCAAGGAGCCCTGGCGGATTCGAACTGCCAACTCTTTGATTACAGCCGTAGCACTTAACCACTATGCCACCAGGGTTTCCCTCTAGGGGGATTAAAAAAAAAAATTTTTTTTTTTTTTAGTGAGGATTAAATAAGTTCTCACTTATGGACGGTACCTGCTCATTGTTGTTAGTTGCCATCCTCAATTTCAACTCATGATCACCTCATGTTTGCAGAGTAGAACTCTCTGTAGGGTTTTCAAAGTTGTGACCTTTTTTCAGATATAATTACCAGGCCTATCTTCTGAGGTGTATCTGGGTGGGTCCGAATCACCAACCTTTGGGCTAGTAGTGGAGTGCTTAACTGTCTGTACCATCCAGGGACTTCTGGTACGTAGGAAGTTTTCTGTAAGAATTTGTTATTGTTATTATTTTTAATATATATAGCATGATATATTAAAAATGTCCCACACTTGTTGTAAAAAAGAATATATATTTTAAACAGCTAAGAAAACTAAAAAAAAAAAAAAAAAAAAATTGTGCCAATTATTTTCGTGGAAAATATGAATTTTGCTAGATTATGCTTCATTTAGTGAAGGAACAGAAAGGAAAAAGCTGTTGCTTAAAATGTAGGTGAGTAGTGGATTGAAGAGAAGGGTTTCTGGTGTGAAAGAGCAGTATACGGAGGAAGGAACAGGCAAAGTGTGGAGATGTGAATTCCATTAAACTTCCAGTGACTGATTTAGAAAAGATAAAGCTTGTCTCAAGGCAAAATTATGTTCAGTTCTCATACGGTAAGATAATTCTTCATAGAAATTTTAAATTTAAAGTGTGCTACACAAATTTGAAATCTAGCTTTTTCTTAATGTTCTTTTTATTTTGAGATGTTGGTGCAGGACAAATACTAAAAGAGGAAATCAATCATGATGGTGAGACAGACCAATGTTTGTTAAATTATTTACTTTTATACCAATCTTATTAACTTAAATATCTCCCTTTAAGAAAATAATAATAATAATACTGTTGTATGGCAATTTTTTTTTTATGGCAAGAACATAGGTATATTTTTCCCCATAATTTTTTTACCAAGATATTTTCTGATAACTCTCCTATCTCCCTGAACTGTGTTCAATTTGAACATTTTCCTGTAGTGTTTGACCACTGAAAAATGATAATACAAAAAAAAAGCATTGCCCTTTCTTCCCATGGTTTAAGGCAGCCCTGCTAAGTGGAAAAACAAAACAAAAAAGTGCTCAGCCTTCAGTCTGCTTCATGAAAAGTAATAGCGTTCGATCATTGTCAGGGTTTTCTTCACTGTGTTAAATGAACGGAATCTTTGTGAACAACAAAATAAACTTGTGCTTTCTAAAGCTATAACCACTGCTTGTTGCCTCTGCAGTGAGGTGTCCTCATTCTATTTTTTTCATGTCATTTTCTGGTACTCGGATTTGCTGTCACTTAAGAATCTAGAACAGCCAGTTGGAACTACTTTGCCATATCAGTTGTATATACTTAATGGCCTTTTCAATATAATGTCCCCAAATGGTAACATCTCGGTTTCAACTATTCTTTTGTATGAATGTTGGCAATACTTGAATTACGTCTTATCAGAAGGTTTTAAAAGACCAGGTAAAAAGAATATTCTGAAATTCTACATGAGCACTTGGTATAGGATTTTAATTGCTCATTTAAGAATTAACTCTGGGTGTCTGAAGCATCCTGTTTAGGTTTTGTATTCATGATGCAAATATAGTAGTGGATTTTGCCAATTCAATTAAGGCATTGTCAAATTTTGGCTGTTGTCATTGTTTTAAGTGTTAATTTGCTTGATTGGCTAATTTAGGCAAGATGGTGGAATGTTTCATTGACTCTAAAATACTAATGTAGTAAATAACAAGAAGAGTAAACATATATATTAAATATGTTTCACTTGGACCAAACAAACAGGAGGAATCTAACCTCTAACGCATATAATCACATTATAAAACATGCTTAAGGTCTAGACTACTAGCGGAAAGTTCGGCAGATCTAATCCACACAGTACAGTCTCAGAAAACAGACCTGGCGATCTGCTTCTGAAAGGTCACAACCTTGAAAATCCTATGGAGCAATTCCACTCTGCACAAGTTGGGTCGCCAGGACTCTGATTTAACTAGATGGCAACTAACAACAGCAAATATAAAGAATAACACATTGCAATTGCACAGCACACTAAGTGCATTTTTGCATGCATTATATTATGTGATTCTCACCAGATCATTGTAAAAAAAAAAAAAGATCATTGTAAGGCAGTATAAAACCAGTTAGTTATGTCCACCTCATGCATGTTAGAAGAGAATTGTTCCCATAGGGCTTTCAATGGCTGCTTTTTTGGAAGCAGGTCAACAAGCTTTTGATTCCAGAAGAACTCCTGAATGGTTTGGACCTCCCCTTATTATTTCCATTTAGCAGAAAACATAGGCACAGGCTGGTCATGAAGTTACCTTTGCAATGCATAAGAATATCCTGGGGAGCGTTGAAATAAAAACACTTGGCCATTCCTAAAGCCAAATGAACAGGAATCTCTGTGGGAGAGGTCTAGGCTTGCACATTAAAATAATCTCCCCAGGTAATTAATTTTCAAACAGAATTGACAACCTCTATGCCAAGGGGCTTTAGGTTGAGCCTAAGAACTTTGCAATAAAGCAATGTGAGCACTAGTAGGGCCAATGTGCATACATTGAGGGAAATTGGACTTACCTTTTACGAAGAATACTTCAATCAGATGTTGTGAACCAGCACTGTACTTAAGGACCCTATTTAGTCTCCTTGCATCCCTGAAAGGTGTACATTATCAAATTTTCTTTTACTGAGACTTTCAGAAAAATATAAAGTGAATGGAGGAGTGGGGTCAATCCAGAGAAATGGCACCAAAAATCGCATGTCAAAGCTGTTATTTCACGTTGAAATATTTACTTAGCTTAAACTTGCCTGAACCTGTCATAGCCAGAGGAGACCCCCAAAGAATGATGGTGCACCTGTGCCTAGTAGAACTTTAACAATGACAATTAGAATGAACGTGAAAAATTCTACTCCCTGGGTCCTAACTACAGGTTCATTTTATAACTTGATGATGTATCCTCTTCTCCCTGTACACAAGGATAACAAGTATTTTCTAAAGAGACTTTGAAAAATACATTTCAGTACTATGTGGTAAGGTATATAATTTCAAGCTTCATTTAAATCTGGATAAAATGTCAGCTTCTTAAAGAGATTGTTAACATTTATTTTGATGAAAATATTTCATAAAAATATACTCATCTCAGATGTCCTACAGACCTTATGTCCTTTTTCCTGATTACCTTTCTAGCCTTAAGGGCTCAGGATCATAATAACTCAAAAGCTTTATTGTAAAAACTGCGTCATCACTTTTTGATGCTTGAGATATGGCATCTTATGCGAAGCTTCCATTTTAGGGGTCTGATTTACAGTTCAGATACCTCTGTAATTGGAGATTTACAAGATAGCAGGTAATGCATGCCTGGCTATCTGAATTCAAAATCTAAAGCCAAGATAATAGCTATCTTAATCACTTCACTGTGGCTCATCGCACTTTCTGTTTATTTTATTTTTTTCCTTTTATAGGAAACCACTCTATATCTTCCCGTCGGAGATTTTAGTGGATATTTTAATGTTCGCTTTATACTATGCCTTAGGCTATAGAAGATTGTTTTCTTCCAGAGAGAAGAAAACATTTTAGACCCATTTGATGCTAGTGTGATCAGATTTGCTATAGTTAGCCTTTGCAATTTTCATAGATGATCTTTTTTGACTCAGGGAGTACTAACACAAGAGATTTTCAAACAAATAAATTTGCTATAATGAAGGATTGTGTTTCCTCTCTCTCCCTGTCTTTTTCTTTAAAAATGTAAGGTTAGGATTTGTGAATATTGAGTATATACTTTCCTAGGAAAGCACAGAATGATGAGATTATTATTGTTGATTAAATAGATCATAGAAGAAGCTAGAGAAATGTAATCTCCAGAAACACAGGAACTTTGTCAATTTATACTTCTGCCCTCGCTATATAGGAGATACTCAGTAAATATTTGATGATAAAATAAATGATTGAATGGTTGTAACTTTGGAGATAATGCATAGTTCATCTCTAAATAGATTTATTTAACATATCTAAAAGGATTGGAGAAAGAATCATTAACAACTTGCTTTATGCAGATGACACGAATTTGCTTGCTGAGTGAAGAGGATTTACTGATGAAAATCAAAGACCACAACCTTCAGTATGGCCTCATCATAAAGAAAACAAAAATCCTCACAATTGAACCAATAAGTCAAATCATTATAAATAGAGAACAGATTGAAGTTGTCAAGGATTTCATTTTAATTCGATCCACAATCAACACCCATGGAGGAATAGTCAAGAAATCAAAAGATGCATTGCATTGGGTAAATCTGCTACGAAAGACTTCTTTAAAGTGCTGAAAAGCAAAGATGTCACCTTGAAGACTAAGGTGCCCCTGGCCTAAACCATGGTGTTTTCCACAGCCTCATATGCATGCAAAAGCTGGACAATGAATAAGGAAGACAGAAGAAAAATTTATGTCTTCAAATTGTGGTGTTCAGAAGAATGATTGGATATACCACGAACTGTCAAATAACAAACATGTCTTGTAAGAAGTACAAACAGAATGCTCCTTAGAAGCAAAGATGGCAAGACTACATCTCACATACTTTGGCCATGTTATCAGGAGGGATCAGTCCCTGGACAAGGACATCATGTTTGAGACAGTAGAAGACCCTCAATGAGATGGATTGACACAGTGACTGCACCAGTGGGCTCAAGCATAACAATGATTGTGCGGATGGCACAGGACTGGGCTGCGTTTCATTCTGTTGTACATCAGGTTTCTATGAGTCAGAATCGACTCAACAACAACAACATCTAAAAGGGTTACTGTGAGTATTAAATGAATTAAGTAATTTAGATCACGATCAGGAACCAAAACCAAACCAAACCCACTGCCACTGAGTCAATTCTGACTCATAGTGACCCACAACACTCAAAACATGTTATATTGTTGTTATTATAAGTATTGTTAGTAGTAGTTTTATCATAGGATTCCAGAATAGGCTAGTTACTGTTTAAGAGTATTTTAAGATGAATCAAAAGATAATTTTTATTCAGGACATGAATCTTAGCTAAATGACAAAAGCACAAATCTCTGACATTTAAAAACAAACCAACAAAAACCTAACTTTCCAATTGCAGATTACACTTCGTGACATCATTCTGTTAAAAACTTCACTAAAAATGTGAAATATTTTATTTCAAAGAGAAGCAAGCAACAAGATGGGGTTGAAATCACACCTTTGACTAGATATAGGGTACTTTCATTTTCCTTGTATCCTTATTTTTTGTGTGGGCAATGCAGGTAGATTTGCACTCTGTGAATGCAGAGTGCCTTCTACTGTTTTTTTTCCCAAGGTAACTCCATTTTCCACAAGAACTTCTCTCTACAATGTATTTTTTCTTACTTTTTTTTTTTTTCTTTCATGTTAAGAATTAATTATGTTACTGGGCATTTAAAGATATGCATTCACAGAATAACATATATTTTTCTACATAAGCGCAAATGTCTTGGATGCTAAGTCTCTTAATTACCTAGTACTCTATTAACTGAAATAACACATGTATGGTTTTAACAAACAGAAATTTATTTTCTCACAGTTTAGGAGGCTAGAGTTCTGAATTCAGGGTTCTGGCTCTAGGGCACAGCTTTCTTTCTCTGTAGGCTCTGGAGGAAGGTCCTTCTGTCTTTAGCTACTATTTCCTGGTTCTTTAGATTTTCATGTGGTTTTGCATCTATCTTCCCCCATCTTTGCTTTCTCCTTTTTTCTCTTATAAAAGACTGATTCAAGATATACACTACACTAGTCCTGAGCCATTAACATAACAGAAAACTCATTCCCAAATGGAACTATCACCACAGGCATGGAGGTTAGGATTTACAACACGTAATTTTGGGGCCACAAGTCAACTCATAACACTACGTAACAAATGCCTTTAGTTTGGATGATCTTAAAGTGTGTTACCTTAATAACCATAGTAAAACATTTAAGTTTAGCCTACTTTCCAAGTGCATCAGAGACAGCATTGAGTCAATGCTCCCCTTGAAGTGGAAGGATTCTAGCTGATTAAAACTGTCAATATGATATACTGAGTCAGCTCTCCAGGCCCCTGGGTCTGACATATGATTGGTTTATGGCTCTTGCTGAGGGGCAGATAATGGCCAGCCAAGGGTTCTCATTTCCTTTTTTTTTTTTTTCAAACGGTGTTGTTTACTTTCTGATTTTCCTCTGCTTTCTTTAAATTTGCAATTGGAGGCCAAATGTTTCTCTCTCTCTCTTTTATTTTTTTGAAGGTTTATGGATTAAGTGTAAGATTTAGGAACTCTGTGAGAGATCAGCAAGGATTCTAGAATTCTATTTATATGGACTATGGCAATGACACCTGGATTCTGAAGTTTTTTTTTTAGCTAAAAAATCATTGCAAAGTCAGTGTCAGTATATCTTAACTGTTTTAGACCCACGAAGTATGAGGTATCAGAGTTTTTTTACTTGCATTAGAAATTTTTGTCTTTATGTATATATACTTTAACACTGGGAAAAACTATGATATAAAAAAAAAGATGCAAGCTTCCTAGAATCCATTGCTATAGTTTTGAGATGGGAAGAAGAGAAGTTGCAGGAAATAAATCCTTAACATAATTTATAGGGCCTAAAACCAGCAATGGGGTAACATTAAAAGATAGAAAAAATAATATTTGGTCTTGCTCTTAATTAATTAACTTCACAAATAATTATTTCTTGCTAATTAAGGACTAAATACTGTGCTAAGGTAAAATAGAGATATGGTGGATAAGCATTTTATCCAAATGTTAAATGCCTAAGGTATATAAAAAAGTATTCAACCAAGGCCCAAGCTCATCATCATAGAAAAATACACACAGAAATCTGAAATTTATTTTAAATGTATTTTGAGATCATTGAAATTTAGGTAGAAATATATAACTTTTTTTTGGCATTACAATTTAGGAACAAAGATTGCTGAGAAATATCAGCTGTTAGGTTTATCTTGTCATTACTATAGGTTATTTTAATGGTACTATACATTTTCAGGAACCCTGGTTGGTAGTGATTAAGTACTACAGCTGCTAACCAAAAAGGTCTGCAGTTCGAATCGACCAGCCACTCCTTGAAAGCCTTTGGGGCAGTTCTACTCTGTCCTATAAGGTAGCTACAAGTCAGAATCAACTCCACAGCAATGTTTTTTTTTTTTTTGGTTTGTACATTTTCAGTTGTAAGTAAGTGTTCATGTTCAATTGTGACCTGCACAGGAGCAATGGGAACTTGAACATGCCCTTTTTTCATTTCTATTTTTCTGTATGAGACAAACATTATGTGAATAATCTAGAACATTTTTTAATCAAGACATCTTCCACATACATAGCTAACAGCCAAATACGTTTGACCAAAACTTAATTAGAACTTGCCCAATGTGATTATGAGGTCACTCGGTGAAGCAAAGTGTTTGCATTATTGCCGCTATCTGAACGGTTAGCAGTTCAAGCCCACCCAGCAGTGCAGCAGAAGAAAGGCCTAGAGCTCTGCTTCTATACAAGGTTAAAGCCAAGAACACCCTAAGCAGTTCTGTTCTTCTCTACAACACATGGGTTCACCAAGAGAAGACATTGACTTTATGGCAATGGGTTTGGTTTGACTGGAGTGAAGAGGGAAGAAATCCTGGCATTAAGAACACTGGCTTTCAGTGATGATTACATCATGATGTCAGGATTTTAAAATATGTTTAGTGACTTACATTTCTTTTAGTATAAAATTTATTTGTCTTGAAACATTCTGTCATTTCCTCAAAGTGATAGGCATGATTCAAGAGTCTAGATGATCATCACCTGACATTTAAATTCCTGAAATCAAAGTAAGTGTTCTTCATGAAACACACAAAGGGGTTATGTTTTGTAACTCTGGAGAGTGAGAAAAAGTAATAAGGCCAAGTACTGGGCAGAGGCAGGAGAGCTAAAGGGGAGAAGGAGTAGAAAACAAAAACGCCTAAATTAAGACATTCTACTTTAAGACACTAAAGGAGAAGAACAAAAGAAACCCCAAAAAAGAAGAAGTAAAAAATTATTTAAGATTAAGGTAGAGGTAAACAAATTATAGAATAGAAAATCAAAGAAATCAGCAGCTGGTTCTCTAAAAAGTTCAGAGAAACTGAGAAACCATTAGTTAGAATGAAAAAAAGAGAAAGAAAGAATAATCAAATTACTAAAATCAGGAATGAAAGTGGGGACATCACTAGCAATTTTGAAGAAATAAGAATTTTACAAGAATACTGTGAACAATTGTACACCGACAAATTAGAAAACCTAAAGTAAATAAATACTAAGAAAACATGTGTTACTGAAACTAACTCAAGAAGAATTAGAAAATCTGAATAGACCTGTAACAAGCAGAGATTACTAAAAAAAATTAAATCTTTCTATATAGAAAATCCGGGTCCAAATGGCTTCACCAGTAAATCCAACCAGATGTTTAAAGAAAAAAATAACATCAGCGTTGTTTGAAAGACTTTTATAAAGTCTTTCAAAAAGAGATGTACAGTTGCTGGTGGAAATGTTCTGTAATTGAGGTTAGATACCTTCCCATACATAGGAAGGTGTTCCTCTATTTCTCTCTGAAATAGAAGCAAAGATAACTCAATGCATTGCCATATATTCAGGAAATAGGTAACCTCATATCAAATGTCATATGTCTATATAAAAACAATACCATATGCTTGAAAATAGCAAAATGGTCAATTTTAAGTTTTTTCACATATTTTATATTTTTTACAACCATATGAGTAATCGAAGATCTTGGATTAAAAGTAATTTATGGTTTTTATATCATTCTGCTTTATTGTAAAGTAGATAAATCTTTAGTGATACGACTGTAGTTGAATTATCCATTATTTCTTCATAATGGGTAGGTTTTCATCCTACTCCTTTCACTGAGGGTGAAAAAAAATTGAGATGTTGTCCATGATTCTATCATAAAAATGCTTTCTAACACTACTCTTTACTATGTTGATATTTTCCAATTTCAATGACAGACACAATGTTTTAGTCAAAAATTCTTAAAGGACTTTTATCAACAACTCAAGTAAGCTATAATATGCTAATATACACTTGAGCTAAAATACGGAAAGACAAATTTGGAGATTAATTTGTGATAGAAAGATTGTACTATACTGTTGAATACTTTTTGGAGTAATATATTCTTTTAAAAATTTTGTTCAATGGATTTCATAGAAAATGACATGATAAGTAGACCATCAACCTTTTCTGGTAAACATTCTTGGGTTTATTTTTATCCTAAAATCTTACTAACAAAAGATAGGTTAATGTCAGGATATAATCATGATAAATCTCATACACTTCAAGAATATACAGAAGACTATCAGTTAAAAAAAATATTATTTTTGATGTATATTTTTGTAGAGAAAAAACAAAGAACAACCAGAGTTCTGAGACTATCTACATATTTATGAGTTATTCTACTTTCAGTCCATAGTTAAAACTACCATTCTCCAATCTCATTCCCAGCCATAACTGAACAAAGCAAAACAAAAACACCCAAACAAACAAACAAAATATTCTCTAGTTGTCCTAGTCTCGTGCTGAGACTATTTACAGGTGAATCATTATGATTTCAGAATCAGTTTCCTATCGCAGTATTTTGACTGCTTATGCCTTCGCCTTTGCAGTTTCTTCGAATATTAATGCTTATGTATATTAACCAAAAAAAGATAAAAATCCTAATCCCATCAAGTTGATTTTGACTCATAGTGGCCCTACAGGACAGCGTAGAGCTGCTCCATATGGTTTCCAAAGCTGTAAGCTTTACAAAAGCAGACTGACACAGAATGGCTGATGGGTTCGAACCACCAATGTTTTGGTTAGCAGCCGAGCACTTAACCACTGTGCCAGCAGGGCTCCTTATATTAATTGTAGATGTATTCAAATGCTTTTTAGCAGAACACATTTGATAAAAAATGTAAAAAATAATTTACCAAGTATGTTGTGTTAGCTGAAGCTTAAGTATATTGGTAACTGCTTATTATCTCATGTCTCATATCTCCTTTCTTTGTATTTAATTAGCTTATGGATGACTGCCACCACTCATCTGTCAGTTTATTGTACTGTGGTGGGTCCCATGTTGTGATGATGCTGGAAGCTCTGCCACTGGTATTTCAAATACCATATATGTGCTCATTCCAAAGCATGGTGCTCCAAAAGAATTCAGAAATTTTTGAACAATATCATTAATATTACACACAAGAAAAATTTTGCTGAAGATCATTCAAAAGCTGTTGCAGCAATATATCTGCAAGGAAATGCCAGAAGTTCAAGCTGAATTCAGAAGAGAATGAGGAAGAAGTGATATATCATTGCTGATGTCAGATGAATCTTGGCTGAAAGCAGAGAACACCAGAAGGATATTTATGTGTGTTTTATTGACTATGCAAAGGCATTTGACTGTGTGGACCATAACAAATTATGGATAACATTGCAAAGAATGGGAATTCCAGAACACTTAATTGTGCTCATGCAGAATGTGTACATAGACAAAGAGGTAGTCGTTTGAACAGAACAACTGGATACTGCATGGTTTAAAAATGAGAAAGGTGAGTGTCAGAATTGTATCTTTTCAACATACTTATTCAATCTGTATGCTGAGCAAATAATCTGAGAAGCTGGACTGTAAGAAGAAGAGCAGGCACCAGGATTGGAGGAAGGCTCATTAAAAACCTGCGTTATGCAGATGACACAACCTTGCTTGCTGAAATTGAAGAGGGCTTGAAGCACTTTCTGATGAAATTCAAAGACCACAGCCTGCAGTATGGATTACACCTCAACATAAAGAAAACAAGAATCCTCACAACCGGACCAATAAGCAAAATCATACTAAATGGAGAAAAGATTAAAATTGTCAAGGATTTCATTTTTCTTGTATCCATGATCAAAGCCCACAGAAGCAGTAGTCAAGAAGTGAAATGATGTATTGCATTGATCAATTCTGCTGCAAAAGATCTCTTTAAAATGTTAAAAAGCAAATATGTCACTTTGAGGACAAATGTTTGACTCACCTAAGCTGTGATATTTTCAATCACCTCATATGCATGCAAAAGCTAGGCAGTGATAAGGAAGACTGAATAAGAATTGATGCTTTTGAATTATGGTGTTGGGAAAAAATATTGAATAAACATGGCTGCCAGAAGAATGAACATATCTGTCTTGGAAGAAGTACAGCCAGAATGCTCCGTAGAAGCAAGAATGGCAAGGCTTCATCTCAAGTACTTTGGACATGTTATCAGGAGAGATCAGTCCCTGGAGAAGAGCATCTTGCTTGGTAAAGCAGAGGGTCAGCAAAAAAAGAGGAGGGCCCTAAAGGAAGTGGATTGGCAAAGTGGCTGTAACAATGGGCTTAAACATAACAATGATTATGAGGATGGTGCAAAACCAGGCAGTGTTTCCTTTTGTTTTACGTAGGGTCACCCATGTTTTCTTCTGTTTTAAAAAGGGTCTCTATGAATCAGAAACGACTTGACAGCAGCTAACAACAACAACAGCATGAGGGACTGGACTCATTATGTAAAAAAATAGGCCTCTATTGACTGCCATTTGTTGATCTTATCATTTATATGATATAGTGATTTGGTTTCTTAGGAAAAATTACCAAAGTATGCTCATTTGTTTGAATTATTTGAACTTAAAAAAAAATTATAATGATGGCATGAACTGTTGTAAAATGTTTGTTTTAGAACTGTTGATGAGAGATTATTTCTCTTGAACATATCTTTCAATGGCATAGCACAGTCTAAATATCCTTAAGTCTCAATTCAAAAATTCAGTGCTACATGTGCTGTTAATAAGTTCAGAAATATTTTTTATAATTTAATTTACTCTTTTTAGGCACTATTTATATCAATGCTTAAATTTTTTAATGTCTGAATTTTGTTAGGTATTAGACCATGCACACATTCAATAAAGTAACTAAAATATAAAGATATTTTCTTCAAGAATTTCATTTCATTGTGATCATGCAACACAGGCCCTTTCACAACTTCCTTAAATTTGTGCCATCTATAACACTTACTTCTATCTATTAATAAATTCAAGATTTCAGAGAAACAAAACATAATTTAGAAGATTAGCAAAGATGATAGCAAAAAAAAGTGTGCATATAAAATTAATATTGAACTTTGATTCACCAAGTGAAACGAATTAAAGGAATAGTACAGGAATCCTTGGATCAGAATGAATAATTGCACTACTCATTGGTGTTGTCTTCAGCTTTTATTACTTATAGTAATCAGGACAATGATAAATGGAGTAAGGGTTTATCAAATGCCAGTTACTCCCAAAAGAATCTCTTCCAAGTGTGTGGTTTTTTAGTCACTTCCATGAATGACTCTTATGCGTGATAGGTGAGAGAACACAGAGGTACTCAGGCCTGGGTCTTATAAGATAAACACAGGTGGTGTGTGTGCTGGATTGCATGGAATCAAGAGGAAAGGGGTAAGAAGATGGAGACTTTGTTTCAAGTGCAAACAAGGTGTCTACCCAGTGACCAGGAGAATGACTTTTTTCAGGAGCAAACAGCATGGCCATACTGTGACGAGCTTCTTCCCTAGCTACAAGATTAATTTTGAGTACAATTAAATGATCATGGGTAGTCACAGAAACAGAGTAAGTTGCTGTGAGCTCAGAACAGGGAAGACTTTTCTGGCAAGGAGAAGAAGACGGGAGAGAGAGTGAGACCAAAATCCCAGCCTCTTTATCAGAGAATGTGCTGAGTGCAAGGCCTCAAATTAGGTGCCTGAACGGAAATCATAGAGGCAAACAACCCTCCCAGTAAGAGCTCATGGTAATCCACATGAAGTTTTGTGTTCAAAGTGTTCAGTATACCTACACAAAAATGAAGACAATTATTCCTATATTCTAACAACAGCAATATCATATGTACTCCTATGAATCAAGAAAAAAATTAGAAAGAATATTTATTAAAAACAAGATTAATGCTTTCCAAATGATTTCTAGACTGTGTATGTGTGTATGTATTTAATTACTTTCTCTAATGTTATTTCATCCCTCTTAACTCTTTAAAAAAAAAGGAAAACTCTTTAGCATTTTCAATATAATTTTTCATTATGTCAAAATGTTAATCAGATATGATAAAACTTTATTTGCAAAAAAGATCTTATGTTCCATTTTTAAAACCAAAAACCTATGGAAACAAAATAAATAGACATATAAAGGAGTTGGGGAGAACATCTCCATCTGGTGTGTAATTCTTATTGTTCTTGTTGTTAGGTGCAATCAAGTCTGTTCCAAGTCATAGCTACCCTATGTACAACAGGATAAAACACTGTCCAGTCCTACGCCATCCTCATAATCATTGTTATGCTTGAGCCCACTGTTGCAGCCACTGTGTCAATCCATATCTTTGAGGGTCTTCCTCTCTTTCACTGGCCTTCTACTTTGCCAAGCATGATGTCCTTCTCCAGCGACTGGTTCTTCCTTATAACATGTCCAGAGTATGTGAGACAAAGCCTTGCCATCCTTTCCTCTAAGTAGCATGCTGGCTGTACTTCCTCCAAGACAGATTTGTTCATTTTCTTGGCAGTCCATGGTGTATTCAGTATTCTTTGAGAACACCATAAATCAAAGGCATCAATTCTTCTTCTATCTTCCTTCTTCATTGTCCAGCTTTCGCATGCATGTAAGGCTATTGAAAACACCATGGTTTGGATTTGGTATATCTTAGTCCTTAAAGTGACATCTTTGCTTTTTAATATTTTGAAGAGGTCTTTTGCAGGAGATTTGCCCAATGCAATACGTTGTTTGGTTTCCTGATTGCTGCATCCATGGGTGTTGATTGTGGATCCAAGTAAAATGAAATCCTTGACAATGTCAATCTTTTCTCCACTTTTCATGATGTGACTTATTGCTCCAGTTGTGAGGATTTTTGTTTTCTTTATTTTGAAGTGTAACCCATATTGAAGGCTATTGATTTTAATCAGTAAATGCTTCAAGTCATCTCCACTTTCAGCACACAAGGTTATGTCATCTGCATAACAGAGGTTGTTAATGAATCTTTCTCCAATCCTGATGCTCCACTCTTCTTCATATAGTCTAATTTCTCAGATTATTTGCTCAGCATACAGATTGATTAAGTATGGTGAAAGGATACAACCCTGACACACAATTTTCCTGACTTTAAACTAAGCAGTATATCTTTGTTCTGTCCCAATGACTGCCTCTTGGTTTACATACAGGCTCCTCAAGAGCACAATTAAGTGTTTGGGAATTCCCACTCTTTGCAATGTTATCCATAATTTGTTATGATCCCCATAGTCGAATCTCTTAGCAGAGTCAATAAAACACAGGTAAACATCTCTCTGGTATTTTCTGCTTTCAGCCACTATCCATCTGACATCAGCAATGATATCCCTGATTCCACATCCTCTTCTGAATCTGACTTGAATTTCTGGCAGTTACCTGGCAGTGTACTGCTGCAACCACTTTTGAATGATCTTCAGAAAAATTTTGCTTGTATGGGATATTAATGATATTGTTCGACACTTTCTGCATTCTGTTGGATCACTTTTCTTTGGAATACATCTAAATATGAATCTCTTCTACTGAGTTTGGTAGGTAGCTGTCTTCCAAATTTTTTGGCATAGGTGAGTGAGCACAAGTGTTGCTTCTGTTTGTTGAAACATCTCAATTGGTGTTCCATCAACTCTTAGAGCCTTGTTTTTTCTGTCAATGTCTTCAGTACAGCTTGGACCTCTTCCTTCAGAACTATCATTTGTTGATCAAATGCTACCTCCTGAAGTGGTTGGGCATCAACCAATTCATTTTGGTACAGTGACTCTGTGTATTCCTTCTATCTTCTTTGAATGCTTGATGCATTGTTCAGTATTTAGCCCAAAGAATCCCTCAATATTGCAACTAGAGGCTTGGATTTTTCTTCAGTTCTTTGAGCTTGAGAAATTCTGAGCGTGTTTTTCCTTTTTGGTTTTCTAACTCCAGGTCTCACACATGTCATTATAATACTTCACTTTGTCTTCTTGAGATGCACTTTGAGATCTTCTGCTCAGCTCTTTTACTTCATCATTTTTTCTGTTCACTTTAGTATTTGACATTCAAGAGCAACTTTCAGAGATTTGCAGAAATTTAGGCTTAGAGAAGTTGGTTAACTATGCATAACTCAAAGATATTTTCTTGTGTGTTTCTGTTGGCTTATTCGTGTTTGCACACGTTTTAAAGTCATGGTAAAAAAGTTACTGGAAATAGAATAATGAGCAATGCTGGAGAAAGAAAAATGTATCCCCAGTGACCAAAAAAGACACCGTCAAATAAAACACAGCCATGTGCTGGAAAACAAGGACAGTTACTTGTAATAAGAATGGAACACTTCAGAAGAAATGATGAAGTAAGAGAAGAATTAATTCTTATTAGCCTTTACTAATTATTTTAGGTTCTGTTATTTGAGTCAGTATTCCACCCCTATTACAAGAAACTGTCCTTGTTTTCAGAGTGCACGGCTCTGTTTGGTATGATAGCCTCTTTTTTGGTCACTGGGGATATACTTTTTTTTACCACTGGCATTGCTCATTAATCCATTTCCAGTAACTCTTTTACCATTGCTTTAAAACAAGTGCAAATAAAAAAGTCAACAAAAATACACAGAAAAATATCTATGAACTATGCATAGTTAACCAACTCCTTTAAGCCTAAATTTCTGCAAATCTAAAATGACAGTCAACATTGTGACTACCTCATACAGCTTTGCTAGAAACTAAGATTGTCCATGTAAAGCATTTAAGTTACTGCCTAATTTGGCAAAATATCACATGCTGCTAACTCGTTGCAATCATCATGCTAATCTCAAGGGAAAATTATCTTTTAAATAAACCCCAACCTGTTGCTGCTGAGTCGATTCTAACTCATAGCGACCGTATAGGATAGAGTAGAACTGCCCCATAGGGTTTCCAAGGAGTAGCTGGTGGATTTGAACTGCCTACCTTTTGGTTAGCAGCCAAACCCTTAAGCATTGTGCCAACAGGGGTACATCTTTTAAATAAAAACTCTCAAATACTTAAAAACCAAAAACCAAACCCATTGCCGTTGAGTTGATTCTGACTTATAGCGACCCTATAGGACAGAGTAGAACTTATCCACAGGGTTTCAAACAAACAGCTGGTGGATTCAAACTGTCAACCTTTTGGTTAGCAGTCACAGCTCTTAACAACTGCTCCACCAGAGCTCCTTCAAATGCCTAGTCAATGCCATTTTTTTTTTTTAACCTGATTATATCAAAGCCATTAAACCAAATTTTAACGAAATTTGTCCTTATTGTGGATTCTCATTCAGTAGGTTTGGATTAGATTCCAAAGTTCATATCTTTAAAAAGAAATAATTCCCAGTTTATTTTGAAGCAGCTGGGACAGATTTACCTAGACTTGATTACCATTAATTTACCTGAATTCGCCTTCACTAGTTTATAAACAAGGAGCCCTGGTGGTGCAGTGCTTAAGGGCTCAGCTGCCAAACAAAAGATTGGCAGTTTGAACTCACCAGCAGCTCTGTGGGAGAAAGATGTAGTAGTCGGCTTCCATGATGATTACAGTCTTCAGCTGGAATCAAGACGATGGCAACAAGTTTTCTTTTAGTTTATAAGCTCATTGACATAAGAAATATGCCAATTTATTCACCAAAGTTTACGGAAGCTAACTACCTGGCTGTTGGCAATATTGGATCAATACCTATGGGAAAGGATATCAATAATGGTTAAATAAATTTGCTATCTTGTTCTGTTTTATGACTACCTTTTAACTAGGAATAGGCTGGATTAAAAAAATTGTGCTAAATATATATGTGTATATATATAACAAAATATTTGCAATGCAACATTTATACATGTAAGATTTATTGATATTATGTTCATCACATTGTTCAGCCATCACCATTATCCATTTCCAAATTTTCCATCACTTTTAAGAGAAACACAATGTCCCCTAAGCAGTGAATTCTCCTTCTCCCTCCTTCCCACTTGTCCCTGGTAGCCAATAACAAAATTTGTTCTCTATTCACTTGCCTGTTCTTGATATTTCATATAAATGAAAATTTTCTTGTTTTACTATCTCAAAAGAAACTTAATTTTTAAGTTGAAAATTAATTTTGACTTACTATGATTACTGAATTATGTTTTTCTTTTTCTCGTTTTGTTACTCTTTTTAGCATTTCCTTTCCTCCAGCCCATATTTTGCTATGTGATTATGTTTTCATATCTTCATTTCTTTTTCTGCTCTGTGTGAGAACATTTATAATTTAATCTATACTTCAATCTATGCTAATCTAAGAAAAATGTTCCTTGGCCATTCTTGCACATTCTGGAAAAAACAAAGTTTAAATATATTTTTTAAATATATCCTTCTAATGATCAGGTTAAAATATCCTCCCTTATTGCTCAGGTATTATGAATCCTTAAGAAGAATAAGAAATTAGGATAGATACAAGTCATATATAATTACTTTTATATATTTTCTTTTGTAGGCTACTAAATATTAGATATATATCTTTGTTGCAAAATTAATTAAATATACATATGTCATCCTCCCATGCAAACAAAACATCTCCTAATTTATGTAAACATTGATATTAAACTCATGTCTAGGCCTCATATTGTTTAATTTCTCATTAGTTTTCCCACCAATTTTTCATCTCTCTTCCTTTTTATCTTTTCTACCACAATATTTAATCATAAAATATGTCACATAAATTATTCCTACCTTACATCTTTTTTTTGTTTTTGATCCTACTGTCTAGTCACTTCTTCTATTTACCCACTTTGGTATTCTGTCAAAAAGTACCACATTTCTGTGTCAGATATTCTTCCTCTCATCTTTCCTTATTTCTTGCCTTTGTTCTTTGACAAAAAAAAAGGAGAATTTATTAAGTGAAAGTAATTGCAATGGGTGCTGGGAATTCAAATATGGCTAATCCATATTTTATGCCATTGAGAAACTCAGAGTCCATTAAAAGTGACAGAAATACAAAACAGCACTTCATAAAAAAGGGATACATTTTAGAAAAGAGATATGTCATGGAAATAGCGATATAACAACAAATAATTTGGCTTAGGAGATGTAGTTTGAAATCTCATAGGCCATATTATTTATAACCATCATTGAAGGATATGTAGAATTTGTTGGTGACATGTAAAGAGAGAGATGTTAAGATGTAAAGAACTATTAAAAAATGTATATCCAAATCAGAATATAAGAAGATAACGTATTTAGAGAAAGTGTGTGTGTTGGCTATAAAATATTAAATAATCTTTATGTCTTTCCCAGTCTCATACACTGAAGTTTCTCTTTAGTGACTAATAACAGAATTATATATACATATACTACATATAATAACTGGTGGCACAGTGATTAAGAGCTTCAGGCTGCTAACCGAAAGACTGGCAGTTCTAATCCACCAGCTGCTCCTTCAAAGCCTATGAGGCAGCTCTACTCTGTCCTTCAGTGTTGCTATGAGTCAGAGTCGACTAGACAGCAATGGGTTATATATGTACACATGCAATACACACACACACTTATGGCTTAATGACATTTACATCAGAGACAGATTAGCATACATCAGGAATATGAAGTTTAAGGAGCCCTGTTGGCACAGTGGTTAAGCCTTCAGCTGCCCACCAAATGGTCAACAATTCAAACCCACCAGCCTCCCCTTGGAAACCCTATGGGAAAGTTCTATTCTGTCTTATAGGGTCTCTATGAGTTAGAATCAAATTGATGGCAACGGATTTGGTTTTGGTTTTGGAAGTTTAAAAATAAAAATAAGAGGTCATAAAGACCATGTAAATAACAAGGATATATATTAAAATGAAAAGCATTTTTGCCTATGAAATTAGTAAATCCATAATACATATTTTGTCTTTCTAGTATATTTGACTTATTGTTAGCTTCCCAAGAGTTAGTTCTCTTCATTTAGTCATCTGTGTTATACTAAGCAAGCCTCAACCCATTTATGGGAATGAAGAACATGCCACAGATTGAGCCAATTCAGGCATTCCATCCTTCTCAGTAAACCTGTTACATTTTAAATACATTTTCCAGAATATTTATGACTTTCACTATTGTTGCTTAGAGCTTTTATTGGCAGTATAGCAGTAGATAATGCTTGGAAATAATCTTTAGTTACATGAAAGCAATATGTGTTCTTAATGAATTCGGTACAGTGCAGTGTGTTAAGATAGTGGACCCTACTTTTGGTATGCCTGGGTCTAATGCTTGCTTTACAACTTGTTTGCTAAGTGACATTTTGCTTAGTCCTGCTATTCCTCAATTATGCAGTATTATGTTTGTATTGCAACCCTCGTGGCACAGTGGTTAAGAGCTCAGCTGCTAATGGAAATGTCAGCCATTCGAACCCACCAGCCACTGTTTGGAAACTCTATGGAACAGTTCTATTCTGCCCTATAGGGTTGCTGTGAGTTAGAATCAACTCAATGGCAACAGGTTTGGTTTTGGTTTAGGTAAAGCCAAAAATGTTCAGAAACAAATATATATATACATATATATATATATGCATATATATATATATATATAATCTTCCCTACTAAATGTACATAAAAGTGTTATTCACTTGGGGAAAATTAAGAGCCAGGTTTAGGAGAATATCAAGCAAAGAAGACAGGGCAGATCACGTAATGAAAACAAGACATGAATGACAATTTGTATAACTGGATCAAACTTTCCCTAATGCCAGAAATTCTTTGAGAATTTTCAGTTATGAAAGCCTATAATACCAAATAATGACTTATACAATTAGAGTTAGATTATCTATTAATTATAAGGAAATATATTCTAATCGATACATTCTTGACAAGGGTGCACAGAACAGCCATAAACTATTAGTGCAAACATAAATTGTTTCAACTTCCCTGGAGGGCAATTTGATAATCAGTCTAAACTATTTTCAAAAACTTCTAGAAAGTTACACAATTATTTCACTTCTAGGATTTTATCTCAAAATTTTAATCAGACCTAAGGTCACAAATACAGGTACACAGCTTAGCTGTGATAATTTGGTTTAAAGGAGCAAGTGAATGACAATAGAGATATGTTAAAGATTTTTGTATCCTTAGAAAATATATGTAACTATCAGAAGCCATGTCACGTACTACTTTATAACATGGAAAATATTCATTTTATTTAGGTTAAAATATTGGTAGCAACTCACAATGTAAATATTCAGTTAGAATCACTAGTGCTAATAGCATATGTTATTTTTGTGTTCATTGTATTTTCATATAGTCTATTTATTTTGTACAATAAATATCAACACTTAACTTACCAAAAATATGCTTTTATTATACCGACACACAAAGACACAAACAAGAAGACTGTCTCTGTGGAAATTTGAGATGCCCTCAGATGAGTTGCATATTGAGACCTAAAAATTTGATAAAATGACTTATCAAACTAGAAAACTAGAGCAGGTAGAGTTGGGCATAGCAGAACTTGTTCAGCTGAAGCAGTTATAATAATAATAGTAATACATCATTTGCAAATGCAATGCCAAAGATTATTGGACAGTTTTGTTTTAATTTAGAATGATGACACTAGGATGTGCCCATATTTTAGAGAAATAGAAACAGGAATTTTTAACAGTAGTATAGAACTTATTGTCCAGGAGGTGCTAGTGTCCAGAATTCTAGACAGCCATCTCAATTAGTATCTGAGAACACTAGGAGGATACAGCTCTCCATATACTTGTTCAATGGAAAGCAATTTTTTAGCAGCTGAGACCAAAGTAGTCTAAGGCCACATGTCCTTTGGGAATCTGGAGTAAAAACCTATAATAAAAATCTACTTATCTAGTCATGTATTTGGGAAATGAGAGACCTAGACAAATAGATCACCCAATAGCTGCTTGAACTGTGGACTGTTTTTGTTTTTTTTGTTTTTTTTTCCCACTGCCTGCATGGAGTCCCTGGTTAGCAGATGTGGTTAAGCACTTGGCTACAGATCAAAAAGTTGAGTTGGTGGCTTGATCCTCAGACGTGTCTAGGAAGAAAGGCCTCGTGATCTACTTCTGAAAGAGCACAGCCTTTGAAAACCATGTTGAGCATTTAAGCACATTTCTACTCTGACACACGTGGGGTAACCATGAGTTGGAATCAACCTGACAGCAACTGTTTTTTTGTATGTTTTATTTTTTATGATTATCTGCCAGGTGTAAACTCCTTGACTTATTGAACATGGTTTACCTAGGTGAACGTATTGGTTATACGAATAGGCACTTATAAGAATGAGAAGGGGACTGATTAGATGGGACAGTGGAAGAACCGGTATAAAAAAGAATTATTGCCAGCAAACCTGGGAGTCACCCAGATGAAATGCCACAATCATTCTTGCAGCACAAATGTCTTTTAATTAAAAAAGATTGCCAGCTTAATGAAAGGAGAGAAATCTCTTAAAATATTTGGTATACTTCTTAGTTATGGACATGGAAAGCATAATTTCAATAAATATTTGCTGAAAGAATAGCTGAATAAATAAGAAATGAATATTCTTAGTTTGTCTCGAAACCTTCCTTTCTTCAAAATTATTATACCAAAATGTTTAGGGAAAGCTAAGAAATCTACAAAGTTTGTCGTTGTTAGGTGCCCTCGAGTCGGTTCCTACTCATAGAACGAAACACTGCCCGGTTCTGTGCCATTCTTAAAATCGTTATGCTTGAGTTCATTGTTGCAACCCCTGTGTCAATCCACATCATTGAGGGTCTTCTTCTTTTCCGCTGACCCTGTACCCTGCCAAGCATGATGTCCTTCTCCAGGGACCGATCCCGCCATCTTTACCTCTAAGGAGCATTCTGGCCATACTTCTTCCAAGACAGATCTGTTCATTCTTTTGCCAGTCCATGGTATATTCAATATTCTTTGCCGACACCACAGTTCAAAAGCGTCAACTCTTCTTCAGTCTTCCTTATTCATTGTCCAGCTTTCACATGCATATGATGTGATTGAAAATACCATGGCTTGGGTCATGCGCACCTTAGTATTCAGGGTGACGTCTTTGCCCTTCAACACTTTGAAGAGGTCCTTTGTGGTATATTTGCCCAATGCAACGCATCTTTTTTTTTTTTTCTACTATAGTTTTTATTTTAGATTCAGAAAATTTGAGGACAAATGGCTGCCACATACCTCATACTCAGTTTCCTCTATAGTTAATATCTTACATTAGGTTCATACCTTTGCCAAACTAATGGACCAATATTGAGACATTATTAACTATAATTCCATGTTTTGTTTGGATTTCCTTGTCAATGCATCTCTTGATTTCTTGACTGCTGCTTCCATGGCTGTTGATTGTGGATCCAAGTAAAATGAAATCCTTGACAATTTCAATCTTTTCCCATTTATCATGGTGTTGGTCATTGGTCCAGTTGTGAGGATTTTTGTTTTCTTTATGTTGAGGTGTATACTGAAGTCTGTGGTCTTTGAGCTTCATTAGTAAGTGCTTCAAGTCCTCTTCACTTTCAGCAAGCAAGGGTGTGTCATCTGCATAATGCAGGTTGCTAACGAGTCTTCCTCCAATCCTGATGGCCCGTTCTTCTTCATATAGTCCAGCTTCTCATATGATTTGTTCAGCATACTGATTAAATAGGTATGGTGAAAGAATACAACCCTGACGCACACCTTTCCTGACTTTAAACCAATCAGTATCCCTTTGTTCTGTCCGAACAACTGCCTCTCGATCTATGTAAAGGTTCCTCATGAGCACAATTAAGTGTTCTGGAATTCCCATTTTTCGCAGTGTTAGCCATAGTTTGTTATGATCCACACTGTCAAATGCTTTTGCATAGTCAATAAAACACAAGTAAACATCCCTCTGGTATTCTCTGCTTTCAGCCAGGATCCATCTGACATCAGCAATGATTTCCCTGGTTCCACGTCCTCTTCTGAAATCGGCCTGAGTTTCTGGCAGTTCCCTGTTGATATACTACTGGGGCCGTTTTAGAATGATCTTCAGCAAAATTTTGCTTGTGTGTGATATTAATGATATTGTTCGATAATTTCCACATTTGGTTGGATCGCCTTTCTTGGGAATAGGCATAAATAATGGACCTCTTCAAGTCAGTTGGCCAGGAAGCTGTCTTCCATATTTCTCAACATAGATGAGTGAGCACCTCCAGTGCTGCATCTCTTTGTTGAAACATCTCAATTGATATTCCATCAATTTCTGGAGCCTTATTTTTCGCCAATGCCTTAAGAGCAGCTTGGACTTCTTCCTTAGTATCATTGGTTCCTGATCATATGCCACCTCTTAAAATGGTTGAACATCGACTAATTCTTTTTGGCATAATGACTCTGTGTTTTCCTTCCATCTTCTTTTGATGCTTCCTTTGTCGTTTAAAATTTTCCCCATGGAATCCTTCACTATTGCAACTCGAGGTTTGAATTTTTTCTTCAGTTCTTTCAGCTTGAGAAACGCCAAGCGTGTTCTTCCCGTTTGGTTTTCCATCTCTAGCTCCTTGCACGTCTGCACGTCATTATAATACTTTACTTTGTCTTCTCGAGAGGCCCTTTGAAATCTTCTGTTCAGTTCTTTTACTTCATTAATTCTTCCTTTTGCTTTAGCTGCTCAAAGTTCAAGAGCAAGTTTCAGAGTCTCCTCTGACATCCATCTTGGTCTTTTCTTAACTGTCTTTTCTGTGACCTCTTGCTTTCTTCATGGATGATGTCCTTGATGTCATTCCACAACTCGTCTGGTCTTCGGTCACTAGTGTTCAATGAGTCAATTCTATTCTTGAGATGGTTTGTAAATTCAGGTGGGATACCCTCAAGTTCATATTTTGACTCTCGTGGACTTGCTCTGATTTTCTTCAGTTTCAGCTTGAACTTGCATATGAGCAATTGATGGTCTGTTCCACAGTCGGCCCCTGGCCTTGTTCTGACTGTTGGTATAGAGCTTTCCGTAGACGTAGTCAATTTGATTTCTGTGTGTTCCACCTGGTGAGGTCCATGTGTATAGTCACCGCTTATGTTGGTGAAAGAAGGTATTTGCGATGAAGAAGTCATTGGTCTTGTAAAATTCTATCATTCGATCTCCAGCATTGTTTCTATCACCAAGGCCATGTTTTTCCAACTACTGGTCCTTCTTCTTTGTTCCCAACTTTCACATTCCAATCGCCAGTAATTATCAATGCATGTGTGATCAATTTCAGACATCAGCAGGTGATAAAAATCTTCTATTTCTTCATCTTTGGCCCTAGTGGTTGATGCGTAAATTTGAATAATAGTCATATTAACTGGTCTTCCTTGTAGGCATATGGATATTATCCTATCACTGACAGCATTATTCTTCAGGATAGATCTTGAAACATTCTTTTTGAGGATGAATGCAACACCATTCCTCTTTGAGCTGTCATTCCCAGCATGGTAGACTATATGATTGTCCAATTCAAAATGGCCAATACCAGTTCGTTTCAGCTCACTAATGCCTAGGATATCAAAGTTTATGCGTTCCATTTCATTTTTTACGATTTCCAATTTTCCTAGATTCATACTTCGTACATTCCAGGTTCCAATTATTAATGGATGTTTGCAGCTGTTTCATCTCATTTTGAGTCATGCCACATCAGCAAATGAAGGTCCTGAAAGCTTTACTCCATCCCCGTCATTAAGGTAGACTCTACTTTGAGGAGCCAGTACAACACTATAAGTATAACTAAAAATAAATTACAGGAAAAATAGAAATTGCATTATAATTCACACCTACATTAACTGTGAATGTTAACATATTAGAAATTCTGTTTTCATTCACGTAAATAAAAAATGATTTAAATGATTCGTAATACTAAGATGAACTAAGAAAAGGAAAAATACTGCTTTTGACTAACTATAACGTTTTGACATAAAATGTAGTAAAATTTCTAATAACTTTCATTCAATTTGTATGTAAAAATGAAACCTTAAAGTAATGTCATAATAATTATTAATTCTTTTGGAATTAGCTATGGAATTAATCATGAAAATATTACTTCCATCAGTACCTTATTGTTATAATTTCACATATACTGCCACATATGTTAAATTAACTCTTTGTTACCATTGGGTTAAGGGTATACCAGCCACTTTTTCTGCCTGAGGTTCTCGAAGTGAGGAACTATTCCAGTTCTAATGTATTAGTGTCAAGGTAGGTTTTGAAACTCCAGCAGACTGGAGCTGGAGCTGGAGCCTCATATTGTGTATGTTACCTGGATACGTTAGTTTTGTAAACTTTTGACTTTTTTCTTTATTTGTCTGAGATAAGGCTTGAAAGCAGAATTACGGCTTTCCTGTGTGATAGTTAGTGAACCCTGATGGGTTTGTTTGGGTTTTTCTGTGTCCTATTTAGAAAACCAGAGGTTTCGCATGTAACCTAATGGGGGGGGACACATTCCATCAAGTTGGTTTCAACTCATACCAACCCTATAAGACAGAGTTAAGGAAAGGCACCCACAATAAATTATTTACATAGCTCTCCATACCACTTACCTTGTCAGTCGCTTGAATTACCAGATCATATTTCACAAAGTCCATATAAAACCCACTGTCAAATCAATTCTGAGTGATAACAACCCTGTAGGACAGAGTGGAACTGCCCCATAGGGTTTCTAAGGACCGACTAGTGGATTTGAACTGCCGACCTTTTGGTTGCAGCAAAGGTCTTAGCCACTTTGCCCTCCCAGGCTATATTACCCATCAAAAATTTAAACTGGCTCAACTGGTAAGCATGCATTCCAATTCTGAAAACACAAACCATCAAAATATTTTTTTTTTATATACATAAGGGAGAAAAAAGTGTAGTAACAAAAGGGTTTAACTTGAACACTTGATTAATTGATGTAATTTTATAACTTTTGCCCATTATACCAAAAACCAAACCCACTGCCATCGAGTCAATTCTGACTCATAGCTACCCTATAGGACAGAGTAGAACTGCCCCATAGAGTTTCCAAGGAGTGCCTGGCAGATTTGAACTGCTGACCTCTTGGTTAACAGCTGTAACACTTAACCACTACGCCACCAGGGTTTCCTTGCCCATTATAATGGGGCAAAATGAAAATACACATTATTTGCCCCATGTCTTTGGTTGCAATTGAATGTAGACTAAAGGGAAAATTAAGGAATATGGGAAAGAAAAATAAATCTGAAAAACAGATGCAGATAAATTGGGAACAAAAATTCATTACTAATTTTTTCTGGAAGAAAAAATATCTATAGATAGAGTTTTATATAGTCTTACTATTGGGATCGTGTTCTCTCTTTTCCAAAAAGTAAGCAACTCTTTGGACACTATTGATTGCTTCCTTACAGATTGGCATATGCCAAATATCATACCTGTTAGGATACAACATAATTGAGTATATATGGGGAATTCAAGGAAAGCCTGGAATGATGGTTTCTCTTGCTGCATTAAATTGAGGAATCTATACATTCTGTATGGCCAAGTAAACAGAGCCCACCCATTGCTGTTGAGTTGATTTAAACTCATAGCAACCCTATAGAGGGAGGCGGAAAGAGTATGAAAAAGGTTAAATTAGAAGGAAAGCAACTATGGCTGGTCAATTTTAAAGTAGAAGTAAGATGAAATAGAGAAGAAAATAAAGACAAAGAGTACATAATAAGTGCATGGTAAGAAATAATACAGGGCTAATCAAATAAAAAAGAAAGACAAAACAAACAAACCTACAATCAAGAAATGAAGAAAATAACTACTGAATGTCTCAAAGACAGCAGACAATATCAACACATTTAAAAAAAAAAAAAGACAGGATGGTTCCAGTAGGCATCCAAAATAAAATACCAGATGACTTCCAGTAAAAGAAAAGGAACTAGAACTATATGACAAGTAATTCATATCTCTAATATTCAGAGCTATCCAAGAGTTGAAGCAAAAGTGGACAAAAATGAGGAAAAAACAGATTAATTCATGGAAAATACAGACAAAGAAATGGAATAATTCAGGAAAATAATACAGGAACAAAATGCCAAAATAAATTCACAACTAGAAGTCATCCAAAAACAACAATTAGAAATCCAAAAGATAAACAACAAGATTTCAGAAATGGACAGTGTCATAGAAGGGTTGAGGGTTAGGTTTGAAATGATGGAATGCAGGATCAGTGAAATTGAAGACAAACACTTGGATACAGCTCTGTTTGAGGAAAAATCAGAAAAAAGACCAAAGGAAAATGAATAAACCCTGAGAATTAAGTGGGATACAATCAAAAGAAAAATTTACGAGTCGTCGGAGTTCCAGAACAGGTAAAGAAAACGGAAGACACAGAGAGGATCATTGAATAATTGTCAACAGAAAACTTCCCTAATATCATGAATGATGAAAAGCTGACCATCCAAGAAGCTCAACGAACCCCATATAGGATAGATCTTAAAAGAAAAACACCAAGGCATATCAAAATCACACTCACTAAAAATCCTGAGAGCAGCTTGAGAAAAACAAAAAGTCACGTACAGAGGAGAAAAAAAAAAGACTAAGATCTGGTTACTTGGCAGAAACCACATAGGCAAGAAAGCAATGAGATGACATATATAAAACTTTGAAAGAAAAAAAAATGACAACCAAGTATAATATATTCTGCAGGAATAATAATAATAGAACACAAAATAAAAAGAATAATAATACCTGCAGGAAAGCTGGTAATAGGGACCCCCAATTGAGAAGTGAGACTATTGACATATCGTGTGGTTGTTAACCAACATCATAAAACAATGTGTGTACTAACAGTTTCATAAGAAACTAGTTGGTTCTCTAAACCTCCGTCTAAAGCTAAATTAAAAAAAAACAAAAAACTGGGGGCCAAGATGGCTGACTAGGTAGACGCTACCTCGGATCCCTCTTGCAACAAAGGCTCAAAAAAACAAGTGAATTGATCACATACATGACAATCTATGAACCCTGAACAACAAACACAGATTTAAAGAGTTGACCTGAGTGACAGAGACCCAGAACAAACAACTACGGGGAAGCAGTGATTGTTCCTGGAGCCAGCGTCCCAGTCAGGTATCCTTGGCGCCGGGCTTTGGACTAGGCACAGGGGAGCTGAGCACGACATCTGTGATGGTGCAAACATGGGGAGCAACCCTACCCCCCTGAACTGACCCTGGGAGGGGGCCCGGCCAGTGCGCGTGGGCGGCGTGGTGACGGGCTGGTGGGAGGAGAAGTCAATGGGAGGCAGCGACTGTTTTTGGAGCCGGGAATGCAGCATCCCAGCCGGGGAAACTTGACGCTGGGCTTTGCACTGGCAGCGGAGGAACTGACCGTGGCTTCTGAGACAGCACAAGCATGGGACTCGGGCCTGACCCTCAGGAGCAATCTCTACCCAGCCAGCGCAGACAGGAGACCCACCGCTTGGGATTCTCAGATAAAACAGTCATCCCAAGCAAGATAAGTAACTTTGTCTATATTCTGGGGTGCTACTCTCTCCTGTTTTTCTAAACCCTTCCCTCCCCTTCCCAGGCGGCTTCATTAACATTGGAATTTCCTGAGCCAGGGGAAGAACTGCTCCGTGGTTTTTCTTTTCCCTTTTTTTTTTTTTTTTGTTCTTTTCCTAACCCATTCATCTGGCCTGAGAGAAGCAACCACAAAAAACCCAGGGACCAAAAATCCTTCCCTAATTGGACTAAAAACACAGAACCAGCTCCAGCCAAGCCTATGTGATCCACAGTCTCCAGCTTTCATCCCTACAAGGAACAAGGTGGCTATTATAATGCAAAGGCATTTCTGATACGGATCTGACTGCATTTGTTTTAGCGGATTTACTGGAAAGACAAGTTTCCCAGGTCTGATATCTCTGTGTATTCAACAGAGCCCTCGCTGACCCACAACAGGGAACTGAGGGCTGAAGCTCCCCCCAGACCACCTAGCCTCCTGTCTTAGGGGTCTAAGGAGGGTGACACCTACCAATCTGTAGAGGTACTTGCATTGGGGGCCTAAGGTACAGCTGCAGAGCCCACCCATCAAGGTGCTTTAGGAATAGAGACACACCTACCTCACTGACACTTGGGGGAAGCCTGTCAGCATCATGTCCCCCCTGGAGTGTGAACCCCAGCTGCTACTAGAATCTGGTGCACACAACTATCACCACTACTTCTCAAGGTGGAGAGGTGACAGGGTGCATCACACACTTGATGACCTAAAATCAGACTCTGCTCAAGAATAGTGAATGGACTCTTAGGCTTATATATCTGGCAACAGCCCAAACCAGCTGGTAATAGGTCATAAGTAAGTCAAGGGCTACAACAATCAAGACAGTGCAATCTAGTAGCCCATCCACGTATATTGAAAGAAAACAAAACAAGATAAGACCCAGTAAGCAAATATAGAATAAATCACTACGATATCTTAGTGATGGCTCGGAGACAGCAGTCAATATCAAACCACATAAAGAAGCAGACCATGACTGCTTCTACAACCCCCCAAACAAAAGAATCAAAATCTTTCCCAAATGAAGATACAATCCCGGAATTATCAGATACAGAATATAAAAAACTAATTTACAGAAAGCTTCAGGACATCAGGGATGACCTCAGAAATGAAATAAGCCAATCTGCAGAAAAAGCCAAGGAACACACTGATAAAACAGTTGAAGAACTCAAAAAGATTATTCAAGAACATAGAGGAAAAATTAATAAGTTGCAAGACTACATAGACAGACAGCATTCAGAAATCCAAAAGATTAACAATAAAATTACAGAATTAGACAACGCAATAGGAAGTCAGAGGACCAGACTCGAGCAAAAAGAATGCAGAGTGGGAAATCTGGAGGACCAGGGAATTAACACCAATATAGCTGAAAAAAAATCAGATAAAAGAATTAAAAAAAAATGAAGAAACCCTAAGAATCATGTGGGAATCTATCAAGAAGGATAACTTGCGTGTGATTGGAGTCCCAGAACAGGGAGGGATAACAGAAAACACAGAGAGAATAGTTGAAGATCTGCTGACACAAAACTTCCCTGACATCATGAAAGACGAAAGGATATCTATCCAAGATGCTCATCGAACCCCATTTAAGGTTGATCCAAAAAGAAAAACACCAAGACATATTATCATCAAACTCACCAAAACCAAAGATAAAGAGAAAATTTTAAAAGCAGCCAGGGAGAAAAGAAAGGTCTCCTACAAGGGAGAATCAATAAGAATAAGTTCAGACTACTCAGCAGAAACCATGCAGTCAAGAAGGCAATGGGATGACATAGACAGAGCACTGAAGGAGAAAAACTGCCAGCCAAGGATCATATATCCAGCAAAACTCTCTCTGAAATATGGAGGCAAAATTAAGATATTTAAAGATAAACACAAGTTTAGAGAATTTGCAAAAACCAAACCAAAGCTACAAGAAATACTAAAGCATATTGTTTGGTCAGAAAAACAATAATATCAGATACCAGCACAACACAAAGTCACAGAACAGAACATCCTGATATCAACTCAAATAGCGAAATCACAAAAACAAATTAAGATTAATTTAAAAAAAAAATGCTCAAAACAGGGAATCATTGAAGTCAATATGTAAAAGATCACAATAATCAAAAAGAGGGACTAAATACAGGTGGCATAGAACTGCCATATGGAGAGGGATACAAGGCGATATAGGACAATACGAGTTAGGTTTTTACTTAGAAAATTAGGGGTAAATATTAAGGTAACCACAAAGAGGTATAACAACTCCATAACTCAAAATAAAAACCAAGAAAAACGTAACGACTCAGCAAACATCAAGTCAAATACTACGAAAATGAGGAACACACAATTTACAAAGAAAAACGTCTCAGCACAAAAAAGTATGTGGAAAAATGAAATGGCCAACAACTCACATGAAAAGGCATCAAAATGACAGCACTAAAAACTTATTTATCTATAATTACGCTGAATGTAGGACTGAATGCACCAATAAAGAGACAGAGAGACACGGACTGGATAAAGAAACACGATCCATCTATATGCTGCCTACAAGAGACACACCTTAGACTTAGAGACACAAACAAACTAAAACTCAAAGGATGGAAAAAAAATATATCAAGCAAACAATAAGCAAAAAAGAGGAGCAGCAATATTAATTTCTGACAAAATAGACTTTAAATTTAAATCCACCACAAAGGATAAAGAAGACACTACATAATGATAAAATGGACAATTGACCAGGAAGATATAACCATATTAAATATTTATGCACCCAATGACAGGGCTGCAAGATACATAAATCAAATTTTAACAGAATTGAAAAGTGAGATAGACACTTCCACAATTATAGTAGGAGACTTCAACACACCACTTTCGGAGAAGGACAGGACATCCAGCAAGAAGCTCAATAGAGACACGGAAGACCTAATTACAACAATCAACCAACTTGACCTCATTGACTTATACAGAACTCTTGACCCAACTGCTGCAAAGTATACTTTTTTTTCTAGCGCACATGGAACATTCTCTAGAATAGACCACATATTAGGTCGTAAAACAAACCTTTGCAGAATCCAAAACATCGAAATATTACAAAGCATCTTCGCAGACCACAAGGCAATAAAACTAGAAATCAATAACAGAAAAACTAGGGAAAAGAAATCAAATACTTGGAAAATGAACAATACCCTCCTGAAAAAAGACTGGGTTAGAGAAGACATCAAGGAGGGAATAAGGAAATTCATAGAATGCAACGAGAATGAAAATACTTCCTATCCAAACCTCTGGGACACAGCAAAAGCAATGCTCAGAGGCCAATTTATATCGATAAATGCACACATACAAAAAGAAGAAAGAGCCCAAATCAGAGAACTGTCCCTACAACTTGAACAAATAGAAAGTGAGCAACAAAAGAATCCATCAGGCACCAGAAGAAAACAAATAATAAAAATTAGAGCTGAAGTACATGAATTACAGAACAGAAAAACAATTGAAAGAATTAACAAAGCCAAAAGCCGGTTCTTCAAAAAAAATTAACAAAATTGATAAACCATTGGCCAGACTGACTAAGAAATACAGGAAAGGAAACAAATGACCCGAATAAGAAACGAGAAGGGCCACATTAAACAACAGACCCAACTGAAATTAAAAGAATCATATCAGATTAGTACGAAAAATTGTACTCTAACAAATTTGCAAACCTAGAAGAAATGGATGGATTCCTGGAAAAACACTACCTACCTAAACTAACACATTCAGAAGTAGAACAAATAAATAGACCCATAACAAAAAAAGAGATTGAAACGGTAATCAAAAAACTCCCAACCAAAAAAAGCCCTGGCCCGGATGGTTTTACTGCAGAGTTCTACCAAACTTTCAGAGAAGAGTTAACACCACTACTATTAAAGGTATTTCAAAGCATAGAAAATGACGGAATACTACCTAACTCATTCTATGAAGCCACCATTTCCCTGATACCAAAACCAGGTAAAGACATCACAAAAAAAGAAAATTACACACCTATATCCCTCATGAACATAGATGCAAAAATCCTCAACAAAATTCTAGCCAAGAGAATTCAACAACATATCAAAAAAATAATCCACCATGACCAACTGGGATTTATACCAGGTATGCAAGGCTGGTTTAGTATTAGAAAAACCATTAATGTAATCCACCATATAAATAAAACAAAAGACAAAAACCACATGATCCTATCAATTGATGCAGAAAAGGCATTTGACAAAGTCCAACACCCATTTATGATAAAAACTCTCACCAAAATAGGAATTGAAGGAAAATTCCTCAACTTAATAAAGAACATCTATACAAAGCCAACATCCAACATCACTCTAAATGGAGAGAGCCTGAAAGCATTTCCCTTGAGAACGGGAACCAGACAAGGATGCCCTTTATCACTGCTCTTATTCAACATTGTGCTAGAGGTCCTAGCCAGAGCAATTAGGCTAGACAAAGAAATAAAGGGCATCCAGATTGGCAAGGAGGAAGTCAAATTATCTCTAATTGCAGATGACATGATCTTATACACAGAAAACCCTAAGGAATCCTCCAGAAAACTACTGAAACTAATAGAAGAGTTTGGCAAAGTCTCAGGTTATAAGATAAACATACAAAAATCACTTGGATTCCTCTACATCAACAAAAAGAACATTGAAGAGGAAATCACCAAATCAATACCATTCACTGTAGCCCCCAAGACGATAAAGTACTTAGGAATAAATCTTACCAAAGATGTAAAAGACCTATACAAAGAAAACTACAAAGTACTACTACAAGAAACTAAAAAGGACCTACTTAAGTGGGAAAACATATCTTGCTCATGGATAGGAAGACTTAACATAGTAAAAATGTCTATTCTATACAATGCAGTTCCAATCCAAATTCCAATGTCATTTTTTAATTTGATGGAGAAAAAAATCACCAACTTCATATGGAAGGGAAAGAAGCCTCGGATAAGTAAAGCATTACTGAAAAAGAAGAAGAAAGTGGGAGGCCCCACTCTACCTGATTTCAGAACCTATTATACAGCCACAGTAGTCAAAACAGCCTGGTACTGGTACAACAACAGGCACATAGACCAATGGAGCAGAATTGAGAACCCACATATAAATCCATCCAGATATGAGCAGCTGATATTTGACAAAGGACCAGTGTCAGTTAATTGGGGAAAAGATAGTCTTTTTAACAAACGGTGCTGGCATAACTGGATATCCATTTGCAAAAGAATGAAGCAGGACCCATACCTCACACCATGCACAAAAACTAACTCCAAGTGGATCAAAGACCTAAACATAAAGACTAAAATGATAAAGACCACGGAAGAAAAAATAGGGACAACATTAGGAGTGCTAATACAAGGCATAAACAGAATACAAAACATTACCAAAAACGACGAAGAGAAACCAGATAACTGGGAGCTCTGAAAAATCAAACACCTACGCTCATCTAAAGACTTCACCAAAAGAGTAAAAAGACCACCTACAGATTGGGAAAGAATTTTCAGCTATGACATCTCCGACAAGCGCCTGATCTCTAAAATCTATATGAATCTGTCAAAACTCAACCACAAAAAGACAAACAAACCAATCAAGAAGTGGACAAAGGAGATGAACACGCACTTCACTAAAGAAGATATTCAGGCAGCCAACAGATACATGAGAAAATGCTCTCGATCATTAGCCATTAGAGAAATGCAGTTAAAAGTACAATGAGATTCCATCTCACTCCAACAAGGCTGGCATTAATCCAAAAAACACAAAACAATAAATGTTGGAGAGGCTAAGGAGAGATTGGAACTCTTATACACTGCTGGTGGGAATGTAAAATGGTACAACCACTTTGGAAATCTATCTGGTGTTATTTTAAAAAGTTAGAAATAGAACTACCATACAACCCAGAAATCCCACTCCTCGGAATATACCCTAGAGAAATAAGAGCCTTTACACAAGCAGATATATGCACACCCATGTTTATTGTAGCTCTGTTTACAACAGCAAAAAGCTGGAAGCAACCAAGGTGTCCGTCAACGGATGAATGGATAAATAAATTGTGGTATATTCACACAAAGGAATGCTACGCATCGATAAAGAACAGTGAAGAATGTGTGAAACATTTCATAACAGAGGAAACTGGAAGGCATTATGCTGAGCGAAATTAGTCAGAGGCAAAAGGACAAATATTGTATAAGACCACTATTATAAGATCCTGAGAAATAGTATAAACTGAGAAGAACACATACTTTTGTGGTTACGAGGTGGGGGAGGAAGGGAGGGTGGGAGAGGGTTTTTTACTGATTAGTTAGTAGATAAGAACTGCTTTAGGTGAAGGGAAGGACAATACTCAATACATGGAAGGTCAGCTCAACTGGACTGGACCAAAAGCAAAGAAGTTTCCAGGATAAACTGAATGCTTCAAAGGTCAGCAGAGCAAGGGCGGGGGTTTAGGAACCATGGTTTAAGGGGACTTCTAAGTCAATTGGCAAAATAATTCTATTTTGAAAACATTCTGCATCCCACTTTGAAATGTGGCGTCTGGGGTCTTAAATGCTAACAAGCGGCCATCTAAGATGCATCAACTGGTCTCAACCCACCTGGATCAAAGGAGAAAGAAGAACACCAAGGTCACACGAAAACTAAGAGCCCAAGAGACAAAAAGGGCCACATGAACCAGAGACCTACATCATCCTGAGACCAGAAGAACTAGTTGGTGCCCAGCCACAACCGATGACTGCCTTGACAGGGAGCACAACAGAGAACCTCTGAGGGAGCAGGAGATCAGTGGGATGCAGACCCCAAATTCTCATAAAAAGACCAGACTTAATGGTCTGACTGAGACTAGAGGAATCCTGGCAGTCATGGTTCCCAAACCTTCTGTTGGACCAGGACAGGAACCATTCCCGAAGACAACTCATCAGACATGGAAGGGACTGGACAGTGGGTAGGAGAGAGATGTTGATGAAGAATGAGCTATTTGTATTAGGTGGACACTTGAGACTGTGTTGGCATCTCCTGTCTGGAGAGGAGATGGGAGGATAGAGAGAGTTGGAAGCTGCAAAATTGTCACGAAAGAAGAGATTGGAAGGGCTGACTCATTAAGTAGAGAGCAAGTGGGGTATGGAGTAAGGTGTATATAAACTTATATGTGACAGTCTGACTTGATTTGTAAACATTCACTTGAAGCTCAATAAAAGTTAAAAAAAAAAACACACACACAGAAGAAAGAAATTATGCAGGGCAAGAAGACAATTTTGAGGGGGTTAAACTTTAAAAAAGTCATTTTTGACATCTGAGATGTTATTTATAATTATTTAGTCTCTAGGTTGAAAAAATTAGGTCATTTGTATAATGGCCTTTTTCAATTAGCAAGAAGTAATTTTCCACTTATTTATTTATTGAAAAGAAAGGGTAAAACTTGAGGAATAATAGAACATTTTCACAATAGAAAATACATAATAAAAGGAAAAAAAGCTAGATTTAGGAAAATGTCCTGAGTTTCGTAAAACTACATTTAGTAAAGTCCTGATTTTCAAAAGTGTACAGGTTTTTTCCCCCATACATCTGTCATTTTGTCATACTGTGGAGGCTTGTGTGTTGCTGTGTTGCTGGAAGCTATGCCACTGGTATTCAAATACCAGCAGGGTCACCCATGGTGAACAGGTTTCAGCTGAGCTTCCAGACTAAGACATACCAGGAAGAAGAACCCTGCAGTCTACTTCTGAAAAGAACTAGCCAGTGAAAACCCTATGAATAGCAGCGGAAGATTGTCTGATATAGTGCCAGAAGATGAGCCCTTCAGGTTGGAAGGCACTCAAAATATGACTGGGGAAGAACTGCCACCTCAAAGTAGAGTTGACCTTTATTATGTGGATAGAGTCAAGCTTCTGAGACCTTCATTTGCTGATGTGGGATGACTCAAAATGAGAAGAAACAGCTGCAAACATCCATTAATAATCTGAACATGGAATGTACGAAGTATGAGTTATGATGACATATGCAAAGACCTGGAGATAGAAAACTGAAAGGGAAGAACATGCTCAGCATTTCTCAACCTGAAAGAACTGAAGAAAAAATTCAAGCTTCAAGTTGCAATACTGAAGGATCCTACAGGGAAAAGATTAAATTATGCAGGAGGGATCAAAAGAAGTTGGAAGGAATACACAGAGTCACTATACCAAAAAGATCTCCTAAAAATCAAATACCTATGCTGATCCAAAGCCCTCACCAAAAGAGTAAAAAGATTACCTATAGACTGGGAAAAAGTTTTTAGCTATAACATTTCTGATCAGTATCTGATACTGCAAAATCCTCAACAACAAAAAGGCAAATAACCCAATTAAAAAACGGGCAAATGATGTGAACAGGCACTTTACCAAAGAAGACATTCAGGTTGCTGACAGATACGTGAGGAAATGCTCACTAGCATCAGCCATTAGAGAAATGCAAATCAAAACTACAATGAGATTCCACCTCACTCCAGCAAGGCTGGCATTAATCCAAAAAACACAAAACAATAAATGTTGGGGAGATTGTGGAGAGACTGGAACACTGGTACACTGCTGGTGGCAATGTAAAATGTTACAACCACTTTGGAAATTGATTTTGCCCTTCCTTAAAAAACTAGAATTAGAACTACCTTAAGATCCTGCAATCCCACTCCTTGGAATATATCCTAGAGAAATAAGAGCCTTTACATGAACAGGTAAATGCACACTCATGTTCATTGCAGCACTGTTTACAATAGCAAAAAGATGGAAGCAACCAAGGTGCCAATCAAACAATGAATGGATAAATTATGGTATAGTCACACAATGGAATATTACCCATCAATAATGAACAATGATGAATCTGTGAAACAATTCACAACAGGGAGGAATCTGGAAGGCATTATGCTGAGTGAAATTAGTCAGCTGTAAAAGGGCAAATATTGTATAAGACCAGTATTATAAGAACTTGAGAAATAGTTTAAACAGAGAAGAGAATATTCTTTGATGGTTACAAGAGGGGAGAGGGAAGGAGCAGGGTTTTCACTAATTAGATAGTAGATAAGAACTATTCTAGGTGAAGGGAAGGACAATACACAATACAGGGGGATCAGCACAACTGGACTAAACCAAAAGTAAAGAAGTTTCATAAATAAACTGAATGTTTCGAAGGCCAGAGTAGCAGGGGTGTGGGTTCTTGGACTATGGTTTCAGAGGACATCTAAGTCAATCGGTATAATAAAATCTATTAAGAACACGTTCTGCATGCCACTTTGGAGAGTGGTGTCTGGGTTCTTAAATGCTGCAAGTGGCCATCTAAGGTGCATCAACTGGTCTCGAACCACCTGGATCAAGGGAGAATGAAGAACACCAAAGACCCAAGGTAATTATGAGCCCAAGAGGCAGAAAGGGCCACATAAAGCAGAGAGTACATTAGCCTGAGACCAGAAGAACTAGATTGCCAGGCTACAAATGATGACTGCCCTGACAGGGAACACAACAGAGAAACGCTGAGGGAGCAGAAGAGCAGTGGGATGGAGACCCCAAATTCTTGTAAAAAGACCAGAGTTAATGGTCTGACTGAGACTAGAATGACCCTGGAGGTCATGGTCCCCAGACCTTCTGTTAGCACAAGACAGGAACCATACCCAAAGCCAACTCTTCATACAGAGATTGGACTGGACTATGGGATAGACAATGATACTGGTGAAGAATGAGCTTCTTGGATCAAACAGACACATGAGACTATGTTGGTGTCTCCTTTCTGAAGGGGAGATGAGAGGGTAGAGTGGGCCAGAAGCTGACTGAATGGACATGAAAAGAGAGAGTGGAGGGAAGGAGTGTGCTCTCTCATTAGAAGGAGCAGAATTAGGAGTGTATAGCAAGGTCTTTATCAATCTTTGTATGAGAGTCTGACTTTCACTTTAAAGCATGATAAAAATTAAGAAAAAAAATCAGAGGCACATTGCACTGGGCATATTTGTTGCAAATGATCTCTTTAAATTTTTCAAAAGCAACGATGTCACTTTAAGGACTAAAGGGGAACTGACCCAAGCTGTGGTGCTTTCAATAACCTTATATACATGAGAAAGGTAGACAATGAATATGAAGAGCAAAGAGGAATTGATGCCTTTGAGTTATGTCATTGGGGAAAATATTGAATATACCATGAACTGCCTAAAGAACGAAAAAATCTGTCTTGGAAGAAGTACAGCCGGAATGCTCCTTAGAAACAAGAATGATAAGACTTTGTCTCATGTACTTTGAATGTGTTTTCAGGGGCAACCAGTCCCTGAGGAAAGACTTCATGCTTGGTAAAGTAAAAGGTCAGCGAAAAAAGAGGAAGACCCTCGACAAGATGGATTGATACAGTGGCTGCAACAATGAGCTCAAGCATGTCAAGGATTATGAGGGTAGCGCAGGAATGGGCAGTGTTCCGTTGTGTTGTTCTTCTTAGGGTTACTATGAGTTGGAAATGACTCGACAGCACCTAACAAGAAAACAACAACTCTCTTGCTATTCTTTCAGGATAAAACTGAAATCTACTCACCAACACCCAGCTTTAATATTCCACCTTTACACTCTTATCTGCACAGTATTTTGATTTTCCTTTTTTCTGTCAAATTGATGTTTTTAAATCTTTCCTAATATGTGTACATATGTGCTTATTTAAAAGCAATGGCCTTCTAATTGCTTTGCCCAGAACTTCACATTAATAGAATACATCTAAATTTTGTTGAAATAATTACTGAATAATAATAATAATGGTATAAGTACCATTGTTATTATAGAAATGATGCTCAAAATAATACTATTACTAAGTAACACAATATTTGCTATATTCTGGAAGATAGTCTAAGAAATTTATATATGTTAGCTAGATTATTACCAAAATTACTACAGCAACATATTTATCAGATGTGGAAATCTTGTCACTACGTTAATAAATGTCAGAGGGGTATTTGAAACCTGGCATTTATACTCTAGAAATCATAATCTTAATTATTATGTTTACTGTTATATATATGTATTTTTTATATGTCATTTTAAAAATTTATTACATTATCAGAAATACTACCAACTTGTTTTTCACAACTTAAGCATAAGATTTTATTTTTACATTTATTTTTAAAAAAGGCACCAGTATGTAACTTTAAATTGAAGAAAGTACTGAAGAATATTTTCTGTTGTTACTCTACATACTGTTCAGAATACAAACTCTTAGCTCTGTATACCATTGTAAAAGTTTACAATGGTACACTAAATTTCCTATTTTTGAGAGTACTAGTGTTCAAATATTTTTAATCTTCTCTAGTCAGTTAAGATCTAAAAAAGTAAACTACACTGATATTTGATTTGGGATGAATTTTATAGAATCTCAACACTGATTAGTTTCAGAAGAATAGCAGTGCCAAAGTTTAAATCAATAGAATGACCCTTGATAAAGACAGCAATATTAGCATAAATTTATATATTGCTCACTAAATTCCGTGCACTGTCCTAAGCACTTTATTTATATTAACTTCCTTAGTCCTCTTTTCAAATCTATAAGTTTTTTTAAAATTATTAGTATTACTTCATCATTATTCATGAGGAAATGAAGAAACTAAAAATTAACTTAAAGTCACACAGGTACTGAATGGTAGAGATTCAAAGATCTACTTGGTACTTCTGCATAATGTTTTCTTTAACAGGAAACTCTCAAAAGATATTTTTGAATAAATGGAAACTAAAATGTTGAAACAAAGAAGATAAATCAATGAGTCTGCAATTCATTTTAATTAAATTTTATATCTATAGATGTACAACATAAATACAAATACAGAAAAAATATGTGTTAAATTTGGAAATAAGAATTCACAATTTTATATTTCTGCAAGATTATCTAGAAAAGTGATTGCTGATATTACTATCAAAAATCAGATCCCAACATTTTTCTGTGTGGAGCATATCTACAAACTGGTTATTGTCCTATTGGGAATTAAAATTTATTTTTAGGTATAGATAAGGATTCTTATTCAAATGTGACGGTATTCAGTGTTGGGCAAGCTGTGTGGGACAAGACCAGAAATCTTGTTAAAGCAAATGAAAAATATCAAAGGCAAAGGGAGCAAAGTGTTATACACAGAAAAACAGATACTGCAAAGAAAACACACATATACATCACGTGGTATGCCGAACAAAATATCAAACATGAAATAAAGTAAAAAACAAAGTACTAATATTACAAGTATGAAAGCCAGGCTCCAATCCAGGGGAGCAATTTAACAAAAATGAACAAATAAGGAAAAGATTTCAAAAAGTTATTCTGAACTATAATCAAAATAGATAATACTATAAATATCTGAAACCTAAAGTTTGTAAGTGAAGGAAATTAATACTATCGGCACAGCATCTTGCCAGCAGGTTTGGGCATAGTTAGAAAGAACGGTCTTGATACTACGTCATCCTTTTCAGGTTAAAAAAAAAAAAAAAGAACTTATTTATTTTTCAGAAGTGAAACTAATGGAGAACTGTGATAATTGTCACGTTTACAAAATGACAAATACATGTCCTTATATAAGGTAGCATTACTTCTCTTACAAATGTAACATTGTTTTCTTTATCAGTGTCAAAATGTATTTGCGAATTGACTCAGGTTTATTGTCTTTAAGCAGAGAATTCTAATCTGAATTTCCTAGATAAGAAAGATAAATCAGAAATATGTTAGATGTATACATAACCAAACCCATTGTCGTCAGGTCAATTCCCACTCATAGCAACCCTCTAGGACAGAATGGAACTCCCCCACAGAGTTTCCAAGGAGTGACTGGAGGATTTGAACTGTCAACCTTTTAGCTAGCAGCTAAGCTCTTAACCATTGTGCCACCAGGGCTCTATATATATACACAGATGATATATATGTCATATATATGATATACAGATATCAGAATGTATTTATTTACCACCTAAGTGATATCTAGAAAAATACATTATTATTTTCTATACAAAACATAACTGGTTGGTGATAAAATCACAGTTTAGGAATGAATATTTATTAAACACCTATTATGAACCAGGTGCTGCACAAAAGACTTGGTATATGCAACCTGATTTAATTCTCCCAAAAAACGAGACCTGAAACTAATATGGCTGCCTATCCTTGTGTTAAATAATATTGGAATCAGAATTTTATCGATTCCTATGTTATATAAGGAAACCCTGGTGGCGTAGTGGTTAAGTGTTATGGCTACTAACCAAAGGATCGGCAGTTTGAATGCTCCTTGGGAAATCTATGGGGCAGTTCTACTCTGCAGTGTAGGGTCGCTATGAGTCGGAATCGACTGGACGGCACTGGGTTTGGTTTTGGGTTTACGATATATAAGAAAACCCTGGTAGTGTAGTGGTTAAGTGCTACAGCTACTAACCAAAAGGTCACAGTTGGAATCCACCAGGTGCTCCTTGGAAAATCTATGGGGCAGTTCTACTCTGTCATGTAGGGTTGCTATGAGTCAGAATCAACTGGACGGCACTGGGTTTGGTTTTGGGTTTACGATATATAAGAAAACCCTGGTAGTGTAGTGGTTAAGTGCTACAGCTACTAACCAAAAGTCACAGTTGGAATCCACCAGGTGCTCCTTGGAAACTCTATGGGGCAGTTATACTCTGTCCTGTAGTGTCACTATGAGTCAAAATCAACTTGACGGCAACAGGCTTAGTTTTATTTTTGTTTTTTTTATGTTCTATAAACTCAAGACACCCCCAAAAAGAATAATAATTTAGCTGTTATTTCAAGAAATACCTGCTCCTCGAATATAAGACTGAAAATCAATTAAACATCTTACTTATCAAAATTAACTTCTCACTCATCATGACACACATCAAAACTATTGTATCATTAATTCTGACCAATCCCAACCAGTTCTCTTCATTGTAAAGTTCTTTATAAAATTACCAAGTCCAGTCCCCAAACTCTATAAAGATCTTTCCATAATTTCCCAAACTGAGATACAACTAAATGTCTATCAAATTGGTGTCCACCCTCGTTCAAGTAGATCCAATAAATATAGTTTTACCTGGTCAATAGGTTTTACTGATAGTATTTGTGGGGACAACTGTTAAGAACCATGAGGTAATTATGCTTTAAAATCTTTAAATTACCTCCAGGATCACAGGTATAGTGAGTTGAGAAGCCTGGGTTGAAACCAAGGCCTTTTACTTTCCATCGGCCAGGGCTTTGTATAACTGGAAATTGGCTTTCCGTAGAAAAACTTCAGCATTTGCTTATTCCTGGTATAAAGTCTACTGTTTTTTGTTACACTTCTGAGAATTTAACACATTCAGTTTTGGGTAATGAAGATTTTTACTGGACTTTGAATAGGTGGAATTGTACTACTTATTCAGATGTGATATTTGAGCAAGAAGTTATCTGAACCAAAACCGAAACAAACAAAAAAAGCAAAAAAATATTTTTCAAAGTAAAGACAGGTAGATTAAGGAAGAGTAATACTTTTCATACTTGACATTTATAACAGTTAACTTTTTGGCTTTATTTTGTGTCTTGGGCAACATTCTATTTTATAAACACGTTGTGTAGTCTGAAAATTGGAGTCATTTTTGAACATCTGATGATATTAACTGACCTTGGTGTTAAGCTGAGAACTCAGAATAACCTTTTAACTGAAGCTTAGAGCATTCAGACAGAGATTCTGAACAACTTCAATTTGTCTTTGAATACAACCTTTGCAGGATGAATGCAAAAATGTTCCCAGGCTCTTTTTCTATCCCTTTATCATGGATGAATGACTTAAAGATCACATCATCACAAGTCTAAGAAGCAGCCTTTAACTGAGTGGTGGAAGAAACCCCAAAAAATCTCCTGCTCAGTTTTTATATGAAGAACGCAGAATTTCCATTGATTTCAAGGAATAAATGCATTATTTAAAAGTTAATTTTACCAAAAAGGTAATAGAGAGATGGAGACTATTCGAATGGGCTGCACAGTATTCAATTCCTTATATCTGTAAAAGCTTACTTTGTTTTGCTTTGATTTTCAGATTTTAGTCTGCCAAAGTGACTATTTAATGTAATAGAAATATCATTACTGAAATATTGCAATGGACAAGCTGTATCAAATTAAGCAAGATGTATTGAACAATCTTCACCTATAAATATGAAGGCCCAAGTGCAATGATCCACTATAAATGCGTATACTTTACAATCTTCTTAAGGACACAGAGTTTGGTGGTTACTTCCTTTGTTGTTGTTTTTTTGTTGACTCTTACAACCCAGTACTTAAATGGTCCCTGAAAAAAAAAAAAAAAGAAGGGTAGGTTACGAGGTAATATTTACTGAATGAATGAAATAGAAAATAAAAAATAAAATTAGTTTATTTACTTCATCTGAATAAAATATTTGAGAAATATTGACTAAAACAGGCCCTTAGCCTTTTTTTTTCTTTTGATAACCAAAGAAAAAAAAAATCTCTTTGCTATTCATGAAATGGAATATTAATGTAGAGTATTTGTTTCTCAAAGTCTAAATGTAAGTGGTTACTTTTCCCAGTGTTATGAATGTTTGGACGAAAATTCCAGTTGAATTGATACATCAGAGTAAATCAAATTAAAAAACAAACATGCGATGCTCAACATAAATGTTTTATAAGCAAAATAAAAGATAAAAACGTGTAGGAGATGTCATTGCTGAAAAAAGGGTAAATAAAATGAAATTATAGTACACTCTATTCCATTTTTCATTTTAGAGGACAATGCTTCAATAGGTATTTTGAATCTTATTTGCAAATAATGTATTATGGTTCTAATTTTCTTCATTCTGTATGCAATTTGCCTAAACAAATAAAATATTTTAATATGTCTAGTGCAGTATTGTGCTATCATTTGTATCAATTTTAATTTGTTTGAATCTACTATTTAGATGCATAGAAAGTTTTTATTGTGATTAAGATAGCTGATTGCTTTGACAATAGCGGTTTTACCATATCATACGGTAGCTGAAGATTTAGAAAACATTTAAAATTTTCTTGGATTGCGTTATAAAGTATAATAACTATTGAGAAATCTAAACATGTGCCTTGAAGAAAATAGTCAGAATAAATTATCCATTTTCAGGGCATTCATAAACATTTCAATAATTAGCTCAGAAGGGAACCAGTTGCAAAAATCTCTGGTCATATGAAACTATTAATGCAAAACTGTCAAAGTCTGAACATTTGAACCAAAATTTGTTATTGTTTTTACTAAACCAGGAGCCCTGGTGGCACAGTAGTTAAGAGCTATGTCTGCTTACGAAAAGATCAGCTTTATGAATCTACCAGCTGCTACTTGGAAATCCTCCGGGCAGTTCTACTCTGTCCTGTAAGGTCACAATGAGTTGGAATCAACTTGATGGCAACGAGTTTTTTTTGGGGGGGGGTGGGTTGGCTACACCAATTGTCATCTACTTTACTGTCATTCCCCTCATGAATAGGATTGTCATCTCAAATAGTTTTCCATTTAGCAAACATAATATTGTCTATTCACAACCATATTAAAATTTATTAAAGGAAAAGTTGATGTGGTGCACTGTTGTTAAATGCTAAATCTTTACTTATTTATTTATTAACCAACCTGTTACGCCTAATCGATTTCGACTCATAGTGACCTTATAGGACAGAGTAGAACTGCCCCACAGAGTTTCCAAGGATTGGCTGGTAGATTTGAACTGCCAACATTTTGGTTAGCAAACGTAGCTCTTAACCACTAAGATATCAAGGAACGTACATTTGTTTGTCAATGATACATTTTGTTTTCAAACGTGTTCTGCCATTTATGTTCTTAATATTCGTGTATAACAAATAAGAAATACTTGCAAAGTGCAATGGATTTCTCTTTGTATATGGCCTTTCTGGCCCTGAGTTTGTAGTTCTGCCAAGATTATTTTCTAGGCCACAGTCCTTCAAAGGAATTGGACTGTTTGCTGTGCAAATAATGTGTGTCCCTTTCAGGGACTGGTCAGTCTACTATGCTAATTGGGTACTTAAAACTACCCAGTAGTTTTGAGTGACTTGCTTATATAAGCAGCCAACTCAACCTACAGAGGTTTTTGATCTAGAAACATAGAGTGAAAGAGAAGGAGCTGTAACACTGAAGATGGCAAGATACAGTGCCAGACAGGCGAGAAGCAGCAATAAATGGAGAGAAGCTGCTGGATGATGTCAGAGCCTGGAGGCGGTAGGCCCAAGTGAACGGACTGCCTGCAGGCACGACTCAGAAGGACCTGAAACCTGTCTGGGTTGGAAGCTGTCCTGGTTGAAGAACTGTACTCTGTCTTCTGGGTTGTATCCAGTATTTTCCAAGTTGATTCTGATCTCAAGTTGTAACATGTTACTTTTCCAAAAAACCACTTAACTAAGTACAGTCCGAGAGTTCTGTAAGACATTGTAATGAATTACCAAACCCATAGTTAGGAGGAAGGTACTGGTGAGAGGGAGAATAGCTTGTGTTAGAGATGATGGAGCAGTACAGCAGTTTGGAGAAATTTGACATCTTTAATTTCCACCTCAGAGGAACCAGGTTTGTGTTGATTCTTTTTTTTTTTTAATTAACTTTTATTAAGCTTCAAGTGAACGTTTACAAATCCAATCAGTCTGTCACATATAAGTTTACATACATCTTACTCCCTACTCCCAATTGCTCTCCCCCTATTGAGTCAGCCCTTTCAGTCTCTCCTTTCGTGACAATTTTGCCAGCTTCCCTCTCTCTCTATCCTCCCATCCCCCCTCCAGACAAGAGTTGCCAACACACTCTCAAGTGTCCACCTGATTTAATTAGCTCACTCTTCATCAGCGTCTCTCTCCCACCCGCTGACCAGTCCCTTTCATGTCTGATGAATTGTCTTCGGGGATGGTTCCTGTCCTGTGCCAACAGAAGGTCTGGGGAGCATTGCCGCCGGGATTCCTCTAGTCTCAGTCAGACCATTAAGTATGGTCTTTTTATGAGAATTTGGGGTCTGCATCCCACTGATCTCCAGCTCCCTCGGGAGTTCTCTGTTGCACTCCCTGTCAGGGCAGTCATCGATTGTGGCCGGGCACCAACTAGTTCTTCTGGTCTCAGGATGGTGTAGGTCTCTGACTCATGTGGCCCTTTCTGTCTCTTGGGCTCTTAGTTGTCATGTGACCTTGGTGTTCTTCATTTTCCTTTGCTCCAGGTGGGTTGAGATCAATTGATGCATCTTAGATGGCTGCTTGTTAGCATTTAAGACCCCAGACGCCACATTTCAAAGTGGGATGCAGAATGTTTTCATAATAGAATTATTTTGCCAATTGACTTAGAAGTCCCCTCAAACCATGTTCCCCAGACCCCCGCCCCTGCTCCGCTGACCTTTGAAGCATTCATTTTATCCTGGAAAATTCTTTGCTTTTGGTCCAGTCCAATTGAGCTGACCTTCCATGTATTGAGTGTTGTCTTTCCCTTCACCCAAAGCAGTTCTTATCTACTGATTAATCAATAAAAAACCCTCTCCCTCCCTCCCGCCTTCGTAACCACAAAAGTATGTGTTCTTTTCAGTTTTTACTATTTCTCAAGATCTTATAATAGTGGTCTTATACAATATTTGCCCTTTTGCCTCTGACTAATTTCGCTCAGCATAATGCCTTCCAGGTTCCTCCATGTTATGAAATGTTTCACAGATTCGTCACTGTTCTTTATCGATGTGTAGTATTCCACTGTGTGAATATACCACAATTTATTTATCCATTCATCCGTTGACGGACACCTTGGTTGCTTCCAGCTTTTTGCTATTGTAAACAGAGCTGCAATAAACATGGGTGTGCATATATCTGTTTGTGTGAAGGCTCTTGTATCTCTAGGGTATATTCCGAGGAGTGGGATTTCTGGGTTGTATGGTAGTTCTATTTCTAACTGTTTAAGATAACGCCAGATAGATTTCCAAAGTGGTTGTACCATTTTACATTCCCACCAGCAGTGTATAAGAGTTCCAATCTCTCCACAGCTTCTCCAACATTTATTATTTTGTGTTTTTTGGATTAATGCCAGCCTTGTTGGTGTGAGATGGAATCTCATCGTAGTTTTAATTTGCATTTCTCTAATGGCTAATGATCGAGAGCATTTTCTCATGTATCTGTTGGCTGCCTGAATATCTTCTTTAGTGAAATGTGTGTCCATATCCTTTGCCCATTTCTTGATTGGTTTGTTTGTCTTTTTGTGGTTGAGTTTTGACAGAATCATGTGGATTTTAGAGATCAGGCGCTGGTCTGAGATGTCATAGCTGAAAATTCTTTCCCAGTCTGTAGGTGGTCTTTTTACTCTTTTGGTGAAGTCTTTAGATGAGCATAGGTGTTTGATTTTTAGGAGCTCCCAGTTATCGGTTTTCTCTTCATCATTTTTGGTAATGTTTTGTATTCTGTTTATGCCTTGTATTAGGGCTCCTAGAGTTGTCCCTATTTTTTCTTCCCTGGTCTTTATCATTTTAGTCTTTATGTTTAGGTCTTTGATCCACTTGGAGTTAGTTTTTGTGCATGGTGTGAGGTATGGGTCCTGTTTCATTCTTTTGCAAATGGATATCCAGTTATGCCAGCACCATTTGTTAAAAAGACTATCTTTTCCCCAATTAACGGACACTGGGCCTTTGTCAAATATCAGCTGCTCATACGTGGATGGATTTATGTCTGGGTTCTCAATTCTGTTCCATTGGTCTGTGTGCCTGTTGTTGTACCAGTACCAGGCTGTTTTGACTACTGTGGCTGTATAATAGGTTCTGAAGTCAGGTAGAGTGAGACCTCCCACTTTCTTCTTCTTTTTCAGTAATGCTTTGCTTATCTGGGGCTTCTTTCCCTTCCATATGAAATTGGTGATTTGTTTCTCTATCCCCTTAAAATATGACAATTGGAATTTGGATCAGAAGTGCGTTATATGTATAGATGGCTTTTGGTAGAATAGACATTTTTACTATGTTAAGTCTTCCTATCCATGAGCAAGGTATGATTTTCCACTTAAGTATGTCCTTTTGAATTTCTTGTAGTAGAGCTTTGTAGTTTTCTTTGTATAGGTCTTTTACATCCTTGGTAAGATTTATTCCTAAGTATCTTATCTTCTTGGGGGCTACTGTGAATGGTATTGATTTGGTTATTTCCTCTTCGGTTTTCTTTCTGTTGATGTAGAGGAATCCAAGTGATTTTTGCATGTTTGTTTTATAACCTGAGACTCTGCCAAACTCTTCTATTAGTTTCAGTAGTTTTCTGGAGGATTCCTTAGGGTTTTCTGTGTATAAGATCATGTCATCTGCAAATAGTGATAACTTTACTTCCTCCTTGCCAATCCGGATACCCTTTATTTCTTTGTCTAGCCTAATTGCTCTGGCTAGGACTTCAAGTATGATGTTGAATAAGAGCGGTGATAAAGGGCATCCTTGTCTGGTTCCCGTTCTCAAGGGAAATGCTTTCAGGTTCTCTCCATTTAGAGTGATATTGGCTGTTGGCTTTGCATAGATGCCCTTTATTATGTTGAGGAATTTTCCTTCAATTCCTATTTTGGTAAGAGTTTTTATCATGAATGGGTGTTGGACTTTGTCAAATGCCTTTTCTGCATCAATTGATAAGATCATGTGGTTTTTATCTTTTGTTTTATTTATGTGATGGATTGCATTAATGGTTTTTCTGATATTAAACCAGCCTTGCATACCTGGTATAAATCCCACTTGATCATGGTGAATTATTTTTTTGATGTGTTGTTGGATTCTATTGGCTAGAATTTTGCTGAGGATTTTTGCATCTATGTTCATGAGGGATATAGGTCTATAATTTTCTTTTTTTGTAATGTCTTTACCTGGTTTTGGTATCAGGGAGATGGTGGCTTCATAGAATGAGTTGGGTAGTATTCCGTCATTCTCTATGCTTTGAAATACCTTCAGTAGTAGTGGTGTTAACTCTTCTCTGAAAGTTTGGTAGAACTCTGCAGTGAAGCCGTCCGGGCCAGGGCTTTTTTTGGTTGGAAGTTTTTTGATTACCGTTTCAATCTCTTTTTTTGTTATGGGTCTATTTAGTTGTTCTACTTCTGAATGTGTTAGTTTAGGTAGGTAGTGTTTTTCCAAAAATTCATCCATTTCTTCTAGGTTTTCAAATTTGTTAGAGTACAATTTTTCATAATAATCTGAAATGATTCTTTTAATTTCATTTGGTTCTGTTGTGATGTGGTCCTTCTCGTTTCTTCTTCGGGTTATTTGTTTCCTTTCCTGTATTTCTTTAGTCAGTCTAGCCAATGGTTTATCCATTTTGTTAATTTTTTCAAAGAACCAGCTTTGGGCTTTGTTAATTCTTTCAATTGTTTTTCTGTTCTCTAATTCATTTAGTTCAGCTCTAACTTTTATTATTTGTTTTCTTCTGGTGCCTGATGGGTTCTTTTGTTGCTCACTTTCTATTCATTCAAGTTGTAGGGACAGTTCTCTGATTTTGGCTCTTTCTCCTTTTTGTATGTGTGCATTTATCGATATAAATTGGCCTCTGAGCACTGCTTTTGCTGTGTCCCAGAGGTTTGGATAGGAAGTATTTTCATGCTCGTTGCATTCTATGAATTTCTTTATTCCCTCCTTGATGTCTTCTATAACTCAGTCTTTTTTCAGAAGGGTATTGTTCATTTTCCAAGTATTTGATTTCTTTTCCCTAGTTTTTCTGTTATTGATTTCTAGTTTTATTGCCTTGTGGTCTGAGAAGATGCTTTGTAATATTTCAATGTTTTGGACTCTGCAAAGATTTGTTTTATGACCTAATATGTGGTCTATTCTAGAGAATGTTCCATGTGCGCTAGAAAAAAAAGTATATTTTGCAGCAGTTGGGTGGAGAGTTCTGTATAAGTCAATGAGGTCAAGTTGGTTGATTGTTGTAAGTAGGTCTTCCGTGTCTCTATTGAGCTTCTTACTGGTTGTCCTGTCCTTCTCCGAAAGTGGTGTGTTGAAGTCTCCTACTATAATTGTGGAGGTGTCTATCTCACTTTTCAATTCTGTTGAAATTTGATTTATGTATCTTGCAGCCCTGTCATTGGGTGCGTAAATATTTAATATGGTTATGTCTTCCTGATCAATTGTCCCTTTTATCGTTATATAGTGTCCTTCTTTATCCTTTGTGGTGGATTTAAGTCTAAAGTCTATTTTGTCAGAAATTAATATTGCTACTCCTCTTCTTTTTTGCTTATTGTTTGCTTGATATATTTTTTTCCATCCTTTGAGTTTTAGTTTGTTTGTGTCTCTAAGTCTAAGGTTTGTCTCTTGTAGGCAGCATACAGATGGATCGTGTTTCTTTATCCAGTCCGTGTCTCTCTGTCTCTTTATTGGTGCATTCAGTCCATTTACATTCATCGTAATTATAGATAAATAAGTTTTTAGTGCTGTCATTTTGATGCCTTTTCATGTGAGTTGTTGGCCATTTCATTTTTCCACATACTTTTTTGTGCTGAGACGTTTTTCTTAGTAAATTGTGCGATCCTCGTTTTCATAGTGTTTGACTTTATGTTAGTTGAGTCGTTACATTTTTCTTGGCTTTTATCTTGAGTTATGAAGTTATACCTTTTTGTGGTTACCTTATTATTTACCCCTATTTTTCTAAGTAAATACCTAACTTGTATCATTCTATATTGCCTTGTATCACTCTCCATCTGGCAGTTCAATGCCTCCTGTATTTAGTCCCTCTTTTTGATTATTGTGATCTTTTACCTATTGACTTCCATGATTCCCTGTTATGTGTATTATTTTATTTATTTATTTATTTTTAATTAATCTTAATTCGTTTGTTTTTGTGATTTCCCTATTTGAGTTGATATCAGGACGTTCTGTTTTGTGACCTTGTATTGTGCTGGTATCTGATATTATTGTTTTTCTGACCAAACAATATCCTTTAGTATTTCTTGTAGCTTTGGTTTGGTTTTTGCAAATTCTCTAAACTTGTGTTTATCTGTAAATATCTTAATTTCGCCTTCATATTTCAGAGAGAGTTTTGCTGGATATATGATCCTTGGCTGGCAGTTTTTCTCCTTGAGTGCTCTGTATGTGTCGTCCCATTCCCTTCTTGCCTGCATGGTTTCTGCTGAGTAGTCTGAACTTATTCTTATTGATTCTCCCTTGAAGGAAACCTTTCTTTTCTCCCTGGCTGCTTTTAAAATTTTCTGTTTATCTTTGGTTTTGGCGAGTTTGATGATAATATGTCTTGTTGCTTTTCTTTTTGGATCAATCTTAAATGGGGTTCGATGAGCATCTTGGATAGATATCCTTTCGTCTTTCATGATGTTAGGGAAGTTTTTTGTCACGAGTTCTTCAACTATTTTCTCTGTGTTTTCTGTCCCCCCTCCCTGTTCTGGGACTCCAATCACTCGCAAGTTATCCTTCTTGATAGATTCCCACATGATTCTTAGGGTTTCTTCATTTTTTTAAATTCTTTTATCTGATTTTTTTTCAGCTATGTTGGTGTGGATTCCCTCGTCCTCCAGATGTCCCAGTCTACATTCTAATTTCTCGAGTCTGCTCCTCTGACTTCCTATTGCATTGTCTAATTCTGTAATTTTATTGTTAATCTTTTGGATTTCTACATGCTGTCTCTCTATGGATTCTTGCAACTTATTAATTTTTCCACTATGTTCTTGAATAATCTTTTTGAGTTCTTCAACAGTTTTATGAGTGTGTTCCTTGGCTTTTTCTGCAGTTTGCCTTATTTTGTTTGTGATGTCTTGAAGCATTCTGTAAATTAGTTTTTTATATTCTGTATCTGATAATTCCAGGATTGTATCTTCATTTGGGAAAGATTTTGATTCTTTTGTTTGGGGGGTTGGAGAAGCTGTCATGGTCTGCTTCTTTATGTGGTTTGATATGGACTGCTGTCTCCGAGCCATCACTGGGAAACTAGTTTTTCCAGAAAATCCGCTAAAAAAAATGCAGTCAGATCCCTATCAGAGTTCTCCCTCTGGCTCAGGCTATTTGGATGTTAATGAAGCTGCCTGGGGAGGGTGGGGGAGAGATCAGAGAGATAGGAGAGTAGCACCTCAGAATATAGCCAGAGTTGCTTGTCTTGCTTGGAATGACTATTATATCTGAGATTTCTGTGGGGCGCGTCGCCTATGTGTGCTGGCTGTGTGGAGATTGCCCCCGGGGGGTCTGGCCCGCTAGAGTCACAGTCAGATCCTCCGCTATCAGCCCCACGCCCAAGGTTAAGGTTCCCCTACTGGGACGGTGCACTCCCGGCTCCGAAATCAGGCGCTGCCTCCCGGGGACTCCCCATCCCACCAGCCACGTCGCCGCGCTGCCTCTGCAAACTGGCTGGGCTCCCCCCCGGGGTCAGCTCAGGATAGCGGAGCAGCTCCCCGCGCCTCTGCCGCGACCGTGCTTCCCAGCTGGGACGCCGGTCTCCCCGCTCCAAGACCAGTCACTGCCTCCCGGGGACTTTTCCCACCAGCTGCGCCACCACACCACCTGCGAAAACTGGCTGGGCCCCCCCCGTGGTCAAATTGGGGGATGGTGCTGCTCCCCTCGCTTATGTGGCGCCCGCGCCCTGCCAAAAACCCGGCGGGATGGCTCCCCGGTTGGGAAGCTGCTCTCCCTGCTCCAAGACCAGTCACTGCCTCCCGGGGACTTCTCCCACCGGCCGTGCCTCCACGCCTCCCGCGCGAACCGGCTGGACCCCCCCAGGGTCAGTTCAGCAGGATGGAGCTGCTCCCTGGGCTTATGCGGCTCCCGCGGCCCTCCAAAATCCCGGCGGGACAGCTCCCCGGCTGGGACGCTGCTCTCCCCGCTCCAAGACCTGTCACTGCCTCCCGGGGGCTTTTCCCACTGGCTGCACTGCCACGCTGCCCGCGTGAACCGGCTGGGCCCCCTCCCGGAATGAGTTCGGGGGCTAGGGCTGGGCCCCTTGTTTGTGCCGTCTGCCCCCCGGGCTCTGCCCCAAATCGGGTGCCGAATGTCACCTGACTGGTACGCTGGCTCCAGGCTCTGAAAACAATCGCTGCCTCCCCGTATTTGTTCGTTCTCCGTCTCTAAATCTGTGTTTGTTGTTCAGGGTTCGTTGATTGTTATGTATGTGATCGATTCACTTGTTTTTCCGAGTCTTTGTCACAAGAGGGATCCGCGGTAGCGTCCACCTAGTCCGCCATCTTGGCCCTGCTCTACTGTTGATTCTTATTAAAGAAATTCATTTAACCTTTTAACGTAACCTGCTGATTCACTAAAAAAAAAAAAAAAAAAGGATTTTACTTTTACTTTAGTTGTTTTTAGGTGCCGTTGTATCGGTTCCCACTCATAGCAACACTACGCACAACAGAACGAAACACTGCCTAGTCCTGCGCCATCTTCACAATTGTTGCTATGCTTGAGCCCATTGTTGCAGCTGCTGTGTCAATCCACTTCACTGAGGGTCTTCCTCTTTTTAGTTGACCCTCTACTTTACCAAGCATGATGTCCTTCTTCAGAGACTTATCCCTCCTGATAACATGTCCAAAGTATTTGAGACACAGTCTCACCATCCTTGCTTCTAAGGAGCATTCTGTTTGTACTTCTCCCAAGACAGATTTGTTTGTTCTTTTGGCAGTCTGTGGTATATTCAATATTCTTTACCAACACCACAATTCAAAGGCATCAATTCTTCTTAAGTTTTCCTTATTCATTGTCCAGCTTTCACTTGCATATGAGGCAATTGAAAACACCATGGCTTGGGTCAGGCGCACCTTAGTCTTCAAGGTGACACCTTTGCTTTTCAGTACTTTAAAGAGGTCTTTTGCAGCTGATTTGCCCAATGCAATGTGTCTATCGATTTCTTGTCTGCTGCTTTTGTGGGTGTTGATTGTGGATCCAAGGAAAATGAAATCCTTGACAACCTCAATCTGTTCTCCATTTATCATGATGTTGTTTATTGGTCCAGTTATGAGGATTTTGTTTTCTTTATGTTGAGTTGTAATGCATACTTACTTTACTAAGTAAGATACTTACACAACGCTTGGAAAAAATATATATACTTGTGTGTGTGTACATGTGTGTGTGGTGATTTCCCCACCAGCTACTTTAACAGAATAATATTTGCATTTCAAAATGCTTCTTCCAATATCACATGAAATAATTTTACATAACAGTGCTAATAAAATAGGAGTCCTCGTGATGCAGTGGCTAAAGTGCTTGGCTGCTAACTAAATGGTCAGTGGTTCAAACCCACCAGCCACTCTAGGAAAAAGATACACCAGTCTGCTTCCATAGAGATTTATAGCATTGGAAACTCTATGGGGTAGTTCTACTCTGTCCTATAGGGTTGTTGTGAGTCAGAATCAACTCTACAGTAGGGGGGTGGGGTTTTTTTGGTGATAATTTGCTGCAATTTGATATTATACAATTTTCACATAAGGTTGCATAATGAATATTTTCAATATCTGTATATAATGTTGAAAATATTATCCTATCCTCTTTATGTATATGCAGTACTGTATTTAGAAAAATCCATCTTTAAGTTACTTTTGCTTAACATTATGTATTAATTTATTAACATGAACTTTTAAAATTGTGCATTTTTTGTTTCTTTCACCTTCATTTTTAATGGAATATTTATAAAGTGTGTAGCATAAAATACATTTAACAGCTTAAAGGCAATCAGTGGAGTAATTAAATATTATAAAGACACATTTTCAACTAACATATTACCTTTACTATTTGAATCATAATAAAATTTGCAAATACCCACCTGATATATGCAAATGAAAAAAATACAGTGTGAAAATAAATAAAATTAAATTAAATAGAAAGAGTGTAAAAATGACATGAGGGCAGTGTTTGACCTCCTCTAATTTCTCAGTGAGGAAGGAGAATTAAGATCAACAGATCAAAGATGATTCCTGCGAGGCAGAGATCAGGCATGCCTTCTCTGTCTGCCATGTTTACCAACTCTGACACCAACCATCCCTTGCACGGCACCCTCTGCTTCCCTGCTGGATTCAATAATTCATTTCAATGGCCACAAAAACCCACAGGCCATACGCATAATTATGGGGTTCATTAGGGAAATAACAGGTTACAACTCAGGCCTAGGACTACTCAAGGATACAGTTCTTCCATCAAGACCGCCTGTTCCCATCCATGCTCCCAGGCATGCCTCTCCCTGGCTCTCAGTCTCTGCCCAAAGGTACTCAGCTTTCTCTGTGGGATGGGAAGCCCACAAACTCTCTCCTGCTGCTGGGCCTCTGCTGCTCTCCTTCTCTGCTACCAGGAACTTCTCAGTGCAGGGATTCCAGGTCCAAAGGATGTGCTGGCTCCTGACCATTCTTCCTTGGCGGAAGTGAGATTCTTTCTGTCCCACCTCTGGGGTCATGCACCTCAAGCTCAGAGGGATGGCAAAACTGACCAATCCCTTTGGTGGGCTGTAATTACCATATCTGCACAGTCCCACCAAATCACTTGGGTGGGAAATACAAGATCAGGGCTAGAAAGGCCACATAAAAGTGATCCATCACACTGCAGTGAGGTTCTACACACTAAAACATACACATACATATTAAATGTGTGTATGTAACTTATATTCTTATGCACATCTTATATATAACTTAAATCATATATAACAAAAAACCTATAAGACACTTGCCCCAAAATGGACCATGGTATGATATCTCTGTTTCTCTGTAATTTGGAAGATGGTTTCATGGTCCATGAGTAACAGATGGTCTATAAACTTCTTCCTGACCTACATATTTGGTTTACCATTGTTAAATACCTATTGTTGATTTTTATCCTTTGTATAGAATGAAATAAATCTCTGCTTGTAAAAATTACAGGTGGTTGGCAATTTCATGTTTTTAAATTTTTTTTTTTTTGAGAATGCATAGAGAGGAAAAAACGCAAATTTTAAGTTACAAGTATATCATGTGTTAAGAAAGAGGAAATAAGTCAAATGTTTAGGGAAGTACTAAGACTTCATAGAAGAAACCAATGTTTTTGAAATGTGAAAATTTAAGGTGACAGAATGATCAGGCACATCCTGATAGTCAATTCCATTCTGATAAAATGAGAATTTTTATTGTGATTTCTCTCTTATATCCTTTCCTAATTTTTATTATTCTTAGGATTTTATATCATAGTCCATTTTATCTTTATTTTTCCCTCAGTGTTATCTTTTTATAAACCCAGTGTTGTGCTCTTATACTTTCTCTTTTACACATTTCTCTCAAGCAATCTAGTATCATGGATTCTTAACCAAGCATACTTAGCTAAATAGAATAACTGTAACTGGCTGTCCGTTAGTGTCTTAATGGATTCATGTGTTAGTAGAACCTTATTCTCGGATGTACTTCCAGAAGACAAAATTATACACTTAGCTCATAGTCCTCCCTTCAGGGTTTACTAGATGCATCCAATGCTGTTCCAATGAATTGCAGGTCTGTTTCTATGCTGACTTATCATCTCTGCCATGCCAAAATCATGGGGTATTGATAAAACTACAATCCCTGAAATACATTATCTCTAGGATATTCGTTTACTTATTTCATTCCTGATCTACACAACAATTTGTGACTGTAATGGTTATAACAATAATATTCCATTTCCTTATCACGCATATACACTGTATGCATACCATTTCCATTGCTCTTCTTTCTAATTGTTGTTTTCGGAGGAATGCAAAAAGAGTGGACAAGGAACCATGATGGTGCTCTGAATCCCATAAATATTATAGCCTAGAAAATCCTATGGAGCAGTTCTACCTTGTACACATGGGGTCTCTATGAGTCAAAATCCATTCCATTGCACATAACAACAGAATAAATGGCACCTGTGAGCGTGTATGGCATATGTTTCTTAACAATTATCTTAGTGGTTATCTGAAAGAAATTATAGGGGGAAAGTTTTTAGCCCTGGATGGTGCAGTGGTTAAGAGCTTGAATCCACCAGCTGCTTCTTGGAACTGTCCCTATGGGACAGTTCTACTCTGTCCTATAGGGTTGCTATGAGTTAGAATCCACTCTAAGGCAATTGGTTTGGGTCAGCAGCAATTTAACATGTTTTCCTTTATAAGATTCTTGATATGGTGTGTACATACAAAAAAACTTGAGAAAAATTGGTAAATTTTATACAATCAGAGTAATTCTAATAAACAGAAAAAAATGGATTTAAAATAACATAAAAGTTTTTAGAGAGTGTCTTAAATATCGCCTATTTTGATAGGTAATCTATCCATATTCAGGTAAACAGTGTAAAAATATACATTTCATAGTATCTCCTTATTTCTAAAAAGGTTATTTTGAGGGCAGATATCCAGATGTGAAAAGTTCTAAGAGATATATAGTTGAGAATGTTAAGTAAAGAAAAAAGAGGAGTGCTTAATTATAAAAATGGAAGAATTGGAAGTGACCAAGAAAATTGTTGTGGAAAGAAGAAATTATCCTTTTTATATAATCTTAGAACATCTTGCCCTAGGTACATATAAAGGGTAATTGTAATTTAACTTGTATTAATGGTGAAACATTCCACATTAGAGCCGTCTACCTTATTCTAATTTTTAAAAAGGTAGACAACATATGTTTGTCCTTCAAATATTAATATTTTAATTTTTCATGTTAAGCTTCTTTTAGAAATGTAGCTATTCAACCACATGTTTAATTCTCCTCAATTGTCACATTAATTCTTAACTGGAATCATAATATGAATAAATGTTATATAATATTTTTATTGTTCTCTATTTTATTCATATATATTTTATTCGTATATATTCATACAAGGGTATGAAATTCACACTAATTCAGAAAGCAGTGTACTATGTGAAAAAAATATCAGTGATATAATGTGCAACTTTAATTGCTCTCTAGAAACAAGAAGAAAGCAATCAGTGAGAATTTTCATCAGGACTTTCTTTTTTCAAATAATAACTAATTCTTCTCCTAATGGTACATCAAAAACATACAACATTTTATATATTTACATGATTCTGTGAACATTTTATGATTGGATTTTTAATAGTTATAAAGAACATGGAAAATAATATTGTTATATAAGCCCTTTAATCGAGTGGTTGACTGCACCGTAGAAATATACAGTTATTCAATAATATTTTGGAGGACTGTAGAAGTTGTATTAACTCCTTCTCATTTTTTTGTTTCTGGAAGGTTCAGTTCATCTATTCTCCAAACATTAGTAGAGTAACCTCCTGGAGGAAAGAGATTCAAAATTTTTGCTGGTTATTATTTCTCTGTTTTCTCAAATAAAAGCATGCGGTGATGCTTCAATGAGGTAAGATTTCTATTCAGTTAAAGAAAATAAAAATTTTGGAGTCAGAGTGAGAAAAAGATTGAAAATGGAAACTTTGAGACACTTTTCTCGAGTGCACTTGTAGAACTAAAATTTTGCCCAGCATATTTTATGTGCTTGTTGATTATTATTTTATCTGGAGCTTATTTCCAGTTGCTTTGTCTCAAGTTTTTCTGCACTTTTCCTTTCTATAGTTTGTGTAGCTCACATCTTTCACATTTACCTGCTGAGTTTTCTGCTAGTTCATCTTCACAACTTCTGGAGATGTTCCTTATGTCCTGAGTTTTACTGCATTTGGATTTACCTTGCTTTCAAAAATAATGAATTCCTTGGGAAGACTTACTTTTGCATGTGGTCACTGAGCTATATATATATATATTTTTTTTTCTATGTGTTTAGGGAGAAATAATCAATCAATCCATTGCTATCAAGTCAATTCTTATTCATAGCCATCCTATAGGACAGAGTAGTACTGCCCCATAGGGTTTCTAAGGAGAGGCTGATGGATTTCAACTGCCTGACTTTTTGGTTAAGCAGCTGAGCTCTTAACCACTGAACCACCAGGGCTCCAGGAGAAATAGTAGCAGTACAATACTTGCTGAATATATTTACCCTTTAATAATATTTGAGATGACATCTGGCAAGAAACTTCACATAAAATATACTTCTTATAGAATTATGTTGGTTACAATTACTCTGTTAGAAGTCAATGGCTTCCACAGATTCCTATTTATATACTTCTTCAATTCCTAAACAGTTGTCACAAGCATTATTTCGTTTTCTTTTCACAATAACTATGTTAAATGAATGCAGTTAGAAATGATAACATTAGCCACGTTTTAAAGACAAGGAAATCACATCAGAGAATAGTAAAACATTTTCCTGAGAGCCTATGAGCAAGTTCATGACAAGGCTTGGATTACAATGTACGTCTCCACTTTCTAAAAAGTGCTATGGTTCTAGTTGCCTTTGCAAACTCAGCAGTAACAATCATTAAAATAATAAAACTGAATTTGAACACTATTTTGAGAATGTATATTCTTTGAATTTTATTAAAAGGTCAGTATGAATTGCTTCTTTTTGAAAGAAAGCCTCTCTTTTAAAATATACATTGAAACAAATAATAGAAAACAATACCAAATACAGAAGAACATAATTTTTCATGCCAAATGTTCCAGCTATTTTTGGAAAATGACTCAACCATCAAGCGTATAGCTAAATATAATTAATGATAAATTGATTCACCATCTAGATTTTAGATGAAATTTTTTATAAAATATTTTAAATAAGTTTTCACAAAACTTGGTATTTATCATATATTTGATTTAGTATATTATCTTTAGAGAGCATTATATTAGGGTTCTCCAGAAAAACAGAACCAATAGGATAGATATATATAGATACCTATATGTCCATCTATCTATCTCTACATATATGTATATATATTCATGTACATACATATATATGGAGAGAGAGAGAAACAGAGAAGCAGAGAGAGAGAGAGATTTTAAGGAATTGGCTTATGAGATTGTAGGGTTGGAAAGCCCCAAATTCATTGGTCTGGGGACAGACTGGAGACTGGCAGGATATCTGTGTTATAGTCTTGAGGTAAAATTCTTCCTCATTTGTTGTTCTTGAGGTCTTCAACTGAATAGATGAGGCCCACCCACATTATTGAGGGTAATGTCCTTTTTTAATTAAACTAATTGTAAACTTTCATCATATTAACAAAATATTTTCATATCAACATCTAGATTAGTGTTTGACCTGGGCAACATAGGCTAGCCAAGCTGACAAAACTAACCATGAGAATCACTTAAACCTATTTTTAATTAAATAAAGTCATAGAATATAACAACATATTGTAACAGAGAGCTAGTAGTATCTGAATTTTCATTTGATTCTCGTACATGATTTTTTTCTCTGCTGTGGTTTCCTTTCAATTCATTTATTATTTGCATATTTTTCTTACCTTGCTGATCACACAGATGTTGTGTACACCGTTTTTGATAAATTCAGTATTTATATCATCTCAAGAATGGTTTTTATTATTTTCCCTTGAGAATATGTCATATTTTTCTGTGTGTGTGTTTGTATGTTGCATAATTGTACCCTAAACATTATTGATGTTATTCTTTAGACTCAGATTCTGTGACAATCCTCTGAAGAGGGTTGTTACTTTTTTGTTTTTGAAGGCAATTAACTTGCTCAGAATGAAATTGTAAAATGTGTTTCATCATGATAATTGGCTGCTGAAATATTTCTTTCTTTCTTTCTTTTTTTTTTTTGTTTTGCTTAATTGTTTTTTCTTCTTACTTTTGGGTTGTATGAATCTGACCCACTTATGGGTAGTTCAAGATTCATCTAGAGATTTTGGCCAAGTATGTGAACATTATCTGGGGCTGTCCTCATCTAACTCCCTCCTTTCCAGCATTGCCTCCCTCATTTTTCATTAGTTATACTTTCACAGTTTGTGTTCTCTGGTTCTTCAGGCAAGAAAGATGGTAGTTTGCTACCGGAGACTTAGCCACTATGTGTCATGCTGTGATCATGGGTTGCCCTTAGGCTAAGCCATAGAGAGAGTAAACTCATCCTGAGCTGGTTCCTTTTTCCAATTTTCTACTTACTGCCCAAATAAATGCCGGCTTTTTTTTTTGTTTTTGTTTTTTCCCACTTTTCATTCCCTTTAGGTAGTGTCCCCCTTAATCAAATTTGTCATTTTCATCAATGGGAAGATTAGCATGTTAGAAGCTTACTCAGCCTTAATGGAAATAAAGCTATTTATATTTCAATTTTAAATTTCCATTCACCAACTATGTAATACATTTTCCTTCTTTGAGACTTAAAAATCTGTTCATACAAGCATAATTAATAGGTATGTTACAGTAGAATATAATCGGTTAACACATATTTAAAACTAAAGCCAGTAATTATTTGAATGTATGGAATCTGTCTTAATGTTTCTATTCAAATATGAGCCTTTGGGATGAAGCTTTAGAAAACAAATCAAATGCATTTTTATAGACATAGTAAATACAATTAGAAAGCATTAAGAAAATTACATGTGATAAAAATCAGAAACAAAATATGTAAAGGTATGTTTGTTATAGTGATTATCATCCTTCTCTTGGTAAGTGTTTCCATTTTCACTGGAAATTCACCCTTAGACTATACAGTCTATGAGCTTTAGTAGAAGGGATACTCCTTCGCTGTAAGTCCAACCTATTCAGGATAATTTTATCAACAGCAGTTATTAAATCTGGAAGAACTTGTGATCAAACTGAATTCAAAAATGTATACAAAATATATGTTGGGAAATGCTACGGTAAAAAGATGACTACCTTTCTTGCTGGATGGTGTTATATTCACATGTACAGCTGGGCACTGCTGACGCCTTTTATTCACCATGAGAGATAATAACCTTAGGACAAAGCCAACAACTCAAATGGCAGAATAGGAGATAAAAAGAATCTGAATACTTCAAGATTTCATTTAGCTTCTGAATCAAACATATTTTGTCAAGTGCTATACGTCTTGTTTTGTTTAAGACAATTTGAAGCTTATGTTGTTGTTGTTAATCACGATATGAAGTGTCTTCACTGATCCATAAGCTTTCTTAAGAGGTAAAGACAGCGATATTATATTCTCTTGTACTGCATTAATGTACTCCAGTGTGTTAGCGAAATATAAAATAATCCTCTTTATCATGGAAAAAAATTATCTTGTGTTTGCCTATGTCTTTGTCTTTCTTCCTTACTAGGAAATTAGCTTTACTTTTATTCCAGTATTACCACTCCCAATTATAACACCTAACACTTTAAATAAAACCAAACTCATTGCCGTTGAGTTTGTCCCAAATCATAAGGGCTCTATAGGATGGAGTAGAACTGCCCTAGAGGGTTTCCAAGGAGTGGCTGGTAGATTGGAACTGCTGACCTTTTGGTTAGCAGGCTAGCTCTTAACCAGTGCACCACCAAGACTCCGTGCCTAGTACTCAGGAGGTGGTAATAAATGTTCATTAAATGAACACATAAATTGAAGGTGGACAAGAATCAGAAAACAACTATTAGCATATGTGCTTTGTACCTGTGGTAGGCTGAATTATTGTTCACAAATATCAGGTTTCCCTCTCCGTGGGAAGATTTATACACTGATGTCCTTTGCACTTACTGTTAGCTATGTGAATTACCTTGGCCCATAAAATATGTACAGAATTGTAATCTCTCAATTTCAGGCAGAAGTATTTAGAGTGAAAGTATAGTTTGCCATGATATCTTTCTTTGCTTACCTGTGTGGAGATGGAATCAGTATTAGCTGCGGTCTCAATGATAATTCATGTTATGATTAGCTAGGCCATGATTCTCAGTATTATGTAATTATCCTCCATTGTGTGGTATAATGTAAACACCTCAGTGATGTGATTTGATGTGATCAATCAGTTGTAAGGAACCTTTCCCTGAGGGTGAAGCCTGCACCTAATATATAAATAGATGTTCTGGCAAAGCTCACTTGCTTGCTCTGGATCCTGTTTCTGGCTTGTCATCATCTGACCTCAGGTTTTTGAGACATGATCCAGCAGCCTGTCACCTGATCTGCCAAATTTGGGATTTACCAGCTCTGCAGTCACGTGAGTTACAAGTCTGTCATCTGATCTACTGACTTTAGGGTACATCAGGTCCTCAGCCTTCCAGCAGCCTGCGGTCAGACCTGCTGATTCTGGGTTTGTCAGCCCGTACATCCACGTGAGTGAGGAGAAGCCTACAACTGATGCCTGACACTACAAACTTAGGGATTTGTCCTCCTTCACAAAAACATGAGCCAATTCCTTGATATAAATCCCTATCTATATATATGTATATACTTACATGTATATATATGTATACACACACACATATATATATGTATGTATATGCTTCACTGGTTTTGCTTCACTAGAGAAACCAACCTAAGACATTTGGTACTGAGAGTGGTTATAGAGAAACAAAATTATGAGGATGAGTTTTCTAAACTGGTCCTCAAGTCTAACTAGTCTTAAAAAAAGGCACCAGTAATTTTGCCTCTAGTAGTAAAGAGGGCACTACTAATCCAAGGTACAAGGTGGTGATATTATACATGAAATATCACCACCAATAGATCACGTATTGGTGACAGGCAAGGCTCTGGATGATAGTATGTTTGATACTTTTCTACAATTTTGTCACAACAGGAAGTATAGGGAAGCTGGCTTCGTGGTCCTACTTTCACTAGAAAAAGTGGTGGAAAAAAGAGATACACTCAGGGCTTCAGAGTCACAACTCAAGAGCCACTTCAAAGACCTGAAAGAAAGCCTTATGTCTTCTAGTAATAGAGCTGATATTGCCAAAAACAAGCCCAGAGTCTTATTGTAAGAGTGGCTGATTTACAACACCAATTAAATTCCCAACCTCGAATGGTGTCCGAAGTTAAAGCGAGGGAATTCTTTGGGAGGAAATAGGACCCTGAAACTTGGGATGGAGACATACGGGTGGATAACCAGGAAGCTGGGGACATTGAGCCCCTAAATTTCATTGAATCACTCCTGCCAACAGAACCAGCCTTCCCATCTGGGGAGATTACTCCATCATTGTCCCCTATACCACTCTCCCTAGCAAAACCTTATCCTCTCCACTGCCATCTGATGAGAATACACCAGCTGTGTCTGAAGATCCTTTGTCTGAGATATTACCTGAGGTGGCATCTAGACATTGCCTGGGACATCACCTGGGAAAGATGACTTACAAGACATTGTTGAATGTCCCCAGGATCCATCCTAATCACCCATTTTTGCTCCTAGACCTATAATTAGACTTAAGTTCCTGTGAATCCCAAGAGGTGAAATACAAAGTGTGACCCAGAAAGAGGTATGATACCCTTCAGTAGAACTTCTTGGCTTTTTAATATGTAAATAAGAGCCTGGGAAATATGTGTGGGAATTGTTATTCAGGGCGTGGGATAATGGTGCAAGGTATATAAAATTAGATCAATCTGAGTTGATTGATATGAGTCCATTAAGCACAGATTCTGCTTTTAATACTTCAGCTCAAGACTTTAGAAAATGATCTAATAGTTTATTTAGTTGGTTCTCTGAAGCATGGATTAGCCGGTGGCCTACGGTAAATTAAGCTGAAGTACTAGACCTGCATTGGTATAAGGTAGAGGAAGGTATCCACGGGCTTAGGGAAATTGGCATGTTAGAAGGGATTTGTCATGTTTGACCAACAGATCCACACATGGAGTGCCCAGAGGACACAACTTTTACTACAACAGTGAGAAAAATATTTGTGAAGTGAGCCCCAGTACCCTTGAAGACTTCAGTGATTGCTATTTTATATAAGTAAGTCAGATTTGACAGTGGGAACTCCTCTAATTGAATTAACACACCTAACTACTATGAGCTGATTGGACCCTGTGGCGGTAGGGGATAAGTAGTGGCACTTAATTGACAAAGATAAGGTGGGCATAGTTACTGTCATAGACAGCAGAGTCAAAGCAGTAATCAGAAAAGTCTAACTAATATGGAGTTATGGCCTTGGTTACTAAGTCACGATGTCTCTAGAAGTGAAAAACATGGGAAATCTGATAGATATTTATGTGATCTGTCCAAGCAGAAAAATTCTAGGTCAACTGAACAGCAGTCTAACTTGAATTGCCAGAATAGAAAGTCACGGATCCTCAATTCCCAGACTTTAGCTAGTTTAAACACTCACAACCCCTTGAAATGCTGAGGAGATCATATCCCTTGAAGAAGGGCCCCACAGTAATGCCCAGAATTTATGCTGTTGATATTTCTTTCAGTTTTCCCCAAAGAGACCCATGACCTTTTACAAGAGAGACTGCTCACTGGAGAAAAGAGGTAACAGGACTTTTAAGAGATGAGTTGTAGAGTGACAAGAAGGACATCATACATGAACTAAAAAAGAAGTAATTAAAAAGACAAGAAAGAAAGAAAAGTCCAAAATGGATGTCAGAAGAGACTCTGAAACTTACTCTTGAACATCGAGTAGCTAAAGTGAATGGAAGAAAGTATTATAATGACATGTGCAAAGACCTGGAATTAGAAATCCTAAAAGGAAAACCATGCTTGGCATTTCTCAAGCTGAAAGAACTGAAAAATAAAATTCAAGCCTTCCATCGTGGGTTCTGGGTTGGGTTGCAACAGTGAAGAATTCTATCAGCAAAATACCTAACAATGCAGGAAGCATGAAAAGAAGATAAAAGGAAGACAGGGAGTCTGCACCAAAAAGAATTGGTCAATATTCAGTCATTTCAGGAGGTAGCATATGAGCAAGAATTGATGGTACTGAAAAAATCCAAGCTGCACTGAAAACCTTGGCAAAAAACAAGGCTCCAGGAATTGGTGGAATACCAATAGAGATGTTTCAACAAACAGATGCAGCACTGGAAGGGCTCACTCATCTATGCCAAGAAATTTGAAGACAGCTAACTGGCCAACCAACTGGAAGAGATCCATATTTATGCCTATTCCAAAGAAAGGTAGTCCAACAGAATGCAGAAAGTATTAAACAATATCGTTAATATCACGCACAAATAAAATTTTGCTAAAGATCGTTCAAAAGCAGTTGCAACAGTACAACAGGAAACTGCCAGAAATTCAAGCTGGATTCAGAAGAAGACATGGAAGATGGATATCATTGCTGGTGTCAGATGGATCCTGGCTGAAAGCAGACAATACCTGAAAGATGTTTATCTGTATTTTACTGACTATGCAATGGCATCTGACTGTGTGGATCATAAGAAATTATGGATAACATTGCGAACAATGGGAATTCCAGAAGTCTTAATTGTGCTCATGAGGAATCTGTACATAGATCAAGAGGCAGTCGTTTGAACAGAACAAGAGGAAACTGTGTGGTTTAAATCAGGAAATGTGTGCCTAAGGGTTGCATCCTTTCACAGTACTCATTCAATTTGTGCGCTGAGCAAATAATCCATGAAGCTGGGCTGTATGAACAAGAATGAGGCATCAGGATTGGAGGAAGACTCATCAATAACCTGTGACATGCAGATGACACAACCTGCTTGCTGAAAGTGAAGAGGGCTTGAAGCACTTACTAAGGAAGATCAAAGACCACCACCTTCAGTATGAACTACACCTCAACATAAAGAAAACAAAAATTGTCACAACTGGAGCAATAAGCAACATGATAAATGGGGAAAAGAATGAAGTTGTCAAGGATTTCATTTTACTTGGATCTACAATCAACACTTATGGAAGTAGCAGCCAAGAAATCAATCGACACGTTGCATTGGGAAAATCTGCTGCAACGATCCTCTTAAAGTGTTAAAAAAACAAAGATGTCACTTTAAGAACTAAGGGACACCTGACTCAAGCCCTGGTGTTTTCAATCACCTCATATGCATGTGAAAGCAAGGCAATGAATAAGAAAGACAGAAGAAGAATCAACACCCTTTAGATTATAGTGTTGTCAAAGAATATTGAATGTATCATAAACTGTCAATAGAACAAACAAATTTATCTCTGAAGAAGTACAGCCAAAATGCTCCTTAAAAGTGAGGATGGCAAGACTTTTTCTCACAGTCTCACATACTTTGGACATGGTATCCCTAGAGAAGGCATTGCAAACATTTGTTGTTATCAGTTTTTTTTTTTTTTTTATCACTGCCATCTCATCATAGTTTTGTTTTGCATCTCTCATTTAATAGCTAATGATGGGGGACTTCTTTTCATATGTTTGTTAGCTGCTGTGATGTCCTTTTTGGTGAAGGTTCTGTTCATGTCCTTTGCCCATTTCATGACTGGCTTATTTGTCCTTTTGTTGTGGGGCTATTGCAGTTTTCTGTAGATTTTAGAGGTTAGACCCTTATTGGATAAATTGCTTTTATCCAACGAATATTTTCTGAGGTTCCATTTATCTATTTTGTCCTCTTTGTGCACTTGTTGTAATGTTTGTTATTCTTTTTTTTTTTTTTACAAAAAATTAGGTCCCATAGTTTTGTTCTCAAGTTGTCTTCCAAGAATTTTATGCTTCCCTTTTGACGTTTAGGCCTTTGATCCATTTTGAGTTAGTTTTTGTGTATGGTGTGAGGTATGGCTCCTGTTTCATTTTTCTGCAGGCAAATATCCAGTTTTTACAGCCCCATTTATTAAAGAGACTGTTGCTACCCCACTGAATGAAATGTGATCCCTTGTTGAAAATCAGCTGTCCATGGGTGGTTGGGTTTAATTCTGAGTTCTCAATTCTATTCCACTGGTTTATGTGTCCGTTGTTGAACCAATACCAGGCTGTTTTGATTACAATGGCTATATAGTATGTTTTGATTTCCAGGAGTGTGAGGCCTCCCTCTTTGCTCTTTTTCTTTAATATTTCTAATATTGCTTTGGCTATTTGGCATTTCTTTCCTTTCCATATGAAATCGGCGATTAGTTTTTCTATTTCAGCAAAGAATACTGTTGGGTTATGTATCAGGATTGAATTGAACCTGTAAATTTCTTTGGGTAGTATTGATGTTTTCAATGTATTACATCTGCCAATCCATGAGCATAGGCTATTTTTCCATTTTTGTAGGTCTCTTTTAGTCTCTTGTAGTAGTGTTTTATAATTTTTATTGTATAAGACATTTATGTCCCTGGTTAGGTTAATTCTTATGTATTTTACTAATATGGGGGCTATTATAAATGGGGGCTAGTCTTTTGGGTCTTCTGTATATAGGATAATGTCATTTCAAAATAGAGGTATTTTTACTTCTAGAGATATTTTTACTTCTTTGCTTCTGATTTGGATACCTTTTATTTCTCTTTCTTGTCTTATTGTTCTGGCTAGGACTTCCAGTACAATTTTGAATAACTCTGGTAATAATCAGCATCTTTATCTCATTTCTATTCTCAAAGGGAGAGCTCTCAGCCTTTCTCCGTTGAGTATAATGTTGGCCGTTGGTATTGCATATATGCCCTTAATTATGTTGAGAAATTTCCCTTCTATTTGTATTTGCTGAGAGTTTTTACCAGGAAAGTGTATTGAATTGTATAGAATGTCTTTCCTGCATTAATTGATATGATTATATGGTTCTTTTTGTTTTATTTATGTAGTGGATTACATTGATTGATTTTCTAATGTTGAACCTCCGAACAATTGGATTTTACTTTGATGCCATCATATGTACTTAACATCATTAATTAATCATGTTGAGTTTCTGTTTTTTTCAGTAGCTGAAATAAATAGTCAGGTAACATACACATACACACACACACACGCACACCACATAGGTACATACACGTTACTGTTCTGAAAAGTAAAAAAAAATACATCTATATGAGTTATTTCAGATGTATAACCTCAGAAATCATGCCACTTCTATAAAGAGTAGATAATTTAAGTTATGAAAGAGACCAAGCTGACAGACATGTAAGAACACAACTCTGCTTTTAACAGAGACTATAATAGAGTAAAAGCCAGTATATCCAATTTCACATAAGAACCAATATTTCGGAGATATAAGTTTAACAAGCAAACTGGCATTAATATATGAGAAATTACCTGAGAACCTGCAGAGAGACATACTGAGTAGCCAGGCATTACCTGTTGTTGTCAAGGTAACAAGTGCTCTCAAATTGTTACTAACAGACTTCTTCTAAATTATACCGCAGACAGTACGCTTATTCAACTAATGTGAATGTCTTGGTGCTATGCACAGGAGGGCTAATCAATATAACAGTTCTCTTGAAATAGAACTAAATATTAGAAAATTCAGTAAGGTTGCACAATTCCAGTAAACATTCTGTGGCTTTAGGTGAAGCTACAGGTTCACAGTATAAATTGAGTAAAAGTTGTCAATAATACTTTTTTAAGTAATACTAAAATTCAGAATGAAGCTTTTTTTTTTCTATTTATCATCTTATTAGATATTAATCTCGAATGGAAGCAGATAATTTGTAGAGTTAAGAAAGGATCTTAAGTCATATAAAATACAGTCATTGAATGATGACAAAACTAAGACTCAGAATGTTTAAAACATTTAGAAAGTCACGTATCTAGTTAAGAAACGTCAAATTCAAAGCCTTAACTTTTATATGGCCTGTCCAATGTTCTTTCAAATATCCAACACTATCAGAGTCCCTGGATGGTAGTAATTGTTAAGCACTCGGCTACAGGCTACAAGCTGACAGGTTGGTGGTTCGAACTCACAAAAAGACTCCTAGAGAAATAGGCCCAGTGATCTGTTTCCAAATTGTCATAGCCTTGAAAACTCTATGGAGCAGTTCTACTCTGCACACACAGGGGGTTGTCATGAGTCAAAATTGACTTACCAGCAACTAACAACAATAATGACGTGGTAATTGGCAGTAAGTGAGGGAAGACATTTTTCACAAGAACAAAGAGGATGGACAAAAAAAGTGAGATTTTACATGTTAAGTATGTACCTAAAAGGAAGATAAAGAATCATGGTTCCACCCCAAAGATGAACTCATTGGCATGGGCTGGTTAGAAAGAACATTCATTTTGTATTTAAGTATACCACCAATTCTCCTCTTTCCTAGGCTTCTTAGAAGTAGTATAATCTTTATTTTAGATTTTTTTTTTAACCTATAAAAAGTAAATGAGAATTTCTGCATACAAACTCAAGACTGTTGTATACTAAATGAGTCCATACATTGTAGTAATAATGATGATGGTGACCATAATTTTCTTATATACAAAAAATCATGCAGTTTGAAGATTTCATATTATTTAACATTTTTTGTTTGTTTTATGGTGATTTGTCATCAGATTTAATAGAAGACTAGGTTATATAACTCACTAATTTAGTTAAAGGGGAATAAAGTGGAAACTAACGTATATACCAGCTGAAAAGTTGGAGGTCCCAGAAGCACTTTGAAAGACAGTCCAGACAATCTGCTTCCAAAAGGTCACAGCCTTAAAAAAAAAAAAAAAAAACCAATAGAAGAGGTATACTTTGCACACCTGGGGTCGCTATGAGTTGGAATCAACTTGATGGTAACTAGCAACAATAAAAACAGCATATATCAGATACTTTGGCAGACATTTCACAATCACATTAATTGGGATTATTTAATAATCACAATTAATAAAGTACTTCTAAAACACTGTGTGGATCAATAAGTATTCAGGAAATACGTCAATAATAAAACAGTTAAGAGTGAAAATCATTTCTTTCCTCTTTTAGACTAAGGATTTGGATCCTTCCAAGAAATATCTTTTTTACTACAAACAATATCAGTTAATCATAGTCGTTTCAATTGAGTTCAAGCAGCATTTAAAAATGATTATCATATTGTTTCACATTGAAAGCTGTCATATAATTTGACATGTAGATTTTAGGAAACATCTGAAGAGGAGGTACTGGATAAATAACTGTTGAGTGACAAATAACAAGGTTCTACAAAACTGTGGCTCTATTTCTAGGAGACAAATATTAAGCGAAGTATCAAAAGTCAAATAGGAATAGAAAATTCAAAGACTATCAGATATGCACCTACAGGAGAACCTATTGGAATACAGTTTTCAAAAATGGTTGCTGAGCTGAGATATGCAGAAGTTCAGCAAACAAACCTGTAGATACATAAAATTAAATAAAAAAGTATGAGATGTGATGAGTTTTTAGTTTTTTATTTGTTTTAAGAGTTTTAGAAAGGCAAGGCGAATCGTTAGAAATATATGTATATTGTCTCTTTCCTTCCTATTTGTACCTTTTTCATCGGACAGCCAAGGTCTGAGAAGTGCCTCACCTTCCGGAATGTCTACCTCTAACTTTGAACTTTAAGAATTTCTTCCTGCAAAACTCATTCTAGTTTTAATAATGCTGAAGGTGAATAACCTGGTTAATCATTTAAATTCTACCAATAGTCCATGCTTGTACTTTTTTTCCCCTATAGTTGCTAAATTGATTTTTTGTAATTAAAAAAAAAAAAAAGCTATTTGTTTTTTATCTATTTCCTTTGGTGTTTATTGCTATTTAGCTCATTCACTTAATTTTTATTCCTAGCCTTTTCAACAAATTTTAGATCTTGGAATCAAAAAGTGACAGTGTAATTAGGAAAATAATGAGAAAGTTTCATTACCAAAATGAGAGTACGTTGGTTGTATTTTATATCCTCCTTAGCTCCGTAGAGAGCCCTCTAGTTTCTGCATTGTTCAGTCAATATCCCATTTAGTGTTAGGTTAACTTCTTGTTCCTAATAACCTCCTAATAGGAGAAAATGTTAGAAGCACCATAAATAAATCAGTAGGTTTTGTGATCAGGGAAAACAGGAACAGTATCTCTATTCCAAGTTAGTAAAAGCCTATTCATATGAACCCAGGCAAAACGTTGACATATAGTGTTGCTTATTCTTTGAGAAATTCACTCATTCTCTATGAAAGAAGTTGAGGAAGCTACATATTTACCATTTGCTTACAGAATACCTGTAATATAAGACAATGCTCCAGAGTAGCTTCTACATCAGAAGAGGAGGAAAAACAACTGCTGAGGAAGGGCTCCCGAGGTAGTCAAAGAGATTTAAGTTGAGTACCTTCCTTCCTAGACACCAAGGTGTTCAGGCTGAGTACAGCTTCTTGACATTTAACATTGGCAGCTGAGTATAATAGCGCAGCATGGTTATAAATATTGGTAATAAAGCAACAATTTTCTCCCCAACAAATTGGTTGCATGTACTCTGGACAGGAAATTATTACCAGCAGTCAGAAGAAATCACAGTCGAAAAGATGTCACTAGCTCCTGATTATAACATAGGCAAAAGCTTAGATTCTCTGTGAAGTGCTTACAGTTTACATTCAAATATTGATGGCAAGACTCTTGTAAATTTTAAAGATAAGTTCACAAATTCTTTAATACCTTTCCCCTCAAGAGTTGGAGCTTAATTCCCTTCTCCTTGAGTGTTGGCTAGACTTACTTACCTGCTTCTAGCAAACAGAATACAGCAGAAGTGATAGAATGACATTTCCAAGATTAAGTTATAAAAGACTGCAACTTCCTTCTTGGATTCTCTCGCTGTCTCTTTCTTAAATTCACTTTTATAATTCACTTGGAAGGAAACGAACTGCCATATTATGAGTGCACTCAGTGTACACAAGGCCTCCATGACAAGTAACTAAAACCTCCTGCCAACTACAAACAATCAGGTGAGTGGATTTAGATGCAGATGTCTTGTGGCCTGCCAACAACAATGTGAGCGAACTTGGGAAAGTACCTTCCCTCAGTTGAGTCTTTAGATAACTGCAACCTTGACCAACAGTTGACTGTAATCTCATGAGAGACCCTGCTTTAGAAGCTCTGTGTAAGCTACTCCTGGAAAGGTGATCCACAGAAAATAGGATAATGCTTATTGTTTGAAGCAGCACCTTTGGAATAGTTTGTTCCAAGGCAATAGGTAGTTAATACAACTCCCAATAAAATCAGGGCAAATAAAATAGGGATCTCCTAATCTAAAAATGAATATTTGATTTCAAGTTTATTATGGTCCAAATGAGATGCTTTGCCTAAGCTTAAAATTGTCTTAATCTTAAATAATAGTGATAAGATTATAACAACAACAAAGAAGCTATTTCTTATTGGTCTTCTAATGTGCATTATATATCTAGGACCTCATCTAATTTAATATTTATGTGGCAGAAAAGAAAGAAACTTGGAGCATATGTAGAATAGGTAAAAGTAAAATATCATTTATTACATTTAAGGAATCTATTTGCATTTTTCCTGGTCTTAAACTCACCAGCAATCAAAATTTGATACTATCATAAACATAACTCCCTACATTTTATATATTTCATTTTACTCCAACATCAGTTGTTTCCTTTACAACTGATGCCCTTGAAAGAGTTATATAAAATACTTAAAAAAAAAAATTGTATTTCTCCATTTCTTATTTTTCACCAAATGATTCTAGGTATCACTTATAATATTTATTAAAAACAAATCATAAATTATTCTGTATCATTCTAGCTAATGGACTAATCACTTTCTTTCAAAGTTGAATGAGAACTGATAAAACAATTAAAGTACTGACATGGAGTTGGGGAGATGATTATAACTTACGTAATAATTCTGAGCAGGGATTATTCCAGAGAATACGCAAATAGTTCCCTAAATTGTATTTCCTAAATTGTGTCTCCTAAATTGTAGAGCATTTAAAAGAATAATAAAAAAGAACAAATCAACAACAACAAAAAAACACCTTTAAGTTATCTGTGTTGAGGGATGCTTATTATGCAGAGCAGACAAACAGGCATTCAGTTTGCTTGTCTCAAGATGGTTTTGAAAATGGAGAATTCCGTTAATAAGAAAGAAGAATGTTTGCAGCCAAGGTCTTGGAAGCATTGTGGATGTTGATTTTCTGTTCACAAATCTTTTTTTCTTCTGTTCTTGTGTGTCTGTGATTTCTTTCCTATTTTATGTCTTGTCAGTGCTTCTGAATGCTGATGAGACAGTACTTGGTGTAAATATCCTCAACCAATCATTTGCAGATGATAAGTTTAGGATCTGAAAACTTAAATCCTACTTTTATAGGTGCAATTTGGGTCAGGTTGTCCTATTATGTATGGGTAACCGTGTAATTTTGAGGACTCTTAGGAGGGAAATAGCTATGCTATGCCACATTTAATGGTTTTACAGAAAAATAATGAAAAGGAGTCATAAAGAAAAATTCAGACAGTCCAGGTAATTTTTAGGAATTTCAGAAAAAAAAAATTATACTGTAATGTTTTATTTAAAAGTTTAAATGAAAAAATCTAATTGCTAAACGTTGAAGAGAGTGGAAATGACATATCAGGCAACAGAAGACCAAACTAGAATAATTTATTGCATCGATCAAGTATACGTGTTTGAAACACCACTTGTTTTCCAACTACCTTCTGCATTAAAAGGAGTTTAATGATATCCTGCTATTTGCCAAGTTTGTTTAAAGGATCAAGTGAGGTAATTTATAAAATGCAAAGTACTCTAAATTATAATTGATAATAAATAATACCCTAGATATCAGAGAGGCTATTCAGTTTATTAATATAAAATATTCTTTAAAATTATAATTAAATTTACATATTCACACAGTTTAAAAATCATACTAAACAAATTGATGCAAAAAGGCAGAACTGTAGCCTACTTTTTTTCCCCACTATCCCTCCCTTATCTTCAGACTTCCAAGTAACATGAGATACTGCTCTTTTGTCCTTTACTAACTTTAACATTATCTAATGATATCTTATAATTTAGAGGAGGATTTGCATTTTCAATGCAATGCCTCTCTGAAACCATTCATTCTCCTCTTCCTATCCTTTCAATCAAGTTTAATTATAATTTTTAGTTAAATCAGTACTCTATATACATCTTTTTATACAATTATAGTTCATTTCTAAGCTAAAAAGTACAATATATTATTTTCCTTATTATATGTCTCTTTGTTTTTCCAAGCATTAATGTGTGCTACGGCTGCTAACCAAGAGGTCAGCAGTTCGAATCTACCAGGTGCTACTTGGAAACTATAAGGCAGTTCTACCCTGTCCTATAGGGTTGCTATGAGTCAGAATTGACTCGACGGCAGTGGGTTTGATTTTGGGGGGTTACACGTATTCACTTAGTTTTACTTATAAAACTTCCATTACTATTTCAGCTGTTTCATCAGATCCACCAAAACAATTAATAATATTTTCAAAATTCTCAAATGCATAAATTCTACCTTTTCTTCCCATGGTGTACTCTCTCTCTTAAACGTATTACTTTCTCCTTCAACCTGGACCCTCTGAACCTGATTTACTGCTAATATACTGAGACTTTCCTTTCATTCTGAGAATACCTACTGTTTTAGGCTGGGTTCTCTAGAGAAGTAATATCAGTGAAGTATATATATATATATATATATAAACTGGAATCAAGAAAAAGTCATTGGTCAGATATATAGTTGCATATCAGGTACCAGGAGATGCATTTTCTCAAGCAATTAAACCATATCTGGAGCAGCAGCTGCAATTGGAGTCACCACCTGGTTAAATTTACGGTAATCTATTGTCTTTCTCCAAGATACATTTGTTTATTGCACAGGCCAAATAGGCGAGTTCAATGGGAACGTGGTAAGAATCACCACCCCAGCATCCTTCAAGTCCTTAATGCTGAAACTAATCTCTGCAATCCCTCCAGGAATGCATTATTGCTTTTTCGTTTACTATTTTCTAAGTAGGGGCAGTTCTAATGACTTCCAGCTGGTTTTTCCTACCATAATAGCTCCTAGTCTACAAGTCAGGGATCCAATGTGTGTGTTCTGCCAGTTTATGAGTATGCCTATTCCAAATTATGCATTCTGGAACCGGGGAAATCACTATAGAATGGCTCAGGGACTCACTGGACCCACAGTGAGATGGATCTGAGATAAGACTCCATTAATAGCCTGACCTCCATATACCCCCTACTCTGACTAATTGGCCATAGTGATGTTTTGGGTCTCCTGGAATTAGTGTTTGTTCAGAGCCAGTGTCAGTAAATCCACCAAGAACTCTGATTATTTCCTTTTCCTCAATGAATAGTTACTCTTGTAAAAGGTCATAGATCCTTTTGAGGCAAACGAGGAGAAAGATTAACGGTATATATATTTGGCAATGTAATGGGGTCTTTCCTCAAAGGGACCTGGCCTCCCATTCAATAAGGAGATTGTGGGTCTGTAAACTAGCTCAAATCTGGAAATTGAGAGGCTGTGACTATCTATTCTGGTGATTCAAGTTAGGCTGCCATTCACTTGACCTAGAATTTTTCCACTGTTACAGATCAAGTAAATATTTACTATATTTTCCATCAATTTCATTGCTAGGGGCATCATGACTAAGTAGCCAATGCCATAAGACCACACAAGTCAGGCTATTCTGATTACTGCTTTGGCTCTGATGTCCATGACAGTAAACAGGTCTACCTTGTCTTTGGAGATTAAGTGCTGATACTTGGCCCCTGTTACTCTAGGGTCCAATTAGCCTCATTGTAATTAGGTGTCTTAATTCAGTTGAAATCGTTCCCACTGTTAAATCTAGCCTACATAAAATAAGAATGCTGGGGCTCCCTTCACAAATGCCTTCTTCACTTTTGTGGTGAAAAGTGTGGCCTCTGGGCACTCCAGGAGTGGGCCTGTGAGTCCAACCTGATAAATCCACTCTAACGTGCCAGTTTCCCTATACATTTGGATACCTTCTTCTACAGTATACCAAAGCAGATCTGGCATTTTAACCTGATTTAGTGTAGGTCACCGCTTAATCCATCCATGATTTAGAGAAGTAACTAAATAAACCATTAGTTTCTTTTTTTTTTTTTTTTTTTAATTTCTCGAGCTGAAACATTGAAACAAGAATCTGTGCTTAGTGGGCCCATATCAATAAACTCAGACTAATCCAACTTTATGTTCTCTGCAGCATTAATCCGCACCCTTAATAGCCATTCCCACACATTTTTCTCCTGTTTCTGTTTGCATATATTAGAAAAAATAGGCAGTTCTTTTGGAATGTAACGTATCTCCTCATTGGTCACACTTTGTGCTGCACATCTTGGGGCTTGCTGTAACTTAAGTCAGTTATATGTCTAGAACCAAAAATGGGTGAAAGGGTAGGTCTTGGGAACATTCAGCATTGTCTTGTAAGACGTGTGCCTCAGGCGATACCCCAGAGCTGTGACTCTGAATCCTTGAGCTCATTCCTTTCTTTCACCACTGTATCTAACAAAAGTAAGACCAATCAACTAGCTTGCTCACACTTCTCATTCTGACAAAATTGTAGAAAAGTGTCAAATGTTCAATAATCCAGAGCCTTGTCTCTCACAAATACTTGATCCAATGGTGGTGACATTTGGAGTATTTCAATTGCCACCTCACACCATGGATTAGTCATGCCCTATTTACTACCAGAAATAGAGTCATTAGTGCCTTTAAAACTAGCCAGACTGGAGAATCAACTCATAAAACTCATCCCTAAGATTTTGTTCCTCTAGAACCATTCTCAGTACCAAAGGCCTAAGGCTAGGTTCTCTAGAAAAGCAATACCAGTGAAATATATACATACATACATAGAGAGAGAGAGAGAGAAATTTATTTCAAGGAAATGGCTCATGCAGTCATGAAGGCTGGTAAGTCCCAAATCTGTGCGTCAGGCGTCAGGTTGGAGTCTTCTCATGACTCACATGGTTGCAGGGGCTGAAGAACCCAAAAGCTGCAGGTCAGGGGGCAGGCTTCTGGCTCACATCCCAGAAGATGACTAGTCTGATGCAGGATCGAGAGAGAGAGCTTTGCCAGAACATCCATATATATTCAATTCAGGACATACCCCCAAGGAAACTCCCCTTTCAACTGATTGGGTACTCATATCAGATCACAAAAGGAAGGATCATTACATAATATCTCCCAAACCACTGAGAATCATGGCGTGGCCAAGTTGACACCTAACCTTAACCATCACATCTACCCATATTCTCTTTTGGAAGGCTCCTTTGCTGGAAAGCTTGTAGTACTATTTCCTGGGTAATTCATTGTTTTGGTGAGGTATATCCTCCATTAGATTTTAAGAGAGAGTTCATGAGTGATGAATTTTATACCACCTGCTGGCACACAAAAGCCTTTATTTTATGTATGTACCAGGTTGATATTTTGATAGGAAAATTAGTTTTAGTAGAAAATGTTTTCACCCAATATTACCTTTTACATTATTTCTCTTTGTTTTACTAGCATTCAACATTGCATTTGTAGCAATATAGTATAGTTTCCAAATATTTGTCTATAAAATTATTTTTGTTTTGTTTCTTTATAGAAGCTTTTAAGATATTTCTAAATCCCACATATTAAGAAATTTTATGATGATAACTTGTTATTTGTATTATTATTCTTTTAGATTGGCATACATTAAACGCTCTCAATTAGAAAACTAGTGTTCTTTGGTTCTGGAATTTTTTTTTTTAATTATAATAATAGCCCCTAAATTTTTTTCTGTTCTATCTTATTAGTTGATTTGTAGAAGTGATTTTTGTTTCATTTTTTCTCACTTTTAAATTCTTTTCCCTTTTCTTTTAGTTTTATTTTGAATTTTAAGAAATCCCTATTTTTATCCTTCACATTTGATTATCTTTTTAATTGTTACTATCCTGTATTTACATTTTAATAGTCATCTCTTTTTCATATTTTTAATGACATTCTTGATTTTAAATGAAAAATTTTCTATTACATTTTTCAAACTGTAAACCATACTTTCTAGCAATTCTATATTTTCAGCTTGTGAACTGTTAGATTGTTCTAGTGATCTACAAAGGAAGGTTAGTTAGTGGTTTATGTCATAAATGCAATCCACAGTTACCAGTGTTGGGATACCTTTTCTCTAGGATAGTTCATTGTCTCCCAGGAAGACACCTCCAAAATCCTGCATCAGTTGGTCTGAACATGGTCTGAGTACATGCATTTTGAAAGCCAGGCAAAAGGAAAAGAAGTTTTATTATCCATTGCTCAGGATGACTTTTTTTTTTTTTTAAACACTTAATGCCAGTATTTAGCTTTATTTCTCACATCCACTTTTTGCTTCACCTGGAGAAATCAAGCCCAAATTGTTCTAGAAAATGTGCTGCCAACCCTGGAAGTTTGGGTGAATTGCTAGTTGAAAGTGGAAGGGGAAGAGAGTAGAACTTCTGAGTGTAAGTTTCTGCTCATCAAATTGGCTTCATTATCCTTTGGGATCTGCTCTATAAAAATCAAGGTTTTAGAATATTTTACTCTGATAAATCATCTCCACCATTTCTTGTCTCCTGTCAAAAGCCCACTTGTGTCTGTATTGAGTATTCTCGGTGTCAAGCACAGTTTGAAGCCTAAGGGGTTATCCAAAACTGCAAGCTGAAATGTAGCCCTGGTGGCACAAAGTTTAAGCCCTCGGCTGCTAACCAAAATGTCAGCAGTTCAAAACCACCAGATGCTCTGCAGGAGAAAAGACCTGGTGATCTGTCCCCTCAAAGAAAACAGCCTAGAAAACCCTATGGAGCAGTTTTATTCTGTCCTATTTGGTTTTCATGAGTTGAAATTGACTTATTGGCACCTAACAACAATTACATATAGTCCATGAATATTTACATTGGAAAACAGAAATAAAAGACTTGTAATCATGACAATAAATTGAAACTTTACTATCAATTAATCTTAATTTCTTCATTTAATTTAATAATAGATGATTCTAAAAAGATATAATTTCACAGGAAAGCAAATACATTTTAAATCATAATATTGAAGAAATAAATACATCTAAACTCTTCTAAAAGGAAGATGCGTGTTTATTATGAAGGTTCCAGATGTATAAATGGATTTAAAATTTGGAGAATGTTATGATACAGTATTATTAGGCAATTATATGAGCAGGCTCTAAATAAGTACTTTCTATGTATAATTTAAGCTCTGAGAGAAATTCTATCAAGTCTTAACTAAAATGATTAAATCTTTCTTTTTAAATATTTAAAAGTTACCTGAAATGAATATAAATTAGTTATGATCAATAATAAATCGCATGTTTGGTGGTAAATTAGCAAGTACTTGATTTGGAAAAAAAATAAAGACATTATGGAAAATAGCATAATGAATTCAACACCAAAGTAGACTGTGACGAAACTCACCTTAGTGAGTCTGGATGTCATGACTACTTCGACAAGAAAGGCTTTCAATGGACAATTATGTTAATTATATCTTTGATGAAAAGGGACACAGTATTTGAGATAAACCTTTATTTTAGAAGAAACAAGTAAAATAGTTATATGACTCATAAATTAAAGACAAAAATAGTAAGAGAAAAATATCTGAAAACTGTGTCATTAAAGATCATAGAGAAAAAGTTCTCAAGAAAAAGACAATTCCAGGATACTTTTACTGCAGAATCATTACAAAAAGCCCAAAGATGTCAAGCATATGGTTCTATATACTTAAAAATAGTGAATAAAATGTTTCATATACTGCCATGGAACAGTGATAAACAATTCAAATTGACTTGGTTAAAAGCAGAGCCTTGTGGGTATAAACTGACTGAAGTATAACAAACAAATGTCAGAGTATTTAACAGAGTGCCACAGGGATTGGTGTGACGGCTGATCTTATTTAACAACTTAATTAATGATCTGGAAGATGGAGAAAACAGTATGTTAATGAAATTTATAGCTGCTATTAATTAGAAGTTTTGCCAACACCAATTAAGATAAAAAAAAAATTTTAATGGAAATTGGAGAGGTTAGAAATATCAAGAAAAAAAAACTAAATCATATATTTAATTCCTTAAGATAGAATAATCAATGAGGGGGAAAACATGATAATGTTTAGATTTAAAGTGGCAGAAGCAAAAGAAAACATCAAAGAATGTGTTCAACAATTGTCAAAAGTATTAACTACAATTTGGATATTTCTGGAGGGTGTAAAACTCCTAAAATGTGTAATACTTTTTCAAAAGTAAGAATAAACTGAGTGTCTCTAAATTTAAGTACAGAAAAATTATAAAGTGAATTTTGAAAGTATAAATAATGCTGATGTTTTATAGGACTTATGCCTTTTTAATTAATTTTTATTGTGCTTTAAGTGAAAGTTTACAGCACAAATTAATTTTTCATTCAAAAATTTATATACAGATTGTTTTGTGACGTTGGTTGAAATCCCTGCAATGTGTCATCACTCTCCCCTTTCCCTTTCCACTCTGGGTTCTCCATGTCCATTTATCCAGTTTTCCTGTTCCTTTCTGCCTTTTCAACTTTGCTTTTGGGCAGGTGGTGCCCATTTGATCTCGTGTACTTGATTGAACTAAAAAGCGCATTCCTCACGTGTATTATTGTATAGGCCTGTCTGATCTTTGGCTGAAAGATGGACTTCGGGAGCAGCTTCAATACTGAGTTAGCAGGTGTCCGGGAGCCATGAACTAAGGGGTTCCTCCAGTCTCTGTCAGACCAGTAAGTGTGGTCTTTTTTTGTGAGTTCGAATTTTGTTCTACATTTTTCTCTCACTCTGTCCAGGACCCTCTATTGTGATCCCTGTCTGAGTGGTCAGTGGTGGTAGCCAGGTACTGTCCATTTCTTTTGGCTCAGACTGTTGGAGGCTGTGGTTCATGTCGTCCATTTGTCCTTCAGACTAATATATTCCTTGTGTCTTGTGTTTTCTTCATTCTCCTTGGCTCTGGATCTTAGTTCTGGGCAGGATGAGACCGATAGATACATCTTAGATGGTTGCTGGCAATCTTTTAAGACTGCAGATGCTGCTTATCAAAGTAGGATGTAGAATATTTTCTTTATGAACTATGTTATGCCATTTGACCAGATGTTCCCAATACCATGGTCCCCAGCCCTCAGCCCAATAATTCGGTCCCTCAGGGAGTTTGGATGTGTCTAAACCAAAACAAAACCCATTGCCATTGAGTCGATTCCGACTCATAGAGACCCTATAGAACAAAGTAGAACTGCCCTATAGGGTTTCCAAAGACAGGGTGGTATATTTGAATTGCCAACCTTTTGGTTAGCAGCCGAATGCTTAACCACCGAGCCATCAGGGTTCCCTGGATGTGTCTAGTAAGCTACTATGTATTTGCTTTGGTTAAGTTGTGCTGCCTTCCCCTATATTGACTGTTGTCTTTCCCTTCACCAATGTTAACATTTGTCTGCTATCTAGTGATTTCCCCTCCCTACCCATACCTCCTTTGTAACTATTAAAGGTTGTTTTTTTTCTGTGTAAACTTTTTTCTTGAATTTTTATGAGTGATCTCATACAATATTTGTCCTTTTGTGATTGACTTATTTCACTAGCATAATTCCCTCCAGATTCATCCATGTTGTAAGATGTTTCCCCGATTCATCATAATTCTTTATTGTTGCACGTGTACCACAGTTTATCCATTCAGTTGTTGATAGGTATTTGTTTCCATCTTTTTGCTATTGTGACTATTGCTGCAATGAACATAGGTATACATATGTCTATTCCTTTGATGACTCTTATTTCTCTAGGATATATTTCTAGAAGTGGGATTGCTGGATCTTATGGTATTTCTATTTTTAGCTTTTTTTAAGGAGGCACCATATGGTTTTCCATAGTGGTTGTTCCATTTTACATTCCCACTAGCAGCGCATAAGAGTTCCATTCTCCCCACAGTCTCTCGAGCATTTGTTATTTTCTGTTTTTTTGACTAGTGCCAGTAATGTTAGCGTACGATGGTATCTCATTGTAGTTTTGATTTGCATTTCTCTAATGGCTAATGGGAAACCCTGGTGGAGTAGTGATTAAGTGCCACGGCTGCTAACCAAAGGGTCGGCAGTTCTTATCTGCCAGGCGCTCCTTGGAAACTCTATCGGGCAGTTCTAGTTCTACTCTGTCCTGTAGGGTCGCTACGGGTTGGAATCAACTCGATGGCACAGGGTTTTGGTTTTTGGCTTTAATGGCTAATGATCACGAGCATTTCCTCATGTGTCTGTTAGCCACCTGAATGTCTTCTTTGCTGATGTGACTTTTGTATCCTTTGTCCATTTTTTAATTGGATTATTTGTCTTTTTGTTAATGAGGTGTTGAAGTATTCTACAGATTTTAGAGGTTAGACCTTTGTCGAATACGTCATAGCCAAAAAAATTTTTTTTTTTCCCCAGTCTACCAGTTTACTCTTTTGGTGAAGTCTTTTGATGAGCATAAGTGTTTAATTTTTTTAGGAGCTACAGTTATCTAGTTTATCTTCTAGTGTTTGTGTATTCTTATGATTTGTTATGATTAATATTGTATTTGTCCCTTATATTGGGGCCTCTCGCATTTTCTTTATTTTTTTCTTCCATGATCTTTATTGTTTTAGGTTTTATATTTAGGTCTTTTATCCATTTAAATTTGGTTTTTGTGTATAATTTGTGGTGTGGGTCTAACTTAATTATTTTACATATGGACATCAAGTTTTGCCAGCACCACTTGTTAAAAAGATTCTTTTCCCAATTTAGTGGACTTTGGTCCTTTGCCAAAGATCAGGTGACCATAGGTGAATGAATTTATATCTGAATTCTCGATTCTTTTCCATTGGTCTACGTATCTATCCTCGCACCAGTACCAGGCTATTTTGACTACCACAGCTGTACAGTAGGTTCTCACACTGGGTAGGTAATGTGAGGCCTCTTACTTTGTTCTTTTTCTTCAGTAATGCTTTGCTTATCCAGAGCCTCTTTCCTTTCCATACAAAGTCAGTGATTAGTTTTTCCATCTCCTTAAAGATTGCTGTTGATATTTAGATCAGAATTGCATTGTATCTGGAGATGGCTTTGGGTAGTATTGATATTTTTACAATGTTGAGTCTTCCTACCCATGACCATGATATGTTTTTCCATTTATGTAGGTCTCTTTTGGTTTCTTGCAATAGTATTTTGTATTGTTCTTTGTATAGGTCTTTTATGCCTCTAGTTAGATTTTATTCTTAAGTATTTTATCTTTTTAGAAGCTATTATAAATGGTATTGTCTTCCTGATTTCCTTTTTGAAATTCTCTTTGTTGGTGTATAGGAATACAACTGATTTTTGTTTATTGATCTTGTACCCTGCTAGTCTGCGGAATCTTTCTATTAGTTTCAGTAGTTTTCTTGTGAAAACTTTGGGGTTCTCTATGTAGGCGATCATATCATCTGTGAATAGCAGTAGTTTTTCCTTTCCATTTCAGATGCCTTTATTTCTTTTCCTTGCCTTACTATTCTAACTAAGACTTCTGGCACAATGGTAAATAGAAGTGGTAATAAAGAGCATTCCTGTCTTGTTCCTGTTCTCGGAATGAATTATTTCAACCTCTTTCCATTGAGAATGATGTTGGCTGTTGGTTTTGTATAAATCCCCTTTATTATTTTGAGGAATTAATTCTCTTCTATTCCTATTTTATTGAGAATTTTAATCAGGAAAAGGTACTGGACTTTATCAAATACCTTTTCTGTGTCAATTAAAATGACCATGTGATTCTTCTGTTTATGTGGTGGATTACGTACATTGATTTTCTAATGTTGAACTGTCTTTGCATATATGGTATGAATCCCACTCGGTAGGGGTGTATTTTTTTTTGATTTGATGCTGAGTTGTTTTGGCTAGAATTTTGTTGAGAATGTTTGCATCTGTATTCATGGGAGATACTGGCCTGTAATTTCTTTTTTTGTTGTGGTATCTTTGCCTGGCTTTGGTATCAGGATTATGCTGGCTTCATAGAATGAATTTGGGAGTATTCCCCTCATTTCTATACTCTGAAATAGTTTGAGTAGTACTGGTGTGAGCTCTTCTCTGAATGTTTGGTAAAATTCTCCAATGAAGACATCTGGGCCAGAATTTTTTTTGCTGGGAATTTTTTTTGCCTGTTCAATTTCTTCTCTGGTTGTAGGTCTGTTCAGATCTTCTAGCCCAACTTGTTTCGGTTTAGGTAGGTAGCGTGTTTCTAGAAATTTGTCATTTCCTCTAGATTCTCAAATTTGTTAGAGTATAATTTTTTCATAGTATTTTTTTATTTTTAATAAAAATTTTATTCTGTTATAATCCTTGTATTTCAGCTGGGTCTGTTGTAAGGCTTCGCATCTTTTTTCTTATTTGGATTATTTGATTCCTCTCCTGTTTCTCTTTTTTAAGTTTGGTCAATGGTTTGTCAATTTTGTTGATTTTTTCAAAGAACCAAATTTTGATCTTGCTGATTTTATTGTTTTTCTGTTCTCTATTTCTGTTCTAATCTTTACCGTTTCTTTCCTTCTGATGGCTGTTACCTTGTTTTGCTGTTCTTCTTCTACTTGCTTGAGTTGAGGGCTAACATTTTGGTTTTGTCCAATTCTTCTTTTTTTGGTGTGTATGTTTATTGCTATAAATTGACCTCTGAGCCCTGCCTGTGCTCTGTCCCAAATGTTTTGGTATAATGTGTTTTCATCCTCATTTAATTCTAGAATTTTTTTAATTTCCTCTTTGATTTCTTGTATTACCCAGTTGATTTAAGCAAGATTTTATTTATTTTCCACGTATTTAATTTTTTTTCTTACTCTTCCCATTATTTACATCTACTTTTATTGTGTTGTGATCCAAAAGAATGCTTTGTATTATTTTGAAGTTTTGAATTTTATTAAGGATTGTTTTGCTGCCTGAAATGGGATCTCTTCTGGAGAATGTTCCATGTACTTTGGAAAAGAATGTATGCTTTGCTGCTGTTGAGTGGAGCATTCTATATACGTCTATGAGGTCAAGTTGGTTGATTTTAGCTTTAAATCTTCTCTATCTTTGTTGAATTTCTTTCTAGATATTCTGTGTTTTGGCAAGAGTGGTGTGTTGAAGTCTCCTAATATTATTGTGGAAGTGTCTATTTCTCTTTTCAGTGCTGTTAGAGTTTGTTTTATGTATTTTGGAGCCCTGTCATTTGGTGTGTAGTTATCTAATAAGGTTATATCTTCTTAGTGGATTGTCCCTTTAATCATTATATAATTTCTTCCTTGTCTTTTATGGTGAATTTTGTCTTAAAGTCTATTTTATCTGAGATTAGTATTGCTACTCCTGACCTTTTTTTTTTTGGTTACTGTTTACTTGATACATTTTTTTCCATCCTTTGGTTTTTAACATGTTTATGTCTTTGTGTATGAAGTGTGTCTCTTGTAAATAATATATTGATGGGTCATGCTTTTTTTAATCCATTTTGCCACTCTTTGTCTCTTTACAGGTACATTTAAGCCATTGACATTCAGTGTGATTATCTGTTGGTATGAGCTTATTGCTGTCATACTGGTAGGCTTTTTCTGTGTGTGTGTGTGTGTGTGTTTGTGTGTGTGGTGCTGATGTTTTCTTTATTCTTCTTGCTTTTCTGTTCTGCATTCCTTTTGTTTATGGATTTTCTTTTCTTTCATTATTATAGGTTTTACGTTTACTAAGACTTTATGTTCTTCATCTTTTTTATTCTGATAAATAGGTTTTTAAGTTTCTTTGTGGTTACCTTGAAATTTTTCCTTGTCTTCCTAAGTTTGAACCAGTCTTTTATTACTTGGTGTAGCTTTGGCTTCTTCTCCATTTAAAAATTTTATATCTACACCGTTTATTCCCTTTTTTATTGTTTTGACTTTGTTGTCATTTACTGAATGACATCTTGTCTCTTTTTTCCTGTTTTAAGTCTTTTAGCTTCGTTTTATTATTGAGAGTTCTTTACCTAGGGTAATATCTAGCTGATGCTATCCTGTGTCCTAGACTCTGGTTGTTGTGTGATGTTTATTCTTTAACCTAAAAAAAAAAAAAAAAGGACTCCCTTTAATATTTCATGTAAGGGTGGATTGATTTTTATGAAATCTCTTAATCTCTGTTTATCTGGAAATGTTCTGATTTCACCAACATATTTGAGAGAGAGTTTTGCAGGGTATATTATACTTGTTTGGCTGCCTGTTTTTTTTTTCCCCCCCAAGGTTTTATATATGCCATACTATTGCCTTTTTGCCTGCATAGTTTCTGCCAAGTAATCAGAGTTTAGTCTTATTCCTTCTCCTTGGTAACTGACATTTTGTTTTTCTCTAACTGCTCTCAGGATCTTTCTTTTTCTTTGATTTTGGCAAATGTGATTATAATATGTCTTGGTGACTTTCTTTTTGGGGTCTATCCTATATGGGGTTGGTTGAACTTCTTGGATAGTCAGCTATCTGTCTTTCATGATATTTGGGAACTTTTCTACCAGCAAATCTTCAACAATCTTCTCTGTGTTTTCCATTTTCTCCACCTATTCTGGAACTCTGATCTTGTGCAATTTTTTTCTCTTGATTGTGTCTCACATAATTTTTTGGTTTTCTTCATTCTTTTCTCTGATTTTTCCTCAAAAAAAGCAACATCCATGGATGTATCTTCAGTCTTGCCGATCCTGTGTTCCTTTGTTTCAAATTTGCTCCTAAATACTTCTACTGTGTTGTCTATTTCTGCAATTCTATTGTTTATCTTTTGGATTTCTTTTGCAGCTTTTGTACGATTTCTAATTGTTTATTTATTTTGATGTTTTATTGTCGTATTATTTTCCTGAATTCTTCTATTGTTTTGTCTGTGTTTCCTTGATTTTAGCTATGTTTTTGTTGCTTTTGTCTGTGTTTTCCAAGAATTTGTCTTTTTTTCCTTCGGTTTTGTCTCTCTTTCCCTTGATCTCTTTCCTAGTCTTTAAAAAAAAAAAAAAAATTTTTTTTTTTTTTTTTTAGAGAGCCCTAAATATTAATCTTTTAAATTCTATATCAGGTAGGTCCACTGCCTTTTCCTCTACCACAAAGTTTCTGATTCTTTATTTTGGTCACTAGCTGAAGCCATCTAGTCTTGCTTTTTTTATTTGTTTTGATATTGTCTCCTGTCTCTGAGACATTAAGGTAAAACCCTGATGGCATAGAGTTTAAGAGCTATGGCTACTAGCCAAAAGGTTAGCAGTTTGAATTCACCAGGTGCTCCTTGGAAACCCTAAGGGGCAGTTCTACTCTTTCCTATCAGGTTGTTATGGGTCAGAATTGACTTGACAGAAACAGGTTTATGTTCATTTGTTTCATTCTGCTTCTGTGTTTTGTTTTGATATGTCAGAGCAAGCTGGCCAGGCGTGCTTTGCCGCTTGCTCATCTGTGGGCACAACAGCTCTCACTACCTTTTCCGGGTGACAGGGCAGCAGCAGGCAGGGTTAGCCCACTTCACTGTACACTAGTTTGGCAAAGTGGCTGAAGGCAGATTGGGTAGGCTCTGTCTGTCTCCTAATATTGGTCCACCAATGTGGGAACACTCATAGCCCCTTGCCAGATAGGTGGAGGTGTCAAATGGGGAGTAATATGGGCTCACTTCTCACCGTTTGACAGCTTGTTCAGTGGTGGGAAGGGAGGGGCAGTGCAGGCCTGGTGTGGTGGCACACCTGGGGCAGGCAACCTCTAGCCATGGTATCATGGCGAGGGCTGGTAGGAAGGGGGGTGGCATATGGGGCTAGGTGGTGGAAAGAAAGAAAAACAAAGAGAGATAGAGAGAGGGAGAGAAAGAACCGTAGCCACCAGGTGCAGGCTGGGCAGACCTAGGGGCCAATGGTAAGGAAGGTGGGAAGGTGGTGTATGGGAAAGTGTGGGAGGTAGAAAGCAGTGGGGTAGTGAGCCTCTAGATGCATCGGTACAGTATGGCTTACCAGGAAGTAGTAGGTGTGGGGTATGGGGCTAGGAGGGAGAGAGAAAGAAAATGAAGAAAGGAAAAAAAGGGCACAGTAAATTCAAGACGGTGGGGGTGGGGCATACCCACGCTTGCAGCTGGCCAGTGCCTCTCTACCTATGGTAGTGCAGCAAGGCCCAACAGGAAGAGGTAGAGGTGACATACAAGGATAGGTGGGAGGGAGAAATAAAATGAAGAAAGGTGAAAAAGAAAAATAACACTGTGGTGGGAGCTGGCAGGTGGGGGTGGTGGGGACCTAGGGTGGCAGTGAGCTAGTGGCTTTCTAGCCAAGGAGGTGTGATGTGGTCTATCAAGAAGGGGTTGGGGTGGGATACAAGGCAGAACGGTGAGAGGAAATAGTGTTTCTCAGGTTACCAGGTACTCTGCCTTCTGTTGGGAATTCCATGAAGTTGCCTTCCTGTATTCCCTATCTGGAGTCATCGCTGGCCGTACTCCAATATTGTGATGCTGTGCCGTGTTAGTTGGCAAGGGATATATACTATACTCAGTATCTCTTCTCATTCTGTGTTTTCCTTCAGTTTATTCTTCCATGCATTTGCTCCAGTTCTTTACCCTTTCATCTGATGCTTAAGGTTCCAAGATTGATGTTGTATGCTTTACTTAGCTTTTCTAGCTTTTGCTGCAGAAAAGCAGCATGATGCATCTGCCTCGGGTGCAATGTTCGTGCTGCCCCAGGACTTATTTTGTACGACAGGAAATAACGAATTGGTAGGAAACAAATTGACAAGGAATTTATTATAGTCATTACAATGTGATTTCAAGCCACAGAATAAATATATTTGCATGAATGAATGATTTGTTGTTCACATCAGGTAGAATTGGCCTAATAGGGACTCAAAAAGTTAAATTTTGAGTACTTACATTCAAATGAGGATTTAAATTTAATAGAGTACTTAGACTCAAATGAGCGTGTAACCACTACAGTTACATAATTCAATGAGGTTTTGTAGAAAGATAAAAAGCTTCAAATTGAAATAGTTGTACTTGGATTTGGAAAGTGGCTTACAGTCACAGAGCTTCATCTTCTCACTCTCTCAAAAAGAGATAAATATCCAGTTTTACAGGATTATTGTAGGAATTAAGAGCAATACATTTTAAAAGCCCAAGCATCATTCTTGTTATATCATAGTCACTCAATAAATGGTAGTTTATTCTGCTTGGAATTTATCTCCTGAGGACCACTGTAGAATGTCTACTTCAGAATTATCTGATAGGAAGAAATTTCATTGAAGAATATTCCACTATTGTAGAAATCATAGAATCAGAGTGAATATATATTTATTTCTTCAATAAATAACCTTTGAGTGGATACTATGTGCCAGGAAGTCTTCTAAAAAAAAGCAAAACCAAAAAAAACACAGTGGCTGTCTGGTCGATTTCTACTCATGGTGCCCCCATGTGTGTCAGATTAGAACTGTGTTTCACAGGCTTTCGATGGCTGATTTTTTGGGAGTACATCACCAGGTCTTCCTTCCAAAGCCCTGCTGGATAGACTTGAACTTCCATTCTTTTGGTTAGCAACTGAGCACTTTACCATTTGCATCACCGAGAGACCCCAGCACTATTTTAGAGACTGGGAATTCAAAGGGAGCAAAACAAACAAAATACAGTCTTGGGCTTCTCAAAGCTTATATTCCAGAGGAGGGAAACAGACAATAAGACATACAATAAAGACAGTCTGTATATGTCAGGTGGTAAGTGCTGTAAAGAAAATTACAGTTATAAAAGGAGAAAAGTGGGAATCGGGGAAGGGGGAAGCTGAGATGTTTGGAAGCTGGTCAGGCGATATTTGAGAAGAGGCCTGGAGAAAGAAAGCAAATTAGCAGACATTTGGCGAGTAGTATTCTACGCATAGTCGAGGGCCAGGGCAAGATCCTTGATTTGGGCATTGCATTGTGTTTTTAGTACCGGTAAGAAGGCTAGCCTACCACCTGTCTGCCAGTTTGCTGCTGGCTTGTATGTTGCTATGATGCCAGAAGCCATGCCACCAGGATTTCAAATACCAACAGGATCACTCATGATGGACAGGTTTCAGTGCAACTTCTAAACTAAGACTAGAAAGAAAGGTCAGATGACCTACTTCCAAAAATTAGCCAGTGAAAAACTTATGGATCACAACAGAATATTGTCCAATGAAAAAAAAGAGCACTGGAAAATAAGTCCTCTGTACTCATACCCCCAACAATAGACTCAAACAGACCAACTACCATAAAAATAGCACAGGGCCAACAACGTTTTATTCTATTATATACAAGGTCACTATAAGTCAAACCTATTGGCAACTAACAACAAAACAACAACAATGCTAGAGTAATGGAGCTCAGTGAAGGACTCAGTGAAGGAGGAGGAGAGTGATAAAATTTGAAGTAGGAGAGGCTTTGATAGAACTGGTAATAATTAGGTATTAGTGATAGATTATTACTGGTGATAGCTAGATATCATTCTCTGTGTGATAGAAAGCTACTCAAAGAGAGCAAATGAAAGAGTGAAGTTGTTTTACTTTTTTTTTTTAATGGAAGACCTCAGATGCTGTGTGGTGGATAAATATAGAAGCAAAGGTTCTAGCGGAGGGACTGTTTATGAGGCAATTGCATTAATGTAGATGTCACACAATGATGGAGGTGGCAGGGAATGAGTAGACTCTAGAAATATTTTGGAAATTAGGCTACAATAATTTATTTGTTTAATAAATGTGTGATATGATGAATTCAAGGATTATTTCAAAAACTGAGTTTCTGTTTATTGAAATAGGTAAGATAGGAGAAGGAATAGGTTTGTTGCTTGCAGGAAGGAAGAAATTGGGACTTTAGCTTTGGATATGATTGATTTGAGGTGTCTAAGTCTGGAGTTCAATAGAGAACTGGGCCTTGAGATACAAGTTTGTGAGTTATTGGTACATACAGAGTATTTGAAGCCTTGAGTCTTACCAAGTGCTGGGATACTCAACAGTTTGTATATTAGAAAATAAGGAGGCACTAGGAAAAGAGACTCAGTGGTATAAGTTACAAATTAAGAATGTTTGGTGCCCTAGAAGCCTGGTGAAACCCAAGAGAAAGAATGATAAAAATATGATTTTAAGATAAAATTTGAAGAGTGCAAGTAGAGAGAACAATTATAGTAAACACTTGAATCTCTAAAAGAGAGCAGAGAGATGGGTCAGCAGTTAGAGGGATACATGGAGTCAAGAGAGTTTTACAACATGTTTGACATTATCGCATATTGTATGAAAAATGGAAGGTTCCCTATAAAGCAAACATTTGATAATGTAAGTGAGAGAAGATAAAATTTTTGAATCAGATATTTTGCACATAAGCATGGGTAAGAGTCAATGGATATGCGGGAGGAAGCCGGAGTATATGGGTTATATATGTATATATTTGCTGAGGGATGAAGAGGTGAAAAGATGTGAATATAATTATCAGGAAGTGAAGATGTAGCAAGGCTATGAATGTTTGTGGAGAAGTGTCAAATCTCATCTAGGGAGCAAGAATGTTCTAAAGTAATGAGATAACATTGTTCCCTATGCCATATTTTATTTGATAACAATAGTTTAAGTTCACCGATCAGTATTTTTTGTCTTTTTCTACATTATTGTTTTAATAGCCTGGGTTCAATTTTGGAAAGTAGTATTTAACCAGCTCTCTATGAGTAATAGAGGATTCTGAATATTAAGAATATATTCATAAAAGCTTTTATAAATGTGTCATGAATTCTAATCACACAAAGGGAGGGATAACAGCAATACATATGGAGAGATTTTACGTAGCCTTAGTAAATAATATTTTTGTTACTGTGTATGTACGTAGTGTTGCAGTAAATAAATATATAATAAGTATGTTGAGTGCTGTTCAGGGATGAATCATTTTTTGTAAGAGTCATGATACTCTATAATTTGTAATAGTGCACATGTACTGCATTTTTAAGCAGGTAATGCACGTCTTCTACGTATGTTTGCCAACTGCACCATCCCCATGGGAGATATTTTTGTAAATGCTGCTATGTCAGTTGTTTTTTATATGTTGCTGTAAAAATGAAATTAGTATAGACATTTATGAAAATACTTTGCCGGTGGAAGGTGCAGTTGGCAAACAAACATAGAAGATGCACATTATTTGTGTAAAATTGCCATGCTTGTTGGTAGGTAAAACCACTGAGGGTCCAGAGATTTGCCCACTCATCACCAATACCTCAGCACCCCAACTCTATGGAACGTCTGGTCCAGACGCTTAGAGAGATTATTTATTGCTGAGAAAATACCAGGAGCAGCTCTAAAATGCAGAACCCCAGAATCACTGGAAGCCTGAATCTCTTCAATATTCTTGTATACTTTGCTGTCAAATAACCATGTCAAACACATTTATTTGGAATTGTGTTAATCTCCTGCAACATAGGGTGATAAGATTGAGGGTCAGAGAAAAGAAGAGCTGGCAGGTTCAATACATTGGAGTTTCCTATATTGCCAAATAACTGTTTGTACCAGAGGGAATGGTTAAAAAGACAAGTGGTTTGGGAAAGGCGGGAAGACTATGCTCAACACTGAAGGGAAAGAGTTATTGGTAATGACAAGTTCTACATTATAACGTGGGCATTGAAGGGCAGAGAAATACTGTGGACAAGATCATTGGATGTGAAAAGTTCAAGATCAATTATAAATATGTTTAATCACCAAAATTATGACAAAAGCATTTGATATAGAAAGAATTATAGTCAGGAAAAAAAAAATCTTACAAGAATTAGAAGTAATGATCTAGGATTTTTTGTTTTTTTTAATAGGAGGAAAATAAGTGTGACAAGGAGTGGAGCCTAACAGCATAAGTTTCAAATCTGGAAATGGGGTTAGAGAGAAGAGTCAATCATTTAAGAGTGTAAAAGACTAGAAGATCATCTGTGGTACAGGGAATGCAGAAGAGAAAACAGCTACCATTGGAAAGAACTCTAGAGGAAAGAGTGCCCTATGAGAGAATCAGATTTTTAGTTAGAGCAAGAAGTTGAGAAAACTATTGAGAAAGGAATATATAGCAAATTTTGGTGATAATGGTCTCTGAGCTCAAAAGGATTCTGGGGAAGCTTTTGGGGAGTTGGAGATGGGTGGGCAAAGTGGTAAAAGTAATGAACGCACAAACTTTATCATAGGGATGGATATCCTGGGAATTTGGGGCTTCTTGCAATAACTAAGGAGCCCATGTGGCACAGTGGTTAAGCACTCAGCTGCTCAATGAAAGGTCAATGTTTCAAATCCACCAGTGGCTTCAAGGGAGAAAGATGTGGCTGATAGTTTGCTTCCCTAAAGATTACAGCCTTGGAAACCCTATGGGATAGTTCTGCTCTGTCCAATAGTGTTGCTATGAGTTGGTGTCAACTCGAAGGTAACGGGTTTGGTTTTGGTTGTGATAATTGAATAAAAAGTAATTAAAAATATGATGAGATCAGACCTTGTGGTCTTATGTATATGTGTTCAGTTATTTAATAAAATATATTTGTAACGCTTTTCTGATGCCACAAGTTAGATTCTCAGGGAAGTAAACTCTGAGACACAGATTATTAAGAATGTTCCCTAGGGATCAATTCCTGTGGAAGAGAGAAGAAAAAAACAGGGTTAGGCAGAGAGAGAAGTTTGGCTGACATGCAGTCCCATTAAAGGCCCCAGCTGATTCCACTGGAGAAGCTAGAGTGGATTATCTCCCAGTATTGTCCAGATTTGGGAGACGAGACCCCGACATTAAGCCCTTACTTTGGTCAGTCAGTGGGTGTGGTGCTACCCTGTGAAGGGGAGCAAGGTGACTTGGGCAAGCCAAATGTCTTTTCAAACTAGTCATAGTCAAGTTGACTCTGACTCATTGCAACCTCATATTTGAAAGACTGGAACTGTGCTCCATAGAGTTTTTGGAATGGCTGATTTCTTGGAAGCGGATCGTTGGGTTTTTCTTTTGATGTATCTTCAGGTGGACTTGAGCCTGCAGACTTTCAATTAGCAGCTGACCATGCTCACCTACACATTTCCACCATCCAAGGATTCTAGATGGTACAGTGGTTCAGCATTTGGCTGCTAACCAAAAGGTCAGCAGTTGGAATCTACGGCTCCTTGGAAACCCTATGGTGCAGTTCTACTCTGTCCTATGGGGTTCCTATGAGTTGGAATCGACAGCAATGGGCTCATTGTTGTTGTTGTTTTGATTTAGCTTAGGCAATATCCGAAGAGGACTGACAGCTGAGGGCTGTGTCTAATGGCAGAACTTCCAGAAGTTGAGGTGGTAAGTATTAACATGATGGTAACTGTTTTGGTTTTGGTGTCCCAAATTATACAGTCTTATATATTTTTTTCATTTTATTATTATTTCACTTTTTTTCTGACTCATAAAAAGGTATTCATTCATTAGAGCTTCTATCTGCAGGTACAATATCTATTTTTTACAGTTTGTAAAGAAAATGATGCCTGAAATCTCTCTTAAGGTTGAGAGTCAATGAAATCCAGACTATAATTTATGCCAAAATTACTTGTGATCCAAATTTGACTTAATATTAACTCATCAAATTCATATATTTAACAAAATTCAAAGAAATTGGTAGATATCCTGGACATTGTATAATTCAAGAGATTGCAATAGCATACAATGGTGTTTCCTGAAAAACTAGAATATAAAATTTAAAGAGATGGATTGAAATTGTTTAATTATTCAAAATCCAGAAAAGTGTGTTAATAATATCTTCTTCTTCCCAAAGAAAATAATATTTAAATTTAAAATTGCTTTTTGATTTGCAGAACATATTCCAAAAGAAAATAATAACATCAAATTTAGTTAGTTTCAAATTATCTGTGGAAGGTGTTAATATAGAGCAAAATGAAAATTTTATTTACAGTGAAGCACTCATCTATCAAAGTGAATTAACTTTTCAACTAAACAAGTACCCTTTAATCAACAATGTCTTCTGAACATCTGTCCAATTTGGCTGGTTCTACCTAAGAGTTTTATCCCTGTCTATAATTGAGGTTGCAAGCTCATAGAAAAGAAATTCTGTGGCTATGTTCTAGACACTCTTCTTTCCAGACACTTCCTCTATTTTAATTCCACTTTCTCGAGGTTGGTTTCCTGGCTGTTAATACATGTAGATTTTCCCGTTATGCTCAATCCCTTTGCAGCAACTTGCTTGTTTGGGTTTTGCCTGTTTTTAATTTACGCCAGGTGCAAATCCTCCCACTGTACCCACGGTTTACTCTTTATTTTTGGACAAAAAATGATTCATTCATTACAAAGATACTTACTACTACTAAGATACCAACACTGTAGATGCAATAGCCCTTACTCTAAAAGAGCTTAAAGACCATATGGGAAGACAGAAACAAACAGATAAATAGAAGTAACCATAGCATGCTTGGGGCAGAAAGGTCATTTGACTAAATACAATTTATCTTCATCCCTTTAAGCTTTTCCCCTGGAAAATTTGGCTCAGTTGGCATCCTTTAATCTTGATAAAACTATTGCAACCCAAGTTCTTGTTGGAAGTGCATTGAGTGTAGGGGAAAGGTGTGATAGAGGAACGAACTCTTTTTGATCAAAATTTTTTCCATCCAGGTTTTTTTTTTTTTATTTATTCATTTGATAAAAAGTGGACTTAATAAATAAAGCTTTATCAAGCGGTAACGTAACTTTCCTTCTCGGTGTCACCTGCTGAACCAAAATGGTCATGTTAGCATATGCCATTGCCCTCTAGTTCACCACTGTGAAAACTTACAAAATTACTGGCCTTTTAAGGAGATGCCTAATAATTATATTATGAATGTACAAATAAATAGACAAATTAATAAATAAATGACCAGAAGACTGTCCTTAACTTTGACTAGTCACATTTCTAATATATCCATACACATACACACACATAGTCTCAAATATATATATCCATTTGAGACCATGAATTAGGCAAATAAGTCCTTCTAAGTATTTATTAATATCTCTTTGATGTTAGTCTCAAAAAATTCTGAACCAGGTAAAATGTGAATAATAATTCAGTTAATTTAAAGATAAGGGTACACTGGCTATCATATGTCGAACCTGAATTTGGTCTTGATTATGTAAAACTCTCAGAATAGTCTGAATAACGCATAGATAATGATATGAAGTGTGCGCACTATTTCAAGACATTATAATCTTTAGGGGGTTATAATCTTTAGGGGGGCAAGATGCTTTTATTGTCAAAGTGAGCACATTATTATATAAACAAGTAAATTTACCCAAATAGACATCTTTTTTGTTTTGCTTCTACAGAGATGTATAATTAAATCATACATTAAATATGCTTTACTTTCCCTGGTGCCCAACTATGTTTAAATCTAACTCTAGAGACCTCTTCACCTGCTGTATTACTGTACTCTGGCCGCTCAACAAGGCTCCAAAAAAGAAAAAAACAGCCATGAGTGTTCTGTACATGTTGGATGATCCCGGGGTATGACTGAAGGTTACCTTGCAATGGATGAGTCCATTAATCAACAAACTAAAAGGAATGAATGAATGTCCCTTCTTTTTTTTGTTTTGAGCATAGACTTTCTTTGTACACAGGCTCATATAATATTAAAACAAAAAAAACCATAACATATTCAAAGACCAAATATCTCTAAAGAAACTCTGTTCCTAAAATGTTCTCGCAGCATAAAGCAAAATGAGAACACAGAACAATGCTGAACAGAAATGATGCAGGACCAGCTTGGTGGTATTAAAGATATGGGACTTCACCCCGAGATGAATGAGAGGAAAACAAAGGGTTTTACAAGACAGAGCAGAAGATGTGTTCTTATAGAGTCCCACTGAGTTAAGTACTATAGAACCAAGAAGTCAGAGATGAAAGTTGAAGTAGGGAGGTGAATTTAAGTTTAAATATACAAAAATAAATACTAAGGGAAAGAAGGGGGCTTTATAGAAGACCAGAGAACTGAAAGTGCTATGATTGTGGATTTCTACATTTTGGAAGAAAATGAGAATTACTCTGACATCAGTAGTTGAAACCTAACCTAACTCTAACCTGTTGCCGTTGAGTCGATTCCAACTCATAGCAACCTTATAGGACAGGGTACAACTGCCCCATAGAGTTTCCAAGGAGCACCTGGTAGATGTGAACTGCTGGCATTTTGGTTAGCAGCCAGAGTACTTAACCACTATGCCACCGGGGTTTCCATCAATAGTTGAAAGAGGTGGCAATATGTAGACAGAATTATTTCCCTCAGGTTACGGGAATGATGTCATGACAATAAACCTCCTGATGGGCAATTCTTCCCAGTCGAGTTTTAAGACTACACGTCTTGACTCAGGACTGAAAGATTGAAAAGAGACAGCTTTTCCATTTACTTTTTGTTTTTTGTACCTACTCACTTTTCTGAAACGAGACTGCTATGACCTATAATCGGCAATAGGAATGTGGGTGAAATATTTTGATTATTGTCAATGTTGTTTTTGCTTGAGGAACACTTTCATTAATAGGAATCAGGACTTATTTTACAAGTCAAAATCATGATCAAGGTCTTTAAAGATTTCCATGGGCTTTTCCCCCCACGTGTCTGTCAGTTTGTCATACTGTGGGGGCTTGTGTGTTGTTGTGATGCTGGAAGTTATACCACCAGTATTCAAATACCAGGAGGGTCACCCACGGAGAAAAGGTTTCAACTGAGCTTCTGGACTAAGATAGACTAGGAGGAAAGACCTGGCAGTCTACTTCTGAAAAGAATTAGCCAGCGAAATCCTTAGGAATAGCAGCAGAACACTGTCTGAGTACAAGGTCAGTGAAAAAGAGGAAGACCCTTAATGAGATGGATTGACACCGTGGCTACAATGGGCTTAAACATAATGACGATTGTAAGGATGGCGCGGGACCCAGCAGTGTTTCGTTCTGTGATACATAATGTTGCTATGAGTTGGAACCGACTCGAGGGCACCTAACAACAACATCGGCAACATGGGCTCTTCAAATTTTCTCCAAGTTGGATTATTTGTGTAATATTCCATTAAATGTTAGTAAATACACTTGTGAGGCTAGAAAAATAGAGTAACCTAAACTGGGAAGTGCTGTGGGGGAAAATATCAGTGTCACTGAAAGATGATCTAGGCTGCAGATCTCAGAATAAACTCAGTTTCCACTTTATGTCTACTGAGACTCTCAAGTTTTGTTGTCAGCGACATTCAAACAAATGAGCTACATTCCTGTCCCTCAGGTTACTCATCTGTAAAATGGAACTAATAATGTATAACTTATTATCATAAAACAGATGTTATAAAAATATTATCTGGTAAAGTAGATAATACATTTTTCACATTTCTGGATTTATAAGAGATGTTGGACTTATTTTAATTTTTATGCTCTTATAAGAAGGTAGCTGAGTAACCCATACTGAATATGGTATAAAATACCAAAGTATTAAAGGGTAAAATAGAGAAAGAATAGCATTCAGAGTACAGAGGAAGGCATTGAGAATTGAGGAAAAAACTAAACAAATGATCCAGTAGAAGTATTCAGGACTCTGAAGGGAAACCTAAGGAGTATTTAATAACCAGAAAAGAGAGAGGCATGAAGATAAGGGAAAGTCAAAGACAACGGGAGAACCCACAACACAAACAGTAGACTCTTAATGGAATCCTAAATAAGTTAAGGAACAGCTTCTTCTTCTTATTCAGGCATCTTTGTCTCTCAACAAAAGAGTTTGAGCATTGGCAGAAAATTAGAAAATTAAAAAAATGCTATCATATTATCTGAAAAACCAATATTTATTTTACTGCCTTCTGGATTGAAAAAAAAAAAAATCTAGAAACCAAGACACATATGAAAACAGACAAACATAGCTTCTTTTCTTTTTGATAATTTACATTTATTTTGTATACCTGTCAAACGTGTTCCTTAACAATTGGTTCATAATCTGCTTCTCCAGCACAAAGTGACGTTTCCCGTGGAGGTAACATCTGCAGATGTTTTAGTTGTCAGGGCTACTTTCACAAGGTGTTTTCAGGATGTCATTCGCTGGCATTAACTTCTGTAGTGATATTTTCTGCAGGTTGACCTCACAACCTGCTTGATATGCATAACGCTTTGGTCTGTCTTCAGAATTTGTTGCCTACGAATGAATGCCCTTGTCTTGTGTCCTCTCACTTCATACAGCCTTGAAGAGGTAGGTGCATTATTCTTGTTGATAGGCTTTCTACATTTCTCGAGGGGCTCTATGAATTTGAATGCTCATTTTTTACTACACGTTAGTCCTTCCCAAAAGTGAATGACTAAGCTTACACCATCTCATGAGTAACGATTTTATTTGAATGCTCCTTCATTTAAAGGAGCCCTGGTGGTGAAATGGTTAAGCAAAAAAAACTGCCAGTCAAAAGATATGGGACCTAGCAGCCACTTTGTGAGAGAAAGACCTGGAGATGTGCTCCTGTGAAGATTAAAACAAAAACAAAAAACCTGTTTCCTTGAAGTTGATTATGACTCATAGCAAAACCCAGTGAGGCTATTCTGCTCTGTCCTATTGGTTGCTATGAGTCAGAATTGACCCACCGGCACACAACAATACAAAAACAACCACATGCTCATTTGAATTTGTGGAATTATCCCATTTTTAATGAAAATGTTAAATTTACTTTTATTGGATAGATTTATGCATGGAAAAAGCTGACTTCTTGCATCAAAATGTGTTAAATTAAAAATTATACTCTCCTCAGCTTTTAAAGATACTATACGGATATTCTGCATCCTGGTGACACAGTGGTTAGGAGCTCAGCTACCAACCAAAAAGTAGGCAGTTTGGATCCACCAGCTGCTCCTTGGAAACCCCATGGGGCAGTTCTACTCTGTCCTAAAGGATCACTATGAATCAGAACCAATTTGATGGCAACGGGTTTGGTTTTGGTTTCTCTTATGTCTGTCCCTAGCTTTACTATCCTTACTGCCTTTTTTTTTTTTTTTTTTTAATTTTGGTAAGTATATATGGTGGTGAAGTGGTTAAAGCAATCGACTAACCAAAATGTCAGCAGTTCGAAACCTCGGAAAAAGATGCAGCAGCCTGCTTCCGTAGAGTTTTACAGCTTTGGAAACTCTGTGGGGTCACTTTGAGTTGCAATCGACTCAATGACAGTGGATTTTTATATGTGTAATAAAACATTTGTTACGTCATTTTTTTTCAATGATAATTCAGTGGCAGTAATTACTTTCATCATGCTGTGCAGCCATTACCACTATTTCCAATTTTTTCATCATCCTTTACAGAAGCTTAGTGCCCCTAAGAAGTGTCTCCCCCGTTCTCCTTCTCTCCCACCCCTGGTAAGCACTAATAAGCTTTGGTCTCTATACACTTGCCTGCTCTAAATATTTCATTTAAACGGAGCCATACAATCTATGTCATTTCGTGACTGACTTATTTCATTCAGCATAATATTTTCAAAGGTTCATTCATGTTATAGAATGTATCAAACTTTATTCCTTTTTATGGCAAAAAAATCATTGTATGTATGTGCCATGTTTGTTTATCCATTTACCTATTGATGGACAACATTTAGGTCGTTACCATTTTTCACTATTATGAATATTACTGCAATGAACATTGATGTACTTGTGTCTGTTTGTGTTCTTGCTCTCAGATGTCTCCAGTATATATCTAGGAGAGGAACTGTTGAATCACATGGTAATTCTATGTTTAATGTTTTGGGGATACTTCAAAGTGTCTTCCATAGTAGCTGCACCATTATACTATCCCACCAGCAATCTCCACATCCTTACTGCCTTTTCCAGTTTTGTTTAAATCTAGCTTTATTGCACTAAGTCTTGTATTACCAAGATTGTATTGTTAATTCAGGTTCCCTGTGTTGTCATACATATGTATTCCTAAAATAACCTGCATCATACCTTATTTAATAATAGATTTTAGATTATTGTCTTAATCAAAAGAGTTTAACTAAAACACCAGACATTCAAACTGTATACTAGATTGGGCATTGAGCAAAATCAGTCCAAAATGGAGCTTTTAATAAACTGTTTCCAAAAAAGTAACATTAATCCCCAGTGTATTACTAGTTGATTATCTTCTAAAAGAGTTAATTCTGCCATGCATTTTACAATCAAGTATTGGGAAAGTACAGACATTTCTAAAGATGTGATGTATATCTATGTCGTTAGTTGCTCTTGAGTTGGCTTCAACTCGTGGTGACCTGTGTATAATAGAATAAAATGTTACTTGACCCTGCGCCATCTTCATGATCCATGGTGTGTCTGAGTCCATTCCTACAGCAGTTGCGCAATACCTTCTGACCGAGGAAGCTCATCTTCTAGCACTATGTCAGGTAATATTCTGTTCTGATCATAAGGTTTTCATTGGCTAATTTTTGGAAGTAGATTGCCGACCTTTATTCCTAATCAATCCTAGGCTACAGGTTATCCGTTATGGTGGACTCTGCTGGTATTTCAAACACCAGCAGAATAATTTCCAGCATCAAAGAAACACTCAAGCTGCCACAGTATGACAAACAGACAGATGGGTGGTGGGTCTATATCTATAGTTATGTTTATATACATATCTATATTTATCTATTCACACATATTTATATCCATACATAAATTTAGGGAAATATAGATTAACAGAAAATAAATTAATCTCTGATATTTTATTGACTGGGGAAAATGAGTTATATTTGAACAAAATAGAGTAAAATTACTTCAACCTAGTAAATTCTATTTCAAAAGTCAAAGAAAACTTGTGGTTTCAGCTCTGACATGTGAAAAGATTGGAAGTCCTCACTCTTGCCCTTCATTTTTTTTTTTTTTTAGAATAAGAAAAATACTAAAACGCTAAAAATCAGTGAATTTTCTCAGACCCAATAAACAACTGAGTTTTCAGGACAAACTGCCTCCCAAATATCTTGAAAGAGTGATTGCAATGTATCGTGTTCACAAGTTATTAAAGTAAAGCAGCCTTTGGAGGACAGCACAGGTCAGACGATGTTCTAATGATATCATCAACAGGTATTTAGTACTTACAGAATAAACAGGACAGGAATGAGTAGAATAGCAAACATCATCAGCCTAAGTTCCCTGAAATTAGGCACCTATCCCAGGTGAGTATGCTACCATCATGTCTAATATGCCCCAATTTGCATCATAAGGGAGGAATCCCTTTAGCTCACTAAGATAAAACAATAAATGTTTCAAGTCTCTAAGAGAGCAATCAATTCTCCCTAAGGCCATACCTCGTGTCTGTTAGTAGTTATTAGGTCCATTAATAGCTGTGAAGACTAGGAGAATGATTAATTACAGTACACCCATATACCCAGAGGTGATGCTTTCAGGGAAACGGCTGATATGAGCTTAAGAGAAACTCTGGTGGGGTAGTGGTTAAGAGCTACAGCTGCTAACCAAAAGGTCGGCAGTTTGAATCCACCAGGCATTCCTTGGAAATTCTATGGGGCAGTTCCACTCTGTCCTATAGGGTCACTATGAGTCAGAATCAATTCAATGGCAATTTTCTTTTTTTTTTTTAGCTATGTGAAAGAGAAGTCCATTGAAAGATATACACTGGTAGAAACAAATAGTAATTTTCATCAATTGATGAAGGCTCAGGGTGACTAGCTTGAAAGTAAGAAACTACTGGGGAACACAGTCTGAGTTGGAGCCTACACACGCTCATGGGTTTTATCACTTTAAATATACCAGCACATTCTATCTAACAAAAGCCTACTCTTAAGTGAAAAGGACTTTAACAGAGCCTTATCGTAGCATACAGATTAAATAAGTATGGTTAAAGGATACAACACTTTCATACGCCTTTCCTGACTTTAAACCACACTTGTTCTGTTCCAACAACTGCCTGTTGGTCTATGTCCAGTGTCCTCACGAGCACAATTAAATGTTCTGGAATTCCCATTCTTTGCAATGTTATTCATAATTTGTTATGATCCATGCAGTTGAATGTCTTTGCATAGTCAATAAAACACAAGTAAGCATTTTTCTGGTATTCTCTGCTTCCAGTCAATATCCATCTGACATCAGACATACCTTGTTCCACATCCTGTTCTGAATCCAGCTTGAATTTTTGGCAGGCTACAACCACTTTTGAATGATATTCAGCAAAATTGTACTTGTGCATAATATTAATAATATTGTTTGATAATTTTCACATTCTGTTGGATCACCTTTCTTTGGAATGGTCACAGTTATGGATCTCTTCCAGTCAGCTGGCCAGGTGGCTGTCTTGCAAATTTTTGGTGTAAACAAGTGAGCATCTCCAGAGCTTAAGTGGTATTCTATCATTTCCTGGAGCCTTGCTTTTTGCCAATGCCTTCAGTACTACTTGGACTTCTTCCTTTGGTATCATCGATTCCTGATCACATACTACCTCCTGAAATGATTGAATGTCTACCAGTTCTTCTTGGTATAGCGATTCTGTGTATTCCTTCCATCTTCTTTTAATGCTTCCTACATCTTTCAGTATTTCCTCCCATAGAATCCTTCAACATAGCAACTAGAGGCTTGAATTTCTTTTTCAGTTCTTTCAGCTTGAGAAAGGCCAAGCATGTTCTTCACTTCTGGTTTTCTAACTCCAGTTTTTAACACATTTCATTGTACTATTTTACTTTGTCTTCTCCAGCCATACTTTGAAATCTTTTGTTCAGCTCTTTTACTTACAATTTCTTCAATTTTCTTTAGTTGTAAGTACAAGAGCAAGTTTCAGAGTCTACCTTCTGACATCCATTTGAGTCTTTTTTTTCCTTTCCTGTGTTTTTAATGACCTCCTGCTTTCCTCATGTGTGATGTGCTTGATGTCATTCCACAACTTCTCTGGTCTTCAGTCATTAGTGTTCAAAGCATCTATTCTATTTTTGAGATGGTCTCTAAATTCAGGTGGGATATACTTGTAGATTTTCTCTAATTTTCTTCAACTTCAACTTGAACTTGCATATCAGCAGTTGATGGTCTGTTCTGCAGTCAGCCCCTGGCCTTGTGCTGACTGATGATATTGGAATTATTGTCTTCTTCCACAGATATAGTCAATTTGGTTCCTGTATATTCCATCTGGAGTGATCGATGTGTTGTTGAAAAAAAGGTAATTGCAATGAAGAAGTCCTTGATCTTGCAAAATTCTATCGTGTGATCTCTGGTGGTGGTGTTTCTATCACCAAGGCCATATTTTCCAAATACTAATCCTTCTTCTTTGTTTCCAACTTTCACATTCCAATCACCAGTAATAATCAATATCCTGATTGCATGTTTGATCAATTTCAGACTGCAGAAGTTGGTAAAAATCTTCAGTTTCTTAATCTTTGGTCTTAATGGTTGGTGCACAAGTTGGAGTAATGGATGTATTAACTGGTTTTGCTTGTAGGCGTATGGATATTGTCCTACCACTGACAGCGTTGTACTTCAGGATAGATCTTGAAATGCTCTTTTTGATGATGAATGGGATGTTATTCCTCTTCTATTTGTCATTCTCAACATGGTAGATCATACGACAGTTCAAAATGACCAATACCAGCCCATTTTAGTTCACTAAATTTTTTTTTTAATGCCTAGGGTATTGATGTTTATGCATTCCATTTCGCTATTGACAACTTCCAATTTTCCTAGGTTCATACTTCATACATTTCATGTTCCAGTTATTAATGTACATTTGCAGCTGTTTCTTCTGCTTTTGAGTCATTCCACAACAGCAAATAAAGGTCCCAAAAGCTTGACTTCATCCTTGTCATTAAGATCAATCTTACTTTGAAGAGGCAGATCTTCCCCACTCATATTTTGAGAAGTAGGACAATATTTTTAGATGTAGACAACCAAGTCCTTCTTTCTAGGCTGCCTTTGCCTGGAAGCTCCTCTGAAACCTGTCCACCAAAGGTGACCCTGCTGGTATTTGAAATACCAGTGTCATAGCTTCCAGTATCACAGCAACAAGCAAGCCACTGCAATAGGACAAACTGACAGACTATTGGTGGGGATAAATATTAGTTACTTTACAAATGAAGGCAAAAATCTCATTTTTTCAGGCATCTGTACATACCAGTACCTGATAATGTCTGGTTCATCGTAGGTGCTGAGTCAATGTTTAAAACAATAAATACACAAATTCTAATACCTGATAGAATGAATTATTGAACATTATTCTAACACACACATAAAAGCATAGATTCTTAACTAATAAAATATATTTCATCCTTTTGTTGAGGTAGAACTAAGATGTTCTTGACCTCTGACTTCTTATTGAATCTAATTAGCTCCTCATAGCAGCTCAAGTGAAAAAGCCACATGCAATGTCTCTGGAAAATTATATGGATAGCGACACTTATATAAATCTGACTAACTTGAACAAATATAATGTAAATTAAAAGATCTGGCTTATTTTGTTTTTTAATCTTGCAAGTCATTTAGGCACTAAATATTTGCTTCTGTCTTTATATAATGGACATATTTATCATCACTCTAGTAAAATTATCATATTTTTACAAGTAAAATAACTGCCATCAGTTTTTATACCTGATCATCCTGAATAATTGCAGAGAGATCAAACATGAATAGATTGATCAAATAATTGATTTATTTCCAGATGAATAAATAAATATCAAATTTGGATAATAAATTGTTAATTTTATTTGGGGACACTAAAAGTAAACTCCCTTTTCTTGCTTTTTTAAAAATATTCATTAAGAGCGCATTTGGTTAAATTGGCTTGTGTCAGACCACAGAAAGGCCTTCAAGTCCATTTTCGAGAGAGGCACTCAGATGCTTTATATTCAGATACAAGATGTCTACAGTCTCCATTTTTTTTTTTTTTTTAATTGGGAGGTGAAAAACTGTGTGATAGCTAAATTGCTAGATAAGTTGGTAAGGTTTTTTTTTTTTTTTCTATTTTTAAGATAACTTCTACTTTAAAAAAAAATAACTAAGAATAAAGACAACTTTATGGTTTGGCAAATTAAAGATATTTGTCAAATGAAAGGTTAAATTCAGGATGATATTTAAACTGGGATATTATATATGGGTTTCCAAAGAGACAATTAATACTTGGACTTAAGTAGAACAGGCCTGTTAAAATAGATGGTGGATAAATTGAGTAGTGACCTTTACCTTATTGTTAGGATTCCAGAAGGTGGGGGTGATTTAGGGTAAAGTGAGTTACTATAATATGATTCAGCCATGTGCCCATAAAGGATCTAATCTAGTAACTCAAAAAAGAAGTAGGATTTCAGGTAAAAAGATGTTCTAATCATGTGAGTATTGATAATGTTCCTGAAAATGAATTTCTTATAAGCTGGGTCATCATGTGGAAATAATACTAGGTCAGAATAAAGACAAGGATTTCACTTTCTGATAGGCAAAGTTAGATAATATGCCAGGGACAAAGCCAAGAGAACTAGGACTTGAGGAGATTTCTTGGCTTAATAGAGAACTGAATACTAGGCTGGGGAGAAAAAGCAGAAATTCAATCCTCTGAAATTCAAGACTCAATAGAGGATAGGAAGTCTATATCCAAATGAGTATACTAGATGACAGACCTGAAAATTTAGATGGAACCTCAGACCAAGTTGGTAGACAGTTGTAAGGCTTCTAATTTGAAGTTTCCAGAAATGGCTAGAACCATTCAAAATTCAGAATAGCGATAAGAGCCAGTACCATGGACTGAATTGTGTCCCCCCAAAATATGTGTATCTATTTGGCTAGGCCATGATTCCCAGTATTGTATGATTGTCCACTATTTTGTCATCTGATGTAATTTTTCTATGTGTTGTAAATCCTTCATGATGTTAATGAGATGGATTAGCAGCAGTTATGTTGATGAGCTCTACAAGATTAAATTGTGTCTTAAACAAATTTCTTTTGAGATACAAAAGAAGGAAGAGAATAGAGAGATATGGGAACCTCATGCCACCAAGAAAGCTGTGCCAGGAGCAGAGCACATCCCTTGGACCCAGGGTTCCTGTGTGGAGAAACTCCTAGACCAAGAGAAGGTTGATGACAAGGACCTTCCTCCAGAGTCGACAGAGAGAGAAAGTCTTCCGCTGGAGCTGGTGCCCTGAATTAGGACTTCTTTTTTTTTTTAACCTGCTAGACTGTGAAAGAATAAATTCCTCTTTGTTAAAGCCTAAGCACTTGTGGCATTTCTGTTATAGCAGTGCTGGATAACTAAGAGCCAGTGAGCAGGTAAAATGAAGAGACTGGGAAAAATTATGTATTACATATAATATACACATATAGATGCATGAGCTATTCTTTATAACAGAATGCTTATAACAAAATTGAAATGCATTCTCCTCAAATAATTGTTTAGAATAGATAAAAACTATGTAGGAAATTAACATGGTTTTCCTTATAAATCCATCAGAAAGAAAATTTAAAATCCTGAATTATTTTCCTATTATGCTAAAAATATCCTAGAATAATATGCATTATTTTGACTTTGTGTAATCTAGTCCACCTTTTAATAAAAGCTTTCATTACTAACTTTTTTTGGAGATATAAATATATATAATACCATATTTTTACTCAAGTAATACATGCCTTCTACATTTGTTAGTCAATTGCTCCTGCCCCCGGGTGGTATTTTGGTAAATGCTCTATGCTGATGTTTTTGTTTTTAACAGCAAGATGGGTCGACACAGTGGCTGTAAAAATGGGCCCAAATATAGCAACAATTGTGGGGATGATGCAGAACTGGACAGTGGTTTATTCTGTTGTACCTAGGATCACTGTGAGTCAAAACCGACTCAACAGCACCTAACAACAACATAGTATTTTCCATCTGATCTAATTGTTTATATTCTACTTGCTTATTATCCACTTGTGAATACTAACTTTGCATATAGTAGTGAATTAAATGGATGAATGAATGATTGATTGAGTGGATGAATGAATGATTAAGTGACTACACCTATGCCTGTGGTATAAAAACCCAAAAAACCAAACCCACTGCTGTTGATTTGATTTCTACTTATAGTGACCCTATAGCAGAATAGAACTGCCAAGGCTGTAAATCTTTACAGAAGCAGATTGTCACATCTTTGTCCCTTCCAAGGTTTGTAGGTTTAAACCATTGACATTTTGGTTCACAGTGGAGCACCTTAACTACTGTGCCATTGGGGCTCTTCATGCCCACGATACTCATCATAAAATGGTTAAGGCAGTACTTATTAGTTGGGGTAGATAAGTTCCATATACAAGTTATTATAAGGGCTTGAGCCAGTAGCTGAGTTCATATTACCATTTTTGCATCCTTTCAGTAAATAATATTCTGAAATGGTTAGTACAAATAGCTTTAGAGGAAACATTGAAACAGACAACATTTGTCCTCTTATGAAGTTTGGTGGGCATCCTTTTCATCCTGAATTCAGACAGGAATGTCTGGCCCTCTTAAGAAGAAATGCAGCAGGAATTCATGTAGTGGTTAACGTAGGGCACCATCAATTTAATTAGTTTAACCACTTGAGTCCTGCCGAATGAGCCAGTACATAGAGTTAATCACTTATCAGCAGGAAAGGAAAAGGCACTTGTACAGGTAGAGCACTCTCAGCCGGTAGGTGAATCCTGAGTTATGGGCTCTGCTCTGCCTACTAGTTGGCAGAGCCAGTGAAGCATTCAGCCATTGAATTTCCTGGCCATTTAATGACTCACATGCTGTTCAGAACAAATTAGCCTTGCAAATTTCTTCTGCTATTTTTACTTAAATGAATGCATTTTAAGATGGAATTTACCCCAGACTCCTGAAGGCACTCATGTTACATTATTCATAGCCCTTATTAAAAAAAAAAAATATATAGACAATCCTTCTTGACCCCTTGAGGAATAAATAGTCCATAGGATTTTACATAGTATCTTTTTTTTTTTTTTGGCCAATTTAATTTTCTTTTTTTTGCATGAACAATTTAATGACTACAATTATACTAATCATGTTGTGTGGCCATTACCAATATTTATTAAGAAATTTTTGTCATTATATGGGCTCTTTTAATTGACATTTAACTCCTAGATGTTAATGTCACCAAACATAATATATATATATATTAAAGTTGTGGAAAACTGGATTTCCAAAGCATTGGGTTCACTCTTTCTTATAACAATTTTGGGAAATATGGCCATTCTTTATGGCCCAAAAGTCATTTCATTAACACATACATGATTAGTTAGGGCAGTCATTGAATAATGACTGAAGTCTATTCATGATCATAAGAATAAGAAGTATAAAGCTGACGAAATTCAGAACAGTTATCAGATAAAAATGCTAACGCAGAGAGTCAAACATTGAAATTAATTCAGGAAAACTGGTTTGTATTCAATCAATGGAAATTTCTCATTCCAAAATCGGTAAACCTCTTATAACTAAATGAATATAATCCTTAATAAGAATATGCAAAAATTAGTATATTTGAGAGCTTGTGGGAAACCTAGAAATCCTTAATTGCCACTGGAGTATACATTATATCAATCTTGGCTTGTGACAAGAATTGAGTCGCACCTATGGATAATTTTTTCAAGGATAGAGAACTAATTGGTAATAAAGCTTGTGATGATAAGTGTCATACTCAAGTAACCTTTCTTTCAGCTCATCACAGAGAGAGATATTAACTGTTGTTAGATGGAAAGTTTTGTTTCTTGTAATGATACATAGTCTACCCAATATTCCTCACTTTGCCATACAGAGAGAGTAGAGATTTTATTGTTAAATAATAGACTTTCTCAAGTAAAATCGAGATGGGCTCAGGCCAGTTTTTCAATATTCATCTATCTGCCTCTCAACTTTAGACATTAAAGCTGATCATCAACATTTCTTGTTATTTCTTTTTCTGTATACTTCCCCTCTTCCTTAAGTTATGTGTCATCATGTGACTGACTATGGACAATAGAATGTAAAAGAGGAGAGCTGTGTAACTTCTGAGAGGAGGTATTTGATTTCTGTTATTTGATTTTTCCATTTCCTTTTCCCTGCTACTTCAAATGGGGAGGTCATATATTATAGCTGATTTAGTTACAGTGTGTGGAGCCTCCATTAACCTGGCTCAATGGCTTATTGCTTAAGAAAGCTGTTGCCCTGGACATTTTCCAACTCCACAACAGACTTAAAATTACTGGGAAATAAACTTTGGATGTGTGTGTGTGTGCTCTGAAGCCTACCCATTCCTATTCTGAGTGCTACTTATATAAAACTTGTATGAATCTGTTGGAAAGAGACAAAACTTTTTTTTTTTACAATTGGAGATTTTAATAGAAAATTGCCCATGCCCCATTTTATCTGAATCAATTTAAATCAAGAGAAAAATAAAAACTTCTGTTTTTTTTCATTTACAGCTGTGTATGCCAGAAACCCTGGTGGGGTAGTGGTTAAGTGCTATGGCTGCTAACCAAAAGGTCAGCAGTTCAAATCCACCAGGTGCTTCTTGGAAACCCTATGGGGCAGCTCCATACTGTCCTTTAGGGTTGCTATGAGTCAGAATCGACTCAAAGGCGATTTTTTTTTTAATTCTATCACTAGTCCTTGGAGAAGGACACCATGCCCCTAACAACAACAGCAAAGTAGAGGGTCAGCAAAAAAGGAGACCCTCAAGAGATGAACTGACACAATTGCTACAATAATGGGCTCCAACACAACAATGATTGTGGGGATGGAGCAGGACCAGGCAGCAACTTAGCTCTGTTGTACTGGGGTCACTATGAATCAGAACTAACTCAGCAGCACCCAACAACAACATACTATCCATATTAAAGCACATATCAGATATTTTTTGCATGCTGTTGCTGACGATGTTACCCTTCTCTAAGTGTGGCAGCAAAGAGCAATACTTGCCAAGGCATCCTTTACAACTTAGCTTGAATCTACAACCTAACGTTGATTCTAATTCTTACATAGTTAACTAAAGAATGTTTTTGTCAAATTAAACTAATTCAAATTGTTTTCTCAATAGATGACTTTAATCTTCTTATTCATTCATTCATTCACTATTCAGCAATGTTTTCTTGAGGGCTGCTATGAGTCAGAATCGACTCAACGGTAATGAGTTTGGGTTCTTTTGGTATAGTTGGATTGTAAAGAATACACATTCCTCCTAAAAGATCTGGCGTTTGCAATCTGCCTTTCTATATTTATAGTTTTATGACTTTGAGATTATTGTTTTACCTCAATTTCCTCTTCTGCAAAGTGGAAATAATAATAATATTTAATTTGCAATGCAGCCTCATATAAATGTGAGTAATTTCTAATTTGCGATGTAGTTTCATTTAAATGTGAATGATACTTAAAATGGTAGTTTTTACTTAAAATTCAAAGGAAAGTATGGTTGCATGAAAGACCAATTAATAAAACATTATATAAATTTTATAACACTGACTCATGCTGCGTCTAACACATCTACCTCTAATACTTCAATTTTTTCTAATAATACTTTCTGTCATTTTAAAAGCATTTTGTGTATGTTCCTGACAAATATTTAAAGGCTTATCTGTCTAATGTTCACATTAACATTTTAAATAGCCATTATCAATATTAGTATTCGTTTACAAAATAAAATCACCTTCTATAAAGCTTAAAAACTTTATATGAATAGAAATTATTGTGTGTAACTACAATTTCCCTGACCTCGCTTGCTTGGGCTTTGTAAGAGAAAAAACTTAGGCACTTTGCATATAGGTCCCCTACCTGAACAGTTAGTTGAGATACCTTTTTACGATTTTTTTTTTCTGTTTCTATAAAAGGTTTCAGGTAGGAGTAGTTGTAGAGTTTGACATTGTATCCAAGCTACCTTCTGACTTTATCATCCCATTTCTCCCTCACCTAACTCAAAACCTATCAGCAGCATTTAATACCTGAAAAACCCTATTAAAGTCTACTTCTATGGTGAGACTGCCCAGCCTTGGCCTCCAGGTATTCTGGAAAATCTCGGTATTTCAATCACTCTTTTATTCAACAAATATCTATTGAATATCTCTATGTCAGGCACAGATTTAGGCATTCAAGTAAGATTTGTAAATGTAACAAGCAGAGATCACTGTCCTTGTAAACTTTGCATTATGGGACATTTCTATTCGATTACACAGTTGGTAGTTTTTTGTTTGTTTTACTACCTGGCCTACCAAAGTCATTCTGATACTGTAGTTCTATTGCTGTTGTATTTCCTGAGCTACTTGCAAGATGGTGGTAACATGACCTTATTATTGTGGAGTCTCTCTTGAACTCATAAGGTGATTCCAAAATGCTTACAACTATTGATCACCATAACTCAATAATTCCTCTTGAAGGATTAGAAGTCTTTTCCTTCAATAGCATTTAGCAATTTCAGAAGGAGGTCCCATCATGATAAGGCAAGATGTGTATAGATATTCCCTACTTTCAATTATTCTACTTCCATCCTTTTCTTTCTAGAACTCATTGGCATTTGTTAATTGTGGAAACTTATTGTTAGGCTAATTTTCTATTTCATTCAAAGGTTGCAATAGTACCTACACCTGAAATGAGAAATGGAGATCTAAAGGAGTCATTAGGTATAATGGGTCGAATTGGGTCCCCCCAAAATATGTGTCAACTTGGTTAGGCCATGTGTGGTTGTCCTCCATTTTGTGATTTTCCTATGTATTGTAAATCATGGTCTTTGCCTGTGGTTAAAGAGGATTAGGGTGGGATGTAACACCCTTGCTCAGGCTACATCCCTGATCCAATGTAAAGGGATTTTCCCTGGGTTGTGGCCTGCACCACCTTTTAACTCTCAAGAGATAAAAGGAAAGGGAAGCAAGCAGAGAGTTGGGGACCTCATACCCCAAGAAAGCAGGGCTAGGAGCAGAGCGGGGGCTTTGAATGAAGATTGATGAAAAGCCCGACAGAGAGAGAAAGCCTTCTCCTGGAGCTGACACCTTGATTTTGGACTTCTAGCCTACTTTACTGTGAAGAAAAAAAATTTCTCTTTGTTAAAATCATCCACTTGTGGTATGTCTGTTATAGCAGCACTAGACAACTAAGACATCAGGTATATGAAACTTTGTATAACTTCTTTTTACCCACATATTTCTAGACATTTGAAACAACATCATTTAGAAAAATTAAATTGGTAATTTTTACTGTCCCATACATGATTTTAAATAACACTTGTAAAGCCAAAACATAAATCTTATGGTATAATTATAAATTCAAGGAGGCACAGAGCGTTTCCTTAAAAAAAAAAAAAAAAAAAAAAAACTTCTTTACGTATATTCAATCCTTTTTATTCATCAGAAATCACATCACTACGCTATAATTATGTAACAAATTTAGTCACTCTCTGACGTGAATTTCACAACATTGAGTGAAAAAGCATTACAAAATTTATTTCACTTTGAAATATTTAAGAGCACCATGGTTTTCTCATTTTATTCAATTTTTTTTTATAATTTATTTGATAGAAACAAATTTTTAAAATGTACTTTGTAATATCGCATAAAAACATTCTAAGTAACATGATGATAATATGATATTTTAAAGTAAAATTTTGAATGTAATAACAATGCCAATTATATAGTTTTAATTATTTACTCCAATAAATACTTGGTTAATGTGCTTCATAGTCAGTTATTTTCTTTTATTTCATAGAGTTGTAAATTTTATTACTTCAGAAATGATTTTCATTTTAATTAATCTTTTCCTTTTTTATAGTAAATAAAAACTATACTAATCAGTAATGCAAAGCAAATAACTTTATAAAGATCCATGAGATAATACATGTAAGTGCACTTTTCACATATGAGAATATTATAGCAGAAATATTTTAAAATTTCACATTTTTAGAGCCTTGTGAAATTTGGAAGCATAGAAACCCTAGTACGAATTATACATTCTATGTGATATATTTGGAATCATACATTTTTTCCAATTTTGCAACCATTAAGGTACATTAGTCTGGCAGTCTTTCAGCCACTCCACTATCATAAACATAAATATATAACTTTTTTCAATAAACATGTGCCAGTTACCTACACAAGGTTATCAGTTTCAATGTGCCTCTAAAAGATAACGATGAGAATAAGGGAAGGATTGGTGAGAAAAGCATCGTTTCCATCAGATATATTACCTCTCACTTTAGAGAGTATATTTTACTTTGGTTTTCATAACTCTTAACAAACTTCTCTTGTTTATTGCTAGGAGTGTCTTCACAACAAATCCCTTAATAGAAACATTTTCTGATTTGCATTGCAGAATTATCCCATCTTCTCTCTATGTATTATTCCTCTGGAAGATAACACCCATTTCCACCATTTCAATGACAATACCTACAAAGCTGAAGGTCTAAATTAAATCTCCAGACAGAATTATTCCCATGATCCAAATTTCCCTATCTCTATTATCTGGCCAGACATTTTTACTTGAATATTGTATTCTCAAGTCAAAACCAGTATGACTGAAATCTAATTTATAATACTTACTCTCAAGTCCACATGTCTTTCTCTTTTAATATTTCTGTTAACAACAGTGCAAAATGTCCCTAAGGACAATATACAGTCTTGGATCCTCCTACCCAAAAAAACCAAACCCGTTGCTGCAGAGTCCATTCCGACTTATGGTGACCCTACAGGACAGAGAACTGCCCCATAGTGTTTCCAAGGAGTGCCTGGTGGATTTGAACTGCTGACCACACAATTATTTTAATCCTCTCTTGTCCTTAATACCTTCCTTTAGAAGTCAATAAATACTCTGATTTAAAAAAAAAAAAGTAATACTTCTTGAACTATTCTCAATGCTACTAATTAAACTAACAATTTTAATATGACATTTTGCCTGCAAAATGTAATTAACAACTAAAGCTTACATAATAAAGCTAAAATTATTTAGTATTAATTTGAGTCTAGTGGGATAATGATAGGTTATTTTGTCCCACAGAGAGTAAGTGAAAACACCAAGCCTGTGACTAACATATTTATGAAAGTGACAGTTAAAAATATTCCAAAATTTAAATCATTGATTAGGACATAGATTCAGTTATAGGAGAAGCAGATATTGATAACTGAAAAAATTAGTTTGCAATTACATATGAAATTTTGCTATTATACATATGAAGCACACTTTATTTTTTGTTTATTCCAAATGTAATCATTAACAGCCACACTTTAAGTTGATATGATATAGCAGTGAAAACACATAGACACTGTCCTCATGAAGATGATATATTTCAAATGTCCAGGAATTAAAAAATCATAAATATCATTGTTAATTTAAATTTGAATTTATCAAATACAAGGGCTCAAGCTGACATTTTTAAATAATAAATATCCAGGGTCCACATTAAAAATCTAAATATATAAGAGCCTCTGGGTGGCGTAAACTGTTAAGCACTTGACTACTAGCCAAAAGGTTGGTGGTTCTAACTCACCCAGAGGCGCCTTGAAAGACAGGCCTGATAATCTGCCTCGGAAACTTCACAGTTCTGCTCTGCGTATGTGGGGTCACCATGAACCGGAATTGATTTGAAAGCAACTAACAACAACAACAAAAACTCTACATACACACAGTTAGTTACTTTTACTCTATACGAATATATTCTTTTATATCAATTAAATTTATGATATTTTAGTTTCATAGTTTTACATTTGGTATTAGCTAATTTTTATGGCAGTAAAATGGTTTCCTAAATTACACAAATTTGATTGGTTCAATCATCTCGAAAGGTTGTTCCTTTATTAAAAAAAAAAAAAAAAAAAATTGCCGTGAGTGGATTCCAACTCCTAGCAACCCTATAGGACAGGGTAGAGCTACCTCATAGAGTTTCCAAGGAGTACCTGTTAGATTTGAACAGCCAACTTTTTATTTTATTAAAAGCAGACGTAGATCTTAACTAATTCACCACTAGAGCGTGCCAATATTGACATAGTGTTTTAAGTTTAATTCCTTATATGGATAATGAAGGACTACAAGGGAGAAATTTGTGTTCAAAGTGTGAGGGATATGCAATAAGTTTTATGTCATTTGTCATAAGATAGGTGGGTCAAGGTATTTGCCTTGACATGGGGAACATCAGAGGATGGACACTATTAGGAAAATAATTGTTCTAATGACAGTGAGTCACTACTTTCTCCTAAATTGCTGAAAAAAATATATCATTGGAAGAACAGCATTAACTAAAACTTTTTCATATTCAGAAAGAACTACAAAATGTGTAATATGGATTTTCAGGTAAGCATCTCTGGCACAAACACAAATATAGCTTCAACAAAGTATAACATTACCTATACGAATGACAAAAAATGGGTGATTTTTAATATAATTGCTCTGTTCGATTCTGAAATAAATTATGATAAAATTAAGTACTCTTTTTGTGAGTATTTTACTCTTGAGTTCATAATTTGTAAGAGACCAATTACATTTAAAAAAAGCATCAATCTATCTTATAGTTCCTTCATTTATGATATTCATGGCCAAGGACATTTTAGATACTAATTTTAGTTTCAATTTTACTAAACAAAAAAGTAAAGGCATATTTCTAATAAACATATATTAATAAAGAGAGAATAGAATTCTTACCTTACTATTTATCAGTCAAACTAGTTAAATGAGTCTGAATAACTGGTACCCTAACAAGAAATAAATTAAAAAAAAAAAAATGTTGATACGTTGTGGTAGAACAATATCCTTTTTTAAAATGTCTTTAACTTAAAAAAAATAATGAAAACCAAGGTCATTTAAATAATTGATAGCAAAACCAAAAGCACTAAGAACTTCACTAAAAATGAGAATAAAGGGTAATGTCAGGTATTAAGAATTCAGACACTAACTCAAGTAGTAGACCAGAGCACTCACGAAAGATAGCATTCACCAGACACAAATACTTTTGGTTAATTAAAATTTGGGGTGTAAAGTTTCTACATGTCATTTAAATTTTTTTAGAGTAAATGCTGTATTGATTTTGGTGTGGTAAATACTCTGATGCAGACTTACTGTGCCAGTAGCTGGGATTGCTGCCAGTAGTGCTACCTCTACCAGTCCTTCCCCCAATGAAATCTACAGCCATTTACTTAGATAACTATACACTAGAGAAAGGGAGAAACCAATTCATCTCAAAAGATTTTTGATGCTGCTTCTAAGAGTGACAGTGAACTCAGAGATATGAAGTATCATCATTGTGACTATGATAGTATAGTGACTTGTGGGGGGCAATAATAAATAATAAGGTATCCAGGGACCCATCTGGTGGTCAGTCTCTTGATGGATGAATGTATAATTAGAAAAAAAGTACTTAAAAGTTGACACAATCTCACGTTGGGTCATTGACTTATCTAGAGGGCTATCACAGTGAGGAAAGCCAAGTAAAGCATCTGAGACTGCCTCTCCCCTTCCAGCCAATGCAGTAAACCAAAAACAATGTCACATCCCTGAGGGGAGTTGATAAGAAAATGAACGTCATCCTTAAATAACTCAAAAATTCAAGACTAGTTGTTATGGATTGAATTGTGTCCTCCCAAAATATGTGTGGTAAATTCTAACCTGTATGCCTGTGGTTATAATCCCACTTGAGAACAGGTTGCCTTTGTTATGTTACTAACGAAGGATTAGCATAGGGTATGTCTCGAGTCAATCTCTTTTGAGTATAAAATAAATTAAACAAGAAAGTCAGCAAAGAGAGATGGGGAAAGATAGATGCCAAGCCATGTGGCCATCTCCAAGGAAGCAGGAAACAAGCTGACAGAGAGAAAAAGCCTTCCCCTAGAGCCAAATCAAACCTGCTGCCATGAAGTTGGTTCCAACTCATAGCAACAGTGTACAACAGACTAGAACCACCCCATAGGGTTTCCAAGGAGTGGCTGGTGGATTCGAATTGCCAACATTTTGGTTAGCAGCCAAGCTTTTAACCACTGTGCCACCAGGGCTCACCTAGAGCCAGCACCCTGAATTTGGACTCCTACCCTCCTAAATTCTCAGAGAATACATTTCTGTTTGTTAAAGCCATCCACCTCTGGTATAGCAGCACTAGATAACTAGACAGAATTTGGTACCAAGAAATGGGGGTGCTGCTTCTAACTGAAAACATGGAAGTGGTTTTGGAATTGGGTAATAGGTAGAGACCGGAAGAGTTTTAAGGTGCTTATTGGAGCCATAGTGGCACAGTGGTTAAGTGCTCAGCTGCTAACTGAAAAGTTGGTGTTTCAAATCCACCATCTGCACAGCAGGATAAAAATGTGGCAGTCTGCTTCTGTACAGATTAAAGCCTTGGAAACCCTATGTGGCAATCGTATCCTGTCCTATAGGGTCACTATGAGGTGGAATTGACTGGATGACATTGAGTTATGGGTTTAATAGTAAAAGCCTAGTTTGCCTTGAAGAGACTGTTGGTAGAATTATGAATGTCAAAGGCAATTCTGGCGAGGGCTCAGATGAAAGTGAGGAAAGTCATAGAGAAAGTCTGTATCGTCTTAAAGAACATATATGGTGCCATTGACACAATGTGGCTAGACACGTGGACATTAAATATGATTCTGATGAGACTTTAAAAATAAATGATGAACGTAAGATTGGACAATGGAAGAAGGGTGATCTTTTTTATGTAGTGGCAAAGAATGTGTCTAAATTATGTTCAAATGTTTGATGGAAGGTAAAACTTGTAATTGATGAACTTGGAATATATGTCTGATTATGTTTCTTAAGAAAGATCTTAAAGGGTTTTCCTGGTTTCTCCTTGGTGCTTGTAGTAAAACGTGAGAAGAAAAGAATGGACTAAAAAATGGACTGTGCAAAATGAAACCAGAACTTAAACATTTAGAAAATTCTGTTGTAAAAACCAAAGACATGTGACCTAGAATTTTCACCAAGGACTTAGCTATACAATCTTTTGTTAAGAAGATTAAGCCTGTGACTGTTGGATCTAACCAACTACCACAGTAGAAAACCCACCAGCTTAGACCGAAGAAGACAGAGATAGGAATCCTACAGGCAGGAAACAAGCCAAAGGAGCTACGTCTGTTGTCCTTCAAGAAAAGAAAATAACCATCCCCAGAACAGTTGAAGTCAACAGAACTGTTGGAAGGAACACAGGAAGCAGGGTTGCTTCAGTTGTAAAAAGTGGCATTATGGTCTTCTAAGTTTCAAAGAGTCAGATCGCCACCAACTAGGTTCTGGAGTGTGAGGCTGCTGTGCCCAAAGGCCAAGAGGAAGGGACCATCACCCAAAGCTGAGAGGGTGGGGCTAACATATCTAAGGGTCAGGAGAATGGAGCCTGCCACCGCCAACAGTATGGGGTCACCACTCAGCTTGACTAGGAAAACGGGGCTGCCCAAGGATGAGGGAGCAGAGTCGCCAAGTTTGGGCCTGGAAGGCAGGGCTGAAGCCCAGTGCCAAGGTTCCTGAACCCAGAATCCAGTGCTTGTGGCCAACACCCAGATTCTAGAGGGTGGAGCCATTACCCAGATGGTCTCAGAGAACAGAGAGTTATTTTCAACCTTTGATTGTTAATGTAGTATGTTCTGCTGAGTTTTGGGCTTGCTTGGTATGCATTATCCCTGCTTTCCCTTCAATTTCTCCCTTTAGTAATGGAAATGTCTACCCAGTGCCTGTTCCCCCATTGTATTTTTTAAGCAGATAACTTGTATTTTAGATTTCACAGGTTCACAGATGAAGAGGAATTTTGCCTCAGGATGGGAGATATCTAACATCTCATCCATATTTGATTTATATCATTCGGAAAATGAGACTTTGACCTTAGAGTTGATTTAAGACTTTTGAGATGATGTGACGGGGAGAATGTGTTTTGTATGTGGGAAGCACATAAGTTTTGAGAGGCCAAAGGGTGGAGCATTATGGATTGAATTATGTCCGTTCAAAATATGTGTTGTAAATTTTAACCTTTATTAAAAAAAAAAAAAAAAATTGCTGTTGAGTCGATTTTGACTCATAGCAATCCTATAGAACAGAGTAGAACTGCCCCATATATTTTCCAAGGAGCAGCTGGTGGATTCAAATTGCTGACCTTTTGGTTAGCTGCCAGGTTCTTAACCATTGCATCTCTACCCCATATCTGTGGTTATAGTCCCTTTTGGGAATAAGCTTTCTTTGTTATATTAAAAGGCCATGTCAGTGTAGGGTGTATTTTAAGCCAATTAAATTTACATATAAAAACAGCAAATTAGGCATACAAAAGCAAGCAGAGATGGGGGAAGAGAGATGCCAAGCGACATGAAGATCACCAAAGAGAAATGGGTAGAAGCTGAAGAGAAATAACCTTCCCCCAGAGTTGACAGACAGAGAATGACTCTCCTAGAACCAGTGCCCTGAATTTGGACTTCCAGCCTCCTAACTGTGAGAAAATAAATTTCTGTTTGTTAAAGCCACCCACTTGTGGTATTTTTGTTATAGCAGCACTAGATAACTAAGATACTAGTGGACCTTGTCATATATTCATTTAATTAATTCATCAGTCAATGGAGCCCTGGGAGCATTGTTAGGAGAAGTCTTCAGAGAGCTGCCTGTCATTCTTGATTTGGCTGACATCTAATGACTTGTTCAATACAGGCCCAAACAATTCAACTCTTAGAGGTCACTTCAGCTCCATGGTTCCCTATATAGTTAGATGAGACTTAGGCATGCATTACAGTTAAATTTTTCCCTCTGCTTGTTACTGATTCTTTCTCCTCTCATTCACAGCTACTAATAATAGTTAAGGGCACTCCATAATAAGTTTCTCCAACACTAAATTCTGCCTTAGACTCTATTTAAAGACAATACTTGAGAATTAGAATCTTTGAGGATTTGAAAACTTAAACGACAATATTTGAGGATTAGAAAATGCTGACAATATATTTACTATTTAAATAGTAAATATTTCTATATTTTAGTCAAAACAAAAACATGTTATTATGTATAAATGAAATAAAACTATTTCAATAAATAGGGGCTCATATCTATGTGTCTGAAGAGTAAATGAATTATCTTACTAAATGCTAAGGATAATGTAAAGAATATAAATATATGGGAATATGTTTTAACATATCAAAAACTAAATAACCTCACTGTAGTTATTAACTTGTGTTCAGTAAATCAGAAAATAATTATCATAATGGTAACAAATAGCATATTTGATCAGGTTATTGGTGCTTTAAGATGAAGTATATTTACAAAATGACAAATATGAAGGGTTGTGAAAAATTCCATTTGTGGGTGTCAAATAAAATCAAATCAGACTTAGGTAAAGAGAGACTTTATTCAAACAGAATATTTCATTAAGGGAAGAGAGACTATCACAATAGAGAGAATGCTCTGATCATAAGACTTGCAAGTATCTCAAAGGCCAGACAAAATACAGCTTTTATAGAGAGGACTAAGCAAACAAGAACCTAGTGTGGGGGAGTAGGAAGAGCAGATCCAGTGATTGGACAATTGATCAAGGAACCTCTTTCTGTGTGTCTGTCAGTTGATCATTGGGAGAGGCCATTAAGTAGAGATTCTGTGTTCCAATGGTCAAGCAAAGATCAAAGCACAGGGGCCTGGGGGAAGGACATAAGTTTACCTAAAGTTTGGTCAAGTCACATATTCCTCTCTCCCCCAGTGGTATGGGGTATAAATAGTCCAGCTAATAATTTATGAGGCAAAGAATAGGGATTTGGAGGGTCTGTGTCCTGCCTTGTCTTAGGTTAACAACAGAGGCATCTGTGAGTCTTACTTATTCGTGTGGTCAAGGGTGGTCTTTGCAGTGGGCTATTTCTTGGAACTCAAGAGTGGGGAGGTTTTCTGAAGTGTCTTTATTTCCATAATCACAGCTTGAACATTGTGAGTGGACACTGTTTACCTACTTCTGTTATATTGAGAAAATAGTGTACTTGCATGTTTTTGTAACCTTGTATCATTGATTTGACTGGGCCAGTATACCTAGGTAAAACAGAGATTATTGGTAAGGAAATGAACCAGAGACCCAATATGAAGTTTCCAGACGTCTGGGCAGCAAAGACTAACTGTTGTTATATAAGGAGAAGATCACTTACACAATTGTAAGCTTAGTTGAGGAAACCTGATAAGAGTGGTTTAGAATATTTGTTATTAGTAACTGTTTCAGGATATGTGATTTGCTATTTAGACTAGTAAAAACTTGGTTAACTATTAATTTAAATAAAACAAAAACTATATAACTTTTAAGATTAATATGTTTGAATTTTTTTATGTTTGAAGGGTTAAAGGACATTATAAATGATTATTATTGAGATTTTTAGAGAAAAAGGATCTAGTTTAATGTAAACTTTACAGAAGGTGATAAAAATAGCCTTTAATAAAAGTATCAAGGAGTAACCAATGGAAAATAAAGTTAAAAGGAGTAATAATAAGGATAATTTATGGGAAAAATGTGATAGTTAAAGCAGGATTTAGAGAAAGAGTTGAGAGACTATATAGTGTCTTAAACTTCCATTGCTATACAGGAGGAAGGGTGTTCCTTGACCCGCTTCAACAGGCTCAGAGTGTGAAAGAGAACAATACAATGAAATGAGAAATGCAAGGGGAATTCACCATTTTGCCTTAGAGCTGGCCCCTGGGAAACAGTCAAGAAACACAAATTGGAAGGGCCCGATCAACTGAGACTCAAGATAAGCTGGTGTTAATAGCCAAGAGATATAGTTGCTTAACCTCCTCTCCACCTCAGTATTTTATTAGAAATTAGATGAGATCCCAATTCTATGGATATTTGCAGAATGAAATGTGTTAATATATGTTAAAAGATTGGCAAATTGTAGAAACTCAGAAAGTAATATCTATCGCTAACACAATCATTATTAGTGTAGCCATACGAGATCCTCAGTGTGTAACAGATGGTAGAATCATTATTTTATGTTGACTTTGAATCAGGCTGAAACCACAGTAATGTGATATTTTCTTTTCTGGGAGAAAGGGTTGCAAAAGATGAAGCTGACCATCCAGGCTTGGATATGTAGTGTGGGTTTTAGAGATTTGAATGCTGAATATTGCAAAAACAATAATAATAATGATAAAATAAAGAAACAAGACTAGTGCCTGGTTATTCCTGTTAGGCTTTCAGACATGAGTAGGAGAAAGACTGCAGCTCAGTAGTCATGTTATTCATCAACATAAGCTATTCAACAGGTAGGAACAAGCGAAATGAAACTGACTCCTAATTAAAGAGAAAATGTGTGTGCTTTGCTGCTCCCTTGCCTAGTAATTGTTTGGGTTAGAAATTAGTGTCCACCATATATTTACACGGGCTGTTTCTCAGGTTCTGTCTAGATAAGTAAGATGGGGAGAGGAAGGATTATCATTTACAAACATACCTCTAGCTGGTGACCTATGTTTTTTGTGAACATTTTAGTACTTAGTCACCTAGTTTTTCTGATTGTTTATACACTAACTCCAATTTATTCCCTCCTGAACTTGACACTATTTAACAGTTTTCAAATAAAAATAGACACAATCTGTTATAAGAGGTCAAAATCAGTTGTTGTCAACTCAGTGCAACCTCATGTGTTTCAGAGTAAGCTTTTCAATGGCTGTGATCTTTCAGAAGTAAGTTGCCAGGCCTTTCTTCCCAGGTGCCTCTGGGTGTATTCGAACTGACAACCTGTCAGGATACTAATTGCCAAGCACTCAATCATTTGCACCACCCAGGGGCTCTGTTATAAGAGGTAGAAGATGGAAAATTAACTTTGAATAGGCAATTATTTCAGCTGTGAATGGACAAAAACTCAAGATTCTTTTAAAAATACACCAAAAGTGTAAGTCATATGATGAATTTTAGTTGAGATTTAGCAATGTCACCATTCATGCCATCCTATTAGACAACTCCTTTTACAGAGGAAAACTGATGTCATTTTCAGTTCTCTCCCTCCCTCAATGGCAGCTAACAACAACTCCCTCCCTCTGTCTTTCTCTCTTTTAACATATGTAACCCATTTACCTTGACATACAAAAGTGTCTTACTCCACGGAACCTCTTTTGCTACTGCTTTAACAAGCCTTTTATCATTCTCATTTGTGCTTTTATTCTTGTCAACATTATTTGTCCTCAAGCAACTGGAACAAATTATTGTTTGCCTCACTTCTGCTTCATTAGTCATGTTTCAATAATAATAGTTAATACATATTGAGTATTTACTACATATGCAAAACACTGTTCTAAGCAATTTACATATAATCATTGGATCTTTAAAAAAATTTATGAAGCAGCTACTCTCATTATCTACATTTTACACATGAGAAAACCAAGGGCACATAACTCACAAAGTAATTGCTAGAAGAAAAAATTTTAAAACTATAGAGTGTACCAAATCTGTCCTTACCTATAACCACTATCCTACTATGCCCTAAGAGGCTCATGAATATTCTAAGATCACTAAGATGGTCTATTTTCTAATTTTAATTTTCCATTTTAATTATAATCCTTCCAATATTGATATTCTACGTATGGGCTATAAGATCTCTATGAGCTGGAATCAGCTCAGTGGCAAAGGGTTTTTTTTTTTTTTTTTTTTTTGGTTTACATATGGGCTATGGTAGAATTTAAGTTTTTTCCCCCCATATAAATGCACGCTTGAATCACAATCATTTATTACAAAGTCTATTATATCCTTCTTGAATAGTATCACATTTATCTTAATCAAGGGTAACTTAGAAGCTAGCGTATTTCTATAATGCATATTCTGTTTATTTGAAGTTTGCATAAACTTACATCAATATTAATATAGTTTGATGATAGTCATTTCTGGTAATGCAAGTCCTCTACCTTTGTTCAGGTAGAGGCAGGGCCAAGATGGCAGAATAGTCAGACACTACCTGTGATCACTCTTACAAGAGACCTGAAGAAAACGAGCAAATCAATTATATCTGACAATCTAGGAGCTCTGAATATCAAAGACAAACCTGAAGATTTGGGCTGAGAGGCAGGAGGAGGGAGGGGCAGTTCAGAAGCAGCAAGAGTTTGCCAGACCTAACCTGGCCAGCACCCGTGGGCTGAGGCAAGCAGTAGTACTCGGAAAGTGTTTTCCACACTAGGAGAAACCGATGGGTGGACAGTCTGCTAAAGCCTCAGAACCAGATAGGAATGGGAATGAATCTGTGAAAGTTAGGTGCAAGCAAATAACATACCACATGGGATTGAAAAAAAAAGTCCCTCCCCCCTCAGGAAAATACCTCTCTCTCATTTACCCACCCCGTTCCTGCTCTGCTGTGATCCTGTCCAGCTTGATTGTTGCACTCCTGGGCCAGAAGTGGGACCCATCACACACTCTGAGACATTCTCCTAACTTTGGAGAGGGAAAAAATTAAAAAAAAAGGAAAAAACAATCTACCAGATACTCTAAGCCAGGAACTCAGATCAGAAACAGCCCCTTTGCCTAAAAAAAAAAAAAACAAAAAAACAAAAACAAAAAAAACACTGGCATTGAGTCGGTTCCGATTCATAGCGACCCTATAGGACTCTTTGCCTAGGAACAGACATAAGAGGTCCACAGACTTTGAATGTCTTTCACCATTCTCTAGACCTGTGTGGGCCCATTTCTATAGTATAGGCCCTCATTAGCACAGTACAAAAGGGTATATACCTGAAGCCTATTTTCAACTGAAAAACTTAAGGAGGAGTGGCAGATTCATGTCATTTGACACTGCCCTGCCCATTAAGCAGAGTCCTCACTCACATCACGGGCCTAAGGTCTGGTGGCTCCACCCACTCTACCTAGTCACCCATGAGAGGGGTTCAAGAATAAGTGGTGCCTCCCAGTCCTTATAGGGAACAGGATTGGGTGTCCATAGTCCAGCTGCAAAACCCATCCACCTATACACTGTAGGGAACAGGGACATGCCTTCTATTCAGGTACTCGGGGGCCGCCCTTAACCCTCTACCTTTCTCAGCACATAATCACCTACCCAATCACCCCTATGTAGCCCTGCCCATCTAGGGCTGTAGGTGAGAGCCTGCACCACACACTCAGTGATTGATGACCTGGACATCTGAAAGAGACTCTTGGGCTTACATACCTAGTAACACTTCTAACCACCTTAGAGAGCTGAGAGTTTCAAAGACAACAGTAATCAAAGTAGCTCACACAACCAAGACAAAACAAAGTAAGAAGCTAAGACACAGTAAGCAAACATAAAATAAATAAATATAACTTATTGATAGCTTGGAGACAACAGTCAATATTAAATCACATAAAGAAGCAGACCATGATGGCTTTAGCAAGCAACCAAAACAAAGAACTAAGAAACCTCCCAGAGGAAGAAAAGTCTTAGAATTACCAGAGGTAGAATTCAAAAGATTAATATACACAGCTCTTCAAGAGATAATGAAGGAGATCAGGTGAAACACATACCAAGACAAGGAATATACAGACAAAGCAACAGAGGAACTTAAGAAGGTTATACAATGGAATAATGACAAATTTAAAGGCTGCAAGAATCCATAGAGAGACAGCAAACAGAAATCCAAAAGATTAACAATAAAATTTCAGAATTAGACAACTCAATAGAAAGACATAGGAGTAGAATTGAGGAAATGGAAGTCAGAATTAGGGAGATTGAAGACAAAGCATGTGACACCAACTTATTAGAGGAAAAACCCAATAAAAGAATTCTTTTAAAAATGAAGAAACCTTAAGAATTATGTAGGACTCTATCAAGAAGAATACTTACAAATGGAGTACCAGAATGGGGGGGGGGCGGGGATAACAGGAAATACAGAGAGAATTGTTGAAGATTTGTGGGCAGAAAACTTCCCTGATATCATGAAAGATGAGAAGATATCTATCCAAGAAGCTCATTGAACCCCACACAGGATAGACCCAAAAAGAAAGTCACTAGGGCATAATCAAACTTGCCAAAACCAAAGATAAAGAGAGAATTTTAAGAGAAGCTAGGGATAAATGAAAAGTCATCTACAAAGGACAGTCAATAAGACAAAGCTCGGACTACTCAACAGAAACCATGTACGCAAAAAGGCAGTGGAATGACACATATAAAGCCTTCAAGGAAAAAAATTGCCAGCCATGAATTATATATCCAGCAAAACTGTCTCTGAAATATGATGGCAAAATGAGGGCATTTCCAGATAAACAAATGTTAAGGGAATTTGTAAAAACCAAGCCAAAATTACAAGAAATACTAAAGGGAGTTCTCCAAAAGAAAATCAATAACATCAGATAACAACCTGAGACTAGAACATAGGACAGAACAACCAGATAGCAACACAAATAGGAAAGTCACAAAAATAAGTGAAACCTAAAACACTGATAATAGGGAAGCAGAGACATTAATATGTAAAAGAGGACAACGTTAAAACAAAAAATAATGTAGCCATAGAGTTTTCATATGGAGAGGAAATCAACACTATATAAAAGAATGAAACATTGGTTTCACTTTAGAAAAGTAAAGGTAAACATTAAGGTAACCGCAAAGGAAACTAAGAATCCTATACATCAAAATAAAAAACATAAATACTCAGCAAATACAAAATCAATAACAATGAAAAGAAAATACCTAAAGAAAAACAACCTAGCACAGAAAATTAAGAGGAACAATGATACTGTCTACAACATACACACATACACAAAAAACCTAAATGACAGCACTAAACTTATACCTATCAATAATTATGCTGAAAGTAAATAGACTATGCACTAATGAAGAGACAGAGAGTGACAGAATGGATAAAAACACATGATCTGTCTATATGCTGCCTACAAGAGACATATCTTAGACTCAAAGACACAAACTAACTAAAACTTAAAGGATGGAAAAAATGTATCAAGCAAACAACAGTCAAAAAGAGCAAAAGTGGCAATATTAATCTCTGACAAAATAGACTTTAAAACAAAATCCGTCATAAAGGTAAAGAAGGACACTATGTAATGATTAAAGGGTCAATACACTAGGAGTACATAATTATAATAAATATTTACACACCCAGTGATGGGGCTCCAAAATAAATAAAACAAACTTCAACAGCATTGAAAAGAGAAATAGCTCCACAATAGTAGTAGGAGACTTCAACACACCACTTTTGTTGAAGGACAGAACTTCTAGAAAGAAGCTCAGTAAAAACACAGAAGATCTAAATGGCACAATCAACCAACTTCATCTAATAGACATATACAGAAGACTCCATACAACAGCAGCCAAGCATACTTTCTTTTCAAATGCACATGAAACATTCTCCAGAAGAGACCACATATTAGGCCATAAAGCAAGCCTTAACAGAATCCAAAACATCAAAATATTACAAAGCAACCTTTCTGACCATAAAGCCATAAAATAAATCAATAACAGAAAAAGCAAGGAAAAAAAAAAAGCAAATATGGGAAAACTGTACAACACTTTGCTCGAAAACTACTCTGTTATAGAAGAAATCAAAGCCAGAATAAAGAAATTTACAGACTCAAATGAGAATGAAAACACACCCTACCAGAATTTTTAGGACACCTAAAAGCAGTGCTCAAAGGTCAATTTACAGCAATAAACACACATATCAAAAAAGAAAAAAAGGCCAAAATCAAAGAATTATCCCTACCACTTGAACAAATAAAAAGAGAGCAGCGAAAAGAAGCTCACAGGCAGCAGAAGAAAGGAAATGATAAAAATTAGAGCAGAAATAAATGTAATAGAGAATAGGAAAACAATTGAATCAATAAGACAAAAAGCTGTTTTTTTGAAAGGATCAACCAAATTGATAAGCCATTTGTAAAACTGACAAAAGAAAAACAGGAGAGGAAGCAAATAACCCAAATATGAAATAAGGTAGGTGATATAACAACAGATCCACCTGAGATTAAAAGAATCATTACAGAATACTATGAAAAATTGTACATTAACAAACATGAAAACCTAGAAGAAAATGACAGATTTCTAGAAACACATCACCTACCTGAACTAACACAGAGGTAGAACAACTAAATAAAACTGTAACAAAAGAAGAGACTGAAGAGGTAATTAAAAAACTCCCAACAACAACAAAAAAAATAAGCCTGGCGCTGACAACTTCCTGGAGAATTGCACCAAACTTTCAGAGAAGAGTTACCACCACTACTGCTAAAGGTATTTCAGAACATAGAAAAGGATGGAATACTTCCAAAATCATTCTATGAAGCCAGCATAAACTGATACCAAAATGAGGTAAAGCCATCACAAAAAGAAAATTACAGACCTATATCCCTCATGAACATAGATGCAAAAATTTTCAACAAAATTCTAGCCAAAAGAATTCAACAACATATCAAAAACATAACTCACCATGACCAAGTGGGATTCATACCAGGTGTGCAGGCATGGTTCAACATTAGAAAAACAATCAATGTAATCCATCATATAAATAAAACAAAAGATAAGAACCACAAGATTTTATCAATTGATGCAGAAAAAGCATTTGACAATGATAAAAACTCTCAGCAAAATAGAAATAGAAGGGAAATCCCTCAACATAATAAAAGGTATTCATACAAAGCCAACAGGAAACGTCATCCTAAACGGAGAGTCTGAAAGCATTCCCCAGAACCAGACAAAGATGCCCTTTATTACCACTCTTATTCAACATTGTCCTGGAAGTCCTAGCCAGAACAAGAAGGCAAGAAAAAGAAATAAATGGCACCCAAATTGCTAAGGAAGAAGTAAAAGTATCCCTATTTATAGGTGATGTGATCTTATACATAGAAAACCACAAGAACACTACTGGAATTAATAGAAGATTTCAGCAAAGCATCAGATTTCAAGATAAACATACAAAAATCAGTTGGATTCCTCTACACCAACAAAGAGAACATCGCAGAGGAAATCACCAAATCAATACCATTTACAATAGCGCCCAAGAGGATGAAATACTTATGAATAAATCTAACCAGAGACCTAAAAGACCTACACAAAAGAAAACTACAAGGCATGACGGCAAGAAACCAAAAAAGACCTATATAAGTGGGAAAACATACCTTGCTCATGGATAGGAATACTTAATATTGTGAAAATGTCTATTCTACCCAAAGCAATCCACAGACACAATGCAATTCCAATCCAAATTCCAAGGACATTTTTTAATGCGATGCAGAAAAAAATCACCAGTTTCATATGGAAGGGAAAGAGGGACCAGATAAGTAAAGCATTCCTGAAAAAAAAGAACAAAGTGGGAGGCCTGTACAGATTTTAGAACCTATTATACCACCACAATAGTGAAAACAGCCTGGTACTGGTACAACAACAGATAAATAGACCAATGGAGCACAATTGAGAATCCAGACATAAATTCATCCACCTACGTGCAGCTGATTTTTGACAAAGGTCAAAGTCCATTAAATGGGGAGAAGACAGTCTGTTTGACAAATGGTGCTGGCATAACTGGATATCCATCTGCAAAAAAATGAAACAAGACCCAAACCTCACACCATGTACAAAAATTAACTCAAAATGGATCAAAGGCCTAAAAATAAAACCCAAAATGATAAAGATCATAAAAGAAAAAATAGAATCAATGCTAGGAGCCCTAATACATGGCATAAACATAATACTAGCCATAACTAACAATGTACAAACACCAGAAGAGAAACTAGATAGCTGGGACCTCCTAAAAATCAACAATTATTCTTGTCAAAAAACTTCACCAAAAGAGTAAAAAAAAAAAAGCATCTACAGATTGGGAAAAAATTTTTGGCTATGGTATATGTGATTAGGGTCTAATCTCTAAAATATATAAAATACTGCAAAACCCCAACAAAAAAAAGACAACCCAATTAAAAAATGGGCCAAGTTTATGAACAGGCACTTCACCAAAGAGTGTATTCAATTGGCTAACAGATACACGAGGAAATGCTCAGGATGATTAGCTGTTAGAGAAAAGCAAATCAAAGCTACAATAAGATACCATCTCACCCTAACAAGGCTAGCAATAATCCAAAAACACAAAATAATAGATGTTGGAGAGGTTGTGGCGAGACTGGAACACTTACACACTGCTGGTGGAAATGTAAAATGGTACAACCGCTTTGGAAAGCAATTTGATGCTTCCTTAAAAAGCTAGAAATAGTACTACCATATGGTCCAGCAATCTCACTTCTTGGAATATATCCTAGAGAAATGAGAGACATCACACGAATGGATATATGTGCACCCACATTCATTGCAGCAGTGTTCGCAATAGCAAAAAGATAGAAACACCTAAGTAGGTGCCCACCAAGAGACAAATGGATAAACAGATCCTGGTATAGTCACTCAACATGAATGGATCTGGAAGACTTTATGCTGAGTGAAATTAGTCACGAAAGGACAAATAGTGTATGAGACCACTATTATAAGAATGCAAGAAAAGTTTTAAACACAGAAGAAAACATTCTTTGATGGTTAAGGGGCTGGGGAGGGAGAAAGAGGAGAATTCACTAACTAGATAGTAGACAAGAATTATCTTAGGTGAATGGAAGGACAGCACACAATATAGGGGAAGTAAGCACAACTGGGTTGTTTTTAAGCACAAGTGGACTAAATCAAAAGCTGTTTCCTGAACAGAATCAAATACTTAGAGGGACAAGTAGCAGGGGTAGAGGTCTGGAGGTCATGGTTTTGGGGGACATCTAGGTCAATTGGCATGAGAAATTTTATTAATAAAATGTTCTGCATCCCCCTTTGAAGAGTGGCATCTGGAGTTTAAAAGCTTTCGAATGACCACCTAAGACACATCAATCGGTCCCAACCCGTGTGGAACAAAGGAGAATGAAGAACACCAAAGACACAAGAAAAATAGTAGCCCAAGAGACAAAAAGGCCACATAAGCCAGAGACTCCATTAGCCTGAGACCAGAAAAACTAGATAGTGCCCAGCTACCACCAATGACTGCCCTGACAGGGAACCCAACAGAGAGTCCCTGATGGAGCAGAGATAAGTGGGGTACAGAACACAAATTCAAATAAAAAGACCAGACTTAATGGTCTGACTGAGACTAGGGGAACTCCAGAAGACATGGCCCCCAGACTGTATCTTAATGGAGAACTGAAACTGTCCCCAAAGCCAACTCTTTAGACAAAGATTAGAGTGGACTATAAAACATAAATTAATACTCGTGAAGAGGGTGCTTCTTGGTTCAAGTAGATACTTGAGATTAACTGGGCTGCTACTGTCCAGAAGGGGGAAGAGTATGCAGAAAGGAATATGAGCTGGTTGAATGGACGTGGGAAACCAGGGGTGGAAACAGGGAGAGTGCTGTCACATTATAGGGATTGCAAGTAAGGGTCATGTAACGTATATACATTTTTGTATGAGAAATTAACTTGAGCTGTAAACTCTCACCTAAAGCACAATAAAAAGAAAATTGTCCTGAATATTTGTGATAAATTGCATTTTGATATATATTGTAGAATAAGATAGATTTGAGAATTGACACTTTTACAATACTCTCTTCCAATAAATTAATATGCTATATCCCTTCATTGAGGTAGATCTTCTTTATCTAAATATTTTATAGTTTTCAGTAAAGAGGTCTTATGCATTTTATTAGATTTTTCCTAATTAGTTATTAGATTTACTGTTATTGTAAAATGTGATATTTTAAACATCAGTATTCATAATCTATTATGATTTTGTATATTGCTAAATTTAATTGCTAACATACTTTTTCACAATTTTTACCTCTGTGCTCATCCCTTGTCAATATTTTTGTTGCTCTCGTTCAAATAATTTTAATCTTTCTTATATCTGTGATTGTGATATATTTTTTTCATTTCTATTCAAATGCTTTTTCATTCTATTTTTTTCTGGATAAGCTTCATGTAATGCTTAAAGTATTGCTCTTTTTCAAAGACATAGCTTTTGAATTCTTTATTTCCCCACTTTTATAAAACAATTTCAACTTCATTAATCTTAGATTTTAATCTTATTTACTCTGTAGTCCTCGTATTTTTTATTTTGTTTAGAAGTTTAATTTTTTTAAGTTCTTAATGCAAGTAAACTTTTTGTCTTTCATCCTTCATAAGTAATATTAAAAGTATATTAATTTATAAATTTTACACTAAATATTTGTGCATCTCTGATTTTTACCTTGAAGTTATCTGATTTCTTTTGCTTGACATTTTCTTTCTGAAATTCTCTTTAATCAATGTTTCTATAAAACTGCATTTAATTATTTTTAGAAAATGTTAGAATTTAGTGTTTCATCTTTTTATTATTTCTAATTTTGAATATAATCAGGAAATATTGATAAGTATTCTATTCTTTTTCACTTGTTAGGGCTTGTTTGGTGTGCTAAGCAAAAACATGCAACTGTCTCAGGTATAAAAACAAAAATATATATTTTTAATTGGGGATGCAATCTAAAATACATAACTGACTTTATTTTTTAGCACAATATTCTAGTGCTAATCTTGTACTTGCTTAATTCAGTATCTCTTCAGTGTAATATCTTAATTTATTCTATCATATTTTATATTTATTACTTATATTACATGGTGATTTGTTATTTCATCTTTCCTTATTTTTTCCTTCTTTGGTATCTTTGCTCTTGGTTTGGTTTTACCCTTTATCAACTTAAAAGTTCCATATTAATTTTTAATCCTATTTTTGTTAACACTAAATTTCCCTGTACTCTTAATATCTTAGCCCATTAAATCTATCTATCTACCTATCTATCTGTCTGCCTGCCTACCTGCCTGCCTCTCTGTCTGTCTACCTATTTAATCTATTGATATACATATAGGTATGGATATTTAATGGGGTAAGATAGAGTCCAAGACACATGGAGATCTCCAAGGAAACAGGAAGGAGAAGCTGAAGAGTAATGATCTTCCCCCAGAGCTGACAGAGAGAGAAAGCGTTCCCCTAGAGCAGGCACCCTAAATTTGGACATCTAACCTCTTAAATTGTGAGAAAATAAATTTCTGTTTGTTAAAACCACCCACTTGCGGTATTTCTATTATAGCAGCACTAGATAACTAAGACAGACTCATTAACAACCTTTGATATGCAGATGATTGAACCTTCCTTGGTGAAAAGGAAGAGGACTTGAAGCACTTACTGATGAGGATCAAAGACTACAGACTTCAGTATAAATTACACCTCAACATAAAGAAAACAAAAATCCTCAGAACTGGACCCATAAACAATATCATGATAGAGAAAAGTTTGAAGTTGTCAAGGATTTCTTTTTACTAGGCTCTGCAACCAACGTCCCATGGAAGCAGCCGTCAAGAAATCAAATGATGTATTGGGCAAATCTGCTTCAAAAAAAAAAAGACCCCTTTAATGTGTTAAAAAGCAAAGAAGTCGCCTTGATTGACCTGTGCTTGACACAGCCCATGGTATTTTCACTTCATAAGCTTGTGAAAGCTGGGCAATGAATAAGGAAGGCCAAAGAATTGATCCCTTTGAATTACGCTGTTGGCAAAGAATATTGAATATACCATGGACTGCCAGAAGAACAAACAAATCTGTCTTGGAAGAAGTACAGTCAGAATGCTCATTAGAAGCAAGGATGCGAGACTTCAACTCATGTACCTTGGACATGTTATCAGGAGGGAACAGTCACTGGAGAAGGACATGGTGCTTGGTAAAGTAGAGGGCCAGGGAGGAAGAGGAAGACCCTCAACAAGAAGGATTGACACAGTGGCTGCAACAGTGGGCTCAAACATAACAATGATTGTGGGAGTGGTGCAGGACTGGGCAGTATTTTGTTCTGTTGTACATAGGGCCTCTATGAGTTGGAACCAATTCAACAGCACCTAACAACAACATTTAATATATATATATATAAATGCATTAGATGTTTATTCCATTATGCTGTATTTTTTTTTTTGCTGAAAATTACACTGTTTCCTTTCAGAATTCTTTCTGTCCACTTCCCTCTACTTTTGCCATGCGGCTTTTAAAATCCCTACTCTCTACATTCACACCTCAGACTTCCAAGTTTTGATTAAATGTCATTAACATATCTTATGCAGTAGTTTTGTTTCTAGAGTTATAATTAAGACTTTTACCTCATATTCCTAAGTAGGTTATCTGAAATAAGATGTAATTAACCATAAATACCATTTTCCTTCATTTTATCCATTTTGAAGCAATGGTCCTTATTTGTTTGCTCTTTGCTTTGACTCCCTTCATAATATTTTTCTCAGTACGTAATATATACATGAAATATTTATTTCTGAGTTTTTTTTTTATATCCAAAATTATGTTTTTTTTACAAAGCTGGAGAATGATACTTAGCTGAGTAGCTGCTTGTCTTTATTTTCTGTTATTATTATATATATATGTAGTTTTTTTTATTATCATTCACCTCTCTTCTAGCTTCCATTGTTGCATAGACAAAGTATTGTGTCAATGTAGTGCTTCTTATTATATATAGATTTTGCTTTTATATTTGAAAACTTGAAGCATTTTCTGTTTCACCATTGAGTTCAGGTAATTCATTGTATACATGCTAGGTGTCCATCCTTTTTTCTTATAAATATTGACTAGAATTTGAAAAGCACTTTTGATATACACACATGGGTCTTTAAGCTTAAGAAGGTTTTCTTCAATTATTTTGTTCTCTTCCATTTGCTTCTTTTTCTTCTTTAAAGATTCAGTTTATATCATTTGGTCTTCTCAGTGTGTCTTTCAGGCCTCTATTCATCTTCCTTATTTTTATTGATTTGACATATTTTATTTGACCCTTCTGACCACTAATTCTCTTTTCTCTTTATTGTAACTTCTCTTTTGTTAATCTACTGAAATGCTTATTTGGAAAATCATATTTAACTTCAACAAGTAATAAGCACTCTGGCAGTTTTTTGTGGTGGTTGTTTTTGTTCAAGTACACATTTGTCTTCTCCACCAGCTCCAGTCCTCTAAGTCTACATTTCTCTTGTTCTGATTGCTTTATCCTCATTCTGAATGTTCAGTAAACCATTTGATTTGACTACTGTTGAAGCCCAGGTCTTATTGCTGAAGTGTCTTAAATCATGCTAATCCTCCCCCCGGCCCCCAAAAAAACCTCTTCTCAGTGTAGGTTGTCAGAGTAGCAGCTGAGACTTAGAAGTATCTTCTATTTCTCCCACAGCCTCAGGAGCAGGGAGTACTCAGCTTCTCATTAAACTAGTGGTCTGGAAGCTTGAGCTCAGTGAAGAGACATCATTGTGTTCCTTGACCTCTAGGAGATCCATAAATCTTTCAAAGATAAAATCTAAGATTTGCTACCTTATATACTCAACTAGAAGCTCTCAAAAGCTGACCTCCAACTATCACTTAGCCCATGGGAAAGCAAGACCCACAAGATTTATTTTCCATGATATTCACAAAAAAGCCAATGTCTTCATTTATATGATGTTATTCATAGCCTGCCGAAGCTCTTTCTTCTTGAAGAGAAAAACATCATTCAGGAGCTAGTATGCAAAAAGATAAACAATCTCAGCTGGCAGATTCAGCCAGCCACAACAGAATGACAGTGCAGGGATTTGTAGAAAGCTTTTCAGAATAGGCTTACCCTATGATAAAACAGAGAATAGAATATGCAGCTCAAAGCACAGGGCCAGCCTACAACAACAGTGTATCTTCTACTGTGTTGTTATATTGGCTTTTTCACTAAATAATAATTTACTTTCTCTAAAAATTGAAAATTTCCAGTATAAGATTTTTTTATAGGCATCTTAATTAAAGTAATTATTATGAGAAAAGATTAAAAAATATCAGCTACCCCCAGCCTCTGGTAATGACTAATAAACTCTTGTCTATGCATTTGCCTATTTTAGGTATTTTATATAAATGGAAATGATTCAATGTTCTTTTATGTATGACTTATTTCACTCGGCATACTTTCAAGGTTCATTCGTGTTGTATCATGTATCAGGATTTCATTTCCTTTTATGGTGGAATGATATTCCACTATATGCACATACTACATTTTGCTTATCCATTTATCATTTTTGAATTTTTTTTTGAAAAACTGTTGTTGAAAATATACACAGCAGAACATACACCAATTCAAAAGTTTCTACAAGTACAAATAAGTGACATTGGTTACATTCTTCCAGTTGTGCAGCTTTTCTCAGCCTCTTTTTCTGAGTTCCTCTCCCATTAACATAGACTCACTGCCCCCTAAGTTCCCTATGTAATCTTTCGGGTTGCTTTTGTCAACTTGATCCCATACAGACGGATCTTGGAAACCCTGATGGCATAGTGGTTAAGAGCTACACCTGGTAACCAAAAGGTAGCAGTTCAAATCCACCAGACGCTACTGGAAACCTTACAGTGTAGTTCTACTCTGTCCTTTAGGGTCTCTGTGACAGCATAATCCTCAAGGCAGACATTCTTTACTAGTTAAGCTAAAGTACTGTTTGGCTTTAAGAAAATTTCAGGAGATATGTTTAGTGTAACTTTTAAAGATTATCTCAGGGCAATAGTTTTGGGAGTTCATCCATCCTGCCTAGCTCCAGAATTCTGGATTTCATGAGAATTTTATAATGTATTGTTTATTCTACCCCTTTTGATAAGTGTTCTTCTACAGAATCTTTGATTGAAATGCTCAATAATGGTAGCCAGGCACCATTCAGATATTCCGGTCTCATTGGAAAGGAGGAAATTGTTCATGGAAGCAATTAGCCACACATTCCATATCCTCCTCTTATTCCTGACTCTCCTTCTTCCTCTGTTGCTCCAGGCCAGTAGAGACCAATTGTTGTGCCGTGGATGGCAGCTTGAAAGCTTTTAAGACGCCAAGAACTATATAAGGGGAAAGAAGGTAGAACAGAAGCACTGAACACATTAGTAACTGGAATGTCTCATGAAACCGTGACCCTAAGCCTTCAAACCAAGGAACAAAATCCCATGAGGTTTTGGTTCTATGTGCAATCTCAACAGCTACTCTTTTTGTTGTTGTTGTTGTAAGTATATCACTCAACTTTTGCCAATTCAGCTTCTTGAGGTATACAACTTGTTGACAATGATTGAAATATTCGACTGTGCAACCCTAACCTTAATCATTGTGATTTTTCCATCACCATTAACTACCCTTCTCCCTGCCCACTTCATTCTCCTTTCCAGCCCTGGTAACCACTAATGAACTTTGGTCTCTACACCTTTGTCTTTTCTTGTTTTTTTATGTAAATAAGGTCATACAAAATTCGTCCTTCGGTGACCGACTTATTTTACCCAGCATAATGTCTTCAAGCTCTATCTATATTGTAGCATGTATCAAGACTTCATTTATTCTAATAGCTGAGTAGTACTCTTTTAATGGACACTTGGGTTGTTTCTACCTATTGTCTGTGGTGGAAAATGATGCAAAGAATATCAATGTAACATATCTGTTTGAGTCCCTGCTTTTAAACCTCTTGGATGTATAATTAGGAGTTAAATTGCTGTATGATATGCTAATTAATAACAAGTTATGGATAACATTGTAAAGAATGGGGAAATTCCAGAACTCTTAATTATGCCCATAAGGAACCTGTGTGCAGATCTAGAGGCAGTCATTTGAACAGAGCAAGGGGATACTGAATGCTTTAAAATCAAAAAGCCGTGTGCCAGGGTTGTTCCTTTCACCATACTTAGTCAATCTGTATGCTGAGCAAATAATTAGAGAAACTGGACTATATGAAGAAGAATGAGGCATCAGAATTGGAGGAAGACAGATTAACAACTGCAATATGCAGATGACACAACCTCACTTGCTGAAAGTAAAGAAGACTTGAAGAACTTACTGATGAAGATCAAAGACTACAGTCTTCAGTATGGATTACATCTCAACATAAAGAAAAGAAAAATCCTCACAACTGGATCAATAAGCAACATCATGATAAATAGAGAAATATTGAGTTGTGAAGGATTTCTTTTTACTTGGATCTACTATCCACACCCAGGGAAACAGCATCAAGAAGTCAAATGACATATTGCATTAGGCAAATCTGCTGCAAAAGACCTCTTTTAAAATGTTAAGGACTAAGGCGTGCCTGGCCCAAACCATGGTATTTTCAATCATCTCATATGCATGTGAAAGCTCGAAAATCAATAAGGAAGACCGAAGAAGAATACATGCCTTTGAATTATGATGCTGGCAAAGAATATACCATGTACGGCCAGAAGAATGAACAAATCTGTCTTGGAGGAAGTGCAGCAAGAATGTGCCTTAGAAGTATGGATGGTGAGATTTTGTCTCACCTGCTTTGCACATGTTATCAGGAGAGAATAGCCCCTGGAGAAGACATGCTTGGTAAGTAGAGGGTCAGAGAAAAAGAGGAAGACCCTCAAGGAGATGAACTGACACAGTGGCTGCAACAATGGACTCAAACATAGCAGGAATTGTGAGGATAGTGTAGGACCAGCCACTATTTTGTTCTGTTGTACATAGGACATCTATGAATTGGAACTGACTTGATGGCACCAATAACAACAACAACATGGTAATTCTAAATTTAACTTTTTGAGGAACCGCAGCTATACCATTTTATACTCACATCAATAAAGGATAAGTGTTCCAATTTCACCCCATCCCTATCAAAACTTGTTAGTTTTTGGTTTACTGTTAATGGTTATCCTAGCGGGTCTTTGTTATTTCCTTTCTTCTGGTAGGTTTAGGCTTCGTTTGCTCTCCTTTTTCTAGTTCCTTAAATTTGAGCTAGGCTGTTGATATGAGATCATTCTTCGGTTTTTAACGTAGTCGTTTCCCTCTGAACACTGCCTTTACGACATCCCCTAGAGTTTGGTACATTGTGCTTTAATTTTAACAATTTGTAACTATTTTCTAATTTCCTTTGTGATTTCTTATTTGATCCATTGATTGTTTAATGATATGTTGTTTAATTTCCAAATGTTTGTGAAATTCCCAGTTTTCCTTCTGTTATTTACTTCTAGTTTTTTTATATTGTGGCCAGAGAAAATATTATTTCAACACTCTTAAATTTTTCAAAACTTGGTTTGTGGCCTAACGGATATATTGTTTTATTTATTGCTGAATAACATTCCACTGTATGGGTGTATTTCAGTTTGTTATTCATTCACCTATTGAAGGATATCTTGTTTGCTTTAAGTTATTGCTGGTTATGAATAAAATTTTTATAAGCATTCTCTTGCATGTTTGTATGGAGATAAGTTTTCAAGTCAGTTGTGTAAATACATATGGACAGAAATGCTACATTACGTGGTAATATGATATTTTACTTTGTATGAGACTGCCAAATTGTCTTCCAAAATGCCTGTATCATTTTCCACTTCCATCAGCAATAAATGAAACATCCCGTTGTTTCACATCTTAACTAGAAATTGGTATTGTCAGGTTTTTTAAGATTGTGGCCATCCTAATAGGTTTTAATGGTACGTCATTGTTGTTTTTATTTGAGATTCCCTAGTGACAAATGCTGCTGAGCATCTTTTCAGATGTATATTTGCTATCAGTGTGCCTTTTTGGCAAGGCCTCTACCCAGATATTTGGCCCATTTCTAATAGCATGTTCTTTTTCTTATTGTTGAGTTTTTAAAAGTTCTTTTTATGTTTTGAATATGTATCCTTTAACTGTGGCTTCTCCTTCATTCTCTTATCAGTGTCTTTTGCATAGTAGAGCAGAGGTTTTATTTTTAACAAAGTCCAATTTATCAATTATCTAAAAACTCATCAGCAAACCAAAGATCGCCTTAATTTTCTCCCATATTTCTTCTGGAAATTTTATAGTTTTTCATTTTACCTATAGTTTCATGATTCATGATTCACTAGGAGTTATTTATTATATAAGGTGTAAGATCCGTGCCTAAGTTCATTCACTGCACATAGAAATGCAATTGTTACAACACCGTTTGTTGAAAAGACTATAGTTACTTCACTGAATTTGCTTTGCCCCTTTGTCAAAGATAGTTGACTATATCTGTATTGGTCTATTTCTGCGTTCCCTCTTCTAATTCCATTGACTTATGTGTTACTGGGTGGAAACCCCAGGTTCTTGCTCCGTATAACTCATATTGGCCAATAAAGGAGAGAGTGATGTGGGAGAACAGGAAAAGCACCTTTAATTCATTGCACAAGGAAAAGGAGTCAGTTGGAGCTGCTGTCACCAAGACTGCTCCCCGAAGGCAAGGAGAAAAGTTACTTTTAAGGAGTTTACCAGTAGGGAGCTCATACAAGTTACATCAGCAACATTCTTAATCATACCATGCAGGCACAATGAGGTTTACAGATAACTTCCAAGCAAAAGCAGGATTTAAATGCAAAGGTGGGGGATAGGAAGCCCAATAAAGGAAACAGGATTTTTAATGCAACACTGTGGGGGAGGAAGCCAAGCAAAGAAAACAGGATTTTTAAAGCAACGCTGTAGGGGGCTTTGTCTCATTTGTATTTTGCCAACATCAAGCTGTCTTGAGTAGCGCAGTTATAGCATGTCTTGAAACCAGGCAGTGTGTCTCACCACCTTTGTTCTTACTCTTCAGTATTGTGTTGGTTATTCTAGGGCTTTTACCTTCCCTTATACACTTTAGGATCAATTTGAGATAAGAGTAAAAGTATTTACCGGCATTTTGATTGCAGTTGCATTGAATCTATAGATCAATTTGTGAAGAATTGGCATACCAATAATACCGAGTCTTCTTTTCCATGATCGTGGAATATTTAGATTTTCCTTGATTTTTTTTTTGTCAGTGTTTTATTGATTTCAGTTCTTTGCAAATAGATCTCGAAACATAATTTCTTTTAAATTATATTTAAGTATTTTATTTTTAGGTACTATTGTCAATGGTAGTAAACCCTGGTGGTGTAGGGTTTAAGTGCTAAGGCTGTTAACCAAGAGGTTTGCAGTTCGAATCTACCAGGCGCTCCTTGGAAACTCTATGGGGCAGTTCTACTTTGTCCTTTAGGTTCTCTATGAGTGGGAATCGACTCCACGGCAGTGGATTTGGTTTGGTTTATTGTCAATGGTATTTTTTATTTTAATTTTGAATGACAGTTATTCATTGGTGATATAAAGAAAAACAATTGACTTTTGTGAAATATCCTGTGAGTTTTCTATATTCACTTATTAGTTTAGGCTATTTTTTTCATTCTAGTCTTTGGGATTTCATACATAGAATGTTAGGTAATCTGCAAACAAATGCAATTTTAATTCTTCCTTTGTAATATGTATGCCTATTATTTCATTTTTATCTCTTATTGCACTATTTTGGATTTTAATTAAATGTTGAATAGGAATGATGAGAGAGGACATATTGCTCTGTTTCCTGTCTTAGAGGGAAAGTGCCCTATTTCTCACCATTAAGTACAGGCAGTCCCTAGATTATGAACAAGTCATGTTTCTAAATTTGCCTAAAACAGAATAGTTAGGTACAGATTGTATCTAACGTGAGTCAGTCAAATGTACATTTCTGTGGGTAAAAAACTTTAAAGAAATACTCCCAGATATGCTAAAACATCTTTAACATAATAATACAGTAATAGTAACAATAATAATGTTTTAATGCATGTCATGAAGTAGCACCTATTTGCTATTATGAGACAGTGTGTGTACCTTCTCCACAGTTGAAGAGATACCTACAGGGCAAATGTTACCCGGAGTTCTCAGAAGATTCTGTTCTGTAAAATATTTGAGAACAGTTAGATACTTTACATACACTCTGAACTAAAAAATCTAAGTTGTACCACTGGGCTGCTTTTCTGCTGGGTTTTGAATCATCCTCAGCAGAGACAGGGAGGGTTGGGGGTGTGGGTAGGACCCTGTGGGGGCCAGAAAAATCATCCCCTCATCACCTCCTCACCAGGCTTGTCAACCCCATGCACCAACTATGAGGCCCCTGCCTCGAGGTGCAAGAGAGAAAGCAGCACTTAGGTAGGATGTGCTAAGAGTGAATCTGGGGGCCAAGGGTTGGGAAGAGGAAGCTTAGGGAAACCCAAGTCCGAAGTTCTCCACTGAACCCCAGAAACTATACTGACATACAGAGGTCGGGAATCTGAGACTGCTCCGCCCACCCGCTTCCAGTCATCAAAAGGCCTAGAACCACTGAGATAGTGAAATACCACATACGTAAGGTAGGGAAACAGGTGCCCAGAGAGGTGCTGTGATGGCCTCTGGCTGCACAACACAGAGGGCCTGGCAGGATGGAGTGGGGCGGAGCTCGTTAATGGGGTGCCTTCAAGGCCTAACAGTGTGGCCAGCACAGCACTGACCTGTCGCACTTAAAGAACACTTAGAGCGGGCTGGCTTCCTGGCTGCTTGCCGCCACCACCTGCAAGTCTGTCATGCAAAGCAGAATGGTGGTGCTTGGGGCAAGGGGACAGTGGAGCCAGCCTTTTCCGAGCTCCGAAGGAGCAGGCTACATGTAGACTCTCCACTCACTGCTCCAGGCTCGGCTGGCACACCATGTCGCAGTAGCACTCCTGCCACCAGCAGCCACCAAAGGACCCTGCACAGGAAGAGAAGCATGGCCAGGGGCCCTAACACTGAGCCAGTTTTTTTTTTTTTTTTTCCTAATGGGCTTTACGGGGTTGGTTCCTAACTATGAGTTGTGCATAGATCAGATGATAGTAACCTGGAACAACCTGTATGCTGTTAGGTGTAGCATTTTTGTGCATGTTTTTTTATTGAATAGAGGAAGTTCCCCTCTATTCCTAGCTGTCAGAGCTTTTATCAGGAATGGGTGTTGGATTTTGTGAAATGTGTTTTCCATATCAACTGATGTGATTGTATGATGTTTCTTCTTTATCCTGGTGATGTAGTGGTTTCCCTGATTGCTTTATCATGTGGAACCTTGAATGAATTCACTTGTTTATGGTGTGTAATTCCTCTTATATATTGTTATATTTTATTTGCTATTATTTTGTGGAGTTTTTTTTTTTTAATTCAGCCATAATCCTGAACTCGTTTGCAGTTTTCCTTTTTGTAACACCTTTATCTGGTTTTGGTATTAGGATAATGCCAGCCTCATAGAATAAGTTAGAAATTGTTCCTGCTGCTTCTATGTTCTGAAAGAGATGGTGAAGCGTTAGTATCATTCTTTTGGCATATGCCTTTTCAACAAACAAAAGAATTTAGTTTCCCTCAAGACTCCATTCCTTCCTATGGCAATTTTCACTATCTAGACCTCCTGCAATAATGAGCTAGATAAATTAGGAAACAAAATATTGAAGTATTTTATCCTTCATGATAATAAAACACGTCCTTAAATATTTTTTATGTATTTATTTACTATATACCAAATTAAAAACTACTGCCAAAAGAACAAACAAATCCGTCTCGGAAGAAGTACAACCAGAATGCTCCTTAGAAGCAGCGATGGTGAAACTACGTCTCCCATAGTTTGATCATGTTATCAGGAAGAGTCAGTCCCTGGAAAATGACATCATGCTTGGTAAAGTGGAGGGTCAGTGAAAAAGAGGAAGACCTTCAACTAGATGGGTTGACTCACTGGCTGCAGCAATGGGCTCAAGCATGACAATGACTGTGAGAATGGCGCAGGACTGGGCAGTGTTTCCTCCTGTTGCATATAGGGCCACTGTGAGTTGGAACCAACTTGACGGCACCTAACAACATCAACCCTTTATTAAATTTCACTGATGTAGGTACTAAGCATGTCTAGTTTATTTTTATATTCCCTGTGATTAGCCAGTATCTGGTAAATAGATGACATTCAGTAAAACCTGCAAAAGATGAAACCTGTGTAAAGTGGAAAACTGTCAGAGAAGGAAAACTCAAGCATTTTTCACTAATAGAGAGAGGTAGAAAAGTGGTAAGACTGCATCCTGTCAAAGGCAGAAATCTTGAGAGACCTGGACAAACAAAGACGTCCCATCATATACCAGCTCTCACAGGTTTCAATACAATAATGGATTAGTGTTGGGATAAAAGAAACGACATTTTGCAAAATGATTAAAAGCTGAAAAATCAAATCGATCACTTAGCACAAAAGATAATAATTTTGTGACTTTTTATTGCTTGATGAAAGTACCCACAGACAGATTCCCAACCCACTGCCATCAAGTTGATTCCAACTCATAGTGACCCTAAAGGACAAAGTAGAACTGTCCCTCAGGGTTTCTACAGCTGTAAGTCTTTACAGAAGACTGTCACATCGTTCTCCTTTGGAAAGGCTGGTGGGTTTGAATAGCCAATCTTTCTGTTAGCAGCTGAGTGCTTTAACCACTGTACCACCAGGGCTTTTGCAGACCAATTAGGCAAGGCAGAATAATTTATAGCAATTTGTTTCCTACACATGAATCGCTGAGATGATAATTAAAATTTTCACTATATCCTTGGCGTTGAAACCACATAGATTTTTTTTTTCATTTGTTTGTTCTGTATTTAACTGTTGTACTATGTGAACTAGCTCATTGAAAATGATGTGGACATTTACATATTAATCCTATAAGGGAATAGCACAGCTCTCCCATCGTTCAAGTTCTTACTATCACAAAAATAGACAATGAGCATGTGTCGATGTCACATTTAACTCATTAATGGGACAGTCAGTAGAATGGCAGAACATATGAAAATTAAATATGAAGAAGTGGGACTTGTACAGTCAGGGTGGAAAGCAATACTAGAATAATATTACGAGCTTCAAGAACTGTGAAGGGCTTGAGCATTTTACAGTATGTGCAACTGAGAACTTAGCCTGCCACAGTTTCATAGATGCTGGTTTATCAGAGAGAGAAGACAGTTAATTTCTCACAGCAGTAGCAATAATCAGAGTATTTGAATATTTACACTGGTTCCATAAGCTCCCGTTTCAATAAGGTGATGCAAAGTCTGGATGACATTTTCACACACAGTGCATTGCATGCCAGGAGAATTTAGATATCACATATCTTTTGATCATGGAAAGTAATTATGTCTGTCTTTGCTCCGGAGGGAGATACTATCTCTATCTTCCAAGTCTGCTTATTATGCAAACTCCTTAGAAAGAATGGTTTGGTACAAAGGGAAGTTAGTGCCTTCCCCTCAAAATGTACAGAAATGTAAAAGGTTCATGGGTAATTAATTGTCTCCCAAGAGTTAATTTAGACATATACCTGGTTAATTATGCCATGGACAATAAAACACTAATACCTTGGTTATCTTCTATATTGGGTAGGAAAACACACACAAAAAACTTATAAGCTTTTTAAAAATGAATCTCTTTCAGTAATTAAAAAAGTCAATCGATATTGAAAGAAACCTCTATTTCCTGAAAATCCAATAACACTTAGATGAGTTATATTATGACCATAAGGTCGTATATTCACATTTTTGCCTTTCTCCCCCAGATGTGGTAGTAATCCCGAACAGAGGTACTTGTAGAATTTAAATATTCTGTAAAGATTACTCCTGATCAAAAATAAAGTGGTTTCATTGTGTTTGTGTGCTAAGATCATTTAGAATATTTCTAGCTTATGTAACTTTTCCTAATTCTTATGTTGATTTTAGCACATAGCACAACAGAATGAAACACCGCCCTGTCCTGAGCCATCCTTACAATTGTTGTTATGCTTGAGCTCATTGTTGCAGCCACTGTGTCAATCCACCTCGTTAAGGGTCTTCCTCTTTTCCGCTGACCCTGTACTCTGCCGAGCATGATGTCTTTCTCCAGGGACTGATCCCTCCTGACAACATGTCCAAAGTATGTAAGACATAGTCTCACCATCCTTGCCTCTAAGGAGCATTCTGGTTGTACTTCTTCTAAGACAGATTTGTTCATTCCTTTTTTTGGGGAGTCCATGGTATATTCAATATTCTTCACCAGCACCACAATTCAAAGGCGTCAATTCTTCTTCAGTCTCTCTTATTCATTGTCCAGCTTTCACATGCGTATGATGCGATTGAAAATACCATGGCTTGGGTCAGGCGCACGTTAATCTTCAGGGTGACATCTTTGCTCTTCAACACTTTAAAGAGGTCCTTTGCAGCAGATTTAGCCACTGCAATGAGTCTTTTGATTTCTTGACTGCTGCTTCCATGGCTGTTGATTGTGGATCCAAGTAAAATGAAATCCTTGACAACTTCAATCTTTTCTCCATTTATCATGATGTTGCTCATTGGTCCAGTTGTGAGGATTTTTGTTTTCTTTATGTTGAGCTGGAATCCATACCTAAGGCTGTGTTCTTTGATCTTCATTAGTAAGTGCTTCAAGTCCTCTTCACTTTCAGCAAGCAAGGTTATGTCATCTGCATAACACAGGTTGTTAATGAGTCTTCCTCCAATCTTCATATAGTCCAGCTTCTCATATTATTTGCTCAGCATACAGATTGAATAGGTATGATGAAAGAATACAACCCTGAAGCACACCTTTCCTGACTTTAAACCAATCAGTATCCCCTTGTTCTGTCCAAACAACTGCCTCTTGGTCTATGTAAAGGTCCCTCACGAGCACAACTAAGTTTTCTGGAATTCCCATTCTTCGCAATATTATCCATAATTTGTTATTATCCACACAGTCAAATGCCTTTGCATAGTCAATAAAACACAGGTAAACATCCTTCTGGTATTCTCTGCTTTCAGCCAGGATCCATCTGACATCAGCAATGATATCCCTGGTTCCACGTCCTCTTCTGAAACCGGCCTGAATTTCTGGCAGTTTCCTGTCGATATACTGCTGCAGCCGTTCTTGAATGATCTTCAGTAGAATTTTGCTTGCGTGTGATATTAATGATATTGTTCTATAATTTCCACATTTGGTTGGATTAACTTTCTTGGAAATAGGCATAAATATGGATATTTTCCAGTGAGTTGGCCAGGAAGCTGTCTTCAATATTTCTTGGCATAGACCAATGAGCACCTCAAACGCTGCATCTGTTTGTTGATACATCTCAACCGATACTCTATCAATTCCCGGAGCCTTGTTTTTTGCCAATGCCTTCAGAGCAGCTTGGAGTTCTTCCTTTAGTACCATCGGTTCCTGATCATATGCCACCTCTTGAAATGGTTGAATATCAACTAATTCTTTTTGGTATAATGACTGTGTATTCCTTCCATCTTCCTTTGATTCTTCCTGCGTTGTTTAATATTTTCCGCATAGAATCTTTCACTACTGCAACTCAGGGCTTGAATTTTTTCTTCAGTTCTTTCAGCTTGAGAAACACCGAGCGTGTTCTTCCCTTTTGGTTTTCCATCTCCAGCTCTTTGCACATGTCATTATAATGCCAATTCTTATAGGTAATGGAAATTAGACATACATCAAATTAATAGCATACCTGTAAAATCACAATTACCAATAATATTTGTACAACAATTGATATTATTATACTGATTCAGTAATGGCTCCCTAAGAAAGCTTTTGAATGTATGCAATTATATTGTGTATATTCTATTTATTTTACTGATTTATATATATAGATGCAAAAAAGTTTTTAATTAACATACTTTATTATGTTACCAGTAAGTTCAAAGCCATGACTTACTAAGATTAGAGGGGTAACTTCTACCTTGGGGCTTTAAAAGCAGGAAATAATATTCTTTACTAGCTCTGAGGCTAGAGTCCAAAAGCAATAGAGCAGATATTAGATGAGTTGCATCGGAAGGCATTGCAGGCATCGTTTTCAAAGATGAAGTAACTTAATAGTGAACCTTGTAAAACAAATCTGATATGTAATTTAATTGGATACTTTTTGTATGTACACAGTTATGAATTATGCTTATTCAGTTGCATCATGGTGTAAATGGGGACAAATTCTTTTTAAACATATGAAAGTAATGATATTGACATGAAAAATAAAGGCCTTTTCAAAAGTTCTTTGTATATTATTGGTCTTTCTGAAGAGTTTGCAGATAAGGCAAGTAAGTAAATATCTATATTGTACAGAATTGTTAAGTTCCATGTACGTAAGCTTATAATCTACATTGACGTTTCCCATAATTGGAGTTCATCAATTGTGTGGAGTCTGCCATCAGAAGAAGATTTCATTCCAGGGTCCACACTGTTTGCTATATTGACGTTAAAGATATGGAAGAAAAAATTTTTTTAAATGCCCATCACAAAATAGAGTATTAAAGACAATATACAATATTTTAAAGTAAATGAGAGAAAATGATTTCCCCTATTCTGTTTCAATCACTTTTATGAGATTAATTTCTGATCCACATATCATAGGTCATAAAACTGCTTTCACAAACTCATCTACTTTTGGAAAAAGTCTTGGAGCTCTATATTCTGTTCCGTCTTTCAAAAAGATGGCTCTTGTTCAGAGTGGCAGTGTCAGCTTTACCAGAAGTCTATTTCTTGCAATATCAGTAATTAAGGGTACTTGCAATAGTCCTTTCCTCTGAGATTGTCTTATTGAGTTTTTCACCCAGAAACCCCAATACAGAAGCATTCAGGTAAGGTGAGAAAAGAGCACAAAATACCTGTTAATGAAAAAACAGAATGAGTCTTTTTTTTTTTTAGATCAACCAACAATATCAGTTCTGAGAAGAGTAGGCTCTTGTAGTAAGATAATAACTATGTTTTTAACAATTTGGTCAATAGATACAAAGGCCCTTCTCAAGTCTCTAGAGCCTGTCAAATTTAAATTTCTGAAATACGTTTATATACATTTTTATCATCTTATTTTTAATAAATTGATCTCTTAAAGGATAAATTTCCATTTTTGGAGGGTAACTTTTATCCCACGTTGGGTTAGATAAACAGTGTAGCTAATTAAGAATTAGGAAACCTAACCAAATCTTTTCTATTTTCCTCCTTCCAATGATTGCCAAGCAAAAAAAAAAACAAAACAAAACCCACTGCTGTCAAGTCGATTCTGCCTCATAGTGACTCTAGAGGACAGGGCAGAACTGCTCCATAGGGTTTGCAAGGAGCACTTGGTGGATTCAAACTACCGACCTTTGGTATTGCAGCCAAACTCTTAACTAATATGCCACCAGGGTTTCTGAAGCCAGGGCCTGTAAATTCAGGGAGTAAGCCATTTATCCTTGCAGGAAGAATTAACTGTTACTTTTAGGCTTAAAGCACCTTGGATATTTTATTTTTCTGAATATGGGGTAAAGCAAAAGAACAACTGGGAAATGTGCCAGACAAGATTAAAATGCAAGAACAGGTGAATGGTTATAGCTTCTTTGCTTCCTATAAAGTGACATTATTTTAGCTTATGAAGAAGTGAAAAACTTCTATTTCACAGTCTTTAAAAAAATTACAAGCATGATAAATGCAAAATTAAAGTGGCAGAAAGTTAACAGGCTCTTGAAAGAAAATATTTTATATACTGAGATAGGACATGGGTTTTCTCTATGCAGATTACACAGAAGGTATATAACATTTTAGTACCACTTATTAACAGCAGTTTAAATAGTCCAAAAGCAGTTTTGAACCAATCACCCTCTTCTGTCTATTACACATAAACATTTTTTAGTTATTAAGTTTATAATCAATTAAAATAATATTTTGAAACATACACTTACATAAACATTTACCTACAAACCTATTTATATATATACAAATACAAGCAGGAGTACATACAAGCATATATATAGTTAGATGACAATGCTATTTAAAGCTTCAAATCTTTGTTCCCCAAAATTGTTATTCTTACATTTATATTGAAAGAAAGGCAGTTATCTCATTATACGTACCATCTATAAAAAAATACATTTTGTAATAATCTGTTATTTTTTCCCCTTTTTAATATTATTTTATATTTCTTTACTGTTTTTCATTTAACCTAACATCATTCATTGATTAACTTATTTTAATATTATCCCAAGATCTTAAAATCATTGATATATCTAGGAAATGATATTAAGCTAACATTTTGTCATCTTAGTGTTATGTACTGTTGAGTCGATTTCAATTCATAGCGACCCATGAGCTGTTTGCGTACAGCTTTTGACAATCATCCCTATGACAAATTTTAACATACATAGGAATTGTGTTGCTATGAGTCAGAGTCAACTGAATGGCACAGGGTTTTTTTTTTTTTTTAATTCCAAGAGTTCACATTTTAGATTAACACAATTACTATGTATGTTAACGGTTTGCCACAGGGATGACTATAAAAAATTGTACACAGGCAATTCATGAATAAATTCACAAGAAATAATGAGTTTGATATAGACATCTGTTTTTATAAGCCAACTTAATTAAATGCATATGTTTACAATCTCATAATTTTAATTATTTTGTGAAAATAATGAAAACATCTCTGACCCATGAATCCAACTTAGAGAAAAGTAGAACTTTCAAAATAATTAGGTTGATCATTAAGAAACAACTTCAAAGCCTTATATAAAATTAAATTTACACATGTATTTTATTTTATACTCTGATATAGTTAAGAAAAAATAGAATTAGCTTCGTTTTAACAAAACTCATTAATGCAGTCATATTTGTTCACAAGTTTATCTTACATAAGAGTTCTACATGAATTTCTATCCAGATATAATTCCGTACTTATTAACCAAATATTTAAACACTTTATGGAAATCAGTGCAGTGGTTAAGCGCTCGGCTGCTGACTGGACTGTTGGTGATTCGAACCCACTAGATGCTCTGTGGGAGGAAGATGTGTCAATCTGTTTCTGTAAAGTTTTACAGCCATGGAAACCCTATGGGCATTTCTACTCTCTCCTCCAGGGTTGCAATAAGTTGTAATCGGCTCATTGGCAAAGGGTTTTGGGGTTTATATTTTATATTTCTAGTTGCTAGCTTGACACCAACTTGTACTTTTTTCCACTTCTCAATCTTGGAGGATCAGTCTATTTGTGATGAGTTTTCTTGCAGTGTACATCAACGGAAGATTTGCATGATTAAGTAATTTCTAAAATATCCCCCGTATCTGTCCAGAGTTATATATGGTTGCAATGATAAATACACCAACGTAATTGGTTAATTACTCTCCTTCTGTGAGAGAGGGGTACAAACATTTCTTGTTTACAGAGAATTGGTGGCAAGTCTAACCCACAAAAAGATAAATATGTGTACAACCCCTGCAAGGGGGGAAAAAAAAAAAAAAGCCAAACAAGAATGGACTCCCGTAAACAAAAAGAACCCTAAGAATGGATAGTTGCCCAATTTACTGTATATGAATTTGCACCATTCTTCACGTTCTTCAGAAATAAGTCAAACAAATTTATTTGGGCTGCTACATTTTCTCTCACCCAGTCTGTGAGTTTACAATGCTCCTTTCCCAGAATTTCTTAAATAAACTAACAGTAAACATGGTCATAACTTACAAGTCCGTTGTTCTGCTTCGGTGGTTCTCAACCAAATGTGCCCCTGCTCCCATCAAGATATTTAGCGACATCTGGAGACATTTTGGTTGTCACAACTGGAAGAGGGTCTACTGGATAGAGGCCAGCAAAGCTGCTAAGTAGCCTGTAAAGCATAAGACAGCCCACACAATAGTACCAATGTTGAAAAACCCTGTTCTATTTCACCATTTCAAAGCTCTCACAGACCTTCAGACATAAATCATCAGAAAGTTGTTTTTCACACCCAGGCACCTTGTATCCAGGCTTCTAGTCTTTAAATGAAAGACTGATGTCAGTGCCTCAGGTTCTCATCCTTAATGACAGTGCCCAGAACTTATCAGCTTCCAAGTAGCATACAGGTAAGAAACAGATTCCTCAGTTCTTGCTTTTTTGAAAGACAAAAAAGACTTACATCAAATACAGGAATGATCATCAGACTTTGATACAAGAGATTCTGTTAAGGAGCCCACATTGCTGGGTCTCTGATCTGGGACAGGAGGTTCAAGATGACACAGTGGGGACAATGGACCTCAAAGTTTTGCTCTCTGTTTCAGTGGGTCACAGTGTACAACAGAATGAAATGTTGCCTGGTCCTGTGCCAGTTGTTCCTACCCTTGAGCCCATTGTTGCAGTCACAGTGTCAGTCAATCTCTTTGAGGGTCTTTCTCTTTTTCACTGACCCTCTACTTTACCAAGCATGATGTCCTTCTCCAGGGACTGATCCCTCCTGAAAACATATCCAAAGTGTGTGAGATGTAGTCTCATCATCCTTGCTTTTAAGGAGCATTCTGGTTTTACTTCTTCCAAGACAAGATTTGTTTGTTCTTTTGGCAAAGCATGGCATAGTGAATATTCTACGCCAACACCACAATTCAAAGGTGTCAATTTTTCTTCAGTCTTCCTTATTCATCATACAGCTTTCAAATGCCTATGAGGTGATTGAAAAACATGGTTTAGGTCAGGGACACCTTAATCCTCAAGGTGACATTTTTGCTTTTCAACACTTTAAAGAGATCTTTCGCAACCAATTTACCCAATGCAACGCATCTTTTGTTTCTTGACTGCTGCTTCCATGGATGTTAACTGCGTAGGCAAGCAAAATGAAGTTCTTGACATCCTCAAAATTTTCTCCGTGTTTTGTGATGTTGGAAACCTTGGTGGCGTAGTGGTTAAGTACTATGGCTGCTAACCAAGAGGCCAGCAGTTTGAATCCATCAGGCACTCCTTAGAAATTCTGTGGGGCAGTTCTTCTCTGTCCTATAGGTCGCTATGAGTCTTAATTGACTTGATGGCAGTGGGTTTGGTTTGGTTTTATCATGATGTTGCTTATTGGTCCAGTTGTGAGGATTTCTGTTTCTTTTATGTTGAGGTATAACCCATACCGAAGGCTCTGGTCTTTGATCTTCATCAGTAAGTGCTTCAAGTCCTCTTCATTTTCAGCAAGCAAGGTTGTGTTATCTGCATAACACAGGTTGTTATTGAGTCTTCTTCCAATCCTGATGTCTCATTCTTCTTCATATAGTCCAGCTTCTCAGATTATTTGCTCAGCATTCAAATTGAATAGGTATGGTGAAAGGATACAACATTGACACACACTTTTCCTGACTTTAAACTAAACGGTATCCCCTTGTTCTTTTCAAAGACTACCTCTTAATCTATGCACAGATTCCTCATGAGCACAATTAAGTGTTCTGGAATTCCCATTCTTCACAATGTTATTCATAATTTGTAATGATCCACACAGTTGAATACCTTAGCATAGTCAATACAACACAGGTAAACATTTTTCTGGTATTCTTTGCTTTCAGCCAGGATCCATCTGACATCAGCAATGATATCCCTGGTTCCACATCCTCTTCTAAATCTGGCTTGAACTTCTGGCAGTTCCCTGTGGATATACTGCTTCAGCCACTTTTGACTGATCTTCAGCAAAATTTTGCTTGCATGGGATATTAATGCTATTGTTTGATAATTACCACATTAGGTTGGATTACCTTTCTTGGAAATAGGCATAAAGATGAATCTCTTCAGTCGGTTGGCCAGGTAGCTGTTTTCCAAATTTCTTGACATAGACAAGTGGGTCAATCCAGTACAGCATCTGTTTGCTGAAACATCTCAATTAGTATTCCTTCAATTCCTGGAGCCTTGTTTTTTGCTAATGCCTTTAGTTCAGCTTAGACTTCTTCCTTTAGTACCATTGGTTCCTGATCATATGTTATGGCCCAAAATGGCTGAATGTCAACTAATTCATTTTGGTATAGTGATTCTGTGTATTCCTTCCGTCTTCTTTTGATGCTTCCTGCCTCCTTTAAAATTTTCCCAGTAGAATTCTTCAGTATTGCAACTTGACGTTTGAATTTTTCTTCAGTTCTTTCAGCTTGAGAAATGCTGAGCGTGTTTTTCTCTTTTGATTTTCTATCTCCAGCACTTTGCACATGTCATCTTAATACTTGACTTTGTCTTCTTTTGCCACCCTTTGAAATCTTGTGTTCAGCTCTTTTACTTCATTATTTTTTCCATTTGCTTTAGCTACTAGACATTCAAGAGCAAGTTACAGTTTCTCTTCTGACATTCATTTAGGTCTTTTCTGTCTCTCCTGTCTTTTTAATGACCTCTTGCTTTCTTCATGTATGATGTCCTTGATGTCATTCCACAACTTGTCTAGTCTTCAGTCATCAGTTTTCAGTGTGTCAAATCTATTCTGGAGATGGTCTCTAAACTCAGGTGGAATATACTCAAGGTCATACTTTGGCTCTTGTAGACTTGTTCTACTTTTCTTCAGTTTCAACTTGAACTTGCGTATGAGTAATTGATGGTCTCATCCGCAATCAGCCCCTGGCCTTGTTCTGACTAAATATATTGAGCTTTTGCATTGTTCCTTTCCACAGATGTAGTTGATTTGATTCCTGCGTATTCCATCTCGTAAGGTCCATGTGTATAGTTGCCATTTATGTTAGTGAGAAAAGTACTTGTGGTGAAGAAGTCATTGGTCTTGCAAAATTCAATTCATGCTATCTCCAGCATTGTTTCTACCACCAAGACCATATTTTCCAACTATCAATCCTTCTTCTTTATTTCCAACTTTCACATTCCAATCATCAGTAATTATCAGTGCAACCCGATTGTATGTGCAATCAATTTCAGACTGCAGAATTCAGTAAAATCTTCAGTTTCTTCATCTTTGACCTTAGTGGTTGGTGGTTCATAAATTTGAATAATAGTTGTATTAACTTGTCTTCCTTGCAGGCATATGAATATTATCCTAACATGGACAACAACGTACTTCAGGATAGATCTTGAAATGTTGTTTTGGATGATGAATGCAATGCCATTCCTCTTCAAGCTGACATTCCTGGCATAGTAGATCATATGTTTGTCCAATTCAGAATGATCCATACCAGTCCATTTCAGCTCATTACTGCCTAGGATATTGATCTTTATGTGTTCCATTTCATTTTTGATGAGTTCCAATTTTCCTAGATTCATACTTTGTGCATTCCAGGTTCCGATTATTAATAGATATTTCTAGCTGTTTGTTCTTATTTTGAGTCTTGCCACATCTTCAAATGAAAGTTCCAGAAGCTTGACTCCATTCACGTCATTAAAGTCGGCTCTACTGTGAGGAGGCATATATATATATATATACACACATACATACATATATATATATATGTATGAGCCTGTCGATAATATAATTTCCTGTTTTTATTTAAAAGGAGTTTTGCATAGTTGTTTGTTATATTCCTTGTACTTTTATTTGTTTTTTTGCCTTTTTTTATGATTGTCTAAAAGAATGGGGAAAATTCTCATCTTATTGTTACATTATTGATGCCATTTTAAAATTAATATTCTATAATAAAGCAGAAAAGTGACTGCTGGTGCCAAGGACAAAAAAAAAAAAATGTAGTTTGTCTCTTAAGCTGTTTTAGTATCATTCCATCTCAACTGTAAGCTGATGTACTTATTATAGTTCGGGCCACTAATATCTCCAGCATTGGTTAAGGATAGGCAAACTTTTTCTGGAAAAGGTCACATAATAAATATTTTAGGCTTTGTGGCCTATATAAACTGTCTATTATTATGGCCACTCATGTCTGTCATTATAGCACAAAAGTAGTCATAATATAGACAACACATAAATAAATGTATGTGGTTATGTTCCAATAAAACTTTATTTATGACAAGAGGCTTTGGGCAAGATTTGGCCTATAGGCCATAGTTGCCACATTTTTTCTAGAACATAGAAGCATATATGGTCTACTTGCTTGTACTGTCACTCCCTAACCACCAAGAGTCCACCCTTTGTGTAATAGCTAGATTTCTTTTTTAAATATAAGAAATCATTTAATACTCTTCTAGAGTTTTTTTTTTTTTAGAGTTGGAAAGGCTCTATTTTTTTCACAATTCAAGCATAATAAAATTTTAACTCCACACCATCACCTTGAAGAGGTCATTTGACTAGATTCTTTTTTTTTTTTTAATTAATTAATCTATTGTTTCTTCCCTTTTTGTTCAACCATCTTCAGACAAGCCTGTCTTCATTCTTCCTCATAAACAGTGACTATTTATGACTCCAATTAATATTTTGGTATAAATTCTTTCTTGAGTTGGCATGATTGGAGGTTTTGTTGACTAGTTCCTATTCATGTTTCAGATACCGTCTCCACTTCTATAGAGTGGTGCCTATGAATTTTTATCCTATCGTTCTTTTTTAATAACCATAACCCATATAACATTTTAATTTTCATTTATAAGTTTATTAATTTTTGTTTATCTCTTTCCACTAGAATACAGTCTTCATAATTTTAGGATATTTGCCTATACTAGCACAGTTTGCTGAGTAGTGTTTGCTCAGTTGTCTACCAACTGAAAGGTTGATGGTTCAAACCCACCCAGCTGTGTTGCAAAAGAAAGGTCTGGAAACCTGCTTCTGTAAAGATTACAGCCAAGAAAACCCTATAGAGCAGTTCTATTCTGTAATACACAGGATTGCTATGATTCAGAATCAACTTGATGGCAGTTGATATAGATTTTTTTGTCTATACTATCAGAATATAAAATTATATTTATTACATAATTGGCAATGAATAAATTTTTGATTAATCATTTTAAATTCTGACATAGAGATTATTTGACATAAATCACACAAAGCAATTTAACAAAGATGCTAATATTAGAAATACCTGTAAAGACTAAAATATTAATTCAAATAATTTCTCTTCGAACTTTATTCTGCATGACCATAATCAATGCTTCTTCATTAAAAATTAACTTTTTCAGATCACAGCCAGAGGAAGATTCAATAGATTTGCGATAAAAGTTTGAAGTTATCTGTTCAATATATAATTGCTTCTATCTTGGGAAAGTATTTTTAGAACACGGTAAAGTGTAAAATATCTTTGAAGGCTTTTTGTGACAATTTGGTCACATTAAATACAGACTCTGGACAATATTTGAAATGCAACGATTTAGAAATTCATGTAAACTTCTATATCTTTGATAAGAGGAGAATACATAAATATTGAATGCATGTTAATATTCAATATGGGAAAAAAGGAAAAAAAGCATTTCTGTAGGCTTTTTATTAGCATTTATAGTCGTCAGTCTAATTAAATCAATTATGAAATAACTTCATTCTTGATTATACTTGATACAAGTTTGGGTAATTGGTCCTGTATACAAAACTCAAAATTTATGAATGGAAGTAAGTTTATGAATATCCAGTACCTTTTTTTTCTTTTCTAATATAAGAAATTATAAGTTAAATAAACAATTATTAAATGAAAAGATATTATAATTCTTAAGATAATTCATAAAATGTTTATACAGATTTCAATAATTGTTAACATTTACTATGAGGGAGATATTGTTTATGAAAGCATAAGTCAATGCTTTGTGAGTTAGAAACATTTAATTCTTGAGACATACACTCAGTGAATTAAATAATATGATAACTTCCTTAGTAGAAATTAAAGGGTAAGACCTAAACTATTCAGCTTATCTAAAGAAATATACGTGCCCCTAGACAATTGTGCTCATGTTTACTTTGCACATGTTGATAAAGTGTACTTAAATCTCATTTAAATAAAACATCTATATATGTTGTTAAGCAAAATCCATATATGGTTCTGATCACCCTTTCCGGGACTTGTTAGCATTATTCTTCAACTATTAAAAATACAAATGGTCTATAGGTTTAGACAAATTAATATTTGTAATATGTTAAAAAAATTCTCTAAGTTGTTCCCTGTGTAGATAAAACTGACGTGTAATTTGTTACCTGTATTTATTTAAGAATAATAAAATAGAGCTCCAATTACATGGTGAATTTAGTGGATAAAGGAAGAAGTAAACAGTCAAGTAATATTTGTTTGTGACATACATTAGCAGATTAAAAAAAAAATCACAATTTAGAGTGAAACATCTTTTATAATGAGAGGAAGCCAACAAGATTAAACTGGAATGTTTTTCTGTGATCTGCGCACATTTCCTCTCTTTGACATAAAATAGAGTTCAAATAAAAGTATTTTATGAAATTAAAGATATACATTCTTGTTACCATTAAAAATCTTCTAGTTAAGCGGGACTCCTCACTTTCACAATAGCACAACGTCTTATTATCTATTCAGCTGACAGATCTTGAATATAGGAATTAAATTTTAAAGTGTGATTAATGCGCCAGAGTCCTATTTCTGCCTGTGTCTTAGACACACTTATCATCAGTGTGCTTGGGATTTTTCATATCTAAATATAACTTGCAAATACATTAGTATTTGTGGAAATACTTGATTTTTCATATACACAGAGAATGTTTAAAAACAAAGATAATGGACTATTCTTTCCCTATGATGGCTTTTAGAAATAATTTCTTTGGGACTTTGTTGCAAGGAATTCTTATATACTATTTTTTTGTGTGTGTGTGGTTAATGTGACCCTTTGAGGGAGTGAAAAGAATTCCCCAACATTCCTCTGTTCTTTTTCACAGGCAAGAGAAAGGCAAATTTAGGCGAAGTTTGTTGTTGTTGCTGTCCACATGCTTTTCCTCCAGGTTTTTGGAAATACCACTTAACTTCTAGCATTCAGCCTCGCACCTTCCCTGGAACCCACTCAGCCTGGCAACCTTCGTAAGATTCCTTGACAGCTTGTCAAACTCAGGGCAAATGTGCACAACCTTTCCTCCCAGTAATTAATAATTAATTATTATTCATTAATCTTTAATGAATGACTGTTTGGAATAATGTGTTGTTCTTTAAAAAACAAAACAAAACTTTTTAATTCAGGACTTTTATAAGTCAAACTAATCCTGGGGCTAACTGTGCAAATCAGTGAGACAGAAAAGCAGGCAAACATGGGCAAAACCAGTCACCCATGGGTCCTAGCACCTCCACACTACTTGTCTTTAGATAAACTCCCAGCTCCTCCTGAGGTCTAAGTCACAAAGCACAGCTCTTTTTCAAGTTACAAAAAACAAACCACAACAGCACTTTTGTTTCTTAGAATGGCAGGTTTTCTCTTAAGAACCTGAAAGAAGTGGCTTTCTGGAACAGTGACATGTGAATACTATTATCTACACTGTCAGGTTTTTTTTTTTTTTTTTTTTCCTGAACAGTAGAAAGAGTTTTCAGGTAAAAAAAAAGAAGAAGAAAAAGAAAAGGCTGATGGAATCATTTTAGTAATTGTGAGTCATTAGATGTTATTTGTATTCAGCTTTGTTCTTTAGGTATTCACAGTGTCACCAGTTGTAATGACAATGTGTTGAGTACTTCCTTGATGGGAAAAAGCTGAAACACCTTTTTCTTGACATTCGTAGGAATGGTGAAAAGAAGAAAAAAAAAATGTCCTTTAAAACCATTGAAACTAATGATAGCCCCCCGTGCTGGTGGTGGGAGGCGGGTGGCTAATGCTCATTCCATTCATGTAGAAATCATTTCAGAATTTCTCAGTACTGTAGGAGAATAGCAACTTTATTATCTGTGCAAATAGAAGAGGCAACTGAGCCCACCACCCATACATAAATATGTTCAAGTCTTGTAGATACAAATATACATAGTTATTCATATTTGCTCTTGTAACATCATATATAATGGTGCATTGCAAAACATAATTCTCACCACTAATATAACCATAGCCCATTACCATCGAGTCAATCCCATCTTACAGCAATCCTATAGGACAAAGTAGAACTGCCTCATAGGGTTTCCAAGGAGCAGCTGGGGGATTCGAACTGCTGATTACTTGGTTAGCAGCCAAGCTCTTAAGCACTGTGCCACCAGGGTCCCCCACCACTAATATGTTGTTGTTGTTATTAGGTGCCATTGAGTCAGTTCTGACTCATAGAGACTGTATGCACAACAGCATACTTCCCGGTCCTGCACCATGCCCACAATCATTGTAATACTTGAGCCTATCATTGCAGCCACTGAGTCCATCCATGTCATTGAGGGTGTTCCTCTTTTTCATTGACCCTGTATTTAACAAGCATGATGTCCTTCTCCAGGGAATGACCTCTCCTGACAACATGTCCAAAGTATGCAAGACGTAGTCTCACCGTCTTTGCTTCTAAGGAGCATTCTGGTTATAGTTCTTCCAAGACAGATTTGTTCGTTCTTTTGGCAGTCCATGGTATATTCAATATTCTTCACCAACACTGCAATTCAAAGGTTTCCATTCTTCTTTGGTCTTCCTTATTCATTCTCCAGCTTTCCCATGCATATGATGGGATTGAAATACCATGGCTTGGGTCAGGCATATCTTATTCTTCAAGGTGACATCTTTGCTTTTCAATACTTTAAAAAGGTCTTTTGCAGCAGGTTTTCCCAATGATTTCTTGACTGCTGCTTCCATGGATGCTGATTGCAGATCCAAGTAAAATGAAATCCTTGACACCTTCAATCTTTTCTCCATTTATTATGATGTTGCTCATTGGTCCAGTTGTGAGGATTTTTGTTTTCCTTATGTTGAAGTGCAATCCATACTGAAGGCTGTGGTCTTTGATCTTCATTAGTAAGTGCTTCAAGTCCTCTTCACTTTCAGCAAGTAAGGTTGTGCCATCTGCATAAAGCAGATCATTAATGAGTCTTCCACCAATCCTGATGCCCTGTTCTTCCTAATGTAGTCCAGCTTTTTGGATTATTTGCTCAGCATACAGATTGAGTCGGTATGGTGAAATGATACAACTCTCATGCACACCTTTCCTGACTTTAAACCAATTAGTATCCCCTTGTTCTGTCTGAACAACTGCCTCCTGATCTATGTAAAGGTTCCTCATGAGCCCAATTAAGTGTTCTGGAATCCCCATTCTTCACAAAGTTATTCATAATTTGCTATGATCCACAGTTGAATGCTTTTGCCTAGTTAATAAAACACAAGTAAACATCTTTCTTGTATTCTCTGCTTTCAGCCAAGATCCATTTGACATCAGCAATGATATCCCTGGTTCCATATCCTTTTCTGAATCCTGCCTGATTTTCTGGCAGTTCCCTGTAGATATATTGCTGCAGCCACTTTTGAATGATCTTCAGCAAAATTTTGCTTGCACGTGATATTAATGATATTGTTCAATAATTCCCACATTTGGTTGGATCACTTTTCTTGACAGGAGGCATAAATATGGATCTCTTCCACTTGGTAGCTGTCTTCCAAATTCCTTGGTATAGATGAATGAGCACTTCCAGTACTGCATCCATTTGTTGAAATATCTCAATTGATATTCCGTCTATTCCTGGAGCCTTGTTTTCCGTCAATGGCTTCAGTGCAGCTTGGACTTCTTCCATCAGTACCATTGGTTCCTGATCATATGCTACCTCTTGAAATGGTTGAATATAAACAAATTCTTTTTGGTATAATGGCTCTTTGTATACTATATACACTAATATAGTATTAAATATTATTGGAAGAGCCCTGGAGAAGCCGTGGTTAAGAGCTCAGGCTGCTAACCAGAAATGGAAGGATTCAATCTTTAATGGAAGAAATATATATTTTAGGCTCCCTCTCATCTGTCCCTCTATTGCCTATTTCATGAATCATTACCTATTTTACTTTGTATTGTAATGTTGGCTCATCCAGCTTGCCAAATTTCTTTCTTTTTTTCTTTTTCTTTCTTTTCTTTTCTTCCTCCCTTCCCCGCCTTTCTTCTTTCCTTCTTTCTTTGCTTATTCTCTCTCTTCTTTCTTATTTCCCATCCTTCCTCCCTCTCTCCCTTCCTTCTGTCCTTTTTCTCTCTCTCTTTCATTCTTCTTCCTTTCCTTCTTTTTTAAGTTATGGTAAATACATTGCAATAAAACATTTTCCATTTCAACATTATTCACATATACAGTTCAGCCACATTAACTTGTGTTCATAGTGTTCTTCACACATCAATCTTATTCCTTCCCAAGTTTTTCTATCACCCTTAACTGAAGCTCAGTGTTCCCTAAGCAATGAGTACTCCTTCCCCCGCCCTTCCAAGTAATAAATAAACTCCTTTGTTTATTTTAGATATTTCATTAATTGGCAGAGCACAGGGTCAGCAGAAAAGAGGAAGACCCTTAAGGAGGTGGATTGACACAGTGGCTGCAACAATGAGCTCAAGAATAACAACGATTGTAAGGATGGCGCAGAACTGGACAGTGTTTCGTTCTGTTGCACATAGGGTCGCTATGAGTCAGAACCAACTCGACCGCACCTAACAACATTTAAGAAGGATCATATGTTTGTCATTTTGTGACTCAGCATAATATTTTCAAGGTTCATTCTTATAATTGATTCTTCCTTTGAACCATACGCTGCAATTCTTTCCAAATTCTTGTTCAAATGAAATTTTTTTCTCCTCAGGTGAATAGAAACTTCCTCTTTTATGGCTCCCATATATAATACAATAAATATTAAACATATAAGATAGATTATTTTATTCTAGCTTAAATGTTGATTTTAACTATATGCAAAAAGACTTTGTTTTTTTTAAGTGTATTTTTCTTCTTTGGGAAAATCCTGTACGGTATAAGGAAAAAAAAAAAAAAAACAAGCTGGTGGTGTTTGTATCCTGATCCCATCATACATACTCTAACTCCCATTGCCATCAAGTCGATTCCAATTCATAGAGGTCCTATAGGACAGAGTATAACTGTCCTGTAGAGTTTTCAATTTTTTTTTTTTTTTAATGCAAGCTGACTGCCTCATCTTTCTCCTGCAGAGAACTGGTGGGTTTGAACTGCCAGACTTTCTGTTAGCAGCTGAGAGCTTAAACACTGCACTGCCGGAGTTTACTTTCTCTAAATATTACATAAATCCATTGGATAACAATGTTTCTTAATAGGACATGGATGATCAAATAACTTAGTGTATACCGAACACTTCGTGAACTGAGAACCACAATGGGAACTATTATCATCGTATGTTTTATCACACATCCTTTTACATTGCTTTGAGACTCACCTTTTATAATTTTTCAGAATATCTCTAAAGTCCAACCCCTCGTAAAAAAGGATCAAAATGCATGAGACAGTTACCTCATTAAAGCAAACAAAAAAACTGCATATTTTTATCAAAAGCAGTGTTATCACGTTAGTAGAGCAAGTCTTAATTATACTTTGCATTAATTAGCATTGAGGTTAAACATGTTTTACTAATATCTGTTAACTATAAGCACTTCATTTGGTGTATCTGATGTTTGGATAGATAAGATGTGGCTTATCTACACTACAGACAGTTCCTGTTGTTTACTGCTGTCCGTTCGGCTTCCACTCAAGGTGACCCATGTCTTACAGAGTACAATTGCTTTTTTAAGGGAAGAAGACCACCAGGCCTTTTCTTCCCCAATATGGCTGAGTGACTTTGAATGTCAACATTAGGGTCAGTAGTCCAGTGCTAGTATGTGGTTGTTATTGTAATATTATAAATATTGCACACAGAAGGTATTGCTGAATGATTTTATGAGTAAAAGTGACCAAGAAACAACTTTCCAATATAAACATGTTGTTGTAAATTGTATCTACATCGGTATTTTTCTTTTTCTATTCTGTCCTATAGGATCGCTATGAGTCAGAATCGACTCGATGGCACTAGGTTTTCTATATATTTATATATATGTAAAAGTTAACAAATAACAATAATTATGTAAGGGGGTGGTGAGAATAAAGGTAATTTCATGTTTTTAATTTTGCCTTTTTACTTATAATTCCTCAGTAATACAGAGTGATTATAGTCATAAAAACAAGTAAGAAGTTACATTTCCATTTTTATAAACTATGTTTTCAACAGAGATACATATGTATAAAACTATATGGAAGCATCTGGAGCAAACTATCAGTAGAAGTCACCCCTGTTTTCTGATGACCTAACTTAATCATTGTTGTTAACTTGCGGTCTGATATTTTAACATCAGGGAAATTAGTAAGGTTGTTTCAAAGTTAAGTTCATTGTTATGATGTTTAAATAACTGGCAGATTATTTGTGTTCTTTTGTTAAAAATTGAAAGCTTTGTAATTAGATCGGAATTGGAAATGCAAGCAGAGTTCTAACCGAGCTGTATTTGCAACACAATATGCATAAAACAATATATTAACTATCAATAAGCTATGTAAATAGCAATCAAATAGCTAGAGAAAGGATAATTAAAGAAGTCTTTGTAATTTTTTTGTAAATGAAAGCATTTAGAAAAACAGTTCTAACTATGTTGCAGTTTTTGCTAATGTATTATTCTCATTCTAATGTGCAAGCTTATCAAACATGGATTGGTCAATATTTGCATCTTCTATCTCAACGTTTTGAAACTAAAAAAAAAAGAAGATGCTTAATTATACAACAATTGGTTGTCCTTTTATTCCTTTTATGACTTTTTTTTTTTTAATTTCACACACTCGGCTAGGCTCTGTCACTTGTACATAATTAAAATGAAAATTTCTCAAAGTTTTTCTCTGAGGTCACAATGTATGTAAGCTATAATAGACACAGGGGCCCTTTACTCTAAGATCTTGAATCATTGCTTCTTCTAATCAGGCAGAAGCAGGCTTTGTCATATTTTTTTCAATAAAATCAAATTTATAACAAACATACAACATGCGTTTCATTGTGCCAAACAATTCTCTAGATAATTTATAATTTCTACATATATTATCACATTTACACCTTATAAAATTTTTGTAAGTCAGACAGGACAGGTGCTACTAGCTCAACATTTTTTATAAGAAAACTTAAAAGAGTTTGTTTAATGCATAAGTGGTTATCTAATACGACTTATAAAAATTAGAAGTTAGTACAAGTTCATACTCTTTTCCCTCAATATAAGGAAACTGAACATATTACTTGTGCCAGGTTAACAGAGGTTAATATTTCATCATTCTCTCTCAATTAGTATTAAATTTAAGTATACAGATCACCTTAGGAGATATATTTTTTTAATTGTGCTTTAAGTTAAAGTTTAAAACCAAGTCATTCTCTCATATAAAAACTTATATATACCTCGCTATGTAAAAAAAAAAAAAAAAAAAAAAAAATTTTTTTTTTTTTTACATAGCGAGGTGTATATAAGTTTAAATTTTTTTTTTTTTTTTTACATAGCGAGGTGTATATAAGTTTTTATATGTACTCCTAGTTGCTCTCCCTCTAATGAGACAGCACACTCCTTTCCTCCACTCTTTCTTTTTGTGTCCATTTGGCCAGCTTCTGACTCCCTCTGCCCTCTCATCTCCCCTCCAGACAGGAGCTGCCCACATGGTCTCATGTATCTACTTGATCCAAGAAGCTCACTCTTCATCAGTATCATTTTCTATCCCATAGTCTGGTCTGAAGAGTTAGTTGGCTTTGGGAATGGTTCCTGTCTTGGGCTAACAGAAGGTCTGGGGACCATAACCTCTGGAGTCCTTCTAGTCTTAGTCAGACCATTAAGCCTGGTCTTTTTACGAGAATTTGAGGTCTGCATCCCACTGCTCTCCTGCTCCCTCAGGGGTTCTCTGTTGTGTTCCCTGTCAGGGCAGTCATTGGTTGTAGCCAGGCACCATCTAGTTCTTCTGGTCTCAGGCTGATGTAGTCTCTGGTTTATGTGGCCCTTTCTGTCTCTTGGGCTCATAATTACCTTGTATCTTTGGTGTTCTTCATTCTCCTTTGCTCTAGATGGGTTGAGACCAATTGATGGATCTTAGATGGCCACTTGCTAACGTTTAAGACACCGGACGCCACTCTTCAAAGTGGGATCCAGAATGTTTTAATAGATTTTATTATGCCAATTGGCTTAGATGTCCCCTGAAACCATGCTCCCCAAACTTTCAACCCTGCTACACTGGCCTTTGAAGTGTTCACTTTATTCAAGAAACTTCGTTGCTTTTGGTTTAGCCCAGTTGTGCTGACCTCTCCTGTGTTGTGTGTTGTTAGAAGATAAATTGAATACTATTGCAACATGTGACTATTCCAACTAAGAATATTATATTTAATTAATGTTAGAAAAAAATACCAATCACTTTGAAAGATAAAGTAAAAACTAACACAGCATTTAGTTTTATGATGTAAATTGAACTGAGGGATTGAAATGTATATTACAAATCATATAACCAAAATAATATTTTTCTTTCCTATTCATATATTCTTTTATACACCTCCTATTATTGACAATCTCATTATCTAACATTTCACATTTACAAAGATAGTAAAATATCTACTCTCTGACTATTTCGTGCATTAATGAGGTAGACCTGGCGGTAATGAATGCCAACATGCCAGACAGGTTGTCTGAAGAGTTGGGCTCAGGAAAGGTTTCAGTTCTGGGTTAACAGAGTCCGGAGGCCATGTCTTCAGGGGTTCCTCCAGTCTCACTCAGAACATTAAGTCTGGTGTTTTTACTAAAATTTGAGGCATGCACCCCACTTTTCTCTTGTGCCATCAGGGGCTCTCTGGTGTATTCCCTGTCAGGGCTGTCGTTGGTGGTAGCCAGGCACCATCTAGTTCTTCTGGTCTCAGGCTGATGAATTCTCTGGTTTATGTGGTCCTTTTGTCTTTTGGGCTAATATTTTCCTTGTGTCTTTGGTGTTCTTCATTTTCCTTTGCTCCAGGTGGGTTGAGACCAAATGATGCATCTTAGACGGCCACTTGCTAACTTTTAAGACCCCAGATGCCACTCACCAAAGTGGGATGCAAAACATTTTCTTAATAAACTTTGTTATGCCAATTGACCTAGATATCCCCTGAAGTCACAGTCCCCAGGCCCCTGTCCCTGCTACACTGTCCCTTGAAATGTTTGGTTATATTTAGGAAACTTCTTAGCTTTTAGTTTAATCCAGTGGTGCTGGCTTCCCCTGTATTGTGTGTTGCCCTTCCCTTCACCTAAGATAATTCTTGCCCACTATCTAGTTAGTGAATTCCCATCTCCCTCCCTTCCCACCCTCTAAACCATCAAAGAATGTTTTCTTCGGTATTTAAACCTTTTCTTGAGGTCCTATAACAGTGGTCATGTGCAATATTTGTCCTTTTGGGATTGACTACTTTCACTCAGCATAATCCCTTCAAGATTCATCCATGTTATGAGATGCTTCTTGGATTCATCACTGTTCTTCATTATTGTATAGTATTCCATTGTGTGAATATACCATAATTTGTTTATCCATTCATCTGTCGATGGGCACGTGGGTTATTTCCATCTTTTTGCTATTGTGAACAGTGCTGCAATGAACATGGGTGTGCATATATCTGTTCATGTGATGGCTTTTATTTCTCTAGGATATATTCCAAGGAGTGGGATTGCTGAATCGTATTGTATTTCTATTTCTAGCTTTTTAACGAAGTGCCAAATTGATTTCCAAAGTGGTTGTACCATTTTACATTCCCACCAGCAATGTATAAGTGTTCCAGTTTCTCCACAGCCTCTCCAACATTTATTATTTGTGTTTTTTGGATTAATGCCGGCCTTGTTCAGGTGAGATGGTATCTCATTGTAGTTTCAATTTGCATTTCTCTAACGGCTAATGATCATGAGCTTTTCCTCATGTATCTGTTAGCTCCCTGAATGTCTTTTTTAGTGACATGACTGTTCATATCCTTTGCCCATTTATTGTTTTTTTTATTTTTTATTTTATCTTTGTGGTTGAAGTTTGGCAGTGTCTTGCAGATTTTAAGGATTAGACGCTGCTCAGATATCCCCCCAGTCTGTAGGACGTCTTTTTACCCTTTTGATGAAGCCTTTGGATAAGCATAAGTGTTTGATTTTTAGGTGCCCCCAGTCATCTAATTTCTCTTCTGGTGTTTGTCCATTGTTAGTGATGGTTTGTATCTGTTTATGCCAAGTATTAGGGCTCCCAGCATTGACTCTGGTTTTTTGTTTTTTTCATGATCTTTACCGTTTTGGATGTCATATTTAGGTCTTTGATCCATTTTGAGTTAGTTTTTGTGCATGGTGTGAGGTATGGGTCTTGTTTCTTTTTTTGGCAGATAAATGCCTAGTTATGCCAGCACCACTCCTTAAAAGACTGTTTTGTCCCAAATTAACAGACTTTGGGCCTTTGTCAAATGTCAGCTGCTCATAGGTGGTTAAATGTACATCTGGACTCTCAATCCTGTTCCACTGGTTTATGCATCTGTTGTTGTACTAGCACCAGGCTGTTTTGACTACTGTGGTGGCATAATAGGTTCTAAAATCAGGTAGAGTGAGGCCTCTCACTTTGTTCTTCTTCTTCAGTAATGCTTTCCTCATCCAGGACTTCTTTCCTTCCGTATGAAGTTGGTGATTTCTTTTCCTTCTCATTAAAAAATGTCACTGAAATTTGGATTGGGATTGCATTGTAGGTGTAGATGGTCTTGGGTAGGATTGACATTTTCACAATGTTGAGTCTTCCTAACCATGAGCAAGGTATGTTTTTCCTCTTATGTAGGTCTCTTTTGGTTTCTTGCAGTAGTGTCTTATAGTTTTCTTTGTATAGGTCTTTTACATCTCTTGTTAGATTTATTCCTAGGTATTTTATCATCTTGGTGGCTATTGTAAATGGTATTGATTTGGTGATTTCCTCTTCAAAGATCTCTTTGTTGGTGTAGAGGAATCCAACTGATTTCTGTATGTTTATCTTGTATCCTGAAACTTTGCTGTAATCTTCTATTAGTTCAGTAGTTTTCTTATGGATTCTTTAGGGCTTTCTGTGTATATGATCATATTGTCTGCAAATATGGTTGTTTTAATTCTTCCTTACTGATTTGAATGTGCTTTATTTCTTTTTCTAGTCTAATTGTTCTGACTAGATCTCCAGCACAATGTTGAATAAGAGTGGTGATAAAGAGCATCGTTTCCTGGTTCCCGTTCTCAAGGGGAATGTTTTCAGACTTTCTTTATTTAAGATGATGTTAGCTGTTTGCTTTGTATAAATGCCCTTTAATACATTGAGGAATTCCCCTTCTATTCCTATTTTGCTGAGAGTTTTTATCATAAATGGGTGTTGGACTTTGTCAAATGCCTTTTCTGCATCAATTGATAAGATCATGTGGTTCTCATCTTTTGTTTTATTTATGTGGTGGATTATATTGACCGTTTTTATAATGTTGAACCATCTCTGCATACCTGGTATAAATCCCACTTGGTCATGGTAAATTATCTTTTGATATTTGTTGAATTCTATTGGCTAGAATTTTGTTGAGGATTTTTGCATCTCTGATCATGAGAGATATAGGTCTGTATTTTTGTTTTTTTGTGGTGTCTTTACCTGGTTTTGGTGTCAGGGTTATGATGGCTGAAATACCTTTAGTAGTAGTAGTGTCAACTCTTCTCTGAAAGTTTGGTAGAATTCTCCAGTGAAGCTGTCAGAGCCAGGGCTTTTTGTTGTTGTTGTTCAGAATTTTTAAATTACATTTTCAACGTCTTCTTTTGTTATGGGTTTATTTTGTTTTTCTACCTCTGTTTGTGTTAGTTTAGGTAGGTAGAGTGTTTCTAGAAATTTGTCCATTTCTTCTAGATTTCAAATTTGTTGTAATACAAGTTTTCGTAGTATTCTATTATGATTCCTTTAATTTCATGTTGGTCTGTTGTGATATCACCCATCTCATTGCTTATTAGGATTATTTGCTTCCTTTCCTGTTTTTCTTTTGTCATTCTGGTTGATGGTTTATCGATTTTGTTGATCTTTTCAAAGAACCAACTTTTGGTATTGTTAACTCTTTAAAATTTTTTTTTTTCTATTCTCTGTTTCATTTAATTCTGCTCAGATTTTTATTATTTCCTGTCTTCTACTACCCAAGGAATTCTTGTGTTGTTCTTTTTCTACTTATTCCAGTTGTAGAGTTAATGTTTTGATTTTGGCCCTTTCTTCTTTTTTGGATGTGTACACTTATTGCTATAAATTGACCTCTGAACACTTCTTTTGCTGTGTCCCAAAGGTGCCGGTAGGAATTGTTATTATTTTTATTTGATTGTATGAATATCTTTCTCCTGTCATTAATTTCTTCTATAACCTAGTAGTTTTGGAGCAAGCTGCTGTTCAGGTTCCATGCACTTGATTTTTTTCCCTTGCTTTTCCTGTTGTTGATTTATACTTTTATGGCTTTATTGTCAGAAAAGATGTTTTGTAATATTTTGATGTTTTTGATTCTGTTAAGGCTTGCTTTGTGGCCTAATATGTGGTCTATTCTGGAGACTGTCCCATGTGCGTTGGAAGAGAAAATATACTTGGCTGCTGTTGGGTGGAGTGTTGTGTATACGTCTATGAGATCAAGTTGGTTGATTGTGATATTTAGATATTCATTGTCTTAATTGACCTTTTCACTGGACGTTCCGTCCTTCACCAAAAGTGGTGTGTTGAAGTCTCCTTCTATTACTGTGGAGCTGTCTATTTCTCCTTCTAAGAAATAATAATTATGTTAAAAATACTTTGCATTTATTTGCCATGACAGAGTGATATGAAAATAATAACTTACTATTTATTTAAATAGTCTACAAATCATTACCTTTCATAGTACGTGTCCTCTATTTTTTTGAGGCTGGAAACCACTCTTTTTTGTTGTCATTAACATGATTTCCAATGAGAATTGAAGCAACTCAGAAAGAATGTAGGGAACAGTCATTCAATAGCAATATATTGACATGTTAAAAATTTTACTGTGTATTCTCATCCTTTCCAAAATCAGTTTGCCTGTAAGAGAGTGGGTCTCAAATTCTATACCTTACTTAATGATTTTTGTTTGAGGAAAATGTTTCAAACTTTGTCTTACAAATTTGGTAATCATGAATACAAATTTTCTTACATCCCAGGCCCTAGACCTCTCTACCACCACAGTCTCTTTCTTACCAGTTTCCATAGAATCGATTCCAACTCATGGCCACCTCATTTGTGTCAGATAGAACTGTGCTCCATGAAATTTTCAATAGCCCTTTTTTAAAAGTAGATTGCCCAACCTTTCTTCCAAGTGTCTTCGGGTGGATTCAAACTACCAACCTTTCAGTTAGCACCTGATAATGTTCACCATTTTGCACAATCCATGTACCCCATGGCCTCTTCTATATACTTGCATTTTGGAGCCTCTAGTTCTTGCCTAGTTTCTATGGGCTGTTTTCAAAATATTCTACTGCTCTCTCCAGCAAGTACTTGATACCACTTTTGGAACTTTCTGACTTTCAGAACCATTAAAATTCTTTTGCTTTTCCTTCACTTCCTGTACACAGATGGAAATGACCAGACCATGTCATATATTGAGGTCTGTGCAGATATTTTCTTAAGTATTCCTTTTTTTTTTTATTTTTTTTCCCTTTTTTGAGATATTGTTCATGGGCTTGGGTTTTTTCATTTTAATGGCTATGTCTGTTTTTATTGGGAGAACTTTGAAGACTCATAAATGATTGCTGCTGTGTTCTACTTCTGGATAAGACGGGATAACAGTGATTGGATTTACCCTTCTGCCTGAAGCAACTCAACAAAACACTTGAAGATGCTGGCATTAAACAACAAAGGACAGATCCCTGGTTGGTGAAACACAAAAAGGTGAGACCTGCAATTGCTCCAGGTTTAACACCTGGCAAAAATTTTGAGGTGCTATTTATGCCCAGTAGGGGAACACAGGCAGAGCCCAGTGAATTTGTTGAGTTGAGAAGATAGAGCTGAGAATCTGAGGAAGCAATAGTAGCAGGACTTTGAAGGACAGAGTGCCAAGGAAGACAGAGCTGCACAATTAGCAGTTGCTGTCAGTTGAGTACTAATCTACACATCCCTACATGCTTATGGGGTGGTGGTGGGGGGGTGGAACTACCCATGGGTGAGGAAGCTTGAAAAGTTTACAGGTATATGACCCTTTACTCTAAACTAGGCCAGGAAAGGTGACTATTCCCACCAGTCAGACTGGAAAACCTAAAGTTTCATGGAGTCTTGCCCCAGTCGTAGGAAATAATGAGGACTGACAGCATTCTTATGCCTGGCATTTGAAATGACTCAAAAACTGGTCTAGCAGGGACTGTATTTTGGAGCACCTATGAGGGACCTCACCTTTTGATATGGCAGAGGCATTTCAAAACAGGAAATCTAGAGTACCAGTATATTAAAAGAACTATGGGGAATCAGCATGACCTTTTTTAACCTAGGCTCAGAAGTCATGTAACATCACTTTTCTGTTAACGGAAGCAGTCCCACTGCCACCCAGATTAAAGTGAAAGAAACTCTCAGTGAGAAGATTGTCATATAACTTGGGGTCATATTATAAGACCTCAAGCCACAACCTATTACAGCCCTTCCTTCCACACACAAAATACACTTACCACCTCCCATTAGCCCATCCTGATTCAGCACTATGTCCATGTACCAGCTTGAGCATCTTGCCAACTTAATCAAAACCAGGTGCATGTGAGTCTTCTTGACTCTAAATTCCTCAAGCTGAAAACCTGATAAAAAACTACCTTCTTCAATGAATTCAATAAATAATGATGAGACAAACATATCATTGCAATAGATATTCATGTTTAAAAAAAAATAAAGAAGTACTGATGGCACACAGAAGTCACTAGTTTACAGAAATTTTCAAATCCATTCAAGAAAAGTTGCCAATTCAGTAGCACCTAACTCTGATCCTTGGGCTTTTGATTCTCTACCCTGTCATTTTTTTTCTTTTCCATTAGAAATAACATGTGTTTACAGTTATGTGTGTGTGTTTTTGTTTTGTTTTTAACTTAGCTGTTGTCCTTAGATTTTGGGACAATTAGCCTTGGAATAGAAAAAGACATTTCTAATTTTGTCATGTCTCTGTTCCTTTATTTTTTATTTTACTGTTCCTTTCAGCACAAGCTATTATAATATATAAATATTATGGGCTTCTTACGTACAAATTATAATCCGTCCTTTTAGATCACCATCCTTTAACCACAGATCATCTTGGAATCCCTTTGAGACTGCTCTAGGATAAAAAGGATAAAATCTGAGAAGCTCTATTGTTCCAAGAAAACCAGTGGTAGCCCACATGTCTTTTCTAACCTAACCTCTGAAGTCACATAGCATCACAGTCACCAAATTCTATTAGTCAGAGTAGTCACAGGGCACTCATATTCAAATGGAAAGGGCAAATAATTTGGAGCAATGTTTTTAAAATGCCACAGGAGTGAAAACAAAATTGGTTTTATTGGATCCCTTTCTGTATCCAATGACTGGTTGAGGTGGGTGCATAAACACTGGACAATTTCGAAGGACCATTGTGTTTCTGATCTCCTTAAGGAGTTAGCTAAGGACTTTGTTGAGACTACAGTGCAGCCCAACCTTTCCACCTTTCCTTTCTGCAGGTCTTGATCCTGAGACCACTCTTTAACAAGCTTCCTGAACATAATCTCCATAACAAAGTCTGCTTCTTAGGAAATCCTACCTGCAACAGAAGTAAACACATGAAAGTTTTCTCCCTCAATCTTTCAGTCTACACTGGTTCTTTCAATGATGCTTAAAAAGATACTGTATTCTGTAATTTTTACGTCAGATGGTTTGATAAGTGTTAGATCAGGCTATTACCTAACAAAAAAAAAAAAAAAAACTTTTCAAAAATTTAATATTTTGAATTTGAGTTTTTAAAAATATTTTAAAAACATATCCCAAACTTTTTTTTAATGCTTCTCTTATCCATTGCTTGTACTTAGTTTAAGGCAACAACATTTCACAAAGAACTCCTGTAAAAAGTATCTTCTAACAACTCTCCTTCTTCTAATCTCAGTTTCTCTATAATCTATATTCTTAACAGAAGTCATGCTGATTCTTAAAACAGTGTAAATCTAAATATTTCAGTTATCTTAAAGCCACATGTCCACCATTCAGCATTACTAGAAATATACACATCCAGACATGTTTATTGAACATCTTTTTTTTAGTATAAATTTATTCATCTAAATATCTTCATTTCTTTCCCCCATAAGAGTTAGCTCTGTGATGAATAAAGAGGTTAGTTGTACCATGTATAATTTTATACATATATGAGTATTTATCCATAAATATTATTGGGTGTGGCTTGCAGGTTTTTGACTCTATTTGAATTTTATCCCAATCTAGGTAGCCATAGGCTCTTTACAGTTATCACACAACCTTTTTGTTGGTTTGTATGTTTTTGAGATTTATCACTGTTGACAAAGATACATCATTTATGGTATTTTTCATATACTATTTTTTTTTTTGTGGTATTTCACCATAGATAACATTGTGAAGAATGGGAATTTCAGAGCACTTATTTGTGCTCATGCAGAATCTGTACATAACCCAATAGGCAGTTGTTCAAACAGAACAAGGAGATACTGTTTGGTTTAAAATCAGGAAAAGGGTGTGTCACTGTTGTATCCTTTCACCATACTTATTCAGTCTGTATGCTGAGAAAATAACCAGAGAAGCTGGGTTATATGAAGAAGAATGCAGCATCAGAATTGGAAAAAGACTCGTTAACAACTTGTAATATGCAGATGACATGAACTTGCTTGCTGAAAGTAAAAAGGACTTGAAGCACTTACTGATGAAGATAAAAGACTACCATATGGATTACAAGTAGACATAAAGAAAACAAAAATCCTCACAGCTAGACCAATAAACCACATCACAATAAAAGAAGAAAAGATTGAAGATGTCAAGGATTTCATTTTACTTGGATCCACAATCAGCATCCATGAAAGTAGCAGTCAAGAAATCAAAAGACATATTTCTTTGGACAAATCTGCTACAAGAGACCACTTTAAAGTGTTAAAAAAGCAAAGCTGTCACTTTGAGGACTAAGGCAAACCTGACCCAAGCCATGATATTTTCAATCACTTCATGTGCAGGCAAAAGTTGAACAATGAATAAGGAAGATCGAAGAAGTATTGATGCCTTTGAATTATGGTATTGACAAAAAAATATTAAATATACCATAGACTGCCAGAAGAATGAACACATTTGCCTTGGAAGAAGTAGAGCCAGGACGCTCCTTAAAAGCGAGGATGGTGAGAATTTGTATCACGTATTTTGCACATGTTATCAGGAGGGACCAGTCCTTAGAGAAGGACACAAGGCTTGGCAAAGTAGAGGGTCAGTAAAGAAGAAGAAATCCCTCAAGGAGGTGGACTGACCCCAGCAGCTGCAACTACGGGCTCAAACATAGTAATGATTGTGAGGATGGTGCGGGACCAGATAGTGTTTTATCCTATTGTACCTGGAGTCTTTGAGTTAGAACAGACTCGACGGCACCTAACAACACAACATGGTATTCCACTGTATGATCTTACTATTCCCTTAACTCATTCTTCTGGTAGGAATTTTGGTTCTCACAGTTTCTGCAATGACAAACAATGTGGCTAAAATCATTCTTTGCATATCTCCTTCTGCATGTGTACAAGTTTCTCCAGCATTTTAAGTAAAACAACAAAGTTCCTATTATTGTTATAGATTTGCCTTTTCATCAATTTCATTTTTTCATGTGAATTTCTAACTGATATATCTGGACTTATTTCTGTTTTATTTTTTCAATTTTTTTTGTTTGTTTCTGTTTCTTGTTTAAAAAAAAAAAAATGTAGTAAGGTTTTATTATTTTACTTACCAGAATCCTATAGAGAATTTTTTGTTTATTTGAGTTGTTACCGTCATACAGGGGCAGATTACCCAGTAAGCAAGGCAAGCATGGGCTTACTTGTGCTTACCTCTTAGTCTGTCAGGGATTGTAAATTTGAGAAGAGGCTTTGATCTGTAGGAAGGTGTGTGGGTTTGGGAGAGAGATAGATGCCAGCCATACCTAGAAGCAGAATCTGTGATGTGATGAAGAAGTGTGAAATTGTCCACTAAAAATGGCACCATGCTTACCTTGCCTATTGGATAATCTTCCCTTGCTCTCATATTATAGTAAGTGCATTTTTAAATATTATTTTTTAGAAAAAAAACCTACACTAATTTATTTATCCTTCTTACTACAACTAGAGTATTAGCATGCTTTATTTGCTTCTAGTATATTTCCATGTTTATTTTTTACATAATTTTTTTGTAATTTTCAAATTTTCTTCTCCTTTCAACTAAAACAATTTTAGTTACCCAGTCATTTTTAGATTAATTACTAACTACAATAGATTTCCTTGCTCACTGATATCATATTAATTAAAATACTCTTTAGTGAGGGTTTGCAGATAGTATACTTTTTGGAATATTTTCTGCTTAATTTACTCCTGTTCTTAAACATTTTTTAGATAATGTGCAACTTCTTGGAAGGAATTTTCACCTCAGGATATTGAATATATCCCCCTTTGTCCTCTTAATTTTTTTTTTTTTAATTGACCAGGATTCTGCTGTTAACTAGTTTTTCTTCTAAGTTACTTTTTATGAGTTACATGGTTTAATTTTTAAAATTTTTAGAACAGTTTTAGATTTAAAAAATAATTGTGAAAATAGTATAGAGCATTCCCGTATAACTAACATCCAATTTCCCCTATTTTTAACATCTTACATTAAAGTGATACATTTGTTATAATAAGTGAACCAATGCTGATAACATGATTGTTGACTAAATTTATTCAGATGTCCTTGGGGTTTTGTTTGCTTGTTTGTTTTGTGTGTGTGTGTGTTTTACCTAAAAGCTTTTTTATGCTCCTGAATTCCATCCACGCTCCTTTTGGCTCTGACAATCTCTCAGATTTTTGTTTTTGTTGATGACTTTGACAGTTTTGATGAATGCTGGTCAGATATTTTACAGAATATCAGTCAAGTGGGATTTGCCTGATATATTTCTCATAATTATCAGGGGTTATGAGTTTTGAGGAAGGATACCACAGACATGAAGTGCCATTTTCAAGTTTATGAATTTTTTTCCACCACATGACTTATCATTGCTGATGTTAATCTTGGTCACCTGGCTGAGGTAGAATTTGTCAGATTTCTTCACAGTAATTTTACACTTTTACCAAACCAAAAATCAATCCTACTGTTGTTGAATTGATTGCAACTGAAAGAGACCCTATAGGACAGGGTAGAACTGCCCCGCAAGGTTTCCAAGGCTGTAAATCTTTGCAGAAGCAGAGTGCCATGTCTTGAGTGGCTGGAGGGTTTGAACTGTTGACCTTTTGGTTAACAATCAATCACTTTAACCACTATACCATCAGGGCTCACTTACGCCTTTACGCTTTTCCCTTTTTCCACACTATGCTCTGTAGGAAAATGTCACTATGTATAGCCTATACTTAAAGAAAGGGGAGTCAAGGTCTGTTTCTCACTTAGTGTTTTTACTGATAGTTTTTAAACATCCCCCCTGCCATTTTATATTGATACTCAGCACAATCATTATGCATCTCTAAATGTGGATTTTATTTCAATTCTGATTTGTACTCAGAGTTCATTTTCAACTTGGTAGCTTATGGTCCATCAGTTATCTCTTCTCTTCATCCCTCTCTCTCCCTCTCTCTCTCTGTCTTTTATTTCAATTAAATGAATGTTGAGGCTCCTTGAGTTCTACATCATAGCTCTTATTGAATTTTTATGAATTGTGCCTTTTTTGTTTCCATGGTTCCAGGTATGCTCTGTTGTAGTTGTTAGGTGCTGTGGAGTCGATTTCGACTCATGATGACCCCGTGTGTGCAGAGTAGAGCTGTTCCATAGGGTTTTGAACCTGTGACCTTTCAGAAGCAGATCTCTAAGTCTGTCTTCCAGGGCGCCTCTGAATGGGTTCGAACTGCCAGCTTTTAAGCTAGTGGAAGAGCACTTAACCGTCTATGACAAGTTGGATTTTTATATATGCCCTACCAGTTTTCAATATGCTATTTTACATTTATTTTTTTTATTTTACATTAACATCCTCTTCCAGTTTACTAAACTGTTCAATTTAACTATTTATTTATTTATTATTAATTTATTTTGCAAGTCTATATATTTTCTAATTTTATCTCTTATGGTCTTCTGTCATCATATTACTTACTTTAACTTTGTAATTTCTCATTTAATTTTGGAAGAATTTAGATCACCTTTAAGCTCTTGGAAACACCTCTAAAACGCTTGCTTTAAAATCATAATATTAGCATTATAAAACACCAAGTTCATCTGGGGGTGGATTTATCTTCTGTCTGTTGATGTTACTGATTGAATCCCTTAGTAATGGGTTTAGTCATGTGTTTTTATACGTTGGTCTGTGGGCACATTTGCAATATTTATATATTTTATTTTGTTCTCTCTCTTTCTCTCTTTTCTTTTCTGTGTACTTCTCTCAGATTCTCAGATTTTCAGTCCTTTTTACCTGGCCCTTTGGATCCCCAGTCCACTACCATGTTATCAATTTATAGCTACTACTCCATTATGATGATGGGAATATATCATATATAATTATAGTGCATTCCCAGGCAACGGTTTTGCTCAGGTCCTAATTGCAAGGCAGTATCTCAGTTCTCAGCCTTCTTTGGTAAGTTACATCTTGAAACACCATCCCCAGACAGCATACGGCAGAAGCATTTCACTCTATTCTTCAAAGTATACTTACATCCAACTTCCTAATTTCATAATATGTGCTTAACTGTGACTCTTTTTCCTCTTTGAGCTATTTTAGTCTCCATTAACTAACGTTAACTTCCATTTTCAGAATGTGAGTGTTACATTCCAGAGACTTAAGATCATTAACCATATATATATATATATATAAAATATATATATACACATACATATAAGTATATACATATATTTTCACTTATCTGGACTTACCAATAGGGCTCTAGTATTAGAGACTCTGGTAGCAGATTTATGACCCCCAAGAAGACTTCACCCTTGGATATTTTGTAAAAAATGCTTACAAGTACAATTAAGTTTACTAAACAAATGACCTTAAGGTAGGGATGTTATCCTACTTTATCAAGTTGGGTCTGATGCAATATAATAAGTCCTTAGAAGCAGAAGAAAAAGACAATTTGGTAAATCAGTGAGATTGAAGGGATGAGAAAGATCCAATGTGTGGTTGCTTAGTTGAATATGAAGAGCGTCAGATGTCAATAAAACAGAGACTTCAGTCCTGCAATGCGACAAGGTACTGAATTGTTTTTAACGGCATGAATGAGCTTAGAAGCAGATCCTTCCCTGGAGTCTGTAGAAAGGAATGTACTCCTGCAGACCTGTTGATTTTGACCTTCTAAAAACCTGAGCAGAGAATCCACAGACCTGAAGAGCTATAAAATAATATATTTATACTGTCTGAAGTTGCCAACTTTGTGATCTTTTATTTTAGAGCATTAACAACAAATACAGAGATGGTCTCTGAGCTTAGGTTTCTTTCTTTTCTATTATTTTAATAGACTTTATTTTTTTAGAGAAATTTAGAAAAATTTTGCAGAAAGTGCATAGAGTTTCCACATATCCCTTCAGCCCCTGCACATTGTTTCTTCTATTACTAACATCTTGCATTCATGTGGTACATGTCTTACAGATGAGGAATGAATATCAATACATTATTGTTAACCAAAGTTAACCAAGGATTCACTGTTTATGGTATACAGCCATTTGGTTTTAAGAAATGCATAATCTCATGTGCCCACCATTACAGTATCATATAGAATAGTTTTACTTCCCTGAAATGCCCAGCACTCCATCTATTCATCCTTCCTCACCTCTCTCTGAACTGGTGGCAAGCACTAATCTTTTTACTGTCTCTGTAATTGTGCCTTCTCCAGGATGGCATATAACCATAATCATAATGACTGTGAGTTTTTCAGACTGACTTTTTTCACTTAGCAGTATGAATTTAAGGTTTTCCATGTCTTTTCATAACTTCATAGCTCATTTGTCCTTCTCACTGAATAATATTTTATTGTATGTATATATCACAGTTAATTTATCCATTCACTTATTGAAGGGCATGTTTATTACTTACAATTTTTGGCAGTTATGAGCAAAGCTGCTATAAACAATTGTGTGCAAGATTTTATTTGTACATAAGCTTTCAACTCATTTGGGTAAACACCAAAGAGCACAAGTGCTGGATTTTTTGGTAAGCCTATGCTTAGCTTTGTTACAAAAATGTCAGGTCTTCCAACTTCCAAATTGGCTGTACCATTTTGCTTTCTCACCAGCAGTGAACAAGAATTCCATTTGCTCTGTATCCTTGACAGCATTTGGTATTGTCAGTATTTTGGATTGTAGCCATTCTAATAGGTATTCAGTGGAATCTTATTGTTGTTTTAATTTGTAATTTCCTAATACATTTTAGGAGCTCTCGTGGTGCAGTGGTTAAGTGCCCAGCTGCTAACTGAAAGGTCAGAGGTTTGAACCTAAGAGCCGCTCTGCAGGGGAAAGTTGTGGCAGCCTGTTTTCATAAAGATTACAGCCTTGGAAACTGCATGAGGTGGTTCTATTACGTCCTATAGCATCGCTATGAGTGGTAATTGACTCGAAAGCACACAACGACAGCAACAACAATGACATATGATGGAGATATACTTATTTGCCATCTGTATATTTTCGGTAAAGTGTCTGTTCAGATCTTTGGCCCATATTTTAATTGACTTGTCTTCTTATTGTTGAGCTTTCAGAGTTCTTTGTATATTTTGTAGTCAAGTCTTTTATCTGAGATTCGTTTTGCAAACATGTTCTCCCAGTCCGTGGCTTATGTTTCCATTCTTTCAACAGAGCATATTTTTTTAATTTTAAAGTAGTTCAACTTATCAATTTTTTCTTACATGGATCGTGCTTTTGGTGTTATGCCTAAAAAATTATTGCCAAAGCCAAGGTCACTTAATTTTTCTCCTATTTTAACTTTTAGAATTTGTATAGTTTTGTGATTTCCATGTAGACGTATAATCCATTTTGAGCTAATTTTTGTGAAAGATGTAAACTCTGTATCTAAATTCGTTTTTCTTTTTTTTTTTTTCTTTTCTTTTTTGCATGTGGGTGTCCAGCTGTAGCGGCGCCAATCGCTGAAGAGACGCCCTTTCACAATTGACTTGCCTTTGTATGTTTGTCAAAGATCAGTTGGCTATATTTGTGTGAGTCTCTTTCTGGGGTCTCTATTCTATTGCACTGATCAATTATCCATTTCTTAGCCAACATCAAACTGTCTTGATCATTGTAGCTTTATAATAAGCCTTGAAGTGGGATAGTGTCCTCTAACCTTGTTCTTCAGTATTGTGTAGCTATTCAGGGTTCTCCCCTTCTATTTAATTGTTAAGTATGATGATGTTGAAGATAATTCAATGTGTTCACTTGGCTCATCTTTGAGAAGCAGTTTTATACTATTATTTCAAATGTATTAAGAATGCCTAGCTATGAGAGAGGGTGAATGTAAACCATGTAGTATTTGTTTCATTTTAAATTTTATATTGAATAAACGCAATGTGGCCCTTTAGAATATTGTTAAATTTCATGCTATGTATCTTAATTCTAATTTCACTACATTTTTATCCCCAAGGCAGGGCACAACTTCTGCCATTCCTAATTATGAATTTAGTGTTTACCACTTTACTTTCTACTCTATGCACAAAATTTTTGCTCAAGTATTGCCAGTTTTAATAATCAGTCATTTAAACAATTAAGCAATGTTATTCTAATATTCCCCTTAGGCCTAAAATGTATGTTTATAAAAGTGGTGGGGCATATCCCATTTACTTCACCTAAGACTGATTAAAGAAAACTGGTAGGCATGATTATGTTATTATACTTTTTAATCAACAGCTATTAGTGAGCAGAGAATATTAGCCTGGTGTTCTTACGCCCCTGCCCCATTTGTTATTTCTGTGACAATTTATTTCCTCTGAGAAGTTGTATAGGTCCTTGATAAACAATTGAACTATATTTTCTTTAGAATTAGACTTTGCTATGCAAAGTACCTGGTGGCATAGTGGTCCAGAGCTTGGCTGCTATCCAAAAGGTTGGCAGTTCAATCCACTAGCCTCCCCTTTGAAACCATATGGGGCAGTTTTACTCTGTCTCGTAGGGTCACTGTGAGTCAGAAACCACTCAATGACAAGAGGTTTTGGTTTCTATGCAAAGCACAAGAAGCCGAGGTGGCACAATGGCTAATCACTCGGATAGTAACCAAAAGGTCTTTGGTTCAAACTCACCAGAAAGTTCACTGGAGAATGATTTGGTAATCTGCTTCTGTAAAAATTACAGCCTAGGAAATGCTATGAGGCATTTCGATCTGTTCTATAGGGTTATTAAAAGTAAGAATCAATAACACTCAAAAATAACATGCAAAGTACATGCCACGAGTAGTCAAAGTTATTATTTATTTTAGCATTTTAGCAAATAAATCCAAACAGTGCATCTTCTTAGTCTTAATTTGAATTTTTGCATTTTATTTTTTGTTAAATATCCACCATTTTATTGCTTCTCCTATTCTCCAATGAGAAGAGTTAAATGCCCCATTTTATGTTTTAGTGCAAATGTCTTTCAAAAAGAGTTATTAAAATTAATTTGTTAAATCATATGTAAGAGTTTTTTGTTTTGTTTTGTTCTGTTTTTCTGTACATTTTGTTGCCATTATTTATACGTTTTACAATGAATGTGTTTTTACATTAAGTAGGTTATAGTTGTTTAAAAGAAAATATGGTGAAATATTTACTTTGTCATTGTTTCTATTGATTTTTTAATTCTATTTATTTTTACTTGCATTCCTTTTCTTTCCAACTATGTAGTTTAATATTCTTAAAATGTATATAACAATTTTTAATACCTTAATATTTTAATGAAATTATGTCAAATTTCAGAATAATAATAAACAATAAGAGTTGTAATAGGCAATCTTGCCATATCACTGATTTTTAGTGAAACAATGTTTAGCTTAAAGGAGAAGTCAAGGCTGTAGATGCTTTGGTAGCCACACACATCCTTGACCATAATCATAAATGACATTATTCAAGTTGAAAATGTAGAATGCCAATAATAGCAGGTCAAGAATGCAAATGAGAATAACTAAATCATTTAATAGAAAGTGAGGGGGAAGAAAAAAAGCAGAAAGAAAACAAAGATGAAAGCCACAGATATATGAAAAACACAGAAACCAAGGAAGAAAGTTTAGCCTAAGCTTTGGAAATGAGGTTCAGTAATGATAACTATCAGCACTGGTAAACATAGCAGCCAGGTCAAGTAGGATAACGTTAGGAGAGGAGTCATATGGAGGTCATTGCTCATCTTTGTGGAAGACATTTTAGTTGAAAATGCTAGGGAAAAAAAACAGGTTGAGGTGAAAGAAAAGAGAATATAAAGTCATCTGCAAATTATTCTGGAAGAAAGCTCAAGTAAAATGTATAAAAGAATAGACACAGTAATAAGAGAAGGGCCAGGCTATGGGAAAATATGTGGATTGAAAGACGTGTGTATGTTCATAATAGAAACAAATCAGCATTTAGAAAAAAGTTGAAGACACAGGAGAAAAAGCGATAATTATGAAAGCCAGTTTTCTGGTAGTGGTGGAAGAATGTGGGCATAACAGCTCAGGAATAGGTGCTGGTGCTGTCTTAAACAGGAAGAGGAGCCAGCATATCTTCTGAGACTGAAAACACCAAGAATGAATATATAAGTACATAATTTAGTAGAAAGGGTCAATAACTAGAAATAGTTTACACTTAATTGCCATAAGATGAGGTCATCTAAAGGCATGATAAATTAAGGAGAATGGGGAAGATTATGAGTTATGCCAAAAGAAAAAACAAATCTGTCTTGGAACAAATATAACCAGAATGCTCCTTGGAAGCAAGGCTGGTGAGACTACTTCTCACATTCTTTGGTCATGTTATCAGGAGGAAGCAGTCCATGGAGAAGGACTCATACTTGGTAAAGTAGAGGGTCAACAAAGAGGAAGACCCTCAGCTAGGTGGATTGACACAGTGGCTGCAACGATGGGTTCAAACATAACGATTGTGAGGTTGGTGCAAGACTGGGTAAAGTTTCGTTCTGTTGTACATAGGGTAGCAAGAGTTGGCACCAACTTGATGGCACCTAAAAACAACAATTACAACAAAAGCATTAGTTATTAATGAATAAATTGGGAGAGCAAGCAGATAAAGAAAAAGTACAATGGTTATCTATGAGAAAAAAAAAGACTCTATTACAGACCAAGGCAATCCTTTCTGGAATAAATCTGCATGATCATAGGAATAGTAGATCCAGCATCACTCAAAAGCTTAGGTTTAATTTCAGAGAAAATAGAGAAATGGTATGACCCATTCATGTGATCATAATAGTTAGCAATACAGAAAGTAACTTCAACTTAAATTCATTTTAAAATATTCTTTTGAGTAGGTAAAATTGTTCATAATTTTATAAATGTATGCTCATATTATGTATCTATTTCATGTGGGTTTATTCTATCTATAGATTATTCTTTTGGAAAGTGACTTAAATAGGCATACACATATTAATACTACACTTTATTTCCTGAAGAAGAAAGGAAATTAATTATCTAAGTCATTATTCATATGCCTTTATATAGTCTTGTAGGCTAATTATCAAATAAATCTATCAGAATGACTTTATCACATCTTTAATTTTTGAACTGTGAAAATATCCTTTTATAGGTTAGAAATAAATTCAGTTTATATTATATAGTTGTAATTCCCTATATTTATCTATATATCTATAAATGTCTTATATTGTAGAATTAGCTTAACGATGAGTGTGGAAATGCTTTATGATGGAAATTTCTTATTGAATATATAATTAACCAATAAATATGAAAGACTGTTTTATTTGATTGCCAATAATTAGTGATTTTATATTTACATGATTTAGTAAATGAGACAGATTGTCTTACTGCTATTAATAATTTTATGCTACAAATTGGGCAGATTCACTTAATATTTTGTTCAGAGTCACTAAATCCTACAGTTTATCTCTTCAAACATTAATCTGGAAACCACAAGGGGAGAATCTACTGGGAGAAGTAAGATCACTTTCAAGAGAAACCTAAAGCATTTGTTTGATAACCTTAAGAAGAGGATGAGTTTACTTGGCTTCCTGTTTCACCAGTGTCTCTCAGTTTCATTTCTACTGGGAAGTGAAAATCTGTACTCACCTTAAGACTGATGATTCTCAAAAAGTTACACCAATATTTTTCATTTCAGCCCATTTTCTAGGTAAAGCTTCTGAGAAATGTATGAGTGGTCTTTACTTCCAAGATGAATATGTTCTCTACGTAAAAAAAAAAAAAAAAAGGTTATTTTTCTTGTTGAACATCCTTATCAACCTAAACCAACAGCCGATTCCAAATCATGTATACAGAGTAGATATGCATTTCATAGGGTTTTAAATGCTGTGACCTTTTGGAAACAGATGGGTGTTATAACTGGGTTCAAACCAATAATCTTTTGGTTGGTAATCAAAATGTTAACAAATCACGCCCCCCAGGGACCGTTTACCAAACTAAGCATGTTGTATTAAGGCAGGAGCTGATGCTGCCCAGTTATTCAACTAAAGTTATGTCATCAGCCTTTCCAAAATCAGTGAGGGGAATGATGAAAGGCTACCAAATCGTATGTTAATTCCTCTAGGCTATGGATGGTTATTCCCTGTGATGTGTTATACTGTGTAAGCCTAAAGTAAAACTGAATCTTTAGAATCTATCTATTTGGATACATGTTTTGCACCTGTTATTTGACATTGGGGGCCCTGATGGCACAGTGGTTAAACACTCAGCTGCTAACCAAAACTCGATGGTTCAAACGTACTAGGCAGTCTGCAAGAGACAGATGTGGCAGTCTGCGTCTGTAAAAACTTACATCCTTGGAAACCCTGTGGGGCAGTTCTCTCTGTCCTGTAGGGTCGCTATGAGTCAGAATCAGCTCAGTGGTAATGGGTTTGTTTTTGGTTCATTTGACACTATTGTCTCTAAGCTTCAACCTTTTCAATTAAATTATGGGAATAATGAATATTATATACATTATGTGGGGATTAAACCTCATGCCTTATCCACAGTTAGCACTCTGAACATTTTGACACTAGATTTTATTATTCATGCCTGGTGATGCAGTGGTTAAAAGCTCAGCTGCAAACCAAAAAGTTGGCAGTTCAAATTCACCAGCTACTCCCTGGAAACCCTACAGAGCAGTTCTACTAAGTCCTGTAAGTTGCTATGAGTCAGAATCAACTCAACGCAATGAGTTTGGTTTTTGGTCTTATGCTTTTAGAATAGTATTTTTCTCTCTTTGTTTTTATCTGATGTTGTTTCATTTCCATATAAAGGCTTTGAATTACCTAAAATAGATGTCTGATAAGTCAAAGGGCAATGAAGAATTGCTTTTTTTTTTTTAATAAAATAGGTTAACCCAACCCACTGCCACCAGGGTTTCCATATATATATGTGTATATATATATATAAAAAATATATATATATGTATATATATATATACACGTGTGTGTGTGTGTATGTGTGTGTGTGTGCGTGTGTGTCTGTGTGTGTGTATACTTGAAGATTGTGCTAGGCATGTTCATGCAGACCAATGTACCTAAAGCAGAATAGCAAGAAGCAAAGAAGCAGAGTGTCAGTGTTAAGAATCTCTGAAACACATTAGGCTCTTCCTGCAAATTTATTCCTCCCACATCCTCCCTTATATCAATAAATGGCAATTCCATTCTTCCTGTTACTCAGAAATATTGTGGTTACCTTTTTTTGTTTCTCTCTTGTCTCACTTCCAATCTGTCATCAAATCCTGTCTGTTCTTTGTTGTTGTTGGCTTTCGGTCAGCTCAACTCATGGCAACCCCATGACCATGAAACAGTACTCTGTGACACCCCCATGATGTGTTTCAGGTGATTTTCATTGGCTGATTTGGGGAAGTAGATTGACAGGGCTTTCTTCATGGTCATAATTTGGAAGCTCCACTGGGCACAGTTCAGCCTCATAGCAACACACAAGCCTCTACTGACAAATGGGTGGTGGCTGCACTTCAGACGCCTTGACCAAAAGAGTGGCAGAATGGATTAAAAAACAAGATCCGTCTATATGCTGCCTACAAGAGACACACTTTAGACTAAGAAACACAAACAAACTAAAACTCAAAGGATGGAAAAAATATAAACCAAGCAAACAACAATCAAAAAAGAACAGGAATGGCAATATTAATTTCTGATAAAATAGACTTTAAAGTTAAATCCATCAGAAAGGATAAGGAAGGACACTATATAAAGATTAAAGGGACAATACACCAAGAAGATATAACCATATTAAATATTTATGCACCCAATGACAGGGCTGCAAGATACATAAAACAAACTCTATCAGCATTGAAAAGTGAGACAGACAGCTCCGCATAATAGTAGAAGACTTCAACACGCCACTTTCGGTGAAGGACAGGACAACCAGAAAGAAGCTCAATATGGAAGATCTAAATGCCACAATCAACCAACTTGACCTCGTAGACATATACAGAGCACTCCACCCAACAGCAACCAACTGTACTTTCTTTTCTAGTGCACATGGAACATTCTCTAGAATAGACCACATATTATGTCATAAAGCAAGCCTTAGCAGAATCAAAAACATTGAAATATGACGAAGCATCTTCTCTGACCATAAGGCCATAAAAGCGGAAATCAATAACAGGAAAAGAAATTAAACACTTGGAAACTGAACAATATCTTGCTCAAAAAAGACTGGATTATAGAAGACATTCAGGAAGGAATAAAGAAATTTAGAGAATCCAATGAGAATGAAAACACTTCCTATCAGAATCTTTGGGACACAGCAAAAGCGGTGCTCAGAGGCCAATTTATAACAATACATGCACACATCCAAAAAGAAGAAAGGGCCAAAAACAAAGAATTATTCCTACAACTTGAGCAAATAGAAAGAGAGCAACAAAAGAAACCCACAGGCACCAGAAGAAAACAAATAATAAAAATGAGAGCTGAACTAAAAGAAATAGAAAACAGAAAAGCAATTGAAAGAATTAACAAGACCAAAAGCTGGTTTTTTGAAAAAATCACCAAGTTGATGAACCACTGGCCAAACTGACAAAAGAAAACCAGGAGAGTAAGCAAATAACCCAAATAAGAAATGAGCTGGGTGATATTACAACAGACCCAACTGAAATTAAAACAATCATATCAGATTACTATGAAAAACTATACTCAAATTTGAAAACCTAGAAGAAATGGATGAATTCCTAGAAACACACTACCTACCTAAACTAACACAAACAGAGGTAGAACAACTAAATAGACCCATAACAAAAGAAGAGACTGAAAAGGTAATCAAACAACTCCCAACAAAAAAAAGCACTGACCCAGGCAGTTTTACTGCAGAGTTCTACCAAACTTTCAGAGAAAAGTTAACACCACTACTACTAAAGGTATTTCAGAGCACAGAAAAGGACGGAATACTACCAAACTCATTCTATGAAGCCACCATATCCCTGATACCAAAACCAGGTAAAGACACCACAAGAAAAGAAAATTATAGACCTATATCCCTCATGAACTTAGATGAAATAATCCTCAATTAAATTCTAGCCAATAGAATTCAACAACATATCAAAAAAAATAATTCACCATGACCAAGTGGGATTCATATCAGGTATGCAGGGATGATTAAACATTAGAAAAACAATTAATGTAATCTACCACATAAATAAAACAAAAGACAAGAATCACGTGATTTTATCAATTGATGCAGAAAAGGCATTTGACAAAGTTCAACACTCATTCATGAGAAAAACTCTCAGCAAAATAGGAATTGAAGGAAAATTCCTCAACATAATAAGGGGCATTTATACAAAGCCAACAGCCAACATCGCCCTGCATGGAGAGAGCCTGAAAACATTCCCATTGAGGTCGGGAACCAGACCACTCTTATTCAACATTGTGCTGGAAGTCCTAGCCAGAGCAATTAGGCTAGATAAAGAAATAAAGGGCATCCAGATTGGCAAGGAAGAAGTCAAAGTATCTCTATTTGCAGATGACATGATCTTATACACAAATAACCCTAAGGAATCCTCCAGAAAACTACTGAAACTAATAGAAGAGTTCAGCAGAGTATTGGGATATAAGATAAACATACAAAAATCACTTGGATTCCTCTACACCAACAAAAGAACATCGAAGAGGAAATCGTCAAATCAATGCCATTTACAGAAGCCCCCCAAGAAGATAAAATACTTAGGGATACATCTTATCAGAGATGTAAAAGATTTATACAAAGAAAACTACAGTACACTTCTGCAAGAAACCAAAAGCTACTTACATAAGTGGAAGAACATGCCTTGCTCATGGACGGGAAGACTTACCATTATAAAAATATCTATTCTACCAAAAGCGATCTATATGTTTAGTGCAATTCCGATCTAAATCCCAACGACATTCTTTAATGAGATGAAGAAACAAATCACCAACTTTATATGGAAGGGAAAGAGGGCCCGGATAAATAAGGCATTACTGAAAAAGAAGAACAAAGTGAGAGGCCTTACTTTACCTGATTTTAGAAACTATTATACCGCCACAGTAGTCAAAACAGCCTGGTACTGGTATAACAACAGATAAACGGACCAGTGGAACAGAATTGAGAATCCAGACTTAAATCCAACCACATATGAGCAATTGATAATTGACAAAGACCCCAGAAGAGTTTAATGGGGAAAAGACAGTCTTTTTAACAAAGGGTGCTGGCATAACTGGATATCCATCTGCAAAAGGATGAAAGAAGACCCATACCTCACTCCATGCACAAAAACGAACTCCAAATGGATCAAAGGCCTAAAGATAAAATCTAAAATGATAAAGATCATGGAAGAAAAAATAGGGACAACCGTAGGAGCTCCAGTACATGGCGTAAACAGTATATAAAACATTATAAAGAATGTAGAACAGAAACTAGATAACTGGGAGCTCCTAAAAATCCAACACCTATACTCTTCCAAAAATTTCAACAAAACAGTAAAAAGACTACCTACAGACTGGGAAAAAGTTTTTAGCTATGACATTTCTGATCAACGCCTGATCTCCAAAATCTACATGATACTGCAAAAACTCAACTTCAAAAAGACAAATAACCCAATGAAAAAATGGGTAAAAGATATGAACAGACACTTCACTAATGAAGACATTCAGGTAGCTAACAGATACATGAGGAAACACTCACGATCATTAGCCGTTAGAGAAATGCAGATCAAAACTACAATGAGATTTTATCTCACTCCAACAAGGCTGGCATTAACCCAAAAAACACAAAATAATAAATGTTGGAGAGGCTGTGGAGAGATTGGAACACTTCTACATTGCTGGTGGGAATGTCAAATGGTACAACCACTTTGAAAATCAATTTGGTACTTCTTTAAAAAGCTAGAAATGGAACTACCATTAAAAAAAAAAAAAGAAAACCAGTGCCGTCGAGTCGATTCCGACTCACAGTGACTCTATAGGACAGAGTAGAACTGCCCCATAGAGTTTCCAAGGAGCGCCTGGCAGATTCGAACTGCTGACCCTTTGGTTAGCAGCCGTAGCACTGAACTACTATGCCACCAGGGTTTCCAGAACTACCATATGATCCAGCAATCCCACTCTTTGGAATATATCCTAGAGAAATAAGAGTCTTTACACGAACAGATATATGCACACCCGTGTTTATTGCAGCACTTTTTACAATAGTAAAAAGCTGGAAGCAACCAAGGTGCCCATCAATGGATGAATGGATAAATAAATTATGGTATATTCACACAATGGAATACTACACATCGATAAAGAACAGTGAGGAATCTGTGAAACATTTCATAACATGGAGGAACCTGGAAGGCATTATGCTGAGTGAAATTAGTCAGTTGCAAAAGGACCAATATTGTATAAGACCACTATTATAAGAACTTGAGAAATAGTTTAAACTGAGAAGAAAACATTCTCTTGTGGTTATGAGGCAGGGAGAGGGGGTGGGAGGGGGCATTCACTAATTAGATAGTAGATAAGATCTACTTTAGGTGAAGGGAAAGACAGCACACAATATGGGGGAGGTCAGCACAATTGGACTAAACCAAGAGCAAAGAAGTTTCTTGAATAAACTGAATGCTTCAAAGGCCAGTGTAGCAGGGGCAGGGGTCTGGGGACCATGGTTTCAGGGGACATCTAAGTCAATTGGCATAATAAAATTTATTAAGAAAACATTCTGCATCCCCCTTTGAAGAGTGGCATCTGGGGTCTTAAACACTAGCAAGCAGCCATCTAAGATGCATCAATTGGTCTAAACCCACCAGGATCAAAGGAGAATGAAGACCACCAAGGACACAAGGCGATTAGTAGCCCAAGAGACAGAAAGGGACACGTGAACCAGAGACTACATCATCCTGAGACCAGGAGAACTAGATGGTGCCCGGCTACAACTGATGACTGCTCTGACAGGGAACACAACAGAGAACTGCTGAGGGAGCAGGAGAGCAGTGGGATGCAGACCCCAAATCCTCATAAAACCAGACTTAATGGTCTGACTGAGACTAGACGGACCCCAGTGGTCATGGTCCCCAGACCTTCTTTTGCCCCAGGGCAGGAGCCATCCCAAAGCCAACTCTTCAGACACGGATTGAACTCGACAATGGGTTGGAGAGGGATGCTGGTGAAGAGTGAGCTTCTTGGATCAGGTGGACACTTGAGACTATGTTGGTATCTCCTGTCTGGAGGGGAGATGAGAGGGTGGAGGGGGCTAGAAGCTGGCAAAATGGACACAAAAAGAGAGAGTGAAGGGAGAGAGTGGTCTGTCTCATTAGGGGGAGAGTAATTGGGAGTGTGTAGCAAAGAATTTAGCAAGGTGTATATGGGTTTTTGTGCGAGAGACTGACTTGATTTGTAAACTTTCACTTAAAGCACAATAAAAATTATTTAAAAAAAAAAAAAGATGCCTTGACCAGAAATTGAATACACGTCTCCCGCTTGGATGGAGAGAATTCTACCCTGACCCATCAAAGCCTCTCTCTGTTGGCTCTGCCTTCAAATATGTGCAGACTCTCACCACTGTTTACCACATCTAAGCATACTGTGAGTGCCTGAGCCACCATTATATCTCCCTAAAGTTACTGAAATATCCTCTCAACGGTTCTTTTTCTTTTACTTTTGCCTTCCCAAAACATACCTATTTTCAGCACTTCAGAAAGTCCCCTTACTAACTTAAAGCAGGCTATTCCTCTGTTTTAGGCAGAAAACTGTTTACAACACAGCAGGTGCTCACTGAAAATTTGTCAAATAAGGGAATAAATATTGACAATATTTATAAAATACGTGGAAATAATTTGGTAAAATTTAGTATCTCACCTTAAACAGCATTTTGAAAATGTTTCCACGATAAAATATTTAAATATGAATTTGGTAGCTGAATTGTCATTAAATTATGAAGATTAAACAAGTACATTCAATTGTTTCTGTACCATCATATTAATACTGAAATTTAGTGACTTTAGATACAATCACACATGGACTCATTTGTCACCAATCTGCAGTCAGTCAGGCTGGGATAATATTGTCGCCAACCACTTATAGAGATAGACATGATTTTCCATATGGGTATTTGCATCTAAAAAGTGTGTTTATTTTTATAAAAAATATTCAAATATGTTTCTGTTAACATTACATCAAAGACAAAGTGTATAAGCCTTCAAGTCAAAATAAAACGAAAGAATTGAGCAGGAGTTCTATCTGACAGAAATAACTGTTATGAATGGTAAACTCAGTAGGAAATTTTCTGTTTGAAGCAATGAGTCTTGATGTATTAATTATTTGAAAATTGTAATAGCTTTGGCTGTTAAATCCATGTATAGAGGGCAAATAAAAAGCATTCAGATTACCTTAATACTAAACTGTGAAAACTCAAGAAGATGAAATGTACTTGAATTGTTTTATTTTGTTCTGAAATACTTTATAGTAGAGTAAAAACTTTAGATATCAATATCTAATTTGAAGACAGAAATCTTATAAGCCAAAGAAAGCATTATATTTCAACATTAATTAAGCCACAAACTACAACATATAATGAAATCTAGAATGGATATTAGAGAAAATTTATATATCTCTTTTGCAAAAAATAAATTTATTAAATTTAAATCGCAGTAGAGGGAATGAGATGTCCTATTTGATTAAAACGCAGGACACATTCAAAGATAAATGGATAGTCATTTAAAGAAAGAAATATGTCAATATCCTACACAGTGATATTTAATATAGCAATTAAAAATTGCTTTTATATATTTTCTCTGGATTTTAAAAATTATTACAAAAGTACAAAATAAAGAATAAAGAATATTGACACAAATCTGAACATATAATCATTTCTCTAACTGAAAGAATGTTTTTGAAGAGTTACATTTATCAGACTTTTTGAAAAACAAACATAAAAAATACAGGAGTTTTAGGCATTGTTAATTTTATACATGGACATAAAGGGGAAATAAACTGCAATTGAGAGAAAATTCTATTTAAAACTTCTATTAGTTGATACTTTCTACATCTATGCAGAGTTGTACACCTGAGATTGCTTGCCCACCTAAAAATAAAACTGGTTAAAAAATAATGGTTAATAATAACAAAATGACATCTTAATAAAGAATATTATTTTACCATGAAAGCTGAAATCTTCTGGTTCTTCAGGAAGTTCCCTCTCTCTCTCTCTCTTCCTTTCATCTTTTTTAATGTTCTGTGTTAAAATAATATATTTATTAATTACATTATTAAATCTGTTAATGTTAATAAATGAACAGAAATGTTACTATTAGGTACTGCCTTTATACATGGCCATCATTAACACTATAAAATTATTCTGCAAGTTCTTGAGCTTGACTTATCAGACAAAATTTTATCTAGACAAATGGTTTCCCTTCCTTCTAACGCTTGGATGATTTGGAGTCATTTGGCACTTGGCAGGCTACATATGACACACTACCAGCCAAGTATTAGAGAAAAATTAATTATTTCTAAGAGGAACTACATGCAAAAATAAATTATCTGAAGAACTGTGGTTTGGGAGATAGTGGCAGAAGGACAACATGAAAGTTGTCAAATGGAGAATGTCTTAGTTTAAAATGTTACAATAAAGAGCACCTGACCAACTGTGCTCTGGATAGAATGTTATTATTTAAAAAGTAAATACAACTCAAGAATTGCTTCCAGCGTTAGAAGCTGCATGAAGATAATGATTTTTGTGGTCAGCACTGATATCTTTGGGTTCAAACATATTTAAAAAATTGACAAGGATACTCTTATTGTCAGTGTACTATCTTGAAACAATGGATTTTGGATTTCTAGCCAGTGTTTTAATTAAGTTCCTTGTTTTTATCTATTATAAATGGCTATCTCTAAAAACAAGTCAGCGTTTGACACTAATTTTAATCTTAGAGTAGGGTAGTATATTGCATTCTAGTTAAACCCATTGTCATCAAGTCGTTTCCGACTCATAGCAGCCCTGTGAACACTGTCCTTTTCATGTAAAAATAGAACCGGAAAACAATTTGATTTTTTTTTTAATTCATTGTGATTACTGCCTGGAGAATCTAGTTTTTCGTCACATGTTTTATTATAAAAATCTTGAAATCATGGAATACATTGTGTTAAAATTAGTTCTGATTTTCCATTAGTATCATCATTTTATATGGTGCTGTATGTGCTACCTGTCAAAAATCCAATAAAAACATATTTAGGAAGTTGAAATTCATACTAAATGGAACTAGTATTTCTCCGTACTTCAATAATGTAAAGGAAGTACAAAGAAAAACATTTTACTGTGGCTTTCAAAGATCTATTCAAAATGGTAAGTTCCAGATTTTTTTTTCCTCCTTACCAAAAACCAAACCCATTGCCCTCAAATCAATTTTGACTCATAGCGACCCTATAGGACAGCATAGAACTGCCCTATACGGTTTCCAAGAAGTGCCTGGTGAATTTGAACTGTGGACCTTTTGGTTAGCAGCCATAGCTCTTAACCACTACGCCAGCAGGGTTACCTTTTTTCTCCCTTGAGTCACTAAAAAACTGACTCATATTAATTTGCTTCACCTTCCTCTGCTGAATTGTGAACTCCTTAATGGTGCCCTTAACTCACCACTCTAACCCAATGTCTGGCGGATTTGAACTCGATGGCAGTGGGTTTGGATTTTGTTTTTGTTTTTTTTTTAACCCAATGTCTGATAGAGAAATTGCTCAATTAAGTACGTACTAAACAAAATTGAATGGGTCTTTGGGACCTAATTTTCAATTTCAATGATAAATGTCTGTAAATGAAAGTCGATCTGAAATACTTAGGAATTCTAAACAAATGCTTAGAAACAGCAGGAAGAAGAGAGGACTGGAGATGAGAAATCATTGAAATTTAAAATTACATTCACTGACTCTTAATGTTGATAGAATATTATAGTAACACATTTTTGAAGGTTTTCGAATCACAGAAATTTAAAACATTTCAGGGGAGACTACAAAAATAAAAACAAATTCAAACAATTTTGTGTATTTTGAAGGTTTTCTTTTTCTTTTTTAATATACATAAAAAAAAATACATAGGTGTATATTAAAAAAAATACACCCATTTTCCATGGGTGTAATCTTAATCAATAATCCAAAATAGGAAGTAGTGCATGTGTTTCCTGACTTTATTAATTTTTTTTGGCTTTTGATTGATTCGTAAGCAACTAAATTCTCAATTTAATGCAATTTACATACTCAGTAGATGAGGCAGAAACTGTATTATATCAACATTTATACATAGACTCTTACACAAATGAGTAGAAAGAAATACAGCAATAGAAATTAGACACTACCCTTACTTGAATGAACCTTTAAAAAACCTTTGTTATTCTCATATTTACCTTGTAAAGAAACATCTAAATGGAGATCCGGCCAAGGGACTTGAAGATAAAAATGTTGGACTAAGGGAGAAAAGAAAGGTGATGTAGTTAAAAATAAATGTAATATAATCCAATTTTGAGAAGAGTTACCATTATTACATTTCCTGTTATCATGTAGAATGATGAGATTTATGCTATCTGCTATCTAAAACTTTTATGTCGAAATCCACAGCTGATCATTCTTACATGGATGGAAGGAGGTGTGCAAAAGTAGGGAGACAGGGGCTGGTAGATGTATTGGTGTCCCTAGAATTGATTGATCTGGCTAATCAAATCACCTAAAAGCTTTGATTCTTCAAAATTTTTATCTAAATACCTTGATATGAGAGGTTTTTTTTTTTTTTTTTTTTTAATTTACGGTGAAGAGATGTTTAAGAAAGCAGTATGTAAAGAAGTATATGCCTGTTCAGTATATTTGATAACGGCGTTCACTCTCTGACATTACCTGATACATTTATTTGTTTACTTCAGCATGAAATTGAATCATCAGCACGAAAGCAGGGAATTTGTGTGTCTTATCTACTGCTTAGAACAACACATTACACAGACAAGCTACATGGAATTAATGTATAAATGAATGCACATAGTCAAATAGTTAAACACATGAGGAGGTAATCATAAACGAAGTCCCCTTTTTGTGTGCTTTATCCTCCAGAAAACAATGGAACAGGCCTGGAATCCTCACTTGGTCTTGCCCCTGATATTATTAATACCAGGGTTAACTGAGTAACCCAGAACAGCTTAAGTTCTTTGCTATTAGATGCTGATCTTCTCCCAGCAAGCAGGTAAAAACAGAAGTTGTGTCCCAGTAGATGTGATGAGGTCAAAATCAGAGAAATTAGTTCAAATCTGTGTCATTAATTGAGCTAGTTAGTTTAAAATTAGAATTGAGTTTGCATAGCTAAAACAAGGAAGGACATATTGAGAGTTTGAGAATCTTAGAAAATCAGGAAAGACTAATATTTTTGGACTAGCACTGATTTTGTCCTATATAGTAGTCAAGATAGTAGGAAGTAGAGACCAAATAATGGATATTTCTCCCGACACTATTTTCTGTTCAGAACAATACTGAGCAATAGCAAAATATTAACAACAATTGTTTGAGCTAGTAGGATTTATTCCTTTCTTAAAATCTTCTCAATTCTCCTGCTAATCAATTCTGGAATACTAAAAAGTGTTTCAGATACACTGGGGTCACTTGTGTTCAATAAGTGTTATAAGTCATTTTATTACATTGCTTGAGAGAGAAGCAATAAACCTTAGTAACAAAAAAAAAAAAAAAAACAGCCAGTCATAATGATTTTATCTCATTTGAGGCAGGTACAAAGAACAGGACTCTGTGTGCTCTCCAACAACAACATGAAAAGAGTAAGAAAGTATGCAAGCAATAGATTTTGTTGCTCTCAATATGTGTAAGTTATGTTCTTGGTGAAACGCACAAATAGCTTGGTATTGTTTCCTTATTGGCCACAGTATTTCATCTTTTTTTTTTTTTAATGAGAACATTTTTAGTATGAGGCTCATATTGTGATACTTTGACATAATAAGTCCAAGAAAAGTTGGGTAGAAACCAAAACAGGCAAAAGAAAGAAAAATTGAGTAGAAAAGTGAAAGGTTGAAAATGAAATCTGAAGGCTGATGGATACCTAGAATGAACCAGCTAAAAATGGTTCATTTAAAATAGCAAGCAGCAGTCTAAGATGCATCAGTTGGCTCCAGCCCACCTTGAGTAAAGGAGAATGAAGAACACCAAAGACACTAGGAAAATATGAGACAAGAGACAGAAAGGGACACGTAAACCAGAGACTCCATCAGCCTGAGATACCAGAACTAGATGATGCCTGGCTACCACCAATGACTGCCCTGATAGGGAACACAACAGAAAATCCTTAAAGGAGAAGGAGAAAAGTGGGCGCAGAACTCAAATTCTAGTAAAAAGACCAGACTCATGATCTGACTGAGACTGGAGGGACCCCAGATGACACGGCCCCTGGACTCTCTGTTAGTCCAAAAATAAAACCACTCCAGAAGCCAATTCTTCAAAGATTAGACTGAACTAAAAGACATACTGGTGAGGATGTGCTTCTTAGCTCAACTAGACACATGAGACCAAGTGGGCAGCTCCTGTCAGGAGGTGAGATGAAAAGGCAGAGGGTGACAGGAGGTGGTTAATGGACATGGGAAATACAGGGTGGAGAGGAGGAATGTGCTGTCACATTATAGGGATAGCAACTAGGGTCACATAACCATGTGTGTATAAGTTTTTGTATGAGAAAATGATGTGAATTGTAAACTTTCACTTAAAGCACAATTTTAAAAAAAGAGAACGGCAGATCCTCAATAGGCTCATTGCTGCTTGATATTTTACTTTTCTTTTTGCTATCATTAATTATTTTAGATTTTAGCTATTTCTCTACACCCTCTAACAAGCTAACTTTTATCACTGTGTAAAATAAAAACAAAACAAAAACCCACTGTGGTCAAGACAATCCCGACCCACAGTGACTCTGTAAGACAGAGTAGAACTGCCTCATAGGGCTTCCAAGAAGCGGCTGTTGTTAGCTGCTGTCGTGTCGGTTCTGACTCATAGAGGCCCTATTCATGACAGAACGAAACACTGCCTGGTCCTGAGCGATCCTTACAGTCGTTATGCTTGAGCTCATTGTTGCAGCCACCGTGTCAATCCACCTCGTTGAGGGGCTTCCTCTTTTCCGCTGAACCTGTACTTTGCTAAACATGATGTTCTTCTCCAGGGACTGATCCCTCCTGACAATATGTGAAAGGTAAGTAAGATGCAGTCTCGCCACCTTTGCTTCTAAGGAGCATTCTGGTTGTACTTCTTCTAAGACAGATTTGTTAGTTCTTTTGGCAGTCCATGGTATATTCAATATTCTTTGCCAACACCACAGTTCAAAGGCATCAATTCTTTTGCAGTCTGCCTTATTCATTGTCCAGCTTTCACATGCATAAGATGTGATTGAAAATACCATGGCTTGGGTCAAGCACACCTTCAAGGTGACTTCTTTGCTTTTCAACACTTTAAAGAGATCCTTTGCAGCAGATTTACCCAAGGCAATTCGTCATTTGATCTTGGCTGCTGCTCCCATGGCTATTGATTGTGGATCCCAGTAAAATGAAAGCCTTGACAACTTCAATATTATCTCCGTTTATCATGATGTTGCTCATTGGTCCAGTTGTGAGGATTTTTGTTTTCTTTATGTTGAGGTGGAATCCATACTGAAGGCTGTGGTCTTTGATCTTCTTTAGCAAGTGCTTCAAGTCCTCTTCACTTTCAGCAGGCAAGGTTGTGTCATATGCATAACGCAGGCTGTTAATGAGGCCTCCTCCAATCCTGATGCCCCGTTCTTCTTCATATAGTCCAGCTTCTCGTGTTATTTGCTCAGCATACAGATTGAATAGGTATGGTGAAAGGATACAACCCTGGCGCTCACCTTTCCTGACTTTAAAACAATCAGTATCCCTTCTTCTGTCTGAACAACTACCTCTTGATCTATGTAAAGGTTCCTCATGAGCATAATTAAGTGTTCTGGAATTCCCAGAGTGGCTGGTAGATTTGAACTGCTGACCTTTTGGTTAGCAGCCAAGATCTTAACCATTGCACAACCAGTGCCCATTATATGAACTAGATTTTTAATTTAGAGAGTAGAAGCCATTAAGGAGGAAATCCCTATTTTTTCTTCCTTTTATAAATCTTACACTTAAAAAAAAAAAAACAGCATTCTGATGTCCTCTGCTTCCCCTCATAGTGAATGTGGTAGATTGCCAAATCCAAGGACATCATTTCTAAATGACATCTTTTTAACCAACAAGTACAGATGATATTAAATATTTATTACACTCTTCAATCCTTTCATCTTCAATGGCTTTAGTTAGACTAAAAACATATTCAAAACTTATGCTATCCTAAAATGTATTTGTACATGTTGGTTGAGTTTTATTCCTGTCATACTTTTTTCACCTACTTTTTGTTTGTTCTCTGTTCATCTTCGGTTAATTTTATCCTAATTTTTAAAATCTTATATGTTTTATAAAATAAAACTCTACTGAATAATAATAACAATGTCTTGAGACCAATATGGTTTAACTCAATGGTAGCAATTTAAAAAATACAGAAATATATTATTTTGGAAGTGAGAGTTTCCTAAAATTATGTTCTTAATGATAACTACAATTCATAGTTTGGTATATATTTTCAGTCTTTCTATGAATATTCAAATATGCAAAATATATTCTGCTGCAATGTGTTTACATGTTCACTGTATACTGGCCATTTTTAAAATATAAGTAAAGTAGATGTAACTCATTTTTCTGCCATTATTCTTTTAAATATATTGAATATTTTAAGGCATATAATAGCACCACGCTACTGAAAAATGAACCATTACCAGTGCATCCTTAATATATATCTATATCCAGCTGTCCCAGTTTGCATTTCCACTCACAATGAATAAGAGTTCCTATTCCTTAGAATCCTCAACTAGTAGTCAGTCTTTTGTTAGTTTCTTGAATTTTAGCCATCCTTTTTTTTTTTTGGTTTTAGTACAGTCGCTATGAGTTGGAATAAACTCAGCAGCAACGAGTTTGGTTTAATAGGTGTGTAGTTGTATCTCATTGTTGGTTTCAATTTTCTAGTGAACAGTGATGTTGAGCATCTTTTCATATGATTAGCCACCATTTGTGTATTTCTTGGTGAAGTTTCAGTTCAGATCTTTTGTCCACTTTTTAAATGGATTGTTTCTTTTCTCATTGCTGAGTTTTAAAGGCTCTTGTTATATTTTGCATAAAAGTTCTCTATCAGATTTGTGTTTTGCAACTATTCTCTCCTAGTCTGCAACTTGACTTTTTATGCTTTCAGAAGTGTCTTCTGCAGGGCAGAATATTTTAAATTTTAATGAGGTACAACTCAGTATTTTTTTTTTTATCATTCTGTTTTAAAACTCATCACCAACCTGCACACCAATGTTCGCTGCAATATTTTTCACAATAATCAAAAGGTGGAAGCAACGGAAATGTTCATCAACAGATGATTGGATAAACAAAATGTGATATATACGCACAGCGGAATACTACTCAGCCATAAAAAGAAATGAAGTGCTGATGCATACATGAATGAATATTGAAAACATTACGCAGAGCAAAATAAGTCAGTCACAAAAGGATAAATATTGTATTTTCACTTACATGAAATAAGCCAATATGTAGAAACCAAAGATTATTAGTGGTTACTGAGTTAGGGAGCGAGGAGGAAAGAGAAAATTTTTGTATATGAGGCATAGATTTTTTGTTAATGTTGGTACAAGTTGAAGAATATAATCAATGTCACTGAATAGTACATGTAGAAATATGTTTTGATATATATATATTTTCACAATTAAAAACAATATTAAAAAAAAAAAAAAAACTCATCACCAAACTGTAGTTTTACCTGTTTCTCAAAACTTTTTTTTTGTTTTGTTGCACTTTGCATTTTCATTTAGGTGTAAATGTACCTTGAGTTATTATTTTTTCTTTTTATAAGGTGTAAGGTCTACTTCTAGGTTTACTTTTTTGCATGTACGTTTCTGTTATAGATTAAATTGTGTCCCCTGCCCCAATATGTTGGAGTCCTAGCCTTTATGTCTATGGATGTAATACAATGTAGTATAATACAATGTAATATAATCTTTCCATAATGAAACTTCTCATAATGAACCCTTCATAATGAAACTTCTCATAATGAACCTTTCATAATGAAATGTTATTTATTTACTGTCAATCAGTTCAGGTCATATCACATGTATGGTGGACCCTAGACCTAATCACTTCTGAGTTTTCTACACAGCAGCATAGACACACAGGGGAAGTCGGAAGTCAGATGAGACTCCTTTGTAAGCCAGGCAAAGTCAAGGAGCTAAGAAACTCCTGGGACCACTGACAAGGACAGAATCAATATAGCCTAGATTCTGATTTGGAATTAGCCTAGTTGAGGCTCTGATTCTTACCTTAGACCCCAGGCTGAAAAAGTACAATCGTGTTTACAACAGCACTAAGAAACTAAATAAGATTATTTATTTATTTATTTATTTTACCAAGAGTAAGGTGCTGCTCTAACAAATACTAAAAATGTGGAAGGGATTTTGGAATTGGGTAATGGATATAGGCTGGAGGAATTTTAATGTACATGATAGTAAGAGCCTAGATTCTGGTGGATAGATTTGGTAGAATTATAGACATTAAGGGCAATTCTGATAATGGCTCAGAATGAACTGAGAACTTTGTGGAAATCTTCTATCACCAGGAACAGAATATTGTTAGAAAAATAGACAATAAATGTACTTCTGGTGAGGCATTAAAAGCAGAGAATCAAGAGGTTATTGAACAATGGAGGAAGGGTAATCTATTTTATAAAGTTACAAAGAACTTGTCTGAATTATGTTTGCATGTTTGGTGGAAAGCAGACCTTGTAAATGATGAACTTGGATATTTGGCTGAGGAGATTTCTAAAACAAATAAAGGGGCAGTGTGTTTTTTTCTTCACTGCTTAAAGTAAAATATGGGAGGATAGAAATAGACTTAAAAATGAACTGCTTAAAATGAAACCAGAATTTAAAGATTTGGGGAAAATTTTATTGTATAAACTAAGAAAATGTTATCCTGGAACTTTCATCAAGGACTTGGATACACAATCTTCTGCTAAAGAGATTAGGCCTGAGACTGATGGTTCTAATCAACCACCTCAGCAGAGATTTTGCCAGCTTAGAATTGAAAAAGCTAGAGACAGGATTAAATAAAAGAAAGCTGCTTGCCTCCTGGAATTCTACAAGTAGGAAATAGGCCAATAGAGCTACTAGGTTGCGACTACTTATTGTCCTCAAAAAAAGGAAGGCAGTTTCCTAGTTCAGAGATCAACAGGACTGTTGAAAGGAGCAAAGTGTTGGAGAGAGGTGGAGGCTTCTGCTTCCTTTGTTCAAGGGTGAAGCCATTGTCTTCAGGTGGGGGGGGAGGTTGCTATTCAGGTGGGAAAGAAAATGGAGCAGCCACCCAAATTTGAGGGGACATGGCTGCCATTCCAATGGGCCAGGAAAATGGGGCTGCAAAGTTGAGGGGGCAGGGCTAATATGCCTATGGGCCAGAAGAATGGGATTGCAAACAAAAGTTGAGAGGGTGGGGCTGCCATGGCCAGGGCAAAGCAACCCAAGGCTGAAGGTGTAGGGTCACTACTCAGGTGAACCAGGAGAATAGGGCCACCCCAACCAACTGAGAAGGGTAGCCAACCCAGTGAGCCTGGAATGTGGGACTTCTACCAAGGATCAAGGTGCCTATGCACAAAATCTGAAATGCATGGCCAATGCCCAGTGTCTGGAGAGTGAAGCCATTGCTGAGATGTGTCTGAAAAACAGAATTATTTTCAAGCATTGAGAGGTAATAAAATATGCCGTGGTGGGATTTTGGACTTGTTAGGTACTTGTGACTCCTCCATTCCCTCTAGTTTCTCCTTATTGGAATAGAGTTTCTACCTTTTTGATATTCCAGCATTGTTCTTTGGAAATAGATAATTTGTATACTAGGTATTACAGGTTCACAGATAGAAAGGAAATTTGCCCCAGGATAGCACACACTCAGAGTCTCATCTCTACTTGATTTAGATTATTCTGAAGTTGAGATTTTGGACTTAGAGTTGATGCTGAATAGGATAAGAATTTTGGGGTTATGTGATTGGAAGAAAGTGTTTCTGCATGTAAGAGGGACATGGATTTTGAGGGACCAAAGGGTGGAATGTTATGGATAGAATTGTGTCCCGTTAAAATATGTATTGGAATCGTAACACCTGTGCCTGTGGAAGTAATGTAATGTAACAAAATGTAATCACTTTCCATAATGTAATTTAATGTAGTGCAATTACCAGTCTTAATGCAATCTTTTATAAGGTAATCAGTCAGTTGAGGCTATACCAGTATAGGATGGATCCTAAACCTAATCAATTCTGACTCATATAAAGAACACCATAGACACACAGAGGAAGGCAGAGGACATGTGAGTATCCTCTATAAGCTAAGGAAAGCCAAAGAACTAAGGAATGCCTGGGGTAACCAACAAGGAAATAATTTACATGGCTGAGATATTTACTTGAACTTCCAGTGTCCAAAATTACTAGAAAATAAATTCCTGTACTTTAAAGCCAACCACTTTCGATAATTCTGTTATAGCAACACTAGGAAGCTAAGACAGTATCCAGTTGTTACAGAAAAAGTTTTTGAAATGTCTATCCTTTCAACATTGAATTACCTTTTCACAATGGTTGTGAGAAACTGAAGTTCTTGATTGTTCAAAAAATTATTAAGGCATTTGATTTTTATACATTGTTGACAAACTTTCATTTATTTGAGTCACCTGGCAACTTTTCTAGAGAATTTTTTGTAATCCATTATTTTACCCAGGGTAAAACTTGTAAGGAGATCATCTTTTCCAAAACAATATATTAGATTATATATGGAAGATTTAAAATAAATCAATAAGCATACATAGATTGTAGTTAAATACCTTTTAAGTTATAAGAAATCCAGATTTATCATTTTAAAAGATGAAATAAAATATATGGGATCAATTTTTCTTCCACTTAGAAGAATGTTATAAAATATAATAAATCACAATTGGTTTTCTAAATTTATTTGTTCTCCTGAGGAGCAGAAAAGTATTACTACTCTAAAACATCATGTGGAATTTGGGTCTATAATCATTTCTTATACATAAACAGCTTCTTGTGTTATCTTTAAAATCCCTTTGTCTGGGGAAACGTTAAATGGAAAACAGATTGAAAGACATTTTCTGGAATAAATGGTTGTAAACAAAACTGTGATGACAGAAGACTTATACACCGAATTTGATTTAGTGTTATTTGGGAAACTTTGGAAAATATTCTACTTATCAAATGACCGTGAACTCAGTGATGACAATAGAACTAGTTTTTTATTTACATGGAAATTATGAAGTTGGAAAGAAAATGAGAGCTTCTTTAATTACACTGTTCAGTATATAAAAAAATTGATAAAATAAAAAGGATGATTTGATAAAGTTATGATTAAATGCATTTTAATAAGATACACAGATATTAATAAACACAGAATAACATTTTTACCTTTTGAATAATTACTACTCTAATAGTGCAAATGCTAGTTGCATTATGTTTATATGTATAATTTATATCTGTATATATATATTTTCATATTCAACATAAATCTTACTCCGTGAAAATATCTTTCTTACCTCTCGGAAAAGTCACCTAAGTTATATGTAGGGTGGCTAGAGAGTTAGGCCTCAGCATCCATTCGACCCTTGGTTTCTCATCTGAGTCCCCCAGAAAGGATATCAATTAGTTACAATCATCATGACATTTTGTGATATGGCCATCTGTCCACTTAGAACTCGAATATGATGAACAACTTATTACACACAGACCGGCACACAGCTGCCAGATGGCAACAACTTGAGATCACCATGAACGAGCCTAAACTCAAACAATAAGAGTAATAATAAAAATTGGTATATCGACAATTATAAATTTCACTTCTGGGTGAAATGTGGAGATTATAGGCTTCTGACCAAAGGTCAATAGTTGAGTTCTATTCTGAATTATATAGTTAGAAGTGCTGACCAACCATGATTATATCTTTTTCTTTCTCACATCCCTAATTTTAATAACACTACCACCTTCATCTTCAGCAGCTGCAAATCTTGATTTTTTTTATTGTACTTTATCTGAAGTTTATAGAACTATTTTCTCATTAAGCAATTAATATATTGTTTTGTGACATTGGTTACCAACCCCACGAAATGTCAATACTCTCCCCTTCTCTATCTTGGGTTCCCCGTTACCAGCTTTCTTGTCTCCTCATACCTTCTTGTCCTTACCCCTGGGCTTCTGTGCCCATTTAGTCTCATTTTGTTTTGTAGGCCTGTCTAATCTTTGGCTGAAGTAGGAACCTCTTTTTCATGTATGTGATATTTACCGAATAATTTAGCTGTTGCATGTTGTTGTTGTTGTTAGGTGCCATTGAGTCAGTTCTAACTCATAGCGACCCTATGCACAACAGAACGAAACACCGCCCAGTCCTAAGCCATTCTTAAAATAGTTGTTATGCTTGAGCTCATTGTTGCAGCCACTGTGTCAATCCATGCCCTTGAGGGTCTTCCTCTTTTCCACTGACCCTGTACTCTGCCAAGCATGATGTTGCATATTTTAATATATTTGCTTTCTTTTATCCTTGTTGTTTCTGTAGTATTTACATTGTCTTAATAGTGCACTACTAAGACAATGTAAATACTACAGAAACAATAAAAAGCAAAACACAACCAGTTGCCCTTAAGTCAATTCAAAGTCATGGGGCCCCATGTGTTGCATAGTAGAGCTCTGCTCCATATAGTTCTCATTGCTTTTGATCTTTTGAAAGTAGATTGTGAGGTCTTTCTTCTGAGGTTTCTTTGGATGGATTCAAACCACTAGCCTTTCAGTTAATAGCTGAGTGCTTAACTACTTATGCCACCTAGGGATTCCACAGAAACGATGGAACACCTTGTGTTTCATACACATGTACAACACATAAAAAAAAAAAGTTGCCGTGGAGTCAGTCCCGATGTTAGTCATTAATCCACCTGTCACTTTAATCCTGATGTACTTTCCAATATACCATGCTGTCTCTTAATTAAAAAATAATAATAATAATAACAACATAAAACTGAAGTTTGTTGTACTTTATTAGCAATTATTTATTTACTATTTTGGTGATGATGATGTGGGTGAGTATTACTTGTGCTTACTGAGTTATTCTATTTTGAAAGCAATATTTATCATGATTTAATTTAATTCTCAAAGCATTCCCCTCAGACAAAAATTCTGTTGTTAACATTTGCAATTTTCCACAAACCATAAACAGAAAATTAAATAAAATATTATCTTCTGCTATTGAAAAATGACTTCTTTGTGATGCTGCCTTTATGTTTATTTAACTTGGATGTAGGTTTTATCGTTTCACTGCTGATGTCATTGGTGACAACAGAGCTAGCCTGTAGGGTAGACCCTAAATGCAATCACTCATGGACTTAGGATTCATCCGTGCTTTTTCATCACTTGATAATAACTAAATGATTTTTATTGTCGGATAACATTGTATTGCATGCATGTTATATTGAATACTGAATATACTCTACATCCAGGTTAAATACAAATAAAAGCAGCATCACAAAGAAGTAGAAGTAAACAATATGCTATGTGGATAGACAAACGTGGTCCTCTGGATATCTCTTTCAACCCTTTAAAACTGCTCATTATTGAAAAGAAATCACTTCATCAAGCCCCACAATCCAACTGAAAGTACAAAAATAAGGGAATGAGGCATTTTTTTGTATCCTAGTTCTAGGATTTTCTTCCATTCCATTACAAGCACCAAATAGAACAGCAAATAGTAATAATAATAATAATAACAATGTGCATTTGCAAATACACAGTTTATTTACTGTGTAGAGGAAGACCCTTCTCTGAGTGATACAAAATGTGTTCTATTCCAAGAATTTGTTGAGATTTCAAGTTCAGCATAGTGACTTTAATGAATAACTAACAGACCAGCTTCTCCTTATCTTCTCCTTGAATGACACAAAAAGAAGCTGCCCTTCTAATATTAATCAAATGAATGATACTCCAGCATCATTATTATCCTTTGGGATGTGCCATAACAAGGGTAAATGGAAATGATAGCATAGTAATTCTGTCTCAATCATATACCGTATTTCATTTAGTGAAACAACTACTCTAATCATGGCTTATCTCATACTTTCCCTCAAAAGACTAAATAACAAGCAGTCATGGTCACATTATTAAATTATATGTTTCTGCAAAAGTCTCCCCTGAATCACTCACTTTACCCCCCGTCATTGAGCCAGATAATATGATAAATGTCCTTTCTATTAGTAAAAAAAAAAAAAAAAAAAGTTTGTATTCTAATCAGTATAGCCTAATATCTTATTCATCTCTACATGTCTAGTCTGTTGACAGAGCATCTTGCCAATAATATGGACTCAGGTTAGATCAAAAAGAATGTTACTGAGTTCTTACTATACTCCAGGTGCTGCTGAGGTAAGAAACCTGAATAAGAATATTTTCCAGACTCTGAGAACTTGCTGTCTATTTAGCCAGAAATATTGACAGATATTTCAATAAGCTCTGTACTAAGATTGAGGCATGTATAGGTATACACTAACAAAGAAGTAGCATTTAATTAAGATTTTCAAGGAAGAGTGAAGACTGAAATCAGTCATGAAGGATGGATAAGAATTAGGTGACAAAACTCGAGGCAGGAAGAAGGCAAGGTTAAAGGCAAAGTAGTATGACAGGATGTTGGGTGTCAGGACCTATGGTACAGGGATAGGTAATTGTGACACGATAGAGAAAGGAGATATTAGATACTTTTATGGGTGCTGTGCTAATTAAAACTTTAGGAATTCTGTAAAGATTGTGAAGTTTTTGATGTATCTTGAGCAGAGGTCATTTAAAAGCAAATTTACACTTAATTCTTCTGACGGCAATTGCAGAGGAGGTATTCAAGAAGGGAAAAACTAAAATCAGAAAAGCTGTTAGAATTTCTCTCTAACCTAGTTCTTGAGCTAGGTAAGTGGTTGAAAGGATGAAGAGGTAACGATATTTTTTATAAATATTTTAAAGACTATTATACCAAAATATTTACAAGGTTATTTAAAATATAAATATGCTTTATATTATGATAGAGAAAAAAACATCACTTTATTCTTTTACAGGCTGAAGTCAATTATCTTTAATCCTATATCCTTCCAACATTCTTTCCTTCCTTTGTGTAACCCTGAACTCAGCTGCTGTATACCTCACATTCCTGTTGAATCCCATCATCCTTAAATTCAATAGTTTTCTTTGAGATCTCCTGTCTCAAAATGCCTGGAAAATAAGGAAATTTCATCTTTCCAAAACATGGAAAAATAGCCAGAAAAAATGCAAAATCCAACTTTGTAAAACTAACAGACATTTGTAATCATGATGGACAACATATGGAGAAGCACTTCCTAAAGATTCATTGGTTAAGCAGAAGTGGGGGATATCAGCAGTAGACGTCCACGGCAACTAATCTCAGATGAAGGATAAGATCACAGGTATACAAAGAGTGGTCAATTCTGAAAATAGTATATATATATTTATATACATATACACACACACAACCTGCGGCCATCGAGTTGATTCTAACTCATATCGACCCTATAGTCCAGAGCAGAACTGCCCCGTAGAGTTTCTAAGGAGCGGCCGGTGGATTCGAACTGCCAACCTTTTGGTTAGCAGCCAAGCTCTTAACCACTGCACCACCAAGGCTCCATATATATGTGTCATTGCAAATTGGACAGTCATATGATCTACTATGATACATATGTGTGTGTATGTGTGTACGTGTGTGTGTGAAAGAAGAACAGATGTCTTGACTGGTGCTGAAGAAAAGTGAGGTCGGTTATCTTCTCCTGTGTTCAACTGTCATCCATATATCTATGAACACTGGTGAAATATCTTGTTGAAATGACTTGTTCATTAAAAAAAAGAATAATTTGTTACTTTCTTATTATTGAGTTGAGGGTCCTTTGCCTATTCTGGATACAAGCCCTCTATCAGATATATAATTTTCAGATATTTTCTCTCAGCCTGTAGCTTTTTCTTTTCATTGTTTTAAGAGTGTCTTTCAAAGAGTTAGAAGTTTGAATTTTAGTGATGTTCAATTTATCTTTTTTTTTTTTTTTTTTTAGGATTGTTTTGTGTTGTATCTAAGAATTCTTTACCTAATTTAAGATTGTGCACATTTTCTCCTATATAATTTCTAGCTATCTTATAGTTTTTAGTGTTACAGGTAGGTATATGATCGATTTTGAGTCAATTTTTTTATGTGGTGTCAGGAAAGGATCAAAGTTGAATTTTATGCATAAGGATTTTCACATTTTCATCATCGTTTGTTAAAAAGACTGTTCTTTCTCCACTGAATTTCTTTTGACCTTTTGTTGAAAAGCACTTGCCTATATACATGTGGGTACTTCTGGAGACTACTATTTCCCATGGGGTCTCTACTATTTCCTATTAATCAATTTGAATGATTTTTACCAATAATCTTCTGAATACTGAAATTTAATTGTACAGCCTTAAAATCAGGTACAATTTATTCTTTGGTATTGTTTTGTTTTTTAAGCATTTTTTTTTTTTTTTTTACTCCAGATCTTTTGCGCCTCTGTATGAATTTTGGAATTGTCTTGCTAATTTCTTCCCTTTCTTTCTTTGTTTCTTTTTATTTATTTATTTTTAAAGCCTGTTGAGAGTTTGATTAAGATTTCATTGAATCTACACAGCACTCAGGGGAAACGGACATCAATAACAATATTGAATGTTTTGAGCTTTGAACTCAGTATATCTTTTTATTCATTTAGGTTTTCTATAAACTTTTTCACAAAATTATAGTTTTCGATGTATATGCCTTTTATGTGTTTTGTCAGATTTATCCCTAACTGTTCAACATTTTAGAGCTTGGCTGCTAATCAAAGAAGTCAGCAGTTCGAATCAACCAGCTACTTCTTGGAAACAGTATGGGGTAGTTCTACTCTGCCCTATAGGGTCGTTATGAGTAGGAATTGGCTTGACTGCAATGGTGTTTATTTAACATTTTATGCTCTGTAATTTGTATTGTTTCTTAAATTGAATTTCCATTTATACTTTGCTAATACACATGTATGCAATTAAATTTTGTGTAGTGACCTGATCTCAGCCACCTGGATAAACTCAAAGATTTAAAATTTTATTACATTTCTACCTAAACAAACATGCCATATAGCAAAAACGAAGATTTTCATCTTTCTTTCTAAACTAGGTGTCTTTTATTTATTTTTACATTGAATGACTTTTGTTTCTTGCTCTTGCCTTAATGCACTAGATAGAGCTTCCAGCATTATCGTGAACAGATCAAGTGAATGCAGGTAACTTTGTCTTTTTCCTGATCTTAGGGAAGAAGTGTATAGTCTTTCACCATTATGGAAGATGCATTTGTGTGCACTTGAAAAAAGCTGTAACCTGCTGCTGTTGAGCAGAGTGTTCTCTGGATGTCTGTTGCATCATTTCTCTTTCTGACTGAGTAGTATTTCATTGTAAGTATCTACCACATTTTGCTTATACATTTGTCCTTTAATAGACATTTGGATTGGTTCCACCTTTCAACTATTGTGATTAATGCTCCACTAAACATTGGTACAGATATGTCTGTTAACATCACTGCCCTCCAGTTCTTTGGGGATATACAAAAGGAGTGTGATTGTAAGATCATATGGTATCTCTATTTTTAGTTTTTTGATGAACCACCACAGGGTTTCCACAATGGTTGTAACATTCTATATTTGCATCAGCAATGGATAAGAGTTCAAATATCCACACATTTTGGCCAACGTTTGTTGTTTTACTTTTTTTTATCTTAGCCATCCTGGAGGGAGTGAAGTGATATCTCATTGTGCTTTTGAAGACCTGATACTTGCTGCAATAAGAATGAACCTTGAGGACATTATGCTGAGTGAAATAAACCAATCACAAAAGGACAAATATTGTATGATCTCACTGATATCAAATGACAAGGATACACATATATATAGAGAGACCAAAGTTTGTTAGTGGATACCAGGGGCAGGAGAAAGGAGAGAAGAAGAAATATTGTTTGAGGAGTAGTGAATTTCTATTTATTGTGTTGGAAAAGTTGGCAGTGGTGCAGGGTAAGGGTTGTACAGTTGATTACTGTAATTGATATCACTGAAAAATGTTGAATTGGCAAATTTTGTGGTATATATATATTTTTACAAAAAAAAAAAAAAGAAGAAGAAGCTGATGAGGCTGCTTAGATATAACCAAACACATTACGGGATCTATTTTCTTGGTTTGGGGGTTTAGGGTATAGTTTAGCAGGACATCTCAGTCTATTGGCCTAATATTGTTTCTCAGAATTTTTGTTCTACCTCCTACTTCATAACATAATGCCTGGGATCTTAAAAGCTAGAAAGTGGTCATCCAAGGTACAACGATAGATCGCCATTCACCTGAAGCAGCAGAGGAAAGAGTGTCAGGAATCGGAGAAGGAAATGGGTTGCATGCTTGGTTACCTCCATGAACACCTCTCTCCTTTACCATGAGACCAGAAGAACTGGATGATGCTCATCTACCATTGATGATCATTTTGATCAAGCTTCTATGAAAGAAATGGATTCAAAAGGGGGGAAAAGTGGAACAGAACTTCCAATTGTCAATGGAATCCAGACTTTCTAGAGACATTGAGGCTGGGTGAACCCCTAAAACTACTGTCCTGATATAATCTTTACATTTAAAACTCACACCAAAACTATCGCCTGAAGTCTCTTTTTTTTTAAAAAAAAAAAGTTTTCTCAATTAGTAAATTATGTATATATATATATTTTATTTTATTTGCCTTGGACATTGTGCTCTGTTTAAGAATTCTATATGTGACAACAGCAACTTGAAAGCTTAGATGAGAAGCATAGGGGCAGTGAATTCAGGTCAACACTGGTGAAACAATTTGGACAAAGATTGAAAGAATATATGCACAACTTGAAGAGTGTAATCAGTGCCACTGAGTTGTACTTTAGATATTGTTGAAATGGTATTTGTTTGTGTTTATTTTCACCAAAATTTTAAAAAAGTGTCTATTAGGTGAAATAGTTTGATAGTGTTGTCCAATTCTTCTACATACTTACTGATTTTTTTATACTGGTATGAATTATTGAGAGAGGATTATTGATACTTCCCACTTCGTTGTAGATTTTTCTGTTTCTCCTGATTGTCTACCAGTTTTTGCTTGATCTACTTTACAACTCTTTTATTGGGTGCTTAAACATTTAGGATTGTTATGTACTTTTGATATGTGTAAGTTTTTATTCATTAATAAATTTCTTTTTTAATGCCTGGTAATTTTCTTTGTTCTGAAATTTGATATATATATATATATATATATATATATATATATATATATATAGCTTGTATTTCTTCTGTTTAGTATTAGCAGAGCATATCATTTTCAAAAAATTTTTCTAATCATATACTTTTATCCTACTTGTGTCTTTTAATTTCAAGTTTGTTTCTTATAGATAGATGTTATTGGGTCTTGTGCTTTCTTTTCTTTTTTTTTTTTTTATCCAAATTGATAATATCCACCCTTCAATTAGAGTACTTAGAACATTTACAGTTAATGATATTATTATACTTCAATTTTATCTACTTGCTATTTAGCTTCTGTTTGTCTCCTCTCTTCTTTGTTCCCTTTTTCCTCTTCTACTGTCTTCAGACAGAACAAATGGATACTGTGTGGTTTAAAGTCAGGAGAGTTATACATCAGGGTAGTATCATTTCTTCATACTTATTCAATCTATATGCTCAACAAATAACCCGAGAAGCTGGACTATATAAAGAAGAATGGGGCATGAGGATTGGTGGAAGACTCATTAACAACCTGCATTATGCAGATCATACAGCTTTGCTTGCTAAAGGTGAAAGCACTTACCAATGAAGATCAAGGGCTGCAGCCTTCAGTATGGATTAAACTTCAACATGAAGAAAACAAAAATCCTTACAACTAGACCAATAATCAACATCATCATAAACAAAGAAAGTTGTCAAGGATTTCATTTTACTTGGATCCACAATCAACATCCATGGCAGCAGCAGTCAAGAAATCAAAGGATGTGGGGGACCTCATACCACCAAGAAAGCAACACCAGGAGCAGAATATGTCCTTCAGACCCAGGGTCCCTGTGCCTGAGAAGCTCCTCAACCATGGGAAGATCGAGGACAAGGACCTTCTTCTAGAGCCATCAGAGAGAAAGCCTGAATTTGGACTTGTAACCTACTAGACTGTGAGAAAATAAATTTCTCTTTGTTAAAGCCAAGAGAAAAAAAGGAAATCAAAGGACACATTGCATAGGGCAAATCTGCTGCAAAAGACCTCTTTAAAATATTAAAAAGCAAAGATGGCACTTTGAAGACTAAGGTGTGCCTGACCCAAGCCATGGTGTTTTCAATCACCTTATATACAAGCGAAAGCTGGGCAATGAATAGGGAAGACCAAAGAAAAATTGACACCTTTGAGTTGTGGCGCTGGTGAAGAATATTGAAGTATATCATAGACTACCAAAAGTATGAACAAATCTGTCTTGAAGAAGTACAACCAGAATGCTCCTTAGAAGCAAGGATGACAAGACTTCATCTCATTTACTTTGGACATGTTATCAGGAGGACCAGTCCCTGGAGAAAGACATCATGTTTGGTAAATGGAGAGCCAGCGAAAAAGAAGAAGACCTTCAAGGAGGTGGATTACATAGTGGCTGAGACAATGTGCTCAAGCAAAAAAATAATCATGAGAATGGTGCAGGACTGGGCAGTGTTTCCTTCTGCTCTGCTTAGGGTCACTGTGAGTTGGAACCGACTGGATGGCACCTAACAACAACTATCTTTTTCTTATTTTAATCTCCTTTGTTGGCGTATTTGCTATGATTCTTTGTTTTACTAATTTTGTGATTATATCTTTAATCTTTAAGTTACCGCAGTCCATTTTCAAGGAATATTACACCACTCTACAGATAGTACAAATACCTTACAATAGTATATCTCTATTTTACTCTTTCCAGCCTACCTGCTGTTGTTTCCATACATTTTGCTTATGCATATATTAAACTGTGTATTGTTCTTATTTTTATTCGAATTGTTAGTACTCTTCTACATATATTAAATTGAGAAAAGTAAATTTCATGTATCCCTCCACATAGTTAATACTTCCAGTACTCTTTTTGTCCTTTGTGCAAAGCTGTATTTCCCCTGGTATCATTTTCTTTCTGTCTGAAGGTATTAATTTAACATTTCTTGTATGGTGGATCTGCTCGTGATAAAATCAGCTTTCATTTCTCCTAGAAAGTCTTTATTTCTTCTCCATTTTTGAAAAAAATGTTTTCACTAGTTATAGAATTTTTGGTAATTTTTTTTAGCACTACAAATTTATTGTCCCATTATTTTCTCACTTGTGTTTTTTCTCATGAAAAACTACTGTCATCTTTACATTTATTTCTTTGTATGTAACAATTTTTTTTTCCTTTTGCTGCTTTTAAGATTTTATCATTGGATTTTAGACAGTGTGATTGAAATATACTTTGGTGTAGTTTTATTAATGTTTCTTATGCTTGGGTTTCATGGGCTTTCTTGCATTTCAGAGTTTATAGTTTTTATGACTTTAGAAAGTTTTTAGCCTTTTCCTTCAAATATTTTTTTTTTCTTTCCTCCCTCTTGTCTTCTTCTTTGGAAGATACTAATTGAATATATTTTAGACCACTTGAAGCTGTCCCACAGGCCATGACTGTTCTGTTTAATTTTTTAATTCCTTTGTTTTTTTCATTTTGCTTAATTTGAGTACTTCCTTCTACAACGTTATTTAGTTTAGTATTTTCTTCCACAATGTTGAATCTGCCTTTAGTCTCATTCAGTAAAATTTTCACCTCAAATATTAGTTTTATCTCTCGAAATTCAATATAGATATTTTTTATAACTTCCTATCTCACCTTAATACCCTTTTGTAATACATTTTTACTCCTTATTATTATTATTATTATTTTGGATGACGTGTTCGTAGTTTTGGAATGCATGCTTACTAATTGAGTGTGTTTAAATTTTTGGTTGGTGATACGGTTTTTGAGAAATATGATTTGGTAGTACATGCTACCAATGAGGCCAGTGATACTGTGGCACCATCAATCTGTGGTGTGACAATCTTCCAATGAGAGCCGTATAACTTATTGTGGCTGCCTTACCATTAAATTACATGAGAATCCTCTGGTTTTCCAAGTATGACACAAAAAAATAAAACAAACCCATCAGGGCTCCCTAAATATCACACAGGAAAGTCATAATTATTCTTGCAAGTCTTATCCACTGAAATAAAGAAAAAAAGGTAACAGTTTACAAAGCTAACACATCCAGGAAACATCATCTAATAGAATGCTCAACATACTCAACAGTAAGGACCCAACTCTGGTCTGCTGAGGTTCACACTTTTCAAAATGGACCCACTTTGACCCTAAATGCGTTAGAACCAGAATAACACCTTACCTAGTTCTGAGGTTCTGAGGTTAAGAGGCATTAAAAAGTGGCTGGTATTCCATTAATCCAATAGTAATGAAAGAGTTAATTTTGAATTCATGGGATACAATGAAAATAATTGCTTAAATCCTTTCTGTTAATTCTAATATGCTTCTCAGTTCCAGGTCAATTTAGGCTGAATTTTTTTTTTACCCCCTTTTCATTATGGGTTGTATTTTTCTGATATTTTGCATACTTAGTAATTTCTTACTGTATGCAGATATGCTTAATAATTTCTTATCAGATGCAAGATATTATAAATTTGACCTTGCTGATTTCTGGCTATTTTTGTATTCCTGTAAGTATTCTCAATCTTTGTTCTGGAGCATAGATAATTTACTTGTAAATAGTCTGATTTCTCCAGCTCCTTTTTGAAATTTAATAGGCAGAACCTGAGCAGTGTTTAGGGTAAAATTTCCCAACCACAGCACTAGTGACATACTAGTGGATACTTCTTTGTTCTGGAGGGCTGTCCTATTCATTGAAGGAGGTTTAACACCCCTATCCTCTACCTACTAGATGCCAGTAGAATCCCCTGCCCCCACTTGGGGCAACCAAAAACATCTCTAGACATGGCCACATGTCATATTCAGGTCAAAATAGCCCCCACGGAGAACAACTGGCCTTCAGTTTATAAATCCTATTATGGTGGCAACATTCTTCTAAGTAATCTTGCCACAGCCCCATGAATTATGAGGTTTCTCATCCAAGGTGATGGGAATAGGCACTCTGCTGTGTGTGAACTCCAGATACTGTTCCCTTTGATCCTTTTAAATTGGTTCTTTTCCTGCCTTAAATTATTCTCATAATTATGAATATGAAATTAATTTCATAATCAGTACTTGGTTGACTAGAGGAGAGGTACCTGCTTCATAACTCCAGAATCTTCTCTCTGTGTAACTGTCCTTTTTTTGGTACTCCATCTTGTACACTGTAATAGCCCTGGGCTCCCAAATTCTGAGTTCTGTCTATTTAACGCAATTAGTCTGTTGAGCTCTACCTAGTTTTCCTCTCCTGAGACATAGCTTGGAAATGCTCTTGATACAGTATGATGAAGGCAATTTTAGGATTCACATCTTTTTTTTTTTTTCTGTCTCTCAAGAGTTACCGTCCTTTGTGGCCTGAAATCTGATGTTTTCGTATATTTTTTCCCTTGGTTCTTAGTTTTTGTTGTGTTAGGTGAAAGAATGAATCTGATCCCTTGTATGAAAGTGGAACTCCACCTTATTCTAGTTTTGGAAATAGAAAATCCAAATGACTGTCTCTCTTAAGTAACAAATAAAATAGAAAAAAACATTACCCAGAAGTTATGCAGTATGTATACATTATAAGGATGTGGAATGAAAATACTAGAACTTTTAATCACGTTCATTGTTGCAAATAAAACATGAGAAGAATTTAACAAATAATGATATTTAACATACAGCTCTGTAGCATACTCATTGGGTACGTTTATATGACTGTCATTTTTCACTTCTTGTTTAAGAAAGAGAAAAACCTCTAAGAGAGAGATGCCACCTTACTCTTTTCTTTCCTTCCTCCTTTGTTGCTCCTTCCTTCCTTTCTTCTTTTTTTCCAGTGGATTGTGACAAATGTATTTTGTTTTAGAACATAATCAATATGATGACTATGACAAGGTTAATAAAAAAATAAACTAAGATATCGTATTATTTACATTATCAGTAAGGCCTAAGAAAAGCTTATTATCAGTCAGAAGGTCATTAGATATATTGAACTTAAAACTGAGTTCTTGGTTTTTCTTTTACACAAAGACATTTCCAAATTTTGTTAACCTCTTTAGTGATACTAACTCACTGTCAGAAAATGTTGCACAGCAAATTCGTTATTTAATGACAAATAATCTATACATCGAAATCTGTGAGAGCTAGAACTTGATGGGACTGCCTTGTTTATCGGGGCCTCGAAAGTTTTCCACCTTTGGCAGGGTGCAGCCTTACCACTTTTCTATTGATGGTTTTGGTGGGAAATATTTGAATTTTCCTTCACTGGCAGATTTCTGCCTTACACAGGTTCCAGCTTTACAGGTTTTGCTATACTTTTAAGCTAAAGGGCTTTAAAAAAAATTTCTTTCAAAACACAGATAGAGCAAATGGAAAATGAGTGCTTTTAAATGCTTTACTTGGTTTTAGAAATGCACTTTTTCCTTTCTACCTGTACACCTGTGTGAAGTATCTCTTTTAGCTCTCATGACCATTATCACCAATGATCAAAATGAAACTTGGAATGGGACTTAGGTTCATCTATCTTGTCATTGATAAAATATAATTGTAATAATTTTAATGATAGTAAATTATAAAATACTTTCCTCATTTTTATTTTTAATTTCCATTCTATCATAATATACATACAAGATATACGTTCAATACATAGAATCAAGTACATAGAATACAATACAATAGAATATAATATAACCCATTGCTGTACAGTTGATGCTGACTCATAGAGATCGTATAGGACAGAGTAGAACTGCCGCATAGGGTTTCCAAGGAGCAGCTGGTGGATTTGAACTGTTAACCTTTTGGTTAGCAGCCCAACTCTTAACCACTGTGATATAGAGTATATATACAATATAAATGACAAGAGTATGAATGATTTATCCGTATATATGCATAAAATCACCTTGTGATGACCAGATTTTTTTTTCTACTCCTAAGGATATGAGATAAAAATGGTATGGATCCCCGATCTATAAGAGTTACTTCCATTTGATTCCCTTGCTGAGCTGTCAGTTTTTTAGAGTTATCAAAATTACAATTGCCATTTTTCTATCATCTCAGAAACATAGAGGTCCCATTTTATTAAAAAAAGAGTTATGTCAGCCTTAAGTCATATTTATGTTATACTCTTTTGCATAATTATTCTCTGAGTTCACTTACATGAATGTAGTTTTGATAGAGGTAATTCATCTTTGGAGAACTGTTTCTGGTGGTGGACCTCCATAACATCTGATATCCATATTATCTGAAAATTAGAATTATGGATTTTTTAAAATTATTCCTTACTACTAACCATTTTTTTCAACACCGAATTATACATATAAGCATTGTTAAGCAGTTTTCAGTTAACTTCTCATATATCCTCATGACTATCTGTTTTCTTTTTCTGTGTAAAACTAAGTCCACTTTGAGGAAATAATTTAATTTTTAGGAAACAAAACCAACACAATTCATTTTTAAATTATTATTTCAAGAGAACAAGAGTATGTATTTGGATTATTTAAATGTATACAGTTTTTCTGTTTCTTTTGTTTTACTTTATGATTTATTTCTATTATCAGAAAGTTAGCATAGTTCTTAAATGGCTGTTCTCAGAGCCCTCCTATGTGGAAGAGAAACCTATTATGTTCTCAATAACAAACACATTACAATGAACTCACCTGCGCTTAATACGCTTTACAGATTGGAAGCGTAAAAACAAAAAGCTGTTTTGAGAAAGATGATAAGACATGTCATTATGGGATCTACAAAAGCTACCGTAAGCAATGACCTACTACCAGCAAATACATACCTACCTTGAAAAAAGTTATGCTTTTTCTGATCAAATTTAAATAGAACCTTACTAGAACTTAGCTTATTATTATATGTAGCCAGATACGGAAGGTCAAAACATACACCTGGAATATAGATTCATTTGTTGTTGTTGTTGTTAGGTGTCGTTGAGTGGGTTCCAAATCATAGCAACCCTATAGGACAGAGTAGAACTGCCCCATGGGGTTTCCAAGGAACTGTTGGCAGGTTTGAACTGTCGACCTTTTCGTTAGCAGCTGAGCTCTTAACCACTAAGCCACCAGGGCTCCTTAGTAAATCCTATATAAACAAGGTATCTTTTGCTGTGTTGTAGTATCTACAGATCATTTTTACATATTCTTATATAAAATCATAAAAGAAGACATAATCTTGTTTAATTTTCCTGTTATTGCATGTAAGAAAACTGAGTCTTAAATAGTTTTAGTCAGGTTTCTTAGGTAAGCAATATCACGTAACTAGCATTAGAAATATAATACCTCTTACTCAGTTCTCGAACACAAAATTATCTGTGTTTCATCACTTGATCATACAGTCTTAAAAAAAGAAAAATAGCAAATCTCGACATTGCTGATATCACAAAAATCACACGGAAGATAACTTTTGATTATCACTAAAAGTACTAGTTAAGAATACAAACAATTTGAAAATTATTTCTCAGGATAATATCTTTAATTCTTGTTCCTCCAACTCTGACATTTGAATGCTGGGCATTAAATCTTGTTTCTGTTATTATATTATGAATTAGCACTGTATTGTAGGGAAAAAATACCAGTTTTGACTGACCTATCTTAAAGCAGGTTCAGTAGCTGAGGAAGACTTGGAAATACAACAACTAAAAAGTACACTATTTAAAAGTTGTATAAGAAGAGAGCCAAGCATGTTTTTGCCTTTTGGTTTTCTAAATCCAGGTCTTTGCACATGTCATTATAACACTGTCTTCTCAAGCTGCCTTTTGAAATCTTCTGTTCAGCTCTTTTACATTATTATTTCTTCAATTTGCTTTAGCTACTCAAAATTCAAGAGCAAGTTTCAGAGTCTACTCTGACATCCATTTTGAGCTTTCTTTTTTTCTTATCTTTTTAATGACTTCTTGTTTTCTTCATGTATGATGTCCTTGATGTCATTCTACAACTTCTCTGGTCTTCAGTCTTTAGTGTTCATTGTGTCAAACCTATTCTTGAGTTGGTCTCTAAATTCAGGTGGAATATAGATAGAATATATTCAGGTCATACTTTGGTTCTCATGGACTGGTTCTAATTTTCTTCAGCTTCAACTTGATCCAGCATATGAGCAATTGATAGTCTGTTCCACGTTCAGCCCCTTACCTTGTTTTGACTGATGATGTTGAGCGTTCCCATCCTCTGCACAGGTATGGCTGATTTGACTCCTGTGTATTCCATCTGGCAAGTTCCACAAGTATAGTTCCTGTTTATGTTGTTGAAAAAAGTATTTGCAATGAAGAAGCCATTGGTCTTGCAAAATTCTATCATGCAATCTCTGGCATCATTTTTATCACCGAGGCCGTATTTTCCATCTACTCATCATTTTTCTTTGCTTCAAACTTTCACATACCAATTACCAATAATTATCAATGCATCCCGATTGCATGTTCTATCAATTTCAGACTGCAGAAGTTGGTAAAAAAAAATTCATTTTCTTCATCTTTGACCTTACTGGTTGATGAGTAAATTTAAATAATAGTCGTATTAACTGGTCTTCATTGTAGGCATATGGATATTATCCTATCACTGACAGTATTGTACTTTAGGATAGATCTTGAAATGTTCTTTTTGACAATGAGTGCAAAGCCATGCCTCTTCAATTTGTCATTCCTGGCATAGTAAATCATAGGATTGTCTGAATCAAAAAGCCCAGTACAAGCCCACTTAAGCTCACTAATGCCTAGGATATTGATGCTCTCGGATGCCATTTCATTTTTGATGATTTACAGTTTTCCTAGATTCATACTTTATACATTTGATGTTTCAATTATTAATGGATGTTTGCAGCTTTTCCTTTTCATTTTGAGTTGTGCCACATCAGCAAATGAAGGTTCTTAAAGCTTGACTCCATCCATGTCATTTTTAATTGCCTCATATGCATGTGAAAGCTGAGCAATAAATAAGGAAGACTTAAGAAGAATTGATGCCTTTGAATTTTAGTTTTGGCAAACAATGTTGAATATACCATGGGCTGCCAAAAGAACAAACAAACCTGTCTTGGAAGAAGTTCAGCCAGGATGTTCCTTAGAAGAGAGGATTGCAAGACTTTGTTTCACGTACTTTGATCATGTTATCAGGAGGGATTAGTCCCTGGAGAAGGACATTATGCTTGGTAAATAGAGGGTCATGGAAATAGAGGAAGGCCCTGAATGAGATGGATAGACATACCAAAAAAAAAAAAACAAAAAAAAACCCAGTGCCGTCAAGTCGATTCCAACTCATAGCGACCCTATAGCACAGAGTAGAACTGCTCCATCGAGTTTCCAAGGAGAGTCTGGTGGATTTGAGCTGCTGACCCTTTGGTTCCCTGGATAGACATAAAAAAAACATAGTGGCTGCAAAAATGAGCTCAAGCATAACAACGATCTTGAGGATGGTTTAGGATCAGGCAGTGTTTCATTCTGTTGTACGTAAGGTAGCTATGAGTCAGAACTGACTCAACGGCACCGAACAACAACAGTAAATTCAAAAGAGAGAGAGAAAAAAGTAATTATCTTGATTTTCCACCAGTTACCATGGCAAGAGCTAAAAAACAAAATTAGAGGACAAACTGTGCAGATTACACAAATCCAATTAGTAGATTGATTCAAAGTGCAATAGTCATTCTTAACCTCCACAATTAAGCTATCATCTCCATTCTTTGTGCCACTCTACACTATGCATTACACATATACAGTAAAACCTGTGAAAGTAAGAAAATGCAAAAGACAGAAACATGTCAGAGAAACCAAAACAAAAACCAAGGAAAACTCAAATATTTTTGACTAAAGCAGGTGATAGAAAAGTATTAAGACTGCACTCTGTCAAAGGGTGAAAACTTGTAAGACCTGGAGAAACAAAGCAGTTGGGCCAATTTTGGGCTTTCACAGGTTTCACTGTATATCTACTGTATAATGCCTCTACATTCGATTGCATTTAAATAAGTGCATAACTGCATGATTTGTATAAATTCTTCCTAGAATTTAAGATTTTTTTTTTAAGTGGTGAGGAAAATCTTTATGTACTTGATGCATCACATATCTAATGTTTTACAAAAATACAGAGGAAAATATGAAATGATACACACACTCATACTTCTAAAAATTAACCTCTTCATCATCATTGCTGGGTAATTTTCATCTTCCTACTTATATATGCTTTTGTTTCCTAAGGCCTAATCACTTTCTTTTCTTTCCCTACAGTCATTTCCCAGGCCCTTATCCAAGCCAATAACTTCAAATCTTATCTGGAGACAAAGATGACTGCCATATTATTTCTCTATTACCAACCTCTTCCATGATCTCAAGGCTTATATAAACCTAACGTGATCAAAACCCACCCCTCAATCTACCTCTTAAATCTGTTCCTTCCTTATTTTCCTAAACTCAGTAAATGTTACCTTCATCAACTCACAAATCAGTTCCTAAGGACCTTATACCTAGAGTTATCTTTAACTCTTCCCTTTCTCTCATTTTTCAAGTTCAGTTCAACAATAAATCCTATCTGTTCTACCCGTAATATGTCCCTGCTTTCTCCTACTTCTTGTTCCTTCTACCAATACTACACTGGTACAAGCCACCATCATCTCTCATCTGTACCACTATAATGAAGTACTTGTTTCTTGTACTCTTGTTCTTCTACAATATAGTGTCTATTCGGAACACAACGACCACAGTCATCATTTCAAAATATATACCTAATTATCTTCCATCTTCATCGAAAGCTCTCAAAGGCTTTCACTATTTGGAATAATAATCTGAATTTTCACAGAGGTCTAAAATTTTCTTGTGACCCTTCTTAAAATCATTTCTCATTGCTCTTTCTCATTCCACTTAAGTGACACTTTCTCATCAAAAACACCCTGCTTACTCCATACTTCAGACCGTTGCACTTATTGTTCTATCTACAGTGCCCTTTGTAATGGATTGGATTGTGTTCCCTGAAAATATGTGTTGTAAATCTTAACCCTAGTAACCCACTGCCGTCCCCAGTGCCCATGGTTATAATCCCATTTGGGAATGGTTAGTCTTTGTTATATTAATGAAACAGGATTAGCGTAGGGTGTGTCTTAAATCAATCTCTTTGGAGTTATAAAAGTGATTAAACAAGCAAGGGAGAGAAGCAGAGATGGGGGAAGAGGGATGCCAACATCATCCAGGAGCAGAAGCTCAGAAGAGTTAAGGCCTTTCCTCTGGAGGCAACAGAGAAAGTTCCCTAGAGCCAGTACCCTGAATTCAGACTTCTAGCTTCCTAAGCTTTGAGAAAATAAATTTTAGTTTGTTAAAGCCACCTTCTTACGATATTTCTGTTACAGCAGCACTAGATAACTAAGACACCTTTATAAAGACATTCATGTTTATCTGTTCATCCTCTGTCTTTCCCCACTAAATGTAAGCTGCACGAGAACCAGTCTTTCCTTTATTTCTTTGCACAGTCTAATATAGTAAATAATAAATATTTATTCAGTGCATGAATAAATTCTCATTTAATAGAATGAAAATAAGACAATGTATGCCTATCTCATTTCATGGAGCAATAATTGGAAGATCTGTAATAAAATCATTGATTTGTACGATTCTAGGCTTTATACTTTACCCTAAATTTCATATGTTTCATTATTTTAGGTTTTTGATCTTATTTACTAATGTTACATATGTAAGTCTTTGAATATGGAGTTAATTCTTCGTACTATGAAGATCGTGGAGAAACATGGTGACTGGCTATGAACAGGTACGTTTTTCCAGATTCATGCTGCGTGTGAACTACACTGTGTTGGGACCTGGATGGGTAAAAGAACACCATATCTTCTTCAACCAGGAGAGTCAACTTCTTAGCATTTCAAAAGCCATCTTATTGTAATGCTCTGAAGTTCTCAACCCAGGAGAAAGGCAGAGTGGCAAGAGTCATTTATCTAATATTTCAGAAACCACAGTAAACCACTAACACTCTCTTCTTCCTTTTTTCTCAGCCTGTTCCTCTGTTCCAATTTTTGTCCCATATTTAGATCCCCCTTTTCATTTCCATGGCTATAATATTGAGGTTTAAAAATTAAAATTTAAAATGTTGTTTTTCGGTGCCGTCAAGTCGGTCCTAACTTATAGTGACCCTATGTACAACAGAAATTTAAAATAGATATGTATATTATGAATGAGGGTTCTTGTTAGTAACTTTAAAAAATGCAATGATGTAATCTTTTAAATTTATATATGCATCTTTCTGTTGTAATACAAACTATTTTGACTTGTTTTCTGTTTTAATTTATAACATGGGGTTTATTTTCTGTTTTTAAATTACAGAAAGAAAAAAAGAGAGAGAGAGAGATCTCCAGGTAATTTTCAAGAAACAACATGTTGTGATTTACTTATTCGGACTGCATGTAACACTTTAAAAAGAGAATACATTTATATTTCCAGTTGAAGGTCAGGTGTCAATTTTCTCCTGGTCACTTAACTGTTAGTTTCCCTTTAGTAAAATTTGGAAAGGGGAGAATGATTTCCAAGCTTGTCCACTAACTGTCGTTGTTCCCTTTCCTTTTGTACTTGCCCCAAATTCATGTGTTCTGACACTTCTGTGTCACGCTCTTACCGCTGAAGTCCACTGTGACAGAGAACATGAGAAATGGATGTGGTGTAGGTCTCACCTCTTTCCAGCACCAGCCCTCATTTTCCTACATCACAGCACCTACTGAAGTTAGAGACAAGAAAACTCATAATTAAAGTGAATGAAGGAATCTGAATTTCATTTCAGAAAGATTGTGAATACTTAGAGAGTAATTTAAATATAGTCTCACCACTTGAGACCAGTGCTGTCCTTTATTTGCCATGAATTGAATTAAGCCCATCTGTTATTCTTTTGGAAACCCTGGTGGTGTAGTGGTTAAGTGCTACACTTGCTAACCCAAAGGTCAGCAGTTTCGAATCCACCGGGCGCTCCTTCGAAACTCTATGGGGGTATTTCTACTCTGTCCTACAAGGTTGCTAGGAGTCAGAATCAACTTGACAGCAGTGGGTTTGGCTTTTTTTTTTTTTTTTGGCTATTCTTCTTTTCTTCTGTATTTATTGCATAGGTAATTATGCTTCCTCTCTGCTTCTTTGCTTGTCATAAAGCCTAAATAATTTGCAACAAAGGATCATATGATTGAAAAAAAATGACAAAGATGACCACCAACTGGTTTTTAAACCAAACATTAATTTAAGAGCTAAATTACAGAGGTATTGATTTTTCCTTTCATTTGTGTATTCTTATTTTTATTCAGGAAGTGTTGCATAAACGCGTCATCGGTCTGAGTCTATGCTATACTATGCACTGAGAACCCGAATAAAAATAAAAAACATTCTTCATTTTGAGAGGTAGGTTCTAAATTAAATGAACAATTACAACACACACACACATACACACACACGAAAAAGAAAAAAAAAACTACGGAAGGTATTTAAGGTGCTCTTAAAAAAACTAATAGAATTATTAAACTAGGTAACATTAAAAATCCATGTTCATTTTAATGTGTTTCTTAAATATATCTCTTAAAACCATGCTTGATTATGGTCATATTATAGAAGCAAAGCTTCTAAATAGTTACTTGGAAGAAAGCATACCATTAGTGTCAAGAAATTCAATTCTTATCCATCAAAAAAGTTTTCCTTTTTTTTTATGGTTAAGGAAAAATAACAAAATTTAAGAAGCATGTGGTGGAAAAAGAGAAAGCAACTTTCAAAAGTGGTGACAATCTGTATCTGGCTGCCAACCATCAGGACTGGGTGCGTGAAGTGCTAGGAAAATGTATTCAGAGTGACAAATCTTAACAAGGACATAAGCCATGATATTTTATTTTTCTATTTGCAATATATTCCTAGTGGTTCAACGAAATGAACAGATGGCCCAATTCTGAGATAATGGTGATATTACATAAAGGCGGAAAAATGATTCCATTCTCTTAAATAATGCATTAACAGCCTAGAGTTTGCTTCAGTAGAATGGATATTATTCTGGATATTTCATTATTTTCCACTTAAGTTTTAGTCCTGTTCTTATATGTAAGACTATGTAACTAGAGTAAAGGTATGCTGATTACCATTTTTAGATGATTTATGAAGATGCTAAAAATAATATGCCAGAGTATTGCTAATAAACCAAAAAAAAAAAAAAAAATCCAAACCCGTTGCTGGAGTCCATTCCGACTCAGAGCGACCCTATAGGACAGAGTAGAACTGCCCTGTAGAGTTTCCAAGGAGCTCCTGGTGGATTCGAACTGCGACAGATTCGAGCTGCGATCTTTTGGTTAGCAGGTATAGTATTTAACCACTATAACACCAGGGTCTCCATATATATATATATATGTATAGATATATATGAATATTTTGATATTTTTCTATTTCCTTTTACTCCAAAGTATGCTTAGAGACCAGGCTGCACTTTCTCTCTCTCTCTTTCTTTTTTTGGCTCTATTTTCTTTGTAGATGATAAAGAGTGAAATATTTTCTTCCATTGTGAATAACAGAATGTAACTTCTTAGGTTTTGTTTTTGGGAAAAAAAAAAAAGTCTAGTATACTAAAATGTGTGGCAATATTTTAAAAAGTGTTAAATACAATGTTAGTTTTCTAATAAAATTTCACCTTACATTTTTAAATAAAGATTTACAGGCTTCAAATCACTTTCCCCTATAGGGAGTGATTTTGTTTTTGGAACAGTGCAATGTAGTTGATAAGTATGTAAATGAGAAGCAGAAAGAGCACAACTCTAAAATAACTTTCAAAACTAATTGCTACTACCATAACATATCCTTTTATACAAAAATGAAAATTCACAAACTAATCATTGTTTTTTATCAACATACTCCAAATTCTACATGGTTTGCTTTGCTCTCTTTGTTTTCTCCAAAAATTTTAGTGTATTACAGTAAGTCAGCAGAGTATTCTATTGTGCCAAATAACTGATTATAACAAATATCATCATTACTTTTAGCCCAGGATTTCTCATTCTTGACACTATTGACATTTGGAACCAAATGCTTTTGTACTGTGGGGCATTGTCCTGTGCATTGTGACAGTATCCCTAACCTATATCCATTAGATGTCATAATACTCTCTCAGTCATGACAATCAAAAAAGTATCCGGACATTGTCAAATGTCCCCTGGGGGACAAAATTTCCCTCAGTGCAGAACCAATCTAGAGACAAATTGTTGTCCTCTCTCAACTGTAACTTCAGGAATAATATCCATAGAATAATTGCCAAAGGGAAATTAATAAAGTTCAAGAAAAATGCCAAACATTACCTTTTATAGGACTAGAAAATGGCGTATTAGAAGACGCTTATGATGTGAGTAAAAGGATTTTTTATTGACCTGGAAGATTTCTGCTTTGAGAATTATAAGACAAATCTTGATATGCCTTCTATTATGCAACAATAGGACCTAAGAAAATTCCTGGGGCATTACCCCTACCTAGGCTTTAAGGGAAAAAGGAGACAAAAATTGATCTTTGAGCTGTCAAAAATGTTCCCTCAAGCTCACCATAACAAAAGAACTTGTAGAATACATAAACACACTTGATTGCATATCATAAAACATTTTCTCACTTTATCAATTAAATTAAAAATTTATAAAAATAGTTTATTTAATAATGGATGAATGTTTTAAAATATCACAGACAACAATAATGTGTATACTTTCAGGTCTTTCCAACTGTATGTTAAACAGTTTGTGGCAAGTTATTCATTTTACCAAATACTAAAACATCTATTTATATATTTTAATGATTATCTCAATGCTGACAATGATTTTTACAGAGAATTTTTTTTTTACCTTTGTATCATTATATGTGACTGAAAGAACACCAGCATAACCACTTTCTAAACTGAAAATATTCAAAGTTCTTTCTTATACTTACTTATACTACTATATGTAAAACCAATAAATGTATTTTACTGACTGGCAGCCTCTATTCCAACAAAGAGTTGGAATAACTCAGTCTTGTTTATGCTCTAAACTATGGCTGTATTTATATTATATTTTTAGATATGAAGAATGCTTCATTGACATAAAAACAAATTGAACTATGAGTTAAAAAAAACATTTTAGCTATGGGTAGCTGTGGGTAATATTTACAGAGGTAGAAGTTTTCTGAATTGCTTAATTAGACTAGCAGTTTTCAGCTTTATTTGAAAATTGTTTGAAGGTCAATATATACAACAAATAAAGGAAGAACTACTCTTTAGAAAGTCAAGGTGGGTATGCCAGTCATGTCCTTTCTTTGATTATCAGCTCATTTCATTCTGGGGCTTCTAAAGAACGTTGTCGATATCCCTCAGTTGATATAAAATATTCGATATTCAAAATTCAACATATAACTTGAAATCTACTAAAGTAAACTGAAATAAAAACTTTCCAACATAGTAATTAGTATGCTTTTAATGATCTTAACTATAAATAGCCATTTTCAATTTTTTATTGACATATTATCTTAAAAAGTATTATTCTATTTATCAGAAGTTTAAAATACACTTGATTTCTTTATTACTTAAAAACATTTTAAGAGTGAGGTACCTCTTATCTCCTTTAGGAAGCTATAGAATAGACCCTACTTTTTTGAACCATCTCTTTTTATATATACATGTATTTAATTTTTATTGTGCTTTAAGTAAAAGTTTACAAATTAAGTCAGACTCTTATACAAAAATTTATAAACACCCTGATATATACTCCTAATTGCTCTTGCCCTAATGAGACAGCACACTCCGTCCCTCCACTCTCTCTTTTTGTGTCCATTAGACCAGCTTCTGATCCCCCTACCCTCTCATCTCCCTTTGAGACAGGAGATGCCAACATAGTCTCATGTGTCTACTTGATCCAAGAAGCTCATTCTTCACTAGTATCATTTTCTATTCCATAGTCCAGTCCAAATCCTGTCTGAAGAGTTGGCTTTGGCTATGGTTCCTGTCTTGGGCTAATGGAAGGTCTGGGGACCACGACAACTGGGGTCATTCTAGCCTTAGTCAGACCATTAAGTCTGGTCTTTTAACGAGAATTTGGGATCTGCATCCCACTGCTCTCCTGTGCCCTCAGGGGTTCTCTGTTGTAGAACCATCTCTTTTAACTTCTCCTAACTTTTAAAATATTTCCAATTATTTTATTACTTATGATCTATATTTCCATTTTAACAGAAATTTTATAAGTTGTTTTTGATACTTGAAACATAAATAAGCAAATAAAATACAGGTAGTCCCCAATTTATGATAAACTGGAGGTACTACAAATTGTACTTATGACTCTCCCATTTTTTTTGTATACATTATCATTTGTTAATATGTTCTACATCTAATGTTGCAGTGTATAATTTGCTGATATTAGCATTCTCAGATGTAATGTTTCTAACCCCCAAAGACAAATAAAGATCAGATTTATAAAGATACTGATAATAAAAGGCAATAATGAAAACTAAAAAAAGAATGATTTATTCGACTTATGTCAGAACTGAATTACGACAGAGTAGTCGTTGGAACAGAACCTCATTGTAAATTCTCAACTACCTGTATTTGGTGTTCCAGAAATGATAGTAAACCAGTGTACACTTGAAAAATGGCTGAGTTTGGATGATTATACAAAGTGACAAAACCACAAAATTTTGAATTTCAAAATTCTCTATCTAGAATGTTCCCCAGTTGTTTTTGTAGTTTACTTTTTAAGTCTGAGCTATGCTGATTCCCAGACTGTATAGGTTATAACCACTAAAGACTTGCAATTGCCAGTAGAATAGTTATTATTTTTCTCCTTGATCCAAGAGTAATTAAAGAATTTATATATTTACAATTAAAAACTTATTTGTTCTCTTTTCTTTTCAAATTATTAATTGTGTTACATGTTTGTCTACTTGTTTTTAATTTTTAGACATTAACTATCAGGTGTGTTGCCTAAATTGATAAAATGCATATTTTTTAACTCACTGAATAGGTGATGATATATTTTTAGAAATGATTCCTACATATTTGGGGAAAAAAAAAAAAAAAAAAACTAAACCCATTGCTGTGAAGTAGATTCCAACTCATAGCAATGGTATAGGACAGAGTAGAACTGTCCCATAGGGTTTCCAAGAAGCAGCTGGTGGATTTTGAACTGCTGACATTTTTGGTTAGTAGCTGAGCTCTTAGCCACAGTGCCACCAGGGCTCCATATAAATGAAAGCAAGCTTAAAAAAAAAATTCAGCCCCACAACAAATGATGACTTCAAAATATTAGCCTAGATAACAATTTCACATCTCTATACACATGAAATAGAATATGTTCAAATTCAGCATCTGGTATAAAAATAAAAGAAAAAAACAAATTATGTAAAAAAAATTTAAAAATAGTAGCAATGTGAAAAATGTAAGAGATGAAAAAAGGATACACACAAACACATATACAGCCACACCAAAAGTCAGTAAGCCAACATCATGCTTAGTTAATTAAAAAAAAGAAAAAGATAAAATTTCATTAAATTTATGAAAAAGATATATATATGCCATTCACCACAATTTTTCACAAAGTTTATATATTACAAGACAACACATTTAGAGGAAAAATAACAGCATACAAATTAAAAAAAATTATTATTGTATCATATGCTATAAAGATCATTTACCATAGGGAAGTGTAGTGAGTCAGTGGATTAGTTTTATTTAGTAGTTAACCTTTACTCCTCCAGTGGTGTGGGCAAAACTATGAACACAAATGGATTTGTCAATCCTTACTATCAAAAGAATAAAATCTACAGTATAATTACCACAGCCTGGTAATGCATAGATGCCTTCACACTTGGCTTCTCATGCTGTGAGAGCCTGTGGAGTCTCCTCGGGTAAAACTTGTAAGGGAAGCATTTGCTGAACACAATGCTTCAGGATCCTGGTGTCTGTCTGAAGACACTGTGATCTGCACTCCTAATAAACCTTTTTTATGGGAGGAAAAAGAGGTGCAATGGGGGGAAAAGAGAGATGACATAACCAGCAATTCAAATTCTGTATTTATAAGAAGATGATGTGCATAATACTAAACAAAATTTTCGAAAAGTAAAAAAAAAAGATACATTTGCATATATTTAAAGTAAGAAAGATAATATATAGTACTGCCAATTTCAACACTAAGTGTCCATTACGATCCTATCTCAGTACAAATCTCAATAGTAGTTTTATAATGAATGCTGTTTTCTGAATTAATCAAAGCTACTATGACTTTGTCGTGACTTTGTCGTAGGGCAGTATCAGTCAGCAAATAAAAAAGGAAGCAGCATAAACTACCATCAGCCCATTGATAAATTTGTAATAAGCAAGCAAAATGAATCAAAGCAAAAACACTCTAAAGCCTGTTCCAGAGGCTCATGGTAGGTGGAAAAAAAAAAAAAATGTATTTAGCTCTAAAATAACTTGTATGGTGTGAAATATTCTGAGAAAAGGAAACACAATAATTCTTACCTGTGTCTGTCTTTACTTGGAGGTTTTATACATTTGCTTTGGTGAGGTATTTTGTTTGTTTAGGTTGTGGGGAAAGATGTTCTCTCTTTTGTCTTGCAAAACCCTAGATTTCCCCCTTTTTCTTCTTTTCCTTTTTACCACCCAATTGTCAAAGAACTTATTTTCTGTTTTTTTTTTTTTTTTTACCTTTTTTTTCTCATGTGGAAGCTAAATGTTTGGAAAACTGTCCCTTTGAATCACATGTGCGCCTTTAGACAGAGTTGTTCTTTTCATTCCTTCAACCCTGTTCTGATTTGCCTGGTTATGTTTTTTTGTAATTTCAACTCTGGGTGAATTTACTCTTTCTGATGGTTTCTTTGATGTTTCCTCATATCCCATCACTAGTGCCCCATTCCATCTTCCTAGAAGTTCTTCTTGGCTTATCTTTATTCCCCACAGATCCTTGCAAGGGATTTCACGTATGTATTTACCCAAATAGACTGAAAACACATGTCCACATAAAAACCTGCACAAGAATGTTTATAGCAGTTTTATTTATAATTTCCCCAAATTGAAAGCAACCTTCAAACAGAGAAAAAAGAAAGAAATGATGGAGTCTTATTCCAAGATGAACAAAAATTAGTTACCAAACTACAAAAAGATATGGAAGAACATTAAATGCAGACAGCTAAATGGAAGTAATCATTCTAAAAGTCTACATACTGTATGATTCCATTTATATGACATTCTGGAAAAGGCAAAACTATAGAGACAGTAAAAAAGGTCAGTGGTTTCTAGGGGTTCAGGGAGAGGGAAGAAGGGATAACTAAGTAGATCACAGGGCATTTTTAGGGCAGTGAAACCATTATGTATGGCAGTGTAATTGTGGAGCTTGACATTATACAATTGTGAAAACCCTTAGGACTCTACAACATAAATCATGAACCCTAATGTAAACCATGGGCTTTAATTAATAAGAATGTGTCAGTATTGATCCACCAATTGCAACAAATATACTACAGGAAGCAATATATTAATAATAAGAGAAACTGCTCAGGGAACAAAGGAGTTATACAGGAGCTCTCTTGCTTTCTGCACAATTTTTCTATAAACCTGATATTGTTCTAAAAATAGTCTATTAAAAATTATCCTCACATGTATTGAAATATTATACTCAAATTCTCAAAATATTTTTATTACATATTTTATTTTTATATATTTTATAATTATCTTTAAGGAACTGTTCTCTTAATTGAATATTAAGAACTATGTTATCTTACCAATAATTATGAAATCAAAATTAGAAGAGAAAAAATGTTAGTAAAAATTTAAAATAAAAAGTTAGGATTTGTCTGGGTTGAAAGTGTTTTAATAGTCATTGATTAGCGGCTAGCTGAGTTCTTGCATGATGGCATATTGGTTAAGATTATGGACTAGGGCACTTAAGTGCCAAGTTCAAGTCTGGCTCAGCACGATTCTTCTCCTGTGTCTTTAGCCAAATTATATAAAGTCTCATTGACTCAGTTACCTTGATTGTAGAACGGAGGAGAAAATAACAACAACAAAAAAAAACTTCAAAGTGTTTTTATGAGAATTAATTGAGTTAATATTTATAAAACACTAAGAATAGTGCCTGGCATGCAACAAATACTGTAGAAGTGTTTTTAAAACACAATTTTAAATAACAATAATAAATGTATTTGAGATATTTCTTTTCCTCTAAAGATTGCTTTATTTGCATTTTACAGAATGTGGCTATGCAGCAATTTAATTCTAAATAATTTCATTTTTAACCCATGAGGTTTCCATACATATAGACATTTTTGGGAGGGGAAAAGAGAAAAGCATAATTTTATTACTCAATTTTTATTCAATTGCATTTAACCAGGGGATCACTCTCTGTTTGATATTCATGTTTGGCATTGTTATATCCTTTTGCAAAAGGAAATGATAAATTTCAAAATAAATATCCTTTATCCAATAAAAATGCACATTCTCTACTTTTCAGTACAGTGATTTTCCTAGTGTTGTTCTTGAAAACTCCCATTACCTTATTAATTATTGCTTGATATATCAATTAATCAGAGTGGAGTATTTAAAATCCTGAATAAATTTTGAATTTGTCAAATTCCCTATATATATATTAAATTGTGATTTATATATTTTAAGACTAAAATGTTGAGTCCATACATATTCATTATTTTCTTATTTTTATGCATCTGTCTTTAACCTATTTTCCTTTTTTTATAAATCTTTTTTTTTTTAATATTGCTTTGGCAGATGATATTTTCTCATGTTACATATTTTTTTCATTTTTTAAGCCTTACTGTATAGTTTTTCTCTTCTTACTTGGTATTACACAATTTTGTTATCATATAATTAGATCTAGATTCATCTTTCATTACAATGGCTTTGTCTGTAGAATCCTGCCTTTCCCAATTATGGAAAATTCTTAAAAATTATATTTTCTGGAGGTGGAGCCAAGGTAAGGGAATAGGCAGATGCTTCCAGCGAGCCCTCTTACAACAAAGACCTGAAAAAACAAGTGAAACAAATGTATTTATGACAAGCTAGGAGCCCTAAACATCAAAGGCCAGCTTAGAAAATGAACTGAGGGGCAGGGGGAGGAAGAGAAGGTTCAGAAGCAGAGAGGAGTTACTGGGCTTGTATCGCGGGAAGACCTCAGGCACCATTCCCGGAGCAGCAATACTGGGCTGGTATTAGCCTTCGGCCAGTTTCCTCAGGGAGACACAGCCAGCCACGCAGCCTACTCATACCTCCTGAACCAGAGAAGAACAACGCTTTCCGCAAAAGCTAAGTACTTGTGTATATTTTACTGCGCCCCACCCCACCACTCCTAGTCCCAAGCTGGCTTCACTGGCTGATTTCCCTGGGCCTCATATAGGCTCTGTTGAGCAACAAAAGCCATCCTCCCAGCCTTGAAGAAGGAATAAATTTGCAATTGGGGAAAAGATAATTTGCCAGCTCCACAAACTAGGGGAGCTCAGGACAGAAGCAGCTCCTGTCCAGGCATAAAGGGTCCATGGACTTTGAGCACCTTTCCCCTCTACATGGACCTGTGTGGGCCTATTCCAGGAGAATAGGCCTTTGTTGGCAGACTCCAACCATTTCAGCTGTGCAGCAGAGAGGTGGGTATTCGATGTTTGACATTGTTTTGCCTATTAAACAGAGTCCTCATCTACACACATTGGGGGACTAAGGACTGGTAGCTCCACTCAGGTCACACAGCCACCCATGGAAGGGGTCCAAAGATAACTGGTACCTCCCAGTCCTTACAACCAAAAACATTGGGTGCCCATGGTCTGTCTGCAGAACCCACCCACCTGCATGCTCTAGGGAAGAGGGACATGCTTTCCTCAGAGACATGTGGGGGATGATTCTTTGCCCCCTGCCTTGTTCAGAGTGTGACTCCATGCTGCAACCAGATACTGGTACCTACATCAATCATCCCTGCCTCTCTAAGACTGTAGGACAGAACCTTTACCACACACTTGATGATCAGCTACCTGGACACCTGAGCTGAATGCATACAAGAAAAGTGAATGGACTCGTAGAACTGGGGACAGGATGTCAGAGCTCCAAAGGTGAAAATAATCAAGCTAGCTCACTCAAGCAACCCATTTGGGTATATCAAAATAAAATAAAGCAAGAAGCTACAACACAGTAAGCAAACATAAAATAAACTAATACAATAATTTATAGATGGCTTGGAGACAACAGTCAATATCAAGCCACACAAAGAAACAGACCATGATCACCTTAAGAAACTCTCAGCACAAAGAATCCAGGGATCTTCTATACGATGCACCTTCCTGGAATTACCAGACACAGAATACAAAAGATTAATATACAGTATCCTTCAAGACATCAGGAAGGAAATGAGGTAACATGCATAACAAGCCAAGAAATACACAGATAAAGCAATTGACAAATTAAAAAGATTATTTAGGAACATAATGAAACATTTAAGATGCTGGAAAAATCCATAAACAGACTGCAATCAGAAATTCAGAAAATTAACGATAAAATTACAGAAGTAAACAATTCAATAGAAAGTCAGAAGAGCAGAATCAAGCAAGTAGAAGGCAAAATTAGTGACCCTGAAGATAAAGCACTTGGTACCAATATATTTGAAGAAAAATCAGATAAAATAATTAAAAAAAAAAAAAATTAAGAATCATGTGGGACCCTATCAAGAGAAATAACCTACAAGTGATTGGAGTACCAGAACAGGGAGGGATAACATAAAAAACAGAGAGAATTGTTGAAGATTTGAAGATTTGTTTTCAGAAAACTTCCTTGATATCGTAAAAGATAAGAAGATATCTACCCAAGATGCTCATCGAACTCCACATAAGGTAGATTTTAAAAGAAAGACACCAAGACATATTATAATCAAACTTGCCAAAACCAAAGATAAAGAGAGAATTTTAGAGCAGCTAAGGATAAACGAAAAGCCACCTACAAAGGAGAGCCAATAAGAATAAGCTCAGACTACTCAGCAGAAAGCATGCAGGCAAGAAGGCAATGGGATGACTTATATAAAGCATTTTCCCACATAAAATTAAGTCGGGAAAAGAAACTGTCAACAACACACCAAAAAAAGACATCAAAATGATAGCACTAAATTCATACCTGTCTATAATTACACTGAATGTAAATGGGCTAAATGCACCATTAAAGAACAGAAAATGGCAGAAAGGATTAAAAAACACAATCCATCTATATGCTGCCTACAAGACACACACCTTAGACCTAGAGACACAAACTAAAACTCAAAGGATGGAAAAATATATATATCAAGCAAACAACAATCAAAAAAGAGCAGGAGTGGCAATATTAATTTATGACAAAATAGACTTTAAAGTTAAATCCATCAGAAAGGATAAGGAAGGACACTATATAATGATTAAAGAGACAATATTCCAGGAGAATATAACCGTATTAAATATATATGTGTGCAATTACAGAGCTGCAAGTTACATAAAACAAACTCTAACAGCATTGAAAAGTGAGATAGACAGCTCCACAATAACAGTAGGAGACTTCAACACACCATTTTCGATGATGGACAGGATATTCAGAAAGAAATTAAATAAAGACACGGAAGATCTAAATGCCACAACAACCAACTTGTCTTCATAGACATATACAGAACACTCCGCTCAACAACAGCCAAGTATGTTTTCTTTTCTGGTGCTCATGGAAAGTTCTCTAGAAAAGACCACATATTAGGTCATAAAGCAAACCTTAGCAGAATCAAAAACATAGAAATATTACAAAGCATCTTCTCTGACCATAAGGACATAAAAGTGGAAATCAATTAAAAAAAAAAAAAAGCAACGAAAGGCATTTATACAAAGCCTATAGACAATGTCATCCCAAATGGAGAGAGCCTGTAAGCATTCCCCCTGAGATCGGGAACCACACAAGGATGACCTTTATCACCACTCTTATTCAATGTTGTGCTGGAGGTCCTAGCCAGAGCAATTAGCCTAGATGAAGAAATAAAGGCATCCAGATTGGTAAGGGAGAAGTAAAAGTATCTCTATTTGCAGAGGACATGATCTTATACACAGAAAACCCTAAGGAATCCTCAAGAAAACTACTGAAACTAATGGAAGAGTTCAGCAGGGTATTAGGATACAAGATACACATACAAAAATCAGTTGGATTCTTCAACACCAACAAAAAGAACACCGAAGAGGAAACCACCAAATCAGTACCATTTACAGTAGCCCTCAAGAAGATAAAATACTTAGGAATAAATCTTACAAGAGATGTAAAAGACTTATACAAGGAAAACTACAAAACACTTCATCAAGAAACTAAAAGAGACCTACATAAATGGAAAAACATACCCTGATCATGGGTAGGAAGACTTAGCATTATAAAAATGTCTAACCTGGTGGCGTAGTGGCTAAGTGCTATGGCTGCTAACCAAAGGGTTGGCAGTTCTAATCGGCCAGGCGCTGCTTGGAAACTCTATGGGGCAGTTCTACGGTGTCCTATAGAGTCGCTATGAGTCAGAATCGACTTGATGGCACTGGGTTCTGGGTACCCTACCAAAAGCGATCTATAGATTTAATGCAATTCCGATCTAAAATCCAACGACATTTTTTAATGAGTTGGAGAAACAAATCACCAACTTCATATGGAAGGGAAAGAGGCTCAGGATAAGTAAAGCCTTAATGAAAAAGAAGAACAAAGTGGGAGGCCTTACTCTATCTGATTTTAGAACCTATTATACCTCCACAGTACTCAAAACAGCCTAGTACTGGTACAACAACAGGCACATAGACTAATGAAACAGAATTGAGAACCCAGATGTAAATCCATCTACATATGAGCAGATGACACTTGACAAAGGCCCCAAGGCAATTAAATGGGGAAAAGACAGCCTTTTTAACAGATGGTGCTGGCATAACTGGATATCCGTCTGCAAAAAAATGAAACAATAACTGTACCACACACCATGCACAAAAACGAGCTCAAAATAGATCAAAGACCTCAATATAAAATCTAAGACAGTAAAGATCATGGAAGAAAAAATAAGGACAATGTTAGCAGCCCTAATACATGGCATAAACAGTGTAGAAAACATTACTAACAATGCAGAAAAAAACTAGATAACTGGGAGTTCCTAAAAATCAAACGCTTATGCTCATCCAAAGGCTCCACCAAAAGAATCAAAGGATTATCTACAGACTGGGAAAAATTTTTAGCTGTGACGTTTCTGATCAATGTCTGATCTCTAAAATCTAATGACACTGCAAATACTCAACTACAAAAAGGCAAATAACCCAATTAAAAAATGGGCAAAAGATATGAACAGAGACTTCACCAAAGAAGACATTCAGGTAACTAACAGATACATGAGGAAATGCTCATGATCATTAGCCATTAGAGAAATACAAATCAAAACTACGATGAGACTACATCTCACTCCAAGGCTGGCTGGCATTAATCCTAAAAACACAAAATAATAAATGTTGGAGTGGTTGTGGAGAGATTGGAACACTTATACACTGCTGGTGGGAATGTCAAATGGTACAACCACTTTGGAAATTGATTTGGCTCTTCCTTAAAAAGTTAGAAATAGAACTACCATATGATCCAGTAATCCCACTACTTGGACTATATCCTAGAGAAATAAGAGCCTTTACACGAACAGATATATGCACACCCAGACATCAGGCTGAGTGAAATTAGTCAGTTGCAAAAGGACAAATATCGTATAACACCACTCTTATAAGAATTCGAGAAATAGTTTAAACAGAGAAGAAACTATTCTTTGAAGGTTATGACAGGGGAAGGGAGGGAGAGCTGGAGAGGGGTACTCACCAATTAAATAGTAGATGAGAATTACTTTAGGTGACAGGAAAGACAACACACAACTGGACTAAACCAAAAGCAAAGAAGTTTCCTGAATAAATTGAATGCTTCGAAGGCCAGCTTAGCAGGGGCGATGGTTTGGTTACCATGGTTTCAGGGGATATCTAAGTCAATTGGCATAATAAAATCTATTAAGAATACATTCTGCATCTCACTTTGGAGAGTGGTGCCTGGGGTCTTAAATGCTAGAAAACGGCCGTCTAAGATGCGTCAATTGGTCTCTACCCACCTGGACCAAAGAAGAATGAAGAACACCAAGGACACAATGTAATTACAAGCCAAGAGACAGAAAGGCCCACGTAAACCAGAGACTCCATCAGCCTGAGACGAGAAGAGCTAGATGGCGCCCAGCTACAAGCGATGACTGCCCTGACAGGGAACACAGTGGAGAACCCCTGAGGGATCAGGAGAGCAGTGGGATGCAGACCCCAAATTCTTGTAAAAAGGCTTGACTTAATGGTCTGACTGAGACAAGAAGGACCCCGGTGGTCATGGCCCCCAGACTTCCTGTTGGCCCAGGACAGGAACCATTCCCAAGGCCAACTCTTCAGACATGGATTGGACTTGACAATGGGTTGGGAGAGATGCTGGTGAGGAATGAGCTTGGATCAGGTGGACACTTGAGACTATGTTGGCATCTCCTCCCTGGAGCGGAGATGAGAGGGTAGTGGGTGTTAGAATTTGGTGGAATGGACAAGAAAAGAAAGAGTGGTGGGAGGGAGTGGGTTATCTCATTAGGGGGAGAGTAATTGGGAGTGTATAGCAAGGTGTATTTAAGTTTTTCTGTGAGAGACTGACTTGATTTGTAAACTTTCATTTAAAGCACAATAAAAATTAAAAAAAATTATATTTTCGAATATGCTTCACCTACTTTTTTCACATGAAATCACAATTTAGATCGATTTTGAAGCTTCTCAATCTACTATTTTTTTTACCAAGTACTGTATGTCATTGTTGTTATAAGGCACAGAATTTAATCCATTTATGGCATTTTTTAATGGCATTTTTAATTTTCATGACTATGATTTTAATTAAAAAATCTTTTATTGGTTTCTAATAATAAGCACTTATCTCAACTTGAACATTTTTACTTTTTAAAAAATAGTTCTTGTTCTTTTAAAATTACAGTCATGCACTCACTTTTCCCCTTTGGAGATCTAAGCTAGTCCTCTCCAGGAAAGGTGTAACAAAGGCATGGCAGGTAGGGCACACTTGAGGAGGGGTGCTTAGGAGCAGTTTTTTAATCCAGCTGTGAGACATTAGTCAGCAATTTAAATCTACTTGCCATAGGCACTATTTTTTGTAGATAGGCCCCGGCTCTCCAGGGATATTGGTGATATTGCAGACTCAGCAAAGGGGAGAGTGTATAGCTTGGCTCAAATACTGGTTGACTTATTATGCCTTCCTTCTCCATCTCCTGAGGTCCAGTTTCTGATAAAGCCATAACACAAGTCTATGCTGAATACCTTTTCTTTTCATAAATCCTTCATCAGAACAGCTTCCTTTTCCCATTTTATGTGGACATGGTCATTAACATTTTACACAGATGTATCATGTTCTCTGGCCCCACGGCCAATTTCTGAATCCAGAGATCAGACCCATTCCAGATTTTGTAATTTCATTCTTTTCTTTTCACCAACATGTATTCCTGAATTTAGTCTCAGCTACAGCTTTTTGTTTTCTTCTTTTCATATTTCCGAGTCATTGCTATGTGTTTGGAGCAGCAGGTGTTTTTTCTGTGTGAAATCTCTGGGGCATGTTAATAGAAACTAAACTTGTGTTGGCTAACAGAGTGACAAAAACTAACAACAATGATAATGCATAATGTTGGTGTGGGTATGACAGCTCAGATATAACAACACAGACTAGTAACTATTTGAAAACAGAAAAGTGTCTAGCAACCCTGTTGATGCAAATTCTTTCCTAGTTATGCTTTTCTTACAAACCCTGTAATACTTGTTTAATTCAACCCAATGGGATTCCAGAACTCACAGGTAAAAACAGGCAAATAAATGCACCTGGAGAGAAAGTACTATATGACAGCTGTTGAAGACAGATTTTCTCCATCTGTTACAGCGTGACTTCAGCCTTGGGAAGAATATGCTTATTTGAGAACATGGATTATGCAAGAGAATCAGAAAAATAACTTTATAACATAAAGTTTACCTTTATTAAACAAAATTATTTTTTAGAAAGTGACTAAATGTCATCATAAACGAGTGTAATTTTTTCTTGTACCAGAAATCGGTGTATTAGAGAAAATAATCTAGCCATTCAAGTGGAATTATGCAAAAAAAATTAGAGGCATAAGAAAGTTAAACATTTAATAAGAACGTAAGTTAGAAAACAAATTTCTTGAGATAAAATGGAGCAGTACAAACACTCTGACTACTGCTGAATACATGAGGGATTGTGAAGCTACTGGAGAATCAGGGGGAAAAAGTTCCCTACTAAATTGCGAAAGTATTTCCACAGCCTCAATCAATTTTTAGTGAGAGTTTAATTTTCAAAATGTTTTCAAAATAAAGTGTAAAAATTCTTCAGAAATTAACTTTAGGGTGTTTCATATATCTAAGAATTGCTTCAGTTTTCCACTGTTTATTAGAGTTTCAATATTTTGCAGATATGAATAAAAGTGATATAATATGAACATTAGGTAAATTCTTCCTGACAGTATGAAGGTATAAATGAAAAGAGTCAAGATTGACTCATCAATTTGCCTTCTGAGAGAATAGTATACTTTGTGGGTCAGCAAGGAAAGGCTAGGACAAAGAAAATAAATGGAAAACTTGCCCATGTTGGGAGACAATATTCCATGGGTGTCTCACATTTCTGCATGCCTTTTGAGCACAGACTTTCACTGCTTTTGTTGTGAACTATTATTTCTAGAATATTTGTATAGCAAACAGCCTTGGAAGATAGAAATAGTGTGTCTTGCTTAAAAAAAAATAATAATAACAAGTCTGTTAACTCTCTAGAAGAGTGAACATGTTTCCTTCCAGGGTAAACGTCAGGCAGACCTGCTGCCTATTATAAAAGATTAAGGTTTCTTAAGCTCAGGAATCTTCCCCTCTATAGCACTCTGGTTTTTGTGTAGGCATAAGCTGTTAGTCTTGGTGTTCTCTGTGAAACTGGGGATCCAGAAAAGGGTAAAAGTGTAAGCACTGACTACAGCTATTGCCATGAGTAATATAGTTCTTTGTGTTTTTCATCAGCCCCCATGAAACCAGCAAATTAACTTCATAGATCTTGAGAGACAAAAAATATTTTAATTTCACAATATGGTAACATTGGAAGATGTAGTAGAAAGAAATGAAATGCATTAACATTAATAATGATGATTATACTGCATTTCTCTGATCAGGCTGCCATATAACAGGGTTCAATACCCCAGAGAAGAGTTTACTGAACTGCATATGAAACCATCTTTCATAATAAAATGGAGAATAAAAATCAAGTCAACTATAAAAAGGGTAACTTTCAGCCAATGATCTGAAAAATTTTTAGGTATCCTAGGTGTTGGTAAAGGAGATATTTTCATAGCGTATCATAAAACCCTGCATGGAGTGGGATTCTCCCCTGCCCCAGTAACTATATTACTATATCACAATATTCTACTGCAAATCTTTCTTAAAGGGGCATATTCTTGAACACAAAATATCTTTGACCAATATATGTAGCAAGAGCAATAAAAAAGAAAGTAAAACATGATAAGTGATAACTGATAAAATGCTAAATAATTTTGGCAACCATTAAATACAAATTGAGCAGAGATATTCTAATATTTTTGTATTTCTTCTTGTTCATTATTTTGGTTACTGAATAGCATTATATACATATATATATATATATATATATATATATATATATATATATATATATATATACGGCTCCCTTTCTCTCTCTCTCTCTATATATATATTCATTTTATATAGTCCAAACTTAGACTTGAGGACCTAAATGGATAAATCCAATGGTGCTCACAGACACACCCAGGGAATCCTGAGCCTCTTTCTCTATAACTGTAGTAATAATGATGATAATACAGTAATTATATTATTGCTATTATTATTCTCCCCAATAATGGTAATATAATGATGGTTACAGTAATATAATTATTATTCTATTATTATTATTATCATCATATTATTGTTATTATTAAGGAAATTAGCAGCAGTACTGAAATCTCTCAGTATAAGATTGATAGAAAAAATAAACAAGAATAATAATAAAAAAGCTCATTCCTAAAAAATAACATTCCCCAAAATGCAGAGCATGGTTATATTTTGCAAGTCATAGAGAGAAGAAAAAGGAGCCCTGGTGAAACAAATGGTGCTAAGCAAAAGGCTGCCAATTAGAACCACTCAACAGCTCTGTGGAATAAAGTTGGGCAATCTGCTTCCATAAAGATTACAGCCATATTTTGTCACATGGGGTTGCTATGAGTCAAAGTCAACTAAATGGTACCTAACAATGATAACAACAAGAAAGAGGAAAAGGGGGTGGGGTGGGGACTAAAAGCATAGTTCAAAAAGACTCAAAATATATAATTTTAAAAGATCATCTTCTGAGAGGAGCAAAACATACATTATGAATGTCAACAAATAAATACTTTAATGGAATTTAAGCAAAAGTCATTGTTATTTTGAAATTAGAGATGAAAAATGACCTATTCATAAGAACACAATTGCTTACTATTACAGAAATGTTCTGGAAGCTCTAAGGTAATAATTAAGGATTTAAGTTGCAGAGTCAATGCTGGAATTTGAATTCCAGCTCCATTATTGACTAGGTATGTGATTTTGGGAAAGTTAATCAGTCTATAAATGAAAGTAACAATAATAGTAAGAAACTAGGCATCATATTTGAGGGTTAATTATGTTAATATTAAGAAAATTGTTCAGATCACTCAATAAATGTTTACTATTTATTTGGACAACAGAATAAATACATTAGTTCATAAACTGAAAAGTATCCAGAGGTAGATCATAGCTCAGGCAAGATAATAAACAGCGGCAAAATTATGTCATCAATATCTAATGTTTGTCTTACTAATCTGCATTCAGATGCACTGCCTTATCCTAACACAGACTCCATTCATATCCCATTCTCATCCAACCATCACAAGACGGCTGCCAAGAATTCTGAAGTCTTTACGCTTACTAAATCCTGTTTTTGAAAAGAGAGAAATGCCTGTGAGTTAGCATTCCCCACAAAAATCCCGATTTACTGTTCACTGCCTCCACGTATCTGTCAGTTTGTAGTACTGTGGGGGATTTCATGTTTCTGTGATGCTGCGAACTATGCCAACAGTATTCAAATACCAGAAGAGTCACCCATGGAGGACAGGTTTCAGATGAGCTTCCAGAAAAAGACAGACTAGGAAGAAGAATCCGGCAATCTACTTTGGAAAATATTTAGCCAGTGAAAACCTTACGAACAGCAGAGGAATATTGTTTGATATAGTGCAGGAAGATGAACCCATCAGGTTGGAAGGCACACAAATGACAACTGGGGAAGAGCTGCCTCCGCACAGTAGAGTTGATCATGACATGGATGAGGTCGCGCTTTTGGGACCTTCATTTGCTGATGTGACACGACTTAAAATGAGAAGAAACAACTGCAAACATCAATTAATAATCAGAACCTGGAATGTATGAAGTATGAATCTAGGAAAATTGGAAGCCCTCAAAAATGAAATGGAATGTATAAATATTGATATCCTAGCCATTAGTGAGCTGAAATGGACTGGTACTGGCCATTTTGAATTGGACAATCATATGGTCTACTATGCCAGGAATGATACCTTGAGAGGAACAGTGTTGCATGCACTGTCAAAAAAAAAAAAAAAAAATTTCAAGATCTATCCTGAGGTACAATGCTGTCTGTGATAGAAAAATATTCATGTGCCTACCAGGAAGAACAATTAATATGACTACTATTCAAGTTTACACACCAACCACTAAGGCTAAAGATGAAGAAATTGAAGGTTTTTTTACCAACTTTGGCAGTCTGAAATTGATTGGACATGCAATCAGGATGCATTGATAATTACTGGAGATTGGAATGTGAAAGTTGGAAACGAAGAAGAAAGATGAGTAGATGGAAAATATGGCCTTAGAGATAGAAATGATGCCAGAGATTGAATGATAGAGTTTTGCAAGACCAATGACTTCTTCGGTTCAAATACCTTTTTTTCACCAACATAAAAGGCAACTATACACATGGACCTTACCAGGTGGAACACACAGGAATCAAATCGACTACTTCTGTAGGAAGAGACGATGGAAAAGCTCAATACCATCTGTCAGGCCAAGGCCAGGGGCCGACTGCGAAACAGACAAATCAATTGCTCCTATGCAAGTTCAACTTGAAACTGAAGAAAATTAGAACAAGTCCACCAGAGCCAAAGTATGATCTTGAGTATATCCCACCTGAATTTAGAGACCATCTCAAGAATAGATCTGACACGTTGAACACTAATGACCGAAGACCAGAAGAGTTATGGAATGACATCAAGGACATCATACATGAAGAAAGCAAAAGGTGATTAAAAAGACAGAAAAGACCAAAATGAATGTCAGGAGAGACTCTGAAACTTGCTCTTTCTTGAACATCAAATAGCTAAACAAAAGGAAGAAATGATGAAGTAAAAGAGTTCACTAGAAGATTTCAAAGGGTGGCTTGAGAAAACAAAGTAAAGTATTATAATGAGATGTGCAAGGGTCTGGAGATAAAATATGAAAAGGGAAGAACACACTCAGCATTCCTCAAGCAGAAAGAACTGAAGAAAAAATTTGAGCCTCGAGTTGCAATACTGAGGGATTCTATGAAGAAAATATTAAACAACTCAAGAAGCATCCAAAGAAGATGAAAGGAATACACACAGTCACTATGCCAAGAAGAACTGGTCCACATTCAACCATTTCAAGAGGTACCATATAAGCAGGAACCAGTGGTACCAAAGGAAGAAGTCCAAGCTGCACTGAAGGCATTGGTGAAAAAACAAGGCTCCGGGAATTGACAGAATACCAAGAGGTGTTTCAACAAAAGAATGTCAAGAAATTTGGAAGACAGCTACCTGGCCAACTTACTGGAAGAAATCTCTATTTATGCTTATTCCCAAGAAAGGTGATCCTACCGAATGTGGAAATTATTAAACAATATCATTAAGGTCACAGGCAAGTAAAATTTTGCTGAAGATCATTCAAAATCAGCTGCAGTGGTATATCAACAGGGAACTGCCAGAAATTCAAGCTGGATTCAGGAGAGGACTTGGAACCAGGGATACCATTGCTGATGTCAGATGGATCCTGGCTGAAAGCAGAGAATACCAGAAGGATTTTTTTGTGTGTTTTATTGACTACGCAAAGGCATTTGACTGTGTGGATCATAACAAATTATGGATAACATTGTGAAGAATGGGAATTCCAGAAAACTTAATTGTGTTCATAAGGAACCTGTACATAGATCAAGATGCAGTTTTTGAAACAAAGCAAGGGGACACTGTGTGGTTTAAAGTCAGGAAAGGTGTGCATCAGGGTTGTATCCTTTCACCATACGTATTCAATCTGTATGCTGAGCAAATAATCCAAGAAGCTGTACTATATGAAGAAGAATGGGGCATCAGGATTGGAGGAAGACTCATTAACAACCTGTGTTATGCAGATGATACAACCTTGCTTGCTGAAAGTGAAGAGAACTTGAAGCACTTACTAATGAAGATCAAAGACCACAGCCATCAGTATGGATTACACCTCAAAGTAAAGAAAACAAAAATCCTCACAACTGGACCAATGAGCAACATCAGGATAAATGGGGAAAAGATTAAAGTTGTCAGAATTTCATTTTACTTGGATCCACAACCAACACCCATGGAAGCAGCAGTCAAAAAATCAAGACACATTGCATTGGGCAAATATGCTGTAAAAGCCTCTTTAAAGTTTTGAAAAGCAAACATGTCACTTTGAGGACTAAGGCGTACCTGACCCAAGCCATGGTGCTTACAGTCATCTCATAGGCACGCGAATGATGGACGATGAATAAAGAACACTGAAGAAGAATTGACTCCTTTGAATTGTAGTGTTGGAAAAGAATATTGAAGATACCATGGACTGCCAAAAGAATGAATAAATCTGTCCTGGAAGAAGTACAAACAGAGTGCTTCCTGGGCGAGACTACATCTCACATAATTTGGACATGTTGTCAGGAAGGAGCAGTCCCTGGAGAAGGACATCACACTTGGTAAATTAGAGGGTCAGCCAAAAAGGAGGAAGACCCTCAATGAGATGGATTGTTACAGTGGCTGCAACAATGGGCTGAAGCATAACAATGATTGTGAGGATGGGAGATGATGCAGGACTGTGCATTGTTTCATTTTGTTGTATGTAAGGTAGCCATGAGTCAAAACTGACTTGATGGCACCTAACAACAACAACAACAATGGGGTTCATTGATTGTTTTGTGTTACATGCCCGTCACTGCAGCATCTGTGTTCTGCTCCACCGAATGCATTCTTTGGCTTATCCCAGGGCCCATGCTTAATCCAAGGAGCTCAGAGTAAAACCTACAAAAAAAATCACTGAGATTCTACTCAATAATTGAGATTGTTGAAAGGGAGAAACTGAGGAAGAACAGATGTTGAAGAAGCAAATGACTACTATGATGTTAGGTGATCAGGGCTAACTAATAATGCCCTGCTGATTTCAGATGTCTGTTACCAAAGAAATACAAGATGTCAGCAAATAAATATAAGACTACTTACCTGCGCTACATTAATTTTTTGGTGTAATTGAGTTTGGCAGAAAGCTTTACTCGAACACTCATAAAACAAACATACAAAAATCCAAACCCGTTGCCGTCGATTCCGGCTCATAACGACCCTATGGGACAGAGTAGAAGTGCACCATCGGGTTTCCAAGGCTGTGATCTTTGAAGAAGCAGACTGTTGCTGCAGAGCAGCTGGGGGGTTCGAACTACCAACCCTTCAGTTAGCAGCGCAGCACTTAACCACTGGGCTAACAGGGCTCCTTTAAACACTCATAAGAGAAAAAAAAAAAAAAAAGAAGAATATACGAAATACATGCACAATCTTTTAATGCAGTGACCCCTCTCCATTTTTAAAATATAGTCCAATGAAGTGAGATTCTGACTGAACAGTTTGGAAACAGATTAGGAGAAGAATAAACAGAAGGGTGGAGAAAAGAGGAAGCCTGGGAGATGGGCCATAATTAAAAAGGGAATGGAGGGGAGTAGTGGTATATGACATGAGGTCGGTAGGAGTGGTCTCCCTAGGTGGAGTCAAAAAAGGAATCCCTTATCTGTAGAAAATTTGGAAACAAAATGTATCTGAGCATCTTCTCTCTTCTATTAGCACTATGTGCTCTCTGTTCTGAACAGCATCTTCCCTCGGTAAACCACCAGAGGGGAAAATAATTCCTGCAACATTCGTAAGATTTTTAATCTCCGTTACCTACAACACTTATTTGATGGTTCTGTAGTCATTATGAGAGTGAATGACACTATTGATGAAGAATTTTGCTTCCCACTTAAACTGCTAAGCCTGAAATGATTTCATCAGGCGGGGACATAGATAGCTCAGCATTTCCAGAGTCATTTCAACCTTCAGCAATCTCATTTATTCCACTTTTCCAAAAAGTCAAAGAATGAATGGGAAACTTAAGAATGTCACTGTATCCATGTAACTCCCATAAACCTTTGAGTAAAAAACTATTTCACCAACTGTTGTATCATCCTCATTCCTTAGGAAGGATTTCATGTTATCTGGATGAATGACGCAACACCAAAAAAGTGAATGAAGAAATATTAATTTTGTTTTTTAAATTTCTCAGTAATTTAATCAGTATATAAGAGTCGCCGACAATGTCTAAATGAGTTTAGTTGGGAGGATTCGCTAACAAAATTTTGTGGTACTATACTGCTCAATTCCTCGAAGCAATTTCCTAATCATGCCATTCCTTTATTCAGAGAGTAAAATTAAAGATGCTCTTATTTAGCAAATTTAATAACCCTGATGGCCTAGTGGTTAAGAGCTACAGCTGCTAACCGAAAGGTTGGCAGTTCGAACCCACCAGGTGCTCCTTGGAAACTCTGCGGGGCAATTCTACTCTGTCCAATAGCGTTGCTATGAGTCGGAATCCACTCGATGGCAACAACGGGTTTTTACCGGTATTTAGCAAATTTAGAAATATGCTGTGGCAATGCTTCTTATCTCTACATCTATCTGCCCGTAGGCTCGGTTTGTGCCATGTTAACCTGTACATATTTAACGATCTTTCGTTTTATTTCTCCATTTGATCCTCTTGCCCTTGGCATCCCAGTACTCGCTCAGTGCAGGGCAGGGCGTTGCATGACACAATTCTGTCTAGCGAGCAGGTTAATCGCTATCTGTAATAATCAACTCCCAAGCAAGTTTTACTTCCTTCCAACAATTACTTTCTCCTCTTCTCTCTGTATCTCAGTATCCCTAGAAAATTTCCAAAGCTGTTTTAACCCCAAGACAGAGTCATACAGCCTCCTGACCTGGAATTTCATCAGTTTATGAGATCTACCTACTGGATTATGTTTTTCCTTTTCCCTCATCTGCCTCTGCTAGATAGTGACCCCCAACAGATTCCTGAACTAAGGCTATGATTGATTTTTTTTACTCCCAGGGTTGCAGCAAGAACTTGCATGTACTTTAAGATATGAAAGGACCCAGAAGTGTGCCTTTTGTGGTTTCTGAATTTTTCATGTTTTCAGTACCGGCAGTGGAAATAGTCCTTTCTTTTATATCCTCTCTCCTAACATTGGGACATCACTCCAGTTTACATATTTTATTTATTTTTAATTATTTTTTTAGTCTGAGTCTTTAAAATTTTTAAGATTAGGACTTGTTTCTCTTTCTACTCATCAATATGACCTTTTTTTTGTTTTGTTTGTTCTCATTTTATGAAGCTATTCTTTTTGTTTCATCTTTTTTTTTTGTTCAAAACTTCTGTTTTCCTGTGCTCTTGCCAAAAGCACTCAATTTCCAGAGAAATACAGAATACATTCAACTATTGTTTTCAGAAATATCATTCAGTATTCTGCCTCATAACATCATTTAATTATTCTCTACACTTAAATTATTTTGAATCTATCTGGCTCCATTTATTCCTTTTTTTAAAAATGTTCTTTCCCTAAAAGTGTTAATATATAAATATTTTTGGCATAGGTCCTTATAGTGTATGTCAAGCTTACTACCTTTTCTATAATACCTTAATTATAATAAAATTCACCAACAGGAGCATCATCTAGGGCATCTATACATGAAGGGCTCCTTAGTTCACCATGTTTACCACAGCTTGTGGCAGAGGCTTATCAGTTGTAGGGATTCATAGCTGCTTATCAGTTGACCAAGCCCAGATTTCTGCTGCTCTTCATATTTACTCTGAGGATTTTTTTCCCCCCACAGCCTCTGAGAGGTAAAGCAAATTCTTTTCTTAGCATTGACTTTCCTTACACCCACTCTGCATCTACTCCAAAAGGGTCATTGCTACTACCTTGCCCTGCTCATTTCCTAAGGGAATGCTTGTTTGAATATATTCCTAATACAAATATTGGGTTGGTAGTGGTAATAAGCATTTCTTTGCATATTTCTGCATCCAAAAATGAAATATCATGTATTTCCTAGATTCCGCTAGATAAATAATGTTGAGTCTTAGCAAAATAACCCATCTCTTTTACACTATAGCTCCTGGGTCATCTGCTCATCAGCTCCTTGCCCTTGAATGATGGTTTTAATTATCAGTAGCCAGAAGTAGGTGAAAGTACCATTTAATTCAATGTTATTCTAAGTTTCCAAGTGCTCCTGGTTCACAATGTGGATTTTTTTCTGTCTCATGCACAGCCCTTAGAGCTTTTTGCCTTACTTTCTCTTGGCTCTCTCCCTCTTCCTAAAGAAATTTCTGTTTCATAAAAGCAGTTATTAGCAACTAAGGGCTATATCTATTTTCCTTATTTTACCCCTCTTTGTTCATCCATTTTTCCAGTTCCAAGAGGATAAACCTGTGTCATCTGGATTCCAGTGGTGAGATTTATCCTGTTTTTGCCTCCTCAAGCATTCAGTCATCAAATTCTCCTCTGGCCCTTTGCCTTTCTTATAGCAAAGTTTTTAAGCCATACTGGGCTAAGGGTCTAAAAGGCAAGTTAATGTGTGGCCTGAGTCTGCAGTGGCACATCTGCTGCTACCAGTTCAGGTGGGAAACCACACTCATGAGACACAAATCACTATTAATCTATATGATGGTGACTTAACTTTATAAAGATTAAAGGCAAGAAATTGAGTAGGGAGATGCAGCAGCTAACCAAGTACATAGCTTCTTTTGCTCCCTAACCCTGTGAAGGGTACATAGCTACCACCTTCAAGGGCCAAGGTGTGTGAGAGTCATCCAGACAAATGTGGTGGCACCACCCACTTTTTATATTGTTATATTCATGTGGGGCTGAGGTCTGCATGTCAACTCGCTGCTACCTACCCCAACTCACATGATGTTCATACAACAAAATAGGCAGGCATAGTGTTTCCCGTTTGTATTAGTTTTGTAGTTTCTAAGAAAAAAGTGCTGTTTGTAACTAAGTTCATGCTCAGGCAGGCCTACAGTAGCCCAGGTCTGATATTATATCTTCACTTACTTTGAGCATTTAACTTACATCCCTGGGTTGTATGAATGGTTTGCACTTGGCTGGTAACCAAAAGATTGGCAGTTCAAACACACCCAGGGACACTGTAGAAGAAAATCCTGGTGATATGCTTCTGGAAGGTCATAGTCTTGGAAAATCCTGTGGAGCTCAGCTCTACTCTGAAGCATGTAGGGTTCACACGAGTCAGAAATGACTCAACAGTAACAGGTTGTATTGTATCATTAGGCTGGTAATTTTATCATTACAACCTTACAAGAATATCCTATAGGACAGAAGGTATTAGAATACACAATATAAAAAATCTAATTTGTAATGGTGATGACAATTTTTAAATAACCAGGTAAGTACTTTAGAAGGCATGTGTTGAATTTAGTAGAATCAAGAAATTAAACTTTAAAGGATCTTGCTTGATATCAAGCAACACAGTTAAGTTTAGGGATGCCATAAAATAGATGAGACTTCCTAATATTACACAATTTTAATTTATCCAAATTAAATATTTAATTTTCATAGTAGTCTAATAAATATCTCAATTGAATTTAGGGGAAACCAGAAAAAGAAACCTATTATTCTATATAATGAATAAATGTGAAAGAATAGCCAGGGTATTAAAAAAGAAAAAAAAAAAGAAAAGAAAGAAACAATGTAGTGCCAATCACTTTTGCCAACTATACATAAACAATTCTTATAAAGTAACAACAATCAAGAAAGAATTATAGTGCAACTGGAAATGTGATAGGGGAAATGAAAGATTAGAAGAAAAAAAAAATTTCCCCACAAAAAAATAAGTACTTAGTGGGGAATATATGGATTATTTGAAATCAAAGTCATGTATTGTGTTAGTTTGTGGAAGCCAAATAGTTATTTAGAAAAAAAAAAAAAATTTAAAGCATTAGATAACTACTTTCATCTTACACTAAAATTCATTTTAGCTAGTTTAATGTGTAAGGTATTAAAATCACCTTAAAAGATATATATTTAAATAATCTTGACTGCAAAGTCCTTCTAAAATATTTTATCACATACCCAAGTAAAAAATGCAAAGTATAGGTTTGATGACAAAACATTTAATATTTTAGGGGAGAAAAAAATCTTCACAAAATTAAAAGACAAGTCAAGCAAATACTCGTAACACATCTGATAACATTATATTTTTAAAAAGTAACTGAATATTTGTAGAGCAATAATTAAATAAAACAAATAAAAAGGGAAAAGTATATAAACTAACAATACCAAGTGAGGAATATATGAAGGCAGTAATTTTGGAAATCATGTCCAACATTAATATTAAGCAAAGAAAAGCAGTTTATATCAACAATAGCAAACTGTTGTTCCTCTATGAGTTGGATAATCTTAAAAGAGATGATAGTAACTGTGATGGTTAAGGTTGTGTGTCAACTTGGTTGGGCCATGATTTCAGTGGTTTGACAGTTATGATGTGTTTGGCAGCTATGTAATGATGTAATCACCTCCATAATGAGATCTGATATAATGTAATCACCTCTCTGATGAAATCTGTTATGAGCAGGCAATCAGTTCAAAGGAAGTTTCCTTTTGGGTATGGCCTGCATCCAATATAGAAGGACTTCCTGGCCAGGCTCACTGGCTTTTGATCACTCTGGATTCTGCATCTGGCTTCTGTTCATCTGACCTCCAGTCTTGGGATGTGTCAGCCACCGGAGCCTGTGAGCAAGCAGCCTGCCATCTTACCTGCTGATTTGGATGTATCAGTCTTCAAAGGCTGTGAGCCAAAAGCTTGCTGTCTGACTTGCTGATCTTGAGTTAGCCAGCCATTGCTGCTATGTTAGTCAGGAGTAGTCTCCAGCCTGACCCATGGACTTGCGACTGTCTACACTCTACAACCACGCAAAATATTTCCTTGATATAAATTTCTCTCTCTCTCTCTCCCTATATATATATAAATAGATGCTTCATTGGTTTTGCTTCTCTGGAGAATCCAGTCTAAGACAGTATCCATTAAATCAGTTGTCATATATTGCTCTTGGTATACCAAACCCAAACTCTTTTCTGTTGAGTCGATTCCAACCATAGTGACCTTGTAGGACAGAGTAGAACTGCCCCATATGACTTCCAAGAAGCAGCTGGTTGATTCAAACAGCCGAACTTTGGTTAGGAGCCAAGTTCTTAACCACTGCACTACAAGGGCTCACTATAAAAGTTTTGGAATACAATTGGCCACATGTGTCATAAGTTCAAAAATGTATTTTAGAAGTGTATATTACTTTACTTAGAAAATCTATTTCTAAAAATTTTGCATCAATTATATTTGTTGTGGAATTTGTATTTACTTTGGAACTTATGTAATCTCTAGATGTGGAATATAGTTTAAATAAATGAAAAACTATCCACATGATAAAATTCTAGAAAGTACAAAAAATAATTATGTATTGGTTCTCTGATTAACATGGAAATATATGCTTGTATGTATTTGTTATGGATTGAATTGTGTCCCCAAAATATGTATTGTGAAGTTTTGGCCCCTGTATCTGTGAATATAATCCTGTTTGGGAATAAGAATCTCCTTTTGTTACATTAACGAGGTCATATCAGAGTAGGGTGGGTCCTACTAATCATTTATGCATTTTAGAAAGAGGAGAATAGGCACAGAGACACACAGGAGGGAAGACAGACACCATGTGAAGATCTGTTTAGAAGCAAAGAAATGCCATGTATTGATGTGATCACAAAATAACTAGGAGAGTGGCTGACGGAACTACGAGAAAAAAAATTAAAGCCCTTTAAAGCCACCCACCTATGGTATATTTTGTTATGGTAGCACTTTGTAACTAAGGCAGTATATAAGTGAAAAATTCACATTGTAGAAAAATAAACATATTATTATTTCATTTTATAAAATACCTAAAATATTAGGAGAGTAGTGTAATTTTTTTTTTTAATTTTAGTTTTTGTTTCTTCATGTTACCCTACTTCTTTCTAAAATGAGTTGGTATTACTTGAAAAATAAAATAATTTTTTAAAAGATGGTTTATCTTTTATATGTATGCCATCTAGCAGTTACAGTAGGTAAGGTTTCCAGAACAATATTTCAAAAATGTCATGTAAAAGGAAGCATATTACTTAAAAGAGAAAAATATTTATTGAGATAATATTCACTTAGGACTCGTAGAAACAGTCTCTAGTTTATAATGTCTCAATGAAATAATATTTGCAGTCGCTATGAGTTGGCATTGACTCAACAGCAACAGGTATTTTATTACCTTCAGAGCAGTATTATAACTTGTGTCCTCTAAGAATGGCTTCTTAATAAATCAATGTGTGTACTTGCTTACTTGCTGGCAATGTTGAGTCCATTCAACTGCACTTCTGCTGATATGACTCTGTCACCTGGTATCTTGGAAAGATTTTTTTTTTTAAATCATGTTACCTAGAAAAGGCAAGTATACACAGAATTAAAAAATGTTAGAGATTATACAGGTAGATTCTAAATTGTTAGTATACTTCTCGTTGTTGTGTGTCAGAGTCAATTCTGACTCATAGCAACTCTGTAAGACAGAGTAGAACTGACCCGTAGGGTTTCCTAGGCTGTAATCTTTACAGGAGCAGATCACTGAGTCTTTTCTCCCACAAAGCCTGTGGTAGGTTTGAACCTCCAACCTTTCAGTTAGCAGCTGAACACTTAACCATTGCTCCTCCAGTGCTCCTGTTAATGCACTAGAAGTGTATAAATGATTACCTGAACTTTTAAAAGTTTCAGAAAGACTATTTTTATTGAGGATTTCTGAAATATTCATTCTAACTGAGGCATTACCTTGTATTTATCCAAATAATTCTTATTGTTGCAACATGGGTATCAGCTACTGGAAAGACCTTGACTAGTTAAGATAGAATGGACAAAGTCTTAATGAGTTCTGAGATCAAAGCCATATAAAGCATTGGAAAATGTCACCTGCTTTAACCATGCACTATTGCTTTTTTTCCTTTCCTTGCCTTCCTTCCATCATACTTCTCCAAACTTCCTTCTCGCAACTAGCTGCTATTCTTTCAATTTCTGATGTCACCACACCAGAAAAAAACCTGCTGATTACTTATCCTCACCTGGAATAGATAGTCCTACACTTTATTCCTACAGTGCATTACACATACCTGGGTTTTTGCACTCACTGTAATAAATGATTTTGCTTTCTTTATTTTTTGTCCCCAAAACATTATAAATCTTGAGTTGTCCCTTTTCTGTTTGTATAGTCTTAAATCTTAACAAAGCGCCTCTCATGTGGCATGAGATCAAAAAATTTTAGTTGAATAGAATAAATGTCCAAATTTGTTTAATCTTATGAATACCAGAAGCCACTCCGATATCTGGTAAGGATTCTATACATAGGAACATCCCTACATGGACCAATGAATAATAAAAACTTGGTACATCAGAAACGGGGTGCCCTGGACAGTCCTTCCTGTGACCTGCAAGATTCTAAGTGACTTAAAATGTAATCTGCAGGTTGGTGTGCTTTTCATCATAATATGCAAGAGCTAAACATATTATGTTACAATGTGATGTACAAAGGTCAACAGTATTTATTTTAAATACAACAAGGAAAACAATACAAAGAAGCAAAGTTGTTCTTATGTACTTGTGCCATCGATGTTGCTTGGTAACTAAAAAAAAAAAGCATGGAAACAATTATGATCATAAGAGTTAGTGAAATAGTCTTTTTTTTTTTTTTTACTGTTTTTGAAGGTCTGTTTTAGAAATGATGAGATGGAGAATAACCACTATTTTTCTTCTATCCATAGTCAAATTAGTTTTATTTTAGAAATGTTAATTTTCCACTTTCCATATTTGACTTTTATGTCACTAAGCTTAGAGAAATTAAGGTGCAGGAATAAGAACATTAGGAACAGGTTAGGGAAGAAACGAATCTGCGAGTCATGAAGGAACGGGCAATGTTGGGTCTCATGCAGTCCTGGTACTTATAGGAGCGATGTCCCATTAGGAGAGAATAGACCAGAGTGGAAGAAACAGACCTCTGCAAAGCTCTCAAAACTCCTCTATTTGGCTGTCTGTGCATGCTATTGACTTGCACAGCTGAACATTTCAAGGCAATTTTTTATTTCCTTAGCAATTGACTACACTCACTGGCAATATATTTGAGCCTTCTATTTCTTGCTCTAGTAAACTTATTTTTATCCAAAGACACATTAAAGCATTTAAGACCTTAACCACGTGAAAGATAATACTCTCTCCATACACAGTGCAATTGAAAACAGTACTAGTCAATAATAAACTATATAAAGATGATAAATGGTTGCAGAAAGTTGAATTAATCAAATTCTTCACTTTATGGAATAGTATCATCTTTGGTGTAATAGGTAGAGGCCTTCTCTTGTTTGATCCTTTAGTTGTTGGTTTGTTTATTTGTTTTTTATCCATATCCCACTCCTGATCCTTCACAGGCAACCCTTTGGACGTTTTGAACGTGTAGCTTTTTACTTAAGTGTGTTCTCATAAAATTTGCATTCCATTTGTTTATGTGAATAGTATAATGTCATATATTCTATTTTCTACCTTTTTTCATTACGTTTTAATTTTAAGGTTTTTCATAACTTTATATATATATATCAAATACTCACGGTGTATTTAATCTGTCCTCCAAATTTTGGACATCCAGTTTGCTTCCAATTCCCCATAGCCACAAACAGGCTTCAACAAACAATTTTGTAACTGTGTGAAATTTTTGTCTGAGGTATGAACTGAGAAATAATGTTGGCCATAGGCATGTGTATACTTAATCATTACCAGACTGCTTTCCAAAATGACTGCACCATTTATACTACCATTGGTAGTGCAAAATGGGTCCAATGCTCTCACAGTTTTACTAACACTTGGCTTTATCCAATTTTCTGAATTTTGCCACTCTAATAGGGATATAGTGATTGCATGGCTACCTCAACTTGCATTGTCTAATTTTGAATAATTTGAAGCATTTTTGGGTTTTCCTCCTATATGACTAGCTTATTCATATATTTGACTGATTTTTTTCATGGGGTTGCTATACTTTTCTTTCTGATTTTCAGGATTTACTGTCTATTCCAGATATTTTCCACTATTCTGTTAATTGTCTCTTAATTTTGGATCAAAGACTTACACGTGAAAAGTAAGTTTTTAAAGTTAGTAGACTAAAATTTAGTTAAATGCCTTTGTCATCATGAAGCAGAGAGGCAAGGGAAGTCCTCTCAAAGAAATTTCAGAAGCCAAAACCAAAAGGCAGAAAGTTGATGAATTTTGTGAATATAAACTAAGAATTTCAGCTCAAAAATATTCATCATGGATGAAGTCAACAGACACATTTAAGAATATATATATATATATATATTTAAAGTCAGCTACAAAACCATTAATAAAATAAAATTAGCCCATCTGCCCAATTAGTTCTCAATCACATCTTTATTTTGCTTAACCGTAATCCAGAATTATTTCTACATACTTACCAAACACATTTCCGTTCTTTCCCCCCATGTTCTGACCCATCCTTCATATGCTCCATCCAACTAATGCCTGATAATGACTGCTCCTGCCACAAGGACCATTCTTCTATCTATGCAATGTCAGTGTCTGACTTTATCATGTCTGTTTTCTTTGGATTGTATTTAAGCTTAATTTTGGTGCAGCAAAAAGCAGACAGGTCTATTTTTTTTATTTCAATGGACCTGTCTGCTTTTTGCTGCACCAAAATTAACCTTAAATACAATCCAAAGGAGAAGAAAGATAAAAATAATATGATGGCACAAAGTAGAAAGAAGTAGTCCTAGCTGTGGTTGCTTTAACTGGAGCTGAAAGTCAGAAACATTAGTAGTTACATACAAACATTCATTTCCATATAAACACATCATCCACAGGTTTACAACAGGCAAAATTTACTACCAGCCAAGTTCATAAATTCCATAAAACATTCACTCCTGTCATAATTAGTACAATCCTTGGTAATGTTTATTCTGTGTGTAGCTTACAAAGCATTTAATCTCACTTCCCTAGTGCCAACAGATAAAAATGCAAGAAGAAAATGATTTTAAAAAATGTTACTTCAAAGCCACGGGAATGAAAGCTCTTAAATCCTAGGAAATGTACGATTTTTTTTTCTTTTGGCATGAACTAGAGCTGTTTATAAACATCTTTAAACATCAGGAAATGATAATTTACCTCAGTGAAAATGTTTCTGCAAACCAACCAATTAGTAGAGCTCCTTATTTCTGCAGTGAGCCAGTCAGGAGAGGACTCACTCCAATGACCCAGCACAGTGTCGTCCATTTAGTTGGCAGCAACCCCACTGTTGCTCCCTGAAATCTGATGATACCTGAATACCACTTATGTATGAGTTTGTGGATAACCAACCATAAACTCCTACATAAGATCAGTTGTTTGTTGTCCTCAGAGAGACTATGCCTGACTAGCTTTATTCTGCCTTTGCATAAATGGGCAATAAATCCAGACTTATTGATTTTGATTAGTTTGTTTTGTTTTCAAATAGTGAGCGGTGGTCTCATTCTTTGACAGCATCTAAAAGTGTTGCTAAGTAATTGAGAGGATCCTGTAAAGAGCACCCAGAGTCAGAGACAAGAGAAATCGAACATACTCCTTAGAAAGTGGAAATTTGGAAATACTTACTTTGTATAAGGATATTTTCAGTGTAAATTAATTGACAAAAATATCATTTAAGATACTAAAAGGTGTTAATTAGGTTTTGAATATATCATTCCTTGCAGAAATTATCAGTTTTATAAATTTTTAATATTAAATAAATTAAAAATTTGTAAATTAAATTTATTACATAAATATTCAAACTCTACTGGAAAATGTACTTGTAATATACTTAAAACTTCTGAAAAAATCCTTCGTTCTTTCCTTTTGTCAGCTGAACAATTACAAAAAATTAAAGTAATTATATGTAGATTGAACATTTCTTGCAACAGGATATATTGGCCCATTAATCCAACATCAAATGAACCATCATTATCTTCTTGGCCTCTCACTATATGTGCCTCATTTTTGCCCAGCCTTCTCTTGGAGTTCTAATTCCATATATTTCTTGGCCATGTGTCTTCAGATAAAAAAACAGGACGTGGGATCTTTCACCCACAATGAAAATGTCACTTTGATATTTACCCAGCAATTTTTCTGTAGATTACAGTGATAGTCCCAGTGTTTTCTCTTCAAATTCTCCTGGAATTTGCTATACCTATTTGAATCTTTCAGTTGTACCTTAATTGTTCTTTCTCAGGATTCTCCGTTTGTTACTTTAAGAGATCACCTCTCCATAATTTCCTGAATACGTGCCCCCTCTGTGTAAGTCATTCTAGTCAGCTCTCTGAGACAACTAGTTTCTTCCTCAGTTTAGTTTTCGTAGGTCCTGAGTTTCTAATCTAGTGACTTCTAAGGCAGCTTCTCCTTTAGTTATTGCCTTCCTAAAAGCAGTGCGATGTGCGTATATTTTATTTTTATATCTGTCTTTCATGACCTTTAAGATATCATTTTCCCTTTCATATCTGAGGAGCATCTCTTCTAAGATACAACTCATTATCTCAAGGAAAGATTAATATTGTTTTCTCTAGCTTAAGCAGTCTTGCTTCTTAAATTTTGTTTTTGTTTTATAACTGTATACCTTATCAAACCATTCCTGGTTCTCCTTGTATTCACAGAAAACCTGATCTCTACAAACAGGGTATTGTAAACAGATTTAGACATTATAAGAAACACAGAAGAAAACATGGGTGAGTCTATTTGCTCTGCATATGTAGGACTCACAGTAACTTAAAGTCAAAAGGTCACACACTTGTGCTCTGTACCTCACACAGGACATGCCAGCATTTTAAAATTTAGATAGGATAGAAAATCAGTTAAAGGAGAAAGCTAATTTCTCTGCCTTTTTATATCTAAACAGTCTATATACAGAAAATTTTCTTTTCCTAAGAGTTAAGTGTTTCCACTTGTAGGGGAAGTTGAGCCTGAAGATTTTGTGCTTTCCAGAAGCCCCTGCATCTGGCGTCTTCTCAGTTGCTCACACTTGCCTTAGCCATGAGGAGATCAAGTTCTTGTATTTAAGTCTGAATTATCCACAAATTTGATGGAGATTTTCATAACGGCAGTCTCAAGCTAGGTTCAAAATACCTTTGACCTTTGGCTTAAGGCCTCTGCTACTGAGAAGCAAAGCCTAAGTGCTCACTTATATCAACTTCATTCACAATAACATGCTATTAAACCTCTCCATTCTGATAAAAGGATTATTACGGTAAGCAAATTCCACTGTTTATCTCTATATCTCCAGCCTAAGTAGAAAGAAATGGTGTTTTATTTTACACAATAAAGAATATCCCTCTTTTTCTTGGCCAACGTCTGAAAAATTGAGATACATGGAGGATACCATTTTAGCAGATAAAGACCAAAATGGAACTTTATTACTGACCAAAGCTGGTTTAGAGAATGTGTCATTGCGTATAGCTAAGGGACTTGTTAATACTGTGCAGCAGAATTAATCAGGTTTATCTCCCTGAGGCCAGGATGTGATAAGTCTATCTCACAACTTCTCACATAGAGGCCTAAACCAAAAACCAAAACAAACTCGTTGCTGGCAAGTTGATTTCAACTCATAGCGAGCCTATAGGACAGAGTAAAACTGCCCCATAGGGTTTCCAAGGAGTGGGTGGTGGATTCAAACTGCCGACCTTTTGGTTAGCAGTTACAACACTTAACCACTGCACCACCAGGGCTCCGTAAAACTGAATATGCAGACCAGAATTTGGACCAAAAAAACAAACCAAACCAGTTGTCATACAGTCGATTCCGACTTATAGTAACCCTATATTGACTTTATAGAACAGACTAGAATTGCCCCATGGGGTTTCCAAGGAACAGCTGGTAGTTTTGAACTGCTGATCTTTTTTTTGGAAGCAGAACTCTTAACTACTGCCCCACCAGGGCTCAATATCCCTTAAATACAAAAAAGGGAAGAAAAAAATGGCTAAGCCCATTCTTCTCCCAGAATCACTGATGACATTCATTTCTCATTCTCCCCTGTGTAGAAATGAGTGAGGGGCTGGGAGAAGCCTGGAGTTCAACTCTAACAGTAGCCTCTCCCCAAAGGGAATAGAGATCACCTACAACAACTTCTTGTATGAGGCACTTACATGCAGGAACGCACTGCTTCCTTCCAGACAAGATTGTTTGGTGGATGCTCTGCATGTGTCTTGATTGGCAGCACAGGATGTTGTTCTCTTACCCTCAAATGTCATCAGATTAAAAAACCGCGTTTTCTTTACAGTTATTTAGCATCATAAGAAAACCACCTGTACTATTGCTTTTGTTTTCAAAATGCACTGACATGCACAGCAGCATTTTTTTTTTTTGAAGTGAATTCTACATATGTTATATATATCCCCTGCAGAGAAGTTTCCTAGCTTTATGATTGCAATCTAAACCTCTATGTTTGGGATTGGGCTATACTGTTTTATTATCATAAGTTAAAATCCTGAAAGCCCCAAAACCTGCCCATAGCAATAAAGTGAGGTGAATTTACTTCATTATTTTTTTCATGATTTCTAAAATAAAGTTTTGTTAAAGTACAAAATGATTTTGTTTAAATTATTTTGAGGTATAAATTTCTTGTGGCCACCAGCTAGTTTTCTTTTCTTAATTTCAGGATCAATATAATTGTGAAAGAGAAAGAGTTAGGAATATGAAAGCTGAGAATTGGAAGGAAATGACACTAAAAACATAAAAATAAAATAGGAAACATAATGACAAAAGGAAAACAAATTACAGTTGAATATGAGAGAATAATAGATGAAAAATTAAACCACTGGGATTAAAAACTTGGAAGAAAAATATTTGACAATAAAACATATCTTCAATATTCATTTTATTTTATAAGAAAGAGGAATCTGACTTCCATGTCTATAAGTAGCAGAACTATGTGGAAAAAGTGTTAATTATAACAGGCAGGAGTTAATGTCTTTTAAAAATTCTAGCATAACTCAATAGAACACATGAAGAAGTCTAAAATTTTTGTAGATCTTGAAGATGTGAAAAACATCAAATAATAATTGAGCCACATATTACCAGAAAAACAAACAAAAAAAGGAACCGTGGTGGTTCAAGGGTTAAGTGCTTGGCAGCTAATTGAAAAGATTTGCAGTTTGAACTCACTAGTGGCTCTGTGAGAGAAAAAACTTGGTGGTCTTCTCCTGAAAAGATTACGGTCTAGAAAATGCTGTAGGGCAGTTCTATCTGTCACATAGGTTGACTATGAGTCAGAATCAATTCAATGGCACACAACAACACACTACAAAAAAGGAATTAAGAATACAAAAGGCAAAGTAACGATAAAATAACAACAAAATATTCAAAAACTAGACAAAAAAAAAATCTCTCTTCCATTCCATTAAAAAAATAGAGGCTTCATTATCAGGAATCCTGCAAACAACTGTCTCACAAAAGTGCTTCTAAGTCATCATTTCTCTGTGGCAGCTCAGTCTTATACATTAGATTCAGATAGATAACATGCTACACATTTAATATCTGACAAATTCTTTTAAGAATGCAATATGCACATATCCATACAAGCACACACACATAATTTGTAAAGAATATGAAAAGTAACTGCCTTGAAAAACTCAAAACTTAATTTTTATCGAAGTTTAGTTGTATTTTTTATTACTGTGCATTTAAATTAAGACCTGTCCGCTTCTGTAGGTGTCTTCCTTGCTCCTGTCGCTTCTCTTATCTATGCAACAGCAAACCCAAGTTCTATCCCTCCCTAGATGTGGCCATGTTTCTTCTAGACCATTACGTATATAGTCTTCTGGAAACAAGATTTCTACCAGTACTTTTTGCAAGCGTAAATCGTGACTCATCTTTTAGGCGTCAGTTTTTTTAGATATCATTCTCTAGGAAACTTTCACTCATCTATGTCCCCAGTATCTTGTTCTGCATAACACTCATCGCCTTTACTCTTCACTTTTCTCCCTCTTCACAGCTAGACAACAAACACGAGGGCGACGTCTCCTCGTTTTCCTTTTTGTCCCAGTAACTAAGATAAATAGCTAGTCCATAATAATTTTAGAATAAATTGTATGTAAATCAAATGTGCACTTCTTTGAATGTTTGTTGTTAATAACCTAATACATTGGCATCTAGTTGATTCCAACACATAGCGACCCTATAGGACAGAGAACTGCCTCATAGGGTTTCTAAGGAGTGTCAGGTGGATTTGAACTGCCAACTTTCTAGTTAGAAGCCAAAGACCCATGTAGATCTTAACCACTGCACCACCAGGGCTCCTTATAATTAATATCATACCTTAATATTCTGTTTTTTACTACTTGCATCCAGTATACTCTTATTTTATAAAAATATTTATTTTATTCTGCCAAGTTACTGTAGTGAAATGGCCTGCAGTGCCCTTAATTATTCTTTTTTTCTAGAAAAATACTGGAATATAACAATTCATCCATGGAGCAATTCTACTCTGTTCAACTCCAGGGTAACAGGTTTTTTTTTTTTTGGTTCGGTTATCAGTTAGTTATTATTTCCTGAGTATCTTTTATGTGGAGTCCTTCAGTGGTGCAAATGGTTAAATTGCTCTTCTGCTAACTGAAATGTTGAAAGTTCAAACACACCCAGAGGTACATCAGAAGGAAGGGCTGGCAATCTACTGTCAAGGAATCAGCCACTGAAAATCCTATGGAGTACAGTTCTACTCTGACACACCTGGGGTCACCATGAGTCAGAATCGAGTGAATGGCAATTGTTTTTTGTTTATTTATTTATTTTTAATATTTTATGTGCCAGGCCTGATGGAGCATTCTCTAGTCACTACTTCCAAAATTACTGAAAGGAAAATGAGATTACATCACAATTAATTAAAGAATGGGCTATTAAAATTATAATTAGATATAAATACAGGTAGTCCCTGTCTTACAACAGGGTTCCATTCCTATGACTCTGCCATAAGTCATTTTTGATGTAAGTCGATTCTGACATGAATTGAACCCCCTTTTTTTTTTTTTTTTTAGTTTTCACTATTATTGCCTTTTATTGTCAGAGTCATTATAAATCCAATCTTATTTGTCTTTGGGGGTTGGAAACATTACCTATAAACTTTCAGGTATATTTTACATACATACATACATTTAAAAACACACAAATCATAAGAATTTACTCCAAGGATGAAGAAGAGTTGGAGAACACTGGCATTTTGTTAGTTGCAGCAATAACTCCACTTGTGGAAGATTCTGGGTCATCTGGATTGTCTCTGGGAATGGGGATAGCATTTCAAATCAGAAAAATAGAGTGATCCATATGGTCTTTTTCTTTTTGTCTTCGTATATGTCATGGTAACATGTCACTACTTCCTGAATCTGCCTACTGACGTTAGCAAAGCAGTCAGGATCTGGGTCCACGTTTTCAAGAAACTGAAGCCCCTGATTCAGTTTAGAAAACTAAATCTATACAGCAGTGTTTTGAACAGTAAATCATAAAACTGAACATTTGGGTGTGAACATCCGAGAATGATAACATCAGCATATTTTTCGCTGCAAAGTTATATGTAGTATAAATATATTAAAAACGATAAGATGTACAAGCAAAAAAGGACAGTTTTAAATGCAGTTCATCGTACCTTGAACATGTCATAAGTCTGGGACGACCTGTACATATTATGGGCAGACACATTTATTTTAATCCTTAATTATTAGATCAAGTTGAATAGTAGATTTCTAGTTCCATGCCTTCTCGTTAAATACTTATTTTTATTTACATTTAGATTATATTTAATATAAATTTAACATACATAAATATTTATCAAAACAAATTTTATTTCCACATAGGTTTACATTGTTTTAGAATACGTTAAGCTTATATTTTTATAAAATAGTAAAACTCTTTATACATAGTATTACAAGTTAAAAATTTTATTAATAATATGTAATAAATTGATGAATATGTACTTCTTTGAGAGTGGAAGCAAGGCAGCTTTTCAAAAGATAACACATTGTTGTGTGCTACTGAAGCTGTATTTAGTAATTTGATGCTTAGAGTCAATAAGAAATGACCATTATTCATTAGAATATAATGATACCAAATCTGTCTTATAATAAAGAAAAATCGATATATCAATAAAACCAGTCAAATATTCTAAAAGTATTATTAAGACATATTTATATTGAATGTCAAAAATACTTTTAAAATATCCCCATAAATTAATGAACGAGAGCTTTCTAATGTGCTTTTTTGGTCTTTGGAATGTGACTTCCTTCTTTTTCTACATTGTCAGATGTGTGTCTACAATCATATCATTTTTAATACCATTGCTGTAAATATCCCATTTATGTTCCTAAATATTTTACAAAAATTTTTAGTCATTTATGAGATGAGCTTAGGTTTGTGATGTCTTAAAAACCAGTGTTATAGAGTTAATTCTTGAGTAGTAAATAATGTCAAAGCAAAAGCATTAGAAGGAAATATTGCAGATGAAAATGTTGATCAACAACTTATAAGTATCTACAGCAATTCCTTTTTGGATATTTATGACTTTTGCTTTTTAGCTTTTTCATTCAAAATTGTGCTGTAAAGTCACCTTAGTCAGTTGATGGCTCCTCAGAATACTCTTACACACAGAAGTAGATGAAATATCCTCTAGAAAATTTAATTAATGTTTTATTACATGGAAATGAGTATAAATAAATTATTAGCTTTATTTAAATATGTGGAGAAATGTGAGGAGTTTATTAAGTAATGTAATTTTATCCATGAAGAAAGTGAAATTTGGATAAAAGTTTATTGAAGAAAGGTAGATACTTGCATATAGAAATATTATTGTAAAGATATATTCTTCATATTATACTGGATATCAGTAGTAAAACATATATAAATAACATGCTTATTTTTATTTACAACTAAGAATGGCATCTTTATTGAAGGAGATCATCAAATATTTTAAGAGTGTAAACATTATAAAGTTTTATTCTCTTGCATACTTTCCAAAAAATATGCTGTTAAGCACATATTTCATGATCACACATACACGCATACAGGAGCGGATAGAAAATTACACGCTATGATTACAGGAAAATATACCAAAACAGAGAGAAAAGGAATGAAGTCTTCTGGAAATCAAACAAAACCATACAGCTCAACCCTTACATGAATCTCCATTCCCTGATATTTGAAACTCATCTTCAAGAATTTTCCTTGTATTTAAACTTTCTGCTTTTGCTCTATGTAATAATTATCGTAAACCTCCACCTCTGCCTGACAGTTCATGCTTTTACATGAAGTTCAATGGTCATGTCTCTCTTTCTGGTTCAATTATCCAGTGTATGGTCTCTTACGTAGTTAGAATTTGGATCTTGCCTTATAAACGTCATCGAAGCCCAGGCCCTGCGTTATGAGTTCCCACCCATTTCTTGGGTTCAGCCCTAGTGGGCCACATAACAAACAGACACCATAAACCCTTAATAAAGTCTTCATATATACATTTAAAGGAAAAATAACCAGAGTATTTAAAATTCTATAACATTAAAATAATCTAGGGGCCAGGAGAGCTGATATGTGATTTTTTTTTCTTTAAAAATATTTAAATAAAATAGGAAAGTTAGAAAGAGGAGTTGATATAGACAATGATTCTCTTGCTAGTTTCCTTATTGGGCAGATGACTAGGTACAAATCACATAGCACCCGTAAGTATTAATTTTTATTGGTATGTTAAGCTTAATTGAAATAATGTATGTAAAGTGCTCAACTTAGAGCCTGTCATAAAACTTTAAATAACTTTAAAAATAAACATGTAAACTGAACACTTACTTTTCAATAAATAAAATGCATAACTCATTTTTGGTATATTCTATAACTCATGTACAGTAAACCTGTGAAAGCTGAAACTCGTGTAAGGCAGAAACCTGTCTGAGATAAAGAAAACTAAAATATTTTCTACTAACAGGAGCAATAGAAAAGTGGTAAGACTGTACCCTGTCAAAGCAGAAAACTTTAGAGACCTGGAAAAGAAAGGCATTCTCATTGAATTATGGCTCTCATAGACTTCACTGTATGTGCAAAAATGAGTTATAGTATATATCTAATATTATACACATTAAATATTACATAAAACAACAAAAACCATGCTATTTTACACAAAAACCTATAAATACAAGTGACAAATGAAATAAGCTTAATAGCAAGTAAAACATTGCAAATAAAACTTTATAGTATTTTAAATTAAAAAAAAAAAAAACCCCAAAACAAACCCATTGCTGTCCACTCAATTCCAACTCAGCGACCCTATAGGAAGAGAACTGCCCTTAGAGGTTCCAAGTAGCACCTGGCGGTTTGAACTGCTGACCTTTCGGTTAACAGCCATAGCTCTTAACCACTATGCCAAAGAACCCTGTGATTTTGTTACGAGTGTAGAGGCGTCAACAAAAGGAACAGAAAAAGAGAAAGGGAGAGAGAGAAAATAGGGAGAGAATGCAAAACAAGCTCATGGTCCTGTGTAGCTTGCCACAAGTAAAATTGCAATAACCTAAACCCGTCCCTCGGTAGAAATAGAACTGCTTGAATTGTCAAGTTTAATTCATCAGCAACTAAAGAGCACTTACCTTCTAAAATCTTGGATTCATGAAAACATCAATGGATGTGCAACATTTAAGTGGAAAGTCAAAGATAGAGAAAATATAGGGGTCAAGAAAATCATTACTGTAATTTTCCTATTATTGTCCTTAAGCCAGAGAAGCAATCCTCCTGAAATTTTCCTATTTATTTCACAAGGGTGGGAAGGAGGGTGCAGATCATTGGAAGATAGACTTCTCTCAGGATATAATCATGATAAAAAATCCCATTGCCATCGAGTTGATTTCTACTCATAGCAACCCTAAAGGACAGAGTAGCACTGTCCCATAGGGTTTCCAAGGAGTGGCTGGTAGATTCAAACTGCCCATGTTTTGGTTAACAGCTGTAGCTCTTAACCGTTGAGCCACTGGGACCCCATAATCACGATAACGGTGCACAACCAGTTGTTTTGCACAGAGTATCCCAAGTCTTTTAGTGGAATACAATTATACTTCTAATTATATCATTTTAATTTGTATAATATTCTTAATTCATTTTTAATGAAGTAAAAATGATAGAATTATTCATTGATCATAGGTCTTGTGAAAAAGGAAAGATGGTAATATTTCATACTTTCTTAATAAAACTTGAATCCTAGTGAGAAAATGCCATAATTCTATCATTTCACTTTCAGGATAGCAAATAATATAAATATCATAATTTATTTCTATAATTTTACCCATTGACTTTTGCATTATTTGAGGTACACTTGAACTCATGGATAATTGAGTGCTTAAAGACAAAAAAAATCTATTCAACTTTAACATATATTACATACCACATCGATTAAAAAAATGGTGACAAAGTAATTTTTGTATTTAAGGTAATTATCTTTGTCAGTTAAGAAAACAATCTTAATCCTTTTCAAAATACAAATAGGATTGTTCAGTTGACTTGAATAAATTAAGATTTGTAAAAAATTCTGTAGAGGCAAGAGTTAAAATGTTTTCCCTGGTGGCAAGAACTAAAGAAAGTAATCATAAAGCCACTTACAAAAAACATCAACTTTACATAAAACCAAAACTAAGACAAGTTTTTCTTATCATCATTTGTTACCAGTAGTTAATAATACTTTTCAGCATGAGTTTGCATGAGTCGATGGTACTAGAAGCATGACTTATCAACCTTCATCCAATCAAAACAAGCCAGCTTAGCATTCATTGACCAACTTTCCCAAAAAAGGAAAATTAAATATGACTAACCAATCAATGTACAGAGCAAGACACTTATGTGAGCTTTAAAATGTAATTGTATCAACTTGGATACTTTGACATTTTCAGCTTGGTGCACTCTGCTCTGACATAGTATCTCAAAAAATCCTGTTAACTCGAATTGTGTACCCCCGAAATATCTGTCAACTTGTCTAGGTCATGATTCCCAGTACTGTATGATTATCTACTATTTCGTCATCTGATGTGATTTCCCTCTGTGTTGTAAATCCAATCACTATGATGTAATGGATGGATTAGTGGCAGTTATATTGATGAGATTAGATAGTGGCTTAAGCCAATCTTTTTTGAGATATAAAAGAAAGAAACCAGCAGAGAGACATGCAGACTTCACACCACCAAGAAAGCAATGCTGGGAGCAGAGTGTGTTGGTTGGACTTGGGGTCCCTGCACAGAGAAGCTCCTAGTCCAGGGGAAGATTGATGACAAGGACAAAAAAAGCCTTCCCCTGGAGCTGACACCCTGAAATTGGACTTTCAGCCTCCTAGATTGTGAGAAAATAAACTTCTGTTAAAGCCATCCACCTGTGGTATTTCTGGTGTAGCCACACTAGATGATCAAGACAGTGTTCTACAACATTATTCAATTCTTAAAAGTTAGGAATTACTATACCATATAGAGATCATTGGTAAATATCATGAGACATTGGGTTGAACTTTAAGGACAAGACAAGAAATTCTCTCACTCTCCATGCATCGGGTTCTTAAAAGTATCACCGGTGATCGTTTCTGACAACTTCTCCAAAGTCTTTACAAAGATGCTGCAGGTATTCTGCAGATGGTTTCAACGATTCTACCTTTTCTGCAGAGAAATTGTCTTTTCATCTCTTTCTGAGAATAATTATTCATATTAATTTACCCAACTTTTTCTTGCCAAGAAAATGCTCAGATAAAGTAAGAAAGCACTCTCCACTTTCAAAATTGACTTGGATTATTGTTTATTTATGTATATATTTTGTTTGCTAAGAGTCCAGTAGAGAAAAATTTAGTACACCTCAGAGAAAACTACCTAACAAAGTGCAGGTAATCAAAGGAGTTCAGTCAATTTTGTTTTACAAACAAGAAAGAGTATATCAACCCTCTCTTGTGGATACTCGAGACATAAATTAACTGCAGGCTTTAGCAAATTCTCCTTCTATTTCATGGGTTGAATTTTAGGACTAACAGTAAAACCACTTCTCGCAGGGATAAAACTATAACTGTCATTAAGAAAGGAAAAAAAAAGTTATAGAAGGCAGATAAAAGTTCGTCCAGAAAATGTTCATTAATTAAAAAATTGAACAGAAAAATGTTATAAATGACTTTTGAAAAAAAAAAAAAGCAGTCTAATTCGTATGACCCCTCGACAGTGACAGAGTGTAAATGTAGTACAACTTGTTTTATATTTCAATAGACCCATATTTATAGAAAGTTGCCACTTTCAAAATTATCAGGAATTTTAAGATCTTCCTCTTATGCTACCCATCCCAGGACTAAAACTTAATTATTGCCCTAGAACAAAGAGCAGTTACATGTTTTGGACGAGGTGCCATTCCAACCCCCATAACCAATACTACGAGCCCAGTGTCTAATATGTCTGTTTCTGTCATTGCTGCTCACTAGCATGGAGTTTTTCTGATGTCAACTTATCTTGTCTTGCAATGTGGTTGAGTTTATATTACACTTAACTATAAAAATCATCTTAGAAAAATTCCTTGACAAGCAACTCTGTGCCATTAAGATACTATTTGTGTACAAGGTACATAGCACGCCAGGCTAAAATGCATAAAGAAGAGCTTATTATTTTGTTTTATACCTTTGTTTGAATTTATGGCCTGCATTTTTTTTTTCCCCTCAAAGTTACATTTTCTATTCCTTTGTTTAAGATCACCCAGAGAGAAAGAGAAAAATGCCTGACATTGAAATCTGTTTGGTAGGAGGTGAAATGGAGCGAGATGTTATAGTCAGTGAAATGTGTTACAAAATCAAGCTGTACTTGCATTTGTCTTTGAAATTTCAATAAATCTTAATGAGGAGTGAATGTATAACTGAAGGTTAGTTGTCTTAGGAAAGGTATTTAGCCATTATCTTGCAGCTACAGGAAAGTAAAACTTTAAGAAGAAACAATTTGCTGGCTCCTTACGCTGATGTACTCCATAGGAACTAATATATTTTTGACTGGAAACTTCTTTATCTTCTACTATTTTCATTGATTGACCGGATTAAAAGGAACTGATGACACAGTATATATGAAAGTACTCAGTAAACCAAAAGATACCACCATGTATGGTGCTAATTATAGCAATGATAACAATAATAACAACATGATTATGGTTATGAAAATGATGTCTATAGTTTACTAATTGCATAAATGTGCTAATGTGGGCTGATAGTGTACCATCATCCTCAAATCTGCACTAGATTTAGACTTCTAAAAAAATGCCATTTGAAGACTTCTGAGTGAAAATCTATGCCTACTCACCGGAATGACATACAGTCATACACTGTGTGGAATGTTTCTTACTACCGTGCATTTATTCATGTATTTCTACATATGCTACATACTAGCCAGTTATTCACTTTCTGTAAATATTATTTTAATGTTTTGAAAAGTGAATGCCATTTTGGCCTATATGAACTCTGCTGATTGCTTTGATTAACTCATAGATTTTATTAAACTCTAAGACGAATAAGAAATAATCATAAATGACAAAGAACAAACTTTGAAAACGACATCATTCTGAAAACTTTCAGACTTGAGAATTTTTCTCCTTATTAAATCTCACATTTTGCATATGTTAATAGTAATATTTGTTAAATCATTTATTAGTTTTTCTCTGTAGACCGGCTATTATTTCCTCTGCTACTCATGATTTAATAATGCTATGGATATTTAAAGGAAGTAAGTGTATTTTACTTCCTGATGAAATGGATGGACATGCAAGTTTTCTTCATGGGTACTTTCCTACTGAAGAGATCTAGAGAGACAAAAAAAAAAAAAAAAAAACAGTTATCAAGAGAGCAGAAAAATTATAAAATTTTAGTTATAATAGCTACATTAAAATACAATGTTTCTCAATTTTGCATTTTATCATTTTTAAAATAACTTATTTTTTCATTACTACAAAATAAAATTTCCTTTTTTTATGTACAGTTTAATAAATTTTAACACATACATAGATTCATGTAATTACGACCACAATCAGAATACGGAACAGTTTTATCACACACAGATTTTTTCTCATGATATCCATTTTTAGTGATACCCTCCCCTCCCACCTATCCGCTGGCAACCTGTGATCTATTCTTCAACAGCACATGTCTGTCTTTTTGAGAATACCATACACAAATGGAATCATGAAATATGAAACCTATTGAGATTGCCTTCTTTCACTCAGCATAATCCTTTGAAGTTATTGAATGTATCAATAGTTCATTTCCTTTTACTGCTGATTAGTGTTCCATTGCGTAGATGAACTGTAGTTTCTTTATCCTTTCACTCATCGAAGCAATTATGGAGGATGCTGCTGTAAACCATGATGTGCATGCTTTTATGTAAACCAAAGTTTTTATTTCCCTAGGTAACTAACCAGGAATGGGATTGCTGGGTCATTTGGTAAGAGTGTGTGTGTGTTCTACAAGATGTACCCAAACTTTTCCAGAGATATTGTGCCATTTTGTGTTCTCAACAGCATTGTATGAAGGTTCCATTTGCTCCACATCCCACACTATGATTAGAATTTTTTTTTATTGTGCTTTAAGTGAAAGTTTACAGCTCAAGTTAATTTCTTATTCAAAATTTGATAAAAATATTGTTTTCTAACATTGATTGCAATCCCCACAACGTGACAGCATGCTCTCCCTTTCCACCCCAGGTTCCCTGGGCCCATTCAATTAGTTCCTGTTCCTTCCTGCCTTCTCATCCTGCTTTTAGATAGGAGCCGCCCATTTGGTCTCGTGTATTTGTGTTTTTAAATTTTTTTTAATTGTACTTTAGATGAAGGATTACAGAGCAAACTAGTTTCTCATTAATTAATACACACATTGTTTTGCGACATTGGTTGCCAACCCCACAACATGTCAACACTCTCTCTTTCTTGACCTTGGGTTCCCCATTACCAGCTTTCCTGTACCTTCCCGCCTTCTCGTCCTTGCCCCTGGGCTAGTGTACCCATTTAGTCTCATTTTGTTTTATGAGACTGTTTAATCTTTTTTTGGACAGTGAACCTCAGAGATGACTTCATTACTGAGCTATCAGGGTGTCTGGAGGCTATGCTATCAGGGTTTCTCCAGTCTCTGTCAGACCAGTAAATCTGCTCTTTTTTATTTTGTGAGTTAGAATTTTGCTCTACATTTTTCCTCAGCTCTGTCCAGGACCCCCTATCGTGATGCTTGTTAGAGCAGTCTGTGGTGGTACGTGGCACTATCTAGTTGTGCTGGAGTCAGCCTTGTGGAGGCTGTGGTAGTTGTGTTCCATTAGTTGATTAGAAGTTTTCTTGATTGTAAGTAGAGTTTACTCTTTTAAATATGAGAAGTCTGTAGACAATTTGATGAAGAAATGTAGTTCTTATAGATAACACCAGAATCACCTTCTATGAGATTAAAATGTTGGAAGACATTTTTAAGAGATTCATCATTTTCCAAATTTCAATATATAAAGTTGAGAATATAAAATCTACTCCGTAATTTCAGATACAAATCATTTGAACCGGTTTGGAAATAGAGACCTAGAGACTGCAAATGACTTACCCAGTTTATAAATAGAGGGCTAAAGAGTACAGAACATAGGTACAATTGTGTAAAGAATTAAACCAGGTTGCCATTATTTTGGGTAGGTTCCCTTTCCAATATACCACACAGCAATATTTTCTTATTTATTTTCACTTTTGGGACATATCATTTTTTAAAATACTTTTTTTTTTCTTTTAATCTTATGAGGAGAAGAGAAATGATTACATATCAGTTGCATAGTTCAGTCTAATGCATAGCATCCAGCAATCACAGGAGTTTATAATGTTGACATGGTAGGAGTTGGTTCAAGTGAAGGAGCTGACAATAAAATGCAGAATAGATGATCACTGAACTCTAGAAGAAATTAAAAGAAAACATACAAAGTGAAATAAAAGAAAAAATAAAGATTTGAAAAAACAAGATGAAAATGTCTAACATAGATGCAACATGAGTTCCAGAAGATAAGAGAAAGGATGGATAGAAGCAATTTATGATGATTAATGGTGAAGAATTTTCCAAAACACACACTCAAAAAGTAAAGCAAGCCCCACACAATAAAGAAATTCAAAGCACAACACAAGTACTCTCATCATGACAAAAGTTGTGGAAAGTAAAGATGAAATTTGAAAAGCAACTTTCACATAGACCAATGGAACAGAATCAAGAACTGAGATGTAAATCCATCCATGTATGGTCAGCCGATATTTGACAAAGGACCAAAGACCATTAAATGGGCCAAAGACAGTCTTTTTAGCAAATAGTGCTAGCAAAACTGAATGGAAGATGGAAGCAACCTAAGTGTCCATTAGCAGATGAAAGTATAAACACATTATGATACATACTTACAGTAATACTATGCTGTTGGCAGTTTTTTGTTTGTTTGTTTTTTCCAAGGTTTTATATGTGTCATCTCATTGTCTTCTTGCCTGCATAGTTTCTGCCAAGTAATCACAGTTTAGCCTTTTTTTTTTCTCCTTTTAAGTGACTTTTGGTTTACTGAAGCTGCTTTGAGGATTCTCTCTTTTTCTTTAATTTTGGCAGGTGTGATTATGATGTCTTGATAACTTTCTTTTGAGGTCTATCCTACATGGGGCTCATTAAGCTACTTGGATGGTTAGCTTTTTGTCTTTCATGATATTTGGAAACATTTCTGTCAGCAAATCTTCAACAATTTTCTCTGTGTTTTCCATTTTCTCCCCCATTTCTAAAACTCCTACCATGCACAAATTTTTGCCCTTGAATGTGTCCCACATAATTATTAGATTTTCTTTATTTTTCCCCATTCTTTTCTCTGATTTTCCTTAAACAAAAGTGTCCATGGATTTGTCTTTGATCTTGCTGATTCTCTCTTCCATTGTTTCTAATTTGCTACCAAGATCTTCTATGAGGTTGTTCATTTCTGAAATTTTGTTGTTTATCTCTTGGATTTCTAGTTGCTGTTTTTGTATTACTTCTGGTCATTTATTTATTTTGACATTTTGTTCTTGTATTATTTTCTTCAATTCTTTTACTGCTTTGTCAGTGTTTTCCTTGCATTGGCTATGTTTTTGTTTGTTTTGTCTGTGTTTTCCATGATTTTGTCTGTTTTTTCCTTGGTTTTGTCTGTGTTTTTCTTAATCTCTTGGAGAGCTCTAAATATTAGTATTCTGAATTCCATTTCAGGTAGTTCCACTGCCTTTTCTTCTACCAGGTCACCTGGTTCTTTGTTTTGGTCACTTGCTGAAACCAACTTGTCCTGCTTTTTTTGCGTTTTGATATTGCCTGCCATTTCTGGGACATTAAGGTATTATTTTATTTATTGACTGGCTGCATGTTCATTTTTTTCATCCTGCTTTTTGTTTTGTTTTGGTATGTTAGGACATGTAGGCCAGATGTGCTTTGATGCTTGCTCATTTTGGGGCACAATAGCTCTCAACACCTTGTCCAGGTTTGCAGGACAGCAGCAGGCAGGGAAAGACTGCTTCACTGTACACTGGTTTGGTGAGGCACCCCAGGGCAGACTTGGTTGGTGCTGTCTGCTTCTGGATTTAGATCGAAAGGTGAGGGAGCACTCACAATTCCTCGCCAGATGGGCAGGGGTGTCTGATGAGGAGTGGTATGGGCTTGCTTCCCATCTTTCAACAGGTGGTTGAGTGATGGGAGGGGAGGTTGGTGCAGGCCCAGTGCAGCCAATATTTGGTTATTAACCATGTGTCTATTGCCAAACAAGGGTATATATCAATACTGGGCTTGTAGCCTTGGTTGGCAATATGCTTGTCTAGATTTAAGTACTGGCCCCTGCCAGTCTAGTTAAGCAGTTGCACTCTCTAGGTCTCCACTGTTCTAACCAGCCTTCATTTTCTTTCTACTTAGAGGCTGATTATTAGTTATCACCATCCTAAAACTTGCTATATTATCTAGGTAATGTTACCTTTCTGGTGTCTGGTGACATGCAAAATTGAGACCTACTGCCCTGGAGTAAGAGCCTTGGCGGTGCAGTGGTTAAGAGCTTAGCTGCTAATCAAAAGGTTGGCAGTTCATACCCAACAGCCACTCCTTGAAAACCCTATGGGGGAGTTCTACTCTATCCTGTAAGATCACTATGAGTCAGAATTGACTCGATGGCAACTGGTTTGTTTTTTGGGGTTTGGTGCTGGAGTAAATGCTTGGCCTTCAATGTTCTTCCCTAAATCATTATGCATCATGTATGAAATTCCATTCACCCTTATTTTTTAACTTTCCAACTTGTATTGCTCACAGTTTTACATGTTGGGAATGTATTTTTTGAATATTTATGCCACATAAGAGGCTAATGGAGAAGGACTTCACAATTCTTCTCTGACCATCTCAAAATATATTTCTTCTATCTTTTTTGGGGGGGGCGAATCCACCTGTTGCTTTTCATTCTTATGCATTTGGGGGGGAAGGGAAGTACTTTTTGTTTTGTTTTTATCATTGCAGTCACTGTGCTCTTTTTTTTTGTATAAAGAATTAATGGAGTCAATTATGTCAAAACTTTGTAGGCACTGTCTACTTGTTCTGGTTAATAGTATGGCATTTAATGAGTAATCAGACTATATTCTTAAATCAATATTTTTTTATCATTTATTTAGTAGAAAATATCTCTAGAGAGTAGCAAATAATCTGTACACTTGCCGCTTTGATTTTTCTATTTTCTTGGGGATATTTTAAGGAGAGATGGAAGAAATTAGGATTTGGAATGGGAAAAAATGGCAAAATATTACTATTGACAGAGATTATCTGTTTACTTGTTTGTCTCTCAGATTCTTTCCTAAATTCTTTGAGGCCTGGTCTTTGAATCCATGAGCCTAGAAGTTACTGACAAATGGTAGTCATTCAGTAAATATTTATTGAGTAAACCTTCTTTCTATGGATTCCACCTACTCTGAATCGACTTATGTCTACCTTTATAAAACTTGTTGAGCTTAGGAAAGCCATAAATATCTTAGATCTTCCAAACTCTTTTCCCTAGAGTAATGCTTGATTTCACTTTATACATATAAGTGAAAGTTAAAGGGTATACAAGAAAAGAAAGGAGGAAAGGAATCCTCAATGGCTTCTCTTATATAGACTAGATGGTCCTCTTATATAGAGAAGTATGTATTTCCCTTGTTGAAGCATTGTACCAGTGAGTAAAGTTACCAAGTTTCTTTACTAGAGTCCACTGGCATGTATTTCAATAAAGCAGTATGGTCCCTAAACTGATAGTAAAATAATAACATATAACAATTTTGGAAAACTGGAAATAAAATAATTTCTAAAGAAATTGAACGAATACAGCTCTCATGTTATTCTCCAGGACTAAAGAAATACGTATGAGATTTATAAATGCATAAATATATTTAATTCCATCCATAAAATTGAGAATAAGTTGGCTATTTAACCAGAAGATAAAACTAGGAAATTCAAAATCTAGAAAAGATATATACCAGACAGATTGCATTTACAACATAATTTATCCTGCTGCTTCTGAAAACATGAAGCAGTAATCTCACACTTGTAAAAGAATGTTTGAGAAAACTCTCCGGTAACTACTATTATCTAGGAATGTCATTACAAAAATCCTTTACTAGCTAGGCTTATGTTTGAGAAACAATTTCCTCAGAAGAGATGTCAAATTATACTAAGTAATTATTTTGATCCATACCTTGCCACTTGACAGCTTATTTAAGTGGAACAATTGTCTTTGTGGCATTTAATATCAATGTATATGAAAGAAAAAAAAATATAGCTTGCAACATTCAGACATTTTCTTCAAGTTATCAGTCAGTAGTGGTAAGTGTTGACTTGGGGTGGGGCAAGCTCACTGTATGCATGTGATTGTCAAATGGCAGTGTTTTAAACACTGATGTTGTGAAATTTTGTTATTCTGCATATTTCTATTTGTGCCTGTTTATGCACATACACATGTCGCAACAAAATGAAGTGTGGTACATGGACTAAAATCCTGAGATCACAATCAAAACTTGTAAATGTTGGAAATTTATTATAAGTCTAATTAAACTATTTGGAAGCTAGCTCCATTATCTATAAAATGATCAACTATATATAACCTGTTTTATTTACAAATTTGATGTCAAGATGAAACATGCTAATAAATTTAAAAGTTATTTTGAAAAGTTTTAAATACCTTTTGTTTATGGACATTTTTGTAAAGCTTTTTAGATAAATTATTTTGCCAACCTCTCAATATATCATTCTCTACACATCTCATGCATACTGCTAAGCAAAATTTTCTACACCTTTTTTTTTTTAATTAGTTATTATACCAGGGACCTTTCTGAAAAGCAATTTTAAATAATAAGGTAATAAAAGTAATTTTATTACACCTCTAGTCCAACATTCTAGAAAAAGAGTATGAACTTTCCTCACCAGAAATTGTTAGCCTATTGATGAATCTTTCCACCCCTATCTGCATCTTCATTTCATTTAGTGTGGCCTGTGCAAAACCTTTATTTAGCAATTTAGTATTGTGAATATAAGGATACGTGTCTTTAAATGTTTGGCCAGGAACTGATATTTCATCATCTTAGACATTGTGCCATTATGTTGCCTTATACAATGTAATTATCTCATGTTTTGACAAAAGGATTTCTAACTGCCTGTTGAAAATTTTAACAGACACATCTTTTATATGTTCAGATTACAAATTATTTGATTCAATACTAGATGGTTCTTTTCTTAAAAAAGGAATTATTTCAGTATTTTTACAGATATAGATATGTTTCTTGATTTTAACAGACCAGTTCAAATATTCCAGAAGATAAAATACACAACATAATAGCCATCTATTTTTTTTTAATAGCCATCTATACTTAAGAACAAACACGTGAACATTTTTTCTTCATTGAATCTATTATATAACTTTAGAACATTCATCCAATTAATGAATTGTAAATAGGTTATTTGTTATAAAAATAACCATGTATTTGGATCAAATAATTGCTTCCAAACTTGGTGAATTTTTTTTTTTTTTAAAGTAGGTTTGACTGATGTGGTATGGCCACATAATAAAAAGATGCACGAAAATTCTGAGTGGATTATTTTCCGTAATTTCTCAACTACTGTGCAATTTCAGGGAATGATATTAAGCTCTTATTAAGAACGCTTCATTTTTTTACAAATACATCTGATTTTTAGCGTACAGAAAGAGCTTGAATTTTTTTAACAAATTGTTTTAAATCTATGTTTCTGTTTTTAAAACGATCTCAAAGACTAACAACAAATTTACATTCTAATTCTAGAGCATGAAACTCAAATTCAGTGGTGGTGTGGAATAAGGGAAAATATTATGCATATTAAGTTCCCTAAGTTTTTTTCTTTTTTTTTTTTTTTATTGTAGTTTAGATGAAGGGTAACAGAATAAGCTAGCTTCTCATTAAACAATTAGTCCATATATTCTTTTGTGACATTGGTTGCCAACCCTATGACATGTCAACACCCTCCCCTTCTCGATCTTGGGTTCCCTCTTACAAGCCTTCCTGTCCCCTCCTGCCTTCTTGTCCTTGCCCCTGAGCTTGTGTGTCCATTTAGTCTCATTTTGTTTTATGGGCCTGTCTAATCTTTCGCTGAAGGGTGAGGATCAAGAGTGAGTTCATTACTGAGCCAAAAGGGTATATGGGGACCATGCCCTTGGGGTTTCTCCAGTCTCTGTCAGACCAATAAGTCTGGTCTTTGTGTGTGTGTGTGTGTGTGTGTGTGTGTGTGTGCGTTAGAATTTTGTTCTACATTTTCTCCAGCTCTGTCTGAGACCCTCTATTTTGATCCCTGTTAGAACATTCGGTGGTGGTGGCTGGGCATCATCTAGTTGTGCTGGACTCAGTCTGATGGAAGCTATAGTACTTGTGGTCTATCAGTCACTTGGACTAATTTTTCCCTTGTGTTTTTGGTTTTCTTTATTCTCCCTTGCTCCAGATGGGGTGAGACTAGTTGAGTATCTTAGATAGCCACTTACAAGCTTTTAAGACCCCAGAGGCTACTCACCAAAGGAGAATGTAGAAGTTCCCTAACATTTTTATTCAATACCTAAGTGATATTAATTTGCAAAAGAAAGCATATTGCTTTGGGAGTTAGGTGACCTGGATTCTGGGCTTTGCCTTAATTTTTTTTCATCTGTCTTCAGGAAATAAATTATTACATAATAAAGTAAACATTTTTATGATTTAAAATCTGAGAAATTATTTGTCTATATTTGACTTTATTTTTTTCTCATACATCTTTCTGTTGATAACTTATGTTTTCAATTTCACATCAAACTTACCAAGTGAATTCTATACAGCTAGAAATCAGTTCAGATTTCTTTGACTTCTCTTCCTCTACCTCTGTTAACTTCAGTCAACTCAACACATTTTGATGCAACTATTACAAAGTATTTTATTAATGTTTTTCTGAAATATAAGATGACTATGTTTAAAAAACACGTCTGTAGTTTATCTGTTCTCCAGTACTAAGAAAACTGTCAAATAAAAGATAACAGAATGCTTTGTTTTTAGACTTTTTAAATCTACTTAAACAGCTTTTTAGACTTATTTAACATAGTTTTTTTTGAATAATATAGCACTTTTTAAAACAAAATTGAAGTCTCAACCTTATCAACAAGTTAAAGTGTAGTATAAAAATATTGTTTGAACCGTTCATGAAGTAGTTGCTGACATGTTGCTATAGTACTGCACAATAGTGTATATTTCCTACAAACAAGGACATTTTCATACATAAACAAAATATAACCATTAAAACCAGGAATTAACATTCATACATCATTCCATTCTAATATTCAGACCCCATTAAAAATTGCCAGTTGTCCCATAATGTCCTTTAAAGCATCAAGTTCTACATCATTTGTCAGCTTTAGTTACCATGTCTGTTTAGCCTGGAGCAGTTCCTGAGCCTTCCCTTGGGTCTTATGATTTTGAAAAATTTAAAGATTATAGGTCAATGGTTTTTCTATAATATTGCATAATTTTATTTTTCTGATATTTCTGCATGTGTTTTGTGTATCATCCTTGGGGGGACTATCACAGAAGCGATGCTTCTTTCTTCTTATCACAGACTATTGGTGGCACATGCTTTTTCTGTGCTCCATTCACAATGATCTTCACTTGCTGGACTTGATTAAGGTTGTACCTGCCACCTTTCTGTATTGCATCATTTCTGTCATTGTGCTTAATAACTATTGGAGGTCATATATGTTACCAAAGAAGATAAAATAGCATTTTTTTCCAGAGTAATTATAAAGAATTTTGAGAGAAAAAGATTAATAAAGATGAAATAAAGATTTTGTTTCATAAAGTAGCACTCATTTTTCCAAAGAAATAGCCTTCCTCATGTGAAATTACTGTAGTTTAACTTCTTAAAAATTTAACTAATACAATAATTATAATAATATTTTGGTAAACCCAGTAAACCCTCTTAGGCTTTTTCAGTTGTACTTTTATATTTGTCTATTATAAAATTTATTTAATATTACTCATTTTGTGCTTTCTCATACAGTTTTGAATAATAATAACTTTTCTGCTGTATTACCCGTGTTGGATTTTGGTTACTTAGCAACTTTTAAAAAATGTTGTGAGAAGACATAATTAGTTCCATTAAAGTCAAGAATCTTACAAGTAAATGTAAGTAATTGAGCTCTATTTGGTAGAATGGAAAATGCATTCAAAGGATTGGGAAGAAATATTTTCTCCATAAATGTATCTCTAATTTATAGAACTGTCAGCATTGCCTCATTTTACTCTTACACAGAATAAAATATATTGCCACTCAAATTATTTTATTAAAAATATGTTCTATTTAAGTATGACAGGAATAATTTAATAACTAAATTTAATTCAACTCTAAGGTAATGAGACTAGGTTTATATCTTGTCAAATCAATGAGTGTTCCAATAATTTCTTCTACATCAGAGTTTTTTTCACAGTATCATGGAAAAAAGAAAGTGAGAGAGAGATGAGAGAAAGAGAAAGAATGGAAGAAAGAAAAATAAATAAACAAAAGAGAGAGAGAGAAAGGACAGGAGGGAGGGAAACAAGAATGGAGAAAATCCCCTGGACACCCTTTTAACTGAGTACTGAATCACTCCTGAGATTCATCCTTCAGCCAAAGATTAGACAGGCCCATAAAACAAATAATAATACATGTAGCTCAGCCATGTGTGCAAGACTAATGGGTACACCAGCCAAGGGCAAGAACAAGAAGGCAGGAGGGGACAGGAAACCTGGTATGAGAAACCCAAGGTTGAGGAGGGGAGAGTGTTGGCATGTGCAGTTGGCAACCAATGTCACAAAACAATGTGTATTAATTGTTTAATGAGGAATTAATTTGCTCTGTAAACCTTTATCTAAAACATAATTAAAAAAAAAAAAGAAGAAAATTAAAAAAAACTCATCGTGACTCTTTAGGATTTGGAGCTAGCAAATAATTTCTCAGAATATACTAAGTTGGGTTACCCAGGTTTCTTGATAAAGCCATTAGGTCATGAAGTTTAAGAAAGAAGCCACAAAAATGAAACCTAATTAAAAAAAATCCTATCTTTATCTTTTCTTATATAATAGGTCCATATGTTAAAGACCACTTTGAAATATGCTCCCCAATTTCTGCCCTCAAAACAAAGAACCGCATGATCTTGCTTATTGAAAAAATAAAATGTAAAACATAAGAAAAAAGAAAGATTCTGACATTTTGATTAATATTTTATGCCAATAAATCTTGTGAAATTTTACTTATAGGCATTAATATAAAATTACATTGAAATATCTGTTTTAAAATACCTGTTTTGTTTGTGATTGGTAAGCTTTGGAAAGTAGAATTCATGGTGTTCAAATAAATTTCATAAAATTTTCTCTGACCACATTTACACAGAGCAGTGAATAGAAAGAAGCACAGTAAATTACCTAAAAATTTAGGCAATGACTTTTCTTAGTAAGAACATTATTATTTCAGTTAATAAAGGAATATTTATGTTTAATATATTATAGTTGGAGTATGAGGTTTTACCCAAAATCACAGGTAAATAAGTGCATATTTTGAAAAAATGTAAATTTGTATTTTTAATTATTTTGTATTGAAATATTATATGTACAATAGAGTGCAGAGTAAAGTACACAGTTAAGTGTAAATACTGACCCCAAAAATATCATCTAATAATCTATGCTGACTACTTTCAACATAGATTAGTTTTCTCTTTTTAAAATTTTTGCTTAGGCATATATGTACTTTTTTATGAGTCTTGATTCTTTTGCTTAATTTCATGCACATGGATACAGCTCTGGAAGTCCTCACTTGTCTATGCCACAAAATTTGGAAGACAACTACTTAGTCAACCAACAAGAAGAGATTCATATTTATGCCTAGTCCAAAGAAAGGTGATCCCACAAAATGTGATAATATTCCAACAATATCATTACTATTGCACTCAAGTAAAATTTTGCTGAAGATTATTAAAAAGCTGTTGCAGCAGTACATTTATAGGGAACTGCCAGAAATTCCAGCTGAATTCAGAAGAACATGAGGAATGAAGGATATCATTGTTGATGTCAGATGGATCCTTGCTGAAAGCAGAGACTACCAGAAAGATGTTTACCTGTTCTTTATTGTCTATGCAAAGACATTTGACTCTGTGGATTATAACAAATTGTGGAAAACATTGCAAAAAATTGCTGTTCCAGAACACTTACTTGTGCTCATGAGGAATCTGTACATAGATCAATAGGCAGTCTTTGGAACAGAATAAGGAGATACTGCCTGGTTTAAAGTCAGGAAAGGTGTGTCAGGGTTGTATCCTTTCACCACATTTATTCAATCTGTATGCTTAGTAAATAATCTGAGAATTTGGACTATATGAAGAAGAAGGGAGCCTCGGGATTGGAGGAAAACTCATTAAAAACCTGTAATAATGCAGATGATACAATTTTGCTTGCTGAAAGTGAAGAAGACTTGAAGCACTTACTGATGAAGATCAAAGATCACAGCTTTCAGTATGGATTACACCTCAACATAAAGAAAACAAAAATCCTCAAAACTGGACCAATAAGCAACCTCATGATAAACAGAGAAAAGTTTGAAGTCATCAAGGGTTTCATTTTACTTGGATCCACAATTAACATCCATGGAAGCAGCAGTGAAGAAATCAAAAGCTGCATTGCATCGGGTAAATCTTCTGTAAAAGACCTCTTTAAAGTGCTGAAAAGCAAAGGTGTCATTTTGAGGACTAAGGTATATGCCTGACCCAGCCAAGCTGTTTTCAATCACCTCATGCATGTGAAAGCTGGACAAAGAATAAGGCAATTCAAAGAAGAATTAACGTCTTTCAGTTATGGAGTCAATAAAGAATATTAATATATCTTGAACTGCCAAAAGAATGAGCAAATCTGTCTTGGAAGGAGTACAGCCAGAATGCTCCTTAGATGCGAGGAAGTATGCATAAATGTGTTGTTATGTATGTGTATACTTACTTTTAAGTCTTCTTATATATAACCAAACAGCCAACAGTGTGATTATAATCTTGGACCAGCTCTGCCAACTCATGACAGCAAATAGCACTAGCCAAAGCTCTCTTGTTCCTGTCTAAGAGTATGATGATCCAATACAGGAACAAAAAAAAACCTTTCGTATACCATAACAGCATGCCAGCCAGGCCAACAGATTTTGTCTAGCCTCAATGCTGCACTAGTCTAAAGTTAGTCCCTGTCCTACCTGCATCAGCTACAATTGTCTGAGAGAGGTGCCCTACCCTGGCAATTTTCCTTTTCTATATATAAATAGAATTGTATTGGCTACAACATGCACAGAACTGCTGTCTTGAAGCTTTAAAGGGAGATTTTCATGTAAGGTCCTTTCTTGAAGTTTTCCTTTTCCATATATTAATGGAATTGTGTTTGCTATAACTTGTACAGGACTGCTACATTGAAATTTGAGAGAGCAGTTTGTATGTAATTTTTCTTTCTTCTAATTTCCTTGAATATTTGGCTTTAAGTTTACTCTGGCTTTAAAAATTAAGTCAAAGAGTATTTCTCAGAAATCACTTTCTGGAAAATACTGTGGAAGAGTATGGATCTTCTCAACTTGACTTCCAAAGTAGTTGTTGGCACCAGTAAGCAGGTGAGTCTGAGCATGACTGATAAAAAGAAGGGTGGGGCCAAGATGGCTGACTAGGTAGAAGCTACTCGGATCCCTCTTGCAAAAAAGACTTGGAAAAACAAGTGAATCGATCACATACATTACAATCTACGAACCCTGGCCATCAAACACAGATCTAGGGAGTTGACCTGAGTGACAGAGACTGAGAATGAGCAACCACGGGGAAGCAACGACTGTTTTTGGAGCCTGGAGCCAGAGTCCCATTCAGAAAACCTTGGCGCCGGGCTTTGGACTGGGTGCAGGGGAGCTGAGCGGGGCATCCTGAGATGACGCAAACACGGGACTCAGCCCTAGGCCCCTGAAGTGACCTTGGGGGAAACCCAGCCAGTGCACGCAGGCATTGCAGCAACTCGGCTGACAGGAGAAGAAGTCACCAGCAGGCAGCGACTGGTTTTGGAGCCTGGAGTGCGGCATCCCAGCAGGTGAACCTTGGCACAGGGCTTTGGACTGGGAGGAGAGGAACTGACCACGGCTTCTGAGACAACACAAGCACAGGACGCGGGCCTGACCCTTGGGGGCAATCTCTACCCAGCCAACACACACAGGCTACACACCCCTCAGGAATCTCAGATAAAACAGTCATCACCAAGCAAGATAAGTAACTTTGTCTATATTCCAGGGTGCTGCTCTCTCCCATCTATCTGATCCCTTCCCTCCCCTTCCCAGGAGGCTTCATTAACGTTGGAATTTCCTGAGCCAGAGAGTGAAGTGCTCTGCAGTTTTTTTTTTTGTTTTTTTGTTTGTTTGTTTTTTGGTCTTTTCCTAACCCATTCTCCTGGCCTGAGAGAAGCAGCTACAAAAAACCCAGGGATCAAAAATCCTTCCATGACTTCCCAAAATTGGACTAAAAATACAGAACCAGCTCCAGCCAAGCATATTAGATCCACTGTCTTGGGCTTTCATCCCTACAGGGAACTAGGTGGCTATTATAATGCAAAGGCAAATCTGATAGGGATCTGACTGTAATTGTTTTAGTGGATTACTGGAAAGACAAGTTTCCCAGATCTGATATCTCTGCTTTTTAAAGAGAGCCCTCACTGACCCACAATGGGGAACTGAGGGCTGAAGCTCCCCCCAGACCACCTAGACTCCTGCCATAGGGGTCTGAGGATGGTGACACCTACCAATCTGTAGAGGTACATGCATTGGGTGCCTAAGGTACAACTGCAGAGCCCACCCACCAAAGTGCTTTAGGAATAGAGACATACATACCTCACTAGCACTTCGGGGAAGCCAGTCAGCATCCTGCCCCCCTGAAGTGTGACCCCCCTGCTGCTACTACAATCTGGTGCACACAAATATCACCACTACTCCTCTAGGTGGATAGGTCACAGTCTACATCACACACTTGGTGACACAAAATCAGATTCTAGTCAAGAATAGTGAATGGACTCTTAGGCTTAAATATCTGGTAAGCCCAAACCAGCAGGTAATAGGACATAAGTGATTCAAGGGCTACAACAATCAAGACAGCGCAGTCTAGTAGCCCATCTACGTATATTGAAAGAAAACAAAACAAGATAAGACTCAGTAAGCAAATATAAAATAAATCATTACAATACCTTATAGATGGCTAGGAGACAGCAGTCGATATCAAACCACATAAAGAAGCAGACCACGATTGCTTCTAAAACTCACCAAAATTAAAGAATCAAAATCTTTCCCAAATGAAGATACAATCCTGGAATTGTCAGATGCAGAATATAAAAAACCAATTTACAGAATGCTTCAAGACATCAGGGATGACCTCAGAAATGAAATAAGGCAATCTACAGAAAAAGCCAAGGAACACACTGATAAAGCAGTTGGAGAAATCAAAAAGATTGTTCAAGAACATAGTGGAAAAATTAATAAGTTGCAAGAATCCAGAGAGACAGCGTTCAGAAATCCAAAGGATTAACAGTAAAATTACAGAATTAGACAACTCAATAGGAAGTCAGAGGAGCAGAATCGAGAAATTGGAATACAGAGTGGGGGACCTGGAGGATAAGAGAATTGACACCAATATAGCTGAAAAAAATCAGATAAAAGAATTTAAAAAAATGAAAAAACCTTAAGAATCATGTGGGACTCTATCAAGAAGAATAACTCATGTGTGATTGGAGTTCCAGAACGGGGAGGGATAACAGAAAATACAGAGAGAATAGTTGAAGATCTGTTGGCAGAAAACTTGCCCAACATCATGAAATATGAAAGGATATCTATCCAAGATGCTTATCGGACCCCATTTAAGATTGATCCAAAAAGAAATTCACCAAGACATATTATCATCAAACTTGCCAAAACCAAAGATAAAGAAAAAAATTTAAAAGCAGCCAGGGAGAAAAGAAAGGTCTCCTACAAAGGAGAATCAATAAGTTCAGACTACTCAGCAGAAACAATGCAGGCAAGAAGGCAATGGGGTGACATATACAGAGCACTGAAGGAGAAATAACTGCCAGCCAAGGATCATATATCCAGCAAAACCCCCTCTAGAATATGAAGGCGAAATTAAAAAATTTACAGATAAACACAAGCTTAGAGAATTTGCAAAAACCAAACCAAAGCTACAAGAATACAAAGGAAATTGTTTGGTCAGAAAATCAATAATGTCAGATACCAGCACAACACAAGGTCACAGAACAGAACATCCTGATATCAACTTAAATAGGGAAATCACAAAAACAAATTAAGATTAATTGTAAAAAGAAAAAAAATGCTCAAAACAGGAAATCATTGAAGTCAATACGTAAAAGATCACAATAATCAAAAAGAGGGACTAAATACAGGAGGCATAGAACTGCCATATGGAGAGGAAAACAAGGCAATATAGGACAATACAAGTTAGGTTTTTACTTAGAAAAATGGGATAAATATTAAGGTAACCACAAAGAGGTCTAACAATTCCATAACTCAAAATAAAAACCAAGAAAAACAGAACGACTCAGCAAACATAAATTCAACTACTATGAAAATGATGAACACACAATTTACAAAGAAAAATGTCTCAGCACAAAAAAGTAAGTGGAAAAATGAAATTGTCAACAACACACATAAAAAGGCATCAAAATGACAGCACTAAACACATACTTCTCTATAATTACGCTGAATGTAAATGGACTAAATGCACCAATAAAGAGACAGAGAGTCACAGACGGGATAAAGAAACACGATCCATCTATATGCTGCCTACAAGAGACACACCTTAGACTTAGAGACACAAACAAACTAAAACTCAAAGGATGGAAAAAAATATATCAAGCAAACAATAAGCAAAAAAGAGCAGGAGTAGCAATATTAATTTCTGACAAAATAGACTTTAAAGTTAAATCCACCACAAAGGATAAAGAAGGACACTACATAATGATTAAAGGGACAATTGACCAGGAAGATATAACCATATTAAATATTTATGCACCCAATGACAGGGCTGCAAGATACATAAAACAAACTTTAACAGAACTGAAAAGTGAGATAGACACCTCCACAATAATAGTAGGAGGCTTCAACACACCACTTTCAGAGAAGGACAGGACTTCCAGTAAGAAGCTCAATAGAGACACGGAAGACCTAATTGCTACAATCAACCAACTTGACCTCATAGACTTATACAGAACACTCCACCCAACTGCTGCAAAGTATATTTTTTTTTTTCTAGCACACATGGAACATTCTCTAGAATAGACCACATAATAGGTCATAAAACAAACCTTGGCAGAATACAAAACATCAAAATATTACAAAGCATCTTCTCAGACCACAAGGCCATAAAAGTGGAAATAAATAACAGAAAAATCAGGGAAAAGAAATCAAATACTTGGAAACTGAACAATACCCTGCTGAAAAAAGACTGGGTTATAGAAGACATTAAGGAGGGAATAAAGAAATTCATAGAATGCAACAAGAATGAAAACACTTCCTATCAAAAACTCTGGGACACAGCAAAAGCAGTGCTCAGAGGTCAATTTATATCGATAAATGCACACGTACAAAAAGAAGAAAGAGCCAAAATCAGAGAACTGTCCCTACAGCTTGAACAAATAGAAAGGAAGCAACCAAAGAATCCATCAGGCACCGGAAGAAAACAAATAATAAAAACTAGAGCTGAACAAAATGAATTAGAGAACAGAAAAACAATTGAAAGACTTAACAAAGCCAAAAGCTGGTTCTTTGAAAAAATTAACAAAATTGATAAACCATTGGCCAGACTGACTAAAGAATCACAGGAAAGGAAAGAAATGCCCTAAATAAGAAATGAGATGGGCCATATCACAACAGACCCAACTGAAATTAAAAGAATCATATCAGATTATTACAAAAAATTGTACTCTAACAAATTTGCAAACCTAGAAGAAATGCACAAATTCCTAGAAAAACACTACCTACCTAAACTAACACAATCAAAAGTAGAGCAACTAAATAGACTCATAACAAAAAAAGAGATTGAAAAGGTAATCAAAAAACTCCCGACAAAAAAAAGCCCTGGCCCAGACAGCTTTACTGCAGAGTTCTACCAAACTTTCAGAGAAGAGTTAACACCACTACTACTAAAGGTATTTCAAAGCATAGAAAATGACAGAATACTGCCTAACTCATTCTATGAAGCTACCATATCCCTGATACCAAAACCAGGTAAAGACATCACAAAAAAAGAAAATTACAGACCTATATCCCTCATGAACATAGATGCAGAAATCCTCAACAAAATTCTAGCCAATAGAATTCAACAACATATCAAAAAAATAACCCACGAGGACTAAGTGGGATTTATACCAGGTGTGCAAGGCTGGTTTAATATTAGAAAAAATATTAATGTAATCCACCATATAAATAAAACCAAAAACAAAAACCACATGATTTTGTCAATTGATGCAGAAAAGGTGTTTGACAAAGTCCAACACCCATTCATGATAAAAACTCTCAGCAAAATAGGAATTGAGGGAAAATTTCTCAACATAATAAAGGGCATCTATACAAAGCCAACAGCCAACATCACTCTAAATGGAGAGAGCCTGAAAGCATTTCCCTTGAGAACAGGAACCAGACAAGGATGTCCTTTATCACCGCTCTTATTCAACATTGTGCTAGAGGTCCTAGCCAGAGCAATTAGGCTAGACAACGAAATAAAGGGCATTCAGATCAGCAAGGAAGAAGTCAAATTATCTCTATTTGCAGATGACATGATCTTATACCCAGAAAACCCTAAGGAATCCTTCAGAAAGCTCATGAAACTAATAGAAGAGTTTGGCAGAGACTTAGGTTATAAAATAAACATACAAAAATCACTTGGATTCCTCTACATCAACAAAAAGAACATCGAAGAGGAAATCACCAAATCAATACCATTCACAGTAGCCCCCAAGAAGATAAAATATTTAGGAATAAATCTTACCAAAGATGTAAAAGACCTATACAAAGAAAACTACAAAGTACTAGTGCAAGAAACTAAAAAGGACCTACATAAGTGGAAAAACATACCTTGCTCATGGATAGGAGGACTTAACACAGTAAAAAAGTCTATTCTACTGAAAGCCATCTATACACACACTTTCGACCCAAATTCCAATGACATTTTTTAAAATGATGGAGAATCAAATCACCAACTTCATATGGAAGGGAAAGAAGCCCTGGATAAGTAAAGCATTACTGAAAAAGAAGAAGAAAGTGGGAGGCCTCACTCTACCTGATTTTAGAACATACTATACAGCCACAGGAGTCAAAACAGCCTGGTATTGGTACGACAACAGGCACATAGACCAATGGAACAGAATTGAGAACCCAGATATAAATCCATCCACACATGAGCAGCTGATATTTGGCAAAGGCCCAGTGTCAGTTAATTGGGGAAAAGATAGTCTTTTTAACAAATGGTGCTGGCATAACTGGATATCCATTTGCAGAAAAATGAAACAGAACCCATACCTCACACCATGCACAAAAACTAACTCCAAGTGGATCAAAGACCTAAACATAAAGACTAAAACGATAAAGATCATGAAAGAAAAAATAGGGACGTTAGGAGCCCTAATACAAAGCATAAACGGGATACAAAACTTTACTAAAAGTGATGAAGAGAAACCAGATAACTGGGACCTCCTAAAAATTAAACACCTATGCTCATCTAAAGACTTCACCAAAAGAGTAAAAAGACCACCTACAGATTGGGAAAAAATTTTCAGCTATGACATCTCTGGCCAGCGCCTGATCTCTAAAATCTATATGATTCTGTTAAAACTCAACCACAAAAAGACAAACAACCCAATCAAAAAGTGGGCAAAGGATATGAACAGGCACTTCACTAAAGAAGATATTCAGGCAGCTAACAGATACATGAGAAAATGCTCTCGATCATTAGCCATTAGAGAAATGCAAATTAAAACTACGATGAGATTCCATCTCACTCCAACAAGGCTGGCATTAATCCAAAAAACACAAAATAATAAATGTTGGAGAGGCTGCAGAGAGATTGGAACTCTTATACACTGCTGGTGGGAATGTAAAATGGTACAACCACTTTGGAAATTTATCTGGCGTTATCTTAAACAGTTAGAAATAGAACTACCATACAACCCAGAAATCCCATTCCTCGGAATATACCCTAGAGAAACAAGAGCCTTCACACGAACAGATATATGCACACCCATGTTTATTGCAGCACTGTTTACAATAGCAAAAAGCTGGAAGCAACCAAGGTGTCCATCAACGGATGAATGGGTAAATAAATTGTGGTATATTCACACAATGGAATACTACACATCGATAAAGAACAGTGACGAATCGGTGAAACATTTCATAACATGGAGGAACCTGGAAGGCTTTATGCTCAGTGAAATTAGTCAGATGCAAAAGGACAAATATTGTATAAGACCACTATTATGAGATCTTGAGAAAGAGTATAAACTGAGAAGAGCACATACTTTTGTGGTTACAAGTGGGGGAGGGAGGGAGGGTGGGAGAGGGTTATTTACTGATTAGTTAGTAGATAAGAACTACTTTCGGTGAAGGGAAGGACAATACTCAATACAGGGAATGTCAGCTCAACTGGACTGGACCAAAAGCAAAGAAGTTTCCTGAATGAACTGGATGCTTCAAACGTCAGCGGAGCAAGGGCGGGGGTTTGGGGAGTATGGCTTAAGGGGACTTCTAAGTCAATTGGCAAAATAATTCTATTATGAAAACATTCTGCATCCCAGTTTGAAGTGTGGCATCTGGGGTCTTAAATGCTAACAAGATGCCATCTAAGATGCATCAATCGGTCTCAACCCATCTGGATCAAAGGAGAATGAAGAACACCAAGATCACACGATAACTATGAGCCCAAGAGACAGAAAGGGCCACATGAACCAGAGACTTACATCATCCTGAGACCAGAAGAACTAGACGATTCCTGTCCACAACTGATGACTGCCCTGACAGGGAGCACAACAGAAAACCCCTGAGGGAGCAGGAGAACAGTGGAATGCAGACCCCAAATTCTCATAAAAAGACCAGACTTAATGGTCTGACTGAGACTAGAGGAATCCTGGCAGTCATGGCCCCCAAACCTTCTGTTGGCCCAGGATAGGAACCATTCCGGAAGACAACTCATCAGACATGGAAGGGTCTGGACAATGGGTTGGAGAGAGATGCTGATGAAGAGTGAGCTACTTGTATCAGGTGGGCACTTAAGACTGTGTTGGCATCTCCCGTCTGAGGGGAGACGGGAGGGTAGAGAGGGTTAGAAACTGGCAAAACCGTCCAGAAAGGAGAGACTGGAAGGAGGGAGCGGGCTGACTCATTAGGGGCAGAGTAAGTGGGAGTATGGTATATATAAACTTATATGTGACAGACTGACTTGACTTGTAAACTTTCACTTAAAGCACAATAAAAATTATTTAAAAACATAAAATGAAAAGAAAAACACAATACCCACCTGTGATGGTATCAGTTCAACCCTTTTCCATAGAACGGCCACAGTAGTTTGTTATGTGAACAGCAATAAAAAATGCTTATTTTGTTGTGGTTATTTACCTTAATTTTTCCAGATGTAGTTAAATGAGAAATTGTGCTTAAATGTATCAAAATGATTTTGATTATTTTGCCTAGGTATATCTTAGGTACACAGCCAATATTTACTAAATGCTTTTTTTGACAAATATACTAATAATGTAGAAAATTAACCAGTGAAAACAAAGTAACTTGATAATTCACTTAGGTCTAACAGACTCCATTTTAATGGAATCTGAATTATATATATAGTACACTCAATTTCAAATCACATACCTAAGAATGGCCATAAGATTAATACTTAATACAAATACATTCTTTAGTTCCCATAATACATATTTTAGTATTAATAAAGCTTGCTGGTTTTAGATGCTGGCATCATTAGTTGCTAAGACAAATATAAATAATAAATATTATGTAAACTTTAAATGATTTCATTGTAAAGAATACATGTGATCAAGTTATTAGCATACATGTCATCAGGTGGAAACCCTGGTGGCTTAGTGGTTAAGTGCTACAGCTGCTAACCAAAGGATTGGCAGTTCAAATCTGCTGGGCGCTCCTTGGAAACTCTATGGGGTAGTTCTACTCTGTTATAGGGTTCCTATGAGTCAGAATCGACTCGGCGGCGCTGGGTTTGGTTTGGTTTTAGTTTGTCATCAGGTCAATTAAAATTGTCTTTAGATAACGTATATCTGCTAAAATATGATGTTAACAGTTTTATGAATTTAGATACAAATTTGTTACCATGAAATAGCTAATATATATGTATATACAAAAATATAATAAAGTATTAATTACTATTTTCTCATATCAAAAGAGATTAAAAAGTGATTTTGCCTTCTCTTAAGTCGTATCTCCTACTGATTCAGAAGATCAGTAAGATTGTCAGGGTAACAAAGGAACACTGAAACTGAGAAGGTTCTATGAGGAAGAAATTTTTCTTCTAAGTATTTTTACCTAATATGTGGGCAATACAAATTGAGATAAAAAATGGTAGCAATAAAATAAATCACAATAGGAAGTATATAATTTGTTACATAAATCTTTCAATGGAGATATAATTTCCTAACAAACATTAATTTGAACAGGCAATAAATAAAATTTATTTCTATCTATTATGAACTAAAAATCAGTATATTAAAATTTCTATCTAATAATATTTATCTTTTTCTAGAAAAGGAAATAACTAAACAACAGAATTAAGAAAATATGTTATGAATTGGCAAAGGTTTGTGAATGAGCTGGAACTACTATCTTTTGTCAATTGGGCTGTTGTTCTTTCTTGTTTTTAGAACAATTTTTCTTAGTTTAGAATAAGAAATGTTACCTTAACAGGGTTCTGCAGTCTGTGTTCTAAAACATTTATGACACAACGCAATTATTTAAAATTCCAAACAAATTCTAGCAATGTATGAATCATTACTACATTGTTGCTGTGATAAAATGTTAGACGTACCACTTTTTCATTTTCTTTTCTAGTGATATCACTTTTTTTAACATGAAAAATGTGTCTGAAGAAACTATGGAACTGCATTAAGAAGGATGTAAAAGCTAACTTTACATAGAAATTATTGCATAAATGATGCAAGGAAACAATCAGAAATCATTGATTACTAACAGACACTAAAATGTTTAAACATGAAAATATGAACTACCAAACCAAAAACCAAACCCAGTGCCGTCGAGTTGATTCTGACTCATAGCGACCCTATAGGACAGAGTAGAACTGCCCCACAGAATTTCCAAGGACTGCCTGGTGGAGGCAAACTGCTGACTCTTTGTTTAGCAGCCATAGCACTTAACCACTACACCACTAGGGTTTCCAAATATGAACTACAATATTTTATTCTTTGTTTTAAGCAAAAGAAAGCTCAAAATTAGGAAACAATTAACGTCTATTTTTTTCTTTTCTTACCTTTTTTTTTCTTTTGTTGATATGGTTCAGGATATGCTTTAATTAGTTTAGAAATGTCCTGGAACTTAGAAATTTCCCTTTCAACTCATTTTAGTATTTAAATACCTTTAAGTGGATTTTTAAAAATAAAGATGCTGTCTATATGGTTGCATTGACAGCACTGTCCCAACGAAACCAGTGTTGCTATATCAAACAGATGCTGTAATGTTAGATGAAAGAACCCAAGTTTAATGGGCAGTTTGGGGAATCATGCATCTGTTTTAATTATACTGAACTTTTTCTTTTTAATAATATCTTTAGACTGCTCCAGTAAAATGTGTGGACATTCATTTACTCAAAAATGTACTTTTCTGTCTATTTTTTACTTGAGAATGTTGCAATAGACATTAAAATTACTATGATAAGGGCAATTAATTCACCCTTTTCAAACCCTTCTATATTTCAGAATTTAACCTTAAATTGCATTCTGCATCCAGACACAGGCAGAAAATTAACGATTAGAGGAAGGTACTATTCATGGTTTATAGTATTTGATCACTGGTAGAAATGCCCTTTTTTTCAAGATCCATGGGACAGGGGTCTTCATCAAGCACTAAGTCTTCTTTGCCTGAAGTTATCAGAATGTACCACTATGTAGCAAATGCTGGAATTAAATTATCTGTCTAATAGACCTTGGTCTACATCACCTGTATTTACACAGTTTTTCAATCTTTCACAACTAGTTCTATAGGAAATTTCTATATTATGAACTTAGAGATTTCACTGGGAAGGTGGTATGAATATTTACTCAATATTTATATCAACATTCTAAAGTAGAAACTATACCAATATTAAATAAAAACTCATTTTAATAATAAAGCAATTATTGACCATATAATTTAACCTACTTGCCAAGAGTGCACTGGTATGTTTTTGGGCCCAATCACAAATATAATTGGACTTGATTTGATGTTATTTTTAAAATTCATATTCTTATACAGCAGTAAGCAACTAATTAATTATTCATTCATTCATTCATTCGTTTACCCTTGCAAGCATTTATTTACTCAAAAAAAAAAAGTTTTACTGGGGCCTACTCTGATCTATGCTTCATAATTGGCACTACAAGTAAAATGTTGAGTAAGACAGATGTATTCCTCTCACTCATGAAATCTACATTCTAATGGGCAGGAAATATTACACAGAATCAAAGTATTACCTAAAGCTGGAAGCATCAGAAAATATACCTGTAAGCTTATTCATTGGTCTTTGGGAAAAATGTGTTTTTAATAAAAATTGAAATGGGGATTAAGGATATTACAAGGTACAGAAATAATGAGAAGAGTTTCACAGTTGAAGATGAATATCAATAAGTATAGCAAGGGCACAGAGTAGTAATTTTGAGTGGAAGCTAGAGCTAAAAATGTAGTTTTGGGCAGTACTATAACAGGTCATCACAAACGTTGTTAAACATTTTATTTAATACTTTTGTTAGAGTATAAATACTGAATTGCAGGTGGGATGAGTCTAATGACATTTTGGCAGATATAACTATTTGTAACCACCAAACTGAACTTGAACCCTTTGCAGTAGAGTCAATTCTGACTCATAGTGACCATATAGGACAGAGTAGAACTGCCACATAGAGTTTCCAAGGAGCACCTGGTGGAGTTGAACTGCTGATCTTTCATTTAGCAGCTGTAGCACTTAACCACAACGCCACCAGAGTTTCCTTTGCATCCACACAGAGGAGCAATTCAATAGTCAAGGTAAAAGTTAATTGAGGGATTAAAAAAAAAAAAGAGAGAGAGAGAGAGAAAATTGAACCAGTCCTGTTCTGGCTACTGTCACCAAAATGAAATCCTTCTTTACCTGAATGGAAGAAAAAAAATCCTAGCACGTCTACTTTTCTTGTTTATTTTCCCTCTGGGACACCTGACAGACTATAATAATTACCACTTCCTATGAATGCTCAGATATGGAACAGTAGGGTATCAATCAAAAAACCTACTGTTACAAAAATTCCAGTTGATATTTTTGGTATTTCCTCCTTTTCAGAATTCAGGGAATCCAGCTGTGCAAATCAACTATGAAAAAGAGGAAATGAGAGAGACTGTGTATCTATTTGGCTAACTCAGGAGGTGAATTACAATTCTACTACTCATTTTGGATGCTTTCCCTGTTTAGTTAGCTTTAAAAATACAAATAGTGTTTCAAAAGATTGGTAAGAATCTGCTTTAATTCCAGAAAGAGTCATTGCTCTGGTATATTGACTATATATATATGGATTGTCCAATTTGTTAGAAATTAATAAAATGCTGCTTAAATGTTAGTATTATTATTTCTGCTATCCATTCAAAATTTTAGCCACCTATTTTAGTTAGAAAATCAAAATTGTCTCTGAATTTTGAATTTGTTTATGCTCTATAGATTTAATGTAAGAGCAAAACTTTGGCCATTACTCTGCTTCTTTTATTTTTCAACTATTTATTGAGTATCCCTTTGTGCCACATGCAAGAGAGGTAACAATGAAATTACAGACAATGGCAATAGTGCCTTTATGGAGTCTCTGGGTGGTATAAACAGTTAATGTGCTCGGCTGCTAACTGTAAAGTTGGAAGTTCAAATCCATCCAGAGATATCTCGAAAGAAAGCCGTGGTGATTTACTTCCAAAATATCAGCCACTGAAAATCCTATGGCGCATAGTTCTATTCTGACACACATGGGGTTGCCATGAATCCAAGTCAACTCAACAGCAACTGGTTTTTTGGTTTAATGTGCCTTTATGAATCTTCCAGTTTAGGAGTAAAGTTAATGGTTAAAAATATTAAATACTAATTGAATTCAATTTTAGTACTATTGCATAGAAATTTAAGATGCTCCAAAAGGATACGTTTCTCTGATTTGGTATATACAGTCAGGAAAGGCTTTCCTAAGGAAGTGACATTTAAAATGAAAGATGAATGACAATTAGAAATTAACTAAGTGAAAGTGAGAGAGAGAGAAAAGAATATAAACAAGATAACACATAATTTAAGGTCTTGAGGTCAAAGAGCTAAAAAAAGGATTTAAATACTAAAAAGGAAAATATAACCAAAGTGGAAAGACTGAGAGTAAAAGATTCAAAACTGGAGACTACAGCTGTAGGCAGAGCTATGATCATGAGGGGGAATAAGACAGAAAAATTAATTTACCCTTTTAACTGGAAGTCCAGGTGGGCTGCAAACTTCATATATGGCTGGATAAAAAATCTCAGATAGCACAGCTAGAGAATTATCATTTTATTTCTCAGAAGTGTTCTCTCCTTCTTGAAGACAGAATATTCCTTTGCTTGATGTAGGCTAAGAAATGCCTGCCACCCCTTTAAAAAAAAAAAAAGTTCACTTCCTATTCCCCAGAATCTGTAAATATGTTACCTTACATGGTAAAAGGGGTTTTGTAGACATGATTAGATTAAGGACCTTGAGAAAAGGCGATATCCAGGGTTATCTGGATGTGCTCAAAGTGATTACAAGGTTCCTTAGAAGAGGGAGCTAGAAAGACCAGAGGTAGAGTAGGAAATATGACGATGGAAAAAAAAAAATATTGGAGTGATTCAAAGAAGGGGCTGTGAGGCAATGAATACAGATGACCTTTAGAAGCTGAAAAAATCAAAGAAATATTTTCTCCCATGAAGCTTTCAGAAGGAATGTAGGTCTGCTAAACTCTTGATTTTAGACTTCTGATTTCCAGAACTGTAAGAAAATAAATTTGTGTCATTTTAATCCACTAAGTTTGTGACAATTTTTAACAGCAGCAACAATAACCTAATACACTTCATTTTTAGTTTTGTTACCCTAGTGGAAAGAGTCATTTTTCTAGAGTAGTTCTGGTAGAAATTCCAAGAAAAGACTCTGATTGACCCAATTTGAAACATGTGACTGTCCTTGAAATAAACTCTTTGGTAAGAGGAATAGAATAGTCTTATTGTCCTGCTTGTGTCATATTCTCACCTCTTTTCCAAGAAAAACTTTGTGGAGAATTTCTCCCTTTTTGATCCACATGGGATAGGCTCCCATGAGAAATATTACTATTAAAAAAAAAAAAAAAAAAAGGACATTGTTTGAACAGCAATGAAATGAGGAGAGATAGAGAGAACACAAAGGTAAAGAAGCAAAATCACATCTAAGAATACCGCAAAGCATTTTTTCTTTGACATTCAAGGCATTTCATCCCTGCCCTCTATATGGTAATTTAATCAGCACAATTTTAAATGTATATAACTTTTATAAATTTATGCACTTAAGATGTATATATCTTTCATAGACATCACACATGAAGAAAGCAAGAGGTCATTGAAAAGACAGGTAAGAAAGAAAAGACTAAGATGGATGTCAGAGGAGACTCTGAAACTTGCTCTCTAATGTCAAGCAGCTAAAGCAAAAGGAAGAATTGATGAAAAAAAAGAACTGAACAGAAGATTTCAAAGGGCGGCTCGAGAAGACAAAGTATTATAACGACATGTGCAAAGAGCTGGAAACGGGAAACCAAAACGGAAGAACACACTCGGTGTTTCTCAAGCTGAAAGGACTGAAGAAAAAATTCAAGCCTCAAGCTGCAGTAGTGAAAGATTCTATGGGGAAAATATTAAACGACACAGGAAGCATCAAAAGAAGATGGAATACACAGAGTCATTATACCAGAAAGAATTAGTCAATGTTCAACTATTTCAAGAGGCAGCATATGATCAGGAACGGATGGTACTGAAGGAAGAAGCTCAAGCTGCTCTGAAAAACTCTGAAGGCATTGGCAAAAAACAAGGCTCCAGGAATTGATGGAATATCTATTGAGATGTTTCAAGAAACAGATGCAGCGCTGGCGGTGCTCACTCGTCTGTGCCAAGAAATATGGAAGCCAGCTTTCTGGCTAACTGACTGGAAGAGATCCATATTTATGCCTATTCCCAAGAAAGGTCATCCAACTGAATGTGGAAATTATAGAACAATATCATTAATATCACACACAAGCAAAATTTTGCTGAAGATCATTCAAAACTGGCTGCAGCAGTACATCGACAGGGAACTGCCAGAAATTCAGGCTGGTTTCAGAAGAGGACGTGGAACCAGGGATATCATTGCTAATGTCAGATGGATCCTGGCTGAAAGCAGAGAATACCAGAAGGATGTTTATCTGTGTTTTATTGATTATGTAGAGGCATTCAACTGTGTGGATCATAACAAAGTATGGATAACATTGCGAAGAATGGGAATTCCAGAACACTTAATTGTGCTCATAAGGAAACTTTGCATAGATCAAGAGGCAGTTGTTCAGACAGAACAAGGGGATACTGATTGGTTTAAAGTCAGGAAAGGTGTGCATCAGGGTTGTATTCTTTCACCATACCTATTCAGTCTGTATACTGAGCAAATAATACAAGAAGCTGGACTATATGAAGAAGAATGGGGCATAAGGATTGGAGGAAGACGCATTAACCACCTGCCTTATGCAGGTGCACGACCTTGCTTCCTGAAAGTGAAAAGGACTTGAAGCACTAACTAATGAGGATCAAAGACCACACCTTTCAGTATGGATTGCACCTCAATACAAAGAAAACAAAAATCCTCACAACTGGACTAATGAGCAACATCATGATAAATGGAGAAAAGATTTAAGTTGTCAAGGATTTCATGTTACTTGTATCCACAATCAACAGCCATGGAAGCAGCAGTCAAGAAATCAAAAGACGCATTGCATTGGGCAAATCTGCTGCAAAGGTTTTAACTTTAAAGTGTTGAAGAGCAAAGATGTCACCTTGAAGACTAAGGTGCACCTGACCCAAGCCGTGGTATTTTCAATCACATCATATGCATGTGAAAGCTGGACAATGAATAAGGAAGACCGAAGAAGAATTGATGCCTTTAAATTGTGGTGTTGGTGAAGAATATTGAATATACCATGGACTGCCAGAAGAACGAACAAATCTGTCTTGGAAGAAGTACAGCCAGAATGGTCTTAGAGGCAAAGATGGTGAGACTGCATCTTACATACTTTGGACACGTTGTCAGGAGGGATCAGTCCCTGGAGAAAGACATCATGCTCAGCAAAGTATAGGGTCAGCAGAAAAGAGGAAGACCCTCAACGAGGTGGATTGATACAGTCGCTGTAACAATGAGCTCAAGCATAACAACGATTGTAAGGATGGCTCAGGACTGGTCAGTATTTCGTTCCGTTGTGTGTAGGGTCACTATGAGTTGGAACCGACTAGATGGCACCTAACAACAACAACAACAACAACTATCTTTTATCAACTACCCATGAGTTTGTCATTCTGTGGCGGCTTGCTTGTTGCTATGATGCTGGAAACTATGGCACCAGTATATCTAATACCAGCAGGGTCACCGATGAACTGCTAGAATGAACAAATTTGTTTTGGAGGAAACAGAATGTGTCTTAGAAGGGAGGATGGCAAGAGTTTGCCCTGGTTACTTTGGACATGTCATTAGGAAAGACCAATTGCTAGAAAAGATCATTGTGTTTGGTAAAGTAGAGGGTCAGCAAACATGAAGAAAACCCTCCATAAAATGGATAGACCTCATGGTTGCAACAATGGGCTCAAACATATCAAGAATTGTGAGGATGGCATAGGACCTGACAACATTTCATTCTATTATACTTAAGATTGCCATGAGTCAGAACTGTCTTGATAGCATTTAACAACCAACAACAATATGTGTTTTATATATAAACTCTTTAAAAGCAGAAATACATAAAATATAGGACAGTCTTGAGTAATTTTTTCCTTGTTCAATCTGAAACAACACTGTCAATTGCTCCAATATTTAGCTGAAGCCAATATCTACTATTGTCATTTCTTGGTAGATACTTCCACAGCACACATGTTTCCATTTATCCAATCTCAGGCATAACCAAACACAATACGAAACGGAATAATTATGCAAAGTGCGTGATAATTTTTGCTTACTTTGTATACATGAATAAATGCATTTATAAATGCATTCATACATGCACACAAAGATCTAGATATAGATACTCACTGGCAGCTTTGCTTACCATTTATGTATTTTATTTGACCTTGTAAGTTTTAATTTGACCCTATGATGTAGTTTATATATGAAATACCCAGATTCGTAAATTGAATCGTTCTTTTATCAAGTGACTGGAAAACCTTGTTCATCTCAATCATAGTTCAGAGGCAACGGCCAATAGATTAGATTGTAGGTGAAAAGGCTTGAAGAATACAAATCAAAAGTGATGAAATTGAGCAGAATGCGGGCATACCCTATGCCGTGAAATATTCTAAAATGTATTTGGAAGGTTGTTGAAAAATCAATTTATCAGAGTAATGTAGTAAAAGCAGTAAAGAAAGAAGGTATAAAGTTATCCTTTTGAGAATTAATTTGGTTTGTTTTCCCAGTTCTCTCATCCAAAAGCTACTACATTCTGATGACCAGAGAACTGAATAATTTTATAATGCCGAGAAACACTGAGAGTCAATATTATCTTTTCTACCAATAGCTGCGATTTACTCCAAAAAAAAAAAAAATTAATAACCAGATATTACCAGCCCTTCTTGCAGGCCTTTTGCAGTGATATTTCTTGTTCTCTTTTCCTGTGAAAATAAGTAATATTTCCCATGATGGAGAGATTAATGAAGAGTACAAGGGGATAAGTGCTTTAATAGTGGGAAAGTGGAAGATTGCCCACACGTTTATTATATCCCTTATATTAATTTTCTAGTGCTGCCATAACAAAATAGTACAAAGTTGAGGTTTCAAATAGAAGAAATGCATTCGCTAACAGTTCTGGAGACTGAGAGTGTGAGATCATGGCACCTATTGTATTTATTACTTCTAAGCTTATAATGGAAACCCTGGTGGTGTAGTGGTTAAGTGCTACGGTTGCTAACAAAAAGGTCAGCAGTTTGAATCCACCAGGTGCTCCTTGGAAACTCTATGGACCAGCTCCACTCTGTCCTGTAGGGTCACTGTGAGTCGGAATCTACTCGACGGCAATGGCTTTGGTTTTTTTAAGCTTCTAATTACTTTGAGAAAGAATCTGTCCCATGCTCCTCTCCAGACATTCTTTGGCTTGCAGCTACAACATCAAATGGCATCATACTTCTGTCTGATCTCTGTACCTGTTCTCTTATAAGGATAGAGCTCAGATGGGATTAGGACCCACCATACTCTGGTATGATAGTCATATTAACTGAAAACATCTTCAAAGACCCTATTTCCCAACAAAGTCATGTTCACAGGTACCAGGGTTAGAATCTCAACCTTTTTTGGGGGGGGAGGGTGCAGGGAAAGGATGGTTACAGTTCAGCTTAAAACTTCCATCAATGCAGAAGTGATGGTCAGTGATGAAATTCAACTGTAAATGACATTCTCTTCTACAAAGCACAAATAGGAATATTCTTCCCAATATACTCGCTTGTTTTCCCTACTACTCCATTGGCCACTGACCATTGCCACTCAATTTTTTATACTTTTTTCCACCTTACAAATCAGATGTATAAATGTTTTCAAAAAAGGGCATATTTTCTTCTTATGCACACTCATTTCATTGGTGATATTTTTTTTTAATCAAATAGCAATCATTTTCTGATGACCCTCAAAATTTTATATCAAATTTGCCTGGTTGTTACTTCCTAACGGATATTATGTTACTTAGGTCATACTAGAGTAGGATGAGTCCTAAACCTAATTCTGAATTGTAAAAAGAGGAGAATGAATACAGAGACACACACTTAGGTGGAAGAGGACGTTTCAGGATAGAGACTGATGCATCTACAAGCCTAGAGTCTTCAAGGATTGCTGGAAGCTACTGGAAGCTGAAATAAATAGGGAAGTAACTTCCTCAAGAGCCACACCATAAATCCAGACATCCATCCTTCTGTACTGTAAGAAAATAAATTTCTGTTCTTTAAAGCCACCCTCTTGTGTTTTGTTTTGTTATGGAAGCTCTAGGAAACTAAGGCAATTACTCTTACTAGTTTTCCTATTTCCCTCATCCCCTTCTCTGTGTTTTCAAATAAATCTGCCAGGATGATTAAGTTAATATGCAAACCATAGCATGCCTTTTCTCTGATAGACCTTCCAATGTCTCTCCATCTTATTCTGAGTAAAAGTCAAAGGCCTTACAAGGTCTACACACCCCTTTATGAGGCAATCCCCATTTAGTATCTCATTTACTACATTCCTAAACAAGCAAACAAACAAACAAACCCGTTGCTGTCTAGTATTCTTCTTATTCACTCTGAACCAGCCACCCTGACCTATTGCCTGATCCGTGAGCATACCGGAGAAACTTCAGACTTAATATATTTGCACTGCCATTCTCTCTGTCTGAAATACTCTTACCCAGTTTACCCAAAGTTTTTGCTTCTGAAATTTCTTTAGGTCTTTTTTCCAATGTCTGCTTCTCAGTGAAGCCTACTAGACTACCCTAATTGAAATCAGCATTCTAATCAACATACAGTTCCTTTCCGTCTTTCTTGATACTATTTCTCACCAGTCTTATCATAACCTTCTACAATATTATATAATGATACTATTAAGGTCTTTCCTAGCCTGTCTCTCTCAAGTAGAATATAAATTTCATTTATGGCAGACTTTTTTGTGTAATTTTGCCACTGCCGTATACCCAGGACATATCAGAATGCCATTGGGTTTTTTTTTTTTTGGGTAATCATGGTAAAAACCCAAACTCAGTGCCCTCGAGTCGATTCCGACTCATAGCAGCCCTACAGGACAGAGTAGAACTGCCCCATAGAGTTTCCAAGGAGCGCCTGGCGGATTCATGGTAAGTACTCAGTAAATATTTGCATAAATGAATGAATGAGTACATAATCTAAAGAAAGAGAGAAACTGATTTTTAGGATTTTGGAGAGTATTGATATTTCCATGCCCCTATTTTTTTGGTAATATTTTATACCATGAAGTGACAGGGAACATTCAGGTACTTACAGTGTAACATTTTAGAGAATAGGAACAGTTTATTAACTGCACACGTTTTTTCAAAAAGGAAGAAAAAAATTTGTTGCCCTCCAGATCTGATGATCCAAGAATCTTTAGTGACCAGGCTGCAAGCAATATTATTTTCACCATTTTGAGAAATGAGTGCAGTTCACCCTCTGGCAGGTCTGTCAGGCTAGGCTTGCCTCTAGAAAACTCTACTTGAGACTGAGCCACTTTCATCTCACCATTAAATAGAGTACAACTTCTTCCAAAATCTTTGTTCTTGATGCAGTTCCCAGGGTGCTGCATTATGGTGTAGTAGGGTGTAAGATGATGCTCAAGAGGTGGATAACGGACTCAAGTATGTTTATGTCTTGGATCATGGAAATATAGTTCACCTAAGAACTCAAACAAGACATTTCTCTAGTTTATCTTCAATCACTATTCCCATGAAATCAGTAATATTAAATGTTATTTCTACCATTAAACTACCTTTGATTTCAAACCCTAGTCACTATCATTCCTTGTTCTAAGTACTGTTTCCTGTTTTACATATTGCAAACTTTTCTTAAGTAGTCTCCTTTCCTTGAATTTTCACCGATTCCAGTTTTACCCTATGTACTTTCATAAATTATCTTTCTTAAATGCAGACACTAACATGCTATCATTCAAAATCCAGCCTTCTTCAAGTCACGCAAAAATTTCAGCTTCATTCACATGTCTAGCCTCACCTGTTTCAAGCTATACTGGCTTCTTGAACAGCCTGTATTCTCAGTGGGTTCTTCACATGTTAACATGCTCTCTGTCTATGTGAAATATATTACTTACCTTGCTCACTGCTATTCTTCATTCACCCATTTTTTCACTCATTCATTCAAATTATTTTTGAGCCTCCACTATGTACTTAGCACTAGTGTAGGTGCTGGACATATTACAGAAAAAAGAAATTATAACTTTTCCTCATTGAGCTTACAGCCTTCATTTCACGACTTTTTTTGTTATTAATAGTCTACTTCATGAGGCTTTCCCATGTTCTCCATTAACATTGTTCCCAGAATACTACACAATGCTGACCTCAATGTAGGTTCATGTTTTGTTTACCATAGACTGAAGGTTTCTTGGGGGACAAGAGTCATGCATGAAATACAGGAGGATAGTGCATGGAAAATTTATTAATGCAGAACCTATTTTAATAAATTCTTATATCCTGTTGATAAAAGCATGGAATTATTTTTAAATGTACATCCCCTTGCCATCTAGTCAATTCCAACTCATAGTGACCCTGGAGGACAGAGTAGAATTGCCATATTGTATTTCCAAGGCTGTAATCTTTATGCAAGCAGAGTGCCATGCCTTTCTCCTTACAGAGGGTTCCAGCTCTGACCTTTGGATTAGCAACTGAGAGTTTTAACCACTGCACCATCAGGGCTCCTCTAGATGATGCATGACTTCACAAACATTTTCTAAATCTTTATCTTTACTAACCAGGAACACTGATAGGCTACCTAATTTTGTGTTCTGAATCACAGAGAGTGTTGTGTACTTTACTAAAAGCGACAAAGGTAATTGTCTTAGTAAAATCAATTGAATTGCTATGACAAAACATTATTATAAAATAATATGCTATCTTTCAGAATCTAAAAATGTTATTCTTTTATTTTTTCAATGGGAAATTTAACAATTATCTCTTATCAGTAGTCTGGCACCCAGTGTTTTTTGGGAATAACTTACAGTGTTCTTAAGGTCATAGTTAATATCTACTTATTTTTCTCTGTATATGTTTTTCCCTGATGTAGATATTATCACTCAGTAATTAATTTCAGCACTCGGCTGCTAACCAAAAGGTCAGCTGTTTGAACATACAAGCTGCTCCCAAGGAGAAAGATGTAGCAGTCTGCTTCCATAGATTGCAGCCTTGGAAACCCTGTGGGGCAGTTCTATTCTGCCTTATAGGGTCCCTATGAGTTAGAATTGACTCAATGTCAACAGGTATGGGTAATTAATTTCAAATAGCTAGCCAGACTTCTCATTTTGCTTCACATGCAGTGACATGCAATCCTTCTCTGTTGACAGTGCAATATTTTCCTTGGATTGGGAGATATCATATGTTAACTGATTAACAAAAAGTTAATTTAAGAAAGTTTAGTTTTTATTTTAACTTCTTATTGTACAATTAATTATGCATTATGAAATAAAGATAAACAGCACTGATATTAAAAATTATGATAGATGGTTATTCTATATCATAATTTTCTTTTGTCTTTGATATAGTAACTCTTACAATGTCCTGTATCAATGTTTTTCCTATAGCCTTTTCTAATTTTTTTTTCTAATTCCCCTTCTGTGCCATAAATATTCCCAAGACTCTTCATTACTTGTTTTTTAAGTATGATTTCTGTCCTCAAACTCAATTTGACCTTATTTATTTATCAAAAATATCTTTAGCTTTACTATGCATCAGGCTCTAGTTGATTCAAGAATACTAATTCAACCAATCTTCTCCATGGAATCAGTTTTGACTCATGGTGACCCTACATGTGCAGAACGGAACTGTGCTCCATAGGGTTTTCAAGGCTGTGGCCTTCTGGGAGTAAATTGCCATGCCTTTCTTCTGAAGTGCCTGTGGGTGGGTTCAAACCACCAGCCTTTGATTAGCTAAGTGCCTAACCATTTATGCCGTCTAGGACACACAAGTACTTAATACTTTTATCTTCATTATATAGGTGAGGAAACTGAGGTAGAAATAGGATTTGAATTGCAGCTCCAGATTCTGTGCTTTTAGCATTTATATGCTGCCTTAGATAAAGTAGTACATTTATTAACTTGCCCTTCTATCCCCAACTTGCTAAATTCAACTATCCCTTTAATGCATATCAAATTCTAAACATGAAATTTTTCAAACTAAAATTCGTCATTATTTCTTCAAACCATTTTATCTATATCTGCATTCAACAGCAAAAAAACATGGCAGTCGTAGATAGTGTAGTTAACTCAGTTGATACAACGTTCAGGCTGCAGCTGTTGATATTAACATCTGCAAGGCAATGCTGGCTAAGCAGGAACTCTTTTTTCTTAGTTGTAAATTACAGATAATATAAGATTTGACAATTCAACACTTTCCTGGTGTATAACTTAGTGATATCAATTACATTAATCATGTTGTGCAACCATTACCCATAATCATTGTTACATTTCCTATCACCATAAACAGAAACTCACTGCTTCCTAAACAACGGTTCCTCCGTCTCCCCCTCCCTCCCAACCTGGTAACTAATAAACTTTGGTCTCTATATATTTTCCTCTTCCAAGCAGGAACTCTTGGTATTTACCAGGTTTATATGATGACCTCATTTTACATAGTTAGCAAGAGGAAGGAATGTTAGCCACATAGCCACATTTTTATCACATAACCAAACCAAACTGATTGCTTTTGAATCAATTCTGACTTAGATCCACCCTATAGGACAGAGTAGAGCTTCCCCATAGAGTTTCTAAGGAGCAGGCTGTGGATGTGGTTAGCAGGAGAATGCTTAATTACTGCACCACCAGAGATCCTTATCACTTAATGGTAGTGCTTATAATAAAGCCAATATTTCAACTAGGTAAGAGGTAGATATTAGTGTAATATTTATAAATATGCTGTCATTTTTAAGGCATATACATATAGTTATATATATACACTTACAACCTGTGAGTAAAATATGAACCAGAATTGACTTACAACCGAAATAATATAAGACAGCATTAAAATAATAAATTAAATAATAGTTGATATAAAGTATAATCAACACAAAATCATTGGGAGCAATTAACCTCAGAAATTATATGATTTGCTTTAAAAAAAATTTCTACTAAGTATTATCTAAGATTCCTACCTACATAAAAGTAGACCTAATGTTCACTACTACATTCGTTGGCATTTTTTTTGATATTCCCTCGTAATGTCATGGCTCTGTTGGAGCATGTGCCATTTTATTTTTAATTATGCAGCTTAGTTATATTTATTACTCTTAACTTATTTTAAAACAGCTGTGTAGCTCACAAAGTGTGTTAAAAATACTTAAAACTTCTAACAATGATGATATGTATTATTTTTCTAGCATGTTGTTGTGAAATGCAATTTTTTTGTGACATTATAACGAGTTAGTACATATAAATTGCTGTTTCCATCCCCCTGGAAACAATGACAACTGAAACTATTACATTGTGCAATATCCCAAGACTTAGCCCATTTCATTCTTTTATTTATATATGCTCAAATTCACACAGCCATGAAGTAAAATAGTTATTTTGTTATGCTTCTTTCCAACCAAATATATTGCCTGTTAATTCTAATTTCAGCAGTATGTAAGTAGCTATTATGAGTCTCTAAGTTAGTGCGATTCTCTTTGAAAATAAGGGAAGTTTCAATTGTCCCTTAACCCAAATTATCGAGGGTTTATCAAAATCCCCAGGCTAATTAAACAATGTGCTTACCATAGGAATTCTGATTTTCTGTCTCATGCACACATACGCACAGCATTAAGTTAGAGTAAGCGAGTTGCTTAGGCAGGAGATTCAATTTACATTGTGGGCGACAGTTAAGACTGTAAATGAACAAGTGGTTTTGCAGAACATATATGACTTAATATGGGAAAGAGTGTTGGTCCAAAATAAATACAGCCTACAGCATATATTATTACTTATTTACTAGAAGCAAAAATATTAGCTGTATTAAACCAAGTTTTTTCCCTCATGTTTATTTCAACTGGAATAAATAGTAAAAATAGGGTAAAATAAATATTTTAGATGTGATAAATATTCATCCCTACTCTTCAGTAATAAATTGTCAACCTCTGTTATCAGAACCTGGAGCCCCGGTGATGCAGTGGGTTAAAAGCCTGGTTGCTAACCAAAATATCCACAGTTTGAATCCACCAGTTTTTCCTTGGAAACTCTATGGGGCAGTTCTACTTTGTCCTACAGGGTACTATAGGACGGAATTCACTTGATGACAATGGGTTTTGTTTTTGGTCAAACATCTGATAATTTTTTCTTACATTGATATGAGAAATCACCATTATCCTTATATATAAAAAAAAAATTTCTTTTAAAAATACATAGAACAAATGCTTAAGTGCAAATTATATGCTTTCTTGTAAAAACCAATGAAAGCTTGAGATTTCAGTACCCTGTATTGATTTGTGATGAATTCTGAAGTATTTACTCTTCTGGCTTACACATCTTACTCATAGCAAGGTGATGTTTATATACATATATATTTAGTCTTCTAACACTTTTATTTGTGAAAGAAACTATAGCACAGGTGAGTGCAATTCATGAAAACTTGAAATTTCAGTATCCTTCATTGATTTGTGATGAAAGCCGGAGTCTTTATTCTGGTTTATACAGCTTACTCATTGTAAGGGAATATACATACTAAATCTAACATATTTTTTATTTGTGAAAGGAAGCTACAGCACAGGTGAGTGCTTTAGGGACATTAAAAGGAATAGAGGATCTTGGCATATTATTATATATTTTAGCTTATGCTTACAGGAAGGACCCCCAGTGGTGCAGTGGTTAAAGCAATCAACTGCTAACTGAAACGCTGGTGGTTCAAAAAACCACCAGCGGCTCTTCCAGGGTCTTCTTCCATAGAGATTTAAAACCTCGGAAGTTCAGTGGGGTCACTATGAGTTGAAATTGGCTTGATGGCAGTGTTTTTTTTTTTTTTTTAATGTTTACATGGATATTCTAAAAACTTTGAAGATATGAACATTATCTTGCATTTAATACCAATAGCAATTTTTTCAAAAATATTATAGATAAGCTATTTAGAATTTTTATCTCTCATGTTACAGATGAAAATAATACATATGCAGAGTATAGAAAATGGGAACCAAAATCAATATGACAGCCAATTATTAATTAATGTTTCTCCTTAAGAAAGTGGAATCCCACAGTGTAATTTCTTCATTTTTTGACTAAAGTAATAAAAAAAAAAATTGTGAAGCCAATTACTTTGATAATGGAATGTTTTTTTTTTTTTCTGCTATTCTTATTCTGTGTATTTTTTAATGAAAAAATGTGATAATGTAGCTCACTGAATACCAGAATGATCCCGGAATATTTTCTACTTTTTATTAAGGTAACTGTTTTAATTTTTTTTCGTGACTTATTATGCTTGCTTATAGGGCAGTCATATACACTCAAAATAAATGAGCAATGTTATGTGTTTCAAGTATTGATTTTAAAGAAAAAAACCTCTATATATTAAGCCAATATTTAGCCTTCAATTTTTTTCAATCATGTCTTTATTTCAATCCTACTTTTTGTCTTATCATAAACTTAATGAATGAGATAAGCATTATTTCAATGTTAAGTTTAAAACCAACCCAGTTAAGCTTCCCCAGGTTCAAAACACCCTTGACAGTATCCAAGAACCTGAATTTATAGAGGTTGTTTTCATGCAGACAAAAATGCATTTCTGGAGGTACTTCACTGTACAACTACAGATCTTAAAATTTGCCGGTAGAAATAGCATCATTATTTTAAAGTCTCATAAATAGCTAAATGTAAGGAACTTCAAATACATATTCTCCCCATCATTGGTAAAATCATATCAGTAATATACAGTTTACCACTGGGTGGGTGGGGGGGTTGTTTTAGTGTTGAATAAATTGCTATTGATTAAATTTGGTAAATATGGTACCAAAACAAATCCCCACTAATATTTCTTTAATTTTTTCTATTCTTAGCTGGAAGCCATGGTTTCTATAAGTTGAAAGCATTAATAGAGCCAACTGTCTTGACTCTTGGGATGTGGCACATTATTTGGATACAGTTGCAAATTTTAAGAATTTAAAGGAAAAAAATTCTACTTAAAAAACTTAAGGAAAAATAAAATTCCAAAAATATTTTGTGTTTAAATAGATTGACATGATTATGTCAGTTTGTAGAGATAGAATGCCTGAGTTTAAAATGCTAGACCAATCAACAACTTGTGCTCCAGGAAAGGAACTGTCCCATTTCTCCTGGGTCATATGAGCAAATAGTGACACTCTCCTGCCTTTCCTAACTCAGTCACCAGCTTTCTGATTTGTACTATGAAAAAATACCCAGAAGTTCACTTATAGCAGAAAGAAAATTGATTTTGGTTGTTTATTTGTCTTTGAATTAGAGTTGCTAAATAGATAAAGTTTAGTTGTTGTTGTTGTTGTTAGGTACCATTGAGATGGTTTTAACTCATAGCGACCCTATGTACAACAGAACAAACACAGCCTGGTCCTGGATCATGCTCACAATCATTTTTATGCTTGAGCCCATTGATGTACCCACGGTGTCAATCCATCTCATTGAGGATCTTCCTCTTTTTCACTGACCCTCTACCTTACCAAGCATGTTGTCTTTCTCCAGGGACTGATCCCTCCTGATAACACGTCCAAAGTATGTGAGACATGGTCTTGCCATCCTTGCTTCTAAGGAACATTCTGGTTGTACTTCTTCCAAGACAGATTTGTTCTTTCTTTTGGCAGTCCGTGGTATGTACATTCAATGTTCTCTGCAACACTACACTTCAAAAGTGTCAATCCTTCTGTCTTCCTTATTCATTGCCCAGCTTTCACATGCATATGATGCGATTGAAAATACCATGGCTTGGGTCAGGCGCACCTTAGTCTTCAGGGTGACATCTTTGCTCTTCAACACTTTGAAAAGGTCCTTTGCGGCAGATTTGCCCAATGCAATGCGTCTTCTGATTTCTTTACTGCAGCTCCCATGGGTGTTGATTGTGGGTCCAAGTAAAATGAAATCCTTGATAACTTCAATCTTTCCTCCATTTATCATGATGTTGCTTTATTGTGAGGATTTTTGTTTTCTTTATGTTGAGGTGCAATCCATACTGAAGGCTGTGGTCTTTGATCTTCATCAGGAAGTGCTTCAAGTCCTTTTCACTTTCAGCAAGCAAAGTTGTGTCACCAGCATAATAGGTTTTTAATGAGTCTTCCACCAATCCCGATGCCCCATTCTTCTTCATATATTTCAGCTTCTCGAAGTATTTGCTCAGCATATAGGTTGAATAGGTATGGTGAAAGGATACAGCTTTTACGCACACCTTTCCTGACTTTAAGCCACACAGTATCCCGTTGTTATGTCCAAACAACTGCCTCTAGATCTATGTGCAGTTCCTCATAAGCATAATTAAATGTTCTGGGATTCTCATTCTTCACAACGTTATCCATAATTTGTTATGATCCACACAGTCAAATGCCTTTGCATTAAAAAAAAAAAAAATTTTTTTTTTTTTTTGCATAGTCAATAAAAAAAGGTAAACATCTTTCCTGTATTCTCTGCTTTCAGCCAAGATCCATCTGACATCAGCAATGATTTCCCTGGTTCCACATACTTTTCTGAATCCAGCCTGAATTTCTGGCAATTTCCTGTCAATATACTGCTGTAAACTGCTTTTAAATGATCTTCAGGAAAATTTTACTTGCATGTGATATTAGTGATATTGTTTGATAATTTCCACATTCTGTTGGGCCACCTTTCTTGGGACTAAGCATAAATAGGGATCTCTTCCAGTTGGTTGGCCAGGTAATTTCTTGGCATAGATGAGTGAGGACTTCCAGTTCTGCATGCATTTGTTGAAGTGTCTCAGTTGGTATTCTGTCAATTCCTGGAGTCTTACTTTCGCCAATGCCTTCAGTGCAGCTTGGACTTCTTCCTACAGCACCATCAGTTCCTGATCATATGCTACCTCTTGAAATGGTTGAACATAAACCAATTCTTTTTGGCATAATGACTCTGTGTTTTTCTTCCATCTTCTTTGGATGCTTCCTGAGTCATTTAATATTTTCCCAATAGAATCTTTCACTTTTGCAACTCAAGTCTTGAAAATAGACGTATAGTTAAGTTAGGGAAAATTTGGCCAAACTACTTCATAATTCTCTTTTTAAAAACATAGCTGCCCACTAAAATTTGTAAGAGATAATAACCATGAGTAAAAAGATTGAGATAATAACCATGAGTATTGCCTATTAATTCTGAAATACAAAACAAATGATACTTATATATATATATATAACTTATTTTTACCACATTCAAAGTCATGATCATATTGCCGTATGCATATGTCCTTCAAAACCTGGAGCTACATACTTCAAAAGTAGAGGTTTAGAGATCAGATAAATCATTTTCGCCCCTAGAATTCATCTTGGATTGTCATAAGAATCTGTTGATAATAGGTCAAATTGATAAAAATTGGGTACCAAAACAAATCAGCCTATTATGGTTTTCAGATAAAACAGTATTAGGTTTAATGTAGAAGTGAAGAATATAGACAGATAAATATATTCCAAACATGACTCTCTTTTCTCTATTGAAAGCAGAAATCATGATAGTGCCTACATCATAGTTGTTGTAGTCAGTGACACATCCCATGTAAAGCACTTAGAATTACGTTTGACTTACACTAAACACTTAGTAATTTTACAATATCATTTTTATGTTAAATGCTTTGAGGAAACTAAATAAACCATGGCAGGTAGATCAGAAAGTTGCTTAAAACTTTTGCCAAATTAAAACTGGCAATTTTAAAATGTTAATGTTGTTGAGTCTGGAATATTTCCAACCTTACTCAGACTTGCCTTGGCTCCTGCATCATGGCTAACATCATTGAATACTCATTAACTGGCTCAATAATTCTTTTGCCATTGATTTCTTAGTAACCTGCCTCAATCTATATAGGAACTGACCTTATCAAATCTGGTCATTTTATATTTGAGTTAAGCCACAGCTCAAGTGACTTGATTATCTCTGTATTACATAATCAAAGAGCAGCTTTATTCACCTGACATTTTTTAGACTCAATCAGGTCTAGTAATTTGGCTTGGGCAGTGCAGTCAAGCTCTGCCATTGTCTGCGTGTTGACAAAGGAAACGAGCAATCATTAAAACAGCTACTTAGAGATCATTCATGGAATTAGCTCTACTATTTACACTGTTCAACATGGTCTCGTCCTGTGCTGGTTTGGGGCCCCATTGAAAACGTGAGGAAAATTAGGAAAGCACTCAGCCCAAAAATGTGCAAGCATTTACAATATGCTTCGAGGGTTTTCTTTAAATTGAACTCCAAATTTAAAAATTACTGAAGTGGGTATTAGATTTTCAGTCAATTCTCCCAGTTTGAATACACATATTGTGTGTGAATTAGGAATGTGCATTTGTGTGTGCATGTATGTGTGTGTACATACATATGTACGGAGACTGGAGGCATAATGGTTAAGAGCTCAGCTGCTCACCAAGAGTTCTACAGTTCAAATCCACCAGCTGTTCCTTGGAAGCCCTGTGGGGTAGTTCTATTATGTCCTATAGGGTTGCTATGAGTTGGAATTGACTCAAAGGCAATGGATACAGGTATATATATATACTTGTATATATTATATATATACCTATATACATAAGCAACATTATATATATCTATATTTTTTTATATTATATATATAACCCAACCACATATATATATGCATATATTATATATATATAATGTTGCTTCTTGTCATTTAGTTTATTCTGACTGATGGTGACCCCATGTGTAGAGCAAAACTGTTCCATAAGGTTTTCAAGGCTGTGACCTTCTGGAAGCAGATAGCCAGGTCTGTCTTCTGAGACATCTCTGGGTGAATTCGAACTTCCAACCTTTCAGTTAGTAGTCGAGTGCTTAACCATAAACCTCACCTGTATAATGCATAAGGAAAACTGGAAAACACACACATCTACCAATTCTGTTTTACTACGTCTTCATTCTTATCTCCATCTCATACACCTTGACTCATTTTTTTCTTTAATGCACGTGTATGTGAGTGCATGTCATTTATGTGTATTTTATATTAATTAATTTATTCTAAGTGTGTAAACAGTTGTTTTTGCTAGATGAAATTTTAATTAAAAAAAAAAATCTTGCTCTTACTGGTTGAATTATGTCCATTAAAAAGATATTTTGAAGCCCTAATCCTTGTACTGGTGAATGTGACTTTGTTTAGGGAAATAAGGTCTCTTTTTGAAGATATTATCAGTTAAATCATATTGGAGTGTGGTGGGCCCTAGTAATAATCCCTTCGACCAATGTCATAAAAAGGGGAAAACAGACACAGGGAGAGTGCCACCTGGGGAAAGACAGCCTGTGAGGATCTATATACAAGCCAAAGAATGCCTAGAAAAGCCCAGGGCTACAGAAACCAAAAGAAACAAGAAAGTATGTTCCCTGTAGCTGACAGGGAGACCTGCTGACATGCTGAATTTGGGCTTCTAGCCTCCCCAATTATGACAAAATCAATTTCCGTGGTATTTTATTATGACAGCTGAAAGAAACTAAGATACTTGCCATTGAAACAAAAATTAGCTTTTAATGTTGAATCAACATGTATATTGGGAATTTTATTCTGGTTCCTGTATTTTCTGAATACGTAGGACAGTATAGTACTTATAAGTACATGCTCTAGAGAAAAAGTCGTGTTCCACCAGCTCACTTGCTTACTAGTTGTTCAAACTTGAGCAGCTTAAAGTTGCCATAAATAATTTTACTCATATCTGAACTGGAAACAATAGTAATAATAGCATGAAGTACATCATAAAGTTATTTTAAAGAATAAATGAATTAATACATGTAACAATCTTAGTATGATACTGATACAGAGAAAGAAATCAACAAGCTTGAGTTAACTATTATTTTTAATTTCACAGCAGGAATTAAAGTTATTGTCCAGGGCTCTGCACCAAAAAAAGTCTCCATACCCTTTCCCTAAAGTTACAGTGGAACTGTTTTTGTTTTTTGGTTTGTTTGCTTTTAACAATCTACCTAAGACTCTGACTTAATATTTGTAATATGGAATTCAGATAGTGAACTTTACTGAAGGACTGCCATCACAAACAAAACTCTCCCAGACATATGCTATGAGCATCACATTTTGTAACTAAAAAAACAAAAGAATTTGAGGAAAAAAATGTTAAATGATTTTTCTATGTTCTTTAAAGTTATCTACAAGTTAGTTTGCAACTTATATGGGAAGAATTTGGACTTATTTAACTAAATTTATTTGGATATTAATTTCAAAAGATAACTATATATTTAATGTTTAAGCAGATTTTGTTATTTAATTCTGACACTTTATGTAGTTTCCATATATTGATATCAATGACGTTTAGATTTTGAGTATTTTATATCTCTTAACCAAGAGGTCGGCAGTTCGAATCCACCAGGCGCTCCTTGGAAACTCTATTGGGCAGTTCTACTCTGTCCTATAGGGTTGCTATGAGTTGGAATCAACTCGATGGCAGTGGTTGTTTTTTTTTAACTGATATTTCATATAGCTATAATATTACTGTATCTCTCTGCATTATATGAAAATTTAAATATAAAGGCATAAATATTTAAAAATTACTTGAATGAACTTGTTCTGGGAATTAAAATAGCTACATAAGTTAATTCATACTCAAGAAGGAAATTGGTTTGATTCATCTTAGATCTCCAAAATGTCATTCCTGAAAGATATTTTTAGGAGTTGTAATCATAATTGTAAATATAGGTATTTGATTTATGTTACAGTGTGAAATAATTTTAGTACTTTGTGTGACAAGAGTTGAGGTAATCCTACTTCTCAGCTCTCAGAACAGGAGCCTTAGACCTTTTGAGCCCCTTCTCTTAAATTATGCATGTGGATGCCTGCACGTGAGTGTGCCTGTCAATGTGCATGACAGATTTGCCTCCAGATTATATTTACATTTTCCCCCCTAATAGGTAACTATGTTAGTGCATGTAACATAGATTTTTATTTAAATGTGTTCATTATTTTCATGTGCATATATTTTTAATTTAATTAAATGGCATGTTTGTTAATGTGGCACATAGAAATCAAGAGAGGGCAATTTTACAGGAAGGGGTGTGTGGGTAACTGCAAAGAAATACCCTAAAAAGTGAAAAAAATCAAGACCAAATTGAATCCATTTGATTTAGCATAATTTAGATGGCCTTAACGACAGCAGGAAAGTTGGAATTATATAATAAAGGCTATCTTACAGTCACTTGATTAATAATAGGGAGATGAAGAAGGGAAGTCAAGTTTAAACAACTACATCTGGATACCTAGAAGACAAGATACATTCATGAAAGTTTTTTTTTATTCTTCTTGTTTGCTGGCTGATATTGGAATGCAAAAGATGCACTGATTGATAGGAATATCTATGGAAAAAATGCAGTTGCAAAAAAAAATGAAAATAAAGAAAAGTAGGAAGACAATAAAACAATAATCCAAAGTACGCTGTCCTTGAGAAGCCTTGTAAAAATGAGATTCAGAACACAGGTGGAATATTCAGCCATTGCAATATGATTTATATAGGATATGGTGAGTGCAGAAGCAGGCAGTTTTAAGATAAGTTGCTGGAAATGTGAAGTTCATATCATATCACTACATTTTATTTTTAATGGGGCAAGAAGGGGGCTTGCATGGATCAGACATAGAGGAGAGAAAAAAGATTTTGGAATTCTTTGGTAAGAATGGGCAACTAACCCAACTCAATAAATTAGGTGATTTTGGGGGGAAGTTATAAGAGCTTGCTTGCAGACAATAAATTCATAAGGATTATAACAATGACATTCTGTGATTTTCATTAAGAGTAATAACATATTTGAGTGTACACATATAAAAAAAAAATTTTTTTAGTTGACAATATTTGTGTTCACCAGTGCTAGGGTTTTGACAATTTGTTGTAATTTAAGGAAGAGACCAATGCTGGAGGTATGTTGGCATATTTAATTCCAGTAAATGACATAATGGATCATGAAGAAAGAAGAGAGTAAGTGAATAAGGAGAAAAAACAGGGAAAAGTTGTAACTAGAGTACTTGAATAGGCATGTTGGAATGAAGGCTGACTAAGTTATTGAGTAGGAAGGACCGCTTCTTGGGGTTACAAGTTAAAGCGTGCAATTGTAGGAGCTGTTGGTGAGGCAAAGAATGTAATTTATGAAGCGGTCAAGGTATTGAGTGACTACGGAATTGGGTGTGTTCTCCATAAGAATTAGGAGGTTCCTCAGATTTTGTCAATATTTGCATCAGGTAGGGAAATCATATGTAAGAGCTAAAATAGCCAGTGCATAAGTGGGGCGGGGGAACATCTTGTCCCAGAAGTGGGTGGGGAGGTAGATGAAATGAGGCTCAAAGAAGCAGTTAATAAGAGTGTAGAAGAATAACGAAGAAATGACATTGGAGGCGGGGGCAAGTGAATTACATAACCACGTTTCCTGGCACTGAGGTAGATGCCATATAAAATAACAAACTGAGCTGGCTGTGGTGAACACAATATTCTCAGTTGATATACAAACTTTTAAGGACAGAAAATGTAAGAAATATTTAAAGAAGGCTTCTGCGCTAGTGGGGTTTAAGAAGAAGGAATATTTGTTAAAAAGATTGTTGGTCAAGTCCCAGGTATTACTTGAAGAGTTGGAATACAGGAAAGGAGAGAAAGTCTGGATCAAGGGAGAGAAAACAGAGGACAAAGCCCAGAGAGTCCTCTGGGAGAAGGGAAATGATCTGAGTGGCTTATATTTTGTAGATCAGTGAGAAAAACACTAATGTAAGCCTATAAGACAGATTTGAAGGACAGATGACGACTGACCAACTTGTTTAATAGGCTATAAATAGACTCAGGTATTTTATTTTATTATTTTAGGTAAAATTGCTATACACTTCGAAGAATCAAAATTCTCATGCTCAAAGAGTGAGGGAAAAGATGAAAATAGAGATAATTTATCTTATAAAGCTTGACTAACTTGTTAACAGAAACTGGCAAATACATTTAAAATCATAAACCACTTTCAGTGATGTAGTAAGAGCTCAAATCCAAAATAAAATATCAACAAATAAAATTTAAGAACATATTAAGATAAAAAGGTGTTTTGATTTTAATATGTTGTAAACATATTAAAATGAAGAAGATATTTCCTAGAGTTGTTAGGATTGATTAACATTAAGAAACGTATATAGCAAATCATATCAAGAGTCTATTAATAATAAAAAAAATCCGATAGTCCCTTAAAAAGGTCTTTGGTTACATTCAATGCATATTAATCATAAACTGAATAAACTAAGGATAGAATGATAATTTCTCAAAATGATAAGGGATATTAATTGTAATAAGGGTCAGCATAATATACTATATTAGACAGGTTTCCATGTAATCTTTCTGTTAAAACATTTCAATTGCTGTTCATTATGCCAAGTTATAATTTATAAAATCTATAATCCAGCCTTTAAAGCCCTTGGATTGTAATTTTACCAGTCTCCTCAGTATCATCTCAAACTCTTTTCTCTTTACATTCTTTACTCTGGCTCAGGGCCATCATATTATTTAGACTCCCTGTAATGTTGAGATTTCCTTTTGATATTATCTAATACGTCCTGATCCCAGGGAAATTGACTCTGGCAAACCAGATTGGTGAGGACCTCTAGTTTTGCTACTATGTCACTAAATTCATCTCTTAACAGCATTACACTTTTGCTTATATACATATTTTAAATTTTATTTTAAGCTCATATAAGGTGTCCCTGAGTGATGCAAACGATTAAGCGTTCTGCTACTAAACAAAAGGCTTGAGATTTGAACCCAAGCAAAGGGATCTCAGGAGACAGTCCTGGTGATCTGCTTCCAAAAGGACGCAGCCGTTGAAAATCCTACGTAGCACAGTTCTACTCTGGCACACATGGGGTTGCAAGGAATCCGAATCGACTCCACAGCAACAGTTTTGTGTGTGTGTGCGTATGTGTGAGTGTGTGTGTGTTTGTTTTTCGATGTATAAGGACAGCAGTGTTGTCAGATCTAATCAGATCTATTTCCTAATGAAGGTTTTGGGGCCTAATATTTATATGCTTTCTTCTATTTGGTGATTCTTTACAATATACATATTCATATTCAAGTGAGTCAAGGTCTTCTACCCTAGAAGAAGGAATAAATAGATATTAATTTTCTTCCTACTAAAAACTGTAATGTAGACAGAGGTGGTTGTTACTTTAATCTAAAAGCTTGGTTAGATTCAGGTTATCTATCTATCATTTTTCTTTTCCTTTTGGCAAGACTGCCTGAAAGGTGGCATTGTATTCTTCCATAAAGAGGTATAGCATGTTTGCTTTTGTTGATGCTAGAGGCCAATTGGGCTGATTGTCTAGATTCATTAATTCAATGGTGACATTTTTTATTATATTAGTTATTCTTCATTTATTGGCTGAAATGAATACAATCTTTCCCTTATGTGGTATTTTATATACCAGCACAGTTTGTATATGAAAGATAGGCTAAATGATTAATATTTTTTCCTTCTATTTGTAAGTTTAAAAAATGCCTAGTTATTTCTTTATAACTGTCCAAATTGGACACAGTTGTCATAATTTTAGGTTTATTTGGTTTCTAGCATAGAAAGTCATAACGATAAACAACATACTTGAAGTGATGCAATCCATGGCAGTTACTATCATTTTCGAAGTCAAAATGACCCCACCTGTCTGAGGGGAGAGTGCTTATGTGTCTTCTGAGTTCTTTTCACATTACTCTTGAGACTTTGATAAGTTCTGTGACATCTGCTATATCCCAACGTTTCATGATTCTTTTATATATTTTATGCCACAGACATTGCTGTAAGAAAATCTAGTTTATTTTGTGGGAAAAGAAATTTTAAGGCCAAAATATGGCAATAAATGTACGTTGTGAATAGATCAATTATTATTTTCAGGTTTACTAATTGACAAAGTTAGAATGGATGGATAGACAAACAGACAGGTAGATAGGTTTGTTGCTAAGAGCTGTCAATTGTAGCCACACTGTGTACAAAAGAACGAAACACTGCCCCGTCCTACACCATGCTTGAGCCCATTGTTGCAGCCACTGTGTCAATACATCTCGTTGAGGGTCTACCTCTTTTTTGCTTACCCTCTACTCTACCAAGCATGATGTCCTTCCCCAGGGGCTGGTCCCTCCTGATACCATGTGCAAAGTATGTGAGACAAAGCCTCGTCATCCTCACTTCTAAGGAGCATTGTGGCTGTACTTCTTCCAAGACATATTTGTTTGTTCTTCTGGTGGTCCGTGGTATATTCAATATTCTTCACCAACACCATTTTTCAAAGACATCAATTATTCTATCTTCTTTATTCACTGTCCAGCTTTTGCATGAATATGAGGTGATAGAAAACACCACGGCTTGGTTCAGGGTCACCTTAGTCCTCAAAGTGACATTTTTGCTTTTCAACATTTGGAAGATAGGTAGGTAATTTTCAAGATAAAATATTCTGTAGGTGCATAGTACTATGTCCAATTTATATTTAGGACTAGGATATTTACATAACCTGCTCTCTCAATTTTCTATCTCATTTTTTGCACATGAAAAATCTAGGTTCTGAAGAATAAAAAGTTACGAATTTGTAAAATACTTTATCCACTCGGCCAAATAAATCTCTCAAAGTCAATGCACTCTGTAGTTCAGTTACAACCAGATAGAAAGATAAATCTGAAAACTTAACTTTTTACTCAAGTTTAGTACCTTTCTGTATTGAATATTTCTTCACAAGCTCCTTGATATCATTAAGAAAACCATGATTTGCAACCTATGCAGAGAATCACTGAAGAGAAATTGTGGCTAATTTTTATTCAGATGCAGAGCTATACAAACAAGGGTCCTTAGTAAATAGCATCTGTTTGGATTAAAGGGAAATAAAGGTACAATATCAAGAACAGTGTGATGTACCATTCTTACTGAAATTTATAGTTTTATTAATAAATGTAGACGTGAGTATTCAGATAATACATTTTATTGCTTGATTTCAAAGCTCCAGGCACAGTGATAGGTACTAGGCAAAAGCAGATGCTTAAGACAGTCCAATTTTTAAGAATATCAGTCTATTGGATGATTCAAAATATAGATTAATAGTGCAAAATGCAAATAGCACTTCAATTTAGTACTACAGAAGAGAAATTAGTTAAAATTGTATTTATCATTAGACAAGGGAATATAAAATTCTAACATAATTTTTATTTAAAAAAGATTCTTCTACATTTGAAAAATAAAAGCTTCAGCTTTTCTCACAATTTATTTTCTTATAAATTTCTTTGCTTTCTTTTCATGTACAAAGCAACAGGAGGCCATTTCAAGGCGGCAAATATCTACTTGAGTCAAATTATTTCTTTAACAACCAGATGTTGTTTTAATGAGGATTCTCAAGGTATCATTTATTGTCTTTAACCTTAATGTTGAATTTTTTTATCATTTGAAAAGTTGTTTTCTGAGTAATTTCCAAATAGCTTATTTCAGACAAAGAGGTATAAAGAAAGATTCCATTGTTCGTATGTGGATCAGAAAATACCTAACCATATTTCAGAGATATACGAAAATGGATTTTGTGTCAGAAATGTTTCTAATAGAAATTATAAAAAAGAAGAAATGTTTCCAGGTTATTGCTTAAAATTTTAATTATATTTGCTTAAATTCATAATGTTAACCCTCTTATATTTAAACTCAGCCATTTAAATTTTATATAAAATTTATATAAAATATTGTACTGCGATTTAGTTTTTATTAACTGAGAAATTCCAAATGTAATTAATTTTTTACTCGTTTATAAACATCACCCACCTGTTTGTCGTACTGTGGGGGTTTGCGTGTTGCTGTGAGGTTGGAAGGTATGTCATCATTGTTCAGAGACCATCAGGGTCAACCATGGTGGACAGGTTTCAGCTGAGCTTCCAGACTAAGACAGATTAGGAAGAAGGACCTGGTGGTCTGCTTCAGAAAAGAATTATCCAGTGAAAACCTTATGAATGGCAGCGGAAAGCTGTTTGATCTAGTGCCAGAAGATGAGCCCCGGGTTGGAAAGCACTCAAAATACAACTGCGGAAGAGCTGCCTCCTTGAAGTAGGGTTGATCTTAATTACGTGGGTGGAGCCAAGCTTTCAGGATCTTCATTTGCTGATGTTACACTACTCAAAATGAGAAGAAACAGCTGCAAATATCCATTAATAATTGGAATGTTGAACATACGAAGTTTGAACCTAGGAAAACTGGAAATTGTCAAAAATGAAATGGAAACAAAAACACAGATATCCTAGGCATTAGCGAGCTGAAATGGTCTGGCATTGGCTATTTTGAATCAGACAATCATATGGTCTTCTATACCAGGAATGACAACTGGAAGAGGAAAGGCATTGCATTCATTGTAAAAAAGAACATTTCAAGATTTATCCTGAAGTACAATGCTGTCAGTGATAGGATAATATCCATAGGCCCATGAGGAAGACCAGTTAATATGATTATTATTCAAATTTATACACCAACCAAGAGGCCAAACATGAAGAAATTGAAGATTTTTTACCAACTTCTGCAGTCTGATATTGATCAAATGTGCAACAAGGATGCATTGATAATTACTGGTGATAGTAATGTGAAAGCTGGAAACAAAGAAGGATCCATAGTTGGAAAATATGGCCTTTGTGATAGAAATGATACCAGAGATCTCATGATAGAATTTTACAAGACCAATGACTTCTTCATTGCAAATACCTTTTTGACCAACATACGCGGCGACTATACACGTGGACCTCACCAGATGGAATACACAGGAATCAAATCGACTACATCTATGAAAAGAGATGATGGAGAAGCTCAATATCATCAGTCAAAACAAGGCCAGGGGCCAACTGCAGAACAGACCGTCAACTTCTCATGTGCAAATGCAAGTTAAAACTGAAGAAGATTAGAATAAACCCACAAGAGCCAAAGTACAGCCTTGAGTATATGCCACCTGAATTTGAAGACCACCTCAAGAATAGGTTTGATGCATTGAACACTAATCACCAAAGACCAGATGAATTGTGGAGTGACATCAAGGACATCATACCTGAAGAAAGCAAGAGGTTATTAAAAAGACAGAAAAGGCCAAAATGGATGTCAGAAGAGACTCTGAAACTTGCTTTTGAATGTCAAGTAGCTAAAGTGAAAGGAAGAAATGATAAAGTAAAAGAGCTAAACAAGATTTCAAAGGGTGGCTCAAGAAGACAAAGTATTATAATGAAATGTGCAAAGAGCTGGAGATAGGAAACCAAAACACTTGGCATTTCTCAAGCTGAAAGAACTGAAGAAAAAAACCAAGCCTTGAGTCACAATAGTGAAGGACTATATGGGGAAAATATTAAATCAAGAAGGAAGCATCAAGAGTAGATAGAAGGAATACACAGACACAAAAGAATTGGTGGACGTTCAAACATTTCAGGAGGTAGCACATGATCAGGAACTGATGGTACTGAGGGAAAAAGTCCAAGCTGCACTGAAGGCACTGGTGGAAAAACAAGCCTCCAGGAATATCAACTGAGATGCTTCCACAAATGGATACAGTGTTCAAAGTGTTCACTTGTCTATAACAAGAAATTTGGAAGACAGCTACCTGGCCAACCAACTGCAAAAGATTCATATATATGCCTATTCCATGAAAAGTGATCGAACATCACTGGAAGTTATCGAACAATATCATTAATATCACAGGCAAGTAAAATTTTCCTGAAGGTTATTCAAAAGCGGCTGCAGCAGTATATCGACAGGGAACAGCCAGAAATTCAGGCTGGATTCAGAAGAGGACATGGAATCAGGAATATCATTGCTAATGTCAGATGGATCCTCACTGAAAGCAGAAATACCAGAAAGATATTTACCTGTGTTTTATTGACTCTGCAAAGGCATTAGTCTGTGTGGATCGTAATAAATTATGTATAACATTTCGAAGAATGGGAATTCCAGAACACTTAATTCATGAGGAACCTGTACAGAGATCAAAAGACATTCCAACAGAACAAGGGATACTCCATGGTTTAAAGTGAAGAAAAGTGTGTGTCAGGGTTGTATCCTTTCTCCATATTTATTCAATCTGTATGCTGAGCAAATAATCCAAGAATCTGGAATTATATAAGGAAGAATGCAGCCTCAGATTTGGAGTAAGACTTGCTAACAACCTGTGATATGCAACAACCTTGCTTGTTTAAAGCGAGGAGGACTTGAAGCACTTACTGATGAAGATCAAAGACCACAGCCTTCAGTATGGATTACACTTCAACATAAGGAAAGCAAAAATCCTCACAACTGGACCAATAAGCATCATCATAATAAATGGAGAAAAGTTTGAAGGTGTCAAGGATTTCATTTTACTTGCAGCCATAATCAACACACAAAGAAGCAGCAGTCAAGAAATCAAAAGACACATTGCATTGGCAAATCTGCTGCAAAAGACTTCTTTAAAGTGTTAAAAACAAAGATGTCACCCAGAAGACTAAGGTACACCTGACCCAAGCCATAGTGTTTCCAGTCACCTCATATGCATGTGAAAGTTGAGCAATGAATAAAGAAGACTAAAGAATTGATGCGATTGTGAGTATGGCGCAAGACCAGGCGGTGATTCTTTCCCTTGTACATAGGGTCGCTATGAGTCGGAACTGACGGGACAACACCTCACAACAGCAACGATTTATAAACATGACACAGTCTTTTCAAAGAAACACTACTCTGTGATTGGGATTTAAATTTCATTTCCTGCTAGCTACACTATTGGATGCTCTAGAGTTATAAAGGGAAAGTTTTTGGCTCTAAAATGGTTTAGAACAAGATACGGTCAAGAAGTACTGGAGTGTGCAGTGTGTTTCCAAGTTTCCTCCTCAGTGCTTCAAATCTTCTTTCCTGTTTCTCTCCTACAAACACATACTCTTCCATCTGAATTACCTAGAAGTGGATGAGGTATTTCAAATTCTCAAAGGCATCAGTTAATAACTTTCTGTTCAGGGCTCTTCGGTTAAAGGAGATGTGCAGGACCTTGTTTTTCAAGCTTTATCTGGTTTTCTGCCATATATTTTAGTATAAGCTAAGTCGTCACATATTAAACAGACATGATAATGAAGAAGTAATGTGAGTCTGTGCAACCCACTATGTCTTTTGAATTTTATTAAAACCACAGAGAAAAATATATGAAGGCTAGGTCTCCCCCGCAATAGGATATTGGTTGTATTTCTAATAGGCCATGTTTTGTATGGCAGTTACCAATATATTTAACAAATTCGAGTCAGTGAATAATCTGATTAATAAGTGCACAGAATGGATTACTGACACACACAAAAAACCTTAAATATGTAAAAGCAAGTTTAATAATTGTATTAGGTAGTATGAGCAATATATGTCCTTTTTACCCCTATCCTACTATAATACACACTACTGTTGTGAATGAAATTTATTTTCAATTTTTTTGGACTTAGATAGTAACCATTTTATTACTTTTATTAGGTTCAGATGTACAAAACCAAGACCCAAAAATAATGGTGAATAAAAGAAAAAAAGTTATATACTACACATGAAAAAGAATATAAAAGTTGGCAGTCCATGGCTAATAGCTTCAAGAATTTGAGAGTCTCTGGATTTTCTTAGATTGTTTCTTTGCTGTCTGTGGTTTTGATTTCCAAGGTTATTTCAAAAGAAAATTATTTTTCATGATATTTGCATTCCAGGTAGCAGCCATGAAAGAAGGCAGAAAGAGCATGTGCCCTCCATTTAAAGTGTTTCTGAAATCGCCCCCAAATCTTTGGTTCTCAGGTCATTTGTTAGAAATTTTCACATAGTGACAAACAGGGCTTAATATGGTCTTTGAACTCTAGTGACAATTTTCTATAATAATAAATAAATAAATAAATAAAAATACACATTTCCAAAGAAGAAAAGAAGTTATATGGAGACAACTAGGAGTTTCTGCAACATTATTATTTAGGAAACTTGTTAATTTTTATGTTGATCTTGGATCCAAAGCTGTAATTAATTCAAATGGTTTTTGAGTTTCTTGTCTTACTGAGTTGGATAGAACTGGCCATCAAATATTATAAAGTAACTGTAAATAATCTTGCTTTACTCTGGTCTTTTGATGAGGTCTCAAGATAAAGACTTTTCCTAGCTTATTAATTGCATAATTTTCCTCTCTTATTTTTTAATTTAATATGCTAATATGCTGATTTACTTTAACCTATCAGCTGATATTAAACTTACCTTGCATTCCTGACCTAAAATAGGCTTAGTCCTGATGTGTCCTACTTATATTTCCAAATTTAATTCACCAATGTTTTATTGTGCTTATAAATGCAGTTTTATATTTTATTTCTATGTTGTATTGACAACTCTCTCTCTCTCTTCACTTGTGTTTATATACATTTCAGCTATCTTTGTATGATAGTTTACAACACTGAGCTGGTATATTTAAATATTTTTCTATAGTTGAAAACAGTGTAGATAAAACAGAAATTATTTGTTCTTTGAAGGTTTGCTAAAACTCACCAAGGTGTAGGTCATATGGGACTTTAAAAAGAACTTTCACAGAGGACTTTCTTTAAAAACCTATTTTAATAGTTTCAACAGAGAAAAGGAAGAGAAGCATTGGAAATGACATGCTGAGAAGTGCCACTGTAAAATACCTCAGAGAAATGAGGTCATAGTTACAGGGGATTTTGGATAACTTACGATAAATGCCCAGGCTAAAACTTCCCAAGGTAAATTATCTGATATTTGTCTCTAGAGGAACTGACTGGCCTAAGATCAAATATCTGTACTTTTTTTCTTTTCTTTTTTTTTTAGTTTTCAAATTGCTAAATATTAATAGACAAAGCTTGACACATAATTATGTGAGTCTGTAACATGAAATAAAGAGCTCAAAACATATAAGTTGGTAAAAATTGTCTTGTTGGAAATTTCACAGTGTGTAAGGAAAAAGTGTAAAACATATTATTTCATAAGTAAGTTAAGATGGTACATTTGTGAAATAAATACATCATGCTTGTTCAGATAGTACATCACCATGATAAAGAGAGGAAATGAATAAAGAAATAAAGCAAATTTTTTTCATGCAACTGGAAAATATGTTTCCTAATTAAAATGGCCCGTTGAGTGCTAAATACAATGACTATGCCTGATTCCATGTCCTACTCTGAAGTCAGGAAAGGTATGTGTCACAGTTGTATCATTTCATCACACCTATTCAATCTGTAAGCTGAGCAAATAATCCGAGAAGATGGATTATATGAAGAATGAGGCATCAGGACTGGAGGAAGACTCAACAACAACCTGCAATACGCAGATGACACGACCTTGCTTGTGAAAGTGAAGAGGACTCGAAGCTCTTACCGTTGAAGATCAAAGACTACAGCTTTAAGTATGGATTACACCTCAACATAAAGAAAACAAAAATTCTCACAACTGGGCCAGTAAACAACATCATGATAAATGGAGAAAAGTTTGAAGTAGTCAAGGATTTCATCTTACTTGGATTCATAGTCAACACCCATGAAAGCAGCAGTCAAGAAATCAAAAGATGTATGGGGCAAATCTGCTGCAAAATAATCTCTTTAAAGTGTTAAAAAGCAAAGATGTCACTTTGAGCTGTGCCTGACTCAAGCCATGGTGTTTTCAATCACCTCATATGCATGTGAAAGCTGGACAATAATTAAGGAAGACTTAAGAAGAATTGACACCTTTGAATTGTGGTATTGGTGAAGAATATTGACTATATCATGGACTGCCAAAAGAACCAACAAATCTGCCTTGGAAGAAGTACAACCAGAATGGCCCTTAGGAGCAAGGACAGTGAGACTACGTCTCACATACTTTGAACATGTTATCAGAAGGGATCGGTCCCTGGAGAAGGACATCATGCTTGATAATGTAGAGGGTCAGTGAAAAAGAGGAAGATCCTCAAAGAGATGGATTGACACAGTGGCTGCAACAATGGGCTCAAGCATAGCAAAAATTGTGAAGATGGAGCAGGACTGGGCAGTGTTTCGTTCCGTTGTGCATAGGGTCACTATGTGTTGGAACTGATTCGACGGCACCTAACGACAACAACAAGCCTCCAGAACTGTGAGAAAATAAATTTCTGTTCTTTAAACCACTGACTTTGTGGTCTTGTGTTATGGTGACCCTAGGAAACTAAGACAGCTCCTCATAGTACCCTGATTTTCCCTTTTACTGTATCTATTACAGGATACTGTTACTGTGCATGGGAGGTAGAAAGTATACCTGTTTTGAACATGGTTTGCAAGGCCAGACTGCCAGGCTATGAATCTTGTCTCCACCAATTTTGATTGAGTAGCTTGGGGCAAGTTATTTAATGCCTGTGCATCTGTGTTTCCTTATCTGCAAAAAGAAAATGTTAATAATAATTTCAGCATAAGGTTTGTATGCAATTTCAATTATTAAAGTCCTTAGGACAAAGGGAAGCAAATAATAAGCCTTATATATATTTTTATTATCATTGATGTTATTGTTAGATAAATACCTCAATTGAGGGAATAAGTTCCATGATGACAAGTACCATAAACTTGCTTAATTTTATAAAGAGTTTCCACCAATACTTACATGGAACATAGAAAGTACTCTGTAAATATGTTTTTAATCAATGAATTAATTTATTATATTGCCATCATTTCATTTTGGCATCTTCCCAAATACTACCTTCTCAGAGGGGTCACTACTAGCAGGATTTCAAAAACAGCAGCCCTGTAACTCTCAAATGTTTTGCCATATATTTTTATTTATACCTATATATAATGACTAGCTCATCATATATTATACAACAATTTTGTTTTTAATTTACTTTCTGTTTCCCCAATTCGATTGTAAGAAACTTCTGGAAAGGGACTTTACATTGTTCTTTGTTGGATCTCTCAGGTCTGAAAGTGCCAAGTATAATATTTGCCCTCTGTAAATGTTTACACAATATAATAATGAATCCAATTTTTGTATAATCAGTAATTAAAATTTGATTTCTACAAGAGTTACTATGAAGAAGGAAAATTTGTGTAGCTCAATATGTGAGAATTGTTTGGCTCTTTGATATGTGTTTTCGTCATTATGTAAGGCCCATGTCTGATATTCTGACATGTATATATGGTAATTAATGTTAGATATTTAACACTGCAAAAAAAATTTTTTTAAAAATGTCAGAACAATTTACAATCAATATTTGTACCACATATTCCAAAAAAAGTTATTTCTTTCATTATATTTAACAGTGATTTATTTGCATATGAAATTTCTATTTTTCCAAACTTAATACTATAGTCTCTCCTCTTCCACATTTTGTATTCTGCTGCGTCTCTTGATGTGGCCTTTATCAGCCATTGACAGAATAAATAAATCTATGAAAGGTTCTCATTTCAGTATGTGAATGTTGCCATTTGGAAATGTTTAAGTAAGAGAAAATACCAATAAGTACACATTATTTGATTAAGTTTTAAAATAAAAACTACTTTAATAGGGGTTCTATATAAGATAAGCATAAAAAAACAAAACAAACAAACAAAAACCCAGTGCCGTCGAGGCATAATAGATGAAAATAATCACACACCCCAAGGGAAAAAATTAAAGAAATTGATTTTCTGTGTGTGTGCTCACTTTGGAATACGTTAGTCCCTGTGAGGTTAGAGGGTTTGGAACTGAGAAGCAACCAGAAGTACTGTTTCAATGTCAGCAGTTCTAAGACCTTGGCGGAAATCTATCTTTATGTATACAACTCCATCCCTTGGTCCATGGCGTATACTTGCCTCTGGGGTATAATGCAATCATTAAGCTACCCTATTTTTTACTTTTCCTTAGTTACATTTGGGCTCTAAGAAACCTCAGGTCCTATAGGAAAGCATATTGTACTAATAATATACGTATATTTATACCATAACCTTCATTTGTAGGCATTCTAGGTCTTTTGTTTTCAGCTATTTTTTTTCCTATCCATTTAATCTCCATCTCCTGATACATGATCAGCAGGGAGCTTTTATTTGTTATTTGCTAAATCTCAAATCTTCTTCAACATCATGTTTGATGGCATTACTTTCAGCTTCAGTTAGCAGGTGTCTTTTCATGATGGCTTGTCTCCAATCTTTTATATTTTGTTCATTTGTTTAATTTAGTTGTCACCTCAGGATATTTGTTGATAAATGGCTAGAGTATTTCTGTCTTTATATGACGGTAATATTTTCTGATTGAATAGCTTTCCTAAAACAGCACTTACTTTAATCTTAGGCAGAAAAATTCCAATTACTAGGATATTTAGGTATACAATTCTGATGATTGGAATTTTTGCATCTGTGAAAATAATTTAACCACTTGCATTTAAAATGTTATCAGGCCTTAAGATTTGTGCAATATATTATATTTTAGAACTTTCTAGCTATTAGGGAAATGATTACTCCTTTGTGCATGGGTTTGTTGGATTGTTCTAGAAGCTCTATTGGGCTACAAATTTCTCTCTCTATGGATTGTTGTTATTTCAGTTACTTTCCTACAAAATTCTCTGGTCAATTGTCTACATATGCATGGAAGAAAATGAAATGCACAAGATGTGATGTAGGAGGGTATAGTTAAAGGAAAGTTTATTAACATGATATAGAAGAATATATGCAGTACTCAGAATACATTAATCTTTTTTTAGTGATAAAACTTGAGTCATTTTGTTGTACCCCCTTTAATAATTTTAAATGTGTAACTTAGTTTTAACAGTTGTACACCTTCAAGAAATTTACCACCACAATCAGGTGAGAGATCGTTTTTATTTTCTCTAAATGTTCTTTGTGTCCATTATCAATCCATTTTTTCTTCTATTCTTCAGCCCAAACATTCATCTACCTCTTGACAGTATGCTTTTCATAAAAATAAAAACCACATAAAATGTACTATTTTGAGTCTCATATCTTTCAGTTAGCATAAAGCTTTTGAGATTGATCCACTTTGTTTCATAGATACGGAGTTTGTTGGATTTCATTTCTGAGAATATTTCCATTAGATACATATAGCACATTATTTTTTATCAATTTTTGTGTTTTGAGCATATTTGTTGTGCTTAGTTTTTTATCATTATGAATAAAGCTGCTGCGTACATATTCATGGAGCCCTGGTGGTGTAGTGGTTAAAGTGCTCAGCTGCTAATCAAAAGGTCGGTGGTTTGAACTCAGCAGCCACTCCATGGGAGAAAGATGTGGCAGTCTGCTTTCGTAAAGGGTTACAGCTTTGGAAACCCAACGGGGCAGTTCTACTCTGTCCTATAGAGTGGCTATGAGTTGAAATTGACTCAACAGTGGATTTGGATTTTGGCTTTGGTACGTATTCATTTATATACATCAAATCTCTCTGTTTCTTTATATTTAAAGTGTGCCTCTTATAGCTCAAACATAGTAGGTATTGCTTTTTTTAACCATACTCTAAACTTTGCCTTTTAATTGGAATATTAGTCCATTATCATTTAAGAGAACTATTTATATGGTAGCATATATTGAATTATGTCCTCCCAAAATAGCGTATTTTTATGCAAATAACATGCATATTCAGCATTTGTTTGCTGGTCTTGTCCTTCTCCTTCGAGACAACATCATAAGCACCACCATGCCAATCTTCTTCCACACGTTGCTGTAAAAAAAAAAAAATTAGCATAATGCACTTAAGTGGCTGTGTAGTTTCTCCTTGCTACTTATAGTAAAATGTGAGAGGAAAGAGATGGACTTCAAAATAAACTGTGCAAAGGAAAACAGAACATAAAAAACTGGAAAATTCTGTTTTACAAACTAACGGCACACATCCTAGAATGTTCACCAAGGACATGGCTACACAATCGTTTGTAAAAGAAATCAAGCCTGTGACTGAAGGAGCTAACCAACTACCACAGCAGAAAACCAATCAACTTAGACCGAAGGGGACAGAGAAAGAATGAAAAGAACACTGTCTGTCTCTTGGAATTCTACAGGCAGGAAACAGATCAAAGGAGTTTCTTTGGATTTTGGAGACAATATATTACTCATTCAAATAAAGTACTGCAACACATTTACTGAGTATCCCAAAAGCTTCTAGTTTTGAGTGGGAACTGGAACAAATGAATGTTCTATAGAGGTCAAGGCTAATGTGGAAGCTGCTCAGACACTTGGGCCATATAATTTAGCTGATCCATTGGTGCTAGAAGTTTCAGTGTCGAAAAGGCGTTGTTTGGACTCTTCGTCAGGCCCCTATAGGTGAATCACAGTGTAGGCCCTTCCAATTCTGGAGCAAAGCCCTGTCATCTTCTATGGATAACTACTTTCCTTTTGAGAAAGAGTTTTTGATGTACTACTCCCTGGTGGCACAGTGGTTAAGAGTTATGGCTGCTAACCAAAGGTCAGCAGTTCAAATCCATCAACCTCTCTTTGGAAACCCTATGGGGTAGTTCCACGCTGTCCTGTAGAGTCGCTATGGATTGGAATCAAATCCATGGCAACGGACTTGGTTTTTGTTGTTGTTGTTTTGGTTTTGATCTTAGCAGAGACTGAATGCTTAGCCACAAGACAGCAAGTTACCATGAATCTTCTCAGACCCACCAAGACATAAATTTCAGCATGTATAGCAATAGTCCATCTAATGGAGGTGGCATATAGGAGGTCACGCTTGTGCAGGCCCTTCTTCTGTTTCTCTGGAAAACAATGACTAAGACATATTCGTTCATCTAAAGAACCCAAATGCGTTTGTTGTAGTATAGATAGTATGGATACTCTTAACTTACACGCTTCATCAGAAACATGAATCTATTTTCGCTGCTCCGTATCCCCTTTTTATACTCTTAGGATATTATTTTGGAATTATGAATTTAATCCGTATTGGCACATTGAGAAATAAAATCTACTTATTGCAAGATTTTATATATTGTTGGATTTTTTAGTTTAATTATATTTTCTCATGAGTTGAGTTTGTAACAAAAGAAAGAAATTATTTTGGGGGGTTGAGGTCAACAATAAATTGTAGAAAACTATTTTTTTATAGTAATTCCTATGCGAAAATGGACTCACATTTATTTTGTCTTCATGCTATAAAATTACAATCAAAAACAGAAATTTAAGAAAATTCCAATATTTTTAAATATATAAACAAAGAATTTTTTGGAGGTCATTTAGGGGCTTGATTATGAATACCTAAATAGTGAGATTAAAGTACTCATCTGCTGGGCTGGCCTGAAATAATTAGAATATTATTATTAGTATATTTTATTTTAATATAGAAGAAAATCCCATCTATTAATTTCAGATGTTGCTGAGATCCAAATATTAATATGCAATCATTTGTACTACTCATTAACTTTACTCTTACAGCACATTTGAAATTTAAATATGAAATTAGAAAAACAGTGAAATGTAAATATTTTGAGTTTTCATGTATATATATATATTGAATCATATATTTATTTCAACTTTACATTCTTTCAGAAGTTACTTTTATACTTATATACTTTTAAATGGGTTTTTATGCATTTTTTTCTAAGTCAAGGCTCTTTGAATGCAAGGGAACAAAACATCTAAAAATGCATAAATCCTATGAATATTTATTAAATACTGCAAGCCACTTCAAAGATAGCCTAGGATGAGAATATAAAGATAAATTGATCCATATTCTGACTAGGGTAAGAAGTCAGAAATTAAGACTCTTCTCTCCATATCTTAGGGTTTCACAGCCTATTACCTCAAATTGTCTCCTTCCATATGCTCAAACCCTTTCTCTCTTCCGTAAACAGTATTCTGTGCTGCTTTATTGTCTTTCCTTATATCAACTTCACGACTATTGACATGCCAACATGCATTACTGGCCTGCTAACCTAGACCAGTGGAACTATGTGTCTTTTTACCACAATTCTTCCCACCACCTTATTGACATAATGCCTCAGGGTCTTAGTTCCTTAAAAAAAAAACAAAACAGTTGCCATCCGTTGATTCTGACTCATGGAGATCCCATGTGTTACAGAGCAGAACAGTTCCATAAAGTTTCTTGGCTGTAATCTTTAGGGAAACAGGTTGCTAGACCTTTCTTCCTCAGTGCTACTGGATGGATTTGAACTGTCAAACTTTAAGTTAGTGCAAACCATTTGTACTACACAGGGAGTGGGAGGTAATTTGATTATTCTAAGATGATCTAGATGTCTACTCTTCCTGCTCCTATTATATGTGGCCAAGAAGGTAAGGAGGTAAGGTGAGGTAGTAATTTGGGCTTCTAAGATCTTATGAGAGGAACCAGTGTTCTAAAAATGATTAGATACCAATTGACATATATATTACATTGGCTGTGAACATTAACGTACCTTTTATTATTTACTCTTTCAAAATCATCATGATTATTATCCCCACACTAACAACCTGCAAATGCAGATGGCACAGCCTTGCTTGCAGAAAGCTAAGAGGACTTGAAACACTTACTGAAGAAGTTCAAAGATTATAGCCTTCAGTATGGATTACACCTCAACATAAAGAAAGCAAAAAATTCTCACAACTGAACCAATAAGTGACATCATGATTAAATGGAGAAAAGACTGAAGTTGTAGAGGATTTCTTCGTACTTGGATTCACAATCAACATCCATGGAAGCAGCAGTCAAGAAACCAGACAAAGCATTGCATTGGGCTAATCTGCTGCAAAAGACCTCTTTGAAGTGTTAAAAAGCAAAAATGTCACTTTGAGGACTGAGGTGTGCCTGACCTAAGCCATGGTACTTTCAGTGGCCTCATATGCATGAGAAAGCTGGAAAGTGAATAAGGAAGAAGAATTGATGCATTTGAATTATGTTGTTGATGAAGAATACTGAATGTATATACCACTTAGTGTCAGAATGAACAAATCTGTCTTGGAAGAGGTACAGCCAGAATGCTCCTTAGAAGTGAGAATGGTGAGACTTCATTTCACTTATTTTGGCCATGTTATCAGGAAGGATCAGTCCCTGGAGAAGGATATCATGCTTGATAAAGTAGAGGGTCAGCAAAAGAGAGGAAGACGCTAAATTAGATGGATTGACCCAGCGGCTCCAATGATGGGCTCAAGCATAGCAATGATTGTGAGGATGGTGAAGGACAGGGCAGTGTTTCATCCTATTGTTCATAGGGCTGCTATGAGTCGGAACCAACCAAACAGTGTCCAACAATAACGACATAGATGAGGAAACTCAAGTTCAAAATTAAGTACATCAAATGCTTACATCCAGTAAGTGGGGGAGTTTGAGCTTGCATATACTTTATGTCCCTTCTTTGTTTCCAGTGTTAACATTCCAATCACCAGTAATTATCAATGCATCTTGATTGCACGTTTGATCAATTTCAGATACCATAATTGGTAAAAATCATTAATTTTTTCATCTTTGGCATTAGTGGTGGGTGCATAATTTGAGTAAGAGTCGTATTAACTTGTCTTCTTGGTAGGAGTATGGATGTTCTCCTATCACTGACAGCTTTGTACTTCAGCATAGGTCTTGAAATGCTCTTTTTGACAATGAATTCAATGCCTTTCCTCTCCATTTTGTCATTCCCAGCATAGTAGACCATATGATTTTCTGATTTAAAAATGGCTAATACCAGTCCATTTCAGCTCACCAATGCCTAGGATATTGATGGGTATGCTTCTCATTTCATTCTTGACAATTTTCAGTTTTTCTGGGTTCATAGTTAGTTCATTCCACTTTACTATTATTAATGGATATTTGCAGTTGTTTCTTTTCATTTTGAGTTGTGCCACATCAGCCAATGTCCTGAAAGCTTGACTCCTTCCATGTCATTCAGGTCAGCTGTACTTTGAGGAGAAAGCTCTTCCTCCGCTGTATTTTCAGTGCCTTACGAGCTGAGGGGCTCATCTTCCCACTCTGTAGCAGACAATGTTCTGCTGCTATTCATAAGGTTTGCACTGGTTAACTTTTTCAGAAGTAGACTACCAGGACCTTCTTCCTAGGCTGGAAGCTCTGCTGAAACCTGTTCACCATTGGTGACCCTGCTTGTTTTAAATACGAGTGGCAGAGCTTCCAGAATCACAGAACATGAAAACCACCACAGTACCACAAACTGACAGATGCATGGGGGTAATTATCATACCTGAACTCTGTCGGTGCGGTAGTTAAGTGTTATGGCTGCTAATTTGAAAGGACAGCAGTTCTAATCCACCCGCAGTTCTTGGAAACTCTATTGGGCAGTTCTACTTTGTCCTATAAGGTTGCTATGAGTTGAAATCTACTTGACAGCAATAGGTTTGGTTTGGTTTGGTTCGAACCTAATTTAACTTTTGTGTCCCACCCTCTTGACATTACAAAGCCTGCCTCCACAGCCTCTGATTATTCATTCTGTTCCCAAGTACAACCCGCATGTGGTCCTGCATGGTGTGCGGTGTCCTCATGCCCTGAGCTGTGAATATATGTGAACAATAAACTGCTGTCAGTCTCATGTGTCTAGTGTTGGGGGTCATGTTTTTGACCATCCCCATAGCCCTAGGATGGGAATCAATCCCTCATCAGCTAGATGCAGAGGAGGAGATAAAAACAACCTCTAAGTTAAAAGTATTGGCTTTTATAAAATGAAAATCCCTGTAGATACAACATTAATAGTAGTAATACATTTAGTACCAAAGGACATTTAAAAACAGAGAAGATACACCTTCAAAAGTATATGTATATACTTTATCATTCAATATATATTTGGTTATTTTAATATAATTTTCATAAAACTCATCTTAGGCTCAAAAATTGTATTCCCTATTTTGTTTGTGAAGAAATTGATGTTTCTTCCTTTGAGATAATACCGTAGAAAAATGCCTATTCATTATATATTTATTCTACTGCCCCAGATTTATATAACAGAGACAATATTCTCTTTTTAAAAAGGTAATCATATTTCAAATGCATTCTGTGGGTTTTTTTAAATGTCACCAAGACACTATATGTAACAATTTAAGGAAATGCACAACTCATTGATATCTCTGATCGTCTGATTGTGTGCTCGTGCATGACTTATATAGACAGTGAAACCTGTGAAAGCTGGAACTTGATAGAATTGCCTTGTGTTTTTCCAGTTCTCGCATGTTTTCCACTTTGACAGGGGACAAAATTCCTCTACCCTGTGGCCGTTTTCTCTACTCTATTCCCAATATATTGTGTACCAAATCTAGGACTAAGTGATACACTAAGGCCATTAATCTGTATCTTTTTTGAGGCTACTTAGTCAATACCAATTATTAAGAGGGCCAGGATGGGATTCATTATACAAAATTCTTCCTGTTGTTTTCTTCAAAATCTACTATTATTTTCCTTTAAAACAATAAAAATAATCAGATACTTAGTACAGGTATTCCAAGGTCTTCCCGTCTTTCTTATTTCTAGTCTTATAGTTAAACTGATCCGATCCTCCACAAAAGAGAAAGAATTTGAAGTTGATCATAGAGAGCATAACTAACATGATGTGAGTTTGGCCTCTAGCCTAAGGTTTTTCTGAATGGTTCTTCAAGTGATGAGAAAAGTAATTACACAGAATATAGGGGGCAGGTCTTTGAATTTTTCTTTCTCCCCCTCTATAGCCTAGAATAAAATGAGAACTAGGAATAGAAAGAACAAATTAATGTAGAACACATTTATCCTTAACATCACAGGTTTATTATACTCCCTACTTCCACTCTCATGGAAAAAATTTGATTGTGAAAAGCCCCCTTCATAAGGAGATACAAAATCATATTCATAGATCAGTACACATTACAATGTAATAAATCATACAATATGAGTTTGAAATCAAGACTATCTTGATGTGTGATTGCCTCTTCATAAAATTTTCTTTTACATGAGTCAATTATTTAGGTTATAAAAAAGTTCTTCCTGTTTGGAATTTGGCATATTAAATCACAGTTCACAATGAAACTTTATTACAAATGTTTTTCCCAATAACAAGTTTGGTGGTTTTTATAACCTCCAAGTTTTATGAAAAGTTCATTGGTTGAAGGAAACTTGGCGAAACATTATCAAAACCAATGGCATGTTTTTAATATGTCCTCTTACTTTGTAACCTCCTAGGCTTTTAAAATATCCCATTCATTATATATGCACATGTCTGCATGAAGCAGGAAAAATTGTGTTCTTCTGAAATAATTAGCTTAATTAATATAACTTTTTAAAAATAAGTAATATTATTAGGGAATGTATTTTGCATTGGATGCTATAGAGTTTTCAGGTATAACCATGTAAAATATTAAATATACACTATTAGAAATGAATAATTCATTTGCACTCTCCTTATTTAAGGTGAAACAGAGACTATATCTGACCTTCATACTATCTGTAATACACTTTAATAATATTTGTTAGAACATCTTGTTAATGAAACTTCATGATAGGCATTTGAGTGAAGAATTGATAATACAAATAAATATAATTAAAAGATATGGATTGAGAGTACAGAGGAAAAAAAGAACATAATGGGAAATAGGCAAATATTTCTAAAAGAAGTAACAGTTAAGGTTTTAAATATATGTAAGACATTGACAGGCATAAATGTGTAGAGAACATTCTAGGTGAAATGGTTAAAAAAAATTTTTTAAAATTTAGAGTACGAAAAAAAGTATCAATAGAGGATATAATTTGCAGAATATCAATTATGTAACTGCATATTTTAAGCCTTAATGAATTAATTTTGTATATTTATATTTATTTTGTGGTATGATTTTGTTTACTTTGTTCATATTGTTGTAGTATATTTAACACATATGTATTTGACATACCTAAATGGTATAGATACCATGTGCGTAGAATAGGTTTTTCAAGGCTGTAACTTTTCAGAAGCAGACTGCCAGACTTGTCTTCTGAGGAGCCGCTGGATGGATTTGAACTGCCAGCCTTTCCACTAGAAGTTGAGAACTTAACCATTTGAATCACACACACACACACACACACACACACACATGTTTTTGTATGTATATGTACATATATATATATTTAAACCAATTTAAAATTTTTTGTGATATTAATTTATTTGAAAATGAAGATCTATAAATGTGGGAATAGATACTGTGATTGTTATGAATTATACACAGATCTAAATACAAACTACATAATCAGCACTTTCCCTACCCTTATTTCATTGAATGCAGTGTAAATTTCATACAGTGTCATTAACACTGCACTTTTTTCTAATTTTGTTGAAAAATACTTAAGTGATAATCTCAGCATTCGCTGTGTATATATATACATATATGCCCTCATTTTCTTGATCCGTCTTCATTGCTAATAAAAACATAAAAACTAAATAATGACAAATGCATGATTATAATGTAAAGCTGGTCATGAAAGGGCTAATTAGCTGGAAAGCCAGGGGAGAAGTTTTGAAAGATATTCAGTAAATCCATTATCATTTCCATTGGGCAAAAGAGAGACCACTAAGGGTAAAGTGGCCAGCCATGTAGACAAAGCAGCATTCTATTGTATTAGATAATGAATACCATATATATACATATATATAAGTTTTCTGACTCTTATGTAATTTAAAAACTTTGATACATTGATATTTAATAGAAAAATGTATGTGCAATAAAATAAACTTACTTTAAACAATTTCAGCAGGCAGTTAATTTTTAATTTAGTTTCTTAAGTTTAAGTAGATGTTCGAAGAGCCTGGATTTAATTTGCAATTAACATAAAATTGAACTTTCATTTTTAGCAATTTCAGAAATAAGGATCTAATAACATCAACCAGATACTTGTTAATACGAAACTGAAACAAATTTCTATCTGTGAGTTTTCTTAACAGTACTTAGTCAAGTACTTATTGCAGAAAAATCTTAAAATGATGAAATGTGCTTTTCTCTAAGATTTTACTTTTTAATCATTAAAAAAAACTGGTAATGTTCATGTGAATATATTTGCATGAACATATTCTTTTCTTTCATAGCTTGCTTTTTGAAAAGTTATTCAAATATAATCTTTGTTTTCTATATGTTATAAACCTGGTTATTTTGGGGGATAAGCATTAATTTTCTATTACAAATGAAACAAATTACCAAAAATTGTTCATCTTAAAGAACAGCAAATTTATTATCTTACAGTTCTGAAGGTCAGAAAACTGAAATGAGTCTCACTGGGCTAATTTTTGGCAGGGCTATATTCTTTCTGGAACTCTAAGGGAGAATCCATATCCTTACTTTTTTCTGATTTCTAGTTAGTTGTTATTGTTGTTGTTAGTAACTGGCAAGTAATTTCCTACCCATGGCCCCATGTGCACAGGGAAGAACTGCAACATAGGGATTTCAAAGCCTTGACCTTTCAGAAGCATATCACCATGTCTGTCTTCCAAGGAGCCTCTGAGCTCATTTGAACCAACAACTATCTGTCTAGAAGTCAAGCACTTAATCATTTGAACCACCCAGGGTTTCCTCTGTCTTCTGGAGGTTGCCCAAATTCCTTGGAGCATAGCCTTTTTTCCATCTTCAAAACCAGCAGTAGCCAGTTGAGTCTTTCTTACACTGCATCACTCAGACACTGACTCTTTTGCCTCCCTATTTCACTTAGAAGGATTTTTGTGATTACACTGGGCCTACTCAGATAATCCAGGATAATTTCTCATATCAATATATATAATTTAGTCATATCTGAAAGGTTCCTTTTGCCAGGTAAGGTAACATATTCACAGGTTCTAGAACATTAAAATTACTTGTGATCTCCCCAATTAAATATCTCACATTCCTAGGCAGTATTCTGAACTTTGATATTTCTATTGCTTCTTTGATTTTCTTTATAATTTACCACATGTGCACATACATAGGTAATATATTATTTAATTTTGATTATTTTTATAAGTTACAAAACACCATCAAGATGTATACTTCAGTGACATAGATAATAGATAATATTTAAGGTTTAGTTTTGTATAGATGTATAGCTGTAGATTTTTCAGTTTTTATCCCTGAGTGATACTCAAATATGCCACAATTTATTCTTCCAATTCTACTCTGAATGGATGTTAGGGCGTGTACAGTTGTTTGAGCATTTTTGTATATTTATCTTGTTGCAAGTACATCAGATAGTGTCTCAAGTATATGCTTAGGAGATAAATTGCTGGGTAATAGTTATGTTTCAGCTTTATAAGATAATGTTTCACAAAGCTTTTGTATTAAATTAAATACCTACCAGTGATGCATAAGAACCAAAGTGGGCCCACTTCTTAACATATCATATTGTTTATATTTTATATTTTACCCAATTAAGTTGGTGTGTAACTGTTGTTTAATTTTAATTTCCCCAATTACCACTAATGATGAGACTATTTTCACAGTGGTGAGTTGTATTAAAACTCATTGGTGCATTGAATACTAATAACCAAAGACAGATAAATTATGCAAGGACATCATATACAAAGAAAGCAAGAATTCATATAAAATAGAAAAGGAAGACCAAAATGGATGTCTGAAGAGACCCTAAAACTTGCTCTTGAATGTTGAGTAGCTAAAGTGAAAGAAAAAAAATGATGAAGCAAAAGATCTTAACAGAAGATTACGAAGAGTGGCTTGAGAAGGCAAAATAAAATTTTGTAATGAGACGTGCAAAGCCCTGGAGTTAGAAAACCAAAAGGGCAGAATATGCTCAGCATTTTTCAAAGAGAAAGAACTGAAGACAAAATTCAAGCCTTGAGTTGCAATATCGAAGAATCCCAAGGGCAAAATATTGAATTACACAGGAAACATCAAAGAAGATGAAAGGAATACACAAAGTCACTGTACCAAAAAGAGTTACTCAGCATTTAACCATTTCAGGAGGTAGCATATGATCAGGAACTGATGATACTGAAGCAGAGAGTACAGCCTGCACTGAAGGCATTGGCAAAAAACAAGGCTCCAGGAACTGATGGAATGCCAATTGAAATGTTTCAACAAACAAATGCGACATGGCAAGCGTTCACTATTATAAAAAAAAAAAAAAAAACTTTTTTTTTTTTTTTTATAGAGCAGGAAATTTGGAAGAGAGCTATCTGGCCAATCCACTGAGAGAGACCCATATTCATGCCCATTCCAAAGAAATGTGATCCAAAGGAATGTAGAAATTATTGAATAATATCATTACTATAACATTCCAGTAATATTATCCTGTGTTTGAGGTCACTATGAATTAGAACTGACTCAATGGCACCTAACAACAAAAATTGGTGAGTTTTATTTCTCCATCCATTTGCACAAATGCAATAAAAAAAGGAAAGTTTCCCAACTTTTGTTTTTATTTTTCAATATTGATAATTAATAGTTTTTTATATTACCTGTTATACATACAAAATATCTTAATTTTAAGACCATCAAATCTATCAATATTTTACTTTTTATGATCAGCAATTATTTTATTTTTGGTTAAAAAAATAAATAAATATCAAAGCCAAGACAATTAACAATAATTTAATAGCATTCTCTAATACATAGCATAAAGTCTGTATTTAGATCTCCCAAATGTCTTTTATAGCTTTTTATTTTAAACAAGGATCTAATAAAATTTTACACATTACATTTGGTTGTTATGTTTAGTTGTATTTATTTGTCTTTTGCTTTTAAGTCCCTTGCAGTATTTCCCACATTTTTTCACTGACAAGTTTGAGACTTCAAGAAAGGTTTTATTTTACAATGTCCCTCATTCAGAATTTGTCTGATTATTTTCTCATTGTGATATTTACCTTTCTTTTTTCCTTGTTTTTTCTTTTAAGACTGGAAGGTGGGCCTACAGGCTTATTTAAAGTAAAACTATTGGCAAGAATAACATGTAAGTTACATAGTTTATCTTATATTCTATCGCATCAGGAGGCCCACCACAAATGCCAAGCTTGATCATTTAAGATGGCTACTCTCAGATTTATTCCTGAAAGATTACATATTTTCACTTTTAATTATTTAGTAATTTTGGAGTAAAAAATTGGCACTATCCAAACATTTTTACCCCCAACATTCACCCAGAGGTTTTACCATCCTTTGATGTTGCTTGATTGATTCATATTAAATGAGGGTTTGCAAAATGATAATTTTTCTAATTGTATTATTTCATCAGAAGCACTAGTGGCATAGTGGTTAAGAGCTATGCTGCTAGCCAAAAAGTCAGCAGTTCAAATCCACCAGGCACTCCTTGGAAACCCTACAGGGCAGTTCTACTCGGTCCTATAGGGTTGTTATGAGTCAGAATCGACTTGACAGCAATGAGTTTTTTGGTTTTGTGGATTATTTCTTCTGTATTTTTTAATGAAAATTATTTGAAATTTTTTCTCTCTCATTACTAATCTATTCTAATTATTGTTTTATGTATTCTGTTGTGGAAGTTATATTTTCCAATGATGTTTTTCACAATATTTCCCTTTTTACATGCTTTTCTTATAATGATTTTATATACCATTTAAATATGTATTTTTTCATAATCTGTACATCTATCTCAGACAACCTGTTTTTCTCCAAATTGGTATATATAATTGACAATTTAACAGTTATATTTAAATGTCTAATAGATAACTCAAACTTAATGTACACAAACATAACTCACATCTTTCCTCCAAAATTTTGACTCCAAATAACTTCCCCCATCATTTCCAGTTGATGGAAACACGTTTTTTTCAGTTCCTCATTCCAAAAAAAGGAAGCAAAATAAAAGAGTTAAGCTTTATTCAGGTCTTTTTATTTCATATCTCAGATTTAAGCAATCAATAAATCTGATTGCTGTTACCTTCAACTTATATTAAAAATCCAGCCACTGTTCAAAGTCCATAGTCAAATTTTTGTTCAAGGATCTTTACAATGAACGTTCTCAAACCCCCAAACAATTTACGTTTTACCTCATTCTAGTCTTTATCAAATTTTTATTTTCTCAGTGAGGCTTATGTCTGACTACCCTAGTTACCATTGCAGCTTTACAATATTCTCACTTATTTTGTTTACTTTTGCTGCCTCTCCTCACTGCCAGTCCATACCTCCTCACTGCCAGTCTATATCTATAATTTTCTAGTTCCACTGATGTATTTGCTGCATCTAGAAACGGATTTGGCACATGTTGGATATCAGTTTACACTCATTGGTAATGTTCCTCAAAATGTACAACCAAATGGAAAATTTAACAGAAAATAAGGTAATAGTCTCAATTACCAAAGTAAATATAAAACACTTAAATAGATCAGATAAAAGGCATAAGAATTTTGCAGGAAAAATTAAATCTTCAAATTATAGGAAGACTATTAGACTAAAGAAGAAAAATATAATCAGAGAAGAGAGACAGAGGAAAAAAAAAGAATGGTAAGTATCGCAATTATTCCAATTAACCTGTAAATACTATATTATCCCAAACAGAATTTCTGCTAGAATTATTAAGTGCTAGGCCAAAAAAAAAAGGCTAATTTTCAACTTTGAAAAAAGATTAAGAGATTAGGGTCTACCTCACTAGATATTAATAAGAATTATATTGATAGCAACCTTTATTTTTTTTTTTGTAAGGAGTATAAATTGTTACACCCATCCTGGAAAGCAATATGCAGCATTTAACAAAATCAGTTATGCACTTGGTCTATGATGCATTAATTCATTCTTGGTTATATACCACATAAAAATGCATACATTGACAATAAATGAATTAACTAAAAAAACCATTGCTGTTGAGTCAATTGTGACTCATAATGACCCTATATGACAGTGTAGAACTGCCCCATAGGATTCCCAAGGAGCGGCTGGTGGATTCAAACTGCCAACCTTTTGGTTAGCAGGCAAGCTCTTAACCACTGTGCCACCTGGGCTCCAAATGAATGAGTAAATGGTGGTAATTGTAAACTTCTTTATGGTAATGGGTAGTTGAAAGCAACGTAGGAGACCATTATTCTGGGATTCAAAAAGAAAAAAAAAAATAGAAATTACAGTTAGACATAAAATTGAATATTAATTCAACAACAGGAAGAGTTGTCAAAAACCAAGTGTTCACTGGGAAAAGTAGGACACAGTATTAGACTTACAGATAAATTAAGAACAGTTTCATAAACATACTGAAATTACATATTTTAGAAAAAGCACATATATATGTAAAGGCAATTGTTGAACATGTTTGAAAGGGAGTCTCTTAGAGGGAAGAAAACTGATGTGGAGACTTGGGATAAAGAAAAATTTATTATGTAAAGAAGAGCCTTTGAATAGATTACTTATACTCATGAGAATTGTGCTCAATTCAATTTTCTTCACCTGATATAAAACACAGTGATAGGAAGAGAGAGATAGAGCTGTGCATTTCATGCAAATATCTAATTTTGTGTGGGCATTTAGAAACTTAGGAAAATATTTAAGAAATATTCTCTAGAAAAAAAGAGTATAATGAACTTTACTTTCACAATGTACCAAATAAAGGATTTATTTCAAATGAAAATAAATCCCACTTCATGGGGAATTAAGAAAACAAGATTTGAATACATGTGTTATAAGATAAAAAAATGCTACAAGAAAACAAGCTCAGTGTCATGTATACTTTTTGTATGCTCTCAAATCATATCAGATTCTGTAATGTTCTTAAAACACATATGTGTCACTATTATGTATACTTCTATATTGTTTTCACATTATTATGATGGTTTTGTAATGCTTTCAAACACTTATGTATAAGTCACTTAAAATGGGAAGCTTTAAATAATTTATGAACTTAGAGAGTTTATGAACTTAGAAATGTATATATTCTAGAATGCTCTCTAACCATTAACTATAACTCCTTAGAAATTTGTTCTAACTTGAAAATAAGATAATAGAAGTATGTGAAGTAGGTCATATAATAACTTTCTAAAATTGGGCTGAGCACCTGCACTCTGTGAAAACGGAATGTAACAGTAATCAAATCTCTATAAATTAACCAAACATAAATATGTCACTGAACAATTCTCATAATTTTTAATTAATTAACCTGTCCTAGTAACATGTAACATGTAGTAAACAAGAATATAAATACATCATGCAATAATTCTCTAATTGACACTAAAACATAATAGAAATTAACAAAACATAAATGTGACATACAACAATTCTTTAACTGGCAATAAAACATACCAATTATAGTTCAACATGACAGCACACAGGGTATATAAACCCCTGGATTTCTGTTCTTTTTTGGAGAAGACAGAAGTAAAAGTTCTCTCTGACTCTGTCTGGCAACTAAAAACCTGCCACAACAGACCTCGGACCCTAGCTACAGGGGACCTCTTCTAAGTTCAAGGGGTGGTCAAGCCTCCTCCCTGAGACCACTCGTTGAAGGTAAGAGCCTGAAGTCTAAAGATTTGGACTCTAACACTTAAACTAACATAGTAACTGTTAATTCTGAACCTCCAATGCTAAATGAACACCTTGAGGTCTCACTAATGTGTTTTGCCATGGCTACTGTGCAATAAACTAAACGACATGACAAACCTGAGCATCTCTGTTTATTCCTAAAATAAAATCCTCCAGGACACTTGGATTACAACCTATGCCAATTTCTTTCTTTTTTTTATCACATTTTTTATTTAGATTTACTTAAGATAATAAAAAACAAAACAAAAAAAACTGCCATCAAGTCGACTCTGACTCTTAGCGACCCTATGGGACCGAGTAGAACTGTCCCCATAGAGTTTCCAAGGACCACCTGGCGAATTCAAACTGCCGACATTTTGGTTAGCAGCCATAGTAGCACTTAGCCACTAGGGGAAATATTCTAAATTGAGTATTAGATAAACCCCAGGCATGGTACTAGAGTTAGAGTATTGAAAGTTACTTTTTTTTTAACTTAGTGATTTAAAAGGATGCAAACTTTCAACAGACTCAAACAACAAAATAAGAACAGCAAAAAAGTTTCAAATAATTAAAGCAAAATGCTAGCTGCTGCTTTTCGTTAGGCTAAGCAAAAAGTCACATAATTTATCACATTGATTGGGAATATAAAGATGCAAGACTACATTCAATTTTTTAACATGGAATGTGTTATATGTCCTCAAGAAATTTTGGGTTTTTATAGATTCATTCTTCAATTATTTAAAAAAAAAAAAATGTGTTTCTTATAGCAATTTTCTGGTCGTTTCAATTTAAAATCTCAGATTTTTTTTTCCAATTTCATCTCTCAGTTAACAAATCGCATTATATATAACTATGCAACCTCTATCAATTAATACAGATACATGTTTATTTATAATAATCATAAGCAAGAATGACTAGTTTGAAAAAGATTATTGCTATGACAATTTTTCTTTAAAATTTCAAAAATAGCATGGTATAAAATTTATTTGAAACTCTAATTCTTAAAACTTGAAGTCATAAAATTTTTAAGAGGTAGAAATATAAAAAAAAATCTCAGTATTTTAATCAGATTTTGGCCCTGATATTGTGAATGATAGAACCACAGTTTGTGATCTTTTATGTTGACAGAATTTGGGAAAGTCAGCTCAAAAGTCACAGAAATGAAGAACTGGTAGAAGTTAGAGTCTATGGCTATATCAATTTGTAAGAACACCTAAGGCATTTATAGGTTTAAAGGAGACATGATTAGGATTACGCAAGCTTGAAATTCTAGAGGCTACTGGTTTTCTTTCTTTCAAGCTTCTGTTAAAATAGAAGATTCCTGCATCTTACAGTAATGAATGCTCTCTGCAACTTTATATGCGATGCTTTAAGAACTGAGTTATGATAGTATAAAATTGGGAAGTACACCTTATAAATGGGTGCATTTCTGTATTATGGAAAATCAAGGGTTTGGGAAACAGATATATGGATTTAATTTCCCAACTTCTAGCAGATTTACTTTGGAAAAGTTGAATAAAGTTTCCATATCTAATTTCTTAATTGTTACTAACAGAAATTCATTCATAAACATGCAATAAAAGGTAATAAGTCTTATTATCATTTGTATGAATAAATTTGGCCTTCAACTTGAAGTTCATTTTGAATGCGTATTTTCTACATATTTCTTCAATTGTAAACTGAATATTTTCCTGTTTCTTCTGTTATTTCTTGTTTATTGCCTAATAAATTATAATATCTTTTTAGTGCCTTATGATAAAAATTTTATCGTTAATAACAGCAAACTTATTTATTAAATAAATTGCCCTTTCACCATTTGCATATACTTCCAAGTGTACATAAGCAGACCCATCTTTGAAACCAAAGTATAAATTATTCCAGCTTGAAGTTATTGCTTAATTGGTATAAATCTTCAAAGTATAATTTTATATGAATGTTTCACTTATGCTTTATATTTTAACTATTGTCATGGATTGAATTATGTCTGCCCCAAAATTTATGTATCAATTTGACTGGGCCATGATTCCTGGTATTGTGTGATTTTCCTATATGTTGTAAATCTTGCCTCTATACGTTAAAGAGTGAGGATGGGCAGCAGTTGTGTTAGTGACGCAGGACTCAATGTACAAGACTGGATTGTGCCTTGAGGTAATCTCTTGAGACAAAGGGAGAAGTGAGCAGAGAGACTGGGGGGTGATCTCGTACTACCAAGAAAGCAGTGCTGGGAGCAGAGCACATCCTTTGGACCCATGATCCCTGTGCCTGAGAAGCTCCTCAACCAGAGGAAGATTGATGAGAAGGCCAACAAAGAGAGAAAACCTTTCATCCCCTGGAGCTGATGTCCTGAATTTGGACTTTTAGCCTACTTTATTATGAGGAAATAAACTTCTTTGTTAAAAGCCATCCCCTTGTGGTATTTCTGTTACAGAAGCACTAGATGACTAAGACAACTATGTATTTAATTTTTTATTTATTTCTATTTTAAGCAGCTTTGAGATGAGTAAATGAATCACCTGCACATTTACCATTTTCTGTAAAACCAAGGCTTTATCAATTATAAAACCAGAAGTTGCCAAGAGTCTTTTACTTAAAACGTCATCAGTAAGGCATTCTCACCCTTTAGTAAGAAAACATTTCCAGGAACGTAGGAATTATCTTCCACGACACTAATAAACAGAGGATTTCCCGCAATCGAGAGAGACAAATCATAAACTTAACAGATCAAGCCACACAAAGGACTTCAAAAAGAACCCAAGCCAAAATGTCTAAATATATTTATTAGTGGTGTAGTGATGTCAGTTAAAAAGGAATTAAAGAGCTAGAATTTTAGTTCAGAGATGTAGAAAACTGGAGAATGTCACTTCTAAAAAGAAAATAAAATCTAGACAATCTGCAAATAAATGACTTTTCTTGAGCTCATTAAAGAGCTGATATTGCAGGGCAAACACCTAAATTCAAATTTGGAGAGAGACAGATGACAGGGAGAAAAATAACCTCAGAATTTGCTTACTTGCCAAATGCCATATAAACCCATATACAGATTAATCTAGAAATATTTAAGAAATTGTTAAAGGCCAAATGAGGTTTAGAGTAAGATAGTAAAATCTCTAGGGGATTATTTATATAGTAGACTTAGCACCCTGCAGGCTATTCCTCCAAAAAAAGCAATAGATTATTCAGGATATTAGGGAGATTCCTGATTATACTTCTGCAGTGGTTTAACTGAGGAAGAAGAAAAGCAGAACTGCTGAAACCCCACCCAGACCCATGTCCTCTATATCATCTAAGGAACAAAAGCATTGACATTAAGGCAGAGGGTCAGAAAATGTATAGCCTGAGGACACTGGTCCAACCTGTTTTAGATTGCAGAAAACCAAAAACCAAACCCACTGCCCTCCAGTTGATTCGGACTCATAGTGACCCTACAGGACAGAGTAGAACTGGCCCATCAAGCTTCCAAGGAGCACCTGGTGGATTTGAACTGCTGACCTTTTGATTAGCAACTGTAGCACTTAACCACTACACCACCGGGATTTCCTAGCTTGTGGGGAGGAACAGAAACCACCAACAAAATTACACCCAGGTCTATTTCTCCTATCTTCCAAAGGAACAAAGGACTTAACCTACAAGGGGAAGGGTAATAAGACTGGTTTGAAAGAACTGATGAAAATCACTAAGTCAGGGTAAGAACAGAGGAAGGCAAGGAAAACATGCTAAACAAAACCAAACCCGTTGCCTTGGAGTAGATTCCCACTCATAGTGACACTATACAAAAAAATATAGGATGGAGTAAAACTGCCCCATAGAGTTTCCAAGGACACCTGATAGATTCGAACTGTTGACCTTTTGGTTAGCAGCCGTAACACTTAACTACTACACCACCAGAGTGCTAGGTACACTTAATATCTGGAGGAAGATGAGAAAACCTTATGACGGCCAAGCACATGAGATCTATACTCAGTGCTTGTTGAAGAGCGAAAACGAATTAAAATGTCAGAGAACACACTCCTTACACATCCCCATCACCATGTTAACAAGTGTCAAATAAAAATTATTTAATTTTTTAACTACAACTGGGAAAAAGCATAAAGAGATAACCAAAAGCCAAAAAGAGAAACAAAAACAAGGTATCCTAAGAGGAATTTGAATACTCTGGTACACTGAGAAGGAGCCCTGGTGGTACAATGGTTAAGCACTTGACTACAATTCAAACCCACCAGCCACTCCGTGGGAGAAAGATGTGGCAGTCTGCTTCGTAAAGATTACAGCCTTGGAACCCCTATGGGGCAGTTCTGCTCTGTCTTACAGGATGGCTGTGAGTCGGAACAGACTCAATTGCAACTGGTATATATAGGCGCCCTGAGGGTAACCATAGCAACAAGAACTCAAATCCACGCCAATTTCTGATTAGATTAATACAGTATACATCCCCCCCGCCCCGCCCTGCCACACACACAGGCACACTAAAGACATAAAAGAAGGGAAAGTGTCTTCATCATCAACCATAAAAAAAAAAAAAAAAAAAAAAAAAAACTTAGCTGTCTATATACAAATCAACACAACATCATGAGAACTAACAGCTATGAAAAACACAGTGTAAAGAAACAAATCATTTATCAGAGCCATATTCTGATAGGCAACAGATGGAGGAAACAGCAGAACGGAATTCAAATAGTTGTGGTTGATATGGTAGAGTATCTAATGGAGAAAGAGATAAAATGCAATTTTAGGAAAGAGTTGGGAAGTATAAGAGATTATCAAATAGAAAGTATTGAAGTAAAAAAACCTGTAAAGGTACTAAGGAATGTCTTTAATGGGCTATCGAAACAACAAAAAACCTGACATAGCTGAGGAAAGAACCTGTCAGTAGAACCTATCCAAACCAATCTCCAAAGAGAAAAAAATTAACAGAAAAGAGAATACAAGACAGGTAGAACAATATCAAATTGTCTGACATGAGCAAAATTGGAATCCCAGAAGGAAAAGTAAGAGAGAACAAGGCAGAAGAAACATGTGCAGAAACAATGGGAGTTTTTTTTTTTTTCCATAATTAATGACAAATACAGTACCACAGTTCAGAGACGATCAAGCAGGATAAATAAGAACAATAACAACAAAAAACCAAGGTTTATGATTCTCTTATGCATTTCTGGTAGGTGTTAGTAAAACTGTCTTGGAAAATAGTTGGATATTATCTTGTAAAGTTATCTTTCGCATACACTTTCATCCGAAAGTACTTCTTAAGTACTTTCTGAAGGGGAATTCCTGTGATACACACCGGGAAACACTAGGTGAATATTATCAGGACACATTATATGAATTTTACCAGGAGCGTTGTTTGTAAAAAGAAAAGAGAAAACATAAAAGCCACTCTACAGAAGAATCAATAAGTAAGTTATGGTTTATTCAAACAAGGGAAGGTTATTTAGCAAGAAAATAAACTATAGCTGCACCAAAAATATGCATAATATATAAGTAATATAATGAATAAAAAATGATCATCAACTGATTACATATGCTTGTATATGATTATATATTATGAAGTATATCAATATATGATGACAACTTGTAGAAAGAAAACTAAATATAAATAACAAATTTTAGTAATAAATCACGTACATGTACACGCATGTACATAGGAAATAATAAGCATATAATTCTAAGTCCTATTTTGGACGTTTGTGGGGAAGACTGTATATGACATAGAAGAGGAGCATTCAGATAAATGTAACTTACTTCATTCACTTCTACTTCTACTGCGTGATGGTTTCACACAATGACTGAAAATGAATTAATTACCTAATAGATGATAAAAAGAAACCATGAATGAGTCTATTATTATTTCATCATAATGCATTGTGATTAATCCAATTCCCTGTATCTGTGACCAAAGTATAATTATGGTTAAAAAAAAAAAAAAAAAAAACTACCAAATTCAAATTTATATTTTATTTTCATATATATTATAATATTGATATATTTCCTTGCCAATATACACTCAGATCAATCAATTGTTGCTGAACTTAATGTCATCAATAATATATGATTTTGGATAAGACATACAAATGAGGATATGTATTGCAGCTCTAAATTCAACATGTCTGCAATTTGTTAAGAGAGATGCCTGTATTTCAATGGGTAATACCAATACATATTTGAAATAAATGAAAGGCATTACTGGAAAAGAATATAAAATATTTTATTAAATTATTTTTAATCAGCAAATTCTATGTACAATATTGCACGGTATAGCTCAGTGAAGGCATCAGAAATTATTTCTGTGGGTAACATAGGTAAAATGATAAAGACTGCATGAAAACAGAATAAATCCTCTCCCCTAATCTCTTGGTAAATACAATATTTTTGTTGAAGCAGGAGTTTCAGAAATTCCACTACCACACCACCCAGTGCCATCAGGTCAATTCTAACTCATAGCGGCCCTATAGGACAGAGTAGAACTGCCCATAGAGTTTCCATGGAGCGCCTGGCAGATTTGAACTGCCGACCCTTTGGTTAGCAGTAGGAGCACTTAACTACTACGCCACCAGGGTTTCATTTCAGAGATTAGAATTGCTGAAATGGTGGGCTCTCAACCGTAACCAAATACTTTGCTTTTAAAATGTTGTTAATTATTTCATTGTCTAAAGAAATATTTTTAAAAAATTAAACCATAGCCTGTTATTGATAATTAAACACTGGCAAATATGTGGGTTTAGTAAGTTTTTTTTTTTTTTTCCAGATAATTTCTGTTATATGTGTAATAGTTGCCATGCAAGTTGCCCTCTTGTTATGAGAATATTTAAATGAGGCTGAGATCTGGATGAAGTCCATCAGAAAAATAAATTAGTTAATTATAAAGAACTCTCAAGAGTTCAATAATGTAAACTATGGCAGTAATAAGACTGAAATATAAGGCATTGCTATCTGCCTTATAAGAAAGCATTGGCTAAACATTTGAAAATCATTTGAGGTTTAATACAGATTCTTAAGGAAATATTTTAAAATGTGACATAATGGAAAATATTTTCTTATTTATAATTAAGAAAAAAATTCATATAATTTACTGTGTTTAATTCTAATCCAGTAATAAGACTCATTTTCTTGATTGTTTTTATAACAATAAGGAATGTGTATCTGAATTAGCCTTTAGGAAAGTTGTTGTTACAAAATGTTAAATGTTTGAAAAATTGTTTGAATTCATAATAAATTTTCTTTCTCCTTTTCCACTTTCTTAGGAATTGAATATACCTTCTGAATTGTGCATGTGTGTTTGTGTCTTTTTTTGGCTTTTGTGCTTTCAAAAATCAGATGCATCAGACAAACAAATTTGATGAAACAGGAAAGGGTAATTCCTGAAAATTCTGGGATAACTACTCTCACCTTGTGTCTATATTCTTATATCACACATAGTTCATTCATTAGAAGTCCCTTAGAGATTCATAATAGCTCCTAATACACATACACACATATATATATTTTCTTTGTAGCTCGTAGATTAACATTCTTTGGATATAATGGGGACAAGAAAGCTTCACTGTGAAACAGAACAAGGAACAGAATCAATTTAAAATAAATTGAGTACCATATCTTCCAGCAAAAATAGGTTAATTGTTTCAGTTTGAATAGTAAACGTTTCCATTTAAATGATTGACTAGCAGTTCACTAGTCTGTAGTGGCTTTGTCTTTGTATATTACTGTCTGTGTAAGATTCTTCCTTGCCTCTGTTTTAACTGACAGCTGTCAACTATCAAGTCAGCATGTATAGGAGTAAATTAGGGTGAAGGTACCCAAAAATAATAGGTTACTGGCTGCAGACTCCTCAGAAGCAAGAATCAAGATACTTTTTCTCAAGATTCTTAAGGTATATGTTAACACGTGACAGGAACCACAACTGGGAAAGTTAGAATGTTATGAAAACTTATTGACTCTGCCATCAGGATTCACTAGTGGGAATGGACATGAGATCAAGAAACTCTTTCAGAAGGGGCATAATCACTTATTTAACACATTTTTTTCCTACCTTTAGTAAAGATATAAAATCTTGAGAAAGTAATTGAAGCTCAAATATCAGAGAATGACTGGATATGTAGATATGGGTTACACAGTCTAGACACAAGAAGGTTCTTTCAATAATTTCAAAATTTTACTCTGACACAAGCATTTCCCAACTTGTAGAAAATAAGAAACACATTTAACTCTTTTGGAAAATAATACACTGGATAAAGAAAAAAAGAAAAAGAAACCTTATACATCCAGAAATCCTAAAGCTTTGGATTAGCATTAAAACTCTATTCCTTGTTTTAAACAATAATATAAAATTTTAAAATGAAATTACTTTATGAGTGACAAAGCTATTAGAAATTCTTGGACTAATTGTGATCTTATAGTAGCCAGGTCTAACTTCCCAATTAATATGGTAATTTTTTCCCCGGGTCATATAAGCTTTCTTGTCTTCCACCTTTATTTTACTTACTGTGATCCTTTAGGTATTTGGTTTCCTATAATAACTGTTGTTAGGTGCTGTCAAGTCGATTCTGACTCATAGTGACCCTAGGTACAACAGAACAAAACACTGCATGGTCCTGCACCATCCTCACAATTGTTGTTATGCTTGAGCCTGTTGTCACAGCCTCTGTGTCAATCCATCTCGAAAAGCATCTTCTATTTTTTTGCTGACTCTCTACTTCACCAAGCATGATGTCCTTCTCCAGGGAGTGGTCCCTTCTGATAACATGCCCAAAGTAAGTGAGAAGAAGTCTTGCCATCCTCATTTCTAGGAGTATTCTCTCTGTACTTCTTCCAAGACAGATTTCTTCATTCTTCTGGCAGTCCATGGCATATTCAATGTTCTTTGCCAATACTGTAATTCAAAGGCATCAAGCATTCTTCAGTCTTGCTTATTTCTTTGGAAGAGGCATAAATATGAATCTCTTGCAGCTGGTTGGCCAGGTACCTGTCTTCCAAATTTCTTGGCATAGAAGAGTGAGCACTTCCAGCATTGCATGCATTTGTTGAAACACCTCAATTTGTATTCTGTCAATTTCTGTAGAATTGTTTTTCTTCAGTGTCTTCAGTGCAGCTTGGAATTCTTCCTTCAGTACCATGTTTCTTGATCATATGCTACCTCCTGAAATGGATGAACATAGACCAATTCTTTTTGGTATAGTGACTCAGTGTATTTCTTCCATCTTCTTTTCTTGCTTTCCACGTCACTCAATTTTCTTTGCCTATAGAATCCTTCACTATTACAACTTGAGGCTTGAATTTTTTCTTCAGTTCTTTCAACTTGAGAAAGCCGAGCACGTTCTTACCTTTTGGTTATCTAACTCCAGGTCTTTGCACGTGTCATTCTAATACTTGTCTTCTTGAATTTCCCTTTGAAATCTTCTGCTCGGCTCTTGCCTTTATCATTTCTTCCCTTATCTTTAGCTATTCCGCATTCAAGAGCAAGTGTGAGTTTCTTCTGACATTCATTTTGTTCTTTTCTTTCTTTCCTGTCTTTTTAATGACCTCTTGCTTTCTTCATGTATGATGTCCCCGACATATTTGTTTCCTTTCACAAATCAGCTGGTCTTTGGTCATTAGTGTTCAATGTGTCAAATATATTCTTGAGATGGTCTCTAAATTCTGGTTGGATATATCAAAGGCTGTACTTTGGGTCTTGTGGATTTGTTCTAATTTTCTTCAGCTTCAGCTTAAACTTTTATATAAGTAATTGATGGTTTGTTCTGCAGTCGGCTCCTGGGCTTGTTTTGACTGATGATTTTGAAATTTCCATTGTGTCTTTCCACAGATGTAGTAGATTCTGTTCTTGTGTATTCCATCTGGTGATGTCCATGTGTATAGTCACCGTTTACATTGTTGAGGAAGGTATTTGCAGTGAAGAAGACATTGGTCTTGCAAAATACTATCAGGCAATCTTCGAGAATCTTTTCTGTCACGAGGCCATATTTTCCAGTGACCTATCCTTCTTCTTTGTTTCTAATTTTCACAGTCCAATCACCGGTAATTATCAATGCATCCTGATTGCATGTTCAATCAATTTCAGACTGCAAAAGTTGGTAAAAATCTTCAATTTCGTCATCTTTAGCCTTAGTGGTTGGTGTGTAATTTTAATAACAGTTGTATTAACCAGTCTTCCTTGTAAAAAAAATATGGATATTATCCTATCACTAACAGTGTTGTACCACAGGATAGATCTTGAAATGTTCTTTTTGACAATGAATGCAACGCCATTGCTCTTCAAGCTGCCATTCCCAGCAGAGGAGACCATTTGATTGTTGGATACAAAATGGCCAGTACCAGTCCATTTCAGCTCACTAATGCCTATGTGTACCATTTCATTTTTGATGATTTCCAATGATCCTAAATTCATAATTCATACATTCCATATACTTACTATTAATGGATGTTTGCAGATGTTTCCTTTCATTTTTGAGTCATGCTGCATCAGCAAATGAAAGTCCCGAAAGCTTGACTCCATCGATGTCATTAAGGTTGACTATGTTGAGGAGGCAACTCTTCCCTAGTCATCTTTTGGGTGCCTTGCAAACTGAGGGGCTCATCTTTCAACACTATATCAGACAATGTTCTGCTACTATTTACAAGGTTTTCACTGGCTAATTTATTTCAAAAGTAGACCACCAGGTCCTTTTCCTAGTCTGTCTTAGTCCAGAAACTCAGCTAAAATCTGTCTACCATGGGTGACCCTGTTCGTATTCGAATATTGGTGGCAGACAGAGCTTCCAGCACTGCAGCAGCACGCAAGCTCCTAGAGTACAACAAACTGACAGATGCAGAGAGAATGAATGTGCTAAAATACAATTACTTTATGTATACCTATGCATGTATTAAAATTTTATTTAAAATTTGAAAACATATTAAAGTAGTAATTTTTTTTCTGTACTTCATATGTTTTATCACCAGGCAACACGCATAAACAATTCAGCATCATTTAGAAAATGAAGAATGTAGGTTACTAAAACAAATGTGTTAGGTATTTATCAAAATTAACATGTAAAAACTGACCATAATGGAAAGCAGACATTACATATGGACTTACATTCATAATATGAGGCACTTAAAAAAAAAAAATACTAAGAACTTGCTAATTTAAGCCCAATTTCCTCAGAATTTTATTTTTTATTAAGGCCATCATTATTAAAAAGGGCTTAGGTTTTAGGCAAAAATATATATATATAAAAGATTTATTGAAATTAATAATAGATAAGTGCAGATATTCCATTATTTCTACTTTTGTCTGTATTTCAAAATTTTAAGTTTCTAACATTTTACAGAATTTTCTGAATGTGTAACCAATTTGAAAATACTCCCCCAAATTAAACAGCCGTGTTTGCATTCTGGCCTTTTTTCTTCTTTATTATGATAGTTGAGTATGTTGCACAGTGTTTAAAAAGTGGCGTTGTGTGGATGAATTGTTGGAGGGTTAGCTCCTAACAAAGGGACAATTATACAGCCAGCTTTTGTTCCTTTCTAGCCCATTTCATTCTGAGAGTGGAAAGTTACCGTTCTGCTGCAGCAGGATGTGCAGCTCCCTTTGGTCAATTATCAGACACCTGCTTTTTAATTATGTACCACATAAATTGTTAACACTGAAATCTAAGAGACCTAGTCATGGTCTGATTTAATAATATGTGCTGAGAAGTACCCAGTCATTTTGAAATGCATGTAAAGAATCATAGTTTTTGAAAACAGATATTCTAAAGGGCATTGTCATAAATGTAGAAAAAATAGAAACATCTCTGGATAAGAAGAGTATTCAGCAATAATCAATAATTAATTCCATGGTAATGTGATACTTATTGTAAGTAAAACTGTCAGGATGTACTTCAAATATCTAACAAGATACATGATTGTGTGCTCAAATGAGTGTATGTCATTTTAACTAAATAGGGTAGATCATGAATTAAGCACATCAATTCCTTTAATTTGCACACAATGACTACAAAAATGCCTTTATGCACTTATCAATAAGAATGCATGGAGCTTTTCCGTAAGTTCGATGAAGTTGAAAAACAAGGAAAATATGCAAATAAATTATATTGTTTGACTTAGTTTCTTCCACAGTGTTTTGGTTATTATTATTACTGCTATTACCCTTATATTATATCTTAAATTGTCCTTTCTATCCTTTCCACTGCCTTAAAATAAAGCAGAAAGTTTTCATTTGAGGGGTATTGAACACTTGTGATGTATGTTTCTGGTCTTATTCTGGTTTCTTTAAGGAAACTAATCTACTGACTTTAGGTAGGCCCATTATGTGAACTATATATATATATTTTTAATATGGGGTCAGGAATTATTTCGATATAAATTCATGAAGGAGCATCCTCTCTAGATTTGGTATAACTTTTTACACTCAAATTAAAATTTCCATATTCAAATAACAGTATTTCTTTTTCAGAGGCATTGGTAAAATGTCAGCAATGTGAAATGACCAACCTCGTCCTCTCATTGATCTTTGTCTGTAAAATGAAATTGAAATTATTTTACTGTATCCAAAATTGTCTACAAGCTAGTCCCATCAATTCTGTAATCATACTACATATCTTTACTCTTTATTGTCCACTATTACACCATCACACTGCATTCTTACCTCTCACAGCTCTAGAAGCTTTTGCCCAGACCCTGTGGTCCAGGTCCACTGCAGTGTTTTTCCTTTCAGTACACACAATCCACTCACACCCCATCGTGATCAAATTTATGTTTTTTGCAAAAAATAATGAAATATCCTTCGTTTCTCTCCTAGAACAACTCTTCCTTCAAGTCCCGTCTTGATTTCAGGCTCTTCTGTGGAACTGTCCCTTCAACTAGCTTCCTTCTCTACTTGGGACTCTCTTATAGGACTTATGAGTTTGTGTTATTTTCAATTATTATTAATCTAGTTCTGTTTCTTAAGTGTGATGGTCTTATAAACATAAAATTATTTTTTTATCCATTACTCACTAAATGCATTGTCTAATACTTCCAAGATATTAAGAATATTATAAAGAATGAATTAACAAATGGATATCTAAAATAATTGACCTCACATATTTTTTTTCTATTGTCTAGCTCTATGCTTCTTTTGATTGACTCTCATGTAATTTGCCTTTGCCACTTTTGATTTTTTTTCCCAATGTAGAGAAATAGTATATGCTCTGTATATATTCCGTTATTGAAAACTATGTAAAAAAAACAGTAAGTGAAAAAAATCTATTATTGAAAAGGACATTATTTTCCTCAGTATGTTTGAAATGACAATTTTTAATCTTTATTTTTTGGCCTTGGCTTATGCTATCCCCTTTGGCTTATTCAAAACAAAATCTTACTTAGCCATCAGTCTTTAGTCACCAATGAGGCATTCAAAAATACACCGGTAAGAATTAGACATGCATTGGAAAAGAATGGACAAATATATTGGTTCTATCACTTTTAGAAAGTGTTTATCACTGCAGGAAAAGGCACTTATCAGGCACTGAGATATTCTCAAATTCTCTTCACCAGGACGTTACTGTAGCCATGTGATTGATTCAAACCAATAAAATGCAAGTAGAAATTATGTGCACTACTTCCGGTACTACCCCATAGAAATTTCTCATGCTTGAGCCTTTATGTTTTTTACCTTTTTACCTGCTTTATGCTAACACATTCCCTTCACCCTAAGCAACCTTCAAACAAATTAATGGAGATGGCAGAGAAATGGTTGAACTGTGTTCCTGAAATCTGCATGAGAGTATTCACAGCTGTCCTACCAGCCAAGAACACTCAACAAAGCTATTGTTTGAATAAGAAAACAACTTCTACATTGGGTTTATTTTTATAGCAGTTATCATTACAAAAAACTATTATAGTCCCTTATACTGCTTTGCCTTATAACTTAACTGATTTTCATGTCCTATCCCCATTCAAGTTCTAGTTATCCAAGAGAAGGAGCAGTATTTATATATGAAAGAATTAAATAATAATTATTAAATAGATAAATTGGATTTTATCAAAATGAAAAACTTGTATGATTCAAAGGATACCTTGAAGAATGCAAAAAGACAATCCATAAATCAAATATTTGCAAGTCATATATTTGACAAGGAACTTCTATCTAGAATACAAAAAGAACTCATAATTCAATTGTAAAAAGACAAAATCCTGATTAAAAAATGATCAAAAGCTCTTAATAGACATTTCTCCAAAGAAGATATACAAATGGCCAACATGTACATGAAAAGATACTCAAGATCATGAGTCACCAGGAGATGCAAATCATTTCCATTCCACTCATAACTGGATACCACACATAGTCACTAGAATGGCTAGAATCTGAGAGTAAATTTTTGCAAGGATGTGCAGAAATAGGAATCCTCACACATTGCTGGTGGGAATGTACAATGACCTAGCCATTTGGGAAAACAGTTTAGCAGTTCTTCAAACAATTAAACACAGAGTAACCATAAGACCCAATAATGCCACTCCTACCTAGATACCAAAGATAAATGAAGACATTTGTCTACACAAATTGATGGGGAGAATAAGGAAATAATAAAAGTTGTAACAGGAAAAAATTTTCTAAGGCTGAGAAGAAACGTGAGTTCTCAAATTGAAAGAGTCACTAAGTGTCAAGCTGGTCACATAAAAAAAAAAAAACTCTTAAATGCACTGTATGAAAGTACAAAATTTCAGTGTTAAAAAGAGGGGGAAAATCTTCATGGAACAAATTTCCTCTCCTACCAGAAAGAATCAACAGCAAGAAAGAAAGAAAAGAAGAGAAAGGAGGGTGAGAGAAGGGGAGGGGAGGGAGGTGAAGTAAGGAGAGGGAAGAAAAATCTGCAACTTGCTCCCTTCAAAAAAGAAATAAATAAGAAATGGGTATCAGAATTTTTTTTAGAAGGCCTTGGAGCAACACATTAAAAATTCTATATGACGATAATTTTGAAACTCTAAGTAGATATATAACATAATTGTCAATTAAATGTGAGAAATTCTCAGGAAATTAAGTATTTTACCTTGTTCCTTGAAAAACCAATTCAAAACTTGTAGATATATCCAAGCAAGATGATGAACGCATCTGAGAAAGAAGATGTAAACTCCAGGTGCAGTTATCACTGGGTCTCAACGAAAATCAACAGTTGGAACGGTATCTGTGATACAGGACTAAAATGAAAAAAAAAAAAAAAATGAAGTTACTGTAAAAGAAAATAAAAAAAGCCTTTAAGTAGAAAGCAGATACTCCTTAAGTACTGGTATGAATGCTATGGTGAATGATTTTATAAACAAGTGTAAGATATAAGCAAAAACATACTAAAATATATGGAAAAATTAGGAAATTAGATATTCTGGGGAGTGTTGAGCTTCCAAGAATTATTGTTTAAATATGAGGCCAGTCAAACATTTGTGTAAGTGAAAAGTGCAAAAGAAATAATCCCTTTGACCTTGATTTGTGAAATATTCTTTTTGAATGCTACAGGATTGTAAAGCAGAATTGTATGTATTACTATGTGAATATAATCATCATATAAATTATTACCCTATAAGTTATATATATGTATATATATATAATGCTTTTATATTTTTGTATTTATTGGTTTTGGTTATTTAAAATCAACATATATAAATGCATATGAACTACTTGTTATGGGGTCTAATGAAAGTGTTGTTTTCCTTGACAATGTAAAATCATGGAATAGAAGGGAGGGTAGTGAGATTGTCAAGAGTGTCAAGGTATGTTATAAATTGATAGCCGAACAAAAGGAAAAAATGAATGCATTATTTGAACATATAATTGTAATTAGTAATTAGCTATCAATAACAACATTACAAAATTTAGAGTAGGAAGGAGGTAGGAATATGAAATATAAATTTTTACTCACATTATATTAAAGTTGTGCATTAAGTTGATAAATTAAGAATACGTATATAAATATATGTATTTATAATACTGAAAGTAACTAAACCAAACCCAAATCCTTGCTGTTGAGTCAGTTTCCACTCATCAACCCCATGTTTTAAAGGGTAGAACTTCTCCATAGAGTTTTCTTGGCTGTAATCTTTATTGAAGTAGATCACCAGGTCTTTCTTCTTACGATGCCACTAAGTGGGTTCAAATCACCAACTTTATGGTAGTAGTCTAGAGCAAATTGTTTGTGCCACATAAAACCAAACAAAAAATCAACACACATTGCCATCAAGCCAATTCCAACTCATGAGGACTCTATAGGACAGAGTAGAACTGCCCCATTGGGTTTTCAAGGGACAGCTGGTGGGTTTGTACTGCCAGTCTTCTGGTTAGCAACTGTAGCTCTTAACCACTATGCCTCCACCTAGGAACCAAAAATCAGTTGCCCCTGGGATGATTCTGAGTCATGTTGACTCCATGTGTGCCAGAAAGAAGGAAGAACCATATATGGATGTACACTGGGAGTCTATCGCAATCGTGACATCATAAACTGGTTGAAACAAATCCTTTGGAATTTTGTATTGCATAAAAATGGCCTTGTGAGCCTGCTTTGTAGCCTGAGACAGTGAGTTCCTTCTCCATGTAAAATTGCAAACCAAGGCAATAAATATATCTATCAGTGATCTCTTAGGTGAGAAGTCTGAGTAAATAACCCTAATCTTTTTATTGAAAATTATCAGTTAACTCTACAAAGTTACAAAGAAGAATAAAGGAATACCCTCACACATTAAATTAATCAATTAATTTCAGAAATTACAGCTAAGGGAGGAAAATTTACTTTCTAACCAAATTTTAAAATTGATACCCCTACAGGAATCTCTCTCTCCATGTCTGTTAAGTATGTCACAAGGAAAAAAAAAAAAAAAAGAAACTCCAAGTTCAATGTTTTCCTGGCTCACGGTTTCATTTATTTTAATAAGTTTAACCAATAATCTGTCTTTTAATTATGTGAAAAAGAAAATGTCATAAAATGTTGGTGAGATTTTAAGCCATGACTTATTCCTAAGAAGAATTTTAACCTTATTGAAGGGTGCGGGATTTGAGAAGTCTTGGTGCAGCCAAAAAAAACCCAAAAAATGCAGTTGAAAGAATTAGAAAAGTGGACCATGATTTTTTAATTTCAAAATATCAATTTAAATTTATTTGGTTATGACATTATTGATGATAGTGGGTGATTCTTGAAATCTAAAGGACAAATTAGGTCAAATGGATAAATTGCATTTAATTCTAAACAAAGTGTGTTGGATGTGGTAAAACAACTGCCCAGCACTTATTTCAAGACAGCTGAATTGAGAATAGGGTAACTTATAGTGTTGTCACTGTCACGTACCTCATCCTGAGCTCAAAACAAAACAAAACAAAAAATAATAAAGCTTGATGTATGTGACTCAGTAACCTTGCAATGCAAAAAGTCTTGAAAGGAAATGAAAACGAAACCTGTAGCCACGTTTGCTCAATTGCCAGTATATAATTCAGCATAGGTGAAAGTGTACTTTTATTTTTTTTAAATTGAACTTTAGATGAAGGTTTACAGTACAAACTAGTTTCTCATCAAGCAGTTACTACACACATTGTTGTATGACATTGGTGAACAACCTTACAACGTCAACACTCTTCCTTCTCAACCTTGGGTCCCCTCAATCCTGGGTTAACAGCTTTGCTGTTCCCTCCTGCCTTCCAGTCCCTGCTGTAGGGCTGGTGTGCCCCTTTGGTCTTGTCTTGTTCCATGGGCCCGTTCAAATTTAGCTGACTGGTGAACCTAGGGAGTGACCTCATTACTGAGCTGAAACAGTGTCCAGAAGCCATACTCTCAGGGTGTCTCCAGTCTCTGTTCCACTCTGTGTTTGGCTGAGTTTTTTATCTCTTCATTTGTCACTTCAGGTTCCGGGAATGATGTTTGCCTCTGTTTTACTTAGTTTTTCAGATCTTTGCTGTAGAGGGACTGCATAGTGCTTCTGTCTATGGCACCGTATTGTGGAAGTCTACGTGTATTTTTCAGTAACCAATCTGAATATACCCATTATGAAAAAAAAAATTGTAATATGAGAGTATAAAAACCAATATATCTGAATATAGTGGTTTTTATACACTCATATTACAATTTTCATAAGTGCATTTTGTGCCACTGGCAAATTTTATTTTGATGAAACTAAACTTATTTTTACTTATTAAGTGGAAATTCCTACAAAGATTCTAGAGAAGGTAGACATTGTTTTTTCTCTGGCAAGATCGATAAAGAAAAGAATTGCTAATTAGCACCTTTATTACTAAGCTTTTTCCAAAATGGGTTTTCTTAGATGAATTAAACTTTCTTTAAATTAGACATTAGCAGCTGAACTTTTACCTCAATATGTGCAAACTGTTTCAAGTTCCAATATATTCTTTTAGTTCGGGCCATAGATCAAAACTTTCTCTTCCATTATCAAGTTTTTTAAGGTGTAAGGTCATGCAGCATATTATAGATCTCAATGTGTCTGACTGAGAATAGATAATAAGTGCTTGCTGTTCTTGCTTGCCTTGTTCCCTCCACCCTCCATGTCAAATACCCTCTGCCTCCTACTTGTACTAGACGCTGCTCCGTGCATGCTCACCTATCTAGACCTCCTGCTTATTGCTAGTAAAATGTCCAAAAATGCAAAGATGAAAGCATCTATCTTTTACCTACAAACTCTACACCAGGAAGAAGGCAATGCAAGAAATCAAGAAAATAAATATTATCGAATATTAAAACTTAAAGACATTGTATAATTTGTTTAAGCTCATATAACTAGTAAGTTATGATGACTATCTCTTTGCTCCATGAAAAGTGAACTATATTTTATGAGATTGCACTTTTCAAAGTTAGGTATAAACTGTTCCTGATTATTGGATATTTTTTATTATAACTCTAGGTTATAATAAGAGATGATTTTTAATAAAGAACATTTTAATAAATTTAATATTGTTTTATCATCTTATAAATAATGAATTTGATTTTTTAAGAAATAAATAACAAGTCCTTGATACATATCAAATTATGAATCTGGAATTTTAATCCAAATTAATCCAATAGCATTGGAGGGTTCTTTTCATTTTTGCACTAATCGTAGATCAAGAGTGCGCAAGTTGCAATGATTAGATTTCATTATATAAGTGTAATAATAAACTCTCAAAATTTTGGGAAAAAATCCAACCAAAAATCAAATACTAGACATTTAGAAGTACGTATTTTTTAATGTAATGTAATTATGTAATTTAGTAATTTTTATTGGAAACAAATGTGCTGGCCTAGTGGCTGTTTTTTCCTTCCCAACACTGATATTTTAATCCTATCACTTTTTTTTTTCTAGTTTGAGTATATTTCTTCATAAAAAGTACTTTCAATATCATACATAAATTGGGCTCAGAGTACAGTGACACACCCCCTTACACTGAAAAACTCATTCAACACAAATCTTTACTTTGGATGGAACTATGAGATTGCATTTGCCATTCTCCAAATATACTTAGTACATAATTTCTACTATATGGCAATCAAGCATACTGTGTACCTGGCAATTTTCTCATCCCTTTACAATTCAGAATTGCTTTTATAAAAGTACTCTCAAGAATTGTCCAATACACTTCTCTGTGACTTCATTCTGTGGCTTTTTTGAACAACTGTCTTCAGCCTTCCATAGTGGACACACCTTGAACATGTAGCGGCAGCAGGGAAATACGTTTTAATATTACTTGTTAGTGACAATTCAACTGTATACAGGGAGAACATATAAAGTACACAATAAAACCACAGAAGACAACAGACAGATGTTATCTTAATTAAGTCACAGGGTCTTTTCCACAAGTTCAAGATTATGCATTACATTATAACTTGGTGACTGCTCTGGAATAGTTTCAGAATTTGTGTTAAAATATATGAGGCAATCATTATTTGAATACACCACAATTTACTTATTTTCTCCTACTAATCCATTTCTGAATATTTTGCTTATACAAACAATATTGTAACAACCAATCTCAGATTCGTCTCTCAGTGGACAAATTAGAGTGTCTCTAATGTATATACATTAAAGTGATAATGATATGTCTAAACATAGGTCTGTATATACAGATTTGTTGTAATATAGTCCATCATTTTCCATATAGCTGAAATGACATAATATAAAGTGCAATATGTCAGAACTGAAGTGACAGGACCTGGTTAATTTTTCCTGAGATGTTATTCAAGCTTTGGAGTCATGTAATGTTTGCCACTTTCCTCTTCATTACATATGGCCCATTTACACTTGACAGCATCTCATTCATTGTTCTTCACAGTTCACTGAAAGAGACTAGCTGAAAAACATGTAGGAAACTTGCTTGATCATCAGTCATCATACTCATAAAAAATATGGAAATGATAAGACAGGTCAATAAATGGTGGTTTAAGATGACAAATGACATCACACGTCTTTGGTTTTCTTTAATATCTGTTACTCAGCCATTTGACTTTAAAATTCCTATGCTATGAGTTGGAATTGACTAAGTGGCAATGGGTTTGGTTTGGTTTATGTTAGATTAAGTAGGGCCATGAAACCTTTGGTGCTCCGCCCATTAAAAGGTGATATCTATGTCCCTTTTCTCTCTGCTGACCTGGTGGCTTTGTTGTTATCTTAACGATGGTATGAGGCTTCTGAGAATCACCTTTACAAGTCCTTGTGGCTCCTGCTCTCAAATTCTTGGAACCTGACATCACCATGCTATGTAGAGCACTGGATTGAAAGGCCATATGGAGAGAGGCCCAACCGTCTTGCCAACTCCAGCCATCTCAGCCCAGCCTTTAGATACCACAGGTGCGTGAATAATCTCAGGTAAAACCATCAGAAGAACCTTTAAGGAAACACAGAATTATAAGAAATAATAAATCATTGCTTTAAACCACTAAATTTTTAGGTGATTTGCTACACAGCCACAGATAGCTAAATTTTTCCTATGTTATAGAAGTAACTCAAAGGTAATGCTCAACTTGGTAATTACATATATATTTTTTTAGTTTCTCCATTAAAAATTAACTCCAGGTGACTAGAGACCAATCCTTGTGCTTTAGACAGCTGTTTGCAAGCTTTTCAGAGCCCAGGCACTATGTAACCAACTAACAGGTAGAACAGGAGCACTAAACATGCTTTTAGGGAAATTACTTGCGATACCCCATGAAACTATGACTCTAACCCTCAAAACCAAGGAATCAAAGCCCGTGAAGTGCTTCGTTGTACACAAGCAGCCTCAGCAGCTATTTTTTGTTGGTTGTGGTGTCAATGTAAATATATCTATCATATAAATTAGACCAGTTCAACTTTTTACAGGTGTACAACTTAATGACAGCAATTACAATAGAAGAAGGAGAGTCAGGACTAAGAGGAGGATATGGAATATGTGGCTAATTGCCTCCATGAAAAACACTCAAGTTTTTACAGGTATACAACTTATTGACAGAAGTACATCAGAGGAAGGACAGACAGGACTAAGATGAAAATATGGAAGGTGTGGCTAATTGCCTCCATGAACAACTGCCTCCTTTGCCATGAGACCAAAGAACTGGATGGTGCCCAGCTACCATTACTGAACATTTTGATCAAAAATTTCGTAAAGGAATCCTGATCAAAAGGTGGAAAATTATCATGCACTCCAGACTTTCTGAGCCATAGAGGCTGAATGAACCCCTTATTACCATTGCCCTAAGACAATCTTTAAAACTTAGACCAAAAATATACCCTGAACTCTTCTTAAAATCAAACAATAATCTAACTTAACTAGTAAAAATTATCTTGAACATTATGCTTTTTTAAGATCTATCTATCTGTGATCAAATTGACAACAGCAACTTGAAAGATTAGCTACTAACCTTACGGGGTAGTGAGTTTATGTTAATGGGGGAGGAACAACTCAGAAAAGGAAGGTGGGAATAGTTGCACAACTAGAAGTATATAGCGAATGTCATTGAATTGTACACGTAGAAACTGTTGAATTGATGTATGTTTTGCTGTGTGTGTTCTCAACAATGACAAAATAAATAATATTTAGAAAAAACACAGGTATACTTCAAACAAACAAACAAAAAAATTCCATCTCTGGGTTTATTTTTCTGTTACCCATAGCCTCCTTCCCACAATTGCTGACCATAATTCAGACAATTTTATTACTTAATAGTAAACATTAATGAGCATCATTATATAAAGAAATGATTTTGATTAAGAACAGTCATTTCATTCTTTTTACTTCTCAATCTATAAATTATAAATCTTTTATTTTTGAAAAATGGTAAATTTGTACTGCTTGATGCCTATTCAGATTGAATCATTCAAATAATACTTCTATAGTGTTGCTTTTTCAGTAAAGTGTAATTCCACTCTGGAACCATTAAGCCACACTGGGCCATTGTTGTCACCGAACACAAGCCCTGCCTTTGTCCTTTTGGCTTCAGATGTGGTTTGCCTTATGTGATGCTTTTCAAATGGACGTAGGAAAGCCCCAATGGACAGCTGGATATTTAAGACCCTTAGATTTAGCCACTCTGCTAAACTTGGCATATTCAGTAAATGGCACCCACAGAAGCTGACATTTAAGCACACTGCATTATGCATATGTGAACAAGGCCCTCCTGGGCTGATGAGAACAGAAGTTCCACTTGTGGCTCAGTGTCGGAAATTAAAATTACAAAGTAATTATAACCCAGCTCAGGCATTTTCACATTGTCTCTTCAAACCATATCTGTCCCTTCAAGAGGCACTATACCAAAAATCTATCACTTCTATGTTAATGAAATAGAAGGAATCTTCCTTTTTTTGATCCATGAGGGGGGGAAAAAAATGGAGCCATGCTCCCTGGGAAAGATTTTTCAGTTATTAAAAGTTTTTTGTTTTTTTAATTCATCCAAGTGGCTTACAGTGTTACAGCACTGGAATAGGTCTGAGGCTTTAAACAAGAGCCGTCCACCTGTGGTGCTTAGGCTCAGCAAAAGTCCACAGTTGGCACAGCTGTTTGTAGCTATGGTGTTAGAAGTGTCATCCGGGACTTCACTGGCCACCACTTAGAAGAAGTCTGGGAAAACGTAGTGGATTGTGATTATAACAATTATAATAATACCTACAGTTCCATTACTCTTATCCTTTCATAAGGAAAAAAAACGTACAATTTAAATACCTTATTAAATGTTACAAGCTTTAAGAAGCTAGAATTACAAAATTTAACTCAAGTCCACTGACTTCAAAGCATTCTATATTCCACTATATTGCAGTGCATCTGATGAACGCTTACCTTCTTTAGAGACAAATTTGTGTAAGCTATTGTTGTGAAAAAGACATGTAATCGTATGTGTCAGTCAAATGTGCTGTACATTCATATTCATTTGGTTTTCTTAAATTAGCCTTGAAATATTAGGAAATTAAATTTTTTAAATTACATATTTTACATAAATTTTGCATATATATAGATTTACTATATGTGACGCTACCTTTATATTTGATAACTATATAGTTTGATTTTGGACCTGTGGGGCAATTTTTTTACTCTGAAAATTTAGTTCATAGCTATACAAAGTAAATCACTCTGGCAGACAGAACCCCAGGGAATAGAGAATGTGAAAGTTTCCCAATTTATAAACCTCCCTTTTAGTCCCCCCAGAGAAAGCTGGAAAATTGTATACAACATTTCAAGTACTTAGAATTCCTTGATTCAAGGTAGTTACATAATCCCAGTTATTATAACCTAATGCTCAAAGGCCCTTAATGAAACAATTCATTGATAATATATTTTAAACTAGATGCAGAGTTTACAAACTCTTTAAGGGTAGTTTAACATTTAATGACTTCAAAAGTATTTTTCAGTTATATTTGCAGATTATTTGTTTTAAAATGAATCAGTCATTTGGTAATAATTTAGTCAGAGTTTATTTGCAAAGTCCTACATCTGGGAGCTTGTTTTAAGATCATCACACAACTCCAGAATAAAAATACATTTAATCTTTTCTACAAGTGTTAGATACAAAATGTAGGTACATTTAGACACTGACTGTCTAGGATTTAATTTAATGGCATAACCCTGTCATTTAATATAAAAGAGACTGTCCTGTGTTTGCTGTGGAGCAAACCTATATATCTTTTCCAAAAATCTTTTTTTTTTTTTAACATTTTATTTATTTTTGGCGGCAATGTATACAAGTCCAGATATCTTTTTTAATAAATCATGAATACAATTTTAAAGGATGAATTAATTAATTTTATAGTTCAAAAATCCTCATGGAAAGAGTTTAATTTTTTGAAGAATTTACTTCTTATTGACAGTTAAACTCAGTCCTTGGCTAGTTTAGAGTTATAGTTTCAAGGTACTTACCTAATGGCTCATTCCCAGCGTTAGAGGAGAGTCTAAGGAACTCATTATTTATTGTGCTGCCGATCAAAGTATAACCTGTCTCCTGCAGCACTTTTCACAGTAGCCAAAGGTGGAAACAATCTAAACGTCCATCAGTGGAAAATGGATAAACAAATGTGGTATATCCACACAAAGGAACACTACTCAGTCAAAAAGAAAAAGGAAGTTCTGATACATGTAACAACATGGAAGAACTTTGAAAACATTATGCTAAGTGAAAAAAGTCAGTCACAAAAGAACGGATAATGTATGACCCCCCCTTATACAAAATGTCCAGAATAAACAAATGTATAGAGATCAAAGTTTATTAGTGGTTACCAGCTGTGGGAGGAAGGAAGAAAAAGGAAGTCATTTCTAGGGGGAATTCAATTTCTGTCAAGGGCAATGGCATGTCTGGGACACTGCACCAGAACCTAGTACCACTAAGGAGTTTCTAGTAAACCTGTATGGCCCAGCTTCCCTCCTCAAGCAGGTAATGAGTTAATTAAAAGATTGGCAAGCTTGACTTGTATTTTTGAGCTGATCTTATGGTACAAACACAATACAATACTCATTGCTGTCGGGTCGATTCAGACTCATTATGACCCTATAGGACAGAATAGAACTGCCCCACAGTGTTTCCAAGGAGCAGTTGGTGGATTCAAACCTTTGACATTTTGGTTAGTTACCGTGGCTTAGGATACCTCTTAACCACTGTGCCAGGGCTCCAATGTATAGCTTATGGTAATCTAAAAGAGGGGTGTCAGGTGTTTGGATGGGTGAAATTTCAGTGTTTACCATTGGCACCATTTTCCATAGATACTCTACTGGCCATATCTGGCTAATAGAAACTGCTCAGTGGCACCAGGCCCTACGGCGGGTACAATGTCTGCCATACCTGTCATATCCTATATGCCTCTGGAAAGGGAATGGAAAATTTTGGAAACAGCGATGATAGTTGCACAGCATATGAATGTAATTAATGTCACTAAATTGTACAAACAAAAATGTTGACATGATGAATGTGTTTTACTATATTAAGTGTACTCTGCTAGTGGAACTGTGGTTTTGTCCTATCAGAATAGTTTCCTGTTCCATGCTTCAGTCCTTAACTTGACAAACTGCCTAGTATCCCATTCTCTCTTTGGCTTACTCCCTAGCTCACCTCCTAAGGATTGAAGTTCTATTCTTGAACCCCAACCTCACAGAGTCACTCAGCAACTCAGTGGACATTCGTCAGCACAATCAAACAATTACGTATATTATTTTCTTTTCCATTATTTTTCTACTGAACTACAATCACATCTAGAGACATTCTATAAACATAGGTTTGACCTCACAGGTTGTTATAAACTGCCTTGTACTCTCATAAACTGATTTGTCATCTCATTTATTACCCTGTAATGTATATGCCTGTTTGTGTGTATATATAGCATTTTTTATTCATTCTTTCATATACACCTCTCTTTATATCACATCATTGTGTTTTGGTCCAATGCTTTTTTTTTTTTTTTTTTGGCCTCTCTTATGGGCTGATCTGGCCCATTAAAAAATTATATATACATTTTTTTTTTATATGTATATATTTAAACCCTGGTGGCATAGTGGTTAAGAGCTGTGACTACTAACCAAAAGGTCAGCAGTTCGAATCCACCAGGCACTCCTTGGGGCAGTTCTACTCTGTCCTATAGGGTTGCTATGAGTCAGAATTGACTCGACAGCAATGGGTTATATATATATATATATATATATGTATTTATATTTATCTATCTATATATATAAATTTATCACTATTACAGATAACATAGGATATAGAATTATCTATTTTGAGAGATATGACTGTATATGCATAATGTTACCCAATTGTTTTCTCTATCGTGGGAAAATTATTCAAACCAACCCAGTAGTTCTGTGGGAGAAAGACCTAGAATCTGCTTTCTTAAAGATTAAAGCCTAGAAAACACTAAGGGGCAGCTCTACTCTCACACATGTGGTTGCTGTGAGTCGAAATTGACTCCACAGCACACAATAACAACTGCTATATGTATACATATAATAGCATATACATATATATATGAACTATTGACTCAGAAGTTTGCAACGTGTCTCAATAACCCAGCTGCATTTTTTATTGTGCTTCTCATAATGTTAACCTTTTTTTGTGTAAAACTAAGAGTACAGATTTATAGTACAGAAAATAAAAGTTTGATTACTACGTATTGAATCACAAAAAAGTAAATTATCTTGAAGTTATTTTGAGGAAAACATTTCTCTAGAATAATTATTGGTCATGCATTTGTAAATGTATTTTCTTTTCTTAAATGGTGTAGTTTTTAATATATATATGGAAAGACGATAGACAGATTAAAAAAAAAATCAAAACTGTTGCTGTCAAGCCAATTCTGACTCATAGCGACCTTATAGGACAGAGAAGTACTCCTCCACTGGGCTTCCAAGGAGTAGCCAGTGGATTTGAACTACCTACCTTTTGGTTATCACCCAAGCCTTAACCACTGCGCCACCAGGGCTTCAGATAGATAGATACAGATACTCAGTACATGTGTTTATAATAATAACTGATAATAATTGGTTATTTTTATTACAAGTTATGCAAGATCCTGAGTAATCTTTTCATGTATAAATTCATAATGCAGATATTATAGTGTTACATATTTCACATATGATGAAATTGACATACATAGTATTTGAAAAAATTCTTAATTTCATGCAGTTGATAAATGACAGAATAAGAATCCAACCTACGTAAACTGGACTTTTCAAAAGGGCATGTTTATTATATACACATACATTCTAAGAAATATTCAGTACTCTTAAAGCCATACGATAGAAGAGGGTGCTCTATAGGCTTTTCCTAATAGAGAAGATTTTGCCTTTGTTAACAAGGTTCTCTGACAGTGCCTCAAGGGAACATAGCTGCTTTCTTTCATCACATCACAGTTTTCCTTGCAGTCAGGCCTTCGCCAGTGAGTTGGAAAAGATTATTGCTATAGGCAGCACTGAGAATTGCCCCTAGCCAAGCTATACGGCTTCTCAGAAATGGGAATATATTAAAATACTTCTTCACACATCCTCTACCTTCTAGCGATTGCTTGGGACTGGGTGGTAATTCAGGAGAGGAGATCTGCTGCTTAACTCCCAGTGACCATTGAGGCTGAACAATTTCCATAGGTATAGAATCACGTTAGAGTCAGGCACAGAGTAATTGTAGCATGGGAAATTACTGTTTTCTATAATATAAAGCTATTTAGGAAATGATCTGAGCTATTTTATATTTAAAATATAATTACCATATGAATAATGGCTATATTCCAATGCTCTAACCTATTCTGTCTGGGCACAAAACGGAATAATGCAAAAGAACATCAAAGGAGACGGAAAGAATACAGTCACTGTACCAGAAAAGAATCTGTCAGTTTTTAACTATTTCAGAGATAGCATATAATCACGAACTGCTGGTACTGAAGAAAGAAGTTCAAGCTGTATTGAACGTATTGGCAAAAAAAAAAAAAAAAAGCCCAGGAATTGACCCATTACTAATTGAGAGAATTCAACAAATGGGTGCAGCGCTGGAAGTGCTTGTTTGTCTATGCCAATAAATTTGGCTTACAGCTACTTTGTCAACCGACTGCAAGAGATTCATATTTACACCCATTCCAAAGAATGCTGATCAAGCAAAATGCAGAATTTATCAAATAGTAATGTTAATATTGCATGCTAGCAAAATTTTGGTAAAGATAACTAAAAAACATTTGCAGCCTTACATATATAGGATTTGGTCTCAAAAACAATAAAAGTAGTGTCTTACTTAGAGAGACAAGGAAATTGAGGGAAGTCAGTTTGTATTTGGGGAAACGTGAAGAAAATGCATTCATTGCTGAAGGTGGAAGGAATGTTGATTCTCAGGAGATGATCCAAAAGAAGTATTAAGGGCCAATGATTAGACTTATCCTGGTGCCAACTGGATGTCTAGACAGAGAATTACATAAAAGAGATAAATATGATTGAACTGTCAGATTTACATTTGGAAAGATTAAACTAGGTAACACAGGAAGTGTGGATTAGGGTTAGGCAAGGCAGTGGGTAGAGGAGATCAAAGTAGGGAGAGCAATTAAAAATCACTATAATAGTTTTCTCATAAGTAAATAGAACTGACCTAAAAGATATTCAGCGCTTAATATTGACAGATCTTAATGTATTTTGCTTAATGTGTATGGGGGGAGGGAGGAGCCAAAGATTAAACTCAGTGATTGAAACCCACACACATACAATAATAATAAAAAAAAAATAGTCATTGTTAATTACTACTTCCAATGTTTTCTCTGAGTATAATAAAAAAATATGTTTAATAGCCTTTGCTCTGTAATTATATAGAGGAAGTAATTTAAATTTAATATTTTTTTTATAAATCTATGTAAAAGAACCTATTAGGAAACTAGAATTATTGAAATAGCTGCATGCAGCCTATCCATCATTAATTTATGTATATATGCATATGTGTAATTCATTCTGTTATATGTATGTGTGTGTGTGATTAATGTGGGATGAATGTTTCCGCTGAGCGGAGTTAATAGAAACAGCAGAAATTAAAGATATTTAATAATATAATTAAACATTAATAAAATATAACATTTATTGGAAGTGACCATAATTGAGATGTAAAACTATAAAGAATTAAGACTATAATGAAATATAACAACATTGATATGAGATTAATAATAACATGAACGTTACCTTAAAAATCCTGGTAGTATGTGTTAGAGAGATAAGAGGAAAAAAATCCTTTATCATTACATGATTCTACCATTAAAAGGGGAACATATTTAATATAGATAATGTATCTGTATTCAACCCTTCTTATGAATAATTTGCCAATTTTTTTGTCATTAGAGAATTATTGTGATGATAAAATTCCTATGCTCAAGGGCTTTCTCTCTCGATCACTCTCATTCATAAGCCAACTCGAAAGAGATCCACCTTTCAGGAGGGGTATGTGCTTAATTCTTGTAATAAATCAACTATTCAAAAAGTACAAGGGGATAACTTGCATTTGCCAAAGTCATCCTTTCCAATCTGTTTTAATAATATTAAAAATGATATTTGGCTTCCTGACTTCTCTCTGTCATTTATTTTCAGAATATATCTGTTTTTTGTTGTTCTGATGGTATCTTGGGGACAAGTTATTACTTTCTCATTGAAAAGTAGTTTATGCAGATATTTTATTTAAAATGCTCCTTGATTTACTAGATCAACAAGTCAAGTTAACAAATTGTTACTGAGTTGTTCCTTATGTATTATCTATTTGCTCTAAAAATTATCTGTTACAAGAGATAGACGAAACTAAGACAAAACTTTAGGGGACTTTTCTATTTGTTTACTTACACGTTTATACTTCCATGGAGAACATGAAACACACAGCATAACATACACAGTTATGTAAGCACATTATTCTTAAAAATACCGGTAAATTAAGTGTTACTGTTATTACCACTCAGATTAAAAAAATAGAATCTTGTGAGAGATTTAGGAGCCTCTGAGTGTTTCCCTGCTCTCAATTGTAGCCATTTTCTTCATATTTGATTATTATTATCTTGCTTTTGTTAATACTTTAAATTGTATGAATGTAAGCTAAAATATACTATCTAGCTGCCAAATTATGAAAAGTTTATATAGGTGAGAACAAATTAAATACGTATATTTAAGCGTGCACCTTTTTCTCAACATTTATATTTTATATTTGCATTATATTCGCCTGCAGGGATACATGTACCTCTGATTTGTTCATTGGCATTTGTCTGTACTTTCACAAGATGGTCACTGCAGAGTGTTTCTAGGCAATCTCCTGCTGATGCACATTGTTTTCTTTCTTTTTTTGGAAAGTGCATGCTACATTATGAGCAATATTTTATAAACTCTTGACGTTATTGTATGAAATATATGTATGTTATAAACCTAGGAGTGGGATTATTTTGTTATAGATTAAGTGCACTTTTTTAAATTTCTTTGGTTATGCTAAATTGTTTTTCCAAAGTGGTTTTGAAGTATATTACGTTTTGCCCTAATGCCAGGTATGAAAGTGTATCTGAATATGATTCCAGTAAGTGTTTTCTGAACGACTGTTTGGGCTATTTGTGTTTTCATAGGTTAAATGGGTATTTGGATTTCCAGTTCTAAAAAGTGTCTGTTCCAGTGATTTGTCAAATTTTCTCTTGTATTGATCAGACCATAGGCTTTTTTTTTTTACTTTTTATATTTTATGTGTTGTAAATAATCTCTCACAGTATATAGATTACATTTTCATTCATTTTGTACATCTCTTCAGGAACAAAATTTCTTTATTTTAATGCAATATATCAATATTTTCTTTATGATTTACATATGTTTTATTATATTGCATAAAAATAACTTCCACTTGAGATTATGAGATATTCTATATCCTAAGGCTTTATGATTTTGCCACTCATATTAGAACATGAATTGGTCTGGAATTAATATTTTGTATGATATCTGGGAGAGATCCAAATGTATCTTTTTCCCAAAAGCCTGTAAAATTGCACAGCACTGTTCAATATAAAAATGAGTTTTCGGTACTGATTCGTAAAACCACTTATTTTCCATATCAAGCATTTAAATGTGTGCGGATCTATCTTAGGGATGTCTGTTTGTGTAAGTACAGGGTTTATCTTAGCTGACCTGCTCTAACCATGTGCTTATATTTATGAATGTGCACAGCCACGGTCGTTACTCTTGTCTAAACCTGAATGAAATCTACTAACTACTGATTAATATAACCCTGTGCTAATGTCTGAGATAGATCAATGAGGAAACTATACCAGCTCGTAAGCATTTTAGAAAATACATAGATTGATGTTTTGTACCTAGACTCTGTTATCTTGGCACCTTCTAGAGCTTTACCTTATAGCCAAATTTTGGATATGTGGCTAGATGGTATAAAAGATCCATTTTTGGACAACACTGTTAGTCTGCTGAGACAGGTTTCTTGCACATATATTAATGGTTTATAATTCATAGACAACATTCTACATTACTGAGAAAAGGCCATGGAACCCCTCCTGAAGCTTTGGACAACTCTGATGTTTGCCAGGGAATTCTTTCTCCTGCTACACCATGTCCTTTGTTTTTGTTAAAGTCTGTGTGGGTACACCTTGTGGGATTTCAATTATGTAATCTTGTGTAATTGCTGTACTTTTTTTATTCCATTTGTCAATATGGCCATACATGTGCTAGTACAATCTATCTTAATTCAATTAAAATTATTTAAAACCTTGATATATGATAAAGTATAATGCTCTACTTTGGACCTGGCAATTTGTGACCTTTGACTCATGGCAGTCCTGTGTGTCAGTTTAGAACTGGGCCCCGCAGGGTTTTTAGTGGCTGATTACTAGTAAGATCAGCAGGCCTTTCTTCTGAGATGCCTATGGGCGGACTCCAATTACCAACCTTATTTTTAGCAACCAAGTGCTTAACTGTTTTCGCCACTGAGGGACTCTTGCCTACACAGTGTGAAATTGGCTTGATGATTATCAAAACTCACCTTGCAGCTGAGTCGAATTCATAGCGACCCTATAAGACAGAGCAGAACTGCCCCATAAGGTTTTCAAGGCAGTAAACTTTACAGAAAGAGACTGCCACATCTTTGTCCCATGGAAGCAGCTGGTGGCTTTGAATTCCGACCTTTTGGCTAGCAGCCAACCACATTAACCACTGTACCACCGGAGCTCATTTGCTGATTACCACAACCTCAGAATTTACTGGGATTTTGATTATGATTTTTTGAATCTATATGATAATTTCGGGAGATTTAATATCATTACAATATTTTTCCTTCTGTTTCAGATATATGCTGTATCTTTCTATTTAGTCATGCTTTTAAATGTTTTTCATTAAAATTACATTTATTTTCTCCCTAAAGGTCTCAACACATTTAGTCTCATTTATTAGACTTCCTTGATTTTTAAAGATGTCGTCAAAATTTTATTATTCACATATATCTTTTTGAAATATGAATTTTTTAGATTTGTGTTTACTATATCCATCAAATTTGATAAATCTGCCAACTAAATTTCTATTAATTTCAAGTATTTCTATAATTAGATTCGAATCTTATATGTAAAAAAAATGCTTTGATTTGTTTCTACATGTACAATCATGCTGTCAATAAATAATTACATCTACTTTTCCTTCAATTCCTTGTCTTTTACTTCCTAATCTCTTTGTTTCTTTCCTCACTGCATTGAACAAAACCTTCAATATAATATTGTAAAGATAAACTTTAATGATAGTAATCATGCCCAATTTTTCCTGATATAAAGGATAGGTTTTGTCATTTCACAATTAATGCTTATATTGATGTATTTTTTAAATTATTTTTAAGTTAAGGAAGTTCTAATAACTTTATTTAGGATTTCTAATAACTTTTCTTTTTAATGAAGAATTTTGGATGTCTTCAAATAATTCATCTGAATCTATTAAAGTGATCATATTTTTTTCCCTTTAATCTGTTCATATAATGAATCACAATGAAAAGTCATCTAATGTTAAATCAACTAAATTTTCTAATGTTGAACTTAATGTTCTTTCCTGGGAGCTCCGTAACTGCTAATGATGTACTATACTTTTATGAATTGCTATATTCATTTTCCAATATTTTATTTACAGATTTCGCATCTGCAACTGTGGTAGCAACTGGTTTATGATTTTGTTTTAATAGTATTCTTGCAAGTTATTGGATTATGGTTATTCTAGAGGTGTTCCTCCTTTTTCAAGTTCTATAATACTCTATAATTGTGTGATTTCTGAATAATTTTTCAGAGCAATATTTTTCTCTGTATAACCTGAGTACTTAATTTATTCTATATTACTTATTTCTAAGGGAGCCCTCATGGCACAATGGTTAAGTGATATTGCTGCTAACCAAAGGGTTGGCAGTTCAAATCCACGAGCCACTCCTTGGAAACTCTTTGGGGAAGTTCTACTTTGTCCTCTAGGATCGCTATGGGTCAGAATTGACTTAATGGCAATGGGTTTGTTTGTTTGGGTTTATTTCCAGCAGTCATATTTTTTCAATTTATTTATTATTCTTTTTTAGTTTATATCTTATACTTTATTTAATTAAATATGATAATTTTATAATTTAGGTCTAATAATTCCAGTATTGCTATTAACGTCGATACATTTCTGCTTTTAACTTCACTTGTTTGTTTTTGATACTCTATTTCTTTGGACCACCATCTGCCTGTCAGTTTGTCATATTGTGGTGGTTTGTGTCTTGCTGTGATTGGTGCTGGAAGCTATGCTATCAGTATGCAAATACCACCAGGGTCACCCATAGTGGACAGGTTTCATCAAAGATTACAGACTGAGACAGACTAGGAAGAAAGATCTGATATTTACTTCTGAAAATTAGCCAGTAAAAACCATATGGATCATAAAAGAATATTGCCTGGTATATTGCTGGAAAATGAGCTCCCGAAGTTTGAAGGAACTCAAAATATACAGTGGCTGCAACAATAAACTAGGACTTTACCAATGATTGTGATGACGACATGGGACCAGGAAACATTTTGATCTGTTTTGTGCATGAGGTCAGCGTGAGTCACAGCCAACTCAATGACAAGTGACAAGAACACCTTTTCTTTGTGTATTGTTATTTTTATTATCATTATATTTTTAACCATAAGTTTTACAGTTATCATTTGATTGGGTCAATACCAGTTTAGAATCGTTTTACATTAAATTCTTGGTTGAATTGTCTACGAACGTAGTGTGATTTTGATGTACAAATTCACGTTTGCCTGCTTGAGTTTCCAAAATCTCAAAAGTGACTGCAACTCACTTTCTAAAACTTACAAGATTTTAACGTCAATATGGCCTCCAAGGTGTGATAATTATTTCTGTTCAACCATGCACTAAATTTATATAGCCCTTTAAGAATCCAGCTATGTGGGAGAAAGATCTCACATTAGACTGTCTACCTTGCATGTCCTTTCGTTTTTTTCTTTTTATTTCTTGTCTTTTTTCACTTTTTGTACCTCATGTATAACAAAAACTGAAGTTTGAGTCCAGTTTCAATATTGGTACATGTTTTTTTTTTTTCTTTAGATTGAAAACCAAATATAAATGTTCCACTTATAATCTGTACTCTGACCAGGCTTTTCTTATTCTTTTGCTCTGAAAAAATTATTTCTAGCCAGCTCACTGATACATTTAATATATTTTAAACAAGTTATATAGGATTTTGCACTGATTTCATTGGGAAATCAACTAAGATATCTATTCATATCATGGCGCAGTTTCAGGGGAACCTTTTGTATTATAGGCTATATAAATAGGGACCTCTAGGATTGTACCATATAGCCTGCACAGCCATATTTGGCAGTCTGACTCAGGCCCTCCATATTATCAAAGAAGTCTTGTGGGATTTTTTCTGAGTAATTAATACATTTTAAAATAATTTGAAGCTGATATCAACAAACTAAATTTTAGAGAACTGGAAGGTATTAACAGATTAAATATTAGGAAAATATCTTTTCCTATACAATATATAATGAAGGATGTTACTGAAAGTGATTAAAAGGAGCTGAGAAAAATGGTATATATTCTCAGACTAGCAGAGAATTTCTATCTCTATCATCTATACCAAATCATTGCCATCAAGTCCATTCAGACTCATAGGCACCATATAGAACAAAGTAGAACTGCTCCACAGGGATTCCGAGGCTGTAAATCTTTACGGGAGCAGACTGTTATATTTTTCTTTCACAGAGTGGCTGGTGGGTTTAAACTTCCAACCTTTCGATTAGCAGCTGAGCACTTAGCCACTGTACCACCAGGGCTCCATATATATACATATTTATATGTGTTATTTATATATATGATATATATATATATATAAGGAAACCCTGGTGGTGTAGTAGTTAAACGCTACGGCTGCAAACCAAAGGGTCGGCAGTTCAAATCTGCCAGGTGTTCCTCGGAAACTCTATGAGGGAGTTTTACTCTATCCTACAAGGTCACTATGATTCGGAATCGACTCAACGGCACCGAGTTTGGTTTTGGTTTTATATATATGCTACTTTTCTAAATAAATACTGCCAGTTTTACAGGTGGCAAGCCTGTGTTTTATGAAGTGTTGTGGATAAATATACTGTAATTAGAGTATATAAAAATAAAATGATAGAGGCTGGTATAATTTGAAATGATAAATAATAATGCAAATTAAAGGTTTTTGAAGTAATTCAAAATGATTAAAATGAGAAAAAAGCGTGAAGTAAATAGATAAGAAAGTAATAAAATCCTTATCATTACTGAAGACAAAAGAGAAAAGCTATGGTTATCTTTAACGAAACAAGGTTAACCTTTCAGAATCGTTGCTGAAATAGCAAGCAAGCAAAAAGCAATGGAGAAAATGCAGTATCAAAGATGTTCAAATTGAGATTTTAAAATCAGAAGCTGGTTCATTCAAGAACTTATTTTGGGAAATGTCTACATAATTATAGGGTCAATCACAAGTCAAAATAGCTGTGCTGCGCTCTAACCACATTGCATCAAACCAAGAAAAAAAAAATCAAGGGGAAAGATTTTAAATTACTAAATGTTAAGTAGAGTACAAATTGAAAATCAAAGGAGAAAGCAAACGATCCAATGTCATGAAAGCCACTTGAAGGTCTTGCACAATTTCAGCAGCCAGAAGACAAGTTACCTTCACAAAATGAAGGAAGGTACATTTAATCTTGACATGAGTCTGGAGCCAACTGGATGGCAGCTAACAACAACCTGAAATTTTTCCTAATAATACGAGTTTAAAATGTTATCTGGCTTGTGATTCCTGATTACGATATTTCTAACACCCTTCAAAAATGCCTGTGCAGATAAATGAAACAAAGAAAGTAACTACTGCCAATAAAAATTAGGACTGCCTACACTGTATTCTCTCAGAATCTAGGATGGATCATATCTAAATATAAGGCAAGAAGCTACACTGAAAAATCTCTTTAGTATGGTATGGTCATAAAAATAGAACTAAGTTAATTGCATTAAATTAGTTAGAAAATCTGTTTAAATTTACTACACAAGTTCACCTAAACAGACATCTATCTATCACATGAGTGCTCTTTTTTGAGAATATTAACTAAATTTTGTCTCCTATCCCAATATATTACCTATTTGATGTAGTCATTTGAAAACCAGAATCCAGAAAAGAGCTGGATGTGACACCTTGCCAGGTAAACCTGTCATTATAAACCCTGTCAAATCAGAGTTTAACAGAGGAAATATAAACCACTCTTAGATATTTTCAGTGGGAATAAATTTAATACAGGGTGTTGAGTTCATAGAAAATTTGTGGAATGGCTGGCATACTTTATTCTTCATTGGCCCTAAGAATGTCATCCAGATCATACTAGAAAACAGATAAGCCAGGGAACCTGTTAACTCTCCAACAAAAATAAAGTTGTACAATTAATAAACTGTCACTTAATTAACTCAGTTCAATAACATACCTCCTTAAATGAGATGCAGAGATAAGAAAGCTGAGATCAGAAGGCCACTTCTGATGACCACTACTGTAGCGTCCACTTGATACCTGTGAATTGGCAAGGTACTCTAACATTATAACAAAAAATTCTCCAAATATCAGCGTTTACAAGCATCAGATAACTAAACGCCGTTGGAATATGACCAAAAGTCCCATTAGGCTCTGTATCTGTCTTTGCATACTACTTATTTTCTAATCCAATTCCAATCAAATATTGGAATATTTTATTCTGAAGAGTACATTAAAAGTTAACCACCTTTGATTTCTGCTTCCAGGCAAGATGAAATAACAGAGCAGAATTTATCCTCCTTCCTCAAACAACCCAAAACAAGCAAATAAAAAAAAAAAGACAAAATAAATGAAACAACACTGTTTAGTAACTGGGCAACAAAGGAGAGTGATTCTTTAAAAAAACAAACAAACAAAAAATCTCCAAGAAACACAGCTTACTTGCAATTACACCAGCTTACTGCCTTTAGGGAGTTTTGAGGCTATTGGCATATTATGGTAACTAAGATCGAATCATGAAGCCTCCCTAGGTAGAAAAAGACAAAGCTTAGAGCCCAGGAAGAGCAAGACGGCAAAAATTCACAGAAAAAAGTACCAGAGATGAGAGAGAGGGGCACAGAGAAAATCCCAAAGATGTGCAGTATTCAAATGTATTGAAATCAATTCAATTTCAATATACATGTGAATATTCATCACTTTGCTTATGTCACACCATTTTCTTCTCCTTTCTATTATCATTCTAACCTTTGTTCTTCTGAATGCAATATGCCTCACTCTATGTCACCCTGACTTTTCAATAAATGTCTCCATCTCTCATTCTTGCTCTCTTGTTTATATCCTTAGATTTATACTTCGGTGTTTGTCATATGGGGTGGTTATGACATAGAATTGACTCAGTGGCAACAGGTTCTTTTTGGAAACCCTGGTGGCTTAGTGGTTAAGTGCTACGGCTGTTAACCAAAGGGTCAGCAGTTTGAATCCACCAGGCGCTCCTTGGAAACTCTATGGGACAGTTCTACTCTGTCCTATAGAGTCGCTATGAGTCGGAATCGACGGCGCTGGCTTGGTGTCGGTTTTTTTGTTTGTTTGTTTGTCATTAATTTCAGAGTATTTTTGCCGTCATTTTCTCTTTGTGTGATTCTACGTATATTAAACATTTTGATATTATCCCATAGCTTTTGGATATTTTGTCCTGCCCCTCTACTTTTTATTCTCTATTTAATTCAGTTTGAGTTATTCCTATTGAATTATCTTCGAGTTCCTTGATTTCTTCCTAAGCTATGTTCATTCCACTGGTAATTCTACTTCATTTCTGTTATGGTGTTTTCTGTTTTTAGCATTTCTGTTGACTTGTTCTCATAATTTCCATCTCTCTTCTGAAATTACTCATCTGATCCTAGATCCTGCACACCTTTTTTCATTAGAGTCTTTAACATGTATATGACAATATTTTCAATTCTCTCTTTGATGATTTCACCATCTATGCCACATCTGAATTTGTTTCTGTTGGTTGCTTTGCTTCATGGCAGTGAGCTAGTTTTTCTTACACCTTCATAAATTTTGGCTGATAGCCAAATATATTTTGTAAGACCATGTTTACTACCAACAGAACTTTGTGTAGGTAAATATGCTTGGGTGCTTGGAAATCATTCAAATCTTTCCTTCTGATTGAGACTTTAATGTGAATATTTAATTAATTTAGTCTGTAGTGAGCTGTTTTTATGCATTGTCATTTCTATGTCTAACCTAAAGAAACCACAGGCTTCAAACTTCTCTAGCAATCCTTTGTGTTTAGGGTGGGACTTGATTTACAAAGTGTTTCCTCAATGCCTGTTCCAGATTTAGCTTTAGGTCTCCCCTTTTCACTACACCTCACAGAGGGACTTTCTCCCAGCAGTATTCTACTGTAAATTGTTATTCAAAGCTCGTTCAGTGATGATGAGACCGGTGGAGGTGAATGGGGATACCCTGTTGTTCAGTTTCAGTGACAGGGAGCCTCAAGAGTATGGCCTTCTCATTGCTCTTGCTCCTCTCCCAACCATAGCTATGGATTCTGCACATATTCTTGACTCTCCCCCAGAATCAGACGTAACTTTTTTCTTTTCCCTTTCCCCAGTGCAATGAGTTTTCCCCACTGCCCTAAGGATGACAGCATTTTGTTGGTCTTAACTTAGATTAAGGCTTTTTTTTTTTTTTCCCCCCCTGATAGAGGAGGTAAAGGAGAAAGATCTGACTAGGGTCCATGTCTTTCCTGCAGCAATTAAAGTCTATACTATGATATTCGGAAACCCTGGTGGTGTAGTGGTTAAGTGCTACGGCAGTTTGAATCCGCCAGGCGCTCCTTGGAAACTCTGCGGGGCAGTTCTACTCTGTCCTATAGGGTCGCTATGAGTCAGAATCAACTAGACGGCAGTGAGGTGTTTTTTTTTTTTTTTTGTACTATGATATTCACTTTCTCAGGGCCCTTCCTAATCCTTTTTTTTTTTTTTTTTATGAACACCCATTGGCACCCATGGGAAGACCTTACAAGTGAATGTGAATTCCTTATTTATCTACAGCCCTTACAGTTTCTACACTTTCATATTGCACAACATTTGACGTTTCTACATTCATTAACACCAATAGGGTCGTTATGAGTCAGAATCGACTCCACGGGTTGTTTTTTTTTTTTTTTTTTTTTTTAATTCATTAATAATTTTAGGTGAGTTCCTTTTACTGCCCTTTGGGTGTTTCTGCCCCAAGAAAGGAAGTACTCACAGCCTGTCTCTCCTCTTAGCCCTTATCTTTCATTAGGCTTCTGGGTAGACGACTTTCTCTGAACTTTGTTGGCGTCAACAAAAGTGTGAATTTTTATTTTATTTAAATGTTATTATTGTTGTAAAAGTGGTAATGTTCATTTTTCAAATTTTCTATATCATTGTAAATGGTGAATGGCTTACTCTGATTGTTTTAAAATATATGTGCAAATGCTTTCACTCTCCTCTCTAAAAAAGGTGAAAATCCCCTATTGTGTGTATGGGCCTGCTATTGCAATTTAGGTTTGTCAAATGCAATGTGATAAAAGTGAAACTACATGGCATTTAGCCGAGGTCAAAACAAGCGATAGTTTCTCCCTGCATATATGCCTTAGAATATGTACCTTAAAAGCCCTAGGCTTGCATATAAGGAGTCCAGGCATGTGAAGCTGTCCTGATGAAGAAGAGACTGTGTGGAGAGAAGGATGCTGAAGGCACTTCCCAAGAGGGTTCTAGGCTCTAACACTTTGAGCCTTCCCAGCCCAGACATCAGCCATGTGAGTGCAGAGGCGTTCAAGATGAATTTAAGCTACAGTTTCCTCACAAAAGTTCCTGAGAGAAACATTCAGTTGTTAAGTTTCTTCTTAATTTCTGACCGACAGAAATCATGAAAAATATTAACTGATTATTGTTATTTTTATGTACTATGTTTTGTGGTGTTTTGGTATGCAGCATTAGATAACTAACACAGAATCAGATCTATTTATTAATTCTGGTTTGCTTTAGAACGTCCACTCTAAGTCTATGTTGATTGCATCTTAAAAGAACTGCATTAGGTTTTTCTCATTAAGTTTAAATTGTAAATGAATTGTGGTCCCTAGTATGAAAACAGCATTCCAGAGCTGATTAAAGATAACAGAAATCAGTTACATTTTCTCAATTCCTTATAATTATGAAAGGTGTTCATTAAATTAGATGTAGTCCCATCAGATGACATGAATAAAAAGGAGGCTATGCAATATATGGGCTGAAAATCTTTAATTAAATATTGGGTATTGTTTAAAGTAACACCAGAGGAAGGCTAGACACTTCCCTTGCAAAGAAATAAATTTAATTCTTATCCAGATCATTCACTTGCCCTGAATATTTGACAACTTGTCGTATGGAAAAGTATTTCTCTGATTCCTAGAGTTATTTCAAAGTTCTTTTTTTTTTTTTTTTTCTGTCACAGGTCCGTGAATTTTAATTCAGCACACTGTATTTCAATTACTTGATTACCATATTGAATAAACTCTTCAAGGATAGGGATTATACCTTATTCAGTTAACACGCGAGCTGATAAGTAGTAGCCAATCAATATTTTATGATTTATCGGCATAAAACATCACTTTCTGTATCTCACTGATACAGAGTAGCTATCTTTATTGTTTCCTTTCTTTTTTTTTTAACCTCTTGTTACTCACATCATGAGATTATAAAGAAGAGAAACAATAGCTTTTACTACATTTCCACTATTATCTTAGGACTGTGGAACAATAGAGGGAGAAATGAAGTTTTATAATATCTACTGTACCACCAAGTTTTCTCAGGCAAAAGATTGGAGTATGATAGCACTTGCTCTCAAGTGGATTCTGGCTCATGGTAGCTCCATGTGTGTCAGAGTAGAGCTGTGCCTCATAGGATTTCAATGGTTGTGACCTTTAGAAGTAAATCACCAGGTCTTTCTTCTAAGGCACCTCTGAGTGAATACAAATCACCAACCTTTTGATTGGTAGCCAAGTGATAAACTCTTTGAGCCACCCAAGGACTTCTGGGATAGGAATATGATAAGCCGTAGTAAGGGATAACACAAGCAACTGCTTTTCATGTTTACATTGCAGATGTTAGTAGTCACTGCCCATAGTAAAGGAAACCTTTGGAGAACAGAAACGTACAACCCTTGAGCATGCTTTCTTAATTATTCAGCAGTGTAAAAGACACTTCCCAGAATCAATCCCCTTGCCTAGAAGTAGAGTGAATTATTGAAACTGCAGCTTGTTACTGTACACCGGGGAGTATATAGAGGACAGGAAGGTAGCAATTAAGAAATAAAAAATCAAAACTATGATCTTAAATTTCTTCCAAAGATTATTCTATTTCTACTAAATCCTGACGCTTTTTGGCTTTAGTTCAGGTTTTGGTCATTCTTATAACCATGGTACTAGCAGAATCACCATGAGAAAATAAACAATTGAAATGTGTTTATTTGGCAAACTCAGAATGTTATACTCAACTCCAGCATAGATCCATGTAAAAAAAAAAAAATTAAAATTAAAAAAAAAAAAAAACAAGCAATAAAGCCCAAATACCTATCTTAGTTATGGAGAAATATTTTTCTATAACCATTCCTTGTTCTGGGTCACAATCTTGTGAAATAGTTAATGTGAGAGTTTTCAAAAGGTACTAGATGTGATACATTTTTCCTTTCATACAACATATTTTTTGTTTGCATCAGAAAAATATTTTTTACTGTATTTCCTCAGAATTCTTTTTTTTTTTTTTTGGTAAGTTTTACCTTGATTTTGCAATTTGCTTTCTTTTTGGTTTTGTGCTAAAACTCATTGCTGGTGAGTTGATTCTGACTCAGTGCAATCCTGTACGACAGAGTAGAACCGGCCCATAGGGCTTCCAAGGAACAGCTGGTGGATTCGAACTGCCAACATTTTGCTTAACAGCCCACCTCTTAACTACTGCACCAGGTGATTGATTTCTGTTTTTCTTTCTTTGTTACATACTGGCATACATTATTTTTTCAATGAAAGAAATTGTATATTTCCTTGCTCATCTTATTAGTGTTTGAGTTTTTTATTTACCAGAGATTTTTAGAATCATCTCTTCCATCTTGCATCTTTCTACTTTCAAGTATCTCTAATCAACCGTATCGATGGAGGACATCATTAAAGATCAATGACTTTGAATTTCAGTTATGTCTCTTGCTAGTCCTGTGACCTTGAACAAATCACCCAAAACTTCTGAACCTGTTTCTTCATTAGTAAAAAGGGAAACCTCTTTTTTCTTTGTTATGTGACAATGTGCGGGAATAAATTAGATAATACATCCAAAATACTTAGTACCATGTCTGAACACAGGGAGATGGGCAACAACTATAGGAGAATATTGGTAATATATCAGGCTGGCTAAGATTAGGGATCCTGAAGCCATCCTGCTTAGAATCTAATCCTAGCACCATCAATTGGTTGTTCTGTGACTTTGGACAAGTTTCTTATCTCTAAAGTGAAAATAATAATAAAAGTAATTTCTTTGCATAGGAATTTTGAGAATTGAATAAGTTAGTACACGTAAAGTGCTCAAAAATACATCTGAAGATGGCACTAAAAAATTATCAGCTTTAATTATTTTATTTATTAATATTGTGTGATTGAGCCTTATTTCTGGTAGCACCAGAAATATAGCCAAGGCTTGAATTTCCTAATGCAAGTGGAGTTTAAAGGTTGAAACACAGGAGAGTGTGTATACAGAATCTGTGGTCAATATTTTTATTATCATATTCATTTATAAGAAAATAAGAAAAAGCCCAAGATTTTGTGCCTATTGTAGTCACCTCTTAAAAATAGCACTTTTTATTCAAGGTTATTTAACTTGCTGTCTTACATCAATGGATAGTTCTTCCTAGAATTCTTTTCCCCATATAAATCACCCTTTTCAAAATATTCCAAGTATTTATATCTTCTATAAACTCCTTTCAAACTAACCCTACATATTACTAATTATTCTAACAGGTTATTCCCATTCACTTCCCATTGATTCAAATATTGGGCATGTTTTATATGTATTTTAGTTTGAGGCTTCTATATGTATGTTTGAGGTTCTATGTGGTGTAAATGGTTTGTGCTTGACTGCTAACCTAAAAGTTGGCAGTTTGAACACACGCAGTGGTACTGAGGAAAGAAGACCTGACAATCTGCTTCTGTTAAAAATACAGCCAAGAAAGCCTTATGGAGCAGCTGCACTCTGTAACACATGGGGTTATCATGAGTTGGAACAGATTTTGATGGCAGCTTGCAACAACAATATGCATGTGTAATAGGAATATAGACAAATTAGGCTTTTTTTTCCATATGTTATGTTGTCTTTACATCCTGACCAGAAGTTCTAAAGGATGAGGGATGATATTTGTGGCCAGTCTTGACTTGCCTATTCCATTATACTTCTTAAGCAGCGTGAGTCTTGTAAGTGCTCTATAAATACAGTCACATGCTTCTCTGTATTAGCTTTGTTTTTGTGTCAAACTGTTTTCTATATTTCATAACTTGGTATAGGTTAATTCATCAGAAAGAAAGAACCAAACAAAAGAAGAAGAAAGAAAACAAAATTTAAAAAATTTCACTTATTTTGCTCTTAACTTTCTTTGGAGTCTCCTGGAAAAACAAACTTCTCATAATGAAGTGCTTTCTATTCACATCACAGGGTTATCTTGAGGAGCATATTAAGGAAATACATGGAGAATGAATTTGAAAATACAAGGTAAGGTATTATTATATTTTTATCACTATTTTTCCCCCTACATTGAATGAGAAAGAGGGACTGTAATGTGCTTACTATTAGGAATACTAATTTTCAATTAGTATCCAAGATTATTGTTATATTTATATAAATTCTAACAAGCTTTGGTCCGTTTATAGTAGAACTATTTTTCCATCTAATAAAATAGAGTCCCTCTGAAATTGCCTTAGGGAGAAATTCTACATAAAAATATTAGTTACGTTTCGTAAAATAGCTCCTACTATTATGGCAAGATTAAATGATTTTCCATGGCTCACCAATAAAATATATTTATATATATGCTTTTATTGTTGCTTGAATGTCCCAAGCTAAAGCAAAAAACTCTCTCGTATTAAAAACAAACAAACACAATGTTTACCTTCTGTTCCCTCAAGTACAAATTAGAAAATAACCATGAGAAAATCGTTAAGATTTTCAAAAGAATATTGTGAAATAAAAATCCCCAGTTGGTGGTGGTGGTTGTTAGTTGCACTAGAGTCGACACTGACTAACGACCATATGCATAACAGAGCGAAATGTTGCCCGGTCCTGAGCCATCTTCATGGTCATTGATATGTTTGAGTCTACAGGCATACTTTGGAAATATTGCAGGTTTGGTTCCAGACCACTGCGAAAAAGCAAATAGCACAGTAAAGTGAATCATACAATTTTTTTTGTTTGTTTCCCAGTGCATATAAACATCATGTTTACACTATACTGTAGGAAACCCCGGTGGCAGAGTGGTTAAGTGCTATGGCTGCTAACCAAAAGAATGACAGTTCAAATTCACCAGGCACTCCTTGGAAACTCTATGGCGCAGTTTTACTCTGTCCTATATGGTCACTCTGAGTTGAAATTGACTCAACACAATGAGTTTTGGGTAGTCTATTAAACTGCAATAACATTATGTCTAAGAAAGCAATGTATATACTTGAATTAAAAAATACTTTATCACTAAAAAATCCTAACCATCATCTGAGCCTTCAGTGAAAGGTAATATTTTCGCTGGTAGAGGGTCTTGCCTTGATGTTGATAGCTGCTGACTAATCAGGGTGGTGATTAATGAAGACTGGGGTGGCTGTGTCACTTTCTTAAAATAAAAAAAACAAAGAATTTTGCCACATTGATTGACTCTTCTTTCCTGAAAGATTTCTCTGTAGTGTGTGATGCCTTTTGGTAGCATTTTACCCACAGTAGAAATTCTCTCAAAATTGCAATGAGTCCTTACAAGCCCTGCCACAAATAAATTTATGTGATATTCTAATTCCTTTGCTGTCATTTCAACAAAGTTCACAGAATCTTCACCAGGAGTAGGTTCCATCTCAAGAAATCATTTTCTTTGCTCATTCATAAGAAGCAGCTCCTCATCCATTAAATTTTTATCATGAGATTGCAGCCATTCAATCACATATTGAGGGTCCACTTCTAATTCTAGTTTCCTTGCTGTTCCCACCACATCTGCATTTATTTCCTCCATGGAAGTCTTCAGCCTCTCGAATGTATCCATGAGGGTTGGAATCAACTTATTCCAAACTCCCGCTAATGTCAATATTTTGACCTCATCCTATGAATCACGAATGTCCTTAATGGCATCTAGATTGGGAAATCATTTCCAGAATATTTTCAATTTACTTTTACCCAGATTCATCAGAGGAATCACTATCTGTGGCAAGTATAGCCTTAGGAAATGTGTTTCTTAAATTATAAGACTTGAAATTTAAAATTACTCCTTGATCCATGTGCTTAAGAATGAATATTGTATTGGCAGGCATGAAAACAACATTAATCTTCTACATCTCCATCAGAGCTTTTGGGTGACCAGGTGCATTGTCACTGAGCAGCAATATTTTGAAAGGAATCTTTTTTTTTTTTTTTTTTCCTGAGCAGTAGGTCTCAACAGTAGGCTTAAAATATTCAGTAAACCATGTTGTAAGCAGATGTGCTGTCATCCAGGCTTTGTTGTTCCATTTATAGAGCACAGGCAGAGTAGATCTAGTTTAATTCTTAAAGGCCGTAGGAGTTTTAGAATGGTTAATGAGCATCGGCTTCAACTGAAAGTCACCAGCTGCGTTAGCCCCTAACAAGAGAGTCAGCCTGTCCTTTGAAGCTTTGAAGCCAGGCTTTGACCACTGCTCTCTAGCTGTGAATGTCCTAGATGGCATCTGCTATTTCATCTACACTGAAAATCTGTTGTTTAGTGTAGTCTTCATCAATTATCTTAGCTAGATCTCTGAATAACTTGCTGCAGCTTCAACATTAGTACTTGAGGCTTCACCTTGCACTTTTATGTTATGGAGACAACTTCTTTCCTTAAATCTCATGGACCAACCTCTGTTAGCTTCAAACTATTCTTCTGCAGCTTCTTCATCTCTCTCAGCCTTCACAGAATTGAAGAGTTAGAGCCTTGCCCTGGATTGGGCTTTGGCTTGAGGGAATGTTATGAGTGGTTTGATCTTCTGTTCAGACCACTAAAACTTTCTCCATATCGGCAATAAGGCAGTTACACTTTCTTATTATCCTTGTGTTCACTGGAGTAGCACTTTTCATTTCCTTCAAGAACTTTTCCTTTGCATTCACAACTGGGTTAAATGTTTGGTACAAGAGGCCTACCTCTTGGCCTATCTCAGCTTTCAATATGCCTTCCTCACACTAATCTTAATCATTTCTAGCTTTTAATTTAAAATCAGAGACTTGAAACTCTTTCTTTACTTGAACACTTAGATGCCATTGTAGGGTTATTAATTGGCCAAATCTCAATATTGTCATATCACAGGAAATAGGGAGGCCTGAAGAGAGGGAGAGAGAGAAAAGAGAATGGCTGGTTGGTGGAGTAGCCAGAACACACACAACATTTACAGATTAAGTTTTCTGTGGTATGTGGGTGTGTTTCATGGCCCCCCAAAAGAATTCCAATAGTAACATCAGTGATCACTGATCACAGATCAATGATCACAGATCACCCACAGAAGATATGTTAATAATGAAAAAGTTTGCTATGTGACAGAGACATAAAGCGACCACCTGCTTTTGGAAAAATGGTGCGGATAGGCTTGCTCAATGCAAGCTTGCCACAAACCTTCAATTTGTAAAAAATACGATATCTGTGAAGCCCAATAAATTCAAACACAATGAAATGAGGTATGGCTGTATCGTTGTGGCTATCATCTAAATCCACCTCAATAAGTATTTCCCCTATTTTTGCTGATCCTCTGCTTTACCAGAAATGAGGTCCATTTCTAGCAATTGGTCTTTCTTTATGATGTGTCCAAAGAAGTCTCACTTCTAAGTAAAATTCTGATTATATTTTTTCTAGGACTGATTTGTTCATTCTTTTGACAGTTCATGGTATATTCAATATTCTTTGCCAACACCACAATTCAAATATATGAATTCTTCTTCTGTCTTCCTTTTCTATATTGTCCAACTTTTGCATCCATATGAGGCAATTGAAAAGATTATACTTTAGATCAGGCACATCTTAGTCATTAAAAAGATGACTTTATTTTTTAAAACCATAAAGAGGTCTTTTGCAGCCAGATACCAAGTGCTGTGATGCTGAATATTCTCAAATATATATGCTATTTTCAATGCAGTTGAAAACTCAGTTTGTTGCCCTAAATAAAATAATATAACGCTGGATAATTCATGTCTCTTCTATGCCAAATTCTCCTACATAGAATAGAGATAATGGATAAGAATTGATTCAACTTGTGAAATTTATTTGTGGCAATATAAAGCATCCTATTTAATCAGATAAGTTCTTATGAAACAAAATTTTTATATTTTTCTTTGAATACTAAGATATTTACCACAAAAAAGGCACACAAATTTCATCTAAAGTAATACATACAAAAAACTTTCAATAAACTTGGATAAATTTAACCTTAGTATAAATTTCATATTTTATGTGAAGTATCTCACAACTTCTAATCAGAGTAGTCCATTTTGTTAGCCTGTTTGCTGTCAGTTTTATTTTCTGTCATCTAAGCTGAAGAGTACTCAGGGAAAGAAATAATCAGAACTTTTCAGTATGCATCAAACTATGCAGAAATTGAAACTTAGGGACTCATAATTCTTGATTTCTTTCATTCCTATAGACTACTGCTTGTTTTAAAGAGAAAATAGTACAACAAAAGTAGTCAAATAAATTGTTACCTGAAGCTATAGAAAGCAGGTGTTATCCTCCATAAGCAATTACTTTTATAACCACCAAGACACACTTTGTTTTTATTTGTAATAAAAAATCAGTGAACCTGTAATTAGTAACAAGCTATAAAATAACAACAGGTAATTCCGATCCTCTTTTGTTGTGCTGCCAAGTAATCCTATGAAAACTGAAAGGAAAACCCAGTACATTTTACAGAATCAGAAAATATCAGGTTGTAGAGTTTCTGAAAAAATATCATAAATTCTCCAGTTACACAGGGCAAATGATTGCAGAGACTTCTCAGTATTTTCTTGAGGGGCACTAAAATCTTAATAAATGATTAAAAATATTACAAACATTCAAGAATAAAGGATAGAAGAGAAAAGACCACTACTGACAAAAGAGAAATGAGGAAAAAAATACTTGAGAGAGGGAGAGGAAAAAACAAAATACTTGAAAACAGATAAAGGCTTGTTTTTTTTTTTTTGTCTTAAAAGAACAGGTACAAGGGATGTTGAGAAAGCAAGAAGATTTCTGCTACAGACTTCCCAAAAGACTAAATAATTGGTGTTGCCATCTATATTAAAATATAGAAGGAGGGGTGGTAGTGGTGAGAGGAGGAATTTCTGAAAATTTTATAAGTTCCATACGTTTATTCTAGACCTCTGCCCCAAGGCACTCAGCAGAATGAATTTAAGCTCTTATGCTAATAGGAGATAGAAAGTTTATTCTTCCCACAATGAAGGAGGGGGTATCTACTTTCAAGGATCTTAGGCACAATGGAGGACAGGCATAAAGAGGTTTGAAGAAAGTATCTGTGGTGAATGATGAGAAACCACTAGCTCCTCTTCTTTGGCTCCCTGAAATCTCCCATTTTTGATCAATCTTATCATAATGTATTGTGGAAATGTACAAAGATAATTAACAAAGTAGGAAAAAACACAGGTTACTTCAAGAGATAATACTAATGTCAAGCCCCAAATCACCACAAGAATGTATAACTTCTTTTACCACCACCAACATAGTGTCAATTTATTCAATTATCGTAGAGCATTTTAGGATGACCATCATAAATAAGCAGTTACCAACCAGAAGAAATACTTACTAGAGCTGAGAATGGTGGCCTCTGAGCTGTGGTCAACCAGGTGTACAGAATGTGGGGCATAATCAGTATAATCCTTGTGGTGGGATATGAATTTATGATTATGTACATTTTATTTTATAAAATTCTTATAAAGTTTTGTGAAATTAAAAAAAAAAAAAAACTTTTCAAGTAGAGACACAACTAGCCTCAATGGAAGGAATAGCTGATTGCATTTTTAGAAGGAGTACTTACCTAAACTTTTAATTAGCCATTTAAAAGTTACATTGATAATTTGACTGGATGAGAGGGTTTTCCTTACACACTATAATTTTTAAAGCAGAGATCAACACATTTTTTTGTAAAGGGTTAGGTAGTAAATAGTTCGTGGTCAACTACTAAAGTAAAAGCTTTGCAGTTTGAACCTACCCAGTTAAGAAAAGGCCTAATGATCTGCTTCTGCAAAGATTACAGCTAAGAAAACCCTATGGATCAATTCAACTCTGTAACACATGGGGTTGCCATGGGTCAGAGTAGACTCAACAGCAACAAACAATAACATCAATACCTTCAAGAAGTAAAATATAGGACGTTTCGAATGTATTATGTTACAAAAAAATTGGTTCTAGAAATATTCAATACAAATTATTTTCCTTTACTCACAAGTGAAACACAATTATTCTGATGAACTATGTCTAGAGAAATTTTGTCACTCATTTATTTTAAAAGAAACAAATAATTCAATTCAGATCCTGTTTAATGGAAACTATATCTTCAGGAACTTGTAACTATCAGGTTTTTCTTACTTAAAAAAAAAAAAAAACCTTTTTATGTAGGTGAAAAATCCTTAGTGATTTATGCGACTTATTCAAATAGGGTTCTAGAACATGGTATGAGTTCAATAAATTCTTGTGGAATTAATATTGAGTAAAAATATATTCTCCCCCATGTGCCTGTCAGTTTGTCATACTGTGGGGGCTTGTGTGTTGCTGTGATGCTGGAGGCTATGCCACCTGTATTCAGATACCAGGAGGGTCAACCATGGAGGACAGGTTTCAGCTGAGCTCCCAGACTAAGACAGACTACGAAGAAGGACCTGGCAGTCTACTTCCGAAAAGCATTAGCCAATGAAAACCTTATGAATAGCAGCGGAACATTGTCTGATATAGTGCTGGAAGATGAGCACCCCCAGGTTGGAAGGGACTCAAAAGATGACTGGGGAAGGGCTGCCGCCTCAAAGTAGAGTCGACCTTAATGACGTGGATGGAATAAAGCTTTCGGGACATTCATTTGCTGATGTGGCACAACTCAAAATGAGAAGAAACAGCTGCAAACATCCATTAATAATTGGAACCTGGAATGTACAAAGTATGAATCTAGGAAAATTGGAAATCAAAAATGAAATGGAATGCATAAACATTGATATCCTAGGCATTAGTGAGCTGAAATGGACTGGTATTAGCCATTTTGAATCAGTCTACTATGCTGGGAATGACAACTTGAAGAGGAATGGTGTTGCATTCAAGGTCAAAAAGAACGTTTCGAGATCTATCCTGAAGTACAACGCTGTCAGTGATAGGATAATATCCATATGCCTACAAGGAAGACCAGTTAATACGACTATTATTCAAATTTAGACACCAACCACTAGGGCCAAAGATGAAGAAATAGAAGGTTTTTATCAGCTGCTGCAGTCTGAAATTGATTGAATATGCAATCAAGATGCATTGATAATTACTAGCGATTGGAATGTGAAAGTTGGAAACAAAGAAGAAGGACCAGTAGTTGGAAAATATGGCCTTGGTGATAGAAACAATGCTGGAGATAGAATGACAGAATTTTGCAAGACCAATGACTTCTTCACTGCAAATACCTTCTTTCTCCAACATAACCCGTGACTATACACACGAACCTCGCCAGATGGAACACACAGAAGTCAGATTGACTACATCTATGGAAAGAGACGATGGAAAAGCTCAATATCATCAGTCAGAACAAGGCCAGGGGCCGACTGTGGAACAGACCATCAATTGCTTATCTGCAAGTTCAAGTTGAAACTGAAGAAAATCAGAGCAAGTCCGTGAGAGCTAAAATATGACCTTGAGTATATCCCACTTGAATTTAGAGATCATCTCAAAAATAGATTTGACACATTGAACACTAGTGACCAAAGGAAGACAAAATGAGTTGTGGAATGACATCATCCATGAAGAAAGCAAGAGGTCACTGAAAAGACAGGAAAGAAAGAAAAGACCAAGATGGATGTCGGAGGAGACTCTGAAACTTGCTTTTGAGCATCAAGCAGCTAAAGTAAAAGGAAGAGTTGATGAAGTAAAAGAACTGAACAGAAGATTTCAAAGGGCCTCTCAAGAAAACAAAGTATTATAATGACATGTGTAAAGAGCTGGAGGTGGAAAACCAAAAGGGAAGAACACGCTCAGCATTTCTCAAGCTGAAAGATCTGAAGAAAAAATTCAAGCCTCGAGTTGCAATAGTGAAGGATTCCTTGGGGAAAATATTAAACGATGCAGGAAGCATCAAAAGAAGATGGAAGGAATACACAGAGTCATTATACCAAAAAGAATATTCAACCATTTCAAGAGGCGGCATATGATCAGGAATGGATGGTGCTGAAGCAAGAAGTCCAAGCTGATTTAAAGTCATTGGTGAAAAACAAGGCTCCAGGAATTGATGGAATATCTATTGAGATGTTTCAACAAACAGACGCAACGCTGGAGGTGCTCATTCGTCTATGCCAAGAAATATGGAAGACAGCTTCCTGGCCAACTGACTGGAAGAGATCCATATTTATGCCTATTCCCAGGAAAGGTGATCCAACTGAATGTGGAAATTATTGAACAATATTAATATTACACACAAGGAAAATTTTGCTGAAGATCATTCAAAAGTGGCTGCAGCAGTATATCGACAGGGAACTGCCAGAAATTCAGGCTGGTTTCAGAAGAGGACGTGGAACCAGGGATATCATCGCTGATGTCAGATGGATCCTGGCTGAAAGCAGAGAATACCAGAAGGATGTTTACCTGTGTTTTATTGACTATGCAAAGGCACTCGACTGTGTGGATCATAACAAACTATGGATAACACCGCGAAGAATAGGAATTCCAGAACACTTAATTGTGCTCATGAGGAACCTTTACATAGATCAAGAGGTGGTTGTTGGGACAGAACAAGAGGGTACTGATTGGTTTAAAGTTAGGAAAGGTGTGTGTCAGGGTTGTATTCTTTCACCACACCTATTTAATATGTATGCTGAACAAATAACACGAGAAGCTGGACTATATGAAGAAGAACGGGGCATCAGGATTGGAGGAAGACTCATTAACAACCTGCATTATGCAGATGACACAACCTTGCTTGCTGAAAGTGAAGAGGACTTGAAGCACTTACTAATGAAAATCAAAGACCACAGCCTTCAGTATGGATTACACCTCAACATAAAGAAAACAAAAATCCTCACAACTGGACCAATGAGCAACATCATGATGAACGGAGAAAAGATTGAAGTTGTCAAGGATTTCATTTTACTTGGATCCACAATCAACAGCCATGGAAGCAGCAGTCAAGAAATCAAAAGATGCATTGCATTGGGCAAATCTGCTGCAAAGGACCTCTTCAAAGTGTTGAAGAGCAAAGATGTCACCCTGAACACTAAGGTGTGTCTGACCCAAGCCATGGTATTTTCAATCACATCATATGCATGTGAAAGCTGGGCAATGAAAACGGATGACCGAAGAAGAGTTGACGCCTTTGAAGTGTGGTGTTGGCGACGAGTATCGAATATACCATGGACTGCCGAAAGAACAAACAAATCTGTCTTGGAAGAAGTACGGCCAGAATGCTCCTTAGAGGCAAGGATGGCAAGACTGCGTCTTACAAACTTTGGACATGTTGTCAAGAGGGATGAGTCCCTGGAGTAGGACATCATGCTTGTCAGAGTACAGGGTCAGCAGAAAAGAGGAGGACCATCAACAAGGTGGATTGATACAGTGGCTATAGCAATGAGCTCAAGCATAACAATTATTGTAAGGATGGTGCAGGACCAGGCAATGTTGCGTTCTGTTGTGCATAGGGTCGCTATGAGTTGGAACCGACTAGACAGCACCTAACAACAACAACAACATGTAAATATTCTGTATGTATAAAGGTTTGTATGTAAGTTTATAAATTATACATATGTACTATATGTATAAACAATAACTATATTTATATATTAAAAATGTTGCATCTATTTATATATTCAATATATATAGTATATATACACACATATATGAATATATATAAATGGACTAAGGAACAAATTATGTATTTTTAAATATATATCCCATTGCCTTGAGGTCAATTCTGACTCATAATGATTCTATTCACAAAATTCAGCTTCTCTGATTGATACAATAAATTTTCTGCATTGAAAATCATTATGAGCATCTAAATGGAATGTTTTTTAGATGGAATTAAGTTACTTCTTCAGATGTTGAGCATTAAAAAATGCTAAAGAAGGTATGGAAATAGCACCAAGATAATAGAATTGATGATCAATATCTCAATTGGAAAGCCTGGTGGCGTAGTGCTTAAATGCTACAGCTGCTAACCAAGAGGTCAGCAGTTCAAATCTGCCAGGTGCTCCTTGAAAACTCTATGGGGCAGTTCTACTCTGTCCTATAGGGTCACTATGAGTTGGAATCGACTTGATGGCAGTGGGTTTGGTTTTTTGGTTTTTTATCTCAATTATCCCCAATTTATCAATAACCATACATGTACAGCATGTACAGCATGGCAAAATAATGACCTGATTATTTGGAATGACTGTCAAAACAACTCATGTTTTGATAAAGGACAATTTTAAGGGGTAACATAGTTCATGGTGTCCGAAAGTGGAATGCCTATTATTTAATCTGAGATACAGCTAGAATCAAATTTCACACCTGTGGGTGGAAAGCATTTTACAGGGTATATCTACAGATGCAAAGTATCAGGATAACACAGTATCTTGCAGTTAGTAAAATGTCAGTGCATAATTTTCCTTAGGGTTTTTTTTTTTTTTTATCTTATTCTATTGCTAATTGAAATATTATGCTGTCACTGCACAATTGGAGACTGGAAATCTCATAAGCATTGTAGAATACTTTGATTATACCACTTGCTTGCTTATGCTAGTTAGATTTGTCTTTTTTCATTCATAAGTTTTCCTTGAATCAAAGTAAGTATGTATGTTTGTGTGTATGTGTGTTCTGAAGTGTATTTTACACTAAATGTAATCTTTATTGAATATTTTGAGGAAAAACTGGTGCCCTGTTCAATCTACTAAGGCTTACAGGAGGAGATAGTCCTTCATTTTTAATTTTGAAATATTTTTTAGTTCTTAGTTCTAGTAAGAGAACTTGAATGAATGTGAAACTAGAGAGTGGCAGGGATAAAATGAACAAGAGCAGTGTTCACAGTCAGTTTTAATTTGATTTTCTTTCTTCTGGGAGCCTGGACATTTCTTTTTGAATAGCTTTCTTGTACTGGCTTCTTCTTGTAGATGAAGGTAACAGAGGAAGCTGACAAATCACCTGTTTGCTTATTTCATACTTCAAATCCTCCTTTGGACAGTTGTTTAGAAACAGTCACAGGTATGCAGCATACTGACTAAAAATTAGCCCTTTTATCTTTTGTTGCAGAGGTGACTAGTGACATGCAGTCTTAGATTCCTGTGTTCCCAAATACTCCCTAGACTCCAACTCTTTCCTAAAGTGAGATAGTTTAGTGACTTTATACTCCTGCCCTTGTACAAAAGAGGCAGAAGAAATCTCTCATATTATGGTAACATTGTTACTTTTATTTTAATATAACAGGTTTGAAAATATTTATTATAAAGGTAGTATCTACCTATTATCTGTCTATCAATCTGTCTGTCTGTGTAAATATCAATTTGAAGGTGTATATACATAGTTCTAAATCTTAAATGAAGAAATTCACTCTTACCAGAATCAAAGATTTCTATTCCTTTAACAGTTTCACGTGGTTGTTGCTGTTGTTGTTAGGTGCCTTTGAGTTGGTTCAGACTCATAGCAACCCTGTGTACAACAGAATGAAAAACTGCCTCATCCCATGCCATCCTCTCAATCGTTGCTATGCTTGAACCCCTTGTTTCAGCCACAGTGTCAATCCGTCTAGTTGACTGTCTTCCTCTCTTTTGTTGACCCTCTACTTCACCAAGCATGATGTCCTTCTCCGGGGACTAGACTCTCCTGATAACAAGTCTAAAGTATGAGAGAGGAAGTCTCACCATCTTTGCTTCAAAGGAGCATTCTGGCCCTACTTCTTCCAGGGCATATTTGTTCGTTCTCCTGGCAGTCCAAGGAGTATTCAAAGTACTTCATCAACACCATAATTCAAAGGCATCAATTCTTTTTCCATCTTCCTTATTCATTGTCCAGCTCTTGCATGTATATGAAGCAATTGAAAATACCATGAGTTGGGTCAGAAGCACCTTAGTCTTCAAATGGACACCTATGGTTTTTAAAATTTTAGAGATGTCTTTTGCAGTAGATTTGCCCAATGCAATCCGTCATTTGATTTTCCAACTGCTGTTTCTAAGGGTGTTGATTGTGGATCCAAGTAAAATGAAATCCTTGACAAACACAATCTTTTTCTACTTTTATCGTGATGTTGCTTATTGATGCAGTTGTGAGGATTTTTGTTTTCTTTATGTTGAGGTGTAATCTGTATTGAAGGCTGTGGTCTTTGATCTTCGTGAGTAAGTGCTTCAAGTCCTATTCACTTTCAGCAAGCATACTTGTGTCATATACATATCACAAGTTGTTAAATTAGTCATCCTCCAATCCTGATGCTGCATTATTCTTCAGATAGTCTAGCTTCTCAGATTATTTTCTCAGCATACAGATTTAATAAGCAAGTTGAAAGGACACAACCGTGACACATACTTTTCCTCATTTAAACCACACAGTATCCCTTTGTTCTGCTCTAATGACTGCATCTTGGTCTATGTACAGGTTCCACATAAGCAGAAGTAAGTGTTCTTGAATTCTCATTCTTCGCAATGTTATCCATATATATATATATTTTTTTTTTAATGGTCCACACAGTTGAAGGCTTTTGCATAGTCAACAAAACACTGGTAAGCATCTTTTAGCTAAGCTCCATCTGATATCAGCAATGCTAAAAAAAAAAAAAAAAAATTTTTATTTTTTTTTATCCCTGGTTACACATCCTCTTCTGAATTCAGTTTGAATTTTTGGCAATTCCCTGTCAATGTACTGCTGCAACAGTTTTTTAATTATCTTCAGCAAAAATTTCCTTATGTGATATTAATGATATTATTTGATTACTTCCACATTCTGTTAGATCAGTTTTCTTTGGACTAGGCAAGAATATGGATCTCTTCCAGTTGGTTGACCAGGTATCTGTCTTCTAAATTTCTTGGCATAGATGTGTTAGAACCTCCAATACTTCATCCGCTTGTTGAAACATCTCAATGTGCATTCTTTCAGTTCCTGGAGCCTTGTTTTTTGCCAATGCCTTCAGTGTAGCTTGAACTTCTTCCTTTAGAGACATTAGTTCTTGATCATATACTACCTCCTGAAATGGTTGAACCTTGACAAATTCTTTTTGGTACAATGACTTTGCGTATTCCTTCCATCTTCTTTTCATGGTTCCTGCATCGTTCAATATTTCTGCTATAGAATCCTTCAATACTGCAGCTCAAGGCTTGATTTTTTTCTTCAGTTCTTTCAGCATGAGAAATGCCAAGTGTATTCTTCCCCTTTGGTTTTCTAACTCTAGGTCTTGGTACATTTAAATATATTTTACTTTCTCTTCTCAAATCATCTTTTGAAATCTTCTGTTCAGCTCTTTTACTTCATCATTCCTTCTAATCACTTTAGCTGCTCTAAGTTCACGAACAAGTTTTAGAGTCTCTTCTGACACCCGTTTTGGTCTTTTCTTTCTTTCCTGTCTTTTTAATGACTTTTTGCTTTCTTCATGTATAATGTCCTTGAATCTATCCCACGACTTGTCTGGTCTTTGGTCATTAGTGTTCATCGTGCAAAATCTATTCTTGGGATGGTGTCTAAATTCAGGTAGGATATACTCAATGTTCTATTTTGGTTTTCATGGACTTGTTTCAATTTTCTTTAGCTTCAACTTGAATTTGCATGTGAGCAACTGATAGTCTGTTCAGCAGTTAGCCCCTGACTTGCTCTGACTGATGATATAGAGCTTTTCCATTTTCTCTATCCACAGTTGCAGTGAGTTTGATTCCTGTGTATGCCACCTGGTGAGGTCTACATGTATAGTCACTCTTCACATTGTTGAAAAAAGGTATTTGCAATGAATAAGTCATTGGTCTTGCAAAATTCTATCATGTGATCTCTGACATCCTTTCTGTCACCAAGGCCTTATTTTCCAACTACTGATTCTTCTTTGTTTCCAACTTTTGCATTCCAGTTACCAATAATTATCTTGATTGCAGGTTTGACTAATTTAAGGCTACAAAGCTTGGCAATTGGGGGCATTGAGTCACTTAGGTGTCTATTGGTGGTGGTGTCAAGGTACATTTTTAGAGTCAACACAGTTGGTTCCATGAGGAAAAAATAGTTATTCTAGGGACAAGTGAAATAGGCCCTCATGCCCAAGAGTTACTGAAGGCTTAGACAGTAACAGATTGGAAGATGGCTGACCCCACCCCAACCCCCAGCCAAAGACCTCTCTCTTCTCCCTCTATGCTTTCCAGTGACCAGTCTAGTAGTGGTCCTGGGAGCCAGTCTCACCAATGAGATTTAAGTGGAAGTTGCAGGGTAGAGGGCTTCTAATAAGTCATTTTCTAATGGGACAGGCTCGGCTGGTGTGCTTTTTGGTCCTTTGTCTTCCTCCTTCTCCCTTGTCAGAATGTGCACGTGACCATTTGAAGTAAAGTGGACATCTCATGACCATCAGTCGGCAAGTAGGTTGATGAAAGTCAACATCCTAAGGATGGAGGTGGGCAAATAGAAAGAAAGTGGCTTTCCAAGACACTCTTGGGCCATTGAAACACCATCATCAATTGTTCCCCTCCAGAATTCTTGTTATGTGACAAAAATAAATGCTTATGTGTCCACACACAAAAAAAAAGATAGTTGGTATTTAACTCCATATATCAAAACTATATATTGATATTGCTACATGTGTATGTCTCTTTTACGTGTTTTCTGCCATCTTGACACTGTGCAAGGTATGGATGAAGTTCTTTTATACCCTTAGCTCATCAGTTTATTTATAACACAATTTTTGCTTACACCGGTTTTCAGAATGTGTGTCTTCATGACTAATAAGATATTATTCACAACTGAGACACATATCATTCTCTGATGGTTTTCCTTGTTTTAAAACTTTTTTTTTAATAATTTTCTTAGGCTAATATTTGCCTAATTTTTATTTGTTTTATCTAGTTTTACAATTTATCACTAAATGATCATGAAACTCCCTGTCCAAAGACTCCACCTCCTGCCAATAGTTTTCGGATTCACCTATTAATCCTATCTGAAAGAAGTGGCTTCCGGGCCTTTTACACAGGGCACATCCAGGGACTGATCTCCAGCATTATCTGGGGCTCTTGCCTCTTCCTTCCTGTGCTGGACTATTGAAAGTGTGAGCATGTCTGGAAAGACATTTATTTTATATTCATGCCAGTCTGATAATACAACTAGTATAACATTCTTGTGGAGAATATAATTGTCCCTCAGAATTTTGAACTCATTGTTTACTTTTCATGAGTTTTCAGTATTTTTAAAAGTGTTGTAAAATTCTAATTATCAACAATTTGAATCTCTCTCTGTATATGTGTGTGCTTCCTCTCTGGATGCTTTTGGGGTGTTCTGTTTATCTGTGATGTCTAAAATTTCACAATGATATATCTTGTTATGGATTTTGTTTTCAATTCTTTTAATTCATGGGTTCTGGAGATTAGGACATGGTCCCATCTTTTGGGGGCTGCCGTTCAATCTATTAAAGTGGGACTATATTGCTTAGTGAATAATTCTATGATCTCTCTCTCTCTCTCTTTTTTTTAACAGATTTTGCACCAGACTTTCTGTATTCAGTGGTACACCAAACCCTTTCCTTCACAGGTACTTCGCTCCTTTAATTCCTGAGCATTCTCTGGGTTTTAGGCCATAAATTTCTTAATGTTGTCTTCTGTCAACTTAGGCATGGTTCTTACCTTTTTCTGCTATAATAATTAGTTACTGTCATCTACCTGCTTTTCAGCTTCCACCATCCATTTGATCTTTCTCAGCCATTGTCACTTTTTGATCTTACAGCCGAAGTAAAGAATGATCATGATAATACCCAATATATAATATAATTTTAGGGAGGGCTTAGCAAAGAGAAGAAAAAGCAGATAGTCATTGTCATGGATTGAATTATGTCCCCCCAAAAATGTGTGTATCAACTTGGTTAGGCCATGACTCTCAGTATTGTATGTTTGTCCTCCATTTTGTGATTGTAATTTTATGTTGAGAAGATTAGGGTGGGATTTTAACACCAACCTTATTCAGGTCACCTCCCTGATCCAATGTGGAGGGAGATTTCCTGGAGTGTGGCCTGCACCAACTTTTATCTCTCAAGAGATAAAAGGGAAGAGAAGCAAGCAGAGAGTTGGGGAACTCATATCACCAAGAAAGCAGCAGCGGGAGCAGAATGCATCCTTTGGTCCCGGGGTCCCTGCAACTGAGAAGCTCCTTAACCATGGAAAGATTGAGGACAAAGGCCTTCCTCCAGAGGAGACAGAGAGAGAAAGCCCTCCCCAGGAAGAGAAAGCCCTCCCCAGGAGCCAATGTCCTGAATTTGGACTTTTAGCCTACTTTACTGTGAGGAAATAAAATTCTCTTTGTGAAAACTATCTACTTGTGGTATTTCTGTTATAGCAGCACTAGATGACTAAGACAGTCATGTATATTGAACCTGGTATATTTAACTAGAAATATTAAAACTAATTTTTTTAAACCACAAACATATCATAAACATGTCTCTCTTGATAGTGTTATCTCAGTTTCTTAAGCTTCAAAGATGACAAAGAAGAATAGTTCCAGTTTCAGGCAATGTTTTAAACATGGGTATAATGACATTTTTAAGATCTATTTCTTAGTGGAGTATCAGAGTGCATTTTGTGTTGCTAATTACTATCGATAAGCACTAAATTCTCTATAGCATTAAAATGCCTTGTAAAGATTATGAGTGCCCTTCCAATAATGCTGTTTTTCATTCTCTGAATACATTTGGCAAATTTACTGTTTCATGAATCAGCAAGCTTTGACCTGGCAAATAAAATAATTAAAGGAGGACAGGAATTGTTCAAATTACCATTCATACCTAGTGTTTTCTAAACCCATGTAGATCTAAAAATATTAATTATTTTAAATCTACCTAATGCATCTATATGGGCATCTTATCTCACCATCTTGATGTTTGTTTTTCAAACACTTTAATCATTGAAAAATGATCCATTAATCCACCATTTAATAGTTTCTCATATGTGGTCAACTTATTGACCAAAATGAACAGTCTGCATTTCCATTAAGCCAGCTAAGTAAATAATAGCTTAAAAATTAACAAAACAAAATTAATAGACCTGGGTTAAAAAACTGCAGGAAGTTATGGAATTCATACCAGACTAGTGATAAAGACAAATGTATATTGATACCTGTTCTTATGTGTTATTGGCCAAGTCAGTTTACCTTCTGGATTTCGGTCTCCTTTTGCTCAATATTTTATCCCAAAGTCTAGCATGTGCTGAATATTCAAAATTTTTAGTAAATATATTGCTGGGTGGAAGCATTGTGCTATGGATGAATCAAAGAATGAAATCTGCATTTAGGAATTATACAGTAAAGTCCAAATCATGATTTTTTTTTTTTTTTTTGGCTAAGATTTTGAAACTCTGAAAAGTAAGAATTTTGTAAGGCTTGGTAAAACATTTATTAAATATAAATATAGAATTTATTTAATTCTGAAATGGAAGAAAAGGAAAGGAGGGCTACCTCTCTCATATCTTGATCTTTCTACCTATGAACAACAGCAGATAATCAGAAAAGAATTCAAGAGAGAACTGAGGACTCAACCTGCTACTGTGCTTAAAACAGAGTAGCCTCTTTATCACGTCTTTTCTATGCTTACATACAGGCTAGTCTCCAAGGCTCATGACACAAAGGGTAAGCTACATACTGATTTGTGCACTAAAAGAAACTCACTTGAGAATTAGGTTGTCATACCCTTTGAATTTCCGATTCTATACAATGAGTTGAACTTTAAGTTTTGCTAGGAGAGAACTTATATTTTACCTTTGGCTTCTTTCTTACAAAGAAACCCATTAGCAAACATATTAAAAATGATAATAGGTATTTACAGTGATCAAAAAACCAAACCAAACCCACAGCAGTCGAGTTGATTTTGACTCATAGTGACCCTATAGGACAGAGTAGAACTGACCCATAAGTCTTCCAAGGCTGTAAATCTTTATGGAACCAGATTACCACATCTTTCTCCCACAGAGCAGCTAGGGGGTTCAAACTGCCAACCTTTTGGTTAGCAGCCAAACACTTAACCACTGCGCCATTAGGGCTACTTACAAACTCCCCAGGTCAGATTACATTTTATTTATTGGTTTCTTAAAAATAAAGAAAATGAGGGGAGGCCAAGATGGCCAACTAGGTAGACGCTGCCTCGGATCCCTCTTGCAACAAAGACTTGGAAAAACAAGTGAATCGATCACATACGTGACAATCTACGAACCCTGAACAACAAACACAGATTTAAAGAGTTGACCTGAGTGACAGAGATGGAGAACGAACAACTACGGGGAAGCAGCGACTGTTTTCGGAGCCTGGAGCCAGCGTTCCAGTCAGGTAACCTTGGCGCCGGGCTGAGGACTGGGCGCAGGGGAGCTGAACACAACATCCTGTGATGGCGCAAACACGGGGCACAGCCCTACCCCCCTGAACTGACCCCGGGAGGGGGCCCAGCCAGTCCGCGCGGGTGGCGTGGTGACATGGCTGGTGGGAGGAGAAGACCCCAGGAGGCAGCGACTGGTTTTGGAGCCGGGAGTGCAGTGTCCCAGCTGGGGAACCTTGGCGCTGGGCTTTGGATTGGCAGCGGAGGATCTGACCACGGCTTCTGCAGGCCAGACCCTCAGGGGCAATCTCTACACAGCCAGCACACGTAGGCGACACGCCCCTCGGGAATCTCAGATAAAATAGTCATCCCAAGCAAGATAAGCAACTTTGGCTATATTCTGGGGTGCTACTCTCCGCTGTTTTTCTGAACCCTCCCCTCCCCTTCCCAGGCAGCTTCATTAACGTTGGAATTTCCTGAGCCAGACGGAGAAAGGCTCCGGCTCCTCGGCTTTTCTTTACAATTTTTTTTTTTTTGGTCTTTTCCTAACCCATTCTTCCGGCCTGAGAGAAGCAACCACAAAAAAACCCAGGGACCAAAAATCCTTCCCTAATTGGACTAAAAACACAGAACCAGCTCCAGCCAAGCATATATGATCCATATCTTGGGCTTTCATTCCTACAGGGAACAAGGTGGCTATTATAATGCAAAAGCATTTCTGATAGGGATCTGACTGCATTTTTTTTAGTGGATTTACTGGAAAAACAAGTTTCCCAGGTCTCATATCTCTGCTTATTCAACAGAGCCCTCACTGACCCACAACAGGGAACTGAGGGCTGAAGCTCCCCCCAGACCACCTAGCTCTTGCCTTAGGGGTCTAAGGAGGATGACACCTACCAATCTGTAGAGGTACTTGCATTGGGGGCCTAAGGTACAGCTGCAGAGCCCTCCCACCAAGGTGCTTTAGGAATAGAGACACACCTACCTCACTGACACTTGGGGGAAGCCCGTCAGCATCCTGCCCCCACCGGAGTGCAAACCCCAGATGCTAATAGAACCTGGTGCACACAACTATCACCACTACTTCTTGAGGTGGATAGGTGTTAGGGTGCAGCACACACTTGATGACCCAAAATCAGATTCTACTCAAGAATAGTGAATAGACTCAGGCATATATATCTGGCAACAACCCAAACTAGCTGGTAATAGGTCATAATAAGTCAAGGGCTACAATAAAAAAGACAGCACAATCTAGTAGCCCATCTACATATATTGAAAGAAAACAAAACAAGATAAGACTCAGTGAGCAAATATAGAATAAAACACTATAATATCTTAGTGATGGCTCAGAGACAGCAGTCGATATCCAACCACATAAAGAAGCAGACCATGACAGCTTCTCCAACCCCCCAAACAAAAGAATCAAAATCTTTCCCAAATGAAGATACAATCCTGGAATTATCAGATACAGAATATAAAAAACTAATTTCCAAAATGCTTCAAGACATCAGGGATGACCTCAGAAATGAAATAAGGCAAACTGCAGAAAAAGCCAAGGAACACACTGATAAAACAGTTGAAGAAATCAAAAAGATTATTCAAGAACATAGTGGAAAAATTAATAAGTTGCAAGAATCCATAGAGAGACAGCATGCAGAAATCCAAAAGGTTAACAATAAAATTACAGAATTAGACAACGCAATAGGAAGTCAGAGGACCAGACTCGAGCAAATAGAATGCAGAGTGGGAAATCTGGAGGACCAGGGAATTAACACCAACATAGCTGAAAAAAAATCAGATAAAAGAATTAAAACAAATGAAGAAACCCTAAGAATCATGTGGGACTCTATCAAGAAGGATAACTTGCGTGTGATTGGAGTCCCAGAACAGGGAGGGAGGACAGAAAACACAGAGAAAATAGTTGAAGATCTGCTGACAGAAAACTTCCCTGACATTATGAAAAATGAAAGGATATCTGTCCAAGATGCTCATTGAACCCCATTTAAGATTGATCCAAAAAGAAAAACACCAAGACATAATCAAACCTGCCAAAACCAAAGATAAAGAGAAAATTTTAAAAGCAGCCAGGGAGAAAAGAAAGGTCTCTTTCAAGGGAGAATCAATAAGAATAAGTTCAGACTACTCAGCAGAAACCATGCAGGCAAGAAGGCAGTGGGATGACATATACAGAGCACTGAAGGAGAAAAACTGCCAGCCAAGGATCATATGTCCAGCAAAACTCTCTCTGAAATATGAAGGTGAAATTAAGATATTTACAGATAAACACAAGCTTAGAGAATTTGCAAAAACCAAACCAAAGCTACAAGAAATACTAAAGCATATTGTTTGGTCAGAAAACCAATAATATCAGATACCAACATGACACAAGGTCACAGAACAGAACATCCTGATATCAACTCAAATAGGGAAATCACAAAAACAAATTAAGATTAATTAAAAAAAAAATGCTCGTAACAGGGAATCATTGAAGTCAATATGAAAAAGATCACAATAATCAAAAAGAGGGACTAAATACAGGTGGCATAGAACTGCCATATGGAGAGGGATACAAGACGATATAGAACAATACAAGTTAGGTTTTTACTTAGAAAAATAGGGGTAAATATTAAGGTAACCACAAAGAGGTATAACAACTCCATAACTCAAGATAAAAGCCAAGAAAAACGTAACGACTCAACAAACATAAAGTCAAACACTACGAAAATGAGGATCTCATAATTTACTAAGAAAAAAGTCTCAGCACAAAAAAGTAAGTGGAAAAATGAAATGGTCAACAACACACATAAAAAGGCATCAAAATGACAACACTAAACACTTATTTATCTATAATTACGATGAATGTAAATGGACTAAATGCACCAATAAAGAGGCAAGAGTCTCGGACTGGATAAAGAAACACGATCCGTCTATATGCTGCCTAAAAGAGGCACACCTTAGACTTAGAGACACAAACAAACTAAAACTCAAAGGATGGAAAAAAATATATCAAGCAAACAATAAGCAAAAAAGAAGAGGAGTAGCAATATTAATTCCTGACAAAATAGACTTTAGACTTAAATCCACCACAAAGGATAAAGAAGGACACTATATAATGATAAAAGGGACAATTGATCAGGAAGACATAACCATATTAAATATTTATGCACCCAATGACAGGGCTCCAAAATACATAAATCAAATTTTAACAGAACTGAAAAGTGAGATAGACACCTCCACAATTATAGTAGGAGACTTCAACACACCACTTTCGGAGAAGGACAGGACTTCCAGTAAGAAGCTCAATAGAGACATGGAAGACCTACTTACAACAATCAACCAACTTGACCTCATTGACTTATACAGAACTCTCCACCCAACTGCTGCAAAGTATACTTTTTTTTCTAGCGCACATGGAACATTCTCTAGAATAGACCACATATTAGGTCATAAAACAAACCTTTGCAGAATCCAAAACATCGAAATATTACAAAGCATCTTCTCAGACCACAAGGCAATGAAACTAGAAATCAATGACAGAAAAACTAGGGAAAAGAAATCAAATACTTGGAAACTGAACAATACCCTCCTGAAAAAAGACTGGGTTATAGAAGACATCAAGGAGGGAATAAGGAAATTCATAGAATGCAACGAGAATGAAAATACTTCCTATCAAAACCTCTGGGACACAGCAAAAGCAGTGCTCAGAGGCCAATTTATATCAATAAATGCATACATACAAAAAGAAGAAAGAGCCAAAATGAGAGAACTGTCCCTACAACTTGAACAAATAGAAAGTGAGCAACCAAAGAATCCATCAGGCACCAGAAGAAAACAAATAATAAAAATTAGAGCTGAATCAAATGAATTAGAGAACAGAAAAACAATTGAAAGAATTAACAAAGCCAAAAGCTGGTTCTTTGAAAAAATTAACAAAATTGATAAACCATTGGCTAGACTGACCAAAGAAATACAGGAAAGGAAACAAATAACTCGAATAAGAAACGAGAAGGGCCACATCACAACAGACCCAACTGAAATTAAAAGAATCATATCAGATTATTATGAAAAATTGTACTCTAACAAATTTGCAAACCTAGAAGAAATGGATGAATTCCTGGAAAAACACTACCTACCTAAACTAACACAGTCAGAAGTAGAACAACTAAATAGACCCATAACAAAAAAAGAGGTTGGAACAGTAATGAAAAAACTCCCAACAAAAAAAAGCCCTGGCCCGGACGGTTTTACTGCAGAGTTCTACCAAACTTTCAGAAAAGAGTTAACACCACTACTACTAAAGGTATTTCAAAGCATAGAAAATGACGGAATACTACCCAACTCATTCTATGAAGCCACCATCTCCCTGATACCAAAACCAGGTAAAGACATTACAAAAAAAGAAAATTACAGACCTATATCCCTCATGAACATAGATGCAAAAATCCTCAACAAAATTCTAGCCGATAGAATTCAACAACATATCAAAAAAATAATTCACCACGATCAAGTGGGATTTATACCAGGTATGCAAGGCTGGTTTAATATTAGAAAAACCATTAATGTAATCCACCACATAAATAAGACAAAAACCACATGATCTTATCAACTGATGCAGAAAAGGCATTTGATAAAGTCCAACACCCATTCATGATAAAAACTCTTACCAAAATAGGAATTGAAGGAAAATTCCTCAACATAATAAAGGGCATCTATGCAAAGCCAACAGCCAACATCACTCTAAATGGAGAGAATCTGAAAGCATTTCCCTTGAGAACGGGAACCAGCAGATGCCCTTTATCACTGCTCTTATTCAACATTGTGCTAGAGGTCCTAGCCAGAGCAATTAGGCTGGACAAATAAATAAAGGGCATCCAGATTGGCAAGGAGGAAGTAAAATTATCTCTATTTGCAGATGACATGATCTTATACACAGAAAACCCCAACGAATCCTCCAGAAAACTACTGAAACTAAGAGTTTGGCAGAGTCTCAGGTTATAAGATAAACATACAAAAATCACTTGGATTCCTCTACATCAACAAAAAGAACATCGAAGAGGAAATCACCAAATCAATACCATTCACAGTAGCCCCCAAAAAGGTAAAATACTTAGGAATAAATCTTACCAAGGATGTAAAAGTCCTATACAAAGAAAACTACAAAGCTCTACTATAAGAAATTAAAAAGGACATACTTAAGTGGAAAACCATACCTTGCTCATGGATAGGAAGACTTAACATAGTAAAAATATCTATTCTAGCAAAAGCCATCTATACATACAATGCACTTCCGATCCAAATTACAATGTCATTTTTTAAGGTGATAGAGAAACAAATCACCAACTTCATATGCAAGGGAAAGAAGCCACGGATAAGTAAAGCATTACTGAAAAAGTAGAAGAAAGTGGGAGGCCTCACTCTACCTGATTTCAGAACCTATTATACAGCCACAGTAGTCAAAACAGCCTGGTATTGGTACAACAACAGGCACATAGACCAGTGGAACAGAATTGAGAACCCAGATATAAATCCATCCACATATGAGAAGCTGGTATTTGACAAAGGCCCAGTGTCAGTTAATTGGGGAAAAGATAGTCTTTTTAACAAATGGTGCTGGCATAACTGGATATCCATTTGCAAAAAAATGAAACAGGACCCATACCTCACACCAAGCACAAAAACTAACTCCAAGTGGATTAAAGACCTAAACATAAAGACTAAACCGATAAAGATCATGGAAGAAAAAATAGGGACAACCTTAGGAGCCCTAATACAAGGCATAAACAGAATACAAAACATTACCAAAAATGATGAAGAGAAACCAGATAACTGGGAGCTCCTAAAAATCAAACACCTATGCTCATCTAAAGACTTCTCCAAAAGAGTAAAAAGACCACCTACAGACTGGGAAAGAATTTTCAGCTATGACATCTCAGACCAGCGCCTGATCTCTAAAATCTATATGATTCTATCAAAACTCAACCACAAAAAGACAAACAACCCAATCAAGAAGTGGGCAAAGGATATGAACACATACTTCACTAAAGAAGATATTCAGGCAGCTAACAGATACATGAGCAAATACTCTCGATCATTAGCCATTAGAGAAATGCAAATTAAAACCACGATGAGATTCCATCTCACTCCAACAAGGCTGGCATTAATCCAAAAAACACAAAACAGTAAATGTTGGAGAGGCTGCGGAGAGATTGGAACTCTTATACACTGCTGGTGGGAATGTAAAATGGTACAACCACTTTGGAAATTTATCTGGCGTTATCTTAAACAGTTAGAAATAGAACTACCATACAACCCAGAAATCCCATTCCTCGGAATATACCCTAGAGAAACAAGAGCCTTCACACGAACAGATATATGCACACCCATGTTTATTGCAGCACTGTTTACAATAGCAAAAAGCTGGAAGCAACCAAGGTGTCCATCAACGGATGAATGGGTAAATAAATTGTGGTATATTCACACAACGGAATACTACGCATCGATAAAAAACAGTGACGAATCTGTGAAACATTTCATAACATGGAGGAACCTGGAAGGCATTATGCTGAGCGAAATGAGTCAGAGGCAAAAGGACAAATATTGTATAAGACCACTATTATAAGATCTTGAGAAATAGTATAAATTGAGAAGAACACATACTTTTGTGGTTACGCGGGGGGGAGGGAGGGAGGGAGGGAGAGGGTTTTTTACTGATGAATTAGTAGATAAGAACTGCTTTAGGTGAAGGAAAGGACAACACTCAATACATGGAAGGTCAGCTCAATTGGACTGGACCAAAAGCAAAGAAGTTTCCGGGATAAAATGAATTCTTCAAAGGTCAGCGGAGCAAGGATGGGGGTTTGGGGACCATGGTTTAAGGGGACTTCTAAGTCAATTGGCAAAATAATTCTATTATGAAAACATTCTGCATCCCACTTTGAAATGTGGCATCTGGGGTCTTAAATGTTAACAAGCGGCCATCTAAGATGCATCAATTGGTCTCAACCCACCTGGAGCAAAGGTGAATGAAGAACACCAAGGTCACACGACAACTAAGACCCCAAGAGACAGAAAGGGCCACATGAACCAGAAACCTACATCATCCTGAGACCAGAAAAACTAGTTGGTGCCCGGCCACAATTGATTACTGCCCTGACAGGGAGCACAACAGAGAACCCCTGAGGGAGCAGGAGATCAGTGAGATGCAGACCCCAAATTCTCATAACAAGACCATACTTAATGGTCTGACTGAGACTAGAGGAATCCCGGCGGTCATGGTCCCCAAACCTTTTGTTGGCACAGGACAGGAACCATCCCCGAAGACAACTCATCAGACATGAAAGGGACTGGACAGTGGGTAGGAGAGAGATGCTGATGAAGAGTGAGCTAATTATATCAGGCGGACACTTGAGACTGTGTTGGCATCTCCTGTCTGGAGGGGGGATGGGAGGATAGAGAGAGTTGGAAGCTGGCAAAAATGTCAGGAAAGGAGAGACTGGAAGGGCTGACTCATTAGGGGGAGAGCAAGTGGGTGTACGGAGTAAGATGTATAGAAACTTATATGTGACATTCTGACTTATTTGTAAACGTTCACTTGAAGCTCAATAAAAGTTAATAAAAAAATAAAAATAAATTCTTGAATATGGCAAATACCATTTGTTGTAGACTCTCATTTGATAATTCTTACCCAAGCATATCCTGTACCCCATGCTTTAGAGTTTTTGTTCAGTTAGTTAACTGACTGTGATTATTATAGACGTCACTGCCAAAGGGTTATTTAAATTGTTATCCCTCCCTTGGAATATACGTTAAAATTTGTGCTGTTGAAATTTCCATTTTTTGAGGTGGTATTCTTTAGGCATATACCAAACGAAAATGTAGGAGGAAGTGATTGGTTTCATTTTCTTTAAATTATATGAAAATATTGCTTGATAAATTATCAAAACAAAATTTTGGTCCTAAGTATGGTTCCTAATTAGGAAATAATATGCATTTTAAAATATACTGTATTTTGACCATTTTGCCATACACAATTCTGAAATTTCCTAAAGACTTTTTGTTAATCACATTTCACAAACACTTCATTAAAATTCTGTGAGAATGACTAATATATGTCATATGACATTGGCTGTCACTGACCTAGAGTCATTGCTTACTCTCCATTTCAGGTAACAAATAAAATAAACACAAAATCATAGATAAATTGGCAAGTAATTACATTTTCAGTTCCTTCTATTTTAATAAATGTTCCTTGGACTCGGCAATAGAGAAAACATAACTGGCCTGTCAGTAAAATAGGATTTCAAGTAATAAAACACTAGAATGTACTTTATACCAAAGAAAGTTGACGATGGACATAGATAAGTGAATTCCAACAATTGTCAAGGAGCTGCACACATCTTTGATGGCTGTCTCAGCTCTTTACAGTGTTCGCTGCTGAATCCTGTGAAATCCGTGCCATTCTGTACATCACCCTTGAAAGCTGCTATGCTTTCCTTATTATTAATTGTGCTCTAGAGATTTTTTTAGAGATTACACTCATATTGTATTTGACAGCCATCAGGGTCAAATCTGCAACAAAGCTATATGTGTGTGTTGTTTTGTTTGCTACTGCCGTATGTTGCCACCACATGTTTTATTAGATAGTGGACAACACCCAGACACAGCATATAGTCTCTGTCTTCATTATCCTCATCCAACTTCTCAGGCTCCTAAAACAATTTATTTAGAGATACAGGGAAAATCTCAGATATTTTAGCTACCCAGTAGGCTAATGTGTTAGTTTTATAAACTTGAATAATTACTTTAAATTATTTATTTATTATTGTTATTATTTTATTGTGCTTTAGGTGAAAGTTTACAGAGCAAATCAATTTCTCACTGAATAGTTAATGCACAAATTGTTTTGTGACATTGGTTGCCAACCCTGCAACGTCAACACTCTCCCCTTCTCCAAGCCAGCTTCCTTGTTTCCTTTTGTCCAGTTTTCCTGTCCATTCCTGCCTTCTCCTCTTTGTTTTTGGCCTAGTGTGCCCATTAGTCTCCTATACATGATTGAACGATGAAGCAAGTTCCTCACATGTTTATTGGTGGCCCTATAGATTTGTCTATAGGGTGAACCTCAGGAGTGACTTCAATACTGAGTTAAAAAGATATCCAGGTGTTCAGGGGCCATGTTCCTGGGGTTTCTGTGTCGGACCAGCAAACCTGGTCATTTTTTTGGTATATGTATGAATTTGAATTTTGTTCTATGTTTCTCTACTACTCTGTCTGGGACCCTCTATTGTGATCCCTGCCAGAGCAGTTGGTGGTGGTAACCAGGCACCATCTAGTTGTACTAGACTCAGTCTGGTGGCAGTTGTGGTAGTTGTGGTCCATTAGTCCTTTGGACTAATCTTTCCCTTGTGTCTTTGATTTTCTCCTTTCCTCCAGCCAGGATGGGACCAATAGATGTATCTTAGGTGGCAGCTCTCAGGTTTTTAAGAGCCCAGGAGCTATGCACCATAATCAGATGTAGATCATTTTCTTTATGGACTATGTTATGCCAATTGAGCTACATGTCCCCCGAGACCATGGTTCATTTTAAATTAATGAAACTTGATGTGTTGCATGTTTGAACAGTGATACTAACTTTACTGATTCATCTATTATTTCCTTTGTGTCCCTATATTTTGTCTTTTTCACTTAATGGTTTAGGTTTTCACAGTTACTCCTGGAGACACACACACACACACTCACACACACACACACACACATATAAATGTAATAAATGTGACTTAAAAACAAATTTCCAATATACTCATATCAATTTTTTAAACTAATTTCATTGGAGCCCTGGTAGCACAGTGGTTAAGGTTATGACTGGCTAGCTAAAAGGTGGGCAGTTCAAATCCACCAGCTGCTCCCTGGAAACCCTATGGGGCAGGTCCTTTTTGTTCTATAGGGTCTCTATGAATTGGAATTGACTCAATAGCAATGGGTTCATCTGGTAATGGAAAATTTAGAAGTAATACAGAAGAGATGAGGAGAGTTATTTCCTCCATTATTAAAGAACATTTTATATATACAATATATAAATATATATATATATATATGTTGTTTTGTGTCATTTAGTCAGCTCAGACTCGTGGCAACCTCATGGATAACAAATCAAAATGCTGCCTGGTCCTGTGCCATCTTCATGATCATTAGTATGCTCAAGCCCATTGTTGCACAATTTCACCTTGTTGTTCACCACAGATTAGCAAGTAAATACAAATAAGCCCATGTATACTTTGCCTATTGGCTAATCTGTCCAAGAAGCCTCTACAGTAGGACAAACTGACAGACAGGTGGTGGAGATAATATGTTTATATACGTATGTATATATCTTTCTATAACTTGCAAAGTGTAAACATAACCTACTGCTACTGCTATAGCAACTATAAACATAAAAACACACAACCCCAAACTTGATACTAATATCCTGAGTGCTAATTAGTTAATTCAGATTGGGGAAAATTCTTCCCATTGTTGATATTTCTTCCCTAGCAGTGGGAGATGAATGTAAGTTGAGGAATCCAGCTGCTGGCTAAAAACCGAAGGGCAAATTTTTAGGCCTGACCACTGGCATTACGAAAGCTTTACCTGGCAGGTCTCACGGGGGAAACCTTCCCTTCCCACCAGACCTGGTGCACCATCAATCCATTGCAGTCTCCGAAGGGAGTGGTAATCAAGCACTTAGTTCCCCTTGGCCAGCCGTGTTCTTTCACTGTCTATATTTCTAGCCCAAGTGTCTCCAACCAGAGACCTCTTTATCACGGGCCTTTGGCAGAAGCCTTTTTCAGGTACCTCGGCTGAAATCTTCTTATGTGGGTTGGGAGTGGGTATTGAAGACATTTTTCACCACTTTGATTCAGTGATCAGTAAGTTTTTCACTGTTAGCCCTTTCCCCTTGTCTTAGTCATCTAGAGCTGCTATAACAGAAATACCAAAAGTGGATGGCTTTGGCAAAGAGAAGTTTATTCTCTCACAGTGCAGTAGGCTAGAAGTCCAAATTCAGGGTGTTGGATCCAGGGGAAGTCTTTCTCTGTTGGCTCTGGATGAAGGTCCTTGTCATCAATCTTCCCTTGGTCTGGGAGCATCTCAGCACAGGAACCTCAGGTCCAAAAGATGTGCTCTGCTCCCAGTGCTTCTTTCTTGGTGGTATACCATCCTCATGTCTCTCCGGTTGCTTCTCGCTTTTATATTTCAACAGAGATTGGCATAAGATGGTATCTAATCTTTAGACCACATCAATATAACTGCCACTAATCCACCTTATTATATTATAGTGATAGGATTTACAACACATAAGGAAATCACATCAAAAGATAAAATGGTAGATCATACAATCGTACAAGGGAATCATGACCTAGTCAAGCTGACAGATATTTTTGGGGGGGCACAATTCAATCCATGATACCCCTCAACTCTCTTCTCAGCTCTGGGGTCTAAAAATCTGCAGAAGCCTTTTATTCAGGGTTCCCTCAACAGTGAGACAGATCATCATTTCTGCACTCATTCCACTGGCCCTTGCTTGGGCTCTGTTCCCGAGGAAAATGGCAGAGTAGGGAGTTGGCCCCTTTTCCAGATTTCTCTCACGTATACCATCCAGTGAGTGATTAAAGCCTTGACTGTTACTTTCATTTTGGCTTGTTAATCAGATACTCTGATGCCTACAGCTCAGCTCAGCTCATTTCTCTCCAGCTCAGCTGATAAACTGCAGGTACCTTCTTGCTTTCACTCACTTTATACCAGGAAGTTGTAATGTTTGCTTATGTTGAGATGAAATACTGAGCTGAGCCAGCTTCTTCCTTTGTCTTCTTAGATGCAAAGGTGTCCATAAACGGCAAAGGTTTTCCTCAGCTTCTCCATAACATAAGATTTACTTGGCATGTATGCCAATGACGACTTTGATCAAGGGTCTAAGTCTGCTTAATCCATATACTGTATTTGGAGACCAAACCCATGTAGCTACCACACCAAGTTTTGTCTGCTCAGGTCCTATCTAAAAAAAAAAAAAAAAATCACTCTATTTTTATGTTAAACCCCATATCTTCCAATCTTATCAAGTACGTGGTAAGCGCTAGGAACTCTCAACTCTCAATCATATTTCATTTTTTAAATCTCTACTAGATTATTCTCCCCAGCAATTAAATATGCAGTTATCTCCTCTTGACATACATACAAAAAGTTCTCTTTTAACTTCACTTTTACATCCACCAACCACCCTTTTGCAAAAAAAAAAAAAAAAAAAATCCATTCAAAATGGTCTGTTTGTGGTTTTCAATTGTTTCTTCACATTATTTTTTAATCCACTGAGCCAGTTTTGCCCCACAAAGCTACAGCTCTACTTAGACTGCATGTCAAGGTCATCTGGATTCACATTTTTAACGAATTCTATTGTCAGCCCTCGTGGTGGGATAGTTAAGCACTCAGAACCCACCCAGCAGCCCTGCAGGAGAAAGACCTGGTGATCATCTTCTCTAAAGATTACACACAAAAAATGCTATGGAGCAGTACTACTCTGTTACATAGGGTCACTATGAGTTGGAATCAACTCAACAGCACCCAGCAACAACAAATTATCAGTCCTCAGCCTTCACGTGACCTCTCAGCTGTGTTTGACACAATTGATTATTCCTTCCTCTTGAAGGGCTTTCTTTAGTTGGCTTCCAGAACACTCTGCTTCGCTGTTTTTGTTTCCCTTCTTGCATTTCTGTTCTTTTCTCTTTCACTGGGGATGAAAAGTAATACACAAGGAAACTGGAGCATCCCATGACTCAGTGACATGAACTCTGATATTCAGTATCTACACTCACTTCCTTGAGGACTTCATTCAGCTTTATAACTTTGAATGCCTAGTATGTTTGAAGGGCTCCAAAATTTATAATTCAAGCTCAATCCTTGTCATAAACTCTAGACTTATAAATACTTGCGCACTCTACATCTCTACTTGGATTACTGATTTTCATGGATTGAATTGTGTACCCCCAAAATATCTGTCAACTTGGCTAGGCCATGATTCCCAGTATTGTATGATTGTTCACCATTTTATTATCTGATGTGATTCACCTATGTGTTGTAAATCCTACATCTATGATGTTAATGAGACAGGATTAGAGGCAGTTCTGTTAATGAGGCAGGACACAATCTACAAGATTAGATTTTGTGTTAAATCAATCTCTTCTGAGATATAAAAGAGAGGAGCAAGCAGGGTGATCTCATACTACCAAGAAAGTAGAGACAAGAGCATGCATCCTTTGGACCCAGGGATGCTTCACTGAGAAGCTCCTAGACCAGGGGAAGATTGATGACAAAGACCTTCCTCCACAGCCAACAGAGAGAAAAAGTCTTTCCCTGGAGCCAATGCCTTGAATTTGGACTTCTAGCCTGCTAGACTGTGAAAGAATAGACTCCTGTTTGTTGAGACCATCCACTTGTGATATTTTGGTTACAGAAGCATTAGATAACTAAGGCACTGACCAAGAAAACCTCAGATTTAATATGTGCAAAACAGAATTTCAGTTTTTCCCTTGTTCTCTGAACCTACTCATTCAGTAGTCCCCCTCACCTAAGTAAATGGCAATGCCATCTTTCCGAAAGCTCAAACAGAACACTTGCGTTCATAGTCCTCTCATGCCATCACATTATATTTCATCTGTCTATAAATGTAATTGGCTTTACCTTCAAACATATAGATTTTTCTACTGTTCTCACTGATGTATGCTGCCACCTTAATGTAAGCAGAGATTACTGTGCTAGTCTCCTAAATGGTTTCCCTATTTTGTTTTTGACAGCAACTGATAAGACAGTATGCAGATTGTATTCATTAAACATTAGCCAGTACACTGGTTTCCAATCTAATTTACAGTAAAAGTCTTTTCATCAGTTTCCTTGTTCTACATTACATTGTAATATACATTGTACAGAGGTCTCTATACGACAGATGCATTAATCATACTCAGATCCTGGATTCTAGGTCTTCTGCTTTTGGTGCTACCCACTGAAAGCAAAATGTTAAACAAAAACAAACAACCAACACATAAGAGTTCTTTTATACTCCTTGGTAAAATACAAAGTTTGAACCATGTTGAAATTTATTGCATTTTACAAGATTATTTGTATATCCAAATATTTCCAAATATATCCAAGACATTAAAATGTCTCTTTGGGCTCTCTGTACCAGTATCACCTCAAGTTAACAATCATTCTGATTTCTCTCACTTTTTACAAGTTTTGGTTGATCTTATACTTTGCAAATTAGAATTATGCGATATCTGCTTTTTAGTGTGTAACAATATCCACTCAATATTATGTTTGTGAGATTCATCCATGTTGTTGCATGCATCAGCAATTTATTTTTTTTTGTTCTTGCATGGTATACCATAATTTTATTTTTATCCATTTTATTATGTAAAGAGCATTTAATTTGACTCCAGATTTTGGTACATGTTGGGGTGAAAATACACTCAAATTCTCTGACATTTCTTACTTCATGAGATGGAATCTATTTCCTCTCTGCTTGAATCTGGATTGGTCTGTAACTACTCTGACTAATGAAATTTTGCAGTGATTACTTATGTCAGTTTCAGAGCTAGTTTTTAAGAGGAATGGCAGCATTTGCCTTGCTCTCTTGAAATCCTAAACTCCACTTTATGAAATCCTTCTACCCTTCTAGAGATTGGAGTCCTGGTTGCACAATGGTTAAGCAGTCAGCTGCTACCAGGAAGATCAGCAGTTTGAACCCACCAGCAGCTCTGCAGGAGAAAGATGTAGCAGTCTGCTTCCTTGAAGATTACAGTCTTAGAAAACCTATGGGACAGTTCTACTCTGTCCTGTAGGGTTGCTACAACTCAATGGCAATGAGCTTCTAGAGAAACCAAATAGAGAAACCATTTGGAGAAGATTTGAGAATTCATGGATAAGGAGATAGGGCCATGGGAGCCCAGCCTTTTGCCATCTTCATCAAAGTATTAGGCATGTGACTAAAATCATTTTTGACTCTCCACCTATGTCCTAGCCTGAATGCCACCAACTGACTCTAGGCAATGGCAGATGGAATTGAATAACACAGTTGAACTCTACCTTAACTACTGACCTACGAAATCTTGAGCTATAATAAAATCTGTGTGTGTGTGCTACTAAATTTTGAGTTAGTTTCTCACAGTGCAAAGGATAGCTGAAATATCACAATACACCTTTTAGAAGTTATTGTGTGTGAAGCTTTTTTTCTTTTATTTATCAGCTTGGCTAGGCTACCATTCACAGTGACTCGATCAACACTAATCTAGGTATTTTCCAGATGTAATTAAAGTTCTTAATCAATTGACTGTAAGGGCAATTATCCTGATACCCAAACCCTTTGCTGTCAGATGGATTCCAATTCATAGTGACCCAACAGAGCAGAACTTCCCCTTAGGGTTTCCAAGGCTCTAATCTTTACAGAAGCAGACTGCAGCCAGTGGATTTAAACTGCTAACCTCTCGGTTAGCAGCTGAGTGTTTAATCACTATGCCACCAGGACTCCTCCAATTATCCTGACATTGTTGTTAGGTGCCTGTGGAGTGGCTTCCAACTCATAGCAACCCTATAGGACAGAGTAGAACTGCCCCGTAGGGTTTCCAAGGAGTGGCTGGTAGATTCAAACTGCCGACCTTTTGGTTAGCAGCCAAGCTCTTAACCACTATGCCATCAGTGCTCCAATTATCCTGATAGGCCTGACCTAATCAGTGGAGGTTGTCCCAGGTGAGAGAAAAGATCATTGACACTAGACAAGATTTTCAGTCCCTGCCTGTAGGGTTCCAAACTGCTTTTAATCTTCTTCCTTACAGTCCACCCTACAACTCGTATACTTGCTTAGCCAGCACTCATAATTGTATATTCCAATTCCTTGTAATAAACATCTGAATATTTATATGGTAATCAGTATCTTACTGGTTCTGCTCCTCTGGTTGAACAAAGAATGATACAGTGCTATGCAAATTGTTTTCTTTTTCTTTTAAAAGACATAAACACTCATAAATACCAAAAACCAAACCCGCTGACGTGGAGTTGATTCCGACTCATAGCGACCCTATACATGTGTCAATATATTATATATATATGCATATATATATACTCCAGAAAGATGTTTATCTGTGTTTTATCAACTAAACAACATCATTGAACTTTGTGTAGCATAACAAACTATGGATGACATTATGAAGGATGGGAATTTCAGGACATATAATTGGGCCCATGGAGAATCTGTACATAGGACAAGACTCAATCGTTCAAAAAGAACAAGACAATATTTCATGTTTAAAATTGAAAATGTGTGTGGCAGGGTTGTATCCTTTTGCCTTATTTATTAAGGTGAAATCTGTATGCTAAGCAAATAATTCAAGAAGTCAGTCTGTATTTGATTTCCTGACTGCTGCTTCCAATTTTTTTTGAAAAGTTGTGATTTCTGGAGATTGTTAACTATTGGTAAATAAAGAGAGGTTGAACCAAGTAGAATAAAATCCTTGACTTCTTCAATTTCTTCACCATTTATCATGATGTTGTTTATTGGCCTAGTTGTGAAGACTTATTTTCTTTATGTTCAGGTGTAAGTCATACTGAAGACTGTAGGCTTCTACCTTCTTCGGTAAGTGCTTCCAATCATCTTTTGTCAGCAAAATTGTGTCATTTGCACATGGCAGATTGTTAACGAATTTTCCTTCAATCCTGATATCATGTTCTTCTACATATATTCCAGGTTCTTGGTGTTTTGTTCAGAATACAGATTGAATAAGTAAGGCAAAAGGATACATCTCTGTCACACACCTTTTCCAATTTTGAGCCACACGATATCCCCTTGATCTGTTCTAATGACTGCCTCTTGATCCACGTAGGGGTTCTTCATGAGCACAACTGAGTGTTCTGTAGTACCATTCCTTTCCATACTATCCATACTTCATTATGATCCATGCAGTCGAATGTCTTCATGTTAAAAACTGGTAAACATTTTTCTGGTATTCTGTGCTTTCAGCCAAGATTCATCTGACTACAGCAATGATATCCCTTGTCCCATGTCCTCTTCTGAATCCAGTTTGAACCTCTGGCAGTTATGGGTCAATGTATGGCTGCAGTCATTTTTGAATTATCATCAGCAAATTTTGTTTGGGTGTGGTATTAGTAATATTGTTCATTATCCCAGTATTCTGTTTGTCTTTCTTTGGAATGGGCACAAATATGGATCTTTTCCAGTCTGTTAACTAGGTAGCTGTCTTACAATTTTCTTGACTCATAAAAGTGAATGCTTCAACCTTTGCATCAAATGGAATTTCTTCATTTCCTGGAACCTTGTTTTTCACCAGTGCCTTTAGCGAAGACTGGATTTCTTCCTTCAATACTGGCCGTTCTAGGTCATATGCTAGCTTCTAAAACTTTTTAATGTCAAGCAATTCTTTTTGATATAGTGAACATGTATATCCTTTCTATCTTCTTTTAATGCCTCCTGTATCATACAGATTTTTACCCATACAGTCCTTCAGTATTGCAATTTGAGGCTTGAATTTTCTTTTCCATTTTTTTATCTTGGAACATCCCAATTGTGTTCTTCCCTTTTGGTTTTCTAACACCAGGTCTTTACACACTTCATCGTAATACTTTACCTTGTCTTCTTTAGCTGCCCTTTGAAATCTTCTGTTCAGTTCTTTTACTTCATCATTTCTTCCATTTGCTTAACTACTTTGCTCGTGAAAGCAGTCTTCAAAATCACTTCTGACATATATTTGGGTCTTTTCCTTCTTTCCTGTCCTTTCAATGATTGTTCACTTTCTTCATGTGTGATGTCCTTGATGTTTTCCCACAATTCTTCTTTTTTTAGGTCATTAGTATTCAGTATGTCAAATCTGTTCTTGAGATGGTCTCTTAATTCATGTGAGATGTATTCAAGTTCATGCTTTGGCTCTCATGGACTTGCTTTGATTTTCTCCAACTTGAGTTTACACATGAACAATTGATGGTCTGATCCACATTTGGCCCCTGGCTTTTTCTTGACTGGTGATATTGAACTTCTCCATCGTCTCTTTCCACAGACATAGTCTATTTGATTCGTGTGTAGTCTGTCCTGGTGAGATTCAGGTGTAGCTGTCAATTGTGTTGGTGAAAAAATGTATTTCCAATAAATACTAGAGTAAATTGGTCTTTCAGAATTTTAACATGTGATTTTCAGTGCCATTTCTATCAGGAAGGCCTTTTTTTTCAATTGCTGATCCTTTTTTTTTTTGTTTCTGATTTTTGGATTCCAGTCTCCAGTAATTATTGATATATCTTGATTGTACATTCAATCAATTTAAGGCTGTAGTAGCTCAGTTCATAAAAATTTTGAATTTCTTCAATGTTGGCAATCATAGTCGGTGTGTAAATTTGGATAACATTCATACTAACTGGTCTTCCTTGTATGCATACAGATCTTAACTTGTCACTGAGAGCTTTTTAATTTTTTTTTTTTTTTACAATGAGTGCAATGCCATTCTTCCCTAATTTGTCATTTCCAGCAAAGTAGACCATAGAATTATCAGATTCAAAGTTGCAAATACCAATTCATGTCAGCTCACTAATGAATGCCTGGAATATCAATCTTTACTCCTTCCATTTCATGAGTGATGATTTCTAATTTTCCTTTATTTATACCACTTACATTCCACGTTCTGATTCCTAATGGATGTTTGCTGCTGTTACTTCTCATTTTGAGTTTCGCCACATCAACACATGGATGTCCTGAAGGCATTACTCCATCTGCATCATTAAAATCAACTCTACTTTGAGGAAGCAGTTATTCTCCAGTTGTATCTTGAGTGTCTTCCATCTTAGACGGCTCATCTTCCAGCATTATACTGGACAATATCTTGTTGTGAATCATAGGGTTTTCATTGTATAATTTTCAGAAGTAGATTGCCAGGTCTTTCTTCCTAGTCTGTCTTAGTCTGGAAGCTCCACTGAAACCTGTCCACCATGGTGACCCTGCTGGTATTTGAGATACAGGTGGCATTAGTTCCAGCATTATAGCAACATGCAAACCACCACAATATGACAAACTGATAGACAGGTGGTGAATGCATGGTATAGACTCACATTTATCTACATCTTTAATTTCCCACAGAAATGTTTTATATTTTCTACTGCAGAGGTCTTTATCATCCATTACTAGATATAATTATATGAATATGATATTGTTGTTGCTATTTCAAATAGAAATTTAATACCATTTTTTATTTTTTATTGCTAGTATATAAACCCATTACCCATTAGTTATTTGTATCCATTGGCCTTGAATTAAGCAGCCTAGCTAAACTAACTTATGACTTCTACTGCTTATGCAGTAAATTTTTTTGGATTTTCTTCACTCACAATCATTTTATTTCCAAGTAATGGCAATGAATTTCTTCTTTTCCAGTCTTACTGCATTTTCTTTTTCTTCTCACGTCATACTGATTAGAACCTCTGGTATAATGTTAAAACACAACATTTGTTGTGAAATGGTTTTGACCTTATGTTTATTATGTGGTTAAATAGTTAACTAACAGTTCAGTTTATTTAATACTTAGAGTTCTATTGAGATTTTCTTATTTTTCCTGAGTCAGATTTTTTGAGTCATATTTTTTCAAAGAAATGTGTGCTTTTTCTATGATTTCAAGATTTTGGAAATAATTTTTTATAAATATTTCCTATTTAAACTTATTGCAGGTTCTTTTTACTTCTACTATTTATTTCCACCTCTATTTTTTTCTCAAATGATGTCAAAGACTTATCTTCTTTAAAAAAAAAATTGTCTTTTGTCTTTTTAATCCTCTCTATTGCATGTTTCTGTATTTCTTTGATCTGTTTAAATAATTTTTTCTATTTTCTTTGTACCATTTTCCTCGGTTGCATTCTCCTTTTTCCCCTTAAGAAGATCCATTTATTTTCTAAGAAATACTTGGTGTATTTCCATTAAATTATCTAATTGCATTCCATAGTTTCAACAGACTCAAATTTCATTCATTGAATTTAAATATTGTATAATGTCTGTATTCATCTCTGTTATTTTTTATCCCTTCTATCATCTATTAGAACTGTTTTCAATTTCTGTATCTATGAGGGGTTTTTTTTTTTTTTCCTAGCAGCATTTGGCTTAATTTTTAATTTAATTATTTTTGATCAAAGAACATAGTCTGTATGACACAAAGTCTTTGGAATGTATTGAAAACTACCTTATGTCCTAGACTATGTGAGTTTTCTAGTGTGATTTATAATAATCTGTTCATAAAAATCAAGACTGTTATTAAACTGTTCAAATCCTTTTAATTCTTACTAATTTCTTTTACCATTGGTAAAATAATTATTGAGAGAGTTATACAAACATTTTCTACTTATAGAAATTAATTCAACGCCTTTTGCTAGCTTGGGGCATTTAATTTACTTATTTATTGCTGCTGTTATTGTTTTGGAAACCCTGATGGCGTAGTGGTTAAGTGTTATGACTGCTAACAAAAAGGTCAGCAGTTCAATCCGCCAGAAGCTCCTTGGAAACTCTATGGGGCAGCTCTACTCTGTCCTATAGGGTCGCTATGAGTTGGAATCGACTCGACGGCAGGAGTTTGGTTTGGTTTTGGTTATCATTTTGGTGGTAAATGCCATATTAGATCCCTCTTTCTATTTTCCATGCATCTTAATCTCTCATATTTTAGTCACTCTGTGGAGAATGCTCTTTTTCCTCATGTCTGTATTTTGGTTCACTATTCTACATTTTGCCTAAAATAAATTTTAATCCATCCAGTGTTTTTTTTTTTTAACAATTCAATGATCATATTTTTACTATTTTAGAGTTATTTATGTTTACATATCTTTAGAATGTCCTGAGTCTGGGTTGCTTATTGATGTATAATATGTACTAATGTCTACCTAGCTTTTTGTGATATTTCCATCAAGATCATTTTATATTTATTCTTAAGCATGGATTTCACAGATCATGTATGTAGATTGTAGAAATTCTACTGCAAAACACAAATGAAGCCAGATTTTTTTTTAAATAAATATTTTTACTTCCAAAAGTATGCAGCAAGATCTTCATATTCAGGGTATACAAAGAAAACCATGCTTGCCTTATCCATGGCACACCACGTTTCTTTTTTTATATTTTTACGTCAAGCAATTCTGTCACACTTAGCAAAAGGCAGTATTCTTTCAAAAATTAAACAAACATGCTTAAATCTCACATTAAAAAACAAAGCTACTGCTAGCAATACACAAGAAAGAGTTCAAAGTCGGTGAGACACTGTTTTAAAACATTTAGCTAATTTACAAATATCCCAACCATACTGGAGATTACTCAAAGTTGAAAAAAAATCCCTTTTGGCTTTACAACAAACAAAATCAATTTCTCTTTGGATCTGTTTCTATCTTAGTCTTCTCTCTTTGTCCCTATTAGTCTCTTCCCTGTCATTTGTTACATATTTGTAGTGACAAATCATTTGGAAGGTTTTCTTCTTTCTTTTCACTCATAGGCTCATGCATGGAAAAACAAAAACCTTGTCATCTCCGTTTGTTGATGGTTAGATTTATTTTTATTGACAGAATTGAAACTATGAAGGCAATCTTTCAAATCTCCTAGACTTATATATGAGCTCTCAGTTCGTACGGCTCATTTTGCGGGTGTCATAAACTTACTTTTATTCCAGTAATATTTGTAAGTCCAAGACTCTTGCTTTTGAAAATCAATAGGAGCAGTGGCTTCGCCATCTGATTTGAATTGGATTTATTCCTCTATTTTGTGTGTATTTAGTGGGTGCATCCCTCCCCTTTTTGTGTGTCTGTGTATGCCTCTGTATGTGTGTAATTGTTGCATATCGTGACATCTTTCTGTCTGTTCTTTCTATTTTTCCAGGGAATGAAATGCCAAGGAAGGGAAGGTCATTTTCCAAAGACATCTAAGGTTTCTCAACATTTTTCTTGTCTGCTGTGTTTACAGGCTCTTGATTATTTGTCTTCTTTTCTAATCTCAGATTGTTTATCTAGTCTTATAAAATTCTGCACGTATGTGTTTTAAACATTTGGTCTCACTCAACATTCACAGATTTTGTTTTCTCTTTCTTCTGTGTATAACTTTTCTTAGAATCTCTTGGTGAAGCAGTGGAAGACAGCTTCATTCTAGAATTAAAATAATTCAAAAAATAGAGAATAAAGTTTTAACTAGTAATAATTAATATGAATATTTACCATTATTATTGTCTTATATTTTATAGTTTTTTACTTCAGATGTTAAAATTTATTTGAATGAGTTTTTACTCATTGTTGATTCTTACTTCCCACTCTTTCCTTCTGATTTCACTTCTTGCTGATGCCTATCTTTTAATAGTTCTTGCGGTGAAGGTCTGTGGGTGTTATGCAACAGATTTCCTTTTATGTGGCCTTACCGTCCCTGGATTTGTAATTCTCCCAGAATAATTGGTCAAGCTGCAATCTGCTAAAGAATCAGTCAGTTTACCATCCACCTTTACAAGATTGGCTGGATAGCAAGGCGGGGGGTTGCCTCAGTAGTTGACCTTTACCATGGTTGGCTGTATCCCCTGCCCAGTGCCTGATAAAAACCATAGGACAGGAGCCTTGGATAGAACTTCCAGATGAAGGAGAGCCAGAGAGCCCTGTGCTGAGAGCGTTCTAAAGGAGCTGTAATACAGGTCAAGGGTTGGAATACTGAGCTGGTTAACAATCACTGAGCTGGTCATACCAAAGATAGAGAGAAACGGCAGCAAGTACAGCAGAGCCAAGCAGGAGACAAACAGTAGCAGCGGTGCAAACAGTGGGAACCGCAAGACTCCGCAATCAGTGGTGGTGGGCAGGGTTAAATTTTAGTTTCTCATAACTTGGAATCCAAAAATCATTTCCATTATTTTGTGTTTGTTTTGTTGTGGTTCTTGTTGTTTTAATAAAATTTGAGCATGGGAATGATTTCCATAATCTGCCATGCACTTTCTTGGATTTTTTTTTTTTTTTTTTTTTATGAGGTGGATCAGGGACTCAGTTTAGCTAACTTATCTGAAAAACATGAAACCTCAATTTATTTCATATTTGGACTATGGAAGTCAGATAAAATTCGGGTTTTTTACAAGAGTTTAACGTTCACATATATTTGTCATAAAAAGCATATTTTGCTCAGCTATATTGTTTGGCACCATATTGTAGTTTCCATGAAATGTCGCATTTCCTGAAGATTATCTTTCTCTTCATTCAGTACCTCCGCTTTCTAGGCCTAATGCAAGGCTGTCATCCTGGAAACGTTTAAACTACACGCACATAGTAGTTCTGCTTTTCCCCTCCTGGAGTTACTTTTTGTTTCGTTTCCGATGTAGTGTAATCATAAAGATTTGTGTGTGTGTGTACGCGCACTAAGGCTCTTTAAGAAGTTATCTTTTTAAACTCACACATATTTAAATAGTATATCTTATTTGACCTCTGATTGCATTTCTCATTTATTTTGTGACATTTGAATGCATTCTGTGGTATTTTGTTTTATAAACAATCTGTACAGTAAAGATCCGTTCTGCTTGTACAGTTCATGGCACTCAAAAGTACCCATGCTTTATTTTGTTTTATTTTATTAAGCTAACCATAGCCCCCTAAGTAAAGACTGAATGTGGTTTTAAAAATGACAATACCTGCCACTTTATGCTCTGTTTTCTGCCACTCTACCAGTTATCTCACATACATCACCGATTAAAATATGTACTTATGCTTACTTACTGTGCAACGAATTAGCAATCTAATATTAGATATTAAAAAGACAGGATTTAAAGCTCAGTTCTATTTGCATGAAAAGCTCATCTACTTTTTACTATTATAGAACCAATTTTTATATTTATTAAAGAAATTAAAAAAAACAGCATTATGCTATAAATCTATGTTCTAAATGAAGGAAATGAAGGTCCAAAGAATGGTCATCGTCCCTAGAATTTTAAGTTTTTTTGTTTTGTTTTGAGTCTTTTTTTTTTTTTTTAAGGACTGATGACAATGCTGAATTCATCTAACATATACTAATATTTTTGTGGCATACTGAATTTATAGCATAATGAACTACAAACAATTTGTTTCTTACACGTGGCATGGATTATGCTAGCAAGATGAAGGAAACTAAAGATCATGATGCAGTCCCTTGTCTCAGGTCCTTAATCCTCACTGGAAAATTTACCCTTAGGGGGCAGTATATATGAACATGGAAACCCTGGTGGCATAGTGGTTGAGTACTACAGCTGTTAACCAAGAGGTAAGCAGTTCGAATCCACCAGGCGCAGTCCTACTCTGTCCTATAGGGTCACTATGAGTCGGAATCGACTCGATGGCAGTGGGTTTTTTTTTCTTTTTTTTTAATGAACATTGATGTTGTTAGTTGCTATCGAGTAGGTTCTGATTCATGGTGACGTTATGTATAACAGAACTAATCATTGCCTAGTTCTACGCAAATAGTGAACATAAAACCAAAACAGACTCTTCGCCGTTGAGTTGACTCCGACTCATAGGGACCCTGCAGGACAGAGTAGAACTGCCCCATAGGGTTTCCAAGAAGCAGCTGTTGGATTTGAACTGCCGACCTTTTGGTTAGCAGTCATAGCTATTAACCACTGCACCACCAGGGCGGCACTGAACATAGATATCTGAAAAGTATCTGTTAAGCCTAGGCAATAACTTTTAAAAGTATTTTACCAAAGATTTGAAATAACAAAAGTACAGCACAAAGTAATTTTTTCCTCTTCCTAGACATTGGAAACTCCATGGGGCAGTTCTACTCTGTCCAATAGAGTAGCTATGAGTCGAAATCAACTCGACGTCAGTGTGTTTGGTTTTTTTTGTTTTTGTTTTTTTGGTTAGACATTGTTACCTTTGTTCACAGAACCAAAAACAGCTCCAGGGCCTCTGTTACCGCTTAGAAAAATGTAACATAGCAGGGACTGCTCCATTCCACAATTGAGAACATATACGCTATGTTTCTGAGCATAGCCCCCATCCCTTGTCAACAATAAGAGGGAAACCCCCTTGTTTTCTCCAGTCCAAGGACCATCGCACCCTCTAATTCTCTACAATTTCAGTCCACATACAAATTCCTGACTTTCTGAGGAAAAAATGCAAATATTCTAAGAAAATTAAATACTTTAGAAGCATTGAAACTCTATAACCCAGATTTAAAGAAAAGCAAACAAACAAAACAACAAAACCTCTAACTTTCTTGATGAACATGGCTTCAGTAACTTCAGGAATATGTTTTACAAAAAAAAAAAAAGTATTTGCCTTTCTAATCTATTTACTTGGCTACGTCTCTAAAAGGTTTGCTACATTTTTCTTTTTAACAAGTAAATAAATGAAAAAAAATCATCAATATTTCTTGCATTGGACAAACCTCTCTCACTGCATAGAATACAGACACAATTTACAAGGTTCCAATTATTTTTCCAGGTGCAATAATTTTAAAGACATACCCATCAGAAACCCATCATGTGTTTTGATTTGTTAAATGACATATTGTTATTGTTTTTGTTGTTGTTAGCTGCCATGGAGTTGGTCCCCACTTCATGGTGACCTCGAGCACAGTGGAATGAAACACTGCCCAGTCATGTGCCTTCCCCAAGATCAACTGGTGGATCAACCCTTTGTGATCCATAGGGCTCTCATTGGCTGACTTTTGTAAGTATATCTCCAGTCTTTCTTCCCAGGCTAACTTAGTCTTAAAGGTTCGCGGGAACCTGTTCAGTGTCATAGCAACAAGCTTGCCTCTACTAACAGGTGGTGGCTGAACATGGGATGCTTTGGCTGGGAATCAAACCTGCGTTTCCTACGTGGAAGGCAAGAATTCTGCCAGTGAATCGCCACTACCTTCGTAATACGTAGTAGAATGGAAAATACCTGGAAGTACAATGATGACACTGAGAAAGGAAATGGGGATATTAAATGAAAATCCGTATGTGAAAAAAATGATAACTAAATGAATTCAGAGGAAGATATATGCAGGCATTAGAAATGCCAAAGGATTTCAAGTCTGAAATCTTCCTGTAAAAATTATATTAACTGATGAAAGTCAGAAAGAATGACTTCTTGTGTAAATGATGTCAGGAGTTAGGCTAGTTTTGAGGATCCAGGAAAATCATTCACCAGCGACCGGTCGGAGCTAGAAATCAACGACTGAGACTTGTGTACACAGGAGTTAAAAGTAAGAGACTGAATGTTGTTACTACTGGTGTGGAATTGAGATGAAGAGGGGATTGATTTCCCAAAATTCAGAAACTCTCACCTTTGCAACATGTAAGATCAAAGAGATCAAGTAAGAAAAGGAAGAGTGATTTAAAAAAAAAATTAAAATGCCTTGAAAATTTTAAAAGTTCACTGGTGGGTAGTGGTTAAGAGTTCAGCTGCTAACCAAAATGTTGGCAGTTTGACTCCACCAGCCGCTCCTTGGTAACCTTAAGCCATCAGTTCTACTCTGTCTTACAGTGTCACTGTGAATTGCAATCAACTCAATGGCAACTTTTTTTTTTTTTTTTAATGATGATGCATAATATAACTTTCTTTAAATGTATCCATGATACGTTTGCTCAGAATTGCCAATAGTATTTGAATTCCTTGGATTTCTTAGAAATGCTCAGATTTCAAAATGTGTGTAAGGAACTAAGAAAATTTTTGTGCAAACTGCACCTCTCTGCACTTGGACTCATACGATTTACCATGTTATCTCAAACAACATAAAAATTATCAAGAGTGCCGTGGACATTAACTATTACAATAACAAAAAGATGCATTTTGCCTATGTAGTCTTATTGCTGCAAATAATCTCCCAGCATTTTTTTTTTTTTCCCAATCCTCTCATATTTCATTCAGTGGATCTAGGTCACCCTCGGTCCTGATCCAGTCTGATGACTCAACGATATCGTGTTCAGCACTTGACGTCAGATGTTGCTATTTTCCAAGTGCGTGCATGCTGTGACCCTGACAAAGATGCATCATACCACTGATCCCTTTGATTGCTGTGCTGATTTCTATGATTGTTGCCATCTGCTATACATATAAACAACATCAACAACAAAAAATAAAACTACAGAAAAAAAAAAAACCCTCAACTAATTGAAATCACTCTAAACCCAACCCACCGCCGTCGACTCTAAACGGAAGTACTCAAATTACATCTGTTATATGCTGCAGCTCAGATTGGAGATTAATTAAAGATTCTAAGCATCTAAGAGCTTGCAGGAGCCCTGGTGATGCAGTGATTAAAGCACTCGGCTGCTAACTGGAAGACTGGGGTGCAAATCCACCAACTGCTTTGAGGGAAAATGGTGTGGCAGTCTGCTTCTGTAAAGATTTACAGCCTTGGGAACCCTGTGGAGCAGTTCTGCTGTCCCATAGGTTCACTAAATTGGAATTGACTCGATAGCAGTGGGTTTGGTTTGGTTTTAGGTTTATATAAGACACAAAAGCAATACAAAAATAATTAAAATTTTAAAGAATACCATTTTCAGGAAAATGTTTAATACAATAATATCAGAATTCCTTCCCTTATTGAATTAAACAAAATCTCCTTTATAATTTATGCATTTAAATATACACTGCTTCATTTAAAACTCAAGATAAAGCATCAAGAGAACTTTATTACTCCACATACAGATAAAGAATCAATGACTCTGGGATTCCAAATGATCTCAAGGTCAAATGCGTGTAACATTCCAAAGCTAGTTTATTTTCCAGAATTTCTATTTTATAAGATTTCTCCCAATAAGGCAATGATACTAACACATCCCTACCCATTTCACTTATTTTTATTCCATGGAATTTAGGATTTTACTAGCTCCTAGTTTGTTCTGAAATTGATAACACAAAATGTAAATTAGAAATATTTCTTTGTACTAGCAATATCAAGTGATGATATGGAACTAAAATAAAAAAAATCAGGGTTTATTTGCAATATTGAAGGGAGAGACAAGAAATTCTTTTTTAAAAAAAAAGATCCAGGAGGCCTCTTTTGACACAGTCTCCCAATTTTCAGATATATTGGGAATATCCTTCTTGTTAACCAAAACTAAGATTTTAGAAGATTAAGTTTGTAGAAGTGTGAGGAATATTCAGCCCTTGATTTTCTCTGGTTTTCTGCACAGGGTAAAATATAAGAAAAAAATTGTGCTCAAAGGTGCTGCGATTTTTTCTAGAATTTAATAAAATATAGGAGAGTTTAGAAATCAAGGTCAAAATAAAAACACATTATCTGGCAATAAAATTATCATAACAATTACCCCAAAATAATAACATGCTTGGTAGAACTGTCTTACGTACTTACTAGAAGGCAGCTTCCTTGAAATCTTACCTGTAAATGATCTTAAAGAATTTCTTGATTTGAACAGAAAGTTTTATTTCAGGAAAAAGAGAGAAGACAAAGTCTAAGGGTAAAATAACCCATGTCTAATGTATCTATTTATCTAAATATATGGTTTGAAGATTCTATTTCTTCTTTTTGAGCAATCGAGTGTTTGTTAATCTCAGTAGTGTCTACCAAATGACGGTGGAAAATACTTCATCTCCCCTCACCACAGTGTGCTGAATTCTAACTCTGATTTTTCACATTATGATCTCTCCCCCATTCCTTTTCCTTTTGTTCTTCTTGCATTTACTTGTATTTCATTACTATTAATTAGTATTCACTTTTTTTTTTACTCAATCTGTCATTGCCCTAAGTGTCCTCAAATATGAGACAATTTCTACTTCTTTGATAAGCGCACATATTCATTAAAATAAGTGCACATAGTCATCCAACATAGGAAAAAGTTGCCTCAGTTTTTAGAATTCTCTGCCATAAACTAACATTGATTTTTTTTTTTTTTTAATGCTGTTATTTGACCAATAGTGTTTCAGCATTAGTGATTTGGCCAAAATGTGTAATTTATTTACTCCATGAGTATATTTCTACACTCATCTTTCTTTTAATTTCTCTTATATGCAAAGGGTAATATTGTTTGTCTAGAGAACCAACTGGGAACGTTTCAGAAACAATAATATAATTCAATAGGTCGACTGGATGTAAAAGTAATATACCAAAATAAAAATTATCCTATACACAAAAAAGTCACATTTATAAATGCAAACAACAGATTTCTAAAAATTAGGAATACATATAATAAAAATTTTAGCGAGAGCCTTAACAATAACGTTAAGTATAAAACATGAAAAGCCAATTCCTTCAATATGTCAATTCTCCCTCATTACCAAAAATAATTGAATTGAAACTAAAATAACAACAGGGTCTATTTCCAACTTATTAAAATCATAGGAAAGATTATTTGAAAATTTAACTACCTAAAATATCCTGATGAACAAAAGCAATTAGTGGAAGGACCCTATCAGATACAAACCATATTATGTTCATTTAATAATTAAAATTGTTTAGTGTTGAAATAATTTAAGTAAGTTGTTCTGTGTATTAGGAGTATTGAGTTTATTTCAAAAAGAGCAATATCTAGATGTCACCACAGATTAATTAAATCAGAATCTCTTGGGGTGAGGCCCAGGCACAAATATTTTCTTTTGACCTTCTTCCATTTCATTTTAATGTGCAATCGCCATCATTGTTGTACATAAATTCCCCTGAGAAACCATCTAATACTAGAGATTCTCTGGGAATACTTCTATTTCTTCAGTTTTTTTTTCACAGTTATTCATCGTTTGAATCTGTGTTCATTTTTATAAGTTATGGTTTCCCAGAAAATCATCTAATAAAGAATTTCAATTGCATTTGCCTAGAGTTTGACAAAATACCTTTTTATAATTTTTTTTTTTTTTTTTTTTTTTTTGTGCTTGTGCTAATTTCTTGTCTTGCATTTTTCATACATTGTATTTGGGCTCTATCTTTTTTTCCTGTTTGGGCTACTCAAAATTTTATTTATTTTGTTAGTTTTTACAACTAATAGTTTTTACTATTTCACTTCTTTATTAACTTTTGTTACTTTAATTATCATTGTCCTGTATTTCCTTGTATTTCTTTTGTTTTCTGCCTTCTAAATTATGTTGCTTAACTAATTTGTATTAATTTTATTTTGTTCTCTCATGTGCAACAATATCTATAGAAAGAGCTGGATATCCTGGTGTGCCTGCCTTTGAGATGAGATGGTACCTTCCTCAGGCTAAAAAAGTTCAGGTATCTTCACAAGAAAACTATCTTGTACTCCTGTAGTATCTCCTTGATAAGACATCACATGATCTCTAAGACTGATGGCTTCCTCATGTCCTCATATCATCCAATTAAATATTCAGGACTATAATTTTAATTGACTCCTCATCCTCCCCTTTAAGAGAGACTACCCAGTGCCGACGAGTCGATTCCGACTCATAGCGACCCTATGTGAGATGAGATGATGATAAGAGAGAGTACCGTGGTAAATTGCATTGTAGCTCACATGCTTTCTTAGTTATTATCTGAACAGTAAGTCACGCAGACAATTCATACTAATGGACACTCAACTCTACACTACTCTGTAGATTTCTTGTAAAAACCATTTTCCCACCCTAGTCTACCTCACCAAAACGTGCAAATCCTCTGTGCATTTTGAAATGCAAATAAAACTCTCCTTGTATTAGCATTTTATTTCACCCACATTTAAGATAAGCTGCTAATAGAATTTGTGTATCCATATATTGGTTTGTTTCTCTCAAGGGCTGTGATATAAGTGACTGAATGGTACAATGTTTTTACATTGTCTCAGGGGTCTGTTCAGGACTTCATAATCTTTTGACTTTTAATTCCCCTCTTTCTCAACTTTGGCTTCCTTTGTGATATAATATGGTTCATCATTTTCATCAAGTTGTATCTGTCTTCCAAGCATGAAGATGGGAAAAGTGAAATACAAAAGGCATATTCTGAGTCTATATTCTTTTACAGAGCTTGCTCGTGTGTCGTCATTCACATTCCCTTTTATCTAATTGGCCTGGACCATGTCACTTGGACCTATTTCTTCAGTCGGGATTGGGAAACGTAGCCATTTCAGGACACGTTACTGCACCCCCCACCACTGAAACAAAGATTTAGTTTTTTAGAAATAGAGAAGAATGAATATTATGTGTAGCAACTAGAAGTTTAGACCCCTACCTGTATCTTCAGACCTTTCCTTAAATCATCTTTTTATCTTCATGTTCTGACTGACCAGGAGGAAAACATCTGACAAAATTTTACCGACACAAACACACACCCTATGGACTTCAAGGTCTAGACTTGCTACCTTTTACTTCTTCCAAAGTACTCTCCTTATTTTCCCCTTCAAAATCCCCATAATTTGCCAGAAGAAAACAATAACTTCATGTCTTATATATTTTGGTCATTTATGAAACTCCTGGTCACATTCGTATTTCTTGATAACTTCTTGATCTTGCTGTCTTCTGCTCCACAACTACTTCTGTTGGCATTGTTGGTAAAAAAAAAAAAAAAAAAAAAAATTTTTTTTTTTTTTTATTCTATCCATATTGGTGTTTCAGTTTCTTGACATCCTGAGATCAAAGTTATATTCATATTCTCCACCTCAAATTCCCATTACTATAGATACTTTTTACTTCATTATCAAAAGTAATTACAAAACTCCAAAATCTTCATTCAAAGCAGATTGTAACCACTACACACTATATTTATGGGTCACTTACTCTGAAATCTTTACTCCAGAAATTCTTTAACTGCATTGGTACCTTCCAACTCCTGATCCTGCAACCAGCTCCACAATCTAATTTCCTCACTTTTTTTACCCAGTTTATATTCCTTGTTCTGGGAATAAACTCACTCACTCGTTCACATTTTTTCTTTTTTTTTTTTATCATTCCCCTGCTGAACTTCTGCCATAACTGCTGGCAAAAGACCAGCTGACCTCTACTGTTTATCTACAATTGTGTTGAATGATGTCATTATAATGCCATGATCATGAATCTCCCAGGGGCCTGAACTCAATACTGACCTTCAATTCTGTAACATTTTTTTTTTTTAATATCCTCTTCCCCTCTTTCCTGGTTGAACCTTTTTTTTTTTTTTTAACTTATATCGCTTTTTTGTTACTTTGAACCACTGTTTTTCTGAGCTTATCATCTTGTTTCTAATCCCAATGAGGAAAGATAGTATTAAAGGAGAAACTGCCTTTTTTTTCTGCCATAAAATCTACCAAATTACTTTCACTAGTAACCCATCTACTCTGTCTTCCATCTTAATAAATTGGAAGAACTGCAGTCACAGCTTTTAACTAAAATTAATCTTTTTACTAATGCCAAATCACATCACTTTTTAAGTAATTACATCTATTTGCTTACACTGTGTTTTTCCCCCATTCCCTACTAGACAATTGAAAACTTTATATAATCATGGTTAAAAATGACTGTTAATCCCTGTAATCCTACTATGTGGTCTCCAAGAGTCAGAATCGACTCGATGGCAGTGAGTTTGGCTTTTTTTTTAGGTTTATGATCCTACATACCCTTGAGTTCACACTTATTATCTCTGCTCCTTCACACAGAAAATACATTTTAAAATATTACTATTGTTACTTTAAGAAGCCCTGGTGGCACAACAGTTAAGCATTCAGCTGCTAAAGGAAAAGTGGGTGATTTGAACCCACTCAGCAGCTTCTGGGGAGAAAGCCATGGCAATCTGCTCCCATAAAGATTACAGCACAGAAAACCTTATGGAGCAGCTCTACTCTATCACACAGGGCCAATATGAGTCAGAATCAACACAATGGCCCACACTAACAACAACATAGTCGTTTTAACTACTCTAAAACCTCAAATTGTTTTCTAAACTACAAAAAAATGCCTTATTAACACAACCTAACTCCTTCATCTTGTCAATTAACTTCACTTTGCTGTAACTAATTGTCAATTTGCTATCATTTTCTACATTGAACTCTCAAAGCAATTGAGATAAAACACCATTCACTTCTTCAGAAAACATATTTTTTATTAAGATATAATTTACGTGTCAAAAGTCCATTGGGTTTGTGTATATCCACAGTTATTTAATCATCACAGTTAATTTTAGAATAATTCTCACCCTCAAAAGAAACCTCACCCTGATTAGCAGTCACTCTCCATTCTCTTATCGCTCAGACCTAGAGAAAAACCAATCTGATTTCTGTATCTAATGATTTGTCTTTTCTGAGCATTTAATATAATTAGAATCATACAATAAACTGTCATTTTTGACTGGCTTCTTTGGTTAGCAATTTCGATGTAGGATGCATCAGTACTTCGTTCTTTGTTTTTGTGTACTAATATTTCATAGCATTGATATACCACAGTTTGTATAGCCACTTATCAGTTAATGGACATTCGAATCGTTCCTACTTTTGGAATACGAAGAAGAATGTCATATTGAACATTTGAGTATAAGTTCTTGCACGGACATATGTTTTCATATCTCTTGGATATAGGCCTAGGAGTGGAACTGCTGGATTATGTATGATAACTCTGTGATTAATATTTTGTAAAACTGTTAAACTGTTTTACAAAGTGACAGCATCATTTTCTATTCCCACCAGTAATATAGGAAGGTTACAATTTTTCCACATCCCCAATAATAAATAAAGTAATTCTTTCTCATAAACACCTTAAAATGATCACATTCAGAAATTTAATGTTGATTTAAAATTAATAAGCAACTCTTATCTAACGTAGTACCATTATTTAAATTTCAATTGTCCCAGTAATGTTCATCCTGGTGTGCTTGCAAAGCTGGAGGTAACAATCTGTGTAATTACAGTTGTTTTGCTTCCCTTTTCCAATGTACTTCCAGTCTGGAAAAAAAAAAAAAAAAGCAAAATGTTATCTTGTTCTATTTCCATTTTGTTTAGAGCTGAAGTGGAAGGTATTGCTATCTCCCCTCTATGATTTTCTTCAGCCTCTCCTTTCTAAGCCCAGGGACTTCCAACTGGAAATCATTAATAAGAAGTCTCAGGATTCTGTAGCCTTATTTTATCTCCTGTTATTTTTTGGTGGGAGATTAGCTCCACAGGAATCTTATCTTTTCTTCTGTTACTTTCCCTGTCTGTAATTTTTCTAAAATCATTGATAATATCTGTTTTCTTTGATAATTTCCTAAGCTGCTGCTTATAAATATGTGTCTGAATTTTAAACAGTTGCTTGTTTACATTATTTTAGATATTAAAACCTGGAGGTTTTGTGATTTGGCTTCTTTCACAAAGTGTATTACTAATTCTTTTAATCTTAAAAATTGTGTCACCTAATATAAAAAAAAAAAAAAGCCCCAGGAATTTACCCAGTGCCCTGGGTATATATACAGGAGACATAATTAAGGTGTATTGATATTTACAATGGGTGGGGGGAGATATATAGGTATTTTAAGAAGGGATAAAATAAGAAGAATATTTTCCAGGTTTTTGGAAAATGTAATATTAAAAAAAAAAATCTGTTTACATGTTGTTCCTTCATGAGAATAGATTTACTAAATTTCTTTACTCATAATTATTGATTATAAAAGATTATTTGCACTCACCTTTACAACAGTTACGTGTTGTAATACAAAAAAAAAAAGGGAAAGAAACAACCTACTTTTCCTTAAAAAAAAAGGAAAATTACTTTCAGCACCTATGTCAGATGGTGTAATATTTCACAAATGCTGATAAGGCTGGTTTGTAATTTTAGCTAAATCCAAAAATTGCTTAATGACACAATCCTATATCCAAAGTCGAGACAACTTAAAAAATTCGGGAGATAAAAAAGGGATGAACTGCTGTTATAAGGTACTCAAAACCTATTATTCCTTATTGCATATCACAGTACAGGAGCTATCTCATCTGTCACCTGCCTCCAGGCAAAATTGCACCTAATCTCTCAGAGAGATGAGTCTCTTCAATTCTTAAAATCCTTCTGGAAAGTAGATAACACAAGTCCTCTTAATGTCAATAAAAATTAATCAGGAAGCTCTTCTCTGCATCTGACCCTTCTTATCATGTATTATTATGTATTAAGCCCCTTTTCTCTTGTACAATTCAAACAGAAGCATCTGTAATTAGGAAAATGAATATTTGAGCAAATAGTGCAATTTCCCACTCATTTGGGCTTTCTAAAGTAACACTAATGTGGAGTAAACCTTTAAGAGAAAAGATGAATGGCAGTTATAGTTTACAAAACTTTTGTAATCATAGGAAACAGTAAAGGACACAGCTAGGAGAAAATTAGTCAGAAAAGACTTCAAAAATTGGATTATTTATGACAAAGTGGGAAAGGGAATGAGGTGATAAAAAGATGAGAACTAATAGAACGGTCTTGAGTCAAGAATGTATAGAAAGGATGTATAATTTAGATTAAATATGAAAAATGAGGTAGAAAAAAGAAATATATTCTTAGGTGACTTGAGGATTACCTTAGAGAAGAAAATTGAGCAAAAGTGTATAGGAATGTGTGTGTTTGTGAATGTATCAGTTATGAATATATTCTCTCTTGCTGTGACCAAAAGGTGCATTTTTACGTCACTCTTCCTCATTGTCTCCCTATTTTAAGTTAATATCACTATGCAAAAATCTGACTATAGAAATCTAGTATACCAATATCTAATTTACAAACCTGTGTATTGGTATACAGATAATATTTCATCAATTTAACACTACTTTCAATTTCCAATTACTTGATTAGGAAGTTTCTGAGTGCATGCATGAGTGAATTCAACACTATATTTTTTTTTCCCCTCAGTTTGCAAATTTTGTGCACTAGGCTTTCAGAGAATATCATGCTTTACTTTATGTTAACTAAAATATAAAGGACATCCATACTAATTTATATCACATTTGTGCATTTAAAAAAGTCTCAAAAGCAAATTTGCCAATGTTGCTTTTCCTGCTGAAATAAAAAAAAAAAAACAAGTAAGTTATTTCCTGTTGCTCTTTCAGTCAGATACCAGGCTTGGTGAAATGTTAACTTAATTATGCATTTGTCAAATTATGAACTGCCTGTAATTAATAAGCCTCTGCTTTTTTCTCCTTCCATACAATGAATAATCAATAATTCTAATGACAGTATTCATGGATGAAATAAATGAAAGGACACACTCAAGCTCTATAGTGGATCAATAGAACAGAAATAATAAGTATGTAATAGAATCGGATCCTTTTAAAAACTACAGCCTTGTGGATACTTCTTTTTTCCATTGCAAAATATCAGCACCTTACCCAAATTAACCTAGGTCGATATAATATTCATGCCGATAAAAATTAATTTGAAAACTTTCCATCCTAATGAAAGCTGATTATAATATTAAATGTTTGTTTTATATAATACATCTTAATGTAATTGTGAATACAAAAACATATTTGTTGTTGTTAGGTGCCATCAAGTCAGTTTTGACTCATAGTGACCCTATGTACAAAAGAACAAAACACTGCCCGGTCCTGTGCCATCCTCACAATCGTTATGCTTGAACCCATTCTTGCAGCCACTGGGTCAATCCATCTCATTGATGGGCTTCGAATTTTTCGCTGGCCTTCTACTGTACCAAGCATGACGTCCTTCTCCAGGAACTGATTCCTCCTGATAACTTGTCGAAAGTATGTGAAATATAGTCTTAACATCCTTGCTTCTGAGGAGCATTCTGGTTGAACTTCTTACAAGACAGATTTGTTCGTCCTTTTGGCAATCCATGGCATATTAAATATTCTTCTCCAACACCACAATTCAACGGTGTCAATTCTTCTTTGGTCTTCCTTATTCAATGTCCAGCTTTCACATGCAAATGCAGCAATTGAAAACACCATGGCTTGGGTCAGGAGCACCTTAGTCTTCAACTCAACTTCCTTTCAACACTTTAAAGAGGTCTTTTGCAGCAGGTTTACCAAATGCAATGTGTCTTTTAATTTCTTGCCTGCTACTCCCACGAGTGTTGATTGTGCATCCAAGTAGAATGAAATCCTTGACAACTTCAATCTTTTCTCCGTTTATCACATGACGTTGTTTATTGATTCAGTTGTGAGGATTTTTGTTTTCTTTATGTTGAAGTGTAATCCATACTGAAGGCTGTGTTCTTTGATATTCATCAGTAAATGCTTTAAGTCCTCTTCACTTTCAGCAAGCAAGGTTGTGTCATACGCATAACACAGGTTGTCAATGAGTCTTCTTCCGATCCTGATGCCCTGTTCTTCATATAGTCCAGCTTCTCGGAATATTTATTTAGCATATAGATTGGATAGATATAGTGAAAGGATATCATATACACACACCTTAATACATTACCTATATTTAATATATCATTTTAACTTTGAAGACTCTCTTTAGGAGAAAATATGCATTTTAATAATCCATTTTTTAAATTTAATGATTATCAAAGCCTGTATGATATGTGCCCAGTACTACACTAACCTCTGAGAAGATGAAAATTGACTTCTAAGAGACTTTGTCTTTAGGGACTTGACAGTTTCTGTAAATGTAGACAAGCAGGAAATCTACCGCTCCTCCCATTTCCATGAAAATGGAAGCCATATTTGAAACATTGTAAATGTTAAGTGCCTTTTAGTGGTTTTTATTTTTTAAATTATTAGTAAATTATAAGACTTTTTGTGCAATATGTGTTAAATGACACTCACCTCCAGAAAAAACCTGAATGTAATTAACACTATACACACACTTAAATATTACATATGTGACATATGTGTGTGCATAAGTGTATATATATGTTCTGTATGTTAGATATTTATGTTATACCATATACAATATGGGACCCTGGTGGTGTAGTGGTTAAGTGCTATGGCTGCTAACCAAAAGGTTGGCAGTTTGCATCCACCAGGTGCTCCTTGGAAACTCTGTGGAACAGTCGTACTCTGTCCTATAGTGTCGATATGAATCAGAATTGACTTGACATCAGTGAGTTTGGTTTTGGGTTTATATACAATATGGGAGCCCTGGTAGCTCAATGGTTAAGAACTCAGCTGTGAACCAAAAGGCTGGCAGTTCAAATTACCAGCTGCTTCTTGGAAACCTTTGGGGCAGTTCTACTCTGTCCTTCAGGATCACTGTGAGTTAGAATCAACTCCACGGCACTGGGTTTCAATGGGTTTAGTGGCATAGTGGTTAAGTGTTCAGCTGCTAACCAAAAGGCTGGCAGTTTGAATCTACCAGTCACTCCCTGGAAACCCTATGGGCAGTTCTGTTCTGTCCTGTCCTGTAGGATCGCTATGAGTTGGAATTGACTGGATGGCACCAGGTTTGGTTTTTGACTTTATATACAATATGTATAAACTATATAGAGCACTATATATATTATACATATATTTTGTATAGTCTACCTAATAAAAATAAAGTTCAGTATACTTAATTTTTCTGTTATAAATATATCCATACTTATACTTGCCCCCATAATTATGACATTACCAAGAATCCTTGGAAATAATGGGCAAGAGATCAAATATATGTTTCAGAATGTAAGGCTATATGGACAGTCTTCATTCACCAAATGCTTATCAGGTCCACAAATTCCCAATCTGTGTTAGAAGTTGTGAATAAAATGATAAACACAAGTCTATTCTTGTCCTAAACATGTTCAAAATTGAGTGGGGTCGATGTGAAATAAAATTCAATAATAATGTGGACAAGAAATAACAATTTAGATGTAGGTACAGAGAGCTGTGAAAATTGCTTAAACAACTCAATCTGGTAACGATTATGTAAGAATCTATACAATAAATGTCATTCAATTTAATTATTGGAAGAAAAACAGATATAAGCAACTTTTAAAAGCAGAGTAATTTTTTTTTTGGAAAAGAGAACAAAACCAAAACTAAAAAAAAAAAAAAAAAGGGAGAGAGTGGGAATGAGGTAAATTGCTAAATTATTCACAAAAGCCTTTACATAATACTTTGGTATTCAAGCAAGAATTATTTTTTGCTTTTGATCTCTAAGTGTCACAAAGATGATGACAAGTGTCCTTGTTCTTCAAGTCCAGTTATAATCACTATTGAACCATTTTTTTCAGAATGTAATGACAAGCTAAGTGCTAAAATTAACACAAAACTGAGAAACAAAAACTTCCATATCTTTTGCCAACTCATGACTTATCCAAATCCCTAAGTTGTCATGTTTTAAGAGCTAATGATTACAGCAAAAAATGTTCTGTCAAATCAAATATGAAATTGACAAAAAAGTGCTTAATTCTCCTACTCTGAGAACGTCAATGCCAAAGAGCATGGCTAATTTAAATAATGATTTGCTCACTTACAGAATAAATTGTCTTTACTTTTAGAATATTCCAAATGATGGAAACAGTAAACTGAACTAATATTTTTGTCCTTGAAAGTCCTTTTTAAATATTTCATTCACAATAAAATTAGCATGCTAAAGAATGTATTTTAAAAATGTTATAAGTGCTTGAAAAGTAAGATTCAGTTCTGATGATAAACCACTTTCCAACTAAGTTGTATGATTATCAAACTGTGTATAGCTCAGGTTATAACTGTATGTGCAAAACGAAAGAAGCATCCCTAAATCAGTTGCATACTACAGGCATGGATAAATGTATACAGCTATTACTTTGGGAAAATCCATAGTCTACAAAACAACTATTTATAACTCCTATGGCCTTTTTTTTTTTTTTTATGGCCTAGAATCCATTCTTTCTGGTCCACTGAGTTTAATCAGAATGTTGAGGACATAATGCATTCTTCTTTGACATTATTCAAGATTATTTTGGAATTTCCAAATATCCTATGGTCAAAATATCCAGGCCATCTAGTCAATAAAATATCAAGGTCAATGTCACATTTTGGAGATTGAATTTTTTTTTTCCATTACCCAATTTTTTCTTAGATTAACATGCACTATCTTTTTTTTTTCTTTCTTTCTTATGTAAAATCTAAGCATACAACCTCATGCTGATTTTACTAAGGAAATATATTAGCATAATTTAAGATTACAGAAGCATATGGAACAAAATTCAAATACTAGCAAAAGAGTTAACAAACTCTTTGGCCTTTAAAATGTCTTTTCTAAACCTTAAAATTTTCCATATGTAATATATATTCATAAAAGTCACTTAAAGATAATGTTACCATGTATTTCAGTACACTAAAACATCATTCTATGGCTATTTGTGAATACATATATATATATATATATGTATGGAAACCCTAGTGGAGTAGAGGTTAAGTGCTATGGCTGCTGACCAAAGGGTCAGCAGTTTGAATCTGCCATGTGCTCCTCGGAAACTCTATGGGGCAGTTCTACTCTGTCCTACAGAGTTGCTATGAATCGGAATAGACTCGATGGCACTGGGTTTTTGTTTTTGTTTTTTTTTTGGTGTAAATATATATATATATATATATATTTTATATATATGTAGGTTTTCAGAATTGCCTTCTGCTCCCTGCTCACTGTACTTTTGTTACTGGAGGATTGGCCCAAGATAATCTCAGAATGTGCTTGCCAAATAAAGTGCAGTATTCAAACACATTAAATGTGATCTACTCTAGTAATGACCTAGATGGTATTTCAGTTCAAGCCATGTATAATAAGAATATTCTTGAATTATTTAAGGTAAAATTAGTTTCTTAACTAGTAAATTCTTAAATCACAGACCAAATGAGTTTTCCTAATCAATAATCTGCATTGTTCTTCAGGGATTCAGGAAGACTTAAATTCCTCCATCTTCAATCTGTAGCCATAATAGATTTGCCCTAGGTGTCAATCAACATTTTTATAAATATGAAAGAAGAGAATAAGAAAGCCCTGAGAGCTTTATTTCTTGTCCATGCCTAGAATAGGTGAATATTATTTCTCCCTACATTCTGTTGGTAAGAACTCAGTTACATGCCATATCAGATAGCAGAAAGAATTGGGGGGGAAAAAAAAAAAGAAGTCTATTTGTATGCTCTGTAGAAAAAGAAATGGGTTTGTATTAAAATTTGTTCTTCTGGTCACTCTTCATTCCCAAACAAAAAGCACTCTCCACCCTCCTCATATGACAGAGAAACTCAAAGTGCCATCAGTCACTGCTGGACTAGTATTTCTACATAAAGCATAACATTTCTATCAGGTTCAAATGACACTCTCATACTCCACTGTTCTGGAACAGGGGTCTGCAAACTAGAGTCCAAATCATACTTTTCGTGCATAACATTTTACCAGAGTACAACCATACACACTGTTTACACGTTGTCTATAGATACTTTCACACTACATGGCAGAGTTAAGCAGAGTTGAGTAGTTGTGAAGGAGACTGTATGACCCAGAAGACTAAAATAATTACAATCTGATCTTGTATGAAAAAGTTTGTCAACTCCTATTCCAAAGAAAAAGTTATTTGCCTACCCAATATACAATGTTAGCGAAGGGATAAGGTATCTGTCACCTCTCATCCCACCCACCCAAAACACATACACACAAAACTTATTAAAAGCAAAGAGAAAAATTGGATTTTTGTTGTTATTGTTGTTGTTGTTACTGCCAGGTATTTTGACAACTTTTCCTTGCCAGTGGGAGGAATTTCCAATTTGACCTTGAGTTTGTTCTTTGTGAAGTACTTATTCGTTCGTTGTTTTGCAGTTCCTTTGACTCTACTCTCTGGAGTAAAATAATGAAGGTAATGGAGTCCAAGGTTGGCGCCAACATTAAATGCCTAGGCTGCTAACCAAAAGTTTGGGTGTTCAAATCCAACCAGAGGCACCTCAGAAGAAAGGTCTGGAAATGTACTTCAAAAAAAAAACTCAGCTATTGAAAACCATTTGGAGCACAGTTCTACTCTTATACATATGGGGTCGCTATGAATTGAAACAACTCCATGGCAACTAGTTTTTGTTTTTCTGGAATGAGGGTAATCGGGAGTTTGTTGTCCTTGGGGGCTAAAAAGTTTCCCAGTCTCACTTAATGCCTAAGCTAGTTAAAGAGCCAGGTTTTGTTTTAGTGTGTGTATGGGGGGGCGGGATTTGTTTCTTTGGGAAAACATTAAAAAAATGGAAATGATCAGTTTTTGTTTGATTTTATTGTTATAATAAAGAACTCCCCAAATTTCAGTAGCTTTTAACATCCACCAATTTTTTATTTCTTGATCTATTGCCTCTGAGTAGTGAGTCTGTTGTATTTCTCTGATCCTTCATCAAGTTGCAGATAGGCTGCAGGTCAGCATCACTGTTCATTTTTCTAGGGTCCAGCCTAAAGTAGCAGTTTCTATTTGGGATGCCACATGATGGTGGCATACGGAAAACAGCAAAAGAGTTGATTGGAATGTACAATGGCTTTTAAAGCTTTTGCTGTGACATATCATATGTTATGTCCATTTGCATTCTACTGGCCAAAACAAACTCAGTGTGATTGGAGCAGGAAGGTGTACGCAATCCACAGAAAGCTCTGAAAGTCACGTGGCAATGAGTCATGGTTGTTCAGTCCTGCTATGTAGGTGAGGGGTAGTCAAAACCACAATACTATCTCACTCTATACTTTGCTGATCTATTTGCTTCCAATTATGTCTTTGCACTAGAAGTTACAAAGTTCTCACTTAAACGTTATTCTCATGGTTTACTTAACTCCTTGTTTATGTATTCAAATACCTATTCCATCCAGGTTAATAGCAACTACCCTGAAGCCATTAAAGTTGAGAGTTAAGAACTCAACCCTAATTTAATCTTTGCTGCAAAGCTGAGTCTTAATGGGCTTTCCCGTACTGTTTCCTGGGTAGAGATGCAACAGGCTTTTCTAACCTTTTAAGGGCACACTCTTCATATTCTTTTTTATTTCTGCTTCATTACCAGCAATGCCTTTCCTGAAATAATTTTTTTTTTTTTAAATAAATGCCTAATAAGACTCTGGTAATTTTTTAACAAGCCACACCCACTGCCAACAATCTGTTTTCCTACTATTTTCTCAAGAGCTACACATAACGAAGGACTTGGGGCCTTTTCAATAGCTGCTTAATTAATTTTCCTTGAGAAATAAAAAAGCATGTTGTTGCTGGACAGTCTAAGTTCTCAGAGATCCTGCAGGTTGTCTAGTTTGATGTACTCTCTCTATGGATGAGCCACTATGAGTTTTTATCATATGGCTTACTCAACTTTTTATACAATTTTCAGGAATAGAATTGAGAGAAAATTCTTATTTGTTATATTCCAGACTTCTTTCTTTTATTACATGTTTTTGAGGTCATTATTTTAAAAAGGGAGGAGCCCTCGTGTCACAGTGGTTAAAGCACTTGGCTGCTACCCATAACGTTGTTTATTAGGACCCATAAGTCACTCTGCAGGGTAAAGATGTGGCAGTCTGCTTCCATAAAGATTTATAGCCTTGAAAATCCTATAGGGCAGCCTTACTCTGTCCTGTAGAGTCACTATGAGTTGAAATCAACTCAAGGGCAGTGAATATTTTAAAGAGCTATATGATTCCAAAACTTGAAACTCTAGAAGTGTATTTGGGGAAATGGATAAAACACTATTAATACTAAGGTTGTTAAAGAGAAACCCATTTGCACTGCTTTACATAGGAGCACAGCTAACCATTGACCAAGCAAGGAATATCGCCCCCTACAATAAAGTAATTAGTTTCTAGCATGACTTTATTTGCATGGGCACCTAAACAATTTTGAACCATATTCCAATGCCAAAATTAATTTTTGTCCCATACAGATATCTTGCTCTCTTTAGCCTGTGAAATATGATTTTCTCATGAAGCAGGCAGATTTTCCTGGAGTTAACATGTGCTAAGTTCAGAAATATTATCCATCACAAAGAATGCAGTGGAAAGGACAAAAGTATTGACATCAATATAAACGAAATTGTAACAAAGAATAAAACTGATTTATACAGTGAATCCTCAAAGATATCATCCATGATGTTGTTGTTGCATGCCATCAAGTTGATTCTGGCTCATAGCAACCCTATAGCTACCCGATTGCTAGGTGCCATGAAGTCAGTTCCTACTCATAGCAACCCTATATACAACAGAACAAACACTGCTGCGTCCTTTGCCAACCTCACAGTCATTGTTATTCTTGAACCCATTGTTACAGCCACTGTGTCAATCCATCTCATTGAGGGTCTTCCTCTTTTTTTGCTGACACTCTACTTTACCAAGCATGATGTTCTTCTGCAGGGAATGATCCCTCCTGATAACATGTCCAATGTATGTGAGACATAGTCTCATCATCCTTGCTTCTAAGGAGCATTCTGGCTGTACTTATTCCAAGACGGATTTTTGTGTTCTTTTGGCAGTCCATGGTACATTTAGTATTCTTTGAGAACAACACAATTCAAAGGCCTCGATTCTTCTTCAATCTTCCTTATTCATTGTCCAGCTTTCACATGCATATGAGATGATTGAAAACATCATGTCTTGAGTCAGGTGCACCCTAGTCCTCAAGGTGACATCTTTGCTTTGTAATGTTTTAAAGAGGTCTTTTGCAGCAGATTTGCCAATGCAATGTGTCTTTTGATTTCTTGACTGCTGCTTCACATGGGTGCTGATTGTGGTTCCAAGTAAAGTGAAATCCTTGACACCTTCAACCTTGTCTCCATTTATCATAATGTTGCTGATTGGTCCAGTTGTGAGGATTTTTGTTTTCTTTGTGTTCAGGTGTAATCCACACTGAAGGCTATGTTCTTTGATATTCATCTGTAAGTGTTTCAAGTCCTCTTCGTTTTCAGCAAGCAAGGTTGTACCATCTGCATAATGCAGGGTGTTAATGAGGCTTACTCCAATTCTGATGCCCTATTCTTCTTCATATAGTCCAGCTTCTCAGATTATTTGCTCAGCATACAGATTGAATAAGTATGATGAAAGGATAAAACTCTGACACACACCTTTCCTGACTTGAAACCACGCAGTATTCCCTTGTTCTGTTCCAACGACTGCCTCTTTATCTATGTACAAGTTCCTCATGAGCACAATTAAGTGTTCTGGATATAGTGGCTCTATATCCATGATGCAGCCCTGGTAGCACAGTAGTTAAAAGCTCCACTGCTAACTAAAATGTTGGCAGTTTGAATCCAACAGTCACTCCTTGGAAACCATATGGGGCAGTTCTACTCTGCCCTATAAAAAAAAAAATAGGGTAACTATAATTCAGAATTGACTCGATCTCAAGGGGTTTGGTTTGGTTTTGGTTTATATCCATGATATTTTCCTTTATTAGTTAAGGAGACAGAGGCTTTATATAAATGTATGGCACTATGTAAAATTAAGATAAAGTTGAAAGAGCACCAGTTATTAATGTTTCTTTCATTTATAACTTACTCTCTGCATTTTACCTGTTGTTGTTCTTAGAACACTGTAAATGCTTGTCATCTATGGATGTCCCCTAATACCATCAGAATAATTTCCAGATTCCAAAATGGGGATTTTTATAATCTGACTCAGAAATATCTGAAACATAAGAAATTTCTCTTGCTGGTATAGTTTATCTTGCAGACATTTTGAGTTGGACTATCATCTTTGGAAACCCTGGTGGAGTAGTAGTTAAGTGCAACGGCTGCTAACTAAAAGGTCTGCAGTATTTGAATCTACCAGGTGCTCCTTGGAAACTCTATGGGCAGTTCTACTCTGCCCTGTAAGGTCACTATGAGTTGAAATCGACTCAACGGCAATGGGTTTTTCTGGGGGGAAGGGGGGAGGGGGGTATCATCCTTTACCTTGAACTATGATTTACCTGGATAATGTGGGTTTAAGTTTTATGATTAGTCTTTAATTATTTCATTGAGTTATAATTTACATGAACTAAAAACATATCTTGTCTATAGCTCAATATATGTTATACGTGTATATATATCAATGTTAAACTAAAGATCATTTATATCCTCCCAAAAGTTCCATTGTGACCCTTACTGAAGAGGTAAATTCCATTATTTTATTTATTTTTATTTAGATTTACTGTTTATATCTAAGCTTAATATTTAGTCTTTTAAATTTCATTTACTGTCAAACTCTAAAATTGCATTCAAAAAGAAAAATGAAGTGGATTTATTTATTGCAAGATCATTGTTTATGTTTTATTTTCTAATATGAAGAACAATCAGGGAAGTTCCACTGTTGTCCATTCCTTGTAGCAGATCTATATATATGTGTGTGTGTGTGTGTGTGTGTGTGTGTACATATATACATCTGGTACCATTTTTCTTTTGTCTGAAAGTCTTCTTAATTTTTTTTTTTTCTGTAGTATGTGTCTGCTGCTGATGAATTATTTCAGTTTTTGTGTGTCTGAGAGACTTTATTTCACCCCATTTTTGGAAGATATTTTTGCTGCATGTGGAATTCTGAGTTGACAGCTTTTGGGGTTTATTTTTCTTTCAGTAATTTTTACTTTACTCATGTCGTTCCACCGTATTCTTGTTTACATTTTTTTTCTGGAGATAAATCTGATATTCCCCTTATATTGATTACTTTGTACATAATTGGTTGCCTCCCCTTCCTCGCACCCCTGCTTGCTTTTAAGATTTTCTCTTTATCACTGGTTTAGAACAGTTTGATTATGATGTGCCTTGGTGGTGTTTTCTCTACATTTCTTGTGCTAGGGATTCATTGATCTTCCAGGGTCAGTGGGTTAGGAGTTTTCATTCAGTTTGGGAAATTTTCAGGCATTGTTTATTCAAATATTTTCCTGTGTTGCTCCCTCCTCTTTATCTGAGATTCTACTTACACGGATATCAGGCAACTTGTATTTTTTCCTGTAAATCTCAGCTTCTGATCATTGCTTTTGATTTCCTTTCCTTTCTGTTTTCCATTTTGCATAGTTTCTATTGTTGTATTGATTTCTCTCACTATGGGAAAGATAAGAAATATATGATTATGAAATATCCATTTTTTTTTTCTGATAGGGCTTAATCACTCATTTCTAAAGTATAGAAATTTCAGCTTAAAACATTAAATTACTTTTAGATGTATGCATTCTTCCACTAAATAACTATGAACTGGACAAACCACTTAAATTATCAGTGCCTGAGTTTCTCATCTATAACCTTTAACATTTCCCTTCTGAACTTCCTCTGCTTTTCAAACTCTTTTCCTTAGAACACTAGGTTTCCTTGGATTTTTAAGTAAGATATCAGTCATCACACAACCAGTGTTCCAACTCCCTTATCTGTCTTAAGCTAGAGTGGCTTTGTAATTTTTTTTTTTTATTCTTGGTTTCGACAAGCACTGATTTTTAAAAGACTATTGTTATCATTATTATTACTACTGAATACATCAGCTCTTAACTGTTTTTATTTTTTCTGAAATCATCTGATTAGAAACTCAAAACAAAGAAGCATTTGATTTTTCCTCATATAACAGGTTATAGTTTCTGGAGCTAAACAGAAAACTCCAGACTCTTATCTCTCAACCTATTTGTTGCAGATGGATTCTTTGTTACTAATAATGACCCCAGAGTGTCTTCATATCTTGATTTCCATATGTTTGTCTCATCATTATACCACCAATATACACAGAATTCTTAAAATTTGACTTTTGTGCATGAACCTGCTGTCCTGTGTTCCTTCATGGCCAGTCACTTGTTACAAAAATACTCTTTTGTTATTCATTCTGTATAAGAATCTGCACTTACTTGCTTCTCGGAATGCAAAACAATAAAAGTACAGTTATAACTGCAGTGATGTTCAGTGTCTGGGAGGGGATGAGGTACATGCAAACATTTGCTTTTATTTTTTAACAGCATATTCTAATAAGTCCCATAATGTAGATGAATAAATGTTTCGAGTGTACAAAAATAGATTGTGATCTCTTTAAATGAATACTTGGGTGTTCAAGAAAGACTTCAAAGAGAAAGCAACATCTGTGTTAAGTCTCAAAAGCGGTGACAGAGTTTTCCTTGTAAAGGAAAGTTAGCTACTGAGTGACTATAGTTTTTCTGCTTTAACTTCGGTTCTGATAAACTGGATATTTTGCTGTGAAATGAGTAATGAAGACCATGGAAAGAGTGATTTAGAATTATTTATAGTAGCTAACATGTCATTAAGTCCCCAGAATGGACTGGCATAAGCATAAGTTACACTCACACACTGGTGCATGTTCATATTGCTGATAAGCCTGAGCAAGTTACCGTGTGCGTTTTTTATTACAAATCAGTACTTTCATTGTGAAAGAATTTATTGTCATTACTACCAAAATGACTATATTGAAATGTATATATTATTTACAAAAATGGAAAAATAAACAGCTTTCCAACATACAATTGTGTATATATACAATATCTACCATAAAATCTACTTATTAAGTGGCCTAATAAATATGTTTACATCTATTTCAATAACAGCCCTGATATTTTCTATAAACAGGAACAAAGTAACTATATTGCCACGACATTTTCTTTTATGTTTTTCTATTAGAAAATCAAAATATGTTACACAGTCACTATTTCTTTATGACATATATTTTTCTTGGTGGATCATATGTTGTTAAATAGAGAATACACATTTTGTGTGTGTGTATAAATATTTGGCATTACAAGACCTTACAGTAGGGACCTCCGTATTGGGCAGATCTCTGTTTAAATCCTGGCATTGAGGGAATTGAGACTCAAATTCTTCAATAACATAATTCAAACTTAATACACAAACCCTACAGTTATTATACAAGTTAAAAAGAAGGTATTAGAGATAAATATATGTAAAACTGTCTAAAAAAGAACCTAACACATATTTAGTATTTAAATAGTGTAACTACTAAAAAGCAGAGGGTTAGCAAAGAAGAGGAAGACCTTCAACAAGATGGATTGACACAGTGATTGCAACAATGGGCTCAAACATAGCACTGATTGTGAGGATGGAACAAGACCAGGCAGTGTTCCCTTCAGTTGTACATAGGATCACTATGAGTAGGAACTGACTCGAAGGCACCTAACAATGTAACTATTATTGCTAAACAATTCTTAAAGTGATATTATTTGAAAAAGAGATTTTAATGGGAGCAACAATTATTAGATACCTAGATTTTGTTTTCTAAGCAAGCATAAACCACATAAAATATAAACCTAATAAAAATATTGAGGCAACATAAATGTGTAATATACACTGCATAATATCCATATAGATCATCAATCCTCTCATTTCTTCAATTTGAATTTTACTTATTGAATATTTACTATGCGCCAGACACCAATATAAGCATGTAGAATAATCAGAAATCAAAATGATGACCTTTGTGCTTATGGTACTTAAATTCTATGGTTAAATAACAGACACAATTCAAAATAAGTTATAAATTAGATTATAATAAATGCAATAAAAAACATAACAGTGTAAGAGAAAATGGGAGAACTGGAGGGTGTTGAATCTTAAAGCAGGTTATGATGGTCGACCACACTGAGAGATTATATTTGAGTAAAGGAAGTGATGACATTAGTCATGTAACTATCTGGAGGACGAATATTCAGGCAGCAAGGACCTATTGTGTAAAAGCCCTAAGGTGGGAATAAAGCAATATATTCCAGGAATGTTAAACAGATCATGTTGGTTAGAGTAAGAAGGAGAAAAAGAAAAAAAAAAGATCAACGAAGTAATTATAGTGGTGTGTGGAAGGGAGAGTTCCAAATCATGCAGGATCTTATAGGCCTTGGACTTGTACTCAAAGTTAAAGAATATTTGGACTTGTATTCAAAGTTAAATGACAAGCCTTTGGAAGATTCTGAACTTTAATGGGTATGAGCAAACGTAGGCTTTTAAAGGATTACTCTGGTTGTTATGTTGAACATGTCAATAGAAGAGGTGCAAAAATAGGAATAAAATCACCAATTCGGAGGTTACTGAATACTGGGAGAGAGGTGATGGGAGCAAGGAGAAAGATGATAATGGGGAAAATGGTGGTAAATATTTAGATTCTAGATACTCTGTTACAGGTGTAAACAAAAAGAATTTCCTTATGGATTGGTTATGGTCTGAGAAAAGTAAAAGGGAGAGCCAAGTATGAGGCCAATATTTTTTGAATTGACTAATGGCAAAAATGCTGTCGCGAGTAACTAAAATGGCTGTGGATGACAAAAGGTTGTTGTTTTTGTTAGGTACGATTGAGTCTATTTTCAACTCATAGTAACCCAACATGACAAAGTAGAACTGCCCCGTAGGGTTTTCTAGGCTATAGTCTTTATGCAGATCTGCTGAGTGGATTCTAACTGCCAACATTTTTGTTAGCAGCCTAGTGCTTAAGTGATTGATAGATGGAAAAGTTTAGCAGAAGAAATATATGAAGTTCAGTTTCAACGGAGATATCTATTAGATGCCCAAGTGGAAATCTAAAACAGACAGTTAGCTACATAAGTCTATATTTAGGGTTTAAAGTTTAAGCTGCTGGTGATATATGTGGAAGTCATTGTTAAATAAATGCTATTTTAAGCCATTAATTTGAATGAGAGAACAAGTGAGTGAACTAGATAAAGAAGTGAGAGCAGGAGTACTCCATTAAGAGGTTAACAACAACAAAAAAAATAACTAGCAAACAAAATTGAGGAATAGTGACCAGAAAGTAAGAAGAAAACCAGGAATGTGCTATATTCTAGAAACTAACAAAGAGAATTTCAAGGAGAAAGTAATGATCTACCAGGTCTAATTAGAATGAAACATAGAACATAAAAAATGACATGCATATAACCAGGACCTAAGTCTGGCCAATGGTTTAACTATGTGGAGGTTATTGGTGACCTTGACAAAAGCAAGTTTAATGTGGTGGCTGGGTGAAAGAGTGTAATGAGTTTAAGAGAGAAAGGGAGCAGTGTGTTTCTAGTCATTGAGCACACACAATGAAAATGAAAAATTCAGCAGCAAGAAGGAAGCAAAGGAACACTACCTAGGAAGGGATAGTTGGCTGGAGTGAAAACATTGAGCAAACATTTTGTAAAGGCATCCAGTCCCCAAGGCATTCTAGTGGATTTAGGGTGGCATCTCAATGTGATTTTCACTGGCTTTTCTTTAAATTCTAATGACATCAAAGTTCTTACTCTTTCTGTATTGCACATGACGAAGTGTCTTCAAAATCTTTACTCGTTATTAATGGATTGCCTCTTCTCTTATTATTGTGTTATATTAGTGTTATGCATTCTGCACAAAATTCCTTTATCAGTTATATGTTTGATAATATTTTCTTCCAGTCTGTGATTTGACATTTCCTTTTCTCAACAGTCTCTTTCAAAGAGAAAAAGTATTTTATTTTGAGCAAGTCTGATTTATTATTGTTTCCTATATTCAGGAGTATTTGTATTTTATCTATGTTTCCGTCTAGAAGTTTTATAGTTTAAGCCCTACACTAAGTCTATAATTCATTTATATTTGAATTTTGTTTATGGTATGAAGTAAGGGTGAAGGTTCATGTTGTTTTAATGATATTAAGTTGTTCCAGTACAATTTGTGAAAGACCTTACTTTGACCAATTGAATCAAATTGGCACCTTTGTCAAAAATATATGTATGGACCTATTTCTGAACTTTCTATTCTAACTCACTAACCATCATGTTTACCCTGATATCATTACCATATTGTTTTGAGTTCTATACCTTAAGAGTGAGTCTGGTAATCAGGTATCACATGTCTTTAAAAAAAAAAAAATGCACAGGCCTTTTGGCTATCAAGGTTTTTTGTACTTGCATATGAATTTTAGAATAAGCTTCTTAATTTCATCCAAAAAGCTTTCTTGGATTTAATTGGAATTGCAATAAACTTGTAGATCAGTTTAGTGAGAATTTGCATTTTAATAATATTGGGCTTCAGATCCTTAACTATGATAGTTTTCTGAGCAATATTTTACAATTTTCAGGATGCCAGTTTGCATACATTCTGTTATGTATATCCTTAGGCACTTTATAATTTGATGACATTTTAAAAAGATTGTTTTTTAGTTGAAGTTGAATTTTATGTTTAATATTAATTATCATATGTTTTAATTTTTAGCTTCCAACTTATTCTGCTAGCTATAAAGGGAAATTGATTTTTGGTATGAACCTTGCTTCCTGTGACCTTAGTAGGGTGGCTTTTTAGTTCTAGTAGCTTCACTGTAGAATTCTTCAGATTTATAAGTATTTATTATTATGATTGCATTATTTAAAATTTAATAGAATTTCAGAGTTTCCTTTCCAATCTATATGATCTTTATTTTTTTTCTAACATGATTCCATTGACTAGGACATCCAGTCAGGTGAACACTGGGACCTAGTACTTTGGGAGCTACCCTGCCCCAGAATTAAGTTAGAAGCAACACCTCAGTCAGAGGCCCAGATCTACCCTCAAGCAGTGCAACCTCAGGGCAGCAGGCCCTTGGGAGCAGGGTTGAGACCCCTACCCTGGGTTGCCACTCTGGTTTCAATACTCAGGGCAAAAACAGTCAGATAGAGAAAGATAATTTTAATTCCTAGTTTGCAGTGTGCTTGTGTGCATGTGTGTGTGTTTCAATTATTAGAAATGGATGTTGACTGTTGTCGAGATCTTTTCTGCATCCATTGAGGTTTTTATTTACTTATTTTTCTTTAGTCTGTTATAACGGTGAATGATATTGATAGATGATAGGTAGACAGATAGGTAGATAGTTTTTTTTTTTTTTTAAGGTTTAACTTTGTATTCTCTGGATAATCTTGGTCATTATGTATTTTCATTTTTATATATTGCTGAGTTAAATTACTCATTTATGTTGAGCTTTAATTCCATGTTAGGACATCAGTGTAAAAAAAAGTTTACTTATCTAACATTTTTAATTATAAAACAACATAATTTGCAACAGCACTAAAAAAATGAAACACATAAAGATACATTGTTGTTCTTATTAGATGTTGCTGAGTCGATTTAAACTCATAGAGGCCTCATGTGACAGAGTAGCCCTGCCCTGTAGGGTTTTCTAGGCTGTATCTTTACAGAAGTGCATCGCCAGGTCTTAGAATATCTAAATATATAGAGATATTTAATAATTTATTTTTTAGCTGCAATTAGACCTGGTTATTTCTATAGATTCAAATTAATTCCAATCAAAATGCTAGCAGCATTTTGTATAAATTGATACCCTGACTCTATATATAAAATAGTAAAGGAGAAAATGATTTTGATAAAGAAAAGTGAATTTGATAATTTACACAGTCTGATTTCATGATTTAGTATAAACCTAAGACAGGTTTATGAAATAATCAAGAGGGTTTTCTGTTAGTGTGAGGATAGACAAGTAGACTTTTGGAACAGATTAGGGAATTCAAAAATCAATCCATATATATATATGGATAGCAGATTGATTTTCAAAAAGTTGCCAAGGAAATCCAATGGGGAAGGGATAGTCTTTTCAACATGATGCTAGAACAAATTGATATCCATAGGACATAAATGGATGTCAATCCTTCCCTCTCTCTTTCATTGTCTTATCTCACGATGGGCCAACATCAGAGATTCTTGCTTAACCTTGGGAAATTTTTCTCAATAATCAATTTTTTGATATTATTTGTATTTTAGTACATTCCAAACAGTATAAATCAATATTTTAAATTATATTTACCAACCAAATAATAAGTATTCCCATGTAGATAATACTCTACTAAGTACAATTATCATTTTCTGGATTAAAAGATTTTCAATTATCCAAAGTCTATGTTTTCATCTTAAAAAGAAAGATTGGAAGCTAAGTGTTACTTTGGTAATAGCAAGGCACTCAAGTTTTCTAAAATATACTATTTAATTTGATGCAATTAGCAAGTTACTGAATTATTAAAAGAGGGTAGTATTATTCCTATTTACTGATAAATGAAATTGAAATTCAGAAAATTAAAAAAACAAACAAACAAAAATGCCCAAGATAACAAAGAAACTCAATGAGAGAAGACCGAGGCTCCCTTTGAGAAATGATTTTTATTATGAAGTATACACAGATACAGATACAACCATAGTCATATATATATATATATATATATATATATATATATATAATTTTAAGGTTCTTTGCTTAAAGTACTTTTAAAGGAAGTTATATTTTATTTCAAAAAATCCTTACAAACTAATTTAATAAATTGGATAATTTTTAGTTCTTCTATCATGTGAAATCTAAAAGCCTATGATAAATATCCATGCTGGTATTATCAGAATATTTTAATATAACATATAAAATTGAACATATATATTTTAATATTTAAGAATAGAGATTAAAAAACAAAAACCCATCACTCTCTAGTTGATTCTGACTCCTAGCGACCCTACTGGACAGGGTAGAACTCCCCCATAGGATTTCCAAGGAGTGGCTGATGGATTTGAACTGCTGACATTTTGGTTAGCAGCCGTAGCTCATTGTAGCTCTTAACCACTGCACCACCAGACCTCAAGAATAGAAATTACCGGAAGATAATGTAGAAGATAATACAGTTTGCTTTGACTTCTGCCATGTTTGAATAAAGGGTATTGGACTGATCGATATAAGAAAACAAAAATTAACTTAGCATAAATATTCAGGTCTTGTAGAACCACAGTCATTGAGAAGACAAAAGTGTAAGAAGAAAATCTTACATTCTACCCAGCAAAAAAAGCATGAAGTCTGGGTTCCTGTTCACAATGGCAAAACAGGAATGTGGTCCCCTATCAGGAATAGGTGTTCTTGCTAAAAACTGAAAAGATGGACACTACAATCAGGGCTTCTGAAGTGGCTACAATTTTCTGGGCAGGGAACCAGAAAGAGGATTGCTATGGAAAAGAAAGGAGGCCCATTAAACTAGTAGGAATTTACTGTGAATCTCTAGCTAAAGCCAGGTTGCTCATACACAGGAAGACTCCACAAGGCATAGCAGAGAGCAGCTGAGAACTGAATAAAGATACCAGCGAGTTGTGGAGTCCTGGGAGACATTGTGTTCCAGGCAAGCAGGAGTGGGGGTGTCCATGGTTGGGGGGAAAGGTTGACTCTGAAGAATGTTTATACCTGAATGATAAGGACCCCACATTATGGTAAGGGCCATTCCTTAGGTTTAAAGATAAAACTGAAATAGAGCCACTCAAGGAATAAAACTACACCTAATGAATCAAAAGAATTCACTAATAATTCTAATGAGTGCTAGAAAAAAATCAACATGTTTTAAAAGAAAAAAAATACATAATCCAGGCAATCTACAATAAATCTTCCATAATATATAACAACAAATAAAACTGTTGTTAATTTTTTTCAAACAAGAATAAATTCCATAATCAAAAATGGAAGCAGTGAATAGAAACAGAACAAAGAGTCATTGAACTGAAAGACTGATCAATATAGACATTATCAAATATAAAAAACAGAGTGGAAGAACAAAACAAATAAACAAAAAAAAAATCAAAAAAGGACTTAAGCTTCAATGATCTGTGGGACACTACCACGTGATCAAATGTATATATAGTTAGAGTTTTAGAGGAAGAGATGGAAGACAATGAGACCAAAAAGTTAAAAACTAATGGCCAAGAATTTCCAAATTTAATGAAAAATATTGACGTACAAAACCAAGAAATTTTGTGAAAGTCAAGAAATATATATATGTATACATACATTTTAAAATGACACAATATTCATCATAATCTAACTGTTGAACAACAAAGACAATAAAAAAATCTTAAAAGCAACCAGAAGGGGAAAGTATGACAAATTAAATGCTGGGAAACTATGACATAATAAAGGCTGTCTTTTTATTAGGAATGATTTAGACCAAATGAAAATGGAGTTTAAAGTGCTGAAGGGAAGAGGAGATAAATTGTGAACTCAAAGTTATCTACCCACACGATATATCCTCCAAAAATGAGAGTGAAATAAACATAAAATAGAGATGAGAAAGAATGATCTCCCCTCCAGCCTAAAAGTGTACAACATTGGCAGCACGGGGTCCACTTTCAACATGGTGTGTCTATTCAGGGAAGAGGTCCTCGAAATACCGGGAGAGAGCGACAAGATCCCAGGTACTTGGAGAGCATAGACAAGGACAGTATCCTTCCGAGTACTCTTGGCTTCAGGTCATCTCAGCATGAGGGAATGGGCACAGCCTGAAGAAGGGCAAAATTGGGTTGTTCCCTGGGTCTATGGATGATATTTCCCTCATTCCAACTTTTAATGGCTGAAGAGCTATCACTCCAAATTCCTTTTTTTTTTTTTTTTCCCACTCCTCCCCAGTGGTAAAAAATAACTTTTGTTTGAATATTAGATTCCCCTTCAATTAGCCATAAGTGTACCTTTACTTCAAATTTAATTCTGTATTTCAACTATAATATCCCTAAATTTTAGTGATTCTTTTAGGTGAAAAGACATATTTTGAACCTGAATAAATCTGGACATTACCAAATAATATTGTGTAGATCATTTAAATGTGGGGCTTTTTTTGTTTTGTTTTTATTTTTTTTAATCACATGAAAATATTAACACACTCAAGGGAGTTAACCCAATGAAAAATAGACAGGGGCTCTAATGCTGCAAATGGCAAACTGACAGAAATTTTGGAAAGATATCTGTTCAAGAATATCTTGAAAAAAATGTAAAATATATCATCATAAGATGAAGAAATATCTGGCTTACGTGTATGTTGATATTAATATCAACATTTTGGATGGGTATCAACAAACATCCTTTGTTTCTATTATTAGGATGATGAGTAGGACAAATTGTTAATGATAATCACTATGTTCTTTAAATGGATTTTTTAAAAAATATTTTCTTTCTTCATTGTCGTAAGAATCTCTTTGAGAATGAAATGTGTTTATGAATAAGAACATATCTGTAATAATTAATATACATTTTCCAAAAAAATTAAGCTACACTTTAGTTGCACATTAGACTCTCTAGCTAGATAGGTTTATTTTAGGATATTTCAGGCATATTTTATAACCTACCAAGGTTGACTGAAGTGTTTACAAAAGTCTAAATGATAGCTAAATAGAATATGGCTTGGATGTTGAGCAAATCTGGCTCCCAATTCAGAGTGTTTGGAAACCCTGGTGGCATAGTGGTTAAGAGTTATGGCTGCGAACCCAAAGTGCGCAGTTCAAACCCACCAGGTGCTTCTTGGAAACTCTATGGGGCAGTCCTATTCTGTCCTACAGGCTCACTATGAGTTGGAATCAACTCAACAGCAGTGGGTTTGTTGTTTGGGGTTCAGAGTGTTTAAAACAGTGTTATAAACAGCCCACATTTAAATAAAAAAAAATACTATTAATATTTTATTAAAAATTTCAATCATAGAAACTTTATATCAAGGAAGATATTTGTTTCAAACTTTTCAGTGTTTATATAAATTTTCTCAAAATGCAATGCCTCCACTTATAGATATTTAATATATAAACTAAATAATTTATTGAATCATTGACATTAAAGGGTCAATAACAATATTTAAAATATAATTTAATTGAAGATGGTAGAGAAAAAAATTACATATACTTAAAACAATGATTGACCTAATTATTTCTTTTTCTTATTATCTAACCTTCAGTAAGTGGTTCTTTTTTTAAAGTCTTCATTGGCTTAAAAATTTGAGTTGCCTAGGTCATTTTCTGTGACAGGATCTTTGAGTATCCATTATTAGCAGACGTCGAAAAGATTAAAACTGTCATATCTAGATGTGCACATTGACAGAAAACTGCTACTTTGGTGTCTAATTTTGTTTTCAGAAAGTATTTAATATTATACTGTCCATCTGTTAGTCTATAAGATCTAAACCTGGTAGATAATTTGAAAGCACTCAGTGTCAATGTTACGTCACTTACCAATTACTGTATATTGTGAAAGAAAAATGAATGACATATACTCTTCTGAAAGATCTTCAATACAGAGATTCCTTTTTGATGGAAACTTTTTCCAACATGTATTTCCCTTTTCTTATAGTTGATGGTATGGCAGAAAGTAATTGTAATTTATGAAATAGGCTACTAAAATCACATCCCAAAGTTTCTGCCAAATAATTGAGTCACATTTAATTGATTCAATTTTACTTATTTAAAAAAAAAAAATCTTGCTAAATGTGACTTTGCCTTTATTGTGAGTTTACTTAAATTTCATTAGAACTACAAATACTAAAAAGAATAATTTATTGGAAGAGTGATTCCACAAATACCAATGTCATAATTCATATTTATCTTTTTCCTATAAGACGATTAAAAGATAAGAATGTTTATGTACAAACACCTCATAGGATTTGGTTCTTTGGTTTGGAGGCTTAGGGTCATGGTTTCATGGGACATTCTGGTTAATTGGCCTAACAATGTGTTTGGTGCTTCTGTTCCACCTCTTAATTCATTGTGTAGTGCCTGTGGTTTTAAAAGCTTGCAAGCAACCATCTAAGGCATGACAATCAGTCTCTATTTCCCTGGAGCAACAGAGGAAGCATTCAGGAATAGGAGGAAAAAATGGAACATGTGGCTAATGGCCTCCATGAACAACTTAACTGCCTGCTTTGCCATGAGACCAGAAGAAGTGGATGGTGGCCAGCTACACTTACTGAACATTTTGATCGAAGATTCCATAGAAGAATTGTGATCCAAAGGGGGAAAATGCAGGACAGAATGTAAAATTCTCATAGACTCTAGACTTTCAGGAGATGTAGAGGCTTGATGAACCCCTGAAGTCTTCTTAAAACCAAACCATAATTTAGCTTAACTAGTAAAAAATGTCTGCCTTGAACATTATCTTAAGAACTATCTATATGGGTTCAAATTGAGAACAACTCAAAAAATTAGACAGAAACCTTAGGCGGCAGTGAGTTTATGTTAATAATGTTGAACAACTCAGAAAGGGAAGGTGAGAAGGGCTGCACAACTCAAAGAATGTAATCAATGTCCATAAACTGTACATGTAGAAACTGTTGAACTGCTGTATGTTTTTTTTTTTTTTTGGCCATGTTTATTCTCAACAACAGCAACAAAATAAATTTTAAAGAAAATATAGTGAAAATATATATAGAAAAAATATGATTTTAGCATGTGTGTTTATTTCACCTTTTTTGGCCAGTAAATGCATTCTTACATAATTACCTTTGCAAGGCTAATGTCAAATGAAATACTTTTTTTTTTTTAATTGACTTAGACTTTCAAAACTATTAATTTGTAACCACTTAAATAAAATAGTTTCTTGGTTATGTTTAGTGGCTCTGAATACGAAAAGCCTATCCTGTTGCATCAGAAGTTAGTTTTATTCTATCTCAGTTTTGATGTTGACAATAGGGTACTGAAATGAAATCAGTGATGTGTCAATTCAGATGATACCTCTGAAAACGATTTCTTCCTTTGAGATAATAAACGTAAAAAATACAAATTATTTTTCCATGAAGTGTGCAAGAATAAAAAGTAGAATCTGTCTTTTTTAAGAACTATAGAATATGAAGACATTCACTACACACCATGTTTGAACATAATAATCAATGAATATGGGGTTCATAGTCTTTGATTCTGTAAGAGGTCACAAAATAGTTGCCATCCAAAAATAACTTGACATAAAAATATATAAAAATTACATTGAATTAGGATTGAAATAGGGTTTTGAATATTCTGATACACTATTTCTCCATTATCAATTGAATTGACATTATTCGAGAAAAATATATATGTGTACACATTTTGGTTTATTTTTCGAAATCTCTTTTACCTAAAAACAGTGTCTAAATTGAAGAAAAGTTTACATAATATAAATGCCTGATCAACTGGTATTTTTTAGATTAACGGTGAATAAAATTCTGTCATTTCCGAGTCTCATTTTTTTAATTGCTTTATCTATTGACAATTTTTTTTCTTGCCATTTTTGTGAGATACATACGTATACATATGCATGTACGCATACAGGTATGTCCCGCTCTTCGAAAGTTCTCTTTATGCCAGTTCACTTTTATGAAAGACCTACATTAGTACCTGTTTTTGCTAATTGTAAGAACATCCAAAGAGGATTTCCGCTTTTACAAGAAAAGGCAAAAAGTGGAAATAGCCTTCAGCCTTTGTTTTGCAGCGATCTGTTAAAGGGCCAGCACGTACCCAGAGCAGTGAGAGTGGCGTCGCCAAGTGCCTTCCCTGGGAACTACACTCAGCATCTCAGCATCAAACCGCCGGACTTTGCACTGTGTCTGAACGCCCCGTATCTTTCTCTCCATTTATTTCGTGCATCTGTTAGCAAGTTGAGTCCTAAAGTATCAGAAAAGCCTAAGACAGCTATGTATCTATTATATCATACCTGTTTTTGCTATAAAAAACCCAGCTCCGTCGAGTCGATTCCGAGTCATAGACTCATAGCTGTTAGTGTTATTTCAGATTTTATGTGTTATTTGGTATGATTTGATAAGTTATTTTTGGGGTCTGGGAATGCTCAATTTTCCCATATAAGTTAATGGTAATTGCTTCTTCCCTTTACACCATTTTGACTTATGACAGATTTCATAGGAAAGCTCTACTTTCAGACAGTAGGGGAAAACTCTCTGTCTCTCCCTCTCTCTCTTCATCTGTCTATCATCTATCATCCATCTAATATATCTAATCATCTATCTAACCTATCTATCATCTATCTATCTATCTAATCTAATTTCTCTCTATCGTCTATCTACCTACCCACCTACCTGTCTACCTACCCGTCTGTCTGCCTGTCTGCCTGCCTATCTATCCATCACCTGTCTGTCTATCCTATCTATCTACAGAGCATGAGAGAAAGAACCCTTGTGGTGCAGTGGTTAAGAACTCGACTGTAACCAAAAGGTAGGTGGCTCGAACCCACTAGCTGCTCCAAAGAAGAAAAATGTGACAATCTGTTTCTGTAAAGATTGCAGCCCTGGAAAACCTATGCGGCAGTTCTACTCTGTCCTATAGGGCTTCTATGAGCTGGAATCGAATGGACAGCACACAACAACAATGTATACACGGGCAAGTCTGATCTAATATGGTAGCCCACCCACTGTCTGTAAACATTATTAATATTCTAGCTTTTATTTTTTTTTTTTTACAGGTGACTATTGTGTATGGGATCACCATAAGTCAGAACCAACTCGACGGCACCTAAAAACAACAATTCATTGACAGCAATTACAGTAATTGGCTGTGCAATCTTACCCTAATCAATGAGCTATGTGAGCATTTATGCCGTCTTTCTTTTCCTCCTGATTTGCCCAATATCAAATGATCAGCGAAATGGGTTTTTGCAAGGAACTAGTGACTGGAGAAACCCTGGTGACGTAGTGGTTAAGTGCTACGGCTGCTAACCAAAGGGTCGGCAGTTCAAATCCACCAGGCCCTCCTTGGAAACTCTATGGGGCAGTTCTACTCTGTCCTATAGGGTCACTATGAGTCGGGATTCACGCGACGGCACTGGGTTTGGTTTTTTCGGTTTTAGTGACTGGAGGGTTTTCTTAAGACATATGCTTCCTACGAGAGTCCCCTCAGTTGGATGGTATTTTGTGCCTGAACCTAATAGCATCTGATCGTTTCTTCTACACCTGTGTCAGTAAAACTATCTCTCCAGTCATCTGCATTATCCCCAATATTTCTCATGAGCACTCAGGGAAGCCCATAAAAAATAAATGGCTATGAACGCTCCTTCCGTGTGGGCTCCCAGTTTTTCTAAACTGTCATGGTAGCCCATATTCAAACTTTAGGAATTCCTGCTTTTTAGTGACCTCTCTCCTGTAACCTGCCGTAGGCAACACACCATGAGTCTTGTTTTCCTCACAGGGACTTACTATGCTTTGGAATTAAATTTTGGGTTTTCATGCCATCTCAGCTGTCTGATGTGTGTAAGAAATACGACTGTGTTGATAATTCACCATTTTTTTTCATTATCAGGGCGATAGTGACGTTTTTAGTGCCTTTCTACACCCTAAGAGGAGGTAGAACTCTTGTTCTGAGGATTTTGAAGTTACTTTATTGCATTTCATTCCTTTAAGAAATTTCATTTGAGTTCATCTCTTCTATTTCAAAAAAATTAATATAAAATTACACATTTTAGGAGCTCTGTTATTTCCATTTATAATTCATGATATCAAGTTTCTCACCCTTTTGTTATTTTTTCTTTCTTACTCTTTTATTTAAGGCCTCTTTTTAAAATTTTGTATTTGGTTAGTCATTTCCTCACGTCATTTCCTCAGACAGAAAGCACTTAAAAAGCTTCTTTGAACATGTTCAATTAATCTTTCCTTCTTACTGTTAATGGGCAAAAGCTTTGTATCTTTTTATGGGGATATTATTTACCATCTTCTTGCTTTCAAAACTAATTTTCCTATTTTTGATTTTTAAATTAATTATAGGATATGCCCATTGAATTTCTTCTTTATTTTTATGTAGCTCAGTGAAATTTTGATTTCTAGATCCAGAGTTTCTTCAACTCATGAAATGGGTCTTTAATAATTTATTTCTTTTTCTCCATATTTTTTTCTTTTATTTTCTTTCTAGCGTTTACATTTTTTACATGGTAACTACTCTGGCTCTGCTTTTCTAGACTTTTTTTTACAATGTGATTTCTGTATTTTTCTGTTTTGGGTTTTGGAAATTGAAATAGTTCAACAAATTGATCTTCCAATATTCACTTCTAAATAATAATCAGCCTCTTTTTCAAATTATATATTGGATTATTTTAGTTGATGTGTGTTCATGTGTGCTATTTAAGGACCTCGTAATGTTATTTTATACATATATATACACTCGACAGCACTGGGTTATATATATATATACAAATATATATACATAGTTGTTGTTTTGTTTGTTTTTCAAATTGCTGGATATCCACTTAATTAGAGGACACCTGCTGGGTGTTCAGCTTTTCCTACCTTACTGTAGCCATTTGAGCTCTTTAAATTCATTTTCACAATTTTTGCTGCATTCATTAGAACTCAGTCTGGCTGGTAGGAGACTACAATTGATGCTCTTCTGCAAATCACAGAAAGTGCTTCCATCTCTGTACCTGTAGATTCGTTTTATAGCAGAAGTTTGTTAATCATCTTTCAGTGAAAAGCTGTGCTCATCTACAAATGTCGATGTCATAAAGCCCCCCAAAATAATGCAGTTATGTTCACTCAGTGGGTCCCTATGAGTTTGAATCGACTCGACAGCACGTAATAACACCACCACCACTATGAACTTATTGGGAAGTAATTATTTCATGTAAAAACTATTCATGTAATAAGCGCTCTGGTAGGTGCTTACCACTCTTTTGCCTACAATATTATAGATATTTTACCTACTGATTCAAAATGCGTCATTGATGAGTTTTTAAATATAACATACAATCATACATAACAGTTTAGGTATGATTGTGTGTTATATCTTCCCAACCCATATTGATTACATTTCATTCCCCTCAATTGACAGCTAATGTAGAGTGGTCTCATGCACCCCCAAGGCAGTGGCATTGAAAAAAAGATATCATGAATTCAAACTTTGTGGCCCACTAATGATAAATTTCAGATTTTCCTTCAACAACAGCCTTTTTAAGAGAAAAAAAAAAAAAATGCCCTTTAATTCCCTGACCTGGGTATTGTGTACCTCTTGTGTGCTAGTCACTATTCCAAGTGCTTTGGCCTTATCAATAAACAAAAGAGATGGAAATCCCTTACAATTTTCTAGTAGAAGGAGTTTATTGTCTAGTAGAAGGGGACAAACAATAAACAAATAGCACTGCAGTTGTGCAAAAATTAGATATTATGGTATAAGATGATGGGTGCTGTGGAAAAGATGAAAAAAATATTGTGCCTGGGGGAACTTTGCAGCGTTAAATAGAATGTTCAATAGCTCTCACTGAGGTGAGATTAAAGGGAAGACTTGAAGTTAGTGAGGGATTAGCTTCATGGATATACAGAAAAAAGCACTCTGGGCATAGGAAGATGTGCAGCAAGAACACTATGGTAAGAGAATGACTGCAGTATACAGGAGCATCAAGAATGCCAGTATGCATGGAAGTAAGTGAGGGAGGGAGAAAAAGAAGCAAGATAAGTTAGAGATATCATGGGACTCAGGTCATCTGGGGTTCCCTAGGCCCTTTTTTTCAAGGGGGAAAAAAAAAAACAACCTTTTTTTCAAGAGTGCAGCTGCTAAACAAAAGGTTGATGGTTGGAACCTACCCAGCTGTTCAGTGGGAGAAGGGACTTGGTTCTCTGCCTTCATAAAGATTACAGTCAAGGAAACCCTATGGGGGCAGTTCCACTCTGTCACTTGGGGTCACTAAGAGTCAGAATCGGCTTGACAGCAAACAACAGGTCTTTTTTAAGACCTTGATTTTAATTCTCCAGGAAAAGATGGGAGACTTTGGAAAGTTTGTATTTGAGCTGGTTACTGTGCATCCAGGTACAGATATAAAAAAATGTTTGATAAAGGGCTCTCAAGTTTGAGAGAGATGTCTGTTATAAAAATTTCAGTTTGCAATATGGTCCCTGGACACCCTTTCAGCTCATTAATGAGGTCACCCCTGAGGTTCACCCTTCAGCCAAAGAGCGAATAGACCCATGGAACAAAACAAAACTAAACGGGTACACCAGCCTTGGACTAGAAGGCAGGAGGGAACAGGAAAGCTGGTAATAGGGAACCCAGGGTTGAGAAGGGAGAGAGTTGACATGTTGTGGGGTTGTTAACCAATGTCATTCAACAATGTGTCTACTAACTGTTTGATGAGAAACTGGTTTGTTCTGTAAACCTTCATCTAAAGTTCAATTAAAAAAAAAGTTCACTTTGGGGCAATATTGTTCTTAGATCCTGCAAAGATGTCATCTGTTCTGGACTTCAAGATCTCGAAAATAACAATGTGTTCCTCATTTGGGTAGCCATCTCTGTAACACACATACATAGTTTTTGCAGTCAAGGTGCCATGCCAACCTGGAATCCCTGTAACCCCTTCTAGACCCTATTTAAGGGCTCCAGATTCCCCCCGCCCCGAGTGGACCAAGCAAATTCCCAAGGCCTGTGCAATCCTTCCTCTGAGTCCGTCCTCCTGAGGAGAACTAAGCAGTAGCTCTTTTCAGGGTACACAGCCGTAGCTTAGCCCTGTATTCAGGAATAGACAAGAACATGTATTTGAAGACTTTTGCAGCATAGGAAGAAGCCTGCAGTGAGAAAATGAGGGGACGTGACATAGGCTAGGGATTATACCCTAAATCTCATGATTCATTCTCAGAATTTTATACTCCAATATGGCTGTCCAGGTTTTTTAAAGGTTTAGCTGGCAAAGTGTGCAGATATAAAAATGTTTATTTAAGAATATCCTTTTATTAATTTCCTTAATAATAAAAAAAAGTACCAAGATTTAAGCCTTGAAGGGTCTGCTACATTAAGAACTTTACGAGAAGAAAAAAAAAAAAAAAACCTGCAGCAGGGCCTGAGAAGTTACTTGTGAAGAAAAAGTAAAACTAGGAGAGGGATGGATCTAGAGGCTGAGTATAGAAAAAGTATTTAAAAGAAGGGTGTGATCAACTGTGTCAATGTTGATGATAGGTCAAGGAAGATAAACCGATCATTGAATTCAGGAACTCACTGGCGAACTCAAACAGAGCATTTTTTATGGAGGAATGGAAGTAAAACTTGATTAGAATTTCAGAATACATTCATAGAAATGTATTAAAACATAAGCATTCGTGAATTAGCAAATATTTAATGACTCTTTTTGTCTAACAGTATGAATTAAAATGTTAATCATAAACAACTATACTTGCAAAGGAACCTGACAGATTTGCAGAAAGAGATGTTAAAAACATATTCTTACTCATCCCCAGATAAAGTAGAAAAAGTTTGTATTACATAAAATTCCAGGAAACAACCTCAGTAAGTTCTACAAAGTATAAATTCTGGGTTATAGAGTAACACAACTTTAAGAAAGTATCTTGAAAAGTCACATTTGGGGACTCAATAACACAGATTGGTTTATAGACGCATCTTTATGTATTTGAAAAATTAGACATTAACGATCTCTAGGCCTGCAGAGTCTTTGTGGAAAAGCTTTTAAGCTTTCAGTTTCTGAAATAGATATATAACTATTCTACTTACCCACATCTTATTGTGTCAGTTTCGTTAAATAGTATTTTTCAAATAATTTTGTCATGTCATTTAGATCTTTAAAATTGATTTTACATGAATTTTTATGATTTTTAAAATTGTCTTCATATTATCTGTAATGAGTCCCATTTTTCTTTCCTGATTATTAGTAACTCTTTTTGTTTTAATCAGTCTTACAGAATGAACTCGGCAGCAACTAACAACATCAACGACCACCACCTAAGTTTATAAATCTAATTATTCTTTTAAAAAAACCCAATGTTTAAATTTATTGTAATTTATTATTATAAATGTGATTTCTGTTTTATTAATTTCAAACTCTTATTATTATGGCTCCTTCTAGTATATTTTTTTTTCTAGTACATTAGTATAGTTTATGTTTTTCCCCCTAACTTCTTGAGATGTATAATTAAATCGTAATTATCAGCCTTTTTTCTTTTCTGTGATATATTTGTGAGGTTAAAAATTTCTCTAAACATCATTTTAGCAACATCCCTCATGTTTGTTTCTTTTAATGAATTATTGAGAGATAATTCTCCATGAAAACTTCATATTGCTGAGTATAAAGTTTTTCTTTATCCAGTAGAGATGTTAATGAAGCCATCAGAGTCCTGTATAAGAGCAGAGTCTCTTAATTCCAATATTCCTTTCTTGTAGTGCATGCCAATGCGTGCACAGATAATATCTGCCCATTACTGCTTCACCCTGTGGGAACTGGGACCTGGGAAAAAGCTTTTTTTTTTTTTTCCCCTGAGTATGGGTCTCAATTTTCTGTTTATTTTTTCTTGCCTTGTGATTTTTATTGAAAATTGAACATTTTAGGTATATTCTAGCAACTCTGGGTTTTGATTTTTCCCGTGTGAAACAGCATTATTTTATTTTGTTTATTATTATTATTATTATTGTTTTTTGCTTGTTTAGTAACATCCCCGGGCAAGAGTAATAGAATCTGTCTTTTCCCTTGGTGTACGCTTACTGATAACTCTATTGTTATTTATATATTTATTCTTGTTTTAATTTTTAAGGCTATCTTCCTAGCAAAATTCAGTCTTATAGCTTAGTGGTCTGCATAACTTAGTGGTCCATCATGGATTTGTCAGTGATTGTGATCAAACACTTTGGTCTAGAAAGGTTTCTACCCACTGCTATTGGATCTGCTTGGGAGAGCATTCACAATGCAGGCAACTTTCAAATCTGCCCTGGTTTTCTGCCAGGCCCTTTCACGTTTTTTTTTTTTTTTTCTACACATGTGCACGGTCTTACAGTCAACTAGGGACATGTGCATAACTTGGACCTTCTCTGATCTTTTCTATGCATGCTTTCAGTCTTTTAGTCAACTGGATATGTGTGGAAGTTTCTGGAGACCCCTATATCTGTCTTATTTTCCAAACCTTCCTGCTATATTTCTGACTGTCAGCTAGTTTTTTGCTTATTCTGACCAGGGCTGTAACTTCAGGCCTCTGAGCCTCTGACATTATTCATTTCCCACCAAAATCACTACTGTCATTAAGAGTGACACAGTGCATGTTTTGAGCCCCTTCAAATGAAGTGGACCTCATCAGGTAGCAGAGTTCTGGTTTTCATACTTTGTCCAGCTGTGGCAGAAATACTGTGCTGACTGAGTTTGAAATAGCGGATAGGGATTTTCTCAGGCAAGAAAGGTACAGATTCTCACTGTTCTTACCCAAGATTCAGTAGCTTCTTATGAATACATACTTCTCAATTTGATATATGCTTTCATTGATTCCCAAAGCGCTAAAATAGTTGGTTTTGAAAAATTTATCCAGCGTACATTCTTTTTTTGGCAAACAAATTGCCAAGTTCTTCCTCTATCCTAATGAAATTCCTGTCCCTAAGGTCTCATTTTTAAAGTACAGTCTACATCAGTGTAGCAGCAAGCAAAGGGTGACAGACAACCAACAGAGCTAAATATCCCTTTCCTATACTCACCCTCAGGACTCCCTAGAATTACTGTAAATGATGTAGGATTTTCCAAAGTCATATGGGATTTGTGTTCAGGTTTCAAAGAAAAGTATAAATTGAGAAGCCTAGACATCTTAGAATCATTTAGGATGCACAGAGTTGGGAACTTACTCAACTTAAGTAAATTACTCAGCATCTCCAAAGAGAATCAGTAGGTGAATTTGTATTTGTGTAACTCCAGAATTCTTGTGCTTAACAAAGGTTAAATCAAGTGAATATAATAACGAAATCATCTTTAAACCAAAAAAACTCACTGTTGAAATGATTCCGACTTGTAGTGACCCTGTAGGACAGAGTAGAACTGCCCCATACGGTTTCCAAGGAGCAACTGGCAGATTCGAACTGTTGACCTTTCGGTTAGCAGCCATAGCTCCTAAGCACTGCATAAATCATCTTTAAGGAGCTTCAGATATGTTTTATGAGACACCCATATCTTACTGATATACCATTCATTCTGTATTAGGATGTACAAAACATTTTTTTTTTCTTTTTGGAGTCTCTCAGGCTTATATTCTTATTCCCCTATTATATAGTTGTGTTTGTTTATAGCTTACAAGATAAAAGGAAATTGGATTGACTACAAAAAAAAAAAACTTTTTTTTTTTTTTTTTGACTAGAAGGCAATGGTATTTGTAACTAGTTCATGTAAAAAATCAAACTATTAGAGTACATCATTGCCTTTTTACCCTTGGACAAAAATGTACTTTTACTAAAAATATTATCTACAAGCATCCTTGTAGCTTGAGCTACAAATTTCAATTCCTTTAAATTAATTAAACTTCTTTTTTGATGTAGCCATTATATCTTGAATTTACACATCATATACAAAAAAATTTTTTTAATACACAAATGAACACACTAATAAATAAAACTCAGCCACCCCAAATTTTAGAAATAAAATTTAATACAGTAATAAATGATAAAGTATTATGAGCTTTAAAAATAGAACCCTGGAGGTAAGCTGAAGTTGGTGAGATACGTTTCAAAGGTGACGTGTAATGGTTTCTGAGGGATATTGCTCACCACAAAGCACTACAGTTTCCTTTGTTGTCTAATTCCCAGAGTAGCAATAATTTGCCACTGGGCAAGAGCAAAGTCAGAGACAGATGGAAGAAATTGTATATACAATGACACTTTTTTCCCTGGCTCTCACTGAATGAAAAGAAAGTGATCTTGGACACCAAGGCAGCGATTCTTGAAAGATTTATTTCCTTTGAATCACAAGAAGAGTTTATTAGGCATATCAAAGAACTATCTAGAAATAGAAGGAGTTCTATAGTTTACACTCTATTTGAAATTAAATCTTTCGACCATTAGTAGATTAGTCAGTAAGTACCTCTCTGTTGGAAAAAAAAAAAAAAAACCCTGGTGTGGGCTATATTTACCTTGCTCACAAAATAAGATTTGCTTTATTTCTTGTATTGAGCATTTTTAGTTGTAATTGCTTTAATTCTTATTTGGTGTTGTTTCATTTTTTTTTTTTTTCTTTCCCTTCTTCCTTTTCCCCCATTCAATTAAAATTTAATGTGCTTCGATTGATCTTTTTTCATCCACAATCAATTTTCAAATATAATTCAATTATCCATCATTATTGTGAGAATTACCTTAAAAATCTGTTTTGAAGACATAAAATGAATTAAATCAAGGTCTTCTTAAAAAGAAAACCCTTAAAGCAGTATGTCAAATAAGTGGGCAACCTAACTGTGCATGAATGAAAAAAGACACAAGAGATTAATCTAGTGCTACAGAGCACGGTCCAGTCCTGTGCTGTCCTTACAATAGTTGTTCTGTTTTAGCCCATCGTTAAAGCCATTGTGACAATCCATCTAGTTGAGGGTCTTCCTCTTTTTTGCTGACCCACTGCTGCACCAAGTATGATGTCCTTCTCCACAGAATGGTCTCTCCTAATAACATGCCCGAAGTGCTTAAGACAAAGTCTCACTGTCCTCCCTTCTAAGGAGCATTCTGGTTGCACTTCTTCCAAGATAGATTTATTCATTCTTCTGGCAGTCCGTGGTATATTGCATATTTTTCTCCAAAAGCATAATTCAAAGGCATCAATTCTTCTTCAGTCTTACATATTCATTGTTTAGCTTTCACATGCATATGTAATTACTAAAAATACCATAGCTTGGGTCAGGCATGTCTTAGTCCTCAAGGTAACAGCTTTGCTTCTGAACACATTAAAGAGGTCTTTTGCCAAAGATTAGCTCAATGTAAGACGTCATTTGATTTCTTGATTGCTTCTTCTATGAAGGTTGATTGTGGATCTGAGTAAAATAAAATCCTTGACAATTTTAGTATTTTCTCCATTTATTATGATGTCTCTTATTGGTCTACTTGTGAGGATTTATGTTCGTTTGTTTTTCAATCTTAAGGTATAATTCATACGGAAGTAAGTTCTTCAAGTTCCCTCCACCTTCAGCAAGCAGGTTGTGTCATCTGCATATCACAAGTCATTAATGAGTCTTCCTCCAACCCTGACGCCATGTCCTTCTTCATATAGTTCAGCTTCTTGGATTATTTTCTCAGCATACAGATTAAATAAATATGGTGAAATGATACAACCTTGATGCACATCTTTCCTGATTTTAAACCATGAAGTATCCCCTTGTTCTGTTCAAATGACTGCTTCTTTGTCTCTTGTACAAGTTTCACACCAGGAGAATTAAGCGGAATTCCCATTCTTCACAATCTTACTTATAATTTGTTATGATGCACACAGTCAAATGCCTTCTCAAGTTAATAAAACACAGGTAAACATTTTCCTGGTATTCTCTGCTTTCAGCCAAGGTTTATCTGACATCAGCAATGATATCCCTCATTCCATGTCCTCTTCTGAATCCTGCTTGAATTTCTGCAAGTTCTTTGTCAATGTGCTGCTGCAACATTTTTTAAACTATTTTCAGGGTTATTTTAATTGTGTGTGATATTAACATTAAAAAAAAAAAATTACTGTTTGATAATTTCCACATTTCATTGGACCACCCTTCTAGGGAATAGGCTTGTATATGGCTCTTTTTCCCAGTTGGTTGCCCAGGTACCTGTCTGCCAAATTTCTTGGCATAGACTAGTGAGCATCTCCAGTGATGCATCTGTTTGTTAAAACATGTCACTGGGTATTCCTTCAATTCCTGGAGCCTTGTTTTTCACCAGTGCCTTCAGTGCAGCTTGAACTTCTTCCTTCAGTATCATCGATTCTTGATCATATGCTACCTCTTGAAATGGTTGAACATAGATCAATTCTTTTCGGTATAGTGACTCTGTGTATTCCTTCCATCTTCCTTTTTTTAAAAAAAATAATTTTTATTGAGCTTTAAGTGAACGTTTACAAATCAAGTCAGTCTGTCACATATAAGCTTATATACACCTTACTCCAGACTCCCACTTACCCTCCCCCTAATGAGTCAGCCTTTCCAGTCTCTCCTTTCGTGACAATTTTGCCAGTTTCTAACCCTCTCTACCCTCCTATCTCCCTTCCAGACAGGAGATGCCAACACAGTCTCAAGTGTCCATCTGATACAAGTAGCTCACTCTTCGGCAGCATCTCTCTCCAACCCATTGCCCAGTCCATTCCATGTCTGATGAGTTGTCTTCGGGAATGGTTCCTGTCCTGTGCCATCAGAAGGTTTGGGGACAGTGACCGCTGGGATTCCTCTAGTCTCAGTCAGACCATTAAGTCTGGTCTTTTTATGAGAATTTGGGGTCTGCATCCCACTGATCTCCGGCTCCCTCAGGAGTTCTCTGTTGTGCTCCCTGTCAGGGCAGTCATCGGTTGTGGCCGGGCACCATCTAGTTCTTCTGGTCTCAGGATGCTGTAAGTCTCTGGTTCATGTGGCCCTTTCTGTCTCTTGGGCTCGTAGTTATCATGTGACCTTGGTGTTCTTCATTTTCATTTGATCCTGGTGGGTTGAGACCAATTGATGCATCTTAGGTGGCCGCTTGTTAGCATTTAAGACCCCAGATGCCACATTTCAAAGTGGGATGCAGAATGTTTTCATAATAGAATTATTTTGCCAATTGACTTAGAAGTCCCCTTAAGCGGTAGTCCCCAAACCGCCGCCCTTGCTCCGCTGACCTTTAAAGCATTCAGTTTATCCCGGAAACTTCTTTGCTTTTGGTCCAGTCCAGCTGAGCTGACCTTCCGTGTATTGAGTATTGTCCTTCGCTTCACCTAAAGTAGTTCTTACCTGTTAACTAATCAGTAAGTAACCCTCTCACACCCTCCCTCCCTCCCCCCCTCGTAACCACAAAAGTATGTGTTCTTCTCAGTTTATACTCTTTCTCAAGATCTTATAATAGTGGTCTTATACAATATTTGTCCTTTTGCATCTGACTAATTTCACTCAGCATAATGCCTTCCAGGTTCCTCCGTGTTCTGAAATGTTTCACAGATTCGTCACTGTTCTTTATCGATGATTAGTATTCCATTGTGTGAATATACCACAATTTATTTAACCATTCATCCATTGATGGACACCTTGGTTGCTTCCAGCTTTTTGCTATTGTAAACAGAGCTGCAATAAACATGGGTGTGCATATATCTGTTTGTGTGAAGGCTCTTGTTTCTCTAGGGTATATTCCGAGGAGTGGGATTTCTGGATTGTATGGTAGTTCTATTTCTAACTGTTTAAGATAATGCCAGATAGATTTCCAAAGTGGTTGTACCATTTTACATTCCTACCAGCAGTGTATAAGAGTTCCAATCTCTATGCAGCCTCTCCAACATTTATTATTTTGTGTTTTTTGGATTAATGCCAGCCTTGTTGGAGTGAGATGGAATCTCATTGTAGTTTTAATTTGCATTTCTCTAATGGCTAATGATCGAGAGCATTTTCTCATGTACCTGTTAGCTGCCTGAATATCTTCTTTAGTGAAGTGTGTGTTCATATCCTTTGCCCACTTCTTGATTGGGTTGTTTGTCTTTTTGTGGTTGAGTTTTGACAGAATCATATAGATTTTAGAGATCAAGCGCTGGTCGGAGATGTCATAGCGGAAAATTCTTTCCCAATCTGTAGGTGGTCTTTTTACTCTTTTGGTGAAGTCTTTAGATGAGCATAGCTGTTTGATTTTTAAGAGCTCCCAGTTATCTGGTTTCTCTTCATCATTTTTGGTAATGTTTTGTATTCTGTTCATGCCTTGTATTAGGGCTCCTAATGTTGTCCCTATTTTTTCTTCCATGATCTTTACCGTTTTAGTCTTTATGTTTAGGTCTTTGATCCACTTGGAGTTAGTTGTTGTGCTTGGTGTGAGGTATGCGTCCTGTTTCATTTTTTTGCAAATGGATATCCAGTTATGCCAGCACCATTTGTTAAAAAGATTATCTTTTCCCCAATTAACTGACACTGGGCCTTTGTCAAATATCAGCTGCTCATATGTGGATGGATTTATATCTGGGTTCTAAATTCTGTTCCATTGGTATATGTGCCGGTTGTTGTATCAGTACCAGGCTGTTTTGACTACTGTGGCTGTATAATAGGTTCTGAAATCAGGTAGAGTGAGGCCTCCCACTTTCTTCTTCTTCTTCAGTAATGCTTTACTTATCCGAGGCTTCTTTCCCTTCCATATGAAGTTGGTGATTTGTTTCTCCATCACATTAAAAAACGACATTGGAATTTGGATCGGAAGTACATTATATGTATAGATGGCTTTTGGTAGAATAGACATTTTTACTATGTTAAGTCTTTCTATCCATGAACAAGGTATGTTTTTCCACTTAAGTAGGTCCTTTTTAGTTTCTTGTAGTAGTACTTTGTAGTTTTCTTTGTATAGGTGTTTTACATCTTTGGTAAGATTTATTCCTAAGTATTTTATCTTCTTGGGGGCTACTGTGAATGGTATTGATTTGGTTATTTCCTCTTTGATATTCTTTTTGCTGATGTAGAGGAATCCAAGTGATTTTTGTATGTTTATCTTATAACCTGAGACTCTGCCAAACTCTTCTATTAGTTTCAGTAGCTTTCTGGAGGATTCCTTAGGGTTTTCTGTGTATAAGATCATGTCATCTCCAAATAGAGATAATTTTACTTCCTCCTTGCAAATCCAGATGCCCTGTATTTCTTTGTCTAGCCTAATTGCTCTGGCTGGGACTTCTAGCACAATGTTGAGTAAGAGCGGTGATAAAGGGCATCCTTGTCTGGTTCCCGTTCTTAAGGGAAATTCTTTCAGGCTCTCTCCATTTAGAGTGATGTTGGCTGTTGGCTTTGTATAGATGCCCTTTATTATGTTGAGGAATTTTCCTTCAATTCCTATTTTGCTGAGAGTTTTTATCATAAATGGGTGTTGGACTTTGTCAAATGCCTTTTCTGCATCAATTGATAAGATCATGTGGTTTTTGTCTTTTGTTTTATTTATATGGTGGATTACATTAATGGTTATTGTAATATTAAACCAGCCTTGCATACCTGGTATAATTCCCACATGGTCGTGATGGATTATTTTTTTGATATGTTGTTGAATTCTATTGGCTAGAATTTTGTCGAGGATTTTTGCATCTATGTTCATGAGGGATATAGGTCTGTAATTTTCTTTTTTTGTGATGTCTTTACCTGGTTTTGGAATCAAGGATATGTTGTCTTCATAGAATGAGTTAGGCAGTATTCCATCATTTTCTATGCTTTGAAATACCTTTAGTAGTAGTGGTGTTAACTCTTCTCTGAAAGTTTGGTAGAACTCTGCAGTGAAGCCGTCCGGGACAGGGCTTTTTTTGGTTGGGAGTTTTTTGATTACTGTTTCAATCTCCTTTTTTGTTATGGGTCTATTTAGTCGTTCTACTTCTGATTGTGTTAGTTTAGGTAGGTAGTGTTTTTCTAGGAATTCATCCATTTCTTCTAGGTTTGTAAATTTGTTAGAGTACACTTTTTCGTAATAATCTGGTACGATTCTTTTAATTTCAGTTGGGTCTGTTGTGATGGGACCCATCTTGTTTCTTATTCGGGTTATTTGTTTCCTTTCCTGTATTTCTTTAGTCAGTCTAGCCAATGGTTTATCAATTTTGTTAATTTCTTCAAAGAACCAGCTTTTGGCTTTGTTAATTCTTTCAATTGTTTTTCTGTTCTCTAATTCATTTAGTTCAGCTCTAATTTTTATTATTTGTTTTCTTCTGGTGCCTGATGGATTCTTTTGTTGCTCGCTTTCTATTTGTTCAAGTTGTAGGGACAGTTCTCTGATTTTGGCTCTTTCTTCTTTTTGTACGTGTGCATTTATTGATATAAATTGACCTCTGAGCACTACTTTTGCTGTGTCCCAGAGGTTTTGATAGGAAGTGTTTTCATTCTCGTGTCATTCTATGAAGTTCTTTATTCCCTCCTTAATGTCTTCTATAACCCAGTCTTTTTTCAGCAGGGTATTGTTCAGTTTCCAAGTATTTGATTTCTTTCTCCTGATTTTTCTGTTTTGATTTCCACTTTTATGGCCTTGTGGTCTGAGAAGATGCTTTGTAATATTTCGATGTTTTGGATTCTGCAAAGGTTTGTTTTATGACCTAATATGTGGTCTATTCTAGAGAATGTTCCATGTGCACTAGAAAAAAAAGTATACTTTGCAGCAGTCGGGTGGAGTGTTCTGTATAAGTCAGTGAGGTCAAGTTGGTTGATTGTATCAGTTAGGTCTTCCGTGTCTCTATGGAGCTTCTTACTGGATGTCTTGTCCTTCTCCGAAAGTGGTGCATTGAAGTCTCCTACTATAATTGTGGAGGTGTCTATCTCACTTTTCAGTTCTGATAAAGTTTGTTTTATGTATCTTGCAGCCCTGTCATTGGGTGCATAAATATTTAATAAGGTTATATCTTCCTGGGCAATTGTCCCTTTTATCATTATGTAGTGTCCTTCTTTATCCTTTGTGGTGGATTTAACTTTGAAGTCTATTTTGTCAGAAATTAATATTGCTACTCCTTTTCTTTTTTGCTTATTGTTTACTTGATATATTTTTTTTCCATCCTTTGAGTTTTAGTTTGTTTGTTTCTCTAAATCTAAGGTGTGTCTCTTGTAGGCAGCAGATAGATGGATTGCGTTTCTTTATCCAGTCTGAGACTCTCTGTCTCTTTATTGGTGCATTTAGCCCATTTACATTCAGCGTAATTATAGATAAGTATTTGTTTAGTCCTGTCATTTTGATGCCTTTTTATGTGTGTTGTTGACAATTTCTTTTTTCCACTTACTTTTTTGTGCTGAGACATTTTTCTTTGTAAATTTAGTGTTCCTCTTTTTCAGAGTATTTGACTTTATGTTTGCTGAGTCGTTATGTTTTTCTTGGTTTTTATTTTGAGTTGTGGAGTTGTTATACCTCTTTGTGGTTACCTTAATATTTACCCCTATTTTTCTAAGTAAAAACCTAACTTGTATTGTCCTATATCGCCTTGTATCTCTCTCCATATGGTGGTTCTATTGCACCTGTATTTAGTTCCTCTTTTTGATTATTGTGATCTTTTACATATTGACTTCAATGATTCCCTGTTTGAGCGTTTTTGTTTTTTTTTTTAATTAATCTTAATTTGTTTTTGTGATTTCCCTATTTGAGTTGATATCAGGATGCTCTGTTCTGTGACCTTGTGTCGTGCTGGTATCTGATATTACTGGTTTTCTGACCAAACAATTTCCTTTAGTATTTCTTGTAGCTTTGGTTTGGTTTTTGCAAATTCTCTAAGCTTGTGTTTATCTGCAAATGTCTTAATTTCGCCTTCATATTTCAGAGAGAGTTTTGCTGGATATATGATCCTTGCCTGGCAGTTTTTCTCCTTCAGTGCTCTATATATGTCATCCCATTGCCTTCTTGCCTGCATGGTTTCTGCTGAGTAGTCTGAACTTATTCTTATTGATTCTCCTTTGTAGGAGACCTTTCTTTTATCCCTGGCTGCTTTTAAAATTTTCTGTTTATCTTTGATTTTGGCAAGTTTGATTATAATATGTCTTGGTGATTTTCTTTTTGGATCAATCTTAAATGCGGCTTGATGAGCATCTTGGATAGATATCCTTTCATCTTTCATGATGTCAGGGAAGTTTTCTGCCAACAGATCTTCAACTATTCTCTTCATGTTTTCTGATATCCCTCCCTGTTCTGGGACTCCAATCACACACAAGTTATTCTTCTTGATAGAGTCCCACATGATTCTTAGGGTTTCTTCATTTTTTTTTAACTCTTTTATCTGATTTTTTTTCCAGCTATATTGGTGTCAATTCCCTGTTCCTCCAGAGCTCCCATTCTGCATTCTAATTGCTTGAGTCTGCTCCTCTGACTTCCTATTGTGTTGTCTAATTCTGTAATTTTATTGTTAATCTTTTGGATTTCTGAATGCTGTCTCTCTATGGATTCTTGCAGCTTATTAATTTTTCCACTATGTTCTTGAATAATCTTTTTGAGTTCTTCAACTGCTTTATCAGTGTGTTCCTTGGCTTTTTCTGTAGATTACCTTATTTCATTTCTGAGGTCATCCCTGATGTCTTGAAGCATTCTGTAAATTAGTTTTTTATATTCTGTATCTGGCAATTTCAGGATTGTATCTTCATTTGGGAAAGATTTTGATTCTTTAGTTTGGGGAGTTGTAGAAGAAATCATGGTCTGCTTCTTTATGTGGTTTGATATTGACTGCTGTCTCCGAGCTATCACTAAGGCATTGTAGTGATTTATTCTATATTTGCTCACTGAGTGTTATCTTGTTTTGTTTTCTTTCAATATACGTAGATGGGCTACTAGATTGCACTGTCTTGAATGTTGTAGCCCTTGAGCCACTTATGTCCTGTTACCAGCTGGTTTGGGCTGTTACCAGATATATAAGCCTAAGAGTCCATTCACTATTCTTGAGTAGAATCTGATTTTGGGTCATCAAGTGTGTGGAGCAGACTGTCACCTATCCTTCTAGAGAAGTAGTGGTGATAGTTGTGTGCACCAGATTCTAGTAGCAGCAGGAGTTCACAGTCCAGGGAGGGCAGGATGCTGACAGGCTTCCCCCAAGTGTCAGTGAGGTAGGTGTGTCTCTGTTCCTAAAGCACCTTGGTGGGTGGGCTCTGCAGCTATACCTTAGGCCCCCAATGCAAGTACCTCTACAGACTGGTAGGTGTCACCCTCCTTAGACCCCTAAGTCAGGAGGCTAGGTTGTCTGGGGGGAGCTTCAGCCCTCAGTTCCCTGTTGTGGGTCAGTGAGGGCTCTGTTGAATATGCAGAGATATCAGACCTGGGAAACTTGTCTTTCCAGTAATCTGCTAAAACAGTAACAGTCAGATCCCTATTAGAATTGCCTTTGCATTATAATAGCCACCTTGTTCCCTGAAGGGATGAAAGCCCAAGACTGTGGATCACATATGCTTGGCTGGAGCTGGTTCTGTGTTTTCAGTCCAATTAGGGAAGGATTTTTGGTCCCTGGGTTTTTTGTAGCTGCTTCTCTCAGGCCAGGAGAATGGGTTAGGAAAAGACCAAAAAGAAAGAAAAACTGCAAGCAGTTCACTCTCTGGCTCAGGAAAGTCCAATGTTAATGAAGCTGCCTGGGAACGGGAGGGGAGGGTTCAGGCAAATAGGAGAGAGTAGCACCCCGAATATAAACAAAGTTACTTATCTTGCTTGGGATGACTGTTTTATCTGAGATTCCCGAGGGGCATGTCTGTGTGCTCTGGCTGGGTAGAGATTGCCCCCGAGGGTCAGGCCCGCATCCTGTGCTTGCGCTGTCTCAGAAGCCGCGGTTAGGTCCTCCGCTCCCAGTCCAAAGCCCAACACCAATGTTCCCTGGCTGGGACGCCACACTCCTGGCTCCAAAACCAGTCGCTGCCTCCTGCTGACTTCTCCTCCTGTCAGCCGCATGGCTGCGCTGCCTGCGTGCACTGGCTGGGCTTCCCCCGAGGTCAGTTCAGGGGGCTAGGGCTGTGCCCTGTGTTTGCCCCTTCTCAGGATGCCGTGCTCAGCTCCCCTGCGCCCAGTCCAAAGCCCGACGCCAAGGTTTCCTGAATGGGACGCTGGCTCCAGGCTCCGAAAACAGTCGCTGCTTCCCCTTAGTTGTTAGTTCTCAGTCTCTGTCACTCAGATCAACTCTTTAGATCTGTGTTTGATGGTCATGTATGTGATCGATTCACTTGTTTTTCCGAGTCTTTGTTGCAAGAGGGATCTGAGGTAGCTTCTACCTAGTCAGCCATCTTGGCCCCGCCCTCTCCCTTCCATCTTCTGTTGCTGCTTCTTGCATCATTCACTTTATTGCCCATACCCAGTGCCGTCAAGTCAATTCCATAGAATCCTTCAATATTCCAACTCGAGCCTTGAATTTTTTCTTCAGTGCTTTTAACTTGAGGAATGCCTATCATGCTCATCCCTTTTGGTTTCCTAACTCCAGTCTTTGAACTTTTCATTATATTTTACTTTGTCTTCTTGAGCTGTCCTTTGAAATCTTCTGTTCAGTTCTTTTACTTCATCATTTCTTCATTTCACTTTAGCTACACTATATTGAAGAACAAGTTTCAGAGTCTCTTCTGGAATCTATTTGGGTCTTTTTTTTTTCTGTTTTTTAATAAATTCTTCATGTATGATATCCTTAATGTCATCCCACAATTCATCTGGTCTTTGGTCACTAGTGTTCAAGGCATCAAATCTCTTCTTGAGGTGGTCTCTAAATTCAGGTGGAATATACACAAGGTCATACTTTGGTTCTCACAGACTTGTTTTAATTATCTTCAGCTTCAACTTTAAATTATACATGAGGAATTGATGGTCTATTCTGCAGTTGGCCTGTGGCTTTGTTCTGACTGGTGATATTGAGCTTCTCCACTGCCTCTTTCCACAAATGTAGTGGCTTTATTTCCTCTCTATCCCATCTGGTGAGGTTCATGTGTATAGCGGTGGTCTATGTTGTTAACTGCTGCAGTAAGTTTAAATTCAAATGGATCACTACAATGAATGGAGGAGTGAGCCTAAGATGGAGATTCTCAGTAATCCAGACAAAATCAGTTAGAGGTGCAGTTAATTGTTTTGATATAATGTTTGCCCATGTTTCTATGTTAAAAAACACATTTTATTTGGTTTAAGATAAAACATAAATGCCTGTTTTTAGCTAAGAGATTATCTTTTTATTTTATTATTTGCTGTTTTATCTACAAAATTTGAAATTCAGCAATAACGCTTTTATTTTTTAAGTAATAATTTCAAATACAAAGGGAGCTTTGTTCTTAAGCTAAAATGTAAATATGTGACATGACATGGAAGCTCCATAGACACATCCAAACTCCCTGAGGGACCGAATTGCTAGGCTGAAGGCTGTGGGGACCACAGTCTTGCAGAACATCTAGCTCAGTTGGCATAATATATTTTATGAAGAAAATGTTCTACATTTAACGTTCGTGAGTAGTGTCTACGGTCTTAAAAGCCTGTAAGCAGCCACCTAAGATACTGTACTGGCCTCACCCCTTCAAAAGCAAGAAAGAATGAAGAAAACCAAAGTTATAAGGGAACAATTAGTCCAAAGGACTAATGGACCACATCTGCCATGGCCTCTGCCAGACTGAGTCCAGTACAACTAGATGGTGCCTGGCTACCACCACTGACTGCTCTGACAAGGATCTCCAGACAGAGCTGGAGAAAAATGTAATACAAAATTCTAACTCAAAAAGAAAGACCAGACTTGCTGGCCTGAAAGAGGCTGGAGAAGCCCTGAGAGTATGGTCCCTAGACAACCTTTCAGCCCAGCAATGAAGTCTTGAGGTTCACCCTTCCGCCAAAGATTGTACAGGCCCATAAAATAAAACAAGACTAAAGGGGCACACCAGCCCTGGGGCAAAGACTAGAAGGCAGGAGAGGATAGGAAAGCTGGTAATACAGAACCCAAGGTTGAGAAGAGAGAGTGTTGACGTTGTCATTGGGTTCTTAACCAATGTCATAAAACAAAATGTGTACTAACTGTTTAATGAGAAAGTAGTTTGCTCTGTAAACCTTAAAGTACAATAAAATATAAATAAATAATAAAATAAAATAAATGCATGACATGAAGTTAGGTGTTTAGATCAATATTTCTGTTTAAAATTATAAAGATTATATCAACATGTAGTCTTTTATTGTTTGAGGTTTCTAAGATACTTAATGTTATAGTAGTATTTTTACTTTGTTAGTCTATGTCAGTGTATAAAATAGTGTCTTTGCCAATCTTTTGTTTAGGTTATACCCAGATGAAAAGGAACAAAGCTACAAATAATTTTTCAAATTGTGCTAAAGATGGAACTATGCTATTCTGCGTGTCCTTCATGGATGTGTGCTCTCACAGGGAATGCGTTCTACACACCGCCTCCACCTGTTAGTTCCTTCACGATTTTCCTCAGCCGCCCAAGGTGAAGTCTTTCCTGGGACAGAACACACGTCAAGACTGAGCAAGACAATTTTATAGCCACCAGTTGCTGTCAAGTCTATTTCAACACATGACAAACCCATGTGTGCCACTTCAACCAAATGTAGGACAAATTTTTGAGTGATACAGGATCCAAAGTTTTTCCCAGGTATGACTGAAATTTTGCTGGAACTGCTTCTCAGCTCAACTTCTTCCTCTGCCTGATCCTGCTTCCACCCTCCACTCTTTCTAGACCTTGGTAACTAATTAATATATTGTACTCCAAACTCCATCTCAACAATCTCAGTGAGTACTTCAGGAGAACAGAACCTACAATTACAGTAATGTGGATGGTTTTTATTGGTTGCAATGGCTCTGTGATGTAATCTAAGCTTTGTTTACAGCCTCATGTCTGTTCTTGATGGTTAAGGTCTTTTGGGAACCCATGTGTTGTCTACCATATACTTTGTAACATATATATAATATAATGTAATTTCACAGAGCTTATGGCAAAATCAGAAACCCTGGTGGTGTTGTGGTTAAGAGCTACAGCTGTTAACCAAAAGTCAGGTAGTCAAATCCACCAGGTACTCCTTGGAAAACATATGGGGCAGTTCTACTCTGTCCTATAGGGTTGCTATGAGTCAGAATAGACTCAATGGCAGCGGGTTTGGTATGGCAAAATTGTCCTGGATAAATGACCTTGGTTCCAGTCTTGCATCTTCCCAATCATTTCCAAATAGACAACTTTATTGGTTTTTTTAATAAATTACACTAAAAGTGACAGACACACAAGTACAAATTGAACTGAATGTACAAACTATTTGTTCATCCAGCTATAGTGTATTTGATTGTGCTACCTTGAAATATCATTTTGGATTATTTTCTGGTTATTATCATGCAGTACTTTAACATTAATAATTGGTATAAATAAATACGTGGAATGACATTTTTCTACTAAAGACATTCATTTTCTTCGACCAAAGTAGAATGACATTGTGGTAGTCATTAATAGAAGCCTTGGAATGCTTCTCTTTCTTATAAAAGTAATTTTGATTTGCTTTTTGTTAATATGGTGCTGTAAAATGTCTGATTATTAAAAAAAAAAAAAAGGAAAGCCAGAGATTTTCCTTTTACTATAATATATTTGTCTTAAGTTTAAATGTTTTATATATTGGCCTATTTCTGAAATGCTATAGTATATTTGTCTTAAGTTTAAATGTTTTATATATTGGACTATTTCTGAAATGCACAACAGTGTAAAAAATAATACATTATATAAACTATAAATTTTCTTTCCAGGCCAAGTTGTCACACCTGTGTCCTCAAATAAATCTTTTGTTATTGGACTTAGCTGTTGAATATTTTTAAGTGTATGTTCAATATTTAAATAATATATAAATTTATGTTTTCTGCTTCTTGATGGCACAATATTTTCAAGTGTGTCTTTTGGAAGTATTGCAGATACTTAGTTTTCCAAAAGGGAGGGTAAAGAGATGCATTTGGGGAAGAAAAAAAAAAAAGACTTTAAGGATGCTGAATATCAATTTGACATTTACTAGAGAGAAAACATTTTTTTTAGAGAGAAAACATTCAGATAATTTATTCTAATATAGGGCAGGTCCTATTATTATAATGAATGCCATAAGGAAACCAAAGGTTTTTTGTTCTGAGGAGTATTAATAAGTTCGTTGTGACAAATATGCATCATTCTTCTAAAAAGAAGCATCAAAAGGAGTGCATAACTTTTATCCAGATTTCTGTGTCTTGGCAGTTCAGAGCAAGTAGCAAATAAAACTTTTAGGAATGGAAAAGTGTACTACACAACAGAGACTTACCAATCGGAAGGGGTAATGAGGCAGATCTCTCCTCAGTGAGGATTATTTTATCTCTGACATTGTTTAGAATTACTGGCATATGAAGTTATTAAAAATCAGGCTGATTTTTAGCCTATGGTTGCCTTATAAATTCTTTACAGACAAGGAAACTCCTTATTGCCTACAGCCAGCATGAATTGTGCATACCACCCACTCTCACTGGTACATATGACAGCCGGAAGTGTGCTGTTCATAGCCCTTTAAAGAGATATTACTTAATAGAGTGACAATGACTGAAAGCCTCCAGCTGACATACATTCAAAGCTACCACATTATTCCCATTGAGGTCACAAATCCCGGGGTTTCTCCCAGCCAATGACTGTGATGATAGTGGTACTAAACCAAGGATATTTCTATCCAGTGCAGGGATCCACTAGTGAACAACATTTGTGATGGGACTGTCAGCTTGGCTGAGATTTCTCAGTTCTGTACTGCAGTCTTAAGTTTTTCTGCCTGCTCCTCTGTCTTTCCAACTCTTTTTTCATAGATGTAACACCTGCCTAAAAGCTATTCCTGCCTCTTCCTATACCCTTCTCCTTTATCCTTCATATTATATGCCATCATGTCATTTGCTTCTCAGAATGACCAGAATTGACACATGTGGTAACTGGAAATGGTTAGAGAAAACAGGTAGTAAGATGAGGCTTAGGCAGTGGCTCATTCCCTACACAGCTGGCAAGCAGGAACCCATCTTGAAGGGAAGGTAAGGCACAGATACTTTCTGGCACAAAGTGGAAGTCCAATTGCTGAAGCTTTCCCCAGTGCAGATCTCAAAAACATCCCAATTGCCAGTGTAATGATTCAGATGTATGGGGCCAAAAATGCCTGGAAGGCTAATGGAATTGCTGGTTATTACTAAGTTGTATTGACAACTTATAGAGTGATAACAAGAAATCAAGGGCAACAAGCAAATAGTTAAAGGCTCAATGTTACAGCTAAAGGTCTTTTTGTTGTGCTTGGAATTTTTTTTTTTTTTTTTTTTAAGTAGGTTACAAAAAGTCCTTATGGCCTACATGAGCAAACAGACTGAGGAGCAGACTCAAACTCAGTGGTCTCTATTCTAGAGAGGTTTACATGCTCAATCAAGTAATTTCTGTTATTCTAAGATCAGTGTCCTTTTTGGAAATATCTGGGACTCTGAAATATGGAATGAGACATCTGGGTGGATTCTTAGATCTTGCCTCTGCACTCTACTTTCTAGTAAGAACTTAACACTTCTCCCATGAGGAAGACGCTGCAGAGATTTTTCAAGGTGACAAGTGCCTTTCTCAGGAGGTTGTCTCTTGGTTGCCTCCTCTCTCTTGGTTGCTTATTTGATAAGTAGAGTTATTCTAAGCATAACCTGGCTGCGGGCTGACAAGAGATTCCACCCAGGATGAGTTGAAAGAATTAGCTAGTATGCACTAGCCAGAGACAGCAGAATACCTCCTGACTGAATTTTAAGAATGTTTGATTGCGAGGCTGGGCAAGACTTAGTAAAAATTAAATATTTAAGCTCATTAAAAGACTTTGCCAAGAGAGTAAAAAAATGAACCTACAGAAGGGGAAAAAAAATCTTTGGCAATGACATATCTGATAAGGGTCTAATCTCTAAAATATATAGAAAACTTCAAAACTCAACAACAAAAAGACAAATATTCCAATCAAAAAATGGGCAAAGGACTTGTACAGACACTTCACCAAAGAGGACATTCAGGTGGCCAACAAACACATGAGATCATGCTCAGTATCATTAGCCATTAGGGAGATGCAAATGAAAATGACAACGAGATACCACCTAACCCCACTAAAATGAGAAATGCTGGAGAGGTTGTGGAGAGATTAGAACTCTTACACACTGTTGCTGGGATTGTAAAATGGTACAATCACTATGAAAACTGTATGGCACTTCCTCAAAAAGCTAGAAGAAGAAATATCTTATGCTCCAGCAATCCCACATCCAAGTATGCACCCTAGAGATCTAATAGCAGTGATACAAATAGACATTTGCACACCTATGATCATTGCAGCATTATCCACAATAGCAAAAAGATGCAAACAACCTATGTGCCCACCAATGGACTAATGGATAAACAAATTGTGGTACATACATAAAATGGAATACTATGCAGCTATAAAGAATAAAGATGAGTTCTTGAAACATCTTATAACATAGACAAATCTGGAGGACATTATGCTGAGTGAAGTAAGTCAATCACAAAAGGGAAAATATCCTATATGGTCTCACTTTTATAAAAAGGCAACAATAGGTATACATACAGAAAGCAATGTTCTTTGGTGGTTACCAGGGAAGGGAGAGGGACAAAGGGGGGAATCAATTTCTAAGTAGTAACCACTCATTACTTTTGGTGATGAGAAAGATAATACTCAATATGGGTGAAGTCTGCATAATTTGGCCAAGGTAAATGATGGTACCAAGAAGTACGCAAGAATAAGACAATTTTGATAAATGTTGTAACATATACAATTTTGCAATGACAGTAATAACTGAGAAGTACGTGTGTGGTTACAGAAGTAGATATGTATGCATATATGTATATACGGAGGCACATGTGAGTATATGGGTGTGCGTGTGTAGGTGTATCTGTAGGCATATGTATATATATACATGTTTGTAAGTGGTGCATATATATTCATATACATATGTATACTTAAATGTGGGTGTGTATATGTATATATAGAGAGAGAAAATAAAGCACATGGGGGCACAGTCACATATGCTTCCATAGAATGGTTCACTGAGTTTGAAAGCTTATGATCATAGCCTTGCGGGACAACTCAGTTAATTGGTATAACATAGTTTATAAAAATGTTCTACATCCTAGTTTGGTGAGTTGTGTCTGGGTTCTTAAATCTGGCAAGTGGTCATCTAAGATACAACTATTGTTCTGTGCTCATTTGGAACAAAACAGAAAGAAGGAAATCAGACTCAAAGAAGAACTAGTCTACAGAACTAATAGCTCACACAAACCACGGCCTCAGCTACCCTGAAACCAGAAGAACTAGATGGTGCCTGGCTACCACTAACAACTATTCTCACCAGGGACACAATGGATAGTTTTAGGTAGAATGGGAAAAAAATGTAGAACAAACCTCAAATTCTTAAAAAAGGGCAAATTTACTAGACTGGTAGAGACTAGAGGAGCCCCTGACACTATTGCCCTGAGATGTCCTTAAACTTGGAACTGAAGCCACTTTCAGAGTTCATCTTTCTACCAAATAATAGATTGGCTCATAAAAAAATAAACAATGCTACCCATGAATACTGCATTCCTTTAAGCAATCATCTATATGAGACCAAACAGTCAACACTTACCCTAAAACAAAGATGAGAAGAGGGGGGCAGTGCAGGAAAGCTAGGTTAATGGAAATAGAACAATCAGAATGAAAATGCTGACACATGTGAAAAATGTAGCCAATGTCACTGAATAATATGTATAGGTATTGCTCAATGGGGATCTAATTTGCTGTGTAAACTTACACCAAAAACAGAATAAAACATTTTCTAAAAAAAAAAAGTGCTAATGAATAGGATTTCAGCGTCACTAAGAAATTCCGTGATTGCTCTCTTCTGCATGTCAGAACTGATGGTAAGAGAGACAGACATAGATCTATGCTTGTTAATAGTTCACAGGATGATGGATTTCTCAAAGTAACTGAGGCTAGGTCATGGCACTTAATTGACAATGCCAGAAGGCCACAATTACCCAGATGACTGGCAAAATCAGAAGACCATCCAAGGCATTTGACTCAGAAGTTGCAGAAATTATTAACAGAACATGGCACCCTTAGGACTCAGAATGACAGACAACAAGGGTGCTCCTTAAAATGTACAATCAGAAGAAAACAAGGTTGGTGGGGATTTCTATCATCGCTCTGTTTAAATTGCCAATCTGGTCTCTGCCAAAACCAGATGGAAAAAGACTTTATACTATCATATGCTCAAGCCATTAGTAGCCATAATTGTAGCTTCTGTGTTGCAAGTGGTATCATTACTAAGGAATATGAAATTGGGAATAAAATATGTGACTATGTATTTGATACATGAATTATTTTTTTCTTTTATGAGAAAAAATAATTCATGTTATGTTAATCTTCCCAAATTTTGCCATAAGATAGTCAGACAAGATCTGCATTACAACATTATATTATATTCCATTATGTTGTATGCTTTTCAGATAACCACAAAACAACATGGTGATCTGTATATTGATGACATCATGCTGATCCAGTGGAATGAGCAAGATGTGGATAGTCTACCTAAAAAACCCAGCAAAAACCCAGTGCCCTAAGACATTGTTATTCACATATGCTCTAGAGGGTGGTACATAAAATGAAAACAATGGATATTTCCCTTTAGCAGAGGTGATTGGCAACCACTGATGTCTACTGCCAAAGAAAAGATTCACAAAGAAGGAATATGGCACCTCATAGGCCTATTTGTGGCCTGGGAGAAACACAGTCTATACCTAGCATTAATGCTCCAGACCATATCAGATGACATGGAAGCCTTTTTGAGCGGAACCAGGAGCAGGAAAGTTCTCTACAGCAGGCCTAGACTTCAATGGAAGCACACTGCTGCATGTACTTCCTGATCCAGTAGGCCATACTGTTTGGAAAAGATGTAGTATGAAATTCATAACAAGCCTCAATGTGATAATCATCATGCACAACCCCAAAGTTAAGGAGAAAGCCTATGCCATCTCCAGCAGAGAATTATACTCACTTAGAGAAATGACTTTTGTTGTATTACTGGAGATAGAGATATAATATTTGAACATGAGGTACAAAGTGAACTTGTCTTGAGATTTGTCATGGTAGCTAAGTCTAAGGATGATAGCCTTAATAGCAGTCCATTGTAAGATGAAAATTGTACTAATCAATACCTAAGCAGCTGCAGGTAAGCAGCTGCAGAGGGCTCAAGTAAGCCTCAAGGAGCCTAGACCTCCATGCCATCAATCCGTGGTAGTGCCAGAGCTCTTCCTTATCTCATACCAATGACTTCCCTCTCTCACACAGTTGTATCTCATACAACCATAGGAAGGAGGGAGAAAATGTTCAAGCTTCATGTAAGAACAGAGTGGCTCCATATGTAGATATAAGCTGCAAATAAATGGTGGATGAATTACAGCAACCTTCGAGGGCGGCCTTGAAATAAAATGAAGAGGGATAATCTTCCCTTGGGCACAGATTAGTGTCTCTTGTTATTTACATTTTGTCTAAAAATGAGTGGCAGGATTGTCAGGGGATTGGGCCACTGCTTCCTTTATTTCAAAGGATAGGGCTACTGCCTAGGTTCAAAGAGAAGAGCCATCACTTTGGTTCCGGAGAGTGAGTCTGTTGTTCCAATGAGTCTGGAGAACAAGGCTGCCACCCAGTCGAGTGGGCAGGGTTGCTGTGCTGCTGGACTTGGAAAAAAGGGGTCACAAAGGGCTAAAATGATTGGTCATCAATCTGGTGGCTCAGGAGAATGAGGCCTCCCAAAGCTGAGGAGATGGAGTTGATGTCCTAGTGGGCCTGGAAAGGAAGGCCTAAGCCTAGAGCTGCAAGGTCCCTGTCTAGAGTCTGGAGGACAGAGTAGAAGCTCAGATGTGCCTAGAGAACAAAGGGTTATTTTCAAACTTTGAGATCTGATGGAATTTGCCCTGCTGGGTTTTGAACTTGTTACGTACCCTCGACTGCTTCTTTACCTCCAATTTCTTCTCCCTTTTGACAAGGGAGTGCATATGTTGTGTCTGTTCCACCACTGCGCTTTGGAAGCAGATAATCTGTATTCTAAGTTTCACAAATCAAGAGAGGAATTTTTCCCAGGATGGAAAACACCCAGAGTATCACCCATATTTGATTTACGTAATTCAGAAGATGGGATTTTGGACCGAGTTGATTCTGGAATAGGTTATGGCTTTTGGGAATGATGTGATAAGGTGAATTCATTTTGGACTAAGGGGACACGAATTTTGGCAGCCAAAGAGTGGAGTGTTATGTAATGAACTGATCCCCCCAAAAAGAAATGTGGAAGTCCTAACCCCTGAACCTGTAAATATGACCCTGTTTGGAAAGAGGGGTTTTCTTTTTTATGCTAATGAAGTCATATCAGATTAGAGTGGATTCTACACCTTATCATTTTTGAGTGATGTTGTATACATGGGGGTACAGACAGGCAGACATAAACACAAGGAAATATAGACACTATCTGAGCACCTGTTTGCAGGCAAAGGAATGTCAAAAGATTGTCAGCAGACACCAGAAACTAGGACAGAGACTACAAAAGGAATTGGCATGGTTGAGACCTTAATTTGGACTTTAAGCCTCCAGGCCTGTGAGAAAATAAGTTCCTATTCTTTAAAGCTACCCACATTGTGGTATCTTTTGTATGGAAACACCAGGTAACTAAGGAAACAACCAAGTAAGTCACTAAGACATAGAGATTATAAATGAACATGATTGAAGATTTAGAATAGACAGTGAAAGAGGAAAATGGTGAATACCAGATGCTACCTCAGACCAACTACAGCTATGAAGTCTATTGCTCATTTACTCACCTATCTCTTCTAGATAATCCTCAGGAAGAGGTGAAAATTTTGAGTAACCTGACACACATATTCCCAGGTGAGATCAAGCAAAGGGACATTTTGCCTTCTTATTTTAGCTCTTGTACTGTAAGCATGACTTTTCTTTGTTCTATTTAGTGTCATAGTTTTTTCTTCATTTTTGTACTTTTGGTTAGCAATTTTACTGTAGTCCTGACTACTGTTCCTAAGCTTAAGAAGGTTGTACTATGCCTTACAGAGAAAATAAGTGCATTACTTAGATAAGCTTTATATATTTTCTTTGAAAGGCATAGCACAACCTACTTAAGCTTAGGAACTGTAGGAATATTTGCATTAGATAGGCTTTAGGAGTGGAAGCACTTACTGATGAAGATCAAAGGCCACCGTCTTCAATATGGATTGCACCTCAACATAAAGAAAACAAAAATCCTCACAACTGGACCAATAAGCAACATCATGATAAATGGAGAAAAGATTGAAGTTGTCAAGGATTTCATTTTACTTGGATCCAGAATCAACAGCCATTGAAGATGCAGTCAAGAAATCAAAAGATGCATTGCATTGGGTAAATCTGCTACAAAAGACCTTTTGTAGTTTTTGTTAAAAAACAAAAATATCACTTTAAGGACTAAGTCAAGCCTGACCCAAGCCATTTTCAATCACTTCATATGCTTGTGAAAGCTGGACATCTGATGCTTTTGAAGTATGGTTTTGGCGAAGAATATCGAATATACCATGGACTGCCAGAAAAACGAACAAATCTGTCCTGGAAGAAGTACAGCCAGACTGCTTAGAAGCAAGAATGGCGAGGCTACCTCTCACATAGTTTGGACATATGAGGTATCAGTCCCTGGAGAAGAACATCAGGCTTGGTAAAGTAGAAGGTCAGTGAAAAAGAAGAAGACCCTTACTGAGATGGACTGACACAGTGGTTGCAACAATGGGCTCAAGCATAACAAAGAGTGTGAGGATGGAGCAGTGTTTTCTTTAGTTTTCAGTTCAGTAAAATAAGGTTGTATAATGTACCGTATGGGCCCTTTAAATTTACAGTCTATGACATCAAAGTTATACATACATACATATGTCGAAATTGGTCAAATTGCAAATCAATGTGAAGAAGACTATGCAAAAAAAAAAAAAAAGGAGTGACAAATACCTATTATCTTCTAACATAGACTAGAGATAATTTGTTAGGAATCATATTAAAGATGATAGCTGAATTTTAATATCCATTCTAACTCTGAGATGTTAAGTTTTTTAAAAACATTTATTAATTGAATACCAGATGGTATATAGTAGAGATATTTTGTATAATCTTTTATTTTGTAAGGAACAACCAAGATGTTAGAAAGACAGTTTAGTTTTTAAACAGAGGGAATTTTATGCAGGGAGGTAGTTACATAAGTGATGAAGGGGCTGACAGTCCAAATAAGGTATATGATAAATTAGCATAGAACCCAGCAACAAAGATAAAGAACTATTCATTCCTCCAGACTGGAGGGAGAAAAGTAGGGAGCAGTTTGAGTCCAGGGGCCAAGTTCACTGGCAAGTAGGTACAGTTGCTACTGGTGATTTTTGCTCAATCGAGATAGAGTGGTGGATAGATAGATAGATGAATAGATGGATAGATGGATGGACAGACAGACAGATAGATAATGGAAAACCTTGGCTGTTCCCTTCTCCCGGCCTCCACGGTAGTGCCTCTGCTTGACCAAAGGCACGGCTGACCTGGAAGCCTGGACAATTGGCGTTCATAGATTAGCACTACTCTGTTCCAGAGCAAATCAGGAAAGGTGAGAACAAACCTAAGGAAAACAGGTGCAGAATCTGTTCAGTTATATAGGTATATATTAATTTTTATTTATAGTTATATATTTTTTTTTTATAGGATAGCACAAATAAAGAATTCTGACTGAGTCACTTAATATCTGTGAACCCATACCTTTATTTCTGAAATGAAAGCTTGACTATCAGAGGAGTGAGAAACTGTCCAGTTTCCTAATTTTGTTGGTGTCTCTTGGTATTTGGATAAAAAAAGTAGAGAAAATGTCTTTGTAGCACAGTTTTTCAAATGCTGTTTACCTCATGGTGATTTTATTACAATAAAAAATGGTTTGACCTATCATCTCTCTAAAATGAAACTGGTTCAGGGAGGCGAGCAAAGGTTGCACTTATTCAGGTTACTAGTGAAATGGTGGTTTTCTTAAAGACTTTTTATTAAGAAGTAATGAGTACATGAGAAGAGTGCTACGCTGATGTTTTCATTTCCAGTTAGTCATGCTCCTGTCTTCCTCATTCGACTTGACCTGAGTTCTCTGCCTCACAACTTTGTAGTAAGGTAAGAAGCTGGTTGTGGGTGATAAACAGAGAGTGAGAAAGCAAAGGAGAAAGGCAAGAAAAATAATTTCTCAAAAGTAACACCACAACCTTTATTTTTTATTTCCTTTACAAATAGGTTTTAAAAAGGATAAATAATAGAGTGTTAGTTTAGGAAACTATGAATGTAAAAGCATTTTAAGTTATGTTATTCACCTGTCTTAAAATTTTTATAGTATCTCAACCTGAGGGAAAAGGAAATTGTCTTTTAGGCAAATTTTAAATGTACCGATCAAAAAGTAGCATATTCTCTAGGAGGTAGAGCTTTAGAAGAAAATTATATAACAATAAATTATATAACAAATGGAAGAGTTCACAATAAACTACATGAAGTACATGAACATTCTAATGACACTTAAAATATTAAAAAAACTTAAATATTAGGAGAAGTTAAATGCTACATATGATATAAATAAGTGCGATCCCAAAAAAAATCTCAGTTTTTTTATATTTTGGAATCATAGGAAAGTTATGGAAAATTACCGTTAGGAAAGTTTTTCTGGAATGTATGAAGCAAGTAGCTCTTTAAGATTTTATTGATGAGAAATTGTATTTGAAAATATGCCTAAAGTTTATCTGTCTGTCATTTATGTATTATACGCATATGGAATTATTGAAATTGAGGAGCAAGAATAGAGAAGGAAATTAGTATTTTGAGGTATTGTTGCATGAATTACTAGTTTTGTTTATAGGAGGATTTTTTTTTCTATTGAACTAGGTTGCAATTGTGCTAGCTGAGAAACTTAATTGATTCTATATTCTATATATGACCCAGGGTGCATGTGGCAAATTTTAGATCAGTGTTTTTTGCTGGGTCTGTCAGTTGCTGGATGGAGGAATTGAGTGTAGACAGACTCACTAAATTCTATACTGTCCAAGTCTTTGACCTAAGTATCATCCAAAGCTCTCTTCCTGTGATCCTTTACACATAGAAGTAAGCCTGTGGCCCAGTTTTTCTCAAGGTTACTTTCAAAAAAGAAACTTTTGTGTTTTTTTGTTGTTCCAGGAAATCTACAAGGAAGATATAGCCTCTTTTAGTCTTGATAAGTGTCTTAGACCTTTGTGATCCTTTTTACGTTATTAGCATTGTCACTGCATAGTCTTATTCTTCTTGATATTTTGGTTATGTCTTTTTTTTTTTTTTAGGAGAAAAGGAAATTTGTTGGCCCAATGTATTTAAAACTCAAGAGCTCAAGGTAGCTTCAGGAATATTCTGAGAAAGAGATTCAGAAAATATATTATTTTTTTCCTCTCTTCTTTGGTTTCATTCTAATATAGGTTGATATTTTGTATCTGTATGATAGTTACAGCATCTTCAGTTCCTATGAACTTGCAATTCAGCTCTGTGGGAAGAGTGAGAACTTTTGTCTCAGCAGAGATTACTAGCAAAGAAAATCTCTATTTGTCTCCTTTGCTCGATTGGGCCATGACCCATTTCTGAATCAATTTCTCTGGTCAGAGACTGCAGTGTACTAATTGGTTTATGTTTGTGTCACTTCCTCCACCCGAATGGCACTGGCATAGACTGAGATAGTATATATGTGTCTTTTGGTGGAAATGGGTGACAGGAAAAATTGTTGCACCAAGAGGAAGGTAAATTAATTTTAGGTAGGAAAACAATAAATGTCTGTTATACTAAGTCTTTTTGTTTCAATAAGATTCTCGATAACGCTAGATCTCCAAGAAGGGCCTGGCGATTTACTCATGAAAAACCAGCCAATGAAAATCCAATGGATCAGCTAATGAAAATCCAATGGATCAGCTAATGAAAACTCAATGGATCAGAATAGTCAGATTTCATTGTGCTTGGGGTTGCTTGAGTTGGGGGCCAGCTGGACCACAGCTAACAACTACAACAGCTATATCCATCACAAACTTGTTGGGTGAAGTCATTTCATCTCTATTGAACCTAGTTTCTCTTCCCCTAAAATGAGGCAATTGGACTCATGACTTTAATTTACACTAATTTATAGACTATGATGAAGCATATTTTTAAAATCTTAAATAAATTAAAAAAACAGGTTTTTCAGAATTACAGTAACAACCTGTCCAAGGAAGTAAAAATGTAATATTTGGCCTTTATTAGGCTTGTGATGTTTTGCATGTGGACTGGTACACATTTGGAGTGTAGACCTAAAACTTAAAAATCTTAAAAGCTAGTGTGGTCAAACTCAGATGGCTTTCCACTTTTTTTCTTCTAAATTGTATTTATTTTGTTGTTGTTGTTGAGAATATACACAGCAAAACATACACCAATTCAATAGTTTCTACACGTAAAATTTAGTGACATTGATTACATTCTTTGAGTTGTGCAACCATTCTCATCATCTTTTTCTGAGTTGTCCCTCTGTCATTAACATAAACTCACTGCCTGTTAATTTTCCTGTCTAATCTTTCAAGTTCTTGTTGTCAGTTTGATTCCATATAGACAGTTGTTAAAAAAGCATAATGCTCCAGGCAGATCTTTTTTGCTAGTTAAGCTAAACTATTGTTCAGTATTAAGATAACGTCTGGGGATATTTTTGGTTTAAAGTTTAAGGATTATCTCAGAGCGATAGTTTCAGGGATTTGTCCACCCTCCATGGCACCAGAAAGTCTAGCGTCCTTGAGAATTTAAAATTCTGTTCTGCATTTTCCACTATTGATCAGGATTCTTCTCTGGAATCTTTGATCAAAATGTTTAGTAATAGTAGCCAGGCACCACCCAATTCTTCTGGTCTCGTAGAAAAAGAAGCAGTTGTTTGTGGAGGCAATTAGCCACACATTCTATATCCTCCTTCTGTTCCTGACTCTTCTTCTTCGTCTGTTGCTCCAGGTGAATAAAGACCAATTATTGTGATTTGGATGGCCCTTGCAAGCTTTTACTTCATCAATTCTTCCTTTTGCTTTAGCTACTCGATGCTCAAGAGCAAGTTTCAGAGTCTCCTCGGACATCCATCTTGGTCTTTTCTTTCTTTTCTGTCTTTTCAGTGACCTCTTGCTTTCTTCACGGATGATATCCTCGATGTCATTCCACAACTCGTCTGGTTTTCAGTCACTAGTGTTCAATGCATCAAACTTATTCTTGAGATGGGCTCTAAATTCAGGTGGAATATACTCAAGGTCATATTCTGGCTCTCGTGGACTCACTCTGATTTTCTTCTGTTTCAGCTTGAATGTGCATGTGAGCAATTGATGGTCTGTTCCACAGTCGGCCCCTGGCATTGTTCTGACTGATGTTATTGAGCTTTTCCATCGTCTCTTTCCACAGATGTAGTCAATTTGATTTCTGTGTGTTCCATCTGGTGAGGTCCATGTGTATAGTCTCCATTTATGTTGGTGAAAGAAGGTATGTGCAATGAAGAAGTCGTTGGTCTTGCAAAATTCTATCATTCGGTCTCCAGCATTGTTTCTATCACCAAGGCCATATTTTCCAACTACTGATCCTTCTTCTTTGTTTCCAACTTTCACATTCCAATCACCAGTAATTATCAATGCATCTTGATTGTATACTCAATCAATTTCAGATTGCAGCAGCTGATAAAAATCTTCTATTTCTTCATCTTTGGCCTTAGTGGTTGGTTTGTAAATTTGAATAATAGCCATATTAACTGGTCTTCCTTGTAGGCGTGTGGATATTATCCTATCACTGACAGCGCTGTACTTCAGGATAGATCTTGAAATGTTCTTTTTGACAATGAATGCAACACCATTCCTCTTAGAGTTGTCATTCCCAGCATAAAAAAACTATATGATTGTCCAATTCAAAATGCCCAATACTAGTCCATTTCAGCTCACTAATGCCTATTATATCGATGTTTATGTGTTCCATTTCATTTTTGATGATTTCCAATTTTCCAAGATTCATACTTTGTACATTCCAGGTTCCGATTATTAATGGATGTTTGCAGCTGTTTCTTCTCATTTTGAGTCATGCCACATCAGCAAATGAAGGTCCTGAAAGCTTTACTCCATCCACGTCATTAAGGTCAACTCTACTTTAAGGAGGCAGCTCTTCCCCAGTCATCTTTTGAGTGCCTTCCAACCTGGGGGGCTCATCTTCCAGCACTATATCAGACAATGTTCCGCTGCTATTCATAAGGTTTTCACTGGCTAATGCTTTTCAGAAGTAGACTGCCGGGTCCTTCTTCCTAGTCTGTCTTAGTCTGGAAGTTCAGCTGAAACCTGTCCTCCATGGGTGACCCTGTTGGTATCTGAATACAGGTGGCATAGCTTCCAGCATCACAGCAATGCACAAGCTCCCACAGTACAAGAAACTGACACGTGGGGGGCTAAGTAGTATTCCATTATATATATGTGCCACATTTTGTTTATCCATTCATTTGTCAGTGGGCATTTATGTTGTGTTATGGATTGAATTCTGTCCCCCAAAATTATGTGTCAACTTGGCTAGGCCATGATTCCCAGTATTATGTGGTTGTCCTCCATTTTTTTTATTTGATGAAATTTTTCTTTTTGTTGTAAATCCTAATCTCTGCCTGTTGTTAATGCCAAGATTAGGTTATGTTAAAGAGGATTCAGGTAGAATGCAACCATTACTCAGGTCACATCCCTGAAGGGATGTAAAGGGAGTTTCCCTGGGGTGTGGCCTGCATCTCCTTTTATCTTAAAGAGGTAAAAGGAGAGAAAAGCCAGCAGAGAGTTGGGGACCTCACAGCACCAAGAAAAAAGTGCCAGGAAGGGAGCATATCCTTTGGACCCAGAGTTCCTGCACTGAGAAACTCAGAGATAAGGGGAAGATTGACGACAAGGACCTTCCCTAGAGCTGACAGAAAGAGAAAGTCTTACCCTGGAGCTGGTTCCCTGAATTCAGACTTCTAGCCTCCTAGATTGTGTAAGAATAAATTTTTGTTTGTTGAAGCCATCCATTTTTGGTATTTCTGTTATAGCAAAATTAGATGACTAAGATGGGTCGTTTTCACCTTTTGTCTACTGTGAATAGTGCTGCAATGAACATTGCTATACAGCTGTCTTTTTTAGTCTTGTCTGCTTTCAAGTCTTTCGAGTATATAGACAGGAACAGAATTACTGGGTCGAATGGTGGTTCTATTTTAAGATTTTTTGAGGAACCACCACACTGTTTTCCACAACAGCTGTGCCATTTTGCATTCCTATGAGCAATGATTAAGGGTTTCAATTTCCCTACACCTTCATCAACATTTGTCATTTTTTTTTTTTTTTGGTCTTAGCCATCCTAGTGGGAGTGAAGTGATATCTCATTGTGGTTTTGATCTACATCTGTCTGATGGCTAGTGACGCTGAGCTTCTTTTCATGTGTTTGGTGGCTATTTTTGTGTTCTCTATGGTGAAATGTCAATTCAAGTCCTTTCTCCATTTCATAATTGAGTTATTTGTCTTTTGTAGTTGAATTGTTGAAATTCTATATATAGTTTGATTATTAAATTCTTGTCAGATGTATGGTTTCTGAAGATATTCTCCCTATTGGTAACTTATCTTTTCATTTTTGGTAGTTCGATGAGCAAACGTTTTAATTTTTATGAGGTCCTATTTATTTATTTTGTCTTTTGCCGTTTGTGCTTTAGTTGTTGCATTAGATAATCCATTGTTGAAAGCTCAGCCTGATAGCATCGCCCCTGCTTTTTCTTCTAAAAATTGTATCGTTTTAGTTTGCACATGTAGATTGTTTATCCATTTGGTATTTGTTTTGTGTATGGTGTGAGATATGGATCCTGTTTCATTTTTCTGCCTGTGGAAGTCCAATTTCCCCATCACTGTTTATTAATTAGACTCTTCTTTCTCTATCAAATGTACTTAGCACACTCGTCAAAAATCTTTTGACCATAGATGTGTGAGTTTATTTCTGAACTCCCAATTCTGTTTCATCAGTCTATGTGTCTATACCAGTACTAGGCTGTTTTGATACTGTGGCTGTATAGCATATTTTAAAATCAGAAAAGTATGAGTTCTTCTACTTTGTTCTTCTCTTTCAACACTCTTTTAGCTATCAGAGGCCTCTTGCCATTTCCATATAAAGTTGAGAATTCGTTTCTGTGTTTCTGTAAAGAAGACTGTTGGAATTTTGATCAGGTTTGCATTTAATCTATCCATCGTTTTGAGTAGTTTGATATCTTAATAACATTAAGTCCTCCAATCCGTAAACATGGAACATCTTTCCATTTACTAAGTCTTCCTCAATCTCTTTCAGCAATGTCTTAGAGTTTTCATTGTGTAAATCCCTCACGTTCTTAGTTAGATTTATTCCAATGCATTTTATTATTTTAGATGCTGTTGCAGATGGAATTGTTTTCCTAATTTCCTTTTCTGATTTCTCTTTGCTGGAGTATGGAAAGCCAACTGATTTTTGTTTGTTAACCTTGTAGCCGCAGCTTTGTTAATTTTTTCTATTAGCTCTAGAAATTTTCTTGTGGAATCTTTGGATTTTCAATATACAGGATCATATCATCCATCCAAAAAAAAAAAAGTTGACATTGTGTCAATTAGATTCTGACTCATAGCGACCCTATAGGACAGAGTGTAACTGCCTCCTAGGGTTACCAAGGAGTGCTTGGTGGATTTGAACTGCCAACCTTTTGAACTGAAAACCTTTAGGTTAGTAGCCATAACTCTTAACCACTATGCCCCAGGGTTTCCATATTACCCACAAATAGAGATAATTTCACTTCTTCTTTTTCAGTCTGGATACCTTCTATTTCTATTTCTGGTAATTGCTTTGGCTAGGACTTCTAATACAATATTGAATAGAAGTGGTGAGATCACACACCCTTGCCTTGTTCCTTATTTCCAGGGGAAAGTTCTCAGTCTTTCTCCATTAATTATAATATTGGTTGTTGGATTTTCACATATGCCCGGAATCATATTGAGAAGTTTCCCTTCTATTCCAATCTTCTTTAGAGTTTTTATGAAGAAAGGGTGTTGGATTTTATCTTTTTTTTCCTAAATTCATAGAGATGATCATGTGGTTCTTTTCTTTTGGTTTATTGATGTGGTGTATTATACTGATTGATTTTCTAATGTTGAACCACCCCTGCATTGCTAGAATAAATCCCACGTGGTCATGGGGTCATGGTGTATGACTCTTTTAATATGCAGTTGCATTGTTTGCTAGTGTTTTGTTAAGGATTTTTTGATTCTTATTATAAGATATATTGGCTTGTAGTTTTTTTGTTTTGTTTTGTTTTGTTTTGTGTTGCAGTATCTTTGTCTGGTTTGGGTATCAGGTTTATGTTTGCTTCATATAATGAATTAGAGAATATTCCTTCTCTATCTTTTGGAAGAGTTTAAACAGTATTCGTTCAATTCTTCTCCAAATGTTTGGTAGAATTCTCTAATGAAGCCATCTGGCCCAGGACTTTTTGTTGTTGTTGGAACAGTTTTTTATCACTGATTCTACCTCTTCACTTGTATGGATCTGTTAAGTTTTTATTTCCTGTTGAGTCAGTTTGTGTAGGTTGTCTGCTTATAAGAATTGGTCCATTTCATCTAGGTTATCCAGTCTGTTGCCATACAGCTGTCCATAATATTGTCTTAATTCTCTTTATTTCTATCAGGTCAGTTGTAATGTCCCCTCTTTCATTTTGTATTTAGGTTATTTGCATCTTTTCTCTCCTTTGTCAGTCTAGTTAAGTGTTTGTCAGCTTTATTGGTCTTTTCAAAGAATCAGCTTCTGGTTTTATTAATTCTCTCTGTTGTTTTCAGTTTTATTTATTTCTGCCCTGATCTTTGCTGTTTCCTTCCTTCTGGTAGCTTTAAGTTTACTTCGCTTTTTCTAGCTGCAGAAGTTCTCAAGTTAGGCTGTTAATTTGAGATCTTTCTTCTTCTTTTTTAAAATGCTGTCATTTATTGAGTACTGCCTTATTTCCATCCCCTAAGTTTTGGTGTGTTGTGCTTTCACTTCCGTTTGACTGTAAGAAAATTGTGAGCTCTCTTTTGATTTCTTTCTTAACCCTTTGGGAGTTTAATAGTGTGTTGTTTATAAACCAGAGACTCCATCAGCCTGAGATCAGAAGAACTAGGTGGTGCCCCACTACCGCCAATGACTGCTCTGACAGGGAACACAACAGAGAATCCATGATGGAGTAGGAGAACAGTGGGATGCAGACCTCAAATTCTTCTAAAAAGACCAGGCTTAATGGTCTGGCTGAGACCAGAGGTCATGCCCCCCAGACCCTCTGTTAGCCCAAGACTAAAATCATTCCTGAAGCCAACTCTTCAGACAGGGATTGGGCTGGGCTATAAGACAAAAAATTATACTGGTGAGGAGTGAGCTTCTTGGTTCAAGTGGACACATGAGACTACATGGGCAGCTCCTGTCTAGAGGCGAGATGAGAAGGCAGAGGGGCACAGGAGCTGGTCGAATGGACACAGGGAATACAGGGTGGAGAGGAGGAGTGTGCTGTCTCATTAGGGGGAGAACAGCTAGGAGAACACAGCAAAGTGTGTATAAGTTTTTGTCTGAGAAACTGACTTGATTTGTAAACTTTCACTTAAAGCACAATAAATAAATTTTAAAAATTAAAAAAATAGTATGTTGTTTAATTTCCATGTTTGTGTATTTTTCACTTTTTTTTTCATGCTATCAATTTCTAGCTTCATTCCATTGTGGTCGGAAAAAAAAAAATACTTTGTATGATTTTGATCTTTTTAAATTTATTAAGATTTACTTTATGACAAAAAATGTGGGGTTATGTCAATTTTTTAATGGAAAATAAGAACAATAGCAATTAAATAAAAGCCAAGTAAGGAAACACAGACAAACAAACAAAAAAAACCTGAAGACTTTTTATTATTATTATTATTTAGCTCATCCAGGCAATAGAAGAACATAAGAAAAGGCACAGAGGCACATGTCTGGCCCTGAAGAAATTCCCTAAGTACTTCCAAAGACCTAGTTTGTCTTAAATACAAAGACTGACAATTTAGTTTCTTACTGTTATGCAATCTCAATTGTGATTCTAGCTATGTTAGTAAAACTATTTCCGATAATGTAGTTTCGTTAATAAAGGGTCCTTATATTTAGCTAGTTATATCATGCTGAAAAACCCCTAGCAGAGAAAAAAGAATTTTTTCTCAACTGTATTTAGCACTATATGTCATTAGAAAAACAAACAAAAACGTGAGTTAATTCAGCTTCTAATATTCCAATGTACAAAAGGTTATTTCTTTCCTCAATATCCAAAGGTTCCATAAATCTAACATTTGTTATGAATTTATAATTTTTATCAAAAGTCTACAGTTGTTTTGGTGGATTCAACAAAAGATATATTTAACAGGATATTGTGTTGTAGTTTTTGTGTGCCATCGAGTCGATTCTTACTCATAGCAACTCTATATGACAGAGTAGTACTGCTGCATAGAGTTTCCTAGGCTGTTATCTTTATGGGAGCAGATTGCCATGTCTTTTCTTCTGTGATGTATTCAATCCACTGACTGTTTGCTCAGCAGCCAAGTGCCTGAGTGTTGCACAACCAGGGCTCTTTATTTAACAGGATAGTGACTGCAAACCTTAGGAGACATACCCAAAACCAATCGTTAAAAATGTGCTTCCATAAATCCTTTTATGCTAACATAGCCAATACTTAATTGGTATATGTTGCTGCATCAATATAAAAAGTTTTAATTGAAATCTAATGGATTTTTCCACTTTGTATGGAAACCTTCAAATACTCTTGTATTATTATGTTACTCACAGAATATATAACATGGATTCCTTTTGTGCAGGCAATCGTGAGAAAAAAAATTTTGCACATTTCCATTAAACCAAAAAAAAGTTACCAATGAAGTATGAATGATACTAACTTATTTTAAATGTTTTATTAATGAGTTATTTATAGAATGAAGATTGCTCTGAGAATGGTATCACCAGCATTTCAAAGCCAAAACTGACGTGATGCCTGTAATTTACTCATTATGAAAAAATTTTCTCGGCAGCAACATTATATCCATATTCATAAACAATTTTGGGACACCAGAATATAGTCCCCCAATTGCTTTAAAACTTTTAACAATACTAGTCATTGGACATTAAAAATTTAGAATTATATTGAGACAAAGTATTGGTGGAATCGATGTATAAATTTGGCCTTTATCATTTTTTCAGTTAAACACTTGGCTGTTAACTGAATGATTGGTGGTTCCAGTAGCTCCACAGTAGAAAATACCTGGTAGTCTGTTTCCATAAAGACTACAGCCTAGGAAACCCTATGGGGCAGTTCCACTCTGTCATATAGGGTCACTATTAGTTGAACTCAATGGCACACCACAACAACATATATATATACATATATACCCATATATGTAAATAAAATAATTAAAAATTCATGTACAAGCCCAAAATAACTTTTTTTTGAAACATTTTTCATGGATTCACCTTTCCTAATATGACATGCTATTTTTTTTTAATACAAAGAATATAAAAATATAAAAGAAAGGACACATAACATGAAAACCTGAGTATGAGAAAGATGCAAGTACTACCGTGTGGAATAATATTTTAATGATATTTGTTTTCTGAAATTGGTTCAACTGATTATAAATGATAGTGAGTTTTTTTCCAGGAAGAAAAGTATCGCCTGAGAGAAGGAAACCACAACACTTTAAAACTTTTAGCCTCCTAAAGTGCATATATCTTGAGCACTTAAGAAACCAAGTATATGATAAAGGTGTGCCAGTTAAACTAGCCCACAAAAATGTTGTAAAAGCACAGGCAATATCTACATAAAGTAGAATTCAATCTTTCTCATAACTCTCTTAAAATAGTAATCCTAGAGTATTAGGAATTGACTTGAGTTGTTCACAAAGCTTATAGTGCAGTCCGAGCTATAAATTCTGTTTAGAAAAAATAGAATAGAAAATGCTGTAGATCCTTGTTATAAAGTAAGGTCAGATGAGGAAGACCAGAGGAATGTTACAGAATTATGGTGCCATGGAAAAGAAAGGAGGAAAAAGAATGAGTTTATCAGATAACTTAAAATTATCACTTAACATCTTCTTTCACTGAATTAAGACCTTTTTTTAAACAAGGCATTTTTTACAATCAGCACCAGGTAATAGATGAAAAGATATTATCAATAGTTTGAAAAACATTAAATATTTCTAAATGATTCTGTGAAAATTGGACTAGAAAAATTTAAGTATCGATCCTTGTGTTAAACAGGAATAGAAGCTTTCTTCTTGGGAAGTAAAAATGTCAGACAAGAATCCAATAAAAAAAAAAGTCAAAGGCATTACTGTCAGAATTCAAGGCCTTTACATATTGAGTAGCCCTGTCCTGCACAATCAGTGGGGCAAATCAAACGACTAAGTAACTCTGACCATACTCTACACCAGTAATTCTCAGATTTTGGTATAGAAGAATCATGCCAGATTGTCCCAACTGGCAACCTAAGTTTCTAATTCAATAGGTCTGGGGTGGGAGCATAGGTACTTGAATTCTTGTTTTCTCAGCATTGCAGTTTTCTCAGCACCGTAGTCTCAGAACCTAGCATAGTGCTTGTCAAGTGCTACTATCACTGGTATTTTTTGAATGGTTGAATTAATAGATTATTTTGATGCTGCTAGGAGTATTTGTTTCACTGGAACAGGGTCCTCCAGGCTGCTTACAAATGTAGTCAAAACTTAATACTTTATTTAAGGCTAAATAACTATTATTATAGACTGAAAAGTAACAGTAATAAGGAAGAGTTGAGGTTAAAGAATTAGAGATTGCAAAAGGACGCAAAATGTATCTAGTGTTTGAAAAGGTATGTTGTGTGTGGTCAAGTCGATTCCAACTAAGAGTGACCCTATGTGACAGAGCAGAGCTGCCACATAGGGCATCGTAAGCTGTAATCTTTACAGGAGCAGATTGCCCTGTATTTTCTCTCGCAGAGCTGCCGGTAGGGTTGAAGAGCTTACCTTTTGGTTAGCAGCAAAGCACTTTACCATTGAGCTACCACAAATCTACCAAAGGTGGCTACCTCCATTGCGTGACCTATATATAAAATTTACTCTTGCGTTTTTAATACATTAGTCCTTACTGTCTAACAGAAGCAGAAAAAGAGGGTCACTTTATTGCAGTAAGGCTTACTTCCTCTGCAGATGAAAACCTATGGGCATCTTCCATAAAATAGGATTTTTTTTCAGGGGAGGGGCAATTTGTCTATTTTAAATTCTACTATAAAAAACAAAACAAAAAAACTCCCTGCCGTTGAGTCGATCCGGACTCATAGCGACCCTATAGGACAGAGTAGGACTGCATGGGGTTTTCAAGGCTGAAATATTTATGGAATCAGACTGCCATATCTTTCCCCTGTAGAGTGGACTGCAGATCTTTTGGATAGCAGTCAAGAACTTAACCACCGTGCCACCAGGGCTTCTTAACTCTGCTATAGTAATAGATTAAGTAACACTTTGGGGTATTGCACATGTACCAGATATCATGTTTAATATTCTTTTAATGCTTTCAATAATCCTCACTGATATATTTCCATTTTGGAGATAGAGATAGTGTCTTTTCCAATGTTTCATTGGTAGTAAAAGACAGAAGCCAGGTTCATATTCAAGCAGTTCTAGTCCGGAGCCTGAATCCATAATCACTAAGATATATTAGTTCCTTATGAGACAAAATGCATTTAAACCATAATTCCTGGAGTTTGTTTATTCCTTTATTTTTTGATTTATGCATGCAGAAGCATTTTTGATTTGTGATTTAATTAAATAAGCATATATACTGCATATATACTTCACTTACTGTCTTTTGAAGTTGAATCTGTAAATGTTGCCATGTTAGATCATTTTCAAAATCTGTTTATTTTAACTTTACTGCGCTTATCAAAATGTGAGATTATTTTGTTTATTTATATATTTACCAGGTTTTAATTTATATCGAAGGAGCCCTGGTGGTATAGTTGTTAAAGTACTCAGTTGCTAACTGAAGGGTCAGTGGTTCAAACTCACCAACTACTGCATAGGAGAAGGATGTGGCAATATGCTCCCATAAAGATTTATAGCCTTGGAGACCCTATGGGGCAGTTCTACTCTGTCAGAGTTTGTCAGTTCTACTCTATAGGGTCACTTGAGGACAATGGGTTTTAATTTCTGTCACAATAGTAGATAGTAAGTTCTATCAAAGTTGGCCAGGGTCATCTTTTGCATTGATCTATCCTTGGCACCTGGAGTAGGTATTTAAGAAATAGAAATGTCAACATTGATGTTCAAGAGACATATGTTGTTTGGATATCTAAATGAACCAATAAAAAATATTCTACATGCTGAATTCTTCATATAAAGGAAACAGGGATGAAAGACATCAATAACTATGATTACAGTAAAAAGCAGCAAATGTATTTATTTATTCAATGGTCCCTTGGTGGCACGTACAATTTGCCCTTGACTACAAACATAAAGGTTTGCAGGATAGGTAGAGCCAACATTGTGCCCTAGACAGACACATCACACCATCCCTCTGCAGCAAAGACCAAAAAAAACTAAGTAAAACAGATACCAATGTCAATCTTGGAGTCCTGAGCATCAAATGAAGGAGAAAAGAACTAGATGAAATACCAAATGGAAGAATAAACTGACAGAAAAGAGAGAACAAGGAGAGATGCAAAGTGGAGGCCCCCTGCCACTAACACAGCACAGCATGGCTATTCTGAAACATAGCCCACAAAGGCCCTGGACAGGGAGAAGGTGAAGGCAACTTCATGGAGCTCCCAACAGGAGACAGTGCACCTGGTAACCAGAGAAACATGTTTTCCCACCCCTCACTCTTCTGATGAGTAGAAGTAAGAACCACCCCCATCCCATGAGTCCCACACTGCTGGGTCCCACAATATGAGCCCACCCCCCTGGGTCCACCCCCCTCTAACTGCACAGATTTTGTTGCTGTTTTTTTTTTATCCCTCCCAACTAGCCGATATGCCTCCTCGCTCCCTTCCTGCTGAGCTCCCACCTGGTTGCCTTTTATTTATTTTTTCTTTTTTTCCTTTCTCCCTCCCACCTAGCCACCTATGCCACCCCTTATTACTGGCCCCTGGGTCCACCCCACCCTCATTGGCCCCCACCCTACCCCCATTTTTTTCTTTTTTCCTCCCTCCCATCTAGCCCCATATGCCATCTCTCCACCCCTTCCCACCTGTCCCTGTGCACTGCAGTGGCTAGACAGCCACTGGCACACTGGCCCACTACCACCCCAGGTTTGTCTCACTCCCACCCACGTGCTCCCACTTTGCTGCCATTTTTTTCTTTTTTTCTTTCTCCCTCCCACCTAGCACCATAAGCCACATCCTCTCAATTCCCACTGACCTCAAATTCACCTCATTCCCATTCACCAGCCCCCAACGTGCTGCCATTTTTTTCTTCTTTCTCCTTTCTTACTTTTACTTCTCCCTCCAACCTAACCCTGTATGCCACCTCCTCCTCCTCCCCACTGGCCACCACCAAACCACCATGGATAGAGTGCCACCAGTGCATCACCCTCCACCATGATGTCACTTATTTATTTTCTTTCTTTTTTTATCTTCCTCCCTTCTGCCTAGCCTTGTACACCACTTACTCCCCTCCCTGCTGACACCCGGGTGAGGCCCGCCACAACACGATGGCTCATACTGTGCCACCCTTTTATTTTCTTTCTCAATATGAGAGCAATAAACTCATACCTATCAATAATCATACTGAATGTAAATGGCCTAAATGCACCCAGCAAAGACAGATATTGGCAGATGGATTAAAAAACAAAAAATGACCCACCAATATGCTGTCTTACAAGAGACACACCCTACACACAAAGACATAAATATATTAAAAATTAAAGAATGGAAAAATATATAAAACAAACAGTAGCCACAAAAACAGGAGTGGCAATACTGGTTTCAGATAAAGTAAACTTTAGGGAAAAATACACCATAAAATACAAAGAAGGACATTTTACAATGATTAAAGGGACAATCTATCAAAAAACATAACCTTAATGAATATATACACATCCAAAAACAGGGCTTCAAAATAATACATAAAAACAATTCTAACAGCACCGAAAAGACAAATAGACAGTTCCACAATAATAGTAGGAGACTTCACCACACCATTCTCGGTAAAGTACAGAGCATCTAGAAATAAACTCAACAAAGATACAGAAGATTTAAAGGCCATAATCAACCAAGTTTACATCATAGGCATATACAGAACACTCCACCCAATAGCAGCAATGTATACTTTTTTTCAAAGCACATGGAAAATTCTCCAAAATAGACCATACTTCAGCTGACAAAGAAACCTTCAATAAAATCCAAAACATAACAATAATACAAAGCCTTTTCTCTGACCACAATACCGTAAAAGTAGAAATCAGTAAGAGGAACAGCAAAGATAAAAATCAAATACATGGAAATTGAATAATACCTTGCTTAAAAAACAATTGGATAATAGAAGAAATCAAAGAGAGTATGAAAAAATTCCTAAAATCAAATGAGAATGAAAACAAATCTCACCAAAAGCTTTGGGACACAGTCAAATCAATGCTAAAAGGGAATAAAAGCACACATCAAAAAAGTAGAACAGATAAAAATCAAAACCTTAGCCCTAAAACTCAAACAAATAGGAAGAAAACAGCCAAAGAAGCTCACAGCCACCATAAGAAAGGAAATAATAAAGATTAGAGCAGAAATAAATGAGAGAACAGAAAAGCAATAGAAGGAATCAACAAAGCCAAAAGCTGGTTCTTTGAAAAAATTAACAAAATCTACAAACCACTGGCAAAATTGACAAAATAAAAACAGAACAAGCAAAAAAATCCAAATAATGAAATGGGAGACATTACAACAGACTCAACTGAAATAAAAATGATCATAACAGAGTACTACAAAAAACTGTACTCCAACAAATTTGAGAACATAGAGGAAATAGACATTTTCCAGAAACACACTACCTACCTGAACTAACACAAACTGAGATTGAAAATCTGAACAGACTCATAACAAAAGAAGAGATTAATGATATATTGGGAAAAAAAAGAAACAAAAACTCTCCCCCATAAGAAAAAAAAAAAGTGCTGTAAATTCTACCAAGAAGAACTCACAACAGTACTATTCAAACTATTTCAGAACACACAAAAGGAAGGGAATACTCTTGAATTCATTTTATGAAGCTAGCATAACCCTAACACCAAAGCCAGGCAAAGACACCAAAAAAAAAAAACTACATACCAATATCTTTTGTGAATATACATGCAAAAATTCTCAACAAAATTCTAGCTAATAGAATTCAGTATCGTATCAAAAAAAAATATACTCTGACCAAGTGAAATTCATATCCTGCATGCAAGATTGTTTCAACATTAGAAAATCAATCAAAGTAATCCACCACATAAACAGAAAAAAGAAAAGAATCACGTGGTCATTTCAATCAACGCAGAAAAGACATTTGATAAAATCTATTATCCATTCCTGATAAAAATTCTGAATAAAATAGGAATAGAAGGGACATTTCTCAACACAATAAAGGGCGTCTATATAAAACCAACAGCCAGCATCATTCTAAATGGAGAGAGACTGAAAATATTCCCCCCTGAGAACAAGAATAAGACAAGGATGCTCTTTATTACCATGCCTATTTAACATTATGCTGGAAGTTCTAGCTAGAGCAATAAGACAAGAGAAAGAAATAAAGGGCATCCAAATTGGAAAGGAAAAGTAAAACAATTCCTATTCACAGATGATATGATCCTATACACAGAGAACCCTAAAGATTTCACAAGAAAACTACTGGAACCCAAGATTCAGCAGAGTAGCTGGATACAAATTAACATACAAAAATCAGATAGATTTCTATACACCAACGGGAATTTAGAAAAGGAAATCAGGAAAACAATACCATTTATAATAGCCTCTTAATGATAAAATATTTAGGAATAATTCAACCAGGGATATAAAAGACCTATAAAAAGAAAATCATAAAAAACTAATGCAAGAAACAAAAAAAGACCTACACAAATGGAAAATCATATTATGCTCATGGATAGGAAGACCCAACATTGCAAAAATGTCAGTTCTACCCAAAGTGAATACAAGGAGTAACTGTAGCAAAAAGAACTGGTAGATATTCAACCTTTCCAGGATGTAGCATATGATCAAGTGTCTATGGTACCGAAGGAAGAGGTTCAAGCTGCACTTCAGGCATTGGCAAAAAACAAGGCTCCAGGAATTGTTGGAATGGCAACTGAAATGTTTCAACAAATGGATGCAGCGCTAGAAGCACTCATTCATCTATGCCAAGAAATTTGGAAGACAGATACCTGGCCAACCATTAGGAAAAGATCCATATTTGTACCCATTCTGAAGAGAGGTTATCCAACAGAATGCAGAAATTATTGAGAAGTATCATTAACATCACACACAAGTATAATTTTGCTGAAGATCATTCGAAAGTGGTTATAGCAGTACAACAACAGGGAGCTTGCAGAAATTGAACCCAGTTTCAGAAGAGAAAGTGGAACAACAGATACTTTTGCTGATGTCAGATGGATTCTGGCTGAAAACAGAGAATACCAGAAAGATGTTTACCTGTGTTTTATTGACTATGCAAAGGCATCCGACTGTGAATCATAGCAAATTATGGATAAAATTGTGAAGAATGGAATTTCCAGAACTCTTAAATTGTGCTTATGAGGAACCTGTACGTAGACCAAGAGGCAGTCATTAGAACAGATAAAGAGGATACCGCATGGTTTAAAGTCAAGAAAGGTGTGTGTCAGGGTTTATCCTTTCACCATGCTTATTTAATCTCAATTGCCTAATATGCTTGTGAAAGCTGGACAACGAATAAGGAAGACTGAAGAAGAATCAATGCCTTGAATTATTCTGAGAAGAATATTGAACATACCATGAACTGCCAAAAGAATGAACAAATCTGTCTTGGAAAAAGTACAGCCAGTTTGCTCATTAGAAGCAAGAATGGTGAGACATTTTCTCATGTACTTTGAGCATGTTATCGGGATGAACCAATTCCTGGAGAAGGACATCATGTTTGATAAAGTAGAGGGTCAATAAAAAAGAGAAGAACCCTCAATGAGATGGACTGAGACAGTGGCTGAAAAATGGGCCCAAGCATAACAACAACTGTGAGGATGCAGGACCAGTCAATGTTTCCTTCTGTTGTACCTAGGGTTGCTATGAGTTGGGGCCAACAGGATGCACCTAAAAACAACAACCCAAAGTGATCTACGGATAGAATGTAATCCTGATCCAAATACCAATAGCATTTTTTAAAGAAATGGAAAGGAAAAAGGGTCCAGATAAGCAAAGCATTATTGATGAAAAAGAGCAAAGTAGAAGGCCTCCCCTACCTGATCTCAGAACCTACCATACAGCCACAGTAGTCAAAACAGCCTGGTATTGGTACAATGACAGACACATAGACCAATGGAATAGGATTGAGAACCCAGATATAAATCCATCCACTTACGGTCAGATGATATTTGACAAAGGATCAAAGCCCATTAAGTGGGGAAAAGACACTTTTCAACTAATGGTGGTGGCAAAACTGGATATTCTTCTGTAGAAAAATAGAACAAGACTCATACTTCACACCATACACAACTAACTCAGAATGGATCAAAGACTTAACTATAAAATCTAAAATGATAGATATCACAGAATAAAAAATAGGGACAAAGCTAGGGGCCTTAATACATGGCATAATTAGAATACAAACTATAACTAACAAGTACAAATGCCAGAAGAGAAAACAGATAACTGGGACCGCCTAAAAATTAAACACTTACGCTCATCTAAAGACTTCACCAAAAGAGTAAAAAGAGAACCTACAGACTAGGAAAAAATTTTGGCGAAGATGTATCCAACAAGGGTCTAATCAGTAAAATCTATAAATACTTCAACATCTCAACTAAAAAAGGCAAATAATCCAATGAAAAAATGAACAAAGGATATGAAGATATACTTCACCTAGGAAGACAAATTCAGATGTTCCTATGAAGGTATTCTGTAGATGCAACAGTTAAAATCAGTTGACTTTAAGTAGAGGAGATTGCCTTTTGATTGAACGTCTTAATAGCAAAAACTGTGGTTTCCGGGATAAGAAGGAATTCTGCCTCAAGACTGTAACAGAGCTCCTGCCTGTGTTTCCAGCCTGCTGGCCAGTCCTACAAATTTCAAGCTCAGGACTGCAACATCAACTCTCTCCTGTGTTTCCAGCCTGCTGGCCTGCCTGCAGATTTGAGTCTTAACAACTTTCACAAGTGCGTGAGACAACTCCTTAAAATAAACCTCTTTCCCTACCCTCTTCTCCCTTATCCTCTGACTCTCTGTCTCTCTCCCTGTCTCTGGATAAACCTGACTGATACAGATGCTAAAGGCTACTTTTATTTGTAAATGAAAATTAATTACTGGATTATAAATGGGTTAGCTAAATAAATGCTTTGCTAAATTAGTAAAAGTGATTTCCCAATTCCGAGGCCAGGTTGAGATTTTCGGTAATGATCAAAGTAAAAAAACCTATGCTCAATCAACAGCTAATTCATGGGAGTATTTAGTTCAGGCATGGTTAATTTGAGGAGGGTAAGAACCCTAGAGCAGATAAGCAGAGAAACTTGTTCTTAAACTCAGTTGAGGTGGTTCTACAGATAGCTCTGAGAAATGACTGAAAATAGCATTTTTAGGTTTGTTAATCTCAGTCCAGTAGGCCAGAATGTCAGATGCAATATAATCTGGATATAAAAAGAAGCATGATTCATTTAATATGCAAAGAAGAGACATATGGTAAATCAAGAGACATATGTATATATCTTATATGATTAAGAAATCATGTTTTTTTTTGGTTTTTTAAAATCATAAGAACACAGCAAAAGTTCCATTTACTTCTCTTGGGTTTCATGACAAAAGGAAGACTCCTTCAGGCCAACAGCCCTGGAAAACACAGTTAGAGAAAAATGAGAGTAAGAAAGCACAGAGTTTAATATTTATTATTGTGATGGCATGTAGCTAAAACAATAAGTCTACAGTGAAAAATTCCCTCAAAACCACCTTGAGCTGAGGACACCAAGAAGTGAGTACACATATGGAAGTTGTCAAATAAGATTCATTCTCAGGCATCTAAGGTGGACTCTTGCTGTCTCCTTTTCTGTACTCCCTGGAGTATGACAAATGGATGAGTACTTTTCAAATGGACAAAAGAAGCAGGAACAGAGATCATGTCAAGAATAAAGTTAAACTGTATAATTGCTTGTAATAAAAAAAATCTCTGATTCTTTTTTTGAGAAAATGTAGGTATTCTGGAAATAGCAAATATATTTTGAAAGTTCAATACTTTTTCAAATAAACATATTATATTTAATAGTATTGGAGACTGTTATCTAAGGAGTATATTTCAGAATTGAATTGTAAAGAAAAAAGGATTATAAGATACATTCTCTCTGCCCTCAGGTGTTTGCTATACAAGAACAAATCCATTTAAAATGCTTTGCAAAGTTGTATAGCAGCCTGCAATGATTTAAAAACTACACTTATTTGAGTAGAAAAGTCAGTTTTTTAACTGATCGGTGAAAGAAAAGGAAAAATATGGTCGTATTTTCTCTCAAGGAGGTTAAGATAAGCTCAAAGTCAGGGCACTTTCTAAATTCCTAATAAGCTGTTCCACATTTTGAATTTTTTTTTTTCTTCCTTCAGGACAAATTTAGAAAGATGAAACAACTTGTCAACCAGAAACAGTCATGACCAGTTTACACCAGCCCCAGGTGCTTTCACCTAAAATTATAAATATTACCTACCTAACCGGGACTTTCCAAACTTACATTCTTTTCAGTCATCCTTATAGTAAAGCCAAGAACACTTGCAAAGGTTACAAATGAAAAAAGAAAACAAACTTGTGTGGCCTAACCGCAAAATTAAAAACTTGTGTTGAGTCAATTCTGACTCATAGCAACCATATAGAACAGAGTACAACTGCCCCATAGGGTTTCCAAGGCTATAATCTTTATGAAAACAGACTGCCACATCTTTTTTCTGTGGAATGGCTGGTGGGTTTGAACTGATGAACTGCCGAACAGGTCTCATCACAAACTTACCATGCTTCAAAGGCCTGCCTTTGCTTAAATGACAACTTTCTAGAACTTATCTCCTTTTCCCCAACTAAATTCCTCAAAGGATGTTATAAAGAGGGATTGCTATCTTTCTTAAATTAAGATCCTGGGTATCTCCTCCTGAGTGCCAGGCTTTCTTGCTGCAACAATTTGATTTACTCTCAAATAAAATGTTATTTATTTATTTTTTTTTAATAAAATGACTCCTGATTCTGTCATTAACAAACTGAAGGTAAAATATCAACTTTGTTAATCTAAGTTTTTAAAGAACATTTTTGTGGGCCACTGAGTTGATTCCAACTCATAGTGACCCTATAGGAACACAGTAGAAATGCCCCATAGGGTTTCCTAGGCTGTAATCTGTATGGGAGCAGATCACGATCTCTTTTCTCCCACAGAGTACCTGGTGGCGTTGAACCACCAGACTTTCAGTTAGCCGATGAGTAGTGCTTAACCAAAAAAAAAAAAAAAAAAGAAAAGTAGGATCCTTATCTTCTTACAAATATTTAAATACCTAAGAATACCATTGACTTAGAGAGTATCTTAGTACAGAGTGTCTAGTTATATAGTGCTGCTATAACAGAAATACCACAAGTGAATGGCTTTAACAAACAGAAATTTATTCTCTCACAATTTAGGAGACTCTAAGTTTTTTTTTTTTAAGTTTAAATTCAGGGCATCAACTCAGGGAAGGGTTTCTCTCTCTGTCAGCAATATGGGAAGGTCCTTGTCAATAATCTTTCCTAGGTCTAGGAGTTTCTCAGTGCAGGTACCCTGGGTCCAAAGGACATGCTCTACTCCTAGCTCTTCTTTCTTGGTGATAGGAGGTCCCTCCCTCTGTTTCCTTCTCAATTTATTTCTTGTGAAAGAAAAGGTGGTGCAGGCCACACTCCGGGGAAACTCCCCTTGGGTTGGATCAGGGCTGTGACTTTAATAAGGGTGTTGCATACCACTGTAATCCTCATTAACATGATCTAATATTGCCTCATTAACATAATGGACAGGTCACTCCCAAATGGGACCATAACCACAGGCACAGAGACTAGAATTTACAATATATCATAAAATGGAGGATAATAAGATCATAAAATACAGGACAGCCACACAATACTGGGAATCATGACCTAGCCAAGGTGACACATACTTTGAGGGGCACACAGCTCAATCCATAACAGACACGGAAGAGAACAATCAATTTATGAGTCCCAATCATACCCCTGCTCTCCCCATCCTCTGCCAAACCACACTCGTCTATGGCGATTTTGGTTATCTCCATTTAATTTTCTATTGTTTTGTTTTGTTACTTTTTTTTCCTGAGCTTCCAAGATACATCTGGCCAGGGTATCTGATTTGGCTCCAGGGACCCTTGCTAGGGTATTAAATGCTGAGACGTGGAGGAGTATTTCCATATCAAAAACTCTCCCTTATCAAGCTTTACATTCCACTACGTCCCAACATTCTAGCATCCTCAAAATCTACTTCTGAGAGGTTCAGGGAAATCTGAGAGTCGAATATTGAACTTCAGGATAATGGTTTCACATGCAATATACATTCATCTGACAAGTTTCAGGATTTCACTGCTTCTTTATTAGGGGTGTGCAAATGCAGCCTTCTCTGAAAATCTACCAGGCATTCAGCTTAATCTGCCCTTCAGCTCTCAGTCCTCTGGATATTTTTACATGATGACTTGGACTCGCTCTATTTCACGCTTTGCCTTAAGTTGTTCACTGATCTACCTGAGCTGTAGATTTCTCTCTCCAACATGTCAACGACACTCAGACACAACCACCCAGTTCCACAGTTCTCATTATTACTATCTCACACTTCTCAGATGCAAAAACATGTGGTACATACAAGTGCATCCTTTTCCACTTCCATCGTGTCCCAGTTTAACATAGGTAAAATCCTTATCTATTCCAATACTACAGAATACCAGGTTATCATCACTTCACCTACAACCAGAGACAGGTCCTCCTTGCCATCTGGCCAGCATGTGATCCAATATAAGACTTGCTTCCTGGGACCACTTCCAGTACCAAATGTTTTAGGTTGTGTTCTCACACAACAGACCCTGAGCCAAGGTTTCAGATCCAGTGTTCTTAGGAGAACTCAGGTACTGGGGAAAACAGAATAAAGAAGGAGTGGAAGCAAGTGAGTATGCAATTTCAATGAGGTTTCAGGCTCAGGCTAATCCTGTGGAAAATAGCTTTTACCTCATGCCTTTATACCCCCCTGTCTAGTGGAGGAGGTTAATATAAAATTCCAAGTAATTTTGTCTCATTACAGGACACTGAATAGGTTTCTAGAGAATAAGCTAGTACTAGACACAAGCTGCTGACTCCAAGTTTCTCCTTCCATTACATAACAAAAAAATAATCTAATGTCATACTCAGAGGACAAGTACAAACAACAGACTGAGAATACATGTTTGTATTCTCCCTTTTACATTTCTGTTGCTAAAGAGTCCTGGTGGTGCAATGGTTAAGCATGCGGCTGCCAACCAAAAGGTTAGTGGCTCCAACCCACCAGCAGCTTTGAGAGAGAAAAGACCTGGAAATTTGCTTCCATAAAGTTTACAGCCTGGAAAACCCTATGGTGCTGTTCTACTCTGTGGCATGGGGTTGTTATGAGTCGGAATTAAGTGAATGGTATCTAACAACAACATGACAGTATAAGGGTATTTACAAAATACATTTACAACAATATAAAGGTCAAGGGGAAGGTCTATTAGTTTAGCAGAATTATTTTCTAAATCTCTGAAATACAGTAAGTTGATGTTTAACCTGAAGCATACACCTGAATTGAACTCCAAATACATACTGAAGAAGACAGCACAGAATGTGAAATTTATTCTGTCAGGTGAAGAGTGGGGATTCTCTAGGCTTAGAAATCGTAGGCATGTTTTGGGAGTTGTATTAATCAAAGAGTCTTCAGGGAAGGACGGATTCAGTCAGCCCAACCCTCATGGGCGTCCAGCAAAGGCCATTTGCAGGGCCTTTTGCACTTAGGCTAATGAAAAGAAAGATCCTTTCTAAAGTGATTGAGTGATCTGTCTTACAAAGGCTAGATCTAAAAATGTGGTGGTAAATGTCCAATAAAAATGGGAAGTGTGACTGTAAGTGAGATAAATATGACATTTCTTTGCTACAGAATGTATAAGTATTATCAAAAGTAGCTAAATCAAGTAAAGATAGAGTCACCTCAGTGATTAATTCAGTGGAACTTACTTATAATTACTTAGAAGAGAGGAAGAGGAAGATGGAGAGAGAGAGTATTTACTGTAAATCCATAAAGAGTACAAAGTGCTAGAGAATATTCCGCAAAGTGAGAATTTGAAGGAAGACAGGTCAGTTGCTCAGAAATCAATCTCAGTTCCATTGTCCTTTTTAGAGTGTGAGCAGAAACACTGTGAGTCTGCTGTTTACAGAGGATGTATTTTTTTTTTTTAATTAAAATAAATGCTGCCTAGACACAAACCACCTATTTTATGCGGTACTTATCCACAGAGACCAGTATGTCCCAAAGCTGCAGGGGGAAGACATTTCAAACACTTAAGAATTATGGTCTCCTGGATGTTAATCACCTAAGAGAGTTTCGAGAATAATTTAGATTATATGAAACTTTTATCCAAGAAGACTTAAGAATGCTTTCAGCAAGATTCAAACAATACCACTAAGTATATTATTTAGAGCTTTCTTTAATGATAGAAATGTTCTATTACTGACTGTTCAACAGTATAACCACTAGCCACCTGTGGACCCTGGGCCCTTGAAACATGGTTATTTCAACCAAGGAACTGGATTTTTAATTTAATTTTAATTAATTCAAATTTAAATAACCATCTGTGGCTCATAGCTACTGTATTGGGCAGCGCTCTTTTAAAATATATTAAGAATTAAGACTGATACAGACCCCTGGTGGTGCAGTAATTAAGAGCTATGGCTGCTAATCAAAAAGATCAGCAGTTCGAATCTGCCAGCTGCTCCTTGGAAACCCTATGAGGAAGTTTTACTCTGTCCCATAGGGCTCCTATAAGTCCCAATCACCTTGAAGGCTACAGGTTTTTTGGTTTAACGCTGATATGGTACAAATGATTACATATGAGCAATGTAATCCTATATACTGTCAAAGAATATACAGTTAGGGACAAGAAATTTCTATTTTTTTATACTATTCAGTACTCTTCACCTTTTAAAATCATGAACGTGCATTTTTTATTGTAATAATAATTTAAAAATCATACATATATTCATTAATCATCTTTCATGCTAGGCACTTTCACACAGTGTCTCCTTTATCATCCAAGTAATACAGACAATTTCGATGGTTACTGCCACTCAATATAAGCAGAATGCCAGAGTGGTTAATAATTTTAATCTTAGAAAGGCTCTTTTGAAACTGGAGCAGATACTACCCGGAAACCAGTGCCGTATATAGCGAAATACCTGGCATATGTAACTTATTCACAACATTGATATGTGAATGAGTGAGTGAATAAATACTGTGTGAGTATAAAGAAGTTTGTGTTGGGGGGTAAATGTGTAAATTTTCTTTACCCATTGCCATCAAGTTGATCCAACTCATAGTGACCCTATAGGAAAGAGTAGAACTGCCGCACAGGGTTTCCAAGGCTGTAAATCTTTATGGGGACCCACTGCCACATCTTTCTCCCAAGAACTGGCTGGGTTCGAACTGCTTTCTGACCTTTCAGAAGCTGAGCGCTTATATGCCTTTACCTCTTTTTGAAGATATCTACTGTCGTTTTTCATTATTAATCCATTACCTCCTGTGATGGAAAAAACAGCTACCTCACTTTGGGGCAAGGTAATTAGGCTCTATTACACATTTTCCTTGATTATAAAATGGGGGTGGGGTGTAGATATTAGACGGCTGAGATGAGGAGAAGACATTATAAATTTAAAGAGGCTCGAATAATGCTTAAGGCCCAAGGGATGCTCAGTGAATTGTAAGAGCTGGGATTATTACTATATTTTCTTCTAATCATTCAGAATTTGGGACAGAATAACATAGTTATTGAAACATCGGCATTTCCTGGGTAGGTGTAATTGCATCAGGAAAAAATGATGATATCTCTTGATATGTGATCTTGAATTTTTACACTGACGTTGTGCTGACCTTTTAAACTTTCATTACTGAACTGCAAATATAAATTCAATTTGTAGCTCCTTGATATTTCAGTATATTTTCCAGGTTTGTTTTGAAGATTTTCCCTCATATTAAATATATTTGTCATAGATATTCTGTCTCTGAATATAATAGCCTCTTTATTTAAAAGATGAGTCACACGATGTCATTTGCTCATATCTCTAACCCATCTCATTTCCTTTCTATTTCTCTCTGTTTTTGGTGATGCTCAAGGCTGACAGTTTAGCATAATAAGTTATTTTAGTTAAAAGCCTGTTTACTATCTTTTCTGGATCAACATGATTGAGTATCTCCTGGGTGACTTTTTCAATATGCAACAAATTCAACGCTGGTGATATAGAGCCACGCAGGAATGTTTGCTGGAATGCCGCTGTACCAATTCTCTGGGCAGCTCTTTGTGATCCCTGATCCCTTTGTGGGTTCTTCCTGGATACTGTTAATTTTATGGAATTGCATTAGACAATAGTAAATTGATCAGGAGAGATTATTTTTCAGTTTTTTTATCTGCTTCTGAAAATGATGCTATTTTTTAAGCTATAGCTTGTGCTACCACTAAACTTTATCCTCCCAGTCTTCTATTAATATTTTCCTATTCATTTAAAAATTATTGTCATTGAAAAAATAACAACTGCTGAGAACAATAATGACTGATATGTATTAATAATTTAACACATGTCAGGGCATAAATTAAGTACTTTGAGGCATATATACATATATATGTGCATACACACACAGACACACTCTCACGTGTGTGTGCGTGTGTGTGTATATATATATCCGATTGCCATTGTGTCTATTCTGACTCATAATGATCGTATAGAACAGAGCAGAGCTGTCCCATAGGGTTTTCAAGGAGTGGCTGTTAGATTCAAACTGCCAACCTTTTGGTTAGCAGGCTATCTCTTAACCACTATGCCACCAGAGCTCTCTCCCTCTCTATATATATTTATATACACATACACATTCTCACTTTGAGAACAGGACTGTAGAGCTTTTTTCAATTAGCATAATTCACTGGAGAGTCATCCAGATTGTTCTGTGTATAAGTATATATACAGAACTATATAAATAGCCCTATTCCCCCAGAAGACACAAATGGCTAAGTACTGGACTACTAACCAAAAGTTGACAGCTAAAACCCATCCAGAGGCACCTTGGAGACAGCCACGGTAATCTGTTTTTGAAAGACCTTAGTCCTGAAAACCCTGTGGAATGGTTTTACTCTGCATACTAGGGTCCCATGAATTGGAATTAACTTGACAGCAGCCAATAATAGCAATAACAATAAAAAATCCTCAAAGTAATATTTTATTTTCTATACTATACCATATTGTATTATTAGTATTGAGTATTGTATATTATACTGTATATTATTATATAATTACTGTATTACAGGTGATACAACTGAGGTTACTAAGAATTAAGCATCATGCCCCACTTACAGAGCCCTCTCCTACCTAAGAGTACTCTAAGTATCCCCTACACTTCCTGCCTGTGAAGGTTTCTTGGCAGATGTTATCACCATTTTACTAGGTTCTAGCATCAGGGCGGAGACTTGCATAACTAAATAAAAAACAAGGAAGTTGGTCGGCAGCACATTTGAGTGTTGAGAGACATTCCAGTGAGTGGATGCATCCAAAAAGAGTGCTTTTGCAAAACTTTCACGTCTTTAGGTTTCCAAACAGCTACATAAGGCTGGTAAGTATATTTACTATTTAGTGTGTGCTGAAAATAAGGTACAGTTTCCTTGATGCGGAAATATTCAAGTACATGAGTCGTTTTCAGGGTCAAAACTGTGTAAGTGCTCGTTCTCGACGTACTTTGTGCCCAATGGTGATGATAAATGCTGCTTTCATTTTTCGCCTTTCAGCCTTCCAAACAGCCAGACAAGGTTTGAAAGTTTATTTACTATTTTCTGTGTATTGTTGGGAAGGCGTGGTTTCTGGGATCAGGTAACATTCAAGTGAGTAAGATATTTTCAGGTCCAAAACACTGTAAGTACGTGTCCTTGATGTACTTTGTGCCCCTTGGTACAAGTAAGGGCCATTTACAGTGTACACGTGTTGCAGCATCCTTGACATACTGCTTCATTGCTCCTCGCCTACCTCTGAGTCCACTGGGAGATATGTCGTCTCACATAAAATTTATAATAATCTGTCTTGACCAACAAAAAATTTACCAAAATACAGGATACGGCACTAGTTCCATTAGTGAAAAGCCATGACATCAACAAAAATTAAAAAAAAAAAAAATTAATTAGGTCACAAAAGGGATAGTTTACAGTATGCATTAATTACTTCTATAGTTAGTAATAGTAAGAAATATTAAAAGAAACACTGACTTTATGAATAAAGAAATATCTTTATGCATATAACATCTCGAGTAACTCAGTTTATGTTGGACTATCATAAATACTTTGAGAACTTCCCTGTGTTCCTCTGCTTGTTTCTATGTCTTGCTTTCTTTACAGTGAGGAAATAAATCCTACAGTCTTGGACAATAGTCTGCTATGGAACTCTCCACCTATACATCCGACAGAGCATGTGGCTTGGATATGGCATAGACTGGTGCCCATTATTGGAATTATCCAAAAGAAATTTTCTCAATTTCTTATATGAGAACAGAGACATTTTGTACAATTTGCTGAAAATAATTTTTTTCTTATCTCTCATATTATCAGGACTATCATTAAATATCTTAATTAATGTTTTTATTTTGAGATAATTCTATTATTAATTACTTGTCTCTTTAATGAATAATACAGTCATATCCTATATATTCTTTACCCAGTTTCTGTGAATGATAACATTTTGCCAAACTACGGTAAATATAAAGATATTGAAAATAAAGAACAGTCCCATCACCACCACAATGCCTCATATTGCTCTTTTATTGATACAGCCCTCCACCCTATCCGTCACCACTGGCAATCATTAATCTGTTCTCCTTTTATACTCTTCTGTCATTCAAGAATGTTTTCTACATGGTATTGTTGTTGTTGTGTGCCATCCAGTTAATTATGACCCATAGCCAGGCTACAGGACACACTAAAGCTACCCTATAGGGTCTACATGGCTATAAGCTTTAAGGAAACAGGTTGCCACATCTTTTTCCCATCGAGCAGCTTGTGGGTTCAAACCACCGACCTTTAGGTTAACAGCCAAGCACTTAACCACTATGCCACTAGGGCTTTTACCAATCAGCGTAGTTCTCTGTAGTGTCATTCAGATTGTTCTATGTTTAAAGAAGAAAAGGAAAATATATTGTACTTAACCACATTTTTACCCTTTCCATTGTTCTTTCTTTCTTGTACCATGTTCTTCCTGTCTAGGGAACTCTCCCTAGCCATTCCTTTACTGAAGGGATGTTGATGAAAAATTCTCCTCGTTTTCTTCATCTCATTGTGACTTGATTTCCCCCACATTCCTAAAAGACATATTCACTGGATATAAAATTCTGGTTGACAGTTATTTTCTTTTAGTACTTGAAAAATATTATGCCACTTCCTTCTGACCTCCATGGTTTCTAATGAGAACTTACTGTCATTCAGATTGTTTTTCCCATAAAGGTAGGGTGTAATTTCTTTATTGCTGGTTTCAGGATTTTTTCTTTTTCTTTGATTTTCAGAAATTTGAATATGCCAAGCTTATCTGGTTTGGAATTTGCTCAGCTTCTTTAATCTGAAATTTTTGTGCAAATTTAGATTTATAGTATATTTAAATGTTATATTTATAAATAAAAATTATAAATTTAATTTTGGAAGTTTTATTATTTCTTTAAGTACTTTTCACCGTTAGCCTGCTACTCCTTTTTTTAAGCCAATATTCTTTTCTGTTTTTCAGATTGTATAATAATTTCTATTCTTTGTCTTCATATTCATTGATTTTTTCTTCTGCCCCCTCCATTTTATGGCTAAACTCATCCATTAACTTTCTAATTTCAGTTATTGTATTTTCCTGTTCTAAAACTACTGTTTTGTTCTTCTTATATCTTCTATTTATTTTCTGATACTTTATATTTTTCATTTGTGTCAAGTACTTTCATGTCTTCTCATTGAAGTATTTTTACGATGGCTACTTTAAACTCCATCAGATAATTCTAAGTTCATTGTCATCTCGCTGTTGGTGTCTGTAATGGGTTGAATAGTGTCCCCTAAAAAATCCATTTTAACCTGAAACCTCTTGAATGCAAGCTTATATGAAAATGGGGTCCTTAGAGATAAAATTGAATCAAGCCTACTATGCTGGGAATGAAAATTTGAAGATGAATGGTGTTGCATTCATCATCAAAAAGAACATTTCAAGATCTATCCTGAAGTACAGCACTGTCAGTGATAGGATAATATCCATACACCTACAAGGAAGACCAGTTAATACGACTATTATTCAATTTATGCACCAACAACTGGAGCCAAAGATGAAGAAATAGAAGATTTTTATCAGCTGCTGCAGTCTGAAATTGATCAAACATGTGATCAAGATGCATTGATAATTACTGGTGATTGGGATGCGAATGTTGGAATCAAAGAAGAAGGATCAGTAGTTGGAAAATATGGCCTTGGTGATAGAAACAATACTGGAGATCAAATGATAGAATTTTGCAAGACCAACAACTTCTTCGTTGCAAATATCTTCTTTCAGCAATGTAAACAGTGAATATACACATGCACCTCGCCAGATGGAACACACAGAAATCAAATGGACTACATCTGTGGAAAGAGACGATGGAAAAGCCCAGTATCTTCAGTCAGAACAAGGCCAGGAGCCGACTGTGGAACAGACCATCAATTGCTCACATGAAAGTTCAAGCTGAAACTGAAGAAAATCAGAGCGAGTCCACGAGAGCCAAAATATGACCTTGAGTATAATATTCCATCTAAATTTAGAGACCATCTGAAGAATAGATTTGACGCATTGAACACTAGTGACCGAAGACCAGACGAGTTGTGGAATGATATCAAGGACATCATACATCAAGTAAGCAAGAGGTCATTGAAGAGACAGGAAAAAAAGAAAAGACCAAGATGTATGTCAAAGGAGACTCTGAAACTTGCTCTTGAGTGTCGAGCAGCTAAAGCAAAAGGAAGAATTGATGAAGTAAAAGAACTGCACAGAAGATTTCAAAGGGTGGCTCAAGAAGACAAAGTAAAGTATTATAATGACATGTGCAAAGAGCTGGAGATAGAAAAGCAAAAGGGAAGAACATGCTCGGCATTTCTCAAGCTGAAAGAACTAAAGAAAAAATTCAAGCCTCGAGTTGCAATAGTGAAGGATTCTATGGGGAAAATATTAAACGACACAGGAAGCATCAAAAGAAGATGGCAGGAATACACAGAGTCATTATACCAAAAAGAAGTAGTTGATGTTCAAATTTCAAAAGATGGCATATGATCAGGAACCGATGGTACTGAAGGAAGAAGTCCAAGCTGCTCTGAAGGCATTGGCAATAAGCAAGGCTCCAGGAATTGATGGAATATCAACTGAGATGTTTTAACAAACTGATGCAGTGCAGGAGGTGCTTACTTGTTTATGCCAAGAAATATGAAAGAGAGCTTCCTGGCCAAATGACTGGAAGAGATCCATATTTATGCCTACTCCCAAGAAAGGTGATCCAGCCAAATGTGGAAATTATAGAACAACATCGTTAATATCACACACAAGCAGAATTTTGCCGAAGATCATTCAAAAGTGGCTGCAGCAGTATATCGACAGGAAACTGCCAGAAATTCAGGCCGGTTTCAGAAGAGGATGTGGAACCAGGGATATCATTGCTGATGTCAGATGGATCCTGGCTGAAAGCAGAGAATACCAGAAGGATGTTTACCTGTGTTTTATAGACTATGCAAAGGCATTCGACTCTGTGGGTCATAACAAATTATGGATAACATTGCAAAGAATGGGAATTCCAGAACACTTAGTGCTCATGAGGAACCTTTACATAGGTCAAGAAGCAGTTGTTTGAACAAAACAAGGGGATACTAATTGGTTTAAAGTCAAGAGAGGTGTGTGTCAGGGCTGTATTCTTTCACCATACCTATTCAATCTGTATGCTGAGCAAATAATCCGAGAAGGTGGACTATATGAAGAGGAACAGTGCATCAGGATTAGAGGAAGACTCATTAACAACCTGCGTTGTGTAGATGATATAACCTTGCTTGCTGACAGTGAAGAGGACTTGAAACACTTACTAATGAAGATCAAAGACCACACCCCTCAGGATGGATTGCACCTCAACATAAAGAAAACAAAAATCTTCAAAACTGGACCAATGAGCAACATCATGATAAACGGAGAAAAGATTGAAGTTGTCAAGGATTTCATTTTACTTGGATCCACAATCAACAGCCATGGAAGCAGCAGTCAAGAAATCAAAAGACACATTTCATTGGGCAAATCTGCTGCAAAGGACCTCTTTAAAGTGTGAAGAGCAGAGATGTCACCTTGAAGGCTAAGGTGCACCTGACCTAAGCCATGGTATTTTCAATCCCATTGTATACATGTGAAAGCTGGACAATGAGTAAGGAAGACCAAAGAAGAATCGACGCCTTTGAATTGTGGTGTTGGCAAAGAATATTGACTATACCATGGACTGCCAAAAGAAGGAACAAATCTGTCTTAGAAGAAGTACAACCAGGATGCTCCTTAAAAGCAAGGGTGGTGAGACTGCATCTTACATACTTTGGACGTGTTATCAGGAGGGATCAGTCCCTGGAGAAGGACATCATGCTCGGCATAGTACAGGGTCAGCGGAAAGGAGGAAGACTCTCAACAAGGTGGATTGAGACAGTGGCTGCAATTATGAGCTCAAGCATAACAATTGTAGGGATGGTTCAGGACTGGGTAATGTTTCATTCTGTTGTGCATAGGGTTGCTATGTGCTGGAACCGACTCAATGGCATGTAACAACAACAACAAATACTGCGAAATGCTGGACTCTAAATCCAATAACTGGTGTCCTTTTTAAGAAGAGAGAAAACACAGACATTAAGAGGGAAGATGACTCTGTGAAGATGGAGGCAGAGATTAGAATGATGCTTCCACAAGTCAAGGAATACCTGGAGTCACCAGAAGCTAGAAAAGTCAAGAAAGAATTCTTCCTGAAAGTTTCAGAGAAAGCATGACTCTTTTAATACCTTGATTTCATACTCCCAACATCCAGAAATATGTGAGAATAAGTCTGTTTTAAGCCACCCAGTTGTCGGTACAAATAGTCCCTAACTTACTGATGTATTTGAGTTATGACAAATCACACTTCTGACTGTCCTTTTTTATTTTTACACCTTATTGTTAGTTATGTGTACTACATACAATATTGCAGTGTGAAATTTGCTACTGTTATCATTCTCGTGCCAACCCTCAAAGACAAATAAAGATCGGATTTATAAAGATACTAATAATCAAAAGCAATAATAATGAAAATTAAAAAAAAATGAGATATGTGACTTACGTCATAACCAACTTCATCGGAACAGAACCCTGTTGTAAGTTGGGGACTACCTGGACTTTGTTATCACAGCCTGGAAAACTAATATAGAATCTACTGATTTTCTTTTTTTTATATTCAAGTTATTTTTAAGACACATGATTTTCAATTGAAGTTTGGAACTTTTTGATATTATGTATGAAACTTGAAATATTATTAAACTTTCTGTTTTATCTGTATTCCTCTGACACCACTCTAACAGGGGGGCCAGTGCCACCTGATTACTGCCACTTCAAAGTAAAAGTCCAGGCTTCCCACTTGATCTCTATTGACATTCAGAGACAGGGTACTTCATTACTCTTGGTTTGGAGTGGGGTTTCTGGCTTTCCTCTAGGCCTCTGCTGATAACATTTTGGCATCTGAGATCCATTCTGAGGTCCCCGGCCAATCTCCATTCCCTTATCCACTATTCAAAATCTTATCCTTTTCTTCCCCTTAATGTATAGTATCCAGGATTTTTGGTCATGCTTGATGGTAGCAAGAAAGAAAAGTAGATATAGTCCATCTTCTCTGAAGTGGGAGTCTCAGGTAATTTTTAACAAACATATTCTTCTTTAAATGTTATTATCTGGTTTTAAATGAAGTTGTTTGATCAGAATTCTTGGAAGTGCTAAGATGTACACTTTTTACCCATCTTTCTAAGTGCAAAAAGAATACACATTTCATAAAACATGACATGATCTAACAACTTTTTAGTTTATTTTTCAACATATAATGCCATATTTCCATAATGTTTCTTATATTTGACAACATCCCGCCATTAAGATTGATGTGTAGATGTACCTTCAGTTTTTCCTTTGTTGAATCCTTTTCTTAAATTCTACCCTCAACCTGCATATTTTTCTCTATATGATCTCTTTTAATTCAGTGGTTTTATGAAACAATACTTTCCAAATTCCCATCTTTAATTCTGTTGTTTAGCCTGAGTTCCATGTTCCCATATTCATCTGGCACAGATTTAAAGGGTAGATAGATATCTTAAATATGTCTAAAGCAAAATTTATCCAATTTTAGACAAGATCCTCTGCTATGTTCCCTATTAAAAATATTATTAACATTCTTCTTGTGCCCAAGCTTCAATACTTTAGTAGCTTCTGGTTTAAAAAAAAGATTAACTGTAACCCTCTACTACCCCCATAGAGATTTCTCCTTAAACAATGTACTATATTTTTATAAGATATTTACATTTAAAGATTTATCTATAATAATCAAAGCTTTTTTACTGAAAAGGCAATAGTTTTAGACTTATCTTTTGAGCTTATTTACTTGAATGAAAATAAGTTAACATATAATCTGGTATTTTTATTTTGCTTTACTCCATTTGTAATATTAGGTAAGTTTTTAGAAATGTTCATTTAATATTCTATTCATTAATATTTCTGCATCAGATTGGGCAATTAGTATCACTTAAGACTTTGAAAAGTCACAAAATAAATTATTTCATCCATTTTACTATTGCACTTTTTAAAGCCTTGTTTTAGGCATGTGAAACCCAAGTGATAAAGAAAATTCCATTCCTTATGATCAGATGGTGAAGTGTGTGATTCTGTCTAGTCAAAAAACAAAAAGACATGAAAAAGTTTGATGGTGTCATGAAGTTGTCGCAAGAGCTGCTCAACCAAGTGCTGGAATCGGCCTCTGGCTGGTGTGGAGGAGTACGTGTCTGTGCCTCTCAAGTTTCTGACAGAGAATCTGATATTCACAAGCTCTATAACCCAATCAAGTCAGTGTTCCCTTCTCTCAGCTGCCATCACACTGAAATTATCAGACATATGGTCCCATTTTAGCACCTCTCCAAGATATCTGTCAATCTAAATCATTTGCTAAGACACTTGGATATAAGCAATTTATGAATCTTGTCCACTAATTTTCAATCACCATTTTATCTTTTCCCTTTTGTAAATTGCTCCACCTGTGGCCATTGTTCTTGAAAATGAAATGGAAAATATTTTGTGAAAAGGTCCCTAATATATTTCAGATCACCTAACTTTCATAAATATAACCTATCTTTTATTGATGGTAGAAACCTTTACAGCTACATGCCTCACTGGGCCTTAACATAGTGTATTTCACAGAAGACAATAGAACACTGAAACAGCTGCAGTGTGGTGTTGCTAAATCATATAATTGCCAGCAATTCTACCCCAAAAGCCTTGTAGTCATGAATGGAAGCTCAGTTTCTAAAGATATTGTATTGATATGTACTTAAAATAAAATGAAATAATAGCCTGAAACATCAGTGGAAAAATCCATCTCTGTCTCTATCATGAGTGCATGTGAAAGCATACACACACAAACATATCCACAGGTGGTCAACTCTAATGTTTTCCTAGTCCCATGTTCTATAATTAGAATGGTTTGTTATTGAAGAGAGTTTACCTATCAGTAGTTCTAAAAACATTTTTGATAATTGTTTTTCCAGATAACTTCATACCAGATTTCACATCTACAAAATCAAAATAATAAACCCTTCAGTTGATTAAATACAGACACAATTTTTTTTCTTAACTCTTCTCATTCAGAATAGCATCTATTCCCACATCTCCCAAATCTGGATGGGCTTTGTACTTTGACCAAATAATTTCATGAAATGGGAACAAGACAAGGATATCCTTTATCACCGCTATTACTTAACATTGTACTGTAAATCCTAGCAAGAATAATAATGTAAGAAAAAAAAATAAAGGGCTTCCAAGTTGGTAAAGAAGAAGTAAACTATCCCTACCAGTGGTTATGATACTAAACATAAAAAAAAAAAAAAAACACTGCCATAGAGAACCCTAAAGACTCCACAAGAAAGCTACTAGAACTAATAGATTCAGCAGAGTACACTGATGCAAGATAAACATAAAAAAATCAGCTGGATTCCTATACGCCAACAAAAAGAACTATGAAAAGGAAATCAGAAAAGCAATACCATTTTAAAAAGCCCTTGAAAAAATGAAATGCTTAGGAATAAATCTAAACAGATCTATACAAAGAAAACTATAAAACACAACGGCAAGAAATGAAGAGACCTATGTAAATGGAAACATACTATGCTCATGGATAGGTAGGGCCAACACTGTGATAATATCAATTCAATTAGTCCTCAAGGTGACATCTTTGCTCTTCAACACTTTAAAGAGATCTTTTCCAGCCAATTTTCCCAATGCAATGAGTCTTTTGATTTCTTGACTGCTGCTTCTATGAGTGTTGATTGTGCATCCAAGTAAAATGAAATCCTTGACAACTTCAATCTTTTCTCCATTTATCATGATGTTGCTTATTGGTCCAGTTGTGAGGACTTTTGTTTTCTTTATGCTGAGCTGTAATCCATACTGAAGGCAGTAGTCTTTGATCTTCATTAGTAAGTGCTTCAAGTCCCCTTCACTTCCAGCAAGCAAAGTTGTGTCATCTGCATAACACAGGCTGTTAATGAGCCTTCCTCCAATTCTGATGCCCCATTCTTCTTCATATAGTCCAGCTTCTCAACTCTTTGCTCAGCATACAAATTGAATAGGTATGGTGAAAGGATACAACCCTGATGCACACCTTTGCTGACTTTAAATCATGGAGTATCCCCTTGTTCTGTTTGAACAACTGCCTCTTGATCCATGTACGGAGTTCTCATGAGCACAATTAAGTGTTCTGGAATTCCCATTCTTCACAATGTTACCATAATTTGTTATGACCTGCTCAGTTGAATGACTTAGCATCGTCAATAAAGCACAGGTAAACATCTTTCTGGTATTCTCTGCTTTCTACCAGGATCCATCTGACATCAGTAACGATATTCCTGGTTCTACATCCTCTTCTAAAACCAGTTTGAATATCTGGAAGTTCCCAATGTCTGCGAAAAAGAAGACCCTCAAAGAGGTGGATTGACACAGTGGCTGCAAAAATGGGCTCAAGCACAGCAATGATTATGAGGATGGTGTAGGACTGGGCAGTGCTTCATTCTGTTGTACATAGGGTCACCATGAGTGGGAATCAACTTGATGGCACCTGACAACAACAACAACAAAGCCATAGCCTCTGAAGTTTCTCTAGACTCTGCCAGTACAGTAATTTTAAGAATTTGACTTTGTCTAGATTTTTTTCCCCATTCTATCTGGTACCACGTATTGTGGCTCCAGTCAGAGAGGTTGGTAGTGGTAGCCATCACCATCTAGTTCTTCTCATCTCAGAACAGACGAAGCCATGTTTTGTGTAGACTGTTAGTCCTGTAGACTAGTATCTTCTTTGAGTTTTTGGTCTCCTTCTTTCTTTTTTGTTTCAGATAAGTAGGAACCAATAGTTATATCCTAGATGGCTGCTAGCAAGTTTTTAAGAACCCAGATGCTACTCACCAAAGTAGGATGTAGGACAAAAACTTCATGAGCTATGTTATGCCAATTTACAGAATTGCCACACAAGGCTATGGTACTAAACCTTCAAATCCAGCAAAACAAGCTCACTAAATGTTTGGTTATGTCTCAGAAGCATTCAGAACTCTTCCCCCATTTGCTTTATTATTTCTATGAATATATATACAGCACACACATACACGTTTATTCATATGCCCACAGATATGTCTATATATGCACCCATATATACACACATATATTTTCCTATACACATATATGCATACATATCTACCTATGTAACCATACACATACTTTTGGGTTGTCATTTCTGTTGCTGCAAAATATACCAAAAACAGCCCTGATTCTTGTGTACTTCCATCATAATTTACTTATGTTAAGTTGTAAACACTTTACCCACACTTGTTATTGCTTTCGCATCACCAAAATAAACAGGAGTCTACTATCCAAAGAGTGATTTCCCCTACCTCTCCCTCCCTTCCCTGGCAATGATCGATTAACATTCATTTTTCTATGTATGCCTATCCTTGCCTTCTTATAAAAGTGCTATTATATGTTACTGTCATTTTTGTGATTGACTTATTTCACTCAGCACAAAGTCCTCTAGATTCATTCACATTATAATGTTTTTCGAGAACTCATCGTTATCCTTAATAGCTGCATAACATGTCAATGTATGTACCACATTTTATTTATCCATTTGTTGATGGGCACTTAGGTTGTTTCCACCATTTTGCTATTGTGAATAATGCTGCAATGAACACAGATAGATGTGCATATGTCTATTTGTATGCCTGCTATTAGATCTCTAGGGTGTATACCTTGGAGTGGGATTTCTGGATCATAATGTAGTTCTATTTCCAGTTTTTTGAAGAAGCACCATACTGTTTTCCATAATGGTTGTACTATTTTACAGTCCGATCAGCAATGAATAATGACCAATCTCTCTACATCCTTGCCAATATTTGTTGTTTTCTGTTTTGCAAAAGTGAGATGATACTTCATTGCAGTTTTGATTTGCATCTCTCTAATGTCTAATGATCACAAGCATCTTTTCATGTGTTTGTTGGCCACTTGAATGCCCTCTTTGGTGAATGTCCCTTGCCCAGTTTTTAATTGGATTGTTTGCCTTTTAGTTGTTGAAGTTTTCTATATATGTCATTCCCAAAGATTTATTCCCAGTCTACAGATCATCTTTTTACTCTTTTAATAAAGTGTTTTTATGAGTTTAGTATTTAATTTTTAGGAAGTTCTAGTCACCTAGTTTGTCTTCTACAATTTCTACATTTGTAGTTGTGTTTGATAAAAAATTTCTGAAAAAAAATTAGGCCCCATAGTTTTGACCCTATGCTATCTTCCAGGAACTTCATAGTTTTAACTTTAACATTTAGATCTTTGATACATTTTGATTTAGTTTCTGTGTATCGTGTTAGGTATGGATCTTGCTTCATTTTTCTGCAAATGAATTTCCAGTTTCATCAGCACCATTTGTTAAACAGGCTGTTTCTTTCCCATTGAATGGACTTTGACCTCAATTTTATTCCCTTGGTCTATGTTATAGAACCAGTATCAGGCTGTTTTGACAATTGGCTGTGTAGTATGTTTTGTGATTGGGAAGTGTGAGGCCTCCTGCTTTGTCTTCTTCTTCAGTATTATTCTGGCTATTTGGGACTTCTTTCCTTTCCACATAAATTTGGTTATTAGTTTTTCCAATTCAGTAAAGAATGTTTGGTTTGGGATTACATTATATCTATAGATCACTTCGGGTAGTATTATTTTCACAATGTTAAATCTTCTATTCCATGAGCATGGAGTGTTCTTCTATTTGTGTAGGCCTCTTTTAGTTTCTTGTAGCAGTGTTTTATAGTTTTCATCGTATAGGTTTTTTACATCCCTGGTTAGGTTTATTCGTAAGTATTTTATCCTTTGGGGGGTTATTTTAAATGGTGTTTTTTTTTTTTTTCCTTCTCAGAGTCCTCTTTGTTAGTGTAGTGGAACTTAACTTATTTTTGTATTTTGATCTTGTATCCTGTCATTTTGCTGAATTCTTCTATTACATTCAGTAGCTTTCTTGTAGAATCTCTGGGATTTTCTAAGTATAAAATTACGTCAGCTACAAATAGAAATAGTTTTACTCCTTCCTTTCCAGTCTAGGTACACTTTCTTTCTCTTTCTTGTCTTGTTGCTCTGGCTAGGACTTCCAAACAATACTGAATAAGAGTGGAGATAATGGATAGCCTTGTCTTGTTCCCCTTCTCAAGTGAAGGGCTCCAGTCTATCCCCACTGAAAATAATGTTGTCTATTTTTATTGGTTTTGCATATATACCCTTAAGTATGTTGAGGAATTCTCCTTCTATTCCTATTTTGCTGAGAGTTGTTACCAGGAAAGGGGGTTGGCTTTTACCAAATGCCTTTTCTACATTAATTGAGATGGTTATGTGATTCTTTTCCTTTGTTTTACTTCTGTGGAGAGTTATATAAATTAACTTTCTAATGCTAAACAATGTTTGCATTCTGGTATGAATTCCACCTGATCATGATGCATGATTTGTTTAATGTGTTGTAGAATTCTGTCCATAGAGTTTTCAATGCTGTGACCTTTCAAAAGCAGATTGCCAAGCCTGTCTTCCATGCCATACCTGGTTGAGTTCTTAACTGCTTAATGTTTTGGCTAGTAGTTCTGCACTTGAACTTTTGTACTACCTAAGGACCCTGGTTGGCACAGTGGTAAAAATGATCGACTGCTAACCAAAAGTTTAGCAGTTTGAAACTTCCAGGGGCTCCACTGGAGAAAGATGTGGCAGATTGCTTCCATAGAGACTTACAGACTTGGAAACCCTATCAGGTTGCTATGAGTCAGAATTGACTCGATGGCAGGGGGGTTGGTTTTTTTTAAGGACTCCTTATGGATAAGTTTTGGAAAATCCATACATGATTTTATATTTCAATATTGAGACTGTATGTTGCTTAAGACTATTTTAAATAAAAATTCTATAGAACTAAAGTATTTAAGAAACAATTCAATGGCTGCTTTTTGTAAATCAAATGAATTCATTAAAAATAACTTTTCTCTAGTTAAGTAAATTAAAATCTGAAGACAATTAAAAAATATTTTATATCTACACATTAATCGTAACTTGAAATACCTATAATCTTCTTCCTCTACATGTCTGTCGGTTTGTTATACTGTGGGGGATTGTGTGGTGCTATGATGCTGGAAGCTATACCACAGGTATTCAAATACCAGCAGGGTCACCCATCGTGGACAGGTTTCAGCTAAGCTTCTAGACTAAGACAACTAGGAAGAAGGATCCGGTGGGCTACTTCTGAAAAGAATTAGCAAGTGAAAACCTTGTAAATACCAGAGTGACATTATCTGATACAGCGTCAAAAGATGAACACTTCAGGTTGAAAGGCACTGAAAAGACGACTGGAGTAGAGCTGCCTCCTCAAAGTAGAGTCAACCTTAATGACATGATGGAGTCAAGCTTTCGGGACCTTCATTTGCTGATGCAGCACGACTTGAAATGAGAAGGATCAGCTGCAATCATCTGGAATGTATGAAGTATGAATCTAGGAAAATTGGAAATCATCAAAAATGAAATGGAAAACATAAAGATCAATATCCTAGACAACAATGAGCTGAAATGGACTGGTATTGGCCATTTTGAAATGGACAATCATATGGTCTACCATGCTGGAAATGACAACTTGAAGAGGAATGGCATTGCATTCATCATTAAAAAGAACATTTTAAGATCTATCCTGAAATACAACACTGTCAATGATAGGATAATATCCATATGCCTACAAGGAAGACCAGTTAATATGATTATTATTCAAATTTGTGAACCAACCACTAAGGCCAAAGATGAAGAAATGAAGATTTTTACCAACTTCTGCAGTCTCAGATTGATCGCATGTGCTCTCAGGATGCGCTGGTAATTACTGGTGATAGGAATGTGAAAGTTGGAAATAAAGAAGAAAGATCAGTAGTTGGGAAATATGGCCTTGGTCATAGAAATGATACCAGAGATCTCATGACTGAATTTTGCAAGATCAATGACTTCTTCATTGCAAATACCTTTTTTTCACCAACATAGAAGGTGACTATACACAGGGACCTCAAAAAATGGAATACACAGCAACCAAATCGACTATATCTGTGGAGAAAGAAGATGGAAGAGCTCAATATCACCAGTCAGAGAAGGGCCTGGGGCCCACTATGGAACAGAACATCAATTGCTCATATGCAAGTTCAATTTGAAACTGAAGAAAATTAGAACAAGTTCTTGAAAGCCAAAGTACGACCTTGAGTATATCCCACCTGAATTTAGAGATCATCTCAAGAATAAATTAGAGGTATTGAACATTTTATTGAACATTAATGACATAAGACCAGGTGAGTTGTAGAATGACATCAAGGACATCATACATGAGGAAAGCAAGAGGTCATTAAAAAGACAGGAGGGAAAAACCTAAATGAATGTCAGAAGAGACTCTGAAATTTGTTCATGAACATCAAGTAGATAAAGCAAAAGGAAAAAAATGTTGACATCAAAGAGCTGAAGAGAAGATTCCAAAGGGTGACTAGAAGACAAAATAAAATATTATGATGACATGTGCAAAGACCTGGAGATAGAAAACCAAAAGGGAAGAACACACTCAGCATTTCTCAAGCTGAAAGACCTGAAGAAAAAATTCAAGCCTCAAGTTGTAATATTGAAGGATTCTGCAGGGAAAATATTAAACGATGCAGGAAGCATCAAAAGAAGATGGAAGGAATACACAGAGTCACTATAGCAAAAAGAATTAGTTGACATTCAACCATTTCATGAGGTAACATACGATCAGGAACCGATGGTACTGAAGGAAGAAGTCAAAACTGCACTGCAGGTGTTGGCAAAAAACAAGGATCCAGGAATTGTCAGAACACCAATTGAGGTGCTTCAACAAAGGAATGCAGCACTGCAAGTGCTCACTTGACTATGCCAAGAAATTTGGAATACAGCTACCTGGCCGACAGACTGGAAGAGATCTACATTTATGCCTATTCCCAAGAAAGGTGATACAACTGAATGCGGAAATTATCAATGTCATTAGTATCACATACAAGCAAAATTTTGCTGAAGATCATTGAAAAGCAGCTGCAGCACCTTATCCACAAGAAAATTCCAGAAATTCAAGCAGGATTTTGAAGACGACATAGAACCAGGGATGTCATTGCTGATGTCCGATGGATCCTGGCAGAAAGCAGAGAACACCAGAAAGATGTTTACCTGTGTTTTATTGACTACGCTAAGGCATTTGTCTGTGTGGATCATAACAAATTATGGATAACATTGTGAAAAATGGGAATTCCAGAATACTTAATTGTGCTCATAAGGAATCCGTACATGGATCAAGAGGCAGCCATTTGAATAGAAAAAGGGAATATTGCATTGTTTAAAGTCAGGAAAAGTGTGTGTCAGGGTTGTATCCTTTTACTGTAACTATTCAATCTGTATGATGAGCAAATAATCCGAGGAGCTGGACTGTATAAGAATGGGGCATCAGGATTGGAGGGAGACTCATGAAAAACCTGCGTTATGTGGATGACACAACCTTGCTTGCTGAAAGTGAAGAGGACTTGAAGCACTAACTGATGAAGATCAAAGACCACAGCCATCAGTATGGATTAACCCGCAACATAAAGAAAACAAAAGCTCTCACAGCTGTACCAATATCACGGTAAACGGAGAAAAAGTTGAGGTTGTCAAGGATTTCATTTTACTTGGATCCACAAGCAACATCCATGGAAGCAACAGTCAAGAAATCAAAAGACACATTGCACCAAGCAAATTGGCTGCAAAAGATCTCTTTAAAGTGTTGAAAAGCATAAATGTTACCCTGAGGACTAAGGTGCACCTGACCCACAGTGTTTTCAATCACCTCATATGCATGTGAAAGCTGGGCAATGAATAAGGAGACCAAAGAAGAATTGATGCCTTTGAATTGTGGTGTTGGCAAAGAATATTGAATATATCACGGACTGCTAAAAAAACAAACAAATCCATTTTGGAAGAAGTACAACCAGAATGCTCCTTAGAAACAAGGATGGCGAGACTGAGTCCTACATACCTTGGACATGTCAGGATGGATCAGTCCCTGGAGAATGACATCATTCTTCGTAAAGTACACGGTCAGAGAAAAAAAGGAAGATCCTCAAAGAGAGGGATTAACACAGTGGCTGCAACCATGGACTCAAGCACAGCAACAATTGTGAGGATGGAGCAGGAGTGGGCAATGTTTCATTCTGTTGTTTTTGGAGTCTCTTTGAGATGGAACCAGCTCGGTGGTGTGTAACAACAGCATAACCTCCTTAATTTCTATTTGATATGCATTTTACCTGTACCGCTGTATTTTTGCAAATAACACATTCACATAAATAGTTCTGTGATACATATAATGAGCAAGGGTACTTAGGAAGATAACGAGCAAGGGGGTTGCATGGTTGGCAAAAAGATGTATAACACATGTACAATTTGTGTAAAAATATGTTAATGGATTTTATTATCCAGTGATTTGTACATTCTTAATCCCTTTTGTTTTTCAATTTTAAAATATGGAAAGCATAGACACACCTCTGGCTAAAGTTTTATATTGATGACATATACATTCAGCGTTTCCCTCACTTGTAAGCAAAGGATTAGGCTTTCTATTAAGTATTCACCTTTATGCACGGTTATGGTTTTTGATTGTACATCATTAATAATGCTTGCCATTTCATTAAAAATGGTGAGTTCCATAAAACTGTAATTTATTTTCACCAAGATACTTTTTATTTCAACATTATGTATTTTGTCATTTGACATTGTATCTTTTGATATTTACTAAACATCTTTAATTGGTTTGTGTAGTACCTTGATTGCATTTTTCTTGATGCCCTTTACGGATCTATATGCCCATTTCTGTTTTTAATGTACGTTATAGAACAGACATTAAAAATGTCCAATCAGATCATTGAATTCACAGAAAAGGTATATTCTTTTGTACATTATTGAAGGAGGCTGTCATATTTGAATTCAAAGAAGTATAATTTTTGCATATTAAATTAATATTATGAACTAAGCAAGACATAAATTAGACATAATCATCTTTTTTTTGAGGGAGTAATGATTTGTTCACTTTTGTATTTACAAATGTCTGCCGTATTTGCTCCATTATATTATAATATCATGGGTAAGGGTTTTTTTATATTGTCTTTTTCTAATTTATAAGTAATTTCATAAGCTAAACCATATGCAATTTTTGTGTTTGAATAAAGTCAATAAAATTTCATCTTATGATTACATCATTTTCATGATAATAATCTGAACACTTTTTTCATGATGGGCTACTTCTGATATACAATCAAAAAATAATTAAAACATTTTACCCTTTTTAGTATTCTTTATGGTGTTTCACATCTCACATTATTTCTATAAGCAGTACAAATTCCTTTCAAATCTTATTACACAAATAATAAACAGAACTCTTTTTAACTATCTATCATGTATCACACTATTTCAACATTATAATAATGCATAAGTTGAATTTAATTTAGAAACATTCCAACACAGAGACACAATAGATTCTTGTGTTCCACTAAGATGTAATTTTTTTGTATACAACACTGCAACATCTAAAATAATTCATACAATATTATTAAATTTTTGTTATCTTTTTTACCATCATCTGTAAGGCATCATCTACCAAAACACTAGTTATAGTATTTTTATAAACTACTTCCAATTTATAAAAATATTGAAATGAAAAGTGAAATTTGCATTCAAAAATTCTGTTTAAATTCATCCAGTATTTGAAAACTTATTGTGATTTGCAAATATTTGATTCTTTTATGTTACTGCTAAAGATAATGTATTTTAAGGCACTCAAAGAAAAATATTTGAAATAAATGAGGTAGTCATGATAATTTAGCTCATCATTAGAACTTTAAAACCAATCAACCAACCAAACCAAAAAAGTTTTTTGAAAACTTTAGGCCATAATGTTTATTGTAGGGGAAAAAGACCCCCCAAATAAAATTTAATTAAAAGAGATTTTTATTCAGCCAAGACAAAGACAATCATTCGAAACAGGAGACTGTCAACATGTGCCCAGTACAGAAGCCGAAGGTATCTACTGAATCACCTCATGGTGTCTACTATCCGCCATCGAGGACAAAGAAAATCATCAGGAAGTCATGATTGGTAGCAGTCAATTCGCCATTGTTGTAGGTGGTACTATGGAAGCAGGGAAAGTACCATGACTATGATACATACCTAATTACAGCTTAAAAGGTTGCGGGATTGGTTCAGGGGTTTTAATTACCTGGCTATGTAGTGGCTGGGATTGACTCATTATCATGAGATCCTAAGTCATAGTCACAAGGTGGTTATAAGACAATACCAGGACCTCAGCTTTTAACTTAAATTAGATAACATGTCTCATGCAGCACTCTTTCTATTAAATACCATTTTTTAATTTTATTAGACATTAGTGGCTGTGAGGAAGAATTATTAAACTTTATTTCAAATGAGATATTCTTACTTTATTGCTCACACTGTGTGTGAAATTTCTAATATTTTTTCTTTCCTCAGTTTTTTCCCTCACAGTTTGAAGAAGATTATTTAATTAACTCTATATTAGACTGTACTTCTGTCCTACTAATGTCAATGTTAGAGACTCCATAATATTAAGTAGCTAGAATACAGTGTTTTTCAAGCCAAACTTGTAACTGCTCTCTATAATTTTGATCCATTTCTTTTTCATGAACACTGCATCACTTGGCTTTTTAAATGCCATATTTGTCTAAAAAAATTTTAGTATATTTAAAATATATTTATTTTTAATAAATGCAATACTTAATTAGAGAAAATATAATATATAATAAATGTTTAATAGATTGAGATTAATTAACTTAATGTAATCATAGTATGAAACAATAAAATAAACTTGTTGCCCTCGAGCCAATTCCAACTCACAGAGACCCTATAGGGCAGAATAGAACTGCCCCGTAGGGTTTCCAAGGAGGGCCTGGTGGATTCAAACTGCAGACCTTTTGGTTAGCAGCTGTAGGTCTTAACCATTATGCCATTGGTGTTTCCAATAATCAAATATATGTATGTAAAATGTATACAAAATATAATATAATCAATAGATGTACATAGCAGAAAATTATGTTCAGTTTCCCCAAAATGAAACCTTTTTAAAAATAGTTAAATTATATTTCTATATAAAGAAATAATGATGAATTATTTACGAGTATTTTAAATGAATAATATCTATAAATTTCAAGGTAAGTTTGTAATTTTCCTTGAAAAATAATTTTGTTTCAGAAATGTTTGATATTTTATGAAGTTTCTTAACACAGGAGCAATGACAGTCAGAAGAAGGTAGAAATGAGGGATTTTGTTTTTCTGTCATTGCACCTGTACACCTCACAACTCTCGGTGTTTGGATCTTGTCATTATTTAAAATATTGATTGTTTATTATGAATTTTTGCATTAATTTTCAATTTTGAAAATGTTACATTAAAATAATATTTACCTTGATGGGTGAACTTTTGCTCTCCCCTTTATATTTTACAACTAAGGTGAATACCTCACGTGCCTCACCTTAATCTTAGCCTTGCTATGACCCATTGGCATTGGTTCAACATAAACTGATATAAAATGATGTTTTTGTTTTTTTCATTGTCTTAAAAGTTTGTAGTTTTACCACTCTTAGAGTAACAGAAATTTCAGTTGTGCTTGTAATACCATTTATACGTAAGCACTTATTAAAGAATACACGCTCTTCTTTAAATCTTCAAGATTATGTGATTTGAAATACTTTCTTTCATCCCCAAACCAGTAAGAATATCAAATTGTCAGTATTATCCCATTCTGTGATATAAGTTCCTAAATTATTGCTGGCTTATAATAGATGATGATTATGATGATATTTCAATACATCGTGCTTGTTGAACAAGTACTAAAATAGGCATTGAATTGTAGGTATTGTGTAATAGCTGTTCATGCTCTAGGAAACCAAAACAAACATAATAAAAAAACTGTTTTCTATTGATACTCAAGGAAATGTTTTAATAATAATAATATTTCAGAAGAAAATTACATCAATATTTGATTGCATTTTTCCTGGTTATTATTTTACATACAGTGGCATCTCATATTAGGAGTCTTCCAATATTAAAGCTCATAATTCAATATACTCAATAAATGAGTAATTATGCTTTGCCTCAGAGCACTGAGCCAAAATATTTACTTCTTCTTAACATAATGCAAAGTTACTTTATGTGATCATTCCATTTATTCAGATACCGTTTACATACTTAATAGAGTTTAAATATTTTTATGTAAAAGTATTGTGCATTTATAAGATACTTTTATATAAATTCTATACTTTTAATTGTTATTGTGAATAGTATCCTTTAATATTTTTTGTTTGATCATTGCTAATGTAAAAGAAAGCTATTCAATTCTGTCAGATAAACTTCCTTTTGATATCTAATTGAACTCTCTCATGAGTTCTAATATTTTATGATTTATTGTGATTCTATATAAGATGATCGTATCATGGGCTCATGTAAGACTAACTTATCTTCTAATCCTCACGACTGTTATGTCATTTTACTGTTTTATTGCATGTACCAGGATCTTCAAATTGACGTCAAATGTTGTTATGTTTTTATTATTTTTCTCAAAAGAAAACAAAACTCTCTGTTTATATCAGTTTGTATGTAATAGAATATAAGGCAACAATGGGATGCATAACGAAAAAGGTATAGCAAATTAGGCCTTATGGCTAGGTCTCTAAATTGGAATGCTTATTAGGTTTTTCCAAAATATAACATGTATATTCTAAGTTGTTATTTTATAGGATTCATTATTAACAAAGAAATTTCACTCTCTTTATGATCTTCTTAACCTTTGTATTATATCTGTGTCAAATATATCACACTATGTTCCTCTTCATAGTTTGTTAACAGGGTCAATTACATTGATAAATTTTTTCAGAAGTTATTTGATCATAATGAAATATTTTTAATGCAGGCTTAGATATGGTTATTTATCAGTTTATTTAGAATTTTAAAATTTTTATAGATTACAGAAATGTCCTAAATTATGTTGTTCTCTTAAATTTGGCTTTGGAAAAGAGCTTAACGTTAGTTTCCTAAAATATGCTGGGAATTTCTCCCATTTTATTCACTTTTTGAAACTATGTAAGAAGTGAATTTCTTTTTTGAAAATTTGGTGACCTTCACCTGTAGTACTTTCCTTCATCCTTAATTCGAGATCTTCAAAAACATGTAGTTCATACTTTAAAACAAAAATGAGAATGTAAGGTGCAGGCTAACTAGATTAATGAAAACGGAACAACCAAAACAAAAATAACGAGAATGTTCACGCATTGTGAAAAATGTGCCGATAACACTGAAAAACTTGTGTTGAAATTGTCGAGTGGGAACCGAAACTACTGCGTAAATCTCCACCAAAAATACAATAAAATATTATTCAAAAACAAAAAGATGTTGCTTATTTCTCATGTCAAAAGAAGCAAATAGAGTGGTTATGTGCTGGAGAGTTTTGTTTTCTTCTTCAGATCCACTCTTCTGGTGATTTTACCCCAGAAGAATAACTTTATGGCTTGCATCAGTTGGTTTCTTTGCTCTGTGGGTTCCATTTGGATTGGGGAGTAGGTGTAGATTTACAGTCACTTCAGCTAAAATGCAATATAAGCATTTCTAATAATCACTACTGGATGCAAATCATGCAATAAAAACCACAGGACTAACGTGGGAAATGTGGCTTCCTATATAACACTCAAGAGCTTCATCAGTGATACATTAAAAAGAACAACAAAACTCATAAAATGTTAGCACAGTTTTACACATGTTAAAAGATTAAGAAATGCATAAATGTTTCCATAAATACAGTATTCTTTCCTGACATAGACCTGCAGTTTGCCTTTGGAGTGAGTGTTGGAAAGGTTACAGTTCGTAAGTTATTGTGAAGTTGTTGAAGAAGAGTTTGTCTGAATGAGAATGAAAGTTGTAGCTCCAAATATGGAATGATGTGTCTCATATCATACCTGGTGAAGAGAACTAGCTGGTAGATATTGGAGATGTGTGTAAGTGTCATTCTGTGTATTCCTATGTTGTTGCATTGTTCAGCTGGGAGTCATTTTCTATGTTCACCTACTGTTTCTTGTGGATAAAATCTCACATAAATGAAAAGAAAATTCATTTATGTTCACCTGTCCCCTAATATATCAATTGCACTAGAACAAATCTCGTCTTCAAAACAAGCACTATAATAAAATTAACTGCATTTACCTGGCTCTACCCCTGTCCTTCTGAGATTACAGGCTACAGATTCTGTGTTCCCTTACCAAAGGCCACAGCTCTGCAAGACAGCCTTCAGAAGAATACAGTTATGGCATCTATTAAAGCTGCCTTTTCTGGGTTCCAGTAACCCTTTGTCTGTTTCTCCTCCAGAATAAAGGTGGTAATATCTTTATGGACCCTGGAGTGTTTCATGTTAATCCTCTTAGTTTGTCCTAACCATTCCCATAGGTCTGTAATCAATCCCTTCTTGTTTTTGTTGTTAGATGCCTTCGAGGTGCTTCCCACCCATAGAGACCCTATGTAAAACAGAATGAAACACTGCCCAGTCCTGTGTCAACCTCACAATCGTTGCTATGTTTGAGCCCGTTGTTACAGCCACTGTGTCAATCAATCTCATTGAATTCCTTTTTTTCAATGACCATCTACCTTACCAAGCATGATGTCCTTCTCCACGGACTGATTCCTTCTGATAACAGGTCCGAAGTACAGGATAAAAAGTCTCACCATCCTCACTTCTAAGGAGCATTCTGGCTGTACTTCTTCCAAGACAGATTGTTTGCTTTTCTGGCAGTCCACGGTATATTCAATATTCTTCATCAACACCATCGCTCAAAAGCATCAATTCTTCTTTGGTCTTCCTTAGTCATTGTCCAACTTTCACATGCATATGAGGTGATTAAAAATACCATAGCTTGGATCAGGTGCACGTTAGTCCTCAAAGTGACATCTTTGCTTTGCAACACTTCAAAGAGTTCTTTTACTGTAGATATGCCCAGAGCAACATGTCATTTAATTTCTTGAGTGCTGCTTTCATGGGTGTTGATTGTGGATCCAAGTAAAATGAAATCCTTGACAACTTCAATGTTCTCTCCGCTTATCATGATATTTCTTATAGTTCCAGTTGTGTAGATTTTTGTTTTCTTTATGTTGAGTTGTAATCCATACTGAAGGCTGTGGTCTTTGATCTTCATCACTAAGTGCTTCAATTCCTCTTTGCTTTCAGCAAGCAAGATTGTGTCATCTGCATATCACCAGTTTTTAATGAATCTTCCTCCAATCCTGATACAAAGTCTTTCTTCATATAGTCCAGTTTCTTGGATTATTTGCTCAGCATAGAGATTTAATAAGTATAGCAAAAGGACACAGTCCTGATGCTCACCTTCCCTGATGTTTAACCACACAGTATCACCTTGTTTTGTTCAAACATGTGTCTCTTGGTCTATGCACAATTAAGTGATCTGGAATTCCCATTTTTCCCAATGTTATCCATAATTTTTTATGATCCACACAGTCGGATGTCTTTGCATAATCAATAAAACTCAGGTTAGCATCTTCCTAGTATTCTCTGTTTTCAGCCAAGACTCATCTGACATTAGCCATGATAGCCCTCATTCCACTTTCTCTTCTGAATCTGCCTTAAATTTCTGGCAGTTCCCTGTAGATGAACCGCTGCAACTATTTTTAAATTATATTCAGCAGAATTTACTTGCATATGATATTAATGATATTATTTGATAATTTCTACATTCTCATGGACTACCTTTCTTTGGAATGGGCACGTACATGTGTCTCTTCCATTGGTTTGGCCAGGTAGCTGTTTTCCAAATTGCTTAGCATAGATGAGCAAGGCTTCCAGATTGGCATCCGATTTTTGAAATATCTCAATTGGTATTCCGTTAGTCCTGGAGTCTTGATTTTTTACCAATGCATTCAGTGTACCTTGGACTTCTTCCTTCATTAAAATCAGTCCCTGATTATATGCTACCTCCTGAAACGGCTGAACATTGACCAGTTCTTTTTAGTACAGTGACTATGTGTATTCCTTCCGTCTTCTTTTTATGTTACCTACATCATTCAATGTTTTGACCATAGAATCCTTCAATATTGCAACTGGAGGTTTGAATTTTTTTCAGTTCCTTCATCTTGATAAATGCCAAGAGTGTTCTTCCCTTTCGTTTTTCTATCTCTAGGTCTTTGCACATTTCATTGTAATACTTTACTTTGACCTCTCAAACCGCCCTTTGAAATCTTCTGTTCAGATCTTTTACTTCATCATTTCTTCCTTTTGTTTAGCTGTACTAAATTCAAGAGCAAGTTTCAGAGTCTCTTCTGACATCTATTTTGTAATTTTTTTTTTTTTTCTGTTTTTTAATGACCATTTACTTTCTTCACATTGATGTCCCTGATGTCATCCCTCTACTCATCTGGTCTTTGGTCATTAGTGTTCAATGTGTCAAATCTACTCTTGAGGTTGTGTCTAAATTCACTTGGGATATGCTCAAGGCTGTACTTTGGCTCTTGTGGATTTGTTTTAATTTTCTTCAATTTCAGTGTGAACTGGCACATGAGCAACTGATAGTCTGTTTCACAGCCAGCCCCTGGCCTTGTTCTGACTCATGATATTGAGCTTCTCCATTGTCTCTTTCCACAAATACATTTAACTTGATTCTTGTGTATTCCATCTGGAGAAGTCAATGTGTTTGTTGTGGTTGTTAGGTGCCTTCGAGTCAGTTCTGGCTCATAGCAACTCTATGCACAACAGAACGAAATATTGCCTGGTCCTGCATCGTCCTTAAAATCATTGTTATGTTTCAGCTCATTGTGGAGCCACTGTGTCAATCCACCTCGTTGAGAGTCTTCCTCTTTTCCACTGACCATGTACTTTGCTAAGCATGATGTCCTTCTCCAGGAACTGATCACTCCTGACCACATGCTCAAAGTATGTAAGATGTAGTCTCGCCATCCTTGCTTCTAAGGAATATTCTGGTTGTACTTCTTCCATGACAGATTTGTTCATTGTTTTGGCAGTCCATGTATATTCAATGTTCTTTGCCAACACCACAATTCAAAGGCATCCATTCTTCTTCGGTCTTCCTTATTCATTGTCCAGCTTCCACATGCATATGACACAACTGAAAATACCATGGGTTGGGTCAGGCACACCTTAGTCTTCAAGGTGACATCTTCATTTTTCAGCATTTTAAAGAGGTCCTTTGCAGCAGATTTGCCCAATGCAATGTGTCATTTGATTTCTTAACTGATGCTTCCATGGGTGTTGATTGTGGATCCAAGTAAAATGAATCCTTAACAACTTTAATCTTTTCTCCGTTTATCATGATGTTGCTCATTGGTTCAGTTGTGAGGATTTTTGTTTTCTTTATGTTGAGGTGTAATCCATACTGAAGGCTGTGGTCTTTGATCTTCATCAGTAAGTGCTTCAAGTCCTCTTCACTTTCATGAATCAAGGTTGTGTCATCCACATAACGCAGGTTGTCCATGAGTCTTCCTCCAATCCTGATGCCCCGTTCTGCTTCATATAGTCCAGGTTTTGGATTATTTGCTCAGCATACAGATTGGATAGGTTTAGTCACCTTTTAAGTTGTTGAAAAATGGCATTTCCCATGAATAGGTCATTGGACTTGCAAAATTTTATCACATGATCTCTGGCATCATTTCTTTTACCAAGGCCATATTTTCTAACCATCAGTCCTGCTTCGTTTCCAACATTCACATTACAATCTACAGTAATTTTGTATGCATCTTGATTGCATGTTTGATCAATTTCAGACTGCAAAAGTTGGTAAAAATCTTCAATTTCTTCACGTTTGGCATTAGTGGTCCTGCATAAATTTAACTAATAGTTAAATTAACTCGTCTTCAATGTAGGCAAATGGATATTATGCTATCACTGACAGCTTTGTGTTTCAGGATAGATCTTGAAATGTTCTTCTTTGACATTTGTTCCTCTTCAATTTGTTACTTTCGGCATAGCAGACCATATAATCGTCCTATTCAAAATGTTCAATACCAGCCCATTTCAGCTCACTAATGCCTAGAATATCAATCCTAAAGCATTCCCTTTCATTTTTGACAACTTCTAATTTTTCTTGATTCACTTTGTAAATTCCACATTCTGATTATCAACGTATGTTTGTAACCGTTTCTTCTCATTTTGAATTGTGCCACATCAGCAAATGAAGTTCTCAAAAGCTTTACTCCATCCACGTCATTAAGGTTGACTCTACTTTGAGGAAGCAGCTTTTCCCCAGTCATATTTTGAGTGTCCTCCAACTTGAGGTTTTCATCTTCTGGCACTATATGAGACAATGTTCCACTGCTGTTCAAAAGTTCCTCAGTTGCCAATTTTTTTTAGAAGTAGACTGCCTGCACCTTCTTTCTAGTCTGTCTTAGTCTAGAAGCTCTGCTGATGACCCTGTTTGTATTTGAAATACCAGTGGCAAAGCTTCCAGTATCACAGCAACATGCAAGTCCTTTATACCCTCCCTAAACCTCTATAGTCGACAAATTTGATTGTAGTATTTCTTTCCAGAAATAATCGTGACTGACACAGGTAAAGTGTAGGATCTAGGTTGCTCTGCCTGTAATATTAACCTAATAAATAACCATCTGTATAAACCCAAACTCATTGCTGTTGAGTCAATTCTGACTCATATCAACACTCTAGGACAGAGTAGAACTGACCCATAGGGTTTCCAAGACTTCTTTATGGAAGCAGACTGCCACATCTTTCTCCTGTGGAGCTATTGGTGGATTCGAACTGCCAGTCTTTCAGTGGCAGTTCTGATGCTTAACCACTGCACTACCAGAGTCCCTACCATCTGTATAGCTGAGTAAATTATTGTTCCAACTGAAGTTTCCATTTTCCCATCTATACAATGTCTATATAGTATCTAATTAAGACTGAATACACATATATAAAACACCACTGCTATTTATAAGAACAATTAATCTTAGTTTTCAAAGTGGTTTTAAATGACGATGGTGATAATTACTATGAGGGATGCCTATTTATTTTCTTCTTGCATAGTTGCTGCTTAACAATAGTCCATAAACCTACTTCTGATCTTTTACTCCTCTTTACATCAAAATGTCCCATTATAACCAAAGCCAGAAAAGCTGTAAATGTGGGAGCCGTCACACCACCATCAGTTGCCATCTAGTTAACTCTGACTCAAGACAACCCCATGTGCATCAGAGAAGAACTGTGCTCCATAGAGCTTTCAATGGCTGGTTTTTCAGAAGTAAATTGCAAAGCCTTTCTTCTGAGATGCCTCCGGGCAGACTTGAACCTTCACACTTTTGGTTAGCAGCCAAGTGAGATAACTCTTTGCCCAAACCTGATTATACCTCCACAATTGCACACTTGCTGTCTAATTTACTTGATTTCATTTTAACAACTGTTCTCTACATCCTCTTTTGTTAACACTTTACTTAAACCCTCTTGACATCTCATCAAAACTGCTAAACTGTCTCTTATTGTTGCCTTTCCTTCCAATCTTACCAGATAACTTATCTACAATGTTGTAAGAAAGGAAATTTTTTGAAATGTGAATCTGAAACTATCTCTTGTGATAAGAAAAGCGTGTGATGGCTTTCAGTTGCCTCCAGGATGAAGTTCAAACTTGCAATATGCTTGGTCCACACACTTTCTGTCATTTGGAACATTTTAAGAAAATAAGCATGTAATTCGTTGTGCCTAAGATATTCTGAGCGTCACAACACCCCCTCTCCAGCTGCTATCTGTATTCATTTTGCAAATATCTGATAAATATCTACTCATTTGCTAACACACATCTCAAAGATGTGATCTTCAATTACTATTTTATTTTTTCTTTCTATCTGTCCCACTAAAGAGCTAGAATAAAAATTCATGCTTACTTTTTCTTCCTTTTCAATCAGGAAATCTATCAGATTTCCTTCTTCATTATTCATAGGGAAATGTAGAAGGTGGGAATTTGTGCAGCCAAGTCTTGTAGGTAACCAAGGCTTTTTATCTGAAAACAATGGAATACAAATCTAAGTCCTCAGGTCTTGATCAATATGAACTCGGAGTTAGAGCAGAGATAGAGAGAAGTATAAAAAAATCAAGAGTAAAGTTAGCAGTCCTTCCTGATGGGTTAGAGTTGAGATGTGAAGACAAGAAAATTATTAAAATAAATAAGTCCTGGATTAGAGTTTTGATTATCTGAGAATATGGTATTTATATTTCCTGAGAGGTAGGAAAGTAAAGTAGCATTAACTTATAAATCTTATAAATTCAACATTCTTTTTTAGCTTATCTTTCATTTTTTGCATGTGTGGTACTCCTCCTTTTGCTTCTTCATAGTTCTGAGAGATTTCTGATCTGCTATTTCTCATTTTTATCAACTTAGATTTACATGTAGTATGCCTGCTATTTGTCATGTACCCTTAAAATCCCTACTTCTCAAACTTTAATGTGCATACAAATTAGCTCACGTCCTTGTTAAAATGAAGGTTCCAGTTCAATGAATTTGGGTTGGGGCCTGAAATTCTGCATTTCTTGGAAGGTCCCAGGTAAGACTGATGCTATTTGTTCAGGTGAGACCAAAGAGTTCCAGTAACAAAGCATTAGATCAAAATGCAGTATCCAATTTGTTGTTTACCAGTGATATACATAGGTAGCATTATGTATTGTATCTAATTACAGAATTACTTTATGCTGATAAAATGAATTTCAGGCAGAGAAGAGGTTAGGGTCTCAGATGGAACTCCTTAAATCTTCCAAAATTACTCCACGAAAGGAATTTCTTCCATCAGCTTAACTGTTCATTGTTATTGGAGCAGGGGTCTTTGAGTGGTGGAAATGGCTAACTTCTTTGGCTGCTAATGGAAAGGATGGAGGTTCTAGTCCTTTCAGACACACCTCTGAAGAAAGGCAGGTGATCTACTTCTGAAAAAAAAGCCTTTGAAACCCCTGTGGAGCACATTTCTACTCTGACATACTTGAGGTCGCCATGATTTGGAATCGACTTCAGAGAAACTGGTTATGTGAGATAAATTTTTAAAATCATTTCCCAGCTACATCAACCTGACAATAAATACACATTTGAGAAGGTGTAAGTAATAGTTTCTGCTGTACAAACAGTTTTCAAAAAATGGTAACTTCAAATAGCCATGCTTTGCCATACTGAATAAAGCTGTATACAACAAAGACCTCCTGCCTGGCCAACACACCATCAGCCTGGCTTGATACAGTGACTCTGAGAGGAAAAAAAAAAAAAAAAAAAAACCCAGTCTAAGAAATTTTATGCACAGTAAAGATTGTCTAGTGTATTCAATAAAATTAACACCAATTACATAATTGTAAATTTTGTTTCCTTTTTACATTGGGAACTAATATCATTGCCCCTTATATTATTTGTTTAACATGGAATACCTCATTTAATTTTACAACCATCTAAAGTAGGTTTTATTATTTTCACTGTTTTATAAATAATGGGCTTTGATAATGTGGTAATAATTGGTAGAAGCCATAATGTGATTCTGTTATACCTCGCTACAAAACACCAGCTTTTTTCCTTCTACTCTGTATCCTCTCTTTTCCACTGACTTATATTCATCACCTCTCACAGACATGCTACATCACAAGAGCATATAAAGTGAAAACTGCACTCCGTTGAAGTTGCATCAATTCAGACTCATAGGGAACTTGTAGGACAGAGGAGAACTGCCCCATAGGGTTCCCATGGAGTGGCTGGTGGATTTAAATTGCTGACCTTTTTGCTAGTGCAGAACATTTAACCATTGTGCCACTAGGGCTCTGAAAACTGCAGTAGGTTTAAAAATTATGAAACCTTGGTTAGCATTACAGGGAGCCTGTGTGCATTTAAAAAAAAAATACATAAAACTTCTGTGTATCTCATTTAACTCATCTCATTACCTTTGTATCTGTATTGTCTTTCTTGGTCTTTGAGGGGTTTAAATAATCTATTCTTATAAAATATTATAAAAACATGTATTTAATAGCAAATACATGTTTAGGTTCTCTGCTCTTAAAGCAGAAATTCACAGTTGTTAGGGCTGTGATTATTATGTGTTAGCATATTCAGGTCTATAATTCATTCTGTATAATGCTAAATCCATTGTGTTACACTAAATATGTTTATTTTCCATTATAAAAATGGGGAATAAAACAAGTTCACATTTATGCTTTAAACTAATTCATTAATCTGATAATTTTGTTCATTTTATTGTAAATTTTTCTGCCCTATTTGCTACTAACTACTTCTTTGCTACGGGTCGTATTAAAGTTCAAGTGACCAAGATGATAGATGTATGTGTGTGTAAATATATATATGTGTATATATATGCAATTTTATTCATTTTGCTGTATTCTTTAGTCTCCTAATTCAAATTTTTGGTTTAAAAGGAGCACAGAACTCTACAGGTAGTATTTAATTATTGTTGACACAGGAAAGCTAAACAATTCAATACTCTGTTTAAAAAATCAAATTTATGAGAATGATTGGCAAGCAAGCTTGATGGTCTCTTTTTATGAATATGGTTTATTTCCAGTAACCTGTCCTGAGCCATGAAATTTAATATGAGAATGAATATTGCCATAAGTGTTTCCATGATTAAAATTACTTACATTGTTGTTTTTGTCATTGTTAGGTGCCGTCGAGTCAGCTCTGACTCATAGCTACCCCATGCACAACAGAACAAAACAATGCCCGATCCTGTTGCGTGGCATCCTCACAATTGTTATTATGCTAGAGCCCATTACTGAAACATAATTTATTTTTCTACACAGACATACACGTAATTATCTATATGTGTGCATTTGAAATAGTAGAACCGTAGACGTGTTCTATCTTCTCAAATTGGTATTAAACTATCTTTTTCCTATTTTTCTTTCTTTTCCAAGTTATTGCTATGCTCTGTCCACTAAAGATATAAGCAAATTAGTATTCTCATTTTGCATTTTATTAGAACAAGTCATCCCATAATTGTGTACACAAGACAGTAATTATATCAACTAGACTTCTTACTGTTTATGCTTTTCTGCTCCCCAAGATACTTATCTGTGTTTATGATTTATTTTGAAGCTATTTTCTTAGCTGTTCATCATTAATAGAATTGCTTTTCATTTTTCAAAGATTCACAAGATGTCTCTAACTACCAGAATAATGATATTTCATTAAAACATCTTTATAACTTCAGTAAAATGATTAAATGGATTGTAAAATATCTAGCACAGAAAAGAAAAAGAAAAAATAACCGTGTAGCTAGAGAGTTAAACTGCATTTTAGGTACATTTTCCTATTTTTCCTCCCTTTTTTTTTAGTAAAAAAGAACTTAAAATCAGTATATTAATATGTCAATTTCTTTGTAGCAGAATAGATATCATAAAGCTCGTGATATTATTCATCCAGTCAATTAGTTTTTCCTTTGCATAATAATATTTGAGTTTATCTTATGTGTTAGGCATTTTTGTCAGGCATTGGTGATACACAGGTGAGGTAAAACAAAACCCTTATGCTTGTGAAATTTACAGATTAACAGATGAGACAGACATTCATCAAATAATCTCATTTGTGTGTATATACGTACATGCATGAGCTCGCATGAAACTGCAACTATGATAACTGTGCAAAGGAGGTAAATGTTTAATGCTGTGAAGTATGTTTAGAAAGACTTGACATTTTCGGGACGTCACAGAAATTTTCCTTAAAGAAGTAAAGATGGATCTGAAATCTTAGATCTGAAGCAAAGGTAGAAGTTATCTCAGATAAGGGTATGTGTAACAGGAAGGAAAAGGGAGTTCCAGGGCAGGGAATTTGCTCTGACAGAAGCCCTGTGGGGTAAAAGAATATTGAGCATTATTACAGGAGTGGAAGGGTAATTATTGAGGCTGGAACATAAAAAAATTAAAGCATTAAATCCAGTGAGAGTGCATGAGTTGGAGAAGTATACAAGGGACAGTCTATGCAGAGCCTTCTGGAACAACTTAATAGCTCAGAGAAACAAGAAGTCACTCAGTTGTTTCAAGCTTTTGGATACAGTATTAAGGTGAGAAATTACAAAAATTATTTATAAAAATTACTAAACTGGTTGCAAATAAGAAAACAGCTATGGTGAGGAAAACGATAGAGATATAATGGCACGTTAAGAGGTTAATTGTTGTAGGGAACGTGGTGGTGAAAAATCCTTGCCTTTAGTGATGTAATGGATTACTTATTCATTGAAAACCTAATTATACCAATATGTGATGGAAACCTTGGTGGTGTAGTGGTTAAGTGCTATGGCTGCTAACCCAAGGGTTGGCAGTTCGAATCCACCAGGTGCTCCTTGGAAACTATGGGGAGGTTCTACTCTGTCCTATAGGGATGCTATGAGTCAGAATCAACTTGATGGCACGGGGTTTGGTTTTTGGTTTTACAGTATGTGATGGAAAGAAGTACCTGGCTTTGTAGGATTTACAATTATTAATAATTAATCAATAATTTATTTAATTGATTAAATAATTTTACATTATAATTTTAGGTAGAAATAACTGAACCAAATCTGCTGCTGTTGAGTTGATTCCAACTCATAGCTACCCTATAGGAAAAAGTAGAACTGCCACATAGGGCCTCTGAAGAGCAGCTGGTGAATTTGAACTGCTGACCTTTTTATTGTCAGCTGAGCTCTGAGAAATGAAGCAAGATAAGATAAGAAAGACTGGTGATAAGGGAAAGCTATTTTAGGTAGGACATTCAGAGAACCCTCTACAATGAGGTAACATTTGAGCAGATAGATACATTCATTGAAAGAGCAAACCATGTAGCAAAGTCAGGGGAAAAGGATCTAGAAAGACCAAGAAGCTGTGTGTGGGTGAAATAGAACTGAAGATATACAAGATATGATACAGAAGTATAAGCCAGAGTAAGGAATATAAAAGAAATTTGAAACGATGTATATATTAAGTTATGGAACCCAGTGTGCCCAGTTGAAAATAAAACTTACTCTAGCTAATGTGGAAAATTATTTTTACCACCTCACAGATGGCATTTGTATAGCAATCATATACAGGAGGCAAGATGATCTATAATTTAGAAGGAAAAAGTTGGAAAGCAATATAGCCTATTATCAAGAGCGTGAGTTGATTAGCAGTGCCTTAGGCTGGGTTCTCTAGAAAGGCAAAGCCAGTGAAGCATATAAATATATACAGATAAAGATTTATTTCAAGGAAATGGCTCAAGAAGAAGTAGAGACTGGAAAGTCCCAAGTCTGTGGAACAGGATGGAGGCTTCTCCTGACATGTAGCTGCAGGGTCTGGCAGAGCCAAATTGGCAGGTCAAACAGCAGGCCTCTAGCACATAGGCTGTGGAGGCTGATGGATCCCAAGATTGGCAGGTAAGCTGCTAGCTCAAGTTCCAAGAACCAGAGGTCAGATATACAGCAGCCAGCTGCAGGATCCAGAGCAAACAAAAACTGGTGAGTTTTGCCAGAAAGTCCACCTACATTGGATGCAGGCCACACCCCCAAGGAGGCTCCCTTTCAAATTATTGGCTACTCATAACAGATCTCATCATGAAGGTAATTCCATTATATCAGATCTTCTTATGAGGTGATTACATAATTACATAGCTTCAAGCTACATCATAACTGCCAAACCACTGAGAATCATGGCTGAGCCAAGTAGATACACAAATTTAACTATCACAGGACAGGCAGAGAGTTTAAGTTAATGGGGGTGAAACAACCAGAACGGAAATAACAAGAATATTGACACAACATGAAGAAAGTAACCAACATCTAGAAAATGTGGAATAAGAGTGGGTTTAAAAAAAAGATTGTGAGTTGTCTTTCATAGAGAGGTTCCATCTTCCATTACAGATCTTTCATTTTCAGAAGACAACTGAATAGTGCTGTAATATGAAGTATGCAATGTCCTTTCTGTAATATAGTAGGAAGTGGTGATGAGTACTGATGATTTCTAGTTGTGAGACCTCTTCTAGTTGTGAAACCTTTGACAAATTTACTTAACCACTTAGTCTTAATTATCCTCAGAGTGGAACAATGGAAATGATAATAACTACTTTATAAGAAAGACCAAAGAAGAATTGATGCCTTTGAATTATGATGTTGGTGAAAAATATTGAATATACCATGGACTGCCAGAAGAACGAACAAATCTGTCTTAGAAGCAGTACAGTCTTACAATCTGTACTTGGAAGAAGTACATCCTTGCTCCTTAGAGGCAAGGATGGCGAGGCTTTTTCTCACATAGTTTGAGCATGTTATCAAGTGGGACCAGCCTCTGGAGAAGGACATCATACTTGGTAAAACAGAGGGTCAGCAAAAGAGAGAAAGACCCGCAATGAGATGGATTGACAGAGTGACTGCCTATGGCTATGTCTATGGCTAAAGCATAGAAACAATTGTGAGGATGGCACAGAACCAGGCCGTGTTTTCATTCTTTTGTATATAGGGTAGTTATGAGTTGGAACCAACTTGATGGCACATAACAACAACAACGACAAGATTTGTGGTGAATAACATGATCTTGAGCAACTTACTTAACCTTTCCCAGTTCTTTTATCCTCATCTTTCAACAGAAAACAAGTAAAACATCTTTTATCTTGAATCTTGGGGCTACATGTATTTCAGAATTCTTTTTTTTTTTTTCTTTTTTTCCAATGTTAGGTGTATCTACCATAAAACACCACCAGTGTGGCAGCGTGACTGTGTGGTCTGTGATAGCACCCCATAATCAAACATATTTCTCTCATTGAAATAGATGACTTTTCAAACTAGCTGAGAAAATGTCTATAAGTTGTCTCATATCAATTCTGGTCAATTTTGCTGCCAAGAGAGTTGCGAAAAAGCTTTACATTTCTGGAAATTTTGGATGCCTGTATTCTGCTTAAATGGTTATGAACCTTTAGTAAGCTCATGCAGCCCTTCCCTCTAGAAAATAGCAGAAATCAACTGTGATAATGTATATAATAGCACTTTCAAAGTTTTAAAGAGTCATTCTTTAAATAACGCTAATTATTTGTGGGATGAAATGGGTTTTCAGTTAGAACTTTTTTGCCAAAAGGCCGTCCTATGATCCTTTTAAGACATGTTTAATCATTTTGTCATAAGCAATTGCCTTTATCCCTAAATGTATCCTAGTACTGAACAAAAGAGCATTGATCTTTCCTTTAGAATTTACCTCACCAAAAAAGCACCAGAGACCTAATACCATTTAAGATGTGATTTTATTGATTAGTCCATATACTGTGTAGCCTTCTACATTTTAAAAAAGTGTTATAAGTTCATATGATGCCCTTTGTCCCTGCTTTATATCTTTATAAACACAGACTAGTTCTTGTCCTTTTATATTGCGTATAGCAAGTGCTGTTTCAGATGTTTTAATGGAGTGTTATGAAATTGAAGCTGATCATGATTGGCACTTTATATCAGATCTTCCACTTTTTGTTCTTTTAGTTCACTATAATTTTATGTACCAAATACTGAAACCTGCAAATGACTCTTTCAGTTCTCAGGCTACAAAAAAAAGTTGATGGAGTGAAGTTGACTCCAAGTTACTGAATTCAGTGCAAAATAAACATTTTACAAGACTCTTGGGAACTACTGCTGCCGTATTTTGTTAACTACAGGATTGATGAAAACTCTGTCTCCACAGGTTGTATGTGCTTATTCTTACCCACTTTTTTTTTTTTTCAATCCCATATCAGCCTTTGACCTACAATATCTTCACAATAGGTTCATAAAGAATCAATCGGTGTCAGGATAAAACTAAAAGAAGAAGGGTATTCATTGTATTGCACTGGCTAAATCCAGTAGGCATGACAAGTAAAACATAGCTGCCTAGTTTCCTGATCTTTAATGTGTTTTGAATGTAAAATATACACATTCGGCAATACCAAGTGCTTAATACTAAAACTGAATTTCAAGGCTGAAGGATGCTGCACACTGACTGCTGGTTTTGCTTTCTGTAAGATGATTATTTTTCTTCTCTCTCCCTGTCTGCGTGCCTTCACCTCTTCCTCCCTCCCATCCTTCCTCTCTCTATGTCTGTCTCTCTCTGCCTATGACACCTCTCTCAGTCTAGGTCATTTGCCTATGCCATCTCTATGCCTATGTCTGTCATCTTTAATTTTTGTTGTTATTTCAGCTTATCCTTTAAAGTCTTTGTATTTTTTTAAAAATGTAATGTCTACTGAATGTATTTAATACATAACTTGAATGTAAGCTCTGGTAACACCTAAGTACTTTGTCTAAAAAATGATCTTGGATTTGATCCTCCCTCTGTGTGTATGTTATGTGTGTGTGTGCCCTGAAATAAAGAAGAAACAATTTATTCTTTTTAACTTTGACATTTTTTACTCTTCTAACAAGTATGCTCTGAAAGAAGCTACTATGCTGAAAAGGGGAGTGTCCTCTATCTCACTAGCAAGATCAGCTACATCAACCCTGGTGACCAGTAGAGTGATGGCGCGATGGCTGTCTTAGTCACATTGTCTTATAATCTTCAAACCCTCAATTTGAGTTCACTGTCAAATTAACGTCATCTATTTGAAATTATGGGCCATTCGTTTTCAGAAGACAACTGAATAGTGCTGCGATATGAAGAGTGCCTGTCCTTTCTGTAATATAGTAAGAAGTGATGTTGAGAAGTTAATAAAAGGTTCTTCCAAAAAATTTGGTGTCATTAAAGTCATTCATATAAACCTGGTAATTCCAAAAATAACAATTTATAATGGAAGCATGTAAGTTGAATGACTCTTTTTCCATGACTGTGCCAGCTCCCAAATTGAGATACATTAGAAAACATTCATGGGGGTACCTAGCCATTTTTGGTAAAATCATGTAATCCAGTTGTTGACTTCTATTGTACATAGAATAATCCTTCTAATTTCTTGCTGATGCCCTTTTGAAGGTCTATAGGATATGTATGTAACTATCAAAGTTAAGGAGACCTGGTTGGTACAAATTCTGGCTACTAATTTCGAGGCTGGTGGTTCAGATTCACTCAGAGGCACTTTGAAGGAAAGGCCTGGTAATCTACTTTCAGAAAATCACAGCCATTGAAAACCCTGTGGAGCACAGTTGGGGTGGCCATGAGTCAGAATCAACTTGAAGGTGGCTGGGTAATTTTCTTTTGTTTTAATGAAGTTGAATACATTCCTAACTTTCTATGTAAAAGTGGCCATTTAATTACATATTATAATGGTATTTTTAAAGGGAAGCTATAAATTCTCGCATTCAGTTTCTTCTTGTCACCTTCATGCCTTCACTAAAACCAGCATTGGAGGCACTGTGGCTTTCTCATTTGTTATGGCCACTGAATTGTCTTTATTTCCCTAAGCAAAAAAGCACAAGATATATCTGGCAATAGGCAGTCAGTAAAAGCCAACAATTTCCAGGAATTATAAAGGAGATTAATAGCACTCGTTTTTTGGTTTTTAATATCTTAGGTAATACCACAGTTGAAGAAAGGGAAATGACCAGAATTGGAAACCATTTGTTGTCCCTTTAGGCAGCCAGGATGTATTGCTTTTTAATTTTTAGCCGCTCCATGTTTAATGACTATGCATTATTATTGAGTGTTTAAAATTGGGAAGGCAGTATGATTTAGTGGGTAGACCTAACACCTAAGCTTTCTAACTACATTTACTCCTCACTCACTATAGTGACCTAGTGCAAGTCACTTTATCATCATCACCATTATATTATTATCATTATATTTTTATGATTCAGATGAACGTGGTTTGAGCTCATTATAATAGTACTTTCGCAGTGGCCCAGCACATTGCAGTAACTATTATTATAATAGGACTCTCCTGGTGATTTGGCATGTGTTTAAAAATGCTGATGGTAAAATAAAAAAATATATATATATAAACTTTTAGTTTTATTCGGATAGCCAACAATGTGCTTAAGATTATCACAATTTGAATTTATTTTCTTGTTTCTGTCTCTACATTTACTTACATATAATTTATATATTATTTACTTTAATAAAAAATATGCATTAGTAATTCCAAGAGAATTTTCTTTTTTTTCTATTTTTCAGAGGATTAATGACATAAAAATCATATTTCAATTATGTTTGTTAGGGCAGTATTGACGACCTTTCTTCTTTTACTATTAATATGTCATTTTCCTCAAATATATGGAAGAATTTTAAGAATAATAAATATGTATTATTCTAATTTTAAGAGGTAAATTTATTGACCATTATTAATACTTTAGTGTATTGATTAGCAATTAAATTTTTTAATTGCCTTAGGCCTGCGAGTGTATCAGTACTCACATTTATCTATTTAAACAAAAGTGAGGCAGGTTTGAAATTATGTAATGGCATCTTTAAGGCGTGATTTTGTACGCTAAACAAGACCATTTTTTTAACTTCTTATTTTGGGATAGTTATACGTTCACATGCAATTTTAAACCGTAATACAGAGATTTCATAACCTTTTACATAGTTTCCCACAAAGATACCAACTTGTTAAACTGTAGTACAATATCACGACTAGGATATTGACATTGATACAGTCTTAATACAGAATGTTTCTGTCACCACATACTACATACTCTGACTCCAGCCTCTCATTAACTCTTGGCAACTACTAGTCTGTTCTCTATTTTTATAACTTTGTCATTTTAAGTGTGCTATATAAATTGAATCAACTTTATGTACCCCTTGGTGATTGGCTTTTTTTTTTTTTTAAATAATTCTCTGGAGATTCAGACATTTTGTTGCATGTTTTAACAGTTTTTTTTTTTTCCTTTTTTTAATCAATAGTATTCCAAGGTATAGCTGAACCACTTTGTTTAACCATTTACCAAATGAAGGACATCTAGGTTGTTTTCTTTTTTTTTTTTGGCTATTATAAATAAAGCTGCTATGAACATTTGTGTATAGGTTTTTGTGTGAATGTAAGTCTTCATTTTTCTGGGGTAAATTTCCAGAGTGTAATTTTTAGGTCATATGGTAAGTGTGTCAAACTTTTTCCAGAAGGGCTGTAGAAATTTATGTTCCCACAGTATATGAGTGACCCAGTTTCCTCACATACTTGCCTGAATATGGTGTAATCATTTGTTATAAAGCCATCTTAATAGCTATGTACAGGTATCTCTTTATGGTTAAATTTGCATTTTTCTGATAACTATATTGAACCACTTTTGCTGTGCCTATTTGCTATCTGTATATCTTTGTGTTTATGTCTTTTGACCATTTTTTTTCTTTAATATTGAGTTTAAAGAGTTCTTTTATATTCTAGACACTAGTCCTTTGTTGGCTATGCAGTGTGCAAATATTTTCATTCTCATCACAGCGTCTATCATGATGCGTATGTTTTGTTTTTTAAATTTTGGGTGAAATCTAATTTATCAGCTTTTCCTTGTATGGAACATGCTTTTGGTGTCAAATCTAGTAACTATCTTACTAAACCTAGATTCTGAAGATTTTCTGTTAATTTTTGCTAAAATTTTGTGAGTCTGCATTAATTTTTATATAAAGTTTGAGATTTATGTTAAGATTCCTTTTTTTTTTTTTTGCCCCATGAGTGCCCAAAATTTCCAGAACCATGTTTTGAAAAAGCTGTCTTTCCTCCATTGAACTGATTTCATGACTTAATCAAATTCATTTGGGCATATTTGTGTGGGCTCATATTTTTTTTGTTGTTCTCTATTCTGTTCCATTTATCTGTGTGCCTATCTTTCCACCAATACCACAGAGTTTTGATTACTTTAGCTACATAATACATCCTGAAATCAATAGAGTGTTCTTCCCACTTTATTCTTCTTTTTCAATATTATTTTATCTAATCGAGTTTTTTCTAAGTGTTTTTTTTTTTTTTTAATTTTTAGTTTTTTATAAATTTAGTTATGGTATGTTTTGGTGTGGATTTCTCTGTGCTTATCCTGTTTGAGGTTCATTGAGCTTCTTTAATTTATAGGTTTCTTGCCATGGGAAGTACTCAACGATTATTTTTTCAAGTATATTTTATTTTTCTTCTCCTTCTGGGACTCCAGTGATAAAAATTTTAGATATTTGTTATTCTCCCACAGGTCTCTGAGGCTCTGTTAATTTTTGTATTTTTCAGTCGATTTTCTCTGATGTTCTGATTGGGAAATTTTTATTTTCCAGTTCACTGACTCTTTTCTCTGCCCCCTCCATTCTGCAAATGACCCTATCCACTGAAATTTGTATTTTAGTTACTGTAGTTTTCAGTACTAATATTTCTGTATATTTCTTCTTTATGTCTTCTATTTATTTATTGAAGCTTTCTATATTTCCAGGGTTTGTAATTGCTTGTTTAAATATTTTTCCATGATGACTTTAACATTTTGTAAGATAATTCTAACATTTCTGCCATCTCAGTGTTGACATCTATTGTCTATTTTTTTTAAGCCTTAGATCTTCCTCTTTTTATATGATGAGTGATTTTCCATTGAAATCTGGACATTTTTGCATTATGACATGAGAGCATGAGACTGTGAATCTTATCAAAACTTTCTGTTTTAACTGACTTTTCTTGACATTCATTTGGTAGGGGAGGGTGGAAAACATCCTCCTTACAGCCGGGTGGAGGAAGAGCCCAGGTTGCAAATTCCACCTCCATTGACACCAGTGTGGCAGAGTTTTCCTATTCCTGCTGGGCGGCAGAGGGAGTTCTGGATCCTCATTGTTGGCTCCATGAACACCTTAGTGGGAGCATCTTCATTACTACAGCACACTGGAGAAGGTCTCACCACTTCACCACTTCCCAGTGGTGAGGTGGAGGGGTTCCCCATTACTGCTGGCTAGGGGTGGAATTCCAGGCTCCATGTATAGTCTGTGTTAACACTGCCAAGGGGAGAGGGCGATTCATTACTAACAGGGATGAAAGCTCTGGCTCCCTACTTGACCTTCACTGACACCACCCAGGCGTTGGCGTTAGTGCTTCCTCATGGCCCGGGAGGATTAGAAGTAAGGCTCTCCTCTTTGACTTTGTTGGCATGGAAAGTTGAATCCACACTTTCTTTTTTTTTTCTGATGTGATTTCCTGGAGCAGAGTGGTTATTGTCTAAAATATTCCTGTCTCGCAAAATTCCTCCTTCCCTGGTCCTTTCACTGGAGAGAGCAGCTTTGCTTGGTATTTTTTTTTTTTTTTTTTGACTGTACTCAACCACATTTTGTAGTTTCTCTAATATACAAGACAAAAAGATAACCTAAGCAAATCACTATTCTGTCATTCTTTGAATTCCAAGGTTCCTAGCCTCTCTACCTTCTTTTCTTCTTTTTTCCCTTTTAAAAGTCTTTGTAATTTTGTTTTGCATATAATGTCTAGCACATTTAGTCATATTTAGCAGAAGGAATAGGAACACTATATGTCTACTTTGTGCCTCTGGGAGTAGAAGTTGGATTATATTTTAATACACATTTTGAAAGACATGTTATTATTTTCCATCCCACATTTTTGGGAACAGAATAAATTCTTATAAATATATTTTAAGGTATTACTAATAGTTTATTTTACATATATAGTTAAATTAATGGAGAATGACAAAGGCGATAGGCTAGTTTCTTTGGGCCAGGATTAGGTTGGTGGTTAAGTAGAGTTCGTGAACACTTACTGGTGAATAAGTAAAGTTGTAGCCAATAATCAAAGTACATGATCAAATGCAGAAGTCATCATAACAATTGAATCTAGAGGTAGTAACAGCTAAAGGCTCAAAATAAAAGAAAGACTTAAAGACATAAAAAAGAACTGCAAATATTGAGAGTTGTTTTCATTTTTTTTTCCTTCCCTATTGAAAAAGGATTTCACCAGAGTTTGATTCTCTTAGATAAAGTCCATCTAGCAGTCATCTGTGGGTCTATTTAATGAGGAATATAACTATAACAAGTCCACATAGGAAAATTTCCAACAATATCTGTAATGTTTCAAATATTTCTCAAAAAAATCTACGTGATTAACTAAAATTTGTATATATAACAAAACTAATAATACACACAGAATAATAGCACTGAAAAATCGAAGAGAAAGGACAAAAATTACACAGAAAAACCTAGTTTTATGTTTAGATATTGTATTAAAAGGTGATACTTGGTTTAACTTCCTGGAAGTCAGTACTAAAAATAAAAGTATTTATATGGCTCTCATCATTTAATAAAATAAAGTGTACATATTTAACAGAAAAAGGTATATAGGTTTTAAGTTCTAAAACTCCTAAGGTCAATTTTGATTTCAGGTTTCTATTAAAAAAAAAAAAAACACTGATAATAAGAACATCACATATAGCAGTTAAAATCAAAGAAGACATCTTTACATATTTTCTTCAATTGAGACTCAATAAAAATGAGGGCATATGTGTAATTTGTTGTTTTGGGAGAGCTAAGGTAATACAGTCGAGGTATAATATTTTATAGTGTTTGCCTTGAAACAGTAGTAGAGTTTAAGAAGCTAGAGAATAAAAGAATGGATGGTGCCTTAGACTGTACTGTTTGAATAGTCAGCCCTTTAGCCAAGCTATTACCTGGAATTCCTTAGAAAACATTGTCAAAATTTAAGTGTTTGGAAGGGAAGCATTTTAGAAAAGGGTCAATCTGGAAATTTGATTAAAAATAGTTTATAAGTCCAATTGAGATTTGTTCAAAAAGTCAATTGACATTTGAGAGTTTGCTGAAATATGTGAAAATTCAATTCAAATATGGATTTTTTTTAATTGAGTTTAAAGATGATATGGGATTGACAATACCTTCAGGAGGGCTGAACTTCACAGTGAGCTTCGCTTGCCTTCGTGTTCCTCTAACTTCTGCCTTTTCACCATTTCTCTGTCTAGTGAAAGGTACAAGAGGGATTAGAAATATTATATTAAAATATTTGGATAATTACCCAATATAGGAAAAGAAAGACCACATATTACTTTTTTAATCAAAATTTTTATATTCAGAAAACTGTAGATTCACGTGCAGTTTATAATATAGAGAGATTCATGTATACTTGACTCAGTTTCTCCTATAGATAGCATCTCGCAAAACTATAGGACGTATGGGAACCAGGATATTAACATTGACACCATCAAGATACAGCACATTTCCATCACCACGTGAATTCATGTTGCTATTTTATAGCCATACCCACTTCCTCTCCCCTACCATTTCCTTAATTCCTGGCAATCACGAAACTATTACCCATTTTAATAATTTTGTTATTTAGAGAATGTTATATAAATGGGATATAACCTATTGATATTTTCTTTTCCCACTCAGCATAATTCTCTGGAGATTTAGACCTGTTATTGTGTGTATCAATAATGTGTTCCTTTTTATTGCTTAGCACTATTCCATGGCAAGGATGCAGTGAGTTTGTTTAACCATTCAACCCTTGAAGGACATCTGTTGTTTCCAGCTGTTAACTGTTACAAATAAAGCTTCTATAAACATTTATGTTCAGATTTTTGTGTGAACATAAGTTTTCATTTACCTGGGATAAATTTCCAGGCCAGGAGTATAAATTATTTCTCTATCACTTGACAATTGTATATTTGCACATCACTACTCAACTATCAGAATGACTAAAAAAACAAAAAATAGAGCCAACACAAAACACTGGCAAGAATGAAGGAAAACTAGATAACTCATATGGTGCTGATGGAAATTTAAACTTATACAGCCAATCTGGCAAACAGTTGGGCAGTTTCTTTACAGAATCTCATATTAATTCTTGGTCAATATTTGAGGCTGAGGATAGACTCCAAGGTTCCTGGCATGGTGGAACTGATATTCATTTACAAGAATGGTTCCCATAATTTTCTTTATTATTTACCCCTACTAGTGATCTTTTTAGTGCACCTCAATGCAAATATATTTATGCATAAATTATTTAGATATTCTATTGTAATAATGAAAGAAAATGCGTTTTTAAATATATACAATTAAAAATAGGTAAAAATAAGTACAAAATAATAAAAATAAAATCAAAGATTAAAGTTGTCATTTAATTTATATTTTTTTCTTACAACCTAGCAACTCATGAAACATATGTCTCTGTGCCAGTCCCAGCTTAGGAAAAAGGTAACTCATAGACTTAGAGTCACACAGAGGATCTCGAACGAAAGATATACATAGGAGAGTAAACAAGGGCCAAGAGCTACAGAGCAGGGTATTTCTTTCTTGAGCTCTAGTCCAATTGGCTTCTGTAATAATACTAGACTGTAAGCATGGAAATGTCAAATGTCACAAGGCTCCTATAATAATTTTATGAAATTTAGAGTAATCTCAAACCTGTGAAAGGTTTAAACTTCGGCAGCAGCAGCAGGAGTCAACCAGTCGTATGATTTACAGAGTGTCTCTTGCCATTTTGTAATGTAATGTGAGCACAAGTATGTTGTAGTTCCAACGGAGCTAAAAGAAACTAAGCCACACCATAGAGCTTGCTACATAAGGTTTTCAATGGATAATTTTTCCGAAGTATCTCACCAGGCCCTTCTCCAAGGATAACTCTGGGTGGACTTAAACCTCCAAATTTTCAGTTTGCAGCTGAGTATATTAACCATTTGCACCACCCAGGGACCCCCCCCCCCCGCAAAAAAAAACAACATTAGACCTATGAAGTAAAAATTTGTTCCATACTCTTTTTGATTGTTATGGATTCAATTTCGTCCCCTCAAAATATGTTCTAAAATCCTAAATCTAAGCACCTATGATTATAACCCTCTTTGGGAATGGGTTTTCTTTGTTGTTTTAATGAGACATTATTAGTGTAGAGTGTGTCTTAAGTCAATCTCTTTTGAGATATAAAAGAGGTTAAACAATCAAGTGAGCAAGCCGAATGGGTTAAGAGAGATGCCAAGCCACATGAAGATCACCCAGAAGCAGAAGCTCAAAAGAGGCAAGAGCATCCCTCCAGAGCCTACAGAGAGAGAAGTCCTTCCCCGAGAGCCTGCCCCTTGACTATTGCTAGCCACGTGGACATTAATTGCGCTTATGGTGAGGCTTTAAAAGAAAATGATGAACGTGTAATTAGACAATGAAGGAAGAATGATGCTTTTTATCCAGTGGCAAAGAACTTGTCTGAATTATGTTCAAATGTTTGATGGAAGGTAGAAATTTTAAATGATTACTTTGGATATTTGGCTGAGATTTCTAAGCAAGGTGTTAAAGGGGGAACATGGTTTCTCCTTGTCACTTATAGTAAAATGAGAGAGGAAAGAGGTGGAATCAATAATGAAGTGTGCAAAATGAAAATAAAACTTAAAAATTTGGAAAATTCTATTGTACAAACTAAGAACACATGCTCTAAAACTCTCATGAAGGACTTGGTTACTCAATTTTTTGTTAAAGAGACAAAGCCTGTGACTGATGGATCTAACAAATTACCACAGCAGAAAACCCAGCATCTTAGATCGAAGGGTACAAAGGTAGGATGAAATGAAGGAAAGCTGTCTGCCTTTTGGAATTCTACAGGCAGAAAACAGACCAAAGGAGCTCTATCTGTTGTCCTCCAAGAAAAGAAAATGACCATCCCTGGAGAAGTGTGGTGATCAGCAGAACTGTTGGAAGAAATACAGGAAACTGGGCTATCTTGGTTTCAAAGGGTGGAGCAAAGGTCTCCTAGATCTCAGAGGGTACAGCCATGGCCTCCTTGTTTTAAAGAGTCAGATTATCAACAACTTGGTCTCAGAGTGTGGGGCTGCTGTTTATATGTACTGAGAGGATGGGGCTGCTCCCAAAGCTGAGGGTGTGGGGCTGCCATGCCTGAGGGACAGAAGAAAGGGACCTGTCAGGGTTGAGGGGGCAGGGTCACCACTTAGATGGACTAGAAGAATGGGGCCACCCAAAACCAAGGGCCTCCACCCAGAATCCCAAGAGTACGACCAACATCAAAAGTCTGGAGGGTGGGCCATTACTCAGATGATCTCAGAGAACAGAGGATTATTTTCAAGCTTTGAGAGTTAATGAAATTTGTTCTGATGGATTTTGGATTTGCTTGGTACCTGTTATCCCTTTTCCCTCCAATTTTTCCCATTTGTAATGGAAATGTCTAACTTGGACCTGTTCCACCATTGTACTTTGGAAGCAAATAATTTGTACTGTAGATTTCACAGGTTCACAGACAAAGAGGAATTCTGACCCAGGATGTAACATGCTTAAAGTCTTACCCAAATTTGATTTAGATGATTCAGAAGATAAGATTTTGGACTTGGATTTGATTTAATACTTCTGGGATGATGTGATGAAGTGAATGTGTTTTGCATGTGAAAATGACATGAATTTTGGGGAGAACCAAAGAGATTGAATGTTCTGGATTGAATTGTGTCTCCCCAAAATATGTGTTGTAAATCCTAACCCCTATGCCTATGGTTAAAATCCCATTTGGGAATGAATTTTCTTTGTTATATTAATGGGACAGTAACAGTGATGGGTGTATCTTGAGTCAATCTCTTTTGAGATATGAAAGAGATTGAATAATGAAGTCAGCAAGCAGAGATGCCCAGCCTCAAAAAGATTACCCAGGAGCAGAAGATCAAAAGAGACAAAGACTTCCGTCCGGAGCTGACAGAGAAATATTTCCCCTAGAGCCAGCACCCTGAAATTGGACTTCTAGCCTCCTAAACTCTGAGGAAATAAATTTCTGTCTGTTTAAACCACTCATTTGTAGTGTTTCTGTTATAGCAGCACTAGATATGTAAGACAATGATCTTCTGATATATTACTTTCAGAGAAAATTAGTCACCTCCAATGGAGTCTATGGAAGAAAATGACTTTGATTTAGTACATACTTGTCTTTTTTTGTGATGTAGATTAGGAATTGATCAGTTGAGTTGGGCTACAAATTCGTGTCAGAAAAAAAGATACTGAATGATACTTCAGAGTAGAGAAAGAGGTATCAACAGCAGAGGAGGAGACAAGGAAGTTCGGAGGTAGTGAAAGATGGTTGGTGCCAGCCCTAAGGCAGTTCTGTAGAAGCCTTAAAAAGGATCTGAATAAAATGAAGCAGGATTAATAAAAAGAAGAATGGTTATAAAGCCTATTTCTTATAACAAACAGGGTCTGTAGGCTCAATAATTTTAAGTTAAGGAGGTCAGGTAGCCACAGATCCACCAAAAGAATTATAAACTGCATAAAGTCACATAACAGGGGCAATCAATAGAAGATGTATGCAAGAGCCAAGAGCTATAGTGTGGCTGGTCTGTTCATCAGGATAGGCCTCCACTAAAATGGGCCAGTCTGGATGACTTCTCATTTGAGACAGTTTTCATACCAAGCTCAGAGAGCCTATAAAACTCCCCAAAAGGAGTTCATTCATTCAACTTTGCTAAATATACCAAAGTGCCTTTGCTCAATAGACAAGTCAATTTAGTTTCCTCCAAGGGATCATAAAGCACAAAAATTTGTCCAAATGGCCACAGGGTCTGTGAAGATTTTAAAGTATCTTATGAGAATGGGGAATAACTTTCATAGTTGAACTAAAGAAGCCAAAGTAATGTGCCTAATGTTACATCACAAATTTGGAAAAAACAAGATAATAAATATTCCTGGCCTAGTTAGAAACATTCTAATCAAAATTGCCCCTGAGGCCATCCCTGCAGTAGAATTGAGGGAAAAGTTTTCTTGGTTTTCATCCTGGATTTGGGGTACACATCCAATTTATTAAATACCCCACATCCTTCTGGAGTTGCTAGAGAAAGGGTAATATTTTCTAAAGCACTAAAATTCTCCAAAGAATACTCGTATTTAAAATAAGTTTACATGGCCACCAGGTAATTAGCAGACACCACCTTAACGGGATAAATCAAGGAAATTATTAGCAGATTAGACATTGAATTTGTTAATATTAAGTTGAGAAAAAGACTATCTTCAATATAACTTTTTAATGCCTTAGATTCCTTCACATCAAAACAATTCTCTGAACAATAAGTGCAAACCCAAACCTGGTCAAAAAATGGCCTCAACACCAGCTACCTTGGAAAGTCCATTGCAATAGATGGCCCTAGTTTCAAACAAAAATAACAGTACCTTATATCCATGGGGAGCCCTTGTGCTGCAGTAGTTAAGGGTTCAGGCTGCTAACAAAAAGGTTGGCAGTTTGAATCCACCAGCTGCTCCTTGGAAACCCTATGGGGCAGCTCTACCCTGTCCTGTAGAGTCACTGTGAGTTGGAATCGACTCAAAGGCAATGTTCTTTTTTTTTTTTTTTCTGGTATTTTCATGGAAGTTTAGGCAAGAGAGGGTAGAGACCATAACCTCAGATTTCTTGGTCCAAAAGTACATCCACTGTTAAATCTCATTAGCTAATGTCCTTCTTTAGCTGGTTTGGAAACCCATTTGAACTTAATAAATGACAATTAATTATTGAAGAATCAAATCAATCTTCAGTTTACGGGCATTGCTAGTTGCCCTTGATAATTATTTGGTGGGGGGGGAGGAGTTCTCCAAGAAAGTTGTCCACTTCCTGTTGGCAATTTTATATAATGGATTCTAGATATTTATTTTAAATACAGATTTTAGTAAGAAATTACCTTCATATAGGACAGAACACAATTATTATTAGTTCAAATTAATTAGCAATTTGTTTCCTGGGTTGCTATAACAATCACCACAGAACTAGTGGCTTAAGACAACAGAAATCTATTCTGTCACAATTCTGTAGGCCTAATGTCTGAACTCAGTCTTACTGGGCTGAAATCAAGATCTTGGTAGAATCATGCTTCCTCTGGAAGCTCCAAGGGATAATCTGTTCCATCCTCTTCCAGGTTCTGCTAGCTGCGGTCATTCTTTGGCTACATCATTCCAATCTCTGCCTTGATAACACATTATATTTTCTCTTCTGTCTTAGCATAAACCACTGTCTCTCTGTTTTAAGGATGCTTGTGATTTGCAGTGGTTAAGCGATACAGCTGCTAAACAAAAGGTCGGCAGTTCAAATCCACCAGGCCCTCCTTGGAAACTCTATGGGGCAGTCCCACTCTGTCCTATAGCGTTACTATGAGCCAGAATCAACTCAATGGCAAGGTGTTTGGTTTGGTTTTTGGTTTATGACTGCGTTTAGGGCCTAGCCAGATATCCACAATAATATCCTCACCTCAAGATTCTTAAGTACATTTTTTGTCATATAAAGAAATATTCACCTTTTTGCTCTAAAGGTGATATTCGTAGTTTCTGAGGATGGAGATGTGAACATCCTTCACTAAGTCTGTCATAATTCTCTCACTCTGACCCATCAAATTTTACACTAACCTTAAAGAAGAAACCAAGTTGCTGACTTATCCTATATTGTAGTGGGGTTTTCTAATAAGGAAAACAATAGAGAATGAGTCCCATGACAAAATTTCTCATGAGCCTAACTTATAATCAAAGAAAAAAATCAAATTATATTAAGACATAGGTAGTAAAACCAAAAGTAATTCTCCTTGGAGGACCTATTTGGTTTGAAAGGAAGGGTATTGATTCATATAACTTGTAAGGAATCACCACACTTATCTGTTTTGCTAATATAAAGTTCATAGCCTAACTGGACTCATCAGGTTTAAAATTTACTTCCAGTAGACTCATTGTACAAGAGGAGACTATGAGATAGTATGCAAAAAAGAAAGTGGCAAAATGATATAATAGACTGAAGGGTCCCACGTTTTGAGGAAACCAAATTAAAAAAATGCCAGCATTAGATTTAGTAAAAAAAAAAAAAAAAAAAAGGAAAGAAAATATACATAGTCTTAGACTGGGTTCTCTGGAGAAACAAAACCAGTGAACATCTATACATTATATATATATATACACATACAGAGAGAGATCAAGGAAATGGCTCTCACATGGTTGTACAGGCTGGAGAGTCCCAAATCGATGGGTCAGTCTGGAAGCTTCTCCTGATGCATATAGCTACAGGTGCTAAAAAAACCCAAGATCCAGAATGCAGAGGCTGATGAATCCCAAGATTAGCAGGCAAACTGCTAGCTCAAGTCCCAAGGACTGGAGGTCAAATAAACAGGAGCCAGCCACAGGATCCAGAGCAAGTAAAAGTCAGCTAGCCTTGCCAGAAAGTCCACTTATATTGGATGCAGGCCACACCCCCAAGGAAGATCCCTTTCAACTGATAGGCTACTCACAGCAGACCCCATTATGGAGGTGATCACATTATATCAGATCTCAACATAGAGATGATTACATCATTACATAACTGCCAAACTACATCATAACTGACAAACCACTGAGAATCATGACTCAGCCAAGTGGACACATAACCTTGACCACCACATATTGTGTATACCCAGTGCCGTCGAGTCGAATCTGACTCATAGCGACCCTATAGGACCTATAGGACAGATATACATACATATTGTGTACATATATATACATATAAAATATATACATATTGTGTATACTGGACCAAAAATTACATATTCTTTCACTGATTCTTCTATAATTCCCTCACTCTGAGCCATCAGATTTTACATTAACCTTAATGAAAAAAGCAAAACGTCAACTTGTCCAATAGCATACATGGTTTTTTCCTTATAGAAAACAATGGAGGATAAGTGCCATGATAAAATTTCTCAGTTACTTATGAAAGTATTTCAAAGTCAGATAAAGATCAAATCAGATTAAAATACATGTAGTAAAAGCATAAATAGCTCTCCTTGGAGGGCCATTTGGGTTAAAAGTTGAAGTATTCATTGACATAGATTACAATTAATCACCATCTTCATCTGTTTTGATAAATTCACAGTCCACTTGGACTCTTCGGATTTAAAATTTAGTTCTAGGAGAAGAAATACAAGAGGAGACTACGAGATTGTGTACAAAAAAAAGACAAAGTAATATGATAGGCTGAAAAATCCCAAGTTTTGCAGGATCAAATAAAAACAATGCCAGCATTAGATTTAATAAATATATATGTAGTGTATGCTGAACCAAAAGTTATATTTTAGACAAGATAATGTATCAAAGATAGGCTCTAGCTAGCACCTCTGGCCTTTGCTCCCAGAGATCTACACATTCCTCAACACCAAATCTTTGAAATTTGGAAGAAACACGGTTGGAAAATTATTGACAAAGAAGTCTGGGGAAGACAAATGTAGATAAACCTCTCTGAATGGGCAAAAAGATATGTGTCCATTGTGAATGCTCACCAAAGGGAAAATACAGCAGAGGAGGATTTTAATATTCAAGTTCTGTTAATATCACTCAGCCTCTTTCCTCAGTCACTTCTGTCATTGCTCAATGGGTTCATGAGCAAAGTGGTCGTGGTGACAAGGATGGAGGTTATGCATGGCTGAGCAGAATAGACTTCCACTTGCCAAGGCAAAACTAGGTATAGCCATTGCTTAGTGCCCTTTCTACCAGCAGCAAAGACCAACATTAAGTCCCAAATATGGCACCATCCCCCAAGTGGTCAGCCAACTAACAGGTGGCCTATTATTACAGCAAACCACTTCCATCTTGGAAGAGGCAACATTTTGTCCTTACTGGAATAGACACTTTGGATATGAATTTGCCTCCCCTACATGCAATTTCTTTGCCACAGCTACATCTTCAAAAACCAAACCAAACCCATTGCCATCGAGTCAATTCTGACTCATAGCAAGCCTACAGGACAGAGTAGAACTGCCCCATAAAGTTTCCAAGGAGAACCTGGTGAATTTGAACTGCCGACCTTTTGTAAGCAGCCATAGCTCTTAACCACAGGGTTTCCAACTAAACCTTAGGAATTACACAATACCTTATCTGGAAATCCTAGTGGCATAGTGGTTAAGAGCTAAAAAGACACTTCCTTCCCATCTTTTCCCCCTTCTCTTCAAATCTTGGAAACCCCGATGGCATAGTGGTTAAGTGCTACAGCTGCTAACCAAGAGGTAGGCAGTTTGAATCTGCCAGGTGCTCCTTGGAAACTCTATGCGACAGTTCTACTCTGTCCTATAGGGTCGCTAGGAGTCAGAATCGACTCGACCGCAATGGGTTTGGTTTTGGTTTTTTTGTGGGTAGATGGTTAGCACATTTTCAGTTGTGTGCTAAATAGTCATATCATGTTAGCTGGAATTATGACTGTTATTGTGTTTAACTGGAAATTAAGTATGGTTTAAAGAGATGTGTATAGATGTCAAGTATACAACTATGCATTTGATAGTTTTATGCATCAATTTGGCTAGGCTATAGTACTAACCTAGGCATTGCTATGAAGGTATTTTGTATATGGGGTTAACATCTGCAATCAATTATCTTTAAGTAAAGGAGATTCTCTTTGAAAATATGGGTGGGCCACTATGAGTTGGAACTGACTCAATGGCAATGGGTTTGGTTTTTGGTTTTTCTTTCAACAAGTTAATTGAAACGTCTAAATAGCAAAACTGAGGTTTCTTTGAGGAAGAAGATATTCTGCCTCAAAACTGTAGCATCCTCTCCTTTTCAGGATTTTTCTGCCTGCTTACCATCCTCCAAATCATAAAAGCCAATTTATTGAACATACTAGTTCTCTCTCTGGAGAAGCCTGACTGAAACAGGAATCAATCACAAAACAGAGTTTACAATTGATCTGGCTTCCACTAGAGCATCAGTAGTCATGAAGTAGTGATACAAAGGTTAGGAAAGGCCTCATTAATCTTGGCCTGGAAGGTATTTACAGTATAACAAATGCTGTTCAGGGATGATGCTGACAGAAACAGCACACCAAAAGGAAGGGTCGTATTGCTTTTCCTATGTTCAGTTTCCAGTTTGCTTGGAGAAAACCCTATTGGTTGGACCTACAGGGAAATTAGCCATCAAAGGAAAAGGTAGTTTTTAGAGCCCAGCCACAGCAGGCTGAAAAGAGTGAGTTTGAAGCTGAAAACCAATATCTTTATAATCCACACAGTCCATCTGTCTGGATGTATGTAATTTTTTTTTTTTTTTTGGCAGAGAACAAGAAAAATACATCCTGAGCTGTCACAGTCCATTTTTGTAACTAGTTGCACACCCTTGTTATTTATCACATACTTCCTTCACTTCATAGTCTATTTTTCATTTACCCTCATATAAGACCTCCATTGGTCTGAATTATTTTCCTCTGGGTGACCTCCTTGTTTTGAAGAGTCTAAATCCTTGGTGTTTCTACTTTTTGAATTTTCAATTCAATTTTATCATTAGATATTGAAATCACAAGATGTATCCCAAAAAATCACATGACTGTCTCTTTGCCCTATTATATAACAGCAAATGAATTGATGATCTTTTTTTTTTCTATTATTTTTTTAAAATAATATTTTATTGTGTTTTTGGTGAAGGTTTTCACTGAAGTTTAAGTTCCCATTAAACAATTTCTACACAAGTTGTTCAGTGACGTTGATTACATTCTTCACAATATGTGAACATTTTCATTATTTCCAATCCAGTTGTTCTATTTCCATTAATCTAGTTTCCCTGCCCCCTTACATTCTTATCTTTGTTTTAAAATAATTGTTGACCTTTGGTCTCATATAGGTGATTTTTAAAGGATCACAGCACTTATGGATGCTATTCATTATTTTTTGAACCAATTTGTCATTTAGCTACAAGTCACCTAAGGGTTAGTTTTGGCTCAAGGTTTGAAAAGTCTTTCAGGAATCTCCCAGTATCAACCAGTCCAGTAGGTCTGTTTTTTTTTTTTTAGGAATTTGAGGTTATGTTCCAATTTTTTTTCTTCCCATTTTACCAGGGTCCATCTATTATGGCCCTGATTAGAATGGTCTGTAGAGGTAGTTGGACATCATCTAGTTCTTCTAGTCTAAATAAACACAGTTTTTGTAATAAAGTAAATCGCCAGAGATGGTAAAGTGAATCCACTTATTTGCCTGTTGATTCAGTAGAATGAGGAACCCCAAATGGCCAGGCTGCTATCTTAACTTCCAATCCAACAAATCACTGCTCTGTCCCATCTCTTGGAAACTAGAAACTCCCAAACAGCAGAACTTAAAGTCATAGGAAGAAACAATTCTATGACTCAAGACTTGTATATTCTGGCTATGGAGAGGAAGACCAGAATATAACAGTTGTTGGTCAAACTTAGACTGTATGGTTTCAGGACATCCCCCATTCCAACTGTCAATTTCATCAAATCTTTCATAGACCAATTCATTATTATATCCAATTATCTCCTTCTAAAGACCTCTTTTATTTAATGATAAATATCTATGTAAAAAATATGTACCATTTCAATATTTTTGCACATACTAGTCAGTGATATTACATTTATCATATTATTCAACCATCACCATTTTGGAAACAGATAACAGAGATGAAGTTTTAATCAGAACAGTGAATTCTAATGACAGTGGTATTATTACATCTCTTCTTTGATATGAAAATAAACTATTGGTCAATGACAATGCTGTGTGGATACTTACTTGGACAATACATAAGTTATTCTATAAGTGCAGGCAGAAGCAGATCCAGAGAAAGAAAATCCATATCCAAAATATGTGTCTATTCCCGTGAGGGCAAAATACCAGTTCCTCCAGAAAATACAAGATCCAATATAATCAAAATGCTTCCGGGTGGTCCTCTGAATAATCAAGCCATATCAGAAGCTCAGTGTTGGTATCTGCTACTGGTAGGTTAGGCACTTGCAGTGTAGCCATAGCAAATTCAGTGAAAGAAAATCCATCCAGTTTATCCTCAGATTTTTTGTCATCAACTTTACTCCTTGATCATCCAGCCAAAAAATGGCTGGTAGGTATTATGGAGCCCTGGTGGTACAGTGGTTAAGAGCTTCGCCTCTAACTAAAGGTGGGCAGCTTGAATCCACCAGCAGCTCCTTTGGAAGCCCTCTGAGGAAGTTCTTCTCTGTCTTCTAGGGCCACTATGAGTCAGAATCAACTCAATAGCAATGGGTTTGGTTTATTTTTGGTTTATACTTCTGGTCAAGTCTCAATTTAGGTAAAGTGATAAGCTAAATATATTACTCTGAATTCTACCTATTTCAAGGCTTTCTCTTCAGATCTGTTTTTCAGGCATACTTCTCTTTAGGGTGTTATATTTCAGCATAACTTCTTCTTGGTATTAGCATAACATTCAGAACTGTCTCCAAACCAGTTTCCCTCTAAGTCCACTGGTTATAAAAGAATAAGTGTTGATTATAGAGAGGATGCAATACAGCCAAGGTAGATGTAAAAGAACTCTGAGCTAATAGGTTGTTGATATACCATTTCCATGTGACAATGGATTATTGCATTGCATGACCAACCATTTGGCAACATGGGCCACAAAATAGCCAGTTCATGATAGATAATTCAGTTCAAATGATAATTTAATATTCATGGCCACTCAAACTTTCATTTTCTACTGGGGCCCAGAACAAAGTCAGGAAGGGTTTCTCAAACGGAGAATAATTATCTGAAGAAGAGAATGTAAATAACTCAAGTGTTTAATTTTGCAAAGACTTCACTAGTATATATATCTAAAGAATGAGGGGCCAGCAAGCTTTATCTGTCACAAATAAAATCACAACTTAAATGGTACCACATAGTTCTATTCCAAAAAAAAAAATAGATGCTCACAAATGTCTGTTCAAAATGATAATTTCAATTTGATCTCAATTATCATTCCAGGCTATTCTTTCTATGAGTCATTTTTTAAAGAGATTGTTTTTCTTGAGCTTTCTTTGAAAATGAGGAAGTATCACCAATATAAATTTAGTTCAATTCATTTCATCCTATAATGTCCAAATACATAATTTGTCAAACATGAAATACCAGGCTCTAGAAAAATAAAAAGGAAAAAAACTTTGCCCTTGACCTCGAGAGGCTTACTGTTGAGTTGGTGACACAGAAATACAGACTTATGAGGTAATTAAAATGTGGATATTCCTAAAAAGTTTGTTTGTAAAACAAGAAGTGCTTTTGGTATAAAATAGGAGGAATATTTGGGGTTTCTAGAAGTTATGAAGCTTTTACTACATCTTATTGCACTAATAAACATTAATCATAAGAATGGTTATGGTGAGGAATCTTTTTATGCAAAGTAGTATGGTCTGTGCTTTGGACTACAAGTTCCTTGGAATTTCAAGTACAAAATGAAAGGAGAAAACTAAGGTTACAAGAGAAGAAAAATAGTGGTAGTGTGTGTGAGGTGGTGGTAATAATTGTGGTAGCTATGGTAGTGGAATTGTGTGTGTGTGTGTGTGCATGTGTATGTAGTGTAGAGAATGGTCATTGAGTATGCAAAAAAATGAAGAAGTAGAAGTATCAACTAAAAATAGGTTACCCTTGGGAGAATTAAGATGGTGGTTAAAATGGGCTTATGGTGAGTAAACTCCTCTTTAAAAAAATGATCCTGTTCACACACTGAGGGAAAAGATCAGGTGGAGAAGGAGAGAAAAAACATGGTAAAGAGATGGTGTGATACAGGGAATATATTCCTGAGATGAACAGGGAAAGTGTCAATCAGAAAGAATTAGGATTTGGACCTCAACAAAACAAGAAACAACATATTTGTGAAACTGGATGGAAGGAGCTGAGAATGAGTAGAGATATAAATAAATGTGCAGACGAGGGTGAAGGGCAGGAATTTAAATCAGTTTAGGTCTTGATGAAGTAGAGGAAGTAGAGAAGAGGGAGTGGTAGGTAAAAATTTTGAGGGAAAATTTAAAGTTGAAACAGTTATTGAGAGGTATACAAAAGCCAGGTGACCAAAAGATAAAAATATTTTTTGAAAGTTCAACTTAGATTCCAGATTATAGATTCTTGTCAAGTTCCAGAAAGTTTGTATTTCCTGTGGTGGTTTTATCTAAGAGCTAAAGATACTTATTTGGTCCTTGGAAGGAATAAAAGAAAAAAAAAAATGCAAGGTAGCACACTATCCTAGATAAGAGCATTTTGAAATGAATGTGCTTCAAATGTTTCAGCTGACTCTGAATATCATAGTGAATTAACCAATGATACGGGAAAAAACATGAGTACTGGCTCAATGGGAACAATTCAGAGTATACCGGTTTTAGCTGCCACTCTTAATATAAACCATTGTCATCACATTTATAATGATGCCATGTTCCTGGGCTGCATGGTTTCAGAGGAGCCTGAACAAGAAAAAGATGTTATTACCTAGCCTAGATTGTTTAAACTGGGAAAGAATGTTAGAAGGAGGGTATTACCTTAATCTGCTACAGCCAAACTCAATCCTAACTTCATTTTGGGAGATATAATTTCCTGTTTCTCTGGCACTCCAACTACACTTTAAACATACACAATATGATGCAAATTATGTTTTAAATAAGGATTAATTACTGGGGGAAAAAATAAAAGAAAACTGCATTCATCTGAACACTCACAAAAGAATTTCAATTTATAAAACACTGGCCCAAGAAATTAAGAGTTATGTATTTTCTTACCTTCTTACACCCTAAAAAATTCCTTTCAATTATCAGATAAATTATTTGAGGAGAGAAATAATTGATTTGGTATTCAAAATAAAGATTTGTTAAATAAACAATGATAGTTATGCCTTTTTATTTAAAGTGTGTTGAATGGACTTTATTCATTTGGATTTTTTTTTCCTTATTGCTTTCCGCAGAGGAAGATAACTGGTCACTTAATAAATTCCATTATTCATTATTAAATTATGACAATCAAGATTGCCCAAGAAAGCATTAGTGCTGCTGATTAAATGTAAGTAAGCTCCAGAGGAAAAACTGCAAAGAAATTAAAATGATAAATCTATACAAGAAACAGGAGATATTTGAGACATCATATTTTCAGAAAACTATTGAATCTCACACTCACGCAGAAGCTTGATATTGGATCAAAGAGCAATTCGTCTTGTGTGTATCAGATGCAGTTTCATCAAAGATGCTAGGGAAGAAAGCGAAGTTCATTAGACAGGAGAGATGGTACTTTGTTCAAAATCTTATCTACAGGAAGATGGGCTTTTAGTGATTCTTTGAATCTAATACTAGAATTTACCCAGGAGCCTGGAATTTTTATAGATCATAAAACTTCAGAATTGTAGAACCTGTAAGATTTTGTTTTTAAATAGACATTTCCTAGGAAAATGTAGCTATTTATGCAATATGTCTCTATAGAGAATCTTATAGGTAGTCGATTACTCAACATGCTGTAATAAAAACAAACAAACAAAAGCCTCATTAGTATCAAGTAGATTCCGACTCATAGGGACCCTATAGGACAGGGTAGAACTGACTCATAGGATTTCCAAGGCTGTAATCTTTATGAAAGCAGACAGCCACATCTTTCTTCTGAGGAGCAGCTGATGGGTTAGAATCACAGACTTAGGTTAGCAGCCGAGTGATTAATCCCTGCACCACCTTCTTTAATAAAAAATGAAAAAATATGTAAATTTATAATAAGACAATTAAACATTGTCTTAGTTATCCAGTGCTGCTATAACAGAAATACCACAAGTGGTTGGCTTTAACAAGGAGAGATTTATTCTCTCATAGATTAGGAGGCTAGAAGTTTAAATTCAGGGCACCAGCTCCAGAGGAAGACTTTCTCTCTCTATTGGTTCTGGGAGGAAATCCTTGTCATCAATCTTCCCCTCGTATAGGAACATCTCAGAACAGGGACCCTGGGTCCAAAGAATGCACTCCACTCCCGGTTCTGGTTTCTTGGTGGTAGGAGGTCATTTTGTGTCTCTGCTCTCTTCTCTCTTACATACCTCAAAAGAGATTGACTTGAATACAACCTAATCTTATAGATTAAGTCCTGCCTCATTAACATTATAGAAGTAGGATTTATAACACATAGAAAATTCAAATCAAATGACAAAATGGTGACAATCACACAAGATTAGGAATCATGGCCTAGCCAACTTGATATACATTTTTGGGGGACACTTTTTAATCCACAACAAACATACTCTTCCTGAAATAAATAAAATTAAAGTAAACAATACTTAGGTGTGTATTTTATAAACCACTTGTATTCTCTCATATATATGTATGTAGATAGAACAGCCTTTATATAAGCAATGCTACCTATTATGTATAAAAAGGTATACATTTTATCAACTTGCCCAACCAAAAATAAGAAAGTGTCTACAATTTTCAAATCAATTTTGTTATACAAGATCTCTAATACATAGTTGGTCATTTAAATTTAGATCCTTTATAAAGCACTCATATCCTCTTCTAATTTACCACATCACAAGAGTTTCTTTCTTGATCCAATTCAATATCCATTGATGAATAAAAGTAGAAGTGAATCTAAAGATCTAGTATACTGGGGATCACTATTTCTGCAAATAATATTTGCAAAAAATTTGTAAAACTGAATGTAACACTGCTACTCATCATGCTTGATTGAATGAACATTTCACCCCACTCCTTACGAGGCCTCTTTTACTCAAAGAGATATCAATTCTGGAATAAAAGATGGCTTTTTCTGCAATATGTGTCACTGAGTATAACAGCAATATCTCTCCTAGTGTAGGGGTCAGTTATACTGAGTAGGCTGATAAATCTTACCATGTAATTAAATGAATTAATTTGATGCACTGTAGTTTAGAAATTCCACCACTCATTTGTCAGTCTGTCATACTGTGGTGGCTTGCAGGTTTCTGTGATTCAGGAAGCTTTGCCACTAGTATTTCAAATGCCAGCAGGGTCACCCATGGCAGTCAGGTTTCAGTGGAGCTTCCAGACTAAGACAGACTAAGAAGAAGGACCTGGCAGTCTACTCCTGAAAAAAAATTGGCTATTGAAAACCTTATGAATAGCAGCAGAACACAATCTGATATAGTGCCAGAAGAGGAGCCATTCAACTGGAAGTCACTCTACATATGACTGGGGAAGGGCTACCTCCTTGAAGTAGAGCTGACCTTAACGACGTGGATGGAGTCAAGCTTGCACCTCCTTCATTTGCTGATGTGGCATGACTCAAAATGAGAAAAAACAGATGAAATAACCCACTGATAATCGGAAGGTGGAATGTACAGAGTATAAATGTAGGAAAATTGGAAGTCATCAAAAACGACATGGAATATTATAAAAAGATCAATATCCTATGCATTAGTAAGCTGAAATGGACTGGTATTAGCCTTTATAAATTGGATAATCATATGATCTACTATGCCAGACATGACAAACTGAAGAGAAATGGCTTTGCACTCATCATCAAAAAGACCATTTCAGGATCTATCCTGAAATACAATGCTCTCAATAACGGGATATCTGTAGGCCTACAAGGAAGACCAGTTATTACAACTATTTTTCAAACTTATGCACCAACCAAGAAGAAAAAATTGAAGATTTTTACCAACTTCTGCAGTCAGAACTTGATCAAACATGTAATCAAGATGCATTGAAAACTACTGGTGATTGGAATGCAAAAGTTGGAAATAAAGAACTGGTAGTTAGAAAATGTCACCTTAGTGATAGAAATGGTACCAGAGATCACATGACAGAATTTTGCAAGGCCAATGATTTATTCATGGAAATACCTTCTTTTCAACAACATAAATGTTGACTATACACATGCACCTTGATGGATGGAATACACAGAATTCAAATCAAAGTATCTCTGGAAAGAGATGATGGAGAAGCTCAATATCATCAGTCAGAGCAAGGCCATTAATTGCTCATATGCACATTGAAGTTGAAGCTGAAGAAAATTAAAACAAGTTCACAAGAGACAACATATGACCCTGATTACTTCTTACCTGAATTTAGAGACCATCTCAAGAATAGATTTCAGACAGTGAACATTAATCACCAAAGACCAAACAAGTTGTGGGATGAGTTTTTTTTTGCCCCTTTTTTTGATTGAGTTTTTTGTCTTTTTCGTATGTTATCTATATCTAGATCCATATCCATATCTATATCTATATGTGTATTTAAATATGTTTTAGATATTAGGCCCTTATTGGTTATACTACTCAAAGTTTTATCTCAATATGTAAGTTGTTTTTTCACTTTTTTGATAAAGTTCTTTGGTGAACAAAGTTGTCTAATTTGTATGAGGTCCCTTTTATCTACTTTGTCTTTTTCTACTTGTGCTTTTGTTGTCATATCTGATAATCCACCCTTACAAATCTAAAATCTATAGCTATGCCCCTATATTTTTTTCTTAGAATTTTCTGGGTTTAGTTTTGCCATTTAGGTCCTCGATCCATGTTGAATTGGTTTTTGTATATGGTGTGAAGCATGGATCCTAATTCATTCTTCTGCATGTGGAAATCCATGTTTCCCAGCAACATTTATTGAAGAACATTTTCCTTATTTATTGGACATATTACCCTCTTCAAAAATTAGTTGATCACTGTTGTTAGTTGCCATCAAGTCAATTGCGACTTACAGAGACCACATGTGTGTCAGAGTAAAACTGTGCTTATAGAGTTGTCAAACCTATGAGCTTTTGGAAACAGATCGGCTGGCCTGCCTTTTGAGGCACCTCTGGGAGCGGGGGAGTAAAACTGCCAACCTTTAGGCTGGTAATCCAGTGCTTAACCATTTGAGCCACCCAGAAACTCCAGCTGACCATAAATGGATTTATTTCTGAACTCTCAATTCTACTCCATTGCTCTATATGTGTGTTTTTATACCAGTACCAGACTGTTTTAATTTTAATTACTGTGGCTTTATTGTACGTTTTTTAAATCAGAAAGTGTAAGTCCTTCTACTTTATTCTTCTTCTTCAAGACTATGCAGGGTCCCTTGCCTTTCATATAAATTTGAGGATTGGCTTTTCTGTTTCTGTAAAGAAGACTGTGGGAATTTTGATGAAGAATTAGTCTTAGTTAATGGTTAGAAAGAGTATACAATATGATTAGAATTAAGTAAATTAATTCTTAGAGAAAAATTTCAAAATTCACAGTAACATTTAATAAGCTGAAAAAATAGCTTACCATGTATGTCATGAAACAGTTAAAATACAGTTAAAAACACCTAAAATATGGTGATTTGGCATAAATGTTTTCAATCCACAGGGTTTCAAGAGAAAACTTTTTATTTCTACTGGTTATATGGTCTTTTTTTTTTTTCAATTCACAATATAGTCTCAAATTATATTTGTTAAAAATACAGAAAGAGGCAAAACAAAGAAAACATTATTCAACTCTGTAATGCCTTTTTATATGTAAGCTTACATTCACTGAATTATGTATTTTTCTTTATTGTAGACATACATACAAGTTTTTAATATAGTACCAAGGGGATATTTTTGTGCCTGCCTTTGTATTCTTAAATTTGTAAATAATTCACATTTTTCAATTTCTATTAAAAAAAGGTTTTCAGGTTGAGCATTTATACAATACAGTATGTAAATTCAATATAGTCTGAAATCATTACCCATTGTGCTTTCTTAAATATGTTAAATGCTTTAAATGAGGATGCTGAAGTATAGGTCAGCAAAATAAATCTCCTAAATCAAACCAATAGGTTTTAGTTTAGTTGCTGTGCTTCTGTTTTGTTTTATTGAGACTTGAGTACATTCATTCTATTGTGTTAAAGATGGGCAAGCCTTTCATGGTGATGAATTGAAGCTTGCGTTATGTACTCTTATTTTGATTCCAACTCATACCAACCCTATAGAACAGAGTAGAACTGCCATCATATGGTTTTATACTAATTAGGTAGGCACAATATTGGAGCCCAATGTTTCTTGGTGGAGGTTACATTGGGTTATCTATTTACTTGAGTCTATATTTCTTATGACAACAGGAGTCAGACTGAAAGTAATCAAGAGAAGAATGTTTCTATTTGGGTTTATATGATATATTCTGAAGTTTTTCCTCAAATTATTTGCGTAGTTATATTCAGAACCTTGCCTGTGTAAAACACGCACATTTTTTTACTTATTTCTAAACTTTATGTCTTTAGTAATAAGAGGTCCAGATTAAAAGTGTCTGCAGTGTCAATAGTTTATATACTGATCCATAAATGATTAAATTCAAACATGTTGTATCTCCAGATCTCTATCTCTCAATACATTATTTCTTACACACCTATCAATATTGCCCCTTCTTATTTGAGAAGTATTTAATGACCAAGAAAATTTTATTACTGAATATGTGTTTTGTTTGAGAGAGACAGGTTAATTTTACAACAAAAAATAACCAAGAACAAGTAAAATATAAAAGTATAAAGTTAACAGGGATCACTTCCCTGACCTGTATATTCATTTACACCTTCACGTTTATACCTAAGGGACAGAACTTTAATAGAAATCCCCTGAATACTCTGATTAATGAACTAGTGGGTTGCTTGAGACATGAAAGCAGTAACTTTAACAGGCAAACAGTGACACATTAGCATTCAATGGTATCTTCTGAGCAGGAGAAACCTAATAAACAAAGAAGCAAGCAGAAAGAAGATAAAAGAAAGACAGTGAGCATTGAAACAATACTTTTTAAGTCATTTGGCCAATTCTCTAATCCTTGCTTTCTTTAATGAAGTCAAGAAACTTCTATTACTTACTGCAAAGGAGCAAAAGGTATATTGGCAGAGAGTTGCAAATTTCATTTGCCTGCAGCAAGGTTTTGAAAACAACTAAAACCATTTTATGGAAAGTAAGAAAGTGGTTTTCCTGTTACTAATAAATGTGATTCTAACAACTTCACAGATCAAACCTCATCTTCTCGGGAATAAACTAAAAGTTTATTGCACTAAAATTTTCTCCACATTTTTTTGGGGAGTCAGAACATAGCAGCTATATATGTATATATACACACACACATTTATACATAGGTGTGTGTGTGTATATACACATACGCACTTATATAACATATATATATAATGCTTTTATCACATGTATTTTTATTAAATCCAGATATTTTGACAGGCATTTGAAATTGTCTCATTTTAATCATACCTCATTTTAACATTGATTTCTTAAAGGTATTAAATTCTTTGAGTCCCTTTTCCTCATCGTGTCTGACACATGGCTGGTAATAAAATATTTGCACCCCCTCGTTGATTTTTCTTTTATACCTGAATTGAGTAGCTACTTACAGATGGCTTGGACTCTGTTGCAAAAGGGATATACCTTCCAGATGATGTTAGGGGGCGCTCTCCAACAGTTTCTCTGCTAAATTTACTAATTTTGCTATAGCCAAATGGCAACTGCAATACATTCTGGAAAGACAGCTATGTTTTCATTTGTATGTTGGGTCTCCTGGCCCCTTCAAAGAAACTAATGTGATCTCATTCTATTGAAGTCTTTGCTTCAAAGCTGGAAGCTTTGCTTCCATAATCTGTAAAGTAAGGGACATAAACTGACATATTGGTACTGCAACAGGTGAAGCAAGTAGAGGTAGGCAATAGAGAAGGGTAGAGCTTATGGCAAATACAAGTGTGTGCCTCACTAAAAGAGAGTTTGTTCTGCAGTCTCTAAAAACTGCTGTAGCAGTGCTACCTGAGTTTGAAGGTTTTCAAGAGAATAAAAACCTACTCTGTTTTTGGTTTTGGATAGGGTTAGGTTTAGGGTTCTTAAGAAAGGTGGCGTGAGTCTGAAGTGATTTTGTAGCAACTGACAACAACAACAAAACGTTCAAAATAAATTTCGAATGAATAGATATGGTGAATTTATTGACTTTTAAAATAATGCTTCAGTTAAACAAAGCACGTATATAAGCCTGATTTAGCATGTTTGATATTCCTCCCCAAAATGTAGAGAGCAGCTTCTCTTTTATCAAATTCTGGTAGTTTCATTTTAGCCAAGAACTTAATGTTAATTAATGGACTTTATGCAGCAGGAAAAGTGAGGGTTAAAGTCTAAGACACTCTGCTGGAGAGTCAATATTTCTGAAAATTTTCATATTTTATCTTAATGAACACTCACCTTTTATGATTTCCACTGATTAAAATATTTTCTTTTTAATGTAAAAGTAGATGTTTAAAATTACTTACATTGGTGAAATTAACATTCCAGGAAGATGAGCCCCATTTATCTTTTGGCTTCACACAGCCGCTGCCACAACACCAAAAACTTCAGAGGTACATGAATCCTGGTTTCAGAGCAATGGATCGCATCTCTTAGATGATGTTTGAATTCACCATTATGCAACTCATAAGAGGTAAGCTATGTATAAATTTTAATAAAATCAAAGGGGCAAAAGTTACATTTTTGGAAAATGGACTAAGAGAGCTGGCATCACACTGAATGGACAGCAATATGCCCACTTGATAAAGGAACTGCTTCAGGATCAGAAAATGGAGCCCTAGAAAGAACCCACTGGCCAAGAATAGGATGGGTAATTTGCCTCAGGTGCAATCAGAAATAACAAGAACTATTGATTAATATTAGTTCTCTTCTTTATTTGCAGGATGGAGTTATATTGATTATTTAATTATATAAAATTCAACTTATTTCTACAATTCTCCAATCTCTGCATGTAGTGCAAAACTTAAACCTTTGATGGACATGTCTTTCTTTTCTTTTCATGTTCAATTACTTTAAGAATCCCTGCAATGATGACTGTGTGCCAAGAATTAAAAAAAATAATAAAAATGAAGTTCTCAGTATTTCTTAGAAAAGAGATGAAATTATGTTTCTCATTACTTCAAATTCAAATTCAACTTGTTTTGGTAAAAATGGTTTGTTTAGAGCTAATTACATGAGAAAAAAAATGGTTATAGGACATAGCTTCATGTGTAGGTTTCCATTCATTCACTGAGAATCATTCATTCTGACTCTGTGGCAATGATACCATCACCTGATCCATAGCACTTTCTCCTTCAGAACCCCTATACAGGGGTTTATTAATGTGACCTGAGAAAGTTCTGACAAGAATTTTATGAAAACGTGGTTAATTTTATACCTATTAAATAGTTATTACTTAGAATTCTTCATTCTTTCACCAAAACACCAAACCCAGTGCCGTTGAGTCGATTGCGACTCATAGCGACCCTATAGGACAGAGTAGAACTGCCCCATAGAGTTTCCAAGGAGCGCCTGGTGGATTTGAACTGCCGACCATTTGGTTAGCAGCCATAGCACATAACCACTAGGCCACCAGGGTTTCCCATTCTTTCACACTCAGTACTAATTCCAATTTTCTCTCACTCTTTTTGTTCTTTGGTTTGTTTATGTTTGGATACAGAATATTCATTTTCTGTAAAGTTTCCTGGTTTATACCTTTAAAGAATTCATGAAGCAATTGGTTATTTAGTCAAAAGAAAATAAAAAACAAACAAAATAAGCTCAAAGGGTATGTGATGCTAATGAACTTCCTAGAAATGCCATTTCATCAGTGGCTGTGGAGATAGGAATATCTCAGGTAAGAGATTTGGGGACAATCTGACAACTGAGATGTCCACTAAGAAATTCACATGCTAAATTACGGCGCAGTGGTTAAGCTTTCGCCTGCTAACCAACATGTTGGCAGTTCAAATCTACCGATTGCTCCTTGGAAACTCTATAGGACAGTTCTACTCTGTCTTATAGGGTCGCTGTGAGTCGGAATCAACTCTACGGCAATGGGTTTGGTTTTGGGTTTTTTTAAGTGCTAAATAAATGCAATAGTATGTGATTCAATGTATGAGATTTTTTTTTTTCAGTTCATATTGTTTCAATTTATCATTGTTGAATTCAATAATAGGAGTCGTTTCATTCCTGAGCAAAGATTTTAAAGTTGTTGCCATTCCATAGATTTTTTTTTTTTTTTTTCTCTCAAGCATTATCATTCTGGTGGAAATAAAGAGCTTAGAAGTCACTTTTTCTCAGACAGACAGACAACTGAATTCTAATGACATTCAATCTTTTCGTAAGATGACAATTTGGCTACTTTTATCTAGTAATCAGCTAAATTTATGTTGATCATAAATAAGTAGAATTGTGTAAAACAATTTCAAAGGATACCTATTACAAAACCAAATTCAAATACAATAATAAATTTATGAAACTGAAAATAATTGAAAAAGATTTTAGGAGAAAAACAACCTACCTAACAATCTCAATTTAGCTTCTGATTTCAAAATAGTTGTATGTATCAATACTTGCATAATTTTACATTAATATATTTGCTTGATACTTTGATGAAACAGCAGATTAAAGAAAAATACCAATACCATTGTAGAATGAAATAAAAATAATACAAGTAGTTTTGGGTATAATATGCTATAAATGTGTCTGTTATCTATGAGACCTTAATTAGAATGGATGTGAATACCAATATCAATATAAATTAAACTCATGCATATACCCTCCTTACCCTCCTGAATATAAAAGAAATGCTTTTTTAAATAAAAATCTTAGGTGAGAAGTAACATTGCGTATAAACTGGAATAAAAGAGATTAAGTAGAATCCCGAGCCCTGATGGTGCAGTGGTTAAGAGATATGGCTGCTAACCAAAAAGTCAACTGTTTGAATCCACCAGCTGTTCCTTGGAAACCCTAAGGGACAGTTCTACTCTGTCCTGTAGGGTTGCTCTAGGCTCATTATGAGTCAAAATAAACTCAAAAGCAAAGTTTTATTATTATTATTTTTTCCAGTAGAATTTAATCATATTAACCAACACTCTTCTGTAAGTTTGTTGTACTGTGGTAGCTGGCATGTAGCTGTGATTCTGGAAGCAATGGCACCAGTATTTCAAATGTCAGCAGGGTCGTCCATGGTGGACAGGTTTCAATGGTACTTCCAGAGGACTTGGAACCAGGGATATCATTGCTGATGTCAGATGGATCCTGGTTGAAAGCAGACAATACCAGAAAGATATTTACTTCTGTTTTATTGACTGTACAAAGGCATTTGACTGTGTGGATCATAACAAACTATGGATAACATTGCAAAGAACGGGAATTCCAGAACACTTAATTGTGTTCATGAAGAACCTTTACATAGATCAAGGGGTGGTTGTTCATACAAACAAGGGGATACTGATTGGTTAAAAGTCAGGAAAGGTGTGTGTCAGGTTTGTATTCTTTCACCATACCTATTTAATCTGTATGCTGAACAAATAATATGAGAAGCTGGACTATATGAAGAAGAACAGGGCATCAGGATTGGAGGAAGACTCATTAACCATCTGCGTTATGCAGATGACACAACCTTGCTTGCTGAAAGCGAAGAGGACTTGAAGCACTTACTAATGAAGATCAAAGACCACACCCTTCAGGATGGATTGCACCTCAACATAAAGAAAACAAAAATCCTCACAACTGGACCAATGAGCAACATCATGATAAATGGAGAAAAGACTGAAGTTGTCAAGGATTTCGTTTTACTTGGATCCACAATCAACAGCCATGGAAGCAGCAGTCAAGAAATCAAAAGACACATTTCATTGGGCAAATCTGCTTCAAAGGACCTCTTTAAAGTGTTGGAGAGCAAAGATGTCACCTTGAATACTAAGGTGCACCTGACCAAAGCCATGGTATTTTCAATTGCATCATATACATGTGAAAGCTGGACAATGAATAAAGAAGACTGAAGAAGAATTGACACCTTTGAATTGTGGTGTTGGATAAGAATATTGAATATGCCATGGACTGCCCAAAGAATGAACAAATCCGTCTTGGAAGAAGTACAACCAGAATGCTGCTTAGAAACAAGTATGGCAAGACTGTCTCACATACTTTGGACATGTTGTCAAGAGGGATCAGTCCCTGGAGAAAGACATCATCCTTGGCAGAGTATAGGGTCAGCAGAAAAGAGGAAGACTCTTAACGAGTTGGATTGACACAGTGGTTGCAACAATGAGCTCAAGCATAACGATTGTAAGAATGGTGCAGGACCGGGCAGTGTTTCGTTCTGTTGTGCATAGGGTCGCTATGTGTCAGAACTGACTCGACGGCACCTAACAACAACAACCAGACTAAGAAGAAGGACCTGACAATCTACATCTTCAAAAAAAGAAAAATTTGCCAAGGAAAATTTTATGAAAAGCTGCGGAATATTGCCTGTCAGTGACAGAAAATGAATTCTCAGGTTGGAAGGAACTCAAAATATGACTAGGGAAGAGCTGCCTCCTCGAAGTAGAGGTGAACTTAGTGACATGAATGGAGTCAAGTTTTCAGGCCCTTCATTTGTTGATGTGGCATTACTTAAAATGAGAAGAAACAGCTGCAAACATTAGTTGATAATCAGAATGTGGAAAGTATAAGTACAAATCTAGGAAGATTGGGAGTCATCACAAGTGAAATGGATTGCATAAAAATTGATATCTTAGGCATTGGTGAGCTGAAATGCACTAGTATAAAAAAAATTTTTTTTTTTAGGCCATTTTAAATTAGACAATCATAGGTCTACTATGCCGGGCATGACGAATTGAAGAGTGATGGCATCCCGTTCATCACTAAACAGAGCATTTCAGGATCTATCCTGAAGTACCACAATGTTAGTGATAGGATGACATCCATTCGCCTACAAGCAAGACCACTTAATACAACTATTATTCAAATTTATGCACAGGACTCGGCAGTGTTTCGTTCCCTTGTACATAGAGTCACTATGAATAGAAACCACTTCGGTGGTACCTAACAACAGCAACAACAATAAATCATATTAAATCCTGCAGTTGAATGAGAAATTTAAAGTCTTTCTCCAAAACTCATATTTTACATAGCAGATGGTGTTAAGGTTCTACTTTAAACAATATCTATTTTCCTTAATTAATTAGATGAGAACTAATGCTTATATATACTTTGTAATTTGCCCAAATCATATCTTTTTTATGTGATTAAAGCCAGAGAACCTCAAATACCTAAAACCTGCATTCTGGTCTTCAAACTTTTAAGAACTATATTGTTCTAAAATTTCTAAAAAGAAATGTTATCAATATCAATGTAACCTTAAAAGTAAAGACACCTTGAAGCATCACCAATAGTGGAATATATAAGAATGAAGTACAATGAATTATAGTTAGATATGAACACTAGCACAAAATAACCTTAATATAATCACTGCAGATTTTCTTATTAGGATGTTACCATGCTCATAACATTAAAAAGTAGCCTTAGTGATAAATATCCTGACTACTAATAATTATGTAAAGATGTGCATCTTTCCTTAATATAAACTTAACATTACTTCCAAAAATTTGCACCTGATTATAAATGAGTTTACATAAGCACACAAAACTATTCAGAAAATGAATAGGGGAAGGAAAACAAAATGCTACAATGCTGTGACAATTTTCAATTGACAACACCATGAAATAGATCTAAATCTATATAGATATATAAACATTTAAATCTTTTATCTGTGTCTATAAAAAAAAAATTTATACCTCCGTTTACTTATATATACATATACAAATATGCATAAATGAGCATATACTCAGAAACACATTTTATATCTTTAGTTCAAAATATTCAAGTGCTATAGATTTATATTATTTTCTAAGTTCTCCTTAAACTTCAAATAAATATAGGCAATAAAACCACTCACATTATCAGTTAGCATGTAAAGATGAGGGAGTGGTTGGCAAACAAACATAGAAGGAACGTGTTATTTGGGTAAAAATATGGTAACCTCGTAACTGTAGAGTAGAAATTTCAATTCTAATTTTTATATTAATGTTTCTCTTAGAAAATGATAAAATCATATACCTCTAATTATTTTTAAAATTTAGAAAATGTGTACTTAATAAATAGCTTGTAACAATATGGCAACAGGTTAGGTTTAACTGTACAGATTTACGAATCAACATGTGTCAAAGACTGCTAATCCTTCCCCATTCTCCGCTCATGCGAACTTCTGAGAGTCCTTAATGGGAGAAATGGACGCCATTCTTCTGTTCTCTCTCACTGAAGAGAATGTGGATATAATGGTGGAACTTGAGTCACCATATTGGAGTGTGAGTGGAGGTGTGAGGGAGAGAGGGCTTTTTAAATGAGAACATTACATGTTGAGTTTTTGTTTGATTATTTGGATTTTCTAAGGAAGAATCTAATTCTCTCACACACACAAGTATGTGCATGCATATGCATGCTCATAAACTAATACACACATGCAGTTCCTGTGTTGTTCCTCAATTTACCTGATTGTGTGTGCTTTATGTTAGATGTTTATCTTTCAACCCTTCTGTTGCTGTAATGCAGTTACTGTCTTTTTAAATATTGAAGATCTTAATGTTATAATAATCCTGGAAAGATAACTTTTGTAAGTGCTTATGTAGATGTCCCAATTCTGAAAGAGACTAAAAAAACAACTGTTTCTAAAAAAACTATTATTTGGTAAATGCTACTTTTTACCATAATTATATCATTAAAACATTTTAATTGGAAATTTTTGCTATGTCAAGACTACATCATCACAAGTATTAAGAAGCAACTGAATTTATTCAATAATTACGCTGTAGTGTACATGAATTAGTGTTTTAGATCCTCAGTATTAAAAAATTATTTTAATATACATTTAATAGTGTAAATTTGTTTTAAATTATTAAGTCAATTTACTTTCTTGATGGCACAATGATATAATATTTATATTATACAATTTTTATAGTACAATTTATTATATAATTTTAATTATACTATTTAATTATACAATTTATATTATAAAATTTTGATAACTGTTATACAAATCTTTGTTATGTTCTTTCATTCTATACATCAATGTAATATATTGTACTGTGTTGCTTACTCATCTTTTTAACATTAAACTTATGCTTTGACGTACATAGAATGCAAACTATTAAGTATTGCAACATGGTAGTATAATAAATCATTATCTATAATATCCGGATTACTGAAAGAGTGGTTGAAAATATATAGGAGATTCAAGGATTTTTTAAGAACTGACATGAGTCACACAGAGTGGTGAGAAAGATAGATATTGGAGAGGCCTAGCAATTTATAGTTAGAATTGCCTACAATGCAGGTTTTACAGAAATACAATTTTATCTAGCTGCTCAGAGAAGAATCACAAGATAAGAAATGCATATAGTGATTTTTTTTTAAAGTATAACCAATAAGAATCAACAACATTTTGTTTCCATAATTGGTTGCTTTTATTTACACCACAGAGATAATTTTGAGGTAGAAGTTTGGATCTGTAAAAGATATTTGACAGGCCAAGGGTATTAACAAATATCATACAGAAATGTAGAATGTCTTATTTTGTAGTATATGAAAATATTTTTGCATTAAGTATAAGAAAGGCAATTGTGAATTAAAAGAAATATCACTATATTTAGAGGTGCTGAACGGTTATTGATTACAGTGGGAATAAAATTCAAGGACTACACAGCTATTAAATGCAAAAAAATTTCTTCCTCTACTATCTCTTGGCATACTAACCAAGTTAATTTTTTCATCCTTCCATTCACAAATGAGTGAGCTTATAGCTAATATTTGTATTTTGTGAGAAAAGAGTCTGTAACTCAAATAAGAAGCCAGGTACAGAATGTAATAACAGACAAAGATAAGAAGGGTGATTAATATATCCATCCAGCTTTTCTATCCTTTAACACAAGTACATTTTTTTTTCACAAATTAAACATGTATGGGTATTCTACTGTCTTCAGAGAAATATGATACCTCTTTTTATAAGATATTGTAGCCCTGTTGGTTTATATGTTAGCTTCAACTTTTTGACACAGATTAGGTTATAAAATTTTTTATGCTTCCTTTTTTTTTGTACATGTTTTACATATTTATTTATTTTATTGTACTTGAGATGAAGGTTTACAGAGCAAATTAGTTTCTCATTATACTATTAACACACATATTGTTTTGTGACATTGGTTGCCAACCCCAGGACATGTCAATACTTTCCCTTTCTGTTGACCTTGGGTTCTCCATTATCAGCTTTTCTGTCCCCTCCTGCCTTCTTGTCCTTGCCCCTGAGCTGGCCTGCCCATTTAGTCTCATTTTGTTTTATAGGCCTGTCTAATCTTTGGCTGAAGGGTGAACCTCAGGAATGACTTCAGTACTGAGTTAAAATGGTGTTCAGAGGCCATACTCCCGAGGTTTTTCCAGTCTTTGTGAGAACACTAAGTCTGGTCTTTTTTATGAGTTAGAATTTTGTTCTACATTTTTCTGCAGCTCTGTTCCAGAACTTCTGTGTTGAATGAACCCTATCAGAGCAGTCGATGATAATGGCCAGGCACCATCTAGTTGTGCTGGACTCAGTCTTGTGGAGGCTGTACTAGTTGTCGTTCATTAGTCCTTTGAACTAATCTTTCCTTTGTATTTTTGGCTTTCTTCATTCTTCCTTGCTCCAGATGGGGCAAACAGTGGAGTATCTTAGATGGCTTTTAAGACCCCAGACACTACTCATCATAGTAGGATGTTGAATATTTTCTTTATAAAATCCTTTATGGCAACTGAACTAGATGTCCCCCAAGACCATGGTCCCTAACCCTCAGTCCGGTAAGTCAGTCCCTTAGAGAGTCTGGACGTGTCTATGAAGCATCCATGACCTTTCCTTGGTAAAGTTGCACTGACTTACCCAGTACTGTGTACTATCTAAAAAAAACAAAAAACTGCCTTCGAGTCGATTCCGACTCATGGTGACCCTATAAGACAGAGTAGGACTGCCCCAAAGAGCTTCCGAAGAGCACCTGGTGGATTCAAAGTGCTGACATTTTGGTTAGTAGCCGTAGCTCTTAACCACGATGCCACCAGGGTTTCCTGTACTGTCTTACCTTTCACCAAATTTACCACTTATTTTTTTTATTGTCTGGTTATTGTTTTTCCCTCCCCACACACCCCTCCCTAGTAACCATCAAAGATTGTTTACTTTTGTGCGTAAAACTTTTCATGAGTTTTTATAGTGGTGGCCTAATACAGTATTTGTCCTTTTGTGATTGACTTCTTTCACTCAGCATAATGCCCTCCAGATTCATCCATATTGTGAGGTGTTTCGTAGATTGATCATTGTTCTTTATTGCACCACAGTTTGTTTATCCATTCATCTGTTGATGGGCACTTAAGCCCAAAGTCCATTAAATGGGGAAAAGACAGCCTTTTTAACAAACAGTGCTGGCAAAGCTGGATGTCCATCTGTAAAAAAAAATAAAACAGGATCCATACGTCACATCATACACAAAAACTAAGTCAAAATGGATTAAAGACCTAAACATAAGTTCAAAAACTATAAAAATCATCATAAAAAAAAAGTCAAGGCTAGAGGCTCTAATACACAGCAAAAATAGCATATAAACCATAACTAACAATATATAAATACCAGAAGATAAGCTAGATAACTGAATCTTCTAAAAATTAAACACTTGTGCTCATCAAAAGACTTCACCAAAAGGGTGAAAAAAGAACCTATAGACTGGGAAAAAAAAATTGGCTATGACAAATCTTACAAAGGTGTAATTGCAAAAACCTGTAGGAAAACCCAACACCTCTACTATAAACAGAAAAATAATCCAATTAAAAAATGGACAAAGAGTATGAACAGAAACTTCACCAGATAAGACATTCAGCAGCTAACAGACACATGAGGAAATGCTTGTTTGCATTAGAGAAATGCAAATCAAGACTACAATGGGATACCGTCTCACTCCAACATTACAGGCACAAATAAAAAAACAGAAAATAACAAATGTTAGAGAGGCTGTGGAGTGATTGGAACTCTTATGCACGGCTGGTGGGAAAGCAGAATGGTAAAACCATTTTGTAAAACAATATGGCACTTCCTTAAAAAGCTAGAAATAGAAGTACAGCATGATTCAGGTAACCCACTCCTGGGAATATATCCTAGAGAAATAAGAGCCATCACACAAATAGACAGATGCACACCCATGTTCATTGCAGCATTATTCACAATAGCAAAAAGATGTAAACAACCTAAGCATTCATCTTGAAAATCTTTTTGTAAGACAAAATAAATCAAGCACAATGGCAAATGGCAACTGACATTAAATTCATGCTATAGAGACCACAAGAGGTGTGTAGAGCATAATGAGAATATTCCCTGCTTAAGAGGGAAGGCTGTCATTCAAACCAGTAAACCAGTTGCCATCAAGTCAGTTCTGACTCATGGAGACCCCATATGTGTCATAGTAAAACTGTGCTCCATATAGTTTTTAATGACTGACATTTTAGAAGCAGATTGCCAGACCTTTCTTCCAAGGTGCCTCTTGGTGGACTCAAACCTCAAGTCTTTCAATTAGTAGCTGAGCTAGTTAACTTCTTGCACCATCCATGGACTCCAAGAGTAACTCATATATATTTATATCCATATATAGATATATCAAATTTTTATGGGATGGATCAAACTAAAACATGGTGTCTTCACCTAGAGTACAGCCCCCCATTTCCTCAAATATGCAAACCCTTCCAATATATTCTATGAAAACGGCTTTGTCTTTAATAAACTTCGTTACTGTTTTTATTTCTCAGCTTTTGAATATTAATTAAATATTAATGTTTAACAACTATTTCCCAGTGCATTGGGAGAAAACTTCTGGGAAGGATTATTCACCGATGCTTGATAAACTAGTTATATGTCCTTTTCTCTTAGGTTCACAGCCATTTCAACATCCTGCCTCAAACAGTACAGTATGTTTGAATCATCTTGCTCCAGGTTTTCTAGAATAACAACTTAGCTGTCGCCACCAGTATTCTTGGGCACAGTCTGCTCTGGTGTGCATCCAAAATTTGAACCATTTTTATATGTTGTGTCTAACAAACAGCTTTAAAAGACTTTGAGGATCAACTCTTGATCATACCCTTAGTTTTAAAAGCCTTCTCATGTCACGCATCCTTTGGCAATTTCTCTTTAACTATCCCCCAATTGTAGGCATTCTGTTCTCAATCATTTGCTCTCCTTCAGTGTTATTAGGCACTCACAAGGCTTAGAAAAATTCTTTGTCTCTTTCAACATCCAGAACAAATGCCAATTCCTTTATGAAAAGTTTTATTATGTTCACAGGATAAATAAATCACTGTGTCCCTAAAGATTGTCAATTATAATTTAGTGTAAAACTTAGTTCATCCTTTTAATATAATTTGTCTTTACGTAGTCCTCTGTCCAACGGCAATGGGGATTTAATGGGGTTAGTCCTCTCTCCATTTTTTTTAGCTGACTTGGGAGAGAGACTCTATTACTCATTTAGGCATCACCTGAGGCCAGGACCTAATGGATTTTCAATAAATGTTTCTTTAATTTAATTTAAGCTTTCCCCCTTTAAGACACTACTTCATTGGACAGAGTCACACAGTTACACTTAAATTATTCTATTATAAAAATTGAAATTAATACTATTTTTCTCTTAATTTGGACATCACCCAAAGGAAAATAAAGAGATGGTAATTATAATAATAAGACCTATTATGAAACACATAGTGGTCACTCGAGGGGCAATCTTATGATTTGAAAAATTAAGGATAAAATGAAATATTCATATTTTTAGTACACAACTGTGTCTATATGCCATTGTATCATCTTTATTAAATGTAATTCAGAACGAAAGAAATTCTTTTTGTAATATTGCTTTTTTTGTTCAATGTAAAATTCCTGTATCTTTTACAGTAAAGTAAATTAGGAATGCTAAATCGTAGTTGACATAAGTTCACAGAAACCAATAGAATCACAGTAAAAAAAAAAAAAACTGTAAAATCTATTATGAGAACATTATTAGCATAATTTGTAAGTTAACGCAATCCATTATTTCTTCTTGAAAATGTAAAAAAAATTTACTTCTAAGAAGTAGGGAAGTTGACTTGAAAACCTTCTCCTGCATGTATGTAAAATGATGGGGCAAACAGATAAGTATGAACTCTTAGTCACTAGGGCACATTCACTCCATCAAAATTAGCATGCACCAAAGAATTATTTGAAAAATAGTATTAAAGATTAAATACATATAACAGAATTTTTTATGTGTCTTTGTAAAAGCTAGTAATGTCTTTTAAATTATACATTCTACATTTATAAAAATGCAATTATTTTATGGTAAATTGAACTTTATATAACACAGATATTTACTATGCACATTTATTTTATTATGAAATAAAACACACAAAAAAAGCTAAAGAAATCAACTCAGTGAGATGGAACTTGAGAGTAAGGCGTGATAAAAAAGAAACAAAAACAAAAGAAGAAGGTAAATTTTTATTTGTTAGGTAAATATTAATTCAGTATAAGGATATGTTCCACGTGCACATTCAAATAAAAAAAGATTACATTGCAATTTAACTTAAATCTAAGAGGCAATACTAGCCTTGCATATAAAAATGAACTTGACGTGCTGTGAAGACGTTTTTAATTTTTGAGAAGACATATAGTATGAATGTAACATATAGCACAGACCACCTTCAGACATCTCTTACCCAACTGGACTCCAGGACAAAAAAAGTTTAAAAACATGAGATACAATACCAAGCAATGTAAATCAAAGTTGAAAAAGTTTATAGCATTTCTAATTATTCATATTTATATACCTGTGGCATTTTTATTTGATGTTACTTCTTCAGCAAATAAATTGCTCATGTTAATAATTCATTATTAAAAAGTCATTAAAATAATAAAGAGCAAATATTTTCTTTACGCTTCTACAGTCATTATTTCATTTCCTTCTCATATCTGGTTTAGGTATTTTGTTTATTTGTATAGGCCTAATAGAGACAGAAAACAATAATCTGTAGAGCTGAGAAATAATTCTCCATACTAGTAAAGCAAATTTTGTCCTTTTAAGTCTCAACACATACCTACAATTCTATATGAAAATGTTATTTTAGAGTAGTACTAAGAATAAACATATATCATTTACTTATATTTTCCATTAAAATGGCAGAGTGATTCCAACATATTTAAACCTTTTTAAATGATCCTCCCGATGCTCACTTTCTTCATATTCCATTATTGAAAAAAAAAAGGAAGAAGCTGTTATTAAGATAAAGGTAAGGCATGTACATGAAGTATATATACCCTGTTGCCGCCGAGTCAATTCCGACTCATAACAACCCTATAAGACAGAGTGAAACTGGCCCATAGTGTTTCCAAAGAGCACCTGGTGGATTTGAACTCTTAACCACTACGCCACGAGGGTTTCCAAAATATATATAGAGGGCGAGAAGATAAAAATGACTCCAGAGTTTAAGATTCATCATTTTACGACACAAGGAGGAAACAGTCATACTGGCTATGGAGCGCTGATTTTTGTCTATTTTATATTTGTTTTATTCTCTTTTGTGATATTTTCACCAATTTACCCTGCTAATAGTATGTCTTTATAGAGATGCTCCCATTAAACTATACTAGTGCTTCTAACACTTTTAGTGCTTCTAAGACGGGGGTATGTGTCAGCAAAATAAAATATGCCCTGGTACACATATAGCCACAAGGATACAGCTTATTTCTTCAGTATTAGGTTTCTATTATCTGGGTATGAAGTAAAGCAACATATAACACAGAATTCCTAAGAAAATAAAAATGATATATAATCTTGCTAAAATTACATTGGACAAATGCAGCTGTATTATTGCCTTGACTGTATTTAAACATTTAAAAGAAAAAAGATTTTAGAGATGAGTAATGTTTTTCTATAAAGCAAAAAGTATATTTCCTTCAAAGTTAGTATTGTTTTTCCAAAACTTGTACAATCACAGTCATCTATCAATTATCAATTTAGTCTGATGTGAATCAGACTCATTTTTTTTGCATTTCTATAGACTGAATATTAACAATTTGATGTGCTAGTTATTCTGTGATGGTTCTCAAAAAACATTTTTAAAGTGACTGAACAAGCTGTCACAACTAGTGAGATGAAAGACTGTATTTAAGGGCCTTTCCTCAAGAAATCAAACCACACCTGTGAAAAGTTTGGGTTTCTGTTTTTTTCCTGAATGTTCTTTTTTCTCTGTGGGCACTAAATTAATTCTCTTCACGGTCTTGTTTGTTGGCTGTAATATTAAAACAAAAGTAGCATTAATTAAAGATAGCTCCCTTGTAGGAGAAGCCACAAAGGAATTTTTTCTCCCTTTAAAAACTTTTTTTTTTTTTTTTTAGCATTAACTCAAACTGGTGCTTGCCTACAGTGAGAGATTGCTCAAAATGAACATTGCCTCTTGTTATAATCTGACAAACGCATTAGAAACCATACATTTTATATGAAAATACGTTAAATTACAAACATTTGTAAGAAGGATGAAACTGTGGTGATTAAAAAGAAAGGAAGGGTCAGTATTTTCAATTTGGAATTTAAAATGACATTTTTAAGTGTTTTCAATCATACAGTAATAAACTTGCAGATTGTTGTAACTAGCATTTCAAAAAATATAACTCATCCCTTAAAGAGATTAAATTCTGGGATGGCGCTGAAGGACACTAAATCAAAATCAAACTCTTTCCATCAAGTCGATTCTGACTCATAGCAACCCTATAGGACAGAGTAGAGCTGCCCCATAGGGTTTCCAAGGAGTGGCTGGAGGATTTGAACTGCCGACTTTTTTGGTTAGCAGCAGAGATCTCAACCACTGCACTACCAGAGCTCCTGGTGAAGAGAAATCCTCCTAGTGGACAGAGCTTGAGCTTGAGCTGCACGCATTTTTCTTTTTGCCTAGCAAGGTGGCCAAAAGTAGAAATGTATGCCAATTCATAGACGTGCTAATGGTCTTACTGGATGGACAGAGACCTCAATATCAAAGTGTAAGTATCACCCAAAGACTTGAGTATCTTTTTTCTGGGGAAAGGCTTAGTTTGTTTTTTGGTAGGCAGGATGGTTGTAATTTGTAAGTGGAGGTATGACTTTGTTATTGTCTGTATTTGTAGACTAAGTATGGTTTAAGGAGATGTGTCTGAGTGTCAAGTTGACAAGGGATTATGTGTCAACTTGGCTGGGCTAAACTGTTCCTCAGAATTGTCTCTCTCATATTGGATAAGACGGTCTACCAAATATATTGTTAAAGTTGGAGGCTAAGAGGAATCAGCAGCCATTCTGTAGCTAGCATACACACAGCTTATCCCAGTTATTCACTTATTTAAGCACTTCAATAAGAGGATGTTCTGGATAAAATTAAAGTGCCTAATCAGTTGACTTAAAAGAGATTATCCTGAGTGGGCCTGACTTAATCAATGGGTGTGTGTGGCCTACCCTTGGTGGGCCAAATTTAATAAATTGAAAGATCTTAAAAGAGGGCTTAGGTCTTCCCTAGTGAGAAAGAGACAGGCTCCCACTGGTTGCAACAGGTTTGGCTAAAGCCCCTGAGTTCTGTGCCTATAAAAGTTGGAGGAACAATTTCTTTACACATTCACATCTACTTCTGTGTAATAAAAAAAAAAAAAAAAATAAACCCCCACTTTATTCATGAAGGAAACCCTGGTGGCATAGTGGTTAAGAGCTGAGGCTGCTAACCAAAAGGTTGGCAGTTCGAATCCACCAGGTGCTCCTTGGAGGCCCTATGGGGGCAGTCCTACTCTGTCCTGTAGGGTCGCTGTGAGTCAGAATCGACTCAACGGCAATGGGCTTTTGGTTTTTATTCATGAAAATTTCCTTGAACAGTCTCCTTAAAGCGATTGTTTTATCTACTCATCCTCTGTAACACCAATTGTCCTATTTGCTGCCATACTTTAAACCCCTGTCATTGTTTAATTAAGTGTTTAAATGATATCTTTTCAAATTCATCAAACACACCAAGGGATGGGTAATTATCATACCTCTTTAATCCCCTCCTGAGCCTAGAGAGTACCATATCCATCTGTACTTTGCTGCAAAAGATTTGTTAATTACTTATTGATAAATTCTAACACATTAATTCATTTCATTGAAGCGATATATTCTGTTTATGGGTTATCAATATAGTAATTGCTTATTTTAATGTTTTCTTGAGTTGTATACTTGATTTCATTATTTTGAGAATACATTTTTATCAAACAATTTACTTCTATATTTTTTAATTTAAATGCTTCTAACATGATTTTCTTAATAAACATGGAAGGTAATTTATTTTCTCTTAAGTTTCATCTAATAGAAATAACATTATTTTTCTTTTAAAGTGCTTGCTATTTATAAAATTATGTAAGTGAAGGAATGAATTCAAGATGAAATCATTGAATTATAAGATACTTAATTCACATATTTTATCTGATATTGATACATATAACTTTTAACAAGTTAGCACATTCTCATTTTCTATATTTATATATATTTTTAGATACTGATATTCAAGAATTTATGGAAGGAAATCTCTTGCTAAATATTAATATCAATGTTCACATCTTAAAACATTCTACTCTACTAAAACAATGACATAAAAAAGGAATGTCATTCCAAGAATTATTACTTAAATAACTTCTGATGAACTTTTTATCATTTTGGAGATTAAAACCAATAGTGAGAAAGCACATGGCAAAACAATTTTAATTTTAATTCTGGGCTCATAAGAGAGATTTCAACTTTTTCTTTTAAATTATGCAAAACATTTTATTTGCCATTTCCCTTTTTTTTCTAGTGTACAGCTTACTGATATCAGCTACTTTTGTCAAGGTGTGTAACCATTTATCCTTAGTCCATACCAATATTCCCATTATTAACAAAAAAAAATTACTACTTCCTAGACAGCAATTTCCCCTCTCCCTCCCACTCCTGCCCCTGGTAATCACTAGTAACCAATGGTCTCTATATAATTACCTATTTTTGTCTTTCATATAAGTGAGTCCATATAATATTTGTCCTTTTGTGATTGACTAATTTCACTCAGCATAATGTCTTCAAGTTTCATTCCTGTTGTAGCAAGTATCCAGGCTTCATTTTCTTTAAGGCTGAAAAGTATTCCATTATATGTACGTACCACATGTTGTTTATCCATTCAAGCATTGATAGGCACCTGGAATATTTCCACCTTTTTACTATTGTTAATAATGGTGAAGTGAACATCAGTGTACACATGTCTGTTTGTATCATTATTTTTAGGTACCTAGTGTCTGCTCCCATAAAGACTTCAGCCTTGGAAACCATATAGGGCAGTTCTATTCGGTCCTATGGATCACTGTGAGTCAGAATCAACTCAACAGCAATGGGTTTTGTTTTTGTTTTTTAGGGTGTATGCCTAGGAACGGGGGCCCTGGTGGCACAGTAGTTAAGCGTTTGGCTGCTAACCAAAAGGTTGTTCCTTGGAAACCACATGAGGCAGTTCTACTCTGTCCTGTGGGACCACCATGAGTCAGAATGGACTCAATGGCAATGGGTTTGGTTTTACTTTTTCCTTTTTTTTTTTTTTTTTTATATCTAGGAATGGATTTGCTAGGTCATATAATAGTTCTATTTCTAAATTTTTGAGGAATCATCATATTATTTTTCTACAACGGTTGTACTATCACCATTACCACCAGCAGTGGATAATGGTTCAGATCTCCCATATCTTCAGCAACATTCGTTTTCTGCTTTTTATGATCATAACCATTCTAGCAGGAGTGAGGTGGTATCTCACAGTAGTTTTGATTTGCATTTCTCTAAGGGCTAATGCCCATAAGCATCTTCACGTGTGTTTGTTGGCCACTAGAGTATCTTCTTTGGTGAAGAGTTTGTTCATGTCCTTTGCTCATTTTCTGATTCAGCTATTTGTCTTTCTGTTGTAAGTTGTAGAAGTTTTATATATATTTTGGATATTTGACCCTTTTCAGATACATTATTCCCTAAGAATTTATCCTAGTCCATATATTGTCTTTAATTCTTTTGATAAAGTGGTTTGATGAACATAAGTATTTAATTTTTTCAGAACCCAGTTGTATATTCTATCTTCTGCTGCTCCTGCATTTGCAGTTATGTTTCATAATTTATCGTTAAAAAAAAAAAAAAAGACCCCATACATTTGCCCCTATGTTTTCTTCCAAAAACTTTATGTTTTTAGTTTAAGGATTTAAATCTTTGATCAGTTTTGAATTAGTCTTTGTCTATGGTGTTTTTTTTTTATTATTATTGTGTTAGATATGGATTCTGCTTCATTTTTCTGCATGTGGTAATCCAGTTTTGCTATCACCATTTTTTGAACGGACTGTTCTTTCCTCATTGAATGGACTTAGCACCTTTGTCAAGATCAGTTGACCGTAGATGTGTGGTTTTATTTCTGGGCTCTCAATTCTGTTCCATTGTTCTGTCCTATCATTAAACCAGATCCAGGCTGTTGTGATCACTGTAGCTGTATAGTATTTTTTTTAAAGTTGGGAAGTGTGAAGCCTCCTACTTTGCTCTTCTTCAAAAATTGGTTTGGCTATTTGGAGTTTCTCTCCTTAATATATAAAGTTAAGGATTGTTTTTTCCATTTCTGTAAAAAATGCTGTGGAAAATTAGATAAGGATTGTGTTGAATTCATAGAGTGTTTTGGGTAATGTCGACATTTCCACAATATTAAGTCTTCCAGTCCATAAACATGGGATATCTTTCCATTTATTTAGGTCTGTTTTAGTCTCTTGCAGCAGCATTTTATAGTTTTTATTGTATAAGTCCTTTACCTCCCTGGTTAGATTTATTCCTAGATATTTTATTCTTTCAGGTACTATTGTTTATTTGTTTTCTTGATTTCCCTTTCTGATTTATCACTGCTGGTATACAGAAACTCACCTGATTTTTGTGTGTTTGTTTCATACCCCGCAAATTTGCTTAATACTTCTATTAGTTCTAGAAAATTTCTTGTGGATTCTTTGGGGTTTTCTAAAATCATACCACCTACAAATAGATTTGTTTTGCTTCTTCCTTTCATGAAAGATCAATATTTTATTTGTATTGAAATATAACACTAATGAACTGTGCAAAAAACATTAGGTATTACCTGTTTGTACTCCCACCAGCAGCATATGAGTTTTCCAGTTTTTCCAATGAAAATAAATTTCTATTTTTGTGAAGTTCAATATATTACATATACAGGGCTTGTACATTTTGTGTTCTAGAAGAAAAATATTTTCAATAGTCCCAATGTAACAAAAATGTATTATCTTTTATTTTAGAACCCTTACGGTTTTATATTTTGCAATTAATTTTCTGACATCTGGAATTAATGTTTATCTGTGGTATGATGTAGAAAAAAAAAATTGATGTAGAAGTCAAGGTTAATTTTTCCGTATGGGTTTCTAATTTATCCCGATGATTGAAAACTTAGTGCTCCCTTGCTGCACCATGCCAACTTTGTATTAAATTAAAAAATCATACTTGCAAAAGTCTTTTAGGAATCTCTCTTGTGCCAATGCCCTAGGACTTTTTCTATATTCCTAAAATAAGTCTTGATATTTGATGTTTCATAGAATAAAAATATAAAAAGTTTTTTAAAACAAAACTTTGCTCTTATTTATGTTTATCTGGTATTCTTAACATTTTAAATTCTATATAAATTTAAAAGAATGTGTCAAGTACCAAAAACAAATCTGTTGGGATTTCACTGAAACTCCAGATCAATTTGGGGAGTGTTTTTAATCTTTATGTTTCTAAGTTTGCCAATCAATTAACATGTCATACCTCATATATCTCCATACGTTTAGGTCTTTAATTACTCTCAGAAATAAGCTTCTTTTCTCTGGTATGATATCTCTGTGTGTGTGTGTACAAAATGTGGTGAAAAACATGTGAAATTGTTCAAGATAGATTACTAAGTAAATACAATTAAGCCCGTGTGAAGCTTTCTTACAGTAAACCCATGCATGCCTTGTTTATTAATCCACCCCTCTAAACATTTAGTTTGCTTATTATATTTTTGAACATGTGTGGTAGGATAAAAACAACCAAGACGTCTGTGTCCTAATCTCTTGAACCTGAGAATGTTACTTTATGTGATGAAAGAACTTTATAGATTTGATTATGTAAGAAATTTAGGTGGGGAGATTAACCTTGATTATCTGGATGGACCCAATGTAATCATCACAGAGGACGGAATCAGAGAAAGGCAGGAAATTAGAGACACGTGTTACAAGTGTGATGACTGAAGCAGAGAAACATTTAAGGAATGTCATCACAAAACAAGAAATGACAGCAGCTTCTAGAAGTTAAAAGAGACAAGGAATGGATTCCCCCCTCAAGCTTTCAGGAGGAACCAGCCCTTATGACACTTTGACATTAGCCCAGTGAATGGATTTTTGGCTTCTGGCCTCAAGAAACCTAAGAGAATAGACTGCTGTTTTAAGCCACCAAGTTTGTGGTAATTTGTTACAGCAGCCATAGAAAATTAATACAACAGCAACTGTTATAACCTCTTCTATTTTCTCCAGGTTTTCTTCAAATACTTTTGTAATTTTATTATTTAAAGTTATATATTTTATCTCTTTGAAACTTTTCTATCTTGCAATACTAACAAAACTACATTCTTTATGTCTGTGTGTATGTATGTTATGTATATATTTTTTCTCTTTATTTTTATTTTGAACTATTTTTATTTATCTATTAAGGTCTCAGTTGAATTTTTTAATTTTTAAAGCTTGTGGTAGTTTCTTTTCTGATAAGCCTAGTCCTCCTCTTGGTTGTTTTTTTCAGACTTTTTTTATACCCTTGCTTTATTTCTTCTGCTTTTCCAAAAATTCTACTGGAATTTTCACTACAATTATCATATTTTTCTATAATTTATATTTTTGTTAGTTTCAAACATATATGGCCATGTTTATTATCTTTCCTGTTTTATTCAGTTTTTTCCCTACATTGATATTTTTTAAATATATATAGTAAATATACTTTTATGATCTGTAACTGACAATTCTATTTGGATTGTATTTTACTAAACTTTAAAAATCCCTATAAAACACAAGGTATATATGAAATAAATATTCTTTAAATTAATTTTGATTGAATTGTGGGCATTTTTGTTGTCTTCTTTTGTTGCTTTAATCGTTGTTGTTTTCCTATGGAATCTCATGGTGCCTTGCTTTCTTACCTTTTTGTTTATTTGTTTGCTTTTGAGCTGTTTGTGTGCTGATACTCTCTGGAGCATTAACTCTAGAAATTCCTGAGTGATATAGGATCACCTGAAGATAGAAATTGTTTTTGACTCCTCCAGGAAGCTGATGGCATAAACACTCTAGAAACACTTTGAAATAAAATCTTATATATCTGAGTTTTCAGACATCACAATTAGTGTGACTTTGGGTTCAAAACCTGGATGAAAGCTAAGCTTACCTGGTGGCTACATGCTCTAAGGGAAGAGATACTTATTTTGTTCTTCTCACTCAAGACCAGTGTGGGCAACTTTTTCCTATCCTGGTACACTTGGTTAATTTTCAGTAACTCCTTTCGATGATGATTTCTTCTTTGTGCATACATCACTGGGCAGACTACCACTGCCTCAGGCAAGCCTTAGATTTTGTCTTCTCTTCCCTGCATTTATAAATATTTCAAAACAGAAGATAAAAGTTATTACAGATTAGAGTTTTCCCTCAGAGTAAATATCAGTTTTGGATTTAATTTTTCTCTTTGGCTTTCTGACTTCTCTTCTTTTCTTTTTTGCCTTCTTATGTTTTCCCTTGTATTCTGCCTTCCAAAGTATTTCTAGTGATTTGTTGGGTAAATTTTGAGTATTCAAGTAAATATACTGATTGATACAGAAATTTTGCATTAATTATTGAAGTTTTGTGATATTTTAAGTTATTTTAAAAACTTGACGGATTTCAAGGTACAATTCAATCAAAATTAATTTAAAGAATATTTATTTCATATATACCTTGTGTTTTATAGGGATTTTAATCTTTTTTTTTTTATATACCTTGTGTTTTATAGGGATTTTAAAATTTAGTAAAATACAATCCAAATTCCCAGGTTTGGGACTTAGAGAAACATTTCTTTTCATTCTCACCCTAACTCTAGTGAGCTGAGTGAAATAATGCCAATAAAGTTCTGAGTGTAATGTGTGCAATATAGTAGTATTAGAGAACAGAAAAGCAATCATTGAAAATGATGGTTCTGATGATGATGATTGCTATTATTATGAGAGAAAATTATTTTATTATTTCCTTGCATTTTGTCTTTATATCAACTATGTAAAATAGATTGGGTAGGTATAATTGCTCCCATTTTATAGATTATTACGCTGCTATTTCAGCTCCCTCTAATTTAAATATCTGGTAAATGAGAGAACTAAACTTCCAAGCCAGACACACTTTTTTCACAAGTTTAAATTGCTGTTGTTTTCTTTTTACTGCAATATAACTACTTTTAAGCATATTTATTGTTACTCTAAGACTATTGGTAATGAAAATGTTATCATTACAAGACAACAAGGGTGACAGATTAGATAGAACCTCAGAACAATAATCTGATATGTTTGCCTACAAGCTTTACAATCATGTACTTTGCATTATTTATAATAGAGCTTAATGTTATAATAAAAGACTTCAAGTTACAATTTCTTCAGTTATGTGCAAGTTTGCTCTTTTTACATATAACAGTCCAGAGGTTATCAGTACAGTTAGGGAGCTATTTACAGACCCAGATTTATTTGTGGAATTATGCCACCACTCCCTACAATGATGTCCTTGTCTGGATGACCAAAAATGGCTCATCTTCTCATCTACGTCCCAAAATATATTTGTGGATTTGTCTAGTTCTAATTTTAGTATAAAATTGTGCTTCATGTATTTTGAAACTATTGATAGTTTCTTACATCATTAGGGTTGTTATGGCTTCTTGGAGAAGTTACATTATCATTACACAATATCCCTCTTTGTTTCTTCTGGTAATCTTCTTTGTTCTGGAGTTTATTTTGTCTGACATTAACAGAGCATACTTTTGATTAGTGTTTGATTGATATGTCTTTCTCCACGCCTTTACTTTTAAATATGTCTATATTTAAAATGGGTGCCTCTTTGACAGCATATAGTGGGTTTTGTTTCTTATCCAATCTGAAAATATGTCTTTTTGTTGGTTTCTTTAGGTTAGTAGTCAGCAAAGTATGCCCATGGGCCAAATGTGGCCCTCCACATGGTTTTGAAAATAAAAAGTTTGACTGGAATAGAGCCACATTAATTCATTTTGATATTGCCAACGGCTCCTTTTCTGCTGGAGTTGAATAGTTGCTGCAGAGACCATTTGGTCCACAAAGCCTAAAATATTTACATCCTTGCACTGTACAGAAAAAGTTTGTAGAATCATGTTTTAGAAAATTCACATTGAATTGAATTGGTATATAGCTGGAATACCATCAGTCACCTTGCTAGCTTTGTTCTATTTTAACACTTTATTTCATTTTTTCTTATTTGATGCTTTTTCTTTAATTGTACTTTTTCATATTATTCTATTTTTATCTACTTTTTGACTAAGTATATAAACCTCTTTTTAAATGTTTTGGTTAGCTGAACTAGGGTTTTCAATATACATTTTTAAATACCTGGTTTGATCTACAAATAATAATATACTACTTCACATGTAGTATAAGCATCATATAAGATTGTATTTCCAGTTTCTCCCACTTTTTGCCATGTTTTCATTCATTTTACTTTTGTATATGCTATAAACACAGAATATATAGATACAATTTTGTCAATAATGTTTTAAAGCAATGGAAAAGAAAAATAAATTTAATTTTATCTTTATTCCATTTTCTGTGCTCTTCATTTCTTTATGTAAATTCATATTTTACTCTGGTATCATATTCTTTTGCAAGAACTTCCTTTTACATTCTTTGTAGGGCAGGTCACTTCTTCAGGACACTTTTCTCATTGCTGCTTGAAAGATATTTTAGGTAGATATAGAAATGAGTTGGCAGGTTTTTTTTTTCTTTTCTTTTTTTCAGTGTTATAATGACATCAATCCATTGCCACAATAATTTACACCTATGTTTTCTTCTAAGAGTTCTATAATTTTAGCTCTTGCATTTTGATCTCTATCTACTTTGACTTAATTTTTACATATTGTGTAAGTCAGGGGTCCAACACCATTCTTTTGCATGTGGATATCAAATTGTTTTAGCACCTGTTGATAATGTGACTATTCTTCCTATTTGAATTGCTTTGGAATTGTTGCCAAAAATCAGTTGACCATGGAGTCATGGGTTTGTTTCTGGATTCCTGATTGTATTCTGAATTATGTGTGTATCCTTATGCCACTAACACAGTGTTGATTACCATAGCCTTTTAGTAAGTTCTGAATTCAAAAAAATGCAAGATGTCCAACACGTACTTCTTTTTCCAGATTTTTTTTTTTTTTTTTTTGTATATCTGTGTTCTTTGCATTTCCATGGGAATTTTGAGGTTCAGGTTTTCAATTTATGCAAAAAAAAATCTTGAATTTTGTTAAGCATTGCTTTGATTCTGTAGATCAAATTGGAAACTATTATCATCTTACCAATATTAACCTTCAAATAAATGAATAAGGTAAGCCTTTCCATTTATTCATCCTCTCTTTTTCTTCTAATTTCTTTCAATGATGCTTTGTAATTTTTAGTGTGTAAATCTTGCTCTTCTGTTAAATTTATTTCTAAATATTATATTCTTTTTAATGTTATTGTAAATAATTTTTTTCAGTTTAATTTTCAGATGTTTAGTGCTAGTGTATACACATGCAACTGATATTTCTATACTGATCTGTGCCTTGCAAAATTGTTGAACTTGTTGATTAGCTCTAGTAGTTATTTGTGGGTGTTTCTTATTATCTTCTAGATACAAAATTATACCATCTACAAGTAGAGTTACTTTTACTTCTTCCTTTTCCATATGGGTATCCTTATTTATTTTTCTTGTGCATTTGTCTGGGGTAGAACCTCCACTACAATGTTGAATAGAAGTAGCCAGAGTAGACATTCTTTTCATGTTCCTGATCTTGAATACATGTTCCTCAGATTATTGCAAGACTTTGGTTTATCTTCAGAGTTGTGAAAAAGTTGCTTCAGACATTTTTTCCCCCCAGTGGTTTCATTGCTTTTATGGGGAATATAATTTTTGAAGCTGTTTACCCCAATATTTTTGCTAACATCTGATAAATCAGATTTATGTTTAGAAATGGGCACAACCTTCCATCTGTGGGGTTGTTATTGTGGAAGTTTTAGCTAATTTAATTCAGAGTTGGGCTTGCTTTCATATTTTTGTTGTTGTAGTTATGATTAACTTCAATGTATTTCAAGGTTTAATATGTTTTTGTTTATGATGGAATTTTGTTTACCCTAGAGCAATATCACACCATGTGTCTGTCAGTTTGTCCTACTGTGGTGTGTGTGTGTTGCTGTGTTACTGGAAGCTTTGCCACCGATATTTTAAATACCAGCAGGGTCACCGTTGGTGGACAGGTTTCAGCTTAGCTTCCAACTAAGACAGACTAGGAAACAGGACCTAGCAATCTAATTCCAAAAAAAATTGGCTACAGAAAGCCTTATGAATAGCAGTGGAATATTGTCTGATTTAGTGCCAAAACATGTATCCCTCAGGTTGGAAGGCACTCAGAAGATGATTGGGAAGGAGCTGCCTCCTCAAAGTAGAGTTGACCTTAATGATGTGGATGAAGTCAAGCTTTTGGACCTTCATTTGCTGATGTGGCCTGACTGAAAATGAGAAGAAACAGCCCTAAACATCCATTAATAATCAGAACATGGAATGTATGAAGTACGAATCTAGTAAAATTAGAAGTCATCAAAGATGAAATGGAATGCATAAACATCAATATCCTAGTCATTAGTGAGCTGAAATGGACTAATAATGACCATTTTGAATCAGACAATCATATGGTCTACTATGCCAGGAATGACAAATTAAGAGAATGGCATAGTGTTCATCATCAAAAAGAACATTTCAAGATCTATCCTGAGTACAACACTGTCGGAGATAGAATAATATCTATACGACTACAAGGAAGAACAGTTAATAAGACTATGATTCAAATTTATGCAGCAACCACTAAGGCCAAAGATGAAGAAATTAAAGATTTTCACCAACTTCTACAGTCTGAAATTGATCGAACATGCAATCAAGATGCATTGATAATTACTGGTGATTGGAATGTGAAAGTTGGAAACAATGAAGAGGGAACAGTGGTTAGAGGCATGCCCTTGCTAATAGAAATGACACTGGAGATCATATGATAGAATTTTGCAAGACCAAAGACTTCTTTACTGCAAATGACTCTTTTCAACAACATAAACGGCAACTATACACAAGGATCTCTCCAGATGGAGTACACAGGGATCAAATCGACTACATTTGGGAAAAAGAACATGGAAAACCTCAATATCATCAGTCAGAACAAGGCCAGGGGCTGACTGCAAAACAGACCATTAATTTCTCATACGCAAGTTCAAGCTGAAGTTGAAAAAAATTGGAATAAGTCCACAGGAGTCAAAGAAGGACCTTAAGAATATCCCACCTGAATTTAGAAACCATCTTAAGAATAAATTTGATGCATTTAACATTAATGACTGCAGACCAGATGAGTTGTGGAATGACATCAAGGACATCATACATGAAGAAAGCAAGAGGTCATTAAAAAGACAGGAAAGAAAGAAAAGAGCAAAATGGATGTCAGAAGAGACTCTGAAACTTGCTCTTGAACATTGAGCAGCTAAAGATAAAGAAGAAATGGTGAAGTAAAAGAGCTGAACAGAAGATTTTAAAGGGCAGCTTGAGAAGACAAAGTATCATAAGAAAATGTGCAAAGACCTTGAGGTAGAAAACTGGAAAGAAAGAATACACTTGGCATTTCTCAAGTGAAAGAACTGAAGAAGAAATTCAAGCCTGAAGTTGCAATATTGGAGGATCCTATGAGCAAAATACTGAACAGCTCAGGGAGCAACGAAAGAAGATGGAAGGGATACACACAGTCACTGTAACAAAAAAAGAACTGGTCGACGTTCAACCATTTCAGGAGGTAGCATATGATCAAGAACCAAAGGTCTGAAGGAAGAGGTTCAAGCTACACTGAAAGCATTGGCTAAAAACAAGGCTCCAGGAATTCATGGAATACCAATTGAAGTGTTTCAACAAACGGATGCCACACTGGAAGTGCTTGCTCATCTACCTAAAGAAATTTGGAAGACAGCTACCTGGACACCTGATTGGAAGAGATCCATATTTGTACCCATTCCAAAGAAAAGAGATCCAACAGAATGCAAAAATTATCGAACAATACCATTAATATCACACACAAGTAAAATTTTGCTGAAGATCATTCAAAAGTGGCTGCAGCAGTACATAAACAGGGAACTGCCAGAAATTCAAGGTAGATTCAGAAGAGGACACAGGAAGAAGAATATTATTGCTGATATCAGACAGATGCTGGCTGAAAGCAGAGAATACCAGAAAGATGTTTACCTGTGTCTTATTGACTACCCAAAGGCATTCAGCTGTGTGGATCATAACAAATTATGGACACTGTTGCAAAAAATGGGAATTTCAGAGCACTTAATTGTGCTCTTGAGGAACCTGCACTTAAACCAAAAAGCAGTCGTTCCAACTGAACAAGGCGAAACTGTGTGGTTTAAAGTCAGGAAATGTGTGAGTCAGTGTTGTATCCTTTCCCATACTTATTCAATCTGTATGCTGACCAAATAACCAAGAAGTTGGACTATATGAAGAAGAAAATGGATCAGGATTGAAGGAAGGCTCATTAGCAACCTGCTATATGTAGATGACACAACCTTGCTTGCTGAAAGAGAAGAGGACTTGATGCACTTACTGATGAAGATCGAAGACCACAGCATTCAGTATGGATTACACCTCAATAAAAAGAAAACAAAAGTCCTCACAAATGGACTAATAACATCATGATAAATGGAGGAAAGTTTTGAATTTGTCAAGGATTTCATTTTAATTGGATCCACAATCAAAGCCCATGGAAGCAACAGTCTAGAAATCAAATGATTCATCGCATTGGACAAATCTGCAAAAGATCTCTTTAAAGTGAAACCATGGCATTTTCCATCGCCTCATATGCATGTGAATGCTGGACAATGAATAAGGAAGACCAAAGAAGAATTGATGCCTTTGAATTATGGCATTGGGGAGGAATATTGAACATACCATGGATTGCCAGAAAAATGAACAAACCTGTCTTGGAAGAAGTACGGCCCAAATGCTCATTAGAAGCAAGGATGGCCAAACTGTGTCTCACATAATTTGGACATGTTATCAGGAGGGACTAGTCCCTGTAGAAGGACATCATGCTTGGTAAAGTAGAAGGTCAGCAAAAAAGAGGAAGTCCCTCAATGAGGTGGGTTGATATAGTGGCTGCAACAATGGACTCAAACATAGTGATGATTGTGAGGATGACACAGGACCAGGCAGTGTTTCATTGTGCTGTACATAGGGTCACTATGCATAGGAATGGATACCATGGCACCTAACAACAACAGCATAGTAATACCTGTTCAATTCAGTTTTATTTGTTCCCTTTATGTTGTTTCTTTGTTATTTGCCCACTGTTGTTATGCTCCTGTTTCTCTCACAGCATTATTTTCTGGGTACTTATAATTTGAAAACCCTATGGAGCAGTTCTCCTCTGCCTATTGGGTTGCTATGAGTTATAATCGACCTGATGGCAATGGGTTAATTTATAATTTGAAGTTTGTTAACTTGAAAGTAGTTGAGGTAAAAAGTGTAGACTCAATTTTTCTGACTAAGTGTTAGTCTTAGCCTCATCATATCCTTGAGTGTTGAAGGTGTGTCCTCAGTTTTTAGCCACTCTCCATTTGTCAGGGCCTTAACTCATAATCCTTTCCTATTTCCTGATAGTAGCTTATTTTCCCCCTTCTCTTTAAGCTGCAATGAGTTTTCACTGTTCCCCTAAGGCCAACAATGCTTATTGCCCTCCTCACAGTTTGAGACTTTTGTTCCATAGTGGAGCCCTAGTCGTGCAGTGATTAAGTGCTGGGCTGCTAACCCAAAGGTCTGTAGCCATGGGAGAAAGACGTGGCAGTCTGCCTCCATAACGATTTACAGCCTGGAGACCCTACAGGGCAGTTCTACTCTGTCCTACAGCGTCGCTGGTTTGGTTTAGAGCAGAGAGATATCTTCTGAGATTCAAGAAGAAAGAGCATCAAAGAGAGTTTGTTGTTGTGTGCAGTGTATTAAATTGTAATAAAATGCATCTTTGTTTTTTTTTATTTACATAGATTAAATAGGTATGTAATACATATATAATTTTTAGTGTATAAGTCTTGTATCTCTGTTAAATTTATTTCTAAATACTTCATTCTTATAGTCAAATATATATATATGTTTCCTCCTGGATATTTAAAGAAAATTGTTAACCTCATATATGGATGACCCCAATACTCTGGCTTGAAGCTAGTCTATGTAGAAGAATTCTTTGACCCCAAACATTGATTTTCTAATAAAAAATTTTCTTATTCATGGAACATACTATGCTTCCAAATCTTATATGATTTACTATTGTCCAAATTCTGTCATGAAATTAATATATAATTACATTAGAAATTACATTTTCTGTATGTCTTGTGTCAGATGCTGTGCATACATTATCTTCTTAAGTCTCATTCAAGCACTTAAGGAATGTATTATTTATTAATCCCTCTGTAGGATTAGAATCAATAAATTGCTCTGCAAGTAGAAAATAGATGAGATACTAAAATTCAAGGTTTCCTGATGCTAAAATCCAAAGTTCTTCCCCCTTTTTCATGCTTCCTCTCCATCATATAGTTTCTTTTATCCATGGAAAAATTAAAAAAAAAAAAAAGGATTTCCGATGTGTTGCCTCTGTATATAATAAATGCATTTTATTGTTTCATTGGATGAAACTTTGGTGAATTTGGGAATGAATAAGTAGCCAAGTAGCAAGGAACTATTGATTGGTGTATAATGAATATTGGCATTGTGATTTTGAAAATGTATTGACAATTATTGTTAATAGTGGTCACTTATGTAGTTATTACCCATTTTTCTTGCTATATAACTTCTTCCTTTCATTCAGTAAAGTAGTTATAAAAAAAACCAAAACCCCATTGCCATCAAGTCACTTCCGACTCACAGAGACCCTATAGGACAGGGTAGAACTGCCCCATGGAGCTTCCAAGGAGCGCCTAGTGGATTTGAACTGCTGACCTTTTGGTTAGCAGTCATAGCTCTTAACCACTATGTCACCAGGGTTTCCAACTTAGTTATAAGTTAAGAAAATTTTATTCGTCAGCAAGGACATTTCACGTTACCTTGCTGAAGCAAAGCTGTATTACATGGAGTATTAAGTACAAAGGACTGAGCTCAGACTTAATTTTATCATGTACTCAGTAGATATGCAATTATAAATAGCCTCTTTGCAGTATAGCAAATTATGATTTTCATCAAAGATGATTTCAATAAAGCATCAACATGTTTTGAGCTTATCATTTGGTTTGGATAACAAAAACATATGAAAGAATGAAAACAGGCATTTAATCACGGTTGTATTATTAATAAAAGAGAATTCAGAGAGTTTAAAAATTAAAGTATGTCACAGCCATTATCATTTTTAGCACCCACTTGAAAGACTGAAAATCTGTGGAGTCATAATCTGTAAACTGAGTGTCTTCTACATGTAACAAGAAACCCGAAATCCTGGAGACATTTTTCAACACTGTTTTAATATTTCTCCTTATATAAAAGAGCAGCTACAATTGTGCACGTGGATAAAGCAAGCACCCAGGAGAGGATGTTTTAAAATGACACCTCTGTTGTAAAAGGAATGACCTAAAGACATATATTTGAAATGCTTTAAAATCTTAAGTCGATCAGAGATTTAGGGGAGCTTAGCTAGAGAATCTAGTTCAGAAAATTATTGGCTTAGGTGCAATGAAACCCCATCTTGAGTTTTAATTTTGGATTAGATTCTGATGTAGATCAGACTGCTGCTGCAGAACTCACCCGCTGAGTGAATACTACTCCGTGTGCTCAGCAATCACCACCAGCCCACAAAGTGCGGAAAGGCACTATTTTTTTTAGATTATTGAACTTTCGTTTTTTCACACCTCCTTCACATGCAGCTGGAGTGGCTTAAAGTCTCAGTAATAGGTTTGATTCATTGCTGCCGCTCTGTACACTCAGTATTCATATTTTTAGATTTCACTAACAGGAACGAAACGTATAAGGAGTTCATGTATTTCAGAAAGCATTTTATATTATCATTGATCCTTTAAAAATGTTTAATTTTCTTGCTAAAGATATTCTTAATTGAAAGAAAAAAATAACTTCAGCAGTCAATCATTCTTAGTTTTAAGAGCGGCCAAGCAGTGGTCATACACACACGCACACACACACAAACATACATTTACATTTTCTTCAAGAATCTCTCTCAGTGGTGACAAATTAATAATGAATAATACTATTCTGAAAAAATGAAGCAGTATACTCTAAAGATAAATACATATCATACATGTACATATAAAAGCATTTTGAATTTCGTATTTTATATATATGTGTGTGTAATATGTTGTACACTCATGTATAGGGCACACTTTTATGTTGTACACATAAAATGTCATAAACACATGTATGTTACACACACAAACCACCCCCCCCAAAAAAAAAAACCGTTGCTATCAAGTCTATTCAGACTCATAGCAACCCTATACGACAGAGTAGAATTGCCCCATACAGTTTCCAAGGAGCGGCTGGTGGATTCGAACTGTTGATACATACATATACATATATATATATGCCGTGTGTGATTATGTGTGTGTGTGTGTGTAAAGAATTCAAATTCCTGTGTTATAGAATCGACATTTAAATGTAGCAACTAATAAAAAAAAAAATCATTATATTGATTCTAACCTCAGTCATCTCTGAGTATATACATACCTATACAGATGGGGTCGCTATAAGTCGGAATTGACTCGATGGCACTGGGCTTGGTTTTGGTATACAGATAGAAACACTGAATTAACTTCAGGAAGGAAAAAAACAATATGTATATAGTACTTTCTTTTGTATCACAATTTATTGACTCTATAAATGTAAATATTTTTCAAAGTTAAAATTGAATAGGATAACCTCGGTACAAACATTAGTGATTACATTTTTCTCTGGCAAAATGCACTCATTGGTATTATGCAGATTTTGTGTCTTCATGATGCATCCATAATTTATCTTCTACAAATCATTAGGACTGCAGGCTTTCCTAACGATTTCATTTAAACATTAAATTTTCATTCCTTTTAGAAGACCTATATAAAAATACTGAAAATAAAACTAAACTGGGAGAGTAGTGCTTTTATCTATTTCATCTAGGGAGATACTAATTTAATCATATAAGACTAAGCTAAAATGTTTTATTAGGTTAACAGGTGTGAGCTAAATTACAATATGATATTTTCTACATTCTGTAACTTTTATAGTATGCATTTATATCAAGTATTTTTCACATGTTACTGCATTAAGATGTGCATGGTCAGACTGTGTAAGTTGTATAGTACACTACTTACCCAAAATTTGGTCTAAAAGCCAAGACTAATGATGGCGTGCATAGAGCAAGACGGTATGAAGAGATTTACCACTCATATCATGAGGCTTTTGTGAGGAGAGGAGGGCAGGCTCCCAAGCAAGTCTGAAAATGGTTTGAGAGATCAGAGAGGAGCTTTACTATGAATGGAGGGTAGGGCTGGCACAAGTTCTCCTGCATGGGGAGGGGCTTGAGTGGTTTGGACTTCTCACTGGTACCAAAGTAGGAAACACCCAGGCTGTCTTATGAGCTTACCTATGTGTAGGACAGAAGAGGAGTGATTGGACTTGAAAGCTACCAGTAAAACATTAAAAATGGGCCATTGTTTAGGAAGCAGTGAGTATGTGTTCATGGTGATGGGAAATTTGGCAATGATTGTGAGTGATGGTTGCACAGCATGATGAATGTAATTGATATTCCTGAATCGTACATCTAAAAACGTTGAACTGGCAAGAGTTACGTTATATATATTTTTACAACAATAAAAAATGAGTTGGACTCAATTACAATGTTATCTAAACTAACTGTAAGTGCAATATTATTTATCAAAAACAGAAAGATGAGTTTTTATTTTACTATAAAGAACATTCTTTAAAATTGTTGTTGATCAAAAATTTCCAACTATAGCATTTACAATGAGTAACATAGGATAATGTATGGATTCCATGCGTCATATTTTAAGCAAATTTAGTCAAACGACTGTGTCTACCACTGTGAGACACTCTTTTTAACATAGACAATATGTCTGTCTTGTTCGCTGCCAGTCTGGCATTTTCCAATTTTGTTAAGCATCTCTGAGTTTTGCCTTAAGAAATAAAATTCCATTATTCCACATTCTAACTGGATTTTTACTCTGATCTTATGGCTTCCTTTCAAAGCAGTTAGTAACACTATGCACATTTTCTCTCTCAACCCAGAATGATTTTTGCTGTCTTTTCATGTCTTTGATAGACCTCCTAATAGGATAAAAAATTGCTTTACCTGATGGATATTCACAATGATGTTTCTGCTTCTTCAAGATATGCCAAACATATCTTCTGGCCAGTGCAAAACTTTTAATTTTAATATATAATATATGCAATGTGGAGCCCTGGTGGCATGTCGGTTAAGCCCTCGGCTGCTAACCAAAAGGTCAGCAGTTTGAATCCACCGGCCACTTCTTAGAAACCCTATGGGGCAGTTCTAATCTGTCCTAATGGTGACTGTATTTCGGAATCGACTCGACAACCTTTTTTTTTTTGGTGTATGCTAAAGATTTCTTTTAATTACGTTGTCTAAATATAGGTCTCCCTTGTGGCTCCGTGGTTAAGAGCTTTGCTGCTATGGAAAGTGTCGGCAGCTCAAATCCACCAGTCACTCCTTGGAAACCTTATGGGGCTGTTCTCTGTCCTATAGGCTCGCTATGAGTCAGAATCCACTTGACAACAACAGGTAAATATAAGTTATAGATACATATTTTTAGAAGCCCATAAAAATCAATATTAATTATAATTCTACTATAGCAGGAAAAATTATTTATTTATAAAACTCATTGCCTTCTCCGATTCATATTGGCCTTGTAGGACAGAGTAGAACTGCCACATAGGGTTTCTAAGGAGTTGATGGTGAATTTGAACAACTGACCATTTGGTTAGCAGCCAAGCTTTTAATCACCGGGCCACTAGGGCTCCATTTATATATAGTACCATTATTTTATGTTAAAACTGTCAAAAGTCATGCTGTTGTTGTTAGATACTGTTCAGTTGGTCCACTTCACAGTGACCCCGTGCACAAAAGAACGAAACACTGCCTGGTCCTATGCCATCCTCAAAATTGTTGCTATGTTTGAGCCCATTACTGTAACCACTGTGTCAATCCATCTCCATGAGGGTCTCCCTCTTTTTCACTGACCCTCTATTTCACCAAGCATGATGTTTTTCTCTAGGGATTGGCCCTTCCAGGTAACACATCCAAAGCACATGAGACAAAGTCTCACCGTACTCACTTCCAAGGAGCATTCTGGCTGTACTTCTTCCAAGACAGATTTGTTCATTCTTCTGACAGTCCATGTTATATTCTTTGTCCAAACCATAATTCAAAGGTATAAATTCTTCTTTCATTTTCCTTATTCATTGTCCAGCTTTCATAGGCATATGAGGCCATTGAAAATATCATGGTTTAGGTCAGGTGCACTTTCGTCCTTTTTGTTTTTTAACACTTTAAAGAGGTCTTTTGCACCATATTTGTCCAATGCAATAGATCATTTGATTTCTTGACTGCTGCTTACATGGGCATTGATTGTGGATCCAAGCAAAATGAAATCTTTCACAACTACGAGCTTTTCTCTGTTTATCATGATATTGTTTATTGGTCCAGTTGTGAGGATTTTTGTTTACTTTATTTTGAGGTGTAATTCATACTGAAGGCTGTAGCTCTCAATCTTCATCAGTAAGTGCTTCAAGTCCTCTTCATTTCAGCAAGCAAGGCTGTGTTATCTGCATATTGCAGGTTGTTAATTGGTCTTCCTCCAATCCTGATGCTGCATTCTTCCTCATACAGTCCAGCTTCTTGAATTATTTGCTCAGCATAAAGGTTGAATAAGTATGGTGGAAGGATACACCTTTCCTCATTTTTAATCATGGTTCTTCCTCTTTTTCTGTTCCAACAACTGCCTCTTGGTCTATGTGCATATTCTACCAGAACACACTTAATTGTTCTGGAATTCCCATTTTTCATGATGTTATCCATAATTTGTAATGATTCACACAGTCGAATGCCTTTGCATAGTCAATAAAACACAGGTAAGCACCTTTCTGGTATTCTCTGCTTTCAGCCAAGATCCATCTCACATCAGCAGTGATATCCCTCATTCCACATCCTCTTCTGAATCTGGCTTGAATTTCTGGCAGTTCCCAGACGATGTCCTACTGCAACCATTTGTGAATTATATACAGCAAAATTTTACTTGCCTGTAATATTAATGATTGTGTTCTATAATTTCCTCATTCTGTTGGATCACCTTTCTTTGGAATGGGCACAAATATGGATTTCCTTGAGCTGATTGCCCAGACAGCTTTCTTCCAAATTTCTTGGAATAGATGAATGAATGCTTCCAGAATTGCTTTCATCTGTGAAACATCTCAATTGGTATTCTGTGGATTCCTGGATCCTTGTTTTTCACCAATGCCTTTTTTGCAGCTTGGACTTCTTCCTTCAATACCACTGATTCTTAATCATGTGCTACCTCCTAAAATGGATGAAGGTAAGCCAATTGTACCATACTCTTACATATGTGTGGTCACTCTTCCTGGGAAATTTTGTTCAAAATTAATATACTCACCCTCATTCACTGCTGCTGGAAATGTAAAATGTTACAGCCACTGTTAAAAACAGCTTGTTGGGTTCCTCCAAAAGTTGAACATAGATTTATCAAATAACTTAACAATCCCAAACCTACAGATATACCCAGAAGAAGTGAAAGCAGGAGTGAAAACAGAAACCTGTACAACAATTTTCATTGCAGCACTTTCACAATACCCAGATAGTGGAAACCACCAAAATGTCCATCAGCAGAAGAATGGATAAACAAGATGTGGTATATGCACACAATGGAATATTATTCTTCCATAAAGAAAAATGAAGTCCTGATGCATGCTACAACATGGATGAACCTTAAAACATCATGCTGAATGAAATAAGTTGATGAAAAAAGGACAAATATTACATGATCCCATTTAAAGAAAATCAGCAAATATATAGAAGCCAAATATTATTAATTGTTACCAGGGATGGGAGTGTGGAGGAAAGGGAGAGTTTATGCTTAGGTCTCATTAAGTTTATGTGGTGGAATGATTTGGAAAAGGATAGTGATAATTGATGCACAACTTTCAGAATATAATCAGTGTCACTGAATTGGACATGTAGAAATTATTGACTTGAAATATGTTTTGTTATATGTATTTTCACCATTCACAAAAGCAGTATATACCCATATACATTTCAGAGTAAATTTAGGGAAATATTATTGTCCTTGGGCTTTGTACTGTTGATAAAAATAATTCTAAAATTTTCTTTATTACCTTTTCACCTAAATTGTATTTTTACTTAGCATGAAAGAACTAATACTAGTAGTTCTTGTAGTGGGAGCAGGCATCATTGAATGATCTTTGACTCCTCTCCTCAGGAAGAAAATAATGGGTTAGATGTGGACAGGCTAAAAGAAACTAGAGAATGTTTATGATTTTCAAAATGAGTACACTTCAGGGCAATATCTTGTCTGAAAGCCTGGGAAAGGATAGTACTTAAAGACCAGACCTGAATTTAAATAGCAAGTGTGGTACTCAAGAAGATTTCATGTCTATTTGAGAAACCATAGGGAACAGCACTGATTAAGATTATTAAGAGAGATGTGTTCTGTCAACCAATGTATTAGGTAACTCCATTGCATAACAATTACTAAATAATCAGACCTTCACCATGCGAGTTCTCAGTACCATATATGGCAAATTGAATACACTGCATTCATCCTTCCTGTTTTACTTCCATATCCCTAAAGAGGGCCACTAACAGGTAAACTGGGCTTAATGAATGGAATATCCAGACACTATTCATAAGATTTTCACTGGCTAATTTTTTTCAAAAGTAAACTGCTGGGTCCTTCTTCCTAGTCTGTCTTAATCTGGAAGCTCAGTTGAAACCTGTCCACCATGGGTGACTGCCATAGATTGAATTATGTTCCCCCCAAAAATGTGTGTATCAACTTGGTCAGGCCATGATTCCCAGTATCCTGTGGTTGTCCTCCATTTTGTGATTGTAATTTTATGTTAAAGAGGATTAGGGTGGCATTGTAATACCCGTACCAGGTCACATCCCTGATCCAATGTAAAGAGAATTTCCCTGGGGTCTGGCTTGTACCACCTTTTATCTTACAAAAGATAAAAGGAAAAGGAAGCAAGCAGAGGGTTGGAGACCTCATGCCACCAAGAAAGAAGCACGAGGAGCAGAGCACATCCTTTGGATCCAAGGTCCCTGCACCTGAGAAGTCCCTCAAACAGGGGGAAGATTGAGGACAAGGACCTTCCTCCAGAGGAGACAGAGAAAACCTTCCTCTGGAGCTGACACCCTGAATTTGAACTTTTAGCTTACTTTACTATGAGGAAATAAATTTTTCTTTGTTAAAGCCATCCACTTGTGGTATTTCTGTTATAGCAGCTCTAAATGACTAAGACAATGACCCTGATGGTATTTGAATATCAGTGGCATTGCTTCCAGCATCAGGAACACAGAAGATGTGCAAAGACTTAGAAATAGAATACTAAAAGTGCCTTGGTATTTCTCAAGATGAAAGAGCTGAAGAAAAACTTCAAGCCTCAAGTTGCAATATTGAAGGATTCTACAGGGGGAGATATTAAGTGACACAGAAAGTATCAAAAGAAGATGGAAGGAATACATAGAGTAACTATACCAAAAAGAATTCGTCAACGCTCAAACGTTTCGGGAGGTAGCATATGATCACAAACTGATAGTACTGATTAAAGAGGTCCAAGCTGCATTGAAAGCACTGGTGAAAAACAAGGCTCCAGGAATTGATGGAATACCAATTGAGATGTTTCAACAAATGGATGCAGTGCTGGAAGTGCTCACTCATCTATGCCAAGAAATTTGGAAGATAGCTACCTGGCCAAATGACTGGAAGAGATCCATATTTATGCCTATTCCCAGGAGAGGTGATCCAACGAAATGCAAAAAATATCTAACTAGATCATTAATATCACACAGAAGTAAAATTTTGCTGAAGATCATTCAAAATCAGCTGCAGCAGTGTATTAGTATATTGACAGGGAACTGCCAGAAATTCAACCTGAATTAAGAAGAGGATGGGGAACCAGGGATATCCTAGCTGATGTGAGATGGATCCTGGCTGAAAGCAGAGAATACCAGAAGGATGTTTACCTGTGTTTTATGGATTCTGCAAAAGCATTCAACTGTGTGAATCATAACAAATTATGGATAACATTGAGAAGAATGAGAATTCTAGAACATTCAATTGTGCTAATGAGGAACCTGTTCATGGAGCAAGAGGCAGTCATTTGAAGAACAAGGGGATACTACATGGCTTAAAGTCAGGAAAGGTGTGAGTCAGGGTTGTATCCTTTCACCATACCTATACAATCTGAATGCTGAGCAAATTATCCAAGATGTTGGACTATATGAAGAAGAATGGGGCATCAAGATTGGAGGAAGACTCATTAACAATCTGCATTATGCAGATGACACAACCTTGCTTGCCGAAAGTGAAGAGGACTTGAAGCACTGATGATGATCAAAGGCCACAGTCTTCAGTATAGATTACACATCAACTTAAAGAATACAAAAATGCTCACAGATGGACCAAAAAAATCATGATAAATGGAGAAAAGATTGAAGTTGTCAAGGATTTATTTACTTGGGTCCACAATCAATACTCATGGATGCAATACAAAAGATGCGTTACATTGGGCAAATCTTCTGCAAAAGACTTCTTTAAAGTGTTAATAAGCGAAGATGTCACCTTGAAGACTAAGGTGTGCCTGACCCAAGCCATGGTGTTTTCAATTGCTTCATATGCATGTGAAAGCTATACGATGAATAAGGAAGAATGAAGAAGAATTGACGCTTTTGAATTGTGGTGTTGGCAAAAATATTGAATATACACCATGGACTGCCAAAAGAATGAACAAGTCTGTCTTGGAAGCAGTACAAATAGAATGCACCTTAGAAGCAAGGGTGGCAAGACTATGTCTCACATACTTTGGACAGGTTATCAGGAGGGACCAGCCCCTGGAGAAGGACATCAAGCTTGGTAAAGCAGAGGATCAGTGAAAAAGAGGAAGCCCCTCAACAAGATGGATTGACACAGTGACTGCTACAATGGGCTCAAGTATAACAAGGATTATGAGGATGGTGCAGGACTGGGCAGTGTTTCATTCTGTTGTACTTAGGGTCACTATTAGTCGGAAACAACTCAACAGCACCCAACAACAATATCGAACCAAGACCAAACTTTCCTGTGAGGTGGTAGTTCTTATCACAATCATCCCCTTCTTTAGGCACTCAAAGCATTGGAGTCGGTGGTTGGAAGGGCACAATAATTTAGGGAAAGGGATGAACAGAGAACAAATGTTTTCTTTTTACTGTTCTCTTTTTTCTTTTTCATTAAAAGAATAAAACTTGAAATAGGAAGTGTCAGAGATTTTCAACTTTAGATGGAAGTGTCTTCTGCCTGAAAAAAGGCCATTAAAGTAGACATTTAAGTTTTATTCCAAGAACACATTTTCTTCGTCTTCAGTTTGTCTCTTCTATCCACATATTTTTCAAGGAGCTAATAGGTTTACATATGATACCCATCATGTGGCGTAAGTTTATTGTTTCAGGATTTAGCAATTCAAGCAAAAAGGGCCACAAATTCCCTCCTATAGGGTTTTTAGAATATGGATTATATAGTATCTCTTTAAGTGCCCTTAAAATGTATAAAATTTGGGAGTAGTTTAAAATTATTTTTCTGACCTTTGCTTTAAGTGGGAAATAAAGTGAATGGATGCTGCGATAAGACTGGAAGTATACAAATAATAAGATAGTTCAAAAAATAGAGACATGTATGGAGAACAGTAGAAAAAATGTAACCTGATTGATTCAAGGGAAAAATTATTAAGAGAGTAAACATTATTTTAGCCAAAGCTAAAAGGATGCATACACTTTTGCCAGGGGAACAAGAGACAACAGAGAGTATAAGGCAGAAAGGAGACCATTTTCCAACATCAGAAAGTTTTATATAGTGTATATTTTCACTAGTTAAGTATTGCTAGAGCAAGAAATATGTGCCAAGAAGTAACAAAGTTGAAGCCAGACAAGTAAGCAGTTTTGTCATTATCAGTGATCTTGTATGGTAAGCAAAAAGAAACTATTTACTTTGTGAAGAGGAATAACATAAATATATTTTATACTAAAAATGGCATCCTACAGTCACAAATTAGAGATAGTAAAATGGAGACTGGGAAATTAGAAAGGAGACTGAGACATATTTATTTATTTTCTGTGTATTTTTTTTTCATCTTTATTGTGCTTTAAGTGAAAGTTTACAAATCAAGTCAGTCTCTTATCCAAAAATTGATATACACCTTGCTATATACTCCTAATTCCTCTCCCCCCAATGAGACAGCACACTTATTCTTCCTACTCTCTATTTTCCTTTCTATTCCACCAGCTTCTGACCCCCTCTGCTCTCCCATCTCCCCTCCAGACAGAAGATGCCAACATAGTCTCATGAGTCTACTTGATCGAAGAAGCTCATTCTTCACCAGTATCATTTTCTATCCCATAGTCCAGTCCAATCCCTGTCTGAAGAGCTGGCTTTGAGAATGGTTCCTGTCTTGGGTTAAGAGAAGGTCTGGGGACAATGATCTCCAGAGTCCTTCTAGTCTCAATCAGATCATTAAGTCTGGTCTTTTTATAAGAATTTGAGGTCTGCATCCCACTGCTCTCCTGCTCTCTCAGGGGTTCTCTGTTGTATTCCCTGTCAGGGCAGTCATCAGTTGTAGCTGGGCACCATCTAGTACTTCTGGTCTCAGGCTGATGTAGTCTCTGGTTTAGGTGGCCCTTTCTGTCTCCTGAGCTCATAATTGCCTTGTGTCTTTGGTATTCTTCATTCTCCTTTGCTCCAGGTAGGCTGTGACCCATTGATGCATCTTAGATGGCCACTTGCTAGCATTTAATATCCCAGATGCCACCCTCCAAATTGGGATCCAGAATGTTTTCTTAATAGATTTTATTATGCCAGTTGACTTAGATATCCCCTGAAACCATGGTCCCCAAATCCTTGCCCCTGCTACACTGGCATTCGAAGCGTTCAGTTTATTTAGGAAACTTCCTTGCTTTTACTTTATCCCTGTTGTGCTGACCTCGCCTGTATTGTGTGTTGTCTTTCCCTTCACCTAAAATAATTCTTATCTACTATCTGATTAGTGAAAACCCCTCTCCCTCCCTCTCTCCTTTCTTCCCATCTCTCATAACCATCAAAGAATATTTTCTTCTCTATTTAAACTATTTCTCCAGTTATTATAATAATGGTCTCATACAATATTTGTCCTTTTGCAACTGAATAATTTCACTCAGCATAATCCCTTCCAGATTCCTCCATGTTATGAAATGTTTCACGGATTCATCATTGTTTTTTTATCAATGTATAGTATTCCATTGTGTGAATATATCAAAATTTATTTATCCATTCATCCATTGATGGGCACCTTGGTTGCTTCCATCTTTTTGGCATTTTAAACAGTGGTGCAATGAACATGGGTGGGCATATATCTGTTTCTGTAAAGGCTCTTAATTCTCTAGGATATATTCCAAGAAATGGGATCCTATGGTAATTATATTTCTAATTTTTTAAGGAAGCACCAAATTGATTTCCAAAGTGGTTGTACCATTTCACTTTCCCACCAGCAATGTGTAAGTGTTCCAGTCTCTCCACAACCTCCAACATTTATTATTTTCTGCTTTTTGGATTAACGCCAGCCTTGTTGGACTCAGATGGAAACTCATTGTAGTTTTGATTTGCATTTCTCTAATGGCTAATGATTGTGAGCATTTCCTCATGTATCTGTTAGCTACCTGAATGTCTTCTTTAGTGAAGTGCCTATTCATATCCTTTGCCCAATTTTTTAATTGGGTTATTTGTCTTTTTTGTAGTTGAGTTTTTGCAGTATCTTGTAGATTTTAAGGATCAGATGCTGACTGGAAATGTCATAGCTAAAAACTTTTTCCCAGTCTGTAGGTAATCTTTTTACTCTTTTGGTGAAGTCTTTGTATGAGCATAGGTGTTTGATTTTTAGGAGCTCCCAGTTATCTAGTTTCTCTTCTACATTCTTTATAATGTTTCATATACTGTTTATGCCATGTATTAAGGCTCCTAACATTGTCCCTATTTTTTCTTCCGTGATCTTTATAATTTTAGATTTTATATTTAGGTCTTTGATCCATTTTGAGTTAGTTTTTGTGCACGGTGTGAGGTATGGGTCTTGTTTCATTTCTTTGGCAGATGGATATCTAGTTATGCCAGCACTATTTGTTAAAGAGACTGTCTTTTCCCCATTTAAGTGACTTTGGGCCTTTGTCAAATACCAGCTGTTCATATGTGGACGGATTTATATCTGGATTCTCAATTCTGTTTCATTGGTCTATGTATCTGTTTTTGTACCAATATCAGGCTGTTTTGACTACTGCAGTGGAATAATAGCTAATAAAATCAGGTAGACTGAGGGCTCCCACTTTGTCCTTCTTTTTCAGTAATGCTTTACTTATCTGGGGCCTCTTTTCCTTCCATATGAAGTTAGTGATTTGTTTCTCCGTCTGATTAAAAAATGTCCTTGGAATTTGGATCGGAATTCCATTGTATCTATATATAGCTTTTGGTAGAATAGACATTTTTATAATATTAAGTCTTCCAATCCATGAGCAAGGTACGTTTTTCCACTTACGTAGGTCTCTTGCAGTAGTGTCTTGTAGTTTTCTTTGTATAGATCTTTTACGTCTCTGGTAAGATTTATTCCTAAGCATTTTATCTTCCTGAGGGCTACTGTAAATGTTATTGATTTGGTGGTTTTCTCCTCGATGTTCTTTTTGTTGGCGCAGAGGAATCCAACTGATTTTTGTATGTTTTTTCTTGTATCCTGATACTCTGGTGAGGTCTTATATTAGATTCAGTAGTTTTTATGAAGATTCCTTAGGGTTTTCTGTTTGTAAGATCGTGTCATCTGCAAATAGAGATACTTTTACTTCCTCCTTGCCAATCTGGATGCCCTTTATTACTTTATCTAGCCTAATTGCTTTGGCTAGGACCTCCAACAAGATGTTGAATAAGAGTGGTGATAAACGACATCCTTGTCTGGTTCCCAATCTCAAGGGAAATGCTTTCAGACTCTCTCCATTTAGGACGATGTTGGCTATTGGTTTTGTATAAATGCCCTTTATTAGGTTGAGGAATTTTCCTTCTGTTCCTATTTTGCTGAAAGTTTTTATCATGAATGCATGTTGAACTTTGTCAAATGCCTTTTCTGCATCACGTGATAAAATCATGTAGTTCTTGTCTTTTGTTTTATTTATAGAATGGATTACATTGATTGTTCTAATGTTGAACCATCCCTGTACACCTAGTATGAATCTCACTTGGTCATGGTGAATTATTTCTTTGATATGTCATTGAATTCTTTTGGCTAGAATTTTGTTGAGGACTTTTGCATCTAAGTTCCTAAGGGATATAGGTCTGAAATTTTCTTTTTTTGTGGAGTCTTTACCTGGTTTTGGCATCAGGGAGATGCCGGCTTCATAGAATGAGTTTCGGCATATTCCATCCTTTTCTATGCTCTGAAATACCTTTAGTAGTTGTCGTTGTTAGCTGCCATCGAGTCAGTTCTGACTCATAGAGATCCTATGCTCAACAGAACGAAACACTGCCCAGTCCTGAGCAATCCTTACAATCGTTATGCTTGAGCTCATTTTTGCAGCCACTGTGTCAATCCACCTCGTTGAGATTCTTCCTCTTTTCCGCTGATCCTGTACTCTGCCAAGCATGATGTCCTTCTCCAGGGACTGATCCCTCCTGACAACATGTCCAAAGTATGTAAGAACCAGTCTCGCCATCCTTGCCTCTAAGGAGCATTCTGGCCACACTTCTTCCAAGACAGATTTGTTCGTTCTTTGGGCAGTCCATGGTATATTCAATATTCTTCACCAACACCTCAATTCAAAGGCATCAACTCTTCTTTGGTTTTCTTTGTTCATTGTCCAGCTTTCACATGCATATGATGTGATTGAAAATACCATGGCTTGGGTCAGGCATGGGTGGGTCAGGCACACCTTAGTCTTCAGGGTGACATCTTTGCTCTTCAATGCTTTAAAGGCGTCCTTTGCAGCAGATTTGCCCAATGCAATGTGTCTTTTGATTTCTTGACTGCTGCTTCCATGGCTGTTGATTATGGATCCAAGTAAAATGAAATCCTTGACAACTTCAGTCTTTTCTCTGTTATCATGATGTTGTTCATTGGTCCAGTTGTGAGGATTTTTGATTTCTTTATGTTGAGGTGCAATCCATCCAGAAGGGTGTGGTCTTTGATCTTCATTAGTAAGTGCTTCAAGTCCTCTTCACTTTCAGCAAGCATGGTTGTGTCATCTGCATAACTCAGGTTGTTAATGAATCTTCCTCCAATCCTGATGCCCTGTTCTTCTTCATATAGTTCAGCTTCTCATATTATTTGCTCAGCATACAGACCGAATAGGTATGGTGAAAGAATACAACCCTGACACACACCTTTCCTGACTTTAAACCAATCAGTATCCTCTTGTTCTGTCCAAACAACCACCTCTTGATATATGTAAAGGTTCCTCATGAGCACAATTAAGTGTTCTGGAATTCCCATTTTTTGCAATGTTATCTATAGTTTGCTATGATCCACACAGTCGAATGCCTTTGCATAGTCAATAAAACACAGATAAACATCCTTCTGGTATTCTCTACTTTTAGCCAGGATCCATCTGACATCAGCAATGATATCCCTGGTTCCACATCCTCTTCTGACACCAGACTGAATTTCTGGCAGTTCCCTGTCAATATACTGCTGCAGCTGATTTGAGTGATCTTCAGCAAAATTTTGCTTGCGTGTGATATTAATAATATTGTTCTATAATTTCCACATTCAGTTGGATCACCTTTCTTGGGAACAGTCATAAATATGGATCTCTTCCAGTCAGTTGGCCAAGAAGCTGTCTTCCATATTTCTTGGCATAGACGTGAGCACCTCCAGCACTGCACCTGCTTGTTGAAACATCTCAATTGATATTTCATCAATTCCTGGAGCCTCGCTTTTTGCCTATGTCTTCAGAGCAGCTTGGACTTCTTCCTTCAGTACCATTGGTTCCTGATCATACGCTACCTCTTGAAATGGTTGCACATCGACTGATTCTTTTTGGTATAATGGTTCTGTGTATTCCTTCCATCTTCCTTTGATGCTTCCTGCATCGTTTAACATTTCCCCCATAGAGTCCTTTGCTATTGCAACTCCAGGCTTGAATTTTTTCTTCAGTTCTTTCAGCTTGAGAAACGCCGAGCGTGTTCTTCCTTTTTGGTTTTCCATCTCCAGCTCTTTACACGTGTCATTATAGTACTTTACTTTGTCTTCTCAAGCCACACTTTGAAATCTTCTGTTCAGTTCTTCTACTTCATCAACTCTTTGTTTTGCTTTAGCTACTCGACTTTTGAGAGCAAGTTTCAGAGTCTCCTCTGACATCCATCTTGGTCTTTTCTTTCTTTCCTGTCTTTTCAGTGACCTCTTGCTTTCTTCATGTTTGATGTCCTTGATGTCATTCCACAACTTGTCCGGTCTTCGGGCACCAGGGTTCAATGCGTCAAATCTATTCTTGAGGTTGTCTCTAAATTCAGGTAGGTTGTACTCAAGGTCGTATTTTGGCTCTCGTGGACTTGCTCTGATTTTCTTCTGTTTCAGCTTGAACTTGCATATGAGCAATTGATGGTCTCTTCCACAGTCAGCCCCTGGCCTTGTTTTGACTGATGATATTGAGCTTTTCCATTGTCTCTTTCCACAGATGTATTCAATATGATTTCTGTATGTTCCATCTGGCAAGGTCCATGTGAATATTTGCTGTTTATGTTGATGAAAGAAGGTATTTGCAATGAAGAAGTAGTTTGTCTTGCAAAATTCTATCATTCAATCTCCAGCATTGTTTCTATCACCAAGGCCATATTTTCCAACTACCAATCCTTCTTCTTTGTTTTCAACTTTAGCATTCCAATCACCAGTAACTAGTAATGCATCTTGATTGCATGTTCTATCAATTTTAGACTGCAGCAGCTGATAAATATCTTCTACTTCTTCATCTTTGGCCCTAGTGGTTGGTGGGTATATTTGAATATTAGTCTTATTAACTTGTCTTCCTTGTAGGCATATGGGTATTATCCTAACATTGACAGTGTTGTACTTCAGGACAGATCTTGAAATGTTCTTTTCGACAATGAATGCAACACCATTCCTCTTCAAGTTGTCATTCTCAGAATAGTACACTATATGATTGTCTGATTCAAAATGGCCAGTACCAGTCCATTTCAGCTCACTAATGCCTAGGATATGTTTATGCATTCCATTTCATTTTTTATGATTTCCAATTTTCCTAGATTCATACTTCGTACATTCCAGGTTCCAATTATTAATGGATGTTTGCAGCTGTTTCTTCTCGTTTTGAGTCATGCCACATGAGCCAATGAAGGTCCCGAAAGCTTTACTCCATCCACATCATTAAGGTCGACTCTACTTTGAGGAGGCAACTCTTCCCCAGTCATCTTTTGAGTGCCTTCTAACCTGGGGAACTCATCTTCCAGCACTATATCAAACAATGTTCCACTGCTATTCATAAGGTTTTCGCTAGCTAATATTTTTCAGAAGTAGGCTGCTGGGTCCTTTTTCCTAGTCTGTCTCAGTCTGGAAACTCAGCTGAAACCTGTCCCCCATGGGTGACTCTGCTGTTATCTGAATACTGGTGGCATAGCTTCCAGCATCACAGCAACATGCAAGCCCCACAGAGTGACAAACTGGCAGGCAGTGGGGGCCATAGACCACAGGGAAATATAAAATTAAAGTATTGACATTTAGTTTGTGAATGGTGAAAATCTAAAAGGAGTGGTAATACCGAGATTGGCAACCTTATACAAGATATAAATAGAATAATTTTGGTTATGTAAAAATATTAACAAGGTCCTTGCATTGTGCAAATGGTTGCTCTACTGCTAACTGAAATGTTGGTGGTTCAAATCCACCCAGAAGCACCTCATACGACTGGTCTGGCGATCTTCTAAAAACTCACAGCTATGAAAACCCTATGGAGCAGTTCTACTCTGCGCACATGAGGTTCCCATGAGTTGAAAATGACTCATTGGAAACCAACAACAAGGGAATGTAAGAAATTGTAAGAATATACACCAAAATCATGTTGCTTTAGCACCACTTTAAATGGTATTGTGCTGCATTTATAATGATTAGATTTGTTTCTGGAAAATTACCATATGCTCACAATATTAAGGTCAGTTCAATATTTACTCTGTGTTGAGAAGGCCATGCATCAACTACAAATCTCTGCATTCATTCTTCAGGCTTTGCATGCACTTGAAAAAATTTCCATCTACTGTTAGGTTACTAATTAGGAAATATTTTGCCAACGGTGTACATTAGCATGTCTTTACACAGTTGTAATTTCCTAGTGATCCCCCTGAGCACATTTCCATCGTATAATGCTGCATGCTACTGCAGGCTTCATGTATGCACATGCTGTCATTATCATACACTTGTTTGTATGGATTATTTTAGTTTAGAATTTCAGAGAATGTTATGAAGTACTGTCTTGGCTTCTTGTATTCCCTGTCCACAAAGTACTGTACAGGAAGTGCTACTTTATTGTCTGGGTAAAAAAAAGATAGCATGTACCTGTTTCAAGCTGTGTTATAAGCAACGCTTAATGTGTATCAGCAACCTAAGTAGATGAAGAAGAAAACACAACTATCTTTCAAACAATTCCAGCTATTTCATAACTACCTCTTCATTAGCATATTGTTGGCCTTATCACTAGATCCAGTTTTCCACATGCACTAGGATATACATATCTGACACTTTGATGGTGCCCGCATGGATAGAAATGAATACCTACAAATGGAATGTTTTACAAGTATTTCGTGACATTATTTACATTCAAATATCCTACACTAAAATTATTTCTAAATTAGACTAGCCTTCCTGAAAAGGATTATTATATTCAGTTTGCAACATATGTAATTCTATACAAAAGTTTGCAGTTCATATAGAAATGTAATTTTAAATTATGCATTATATAATATCCATAATAAAAACTCACTTTAGCTTTATAATAAGTAATTCTTGTCAAATAAAATTTAAGCCATCCAACAATATTTGGTTATTATCAGAAGAAAAGCGGTTTAGAAACTTGATTGTCAATTATAAACTGTTTATAGAGCCTGCACTGCATTTCATTATCTAGGGTATTAGTGACATACTTCTCTTAGTAAGATCATATACTGCACTATTTCAGCTGGTCAAAATAGGCACTTTTGTGACACTCCCTAAAACTCCTTTATGTGGCTTCAACCTTATTTTTAACTCTTCTTCAGTCATTTGTAGGAGCTGAAATGAAGTCATTTCAACAGAAGTTGTCACAAAATGAGTATCTTTAAAACTGCTTTGGTTGTGACAAAGCCCATTATCTGGTGATAGTTATTAAGGGCTAGAATAGTAGTCTAGGGCTACCACTATTCTAGTAGTTAAGTGATAGCTATTAAGGGGTAGAATAGTAGTCGATGTGCTGACATTAATTTTCACTTTTAAGCATCACTGTCTTAGTCATCCAGTGCTGCTAAAACAGAAATGCCACGAGTAGATGGCTTTAACAAACAGAAATTTATTCTCTCACAGCTTAGGAGGCTAGAAGTCCAAATTCAGGATGCCAGCTCTAGGAGAAGATTTTCTCTCTCTCTTGGTTCTTGGGGAAGGTCCTTGTCATCAGACTTCCCCTGGTCTAGGAGCTTCTCAGCACAGGAACCCCAGGTCCAAAGGACATGCTTTGCTCTCGGTGCTGCTTCCTTGGTGGCAAGAGGTTCTTCTGTTTCTCTGCTGACTTCTTTCTCTTCTATCTCAAAAGTGATTGACTCAAGATACAAACTAATCTTGCAGACTGAGTTCTGCCTCATTAACATAATCACCTGTACTCCTGCCTCATTAATATCTTAAAGGTAGGATTTATAACACATAGGAAAATCACATCAGATGACAAAATGGTGGATAATCACACAATACTGGAAATCATGACCTAGCCAAGTTGACACACATTTTTGGGGAACACAATTCAATCCATAATAATCACTATAATAATTTATATTATTTTTGGTCATTAAATATTGCATTAATAATTTTGACATGAAAAATTATTAGTATGTCTTCCTTATTTGCAGAAATATGCATCCTTAATATTACCCCCTCATGAATTTCACACAATTCCATTCCTTAATATGTTCATGAGTCATAGAACATAAGAATCATCAATATTAAATGTTTATCATGCACCAACTACATGAAGAGTTCTAGGTGGAGAGAAAGAATTGTGGGACACTTGAATCCCTAGCATCAGTGTTTGGACACCAAGGGAATGAATCTTATGTGACTTAATTAAACTTTGCCATTTTAAAATAGTCCTTGTAACTTAGCTTTTAATCACTCTGACTCTGCTTGGGCATGCTTATGGGAGCTCCAGTTGTCTAAGTACCTCTATATTCGCACTGCATATGTAGCCTATTATCCTCAGCCCAATTCTCATCTTAACAGAAATGGCATGGTATAGTTTGGTGATACCCTAGCTGTCTTAGCCATCTAGTGCTGCTTCAACAGAAATACAACAAGTAGATGGCTTTAACAAAAAGGAGTTTATTGTCTCACAGTCCAGTAGGCTAGAAGTCCAGGGGAAGACTTTCTCTCTCTATTGGCTCTGGAGGAAGGTCCTTGTCATCAGTCTTCCCTTAGTCTGGGAGCATCTCAGTGCAGGAACCTCAGGTCCAAAGGACGCGCTCTGCTCCTGGCACTGCTTTCTTGGTGGTATGAGGTCCCTAACTCTCTGCTTGCTTCCCTTATCTTTTGTCTCTTGAGAGATAAAACGCAGTATAGGCCACACCCCAAGGAAACTCCCTTCACATTGGATCAGGGATGTGAACTAATAAGGGCATTAAAATCCCACCCTAGCCCTTTTAACATAAAATTACAATCACAAAATAGAGGACCACCACAGAATACTGGGAATCAGGGCCTAACAAAGTTGATACACACATTTTTTGGGGGGACATAATTCAACCCATGACACTAGCATTGCACAATTGCCTTAGATCCTAGTCTTCTTTGTTTCAGAGTGTTCACTCATCTCCTTGGTCCTGTTGTAAAAACAGCATGGGGGGTGTGTTTGGCCTTCTCCAACCTGACAAGGGAGGAGGAAAATTAAAATCAACAGTGCAAGGCTGACTCCTACGAAGTGGCGGCCAGACAAGCCAATTCCAACACCAACCATTCCTCCAACAGCACTCTCTATTGGGTTTGATAATTTATTGCAATGGCCACACAGAACTCACAGACCATACACACAATTATGGGATTTATTAGGGAAGTAACAGTTACAATTCAGGCTCAAGAACAGTCAGGATACAGTTCTTCCATTAAGATTGCCTCCCCCTAGCTGTGCTCACAGGCACCCCTCTCCCTGGCCCTCAATCTCTGCCCAAAGGCACTCAGCTTTTTCTCTCCATGGACTGGTAAGCCCACACGCCCTCCAAACCATCTCCTGCTGCCGAGTTTCTGCTGCTGGGTCTCTTTCCTTGGTGGTGGTGGTCTCCTGTCTTCTATCCTGGAATTGGCTCTCTTTTAAGGTAAAACTGACTAATCCCCTTGGTAGGCCACCAATCACCTGGGTGGGAGTTACAAGACTATGGCTAGAATGGCCACACAAATGTAATCAACCATACCTCATCTGCCCTTCCAGATTAGGGTCTGTCTCTTACTTATGCCCCCTTTCCCTCTGAGCCATCTGGCATTTATATTCCGTTATAAACAGATATCCCATTCTCATGCTGTTCACCAAAATGTCTCTTTCCTTCCTTGCTTAATTAAAAGCTGGCTGTCTCCCCATGATGTGTTCCTGCAGCTTTTGTCAATGAAAAGCTGTGTTCTCTCCCACATTTTACTTCCTAAAGGGCCTAGAGGTGGGATTAGTTTACAATTATTTCCAGACTACTGTTTCTCCACTCACATAGAAAATGCTCTCATCCTTTGAGGTTTTATGCAATCCCATTCCATCTCTTTATATCATGTGTTGTCTTTGACGTCTTTTAACTTCCCAGGTCAATTTTCTATGCTCATTGAGAAGACAGGAAAGAAAGAGTACAGTTTTACTCCCTACTGATAATCATGGGTCCACCCAGAACTTTTAAAATCTGCCTTAATTACTAATTCAAACACAAAGGGAGAAACTCCTGGGTTTCCTTAAATCCAGTTCCTTTTACCTAAACTCTAAAACAATAAATACTAAAATTCATTATATAAATTTTTAATATAATTTTTGTCCATTGCTTTTTTCCTTACTCCTGAAAAAACTTTTTTTTTAACTTTCCAAAGGCCTATGTTCTCTTAAACTCTCTCTCTTTTTTTTTTTTTTAAAATCAGTATATAATATCCTTTTCTTAAAATTATATAAGTTCATGGAACCAATACTCAAATGCATACATTAATTTCACGTAGTTATTGTTGCCACGGGCTACTTGTATTTTTACTCAACCAGCCCTACTGCATCTCTATTTAGACCTGTCCACAGTTCAGTATTTTAGCTTCTCTTCTTACAACTGGGGTACCAGTCCTAGCTGCAGAAAATATACATCACAAACTGGCACTACTAAAAACCTAAGACATTAATTATCATTGTTTTAAACATTATTATTTGAATATTTGCTGTTTTGTTTCAGCACATTTTTCCATTCTTCTTAATTTCTATCTGAAATGTTCTTATTCAAATGACATTCTTCTTTCCATTCTGAACATGAGACTTTACTTCCGATGTGACAAACCTCCACATACTGTGTATTTATGTAATTTTCAATTTCATTACCTGTCATCATTTTCTTTCCATTTCAGGAGAGGAGAATACACACTTCTGTCCCAGGTCATTCTTCTACATAGAGACTTAATTCTATCAATCCTTAATTCATTATGGAATCTCCCCATTGTTTTCCCTTCTTTCTTATATTTTCAACAACTTTTATTCCTTTCCCCTTACCCTCAACTTTTAAATACATTTATGATCTGCTACTGTTAAAATGCATGCATAAAACTTGCCTCTCACTAGTTAACATACTATCTCTCAAACTGCCTTCAAATAAACACTTCTTCAAAATCCATTCGCTGTACAACCCTATAACCTACCCCCACCTCAATCAGCTGTGAGGAACAAAGGCATTAAATTGTATTAACCTCTGTTCTTAAAAGAAGAAAGAATGACTTTTGAATACCCCCTTTTAGCTTGAAAAAAACCTTTGTTTTCTTTACACAGTAGGTCCAATATTGTACATCCATGCAGTCTTTAACTAGTGAGACAGAGAAGAGGGACTAGGATAAAAAAAAAAAAAAAACTTTCCAAATTAAAATGGGGATAGGATTAAATTTTCCTTAATACTTTCCTATTTGATGAATATCTTTTTTGTTTTCTACGGCTCCTTGAACTCTACTAGCAAATTTTCTTGGGCTGACTGGGAATAAGTAGTGCTAAGGGAAAAATCTATAGATCAACTGTTACAATGTACTAAATTAATAATGACAAAAATTAAGCCAGACAGAGTCCGGACCAAAAAAAAAAAAAAAAAAAACCTAGCATCTTGACATGAGAAAGTTAAACTAACTACATTTAGAAGGGCTGTATAAAAAAAAAAAAAATATTTTGGAAATAAGACTTTTTAGCAAGGAGAATGGCAGGAAAAAGTCAAGGAATAAGAAAGCTCTATAACATTTTCTTGGAATGATGAGCACTTTGGAAAAGAATGTGTTGTTGAGGAGTAAATTGATAAAGTTTGTGGACATTTCTGTTAGTGTGGATCAGTAAGGAAAACAGAAAATATATAAGACATGATGCTTAATAAAGGGAGTGGGATAAATAGTTTTTGAAGGAAGAAAAGATCAAAAACATGATGGCTACTGAAGGAGTGGACAAAAAAAGGTGTAACATTCTCTGATCAGGAGGTTCCTTGCCCTTGTGACCTGGTTCTCACCAACTCACACTGACTATATTTGGACATTGACCCAAAAACTGAATCATGGAAGCGGTACAGCACTATTTGAGCTGGAATCCAGCTGATTTACTCCTGCTACCATTTTTAGAAGAAGCCCTGGTGGTTAAGTGGTTAAGAGCTTAGGCTGCTAACTGAAAGGTCGGCAGTTCGAATCCACCAGCCGCTCCTTGGAAATTCTAAGGGGCAGTTCTACTCTGCCCTATAGGGTTGCTATGAGTCAGAATAGACTTGACAAAACACAACAACAACCATTCTTAGTGGAGCCCTGGTGGCACAATGATTAAGCAATTGGCTGCTAACCTAAATGACTGGTGGTTCAAACCTACCCAGTGGCTCTGCAGGAGAAAGACATGGTGATCTGCTCCCATAAAAATTACAACCTAGAAAACCCTATGGGACAGTCTTACTCTATCACATGGGGTTGTTAAAAGTCAGAATCAACTTGATGGCATCCAGCAACAACCTTTCTTAGAGCCTCCAACCACTGCCTGCCACCACCTCTGCTTTTGGGGTTAGAATTAAGAAATGTTTACCTCTTGACTTATGATTTCTCCAGAGACTCATATCAGCAGAATTTAATATGAATCCATTATGCCACAACCAAAAATAATAAAAATAATAATAACAAGCCCATTTTCGTCTAGTTGATTCCAACTCATAGTGACCCTATGTGGCAGAGTAGAATTGCCCCACAGCATTTCCAAAGAGCAGCTGGTGGATTTGAACTGCCCACATTTTGGTTAGCAGCCAATCACTTAGCCACTGTACCATCAGGGCCCCCACTGTGCCATAAAGCCTGAGAAATGTCCTTTAGAAGTTTTTCAGCCCCACTGCTACAATGAGAGGAAACCCTGTGGCATAGTGGTTAAGTGCTACAGCTCCTAACTAAAGGGTTAGCAGTTCATATCCACCAGGTGCTCCTTGGAAACCGTATGGGGCAGTTCTACTCTGTCCTATAGGGTCACTATGAGTCGGAATTGATTCAATGAAAATAGGTGTTTTTGGCTTACTACAATGCTAAGGACTTGGGTGGGCATAACAAGTACAGGGCTTGGTTGTAAAAACCAGTGGAAGCCAGATTAAATAATTAGAAACTCTTTGGTAAGCCTAGAAAGGTTGTTCAGAGTTTTTCTAAATTTTTCTGTCTCTTGATATTTCATAACATAGTCTTTCTTGAGGTGCGTGATACTTACTCTTATGTAGGCACCGTCTATCACTTGTTAGTCAATGGGATTGCGATTGGCAACTGGTGTTTTTACATGGCATGGTGCTTTAAGTCCTTTATATTTTAAAATTCATGAAGCTCTCAGACAATCAGCCCTAGAAGGGACAAATTCTGTCTTAGTTAAACAAATTTGTATAAACTAACCCAATTTTAATGGACCTTTCTCCTACAGAATCATCCTATTGCTTAAGAATGAACAACTTGAGGTGGGGCCAAGATAGCTGACTAGGTAGAAGCTACCTCGGATCCCTCTTGCAACAAAGAATCGGAAAAACAAGTGAATCGATCACATATGTGACAATCTACTAACACTGACCATCAAACACAGATCTAAACAGTTGACCTGAGTGACAGAGACTGGGAACGAACAACTATGGGGAAGCAGTGACTGTTTTCTGAGCCTGGAGCCAGCATCCCAGTCAGGAAATCTTGGCGCCGGGCTTTGGACTGGATGCAGGGGAGCTGAGCACGGCATCGTGTAACGGCACAAACACAGGGTGCAGCCCTAGCCCCCGAAGTGACCTCGGGGGAAGCCCAGGCAGTGCGTGCAGGCAGCGCAGCAACACCGCTGACAGGACGAGAAGTCACTAGGAGGCAGCAACTGGTTTTGGAGCCGGGAGTGCGGCGTCCCAGCCGGAAAGCCTTGGCGTTGGGCTTTGGACTGGGAACGGAGGAACTAACCACGGCTTCTGAGACAGTGCAAGCATGGGACGTGCGCATGACCCTCGGGGCAATCTCTACCCAGCCAGCGCACACAGTCGGTGCGCCCCTCGGGAATCTCAGATAAAACAGTCATCCCAAGCAAGATAAGTAACTTTGTCTATGTTCCGGGGTGCTACTCTCTCCTATTTATCTGAACCCTCCCCTCCCCTTCCCAGGTGGCTTCATTAACATTGGAATTTCCTGAGACAGAGAGTGAACTGCACTGCGGTTTTTCTTTCTTTCCTTTTTTTTTTTTTTTTTTGGTCTTTTCTTAACCCATTCTCCTGGCCTGAGAGAAGCAGCTACAAAAAACCCAGGGACCAAAAATCCTTCCCTAATTGGACTAAAACACAGAACCAGCTCCAGCCAAGCATATGTGATCCACAGTCTTGGGCTTTCATGCCTACAGGGAACAAGATGGCTATTATAATGCAAAGGCTTTTCTGATAGGGATCTGACTGCAATTGTTTTAGTGGATTACTGGAAAGACAAGTTTCCCAGGTCTGATATCTCTGCATATTCAACAGAGCCCTCACTGACCCACAACAGGGAACTGAGGGCTAAAACTCCCCCCAGACCACCTAGCCTCCTGCCTTAGCGGTCTAAGGAGGGTGACACCTACCAATCTGTAGAGGTGCTTGCATCGGGGGCCTAAGATACAGCTGCAGAGCCCACCCACCAAAGTGCTTTAGGAATAGAGACACATCTACCTCACTAGCACCTGGGGGAAGCCTCTCGGCATCCTTCCCCCTCCCTGGAGTGTGAACCCCAGCTGCTACTAGAATCTGATGCACACAACTATCACCACTACTTCTCTAGGTGGATAGGTGACAGTCTGCACCACACACTTGATGACCCAAAATCAGATTCTACTCAAGAATAGTGAATGGACTCTTAGGCTTGTATATCTGGTAACAGCCCAAACCAGCTGGTAATAGGACATAAGTCAGAACAATCAAGACAGTGCAATCTAGTAGCCCATCTACATATATTGAAAGAAAACAAAACAAGATAAGACCCAGCAAGCAAATATAGAATAAATCACTACAATATCTTAGTGATGACTCGGAGACAGCAGTTACCAAATCACATAAAGAAGCAGACCATGATTTCTCCTACAACTCCCCAAACTAAAGAATCAAAATCTTTCCCAAATGAAGATACACTCCTGGAATTCCCAGATGCAGAATATAAAAAACTAATTTACAGAATGCTTCAAGACATCAGGGATGGCCTCAGAAATGAAATAAGGCAATCTACAGAAAAAGCCAAGGAACACACTGATAAAGCAGTTGAAGAACTCAAAAAGATTATTCAAGAACATTGTGGAAAAATCAATAAGTTGCAAGAATCCATAGAGAGACAGCATTCAGAAATCCAAAATATTAACAATAAAATTACCAAATTAGAAAATGCAATAGGAAGTCAGAGGAGCAGACTCAAGCAATTGGAATGCAGACTGGGAGATCTGGAGGACCAGGGAATTTACTCCAATATAGCTGAAAAAAAAATCAGATAAAAAAATTTAAAAAAAGTGAAGAAACCCTAAGAATCATGTGGGACTTTATCAAGAAGAATAACTTGCGTGTGATTGGAGTCCCAGAACAGGGAGGGATAACAGAAAACACAGAGAGAATAGTTGAAGATCTGTTGGCAGAAAACTTCCCTGACATCACGAAAGACGAAAGGATATCTATCCAAGAAGCTCATCGAACCCCATTTAAGATTGATCCAAAAAGAAAATCACCAAGACTTATTATCATCAAACTTGCTAAAATCAAAGAAAAAGAGAAAATTTTAAAAGCAGCCAGGGAGAAAAGAAAGGTCTCCTACAAAGGAGAATAAATAAGAATAAGTTCAGACTACTCAGCAGAAACCATGCAGGCAAGAAGGCAATGGGATGACATATATAGAGCACTGAAGGAGAAAAACTGCCAGCCAAGGATCATATATCCAGCAAAACTCTCTCTAAAATATGAAGGCGAAATTAAAATATTTACAGATAAACACAAGCTTAGAGAATTTGCAAAAACCAAACCAAAGCTACAAGAAATACTAGAGGAAATTGGTCAGAAAACCAATAATATCAGATACCAGCATGACACAAGGTCACAGAACAGAACATCCTGATATCAACTCAAATAGGGAAATCACAAAAAAAAAATTAAGATTAATTTTAAAAAGAAAAAACGCTCAAAACAGGAAATCATTGAAGTCATTACGTAAAAGATCACAATAATCAAAAAGAGGGACTAAATACAGGTGGCATAGAACTGCCATATGGAGAGGGATACAAGGCGATATAGGACAATACAAGTTAGGTTTTTACTTAGAAAAATGGGGTAAATATTAACGTAACCACAAAGAGGTATGACAACTCCATAACTCAAAATAAAAACCAAGAAAAACATAACGACATAGCAAACATAAAGTCAAATACTACAAAAATGAGGAACACACAATTTACAAATAAAACATCTCAGCACAAAAAAGTAAGTGGAAAAATGAAATTTTCAACACCACACATAAAAAGGCATCAAAATGACAGCACTAAACACTTATTTATCTATAATTACGCTGAATGTAAATGGACTAAACGCACCAATAAAGAGACAGACAGTCTCAGACTGGATAAAGAAACACGATCTGTCTATATGCTGCCTACAAGAGACACACCTTAGACTTAGAGCCACAAACTAAAACTCAAAGGATGGAAAAAAATATATCAAGCAAACAATAAGCAAAAAAGAAGAGGAGTAGCAATATTAATTTCTGACAAAATTAAAGTTAAATCCACCACAAAGGATAAAGAAGGACACTACATAAGGATTAAAGGGACAATTGACCAGAAAGATATAACCATGTTAAATATTTATGCACCCAATGACAGGGCTGCAAGATACATAAAACAAACTTTAACAGAACTGAAAAGTGAAATAGGCACCTCCACAATTATAGTAGGAGACTTCAACACACCACTTTTGGAGAAGGACAGGACATCCAGTAAGAAGCTCAACAGAGACACGGAAGACCTAATTGCCACAATCAACCAACTTGACCTCATTGACTTATACAGAACACTCCACCCAACAGCTGCAAACTATACTTTTTTTTTTTCTAGCGTACATGGAATATTCTCCAGAATAGACCACATGTTAGGTCATAAAACAAACCTTTGCAGAATCCAAAACATCGAAATATTACAAAGCATCTTCTCAGACCATAAGGCCATAAAACTGGAAATCAATAACAGAAAAATTAGGGAAAAGAAATGAAATACTTGGAAACTGAACAATACCCTGCTGAAAAAAGACTGGGTTATGGAAGACATTAAGGAGGGAATAGAGAAATTTATAGAATGCAATGAGAATGAAAACACTTCCTATCAAAACCTCTGGGACACAGCAAAAGCAGGGCTCAGCGGTCAATTTATATCGATAAATGCACACATACAAAAAAAAAGAAAGAGCCAAAATCAGAGAACTGTCCCTACAACTGGAACAAATAGAAAGTGAGCAACAAAAGAATCCATCAGGCACCAGGAGAAAACAAATAAAAAAATTAGAGCTGAACTAAATGAATTAGAGAACAGAAAAACAATTGAAAGAATTAACAAAGCCAAAAGCTGGTTCTTTGAAAAATTAGCAAAATTGATAAACCATTGGCCAGACGACAAAAGAAATACAGGAAAGGAAACAAATAACTTGAATAAGAAAAGAGATGGGCTACATCACAACAGACCCAACTGAAATTAAAAGAACCATATCAGATTATTATGAAAAATTGTATTCTAACAAATATGCAAACCTTGAAGAAATGGAAGAATTCCTACAAAAACACTACCTACCTAAACTAACACAATCAGAAGTAGAACAACTAAATAGATCCATAACAAAAAAAGAGATTGAAACGGTAATCAAAAAACTCCAACAAAATAAGCCCTGGCCTGGCCTGCTTTACTGCAGAGTTCCACCAAACATTCAGAGAAGAGTTAACACCACTACTACTAAAGGTATTTCAAAGCATAGAAAATGATGGAATACTACCTAACTCATTCTATGAAGCCACCATATCCCTGATACCAAAACCAGGTAAAGACATCACAAAAAAAGAAAATTACAGACCTATATCCCTCATGAACATAGATGCAAAAATCCTCAACAAAATTCTACCCAATGGAATTCAACAACATATCAAAAAAATAATCCACCATGACCAAGTGGGATTTAAACCAGGTATGCAAGGCTGGTTTAAAATTAGAAAAACCATTAATGTAATCCACCCTATAAATAAAACAAAAGACAAAAACCACATGATCTTGTCAATTGATGCGGAAAAAGCATTTGACAAAGTCCAACACCAATTTATGATAAAAACTCTCACCAAAATAGGAATTGAAGGAAAATTCCTCAACATAATAAAGGGCATCTATACAAAGCCAACAGCCAACATCACTCTAAATGGAGAGAGCCTGAAAGCATTTCCCTTGAGAATGGGAACCAGAGAAGGATACCCTTTATCACCGCTCTTATTCAACATTGTGCTAGAGGTCCTAGCCAGAGCAATTACGCTAGACAAAGAAATAAAAGGCATCCGGATTGGCAAGGAGGAAGTCAAATTATCTCTATTTGCAGATGACATGATCTTATACACAGAAAACCTTAAGGAATCCTCCAGAAAACTACTGAAACTAATAGAAGAGTTTGATAGAGTCTCAGGTTATAAGATAAACATACAAAAATCACTTGGATTCCTCTACATCAACAAAAAGAAAATCGAAGAGGAAATCACCAAATCAATACCATTCACAGTAGCCCCCAAGAAGATAAAATACTTACGAATAAATCTTACCAAAGATGTAAAAGACCTATACAAAGAAAACTACAAAGTACCAGTGCAAGAAACTAAAAAAGACCTACTTAAGTGGAAAAACATACCTTGCTCATGGATAGGAAGACTTAACATAGTAAAAATGTCTATTCTACCAAAAGCCATCTATACATACAATGCACTTCCGATCCAAATTCCAATGACATTTTTTAATGTGATGGAGAAACAAATCACCAACTTCATATGGAAGAGAAAGAAGCCTTGGATAAGTAAAGCATTACTGAAAAAGAAAAAGAAAGTGGGAGGCGTCACTCTACCTGATTTTAGAACCTATTATATAGCCACAGTAGTCGAAACAGCCTGGTACTGGTACAACAACAGGCACATAGACCAATGGAACAGAATTGAGAACCCAGATATAAATCCATCCACGTACGAACAGCTGATATTTGACAAAGGCCCAGTGTCAGTTAATTGGGGAAAAGATAGTCTTTTTAACAACTGGTGCTGGCATAACTGGATATCCATTTGCAAAAAAATGAAACAGGACCCATACCTCACACCATGCACAAAAACTAAATCCAAGTGGATCAAAGACCTAAACATAAAGACTAAAACGATAAAGATCATGGAAGAAAAAATAGGGACATCATTAGGAGCCGTAATACAAGGCATAAACAGAATACAAAATATTACCAAAAATGATGAAGAGAAACCAGATAACTGGGAGCTCCTAAAAATCAAACACCTATGCTCATCTGAAGACTTCACCAAAAGAGTAAAAAAAACACCTACAGATTGGGAAAGAATTTTCAGTTATGACATCTCCGACCAGCCCCTGATCTCTAAAATCTATATGATTCTGTTAAAACTCAACCACAAGAAGACAAACAATCCAATCAAGAAGTGGGCAAAGGATATGGACACACACTTCACTAAAGAAGATATTCAGGCAGCTAACAGATACATGAGAAAATGCTCTCGATCATTAGCCATTAGAGAAATGCAAATTAAAACTACGATGAGATTCTATCTCACTCCAACAAGGCTGGCATTAATCCAAAAAACACAAAATAATAAATGTTGGAGAGGCTGCAGAGAGATTGGAACTCTCATACACTGCTGGTGGGAATGTAAAATGGTACAACCACTTTGGAAATCTATCTGGCGTTATCTTAAACAGTTAGAAATAGAACTACCATACAACCCAGAAATCCCACTCCTCGGAATATACCCTAGAGCAATAAGAGCCTTTACACGAACAGATATATGCACACCCATGTTTATTGCAGTTCTGTTTACAATAGCAAAAACCTGGAAGCAACCAAGGTGCCCATCAAAGGATGAATGGTTAAATAAATTGTGGTATATTCACACAATGGAATACTACGCATCGATAAAGAACAGTGAAGAATCTGTGAAACATTTCATAACATGGAGGAACCTGGAAGGCATTATGCTGAGTGAAATTAGTCAGAGGCAAAAGGATAAATATTGTATAAGACCACTATTATAAGATCTTGAGAAATAGTAAAAACTGAGAAGAACACATACTTTTGTGGTTACGAGGGGGGGAGGGAGGGAGGGTGGGAAAGGGTTATTTACTGATTAGTTAGTAGATAAGAACTACTTTAGGTGAAGGAAAGGACAATACTCAATACATAGAAGGTCAGCTCAGATGGACTGGACCAAAAGTAAAGAAGTTTCCAGGATAAACTGAATGCTTCAAAGGTCAGCGGTGCAAGGACGGGGTTTTGGGGACTTCTAAGTCAATTCGCAAAATAACACTATTATGAAAACATTCTGCATCCCACTTTGAAATGTGGCATCTGGGGTCTTAAATGCTAACAAGCAGCCATCTAAGATGCATCAATTGGTCTCAACCCACCTGGAGCAAAGGAAAATGAAGAACACCAAGATCACACGACAACTATGAGCCCAAGAGACAGAAAGGGCCACATGAACCAGAGACTTACATCATCCTGAGACCAGAAGAACTAGATGGTGCCCAGCCACAACCAATGACTGCCCTGACAGGGAGCACAACAGAGAACCCCTGAGGGAGCAGGAGATCAGTGGGATGCAGACCCCAAATTCTCATAAAAAGACCAGACTTAATGGTCTGACTGAGACTAGAGGAATCCCGGCGGTCATGGTCCCCAAACCTTCTGCTGGCCCAGGACATGAACCATTCCCGAAGACAAATCATCAGACATGGAAGGGACTGGACAATGGGTTGGAGAGAGAAGCTGATGAAGAATGAGCTACTTGTATCAGGTGGACACTTGAGACTGTGTTGGCATCTCCTGTCTGGAGGGGAGATGGGAGGGTAGAGAGGGTTAGAGGCTGGCAAGATTGTCAGGAAAGGAGAGACTGGAACGGCTGACTCATTAGGGGGAGAGTAAGTGGGAGTATGGAGTAAGGTGTATATAAGCTTATATGTGACAGACTGACTTGATTTGTAAACGTTCACTTAGAGCTCAATAAAAATTATTAAAAAAAAAAAGAATGAACAACTTCAGAATAGCATTGTACATCATATTAAGAGTTTAGACCTAGTGTGCTTTAATAACAGACATGAGAAAATATTTAATTGGACATCAAATTATTCCTCTACAAATTTTTTTTTTATATTCCCTGTTTGATGCCATTGAGTGAAGGTTGATGGTCATAAAAATTTGTTTAAAGTTTAAATAAGTCCCTTAATTGACTATAAACAATTATATTTATAGACTTTCCAGAAATAAAGCATATATAATACTTCCCACTCCTTTTAATCAAATAAAACTTTGCATTAGGTAAATCTGCTGCAAAAGACCTCTTTAAAGTTTTGAAAAGCAAAGATGTCACTTTAAGACTAAGGTGCACACTGGCTCAAACTATGGTGTTTTCAATCGCTTCTTATACATGCCTTTTCAATACTTATTCAATCTTATGCTAAGTAAATAATCTGAGAAGCTGGAGTATATGAAGAAGAACAAGGCAACAGGATTGGAGGAAAACTCATTAACTACATGTGATATGTAGATGTCACAACCTTGCTTGGTGAAAGTGAAGAGGACTTGAAGCACTTGCTGATGAAGATCAAAGACCACAGCCTTCAATATGGATTACACCTCAACATAAAGAAAACAAAAATTCTTATGACTGGACCAATAAGCAACATCATGATAAATGGAGAAAAGATTGAATTTGTCAAGGATTATATTTTACTTGGATCCACAATCAACACCCATGACTGATGACTGCCCTGACAGGGAACACAACAGAGAACCCCTGAGGGAGCAGGAGACCCCAAATTCTGATAAGACCAGACTTAACGGTCTGACTGGGGCTGGAAGGACCCCGGTGGTCATGGCCCCCAGACCTTCTGTTGCCCCAGGACATGAACCATTCCCGAAGCCAACTCTTCAGACATGGATTGGACTGGGCAATGGGTTGGATAAGGATGCTGGTGAGGAGTGAGCTTCTTGGATCAGGTGGACACTTGAGACTATGTTGGCATTTCCTGCCTGGAGGGGAGATGAGAGGGTGGAGGGGGTTAGAAGCTGACGAAAAAGACACGAAAAGAGAGAGTGGAGGCAGAGAGCAGGCTGTTTTATTAGGGGGAGGGTAATTGAGAGTGTGTAGCAAGGTGTATATGGGTTTTTGTGTGAGAGACTGACTTGATTCGTAAGCTTTCACTTAAAGTACAATAAAAATTATTAAAAAAAAAAAAAGAAATCAAAGGACACATTGCATTGGGCCAATCTGCTAAAAAAAAAGACCTCTTTAAAGTGTTAAAAAGCAAAGATCACCTTGAAGACTAAGGTGCACCTGACCAAGCCAAGGTGTTTTCAATCGCCTCATATGCAGGCAAAAGCTGGACAATGAATAACGTAAACTGAAGAGGAATTAACACCTTTGAGTTATGGTGTTGGTGAAGAGTACTGAATATACCATGGACTTCCAGAAGAATGAACAAATCTGTCTTGAAAGAAGTATAGCCAAAATGCTCCTTAGAAACAAATGTAGCAAGACTAGGTCTCACATATTTTGGATATGTTATCGGGAGGGATCTGTCCCTGGAGAAAGACATTATGCTTCATAAAGTAGAGGTTCAGCCAAAAAGAGGGAGACCCTCAAAGATTGACACAGTGGCTGCGACCATGGGCTCAAGCATAACAATGGTTGTGAGGATGGTACAGGACCATGCAGTGTTTTGTTCTGCTGTACATAGTGTCTCCATGAGTTGGGACTGACTTAACAGCAACTAACAACAGCAACAACATATACATGTGAAAGCTGGACAATGCATATGTAAGACTGAAAAAGAACTGACGCCTTTTAATTATGACGTTGGCAAAGAATATTGACTATATCATGGACTGCCAGGAAAACAAATGTATCTTTCTTGGAAGAAGAACAACCAGGAGACTTCTTAGAAGCAAGGATGGTGAGACTTCATCTCATGTACTTTGGACATGTTATCAGGAGGGACAAGTCCCTGGAGAAGGATATTATGCTTGCTAAAGTGGAGGGTCAGCGAAAAAGAGAAAGACCCTCAGGGAGATGGAGTGACGTAGTGGCTGCAACAATGGGCCCAAGCATAACAATGATTGTAAGGATGGCACAGGACCAGACAGTGTTTTGTTCTGTTGTACATGGGGTCACTATGAGTCAGAACTGACTCAATGGCACTTAACAACAACAACAAGTCCTCTTTTATCTCATTAGAAATATTTATCTAGTGCTGTCACATTATAGAGAGAGCAACTAGGGTCACATAACAATGTGTGTATAAATTTTTGTATGAGAAATTAACTTAAGCTGTAAATTTTCACTTAAAGAACAATAAAATAAAATTTTTATTTTATTCACTTTTAATATTCAATATACATTTTATTTTCTTTAAGTAGCAGCAAAATAAAAATACCTACAATTTTGTCAGTTACACAATGCAAACCATACATATTATCTTAAGTAATTTTAAAAAAAAGAACTACTGATCTTTTAATTTCCTAAGCTGTGGAGACAAAAAATGTTAAGGGCCTTTTACATATGTAGTTGACATTTGTAGCATATGAACTGATGATTTTCTAGCAGAAATACTAGATTTACATGGATCAATCTCATCTCTAGCCCTTTATTTACCAAAAGCAGACTTTTCTCTGAAAAGCTTGGCTCAGTTCCTGGGAGAAAGGAGGAAATCACACAAATCAATTAAGAGAGGTAAAAAAAAAAAACATTAGCTATAACTTAGGTCAGATCTTTCCCTGTTACAGAGCCCTTGAGATCCCTGTGAGGGGTTCACACTTACTCATGAATTCTTATTAATCTTGGATTCATGATTACAGGAATACCAGGAATTCTTAATTTAAAGAATTAAAGGGTCTTTAAAAGAATGTAGAAATGGACCAGGAACTGTGTAAGAAATATTTACTGTGTTGAAAGCATCTTTAAAATGTTACTCAAAGTCTACAATTGCACTGTCCCATATTTTTACCATGAGCCGTATGTAACAATTTCGTCAAAATTAAATAAAACTAAAACTTCAGTTACATGAGCTATATTTCAAGCACACAATACCAACATGACTAGTGGTGAGTGTAATAGGGAGCAAAATTTATGGATATTACCATTATCGCAGAAAATTCTATTGCACAGTGCTGGTCTGAAACAACACAAAGAAAAAAAACATTAGCTATTCAACTGTGGTCTCTGGTGTTCATTACAATTTTTTTCTTTTTTCCATGATAGCTGAAACATACTACATCATACCATTTTGGAATAGTAGAGAAGTAAAGAGCACCCAATTCTAGCACATCAGCTGTGATTTATAAGTTGAGACACTAAGTGCAGGTAGATGATCCCGCCGAAAGGTAATCTAAGACTCCAAATTCTTTTTGTTCTTTAAAGCTTTAGATGTTTAAGGAGATCCTTTGTTTTGACCACAGGTGTATGGCTTTGGATTTGATCTTTATTCAGGTTCATTTTACTACAGTGAAGTATCAAGTTGTAATTCATGACTCAGATAAATGGCTTAAAAAAAAAAATTGGTATGATTGTTGGTTTTCTATATCTAAAAAGGGTTAAAGAGAATCTTAGAACTTTTGCAATCTAAAGGGATTCTTCCTGGGGTATTTAATATTAAACTACTATTTAACCATATTAAAAAAAAAAAGTGTTTTCTGAGCTCTGTAATATGAAAAAGAGTAATGACATATTCTCCATGTGACTATTTTAGAGATTAAATTTATGCTTCATTAATTGGAAACAAAGTGATGCAAATGATAGTCTCATTCACTCATTATTTCATTTTAGTTTAGAAGCTTGGAAATATGAATTATATATCCTATATCTTCAATAATATTTTTGAATCACTTGACATCAAAAAGTTAAATTCATCAATTTTAATATTCTAACTTTTATGAAGATGATTTTTGTGTATACTCTTCTCACATAAATCAATAAAAACCAGAATGTAAACAATTATCAAAGAGGGACACAGATTTAATATGCAAGTAAATTTTGTGAACAGTCTGAGAAGGGAATTGGACTATAGCTATCAGTAATCCATACTCATAAAATTGAAGATATATATATACATACCCTTGTGAAGAGGCAATTGCAGGGTTATCTACATGAGCAGCCTTAAGGAGTAGAGGCTACAATGTACATAGTTTATATTGCGAGGACAGTCTGGCTATGGTTATTGGCTACATTGGGAATTAAAAACATCTCTAGGTGGCTTACTATGTATCTAATTGACAAATGTATAATCAGGGGATCTAAATATATCAATGCATTTTAACTGAGCAGCTAGCTAGAGGTAGTGAAATCTCAGGATGTTGAGCAGAAATGTGATGTTTTCAGCATTATGACAGGTAAGAAATGCTATCAGAAGAATGAAAAATTCATTATTCTTAGTTCAATGAACAGTAAATTATTTAGACCAGGTCAGTGAGTCTACATGTCTCTGCAGTTACAGAAGCCAGAAGTGACAGAGATGAGAGTGTGTGTTTACCAGAAGAGTTTTCTTCCACAAACATGATAGAGATTTATGTAGTTTTTCAATCTACAGTAAAGGACAAAGCTGCTAAATCCATCCCTACTCCCTCAAGAATTAAGGAATCTTTAAAAGAGTATAGAAGAATGTTTGTAATTCATTGGAAAACTATGCATTGTCTATATCTAGCCCCCCCCCCACCTTATCCAATTCACTGAAGATAATTTACAACCTTGTAGATGGCATGTAACTGATAGCCAGGAGCAGATTAACCAGTAAACACAGTATGTACCAGTTTACAGTAAGCAAGTTATGCATGGGCTTAATTTCACCCAGTTTTTCACCGCACCTGAGCACAATCAAGCCCATGCATACCTTGCTTATTGGGGTAATCCGTCCCTGCATAGCAATGTAAAATTCTTATCTGCAGACATTCCCTTCTGTTCTGTTTACTAGAGATTTCACTGTATTCCTCCCATCCGGTGGGAAAAAATCAGTTTTGTCACTATTTACATAATAATTTCAATAATAAAAAAAATTTCAATAATGCTGATCTATAAATGTGTCTGTTATTTTGGATTATTTTTTACATAAAAGATATTTTTATCATTCATTTTATGATAGCATCTTAAAACATCTGCCTGATTCATTTTTACTTTTACATCTATATTATAGTCATGATTTCCACTTTTTTTGTAATTATCTTTCACAATAGTCACTCTTATATTTAGTATCAATGTTTTTTCTGCATGAAGTGGGTTAGTAAAGAGAGACACCTCAATACCTTATGGTGCCCATGATGAAAACCAGTTCTTCTTTTCTTTGGTGCCATAAACAGCTATTAAAACACTGTGTATTATTATTTCACACATCTGATGGCAGAAATCAACAACAAATTTCTTAGAAATACATAAGTCATAAATGAGTGATATGAATTCATTTGATATGCAAGCAAAAGAAATGTATAAAGACAAATAATTCTTCATTTGAGTAAACCAGGTAGTTTCTAGAGTATATCAGGAGATGAAATTAAATGTCGAAACTCCTAATTTTTGTACATTTGTCAATAGTTGCTTAAAAATCTTGAAAAGTGTTTATGTTACTTTACCATGCCTTTCTGGAATAATGAAAAATTCTCCTCCTTGATTGCATACCAGATCCTATAATATTCAGTAAATAGTTCAAATTTATTAATGACCAATTTTATCAAAATATTGGTTGTTGAGATCAGATAGATTTAACTAACTTGGGTGCAACCATGATGCATTTATTATATATACTGAGCACTGTGATTGTTAAGATTGTGTGTCAACTTTGCTGGGCCATGATTCTCAGTGGTTTGGCAGTCAGTAGTATGATGTTGTGATCACTCCCATGATGAGATAATTTATAGTATGATTACCTCCATGATGGGATCTTCTGTGAGCAGTCAATCAGTTGAAAGGGAGTTTCTTGGGCTTGTGGCCTACATCAAGTACAGATGGACGTTCTGGCAAGGCTTATGCACTTTTCTTTGCTCTAGATCCTGCAGCTGGCTCTAGTTCATCTAACTTCCAATTCCTGGGACTTGAGCTAGCAGTTTACCTGTGGTCTTGCCTGCTGATCTTGCAATTCATTAATCTTCACCGCCTATGAACAGCAGCCCTGCTCTCTGACCTGTTGATCTTGGTTTCATCTGCCAGTGCAGCTACATGAATAAGGAGAAGCCTCCAGCCTGACCCACGGATTTGGGACATTTCAGTCTCTACAAACTTGTGAGCCATTTCCTTGCTATAAATCTCTCTCTGTATATATTTATACATTTTATCAGTTTTGCTTCTCTAAAGAATCCAGCCTAGGACAAGCACCTACTCAGTAATTAAAAATGTTCCTAGAGCTGTGGTTATAACCATAAATGAAACAGACAAAAATGCAAATAAACGTTCTTTAACATAATATAAATCTACTCACTGGCAACTAACAGCAACAGTGCAAAATGTTATTAAATATATAAATAAAGGAATAGACTACATCTGTGGAAAGAGATGATAGAAAGGCTCAATATCATCAGTCAGAACAAGGCCAGGGGCTGACCGTGGAAAAGACCTTCAATTGCTCATATGCAAGTTCAAGCTGAAACTGAAGAAAATCAGAGCAAGTCCATGAGAGCCAAAATATCACCTTGAGTGTATCCAACTTGAATTTAGAGACCATCTCAAGAATGGAATTGACGCATTGAACACTAATGAGTGAAGACCAGACAAGTAGTGGAATGACATCATGGACTTCATACGTAAAGAAAGCAAGAGGTCATTGAAAAGACAGGAAACAAAGAAAAGACCAAGACAGATGTCAGAGAAGACTCTGAAACTTGCTCATGAACATTAAGCAGCTAAAGCAAAAGGAAGAAATGATGAAGTAAAAGAACTGAACAGAAGGTTTCAAAGTGTGGCTCAAAAAGACAAAGTAAAGTATTATGAAGACATGTGCAAAGAGATGGAAATAGAAAACCAAAAGGGAAGAACACACTTGGAGTTTCTCAAGCTGAAAGAACTGAAGAAAAAATTCAAGCCTCGAGCTGCAGTAGTGAAGGATTCCATGGGGAAAATATTAAATAATGCAGGAAACATCGAAAGAAGACAGAAAGAATACACAGACTCATTATAACAAAAAGAATTAGTCAATGTTCAACCATTTCAAGAGATAGCATATGATCAGGAATCGATGGTACTGAAGGAAGAAGTCCAAGCTGCTCTGAAGACATTGGCAAAAAACAAGGCTCCAGGGATTGACAGAATATCGAGATGTTTCAAAAAAAGGATGCAGCGCTGGCGGTGGTCACTTGTCTATTCCAAGAAATATGGAAGGCAGCTTCCTGACCAACTGACTGGAAGAGATCCATATTTTATGCCTATTCCCAAGAAAGGTGATCCAACCAAATGCAGGAATTCTAGAACAATATCATTAATATATGCAAGCAAAATTTTGTTGAAGATTGTTCAAAAATGGCTGCAGCAGTATATTGACAGGGAACTGCCAGAATTCCGGCTGGTTTCAGAAGAGGACATGTAACCAGGGATATCATTGCTGATGTCAGATGGATCCGGGCTGAAAGCAGAGAATACCAGAGGGATATTTCCCTGTGTCTCATTGACTATGCAAAGGCATTCGACTGTGTGAATCATAACAAGTTATGGATAACATTGTGAAGAATGGGAATTCCAGAACACTTAATTGTGCTCTTGAGGAACCTTTACATGGATCAAGAGAGGCAGTTGTTCGGACAGAACAAGGGGATACTGATTGGTTTAAAGTCAGGAAAGGTGTGCGTCAGGGTTGTATTCTTTCACCATACCTATTTAATCTGTATGCTGAACAAATAATACCAGAAGCTGGACTATATGAAGAAGAATGGGGCATCAGGATTGGAGGAGGACTCATTAACAACCTGCAGATGACACAACCTTGCTTGCTGAAAGTGAAGAGGACTTGAAGCACTTGCTAATGAAGATCAAAGACTACAGCCTTCAGTATGGATTGCACCTCAACATAAAGAAAACCAAAATCCTCATAACTGGACCAGTAACCAACATCATGATAAATGGACAAAAGATTGAATTTGTGAAGGATTTCATTTTACTTGGATCCACAATCAACAGCCATGGAAGCAGCAGTCAAGAAATCAAAAGGCAAGAGGCGGAGCCAAGATGGCAGAATAGACAGATGCTTCCGGCGAGCCCTCTTTACAACAAAGACCTGAAAAAACAAGTGAATTGAGTATATTTGTGACAAGCTGGGAGCCCTGGCATCAAAGCCAAGCTTAGACAATAAACTGAGGGGCAGGGGGAGGAAGAGTCCATTCAGAAGTGGAGAGGAGCTACCGGACCTGAATCGCGGGGAGCCCTCAGGCACCATTTCTGGAGCGGCCGCGGTGGTGGCAGTGGCAGAGGGCTGGTCATAGCATTCGGCTGCAGTATCCTCAGGGAGAAGCAGTCAGCCACACAGGCCACTCACACCTCCGGAAACAGAGGAGAATGGCACTCTCGGCAAAAGCTAAGTACCTGTGTGCATTTTACCATGCCCCCCAAGACCCCCAAGCTGGCTTCAGCAGCTGAATCCCTGGGCCTGAGATAGACCCTGATGAACACCCAGAGCCATCCTCCCAGCCTTGGGGAAGGAAAAAATTTGCAACTGGGGTGAAAAGGTAATTTGCTAGCTCCATTAACCAGGGGAGCTCAGGACAGAAACAGCTTCTGTCCAGGCATAAACTGTCCGTGGACCTTGATCACCTTTCCGTTCTGCATGGACCCGTTTGGGCCTATTTCGGAAGAATAGGCCCTCATTGGCAAGCTCCAACCATTTCAGCTGTGCAGTGGAGAGGTGGGTGTTTGACATTTGACATTGCTTTGCCTATTAAACAAGGTCCTTACCTACCCACATCAGGCCCTAAGGACTAGTAGCTCCACTCAGGTCACCCAGCCACCCGCAACAGGGGTCCAAAGATAACTGGTACCTCCCAGTCCTTACAACCAAAAACTTTGAGTGCCCATGGTCCCTCTGCAGAACCGACCCACCAGCACGCTCTAGGGAACAGAGACGCGTTTTCCTCGGAGACACATGGGGGTCGGTTCTCAGCCACCTGCCTTGCTCAGAGCATGCTCCCCAGCTGCAATCAGATACCGGTATATACACCAATCACCCCGCCCCTCTAAGACTGTAGGACAGAGCCTGTACCAAACACTTGATGACCAGCTACCTGGAAACCTGAGCTGAATTCATACAAGAAAACTGAATGGACTCCTAGACTGACATACCTGATAACAGCTCTAACCAGCTGGGGGCAGGACACCAGAACTCCAAAGGTGAAAATAATCAAACTAGCTCACTCAAGCAACCCATACAAGTATACCAAAACAGGTATACCAAAACAAAATAAAGCAAGCAGCTATGACACAGTAACCAAGCATAAACTAATACAATAACCTTTAGATGGCTCAGAGACAACAGTCGATATCAAGTCACATAAAGAAACAGACCATGATCACCTCAACAGGATCTCAAAACAAAGAATCCAGGGATCTTCTAGATGAAAATGCATTCCTGGAATTACCAAATGCAGAATACAAAAGTTTAATATACAGAAACCTTCAAGGCATCAGGAAGGAAATGAGGTAATACACAGAACAAGCCAAGGAACACACAGATAAAGCAACTGAAGAAATTAAAAATTTTATTATTTAGGAACATAATGAAAAGTTGAATAAGCTGGAAAAATCCATAGACAGACAGCAACAGAAATTCAGAAGATTAACTATAAAATTACAGAATTAGATAACTCAATAGAAACTCAGAGGAGCAGAACTGAGCAAGTAGAAGCTAGAATTTCTGAACTTGAAGATAAATCACTTGACACTAGTATATTTGAAGAAAAATCAGATAAAAGGATTTAAAAAAATAAAGAAACCTTAAGAATCATGTGGGACTCTATCAAGAGAAATAACCTATGAGTGATTGGAGTACCAGAACAGGGAGGGATAACAGAAAATACAGAGAAAATTGTTGAAGATTTGTTGGCAGAAAACTTCCCTGATATTGTGAAACATGAGAAGATATCTATCCAAGATGCCCATCGAACTCCACATAAGGTAGATGTTAAAAGAAAGTCACCAAGACATATTATAATTAAATTTGCCAAAACCAAAGATAAAGAGAGAATTATAAGAGCAGCAAGGGATAAATGAAAAGTCACCTACAAAGGAGAACCAATAAGAAAGCTCGGACTACACAGCAGAAACCATGCAGGAAGGAAAGCAATGGGAAAACTTATTTAAAATTAGAGGAAAAAAATTGCCAGGAAAGAATCATATACCTAGCAAAACTGTCTCTTAAATATGAAGGTGAAAATAGGACATTTCCAGATAAACAGAAGTTTAGGAAATTTGTAAAAACCAAACCAAAACCAAAATACTAAAGGGTGTGCTTTGGTTAGAAAATCAATAATATCAGGTATCAACCCAAGACTAGAACACTGGGCAGAGCAACCAGAAGTCAACCCAGACAGGGAAATAAAAAAAAAAAAAGCAAGATTATAAAAAAAAAAAAACCCCAAAACAGGGTAACAGCAATATTATATAAAAGAAGACAACATTAAAATAAAAAAGAGGGACTAAGAAATGTAATCATACACCTTCCATATGGAGAGGAAGATACGGTGATACAGAGAAATAAAAATTAGTTTTAAATTTAGAAAAATAGGGGAAGATAATAAGGTAACCACAAAGGAGACAAACTATCCTACTCATCAAAATAAAACACAAGGGAAAAATAGACACTCAGCAGAAACAAAATCAACAACAACAAATAGGAGGAGAGGACAATATATAAAGAAAATATACTCAGCACATAAAATCAAGTGGGAAAAAGAAACTGTCAACACACACAAAAAAAATCAAAATAATAGCACTAAATTCATACCTATCCATAATTACCCTGAATGTAAACAGACTAAATACACCAATAAAGAGACAGAGAGTGGCAGAATGGATTAAATAACAAGATCCGCCTATATGCTGCCTACAAGAGACACACCTTAGACTTAGAGGCACAAACAAAAACTCAAAGGATGGAAAAAATAAATCAAGGAAACAACAATCAAAAAAGAGCAGGAGTGGCAATATTAATTTCTGACAAAATAGACTTTAAAATTAAATCCATCAGAAAGGATAAGGAAGGACACTATATAATGATTAAAGGGACAATACACCAAGAAGATATAAGCATATTAAATATTTATGCACCCAATGACAGGGCTGCAAGATACATAAAACAAATTTTATCAGCAATGAAAAGTGAGATAGACAGCTCCACAATAATAGTACGAGACTTCAACACACCACTTTCGGTGAAGGATAGGACATACAGAAAGAAGCTCAGTAAAGACACGGATGATCTAAATGTCACAATCAACCAACTTGACCTCGTAGACATATACAGAACACTCCACCCAACAGCAACCATGTATACTTTCTTTTCTAGTGCACATGGAACATTCTCTAGAATAGACCACATATTAGGTCAAAAAGCAAGCCTTAGCAGAATCCAAACATTGAAATATTACAAAGCATCTTTTCTGACCATAAGGCCATAAAAGTGGAAATCAATAACAGGAAAAGCAGGCAAAAGAAATCAAAACTTGGAAACTGAACAACACCCTGCTCCAAAAAGACTGGATTATAGAAGACATTAAGGTTGGAATAAAGAAATTCAGAGAATCCAGTGAGAATGAAAACACTTCCTATCAGAACCTTTGGGACACAGCAAAAGCAGTGCTTAGAGGCCAATTTATATCAATAAGTGCACACATCCAAAAAGAAGAAAGGGCCAAAATCAAAGAATTATCCCTACAACTTGAACAAATGGAAAGAGAGTAACAAAAGAAACCCACAGGCACCAGGAGAAAACAAATAATAAAAATTAGAGCTGAACTAAATGAAATAGAAAAAAGAAAAGCAATTGAAAGAATTAACAAGACCAAAAGCTGTTTTTTTGGAAAAATCAACAAAATTCATAAGCCACTGGCCAAAGGGACAAAAGAAAAACAAGAGAGGAAGCAAATAACCCAAATAAGAAATGAGATGGGCGATATTACAACAGACCCAACTGAAATTAAAGGAATCATATCAGGTTACCATGAAAAACTATACTCAAACAAATTTGATAACCTAGAAGAAATGGATGAATTCCTAGAAATACACTACCTACCTAAACTAACACAAACAGAGGTAGAATAACTAAATAGACCCATGACAAAAGAAGAGATTGAAAAGGTAATCAAAAAACTCCCAACAAAAAAAAGCCTTGGTCCGGATGGCTTCACTGCCGAGTTCTACCAAACTTTCAGAGAAGAGTTAACACCACTACTACTAAAGATATTTCAGAGCATAGAAAAGGATGGAATACTACCAAACTCATTCTATGAAGCCACCATATCCCTGATACCAAAGCCAGGTAAAGACACCACAAGAAAAGAAAATTATAGACCTATATCCCTCATGAATGTAGATACAAAAAATCCTCAACAAAATTCTAGCCAATAGAATTCAACAACATATCAAAAAAATAATTCACCATGACCAAGTGGGATTCCTTATGCAGAGATGGTTCAACATTAGAAAAACATTTAATGTAATCCACCACATAAATAAAACAAAAGACAAGAGTCACATGATCTTATCAATTGATGCAGAAAAGGCATTTGACAAAGTCCAACACCCATTCATGATAAAAACTCTTACCAAAATAGGAATTGAAGGAAAATTCCTCAACATAATAAAGGGCATTTATACAAAGCCAACAGTCAATATCAGCCTACATGGAGAGAGCCTGAAAACATTCCCACTGAGATCAGGAACCAGACAAGGATGCCCTTTATCACCGCTCTTATTCAACATTGTGCTGGAAGTCCTAGCCAGAGCAATTAGGTGAGATAAAGAAATAAAGCGCATCCAGATTGGTAAGAAAGAAGTAAAAGCATCTCTATTTCCAGATGAAATGATCTTATACACAGAAAACCCTAAGAAATCCTCCAGAAAACTACTGAAACTAATAGAAGAGTTCAGCAGAGTATTGGGATACAAGATAAACATACAAAATTCAGTTGGATTCCTCTACACCAACAAAAAGAACATCAAAGAGGAAATCACCAAATCTATGCCATTTACAGTAGCCACCAAGAAGATAAAATACTTAGGAATAAATCTTACCAGAGATGTAAAAGACTTATACAAAGAAAACTACAGTACACTTCTGCAAGAAACCAAAAGAGACCTACATGAGTGGAAAAATGTACCTTGCTTGTGGATAGGAAGACTGAACATTATAAAAATGTCAATTCTACCAAAAGCGAGCTATACATTTAATGCAATTCCGATCCAAATTCCAGCGGCATTCTTTAATGAGATGGAGAAACAAATCACCAACTTCATATGGCAGGAAACGAGGCCCCCAATAAATAAAGCATTACTGAAAAAGAAGACCAAAGTGGGAAGAACAAAGTGGGAGGCCTTACTTTACCTGTTTTTAGAACCTTTTATACCGCCACAGTAGTCAAAATAGCCTGGTACTGGTACAAGAGATACATGGACCGAAGTAACAAAATTGAGAAACCAGGCATAAATTCATCCACATGTGAGCAGTTGATATTTGACAAAGGCCCCAAAACAGTTAAATGGGGAAAAGACAGTCTTAACAAATGGTGCTGGCATAACTGGATATCCATCAGCAAAAAAAATGAAAGAAGACCCATACCTCACTCCATGCACAAAAACTAACTCAAAACGGATCAAAGACCTAAATATAAAATCTAAAACGATAAAGATCATGGAAGAAAAAAATAGGGACAAAGTTAGGAGCCCTAATACATGGCATAAACAGTATACAACACATTATAAAGAATGTAGAAGAGAAACTAGATAACTGGGACCTCCTAAAAATCAAACACCTATGCTTATCTGAAGACTTCACCAAAAGAGTAAAAAGACAACCTATAGGCTGGGAATAAGTTTTTAGCTATGACATTTCTGGTCAGCACCTGATCTCTAAAATCTACCTGATACTGCAAAAACTCAACTGCAAGAAGACAAAAAACCCAATGAAAAAAATGGGCAAAAGATATGAATAGACACTTCACTAAAGATGATATTCGGGTAGCTAACAGATATATGAGGAGATGTTCGCAATCATTAGCCATTAGAGAAATGCAGATCAAAACTACAACGAGATTTCATCTCACTCCAACAAGGCTGGCATTAATCCAAAAAACAAAAGAATAAATGTTGGAGAGGCTGTGGAGAGATTGGAATACTTCTACACTGCTGGTGGGAATGTCAAATGGCACAACCACTTTAGAAATCCATTTGGTGCTTCCTTAAAAAGCTAGAAATAGAACTACCATACGATCCAGCCATTCCACTCCTTGAAATATACCCTAGAGATATAAGAGCCTTTACACAAACAGATATATGCACACCCATGTTTATTGTAGCACTGTTTACAATAGCAAAAAGATGGAAGCAACCAAGGTGCCCACCAACAGGTGAATGGATAAATAAATTATGGTATATTCAAACAATGGAATGCTACGCATCGATAAAGAACAGTGATGAATCTGTGAAACATTTCATAACATGGAGGAACCTGGAAGGCATTATGCTGAGTGAAATTAGTTTCAAAAGGACAAATATTGTATAAGACCACTATTATAAGAACTTGAGAAATAGTTTAAACTGAGAAGAAAACACTCTTTTGTGGTTACGAGGAGGGCAAGGAGGGGGTTGGGAGAGGGGCATTCACTAATTAGATAGTAGATGAGAACTACATTAGGTGAAGGGAAAGACAGCACACAATACAGGGGAGGTCAGCACAATTGAACCAAACCAAAAGCAAAGAAGTTTCCTGAATAAGCTGAATGCTTTGCAGGCCAGCATAGCAGGGGCAGCGGTCTGGGGACCATCGTTTCAGGGGACATCTAAGTCAATTGCCATAATAAAATCTATTAAGAAAATATTCTGCATCCCACTTTGAAGAGTGGCATCTGGGGTCTTAAATGCTAGCAAGCAGCCACCTAAGATGCATCAATTTGTCTCAGCCCACCTGGATCAAAGGAGAATGAAGAACACCAAGGAGACAAGGGGATTACGAGCCCAAGAGACAGAAAGGGCCACATGAACCAGAGACTACATCATCCTGAGACCAGAAGAACTAGATGGTGCCCAGCTACAACCGATGACTGCCCTGACAGGGAACACAGCAGAGAACCCCTGAGGGAACAGGATAGCAGTGGGATGCAGACCTCAAATTCTCATAAGACCAGACTTAATGGACTGACTGAGACTAGAAGGACCCTGGTGGTCATGGTCTGCAGACCTTCTGTTGGCCCAGGACACCAACTTTTCCTGAAGCCAACTCTTCAGACGTGGATTGGACTGGACAATGGGTTGGAGAGGGATGCTGGTGAGGACAGAGCTTCTTGGATCAGGTGGACACTTGAGACTATGTTGGCATCTCCTGCCTGGAGGGGAGATGAGAGGGTGGAGGGGGTTAAAAGCTGGTGAAATGGACATGAAAAGAGAGAGTGGAGGGAGAGAGAGGGCTGTCTCATTAGGGGTAGAGTAATTGGGAGTGTGTAGCAAGGTGTATATGGGTTTTTGTGTGAAAGACTGACTTGATTTGTAAACATTCACTTAAAGCACAATACAAATTGTAAAAAACAAAAAAAAAAAGAAATGAAAATACGCATTGCACTGGGTAAACCTGCTGCGAAGGACCTCTCTGAAGTGTTAAAAAGCAAAGACGTCACCTTGAAGACTAAGGTGTGCCTGACCCAAGCCATGGTATTTTCAATTGCATTGTATGCATGTGAAAGCTGGACAATGAATAAGGAAGACTGAAGAAGAATTGATGTTTTTGAATTGTGGTGCTGGCGAAGAATATTGAATATACCATGGACTGCCAAAAGAATGAACAAATCTGTCTTGGAAGTGCAACCAGAATGCTCTTAGAAGCAAGGATGGCGAGACTGCATCTGAAATACTTTGGACATATTGTTCAGGAGGACTCAGTCCCTGGACAAGGACATCATGCTTGGCAGAGTACAGGGTCAGCGGAAAAGAGGGAGACCCTCAACGAGTTGGATTGACACAGTGACTGGAACAATGAGCTAAAGCATAACAACAATTGTAAAGATGGGGCAGAACAGGGCAGGGTTTAGTTCTGTCGTGCATAAGGTCGCTATGAGTCAGAACAGACTCGATAGCGCTTAAAACAACAACAAGGGAATAGCTAGTGTTGTGGATAGTGTAGATATTAAAATTGTTCAGGTGATGAAGGAAGTCTTTGAAAATGTAAAATTTATGCATAAATTCAAACAAAATGATTTGAGTGTTCCTAATAAGAAGATTAAATACAAATGCAGCTGCATATTCCCTGTCTTTAGTAGTTCACAAGGGGAGAAAACATATTGCAAACAGCACAAAGGACCAATTTCTAGTCATGCTCCATGATGGCCCTGAACTAATCCAACTGCCAGCCTCCCATTGATTTCAAAGGATCTCTGTGCTCAGATCAGCTCTGCAGAGAAGTAGAGCAAAATGAGAAATTGACTCAGAGATACTTGACATCCAATACGCTTGATTCAGCTTTCCACTTTCCTAACACAGATGAATGTGGCATTCCTGAGGCTAAAAAGAAAGAAAAAAAAAAAAAAAGGAGGAGGTGGCTTTCTGTATGGCTGCTTTGACCTTGAATGTATTTTTTTTTTTTTTTAATATTTCCTTTGGTCAATTTTTTAAAATAAATAAGTTGTAGTTTACTTTTAATGAAATATTACTGAAACCTTTTATGGGAAAGAAGAACTCAGCACCACATGTTTCGAGAAAAGATTTTTATTTCTTAAGAAATCATTGATTTACCAGCATAAGAATATAATTAGGACTATTTTATATTATTGTGCAGTGCAAAAAAAAAAAAAACTATTTGGAGAGTTAGATGCAGTTCTGAAATTCTTTGATTTGTGTGTTTAAGTGAATTTACTCACAATGACAGTTGTCCGATTGAAGAAAATTTATCCAGCAGATTACACAAATATATGCAAATTCAAGATTTTTCCCAAACCAAAATCAAAAAAACAAACTTGTTGCCTTCAAGCTGATTCTGACTCATAGTGACCCTATTGGACAGAGTAGAGGTGCCCCATAGGGTTTCCAAGGAGCAGGTGGTGGATTTGAACTGCCAACATTTTGGTTAGCAACCTAGCTCTTAACCACTGCACCACCAGGACTCATATTATCCCCAGAGACTAAAAAAAAAAAACTGCGTATGGTCTTCATAAAATAGGTTAATTTTTAGTCTCCATCCTTAGGTATTCTTAGTACCACTTCACAACACTTCCTCAAAGAAACATAAGATATAAATAGCATGTTTCAATGTCTTCTCTGAAAGATGTAAAATCCTCATAGATGGCAAGTATCAAAAGATGCCTAACCAGGTGCTTCATCTGCCTCTCAGCCATAATTATCATCATACCCTATATGGGTTTCCATAAATTCTTCTGGTGTTAATTTCTATTTTTAAATTTCATTTGTCTCCATATGCTTATTGCCTTATTCTGTTTGTAAATAGACCTTGACCGAACTTATCATAATGATTCTCATTGGAATCTGGGATATAAGGAGTATGTTACCAGGCACCTTGTTCGAATCAAATGAATAGATAAATAAAACTTAATTTCTAAAAATTCACCACTAAGTCCCAAATATATACTTGATGATTAAGATAATATAAAAATAAAAACAAGGGAAATAAATATTATATTTCGAAAGTATAAATAATATAACAAATACTTAATTGACAGACAACACTACTACCATAGACATATATACATAAAAAAAATACACACATATATATCTATAAAATAGATGTATTACCTATTAAAAATTATTTTGGTCATGTATTTCATCTTACCTATTACCGTTCTTCCTCTCCAAGTTCAATGTACCCTCCCAAAATAATAGTTCATATTTTTTAAAAAAAATAACGGGTTGTTGTTTACTAGAAAATGTTAGTTGCTCAAAAATGAAGGGGCTGTTTTTGGCTTTGATCTATATTTTGAACAGAAAAAAAAATCTTACTGATTTTATGATGAGCTTCAAGGGGCACAGAGCAAGATGAAACAAGCCTAGTGTTACTGAGATCTGCCAGGCTTCAGCTTCACTGTGGTCTCTTAAAAGAGAACAACCATATATAGTGTTTGGAAAATGAATACTACGTGTTTTCCTCTGCTTATGTTCACAGTGATATTTTTTAATGAGTCGCTTTCTTGTCCGGAAATGGAAGTCATGGTGACTTGCAATTTTTTTTTTTTTTCTGATAAAACTCACTTGTTGTGAACTGAGATAAGGAAGCAACATAGTAAACTGAACAACAATTAAATCTGCTGGCTAACGAATTCATTTCATTATTTAGGACAATTTTCTTATTTGCATGGAGGTATGTTTTTGTCCATTCACTCAACAAACTTTTCTGTAAAATCCACTAAACTCTGTATTTTGGGTTAAACATTGAGGATAAAAGGTGATTAAGGCTTTTTGTTTGTTTGTTTGTTTGTTTTTAGGAAGTCAAAACCTAGCATGGAGAAACAGACAAGTAAACATATAAGGCAGGACTGCTCAATAGAACTTTCTTCTATGATGGAATTACTTAATATCTGTGCTGTCCCTTGGAACCCTGGTGGTGCAGTGGTGTTAAGAGCTTGGCTGCTAACCAAAAGGTCGAAGGTTTGAACCCACCAGCCACTCCTTGTAAACTCTATGGGGCAGTTCTACCCTGTCCTATAGGGCCGCTATGAGTCGGAATCTACTTGATGTCAATGAGTTTGTTTTTGTATGGATTTGGCTGTCCCTCAGAGTAGCCACGAGGCATGTGTTACTATTGACCATTTGAAACATGACTAGTAAAACTGATTTTTTAAATTTTGTTTAACTTTTAAAATTTAAACTAGATAGTCACATATGGCAAGTGTCTCCCACACTGGACAGTGCAGACATACGAGAAGACATTCTAAGTATATATAGAGATATGTATGTCTTTTTATAAGTACATAAATAAATAAAATCTGAATTTTTTTTTTTTCTTCTTTGGGCCCAGTGCTTTTCTATGAAAATATAGTTGTAAATGAGACATAGAGAACCTTAAGGGAGCTTATATCTAAAGGGATGAAACAGGGATGTCAGGTGGTAATGGCTGATGCGAATGAGAAGGTTAAAGCAAGGTAAGAGAAAGAAGACTGTGCATAGGGTACTTTTTATATGTAGGGGTAAGTTAAGCTTCTCCTGTAATTTGACATTTGAGCAGAGACTTTAAAGTCAAGCGAAGGGAGGAGTCCATGCTGATATCTGAAGAAAAGTCTTCAGGGTTGAGACAGTGAAAACACTCTGCCAGACACATTCTAAGGAGGTTCTCACCCATGACTCTAACTCCTGATACCCATGCCCTTGTGGAATCTACTCCTTTTAAGTGTGGGCAGACCTATGACTTGCTTTTAATCAATAGAATAACACAATGTGATAAGATGTCAGTTCCCCAATTGTTACAAAAGGTGTTAATATCTCTCTTGCTCAAAGACTCCTTCCATTGCTGGCTTTGATGAATCAAGCAGGCCTGTTGGGGAGGCTCAAGAAAGGGGGAGGCATCAGGCCAATAAACATCTAGGAACCAAGGACAGCCTCTAACAGACAGCAAAAAACTGACCCTCGGGCTTCAATGAACTAATTTCTGCCACGTGAGCTTCAAAGAGTATCCTTCCTTAGCTGAGCCTCAGAGGAGACCGCTGCCCCAGATGACACCTTGATGGCAACCTTGTGAGACCCTGAAGTAAAGAACTCAGGCTGTGCCCAGACTCCTGACTCACAGAAGCTGTGAAATACTGAATAGTTGTTGTTTAAAGATGCCACATTTGTGATGATATTGTTGTATTACAATAGATAACTAATTGTTGTTAGTTGTGGTTGAGTCAGCTGTAACTCATGACAACCCTATGTACAACAAAACAAAACATTGCCTGGTCCTGCACCATCTTCATGATTGCTGTTGTGTGATATCCTCCTCCAGTACTTTATCAGACTGTTGCAAACCACAGGGTTTTCATTGGCTAATTTTCAGAGGTAGATCACTAGGCCTTTCTTCCTAGTCTATCTTAGTCAGGAAGCTCTGATGAAACCTATCTATTCTGGGTGACTTTGCCAGTATTTGAGATACTGATGGCATAGGTTCTAGCATCACAGTCACATGTGAGCCACCACAGTAGGACAAACTGACAGGTGATGAAGATAAGTAATAGAGGCATGGAGAAAGGAGTTTGCTTTGCATGTTCAAAAGCAGAGTGGTAGGGAATGGGCTCAGAGAGGAAGGAAAGGATATGTAGAGCCTAGGAATTAATTTTAGATAATTTTAATTTTATTAAGAGCGAGATCATAGCCATTTGGAGTGTTTTATTCAGATGTTTATCATGTTCTACATTTAGAATGATCTCTAGATGCTGTGGCAAGAAGGCTTTTACATGACTATTGGAATAATCCAGATGACAAACAAAGGTATCCTGGATGGGAGTGATAAAGAAGAAAAAAAAAATTTTTTTGCTAGGTTTAAGTGCTGAGAAATGGTAGGATTCCAAATGTCTTTAGAAAGTGTTATAGAAAGTATTTTTTATAACTAAGGAACTGGATGTGGATTATAAAGGAAGAAAAGAAATTATAGTGATTTTATAATCAGAATGATTACAGTTTATAATTTATAATCTAAATTATTATTATAAACATTTTTGGCTTTCCAGCTTTGAATGTCTTTTTTTTTTTTTTCTTTAGTTGAAAACATCTACTTGGGTTTCTTTTCATGATATAATCATCTAAAATGTATGTTTTAATTAATTTAATTCAATTAAACCGATGTTTTCATAAATGCCTACTCAACATCAGGGTAAGGTAAATGGCTTACTCTATATACAAATGGACACAAATTGGACAGGTCTACTAAAAAAATTTATCATCAATCTTGTGTATTGATATTTTTTGCTTTCATTATTGTAGAGGTTTTATTAACATGAACTAAATGGAATTAAGCGATACATAAAATGAATGTGAATGCATCACAAGGTTTCATCACTGAGAAAGAAAACAAATGAAAAAATGAGATTTTTATTTCCTTATATGTTATAACTTGCCAAATTACCAAATTTATTCTATTTTCTGCTAGAACAGCTCAAGAGCCATTACAGCTTTATATTACTGAAATCAAATACACACAAGACAAAAAAATGCAAAATAACCAGCCTCACTATTCACTTTTTGTTGAAACAACCACATCTGGATTATTTAAATACCCTCATAATTACACATTTCAATGTAAAACATATTTAAAATACATAAACAACAAAATATAACAGATGCGTATTTTTGGTTTTATTTGTAAGCTCTTGTGTTGCTTATCTTTCTATTTTCCTTCAAACACAGAATGATTACAAGATTTTCAGCAATAGAAAATTAGATAATTAGAATAATTAGACAATCAGGAAATTAGATAAAATAATCCTTAATTAAAAAAAAAATCCTATCATTCTATAAAGGCATATTTGAAACCACTCTTCCTAAGCTCATTTTTGCCCCATGATCTCAAAGTTTATCAAAAGGTGAACTGCAACACTACCTTAATGATAGTTTATGAATAATATTGTCAGGATTATTCATTTAATCATGCAACAGCTACTTCTTTTGTAAAATCCTATCTGGATCATTTTGGTTCAGTATTTTCTTTCCCCTAAAATTTTTAGCAAAATAAGAGCCCATGAGTCTTTTTTCAATGAATGTTGTATTAAATTTACAAGGTACTTTCTTCTGACTATAAAATTGAGCCTTTTCTTAAAAATATAATAATAATAATAATGCTGTATATATATGTCTAGCAAATGAATTCACTTCTTGTATGAATATATAACATATTTTCATCTTAAATGTATTTACTACAATAAAATATTTTAAATAACTCACATATGATTTTTACACAATAGTCATTACTTTAAGAAAGGTTAAGTACATTTGAGACCAAGCATAAAATTACATGTAGCACAGACCTTTGAAGGTTAAAAAAAAAAAAAAGGAAAGAAAATAAATTTCTTGCCATCAAGTAGATTCTGACTCATAGCCATCCTATAGGACAGAGTAGAACTGCCCATAGGGCTTCCAAGGAGCAGTTGGTAGATTCGAACTGCCAACCTTTTGGTTAGCAGGCAAACTCTTAACCACTATGCTGCCACACTCCTTTTGAAGATTAGTAGATCTTAAATAAACTCAGAAATTCAGAGAAACATTTCTATACATAGTATGCCAGAGATAAGTATATTAATTCACCTAGAAATGTTAAAATGATAGATGCCTAAATCGCTTGACTGTGGGTATAAGCATATTATTGATTATCTGGGGGTGGAGGTGGGGTTATACAGTAAGGAGGAGTATATTTGTGTAATATGTTGTATGAAGTTGCAATGAGAGGGAGGAATTAGGCAAAAACATTACACGTGCATGTGCCCTCTGTGAATAAAATAAAAGAAATAGACTGAATTACTTTTTAACCATATTTCATGGCAACAAGAACAGCATTTTGAAAATTATTGTAAAGTTTTACAAAAATAATTTAAATTACATCTTTCTATAAATACATTTTTTAAATTGTAATGAGATGTAGCCCTTTCTACATCTCAGGATCTCGTAAATATAATGTAATAGTGATAGTTACATATCATATTTCATTTCTCTAGCAATAAGAGGAGTACTTCCCAACCATTATTTGTACCCAGCATTTTTCTTTAAATCTGTTTCAATTTTTTTATTTTAAAATGTGATTATACTTGATGGCTAGTAACCCCAGGCCAAACCCACTGCAGTAGAGTTGATTCCAACTCATAACGACCCCATAGGACAGAGTAGAACTGCCCCATAGAATTTCCAAGAAGCGCCTAGTAGATTCATACTGCTGACCTTTTGGTTAGCAGCACTAACTTTTAACCACTGTGCCACCAGGGTTTCCACATGATGGCTAATAGAAATAAGAAATTATAGACAACCTATACCACTAGCACCATTGCTGTTTCTCCTTCCATCACGATCCTGCAGAGAAGGAATAAAGGCAAAGCCACATGTGACGCTCTTAACAGGCATTGGGCAGTAAACCAGGTACTTTACATGTGTGATCACACTTTCAGATAATAAAATAAAGTGAAAGTGTGAATTGAAAGAAAACAATTGAGAGAAATTATGGCAATAAAGTGAGAATGGCTTTAACCTGTCTTTCTCCAAATAATATCTACAGGAATTCTGAAGTGGAAAAATCTAAGGCAGTTGTTAAAGATGCAGATTGAGAGTATCTACTAAAACGTTATCTCTGATTATGGGGTCTGGGGATCTGTATTTAAGCCATACACCACTGTTAGGCACAATATCATTTAGGATGAACAGAGCTTTACTGTCTAGAACTACAGAATATCTGCAAATTGCATTTTATAGAATTTTATAATATTTTCCTAGACTTATTACTTACTGTTTTATGATTAATATGAAAGATGAAGTATCATAAATGGGAAATGAAGAAGCCAAATGGATTTAAGAGCTATATTAGCCTTTACCAAAATCCTGTGACTCTGAAATACTTAAAAAATGCATTATTTTGTTATAAAAATATTCAATATAGATGATAATGAAAATAATTATTATCTTTCTGTTAAAATAATAAAGGGAAAAATGTGTCACATTAAATAGCTGACTTCTTTATAAAAAAGTTGGTCCTGACTTTTTGTTTTAATGTAATAGGATTTACCTTGTAAAAATAAAATCCTAGTATGCTCTCTATAAAGAGGTGTTATCAAGTGCTTATTAATTTATTTTGGAGGTAAAATCTTCCTCCATGTAATATTCTATGAAAAAGCCTATGATAGAAAGCAAATAAAAGTAGAGCAACAAACTTCCCTTCTCTCTGTAGCTGCTCCTAAACCAATCTGTAAAACCCTCCATGGCCTTACTGAACACAATTTGAAAAATCATCCCTCTAAGCATATGAGCCAAAAAAAAGAAAAACAAACCTGTTGTCTTCAAGCTGATTCCGACTCGTAGCGACCCCATAGGACAGAGTGGAACCGCCCCATAGGATTTCCAAGAAGCAGATGGTGAATTTGAACTGCCAACATTTGGTTAGCAGCTGAGCTCTTAACTGCTAAACTACTAGGGCTCCTCTAAGCACACAGGCAAACTAAAATGTCATCAGTATAAATATATGAATATGGGACGTGGGATAGGCATAAGACATTCAGTGTTAAGCTACTTGTACTGCAAAACAACATAAAATGCCTAGACACACTGCCCTTAAAATACAGTACTAGAAGCCAAAAACAGCACATGTGAGGGCAATTTATGGTTTCTGCCACCAGTTTTTTTTCTGGAGAATATATGCTGTCTGAACTTTCAACAAGCTCAACTATCATATGCTATCCATTGCTATTGGTAAATTTCTCACTAAAGTTGATCTGGCTTCCTCAGAATAGCACAACCTGATGCTGTTAATCATTTCTTCACAGTTGATTACGAGTAACTTGATTTACCTTAGAGCCTGCAGAAAAAATGTATTCCAGGGTGTAATTGAAGAATGAAACTCACCTAAACACTGAATTCCAAAAAAAAAATTGCAGAACTCGTCATATTGTTACCTCTTCATCCTTTCAGCTACTTCCAAAGAAGAGCTTAAACACCAGGAGTGCTTCAATGGATTTACTTGGATTTTTTTTTTTTTCAGAAAAGTATATTCCCTTACATATTCTAAGTAAACATTCAGTCCTTCTCTCTGAGGAAAGCCTATTCTCTTGATCAAATTCACAGCTTCAGGAGAAAGTAAGGATGAAGACATTTTTTGCAAAGCTACCTAAAAATATTGTCAACTGGACATACAGGTGTCACAGCCTGTTTATTCTCATATCCTATTGAAAATATTTTGAAATTCCAAGTTATATTCATCACAATTCGAAAACTCCAAGTTACTGAATGAAAGAGTAATAATTTTTCTTAGTCTTTTTTTTTTTTAACACTTTCCAAAAAAAAGTATGATTCTAAGTTTATGCACAGAGATATTTATATATAGTCATGTAAGGGTACCAAAAATAATTGATTTTAGTTTTCATATATATATACACTTGACTACATGTTTTTATTTTTGTAGAAAGAGTTTAAAAATGTATTTTTAATAAAGAAAATTAAAGACGTAATTGAACATAAAGCTTAAATGGATAATATCCTAATGTACTATCTCAGATCAAGTAATTACAATAGAAGGCAGCAGCCTTAAAAGACAGAAGGATTGTTTAATAAGACAAGTGTTCCTAAGCTGAGAGCAAAAAAAAGAAAGAAACAGGAATTATATACTCAGTAAAAAGCCAGAAGACAGGGTACGCATTTGCTACTCACTACTATAATGGACTGAAATTACCGTTAACAATAGCCACCGAGAGAAGAAAGTGTATGATTGCCACCTCCCACTCTAATTCTAAAAAGTACAGACACTGTGATTAAGAGCTACCAATGATCCCCCCAGAGAGGGGTGTTTAAGAAAGCCGTGACTCACAGAACAACAATACAGCTTACCTATTTGTAATGCCTACATTGGTCAGGCATTAAAATATATATAAAGAAAGAGCTAGAACTACAAAAACACCTGTGTCTGTGCAACTACTTTCCGGCAATTTTCAGCATTTTAGTAAGTTTCTTCTTTGCTGGGTCTAACTGGGCTAGTCATTTTCTGGCTGGTGTAATAGGGACCGAGCGATTATAAGACCCCATGTACAGGAAAAGATAGCTAATCTTGCCATCTCTCTTTGATTGTTTAAGCCCATTTTGAAGCCCTGAATAGGAGTGGAAAAGCAAATCTTACTTGAGAGTTCCACTTGTAATTACAGGTGTAGTAGGAAAATAAATTAGTATTTGGTCACTATCACAAAGAACAACAGGGAGTCTCCACAGAAAGACCAATTAGAGAAAGCCAAGAGTCATGTTTTAATGCAGAAACAGGGCAGCCTCTTTGAGCAACTGCACTAGACAGAATGAATCCAAGAACTAGAATGGCACGATGCTGTATGTTAAAATTTGCAACTATACCCACAAAAGAAATGATTATATCATTGTGAGTTGAAGAAAAAGCTGTTCTTACTTGTTCAGCTAGTCATAACTTATCTCTTCAGATGGTAATGAGATGTAGTAAGTTTCTTCAAGTAGCACAATACAGGAAAAAAGTGAAAGAAATTTTTGTACAGAAACCATATATTTATATAGAGTTATATTAGACTCAAATATTCCACATGCCTGCATACTTCTTGCTTTAAGATAGATTTATTTGGAAAAGCTTGTTTTGAGAAACGTGGCAAAAATTGGCAACTTTTCAGTTTATCCACATAGTATTTAATAATTAGGAAATTAGCTTCATATAATATTTTACATACTTATATGGTAGAAGTAAGAGTATTTTTATATGTTGCATGTTTTGTCATAAGAGGAATAAGCAACAAATTTATGTACATTGATGAATATGATACATCTTTATTTTTTAAGACTCACGCTAATGGATTTCTTGACTTTTCTCAATTTCTATCTAGGCAATGGAGTTTCACCATCTTCAGTTGCTCTATAAATTTGCATTCATTTCATTCCAGTTAAAAATAAATGTCAAAAACCAAAAATAACAAATGTAATCTTCTATTTCGATTGTTCTGAAAGATTTTACTCTGCAGGAAAAAAAAAAAGAGAGAGAAAAATCTTCTGCCTCTCACCTTATTTATCTCAAACCCACTGACAGAGTAGGAATGGTGAAGAGTGAACTTTGGTAGATTTCATTGCTACCTGCTTGCTCTTTTTTCTCTTAAGTTATTTAATTACGGAAGAACAGATCAGAGGCCAAGGAAGTGCACTAAACCCAAGTATCAGTCCTCATTATACTCATGACTTCCCTCTGTGACTGCCACATGCAGTTATTTATTCTCCTTAGAATTCCTCCCTCCCTACTTCTTTCCTTTCCTTCTTTTCTCTCTTATTCTTTCTTTTTTACCTTTTATTTACACAATGAAAGTTACGAAGATTTTACAGGGAGGTCCCACACACTCTTCACCTAGTTTTTCCCAGTGGTTATACCTTGCGTAACTAGCGTACAGTATCAAACCCGGGGAAATCACATTAGTGAATTCCCTGTGATTTTATCTACGTGATTTTCTCACATGTATATATTCATATAACCACCAGCACAATCAAGTTGCAGAGCTATTTCATCACCACAATTCTGGTCAATTTCCATCGCAGGTTATTATGAATAAACCTGTTATAAACACAGTTGTTGTAAGGCGTCGTCGAGTCGGTTCTGACTCGTAGCAACCCTATGCACAACAGAACAAAATACTGCCCGGTCCTGAGCCATCCTCACAATCGTTGCCACGTTTGAGCCCATTGTTGCAGCCAGTGTGTCAGTCCATCTCATTGAGGGTCTTCCTCTCTTTTCAATGATCCTCTACTTTACCAAGCATGATGTCCTTCTCCAGGGACTAATCCCTCTTGTTAACATGTCCAAAGTATGTGAGACGTAGTCTTACCATCCTTGCTTCTAATGAGCATTCTGGTTGTATTAATGTTATAAACATTAGTGTATCATTTTTTTTGTGTGGGCATAAGTTTTAATTTCTCTAGAATAAATGCTCAAGTACGTGAATGTTGGGTCACATGTAAGTGTATGTTTAATTTTTTGTTTGTTTTTAGAGTGATTGCCAAACTGTTTTCCATTTAACATTTCCACCAGTAATGTATGAGAGGTCCAGTTTCTCTGTATTCTTATCAGTATTTAATGTTATCACTAAAGATGCCTTTTTTTTTTTTTTTTTTGGTTATTCTGATAGAAAGTTGTGTAGCAATGTTTCTTTGTGGTCTTAAATTGTATTTTCATACCGGCTAGTGATACTGCACATCTTTCATGTGCGTTTTTCACATCTGTATATCCTCTTTGAAAACACGTTTTTACCTGTTTTCTAAATTGGACCTTTATTTTTTAACTATTGACTTGTGATAGTAATTTATATTTCTAGATATTAGTCTTTTGTTAACTAAGTGCTTTGCAAATAGTTTTTGTTGTCTGTAGCTTGTATTTTCATCCTCTTGAAAGATTCATTTGCACTGCAAAAATTTTTAATTTTAATTTTGTTGAAGTCTAATACACCTTTTCTTGTGTGTGTGATCATATTTTGCTGCCATATCTAAGAACTCTTCAAACAAAGCTCTAAAAATTCCTGAAGATATTCCTCTACATTATTCTCTAAATGTTGTACATTTTTTATGCTTTATATTTAAGGTGGTGACCCATTTTCAATTATTTTTTGTAAAGATTGGGTTATGATGTACATGTCACAGTATTTTTTTTGCTAATTTATCTGTTTGTTTTTTTCTTTTTTTTTTTGCCTATGGAAATCCAGTTCCAGCATCATTTGTAAAATGGCTCTGCATGCTCCATTGAATTGCTTTTGAAACTTTGCGAAATCGTTGGGTGAATTTCTGTATTTTATTGTCTTATGTTTCTATACCTCTGCCTATTGGGATTACTGTAATGATCACTGCCACCAGAATTGACTACTGTAACTTGACTAATTAAAATTGGAAGGAGTAAGTACTCCCAGTTTGTCTTTTATGGAATTATTTTGCTGTTCTTTTGTTTCACTTTATATTTTAGAATAGTCTTGTCTATATCTACAAAAAACATCTACTGGAATTTGATGAAACTTTTATTAAAACTAAAGTTTTAGTTACTGTGTTGAGACTTCCTATTCATGAACATGGTTTATGTCACCATTTATTTAGATCCTCGATTTCTTTCACCAGTGTTTTGTAGTTTTCAGCATAACAAGCTCTGTTCATATTTCATTAGATTTATACATAAATATTTCATTTTATGTGATTATAAATGATATTTTAAATATCTGTTTCCAGCATCCATTGCTAGTATTGGGTTTGGTTTTTGCCAGTACTTAGAAATGTGGTTGATTTTTATATGTTAATATTTGTCCTGTGACTATGCACTCACTAGTAGATAAGATGTTTTGTTTCTGTTTTGTTTTGTTTTATTTTGTTTGTATATTCCTTGGCATATTACATATAGACTACATGTCATCTGCAAAGAGAGATAATTTCATTTCTCCTTTCCAATCTATATGCTTTTTATTTTATTTTCTTGCCTGTTATTTTGGCTGGCAGTTCCAGTACTATGATGGATAAGGTAAGGGTAACAGCAGATATCCTTGCCTGATTTTCTGTTTTGTCTCGTTCACTATCTTAATGATAAAAACATACATTAAAAAAAATGATATTAACTGCAGATTTTTTGCAGATGTACTTTTTAAATTTGAGTAAGTTTCCATCTATTCCTGATTTTATACACATTTTAACAAGAATGGGTCTTGAACTTCATCAAATACTCTTTTCTCCATCAATTGTTAAGACTGTGATTTTTTCTTCTTTAGCCTGCTAATATGGTGGGTTATACTAAATGATTTTCAAATATTTAGCCATTTTTGATTCTTGGAATAAATCTTAATGTGTATGGATTGTAACTCTTTATATATTACTGAAGCCTATTTGATTATATTTTACTAAGGAATATTAACCTCTAATTTTATACCATTCTCTTGTTTTGGTATCAGTACAATGTTGTATAATATCTCTTTTATTTTCTGGAAGAGGTTGTGTAAAGTTAATTTTTTACAACAATTTGATAGAATTCTGGACTTAGATTTGTTTTTCAGAAGTATTGAAATAAAAATTAAATTTTCTTAATTGCTATAAAGCAAATCAAATTATTACTATCCCATTGTGTGAGTTGTAGTTTGTGGTTTTTATTTTTTTGTTGTTTTCTTTTTTAGAATTGGTGCTTTTATCTAAGTTTTATGTCGTCATAGTCTGTAGTGATATCTCCTATGCCATTCCTGCTATTGGTGAATTGTGGCATTTCTAATTTTTTTTTCCTTTGTTAATCTTCTCAGAGGTTTATGAACTGTATTAATCTTTTCACAGAATCACCTTTTTTATTGACCTGTCTCCCAATTTTTGTTTTTGATTTCACTTATTCCTGTTCTTATATTTATCATGTCCTTTTTTTTTTTTTAGTTTATGTTCTTCTTTTGTTATATACTTGATGCAAAACCTTAGATTGTTGATTTGAAAATTTTCTTCTTTTTTATTGTAAAATTGGAGGAAGTTATTACTTAGTGCTATAAATTTTCCTGTCAGCACTACTTCAGCTATAGTCCTTTAATGTTGATATCTATTTTTATTTTCATTTTTATTTGATTTATTTCACTTATTTACAAATTTTTGTTTAGTCCAAGTGTTTAAGATTTTCCTACTAATGATTTTATTTCCCAAAGACAGAGAACACATTCTATATTTTGATTATTTTAAGTTTACTGAGATTTGTTTTATGGCCCATTCTATCAATCACTGTATTTTAATTTGTATATTTAACCCATTTACATTTAATGTAATTACTAGGCTAGACCTCAAATTTGCCATTTTATTTTAATTTTGTGTTGTTGTTTGTTCTGTTTTTAATTTCTTTTTTTTTTCCTTTCCTTCTCCTGGGTCACTTGAAGATTTTTTTTTTTAATTCCATTTTGATTTATCCATGTTAGCTTATAATGTGGTTGTTGTTAGTTGATGTCAAGTCAATTTCAACTAATAGAGGCTTTATGTCTGCAGAGTAGATCTGAATAGAGTTTTCAAGGCTGTGACTTTTCAAAAGCAGATCTCCAGGCCTGACTCCTGAGATGCCCCTGGGTGGGTTCGAACAACCAATTCTTCAATTAGTAGTTGAGCATTTAACTGTTTGCATCACCTAGGAGCTCCTATTGGCTTATATACTCAGCCTATAGATATTATATTACATGAACATAATGTATTACAGTCTACTCGTTTTCATATGTACATATCTTGCAGAAATGTGAAAACTTCACTTCCCAATTATATCTGTCTTAAATATTTTCTTTGCATACATTGAAAAATACATTACACATTACTATAATACTTGCTTATACCATCAAATGTAAGTCGGAAAACTCAAGAGCAGAATGAAAGACTGTGGTATTCACCCATCATTTTGCTCTTTCCATTGTTCTTTTTATTGTCCTGGTGTTTCAAGATTACTTCTTTTAAAATTTCTTTTGTGTTTAGAGGACTTCTTTGAGGTTTTTTTTTTTTTTTTTTTTTAGGGAAGAGCTGCTGGGACAAATTGTCTTACCTGTCCTTAATCTTAGAAAGTCTTTATTTTCTCTTTTCTCCTGAAGGATATATTTACTGAGATACAATTTAATGATTTCCTTTCTCTACTTGAGTAATGATCTACTATTTCTTTCAACTTCTTAGACTTGTGATTAGAAGTTTTCTGTTTCAGAGTGACCCTATAGGGTAGAGCAGAACTGCCCCATAGAGCTTCCAAGGAATACCAGCTGGGTTTGCACTGCTGACCTTTTGATTAGCAGCATAGCTCTTAACCACTACACCACCAGGGTTCCCTAATATGACTTAGACATGTAGAATTCCAGAAGGGGAGAGGATGTTGTTCCTTTGACACCATAAAGGCTGGGGACAATGATCATAGGATCATCGTACATCCTGAGCCCAGACTGCATCAGAGGGAACCTCCTTCTTCTTTGTCTTCCCCCTTTCGTATCCACCCTAGGAAGTAAACTCTTCTGATCTGAGGTATATAAACACTAGGTCCATTTTGTTCCTTTGATCCTTTCACCTAAGACTCAATGGTGGGCTATGACTATGTAGAAGAGGTTTCTTCTCTGGGACAAGGACCTTTTGAGGGGGAACAGGTCTGGGATGAAATTTTACCCTTTCCTCTCAAAAAAAAAAAAAAAGGAACAACAAAACAACATTGCTTTTGAGTCGATTCCAACTCATATTGGTCCTACAGGAGTCAACAGCAGTTAATATACAGACAGGATTGGGAGAAAGATCATTCCATGAAGAAGAGTCAGCATATGCAAAAAAAGAGACAGAATTCAACAGATTTAGACTACAATTAGGTCATTTGGTTAGAGTGTTTAATATAAATAACAATAGTTATGTAACAAAAATTTTATGTGGTTTTCCTAAATGCTTTACTTCCTAGCCTTGCCCCACCCTAGTTAGACTGCCAATTCTAATTGTTTGTTTAGAGTAATTTTCATGATAAGTGGCAACTGTAATAGCTATAAATAGCTATAATCTCCCCCCCCCCACTAAACAAAATGTCAGCAGTTCAAATTCACCGGTTGCTCCTTGGAAACCCTATAGGGCAGTTCTACTCTGTCCTATAGGGTCACTATGAGTCAGAATCAACTCAAAAGCAATGCCGTTTTATTGTTGGTTTTTTTTTTTTTTAACCTTAAACTATGAAGAATAAAGTCACCTTTGTCCCTAAATAGAGAAAGGAACTAGGCATTGATATTGAAGACAATTGTAATATTCAGAGCCAAGTAATTGAGTTGATGTTCATATAAAACAAATCAGATTGTGATTGCTTGTTTTTTTTTTTTTTTTGCTTTAGAAAACTTAACATATCTTTATTCCAGGAATACTCAAGTGCTCATTCAAAACAAGTTTGTTCAAAATAATTAGGGAAAGAAATCAAATGTATATATATAGTTGTAGTTGCTGTCGAGTCAAATACAACTATGATAACACCATGTTTTCAAAGTGGATCTCTGCTCCACAGAATTTTCAGGCCTGTGACTTTTTGGAAGCAGATCACCTGGCCCATCTTCTAGAAGAGGTGCCTCTGGGTGAGTTCAAACCATGAACCTTTCAGCTAGTAGTCAAGCGCTTAACTGTGTGCACCACCCAGGGACTCCTTTATATATACATATTTGTATTTATGTATATATACAGAAAGCAGCACCAGGAGCAGAGCTTGTCCTTTGGACACAGGGTCCCCCTGCCTGAGAAGATCCTAGACCAAAAGAAGCCTTCCTCCAAAGCCGACAGAGAGAGAAAGCCTCTCCCTGGAGCCGACGCCCTGAATTTGGACTTGTAACCTACTAGACTGTGAGGAAATAAATTTTTCTTTGTTAAAGCCATCCACTTGTGGTATTTCTGTTATGGCAGCACTAGATGACTAAGACAGTCGGTTTCAGTGCAAATTAGTTTCTGATTCAAAAATTTAAACACAAATTGTTTTGTGACATTGGTTGCAATCCCTGTGTCAGCGCTCTCCCCCTTTCCTTTTCCACCCTGGCTTCCCTGTGTGTATTTGTTCAGTTTTCTGGTCCCTTCCTGCCTTCTTGTCTATGCTTTTGGACAGGTTTTGCCCATTTGATCTCATATACTTGATTGAACTAGGTAAGAAGCATATTCCTCAGTTGTGTTGGTTTGTTTTATAGGCTTGTCTAATCTTTGGCTGAAAGGTGCACTTTGGGAGTAGCTTCAGTTCTGAGTTAGCTGGGTGTCTAGGGGCCATAGTCTTAGGGGTTTCTCCAGTCTCTGTCAGACCAGTAAGTCTGGTCTTTTTTTGTGAATTTGAATTTTGTTCTACATTTTTCTCCTGCTCTGTCTGGGACCCTCTATTGTGATCCCTGTTAGAGTGGTCTATGGTGGTAGCCCAGCACCATCTAGTTCTTCTGGGCTCAGGCTAGTGGAAGCTGTGTTCATGTGGTCAGTTAGTCCTTTGGAGTAATATTTTCCTTGTGTCTTTGGTTTTCTTCATTCTCCTTTGCTCTGGATACGGTGGGAACAATAGATGTATCTTAGATGGCTGCTCACAAGCTTTTAAGACCCCAGATGCTACTCACCAAAGTAGGATGTAGAACATTTTCTTTATGAACTATGTTATGCCAATTGATATATATATATATATGTATATGTATATGCACAAACATATAAATACACATTTGTATACATATATATACAAACATATAAATACACATGTGTATACATATATAGCCACAGTCTATAACTTTTTTCCTTTAACATTTAATTGTGTTTTAAGTGAAAGTTTACCCAGCATATTAACCCACTGCCACTCCTTGGAAACCCTGTGGGGCAACTCTGCTCTGTCCTAAGGTGTTGCTATGAGTTCTTATGTGCTGGATGGCACATAAGAACAACAATTACTGTTGTTGCAAAATTTCAAACGTTATAGCATTTACTGAAATTGTGTTCACTTTTGTATGCAGAATTAAGGTTTATAACGTATGTAAATTATGATCCCTTTATTTGTGTTTGCCAAACAACAATAAGAATAATATTAGTAATAAAAGCTAGTTTGGTCATATATTTTTCTTAAAAATCACATCAATTCAATTAATCTTATGACCAGTTTTGTTTCAGTTGGCTAATTTTCATTGCATGGTCCATTGTGAAATAGGCCCAGTGAGGCTTTATCTGCTTTCCTCATTATCTTCACTTCTGTATTACATCCTCCAAGGAGTATTCTAGTAAATAAAGCACAACCTGATAATATTTAACAATTCAGTAAAAAAAAAAATTTCTGTGTAGCTTGCAGTGTGCCAGACAATGTGCCTATTTACATGTATATACACAGTGGTGAATAAAACATACTGTACTTTGAATTGTTAAATTTAAACTTAAATATAAGACTCAAAAAGAGTCATCTTTAATGTGAAGTCTTCTGATTCTTAGAGAAGTGATGGAAGTCTGGTCTTCCTTCCTTTTCTGTTCCAATAATTTCATGTAGGTTATTGGTTGCCCCTCTACCTATTAGAAATGATTAAGTAGAAAGCTATGTAAGTCCTGAGCTGTCTAACTACTGGTGATATCTGGTGCAGTTCTTGTTTTCAGAGATTTTATACTTATTAACATAGCATGTATCTCTATGAAAAAACAAAAATCATTTTATAGGCATAGGCATTATACCTCTATAAAATACCTGTATATATACCTATATAAAATTTGTATATTCATAAAAAATGGTCGAAGTAGTAAATGCGACAATAAAGCTAGTTCTAATGGCAACAATTTATTTATCTCAATGAGTAAAATGCACCTCCGTTCATCATAGTAAATGCAATGACCACAGCTAACTAAAAGTTTAATTCTTACTTAATTGAAAACCTGTGAAAAATTAACTACCCTGCCTTATGCATTATTGCTATTTCTAAGATGATTATATCTCACACACCAAGTCTTTTCTTTGGTTTTGATTTGACAATTATGCCTCCAGTAATTTTTTCTAGGCATTTAGAAATCTTGACTATCAGGTTATATATTTTTTTAAAAAATTAAAATAACTGATCCAAATATACATTTAGAAATATTGTTTCTAAGATCAATACTGCTGAGACAAATATGTTATTGGGTTAGCGTTTAATGACTTTATTAACTGGATTTTCCCTGCATTACAGTTTAACATTGCAGAAGTTGTGTAAACAAATTCCTTTTTTCCAGATCCCTGACACTATCAAACACAAGCAATGAGAAAAGTCATGGGCCGTATAATCCCTTGATCACTAGAACTTTATTCTCTTATTTGCCACCAAGACTACCACAATGATATTGTTCCAAGGATGATATTAGGGAACAATTTAACTAGTCCTTGCATTTGTGTGATTTTGTTGATTAGTTCTACTTAACATATGATTCAGTAATTGACTGTTTTGTTTTTTGATTAAAAATTTTATTGACAACCTTTTGTTGTGGCACAAATTCACCCTAACTTTCCTTAACACATACAATAAAGATGGTCACTTCTGGTAGCTCTTGCATGACAGGTTATATTAATTGGACATGGAAATATTTTCTCTTCTTTGCTTGTTTGCCCCATATGAGATCTTATTCCTTCCCATGGCTTTAGATGCCACCTTTCTAAGAGGAAACATTTTATGATTTTTCCCAGGTCATAATTTTTCTGAGATTTCATATCTCATGTCCTACTGGATATTTCCACTTGAACGTTGTACTTACACTTCAAACTCAACAAGCTCAAAACTAATCATCTTAGAAGCAGGTTGAGTGACGTTTCAGTATAGATTCAGGAGACAGGAAGCAGTTTCGGAGTTCTAAGACCGCCATTTACTGAACTCAGGGTAATAAGCACATTCCCCTCATTAGATTAGTTGAAGATTAAATGACTTGATGTACGTTAATCACTTAGAATAGTGCTTCTACAGAATACGCAATTATTTTTGGTAAAAAGAGAACATGTATTGTGTTTAAGAATCCAGGGTCTAGCCTGGATTATTTTCGGGTCCTGACACTAGATTTGTGAAAATGGACAAATTATTTGAATTGATTTGGGCTCTGTTTCTTCATCATTAAAATGAAAGGTAAGGATCATTCATACTGTATAGGTTGTTGTGAAGATTAAAAGACTAAACATATATAAAACACTTAAACCACCAAACAAACCAGTGATCCCTAATTCATAAAACTCAGTTATTTTCTCTGATTACTATTCCAATACAACACATACCCTGTTTTTTATCAAAGACCCTGGCAACCTTTATTTACCCATATTTGACTCCATTAATTTGTCTTTATTCTCTCCATAGTCATCAACCATATCCGGTCACCATGTTTAATATATTTCTCCTTTCTTTTCTTTTTTTTCCCCCTTGTCCTTGGGTGATGCAAACAGTTAAACATTCGGTAGCTAACCCAAAGTTTGGTGGCTGGAATCTATCCAGAAGCAACCCAGACGAAAGTCCTGGATATTTACTTCCAAAAGATCACAGCCACTGAAAACCCTATGAAGAGCAGTTCTACTCTGAAACACATCGGGTGGCCATTAGTCAGAATCAACATGATGACAACCGCTTTGCTTTTTCTCTTAATCCCTTCATTTTATTCCCACTCTATCCAATGCAGTTTAGTTTATTATTACTTCTAAACAGTGTTTTGTTTTGTTAACATCCTCAATAGTAATTCTGTGAAGTCACACCTACACGTAACTGGCAGATATTGTTTGAGTGTTACCCACTCATACATTGATAATAGTTTCCTAATGCCCAGTTGCCACTTATATAGAGCGCAAATATTGTAGCCTGAAATTAAAGGTGATCCTTTAATGATGTAATCTTATCACCTACTCTTCTTTAAAGGTGAGGCTTTCGGAAAATGTACCTTCTACTCATTTTAGAGTGTCTTACTTATTTTTTTTCCTTAAGTCTTAAAGTAAATCTCTACATTGTTACCTATTCTTTAAACTTCAATTCACATATCACCTTCCTCCAAGAAACTTTCCACCCTGCCTAAAAAATAAGGGCTGTATATCACCTCCCCCTCTGTATTAATTTCACTTTCTTTGTACCCCTTCCATATGTATCAACTTATCGGTGCAGACGCTCTATCTTCCTTAAATATCGCATGTCCCAAAATGCATCTCATGATTTGGATGTTCAAATCATTGGACGAATGGGTAAAATGAATAGATTTATTCAGGTTTATTTTCTTAAGAATTTTTAGCTTAAGGGTAAGTAAAGTATTAGAATTTTCAGCTCAGAATTTCTTTCGGTTACCTGTTCCTAGAGGCAATGACATGGCAAATACATTCAAATTAAAGTAGTTAAAACCGTAAAAGAGTCAATAGTAGATACAAGACTTTGCTAACTTCCCTGAAATAGCCCACTATTTTTATGCCAAGTTTTACCAGTTTGTGACAATCAAGTTTGCAAATATATGACCGATAAATGTGACAACTTGCATGGTTCACCACATTCTAACTGCCTTCTCTCTTAACAATGTGGAAGTTACAGTGTTCTAATACAATAAGCTTGTTATACAAAATTTGCAAGCTTAGAGATGATTTATGCTGAAGGCACAAGGTTTGTGTAGGCTGTAGCATTTTTAAACTTTTTATGCAAAGTTTTATAAGTAACCAACTGTTTCTCATAATCTTTTTTTATTATTATTATTTGTCTAACTGGCTTTACCATCATGCCAACTTCACCTTGATTGAGGTTTTACACACACTTATCCATGTCATCAGTTTCCATTTATTGCAGGTCCGTATTTAAATGAACTTTGCCATCTGATATCACTACCCTAATCTGAACAGTGACTTATTGTCATATAGTAACTCAATATACAGAGTTGCTGAAACAAAATTTATAAATTAAGGAAAGAAGTCAAAATACATTTTCTTAAATATGCTTCCATAGAAATGTGATGTTTCCTTGAAACTATTTCTGAATGACAGACAGCAGCATTGAATAAGTAAGGAAATCTACTATTTCCCCCTTCAGTTTATTTGACCTTTATGTGTGTATATTTATTTGTAGGGGTATATTTGTTTCATACGTTCATTCCTTCAAAAAACTTTCATTTGTCATCCCTGACTTCAAGAAATCCCTGATGCCAAAATAGACTTACAAATTCATATTTCTTATATGGTAGGTAAATAACTTTGAAGAAGGTTGTAGAGGACATGTGGTGGCACCAAGAAGGAACAATCACTTGACTGGGGTGTGCCTTCAATTGTGATTGAGCTAAAGGGAGGCTACAAAAAGGAGGAAATACAACGCTGACTGGATATGCAAAAATGTCAATTATCTTATCAGAGTAAGAATAAGTAATACTTTAAGAAGGACATAAGCTACAGGCTTAGATATCTCCTTAATATTGTGTATTGCCTTGCAGAGTACTGGTGTATTTCTGAACTGGGGCAGGAGTAACAAAAATCACATTAAGATACTCAGTCACATAACACTTAGGGAACCCTAAGCTTTTGAAAGTGAAAAACTTTGAGAACAGTTAACGGTGATCGTTAAACAACATAATGAACATAATTAATGTCACTGAATTGTGACATCAAGATTGTTGAAATGGCCAACGTTTGTTGCATATATATGTACCAAAAAAAAAAAAAGATACTGATTCAGACAGCACACCTCCTGCTACTGTTACATTTTCTAAAGGACTTCAAGCAACAAGAAGACTTATAGACCGTCAACTCTCTCACTTCCCACCTCTCACTAAACCATGACCTCGCACGGCAGAATTGCCATCATTTCTGATATTTTTAGCATTATCTCGTATTTATTATTGCATAATTAAGGAAGATTAAATGTTTCAGTTGAGTTTTTATTTGTTTTGTTTTATTTTGTTGTTACAGAGAACTCCATAATCTAAAATGTGAAATAAAAAGTTACACTGACACTGAAGTAGCATAGACTCCCCCACCCAGACACTGTCCTTTTGTTGAAAAAATTATACAAAGACAAATAAAAAATAAATAAATGTAATGTATCAGTGGAGATAAAAAATAGAAACTGGAAAATTGCATACCCTGGAAGGTGCACCTTTCCTTGGGATTGTGGGAAGCTAACACAATAGTGCTCTAGTTGTCCAGCATGTGAAGAGAGAACCCAGGTTGCCAACAAAGACAGCAGATATAAAATAAAGCCTGTGAAAAGAGCATTTCCACATGTCTCAAATAATTCAAAAGCAGTTAAGAATATTAAGGAACGAGGTTTACATAATCAGCAAAGTCAGCAGAGTGAGGTTGAGAAAATTTTCAGCAGATAGAATCGAGGCTAGAGAGTAGAGAGTGAAAGAGAATGAACTCCTTTCACGATTCTGGTGTTGTTTGATAGTAGATCAACAAGGAAATACTATATAACAGTGTGAATATGAGTTTTGCAGTCAAGTTAGCTCTGATTCTGCTAAACAATATTTTTGTGACCTTAGGCAAATTATTTAATAAAGAGTAACCCCCAGTTTCTTCATCAAAAAGCATGGGTAGTTGTTGATACCTCATTGGGATATTGCACACACTAATGAGGATAATGAGTGTAACTATTAACATAAAACATATTGCTGTAGTTAGCTGCCACTGAGTTGACTCTGGCTCATAGAAACCCCATGTGTGCGGAGTAGAACTGCTCCATAGGGTTTTCAAGGCGGAAACCTTGCAGAAGCAGATTGCCAAGCCTGTCTTCCACCTCTGGGTTTTTTCAAACTGTGAAACTTTCAGTTAGTAATCAAGTGCTTACTGTTTATACCACATAAAACCAAAAATCCAAACCTGTTGCCAAGTCAGTTCCAGCCCATAATGACCGTAAAGGACAGAGTACATCTGCCCCACAGAGTTTCCAAAGAGCACCTGGTAGATTTGAACTGCCAACATTTTGGTTAGCAGCCATAGCTCTTAACCACTACACCACTAGGGTTTCCTTACTCCACATAAAAAAAGCCACCTCATAATTACTGGCCCACAGAAAAAATTCAGCAATAACTATACTTACTTCCAGAAAAAATATAGAAGGTGAGACCCATTAGAATAAGTTAGAAAAAGAAGAAATATGGATATTTATTACTTGACCAGTATCTCTACCGTTCATATATTTTGAAAACTAATCATCTCCCTCACTCAGAACAGAAACTTAGTAGGAGATTCAGTAAAGGATATAGGTTTGAAATTCCTTTTGTGAAGTTAAACATTTCCTCACAATTACTAATGAAGCCTCTTATAAAGAGATTGTCGACTCTACTATTTGCAGTGATGTTATATACCAGAGTCTGTTCCAGGTATTCTGGAATTTAAATAAAAAGTCCGTGTATGGTCCTTTAAATCAATGTGTAATGTTAATGTGAATATTGGATGGTATATTAAAATTAGAAATAGAATTTAGCTACCTAAGAGGTTAATTGGAATTTTGTGTGTTTCTCCGGGGAACACACACTTCTATCCAGAACTAGATATCTATGAATAAATGTGCTTCCCTCCCTACCAAGCAACTTCTCCCCATGAGTGTTATTTGGTTACAGTGTTGCCTCTTAGACTGAGGGATATTTATGCATACAAATACAAAAGGTAATTAAAAAGCTAAAAAATGGGTTTGTATTGATGAGTATGTGATATATACTGCACATAAACACAGAGAGACACACATGTATACATCTGTTTGTGAATGTATATGTATTAAGACTGTGTGGTATATGGATGTTTTCTGTATTTGCATACACCCACACTCACATACACACACGTAATAATTTTAAAATGAGACATATATTATATTTTTGGTATTATTTAAAAAAACCCAAGTTTTATAACCTTCCATTTCTGTGTATGTCCTTAGCAACACTTTTCTCCATATTAATACACTAACTTGATTGCACAATTACAAGTTATAAATGTAATTAAATTATACATACAAGTTGAATACACATTGTGTTTAAATGTAGGTTCAGGTTTAGAAGAGGAAGCTGTCCTTGGGGTATTTCAATTCAAATGTTTGGTGCAATGAAGGCAACCTGAGAAGGCAAACTATTTTGTCGCTTTAGAAATGTAAGCACACATATGTATATTCCTGTGTGTCTCTATCTAACCCGCTGCCGTTAAGTCGATTCCGACTCATAGTGACCCTATAGGTCAGAGTAGAACTGCCCCATAGAGTTTCCAAGGAGTGCTTGGTGGATTCAAACTGCCGACCTTTTGATTAGCAGCCTTATCATTTAGCCACTATGCCATCAAGGTTTCCATGTATGTCAAAAAGTATTGCTACAAAATTACAGAAACATTTATTAAACGAAAATATCAAACTGTGAAGCTATTGTTTCTTGAAGTATCCTCCGTCTAGGTCTATACACTTCTGAGAGTGGTGTTTCCATCTCTCTAACCCTTGCGTGAGGGATTCTCCACTCTTCCACTTACACCACATCAAAATGGCAGTTTTGGCATCCTCGAGGGACTAAAACTGTGTTCCTTTTAAATGTTCCTTTTGTTTGGGGAACAAAAAGAAATCCAAACGGGCCAGATAAGGACCGTAGGGTTGATGGGGTAAGGTTTCCCAACAAAATTCTCACGGAGAACCCTTGCTGCCCCACAAGAATGAGCAGGTGCATTGTGATGCGGGAAAAAAATTCCTCAGTGCAACTTTCCTGGCCTTTTTCCTTACCAATGCAGTTTTTAATTTTCTTAAAACTTCTTTGTAATAAGCCCCCATGATTGTTCTGTGTCCATCAAGAAAATCTATCACAATTACACCTTTGGAATCCCATAAAACAGGTGCCATAACCTTTAACGCGGTCTTCCCTCTCTTGGCTCATCTTTGAGGTCTTCCTGACCTTCCTTAAAATGCTTGATACATGTAAAAACTGTTGTTTTGTATGGGGCAGCATTCCCATAAACCTGTTGTAAAACTTCAGTGATTTGAGAAGATGTCCACTTGAGTTTTGTTAAAAATTTGGTATTAACACTGACCTCAAAATCATGCCCCCCCACCATGGCACAAAAAGTATCCTTTTTCTTGAAGGCACCCTAAGGAGACTAAGAAAGTGTATTACTGAGAGAACTTCTCTGCAGCCATCTGCTTATCACAGAGACGTCTTTAATCATCTTTTGTTTGGAATAAACTCATGTATGTATGAAACTCTGGAAGCCAAGTAGCAATATTTTTGACTTACCCTCGTGTATATATATATTTACGTGTGTGTGTGTGCATTTAGCAAGGGAACATATTTCCTTAAACTAGTGAATGCTTAACATTATTCATACATTATGAATATGATAAAATATTCATTTTAAACTACAGAATACTATGTATAATGTTATATCATCTAATATTCTTACTAAATACAATATATTCAGAAAAAACCTCCAATTTTTGCCACTTCTAAGAGCCATTACCCCCCAAAATGCTCAATTATGTATATCAGTTCTCGGAAACTCGGTAAAGTTAGTTTTTTCCAAGCACCGAAATTCATATTAAGGTATTTCTTTCATACAAAAAAGAAAAAAGTGGCTGAAATTTTCATGTTACTTTGTACCCCCCAAAATTTGGTCATAGGTACCATACACAATAACCTAAAATGCTATTAGAGATGGTAAAAGTATCTCTAATTACAAGCTGAGTTGTCAACTTGAAAAGGAAAAAAAAAAAATGTATAAACACAATATTGAAAGCTAAAACACTAAGAACAAGTCTTTAATATTCAGCAAAAACTCAGTAAAGGCAGCATTTTTTCCCATTATAATAACAGCTATTGATATTTCAATGCCCCCAGTAAAAATTAAAAGCATGACATAATACTATTTTGCACAAAAACCCGTATAGATTTATACTCAAGAATGGACCTAATAGCTCTTAGTACCTGGAAGGAAGATTAAAGTCCCTGAAATAAGGGAAGGTGCCCCTTTAGGGCTATCAATTGACAGTATCTTAAAGCAGAGTCATAGAAAAGAATTACAACTGTTATAAAATTGTTCTCTAGGGCAGTTTAGTTCAAGAGACTGGGCTATTCATTCTTTAAAGGAACTTCGAACGATCACATTCTATTTTTACCATTAAAATGATGCTGCATGGAAAAAGAAAGGATAAATATCTTAATAAAGGAGAGACCTTATATTCAGTGTATACATGTTTTATCAAGTTTAAATTGGCAAGTGCTGAACTTTAAAAGTTGTAATTTTCCTCTTAACATTTTCAAAAAAGTTGTAACAGGGAAAAACTTCTCTAGATTCTCAGGCAGATAGACATACATGTACACACAAACACAAATACACACACACACAATGTTGTTTTTATTCAGTAAAGTCAAGTCTATTTTCGATTCATAGCGACCACATGTGACAGAGCAGAATTGCCCCATTGCGTTTCCTAGGTTATAACCCTTACAGAAACAGATCTCCAGGCATTTCTCCCACAGAGACACTGGGTGGGTTCCAACTGCCAACCTTTCAATTAGCGGCCAAACATTTAACCATGCTCTCTCTCTGTACATATGTGTATGTGTGCATGTGTGTGTATTCAATAATTATATATAATATGCCAATAATAATAATAATAATAATATATATTTCTACACACATATTATCTATCCATCTATCCATCCAACCATCCACCTGTGCAATAGTTTATTTAATTCTTTAACAAAAGTTTGCTTTTCTTTTCAATGACATAAAGTAATATGATATTTTTAGATTTCTTGGGTTATATTATTTTTAATTTGTTAAAGAAAATCTAAATTTGAATAAAAAACTGAAGTATGGTTTATGGATAGTCAATTAATAAGAGCTTATTTAATGCCTTTTATTTATATTATATTTTAAATTCTTGTATTAGATACTGAGAGATATGACAAAAATAAAATCTGATTTATTCTCCTGGGAGTTTCAATCTCTTTGGAAAGGAAATAAAAAAGACCTAAGAAACTTGACTAATTTATTAAATGTAAGTATTATGTAATTATATGTTAAATTATAGGGCAAAAAAAAGGGCAGGTTAAAAAAAAAAAAGAGAAATTACTTTGTGTTCAAGTAGTCAGGAACTATCAATACAATGAGCCCTTTCATTCCACTGAATAGTGGAGCAAAAAAATTGTAAATACAAGGAGAAAAGTGGGAGAGGAAGGAGAGAGAAAGGAATACAGAATATTTTAGCTCTACTTTAAAGAATGGATCAATTTACATAGGAAATACAGAAGTAAAAAAGTATTCTGGAAGGTTTAACGAGGATACTCATGGATACCGAAGTCAGTATACAGAAATATGCTTCTGAAATATGTGGAGACTCATTTATATTGATATTTGGGTGAGTAGTAGTGAAAAATTAAGGTTGTATATATAGGCTGTTGGCCAGGATCATCCTATATAATCATTATTTTACATGAATAGTCTAGAAGATCAAAATGGGGTCCAGTAATTGAACATTTTGGTACAACTCTGAATACGGTAAATGTTTCTTGAAGAAACCTATGCCAAGATTGACCTCTGCCTCAGCCTTTAAGCAGTCTTCTGATCATGTCTATTCTAATTAAGAAATATTTTGCAAGCAAACCCAGGCTATATTTCATCCTTTTGAAAAAGGCTTCCGTGGGAATGTGGAAATTCTATCTTCACACTTACCATAATGTATATTGATTATCTATGTTTGTGTCTTTCTGTGCCATTAAACTGTAAGCTCTGTAGGAACAAAGTTGGGTACCATTTAGAGGCAGTGTAACCTAGTGTTTAGGAGCTCTGTTACTACATTCAGCCATATCAGTGTTAGGACCTTGGTGGACACCAATAATTTTAAGACACTGTAGATCAGTTAACCTCTTAGTGCATCTGTTTGCTTATCTAAAGAATGTTATTACTATTTAGTTCATAGAGAAGTTAAGAGGATTAAATGAGATAATGCATATAAAGCAATTAGAACATCACCTGGCATATAGCAATGGCTACTTACTTGACAACCCTTATGAGATGATGATAATCATGATTACAGTAAGTTTTATTCAACTTTGCATTTCCAGTGGCTTAACAGAGTGCAGCAAATACTTCCAGTATCTGTTGTTCATCAGTTAAGAAATCATATGTACCTTTCCATTGTTATCTCCATTGTAGTGAGATTGCAAATGACATGGACTCTCAGACTCTTCACACCTAAGATCTGCTACTCAGGAGCTGTTGACCTTGTCCGGTGAGGTAACAGCTCTGAGCTTCAGGGCCTCCATCTACAAAATAGAATTTATAAAGCATTTGGAATTTAGAACATGGCACTTATCTGACACACAGAAAGTACTTAATAAGTACTAAGCTGAAATAATATTATTACTCTCATTAACCCCACTATCAGTATTATAGTTTTGACAGGGTTTTTGATATTGGTTCTGAAGTATTATCTTATTTGCTTGCCTCCCTTCAAGAGTTCCACTTTCTCAATCCTGTGAATAATCTTTGGATAAAAACAAACTTGTACTTGTTGACAAAGCTTTGGGGAAACTGGTAGCTGGAAAACTCAATATAAATTTTAGGAAAGAAATTCAGCAGCTACACATATCACATGCCAAAACAGTTCATACGCCTTGACCCAGTATCACTATCACTATATATGAAATTTAAATAAAAATACATGGGAGTTTAGGCACAATGACATTCAAATATTACCTGTAAGGTAGTATAATAGGAATCAATTGAAATATCTGTATAGAAAAATGGTTAAATTATAAATTATGGTACATCTTCATAATGAAAAACAATGCACCTGGTGGTCCTATTGGACAGAGTAGAACTACCTCATAGAGTTTCCAAGGGGCTGCTGGTGGATTTGAACTGCAGACCTTTCATTTAGCAGCCGAATGCTTAACCACCAAACCACCAGGGCTCCTCATGCACCAATTAGGAATGGTAATGAAGAAGATTGTGTAGCAATTCTGAAAAATGAAATGAACAATGCATGCTAAGTGACCAAAAAAAGCATTATGGTAATAAGAATGTGTATTATGATGGTAATTTTGCAAAGAATGCATATGCATAATAAAAAATACTGAAATTGGATGCACACATACAAAAATAATAGTTATGTTAGACTAATGGAATTAATGATTTTTTTCCTAATATTCTGTAAGGGCCAAATAGTCTCAAAATAAAAAGTATTATACCGTTCTTCCCTTGATTGCTAAAAGGCTCACCACTAACTCCATATTGCCTAAAAGTTTCAAATCCCTTCTTATATCAGGCAAGGTACTTCACCAGTTTGCCATAATCTAATTTCTAGGCTCATAATGTTATCATTCTAGTTCATGTGTAGGATTATTCCATTACATGACATTTCTCATTGTTTCTCTAAAATGACATGCATAGAAAGTTCTAGGGTTGAAGGCAGTGAGTTATGGATTCACATAATTATGACAATGCTGTGGATCACATTGTGGATTTCAAAACATGGTACTTTCCTCAAAGGAAACCCTGGTGTTAGTAGTGGTTAAGAGCTAGGGCTGCTAACCAAAACGTCAGCAATTCGAATCCACCAGTTGCTCCTTGGAAACCCTACAGGGCAGCTCTACTCTCTCTTCTAGGGTCGCTATGAGTCAGAATCCACTTAAAGGCAATGTTTTTTGTTTTTTCCCTCATCAGTAAAATGGGGATGATACATGCATGTACATCATAGTATTCTGGCCAGGTTTAAAGGAGTATATACAGAGCTTTTAGTACTAAGACTGACATAACATACTATGTGAGTTTAGTTTTCATCACAATAATTAAACTCATTGAGCACTTTCTGTACTGAAAGCTGCTTTTTTTAAGCACCAGCATGCATGATTTTATTTAACCTTCTCAAGAATCCTTGATACAGGTGCTATTATTATACTCAGGAATATATATTATTATGACATGAGGAAGTCAAGGCACAGTAAAGTTGAATAAATTCCCTGTGGTAATAGTCCTAGTCAGTATGCAAGTGATTTTTTACTTAATCTTTTTCCATATATTGTCCTTATTTTTTGTCCCATTATCAAATTAGGGAGGAAGGGACGAACACAGCTATTTGCTGATTCCCAGTCTTATGCTTTCTGTCAGTTATATGATGCTATATTATTTTATGGTCCTGGCCAAAACTGTCACTGCAGTCTATGTGGAAATGATCTTCACATTAAAACAAGTTTATAATCTATTTATTCTTTCTTCTCTAATGTAGTTATAATTAATTGCTGATTTCAGAGCGTTATTACTATTTTTTTTTTTAGGTCACCTGAAGCTTTCGATACCTGGGTGTAATGTATGAATTTCTGTTACACACACACATACACATATACAAAGAATTAAATCTGCATAGATAAAAGGGGTGTGGTACCTTCCAATTATATTTGCTACATACAAAACAAATTTACATAAATTCTCTACTTTCTCTAATACTTGTGTCTTAGTTCGCTAGTACTATTGTAACAGAAATACCAAAAGTAGGTGGCTGTAAAGAACAGGAATTTGTTCTCTCACGGTTCTGGTGGCTAAAAGTCTAAATCAGGGTCTCAGTCTTGTCATTCCTTCCTTGTCTGCAGCTCTGGGTGTTCCTTGGTTCTTGGTGATCTTTATGTGGCATCTGTCTTTCCCAGTATGTGCCAGTCAGCTCTTTCTATAACTCAGAAGTGATTAGATTTAGGACACACCTTGCACTAATATGGCCTCATTAACATAACAAAGAAAACCATATTTCCAAAAAGGATTACATCCACCTGAATAGGTGTTAATATTCCACATATATTTTGGGGGGAACACAATTCAAACGCTGACAATTTGATATTCTATATATGAAACAGTTAAGAGTGTTTAAAGGTATAACATTTTATTAAGGACTCAGATAGTTTCTCATCAACTGTAATTCATTACTTCAGTTACCAGAGGACTTTGGAAGAAGTCCATAATGGTGAATCAGCATAGTGGTTGCAGCAGAAATTTTCAGCAATCTTCTTCAATTCTGGAAGTACCTACATTAACATGTCAATTGGGGCAAATGTTTACAATATTTATTTTTCTAAAAGTGGATATCACTGATTTAGAAGTTCAAAGAATGCCATACTAGACAAAGATAATCACCAAACTAGGTCCCCACAAGATAGTGAGGAGCTTTTAAGAGTCAGAATCATTGATTTATGTTAACAAAACTAACGCAAGGAAATCAATGAATGTTAATTTTTCTAGTGATAGATAATTACAAACAGAACTAGTAGGGTCTCCAACCTGAACAGCCTACTCTATTCCTATGGTTAAACTACTTGGAAAGAGTCAAGAGTTGATTTGGTCAACACATAATTTGGAAAAAAAATGCTATAAAATTCAAAGGTATAAAGGTTGGAAATCCTGGTGGCCTAGTGGTTAAGTGCTGCGGCTGCTAACCAAAGGGTTGACAGTTCGAATCCACCAGGTGCTCCTTGGAAACTCTAAGAGGCAGTTCTACTCTGTCCTATAGGGTCACTATGAGTCAGAATCAACTCGACAGCACTGGGTTATAATAAAGGTATAATATTGACAGGCTCTGAAAACCTGGTATATACCTCTCCACCATAGTATTATACCTGACAGGAAGCCAGATGATGACATTGGTCTGGCAAGCCATTCTTTCCCTTACACAGCGTTTGGATGAACAAAGCCCTTCTGACTAATTCAGCAATTTTACATAGGCTATGTCTTGAACATTACATTAACATAACATTGTATTTGCACTAAATTCTTCATTTAGTTGGAAGATTTGTGTTTTAAAGAACAATTCCTTTACATAGCTTATATTCAAAGAAAATTAACTTAAATGTCCAAACTATTTGAGTATTTTTGGATGCTGATAAGACGTGGTGATTTGTGTTATTTATTCTGTCTGCACTTTTATGATATATTTATAATCTGTATCCTGGGATGCTGTCATAAGTTACGCATGTAATTTCCCTCACATGAATAGACAGGAGCAGTATTGATCAGCACTCTATTTAAATAAGTGCTTGAAATGTAACCCCTTCCCAGTATGACAGTATGCAGTGTGGGTTCTGTAAAGGTGGGGCAGAAAGTTCAGCCTGTGAAAGGAAAAGCACTGAAGCACAGGAAAATTCCAGTGGAAGATCAGAGGGATACCCACATCCTGGCTGCTGAGGGCACTTGAAGCCTCACAGAAGAGAACACATCATTTAGGTATTTCAGTCTAATAAAAAATGATGGACCAAATGCAGTACTTTCAATTTCAGATGTATTTACACTGTCAGGAGTTCTAAAATAAGGGATTACTAGTGTTTGAATCTGGACAAAATCGGGACCCATTTTAAGACAAGATAGCTTATCCTAGCTGTTAAAGGCCTCCCCCTCAAGTTGATTTCATTTAAACAGTTTAACATTAATAAACTGATTTTAGCAAAGAGTATATTTGAGGTTGATGTGTGCTCAGATGAAATCTTTTTAGTATCACATGTTCATTTTTACTTTGAATATTTTTTTCAAATGGCTTTGAAAGGGCTACAAAATCCAAAGCTTATCAAAAGCTATTGAAACGTTATAGATTAAGGCTAAATCATTCATACCTAGATGGATGGATGGATGGATGGATGGATGGATGGATGGATGGATGGATGGATGGATGGATGGATGGATGGATGGATGGATGGATGGATGGATGGATGGATGGATGGATGGATGGATGGATGGATGGATGGATGGATGGATGGATGGATGGATGGATGGATGGATGGATGGATGGATGGATGGATGGATGGATGGATGGATGGATGGATGGATGGATGAATAGCTAGAGAAATAGATATGTAGCTAAGTAGCTAGTTAAGTAGATGGTAGACGATAAATTTGTAGATGTTATTGCCGTTAGGCGATGTTGAGTCAGTTTCAACTCATAGTGACTCTATGATTGAAAATATCATAGCTTTGGTCAGGTGCACCTTAGTCTTTAAGTGACATCTTTGCTTTTTAGCACTTTAAACAGGCCTTTTGCAGAAGATTTGCCCAATGCATACAACGTTTGATTTTTGACTGCTGCTTCCATGGATGTGAATCTAAGTAAAACGAAATCCCTGACAATTTCAATCTTTTCTCCATTTTTTATTGGAGCAGTTGTGAGGATCACAGGTTGTTAATGAGTCTTCCTGCAATCCTGATGTCAAGTTCTTCTTCATTAGTCCAGCTTCCCAGATTATTTGCTTAGAATACAGATTGAATAAGTATGTTGAAAGGATGCAACTTTAATGCACACCTTTTCTGATTTTAAACCACTCAGTCACTGTCTTGGTTATCTAGTGCTGCCACAACAGAAATACAACAGGTGGATGACTTTAACAAAGATAAACTTATTTTCTTACAGTCTAGTAGATTACAAGTCCAAATTCAGGGTGTTGGCTCCAGGAGAAGGCTTTCTATCTCTTTTTGCTCTGGAGGAAGGTTCTCGTCCTCAATCTTTCCCTGATCGAGGAGATTCTCAGGTGCAGGAACCTCGTGTCCAAAGGGCATGCTCTGCTTCTGGTGCTGCTTTCTTGGTGGTATGTGGTCCCCAACCCTCTGCCTGCTTCCATTTCATCTCCTGATAAAAGTTGGTGCAGGCCACGCCTCAGGGAAACTCTCTTTATATTGGATCAGGAAGGTGACCTGAGTAAGGGTGGTGTTACAATCATCCCTAATCCTTTTAACATAAAATTACAATCACAAAATGGAAGACAAACACTCGATACTGGGAATCATGGCCTAACCAAGTTGATACACACATTTTTGGGGGGAACTGAATTCAATCCATGACAGTATTCACTTGTTCTGTTCGAAAGAATGCTTCTTAATCTGTGTACGGGTTCCTCATGAGCACAATTTAGTGTTCTGAAATTCCCATTCTTTGTCATTTTATCCATAATTTATTATGATCCACACAGCCTAATACCTTTGCATAGTCAATAAAACACAGGTATGCATCATTCTGGAATTCTCTGCTTTCAGCCAAGATTCATCTCGCATCAGCTATGATATTGCTCTTTCCACATACTCTTTATAATACAGCTTAAATTTCTGGAAGTCCCTGTCTGTTTACTGCTGCAAACTGTTTTTGAATTATCTTCAGCAAAATTTTCCTTGCTTATAATATTAATGGTAGTGTTCCATATTTTCTGCATTCTGCTGGATCACCTTTCTTTGGAATGGGCACAAATGTGGATCTCTTCCAGTTGGTTGGCCAGGAAACTCTCTTCCAAATTTCTTGGCATAGATAATTGAGCTCCTCCAGTGCAGCATCTGTTTGTTGAAACATGTCAGTTGGTATTCCGACAATTTCTTGAGGCTTTTTTTTCCCCCACCAATGCCTTCAGTGCACCTTGGACTTCTTCCTTCAGCAACATGGGTTTTTGATCATATGCTCTCTCCTGAAATGCTTGAACATCAGCAAATTCTTTTTGGTACAGTGACTTTGTGTATTCCTTCTATTTGTTTTAATGCTTCCTGCATCATTTAATATATTGCCCACAGAAATCTTCAAAATTGCAACACAAGGTTTAAATTTTTTCTTTAGTTCTTTCAGCTTGAGAAATGCTGAGCATGTTCTTCACTTTTGTTTTTTTACTTCAGGTCTTTGAATATTTCATTACAATAATTTACTGTGTCTTATCGAGCCACCCTTTGAAATCGTCTGTTCAACTCTTTTACTTCACCATTCCTTCATTCACTGTAGGTTTTGTAGGTAGCCTCTGAGATTTGTTTTTCATATCTGATTGACTAGACAGTATCATGTTTATGATCCCATGCTAGATAATACTTTCTACATCATTCCTTCATTTTTGCAAAAATTCTGATTTACAAAGTGATGGTAAATTTGAAAATTAGTTGCTGTCAAATTTTTGGATTTGCTGTTGAGGTCCCTATGAACTGGCTAGCAATTCAACTCTCTAAAGCATAGGTTTCTGTAGAAAATCAACACAAAAATAATGAAAAATTATGGTAAAAAGGGTAGCAAGAATTTTATTGATACAATTTTAAAGCTAATCAGACTTAATCTACTAAATATTTCTTAGAGATTTTCCTAAGACATGATTTTACTTAATTATATTATTCTTTACTGTATTTTACAATCATTCCTATGGCTTTGTTGTACTGATGTTTTTTCCACAATTCGGTACTTATTTGCTTTTATGGAGTTTAAAATATAAATTAAGTTATTGGGCAAATGTTGGTAACAAATTCTCACCTAAGCTTTCACATATTTTGCTCTGCATATTGAAGCATTTGAAAATTATTCTAGAATTACAAATTACTTAACTAAAATATCAAGACTTCCTCCGTGTTAAACCTCCAGAACTTTTTTTGATCACTCAGAAATCATGAATAACCACTATCATTTTTTGAGTATTACTTTCCAGATACCTTGCATACATTGTGCTTTATATTTCTCACACCATCTTTATGAACTTAATATTATTATCTTCATTTTATAGGTGAGGAAACTGAGATTCAAATCAACTTTCCTAAAATCTCAGGTTGAAGGAGACAGTGCCAGGAATACAACACATGCGTGATTCAAAATTTTCACCACTATGTTCTACTTCCTTCTTGTTTAGTCTAGGTGAATTTACAGAATTTATAATATTGGAAATGTCAACAAAGTCCATAAAAAAAACAACTGATTTTTTTCTACTGACATATATCAGATTCTTGGCAAATACATGTTGATTCCTTGTCCCTTTGGGTTGGTGTGAGCCAGTTCCCTCTGGGGCTGGTATTCTCTGATTGTCAGAAAACTTAGGTCAAGAGACAGTATGAAATAAAATACCAAACAGTTGCCATCAAGTCCATTTCAACTCATGGCAACCCCATGTGTTTCAGAGTAGATCTGCACTCCATAGGGTTTTCAAGATTCTGATCTTTCAGAAACAAGTTGCCAGATCTTTCTTCTAAGGCACACCTATATGAGTTCAAACCACCAGCCTTTTGGTTAGTAATCAAACACTTAACAGTTTGCACCACCCAGGGACTCCTAGAAACACTATAGTGCACTCATTAAGAGCCTATTCCCAGGATTTACATAGAAGTAGACCAGCCGTTCACAAATAGGGACAATTGTGTCTTTCTAGGAGGCATTAAACAATGTTTGGAGACATTTTCATTTAGTGAGTAGAGGACACGAATACTACTAAATATCCTACATTTCACAAGACAGATCCCCACAGGAAAGAGTTGTAAGGGTAAAAATATCAGTAGTGTTTTGGCTGAGAAACTCTGGTAGGTTCTGATACCCATTCTCATTGCCGTTGAGTTGATTCTGACTCATAACAACCGTACAGCACAGAGTAGAACTGCCCCATAGGGTTTCCAAGGAGTGCCTGGTGGGATTCAAACTGCTGACCTTTTGGTTAGTAGCCACAGTTATTACCAATATGCCACCAGGGTTTCCACATTATGATATGAGATCTTTTTCTCCTAAGGTAGGTCACTAGCTTCTTTCAAAGCTTCTCTGAGCATTCGGTTTTATAATCTTTAAGTAATAGTATACTGATGTGTTCCATAATCATAAGGTAGATAGGCGGATTAAGAGAGGAAATGTTTGTTACTTGCTTAATACCATGTTGGGCACAAATCAGCAGTAAATAAATAATTGCTATTGATATGCACCTCTAATCCCTGTCATAATTGATAATATAGTCTGGAAACAAAGTATTTTAAGATCTCAATAGAATTGTGAATAAATTATATTTTTTTGAAATTACTTATATTTCAATTACGTATGTCTATGATTTCCCTGTTATTGTAAATATTCAACAATTGATTAGATTAAAAAAAATTGATTAGATAGCTATCTTTAAAAAAATTATTTAAAATATTCAAATAAAATATTTTAATTTTTTTTTAAGTTTAGAAAATACATAAAAGCCCCATTTGATGCTGTCATGCAGTGATACCACTATCAAAAGTAAAATACTTATAATTCAAATTTATTCTATGTATCAAAATATATATATATGTAGATTAAATTTCATAGCTCTATGAATACATCTATCTATCTGAGACAGGAATTTTTTTTTTTTAATCTATGCCCTGCATTATAAAAATAGAAACCTCCACGCTGCTGTTTGATATTTTAAAATGAGTCAATATTATCTCTAAAATTACATGTGCTTCCTACTCTATCCCCAGAAGGTATGTATAGCCCTCTCTGAAATGGGAATGTGTGTGTGTAGGATTGTACATATGTATGTATATAGGACTGATAATTTTTTAATACTGACAATAGCAAAAATAAATAGGTAGATATATTATTTTTATGTTTTTTTCCCATCATTCCATAATGTGGATCAACTGCCTATAAATGAATTAGGCCTCTGATGTAACAATTACAGAGAGTTCGGTGATATATAACCCTTTTTTTCAAAGAGTGTGCAATCTAATATGCCCTCTGACAGAAGAGGCAAGCCTAATATACAAGCTAGCAGAAATAACCACTGCGAGAGGTGATAAATAAAAAAAATCAATATATACAAATTCTACCACAGCACAAAGAAATAATTAATTCTGCATATGAGGTTAGAGAAAGGCTTCCCCAAAGGCTTGAAAGCTGAAAAATGAAGCTTCAAACTGTTAGTTTCTGACTTATCATTCTATAATTTTAGTAACTGCCTAGCTGTTGATGTTTCCATTAGGTGCCATCCAGTTGGGTCCAACTCATAGTGACCCCATGAACAACAAAACAAAACATTGCCCAGTCCTGTGCCATCCTCATAATCATTGCTATGTTTGAGCTGATTATTGCAGCCACTATGTCAATCCATCTCACTCAAGGTCTTCCTCTCTTTAGCTGACCCTCTTCTTTAACAAGCATGATGTCCTTCTCCAAGACCCGTCCACTCCTGGTAACATGCCCAAAGTACATGAGACAAACTCTCGCCATGCTCACTTCTAAGAAGCATTCTCATTGTACAACTTCCAAGACAGATTTATTTGTTCTTCTGGAAGCTTGTGGTTTATTCAATATTCTTTGACAGCTCTATAATTCAAAGGCATCAATTCTTCTTGCTAGAAAAGACTAATCTTATTGGTTTCTAAAACATAAATCTGACTTCACAGAAACATATTTTGGCTTGTTAATAAAAGGCCTACAGATTATCAATAGGGTAGATGCTGTACAAAAAAAAAAAAAAAATGAATGTAAAATATGTGGACTCTTCTAAATTAAAAAAAAAAAACACTGGAAGAAGAATCCATGACTATAGAAAGTGTACTCACTTCTGCTGTACATTTATTTAATTACCGAAATTGTTGGTGGCAAAAAGGATCATGTTGAAGCCATGCACTTTAAGGCAGTTAAAGTTACAGTTAGAAAGAAGTGCAATCAGTCTCAGAAAACATTGTATAGCAGTGTCTTACTTTAGAGACTGGATAGAGGTAAGTGCCCTAAGGTCATTGCCAGGCTTTTACGGCAGGTGTGAGCTAGTTTACTAAGCTGTCATACATATGGCTACAAACAAACAAACAAAAAAAAAATGAAAGGAAAAAAAGTCTTAAGACTCTCTATTGTTGAAGCATTCTTTTATATGCTCACATATTTCTCCTAATATATAGCATGTCCTGGCTCTTCAAGGCTCTACACTACTCTTTTTGCCTCTGCATCACTTCTTAATGAAATCGTCTAATTTAATTTCCTCTCAGGGTACTCTGACAAGGCTGAGATCTATTATGGAGGACATAAAATAGAAATATTTGTTATGTGACTTGTTCTCTTTTCCTGTTAAACTTGCTCTAATGGGCTAACCGAAACTAATGCCTGTACAAGCATTCCCTGGCACAATTGAACGTTTTCCTTCTTCAAACCTACTATTCTCTTGTTGACTTCATGCATTTCTTTTTCTGCATTCTCCTTTCATTTTCCTGTTGCTTACTCATTTTTATGGTTTTTTTTTTCCCCCCTTATCTCTCTGTATATTTTGTCTGTGTTCATCTTGGTTTGTCCTTCATTTCCATTGTTTCTTCCACTCTTTAAAAAATAGCATTGTGATTTCTCATGTCTTTATTCTGTCTTGCTCCTATTTTTCCTTTCTATTTAGTTTTGGATTTTTTCTTTTTCTGTATTCCCTCTTCTTCCTTTCCTGCCTCCCTGACCTTTTTCTGTCTTCAATTTATTCATTTTTAATTCTTCTACATTTCTTTTAAAAAATAGCTTGTAATGCTCTCATTTTTGAGATTTTCATCACTCTTTCACTTTTGTTCTTACATTACTTTACCCACAGTGTTCTTCTACCCTGTTTTAATCCCTGTTTGTCTCTCATTGCTATCAAAAAGGAAGAAGAGAAGACATCATAATTATTATAGGTTAATATATCAACTATATGTTGATATAATTATCAACAGGGAAGATGTCTCATAATTATTCATTTATACCATTCCATCATCTGGCCATTCTTTTTCTCAATTTTGAACAGAAAGGTTGTGAGCTGTTAAGTTTCCTGAAAGTAACGGTGAGAATCAGATGAGGTAACTGATAGCATCATCCAATGGTCATACTGAATGAATACAAATAAATTGTCTTTGCTAATAAAAAATAATCTTCTTCCACGAGAATAAACCAAAACCAGTTACCATCATGTCAACTTTGCTCATCGCTGATTGATGAAAGGCCTAGTGATCTACTTCAAAAAAATCAGCCATTGAAAGCCCTGTGAAACATAGTTCTACTCTGACACACATGAGGACACCATGAGTCAGAATTAGCCTGAAGACAGCTGGTTTTACAGTGGTTTATTGCAGAAACAACCATTACTCAAATCTACAGGTAGTCTTCCATCCTCTGATTCTTCTGTTTCAATATCATTCCTGGAACAAGTGTGTCTTCAGTGAGGCTGGGAATCCCACTGTGTGAAGAGTAACATTCTCAGTCATATGACATGAAACCCACAACCACCTCATCTCAATATAAGGACTGACCAGGGCTCACATTGCATAACTAAGGGAGCACAAGGAGACTGACATTCCTCTATGTTCCCTCCCTGACAACATGGGGTGTTGTTGCTTGTTCTGTTTAGTTTCAAAAAAAAAAAAAGGAGTTACTGTCCCATTGGGATATGTAGCCCAATGTCCAAGAGGTTTAGTTTTGAAGGTTTTGCATGATCATCTTCAAAGAGAAGGGTACACAGATACTGATGCCCCTTCTAATGGGGGCCATGGGATACACCACAAAGTTATAATGAAAACTTGATCCTATCACAAATTCTTTGTGAAGGCAGAAGTCATAGCATACTGCACTGAATATTAAACATGATAAAGGAGAGCTGCATTTTCACTCTAATCACTCATCATAAACATCTTTGTAAGTTAGGACTTTTCCTGCTGTGCTATTTGTGAAGACATCTGGGAGCAGAAAGAGTCATGATATACAGGGTACTGGAACTTGTCTGATTTATCCATTTTATATAATAAGTAACTGTAAAGGTAGTCCTGTGTCTACCTGTTGTTAGGTGCCACTGAGTTGGTTTTGTCTCATAGCAATCCTATATACTACAGAAGGAAACACTGCCTGGTCCGGCACCATTCTCACATTGTTATGCTTGAGCCCTTTGTTGTACCCACTGCGTCAGCCCATCTCATTGAAGGTCTTCCTCTTTTTCACTGATCCTCTACTTTACCAAGCTCGATGTCCTTCTCCAGGGACTCATGTCTCCTGATAACACGTCCGAAGTATGTGAGATGGAATCCTGCCATCCTTGCTTCTAAGGAGCATTCTTATAGTACTCTCCAAAGACGGATCTGCTCCTTTTTTGGCAATCTATGGTATACTCAATATTATTTGAACAATTCAAAGGTATAAATTCTTCTTTGGCCTTCCTTATTCATTGTCCAGCTTTGGCATGCATATGAAATGATTGGAACACCATGGTTTGGGTCAGGTGCACCTTAGTCTTCATGTTGACATCTTTGTTTTTTGACACTTTAAAGACATCTTTTAAGGCAGATTTGCCCAATGCAATGCATCTTTTGATTTCCTTACTGCTGCTTCCATGGGTTTTGATTGCAGATCCAAGTAAAATGAAATAATCCTTCACAGTTGCAATATTTTCTCCATTTATCATGATGTTGCTTATTGGTCCAGTTCAAACATAAAAAATAAATTAATCTTTTTACTCATTTTTGTTAAAAAAAAATAACAACAACCGTTGACATAGAGTCAATTCTGACTCAAATGGGCCCACAGGTTTTCAAGGAGAGGCTGTGGATTTGAACTGCTGACCTTTGGTTAGTTGCTGAACATTTAACCACAGAGCCACCAGGGTTCCATCTTTATATTAGTAGTACCATAAATAGGGTTACTATGTTTTTTTTTTTTTTTTACCACAAATATTATCAAGGAAAAAATTTTTTTTTTTCATATATTCACAAAGATCAGTAGTTATCTCTCAGTTTGGGCTCTAGGAAATTTGCAATCCTTGTCTATATACTGTGACTAAGTTTACATCTGACATTAATATGGTATCAATTATTTCCTCAAAACAACTCTTCTTACATCAGGTATTTTGAACAATTACTCAGATCAAAATACAATAACCTAAAAAAAAATAAAGGCTTATGTTTGTCTCTCTGAACTTATCAAAGTCCTTTGATCTTTACTGAAATACTTTGTTCTATAAATATTAATAAAGTGTCCATTGCACACAAGGTTCTTAGTGGTACTCTGTGAAGGACATAAAATGGCACATGTGTTTATGCTTCCTCTGCCCGTGATATATAAGGGAGATAAGGAAGTAGGCAATGTGCCATGGTAGGCCAAGAATGGACATAGAAAGTCCAGAACCAAGAAAAAAAAAAAAATTTGTTGCCGTTGAGTCGATTATAACCCATAGCGACCCTATAAGACAGAGTAGAATTGCCCCATAGGGTTTCTAGAGAGTGGCTGGTGGATTCAAACTGCCAACCTCCTGGTTAGCAGCCAAGCTCTTAACCACTGTGCCACCAGGGCTCTAGAAAGTTCAGAGTAGGTAATAACTTGAAATTGCCGGGATTCTTTTTTTTTGGGAGGGGGGAGGGCTTTAGATGAAAGTTTACAGAGCAAATTAGTTTCTCATTAAACAATTAATACACATGTTTTGTGACATTGACTGCCAATCATGAGATGTGTCAACACTTCCCCTTCTCAACCCTGGATTCTCCACTTACATTCATCCAGTGCTCTCATCCTTGTCCCTGGGCTGACTTGCCCATTTAGTCTTATATAAATGGTTGAACTACGAGTGTTATTGTTTTTTATAGGCCTGTCTAATCTTTGGCTGAAGGATGAATTTCAGGAGTGACTTTTGTACTAAGTTAAAAAGATGTCCAGGGACCATACTTTTGGAGTTTCTCAGTCTCTGCCAGACCAGCAAGCCTGGTCCTTTTGTGTGAATTTAAATTTTGTTCTACATTTTTTTCCTGCTGTGTCCGGGACCCTTTATTGTGATCCCTGTCAGAGCAGTCAGTGGTAGTAGCTGGACACCAACTAGTTGTGTTGGACTCAGTCTGGTGGACGCTGTGGTAGGTTGGTCCATCAGTCCTTTGGACTTATCTTTCACTCATGTCTTTGGTTTTCCTAATTCTCCCTTGCTCCAGACAGAGTGGGACCAGTAGACATATCTTAGATGATCACTCACAAGCTTTTAAGACTCCAGACACTACTCAGCAAAGTACGATGTAGAACATTTTCTCTATAAAGTATGTTATGCCAGTTGAACTAGGTGTCTGCCAAGACCATGGTCCCCAGCCCTCAGTCCAGTAACTTGGTCCTTCAGGGAGTTTGGATGCATCTATGAATCTTCTATGATTTTGCCTTGGTCAAGTTGTGCTGACTTCCCCAGTATTGTGTACTGTCTTACCCTTCACCAAAGTTACCACTTATCTATTGTCTAGTTAGTGTTTTTCCCTCCCCACCACTCCCCCTCTTCTTAACCATCAAAGACTGTTTCTTTCTGTGTGTAAGCCTTTTAATGAGTTTTTACAATAATGGTGTCCTACAGTATTTTCCTTTTGTGGGTGACTTATTTCACTCAGAATAATGCCCTCCAGATTCATTCATGTTGTGAGATGTTTTGCAGATTCATCTTTGTTCTTTATCGTTGTGTAGTATTCCATTGTGTTTATGTACCATAGTTTGTTTATCCATTCATCTGTTGATGAGCACTTAGGTTGTTTCCATCTTTTGGTATTGTGAATAATGCTGCAATGAACATGGGTGTGCATATGTCTATTCTTGTGACAGCTTTTATTTCTCTAGGGTATATTGCTTGGAGCAGGATTGCTGGATCATATGGAATTTCTATTTTTAGTTTTTTAAGGAAGCTCCATATTGTTTTCAGGTGGTTGTATCATTTTACGTTTCCTTTCAGCCTCTTCAACATTTGTTATTTGCTGTTTTTTTTTTTTTTTTGATCAGTGCCCGTAATGTTGAGATGAGATGATATCTCATTGTAGTTATGATTTGCATTTCTTTAATGGCCAGTAGGGGCCCTGGTGGCACATTTGTTAATAGCTTGGCTGCTAATCAAAAGATCAGCAATTTCGGTCCTCCAGTTGTTCCTTGGAAACCCTATGGGGCAGTTCCTTTCTGTCCTATAGGGTCACTATGAGTCAGAATCTATTCAATGACAATGTTTTTTCTTTCTCTTTTTTTTTTGGTAATGACTAATGATTGTATTTCCTCATGTGTCTGTAAGCTGCCTGAATGTCTGTCTTCTTTGGTGTAGTATCTGTTCATATTCTTTGCCCATTTTTAAATTGGATTATTTGTCTTTTTTTGTGGAGGTGTTAGATTTTCCTATAGATTTTAGAGACTAGACCTTTGTGGGAAACATCTTAGCCAAAATTTTTATTCCAATCTGTAGGTTCTCTTTTTATTCTTTTCATGAATTCTTGTGTTGGGTATATTTAAGTTTTAGAAGATCCCAGTTATCTACCTTAACTTTTGGTGTTTGTGTATTGTTAGTTATGGTTTGTATCCTATTTATGACGTAATTAGGGAACCTAGCATGGGCCCTATTTTTCTTCCATGATCTTTATAGTGTTTGGTGTTATATTTAGGTCTTTGATCCATTTTGAATTAGTTCTTGTGTACAATGTGAGGTGTGGGTCCTATTCCATTTTTGTACAGCTGGACAGTACACTCAGTTTTTCCAGCACCATTTGTTTAAAAAAAAAAAAAACTGTCTTTTTCCCATTTAGGGGATTTTGGGCCTTTGTCAAAGATCAGGTGTCCGTAAGTCGATGGATTTACATCTAGGTTCTCAATTCTGTTGCATAGGTCAATGGATCCATCATTGTACCAGTACCAGGCTGTCTTGACTATTATAGCTGTACAGTATGTTCTGAAGTCAGGTAGTACAAGGCCTCTACTTTGTTTTTCTTCTTCAGTAATGCTTTATTTAGAGACTTCTGGCCAACATGGTGCCATAGACAGAAGCACCATGCCATCCCTGCACAGCAAAGACTCTAAAAACTAAGTAAAACAGGGAGAAACATCATTCCTGGAACCTGAAGTGTCAACAGAAGAGATAAAGAACTCAGCCAAACACTGAATAGAATAAGAAACTTACGGGGGACTGAGAGTGAGGATAGATACTTGCAGAGCTTCCTTATCAGATAATGCAGCACAAATTCACCATCTTGGACTCCTGTCAGAGATCAGCTGACAGTGAGCATGGGAAAGCAACTTCATAGAGCTCCAGCAGAAGACAGAGAACCCGGTAACCAGTAATAAACTCTTTCCCACCCCCCATCCTCTTCCTGCTGCTCTACCTCGGAGCTTTCTAGCTGGCTGAGGTGGCTCAACCAGCCAGGAAGTGCAGCATCCATGCTGCTTGGATTCGCCCCACTCACATTGCAGATCAGCAGACAGGGAATACAGGAAAGCAGCTTCATGTAGTTACCAGCAGGAGACAGAACACCCAGTAATGAGCAATATACACTTTCCTAACCCCCACCCTTTTTCCTGTCCTACTTCAGCCTCCTCCGCTTTCCACCAGCCACAGTCTCTTGGCCAGGAGGCAACTGCTTCAACCCTGGGCTGCTTGGATTCACCCCATCCACACTGACCAGGTCCCTGAGACGGGGTAGTTTTTTTTCTATCTCTTTTGGTTTCTTCCGTGCCTCTCACTGCCTCCCCCTCTTTTCTCTCGAACACCTGGCTCCATGTGACATCTTTTCTTCCTCTTCAAAACTGTGGATCCCCACTCAACTGGGAATCCACTCTCCCGGCCTGCGAAACCATGTTGGTAGGATCCTTGAGGTTTTTTTTTTTTTTTTTGCTTGTTTTGTTTTGTTCTTCTTTGCACGCAGGAGTCCCTCCTAGCCAGGCTGCACTGCCCAGGCTAGGAACTACTCCCCCAATCTGTGCAGCCTTTCTTTCGTATTCACTTATCCTTCTCTTTTTTTTCCATTTCTGTCTTTCTTCATTTCCAGTTCTCATCTGTCAATACTTAGTTTCTTTTCATGTCTACTGAATACCTGGTGCTGTGTGACTTCTATACCCCCTCTAGCCAGGCTATACTGCACAACCTGGGAGACTTCCCTGGTCTTCACAGCCACACTGTTGGGACCCCTGGGGGCTTTTCTACTGTTTTTTTTTTTTTTCTTTTCCAAACTTCTTTCTTGTTTTTATTTCTTTTTCCCTTTTTCTTCTCTTTTTTTCTTTTTGCTTCTTTCTGTTTCTCGGGTTCTCATCTTTTCACTCCAATGGGAAGCTCCCCTTGCACTCTTTCTTTTTCGGGGGGTATGAGCTTCTTTTTCCTCTTTGTTCGTTTTTGGCTCTTGTTTCTCTCTCTTCTTTCCCATACCCACACTAGCTCCATACATCACAGTCTTCCCCCTCTTTCCTCCCTGCCTGCACCATATGCTGAACAGCACACTTCCAAGCACCACAGGCATAGCCTGTCAGAAACTGCTGTGCACTGATTCCTGGCCCACCCTGTTGGCCCTAGTACATGCTACAAACAACGCATCCCAGCCCCTCCCCTTCAGCTGGACCTCCTCTGCTGCACCATAGCTGAGTGACTGGCCCCACCCTTTGGACTAGTAGGTGAAAATTATCCAGTCTACAAATGGGCAAACAACAAAGAATGCACAGCCCACCTGTTCAGACATAACCAAATAAAACAAAAAGCCAGGGTGGAACAAACAACTCTACAATCAAGAAAAGATGAAAATAACTACTGAATGTCCTAAAGACAACAGACAATACCAAAACATATACAAAAAAAACAGGAGAAGATGGTTCTAACAGGTGTCCAAAATAAAACACCAGATAACTTTCCACTAGAAGAAAAGGCACTAGAACAATGAAAACAAAAACACAGAGGAAAAAAAGTAAGACTAAGCTCTGATTATTCAGCAGAAACCTTGCAGGTAAGAAGGCAATGGGATGACATATATAAAACCTTGAAAGAAAAATATTGCCAACCACAAATAACATACCCTGCAAAATTTTTGTTCAAATATGATGGTGAAATTAGGACATCTCCAGATACACAGAAATTAAGGGAATATGTAAAAAACAAACCAAACCTACAAGAATTACTAAAGGGAGTCCTTTGGTCTGAGAACAAGCAACATCAAACCACAGCCTGAATCTAGGACTCAGATTGTACCAGGCAGATACCAATGCAGGAAATAAACTCTGAAGGGCTATCCAAAACCAAGAGAACTACAACAGGGAACCAGAGAGGTTAATCTGTAAATAACAACAACATCAGAACAATAAGAGAGGGAATAAACAGTGTCTGTATAGCATTTTCTAATGGAGAGGAAGGCAAGGCGATACCAAGTAATAATAGACTAGTTCAAACCTAGGAAAAAAAACCTGGGAACATAAGGGTAGATTTCAAAGTAACCACAAAGAATGTTGTCATGGATTGAATTATGTCCCCCCCCCCAAAAAATGTGTGTATTAATTGGGCTGGGCCATGATTCCCAGTATTAAGTGTTTTTCATATACCAGAAAAAATGTTTTTTATATATTTATTGTAAATCCCGCCCTTATGACGTTAATAAGGGAGAATGGGCAGCAGTTGTGCTAGTGAAGCAGTACTCAGCTACAAGACCTGATTGCGTCTTGAGGCAATCTCTTGAGATATAAAAGATAGACGCAAGTGGAGAGACAGGGACAACTCATACCACCAAGAAAGCAACACTGGGAGTGGAGCATGTCCTTTGGATCTGGGGTCCCTGTGCCTGAGAGGTCCTCAGCCAGGGGAAGATTGAGGACAAGGACCTTCTTCCAAAGCAGAGAGAAAAATGCTTCCCCTGGAGCTGACACCCTGAATTTGAACTTTTAGCCTACTTTACTGTGAGAGAATAAACTTCTCTTTGTTAAATCCACTTGTGGTATTTCTGTAATAGCAGCACTAGATAACTAAGACAAAAGTTAATGAACCTACTCATCAAAATAAGCAAGAAAAACATAAAGTCTCTATAAAAACAAAATCTACAAAAATGAAAAACCTGAAAAAGGAATCCACAAAAAAAAAGGAACTCAGCACAATAGAGTAAGAGGAACAAAGGAAAGGTTAGCACCAAAAAAAAAAAAAAAAAACTACAAAATGACAGCAATAAACTCACAGCTACCAATAATTACACTGAATGTAAATGGTCTAAATGCACCCATAAAGAGACACGGAGTGACAGAATGGATTAAAAAAAAAAAACCAGCATCCATCAATTTGTTGTCTACAAGAGACAAACCTTAGGAAAAAAAAAAAATCAAATTTATTAAAATCAAAGGATGAGAAAAAATATATCAAGCAAATAATTACCAAAAAAGAGTACGAGTAGCAATAGCTATCTCAGATAAAATAGACTTTAAAACAAAATCCACAGTAAAAGTCAAAGAAAAACACTATATAATGATTAAAGGAATAATCCACCATGAAGGCTTAACCATAATAAACATCTATGCACCCAATGACAGGGCTCCAAAATACATAAAACAAACTGTAATAGCAACGAAAAGAGAAATTGACCATTCCACAATAATAGTACGAGTCTTCAACACACCAGTCTCAGTAAAGGACAGACCATCTAGAAAGAAACTCAACAAAGATACAGAAGAGCTAAAGAGTACTATCAGCCAACTTGACCTCATAGACATATATAGAACACTCCACCCAACACCTACAAAGTATACATTCTTTTCCAATGCACATGGAAAGTTCTCCAGAATAGACCACATCTTAGGCCACAAAGCAACCTTCAATAAAATCCAAAGCATTGAGATAATACAAAGTATCTTCTCTGACCACAATACCATCAAAGTAGAAATTAACAACAGGAAGAGTAAGGAAAAAAATCGATAACATGGAAACTGAATAATACCCTGCTTAAAAACCACTGGGTAATAGAAGAAATCAGAGATGGAATAAAAAAAATTTCTAGAATCAAATAAGAATGAAAACGCATTATACCAAAACCTTTGGGACACTGCAAAGGCAGTCCTCAGAGGTCAATTTATAGCAATAGATGTACACATCAATAAAGAAGAAAAGGACAAAATCAAAGCATTAACTACACAACTTGAACAAATTGAAAATGGAACAGCAAAAAAGCCCCCAGCTACCAGAAGAAAGGAAATAATAAAGATCAGAGCATTAATAAATGAAAAAGAGAATTAAAAAAAAAAATAGAAAAATTCAACAAAATCAAAAATTGGTTCTTTGAAAGGATTAACAAAGTTGACACACTACCTGCCAAACTGACAAAAGAAAAACAAGAGAGGATGCAAATAACACAAATAAGAAATGAAATGGGGGACATCACAACAGACCCAACTAAAATAAAAAGGATCATAACAGAGTATTATGAAAAACTATACTCCAACAAACTGGAAAACCTAGAAGAAATGGACAAATTTCTAGAAACATAATACCTACCCAAACTATCGCAAAATGATGTTGAAAATCCAAAGAGACCCATAATAAGAAAAGAGATTGAAGAGGTAAAAAAAAAAAAAAAACTCCAAACAAAAAAAAAAAGCCCTGGCCCAGATGGCTTCACTGGAGAATTCTACCAAACATTCAGAGAAGAGCTTACAATAGTATTACTCAATCTATTTCAGAACATAGAAAAGGAAGTGATACTTCTGAGTTCATTCTATGAAGCCAGCATAACTCTGATACCAAAACCAGATAAAGACACCACAAAAAAAGAAAATTACAGACCAATATCTCTCATGAATATATATGCAAAAATTATCAACAAAATTCTAGTGAACAGAATTCAGCATCATATCAAAAAAATAATACACCATGACCAAGTAGGATTCATACCAGGTGTGCAAGTGTGGTTCAACATTGGAAAATCAATCATTGTAATCCATCACATTAATAAAAGGAGAGAAAAGAATCATGTGATCATCTCAACAATGCAGAAAAGGCATTTGACAAAGTCTAACACCTATTCCTCACAAAAACTCTCAATAAAGTAGATATAGAAGGGAAATTTCTCAAAATAATAAAGGGCATCTATGCAAAACCAATGGCCAACATCATTCTTAATGGAGAGAGGTGGAAAACATTCCCCTTGAGAACAGGAAAAAGACAAGGATGTCCTTTATCACCACTGCTATTTAACATTGTGTTGGAAGTCCTAGTTACAGCAATAAGGCAAGAAAGAAAAAAAAAAAAGGCAACCAAATTTTAATGATGAAGTTAAACTCTTCCTTATTTGTGGATGATATGATACCATACTTAGAAAACCCAAAAAAACTCCACAAGAAAACTATAGGAACTAATGGAAAGATTCAGCATAGTAGCAGAATACAAGATAAGCATACAAAAATCAGTTGGATTCCCATATACCAATAAAGAGATCAATGAAAAGGAAATCAGGAAAAGAAAAATACCATTTATAATAGGCCCTAAAATACTTGGGAATAAATCTAACCAGGGATGTAAAAGACCTATACAAAGGAAACTCCAAAACACTACTGCAAGAAACCAAAAAAGATTTACATAAACAGAAAAATATACCATGCTTATGGATAGGTATACTCAACATTGTGAAAATGACAATTCTACCTAAAGCAATTTATAAATACAATGCAATACAAATCCAAATACCAACAACATTCTTTAAAGAGATGGAAAAACTTAACATTAACTTTGTATGGAAAGGGAAGAAGCCCTGGATAAGTAAAGCACTATTGAAGAAGATTAAAGTAGGAGGGTTCACACTACCTGATCTCAGAATCTACCTTACAGCTACGGTAGTCAAAACTGCCTTGAACTGGTAAAATGATAGATACATTGACCAATGAAACAGAATTGAGAAGCCAGATGTAAATCCATCCACTATAGTCACCTGATCTTCTACAAGGGCCCAAAGTCCATCAAATGGTGAAAAGACAGTCTTTTTAACACATCGTGCTGGCGTAATTGGATATCCCTCTGCAAAAAACTGAAATAGGACCCATAACTCACACCATATGCAAAAACTAATTCGAAATGGATCAAAGACCTAAATATAAAGCCAAAAACCATGAAGTTCATAGAAGAAAAAATAGGATCAAAGCTAGAGGCCCAAATATACACCATTAACAGGATACAAACTACAACCAACAACACAAACCAACAACACACAAGTTGCAGAGGATAAGTTAGATAACTGGGATCTTCTAAAAATTAAACACTTATGCTCATCAAAAGACTTCACCAAAAGGGTAAAAAGAGAACCTACAGACTGAAAAAAAAATTTTGGCTATTACAAATCAGACAAAGGTCGAATCTCCAAAATCTACTGCAAGAAGGAAGGGAGTGGATGTGAAGTGCAGAGTGGGTGCTCTGTTTCCTGTTGGGAGCTCCATGAGTTTGTCTTTCTGTACTCCCTGTCCAGGGTTTTGGTGGCTGCGCTCCAAGGTGGTGGATCTGTGTTGTGTTAGCTGGCGGGGACCTGCACCTTGTAGCTCTCCTTGTTCTCTCTTCTCTCTTGGTTCCTTCTTCCATGCAATGCTTGATCTAGTTCTTTATCTCTTCACTTTATACTTAGGGTTTCAGGATTGACATTTGTATCTGTATTACTTAGTATTTTTGTGTCTTTGCTTCAGAGGGACTTCATGGTACTTCTGTCTATAGTGCCATGTAATTGTCTGGATTCTTAGGATTATTTATAACAAAACTGTACTGTCAACGTGGGTTCCAAACAAGTACATTTCAAAAAAACCACAGTGGAAAAGACAGAAGAATCCAGGTGCTGAAAATAGCATAAAGAAAAGTGTATTCATGAAACAATAAACAATTCTATTTAGCTATGGTACACGATTTATGGAAACCCTGGTGGTGTAGTGGTTAAGTACTACAGCTGTTAACCAAAAGGTCAGCAGTTCAAATCCGCCAGGCACTCCTTGGAAACTCTATGGGGCAGTTCTACTCTGTCCTATAGGGCCACTATGAGTCGGAATCGACTCAACAGCAGTGGGTTTTAGTGGGTTTTATGTGATTTACAGAAAGTCATAGTCGAAGAACAGTTTGGGAATATTAGCAATATTAAAATAGCCCCTCAAAGCCAGGGAATGAACGTTGTCTTTTGAAACATTAAATATGTGTTATTTTCTTTTGTTTTGTTTTATCTTCATTTGTATATGGGTGTTGTCGATTTGGGTGTGGAGGGAGAGGAAAATAAATAGCTGGAGGAAAACATTAAGAGCTATGCCCTCCCTGGTGCCTCTACGTTTATAGATGTTATTTGGTACAAATATGAAAGGGCCCTCAGTCATTACCTAAAGAGGTCTCCACTGGAGTCTATATTTAAATTTCTAACATTCACCAAAACCCAAATAAATTAAGATTGATTTTGGGGAGCATATTTTAAAGACAAAAGAATCTACAGAGAGATAGGCAATAAGGTAGGAGGGCCCTACAATAGTCCAAGTAAAAGGCAATGTAGGATTGAAATAGCATTTGCAACAAGAATGCTAAGAATTAAAGGGTTGTTGGAACTGACACGTATATAGAAAAAAAAGAAGAAGAATGAGCAGAAAAAAACAGGAGGCACTGGGGGCATATTTAATACGGAGGCAAGGGAGAGGAGATATTACAGTTGACTGAGAGTTTATGAGTTGATAGTGGAATAATGATGATGTAATCACAAATGCTAATATATTTTAAACAGCCATAATACTTTGGTTTATCATAAAAACATAAGCTGCAATTTGAGGCACAAATAATAAACATAATACACATCATAAAATACTACCAAATTTCAGTCTTAAAACTGAAGTCCATAAGAATCTTGACCAATGTTTCCTTTTGAAGCCTTGTGCTGGGTTGGTGCTGGGTATATTTCAGTAATCCTGACCTGATTTCCTACCCAGTGAAAGCAATCAATGCAAGAAAAGTGGCATGGAATGGGTCTCCTTTTTTGAAGATTCTTCCATGGGCATAACTGCTTTAGTTTCCTAAGAGACAACTTTGTTTGTGGTAGATACCCGATTAGGTGACCTAAGGAAAAAAAAAATGTTTGGTCTCTTAAAATTCTTGAAGGAGAGTCTTTTTCTCATGTTTTCAGAAACTGTTCACTTTCACAATATTTAAGACATGTAGGCATAAACAGTAATCAAAAAATATTTAGAAAAATTTTGGCAAAAAGATAAAAATTCAGTACTTTTTTCAACAGGTCTTAAAAACAATTTTAAAGTTGTATAAACATATTCTGTTGATATATAGGACAGTATATAATAGAATCCTGTAGTAAAGCACAGGTTTTATATAAGCATTAGTATTATAGTAGCCCTGAAAAATAATTTAAGATTACACAGCCAGAAATAATGCATATATTTGTATACTGGTAAATACTAGGCTACAAAACTGTATAAGCAAATACTGTAATATATTTGAGTAATGATGGTAACTAGAAAGCAAGACATAATATACTATAAATTTGAGCAAACTCATGTACAGCACATGCAGGCAAGGTAAATATAAGTAAAAATTCATACAAAACAAGCAGCAAAATATAATAAATTTTAATGAATTCCTATATATTTGGTTGTAGTACATGTAGACAAGCAAATATTTCAGTAAAAGGGGCTCCAATGCACACAAAAAAATTATATATTTGAGGGAATTCTAATAGTGGGTACATGCATTCAGCAAAAGCAAATATTACTAAATATGGTTTATCACAAGAAGTAGGGAAGTATTTATGTTTAATAGTAATAGGTGTTCAGGAATACCATAGCTTTATGATCGCCAGCCAAAAAAAAAAAAAAATCATTGGTATCGAGTTGATTCCGACTCACAGTGACCCTATGGGGCAGAGTAGAATTGCCCCGTGGGGTTTCCAAGGCTGTAATCTTAGGGAAGCAGACTGTCATATCTTTCTCTCACAGTGTCTGGGGGGTTCAAATTGCTAACCTTTTGGTTAGTTGCCAAGTGCTTTAACCACTGAACAACTAGGGCTCCTTATCAGCAAAAAAAGATACTTTAAAAATTATCCCAAATATTTTGATCTCTATTTTTAAATATAAGAAATCATTTCAGTAAAGCCAAATGACCATGTTACTAAGGCATGAAAAGGCATCTGTAGACCAGACTTTCAGTGAATGAATTTCTGGCCAACCCTTAGAAGGGTCTCATAGAGTGATGAGACCTTTCTTTTTAGAACAACCCCCTCTCCCCAAACTCCTCCAATTAGCATACCAGGTTAGGACACTGTGACAAGTGAGGGGTATGCATGACGGGCCAGAGTCAGCACAGCAGTTTGCATTTGTACCAAGGAGCCATCTGATGGGGCATATTGTTGGTTTCCTTTATTGTTGGTTTCCTCCTTCCTCTTGGTAGGAGGGGACTCTGTTTTGTATGATTTTAAATTATATACTCAGACTGACACAATTTCGTGTTTCAACCTAATTCCTCACTCCTAATTTTGGATTCTTCAAATGTCTGGTTCAAATACGTAATAGCCTCAAAGCACGTGGAAGGGGTTTTTTCCTTTGAGTTTAGTGGTAAACTCAATATTTCTTTAAGCTCGCAAATTTTTGATGCTTAAATTTTAAGGAAATGAAACCTTTAGAAATGCACATACCACAGTCCTTGTGTGATTCCTGTTGGTGGCACAGAGTGGTATTAAGGAACCGTTAATCTAGTAAATGGAGAAAGTATTTTTTGTTGTTATTGTTGATTCGGTGTCAAGTCATGGTAACGTCGTGTATAATAGAACAAAACATTCTTGGTCCTGCTCGATCTTCATGATTGTTTGTATGTCTGAGTCCATCGTTATGGCCATTGTGTCAATTCATTTCATTGAAGGTGAATGGTCCACTTTACCAAACATAACCCCTCTCCAGCAATCATTCCCTCCTGATGAGGCCTCCAAAGTCAGTGAGTTGAAGTGTCAGACAATGTTCTATGATCCATAGGGTAATCACTGGCTAATTTTTGGAAGTAGATCACCAGGTCTTTGTTCTTAGCCTGTCTTAGTCTGGAAGCTCTGCTGAAACCTTTCCAACATGAATTACCCTGCTGATATTTGAAATACTAGTGGCATAGCTTCTAGCATCACAGCAACACACAAGCCATCAAAGTATGACAAACTGAAAGACAGGTGGTGGTAGAAAGGATTACCAGTTACCCTTGAGTCAATTCTGACTCATAGCAACCCCATGCGTGTCAGAGTAGAACAGTGCTCCGTCAGGTTTTAAATGGCTGATTTTTCAGAAGTAGATTGCCAACGCTTCCTTTGAAGGCACATCTGGGTGTATTAGAACTGCCAACATTTCAGTTCATCTTTTGCACTACCCAGAGGATACAATTCATCACATCAATTTGGGTGTGTTCCTTCTCCCTTCCTTCTTCATTTATGTATATAATTCTTGCCTAACATAGTAGATCCTTGAACAGCAGTCATTTCATATCTGACATTCTTTCCTACTGCACAAGCAAATTGTGCAAAATCCTTTTATATTGTCACAATTCTGTTTGTTAAACAATACCCACCTTATTGCTATCCACATTTCATTGCTCGAATTCTCAAGTTTATAAAAGGAACCCTCAAACTGCTCTAAGCTACAGTCTCCCACAAATAACTTCAATACCCTCTACATTCTCTGTGATTGCTAGTAATGATATTCAGTAAACATTTTCTAACTAAATATAATAAGCTCTTACATTTTAAAGCTGATCTCATGCTGTGCATTCTAGCTGAGAGTTTTGCTTGTAGCATAGTTCACCTGTCAATAGTAGTAACCTATCACCTACAGGCATAGAGGCTCAGCTCCACTAAGTTTTTGTATCAACCAACATTCTGAACCATGGGTTCACGAGAAGTAACTCAGTACATATTTGTGTTGAGAAAAGTTTAACTTCCCTGTCTTCTAACATTAGTCACAGAAAACAGAAACATGTTTAGTTATCCTTATCATGCTATGACTGAAGCTTTCACTTTTAAAGACTGTGCCAAAGCAATGAATGGAGTGTTAAAATTCTAAAGTACATAAAAGCTACATTGAAAATATAGCTTTTACCTAGACAAAACATAAGATATTGATTTCTCCTATAACCATTCTATATCTGATGGCTTTCTTCACATATAAATGGACCCACATGATTCACTGATTTTCTCAGCCAGCATTATGTTAGTTAATGGAAAAAATTTTGACTTATTCTATATAAGGAAGGTGCTAGTTTCATACCTTTTAAACTGATCAATAAATATTAATACAGTTAGGTACGAGTCGATCCAAACATATTAACATATTATTTGTAGCAAAGTAAAAGAAATCTAAATTCAGGAAAAATAATCAATAACAATGATGTTGATTATTGTCACAGAATACCATTCTGGAAAATATCCATATAAATCTGTCTCTTACAACTGATTATGTCCTGGGAAAGCCTTCTTCATTCAATTACTCCAAAGAATATGCCATATTCCACTTCTCTGACAATTTGTTTCCATCCTTTCAGATAGAAAGTAATTGATATCTTGCTTCCCTAGGAAGTTCCACTGATCAGAATATTCATCTTATCTTTTTTTGTCTATTCATAGATGTTTAATCTTTATTACTCTAGCTTAATTATAATCACTGCAATATAAGTGCCATTTTTCCACATATCCCTACAATATTTAATCTGTGCACTTTATGAAGAAGAATATCATGAAACACTCATTACTAGTCATCATTAAAAAAAAGGAAATAATCCATTCTGTAAGGGTAACTTTGCAGTCACTGCTAAACCTACCTTTAAAAAAAAAAAAAAAAAATTTTTTTTTTTTTTTTTTTACCATCTACAAATCAGCAGTAATAACCTGCTCAACAATGCTAGGGGAACCATATGTGAGGTTGTATTACTTGCTTGTTCATAGTATAAGGAGTGTTCTATTATTAATCTGTCATTTGGAACAACTAGATAATAAATGTAATCATTACATAATGTTTAAAATTAAAAAAAGAAATATAATATTCTTATCATTTAAACATATTATATATTTAATAATTTTAGAAAGAGAGCAAAAAGCTTGAAAAGTCTTACTTCCTCCTCCTGCCTCCAGAAGGAGTAAAAAACAAGAAGGAGTAGCTCTTGTAAAATTAACACCCTTGGCCTTTTTCCATCCACTTCACCCTATACTTCCTTTTTCCTAATGTATTTTTGCTTTTATCTGTTACACTGTAGGTTTTATATGGGCAGATTCTGCCCTTGTATGTGAGGCTTGCAGTTAGTTGTCCCACGTCTGTGATTTTTAAAAACTACTTCTTGGTTTCTTTATATAAGAAGCTTACTGTTAAAACAAAACTATTAAGCCAGTAATAGAAACTGACATTTATTTAATATACAATTTGGAAGCTGGGATAACATTTCAATTAGGGAGTCAAAAAGATTCCAAATATGAAAGAACTTCCAAAGATTCTTATTTCCCACGTTTTGATATTGCTGTGGAAAAAGGGGCAGCACACGGTTTTACATAAGAACAACAGACCTAAAACACAGCTTTCAGTCTGATCCCGGAGTTTTTGTTTCTTGAAACTGACTGAATTCTTCAAAACAGCAAAACACCCAGGGCAATATGGTCTTCACTAATTAGCAAGACTATTGTTTGACTTAAAGGCGACTTTTAGGAGACCAGTCTGATTAAGGCTCAAAGTACAAAAGATTACCTCAGGGCAATGGCCTGGGTCACCCCAACACCAGGGTCCCTGGAAATCTGGATTTCAGGAGAATTATCACTGTTTCTCACTGCTTATTTAAGCATATTCTTCAGCATATACTTCATCACTGATTTGTGGATCATAACAAATTATGGATAACATTGAGAAGAACAGGAATTTCAGAACACTTAATTGTGCTCATGAGAAACCTGTACATAGATCAAGAGGCAGTTGTTTGGACAGAACAAGGGGATGCTGAGTGGTTTAAACTCAGGAACGGTGTGTGTCAGGGTTGTATCCTTTCACCATACCTATTCAACCTGTATGCTGAGCAAATAATCTGAGAAGCTAGACTGTATGAAGAACAGGGTTGGAGGAAGACTCATTAACAACCTGCATTATGCAGATGACACTACTTTTGCATACTGAAATTGAAGAGGACTTGAAGCACTTACTAATTAAGATCAAAGACCACAGCCTTCAGTATGGATTACACCTCAACATAAAGAAAATGAATATGAAAATCCTCACAACTGGACCAACAAGCCACATCATGATAACAAGAAAAGATTGAAGCTCTCAAGGATCCACAATCAACACCCATGGAAGCAACAGTCAAGAAATCAAAAGATGCATTGCATTGGGCAAATCTGCTGCAAAGGATCTCTTTAAAATGTTGAAAAGCAAAGATGTCACCTTGAAGACTAGGGTGAACCTGACCCAAGCCATGGTATTTTCAATCACATCATATGCATGTGAAAGCTGGACAATGAATAAGGAAGACTGAAGAAGAATTGACACGTTTGAATTTTGCTGTTGGTAAAGAATATTGAATATACCGTGGACTGCCAAAAGAATGAACAAATCTGTCTTGGAAGAAGTACAACCAGAATGCTCCTTAGAAGCAAGGATGGCGAGACTGTGTCTTACATACTTGGGACATGTCAGGAAGGGTCAGTCCCTGGAGAAGGACATTATGTTTGGTAAAGTACAGGGTCATTGGAAGAGAGGAAGACCATCTACAACATGGATTTACACAGTGGCTGTAACAATGGGCTCAAGCATAACAATGATTGTAAGGATGGTGCAGGACCTGGCAGTGTTTTGTTCTGTGGTACATAGGGCCACTATGAGTCAGAACTGACGCGACGGCACCTAACAACAACAACAACATACAGCATCATCAACAATAAACATAGTATTTTTATTTTTATCACCCTTGTACTGTGTCTGTGTCTGATTGGTTCTGAATTTTGGGAGAGCATGTATGAGAGCCTAAAATCAAAAGCACTTGGTTTGTTGAAGGCTGCTGTCTACAGCTGGAGCCCTAACTCCATTTTGAGTCTTGATATAAGTTCAGACCAAATTTTAAGTTAAGTTACTTCCCTGATGGTTGTTGACCACAAGCAACGTGGCTATGCTTGGACAAGTTCAGGCAAATCCAGGCTACACTTGGATAAATATGGGCAAACCCAGGGAGGAGCACCTTGCCCTCAGGAAGAATGTGGTTGAAAGTAGATCAACTAATAGGCAGAACCATGTTTACAAAAAGAACTAGGGAACTTACCTAGGCATGTCCTTACTGATTTACCAAAAATAAACAATCAGAAGAACTTGCTTTAGCTAGCCTGTCCGAGTATTTTTTTACTGTTAGTTCCTGATATTTTAATAGGTAAGCCCTGGGCAGACTCTGACTGGTAGACCGCTGTGTTCAGAGCCTGTTGACTCTGTGTTTCCCAATTCCCAAACTGTTTTCTCTCTTAATAAACCTCTTTGCTTGAATTTCAAACAGAGTGCAAGTTTTTTATGCTCTTTGAAAAGAATATGGTCAATATTCATTTGGTTCTTTAGTTTTTTATGCTCTTTGAAAAGAATATGGTCAATATTCATTTGGTTCTTTTCAAATTCAGATATGGTATTCATGTAATTTTAGAATTTAATAAAACTTTAGAAATAATTTATGCTAAACCTCTTCCTGAAATGAGATCAATGTAATTAAAACAGAAACATGTACAATATATGATTATCTAGCACCTCATTTATAATTCAGAATTGTCTGTGAAATAGAGACCTGGATAAAATCACCTTTCCACGTTATTTTCTGCTAGTTTCCATATTCGTGTTTTTACGTTTATACTTAATTACAGAGAATAGGATCTGCTTTAGAGAAATGCTTAGTTTTGTGAAAAAAATACAAAAAGTACAAAATATAGAATTAAAATATTTATAAAGTTCCCACTTAACATTTATAAAACGGAGAATAGCCTGCTAGAAGATAAAACTAGTACCCTGTGGACAGATAGCTGACTGGAAATAAGACATCTAACACTAATTTGATTTTACCCCTTCTCATCATTTGATATTGTGGAGGAATTATTGTTTCTGGTAATAAAAAAAAAAAAAAAACTTTGGAGAAATCCAAATCAATTGCTTTGCTCTATAGTCTCTGTTATAAAGCCAATATAAAACTGTGAAAAAATCTTAATTGATGAGGAGTAAGGCCTGCCCTTTACCAATAAGAAAACCAAGAGAGAAATACGATAACATTTAAATCGTCTGTTTTAGATAATGCTTTGGTTGATATTGGTTGACAGCTGAACCACATAGATGGGTCGTATTTGTAGGCTATATTAAATCTAGATTCTTGCAAAGAAACCACTGGCATACTTGATCTTAACTCTATAAAGTTTAACAACAGAGGAATGACAGGAACTCAGGTTAACTTATGCTATTTTCAAGGATCTCAAAAATTGCCAATAGGTTTGAATAGGAAATTCAAGGACTTTTTTTTTCTTTTTTTACCTCTGGCCATAGGAAAGTTTCACTTCGACAAAGACACTGAGTTATATTTGGTCAGACAAGCACTCTACACAATAACCTTCTTAAGCACTTTGTTTCAGCTTGGTAGTAATAACAAAAGCCCTAAAGCGTATCACAAGGCATACATAATGTTTAATGCTAGAAGGATCTTCGATAGAGTCTGTAAATGGAAGGTTAAATTATAAACAATTGGTATGTTTAACTTCTTTCATAAAAAATGAAAAATAAAAGCTAGAATTGCCTGATTCAAAGAGAAATAGTTAAGTGATTTGTTGCTTCAGTTCATCTTGTTGAATATTTCAGCTTTTGAGGGGAAAAAAAAGTATCTTAAAAGAATTTTTTATTAGTCATCATATGTTTGTACAGTGCAGTGTTATTTAGGTGAGGGGTGTATTCTTGAAAATCTTACGTATTTAAAGAATTTATTTAGTTTAGGGGTCTATGTTAGAGCCTACAATTCCATGAAACAAAAAAAGGGAGAGGGATGCAGAAACCCTGATGGTGTAGTGGTTAAGCACTATGGCTGCTAACCAAAAGTCTGGCCGTTCAAATCCACCAGGTACTCTTTGAAAACTCCGCCCTGTAGGGTTGCTATGAGTCAGAATCAACTCGATGGTAATGCATTTGGTTTTTGGTTTGGGAACGTATTAGCAGCGGATACTTCTCTTTACCAGTTACATCATCTCGATGTCATAAAAATTATGCAAAATATGTGTGTGAATCACATTTAAAACTTTACACACAAATATTACATTATTAAAATGTTATCGAATGCTTTCTTTTATTAAATTTATTTTGAGATAGATTCCAAGGCAGCTGTAAGAAATTACAGAGAAATCCCGTGTATGCTTTGTCGAGTTTCCTCCAACGGTAACATCTTGTAAAACTGTAATATAGTATCACAACCAGGATATTGACATTGATTCAGTCAAGATAATGAAAATTATCATCATCACAGGCTATTTCCTTTTTACAACTACATCCTTTTGCTGCCCCTGCCTTCAATCTATCTATTCCTCCCCTTGGCTGGCCTTACCACTTGACCTGGTATAGATTCTGACTCAGGGGAACCCCAGTTGTGCAGAGTAGAACTGCTCCATAGGGTTTTCAATGGCTATGACCTTTCAGAAGCAGATCTCCAGGCCTTTCTTCCAAGGTACCTCTGGGTGGATTCAAACTTCCAGTCTTTATTTAGTAGCCAAGCACTTAACCATTTGCATCACTCAGGCTTTCTTTGTAGACCTTAACCCCTGGCAAAGACTAATCAATTCTCCATTTCCATAGTTTTATTGGTTCAATAATGTCATATAAATAGGATCATATATCATGTAAACTTCTGGGATTGGCTTTTTTCACTCATCATAACTGTCTGGAGAGTCATACAAATTGTGTGAATAGTATTCCATGACATGGATCTAACAATGTTTGTTTAACTATTCATTTGTTGAAGAGTATCTGAGTTGTTTCCATGTTTTGATCATTATGAATAAAGCTAATATGAACATTCATGCATATGTTTTGGTGAGAATATAAATTCCTGTTTTGACAGGATAAATTCCCAAGAGTACAATTGCCGGGTCCTATGGTAGTTGCAAAGGAACCCTGGTGGCTGAGTGGTTAAGTGCTCAAATGCTAGCCAAAAGTTTGGAAGTTTGAACCCACCAGCCACTTCGTGTGTGAGAGATGCGGCAGTCTGTTTCTGTAGAGATTTGCACCCTTGGAAGCCCTATGGGGCAGTTCTAGTCTGTCCCAAAGGGTCACTATGGCTCAGAATCAACTCGACAGCATTTTTTTTTTTTTTAATGGTAGTTGCATATTTAGTTTTTTAATCAATTGTCATTTTTTCGGAGTGACTGTACCATTTTACATTCTCACCAGCCATGGATGTGTGAACTAATTTCATCATATCCTATCAGCATTTGGTTTTGACACTACCATTATTATTTTAAATTATACCAGTAATGGGTGTATAGTGATATCTTACTGTAGTTTTAATATGCATTTGCCTAATGGCTAATGAGGTACCTGTGTGACACAAATGGTTTGAGCTTAGCTACTAATTGTGAGGTTGGAAGTTTTAACCCATCCAGCAGTGCCACGGAAGATAGGCCTGGTAATCTGCTTCCATAAAGATTCCAGCCAGGAAAACACTATGGAGTTCAGTTCTACTGTGTAACACATGGGGTTGCCAGAGGCAGAATCAATTCAACGTCAATGGGTTTGTTTGTTTGTTTTTAAAGGCTCATGATGTTGAACGTCATTTCATGTATGCATTTTCCATCTGCATATCCTCTTCGGTAAAAAATGTGTTCATGTTTTTTGTCAATTTTGCTAGCTTTTTTTTAAACATGTTGAGTTTTAAGAGTTTTTTTTTAGACACTAGTATATGTTCAAATGCGTGGTTTGCAAATATTTTCTCCCAATTTACAGCTTTTCTTTTCATATATTACTCTCAACAGTTTCTTTGGAATACTTGGGTGTGCAAATGGTCAAGTTCTCAAGTACTAGATGAAAGGTTAGAAGTTCAAACCCACCCAGGAGCACCTCAGAAGACATGTCTGGTAATCTGGTGTGTGACAGACAGTCCACATTCTCTAGATTTCTGAATCTGGAGTTACTTTGGTCAAAAGTTACATATGTAGAAGAATGAGACTGTACCATGAGCAAAAATGATAACCCTAAGGAGTAGTTCCACTCTGTATGCATGGGTTAACCATGAGTTGGACTCAATTTGATGGTAACAGTGTCTTTACCAGAGAAAAACTGTTACAATTTTAAAGAAGTCCATTTTATCATTTTTCTTTGCTTTTACAGACCTGCTTTTTGTGTTAAGTCTAAGAATTCCTTGCCTAGCCTTAGAACTCAAAGGTTTTCTCATTTTTCTCTTTTCCATTTTAAAATTTTAGATTTTACATTTAGTCTATAGTCCATTTTGAGTTATTTTTTGTATAAGGTGTGAGGTTTAAGCAAGGCTTTTAACTGGAATGGAACAGAAAACTGAAACCAAAAAAATTTTTTGCCAGAGTGAAACCAAAACCACAATAGAAAAAAAAAAAAAAAAAAGATTTCTGAATCCGAACTGAAATGGAAAACTGGTATTCTTTTCGCTCCGCTATTTTGGTTCAACGATACTTTTAAGTTGAAAGCAAGCTCATTGGGCCAGTTCTGTTTGATTTGCGTCTGGTGTCCATGTATGCCGAGTGCTTCTCTGGTACATGGCTGGTAAGAGCACATTGGTTGCCTTGGCAACGGATATTGCACAGCCACAGCTATAGGTGATGACTGATCTGATCTTATGTCAGACGATAGGCACGCCAGCCAGAGTTTGCTATTGCCACTCCATGCTTGACCTCTCTCGCAGTAACTCGAGCTGTGCCTCCCGAAGATGTGAGAAATGCTTGGCGATGGAGAATACTCGTTGCCAGAAATCTGAAAGAGATGGTTAAACTGCATCAAGTTCTCAACAGTTTCACGTGAACGGAAATTTGTCAGGTGAGTGTGAACATTTTTAGTGTACATTATTCACATTTTTAAAGTGTGATATTTAAATTCGAGAAACACAAAATAACATTGTTTTTATTATTCCATTTTTGTATTCAATCTCTATTTAAATGTGCTATCATAATTATTTGCACTTACACATTTGAATTTGATATTTATCTCACAAATTGAAATGTTAACAAATATCAGCAACCAGTGGAGAGAAAAGTAATGTTTCAATTGTGATATATTGTTTCACTGAAAACAACATGATGGCGTCACTATGAAGTGAGATTTTTCTTCAAAAGTTGCTGGATAAATGTCCAAGAATGCTGTAAAGTGGGACTTCAAATGGAAGAAATCGGCAACCCCTAGGAATGTAAAATCAAAGTTATTATGGTTTTTCTAATATACTGATGATACATAGCTAGAAGCATTTTAATACATAGTGGCTCTAATTCATTTCTACAAATGCATTTATGCATTCTATTCTGTTTATGTTATCAAATTTTAAGACTTGTTTTCACTGGAATGTGATGTAGTGACTACAAAATGTGCCTTAATGTTAATATTATTTCTTATCCTTTGAATTCTAGTATGGGACAAACAAGAAAAACCATGTCAAGAATATATCAAGTATGAAAAGACTGAAAACAAAAGTAGGTGTAAAACTTGCAACACAGATATGGCTGGAGACTATGCAGCAAATTTAGAGAGACACCTGAAGTGTTGCCATAAAAATGAATACAACAAAGTGCAAAGAAAGAAGACAAAGATTGAAGAAAGTGTCAGAAGTGATTTGAATAAGCAACAAAAAACATTAGACGAACTTGCCATTTCACATTTCCTTAAGCTGAAATTAGATAAACAATTGTTTATGCATGTGTTGGATTACTTACTGTTAATGATTGTTCCTTTAATTGAATATTCGGGATTCTGTAAAATTTTAAACCGAATTATTTCTTCAACTGGTCAAAAATTTTCAATCAACTCAGAGAATATTAGGGAAATGATACTTCGCTTTTTCCTTAAAACTTAGCTCCAAAATTAGTAGCAATCTAGAAAGGTTAATACTCTCTTTGAAAGTAGATGTTGCCAGTGGATTGAGTTGGTCAATTCTAGGAATTAATTTTAGTTTTTTTTTCTCACAAGATAGTAATGTACCTCTGTTGACACTGGGAATGTCTGTACAGAGAAAACAGTGTGCATCAAATTTTAGAGAAGTACAGCATTGATTTACAAAAGATTTATTCTATAGAATAAATTAGATAATAGCTCTAATATGATTAAATTGGTGGATATGATAAGAAATGATAGTGAAATTGAATACCAAATGTCAAGACAAAATGACGATTTTGAAGACTCTGACTTAGTACGCTCTGACTTGCGGACATTAGCCATAGCAGAATGTAATGAAAGCAACAAGGTTTATAGGAAAAGATTGACTGGTATAAAGTGTGCTGCACACACACTTCAATTAGTTATTAAAGATGCAATAAAGGATGCAGAATTGGAAGAATTTTTAGGAGAATATCATGAACACATTCAAATATTTCATATTCTGACACTGTCTACCATATTTTCAAAAAATAATTTAAGGACTTCTGGACTGTATAACAAGATGAAGTAGTACATCTCTTCGATGTATTAGCTGAGAATAACATGAAATGATACTATTCGAGCAACAAATGGGCATATGTCAAATTAATTTTGGAAACTTTAAAACCTTTAAAGAAAGTTATGGTAAGATTGCAAAGTAAACAATTAACTATGAGTGATGTTTTTGGTATGTGGGTGGAAATTGAGCTAAAATTAAGAACTCTTAATAATATATTCGGAAACATCATTTGAAAAATTTAATGTCAGGGAAAAAATTATCATTGAAAATGATCACATATTAGCAGCAGTTTTTATGGATTCTTGTTATCAAATATTAATTAGCTCTGTACTTGTCTGGCCGGTATCAGGATAATACTGGCTTCATACTGGAATTTGTTCCCTCCTGTTCCATGTTCAGGGAGAGATTGGCCTTAATTCCTCCTTAAACATTCAGTAGCTTCTTCGAGTGAAAACATTTATGTGTGAAGATTTTGGGGGGAGGGGTAGAGGGGGAAGATTTTAATTACAAATTAAATCGTCCTAAGAATTCCCGAGTAATTTGTATTATCTACCTTACTTTGGGTGAGTTGTAGTTTGTGCTTTTTGAGGAATTGGTCTACTTCATCTTTGTTGTCAAATATATCTGTGTAAAATTGTTATTATTGCTTTATTATCTTTTTGATGTCATCAGAGTCTGTAGTAAAATCTTTAATTCCTGATATTATTAAAATTTACCTTCTTTCTTTTTTCTATCAATTTTGCTAGAGATTTGTCAGTTTTATTGATTTTATTCAAAGAACCAGGTCTTTGTTTCATTGATTTTCTCTATTGTCTTTCTGTTTTCAATTTATTCGATTACTTCTCTGATCTTTATCATTCCCTTCTGTCTGCTTGTCTTGGTTTATTTTGCTTCTTTTTTTTTTTAAATTTTAGCTTATTAAGAGAGGAAATTAGATTATTGATTTGAAATTTTACCTCTTTTCTAATATAAGAATTTACTACTATAAATTTTCACCTCAGCTTGCTTTATTGTGTCCCACAAATTTTGATATGTCTTATTTTCATTTTCAATCAGTCCAATGTATTTTTTTTTTTAATTTCATCTGAGGCTTCCTCTTTGATTGTAGATTTTTTAATAGTGTGCCATTTAATTCCCAAATGTTAAGAAATTTTCCTGAAAGCTTTCTGTTATTGATTTCTAGTTTTATTTTATTGTGGTCAGAGAACATACTCTGAATAATTTTCATTTTCATTTTTTATTACTCCTACCTAAACTTAGTGATTAAATTTAATGTTTAAAATGATAAAAAATGTATATTTTATTTTAATCAAATTGGATTGTTATGTTGATGAACATTAATCCAACAGTAGTTATATTTTTTAGCTTGTAAATTTAAAGACTTTTTTCAGGATGGAAGAATGGTTAAGCTCTTAGCTGCTAACTGAAAGGGTGATAGTTTGAATCAACACAGCTGCTCCTCAGGAGAAAGACCTGGCTATCTCCTTTGGTAAAGATTGTTGTTGTTGTTGTCAGGTTCCATCAAGTCCATTCTGATTCATAGGTACCCTATGTACAATAGAATGAAACACTGCATGGTCCTGTGCGATTGTCACAATTTTTGTTATGCTTGAGCCCATTGTTGCAGCCACTATGTCAATTCATCTTGTTGAGGGCCTTCCTCTTTTTCAATGAACCTCCACTTTACCAAGCATGATGTCCTCCTCCGGGGACTGGTCCCTCATGATAACATGGCCGAAGTATGAGAGATTAGTCTCTCCATCTCTACTTCTAAGGAGCATTCTGGTTGTACTTCTTTCAAGACAGATTTGTTCATTCTCTTGGCAGTTCATAATATATTTGATATTCAAGGCATTGATTCTTCTTCCAACTTTTTTATTCATCGTCCAGCTTTTGCATGCATATAGGATATTGAAAACACCATAGCTTGGGTCAGGCACACCTTAGACTTCAAGGTGACATCTTTGCTTTTCAATACTTTAAAGATTTTTTAAAAGAATTTATAAGGTTTTCCAGGGTATAATCTTCATAATCTCAAAAAGATTATACTCTAGAAAACCTTGTGGTGGCACCTCTACTCTGTCACAGGGGCTCTTTCTGAGACAAAAACTCAATGGCAACATAACAATAACTAAGTAACTTAAAATTGTGAACTAATATTAAGTTGAGTAAATAAATAGACCCATTAAACCTAGATCATTTTTAAGTAAGATAGACTATTGAAACATTAAATACCCCCCCCCAAAAAAACATTGTCATGGAGCCGATTTCGACTTATTGGTGGAGTATAACTGTCCCATAGGGTTTCCAAGAAGCAGCTCGTAGATTTGACCTGCCAATCACTTGGTTAGAGCTCTTAACCACTGTGTGACCAGTGCTCCTAAACATTAACAAGTAGGTATAAATTTTTTATAATTTTATATATGTCTGCCTCTTATTTTAATGATAAAGAGAGGCTATGCTTTCCAGTCTGTATATCAGCGTGTTCATTTTGGTCACTTTTAGGAGCATATGTTCATGTCTATAGAGAGTTTTGATATGTGTAATCCACCCAACAACATTAGGAGTTAGGTATCTTAATTTTCCCATTTTACAGATGTAGAAATTGTTTCCCAGAGAACTAAAAGACTTCTCAAGGTCATGCATATACTAACTGAAGGAGGTAGGATTTGAATATGGACAATCTAATTCCAGAGTTTATGTTCTTATTTACTATACAGCAGTGCCTCTCACAGTAAGATTTGTTGCCATTAAAAAAAAAAAGTCTTTAAAATAAAAATTAAATATATAAAATAGAATACCCATTTTAACATATCTGAGTGAGTATTTTATTGAAGACTCTTTTACTTAAAACACTTTCTAAATTTACTATACGTTCAGTAGGAAACCCTGGTGGCATAGTGGTTAAGTGCTATGGGTGCTAACCAAAGGGTCGGCAGCTCGAATCCTCCAAGCGCTCTTTTGAAACTCCAGAGGGCAGTTCTACTCTGTCCTATTAGGGTCACTATGAGGCAGAATCTAATTGACACATTTTATTTATTTTTTATATACATTCCGTGGAAAAATAAATTTATGTATTGTACCTCAACGCTGCTAACCAAGAGGTCAGCAGTTCAAGTCCGCCAGGCACTCCTTGGAAACTCTATGGGGCAGTTCTACTCTGTCCTATAGGGTCGCTATGAGTCGGAATCAACTCTACGGCAGTGGGTGCCTCAACACTTAAGAAAAATCAGGTTTTATTTTTTATTTGTAACTTTTGATAGATTGATCATTAATTTTGAAACAATAGTGACACCTAATAACCGCTTATCTTTAAATAGTATCCAGCCACGTTGACATGATCATCTTTTGAGAATTTAGAATAATGTTCTATTTTCCTTTTCTGCCATAAATGCTTTAAAAAGTTCATGATTTTTTTTCTTATATTTGGTAATTAAGTCAGATTAGTTTAAACTAAATTTTCCTCAGGTGGGATATTTGGAATATACTTTTCTCCTACTATCTATTTAAATGATATTAAAATAATTTATAGGATTTATAATTAAAGCAAATGAAGATGAGCACAATTTCCAAACTAACCCTAATTAGCAGATACTTTTCTAAGATAGCTCTGCTCCACTGTACGGACATGATACTGAAGCTCCACTGTACGGACAGGATACTGAACACTAATAAAGTCCATTAAACACTTTAACTACCCACATGCATTATAACCACCTCTATTCCTGCTGCCATTATTCATAAGCAGGGATTTACCTGTGACATCTATACTTTTCAGGTTGCAGTGCAATGCAACCCACCTCCATGCCTGCCTTCATGTCCCACAGGTTTCATTGCTAGACATTTTGGGGTTCAGTCCTGTAACCAAAAACCAAACCCATTGCTGTTGAGTCAATTCTGACTCATAGTGACCCTATAGGATGGAGTAGAACTGCCCCATAGGGTTTCCAAGGAGCATCTGGTGGATTCGAACTGCCCACCTTTTGGTCGGCAGCCGTAGCACTTAATCACTGCACAACCAGGGTTTCTTCAGGCCTATAGTGCTTCCCAAATCAAAGTTAATTTGAATGATGCTCTTTCTTTCTAAAACCAACAAAATGAAACACAATGCCATGCATTGTGGAAAGATGACTGTGGGATTTGTTTGAGGGACAGGGTTGGACTTAAGGATCCACAACTTATATCACAATGTGACTGTCTTCCATGCTAAGGCTGACAATGTAGATAACATAAAACAAGGTAGAAACTGACAGAAAAGGTAATCTGAAGAATTTTACCCTCCATTAATAGTCTTTGAAAAACATTTTCCTGAAATGTCTTACATAGTTGTCATTGTTGCTAGCTGCCGTTGAGTCGGTTCTGACTCATGGAAACCCTATATACAACAGAATGAAACACCACCTGGTCCTGCATCATCCTTATAATCATTGCTATGTTTGAGCCCTTTGTTGCAGCTACTGTGTCAGTCCATCTAGTTGAGGGTCTTCGTCTCTTTCCTTGACTTTCTACCAACCATATTTAGAGACATTTAATTTATGGAACTATAAGAAAAAATTGTAGAATATGGTTAAGAAAAAGGTCTAATTTATATTGTCACATTTTATATTGTCACAGATATGATATAATTCATTCTGATTAGGAACATCTACTATGGCGAAAGATGTTTGGCTTTAATATCTTGACTTTTTTTCAGCTCCTATAACACTCTAAGCTTATTTCTAGAACAAAAGAAGAAAGGCCTGACAATGGGCTTCTGAAAATCAGCCAACAAATCCCTATCGATCACAATGTTCCAGTCCACAATTGATCAAGAGAATGGCACAGGAAAAGACAGAGTTTGGTTCTGTTTTTGCTTGGGGTCATCCTGAGTTGGAGATCTACTCAATGACAGCTAACTACATTAACAACAACTAAAACACTGCCTGGCATGTACTAGACACTTGGTGAACATTTTATAAGTACTGAGTAAATAACATGCTGAGGAAGGAGCACCGGTGATGCAGTTGTTAAGAGCCGGGTTGCTGTCCAAAAGTTAGTGGTTCAAGCCCACCAGTCGCTCTTTGGGAGAAAGATGTAGCAATCTGCTTCCATAAAGATTACAACCTTGAAAACCCAAAGGAGCAGTACTACTCTGAACTGTAGGGTCACTATGAGTCAGAATCCACTTTATGGTAATAGGTTATAGGAGGAATATTACTGAAAAAAGTTAGATCTACCAGTAGTAGTCATTGTTGTCATAAACACTGCAGTATAGAAATAATATTTGTTGTTATTATGTTCATCATCCTAGTACAAGGTTAGACATATGCCTAAAAACAGAAGAATTTTGTCCCTTACACTGTTAATATCTATCCCACTATTACTGGAAATTTATTTCTGAGCTGTTTAAAATCAGGAAAGTTGTGCCTCAAGGTTGTATCCTTTCACCATACTTATTCAATCTGTATGCTGAGTAAATAATCCAAGAAGCTGGACTATGTGAGGAAAAACATGGCATCAAGATTGGAGGAAGACTTACTAAAAATCTGTGATATGCAGATGACACAACCTTGCTTGCTGAAAGTGAAGAGAACTTGAAGCACTTGCTGATGAAGATCAAAGACTATATAGCCTTCACTAGTATTCCATCTTAACATGAAGAAAACAAAAATCCTCACAACTGGACCAATAAGTAATATCATGATAAATGGAGAAAAGATTGAGGTTGTCAAGGATTTTATTTTACTTGGATCCACAATCAACACTCTTGGAAGCAGCAGTCAAGAAATCAAAAGAAGCATTGTATTTTGCAAATCTGCTGCCGAGGATCTCTTTAAAGCAATAAAAAGCAAAGACGTCACTTCGAGGACTAAGGACCCACAATCAACACCTTTGGAAACAGCAGACAAGAAATCAAAAGACACATTGCATCGGGCAAATCTGCTGCAAAGGATCTCTTTAAAGTGGTAAAAAGCAAAGATACCACTTTGAGGACTAAGGTGCACCTGATTAGCCATGGTATTTTCATTTGCTTCATATGCATACAAAAGCTGGACAATGAATAGGGAGAACAGAAGAAGAATTGCCGCCTTTGAATTGTGGTGTTGGTGAAGAATATTGAATTTACCGTGGACTGTCAGAAGGAATAACGTTTCTGTTTTGGATGAAGTAAAGTCAGAGTGCTTCTTAGAGGGGAGGATGGCATGACTTGATCTCACATACTCTGGCCGTGTTATCAGGAGGCACTGGTGTCTGGGGAAGGATATCAGGCTTGGTGAAATAAAGGGTCAACAAAAAAGAGTAAAACCCTCAAGGAGATAAAGTGACCACAGTGGCTGCAATAATGGGCTCAAACTTGGCAATGATTGTGAAGATGGTGCACGGCCATGCAGTGGGTCGCTGTGAGTTTGAATCAGCTTGAAGGCACCTAATAACAACAACAATGACAAGTGGGTCGAGTATATTTTCATGTGCTTTATTTCCATTCACATATCTTCTTTGATAAAGTGTCTCTTTAAATCTTTCACCCATTTTTTTTTATTGGTTTGTATATTTTATTATTATTATTTTTGAGATTTCTTCATATCTCCTGAGTATAGATCTTTCACTAGAAATGTAATCTGTAAATATTTTCTCCTGCTAATTCTCCTAATAGTGTCTCCGGAAATCAATTTGTAAATAAATTTTATGCATTGTGTTATTAGTGTCACATGTAAGAAATCTTCACTCAACCCAGTGTCACAAAGATTTTCTCCTATGTGTTCTAGAAGTTTTATCCTGTAGGATATTTACATTTAGTTTCATGCCATTTTTAGTTAATTTTTGTATACGGTATGAAATATGGATTGAAGTTCATCATTTTTGCTTTGAGATACCCACTTTAACCAGTATCATTTGTGGAAACGTCTGTTTTTCTCTATTGAATTGGTTTTTCAGTTTTGTTGAAAATCGGTGTATCCTGTAAGTGTGGGTGTATATGTGGACTATATTCTGGCCTATTTATCTCATTTTCTTGCTTGATGTAATACAACATTTCTTCAGTTTTGTTAAATTTCTAATAACTTTAATGTGAGGTAAGTTCACTCACTTTGTTCTTTATCAAAGGTGTTTTAGGTACACCATGACCATTACATTACCTCATGAATATCATAAAGCGTTTGTCATTTTCTAAAAAAAAAACCAAAAAATGGCCTGCTGAGATTTTGATTGGAATTAGATTGACTCTATAGCTCTAGTTGCAAAATATCCAAATTTAACAAATTGGATCTTATGATGTATGAAAATGGCATATTTATCCATTGTTTTCAGCCTTCTTTAATTTCTGTCTGCAATGTTATAGTAGTCTTGATTGTACAGACCTCACAAGCTTTGGTCACATTTATCTCTAATATTTCATATTTTTGATTATGCTACTTTTAATTTCAATTTCTGAGTTTCATTACTAGAATAAAGAAAAGCAATCGAGTTTTGTATATTGATCATTTTGCCTGAAACTTTGCTAAACTTACTTAACAGCTCAACTAGCTTTTATTTCCTCAAGGAGATGCATTGCCACAGTGGCTGCAACAATGGGTTTAAGTATAACAATGATTGTGAGGATGACACAGGACCAGGCAGTGTTTCATTCTGTTGTAGAGGGTTGCTATGAGTCAGAACATCCTTGACTGCAACCAAAAACAACAAAAAGCTTTTATTTATATTCCATGGAATGTTCTCTGCAGTCAAAAATGTCACCTGAGCATAAAGACAGTTTTAATACTTCTTTTCCATTCATTTACTTATTTTGCTTACCTAGAATATCCAGTACAATGGCAAATAGAAGCAGTAACAGGGGACATCCTTACCTTGCTCTCGAGTTCAGGAGAAAGCTTTCCATTTTTTTACAATTAAATATGGCCTTATCTATAGCTTTTTAGATAAAGCAACTTTTCTATTTTTATTTTGTTGAATTTTTATTTGAAGTGCATGTTGAATTTTGTCTTTTTTTATTTCTTTTTGCAGCCATTGAGATAATGATATATGTAAGTATGCACGTAAATATATATATATATATAAGGTGACTTGCTTTGATTGCTTTTCAAATTTTAAAACAGCCTTGAATTCCTGGCATAAACAAACATTGAAAATGATACATTATCTTTTTCATATATTGTTGGGTTTGATTTTCTAATATTGTTAAGATGTTTTGTTATCTAAGTTTATGAGGAATATTATCTTTAGCTTCTTATTTGTTTTTCGTTTTAATGATTTGTCTGGTTTTGGTATCAGAGTAATGCCAATCTCATAGAATGAGTTTGGAAGTATCCCCTCATCTTCACTTTGCTTGAAGTGTTTGTAGAGAATTGCTGTATTTCTTCCTTAAATATTTCTTAGAGTTCACAAATCATCAGGGCCTACTATTCTTTGTATGAAGATTCAAATCTACAAATCAATCGCTTTAATGGATATTGGGCTCTTCAGTTTATCTATTTCTTCTTAAATATACTTCACTGCCTTGTTTCTTTCAAAGAATTTGTGCATTTCATCTAATTTGTCAAACTTATTAGCATACATTTTTCATAATGTTCCTTATTTTTTTAATATACATAGTATAGGTTATGATGTTACCTCTCTTGGACTTAATATTGGCAATGCATGTCTTTTCTCTTTCTCCTGATCAATCTGGCTAGATTTTTATCCATTTTGTTGATCTTCTCAAAGAATGAACTTTTAGTTCCATTGATGTTCTGATTACTTTTTAAATTTTCTATGTTATTGAAATCTGCTTTGCTCTCTACCCTTTAGATGCATTACAAAACCTAACTCTTTAATTAGACTATAAACTCAATATGTTCTTAATGTGTAAATGAGAGCATGTAATGGCTGTTTCAGAATACCATGTCGGCGGTGATCTGCCTAAGTGTCCAGACATCATGCCGTGCTAGGAAAAACCTACTGAAGATAATGAAGTATTCACTTTATGATGATAGTCTACCTATTGTGAACTTCTTTTGACCAAGACATTGGCTAAGATATGTGAGTCTGTGTGTATGTATGCTTATTATAAGTTCATCAAGCCAGGTGTCATTCAGTTTCTCATACCTAAAGATGTTCTTTTTAATTAATCATATATAAGAAGGGCAAAATAATTGGGGATAAATTAACTACACTTCATTAATCTTAGGCAAATGCATCATCTTTTAATATGCACACATATTGTGTATAAATATATTATCACATTATGATTAATATATCTTGTACAACATGGTTTGAGTATTAATGAGTTATCATTTATCTCTCAAATATTGGTGGTTCTTCTGAATCCTGGAGAGAAACAGGAATGTCATCAGTGGTCTATTTCCTAGTTTTTGAAATGGTATTCTCCCTTTTCCTTAGCCTGCCTCAGACACGATTTTTTTTTTTTTTTTTGATTCTCATGAAGGTTCATGCTCTTCCATATTTAGGTAGATTTTTCCTGGTAACAGACACAATGTAATGTTTTCTAATAATTCTTAATAGTTCCAGGATGGCAAGGTTCAAGGAGAAGAGAAAAATTCACTCCAGTCAGAACTTGATTCAAAGCCTTCTCCATTTCTTCCTCACTTTTAAGTGATAGCCTTACTACATGCATTTCTGTGAGAAAAATGAATACACTGAAAATGACCTAACGAATGTTAGCTACCTCTCTTTCTCAGTGGTAAGTTGTATGAGGCACAAAAATTCTGTTTTTCTTTTTGTGGTAAGTTGTGTGTCTTCCCTCACATTTCAACTTTTAGGTGATACCTTGACATCATCCAGATCACTGGATGTCTAGATGTCCTTGTGGTAGTGGCCACCAGAATTTTTGAGAAATTTATCTTCTTCCTTCTGTTTCACAGATGTCTTACTAAGGTATATAAAATATTTTCTGATCATTAGGTTCAATCAAGCTGTTATCCTCAACATAATTGGAAAATGTGAGGGATAAAAAACATCAAGATATCCACACACAGCTGATACGAGTATCAGTGCCTAAGAAATGTAGCTTCATTTTCCATAATTAATTTAACTCATGACTCCTCACCTAAAATCAGTTGACCTAATGAAAACATTTAATTTTAGTTATTGTTGCTTTTCAACTCCCATTAAACAGTTGTAACGCCTTTCTCTGTTTTTTGCCTTAAGTCACCACATGGCTACCGTAGCCATTTTTCTTGTTTCTCTCCCTGTCACCACGTGGCTACCGTCCCCATGTCTCTTGTTTCTCTCCATGTGGCAGCTTCAGATCTGTACCTCACTACTGCTACCCTGCTATTAGTGGAACAGGATAATCGAAGATCTGTCTCTACCTCTTCCTCAATACCTTTTTTCCCTTTCCCTTTTCTACACTCTGTATTATGAGTCAATAAATTTAGTATTACAAACCAAAGCCAGAAATTCATATCAGTAACATTTGCTTTCAACGATGCTATATCTCTTTTCTGAAAAACAAAACACTTTCACCTTTTCTAGCAGGTAGTTTAACCATTTTATACCTCAGTTTCTCCATTACAATGGGACTAATAATATTTCTACAGCATAAGGTTTTTAGGTGGATTAAAAAAAAAACATAAAATTAGTACACAGAGTAAGCACTATGTGTTATTATTGTTGTTATTGTTGCATTATTGCATTAATAATCAGTGCCATTGCTGCCCACAGTTAGCCAAACTCTGATTTTAAAATTCCTCCAGACTGGGAAGAATCCTCAAGACTTCTGATCCCAATGGCAAGTAGTTAGAAGAAAGAATCCACACAAGACCATCCTCACCTGTGATACCAATTGGAAGTTAAAGGATTTTCTAAAACCGCACTCAGGTTTGACAATTTACCAAAAAGTTTCAAAGAAATCACTAAAAGCTATTACACTCAAGGTCACATTCATACATGGAAAGGATATAAAATGGAACCAGCAAAAAAAGAGACACATACAGTTGAGTCTGGGAGGAGTTCAAATGCAACGTTTCCTGGTCTCCCGATGCATCACCCCCTAGGATCAATATGTGATAATTGTCAACCCAAGCTTCAGTGTCCAGGACTTTTATTAAGGTTTTATTACCTAAGCATGATTGATTTATTCACTGTCAAAGGGGCTGAAATCAATCCCTAACTCTCCTTAGCTCCACCCTTTAATTAAGGGGTAGGCTCCCACCCTAAGAATGTTGAGTGCAGTCAGCCTCACCCTGAGTCATCTCTGTAGCATTAATTGTCGTGAATAGCAAAAACACTCCTAGCCATGTGGAAATTCCAAGTGTACAGAGGTTTCAGCTTAAAAGCCGGAGACAAAGGCCAGACTTAGCTTTGTGCTAGGCCAAATTCGTCACTACACAATCACTTTCATGGTTGCGTGTAGGGTGAACAGTGAGTAAAAATTACCCACGTTTATAAATTCATAAATCAAATAAATAAAAACCACATATTAATGCAGCTAATATTGATAAAGAAAAACAGTGAACAATTATATAATGAATTGACAAATAGAGAAAAACAATCAAGACTGTACGTCAAATAAAGCTTGACACCTGGATTATCTACATAATTGTCTCAATTCTCTAATTTATTTTTTAATTTAGTCCTTGCCCAAAATAATAATACCACTGTTTCAATACTTTGATTTAAGAATAAAAAAAGCATTACCAGGATTTCATAAAGATAATTGTATTTAGAATGCTTTGGAAAACTCTGTATTCCCCAACGAACACTCAACACAATGCCATGTTATGTCTAAATCTATCTTTTAAAAAATTCACATGGAAACCACTTTTGGATATTAGATTTTGAATTAGGTCGAGCACATCATTTACACCATCCATGCATGTAATCATTCATTGATTTAATATGCCTTGTAGGAGAGCCATCAAGGGAAGTGGAGGGTAGATATTAGAAGGTGAAGTTGCATAAAATAAGATGAATGACAAGAAATTAAGCTTAACAATATCTGTTTTTCCACTCAGGGGCTTGGCTCAAGCAGGAAATTCTATAAACAGAGCTCAAATACTGTGTATTATTAAAGGGCTATATGACATATATTTTTAATTTAAAATGTTCAGTTGTGAAAGAAACAAACCATTTTAGAACAATGAAGTGCTTTTCAAATATAAAGTTTCTATATATTTTATAATTGGATTGTTGAGGGTAATGCATTTTTAAAACGATAAAAGAGTTTGTAAAATTTTCATAGAGATTTTTATTTGAATCCCACCCCCTCCCCCCGACCACACACACACAGGCACGCTCACAAATAATTGAATCACTAGAAGTAAGAGAAAGCTCTTTTCCTCATATCAAATCTGCCAGTGAACTTTCGATCTGCCTTTACATTTTGGGTAATAGTCTCAGGGTATTTTATTATTTCCATATCGGAGGGTTAGTTCAATGGCGGAGCATTGGATTAGCTAGTAAAAAACCCAGCAGTGAAACAAGGATACGAAGGAGATGGAAGAAGTGGGTTTACAGTAGACCCAGAGAAGTGTGTTTAAAGTCATTCAGAAAGCCAGGATAAAGCTTGCTTGGATACGAACAATAGTAGGATTCATAAAAGAGCTTGTAAGGAGCACCCAAATGTTTATACTGTGCCAGAAGTTAGAGATGAGAAGACACAGACCCTATTTTCTTATGAGGCAATAGAGGCCAGTGAGGTTGAAATTTACCTTTAAAATTACACAGCTCATAAGTGGAAGAGAAAGAACTTTAACCCACATCTTTTCACTCTATCATAAGTGCTCACTTCGCTCAAAAAGGCCAAAGATTGAGAATTATGAGAAATTATTATATTTTACTCATTACTAGGAAAAACCTACTTCAATATGGATAAGCATGAACCACAGGGGGAATAAAAAACAAACAGCATGTGTCTGACACAGGATAAGAATCCAAGAAGCATATCCATCCAATAAATGTAGCCGACAGAACCACTGGTGTCACTCCTGCTTCTCTTTGGGATATAGTAGGATCACATATATCTGAGACACAAACAATCACTAATACACCATACTTTATAAGATACAGCAATCTCAATGTGCTTATGTGTGTGTGTGTGTGTATACCAAACCTATTGCCGTCGAGTGGATTCCAGTTCACAGAGACCCTATAGGACAGAGTAGAACTGCCCCATAGAGTTTCCAAGGAGCTGCTGGTGGATTCAGACTACCTATCTTTTGGTTAGCAGCCAAGCTCTTAACCTCTGTGCTACCAGGGCTCCAATATGTGTGTATATATATATGTGTTTATATACATAAAAAAAAACACATATGTATATATGTATGTCTATTTGTGTGTGTGTGCAGTATATGTGTATGCCAAATATTTTGTATTTGATTAAATTATCAAAAAATATATAGCATTAATTTAGTCTTAAAGTTTTTTTTCCATTTTATTATAAATGCATGAATATTATTAAATAAGTGACAGTCTCAATAAACTCATAAGCAAACTTTTGTATTTGTGCTTTGTCCAATATCCTAGTAAAGAAAGGCTCATCATAGACATAATATCACATTAAGGTGAATATCTCCCTTACAAGTTTTTCCCAGTATGACATCTGGTTAATGTCTATCAAACTAACCACCTCCCACATTAAATCCTAAAACATTCATCAAACATACTCAATCACATAAGAATTTCTTGAGTGCTCACTCTAATCATGATATTAAGCTATGCAATGGTATTACAGGGATATACCTTATAAAGCATAATAAAATACAACACACACACACACACACACACAAGCACACAAAACCCACAAATCTACCAAAAATACTATTTACGTACTAATTCCTGTATACAAAATTCTTAGAGGAGAAGCACTCATATCAAAATAAAATTAAGTCACAAATACATTAAGAGCTATCTCTATGGTTAATATATAATAATGATATAAAAAGGTGTGCTAGAAGTTCTTTGGTCTAGCATTTTATTCTATACAGAAATGTGTGCACAGTTCATATCTGCAGGTTTTCACTAAGTGATAAAAGGAGAGATGGTAATCTCAGTACTTTTATGCTATTTCTGGTTGTTACTTTTTTATGATGTGTTGCTTAAAATTTCATTGTAAGTTCCTCATAGTCCTAGTTCTCCTCTCTTTAATTACACAATAAATTCTCTTTCATTTATTTTATAGTGGCTACTATTTTTCCAATTCTGTTCTTTCTTAATCATAACACTATCTTCTGTGTTTTTCCAATATATTCAGGATAATGTCAAATTTCTGATACTTCCATACACATGCAAGGCCTTTTAATCATTGCCTCCTTTTTATTTCTTCATTCTCATGTCTACATAGTTATCATCTGTTTATTTAACCTTCAGTTACTATTAAACTCTCTGTTCTTATGTTACCCTCCTTTCCTATGCCATTTTCTCAGTCTGGGACACTTTCTTTCCTCCTCTTTCCAACTGTTCCTCAAAATGAATTTCAGGAACCACCTATTCTGGAAAATTCTTAGAAGAATTTTCTATATGCCTCTTCTCTTCTGGGTGTCCAGGTGAGGGGAATAGGCTCTCTCCTTTGTGCTACCATACCATGCTATGCATAGCTTCATCTCTAGCTTATGACTATATATTACAGACTATATTTTATTTACTGATTATACTTTTGGCTTTTCCCAGAAATTCTGAGCTATTCTGCACAAAGGCTCTTTTTTTCACCCTTGGCTTAAGAAAAAAAATTGTTTAGGATTAGAGATACACACATTAAAATAATGCTAACTACTCTTACTTATAAATTCTAATATCTGAAAGGCTTTCTAAAAATTCAGAATTTATCTCCATTTGTGTAAAGTAAAATAAGTGGTGGGAGTCTTTTATTCTACATAATCATTTAGGACCTGCTGACCAAGATAAATAGAAACCCTAGTGGCATAGTGGTTAAGTGCTATGGCTGCTAATCAAAGGGTCAGCAGTTCGAATCCACCAGGTGCTCCTTGGAAACTCTATGGAGCAGTTCTACTCTGTCCTATAGGGTCGCTATGAGTCAGAATCGACTCAATGGCACTGGGTTTGGTTTTTAGTTTTGTCCAAGATAATGCCATCTTCACTCAGTGGCCTAGAGTTGATATTCAGCCAGCACACAGCGGAAGACTATTGTGATGGCTTGTGTGGTAGTTTCTGTAGGAACATGGCTGAAATAGTGTACACTATAAGATTTCATAAACCATAATTTAATCACGTGGACACAAGTAACTCTAGTATTCTAGTTGTGTAACCCAAGGAGAAAGGAAAAAAACAAATTGGTGAATTTCTAGGGAGGCTTTACAACAGCAATGTTGAATAAATTTTGGTTGAACGAATGAATAAATAAAAACACAAATAAGTGAATGCATATATGTCAAAAAAATCTTTAATCAACATGGTTAACCTGCCCTGGAATCAATACAGCTTCCCATTGTCTTGAATTTCAAGTCTAAGACTACATATTTGATTTTTCCTGTTCCCTAAAGTAAAGCTGAATGTTGATAACCTTGGAATGAGTAGGAGAAGAATACATCTTCCACTCTGTAGCCTTATATTATTTTAAAATATGATACCTGAGTGATATGTTAGACACTTCACAGAAACACACTAATTCAATCATCTAAAAAAATGCTGAGTTAGATATTGTTTTATTATTTTTCAGATAAGAATATTGAATACCAAAGGTTATTTTCCTGTACTACTCAGCTATAACCAGGGGTTTAACTGACCCCAGGACCTGTCTCTTCTCATTGTGCTTCTTTTCAGGGTACAATAGAGTAACATCTTCAGCATCTCGTATTCCCAAGTGTACTCTGACCTATTTTAGATGGTTTAATCTAGGTAATAATCATAGGCAAGTATAGTTGTTCTCTTGATTTTTCAGACCATTCTGGAAATTATAATAGATTATAAAACAAGCTACCCTAAGAAGTGTTATGCAAGGTCAGAAAATATGTTATAGTGTATTTAGAAATTATAATAATATATGACTTATTGATGTTTTACATCTAAGTTTCAGTTTTAACCAGAACTGGGAAAGCAGATATCTTGTGATGTTTCTCTTCCTTTTGCAGCTTTCTTTATCTTGGAGCTTTCTTTGGGAATATAAAACATCCATAGTTTGAAACTTTACCTCCTTAATCCACTATCTTTTGCAAGTATGTTAGGAAATAACATCTTACCAGCTACACTGTGTCGATTTTCAGGGAAATTATATCTTTGCCTACACACATGGCTCTCCTATTAATACCAGCCAAAGAGATCATTAAGGTATTTATATTTCAATGTGAAATCACGTGCTGATTATTACTTAGAATAAAGAGAAATGTGTCGGGAGAGTAAAGATTGTAATTCATGCAGCATGCATTAAACAATGAAATATGTACAGAAGGTATATTTGACTAAAGATCCAACACAATCAAATACAATTTCTGGATTACTGGTGTATTATCATGCCAAGGGTTGTAAACACTTTTGGTATTAGTAAGGTATTTGGAGAAATCAGCCAATCACTGATCTTACCTCTTCTTGGATTAAACCATTTTTCAAGATGCTGTAGAGGATACAAGAGTATTAAGTTCTGATCACTCTCCATCAGGAGGCCTAAGTTTACCTTAAAAAAACAAACAAAAAAAACTTATCCATATGAACATATATTAGAAAAATGGAAGCGATTGTAAAATTTAAATCATTTATCAATAATCACCATATGGAAAATATTATTCTATAGATACTGTAAAATAATTGAGATAGTTCCTCTCCTCCAGAGACAGATAGGGTCTGTATCTACATACAAAACTGAAGAAGGCTTCATGGAGAAATAGAGAAGTAATAGATTTACTCTGTAATATTTAGTGAGTGTCTATTGTGGACCAAAAGGTCTTCCAGATATCCAAATTCCTGGGATATATCATTGAACATTGAACTCCCCCAGTAGAAAAAAGGCAACAAGCCTGAGAATCAAAGTCCGTCTATGTATTGCACATGGTGGGAGATGATTAAAGCAACCCTGATTTCCTTGCTAAGGTCCATAAATAGCAGAACAGTGGATGCCTAAGTCCCTCCGTAGGATTTTTTTTTTTTTCCCAAATCCCCAGGAACCTAGCAGTCTCATGGTGCCTCATTCTGTTTTTATTGTTGCTTTTGGGGCAAAAAAAAAGCTCATGCAAAAAGCATCTTGGAACTCCTAGTTGTTTCTGTCGGTAATAAATCTCAAAATACAGCTTAAAAAATTTAGTTACAAATATGCATAATCTTATTGAATAACAGATATTACATTGCTTGAGCATTCTATGACATTTCCCTTTCTTATTCTTTAACAAAACCTCAGTTTTGTTTGGACTGTAATGTGAATAGGCTTGGAAATAAATCATAATTTATCTAAACCAAATTTTACAAATCACTGATCTAGAGGTGGATATGGAGCTTGTTGCTCATTTTATCCCTTTTTCTTCTTTTCAGGCATTGTGTTGGAACATGAGAATTGCTAAAATATCTATATTAAAAAATTAGACAACAAGCCTCAGAATCTAAGCCAACATACTGGAGAAGATTGAAGCAAGTTTACATCTTTGAGTAACTGAAGAAAACTCTGGTCTTCTTGTCTCCAGAAATCTTAATAAACACAGAATATGTTTCCTATGGTTTAACACATGGGTAACATGGCTAAAAATATCACATCTAATATGAATGGTGGTATACAGCAAACTCAACAGGCTCTAGTTTCTTCAAATGTAAAATGAAGACCAAATGGTTAAACACTTGACTACTAATGGAAAGGCTGCTGATTTGAACCCACCCAGAGGTGCCTTGGAAGAGATGCCTGGTCATCAGCTGCTGAAAGGCCACATCCCTGAAAAAGTAACTCATAGGAGGCATAAAAGATGAAGAATGTAATTTATCTATTCATTTATATGGGGAATATATAATACAAATGAATAAATTAATATTATGCCAGACCATGAAAAAGGAAGATGGAAGGATGAAAAAGGAAGATGGAAGGAGACCTGAAGCATTTGAAGTGTGCTATTGGCAAAGAACATTGAATATACTATGGACTACCAGAAGAATGAGCAAGTCAGTGTTAGAAGAAATACAACCTGAATATTCCTTAGACATGAGAATGGGAAGACTCCGTCTTGCTTACTCTGGACTTATCATCAGGAAAGACAAATCACTAGAAAAGGACATTATGTTTGATAAAATGGACAGGGAGCAAAAATGAGGGAAACTCTACATGAGATTAATTGACATGGTGGCTGCAACAATAAGCTCACACATTCCAGTGATGGTAAGCATGGCACAGGACTGGGCAATATTTAATTCTGCTATACATAATGTCACCATGAGTTGAACCTGACTTGATGACAACAAACAACAAAATCATTCATGTACATATATATCTTTAGTTGTTACCAAGAAGAAGGAAGAAGAAGCATTATTTAAAGTTGTTCTCCACACGGGGTGTTCCAAATATTTGTGAGTTATGGTTGTTATTAACCATTTTGAAATTATTCTGAATATGCTTCACTCATATCAATTATTAGCTTGTATTTCTGAGGAAAGTGTACTAATTTCTCTCTAAACCCCAAATATAAAAGCCTGTTTTCTTCAGAGTTATATAAACCAGTGGATTTCTTCCAACTCATAAAAGTTATTGAAGACCTCAAACAGTTTTGCTCATGTGGGTTAGATTCATTAGTATTTACCAAATTAGAAATCAAAGCTGAGGAACTTTAATTATTCATTTATTAAGACATTTAAAAATAGCAATAATAAATTCATGATATCTTAAACTAAATAACATACTTTATGAGAAATATTTTCCAAAACAAAAAAGATGTTATGGAAAAGAATGAAATTGATTTACACCTTAGAAAGTCTCTTTAATATCTGGTTGAATAAAGGAAAGCAGGTCCCTTGTATCTGCTTCTTTAATCATTCTGTTGAGATATATTATTCTGGTAGTAGTATATGAAGGAAATCTAGCCTCACACAGTTATATAGTTGGAAAAAGGCCAGGATATTGTAATATCAGGGACATCAAAGGAATGTCTTTGACACTATCCCAAAACTTAAAAAGGAATAACTTCTTAAAAGTTAGTTGCAATGTGGGATTTGCAACTGTACCTGAATTTATCAGACTCTGCTACATTCTAATCTCTTGTTCTCTATTACCCTTTGAATGGATATTTTTCCCTGCATGAATTTATAACATTATTAATAATGTGGAAACTATTGGCTCATTTACTCATATGTATATCTTTTAAATGGTGACTCATGTCATTATGTTGTTGTTGTTAGTTGCTGTCCAGTCAATTCTGACTCCTGGAAACCCCATGTGTGCAGTGCAGAACTGCTCCATATGGTTTTCAAGGCTGTGAACCTTTTGAAGCAGATCACCAGGCCTATCTTCTGAGATGCCTCTTGGTGGGATCCAACCGCCAACCTTTCAGCTAATACTTAAGCACTGAACCATTTGTGCTACCCAGGAACAATTTTATTTTACATTGTTTAAACAACTTTAACTAATATCATAGCTTATGAGAAACATCTTGAAGGACTGGAAAGCTGTCAAACTCATGTTTGAAGATACAACTTCTCCAAAGTTCTTAACTTTATTGAAAGCTTGAATGTTTTTAGATATATGAGACAAACAACAGAGAGAGAGATGAAAGATGTTGTTGTTAGGTGTCGTCAAGTAGGTTCCAACTCATAGCAACTGTATGCACAACAGAAACATTGCCAAGTCCTGGGTCATCCTCACAATTGTTGCTATGCTTGAAGGCATTGTTGCAGCCACTGTGTCAATCTATCTCTCTGAGGGCCTTCCTTTTTTTCATTGACTCTCAGTTTTCGCAAGCATGGTGGCCATCTCCAGGGATTGGTCCTTCCTGATAACATGTCCAAAGTATGTGAGATATAGTCTTGCCATCCTTGATTCTAATGAGCATTCTGGTTGTACTTCTTCCAAGACAGATTTGCTCATTCTTTTGGCAGTCCATGGTATATTCAATATTCTTCACCAGCACCACATTTCAAAGGCATCAATTCTTTTTCGGTCTTCCTTATTCATTCACCAGCTGTTGCATACATATGAGGCCACTGAAAACACCACAGTTTGAGTCAGGTGTACCTTAGTCTTCCAGGTGATATCTTATCTTTTCCACACTTTAAAGAGGCTTTTGCAGCTGATTTGCCCAATGCAATGCACTTTTTGATTTCTTGACTGCTGCTTCCATGGATGTTGATTTTGGATCCAAGTAAAATAAAATTCTTGACAATCTCAATTTTTTCTTCATTTATCATGATGTTGCTTTTGGTCCAGTTGTGAGGATTTTTGTTTTCTTTATGTTGAGGTGTAATCCATACTGAAGGCTGTGGTCTTTGATCTTCATCAGTAAGTGCTTCGAGTCCTCTTCACTTTCAGCAAGCAAGGCTGTGTCATCTGCATAACACAGGTTGCTAATGAGTCTTCCTCCAATCCTGATGCCCCATTCTTCATATAATCCAGCTTTTCGGATTATTTGCCCAGCATACAGATTGAATAGGTATGGTGAAAGGATACAACCCTGATGCACACCTTTCCTGACTTTATAACATGCAGTATCCCCTTGTTCTTTTTGAACAACTGACTCTTGATCCATGTACAGACACCTCGTGAACACAATTAAGCCTTCCAGAAGGCTCATTCTCCGCAATGTTATCCATAATTTGTTATGATCCACAGAGATGAATGCCTTAGCATTGTCAATAAAACACAGGTAAACATCTTTCTGGTATTCTCTGCTTTCAGCCAGGATCCCTCTGACATCAGCAATGATATCCCCGGTTCTACATCCTCTTCTAAATCCAGCTCGAATTTCTGGCAGATCCCTGTCTATATACTGCTTCAGCCACTTTTGAATAATCTTTAGCAAAATTTTACTTGCATGTGATATTAATGATATTCGATAATTTCCGCATTTGGTCATGTCACATAAATATGGATCTCTTTTGTTTAGTTTTTTCCAGTGGTTAGGCCAGGTAGCTGTCTTCCAAATTTCTTGGCATAGACAGGTGAGCACTTCCAGCACCGTATCCATTTGTTGAAACATCTCAGTTGGTATTCTGTCAGTTCCTGGAGCCTTGTTTTTTTGTCAATGCCTTTAGTGTAGCTTGGTTTCTTCCTTCAGTACCATCTTCTGAAATGGTTGAATGTCAATCAATTATTTCTTCAATAGTGACTCTGTGTATTACTTCTGTCTTCTTTTGATGCTTCCTGCATCATTTAATATTTTCACCGTAGAATACTTTGGTATTACAACTCAAAGCTTGAATTTTTTCTTCAGTTCTTTCAGCTTGAGAAATACCAAGCATTTCTTCCTTTTTGGTTTTCTATCTCCAGGTCTTTGCACATGTCATCATAATACTTGTCTTCTCCAGCCACCCTTTGAAATCTTCTGTTCAGGTCTTTTACTTCATTATTTTTTCTTTTGCTTTAGCTATGCAGTGTTCAAGGGCAAGTTTCAGAGTCACTTCTGACATCCATTTAAATCTTTTCTTTCTCTCCTGACTTTTTAATGGCCTCTTGCTTTCTTCATGTATGATGTTCTTGATGTCATTCCACAACTCGTCTGGTGCTCAGTTATTACTATTCAATGTGTCAAATCTATTCTTGAGATGGTCTTTAAATTCAGGTGGGATATACTCAAGATTGTACTTTAGCTCTCGTGGACATGTTCTAATTTTCTTCAGTTTCAAATCGAACTTGTGTATGAGTAATTGATGGTCTGATCCACAGTTGGCCCCTGGCCTTGTTCTGACTGATGATATTGAGCTTTTGCATGGTCTCTTTCCACAGATGTAGTCAATTTGATTCCTGTGTATTCCATCTGGCAAGATCCATGTGTATAGTTGCTGTTTATGTTAGTCAAAAAACGTATTTGCAATGAAGAAGTAGTTGGTTTGCAAAATTCAATCATGTGATCTCCAGCATCTTATCTATCACCAAGGCCATATTTTCTAACTACCGATCCTTCTTTGTTTCCAACTTTCCCATTCCAATCACCAGTAATTATCAGTGCATCCTGATAGCATGTTTGATCAATTTCAGACTGCAGAAGTTTGTAAAAATCTTCCATTTCTTCATCTTTGGCCTTAGTGGTTGGTTCTTGAATTTGAATAATAGTCATATTAACTGGTCTTCCTTGTAGGCGTATGGATATTATCCTATCACTGACAGCATTGTACTTCAGGATAGATCTCGAAATGCTCTTTTTGACGATACATCACCATTCCTCTTCACACTGTCATTCCCCGTATAGTAGATAATATGATTGTCTGATTCAAAATGACCAATACCAGTCCCATTCAGCTCACTAATGCCTAGGATATTGATCTTTATGCATTCCATTTAATATTTGACAATTTCCAATTTTCCCAGATTCATACTTTGTACATTCCAGGTTCCAATTATTAATGGATGTTTGCAGCTGTTTCTTCTCATTTTGAGTCCTGCCACATTAGCAAATGAAGGTCCCGAAAGCTTGACTTCATCCGAGTCATTAAGGTTGACTCCACTTTGAGGAGGCAGCTCTTCCCCAGTGGTCCTTTGAGTGCCTTCCAACCTGAGGGACTCATCTTTTGACACTATCTCAGACAATGTTCCACTGCTATTTGTAAAGTTTTCACTGGCCAATTCTTTTCAGAAGTAAACCACTGGGTCCTTCTTCCTAGTCCTGCTGGTATTTGAATACTGGTGGCATAGCTTCCGGTATCACAGCAACATGCAAGACCCCACTGCACTGCAAACTGACAGATTCATGGGGGAGACAGATAGATAGATGGACGGATGGACAGATGGACGGACGGATTGATAGATAGATAGTTGTTTTCTTTGAATTGCAAGGCTTACTTTATTTATTTTAAAGAAAATGCTGTCAAATACCCAAATTTGAATAACCATAGTTTGTCTCTCAGTTGTTATTTAAAGTAAAAAAAAAAAAAAAAAAAATTCCTGAATATAGTGGCTAGTTCGTCTTTCTATATTTACTGCTTCATCAAAAACATCAATCAATAAAACTGGCTTTTTGTTGTTGTTGTTGTTGTTCCTACTAACAACCCTCACTCCCCACTCCCACCATGAGTTAATTCAATGACTACTAGTGTATTTTTGTGTCACGGCCTTGATTTGTAATCAGTCATCAGCAGTTTTACCCACCACTCTTTCGTAACATCAATTATCAACCCAATGAAAAAAGAAAATAATGTCTTATATTATTCTTACAGTTGTTTTAATTTGTTGAAAATAGTTTATGGATCTGCTGAAATGGTTTCTGGACCCCCTAGTAGTCCTCAAACCACCTTTAGAAAAATGTAAAGCCACGTATAAATGTAGCGATATATTGCGCATGTAGTCTGTTGCTTAATAGCCTCACTCATAGTAGCCACTTAAAATAGTACATCTAAATGATATTAATTGCAAATTAATTAGTGGCACTTGGTAGCATTCACTAGAGAGTAAAGAAATTCTTCTAAGATGGCAAGAGAGCGAAATATTTGTTTCACATTATTTTGTTCTTTGATTCCGTATCAGCAAAAATCTATTACATTCCTAGAACAAAAGTTGTTTCATGGTTAAACTTCCATTTTGCCTGGGATTCAGCCTCAAAAACAACAGATTTCAAGTTTTGATTTCACTCCTATTATACATGTGCAATTGTGTGTCTTGAAACAAACAAAAATATTCCATTTATTCATTAGATTCTTTTAAGAAAAGAGAACGATATAAAATATACTTTCAGAGAATGGAAGGTCAGTACAAATGAAACATACTTTTGAACATAATCAAAATTAGCTTTACTTGACTGTAAATAATTCCAGCGTCACTTTACTGTAAAACAAAAACCTCAACATGTTACACATTGATATGATAAATATAGATATTTTAAAGGCTTTCTTATTACTTCCCTGGAGATGAGAATTCTAATATGCACAATTCATTCTTTGTTATAATTGAAAATGATGATTTACAATATGAATTTGATAATAAATTATGTAACCAAAAGAAAATACTTTGAAAGATATCCTTTAAAATTCAGATTCTATTTTAGTATAGTATATTGGTTCTGAACTATATACATGTATAAGAGATTGCATGGATTTCCTTTTAAAAAGATGGATCTCTAAAATGATTTAAATATTTACCAGTAAAATTTAATTTTTTTCATCTACTATAGAACCAATTAAAGCAATATTTTCTTTTAAACATTCATAAGTGGTGCATTTCTGAGTATTATTGAGAAATGGAACAGATGACAGGATGATTACACAATTAAAATAATTTGCTCTGGCTACTTCCGTAGGATGGGAGTCCCATAAGCTTATTTCTTTACAATTTCAATTAGACCTCTAATTAATTATTACCAAATTCTTCGTTATCTTACATGGAAATAACACGAAGACAACAAAAAGTACTTTACATAGGATTAATGAAAAAAAATCATCATCCAGTCAATTCAGACTTATAGCGATCCTACAGGACAGAGTAGAACTGCCCCATAGAGTTTCCGAGGAGTGGCTGGTGGATTCAAACTGCCGACTTTTGGGTTAGCAGTCGAGCTCTTAAACCACTGTGCTACCAAGTTTCCTGAGGACTAATAGGAAATGAAAATAATAGTAATCCAGTATATTCTTTTTACTGATTTTCTTCTTCAATCTAGGTATTGTTATATGCATAGAAAAACCTATGTTTGGTCTACTTTCCTAGAGTAACAAATTGAGAATTCAGTGGTAGAGGATTGTAATAAAACATTACCAATACGGAAGGTGTTATTATTTTATCTTTGTCTCATAACCATAAACAATTTGATATCATGAGTATTTGTAAAATATTATCCATTTACCACAATTATATCTTTCTAATCTTTTCCTACATTATTGACAAACATTTAGCAGAAAGAAAAATGTGCTTTATCAAAATTCTTCCATTTGAAAGCCAAATTAAATGGATTTTTTATATTCAACATATGACTAATTCATCTTATTTTCATATTTTTATGGGAAAATGAGGAGTGAGTCATACGAAGGAATATAAAGACTATACTAAATGGGTGGACTGGGTAAATGGGTTTGGATTTATGTTTAATTCTTTTATTTATCAAATGTTTATTGAGTATCTACCTTATACTGATGGAGTATTGGTGACACAGTGGTTAAAGTCATAGACTGTTACCCAAAAAGTCAGAGGTTAGAAACCACAATTGGTTCCACAGGAGAAAGATGTAGCAGTCTGCTTCAGCAGAGATTTACAACTTTGGAAACTCTATGGGGTCTCTATGAGTTGGGATCGGACTCAATGACAGTGGTTTTTTTTTTTACCTTATGCTAGCCCCTCGGAATGCATCAGATAGTGAAAATCAGACTGGAGCTCTGCACTCAGTGTAATTATAGCCTAGCAGAGAAGAGAAACACTTAGCAAATACTCACACATATTACTGTAAAGGTACAACCATAATATGTACGTTGACTGTGAGTGCTATGTGTTTCTCTTGGAATAAGTATTAAGAGATGTGACATCATTCGTATATTCTTAATACAATTTATAATATAATTAGCATAACCTGGAGGAAATTTTACTCCTGGGAATAACTTAGCATTTTATGGAAAATGGATAAAGTATCAGAATTCTAAAAGGGCCCATTATTATAACTGAGTAGCTAGATAGATTTTGTTTAGAACTTTGATTTTCAACCATACATTTGCTTGCTATTAATATCTATGTAATGCAGAATATTATATGACATTTCCAAAGCTGATCCACACATATTTATGGAAGTATGTTTTAGACTATCTTTTAAATATAGCATTATCTTACATTACCTATTTATTTCTGAGGTACATAATAAGTATTGCTAGGTTCTGGAGTTTGCTCATTTTTAATTATTGGTGGACAAGTGATATTTAAATAAGTTCTTAGATATCAAGTGGAGTTCCTGTCAGGTAAAAACAATTAATATGCTCAGCTGCTAACTGAAAGTTTAGAGGTTTAAGTCCACCCAGAGGCACCTTGGAAGAATGGTCTGTCAATCTACTTCCGAAAATTCAGCCACTGAAAATCCTTCTGAACACAGTTTAACTCTGGCACACGTGGGATCACTATGAGTTGGACTGATTGTCAGATTTGATGGCAACTGGTTTAGATATCAAGTGTGTGACATTTTCCTTCTGTACTGAATATCACTTTACCTTTACTTAGATTTATCCCATGATTTTTTCCTTTCATATGAAAATAAAGAATTAATTTTTCCAAGGGAAAATGAACAGTGGCCTCTGCATAAAAAATATCCTACAGGAAATTCATATCCTAAATACTCTAAAGCAATATAACTGCTAAAAGAACGCATTGTGTTTTATGACACAATAAAGCACGGAAAAGTAGATAAGGCAGGTCAGGATACATGGCAAGGAGCCAGGTTTAAAGCATCTCAGTTCGGTCCACTGAAGAGCGGGACACGCTGCTGGAACAAACTAATCTGGGCTGACCACCACACCGCAAACATACTAGCTGTCTTTTCAGCCGATTGAAGTTTAAAAAAGTTTTGAAGTACAAAAAAGTCAACTAAGTACCTGGAAATTACAAACACAGGCAAAATAAATATCATTTATCAAGGAAAACACATCAGGAAAATCTGATGGGATAAAGGTGAGCTGAGTTATGACAAATAGTGGCAAAGGCTGAAAGACAGTGGCTGCTTCTCAGCATCTAGCAGAGTCCCTGTCACCAAGCTGGGTTTCAAGGACAAAACTCAACTTTCTGGGCATGAGGGACTTTTCAAGATATATGAGCTACTCTAAGGAGCCCTGGTGGTACAGTGGTTAAGTGCTGAGCTTCTAACAGAAAGCTTGTTAGTTCAAACCCACCAGACGCTCTGGGGGAGGAAGACATGACAGTATGTTTTTGTAAAGATTATAGCCTTGGAAACTGTATGAGCCTGTTCTATTCTGTCCTATAGGGTTCCTGTGAGTCAGAATTGACTCAACGGCAACCGGATGAGGAACTCTAATCTTCCAATAACATGATTTGTTAATGTAAAGCACTGGCCCAGGTGTATAAGACAGGGATGTAATACCATAACTGGAACAAAGTCTCCAATATTGGGGAAATGTATATATATACATATACATAAAAAAATATACACACATACATTTCTATATATTAATATATAGAATAAATTAAAATTACTTGTTATTTACAGAGAAAATGAAATAAAAATTTTTCAGTTGCCCATTGTTGTGTGCTGACTAGTCAATTTTGACTTCATAGTGACCCTATATGACAGATTAAAACTGCTTCATTGGGTTTCCTAAGCTGAAATCTTTATGGGAGCAGATTACCTGGTCTTTTCTCCCACAGAGCCTCTTGGGTTTGAACCTTTTGGCCGACAGCAGAAAGCTTAACCTTTGCACCAGCAGGGCTCCTTCTCAGTAGCATAACACGTTCTTTTTAGTAGTGTCGTTTGTCTGTAGGGCCTTTATACGGGGGCTTTACTACCAGGAGGAGGCAGAAGCTACGAAGAATTCTGATAGCACAGGCTGAGCCCTTACCCATGTTTCTGAGGTTAAAACCTGCTTGACATTTTATACGTTTGGTTTTTGTGGAAACCTTAGTGTAATGGATGAATCCTATTTATACCAGCCAGTGATTAATGAAACGGTGTCTTGGAAACAGAAGGTCAGTGAATATCTTTTACAACTCTGCCCAGTTCTGCATCACTTCACCTGTAGAAATAATGTGGCGCTTTTGTATACTGCATCACACTCAGAGGAGTTACAGTCAGCCAAAATAGATTCAAAGTTTCCAAAGAGTACAAAATTCTAGTTCATCCACTAATATAATTCATGAAAACTACAAATTCTGATTTAATAATTTTAGGACATGTGATAAGAATGAACAACAGGAGTAGGGGTCTAGTTATTCTCTATACGTTATAGACAATCTTGGATATTTCTTAGAAAAAGAAAGCAACCTCTTTGAAGTGCATCATTTGGTAATGGGTTGTCATCTAGCAGAAGTAGTTTTCTTCACTGTCTTGAAAAATTTTCAATAAAGACCACAATATAGAACTCTGTGGACATTCAAATACCTAGTTATGAATTTTCAAGGATACAGCTGGTAGTACAGAAAGCCTCTCAATTATGTTTTCTTCGGAAAATCCTAACTCAAAATATATTAAACAGCATAGCAACTAATGATCTCATTTGGTAAAGAGGTCAGAAGTTGTATGAGTTATTTATTTATTTATTTTTAATTCATCAAAGCTACAGGCTCTTTGTACCTTTATATTCAGCCAAGTTGAGGATGGGCTTTTGTCTTCATGCTTGTTCATTCTTGATTGCTCCAGAGCTACAACGGATTGAATAAATGTATCATTGCTCAATGTGTGAGGATGGTCCAATGTGTGCCTTCTAAACATTAAGATTATTCTTTTTTCTAGAATCTACAAAGAAGATTTCCTCCAAAGTTTTGTTGGTCAAAATTGTATCATATAACATGCCTGCCCTCCTGACTTAGGCTGTTCAAATTCCAAACACTGGTCTGGGGAAAAGAAAATCAACCTTCTCAGCAGCATGTAGCTCTCTAATGACTGACCAAATTCAGAGAGTGCAGTACACAAGGTGCAAGGTGAAGGATATGGAGTCTGTCAGCCAACTGAAACTTAAGGATAAACAGGATCTATGATTTTGCATTTGTTATTTCTTCCTTCTTTTTCCTTCCAAGCATTCCTGGTCTTTTAATAGCTTTCAGTTAAGGAATAAAAACTGACAAGACCCCTCTTAATAATGAAGGTTAGCCACCATTTCTTCATTCCACGACTATTCCCTTATTCCAAGACCAGGGATTCAAACCACAATGGTAAAAACTGGCAAGTTAAAATTGCTTTTAGAAGGAGACTGATAGTTATCAGCCATCATGATATTTTTATGCAGTGGTCTTTATTAGGAGAGAGAATATAGGACCATCCAAAAAAAAAAAAAAGTAAGAAGTTATAAAAATAATGCAGAAAAACAAAAGACCATAAAGATTCCACATACTTCTCCAATTGTGCTATTAAGCTAATTTCTTTCTGCAACTGTAGGGTCATTATGGCACTGGGTTTTGGGTATCCATTTTTTAGAAACTGAATTTGTTGGGTAGGACATTTCTTATCAAGAAAAAGATATTTAGTTTATTGACAGCATTGAAAATGGAATAATCTACAATATTATTCTTTCTGGTTATTTCCTTCAAATCTTGAGTCTGAATCCTGAAAACAGGGGCTTGAGGACAACTATAACAACTTGGCTCAGTGGCATGGCACTTGACCCTCACTTGTATGTGAACAAAGAAGCAAGTCTCATTCATGCCTATCCAGATTAAAGATCAGAGCTAGGATTTAGGATTTGGCATATTTTTGAAAAATGGTATTGTATTTTATTACATTCTTAATGCTGTCATATCAAATTATCACAAACATAAAAACAAAAAAAATTGTCATCGAGTCATTTCCAACTCATAATGACTCTGTAGGACAGAGTAGAACTGCCCTATAGGGTTTCCAAGGCTGTAAATCTTTATGGAAGCAGACTGCCACATCTTTCTCCCATGGAGCAGCTGGTGGGTTTGAACCACCAACATTTCAGTTAGCAGTTGCGTGCTTTAACCGCTATACCACCAGGGCTCCTTTAACACAAACTTACTGGATTAAAACAAAAATTGATTATTATATGTTTCTGGAAGTTATAAATCCAAAATGGTTTTTACTGAGTTAAGTTCAGGAGATGACTGGTCTGTGTTCCTTTTGAAGCCTTGAGGAGAAAATCTATTTCCTTGCCTTTCCAGCTTCTACCTGCATTCCTTGACTTATGGACCCTTTCTTCGTGTTCAAAGACGGTAGAGTCTTATGTTTAAATTCCTTTCTGATTCTGCTTATCTCCTTCTCTGATCTTTTTAAAGAATCATTGAGATTATATTGAACCTATCAAGATAACCTAGAATAATATTTTCCTCTCAAGGTGGTTAACTTAATGACACCGGCCAAGTCTACTTTGCCATGTAACGTAACATATGCACTGGTTCCAGAGATTAGGACATGGACATCTTGGAGGAAGGGGCCGTTATTCTGCCCATGAGTTTCATACACAGTTTCTCCATCTTATGAAACAAAATAAAGAAGGAAAGAAAAAAAAAATCTTATTTTTTCTAAGAGCTATTTAATTTTTTTTAGTTAACAAGATTCTCATTATCACTTTTTCCTTGAATACCTGAATCCTCTTTTTGCCTGAGTTCCTTGTTAGCACCCCATTGACACCTCCTGAGCATATTTCTATTAGTGCTTTACAGCTGTATGCATATATACCAATGTTTCAGACAAATTCAGGTCAAAATGTGTGTTAGTTACTTAAGCTGTGCATGAATCTCAGGAATGAAAATATGCAGCCAAATATGCAAACCACATATTTGTCTCCTCATTATAACCTTGTTCTGCTTTACATTTATTTCTTTCGAACTGTGACAGGTGCTGAATACTAATAGCGCATGTTCTAACAGCAGGGATTTGGGGTCGTTCATTTTGGAATCAAACACCTGACATAATTTTTAAAACGTCAGATGAATGAGGTTACTACAGAATATTTGGGTTTATCACTGAATATTCAGTATTGTGAATGAGCCATCTGTTCTATTTTGATATTATTTATAAGCAAAAATTGTACGGTAGAACTTTGGAGTGGAAACTAAAGTTTAAAAAAAGTGAACATAAATAAAACATAAGGTTTTCACATATAGAAAATAAACTGATTTGTGGACAAAAAGAGTATCTAGTCTCTAGTTATTTTAGTCAAAATAGAAGTTATGCTCTAAATGCAATCATTCAGCACATTTTTGTGACCTAAAATCTTCTGGAAGAAATGTGATATCGACATCTGGTAATTTAAGGGAACTTAGTAGAAAAAAAAAAATAAACTTTTGAAACATTGTCTGTTATATTTCCATTACATGCACACAAACACACGCATACGCTTCTCTTGAGTTGACATGCAAAAAAGCATGTCATGCTTAAATTATATTCATATAACATGATGTCTTAGTTTGTTTCCACAGGTGCAGGGAATCACTATTTCACTTTATTCCATACATATAACTTAATTAATAAACAAATTCACCTATATTCCAGGGCCTGGCAACTAATCAAAATGAGTAGAGCTGGCTGGGTAACAAAAAATTTAGGGAAACAAAATGAATTACCTATAATTAAAAAAAAAAAAATTATTGTTGTTACATGCCTTCTAGTCAGCTCCTCTCATACAGATCCTTTGTACAACAGAATGAAACACTGCCTGATCCTGCACCATCCTCATAATTATTGTTATGCTTGAGCCCATTGTTGCAGCCACAGTGTTAAGTCATCTCATTAAGGGTCTTCCTCTTTTTCTCTGACCGTCTACCAAGCAAGATGTCCTTCTCCAGGGATAAGTCCCTCTTGATAACAACATGTCCAAAGTATGTGAGACAATGTCTTGCCATCCTTGCTTCTGAAGAGCATTCTGGATGTACTTCTTCCAAGACAGATTTGTTTGTTCTTCTGGCAGCCCACGGTATATTCTATATTCTTCGCCAACACCATAATTCAAAGATATCAATTCTCCTTCAGTCTTCCTTGTTCATTCTCCAGCTTTCACATGCCTATGAGGTGTTTGAAAACACCATGGCTTAGGTCAGGTGCATCTTAGTCCTCTAACCCACTAAATCCACTGCCTTCGAGTAAATTCTGACTCATAGCAACCCTATACATCAAAGTAGAACTGCCCGATACAGTTTCCAAGGACCACCTGGCGGATTCAAACTGCTGACCTCTTGGTTAGCAGCCATAGCACTTAACCACTATGCCACCAGAGTTTCCCTTAGTCCTCTAGGCAAAATAAAAAAGTATATTGTGCCTGTTAATGGAGATAAGAGCCTGGCTGTTAGAAATTATGAGACTATGAGTGTAGAATGTTTGTGCTTGTAGAATTTTACCCAATTCTCTTTTGCTAACCCAATCTCCACTACCCCTATTTTCTTGGTGGCGGTGGTAGTGTTTACTAACCTCAAGCTTCTTAAGGTTTCTGCTGTACAACTTGGCTCCTTCCATAGCTGTTCACTTTGCTCAAACACGTGTACTTCCAGTACAATGCTGAATAAAAGCGGCATGAGGAGACATTATCTTGTTCCTGATCTTAGAAGGGGGACTGTCAAAGTCTTTCATTGTTAATTACGATGTTACTTATGGGCTGTTTATATATGTGCTTTTTCAAGTTGAAAATATTTCCTTTTATTACTAATTTCTAAGCATTTTCATTATGGAAGGGTGTCAAATTGTGTCAAATGCTTTTTCTGTATCTATAATCTAAAATAATGAATTAATAGAATATATTATTCTATTAATATACTGTATTCTATCATTTTGGCACAGGACCGGGTTTCCTTGTATTGCGCATAGGGTCACTATGAGTCAGAACTGACCTGATGGCACCTAACAACAATTCTGTTGGTTGATGCTTATATGCTGAATCCATCTTGCTTTTCTGGGATAAAACTCACTTGGTCATGGTTTATGGGACCCTGGTTGCACAGTGGTTAAGAGCTTGGCTGTTAACCAAAAGGTCGGCTGTTGGAATCTACCAGTCATTCCTTGGAAGCCTTATGAGGCAGTTCTACTCTGTTCTATAGAGTCGTTATAAGTTGGAATCAACTTGTCGACAACGAGTTGGTTTGTTTGTTTTTTTAATAATCTTTCATCTATGGCGCTGGCAACAGTTTGTATTTGTCGAGGATTTTTGTGTCAATACTTGGAAGAGATAGTGGTGTTTATTTTTCTTGTTATGTGATAGCCTGGTTTTGGTATTGACATAATACTGCCATTATAGAATGAGTTGGATATATTCAATCCTGTTCTATTTTTGGAGGAGTTTGAAGGATTTGTGTTAATTCTTCTTTAAAACTTTATTAGAATTTACCAGTGAAACAATATTTTCTTGGGCTTTTCTTTACGAGAATATTTTTTTATTATTATTACTAATTCAGTCACTTTACTTGACATATCTACCACAAATTTAGTACCTTAATACAATATCAATTTATTACCTTACAATTATTGAGGTCATAAGACTGAAATGGTCTTATTAGTCTAAAATCAAGGTGTTGGCAGGTTTGTTTTCCTTCTGGAGTCTCTATGAGAGAACTTGTTACCTTGTTCAGCTTCTAGAGGCTGCCTGCATTCCTTGGCTCATGGCCCTTTCTCTCTCATCAAAGCCAGCAACATAGCGTCTCCAAGTCTCTCTCCCTAATAACTTCTGCTTTCTCTGTCTCCTTCTGTGACTACTACACTATCACCTTCCTAATTGCCTTCTCAGAGCATTGTGATTACAGTGGGCCCACCCATATAATGCAGGAAAATCTCCTAATCTCAAAATCTTTAACATAATCACAATAGAGAAGTCCTCTACTATGCATAATGGGATTAGGACCTGAACATTTCTGGGAGGAGAGGACATTATTTTGTCTGCCGTATAGGTCTATGCAAATATTCTATTGCTTCTAGAGTCAGTTTCAGTAGTTAGTGCCTTTCTATGAATTTGATGTTGATGCATTTGCTCTCCACCCCCTCCCCACCTCTCACACTTCCTCTTCCTTGGCCCCCCTGGAGAAAAGCAGTAAGATAAAGGACCACACATGGCCAGTATTGTCAAGACTACAGCTAAAGAACTTGTACAGCTCTCAACAAAGGAGAGGAGGGATTGGAGCAACAAATACTCAAACCTACATATTAAAAGGGTATTGGTGTTGAATAACTGGTTATTCCATCCAATTAACATGGAACAACCACATTGTATTCTACCATGGGGGTATATTTTTATTACTGTGTCTCTCATGGTGTGGGGTCAAAAGAAAAAAAAAAATACTATCTTCATATTACAGAAGAACCACCTTCCCAATCTTCTGTCTAGAGAGTAAATTTTCTTGGAGCTTTCTGTATCTGTTCCCATTTCATTTCTGGGCAATATGGGAGTCTAAACCAGGAGTTGTGGGAGGTAAAAAAAAAAAAAAAAGAATTTTCTTTGAAATTTTGATTTCTGTATCCAGTCACCCTGGCTTTATTTACTTTTCAGAGTCATCTGAGAATTGCATCATATCCAATCCTTTTCAGTTATAATCAGTGGGTAATGTGGAAAACAGTGTGGTTATTCCATGTTAAGTGGAACCAACACCAATACCGTTTTAATGTATACTTTTGGACTTTTGTTGCCTCAAACCCTTCTCCACTGTTTTGAGAGTTGTACAGATATTTTAGGGAAAAAAAAATTGGTTCAACCACAATTCCGGGTAAGATATTTGAAGGTGAATTCACTTTTCAAAATAAAATATACATTTCTGTATATTTACAGCAATAGGGAATGGAGTCCTGGATACTAAAACATAATTTTTTTTGAAAATTCTCAAAACAATAGACCCATTTGAAAAATGAGGACTAAACTGTTAGTATTTATCCCAAAGAGTTTCAGTTTTTTGAGGTTCACTAATTGCACGGTAATAGCATCAAACTGATTCAGTTGCTATTTTATCCATTTTCTATGTGAATGAAAATGTCCTTAGAAAGCATTAATCAAATTGATCACATTATCGTGTGGGGTCTCTAAAATAATTGCAATGTCAATAAGAACTTTACTTTTTTATTGAGCATATTTTGTATATTGTACTTTTTTCTAACATAAATGCAATTGTATTTTCATAAGAGATTTTTTGCACATATGTGATGGAGATATAGTATACGCAAATTATTTCATTTATTCTCCTACTAAAATATTTGTGTAGTATTGAACATTAGCAAAATAACAAATATTTAATTAGATTTGATTATTTTTAATTTTGTGGATAATATATTTTATTTGAACAACAGGCAAAACCTTCTCCCTGACACTACATTTTGAAGATTAATAAGAAAATTAGACGGACCTTTAGAGTGTGTATGCATGTATGTACGTACAGATAGATATAGATTATATAGATAGGAATGTGGATGTGTATAATGTTTGTTTGTATGTCCATATAATGTACGGATACACCACATTTTCTTTACCCATTCATCTCTTGAATACTTGTGTTGTTTCCATCTCTAGGCTATTTGAATAATGTTGCAATGAATATTGACATGAAAGTATCTGTTTGAATCTTTGCTTTCAATTCTTTTGGGCATATACCTAGGAGAGGAATTGCTGGATTATATGATAATTCATTGATTACTTATATAAGAAACTGTCGAACAGCTTTCCACAGCTGCTTCCTTATTATACATTCCCACCAGGAATTGATGACAAGGACCTTCCCCAGAGAGAAAGTCTTTCCCTAGAGCTGGCACCCTGAATTCAGGCTTCTAACTTCCTATATTATGAAAGAATAAACTTCTGTTTTTAAAGACATCCATTTCTGGTATTTCTGTTATAGCAGCACTAGATAGCTAAGACCAATCTTATCACACATATGGTTTCCGAATATTTTCTCCCATTCTGTGTGTTGTCTCTTAAGTTTCTTAATAATGTTCCTGAATGCACATTTTAAATTTTGATAAATTTATCTTTTCTTTCTTGTACTTTTGTCATATATATATATATCCAAAACAAACAAACAAACCCATTGCTGTTGAGTCAATTCTGACACATAGCAACCCTATAGAATAGAGTGGAACTGCCCCATACAATTTCCAGGGAGCACCTGGTGGATTCGAACTGCCGACATTTTATATATGTTGTATTGTCATTTGTTACTTGTGCTTTTGGTATTGTATTTAAAAATCCATTGCCAAATACAAGGTCTGAAGAATTAGCCCTCTGTTTTCCTCTAAGAGTTTTATGGTGTTGGCTCTTATATTTAAGCCATTTTTTTTTTTTTTTGGCTGAGTTTTGCATATAGTGTGAGGTGGGAGTCCAATTTCACTTTTATGCATTTGAATAAGCAGTTGTCCCAGTACTATTTTTAAGGGGACTATTCTTTCCCCATTGAATGGTCTTGGCACCCTTGTCAAAAATTAAATGGCCATAGATGTATATGGGTTTATTTCTGAACTCTCAATTCTATTCCATTGGTTTGTATGTCTACTCTTATATCAATACTGCAGTGTGTTTATTAGTGTAGCTTTGTAGGATGATTAAAATCAAGACATTTGAGTCCTCCTACTTTTCTGTCTTTATTTCTTGAACTCATGATATGGACTAGAATCTAATCGGCACTGGTTCCCAGACCCCAACACCACTGTGCTTTCATAAGGAGACACAAGAAAGAGGCAAGTCAAAAGAGTCCTAGAGTTGTTGCTGAGGTCTGAACTAGGTAGTGTGAAATTAAAAAGAATCTATTTACTATATTGACTTGCAAGCCATGTCAAGAAAAACTGTATAGATAAAATAGTGGAAATGCTAAAATGAAGCAAGTGTGAATAGAGGAAAAGCATAGTAAAAGCATAGTGTGTTCAAAGAAAAAAAGTGTATTGATAGAGCATTTTAAACTATTTGAAATAGCTTGAGCAATGTAGGATATAGTTCTAGAGATTAATCAGCACATTATAGGACATACCAAGAAGTTTATCAGTCAGACAAAAAATAAAAATACTGTAAGATCCTGTTTATATGACATATCTAGACTACATACATTCATAGGGACAGAGAATAGATTAGTGACTATCATGAGATGGACAGAGTGGAATGAGGAGCGTTAGTGTTAGAAAAATGAAAAGACAAATTATAGACCTAGAAAAATTATTTTCAAATCACATATCTGATGTTGTTAGGTACCACAGATCGATGAGTCCAACCCCTAGTGACCCTACATAAAACAGAACGAAATGCTGCCTGGTCCTGTGCCATCATCACAATCATTGTTATGTTTGAGCCCATTGTTGTAGCCACTGTGTCAATCCATTTCATTGGGGATCTTCCTCTTTTTCATTGACCCTCACCTTTCCAAGCATGATGTACTTCTCCAGGGACTGGTAAAACATGTCCAAAATACCTAAGACAAAGTCTTGCCATTCTTGCTTCTAAGGAGCATTCAGGCTGTACTTCTTCCAATATAGATTTGTTTGTCTTCTGGAAATCCATGTTATATTCAGTACTCTTTACCATCATCATAATTCAAAAGCCTCAATTCTTCTTCTTTCTTTCTTTTTCCTTGTCCAGCTTTCGCATGCACATGAGGTAATTGCAAATACCATGACTTGGGTCAGGAGCACCTTAGTCCTCAAAGTGACATTTTTGCCTTTTAACACTTTAAAAAGGTCTTTTGCAGCAGATTTGTCCATTGCAATAAATCATGTGATTTCTCGACTGCTGCTTCCATGCATGTTGACTGTGTATCCAAGTAAAATAAAATCCTTGACAACTTCAATATTTTCTCCATTTATCATGATGTTGCTTATTGGTCCAGTTATGAATCTTTTTGTTTTGTTTTGTTTTTTATGTTGAGGTGTAATCCATACTGAAGGCTGTAGTCTTTGATCTTCAACAGTAGGTACCTCAAGTCCTCTTACACTTTCAGCAAGTAAGGTTATGTCATTTGCATATTGCAGGTTGTTAATGAGTCTTTCTCCAATCCTGATGTTACATTTTCCTTCAGTTGGTCTAGCTTCTCAGATTATTTGCTCAGCATACAGACTGAATAAATACTGTGAAAGGATACAGCCCTGATGTACACCTTTCCTGACTTTAAGCCACAGAGTAGCCCCTTGTTCTGTTTGAAAAACTGCCTCTTGGTCTATGTAGAGGTTCCTCGTGAGCACAATTAAGTGTTCTGGAATTCCCATTCCACCAATTATTCTGGTGTCCAAGTGAAGTTGAATACATGGGAATGTAGGGAAGAGGTACACAAACGTATATACAGAGAAATTGAGTGGATGGGATAAAAATGAGATCAAAACAATAATTTTCTGGAGTGACTCATTTCTCATCTGAATTCAGAATGTTTTTGTTTATTTTGTTTTTAACTTGTGTAACAGGTTAGAAAGGCAAAGTCACAAACTAAGAGGAACAGAGTTGACAAAAGTAACAATCTGTAAAATACAATTGGCAGAAACCCTGCACACTGGTTGTGAAAAATCTGCTTTAGCTATAGGCATTGAGGTGGTAGCCAAGTTATCCCCTTAATAGAACACCAGGTGAAATTTTTCAAGAAATGAGCTAGGAAATAATAGAGGATTTATGCATGTTTAAGCTTCAGGGAATCTGTTAAGCAGTGTTCAAATACTATGATGAAGAGTTCTAAATCAGTTCAATATGTTTATTCTATCGCTTTAGGTAATAGTGAGAATTAACGCTACATAGTGGCTTCAGACCTATATAATCAAGGCTAATCCTGCTGACTGCTTATGTTTTTGGTTTCCAGGAAAAAAAACATATAAAAAGGCTGGTTGCTTCCAGATATTTTGTGTATATATTATGAGCTGGAGAAATAGTTTTTTCTTCATCTTGAATTTAATTTCAGTTACAAGGCATACACAAATTGTATATTTAAATATTTCAAAGAACTCTCAAAACTATCTATGGAAGTAAGCACCTTCAAAAATGCAAAAACTGATGCTTTTTAAAAATGCATAAATTCACTAATGAAAAGTACATAATGGAGCTTTCCACCCAGGATCTTACTCATTTTGTGGCTTCTTTTCAGAAAGGAGCACATTTGTCTGTGCGAACTTCAAAAACTAATACAGAATAAAACAAAACAAACAATGCTACATGTCAGCATTCATATCATATGGCTGAGCTTACAGAAAAACAAAAGCTATCCTGTACTATGGTGCTGTTTTTGAAGCCTTTAGCTTTTGGGACACAGTACAATCTAGGTTGCCTTCTAAAAAGTAATGTTTGTTCTTTATTTAGCCATCTTTTAGGTTTTGAGACCAACTGGCCTAGTGGTTAAGTGTTAGAGCTGCTAACCAAGAGGTCAGCAGTTCAAATCTGCCAGGCGCTCCTTGGAAACTCTATGGGGCAGTTCTACTCTGTCCTATAGGGTTGCTATGAGTCGGAATTGACTCGACAGCAGTGGATTTTTGGGTTTCAACATGACAATGTCCTTTTAAAATCTAACAAACCCAAAAAACCCAGCGCTGTCGAGTCAATTCCGACTCATAGTGACCCTATAGGACAGAGTAGAGCTGCCCTGTAGAGTTTACAAGGAGTGTCTGGCGGATTTGAACTGCCAACGCTTTGGTTAGCAGCCGTAGCACTTAACCACCACACCACCAGGGTTTCCTAATATCTAATAATAGTCACATTAAATTTTATTATCTTACGTTATCTTGCAAAGAATGTCAACTTTGATATTGGCGTTATAACAATAATGCTTGCAGTTGATAGAGTATCTTTCACACACACAAAAAAAAGATGATTTTATTTTGTTTCCACAAATGCTTATTGTGACTTAGATGTATTTCAATGGGAAAATACAGGAAGGAAAACTACCATTTACTGAATGCCATTATATTCTTCCTGCTGTGCTAAATGTTTCACAAAAATTGTTACATTTAATCTTAACAATTATCATGTGAGGTCAGTACTTTTTGTCTTTAAAGAAAGGAAGAATATTAGGCTCACTGAAAACCTCTCCACTGTGTCCTCAAGAGTCCCCTTCCTTCCTCCCAGCTGATATGGTTAGGGAGTTCTCACACCCGGAAAGGAATAGACTTTCATAGATTTGAAAGAAATTCATCGTGAAAAGCAAAAACCATTAGAGTAGATTCACTCCAAGATTGCCATTGGTGAGAGACAATTCTCCAATGGTCTCTTGAGTCTCTGCATATATATTGAGTAAAGGCATTAAAAGCTATTTTTGGTGCCGTTGTTCCAGAGTATCTTTCAAAGACCTTTGGATAGAAAACATCCTTGGAAGAGAGAGGTGGTGTTTCACTCTGGAACAGATTCGTTAACCGTCCTGGATAATAAAAAACAATGTGTCTTTCTGAGACAAAAGTTGAACTGGTTTGCTAGTAATCGGTCCCATCCCCCACCCCTATCTAAGACTGGGATTTCCTAATCTCGGGATTGCTCTTCTGTAACATATCCTTCTGAGTGTCCAGGTATCTCCTGGCCCTCTTACTGTGGCCCTGTGAAGATCGAGGCTCAAGGAACCTGTACAAATGGTGTTACTCAGGCTCTTGATACTAGTTTAAATAATAAACTTTCTTTTGTCTCTGACCCAGAGCTTCATATCTTCACCTAGTATTTACGAAACTGTGGCAGCCTAACTTGTTAGCTTGTAAGTAGAGTAAAACTTCAAAGTTTCCATAGTTCTTGGCAATCATAGAGAAAAGTTTCTGTTCCTGTTTAGTAAAAGAATGTTCAGCATAATTACAAATTACACTTTGAGTTAATTATTACCTTCTGCATTTTAGACTAATTTGAGTCTCTCTCTTTGCCTTCAACTTTTTACTTTTTTAAGAATAATGCTGGTGGCACAATGGTTAACCAAAAGGTCAGCAGTTCAAACCCACCAGCAGCCCTGTGGGAGAAAGATGTGGCAATTAGCTTCCACAAAGATTACAGACTTGGAAACTCTATGGAGCAGTTCTACTCTTTCCTATAGGTTTGTTATGAGTTGGAATTGTCTGCATGGCAACTGGTTTGTCTTTTTGGTTTGGAAATACCATTACACGAATAAAAGCAAATTAATCAAAAGCAGAGGCCTAAAGCTCTCTCTTCCCCTTTCCCCCATTTACAAACATTGAACTAACTATAACTTATTCCATAGAATTTAAAATTAAACACATTTAGTATGGGGGGGAGTATGGAATTAAACATTAAAACATTTCTTCATTCGTTGCACCAACACGTAGTGGTTGAGTACCAACTACATGCTTAGTTTTGGCAGTAAAATGGCCGAAAGTGACTGAATCATTTTCCTCATATATTGTACAGGTTAGTGCTAGTTAGCTAGCACTAGGCCACATCTTTCAAATAATTACTTTGTCCTCCCCATTTCTAGCTTCCTCTCCTACTACTTATAGCTACTTATATAATTTCCTTTGATTCTAAAATTTAAATAATCTCAAATAAACTTATTAATTTCCCACCTACATACATCGACATATTATGCTTTGGTAAAATGTCAATTTACATGCATCTTAAGTGACAGCTTTATTAATTTTTACAAAGTAATCATACTTATGTTATCAGCCCTCTGGAAACCTCCCTCTTGACTCATCTCAGTCTCTATAATCCCTCCCTTTCTAACTTCTATCAATTTAGAGATTTTTGTGTCTAGCTTTTTTAGCTCAGTATTACGTCAATGAAATCCATTCATGTTGTTGTGTATAGCTGTCATTCTTTCAAGTCTATATAGTATTTCATTTTATAAAGGAACCACATTTTATTTATCTGTTTTACTGTTGGTAGACATTTGGGTTGCTTGTAGTTGGAGGCTATAATGACTAGAGTTACTTTAGTGTATGTTTCTAATAAATGTATATGTATCTATGAATACCTAACAATGGAATAAGGTATAGATATGTTCAGATTTAGTAGATACTACCAAATATTTACTTAATAATGGTGGTATTAATTTATACTCCCAACATTATAGTATGAGAGGTCTAGTTGACCACACTTTAATATTGATACTGTCAGTTTTTTAAAATTGTTTTGTGCTCGCATTATTGTAGGGTTGTAGGGATATGTCATTGTGGTTTTAATATGCATTCACAAAATGATTAATTTTTTGAATGTATTTTCATGTAGTTATTGGTAATTAGTATATCCTGTTTTGTGAAAGGCCCTTCTTATATTTCCTAACTTTTAAATGGATTGCCCGTATTTCTTTAAGGATATTTTATGTATTATGAACAAGAACACTTTGTGAGATACATGTACTGCGAATGTGTTCTCCCTCTTTGAGGCTTGTCCTTTCACTTTTCCAATGGTATATTTGAATACTTAAAAGGTCTTCAGTTAGTGAAATTCCATTTTGAATCTTTACCCTTATGTTTTGTAATGTTTGTGTCCTGAGTTAAAAAAAAAAAAAGTCTTCAGTTACCCCAACATTATAAAGATATTCCTCTGCATTATCTTCTAGAAGATTTATTGTTTTATTGTGCAAACTAAATTTGTGAGTAGTTTATAATAGTGATAGTTAAATAACATTTTATTTGAATAGTTTGTATCTATTTTAATTTGAAATATCCTTGTTACATTTACGTATAAAACTATGCTCTCCCATACCCTGAGTTGGAAAGTTAGGTATTTCTTCCCTATACAATGCAAGGGTTTATATAAAGTCATTGTTATTTTGTTCTATGTATTTGGAGAATTAACAAGTGAGGTCATCTAACCCTGGAATTTTCTTCTCAAAAATAATTTTTAAATTTGGATTTAAATACTTAATATATGTAAAATTATTCACATATATTGTTTCTTAATAAGTCTTTGTCTTGTGTTTTTCAAGGAATTTCTTAATTTGTTTAAGTTCAATAAATTCATTGACTTTTTTTTTTAAATAATATTCTCCTTATTCTTTTTTAATTACTATTAAGTCTATAACAATGCCCCACTTTCAGTTGATATTGGTATGTTTTGTCTTATTAATCCTTTGGTAAGTATTCTTTTTTTTTTTTTAAGCTTTATCCATTTTGGTGGACACTGTTATGTACCACCCTAATTACTTTTCAGTAAATTAGGACATATCCCCCTAGCTGTGGGATTACTGTTAGAAGATGGTGTGGACTATCAACCATCTTCGGAGATTACTTCAGCTGGGTAAAACTACATCACCCAAAGTTATAGGTCTTTTCAAAGCAAAAGGACCAATCCAATGACTGATTTTTTTTTTAAGTTATAAAAAAATGCCTCCAAGATAATTGTGGGTAGCTTTGAAGGGCAAAAAATAATAATAATAATAATTTTTTTTTTTGAAGGGCTATTTTAGGAGACCACTATGGGTTGAGCTAAGGCCTTTGTTGGGACTTCATAGGTTTGTAATCATATCTTGCTGGTTCTAGAGGGCTAGACCATAAATCAGGTAACAAAGAGGCTATTAGTGTGGGAGAACTCTTTCAGTTTACAGAATTTAACTGTCTGGCAAAGATCATGAAGAAAGTGCATACATATCATTAGGATAAGTCACTGAAGCATGGAAAAATAATGGTGCAAACTAAGTGAGGTAATAATACAAGAATGGCTGTGGTAATTATTAGAAGAAGGGCTTGAATGCCTCAAAGAAGTGGATATGTTTGTGTGGATTCTCTAAGAGCAACAAACCCATCAAATGACTTTTTTCCATAGAAGGGCATAGATGATACAGCTATCATTTACCCAAGCAACAAGGACTGTTGGGCTGAATAGAGCACTCGTATCACTGTGAAATTCCACGGTGCCCCAACTCTGTAGTCTAGGGTTGATGGTAGGAGACGCCATTATAAAATGGGGCTCATTAAGAATAACTAGTTTTTTTTTTTTTTTTTTTAGAATGATAGAATCTTCAAACTATAGAAAGAAGGCTGTACAGTGTAACTGTCAGAAGCCAGGTGGGGGGTGGGCTTAAGTATTATACATAGTAAGTGGCATAGTAGAAATTTTTACAGTCACATAGCCTCTTTTATGTATTTTCTATCTTTTTTTTTTGTTTCTAATTCAATATTTTCTACTGCTCCTTGTCTAGTTCCTTCATCATCTCTGTCTCTAATTTTTATTTACTAAAAATACAAAGAACACATTTACCAGTTCAACATTTTTCATGCATACAATTAAAAAAAAAATTACATCAATTATGTTGTGTAAACATCACCAATATGGGTTGCCAAGTTTTCCATCCCCGTAAACAAAAATAATTCATTGCTACTTAACAATGATTCTCCCTACTTCCCTGTACCTCCTACCCCTGGTAACCACTATTAAGTTCTAATCCCCATACCTTTGCCTATTCTACATATTTCATATTAGTGAAATCATATAATATTTGTCCTTTTTTGTGAGTGACTAGTTTCACTCAGCATAATGTTTTCAAGGTTCATCCATGTTGTGGTGTGTATCAGGATTTCATTTCTCTTCATGGCAGAGTAATATTCTATGGTATATATGTATCACATTTTATTTATCCATTTATCTCTTGATAGACATTTTGGTTGTTACCACCTTTTAGCTATTGTGAATAGTGCCGCAATGAACAATGTCTGTTTGTGTTGCTACTTGCATGTCTCTTGAGTCTATAACTAAGAGTGGAATTGCTGCTGTGTCATATGGTAATTTTATATTTAACATTTTGAGGAACTGCCGCCACTTTCAGGAGTGGCTGTACCATGTTGCCTTCCCAACAGCAATGGCTGAGGGTTCTCATTTCTCTACATCCTTGCCAACATTTGTTATCGTCTTTTTTTTTTTTTTTTTTTAATCATAGCCATTCTAGCTGGAGTGAAGTGGTGTCTCATTGTGGTTTTGATTTACATCTTTCTGATGGCTAAAAAAAAAAACAAATTTTTTTTTTTTAATGGCTAAAGATATTGAGCATCTTTTCATGTGCTTTTTGGCTATTTGCATATTCTCTTTGGTAAAATATTTAGGTCCTGTACCCATTTTTTGATTGAGTTGTTTATCTTTCTCTTGTTAATTTGAAGTTCCTTATACATCCTGAATATTAAACCAGAATATATCTGGATATATGATATATGGTTTTCAAATCTTTTCTCTCATTCTACAGGTTTCCTCTTCATTTTTGTTGATAAAGCCCTTTGATGTACAGGGATTTTTAACTTTAATGAGATCCTATTTATCTATTTTGTCTTTTGTTGCTTGTGCTTTTTGTGTGATATCTGAGAATCTTGCTGAAGATTAGGTCCTGAAGTATTGCCCCTATATTTTCTTTGAAGAGTTTTATGTTGTACATTTAGGTCTGTGATCCATTTTGTGTTAGTTTTGTATATGGTGTAAGGTATAAGTCTAACTCCAACCTTATACATGCTTTCAAACTTATCTACTAATTTCTGAATTTTAATTTTTTGTATTTTTCCAGTTTTAGAATTTCCACGTGATTCTCTTTTATTTTTATCTCTGGTAAATTCTCCGTCTTTTCATAAATTGTATTTAATATTGGAACAATAGCTATTTTAAAGTCTGTGTCTAAAATCTGCAGTATATGGATGCATCTGAGTCTGTTGTTGTTTTAGTTACCTAGTGCTGCTATAACAGAAATACCACAAGTGGATGGATTTAGCAAATGCAAATTAATTTTCTTCAGTTTAGGAGGTTAGAAGTCCAAATTCAGAGTGCTGGCTCTGAGAAAAGTCTTTCTCTCTGTGTCAGCTATGGAGGAATGAACTTATCATTTCTGAGCTTCTGTACCTGGGTGATTTTCATGTGACTTGTCGTCTCTCTTTCTCTCTTTCCTCATCTCTGTTCTGCTTGCTTGTTTAATTCCTTTCATATCTCAAAAGAGATTGGCTCAAGACATATTCTACACTAATCCTGCCTCAGGAGCTCTGATGGCACAGTGGTTAAGTATTTGCTGCTAACCAGAAGTTTGGCTGTTCGAATCCACCAGCCTTGGAAACCCTATGGGGCAGTTCCATTCTGTCCTGTAGGGCTGCTATGAGTCTGAATCTACTCAGTAACAGTGGGTTTAATCCTGCCTTATTTACATACCAAAGACAACCCATTCCCAAATGGGATTATAACCATGTGAATAGAGGTTAGGATTTACAATATTTATTTTTTAAGGGAACATAATTCAATCCATAGCATTCCATCCTTTTGCCCCCCAAAATTCATGTACTTGCCACACAAAAAATACATTCACCCCATCAAATCATCCCAAAAGTCTTAAATCAACTCCAAGTCCAAAATATCATCTTATGGATCATTGAAATCAAATACGGGTGAGACATTAGGCACATTCCACCTGGGGGAAAAATTCTTCTTTATATGTGAACCTGTGAAAACCAGACTACAAATTATCTGTTTTAAAGTACAGTGGTGGAACAGGCTAAGATAGACATCTCCATTACAAGTGAGAGATGTTAGAGGGAAAGAAGGGATAACGGGCACCAAGCAATTCCAAAACCCAGCAGAACAAATTATTTTCAAGCCTTGGGAAAATGTTTTTTACAATTTTTTAAAGGCTTGGCTATAATTCTCTCTTCTCCGAAACCATCTAGGCAACAGCCCTGCCTTCCAGACTGTGGGTGTTGGCCATGCTTCCTGGATTCTGAATGGGCACTCCTTGGCCCTGGGCTTCAATCCCACCTTCTAGTCTCACTGAGATGGCAACTTTACTCCCTTGGCTTTGGACAGCCCCATCCTCCTAGTCCATCTGAGTGGTGACCCTGCTCGCTTGGTCCCAGTAAGCCCCATTATTCTGTCCCTCCTCAGCTTTGGATGGTGGTCCTATCCTCCTGTCACAACTTAATGGAGCCTTGCTCTCCAGAACTGAGTTGGCAAAGATTCGACAATTTGAAACCTAAAAGCTGAGATCCCACCCTTTGAGATCCAGGAGATCATGGCCCCATCCTTTGAAACCGAGAAGACCCTGCTTCGCATGTTCCTTCCAGCAGTTCTGCTCTATGGATGACCTTTTTCTTTCTTTCTTTTTTTTTTTTTTTTGGAGGACAACAGATGTAGCTCCTTTGGCCTATTTCCTGCCTGTAGAATTCCAAGAGGCAAACAGCTTTCTTTCCTTTCATTCTTTATCTATCCCCTTTATTCTAATCTGATGGGTTTTCTCCTGTGGTAGTTGGTTAAATTCATCAGTCGCAGGCTTAAACTCTTTAACCAAAGTTTGTTTGGCCATGTTTTTGGTGAAAATTCTAGGATATACGTCCTTAATTTGTACAAAGAAATTTTCCAAATCTTTAAATTTTGTTTTCATTTTGTACATTTCATTTTTAAGTCCATGTCTTTCCTCTCACATATCGCCATAAGCAGCAAGGATAAACCACACGGCTCCTTTAAAATCTTGTTTAGAAATCTCATCAGTCAGATATTCAAGTTCATCATTTATAAGTTCTACCATTCACCAAACATTTAGACATAATTCAGTCAGACGAGTTCTTTGCCACTGAATAACAAAAACATCACCCTTTTTCAATTGTCCAGTCACATGTTCATCATTTTCTTTTAAAGCCTCACCAGAACCACATTTAACACCCATATTCTAGGAACATTCTGTTGCTGGCACCATATACATTCTCTAGGATACTTTCTCTAAAGCTCTCCTCACTGCCTTCTGAGCCCTCACCAGAATTGCCTTTGATGTCCATTATTCCACCAACAGTCTTTTCAAGGCAGTCTAGGCTTCTACTATTAACCTACTGCTGTTGAGTCAATTCCAACTCATAGCAACCCCATAGGGTTTCCAAGGCTATAAATCTCTACAGAAGCAAACTGCCACATCTTTCTCCCACTGAGCCACTGATGGCTTCAAACCACTGACCTTTTGGTAAGTAGTCTGGTGCTTTAACCACAGTGTCTCCAGATGGCTTCTACTATTAAGCACTTTAAAACTCTTCCAACCTCTACCCGTTACCCTATTCCAAAACCCCTGCCACATTTTTGGTATCTGTTAGAGCAGCTGCTCAATCTGAGTACCAAATTCTGTCTTAGTTATCATGTGCTGCTATAACATAAATGCCAGAAGTGGATGACTTTAACAAACTGAAATTAATTTTCTCATAATTTAGGAGGCCAGAAGTCAGACTGTTGGCTTTAGGGGAAGGTTTCTCTCTCTGTTGACTCTGGAAGAATGCCCTTGTCTATTCTGAGATTTTGCTTCTGGGGGATTTTCATGCTACTTAGCATCTCTCTTTCCCCATCTCTGCTCTACTCATTTGTTTAATCTCTTTTATATCTCAAAAGAGATTGATTCAAGATGAATCCTACTTAATCCTGCCTCATGCACTTAACAAAGACAACCCATTTCCTAATGGGATTATAACCAAGGGCATAGAGGTTAGGATTTATATATTTTTAGGAGACTTAATTCAATTCATAGCAGTTGCTATTTTTTTTTCCTCTTGACTTCTAATCGTACCATAATGTTTCAAACCATAATGTAAATGATTCAATCTTGGGTTTTATATATGAAAACTTGTAGAGTTTGAGGAGATATTTTTGTTCTCCTTTAATTTTCTTCTGTTAAACAAGTAGAGTACAGGCAGATTACTTTAAGCCAGTTAAGTCAGGATTTCATATTTGGGAAAGGCTATGTTATTTCTGATTTGCCCTCACTTCTTTTTTTCTTTTTAATAATTTTTATTGTGCTTTAAGTGAAAGTTTACAAATCAAGTCAGTCTCTCATGTATAAACTTATATACACCTTACTACATACCCCCACTTACTCTCCCCCAAATGAGTCAGCCCACTCCCTCCTTCCAACCTCTCCTTTCATGACCACTTTGCCAGTTTCTAACCCCCTCTACCCTCCCATCTCCCCTCCAGACAGGAGATGCCAACACAGTCTCAAGTGTCCACTTGATGCAAGTAGCTCACTCTTCATCAGCATCTCTCTTCAACCCATTGTCCAGTCCAATCCATGTCTGATGAGTTGTCCTTGGGAATGGTTCCTGTCCTGGGCCAACAGAAGGTTTGGGGACCATGACTGCTGGGATTCCTCTGGTCTTAGTCAGACCATTAAGTTTGGTCTTTTTATGAGAATTTGGGGTCTGCATCCCACTGTCCTCCTGCTCCTTCAGGGGTTCTCTGTTGTGCTTCCTGTCAGGGCAGTCATCAGTTGTGGCCGGGCACCATCTAGTTCTTCTGGTCTCAGAATGATGTAGTCTCTAGTTCATGTAACCCTTTCTGTCTCTTGTTGCCCTCACTTGTTGAACATCGAACTTTAGACGTAACATCTAAAAATTTTTGTTTTTGCTAGAGTCCCACTCCTTGACATTCCCCGTGCTCTAAAGCTTGACTACCCTGACTCTTAGACTGCCAACATTTTAGTTTAGTTTTTTAACATCTTAGCAGTTGCTTTCTTTATTGTCTCTGCCTCTCACTCTGCCTGATAGCTTTGAACTCAGCAAAAAACATTACAAATGATTGTATCCATAATGTCCAGTGCATTTTTCTGAAGTCTCCTTTCCCCTAAATCTCCTAAATTCTGACTGACTCAGTAGCCTTGATGTGCAATTATTCACTTACTCATTTAGTGAGATGGCTACAAGGTCTAGGTTTCTTTTTTTTTTTTTGTCAGACCTGTATGCTCCACATTGTGAATGGAGAAACGCCTCCTAGGGAAGAAACACACACACGTACACACACAACCCCAACAATGGTAACAGTAGAGCTCACGTTAATGCATTTATCTTATATCCAGGATTATTTTCCAAATTCCATATACTTTCTGATTTGTGAATTTTTTTTTTTTCATAGCTTGTCAGTTCTCAGGAAGAATAAATTTCTCACTCCTCTCTATTTTTCATTAATACAGTTGTATAACGCTTACCACATTCCTTTAAAATAGTGATATATCTTTTCCCACTTTTCATCTTCCCATCTAGTCCCTACTTAATATAGCATTCTTGAGGACAGGGTATATATCTTACATACCTCTTGCCTTATATCTGAATGAGTGATTTCTCATGTATGGTTTCACCAAAGGGAGATGCTTTGTATTGTGGGGCTTGTTTGTGCCTCTGACATGAATCTTCATCCTTTTCAGTTGTATTAGAGGTAACCCCATTAAAGTGTTATTGTCTCTTTAAGTCTTCTTTACTAGCTATTCCCTGTTGAGATTTAGTTTGTTCTGCTTCCTATATTTGCACAAAGGTCATTATCAATTCAGTCACATAAAGACAGAATAAAATAACATTTCACAAATTTTAGTGTTTCTGTTTTATAATTTCTTTGAAAATTTCTTGTGTTTTAAGAGAAACACTTTGTGTTATATATTGCATAAAAAAATATTGCATAAGGGGTTGAATATTTTCATTTTGGAGTATAATGTCAGTGAATTAGAGACTTAAACCTCTCTTCACAAATAATTCATCTTGATACACTCAAATTAGCACTTTAAAAACTATATGAATATAAATTTATGTATGAATATTTGCATCTCTTCTGTTTAAACGATTGACGTAAAGGTACTTTTTTAAGAATAAGAACAGTTTCTTCTCTCTTACATATGCCACATAATAAATGTGTTAAGAAAAGTGAGAATACATTTGTCTTACTGTTCTTCATAATTTCTCCTTAGGGCATTATTATAGATACATGGATAATTTTGATTTTCTTTGAAGAAAGAAGATTAAAAAAAAAAAAACCCAACTGTTTTTACTCATTCTTTGGTCTGCATGTTATCTTTGTGTGGAGAACCCTCAAGTCTCCAACTTCAGCAAATTCAGTCCAAGTTTGAGACTTCTAAAATGTCATCTCATATGACTGCAGGATAACATTAACTTCGAAGTTTCAGGAAACCTTCCTAAATGAGGTCAAAGGTAAGCTGAAATATGAATAATGAAGAGGAATACTAAAAGAAGGGCTTAGTTTTGTTCCAGGCACATTTATCGAGTCCACAAAGGCAAACGGTATTATGTGACAATTGTATTTATACTAGATTCACAACTGATAGTGTCTCCCAACAGACACTACCACAAGTTCCTCAACCATTTGATTTCACCAAGAAGGCTCGCATCTTATATATTCCATTTGTACATAACACATAGGCTAAACCTTAAATGGCTGGTGGAAGCTCACGTGGTCTTTCTTTTATAGTAAGTTTGATTTTTTTTTCTTTTTGCCTATTCTAAATTTATTACTCTGTTTAGCATGTTAATTACAGTACTTGATAGCATGACAAACTCTTTTAAGGAAAATAATTTTCTCTACACTACAGATTTCTATATCTTAATTGCCTTAGGCTGGTTCCCTAGGGAAGCAAAATCACTAAAGTGTGTATATATATATGTATATATAGAGAGAGATTTATCTTAAGGACATGGCTCATGCAGTTACAGAGGCTGGCAGGTACCAAATCTATGGGTCAAGCATTAGGCTGGAGGCTTCTCCTGACTCACGTGGTTGCAGAGACTGACAGACCCAAAACTGGCAGGCCGACAGCAGACTGCTGGCCCATAGGGCTGTGGAAGCAGTCAAATTCCAGATTTGGCAGATGAAACAGAAGGATGCTAGCTCAAGTACCAAGAACCTAAGTAAGATGATGACAAGCCAGATGCAGGGTCCAAAGTGAGAGAGAGCTTTGCCAGAGCATCCACGTATACTGGATGCAGGCTACACCCTCAAGGAACCTCCCCTTACATCAGATACTTGAGTAAGGGTGGGACTTGAGTCACAACCTCTAGTAAAGGCATTACAAAGGAAAAAAAAAAAAAAATTTTTTTTTTTTAGAAGCACTCCAAAAATCCTGCCTCATCAACATATCAAAAAAAAAAAAAAAAAAAAAACCCAAACCTATTGCCATTGAGTCGATTCTGGCTCATGGTGACCCTATTGCACAGAATAGAACTGCCCCATAGAGTTTCCAAGGAGTGGCTGTTGAATTTGAATTGCTGGCCTTTTGGTTAGCAGCTGAATGCTTAACCACTGTGCCATCAGAGCCCCACATTAACATATAGATGTTAGGATTTACAACACATAAAATGGTGGATAATTACATCAGATCACAAAATGGATGACCACATAATCATGGCCTAACCAAGTAAAACCATCACACTTATACCATTCCCCCTCCTATTTCAATAATAACTGATTAGTATGGAACTCCTGAACAATGGTCTCCATAATATATGTTGAAAAATATCTTTAAACCCATTGCCGTCGAGTCTATTCTGACTCATAGTAACCCTATAGGTCAGAGTAGAACTTCCCCAAAGAGTTTCCAAGGAGTGCCTGGTAGATTCCAACTGCTGACATTTTGGTTAGCAGCCATAGCACTTAACAACTACGATACCAGGGTTGCTGAAAAATATATTTAGCCACAAAAGAAAAGAAATTACTACATCTTTCTTAAGAAACCAAAAAAGGAGATGTCATGGATTGCACTGTGTCCACCCAATAATATGTGTATCAATTTGGCTAAGCAATGATTCTCACTATTGTGTGACTGTCCACCATTTTGTCATCTGATGTGATTTTCCTATGTGTTGTAAATCCTATCTCTATAGCATTAATGAGATGAGATTAGTGGCAGTTATATTAATGAGGCAAGACTCAATCTACACAAGATTAGACTGTGTTTTAAGCCAGTCTCTTTTGAGATATAAAGGAAAGAAGACAGCAGAGAGATAGGGGGACCTCATACCTCCGAGAAAGCAGCACCGGGAGCATAGTGTGTCCTTTGGACCTGGGTTCCCTGCACAGAGAAGGTCCTAGTCCAGGGGAAGATTGATCACAAGGACCTTCCTCCAGAGCCAACAGAGAGGGAAAGACTTTCCCTGGAGCTGACACCCTGAATTTGTACTCCTAGCCTACTAGACTATGAGAAAATAAATTTCTCTTTGTCAAAGCCGTTTACTTGTGATGTTTCTGTTATAGCAACACTAGATGACTCAGACAGGATCTATAAAAGTGTTGTGGATTAAATTCTACTCACCCTCCAAAAAAATATGTGTTGGAATCCTAACCCCTATACTGAAGGATGTAATCCTGTTTGGAAGTCAGTTTCTTTTTTGTTATGTTAATCAGATCATACTAGAGTAGAATGAGTTCTAAATATAAACATTTCTGATTTATAAAAAGAACAGATTAGAGGCAGAACATTCAAACACGGTTGAGATAGATGTCATGTGAGGATTGTCTATAAGCCAACAAACCAAGGAAGTCCCATGACTACTTACAGGAAAGGAATGGACATGACTGACACCCTGATTTGAACTGTTAGCCTCCAGAGCTTTAATGCTACCTATTTGTGGTATATGTATTACAGCAGTAGCAGGAAACTAAGACACAGCATAGGTAGACTCTTAACATCAGAAGAAGTTAAGCTGGACAGAGTGCTCAGAGATAAGTCATGAAAGTACAATGTGGGTCAGGAGATGTTGGAGTAGAGTTGTAATTTTAAGTTTCCCCGGGAACTCTAAATTATAAGAAACCATGAGTAAAAAGAAGGTATTTTGTGGAGAAAATGTATATAAAGTATAAACAATAGAGATGAAGCACTGAATAGATGTCTAATGTGAGGCTGAAATATGATGAAAGGGAGAGAGAGGCAGTAAGGTCCATAAGGGAACAGGCCTGGTGATCTGCTTCTGAGAAGTCAAAGCTCTGAAAATCCTATGGAATGCAGTTCTGTTCCGCACATTTGGGGTCGCTATGAGTTGAAATCGACTCAAATTCAACTAACAAGAACAAATCTTTAGTTCCCTTTTCTAAATGTTGTTTGAGTGAGTACTTTAATGTCCCAAAATAATCTATAGAAAAAAGAATTTTTTTAAACTTCACGATAAGTTAGTGCCCCTATTCAAATAGGCAAATGTGAGGATATGTACTTCTTTGTTGTTTTTGGAATGCTAAGGAAGATCTGAGTTTGTCTTTTCCAAACTCCCTGCATCAAGGGAGATGCTTAGGTATCAACATAGCATGCATCTATGACTGCAATTTCTGAAATAAGGAAACACTATCTACTTAGTGGTTAACAGCTACAGCTGGCAACCAAAAGGTTGGCAGTTTGAATTCACCAGGTGCTCCTTGGAAATTCTATGGGGCAGTTCTACTCAGTCCTGTAGGGTTGCTAATAGATGGAATAGACTGGATGACAAGGGTTTTTTGTTTTGTTTTGTTTTTAATCTAATTACTAATAAATAAAATGTATAATAGGAATGTTGTCTTGTTGCTTAAAACAGTTTCTGCAAGGAAACATTCTGGCACTACCAATATTTATGAATAGGACACAATGCAGATTTCCCTTTGTAGCAAGTTTTAAACTTGAAGCCCTGGTGAGGCAGTGGTTAAGAGCCCAGCTGCTAACCGAAAGGACCACAGTTCAAACCTACCAGCTGCTCCTTGGCAACTCTATAGGGGCAGTTATACTCTGTCCTATAATGTTGCTATGAGTTGAAATCAACTTGACAACAATGGTTTTTGGGCACTATACTACCATCTTTGAAATTTCAAAGGATATTTAAACAGTTAAAAACTCTCTAATACAGAAAAACCCAGATACATCTCTTCTACTTTACAACAAAAGTCAGCAAGACAAAGCGTGTATTGATTACCAGCTCACAATAATATTTAACTACTGTGTCAGAGTTGGAAAAGTCACACAGTTCAAACCAGAAGAGAAAGGCCTTTATAAAAGGAAAGAATTGGAGAACGTATATTCTTATGTAAGAAACTCTCTAAAAATAGTCCCCATTTTAGTTGTAAGAAATAGGATATTTTAAGAAATAATAGATGAGCCATCAAAAGTATATGTCAGAAAAGTAGAGCAAATAAAGGATATATAGGAAAGTATATATATCATGAATCTGAAAAAAATTAATATCTTTACCCATATGAAAAAAATGTTATCAGTTTACTTCTAAAAAAAATGGAGGTTTCAAAAGTATTTTTTTAATTCCATCATTTCAGAAAATTTGATTTTCAAAATTGTTGTCCCAAAATTCATTTTTTTTTTTTAAATAAGAAGCTACAGATTTTTTTTTCTTTTTTGGCTATTAAGAATAATTAATAGAGATTAATAAAAAAAAAAATTTTAAGCTATGCAATAATAATCCTGGATTAAGTATTCAATCCTACATAGTTTTATATATGACATCTATTAGTAGTCTTGTCCTGGCAACATTCTTAGTTCCGTCTCATCAATAAATATGTGGGCAATTGAATAGATATCTAAAAATCTTTCTCCCAATCACTGTACAAGTTAACTATTGGATTAAGGATCTTAAACTACCAGGCCCCGCCCTTGAATAAAATCCATATCCCCTACCTTGTCTGAAAGTCTCTTCCATGGTTTGGTTCCCATCATCGGCTTCAATCTTTTCAAATTTTTTTGTCTGCTTTATCTTAAATCAAGACTGACTCATTTGGTACTTATCTCTTAAATTTGCTTTAATCATTCACATCTAGGCCAGTTCATACCTGTAATGTCTCCACTAACACCTATTTACATTAACTCCTCTATCAAAATTTAATTGTACATTTTTCTAATGTTCTACTATTAAATTATAAATTTAACAAAGTTTATATTACCCTACTAGTCCAAAACAGCTTGAATATAATGAATTTTACTAAATATTTGGCAAATTAACATTTCTTTTTATTATAAAGTTATCATACTTTATAGTGTGCAGAAGTTACAGTTAGATTTTAATTTGTGAGTATGATCTCTAGCAAGGCTTAGAGAAATCATCTGTTTTAAAATATCTTATAATGCTTATAAAAATTACATGCAAACTAATGTTATTATATACAAGTGAATAAATTAATTTTGTTCCTTGCAGTCTTCACATTTAAGAAGAAATGACAATCTATAGTTATATTTGTAAAATAAAGAGTATTATCAATATTCAACTGTAGTCACTATCAGCCATTAAACCAAAATAAAGTTGAGTAACAAAACTCAAAATTCATGGACTATTACTGGGCATTTAGTTATTTTGCTGTAATTGCAGAGAACATTTCTAAAAGAGTTGCAGAAATTGAATTGTTGACATTTTCTCTCTTAGAATATATTTGAGTACCACCTGAGCCTTTATATTCTTGGAAAGATGTGTGGTTTGTTTGGCAAAACGGACATAAATTTAAATTTGAGTGTGTTGGCTGAAATGCTATTACATCGTTTTCAAATAGCACAAAAGTTTGCAGCTTTTAGCAGTTTCCTATGAAGATTAACTCTTAACTCTGGTAAGAATTTCACTAACATCATTTATTGGTCTTATTTTATAACAAATGTAAAAATTAGTAAATAATACATTTGTAACTGAATACTTTTTTATACATCATTTTTTTTTTTTTTTTACATTTTAGTTACCTATAATGGAGGAATTATATAACCAAAATGTCTCTTAGTATAGCAAAGATTTTTTTCCACTATCACCAAGCTGATTCCAACTCATAAAAAAGGCTATAAATCCTTACAGAAGCCGACTGCCACATCTTTCTCCCACAGAGCAGCTTGCGGGTTCAAACCACCAATCTTTTGGTTAGCAGCCAAGCACTTTAACCACTGTGTCACTAAGTCTCCTATATCAAAGATTAAAATTTAGAATACTATAAAGATATACTTCCTGAAAATAATAACCTAATATATTTTATATATGTTGAAAAATACCAAGAAAAAAAAATCACCAAAAAAAAATTTGTCTAAAAAACATTGAAGTGGAATGAAGTTTTGAGTATTTTGATAGGAAATCTTGAATTATCTAATTGCCTATTTCAATGTGTGTGAAATTTCCTAGTTATATATGAATATTTGAAGTGATTTTTTTTTCATTCCTTGTTAATTGCTTGTGACAGCCAAGAGTTAAAATATGGGTACCCTATTATATAATGTAGGAGAACAGCTGCAACACAGTCTGCTTCTGCTGATGCTCTTGACAGTGCGTCTCCTAACATCCCAAAAACAGCTTCTCCCGGCATGCTTGTTACTTCACACTTTTAGGCCTGAACAATTGGCCTCCTGAAATATTCAGGTGCTACCCTGAGGAAAACCCATTCCACCCATTGCAAAGAGATAGCAATGCAAAATTTGCAGCTGGGACAGAGAAGCAAAACAAATTATTGACAGCCATGATTATCTTGGTTTCTTGAGAACATAAGGAAAAAATTTAACTCATTGAGGAAAGTTTCATCAGCTCCATTTACTTGTAAAGTTGTTCTATAAACTTATTTAAGAAATGAAATAGGTAAAGAAAAACAAGATACCTGACAAAGATAAAACAAAAAAGTAAATGCCAGTATAATATAATTAGTAATATGTTTGATCTAATTGTAGATACTCATGATAGAAAAAGCTCATCTTGCTTGTTCCATGGGAACTTTCAGATTACCTCCTAAAATAGGTTACAAGTTTTTTTCTAGACAAGTTTCAAATGGCTGGGGGAGTTTTCTTCATTTTCTCTAGAGAAATACTTCCACAGGTTAATATCAGAATCTAAATCTGCAATATGCCTTCTGTTAGTGGGAACTAGTAGTCTATGAAATAATTTCTCTGGGGAAATTCTAGTAGTCCCCAGCTTTGGTCATTTAAACCTGGTATAGACAAAACTCTTAATCTAATATGGGAAAATGCTCTGCCTATTTTTTTTATAAGATAGGAGCTCTATAACTTCAAGGCTCTTTTTCCCTTAAATACCCTATAATTCTATATAAGTGAGTCTTCATAAAAGATTGTTAGATCATTGATAGAAGTAGATAAATACAATGAAAAAATGGAAGGAAATTTTAAAACATATTTTTCTACTCATCATCTATATATGCCATCATATTATAATAACAGTAAAAAATAACTAAAATGTTTTTAGGGTCAGAATTTTTGTACAAAAGTACTATCATAATTTGATATAATCTGTTAAAAACTGCTGTCTACATATCTAATCAATACACTCATAAGTGGGTTCAGGACAGAGAGAACATTTGTCCAATTACTTGGGCAAGATTTCTCAGCTCAGAAGAGGAAGAAGTAAATGGCACTCTATATCTAAGTAAAAATCCAAAAAAGTAAAATCAAAGAAATTAAATGAAGCCAGAAGTCTTTCAACAAAAACATTAATTCTCAGCAGACCCCACCCACCACCAAAGGCAAAAGTACTAGAGTTAGAATGATACTCAAATATTTATTTTTCTTAATTTAGTAGAAAGTAACCTAGCTGGCCGAATATTTGAAGTGAGGGAAGTTTGCTAACTCACAAGAAGTCAAATTCACAACAGAACTCTGATGCATACAAAAATGGCCTGTTTTTGCCTGACACATGCTTTTCTCCTTGAACAGCGCCAATTTTAACAATAGTTGCACTGGCTTCCAGAATATGGACTCTATATATCAAAATATATTCATTTTATCAGATACAAGTAGTCCCCAAATTATGACGTATTTGAGTTATGATGTACCACACTTAAGATGGTCCTTTTTTTTTTGTACCTTTTTTGAACATCTTGTCGCTAGTAATATGTACTACATACCATGCTGAAGTGTAATGTGCTGATGCTATCATTTTAAAAAGTTTTTTTTTCTTTTTTTATCATTATGGTGGCTTAGTGGTTAAGTGCTATGGCTGCTAACCAAAGGGTCAGCAGTTTGAATCTGCCAGGTGCTCCTTGGAAACTCTTTGGGGCAGTTCTACTCTGTCCTATAGGGTCGCTATGAGTTGGAATCAACTCGATGGCACTGGGTTTGGGTTTTTTTTTTTTTTTTGGTACCATTCCCAGATGTTTACTGTTGAAAACGCTGCTGTATAGATTTAGTTTTTTAAACTAAACCAGGGGGTACATTTGCTTGAAAACATGGACCCAAAAGCTGATCACTTTGCTAAAGTCAATAGGCAGATTTGGGAAGTAATGAAATGTTAGCGTGTGATATATGAAGAAGAAAAAAAAAAAGGAAAGGATCATACAGACAACTCTCACTAATTTTCTACTGGAAAAGCAATCACCATTCCTAGGGATAATCCAGATGATCCAGAACCTTCCACGAGTAATTACCACAAATGACAAAAGGCCAACTTTGTCCAATTCTTCTTCATTGTTGGCGTAAATTTTTATGATTTGTGTATTTTTACGTATGTATGTATTAGAATGTATCTGTAAGCTTATATGTAATGTTTCCAATCTGCAAAGACAAATAAGAATCAGATTTATAAAGATACTGGTAATAAAAGGCAATAATAATGAAAAAAAAAAGTGAAGTGTTTGTCCTGTTAGAATTGACTTACAACAGGGTCATTGGAATGGACCCCTGTTATAAATGGGGACTGTCTGTAATCTAAAAGACTCTATTTTTAATAATGATGAATATGGCAGTAAAAAAAAAAATGACTATGCTCATGCTCTAAATATATGCATGGATAACCAAAAAAGAAAAAATATATATGCATGGATAGCCAATGATAAAAATATTGCAAGTTTACTATTTTTTAAATGTAAGTTTTTCATATTAAATAATGAGTATTTCATGGTTAAATCCTGAAAAATAAAAGGGTAGTTTGCAGAAACAACAATCCATAAAAAAGTAATTTTCTATCTCCTAAGTGAATATTGATAAGATTTTTATGCCATTACATCTAATTTTTTCCTATTGATTGCGTATACTATATTTATATTATGTATAGTGCTGAGTATAAATCTTTCCCTATTTTTACTGTGCTTTAAGTGAAAGTTTACAAGTCAGTCTCTCATACAAAAATTTATATACACCTTGCTATATACTCCTAGTTGCTCCCCCCTAATGGAGACAGCATATACCTCTTCACCCTCTATTTTCATGTCCATTCAGCCAGCTTCTGTCCCCTGCTGGCTTCTCATCTCTCCGCCAGACAGGAGCTGCCCACATAGTCTCATGTGTCTACTTGATCCAAGAAGCTCACTCCTCACCAGTATCATTTTCTATCTTATAGTCCAGTCCAATCCCTGTCTGAAGAGTTGGGTTTGGGAACGGTTCCTGTCTTGGGCTAACAGAAGGTCTGGGGACCATGACCTCCGGAGACCCTCTAGTCTCAGTCAGACCATTAAGTCTGGACTTTGTATGAGAATTTGAGGTCTGCATCCCACTGCTCTCCTACTCCTTCAGGGATTCTCTGTTGTGTTTATTGTCATGGCAGACATCGTTTGTAGCTGGGCACCATCCAGTTCTTCTGACCTCAGGCCGATGTAGTCTCTGATTTATGTGGCCCTTCCTGTCTCTTGGACTCATAATTACATTATGCCTTTGGTGTTCTATATTCTTCTTTGCTCCAGGTGGCTTGAGACCAATTGATGCATCTTAGATGGCTGCTTGCAAGTTTTTAAGATCCCAGATGCCCCTCTCCAAAGTGGGATGCAGATTGTTTTCTTGAAAGATTTTATTATGCTGATTAACTTAGATGTCCCCTGAAACCATGGTTCCCAAACACCCATCCATGCTACACTGGCCTTCAAAGCATTCAGTTTATTCAGGAAACTGCTTTTCGTTTAGCGCAGTTGTGCTGATCTCTTCTGTATTGTGTGTTGTCTTTCCCTTCATCTAAAATAGTTCTTGTCTACTATCTGATTAGTGAATATCCCTATCCTTCCTTCCTCCTCGCTCTCATAACCATCAAAGAATATTTTCTTCTCTATTTAAATTATTTCTTGCGTTCTTTTAATAATGGTCTTATGTAATACTTGTCCTTCAGCAACTAATTTCACTCAGCATAATGCCTTCCACATTCCTCCATGTAATGAAATGTTTCATGGATTCATGGTTGCTCTTTATCAATGCATAGTATTCTATTGTGGGACTATACCATAATTTATTTATTTATGGTTGCTTCTACATTTTTGCTGTTGTAAACAATGCTGCAGTGAACACGGGTGTGCATATATCTGTTCTTGTATAGGCTCTTGTTTCTCTAGGATATATTCCAAGGAGTGGGATTGCTGCGTCATATGGTAGGTCTATTTCTAGCTTTTTAAGGAAGCACTAAATCTATTTCCAAAGTGGTTGTACCATTTTATATTCCTACCAACAGTGTATAAGAGTTCCAGTCTCTCCACAACCTCTACAACATTTATTATTTTGTGTTTTTTGGGTTAATGCCAGCATTGTAGAAGTGAGATGGAGTCTCATTGTAGTTTTGATTTGCATTTCTCTAATGGCTAATGATTGTGAGCATTTCCTCATGTATCTTACCCGAATGTCTTCTAGTGAAGTGCTTGTTCATATCTTTTGCCCATTTTTTAATTCGGTTGTCTTTTTGTTGTTGAGTTTTTACAGTATCATGTAGATTTTAGAGATCAGACACTGCTCAGACATTTCACAGCTAAAAACTTTTTCCCACTTTGTGGGTAATCTTTTTAATGTTTTGGTGAAGTCTTTGGATGAACATAGGTACTTCATTTTTAGGAGCTTCCAGTTTACTAGTTTCTGTTCTGGTGTTTGTGCATTGTTAGTGATGTTTTATATAGTGTTTATGCCAAGTATCAGGGCTCCTAGCATTGTCCCTATTTTTTCTTCATTGATCTTTATTGTTTTAGATTTTGTATTAGGTCTTTGATCCATTTTTAGTTAGTATTTGTGCATGGTGTGAGGTATGGGTCTTGTTTCATTTTTTGTAAATGGATATCCAGGTATGCCAGCACCATTTGTTTTGGTTTCTTGCAGTAGTGTACTGTAGTTTTCTTTGCATAGGTCTTTTATGTCTCTGGTAAGATTTATTCCTAAGCATTTTATCTTCTTGGGAGCTACCGTATATGATATTGATTTGGTGATTTCCTCTTCGATTCCCAACTGACTTTTGTATGTTTATTCTGATGCTCTGCTGAACTCTTCTATTAGTGTCAATAGTTTTCTTGAGGATTCCTTAGGGTTTTCTGTGTATAAGATCATGTCATCTGCAAATAGAGATACCTTTACTTCTTCCTTACCAATCTGGATGCCCTTTATTTCTTTATTTAGTCTAATTGTTCTGGCTAGGGCCTCCAGCATAATGTTGAATAAGATTGGTGATAAAAGGCATCCTTGTTTGGTTCCCATTCACAAAGGGAATGCTTTCAGACTCTCCGTTTAGGATGATGTTGGCTGTTGGCTTTGTATAAATGGTCTTTATTATGTTGAGAAATTTCCCTTCTATTCCTATCTTACTGAGAGTTTTTTATCATGAATGGGTGTTGGACTTTTTCAAATGCCTCTTCTGCATCAATTGATAAAATCATGTGGTACTTGTCTTTTATTACATTAATTGTTTTTCTAATGTTGAACTATCCCTGCATATCTGGTATGAATCCCACTTGGTGATTTTTTTTTTTTTTTGATACATTGTTGAACTTTACTGGCTATAATTTTATTGAAAAATTTTGCATCTAATTTCATGACAGATACAGGTCTGTAATTTTCTTTTTTTGTGATGTCTTTACCTGGTTTTGGTATCAGGGACATGCTGGCTTCATAGAACGAGTTTGGGAGTATTCCATCCTTTTCTATACTCTGAAATACCTTTAGTAATAGTGGCGTGAACTCTTCTCTGAAAGTTTGATAGAAGTCTCCAGTGAAGCCGTCAGGGCCAGGGCTTATTTTTTTTTATGTTGTTGGGAGTTTTTTAATTACATTTTCAATCTCTTCTCTTGTTACAGGTTTATTTTGTTGTTCTACCTCTGTTTGTGCTAGTTCAGGTAGGTAGTGGGTTTCTAGAAATTCACTGATTTCTTCTAGATTTTCAAATTTGTGAGAGTACAAATTTTCACAATAATATGGCATGATTCTTTTAAACTCAGTTGGGTCTTTTGTGATACCGACCAGCTCATTTCTTATTCATGTTATTTGTTTCCTCTCCTGTTTTTTTTTTTTTTTTTTTTTTTGTCAGTTTAGCCAATGGTTTATCACTTTTGTTGATTTTTTTCAAAGAATCCACTTTAAGTCTTGTTAACACTTTTTAATTATTTTTCTCTTTTCTATTTCATTTAATTCAGCTCTAATTTTTATTATGTGCTTTCTTCTGGTGACTGAGGGTTTCTTTTGGTGCTCTCTATTTGTTCAAGTTGTAGGGATAATTCTTTGATTTGGGCCCTTTCTTTTTTTTGTATGTGTGCATTTATTGATATAAATTGACCTCTGAGCACTGCTTTAGCTGTGTACCAAAGGTTCTGATAGTAAGCATTTTCATTCTCATTAGATTCTATAATTTCTTTATTCCATCCTTAATGTCTTCTATAACCCAGTCATTTTTTTAAGCAGGGTATTGTTCAGTTTCCAAGTGTTTGATTACTTTTCCCTGCTTTTTCTGTTATTGATTTCTACTTCTATGTCCTTATGGCCAGAGAAGATGTGTTATAATATTTCAATGTTTTGGATTTCGATGAGGCTTGCTTTATGGCCTAATATCTGGTCTATTCTAGAGAATGTTCCATGTACACTAGAAAGGAAAGTATACTTGGCCGCTGTTGGGTGGAGTTTTCTGTATATGTGTATGAGGTCAAGTTGGTTCACTGTGGTATTTAGATCTTCTGTGTCTTTATCTGGTTTCTTTCTGGATGTTCTGTCCTTCACCAAAAGTGGTGTGTTGAAGTCTCCTACTATCATTGTGGGACTGTCTATCTCACTTTTCAATGCCATTAGAGTTTGTTTTATGTATCTTGAAGGCCTGTCATTGGGTGTGTTAATATTTAATATGGTTATATCCTCTTGATATATTGTCCCTTTAATCATTGTATAGTGTCCTTCCTTATCCTCTGTGGTGGATTTAATTTTAAAATCTATTTTACCAGAAATTGATATTGCCACTTCTGCTCTTTTTTGATTGTTTTTTGCTTGATATATTTTGTCCATCTTTTGAGTTTTAGTTTGCTTGTGTCTCTAAGTTCAATGTGTGTCTCTTGTAGGCAGCATATAGACGGATTTTTTTTTTTTTTAATCTATTCTGCCACTCTCTGTCTCTTTATTGGTGCATTTAGTCCATTTACATTCAGCGTAATTATGGAGAGTTATGAATTCAGTGCTCTCCTTTTGATGTTTCGTTTTGTGTGTTGTTGACTGTTTCTTTTTCCCACTTAATTTTTTGTGCTGAGTAGTTTATCTTGCACAGGTGTTTGATTTTTAGGAGCTCCCAGTTATCTGGTTTCTTTTTGGCATTTTTAGTAATGTTTTGTGTACTGTATATGCTGTGTACTGTATTAGGGAACTTAACATTGTCTGTATTTTTTCGTCCATGATCTTTATTTTTTTAGATTTTATATTTAGGTCTTTAATCCATTTTGAGTTAGTTTTTGTTCATGGTGAGAGATATGGGTCTTGTTTCATTTTTTTGCCAATGGATATCCAGTTATGCCAGCACCATTTGTTAAAAAGACTATCTTTTCCCCAATTAACTGACATTGGACCTTTGTCAAGTATCAGCTGCTCATATGTGGATGGATTTATGTCTGGATTCTCAATTCTGTTCCATTGGTCTATTTACCTGTTGTTGTACCAGTACCAGGCTTTTTTAACTAATGTGGTGGTATAATAGGTTCTAAAATCAGGTAGAGTGAGGACTCCCACTTTCTTCTTCTTTTTCGATAATGCTTTACTTATCTGGCATCTCTTGCCCTTCCATATGAAGTTGGTGATTTGTTTCTCCATCTCATTAAAAAATGTCATTGGAATTTGAAATGGAATCTATAGACAGCTTTTGGTAGAATAGACATTTTTACAACGTTAATTCTTCCTATCCATGAGCAAGGTATGTTTTTCCACTTATGTAGGTCTATTGATTTCTTGCAGTAGTGTCTTGTAGTTTTCTATGTATTGGTCTTTTACATCTCTGGTAAGATTTATTTCTAAGTATTTTATCTTCTTGGGGGCTACTATAAATGGCATTGATTTGGTGATTTCCTCTTCAGTGTTCTTTTTATCAGCGTAGAGGAATCCAACTGGTTTTTGTATGTTTATCTTGTATCCAAATGCTCTGCTGAACTCTTCTATTAGTTTCAGTAGGTTTTTTGAGAATTCTTTAGGGTTTTCTGTGTATAATGTCATGTCCTCTGCAAATAGAGATACTTTTACTTCTTCCTTACCCATCTGGATGCCCTTTATTTCTTTACCTATTTGCTCTGGCTAGGACCTCCAGCACAATGTTGAATAAGAGTGGTGATAAAGGGCATCCTTGTCTGCTTCCGGTTCTCAAGGGGAATGCTTTTAGAATCTCTCCATTCAGGATGATGTTGGCTATTGGCTTTGTATAAATGCCCTTTATTATGTTGAGGAATTTTCCTTCTATTCCTATTTTGCTGAGAGTTTTTATCATGAATGGGTGTTGGACTTTGTCAAATGCCTTTTCTGCATCAAGTGATAAAATCATGTGGCTCTTGTCTTTTGTTTTATTTATAAGATGGATTACATTAATTGTTTTTCTAATGTTGAACCATCCCTGCATACCTGGTATGAATCCCACTTGGTCATGGTGAATTATTTTTTGATATGTTGTTGAATTCCTTTAGCTAGAATTTTGTTGAAGATTTTTGCATCTAAGTTCATGAAGGATATAGATCTGTAATTTTTTTTTTTTTTAGTGGTGTCTTTTGCTGGTTTTTGTATCAGGGAGATGCTGGCTTCATAGAATGAGTTTGGGAGTAGTCCACCCTTTTCTATGCTATGAAATATATTCAGTAGTAGTGGTGTCACCTGTTCTCTGAATGTCTGGTAGAACTCTGCAGTGAAGCCGTCAGGGCCAGGGCTTTTTTTTTGTTGGGAGTTTTTTGATTATTTTTTCAATCTCTTCTTTTATTATGGGTTTATTTAGTTGTTCTACCTCTCTTTGTGTTAGTTTAGGTAGGTAGTGTGTTTATAGGAATTCATCCATTTCTTCTAGATTTTCAAATTTGTTAGGGTACAATTTTTCATGGTAATCTGATACGATTCTTTTAATTTCAGTTGGGTCTGTTGTGATATAGCCCAGCTCATTTCTTATTCAGGTAATTGTTTCCTTTCCTGTTTTTTTTTTTTTTTTTTTTTTTTTTTTTTGTTAGTCTGGCCAATGGTTTATCAATTTTGTTAATTTTTTTGAAGAACCAGCTTTTTCATCTTGTTAACTATTTCAATTGTTTTTCTGTTCTCTATTTCATTTAATTCTGCTCTAATTTTTATTATTTGTTCTCTTCTGGTGCCTGAGGGTTTCTTTTGTTGTTCTCTTTCTATGTGTTCAAGTTGTAAGGATAATTCCTTGATTTAGGCTCTTTCTTCTTTTTGTATGTGTGCATTTATTGATATAAATTGACTTCTGAGTACTGTTTTCACTGTGTCTCAAAGGTTATAATTGGAAGTGTTTTCATTCTCTCTGGATTCTATGAATTTTTTTACTCCCTCCTTAATGTCTTCTATAACCTCATCTTTTTTGAGCAGGGTATTGTTCAGTTTCCAAGTATTTGATTTCTTTTCCCTGGTTTTACTCTTATTGAATTCTGCTTTTATGGTCTTATAGTCTGAGAAGATGCTTTGTAATATTTTGATGTTTTGGATTCTGCAAAGGCTTGCTTTATGACCGAATATGCAGTCTATTCTAGAGAATGTTCCATTTGCACTAGAAAAGAAAGTAAACTTTGCAGCTATTGGGTGGAGTGTTCTGTATATGTCTATGAGGTCAAGTTGGTTCATTTTGGTTTTTAGATCTTCCATGTGTGTCTTTTTTGAGCTTCTTAATTGATGTCCTGTCCTTCACTGAAAGTGGTATGTAGATTCTCCTGTTTTAATTGTAGAGCTGTCTATCTCACTTTTCAATGCTGTTAAGAGTTTGTTTTATGTATCTTACAGCCCTGTCATTGGGTGCATAAATATTTAATATGGTTGTATCTTCCTGGTAAATTGTCCCTTTAATCATTATATAGTGTCTTTCTTTATCCTTTGTGATGGATTTAACTTTAAAGTCTATTTTATCAGAAATTAATACTGCATTTCCTGCTCTTTTTTGATTGCTGTTTACTTGATATATTTTTTCCATCCATTGAGTTTTAGCTTGTTTGTGTCTCTAAGTCTGAGGTGTGTCTCGTAGGCAGCACATAGCTGGATTATGTTTTTTATCCAATCTGCAACTGTCTGTCTCTTTATTGGTGCACTTAATCCATTTACATTCAGCGTAATTATAGATTGGTATGAGTTTCGTGCAGTCATTTTGATGCCTTTTTTGTGTGTTGTTGACAGTTTCATTTTTCTTCTTACTTTTTTGTGCTGAGAAGTTTTTCTTTGTAAATTGTGTGTTCCTCTTTTTCATTGTAGTTGAATTTGTTTTTTCTGAGTCTTTATGTTTATCTTGGCTTTTATTCTGAAGTATGGGATTGTTAGACTTCTTTGTGTTTACCATAATATTTACCCGTTTTTCTAAGCATAAATGTAACTTGTATCTCCCTATACCGCATTGGTTTCCTCTCTATATGGAAGATCTCTGCCTCCTGTATTTAGTCCCTCTTTATTGATTATTGTCATCTTTTACATAATGACTTCAGTAATTCCCTGTTTTGAGCTTTTTTTATCATATTTTATTTTTGTGATTTCCCTTTCTGAGTTGATATCAGCATGCTCCGTTACATGTCCTTGTGTTGTGTTGATACCCGATATTATTGATTTTCTAACCAGAGAATTCCCTTTAGTATTTTCTGTAGCTTTGGTTTGGCTTTTGCAAATTCTCTAAGCTTGTGTTTGTCTGTAAATGACTTAATTTCACCTTCATATTTGAGAGACAGTATTGCTGGACATATGATTCTTGGCTGGCATTTTTTCTCCTTCAATGCTCTATATATGTCATCCCATTGCCTTCTTGCCTGCATGGTTTCTGCTGAGTAGTCCATACTTACTGATTCTCCTTTGTAGGTGACTTTTTGTTTATCCCTGGCTGCTCTTAATTTGTCAGTCCAATATTTTCTGTTTATCTTTATTTTGGTAAGTTTGACGATAACATGTCTTGGTGACTTTCTTTTGGGATCTACCTTGTATGGGGTTCAATGAGCATCTTGGATAGATATCCTTTCATCTTTCTTGATGTCAGGGAAGTTTTCTGCCAAAAAATCTTCAACAATTGTCTCTGTATTTTCTGTTATCCCTCCCTGTTCTGGAATTCCAATCACATGCAAGTTATTCTTGATAGAGTCCCACATGATTCTTAGTGTTTCTTCATTTTTTTTAATTTTTTATCTGATTTTTTTCTTCAAATATATTGGTACCAAGTGACTGATCCTCCATCTCCCCAATTCTGTATTCCAATTCCACAAATCTGCTCCTTTGACTTCCCATTGAGTTGTCAAGTTGTGTCATTTTATTGTTAATCTTTTGAATTTCTGAATGCTGTCTCTCTATGGATTCTTGCTGCTTATTAGATTTTTCATTATGTTCTTGAATAATCTTTTTAATTTCCTCAACTGCTTTATCTGTGTGTTCCTTGGCATTTTCTGTACATTGCTTGATTTCATTTCTGTTGTCATCCCTGATGTCTTGAAAAAAAAAAAATAAATTATTTTATTTATTTATTTTGTATTTTTTCAAGAAGCATTCTGTATATTAATCTTTTGTATTCTACGTCTCATCTAGCAATTACAGGAATACATCTTCTTCTGGGAAAGTCCTTGATTCTCTGTTTTGGGAGTTTGTAGAAGCAATCGTGGTCTGCTTCTTTATGTGATTTGATACTGACTGCTGTTTTCAAGCCATCTATAAGTTATTGAAATAATTTATTTTATATTTGCTCACTGTGTCCTACCTTCTTGTTTTGTTTTGTTTCAGTATACCCAGATAGGCTGCAAGAGTGTGCTTACTTGATTATTGGAGCCTTTGAAGCACCAATGTCCTGTTACCAGATGGTTAGAGCTGTTACCAGGTATAGGAGGCTATGAGTCCATTCACTACTAGAGTCGGCTCAGGTATCCTGATAGTTGGTCACCTAGTTTGTGGTGTAGGCTTTCACCTACTATCTTAGAGGAGTAGTGGTGATGGTTGTACGCGCTGGTTTCTGTTAGTGGCAGGGGTCACACTCTGAGGAGGGCAGGGTGCTGACGGCCTTCCCCCAAGTGTCGGTGAGGAAGGAGCATCTCTGTTCTCTAGAGCGCTCCAGGGGGTGGGCTCTGAAGCTGTACCTTAGGCACCCAATGCTTATACCTGTAAAGACTGGTAGGCACCACTACCCTCAGACCCCTTTGAAGGGAGGCTAGGTGGCGTGGATGTAGCCTCAGCCCTCAGGTCCCTGCTTTGGGTAGGTGAGGGCTCTTTTTAATAGGTAGAGTGGTATCAGACCTCCAAAACCTGCCTCTTCACCACATGGCTGAAGCAATTACAGTCAGACCTCTAACAGATTTGCCTTTGCATTATAATAGCCACCTGCTTCCCATGCAGGGGTGAAAGCCAAAGTCTGTGGATCTCTTATGCCTGGACGGAGCCACTTCTGCTCTGATCTTCCAGTTTAGGGGAGTCAGGATAGTATTTTTCCCCTGTTTGTTAATTGCGTCTTTGCCCAGGCCAGGAGACTAGGTCAGAAAAAGCATGACACTTCTATCTCAGGCCCAGGGAATTCAAATGTTAATTAAGCTCTTGGGGCAGAGGGGAGAAGGGATCAGATAGATAGGAGAGAGTACTTTCAGAAGGAGCTATTATATCCATGAGATAAAATAGACAAAATCACTTATTTTGTGTCAAGAGCACTATTCTATCTTAGATTCCAGTGGTTGTGCAGCCTGTGTGTGCTGGCTGGGTCCCCACTGAGGTTGCCTCAGGGGGTTAGGGCTGCGTCCCTTGCTTGCCATATCAGGAAACTGCCATCAGCCCCACTGCATTCACACCAAAGTACAGCACCAAGGAATCGGAGCTGAGGCGCTGTGCGGGCTCAGCATCTTGTCACTGCTTCTGCGTGGTCTCTCACTCTCATCACTCAGATGAATTCCTTAGTTCTGTGTTTTATGGTCAGCGTTGATAGATTGTCATATATGTAATCAATTCACTTGTTTTTTTTGGTCTTTGTTGCAAGAGGTTTCAGTGGAAGCTTCTACCTAGTTAGCCATCTTGGCCCTGCCTCAAATGTGTACACGTTCTTGTGTATACAATGGGAATGATTATGGTTCTGCCTCCAGTTGCCCAGTAGTTTCTTGCCCAGCCTTGTAAAGTTTTACTGTTTGCATTAGCAATTTAGTATTCATCAGCATATCCACAGTAACCCCTATAGATATTCCTGGAGTTCTTTCTCTGTGTAGACCCCCGTCCAGTGTTCTGCTCTACAAATTGTGGCTACTTCTGCCTCTTCAAACTTGTGCTGATCATGTTAACTCTGCCTAACTTGTGCATTTTTCAGATAACTTCATTCATTTCTTTTTTCAAGGATCATGCTTCTGAACTGCCTGTTATCCAGTGACTGAAAATAGTTGTTTCATATACTGAGTCCTTTTTCTACTTGATTATGTTAGGAAAGTAAATCTGGTAGCTCCTATTCCAACATGTCCAAGACAGAAATCACCACTTTAATAATGCTTGGGCCTTTGAAAAACTAATTAAATAAATTAAATACCCTATAATAGTTTTGAGTACTTTTTTAATAGAATTTTCTAAATTTTCATTGTGTTTTGTTCAAAATATTTAGATATCTTTAAACAAATACTCCACAAATTGAATGCCAAAATAACACTTTTGTCAACTTTAAAACAAAGCTAGAAAAAAAAGTGTAATGTATGATTAAAATGAAAGAACTAAGTTTATTATAATATTCAAATTGTGTAAAAGATTAATTTTGAAATTCAGTAATTGCACTTTGTCATATCTCAAATTCTGGAAATAATGTTTTGGTGAGATCTTATTTTTAACTATAAGTATTTCCATTCTAACCTGAATGGAATGCAACTTGTAGCATCTAAATATGGCAATATGTTCAGGTTAATTAACAATAGGCAATTTTTTTGGTAAGTTTTGTCTTGCAAAAATATTTGCAAGAAAAAGCTACAATAATTAGAATCAAAAGAAGAGTACTTACGAAAATAATTAGCTTAAAATATTTAAACATTTCACTATGAAAAAAATTATAATTAGGAATTTTTTATATTTAGTAGATTTAGCTTTGAATTTACCAAGGACCTCAATATCTGTATAGACAGATCTTTCTCAATCAAAAATATTTTGTTTTAAGAAAATACAAACAGATGTCAAAAAACTTCAAAATTTTAAAGAAAACTTTGAAGAAAGCAGGCAGATTTGAAATAAAAACAGAATTATATTAAAAAAATACAAAAATTAGAGCTAGATACTCATATATGGTTAAGAACTGAATAGACTGTGTGAAAATGTACTGAGAATAGTTAAGCTGTTTAAGGTTTTCATTGAGTTTTATTTTTTGAAGTTTAAATTCCACACAGTAAAATGTGCAAATATTAAATACAGTGCTTGGTGACACTTAACAGATGCATACAATCATCTAACAACTGGCTAAATCAAGATAATGCAATATTTCTATCATCTCATGTCTTTTATGTCCTCTCTGGTCCATAGCAGCACCACTTCCCCACAGGACCTATTTCTCTGACGTATAGCTTCATAGATTAATTTGCCTCTACTTTTTCTTCATGAAAATGGGATCACATACCATGTACTCTTTTTTGTCCAGCTCCTTTTTCTTAACTGATGTTTTTTGGAGTTTTTGTTTGTTTGTTTTGGTCTGGGCTTTTAATTGAAAACAAGCTGTCCATTAATATATGATTATACTACAATGTATTTACCCACTTTTATGTTAATATTTTGTAGTGTTTCCAGTTTTTTGATATGTGAACAAAGTTCATACGCACATTGCTGCACAAGTCCTTCTATGGACAAATGGACTAATGTCTTTCAAATATATTTGTAGGAATGGAAACGCTGCACCTTAGTGTCAAAATATTCTTAACTATATAAAAATATTCTGGAGAATTTGTACCACATTACACTCACATCAGTAATATGTATAAAATCCAAGTTCTCCATATTTTTGGTTAACATTTAATATTTTCAGTATTTAAATTATCAAAATTATAAAATTAGATTTTTTTAATTAAAACCTTTCATTTATCAAAAGATACTAGTATGAACTTGAAAATACATGCCACAGTCTGTGATAAAATGCAGAACATATTTCAGACAAAGGACTTGTATCTAGAAAATATAAAGAACTCTTACGTATCAACGATAAGAAGACAAATAATCCACATTAATGGGCAAAAGCATTGAGCAGTTACTTAATAAAATAAATAAATAAATGGTCAATAAGCATATGAATAGTGCTCATAATTAGCAGGAAAAAAAAAACTACAATGAGAAACAAATATACACCTGGATAATTAACATAAACAGGTTTTCAACCGTGCTTAATTTACATAGGTATGTGTTATATTTGTTGTTATGTTGTTAGGTGAAGTTCAGTCAGTTCCAACTCAGTGACAGAATGAAATTTTGCCTGGTCCTGCATCATCCTCGTAATTGTTGATATGTTTGAGCCCCTTGTTGCAGCCACTGTGTCAATCCATCTCATTGAGGGTCTTCCTCTTTTTCTCTAACCATCTATTTTATCAAGCATGATGTTCTCTAGGGATTGGTCTCTCCTGAGAACACATCCAAAGTACATGAGGCAAAGTCTTGCCATCCTCCCTCCTAAAGAACAATCTGGCTGCATTTCTTCGTAGACAGATTTCTTTGTTCTTCTGGCAGTCCACAACATATTCAATGTGTTTCACCAACACCATAAATCAAATGCATCAATTCTTCAGAATTCCTTATTAACTGTCCAGCTTTTGCATGCATGGCAATTGAAAATACCACAGCTTGGGTCAGGTGCACCTTAGTCCTCATAGTGACATCTTTGCTTTTTAACACTTTAAAGAGGTCTTTTGCAGTAGTTTTGCCCAATGCAATATGTCATTTCATTTCTTTACTGCTGCTTCCATGGGCATTGATTGTGGATCCAAATAAAATGAAATCCTTGACAATTTAAATTACTTATTATTTGTAGCTCTTTTAAAAAACCTTCAGAATACAGTCATTTTATAAATCTACCAATATAATAACTGTGTTTATCAATAAGTAAATTAATATTTAACTATTTGAAAAAAAAAATCGCCATCGAGTTGATTCCAACTCATAGTGACCCTACAGGACAGAGTGGAACTGCCCCATAGAGTTTCCAAGGGGTGCCTGATGAATTCCAACTGCTGACTTTTTGGTTAACAGCTGTAGCTCTTAACTGCTACGCTACCAGGGTTTGTCACTTTACAAGACTGCCGTAAGAACATTTTAACATTAGAATGATCTAAGGATTAAAGTGTGTGTAACTGTGACTGGAATTGTAAGCACTTTAAGGTACTCTCTATATTTTACTAGAGTCAGGAGCCCTGGTGACACAGTGGTAAAGTGCTTGACTGCTAACCAAAAGGTCAGCAGTTTGTATTCATCAATCATTGTTTGGAAACCCTATGGCGTAGTTCTACTGTGTCCTATAGCATTGCTATGAGTCAGAATTGACTCGACAGCAATGGGTTTTTTACTCATTGAATTAACAATCAGCACTGGATTCAGCCTCCAATTTGGTTACAGTGTATCTAGTTCTATTTGCCTTCTTAGATGATTCAGCCAACTCTGTCATGAAAAATAGAATATCTGTTAGAGAAGAAAGAAGTGTTCCCTTCCATTTGTTGTGCCTTACTATGCTTATTAGAATCCCTGGATGGTGCAAATGGCTAGTGCACTTTGCTGCTAATAAAAAGGTTGGAGATTCGAGTACATCCAGAGGTACCTAGGAAGAAAGACCTTCTGATCTACTTCTGAAAAATCAGCTGTCGAAAACCCTGTGGAGCACAAATCTATTCTGACACACATGGGGTCATTATGAGTTGGAATAAATTCGACAGCAACTGGTTTTTTATCATGCTTACCATTGCTTCTATGTGCATCTACTCCTGAATGCTGTTGATTTTATTAAATCTAGTTAGACTAGAAAGCTTTTCTTGGAGCAGTATCCACAAATATCTAGGAAGTTGGTCAGTTTTCAATGACCTATACCTATGTCTCCTCTGTGTAATTTTCATGGTATCAGCCTATTGTCTGTCTTGTTTCCAACTACACTACAGTAGTCAAAGACCTTGAAAATACCATTTCACTTTTTATGAATATAAGATTTTCCTTCCATTATTATATTTCTTTGATCATTTTAGTTTGGTTTACATTGGTCAATTGTGGATAAAATGTCTTTATTCATATGATTTTTTTTTGTTTATGATTTTCTTTTAATATCCTTCATTGTTTAATTAGTGTTTATGAGTCTTTTTGACATTATTCTTCATTTTGGTGAGTAGATTTTATTTTCTTTATGTTACTCTGAAATTCACCTTTATCTTCCTAAGTTTAAAACAGCCTGTTACACCTTGATGTTGCTTTGACTTCCTCTCTATATGGAAGTTCTATAACTACATCATTTATTCTCCCTTTCAGTTGTGAAGTTGTTGTCATTTACAGATTGACATTTCTGGTTCCCTGTTGTCAGTTTTGCAGATTTATTTTACTTTCGCGACTTCTTTCACTGGGTGATGCTGTCGAGTGTCTTAATCTCAGGTTGTTGTCTGATGTCATTGGCTCTCTGTCTGAAGGACTTCCGTTAATATTTCTTGTAAGTTTGGTCTTTTTTTTTTTTAACAAACTCTTTAATTTCTGTTTTTCTTGGAATGTCCTAGTTTTGCCATTGTATTTCAAAGACAATTTTGCTGGATATATGATTCTTGGTTAGCAATCATTTTCTTTCAGGGTTTCATATATGTCATCCCATTGCCTTCTTGCCTGCATGATTTCTGCCAAGATATCAGTATACAGTCTTATTGGTGCCCCTTTGTAGGTGATATTTCATTTTTCACTAGCTCTTCTCAGAATTCTTTATCTTTGGATTTGGAAAGTTTGATTATAATATGCCTTGCTGACTTTCTTTTAGGTTCTATTCTGTATGGGGTTCATTGAGTCTTGGATGGAAATCTTTTTTTGTGTGGTATGAGGGACATTTTCTGCCAATAAATCTTCAAAAATTCTCTTTGTGCTTTTTTCCCCTCCTCTTCTGGAGTTCCTATTAATGTACATTATTTTTTCAGGTAGTTTCTCACATAACTCATGCTTTCTTCATTCCTTCTGATTATTTCTCAATTTAGTATCAAGGTGTTTGTCCTCTATTTCACTGATTCTTTCTTACATTGATTCAATTTTAGTTCTATACCCTTCCATTGAGTTATCTACTTCTAATAGTTTATTGTTAATCTTCTGGATTTCTAGTTGCTGTTTTTTGTATGGTTTCTAGATGTCATTTTGTTCTTGTATTTTTTTTCCTGAATTCTTCAGGGTTTTGTTTGTGTTTTCCTTGATCACTTTGAGGATTCTATACATAAGTCTTTTGGATTCCTTATCAGGAAGATCTATTACCATTTCTTCCTCAGGAAGGTTTTCTTCCCCTTTGTTTATTCACTTGTTTGTGTCTTCTTATCCTGTTTCATCATGATTTGTTATTGTCTAACAACTTCAAAGCATTATTTATTTATGTATTCCTTTACTGTTTGTATGTATGTTTTGACTGATTTTTTTTTTTTTTGCTTTGACGTATCCCAAGCTCTAATTCCTTTCTTTCTCATTAGAATGTCTTTCTTCCTCTGTATTATTTTAATTGTTGTTGCTTTGTGGCTCTGGTCTAGGTGTGATTTTGGTGGTGTCTATTGGCTGGGCATGATTTCCTATCATTATTGTGTATGGTGGGTCCAACTCACGTGCTAGTCCTTTGTGGTTAGTCTTGTATATCTGGATTGAGTGGAGGTAGGAGAGCAGGTTCTTTCCCTGATATTAGCTTATAAGTGTTAGGTGGTCAGAGTCCCTCCACAGCCCTTGTTTCACCATGGGGAACTTCGGGGTTGGTGCTAGCAGTTCATGCATTCTCCAAAAGTCAGAGCAGGGTATTTCCATATCTGCTGTGAGACAGTGTTACCCAAATGATGGGGTAGGCCTATTGTGCATGCACTAACTGGTATCTCAGCAGGTGGTGGGTATCAAGGGGTTTCAGTACAAGTGCAAACGTCCTACAGGAACTGTTTTGGTATGGGATGTGTGATGTTGCAGCCAGGCAGACATTGAATGTGGGCACTAGGATCTCAGTCTGTCATTTGGAAGAGGTGCAGATGGCACCTTTCAAGATGTGACTGGCATTGCTGATAAGGAAATGTGTCTGGCCAGTCACTGGGGTGTGATGGCAGAGAGCACTCTTGCCAGCTGCTGGGTTGGGCATTGTATGTGCACATCTCCAGTTGCTGGGTGGTCTGCATGAGGGTACACAGGTCACCGGTCACCAGGAGGGTCAGCCAGGCTTGTGCACAAAAGTGCAAGTTATTTGTACCTCAGGGAAGGTGTGGTAGGAAAGGCCAGGCTTTGGCATGCAGGTGCAAATGCCTACAACTCGGGGAGGAAATGGTGGGCATGGCCCCCTGTACTTCAGGAATGGGTGGTGGGTGTAGTTAGACTTGCATTCATCAGCCAGGGTCTCCTGCATATCGGGCAGGGGGTGGTGGACATGGCTAGGCTTGTGCCCTTCAGTGCAGGCTTCTTGCACCTCATGAAGGTGTAATCGGCATGACCAGCTTACTTACACATATCAGCCACGGACTACTATGTCTCAGTGAGAGGTTGGTAAGCATGGCCAGGGTTGCCAGAGTCTGCATGGGCCTCTTGAGCCTCAGGGAGGAAGTAGCATGGCCAGGATTATGTCCTTCAGTGCTCGCCTGCTGCTCCTCAGAGAAGGGTATTGGCCGTGACTGGGCTTGCCTACATCAGTTAGGGCCTCCTGCATCTCAAGGAAGGGGTGGTAGACACGGCTGGACTTGCAAACCCAAATTCAATCAGCCTGTGCCTCCAGAAGAGGGTGGTGAGAAGGCGCTGGGGTTGCATGCCTTAGCTCAGTCCATCTGTGCCTCAGGGCACACGCTAATGCAGATGTCAGGTGAGGTTACTGCTTGCACAAGATCAGTTCTGGGGGCAGGGCTCTAGCTGTTACTCTGTGGGTTGACTTTTCACTGGGTAGCTCCTGTATAAATGGCTGAGTGCCTCAACCAACAAGCAGTCTCTGCACTAATATCTAGCTGTTCTCCCTTCTTGTACTCACCAGAGGGATTGGAACTGTCACCCACCCATCTGTTTCTCCCCTTTGCTCCCCTGCAATTATGTACTCCCTGTCTATACTTTCTTCTTCTCTAAGGCTCAGATGACTCAGTCTCTTTTGCTTGCTCTAGAGCCAATTCCCTGTGGTTCCCTTGTTTCAAAGCTATACTAGTTCTGCGTTTCCCCCCAGATGTGCCCCATCCTTGGCTGCATCCTGCCGACCTTGTTCTTTCTTTCTGGGGCTGTTTGCATAGAATCTCTGCCACCAGCTGTGCCTTCTCTGTGGTTGCTTTCCTGAGTTCCTCATTCCAGGTCATTGTTCAGTACTGTCCAAAAATGACCATGCTGCTCCATGCTGGCAGGCAAGGCAAAGTCGATCAGTGAATCTCTGTATTCCTGCTGGCCTCCTTTTGTTTCTCCTTACAATCAGTGCTCTGTCTGTTTCTTCAACTCTTTGTTTAACGTTCTGGGATCTGAGGTCATTTTTTGCATCTAATTTACGTAGTTTCTCAAGTTTTTATTGTCGGGGGTTATTATAGTGTGTGTATCTAAGGCACCATATTGTCATATGATTTTTTTTTTAAAGAAATCATATGAAATTCTTGCAGTTTATTTATTAAAAAAAACGTTTCTCTAAATATGCAATTTTCTTTCGTAGTGAAATCTAATATTAATGGACTTTAATATTAGTTCTATATAGAGGCAGTTGTTCAGACAGAACAAGGGATACTGATTGGTTTTAAGTCAGGAAAGGTATGCGTCAGTGTTGTATTCTTTCACCATATCTATTCGATCTGTATGCTGAGCAAATAATACAAGAAGTTGGACTATATGAAGAAGAAGGGGGCATCAGGATTGGAGGAAGACTCATTAACAACCTGTGTTATGCAGATGACACAACCTGCTTGCTGAATGTGAAGAGGACTTGAAACACTTACTAATGAAGGTCAAAGACCAGGGCCCTCAGTATGGATTGCACCTGAACATAAAGAAAACAAAAATCCTCATAACTGGACCAATTAGCAATATCATGATAAATGGAGAAAAGATTGAAATTGTCAAGGGTTTCATTTTACTTGGATCCACAATCAACAGCCATTGAAGCAGCAGTCAAGAAATCAAAAGATGCATTGCATTGGGTAAATCTGCTGCAAAGGACCTCTTTAAAGTGTTGAAAAGAAAAGATGTCACCTCGAAGACTACGGTGTGCCTAACCCAAGCCATGGTATTTTCAATCGCATCACATGCATGTGAAAGCTGGACAATGAATAAGGAAGACCGAAGAATGGATGCCTTTGAATTGTGGTGTTGGAGAAGAATATTGAATATACCATGGGCTGCCAAAAGAACAAACAAATCTGTCTTAGAAGAAGTACAACCAGAATACTCCTTAGAAGCAAGGATGGCAAGGCTGTGTTTTACATACTGTGGACATGTTGTCAGGAGGGATCAATGCCTGAAGAAGGACATCATGCTTGGCAGAGTACAAGGTCAGTGGAGAAGAGGGAGACCCTCAATGAGGTGGATTGACGCAGTGGCTGCAACAATGAGCTCAAGCATAACGATTCTAAGGACGGCTCAGGACCAGGCAGTGTTTCTTTCTGTTGTGCATAGGGTCACTATGAGTTGGAACCAACTCGACAGCACCTAACAACAACAACACCACAATGTTAGTTCTAAATTTCTGTTATTTTTGTTGTCTTTTCATGTCTGGATGCAAGCACTAAGGGAATAGCTATATGGAATCAAATGCTAGTAATGGCTAGTTAAATTTATATCAGTGGCCTTCTTTTTGAACAAACAAAATGGGAATTTCCAAGCAAATACTTGTGTAGGAATGTAGAAACTCCTTCAGTTCTTTTTAACTCAGTACAAGACCATTTATTATTTTACTTGGATCTGATATGAACAATGTTTTAACTCACTGTAGTTTTGTTTTAAAAAGTCCATATTTTATATGCTTCATTTCTCAGTCCCTATCTATTTTATCTTTGAATTTAATTTTCTACTTTTTCTCAGTCTTGCAGTGTTAGTCAATGCTTTATAAAAGCCTTTAGAATTTAATCATAACAATGGTGAAAAAGTAGTAGCATTATTATAAACATTTTATACGTTAATAAAGGAAACCCGTCTGAACACTAGATGTAACACTGACCTATCAATAATACCTCATTAAAGAGTCAGAGATAACCAACCATTTGTTTTTTATTGCTTTGCTTTTTTGTTTTGACTTCAGTATTAGTACTTTGACCTCTCTTCTTTCAATATTTCTGCACTGATTTTTTTTTCATATATTTTATTATATTTGAAATAGGACATTTTTCCCCAAATTAACTTTAAGCTAATAGATTTCAATATGTTCACCTTATGGAGATGCTGCCTTGTCCTTCTTATTTGAGAATCAGAATCTAAGCTCTGTGTATTTAATTGGCAAACTTTGACAAGATACAAAGGTTATTTTTGTCTACTTTTATTTTCATGTGCTTGGCATACTCTTTGAAACCTCTCAAAAACAAAATTTGTGAAATCTAGCAATCTGTGTGATTTAAAGTTCAGATACCACTTAATACTAAAATATTAGATTTACCTTGATATTTTAATTGCTTTTAACTCACCTAAATCAAATGGATTGTGAAATGTAAGAATTTCTAAAATAAACACAAAATAGTTTCATAAGATGGCCCAAAATAAGCTTTCCTTATTTGGCTATTAATTTTTGCCCTGGACCCTTTCCAATTAGACCAAAAAAACCCAAAAACCAAACCAGCTGCTGTGGAGTTGATTCTGACTCATAGTGACCCTATAGGACAGAGTAGAACTGCCCCATAGAGTTTCCAAGGAGCACCTAGTGGATTCGAACTGACAACCCTTTAGTTAGCAGCCGTAGCACTTAACCTCTATGCCACCATTGAAATTGGTTTTTGTTAAGAATATGATAGTGATTCCCAATTTGCAAATATGTGTTTGCTATAAAAGAAAAGAAATTCCTGGGTGGCACAAATGTTTACACATTCAACTACTAGCCAAAAATGCTAGCAGTTAGAACCCAACCAGAAGTTAGGCCTGGTGATGTTTTCTGAAAGCTCACAGCCTTGAAAACCCTATGAAGCAGTTCTGCTCTGCACACACGGGATCACCCTAAGTTGGAATGGACTCTGTGGCAACTAACAGCAACAGCAAACAAACAATATACAATATCAAATTATTCAAAATAATTAACATGCATATCAGAGAAAATTAACATACGTAAGTCATAAAAAGCCCATTTCAATCATTTGTATCTCCTCTTGCCTGACAAAGCTTGTTCAACTAGTGAGATTGATAACGGTTTTGTTGTTGTTGTTTTTAACTCTCCATGCTTTTCACGAGGAGTTGCATTAATACATGTAGAATTCTGTCCTCTGGAAATTTTAAAGTTAGCGTTATTTGGGGGTCAAACAAACAAGACAATTCCAATTTGCAAAATGAGGAAATTAAAACCCATAAAAATATATTATTTTTATCCAAGGACTCTGGAGAAAGCAGAATTTATGGTCTTTCAGATTCCAGTGGGCTAGTTAGCCATAGTGTGGCCTTCATGGGATGTGAATCATTGCTATGTAGCTTCTAAAACCAGAAGATGATAACTGATTAATATATAAAAAGAAATAGTAATGTACTGTCAATTTCTAGACCAGAAGGCAGCCAGAAGCTTTGGCAGTGCATTCCCTGTAGGAAAATCACTGACCTGATTTCCAGAGTCACTGATTCTGTTGTCGTTATTGTTGTGCGAGTGTGTGAGGATGTGTGAATGACTTTCATTTGTTTAGAGACAAGAATAGTTTCAAAATATACCCAAATGAGGAATGGTGTACAAATTGATTTTATCTGCTCTCATTAGTGGTGGAATATGCTGACAAATTATTTACACTTCTCACTGTATCGGCAATGTGAATGTTGGAATGATAGAAAACAAATTCTTATACAGCCTTTGTATCAGTTATATATTCAAAGTAAGAAACTTGGTGTTTAATGTTTAAAAGGATTCTTAAAATATTAAGTAGGGATATTATTCTGATTAATTAAATGAGAATTAAAGCTAAAAAATAAAGGTCTACTGCCTGCAATTGTCTAACAAGTCTGATCATGAATAACATTTTTCAGCAAAATGATGGCCATCAGGATTTTTTTTTTTTCAAATACTATAGTTTTATTTTTTATTTCTCTGAGAATGTATTCGGGTCACAAGTAGAAAAGTGTTTATCATTCAGGCAACTTGCAGCACTTTGTGAAGGAAAATGAAAGGGAGGGACTCAGTTTTTAACAAAGCAGTTTCTAATAAGCTCTGCTTTTTATTTGTCCTTGGTCAGGATCAGAATATTAAAGACCTGGAAGATGGATCTTTTTGTACTTTAGTGTTTCTGAAGGGTGCTTTAAGGGATTCTTTTATTACAACCACTATTTAAGCAGCATGTGATTTCCTATTCTCTTGTGTTATTTGGATCAGAAGCATTTTACTGGCATTTTTATTCTTGAAGGACATTGGTTTCAACAATTTGTTATTTCCTGTTTAAATGGCTATCATACTCACAGTTTAGGTAAAGAAGAAGTTGGGGTAAAACAGAGGAACTGTAAAGTGGGGGAAATATTAATATTTGTTATTTAAATTTGATTTTTCTCCAAAAATCTACACATCCTTGATATTTTCCTTGATATATTTTTTCAGCCATAAATCCCTGAAGTTAGTGATGTACTACAGTTTTAAAACCATTATATAGTCAATTAAAAAACAAACAAAAACAAACCCATTCCTGTCGAGTCATTCTGAGTCATGGCAACCTTGTAGGACAGAGCAGAACTGCCCGCATAGGGTTTCCAAAGAGCACCTGATGGATTTGAACTACTGACCTTTTGGTTAACAGCCATAGCACTAGGCCACCAGGGTTTCCATATAGTCAATAAAGTGATTATTAAATACCTGTTGTGTCACAGGACTGAGCTATGTTCAGAGAGGCTATAACATGGAATTTAATAATAATGAATTAATCGGGAAAGGCACTGTAGTAGATACTGTGCGTATGTGAGTCCCTTTAAAAATACCACTTAGGAGAGCATTTTCACTAGCCTGGAGGAATTGCTCTCCATTTTTTAGTGATGAAAGAGAACAAGTGTAAACTGTAACCCAAGGGAACACTCTAACATATTTATGTGAACAGCATGAATATGTTCCTCCCATTCATTCTTGCTTAAGAGAGGTTGTTCCAAATTCTGAATGTTATATAGAACTGTGGGCAAAGTCCATTTCTGCAAGACATAAACAAACTGTTAGGCATTTAATCCAATAATTCATGAAATTGATCTCCAATATATTTCACAAAAGCTTATTTCCACACTAGACAATTTTCACCATTAATACTGTTCTTTATTCAAATTATAAAGAATACCTGTTGCCATCAAGTCAATTCTGACACATAGTGACCCTAAAGGACAGGACAGAATTGCCCCATAGGGCTTCCAAGGCTGTAAACTTTATGAAAGCATACTGCCATATCTTTCTCCTGTGGAGTGGCTGGTGGGCTCAAACCACGGGCCTTTCCTTTAGCAGCCAAATGCTTAACCACGGATTAAATATAAGTGCAGATTTTGAGTAGCTGTGAACTTAATTGTATGAATGACTCACACAATTTTTATTATGTAATATTTTCATTAAAATTTATTTTATAATAAATTTTCCAATGTCATACTAGTTTTTTAATTAATAATGAAAGTTATAGGCATGGGTGAATGTTCTTTAATTTATGCTGACTGTACTATAGATTATAAACTGGAGGTTTGATAGAAAAATCTGTTTCCAAGTATGTGTACTTATACGATTAAACTTCCAAATTAATGTGTAAGTATATTTTTCATTACAAAATTGAATATGTCCTATAACTACATTAGAACACTGAACCAATACTGTGGTATATCAAAAGAAGATATTTTTTGAATCCCCTAACCATGTTAATGGAGCCATGGTGGAGCAGTGGTTAAAAGCTCAGGCTGTTAACCAAAAAGGTGGCAGTTGGAATCCACCAGCCACTCCTTGGAAACTCTATGGGGCAGTTCTACTCATCCAGTAAGGTTGCTATGGGTTGGAACTGACTGGACAGCAATAGGTTTGGGGTTTTAACTGTGTTAGTATTTACTTTGTTAATATTTACCAAATGCTTATCATAATTTTGCAGTGCGGTGGGATTTTTAGGAAACTAATTGCAAACACTAGGACACAAATATTGGATAAATTAATACAGGTGATCTCCAATTTATGGCCTATTTGAGTTACAAGGAACCATACTTATGATCTATCTTTTTTTGTGTGTGTATCTTATTACTAGTGATATGCACCACATACAGTGTTGTAGCGCTTAATTTGCTGATGTTAGTTTTTTTAATAAACTAAATCAGGGGCTTCAATTGCTTGCAGACATGGATACAAAAACTGATCACTTTGCTGAAGTAGATAGGCAGATTCAGGAAGATAAGGTTTATGAAGAAAAAAAGAAAAGGCACTTACAGGCAGTTCTCACTAATTTTCTGATTAGAAATGTCATCCCCATTTCCAAAGGTAATCCAGATGATCCAGAACCTTCCACAAGTGGAGTTATTACCACAACTGACAAAATGCCAAAGTCATCTCTTCTTCACTGCCAAGATAAATTTTTAAGATTTGTGTATTTTTTACATATATATGTACATATTAAAATACATCTGTAAGTTTATATGTAATGTTTCCAAGCCCCAAAGACAAATAAAGATCAGATTTATAAAGACACTGATAATAAAAGGCAATAATAACAAAAACTTAAAAAAAAAAATGTGTTCAACTTGTATCAGAAACCACTTACAACGGAGTCACCCAAACAGAATCCTGTCTATTGTGACAACTTTCACAGGTCTCAAACAGGATACCAGACTTTGGTGGACCGTGGTCGGAATGGACTATTATCTCTGTATAATTCCTGTACCCTGACCAATTTCAGTTCATAATTTACAGTGCCTCCCAATGACAATCCATGTGGGAAACTAGACACTAAGCAAAGATTTAAATTGTCACTTGAGTGACTTGAAATTGTTACTAAGAATCCAAGAGGAGTTATGTCTTCGCTCTACTTCAGATAAATTTGGAATGAAAACTTAATTATGTGTTTAGTGTTTAAGAAATATCAATCAATTTATACAAGAGAGGAGTAAGAAGATAAAAAAAAAAAATCTTTATTTTATTTTATTTTTTTTTAAATATCCATTAATGCCATGTGTTAGATTTTCTTCTATGTGGTTAATCTTAGGAAACTATAGGGTAAAAAAAGGAGTACACACAACTTGGATAACGCAAAGGTCTTCAAAAATGTCTAAAATGATGGTTCTCAAAATTGTGTGTAAGTCACAGTATGATCTTCAGTGTTTATCAGTAATGGATGACACGTTTAAATACCAAATCCTAGTAGCACAGTCAGAAAGAGTACATGAAAATATGAATTGAAAAAAGCTTTTGTGTTTTTCCTTAATTCCAAATTGTAAATCCCTTTCTTTTAGGGAGCTGATTACATTCACTCATTGTTTTTTAACTTCCAGTGTTGCTGTAGGAAAGTACAATGTTTTGCTGAGTTATTTTCCTAAAAAGGTTAACTGTTTTGTTTTGCTCTACACCTCCACCTTTTGATGCTTTCAAATCTTATTTTATTCTCTAGTATTCTGCACATCTATATTGGTTCTTTTTCATTTATTATGAAAGTGGGCCTAAAGACACATGTTCTTTTCTGGGGTAATATTTTTGAACTCTTTCTCATGCCATTTCATAGCTGCTTTGTCTTATGTTGATACTACTTTTTCAGAACACGTACATTTCATTTACTCAAACAAATATTATTTAGAATTCATCACCTATATAGTTAATGGGGATATGGTGATTACACAAGGCAAACAAAGTTTTTACCCTTACAGAACCAACATTTTGCAGAAGGAGAAAAACAATAAATACATGATATAATGTGAAGAAAGAATTATCTCTATGAATACAATAAAAATACAAAAGTGAGAGAAATTCCCTCAGGTGCTGTTTTAGATTAAGATGTCAGGAAAGTTAACTAGAATTCTGAATGAAGTGACAAAGTGAGAATGAAAATAAAAGAAGGGAGGAATTTTAACGAAAGACCAACTACAAAGAGCTCTAGGCAGGAAGTCTTGGGGATGTTAAAAAACAGTCAGGAGGCAAAGAAGTAATTCATGAAGGCATGGAAAGTAAAAGTATTAAGAAATGAGATCAATGATGTCAGCAAATTATCCAAGGTATTCATAATGTCAGATCGTATAGACAATGATAAAACATCTGAATTATATATTATGAGGAGTTCCTGGGAGGTGCAAACAGTTAACGCTATAGCTGCTAACTGAAAGGCTGGAAGTTCAAGTCCACCCAGACGCACCTCGGAAGCAAGTCCTGGATATCTGTTGTGTTGTTTGTTGTTAGGTGCCATTGAGTCAGTTACAACTCATAGAGACTCTATGTACAACAGAATAAAACACTGCCCGGTCCTGCACCAGCCTCATAATCATTGATATGTTTGAGCCCATTGTTGCAACCATGATGTCAATCCATCTCATTGAGGGTCTTCTTTTTTTTTTTTTTTCACCGATTCTTTTCCAGGGACTGGTACCTCCTGATAACATGTGCAAAATATGTGAGATGAAGTATCACCATTCTTACTTCTAAGGACCATTATGGTTGTACTTTTTCCAAGAAAAATTTGCTCATTCTTCTGGCAGTCCATGGTATATTCAATATTCTTCGCCAATACCACAGTTAAAAGCCTTCAATTTTTCTTTGGTATTACTTATTCATTATCCAGCTTTCACACGCATATGAGGCAATTGAAAATCCCATGGCTTGGGTCAGGCTCATCTTAGTCCTCAAAGTGACATCTTTGCTTTTAACACATTAAAGAGCTCTTTTGCAGCAAATTTGCCCAAGGCAGCATGTCATTTGATTTCTGGACTGCTGCTTCCAAAGGTGTTGATTGCGGATACAAATAAAATGAAATCCTTGACATCTTCAATATTTTCTCAATTAATTGTGATGTTGCTAATTGGTCCAGTTGTAAAGATTTGTGTTTTCTTTATGTTGAGGCGTAATCCATACTGAAGGCTGTAGTCTTTGATCTTCATCAGTAAGTGCTTCAAGTCCTCTTCACTTTTAGCAAGATTGTGTCATCTGCATAACGCAGGTTGTTAATTATTCTTCCTCCAATCCTGATGCCATTTCTTCTTCATATATTCCAGCTTCTCAGATTATTTGCTTAGCATACAGATTGAATAGGTGTGGTGATAGTTTACAACCCTGACACACACCTTTCTTGACTTTAAACCACACGGTATCCAATTTTTCTGTTAGAATGACTGCCTCTCGGTCTATGTACAGGTTCCTCATGAGCACAATTATTTTGGAATTTCCATTCTTTGCAGTGTTATCCATAATTTGTTATGATCCACACAGTCAAATGCTTTTGCATAGTCAATAAAACACAAATAAACATCTTTCTGGTATTCTCTGCTCTCAGCCAGGATCCATCTGACATAAGCAATGATATCCCTCATTTCAAATTCTCTTCTGAATCCCACTTGAATTTCTGGCAGTTCCCTGTCAACACACTGTTGCAACCATTTTTGAATGATCTTCAGCAAAATTTTACTTGTGTGTGGTATTTATGATATTGTGGTAATTTCTGCATTCAGTGGGATCACCTTTCTTTGGAATAGTCATAAATATGGATCTCTTCCAGTTGGTTGGTCACGTACCTGTTCTCCAAACTTCTTGGAACAGATGACTGAGTACTGCCAGTGCTGCATCCATTTGTTGAAACATCTCAATTGGTATTCTGTTAATTCCTGGAGCCTTGTTTTTCACCAATGCTTTCAATGCAGCTTAGAATTCCTCCTTCAGTACCATCGGTGCTAGAACATATGCCACCTCCTGAAATGGTTGAACACTGACCAGTTCTTTTAGGTACAGTGGTTCTATGTATTACTTCCATCTTCTTTTAATGCTTCCTGCATCATTCAATATTATGCCCATAGAATCCTTCAAAACTGCAACTTTTGGCTTAAATTTTTCTATTATTTCTTCAGCTTGAGAAATGCTGAGTGTGTTTTTCCCTTTTGAGTTTCTAACTCCAGGTCTTTGCATACTTTATCATAATACTTTACTTTGGCTTCTCCAGCTGCCCTTTGAAATCATCTGTACAGCTCTTTTACTTCATCATTTCTTCCTTTCGCTTTAACTACTTGACATTCAAGAGCAACTTTCAGAGTCTCTTCGGACGTCCACTTTGGCCTTTTCTTTCTTTCCTCTTTTTAATGACCTTCAGTTTTCTTCACGTATGATGTTCTTGATGTCATTCCACAACTCGTCTGGTCTTTGGTCATTAGTGTTCAATGCATCAAATCTATTGTTGAGACAGTCTCTAAATTCAGGTGGGATATACTAAAGGTTGTACTTTGGCTTTCTTGTGCTTGTTCTCATTTTCTTCAGCTTCAACTTGAACTTGCATATGAGCAATTGAAGGTCTGTTCCACAGACAGATCCTGGCCTTGTTCTGACTAATGATATTGAGCTAGATATCTACTTCTGAAAAATCAGCCATTGAAAACCCTGTGGAGCACAGTTCTACTCTAACACACATGATGTTGCTATGAGTCAAAATTTACTTCATGGCAACTGAAAAATGATGACAAGCAATCAGAATATTGAGGACAATGATGTGACATCACTTGGATAATATATACATTAGGGCAAAAAGAGTGTTAATGGAGAGATCAATTAAAAGGCAAGAAGTGATCATATTCCCAATTTTGAAAGCAGAGTCATGGGGATTTGCCAAAAGATTAAATATAGAATCACCCTTTGACTTGAACTGAATGAATATTTGAAAATTTAGAAGTTGTATACTCTCATTTCAGCTCCTAATCTTGTCATCTTTTCCCAAGTATTTTCCAGTTCATTGTCTCTTTACTTTTGGGGAGATTTCCTTGAGTTTATCTACTAACCTTTTACTTGTTTTGTTAAATTTTTGCTATAATATATTCCAATGTTAGCAACTTGTTACTCCTCTGTGAATGCAATATTTTATCATTTTAAGGATATCTCAATGTATGTGTATGTGTGTGTCTGTATGTGTGTGTGCACATTCACCTGTTAATTTTCTATTCCATGCAGGATTTTTTGTTTTTGCTTTCTCTGTGTTATTTCTTCTTCTTTTTTTTTTTTTTTTTATAGACTTCATGTTAGTTCTTGATTTATAGAAAAAGTGTTCATTAAGTGCACAAAATTTCCATATCTCCCTCTCTACCCTGTACACAGTTCCTCCTATTATTGACATATTGCATTAGTGTGTGTCATGGGTTGAATTGTGTCTCCCCCCAAAATATGTGTCAACTTGGTTAGGCCATGATTCCCAGTATTGTTTGGCTGTCCTCCATTTTGTGATTGTAATTTTCTGTTAAGAGGATGAGGGTAGGATTGTAACACTGCCCTTACTAAGGTCACCTCCCTGATCCAAGTTAAAGGGAGTTTCCTGGGGTGTGGTCCACACCACCTTTTATCTCTCAAGAGATAAAAAGGAAAGGGAAGTAAGCAGAGAGGTGGGGACCTCATATCACCCAAAAAGCAGCTCCAGGAACAGAGCATGTCCTTTGGACATGGGGTCAGTCCCTGTGCCTGAGAAGCTCCTTGACCAGGGGAAGATTGAGGACAAGGATCTTCCTCCAGATCTTACAGAGAGAGAAAGCCTTGCCCTGGAGCTGATGCCCTGAATTTGGGCTTGTAACCTACTACAATGTGAGAAAATAAATTTCCCTTCGTTAAAGCCATCCCCCTGTTGTATTTTTGTTGTGGCAGCACTAAATGACTAAGACAGTGCAACATATCTGTTAAAATATGATGAATCAGTACTGATACATTATTATTAACTAAAATCCGTAGTTTGAAAACACAACTGCTTGGTTTAGGCAAAACTTAGTCCTTAAAGTGACAAATTTGCTTTTTAACACTTTAAAGAGATCTTGACACCTTTGAATTATGGTGTTGGTGAAGAATATTGAATATACCACGGACTGCCAGAAGAACAAACAAATCTGTCTCGGAAAAAATACAGCCAGAATACTCCTTAGAAGCAAGGATGGCAAGACTTTGTCTCACATATTTTGAACGTGTTACCAGGAGGGACCAATCCCTGGAGAAGGACATCATGCTTGGTAGAGTAGAGGGCCAGCGAAAAAGAGGAAGTCTTTCAATGAAATAGACTGACAGAGTGGCTGCAACAACGGGCTCAAGCAAACGATTGTGAGGATGGCGCAGGACCAGGCAGTGTTTCATTCTGTTGTACATAGGGTCACTATGACTCAGAATTGACTCAGTGACATCTAAGAACAACCCTAGCTTATGCTAGGGTTGACTATGATGTACATTCCTGTGGGTTTTGACAAATACATAATATTATACACACCATTAAAGTACAAGGAGCCCACCCTGGTGACACAGTTGTTAAGAGCTAGGTTGCTAACCAAAAGCTTGGCAGTTCGAATCTACCAGTTGCTCTCTGAAAACCCTATGGAGCAGTTCTACTCTGTCCTATAGGGTCGCTATGAGTCAGAATTTACTCAAGGGCAACGCATTTGAATTTGTTTTGTTGTTGTTATCACAGTATAACACAGAATAATTTCACTGCCCTAAAAATGCCCTCCACTTCTCCTATCAATCTCTTTTCCCCTCCCTCTAAACCCCTGACAACCACTGGTCTATTTAATGTCTCTATAGTTTTTCTTTTTTCAGAGTGTCGGATGCATACAATATGTAGCATTTTCAGACTGATTCCTTCCATTTAGCAATATGAATTTTAGGTTCTTCCATTTCTTTACATAGCTTGATAGCTCTTTTCTTTTATCACTGAATAATACTCTATTGTATGGATGTACCACTGTTTGTTTATCCGTTTACCCATTGAAGGACATCTTGGTTACTTTCAACTTTTTGACAATTATGAATAAAGCTGCTATAAACATTATTTGCAGGTTTTTTATGTCGACATAAGTTTTCAGTAAACTTGGGTAAATATCTAGGAACATGATTTCTGGATCATATGGTAAGTCTATGTTTAGCTTTGAAAGAAATTGCCAAGCTGACTTCTAAGTGGCTGTATCATGTTGCATACCCACTAGCAACGAATGAGATTTCCTATTGCTTCACATAATCACTAGCATTAGGTGTTGTCAGAGTTTTGGGCTTTAGCCATGCTAAATTGTATAGTCATGTCTCCTTGTTTTACTTTGTATTTCCATAATGCTAAATGATGCTGTGTATTTTTTCTTATGCTTATTGTCCACCTGCCTATCTTCTTTGGTGAAATGATTATTCAAATCTTTTGCCCATTTTGTAATTGGGTTTTTGTTTTCTTACTGTTGAATAATAAGGGCAGTTCTACTCTGTCCTATAGGGTTGCTATGAGTTGAAATCAATTCAAAGGCGATGGGTTTGGTTTTGGTTCTGCATATTTTATATACAAGTCCATTATTGGAGACATATTTTGCAGATATTTAGCCCAGTCTATGGCATGTCTTTTCATTTCCTGAACACTGACTTTCAAAAAGCAAAATTCCAAGGTGATGTAGATTTTCTCCTATGTTACCTTATAGAAGTTGCACAGTTTGGTGTCTCTCATTTAGATCTATGATCCATTACGTGCAATATGTAAGGCCAGTCTCTAGATTCTTTTTTTTTTTTTTGGCATGTTAATGTCCAATTTTTCCAGCACCACTTGTTAAAAAGACAATCCTTTCTTTATTGCATTGTCATTGATCCTTTATCAAAGATTAGTTGTCTATATTTGTGAAGATCATTTTTTCAGGCTCTCTATTTTGTTATTCTGATGTATATCATTATTCTTTAGCCAATACCACACAATTCTGTTGACTACAGCTTTATAGTAAGTCTTGAATTCAAGTTCTGTCAGTGCTCCAACTCTGTTCTTCATGATTATTTTGGTTATTCTGAGAATTGCTGTTACCTATGAATATTAGAATCAGCTTGTTGGCATCTACAGACTAACTGTTGGGGTTTTGATGGGATTTCACTGAATCTAGAAATCAAGTTGAGAAGAATAGAAACCTTAATAATATTAAGTCTTTTTATTGATGAATGATATCTTTCCATTTATTTAGATCTTCTTTGATTTCTTTCATCATGAGATTTGTAGTTTTTCTCTCATAACTCTTGTACATATTTTGTTAGATTTATACCCGAGTATTTAAATTTTTTGCCCTAGTGTAAATGGTATTGTGTCTTAATTTCAAATTCTAATTGTTCATCGCTGGAAAGCAATTGACTTTTGTGTATTGGCTGTGTATTCTGGAACCTTGCTGTAATCTCTTATTAGATAGCATTTTGTTGATTCTTTGGGGTTTTCCGCATAGAAAATTATGTCATCTGTGAACAAAGACAGTTTTATTTCTTCTGTCCCAATGTGTATAACTTTTATTACCTCTTCTCATTTAATTGCATGAGGTAAGACTGTCTGTGCAATGTCAAATGGAAGTGGTGAGAAAGAACATCTTTGTCCTGATCATAAAGGGAAAGCACCTCGTTTTTCACCATCAAGTATGTTGTTAGCTATAGGTTTTTAAGGATTTTTTTTTATAAAATTGAACAAATTTCCTTCTATTCTGAGTGTGCTGTGAGTTTTTAATCATGAATGAGTAATGGATTATGTTAAATGCTTTCTGTGCACCTATTGATATAGTATTTCTTCTTTAGTCTGTTGATATGATAAATTACACCAATTGATTTGCATTTGTTGAACCAGCCTTCCTACCTGAGATAAAAACTAATTGGTCACAGTGCAAATTCATTTTACACATTGTTGGATTCAATTTGATAACATTTTGTTGAGACTTCTGCATCTATGCTCATGAAAGATATTGGCCTATACTTTCCTTCCCAGTATTGTCTTTGCCTGGTTTCGGTATTACAGAAAATGCTGATCTCATATACCAAGTAAGAAATTTCCTTATTCTCCTAATTTCTGTTTTGGAAGGATATTAATTGTTGACTCAGTTTCTTTAGTAGATATAGGCCTATAGTATTATTTCTCCTTGTGTCAGTTTAGCAGATTGTGTCTGTCAAATATTTGTTTTCTATTTCGTCTCAGTTATCAAATTTTGGGACATAGAGTTGTTCATGCTATTCTTTTGCTATTCTTTTAATGTCCACAGAATCGTTGTGACGGTCTGTTTTTCATTTCTAATATTTGTGTCTTTTTTCTGTTTTTCCCTTGGTTAACTTGGCTAAAGGTTTATCCATTTTATCTTTTCAAAGAACCAATCTTTGATTTTGTTGTTTTTTTAATTAACTTTCTGTTTTCAATTTCACTAATACATGTCTTAATATCTATTAGTTCTTTTCTTCTACTTACTTTCAATTTAACTTGCTTTTCTTTTTCAGTTTCCTAAGATTATTGACTTTAGATCTTTCTTCTTTATTAACATATGCACTTAATGTTGTAATTTTGTCTTAAATCACTGCTTTTGATGCATACTACAGATTTTGATATATTTTCATTTTCATTTAGTTCTATATATACATATGGATAACATTGCAAAGAATGGGAATTCCAGAACATTTAGTTGTGCTCATGCAGAACCTGTACATATACCAATAGACAGTCATTCCAACAACACAAGGGAATACTGCCTAAAAAGGTGTGTGTCTGTGTTGTATCCTTTCACCATACTTATTCAATCTTTATGCTGAGCGAATAATCCAGGAAACTGGACTATATGAAGAAGGATGTGGCATCTGCATTGAAGGGAAACTCATTAACAACCTGTGATATGCAGATGACAAAAACTTGGTTGCTAAAAGTGAAGAGGGCTTGAAGCACTTACTGATGAAGATCAAAGACCACAGCCTTCAGTATGGATTATACCTCAACATAAAGAAAACACAAATCTTCACAACTAGACCAGTAAGCAACATCATGATAAATGGAGAAAATACTGAAGTTGTCAAGGATTTCATTTTACTGGATCCACAACTGACACACATGGAAGCAGCAGTCAAGAAATTAAATGACATATTGCATTGGGCAAATCTCTTTCAAGTGTTAGAAAGCAAAGATATCACTTTGAGGACTAAGATGCGCCTGACCCAAGCCATGGTATTTTCAATCACCTCATAAGCATGTGAAAGCTGACAATGAATAGAGAAGACTGAAGAAGAGTTGATGTCTTTGAATTATGGTGCTGGTGAAGAATATTGAATATACCATGGACTGCCAGAAGAACAAACCAATCTGTCTTAGAAGAAGTAGAGCCAAAATTCTCTTTAGAAGTGAGGATGGTGACACTTCGTCTTATATACATTGGACATGTTATCAGGAAAGACTAGTCACTGGAGAAGGACATCCTGCTTGGTAAAGCAGAGGGTCAGCAAAAAAGAGGAAGACTGTCAATGAAAGGGATTGGCACAGTGGTTGCAACAATGCATTCAAACAAAGCAAGGATTGTGAGGATGGTGCAGGATCAGGCAGTGTTTCCTTTTGATGTACAAAGGGTTGCCTACTCAATGGCATCTAACAACAACAAAATTACTATTTAAAACAAACTGTTATCTGTTAGATCAGTTAAGAATAAGAAAATAAAAGATATTTATTTTACCTGGTGTTTTTTGGTTTCTGTCATTCCTTCTCAACACTCCTTTCTTTATGTAGATCTGAGTTTCTGAACTACATTATTTTATTCTCACTGATGGACTCCTTTTAACATTCCATGCAAGGCAGGTCAAACTTCCTCAGTGTTTTTTTGTCTGAGAAAGTCTTTATTTCTACTTCATTTCTGAAGAATAATTTTCTGGATACAGAATTCTCTGTTGGCAATTTTTCTTACAATACTTTAAATATTTCAGTACAGTCTTTTCTTTCTGGTATGGTTTCTGAAGAGAGGTTTGATGTAATTCTTATCCTTCTTCCTCTGTAAGTAAGTTGATTGTTTTCTCCCTCTGGCTTCTTTCTATTTCTTTTTTACTTTGGTTTCCTCCAGTTTGAGTATAATATGTTTAGGCGTAGATTTGTTTGTATTTTTCTTGCTTGACATTCTCCGAGCTTCCTGGATGTATGCTTTGGTGTCTGTCACTAATTTTGGAAAACTCTCATCCATTATTACTTCAAATATTTTTTTCTGTTCCTTTTTCTCTTTTCTTTCCTTGTATTCTAATTGCTTGTATGTTACACTGTCTGTAACCGAGCCAGTTTTAGGATATTGTGTTCTCTGTCTTCCCCTCCAACTCCTCAATATTTTCCCTCTTTGCTTTTCAGTTTGGGAAGTCTCTAGATACATATATTCAAGCTTACTGATTCTTCGCCTGTGTTCAGTATACTGATAAGTCCATCAAAGGTATTTTTCATTTCTATTACAGTGTTTTTTTATCTCTAGCATTTAATTTTTCATTTTTTGCTCTCATTATATCACCCATCTGTTCTTGCATCTACCTACTTTTCCACTAGAGCCCTTAGAATAGTTGCTACAATTATTTTTTTAATTTTTAGTCTCATAATTCCAAAATCTCTGTTTTATATGATTCTGGTTCTGATGTTTTCCCCGTCTTTTCAAACAGTTTTTTGCCTTTTACCATGCCTTATAATTCATTGTTGAAATCTAGACATGATGTATTAGGGAAAAGGAACTGAGGTTCTTTCAGTACTAATCCTCTGTAAAGTCCTGATGTGCTGATAAGCTGTAGAGAGAAAGGAAGTGTTCTATAGTCCTATGTTAAGGTCTCAATACTTTATTGAACCTGTACACCTGGGTTGTGTCTTTCACAAGTGATTCTCAGATTTGTTGTTGTGTTTACCCCTTCAGTAAAAGAGGAAGGCTAAAGGTGGCTGTAGTTTTTTCCCTTCCTCCACTTTAGTTAGGCTCTGATGTTGTTTAGGCTGATAAAGTAGTTTAGCTTGAGGGCAGGTCTTGTCAAGAACAGAGAACTATTTCAAAATGGTTTCTTTTCTCCTTTCCTTGCCAGAAGCACAAGGGGATTTTTCTTGGGGCTTCATGTGAGAACCTGGTAGAGCTCTTGGAGGAAAAACTAAGAAAGTAGGAACCCCCAAAGGTGGGTTTCTGGGAGCTTTTAATCTCTCAAACTAGTAAATATTCAGTCTATTTATTAGTCAATTGCCTTTCAAATATTCCTACCAGAAGCTGTGGTTTCTATTCCTGGCCTGTGGTGATTGTATTAGCCTGTGTGTCTCTACAGTTTGGGGAATGACAGCTTGCTCTGCAATCACGGTTCTTTGGTAGATGTAAAAAGAGCTGTCAATTTTCAGCTTATTCTTGTTTTGAGACCAGAAGTAAAGACTTACTTGTTCTTTATGTGGTGGGCCAGAAACAAGAAACCTGTTTTATTTCTAGAATTAGTCTATCTTAGTCTTTCTTTTTTATTTTAAAGGCTTTTCAAAAGCATCTGATAATGTTTGGCTATTCAACCATGTGTAAGAATGATCCTTAAATCCTGAATTGAAATACTGTGTGCCTATTAGGGTATTTTGGCTGGTGTGGGAAAAGACTTTGAACAGAAGTGTGCATTGGGGAATGCTCAAGGTTATATACCTGTCTCCTAGTATCATGGGAACCCAGCTGGAAAAGAAGACCAGGTCAATGCAAGGATCTACTTAAATCTCATCATTTTATGTCACTTTCATTTTCTGTTGAGACTAGTGATCCTGTCTTCAGCCTCTCTAATTTAATTTGTTCAGTCTAGACAAGTTCCTTCTGCTTTAAGGAGTCAGGGTAGTTAGCTGTGTAACTGGTGAAATCCATGTGTTTGCCTTTCCTGACATCTGATGTCCTATCAGAGCAATTTTCAGATAAAATCATTAATATGTCCTTCTACTTAGCCAAGTGCTACAATCATCTATGATTTTTCACAACAATTTTCCTATTTCTAGTAACTTTTTTGAAAGGTATTTCCTATTGCCCAGACTACTTTCATATTGTATTTCCTATTGCCCAGACTACTTTCATATTATATTTTTCCTTCCTGCCTCCAGACCAATCACTTTTTTTTTTTTTATAATAACTTTTATTAAGCTTCAAGTGAACGTTTACAAATCCAATCAGTCTGTCACATATAAGTTTACATACATCTCACTCCCTACTCCCACTTACTCTCCCTGTCTTGAGTCAGCCCTTTCAGTCTCTCCTTTCTTGACAATTTTGCCGGCTTCCCTCTCTCTCTATCCTCCCATCCCCCCTCCAGACAAGAGTTGCCAACACAATCTCAAGTGTACACCTGCTATAATTAGCTCACTCTTCATCAGCGTCTCTCTCCCACCCGCTGACCAGTCCCTTTCATGTCTGATGAGTTTTCTTCAGGGATGGTTCCTGTCCTGTGTCAACAGAAGGTCTGGAGAGCATGACCGCCGGGATTCCTCCAGTCTCAGTCAGACCATTAAGTTTGGTCTTCTTATGAGAATTTGGGGTCTGCATCCCACTGTTCTCCTGCTCCCTCAGGGGTCCTCTGCTGAGCTCCCTGTCAGGGCAGTCATCGATTGTGGCCGGGCACCAACTAGTTCTTCTGGTCTCAGGATGATGTAGGTCTCTGGTTCATGTGGCCCTTTCTGTCTCTTGGGCTCTTAGTTGTCATGTGGGCTTGGTGTTCTTCATTTTCCTTTGCTCCAGGTGGGTTGAGACCAATTGCTGCATCTTAGATGGCTGCTTGTTAGCATTTAAGACCCCAGACGCCACATTTCAAAGTGGGATGCAGAATGATTTCATAGTAGAATTATTTTGCCAATTGACTTAGAAGTCCCCGCAAACCATGTTCCCCAGACCCCCGCGCTTGCTCCGCTGAGCTTTGAAGCATTCATTTTATCCCGGAAACTTCTTTGCTTTTGGTCCAGTCCAATTGAGCTGACCTTCCATGTATTGAGTGTTGTCTTTCCCTTCACCTAAAGCAGTTCTTATCTACTGATTAATCAATAAAAAACCCTCTCCCACCCTCCCTCCCTCCCCCCCCCCGTAACCACAAAAGTATGTGTTCTTCTCAGGTTTACTATTTCTCAAGATCTTATAATAGTGGTCTTATACAATATTTGTCCTTTTGCCTCTGACTCATTTCGCTCAGCATAATGCCTTCCAGGTTCCTCCATGTTATGAAATGTTTCACAGATTCGTCACTGTTCTTTATCGATGCGTAGTATTCCATTGTGTGAATATACCACAATTTATTTACCCATTCATCCGTTGATGGACACCTTGGTTGCTTCCAACTTTTTGCTATTGTAAACAGAGCTGCAATAAACATGGGTGTGCATATATCTGTTTGTATGAAGGCTCTTGTATCTCTAGGGTATATTCCGAGGAGTGGGATTTCTGGGTTGTATGGTAGTTCTATTTCTAACTGTTTAAGATAACGCCAGATAGATTTCCAAAGTGGTTGTACCATTTTACATTCCCACCAGCAGTGTATGAGAGTTCCAATCTCTCCGCAGCCTCTCCAACATTTATTATTTTGTGTTTTTTGGATTAATGCCAGCCTTGCTGGTGTGAGATGGAATCTCATCGTAGTTTTAATTTGCATTTCTCTAATGGCTAATGATCGAGAGCATTTTCTCATGTATCTGTTGGCTGCCTGAATATCTTCTTTAGAGAAATGTGTGTTCATATCCTTTGCCCACTTCTTGATTGGGTTGTTTGTCTTTTTGTGGTTGAGTTTTGACAGAATCATGTTGATTTTAGAGATCAGGTGCTGGTCGGAGATGTCATAGCTGAAAATTCTTTCCCAATCTGTAGGTGGTCTTTTTACTCTTTTGGTGAAGTCTTTAGATGAGCATAGGTGTTTGATTTTTAGGAGCTCCCAGTTATCGGGTTTCTCTTCATCATTTTTGGTAATGTTTTGTATTCTGTTTATACCTTGTATTAGGGCTCCTAGGGTTGTCCCAATTTTTTCTTCCATGATCTTTATCGTTTTAGTCTTTATGTTTAGGTCTTTGATCCACTTGGAGTTAGTTTTTGTGCATGGTGTGAGGTATGGGTCCTGTTTCATTTTTTTGCAAATGGATATCCAGTTATGCCAGCACCATTTGCTAAAAAGGCTATCTTTTCCCCAGTTAATTGACACTGGTCCTTTGTCAAATATCAGCTGCTCATACGTGGATGGATCTATGTCTGGGTTCTCAATTCTGTTCCATTGGTCTATGTGTCTGTTGTTGTACCAATACCAGGCTGTTTTGACTACTGTGGCTGTATAATAGGTTCTGAAGTCAGGTAAGGTGAGGCCTCCCACTTTCTTCTTCTTTTTCAGTAGTGCTTTGCTTATCCGGGGCTTCTTTCCCTTCCATATGAAATTGGTGATTTGTTTCTCTATCCCCTTAAAATATGACATTGGAATTTGGATCGGAAGTGCGTTAAATGTATAGATGGCTTTTGGTAGAATAGACATTTTTACTATGTTAAGTCTTCCTATCCATGAGCAAGGTATGTTTTTCCACTTAAGTATGTCCTTTTGAATTTCTTGTAGTAGAGCTTTGTAGTTTTCTTTGTATAGGTCTTTTACATCCTTGGTAAGATTTATTCCTAAGTATCTTATCTTCTTGGGGGCTACTGTGAATGGTATTGATTTGGTGATTTCCTCTTCGGTGTTCTTTTTGTTGATGTAGAGGAATCCAAGTGATTTTTGTATGTTTATTTTATAACCTGAGACTCTGCCAAACTCTTCTATTAGTTTCAGTAGTTTTCTGGAGGATGCCTTAGGGTTTTCTGTGTATATAATCATGTCATCTGCAAATAGTGATAACTTTACTTCTTCCTTGCCAATCCGGATACCTTTTATTTCTTTGTCTAGCCTGATTGCCCTGGCTAAGACTTCCAACACGATGTTGAATAAGAGCGGTGATAAAGGGCATCCTTGTCTGGTTCCCGTTCTCAAGGGAAATGCTTTCAGGTTCTCTCCATTTAGAGTGATATTGGCTGTTGGCTTTGCATAGATGCCCTTTATTATGTTGAGGAATTTTCCTTCAATTCCTATTTTGGTAAGAGTTTTTATCATGAATGGGTGTTGGACTTTGTCAAATGCCTTTTCTGCATCAATTGATAAGATCATGTGGTTTTTGTCTTTTGTTTTATTTATGTGATGGATTACATTAATGGTTTTTCTGATATTAAACCAGCCTTGCATACCTGGTATAAATCCCACTTGATCAGGGTGAATTATTTTTTTGATGTGTCGTTGGATTCTATTGGCTAGAATTTTGTTGAGGATTTTTGCATCAATGTTCATGAGGGATATAGGTCTATAATTTTCTTTTTTTGTAATGTCTTTACCTGGTTTTGGTATCAGGGAGATGGTGGCTTCATAGAATGAGTTGGGTAGTATTCCGTCATTTTCTATGCTTTGGAATACCTTTAGTAGTAGTGGTGTTAACTCTTCTCTGAAAATTTGGTAGAACTCTGCAGTGAAGCCGTCCGGGCCAGGACTTTTTTTTGTTGGAAGTTTTTTGATTACCGTTTCAATCTCTTTTTTTGTTATGGGTCTATTTAGTTGTTCTACTTCTGAATGTGTTAGTTTAGGTAGGTAGTGTTTTTCCAGGAATTCATCCATTTCTTCTAGGTTTTCAAATTTGTTAGAGTACAATTTTTCATAATAATCTGAAATGATTCTTTTAATTTCATTTGGTTCTGTTGTAATGTGGTCCTTCTCATTTCTTATTCGGGTTATTTGTTTCCTTTCCTGTATTTCTTTAGTCAGTCTAGCCAATGGTTTATCAATTTTGTTAATTTTTTCAAAGAACCAGCTTTTGGCTTTGTTAATTCTTTCGATTGTTTTTCTGTTCTCTAATTCATTTAGTTCAGCTCTAATTTTTATTATTTGTTTTCTTCTGGTGCCTGATGGATTCTTTTGTTGCTCACTTTCTATTTGTTCAAGTTGTAGGGACAGTTCTCTGATTTTGGCTCTTTCTTCTTTTTGTATGTGTGCATTTATTGATATAATTTGACCTCTGAGCACTGCTTTTGCTGTGTCCCAGAGGTTTTGATAGGAAGTATTTTCATTCTCGTTGCTTTCTATGAATTTCCTTATTCCCTCCTTGATGTCTTCTATAAGCCAGTCTTTTTTCAGGAGGGTATTGTTCATTTTCCAAGTATTTGATTTCTTTTCCCTCGTTTTTCTGTTATTGATCTCTAGTTTTATTGCCTTGTGGTCTGAGAAGATGCTTTGTAATATTTCGATGTTTTGGACTCTGCAAAGGTTTGTTTTATGACCTAATATGTGGTCTATTCTAGAGAATGTTCCATGTGCGCTAGAAAAAAAAGTATATTTTGCAGCAGTTGGGTGGAGAGTTCTGTATAAGTCAATGAGGTCAAGTTGGTTGATTGTTGTAATTAGCTCTTCCGTGTCTCTGTTGAGCTTCTTACTGGATGTCCTGTCCTTCTCCGAAAGTGGTGTGTTGAAGTCTCCTACTATAATTGTGGAGGTATCTATCTCACTTTTCAGTTCTGTTAAAATTTGATTTATATATCTTGCAGCCCTGTCATTGGGTGCATAAATATTTAATATGGTTATGTCTTCCTGATCAATTGTCCCTTTTATCATTATATAGTGTCCTTCTTTATCCTTTGTGGTGGATTTAAGTCTAAAGTCTATTTTGTCAGAAATTAATATTGCTACTCCTCTTCTTTTTTGCTTATTGTTTGCTTGATATACTTTTTTCCATCCTTTGAGTTTTAGTTTGTTTGTGTCTCTAAGTCTAAGGTGTGTCTCTTGTAGGCAGCATATAGATGGATCGTGTTTCTTTATCCAGTCTGTGACTCTCTGTCTCTTTATTGGTGCATTTAGTCCATTTACATTCAGGGTAATTATAGATAAATAAGTTTTTAGTGCTGTCATTTTGATGCCTTTTTATGTGTGTTGTTGACAATTTCATTTTTCCACATACTTTTTTGTGCTGAGGCGTTTTTCTTAGTAAATTGTGAGATCCTCACTTTCATAGTGTTTGACTTTATGTTAGTTGAGTCGTTACGTTTTTCTTGTTTTTTGTCTTGAGTTATAGAGTTGTTATACCTTTTTGTGGTTACCTCATTATATACCCCTATTTTTCTAAGTAAAAACCTAACTTGTATTGTTCTATATCGCCTTGTATCACTCTCCATATGGCAGTTCAATGCCTCCTGTATTTAGTCCCTCTTTTTGATTATTGTGATCTTTTACCTATTGACTTCCATGATTCCCTGTTATGTGTATTTTTTTTTTTAATTAATCTTAATTTGTTTGTTTTTGTGATTTCCCTATTTGAGTTGATATCAGGACGTTCTGTTTTGTGACCTTGTGTTGTGCTGATATCTGATATTATTGGTTCTCTGACCAAACAATATCCTTTAGTATTTCTTGTAGCTTTGGTTTGGTTTTTGCAAATTCTCTAAACTTGTGTTTGTCTGTAAATATCTTAATTTCGCCTTCATATTTCAGAGAGAGTTTTGCTGGATATATGATCCTTGGTTGGCAGTTTTTCTCCTTCAGTGTTCTGTATATGTCGTCCCATTCCCTTCTTGCCTGCATGGTTTCTGCTGAGTAGTCAGAACATATTCTTACTGATTCTCCCTTGAAGGAAACCTTTCTTTTCTCCCTGGCTGCTTTTAAAATTTTCTGTTTATCTTTGGTTTTGGTGAGTTTGATGATAATATGTCTTGGTGTTTTTCTTTTTGTATCAATCTTAAATGGGGTTCGATGAGCATCTTGGATAGATATCCTTTCGTCTTTCATGATGTCAGGGAAGTTTTCTGTCAGAAGTTCTTCAACTATTTTCTCTGTGTTTTCTGTCCCCCCTCCCTGTTCTGGGACTCCAATCACCCGCAGGTTATCCTTCTTGATAGAGTCCCACATAATTCTTAGGTTTTCTTCATTTTTTTTAATTCTTTTATCTGATTTTTTTTCAGCTATGTTGGTGTTGATTCCCTGGTCCTCCAGATGTCCCAGTCTGCATTCTAATTGCTCGAGTCTGCTCCTCTGACTTCCTAGTGTGTTGTCTAATTCTGTTATTTTATTGTTAATCTTTTGGATTTCTACATGTTGTCTCTCTATGGATTCTTGCAACTTATTAATTTTTCCAGTATGTTCTTGAATAATCTTTTTGAGTTCTTCAACTGTTTTATCAGTGTGTTCCTTGGCTTTTTCTGCAGATATCCTAATTTCATTTGTGATATCATTAAGCATTCTGTAAATTAGTTTTTTATATTCTGTATCTGATAATTCTAAAATTGTATCTTCATTTGGGAAAGATTTTGATTCTTTTGTTTGGGGGGTTGGAGAAGCTGTCACGGTCTGCTTCTTTAAGTGGTTTGATATGGATTGTTGTCTCCGAGCCATCGCTGGGAAACTAGTTTTTCCAGAAAATCCGCTAAAAAAAAACAGCAGTCAGATCCCTATCAGAGTTCTCCCTGTGGCTCAGGCTATTCAGATGTTAATGAAGCCGCCTGGGGAGGGTGGGGGAGGGAACAGAGAGATAGGAGAGTAGCACCTCAGAATATAGCCAGAGTTGCTTGTCTTGCTTGGAATGACTATTATATCTGAGATTCCCGCGGGCGCGTCGCCTATGTGTGCTGGCTGTGTGGAGATTGCCCCCAGGGAGTCTGGCCCGCTGGAGTCACGGTCAGATCCTCCGCTTCCAGCCCCACGCCCAGCGTCAAGGCTTCCCTACTGGGACGGTTCACTCTCGACTCCAAAATCAGTCGCTGCCTCCCGGGGACTTCTCGTCCCTCCAGCGGCGTGGCCGTGCCGCCCCCGTGAACCAGGTGGGCCCCCTCCCGGGGTTAGTTCAGATGGGTGGAGTAGCTCCCCGTGCTTGTGCCGCGACCGAGTGTCCCGGCTGGAACGCTGTTCTCCCCGCTCCAATACCAGTCGCTGCCTCCCGGGGACTTCTCCTACCGGCTGCGTCCCACGCCGCCCTCGCGACCCGGCTGGTCACCTTCCCGGGGTTAGTTCAGGGGGGTGGAGCAGGTCTCTGTGCTTGTGCCGTACCTGACTGGTACGCTGGCTCCAGGCTCTGGAAACAATCGCTGCTTCCCCGTATTAGTTCGTTCTCCGTCTCTAAATCTGTGTTTGTTGTTCAGGGTTCGTAGATTGTTATGTATGTGATCGATTCACTTGTTTTTCCGTGTCTTTGTTGTAAGAGGGATCCGAGGTAGCGTCTGCCTAGTCCGCCATCTTGGCTCCGCCAGCCAGACCAATCACTTTTATATCTAGGCCAAAAATCTTCCACAGCCACAGCCAATTGTATCCTAACGGTAAGCCCCAGTTGCTCATTTCACTCCCAGCTAACCCAGTTACATGCAAAATAACCAAGTGTTCAGCTCATGCGCTATTTTGAGCACCCTTCCTTGAACTCCAGTAAAGTCTTAGCCCATTGGTTCCTGCTCTCTCTGCCACATCTACTGCTTGGTTAAACCCACCCATGATGCTCCTTCCCAAGTGGCCTCACCCTGCATGCTGTGAACCTATCTCTATGACCTATAACTAATAAAACTTCTGTGTTCTTCTTGTGTCTGTCCCTCCTGCCACACCTCACAGACCATAAAGTAAACTTGCAACTAAGCAATGGGAACACAGTATATGGTAGTTTTTAAGAATATAACTTGATGTCAAGTCTGAGCTTCGATTTTATATCTGCCACTAATGATATAATACTTGGTTTATTTGTATATACACGTTGCTTCATCTGCAAAATGGGAGTTAGAATGTTCTTCAGAGAGGTGAGAGTATTAAATGCTTGTAAGTGGTTACTACTGTCACATTTGTGAAGAACATCCTATTATCACTTTGATTTTGCAGGTGAAGAAACCAGTTTATAGAAATGAACCAAGTATTATATTGTTAGTGGCAAACATAAATGATTTTCTTTGTTAAAAAAAAGAAAAGTGAGAGTATTGAATGCTTGTAAATACTTAGTGAAGATCAAAGACTACAGCCTTCAGTATCGATTATGCTTCGACATAAAGAAAATAAAAATCCTTACAGCTGGACCAGTAAGCAACTTCATGATAAAGGGAGAAAAGATTGAAGTTGTCAAGGATTTTGTTGTATTTGGATCTACAATCAATGCCCATGGAAGTAGCAGTTAAGAAGTCAAAGGACACTTTGCATTGGACAAACCTGCTGCAAAGAAAAAAAAAAAAAATTAGACCTCTTTAAAGTGTTAAAAAGCAAAGATGTCACTTTGAGGACTAAACCATGATATTTTCAATTGCCTCATATGCATGGCAAAGCTGGACAATGAATAAGAAAGAATGAAACAGAATTGACACCTTTGAATTATAGCGTTGATGAAGAATATACCATGGACTGCCAAAAGAATAAACAAGTCTGTCTTGGAAGTACCAGCAGAATGCTCCTTAGACATGAGGATGGCAAGACTTCATCTCATATACTTTGGACAAACTATCAGGAGGTACAAGTCCCTGGAGAAGGACATCATGCTTGGTATCATGGATTGAATTGTGTCTACCCAAAATGTGTGTCGATTTGGCTAGGCCATGATTCACAGTATTATGTGACTGTCCACCATTTTGTCACCTGATGTGATTTCCCTATGCATTGTAAATCCTACCTCTATGATGTAAATGGAGCCCTGTGGTGAAATGGTTAAGAGCTCAGGCTGCTAACTAAAAGGTCGTTGGCAGTTGGAATCCAAGCGCGACCCCTTGGAAGCCCAATGGGGCAGTTCTACCCTGTACTATTGGGTTCCTATGAGTCGAAATCGGCTCCCTGGCACAGAACAAGAACCGTAACAACATGATGTTAATGAGGCAGGATTAGAATCAGATGTTAATGAGGCAGGGCTCAATCTACAAGATTAGGCAGTATCTTGAGTCAATCTCTTCTGAGATATAAAAGAGAGAAGGGAGCAGAGAGACATGGTGACATCATACCATCAAGAAAGTACTGCCAAGAGCTGAGTGCACCTTGTGGACCTGGGGTTCCTGCACAGAGAAGCTCCTAGTCCAGGGGAAGACTGATGACAAGCACTTTCCCCCAGAACCAACCAAGATAAAGCCTTCTCCTAGAGCTGCCACCTTGAATTTGGACTTCCAGCATCCTCAACTGAGAGAATAAATTTCTCTTTGTTAAAGCCATCCACTTGTGGTATTTCTGTTATAGCATCACTAGATAACTAAGACAGAATTTGGTACCGAGAGAGTGGGGTGCTGGTCTAATATACACCCAAAATGTGGAAGCTGTTTTGAAACTGTGAATGGACAGAAGCTCGAAGAGTTTTAAAAGCCTAGATTGTCTTGAAGAGGCTTATAAAATAAACAACATCACCGTCAAGTACTGAGAGCTTTTAAAAAATCATCTATATGAGACAAAATGGTCAACATTTACATAAAGTAAAAATGAGAATATAAGGAGGGGCTGGGAAACTAGATTAATGGAAATGGAACAACCAGAATGGAAATAATGAGAATGTTGACACATTGTGAAAAATGTAATCAATGTTTACTGAAGAATATGTATAGAAGTTGTTAAATGGGAACCTAATTTGCTGTGTAAACATTCACCAAAAACACAGTAAAACATAAAACAAACAAAAAACTCCCAAATGTCTCCAAAACATCTTCACCAAAGCCCATGAAATTGTATGTGACTGAATTGACTGAGTTCTGTGTTTTGAAATACAAGGTACAAACATCTGTCAAATTTTTTTCCAGCTCATTTTTAAGATAACCTAAATTCCAGAAATATGTAATTCAGTTTAGAAAAAAATAAATAAATATGGGTGTGATAGTTAAGATTGTGTGTCAACTTGACTGGGCCATGATTCTCACTGTTTATATGTGATCATCCCATGATTGAATCTGCTGGGAGTAGCCAATTAGTTGAAAGGGAATTTCTCTGGGGGCGTGGCTGGCATCCAAATATAAGCAGGCATTCTGGCTTTTTTGCTCACTCTGGATCCTGGGCTACCTCCTGTTTGTCTGACCTCCGGTTCTTGGGACTTGAGCTGTCAGTTTATCTATAGATCTTGGGATTCATATACCTTCACAGCCTGAGAGCAGGAGCTCAGCTCTCAAATCTGCTGATGTTGAGTTTGCCAGCCCCTATGGGTACGTCAATCAAGAAAAGCCTCTATCCTGATCCTCGGACTTGGGACATTCAAGTCTCTACAATCAAGTGAGCCCTTTCCTTGATATAAATCTCTTTCTATATATATTTATAGGCTTTACTGGCTTTGCTTCTCTGGAGAACCCAGCCTAAGACAGTGGCTTTAACCAAATAGGAAAAGAGGATGAAACCTGAGTATCTTTTGTAAATATTTGTAGATTCTAAGGAAAATAAATATTTATAAAATCTGAACACTTATAGGGAAAAGCTGTAAGTTCCTGCAATGTTCATAAGCACTGATGGCTTAATCTGATTCAGACAGATTTTAAATCAAATATTGAACATGATACCTGTCTTAGTTATCTAAATGCTGCTATGACAGAAATATCACAAGTGGATGGCTCAACCCATAGAAGTTTATTCTCTCACAGTCTAGGAGGCTAGAGGTCTGAATTCAGGGCACCAGCTCCAGGGGAAGACTTTCTCTGTCAGTTCTGAAGGAAGGTCCTTGTCATCAATCTTCTCCTGGTCTAGGAGCTTCTCAGGTACCAGAATTCTGGGGTCCAATGGACTCGCTCTGCTCCTGGCACTGCTTTCTTGGTGGTATGAGGTCCCTGTGTCTCTGCTTGCTTCTCTCTTTTATATCCCAAAAGAGACTGGTTCAAGACACAATCCAATCTTGTAGATTGAGTCCTGCCTCATTAACATAACTGCCGCTAATCCCATTTGATCAATATAATAGAGACAGGATTTACAACACATAGGAAAATCATATCAAATGACAAAAAGGTAGACAATCACACAATACTGGGAATCATGGCCTAGCCAAGTTGACAGATATTTTTGGAGGTCACAATTCAATTCATCATTTTTCAATCTGAAAACCACAGTGATGTATAAGTGCAAAGGCAGACGTTAATTTGATTAAGAATTTTGTTGTTTTTGCATTTAATGTAGTGTTTTATTTTTAAGCAATTTTTACATTGATTTAGCATCTTAGAATTAACACATGCAGTGAATACTCAGGAACTGGGAAGACAACCCACATGGTGAATCCAATATTCTACTGGGCCCACTATGAAGCAAACTTAGATCAAAATCCTCTGTATTAGCTGGCTGCATGCACGAGATTATCTGTAATATATTATAACCAGAGAGCCTTATATTAGATAACAGGTCAGGCTCTGAAATAAAACTCTCTAGGCTATGCCACTTACCAAATGTGTAGTCTTGTGAAGGTTAACCTCATAGTTTCATAGCGTTATTGTAAATGGAAACTAACACTATCTACTTCATAAAGATGCGGTGAGAACTAGATAAGATTATAAAATGTTAGAATATGTTAGTATTTATCTGAGGGAGCATACTGTTCTTACTGGGGTAAGTTCCTAATTTTCCTACTGTGTTCCTACATAGTCTGAGTCAGGAATATATGACTATTCTTCAGTATTTGTGTTTTCCAGTCTACTAGTGAAGGGGCTTTTTACCCAGTCTTCATATGCTTGGACCCAAAGACTCCATTCTCCAAAGCGCCGTAAAAATTCATTTAAGACTACATATCAATTTGGTCTACACTCCTGCTTAAAAACATCAAGTTCTTCCGATTGTTTTAAAAATAAAATAAAAAAATTTCTAAAGCCTATATTATTTGGTCTCACTTAACTAACATATTTTCATAGAGCCATTTTTAAACCAGTGTAAAAACCAACCCCAGCACACACTTTACCACATACACACGTGCACATACACACTTTTTATCCATTATAGCAGCCTGTTATAGAAGATGTTTCAGTTTGTTATTTGGTGGTTTATTTGTTTACTGGATTACTATCTGTACTCTGATTTAGAAAATAAGCTTCATAGTATCAGGGACTCTAACTTCCTTGTTCATCAATCAATCCATTAAATCTAATACAAAGACTAGCACATGGCATATAATATTTCAATATTCACTGAGGCAAAAACCAAAAAAAAATGACTATAATTAAGTACCATGCCTTCATGAACTATGTATAATTTTGTTCCAGGAGATTTCACAGGACAAAATCAATTGTTTACTTCACTGAAATTGTCATGGTCTAGGATTGCCATTTGGGTCCAGAGGTAAACTTTAACTCTTCAGATTTTTATCTGGTGGGGACAAGATATAGATGGAGACAAGCAGGCAAAATATTACCTAGACAATATAAAATCATTCTTTCCTTGACTTCTATGACTCACAGTGAAGATGCAGATTGGAATTATCTAAGCAGCTTTCATTTTCTTTTAAAATGGATGTGTACATTCAAATTTAAAGAATCAGGGTTTTCATGCCTATAGCCAATTTGCTATGTTTTCACAAAGTTCTGCAGGGTATTCTAGGGTAATTCTGTAATCAATAAATCCATTTTTCCATTATACCTAAAAATGTGGCATCACTGGGTCCAAATAGTAGCTGACTTTTACAGTAAGATGTAAAGCCACAGCCTGCTACTTACCTTAATCCACTGAAGATGAAACATCTGGTGAGATTCCCCAAAGCAATCAAGTCAACATGGAAGTATCAAATCAGATTGAATTAGGTGAGTTAGAATTCTATGCAAAGGCCATTACTTACTTATTCCACCTATTATGTACACTATATTTGAAGAGGTTGTAATAAAGCTATGGATTAAGAATATACATGTCTCCCAGAATTTTAAATAACGTTTTAGCTCTTCAGAATATTAATATTAATATTAAGAAAGAATTGTTAGCTATGTTCACAACTTGGAGACAGACAGTCTTAAAAGATTATATGTCTTCTTATAGTTATCCTACCATTGTTATCAACTATATGCCAAAATCAAAATCATTTTCTACAATTTTCTTTGACCAGTTGCAGTAAGAGAAACATTATTATTATGGAAGAGACATCAGAAAGCAGTTGCAATAGCCTGCTGACCCAATACCACCATAATCATAGGCACTTATATCCCTGTGGAGAGCAGCAGATCTTATGGATCACTCATTTGGTAAAGCTTGTTAATGTAGTCTCAAATGTAGCATCTCATGGCCCAGTCAGCTTGGATATGAAGACATGTTTGGAAGTAGTGTTTCAAGCTCTAGTGTATCAACATATATTTGTAGATGCATTCAATCATTCAATACATATTTATTGTATGCCTACTTTTTTTCAAGCATTACCTGGGGATATATCAGACAGCAATAACAACAATAGAAAAAGCAACAAAACCAAAGGTACCTGCCCTCGAGAAGAAGATATACTAAATTCAATAAATGAGTTATACAATATATTACAAAGAGATTAAGTGCTGTGAGGAAAAATAAAGCAAGGAAATGAGGGATACAGGGTGTGCTGGAGAGAGGGTTATAACTATGATTATGCATTCGATCAGTTGGCACCTCAGTGAGAGGATCTTATATGAGTACTGTATTTTACATAAATAACACATACTTTCTGCTGCAGAAAAAAATTAGCACAGCACACTTGTGAAAATATCTTCCAGGGGAGGACAGCGTGGTTGCTAAAAAATGCAGAAGGTGTGCATTATTTACATAAAAATATGTGAAGGTTTGAATGATATGAGAAAGTAAATCAGGCTGAGAGCCAAGATAGAAATGCCCTAGGCAAAGGAAATAGCACAAAAGCATTGAAGTGGTATAATGTGTGGAATGTTCAAGAATGTTCAGTATAATAAGCAAAGCAGAATAATTGGAAGTGAAATTAGAGAATTAACCAAGTGCCAAAACCAAAATTTTGGGGGTCCAAACCCACCTAGCATCCGCCGTAAAGATTGCTGTTGTTGTTAGGTACAGTCAGTTGTGACTCTTAGTGACCCTATGTACAACAGAACAGAACACTGCCTGGCCCTGCACCATTCTCACAATTATTGCTATGTTTGAGCCCATTGTTACAGCTACTGTGTCAATCCATCTCATTGAGGGTCTTCCTGTTTTTTGCTGACCCTCTACTTTACCAAGCATGATGTCCTTCTCCAGGGACTGGTCCCTCCTGATAATATGTCCAAAGCACAGGAGATTAAGTCTCCCCAGTCTCCCTTCCAAGGAGCACTCTAGCTATACTTTTCACGACAGACTTGTTCATTCTTCTGAAAGTCCATTATATATCCAATATTCTTCGCTGTCTTAGTCATCTAGTGCTGCTATAACAGAAATACCACAAGTGGATGGCTTTAACAAAGAGAAATTTATTTTCGCACAGTCTGGGAGGCTAGAAGTTCAAATTCAGGGCGCCAGCTCCAAGGGAAGTCTCTCTTTCTGTCGGCTCTGGGGGAAGGTCCGTGTTTTGCCTAGTCTAGGGGCTTCTCAACTCAGGGACCTAAGGTCCAAGGGATGTTCTCCCCTCCTGGTTCTTCATTCTTGATGGCAGGAGATCCACCTGTCTATCTGCTAGCTTCTCTCTTCTAGATCTCAAAATAAATTGACTGAAGATATAACCTAATCTTGCAATTGAGTCTTACTCATTAACATAAATGCCTCTAATCCTGCCTCATTAACATCACAGAGGCAGAATTTACAACACATATGAAAATCACGTCAGATGACAAAATGGTGGACAACCACACAACACAGGGAATTGTGACCTAGCCAAGCTTACAGATATTTTTGGGGAATGAAATTCAATTCATAATATTCTCCAACATGATAATTCAAATGTACCAATTCTTTTTCAGACTTCCTTACTCATTGCCCAGCTTTCGCATGGGCAACTGAAATATCATGGCTTGAGTCAGGTGCACCTTAGTCTCAAAGTGACATCTTTGCTTTTTAACACTTTAAAGAGGTCTTTTGCAGCAGATTTGCCCAATAATGCAATATGTCATTTGGTTTCTTCACTGCTGCTTCCATGAGTGTTGATTGTGGATACAAGTAAAATGAAATTCTTGGTAATTTTAATCTTTTCCCAATTTATCATGATGTTGCTTATCGGTACAGTTGTGAGGATTTGTGTTTTATTTATGTTGAGGTGTAACCCATACTGAAGGTTGTAGACTTTGATCTTCATCAGTAAGTACTTCAAGTTCTTTTCACTTCCAGTAAGGAAGGCTTTGCCATCTGCATATAGCAGGTTGTTAAATAGGCTTCCTCTAGTTCTGATGCCACATTCTTCTTTAGACAGTCCAGCTTCTTGGATTATTTGCTCGGCTTACAGATTGAATAAGTAAGGTGAAAGCAGAGAATACTAGAAAAATGTTTGCCTCTGTTTAATTGACTATGCATGGGCATTCAAGGAAACCCTGACTGCTTAGTGGTTAAGAGCTAAGGCTGCTAACCAAAATGCTGGCAGTTCAAATCCACCAGATGCTCCTTTGAAATCCTATTGGGCAGTTCTGCTGTGTCCTGGAGGGTCGCTATGAGTCGGAATGGACTTGATGGCAATAGGTAAATGGTAGGTTTTTGACTGTGTGAATCATAACAAATTATGGGTAACATTGTGAAGAATGGGAATTCCAGAACACTTAATTATGCTCATGTGGGAACTCTATACAGAACAAGAGGCGGTTGTTTAGACAAGAACAAGGGAATACTGTGTGGTTAAAAGTCAGGAAAGGTGTGAGTCAGGGTTGTATCACATAAAGATTACAGTCTAGAAAACTTGATAAAGTGTGACAACATTGGCAGGGGGTGAGGTTGAAAATAGGAGTGACATGATTTGATTAAATATTTAACTGGATCACTGTGATTGCTATATTGTTAATAGAGAATGTGATTGTTAGAGCAGAAGCAGAAACAGGCGGAGGCTCTTACCATCTATTGGGTAAGAGAAAATAATGGCTTGAACCACTGTGACAGTGGAGAATAAAGGTGGCAGATCTGAGATTTATATGCAAGGATTCCCTGAAAGACTGAACACAGATTCTGAGAAAAAAAAGTGTTAAAAATGTCCTTAATCTCAAGAACATTGACTCATATTGGCAGACTATGGGAGGAACAGGTTTGAATGAGAAAATTCTGGGCAAGAATATGTTACTTTGAGGTGCATTTTAGGCATTTGATTTGATTTTTAAAGCCAAGAGGGCATACAGAATTTTATTGGGCAGTGCCTGAAGAACTGAGCTTCATAAACACATTGGAATTTTTGAAATATAGCAATCTTTTATTTTCACCTATATTTAAACAAAGTATTTCAATGTGGCATATTAATAAACACATTTAAATATCTCCCTTCAATAGTAAAATACTTTAATAAATTTTAATTGTATGTGTGTTTGTGTGTGTTCCAAGCATTGAATATCCTCTGGTTCTGTAGGTTTGAGGATAACCTCTTTAAACACAGTTGCTAATATTTTTGCATCCACTTCAGGTATAAAGTAAATATGAACAAGGTTATTTTCTTGGCTCATTTCTCTACAAATTATAATGTCTACATCTGAATGTTCATGAGAAACTTAGGAATAGTTCTGATGTTCTGATTAAGACAGATTTGTTATAACTTTTTAAATAAAATGTATAAATCCCAGAAAATGTCTAATCATATCATTTCATACAGAAATAAACTAAGAAAATTTTTGATTTAGCAATCATCTCATCTTGGCAAAATGGAAAATAAAGCTTTCTTAAAGTTTATTGTTATATCTATCACTTTTGTGTTACGTAAAATAACTGAAATAAAATTTTGAAGTATTTTTTTTTTTAATTGTGCTTTAGATGAAGGTTTACAGAACGAACCAGCTTCTCATTAAAGAGTTAGTGCACATATTGTTTTACAACATTGGTTAATAGCCCCATGACTTGTCAATACTCTCTCTTTTTGACCTTGGGTTCCCTATTACCAGCTCTCCTGTCCCCTCCTGCATTACAGTCCTTGTCCCTGGGCTGGTGTGCCACTTCAGTCTCCTTTTGTTTTATGGGCCGGTCTAATCTTTGGTTGAAGGGTGAACCTCAGGAGCGACTTCATTACTAAGCTAAAAAGATGAATGGGGCCATACTCTCAGGGTTTCTCCAGTCTCTGTGAGGCCAGTAAGTCTAGTTTATTTTTGTGAACTAGAATTTTGTTCTACATTTTTCTACAGCTCTGTCCAGGACCTTTTATTGTGATCCCTGTCAGAGCTGTCGGAGGTGGTAGAAGGGCACTATGTAGTTTGCTGGGCTCAGTCTGGTGGAGGCTATGGTAGTTGTGGTCCATTAGTCATCTGCACTAATCTTTCCCTTTTCCTTTGGTTTTCTTCATTCTCTCTTGCTCCAGGTGGGGTCAGACCAGTGGAGTATCACAAGCTTTTAAAACCCCAGACGCTGGTCACCAAAGTAGAATGTAGAACATTTTATTTATAAATTATGTTATGCCAATTGAGCTAGACATTCCCCAAGACCATGGTCCCCATAGCCCTCACTCAGCCCAGCATTTTGGTCCCTCAGTGATTCTGGATGTGTCTATGGAGCTTTCATGACCTTGTCTTGGACAAGTTGTGCTGTCTTCCCCAGTATTGTGTACTCTCTTACCCTTCAGCAAAGTTACCACTTATCTATTGTCTAGTGTTTTGCCATCCCCACACCTCCCCTCCCTCGTAACCACCAAAGATCGTTACTTTTTGTGTGCCAACCTTTTCATGAGTTTTTATAGTAGCAGTCTCATACAATATTTGTCCTTTGTGATTGACTTATTTCACTCAGCATAATGCCCTCCAAACTCATCCATGTCGTGAGATGCTTCGCAGGTTCATCGTTGTTCTTTATCGTTTTGTAGTACTCCATTGTGTGTATGTACCATAGTTTGTTTATCAATTCATCGGATAAGCATCTAGGTTGTTTCCAATTTTTTGCTACTGTGAACAATGCTGCAATGAACATGGGTGTGCATATACCTATTTGTGTGACGACTCTTATCTCTCTAGGATATATTCCTAGGTGTGGGACTGCTGGATCATATGGTATTTCTATTCCTAGCTTTCCAAGGAAGCGCCATATTGTTTCCCAAAATGGTTGTACTATTTTGCATTGCCACCAGCAGTGCATTAGACTTCCACTCTCCCTGCAGCCTCTCCAACATTTGTTATTTTCTGTTTTGTTTTGTTTTTTAATTTGTACCAGTAATGCCAGGGTGAGATGGTATCTTCTTGTGATTTTGATTTGTATTTCTCTAAGGCTAGCGATTACAAGTATTTCCTCATGTGTCTGTTAGTTGCTTGAATACCCTCTTTGGTGAAGGGTCTATTCATTTCCTTGCCCATTTTTTAATTGGATTATTTGTCTTTTTGTTGTAGAGATGTTGCATTTTCCTGTAGATTTAGAAATTAGATGTTTGTTGGATTTGTAATAGCCAAACAATTTTTCCAAGTCTGTAAGTTCTCTTTTTACTCTTTTGGAGAAGTCTTTTGATGAGCGTAAGTATTTAATTTTTAGAAGATCCCAGTTATCTAGTTTATCTTCTGGAGTTTCTGCGTTATTAGTTATGGTTCGTATCCTGTTAATGCTGTGTATTAGGGCCTCTAGCATTGATCCTATTTTTTCTTCTGTGATCTATATACTTTTCGGTTTTATATTTAGGTCTTTGATATATTTTTAATTAGTTTTTGTATATTGTGTGAGGTATGGATCTTGTTTCATTTTTTTGTAGATGGACATCCAGTTTTGCCAGAGCCATTTGTTGAAAAGACCATCTTTTCCCCACTTGCTGGACTTTGGGTCTTTGTCAAAGATCAGGTGACCGTAGGTGGATGGATTTACACCTGGTTTCTCAATTCTGTTTCATTGGTCAATGTATCTGTCTTTGTACCTCTACCAGGCTGTTTTGACTACTGTAGTTGTATAGTAAGTTCTAAGGGCAGGTAATGTGAGTTCTCCTACTTTCTTCTTCTTCAAAAGTGCTTTACTTATCCAAGGACCCTTTTCACATAAAGTTATTGGTTAGTTTTTCCATCTCTGTAAAGAATGTTGTTGGTATTTGGATTGGGATTGCATTGTATTTGGAAACTACTTTGTGTAGAATTGTCATTTTCACAATGTTGGGTCAACCTATCCATGAGCATGGTATGTTTTTCCATTCATGTAGATCTCTTTTGGTTTCTTGCAGTAGTGTTTTGTAGATTTCTTTGTATAGGTTTTTAAATTCCTTGTGAGATTCATTCCTAAGTATTTTTTTTTTTTTTTTAGGGGCTATTATAAATGATATTGTTTTCCTGATACCCTTTTCGTCACTCTTTATTGGTGCATAGGAATCCAACGGATTTTTGTATGTTTATCTTGTATTCTGCTACTCTGCTGAAACATTCTGTTAGTTCCAGTGCTTTTCTCATGGAATCCCTTGGGTTTTCTACATATAGTATCATATCATTCACAAATAGGGGCAGTTTTACTTCTTCATTACCAATCTGGGTGCCCTTGATTTCTTTTCTTGCCTTATTTCTCTAGGTAGGACTTCCAGCACGATGTTAAGTGGTGATAAAGGCACCCATGTCTTGTTCCTGTTCTCAAGGGGAATGTTTTCAGCCTCTCTCAATTAAAAATGATTTTGGCTGTTGGTTCTGTATACAGGTCCTTTATCATATTGAGGAATTTCCCTTCTATACCTATTTTATTGAAAATTTTTATCAGGAGTGGGTGTTGGACTTTGCTGAATGCCTTTTCTTCATCAATTGAGACGATCATGTGATTCTTTTCATTTATTTATGTAGTGGATTATGTTGATTGATTTTCTAATGTACCATCCTTGCATACTTTTTTGGTAGTGATGCATTGTATTTTCGATATGATGCTGAATTCTATTGGCTGGAATTTTGTGGAGAATTTTTGCATCTATATTTGTGAGAGATATTAGTCTGTAATTTTCTTTTTTTTATGGTGTCTATGTCCCCCCTTTCATTTATTATTTCGGTATTTGTGTTCTCTCCTGTTTTTCTTTTGTCAATTAGGCCAGTGGTTTGTCAATTTTCTTGATCCTTTCAAAGTACCGACTTTTGGTTTTGTGGATTCTTTCTGTTGTTTTCCTGTTCTCTATTTCATTGATTTCTGCTCTCATCTTTATTCTTATTTCTGGTGGCTGTGAGCTTCTTTTGCTTCTCTCTTTCTATTTGTTCGAGTTGTGTAGCTAATGTTTTGATTTTCTTTTTTTTTGATGTGCACATCGATTGCTATAAATCGACCTCTGAGTACTGCCTTTGCTATGTCCCAAAGGTTTTGGTAGGGTATGTTTTCATTCTTGTTTGAGTCTAGGAATTTTTCTGATTCTATCTTTGATTTCTTCTATTACCCAGTGGTCTTTAAGCAGGGTGTAATTTGGTTTCCAGGTAATTGATTTTTTTTTTCCATGGTCTTCCTGTTGTTAATTTTTACTTTGATGGTGCTGTGATCAGAGAAGATACTTCATATTATTTCAATGTTTTGGATTTTGTTGAGGGTTGCTTTGTGGCCTAAGATGTACTTTGAAGATGTTGGGTTGAGTGTTCTATATATGTCTATGAGTTCAATTTCACTGACTGTGGCCTTTGTATCTTCTGTATCCCTGTTGAGTTTTTTTAGATGTCCTGTCCTTTACCGAGAATGGTGTGTTGAAGTCTCCTAATATTGTGGAACTGTCAATTTCTCCTTTCATTGCTGTTAGAGGTTGTTTTCATTATCTAGTGCTGCTATAACAGAAATACCACAAGTGGATGGCTTTAACAAAGAGAAATCTATTCTTTCAGAGTCTAGTAGGCTAGAAATCTGAATTCTGGGCATCTGTTCCAGGGGAGGCTTTCTCTCTCTGTCAGCTCTGGAGGAAATTCCTTGTCATCAATCTTCCTCTGGTCAAGGAGCTTCTCAGCACAGGAACTTTGGGTCCAAAGGACGTGCTCTGGTCCTGGCATTGCCTTCTTGGTGGTTTGACATCCTCAACTCTGCTTGCTTCCCTTTCATCTCTTATAAGATAAAAGGTGGTACAGGCCACACCCCAGAAAAACTCCCTTTACATTGGATCAGGAACGTGACCTGAGCAAGGGTGTTACATCCCATCCTAACTCTCTTTAACCACAGGCAGGGATTATGATTTATAACACATAGGAAAATCACAAAATGGAAGACAACCACATAATACTGGGAATCATGGCCTAACCCAGTTTACACATATTTTGGGGGGACACAATTCAATCCATGACAGAGTTTGTTTTGTGTATTTTAGAGCCCTGTCATTACGTGTGTAGATATTTATTACGGTTATGCCTTCATGATGAATCATCCCTTTAATCATTATGTAATGCCCTTGTCTTTTATGATGTATTTTGTTTTAAAGTCTGCTTTATCTGACATTAGTATTGCCACTCCTGCTTTTTTTGATAGCTGTTTGCTTGATATGTATTTTTTTCCATCCTTTGATTTTTAATAAATTTATGTCTTTGTTTCAAAGGTGTGTCTCTTGTACACAGCATATTTATGGATCCAGTTTTTTTTTTTTTTAATCTGTTCTGTTTCTCTGTCTCTTCATGGGTGCATTTAAGCCATTTACATTCAGTGTAATTATTGATAAGTGTACTTTTTTTGCTGTCATTTTGTGGTGCTTTTTGTTTGTGGTACTGATGTTTTCTTTGTTCCTCTTACTCTCCTGTGCCAAATTCCTTTTCTTTGTTTGTTTGTTTTTTCATTTCTTTTATTTTGTATAGTTCATTTTTACTGAGACTTCTTTATTTTGATGTGTAGGTTTGGTAACTTTCTTTGTGTTTACCTTGAAATTTACAACTTATCTTCCTAGGTTTGAACCAGTCTGTTATTACTTGGTATTGCCTTACCTTCCTCTCCATTAAAAAAAGATTCTATATGTACACCATTTATTCCCTCTTTTATTGTTCTGACATTGTCATTTACAGAATAATCTCCCTAGTTACCTGTTGTAAATCTTTTGGTTTTGAATAGTCCCTGAGAGTTCATTTCCTAGGTTGGTATCTGGCTGGTGTGATTTTCCATCCCAGATTCAGGGTATAGTCTGATGTTGCTTGTTCTCAAACTAAATGACTCCCTTTAATAATTCTTGTAAATTTGGTTTGGTTTTTACATACTCCCTTAACTTCTGTTTATCTAGAAACGTCCTAATTTACCATCATATTTGCATGGAAGTTTTACAGGGTATATTATTTTTGGTTGGCATTTTTTTTTTTTTCTTTCAAGGTTTTATATATGTCATCCCATTGCCTTCTTCCCTACATGGTATTTGCTGAGTAATCAGAACTTAGTCTTATTGTTTCCCCTTTGTATGTGGCTTTTTGTTTTTCTAGAGCTTCTCTCAGGATTGTTCTTCTTCGGTTTTAGAGAATGTGATTATGATATGCCTTAGTGATTTTATTTTGGAGTCTATACTATATAGGGTTTGTTAAGCTTCTTGAATGGTCAGCTTTTCATCTTTCATATTAGGGATTATGAAAGGGATACTAGGGAAGTTTTCTGTCAGCAATTCTTAAATGATTCTCCCTGTGTTTTCCATTTCATTCCCCTGTTCTGGAACTCCAATCACTTGAAAATTTTTGCTTTTGATTGTATCCACATCTTTCTTAGGGTTTCTTCATTTTTCTTCATTCTTTTTTTCTGATTTTTCTCAAACGAAGTGGTATCTAAGAATTTGTCTTCAATTTCACTTATCTTTCTTCCATTGTTTCAAACCTGCTTCTCAGAAATTCTATGACACTGTCCATTTCTGAAATCTTGTTGTTTATCCTTTGGATTTCTACTTTTGTTTTTGTATAATTCGTAGTTGTGAGTTTATTTTGATGTTTTGTTCCTGTATTATTTTCCTGAATTCTCCCATTTTTTTGTCTGTATTTTCCATGAATTTGTCTACTTTTTCCTCACTTTTATCTGCTTCTTGCTTCAACTCTTGGATAGCTCTGAATATTAGAAATTTGAATTCCCTATCAAGTAGTTCCACTGCCTTTTGTTCTACTGGAAAGTCATCTAGTGTTTTGTTTTGGATGCCTGCTGGAACCATCCTGTCCTTTTTTTTATGTTTTGATATTGCCTGCTGTCTTTGGGACATTTAGTAGTTATTTTCTTCATTTATTGATTGTAGATTTGTTTTCTTTGTGCTTCTTTTTGCTTTATTATGTTCGTGTAGGTTTAATGAGCATTCTTTGTTGTTTGTTCTTCTGTGGGCATGAAAACTTTCACTTCCCTGTCCAATGGGCAGGACCAGGTTCTCAGCTACGGTGCAGCAGGGCAGGTACACCTGAAAGGGATGGGCTAGGATGGGTTGTTTGTGGCACATACTGGGGTCGACAGGGCAAGCCGGGGGTCAGTGCAGGGCAGGTTCTGGCAAGCTGTGCTCGTGCTGCTTAGGGGTGCTATGTTCAAAGTACAGCACAGAAAGGCAGGAGGGCAATGGGAGGTTGTGATTTGTGAAGCTAAGTTGGGTATGGGAAAGGAGAGAGGGAGGAGAGAGTAATAAGGATAAAAAAAAAAAGTGCTGAGGGAACCTGCCATTGGAGTGGAGAGATGAGAAACTGAGAAATTAAGAAAAACAAAGAAAAATAGAAAAAAAATATTAAAAAAGAAAAGCCCCAGGGATCCTATGGCTTCCAGAGAAGTGGGTCCCAGGCCTCAGGGCACAGCCCCTCTAGATGGGCCTAGATGGCACACAGTGACAGGTATTCAGGAGATAGGAAAAGAAAGCAAGTAGAGAGAGACGAGAAACTGATAAATGAAGAAAAGCAAAATAACAATAAAAAGTAAAAAAAAGAAATGCCCCCAGAGATCCCACCAACCCAGATGCACAGACCAGAGAAGTGGCTCTCAAGTGGCACAGTTAAGCCAAGCTAGAAGGGGAAGAGATGACATGCAGTGCCAGGTATTCAGGAGATAGGAAAAGAAGCAGAGAAAGATGAGAAACTGAGAAATGAAAAAAAAAAAGAAAAAAGAAAGAAATGTCCCCAGGGATCCCATTGACGCATCTGCACAGACCAGAGAATTGGCTCCCAAGCCACATGGTACATACAGCCAGGGTAGAATGGGCAGAGATGGCACACAGCACCTAGTATTCAGGAGACAGGAAAAGAAGGTAAGTAATGCCCCCAGGGATCCCATCAGCACAGCTGTGCATACCACAGAAGTGGCTCCCAAACTGCGCAGTACAGCGCAGCTAGAAGTGCCAGAGATGGCACACAGCATAAGGTATTCAGGAGACAAGAAAAGAAGGTAAGTAGAGAGAGATGAGAAATTGGGAATGAAGAAAAACAAAAAGGAAAAAAAAAAAGAAAACAAATAAAAGCCCCCAGGGATTCCACCAGTGTAACAGCGTGGACGGAGGAAGCAGTTCCCCAGCTGAGGGTTGCTTCACAGCCTGTCAAGATGCAGCAAAGATGGCACATGGAGCCAGGCATTTGAGAGAAAGAAGGGGAAGGAGGTGAGAGGGAAGAAACCCAAAGAAGCTGAAAAACAACAACAACAAAGAAATCACACTGAAAGGGCTGGCCTGTGTGGGTGGGGTGAACCCAGGTGACACGGTGCTGGAGTCTCCAGGCCGAGTGACCTTGGCCTGCTGGGAAGCAGCTAAGGTCAAGCAGGGGGAAGAGTGGTGGGGGGTGGGAAAGTGTGTTTTGCTAGTTACTGGGTGTTCTGTCTCCTGCTGGGAGCTCCATGAAGCTACTTTGCCATACTCCTTGTCTGCCAATCTTCAACAGGAGTCTAAGATGTTGTATACCTCTTGCATTAGCCGATAAGGGACCTCTGCTCATATCTCTTTTTGCTCTCTGTTTTCTGTCAGTTTCTTATTCCATTTGGTTCTTGATTGAGTTCTTTATCTCCTTATTTGATGCTTAGGGTTCCAGGATTGACATTTGTCTCTGTTCTACTTAGTTTTTCAGGTCTTTGCTGTGCAGGGCTCCACCTCATGAATAAAAATTTTGACAAAATAATTCTGCAAGTTTTCTATCAAACCCTATTAAAATATTCACAGTGGATTCTGCACTAAAAATAAATTGGGGTGTTTAAGGAGCATATCTTCTTTCTTCCAGTGCACTTATGACATCAGGGTACGCCTTATAATTCGTATTGTCAATGCTTTCCTTTTTTAGTGGTGCAGACACTAAGGATGTTTTAATGAACAGAATATTAGATTAAATAAATTATGGTATACTAGTGGAAACACTGGTAGTGTAGTGTTTAAGATCTACAGCCACTAACCAAAAGGTCAGCAGTTCAAATCCACCAGACACTCCTTGGAAACCCTAAGGGGCAGTTCTACTCTGTCCTATAGGGTCACTATGAGCTTGAATTGACTCAACGGCAATGGATTGGGTTTTTTTCTCTGGTTCAGCAGTTATTTACTAAACTTTATTACAAGCCTAACACTATACTAGATTTCCATATAGGTAGGTATTCTTTCCTCTCTTTGTAAAAGAAGATACTAAGGCCTAGAGAAGATAAGTTGCTTGCCTAAAATCAAGCAGGTAGTAAGTGAAAGAAACAGATCCACAACCAGGTCCTACTGCAACTAAATCTGTGATTTTATTCTTTATACTGTATTTATTTAAATAACCTTTTTATAAATATCATAGTCACAATGGATCAAAAGTTTATGATGCTGACCATCTACCTTTTTAAATTCAACTAGAAGCTGGAGCTAAGAAGAAGCAAATGAAAAAGGCCTAGCTCTGGCATTTCATTTTTCAGTCTCCACAAAGTCTATTCTACTGTATTTAATTCCTGATTCCTAAGTTTTGACAGTGTACTCACGTTATTCCCACAGTTAGCCAGTCATAATAACTAGTAACCAGTTGCCACTGAGTCTATTTCTACTCATGGTGAACCTATGTATGTCAAAGTAGAACTGTGCTCAGTAGCGTTATCAATGGTCAGGATCTTTCAGAAGTAGATTGCCAAGACTTTCATTCAAGAGGCACCCCGGGTGGCCTTAAACCTCCAACCCTTAGGCTAGCATCCAAGTGTGTTAACCATTTGCACAACTAAGCGACTCCACCAATCATAATACCCAGTCAAAATTGTCCTGAGCCACCTCTGACACAACTACACTGAACATTGCTCCTCTCTAAGTGTTGGATCTTGAATTTTTTTTTACTGAGTTATAACCCAATGTTCCTTGTTTTTTGAGCTATCAACATTATTAGTTATAGACACTGGACAAATTTGGGGATACATTGGTTTCTAGCAATAGCTTAGGGCTGTGGGAGGAAAAAACAGAAAAGGAAAATACTAGTTCTGTTCCTGACCAACATGATTGCAAGCACCTATTCATGATTAAAACTGTTCCTCCAGAAGTACACTTAGATGGACCACCAGGCACTATCACTGTATATATTTCTCCAAAGACATATTTGATATACAAGACAAAGATTGTGATAGTTATATTTAAGTTTCAAAAGCACTGTCTTCAAGCGGTCATCAGAGTCTCAAATAATTGTGGACCACTTGTTAGCAAAAGCAGAATTCCATGTAACCGGACATCACTTTCAGCATTTTGTTCAAAATTAGTATGTATTCTTTGAAACATAAATTACCAGGATGACTTCCTTTCTGGATAGTATGTGATTCTGGATAGGATGCTTGATGCTAATGCCAATTTAGAAAATAATCTGATTCCAAAACTTTGCTTAAAGATAATCCTGATCTCAATCAAGAAGTATGGAATCAAATGTAGATCAAATCAGTCAGCTCCAAATAGTCAAGCATAGAAGGAAAATGTAAACTATACTTTAGAAGTCTAAGGAATTGGACATGGGAGACAGATGCAATAGTATGCTTCCATAAAGATTTACAGCCTTGGAAGCCCTGTGGGGCAGTTCTACTCTGTCCTATAGAGTTGCTATGAGTTGGAATTGACTGGATGGTGACAGGTTTGGTTTTTTTGTGTTCAAGGAATTGGAGAAGTAGGTTAGGAAAATGGAAAAGGAGAAGATAGCCTTAACGAGGCAGGAGTGATGGGGAGAAATTGAGCATACAGAAGTGGAGCAAAATAGGTATATGGGGTGATGGCTATCAGGAGTGCAATACTTTAAACCCAGTGTCTTAGCCATTAGTTTGCATTCTTCTGCATCATTTTGAACACGGCTTTATGGTTTCTGCCTCCCATTCAACAAAGGGGACAGAGTTGGGAAAACAGCTATATTTAATCAAATTTTACTGACTATAGGATAAAAAAAATAAACTAGTGTGATAATTAAAAAATACATTTACCAAATACTACCATTATTTGCAATCTCCACTCAATCACTTATTACAGTGTTTCAATATGGTCTAAAATATAAGTTCTGCAGGCATCACACTATAACAAACAAAATATAGGATCAATGAAAAAATATTAGTTTGTTCACTGTTAAATATAATGAGAATTCTTTACAGTTGTCTTTCATATTCCATTATTTTCATATTCTACAAATTTTTCATAAAATATATTTCATCTGAAATAATGTAAAACATACTTTCCCCATTAGTTAACATTTAACTTCAACACATACAATGCATTATCTCACAGATTTTCCGGCATATGATCTTGGTATAATTGAATAAATATCACTCATAATTATGTCACGATAATGTCAGATTGATTTAAATTTAGTCTAGTTTTCTAAATCATTTTTGAAAGTGAAAGTGGAATTCTTAATTGCTTGTTGTTACTTTCGTGAAATCCTACATTACTAGTTTTAAGTAGCAATGGAGTGAGAATTCTATAAACAAATTTTTCTTTCAATCGTTAATCTATTTTGCAAAAAAGAAATCCAAATAAAAATAATTTCTCTATATCCCTACTGTTGGAGATTCAAAAATGATTCAATCACAAACTTAGAACTCAAATCACTCATCCTAGAGGGGAAAAGGAATGACAAATAATAAATTTAGTAGGATGTGATAGATGATATAACAGAGATTTGTGCTACGTGTAAGTGGAACACAAGTGAAAAAAAAAAAAAGAGTGCTGTTTCCCGGATGGTATGTGAAATGGTTTAGGCATTGCATACTCAAGCAGATCACGAAAGAATATTTCATATTTTCACTATCAAAGCAACACAAATATACTGTCTAAATGTGTTTCTCTCTCTTTGGGCTTGCAAAATCAGGACCACCAGTACAATGGTTTTTTTTTTTTTTTTTTTTTTTTTTTTAATAATTCAATGATAAATTCCTATGAACAGATTTTTCTGTTCCCACAGAGTTTTGAATATGAGGTTATGCCTGATTTTCTGAATTATACAGGCTTACTATTTTGGGAATGGAGGTTATATCATCATGTTTATCTATGTTTTGTATACTCATGCATCTTTTCCATGATAGAAAGTTAAATTATAGTAATCTTTGTCTTTATATACAGCATATGTATCGAAATAACTAGTTTTCTGCAAATTATTAAACAAAGCATTCTCTATGTTAAAGCTCAGATTTTCTGTTGAATGAAAATACATATATTTTTTTATTTTCAAAATTTGACTAAGAATACACTAGTAAATTCCACCCAATTAAATTAAAAGAACATATTCTAAAAAAAAAAAAAAAAAGTCTCAGCCTCCGGAACCTAATAATTTTCATTTGATATTTAATTAAATTTATTGTTGTTCTCTTTAGGTTTGTGAATCTATTTACTACTTTTTCTTTGAGTACAAGTCAGACATTATGAGTCAAGTTATCTCATTACTACTTCCTGTCTTATTCAAATCTTATTAATAAGCTGTAATCAGTCATTCAGAGATGGCTTAATGATTATTAATACATTTCAACAAAATAATTGTATGATGATAGTGAAAGCTGTTGCTTAATTCCTGGGTGCTCTTGTTCCATAGAGGAGCCTTGGTGGCAGAGTGGTTAAGCACTAAGCTGCTAACTGAAAGATCAGCAGTTCAAACCCATCAGTTGCTGTGTAGGAGGAAAAACCTGGTGATGAATTCCCATAGGATTTACAGCCTGCGAAACCATCCAGGGCAGTTCTACCCTGTCCTACAGACTTGCCAAGAGTTGGAATGAAGTCTTTGGCACACAACAACAACATTGTTCCAAGGATCAAAGATGTAAAGGAAGGTGTGATCAATGCTATAAGTTGGATTTATGTTTTCGTATTCAAGTAATATTACTAATATCAAGACTGGTCCTGTTCTCATTTGAGTATATATATACTATAAAGCTTTAAAAATAGGAGGGAGTTGTACAAACATGCAAATACAGTTTCATAGTCTTAACAGAATGATTTTTCATCTGGGCCTTAACACTTTGTCCTAGATTAGCATAACAATTTGTGTAAAGACTTCAAGTGCATATACACGTCAATTAAGTGTGACCAATTATTGAAAGAATGCGCATACGTGACTGACTCCCTTCACTTTTTCAATTAATGAATGATGTGCCAGGTCTAATTCATTTGACATTGTGTTAGCTGAAGAATACCTTTATAATCTCTCATTATCTGACCAGGTTAGCCACTACATGGCAAGCTCAGTGTTTGCATAACTGATGTTTCCTAATCTTTTCTTTTTTAAAACAATTTTAGAAGATAATGTGCAACTTTTAATATAAGCTGAAGGATTAAACGGGAGAAATGAAATGTTTTCAGTACTCAACATGTGCTTGGCATATAATTAGATGGTCACTAAATCCTTGCTAAATAAATTAATTGGCACCTGCACACGTTCTCTCATATAGCCAAAAACACTTCTTCAGGTATTACCACCATCACAGTTCAGGTCAGGGATTTGCATCAAGCAGGTGACTCTTCAATAAATTAAACTCGTTAAAATGTACTATGGACTAGAATCGATGTTCATTCCCATCAAAATGCTGTGCCATTCATTTTATACATTGTGTCTCTTATGAGATATCACGTCCAGATCTAGGCAGTCAAATAAAATTAGGCCTTTAACATCTAATTAAAAAAAAAAAAAAAAATCATTGCCGTAGAGTTTATTCAGACTCATAGTGACCCTATACAACGGAGCAGAACTGTCCCGCTTTGTGGATTTGAACTGCTGACCTTCTGGATAACAGCTGTAGTTATTAACCACTATGCCACCAGGGTTTCCTTAACATCTAATAGGAGAGAGAAAAAAGTAAATATCAATTCCACAACCGACTCCTGTATAAAACTGTAATATATAACTAAACTAGATTAGTTATATTCTCCAGCCAAGTCACAAATGCATACATCTTTTCAGGCCAAGATTTAGTTATATTCTCCAGCCAAGTCACAAATGCATACATCTTTTCAGGCCAAGATCATTACATGCATAAGGGTTAACTTTCTAAAAGATACCCAGTGACTGAGAGGAGACTGTCAAAATGTGTATTTGATCTTGTTTCTTCATAAATGTATGGTGGATTTTCAATGCCTATAAAATGAGTGTAAACCCTGGTGGCATAGTGGTTAAGTACTACAGCTGCTAACCCAAAGGTCAGCAGTTCAAATCTGCCAGGCGCTCCTTGGAAACTCTATAGGGCAGTTCTACTCTGTCCTATAGAGCCACTATTAGTCGGAATCGACTCAACGGCAGTGGGTTTTTATTTTATACAAATAAATGTATGTATACAAGCATGGGTGTTTGTGGTCTCTGTGTGTGTGTATATGTATATAGATACATAATTTTCAGATGAAAATATGGAGGCTTGGGTACGCAGCTATTTCCACTTTTCACTACACCTATGATATGCTTTACTGATGTTTTGTGTTACTTCTCATTCATTCAATCACTTTATCACTTTTGTTTTCTTCAAAATTCAAAAGAAAAGAATATTCAAAAAAAGACATCAAATTCATGTCTATTTCTTCCTTTTCTAGCCCCTTGACCAATAATATCTTACCTATCATGGAAATCCTTGGGAATATTTCCTGGATCCATTCACAAGCTTATTGTATCATTCCAGCTTCAAAATGATTTCCCAAGTATATGTTTTAACTATGTAAATGTGTGACATGTGACGCTATAACTTGAGGTCATTAATAATCAGGCTAATCTTGGTCTTAGATCAGGAGATCAATAGGTTCTGTTGTTATTGTTTATTTCATGTATATGTTACAAATAAGAACATCAAAATTATATAAGTTTGGCAGAACTTTCAAACATCTTTTCAATGATCGAAAAAGGGAATATTTTCCACAAATGATTATTAGTTAAGGGTACTGATTAGAACTGACTTATATATTCATACGGAAACTCTGGTGGTGTACTGGTTAAGTGCTATGGCTGCTAACCAAAAGGTCAGCAGTTCGAACCCGCCAGGCACTCCTTGGAAACTCTATGGGGCAGTTCTACTCTGTCCTATAGGGTTGCTATGAGTTGGAATCAACTCAACGGCACTGGGTTTGGTTTGGTTTTGGTTTATACATTAATATAAAATACACATACATATTTGTTCTAGTCATACAGTTTTAGTTGGATCACTATATATTTTTTGATACTAATACCTAACAAAATATCATGAACCATTCAAATAACTGTATATATATGTATGTCATTAGTACCATCGAGTCAATTTTGGCTCAGTGACCCCATGTGACAGAGCAGACCTTCTCCATAAGGTTTTCTAGGCTGTAATCTTTATGGGAGGAAATCAAGTCTTTTCTCTCATGCAGCAGTTGAATGGGTTCGAACCACCAACTATTTGGGCAGCTGTCAATGGCAAACTGCTTGCACCACCTAGATACGGCTCTCTTTATTTATTTATATGTGTGTGTATAAAATTTCAGTTTTGTCTGGATTATTTACAAAACACAAAGTTAGTATGCTCTTTAAGTATAGTTTTTAACCATAAAATTTTTACTGCAACTTTTCTTTTCATCTCAAGGACAGTACGATTAGAAAAATAAACCCATTGCTGTCAAGTCAATTCCAAATCATAGTGACCCACTCCAACGTTATTCTAAAGTTATTCCCATAGTTTTGGTGAGGAAAAAGAGGACAATATCTGAGTGGTGTCCTGACCTTGGTTAAACAAAGGAGACAACTCATAATTCAATTCTTCACACAAAACAGTTGTTACCTTTCTGGCTGGTTCTGTAGTATATAAATCAGAAAGAACTCAAATACTTAATTTTAAGTTATATTGGGAAAGCATGAAAGATAACTGATGAGTAATTGGCTAAACACATATAGAGTGAAACCTGTAAGAGCCAGAACATGACATGACTGCCTTATTTTTCTAGGTCTTGCAAGTTTTCCACCTTTGACAGTGTGCAGTCTTACCACATTTCTATTGCTTGTATTAATGGAAGATAGTTGAATTTTCCTTCTCTGACAGTTTCCATCTTACAAAGGTTCAGGTTTTTGCAAGTTTTACTGTATATCTAAAAGCACTTTTAGAAATAGATTTTTTCTGGAATCCCAGAAAGCACGAAATTCTTTTTCTGAATATTTAAAAAATCATCTTTGAAGCAATTGATGGCCTAGAAAACAACTGTGCAGCTTTATAAATCCATTTCCTCAGTGTATTTGGTCAGTATCTCCTTTTAAATGAAGTTATATTTTATCTCATCTGCTGCTCTGGTACGCATAGAATGATTATTATACATAAAAAAATTTTTTTATGTATAATATACATATGGATATATGTGTATGTGTAGCTATATTTATCTATCTATTCGTAGTAGTAAAATGTAGGTAGCGTAAGTATATACTCACTTGTTGGCTTTTAGCAGTACCTGTAGTTCACTTATATCCTCCACCCATTTCCTTTTCTCTTAGGATTTGCAACTTGGCTTAACTTTGAACCTTTTTCTACTTGCCAAATTCTGTCCTATTGTACAGTTTCAGAATTTTAGAATTCACTCCTTTGATGAGATGGATTGACACAGTGGCTACCGCATGAGCTCAAACACTGCAAAGATTGTAAGGATGGTGCAGGTCTGGGCAGTGTTTTGCTCTGTTGTAAATAAAGTCTTTATGAGACTAAATTGGCTTTATGGCATCTAATGACAACATTTAAATATATAAAATGATGCAATACTGTAACCATAATTAAATATGATTTTCTAAAAATAATGATTTTTTTTTGAATGGGCAATATCAGTGAACACAGACTAATACATCACTTCTTAAGGTCCATGACAATAAACATCTATCTTTGTACCATTAGGCATTATTAACATAAGATTAGTGTCTCAGAAGAACTGGCTTGAATTGTGTTTGTGACATTCGGCAGCCAGTTCATAGCCTGATTTCAATGTGTTCCAGTTGATATTGTGAAGTACATGCATATGGAACACTAAGATTAACAAATTCTTATCCATGAACTTGTGAAAATTACATTATGTTCTTAGGTCTATTATACAAACATTTGTTTAAAAGAGCAAATTCAGAGTGAAATATTAATCATTGTTCATTAGAAATTCTGCAGAAATTATCCTTAGAATAATTATTTTTTTATTTAGGTTTTAATTAAATTTTCTTAAGAGAAATGCTTATTGATAATTTAATTCAATGATGAGACTAATCAAATATCATCTTAAAATTATAAGATGTAATCAAGAGGAAACTAATAATATAAAACATTGATTCATATAGTCTCTGAAAATATACTATAATAATACTTTTCTCTTCCCAGAAAGCAGCAAGAAATATCTCTAAGAATGAATAATCACAAACATGTAAAATCCAAAATGTCCTTAGTTAAAATTCAATAAAAATCTCTACATTTCAGTTGTAATATAACCAAGAAAATAAAAAAAGTTAAAAAAAAATAGTAGGTGTACATATAAACTCATTATATTTATTTATTATCTGCAGTATGTGTTGCAACTGATGGTTCATGTATTAAATGCTTTGGATGACACTGATCCATCAGAACGTATTTTTATCTGTTATATTCCTTATCAAAAATAATACCCAAAACAATACACAATAAACATCATTTATCCAGATAATAAATGTAAAAGAGAGTGAAACAAATTTCTCATTCTGTAGACTGAATTATTTAACTGAGGATTAAATTATTTTTTGTGCCAACATATTGAGTTTGCTTATTATTCATTATACACTGTGGTGCAAATCTATATATTCCTACCATGTGTTTCTTATAAAGCTTTTCATGTGTTCTTACTGAATTTCATCTTATTAGTAATGGTTTACCACTCCGGACTCTCAATTTTTTTGAGGGTCAAAATCTACCACCCAATGATTTGGTATCACATTTTATAAGAGTACTATCAATGTTCCCTACCAAATCATAATTAAATGTTGAGCAAATAAGGACCAGGAGCTAGCAAGACAGTCACATATCACCAGAGATGTTCTTCAAAGTTCACATGAGTTCATTAATCAAAGGTATCTTCTGTGAATGGTTATGCAACGAGTTATAAATCAACTGAACTGTGTTATTATCCAATGCTCATTTGTCTATTTTGTCAACAAAGATGGAATGAGACCCTTTCACATCTATTGTCTATGTGAAGGAAATTCATAGGGAAATACAGTCTTTTCCACAGATGGTTCTATATCAAGTGACATCTCCATGCAAAAAAGTAAAATTGGGTCCCTCTCTTACACCAGATTCAAAAATTAATTCAAGATGCATCATAGACTCAAATGTAAAAGCTAAAACTATACAATTCTTAGAAGAAAACAGGATAAATCTTCATGACCTAGTGTTAGGCAAAGCTTTTTTTAATCAATGTCAAAACCACTAGAGTCAAACAAAATAATACATAAGCACTCCATCAACATTTCAAACTTAAAAATGTTTATTTTTCAAAGAATAGCACCATGAAAATAAAAAGGTAACCTACAGAATGAGAAACAAAAAATTGTAATTCTTGTATTGGATAAGAAATTTGTAAAAAATAAAAAAAATATATTTTTTATTTATTTTATTATTTTTTTAAGCAGAATATTAATGAACACTTTCAACTCAATGATTAAAAAAACATTTAACCCAACTTTAAAATAGGCAAAGGACTTGAATAGGCATTTTTCCAAAGAAGATGTACAAATGGCTTATAAGCACATGAAAAGATGCTCAGCGCTGTAAGCCACTAAAAACCCAAAAACCAAATCAGCTGTCATCGAGTCAATTCCACCTCATAATGACCCTACAGGGGAATCCAAATCAAATCCACAATGAGATACAATCTCACATATTTTAGGATTACTGTAACCAAAAAGACAGATAATAGCAAAGGTGTTAAAAAAAAAAGGAACCCTCATATATTGCTGACGGTATTGTAAAATGGTGCAGCCTCTTCGGAAAACAATCTGGAAGTTCTTCCCAACTTTAAACATAGTTATCATTTGACCCAATAATTCTACTCATAGATATATGTTATTGCTATTGGGTGCCGTAGAGTCAATCCTGAATCACAGTGACCCCATGTGACAGAGTAGAACTGCCCCACCGGATATAATTTGCTGTTAATTTATAGAAGAATACCAAATCTTTCTCTCAAGGAGCCACTGAGTGGGTTCAAACTGCCAACCTTTTGGTTAGCAGCCAAGTGTTTAACAGTTTAACTGTTGCATCGCCAGGACTCTTTCCAGACGTATACCCAAGAAAAATAAAAACATATGTCCAAAACAAAACTTGTATGCAAATGTTCACAGCAGCATTATTAATGACAGCTAAAAGGTGGAAACAATCCAAATATCCATCAGCTACTGAATAAATAAACAAGATGTGGTATATTCATAAAATGACATACTATTTGACCATAAAAAGAATGAAGTACCAAGACATGCTGCAACATGCATGAATCTTGGAAACACTGTATTAAGTGAAAGAAGTCAGTCAAAAAGACCACATATTCTATGACTGCAATTACGTAAAATCCCCAGAATAAGAAAACTTGCAGAGAGGGAAAGTGGGTTAGTGTTTACCTGGGGCTTGGACAAGGAGGAGTTAAGACCAAATTATGCTATTCCATTGGATATCATTGATAAAAAATTGAATAAGTGTACATCAATGTTCCCTTCCAAGCCATAACTAAATGTTGAGCAAGTCAGGACCCAAAGCTGGAAGGCCAATCACACGCCACTGGAGATGTTCTTTTATGTTCGCATGAACTCCTTAATCAAAAATATGGCTATGGGGGTTCTAACTGGGAAGAAGAAAATATGCTAAACTTGATTCTGGTGATGGTCACATAACTGTGAATATACTAAAAAACCACTGAACTGTATAATTTAAGGGTAGATTGTATGGTATATTAATTACTTCTCACTAAAGCTATTATACACCAAACCCAAACCTGTTGCCATCAAGTCAATTCTGACTCACAGCAACCCTACAGGACAGAGTAGAACTGCCCATAGGGTTTCCAAGGAGCAGCTAGGTAGATTTCAACTGCCAGCCTTTTGCTTAGTAGTCTGAGCTCTTAACCACTGCACCACCAGGGCTCCAAAACTACCATATATCTGGTTTAAATCTAAATAAATATGAATGCACCAATATATCTGAAGGAAAATCAGATAAAAGAATTAAAAAAAAAAAATGAGGAAACCGTAAGAATCATGTTGGACTCTATCAAAAAAAATAACCTGCAAGTGATTGGAGCACCAGAACAGGGAGGGATAACAGAAAATACAGAGAGAATTGTTGAAGCTTTGTTGGCAGGAAAAATTCCCTGATATTGTGAAAGATGAGAAGATATCTATCCAAGATGCTCATCAAACACCATGTAAGGTAGATCTTAAAAGAAATTCTCCAAGACATATTACAATCAAACTTACCAAAACCAAAGATACAGAGAGAATTTTAAGAGCAGCTAGGGATAAAAGAAAAGTCACCTACAAAGGACAGTCAATAAGAATAAGCTCAGACTACTCGGCAGAAACCATGCATGCAAGAAGGCAACGGTATGACTTATATAAGGCATTGAAGGAAAAAATCTGGCAGCTAAGAATCATATATCCAGCAGAACTGTCTCTCAAATATGAAGGCAAAATTAGGACATTTCCAGATAAAGAGAAGTTTAGAGGTTTTGTAAAAACCAAACCAAAACTTTAAGAAATACCAAAGGGGGTTCTCTAGTTAGAAAATCAATAATTTCCAGATATCAGCCCAAGACTAGGACACTGGACAGAGCAATCAGATGTCAACCCAGATAGGCAAAGCACGAAAATAAATCAAGTTACAAAAAATGCTCAAAACAGGGAAACAGTGATGTCATTATGTAAAAGAAGACAACATTAAAAAATAAATAAATAAAGAAGGACTAAGAAATGTAGTCATAGATCTTTCATATGGTGAGGAAGACAAGGCAATATAAAGCAATAAAATTTAGGTTTAAACTTAGAAAAAATGGGGTAAGTATTAATTTTTTTATTAAGGTAATCACAAAAGAGACTAACAATCCTACTTATCAAAATAAAATATGAGAAAAAAATAAAGACTCAGCAGAAACAAAAACAACAACAGATAAGAGGAAGAGACAATATATAAAGATAAACCACTCAGCACAAAAATTAAGTGGGAAAAAGAAACTGTAGACAACATGCAAAAAAAGACATCAAAATGACAGCACTAAACTCATAAAAAAAAATACCTAGCCATAATTACTCTGAATGTAAAGGGACTAAATGCACCAATAAAGAGACAGCGGCAGAATGATTTAAAAAACTTGATCTGTCTATATGCCGCCTTCAGGAGATAAACCTTAGACTTAGAGACACAAATAAACTAAAACTCAAAGCATGGAAAAAATATATCAAGCAAAAAACAATCAAAAAAGAGCAGAAGTGGCAATATTAACATCTGACAAAATAGACTTTAAAGTTAAATCCACCACAAACGATAAAGAGGGACAATATATAATGATTAAAGGGACAATTCACCAAGAAGATATAACCATATTAAATATTTTTGTACCCAATGCCAGGGCTGCAAGATACATAAAACAAACTCTAACAGCACTGAAAAGTAAGATAGACAGCTCCACAATTATAGTAGGGGACTTCAACATGCCACTTTCAGTGAAGGACAGAACATCCAGAAAGAAGCTCAATAAAGACACAGAAGATCTAAAATCCACAAACAACTTGACCTCATAGACATACACAGAACACTCCACCCAACAGCAACGAAGTATACTTTCTTTTCTAGTGTACATGGAACCTTCTCTAGAATAGACCACATATTATGTCATAAACAAGCCTTAGCAGAATCTGAAACATTGAAATATTACAAAGCATCTTCTCAGACCATAAGGCCATAAAAGTAGAAATCAATAACAGAAAAAGCAGGGAAAAGAAATCAAACACTTGGAAACTGAACAATACCCTGCTCAAAAAAGACTGGGTTATAGAAGACATTAAGGATGGAATAAAGAAATTCAGAGAATCCAATGAGAATGAAAATACTTCCTATCAGAACCTTTGGGACACAGCAAATTTATATCAATAAATGCATACATCCAAAAAGAAGAAAGGGCCAAAACCAAAGAATGATCCCTACACCTTGAACAAATAGAAAGAGAGCAACAAAAGAAATCCTCAGGCACCAGAAGAAAGCAAATAATAAAAATTAGAGCAGAATTAAATGAAATAGAGAAAAGAAAAATAATTGAAAGAGTTAAAAAGACCAAAAGCTGGTTCTTCAAAAAAATTTCAAAAATTGAGAAACCACTGGCCAAACTGACAAAAGAGAAACAGGAGAGGAAGCAAATAACCCGAATAAGAAATGAGATGGGCGATATTACAACAAATTCAACTGAAATTAAAAGAATCGTAACAGATTACTATGAAAAATTGCAGTCTAACAAATTTGAAAACCTAGAAGAAACGGATGAATTTCTAGAAACACACTACCTGACCTAAACTAACACAAACAGAGGTAGAACAACTAAATAAACCCATAACAAAAGAAGAGATTGAAGAAGTAATCAAAAAACTCCCAACAGAAAAAAGCCCTGAGCTGGAGGGCTTCACAGCAGAGTTCTACCAAATGTTCAGAGAAGAGTTAACACCGCTACTACTAAAGTTATTTAACCCAAAGTATTTCAGAGCATAGAAAAGGATGGAATACTCCCTAACTCATTCTATGAAGCCAGCATACCCCTGATACCAAAACCAGGTAAAGACACCACAAAAAAGAAAATTACAGACCTATATCCCTCAAGAACTTAGATGCAAAAATCCTCAACAAAATTCTAGCCAAAGGAATTCAACAACATATCAAAAAAATAATTCACCATAACCAAGTGTGATTCATACTAGGAATGGTTCAACATTAGAGAAACAATTAATGTAACCCATCATATAAATAAAACAAAAGACAAGAACCACATGATCTTATCAGTTGATGCAGAAAAGGCATTTGACAAAGTTCAACACCCATTCATGATAAAAACTCTCAGCAAAATAGGAATAGTAGGAAAATTCCTCAACATAATAAAGAGCATTTATACAAAGCCAAAAGCCAACATCATCCTAAATGGAGAGAGTCTGAAAACATTTCCTTTGAGATCAGGAACCAGACAAGGATGCCCTTTATCACCACTCTTATTCAACATTGTGCTGGAGGTTCTCGCCAGAGCAATTGGGCTAGATAAAGAAATTAAGTAAAAGTATCTCTTTTCGCAGATGACATGATCTTATATACAGAAAACTAAAGAATCCTCCAGAAAACTACTGAAACTAATAGAAGAGTTCAGCAGAGTATCAAGATACATGATAAACATACAAAACCAGTTGGATTCCTCTACACCAACAAAAAGAACACTGAAGAGGAAATCATCAAATCAATGCCATTTACAGTAGCTCCCAAGAAGATAAAATACTTAGGAATAAATCTTACCAGAGACATAAAAGACCTGTACAAAGAAAACTACAAGACACCACTGCAAGAAACCAAAAGAGACCTACAAGGTATGGAAAAACATACCTTGCTCATGGATAGGAAGACTTAACATTGTAAAAATGTCTATTCCACCAAAAGCGATCTGTAGATACAATGCAATTCTGATCCGAATTCCAAAGATGTTTTTTAATGAGATGGAGAAACAAATCATCAACTTCCTATGGAAAGGAAAGAGGCCCCGGATAAGTAAAGCATTATTAAATAAATATGAATGCACTATATTTAGTTTTTCCTTCTCATGTACACCTAGAAATACTACCAAAAAACATTGTTCTGATATCACTTGTTCTCTGTAAGTTAATACTGCTCCACAGAAATTACTTTCCATTTACAACTGTTTACAAATGATCTTCTTAAAATTTTCACTATAATACTGTGATATTTACAAACACTCATCTTCTTCCTCTTTTTGAGAATCGAGAAAATATTTACACATATTCTATCTTACTGTCACTTGTGTAATTCAGTGCACATACTTTGAGAATTCTTTTAGTATCCTAGGATACAATTCATGGATAATAACATTTAGACTTCTTTAGGACAGCTTGATGGTTCCCTAATTTTTTTAACCTCTTTTATAAATGATTTACACTTTACTATTATTTCTCCAGTTTCAGACTGAAGATTTTTTTCATTTGAGAGAGAAATTGGAAGAAAAATTTGAATAACTGTACATGATAACTCTCTTCCTTCTCTGAACACAGCTTTACAAATATCAATAATAACATAATACCCAAAAACCCAGTGCCGTCGAGTCAATTCCGACTCATAGTGACCCTATAGGACAGAGTAGAACTGCCCCATAGAGTTTCCAAGGAGTGTCTGGCGGATTCGAACTGCCGACCTCTTGGTTAGCAGCTACATTCCCTGATCTTCTTACTTTGACTAACACACACACACACACACACACACATTATTCGCAAGACTCTACTTTTTGAGTTTTTTTTTTTAATGCATGCCCTTTTTTTTCAGACCTCTTTAATTTTTTTTATTATACTCCTTTATTTATATGAGATAATCAGATTTACAGAATTGTATTTAGATGCTTCCATTTCTTTCTATTAATCCTCTGATGCTGTATTTCCATCCATGGAACTTATTTTTTTCATTTACCACTTTGAAAAACTAGGATACATGTATATTTAGCATTATTTTTGGCAATAATCTCACTCTTCTCAAACAGTAAATCAACACAAAAGAAATCAAATATAGAAAGGAAATAATGAAGAAAAGATATGTGGGAAAGAGAAGGAAGCAAGAAAGGAAGAGGATGGAAGGAGAAAAGAAGAAAGTGGAAATGCAATTAAGGGAATACAGTAGATAAAATGGAGATATAAAGACCATCAAATTGCAATAGTTTAATTCTATAGATAGGAAAATATAAGAAAGCAAAGAGCCAAAACCCCACTACGATGTATTTTTCATTGTTTTGTCATAATTTCAGATTTGCAAAAATACAACAAGGAATTCCTAGAAATGCTGCCCCCAGTTTCCCCGTATTTTAACATTTTGTTACAGGAGCTGCCTCTCACCCCCTCCTCTCCTTCCTCCTTTTACCCTCCCTCCGTCTCTCTTCTAAACTGAGTAATTTACAGACATGATACTGCTTACCCCTATTTCTTAATTGTATATTTCTAAGCAAAACAAAAATAATGATCTTACCTTACCACAGTAATCAAATCGAGGACATTTGTCCTAGAAGTATTTTTCATAGAAAAGGAAAATTGAAGAATGTCCTGTATTCTGCTTGCGTTTATTTACTCTGGAACAACCTTTTAATTTTTTTCATTGTTTCAGCACACTGGCATTTTATAAGAGTATAAACCAAAAAAAACCAAACCCGCTGCCGTCGAGTCGATTCGACTCATAGCGACCCTATAAGGCGGGGTAGAACTGCCCCATAGAGTTTCCAAGGAGCGCCTGGAGGATTCAAACTGGCTGATCTTTTGGTTAGCAGCCGTAGCACTTAACCACTACGTCATCAGGGTTTCCTATAAGACTATAGTTATTTTGTAGACTATTCTCTGATTTGGGTTTGTCTGATATGCCGTCATTATCCATCATTTTGCTCTTTACAAAAATGCGGCAGAAGTAAGCTCACGTTTTTTTCCATTACACCATTACAGGAAGCACATGCTGTCAATTAGCCCCCAGATTGGTCATTAATTTGGATCATTTGATTAAATTCGTGTCTGATAGTTTTTTCATTGTAAGTTACTATTTTGCACTTTGTAATTAATAAGAATATAGGGCGAGGCAATTTGAGATTATGAAAATGCACTGTTATTTCTCATTCATTCCCTTGTATTAATACTCACAGATGATTCTTGCCTGAATCAGTTAAAAGTACTATATTTGCGAGTTTTTTTTTTTTTTTTTTTTGTATTCTACCTTTTATTCTATATTTATTACTTGGCTTGCTAATGTCAAGAAGTACTTTCTGTTCTATCAATATACATGATCTCTCTCTCTACGATATCTCTATCATCTCTCGATTTACCTACTTATCTAATTTATTCACATCATCAACCTGGCAATCTATTGACACATTTACTTATTTATAGCAGTGTGAATTATCATTTTTTTATTCAGCATCCCATACCCACCCACTACCATTGAGTCAATTCTGACTCATAGTGACCCGCAGGACAGAGTAGAACTGTCCCATAGGATTTCTAAGGCTGTAAATCTGTCTGGAAGCAGGCTGCTACATCTTTATCCCTAGAGTGGCTGGTAGGTTCGAACTGCTGACCTTTTGGAAACCAGCACACAACCACTGTGCAACCAGGGCTCCTCTTTTTGATCAATAGGTTCTAATATTTTTTACTACTTGGTTTTGGTGATCAAATTGCCTACGATTCAGAAAACTTATATTTCTTTTTATTATTAGTTTTAATGTTCAAATTGTTCCAGATTTAGCCAAGCTGACTAATGTTTCTTTTGGTCAGTTTGACGTCATTCTTCGAGACTTGCTTCATGACTCCATAAGCAGTTTCAGGTTCTTCTTTTACTTTACATGCCCTAGCCAACAGTCAGCCATCACCCCAAAGACTCCTGGTTTCTTTTGTACCAAATAAGAATTAGAAAAGAAGATCAACACTAGGTATACTCATCATTCTTGGGGAGCCACTGCTTCTAGGCCTTTTCAGCGGAAAGAGCTGGGAAATAGGCCTGTACATACTTAAACACACACACATACACACACACAAACATCACTTTCTATGCTGTATCTAGCTACCTTTATGTTAAAAATCCTGAGTTCACAGTGTGACCTCAAATTCCAATTCAAAAAGTCAGGTTTCACAACCTCTTTTATCATGTTTATAACTGTCTTCACAAACAACGAGAAACCAGGCTTTTTTAACCTAATATGTTTACTTATATACCCAATTCTATAATGTAAAGAAGGAACCCAGGTAGGCAGTGGTAAAGTACTCTGCTGCTAACTGAAAAGTTATAGGTTGGAAGCCACCAACCTCTCTGTGTCAGAAACATGTGGCAGTTGGCTTCCCTAAAAGTAGTTTCAGAATTGCTAACCCATGTAACTTTAAAAAGGAATGCTATTAACTAAAGTTCAGTATTTGTTTATAGATTTTTTTAATTGTATTGTGCTTTAGGTGAAAGTTTATAGTGTGAATCATTCAAAAATTTATACAGAAATTGTTTTGTGATATTGGTTACAATTCCTGCAATGTGGCAGCACTCTCCCCACTTTCCCTTTTCACCCTGGGTTCCTTGTGTTCATTCATCCAGTTTTCCTGTTCCTTCCTGCCTCCTTCTCTTTGCTTTTGGGAAGGTTTTGCCCAATTGGTCTCCTATACTTGATTGAACTAAGAAGCACATCCCTCATGTGTGCTATTGTTTGTTTCATAAGCCTACCTAATCTTTGGCTGAAAGGTGGACTTTGGGAGTGGCTTCAGTTCTGAGTTAGCAGGGGTCCAGGGGGCCATAGTTTCAGGGGTTCCTCCAGCCTCTGTCAGGCTGGTAAGTACAATCTTTTTTGTGAGTGTATGTAAATTTTAATTTTGTTCGACATTTTTCTCCCACTCCATCCAGTACTCTCTACGGTGATCCCTGTCAGAGTGGTTCATGGTGGTAGCCAAACACCATCTAGTTTTTCTGGGCTCAGGCTGGTGGAGGCTGTGGTTCATGTGCCATTAGATCTCTGGACTAATATTTTCCTTGTGCCTTTTGTTCATTTTCCTTTGCTCTGGATGGGATGAGACCAATAGATGTGTCTTAGATGATTGCTCACAAGCTTTTAAGACCCCAGACTATATTCACCAACGTAGGATGTAGAACATTTTCTTTATGAACTATGTTATGCCAATTGACCTAGATGTCCCCAGCATCCATGGTCACCAGGCCTCAGCCCTAATAACTCGGTCCCTCTAGATGTTCTGATGTGTCTAGGAAGCCTCTAGGTCATTAAAAATACAGAAAAAGAAAGAAAAGACCAAAATGGATGTTCGAAGAGACTCTGAAAGTTGCTTTTGAACGTCAAGTAGCTAGTGTAAAAGGAAGAAATGATGAAGTAAAAGAGCTTTACAGAAGGTTTCAAAGGCCAGCTTGAACAAAGTAAAGTATGATAACGACATGTGCAAAGACCTGGAGTTAGAAAACCAAAAGGGCAGAACCTGCTTGGCATTTCTCAAGCTAAAAAAACTGAAAAAAAAATTCAAGCCTTGCAATATTGAAGGATTCTAAGGAAAAAATATTAAATGATGCTGGAAGCAACAAAAGAAGGTGGAAGAAATATACAGAGTTGCTACATCGAGAAGAACTGGTCAATGCTCAGGCATTTCAGTAGGTAGCCTATGATTAGGAGCCAATGCTGAAGGAAGAAGTCCAAGCTACACTGACAGCACTGGTGAAAACAAGTCTCTAGAAATAGACAGAATACCAACTGAGATGTTTCAACAAATGGAAGCAGTGCTGGAAGTGCTCACTCGTCTATGCCAAGAAATTTGGAAGAGAGCTACCTGACTAACCAACTGGAAGAGATCCATATTTACACCTATTCCCAAGAAAGGTGATCCAGCCCAAAGTGGAAATTATCAAATATCATTAATATCACACGCACATAAAATTCTGAGGAAGATCATTCAAAAGCAGCTTCAGCAGTGTATAGACAAGGAGCTCCCAGAAATTCAAGCTGGATTCAGAAGAAGACATGGAACCAGAGATATAATAGCTGATGTCAGATGGATCCTGGCTATAAGCAGAGAATACCAGAAAGATGTTTACCTGTATTTTGTTGCTTACACAAAGGCATTTGACTGTGTGGATCATAATAAATAATGGATAACATTGTGAAGAAGGAGAATTTCAGAACACTTAATTGTGCTCATGAGGAACTATACCTAGATCAAGAGGCAGTCATTCTAACAGAACAAGGGGATACTGAGTGGTTTCAAGTCAGGAAAGGAGTGTGTCAGGGTTGTATTATTTCACCATACATATTCAATCAGTATGCTGAGCAAATAATTTGAGAAGCTGGACTATATGAGGAACATTGCATCAGGACCGGAGGAAGACTTATTAACAACCTGCCTAATGCAGATGATATAACCTTGATTGCTGAATGTGAAGAGGACTTGAAGCACTTACTGATGAAGATCAAAGACTATAGCCTTCAGCATGGATTACACCTCAACATAAAGAAAACAAAGATCCTCACAACTGGACCAATAAGCAACATCATGATCAACAGAGAGGAGATTGAAGTTGTCAAGGATTTCATTTTATTTGGATCCACAATCAACACCCATGGAAGCAGCAGTCAAGAAATCAAAAGACCACTGCATAGTTAAATCTGCTGCAAAAAAACCTCTTTAAAGTATCAAAATGCAAACTTGTCACCTTGAAGAATAAGGTGCACCTGATCCAAGCCATGTTGTTTTTAGTTGCCTCACATGCATGTGAAAGCTGGACAATGAATAAGGAAGACCGAAGAAGAATTAACATCTTTGAATTGTAGTGTTGCTAAAGAATATTGAATATACCAGGGACTGCCACAAGAACAAACAAATCTGCCTTGGAAAAAGTAGAACCAGAATGTTCCTTAGAAGCAAGGACGGTGAGTCTACGTCTCACATACTTCAAACAAGTTATCAGGAAGAATCAGTCCCTGGAGAAGGACATCATGCTTGGTAAAGTAGAGGGTCATCAAAAAAGAGGAAGGCCCTCAACCAGATGGATTGACACAGTGGCTGCAACAATGGGCTCAGGCATAGCAACAATTGTGAGGATGGGGCAGGACTGGGCACTGTTTAGTTCTGTTGCACATAGGGTCGCTATGAGTCAGAACCAACTTGACAGCACCTAACAACAACAAAAGGAAGCTTGTATGACTTTGCCTTGGTCAAGTTGTACTGACCTCCCCTATATTGTGTGTTTTCTTTCCCTTCACCAAAGTTAACACTTGTCTACTAATTTTTTGTTTACTAATTAGTTATTGATTTCCCCTCCCCTCCCTCATAACCATCAAAGATCTTTTTTTTTTTTTTTTTCTGTTTGTAAACATTTTCTTGGGTTTTTATAATAGTGGTCACATATTTGTCCTTTTGTGATTGAGTAATTTCACTCAGCGTAATTTCCTCCAGATTCATTCATGTTGTGAGATCTTGTTCAAACGTAAAAAAAACAAGAACAATTCATCATTGTTCTTTATCTTTGTGTAGTATTACATTGCATGTACATGCCATAATTTTTTTTATGCATTCATCTGTTGATAGCCACTTAGGTTGTTTCCATCTTTTTGCTACTGTGAATAATTCTGCAGTGAACATGGGTGTCTATATGTCTATTTGTGTGACAGCTGTTATTTCTCTAGAATATATTCTTTGTAGTGGGATTGCTGGATTTCATGGTATTTCTATTTTCTATGATGGTGGTACCATTTTACATTCTCACAAGCTGTGCTTAAGAGTTCTAATCTCCTAGCAACCTCTCCAACATTTGTTATTTTGTTTTTCTGATTAGTGCAAGTTATGTCAGAGTAAGATGGTATCTCATTTTAGTTTTGATTTGCATTTCTCTAATGCCTTATGATAGGAAGCATTTCCTCACGCATCTGTTAGCCACCTGAATGTCTTCTCTGATAAACCTGTTGCCCATTTTTTAATTGGATTATTTGTCTTTTTTTTTTTTTTTTTGAAGTGTTGAAGTATTCTACAGATTTTCCAGATTTGATCCTTGTTGAATACTGTCTCAGTTATCTAGTGCTGCAATAACAAAAATACTAGAGGTGGATGGGTTTAACAAAGAGAAATTTATTTTTGCACAGTCTTTTTTTTTAGTAGGCTAGAAGTCCAAATTCAAGGTGTTAGCTCCAGGGAAAGGCTATCTCTGTCAGCTCTGGAGGAAGGTCCTTTTCATCAGTCTTTCCCTGGACTAGACACTTCTCTGTGCAGGAACCTTGGGTCCAAAGGATGCATTTTGCTCCTGAAGTGCTTTTTTGGTGATATGAGGTCCCCCTGTCTCTCTGCTCACTTCTTTCTTCAATATCTCAGAAGAGACTGGCTCAAGACAGAATTCAATTTTGTAGATTGAGTCCTGTCTCATTAATAAAACTGCCGCCTATACCACCTCATAAACATCATAGAGGTAGGATTTACAACACATTGGAAAATCATTTCAGATGACAAAATGGTGGACAATCGCACAATATTGGGAATTATGGTCTAGCCACACTGATACACATATTTTTGGGAGACACAATGCAATCCATGACAGATATTTTGTAGCCAAAAATATTTTACCAGTCTGTAGGTTCTCTTTTTACTCTTTTGGTGATGTCTTTTGATGATCATGAAACCCTGGTGGTGTAGTGCTTAAGTGCTACGGCTGCTAACGAAAAGGTTGGCAGTTTGAATCTGCCAGGCACTCCTTGGAAACTCTGTGGGGAAGTTCTACTCTGTCCTATGGAGTCACTATGAGTTGGAATCGACTCAACAGCAGTGGGTTTGGTTTGGGTTTTGGTTTGATGATCATAAGCGTTTAATTTTTAGCAGCTCCCAGTTATCTGGTTATCTTTTGGTGTTCATGCATTGTTAGGGTTTCTATTCAACTTATGCCTTACATTAGGGCCCCTAATTTTGTCCCTATTTTTTTTTTTATGACCTTTATCATTGTAGGTTTTATATTTAGATCCTTGATCCATCTTGAGTTAGTTTTTTGTATGGTGTGAGGTATGTGTCCTGTTTTTTTTTTTTAAACAGGTGGAGATCCAGTTTTGCCAGCACCATTTGTTAAAAAGACAGTCTTTTACCCATTTAATGTACTTTGGACATTTGTCAAAGATCAGCTTACCATAGGTGGATGGATTTATGTCCGGGTTTTCAATTCTGTTCCATTGGCCTATGTGTCTGTTGATGTACTAGTACCAGTCTCTTTTGACTACCACAGCTGTATAGTAGCTTCTAAGATCAGGCAGTGTGAGGCCTTCTTCTTTGTTCTTTTTTTTTTTTAATAATGCTTTGCCCATCTGGGGCCTCTTTTCTTTCCTTATACAGTTGGTGATTAGTGTTTACATCTCATTAAAGAATGCTTCTGGTATTTGCATCAGGATTGCATTCTGTCTGTAGATTGCTTTGGGAAGAATTGGTGTTTTCACAATGTTGAGTCTTCCTATCCATGAGCATGGTATATTTTTCCATTTATGGATGTTTCTTTTGGTTTCTTGCAACAGTACTTTGTAGTTTTGTTTGGATAGGTCTTTTAAATCCCTAGTTAGATTTATTCCTAAGTATTTTATCTTTTTAGGGGCTATTATAAATATTTTTTTTCCTGACTTCCTTTTTGAAGTTCTCTGTTGGTATATAGGAATCCAATTGATTTTTCTTGCATGTTGACCTTGTATCCTGCTACTCTGCTAAATCTTTCTATTAGTTCCAGTAGTTTTCTTGTGGAATCCTTGAGGTTCTGTATGTATTGTATCATATCATCTGCAAATAGGGATAGTTTTACTTCTTCCTTAACAATTTGGATGCCCTTTATTTCTTTTCCTTGCCTATTGCACTAGCTAGGACTTCAAACACAATGTTTCAGCATCTCTCCATTGAGAAAGATGTGGGTGTTGGTTTTCTATAGATGCCCTTTATTAAGTTGAGGAATTTCCCTTCTCTTTCTATTTTATTGAGATTTTTTAATCAGGAATAGGTGTTGTACTTTACCAAATGGCTTTTCTGTATCAAATAAGATGATTATGTGATTCTTTGTTTTATTTATGTGGTGAATTATGTTAATTGATTTTCTAATGTTGAACCATCCTTGCATACCTGGTATGAATTCCGCTTGCTCATGGTGTATCATTTTTTAATATGATGCTGAATTCTACTGGCTAGAATTCTGTTGAGATTTTTGCATCTATATTCATGAGAGATATTGGTCTGTAATTCTCTCTTTTTGTGGTGTCTTTTGCCTGAGTCAGAACTGACTCAATGGCAAAAAGTTCTTTGTTTTTTTAATCTACAGAGACAGTAATTTCAGAATTGCTAACCATATAATTTTGAAAAAGAATGCTACTAACTAAAGTTCAATATTTGTTTAGAGATTTTAAAAAATATCTTGCCTAAGGAAATAAAGTCTCAACACTATGTTCAAAAGTAACTTAAGTAAATTCTGCTCCCTCAGTCCCTACCTTCGATATGGTTATGTTGGGATGGAAGGAGGCAATTTATTACATGGTTACAATACTTAAGAGTGAAGAAAAAAAGTTATATTCACAGAAGTATAATTCCCTTTTCCACTTATTCTCTTTTATTCTATTCCAAATCTGTGCCTTATAGCTTACCACTCAGTCTTTTTAATCTTTCTTGTGTATCTTTATATTCATATCAGACACATGCATTTTTTTTCTAATTTGCCTTTATCCTTTGCACAACAGGATGCATCTTATAGATATCAGTTTGCACTTTATTAACTTGACAATGTAAGGTGGAAACCACTCCACATCACTTCATAGGCGTCATCCTCATATACACATGAGTATGCATGTATATAACACACACATATTTTGTTGTTATAGTTATTCACACCAATGCCTAGTAATCCAATGAAAGGAGATACCATAGTTTATTCAACCACTCTTCTATGTGTGAACAGTTAGTTTGTTCCCAATATTCTGCAACTAAAACTATAATGCAAAGCATGCCCTTGCCCATATGTTTTTTTTTGGGGGGGGGAGTATATTTTATGTGTAACTTCCTAAAAATGAGATTGTGAATCAAAAAGTCAAAATGTAGTTTTGTTATATATTTTCAAATTCTGTTTCATAAGTACTGTGGCAAACTGCATGTTAGGGGCCAAGATGGCTGACTAGGTAGATGCTACCGCGGATCGCTCTTGCAACAAAAACTCAGAAAAACAACTGAATTATCACATACATGACAATCTACAAACACTTACCATCAAACACAGAACTAAAGAGTTGACCTGAGTGACAGGGGAGCAAAAAGCTGCACCTGAAGCAGCGACTGCTTCTGGAACCGGCGTCCCGCACCACAGCCTTGAGCCCTCGAGATTCCCTGATGCAAGAAAGGTGGGGCTGACTGCGGCTTGCTGAGATGGAACAAGCACAGGGCACAGCCCTAACTCCTAACCCCCTGGAGTAACCTCGGTAGAGACTCAGCCAGTGCAAGCAGGCTGCACACTGATGCGGCTGACAAGAGAACGAGCAACCACGGGGAAGCAGCAACAGTTTTTGGATCCTGGAGCCATGTCCCAGTCAGAAAACCTTGGCACTGGACTTTAGACTAAGAGCAGAGGAGCTGAGCACGGCTTCCTGAGATGGCTCAAGCACAAGACGCAGCCCTAGCCTCCTGAAGTAACCTCAGGGGAAACCCAGCCAACACATGCAGACTGCACAACGACACAGCTGCAGGAGGAGAAATGACCTGGAAGCAGTGACTGGTTTTGGAGCCTGGAGTGCAGTGTCCCAGCCAGAAAACCTTGGCGCTGGGCTTTGTACTAGGAGGGGAGGAGCTGATTCCGGCTTTCTGACACTGCGTAAGCATGGGTCACAGGCCTGACCCTCGGGGGAAATCTCGACCCAGCCAGGGCACACAGGCTACACACCTCTCTAAATTCTCAGATCAAAAAATCATCATCAAGAAAGATAGATAAGTAACTTTGTCTATATTGCCATGCACTACTGTCTCCTATCTATCTGATCCCTCCCCTCCCTGCCCCAGGCAGCTTCATTAACATTGGAATTTCCTGGGCCAGGGAATGGAGTGCTCTGCAGAGTTGTTTTTTTTTTTTTTCCCCTAACCCATTCTCCTGGTCTGAGAGAAGCAGCTACTAACAAACCAGGGGGAAAAAAAAATCCTTCCATGACTTCCCTAAACTCGAATAAAAATACAGAACCAGCTCCAGCCAAGCATATGAGATCCACAGTCTTTCGCTTTCATCCCTACAGGGATCAAGGTGGCTGTTATAATACAAAGGCATTTCTGATAGAGATCTGAATGTAATTGTTTTAACACCAGTGGAAAGAAAGTTTTCGAGGTCTGATACCTCTCTACCTATTAAACAGAACCCTCACTGATCCACAGCGGGGAACTGAGGGCTGAAGCTCCACCCAAACCATCTAGCCACCTGCCAAAGTGGTCTGAGGATAGTGACTCTTACCAATCTTTAGAAGTACAAGCTTTGGGTGCCTAAAGTACAGCTGCAGAGCCTGCCCACCAAAGTGCTCTAGGAATAGAGACACACCTACCTCACTGGCATGTGGGGAACTGCTGTCAGCATTCTGACCTCCTTGGAGTGTGACCCCCTGCTGCTACTAGAATCTGGTGCACACAACTATCAACACTACTCCTCTAAGTTAATAGGTGACAGTCTATACTACACACTTGGTGACCCAAAATCAGAACACCTAAGCTGATTCTATTCAAGAATAGTGAATAGACTTTTAGGCTTATATAACTGGTAACCAGCTCAAACCAGCTGGTAATACAACATAAGTGATTCAAAGGCTACAACAATAAAGACAGTGCAATCTAGTAGCCCACCTGGGTATACTGAAACAAAAAAAAAAAGAAGATAAGACTCAGTGGGCAAATATAAAATAAATCATTACAATATCTTATAGATGCCTCAGAGACAGCAGTCAATATCAAACCACGTAAGGAAAAAGACTATGATTGCTTCTACAAATCCCCAAATTAAAGAATCAAAATCTTTCCCAAATGAAGATATAATCCTGGAAATGCCAGATGCAGAATATAAAAAAAACTAATATACAGAATGCTTCAAGACATCAGGGATGACCTCAGAAATGAAATAAGGCAATCAACAGAAAAAGCCAAGGAACACACTGATAAAGCAGTTAAAGAAGTCAAAAAGATTATTCCAGAACATAGTGGAAAAATTAATAAGCTGCAAGAATCCATGGAGAGACAGCATTCAGAAATCCAAAAGATTAACGGTAAAATTACAGAATTAGACAACTCAATAGGAAGTCAGAGGAGCAGAATAGAGGAACTGGAATGCAGAGTGGATGAATTGGAGGATAAGGCAATTGATACCAATAAAGTTGAAGAATAATCAGATAAAGAATTAAAAAAAAAAATGAAGAAATCCTAAGACTCATTTGGGATTCTATCAAGAAGAATAACTTGCATGTGATTGGAGTTCCAGAACAGGGAGGGATAACAGAAAATACAGAGAGAATAGTTGAATATCTCTTGGCAGAAAACTTCCCTGGCATTGTGAAAGAAGAAAGGATATCTATCCAAGATGATCATTAAACCCCATACAAGACTGATCCAAAAAGAAAATCACCAAGGCATAATATCGTCCAAAAAACCAAAGATAAAGAGAAAATTTTAAAGGCAGCCAGGAATAAAAGAAAAGTCACCTACAAAGAAGAATCAATAAGTTCGGACTACTCAGCAGAAACCAGGCAGACAAGAAGGCAATGGGATAACATATATAGGACACTGAAGGAGAAAAACTGCCAGCCAAGAATCATATATCTAGCAAAACTCTCTCTCAAATATGAAGGTGAAATTAAAATATTTACAGATGAACACAAGCTTAGACAATTTGCAAAAACCAAACCAAAGCTACAAGAATTACTAAAGGAAATTGTTCAGTCAGAAAATCAATAATATCAGACACTAACACAACACAAGGTCACAGAACAGAGCATCCTGATATCACCTCAAATAGGGAAATCACAAAAACAAAATAAGATTAATTTTAAAAAGAAAAAAATGCTCAAAACAGGGGATCATTGAAGTCATTATGTAAAAGATTACAATAATCAAAAAAGAGGGACTAAATACAGGAGGCATAGATCTTCCATATGGAGAGGAAAACAAGGTGATATAGGATGATACAAGTTAGGTTTTTACTTAGAAAAATAGGGGTAAACATTAAGGTAACCACAAAGAGGTCTAACAATTCCATACTTCAGAATAAAAACTAAGAAAAACATATGACTCAGCAAAAATAAATTCAACTACTATGAAAATGAGGAACACAAAATTTACAAAGAAAAACATCTCAGCACTAAAAAGTGAATGAAAAAATGAAATTGTCAACAACACATACAAAAGGGCATCAAAATGACAGCACTAAACTCATTTATAATTATGCTGAATGTAAATGGACTAAATGCACCAATAAAGAGACAGAGAGTCTTAGACTGGATTAAAAAAAAACACGATCCATCTCTATGCTGCCTAAAAGAGACACACCTTAGACTTAGAGACACAAAGAAACTAAAACTCAAAGGATGGAAAAAAAATATATCAAGCAAACAACATCAAAAAAGAGCAGAGTAGCAATATTAATTTCTGACAAAACAGACACTAACGCTAAATCCACCACAAAGGATAAAGAAGGACACTACATAATGATTAAAGGGACAATAGACCAGAAAGATATAACCATATTAAATATTTATGCACCCAATGACAGGGCCGCAAGATACATAAAACAAAATTTTAACAGAACTGAAAAGTGAGATAGCCACCTCCACAATTATAGTAGGAGACTTCAACACACCACTTTCAGAGAAGGATAGGACTTCCAGCAAGAAGCTCAATAGAGACACGGAAGATCTAATTGCTACAATCAACCAAGTTGACCTCATAGACTTATACAGAACATTCCACCCAACAGCTACAAAATATACTTTTTTTTCTAATACACATGGAACATTTTCTAGAGTAGATCGCATATTACGTCATAAAACAAATCTTTGCAGAATCCAAACACTGAAAGATTACAAAGCATCTTCTCAGGCCATAAGGCCATAAAAGTAGAAATCAATAACAGAAAGATCAGGGAAAAGAAATCAAACACTTGGAAACTGAACAATACCCTGCTCAAAAAAGACTGAGTTATAGAAGACATTAAGGAGGGAATAAAGAAATTCATAGAATGCAATGAGAATGAAAACACTTCCTATCAAAACCTCTGGGACACAGCAAAAGCAGTGCTCAGAGGTCAATTTATATCGATAAATGCACACATACATAAAGAAGAAAGAGCCAAAAATCAGAGAACTGTCCTTACAACTTGAACAAATAGAAAGTGAGCAACAAAAGAATCCATCAGGCACCAGAAGAAAACAAATAATAAAAATTAGAGCTGAACTAAACGAATTAGAGAACAGAAAAACAATTGAAAGAATTAACAAAGCCAAAAGCTGGTTCTTTGAAAAAATTAACAAAATTGATAAACCATTGGCCAGACTGACCAAAGAAACACAGGAAAGGAAACAAATAACCTCAATAAGAAATGAGATGGGCCATATCACAACAGACCCAACTGAAATTAAAAGAATCATATCAGATTACTACCAAAAATTATACACTAACAAATTTGAAAACCTAGAAGAAATGGATGAATTCCTAGAAACACACTATCTACCTAAACTAACACCATCAGAAGTAGAACAACTAAATAGACCCATAACAAAAAAAGAGATTGAAAGGTAATCAAAAAAACTCCCAAGAAAAAAAAGTCCTGGTCCGGACGGCTTCACTGCAGAGTTCTACCAAACTTTCAGAGAAGAGTTAACACCACTACTACTAAAGGTATTTCAAAGCATAGAAAAGGATGGAATACTACCTAGCTCATTCTATGAAGCCAGCATATCCCTCATACCAAAACCAGGTAAAGAAACCACAAAAAAAGAAAATTACAGGCCTATATATCCCTCATGAACATAGATGTAAAAATCCTCAACAAAATCCTAGCCAATTGAATTCAACGACATATCAAAAAAATAATCCACCAGGACCAAGTGGGGTTTATACCAGGTATGCAAGGTTGGTTCAATATTAGAAAAACAATTAATGCAATCCACCATAGAAATAAGACAAAAGCCACATGATTTTATCAGTTGATACAGAAAATGCATTTGACAAAGTCCAACACCCATTCATGATAAAAACTTTCAGCAAAATAGAAATAGACGGAAAACTCCTCAACATAATAAAGGGCATCTATACAAGGCCAACAGCCAGCATCATCCTAAATGGAGAGAGCATTTCCCTTGAAAACAGGAACCAGACAAGGATGCCCTTTATCACCACTCTTATTCAACATTGTGCTGGAGGTCCTAGCCAGAGCAATTAGGCTAAACAAAGAAATAAAGGGCATCTGGATTGGCAAGAAAGAAGTAAAATTATCTCTATTTGCAGATGACATGATCTTATACACAGAAAACCCTAAGGAATCCTCCAGAAAAATACTGAAACTAATCGAAGAGTTCAGGAGAGTCTCAGGTTATAAGATAAACATAAAAAAATCACTTGGATTCCTCTACAGTGACAAAAAGAACATCGAAGAGGAAATCACCAAATCAATACCATTCACAGTAGCCCCCAAGAAGATAAAATACTTAGGAATAAATCTTACCAAAGATGTAAAAGACCTGTACAAAGAAAACTACAAAGTACTACTGCAAGAAACTAAAACGGGGCTACAAAAGTGGAAAAACATACCTTGCTCATGGATAGGAAGACTTAACATAGTAAAAATGTCTATTCTACCAAAAGCTATCTATATATACAATGTACTTCCGATTCAAATTCCAATGACATTTTTTAATGTGATGGAGAAACAAATCACCAACTTCATATGGAAGGGAAAGAAGCCCCGGATAAGTAAAGCATTACTGAAAAAGAAGAAGAAAGTGGGAGGCCTCACTCTACCTGATTTTAGAACCTATTATACCACCACAGTAGTCAAAACTGCCTGGTACTGGTACAACAACAGGCACATAGACCAATGGAACAGAATTGAGAACCCTGATATAAACCCATCCACATATGAGCAGCTGATATTTGACAGAGGCCCATATCAGTTAATTTGGGAAAAGTTAGTCTTTTAACAAATGGTGCTGGCATAACTGGATATCCATCTGCGAAAAAATGAAACAGGACCCATATCTCACACCACGCACAAAAACTAATTCCAAATGGATCAAAGACCTAAATACAAAGACTAAAATGATAAAGATCATGGAAAAAAAATAGGGACAACATTAGGAGCCCTAATACAAGGTATATACAGAATACAAAACATTACTAACAATAACGAAAAGAAACCAGGTAACTGGGAGCTCCTAAAAATCAAACACCTATGCTGATCTAAAGACTTCACCAAAAGAGTAAAAAGACCGCCTACAGACCGGGAAAAAATTTTCAGCTATGACATCTCCAACCAGCTCTTGATCTCTAAAATCTATATGATTCTGTTAAAACTCAACCACACAAAGACAAACAACCCAATTAAAAATTGAGCTAAGGATATGAACACGCACTTCACTAACGAAGATATTCAGGCGGCTAACTGATACATGAGAAAATTCTCTCGATCATTAGCCATTAGAAAAATGCAAATTAAACCTAGGATGAGATTCCATCTCACGCCAACAAGGCTGGCATTAATCCAAAAAAACAGAAAATAATAAATGTTGGAGAGGATGTAGAGCGATTGGAACACTTATACACTGCTGGTGGGAATATAAAATGGTACAACCACTTTGGAAATTGATCTGGCATTTCCTTAAAAAGCTACAAATAGAACTACCATAAACCAAAACCCAGTGCCCTGGAGCCGATTCCAACTCATACTACCATACGACCCAGAAATCCCACTCCTCGGAATATATCCTAGAGAAATAAGAGCCTTTACATGAACAGATATATGCACACCCAGGTTTACTGCAGCACTGTTTACAATACCAAAAAGTTGGAAGCAACCAAGGTGTCCACCAACGGATGAATGGATAAATAAATTATGGTATATTCACACAGTGGAATACTACGCATCGATTAAGAACAGTGACGAATCTGTGAAACATTTCATAACATGGAGGAACCTGGAAGGCATTATGGTAAGTGAAATTAGTCAGACACAAAAAGATAAATATTGTATAAAACCACTACTATAAGCTCTTGAGAAATAATTTAAACTGAGAAGAACACATTCTTTTGTGGTTACGAGAAGGGGGAGGGAGAGGGTAGGAGAGGGTTATTTACTGATTAGATAGTAGGTAAGAACTACTTTAGGTTAAGGGAAGGACAACACTCAATACAGGGGAGGTCAGCAAAACTGGACTGGACCAAAATCAAAGAAGTTTTGTGAATAAACTGAATACTTCAAAGGTCAGCAGAGCAAGGGTGGGGGTTTGGGGACTATGGCTTCAGGGGACATCTAGGTCAATTGGCAAAATAAATTGCATTAAGAAAACATTCTGCATCCCACTTTGAAGTGCGGCGTCTGGGGTCTTAAACGCTAACAAGCAGCAATCTAAGATGCATCAATTGGTCTCAACCCACCTGGATCACAGGAGAATGAAGAACACCAAGGTCACAAGGTAATTATGAGCCCAAGAGACAGAAAGGGCCACATGAACTAGAGACTACATCATCCTGAGACTAGAAGAACTAGATGGTGCCTGGCCACAACTGATGACTGCCCTGACAGGGAGCACAACAGAGAACCCCTGAGGGAGCAGGACCCCAAATTCTTATTAAAAAAACCAGACTTAATGGTCTGACTGAGATTAGAAGAATCCCGGCGGTCATGGTCCCCAAACCTTCTGTTGTCCCAGGACTGGAACCATTCCCGAAGACAACTCATCAGACATGGATTGGACTGGACAATGGGTTGGAGAGAGATGCTGATGAGGAGTGAGCTACTTGTATTAAGTGGACATTTAAGATTGTGTTGGCATCTCATGTCTAGAGGGTACATGGGAGGGTAGAGAGGGTTAGAAACTGGCAAAATGGTCACGAAAGGAGAGACTGGAAGGAGAGAGCAGGCTACCTCATTAGGAGGAGAGTAAATGAGAGCATGTAGTAAGGTGTATATAAGTTTATATGTGAGAGACTGACTTGATTTGTAAAATTTCACTTAAAGCAAAATAAAAATTAGTGAGAAAAAAAAAAAAGAGTAAGTGTTTTCCAATAGCCAGCAAACTGAGCAAACTGCTAAATTTCATTTTTAAAATTTTTGGTCAACCCATTAAATGTTAAATTTTATTTTATTTTATTTTTTTTGGTGAAAATAGTGATTCAGTGTAGTTTTAATTTTCACTTGTTTTATTATGAGTAAGACTGACAGCTTTCCACATGTTTAGGTAATATTACTATACTCATTTTGAAAAGTAGCTATTCATTACTTTCACCCATTTTTTATCAAGTTTTAAGATTTATTTTGGCCCTTCATCTTTACTATATATTGCAAATGCTGTAGTTTGATAGTTACCTTTGGATTTTTATGCTATTATTATTTTTTGTTTTTCATGCAGTTTTTTTCTCTGTAATTCAATTTATCAATATTTTCTTCTATTATATCTTAATTTTGAGTTCTCCTTGTAAAGCCTTTCCCTACATTGACATTAAAGAGAATTTCATTTTTTTTCCTAGTTTTTGTGTGATTTCTTTCTTTTTCTGATCCAGTTAGAATTTATTCTTATGTGTGAAATAAGAATTAGATCTCATTCTGTCTTTTTCAAAATGGCTAACCAGCAGTACCAGAGCCTTTTATTGAAAGGACCATCACTGCTCCAAGGTTGTGGGAAACTTTATTATCTATTAACAATTCAAATAGATTTAGACCTATTTCACTGCTTGGCTGCTAACCAAAGTGTCAGTGGTTTGAACCTACCATTCACTCTGTGGGACAGAGATGTGGCAGTCTGTTCCTGTAAAGATTTACAGCCTTGGAAACCCTATAAGGCAGCTCTGCTCTGCACTATATGGCCACTATGAGTCTGAATCAACTTAACAATGGATATATATTTTTTTGATTATCAGTTAATTTTACATAATTCCTTTTGTATGGTTTTATAATAACGTTAAGTCTTATCCATATTAATTTTAATTATATGTTAGGGTTTATTCAAAACATCAATCAAGGACATTTGGGTTATTGAAAAAACAAACGATCCATAGTAATTTTACTCAAGCCAGTTTTACAACTATAGTTCTCAATCTTGTCTATTTTTCTCTTTCTTACTCCCCAGCTTCTAGTTGCAGACACCAATAACTTGGGCTAAAAATTTGTCAAATTGCATATGTAAGTTCTGGAGGTATATGCTATTATTATTGAACTTAGGTATCCTGAAGGTTGTGAATGTTTCCATTCTTTCTGATAGTTTTTTTTTTTTTTTTTTCCTTTTTCATCCTTTTTTGGGCAAAGCTATGACTGCTAACCTACAGGTCAGTAGTTTGAATCCACCAACTGCTCTTTGGAAACCCTATGGGGCAGTTCTACTCTGTCCTATAGGATTGCTATGAGTCAGAATCAACTCAGTGGCAATGAGTTATTATGGGCCAAAAAAAAAAAAAGAAGACTTTTTTAAAGAGCTACACTTAAAAGAGAATAAATTCAGTGGTTAAGAGAGACAAAGCAGACAGCTAATAAAAAGAGGCATAAAGAGAAGAAATTCAGCAACTATACAGTCAAAATCACTGGAGAGAGAAAAATAGACAAGATTGAGAATTCTAACTGTAAAACTGGCCTGAGTAAAATTACTATAGATTGTTTGTTTTTCAATAATCCAAATGTCCTTGATTGATGTTTTGAATAAATCCTAACATATAATTAAAATTAATATTGATATAACAACTATCAAAAAAATTTGTCATTTTCTGGTAAATTAAGCATGTTGTTAGGTTGTTAGCTGCCCTATGTACAACAGAAAGAAACAATACCCAGTCCTACACCATCCTCACAACTGTTGCTATGTTTGAGCCCATTATTGCAGACACTGTGTCAATCCATCTGGTTGAGGGTCTTCCTCTTTTTTGCTCTCCCTCTACTTTACTAAGCATGATGTCTTTCTCCAGGGACTGGTCCCTCCTGATAACATGTTCAACGTATGCAAGACAAAGTCTTGCCATCCTCCCTTCTAAGGAGCATTCTGGCTATACAGGCATACCTTGTTTTATTGTGCTTCACTACATTGTGCTCCACGGATACTGAGTTTTTTTACAAATTGAAGATTTGTGGCAACCCTGTGTTGAGCAAGTCTACTGGCACCGTTTTTCCAATAGCATGTGTTTACTTTGTGTCTTAGGCTGAGTTCTCCAGAGAAGCAAAACTAGTGAAGTATACACACACACACACACACATATAAAGAGAAAGAGACAGAGATATCAAGGAAATGTCTCATGCAGTTATAGAGGCTGGAAAGTCTCAAATCCATGGGTCAGGCTGGAGGTGTCTCCCAACTCATGCAGCTGCAGGGGCTGACGAACTCAAGATCTAGACTGTGGAGGAGGCTGGAGAATTCCAATATCAGCATGCAAGCTGTTCGCTGCTCAAGTCCGAAAAATCAGAGGTCGGATAAACAGGAGCCAGCTGCAGGATCCAAAGCAAGGAAAAGCCAGCGAGCCTTGCCAGAAAGTCTGCTTATATTGATGCAGGCCGCACCCCCAAAGAAACTCCTTTTCTACTGATGGGCTACTCACAGCAGATCCTGCTATAGAGGTGATCGCATTATACAAGACCTCATCACGGAGGTGATTACGTATTACACGACTGCCAAACTACATCGTTAACTGCCAAACCACTCAGAATCATGGCCCTGCCAAGCTGACACACAACCTTAACAATCATACTTTGTGCCTCTGTGTCACATTTTGGTTATTTTCCCAATATTTTGTCATCTGCATATTGAAGGTTATTAATAAGTCTACCTCCAATCCTAATGGCAAATTCTTTTTTCATATAGTGCAGGTTCTCGTGTTATTTGCTCAGCATAAAGACTGCGTAAGTATGGTGAAAAGTTACAACTCTGACCCACACCTTTCCTGATTTTCAACCACCACGTAGTGTCATCTTTTTAAGTTCAACCTCTGCCTCTTGGTATATGTACAGGTTCCTCATGAGCAAAATTAATTTTTCTGGAATTTCCATTCTTCCCAATTTTATCCATAATTTTTTTTTTTATGATCCACACAGTTGAACACCTTTGTATAGTCAATAAAATACAGGTAAACATCTTCCTTGCATTCTCTGCTTTCAGCCAAGATCCATCTGACATCAGCAATGACATTCCTGGTTCCACATCTTCTGAATTTGGTTTGATTTCTGGCAGTTCCTTATCAATGTACTGCTACAACCAAGATCTCCTGCAAAATTTTACTTGTGTATGATATTAATGATTTTGTTCAAAAATTTCTGCATTCTCTTAGATTACGTTTCTTTTGAATAGGCACAGAAATGGACCTCTTCCAGTCAGTTGGCCTGATAACTTTCTTCCAAATTTGTTGGCATAGACAAGTTAGCACTTTCAGAGTTGCATTCGTTTGTAAAAAGTATCTCAATTGGTATTCCGTCAATTCGTGGAGACTTGTTTTCCACCAGTCCTGTCAGTGTGCCTTGGACTTTTTCCTTCCATACCATCATGACTTGATCATATGCTGCCTCCCGAAATGGATGAATGTCGATCAATTCTTTTTGGTACAGTGACTCTGTGTACCCCTTCCATCTTCTTTTGATGCTTCCTGCGTCATTCAACATTCTGCCCATAGAATCTTTCAGTATTTCAACTCTAGGCTTAATTTTTTTCTTCAGTTCTTTGCACTTGAGAAACGCCCAGTGTGTTCTGTACTTTTGATTTTCTAACTCCAGGTCTTTGTTCATTTCATTATAATATTTTACTTTGTCTTCTCCAGCTTCCCTTTGAATCTTCTGTTCAGCTCTTTTACTTAATTCTTTCATTCACTTTAGGGGTTTATATTCAAGAGCAAGTTTCAGAGTCTCTTCTGGCAACCATTTTGGTCCTTTCTCAGTTTCCTGTCTTTTTAATGACCTTTAGCTTTCTTCAAGTATGATGTTCTTGATGTCATCCCACAACTCGCCTGATCTTCAGTCAACACTGTTCAATGTGTCAAATGATGGTCTCCAAATTCTTGTGGGACATACTTGTGTGTTGTTTTAATTTTCTTCAGCTTCAACCTGAACTTCATATGAGCAATTAATGGTCTGGTTTGCAATCTGTCCCTAATCTTGTTCTGTCTGATGACATTGAGCTTCTCCATTGTCTCTTTCCACAGATATGGTCATTTTGATATCAGTGTATTGCATCTGGTGAATTACAAATACACAGCCACCATTTATGTTTTTGAAAAAAGTAATGAATAAGTCGTTGTTCTTGTAAAATTCTATCTTGTGATATCCAGCGTCATTCCTATCGCCAAGGTCATAATTTCAAACTACTGATAATTCTACTTTGTTTCTAACTTTCACATTTCAATCACCAGCAATTATCAGTGCATGTTATTTTTATGTTTTTATTTTACTTTTTAAAAAAATTTTCTTGTACTTTAAGTGAAAGTTTACAAATTAAGTCAATCTGCCATACAAAAATTTATATAAACCTTGCTATATGCTCTTATGGAAACCCTAGTGGCATAGTGGTTAAGTGCTATGGCTGCTAACCAAAGGGTCAGCAGTTTGAATCAGCCAGGCACTCCTTGGAAACTCTATAGGGCAGTTCTACTCTGTCCTTTAGGGTCGCTGTGAGTCAGAATCGACTCCACAGCAACTGCTTTTTTTTTTTTTTTTTGCTTTTGGTTATATACTCCTAGTTGCTCTCCCCCTAATGAAACAGCACACTCCTTCCCTCCACTCTCTTAGTGTCCATTCAGCCAGCCTCTGACCCCCTCTACCCTCTCACCTCCCCTCCAGACAGGAGCTGCCCACATAGTCTCATGTGTCTACTTGATCCAAGAAGCTCACTCTTCACCAGTATCATTTTCTATCCCATAGTTCAGTCCAATCCCTGTCTGAAGAGTTGGCTTTGGGAATGGTTCCTGTCTTGGGCTAACAGAAGGTCTGGGGACCATGACCTCCGGGGTCCTTCTAGTCTCAGTCAGACCATTAAGTCTGGTCTTTTTATGAGAATTTGGGGTCTGCATCCCACTGCTTTCTGGCTCCCTTAGGGGCTCTCTGCTGTGTTCCCTGTCAGGGCAGTCATTGGTTGTACCCAGGCGCCATCTAGTTTTTCTGGTCTCAAGCTGATGTAGTCTTTGGTTTATGTGAACTGTCTCTCCCTGCCCTTGCTGCTCAGCCTGTTTTCTAACTTTTTCTTTGATGTTCAGGGCTCTTAGCCTGTCATAAATATGATTGTTTCACTTGTTTTTTCGGGTCTTTGTTGTAAGAGGCATTGCCCAGAAGCATCTGGGTATTCCACCATCTTGGCCCTGCCTCTATCAATGCATTTTCATTGCATATATGATCAATTTCAGACTGCAGAAGTTGGTAAAAATCTTCAACTTCCTCTTCTTTTGCACTAATGGTTGGTGCATAAATTTAAATAATAGTCGTATTAACTGGTCTTCCTTGTAGGTATACGGATATTATCCTATTACTGATAGTGTTGTACTTCAGGATAGATTTTGAAATGTTCTTTTTTGACCATGAATCTGATGCCATTCCTCTACGATTTGTCATTCCTGGCATGGTAGACCATAAAATGGCCAATGCCTGTCCATTGCTGCTCACTAATGTCTAGGATTTCAATCTTTGTGCATTCCACTTAATTTTTGATGACTTCCAGTTTTCTTAGATTCATACTTCATACATTCCAAGTTCTGATTATTAATATATATTTGCAGCTGTTTCTTCTTATTTTGAGTAGTACTACATCAGCAAGTGAAGGTCCCCAAAGCTTGACTCCATCCACGTCATTAAGGTCAACTCTACTTTATGGGGGCGAACCTTCCCCAGCCATAATTTTGAGTGCCTTTCAACCTAAGGGACTTATCTTCTGGCAGTATATCAAAAAATATTCTGTTGCTATTCATAAGGTTTTCATTAACCAATTGTTTTCAGAAATAGACATCCGGGATCTTCTTTCTAGTCTGTCTTAGTCTGCAAGCTCCACTGACACCTGTCCACCATGGCTACCGTGCTGGTATTTGAAATATCAGTGGCATAGTTTCTAGCATCATAGAAACATGCAAGCCACCACAATATGACAAGCTGACAATTAGTGGAAATTAAAAGTACAGAACTTTAAATTAAACATACATTTATCGATTACCCAGCAACAACACTCCTAGGTATTTACCCAACAGAAATGAAGGTATACGTCAAAAAAAAAAAAAAAAAAAAAAGACTTGCATATTGACGTTCACAGCTTTGATTATCTAATTACCAAACACAGGAAACATCCCAAGTATCCATGATTAAACCAAAAAAAAAAACAAACAAACTCGTTGCCGTTGTTGATTTCAACCCATACTAACCCTATAGGACAGAGTAGAACTGTCTCATAGGGTTTTCAAGGAGCGGCTGATGAATTCAAACTGCTGACCTTTTGGTTAGCTGCTGTACCAGAAGGGCTCTATGCACTAGGAGAACGAATAAACAATCTGTGTTATATTCATACAATGGAATAGTACTTAGCTACAAGAGTGAACAAGCCAAAAAAAGAAACGAAAAAAATCATGATAGAATCCAGGAATCCTTAGTAATTCATAGCAGAAAAAAAAATCAAATTGGTGGCTGCCTGTCGGGGTTGGGGCTGGGAACTTACTGAGAGGGGCCGTAAGGGAACATTCCATACTGATGATAATAAGTAATATTCTCTATAGTGACAAGAGCTGGCATTTGTCATATGCATATGTGCATGCACTTGCTTATATTCATATGCTTATATACACATCTCAAAACTTAATAAATGAACCTATAAGATTTCTGCATTTCATTTATTCTAAAATATTAATTCAAACAAAATGTACAAATAAACAGTGAATTCTAACTAATGATATGCATACTGAACTATTCAGGTGCAAATACTTTGATGTCTGGAACTTATTTTGAAATGTATTAAAAAAAAGATGGATTAATGGATGGATAAAGCATGCAGAGATAATAATGTGTGATAAAACTCTCTCTATGTAAATCTACCATAAGAAAATATAATTCTTCTAGATTCTCCCACTGTATGGTCTCATTTCATTACACCTTTTTGTACTTCAACTTTATGGAAGATATGGATATAAGTGACATGATATATATTTCTTCTATGTTCAAATTATTAATATGAAAATGGACACACAATAAAAGATGATTCAGACAGATATTACCCAATTTCAGGTAACAGACTAATTTCTAAAATTTGGAAAATAAGACATCTACTAAGAAATTTAGGCATTCTGGAAAAATACCAAATTTTAAAATAGCTGAGGTTGCTAGGGAGCTTAAGAAACATGTATGTACTTTTCATCAAGGACATAACAGGTGGATCCTAATTAAAATGAGGGAAAGTGTGGAACAGAACTTAAAACTGACATGGAAACCAGACTTACTGGATCCATTGAGCCTGGAAGAACACTTGCATCTAATACCTGGAAATAATCTTTAAACCTGAAACTGAAATTATCCCATGAAGCCATCATTAAACTAAACAACAATTTATTCCAATTAACAAAAAAAATGTTTGCCTAGAACATAGTGCTCTTATAAAGAATTTTCTATATGAGGTCAAACTGACAACAGTCAATCTAAGGCTCGCATGAGAATTTTAAGGGGCAGAAAACCTAAATTAATGATGATGAAACAAAAGGGTAGAGATAGTGAGAATTATGACACATTGTGATGTAACCAATGTTATTGAACTGCCCATGTAGAAATTGTGAATGGATGTATGTTTTGTTGTACACACTGCCACCAAAATTTTTAGAAATACATATATTAAAAAATTAAAAATTCATGTACATATGAACTGTACAAAATGTATGTTTCATATTCACTGACGGGACTGGAACAAATACACTCCTTGTATCTCTTGTCACATCCATACAATTATCCTTATAATTTCAGAAATTTTGAAAAGAATATGAATCCTTACTTTTGTTTTACTTAAAGCCTTTCTCCTGAGAATTTCTGAACAATCCAACACACAGGAATCTTCCCCAAACTAATTTTCTACTCATTCTCTCTCCCTTCTTCTTTCCTCCCTCTTCTCCATTTCCTTCTCCATCTCTGTTCCCTACAATGCAGCCTCTGTATCTGATCAAATCTCCCCTTTATATCATTTTCCCTATTGTATATCTCCCTAACTCATTTAATTTCTTTCCTTGCTTTAGTTTCCATTTCTCTATTAATACAGAACTCTATTGGCCACACAGCCTTCTGGAAAATGGAGAACAGTCCCTGCGCATAATCAGCTTCTCTGAAAAATGTGTGAATAAAACCCTTCATCTACTTGCAAACATATACATATACAGAAAAAGACTTACTGGAACTATAGTAAAATCATATTTGACCATGAGACTCGTTTTACCATCCACTTCTGCAATGCTCCTGAAAGAAATATATGTACAGAAAACCACCCAATAACACTGCTCTTGATAGATTTGGTGGACTGGGATTATGGGTCCAATTAAATTTGATTTTGACAAATGTTATTTTTTCACTTTAGTGTAACAAAACGCCATGTCCACGAATGGGCAAAAGTATGATTATATTGGATGTGTGCCTTCCTGAGCACCAGCTGAAAGGATGAGGTATGCTTGGTGGCAGTAGTGTGTCTGTGGTTGTTGGGAGACAATTCTCTATGGGTTGCTCATGTTTTTGCCTGTCTTGTGATGCTCTTTGTTTCAGACTATCTTTTCAAGGATGTCTGTAAGACGGAGATTGTGTCTCCCTCCTGGGCAAAGGCAGGTTTATTTACTCTCCAGGATGAAAAAGATTATGTCTCCCATGGGGTGAATGGGGAGCAGCTTTGTTAGCAGCCCCTTTTAGGTGTGTGGCTTTCCTGAGTTCAAGGATTCCTCAGCTGTGGCACAAACTCATTGGCTGTACAGCATCAACCTGGCCCACCTTGGTATCACCAGGGAAACAAGTACACACATGAAGCTGAGACTGCCTGCTATGCTATGAGTTAAAAGTCTGTTGTTTCTCACCCAGGAGTCTTTTATCAGAAACTGATTCTGTGGCAGGTTAACTTTTTAGCTTGCAAGTAGGGAAACTCTTAAGACACTTTACACTTCTTGTCAGTAGTTTTGGACTTAGTCTACCATATTTCCTCCTTTTGCTATGAATGAAAATGACTTCTATGAATTCAGGGATGGCCACATCACCCAGACTAGGCTCATTATAGTAATCCCAAGTGGCTTGGCCACCACTGTTTAGAATTTCCTCTCATCTAATACTCCGTTAAGTATCATTTTAGTAGGTACTTGAAGCATGCTGCGACAGCTGGAAACCTTGCCAACGATTTTTCTAACTGGAGTTAATAGAGAACATTCTCTCATATCTCCTTGGATGTGATCTCCTAGTAGAGAAGCTGTGAGAATTATGTGATATAAAACACATATTAAGAAGTAGTGTATCTTTTTGAATTCAAACAATATACCCTAGAACCTGTGCCTTTTCCTTCAATCCTGCTATTATCCAGCATTCTTCTACAATATATTTCATTTTTCCTCAAGCTCTTTTGAGTTACATTTCTGCAAATTGCAACTCAGGAGTCTTTAGTAGAAATAAGAACTCAGAATAAGGTTCAGGCTTTGTAGCGGAAATAGGCAGAGAGGGATTTTTCCCATCTCTTTGATTTTGGTCATTCAGACCAACATCTCCAGGTAGAAGCTATTACTAGGTAATTAACAAAAACCAATGCATTGACATACAGAAATATGAAACAAATTAGTACTGCTTGATTGCTTCCAAGTAATTTTCCCTGTAATTTATTTTGTGCTACTCTATCACTGACTTTTTCATATGTATTTAAAGAAGTGTTTAATATATGCATAAACTAAAGAATTATGTGGGGCAAAAATCTCTGCTATGTGCTTGAATTTGGAATTGCTAATCACTAAATTAATAGTTTACCATATTTTAAATACAGTTTTACAATCCGAAAAATGTGAATAATAATACACGAAAATGGTTTAGGAGATTCTATGGAAAACGACTAACAGAGTTCAAAATCCAGAAGGCAATGGAAGGAAGAAAAAATATTATGTAGGAGGAAGAGAAAAAGAAGAAGGAAAAAGGAGGAGAAGGGGACAGAGTTAAAATCGTAAAAGGAGAAAAATATCATGAATATACTTGTAGTTTGAAACATTAGTCAAAACTAAAATACTGCATCAAAATGTATGGATTAAACTATGTTATTAAGGGAACCTGGAAAAAGGTTGCAGTATTCTCTGTGTATCTATATATCATTTTTATTTTAGTTAATACCCTATACATGTTATTGTTTTTTGTTATTCATATAGGTTTACTTGTGTATTTATTTTCTTGGATAGACAGTAAGCATAAATGGAACTTTATTTAACTTGAATCATCAATGATGAACATTATGCCTAGGTTATAGTAGTGACTCAACACATATTTGTTGAATTAATTATATAAATACCTTCAGCATATAATTTTGAGTCTTTTCTCTGTGCTTAATAATATGCTAGTTATTTGACATTTAGTGGACAAACAGAGCACTTGTATTTCTATAGTTTACCATCTAGGAAGAAGATAGGCAATAAACAATTGGAACAAGGGTAATGAGAAGCACAAAGAAAAAATTTAAATTTCTTGCATCATTAATGCCAAGTTTATACAAGAATCCTTATTCTGAGTTTTATCATATACTTTTCTTTGTACATCTACAGAATTTATGGGCAAGACTCCTGAACTGTAATACAGTTGAACTAATCCTACATTATTTAGAGTCATATTTTAATCCCTCTATAATCCAAATTCAACTTATTAACAATTCTTTCTGGCCTTCTCTTGAAACTATTCCCAGAATCTGGATACTTCTTCAACTATATTTACTGATATAACCTTGGTCCAAGCCACTATTGTCTCTCTATGGATTAATGAAATCCATTCCTAAATAGTTTCTAAGTTTCTGCCCTAAACTTTCTACAGTCTATTCTCAACAAATCAATCAGAGTGATCCTTTAAAAATCTGCAATAGATCATGTCACTCCTCTGATCCTCACCCTCCAAAGTTTCCTGAACTTGCTCAGAGCAAAAGCCAACGTGGTTCTGATGGTACGTAAGATCCTACATAATCTGACTCACCACTACGTCTCCTCCTTTCTTTCTAGTTTGGGCTATTGATGCCAAAGTAACTGATTGCTGTGATTCAGACACATGAAGTACGCTCCCACCACCAGGCTTTTTATACTTTATGTTCCCTCTGCCTACAATGCTCTTAATTCAGATGTTCATTGGGTTCGCTCCACTACTTTCCCTACGTTGAGCTCTAGTGAAGCCTAATGAGGCCTTCACTGATATCCTTTACATAAAATTTCAACAATGTGCTTACTCTACTCCTGGCACTCCTTGTCCCCTTTATGCTGGCTTAATTTTCTTCATTGCTGAAATAATGTATACTTAAATTTATTTTTACACACATACGCACTTTTTCCTTTATGTGTCTATTTCCCTTCCCCTAATTTAGAATATAAGATTGTTGAGGCAATAACTTTACTTTCTTCTCTGCTACGTCAGCAAGGAGCCCTGGTGGTGTATAGTTAAACACTCAGCTGCTAACTGAAAGGGTGGTAGTCCAAACCCACCCAGCAGCTCCATGGGAGAAAGACCTGGTGATCTGCTTTCATAAAGATTACAGCCCCAAAAACTCTACGGGGAAGTTCTACTGTGTCACATGGGGTCGCTAAAACAACCACCCGTTGCCGTGGAGTTGATTCCGACTCAGGGGGTCGCTATGAGTCGGAAATCGACATGATGGGCCCTAATAACAACAACTGTACCAGTGCTTAGAACAGCATCTGTACCTAATAAGAAATAAAAGATTATTGAATGCACGGATAAACATTAAGAATGTGAAATGTGTCAAAAAATGATATTATGGCCACATCATTTTTCAAATTACATAGTAGTATCTGTATCTGTGATTAAATTGAAGACATTTAGTCATGCGCTGTTCCACCAGACATGGGCAAAAGTAAAGGAACAGGAACTTTCTAATTATTTGCTATCTACACATTAATCTATTAATTCAACACATTTGATGGCTTGTTCCAAGAACATATTACAAACACTGAATGGAAATATAAACATAAAATATGTCCCTACTTTAGAAGTATTTAGAACTCAATATTGGACATAAATCAGTAAAGAAGGATTTGGAAATGTAGTTCGCTCTATTAGAGGTCAGAAACATGATTACTGAGAAGGTCTTGAAGGAAAAATAGAAGTTGCCCACATCAACAAGAAATACAAGCAGAGCAAAAAGTGTGTTCTAAGAAATGAAGGGGAGAGATAACATACTGTGGCCTAACTAGGTTATATGTTAGGATTAGGAGAAGAATAGGTAGTAAAATGAGAGATGAGATATTAAACACCATCTCAGGGAATGTCTTCAAAGCCATAAAATAGAGTCTGTTTACGTTCTTGTACCATGTCTCAAGGCATATCCTGTAAAATTAACATTTTAGAGAATTTGCATTAACACTGATACTGGGTCTTTTTCAGTGCCTGTTTTCTTAAATCACTTTCCAGGGAAAACAGTCTTAGAAATTGAAAGGCATCGAAGGACTTTATTTAGGTTAGCTTGGACTACATCTGCTGCTATACAGTTCACATGCAGGAATTCTCTCCATTTGTTTGTTCATATAACCTATATTTATTAAATTATTAACAGCACTGTGTTAGGAATCACTTGGCTGGGTTAGGAATTAGGGTTGCTATGAGTTGGAATCAACTCGATGGCACTGGGTTTTGTTTTTTTTTTTTTTGTAAGTGAATTCTTACTCTCAATATGGTTAACATTTTGTAGAACCGTTAGGCAGACATACACTAAACAATTAATACTCCCTTTTTATGACATATAACAGAAAAAAAGAATTGAGACATATTGGAAAATTTTTATCTGCTGGTAACTGTTTTTCCATCCTGAATATACCTTTATATAGGCAATACCTGGCAATAATTTGGTGGGAGAATAATTTATATCTGCAATTAGTTGCATGGGAAATGAAATTCATGAAAATTATGTAAACTGTTTCTTTGCCTACACATCTGATTCACTTTTCACTAAAATTTTTCATCTTCATCAGTGATTTAAAACATGAGAAGTAATTCACAAGATCTTAGTACATAAAGATTAACATACAAAGAGCTTAAAGTTTACTGAGAAAACAAACACGTAATAATGTGGCAAGTTTTAAAAATAACCAACAGAAAAACCAGTTGCTGTCAAGTCAATTTCAACTCATGGTGACCCCATGTGTATTAGAGTGGAACTGTGCTCCATACAGTTTTCAATGGCTGATTTTTCAGAAGTAGATTGCTGATCCTTTCTTCTAAGGTGCCTCTGGGTGGGCTTGAACCTCCAACTTTTCAGTTAGTAACTGAGGGCATTAACAGTTTGCATCACCTAATTTTGCCCCTACAGTTGGGGAAAGACATCCACAAGGAACCAGTTCTGTGCTGAGCTCTAAATGATGAATCCATATTTATAAGTCAAACAAAGGCCAGAGAGAGCAGAGAAAATGGCAGGTTCAGGAACACAGGCACTTGGAAAAAGGTAGCATACTATGAGGGGAACACACATTTAGAAGTTGATGGATGACGAGGTACATTTAAGGGCCTGTTAGGAGGTAAGGCAGAAAAGATTATTGGGGTGGTACAGCTATATAACTAATGTGATATGGTGATCACTACTCCAGGAGCATGAACAGAACACTTGCTATTAAATACAGAGGTAGGGATGTGGAAGTGGTTAATACTGCTAGGTAACTAAAAAGGGGAGACTTGATCTGGGCTTTACAGAATGCGCATTTCAGACTGTCTGACACTTGGCAATTCCTGTCATACTCTGATCTTTTTTAGATCTCCCTGCTGATGGGGAAATGAGATTGCATAAGAAGGATAGAAAAAAATATATACGTTAATGATAAAAATATTTTTTTAATAATTTTTATTGTGCTTTAAGTGAAAGTTTACAAATCAAGTCAGTCTCTCACACAAAAACCCATATACACCTTGCTACACACTCCCAATTACTCTCCCCCTAATGAGACAGCCTGCTCTCTCCCTCTACTCCCTCTTTTCGTGTCCTTTTCACCAGCTTCTAACCCCCTCCACCCTCCCATCTCCCCTCCAGGCAGGAGATGCCAGCATAGTCTCAAGTGTCCACCTGATCCAAGAAGCTCACTCATCACCAGCATCCCTCTCCAACCCATTGTCCAGTCCATGTCTGAAGAGTTGGCTTCGGGAATGGTTCCTGTCCTGGGCCAACAGAAGGTCTGGGGGCCATGACCACTGGGGTCCTTCCAGTCTCAGTCAGACCATTAAGTCTAGTCTTACGGGAATTTGGGGTCTGCATCCCACTGCTCTCCTGCCCCCTCAGGGGTTCTCTGTTGTGTTCCCTGTCAGGGCTGTCATCGGTTCTAAGTTTTATCAGTTTATAAGTTTCACTGAAATTTGGTTTTTGTTCTTCTTTACTAATTGAAAATTATACAAAAATCAATGGATAGGGTTTCTAAGATTAAGTATATTTATTTCCTCTACTATATTCAAGTCCCTACAAAGGCATATTAACACATGTATCGAGACTTTGGTTGTCAAATGTATTCTCTTGCACTTTGAATTATGTAGTGTAGATTTATATAAAAATGTGTTAAAACCTTCTCATTTTTATTTCATTAAAATACTCATGAAGAAGTTATCACCCAGACCATTTTTACACTAGTCTGCATGCCAATGTTTTACATCAGATAAAACATATTTTGATTTTCCATTAGCTGGAATAGTTTTTGCACGCAGCTTTTTCTAGCTGCATAAATGTACACTTATTTCTTTTTAACGCCAATGGATGTAAAAATATATACTTTAAGGTATTTATTGATTCAAAAAAATTCACAAAATCCTGTTTTAAATTTATTTTTCTATAACCTTAATTAAAATAGTCAAATTATATTTTAAACTATATAATGTTCTCCATTCTCTAACAGAACATGTATTCATCCATGTAGCAAAAAGAGTGTGTTACAAAGTATATTTTTCATGCAATTTAAAATATTTCCTTCTTGCAATTCTAGGGAGACTACAGGTAGTATTTGAACACCTTCAATATGCTTCTTTATCTGTGTTTTCTCAAATGGCTTCATACAAAATTAAGTATGATATAGAAACACATCCTAAAACACCAAATAAGTCCATTCAGTCTATCAAAAAAAAAGTAATTCGAGAAACCAAAGCCTTCTTTATATTGTAAATATAAAAAATAAATAAAAAAGGGTACCAAGATTTGTAGGCAAAAAGGAAACAAAAAGAAACATCAAACTATGTGCATTATGATAAAATAAACTATAATATTAGGGGAAATAAAAATAATTGGTGGCTTTGTTTTTTTTCCTTTTGTTTTTACTGGTGACCTAAAAGTGTATCTTAACATAAGATCAATAAGTATCTTTTTGGTTTTGTCGTAAAAATGGAAATTATATAAAATGATAGTAATCTAAGAGGGAACTTAATTTTTGCCAAATACCCCACTGAATTACTAGAGCTCATGGCTTATATGTGGTTTTTCATGGCTTATATAAGACGCTGCCTCAAAATCGTTCTCTCTTTATGAACAGTCCAGGAAAGAAGGATTTTGTGCATTATATTATGTAGTCAAAGACCCTCACATACCTAAGATCTCACAGTTAAGATGAATAATTCTTATGTAAAGAGTATTTCTTGATTCATGTGTTGTGATAGGATTAAAGGTTATGATTTGATGTTAATAATTATTAGTTGATTTCTTTATAAATTAATATCTAGGAGAAGAGTACCCCTGTGGTGTACAAACACTACGTGCCCTTCATGATCCCTGCCTTCTGATGTCCATGGCTTTGGGTAATCTCCAGTCCTGGAGGGTGAGCAGGACCTGTGACTTGTTTCTAACCAATGGAATATGGCATGGATGATGGCATGCCACTCCTGTGATTATGATACATTATATAAGTTTCTGTCTTGCTAAGAGACTCACTCTAGTCTTCTGATGTGGCTTTAAAGAAAAAAGTAGTCACATCAAGGGCTTATGTGGCAAGGTGCTGAGAGTGATCTTTAGAAACTAAGGACAATCTCCAGTTGACCATCAACAAGAAGTCAGTACTCCGCAAGGAAATGGATTCTGCCAGCAAAGCTCAGTGAGCTTGGAAGTGAATTCTTTTATTCTTCCCCTTTTGAGCCTCCAGATGAGAAAGCAGCCTGTCCAACATCTTGATTGGAGTCTCGCGAGACCCTAACTAAAGAATCTTCTTTAAGTCTCACCGGGACTCTTTAACCACAGAAATTGTGGTTCGTAAATGCATGCTTGTTTATTCTGCTAAATTTGTGGTGATTTGTCACACAGCAATAGATAATACAATTTACAAAACTTTATGAAGAGAAGGACACACAGTGACAACTGCATGTGATTCCAGGGTTTTTAAACATGAATACTCCATTAGAGCAAAAAATGTAGGAAATCCAAATTTAGAAAACTTGGGTCTTTGTCCTAATTTAGCCATTGGAAAACATGAAAAGTTACTAATCTCTGAGTCTCAATTTTCTCAAATGTAAAAATGAGAATAAAAATACATTTCTACATGCTACTTTTTTTTTTTTTTACATGCCTATCAGACTATCAGACTAGTTGTAAATACAGAAATAAATATGGCAAGAATCATGGAATTTCAATGTATACAATTTTAAATAATTTGAAAAAAGTTCCCAACATTTCTACATCTAGGCCTTCAACAGTTAACTTTATTACAACACTGTGATTATACAGAGCAAGACTCTGGTTCACTCATTTTAGCTGCCTTGGCATTCTCAAATGAATGGTATTTTATTTTGTAATATTGTTCTATTTTGCTGTTTTAAAATACTTTAAGTCTCTTTGATACCACAGCTGTGGATCCTGAGATAAGAGATAAAATCATTTTGAACTTCTGAAGTATCCATGATTTTATTAATTTTTGACTCAATGTTTCAGATATATATTCTAGGTTATATCTAGGGGTAAGGATAAGAGTTGAAAACAAAATTTCAGGCTCTTATTAGAATGCAGTTTTCAACAAGTTGTTAAAAAGAAGGAAAGCTCAGAAATGCACATGAAGAACTGTCATAAAATTAGCCACTTTATCTTTTAATGTTTAAGTTCTTAAAATGAGAGTGGTTAAGAGTTCAGCTGCTAACCAAAGTTCAGCAGTTCGAATCTACCAGCTGCTCCTTGGAAACCACATGGGGCAGGTCTACTCTGTGTTATAGGGTCAGTATGAGTTGGAATTGACTTGACGGCAATGGTTTATTTTGTTATTTTTTTTAAATGAGTGTATTGGGACGCTCAATTCAGCAATTGTGAGAATGGCGTTTCTAGTGTCTAAAGTCTTTCTAAAGGATGTCTCACATGGAGGAAATCTAAAAGCATATCAACAGGCCACTTCCTCTGCTACCATTTGCACTGTTGCTGTATTTCTCTGCTTACTGGTGAAAATGGCTAAAAGAGAGTGGCCTCCATAGGCTGGTGATGTGTCTGTCTCTGCTCTGATGACTGCAGAGTAAACATCCACACAGGTGTTTCAGAAAAATATTCTAGTCTTACTATTTCTATGCTGTAAGCTTTTTCCATAATGCTTTTCTGTGTGTTATAATCCTATTCAACCTTTGAGAGGACAGGATTCTGTCATATTTAATAACAGAACTTTTTCACAAATTTTTGCTGATCTGCTCTGAATGTCTTTGACTTCCTTAACAATGGCAATGGTATTTTATATACATACAAAATGACATATTCACTACCCATCTGCCTGTTTGTTGTACTATGGTGGCTTGCATATTGCTATGATATTGGAAGCTATGCCACTGGTATTTCAAATACCAGCAGGTCACATATGGAGGACAGGTTTCTATGGCGTTTCCAGCCTAAAAGAGACTAGGAAGAATGTCCTGGCTATCTACTTCCAAAAATTAGCCAATTAAAACCTTATGGATCATAAAAGAACACTGTCCGAGTCACTTGCTTTGGACACGTCATCAGGAGATATCAATCACTTGAGGATGGCATCATGTTTGGTGAAGTACAGGGCCAAGGCAGTGAAGGAGACCTTTGGTAAAATGGATTAGCACAGAAGCCACAATGATGGACTTGAATATGCCAGTGATCCTGAGGATGATGCGAGGCTGGGCAACTTATTATTCCATTGTACATAATACCGCAATGTACAATGGAATAATAAGTTGGAGATGGAGTTGACTCGACGACAGCTATTTATCTAACGCTATGTGATGCATATTCATATTATCATTTTTTATAAACTTTACCTCTTTTCATAAAACATAAGGTGTTGAGGTCCAAATTTAATTTTATGCCACTGTCAGAAGCAAAAGTCTCCACTGAATAGTTTAAACATAAATTTTTGTTTTATGAATTGCTGTATATTAATTTCTGTGATCACAGCTGTGAAAACATCTTTCAATTGCAAACACTCAAAGACTGTCCTTTGGATTGAATGCTGAATACCTGTACAGCCGGGTAGTTCATCTCTCTACCAAAATGATTCTATTAGAGAAACATTTTATAGATATTATATGCTCATTCTGCTTTCTATAATTTCAAAGTGCTTTCCAGAAATACTGTTTTCCTCTGATCCTCCAAACTTAATTAAAGCATACAGATTATAATAAATCACAAAGCTGCCTCCTCTCAGTTACTCTTATTATGTCAAAAATTGCTCAGTCTCTGAGGTAGAGAAGGTGTAGTTTTTGGTGAAGAAACTTCAAGTGATATGTCCTGTAGCTCAGAACCTGAGTGAAACATGAAATGAGATCAGGAGAAACTGGAGCAGGCCTACAGGAGAAGAATAAAAATGATTAAACTTTACTGAGACTGTATCAGGGAGGATAGGTAAATGAAAGTAAGTTTATTCAAGCATAAGAAAGAAAGAGAAAGCTTGGAGAGGCTCATCATTAGTTTGGGGTTATGTGAAAAAGGTCTTATATAAGAACAGGGATTTTTTTTTTTTTTTTTTTTTTTTTTCCTTTCTATAGGACAAGAGGGAATAGGTTTAAGCCACAGAAAAGTAAGTACTTCCTCACTGGGAGTATCCTGAGTCTGTACATTGTGTTATCATGGGAGGTTACAGTGCCTCCTTCTATGAAAATGCCTAAAAAAAAACTTTAAAAAAAAATGCACAAATCATTTAGGTATGATGCTAGCTAAAGGCAGAGAAAGAATCTTGTATGAACTTGTGGCCCCTTTCAATCTCACAAGTATTTTTAAAAATGATTTCGAATCATTACGTAAAAACATTATTTGAAACTGCATGTTTTTCAAAGTAAAGAGATGTACAAACTTTTTCATCAAAATCATTTATATATTTTAAATTTATAACAAAAAAATCAATTAATTTCACTCGATTTTTTTTTTTTTTGGCCAAAATTTGTCCAAAAGGGCAGCATCAAAGACAAGAAAAGTCTAAGAGAATCACTGTATGATTCACTGCTATAAAAGTACATTTAGAAAAATGCCATTTTAATAAATGGAATTAAATACACAATCATGTCCCATGTACTAGGGCATAAAATAATTGCTATAAGGTGAGAGGGGACATTTTTATTTTTACACACAAACATTCTAACATCAATTATTTGATATTTATTGATTTTGCTCATTTGTTTACAGTATTTCTCCTTCTTCACAGCACTGTACTTTGACCTGTGATACTGACTGTATTTCATAGATACTTGTGCAGTCTAATGAGGCAACATTTATACATTCACATTGAAATCAAGTAAGGGATCATAAAATAATAACCATTTTACCTTTAAGAAAGATAAAACCAGATACATGAACTAAATACTACGCTTGGCTAAAACATTGAAGGGTATAATATTGCATTAATGCATATGCCAAAAAATGTTATTAAATCAGCTTATTTTAGGCCAGAATCAGCAATTCTGTTAGCATCTACAATGCTGCATCATTAAATTACCTGTATGGGCTGCAGAAAACGAAGATGGGAGGCTGTTTCCTAGTTTGAAGTAGTGTATCCAGTACAGATGGCATGGGAGGGAAGAATTCTAAGTAGAACATGATCATGTGGAAAAAACCAAGGTGCTATTTCTGAGTGTTTTTTTTTTTTTTTTTTGGATTGCTACGGAGACATGAATCAGAAAATCAAAACCCAGTAATAATTCAAAGATTATATATAAAAATCATGTAGGAAATGAGAATAACTGCATGTATTATTTTTATCTTAAGAATAATTCAGAGTTATAATCAAGATAACAGAGAATAAAAATCAATTGGTTTATGTTCCTGTAAGTCAGAGGATTAAATAAAATTATTCCTCAAAAATAAAATTTTAAAAAATACAAATACACGGTCTTCCTGAAATCACAAGTTCTCTTGCTATGCATGGCTAATTGCCTCCATGAACAACTACCTGCTTTGACATGAGACCACAATGACTGGATGGTGCCTACCTACCATTAATGAACGTTCTGATCAAAGATTCTCTAGATGAATCCTAGCAAAAAGGGGAAAAATGAGGAACAGAATTACAAATCCCCGAAGAATGTAGACTTCCTAGAGCCACTGAGGCTGGTTGAATCCCTGAAACTATTGCTCTCAGATAACCTTTAAACCTTAAACCAAAAATAGCCCCTAAACTCTTCTTTAAACAAACAATAGTGTACGTTAATTAGCAAAGAATGTCTGCCTTGAGCATTGTGGTATTTTAAAGAACTATTTTTTTTATCTATATGGAACCAAATTGATGACAGTAACTCAAAAGATTAGAGAGGAAGCTTGGGGGGCATTGAGTTTGTATTAATTGTGGAGGAACCATTTCGAAAAGAAAGGTTAGAATGGTTGCACAATTTGAAGAATGTACACCACAAAAAAAAAAAAAAAATTTTTTTTTTTTAATCAGTGTTACTGAATAGTACATGTAGAAATTGTTTAATGGTATACGTATTGCTGTATATAAATCTTTTTCTTTAAATAATTTTTATTATGCTTTAAGTGAAAGTTTACAAATCAAGTCAGTCTCTCACATATAAACTTATATACACCTTATTACATACACCCATTTACTCTCCCCCAATGAGTCAGCCTGCTCCCTCCCTCCAGTCTCTCCTTTTGTGACCGATTTGCCAGTTTCCAACCCTCTCTGCCCACCCATCTTCCCTCTAGACAGGAGACGCCACCACAGTCTCAAGTGTCCACCTGATACAAGTAGCTCACTCCTCATCAGCATCTCTCTCCAACCCATTCTCCAGTCCGATCCATGTCTGATGAGTTGTCTTCAGGAATGGTTCCTGTCCTGGGCCAACAGAAGGTTTGGGGACCATGACTGCCAGGATTATTCTAGTCTCAGTCAGACCATTAAGTCTGGTTTTTTTATGAGAATTTGGGGTCTGCACCCCACTGTTCTCCTGCTCCCTCAGGGGTTCTCTGTTGTGCTCTCTGTCAGAGCAGTCATCGGTTGTGGCCGGGCACCATCTAGTTCTTCTGGTCTCAGGATGATCTAAGTCTCTAGTTCATGTGGCCCTTTCTGTCTCTTGGGCTCATAATTACCTTGTGACCTTGGTGTTCTTCATTCTCCTTTGATCCAGGTGGGTTGAGACCAATTGATGCATCTTAGATTGCTGCTTGTTAGCGTTTAAGACCCCAGACGCCACACTTCAAAGTGGGATGAAGAATGTTTTCTTAACAGAATTTATTTTGCCAATTGACTTAGATGTCCCCTGAAGCCATAGTTACCAAACCCCCACCCTTGCTCCACTGACCTTAGAAGCATTCAGTTTATTCAGGAAACTTCTTTGCTTTTGGTCCAGTCCAGTTTCGCTGACCTCCCCTGTATTGAGTGTTGTCCTTCCCTTCAACTAAAGTAGTTCTTATCTACTATCTAATCAGTAAATAACCCTCTCCAACCCTCCCTCCCCGCCCCATTATCAAAAAAGAATGTGTTCTCAGTTTAAACTATATCTCAAGATCTTATAATAGTGGTCTTATACAATATTTGTCCTTTTGCATCTGACTAATTTCACTCAGCATAATGCCTTCCAGGCTCTTCCATGTTATGAAATGTTTCACAGATTCCCCACTGTTCTTTACCGATGCGTAGTATTCCATTGTGTGAATACACCGTAATTCATTTATCCATTCGTCCATTAATGGACACCTTGGTTGCTTCCAGCTTTTTGCTATTGTAAACACTGCTGCAATAAAGACGGGTGTGCATATATCTGTTCGTGTAAAGGCTCTTATTTCTCTAGGGTATATTCCGAGGAGTGGGATTTCTGGGTTGTATGGTAGTTCTATTTCTAACATTTTAAGGAAACTCCAGATAGATTTCCAAAGTGGTTGTACCATTTTACATTCCCACCAGCAGTGTATAAGAGTTCCATCCTCTCCACAGCCTCTCCAATATTTATTATTTTGTGTTTTTTTGGATTACTGCCAGCCTTGTTGGAGTGAGATGGAATCTCATTGTAGTTTTAATTTGCATTTCTCTAATGGCTAATGATCGAGAGCATTTTCTCATGTATCTGTTAGCTGCTTGAATATCTTCTTTAGTGAAGTGTGTGTTCATATCCTTTGCCCAATTTTTGATTGGGTTGTTTGTCTTTTTGTGGTTGAGTTTTAACAGAATCATATAGATTTTAGAGATCAGGTGCTGGTCGGAGATGTCATAGCTGAAAATTTTTTCCCAGTCTGTAGGTGGTCTTTTTACTCTTTTGGTGAAGTCTTTAGATAAGCATAGGTGTTTGATTTTTAGGGGCTCCCAGTTATCTGGTTTCTCTTTGTCATTTTTAGTAATGTTTTGTATTCTGTTTATGCCTTGTATTAGGGCTCCTAACATTGCCCTATTTTTTCTTCCATAACCTTTATTGTTTTGGTCTTTATGTTTAGGTCTTTGATCCATTTGGAGGTAGTTTTTGTGCATGCTGTGAGGTATGGGTCCTGTTTCATTTTTTTTGCAAATGTATATCCAGTTATGCCAGCACCATTTGTTAAAAGACTATCTTTTTCCCAATTAACAGATATGGGCCTTTGTCAGATATCAGCTGCTCACATGTGGATGGGTTTATATCTAGGTTTTCAATTCTGTTCGTTGGTCTATGGCCTGTTGTTGTACCAGTACCAGGCTGTTTCGACTACTGTGGCTGTATAATATGTTCTAAAGTCAGGTAGAGTGAGGCCTCCCACTTTCTTCTTCTTTTTCAGTAATGCTTTACTTATCCGGGGCTTCTTTCCCTTCCATATGAAGTTGGTGATTTGTTTCTCCATCACATTAAAAAATGCCATTGGAATTTGGATCAGAAGTGCATTGTATATATGGATGGCTTTTGGTAGAACAGACGTCTTTACCATGTTAAGTCTTCCTATCCGTGAGCAAGGTATGTTTTTCCACTTATGTAGCTCCCTTTTAGTTTTTGGCACTAGAACTTTGTAGTTTTCTTTGTATAGGTCTTTTACATCTTTGGTAAGATTTATTCCTAAGTATTTTACCTTCTTGGGGGCTACTGTGAATGGTATTGATTTGGTGATTTCCTCTTCCATGTTCTTTTTGTTGATGTAGAGGAATCCTAGTGATTTTTGTATGTTTATCTTATAACCTGAAACTCTGCCAAACTCTTCGATTAGTTTCAGTAGTTTTCTGGAGGATTCCTTAGGGTTTTCTGTGTGTAAGATCATGTCATCTGCAAATAGAGATAATTTTACTTCTTCCTTGCCAATCCGGATGCCCTTTTTTTCTTTGTCTAGCCTAATTGCCTGGCTAGGACCTCTAGCAAAATGTTGAATAAGAGTGGTGATAAAGGGCATCCTTGTCTGGTTCCCGTTCTCAAGGGAAATGCTTTCAGGCTCTCTCAATTTAGAATGATGTTGGCTGTTGGCTTTGTATACATGCCCTTTATTATGTTGAGGAATTTTCCTTCTATTCCTATTTTGCTGAGAGTTTTTATCATGAATGGGTATTAGACTATGTCAAATGCCTTTTCTACGTCAATTAATAAGATCATGTGGATTTTGTCTTTTGTTTTATTTATATGGTGGATTACATTAACTGTTTTTCTAATATTGACCCAACCTTGCATACCTGGGATAAATCCCACTTCATCATGGTGGATTTTTTTTTTTTTGATATGTTGTTGAATTCTATTGGCTAGAATTTGTTGAGGATTTTTACATCTATGTTCTTGAGGGATATACGTCTATAATTTTCTGTTTTTGTGGTGTCTTTACCTGGTTTTGGTATGAGGGATATGCTGGCTTCATAGAATGAGGTAGGTAGTATTCCATCGTTTTCTATGCTTTGAAATACCTTTAATAGTAGTGGTGTTAACTCTTCTCTAAAAGTTTGGTAGAACTCTGCAGTGAAGCGGTCTGGACCAGAGGTTTTTTTTGTTCGGAAATTTTTGATTACCTTTTCAATCTCTTTTTTTGTTATGGGTCTATTTAGTTGTTCTACTTCTGATGGTGTTAGTTTAGGTAGGTAGTGTTTTTCTAGGAATTCATCCATTTCTCCTTGGTTTGCAAATTTGTTAGAGTACAATTTTTCATAATAATCTGACATGATTCTTTTAATTTCAGTTGGGTCTGTTGTGATGTGGCCCATCTCGTTTCTTATTCAGGTTATTTGTTTCCTTTCCTGTGTTTCTTTAGTCAGTCTGGCCAATGGTTTATCAATTTTGCTAATTTTTTCAAAGAACCAGCTTTTGGCTTTGTTAATTCTTTCAATTGTTTTTCTGTTCTCTAATTCATTTAGTTCGGCTCTAATTTTCATTATTTGTTTTCTTCTGGTGCCTGATGGATTCTTTTGTTGCTCGCTTTCTATTTGTTCCAGTTGTAGGGACAGTTCTCTGATTTTGTCTCTTTCTTCTTTATGTATGTGTGCATTTATTGATATAAATTGACCTCTGAGCACTTCTTTTGCTGTGTCTCAGAGGTTTTGATAGGAAGTGTTTTCATTCTCATTGCATTCTATGAGTTTCTTTATTCCCTTCTTAATGTCTTCTGTAACCCAGTCTTTTCTGAGTGGGGTATTGTTCAGTGTCCAAGTATTTGATTTCTTTTCCCTGATTTTTCTCTTATTGATCTCCACTTTTATGGCCTTGTGGTCTGAGAAGATGCTTTGTAATATTTCCATGTTTTGCATTCTGCAAAGGTTTGTTTTATGACCTAATATGTGATCTATTCTAGAGAATGTTCCGTGTGCAGTAGAAAAAAAAGTATATTTTGTAGCTTTTGGGTGGAGTGTTCTGTATAGGTCTATGAGGTCAAGTTGGTTGACTATATCAATTAGGTCTTCTGTGTCCCTATTGAGCTTCTTACTGGAAGTCCTATCCTTCACCAAAAGTGGTGTGTTGAAGTCTCCTACTATAATTGTGGAGGTGTCTATCTCACTTTTCAGTTCTGTTAAAGTTTGTTTTATGTATTTTGCAGCCCTGTCTTTGGGTGCATAAATATTTAATATGGTTATATCTTCCTGGCAAATTGTCCCTTTTATCATTATGCCGTGTCCTTTATCCTTTGTGCTGGATTTAACTTTAAAGTCTATTTTGTCTGAAATTAATATTGCCACTCCTGCTCTTTTTTGTTACTTGTTTGATATATTTTTTTCCATCCTTTGAGTTTTAGTTTGTTTGTGTCTCTAAGTCTAAGGTGTGTCTCTTATAGGCAGCATATAGATGGGTCGTGTTTTTTTTTTTATCCAGTCTGAGACTCTGTCTCTTTATTGGTGCATTTAGTCCATTTACATTCAGCATAATTATAGATAAGTATGAGTTTAGTGCTGTCATTTTGATGCCTTTTTGTGTGTGTTGTTGACAAGTTCATTGTTCCACTTACTTTTTTGTGCTGAGAAGTTTTTCTTTATAAATTGAGTGTTCCTCATTTTCATAGCAGTTGAATTTATGTTTGTTGAGTAGTTATGTTTTTCTTGTTTTTTATCTTGAATTATGGAATTGTTAGATCTCTTTGTGGTTACATTAATATTTACCCCTATTTTTCTAAGTAAAAACCTAACTTGTATCATCCTATATCACCTTGTTTTCCTCTCCATATGGAAGATGTATGCCTCCTGTATTTAGTCCTTCTTTTTGATTATTGTGATCTTTACATAATGACTTCAATGATTTACTGTTTTGAGCTTTTTTTTCTTTTTAAAATTAATCTTAATTTGTTTTTCTGATTTCCCTATTTGGGTTGATATCAGGATGTTCTGTTCTGTGACCTTGTGTTGTGCTGGTACCTGATATTATTGATTTTCTGACCGAACAATTTTCTTCAGTAATTCTTGTAGCTTTGGTTTGGTTTTTGCAAATTCTCTAAACTTGTGTTTATCTGTAAATATTTTAATTTCACCTTCATATTTGAGAGAGCGTTTTGCTGGATATATGACCCTTGGCTGGCAGTTTTACTCCTTCAGTGCTCTGTATACGTCATTCCATTGCCTTCTTGACTGCATGGTTTCTGCTGAGTAGTCTGAACTTATTCTTACTGATTCTCCTTTGTAGGAGACCTTTCTTTTATCCCTGGCTGCTTTTAAAATTTTCACTTTATCTTTGGTTTTGGGAAGTTTGATGATAATATGCCTTGGTGATTTCCTTTTTGGATCAATCTTATATGGGGTTCAATGAGCAACTTGGATAGATATCCTTTCATCTTTCATGATGCCAGGGAAGTTTTCTGCCTAGAGATCTTCAACTATTCTCTGTGTATTTTCTGTTATCCCTCCCTGCTCTGGAACTCCAATCACACCCAAGTTATTCTTCTTGATAGAGTCCCACATCATTCTTAGGGTTTCTTCATTTTTTTTAAATTCTTTTACCCGATTTTTCTTCAACTATAATGGTGTCAATTGCCGTAACCTCCATCTCCCCCACTCTGCATTCCAGTGCTTGATTCTGCTCCTCTGACTTCCTATTTAGTTGTCTAATTGTATAATTTTACCATTAATCTTTTGGATTTCTGAATGCTGTCTCTCTATGGATTTGTGCAGTTTATTAATTTTTCCACTGTGTTCTTGAATAATCTTTTTGATTTCTTCAACTACTTTATCAGTGTGTTCTTTGGCTTTTTCTGTTGATTGCCTTATTTCATTTCTGAGATCATCCCTGATGTCTTGAAGCATTCCGTATATTAGATTTTTTATATTCTGAATCTGGCAATACCAGGGTTGTATCTTCATTTGGGAAAGATTTTGATTCTTTGGGGAGTTGTAGAAGCAATCATGGTCTGCTTCTTTATGTGGTTTGATATTGACTGCTGTCTCCGAGCCATCTATAAGCTATTGTAATGATTTATTCTATATTTGCTCCTGAGTCTTATCTTGTTTTGTTTTGTTTCAATATACCCAGATGGGCTAGTAGACTGTGCTGTCTTGATTGTTGTAGGCTTTGAATCACTTATGTCCTATTACCAGCTGGTTTGAGCTGTTACCAGATATATAAGCCTAAGAGTCCATTCACTACTCTTGAATAGAATCAGCTTAGGTGTTCTGATTTTGGGTCCCCAAGTGTGTGGTGTAGCCTGTCACCTATTAACTTAGAGGATTAGTGGTGATAGTTGTGTGCACCAGATTCTAGTAGCGGCAGGGGGTCACAATCCAAAGGGGACAGGATGCTGACAGTCTTCTCCCACGTGCCAGTGAGGTATGTGAGTCTCTATTCCTAAAGCACTTTGGTGGGTGGGTTCTGCTGCTGTACCTTGGGAACCCAGTGCTTGTACATCTAAAGACTGGTAGGTGTCAGTATCCTCAGACCCCTTTGGCAAGTGGCTAGGTGGTTTGGGTAAATCTTCAGCTCTCAGTTCCCCGTTGTGGATCAGTGAGGGCTCTGTTTAATAGGTAGAGATATCAGACCTGGAAAACTTGTCTTTCCAGTGATCCACTAAAAAAAATTACAATCAGATCTCTATCAGAATTGCCTTTGCATTATAATAGCCACCTTGTTCCCTGTAGGGATGAAAGCCAAAGAATGTGGATCTCATATGCTTGGCTGGAGCTGGTTCTGTATTTTTATTCCAGTTCAGGGAAATCAGGGAAGGATTTTTAGTCCCTGGGTTGTTAGTAGCTGCTTCTCTCAGGCTAGGAGAATGGGTTAGGAAAAAAAAAATACAGAGCACTTCACTCGCTGGCCCAGAAAATTCCAATGTTAATGAAGCAGCCTGGGGCAGGGAGGGGAGGGATCAGATAGACAGAAGAAAGTAGCATCCAACAACATAGACAAAGTTATTCATCTTGCTTGGTGATGATGGTTTTTATCTGAGATTCCTGAGGGGCATGTAGGCTGTGTACGCTGGCTGGGTCGAGATTGCCCCCGAGGGTCAGGCCTGCATCCCGTGCTTGTGCCATCTCAGAAGCTGTGGTCAGCTCCTCCTCTCCCAGTCCAAAACCCAGCACCAAGTTCCCTGGCTGAGATGCTGCAATCCAGGCTCCACAACCAGTCGCTGCCTCCCAGTGACTTCTCCTCCTGTCAGCCGCATCATTGCGCTGCCTGCATGTGCTGGCTGCGCTTCCCTCTAGGTCACTTCAGGGTGCTAGGGCTGTGTCCCGTGCTTGTGCCATCTCAGGAAGCCATGCTCAGCTCCTCTGCGCCCGGTCTGAAGCCTGGTGCCAAGGTTTTCTGACTGGGATGCTGGCTTCAGGCTCTGAAAACAGTCGCTGCTTCCCTGTGGTTGCTTGTTCTCTTGTTAGCTGTGTCAGCGTGCAGCCTGCTTGTGCTGGCTGATTCTCTACCAAGGTTACCCCAGGGGTTAGGGATTATGGCTGTGCCCCGTGCTTGTCCTGTTTCAGTAATCCACAATCAGCCCCGCCACTCGGCACCAGGGAACCGTGAGGGCTCAAGGCAGTGCAGCGGGACGCTGGTTCCAGAAGCGGTCGCTGCTTCAGGGCATGGCTTTTTGCTCCCCTGTCACTCAGGTCAACTCTTTAGATCTGTGTTTGATGGTCAGAGTTCGTAGATTGTCACATATGTTATCCATTCACTTGTTTTTTCCGAGTCTTTGTTGCAAGAGGGATCCGCGGTAGCTTCTACCTAGTCAGCCATCTCGGCCCCGCCTCTCTGTATATAAATCTTTTAAGAATTAATAATAAAAAATTTCTCCTGCATATAACAGAGTAAATTCCACTCACTTCACCTAGGTTGCTTAGAAATGAGTATAGTTCCAGTGACTCCATTAACCTTAGATTTAAATCCTAGTGTTTACATTTCTGGCCATTACAGCAGCAACTTCAATCTCTGTACTAGTCTTATTCTTAACTTGTAAATCTTACCAAATGGGAAGCTACAGCAAGGCTTGTGATGATCCAAACTAAAAAATGAAACTCATGGTGCGGAGTCGATTCCAATTCATAGCAACCCTATAAGACAGTGTAGAACTGTCTTATGTGGTTTCAAAGGAGCGGATGGTGGATTTCAAGTGCCAACCTTTTGGTTAGCAGCTACTGTAGCTCTTATCCACTGCACCACCAGGGCTCCTCTTGTGATGATAGGTTAATGGAATATAGGAAAGCAAGAAGTAGTATTTTTTTATGCCTAAACCATGAACATGCCTGTAAACCCTCCATACCTATTACAGTTCCATTTGAACCCTCAGACACTTTATTTTACTTGTTTGTTGTATATGTGTATTCTCCCTGGAGTCCTTGGGTGGTGCAAATGGTTAACATACTTGGCTGCTAACCAAAAGGCTGGAGGTTAAAACCTACCCAGAGGTACCTTGGAAGAAAGACTTGACTATCTACTTCCAAAAGTTGGCCATTAAAAATTCTGTGGAGCAAAGTTCTATGCTGATAGGCATGGGGTCACCATGAGTCAGAATCTACTTGACAGCTAGCAAGTATTTTATCTTCCCTACTAAATTCTATGTTTTGCCTAAGGGAAAGATCACATCTCAAAGACTTTAGATTTAAAAATAGCATATACAACATAGTGTAGTACACAGGACACAGTAACATGTTTGTGGAGAAAATGTATGAAAGAATGAATATGTTTGGAGGAATTTCATTCTTAGTTCTCCATCTCAAAATAGCAATGCTCTTTCTTGTGAAACAAATCGCACCAGTAAAGCTTTGTAGTGGTTTATGCTCCCTAATTGTTCTCACTTGATTACTACATTGAATTTCCATTTTGCTTTTTTTTTTTATTTTGAAATGCAATATCAACTGTAAAATCTGTTGTCAACTCCCATTACCTAAAAGAAAATCAAATGTTAAAGCAGACACAGAAGTCTGGAAGTTTTGACTCCAGGGAGTCTTTGAACTTTTGCATCAGAGTAAGAAAAATAGCATTTTTTAGCGGGAGGAAGTTCCTCAATTCTAGAAAAATGGTCTCAATTACTGTACTGTACAGCTCGCCACATTCAGAGAGAAATGAGCATGGAGGGTTATTCAAAAGCAAAAGCAAACAGTATCAAGACTCTAGCACTTAGGAAATATTCCGTTGAAGAACTTTTAAACCAATATTTTCCACCATATAATTTCTCATGCCACATGAAAAAACAAAAACCCATTGCCACTGAGTCAATTCCAACTCATAGCGACTGCAAATTCATATTCTTATAAAATTAGTTATACTATGTAATTAGTAATTTATCATCAACTATGTGTCCATTGGCTTACCTTTAGAATTTTTGCTTGTTAGAATTTTTTAAAGTGCATTAACATTCTCTCAGTAGCTAATATGGCTTCCCGAAAAGTTTCAATATTAGTAAACAAAAAACCCATTGCCGTCAAGTTGAGTCATAGCGACTCTACAGAACAGAGTAGAACTGCCCCCATACAGTTTCCAAAGAGAGTCTGGTGGATTCAAACAGTTGACCTTTTGGTTAGCAGCCGTAGCACTTAACCACTACACCACCAAGGTTTCAATATTGTGAACTAATAATTCTTAATAAATATTTCATATTTTTATTTAAACTCGGTGACTTTGGCCATCAAAGAGAAAATGCCATGTATACTTTTTTCAATTTGAAATGTGCATCATGCTTTTTAATAAATTCCTGTTTATAAGCTAATAAATACTAGAAATGATTCTCAGGAGTGTAATTTTATGGTTACTATATTTAAAATATAGTGGCGTAGTGGTTAAATGCTACAGCTGCTAACCAAAGGGTCAGCCGTTCAAATCTGCCAGGTGCTCCTTGGAAACTCTATGGGGGCAGTTCTACTCTGTCCAATAGGGTCGCTATGAGTCGGGATCAACTTGACTGCACTGGGAAATATAAATCGGTTGAAAAAGTTCTTCCTTTTGGAGCAATGATATTCAAAAAGAGGTTTCTTTAAATTCAATCAGGGATCATTGTGGGAAATCTTGGTGAAGATGATTCAGCAATAAGATGGGTTACAGACTCCTTCTACTCGGCCTACCTGCTTAAAAAAAATGTCCCTTATAATGGCTATAATCATTTTGTTGTTGTTGTTCATTCTAATAAATTCCACAGGCTTAGGGACATTTTGTGAGATACTGTGAAATATTTTTTTCCCAGTTTTCTGCTATCCTTTCACACTCCTAATTTACATATATGTATGCTACACCTATTCTGTAGTTCCATGAAATCAGACAGTAATTCTGTAAGCAAAGTGCATATTCAATAAGAAACTGTTCAAATTGTTCAGAGTAGGCTGTAAGGGAAAAATGGTTTTAGACAATTTGGGAAACGTTATTTCTAATCTGGGAGCCCTCATTGCTGTGATTAAGTGCTTTTATAAAATACCTACTGGGAATTCTAAATTATTTTTGTTGGACCTTGAGTTTGATGAGTATACCATAAACTAAAATCCAACTATTTTGTTATTCTTCTTTTCCCTAAAACCCCAAGTTTAGGCTGTGGTCATCAAAGGCCCAGTATGTATTAATAGAGGAGGCTGTCAGTGTTGTAAAAGGCATGTGTCAGATGAAATGTCTGGCATCATGTAGATAAGCTTTTGTAAAGGGAACTTCCAAGGACAAACCAGTTAACATTTCAAATGTATAAAGCCAATTTTGAATAAAAGAGGACAGAGAAGATAATAAAAGTATCCAAAGGAAGCAAAAATTAATTCATACAATGAAATCAGGCAAAGGAAAAATGATGTGTAACAAATATTTGAAAGGCCGTTTAACAAAAGGTACAATATTTTATATCTTTGAGTACTGCATGAAAGGAAGTAAGAACAGATTAAAAAGCACACAGAGTACATCAAAGTGGCAGAAACCTTCAAAGTTCTTGCATTATTTCTCTTCAAATAAAAAGGTTATACGTGCATATATTATTTATTCAAGTCTCCTGTTCCCACATACTTAGCAATGTTGTGGATTACACCAGTGAAATGGAACTCTATACAGCAGCCACGAGGGAGATCCTGTCTATCACTAATAGTACTGGACTATCCAGTCAAGGTACAACACAAAATGGATGGATGGCTGTTTCCAGCATCCTGAACTTTTTATGTGACTGTATTCCTGATCAAGCCAGTTCATCTCACTGGTAATGTCAGCAGCCACCTAAATGGTCTACCTAGTTTAATGAAGTTTTGATAAGTGATGGTTCACTTGCACAAATGAATCAAAGCAAGGCATTTCACATACTTGAGTCTGTGTGGGATAGTTACAAATCTTCAAGGTAGAGTGATTAGTGCACAGAAACTTGAATTACCAAAGTCATAGAAGTTTTAGGAAGCATCATAAATATCTACAAGTTCACATTCTTCATTCTCCAGATTCAGAGGAAGCTGATACTTATAGTCACAGATTAAATTACTTGATGGAGCTTGCACATCTAACTAGGGACGAAGAAAGGGTAAGTCCAAGGGTTTTCTATTATAGAGCCTGCTCTTTTCCTACTATATCACACTGCCTTCGTATATATACAGTAATTTTTAAATTTATGGTTATTTTCTTAATGTGTTTATTATTCCTCAAAATATTCCAGATAGAGAAGACCTTAAGATTTTTCTTTGCATTTTTGTTTGAAAGGAGATTTAATATCTACAAAAATCCCTACAAATTTCCTTATTTCTGAATTTGTTCATTGATGGTAGATCAGAGTATTTTATAATGAAGATAGCTGCCAATTTTTTTTTTATTTTAAAGTCAATTTTTTATATCTGGAAAGTATGCTGTTAAACATTCAAAATATTAATCAAAAAGTTTTGAGGAAAATAACATTTAAGGGGGAGAGGAAAAACATACTTTTAACAACTTTTTGCTAAATGAGACTTCTGTACCAAAAAATCATATCAAACCCATTGCCATTGAGTCGATTCCAACTCATTGCAACAGTATAGAACAGAGCAGAACTGCCCCATAGGGTTTCCAAGGCCGTAAATCTTTACTGAAGCAGATTGCCACTTCTTTCTCCCACAGAGTGGCTGGTGGATTTGAACCACTGACCTTTTGGTTAGCAGCCAAGTGCTTAACTACTGCACCACCAGGGATCCTAAGACTTTTGTTAATGGTATTTAAGAAATACTCTTAACATTGAATATAAATTATGAAAGAAAGATAAAAAGGATGTTTACTTGGAAAATTATATATAGAGATGTCAGTCTATTTAGAAAAAATATATATGCCAACAGTGTCACAGAAGAAATGAGAATTAGAAAGTAAATAAACTAACACAGCAAAAAATGAAATGGCTCTAAAGGCTGAAAAAATATATAAGAGGTGATGAGAATAGGGTATCTTCAATACGTTATAACAACTTTTAGATAAAAATGGTCATTTAGTAAATATTGTTCTATTCCCATTTTATCTTCAAAACACATTTATTTTTATAAAATAAAATTAAAGTGATATACTTCTCCCACATAATTATTATTCTCTTGTTTTGTTTTTCCTTTTTCTGATAACACTGTTTCTAATTTTTGTAAAATTTAGCTTGTGATATCTTTGTCCATTCCTTTCTTTGGACTCTTGTATTCATTATTGCTCCACATTTCCAATAAATTAACCTTAAGAAGTGAAAATGTGCAAAAATAAATATGCACCATAACCTTCAGACACTGTCACATTGCCGTGAAGGGGGTTCTGACTCACAGCAACCCTTTTGGACAGAGTAGAAGTGCCTCAGAAGGTTTCCAAGGCTGTACTCCTTAAGGAAGCGGACTGCCACATCTTTGTCCTGCAAATGGGCTGGCTAGTTCAAATTGCCAACCTTTTGGTTAGCAGCTGAGCACTTAACCACTGCACCACCAGGGCTTCTCTTAGACATTATAAATGGCCCCCCCCCAAAAAAAACCTGCTCATGGTATACTAAATGAATACAAGGAAGATGCTCAATATGTATTAAGCACAGAAAGTGCAGTGTAAGGCTCTCTGGTACCACAATGGTTAACTGCTGGGCTGCTAAATGAAAGGTTTGGGGTTTGAACCCACCAGCCACCCCATGGAATAAAAGACCTGGAGATATGCGACTGTAAAGATTACAGCATAGTAAACCCTATGGGGTAGTTCCACTCTGCCCTCTGTGGTCACTATGAGTCAGAATTCACTGCACGGCAAACAACAACAAGCACAGTGTGGTTCCACTTTTTTAAATATGCACACAAACACACTTATTAATACCAGTTGCATCCTCTGGGTGGAAGAATTAACATGTTTTTATTTATTCTTCCTCTTTCTTTCCAAATATAACATTTGTTATCTAGGTTAAAAAAAGATAAATGCTATAAAAATAAATGAGGACAATTAAAGTAACTGCAGACTTAGTTGCAGTGGTTACTTTTTACAGACAAATTTACCTTTTAAATGCCTCATGACAATAACTGTGAGATTTTAACAGCATTTAAGAGAAGTTCTAGTCCAGCTGAGAGACAAGGAACCACGTAGGGACAAACAGAACTAAAAGCTAGAAATCAACTTGGCATAATTTGAAAAGGTAATAATAATGAATATTTTTGAGAACTTATATTCTGCAAATTATCGCACTAAGCATTTGTTGTTGTGGTGTTGTTGTTAGGTACCCTCCAGTCAGTTCCAACTACTAGTGACTTTATGTACAACAGAACGAAATGCTGACCGGTCCTACATTATCAACTAAATCTTTGCCGTGTTTGAACCCATTGTTGCAGCCACTACGTCAAAGGTGAGTACTAAGCATTTAATACCCTCACCTCTATAAACAACATTCTATTATTACTCCCATTTTTCAGATGAAGAAACAGGTTTACAGAATTGAACCAAACATTATATTGTTGGTGGCAGACATTAAAAATGGAAGCACAGACTTGATGTCAAGCTATATTTTTAAAGACTACCATACGCTGTGTTTCCATTGCTTTATTCTGAGGCTGCTTTACGGTTTGTCTTGTGTGGCAAGGGTAGGAGAACACGAGAAAGAACACATAAATGTTATTACTTACAGGTCATAGAGTCAGATTCACAGCACGCAGGGCGAGGCCACTTGGGAAGTAGCGCAGGGGCTGGGGCTCAAGCAAGTGGGGGGCGGGAGAAAAAGCAAAACCAATGGGCTAAGGCTTTGTTGGAGTTCAAGGGGGGGTGCTCAAAATAGCATGTAACTGGGTTAGCTGGGAGCGAAATAAGGAACCGGAACTTCGCACTACGGCGTACTTGTCTGTGGCTGTGAGCGGTTTTTGCAATGTTTGCTTCCCCCCACTCCAAGCTGGAGAGTGTTGAGGCTGCAAAACCCTTTTATTTCAGCCTTATTACATACTACCTCCCTGTTAGTTGCTGCCTCGTGGTCTCTGAGTAGACTCCACATACAACAGAACGAAAAGTTGCCTGGTCCTGCGCCATCTTCAGGATCACTGGTAAGTTTGATTTAATTGTGGTGGCCATTATGTATTTTGAGTGCCTTTAAACCTAGGGGGCTCATCTTCCAGCACTATATGGCACAATATTCTGTTGTGAACCCATAGGGCTTTCATTGGCAATTCTTTGAAGAAAATAACCAGGGTTTTCTTCTTAGCCTGTTTTAATCTGGAAGGTCTGCTGAAACGGTCCACCGTGGGTGACCCTGCTGGTATTTGAAATACCAGTGGCATAGCTTCCACCATTGTAGTAACACATAAGCCAGCACAGCAGGACAAATTGACTGGTGATGGAATAACTCCCTACAAATCCCTATTCTTTTGTTAATTTAATGCCTCTCAGTCTGTCAGCTCCTATCTTCTACACTCGATTTCTAGACTAGAATTATATTTTAACCAAAGTCTTAATGCTCTTATACCTCACTAAGATATATGTCAGCTTCATATCTGTGTTATATTTTACCTTGATCACTTAGAAGTAAAGTTCAAGTGCTTCTAGAAAATAACACAAATATTCAGATTAAAACCACTATAAAAATATGATTTCTAACCTTGGCTAATTTGTCAATGCTGCTTGCCGTTTCTAAGTTAAACATTTCGAAGAAAAGAATCCAGTGTCCTAAATCCTTTTCCACTTTTTTCATCCTGTCCTACAGCCTTGTGGACTGTTTAATTGAAGAGCTAGAGATTATTTTGCATTGTTCCCGAGAAACTTCTTGACATCCCTCTCACCACCTGGACACTTATTTTAATTTCAGCTTTAATTTCTCTTGCCCAGTTTGAGAGGAAAATAGATTTTTTTTAATCTGTATTATTGTTATTATTATCTGCCACTCAGTTCCGTTTTCTTTTGGACCATGCTCTTCATCTGTCTCCTCCTTTTAATGGATTCTCACTTTTTTGGTCAATAAACTATTAAATTATACTAAATGCTCTCCTTATGTTGTCTTTATCCCTTTTGTTAATATCTGCAATTACTCTTGCCTTTTATATTCCCTTTCACCTTTTATTCAGTCTGTTCTGCACCTTCATCATTTTTACACAGTTGCCTTGACTGATTGTATGCATCCTCATGGTTGGTCAATACCAAAGAGTAATGACTTCCAAACCTTTTATCTTCATTATTACACAAACAGTTTATATGTACTACTGTATATGGATATCCCAGAACAACCCCATTGTCAGTATTTCAAAATTTATTATCACCTATCCATTAAAATTCTCTATTCCTTCACTATTCTCTGCTGATGGCAGGATGATCCTTCTAGTCGCCAGCGTTAGAAAACTGGGAGCTGTTTTTGAAGACCAGATCTCCATCATACTACTGCCTTATATATTAAATGTTCTGACATTTGGTGTGTTCTTCATCTTTTTTTTTTTTTCATCTTACAGATATGAGAATCATGCTGAATTTTAAATTTTTAATATCAGCATTAAGGTAACTGATTATAATTTTTATTGTCACATGATAGCTACAATACTTTTAAAGGCAATTTTACTATTGCCTCTCTTGATTTTTTAGAAACAATTTGATACTGTATACATTTTTACTATGCATAGAAAAAACTGTTATTCTCTTTTATGTATTTTCATACCAGAAATTTAAAAAATAAATAAATAAATTTAAAAAATAGACACGCTCTTTGACTTTATGGTCAGCAAAGGGAAAATGCAGACTAACACAAAATTTCCTGCATATATATATATAAATGTAAAATTATGGAAACCCTGGTGGCACAGTAGTTAAAAGCTATGGCTGCTAACCAAAAGGTCAGCAGTTCGAATCCACCAGGCACTCCTTGGAAACCCTATAAGGCAGCTCTATGTGTCTTTTAGAGTTTCTATAAGTTGGAATCGACATTTATGTTTGTTATAAAAAACCTGAAAACTATTACAGAAATTTTCCTAAGTATACATAGTACATTTATAGGAAAAAGTGAATTGGAAACAAGGGAAAATTAAGTACAGGGCTGACATGGACCTGTTACTATAAGGCAGTAGTTGCAAAATAGTGTATGTACATAGCTGTGCCTTTCTGTCAGGTCTGAGTCTCTGTATAATAAAAATACTGAGCTCAAATTGCAGATGTAGAATATTTGCTGTACATTTCCTCTTGTCTCGTCTAGAAGCATAATAGCAGTTCCCATCATCTTGCTTTGAAATTACAACCTTCTCCTTCCTTTCACCATAGACTGACATTCGGGTTTCTGAACTTGCTTCATCTTCAAGATACACGGTAACCTTGTCCATTTTTGTATGTACTAACAGATCCAGTTACCCAAATGATCAAAATCTACTGTGTATATAATGTGTTATTTAAAGCGTTTCATTACAAGGTTATTAAATAATGATGGCACTAAAATAGTTTTAAGAATTTAAATACAAACTTTCACAAAATAAGTTTTACTTAGTTATAAATGTTGCATGGATACAGTTACTCCTATGACTCCAAATAAACAGAACAAGGAATGAATTATGTAGTTTTCACCAAAAAAGAGGAGATAATGTGAAAATTTTTGGATGACACAATCCTGTCTGTATCCCTGTGTGTGAATATTTTCCTGCTTGAATCACCTACTCCCCAAGGAATGCTGAGAGTATTTATAAGCTTTAAATCTGAAAGTTATTTGCCTCATAAGGTTAAAAAATATATAAATTGCTATTTTATCATGTTTTGTGGGTGTGAATAGCATTAATAAAGAAGTGTTGATACTTTATTTTTGTTAAAAGCAAATATATACATGCATAGACATGTGCATATATATAAACACACATATGAAGCTGCAAATGCATAAAAATTTTTTTTATGAAGCTGCAAATGCACATATATATATGTGGAGAGAGAATATGTTTCATTAAAAGTATTCCCATAAAGCATGACTCAGCTGAGAGTTTATCACTTGGTGTCTAGGTCAAATGGCAGCTGAGCGTGAAATTACCGGAAGGCTTGACAGGGCTAAATGTGCAAGATGGCTCACTCATATGGCCGGGAGTTGATGCTGGCTCTGGGCTGGAAGCTCAGCTGGTTTACTGATTGAAGCATCTTCACATGGCTTCTCCATGTGGCTTCAACCTCCCACTGCGTGGCAGTTGGTTTCCTAAAGAAAGAATCCCAATAGTAAGTATTTTAAGAGGCAGGGGAGCTGCAACGCTCTTCTGACCTAGCGTTAGGAGCCCCAGAACACCATATTGTGTCAGTAAAGCAAGTCACTTAAACCAGCCCAGATTCACAAGGATGCATCATTCTCTCTCTCTTTTTCTTTTCTTTACAGTTAGTAATGATTTGTTTATTTGTATTGTGATAAACATTTATATTTTATTATAGTTTAATTTTTGTTATATTTGTAATAAGACAATTCCTATTTCAACATTCTTTTACATGTACAATTTAGTGATACATGTTCATCATGTTGCTGACCTAAGTCAACCCATAAAAATGAAAGATGATAATAAATTTTTGTAATAAGCCCCCAAAAAAGAGTTCATACTAGGTGATCTATTTAAATAAAGTTCAAAAACAGGCAAGCCAATATATGGTGCTAGAAGTGAGAATAGTGTTTATGTTTGAGACAAGGGGCAGAGATGGGCTGGACTGGTAAGGTAGCATAAGGGTACTTTTTGGAGGATGGTAATACTCAGGAAACCCTGGTGGTGTAGTGGTTAAGTGCTACAGCTGCTAACCAAAGGGTTGCCAGTTCAAATCCTCTAGGCGCTCCTTGGAAACTCTATGAGGCAGTTCTACTCTGCCTTATAGGGTCGCCATGAGTCGGAATTGACTCAACGGCACTGGGTTTTTTTTTTTGTTTTTGTAATACTCAGTTTCTTGTTCAGGATCATGATTACAAGGGTATGTTTATTTTTTGGATATTTCTTCACTGAGCAGTGTACTTATGATTGGCGAACTCCTCTCTATGTATTTGTATTCTCCAACAAAAATTATTTTTAAAAGGTATAAAAAATGATTCTAACTTAAGGCATTGAACCTGACAACGAGTGATTTTCCTCTTGCCACTTTGATGCCAAGTATGTTCCATATCTCGGATTTTATGAATGACACTTCATCCAATTAGCTCTGTCTTCCCTCAGCCAAGGAACGTTGAACAGTGGGCCGCAGGAGTTACCACTGGGGCCCAAAATGAGGACAAACAAATCTGTTATTTCTCCAGTAGCAACTGGATCTAAAATGTCTCAGATTCTATAGATGGTTTCAGATTGACTATAGTTTTGTTTTGTTTTCAGATTCAATTCAGGTGTTCATAGAAGATGCAGCCACAGATTTTTCTATCACAAATTGTAGGTTAATAGATCAAATTAGTATTGATTTTAGAAGCAAATTGGTAAGATTACATATTTAGCTGCAGATTAGTTTTTTTCTTTTCTTTTTTCTTTAGGTAATGGAAGTAACTAATCTGATTCCTTAGAAGTAATTGGTTCGATACAAATCATTTTTACTTACATGTGTTTGAACAGTTAAGGAAAATAGTACAGTGCCATCTGGTAAATTAGAAAGTGCCAAATGTAAGTGAATATCTTAGAGACCAATATTATTTACAACTGATTTACTAAATATATTAAAGGAAAGTAAAGAATTGTCATAAAATTATTGGAAACAAGTAACCAAGACCTAAAGTTCTGAAATGAACCGTGAAAAAGATTCTATATGCATATGGTATACCAAAATCCCAAATCTTTTGTGGTCGAACTGACTGCAACTCATAGCGACCCTATAGGACTGGCTAGAACTGCCACATAGGGCTTCTAAGGAACGGCTGCTGGATTTGAACTGCCAGCCTTATGGTTAGCAGCTGAACTCTTAACCACTGCACCACCAGGGCTCCACATGTAGTATAGCTGTCAATTTATAAGTAAAGTACCAATGAGATCTTAGGTATAGGTGAGCTCCTGTGTTTGTGTAGCAAGTGTGCTTCTGAGAATATTGGAAGTAGCTATTTTTTGCTTACTTGCTGATGGCTTGCTTTCACGTCAAATATCCTCAGTTAAAAGATTACTGAATATTTAAACATTCTTTGAAATACTAATTTTATTTTACAATTCTAGATGATTTTGAATAATATATAAAAAACTCCAAAAACCCAGTGCTGTCGAGTCGATTCCGACTCATAGCGACCCTATACAGTACTGGTAAATAAAGATAAATGGACATAGATGTGGGAAGATTGTTCAGAGCCTCTACAATACACCAGATTCTCATAAATTAGCTTTTTTTTTTTTTTGGCTGAAGGCTAGAACTTACTTGGGGTGTTTCTCAAAACTGTTTAGCTGAAAGTTTAGAAAATTTTTAAGGTTAAGCATATTTTCCCAGCAGCTCAAGAAAGCAGTCCATTCTGAGGCTATCTGATTTAATTATACTCTAAAGACTAAAAGTGAAAGGCTTGATTAATTAAGCTGAGGAGATAGTGCTTGTTTAAGTAATTCTATCCTGTTGGCACATACTCTTTAGAAAATTTCAGGATTTTTTTTTTTTTTTAAGTTGCAAATTGTTCACGCGATGAATTTAATGCACTGTTTGATTAGAAAAATCTGGAATAATCATAACAAAGCAACTGTAATGATGCTTTGATATAATTAAAAAAAAAAGATTCCAAAGACATTTGTAAGGTTACAAAAAAGACTTTTTATTCTCTACATTTAAAGTGTTTGCTTTACGTATATGCCCTCAATTTTTTTATCTTCTTATGCAAGAATTATTTAAAAATAAATAAATCTCAAATAATATTATTTCTATACTTTCTTTTATTGTCCTGCAATAATTAAAAGACACAATTTTTTCGGTGAAATTCAAACATATTCTTCCCCATGACTTTCTCCTTGAATTCCTTATTTATAATTATGAACGCTCCTTCTTCTGCAATCTCAAATTCAAGAGTTTATAAAATTCTGCAATATTGCGTTAAGTAAAATGTCTCTCCTAAAAGACTGTCACCTTTTGATAAAAGGCATTATATGTTGTTAATGTTAAAACCAGAGAGCCATATACGTATAATGCTTAGAAATTAGAAAGTACAAAATCAATGAATTCAATTGACATTTCACTCAGTAATAAAAATATTATTTACATTAAGTTCATTACATGCAAACACAAAATGTACAGTATCTAATTTAATCTCTACTTTTTTTATATATTCATGTCGGAAACCCTGATGGCATAGTGGTTAAGTGCTACAGCTGCTAACCAGAAGATCGGCAGTTCAGATCCACCAGGTGCTCCTTGGAAACCCTATGGGGCAGTTCTACTCTGTCCTATAGGGTCACTATGACTCAGAATCAACTCAACAGCAATAGGTAATGGGGTAATACTCATGTCAAGTGAGTCTGAAATTATTTCCATTGTTTGAATGAAGATTCTGAGACTCAAAGATGACAAATAGGACCATTATGTGGGACTCCATAGGCACAAGCAGAAAATAGCTCTTTCTTTTAAGCCCATTTTGTATATACAGTGATTTTTATGGTTTTCGGAGTATAAAACATTTTCTGGTAGCTCCAGCTGTATAAGTTTCCTTTCACTGCTGAAACAAATTATCACACATTTAGTGGCTTTAATTAACACGAATTTATGTTATACTTGTGGAGATCAGAACTTTGAAATGAGTCTCACAGGGCCAAAATGAAGGTTTTGGCAGGATTGTAGTCCTTCTAGAAGTTCTTGAGGAGAATTTGTTGCATAGCTTTTCCAGCAACTAGAAGTTACCTGCATCCTTTGCTGTGACCTTATTCTGACTTCTCTTTCTATCCTCACTTCTTCCCTGACTTTCCTGTCTCTTCCCTTGAGATTATTTTGAGCCCACCCACGCAAAATGGATAATCTTCCCATCTTAAGACCCTTAACTTTATTCACATCTGCAAAATCCGTTTTGCAGTATAAAGTAACATATTCAGAGGTTCCGGTATGAGTACCCGAGCATCTTTTGAGAGGTGGCCTGCTACATCAGGTAACAGGACAAGTCTTATTTTGGTAATAAACAGTGTGTCAGTCAATATAAAAGGAAAACGTTAACATTATTCCAAAGTTCTGATTCCCCTAACTTTGGCCTGTTTGGGCTAGAAACCTGCCGTGGGAATAGGCCATGACTTGCTTTTTCTCCATTTTTATACTTTTTGCTTCTGCAAGCTGACTAGTTTGTTTATTCCCCCTAGGCCAGAGTAGAGAGAAGGAGAAATGTTAACAGTTTGGAAAGTTCTTATTTGACTTTTAATTTAATGGTCAGGTTCTGGCTCTCCTTAGCTAGGTGGTTACCCAAAGATAGAGCGCATTTGTGGGTTCCAGTGAGATTACCTTATTGAGAACAGGTAATTGTATGTTAGGAAATGAACTTCTTTGTCTCACTGCTTCCAATTTCTCCCTCAATTGCTAATAATCCTTTTGTCATACTGGGTCACACTGGACATCCAGGTAGTTGATTTAACAGAATTTAAAATGGCACCAGGTCAGCTTTCTTCTGCGTGGCATGGCCCATATCCAATTCATTATATATATAAAATATTTGATATCTATAAGATAATCATATATCTATGATAAAATATTAATGTAAATGTAAATACAAGTATAAATATATATATGTGTGTGTATATATAGTTTTGTTTTTGCCCCATCAGAGTTGGAATGCAATCAGTTCCCAATGCAGTTCATTCTCTTCCTCTGGTCAGCGTCCTCAATCGGATATGCAAACCCCTTGGTCTTTAGATTCTTCAGATGTGTTTTAATCACCAGCCTACTGTGTCTATTAAATTTCAAATTGCTTAACATCTACAATAGCCTTTAGAAGCTTCTCTCACTTGACTTTAGTTGAGAAAGCAGCTCTTTCCTCCAACCTATATGAAGAGCAGTCTAGAGAGTGTCTCTCACCCTAACTCGCAAGTCTCTCTCCATTGTGGTTTCTTCATCCTCATTTTTATTCTCTAGAGGTGAATGTGTGACTTAAACTTACAAAATTAGGTTTGAGTCCAAATTTTGAAAGTCCTGCATAGACTTGCAAGGCATTTTGCCTCAAAGTCTCAATGGAAAAGGAGTCAGAAGGAACCCCAATTTGACATCTCATTCTTGTAATCTTCGTTAAGATCACCTGTCTAGTAAGTGAGAGCTCACAACTGGAATCAAGGCCTATTGACTCCAGAACCACAGCTGTCCATGCTGGTACGACCCTAGAATACACCTTAAACCCTGATATAAGTTCTTCTCCACCTCCCTAACTCATTTGGCATACACTGAAATAAATAAGCATCCTAATGAACACATTTCATAGTCCTTTTCTGTTTCCTCATGGGTTACAGACTTATGGATATAGAGAGCAGTATTTTTGAAATATTAATCAAATTTCTCATAGGTAATTGAGAAATTTCGAATATTCAAGTCTGTATATTCATGTCCTTTTGTCAAAAAAAGGCATTGAGGTTATTTCCACAGTAAGAAGCATATGTGCTATCTGCAACACATTTGCATTTTCTAGGAAAATAACTGGGCATTTTGTTAAGTCCTCCTCATTCACCATGGATAATTTTTGGTAGTTAATTTTCAGTTGAAAGTGTTAGTAAACTTGTCTTCCAAGAAAAATAATTAAATAACGATGTTATGAAAAATAAATGAAGAGATATACTGTAATTCTACCTGCTGATAAACATTTTAAATATTCAAATGATTTGGGGTTATTGATACTTTGGTGTCACTGCCATAGAAAAACTGTAGAATACAAGCCAAAATGGTCAAATTTATGCAATTAAAATAAAATGTTGAGTTACAAATGTCAGAAAGTATTACGGTATTGCATATGATAATACACTCTTTAAAAGTAGTCCAATTAGTTACCTGTTTATTTTACGTAACTTAAAATTTCTTATTGATTTCATACCGCAAAGTGGTTAAGTAGATATTTGGACATAACATGGACACAGACAGACTAAAATAACCCTTCTGAAGTTTTCCAATGAATGGAGTTAGATCCATAAGATGGAAGGAAGTCTTATTACATATTTTTGGCAACATATGTGATATAGTCCTATAAAAGTTGTATTTCCCTTTTGTTTGATAACAATTGCTAATGGATTATAGATTATATATTTCAGTATTTTCATTTAAACAGAGGAAGTGATTCTTTCAAAACACACTTGCGTTCCGTGATATTTAGAAGCTTATCATTCTCTCACTTCTACATATTTAAATACACAAAATCAACTGTGTCATTTCTTTGACTCACAGCTTAACCCATAGCCCTTATATAACAATACCCTCTTCTTATCTGGACTCAGCCAAGAAAAAAATGCCTTCTAAAAACAACTGTATTATATAATGTAAGAGTAGAGATTATATCAAAAGTATATATAAGGTGTGTCTTACTTATCTAGTGCTTGGGTTTTGGGCTATAACAGAAATACCACAAGTGGATGGCTTTGACAAAGAGAAATTTATTTTCTCACAGTAAAGCAAAAAACCAAATCCACTGCTGTCAAGTTGATTCCGTGAACACCCAGTGGCACAGTGGTTGAGTTCAGCTGCTAACCAAAAGGTTGATGGTTCAGATCCACCAGCTGCTCCTTGGAAACCCTATGGGGCATTCTACTCTGTCCTTAGGGTCAGTATGAGTCGAAATAGACTCAACGACAGTGGGTTTGTCTTTTTTTTTTTTTTTTGATTGAACACTTATGATAGGTGCACTTTTCTGTATAGATATGTATGTCAATAAACAGTTTAAGAAACTAAAAAAACAATGTGAAAATATTCTTGTCACTTCAACTGGATTGAATATCTACTGAAAGAAAGAGACATTATTTTCTATTTGCTTTTATTTTTTATCCCCATCTGTCAGTGGAACTCATATGCTGACTTCTCAATAGATGCTTATTTAGTGCGTTTTGCAAATTACATGTGAAAGGAGTTTTTTGAAAATAACAGATATGTTTATTGCTTTTTGAACAAATAATTGTATATTAATGTGACAAACTTAAAGCATAAATACTCATAACATAACTGTCATTTCCTACTTGGAAAAACTATTCATCATCCTTTTTGGTCACTGCTTTGATTTAACACTGTCGATAAATGCCTCGAAGCTATTTAAATGGATTAAATTTGGGGAATGGAAGTCCTTGCTTAGTACGTGTATCTGATTTTCCCCTTTTAAAAGAGGTTTCCATTCTTGTCAATAGGGGATATAACATAACATCACCTTGAAATAAATTCAGCTGCCTCCTAAATCTCTTCTCGTATGTGAATTAATATAAATGAGATTGCATGCTTATCATTTCAAGCAGCTGGCATGAACCATCTTGATTCCAGAAATGTACTCAAGAACACACTGAAGGGACATTTTGAAAATATTTGTTTTGTCATGATAAATGTTGCAGAATAATATGTTTTAAGCATATACAGACTTTTATATTTAGGCCTCTGTGTTGATCAGTAATTAAAGCTATGATTAGTTTATTTCCATAACCTTCAAGCAGCATTTCTGGATTTCACTATTATTAAATAAAGTAAGTGAACAATTCTGATATTTTGTATTTTAAAAGAATAATAAGTAGAAAATAGATGACTTCCCTGTCCATCCTAAACAATTTTGCAACATTCTCTCCTTACATTCATACTTACTGTCATCTTCTTAGTCTATTTCTCCTCAGTTTTTAACAATACCTGTAATAATCTATGGAAACCCTGGTGGCATACTGGTTAAGTGCTATGGCTGCTAATCATAAGATCAGCAGTTCAAATCCACCAGGCACACCTTGAAAACTCTATAGGGTAGTTCTACTCTGTCCTGTAGGGTCACTATGAGTCGGGATCAACTTGACAGTAACGGGTTTGGTTACTTTTTGATAATATTCTATATCTTATTTCTTGGTATTATTTATTGTTGCTTCCTTAAACATAATGTAACATCATTTAAAGGCAAGAATTTTTATCCTGTTTTGTTCTCTCGTCCCTACCCAGCACTTGGAGCAATAATGCCATATAGGTGCTTAACAAATATTTTTGAAAGAATGAATGAACTATATACAATTTAATAGATTGAGGTTCACTGTCAGAATAGGTGGAGTTCTCAGAGACTACCAGAGATTCCAGTGGACTATGATTTTTGCTGATGGTTTCCAAAAGAACATGGATAATAAGCTGTGTTCTAACTCTGGAGTTATGTATACGTGAAGACAAGATTGCCTTAGTTCTGAGTCTCTTCATTCATAATATCCATGTTAGAATGAAGAACATTCTCAGCAGGGGGATAATCAAAGCTTTTCCAGGCTGCCAGCCAGGGTTCCAGGGTTGCTGATTTGGTCAAGACACTTAATAAAATGTTTTGAAATTTTCTGTTTGTAGCCAATGCAGTATACTACACTGATGACAGGGCTGCTTCTATTCTCTGCCTTGCCCTGGAACTAGGCACATAAGTTTATACACAGCAGGTGCTGAATAATACTTCTAGAATCTGTAAACGTGTTTCCCTGCCATAGAAAATTGCTGAATATTCTGTATAATTTTTACTTCAAATCATGTTCCGTGACTGAATGCCCATTGGTATCTAGGTGTTTACTGGGGAAACACAGCTTAATAGAGACTTCATAATTCTCAATGGTCAGACTACATAGATTTCGGTGATGAATATATGAAAAGTTTTAAAAAGAAGAAAATTAACCCCAACAACAGATTTTCAGCGAGAGTTTGCATGTCTGTATTTTGATCCTACCCTTAAAATAAATTTTCTAAGGGTCCATGAGTAAGCATTTTATTCTAGAAACTTAACGATCTTTCAATATAAACAAGATTCTTGATTTATGGAGCTTACATTATACCAACTGGAGATGAACGATAAATCTAATTAATAAGTAAAGTATGACATTTAATAGAAAATAATATGTGCTATAAAAAAAAAAAAAAGGAAACCCTGGTGGCGTAGTGGTTAAGTGCTACGGCTGCTAACCAAAGGGCCGGTAGTTCGAATCCATCAGGCACTCCTTCAAAACTCTATGGGGCAGTTCTACTCTGTCCTATAGGGTCACTTGCTATAAGTCAGAATTGACTCGACAGCACTGGGTTTTTTGGCTTATGAAAAAAAAAAAAATCAAGATGAGTGTGGTGGGTTGAATAGTGCCACCCCAAAATACATGTTCAAGTTTTAGTCCCTGGAACCTGTTAATGAGAATTTATTTGGAAGAAGGATCTTTGCAGATGTATAGTAAGGATTGTCCAGCATTTAGGGTGAACCCTGTACCCAAGGCACTTGCCCTTTTACAAGAAAGACAGTGGGAGATGTGACACACAGAGACACACAGAGGAGGAAGCCAGTGAAAACAGAGTTTGGCTACATGCAGCCCAGGAATTCCAGGAGCCACCATAATCTGGAAGAGGCAAAGAAGGATTCTCCCCTAGAGCCTCCAGAGGTGATACCGCCCTGCTGACATGTTGGATTTGGACTTCTAGCCTCCGCAACTGTGAGAGAATAAATTTCAGTTGTTTTAAGTCATTAAATGTATGGTAATTTGTTGCGGCAGCCTTAGAAAACTAATACAAAGTGTAAAGGGGAATAAGAAATGTGATGGGTGGGAAGTGCTAGTAGCAATTTTAAATACGGTGGTCAGGTTAGTCCACATTGAGGAGGAGATATTTGGGCAAGACTTAAAGTGGGTCACAAAATTAATTATAAACTTTTGAAGGAAAAATTTTGTATAAACTTAAATTTTGGGATCTGATCCTGCAGTCATTGTGATCACTTTGGAATCAAATTAGGATACACTGACATGGGCAGGGCCAGCACCAGCTGAACAGTGAAGAGCCTCTCAACACTGGCAAAATTTGTGCAAACTGTCAAAGACCAACATAAAATTAGCATGGGACAGTGAGTGAGATCGTGGATTTCAGGTCCTGAACAACCTGGTTTTGTATCCTGGGTCCGCCGTTTACTCTTTATGTGCCTTTAGACATCCTCACCGGTGCCTCAGTTTTTCTCATCTGTAATATAGGCCAAGTAATAAGGTTTTACTGAGGCTCCATGAGTTAAAATATAAATTAAAACAGCACCTATAAAATTGCAAATGTCCCGACTATTAGCTATTATTCTGACAGGGTAGGGAAATTTCTAAAATTATTGTAGCATTTGGGAAACTATGTCAGAAATCACATCAAAGGAGTTAAGATCTTTCTGGGGACATGATAGGGAGAAGGGAGTTATTTTATACAACTCTGACTCCCTATACATGTAGATATTAGTCTTACTAGAACATGAAAATTTGGGGCTGAGGTAGAGGCAAAAATTGTCATTTGGGGAGAAATTGGCATTATTCACACGGTATTTTACAAGACAGGCCAGAGAGTGTGGATTTAATTTTGTTTATTAATTGAGCATGGCACCTCCTGATGCTGCAGTTTCTCTCCTATGTCAGCTGTAATAATAATACCTATAAGAAAAGGTGAAGGATTGAGTGAGATATTACGGCAAATTCTCCCACAGGCGAGTTGTAAATTAGGTATTGCTTAAACTAGATTCTCTCTCTTAATATTGGCATATTAATTTCACTGGACTGCACAGGACTGTGAAGAAGAATGAAGAGGAGTGATTAACACAGCTTTGGTAATTATTCCATGCCTTGCCATCCTAATCTGCTTATCTGTACCGACTGCTGCTTTCTCCCGCCAGCCCTCATCGGTGTCCCATCAGGACACAGCTCTGTGGAGGAGGCAACCTGCTGCTGACCCAGCTTCTCTGCTGCGAGCTCTGTGTGCCTGCCACTCTTTTGGGGTTAAATGCTTCAGTAGAGCTTTGTTAGACGTGGTGGGATGAGCTCTTTTTTGTTGTTCTTGTCCCCAATTCAATTGTAACTCATTGTGACCCCATGTGTTACAGCGAAGAGCTGCTCTGTAGTTTTCTTGGCCGTAATCTTAACAAAAGTAGATTGCCAGGCCTTTTCTTCTGCCCTGCCACTGGGTGGGTTCAAACCTCCAACCTTTAGGTTTGCAGTTGAGTGAAAACCGTTTGTGCCACTGAGGGACCTTACGGGAGGAGCTAGATGGTGGCATTGCCCATACTTGCTTTACGTGTGCTCCATGATTCTTTGTGTCTTTCCCTTTCCTACTGTGGGGAAATAACATCACATTCTAAGCAACTCTTTTCAGAGGAGAACTATCAGAATTACCTCTGACAGATTCTTAATCTTTTTGAAGTAAAGATCTCAGTGTTTCCATTCATTTCAGTTGACATTGTTTCTGTCCTTAGGTGGAGATTTTAAATAGGCTTCTCAAATGTTGGCATATGAGGTAGAGAAAAACAGGATAATTTTCGGGTCTATCCCATTGTTTGTCTGCCAGTCTCTGTCAAATCATTTGAGAATGAAGAGGAGGAAATTGTTCTCACTCTATGGAAAATGGGCTTTGCTGTCAAATTAATTATCTAGATACAACCTTTTTACTTACAGATGGTTTTCTGCGGCCAATTAATTAATTATACTCACTTTATTCTACTAAGTGTCAAGAGAAAAGGATTAGAAAGCAATGACCAAGAAAATAAGCCAACCAAATTATTGTCCTTGGAATAGAGGTTACATGCCAGGAGTGTTATATTTCCCTGTGTCAAGATATTGATGATGAGTTGTTTCTATAAATAAAATGCCATTAATAACATAAAGGGAATCGATGTAAAAGGAGCCCTGGTGGTGCAGTGGTTAAAGCAACCTTATGGGACAGTTCTACTCTGTCCTACAAGTCGCTAGGAGTAGGAATTGACAGCAGTAGGTTTGGTTTGGGTTTGGAGTAGATGTAAATATTCTAGTATAATATTTTGCACACAAATTTTTATCATGCTTTTGACTTATTGCCTGTTATTGTATTGCATAGGGCGTTCAGATACTATACACATGAAGAGAATAGTAAAATTAAACACTTTGTTTACCATTCAGAGAACTTTCATCACCATATGCATCTCCATCATTATCATAATAATAATGGTAATTTCTAATTGCAGTGTTAGAAATATGCAGTTTACGTATAATCATAACCCTGAAATAATTCATATGTATGTGCATATATACATTTCTATGAATTATTTCAGTGCTGTCGCTTTCAAAATAATGTCACGGCGGCCTCCCTTCAGAAGTCACACAGATCTAATATGCAACATCATATGGAGATATAGCAGTGAACTTTTGGTTCGGATAATTCTAAATTTGAATACTATCTCATAAATAGTATGTGACCGTATTCTGTGACCTGGAATAAGTCTCATTTAGCCACAAATTTCTTGTTTAAAATATGAGGTTGTTCATATGTACCCCTGGAATTATTGGGAGTATTAAATGTAAAATATATAGAGCCTATTCCAAAGATGCTTGATGAGTAGGTTAACCCTTATTTAATTAATAACTTTATTCCAAAGATGCTTGATGAGTAAGTTAACCCTTATTTAATTAATGACTTTATTCCAAAGATACTTGATGAGTAAGTTAACCCTTATTTAATGACTTAAAATATTTCTCAGTGTAAGTTGATATCAGTATTTTTTCAAACAGCTTATTTATTTTATACAATTATTTTACACATTATGAATTTTTTTTAGTATATGTTATCTATATGTAAGAAAATCATATAAGGTATATTTTTAAATACAATCATTTAAGAGTAAAGTTATTTCCTAGTGTATTTCCTAGTGTCTCTATTGTTCTTGGCAGCCCTGGTGGAGCAGTAGTTAAAGAGCTCAGCTGCTAACCAAAAGTTTGGCAATTCGAACCCACCAATCTCTCTGAAGGAGAAAGACGGGGCAGTCAGCTTCTGTAGAGATTACAGCCTTGGAAACCCTATGGGGCAGCTCTACTCTGTCCTGTAGAGTCTGTATGAGTTGGAATTGACTCAAATTCAGTGGGTTTGGTTTTTTGTTGTTGTTATTATTCTCTGGGAGGAACATCAGCCACAGAAATCTCATTGTAATTAGTAAAGCACTGTTTTGTAATTCTAAAAAAAATTATGACACAGTGTGGAAGAAACTCATGTTTTTCTGAAAATGCTGAGTTATTCCTGGCAGTTAATTGAAACGATGGAAAATCTGACTAATAAATGATTAAAAGGGTGGATCGTCTCTGCATATACTTATCATTTCTCTATACTTGTATTCAGTGAGTCTCTTCTGTGATCTCTTAGAGCAGTAGGTGGAACCATAGTTCAAACTTTCCATCCATGATTTTCTACACAGTGTTAAGCTGTCCTTTTACTCAGTTTTGGAACATATGTTGCTTTGTTCTTCTGTGAAGTTAAGCCCCCACTGGTTTATGGAAAATTATGTCACTAAGAGACCAAAATTGAGGTATAATAATTTTCTGTATATTGAACATACAGAAAAGAAGAATAGAAGTAGAATGACAGAGCATACTAAAAACAAAAGGTACATAATTAAGTCAGTTTTTTGTAATTCTGTATGGATTTTTCCATGGGAATAGTATTGTAAATGAAGGTTGTTTTTTCAGGTAAGTAACTATGCACCTAAAATACATATTTATGCTTTTTGCTATAGTAAATAAGACTATAAAAATACGATTGTTTCATCCAGAGGTATTGACTAAAACCAAAAAACCAAGCCCATTGCTGTCATTTCAATTCCTACCTATACAGCCCTAAAGGACAGAGTAGAACTGCCCCATAGGACTTCCAAGGTTGTAATCTTTACTGAAGCCAACTGCTACATCTTTCTCTCACAGAGAAGTTAGTGGGATTGAACCACAAACTTTTTGGTTAGCAATCTATCACTTAACTACTGTGCCACCAGGGCTCCTTTGATTAGATGTTTTCAATTACTCCTAGAACAAGAATAATATATTAAAGAATATACACATTTTATTTTGTGAGCCTTGAACGCTAATATTTGAGTAAAAAGTTATTTTTAAGAAGAGGAAGTGGATGTTTTAGAGAGCATTCTGAAAAAGCTGTGAACTAACAAAAATTTTACAAGTTGATTATTATGTTCAATTTTGCTTGACAATTTATGGATTTTCATTTCCCTGAGCAAACAGCTCATGCTTGCACTGCTTTTATACTTATCAGACAATTAAGAAAGTTTTTGGCTCGTTGTTATCCTGAGGGCAAGATAGAGAAATAATGAGAAGGTTAGAGAAAGGAAGACAAAATGAGTACCTGAGGTGAATTTACTCAGCTGTTAGCAATGGGGAAAAAAAAAAAAAAAAAAATCATGCCAGGGATAATATTTCTTCAGAAACTTTGCAAAGGGAGCAAATGAATGAGCGGTGTTGGTCATTGTTGTCATCACCTTCCCCCAGCCACTTCTGGGTATAATTTCTTAGAATACTTTGTTTCTGTTCAAAGCAAATATTGATGCTGGGTGGGCAGGAGAGTGTTGAATTTGGTAGAAGAAGGAGAATTTGGTAGTGGAAAATATTAACTTCTTATCACTGCTGTAATAAATAACCATAAACTGGTAACAGAAATTTACTGTCTCACAGTTCCGGAGGCCAGCAGTTCAAAATCATGGTGTGGCAAGGTTGATTCCTTTTGGAAGCTTTGAGGGAGAATTTGTTTAGTTCTATGCCTTTCTCTTAACTTCTGATGGAGGTCTTTGGCTTGTAGAAACTCTGTGACATTCCTTGGCTTATAGACACATCACTTCAGTCTGTACCTCTCTCTTCATATCACTTTCTTCTCTTGTGTCTTTTCTTTTTTCCGGTTTAAGGACAGTTGTCATTGAATTTAGAGTCCACCCTAAAAAAGATCTTTATCTTAAATACATCTGCAAAGACACCTCTTCCAAATAAAGTCACTTCCTGAGGTTCCAGGTAGGCATAATGTATGGGGACACTATTAAACATAGTAAAAAATTAATCTTTCACATGTAGATAAATATTTCCAGACACATATTCATAACTCATAGATTTATGTATTCAAAACACAATAAAGCTTTTGCAGATTTTTAAAAAAAAATTATAATGCTAATAATAACCCACCAATAGGTTGCAACTCAATTTCAAAAAGAAATCTTTGCACTTGAGTTGTGTAACCTCTGCAGTTACTCCTGAGGAAGCCTGACCCTAAAGACCCATCATCTCTTGTGTCCAGAGTATACAGTGTCCCTGATGTCTAAGTGAATATTCTACCCTGTCCTCTCCTTGGAGATTAATGGGAAAGTAAGAAAATATGTGGTGTCTGATATCTCCACTTCACTTTGTATCACTTCTTCACAAATCCATTAAAAGTGACCAGGTTTTCACCTTCTCTTGCTCCTAAGAAGGATCGCCTCCATTTTACTAGCATCATTTTTCCTAGGGGAGAGTACCAGGGCTCTGCTTCACGATAGGAAGGCATGTACCCCACACTGTGAAAGGAACTCTATAACATTAATCCAAGTCATTGTCATGTCTCCAGTAAGAGAAGGAATAACCTCCTAACTCGTCTCTGTCTGAGTCTATTGTTCATATTCTCTGTAGATGTCAGACAGCTCTCTTTTGACTATCCATCTCTTCATATCATTCCCAGGGTTCAAATCCATTTCTTGCACTTTGAAAAAAATCCTAGACTTCCCACCAGTAAGCATAGAGTAAACAACGTCATGACAACCTAGCCCTTGACACCCCTCGGATTTTATCTCAATGTCTCCATACCCACACTCGCTATGCTTCAGCCACACTTTCCTTCTTACTCTTCTTGGAACAGGAGAAAAGTTTTCACGTTAGTGCCTTTGCCCTAAATGGTTCCTTTGCAACTTTTAAGCTTGCACTGTTTGATTTTATATGGTTTAAATGCCATATTTGTTTCTTTTTCTTTGCTCCAAATCTATAATTTTTAAACTTGATAAATCATGATGAAACAAATATCAATAATTTCTTGCAATTATTAATTCAACTATAAGACCATTTTCCTTGTATATTTCAATCCAGATTATATCAGTTCTTAATCTGTTGCCGGTACTCCTTTAGTAGATTTTAATTTTAAAATATCCTGAAGGTCACTTGTGTGTGAAAAATGTTAGTTTAGATAAGCATTGAATAATAGTTGATAAAAGAAAATTTATTCAAAATAGCCTTCATTGTGCAAGTTTGGTTTCAGATACGTATTGCAAAAAAAGTTATCTGCCAGTTTTTATTTTTTAATTTAATTAATTTTTTTTCTCTACTACCAAGAAATGGGCTTTTAGCTCTACCAGGTTATTGGCCCATTATTCAAATTAACTTGCTGAAGTTGAGAGAAGAGTGATCTTTAAATGAAGAGAGATCACTTTGCTCTATTTTCATGATTATTATTATTATTAAATTCCTATCTTGGGATTATAATTAGCTGCATCACAAGAGACTTTAAATATGAATTTTGTTCTCAGAAACTACAATCCCGGTCTCTGAAAATGGTTTCCCACTACCCCCCTAGAATTATAACATGATTAGACAATATTGTTGAGTTGAAGTATATGCATCTTAGTATTAATCTCCTTTCTAGCAAGATTTTCTTGAAATATTTATCTATGCACCCATAAAAAAAAAAAAAAAAGTTGCTGTCGTGTCGATTCCGACTCATAGCGACCTTATAGGATGGAGTAGAACTGGCCCATAGGGCTTCCAAGGAGTGGCTGGTGGATTCGAACTGCCAGTCTTTTGGTTAGCAGCTGACCTCTTAACCACTATGCCACCAACACTCCAGTCTATGTACACTATCTCCAATTTCTTATCTTGCATTATTTTTTGGTCTCTCTAAAATATAACTTTTACTTCTACTTCTACATCAAAACTGTTCTTATCAAGGACTCGATACTTCTGCATTGCTAAATCCAGTAGTCAATTCCTAGTTTTCATCTTACGTCACCTTCTTTCTTAGAATATTTAACTTCCAGGAACCCATACATTTCTTATTCTACCACTCAGTCAACTTCTTATTAGTCTCTTGCTGATGTCGCCACATCCCTTGACCATTAAGCATTGGAGTTACTCAGAGCTCTGTCCTTGGCCCTCTTCTCTCCTATAGCTATATTCAGTCTTTTTTGACCACATTCAACAAATGGATTTTAATATGTAAGTAAGCTGATGAGTCCCAGATTTATATTTTCAACCAAGTCCTCTCTCCTGAACTCCACTTGAATGTCTAGTAGACAAATCAATATGAACAAAATTGAAGCTAGAAAAAAGTGTTTAGGCCACAGCAGGTGTTCAAGAAATATCTGCTAAATGAATGAATAAATACCTCCTTATATTCTCCAAAAAAAATTTTTTTTTTTTTTTTATATTCTCCTTCAAAGCATTTTTTTTTTTAAATCTTGTTTTTCCTATCTTAATACACGGAAAAAAAGTTTCTTCCAGTTGCTCAAGGCAGAAAGAATGAGATTAAAAAATGGTTTTCTCTTATACTCTATGTCCAATTTGCCAGCAAATAGAATTAGCTTTACCCTCAATATAGATCCAGATTCACAACTTTTGGACAAGGAATCTTGCTTAAATTGGTGTTGTGTCTGGCGTGTAACTGTTTGCTTTTATATATATGCATGATAAAAGGATTCCTGCCTCTTAACGAAATCCAGCGACTTCCATAAACCTTACATGGGAAAATCGTTATATTGGAATTAGCAATCTAAACAGTAATATTAAGTAATACAGAAAACAATGGTACAAATCCTACAAAGTTAAGGCACAAGTGGTTTTGAATTTATATGTCTTTAGACAGCCAATACAATAAAAAGCTTATATGCTAAAGTAAAAACATATTAAATAATACAAAAGATTAGAACATTTGCTTCATGCGTGCTCTTTCTAGGGGAAAAAGGAAGAATTACCAAGGAAATAAGATGAGAGGTTCAACAAATTATATAACTTTTCTATGTGCTAAATAGACATTATAAGGTGAAAGCTGAACAGTAGGTCAAAAAAGCAAAGGAAGAGAAAGTCAATGCATGCTATGAAAAATTTATTCAAGAAGGGAGTATATTCCACTTCAAATATGCTGCAACTACTAAACTGGAAGATGCTAATGTTATGATAAAGACATATATTTCTTCTATCTATAATTTTCTAAAAAGTGATTGTAAAAATATAGGGAAACGAACAAAAACACATAAAAGATTGTCAAGTAATGAAGCAAATTAAAATGTGGCAAAATTTTGAATGACTTAGTAAAGAAAATCCTTTTAACCTTGTGGCTTGGATTATTTTCTTTTGACCTACATAGAAATAGTGCCCCCAAACTGAATTTGCTTCTTATTTGATAAAATAATTGACACATTTCTACAAAAGTATCATAGGTTCTGTTACTGGTTTCAATTTTTAGTATCAACCTATGGACAAGGCTTGCATAATTAAAATTACAGATCAGAATGTCGGTGTTTATAATCTGCATATTACAAAATAATAGTAATTCAATTTTAAGAAGTTAAACATGGACTAGAACAGTGGTTCAGCTGATGAAATTCCATAGGAAGATGTTTAAGCAAGAAAAGAACAAAAGTTCCCCAAAAGTGTTAAGCTCCTCATCATATATATGAATATTGTGCATATATATATTTTCTAATATGGCCAGTGTAACAAAATCAAATTCTTAAATATGATTGTAGTTAAAAGCAAAGGAAAATATATAATTATATTTTATATATATTTGATTATAATCATACTATAATGCAATAATTTAAAATAATACCAAATCATTCTTAGAACAATATTCAAAAAATGTTAACTAATAGCAGTTACTATTAAATGAGATTACAGATAAATTTATTCTTTGTATGTTTTCCATGTTTTAATTATTTTTTTTTATATTAACCCTGACCCCATTGCAGTCGAGTCGATTCCAACTCATAGTGACCCTGTAGGACAGAGTAGAACTTCCCCACAGGGTTTCCATGGAGTGTCTGGAGGATTCGAACTGCTGACCTTTTGGTTAGCAGCTGAGCTTTTAACCAGTACACCACCAGGGCTCCTTTTTTACGTTAAGATATATTATTTTGTTATCAGAATAAGTTGGTAAGGTTACTTTGAAAATGCACATAGTCTTCCTAGTTATGTTGTGTTTTCTCCATGTTTAGTGTCAGTTATCAACAGAAAAATATTTTGAAAATAAAATTTAAAAAGTGAGCACAAGATGGCCACTTCTTTCCCTGTTTTTGTCTGTGTTCACTGTGGTATCTTCTAAGAGAGTCTCCAACAATCTTCTCATTTTTATATATGCGTATCATTCGTACATCAAGGGTTGAGTCTTGGGTGGTCTTATGTCCAGTAAAATGTAACAAAGTGATTGATGTTTTGGAACTTTTGCATACAAACCTGAAGAAAAATGGCAGATTCTGCTCTCTTTGTGTTAGAGCCTTCCCCACATACTGTAAGGAAGTTTTAGGCCATTTTTACTCAAGTGTTGGAGGCCACAAGGAGAGAGGTGGACATTCCAGCTTCAGCCGGGAACCCAGATGTTTTTAATCATATGAGCAACCTCACCTTGTGTGGTGTGGAGCAGAAGAACTGCTAAAATGAGCACTGTCAGCCTTCCAAATTATGAACAATAATTAATCGTTGTTGATTTAACTCACTGAGTTTGGAGTTTCCTTTTCATACAGTAATAGATAACAGATACATTCGCCAAAGTGGATATTCGACTTCAGTCAGAGCATTCCTCTGTTAAAAATACTTTACTGGTTTTCCTTCTCACACACCACAGAGCCTAAAAGTCTGTAAAATAGGATAGATTTTATTCTGTTTGGAGTAAGTTAGGAAATAAGCTTGTTTTAAACCATGGTGTGAGCTTTCTGTCCACCTGAAAAACACTGACATGGTAGTAAAAAAACATGAGAGGTGTTATTTATTCACAAACACACCAGAGTAAACAGTCATGGCCAGACAGTAACTCGAAGTCAAGAATTTGCAATTCTCTGACTTTTCCAAGCCAGACTTATGTAGTAGAACAGCATCTATGAAAGATCTAATTCCTTCCGGACCTGTTAAGATCTCATTTAGAATTCTGCCAGAAATTCTAAATGATTTCTTCTAGGAATCATTCTGAGAACTGCGTTCAGCATTCTAAAGATGCCAGCATCAAGCAATGCCTTTTCAGTGAATCTCTAGGGCACTGTCTAATGAGGGAGAATGGAAGACTGTTTTGATTTTGTAATAGCTTAAAATCATTTATTGTATAATTTTTCCATCCAACTTTATACATAAAAAATTAGATTGACCTACGTTTAGCTCTTTGGAGAATTGACTTTTCAAATTTAACCTTGACCAGCTATAAATTCAAGTGATTTCATCTTTTTCACTCCGTGAAAAATGTTTTGTCCCTTGGTTCTGGAAACACATTGCACGTTCTTTTTCCCTGAAAATGTCAGATGTCATTCAAGGAAAAAGTTAGGTATCTGTTCTGCTGTCTCAAGATGTTTCCATAGTATCACTAATTGTCAACTTACTTCATTAATTTGTTTTAAACATCTTAATGATTAATTGTTTGTAAAGGTTGTAATTCTATTTATTTTGATACTGGTCAAGAATTTCTGATCGTTTTAATTTAGATGTCAATAAAATAATTGTGAAATAATTAAATTAACAAATAGGTTTGACCAATTTTCATTACATTAAATGTATTTTAATATATAATATTTTAAACAATAATTTGCTCCTACTGTGCATTATACTTAAGGACAAATAACAGTCTATCAATATTATATTCTAAAATCTGTTTATTGTTATTCATTACATGATTCACTTTTAAATTTTAAAAAAAAGATCACACTTTGCTTTATTGATATTTTGAAACTACAGTGACCTTGTCGAAATTCAACAATTTTTTATGCTTTTATCTCATAAATTAATTAAAAATACATTTTAAACACTTATTCTAGTTGCCCTATTGAAATTAGTAATGCCCAGTGAAATTATATTTATTAAGAACTCATTTAATTCTCAAAATACATTATGAAATAGGGATTACTGTTATTATTCTCATTTTAAAGGTGAGAAAAATGAAAATCAGATAGTTGACATACTTGTCCAAAATTACTCTCCTGTTGAGTCCCGGCACCAAGGGCTGAACACAAGGGGTGTAGCTATAGAACCTGTGCTATTCACCCCCCAACACACTGTTTTTATTATTAAGACTAACAACCTGTGATAAATAATTTAAGAATTTATACTAGTGGGGAAAAAATTTAAGTTCCTATATATAAAACTTGCTCTTTCTTTCTATGTATAGACACTTAAAATTATATACTAGTAGAAATGAGGAAAGTACACTAAAATATCTAAAAACTATTTTTTTGTATGTGAACATGTTGAATGTGTTTTAGTTTACGACAGCACATGCCCTATACTTAAGGACTAATTTTATGATTTTAAAAACTTCAAAACATTTAAAAATAAAGCAATTGGCACAACTAAGGTTATAAACAAAGTTGTCTTAAGAGAGGATTTGTTTTTCAAATTTTTCACTTGAATAATAAATGTGGTTAAAAAAATCAACTCTATTCCTTGGTATGGATAGTTTCCTTTTCCATTTAATGAATTCTGATTCAGAATTTTTTTCACCCTATACTCTTGTAAAAAATATGGTGCTAAAAATAATAAGAAAAAACTAATAATGTTGTTTTTTTTTTAAGTGAGAATGAAATTCTAATTTGAATTGTTATGAAAAATGCAAATAGTGTCTTCAAATACCAAAGAAATTATTATTGAGCATTGTTTCCACCCATTTTCAGTCAAAATTATTACAGGGTAACATCTACTGATTGGAGCCCTAGTGACGCAGTGGTTAAGAACTTTGGCTGCTAAATAAAAAGTCAGCAGTTCAAATCCATCAGCCACTCCTTGGAAACCCTATGGGACAGTTCTACTCTGTCCTATAGGTCTCTATGAGTTGACAATAGGTTTGTTTTTTGTTTCTTAGTTTCTACTGATTAGGATTATGGAAAGAGAGGATAAAAGACTGTGAGTTAGAAAATGTTCTTTGAATCTCAACTTTTTCCTTATGCTGGCTAAGAGTGCTTGAGAAGTTACTTAACATTTTCTGAGCCAGTTTCCATATGTATAAACTATGGACAATAAAATATATTTCCACTATTGTTAGTATTAAATGAAAAGTAATTATCCAGAGGGGCTTTTATACTTCTTGGTAAAAATGGAGATATGAAATGAAACTAACAAATTTAAAAAAAAAGTTCTTTCATCATTTTGATAGTCTTTAGGCATTAATCATAAATGTAGTAGTCTATTTCAGAAAGTATTTTTGAATTTTGTATGACCTTGGGTATGTAAATGGCATATGTTCCTGTCCATCAAAAGATACTGTGGACACAACCCAAAAATATCAGTGACTTAAAATAATCAAAGATTTGTTTTAAAAAATTTCATGCTAACTTTCCTGTTAGGATTAGCAGGAGTTCCTGTTCAATTGTAGTCACTGTGAAACAACTATTTTGAATGTTGCTGATCTTCACTGTGTACAGAAAAGAAAATGTTTTGCAAAAGTCAGGGCAGGGAGAGATCTTACAGTAGCAATTAAACATACTAGTGCAGAATTATTTTGATTCTTTGGTTTTGTTCACTATTTGGACATCACCACTTGATCCCACTCAACCACCAAGAGGCCAGGAAGCACCATTTAACTATGTACAAAGAAGGAGAAAAATCTAGGACATCTGACAAATATCAATAATGACCACCACAGTGCTGTACTTGGATATCCTGGTTGGATGCTGTGATTGGAAGTTAAAAATTGCTGATTGATGTAATCACTCCATAGGTATTCAGTAGAATATTTGATGTGTCCATTTATACATATAATAATCAATCTCATCTTTATATCATGGAGTTGAACATCATAGATTATGGACACAGGCAGATTGTGTTTAGAATCTTAACTCTGTCACATTAATTCTGTGACATTGGGCAATATAGTTGAACTGTATAAATTTAATTATTTCTTCTGTAAAATAGAGTTGACTTATAGTAAACCCTCGTAGCATAGTGGCTAAGTGCTACAGCTGCTAACCAAAAGGTCAGCAGTTCAAATCCACCAGGTGCTCCTTGGAAACTCTATGGGGCAGTTCTACTCTGTCCTATAGGGTCATTATGAGTTGGAATTGACTCGACAGCACTGGGTTTGGTTTTTTGGTTTAAGATAGAGTTGATCGTATATATATAATTTTTTCTATAGCTGATGTGATTATTTTTATAAGACACTAAATATGGTGGCTGTTCAAAATTGAGCATTCACTATTAATGGTTGTAGTGGTCATGGTGGCAGCATTACGTGCAGTAGTTTTACCCACCCCAATGCCGTCAAGCAGTAGTTTTATAACCACATATGTGTTCTATACTTGTTATTTTCTTTCAAAATACTCTAATTTGGTTAATACTATCATGTGAAATACAACGCAGTTGAGATTATCTTTTTTTATGCATAAGAAACCTGAATCGGTGACAAACTTTCCTAAAGTCACACTGATTTCTTCAATGTCTCATGGCAAGGAAATGGAAGCACCTAGATTCAAAATCTGACCAATAGTCTCTATCACAGGTAAAGAATACCAAGAAGAAAGGGAACCTGAGCACAGTACACACATATGTGGCTGAGTCTTGAAACAAAAGTTAAAAATACGTCCTTATTAATCAATCTAATGAAATTCTTGTTCTACAACAGTAATGCTATGATATCCGCTAATTGTTTTAAGATATGAATTGTGGGGATCCGATGTTAATCTTTATTTATGTGCAAGAAAAAATACGTGTAGAGGAAGCTTGTCCCAATAACTAGAAACTTCTTATTCTGTGAACAATATTCCTAACCTCATATTTTGCTTGTGTCTCTGATCTTCCACATTGTACAAAAACTTTTTTGGAAGATCAGTTGAACTCTCATTGAATGGTTAATTCCATTTCTTCGCAAATTGGTATTGATAGTTTTATTTCCAATCCTATTCCTGGACTAGGTAACCTACCCACAAAAAGCCTACAGAACCTCCTCTCCACTGTGATTTTTTGAACATAATGGATCCCAGTGTGTCTCACTGGCTCGCAGAGATGCCTATAGTACTGTGTCTTCCTTTCTTTAAAGTACAAGTGTTCTTGACAAGTCACTGTCAGTACTCTCATGTAGACCTCCTGATATTATTTCATTGCCATTCCATAAGAAGAACATCTTATTAAAGAGACAGTTCAGAGTTACATGCAGGATGTTGATCGAAAACCACCGCTGCCTGGCATTTCTAGCCTCAGGCAAAAGTTCAACCTATTTTTGAACAGCTACCATGTCACTGCAGGTAGATAAGTGGGTTCTCTAGGCAGGTGTTCCAAAGTGAAACTGTAGTAATTGTGTATTTTACCTGGCTAGGAGTTTGAAGCATATTTAATTAGATCTAGGTGAAAAAGATTTATTTAATTAAAATATCCTGAAGACTTAAAAATTTGTATAAGCCTCAAAATTGTAGGATGTCTGTGTCAATTTGCAGTTTAGTAGAAACCCTAGGTTCATAGAAATTTCAACAAAATCAATACTTACAGGCTATTTCAAATAGAAAATCCTTACTTCAAATAGGATCTGCTTTATCATCCCACTTTAGAGAGGAAGAAAATGAAGTTCATCAAGTTTAGGTAACTTGCCCAGAGTATGAAAAGTTGAATTCTGTCTGTCTCTCTGGCAGTTTGTCTCCACAGACTGGACACCGAACCACTAAAAAATGTTCTTTCTCACACTGTAAAAAATATAAGAAGGAATTTATTGTGAATTTGTTTTAGTATACTCCAGAGTTTCTCAAACTAAGCAGTGTTGACATTTTGGACCAGATAATTCTTTGTTGGGAGCTTGGGTGTTTGTCCTGTGCATCATTACATGTTTAGCAGTGTCCCTGGGACTTACTCATAGATGCCAGTAGGGCCTTCCTCCCAGTTATGACAACCAAAACTGTCTCCAGAACCTGCCCCCAACCAGTTGAAAACCACTGATACTGGTTTAATAAACTATACTACTACAATCAAATCAGACTTAGAAGAAATACAACCAGAATATTCCATAGAAAGAAGGATGACAAGACTTTGTCTCACTGATTTTGGACACATCATCAGGAAAGACCAATTACTAGGAAAGGATATGTTTGGTAGAGGATCAGAAAAAACAAGGGAAGACCTCAATGAGATGGATTGACAAGATAGCCAAAATAATAGACTCAACTTTGCTAATAATCATGAAAGTGGTATGGGACCTGGCAACATTTTGTTCTGTTATACACAAGGTCACCATGAGTTGGAGCTAACTCCACTGCAACTAACAACAACAACTATCGCAGTATGACTAATTTAAAATAGACTGTATTTTCTTCAAGGAAACATATTGTTTAAGGATACAAAATAAAAAGTACTTTTACATCATTGTTTTATATATTTAAGAAACAAATATACAGAAATATAAACAGAACATGTAATTTATATTTATTATATATACAAAATTATTATTATAGGCAGCATTAGTAAGTAACTAACTTTTACATCATTTTATTGTACACAGACAACTTTTTCTGTCTGTGGAAATGTGTGATTTTTATCAGATTGTTAGTGACTCAGAATCCCTTTGAATTTTATCTATATTATGTGTAAGTACAGATCTAGATAACAAAAAAAAGTGTGCTTATATACATTGTGTTGAATTAGACACAATCTTACAATTTTTCAGCTATAATTTAATTTTCAGGTTCCAAAGATTTTGGTGTATTTTCATTAACACATGGTTAAGATTTCTAGAAACACAAATATGTAATAAATCTGTAATATTTGGATAAGAGGTTAAGAGTCACAGCTGCTAATCAAAAGGTCAGCAGTTCAAATCCAGTAGGTGCCCCTTTGGAACTCCATGGGGCAGTTCTACCCTGTTGTGTGGGGTCACTCGCTATGAGTTGGAATCTACTCGATGGCAATGAGTTTGTTTTTTTTGGTTTAGACATAAAAATTTAAACTATAATTTTTTTGTTCTTTACCACCTGAAAAGTTAAGCATTAGCATTTTTTTTTCATTTAGATTTTTTCTCATATCCATTCAGAGGAAGTTATTTCAGGCTTCTTTCCTGAAACAAGATAGAAATATACACAAACATAGAGGTATTAAACACACACAATGAGTAAACTGTGTGCTGTATAGACTTATTATTGTGTAATTTAAATAAATTAGAAATGAGGACAAAATAGGAATAGCAAAAATAGAGAGGAAGTCTTAATTCACACTCTGAACTCTATGCTTCAGAACTGGTATTTCAGCAACTGAGATACCTAGGTCTGTTCTTATACCTTTGGATGTGCTACTTGGAATCTACACATAGAAGGTTCGAGGTTCAGTCATATTTGGCACAGTTTATACTCTGAGCTCTTGTTCCCTGGCTCTATCCTTCAAGGTATTTCCTCCCTCACTGCCCAGTGGCCTTTGGTTCCCAGAATTCTGTGCTCTAGTTCTTCAAGCCAGTAATACTGTAGGTTTCTCCCAATGTTTTAGATTCTCCTGGTAGCATTTGGCACTTTCTCTTAGGTAAAAAGACATCAATACAACAACAACAACCAAAAAACACAAACAAAAAAAATGAAGAATCTCACCTAATACCTTCACAATTTCCAGTTTCTCCTTGATTTTGATTGTTCTTCATGGCTTTAAGTTATTTTTGTTTGTTCTTTTTTTTTTTTTTCAATTTTTCCACATTCTATAGTCACTATGTGAAAGAGGGCTCATCTTACAGGAGCAATTCCTCCATGATTAGAAGTCAATCTGTCAGCTCTTTTAAGGCTGAAGGTAAAGCACAGGATCTAATTCTAAAGTTTGGATTTTTTTTTCTCTTTTTTTGAAACTTGCTGATTTATGAGCACATTTAACTTTCTTAAATGTACCTACTTTTGGCTAATGAGATTGCATGCTTTACTGATCATAAGTTGTAGGGTGTATTTTATTTGTGCTCATTTACATAATTTGCTGATTAAACCACATATTTAATCTATTGACCTTTATACTTATCTTACTTATACAGCCATATAATCAAGCCATTTACTTTTCTGGATGACGTTTACATCTCATATACTTATTTATTCCTTAAGAGCCTCTGAAGTACTGAAGATAAGGGCCACATGCTCTCTGCTAGACAGGGATTTAAAATTTTATTCTTTGAAAAAGACTTAATTCCTCTGTTACTTTAAGTTCTATTGCATTAATTAATTTTTCTTCCTTGTCTCTTTCTTTCTTTTTCACTCTGGCCTTCATTGACTTCATTTCTAAATGGCTGTCTTTTCTTATGCCACATTCCACTCTGTCACTTCTATTTCCTTAGTAAGTTCCAAAATATTTTGAGTTAATTTTTTTCACTGACATTTCAATAAATATAGGATCTTTGTTAAGGCAGGCTCACTTGGCTTGTTCAGCCTCTTCTTCTGATTGAGAATACCCTTTAAAAATATTTTTTATAGAGGGCAGAGCCAACATGGCACCATAGACAGATGTACCATTCCATCCCTCTGGAGCAAAGACCTGAAAAACTAAATAAAACAGATACAGATGTCAATTCTGGAACCCTAAGCATCAAATGAAAGAATAAAGAACAAGATCAAATAGAAAATGGAAGAAGAAACTAAAGGAAAACAGGGAATGAGGAATTTATTTATGGAACAGAGGTCCCCTGCCATCTTATTCCACACAGCATTGCCATCTTGGAGCCCAGCCAGCAATGACCCCATATACGGGGTACAGGAAGGTGACTTCATGGAGCTCCCAACAGGAGACAGAGCACCTGCTAACCAGAGAAACACACTTTCACAATCCGCACTCTTCTGCTCCTTCTGCTACCTCCACCACTTTCCACCAGGCCACACCTTGGCTAGAGTGCCACAAGCCTTCTGTCAGCTTGGGTCTGCCCTACCATCACCTGCTGGCTCCTGCTATGCCATTTTTTTTTCTTTTTTTTTTTCCTTTTCTTTCTCCTCCCCACCTAGTCCTGTACCCCACCCCTACCCTTTCCTGCCGGGCCACACCATGTCACCTTGACTAGAGAGCCACTGACCCACTATCACTCTGGGTCTGCTGTGCCCCCATCTGCCAGATGCAACTGGACCATTTTTTCCCCTTTCTTATTTTTCTTTTCCTCTACCACTTAGCCCCATACTCCACTTGTACTCTTTGCCACCAGGCATGCCACACTGCCTTGGGTAGAAAGCCACCAGCCAACCATTGCCCCAGGTCCTACCTGCCCCTGCCAGCAACTGTCACACCATTTTTTTCTCTTTTTTCCCCCCTTTTCTTTGTCCCTCCCACCTAGCTCCATATGCCAGCCCTACCTCTTCCCACTGGGCCGTGCCACACTACCATGGATAGAGAACTACTGGCCCATTGCTACCCCAGGTCCCACCTCTTCCACTCCATTTTTTTCCCTTTCCTCCATTTTCTTTCTCCATCCCACCTAGCCTATGCCACCTCCACCCCTTCCCACCAGAATATGCTGTGCCACCTCAGCTAAAGAAATAGCAGAACATAACCACCCCAGGTCCACACCTGCTGGCTCTCACCACACCTTTTTTAACCCCTTTCTTCCTTTTCTTTCTCTGTCACACCTAGCCCCATATGCCACCTTTCCCCTTCCCACCGGGTCGTGCCACACTGCCTTGGGTAGAGAGCCTACACAAGGGGCCAAAATAAAGACATCACCCATACAACTCAAACAGATAGAAAGAGAACAGCAAAAGAAACACACAGGCACCAGAAGAAAGGAACTAATAAAGATTAGAGCAGAAATAAATGAAATAGAGAGCAGAAAAACAATAGAGTCAACAAAATCCACAAAACATTAGCCAAACTGACAAAAGAAAAATAAGAGAGGAAGCATATAACCCAAATAAGAAATGATAAGGGGGACATTTAAACAGATCCAACTGAAATAAAAAGGATCATAAGAGAATACTATGAAAAATTATACTCCAACAAATTTGAGACACTAGAAGAAATGGACAAATTTTTAGACGCACACTACCTAACATAAATGAACACAAGTTGAGAAAGAAAATCTGAACAGACTTATAACAAGAGATTGATGAGGTAAGTTAAAAGAAAAAAAAAACTCCCATCCAAAAAAAAAAACCCAGGCACAAATGGCTTAACTGGAGAGTTCTACTCAACATTTAATACCAGTACTACTCAAAATATTTCAGAGCTCAGAAAAGGAAGAAATATTCCAGAATTCATTCTATGAAGTCAGCATAACCCTAATACCAAAGCCAAAGACACCAGAAAAAAAGAAAATTACAGACCAATATCTCACATGAATATAGGTGCAAAAATTCTCAACAAAATTCTAGCAAATAGAATTCAACATTGTATCAAAAAAAATAATATACCATGAGCAAATGAGATTAATACCAAGTATGCAAGGGTGGTTCAACACTAGAAAATCAATAAACATAATCCACCACATAAATAGAAAAAAAGAAAAGAACCATATGATCATCTCTATAAAGAATGCATACTGAGAACCCGGGTTGCAATCCCCTCAGTGTGTCAGCACTCTCCCCCTTTCTTTTGCCACCCTGGGTTCTCTGTGTCCATTCTTTCAGTTTTCCTGTCCCTTTCTGCCTTCTCATCTTTGTTGTTGCCCATTCGGTCTCTTACACTTGATCGAAGTGTGAGAAGTCAGTTCCTCACATGTGTTATTGTTTTACAGGCCTATCTAATCTTTGGCTGAAAAGTGAACTTCGGAAGGAAAAGGGGGGAGGGTCAACGCATTGATTGCAATCAGTGTAAAAACAAATTGTGCATAAGTTTTTGAATGAAAAACTGATTTGGACTATAAACTTTCACCTAAAACACAATAAAATAAAATAATTTTTATTTTCAGTAATTTTATATTCAGTAAACTTGAACTTGGTATAAAGTCTTGTGAGAAAAGACAATTAAGTAAGCAAACAATTGTAATATTGTGAATTAAGTGTTATGACAGGCATATGAATTGTGGTTGCACATAGAAGGAGCACTTAACCAAGACTATAGTGGGAAAAATGGACCAGGAAAACTGGAGGTAGTTTATATGAGCTGAATTTGAAAAACATCTTGGTGTCTTTTTAATGCAGCTTTATTGATGTGCTTTTTTTTTTTTTTTTTTTGATATTTGGTATTCCCCATTGTGGGATGTTCTTAAAAAAAAAAAAAGAAAAAGCTGATTACTAAGTGAGCATAGACTGAAGCAATTTTAAGCCACTCAACCATTAACCTTCCTTAAACATAGGAAGCTAAAAGAACTTAAATGATTGACTAACACCAACACCAGGGTACTGGCAGATTAGAGCTTAGTTATGAGACTGCATTATTACACCTTGATTGTATAGATGAAGTGTCTGTTGCCTGAAGAAAAAAGAAAAAACTTAAAACAAGATGGTAGATTACTAGGTTAAACAGTATAAAGAACAGAAAGGAAGACGATTTACAAATGAAAGTTGCAAAGATCAAAAATGTTAAATGAATTTAAACTCAGGAGCTGTGATTGGATTATTGGTTCATTTTGGTGTGCTGTATCCCTGGTGGCAAAGTGGTTAAGAGTTTGGCTGCTAATCAAAAGGTCTGTAGTTTGAATCCACCAGCCGTTCCTTGGAAACCCTATAGGGCAGTTCTACTCTGTCCTGTAGAGTCACAATGAGTCGGCATCTACTCAACAGCAATGAGTTATATCCAATCTACACTGAAGGCAATGGCAAAAAAGAAGACTCCAGGAATTGATAGAATATAAATTGAGTTATTTCAACAAACTGATGCAGCACTAGAAGTACTCACTCATCTATGGCAAGAAATTTGGAAGACAGCTACCTGGTCAACCGACTGGAAGACGTCCGTATTTGGGCCTATTCCAAAGAAAAATGATTAAAAAAATGAGGGAATTATTGAACAATGGCATTAATATCACACACAAGTAAAATTTTGCTAAAGATCACTCAAAAGCATTTGCAGCAGTACATTTATAGGAAATCCAGAAACTCAAGCTGAATTCAGGAGAGGATGTGTAACAAGAGATATCATTGCTGATGTCACATGGATCTTGGCTGAAAGCAGAAAATACCAGAAAGATATTTACCTGTGTTTTATTGACTATGCAATCATAACAAATTAGGAGTAACATTTTGAAGAATGGGAATTCCAGAATACTTAATTGTACTCATGAGGAACCTGTACATAGTTCAAGAGGCAGCCTTTTGGACAGAACAAGGGGATGCTGTGTGGTTTAAGTCAGAAGAATGTGTGTCTTGGTTTTATCCTTTCACCATACTTGTTCAATCTGTATGCTGAGCAAATAAACCTAGAAGCTGTACTATATAAAGAAGAACAGGGCATCAGGATTGGAGGAAGACTCATTAACAACCTGCATTATGCAGGTGACACAGCTTGCTTATTGCAAGTGAAGAGAACTTGAAGCACTTACTGAAGAAGATCAGAGACTATAACCTTCAGTAGGGATTACACCTCAACGTAAAGAAACCAGAAATCCTCACAACTGGACCAATAAGCAATATCATGATAAAGGGATAAAAGATTAAAGTTGTCAAGGATTTCCATTTACTTAGATCTACAATTGACCCCCATGGAAGCAGCAGTCAAGAAATCAAAAGATGCATTGCATTGGGAAAATCTGCTGCAAAAGATCTCTTTAAAGTGTTACAAAGCAAAGATGTGATTTTAAGGACTAAAGTGTGCTTGACTAAAGCCATGGTGTTTTCAGTCACCTCATATGCATGTAAAAGCTGAACAGTGAATATGGAAGACCAGAGAAGAATTGATACCTTTGAATTTTTGTGTTGGCAAAGAATACTGAATATACCATGGAGTGCCAGAAGAACAAACAAATCTGTCTTGGAAGAAGTACAGCCAGAATGTTCCTTAAAAGCAAGGATGGTACTACAGAAGATACTCAGGCGGCTAACAGATACATGAGAAAATGCTCTCGATCATTAGCCGTTGGAGAAATGCAAATTAAAACTACGATGAGATTCCATCTCACTCCAACAAGGCTGGCATTAATCCAAAAAACACAAAATCATAAATGTTGGAGAGGCTGCGGAGAGATTGGAACTCTTACTGCTGGTGGGAATGTAAAATGGTACAACCACTTTGGAAATCTATCTGGCGTTTCCTTAAAAAGTTAGAAATAGAACTATCATACAACCCAGAAATCCCACTCCTCCGAATATATGCTAGAGAAATAAGAGCCTTTACACGAAGAGATATATGCACACCCATGTTTATTGCAGCACTGTTTACAATAGCAAAAAGCTGGAAGCAACCAAGGTGTCCATCAACGGATGAATGAATAAATAAACTATGGTATATTCACACAATGGAATACTACGCATCGATAAAGAACAGTGATGAATCTGTGAAACATTTCATAACACGGAGGAACTTGGAAGGCATTATGCTGAGTGAAATTAAAGGCAAAAAGACAAATATTGTATAAGACCACTATTATAAGATCTTGAGAAATAGTATAAACTGAGAAGAACACATTCTTTTGTGGTTATGAGAGGCAAGAAGGAGGGAGGGTAGGAGAGGGTTATTTACTAATTAGTTAGTAGATAAGAACTACTTTAGGTGAGGGGAAGGACAATACTCAATACAGGGAAGGTCAGCTCAACTGGACTGGACCAAAAGCAAAGACGTTTCCTGAATAAATTGAATGCTTCGAAGGTCAGCGGAGCAAGGGTGGGGGGTTGGGTACTATGGCTTCAGGGGACATCTAAGTCAATTGGCAAAATAAATTCTATTAAGAAAACATTCTGCATCCCACTTTGAAGTGTGGTGTGTGGCGTCTTAAATGCTAACAAGCTGCCATCTAAGATGCATCAATTGGTCTCAACCCACCTGGATCAAAGGAGAATGAAGAACACCAAGGTCACACGACAACTATGAGCCCAAGAGACAGAAAGGGCCACATGAACTAGAGACTTACATCATCCGGAGACCAGAAGAACTAGTTGGTGCCCGGCCACAACCGATGACTGCCCTGACAGGGGGCACAACAGAGAACCCCTGAGGGAGCAGGAGAGCAGTGGGATGCAGACCCCAAATTCTCATAAAAAGACCAGACTTAATGGTCTGACTGAGACTAGAAGAATCCCAGCGATCATGGTCCCCAAACCTTCTGTTGGCCCAGGACAGGAACCATTCCTGAAGACAACTCATCAGACATGGATTGGACTGGACAATGGGTTGGAGAGAGATGCTGATGAGGAGTCAGCTACTTGTATCAGGTGGACGCTTGAGACTGTGTTGGCATCTCCTGTCTAGAGGGGAGATGGGGGGGGTAGAGAGGGTTAGAAACTGGCAAAACGGTCACGAAAGGAGAGACTGGAAGGAGGGAGCGGGCTGACTCATTTGGGGGAGAGTAAATGGGAGTATGTAGTTAAGGTGTATATAAATTTATATGTGAGAGACTGACTTGATTTGCAAAGTTTCACTTAAAGCACAATAAAAATTATTTAAAAAAAAGCAAGGATGGTGAGACTTGTCTCACATACTTTTGTCATGTTATCAGGAGGACCAGTCCCTGGAGAAAGACATTATGCTTGGAAAAGTAGACGTTCAGTTGTCGTGGGCTGAATTATTTCCCCCCAAATATGTGTATAAATTTGGCTGGGCCATGATTCTCCGTACTGTGTGGTTGTCCTCCATTTGTGAATGTAATTTTATGTTAAAGAGGATTAGGGTGGGATTGTAATACCACCATTACCCAGGTCACTTTCCTGATCCAGTGTAAAGGGAGTTTTCCTGAGGTGTGGCCTGCATCACCTTTTATCTCTCAAGAGAGAAAAAGGAAAGGGAAGCAAGCAGAGAGTTGTGTACCTCATGCCACCAAGAAAGCAGTGCCGGGAGCAGAGCATATCCTTTGGACCTGCACTGAGATGCTTGCAGACCAAGAGAAGACTGATGACAAATAGCTTCCTCCAGAGTAGACAGAGAGAAAAAGCCTTCCCCTGGAGCTGACACTCTGAATTTGACTAGTAGCCCACTAGACAGTGAGAGAATAAATTTCTCTTTGTTAAAGTCATCCACTTGCAGTATTTCTTTGTTTTTAGCACTAGATGACTAAGACATCAATGAAAACGAGGAAAACCCTTGACATGATGGATTGACACAGTGGTTGCAACAGTGGGCTCAAGCATAGCAAGATTGTGAGGATGGCCTGTTGTACATAGGGTTGCTATGAGCAGGAACCAGTTGAGAGGCACCTAACACCAACAACAACAATATGATTTCCAAATAAGGACCCTGGGTAATGCAGATGGTTTGTTCTCAGCTACAAATTGAAAGATTGATGGTTTGGACCCCAGCTTTTGGTGTTAGACAATCAATTAGCCTCATTTGGGTTTTTATCTTTAATTTTTTAAGAGGGTAGGCTAATGGCTGGGTGCCTTGAAAGTACTTCAGTTTATGCTTTACCTAGTTATCAACTTATTTTTAAAAGAGCAGCTCACAGTGGAGAATAACAAATATTACCCCCCAGCAGCACTGTGGAAGAAAGGCTTGGTCATCTACTTTTGTAAAGATGACAGCCAAGAAAACACTATGGAGCTCAACCCTAATCCATAACACAAGGCGTAACCCTGAATCAGAATTTATTGGACCGCAATATATTTGTGCTATCCAACCTTATAGAAGCTTCTTACTTCAATGCTGCAAAAAAAAAAAAAAAAAAAATGCATATTCCTCCTGTAAAATTCACCTATTTGAGGTTTTAATATTTAACTGGTATTATTGTTTTAAAATAACCTTTGAGTTTTAGAAGAATTTTAGATTTACAGAAAAGTTGTGAGGCTACTACACATAGCTCCCATATACCCCACACACAGTTTCTCTATCATGGCACATTCATTACAATTAATGAAACAGTATTGATATATTATTGTTAACTAAAGCCACACTTGCCTTAGTTTTTACATATTGCCCTTTTTTCTGTCCCAGGATTCCATCCAAGTTTCCACATTACATTCAGTCATCATGTTTCCTTATGGTCCTCTTGGCTGTGACAGTTTGTCATATTCTTCCTGCTTTTTATAATCTAAAGAGTATTAAGGAGTACTGATAAGGAGTATTTTGTAGAATGTTCCTCAAGGGTAATTTCTTTGATGTGTTTCTCATTTTTAGACTGGGGTTCTGTGTTTGTAGGAGGAAGACCACAGAGGTAAGATATTACTTTCATATTATGTCAAGGCTGCATATTATCAACATTACATCACTATTGATGCTGACTTCGATCACCTGGCTGAGTTAGCGATTATCAGATTTCTCTACTGTAATGTCACTCTTTTCCCTCCCTTTTCACACTCTGGAAGGAAGGCACTATGTGCAGCCATAACTTCAGTGGGGAATTCTGCCACCCCTTTTGAGGACTGAGTGCATACATAAATAATGTTGAATTTGTCTGCATGAAAGATTTGTCTACTCTCTCCCATTTATTTAATCATTTATTTACATCAGTATGGATTCATGATTATTTGCTTTGGTTTACAATGCAATACTACTTTATTTATTTTGTTGCTTAAATTACTCCAGTTTGGTCATTGGGAGTTCCTTCAGTTGACTCTTGTACCCCTTTGACCCAGGAAGCCTCTTCTTGACTGTCTTTTACCCTAGGTCTCTATAAAACTTCTGGCTGCTTTGTCATATTACTTGTATGTTTTTGACAAAGCCGTAGACATAGGGTTTCCACACTCGTACCAAGTAAAATCAATCCTCTCAGGAAAAGCTATAGAGTAATTTGTCCTATGGCCTGCCTTTCCCCTTGGGCAGAACCCCTGAACCACTGCTCCAGAGCCAGGGCTGGAAGCCCACTTCTCCTGGAGCGACACCCTCTATGATATGAATGGGTACTAGAGTTTTGCAAAACCTGGTCTTGGCTTGCCCCTTCCAGCATGAAACCTTGCCCTCTAAGTGCATTTGGGTGGGTGTGATAGGAGCCCCAGTGTTTTTGGCCAGCCTCACTGAGGTAACGCTTCCCTCTACAAGCAGGGACTGGATGGGAGAAGGGAGGCCCAGTTGCTTTTCTGTACCTTCCTTGAATAAAGCTTCTTCAACACGAGGCTGGGGAGGCGAAGAATATCAGAATTCTGTCTCTATTTGAAACCGTAGTCCCAGGCTGTGGGGAGAGAGAGCCGCATCTTTTAGGATGGCCATACCTGGGGCAGCTTCTCCATAACACATAGCTGGCAGGGAGGGGGAATCGTCATGGGTCAGGTTGTTACTCAAATATTGCATACTTTGGCTGTTCTTACCAAGATTTAGTAGTTGTGAATTATTTTTAATTATTGTGGTTGTTGTTTTTGCTTAAAAAAAAAATTACCAATTATTATTGTTGCTTCGTTGAGAAGGTATGTCAAGCAAATTAACTCCATTATTCCAGAAGCCTCACTCCTCCCTACCCTTTGTTTTAAACACTTGTTATTATCTTATTTTTCCTAATAATTTGTGTTCCTCTTTCCTACAAATCTGGATAATTCCCATTGTTTAAGAATCAACTGAAATTTCAACCCCTTGAAAAACTTGTAGCTCTACACCCAACTAAATGTCATTTATAACAGTTCTGAGCTTCAGTTGCCCTTTATTTTTATGCTGATGACTGTATTTTCCCAATTGGCCCAAGTCCTGGGTTATTACTGTTATTCTGGAGTAATTATTACAGCATATCCTTGTGCTTTCAAATGTGTCCCAATCACCTAGCTATATTAACCAATATAAAATAGCTCATTCTACAGTATTAAAGTACTAAATAGTAATTTACCCACAATCGTCTTTTTTTTTTTAACTTGCTCACTGTGTCTCTCTCTCTTTTTCCTTATATATATATTTTTTTCTATTTTTGGACTAAGACTGCATAATTTAAATCTCTGTATTCTATCCTTTTTTAAAAAAAAAATCTTTACAATATGTTGCATAGGAGAGATGCTAAATAATTATTCGTCAAATGAATTAAATAAGGCATTTGTAATTCTTGTTTCTTTTACTTAGCCTTGTCATAGGAAGCCACTAAGGAAATGATTCAAGAAACATATTTTGCAAAGGAATAAAGTGATTAAACTCACTGGCAACATATATCAATTAAACTAAAATATTTAGCAAAACAACTGTATGTTAATCACACAGATATTTTAGATGTATCCTTGAAAAATGTTTTTAGTGATGAAAATATTTTCATCACTGGAGGTCCATACAGACTTTACATTAGTGTAAAAGCCAGTATGAAATTTGCTTACAGTTAACGAAAATCCATACCAAAACCAAAAAAAAAAAAACCTGTTGCCACCGAGATGATTCGGACTCATAGTGATCTTATAGGACAGAGTGTAATTGCCTAATAGGATTTCCAAGGAGCAGCTGGTGAGTTCGAACTACCAACCTTTTGGTTAGCAGCTGTAGATATTAACCCCTGTGCCACCATAGAGTTACAAAAATAGGTAAATATGTATGTTACACATCTATGTAATAATATAAAGATTTGACTTTTTTTTTAAGTGTGGCACAAAGATTTAAACCTTCCCCAAACGTTGAAAGGTATATACTTATTACTTTTGTATAAGAGTAAATGATCTGTTTTTGTATGTGTGTGTATATATATATTATAAATTGTGTGTATCTTAAGTATGTTACCAAATTGGTCAGTATTTTATTCAGATGTTTGTTCTGATGTAAAATGTATGCAATAGTGTTAAGACCCCAAATATATATGAGTGTGTGTTTGTGTAATTAACGCAGTTGTGTTCAGTTGTGTTGCACTTAAGCATAATGTACATAATGCATTTTAGTTTTTTATTTCAGATATTTAAATTTAAAAATAATGCCATATTATTTTAAATGTACCAGGAAATGGAAGACTAATGGACTGTAAAAGAAACGAGTGTTTCCATCTGTGTGTGTGAGGGAGAGAGAGAGAATTTGAAATTACAAAAAATTTAAAAATAATGTGTTAAAGCATACACACTCCTAAATTAGTTTATTTGTGGAATTAGTTGGAAGAACTGATTTAGTTTAATGAGTAGCACTAATTATGGGCAATTGTAGTATTCTATCAGGATAATGAAAGTTGGAGATAGACTCAGAGACTAATTTGCCAATTTCTGAGCTCATATAGCAGAACAATTTTGAGAGTGAATAACTGAATGCTACTAAATGGAATAAAAAAATGGAATAGCATACATAAATAGAAAGTTTTCACAGCAAACACTTTTCCTTTGTTTCTTTTTACAGTTTATCTTAAATTTTGGTTTGATCTTTTTTTATTGGCTGAATTTGAATTATATTTTGTTTCTATGCCACGAATAACTAGATATCTAATATATGATATCTATCAGTCCAGAAATACAATTCAGGGTTTGACATCTCTATCTCATACAGACAACCTCCAACCTCAGTTTTCACATGGCCTGTCATTCTGTCTGATCTATGAAAATTGATGCTTGCTTGTACCAAATGGTAGCAAAACCTAAGCTCTGTTTGAAAAGACTTAGATTTTTTCTACTTTTAGCATTGTAGCTGCAAGCCTAATTTTGAAACATCTCAGATCCGAATGTGAAACATGTAGTAAGCTTGAGTGTGAAATTATCCAAAAGAGTGTATCAATCAGTAATGAGGTCATTTCTAAATCTATATACAAATCGTGATGTACAATCTATTTTGCTATCAGGTTTGACACACACAAGGGAAAGATATTTATACTAACCCGTTGCCATTGAGTTGATTCTGAGGCATAACGACCCTATCGGACAGAGTAGAACTGCTCCATAGGATTTCCAAGGAGCAGCTGGTGGATTCGAACTGCTAATATTTTGGTTAGCAGCACCTGAGCTCTTAACCACTGTGCCACCAGGGCTCCATCTAATATACTAGCTTGCATTATGTAATAAGTATTATTTACATAGTCTTAGTAAATGTTACTTTGATTCTAAAGCTGTTTTTTTTAAACAGAGGTATTATAATTTCTTAAAATAATACAATGTCCTACAGTTTCATCTTCAAAAATTACTTTTCAAAGTGAGATTAAAGGCATTTCATTTATTGTTCTGATTAATTCATATATTTTTAGGAAGTATATTTAAGGTTCTCCTGGTGACAACAGCAATTTTCTTCCTTTGATGTTGATAAAGTATGGTGAACATTTTTACTACCTGTCCAGCTGTATAAGCTTCATCCAGATTTATCTCCTACTTAAAAGATGATATTTTAAAGATGTTTTTAAAGTTTGAAACTTGTTTTTTTGCATTAACCTGTAATATTACCTGTAGCTGATTCTGATCTATGGATGAAAGGTACAGAGGATATGTACTTGAAGTAGATTGAGGCCGGGAAGATCTATACATCCCCATTTTAGAATCTTTGTCATTCTTTAGTGTCATTAAAATGTCAGTATGCTTAGAGGCTTCTTAACACATAACTCTAGTTTAGAATTAAGCATTGAATGAGTCATTTTTTTAAAAAAAATCTGCATTTAATTCTGTTATATAACCATGTATATCATCTTTGCTAAAGAAGTAAAATGTAGGTTCAAGTACATACATTTTGGTTTATTTTATGAATGGCTTTAAGCAGATAATATGTATGGATATCTAATTATTATATTTTTAGAAATGACATGCCTGGGATATATATTGATGTATACGTAATTCCTATTTTTACTTTACTTACATTAATCAAAGTAAATTAAGATTAATATTTTCATGAACAAAAGTATATGAAAATGTCTAAAACTCTAATGTGGCGTCACCTGAAAATATTTATACTTGAATGAATAAGTATCCATCATATTCCATAACGCTGTTAATGCATTTTAATAACACTGTTTTAATTCAGACAGTGTTTGCATACTGGTGGATCAGTTATCTATTTCTGTTTGACAGATTACTCCAGACCTTCTGGCTTAAAATAACCATATATTTTCTCACAATTCCATTGGCCAGCGATTCTGATTTTGTTCACCTGGGAAGTTCTATTGGTAATCTGACCTCAGGTTATTCATGTGGCTACACAGCCATCTTGAAGCTTCTCTGGTGGCTGTTTGATTCAGAAAATCTTTGGACTGCTCGTCTCTGCTGGATATGGTCTCATCTTGCAGCAGTATAGCCCAAGTTTGTCAACATAATGCCACCATATTGTAAAAAGGCAAGAAGATAAGGGAAGATGTAAGTTTTCGTAAGATACAATTCCCACGTTGTCACTCCCATTGCATTTTATTGCTGAAAAAACAAAGTCAGACAAGATTCAAGTAGGGAGTGATTAAAAATTTTTACTTCTTGCTGAGAAGAGCAAGAAAATCACATTGCAATGGTGCATGTATACAAGGATGGAAAGAATTACTGTGGGTATATTTGGAAACAACCTATCACACTCAGAATTCAATATTTCTAAGAAATTTTCCATATGTACATTTTAGTAGTTGTATCCTAAATTAGAGCTGGGCAATGTCTGCTCCCTATATTTCATTGGTCAATGAATTATAAAAAAAATTATAGCTGGTGATAATTTCAAGCAAATCAATGACATACAATTTAATTTATTAGATTAATCACCTTGTTTCGTTAGCTCATAATACATTAAGATACTATATTTTGGAAGTGGCTTATGAAAATAAAATTATTGAGATTTTGCAGGAAACTCAAAAAGGTATTTATACAGCTTCATCGGTTTCCTGGATCAGACTAATCTCTATCTTTTCTATATCAGCATGTTACTTAACGAATCCTTTGTTTGCCTTAATCTTACCATTCTTTTAAGGGACAGCCCACAGCCAGCTCTTACTTTAATCATTGTCAACTCTAATATAGTAATATAATCATACTTAGCTACTCCACAAATTATGAATACCATTTTTTAACTTCTAAATTCTTGTAAGCTCTATGAGTCCAGATTTATCTATGATAATATTGAAACCTTCCTGTCAGAATTTTAAACTTACAAATATTATCTGTAATCCACTGCTTTCAATATACATGATGGAATGAGGTTACTAGGAAATCACTTAAAGCATGACTATAATTGTCAAAAATAAACTGACAGTTAAAAAATAATTTTTTGAAATTATTTTATCTGTATTACTTGTTGATGACTATAACCTAGCTGTAATTAAGCAACTGTAGTTCTCCAGTTATAGAGAAGATATTGTTATTTAGTCCAAGTTCTCCGGATCACCAGCTATCCCCTCCAACTGAATAAGAAATTTCTAGAGATATGAGATTTTGTTGAATTTTTTTTTCACTATTGTGTCCCTAAAACATAGGACAGTATCTGATTCCTAATAGGTGGTCGATTTTTGTTCAATGAATTAATTGACATGCCTCACAATCCTTGTTGTACACTATTTTAAGGTAGGGTGCTTGTCTCTTTATGAAAACACTTACTGGAAATTGTTGTAAATAGTCAGATAATTATTGTCAAATTCCACAAAGTTAGACATTAAAACAATGTCTTTCCAAGTGTAGCTGACATATTTGTATTTGTGACTCCATTTTTAAAATAATTTTTGAAGAGAATTATCAAAGGAATAGATTTATAAATATTTGTATGGTTCTATAAATATATGAACTTTCATAGCTTTGGGGTTGTGGCCATTTTTGTCTTGGTGGGGTTTCTCTCAGTCTAACACTAAGTTGATGTGGGAAGGAATGTATACAGGTGGAAATTATGATATGCCACTCAATTGAGGAATGATTACCTAATTACCTACAACTGTCAGATCTTTTTAGGAATTGTTTGGGTTAAAGAAAACTGCCCCGATCAAAGCCACACTTCCTTTCAAAGGGCAACCCACATCCACTGACAGATAAATATATGGATATAAGGCCCAGACCCCTAAACTCAACTATAACCAGTTCTGAAGGCCATTCAAACTACAACTATCTCTGTGAGTTTCGCTGAGATGTTCACTGGGATTGCATCTGTGAGCATCTCTGTTAAGGTTGTGTGTCAGCTTGTCTGGGCCATAATTCTCAGTGCTTTGTCAGTTATGCAATAATATAATCATCCTCTATGATGTGATCTGATGTTATCAGCCAATCAGTTTTAAGGGGAGTTTCCTCAGGGGTGTGGCCTGCATCCTATATATATATATATATATGTATATATACACACATGGATGTTCTGGTGAAGCTCGCTTGCTTGCTCTGAATCCTGCATCTTGATCACCATCATCTGACCTCCATTTCTTGTGACTTGAGCTGGTGGCCTTCTGTCTTACCTGCCAATCTTGGGATTCGAAAGCCTCTGTAGTCTGTGAGCCAGCGAACTGCTGTCTGGCCTGCGGATCTTGGGCTCATCAGCCCCTGCAGTTACTTGAGTCAGGAGTAGCCTCCAACCTGATGCCTAACCCAGTAACTTGGAACTTGCTAGCTTCTACAACCATGTGAGCCATTTCCTTGAGATAAATCTCTCTCTCTCTTTCCCTCTCTCTATGTACTCTTCACTGGTTTTGCTTCTCTAGAAAACCCAGCCTAACATAACATCATAACTTCTCCCTCTGCTCAATCCTTCTTCCTCTACAGTCTATAGTCATTGACTCCAAGCAAAAATCAAACTCATGCCATCGAGCGATGCTGACTCATAGTGCTCCTCTAAGGACAGAGCAGAACTATCCCATAGAGTTTCCAAGCCTGTAAATCCTTACAGAAGCAGACTGCCTTATCTTGCTCCTACAGAGTGATTGGTGAGTTTGAGTTACCTACGTTTCGATTAGCAGCTGACAACTTTAGCATCTGTGCCATCAGGGCTCTGTATTGACTCCAAGAGTACCGTCTAATAAACACCCTGCATATTAATCTGTGGCTCAGAGTTTTCAGGGAAATCCAACCTGTGACAATGTTCATCCAGCTAGTTGAATTTGGTTAAATAAATGCTTGCCTTTCTATTCAATAGAATACTGTGGAGACTTAAAAATGAATTATATATCCATCTATATCTTTACCTCTATCTTTAATCTGTAGATCTATGTATCTATATATTTAATGGCCAGGATATATATATGCTTAGTAAAGAAAAAAAAAAATGCAGCTTTCAGGGAAGTATACTTAGTGTTATCACAGTATAAATAAAATTGTAGAATTGTATTTTTAAATAGAAATATCTGCAAGCGTGAATATTAAACTTGTACTGTTGGGCACAGTGGTTAAAAGTTCAGCTACTAAGCAAAAGTTCAGCAGTTTGAACCCACCAGCTACTCCCTGGAAACCTTTAGGGCAGCCCTATTCCATCCTATAGTGTCGCCGTGAGTTACAATTGGTGAAAACAGGCTTGGGTTTGGTTGGCTTTGAGGGCATGGAATAACATGGAGTTTTTTATTTCTACATCTCTATCATTTAACATTTTTATGTTGATTAAATGTTACATTTATAATAAGAAAAAAGATGCACAATGCCATAAAAATTGTTTCTTAGTTACAACGGTGATAATGATAATACCACCCTTCATGTAAAATGTGATTCTTAACTGTTTTTCTTCAGTTTATTTATATAAACCTTATATTTTTAGAGACCACTGTGGGTTTGATTTAAACATTATATTTCATTTTTACTAAAATCTATTGTTTTCTTGCGTCTTTTTCTCTTTTGTTCTTGATTAGTCCAGATTTTTTTCTATGTTTCTTCAAGGATTTATACTTCTGATTTCTAATTTTTTATACCTGATTTCTGCTTTCCTCTATTATTTCCTTCCCTCTTGTTTCAATGGTTTTCTCAGTTGCTTTGTTTCCATGTTAATGTATTACATGGTTAACTCATCTATTCTTAGAATGACTATTTTTCGATAAATGCATTTAGATTATAATTTTCCCTCAACACAATTCTTTAACTGCATCCCACATAAAATGTGTTCATTTTTTAACATTTTAAGTAAATTGTAAGTAAATAAGTAATTAGAATTAAGTGAGTAATTTGCTTATTGATTTCAACCTACATTCAAGGCCTACATAACAATGCTAAACTAATATGCAAAATAATTACATATTTTGGGTATATGTTGTCGATGCTCATGTATTGACATTTGCTATGGGGGCTCATAAATTCTCTATTTTTGAACTTTTTCTTTGAGCTTGATTTTTTTTTCCTGCTTAGATATAAAGTTATTTTACTCATAAATATAAATATATATACAAACACATATATATACATATAGACAATGCACATACTTCATATAAATATGTGTATGTGTGTGTATGTATATATGGAGACAGAAGTTCAGCTTTTTAATAATGATATTTAAATATGTTACTTTGCTTATTTTTGTGCTTGATCTAGCAGTTGTTAAGAATTCTTGTAAAATTTTCAAACTATTTAAAACAACATATTTCTAGATATTTCATAATTACATTGTTTGAGTTTAGTTCAGTCTGTGTCTTTTGATTGGTGAATTTAGCATATTTAAATTATCACAATTGTTACAGCAGGAAGTTTCTGCCATTTAGTTTCATATTTCCTATTCTTCATATGTTTTCTTTTTTCTATCCTTCACTGCTTTTGATGAAAAGATTAAGTTTTCTTCTGCTTGTTTGAAAAATCATGTATAACATTATTTTTATTTTGTTCAGAATTTTACTTGCATACCATATTAATGATGTTATTCAATAATTTCCACATTCTGTTGGAATCACATTTCTTTGGAATGGGCAGAAATATGGATCGCTTTCAGTTGGTTAACCAGGTAGCTGTCTTCCAAATTTCTTGTGTAGATGGGTGATCACTTCTAGCATTGTATCTGTTATATCCATTATATGAAGATTAAAATTTATTTATTTAAAAAATAAATGTTTTTATTTTTAAAAAGTTAGAATAAAATGTACAAATGCCTCTTTTTATGTCAAGCAAATGTGTTCTGCTTCACTGAAAAGACACTCTCAGCCTGTTATCACTGCCACCCAATTGTTGCTGCAGCATTGGAAATGATTGAGTTGGTAAAATAGAGCCACACTATTCCAATCAGTTCTTCTCTAGCACTGATATTTGCTAATGATTTTCAAAGGATATCAAGAAGAATAAAATGCCACAAACTTCTTGTCAGTCTCTGGATGTTCCAGATTTCCAAAAGACTTTTTGTCCACTCTGGGTACATTTTCATTTTATACTGGCAATTTCCAACTGCATGTGATACAGGTAAGCACAGGAAAGCCAGTTAGGTTCAGATTCTTTTCACACTTTATACATTGTTTGTCATGTAAGTACAAAGTTTATGTGACCTGCCTTAAGCAATCACTTGATAACTTTCATTCTTCAGCCAGCTGCATCTCATATAGCCATAAATCCCAGTGTTATTTATAATAAATTTTCTAGTAATATAAGAACTTACTACAGAGAAGATCCTAAAAGCTCCTCTATAGTTTTACAGAGATTTCTGTAGTCAAAGAGTGGTGTCACTAAAAAAAACCAAGGGGAAAGCAAGTTACAAACCTGATGTTAACATTTTTTTTTTCTACCACTTGTCCCTTTTTTTTTTTTTGTCCTACAAGAACTTGCCACATCTCATTTTTTAAGAGTAGAGGGAAATTTAAATGTTTATTTGAAATCTCTTATGTTGAAATGCTGGATGATACTCTGTGTTAGCTTTAGCCCGTAGACTGCCAGAGTGTTTACTTGAGATACAGCAGACTCCTTCTGCTTCCTCTGTGGTGGTTTCTTGACTCCAGCATAAAAAAAATATATATATTTTTTTTCTTTTTTTTTTACTACTCAATAAATTGTAATTTGCTTATTAATGAGCATTATGGAAACATTATTCAGTGTTTTGATTATAATATGTTATAAAAAACCATGAAAAATCAAATGAAACTGTATGACATAATAAAAATAGGGAGTTATTATATCACATATTAAAAAGTTCAAAGGTAGATATGTTAATAAATGGGTTGATTCAGCTGCTAGGCAATGTCCTGGTTTCAGTTCAGATTTTCTCCTAGCTTTTCGCTGTGTTTCATGATGTCCCCAGCATCCTTTCCTCACAGAATGCCAAAAAGTGGCAAACGGAAAGTTTTCTGTATCACTAAGTGTGAGACAAAACTTCTAGGAAACAAGAAGGCGCCAACATGGTGCTATAGACAAAAGCACCATGCCATCCGTCCACAGCAAAAACCCAAAAAACTAAGTAAAACAAAGACAAGTGTCAATCCTGAACCCTAAGTGTCAAAGGAAGGGATAAAGAAACCAACCAAGCACCAAATGGAATAAGAAACTGACAGGGATCAGAAAGCAAGGAGAGATAAGGAGTAGAGGTCCCCTATCAGCTAATGTGTCATGGATTCACCATCTTGGATCCCTCAGCCACCAAGAATGGCAGACAGGGAGCACGGTAAGGCAGCTTCACAGAGCTGACAGCAGGAGACAGAGCACCTGGTAATGCTTTCCCACCCCCACCCTTCTTCACCCTGTTTGACCTCTGTCACTTCCTGGTGGGCCTCAGTCCCTTGGGTGGGGAGACACTGCCTCCTTCCTACTTGGATTCACCCCACCTACAATGGCTGTTGCTGTTGTTGCTTTTTTTTTTTTTTTTACTTCTTTTGGTTTCTTCTCTCTCTCTCACCTCCTTCCTTTCCTTTCTCTTGAACAACTGGCTCCATGTGCCATCTCCACTCCTTCTTCGCAGGGTATGAAGTACTGGTCTGCTGGGGGAAGCCATTTCTCCAGTCCACACTGCCACATTAGTGGGCTTTATATGGGCACTTTTTTTTTCCTTTTTGTTTTTCTCCGTTTCTTGGTTTCTTGTCTCTCTCTACCTTTCTTCTTTTCTATCTTCTGAATACCTGGTTCTGTGTGTCACTGCTCTTCTTCTAAATGGGCTGTGTAGTGCCGAGTGTCTAGGGAGCCGCTTTCCCGGTCCATGGCACCACACCAGTGAACTCCCTCAGGACATTTTCTTTTTCTCTTTTCTTGATTTATTGTCTCTCTCTACCTTCCTTCCTTAACCTTTTCCTGAATACCTGGTGCTGTGTGCCACCTGTGCTCCTTCTGATGGACTATGCAGTGCCACTCAGCTGGGGCCCACTTCCAGTGGGTTCCCTTGGAGCTTTATTTGCTCTTTGATTCTTCTTTTGTGTGTGTGTGTGTGTGTGTGGTTACTTGTTGCTCTCTATCTTTCTTCCTTACACTTCTCCTGAACACCTGGTACCGTGTGCCATCTCTGCTCCTTCTTGTCAGGCAGTGCAGCACCACTTTGCTGGGAATTTGCTTCCAGTGGACTTCCTTGGGGCAATTTTTTTCTATTTTCTTCTCAGTTTCTTGTCTCTTTCTACCTTCCTTCTTTTCCTTCCTCCCAACCACCTTTTTTCTTTGCTTGTTTGTTTTTTCCTCTCTGTTTCTTGTCTCTTTCTACATTCTTTCTATTTCTTTCTCCTGACAACCTGGCCATGTATGCCTTTCTATTTTTTTTTTTTTTTTAATCTGGTGTCTTATCTCTCTCCCTTTCTTCCTTTCCTTTCTCCTGCACGCCTAGCTGTGTGTGCTGTATCTGTCCCTTCTTGACAGGCTGTGCCTTACCACCCAGCTAGAAAGCCACTGTCATAAGGGTCCCCTGGGCCTGTGCCACTCCAACAGCAAGCTCTCTTAACACTTTTATTATTTTAATTTTTGGGCCTTTTTTTTTCACTCTCCTCTTTCTCATACCCACTTAGCTCCACACTTCACAATATCTCTCCTCCCTCCTGCTTATCTGCACTGTGCACAGAGCATCACACCTCCAAGCAGCACAGCATGGTCTACCAGAAGTTGCCTGTACTGACCCATAGCCCCACCCTGTCAGACCCAGTATGTGCCACAAATGACCTATCCCAGCCCCCCTCCCCCTTGCTGGACCTGCTTTGCTGCACCATAGGTGAACAACTGGCCCTGTCCCTTGTACCAGGTGATGAGAAGTATCATTCCCACAAAAAATGCCCCACCTGCCTGTTCAGACATAACCAAATAAAATCAAACAGCAGGATGAAACAAACAAATCAGCAACCAATAAATGAAGAAAATAATTCCTGAATGTCCAAAAGACAGCAGATAATATCAAGACACATATAAATAAGGATGGAATGGCTCCACTAGGCATCCACAATGAAATGCCAGATGGCCTTTCAGTAGAAGAAAAAGCACTGAAACTTACCTGATAGGAAATGCAAATCTCTAACATTCAGAGCTATAAAAAGTTGAAAGAAAAAGTAGACAAAAATGGGGAAAATATAGACAAGATCATGGAAAATACAGACAAAACAATGAAAGAATTCAGGAAAATAATACAAGAACAAAATTAGAAACCCAAAAAATGAACAACAAGATTTCAGACATGGATAGAGTCATAGAAGGTTTCAGGAGCAGATTTGAAAAAATGGAAGACAGGATCAGCAAAACTGAAAACAAAGCCTTGGATACTGCTTTGAGGAAAAATCAGAGAAAAGAACAAAGAAAAGTGAGGAAACCCTGAGAATAATGTGAGATACAATCAAAAGCAAAAATTTGCAAGTGATCAGAGTTCCAGAACAGGGAGAGATAACAGAATACACAGAGGCCTTTTTACAGATTCCTCAGAGCCTTATTTTTGTGTATTAAATTTCATGAAATTAAACCAAAATTCATGATATAGAAGGTCAGGAAGGATAAATGGATAGGAAAGAGTCTCACATATATTTCAGTGGTAATGCACAACCCATATTATCGGTTTGTTTCATGAAGTACTTATTGTATATAAACCAAATGAAGCCCATTGCCGTGGAGTCAAGTTTGACTGATAGTGACCCTATAGGATATAAATTATTATCGTATGTAATAACATGTATTTTGCATACATCAGATACATTAGTATATAATAAGCATCCAAATAAACAGTTTGTTATCTAGCCCATTAAAGTATTCATGTTTTGATGTTAGACTTTATTTTTACTAGCTAAAGTAGATTCAGTGGCAGCCATTTGTGGTATTGTGGAATTGTGGTGTTGGCAAAGAATATTGAATATATCATGAACATCCAGGGGAGCAATCAGTCTTAGAAGAAATAGAACTGGAATGCTCCGTAGAAGCAAGAATGGAGAGAGTTCATCTTGCTTACTTTGGATATGTCATCAGCAGAGATGAATCGCTGGAAAAGGACATCACGTTTGGTAAAATGGAGGGTCAGAAAAAAGGAGGGAAACCTTCAATGAGATGAAACGACAAAACAGCTGAAACAATGAGTTCAAACATATGAAAGATCATGGAAATGTCACAGGATCAGGCAATGCTTCATTTGTCAGATCGCCATGAGCCGAAGCCAACTTGATGACAACAACAAAAACAAGTGGCCATTAATATCTACTTTCCCATGAATAAAAAAATGAGAAACACATAAACATATAACTAATGAAGATATCTCTTCTTTTCATTGGCTTTGGGGCTGTCAGTCCCACAGTTAAACTGGATTTTGCCTGTTCTTTGTTAGACTACCTGAGCAAGCTCAATGATCCTTATGGGTATAATCCTCCAGAGTCCAGAGGAACAGCACTAACCATTTGACCTCAACAGTAATCAGATTAAAAGATACAAACTCTTTTCATGATTTTCAAACCATATTTTCTAACAGTTTTCATGGTATTCTTCAACCAGAAATGAAGAAATCTGTTACACAATTTGCCCTGAAGGATCCAGATTCATCTGTATATGTGTAAAACCCAGAGGTCCATGGAGATTCACTGAGACAACACATTTTGTGGCTATCTATCGCTGAGTTGAGAATCTCATAATTAAATGTCCCATAAAAAGAACAACTACTATGCTTTTGTAGTTTATCATTTATAAGAAAATGCCATTTGGGTACAATAAAAAAAAGTACATGAATAATTTATTATCTACAAATTTTAGACACACATATTTTGAATAAAAATTAACTTACAATTTTCCAAACACAAAAGAAAATTTAACTGCATGTGAAATGCAGTTCAACTATCTACCAGGTCTGTTATTAAAAAACAGACTATTGAAAACATCACACCCAATAGTTTATTTTATACTATGATTTTATAATTGTATGTATCAAAATAGTTGAAATAATTATGTGAAAAAATTAAAGTACAAACTTGTTCAATCCTTGTTCTATTTTCTTGTAAACTGAATTATGCTAATTGGGTGTATAATGACAAGTGACTAATTGGTACAGATCAATTTCTTTGCCTATACCTGAGTTATTTTAGGTATAGTACCACATTGAAAACCTGAGGGCATGTTTATACAACTCCATATTTAAAACCTTCTCCAGTTTTCTTGTGACCTCAAATCTGCTTATGAGAAAAAGAAACAGGAAATATAACAACCTAAAAATCAGCCATTCCTATTTTCCAACTCTCAGATTTTTTTTTAACTTCGATATAATTCTCCTTCTCTCTCTCTCTGTTTTTCCCTTAGCTACAGAATCTGGTAACTTGAAGGGAAAGAACACTTCTGAAATACTTGAAAGAAATCTTATTTCCTTGCTTTGAATTTGTGGCATTTTAGGCTGCTTCTGAGAAGAAAATGGTATGTCTCTCTATATAGCATATGGAGCAGAGTGCAGCCAGCAGTGATTTTTTTCTAACTTTGATAACATTATGTTTCTATGCTGAGAATTTTGATTTTCTACATCATTATTCAGAACATACAGCAGCCTCTCTGTACATTGAGGACATACACATAGAATGTTTGAGAGAACACTGTACTTTATTGAGAAAGAAAACAAGCAATCTTGAATGTAATGCATTTCATTCTACTTTAAATTGGAACATTATCTTCCTTAGCAAATGTTATGATGTTATGTAATAAGTATCCACCATTACAGAAAATTTTTTTAGCACCTGATGAAAGGGACTGGACAGAAGTTCTATTTCTGTCTGTTGAAAATATAAAGCAAAAAACAGTGATATTAAAAGGCATATAAGGAAATACATTCAGAGTGAACTGTGCAAACCCTGAAATATGATTGACTGTATATCTTGAGGTTTCATATCCCTTACACAAAATACACAAGAAAATAAAGGATAGCAGAAAGTTTCGTTGTCACTTTTCCCCCTATTTGGTGTTAGAAGTCCAAATTGTCTCAATGTGTCTAAGCTCCATGCTTCTTTAATGTTTTAAACTTTCTTTTCATGCAAAAAAATACTATCATTATCTATTACATTATACTACATGTTTTGAAGATTGTATTTTACAAGGATTGTATTGTATGGACAAAATTTGACAAATGACTCCATATTGTAAGCATATTAAAATAATGTACTTTATGTATAATTTGTCAAAAAATTTCAGTTACTTGGGAAAACAAAGATGTCATTATGACAGCAACAAGTTGTGTTCTGTTCTTGAAAAGAAATCACAAAGAACTTTCTTATTCCCTATGTGTTTATAGAATGTCTGACCAATTCTTGAATTTAATTCCTAAAGTTTGAAGAGGAGGCATGTCAGTGTTACCGAATCTTGGACTTATTTCTGGTCCAAAAGAGCATTTTTATTAATATATTTCAGAATGCTATGATGTTCATTTCTTCAACATTGAATATTTTACAGTTTCCTATCAAATCCATGATCTAATTATTAATGTTAGTGAAATAATTATTTCAAATAATTGACAATATCAAGGACTTAAAATTTAAATATTATAACCAGCATCATTATTCTCAAATTTACACATCATTATTTTGCATTCTCAACTGCCTGTTTTTCATATTTGAGTTTAATGTCGGGAGAATTAAGAAGGCACCAAGAGATGGAGTACCTCCTACTTTTAGTCATGGAATTATACTTAGCAAGTTAATAACATTCTTTCTCCTATCTTCCTTCAACTTTTCTATTTAAAAAATCGCTTCTCAGTGCTGCCACTGACTTTTTCTCTTATATCAGCATGTTCTAAATCAAAATCGTAGGGTTTACAAAAGATGATAATCCAGAAAAGTCAGGAGAAATACAAAGTGAGACTAGGGTAATTGAGTTATGATTTTTACTAGCTAGGTCAAGTGAATTGTTGACTACCTGCCCTGTCTGCTCTGGAGAATGTTCTATCATCATTAAGTCAATCAGTGCTTGTTTCTCAATTTTTAGTGTCCTCCATAGATTTTCTTGAGAGAAGTAACTCACCTAGAAATCAATCCTTGATCTTCATGACTCCCATCATTATGATTGTTATTTGTTGCTTATATTGAAAATTAGTTGGTTTCCTATATCTTTGGAATGCCACTGTAATATAACACACTTTTCCTAATCTGCAATTGGCATCTTCAGTGGTAACATAGTTCCGACTGCTTTGAAGGAGCTGCTTATTAATTTCCGGGAGCGTTCCTCCACTCTTTGCAGTAAGTAAATTGTTTTTATACCTTCAGAGCTATATTTTAAGCCAAGCCATCTAAACCATATTTCAAAAATGATGAATACTTTCCCTGGAATTTTCATATTATTTAGTAAGGGGAAAAAATACTAATTTCATTTATATAGAAAAAGTGGAAAAATAAGACAAAGAAGTAGCAGTGCTCAATATCAGCACATGAAATATTTTTGTACAGCTCCTGAAGTACCATGCTAACATCTCAGACCCTGTCTATCTGTCTACTTTTGGTAGTAGATTGACTCAGTACTGAGATACATTGTTTATGGTCATTATATTTCTACTTGCTTTTTCCCCCTAATGACTCACGTTGCTGGTGTTAACTGTTGTCACGTTGGCTCCAACTCATGGTGATCCCATGCACAAAAGAATAGAATGCTGCCCGGTCTTGTACCATCCCCATGATCAATTGGGATCTAATGGTACCATTGTGATGATAAGATTTTCCTTGGCTCATTTTCGGAAATAGGCCTTTCTTCTTAGTCTTACTCCGAAAGGTCCCCTGAAACCTGTTTGGCATCATAGAAATACACAACGACCGCTGACACATGGCTGATGGCTGCTCATTAAGCGCATACGTCTGGAATTGAACCCCAGTGTCCAATATGGAGGGGAGAATTCTACAGCTGAACCACTACTGCTTCAAATGATTCCTATTTGTGATGTATTCTGGTTATTGTTCAAGGGATCGATAAACTGAAAGTACAAAAAATCACGTTATTTTAAAATAATTTTAACTCAAATATTCTATCTGAAAGAAGAGTAAGTAAAGCAATATTTCTATAAACACAGCTTTCTGTAAATTATATACATATATAACAATATCCATATTTGTATCTACTTGAGGGGATGCATATTTATATATATATTTCCATATAGCTTACATTTTAGGACATTTTCAGAGGTGGTATAAAATTTAATTTTTGCTCTACTAAAACTGTGTTACAGGTATATTAGTTGCAATGTTGCAGTTTAATATCAGTGTAGAATAGCAAAATAATAATATCTCTGTCCCGCCCTCACCCTCAATCACTCACACGCAGCCAAATAAAGTCTAAGGGCAAAATAAACACAAAAAAACCTACAGAGCAGTTGTTTGAAAATGGAGCAGGAACTACAGTTAGAAATATTTGAAATTTATGAATTATGAGAGTGTGACATAAATAATTTGCTATTTTTTGCATGATGTAACTATTTCCACAGAGACTATTCCATGGCTTTTACCCTCATAGATAATTCTTTCAAAAGAAAAAAAGCAAGTCATATATGTAGAGAAATCTACATCAGAAATATTTATAATAACATTGATAATAAATTTGGCCAATTTTTAAAAGCTATATTAACTCATAATAACTGCCTTGTGCAGTATCAGTCAAGGACTTTATTTTCATATTTTATTTCACAATTTTATTAACAAAAAGTATATTTTATTGGCATGATTAACTCTCAGCTGGAAAGAAGTTCAGCTATTCTTTTCCAAGTGAAGTTGTAATGCTCTTGTAGGGTATGGCCATAATAGAACAATAGGTACTAATGAGTACGCCTAGGAAATACAACCACGTCCACGATCTAAGTGAAACAAGCCCGAGGAGAAACATGAGACAATTTTGATATTGAAAAATGAAGCTTGAAGATAATGATGCAAAAGCACAAAGATGAAAATTTCAAACTAATTCTTTATATCGGGAAGTGAGTCTCTAGCATATTTCTTGATATATTTCCATAGTAAATAGAATTTTTTTGAAATGAAATTTTATCTATCTCCTTGTGACTTTGATTTTTATTGAATTAGACTTTCTAGTACATACAATAAGTTTTTCATAAATAGTTTCTACTCACAATATTTTTTTAATTTAGTATTATGTTATATATATGTAAGAAAACATTTGCAATTTTAATATTCACATGTACAGTTCAGTGACATTATGTTCTTTATGTTTTTCAGTCATCACCCTTATTGGCTCCCAAATTACACCATCAACCTTAACAGAAGTTTTGTGTCCCCTAAACAATGAATCCCCCTATCACCCTCCCTCCCTCCACTCCTGGTAACCATTAATAATTGTTGGTCTCTATGCATTTAACTATTCTAGATACTTCATATAAGTAGGATCATATAACATTTGTCCCTTTGTGACTGATTTATTTCAGTCAGCATAACGTTTTCCTGGTTCGTCCACGTTGTATCATTTTAATTAAGGAAGAAATGATTTCTTACTCTAATTCTATGAAATCCCTGAATGGGCCTAAGAAAGTCTTGGCTATAATTTACCAGGTGCACAGACTGATCCTAAGGGCGGTAGGTTTAAGTTTCACCACTCTTCTGGGGTTTTACAGGCATAACGCAGGCAATAGTGGAACTTCCCTCCGAGGGCTGTTGTGAAGGTTAAACGCATTTGTAAGTGAAAGCACTTAGAATGATACATTATAAATATGAACAGTCAGTGTCTCAGCTATACTCTAATACACTTATTTGCTGTCAATTAAACAGTGTGGGAATAATATTTGGAAATGTCTTAATACCAGTGAATATTCTAAAATATTGCTTATGCTCTTTAGCATATATGAGATAATTCCAAGTATATTGCAAAAGACTTCCTCCTCTCTGCAGCTCCTAAACTTATTAACAAATGCATCTTAAGATGATGGCGAGAACTAAGGTCCAATGGTTGATTTTCTCTTTGTGATTGTCTTTTTCTAAAAAACTGTAGAATTTAAAAATATTTTTTCTGTAGAAAAAAAGTGTTTTCCAATCCAAGCATTCTGAATTTTTTCTCTTCTTGGCAATTTATGCTGTGCATTTTACATATTTTTATAATTTGTGGTATTATTTATAGAAATAAACAAGTGACAACAAAAACTGAGAAGATAACACTGTATACACGGAGCTACGTTAAGAATGATAAATATTTAAATCATATTGCAGAATAAACTTACAGTGCAAATGACATAATCACCTAAGACACATACTAAAATATTTCTAAATAATATTCCTATCTCAATATCGTGCTTTCTATTTATATCTTAAGACTTGTTTCTATCATTACATTTGAAGCTTTGGAAGAAATACTTTGTATCTGAAAATACATGACTACAGAGTGCAGAGTAAGGAAACAGTAGCAATACAGGATATATATTTTGAAATGAAGTATTCAAAAAAGATGTACGTTTTCAAAAGGAGCAGAAATTAAAAAATATTACGTCAGGCTCAAAATGCAACTATTTTTGAAGGTGCATATATCAAATATAAGCAGTAAAACTATTTTTCACTACTAACATTTTGATATTTAAGTTAATTAAACACTTAATATGTGTCAAGTACCTTCCATTTATAACACTGGGGGGGATACCGTCACATTCTGAACGATCACATAATTTAAATGGACATTGTGAAATTTAATATTGGCAAATGTTAAGGCACATATTCTCTTCCAAAAAAATGGCTATGAAATATGAAGACGTAGGGACAAAATTTGTTCTAATTTATTGAAGACAATTCCATGACGTCCTATTGTAACATGATAACAGCTTGGGAGAAGAGAGCCACAGGTCTGAAAATGAGCAAATCAGCCTGCACGTTGGTGGAATCGGATAAGAAAATTAATTCAGTCATGTTATTGTTAGTTGCCATGGAATGGCTCTGACTCATGGAGACCTGGTGTCAAACAGAACTAAACAGGGCCCGGTCCTGTACCATTCTCACCATTACTCATGTATTTGAGTTCGTTGTAGCTATTCTATCAATCCATCTCTTGGAGGATTTCCCTCATTTTAGCTGGCCCTCCACTTTACCAAACGTAATGTTGTCCTTTTCTAGTGACTGGTTGTTCCTAATGACATGATCAAAATAAGCATTGAAAATGGTGTAAAGTAGCTATGAAAGGCACTGTTGATTGCTGGTCTTTCCTTATCCCTGGCTCACACTACCTGGCAACAGGCTGTGTCCTTTAGTGGAAGTTCAGTCCACTTGAAATTTCAGAAGTACACCTCTATTGCTTTAAGTTAGTTCTGGTGGGCTCACCAAATAATTGGTTCAAGCAGGGACATTATATTCTAACCCCGCTCATTGATACATGAGAGGAAGGCTGCTCAATTCTTTCTAGAATTTTTTTTTTTAATTGTACTTTGGATGAAGTTTTACAGAACAAACTAGCTTCTCATTAAACAATTAGCACACATACCGTTTTCTGATGTGGGTTACCAACCCCGTGACGTGTTAATACCCTCCCCTTCTTGACCTCAGGTTCCCTATTACCAGATTTCCTGTCCCGTCCTGACATCTAGTCATTGCCCATGGGCTGGTGTGCCCTCTACGCCTTGTTTTGTTTTACCGTCCTGTCTAATCTTTTTCCTATTGCGAAGAATGCTGCGGTGAACATGGGTGTGCATATGTCTATTTGTGTGATAACTCTTATTTCTCTACGATATATTCCTACGAGTGGGATTGCTGGATTATATGGCATTTCTATTTCTAGGTTCCTAAGGAAGCACCATACCATTTTCCAAAATGGTTGTACTGTTTTGCATTCCCACCAGCAGCACGTAAGAGTTCCAATCTCTCCACAGCCTCTCCAACATTGGTTATTTTCTGTTTTTTTTTTTTTGATTTGTGCCAGTAATGCCAGCCTCAGATGGTATCTCATTGTGGTTTTGATTTACATTTCTCTAATGGCTAGTGATTGCCATGTGTCTGTTAGCCCCTTAAATACCTTCTTTGGTGAAGTGTCTGTTCATTTTCTTTGCCCATTTTTTAATTGCATTATTTGTCTTTTTGCTGTAGAGGAGTTGGATTTTCCTGTAGGTTTTCAAAATTAGACCTTTGTTGGATCTGTCATAGCCATAAACTTGTTTCTAATCTGTATGTTCTCTTTCTACTCCTTTGGTGCGGTCTTTTGATGAGTATAAGTGTTAATTTTTAGAGGATCTGTTATCAAGCTTTTCTTCTAGAGTTTGTGTGTTGTTAGTTATGGTTTGTACCCTGTTAATGCCATGTATTAGGGTCTCTAGCATTTATTTTATTTTTTTTTCTTCTATTATCTTTATAAGTTTTGGTTTTATGTTTAGGTCTTTGGTCCATTTTGAAGTAGTTTTTGTGTATGCTGTGAGTTATGGGCCCTGTTTCATTTTTTTTTTTTGCAAATGGACTTCCAGTTTTGCCAACACCATTAGTTAAAAAGACTGTCTTTTCCCCACTTGATTGACTTCCGGTGCTTGTTTAACATTAGGTGACTGTAGGCAGATGAATTTACATCTGGGTTCTCAATTCTGTTCCACTGATTAATGTGTCTGTCGCTGTACCAGTACCAGGCCATTTTGACTACCGTAGCTGTATAGTAGGTTCTGAGGTCAGGTAGTGCAAGCCCTCCTACTTTATTCTTCTTCAATAGCACTTTACTTATCTGGGACCTCTTCCCATTCCATATAAAATTAATGATTAGTTTTTCCCTCTCTTTAAAGAATGCTGTTGGTATTTGGATTGGGATTGCATTGTATTTATAGATTGCTTTGGGTAGAACTGACATTTTCACAATGTTGAGTCTACCTACCCATGACAATGGTATCTTTTTCCATTTATGTAAATCTCTTTTGGTTTCTTGCAGTAGTGTTTTGTAGTTTTCATTGTATAGGTCCTTTACATCCCTGGTTAGATTTATTCCTAAGTATTTTATTTTTCTAGGAGCTATTATTATGGTATTGTTTTCCTGATTTCATTTTCATTGTTCTCTTTATTGGTGTATAGGAATCCAACTGATTTTTGTATTTGCATTATCTTATAATGCAACTCTGCTGAACATTTCTGTAAGTTCCAGTAGTTTTCTTAAGGAGTCTTTTGAGTTTTCTTAGTATCATATTATCCACAAATAGGGACAGTTTTACTTCTTCATTACGAATTTGGATGCCCTTTATTTCTTTTTCTTGCTCTATTGCTCTAGCTAGGACTTTCAGCACGATGTTAAATAGGAGTGATGACAAAGGGCATCGTTGTCTTGTTTCTGTTCTCAAGGGGAATACTTTCAGCCTCTCTCCATTAAGAATGATGTTGGCTGTTGGTTTTGTTTAGATGCCCTTTATTATGTTGAGGAATTTCCCTTCTATACCTATTTTATAGATAATTTTTATCAGGAATGGGTGTTGGACTATGTCAAATGCCTTCTCTGCATCAGTTGAGATGATCATATAATTCTTTTATTTATGTGGTGGAGTACGTCAGTTGACTTCCTAATGTTGAACCATCCCTCCTTACCAGGTATGAGTCCCACTTGGTCATGGTGTATCATTTTTTTGATATGATGCTGAATTCTATTGGCTAGAATTTTGCTGAGAATTTTTGCATCTACATTCATGAGATATATCAGTCTGTAATTTTCTTTGTAGTGTCTTTGCCTGCTTTTGGTATCTGGGGTATGCTGGCTTCATAGAATGAATTTGGAAGTAACCCTTTCCTTCCTTTTCTATGTTCTGAAATAGTTTGAGTAATACTGGTGCAAGCTCTTCTCTGAACGTTTGGTAGAGGTCTCCAGTGAAGCCATCTGGTTCAGGGTTTTTTTTGGTTGGGAGCTTTTTTTTTTTTAGTTACCTTTCAGTCTTTTCAGATTTTCAACATCAGTTTGCGTTCTGTACAGTTTTTCATAGAACTCTGTTATGATCCTTTTTATTTCATTTGGGTCTATTGTAATGCCCCCCATTTTGTTTCTTATTTGGGTTATTTGCATCCTGTCCTGTTTAACTATTGTCATTTTGGCCAATGGTTTGTCGATTTGTTGATCCTTTCAGAGGAAGAAATTTTGCTTTTGTCGATTCTTTCTACTGTTTTTCTATCTCATTTATTTTTGCTCTCATCTTTATTATTTCCTTTCTTTTGTTTGAGTTGTGTAGCTAATGTTTCTACTTTTTTGATGTGTACATTCATTGTTATAAATTGACCACTGAGCACTGCCTTTGGTGTGTCCCAAAGGTTTTGCTATGTTTTTCATTCTCATTTGATTCTAGGAATTTTTTACTTCCATCTTTGACTTCCTCTGTTAACCCAGTGGTTTTTAAGCAGGATGTTATTCAGTTTTCATGTATTTGATTTTTTTCCCTTGTTCTTTCTGTTGTTAATTTCTACTTTGATAGCATTATGATCAGATAAGATACTTCATATCAGTGTTTTTGATTTTGTTGAGAGTTTCTTTGTGGCCTAAGATGTGGTCTGTTCTGGAGAACATTCCATGAGGATTAGAAAATAAATGTGTACTTCACCGCTTTTGGGTGGAGTGTTCTATGTATGTCTGTGAGTTCAAGTTTGTTGATTGTGGCCTTTAGATCTTCTGTATCTTTGTTGAGTTTCTTTCTAGATGTTCTGTCCTTAACCAAGTGTTATGTTAAAGTCTCCTACTATTACTGTGGAACCATCCATTTCTCAGTTCAGTGCTGTTTTCAGTTCAGAGTTTGTTTTGTGTATTTTGGAGCCCTGTCATTGCATGCATAGATATCTGTTATGGTTATGTCTTCATGATGGAGTGTCTCTTTAATCATTATACAATATTATATTTGTCTTTTATGGTGGATTTTATTTAAAGTCTATTTTATCTGAGATTAGCATTGCCACTCCTGCTCTTTTTTGGTAGCAGTTTGCTTGGTATATTTTTTCTATTCTTTGATTTTTAATAAATTTATGTCTTTTTTCTAAGGCGTGTCTCTTGGAGACAGCATATAATGGATCCTATTTTTCTGTTGACTCTGTCATTCTTTGTCTCTTTATGGGCCCATTTGGGCCATTTACATTCAGTATAATTATTGACAGGTGTGAGTTTATTGCTGTCATTTTGTAGTGCGTTTTTTGTGTTGCAGACATTTTCTTCGTTCCTCTTACTCTCTTGTGCTGAATTCTTTTTTTTTATGTTTTTTTCCACTTTTTTTGTTTTTGCAGATTTCGTGCTTAATGAGGCTTTATGTTTTTCTTCTTTATTTTGATGAGTAGGTTTGTTAACTTTCTTTGCAGTTACTTTGAAATTTACCCTTATCTTCCTAAATCTGAACCAATCTTTTATTACTTGGTATCACCATGACTTCTTCTCCATTTGAAAGTTCTATACCTACACCATTTATTGCCTTTTTTATTGTCCTGATGTTGTCATTTAGAGATTAATCTCTCTGGTTCCCTGTTGTGAATCTTTTACTTTTGATTTATCCCTGAGAGTTCATTACATAAGTTGGTATCTGGTTGATGTGGTCTTGTGTCCGAGATTCAGGCTGTCTTCTGATGTTATTTGTTCTATAACCAAAGGACTCCCTTTAATAATTCCTGTAAGTTTGGTTTGGCTTTTACATATTCCCTTAATTTTTCTCTATCAGGATATTTCCTAATTTCACCATCATATTTGAGCAAGAGTTTTGCACTATATGTTATTCTTCATTGGCTTTTTTCTTCAATGTTTTGTATATGTCATCACACTGCCTTCTTGTCTGCATGGTTTCTGCTGAGTAATCAGAGCTTAGTCTTGTTTCCTGTCTATGCAACTTTTGTTTTCTCGAGTTCCTCTCAGGATTCTTCCTTTCTCTTTGGATTTAGTGAGTGTGCCTTGGTAATTTTGTTTTGGGGTCTCTCCTATATGAGTTCCGTTGAGCTTCTTTGATGGTCAGCTTTTCATCTATCATGATATTACAGAAGTTTTCTGTCAGCAATTCTTCAATGAACCCATTGTCCTGTCCCTTCCATGTTTCATGAGTTGTCTTCAGGAATGGTTCCTGTCCTGGGCCAACAGAAGGTTTGGGGACCGTGACCACCGGGATTCTTCTAGTCTCAGTCAGACCATTAAATCTGGTCTTTTTATGAGAATTTAGGTTCTACATCCCACTGTTCTCCTGCTCCCTCGGGGGTTCTCTGTTGTGCTCCCTGTCAGGGCAGTCATCGATTGTGGCCAGGCACCAACTAGTTCTTCAGGTCTCAGGATGATGTAAATCTCTAGTTCATGTGGCCCTTTCTGTCTCTTGGGCTCTTAGTTGTCGTGTGGCCTTGGTGTTCTTCATTTTCCTTTGCTCCAGGTGGGTTGAGACCAATTGATGCATCTTAGATGTCTGCTTGTTAGCATTTAAGACCCCAGACGCCACACTTCAAAGTGGGATGAAGAAAGTTTTCATAATAGAATCATTTTGCCAATCGATTTAGAAGTCCCCTTAAGCCATAGTCCCCAAACCCCCCTCTTGCTCCGCTGACTTTTGAAGCATTCAGTTTATCCAGGACACTTCTTTGCTTTTGGTCAAGTCCAGTTGAGCTGACCTTCCCTGTATTGAGTATTGTCCTTCCCTTCACATAAAGTAGTTCTTATCCAGTAACTAATCAGTAAATAACCCTCTCCCTCCCTCCCTCCCTCCCCCCTCGTAACCACAAAAGAATGTGTTCTTCTCAGTTTTTACTATTTCTCAAGATCTTATAATAGTGGTCTTATACAATATTTGTCCTTTTGCATCTAATTTCACTCAGCATAATGCCTTCCAGGTTCCTCCATGTTATGAAATGTTTCACAGATTCGTCACTGTTCTTTATCGATGCATAGTATTCCATTGTGTGAATATACCACAATTTATTTAACCATTCATCCATTGATGGACACCTTGGTTGCTTCCAGCTTTTTGCTATTATAAACACTGCTGCAATAAACATGGGTGTGCATATATCTCTTCGTGTAAAGTCTCATTCCTCTAGGGTATATTCCGAGGAGTGGGATTTCTGGGTTGTATGGTAGTTCTATTTCTAACTGTTTAAGAAAACGCCAGATAGATTGCTGAAGTGGTTGAACCATTTTACATTCCCACCAGAATGTGTATAAGAGTTCCAGTCTCTCCACAGCCTCTCCAACATTTATTATTTTGTGTTTTTTGGATTAATGCCAACCTTGTTGGAGTAAGATGGAATCTCATTGTAGTTTTAATTTGCATTTCTCTAATGGCTAATGATCGAGAGCACTTTCTCACATATCTGTTAGTTGCCTGAATACCTTCTTTAGTGAAGTGTCTGTTCATATCCTTGCCCACTTCTTGATTGGGTTGTTTGTCTTCTCGTGGTTGAGTTTTAACAGAATCATACATATTTTAGAGATCAGGTGCTGGTTGGAGATGTCATAGATGAAAACTCTTTCCCAATTTGTAGGTGGTCTTTTTACTTTTTTGGTGAAATCTTTAGATGAGCATAGGTGTTTGATTTTTAGGAGCTCCCAGGTGTCTGGTTTCTCTTCGTCATTTTTGGTAATGTTTTGTATTCTGTTTATGTCTTATATGAGGGCTCCTAATGTCCCTATTTTTTCTTCCATGATCTTTATTGCTTTAGTCTTTATGTTTAGGTCTTTGATCTACTTGGAGTTAGCTTTTGTGCATGGTGTGAGGTATGGGTCCTATTTCATTTTTTTGCAAACGGATATCCAGTTATGCCAGCACCATTTGTTAAAAAAGACTACCCTTTCCCCAATTAACTGGCACTGGGCCTTTGTCAAATATCAGCTGCTCAAACATGGATGGATTTATATCTGGGTTCTCAATTCTGTTCCTTTGGTCTATGTGCCTGTTGTTGTGATTTGTTTCTCCATCATATTAAAAAATGTCATTGGACATAATCTTATCTGCAGAAAACCCTAAGGAATCCTCCAGAAAACTACTGAAACTAATAGAAGAGTTTGGCAGAGTCTCAGGTTATAAAATAAACATACAAAAATCACTTGGATTCCTCTACATCAACAAAAAGAACACCAAAGAGGAAAAAACCAAATCAATACCATTCACAGTAGCCCCCAAGAAGATAAAATACTGAGGAATAAATCTTACCAAGGATGTAAAAGACCTATACAAAGAAAACTACAAAGTTCTACTACAAGAAATTCAAAAGGACATACTTAAGTGGAAAAACATACCTTGCTCATGGATAGGAAGACTTAACATAGTAAAAATGTCTATTCTACCAAAAGCCATCTATACATATAATTCACTTCTGATCCAAATTCCAATGTCATATTTTAAGGGGATAGAGAAACAAATCACCAATTCCATATGGAAGGGAAAGAAGCCCCGGATAAGCAAAGCATTACTGAAAAAGAAGAAGAAAGTGGGAGGCCTCACTCTTCATGATTTCAGGAGCTATTATACAGCCACAGTAGTCAAAACAGCCTGGTACTGGTACAACAACAGGCACATAGACCAATGGAACAGAATTGAGAACCCAGACATAGATCCATCCACGTATGAGCAGCTGATATTTGACAAAGGACCAGTGTCAATTAACTGGGGAAAAGATAGTCTTTTTAACAAATGGTGCTGGCATAACTGGATATCCATTTGCAAAAAAATGAAACAGGACCCATACCTCACACCATGCACAAAAACTACAAGTGGATCAAAGACCTAAACATAAAGACTAAAATGATAAAGATCATGGAAGAAAAAATAGGGACAACCTAGGAGCCCTAACACAAGGCATAAACAGAATACAAAACATTACGAAAAATGATGAAGAGAAACCAGATAACTGGGAGCTCCTAATAATCAAACACCTTTGCTCATCTAAAGACTTCACCAAAAGAGTAAAAAGACCACCTACAGACTGGGAAAGAATTTTCAGTTATGACATCTCCGACCAGCACCTGATCTCTAAAATCTACATGATTCTGTCAAAACTCAACCACAAAAAGACAAACAACCCAATCAAGAAATGGGCAAAGGATATGAACACACATTTCACTAAAGAAGATATTCAGGCAGCCAACAGATACATGAGAAAATGCTCTCGATCATTAGCCATTAGAGAAATGCAAATTAAAACTACGATGAGATTCCATCTCACACCAACAAGGCTGGCATTAATCCAAAAAACACAAAATAATAAATGTTGGAGAGGCTGTGGAGAGATTGGGACTCTTATACACTGCTGGTGGGAATGTAAAATGGTACAACCACTTTGGAAATCTATCTGGCGTTATCTTAAACAGTTAGAAATAGAACTACCATACAACCCAGAAATCCCACTCCTCGGAATATACCCTAGAGATACAAGAGCCTTCACACAAACAGATATATGCACACCCGTGTTTATTGCAGCTCTGTTTACAATAGCAAAAAGTTGGAAGCAACCAAGGTGTCCATCAATGGATGAATGGGTAAATAAATTGTGGTATATTCACACAATGGAATACTATGCATCGATAAAGAACAGTGACGAATCTGTGAAACATTTCATAACATGGAGGAACCTGGAAGGCATTATGCTGAGCGAAATTAGTCAGAGGCAAAAGGACAAATATTGTATAAGACCACTATTATAAGATCTTGAGAAATAGTAAAAACTGAGAAGAACACATACTTTTGTGGTTACGAGGGGGGGAGGGAGGGAGGGAGGGAGAGGGTTATTTACTGATTAATCAGTAGATAAGAACTGCTTTAGGTGAAGGGAAGGACAATACTCAATACATGGAAGGTCTGCTCAATTGGACTGGACCAAAAGCAAAGAAGTTTCCGGGATAAAATGAATGCTTCAAAGGTCAGCGGAGCAAGGGCGGGGGTCTGGGGAACATGGTTTGAGGGGACTTCTAAGTCAATTGGCAAAATGATTCTATTATGAAAACATTCTGCATCCCACTTTGAAATGTGGCGTCTGGGGTCTTAAATGCTAACAAGCGGCCATCTAAGATGCATCAATTGGTCTCAACCCACCTGGAGCAAAGGAAAATGAAGAACACCAAGGTCACACGACAACTAAGAGCCCAAGAGACAGAAAGGGCCACATGAACCAGAGACCTACATCATCCGGAGACCAGAAGAACTAGTTGGTGCCCGGCCACAATTGATGACTGCCCTGACAGGGAGCACAACAGAGAACCCCTGAGGGAGCAGGAGATCAGTGAGATGCAGACCCCAAATTCTCATAAAAAGACCATACTTAATGGTCTGACTGAGACTAGAGGAATCCCGGTGGCCATGGTCTCCAGACCTTCTGTTGGCACAGGACAGGAATCATCCCCGAAGACAACTCATCAGACATGAAAGGGACTTTTCAGTGGGTGGGAGAGAGATGCTGATGAAGAGTGAGCTAATTATATCAGGTGGACACTTGAGATTGTGTTGGCATCTCTTGTCTGGAGGGGGGATGGGAGGATAGAGAGAGAGGGAAGCTGGCAAAATTGTCACAAAAGGAGAGACTGAAAGGGCTGACTCAATAGGGGGAGAGCAAGTGGGAGTACGGAGTAAGATGTAAGTAAACTTATATGTGACAGACTGATTGGATTTGTAAACGTTCACTTGAAGCTTAATAAAAGTTAATAAAAAAAAAATGTCATTGGAATTTGGATTGGAAGTGCTTTGTATGTATAGATGGCTTTTGGTAGGATAGACATTTTTACTATGTTAAGTCTTCCTATCCATGAGCAAGGTATATTTTTCCACTTATGTAGGTCCTTTTTAGTTTCTTGCACTAGTACTTTGTAGTTTTCTTTGTATAGGTCTTTTACATCTTTGGTAAGATTTATTTCTAAGTATTTTATCTTCTTGGGGGCTACTGTGAATGGTATTGATTTGGTGATTTCCTCTTTGATGTTCTTTTTGTTAATATAGACGAATCCTGGTGATTTTTGTATATTTATCTTGTAACCTGAAACTCTGCTGAACTCTTCTATTAGTTTCAGTAGTTTTCTGGAGGATTCCTTAGGGTTTTCTGTGTATAAGATCATGTCATCTGCAAGTAGAGATAATTTGACTTCTTCCTTGCCAATCCGGATGCGCTTTATTTCTTTGTCTAGCCTAATTGCTCTGGCTAGGACCTCCAGCACAATGTTGAATAAGAGGGTTGATAAAGGGCATCCTTGTCTGGTTCCCGTTCTCAAGGGAAATGCCTTCAGGCTCTTTCCATTTAGAGTGATGTTGGCTGTTCTCTTTGTATAAATGCCCTTTATTATGTTGAGGAATTTTCCTTCTATTCCTATTTTGCTGAGAGTTTTTATCATGAATGTGTGTTGGACTCTGTCAAATGCCTTTTCTGCATCAATTGATAAGATCATGTGGTTTTTGTCTTTTTTATTTATACGGTGGATTATATTAATTGTTTTTCTAATACTGAACCAACCTTGCATATAAAAAAAAAAAAAAAACCTTGCATACCTGTTATAAATCCCACTTGGTTGTGGTGGATTATTTTTTTGATATGTTGTTCAATTCTATTGGCTAGAATTTTGTTGAGAATTTTTGCATCTATGTTCATGAGGGTATAGGTCCGTAATTTTCTTTTTCTCTGGTGTCTTTACCTGGTTTTGGTATCAGGGAAATGGAGGCTTCATAGAATGAGTTAGGTAGTAGTCCATCATTTTCTCTGCTTTGAAATACCTTTAGTAGTAGTGGTGTTAACTCTTCTCTGAAAATTTGGTAGAACTCTGCAGTGAGGACGTCCGGACCAGGGCTTCTTTTTGTTGGGAGTGTTTTGATTACCTTTCAATCTCTTTTTTTGTTACGGGTCCATTTAGTTGTTCTACTTCTGATTGTGTTAGTTTAGGTAGGTAGTGTTTTTCTAGGAATTCATCCATTTCTTCTAGGTTAGCAAATTTGTTAGAGTACAATTTTTCCTAGTAATCTGATATGATTCTTTTAATATCAGTTGGGTCTGTTGTGATGTGGCCCTTCTAGTTTCTTATTCGGGTTATTTGTTTCCTTTCCTGTATTTCTTTAGTCCATCTGGCCAATGGTTTAGCAATTTTGTTAATTTTTTTCAAAGAACCAGCTTTTGGCTTTGTTAATTCTTTCAATTGTTTTTCTGTTCTCTAATTCATTTAGTTCAGCTCCAATTTTTATTGTTTGTTTTTTTCTGGCGACTAATGGATTCTTTTGTTGCTCACTTTCTATTTGTTCAAGTTGTAGGGACAGTTCTCTGATTTTGGCTCTTTCTTATTTATGTATGTGTGCCTTTATCGATATAAATTGACCTCTGAGCACTGCTTTTGCTGTGTCCCAGAGGTTTTGATAGGAAGTGTTTTCTTTCTCGTTGTGTTCTATGAATTTCCTTATTCCCTACTTAATATCTTCTATAACCCAGTCTTTCTGAGCAGGGTGTTGTTCAGTTTCCAAGTATTTGATTTCTTTTACATGATTTTTCTGTTATTGATTTCCACTTTTATGGCCTTGTGGTCTGAGAAGATGCCTTGTAATATTTCGATGTTTTTGAATCTGCAAAGGATTGTTTTATGACCTACTATGTGATCTATTTTAGAGAATGTCCTATGTGCGCTAGAAAAAAAAGTATACTTTGCAGCTCTTGGGTGGAGTGTTCTTTATAAGTCTGTGAGGTCAAGTTGGTTGATTGTAGCAGTTAGGTCTTCTGTGTCTCTATTGAGCTTCTTACCGGAAGTCGTGTCCTTCTCTGAAAGTGGTGTGTTGAAGTCTCCTACTATAATTGTGGAGGTGTCTATCTCACTTTTCAGTTCTGCTAAAGTTTGTTTTATGTATCTTGCAGCCCTGTCATTTGTGCGTAAATATTTAATATGGTTATATCTTCTTGGTAAATTGTCCCTTTAGTCATTATGTAGTTTCCTTCTTTATCGTTTGTGGTGGATTTAACTTTAAAGTCTGTTTTGTCAGAAATTGATAGATTGCTATTCCTTCTCTTTTTTGCTTGTTGTTTGCTTGGCATATTTTTTCCATCCTTTGAGTTTTAGTTTGTTTGTGTCTCTAAGTCTAAGGTGTGTCTCTTGTAGGCAGCATATAGACGGATCTTGTTTCTTTATCCAGTCTGAGACTCTCTGTCTCTTTATTGGTGCATTTAGTCCATTTACTTTCAGCATAATTATAGATAAGTATGTGTTTTTTTTTTTTTTATGTGTTTAGTGCTGTCATTTTGATGCCTTTTTGTGTGTGTTGTTGACAGTTTCATTTTTCCACTTACTTTTTTGTTCTGAGGTGTTTTTCTTTGTAAATTGTGTGTTGCTCATTTTCATAGTAGTTGAATTTATGTTTGCTGAGTCGTTTTCCTTTCTTTTCGAGTTATGCAATTGTTAGACCTCTTTGTGTTTACCTTTATATTAACCCCTATTTTTCTAAGAAAAAACCTAACTTGTATTGTCCTATATCGCCTTGTTTTCCTCTCCATATGGCAGTTCTATGCCTCCTGTATTTAGACCCTCTTTTTGATTATTGTCATCTTTTTCATATTGACTTCAATGATTCCCTGTTTTGAGCATTTTTTTCTTTTTAAAATTATTCTTATATTTGTTTTTGTGATTTCCCTATTTGAGTTGATATCAGGATGTTCTGTGACCTTGTGTTGTGTTGGTATCTGATATTATTGATTTTCTGACCAAAGAATTTCCTTTAGTATTTCTTGTAGCTTTGGTTTGGTTTTTGCAAATTCTCTAAGCTTGTGTTTATCTGTAAATGTTTTAATTTCACCTTCTTATTTGAGAGAGAGTTTTGCTGGATATATGATCCTTGGCTGGCAGTTTTTCTCCTTCAGTGCTCTATATATGTCACCCCATTGCCTTCTTGACTGCATGGTTTCTGCTGAGTAGTCTGAACTTATTGATCCTCCTTTGTAGGAGACCTTTCTTTTATCCCTGGCTGCTTTTAAAATTTTCTCTTTATTTTTGGTTTTGGCAAGTTTGATGATAATATGTCTTGGTGATTTTCTTTTTGGATCAATCTTATATGGGGTTCAATGAGCATCTTGGATAGATATCCTTTCTTCTTTCATGATGTCAGGGAAGTTTTCTGCCAACAGATCTTCAACTATTCTTTCTGTATTTTCTGTTATCCTTCCCTGTTCTGGAACTCCAATCACACGCAAGTTATTCTTCTTGATAGAGTCCCATGTGATTCTTAGGGTTTCTTCATTTTTTTTTTTTTAATTCTTTATCTGATTTTTCTTCAACTATATTGGTGTCAATTGCCTTATCCACCAACTCCCCCACTCTGCATTCCAATTGCTTGATTCTGCTCCCCTGACTTCCTATTGAGTTGTCTAATTCTGTAATTTTATTGTTAATCTTTTGGATTTCTGAATGCTGTCTCTCTATGGATTCTTGCAACTTCTTAATTTTTCCACTATGTTCTTGAATAATCTTTTTGAGTTCTTCAACTGCTTTATCAGTGTGTTCCTTGGCTTTTTCTGTAGATAGCCTTATTTCATTTCTGAGGTCATCCCTGATGTCTTGAAGCATTCGGTAAATTAGTTTTGTATATTCTGTATCTGGCAATTCCAGGATTGTATCTTCATTTGGGAAAGATTTTGATTCTTTAATTTGGGGAGTTGTAGAAGCAATCACGGTCTGCTTCTTTATGTGGTTTGATATTGACTGCTGTCTCTGAGGCATCTATAAGATAATGTAATGATTTATTTTATATTTGCTCACTGAGTCTTATCTTGTTTTGTTTTCTTTCAATATACGTAGATGGGCTACTAGATTGCACTGTCTTGATTGTTGTAGCCCTTGAATCACTTATGTCCTATTACCAGCTGGTTTGGGCTGTTACCAGATATATAAGCCTAAGAGTCCATTCACTATTCGTGAATAGAATCTGATTTTGGGTCACCAAGTTTGTGGTGCAGACTGTCACCTATCCACCTAGAGGAGTGGTGGTAATAGTTGTGTGCACCAGCTTCTGGTAGCAGCAGGGCGTCACACTCCAGGGGAGGCAGGATGCTGACAGGCTTCCCCCAAGTGCCAGTGAGGTAACTGTGTCTCTATTCCTAAAGCACTTTGGTGGGTGGGCTCTGCAGCTGTACCTTAGGCACCCAATGCATGTACCTCTACAGATTAGTAGGTGTCACCATCCTCAAACCCCTATGGCAGGAGGCTAGGTGGTCAGGGGGGAGCTTCAGCCCTGACTTCCCCATTGTGGGTCAGTGGGGCTCTGTTTTATCTGCAGGGATATCGGAGCTGGGAAACCTGTCTTTCCAGTAATCTGCTAAAACAATTACAGTCAGATCCCCATGAGAATCACCTTTGCATGATAATAGCCACCTTGTTCCCTGTAGGGATGAAAACCCAAGACTATGGATCTCATATGCTTGGTTGGAGCTGGTTTTGTATTTTTAGTCCAATTTCAGGAAGTCAGAGAAGTATTTTTGGTCCCTGGGTTTTTTGTAGCTGTTTCTCTCAGGCCAGGAGAATGGGTTAGGAAAAGACAAAAAAAAAAAAAAAACTCAGAACACTTCACTTTCTGTCCCAGGAAATTCCAATGTTAATGAAGCCGCCTGGGAAGGGAGGGGAGGGATCAGATAGATAGGAGAGAGTAGCACCCCGGAATATAGACAAAGTTACTTATCTTGCTTGGTGGTGACTGTTTTATCCAAGATTCCCAAGGGGTGTGTAGCCTGTGTGCTCTGGCTGGGTCGAGATTGCCCCCATGAGTCAGGCCCCCATCCTGTGCTTGTGCTTTCTCAGAAGCCGTGGTTAGTTCCTCTGCTCCCAGTCCAAGGCCCAGCGCCAAGGTTCCCGACCTGGGACACTGCAATCCGTTCTCCAAAACCAGTCACTGCCTCCTGGTGACTTCTCCTCCTTTCAGCCGCGTTGCTGCACTGCCTGCGTGCACTGGCTGGGCTTCCCCCGGTGTCAATTCTGGGGGCTAGGGCTGCGTCCCATGTTTGTGCCGTCTCAGGAAGCTGTGCTCAGCTCCCCTTTGCCCAGTTCAAAGCCCGGCACCAAGGTTTTCTGACTGGGACACTGGCTCCAGGCTCCGAAAATAGCCGCTGCTTCCCCATGGTTGCTCCTTCTCAATCTGTGTCACTCAGGTCAACTCTTTAGATCTGTGTTTGACGGTCAGGGTTCGTAGATTGTCATGTATGTGATCAATTCACTTGTAGTTCCGAGTGTTTGTTGCAAGAGGGATCCGAGGTAGCTTCTACCTAGTCAGCCATCTTGGCCCCACCTCCACAGCTAAATTTTTGAGAAATAAAATTCTGTAGGAATTACAATTCAATTGGAATCATGAAGAATTTTTTTTTCCCAGTGTAACAGTAAGTATCGGGTGAATTGAATATGTTTCCAAAACTAAAAATACTTCTAAATATTTGGTTTAAAATAGTAAGGCATTTCAGTTTGTAAATTGAAACAAATAATAAAATGAATTTTTTTTGATATTGTTACAGAGTCTTCCATAAGTTGGCAACTATTTTTTTCAAATTTAAATTTATCTCTGGAATTCTCGCTGTAGAAAACTCTTGTTTTGTTCAAAATATTTAATGTATTCAAATAAATAAAACAGCCTAAAAATGCCTTGAATTTCAAATTTAATTTATTGCTTACATTGATTCCGTGGCTTGTATGTCCCCTCTTTTAATTAAACCTTACATTTCCCTTCACAGCTCAAGTCAATCCCTGACGTTTCTCCTTAATAACTTATTCAACCCGTATTACACTTTTCTCTTCAATTAGATTCTTTCCTAGATATAACTTCATGTAGAGGACTTATTTTTACAATAGATTGTAAAACACCACAAAAAATAGATCACTGTTTTTGCATTTCATTATTCATCTAGACAGAATACTTCTTCAAATAAGCATATATTAATGTTTGTTTTAATTTGTTTTAGATAACATTAATTTAGAATTTTTATGAAACCTAAATTATGTGTATAGTATTAAGTGTAAATAATTGTCTTCATGAATTTTCAACATTTTGCATATGTATGTATGTGTAAGAGAACAACACATGCCATTTTCCGTGAGGAAAACAATGTAGAATCATACTGGGTGCAAAGACATCACTGCTTAAAAAAACAAAACAAAACAAAAAAAATTAACTGGAAATGAATCATTTTCTATAAATTTCAAAATGAAAATATGTTTATATATTTTCTTTTATAAAGATAATATAATCTTGTTTAATAATTCAAGCAATGTTGAAAAGCATAAAACATTTTGGGATTTTTTTTTTCATGTTTTCAATTATTCAATCACTGTGTCTTCCTATAAATGCATAAATGAGAGCAGATGTACTTTTATGGTTGTGCACCTAGACACAATTGTGTAGATCTGAGAACTTTCTGGAACACCTCTTCTCATTTAGAAATGTGTCTGTCTCTGATATACTTTTATTTCATAGAATAAAGACAGCACTGAGAGCCAGTCAGTTACATCAGCTAGCCACATCAGCTTACTTACCATGTAATTAGAATTGGATTTCATGCCTTCTTGTTGTTCACCGCCGTTGTCGAGTCGATTCCAACTCATGAAGACCTCATGTATGTAGAGTAGAACGCTTCCATAGGATTTTCAAGACTGTGACCTTTTGGTAGCAGAGTACCAACCTGTCTTCCAAGGTGACCCTGGGTGTGTTTGAAATGCCAAAGTTTTGGCTAGGATTGAGCACTTAACTGGTTTTGCCACCCTGATACTCCTAGATTACATGCCTTAACTGTTTTTAAATATTTCTAATATGTAAAAAAGAAAAAAGTTTTTTATTTTTAAATAAGATATCGGTAATTAATATATTGAATGTTTTTAATATATATATAAATGTATTTATAAACTATATTAGAGAGAGAGCCCTGGTGGTATAGTGGTTGAGTGCTTGGCTGTAAACTAATAGGTCAGCAGTTCAAGCCCACCAGCCCTACCACAGGAGAAAGATGTGGCAGGCTGCTTCCATAAAGGCTACAGCCTTGGAAAACCCTATGGGGCAGTTCTACTCTGTCCTATAGGGTCACTATGAGGTGGAATCAAATCAACAGTAATGGGTTTGGAATATATATATATATATATATATCAAAAAAAAAAAATTGCCGTCAAGTCGATTCCACCTCATAGTGACCCTATAGGACAGGGTAGAACTGCTCCAAAGGGTTTCCAAAGAGCATCTTGTGGATTTGAACTGCCAGTCTTTGGTTAGCAACCAAGCTCTTAAATATTGTACTACGAGGTGCCCATAAATATAATTTTTATTAATGCTTCATAAATCTTTCTTAAATGTATCTTCCTTGGTTGATTTAATCAATTCCCAACTTTTGGCTCTAGATTTTTTTCATATGAGAATTCCTATGTTAAACATTTTTATAACTCCTCTGAGGATATTTGAGTCATTATCTCCTTGAGGTAAATTTTAACAAGTAAAGATATTGGGTTAAATAAATTTCGATATTTTAAGAATGTGCTTCAAAAGAGTAGTTTCAGTTTACACTGCTGCTAAAATTGGATACTTGACTCCATTCACATCACTAAGGTCAACTCTGCTCTGAGGACACAGCTCTTCCCCAGTTTTTTAGTACATTCCAACCTGAGACTCATCTTCTGGCACTATATCAGACAATATTCCACTGCTGTTCAAAAGGTTTTCACTGGCTAATTCTTTTTAGAAGTAGACCACTGGGTCCTTTTTCCTACTCTGTCTTAGTCTGGAACCTCAGCTGAAACCTGTCTGCCATGGGTGACCCTTCTGTTATTTGAATACTGGTGGCATAGCTTCCAGATCACAGCAACAGGCAAGCCCCGCAGTACAACAAACTGACAGATGCATGAGGAAACCAAGTAGAGTCTACCTTATTGACTTGGATGGAGTCAAGCTTCCAGGACCTTCATTTCCTCATGTGGCACAACTCAAAATAAGAACATCTGCAAACATCCATTAATAATCAGAATGTGGAATGTACTAAATATGAATCTAGGAAAATTGGAAATCATCAGAAATGAAATGAGATGCATAAATACTTATATCCTAGGAATCAGTGACCTGAAATGGACTGGTATTGGCCATTTTGATTCAGACAATCATATGGTCTACTATGCTGGAATTACAACTTGAAGAGGAATGGCATTGCATTCATTGTCAAAAAGAACATTTCAAGATCTATCCTGAAGTACAACTCTGTCCAGTGATAGGAAAATATCCACATGTGTACAAGGAAGACCAGTTAATTCCACTATTCTTCCAGTTTATGCACCAACCACTAAAGCCAAAGGTGAAGAAATTGAAGATTTTTACCAACTTCTGCAGTCTAAAATTGATTGCATATGCACTCAGGATGCATTGATAATTACTGGTGGTTGGAATGCAAAAGTTGGAAACAAGGAAGAAAGATCCATAGTTGGAAAATATGGATTTGGTGATAGAACAATGCTGGAGATCGCATGATAGAATTTTTCAAGACCAACGACTTCTTCATTGCAAATACCTTTTCCGCTAACGTAAATGGTAACTGTACACATGGCTCTCACCAGATGGAATACAGAGGAGTCAAACTGACTATATCTGTGGTAAGAGACAAGGGAAAAGCTCAATATCATCACTCAGAACAAGGCCAGGGGCCAGCTGAGGAACAGAGCCAAAGTATGACGTTGAGTATATTCCACCTGATTTTAGAGAGCATCTCAAGAATAGATTTGACCAGTTGAACACTAATGATTAAAGAAAAGATAAGTTGTGGAACGATATGAAGGATGTCATACGTGAAGAAAGCAAGAGGTCACTGAAAAGACAGGAAAGAAAGAAAAGACCAAAATGGATATCAGAAGAGAGTTGGAAACTTTTTCTTCAACGTGAAGTAGCTAAAGCAAAAGGTGAAAGTGATGAAGTAAAAGAGCTGAATGAAAATTTTCAATGGGTGGCTCGAGAAGACAAAGGAAAGTATTATAATGACATGTGCAAAGACCTGGAGATAGAAAACCAAAAGGGAAGCACATGCCTGGCATTTCTTAAGCTTAAAGAACTGAAGAAGAAATTCAAGCCTCAAGTTGCAATAGTGAAGGATTCTATCAGAACAATATCAAATAGCACAGGAGGCATCAAAAAAAAAAAAAAAATGGAAGAAATACACTAAGTCACTGTACCAAAAAGAATTGGTGGACATTCAACCATTTCAGCAGGAGCATATGATCAGGAACTGACGGTACTGATAGAAGAAATACAAGCCGCACTGAAGGCATTGGCAAAAAAACAAGGCTCTGGGAATTGACAGAATACCTAATGAGATGTTTCAGCAAATGGATGAAGCACTGAAAGTGCTCACTCATCTAAACCAAGAAATTTGGAAGACAGTTACCTGGTCAACTAACTGAAAGAGATCCATATTTATGCCTATTCCCAAGAAAGGTGATTCAAATACAGAAATTATGGACCAGTATAATTGATATCCACACAAGTAAAATTTTGCTGAAGATTATTCAAAAGCAGCTCCAGCAGTATATGGACTGCCAGAAATTCAGCCGAATTCAAGAGAGGATGTGGAACCAGGGATATCATTGCTGATGTCAGATGGATCCTGAATGAAGGTAGAGAATACCAGAAGGATATATACCTGTGTTTTATTGACTATGCAAAGGCATTCAATTGTATGGATCATAACAAATTATGGATAATATTGCAAAGAATGGGAATTCCAGAAGATGTAATTGTGCTCATGAGGAACCTGTACATAGATAAAGAGGCGGTCGTTCAAACAAGACCAGGGGACGCTGCGTGGTTTAAAGTCAGGAAACGTGTGCTTCAGGGTTATATCCTTTCACCATACATGTTCAATCCATTTGCTGAGTAAATAATCTGAGAAGCTGGACTATATGAAGAAGCACAGGGCATCAGGATTGGGGGAAGACTTATTAACAACCTGCATTATGCAGATGACACAACCTTGGTTGCTGAAAGTGAAGAGGACTTGAAGCACTTACTGATGAAGATCAAAGACCACAGCCTTCAGAACAGATTACACCTCAACATAAAGAAAACAAAAATCCTCACAACTGGACCAATAAGCAACATCATGATAAAGGGACAAAAGATTGAAGTTGTCAAGGATTTCAGTTTACTTAGATCTACAATCGACCCCCATGGAAGCAGCAGCCAAGAAATCAAAAGACGCATAGCACTGGGAAAATGTGCTGCAAAAGATTCTTTAAAGCGTTAGAAAGCAAAGATGTCACTTTAAGGATTAAGGTGCGCCTGACTCAGACTATGGTGTTTTTAATTGCCTCATATGCATGCAAATGCTGGATAATGAATAAGGAAGATTGAAGAAGAATTGATGCCTTTGAATTGTGGTGTTGTCGAGGAATATTGAACATGCAATAGACTGCGAAAAGAATGAACAAATCTATCTTGGAAGATGTACAACTAGAACGCTCCTTAGAAGTAGGGATGTCAAGACTACATCTTATGTACTTTGGACATGTTACCAGGAGTGATCAGTCCCTGGAGAAGCACATCATGCTTAGTAGAGTGTCAGTGAAAAGAGGAAGACCCACAACAAAATGGATTGACACAGTGGCTGCAACAAGGGGCTCAAGCATAACTGGGGTTTTCAGGATGGCACAGGACCCCCATGGAAGCAGTGTTTCATTCTGTTGTACATAGGGTCACAATGACTCAGAACCTCATGAGTGTGGTGGTGTTCTAAAAAGTTCTGAAAGGAGTAAGTTGGAGTACATCCTAAATTAAAATCTCAATAAAATAGAACATTTTAGGACCAAAAAAAAAAAAAATCCCCAATAGATTAGTCAGACATGAGTTTCCAAAAACATTTATGTTGATTGAAACTGCTGTTGTTTTTATGTGCCTCTGAGTTGCTTCAGACTCATAGAGACCCCATGTATAAGAGAACAAAACATTGCCTGGTCCTGCACCATCCTCGCAATCATTGTTATGTTTGAGCCAATCATTGCAGCCGCTGTGTCAATCCATCTCGTTGAGGGTCTTCCTCTTTTTCACTTACCTTCTATTTTACTTTACCAAGAATGATGTTCTTCTCCAGGTTTTGGTCCCTCTTGATAATATGTTCAAAGTGAGCAAGGCAAAGCCTCACCATCCTCCCGACTAAGAAGCATTCTGGCTGTATTTCTTCTAAGATTTGTTTATACTTCCGGAAATCCATGGTATATTCAATATTCTTTGCCAACACCATGAATAAAAATTAAGTGCCTTTTATCCTTGTTAGCTGCCTTCAAGTATATTCCCAACTCATACTGACCACATGCAAGATGGGATCAGACTATTCTAATCCGTGGAGTTTTTGTTAGCTGATTTTCAGAAACAGATCTCCAGGTCTTTCTTCCTAGTTCATCTGAGACTGGAAGCTCCACTAAAACCCATTCAGCATCATAGAAATATGCAAGCCTTCACTGACAGACAAGTGTTGGCTGCCACAAAGTGCATTAGCCGAGAATCAAGCCCAGCTTTCCCAAGGCAAGAATCCTACCACTGAACCATTACTGCCCCCTCTTATTATCCTTACTTAGCAGCTTTCGTTTATTTATCTATTTGTTGTGCTTTAGGTGAAAGTTTACAGTTCAAGTTAGTTTCTCTTACAAAAATTTATACACACATTTTTATGTGGCCCTATTTTCTCTCTCTGTAATGTGACAGCACACTCCTCCTATCCACCCTGTATTTCCTGTGTCCATTCAAACAGCTCCTATCCCTTTCTGCCTTCTCATCTCACCTCCGGATAGGAGCTGCCCATTTAGTCTCACGTATCTGCTTGAGCAAAGAAGCACATTCTTCACAAGTATCATTTCATGTCTTATAGTTCAGTAGACTTTGAAGAATTGGCTTTGGGAATAGTTTTAGTTTTGGGCTAACAGGTTTTAGTTTGGGGCCATGTCTTCTGTGGTCCTTCCAGTCTGAGTCAGACCATTAAGTCTAGCCTTTTTACTAGAATTTGAGTTCTGCACCCCACTTTTCTCCTGCTCCATCAGGGACTCTGTTGTGTTCCCTGTCAGGGCAGCCATTGGTAGTAGCCGGGCACCATCTAGTTCTTCTGGTCTCAGGCAGACTGAGTCTCTGGTTTATGTGGCCCTTTCTGTCTCTTGGGCTCATATTTCGCTTATGTCTTTGATGTTCTTCATTTTCCTTTGCTACAGGTGGGTTGAGACCAATTGATGCATCTTAGATGGCCGCTTGCTAGCTTTTAAGACCCCAGATCCCACTCACCAAAGTGAGATGCGGAACATTTTCTTAATAAACTTTGTTATGCCGGTTGACCTAGATACCCCCCAAAACATGGTCCCCAGACCCCTGCCCCTGCTACTTTGTCCCTTGAAGTGCTTGGTTGCATTCAGGAAACTTCTTAGCTTTTGGTTTAGTCCAGTTGTGTTGACTTCCTCTATATTGTGTGTTGTCCTTCCCTTCACCTAGCTTTTATTTTTAATTTTTAATCTTGTGTAGAGTTGAGATGTTTTTCTTTTTTTCTTCTTTTATCATATTGGTGCCAGTCGTGGTGGTAGATGAGTTTCTGAAAATTAGCTTTGCCGTTCATTCAAACCCTAGAAGCCTTTTCCAGACATTGGTTTATTATATGTATGGTTCTTGGATTTTTCCAGAAGTTAAATGCCTTTGCTGCAAATATGTTCTGTATAGGAATTGTGAGAGGTGCATGGTGAGAAGGGGTGAGTTGGAGGGAGAGGAGCAGGGTGGGAAATGTGGAAAGGTCTATTGGGGGAACCTGACTAACTAAGCAGTTCTAAATGTAGTCCTGTAATTTATGCTCCAAATATTGTCCCACCCATCAGTCTGCATCTGTGGACTCAGAGCCAGGAGTACCTCCTGAGTTTCATCACAAAGGGTCATTCTTTCCAATATTTTGATTACGACTTGTACTATTTTTTATACCAATTTAATTTCCTTTTATCTTTCTAGAAGTTTCATAGTTAATTTGATTCCATATTTTTCTTTTTTGTGTTTTCTGGTATAGTTATGGTTGCTTTTATAAAAGTACATTCCTCTCTTATCAAAAATAACATGAAAGAGAGAGGAGATGTGTATGGTTAGTCCACTTGATGGAAATAGAAACCTAGTTCTTGTCCACACCATGCTGTTAAGTGTATCTATATGCAAATAGCCAGATTTCTACAAACAGAATTTGTAGCAAAACATGTACAGTTCAAGAGGCAGAGAAGTATTGAACTGAAAAAAATATATATTAAGAGCATTAAATTGTCATGTTTCAAAGTTGAAATTCTGTGATAAAAAGGCTGCTACTGAAATTATTAAACTATTATAGTTTAATTTCTGTTTGATGGTATTTAAACCTGTTGAACAACTCGTGATATCAGATGGAACACTGAATCTTTTTTTGTAAATTTAAAGTATTCAAAATGTTAAGTCAAATATACTTCATGGCATTTTACTAACTAAAGCATGTGTTGTAATAGTAAATATCTAAATGGTCATGCATATCAAAGGAAATAAATTAATCTTAATGTTCTCAGACAAGCAATGGGAAAAGAATTCATCAACATCAAGATGGATACATTTAAGGTTACCATTTAAGAGGTGCTTATTATTTTTTTTCAAGGTTAAGAGCTCAATACCTCAGAAAAACCTAAGAAATTTACTTAAAATTACACCATTAATTAGTGGCGCAGTGGTTAAGAACTCGGCTGCTAACCAAAAGGTTGGCAGTTCAAATCCAGCAGGTGCTCCTTGGAAACCCACTGGGGCAGTTCTAATTTGTGCTATAGGGTTGCTATGAGTCAAATTGACTCAATGGCAACGAGTTTGGTTTGGTTTGTTTTTTTTTTATACATCCAGATGATGATATATGTCAAATATTAAGAGAGGTAGCCAAAGCTCATGTAAGTGGCTTTTTTTTCACTCTTTTTTTTTAACATTAAATTTAAATAAATCAGAGACACTACTTCATTGAAATAGATTTCAAAAACCTGAAAAATACACGTGATAAAGCTTTGTCCTAATAACAGCAGGTCATAACCACAAAAGGCCAGCTTGTTTATCAGAATCTGAAAAGCTTAGAACAATAGGGAAAAACTACATCAAAGAAGTGGAACATAATGCTCTAACCCATTCACTAGACAGTGGATGAGCATACACAATTTGCCCCAGGAAACAAGGATCTACCCGGTACCATAAAAAGCCCACATGACAAATAAACGACCATCATATGACAAAACCAGGACCCCTGAGCCAAGAGAACAAACTATTAGAAAAGAAAAACAAGAAAAGGTCACCCAGTCATGACCTTAGTTCTTTGTCTTTACTTTAAACTATCATAGTCTGTAATTTATTCACACTGAATCAGTACCTGTCAAAATAGTATAAAAAGCACTCATAGATTGTACTACTTTGAATTTTGGACTGTATATAGCCTGAGTGATTGCAGCTAATTTTCCATTTTGGTTTCTAATGTATCACAATAAAAATCTTTTTTGCAGAAGGCTTTGGTGAGTTGTTCTCTATAATGTATGTAACCCGATTGATAATTATTATCATTAGCATATTTTTTTCTAATAAACACTAAAAGACTCATCAAACACTATAGTTCAAAAAGTTTAAATATCAATGTTTTTGTAATTTACTTAAAAATAACCACTATTTCCTTTGGCAAAACCAAATGGGAGGAGAATGGAAATGCCTTTTTCTTGCAAAACAATCAGTTTGTGATTGATTATGCCTGTCCATACACATGTCTGATGGATTTAAAAGTGATTGTATCTCTAATTGCAAATCCAATACCTGATTAATGTTGTTCTGAATTTGGTGACCTTTTCAAATGGAAAAGTTATTTCACATCAATCCCCCCATCATCAGAATGTCCATTTTCATTCATTTGGATATGTGCTGCTATTGGCTATTTGCCATTATTCCTTAACAACTGGGCCTTAAACTATTAAATTGCTTTTATATCAGCACAAAGAAATGCAGATGAAGCCTTGCAGACTCCTCTGATTCACAATATTCATTACAAGTGGAATGTTCTTTTGGAAGAAAGACTTTTGGAGTAGAGCATTCTATAGCAGGTTCTGGTCCATGCTGAGCTACAAAATCCCCTAGTCCTTTCCCTTAGATTAGATTCTGACTCATAGCAACCCCACAGCACGGAGAAGAATTGCCCCATAGGGTTTCCAAAACTACAAATCTTTATCAAAGGAAACTGCCACATCTTTCTCCTGTAGAGAAGCTGGCGTGTTCGAACCACCAACCTTTCAGTTAGCAGCCAAGTGCTTTAACCCTGCACTGTGAATAAAATAAAGATAACTTTGTAGCTGAATTATGACGTGCACACAATAGGAATTCATTAACAAACACGTGTGGACAACTACAATACTGAGATTTTATGCAGCCATGCAAATTTATGCAGTAGGGTCAGAATAACAAAGCTAAATTATACAGGTAGACTACTCAACTACAATGAGTAATAAACAATTTCAAGCATTTAGGTTGTTTGTAAGTAAATGTTATGCAAATATGCTTGAATCAAGAATTAAAAGCTAAGCAAACATGCTAAACTTTCAAATAACTGCTAACATAAATGTTAATCTGACACAAATACTCTTTTGTTATTTATTTTACTTGTCAGACATTCTGTGACCTATGTTAAGTAGAAATCACTAGTGTGCTCAAATATTACACAAATAGAATAAATCTACATAAATTTAGTACAAAATTTTAATTAGGTTAAAAAAAAGGGTAGCTGTATATTCCACTTATTAAAATTATGTTTTTCTTTCAAAATTTTATCTTTTATAGCTCTATTGAGTTATAACTGATGTACAATAAATTGCATACATACAAAGTCTTAGAGTGGATAAGTTTTAACATATCTATACATCCATGAAACCATCTTAAAAATGGTAAAGATCATGAAGGCAGGGCCAAGATGGCTGACTAGGTAGATGCTACCTCGGATCCCTCTTGCAACAAAGACTCGGAAAAACAAGTGAATCGATCACATACATGACAATCTACGAACTCTGTCCAACAAACACAGATTTAAAGAGTTGACCTGAGTGACAGAGACTGAGAACAAACAACCACAGAGAAGCAGCGACTATTTTCAGAGCCTGGAGCCAGCGTCCCAGTCAGGAAACCTTGGCGCCAGGCTTTGGACTGGGTGCAGGGGAGCTGAGCACGGCATCCTGTGATGGCACAAACACGGGGCGCAGCCCTAGCCCCCTGAACTGACCTCGGGGGAAGCCCAGCCAGTGCACGCAGGCAGTGCAGAGATGCGGCTGACAGGAGGAGAAGTCACCGGGAGGCAGTGACTGGTTTTGGAGCCAGGAGTGCAGCGTCCCAGCCGGGGAACCTTGGCACTGGCCTTTGGACTGGGAGTGGAGGAACTAACCACGGCTTCTGAGACAACGCAAGCACGGGACGCAGGCCTGACCATCGGGGACAATCTCTACCCAGCCAGCGCACACAGTCGCCGTGCCCCTCAGGAATCTCAGATAAAATAGTCATCCCAAGCAAGATATGTAACTTTGTCTATATTCTGGGGTGCTACTCTCTCCTGTTTATCTGAACCCTCCCCTCCCCTTCCCAGGCAGCTTCATTAACATTGGAATTTCCTGAGCCAGCTTCATTAACATTGGAGAACTGCTCTGCAGTTTTTCTTTTCCTTTTTTTTTTTTTGGTCTTTTCCTAACCCATTCTTCTGGCCTGAGAGAAGCAACTACAAAAAACCCAGGGACCAAAAATCCTTCCCTAACTGGACTAAAAACACAGAACCAGCTCCAGCCAAGCATACGTGATCCACAGTCTTGGGCTTTCATCCCTACAGGGAACAAGGTGGCTATTATAATGCAAAGGCCTTTTCTGATAGGGATCTGACTGCAATTGTTTTAGCGGATTACTGGAAAGACAAGTTTCCCGGATCTGATATCTCTGTGTATTTAACAGAGTCCTCACTGACCCACAACAGGGAACTGAGGGCTGAAGCTCCCCCCAGACCACCTAGCCTCCTGCCTTAGAGGTCTAAGGAGGGTGACACCTACCAATCTGTAGAGGTACTTGCATTGGGGGCCTAAGGTCTGGTGCACACAACTATCACTACTACTTCTCTAGGTGGACCCAAAATCAGATTCTACTCAAGAATAGTGAATGGACTCAGGCTTATATATCTGGTAACAGCCCAAACCAGCTGGTAATAGGACATAAGTGAGTCAAGGGCTACAACAATCAAGACAGCTCAGTCTAGTAGCCCATCTATGTATATTGAAAGAAAACAAAACAAGATAAGACTCAGTGAGCAAATATAGAATAAATCACTACGATATTGTAGTGATGGCTCGGAGACAGGAGTCGATATCAAACCACATAAAGAAGCAGACCATGACTGCTTCTACAACTCCCCAAATTAAAGAATCAAAATCTTTCCCAAATGAAGATACAATCCTGGAATTGCCAGATACAGAATATACAAAACTAATTTACTGAATGCTTCAAGACATCAGGGATGACCTCAGAAATGAAATAAGGCAATCTACAGAAAAAGCCAAGGAACACACTGATAAAGCAGTTGAAGAACTCAAAAAGATTATTCAAGAACATAGTGGAAAAATTAAGAAGTTGCAAGAATCCATAGAGAGACAGCATTCAGAAATCCAAAAGATTAACAATAAAATTACAGAATTAGACAACTCAATAGGAAGTCAGAGGAGCAGAATCGACCAATTAAAATGCAGAGTGGGAAATCTGGAGGACCAGGGAATTAACACCAATATAGCTGAAAAAAAATCAGATAAAAGAATTAAAAAAAATGAAGAAACCCTAAGAATCATGTGGGACTCTTATCAAGAAGAATAACTTGCGTGTGATTGGAGTCCCAGAACAGGGAGGATAACAGAAAACACAGAGAGAATAGTTGAAGATCTGTTGACAGAAAACTTCCCTGACATCATGAAAGATGAAAGGATATCTATCCAAGATGTTCATCGAACCCATTTAAGATTGATCCAAAAAGAAAATCACCAAGACATGTTATCATCAAACTTGCCAAAACCAAAGATAAAGAGAAAATTTTAAAAGCAGCCAGGGATAAAAGAAAGGTCTCCTACAATGGAGAATCAATAAGTTCAGACTACTCAGCAGAAACCATGCAGTCAAGAAGGCAATGGGATGACATATACAGAGCACTGAAGGAGAAAAACTGCCAGCCAAGGATCATATATCCAGCAAAACTCTCTCTGAAATATGAAGGTGAAATTAAGACATTTACAGATAAACACAAGCTTAGAGAATTTGCAAAAACCAAACCAAAAAAAAGCTACAAGAAATATTAAAGGAAATTGTTTGGTCAGAAAACCAATATCAGATACCAGCACGACACAAGGTCACAGAACAGAGCATCCTGATATCAACTCAAATAGGGAAATCACAAAAACAAATTAAGATTAATTAAAAAAAAAATGGTAAAGATCATGCCCATAACTCCCAAAAGTTTCCTTACGTCCTTAAAAAAAAAAAAAAAAACTTTCCTTCTGAAATTACCCCATCTCCCTATCTCCAGCATATCTTCCGCAGACAACTCTAGTCTGCTTAATGTCACTAAGATTAATTTGCATTTTCTGGAATTTTATAAACTTAAAGAAAACAAAAATCCTCACAACTGGACCAATAAACAACATCATGGTAAATGGAGAAGTTGTCAAGGATTTGATTTTGCTTGGATCCACAATCAATGTCCATGAAAGCAGCGGTCAAGAAATCAAACAACGTATTACATTGAGAAACTGTGCTGCAAAAGACCCCTTTTAAAGTATTAATAAGCAAAGATGTCACTTTGAGGTCTAAGGTGCACCTGATCCAAGCCAGGAGATTTTCAGTCACCTCATACGCGTGTGGAAGCTGGAAAATGAGTAAGGAAGACTGAAAAAAATAAAATGATGCCTTTGAATTATGGTGTTGGGGAAGAATATTGAATATACCATGGATTACCAGAAGAATGAACAAGCCTGTCTTGGAAGAAGTACAACCAGAGTGCCCCTTGGAAGCACAGATGGCGGGGCTTTGTCTCAAGTATTTTGGACATGTTATCAGGAGAGAGCAATCTCTGGAGAAGGACGTCACGCTTGGTAAAGTGGAGGGTCTGTGAAGAAGAGGAAGGCCCTCGAGATGAATTGATACAGTGGATGCAACAATGGATCCAAAGGACCCCGGGCAGTGTTTCCTTCTGTTGTACATAGGGTTGCGGTAAGTCTGAATGGCAAAGGACCAGGCAGTGTTTTCTTCTGTCGTACATAGGGTTGCTATGAGTCAGAACCAACTCGATGGCACTTGACAATAACAAAAACAACAGGATTTTAGATAAATAGAATTAAGTGTTAGGTACATTTTTTGTCTCCCCCCCAACAACGTAATTACTGTGAGATATAAAAAGAAAAAAAAATGTTGCAGGCATTGTTTCTTTTTATAGATGAGTAGTATTCCATTGTATAAATTTATTACAATTTGTTTATTCTTTGACCTGCCGATGGATGTTTTGGAACCCTTCCGGTTTTACAAAGAAATATGCTATGAACATCTGTGTACAAGTCTTTCCATGGACATACATATTATTATTTCTGTCTGGTAAATACCTAGGACTCAAGTGGCTGGGTAACTTCTTAGGAAAATGCTGTAATGTTTTCCAAGTTGGTTGTAACATTTTACACACCCACCATCAATATATGTCTTTCAGCAAGTCCAAGGGATGTGCTAGAGATAACTCACTGGAGTTTTAATTTCCGTTTCCTCAAGGACTAATGATATTGAGAACTTTTTCATATTCTGTTTTGCCAGCTTCATATATTTTTGGTGAGGCGTCTGGTCAAATCTTTTGCTCATTTTTAATGGATTGCTAATTTTCTTACAATTGGGTTTCAGTATTCTCTATTCTGGAAACAAGTCCTTTTTCAAACATATAATTTGCAAATATTTTTCTTTAGCTTCGACTTAACTTTTCTCTTAACAATGTATTTCAAGGAGCAAATGTTTTTAATTTTGATAATTTATCAATTTGTTCTTTTAAGGATCATACTTTTGGTGTCATGTCAAAGAAATCTTTTGCTAATACGAGGTGTCAATCATTTTCTTCTTTATGTTCTAGAAATTTTAAACGTTTAGGTTTTACATTTACACCTATGATCCACATTCAGTTCATGGTGTGTGTGTTTATGCGTGAGATGCAAAGTTTGAAGTTTAGTTTTTACATATGAATATATAGCTGTTTCAGAGCCACTTGTTTAAAAGGCTGTTATTTCTTCATTGAGTTGTTTTTGCGCCTTTGTCAAAATTCAGTTTTCCATGCATGTTTGTTTTTGGAAACACTATTTATTCCATTAATCTGTTTGCCTGTCTTTATGCCAATACCACATCATCTTGATCATTGTTGCTTTAAAATAATACTTGAAATCAGATACTGTTAATCCTCCAAATTTATTTTTTAATTTTAAAATTATTTCTTTCCATTTTTTAATCAATTTATGAATCAGTGTGTTGGTTTCTAACAAAAAAATTCTGGTGAGATTTTGATTGGGATTTCATTGAATCTATAGATCGATTTCAGTATAACTGCTATCTAAAACTATTGACTTTTTGTTTCTATGACGATGATGTACCTCTCCATTGTCTGGATATTCTTTAACTTCTCTTAGAAGTGTTGTTGTTGCTGTTTTCATTGGATAGACCTTGCACATTTCTTGTCAGATTTATTCATATTTTTATATTAATGTTAATGGTATTTCTTGTTTTTGTTTCAATTTCCAATTGTTCATTGCTAGCATATAGAAATGGAATTGATTTTTATATTTTTTAATTATGCAATATTTCTAAACTCACTTATTACAGTAAATTTTTTTGTAGATTCCATCATATTTTCTAAGTAGGTGATTGTGTTGTCTATGAATAAAGACAGTTTTACTTCATTCTTTCCAATTAGGTTAAAAAAAAAACATTGCCATCGAGTCGATTCTGACTCATAGCGACCCTACAGGAAAGAGTAGAACTGCCCCATAGAGTATCCAAGGAGCACCTGGTGGGTTTGAACTGCTGACCTCTTGGGTAGCAGCCATAGCACCTAACCACTACGCCACCAGGGTTTCCCCAATTAGGTTAGCACTGATTTTTTTCTTGACTGACTCCAGTACAATGTTGAATAGAAGTGGTCCGAGTGGCCATTCTTACTATGTTGTAATCCAGTTTGGATGGAAAACATAGTCTTGTTATGTTTTTCATAGGTTTCCTTTGTCAGTTTAAGGTAGTTCTGTTATATTTCTAGTATGCTGAGAGTTTTTTTTTTTTTAGCTAGGAAAATATGTTGGAATTTATCAAATGTTTTTAGCTTTTCTATTGAGATAATCTTTTTTTTTTTCTTTTTTAGATACAATTAGACTTGAATTTTAATTCAATTTGACATTCCTCACTTGGTCATGATATCCTTCATATATTTTTTTCCATTTGGATTCTTATAATTTTTACATCTAAAAAAATGAGGAATATTAATCTATAGTGTTTTTGTGTTTGTTATACTTTGTTTGCTTGGTTTTGTTTTGCTTGTTCCTTTGTGTTCCCTGTGTAATGTCCTTATCTGCAGAATGTTGGCCTCATAGAATGAATTGGGAAACATTCTTTCACACTTAGTATTTTGGAAGTGTTTTTGCATAGTTAATATTATTTATTTTATATATGCTTTGTAGAATTCACCCATAAAGCCATAGATCTGCCCATGAAATATTCTTTGTGTCAATGTTTTATTACAAATTTAATTCCTTCAATAGACATAGGGCTACTCAGATTATCTATTCTTCTTGCCCCCACGTGTCTGTCAGTTTGCCATACTGTGGGGGCTTGTGTGTTGCTGTGATGCTGGAAGCTATGCCACCTGTATTCAGATACCAGCAGGGTCACCCATGGAGGACAGGTTTCAGCTGAGCTTCCAGACTAAGACAGACTAGGAAGAAGGACCCGGCAGTCTACTTCAGAAAAGCATTATCCAGTGAAAACCTTATGAATATCAGCATAACATTGTCTGATATAGTGCTGGAAGATGAGCCCCCCAGGTTGGAAGGCACTCAAAAGATGACTGGGAAGGAGTTGCCTCCTCAAAGTAGAGTCGACCTTAATGACGGGGATGGAGTCAAGCTTTCGGGACCTTCATTTGCTGATGTGGCATGACTCAAAATGAGAAGAAACAGCTGCAAACATCCATTAATAATCGGAACCTGGAATGTATGAAGTATGAATCTAGAAAAAGTGGAACTCGTCAAAAATGAAATGGAATGCACAAACATTGATATCCTAGGCGTTAGTGAACTGAAATGGACTGGTATTAGCCATTTTGAATTGGATAATCATATAATCTACTATGCTGGGAATGACAACTCAAAGAGGAATGGTGTTGCATTCATCGTCAAAAAGGATGTTTCAAGATCTATCCTGAAGTACAATGCTGTCAGTGATAGGGTAATATCCATATGCCTACAAGGAAAACCAGTTAATATGACTATTATTGAAATTTACACATCAACCACTAGGGCCAAAGATGAAGAAATAGAAGATTTTTATCAGCTGGTGCAGTCTGAAATTGATTGCACATACAATCAAGTTGCATTGATAATTACCGGCAACTGGAATGCTAAAGTTGGAAACAAAGAAGAAGGATCAGTAGTTGGAAAATACAGCCTTGGTGATAGAAACCATGCTGGAGATCAAATGATAGAATTTTGCAAGACCAACGACTTCTTCATTGCAAATACCTTCTTTCACCTACATAAACGGCGACTATACACATGGACCTCGCCAGAAGGAACACACAGAAATCAAAATGACTACATCTGTGGAAAGAGACAATGGAAAAGCTCAATATCATCAGTCAGAACAAGGCCAGGGCCGACTGTGGAACAGACCATCAATTGCTCATATGCAAGTTCAAACTAAAACTGAAGAAAATCAGAGCAAGTCCACGATAGCCAAAATATGACCTTGAGTATATCCCACCTGAATTTAGAGACCATCTGAAGAATAGATTTGATGCACTGAACACTAGTGACTGCAGACCAGACAAGTTGTGGAATGGCATCAAGGACATCATCTATGAAGAAAGCAAGAGGTCACTGAAAAGACAGGAAAGAAAGAAAAGGCCAAGGTGAATGTCAGAGGAGACTGAAACTTGCTCTTGAGCGTCGAGCAGCTAAAGCAAAAGGAAGAATTGATGAAGTAAAAGAACTGAACAGAAGATTTCAAAGGGCCTCTCAAGAAGACAAAGTATTATAATGACACGTGCAAAGAACTGGAGATGGAAAACCAAAAGGGAAGAACACACTCGGCGTTTCTCAGCTGAAAGAACCGAATAAAAAATTCAAGCCTCGAGTTGCAATAGTGAAGGATTCCATGGGGAAAATATTAAATGACGCAGAAAGCATCAAAAGAAGATGGAAGGAATACACAGAGTCATTATACCAAAAAGAATTAGTTGATATTCAACCATTTCAAGAGGTGGCATATGATCAGGAGCCAATGGTAATGAAAGAAGAAGTCCAAGCTGCTCTGAAGGCATTGGCAAAAAACAAGGCTCCAGGAATTGATGGAATATCAATTGAGATGTTTCAACAAACAGATGCAGGGCTGGAGGTGCTCACTCATCTATGCCAAGAAATATGGAAGACAGCTTCCTGGCCAACGGACTGGAAGAGATCCATATTTATGCCTATTCCCAAGAAAAGTGATCCAACCGAATGTGGAAATTATAGAACAATATCATTAATATCACACGCAAGCAAAATTTTGCTGAAGATCATTCAAAAACAGCTGTCCAGTATATCAACAGAGAACTGCCAGAAATTCAGGCTGGTTTCAGAAGAGGACGTGGAACCAGGGATATCATTGCTGATGTCAGATGGATCCTGGCTGAAAGCAGAGAATACCAGAAGGATGTTTACCTGTGTTTTATTGACTATGCAAAGGCATTTGACTCTGTGGATCATAACAAACTATGGCTAACACTGTGAAGAATGGGAATTCCAGAACACTTAATTGTGCTCATGAGGAAACTTTACGTAGATCACAAGGCAGTTGTTCAGACAGAACAAGGGGATACTGATTGGTTTAAAGTCAGGAAAGGTGTGCGTCAGGGTTGTATTCTTTCACCACACCTATTTGAACTGTATGCTGTTCAAATAATACGAGAAGCTGGATTATATGAAGAACAGGGCATCAGGTTTGGAGGAAGACTCATTAACAACCTGCATTATGTAGATGACACAACCTTGCTTGCTGAAAGTGAAAAGGACTTGAAGCACTTACTAGTGAAGATCAAAGACCACAGCCTTCAGTATGGATTACACCTCAGCGTAAAGAAAACAAAAATCCTCACTACTGGACCAATGAGCAACATCATGATAAACGGAGAAAAGATTGAAATTGTCAAGGATTTCATTTTACTTGGATCCACAATCAATAGCCATGGAAGCAGCAGTCAAGAAATCAAAAGATGCATTGCATTGGGCAAATCTGCTGCAAAGGACCTCTTGAAAGTGTTGAAGAGCAAAGATGTCACCCTGAAGACGAAGGTGCGCCTGACCCAAGCCATGGTATTTTCAGTTGCATCATATGCATGTGAAAGCTGGACAATGAATAAGGAAGACCAAAGAAGAGTTGATGCCTTTGAATTGTGGTGTTGGCAAAGAATATTGAATATACCATGGACTGCCAAAAGAATGAACAAATCTGTTTTCGAAGAAGTGCAGCCAGAATGCTCCTTAGAGGCAAGGATGGTGAGACTGCATCTTACATACTTTGAACATGTTGTCAGGAGGGATCAGTCTCTGGAGAAGGACATGATGCTTGGCAGAGTACATGGTAGGCAGAAAAGAGGAAGGCCCTCAATGAGGTGTATTGACACAGTGGCTGCAACAATGAGGTCAAGCATAACAACGATTGTAAGGATGGCACAGGACCGGGCAGTGTTTTGTTGTGTTGTGCATAGGGTCACTCTGAGTTGGAACTGACCTGACAGCATCTAACAACAACATTTCTTCTTGAATTATCTTTAGTAGTGTCTGCTTTTCAAAGATTTTCCCCTTTTATCTAAGTTGCCACTTTTTATTAGTAATCTTTTATTTTCCTTTCATTAGGGGTAGAATTTGCAGTGATGTCACTTCTTTCATTCCTGATATGGATAATTTTTTCTTCTCTCTTTCTTTCTTTTTTTCTGGCTAGAGTTTTATAATTTGATAATAGTTTCAAAGAACCCCAATTTGGTTTCACTAATTTTTTTCTCTTTGTTTCCTGTTTTTTATTTCATTTATTTCTACTCTGATCTTTATTATGTCCTTATGTCTGCTTATCGACTCGATGGCACTGGGTTTTTTTTTTTTTTTTTTAATGTCTGCTTACTGTGGGTTTACTTTGCTCTTATTTTTCTTATTACATCAGGTGAAAGTGAGATTATTTAGTAATACCTTTCTTCTTTGCTATTATAGGCATTTAGTTAAGTCAGTTTCCTTCTGAGTACTGCTTTAGTCTCATCCCACAAATTTTGTATGCCGTTATCACTTTATTAAATTAAATACTTGCTAATGTACCTTTGTAATTCTGTGATCTATGAGATATTAATATGCATGTTATTTGATTTCAAATTCTTGGGAATTGTCCAGATTTTTTATTGAGTTCTAATTAGTTCCATTGTGATCATCAAAGTGCATATTTCAAATGGCTTGGATCTTTTTATTTTATGAAGCCTTGCTTTTATGGCCCAGAATATGTTCTATTTTGGGAAATATTCCAAATGCACTTGAAAATAAGTTGTATGGAATGTTGGATGGAATGTTTCATGAAGATTAAATCTCAATGGCTAATAATGTTGTTCAACTGTTCAATATCATTACAGATTTTTCTGCCTACTTGTTCTAAATACCATGTTTTAATGCAAATAATGTACACGTTCTATGTTTATTTGCCAACTGTGCCCTGCCCCAGCAAGATATTTTCACAAGCATGGTATCCTGATTTTTTTATAATGACATGTAAAAAAATTGACACAGTTGTGCTTATAAAAATACTTCATGGGGTGAGGGTGCAGTTGCTAAACAAATGTAGAAGGTGCACATTATTTTCACGAAAATGCGATATGATTGAACTGTTGCATTTATATTGCCATTATAATTATGGATTTGTTTGAATGTGTTTGTAGTTCTATTTATTTTTTCTTCATGTATTTTTAAGCTCTGTTATTAGCTGTATAGCTGTTTAGGATTGCCACGTTCCCTTGAGCATGCCTGTTTTTTCAGTTTCGAACAGTTATATAGGCAATTCCTAACAGCTGCATGTACCATCAGTGGGAAAAGCTTCTCAAGAAATCTGAGAGGCAGAAAATGTTGGCAGGCAGCCATATATTCCAACAGTGATCGAAGTCTTCAAAAAGCCATTGAGTTGAAACTTTCAGAGTTAAGAATAAAGTAATGTATCTAAAAAAACTTTCATAATTTTGTTTCCATTATTACAGAGTCCCATTAATATTTATTGTTGGCATCTTTGTTTAACCAGTTCCTGTTGTTTAATGTTTTAATGGAGAAACCCTGGTGGCGTAGTGGTTAAAAGCTATGACTGCTGACCAAAAGGTCGGCAGTTTGAATCCACCAGGTGCTCCTGGTAAGTCCTATGATGCAGTTCTACTTTGTCCTATAGGTTCACTATGAGTCTGAATTGACTCGATGGAAAAGTTTTTTTTTTTTTTGATTGTTTAAAGATGTCAAAAAAATTTTAAGATTGTAAAAAATTAAATATTAATTTAATATTTGGACTACTTTACACTAAAAAATCAAAAGGATTAGCAGATGCATCATTACCCCAAATAACACTTTATAAAATAATACAATGGGTTGTAAAATACAAATACTTCTGTTACAAACAAGCAAAATCTTCGTGTAAAATAAACAAATCTCTTTCTAAAGAACGATGAAGAGATCCTGAGGCAGCCAAGACTTGACAAATTAATATCATGAAGAAAAGGGAATTTTAAAGAAATGAGACCATCTCTAAACTGGTTTTTACTCTTGAGAATTTCTTAAGTCCAAGATGCCAAGAATTTGACCAAAAACTTGTTGTAAATCTGAGTGTTGTTTCCAGGAGCCTTAAAGTATTAAGAAAAAGAAATTGGTATTAAAAATCCACCAAAGAGAAAAATACACTAAATATCCACATTTTTCAGTTGGAACTTCTGGAAGTGCTACATTTAAAAATGAGAGAAGAACAAAATTGACACTCAAACTCTAGTCAGTAAAGTCCCTGATGGGATAGAGATGATCTTCCCTTAATTTAGCTCCCTGCTTGAGAGTAAGATAAATTTTCTCTAAAGGTAAAATTCTACAGTTTTTCAGATCTAATGGCTGGCATCTAACCCAAAATTGGCTGGCATTCCAAGACACAAGTCCACAGAAGAAATAAAAAAGACAATAGGAACAGTGTCATGAATTATCTTTAAATTGGAGTTTTTAGATCTAGAATTTAAAATGACAGTCATTAATGCATTCAAGAAGATACATGGATGATGGGGATTTTTAATAAGAGTTGCATTCTGTAACAAAAAATCAAATTGAAAATTTAGAATTTAAAAATTCTGTCTTAAGAACACTTGAGATTGGAAATAGAAGAGAGAATTAGTAAACTGGATGATAGTCAAAGAGAAAATATCTAGACTGAAATATATGCATTTTTAAGAAATTAAAATACAGAAAGAAATGTAAGAGACATATGGGGCACAGTTAAAGGTCTAATTTGAACTATTTGAACTAGTAGAGAGAAACATGGAAAGAACAGGGCAAATGGAATTTTTTAAGTGCTAACAGTCTGGAATTTTCCTAAAATTTTCAAAGGCATTAAGTCACAGATTTAAGAAGTTGTACACATAACAAGCAGGATACATAGGAATGCAATCATACCTAGACACATCATGGCACAAATACTGAAATACACAGATGAAGTAAAAATCTTCAGAGTAATGGCACAGAGGTTGGAATGGATTTACTACTTTCAAAGGAGCAGTAAGACATGTAATTATCTTCTCACCAGCAATGACAGAAACCACAAACAAATCATGTCATATGCACATTGTTGAAAACAAATGGACTTTTACAATATATGTGTGTGTAAATATATATATATATATTACATTGCAATCTGTAACTCTATACATTGTTGTTGTTGTTAGATGCCATCGAGTTGGTTCTGACTCATAGTTACCTCAGGTACAACAGAACAAAACGCTGCCTGGTACTCTACCATCCTCACAATTATTGTTATGCTTGAGCCTATTGTTGTATCCACTGTGTCAATCCATCTCATTGAGAGTCTTCCTCTTTTTCACTGAGCATCTACTTTACCAAGCGTGATGTCCTCCAGGGACTGGTCCCTCCTGATAATAAGTCCAAAGTACGTGAGACTTAAGGCTTGCCATCCTTGCTTCTAAGGATCATTCTGGCTGTATTTCTACACAGATTTGTTTGTTCTTCTGGCAGTCCCTTGTATATTCAGTATTCTTTGCCAGCATCATAATTCAAAGGCATCAATTCTTCTTTGGTCTTCCTTAATCACTGTCCAACTTTCACGTGCATATGAGGTGAATGAAAATACCATGGCTTGAGTCAGGCAGACCTTAGCCCTCAAGGTGACATCCTTGCTTTCTACCTCTATAAAGGGGCCTTTTGCCACTGATTTGCCCAATGCAATGTGTTTTTTGATTTCTTCACTCCTGCTTCCATGGGTGTTGATTGTATATCCAATTAAAATTAAATCCTTGACAACTTCAATCTTTTCTCCATTTATCATGGCATTGCTTATTGGTCCATTCGTGAGGATTTTTATTTTCTTTATGTTAAAGTGGAGTCCATACTGAAGGCCGTAGTCTTTGATCTTCATCAGTAAGTGTTTCAAGTCTTCCTTACTTTCAGCAAACAAGGTTGTGTTACCTGCATATCACAGGTTGTTAATGAGTCTTCCTCCAAGCCTGATGTTGCATTCTTCCTCATATAGCCCAGCTTCTCTGATTATTTGCCCAGCATACAGATTTAATAAGTATGGTGAAAGGATACAACCCTGACGCACACCTTTCCTAATTTTAAACCAGACAGTATCCCCTTGTTCTGCTCAAACGACTGCCTCTTGGTCTAAGTACAATTTCCTTATGAGCACAATTAAGTGTTCTGGGATTCCCAGTCTTTGCAATGTTATTCATAACATTAAATGCAGCTTATATTGAATTATTTTGTACATTATTTATCTCTAATATTTCCTGGATATACTCTCTATAGACTATTAAAATGTTTTATTCCTTGTATTATTTTCAAGAGAATTTTATTAGGATATAATGAGATCCCCAAATTTGGTAATAAAGTCCTTACAGTAATATAGTGTGATTCTTTAATGTTTTCTTTCTGTTAATAAAGATCCTTGATGTATCTGATAATGTTTGCCTGAGTAATATTACATATTATATACATTTTTATCAGAGAAAGTGTCTTCTCAAGACTGAGGATGAAGGATCTTCTGAAAATATTAACGATGTGAGGTCTGGTTATATGCTGAAACTAAAATGTTGCATAAAAGAATGTGTTCTCCTTTTTGAATTTTCCATTACTGCTTCAAATAAATGATGACTGAGAATGTCCTAATACTTTTTACAGATTAGTACTGGTAAACACTGTTGGTCATATGATTTGGCTGTAGAACTTTTGAAGTATTCAGGTAGTGTATTAAATTTGGATACAATTATTTTTGAATTTTGCACAATCTTTTAAAATTTAAACTTCAAACGTTGAAATCTTCCCTTAATATCCAGGCTTACCTCTACATTATTAATTGCTCTAACAAATTCATGGGGTGGTATGCTGGATGAGATGTGGGAAAGAGGGTCAGGAAGGTCATGAAAAGTAACTAGGTTTATTATACTCACAGTTCCCAGAGACAGGGAGGCACGGCACAACATGGCTTAGGGCCACTCAGCTGGAATTATAGGAGAGGGCATGGGGTTGGGCATTTTGAATAATTAATAGGCTCAAGGGGCATACAGGCTGTCCCTAGTTGTTGGGCACCTGGTCCTAGGGCAATTAGGATGGGTCCTTAGTGGTCCAGGAGTATGAGAACCTGATAAGGTGAGTGGTTGGAAAGTGGACTTAATCAGCTGCTGCTTTAGAAGGGGAATGGACTGGCCTCTAGACAGAGCCTCAAAACTTGGTGAAGACAGCATTTAAATAAAATATTGCACTGATATTTTACTGTTATTATTATTATTGCACTGATATTTTATGCAATATAAATTGCTAACTGATCTAATCCAGTTTGGTCATTCAGTCCTATAGAGTTATTTTGGTAGATATCAATGATCTGTAATAGTTAAAGGTAGAAGAGGGCATGGTTCAATTTTCTCACAACTGAGATACCTGATAGCATATTAGAATATGAGCAAATCTGATATTAAATTCTGCTACACATTAAAGTTAAAACAAACAAAAAAAACCTTTGCCTTCAAGTTGATTCAAATCGTGGCAACCCTATAGGACAGAACAGAACTGCCCCATAGGGTTTCCAAGGAGTGGTTTGTGGACTCAAACTGCTAACCTTTTGGTTAACAGCCTGAGCTTTTAACCACTGCACCACCAGGGCTCCCACATAAAAATAGGTATTACAAATTTGGCACAAAAAAAATTATGCCACCTGATCTTACAAGCTTGATAAAAACACAGCTCTTCCCTCTAAGAAGTAATTTTGGGATTCACTGCAGGCAGATTTGAAAATACAAAATTGACAGGACTCAGGCCATGGTCTAGTCAGGTCACAGGATAGAACCCTCTGTCCATGGCAGAATATGGAATTGGGCAGAGTTCTAGGCCTACGGCAAAACACCAATGGGTCAGAATTGCTGAATGTTCATGCATCTTCAAACACGACCAATTTTTCAAGTTTTGTATACATTTTTTTATTCCGAATGACTTTATTTTTTGTTGTGAGGGTATACACAGGAAAACATACACCAATTCAACCATTTCTACATGTTCAATTCACTGACATTGATTCCATTCCTTGAGTTTTGCAACCACTCTGACCCTCATTTTTTTTAAATCAGTCTCAGCGTTAGAGATGTTATGAAAACTTAAAGCAATTGAAAGAGGCTTTGATGGTTAAAGTTATGTGTCAACATGGCTAACCATGATTCTTGGCAGTTTGGCAGATATTATGTAATCATCTTCCATTTTGTCATCTGAGGGGAACGGTGAAACAGTGGAAAAGCCGAATAGTTGAAAGCCAGTCAAGTGAAAGCCAATTAGTTGACAGCCATTTTAGTTGAAAGCCAGTTTCCTTGGGGGCTGCAGCCTGCATTCAATATATGGATGTTCTGGCAAAGCTCCCTCTGGATCCTGCACCTGACTCATCATCCTCTGAACTCTGGTTCTTGGGATGTGAGCCAGCAGCCTGCCTCCTGACCTGCCAATTTTGTGTTCCTCAGCCCCTGCAACCATGTGAGTCAGGAGAAGCCTGATGCCTGACCCATGGATTTGGTCCTTGCCAGACTCCACAACTGTGTGAGCCATTTTGTTGAGATAAATCTCTGTGCGTGTACGTGTATATATATATATACATACACACACATGCTTCACTTATCCTGCTTCTCTAGAGAACCCAGTCTAACACAGAGGTGTTTGCATAAATATAACTAGTCAGTTTAATAAACTCGCAAAGCCATGTTCTTTGTTAAGCCATTATTAGAAGGAATTGGTAGGCATTAAGAAATCATTGTCAGACAATGCTTTCTTCCTATTTCTCTTTAAATACTATATTTAGGAAAAATCCTGATTAATTTGTGACCATTCACTAGACGAGTTAATTAGTAATGGTAGCCATATCTGGAAACCTTATATTTTAGCAATTACATGTAAGGGACCTTATCTAATGATGGAATGAGTTATCTAATTGACCAAGCATCACACAACCACTGTCTTGACTGGATAGTTTTCTGAACATTTTAGGCCAGTATTTGAGTAGGTGAGTTCATTTACTGAGTCCCCTAATGACCCCATGTGTGTCAGAGTAGAACTTTGCTCTCTAGCGATTTCAAGGGCTGATCATTTCAAAGTAGATCATCAGGTTTTTCTTCTGAGCTGCTTCTGGGTATAGGTTCAAACCATCAACTTTTCAGTTAGTTGTTGAGTGCTTAACCATCTGTACCACCCAGGGACTCCTTTCTAATAGCTATAGACTCTGATAAGTGCATTTGTAATACAGAAGTTATATGTATTGTAGCAATGTAGCACTGTGATAATCATCTAGATAATAGTTTCCACCAACTAGATTATTGGAAGGTCCTATGGACTAAAATATTTAATGTCTTGCATTAAACTGTAACAGCTACTCTTACCCGTTGCCACTGAGTCAATTCTGACTAACAGTAACCCTACAGAACAGAGTAGAACTGCCTCATAGGGTTTCGAAAGAGCAGCTGGTAGATTGAAACATTTAACCACTGTGCCACAGGCAGTTTATACAGGGCAAATAAGATTATCAATTTAAATTTATTTGATGGAATAATGCTGAAATGACTTCTTTAAAAATATTGTTATCCAAGTTAGGCAATATCAGCACTTCCAGTATTCTAGACAAAGAGATTTGGATCCCTAGGTTAGAATATCACAGCAACACACAAGTAAAGACAAAGTAAAGTATTATAATGACATGTGCAAAGAGCTGGAGATGGAAAACAAAAAAGGGAAGAACACGCTCAGTGTTTCTCAAGCTGAAAGAACTGAAGAAAAAATTCAAGCCTCAAGTTGCAAGAGTGAAGGATTCTATGAGGAAAATATTAAGTGATCCAGGAAGCATCAAAAGAAGATGGAAAGAATACACAGAGTCATTATACCAAAAAGAATTAGTCCATGTTCAAACATTTCAAGAGGTGGAATATGGTCAGGAACCAATGGTAATGAAGGAAGAAGTCCAAGCTGCTCTGAAGGCATTGGCGAAAAACAAGGCTCCAGGAATTGATGGAATATCAATTGAGATGTTTCAACAAACAGATGCAGGGCTGGAGGTGCTCACTCATCTATGCCAAGAAATATGGAAGACAGCTTCCTGGCCAACGGACTGGAAGAGATCCATATTTATGCCTATTCCCAAGAAAAGTGATCCAACCGAATGTGGAAATTATAGAACAATATCATTAATATCACACGCAAGCAAAATTTTGCTGAAGATCATTCAAAAACGGCTGTCCAGTATATCGACAGAGAACTGCCAGAAATTCAGGCTGGTTTCAGAAGAGGACGTGGAACCAGGGATATCATTGCTGATGTCAGATAGATCCTGGCTGAAAGCAGAGAATACTAGAAGGATGTTTACCTGTGTTTTATTGACTATGCAAAGACATTTGACTCTGTGGATCATAAGAAATTATGGATAACATTGCGAAGCATGGGAATTCCAGAGTGCTTTATCGTGCTCATGAGGAAACTTTACATAGTTCAAAAGGCAGTTGTTCGGACAGAACAAGGTGTTACTGATTGGTTTAAAGTCAGGAAAGGTGTGCGTCAGGGTTGTATTCTTTCACCATGCCTATTCAGTCTGTATACTGAGCAAGTAATACAAGAAGCTGGACTATATGAAGAAGAATGGGGCATAAGGATTGGAGGAAGACTCATTAACAACCTGCATTATGCAGATCACACAACCTTGCTTGCTGAAAGTGAAGAGGACTTGAAGCACTTACTAATGAAGATCAAAGACCACAGCCTTCAGTATGGATTGCACCTCACAATAAAGAAAACAAAAATTCTCACAACTGGACTAATGAGCAACATCATGATAAACGGAGAAATGATTGAAGTTGTCAAGGATTTCATTTTGCTTGGATCCACAATCAACAGCCATGGAAGCAGCAGTCAAGAAATCAAAAGACACATTACATTGGGCAAATCTGCTGCAAAGGACCTCTTTAAAGTGCTGAAGAGCAAAGATATCACCTTGAAGACTAAGGTGTGCCTGACCCAAGCCATGGTATTTTGAATCACATCATATGCATGTGAAAGCTGGACAATGAATAAGGAAGACCGAAGAAGAATTGATGCCTTTGAATTGTGGTGTTGGGGAAGAATATCAAATATACCGTGGACTGCCAGAAGAACTAAAAAATCTGCCTTGGAAGAAGTACAACCAGAATGCCCCTTAGAAGCAAGGATGGCGAGACTGTGTCTTACACACTTTGGGCATGTTGTCAGGAGGGATCAGTCTCTGGAGAAGGACATCACGCTTGGCAAAGTACAGGGTCAGCAGAAAGGTGGAAGACCCTCAACGAGGTGGATTGACACAGTGGCTGCAACAATAGGCTCAAGCATAACAACGATTGTAAGGATGGTGCAGGACCAGGCGGTGTTTGGTGTTTCGTTCTGTTGTGGAAAGGGTTGCTATGAGTTGGAACTGACTCGACAGCTAACAACAACAAGGTTAGAATATTAATGGACAGTCCAGTACAACACAACAAGAAAAACTAAGAAAAGCATGATGAGAAACCAAAATCAAATTACTTTAAATATAAGACAGTTCTATGACATGTCACAGTGAAGTTTTCTAGGAATGATTCCTACCAAGTATAGTGAAATAGTCTAACTTTAGGATTCCTGGATCCATGACCACTGAATAATAGATATTGCCCATGGTGGGAGGGAAAAAGGCAAGAGATTATTTGGATAAGACAAACTTATAAGCAACGTGTCAGCCCCTTGAAAAGTGGCAAAAAAAAAGAAGAAGAAGAAGAAATTGTTGATTATCATGGGCATATTAAGCAAGAACGGTGGCTTTGGGTGATGGGGAGTGTAACCAATTCACACAGTTATTGTGAAATATGGTAAGGGCAGAGACTAGGTCATTTTTAGATGTGAAAGGGGGCTTATATAACTGGATGAAACAAATTGAAGAAACTACAATTTATATTTTCAATCCCAGGTAGCTGTTGTGGTATGTTTAACCACTGAATTAACAAATAATAATTTTAGAAAGACTTAAATTGTCCAAACAGATTTATAAAAAAAAAAAAAAAAGGTAAGAGATGTTTAGAAGATTGTGATAGCTAGACAACAATGTTTGAAGAAATAAAAGTAAAGAATTGAGCTTTATAATTCCTTTCCATAGGAGTTGCATTCCCATATAGATGAATAACCCTACACACTAAGGGAGTTCTGCTTTAGAGAGAAAATCTAGTAACTACAGATGAAACCATAGATTTAAAAAATAACATCACTACTCTTCAACCCTAATGTGTTCATTAACTTAGGCCAGAGTCATCAACTATTGTTAACACCATTAAGTAATTGGGAGAAATTGAGGAATTGAATGTTTATGCATGCCAAGGTATGCTTTGATAACAAAGGAAAAATAAAGAAATAAGGAATCCAATTGTGATCATCTTAATCCATTGATAAAACTCAGGATCAGTCATATGGGGCCGAACAATTGCAATGAAACATTAAACGCAAAATGAAACATTCAAATTCATCAGTCATGTGATTTTAGAAAAATAAAATTTTAACTTGAGTCTTATATGGTTTTTTTTGTTTGTTTTGACTTTCCAGTTTACAGGAATTACTAGGGGTTGGAGTGATTTAAACATCACCAAAAAGGGCAGTCAGATACTTTTGCACCCTTCAACAAATCAGAATATCATTAACAAAAAGAAGTATTGAAAATTGAAAGAGTCTGGAAGCACATAACAAGCAAATATGATTGGTCCTGAATTAAATCTTGGTGTGGGAAAATGAGCTGCAGAGAACATTTTGGGAGAAAATGTGAATATTTAATGATATTAATGAATTATTATTAAATTGTGATAATGTAATCTTCACAATGTAAGGGAATGTGTTTTATTTTTTCTAGAGGCCCAGACTGAAATATTTTGTACTTTTCTTCTTGAAATGTCAACCTAGACTGTGGTTATATGTGAATGTAAATTAGTTTTAATATGTAGCCCAATGTTGGGTTCATATTTGAAGTAACCTAAGAAAGTGTAAATATTCTAGGCATGTTTAGCTAGGATTGAAAGACTTGAATCAGGCATATTTCAACTATCTTTTTCTCTGATGAACAGTATACGGTTTCTTAATCAGCGTGATGTATATTGCGCATATTTTTTCTTCCTTTAAGTGGTGTTCAAGAATCTCTGAGTAAAGCAAATGGTTAAGCATTCCACTACTAGCCAAAAGGCTCCAGGTTCAAATTCACCCAGAGGTGCCTCAGAAGACAAGTGATTTGCTTCTGAAAGGCCATAGCCTTGAAAACCTTCATGGAGCGGTCAGTCTGTTTTGCACACATGGGGTCGCTGTGGGTCAGAATCAATTTGATGGCAACTAACAACAACAAAACGGTGCTCAAGACGTGGTTTGAAGGGAAATATTACTTAAGCATCCTTACCTTCCATGAACAATGTTTACTAATCCATAAGAATCAGAAGCTGACCTTCTGATTGATGCTCCGGACCTGGACTCCCCTCCAAGCCTGTATTTAATGAACAAGAAAATACATGATTTGACTGTAAAGCAAGTTAAAGTCAGCTCTAGAATATCATCACAACAATATCAAATAAACCTTCCATGTGAGGTGCCTTTCAGAGTGGTAAAATGACAGCGTTGGGACTTCATCAAAATTGCTTCTGATAGGATAGTTTCATACCTGCTTGCTAAGGCCTGTTTGTCTGTGTCAAAATCCCATTATAGGTTCTATTCCCCTTGGTATCAAGTTTGGGCAAGACCTTTATCCCTCACTTGTCTCTAATTATTAAATTGTATTGATATCTGAGAAAAAGAAGTGATTACCCAAATTGGTTTAGCTCAGTTTGTAATATGTTGAAAACACAAGTGTCGTTTCTTTCCTTTACTAAAATTTCCTTCATATTTACACGCTCTAAATTTTGTAATTCTTCATATTAAGCAAACTTCTTCCAGTCTTACCTTTCTGAGTAGAATAACAAGAGGTCATAGTTATAGTTAAAGAAACTTTCTTTAAATAGTCCAGTAACTTTTACTATTGTATTTGCCATAACAAAGATTTCCTTTCCTGATTGTTTCCTAGCTATGCTCCCTGAGATAAAATCTAGGAACAAACAATCAAGGGAAAATTCCAATTCTACATATTACATATCAAGTAAGTTTAAATTTCCTGTTTGAATGCTATCAATGTGTGAAAAACCATGCAACACTGAGTAGGACTATATTATTTACTGATAAATTTGATGGAAGAAATGGCAGGTAGGCTTTCTTAATCATTGCAGTTAAGACTATATTAGATGGAAAAAGTTTAGGTGGGAAAAAAAGGATATTTATGGAATATATTTCTAAAATCTAACCTATTAACCTTTAAAGCAGAAGAAAAATGTTCAAGTTTAAAGCATGAGGCAGGTATATATCAAATTCCGAATTAGGAAAGGTTTATTCAGTTAACTTAAATATGAAGGTTGTGAGTAAATCAGTTCTACTGTTCATTCAGATTTTGTGCTTTGAAATAAAAGGAGTACTCGTAAGCCAATGCCACGGGCACATTTGGAATGTCTTGCCAGTGCAGTAAAGTCCGCTTAGTCAGGAGAGGTCTAATCCTAAGGAAAACGAATCGTACTTCTGGGAATCGCATCTCATTCTCAGCCAATGTTGAGCGGCTAATAGGGTTGTGTATCATTTTTTCAGACTGAATAATTTTTTTCTACCTAATTAATCATCTAAATGAATGCCCAGGTTTCTTCACCTTCAGTTCTGAATATGAATCAATTTCAAACAGAAGCTTAATGAGAAAGAGAGCAAGTAAAATTTTGCCTTGGAAAGAAGTCACATACAAAGGGTCAAAATACTCAATCAGTGCTGTCCTCATTAGGACAATTTGCATAGATGAAGACTAAATACTTTTTAGACTAAAAGAAGTACATTCTTCCATCCATTAGTCTATTGTGCTTTGTGAATTCTAATTGTTAACATTATTAATAGTTCACTTATTCATATGCAAAGATAACTATTATTCTTTCTCCTAGATTACTTTCTGATCAGTGACACTCAATTGCAAGACTACTGATATTTTCAGTACAATTTAGGGCTATATTACTATTAGTATAAAAAAATCCAAAATTAATGACATTTATGTTCTTAATAAGGAATCCGGGTGGCACAACGGTTAAGCCCTCAGCTGCTAACCGTAAGGTTGGTGGCATGAACACACTCAGTGGCTCTGAGGCAGAAAGACCTGGAGATCTGTTCCTGTAAAGATTATAGACTAGAAAATCCTATGAGGCAGTTCTACTCTGTGTCATGGGGTCACTATGAATTGAAATCAATGTCTTTAATGGTATTTTCAATTGCTTTGTGTGAATGTGAAAGCTGCAGTGAGAAAGAATGACCAAAGAAGAATTGACTTATTCAAATTGTGGTGTTGGTTTAAAATGTTGAATATACCAGGGTCTGCCAGAAGAATGAACAAGTCTGTCTTGGAGGAAGTACAGCCAGAATGCTCCTTAGAAGCAAGGACGGTGAGATTTTGTCTCCCTTACTTTGAACATGTCATTAGGAGGCACCTATTGCTGGAGAAAGACGTTATGCTTGTTAGAGTAGAGGGCACGTGAAAAAGAGGGAGACCCTCAATGAAATGTACTGACACAGTGGCTGCAGCAGTGGGCTCTAATATGGTTACCATTGCGAGGATGGTGCGATACTGGACAACCATTCATTCTATTATACATAATGTCACTATGAGTTGGAGCTAACTCAATGGCACATGAGAGCAACAATGTGTCCCAATCAGTCAGACTTAGCAATCACATCATTTGATCAACAGACATGTAGTCATATTCTCCACAAATACCAAAAAAATAAATTTAGTTAAGGTAGAATCTACTGGAATGAATTAACAACCCCCCAAAATTTACCTTGATATTGGTTTTCAAATAACATTTGTTATTAATATGCTATAATCCTCCCCACCAATCTTGGAGGTAGGTAGAGAAGCATCTATTTGTCAGTTAAAAAGATTTGATGAGAAATTTGTGGCTTAGACTATTTAGATCTTTTGTAATTGATCACATGATTAGTTACTGATGATGGGAAAACTTCAATTCTGCTATTTTTGAGTCCTATTCTATTGCATTTTAAATTACAATATACTGAATTAAACTTGATGCAATCTGATTTGGGGATCAATTTAAATCAAAAGGAACACAGGGAAACTGTCCTTATTGAGCATCCACTAAGGAAAGCTACTTTCTATGAGTCATAAATCATCTGGTCAGCAATCATTTACTTTGCTATTGTTAGTCACCTTTTACAATTGTCATATCTCTAGCTCTACATTTATATCATATCTGTATCTATACATTGTGCTAAATATTTTACTCAAATATTTTTACTTAAACTCTACAGTGACATTATGATGAAAGTAAAAATAATACTCCCAAGTTGAAAATGAAAATGCTGAGGTTCTGAAAAGTTGTGACTTGCCCAAGTTTACATTACCATGAGTTTATAGGGTTGCAACATAAACAACTTTCTAGATTTCAGAACTTGTGTTTTTTAACGATAATAATGTCGTGATAATGAAGTCAATGATGGCAACAATTGTATTACAATGACGTCAATAATTATAACAATGATGATGATTAAGAGGATGTTAAAGAATAGATAGGAAGGAGATATTAGAGGGAATATACTATTTGTATGTATTTGGAGGTTTGAGGAAGGAGCCCTGGTGGTACAGTGGTTAAGCCCTTGGCTGCTAACCTGCTAACCAAAGGGTTGGCTAACTGAGTCCATCAGTCACTCCATGGGAGAAAGATGTGCAGTCTGCTTCCGTAAAGATTTACAGCCTAAGAAAACATATGGGGGTACTTCTACTCTGTCCTATAAGTCCTTTTGAGTTGGAATCGACTCAAGGACAATGAGTTTGGTTTGGGTTTGTAGGACTGAGGTCACGTTGCCCATGTTTCACATGAGCTTGGCTACCTGTCTTCTTTTTGACCATGAAAAAAATGAATTTAGATAATTCTTTTACCTGGAAAATAGGCAAAATGATAGTAACTATATCATGAAAAGGAACCCTGGTGTCACAATGGTTAAGTGTTTGGCTGCTAACCAAAAGGTCAACAGTCTGAACCCACCAGCCTCTTCACAGAAGAAAAGGCCTAGTGATTTGTTCTCATAAAGATTACAGCTTAGGAACCCTATGGGACAGTCTGACTCTGTCATATAGGGTCACTATGAATCGCAATCAACTCAACAACAACAACCACGTGAAAAGATGTCTGTCAGGGCTTGCGTAGGTTACTTCGTGTACTTCTTACCACTAATCAATACAGCAATTTTACAGATGTTTAGAAAACTTGGGAAATTTAGTTAACACATTTGCCTATACTTTCCCAGCAAGTATGTGAAAAAGTTTTAATTCATACCCAGATTTCTCTGACACCAAGTTCGTGTTCTTCCACTATGCCACACAGTTTCCCTAACAGCATACTTAATAAAACACAATATCACTGATGATATATTTGCAGAATCTCTGAATGAAATTTGAATGCTGATCATTTTTAGCCAACTATAGAAATACAGAAATTACTCTGCCACAAAGCAATGTGTAGCCAATTCAAGTGACACCAATGAGTTTTTAGAAATTGTACACAAAAGCCTTTTCACAAAATGGTTGATTTTCCCCAATACACACATCTGGCTATCTCACAGCCTTTTAAAATAGAGAAATATAATTTTCAGAAATTCGAGTTTACAAAGCATGGTGGTCATGAACTCTTCTCCATATTTCAAAACCGGGCGCCCACACACAGCTTCTCTGGGCGGTTGGCCCAGTGAATCATGCCACAAATATAGTACTGGTTGAAGGTACTGAGTGCCAAACTAAATTTCTAATGTTCTATTTCAATTCAGCAGATTCTATTGTGGCTTATTTTGGAAGAAGGACATATTGGCTTACTGCCATATTTCTTACTCAACCTTCCATTGGAGGCAAAAAGCCAGACTTTGAGAGAATTCTGTGTGGAAATTTTTTTATTCCTTTTTCCTGTATAATTATATATCATGTTGATTGAACACCACTGATGGTGGAGGCAACAATTCGGAAAGGGATCCTGCTGTCTTTTATGTGAAAATAAGTTGAGAACTGGTTCACATTTTGAATAATTAGCTTATGACCAGTTGTATTAATAGTCTGTGGGGAATATGAGTAAGGAGACAATTGGTTCCCTAAATTTAAGTAAGAAGAAAGATGACTAAAGGCAATATAAGTTGATTGGTCTCAAAATACTTTATAGCAGGACCAGAAGTGCCTGGGATAATTAAAAGGTTAGGGACTTACAGGTTTATAGTTCTAAATCTAAGGATAAAGTCTGAGCTGAAGTAGATTCTTTGGTAGTAAGTGCCATAATCAAATAGAAAATAAACTATGAAAAAAATGCAAGTACCTCTATTGTCAGCATGTTGTTGTTGTGTACCATCAAGTCGATTGAACTCATAGAGACCCTATATAACAGAGTAGAACTGCCCTATAGGATTTCCTAGGCTGTAATTTTTATGGGAGCAGATCACCAGGCCTTTCCTCCTGCAGAGCCTTTGGGTGGGTCCCAACCATTGACCTTTCAGTTAGCAGCCAACCACTTAACAGCTGCGCCACCAGGGCTCCTTATTGTCAACATAGACATAATTATTCATTTTGAGCCAATATATAGAGATTTCATATTGATACCTGGACATAATCATTCATTTTGAGCTAGTATATAGAAATTTCATCCTGATACACAAGTTTTCTTAGGTCACATCTTTCTCTATGTTAACACTGATTGCCAATATGGAAATAACAGCACATCAAGTGCCAGTGATGAAAAAAAGTTAATTATGCCCACATGTTTTTTAATCTACTTCAATTTGTATTCTCAGTTTACATAATTTAAATGTATTTTTGCAACTTTTAAAAATGGAATTATGTCATAAAAAATTTTCTGATAGTTCTCTGATTAGCTTAGTCACATTTGCCTAAAAATTAGATTATTTCAAAGATGAGGAGAAGATGATGAACAGAAAAAAAAATACGATAAGATAGACAAATGTAGTACTGAGGAAGACAAAGGTAATAGCATTATTGTCACTGTTAATAGTTTTGTATTGTTATGAAGGCCATAATTGTCCTTATCTCCAGAAATACACATAATTTAGAAAGTAGCTTCCTCTCCTTTAGATCTTTTGTTGATTTAATACATCTTGAAAATATAAAAAAAACAAAGTTTAATCAAAGCAATTTGAATGTAGTTCTACTTTATTATGACGAGAAACTCTGGTTGCATAGTGGTTAAGTGCTACCGCTGCTAACCAAAGGGTCAGCAGTTGAAATCCGCCAGGCGCTCCTTGGAAACTCTACGGGGCAGTTCTGCTCTGTCCTATAGGGTCGCTATAAATCGGAATAGACTCAACGGCACTGGGTTTGTTGGGTTGTTATGAAGGGGCCCTGGTGATGCAGTGGCTAAGAGCTCACCTGCTAACAAAAATGTTAGCAGTTGCAATCCAGCAGCCACTTCTTGGAAACGCGATGGGGCAGTACTCCTCTGCCCTATGGGGTTGCTATGAGTTGGAATAGACTCGATGGCAACAGGTTTTTTGTTGATGTTGTTGTTAGAAACCTTAAAAGTGATATATTTTAGATTCCACAACAAAACTATGACTTAAAGAAAGTATTAAAAATATAGATCCCATCATATGTGGTCAGAATGGGTGTCTTACCCATATCTAGTAATTTGACTAAGTCTACCCATACTAGTTGCAGATATTTTTTCCTCTTTGAGTTAATCAGATTAATTCAATAAAAACTGAAAAAGGGAATCTGAGTTACTTCTGTTGAAGACTGCTGTTTTGCCTAATATTGTCTGTCTATCTACCTATTTATCATCTATGTATATGGAGCCCTGGTGAAAGTGCTTAAGAGCTCGGCTGCTAACCATAAACATCAGAAGTTCAAACCTACCAGCCACTCCTTGGAAACCCTATGGGGCAGTTCTACTGTGTCCTATGGTGTTCCTACGAGTCAGAATCGACTGGACAGCAATGGGTTGCTCATATGATTAGTCAGTATTCTAACATCAGCCTAACTAATAAAATACAAATTATTTATGATTTTTGTCTTGAAAATTCAACTTAATATTTTGAAGTGAATTTTTTTCAAAATTTCTAAATCCAGTTAAGTCTCATGTGTTACATGATCTGCCTTTACAAACATATTTGGTTATAATTTTATCCAGGATTGATAGCAGACAAGAAGTAAGAAAACAAGATGTTTCGGGATTCCAAGTGTGACTGTGACTGATTTGCAGCAGAGATGGACTTGAGTTTTTTGTTTTTAGTTGAAGGATGCAGTTATCCTAATGCTGATTAAAAAAAAAAAAAAAAAAGTGATAAAGGGTATTGAAGTATATTTTACTTTTTTTCTTGTGAGTACCCCTGAAAGGGAATCAAGAATGTATTAGTAACAGGGGTTTTGAATGTGGTATCATCTGGCTAATGTTGACATTTAGTAGGTATTTGAAGGTTTGTTGGTTTGCTGGTTTCTTTTTTAACAAGCAGAAGGATATTACTAGGAAAAAATTGAATTGGCAATGTTGCTTATTCTAGTTTGAGTTTAGTTTTCAAATGTGAGCTTGGAGGAGACTGAGTATATGAAAACGATTATTTTAGGGAAGAACTGAACTTCAGAACAGAGAAATCAAAGTTCTGAATTGTCAAGTCAGCAAGAAATTTGCAAATATGCTACTTATCAACAAGAGAATTAGAAGATTTGAGAACCGTAAATTATGTTGGAGAGAAATAATAGCAACAGATGAGGATTTTAATTACCAGAGAAAGAATTCTTCCTTAAACGTAATTGTTATATGTGATAATAGCGCTACTTTCACAGCATGACATACCAGGAATGCGTGGCCATGTAAAGAAATCCTTTTTTTATGAACTTTCATCTAACATTAATGAGCTAAAAGTTTATAAATTATCATATTTTATTTGAGGTTATACGAATAACATAGAGTAAGATAGGTTAACATTGTGTTTAAAATATGAATAAAGATAATTTCTTATCACCAAATAATATATATTTACAATATTTTCTTCAAGAAATGGTAAAAAAAATTATATAACATTTGAACAAAATACACAACTGGTGAAGACTAGAGGGCTAATATGTTCTATTTTATTGCTTATTTTACCTTGTTAATCCCTATGACTTAATAATGCAGTAATTCAATATTAAACAGGAATAGGAGAATACAGATCCAATTTTTTAAACTTTCACTTAAAAGAATGAATCCACTTTTAAAATATAATATTATAAAGAATGACAGGAAATTCTATATTCATTTAAAATTATATGCCTGACACATCACACAATATTACATTTATTTTCAGCCATGTCATCATCCTTTCTCTCTTGGAATCTTACATTTTCTATATTTTGGTTCTGTTAATTGGTAGTTTACCAACTGTCTGCATTGTACGCTTTCATAAGCTCTATTAACAACCTTATTTAGAGATAACATTGTATAACGTTCACTTACAAAGTGTTTAGAAGCTTTAAAGCCAAAGTTATTTGTGGTGTACATGCTGTGCAAAGAAATGTTTCAACATCTGAGAGCTTACTTTTAGAAAAGATAGAATTCTTAAATGATGGTGCTGATTTTTATGGATCCTTGAATGATATGACATGCTTGGAAATGCTACCAAGACAAACATGAAGCAGTCTGTGGCTAACGCCTAAAATTGAGCCATATGCTCCCTTCCACTGCATCAAACCCAAGCTTCTGAAGAATATATAAATCTCATGTGTAATATACAGCTCCTCCTTATCAAAGCAAAACAAGCCCCTGGTCCGTCTTCTCGTTTGCCTCTTGCATATTTATTTCTTTATATAATGAATAGTTTTTAATAACAGGTCCTTGTTTTTTAACCATTTTATGGGATTACCAGTGTCAAATATACTGTATTTGAATGTTACATAATTATTTGTAAGTTCGGATTATAGAAGAGCTAATCATGCTTTTCCAATCAAAATACACAACATCGGACAACATATAATAATAAATTAATTTGGCTATGCTGCCATCACTTCCATATTTTATAGCATTTTAGACAGTATAAATTGAGTAGTCTAGTCACACTTTCTGGACTAATATCTTTATTGTGTATACTGAAGAGCCAACTATATATATATACATATATATGCATATATAAATATATGTTTTCTATCTCCACATTGAGAGAGAGATATATATACACATGAACCAAACCAAACCCAGTGCCGTCAAGTTGATTCTGACTCACAGCAACCCTATAGGACAGAGCAGAACTGCCCCATAGAGTTTCCAAGGAGCACCTGGTGGATTCAAACTGCTGACCTTTTGGTTAGCAGCCCTAGCTCTTAACCATTACTCCACCAGGGTTCACATATATATGTGTGTGTATATGTGTGTTTATATATGTGTGTGTATATGTGTGTGTATATATATATATCACAATTGCCAATTTTTAAAGTTATGCTGAAGCTAAAATAATCAAGACAGTATGGTGCTGGTGTAATGACAGACAGACATAGATGAATGGAATAGAATTGGCCTAACATTTAAAGGAAATTGATTTCTGATAAAGCAACAATGACAATTCAGTGAGGGCAGAATAATCTTTTCAACAAATGGTGCTGAGAGAACTTTGTATAAACATTCAAGGGAATGAAGTTAAACTCTTATTTTACAACTAAATTAACTCAAAGTGGATCGTAGACCTAAATGTAAGAGTTAAATTCATGAAACAGAAGTAAGTCTTCATAATCTTGATTTAGGCAATGATTTCTTAGTGCAAGCAATAAAAAACATGATGGATTTACACTCGCTGCCCCATAAACTACTCATCTATGATTTAGAGTTCCTGTTGTAAATTTGGTCTGATATAGATAATTACTTAAAAGAGTGCAGAGCTCAAGATTAACATCTTGTACTAATTCAGCTAAACTGTTGTTTAGTCTAAAGATGACTTCAAGAGGATATCTTCAATTTAAGACACAAAAACTTTCTCAACTACAGATTTGTGGGTTCCTCCACCTCAAAGGATCCAGTAAATGTGAAATATATAAGAAATTTGAAATTCTGTTCCAAAATTTTCCCCTTTTTATCAGGACTCACCTACTGAGTCCTTGATCAAAATGTTCTGTAATAGAAATTAAGCATCATCAGGTTCTTCTGGTCTCATGTCAATGGAGGCAGTAGTTCCTGGAGGCAACTAGACCTGCCAGTCCAGTTTCTTCTCTTGATTCCTTGGTCTCCATTTTTCTCTGCTGCTTCAGGCAAATGCAGACTAATTGCTGTATCTCGGATGCCCACTCACAAGCCTTTAAGACCCCAGACACTACACGCAGACCTGGGAAATAGAACAAACCAGTGTGAAAATGTGGGGAGACAGCAAGAATGGTGACACAATGTGAAGAATGAAACCAATGTCATTGCACTGTACAAGCAGAAATTGTTGAATGGGTAAATGATCTGCTGTGAATATTTTCACCAAAGTAAAAAAAAAAATGATAAGGAAGTTGAACTTCATCAAAACTAAAAACTTTTGTGCTTCAAAAGACAGCATCAAGAAAGTGAAAAGGCATTCTAAGACTGGAAGAAAAGATTGCCAGTTCATATTTCTGATAGATGACTGGTATCCAGAGTATAAAAAGAACTATGGAAATTCAATAATAAAAAGCCAAATAACATTTTTAAAAGGCAAAGGATTTGAACTGACATTTCTCCAAATAATATATATATATATATATATATATATATATATATATACAATTGACTGATAAATACATAGAAATATGCCTAATACCATGGCCACTACAAAAAAGCAAGTCAAAATCACAATAACTACTTCACAGGCACTAGGATGCTTATAATCAAAAAGACAGACAATAACACGTATTGACAAGAATGTGACGAAATCGAAATCCTTGTACAATGCTGGTGAGGATGTAAAATGGTGTAGTTTCTTTGGAAAACAGTTTGACTGTTCCTCAAAAAGTTAAACGTAAAGTTGCAATATGACCCAACCATTCCACATGTAGGGATATAGCCAAGAGAAGTGAAAACATATGCCTGTGCAGAAAACTTATAAAAGAATGTAGCAGCATGACTCATAATAGCTAAAAAGTGTAAACAACCAAAATATCCAAGTATCAACTGGATAAATGTGATGTATGCATAAATAGAATATTATTTGGACAATAAAATGAACTAATTAATAATACATGCTACGACATTGATGAATTCCAAAACTTTATACTAAGTGAACAAAGTCGCAATAGGCCATGTATTGCATAATCGCAATTATATGAAATGACCGAATAAGTAAATCTATACGAGTAGTTTCCTGGGGTTAGTGGGGGAGAATAAGGAGAATGATTTGTAATGGATGTGGAGTTTCTTTGTAGGCTATTGAAAACGTTCTAAGGTTAGAAGATGGTAATGACCGCACAATTCTGCAAATATACCATAAGCCATTAAATTTTATGATGTGTAAATTATATCTCATTGAAGGCTTAAAAAACCTTTCAGGAGCATTTCTGTTGTGCCCTTCTTAAGAAATCAAAATGAAGAAATAAATAATGTTTTCAACTTAAAATATTTATAAATTTAATAATGACATCCAAGACCTCTATGTTGAAAACTGTAAAATATCACCAAGAGAAATAAAAGAACACCCAAATAAATGAAAACACACAGTATGTTCGTGGATTGTAGGACTCAATATTGTTAAGATGACAATTCTCATCAAACTGATTTTTACTTTCAATGTAATTGCCATAAAAAGATTAATATATTTTTGTAATTATTGACAAGTATAGTGAACATACAAGGATAGACACCATATATGTTTCTTTACCAAATTTTTACAAAATTCTAAAAAAATTTAATGTGGAAAGGGAAGTAATTTCAACAAATAGTGTTGGATCAACTGGATATCCATGTCAAAACACAACCAAACAGACAAAACAAAACAAAAAACCATTGACCATTACTTCACACCATCCAAAAAAATAATAATAACTCAAATGAACCATAGATCTAAATGTGAAATCTAAAACTACATAATCTAAAAAAGAACACGTAGGAAAATATGTTTGAAACTGTGGGATAAGTGAAAGTGTTTTAGATAGAACACAAAAAAGCAAAAACAAGGAAATAAAAACTGATAAATTGGAATTCCTCAAAATGTAAAAAAATATTCATCCTCCTAAGACATTTTCAGGGAAAGTAAAAAGCAAGCCTCAGACTGAAAGAACATATTTGCACACACATATCAATCAACATATGAGTTGTATCCACAGTATATAAAAATCTTCAAACTCTATAATAAGAAAATAATCCAGTAACCCAATAGGCAAAAATACTTCATCTCAGCATCATGAACCACAGGAAAAAAAAAAAAAGAACCACCAGAGAACTGCAAATTAAAACCTCAGTGAGATACCAACTTGCATCCATTTGCAAGATACAAAAAAAAAAAAAGTGACCATACCAATTGTTAGCGGAGATGCAGAGGAACTAGAAAGCTCATACGCTGTTTGTAGAAATATAAAATGTTATAACCATTTTGAAAAAGAATTTGATAGTGTGTCAGATGTTTAAGCATTTCTACCACAGAATCCGACAGCTAGGTATTTACCAGAGAAAAATCAAAGCATATGTCCACAGAAAGATTTATATATTCAGGCAGTTCTATTTTTAATATCCAAAATCTGGAAAGTACACAATCTTACATCAATAGTTGAATTGATAACCACATTGTGATATAGGTATACAAATAAATATTACTTCAGTAATAAAAAGGAATGCACTGCTGATAAGTTAAAAACATATAGAAGACGGTCAAAATCATTAATCGTTCCGCTGAAGGAAAGGAACCACCTCCCCTCCTCCAAAAAAAAAAGTAAATACACACACCTGGGCCCTGGTGGCCCAGTGGTTAAGGGCTCAGCTGCTGACCAAAAATGAGGCAATTCAAATCCAGCAGCCTCTGTTTGGAAACCCTGCGGAGCAGTTCCACTCTGTCCTCTCGTATTGCTGAGTTGGAATCGACTGGAGGGCAATGAGTTTGGTTTGGTTTGGGTTATATAAATTGAAGGAGATGCAAACCAATCTGGTGTGACAGTGGACAGGGATTATTACCTGGAGAGGAAAAATTTAGGTAGTGATGAAAATGTCATTTTGATAGTGCTGATGATTTCCAAACTGGCCAAATTGTATACATTCAATATGTGCAGTTTAGTGTATTACAAATATGACTCAATAATGTTAGAAGAAGAAAAAAAAAGCTTTAGGTCCATCAAATTTCCATATAGTTCTTGTTTTCACATGGTATAGATCAAGTTTTTTTTTTTTTTTTTAATATTTTACTAATAGCTTGGACACAGAAAAAGAAAAAAAGCAGTTAAAATTAGTAAAATTAAATAGAAGAAATTCCTTATTTATAATAAAAAATAGACATGATTTTTAATAACTAAAAGTAAATAAAATCTTACAGTGTTTGACCAAAAATCACTTAAGGACAGAAAAATGAGCTAATAAGACATTTAAAGTAATCAATTGAACGAACTTAAATTGTTTAATGTACATATTTCACTGAATTAAAAATGCTCACTAAATCACATATAGTTTTGGGTTTATGCTAATGCGTCAGAATTGCCTGTGAAAACCAAAAAACAATGTTGAAAAAAAATTATGCAGATATCTCCCCCCAGTAATTTTGAATGAGCAGATTGGGGATAAGGTCCTTGAGATGAGTACTTTTTTGAAACTCTGAAGTAGATGTTGATACAAAACAGATGAGTTTATGCAACATCAAAGTTAAGAGATGCTAAAAGAGATTTCAAACAAATGAGTGACATATTCAAATGTGCTTTTTATGAATGCAATTTTCATTGTGAAAATGAAAATGAATAAGGGAGAAATTAAGGAATTAATAAAGATTATAAAATAATCTATGCTAATACACTATTTTTGAAATCATCCCAAACAATAACCAGATCTGTTTATTTTGTGTCTCATACTGGAATATTCATGCATAGTCAAGTCTCAAAAAAAAAAAAAACTAATTGTTAGCCTCCCAGAATATGAAATTGCCACATATGTCAGGAACAGTATTTACGTAGATAAGAGTCTGGACAATTTAGATTTTCGTAATGTCTGCTCTTTGCTGCCTAAATTTTAATTTAAAATAGGATATCTAGAACCATTTATTCTATTTATACATTTAACAAAAATACCTTCATTTTATATTGGCTTATAATTAAAATTTCATTCCAGTGAGATCTCCAAATGAGTGAAAAACAGACTTTTTGTATTATGAATCAATTAAAAAAATATTACAGACACATTCTATGGAGATAATGAGGTTTTAACAAGTTTGGATTTGAGCTACAAATGAGCAATTTTATACTGAGTCAGATTTTAATTTGGGGAGATCCCACTCAGGTTTATAATGAGATTAGTGAATGACACAGGCTTTTTTTTTTTTTTTCTTTTTCTCCTAAACTAGTCTTTTCTTTATATATGCTCAACTGGAAGTAAAACAAAGCTTGACACATTCATTGGAGGATATTTCGTTCCCTCAGTGATGGTTGGATCCTTCACCAAATGACTGAAAAAAGCAGAGAGGAGAACAATCCCCTTCAAGTTAAATGTATTTTATGCAATTAAATATTAATTTTGCTCTTTGGATCTAGTTTTAAGCGTGATCATAGCATATTTACCTTTAAAATGCCTCCTTGCTTCAGGTTATTGTCAAACCAGCCAGATCTTTGCTCAGGCAAATTGTTTTGCAGAGCAAAACATCTCTAGCCCACTGGTAGGATTTGTTAGAAAATCATTTAGTGATTTTAACAATGCTAACACAAAACAAAACATTAAAAATTCAATTGGCAGTTAGCAATATTTTGCCTTTGGCAGATTTGACAGCAGTTGTCTCTTCAGCGTAACGAAGCAATGCCAGTCAAAACACACTTTACAGAAAGAAAAAACTCACTGGCAAAAATAATTGAAAAAAATAAAACAACAGTAACTGAGGTATACGATTCTTTTTCCTCTCATTTTTCTATTCTAGTTTTTAGTTTTGTGAAGGCAGTTTATTTGAAAGTCATTCACTTTCAATATACTGAATTGGCCATAATATTGATGAGAATAACAAACACAGATCCAGACAGATCCAGATATACTTTGTACTGAATTATCTTTACATGGAGTCAGGCAACTTTTTTTTTTTTTTCCCCTCAGTTAACGTTTTGTCTTTTGTAAATACCTTAATTCATATTCATATTTAAATAGCTTAAAAACATATAGACAATATGCAAATTTCTAAAATGTCATAATAATCAAATTTAATGCAATATCAGAGTGTATTATAAGTGGCATTTTAATGTTTCTTCTATTCTCAGAGCGACACTCAATTACAGGATTTTTTACTGTTGGGGGACAGCCCCAGCAAGGAAAGACCCTTACAAAAGAACTGACACATTGTGCTTTCCAGATTCATGCCTTTATTCAGGGAAACCTACTGACACTGGCAGGGGCACGCAGCTGCTCTCCAGTGGTGGAAGGCTGGACTAAATCCCGGCCAAGTCAAAGAGGCAGAGAAATTTAAACGAAAACAAAACAAAGGGTGCGCGCAGCTGTTTCTTAAGACCCAGGGGTTAAGCATAATCAAACCCGGGCGAGGGCGGCTTCTTCTGGGACCCAAGGTCGACAAGAGTTGTTATTCTAAGATCGGAGCCAATTGTAGTCGGCTTGGAGCCAGCGGGACTTTTCTAGGATCGTGGCCAAGGGCCCGCCTTGATCGAAGTGCCGCTATGACGAAGTCTTTTCTCCCTACATTTACCCTTGGGACTACTAACCAAAAAAAATCCGTTGCCATCTAGTCAATTCCAACTCATGGCGACCCTACAGGACACAGTAGAACTGTCCCCTAGAGTTTCCAAGGAGCGCCTGGTGATAAGAACTTCCAATATGAATCTTCGAATGTCCCTGTTGACTCTAAACACAAAATGCAGAAGTTTTAGAAATTGTACGTCTACAATGCCCACCTTTCTTCTCACATGGAGAGAACATTATTATGTCCATCTGTTGCAGCTTTAAGGAATTACATTGTTTTGAAAAATGACCAAATTTCTCCCAAAGCATCAGATTCTGGTTGTTTTTCTTTTATTTTTTCCCTTATTTTCAGTATCAAAAGATAGGTGGAAATAGTATAGCAATAACAGAGTTAGAAATAGAAGGACCCCATAGCTGAATCACATAAATAGTTTTGCTTCAATATAACTTACAAATATTTATTAATGATATAGATAGATAGATCCCGCTACGGAAGACAGGAGTACAAGAATGATTGAAAGATTGTTTACTTATCTGCAAAGAGATCATACTTTAATAGTAGAGGAAAACACAAAACCCACCTGTGATTCTTTGCATTTTTCTTCTCAACAATGCATTGCCTTGTTAGCATTTGTAAGCCTACAGAGAAGTTGGAGGAACGGAGGGATGGCTAAATAATATTTTGAATAAGAGATGTCACAACAAGTTGACAGTTTAGACTTAAAAAAAGAAGAAGGTAAACTAACACCTTTGAGACTGTATTTTTTTCTAGTATTGTACCCTTGGGGTAGCTGTGTAAGAATCAAAGTTCTACAGTAAATCAAAGGGCAAAATAGGGAATAGAGATAAATTTTACTATTCCAGGCTAGAGATAAAATAATTTTATTTAAGCCAGCTTTTCAGTATCTCTGGGGGGAAAAAATGGCCCTTTTCAGTTTAAGAATTATATCCTCTGAAGATCTTCCATAATCCCAAAGGCAATACCATTTTCTCATTTTATTAAACGGGCATAAAACTCACCGAATGACTGCAGGTGTTGAACAGACTTTGTGGCAAGATGGAACCAAACTGTAAATGAAGCTCTTTTAGAATTACAAATGCAGGGCTTGTTTGTTGAGAATGCAATCACATATACAATTATTTAGACCAGGTATCTATAATATATTAGAAAGAGAGGCAAATGAATCAGCAAAATGACTAAGAAAGTCTTCATAGTATGGTATATTTTTGAATATCGTTTATATAGACTGCAATTTCCAATTTATAAACATGGAATATGAAAATAAATTACAAATCACAAATATAACAAAACAAGCAGAGTGAGAAAGAAAGAAAATACAAATGATTTGTGCATACCACAGATTTTACAGTTTCATTATCATATAAATAGCTCACATATATAATCTTCCATGCGTTAATTCTGATAAATGTAACAGTAAAAATTAAGATTAATAGAGTCTGCTTTGAAAGTTTTGCTACGAATTATATCTATAGCACTTTCGACATAGTTACATTGTGCTCTGAGAAACTTCATGCGTTCTGTTAGTGATTTACAATATCTGCTTACTTGTGTTTTTATAGACTATTAAACTCTGTGAAATTGCTTTTTTGGTCTTTTGATGCTTGGATTTTTGCAAGTTATGAATCTTTAAACACATGCTGACCAGAGAAGAATAAATTAGAAGTGTTCTGAAAATTAAGAAGTGAGAATTAAAGAACACTTAAATATTCAGAAACACTACACTGAATTCTGTAGCCAACCATCATGCTTTCTTTATTTTTAATGTCATTGCTCATATTATTTTTACAATTTTTAAGATAGTTATTATTAATTTGGTGAACATTAGCAAGCATGATTAGTAATTCAACTAGATAGAAAAATACAAGAAGAATATAATGCTTCCCCCAGCTCAGAAAAACTACTGCCTAGTTTGGAAAAACATACAATAAAAAAAATGACATGGTAAAAGTAAGTTGTTGGTAATACGGAAACTTAAAGAAGGGCTACTAACATAACCTTGAGACCAGGAGAGAATTCTAAGAAAAACAGTCCTCGAATTAACCCTTATGAGACATCAAGCTTAGGATGATTTGGATGTAGATGGTGACTGTTGAGAAAAGGGAAACTACATACTTGTATCATTCTTGCACAGTACAGATGTTGCAAGAAAACAAGATGTTTTTGAACTTGAGGTAGTTGCTTATGCTAAAGAGAATGCTGGAGTGGGTGTAACTGGAAATGTGTCTTGGATGTCCAGTGAAGAAAATATTATCAATATTATAAAGGTTTACAAGTCAGGCTAAAATGATCATATTAATGAAAAAGGAGAGACTTTGAAAAATTTTAAACAGAGAAAAAAGCTTTATCCTATATAAAATCAGAAGAACAATCTAGGGAAATACATTTTGGAGGTACTGCGGCCACCACACTTGACTCCTTAAAGCCCAATTTTTGTGAATCTGAAAAAAGATAGTGATATTGAGAAAAAGAAAGGTGGAGTAAATTCAACAAATATTTAAGTTCAGACATAAAAGCTAACCAACCGGATGTGAAGAATCTGCATTAATTCTCGAATGTTTGTATTAAAAGACGTTCTTCTGCTAGAAACTTCCAACTGGATTTCATTACATACCATCTCTAGCAAAATAAAAATGGAGCTCATTACTTTCCCACAACATAAAAGTGAGCATTGGACTTCCGTAATTCTGTTCAAGGAGGCCTGGTTGCACAAGGGTTAAGTACTTGGCTGTTAAATGAAAGTCGGTGGTTAGAACCCACCAGCAACTCCGAGGGAGAGAAGATCTGGCGATCTGCTTCCGTAAAGATTACAGCCTAGGAAACCCTGTGGGGCAGTTCACTCTGTCCTGTAAGGTCTCTATGAATCGGAATCAACTCAACAACATGCAACAACAGTTATTCTATCCGAGTCATCATATTTTTCCAAACCATCTTTCAAACAAGCTCAATTTATCATTAACTCTCTTGTTCTATACAGTTTTTAAAAGATGGTTTGCTGTTTGTATTTTACTCAGGTTAAAATTCAAAACAAGAAAGTTTTCCCACATAATCACCATTCAATTTTCACATTCAGGACATTTAATAATTTTTTTGACACAATGTTATTTTCCAATATAGAATCCATATTCAAATTTCCACAGTTGTCCTAATAATGCCCAACCAGCTTAAATCCATTGGAACTGCCCTGTTTTCATCTGAGTCATGCCTTGGTACCATCCAGCCTTAGACCCTTATACTTCCATCATGAATGCTGATTTTGTTTTTAAACTGTTCTCCCAAAAGAATTTTGTAGAATTGGTATTATTTCTTGCTTAAATGTTTGGTAGAATTTGGAATTTGCCAGAGAAGATATCTAGACAGGGCCTTTTTTTTTTTTTTGGACGGTTTTTGTCTATGACTTTAATTTGTTCTGTACATAAGTAAGTGTTCACATTACCTATTTCTTCATAAGTCAGCTTTGTGTCTTTCAGATTTATTGGCATAAAGTTGTTCTTAATATTCTTTTAATGCCTTTAAAATCCATAGTGACAACTCTTCCTTCATTCTTGATATTAATAATTTGCCTTTTCTCCTATTTTCCTTTATCAGTCTGGCTTTCTGAGAAATATCAACTCCATTGATCTTTTCAGAGAACCAGAGATTTGTTTCATTGATTTCCTCCTTTGGTTTTCCCTTTTAAATTTCATTGATTTCTAATCTTATCTTCTGATTCCATTTCTTTTACCTACACTGGATTTAATTTACCTTTATTTTTTTCCCCTAGGTTTTGAAGGAAGAACCTAAGGTAATTGATTTGAGACCTTTTGTTATTTAACATAAATAATGCTACAGATTTCTTTCGAAAACCTGCTTTAGGGGCATCTCACACATTTTGATATATCTGGTTTTATTTTCCTTCAGTTCAAAACTCTTCATAATTCCATCTCTGATCCAGGGTTTATATAAATATGTATTAATTAATTTTCATGTATTTTGGAACTGAACAGATACCATGTTTTTGATTTACAATTTTTTTTTTTAAAGGTGAGAGAACATACTTTTTAACAATTGAATTATTTAAAATTTGTTAAGGATTTTTTATATCTCAGAAAATAGTCTTTTTCATCAATGTCTCACATAGACCTGAAAAGAACGTGTAGTTTGTTGTTGTTGGGTAGAGTGTCTAATAAATATCAGTTATTCAAAGTAGGATGATATTGTTGTACAGGTTTTTTACATTTTTATTTATTTTCTTTTTGAATTAATTACTGAGAGGGGACTGTTGAAATCATCATGAAATCATGGACTTGTTTTTTCCCCTTTCAGATCTTGCAGGTTTTGCTTCATTATTTTGGAACTCTCTCTTTAGGTTAATATAACCCCCAAAAAACCCAGTGCCGTCGAGTAGATTCCGACTCATAGTGACCCTATAGGACAGAGTACATTTATGATTTTTATGTCCTCTTGAGCAATTGTCCTCTAAATCATGAGGGAAAGATAATTTAGAGGAAATTGTCCCTCATTGTTCCTGATAAACCAACTTTATTGGATCCTAATATATCAACTCCAACTTTCTTCTGATTAGTGTTTGAATGCATTTTCCCATTGTTTTATTTTTAACTTATCTATTGTTCCATTGGATTTCCTACAGAGAGCTTATATTTGAGTTTTGCATTATCTGTTAATCTATCATTCTCTGCTTTAATTTGGTTCTTTAAACTGTTTACATCGAATGACATCACTGATCTATTTGTATTTACGACTACAATTTTGAAAGTTTTTCTTTTTATTTCCCCCTCTATATATTCAAACTGTTTTTATTCTTCTTTTCCCTACCCCTCTTTGACTATATGGTTTTGGATTGAGGTTTTATTTTATTTTATTTCTGCATTATCTTCACTATTGTTATATTTGTTATACTCTTTTTAAAATGTTGTAGTTCCTGTAGAGATTGCCATATACGTCTTTAAATTATCACAAACTTTCTTCTAATTACATTATACTACTTCACATACAATGTAAGAACTTTGCAATATACTTTCAATTCCTCTCTCCTTTGGCCTTTGGTTGTCATACATTTTATTTTTTATTTTACATAGGTTATAACCTCCACTGTATATATATATATATATATATATAGGAGCCCTGGTGACACAGTAGTTAAGAGCTACCACTGCTAATCAAAAGGTCACCAGTTCAAATTCACCAGCTGCTACTTGGAAACCCTATGGGGCAGTTCTACTCCATCCTACAGGGTCACTATGAGTCAGAATTGACTCTACGGCAATGGGTGTATATATATATATATATATACATACTATTTCTGCCTTTGACAAACATTTACAAAGAGTTAAAAAATAAGTGTCAATTATATTTATCTTCATTCTTACAATTTCCAAGGCTCTAAGTTCCTTTGCATAATTTTATGTTTTCATACACTATCATATCCTACCAACTGAAGAACTGTGTGAATTTTTTTTTTAACTTTCGCAGGCTTCCCACTAAAACCCACTGCCGTCTAGTCGATTCTGACTCATAGCGACCCTATAGGAGAGAGTAGAACTGCCCCATAGAGTTTCCAAGGAGCACCTGGTGGATTTGAACTGCTGAAGCACTTAACCACTACGCCACCAGGCTTGCTGGGAATAGATTCTCTCAGATTTGTTCTTTTTTTTTTTTTTTTTTTTTGGCCTTACTTTTTGAAAAATGTTTTCTTTTTATATAGAACTCTGAGTTGACAATTCTTTTTTTAGTACTTTAATACTTTCTGCACATTGTCTTCTGGTTTGCATAGTTTCTAACAAGAAATTTGTTCTGTTGTTGAAAATATTTTTTCAGTTTCTTATCTTCACAATTGTCCCTTTACCATCACTTTTTTAACGGCTTAACTATAATGTATCCAGGTGGTTATTTTTTTGTTATGTATTTTGTTTGGTGTTCTCTGAGTTTCTTGGATATGTGGTTTTATATCTTTCATTATTATTATTATTTAAACTACTTGCTACTATTCTTCAAATATTTCTTCCATCACATTATCTTACTTTTCGTCTGGAATTTCAATTGCTAACATATTAGACATTTGATATTTTCCTAGAGCTTTTATATGCCATGTTCTGATTTTTTTCCTTTTCGATCCTTTTTTTTTTTTTACTTTGCATAACTTCTATACAGGTGAGTCAAATCTACTGATGTACCTGACATAGGAATTTTTCATCTTTATTAATGCATAATTATTTCTAACTTTTCAATTTGTCTCTTTTAGTTTTCATCTCTGCTGAAATCCCTCATTTATTCATGCATGTGATTAACTTTTTCCACTAGATGTTTTAACATTTTTAACATAGGTATTTTAAAATCCCTCTTTGATAGTTCCAAAATCTGGTCATTTATGAATCTGGCTCCGTTCGTTGCTCTGTCTCTTGACAATGGGGTGGTTTTTCTCCTTAAGTGCATGTGTCTATTTTTTTTTTTTTTTAAGAATGCCTGTTGTTTGTATAATCAAAGAGGAGAAACTGAGGTAAATAATGGGACAGCTATTTCAGATTGACAAACTAGGCCACTTGTCCTTGAACAGTTCTTTACAAATTAGCTGATTAATTGTTACTCACTTTAGCTTCAAAGATGCCAGTAATCAAAAGAGCTCACACAACCAGCCTATTTGGGCATATCAAAACAAAACAGAACAAGAAGCTAGGACAGTAAGCAAACAGAAAATAAATATAATAACTTATTGATGGCTCAGAGATAACAGTCAATATCAAACCACATAAAGAGGCAGACCATGATGGCTTCAGCAAGCTCCCAAAATAAATAACCAAGAAACCTTCTGGAGGAAGACAATATCTTGGAATTACCAGAGGTAGAATTCAAGGATTAATAAATGGAGATCTTCAAGAGATCAGGAAGCAGATCAGGCAAAACACAAAACACACCAAAGGAACACACAGATAAAGCAACAGAGGAACTTAAGAAGGTTATACAATATACAAAAGCATAATGACAAATTTAACAGGCAGCAAGAATCCATAGAGAGACAGCAAACAGAAACCCAGAAGATTAACAATAAAATTTCAGAATTAGACAAATCAATAGAAAGTCATAGTAGAATTGAGGCAATGGAAGTCAAAAATAATTAGATCAAAATAAAGCACTTGACACCAACTTAGTTGAAGAAAAATCAGATAAAATGATTAAAAAAAAATGAAGAAACACGAAGAATTATGTGGGACTCTATCAAGAGGAATAACCTATGAGTGATTGGAGTACCAGAACATGAGGGGGAACAGAAAATACAGAGATAATTGTTGAAGATTTGTTGGCAGAAATCTTCCTTGATATATTAAAAGATGAGAATATAGCTATCCAAAGTGCTCGTCAAGCCCCATACAAGGTAGATCCCCCAAGAATAATCAAACTTACTAAAACCAAAGATAAAGAGAGAATTTTAAGAGAGGCTAGGGATAAACAAAACGTCATCTGCAAAGGAGAGTTAATAAGGCTAAACTCTGTCTACTCAGCAGAAACCATGCAGGCAAGAAGGCAGTGGGATGGCATATATAAAGCCTTGAAGGAAAAAAAAAAAAGAATTGCCAGCCAAGAATTATATATCCAGCAAAACTATCTCTCAAATATGATGATGAAATTAGGGCATTTCCAAACAAAAAGAACTTCAGGGTATTTGTAAAAAAACAAACAAAATTACAGGAAATACTAAAGGGAGTCCTCTCGTAAGAAAATCAATAGCAGCAGATAACAACCGAAGACTAGACTACAAGACAGAACAACAAGATTGTCAACCCACATAGGGAAGTCACAAAAATCAAAGTTAAAATACTGAAAATTGGGAAATAGAGACATCAATATGTAAAAGATGACAACATTCAAACAAAAAAGAGGAACTAAATAATCTTAGACATAGATCTTTCATATTAGAGGAAGTCAAGGTGATAGCAAGGAATAAAAGATTGGTTTAAACTTAGAAAAATAGAGATAAATATTAAGGTAACCAAAAAGGAAAATAACAATCCTACACATCAAAATAAAAAAAGCAAGAAAAGCATAAAGACTCAGCAAGTACAAAATCAACAATAAAAAAGATGAAATGAATATGCAAAAAGAAAAATGACTCAGCACATAAAATTAAGGGGAACAAAGAAACTGTCAACAACACAAAAAGGCATCAAGATGACAGCACTAAACTCATAAAAAAAAAAAAAACTCATACCTATGCACAATTATGCTGAATGTAAATGGACTAAATGCACCAATAAAGAGACAGGGAGTGGCAGAATGGATTAAAAAATAGGATCTGTCTATATGCTGCCTACAAGAGACACACCTTAGACTCAAAGACACAAACAAACTAAAACTCAAAGGATGGAAAAAATACATCAAGCAAACAACAATCAAAAAAGAGCAGGAGTGGCAATACTAATCTCTGACAACATAGACTTTAAAGCAAAAACTACCACAAAGGGTAAGGAAAGTCACTATATAATGATTAAAGTGTCAATACACCAGGAGGACAAAACCATAATAAATATTTATACACCCAATGATAGAACTCCAAAATACATAAAACAAACTCTAACAGCATTGAAAAGTAGCTCCACAATAATACCATTTTTGGTGAAGGAAAGTATATACAGAAAGAAGCTCACTAAAGACAAAAAAAAAGACAAGGAAGATCTAAATACCACAATCAACCAACTTGATCTCACAGACACATATAGAACACTCCACCCAATAGAGGACAAGTATACTTTCTTTTCCAACACACATGAAACAATCTCGAGAATAAACCACATTTTAGGCCACAAAGCAAGCCTTAACCGAATTCAAAGCATCAAAATATTACAAAGGATCTTTTCTGACCATAAAGCCATAAAAGTAGAAATCAATAACAGGAAAAGCAAGGAGGAAAAAAACAAAACAAAAAAAAATACATGGCACCTGAACAACATCTTGCACAAAAACTACTGAGTTATAGAAAAAAATAAGGACCGAATAGAGAAATTCACAGAATCAAATGAGAATTAAAATGCATCCTACCAGAACCTTTGGGACACAACAAAAGTAGTGCTCAGATTTAAACGTGAATTTATAGCAATAAATGTACACATACAAAAAGAAGGGTCAAAATCAAAACATTAACCCTGCAACTCATAAATAGATGAAGAGCAGCAAAAGAAGCCTTTACGGACCAGAAGAAATATAAAAATAAAAATTAAAGCAGAAATAAATGAAAGAGAAAAACACTTGAAAGAGTTAATACGATCAAAAGCGAGTTTTTTAAAAAGGCCGACAGAGGCGAGGCCAAGATGGCTGACTAGGTAGAAGCTACGGTGGATCCCTCTTGCAACAAAGACTCGGAAAAACAAGTGAATCGATCACATATATGACAATCTATGAACTCTGACCATCAAACACAGATCTAAAGAGTTGACCTGAGTGACAGGTGAGCGAAAAGCTCTGTCCTGAATCAACAACAGCCTCTGGAACCAGTGTCCAGCACCACAGCCTTGAGCCCTCGCGGTTCCCTGGTGCCAAGTGGTGGGGCTGATTGCGGCTTGCTGAGGCGGGGCAGGCAAGGGACATAGCCCTAACCCCTAGCCCCCCTGGGGTAACCTCGGTAGAGACTCAGCCAGCGCAAACAGGCTGCACACTGATGGGGCTGATGAGAGAACGAGCAACCATGGAGAAGCAGCCACTGTTTTTGGAGCCTGGAGCCAGTGTTCTAGTCAGAAAACCTTGGCGCCGGGCTTTGAACTGTGCGCAGGGGAGCTGAGCATGGCTTGCTGAGATGGTGCAAACGCAGGATGCAGCCCTAGCCCCCTGAAGTGACCTTGGGGGAAGCTCCGCCAGTGCATGCAGGCAGTGCAGCGACAGCTGACAGGAGGAGAAGTCACCGGGAGGCAGCGACTGGTTTTGGAGCCTGGAGTGTGGCGTCCCAGCCAGGGAACCTTGGTGCTGGACTTTGGACTGGGAGCAGAGGGGCTGACCATGGCTTCTGAGACAGCACAAGCACAGGATGCTGGCCTGACCTTCGGGGGCAATCTCAACCCAGCCAGCACACACAGGCTACACGTCCCACAGGAATCTCCGATAAAAAAGTCATCTCCAAGCAAGATAAGTAACTTTGTCTATATTCCTGGGTACTACTCTCTCCTATGTATCTGATCCCTCCCCTCCCTTCCCAGGCGGCTTCATTAACATTGGAATATCCTGGGCCCGGGAGTGAAGTGCTCTGTGTTTTTTTTTTTTTTTTTTTTCTTTTCCTAACCCATTCTCCTGGCCTGAGAGAAGCAGCTACTAAAAACCCGGGGACCAAAAATCCTTCCCTGACTTCCTGAAATTGGAATAAAAATACAGAACCAGCTCCAGCCAAGCATATGAGATCCACAGTCTTGGGCTTTCATCCCTACAGGGAACAAGGTGGCTATTATAATGAAAAACAATTCTGGTAGTGATCTGACTGTAATTGTTTTAGCAGGTTGCTGGAAAGACAAGTTTTACAGGTCTGATATCTCTACCTATTAAACAGAGCCCTCACTGACCCACAATGGGGAACTGAGGGCTGAAGCTCCATCCAAACCACCTAGCCTCCTGCCAAAGGGGTCTGAGGATAGTGACACCTACCAATCTGTAGAGGTACATGCATTCGGTGCCTAAGGTACAGCTGCAGAGCCCACCCACCAAAGTGCTTTATGAATAGAGACACACCTACCTCACTGGCACTTGGGGGAAGGCTGTCAGCATCCTGTCCCCCCTGGAGTGTGACTCCCTGCTGCTACTAGAATCTGGTGCACACAACTATCACCACTACTCCTCTAAATTAACAGGTGACAATCTATACCACACACTTCGTTACCCAAAATCAGATTCTATTAAAGAATAGTGAATGGACTCTTAGGCGTATGTATCTGGTAACAGCCTAAACCAGCTGGTAATAAGACATAAGTTATTCAAAGGACACAACAATCAAGACAGTGCAATCTACTAGGCCATCTATGTATACTGAAAGAAAACAAAACAAGATAAGACTCAGTGAGCAAATATAAAATAAATGATTACATTATCTTATAGATGGCTTGGAGACAGCAGTTGATATCAAATCACATAAAGAAGCAGACCATGATTGCTTCTAAACTCCCCAAATTAAAGAATCAAAATCTTTCCCAAATGAAGATGTGATCCGAGAATTGCCAGATGCAGAATATGAAAAACTAATTTACAGAATGCTTCAAGACATCAGGGATGACCTCAAAAATGAAATAAGGCAATCTACAGAAAAAGCCACGGAACACACTGATAAAGCAGTGGAAGAAATCAAAAAGATTATTCAAGAACATAGTGGAAAAATTAATAAACTGCAAGAATCCATAGAGAGACAGCATTCAGAAATCCAAATGATTAACAGAAAAATTACAGAATTAGACAACTCAAAAGAAGTCAGAGGAGCAGAATCGAGCAATTGGAGTGCAGAGTGGGGGAGATGGCAGATAAGGGAATTGACACCAATATAGTTGAAGAAAAATCAGATAAAGAGTTAAAAAAAATGAAGAAGCCCTAAGAATCATGTGGGACTCTATCAAGAAGAATAACTTGCATGTGATTGGAGTTCCAGAACATGGAGGGATAACAGAGAATACAGAGAGAATAGTTGAAGATCTGTTGGCAGAAAACTTCCCTGACATCATGAAAGACAAAAGGATATCTATCCAAGATGCTCATCGAACCCCATTTAAGACTGATCCAAAAAGAAAATCACCAAGACATATTATCATCAAACTTGCCAAAACCAAAGACAAAGAGAAAATTTTAAAAGTAGCCAGGGATAAAAGAAAGGTCTCCTACAAAGGAGAATCAATAAGTTCAGACTACTCAGAAGAAACCATGCAGTCAAGAAGGCAACAGGATGACATATGTAGAGCACTGAAGGAGAATAACTGCCAGCCAAGGATCATATATCCAGCAAAACTCTCTCTCAAATATGAAGGCAAAATTAAAACATTTACAGATAAATACAAGCTGAGAGAATTTGCAAAAACCAAACCAAAGCTGCAAGAATTACTAAAGGAAATTCTCTGGTCAGAAAATCAATAATATCAGATATCAACACAACACGAGGTCACAGAACAGAACATCCTGATAGTAACTCAAATAGGGAAATCACAGAAACAAATTAAGATTAATTTTAAAAAGAAAAAAAATGCTCAAAACAGGGAATCATTGAAGTCATTATGTAAAAGATCACAATGATCAAAAAGAGGGACTAAATACAAGAGGCATAGAACTACCATATGGAGAGGGAAACAAGGCGATATAGGATGATACAAGTTAGGTTTTTACTTAGAAAAATAGAGGTAAATATTAAAATAACCACAAAGAGGTCTAACAATTCCATAACTCAAAAGAAAAACATAATGACTCAGCAAACATAAATTCAACTCCTATGAAAATGAGGAACACACAATTTACAAAGAAAAACTTCTCAGCACAAAAAATAAGTGGAAAAATGAACTTGCCAACAACACACAAAAAAAAGCATCAAAACGACAGCACTAAGCACATACTTATCTATAATTACACTGAATGTAACTGGACTAAATGCACCAATAAAGAGACAGAGAGTCTCAGACTGGATAAAGAAACACGATCCGTCTATATGCTGCCTACAGGAGACACACCTTAGACTTAGAGACACAAACAAACTAAAACTCAAAGGATGGAAAAAAATATATCAAGCAGAGAACAATCAAAAAAGAGCAGGAGTAGCAATATTAATTTCTGACACAATAGACTTTAAAGTTAAATCCACCACAAAGGATGAAGAAAGACACTACATAATGATTAAAGGGACAATTGACCAGGAAGATATAACCATATTAAATATTTATGCACCCAATGACAGGGCTGCAAGATACATAAAACAAACTTTAACAGAACTGAAAAGTGACATAGGCACCTCCACAATTATAGTAGGAGACTTCAACACACCACTTTTGGAGAAGGATAGTACTTCCAGTAAAAAGCTCAATAGAAACACAGAAGACCTAATTGCTACAATCAACCAACTTGACCTCATAGACTTATGCAGAACTCCACCCAACAGCTGCAAGGTGTACTTTTTTTCTAGTGCACATGGAACATTCTCTAGAATACACCACATATTAGGTCATAAAACAAACCTTTGCAGAATCCAAAACATCAAAATATTACAAAGCATCGTCTCAGACGACAAGGCCATAAAAGTGGAAGTCAATAACAGAAAAATCAGGGAAAAGAAATCAAATACTTGGAAACTGGACAATACCCTGCTGAAAAAAGACTGGGCTATAGAAGACATTAAGGAGGGAATAAAGAAATGCATAGAATGCAACGAGAATGAAAACACTTCCTATCAAAACCTCTGGGACACAGCAAAACAGTGCTCAGAGGCCAATTTATATCGATAAATGCACACATACAAAAAGAAGAAAGAGCCAAAATCAGAGAACTGTCCCTACACCTTGAACAAATAGAAAGTGAGCAACAAAAGAATCCATCAGGCACCAGAAGAAAACAAATAATAAAAATTAGAGCTGAACTAAATGAATTGGAGAACAGAAAAACAATTGAAAGAATTAACAAAGCCAAAAGCTGGTTCTTTGAAAAAAATTAACAAAATTAATAAACCATTGGCTAGACTGACTAAAGAAATACAGGTAAGGAAACAAATAATCTGAATAAGAAACGAAATGGTCCATATCACAACAGACCCAACTAAAATTAAAAGCATCATATCAGATTATTATGAAAAATTGTACTCTAACAAATTTGCAAACCTAGAAGAAATGCATGAATTCCTAGAAAAACACTACCTACCTAAACTAACACAATCAGAAGTAGAACAACTAAATAGACCCATAACAAAAAAAGAGATTGAAACGGTAATCAAAAAACTCCCAACAAAAAAAAGTCCTGGCCCGGACGACATCACTGCAGAGTTCTACCAAACTTTCAGAGAAGAGTTAACACCACTACTACTAAAGTTATTTCAAAGCATAAAAAAAGATGGAATACTACCTAACTTATGCTATGAAGCCAGCATATTCCTGATACCAAAACCAGGTAAACACACCACAAAAAAAGAAAATTACAGACCTACATCCCTCATGAATATAGATGCAAAAATCCTCAACAAAATTCTAGCCAATAGAATTCAACAACATATCAATAAATAAATAAATAAATAATAATCCACCACGACCAAGTGGGATTTATACCAGGCATGCAAGGTTGGTTTAATATTAGAAAAACCATTAATGTAATCCACCATATAAATAAAACAAAAGACAAAAACCACATGATCTTATCAATTGATGCAGAAAAGGCATTTGACAAAGTCCAACACCCATTCATGATAAAAATTCTCAGCAAAGTAGGAATTGAAGGAAAATTCCTCAACATAATAAAAGGCATCTATACAAAGCCAACAGCCAACAGCATTCTAAATGGAGAGAGCCTGAAAGCATTTCCCTTGAGAACGGGAACCAGACAAGGATGCCCTTTATCACTGCTCTTATTCAGCATTATGCTAGAGGTTCTAGCCAGAGCAATTAGGCTAGACAAAGAAATAAAGGGCATCTGGATTGGCAAGGAAGAAGTAAAATTATCTCTATTTGCAGATGACATGATCTTATACACAGAAAACCCTAAAGAAACCTCCAGAAAACTACTGAAACTAATAGAAGAGTTTGGCAGAGTCTCAGGTTACATGATAAACATACAGAAAAATCACTTGGATTCCTCTACATCAACAAAAAGAACATCGAAGAGGAAATCACCAAATAAATACTATTCACAGTACCCCCTGAGAAGATAAAATACTTAGGAATAAATCTTACCAAAGATTTAAAAGACCTAAGAAAACTACACAGTACTAGTGCAAGAAACCAAAAGGGACCTACATAAGCAGAAAAACTACCTTGCTCATGGATAGGAAGACTTAACATAGTAAAATACATACAATGCACTTCCGATCCAAATCCCAATGTCATTTTTTAATGTGATGGAGAAACAAATCACCAACTTCATATGGAAGGGGAAGAAGCCCCGGATAAGTAAAGCATTACTGGAAAAGTAGAAGAAAGTGGGAGGCCTCACTCTACCTGAATTTAGAACCTATTATACAATCACAGTAGTCAAAACAGCCTGGTACTGGTACAACAACAGGCACAGAGACCAATGGAACAGAATTGAGAACCCAGATATAAATCCATCCACATTTGAGCAGCTGATATTTGACAAAGGCCCAGTGCCTGTTAACTGGGGAAAGGATAGTCTTTTTCACAAATGGAGCTTCCATAACTGGATATCCATTTGCAAAAAAATGAAACAGGACCCATATCTCACACCATGCACAAAAGCTAACTCCAAGTGGATCAAAGACCTAAACATAAAGACTAAAACGATAAAGATCACGGAAGAAAAAATAGGGACAACGTTAGGAGCCCTAATACAAGGCATAAACAGAATACAAAACATTACTAAAAATGACAAAGAAAAACCTGATAACTGTGAGCTCCTAAAAATCAAACACCTATGCTCATCTAAAGACTTCACCAAAAGAGTAAAAAGACCACCTACAGATTTGGAAAAAATTTTCAGCTATGACATCTCCGACCAGCGCCTGATCTCTAAAATCTATATGATTCTGTTAAAACTCAACCACAAAAAGACAAACAACCCAATCAAAAAGTGGGCAAAGGATATGAACACACACTTCACTAAGGAAGATATTCAGGCAGCTAACAGACAGATGAGAAATGCAAATTAAAACTACAATGAGATTCCATCTCACTCCAAGGCTGGCGTTAATCCAAAAAACACAAAATGATAAATGTTGCAGAGGCTGTGGAGAGATTGGAACTCTTATACTCTGCTGGTGGGAATATAAAATGGTACAACCACTTTGGAAATCTATCTGGCATTATCTCAAAAAGTTAGAAATAGAACTACCATAGAACTCAGGAATCCCACTCTTTGGAATATATCCTAGAGAAATAAGAGCCTTTACATGAACAGATACATGCACACCCATGTTTATTGCAGCAAAAAGCTGGAAGCAACCAAGGTGTCCATCAATGGATGAATGGTTAAATAAATTATGGTATATTCACACAATGGAATACTACACATCGATAAAGAACAGTGACAAATCTGTGAAACATTTCATAACATGGAGGAACCTGGAAGGCATTATGCTGAGTGAAATTAGTCAGATGCAAAAGGACAAATATTGTATAAGACCACTATTATAAGATCTTGAGAAATAGTATAAACTGAGAAGAACACATTCTTTCATGGTTACGAGAGGGGGAGGGTGGAAGGGTGGGAGAGGGTTATTTACTGATTAGTTAGTAGATAAGAACTACTTTAGGTGAAGGGGAGGACAATACTCAATACAAGGAAGGTCAGCTCAACTGAACTGGACCAAAAGCAAAGAAGTTTCCAGGATAACCTGAATGCTTCGAAGGTCAGCGGAGGAAGGTCAGCGGTTTGGTGACTATAGCTTAAGGGGACTTCTAGGTCAATTGACAAAATAAATTCTATTAAGAAAACATTCTGCATCCCACTTTGAAATGTGGCGTCTGGCGTCTTAAATGCTAACAAGCAACCATCTAAGATGTATCAATTGGTCTCAACCCACCTGGATCAAAGGAGAATGAAGAACACCAAGGTCACACAATAAGTATGAGCCCAAGAGACAGAAAGGGCCACATGAACTAGAGACTTACATCATCCTGAGACCAGAAGAACTAGATGGTGCCTGGCCACAACCAATGACTGCCCTGACAGGGAACACAACAGAGAACCCCTGAGGGAGCAGGAGAACAGTGGGATGCAGACCCCAAATTCTCATAAAAAGACCAGACTTAATGGTCTGACTGAGACTAGAAGAATCCCGGCAGTCATGGTCCCCAAACCTTCTGTTGGCCCAGGACAGGAGCCATTTCCGAAGACAACTCATCAAACATGGAAGGGACTGGAGAATGGGTTGGAGAGAGATGCTGATGAAGAGTGAGCTACTTGTATTAGTTGGACACCTGAGACTGTGTTGGCATCTCCTGTCTGGAGGGGAGATGGGAGGGTAGAGAGGGTTAGAAACTGGAAAACGGTCACAAAAGGAGAGACTGGAAGGAGGGAGCGGGCTGACTCATTAGGGGGAGAGTAAATGGGAGTGTGTAGTAAGGTATATATAAGTTTATACGTTACGGACTGACTTGATTTGTGAAGTTTCACTTAAAGCACAATAAAAATTATTAAAAAAAAAAAAAAAGGCCAACAAAATGGACAACCATGGGCCAAATTGACAAAAGAAAGACAGGAGAAGAACAAAATAACCTGAATAAGAAATGAGATGGGTGATACCACAACAGGCCCAACTGAAATTGAAAGAGTCATAAAAGATGGAGGAATAGACAGACGCTTCCAGCAAGCCCTCTTAGAACAAAGACGCAAAAAAAACATGTGAAACGAGTATATTTATGACAAGTTAGGAGCCGTGGACATCAAAGGCAAGGTTAGAAAATGAACTGAGGTGCAGGGGAAGAAAGAGGCAGTTTGAAAGCAGAGAGGAGTTGCCAGACCTGAATTGCCAGGAGCCCTCAAGCATTATCCCCAGGAACGGCTGTGGCAGGCTGATACTAGCATTCGGCCACAGTTTTCTCAGGGAGAAGAAGCCAGCCACACAGCTTACTCACACCTCCGGAACTGGAGAACGGCGCTTTGTAAAAGCTAAGTATTTGTGTATATAGTTGGCCCCCAAGCCAACTTCAGCAGCTGTTGATTTCCCTGGGCCTGAGAAAGTTCCTGTTGAGCACCTAGAGATATCCTCCCAGCTCTGGAGAAGGAATACATTCGCAACTGGGGGAAAAGATAATTTGCCAGCTCCACTAACCAGGGGAGTTCAGGACAGAAGCAGCTCCTGACTGGACATAAATGGTCTGTGGACTTTGAGTATCTTTCCCCTTTGCATGGACATTTGTGGGCCTATTTCAGGAGAATAGGCCCTTATTGGCAGACTACAACTGTTTCAGCTATGCGGGGGAGAGGTGGGTATTTGATGTTGGACACTGCTTTGTCTATTAAACAGGGACCTTATCTACCCACGTTAGGAGCCTAAGGACTGGTGGCTCCACTCAGGTAACCCAGCCACCCACAACAGGGGTCCAAGGAAAACTGGTACCTCCCCATCCTTACACCCCAAAATATTGGGTGCCCATGGTCCATCTGCAGAACCCACCTGTATGCTCTAGGGAACAGGGTCATCCTTTCCTCAGAGGCACTTGGGGGATGATTCTCAACTCCCAGCCTTGTTCAGAGCATGACACCCTGCTGCAACCAGATACCGGTACCTACAACAATCAACCCTGTCCCTCTAAGAGTGTAGGACAGAGCTTGTACCACACACTTGATGATCAACTACCTGGACACCTGAGCTGAATTCATACAAGAAAACTGAATGGACTCCTAGACTGATATGCCTGATAACAGCTCTAGCCATCTGGGGACAGGACGTCAGAGTTCCAAAGGCAAAAATAATCAAGCTAGCTCACTCAAGCAACCTATTTGGACATATCAAAACTAAAAAAAGCAAGAAGCTAGAATACAGTAAGCAAACATAAAATAAACTAATACAATAACTTATAGATGGCTCAGAGACAACAGTCAATATCAAGTCACATAAAGAAACAGACCATGATCACCTCAACAAGCTCTCAGAACAAAGAGTCAAGGGATCTTCTAGATGAAAGTTTATTCCTGGAATTACCAGAGGCAGAATACAAAAAATTAATATACAGGACCCTTCAAGACATCAGAAAGGAAATCAGGCAATATGCAGAAGAAGCCAAGAACACACAGATAAAGTACTTGAAGAAATTAAAAAGGTTATTCAGGAACATAAGGAAAAATTAAATAAGCTGGAAAAATCCATAGACAGACAGCAATCCGAAATTCATAAGATTAACAATAAAATTACATAATTAGACAACTCAATAGAAAGTCAGAGGAGAAGAATTGGGTGAGTGGAAGGCAGAATTTGTGAAGTTGAAGATAAAGCACTTGACATCAATATATTTGAGGAAAAATCAGATAAAAGAATTTAAAACAATAAAGAAAACATAAGAATCATGTGGGATTCTATCAAGAGTAATAACCCACGAGTGATTGCAGTACCTGAACAGGGAGGGATAACAGAAAATACAGAGAGAATTGTTGAAGATTTGTTGGCGGAAAACTTCCCTGATATCATGAAAGATGAGGAGATATCTATCCAAGATGCTCATTGAACTCCACATAAGGTAGATGTTAAAAGAAAGTCACCAAGACATAATATAATCAAGCTTGCCAACACCAAAGATAAAGAGAATTTTAAGAGCAGCTAGGGATAAAAGAAAAGTCACCTACAAAGGGGAGCCAATAAGAATAAGCTCGGACTACTTGGCAGAAACCATGCAGGCAAGAAGGCACTGGGATGACTTATACAAAAAATTGAAGGAAAAAAAATGCCAACCAAGAATCATATAACCAGCACAACTGTCTCTCAATATGAAGGTGAAATTAGGAATTTCCAGATAAACAGAAGTTTAGGGAATTTGTAAAAACCAAACCAAAACTACAAGAAATACTAAAGGGAGTTCTTCGGTCAGAAAATCAGTAATATCAGGTATCAGCACAAGACTAGAACACTGGCAGAGCAATCAGAAGTCAACCCAGATAGGGAAATCACAAAAATAAATCAAGATAAAAAAATGCTCAAAACAGGGAAACAGCGAAGTTACTATGTAAAAGAAGACAACACTAAAACAATAAAGAAGAACTAAGAAATCTAGTCATAGATCTTTCAAAAGAGAGGAAGACAAGGTGATACAAAGAAATAAAAGTTAGGCTTAAATTTAGAAAATAAGGGGTAAATAATAAAGTAACCAAAAAGGAGACAAACTATCCTACACATCAAAATAAAATAAAAAAATAGAGACTCAGCAGAAAAAAAATCAACAACTATGAACATGAGGAAGAGGCATTATATAAATATAATCTACTCGGCACAAAAAATTAAGTGGGAAAAATAAGCTGTCAACAACACACAAAAAAAGACATCAAATTGATAGCACTAAATTTGTACCTATCCATAATTACACTGAATGTAAATGGACTACTTTCTCCAATAAAGAGACAGAGAGTGGCAGAATGGATTAAAAAACATGATCCATCTATATCCTACCTACAAGAGACATACCTTAGACCTAGAGACACAAACAAAATAAAACTCAAAGGATGAAAAAAAAATATATCAAGCAAACAACAATCAAGAAAGAGCAGTAGTGGCAATATTAATTCCTGACAAAATAGACTGTAAAGTTAAATCTGTCATAAAGGATAAGGAAGGATACTATATAATGATTAAAGGGACAATATGTCAGCAGGATATGACCATATGGATATAGATATGGACCATATGACCGTATGGATGGGATATTATCCATAACGCCTACAAGGAAGACCAGTTAATACAACTATTACTCAAATTTACGCACCAAACACTAGGGCCAAAGATGAAGAAATAGAAGATTTTTATCAGCTGCTGCACTCTGAAATTGATCTAACATGCAATCAAGATGCATTGATAATTACTGGCGATTGGAATGTGAAAGTAGAAAACAAAGAAGAAGGATCAGTAGTTGGAAAATATGACCTTGGGGATAGAAACAATGCCGGAGATCGAATGATAGAATTTTGCAAGACCAATGACTTCTTCATTGCAAATACCTTCTTTCACCAACATAAACGGCAACTATACACGTGGACCTTTCCGGACGGAACACACAGAAATCAAATTGACTACATCTGTGGAAAGAGACAATGGAAAAGCTCAATATTATCAGTCAGAACGAGGCCAGGGGCCGACTGTGGAACAGACCGTCAATTGCTCATATGCAAGTTCAAGCTGAAACTGAAGAAAATCAGAGCAAGTCCACGAGAGCCAAAATATGACCTTGAGTATATCCCACCTGAATTTAGAGACCATCTGAAGAATAGATTTGATGCATTGAACACTAGTGACCACAGACCAGACAAGTTGTGGAATGACATCAAGGACATCACCCATAAAGAAAGCAAGAGGTCACTGAAAAGACAGGAAAGAAAGAAAAGACCAAGATGGATGTCAGAGGAGACTCTGAAAGTTCCTCTTGAGCGTCGAGCAGCTAAAGCAAAAGGAAGAATTGATGAAGTAAAAGAACTGAACAGAAGATTTCAAAGGGACTCTCGAGAAGACAAAATAAAGAATTATAATGACATGTGCAAAGAGCTGGAGATGGAAAACCAAGAGGGAAGAACACGCTCGGCGTTTCTCAAGCTGAAAGAACTGAAGAAAAAATTCAAGCCTCGAGTTGCTATAGTAAAGGGTTCCATGGGGAAAATATTAAATGATGCAGGAAGCATCAAAAGAAGATGGAAGGAATACACAGAGTCATTATACCAAAAAGAATTAGTCGGTATTCAACCATTTCAAGAGGTGGCGTATGATCAGGAACCGACGATACTGGAGGAACAAGTCCAAGCTGCTCTGAAGGCATTGGTGAAAAACAAGGCTCCAGGAATTGATGGAATATCAATTGAGATGTTTCAACAAACAGATGCAGCGCTGGAGGTGCTCACTCGTCTATGCCAAGAAATGTGGAAGACAGCTTCCTGGCCAACTGATTGGAAAAGATCCATATTTATGCCTGTTCCCAAGAAAGGTGATCCAACCGAATATGGAAATTATAGAACAATATCTTAATACCACATGCAAGCAAAATTCTGCTGAAGATCATTCAAAAATGGCTGCAGCAGTATATCGACAGGGAACTGCGAGAAATTCAGGCCAGTTTCAGAAGAGGACGTGGAACCAGGGATATCATTGCTGATGTCAGATGGATCTTCGCTGAAAGCAGAGAATACCAGAAAGATGTTTACCTCTGTTTCATTGACTATGCAAAGGCATTTGACTGTGCGGATCATAACAAACTATGGATAATACTACAAAGAATGGGAATTCCAGAACACTTAATTGTGCTCATGAGGAAACTTTACATAGGTCAAGAGGCAGTTGTTCGGACAGAATAAGGGGATACTGATTGGTTTAAAGTCAGGAAAGGTGTGCGTCAGGGTTGTATTCTTTCACTGTACCTATTTAATCTGTATGCTGAACAAATAATACAAGAAGCTGGACTATATGAAGAAGAATGGGACATCAAGATTGGAGGAAGACTCACTAACAACCTGCATTATGCAGATGATACAACCTTGCTTGCTGAAAGTGAAGAGGACTTGAAACACATACTAAGGAAGATCAAAGAACACAGCCTTCACTATGGATTACACCTCTACATAAAGAAAACAAAAACCCTCACAACTGGACCAATGAGCAACATCATGATAAACGGAAAAAAAATTGAAGTTGTCAAAGATTTCATTTTACTTACGGCACTGGGTTGGATCCACAATCAACAGCCATGGAAACAACAGTCAAGAAATCAAAAGATGCATTACATTGGGCAAATCTGCTGCAAAGGACCTCTTCAAGGTGTTGAAGATCAAAGATGTCACCCTGAAGACTAAGGTGTGCCTGACCCACGCCATGGTATTTTCAATCGCATCATATGCATGTGAAAGCTGGACAATGAATAAGGAAGACCAAAGAAGAGTTGACGCCTTTGAATTGTGGTGTTGGAGAAGAATATTGAATATACCATGGACTGCCAAAAGAACGAACAAATCTTTCTTAGAAGAAGTACAACCAGAGTGCTCCAAGACTGCGTCTTACATACTTTGGACATGTTGTCAGGAGGGATCAGTCCCTGGAGAAGGACATTATGCTTGGCAGAGTACAGGGTCAGCGGAAAAGAGGAAGACCCTTAATGAGGTGGATTGACACAGTGGCTGCAACAATGAGCTCAAGCATAACAATGATTGTAAAGATGGCGCAGGACCGGGCAGTGTTTTGTTCTGTTGTGCATAGGGTCGCTATGAGTCGGAACCGACTCGACGGCACCTAACAACAACAACATGACCATATTAAATATTTATGCACCTAATGACAGGGCTACAAGATACATAAAACAAACTCTACCAGTATTTAGAAGTGATATAGACAGCTCCGCAATTATTGTAGGAGACTTCAACACACCACTTTCAGTGAAGGACAGAACGTCCAGAAAGAAGCTCAAAAAAGACACAGAAGATCCAAATGCCACAATCAACCGACTTGACCTCATAGATATACACAGAACACTCCACCCAACAGCAGCCAATTATATTTTCCTTTCTAGTGCTCACAGAACATTCTTTAGAATAGACCACATATTAGGTCATAAAGCAAGCCTTAGCAGAATCCAAAACATTGACATATGACAAAGCATCTTTTCTGACCATAAGGCCATGAAAGTGGAAATCAGTAACAGAAAAAGCAGGGAAAAGAAATCAAACACTTGGAAACTGAACAATGCCCTCCTCAAAAAAGACTAGGTTACAGAAGACATTAAGGATGGAAAAAAGAAATTCATAGAATCCAATGAGAATGAAAACAATTCCTATCAGAACCTTTGGGACACAGCAAAAGTAATGCTCAGAGGTCAATTTATATCAATAAATGCATACATCCAAAAAGAACAAAGGGCCAAAATCAAATAATTACCCTTACAACTTGAACAAATAGAAAGAGAGCAACAAAAGAAACCCTCAGGCACCAGAAGAAAGGAAATAATAAAAATTAGAGCAGAACTAAATGAAATAAAAAACAGAAAAACAATTGAAAGAATTAACCAAAAGCTGGTTCCTTGAAAAAATCAACAAAATTGATAAACCGCTGTCTAAACTGACAAAAAAAAAAAAAACAGGAGAGGAAGCAAATAACCCGAACATGAAATGAGATGGGTGATATTACAACAGACCCAACTGAAATTAAAAGAATCATATCAGATTACTATGAAAAATTGCACTCTAACAAATTTGAAAACCTAGAAGAAATGGATGATTTCCTAAGAACACACGACCTACCTAAAGAATCATAAAAGAATACTATGAAAAACTGTACTCCAACAAATTTGAAAACCTGGTGGAAATGAGCAAATGTCTAGAAACACACTGTCTACCTAAACTAACAATGAGAGGTAGAACAACTAAAAGAAAAACCTGTAACAAAAGAAAAGATTGTAGAAGTCAAGTAAAAAAAAAAAAAAAGCTCCCAACAAAAAAACCGTGGCCCTGATGGCTTTGCTGGAGAATTCTACAAACCTTCAGAGAAGCATTGACTCCACTAGTACTAAAGGCATTGCAGAGCATAGAAAAAGATGGGATATTCCCACACTCATTCTATGAAGCCCTAACCCCGACACCAAAACCAGGTAAAGACACCGTAAAAAAATAATAAAATTACAGATCAATATCCCTCATGACAATAGACTCAAAAATCCTCAAAAAAATTCTAGCCAATACAATTCAACAATATATCAAAAAAATAATTCAACATGACCAAGGGGATTCACATCAGGTATGCATGGATTATTCAACATTAGAAATAACAGTCTATATAATCCATAACATAAATAAAACAAATGATAAGAACCACATGATCTTATCAGTTGGTGCAGAAAAGGCATTTGACAAAGTCCAACACCCACTCATGATAAAAACTCTCAGCAAAATAGGAATAGAAGGGAAATTATTCAGCAAAATAAAGGGCATTTATACAAAGCCAGCAGCCTAATTGGAGAAAGTCTGAAAGCATTCCCCTTGAGAATAAAATCCAAATGATGCCCTTTATCACCACTCTTTTTTTCTTTCTTTTTTTAATACTGTTTATTGTGCTTTAAGTGAAAATTTAAAGATCAAGTCAGTCTCTCATACAAAAACCCATATACACCTTGCTACACGCTCCCAATAACTCTCCCCTTAATGAGACAGTCTGCTCTCTCCCTCTACTCTCTCTTTTCGTGTCTATTTTGCCAGCTTCTAACCCCCTCCAACCTCCCATAGCCCCTCCAGGCAGTAGACGCCAACATAGTCTCAAGTGTTCACCTGATCCAAGAAGCGCACTCCTCGCCAGCATCCCTCTCCAACCCATTGTCCAGTCCAATCCATGTCTGAAGAGTTGGCTTCCGGAATGGTTCCTGTCCTGGGCCAACAGAAGGTCCGGGGGCCATGACCACCGGCTTCCTTCTAGTCTCAGTCAGACCAGTAAGTCTGGTCTTATGAGAATTTGAAGTCTGCATCCCACTGCTCTCCTGCTCCCTCAGGGATTCTCTGTTGTGTTCCCTGTCAGGGCAGTCATGGGTTGTAGCCGGGCACCATCTAGTTCTTCTGGTCTCATGATGATGTAGTTGCTGGTTCCTGTAGCCCTTTCTGTCTCTTGGGCTGGTAATCGCCTTGTGTCCTTGGTGTTCTTCATTCTCCTTTGATCCAGGTGTGTTGAGACCAATTGATGTATCTTAATTGGCTGCTTACTAGCGTTTAAGACCCCAGACGTCACTCTTCAAAGTGGGATGCAGAATGTTTTCTTAATAGATTTTACTATGCCAATTGACTTAGATGTCCTCTGAAACCATGGTCCCCAGACCCCTGCCCCTGCTATGCTGGCCTTCAAAACATTCAGTATTTTCAGGAAACTGCTTTGCTTTTGGTTTAATCCAATTGTGCTTACCTCCCCTGTATTGTGTGCTGTCTTTCCCTTCACCTAAAGTAGTTCTTATCTACTATCTGATTAGTGAATGCCCCTCTCCCAAACCCCTCCCTGGCCCCCCTCGTAACCACAAAAGAATGTTTTCTTCTCTGTTTAAACTATTTCTCAAGTTCTTATAATAGTGGTCTTATACAATATTTGTCCTTTTGCAACTGACTAATTTCACTCAGCATGATGCCTTCCAGGTTCCTCCATGTTATGAAATGTTTCACAAATTTGGCACTGTTTTTTATCGATGAGTAGTATTCCATTGTGTGAATATACCATAATTTATTTATCCATTCATCCGTTGATGGGCACCTTGGTTGCTTCCATCTTTTTGCTGTTGTAAACAGTGCTACAATAAACATGGGTGTGCATATATCTTTTCGTGTAGAGGTTCTTATTTCTCTAGGATATATTCCAAGGAGTGGGATTGCTGGATCGTATGGTAGTACTATTTCTAGCTTTTTAAGGAAGCGCCAAATCGATTTCCAAAGTGGTTGTACCGTTTGACATTCCCACCAGCAGTGTATAAGTGTTCCAATGTCTCCACAGCCTCTCCAACATTTATTATTTTGTGTTTTTTGGATTAATGCCAGCCTTGTTGGAGTGAGATGAAATCTCATTGTAGTTTTGATCTGCATTTCTCTGATGGCTAATGATCGTGAACACTTCCTCATATATCTGTTAGTTACCTGAATGTCTTCTTTAGTAACGTGTCTATTCATATCTTTTGCTCATTTTTTAATTGGGTTATTTGTCTTTTTGCAGTTGAGTTTTTGCAGTATCATATAGATTTTAGAGATCAGGCACTGGTCATAAATGTTGTAGCTAAAAACTTCTTCCCAGTCTGTAGGTAATCTTTTTACTCTTTTGGTGAAGTCTTTGGATGAGCATAGGTGTTTGATTTGTAGGAGCTCCGAGTTATCTAGTTTTTCTTCTGCACTGTTAGTAACGTTTTGTATACTTTTTATGCCATGTATTAGGGTTCCTAACATTGTCCCTATTTTTTGATCCAGTTAGGCCAGCACCATTTGTTAGAAAGACTGTCTTTTCCCCATTTAACTGTTTTGGGGCCTTCATCAAATATCAACTGCTCATATGTGGATAGATTTATATCTGGGTTCTCAATTCTGTTCCATTGGTCCATGTATCTGCTGTTGTACCAGTACCAGGCTGTTTTGACTACTGTGGCGGTATAATAGGTTCTAAAATCAGGTAAAGTAAGGCCTCCCACTTTGTTCTTCTTTTTCAGTAATGCCTTATTTATCCGGGCCTCTTTCCCTTCCATATGAAGTTGGTCATTTGTTTCTCCATCTCATTAAAGAATGCCATTGGGGCTTGGATCAGAATTGCATTAAATGTATAGATCATTTTTGGTAGAATAGACATTTTTATAATGTTAAGTCTTCCTATCCGCAAGCAAGGTGTGTTCCTGCACTTATGTAAGTCTCTTGTTTTCTTGCAGAAGTGTACTGTAGTTTTCTTTGTATAGGTCTTTTACATCCTTGGTAAGATTTATTCCTAAGTATTTTATCTTCTTGGGGGCTACTGTAATGGCATTGATTTGGTGATTTTCTCTTCGATGTTCTCTTTGTTGGTGTACAGGAACCCAACTGATTTTGTTTATGGTTATCTTGTATCCCGATACTCTTCTGAACTCTTCTATTAGTTTCAGTAGTTTTCTGGAGGATTCTTTAGGGTTTTCTGTGTATAAGATCATGCCATCTGCAAATAGAGATACTTTTACTTCTTCCTTGCCAATCTGGATGCCCTTTATTTCTTTATCTAGCCTAATTCCCCTGGCTAGGGCTTCCAGCCTATATCACCACTCTTATGCAACATTGTGATGGAAGTCCTAGCCAAAAATAAGCAAGAAAAATAAATAAAGGGCATCCGTATTGGTAAGGAAGGAGTAAAAATATCCCCAAGTGCTGAAGGCATGATCTTATATACAGAAAAATCTAAAGAATCCACAAGATCACTGCTGGAGCTAAGAGAAGAATCCAGCAAAGTATCAGGATACAAGATAAACATACAACAATCAGTTGGATTCCTCTATACCAGCAAAGAGAACATTGAAGAGGAAATCACCAAATCAATATCATTTATATTAGCCCTCAAGAAGGTAAAATAACTTAGGAATAAATCTAACCAAAAGTGTAAAAGACCTATATAAAGAAAACTTCAAGACACTACTGCAAGAAACCAAAAGAGACCTGCATAATTGGAAAAACATACCTTTCTTATGGATAGGAAGATTCAACATTGTGAAAATGTCAATTCTACCCAAAGCGATGTACAGATACAATGCAATCCAGATCCAAATTCCAGTGATATTTTTTAATGAGATGGCGAAAACAAATCACCAACTTCATATGGAAAGGGAAGAGGCCTCAAATAAGTAAAGCATTTCTTAAGAAGAAGAACAAAGCGGGAGGCCTCACACCACCTGATTTTAGATCCTACTATGTGGTCTTGGTAGTCAAAACAGCCTGGTACTGATACAACAACAGATATAGACCAATGGAACAGAATTGTGAATTCAGACTTAAATTCCTCCACCTAGGAATGGCTGATATTTGACAAAGGCTCAAAGTCCATTAAATGGGGAAAAGATAGTTTCTTTAACAAGTGGTGCTGGCATAACTGGATATCCATCTGAAAAAAATTGAAACAAGATCTATACCTCACATCATGCACAAAAACTAACTCAAAATAGATCAAAACCAAAACCAAAATGATAAAGATCATGGAAGAAAAAATAGGGGCAAAGCTAGGAGCCTAATACATGGCATAAATAGAATATAAAACATAACTCAAAATGCACAAATACCAGAATGGAAACTAGATAACTGGGAGCTCCTAAAAATCAAACACTTATGCTCATCCAAGGACTTCGCCAAAAGAATGAAAAGCCAACCTACAGATTGGGAAAATATTTTGGCTAAGACATATTCGATCAGGGTCTAATCTCTAAAATCTACATGGCACTGCAAAACTTCAGCAACAAAAAGACAAATAACCCAGTTAAAAAATGGACAAAGGATATGAATAGGCATGTCACCAAGGAAAACATTCACATGGCTAACAGATACGTGAGGAAATGCTCTAATGATTAGCCATTAAAGAAATGCAAATCAAAACTACAATGAGATAACATCTCACCCCAACAAGGCTAGTACTAATCCAAAAAATACAAAATAATAAATGTTGGAGAGGTTGTGGAGAGATTGAAACACTTATACACTGCTGGTGGGAATGTAAAATGGTACAACCACTTTGGAAATCAATTTGGCATTTCCTTTAAAAAGTTAGAAATAGAAGTACCATGCAATCCAGCAATCCCATTCCTTGGAGTATATCCTAGAGAAATATAAGCCATCACATGAATAGATATACGCACACCCATGTTCATCGCAGCACTGTTCACAATAGCAAAAACATAGAAAAATCTAGGTGCCCACCATCAAAGGAATGGATAAACAAATTAGGCTAAATTCACACAATGGAATGCTAAAAACAACAAAAAAAAATGCTAGGCAACGATAAATAACAAGGATGAACCCACAAAACATCTCATAATGTGGAGGAATCTAGAAGGCATTATGCTCAGTGAAATTAGTTGATCACAAAAGGACAAATAATCTATGAGACCACTGTTATAAACACCCAAGAAAAGGTTTAAACACAGAACAGAACATTCTTTGATGGTTATGATGGTACGGAGGGAGGGAGAGAGGTATTCACTAATTAACCCAAAACCAAGTGCCATAGAGTTAATTCTGACTCATAGTGACCCTATAGGACAGAGTGGAACTGCCCCATAGAGTTTCCAAGGAGCGCCTGGTGGATTCGTACTGCCAACCCTTTGGTTAGCAGCCATAGCACTTAACCACTACGCCACCAGGGTTTCTATTCACTAATTAGTAGACAAAAATTATCTAAGGTAAAGGGAAGGATAATACACAATACAGAGAAGTCAGTACCACTGGGCTAAACCAAAAGCTTAAAAGTTTCTTGAACACAACCAGACACTTCAAGGGACAGGGTAGCATGGGCGGAGGTCTGAGGACCATGGTTTTTGGGGACACCTAGGTCAATTGGCAGAACAAAGTTTATTAAGAAAATGTTCTGCATCCCACTTGTGGTGAGTAGTGCCTGGAGCCTTAAAAGTTAATGAACGGCCATCTAAGATGCATCAATTGGTCCCAACCCACAGGAGCAAAGGAGAATGAAGAACACCAAAGACACAAGGAAAATATGAGCCCAAGAGACAAAAAGGGCCACATAAACCAGAGACTTCATCAGTCTGAGGGTGCCTTGCTACCACCAATGACCACCCTGACAGGGAACACAACAGAGTCCCTGACAGAGCAGGAGAAAAATGGGGTGCAGAATACAAATCCTAGTAAAAACACTAGACAATGGTCTGACTGAGACTAGAAGAACCCCAGAAGACATGGCCCCCGGACTCTCTGTTAACCTAGAACTAAAACCATTCCCCAAGCCAACTCTTCAGACAAAGATTAGACTATCTATAAGACGTAAAATGATACTTGTGAAGAATGTTCTTCTTAGTTCCAGTAAATAAAACAAAAAACAACATTTTTGTAAAAATACATGAGACTAAATGGGTAACTCCTGTCAGAGCCAAGATGAGAAGGCAGAAAAGGATAGGAGGTGGTTGAATGGACACAGGAAATCTGGGGTGGAAAGGGGAGCGTACTGTCACATTATAGGGATAGCAACTAGGGTTATATAACAATGCATGTGTACATTTTTGTATGAGAAGCTAACTTGAGCTGTAAAGTTTCACCTAAAGCACAATTAAAAAAAAAATTATCACTCAGTGGGGGGGAAAAAATCTACTCACTGGTATTGATGCCACAGAGAACGCCTTCTTCTCTTCTTCTACCACAGCTCAGAAATTTCTAATGTCCTGTTGTTCCTAAGACGAAGTTGATTTTAGGTTACATGTTTGCTTTGTGGTATTTCTATATTTCTAATGGGCTCAGAAACCCTGGTGGCATAGTGGTTAAGTGCTACCACTGCTAACCAAAGGGTCGGCAGTTCGAATCTGCCAGGCACTCCTTGGAAACTCTATGGGGCAGTCCTACTCTGTCCTGTAGGGTCGCTATGAGTTGGAATCGACTCAATGGCACCGGGTTTGGTTTGGTTTGTTTACTGGGCTCAGAAATCAGATTTTACTCATTTCTACATCCTATTAAAAATAGAAGTTCTCAAAATTTTTTAAACAAGATCATCCTCAAGACCACAGAGTTACTTCATTAATCTTGTTTTCTTCCCTTGAGAAGTCTGGTCCCCAATGTAACTGGGAGGTGACTTTGTAGTTTTACTGCCTATTCTAATCTTGAAACAAAGATTTGTGTACTTTCTTACAGTATGTGATTTTGTTCTATTTCTCCTCCAGAAAGATGCTTATCTTATTTTTCACTAGTAATCGTCATCGAGTCAATCCCAACTCCTGGTGATTCCATGTCTATCAGAGTAGAACTGTTCAATAGGGTTTTCATGCTGTGACCTTTTGGAAACAGATCGCAAGGCCTTTCTTCTAAGTGCCTCTGGCTGGGTTTGAACCACCAAACTTTTGGTGTAGTCAAATGCTTAACTGTTTGCACCACTCATTTTTTTATATGATCTTAATTTTTTAATATAATTTTATCAAATTTGTTATACAATGTTTGAGAGGAGGGAAGTGCTAGCTTGTTTTTTAATTCTCTTATTGATTTTTAGGCATTCTTAAATAGCATCTTACTTGACCTCAGAATTCACCGTATTTGACCACTCCACCTTCCTTTCTGAAAATCTGACTTAGATATCTCTCTCTCTCTGTTTTTCATTCTCCTTCCCTCCTCCTCTCTCTCCCTCTTTGTCATTCCCCTATTCTATCTTTATTTAATCTTCCTGTGCAATCTTTAAGGAGTCCTGGAGGTGAAACACTTAAACCATCAACTGCTAACTGAAAGATTAGTGGTTGAAACTCACCCAGCAACTATGTGGGAGAAGGACCTAGTGATCATCTCCCATAAAGATCACAGCTTAGAAAACCCTAATGAGCAGTGCTACTCTGTCACATGGAGTCATTATGAGTCGAAAATAGACTCAATGGTGCACAACAACAAAAACATGAAAACTTCAAGTATTAAATTTTTTCAAGTCTTTGTTATGGGCCCTATTGTCTTCATACTTTAGAACAAGGCTCAGGAAATTTTGTTGGTAAAAGGCCAGATAGTAAATGTTTTAGGCTTTGTAAGCCATATGGTCTCTTTCACAACTACTCAACACTGCCTTTATAGCGTGAATGTAGCTATACAAAATATACAAATGAATGGGCATGGCTATGATCCAATATAATTTTATTTACAAAAATAGGCAGCAGTCCAGATTTAGCCCACAAGCTGTGGTTTGCTAACCTCTGATTTAGTCTGTCTCGCTTTCACTCTCTTGCTGTATTGCAGTCTCTCTCTGTGTCTCTCTTTCTTCTCTGGGTTATGTCATCTTCTGGATGCAATCAAATGCCTATAGACTCTGAGCACTAATTACTGTATCTTGAATCCAAAACTCAGTTTTGTGCTCTAACTCTGCTTCCAGTTGACTACTAATTATTTCCACTCAGATGTTTCAATAGTCCTAAGACAAAATATACTCCAATTATAATTCTGGATTTAGCCCATAAATCTTCTCTCCTTCAAACGCCTCAGTCTAAAACACAGTGACACCATTAGCTTCATGTTCCAAATAGGATCCAGACCTCTTTAGTTCCTCTGTCCTCATCAGCCACCTGTCAGTTATAGAATTCTGTTTACTTAAATTCAAAATGTATTTCAAATCCATCAAATCATCTTCATTGCAATGGTGACTTCTCTAATTCAAGCTACAATTCTTTCTTGCCTGGAATGCCTCCTAATTGCCTATTCACCTTTTACCTTTTCCCTCCTCAATCCATCCATACAAAGCTATGTATTGTACTAAAAATGGAAATAAAAATATATTGTTTCACTTCGTAACATTTAAGAGCCACTCAATAAGCTTACTACAAATTTCAAATTCCCAAATCTGTCCAACAAGTCCCATCATGATTTGGAAAGCCCTTAGCCTCATGCTTCCTTGGTTTATTTTACTGATTTCTGGCCACATTGGCTTACTTTCAGGCGATTGAATACACTAAGATTTTCCTCCTCTCAGAATATTAGCCATGATAATTTCTTTAACTGTAATGGTCTTCACTGACTCTCTGCTGATAACATTCTATTTCTACTTTAGGTTTTCTATATAACTTCCTCAAACCTACTTTACATGACCCCCAAACCCAAATTCGGTAGCCCTGAAATAATTTCTCATATTATTCTATATTTCCCATAGATAAACTAGCACGGTTTGTAATTATTTGCATGTGTGTGTTTGATTATTTGTTCAATGGCTTTCTCTCTGCACACTGTAAGCACCAAAAGTGCAAGCCTCATATCTATTTCTGCCATAACCATAACCCCAGTACTTTACAAGAGGCATGGAATATAGTAGATTCTTACTAAATATTTTTTGACTGAATGACTTAATTAATTTTCAAGGTTTACTGTTATATTTTGTTTGGCGTCAATAAACTAAAAAATGTCATTGGTTCTTTTTAAAATTGATGTTTTAAACAATGTCTCAAAGTCAGAAAATGTCTTAGTAAATTTTGATAATATTGTATTACTTTAAAATGATAAATTACTAAGACTATAAATCATGGGAAAAATTTAAATATAATATGAAGTGAAAAATAGACAAAAAATTAATAAGAACTGGTTTTGTAACAATATTCAAAACGTAAACACTGGGTAAGGTAAAATTAAATAATAAAACTTGTGTAAAGAAATTACATTAAATAATTAAAATTCCTTTATTTTTATATAATCATTTTAAGAGCAGTAGTATAAAAATAAGCACTGTATATTTGGCAAATGCTCCATGTAATAATTATATTACTAGATCAATCCTTCATAATATGGACAGGAAGAATCTGGCCAAAATATCTTTTAGCTAGAAAAAAAAAAAAAAAGGATGTGGTATAATTTCATAACAGAAATAATCATATTTTAATTTTTCCTTACTGCCAGGCCCCTCTCCCTCTGTTATTTAATATTTTACTTAGTATTGCCTTCTTATGTTGTTGTTCTTGTTGTTATTCTGTTAGGCTAGATCACCAGGACCACATCATAGTCTTTTCTTCTGCATTAATTTCCATACTTTTGTTAGAGACTAAGATATGTATTGTTGTGATTGTGTTGATTTTGACTCATAGAACCCCCTGTGACAGAGCAGAACTGCCAGATAGGGTTCTTTGCTGGAATCTTAAAGGGGTGGACGGTCAGGTCCTTCTCCCATGGAGCCTCTAGGTTGGTTCGAATGGCCAACTTTCCGTTAGCAGCTGAGTGCTTAACCGTTGCATGACCAGGGCCCCTCTTCAATAGGCATTAACTAAATTTGAAAGAGTTAAAATCTCTTAATGTTAGATAAATATGGAAAGTATTCCTTTCCAAATGGAATCTGTTGTAGAGCAAATATGAAGACTGAGTCTATACACACAATAGCATCTTAATGGCTATATTTCTGGCTTAGCTTCCCCATTTCTCTTTCATATTTTAGAACGTATCTCATGTAAACATTCCTCTAAGGGGATATAGCAATAAATCTTTAATACATTCCCAGCCAAATTTCCAAGTTGAGTGCCAATATTTTGCTACAAAAGTATCACTGACAAACTATATTAAAAGTAAACTAAAACTTATTAAAAGACTCCCCTCTTTTTCTAGAACATACTGTTTATATTTGAGTTTGTCAGGAATTAAGTATACATTTTTAATGAAGCATGGATGAATATACAGATCACTTGAGAGTTATTGACACATCAATATCCATAGGAGATCTTCTTATTAAACGATTCCTGCTCTTTTGTTAATAGGATTTATACATTCAGTATTAATAATAGATGAACATTTTTAATTCATTTCCATTGTTAAACCCTATGTATTCCTGCAGGAATATTATTAAAATGTTTTTTTTACAACTGATTTCTCAAGATGCATGTATTTAGGAGTCACAGTTCTTTCAAAATTTTTCTATGTGATAAAATTTCCAATTCATTATAAATAAATTATTCATTTGTTAACTGGCAGACATAAGTGTTTTTCTTGCCTTATTCTCTTTGAAAGTGGCCTCAGGAATGATGATATACTTATCATTAGCTGAGGGGTACATATTGCTTATTAATCTCTTAGAAAGGGACCTTACCTTGCATGCTTATCTGTAGTGAATTGTTAATTTGACTTCTAGGTCTGAGGTAAACTTTATTTTGCATAAATAAGCTGGAAAATTTAGTTTTTCAATAACGTATAAGCAATTTAAAGTTTCAATGTCTATTTAATCTCTTGATTCCTAGTCACGGAGAAAACAAAGGAATAATCCAGGTTTACTTTGCCCATCCCAGGTCAGTGTAAAAATCCCACACTTGTTAAGCGACATGTGGTCTGTCCAACATGAATATCACAATTGTGGGAATAAGAAATGCATTTTCCTCCCCATCAGTATTCTGCTACTGCAACGAAATACAAATTTAATAAAGTTACTTCTTGGATTTAAAGGCACGGTAAAACAGACCTCAAGTTCATTGTGTTTATCCCATCAATATCAATATACATTTTCTGCAGCAGTGTTTTCCAGACTTTTGGTTTCATGAACCAGAAATGGGAGAAACAATTAGAGATTTTCATATTGCTGGAAAAGGTCGGTTTTGCTAAGACAGGACATAAAATAGAAACAAGTCCTCCTCCCCACTCGGAAAAAAAACAAAACAAGACAAAATGAACAAAATCAAACAAAAAACTTGCCATCAGCCATTCACTAAATAAATGTTTATCTCAAACCTTTTTCATGCTGTGCAACACTCTGCCAGAGAGGACAGAAAGAAAATGAACAAAGTCGTCACTTTGCTTGCCCTTGTAGAACTTACAGTGAGAAAGATATGAATAAACCTTCAAGGAAATAAATATATATTACAAAGCATGACATGTGCTATGAAGGGCAATCACAAAGCACTATGAAAGAGCATTGCAGGGGGACATATTTTAGATTGGAAGCCAAGAAATGTCTCTTTGAAGAAACAACATTTAAACTGAAGACTTAAGGATAAGAAAGAGTCAGTCCAACAAATTAGAGGATAAGAATACTCTAAGAAGGAATAATACGTGCAAAAGGAGAGGATTCATATTATTACTTACTATTTTAAAAGTTTGTACTTCATCCCAGATTAATTTCATTCAATTATTCAACAAATGGTTAGACTTGGACTGAGAGTACAAAAGGAAATATGGCAGTCAAGGTCTCTGCTCCCATGAAGCTTTGAACTAGAGATGGAGAGACAGTTGAAAATGTTCTTGTCAAAGGATTAATGATAGCAAAAGTATAATCTGTAAGCTGCAACTTGGAGAAATTCCCAGAGGAAGTGATGTACCGAAACAAATTACATATTCATATAGGAAAAATGGGAATAGACTTAAGTAGTATGTGTGATGAGGCTGGAGAAGTAAATAGCAGTTCCCCTCTTCAAGGATCTTTTCAGACAAGTTCAGGACTTAAGACTTCATTCTAAATGAAGTGTGAGCTACTTAAGAGCTTTAGCAAGCAAGTGGCATGAATTGATTGATGTTTTTAAATAAATAAAATTCGTGTTTTTTTTTTCTTTAATAACTTTTATTAAGCTTCAAGTGAACGTTTACAAATCCAATCAGTCTGTCACATATAAGTTTACATACATCTCACTCCCTACTCCCACTTGCTCTCTCCCTCTTGAGTCAGCCCTTTCAGTCTCTCCTTTCTTGACGATTTTGCTGGCTTCCCTCTCTCTCTATCCTCCCATCCCCCCTCCAGACAAGAGTTGCCAACACAATCTCAAGTGTCCACCTGATATAATTAGCTCATTCTTCATCAGCGTCTCTCTCCCACCCGCTGACCAGTCCCTTTTATTTCTGATGAGTTGTCTTCGGGGATGGTTCCTGTCCTGTGTCAACTGAAGGTCTGGGGAGCATGGCCGCCGGGATTCCTCCAGTCTCAGTCAGACCATTAAGTTTGGTCTATTTATGAGAATTTGGGGTCTGTATCCCACTGATCTCCTGCTCCCTCAGGGGTCCTCTGCTGTGCTCCCTGTCAGGGCAGTCATCGATTGTGGCCGGGCACCAACTAGTTCTTCTGGTCTCAGGATGATGTAGGTCTCTGGTTCATGTGGCCCTTTCTGTCTCTTCGGCTCTTAGTTGTCGTGTGACCTTGGTGTTCTTCATTTTCCTTTGCTCCAGGTGGGTTGAGACCAATTGCTGCATCTTAGATGGCCGCTTGTTAGCATTTAAGACCCCAGACGCCACATTTCAAAGTGGGATGCAGAATGATTTCATAATAGAATTATTTTGCCAATTGACTTAGAAGTCCCCGCAAACCATGTTCCCCAGACCCCCGCACTTGCTCCGCTGACCTTTGAAGCATTCATTTTATCCCGGAAACTTCTTTGCTTTTGGTCCAGTCCAATTGAGCTGACCTTCCATGTATTGAGTGTTGTCTTTCCCTTCACCTAAAGCAGTTCTTATCTACTGATTAATCAATAAAAAACCCTCTCCCACCCTCCCACCCTCCCCCCCTCATAACCCCAAAAGTATGTGTTCTTCTCAGGTTTACTATTTCTCAAGATCTTATAATAGTGGTCTTATACAATATTTGTCCTTTTGCCTCTGACTCATTTCGCTCAGCATAATGCTTTCCAGGTTCCTCCATGTTATGAAATGTTTCAGAGATTAGTCACTGTTCTTTATCGATGCGTAGTATTCCATTGTGTGAATATACCACAATTTATTTACCCATTCATCCGTTGATGGACACCTTGGTTGCTTCCAACTTTTTGCTATTGTAAACAGAGCTGCAATAAACATGGGTGTGCATGTATCCGTTTGTATGAAGGCTCTTGTATCTCTAGGGTATATTCCTAGGAGTGGGATTTCTGGGTTGTATGGTAGTTCTATTTCTAACTGTTTAAGATAACGCCAGATAGATTTCCAAAGTGGTTGTACCATTTTACATTCCCACCAGCAGTGTATGAGAATTCCAATCTCTCCGCAGCCTCTCCAACATTTATTATTTTGTGTTTTTTGGATTAATGCCAGCCTTGCTGGTGTGAGATGGAATCTCATCGTAGTTTTAATTTGCATTTCTCTAATGGCTAATGATCGAGAGCATTTTCTCATGTATCTGTTGGCTGCCTGAATATCTTCTTTAGTGAAATGTGTGTTCATATCCTTTGCCCACTTCTTGATTGGGTTGTTTGTCTTTTTGTGGTTGAGTTTTGACAGAATCATGTAGATTTTAGAGATCAGGCGCTGGTTGGAGATGTCATAGCTGAAAATTCTTTCCCAGTCTGTAGGTAGTCTTTTTACTCTTTTGGAGAAGTCTTTAGATGAGCATAGGTGTTTGATTTTTAGGAGCTCCCAGTTATCGGGTTTCTCTTCATCATTTTTGGTAATGTTTTGTATTCTGTTTATACCTTGTATTAGGGCTCCTAGGGTTGTCCCAATTTTTTCTTCCATGATCTTTATCGTTTTAGTCTTTATGTTTAGGTCTTTGATCCACTTGGAGTTAGTTTTTGTGCGTGGTGTGAGGTATGGGTCCTGTTTCATTTTTTTGCAAAGGGATATCCAGTTATGCCAGCACCATTTGTTAAAAAGGCTATCTTTTCCCCAGTTAATTGACACTGGTCCTTTGTCAAATATCAGCTGCTCATACGTGGATGGATCTATGTCTGGGTTCTCAATTCTGTTCCATTGGTCTATGTGTCTGTTGTTGTACCAATACCAGGCTGTTTTGACTACTGTGGCTGTATAATAGGTTCTGAAGTCAGGTAAGGTGAGGCCTCCCACTTTCTTCTTCTTTTTCAGTAGTGCTTTGCTTATCCGGGGCTTCTTTCCCTTCCATATGAAATTGGTGATTTGTTTCTCTATCCCCTTAAAATATGACATTGGAATTTGGATCGGAAGTGCGTTAAATGTATAGATGGCTTTTGGTAGAATAGACATTTTTACTATGTTAAGTCTTCCTATCCATGAGCAGGGTATGTTTTTCCACTTAAGTATGTCCTTTTGAATTTCTTGTAGTAGAGTTTTGTAGTTTTCTTTGTATAGGTCTTTTACATCCTTGGTAAGATTTATTCCTAAGTATCTTATCTTCTTGGGGGCTACTGTGAATGGTATTGATTTGGTTATTTCCTCTTCGGTGTTCTTTTTGTTGATGTAGAGGAATCCAAGTGATTTTTGTATGTTTATCTTATAACCTGAGACTCTGCCAAACTCTTCTATTAGTTTCAGTAGTTTTCTGGAGGATTCCTTAGGGTTTTCTGTGTATATAATCATGTCATCTGCAAATACTGATAACTTTACTTCTTCCTTGCCAATCCGGATACCTTTTATTTCTTTGTCTAGCCTAATTGCCCTGGCTAAGACTTCCAACACGATGTTGAATAAGAGCAGTGATAAAGGGCATCCTTGTCTGGTTCCCGTTCTCAAGGGAAATGCTTTCAGGTTCTCTCCATTTAGAGTGATATTGGCTGTTGGCTTTGCATAGATGCCCTTTATTATGTTGAGGAATTTTCCTTCAATTCCTATTTTGGTAAGAGTTTTTATCATAAATGGGTGTTGGACTTTGTCAAATGCCTTTTCTGCATCAATTGATAAGATCATGTGGTTTTTATCTTTTGTTTTATTTATGTGATGGATTACATTAATGGTTTTTCTGATATTAAACCAGCCTTGCATACCTGGTATAAATCCCACTTGATCAGGGTGAATTATTTTTTGATGTGTTGTTGGATTCTATTGGCTAGAATTTTGTTGAGGATTTTTGCATCTATGTTCATGAGGGATATAGGTCTATAATTTTCTTTTTTTGTAATGTCTTTACCTGGTTTTGGTATCAGGGAGATGGTGGCTTCATAGAAGGAGTTGGGTAGTATTCCGTCATTTTCTATGCTTTGGAATACCTTTAGTAGTAGGGGTGTTAACTCTTCTCTGAAAGTTTGGTAGAACTCTGCAGTGAAGCCGTCCGGGCCAGGGCTTTTTTTTGTTGGGAGTTTTTTGATTACCGTTTCAATCTCTTTTTTTGTTATGGGTCTATTTAGTTGTTCTACTTCTGAATGTGTTAGTTTAGGTAGGTAGTGTTTTTCCAGGAATTCATCCATTTCTTCTAGGTTTTCAAATTTGTTAGAGTACAATTTTTCATAATAATCTGAAATGATTCTTTTAATTTCATTTGGTTCTGTGGTCCTTCTCATTTCTTATTCGGGTTATTTGTTTCCTTTCCTGTATTTCTTTAGTCAGTCTAGCCAATGGTTTATCAATTTTGTTAATTTTTTCAAAGAACCAGCTTTTGGCTTTGTTAATTCTTTCAATTGTTTTTCTGTTCTCTAATTCATTTAGTTCAGCTCTAATTTTTATTATTTGTTTTCTTCTGGTGCCTGATGGATTCTTTTGTTGCTCACTTTCTATTTGTTCAAGTTGTAGGGACAGTTCTCTGCTTTTGGCTCTTTCTTCTTTTTGTATGTGTGCATTTATTGATATAAATTGGCCTCTGAGCACTGCTTTTGCTGTGTCCCAGAGGTTTTGATAGGAAGTATTTTCATTCTCGTTGCTTTCTATGAATTTTCTTATTCCCTCCTTGATGTCTTCTATAACCCAGTCTTTTTTCAGAAGGGTGTTGTTCATTTTCCAAGTATTTGATTTCTTTTCCCTAGTTTTTCTGTTATTCATCTCTAGTTTTATTGCCTTGTGGTCTGAGAAGATGCTTTGTAATATTTCGATGTTTTGGACTCTGCAAAGGTTTGTTTTATGACCTAATATGTGGTCTATTCTAGAGAATGTTCCATGTGCGCTAGAAAAAAAAGTATATTTTGCAGCAGTTGGGTGGAGAGTTCTGTATAAGTCAATGAGGTCAAGTTGGTTGATTGTTGTAATTAGATCTTCCGTGTCTCTGTTGAGCTTCTTACTGGATGTCCTGTCCTTCTCTGAAAGTGGTGTGTTGAAGTCTCCTACTATAATTGTGGAGGTATCTATCTCACTTTTCAATTCTGTTAAAATTTGATTTATGTATCTTGCAGCCCTGTCATTGGGTGCATAAATATTTAATATGGTCATGTCTTCCTGATCAATTGTCCCTTTTATCATTATATAGTGTCCTTCTTTATCCTTTGGGGTGGATTTAAGTCTAAAGTCTATTTTGTCAGAAATTAATATTGCTACTCCTCTTCTTTTTTGCTTATTGTTTGCTTGATATACTTTTTTCCATCCTTTGAGTTTTAGTTTGTTTGTGTCTCTAAGTCTAAGGTGTGTCTCTTGTAGGCAGCATATAGATGGATCGTGTTTCTTTATCCAGTCTGTGACTCTCTGTCTCTTTATTGGTGCATTTAGTCCATTTACATTCAGGGTAATTATAGATAAATAAGTTTTTAGTGCTGTCATTTTGATGCCTTTTTATGTGTGTTGTTGACAATTTCATTTTTCCACATACTTTTTTGTGATGAGGCGTTTTTCTTAGTAAATTGTGAGATCCTCATTTTCATAGTGCTTGACTTTATGTTAGTTGAGTCGTTACGTTTTTCTTGGTTTTTATCTTGAGTTATAGAGTTGTTATACCTTTTTGTGGTTACCTTATTATTTACCCCTATTTTTCTAAGTAAAAACCTAACTTGTATTGTTCTATATCGCCTTGTATCACTCTCCATATGGCAGTTCAATGCCTCCTGTATTTAGTCCCTCTTTTTGATTATTGTGATCTTTTACCTATTGACTTCCATGATTCCCTGTTATGTGTATTTTTTTTTTAATTAATCTTAATTTGTTTGTTTTTGTGATTTCCCTATTTGAGTTGATATCAGGACGTTCTGTTTTGTGACCTTGTGTTGTGCTGATATCTGATATTATTGGTTCTCTGACCAAACAGTATCCTTTAGTATTTCTTGTAGCTTTGGTTTGGTTTTTGCAAATTCTCTAAACTTGTGTTTGTCTGTAAATATCTTAATTTCGCTTTCATATTACAGAGAGTTTTGCTGGATATATGATCCTTGGCTGGCAGTTTTTCTCCTTCAGTGTTCTGTATATGTCGTCCCATTCCCTTCTTGCCTGCATGGTTTCTGCTGAGTAGTCAGAACATATTCTTATTGATTCTCCCTTGAAGGAAACCTTTCTTTTCTCCCTGGCTGCTTTTAAAATTTTCTGTTTATCTTTGGTTTTGGTGAGTTTGATGATAATATGTCTTGGTGTTTTTCTTTTTGGATCAATCTTAAATGGGGTTCGATGAGCATCTTGGATAGATATCCTTTCGTCTTTCATGATGTCAGGGAAGTTTTCTGTCAGGAGTTCTTCAACTATTTTCTCTGTGTTTTCTGTCCCCCCTCCCTGTTCTGGGACTCCAATCACCCGCAGGTTATCCTTCTTGGTAGAGTCCCACATAATTCTTAGGGTTTCTTCATTTTTTTTAATTCTTTTATCTGATTTTTTTTCAGCTATGTTGGTGTTGATTCCCTGGTCCTCCAGATGTCCCAGTCTGCATTCTAGTTGCTCAAGTCTGCTCCTCTGACTTCCTAGTGCGTTGTCTAATTCTGTTATTTTATTGTTAATCTTTTGGATTTCTACAGGTTGTCTCTTTATGGATTCTTGCAACTTATTAATTTTTCCACTATGTTCTTGAATAATCTTTTTGAGTTCTTCAACAGTTTTATCAGTGTGTTCCTTGGCTTTTTCTGCAGTTATCCTAATTTCATTTGTGATATCATTAAGCATTCTGTAAATTAGTTTTTTATATTCTGTATCTGATAATTCCAAGATTTTATCTTCATTTGGGAAAGATTTTGATTCTTTTGTTTGGGGGGTTGGAGAAGCTGTCATGGTCTGCTTCTTTAAGTGGTTTGATATGGATTGTTGTCTCCGCGCCATCACTGGGAAACTAGTTTTTCCAGAAAATCCGCTAAAAAAAGAAATGCAGTCAGATCCCTATCAGAGTTCTCCCTCTGGCTCAGGCTATTCAGATGTTAATGAAGCCGCCTGGGGAGGGTGGGGGAGGGAACAGAGAGATAGGAGAGTAGCACCTCAGAATATAGCCAGAGTTGCTTGTCTTGCTTGGAATGACTATTATATCTGAGATTCTCGCAGGGCGCGTCACCTATGTGTGCTTGCTGTGTGGAGATTGCCCCCAGGGGGTCTGGCCCGCTGGAGTCACGGTCAGATCCTCCGCTTCCAGCCCCACGCCCAGCGTCAAGGCTCCCCTACTGGGACGGTGCACTCTCGACTCCAAAATCAGTCGCTGCCTCCCAGGGACTTCTTGTCCCTCCAGCCGCGTGGCCGTGCCGCCTCCGAGAACCAGTTGGGCCTCCTCCCGGGGTTAGTTCAGATAGGTGGAGCAGGTCCTCGTGCTTGTGCCGTGACTGAGTGTCCCAGCTGGGACGCTGTTCTCCCTGCTCCAATACCAGTCGCTGCCTCCCAGGGACTTCTCCTACCGGCTGCGTCCCACGCCGCCCGCGCAACCCGGCTGGTCCCCTTCCCGGGGTTAGTTCAAGGGGGTGGAGCCGCTCTCTGTGCTTGTGCCGTACCTGACTGGTACGCTGGCTCCAGGCTCTGGAAACAATCGCTGCTTCCCCGTATTAGTTCGTTCTCCGTCTCTAAATCTGTGTTTGTTGTTCAGGGTTCGTAGATTGTTATGTATGTGATCAATTCACTTGTTTTTCCGTGTCTTTGTTGTAAGAGGGATCCGAGGTAGCGTCTGCCTAGTCCGCCATCTTGGCTCCGCCCTCAAAATTCGTGTTTTAAGGAAGTATTCTGACTACTTGTGGGGACTGACTACTTTGAAAAGAAAAACTGTGTGTTGTTGTGTGCCGTCAAGTCGATTCTGACTCATAGTGACCCTATATGACAGAGTAGAACTGCCCCATATGGTTTCCTAAACTGTAATCTTTACAGGAACAAGTCGCCAGGTCTTTGCTCACCAGAGCCTCTGGTGAGTTCCAACCATTGATCTTTTGGTTAGCAGCTGAGCACCTAATCATTGCACCGCTAGGGCTCCTTTAAACTATGTATAGGGAGAACAATCAAAATACTATTGTAGTTGTCTGGGTATGCAATATAGTTATCTGTGATAAAGTGTGGCAGTGAAAATTGAGAGAAATGAAAAAAATTCAAAGGATGTTTAGCAGGGAGCCTTGGCAGGAATGAATGATTTATTCAATACCTATAAGATTAATGGATAAATCAAAGTAACATTTAAGTTTTGAGAACAGGCAACTGGTAGGTGGTGGTATCATTCCATAATAAAGAAAGTAATGTAAGCTTTTGTGGGTGGATAATCTTATGAGTTCAGTTTTGGACCTGTGAGTTTTAACATACCTATGGAACATCTAGGAGTCCTTGAGTAGTGCAAAGGATATGGTGCCTGGCTGCTAACTGGAAGAAAGCCCTGGCTACTTACTTCCAAATACTGGCCATTAAAAACCCTATGGAGCACAGCTCTCCTCTGACACACACGAGTTCCCATCCATGAGTTGGAATCAACTTGACAGCAACTTTTCTTTTTTTTTTTTTGGTGGAACATCTAGGTGGAAAGGCCCAACGTATGGTGAGGTTAGTAAGTATTTAAAAGGACATATAAGACTAGATATATAAATATGGAAAATATTGATTTAGACATATAAAACAATTCAATTTGAAATACAGAAGTAATTATTTTTTAACTGGTTGTCAAAATTTTAAAGGCTTTGGAAAGCATAAATAGAAAGAGTAAAGAAGAAAATTTTAAAAAATTGTAAGTAGGAAAAGGCACTACAAATGTACAATAATTAAACAATGTGATTTGGGCAGAGGGATAGACATATTATATAATAAAGTAGACTAGGCAAAGGTGTCTACAACATTCAGTATATTATAGGTATGATACCTCTAATCAACAGAAAACGATGAGTATTCAACCAGTATTGTAGAAATTTTACAGAATTAACATATGCCAAAATAAATGATGTGTGTACTTGATGTAAAGTTAAATGAAGACACTAAATAACTAGAAAATGACACTTAATAATTAGTACAACTTTAAATAGAGAAAGCTATTTTATGTATAAAATCAAAGGAAACATACCAAAACCAAAACCCATTGTCATCGAGTCAATTCCGACTCATAGTGAGCCTACAGGACAGAGTAGAACTACACCACAGAGTTTCCAAGGAGCGCCTGATGGATTCAAACTGCTGACCTTTTGGTTAGCAGCTGTAGCATTTAACCACTGTGCCACCAGGGTTTCCAAAGAAAACATAGGAGGGAAAAAAAGAAATAACTGGTCAATATAAAAAATTTAAAGGGCTGCACACCATAAGAACCCTAAATAAAAGTAAGACCAGTTGCTAACTGGAAGTGATATTTGACATAATGTGTGGCAGAAAAATGGGTAACGTCTTTGATTTACAAACTAAACATAGAAGACAATAAACTAGAAAAATAAGTACTACAATTTAAAAAAATATGCGAAATGAATGAACACACAATTCACAAACACACATACACACAGGACAAACAATAGATATCAGAATATTCAAATTAATTATCAAACATAAATGCTTAAGGTGTAAGGGTCAAATCATATCTTACATCTTACATTCATAAAAATAATCATCAGGCAAGTACCCATTATTTTAAGATTGTGCTGAAATGGGAAATTTGGTAGAAGAACAAGAGAATAAACATTTTAAATAGAAAGTTATATATTACAGCATCTAGTAACAGATATAACTTAGAACCAACACATTGACAATAGAAAATTGCTTAAAAAATAGCATTATTTATAAAATGACATTAGCTATAGCTATTGAACCATGTTACTAAAATGTTACAATAACATTTTAAAATTGTCAAATTTCTAGGTTAAAATTTTCATTTAAATATGTATATTAATATTAAAATTAGACACTTTTTCTCACATATATAAACTGGGTATTTTAAACAAAATAACAATAGTGTATATCTATGGATGCAAAGCTATATTTGGTTTTTTGAGTTTCTGTATTTTTTATTTGTTTAAGGTGAGAATGTAGTAACTTACATAGAAAACAAAACATGAAAGATTTTAAAAATCTAGAAAAATTTGTTGAAAAGGTCAACCATTGAATTTGTTAGTTTTGTCACTAAATAGCCCTAAATAGCAATTTGGGGATCTTCTCCCCTAATAACAATAGATAAGAGAGTTCCCTGTTTTTTTAAGAACAACATTATTTAAAACTCCATCTTTATGTATTCATTTTCCACTTGTGACAAGGTGTCTATCAGGGAAATTAATGATAGAGCAAATTTTGTTATTTCTGACTTCTGTCTAGCATTTTTCTATGGCATATACTTCCTACTTGAGGTATCCACGTAGTTAACTTTGAGGGTAGTAGCACAGCACATACACGGTTACCATCACGGGAAGAACATGACATCCCTGAATCCCTGATGTTGTACAGACTGCAGCTATAAGAGTGAGATCTATTCTGCTGGTCTCTTCTCTACTGCCCTGGTTCTCAGGAATGGACTGAGACCCTAAATGTATCCAGGGACATATAACTGCAAATGTAAGTATTGCCCCTAACTCACATAGAATAGAACCTACCTACCGCCCCACAAGCTCTACTGAGGGCATTGGTGAAAAACAAGTCTCCAGGTATTGATGGAATACCGATTGAGATGTTTCAACAAAAGAGTGCAACGCTGGAAGCATTCACTTGCCTATGTCAAGAAATTTGAAAGACAGCTACCTGGCCAACTGACTGGAAGAAATCCATATTTGTGCCCATTCCAAAGAAAATTGATCCAACACAATCAGGAAATTATAGAACAGTATCCTTCATATCACACACAAGTAAAATTTTGCTGAAGATAATTAAAAAATTGTAGTAGCAGTACATCAACAGGGAATTGCCAGAAATTCAATCCAGATTCAGAAAGGGACATGGAATGAGGGATATCATTGCTGATGTCAGATGGATCTTGGCTGAAAGCAAAGAATACCAGGAAGATGTTTACCTGTGTTTTATTGACTATACAAAGGCATTCGACTGTGTGGATCATAACAAATTATGGATATATCATTACAAAGAATGGGAATTCCAGAACACTTAATTGTGCCCATGCGGACCCTCTACATAGACCAAGAGGCAGTCATTTGAACAGAACAAGGGGATATTGCCTGCTTTAAAATCAGGAATGTGTGCATCAAATTTGAATCCTTTCATAATACATATTCAATCTGTATGCTGAGCAAATAATCTGAGAAGCTGGGCTACGTGAAGAAGAGAACTTGAAGTATTTACTGATGAAGAACGGTATGGATTACATCTCAACATAAAGAAAACAAAAACCCTCACAACTGGACCAATGAGCAACATCATAATAAAAGAAGAAAATATTGAAGTTACCAAGGATTTCTTTTTATTTGGATCCACAATCAAAGCCCAGGGAAGCAGCAGGCAAGAAATTAAACAATGTATTGCATTTGGAAAATCTGCAGCAAGAGACCTCTTTAAAATGTTAAAAAGCAAAGATGTCACTTTGGAGACTAAGGTGCACCTGACCAAAGCCATGGTGTTCTCAATCTCCTCGTATCCATGTGAAAGCTGGGCAATGAATAAGACCAAAGAAAAACTGACGCCTTTGAATTACGGTGTTGGCGAAGAACATTGAATATGCCATGGACTGCCAGATGAACCATCAAACCTGTCTTGGCAGAAGTACTGACAGAATGCTCCTTAGAAGCGAGGAGGGCGAGACCTTGTCTCGTGTACTTTGTGCATGTTTTCAGGAAGGACCAGTTCCTGGAGATGGACATCATGCTTGGTACAGTAGAGTGTCAGCAAAAAAAGAAAACCCTCAAAATGAAATGGACTGACACAGTTGCTGCAACAATGATCTCAAACTAGCAAAAATTAGGAGGATAGTACAGGTCAGGGCAGTGTTTCCTCCTGTTGTACACAGGGTTGCTATGAGTGGAAAACGACTCGATGGCACCTAATAACAACAACAACTGCCCCTAACTCACACAGAATATAATCCACCTTTCTTGCTGAACTTAAATCTGAGTCTTGGTTTTTCTATTCCCCATGCTGGACTAGTCTTTATGTCTTGTTCTGAACAACGTGATCGTAAAGTAATGGGTGTTTCTTGAAGATGACCTCTACTTGCATTATGCCTCAGCTGGTCACTCAGAGAACACATGTCACTCAGAGAACTCAATTAACACCAGTGTAGTTCTTAATTACTTCTTTGTTATCGTGAGTGGTTTGCTTCACAAACTCTTTATCTGACAAAACGTTCCTATGTCCAATTAAAAAGGGCTTTGTTTAATCAGGTCCCTGTACTAATGAATAGCATGTTTAAAGCCATTTAAAGGTCTTCTCAATATTTGATGGGGCAAGAATTAAGTTGCAAATGTGCTGAATTTTTTTTAACTATTAATTTTTTAAAAAATATTAATAGCTTTTCATATAATGAGTTTAACTGCATTTACTTTGCAAACAAATTACTTCAGTCTATAAATTCCAAATCATTTCTATGTGAACTAGGGATTTACTTAAATAAGAAAGTCTATGGGAAATTTGTACTATAGGAAGTATTGCTGGTAATTGGGAATCGAAAGTCTAGAAAAAAAACTCCTCGTATGTCAACACCAAAAAACACTCACCATGTATGTCTTAATATGTTTCTTCTTTCTCATTTCCATTCTGTCTCAAGGGCAAAATCAACCTGATAGTAACCAGAAAAAAAAAACAGAAGTTACAACTGAATTTAAAAATGAAAAATCCTGTAAAATTATTTATATCTACCCTTCTTATTCACCGTCTCTACATTTGTGGCAGAAACCTTGTATATATATCCTTAAACTAAGTTATAATTATTCATGTGAAATAATGCGTTAAAATTGCTCAGAAATAAATTTCTACTAATGTATTTCCAGGTTGTAAAGTTTCTGAAGCACTATAAGAAACGTCTCATGCGAATTCTAGGTCACAAATATTTTCCCTTTCCACATGGGAATGTAGAATTTGGAAGAGACATAATAAAATGAAGAGGAAAAGGGACTTTAATGATAGAACCCTGATCCTTTTATTTCACTGTAGAGGCATTTCATTCAATGATATGTGTCCGTTATACTTCTTAATTGCTCTAAAGCTCTATCTCTACAATAAAAGCACTATTGATTCTGCTCTCATGCATCTGTCGTGTGCACAGTGCCACCTGTTTTGCAACAGCATAGCTCCAACACCTGGCCTCCCTTGGTTCTGTATTATTCATCAAGCACATGTGTAGAGGTTTTATGTTTGCAGCCAGCTCCACACTCATGTGAATTCTTAATTCTGTGTGAAGTTAAGATGAAGGAGGGACTGAAAACAGAATCAGAGACTTCAGTTGTATTTATGTATAGCCTGCCTAGGTGCCTGCTTATAACTTGTGATCTGAAATGTACTCACAGGCTAGCACATCCTGAAGTGTGCTACAATTAATCCAAAGTAATAACGAAATGTCTGCCCATATAGCAGGAATCTTCTTCCTAATTCTATACACTCAACTTCCTCAGTTGTAAATTAAGGATAAAGTTATCTAATTCAGAGGACAGAAAGAGTGATATGTAAGTCAACTCTCATAGTTTGTGTACATGTCTATCAGTTTCTCGTACTATGGTAGCTTGCCTGTTGCTATGATACTGAACAACAGAGTTGCAGACTCAGACAGACTAGGAAGAAAGGCCTGGTGATTTACTTCCAAAAACCAGCCAATGAAAATCTTATGGATCACAATGTCCTATCCCATTGAGTATGGGGTCACCATGAATTTGGGGCCAACTTGACAGCAGCTAACAATAACAAAACAATGAGCATTTTGAAATACATATTTATTTAATTATAAATTATTTATCTTTTTGTTCTTTTTATTATCTTGGCATTATATTTATCCATGAAAGTATGTGTATAGGTAGGTTATATTATCTTTAGATTCATTCATGAGAATAGAGAGGTATTATCAAAAAATAATTTAAATAAAGGAAAGGAGATTAGGTTTAAAGGGAAAAGAGAAACTGAAAAAAATATTAATCTTAGTCCTCAAGATATTCTTGGAACTTGCCTTTTCCTTTTACAACCACCCTTCATAAAAGGTACCATTACTTGAACACAGGTTGTTGTTGTTAGCTGCTGTCAAGTAGGCTCGGACACATAGCAACCCCATGTACAACAGATAAATTAGCTGCTGTCAAGTAGGCTCGGACACATAGCAACCCCATGTACAACAGATAAAAACTCTACCAGGCCTTGTATTATCCCCATGGTCAGTTATGGATCAGACCATTGTGATCCATAGGGTTTTCACTGGCTGATTTTTGGAAGTAGATTTCCAAGCTTTTCATCCTAGTCTCTCTTCGTCTAAAAGCTCCTCTGAAACCTGTCTGGCATCATAGCAACACAGAAGCCTCCAGTGAGAGGGAGGTTGTGGCTGCCCTTGAGGTGCATTGGCGGGGAATTGAACCGGATCTCCTGCACAGAAGGCAAGAGTTCTACCTCTGAACCACCACTGACCATACAGGAACATACACACACCTTTAATTGTGCTCATAATTCTACTGGAAATGAGAATTTCTTCATCTCTCCCTGACTAAATACTACTTATTATGCAGAGCTCATCTCTAAAGCAAACTCCTCGCATCTGGATCTCACCAAGCAGATTCACTGTTAGCACCACTTTGTTTTTACCTTTTAAATAAAAAGTATATACTGCCTTGCATTTTGGTGGTCAGTATACAAATATTTTCTTCTATTGTTTCTTGAGAATATTTACTTTGTTTCATTCCCCTTTGTCTTCTCAACTCAACTGACTACAGTGCTTTGAATAAATTTGGAATCAATTAAATGGATAAATCAATGAAAGAATCACATTTTGTGGTGAAGAAAAAGTGCTTCAAAGAAAGAATTCGGGCATTAACAGTTCTCTGGGACACTAGCAATGAATGAAATCTTCGGAATTAGGAAAAAAAATTCAAGTGATCATTGAGAAGAAGTCTAAGAAAGACCTTGTTTAAAAGAACATGCAAAATAGTAAACAGTGCATATCAAAAGCTAATGTCTGAGGCAGGCAACGCAGAAAGTAAAATTTATATATTTTTGGTGTCCATAAATATTTTCATAGAGATGGCCAAAGCCTGTCAGTGACCTTCATGATGTCACTAGATGATGGATCTCCAAAACAACAGCTTAAAAAAAAAAAATGTTGTATAATTCACAGTCAACAAAAGACAATTATTTATCTCCTACTCTCTTTTACTCACTTGGGACATCAAAGGGAGTGCCATCATGCCAGAATTAGGCTATTTCATTGCTTACAATAAGCAAGACAATTTTATTATACGTATTTGATGCAGCACATATTTGGTAAATCTTCATAATATCTAGTTACACCTACACCAAAAATTACTAGTAAAAAACTGCTTTAGCTGTGACATTTTCACTATTTGTATTATCATCAACTCTTACAAAGGCATATGTTCCAATTCTGAAAAGAAAAAACTTTCACAAACATTATGACATTTGATTGAATTGAATAACTTAAAAATCATGCCTTATTAAAATATCTTCTAAGTCAGATTTCTCTTCAGAAATGGTTTTAAATGGACCCGTAATCTTAACTGGCACTTCTTCCCCCAGGATAGCTTATATGTCATTTCTGTATGCTGCTTTCCAGAAATTGTCCTTGTTTCTCTCTCTGCCCACCACAGTTAATGACTTAAAACTTTAGGTTAGGTCTTAATTCCATCGCGCTCAGGTTTCCAAAGTGCACTACTCATAGCTGATGAACAAATGAACAAAGTATTTGGTAGTCAAAATTAAATGATTGACAAAAACAACCCAACACAACACAGCACAAATCTTTTAAAGGTCATTCGGACATTCTATTCTCAAAGTAAGATGTATTTTAGAAGAGATTCCCTGAGTGTCTTTAAACCAAAGAAATCAATAGAAATAAAGAAAATGATTGGAATCAGTGGAATTTCAATCAGCATAGACACTAAATGGGGAGACCACACCCTTCTCCAGTGAGAGCTTCCCAATAACCCAAGCTGCTGAGCCGTATTGTACTCCATTTACCTGATGACTTGACCTCTATCTATCTCAGCTATCTTTGATTATTTTGTGGGAGGAGTTTGCACTCTTTCTATCAATGCTGAAGTGAGTAGAAAATAGTTGAAAACTCTGATTTAAGTATTAAAAATAGCTAATATTTAATTGATTTAACAAGAACTGTTTTAATAACTTCATGTGCAATACGCCATTTAATCCAGTGGTGCTCAACTGGGACAATTTTGCTCCCACCCCCAGGCAACATTTGGCGGTTATCTAGAGACATTTTTATCACTTCTTGGGGGGGCTACTGACTGTGGGTAGAGACAGGGATGCTTACATCCTACAAGGCATAGGACAGACTCTTGCTAAAAAGAACTATCTGATCTAAAATGTTGATAGTGCCAAGATTGAGAAACCATGATTAAAACTACTTTAAGGATGAAAAAATGAGGCATCTGTAGTATTAATAACTTGGCAAGGTCACACGAAATAAATAATTGAGCTCGGCCTTGAACTTAGGCAAATCTAAGCAAAATTTTGGCACAGAGTTCATGATCTTCCAACTATATTATGCTGCCCAACTGATATTAAGGAAGACAACTTCTGAAATGGATCCCAATAATCCTCACCTCTTGGAATTTATCCCTCTGTTTAATTTCCTCCCTTTGTGTGTGGACTGGACCTTGTGACTATTTTCTTAAGAATAGAATGCTGCAGAAGTGATGTGATGCCAATTCAAACATTAAAAAAAAGGTAGGTTGTTAAAACTGATATCCTTTACTCTCTCTCTCTCTCTACTTCTCTCTAGCTCTTCTTGCTTTCAACCTTAGATGAAGGAAGGTGTCATGTTGTGAGCTTCTCTATGGAATGGCTCATGTGACAAGAATCTGAGAGTGACCTGGAGCTAGATGAACTGACAGCCATAGGGGAACTGAATCCTGCCATCAGCAATGTGAGTGAGCTTGGAAGCTGATCCTCTGCTAGAGAGGCCTTCAGATAAGACCACAGCTGTCGCCCACAGAAACTATGAAATAATCAATGGTGCTGTGTGAAATCACTAAGCTTTGGAGTAATTGGTTTCGCAGCAATAGATAATATATAAATATATAATCTGGGGTTCTTTTTAAATAAGTATTTAAAAAAATGTTCGCAAGGTTTTTATATCTTTCTTGGAAAAAGACAAGTGTTGTATTCCATTACTCTGAGCTAAAACTTTACACTCCCTTTAACTCCTTTCAGCAATATGAATGATCTACATAAATTAACAAAGTAAAATAAATCCGTGGGGGTTTTAACATTCTATTGGTAATGTATATATCATGATTACCACAAAATGAATACATAACAAATTATTATTTAAATGCAATTTGTCAATCACAATGATTGATTGTAGGTCATAGAACAGTTTTATTGGTATTTTGTTACTGTCACAGTGTTGATGTAAGTTAAACAATGGCTAATACATATTGTAATTGCTTCACTCTAAAAAATATGTGGGTTGGTTTTAAAGCCTAAAGAAAAGAACACTAGCTAATTGCCAAAATTAGCAAGGATACTAAGTAACTTAACCACTGTTTTTGTAAAATTACACATCTCATAACTGAGTATTCTTGATCAAGATAATAATAGAGTCTACCTTGATTTACTTTTGTCATTATGTGAACTTCCAGTTTTTGCTATATCAATATTCTGCAGAAATCAAGCTATGAAGACAAGTACTTTTCATGTAGCTAGTATATTTAATACAGGATTTATTATTATAATGACTGTTTTAGAATATGTCTCAATTATAAGTCAGTAAAATGAGAGCAGGAACACTGCCGTGTCTTGAGCTCCTTGAGAAGTACCCAGCATATAGTAAAGTTGAGTCTATATTTATTGTCATATTAAAACTGTATCTTTTTTAAAATCACAGTAAGAATACTTGAGAATTTTAGAAGCATCAAAACCCCAGAAATATGTAAAAAATAAAAGAAAAATTATGATCCAATAATATAATAATAATGGAATTTCAGTTATGTATGTTGCATGTTAATGCATTCATTTATGAATTCATTCAACAAGTATGTATGAGATGGCTACTGATAAAAATTCTGATAAAAATGGAAGGAAAAAAAAAAAGAAACAGAGTTCTTTTGATAATGGACCAATATAGAAGAGTTACGAAGAAAATGGACCCATATAGGAGAGTTAGGAAATTAAACCAGTAAATATATAGTCACCTATTGTAATACCTGGAGCCCTGTTTACACAGTAGTTAATAGCTTGGTTGCTAATGAAAAAATTGGCAGTTTGAATCCACCAGCTGTTCCCTGGAAACCCAATGGAGCAGTTCTACTCTGTCCTATTTGGATGCAATGACTCAGAATCAACTTCATGGCAATGGGTTTTTGGCTTTTTTATTGTAATCCTGCTTTAAATAAATTAAGCAAAGTGTTATGACAGAAAATGACTATTTCAGATTAGGGATAAGGATTTGAGGAAGACTTCACAGAGGAAATCACTTTTAAACTAATTCCTGAATGGCAAATAATTGATACCCAAAGTTAAACACAAAAGAGTTTAGACACTAAAGTGTAAAAAGGAAGCTAGAATCTTGCTAGAATCTTGCCCCAATGTCTACTAGCTATGATAGGACTGAAGGAACTAAGAAAAAAGGTTACAAGAGCAATTAATCTACAAGGCTGAAGGAAGGCAAGAATTTGCCTTCTTCTAGGACGTTGCATTGCATTGGGCAAATCTGCTGCAAAAGACCTCTTGAAAGTGTTGAAAAGCAAAGATGTCACCTTGAAGACTAAGGTGTACCTGACCCAAACCATGATGTTTTCAATTGTCTCATATCCATGCGAAAGCTGGACAATGAATAAAGAAGACCAAGGAAGAACTGACCCCTTTGAATTGGGCTGTTGGCAAAGAATACTAAATATACCATGGATAGCCAAAAGAATGAACAAATCTGTCTTCAAAGAAGTACAGCCAGAATGCTCCTTAGAAGCAATGACAAGACTACGTCCCACATGCTTTGGACATGTGAGAGGAATGTCAGGAGGAATCAGTCCCTGGGGAAGGACATTATGCCTGGTAGACGGTCAGTGAAAAAGAGGAAGACCCTCAACAAGATGGATTGACACAGTGGCTGCCACAATGGTCTCAAGCATAACGATTGTGAGGGTGGCGCAGGGCCAAGCAGTGTTTTATTCTGCTGTATATAGGGTCTCCATGAGTTGGAACCAACTTAACAACACCTAACAACAACAACAACAGGACATCTGTATGCTTCCTAGCTTGGAACCTGGTCTGTATTTGTTAAGCTTAATAAAAGTGAAACACTATGTTTTCGCATTATTTCATTTTTATTTTAACATTTAGAGTGTATTCCTCTAATATGTTACCAATTTAAATGCTGTGGGATTGCCCCTCAATTCTTTTGCTTCATGATTCTTCAGTCATTTATCTCAAATCATTGAAAGTATGTATATCAAAAAGCTGCTGGACACAGGAATCACATATAAAGTGTCACACAAAAACCTCCCATATTTTTGTTTAACAACAACAAAAAATTGACTTAAATTCTTATCAGGGTCCTCAGTACCTGTTTGTAAATTAGTACTCCACTATGCATACACGTACTCCTCATAGAACTCCTGCTTCCAGTATCATATCAGTTTCCCATTTTACCAAATTTCTCTACCTTTACTTAAATAGTCCAAATACTGCACCAGTTAATATGTAACTGTTTACTACGGGATTTTATTCCATTTATTTAAAACATATTTATTTATTACCTTTTTTTTTTTCACAATATTCGAAATTCAGCCATAACAAAACATAGGCCACAGCTCCTGCTCTCAGAAACTTAAAATTTGCTGGAATAGAAAGACAATCAGTTAATCATGTTAAGGTGTGATGTGTATTGCGGTAGAAAAATACTGGATGTAACATAAACAAAAATTAAGTAGAACTTAGTCTGGGGAGCAGAAAGTTATTCCAGAGAGATTCCACTATTGAAAGCTGAGACGTGAAGTTCCCCAGGGGAAGTAAAACTGTGGAGGAAGAGGTGAAGTGGAGAAGTGAACAGTGAGAGACTGGTTTATAGCAGAATCCACCATATAAAAAAGCCTTCAAGCAAGAGTCAGGAGCCCAATTTTGATGAGCAAAATTAGTTCAGCATATGTGAGCTTTAGACTTTAAGTGCACTAAAGGTGTAATTGGGAGAAGGCAAGAGATCAGACTGGAGAGAAAGGCCCAGTACCATGATATAGTCTTATGAGATGGGTTGCTTTATTCTCAAGACAATGGGAAACCAGTGAAGGAATTAAAGCAGAGGAGCTGTGATTTAAGAGAGCTCCACAACAGTGTGAAAAATGAGCCATTTAATGGGTTGTTGTAATAGCTCAGACAAGACATGACCTGATTTTTGTCTATACCACAGAGATGACTGCAGATGTATTTATGAGATGCTGAGGATAGAAAATGGTAAGTTCTTGATGTTTGAATTGTGTCTATAGGGGCAAAAAGAGGAATCATGGATGATTGCCTTGTTACTAGTTTGAGTGAGTGGAGTCACTTATTGTGAGGGGAGACCCTCACCTTAGTACTAAATGTAATGTATTCAATTTTGACAATTTACACTGATGGTCCTGGAAAATCCAATCAGAAATGAAGAATGAACAATTGACTTTGAAGTTCTATCATTTTCATCATACTTCCTAGAGCACAATGAAATGTCTTGCTCTTCTGAAAATGTTAATGTGCGTCCTCTTATAATTCTTCTGTGGCATTGGCCCAGATGGCTCAAAGGAACAGAGTGCTATGCCTAAGCATTGTTTCATAATTGTTATTATAACATAAAGTGGGATCATACTGAGGAGCCAAAAAAAGCTCAAAATTCTAACTTACTTGTAGGTCAGTTAAACAATTATCTAGAAATTTGTACTATGGTAATATGTGAATGTCACTCTTTTGGTAGCAACTTTATTTACGTGTTCTTTATGTGGAAAATCTCAAAACAGCCCACGTGTATCTCCAGGAATCTCCTTTTTTAACAAGTATCACAGATCACACTTGTGGACAAGCAGGAGAACTTCTGGGGCACTTCTGCACTCTCAAGAATCAAGGAAAAAGTCTTCTGAAGGATGGGTTAGGGAGAGCCAAACTAAAAGGAGAGCTAAAGTGATGTTTTCTTTTCCCTACTTCTAAACAATCAAAGCAGCTCTTTAGTTTGTTAACAGCTGCAATATTCCATCTTGTCTGCACATGGAATCAGCTGTGGAAATTTGAAAACATACCTGTTCTATGCTCCATCCAATAACTACAAAATCAGTAGCTCTGCATATAGGTCACAGACATGATTCACTTTTAAAAAGCTTATTAGTTATTCTGAGACCTGCCCTTAGTGAAAGACTCCCTTAGTGGCACAGATGGTTAATTGCTTGGCTACTAACCAAAAGGTTGAAAGTTTGAGTCCACCAGGGGGTGCCTCAGAAGAAAGGCCTGGAGGTCTACTTCTAAAAGATTGCAGCCAATGAAATCCTTATGGAGCACAGTTTGACTCTGATACACATGGGGTCGCCATAAGTCAGAATTGATTGAAGGGCAATTGGTTACTAGTTAGATTTCCGTTATTTAAGAACAGCTAGTTTATAACTTTTATTGAAAAGGGGCAAATTAAGGAGAGATTAGAAACATTTTGATGGATATTTTTCTTTTTAAAAAATGTTATAGCATTTTAAGTATGAAATGTAATATATAAAATTGTACTTAAATGGATCATTTTATCATTTTCCTTACAGCTGAAGGGGTTAATTTGAGACCCATAAACACAATAATAACATGTTCTTCACTTTGAACATAATGGTCATTTCTTGGAAAACTTTTGATTTTTAATAAGAGGCTCTCAAAGATGATTTTTTTTTTCCTGGATTGTTGTTATAGGTCACTCCATTGCAATATGTAGTTTGTCTCAGAATAACGTAGGCTTAGTTTTCTCAAAAGTAATAGGCTTTGCATAGAATATTAGTGAAAGAAGAATCTTAATGCATAAAAATTAATCCTAAACTTAATACTTTGGAGAATTTTTTTTATCACTTTGTAGTTGGAAAACCAACTACAGCAAGACTCTATTCTGTATTTAGAAAAGGGCCTATCCCAGTCCCCACAATTTTCAGCTTATTTTTCATTTTTCTAAGATTATAACTTCTTTGGTTTTCCAGACCAGGCCAGAGGTACATCAAAGTTGAAGAAGGCAGGAAAATTAACAAAGGACCTGATGAACTTTCCTCTTTTTATGCCTCTGTTTCCCCATCTTTAAAAAGAAATTCTTCAGTCAGACGTGTTAACCTCAGTAAGCCACATGGGTTGCTCAAAATAGTTTAAATTTTCTCTTTGATCCTCTAATCAAAGATTGACTATTTACATGACTTATTTCAGTATTTGATTGAATACTATAAAACCAAAAGAAACGTGTTGACGTCAAGTTGATCCCAACTCATAGTGATTATATAGGACAGAGTAGAACTGCCCCATATGGTTTCCAAGGCTGCGAATCTTTACAGAAGAGGACTGCCACATCTTTCTCCCACGGAGCTGCTGGTAGATTTGAACCTACGACTTTTTGGTTAGCAGCCTAGTGTTAACCACTGTACCACCAGGGCTCCTTTTAATGCTAATGTCAATTATGCTGTAGTCAAATCTGAATTCTGAAAATACATTACGGCTATTAGGTCCCACTTCCTGAAATACACCACAAAAACTTCTTTAAAAACACTGGTGTTGACAGATAAAACATTACCACTCTTCAGACACTAGTTACCATTATTTTGAAACACATAACATTTATGAATAATATCTATCATTATGTAGATAAAATATTGTTATGTATTAATGGCAAACCTAATGGTCATCTTTGTTAAATACGATTTTAATGGGTAGGTGGTCTTTTAAAATATTTAGATTGCTTATTCTAATAAAAGTCACATCAGTAAAACAACGTCATTATGTACTACCAGTAAAGAATGGAAATTGGTTTGCTATAGGAAATTAAACTCAGGCATATTTGTTTAAACCAGCTTCTTTATCTTAGTAAAATTAAGTTATGAATAAAATGAACTTTATACTTTATAGTTCTTACTGTGTGATTGTCCAGCAGCTTAAGTTCTCTTTAATAATTATATAATGTGTTTAAATAACTAGAAAGAGAATAGAAAATTAATAATAAAAATATAATAAACTTTAAATAGTTATGCCCATGCTAGGTCACATAAAGTAAGACCATAACTTGAAATTTAAAAAAGAAACAGAACTGAATCTATGTGATAAAAAACTCCTGAAAATGAAGAATACAGAATATAGAAGACTCCAGCCTTAACTTGTCACCAGAATTTCATTCATTCAACCAATATTTACTGAGTGTCTACTCTATGCCAGGAACTGGGAATAGAATGGAGAATAAGTCAGGCAAAGCATGAAGCATAGAATGTAGTGAGGGAACTGTTAAAACCGTATGTTTATTTTACTAACCAAAGAAATATCATTCTATTTCTTACATCTGTAAGTGTGTAAAACGATATTCATATTTTTATTTTAACTATATGAAACATTTGTGGACTCATCAGTACAATTTATAAGAAAAAAGACTATTAAACCCAAATGTATACATTTTTCATAGTCCTTTTGGACATAGGACAAAATAATTACCATTTAAAAGGCAAATAATATTCATAACCCAGTGCCCTAGAGTCACAGGTTCTGGTAAATAAGGAAAATTGCCCTCCTGACTTTTAATAGTAAGAAAAATACAAGCCTCAAGAATTTAATATGCCTCTATTTCCTAACTTTAAATAACCAGAATACCTAGAAAAAATATCAGCATCTAGGGAGATGCATCTCGAGCAGCCTACACTGCAAGTGGAGCCCTGGGGGCACAGTGGTTTAGAAGTTGGCTGCTAACCATACCCCAGTGCCATCGAGTCGATTCCGACTCATGGCGACCCTATAAAAGGTCAGCAATTCGAATCCACCAGCTGCTCCTTGGAAATCCCATGGGGCAGTTCTACTGCAAATATTAGCACTGTGTTATGTATCTGATGTTCAGCCCTTTATACTCCTTTCATGTCCTGTCATGACTATATCTATGATGTCAATATCTTGTTGTTACTGTTGTTGGTTGCCATCAAATTGGCTCTGACTCATGGCTACCTTGTATATAACAGAATTAAACATTGCCTGATCCTGTACCATCCTCTAAATCTTTGATATGTTCGAGCTCATTGTTGTTGCTGTTATAAAAATGCCTGCTGCTGGTTAATTCACAACTTCTGCTTTTAGTGGTTCTGATCCAAGGCCATTCAGGATTACTTGATGAAATTTAGCATTCATATAGGTTGTCTCAAATCCATGTTACTGGTTTCCATATTGACATTTAGCAGCAAAGGAAAAATGTTTTACTAGAAATGTACAAATCTATTAAAAACTTTTCAAGTATGGAAGATTTCCCACAGAAAGGAAAAGGTTAGTCCTAGAATATTTTGTGTTACATACAATATACCAAAGCCCAACCAAACCCATTGCTGTTGAGTCGATTCCTGCTCATGGTAATCTTATAGGACAGAGTAGAACTACCCCACAAGGTTTCCGATGAGTGGCTGGTGGATTAGAACTGTCGACCTTTTGGTTAGCAGCCATGCTCTTAACCACTGCACCACCAGGGCTCCTCCAGACAACATGGTATGTTAAAAATGACCAATAATCCATGACTCACAACCCAGCCAGGAAACTTAATAGACTCCAGACTTACCAAATAAACAAAAAAAGAAAGAAAATCTGGGAATTAAAAAAAGGGTTGTGTGCTTTGTGTGTGTGTGTGTGTGTTTTGCTGGTAGCTGAGGTGGTGCAAAAGTGAGAGAATTATCATTAATTGAGAATAGTCAGGAGAAAAGTTTTCTAATGGTGACCTTTCCTAAATGCCCAAGTCAACAGAGACTGCCAAGTAGCATAAACCTGGGAAAAGTGAGGAGCAGATAACAAAAGAGGGAAACTAACAGGTTGGACCCTAAGCTAATTGTCCTTCCTGAACCAAAGGGCTATAAAATTTCAGCTAATTCATGTTTTTCAAAATGACTGCCCAGAATATAAATACTAGATATTCCCCTTGGCTCACATGAGATCAACCCTATAAGTGTTTAGGAAGGAAGGAGTGTGGCAAATAGGCTGTGTTTGAAGCTAGGCTGGAAAAGAGAGGCTCTCCCCATAAAACCAAAAAACCTAACCCGCTGTCGTTGAGTCGGTTTTGACTCATAGCGACCCTATAGGACAGAGTAGAACTGCACCATAGAGTTTCCAAGGAGCGCCTGGTGGATACGAACTGCTGACCTATTGATTAGCAGCCATAGCACTTAACCACTGTGCCACTAGGGTATGGCACTTAATATTATCCCTGACCCACCCAAAATTATCTGTGGGCATGAGTACGGGTTGGGGCCTAGGCTTTCAGCCTCCCCCCATATACTTGTATCTGTCTGTATGTAAATTAGCCAAACCTCAGAGTGACTTCCACCACCTGTCTGTCAGTTTGTCCTACAGTGGTAGCTTCATGTTTCTATAATGCTGGATACCATGGCCCTGGTGTTTCAAATAACGGCATGGAGAACAATATTCATCAAACCTTGCAGTCTGAAACAGAAGACCTATTAATTTATTGCCAAAAATCAGCTAATGAAAACTTTATGAATCACAACAGAACATTGTTGGATATAGTGCTAGAAAATGAGTCCTTCAGATTGGCAAACATACCTACAATAATGAAATGGCACCAGAACGGCAACGTTTCCTTCAGTTATAGATAATGCTGCCGGAAGCCATAGCTGATTCGACACTAACTAACAGTAACAACAAGAGTAGCTTGCAAGAAAAGTAAGAGAGCTGAGGAGTGCATGCACTATAAAAGAAATATCAAAAGGTGATTATTGTATGGCCAAAGTTATTAATTAAGTAGGGCAGAACAACCCAGGGTTTGAAAAAAATCCTAAAAGACCTCCTAATAAAACCTCTCTGAGTATCATTTTAGAGACATAGAAAGCTGGAAAGAGTGTGGCTCCCATCTTTACAACAAGAAAAAGAGAGACACATCACAAATGAATGAATTTTTTCTCATTCTGATTAATAAGAAATTATGAAATAAAAATAAGAAATTAAGAACTGTGGTTGCAAGCAGGCCATGGTGCTAGAAATTTAGGGAGAAATAGGCACCTACAGGGAAAAATGGAGCACAGGCATTTGCTCACCTGGGGCACGTGAGCAAATGCCAGGTACATATATGTTGGCCAGTTAGAAGACAACTGAAAAATTGTAATGAATTTCTAAAGTCAAGTGTGGGCTAGTATGAGAACTTGAAGTCCCTGGGGGTGGCACATGTAGAGAGATCTACACCCTTTTGAAGACTTTTCCACTACTAAACTTAACAGCAGCTGGCAGGGAAAATAGGAACGGTTCCTGAGAAAGCTTTCATGGTGATGGCTATCTGGGGGGTAAGAAACAGCTGCCTTTGCTGAACTTCTACACAGACACTCTTCTCATCCTCCTCTGAAATAAGAGGCTTAATCTGCAGGGGAAGAGCAACAAAATCAGCAGCCCGCTGGCACTGGTGCAAATGCATTACTCGTGGGGAAAGAAAACAGGAAAAACAAAGCACTAACCCTGAACAATTAGCAACAATACCTGATAGGTTCAGAAGTAGTTAGGTTGGTCGTGTTCCCAAGAAATTGTGTAGGTAATACTCCCTAAGACACACAGATACAGTGCGTACCTCAGACTAAGGCTTAACCAGAACATCAGAGAATACTCCATCACTTCTGCCCCCTCTCCCAACCACACTAACCAGTATACAGTAAACATGTCAGTGTAATAGAGATAAATCCAAACCAAACCCATTGCCATCAAGTCAATTCCAACTCATAGCAACCCTACAGAATTGCCACATAGGGTTTCCAAAGAACAGCTAGTGGATTTGAACTACTGACCTTTTGATTAGCAGCCATAGCTCTTAACCACTGTGCCACCAGGACTGCCTGGTAATAGAGATAGAGAGCTGCAAAAAACAGAATTTTCCTAGGGCACAGCGTCAAGGAAGGACTACAAGCCAAGGGTGAGCAGATGTTAAGAAAACAACCTCTGATACTAAGGGCATGATCACTAAATAAAAGTTATTAGAGAATGTACCTAAAATAACTTTGACAAACTCTGAATATAATCATAAAGATAAAAATGAACTTAATACTTTGTGTCACAGTTTAATAGCGACCTGTCTTAGTCATCTGGTGCTGCTATAACAGAAATACTACAGGTGGATACCTCCACCAAAGTGAAATCCATTCTCTCACAGTCCATTAGGCTAAAAGTCCAAACTCAGGGCGCTGGCTCCAGAGGAAGGCTTTCTCTCTCTGTCGGTCCTGGAGGAAGGTCTTTGTGATGAGTCATTCTTCTCTTGGTCTGGGAACATCTCAGCGCAGGAATCTCAGGTCCAAATGGTGTGCTTTCCTCCTGGCGCGGCTTTCTTGGTGGTATGAGATCCCCGTCTCTCTGCTTGCTTCTCTTTTTTATATCTCAAAACAGATCGGCCTAAGACACTATCTAACCTTGGAAATCTCATCAATGTAACTGCCACTAATCCATTTTACTACATGGTAGTGATAGAATTTACAACACAGAGGGAAATCGTATCAGAAGACAAAATGGTAGACAATCATATAATACTGAAAATCATGACCTAGCCAAGTTGACAGATATTTTGGGGGGACACAGATCGATCCATGACACCATCTTAAATATTAATGCAACTGTAGGCTACTGGAGTAATGGAAGGGTCTCTAAGATAACAAATAGTTGTATTTTAGATCAACTCTACGCTGGTTGTACCACATTTTGATTAGTGTTGCACCTGTGAATGTCATTCTTTTAGAACACTACATCAAGCAGACAAATATCCAAAAGAGTATAACTAAATATGAGAGTAATCAAGATTCAAAATTGTCTGAAAGACCAAGGCCTGTGTAACCTTAAGAAGGAAAGGTCTGTGGAATATATAGTGGTGTTCAAAAGAATCTGAAGCATTTTAAGATGGAATAATTACACATTCTGTAAATGATATTGATGAATGGAAATAATTAGGACCAATGTGAATAAGTCATGGAGACATATGCTTTCAATCATGGAGTATGTAACTTCAAATTAACCCAAAAGGAAACATACTTCTTTGAAAATGTTACCACTAAAAATACTCAAGTATATCTCAGATAAACAGTTTGAGGAAATATTTCTTAGATAATTGAACGTTATTAGACCAAGTGATAACTAATGCCCATTGATTCTATTATTTTATCTGAAGCGAACATTCAACAAGTTGTTCAATTCAGTTTCCACAAATATGCCTGCCATGGATTGAATTGTGTCCCCCAAAATATCTGTCAACTCTCAGTTCTCAATTCTCAGAATTGTGTGATTGTCCACCATTTTAGGCAATCTTCCTATGTGTTGTAAATCCTATCACTATGATGTAATAAGATGGATTAGTGGCAGTTATTCTGATGAGGTTTACAAGATTACGTAGTGTCTTAAACCAATCTCTTTTGACATATAAAAGGAAGAAGCAAGCAGAGCGACATGGGAACCTCATACCACCAAGAAAACAGTGCTGGGAGCAGAGCAAGTCCTTTGGACATGACGTTCCTGTGCTGAGATGTCCCCAGACAAGGGAAGACTGATGGCAAGGACCTTCCCCCGGAACCAACAGAAAGAGCCTTCCTCTGGAGCCAGCACCCTGAATTCAGACTTCTAGCCCAGTGGACTGTGAGAGAATAAACTTCTCTTTGTTAAAGCCATCCACTTGAGGTATTTCTCTTACAGCAGCACTAAATGACTAAGACAATACCTTTTGAGAAAGAAAACCTGTGAACATATTTGGGTTAGAAATTCTACATAATATTAGTTGCTGGGAATTTTCTAAAGTGAGTGATTTGGCAGTAGATAGTAGGCTTTTTATTTCAAAGGAAAAGCAAAGCTAAAGAAGAGTGTCGTAAACAATTCAGAAAAAATAAAACTTTTCGGAATGGGCAAGAACTTTAGAGTAATATATGTATTGTAAGAAATGCACTAAAAATACCTAAGCTGCTTTGTTTTATGCATTCTATGCCTCAAGAATGTACTATTTTTCTAAAGGAAAACAACCTTGATGCCTTCCATGTATCATCTTCCAGACAGGAAAAACCTGGGTTTTTTGCCAATATCAGTGAAGGTGACTCTCCTATAAGATTTTTCTCTTCCTTTTGTCTCCATTTTTCCCAGAGTTCTTATATAGGTTTAAAAATACCATTTCACTTATAAATATATCTTAATTTGTATTCAAATAAGAGAATGCTATAATTTAAGGGAAAAGCATGACAATCCTTAGTAGCTTGTGTTTATAGAGAGCATTACATGAAACAAAAGATATAGCACTAAAAATGGCTTTTTGGTTTTCTTCAACAAGGAAGAAATTTGCTGCCAAGAATAACAGAATGCGAATCCAGACTTGTACTTCATCAATATATATATATTTTTTTTAACCTGGAGCAGAGTTGGTTGAACAGATGTGGAGGTATTTGCCTTTAGGAAGGGAAAAGCATCCTGGATTCACACAAAAGAGCTATTTGTTCAGTGCAGAGTCCTGTGGGATATCTATGGTAAGGAGGCAGAGCTTGTAACCCTGACTTTTTCTCTTGAATCAAAACAGCACAAGGGCATTATTCATTTATATTTCCCCATAAGAGACTATCTGGCAATAAACTTAAAAATAAATACTGTGGTAAAAATGTAGGAAGCACTATTTTTTCTAGTAAAATGAGATATTTAATAAGAATTAATCATTAAAGAACCCAGGTTTTAATTTTATATTAAAATACAACCCAATGTAAAGATAACTGAGTTTACTAAATCAGCACAAAATAAGTACTTGCATTTCATATTTTTATAATTTTTTCAAATACAATCATCTTAAATAAATAACCAAATATAACAGTTTTAAGTAATTTTGGAGTAAATAAACAGCTAGGCTACATAACTGAATTTACCTTCCATGATGTTTCTGTTTAAGATGAGTTTTTTGCATTCATCAGTAAATGATGTGGGCAGTGACCTGGAATTTCACATACAATACAGAGGTCAAGTCATCTGTTAAGATTCTTTGTTTAGTTCTCCTTAAATTATAAAGGTAATTACATAATCTGAAAAAAATTAATTTGATTTTACCTCTGTGCACAGAAGAGATAGCTGATGCTATTTCTCTTCTTTAGTCTTTCCATAATAGACAAATAACCATATAAATTAGAAAAAAGGTATTATAAAAGTTACAAATAATTATCAGGTACCATAAGGTCTATTGGCCAAAATAATTTATATTGGCTTTTTATAGTGTTACATAAATCTTTGTACTATTCCTTTCTTAGTAAATAGCTAAAATAGAACAATATCATGAAGCCACATTTCTTAATATTGATAATATTCAACATGTAGAGGAAGCCAGAAGACTTAGTCAAATACGTTATTCTTTTTGTCAGATGCCATCAAGTCAATTCTGACTCATAGTGACCTTATGTATGTACAACAGAACAAAACACTGCCCATTTCTACAGATGGATTCATTGGAATTTGTATGGATTCTCAGTAAAGTCTGATTGGATTAACAGGGTAGCCTTCCAAAGTTATTCATGATTAATATGTATGAATATACTGTTTGTTGAAATGAAAATTATGGGGAATAATATCCTAAAACTCCTAGTTAATAATTGCACTGAATTGTAAGTACTTACAATTAAGTGCTGATATAAGAAAACAAATGTAATTAAGAACAACGGGGGTAAATAGAGAATTTTGAGGGTTAATCTAAATGAGACTTCTAAAATTCATCAGTGTGTTTAGAAATCAATGGCATTGGTTTTTTACAAACAATAATTTCACTATAATATCTACAAGCTAAATCCCTATGTTTAGTGCATTACCAAATTCTTTTCAGTTTCTCTTAAATTAACAAACAAGATCATGGTATATTTTTACTCTTAGGGTAAACGTGTGCTAAAAAAAGAAAGAGAGGAAATTGTAGAGTCAAAAAGAGAGGTAAATATATATGGAACATCGAAAGAGATAGACAAAATATAAAAATAAGGAAGGTGCACATATTAAAAGATATTTGGAGTATAGAATAATCTGATCTAAAAATGGTCAAAGGTAGAACAAAAGAAAAGTAACATGACATGTAATTGTTATCTATGAGAGAAACCCGCAGAAAAACAAGTGGATATGATTCATCTGTCAGAGAACACTTTCACCTTTGGTAAAGAAATGTTGATTTGCTTCTTAAATTGTGAGTGATGAGGATGAGGAGCACAAGGCCTTTATAGGAGTTTGGCAAAAATATAGTTATTTTTTGAAACTGCATGTCCTATATGCAACACATTGATACATCCTTTGTACCTCAAATGGAAAGATACGGTTTAAGTTATAAAAAAAGTATTATTATGTTTTCTTGGGGAAAAAAAAGACAAGAAATTCTAAATTACAAAAAAAGAGAAAAAGTATAGACTGTACAAGTAGGAAGTCTTTCAACTAGCATGGAGGAAAAAGAAAAGCATAGTTTGAACAAATGGATTAGTAAGTATTAAAAGAGGATTTAGTTCCTATTACCCGATTTTTAATTTTTTTGTTTTATAACTGAAGGACTTGAACCTTGACTACTTATGCTCAGCTACCAAAGTCCTATGTTTCCAACTCAGATAATTCATTCCGAACATTATAAGCAAAATGTGTGGCTCCACATGTGAACTTCAAAGAAGTAAGTGGGCAACCCAGAATATGCTGAAATAAATGCAAGTTTAGGGAAATAACTTTTGAGTTGGAAGGTATTTTACACAGATAATGTTGAGATCTGAGTAGGGTTTTGTATATATTTGTATTTATTTGTTTTTCTTTATGGATTTTATTTCTCTCCTAGATGTATGAGTATCATTTTTTTCATATTGTGTTAGGAGTTTTTCTAGAGAATCATGGGGCAGTTGACACACTATAAAACTATCTGGTAAGCAGACGCAGCTGGAAGATAGTATTCAAAGTTCTTGCCTTACTTTGTAAACACAAGAAAAGTTGTAGTTCATGATGCTTCTTTGAAGAAATTAGAGTAATATTACTGAAGATGGAATCTTGCATGAGATTTGAAGTATAAGCTTTACGTACAGTTGAGGGTATGACCAATGCTTCACTACTCCAAAAAATTAAAACACAATATTCAAGTATGTATTAAACACGTACAATGTTAACACATATTAAGCACAAAAAAGTATTCTAAGATTATAAAGCGAGGATGTTATGTTATTACTCCGTCACCTGTTACAGTTCTCCAATTTTACTTCTTTTTTCAAGCTAGTCTTATTTTCTATTTGAAAACAAAAAATATGTAGAGACACTTTTAAAATGGAAAGAGTTGCTAGATAGCATCAGTCCAAACTTGTCATTTTGAAGAGTTAGAACAAAAACTGATAAAATATGGATAAAGTGTTTAATGTTGTATAAGTATTATGTGTCAGGTTTGACATTTGATTGCTAGTGCTCCCATTTTCTTTAAAACTGTGGTAGATGGGATCATGTTATAAATTCAGTTGTGTCCCCCTAAAAGATATGCTGAAGACCTAACCCCAGGTATCTGTGAATGTGATTGTGTTTGGAAACAAAGTCTTTGAAGATGTTATCAGTTAACATAAGGTTGGAGTAGATTGGGGCCTGTTTCAACCTAAGTGACTCCTTATAAAATAGAAGAGACACTGAGAGACAGACAAAAAGAAATGAAGGTCATGTTACGATGCATTTTCAAGCCAAGTAATGCTTGGTGCTACCAGAAGCTTAGAGAGACAAAAAAAAAAAAAGGATCTTCTCCCAGAGACTTCAGAGAGAATATGGCCCTGCCAACACCCTGAATTTGGATTTCTAGCCTCCAGAACTGTGAGATTATATATTTCTGTTGTATAAAGCCACCCACATAGTGGTCACTTGTTACAGTAGCCCTAGGAAACTGATGTAGATTACATGGATTAATCCAATTATATTTACTCACATACACATTTTAAAGTGGTTTATAATTTTATCTAGACTACACTAAATGATATGCCACACACTGTGTCTATTCATCAAATTACATATACCTTGTTTTGGGCTTCAATGAAATTCTATGAGGCCAGAAAATAAACTGCATTAATGAGGTCTTCCTTAGGTATATTACACCCTTTCCTTGTTACCTATCATGAAATTTATGAATAAGTGCAAGGGTAAGCAATTCCTTGCTGTAAAGGCACACAGATGGACCCTTAAGTAAAAAACACATTAATCTTACCTGCTTGTTTTAATTCATGAATATGCATCATGAGTAATTCATTGCTCTGGATCTTGTGGTTTCTATGATTTATCTATTGTTAAAAATACAGTTTTCAGTGTTTCTCCTTTAACTGGAATTATCAGTCCAGAAACAGGAAACATTATGACACTATCCTTTGTGTGTGAGCACCCCTACATAGCATGAAGCTTCCAAGACTCTATATAATAGGTTGCTATTTTTACAGGTGAGAACATGGCATCAGAACTGAAGAAAGACACATTAACAACCTACAATACACAGATGACAAAACCTTGCTTGCTGAAAGCAAAGAGGACTTGAAGCACTTACTCGTGAAGATTAAAGACTATAGCCTTCAATATGGATTACACCTTAACATAAAGAAAATCAAAATCCTCGCAATTGGACCAATAAGCAACATCATGATAAATGGAGAAAAGATTGAAGTTGTCAAGGATTTAATTTTACTTGGATCCACAATCAATACCCAAGGGAACAGTAGTCAAGGAACCAAACAACTTACTGCATTTGGCAAATCTGCTGCAAAAGACCTTTAAAGTGTCACGAGCAAAGATGTCACTTTGAGGACTAAGGGCTGTGGTATTTTCAATTGTCCCATGTGCATGTGAAAGCTAGACAATGAATTATTGTTTTGTCAAAGAATATTGAATATATCGTGGACTCCCAGAAGAATGAACCAATCTGTCTTGAAAGAAGTGCAGCCAGAATTCTCCTTAGAAGTGAGGATGGTGAAACTTTGTCTCATGTACTTTGGACATGGTATCAGGAGGGACCAGTCCCTGGAGAAGGACATCATGCTTGGTAAAGTAGAGGGTCAGTGAAAAAGAAGAAGGCCCTCAATGAGATGTATTGGCACAGTGGCTACAATAATGAGCTCAAACATAGCAATGATTGTGGGGATGGCACAGGACTAGGCAGTGTTTCCTTCTTTGGTGCATAGGGTCGCTATGAGTCGGCTCAATGCCACCTAGCAACAACAGGTGAGGAGATGTATTTGGCAACAAAGCAATAAGTAATGAATGTCCTGGCTCATCTCAGACTATCAGAATTAATCCATTTTGACTCAGAGTTCTGCTGACTTCAATCACTGACAGAAGTCCCAATATTCCAATTCAACCTAAAATATCATCTCTGGACACTCCCTAATCTGATCCAATCCCATAACCCTTGCTCTTTTTAAACATTTTTACTAATTCATGATCTGAAATTTTCCTTTATCTGCACCAATTTTTTATCATCCCTCTTTATTTTCATGGAAACCCAATTATTGTTGGGGACAATATGTCCTCTATAACACTACCAATCTGAATTTTTTTTTTTCTTGTAGTTTTATACACCATGTTGAGGTTAATCTAATATCATTTTTGTTTGCATTTGCCACTTACAGATTATCACTCTCTGAAAAGATACTACCACCACCACCAGCACATAGATAACATTTCCTGTTACTGTCAATGACATAAGGCTCAATCATTCTCACCCCTTCCTAGCTGCCTGCACTATTTACCTTCCCTATCCATCCCTGGAGAATTTAACTACTTGCTCACATCTTTCTTTTCTTTCCCAATTTTATAATTTTTATTGACATCAAAATTCATGTTTTATCAATTAAAACTCTCATTTCTCCACTGTCTTCTTTTAAGCTTCCTTTTTCTCCGTGGGGCCTTTGCAGCTATTTCCTGAAATTCTTAATCATGGTTCCATACACAAAGTTTTCAATGCTAACTCCAGCTAAGGAGATAGAGACTCCCTATCATTGCCTTATTTCCAACGGAAAAAAAAAAGTCTTCCAGAGAAAAGAAGAAAAATTTGAATGAAGAAGATGGTGATGAGATGGGGGATATAAGAGAGAAGGCAAATTCATATCAAACCAAAGCAACTAAATAATTTTGGAGTGTAGAATAGGAAAAATGTATATAATCTGAACCATATTTTCCCATCCTCCTGCTAATAAACACAACCTAGCATGTTATTTTGAGTTCCCATGCCTGTACTTCCTGCTTTTAAAGAAGTAAACCTCTTTGGCTATGTCCTAGGTAAAATGCATTTTAAAAGATTTTACCCAATTGTGGTCTCAGGGAAAAAAATATTAGCTACTGAAATGCATAATTTTGAGAACTTATAAAATGTGTACAACGGAACACAGAATGAAAGTGATGTCACCAAAAATTGGCTGCTGCCACTTTTTAGTTAGAAGGCAAAATTTAAGCGGAAGAATATCTAAAATTCATTGAAGTAACAGGGCAAGGATAACATCATGAACCATTTTCAAAGAGTTAAAAGAACAATTTTCATTTTTTTGTTATGAAAATATTGGTATGTTATGCTTCATAATTAGTTCACATGTGAGGCCATACCAGAAGTCAAAGAATCCAGGAAGTTGATTAAAAAAGGTACCTTTCAGCCATCTTGCTTTCAGCTTATCTGAACCTGACACTTGCAGCCGTTTGCCATGCATATTGAGGCAGTGAAATGATTTTTTGTTAAAATGCAGTTAGTGTTGTCAGTTTGTTTCCAAAACTTGATCTTGGTTAAAAGGGACATTCCTTCCTGAATATCCACCACCCACTCTCACGGAGTTTATATTTGCTTTGTTAGAATATTCAGTTTCCAGTTTTCAATTTGAAAATTCTGAGGGAAAAGATTTTTTACCACAGAAAGTAATGAAAATACCACACGGACAGAATAGAAGCACAACCTACAGAAAACCCCATTAAACAGCACCATTATCTTTCCCCCATTAAATAAAATATCTTTAAAAAATGTTGGATATCAGTTGGTAGATTTTTCAATCATATATGCCTCTGTCTAGGATGACAATTGCAAATCCTGACTGTGGTCACACAACACCTTTATTTCCTTCTGTGATGCTTCCTAATTCTTTTGACTCTTTGCTCACTCATATATAAATACCATCTTTCCTGCTTTGCAACATTTTTTTTTTTTTTGCTTATTTGTATACCTATTAATAGAAAACAGTAACTGCTTTGGAGTGCAATGAACAAGGGTGTAGGGTATGCATTGGTCCTGGCTTATCAATTTACTCAAGTTTTTATATTAAATTGAATCTTGATTTGAATAGTTTATTAAAATAAAAAATGTTATCCTATACCAATACTTGAATTAACAAATGGTGGTTTAATAAGTACCTAATAAATTTTTTTTAAAAAATTAGTTTATTATAAAACAAGTTAGAATTTGTTAAATTTGAAATATATTTATAAAAATTGACATATTTCAAAATTTAGCAAATTCTAACTTGTTTAAAAACATACTAATTTGCAACTATTTCCATATTTATATATATATACACTCACACATACATACACATTCATTGTCATCTAGTCGATTCTGACTCATAATGACCCTATAAGACAGAGTAGAACTGCCCCATAGGGTTTCCAAGGAGCAGCAACAACAGTTAAAAAAAGCTCATAAGCAAAAACAGAAAAACTACTAGTAGCGAGCATTCTTCATTAGTATTCACAAGTACACACCATGCCATTTGTAACTATCTCTGTCTCTCCCCTCAGCACAGACTGACTAGCAGAGACGCTATGGTTTGCCTGTGTAATGATTTGCCAGTTTTCTTCCCACTATATTATCATTGCCATAACCATGCATCTAGGTTTAACTTCTAGGTTAAAAAGAACTCCCTATAATTGGGTGACAGCATCTGCGGGTGGGGACAAATAGGGAAAGGGGAGAAAGTACTATCCTCCTGAGTGGGTACCTTTTACAATGACTGCAGGAAGGGATTTTCCTTAATGGTAGTAATTTACACCATGATATACAATAGCCTTTATAATAAAAAAACAAAACAAACGAAGATCTAGAACCTAAAAAACAAAAGCGTAGATAACTTGGCACAAAATAAAAATAATAGGATGCTGCACACACACACATACACGTTCACATCGTTTTGGTTCAAGCTTGAAAAGAAAAGGAAATAAGTGAGAGCATAAAATAAAAGCTACAGGCAACAAATGTAGCAGAAGGGAACGAGACAGGAAGGATAATAGCTTGCTATAAATTAAGAGGGAAATAAAATTAATGATGAGTTTTAGTAGCCAAGATACTGAACTAATATTTTAAACTTGCCTTGAAGGAAAAAAAAAAATAGGAGAAAGGAATCTAGACTTTTGGAGGGTAATGAAAACCACAGTAATTGTGGTTAAAAAAAAAGAAAATAAACTGATTAAGGAAACAGAGTATAACTAGAATTAAATATGTAAAATAATAGGGTCCAGGTGTAATTTGTAATAAAGTAGGGCAATAATTATAAGCCCCTAAAAATATATTTGAAAATCATATTTCACAGAAAGAAATAGAATCTCAGCTTCAGGGAAGATAAGATAACCAAGAAATTATAGTTAGTCTAAATCTAGCCCAAATAGATGTCTGAAAAATGAAAAACATTTGTTTAAAGGAAGTAAAAAAAAAGCTCACATTTTGCCTAACTTGCTGTAATGCATCAGGTTATTTCTTTTTATGTAAATATATAATTTTTTTTGAGGTAAATTTCTCTATTATATGCTGACAAACAAAACAAAAATAGACTCAACAGGCAAACAGGACACTTTAAACATAAAGGCACAGATATTAAAAGTTTTTTAAAACACAAAAAGTTATTTATACAAATATTAAGCATAAATAAGCTGAAGTAGTTTTATTAACATCAGAAAAAAAAACTTCAATATAAAGACTATGACCAGATAGAAAGAAGACTATTTCATATTCACAAAACAGCCAATTTTTCAAAAACACTTGCAATCTTAAAATATGTATATGTGTAATAGTAAGTCTTTCAGAGAAAGAAAGCAAAAAGGGTAGAATTAAGAGGAGAAATAAACTCATCCACAAACACAGCTACATACTTTAGTATTCCATTGTCAGTAAACTGGAGGAGATTATGAACAAAAAGATCTAAAATTAGGTATATAATTTGAACAACACTAATGATCCTGCTTTTTTTTTTTTTTTAATGATCCTGCTGGCATAGTGGTTAAGAGCTACCTACGGCTGCTAACCAAAAACCCACCAATTCGAATCCATCAGGCGCTCCTTGGAAACCCTATGGGGCAGTTCTAACTCTGTCCTATAGGGTCACTATGAGTTGGAATCGACTCAAGAGCAAAGGGTTTTGTTTTATAATAACCAATATGATGTAATATATATTCACAGAAAGCACACTCCATAAAAACAGAAAGCACATTGTACTCAAGTACATATAGAGCATTCACCAAGAATGACCACAAAACAAGTCTCTGTAAATTTTGGAGGCTCAAACTCATACAAAGCAGGTTCTCTGACCACAAAACCACAAAACCAAACCCGTTGCCATCAAGCTGACTCACACTCATAACAATCATGGAGTAGAACTGACCTATAGGGTTTTCAAGGCTGTAAATTCTTATGAAAACAGACTGCCACATCATTCTTCCACAGAGCTGCTGATGATTTCAAACCACTGATCTTTCACTTAGTAGCCAAGCACTCAACCACTGTGCCACAAGGACTCCTTCTCTCTGACCAAAAAGGCAATCAATTAGAAATGAAAAATGGTAAGAAATTTAGAAAATCTTCAAATATTTGGAAATTAGACAAAATATATATCTATATAACTCAAGGGTAAAGAAAAACGCAAAAGGAAATTTTAAAAATATATTTTAACTGAATAATATGAAAACACAATATTCCAAAATTTCTGGGATATAAATATGGTGATCCATGTAGGAAAATGTATGGTTTTAACACCTGAGATAGAAAAGAAGAAAGGTGTGAAATAAAATTAAAAAAAAAATTAAAAACCTAGCAATATCAAATATTGAAAAGTATGTAGACCCACTGAAACTCTACTGATTGGAATACAATAGTCAAAATTAAAAAAAAAAAAATTAGAGCAAATCATGTTTACATCAACAGGAAAAAAGAAAACAGATTAAAAAAAAAAAACTCTGTTCTATTCATACAGTGGGATACTAGACAGCAATAACAGGAATGGACTATTGTTACATGCTATAACATGGTTCAAAACCCTGGTGGCGTAGTAGTTAAGTGCTACAGCTGCTAACCAAAAGATCGGCAGTTCAAATCCACCAGGCACTCCTTGGAAACTCTATGGGGCAGTTCTACTCTGACATATAGGGTCGCTGTGAGCCAGAATCGACTCGACAGCAATGGTTTTGGTTTATAATATGGATCATGTTAAAAATATTAAGCTGACCGAAAGAAGTCAGGCAAATGAGAACTTACTGTGTAATTTTCTTTGTATGAAGTTTTAAAACAGGAAAATATTATGTACAGTGATAGATTAGAATGGTGCTTTCTTCCGGAAGAGTGGGGATTGGCTGGTAATAGGCAAGAAGAAAATATCCTATATATGATAGGGGTGTGGGTTACACAGCTTAAGCCTTTTCCCAAACTGACTGAAGTGTCCACATAGGATCTGTGCATTTCACAGTGTGTCAATTATATATCAATAAAAGTCTTGTCATGTCATTGTATTAGCAATAAAAAAATATTAAGGATCTGGGAACCAATATACTATCTCCATACTGAAAAAGGGTTAAAATAAGAACCAAATAAATATAAACATTGCCAACTTAATGATGAAAGAATGTTAATAAATTCAATGCAATATTATTCACATTTTCAGCTATAATTTAATGGAGTTTCATAACCTTACCCTAAAATTTTATATTAAAAAATAAAACACCATGGATAATTGAGACTGTGTTGACATATTAAAAAAAAAAAAAAGGAACAAGCAAAAAAACAATGGGGAGTACTTGTCCTGCCAGATAGTGGGATACTACAGCTCTCTAATAGCATGGGATTGATTAAAAAAAAAAAAGAGAGAGAGAGAGAGAAATATTACATTAGGACAAGAGAGTGAGTTCATGGGATATAAATATATAGATACAGGTAGAGATACAAGACGTGGAAATTATATAGATATAGAAATAGAAGTAGAGGTAGAGATAGATACATTTAATGGTAAAAGTATGAGGCACTTTCGCAGATGTGAAAAGCTGGGTTGATATAGCTAAAAAAAATACCAAACCCATTGGGAAACAATAATGTATTGAATTCCTACATATAATGAAGACTCCACGTGGATTAAAGACATAGAAAAGAAAGGCAAAAGTAGAAAGCTAATTAAAAAAAAAAAATCCCTTTGGTGTTAAGAAACCCCCAAAGAAACTGATAATTTTTTATTGTATTAAATTTAAGATTAATTTTTTAATGGAAAATATCATGAACCAATTAACAGGGAGATGACAGATATTTGCAATATCTAAAATAAACAAGTCAGTGACATGTAGAATATAATAGAAATGTCTGGAAATTAAAAATGTCTGGAATAATTATATAGGCAATATAACAGAAGAATTGGCAAACAGATATGAATATCTAATTCAGAGAAGAAGAAACCCAAGAGTTTGTCAAATACATGAAGGGAGATATTCAAATTTATCAATTACAGGACTGCAATTTAAACCCACAACATGTTAACACATTATAATCATTCAATTAGGAAAATCTGGATAATGCCAAATTTTGGTATGGTTTGTATGGCCTGCAAGAACTCTAAAGCACTGCAGTTGAGAATGTAATGGAATGCAGTCATCTAGACAGAAATAGCTGTACTTAAAAAAAAAAGTTGCCATCGAGTCAATTCCGACTCATAGCGACCCTATAGCTGTACTTAGTCAAGGTAAATATATATATTTCAATGACCTAACAATATAGCTTCTTGAATTTGTCAGCTCCCCCTCACACCCCCCTGAAATTTCTCACAAAAAGCATGTGTTTGAAGATGTTCATTTTAGAATTGTTTATGGCAATAGGAAGTCAGAGGCCACTAAGAAATTCATAACTGGAGGAAAAAAATAAGAAAAATATAATGGATAAGTACCATTCTATTCACTGTAGTGCTTAGGAACAACCAATTGCAAACATGCAAACACACACACATATACACACCCAATAGTATTGATATACCTTGAAAATATCATTGAGATTTAAAAAGTTCCATTGAAAGATACCAGTTATATAAATAAAAAATAAATGAATTGGTGAAGATGCAAATAGGATTGGATGCTTGTTGGCATTTATTCTGGTGATTTCTTCTGATAGACACCGTTTGTTCTGTGAAGTAGGAAGCAAGGTCATCTGCTGAGCATCACAGAGATACAGGAGTGTGGAGAATGGAAAAGTGTGACTACAGAAACTAAAAAAAAGAAATGTAATAATAAAATTTCAGTCAGTACTGAGGTCCAGCTGAGGTCGGTGACTATGAATTTATATTGCTAAAAATCTTATCGATGTGTGATTTTTTTCTGACTGCTCTTAACTGGCCATCAGGAGGCTTGGAGAAAGCTGATAGTAAGTCAGCCGTAAAAGGAAAGTAAAAAATGCATTCGTTTGTTCAGACAAATGGCCATTTTTTCTTCTTCCCTTTTTTTTTTTTTTTTTTAAATTATCCAGGTAGCACTTACTTCATATTTATCTGATGCTCCTACTAGGGAGCATATAGTGAGCTTAGCCGTGATTAAAATGGCAGTGTGGAACAAAAGAACTTAAGAAGACTATGGCACGTGTGGAAAACTGATCACAAGAATAATTTCAGAGTTAATCTTCAAAGGCCTTGCTTTAAAATGGAAGAGATACTATACTAAATTATAAGGGGTGGATTCTAATCCTGGGTTTGTCACTAATGAGCTTTGTGAGTTGGGCCCCCTTCTAACCATTAGAACATCAGTTCCGTTATCTATAAAATAAAAAGGTTTAGATTATTGGTCTTTACATCTCTCCCAACTGCAGAACTAGTAAAGCAAATGATTCTAGCTGGGATATCAAAAATTACTAACAAAAACCTGGACAAGGAAAAGCTGCTAAAATTACTTCAATTAGTTTTTTTTTTTTTTGTCCAAGAACACCATATAGAATATTAATAAAGTTTTATTTTTGAATAGGAATGTAGACAGCTGTCAATTCATAGAATTTAGAATGCATTTAATTTATCATCATTTCTTGCATGACAAAGACTTGAAATTAGATTCTAGCAGTGACAAAAGAGTATAGCTAACCCATTATTGGAAATACAATAAAGAATACACGAAGAAACAGTTAACATTTATATTTTGATGGTTTTATCTGAAAATAAAACTATTATGGGGTTATGCAATTAAGGACATATTATATATCACCTGAATTTTAATCTGCCTATATTCTTTCTTGTGGTTCCATCTGGCCCATAGTACCTGATTGTGAAGAATCCAGGAAAAAAAAAAAAAATCCTAATTATTTGAGGAGATAATTTCTCCCCAAAGAAAAGCAAATACTAAATAAACTATAATTTTTCATTGTGGGGAAAAAAAAAGCTCAGAAAGATGTTGCTGTTAGGTGCCTAGACGTTGGTTCCAACTCATAGCAACTCTATGTACAACAGAAGGAAACACTGCCTATTCCTGTGCCATCCTCACATTCCTTGCTATGCTTGAGCACATTATTGTCAGTCCATCTCTTTGAGGGTCTTCCTCTTCTTCCCTGACACTCTACCTAGCAGGATGTCTTTCTCCAGGGACTGGTCCCTCCTGATAACATGTCCAATGTAAGTGATATGAAGTCTCCCTATCCATGCTTCTAAGGAGCATTCTGGCTGTACTTCTTCCAAGACAGATTTTTTCATTCTCCTGGCAGTCCATGGTATATTCAATATTCTTCACCAACCCCATAGTTCAAAGGCATCAATTCTTCTTCAGTCTTTCTTATTCATTGTCTAGCTTTTGCATGCATATGAGATGATTGAAAATACCATGACCAAGATCAGGCACTTAGTCCTATAAGTGACATTTTTGCTTTTAAACACTTTAAAGAGGGTTTTTTTTAACAACAGATTTGCCCAAGGCAATGTGTCCTTTGATTTATGGACTGCTCCCTCCATGGGCACAGATTGTGAATCCAAGTAAAATGAAATCCTTGACAACTTCAATCTTTTCTCCATTTATCACGATATTGCTTATTGGTCCAGTTGTGAGGATTTTTGTTTTCTTATGTTGAGGTGCAAGCCATATTGTAGTCTTGGATCTTTGATCAGTAAGTGTTACAAGTTCTCTTCACTTTTAGTGAGTAGGTAGTGTCATTTACATATCACAGGATTTCTAATGAGTCTTCCTCCAATCCTGATGCCACATTCTTCTTCATATAGCCCAGCTTCTCAGATTATCTGCTCAACATACAGAAGGTAAAAGTATGGTGAAAGAATACAACCCTGATGCACACCTTTCCTGACTTTAAACCATGCAGTATCCCCTTGTTGTGTTTGAACAACTGTACCTTTGTCTATCTATAGGTTCCTCATGAGCACGAGTATTTTGGAATTCCCATTCTTCTTAATATTATCCATAATTTGTTACGCTCTACACCGTTGACTGCCTCTGCCTAGTCGATAAAACACTGGTAAACATCTTTCTGGTACTGTCAGCTTTCAGCCGAGATCCATCTGACATTAGCAATGATATTCCTTGTTCCATGTCCACTTCTGAATCCAACATGAATTTCTGGCAGTTCCCAGTATTGCTGCAACTGCTTTTGAATCGTCTTCAGCAAAATTTTCTTGTGTGTTATTAATGATATTGTATGATAATTTCCACAATCTGTTGGATCACCTTTTTTTTGGAATGGGTTCAAATATAGTTCTCTTCCAGTCAGTTGGCCAGGTAGTTCTCTTCCAAATTTCTTGGCACAGATGAGTGAATATTTCCAGCATTTCATCTGTTTGTTGAAACATCTTAGTTGGTATTCCATCAATTCTTGGAGCCTTATTTGTCTTCAATGCCATCAGTGCAGCTTGGATTTCTTCCTTTAATGGCATTGCTTCTTGATCTTATGCTCCCGCCTAAAATGGTTGAACATTAACAAATTCTTTTTGACACAGTATCTCTGTGTGTTCCTTTCACCTTCTTTTGATGCTTCCTCTGTAGTTCAATATTTTGCCCGTAGAAAACTTCAAAATTGCAACCAGAGACTTGATTTTTTTCTTCAGTTCTTTCAGCTTGAGCAATGTTGAGCATGTTCTTCCCTTTCGTTTTCTAACTCCAGGTCTTTGCATGTTTCATTATAATGCTTTGTGTTACCAAGCTTCCCTTTGAAATCTTCTGTTCAGCTCTTTTACTCCATCATTTCTTCTATTAGCTTTAGGTAATCTTCATTCAAGAGCAAGTTTTAAAGTCTCTTCTGAATCCATTTTGGTCTTTTCTTTCTTTCTTGTCTTTTCAGTTGCCTTGTTTTCTTCATGTATGACATCCTTGATGTCATTCCACAACTCACCTGGTCTTCGGTCATTAGCGTTTAATGAGTCAAACCTATTCTTGAGATGGTTTCTAAATTCTGGTGGGATATGCTCAAGGTCATATTTTGGCTCTCGTGCACTTGTTCTATTTTCTTCAACTTCATCTTGAACTTGCAAGTAAGCAATTGATGGTTGGTTCCATAGTCGGCCCCTGGCCTTGTTCTGACTGATGATACTGAGTTCTCCATTGTCTCTTTTCACATATATATTCAATTTGATTACTGGTAACCTATCTGGCCAGGTCCACATGTACTGTGTTTGTTTATGGCATTGAAGAAAAGGTATTTGCAAAGAAGAAGTCGCTGGTCTTGCAAAATTCTATCATGTGATCTCCAGCATCATTTCTGTCACCAAAGCTTTGTTTTCCAGATAGGGATCCTTCTTCGTTTCTAACTTTTGCATTCCAATTACAAGTAATTATCAATTCATCTTGATTGGGTACTTGATCAATTTTAATTTGCAGAAGTTGGTAACAATCTTCAATTTCTTCATCTTTGGCCTTAATGGTTGGTCCATAAATTTGAATAATTGTCATATTAATTGGTCTTCCTTATCAGGAAGACATAAAATTAAATAAATTAATGCATCATGTTTAACATTATGTCTGCCTCAAAGGAGAGGTATTTAGGAAGTCACAAATCTGATATCCTTTAGCTAGTTAGTGTCCTGTGACTAAATCTAACCAGTAGATTGAAGCAGAAATAACAGTTGTCTCTTTCTTGCCACAAATCAGAATCTACTCTATGGCAACTGGATGGAATCCCTTGGTGGTATAGATGTTTAATAAGCTTAGTTGCTAACCAAAAGTTTGAAGGTTCTGGTCAACTCAGTGATGTCTCAGAAGAAAGGCCTGACAATCTACTTCTGAAAAAACAGCTATTGAAATCCTTATGGAACATAGTTCTACTCTGACACTGATAGGATTGCCATTAGTTAGAATCAACTCCAAGGCAACTGCTTGGTTTTTTTCTGGCCAGATCATTTGATTGCTGAGCCAAGATTCTTCTCTCCCTTTGGTGGTATCACAAAAGCACATGTTGAGAAGGAGACAGTACATGGAAGTCAGGTTACCTGGCAAATAACCTAAACCTACAGCTGATTTCATGTGAGGAAAAACAAAGATCAAAAGAGACAAATACATACAAAAACCTAAAAGCCTCTTCCCCCCAAAGAAAATACTTTTGCTGTCTAATCTACTGAGGGTTTGTGTAGTTTACACAAAACAAAATATCCTATACTTATTAATATAATAATCATCATAATTGTTCCCTTCATTGAGAATCCCAGTAATAATACACTTGAGACATAGCTCAACAGTAGGCTGGTGCCATTTTGAGTATCTCAAAAATGCCACATTTTCTAATAAAATATTTGTTCTTGTTTTTATAAACTATTGCTTTTTATTATTATTATTATTGCTTATTATGGTGGCAATTTACATGGAAACTTGAGAATACTCATGATCCTGATCATCTGGTTGGTGATTTTATTCTATAAATTTGTGATTGACTTTTAACAAAAGGTCGACTTTTTTGTGTTTGATTTTAGATCGCAGCAAATTTAACTTGTTTAAAAGTTTTTACCTTGCTTGCTCTTGGAGTTGTTTTCCTCCTTCTCTTTTAACATAAAATAAGTTCTACTTAATGAAATTTTATAATCAAAATTTTGTTTGTGGTTTTTCATAGTTTACAGATTTCTCATCTGACCATCAGATTTATCTTGTACATTTATTTTGGCTTCACTTCTATTAAAGTTATACTTTTTGTCACAGAATTTAGACTACTTCAGTTATTTTACCAAACCTTCTTTTGCTTTTATCTCAGCGTAACATAGGGATGGAATACATCAACACTGATAAAACCTGTTCCCTGAGTGTCTCTTGTCAAAGGTCCTGACCAATTTTCACCAGGCTACTCTTCCATAAACAGATGGCTGTATGTGAATCATCTAAGACATCCAAACAGATGTCTGTCCCGAGGTCATCCTACTACAGTTCAGAAGATGTGCAAACGCTAATCCAGGTCTGAGCTAAACAACTTATTTTTTCCCAGTAAAATTGGATCAATTAAATAACCTAATTTTTGAAAGTCTGCTTTCAGGAAGCCACAGCTGTTAGAAAATCACAGGCTAGACTCTCCATTACCACAACACATCACTCTGTCTGGTGTTAATTTTACAAAATGGGAAGAAAAAAAGTTGCAGAATATTTTTAAATTATTTCTTTTTAGAAAATACAGCTGTAAATGGTCTTTTTATTCCGAATCTAAAAGACACAATTATTTTGTTAGTGAAATACCATTTTAGAGTTATTAGTTCCTAACTGCGTAGGTAGAAGATCTGCTAAATTGGTGGCAACATTTCTAATAAAAATTTTCAACAAATGTCAAGTATCTAATTTCAATGTTTCAGAGATTAATTTTTTAAATTACACTTGGTTTTTGGACATTTAGACAAAAAAATAGTTTTATGATTGAAAATCAATCAAGCATACTTAAAGTATATATTTCTTTATTTTATTTTATAAATATTAGCTGTTTTGCATATCTAATATGTATGGGTTATCTTTCATTGTCATCATTTACACTTGAAACTTAACTAAGGAAAATAATGGAATTTATATTTCAAGGTCAGGTTGCAGATGGTTGATTTCCACAGTAATTATGGCAAATACTAATGAACCAAGAAGACTGTTTCTGAAAGGGACTTTGACTTTCTTTAGTATACACAAGTTGCCCAGAATTTTGTAAAGTAAATACACATTACACAGGTTGTCTTAAAATATGCACACCTCACTTTTCTCACATGGGAGAAGAAAAAATGTCAGAGACTCTACCTGTTTACCCTTGCTTTTGGAAATTTTGTCATAAAGAAGTTTCATGTTTTAAAATCCTATGGATTGTCTTATTTTCACCTAATATTATACCCACAAAAGACAATTTACGAAGATATTCATGAACTACTGGTGGCCGTTCCTATTTTTATTCTTACTGGACAATCACCTTTGATAACAAATTTAACGCACATCGTCTCCTCCAATTCCATTTTAGTTTTAAATTTGACTCTTATTTATTAACCATATTTAAACAGAAATATTACTACTTTTGACTTTCTTTATCATTTCCAACAACTAGAAATGCTCCAGAAGTGATTTTTCTTTCTCTTTTGAAATTGTATTGTTGCATAAATAAAGAGTTGAAATTGTTGATGCTAATTTTTCCAACAGCTGGAACGAATAGGTTAGCCAGTTACAAAAGAGACAAGAGGCAAAAACATGTCGTATTCTTTCTCTCATGTCTTAGAATTGGTCTCTGTTATGAGAACAAATATACCCAATTATTATGCGTATTACTGAGAGAATTGAGAATAACCTGAACAAGCTAGAAGAGAAAGTACAAGGGAAAATGTCTGTTTATTTTTACTATTTTACAATTTCAAGAGGATTATCAAATTCATTATTTCATTTGTTTCTTAGAATAGTCATGAGGAATGAGCAGGTTATATATAACATTTCTTTTCTACAGAGAAAACAAAAGTCTCAATGAGATGAGTTGAATTGTCTGATATTTGTTGCAGGGATTTATCTAGGAAAAAAAAAAAAAGCTCTTTTTAACAGCAATTTCAGAGATTTTCCTGCATCTATCGATGTCTTCATAAGTAATACTTTCTAGGTCAGGCTTCAATTTCTTTAAAATGGATTCGTGTATCTAGTGAAAAAAATTGTTGGAAATTTGGGACAAAGGCAAAGATACTCATAGTTTTTCAGACTGTTGTCTGATCTCTACATTCTGCATCCTTCTATAATTATGAACACAATCACTATTTTATCTGTGGGTGAATTAACCAATTAATGAGTCAATCAACAATTATTCTATCAAGCATCCATTACATGTTCTGGAGTACATTATGCTATAGTGAATAAGAAGATGGGTTTATAAAACCCTTATTTCCAATGAACTTATAATATGAGCTAGTATATAAGAAATTTAATTAAGATTTCACTGAAAAAGTAAAGATCATTTTAATATAAAAGATTAAATGCATACTATGTTAGTGAGTGCTATAGGAATTCCAATAAAGAAAGGCCACTTTTGAGAGTAATGGACTCTCAAAATTTGGAGAGAAACATAGGAAAATCAATATAAGAAACCACGTTATGAGAGTGTCAATTGCATAGATATTCAATTAGAAAAAAAAAATCACGTAGTTTTGAAGCCACTGTGTATGTAATTGTCTTGTTGGAGAGATCAATGAAGATATATATTGTAATGTATATATTGAAAAAGGATGGACAAGAGTGGGAGATCATTCTAAAAATCAGTTAAATGAGTCATATTTCCAGCTCTAAAAAATTGAACACCACTGAAGATATTTGAAGAAATTCATGTAAACACTATTTTAATAAGAATAATTTATGATTAGGTTTAGGATAAACCTTGCACTCATATGGCCAAACTAGCATAACAATGAAAACCCTACTTTTAATGGGATTGTATCCACAGGCATTTAGGTGTTAGGATTCCAGCACATATTTTTGGTGAGCACAATTTAATCCATAAAGCCGCAGTGAGAGGGAGCATCTTTGTCTCATTCCTAATCTTAAGGAGGACGCTTTGAGTTTTTCTCTATTAAGTATAATGTTAGCTGTAGATTTTTTTGATAAATGCCTTTACCATATTGAGAGATTTCCCTTTTACTCTAGCTTGTTTATTGTGTTTATCATGAAAAGGATTTGGATTTTTCAAGTGCTTTCTCTTCATCTATCGAGATGATCACATGGTACTTTTTTGTTCTGTTAATATGGTATATTCCATTGACTGATTTTTTTAATGTTGAATCACCCTTACATTCCTGGGATAAATCCAAGTTGGTCATGGTTTATAATAATTTTAATATACTTTTAGACTCAAGTTGCTAGTCTTTGTTGAGGATTTTTGAGTCTGTATTCGTAAGGGATGTTGGTCTGTAGTTTTTGTTTTTTCATGTGGTGTTTTCGTCTGGCTTTGGGAGTGTCTCCTTTTCTTTCTTTCTTTTTTATTTGGAAAAGTTTAAAAAGGATTGGGGTAAGTTTTTCCATAAATGATTGGTAGAATTTTCCAGTGAAGCCATATGGTTGAGAACTTTTCTTTTTCTGTGAGGTTTTTGTTTACTGATCCAATCTCTTCATTTTTTATGGGTTTGTTGAGATCTATTTTTTCTTGAAGACTCCCAATTCTCAGTCTCAAAACAAAGCTACTGTAATCAAAACAGTCTGTTAATGATATAATGATAGACAAATAGACCAATGGAATAGAATTGAGAGTCCAAAAGTAAACCTGTATGTCAATGTTCAATTGATTTTTGATAAGGATGCTATTGTTGCTATGTGCCGTCAAGTCAATTCTGATGCATAGTGACTCTATATGACAGAGCAGAACTGCCCCATGGGGTTACGTAGCTTATAATCCTTACAGCAGCAGATCACCATGTCTTTACTCCTGTGCAGTGGCTGATGGAAGCAATCACCAAGGGTAAATGTTTTAGCATCTTGACTTTAATTGTCAATGTTTTTGTTTAGCAGCCAAGCACTTAACCATTGCACCACCAGGGCTCCTTCACAAGTGTCTTAGTTATTTAGTGCTGCTATAACAGAAATATCACAAGTAGATGGCTTTAAAAAACAGAAATTTATTTTCTCATACTTTAGGAGGCTAAAAGTCCAATTTCAGGGCACTGGCACTAGTGGAGGGCTTTCTATCTCTGTTGGGCTCTGGGGGTCCTTGTCTCTTCTCAACTTCTGCTCCTGAGCAATCTTCATGTGGCTTGGCATCTCTCTTCCCCCATCTCTGCTTCCCTCCCTTACTTGTTTAATGTCTTTTATATCTCAAAAGAGATTGACTCAAGATACACCCTACAATAATTCTGCCTCATTAATGTAAGAAAGACAACTGATTCCCAAATGGGATTATAGCCACAGACATAGAGGTTAGAATTTACTATATATTATATAAGTATATATGTATACTTATATATATATATAAGTATATATGCATAAAATTCTACTTTAAATGAAGGTTTACAGAACAAACTAGTTTCTCATTAAGCAGTTAGTGCACATATCGTTTTACGACATTGGTTAACAACACCACAACATGTCAACACTCTCCCTTCTTGACCTTGGGTTCCCTATTACCAGCTTTCCTGTCCTCTCCTCCCTTCTAGTCCTTGCCCCTGGGCTATTGTGCTCTTTTAGTCTTGTTTTGTTTTTTGGGCCTGTCTAATCTTTGGCTGAAGTGTGAATCTCAGAAGTGATTTCATTGCTGAGCTAAAAGGGTGTTTGGGGATATGACACATGTTTTTGAGGTTTTCAATCCATAACATTCCACCCTTTGGCCCCTCAAAATTCATGTCCTTGCCATATGCAGAACACATTCACCCCATCACAACATCCCAAAAGTCTTAAATCAACTCCAAATTCAAAATCTTGTCTTCAGAATCATCAAAATCAAATATGGGCCAGGCTTTAGGCTTATTTAATCCTGTGGCAAAATACCTCTTATCTTTGAACCTGGGCAATTCTAGGTTACAAATTAACTGTTTCCAAAGTACAGTGGTAAAACAGGCTCAAAGTAGACATTTCCATTACAAATGGGAGAAATTGGAGGGAAACAAGGGACAGCAGGCACCAGGAAAGTCCATAACCCAGCAGAACAATATACATTAGCTCTCAAGCCTTAAGCGTAACCTTCTCTGTGATCATCTAGCTGATGGCTCTGCCCCATAGACTCTGGATGTTGGTTATGCTTTATGGATTCTGGGTGAAGGCTCCTTGGTCCTGGGTTTCAGCTTCACCTTCCAGGACTACTGAGATGGCATGGCATCCCCACCCCCTCAGCTTTGGGCAATGGCCCCATCCTCTTGGCCAAATGAGTGGAAGCCCCACACACTAGAAGTGAGTTTGTGAAAATCTGATTCTTTGAAACCTAGGAAGCCATGGCTCTACATTTTGACATACCAGAGATCATGGTCCTACCCTTTCAGACCAAGATAGATCTTCTTCCCATGCTCCTTCTAACAGTTCTGCTGATCTCTGAGCTGCTCCAGGAATGGTTCTTTTCTTTTCTTGGAGGACAAGAGATGTAGCTCCTTTGGCTTATTTCCTGCTTGTAGAATTCCAAGAGTCAAACAGAATTCTCTCCTTTAGTTCATTCTCTGTCTCCTTCAGCCTAAATGTAGAGAAATCAGAACCCTCATCAAATGTAGTATATATGGACAACTGCTGTGGAAAACAGTTGTGTTGTTCCTCAAAAGTTAAACACAAACTACCATATGATTCATATATTCCACTGGTAAGTGTGAATTGAAAGCAGGAACACAGATACGTGTACACCAATGTTCATTGCAACACTATTCTCAAAAGCCAAAATGTGGAACCAAACTAATTGTGCATCAGCAGATGAAGGGATAAGCAAAACGTCGTATATATATGTGATGGAATATTACTCAGCCATGAAGAGAATGAAATCCTAAAACATGATGCGTCCTGGATGAAACTTGAAAACATGGCTGAGTGAAAAAAGTCATTCATAAAAGGACAAATATTATATCATTCCACTAGTATGAAATGTATAGAATAGCAAATACATAAGGAACATAGTTTATTAATGGGTACAAGGGACTGGAGGTGGAGGAAGTGGGAGTCATTGCTTAGGAGGCATTGAGCTTCTGTAAAGAGTGTTGGAAAAATTTGGAAACTGGTAGGATAGTGGGGGTGGATGCTCAACACAGTGAACACAATTAATGTCACCAAATTATACATGTAAAAGGTGCTGAAATGGCAAATGTTTAGTTTTACATATTTATCACAATAAAAAAGAGGAGTGAAGACTATATATTGTATGTAGATAAAAGATAAGGAGTAAAATTACCAAAATTTTAACAGCGAGATTATATTTTTCTTGACTCTTTTCTGCTGTTTTTTAACCTTCTCTTGGATGTGTATATGACATATTCTTAAATGAAGGTATAATATTTATGTTATCAAAATACTATAAACACTTTAAATGTTAAACAATAGTAAATATGTGTGAGGACCACATTCACTAAGGATAAAACACTATATGTCTGTTTCCAGTGTCTCTTTGACACAGGCTACTCATTTTTATTACAAACAAATACTGGCATAGGTGATATCTTAGACCTCTTTGAAATGTGTTATTCTAAGACTTTAATTTTCTATTCTGGGTTGAGAAACTGTTTGGAATATTTTTGTTTTCTCTGTCTACCATGGACCCTCACACATGATAGATGTTCCATAAGCCATAATTGCATACAGGAAAGTTTACATTTCCAGGATAGAAAATATTGAGGTTTCAAAGTTGACACATATTTTGAGCTCAGATGATTCAGTGAATTACAGATTTTAAGAACTATATTTTAGAAGCTCTCACTAAAGATAAATGTTTCAGAAGCCTGACTTTCAACATGAGGCATGTGATCTTAACATGGTGAAGTGTTTTCCACACATGGATCAAGAAATCTCCTTTTAAATGTGAATGTGCATGAAGACATTCAAAAAAGTTTTCATCCCAAAGCTTGTAATTTAAAAACCACTATTTTATTTGCTATCAAACAGTATTAACAGCATCAAATAATTGGTGCACTAAAGTTTCTCGATTACATCATTTGATTTACCCAGGCTATTTCAGTCAAATATAAATGTAAACAGTTAAACAACAAAGTAACTCATGTAGAAACGTCATTGTAAATTTGCTCCCAAACTCTTTTGTATAACGTACACGAGAAAAGCTATAGACATATGTACACATATACATGCAAGCATACAAACTTGTATTGAAACATCAATGTTTCATAATTACTGTATTTATTTTGCAATTTTTCTTTAATAACAATGCCTTGAGTTGTAGTTTACAGGTCAGCAGGAGGTAATATTCCTTCCTTAGTGTCTAATGTGGTATCAGGGAGTGACTTAGACACTGGGGAGAATCTGGTTTATTATTTCTATATGTCAGTGGGAGGCAGAAAAACAGCAAAACTTTCCTGGAAAATACACCTTGCTCCCAAGAAGAAAATGAACTGGTTTTGTTCTCTCACCAGGGCCATTTGTGCTGGATATGGATAATGGTCACAGGTGGCCAGATCTGATCTTTTCCTATTTTAGTTGAGAAATAGCTTTTCACACTTAGGAGAGTTCACTCTTATTTAGCTGAGAAAATGAGGTGTCCTTATATTTGTGACCAAACTGAAGTCACCTTCCTTTTATCTTGATAAAATTTCCTCATAAATAGATTGTGGAAAAGTGTTCCCTACTCAGAGGGGAAAAGAATAGCCTTTATTATATACACGGCAGAAAGAGAGGTATAGAAATGGTAACTTGATCAGTATTTACTGTTAATTTAATTTCCAACTATTATTTTCACAACTTAAAAGAAATACTCAAAAGGTTTATGGTGGCTTTTCAATGAAATAAGTTTAATATGTTTCATAAGTCTCCAAAATGTTGGTTTTACTTTTTATAGTCTTCATTTAAACTATTAACATGACCATGATTTTGGGTTGTGATTTGAGATGTTACATGCAAATCAATCAAGGATACTCCTAGCTACGGTAATGCAGAGACCAAGGTTTGGGTCTAGAAGCTGATGAATGAGAAGTATGGTCAGATATCTTTTATTTATTAGAGAATATTTTCATTAGATTTAACAACAACAACAACAAAAAATCAGTAAAGCCTAAAATAAAGTAATACTGAATTCACACTAACTTGTTTGTGATTGAGTGGAAAAAAAAAAAAAAACCCTAACATTTTACAAGAATTACAACCACATCAGGATTAGCTCTTTGTCACTGACCCTGCTCTATTGTGCTTACAAGTACTAAGAAATTAATTGTGGGAAAGAGATCCCAAAGGCCAGACTAATAGATCAGCTAACATCTCTGAATCACCAAGTCATGAGGAATGAATTACGCTGGGAATAAATCTATATATGTATGTAGATTTGCCTACATATAACTCTGTTTCAAACAGAAGGGAAGGAAGAATTGTTTAAGAAAGCCATGTATTTTAGGATTCCTCTCTGATAGCTCACTTATATCTGCCCAGGCTGTATCAGTTTGAAGAATTATTCCAATACGTCTTGTGTAATTGTTTTCAAATCAACCCATAAAACAAGTGTTTTGTACACTTTAAATATTACATTTACTGTTTATTTAAGTTCGAAATGAGAAGAGAATCTCCACTTATTTTATGATATTCTGGTAAATATATTTAAATAAAATATCTTAATGCTTATTATTTTAAAATATCCAGTGATGTTATTGTGAAGCTTTTGCTAAGACAAAATTACTAAGTTCTTAAGATTTTCTTTATACACCCTTGTCCTCCAAGGTTCTGTGCTGTGTTACTCTTAAAGCTGTTTAATGCTGTTTATATTTTATGAATATAACAGCCTCAGATTTTTTAAATATGTAATTGAGTTCTACCCAGGAGTACTTGAAAATAGAAATACCTTACATAATGACAGACAAACTCTGAATACTGAGTCACAGATATATTGATGTTTCCTGGGGCCAGAAACACAATGTTTACTCGCTTAGTTTATAATTCAGCATCACCCTTCATAGACCCTCATAACTAACATTTTTCCAACCAACCCATCCCACTGATAGCACTCTTCTTAATTTTTTTTTTAGAAGCTATAGTTTGCATTTTCACATGTTGCATTTGAAAGATTATTCTGTTCTCACTGTAAAATGTATTTCTTTGATTTCATTACTTCATAACATTTTGCAAACTTCCATTATATAGGCCTATTTTATAAAATTTACCAAAATCTGTTTACTCTTTCTTTCAGATTATTAACAACAAATTACCTTACTCTGAACCTAGCACCAAGGAAATGATGTTTATGCTGATGTTTACCATTAACTTCATTTGTATGATCTGTTAACTGACGATCCATTATTCTAGGCCCAATAGGGAAGCATATAGATTTATAGCATACAAAAGTTACACAATACATTATGAAACACTTTACTGGAATCAAAATAAGTGCTATCTGTTATTTTTAATACTGGCAATTAGTTTAATTTATGAATAAATTTTCTCTTAAATATATTCCATTTACTATGCATGACTCATTTGTCCTATAAATGGAATAAATTAAATACATATTTATAATCTCTGTCATGTTCTGTTCCCTTATTCAACATGACACTGTATTTACTTAGTTTCTAAAAGCACACATCCTGTAAAGCAGACTTTGTGTCATAGATACATTGGTGTGAAATTCTGATAGTGTTCCAATAATTATTTTAACAGAGGATTGTAGCACATAGGTATTTTAATTTTCATTAAATTTAGAACCTGGCTCTTTCAAAATGAGATATAAGCCAGTCGCTAAATGTTACAATTTAGAAAGCATACCAATAAATAATTTTTTATTTTATTTTTTTTAATCAATAAATCTGAAAGAATGAGTGTTTTCACAGTTTTTATTTCATAAAGCTATCAGCTGTTTTGGTTGTATGTTAGACTTTAGCAGATAAATTTCCAGAATAATCTTGTATCCAGAAGTTAAAGAGAAGAATACACTGGAGGAGTCAAAAGAAAAAGATGGCACATATAGTATTATAAACATGGACTATGGAGAAGACATATCTCAGCTCAGTGCTGTATTATCACATCTGAACACTGGTAATTCATCATCTAGGTATGACTTGCTTAGGACAAAATATAAGTCAGAGTAACTGTTCAGAAACTGGCAGCTATTTTCATTACCAAGATTATGAAACAAATTCCTGGACTAATTAGTAATTTCCCATATATTTTTCTATCTGGATTTTTTGTTTTGTTTTGTTTACACCTCTGTACTTACCACCGCCATAATTCAAGAGAGAAGGGAAAGTAATTGAAAGCAAATTAAAGGACCCACTTTGAAATAAATGGAAAGATTCTCAAAGCTGAATAATAAAAAGGATTTCATTAAAAAAGAATTCTGTGAATTATTTATGCTTCACAATGTGTAATCATGGTAATCAAATTACTGATTTAAAAGAAATGAACAGCCTTTAAAGTGTTTATTATATAAGGAACTCAGAGTTTTATGCAAAAATTGAAACATGCATCACAAGGATTCCTCTGCTGTTAATGACTTGTCTGTAGAAAACTTTTTGATATTTGCCTATTTTCTCATTCAGGAAAATTGTCTACAAAGTGCCCATATTCTCCTTTTAAGTTGATCATTACAATGATGGAAAAATAATAAAAACATAAACAAAATTGCCTCTCTTTTAATCATGAAATGAAAATAGTAAAGCAACTCACAATACTCTTTTGTCAAACTTAGAATTTATGGGCCTGGTATAGGAGACAGTAAATATGTAACTTTTACTGTATCCAAATAGGCAGATGATTGACAGGACCATTTAAAAATGTCTTAATAACAGAAATGATATAATAGTCAGGAATAATAATAATTTTCTTTTTCCACATCCTTTTTAAAGACACCATACATTGCAAAATTTCATTTAAATATTTATAAATCTTTCCCTCCGTTGCTGTCAAGTGGGTTCTGACTCATAGTGACCCTATAGACCAGAGTAGAACTGTCCTGTAAGGTTTCCAAGGAGCTCCTGGTGGATTTGAATTGCCAGCCTTTTGGTTAGCAGCCAAACTCTTAACCACTACGCCACCAGGGTTTCTAAATATTTATACCAGAAACTATAAGGGTAATAGAAACCCTGGTGGCTCACGGGTTAAGAGCTATGGCTGCTAAACAAAAGGTCAGCAGTTCAAATCTACTAGACTCTCCTTGGAAACCCTATGGGGTAGTTTCACTCTGTCCTTTAGGGTTACTGTGAGTCGGAATTGACTCAACTGCAATGGGTTATAAAGATAATTGTTTTTTTGGGGCTTTAATAATTAATTTTAGCATTAAAATAATTGAGAAATAGAAACTACCTTCTTATATCAAATGATTAACTTTGGTTAAGGAAGGAAATTCTAAAATCGTGACTGGAAAAATGATTATAACAAAATTTAGGGTTATTACAGGGATCTTTAACTAAATAGTTCGTCTTTACCAGTCTCTGAGTTAAAAGGGAGAAAGGCGAGGTAATTTTTTCCCTTTAATATAAGATATTGGATAAAATATGGAACAGTCATTTTTAATATTGTAATACAATATTTTTTCTTGTTAGTTTGTTTTTAAGGTGTCAACATATTAATCATAGGTTTGAAAGTTGTTTGTTTGCTTTTAATTGAATGTTTTGTGTAGGAATATCAATTTTTAAACTGTTAGAGCTAAGAAAGATCCCAAAAATAGTCTCTTCAAACCCTGTAATTTAACAAGTGAGTAATGTGTAAAGTGTTTAAGTGACTGTCTTAGTCTGCTAGTCCTGCTGTAACAAAAATATCACAAGTGATTGGCTTTAGCGAAGAAATTTTTTTTTTTTTTTCTCTCTCAAAGTTTAGGAGGCTACAAGAGCACTGGCTCTAGGGAAGATTCTCTCTTTGTTGGCTCTGGGGGAAAATCCTTGTCTCAGCTTCTCTAGTCCTGGTGTTCCCTGCTTCCTTGGCAGTCTCCACGGCCATCCATCTTTCCCTTATTTGTGCTTGCTTGCTTTCTTCTCTTTGTGTCTACTCTGTTCTTTTTCTATCTCAAAAGTCATTAGATTGAAAACACACCCTACACTGATATGACCTCAGTAACATAACAAAGAAAACCATATCCAGAAATGAGATTACAGTCATAGGTATAGGAGTTAGGACTCCAGAGCATATATTGGGGGCACACAATTTGATCAATAACAGTGACATTAACACTATGTCAGAAATATAGGGGCAGAACAAGGACAGTTGTTTCTCTCAAAATCATTTTATACTGCCAACACACAAATATCTGTGGGAATAGGAAAAGTAAGCTGTGCTTCTTAATGTTTAAAGTGGAGATAAAGAAGAATGGAACATTTTCCTTAATGCAAGAGGCAGAGAGAAATCTGGATTGGTGAAGAGAACAGTGTTTTGTTTAATTTAACTTAAGTAAAAATTGGGAAACCCTGGTGGCATAATGGTTAGGAACTACAGCTGCTAACCAAAAGGTCTGCAGTTTGAATCCACCAGGCACTCCTTGGAAACCATATGGGGCAGTTCTACTCTGTCCTCTAGGGTCATTATGACTCAACAGCAATAAAAAAAAAATTGAGTAAAATTTCTGTTAGTTCAGAAGAGAAGCTTCTATTTTTGAAAGTAGAGGAAGTACAAACACTGAGATTTTCGTCTTTCTTAAGTAACATGGAAATTAAAAAAAACTGAATGAAAATCTGGAGATGAAGTACCAACCATACTGACAGTAATCATGAGGCCAGACACTAAGGAGGTAAATTGGGGAGTGGTATTAGTGCAAAATACGATGTTAAGGAAATATATAAAGAGCAATTTCAGTAGTAATGAGGCTTCATATGTTAACGATTCCTTAGGTATCAAACGTAATTTTCTGGAATGACAAGTTCATCAGTTTCATATCAATGATGGATGACTGTGGTAAAAACCAGTTATGAAAAATTAACACATCCATCTTGTAATGGTTTAAAAAAATCCAAAGTAGTAAAATATCCATGTACATCGGAAATGATTCTAATATATGATTGTTTAAAAATTAGAAAATTCTCATGACAAATACCTCTGTTTGTGTTATCAAATCCTCTTCTGAAACTCACCAAAAAAAAAAAACCAAACCCATTGTTATGGAGCCAATAATGAATCCTAGTTTTTTTAGTGACCATATAGGACAGAGTAGAACTGTCCCAGCGGGTTTCCAAGGAGCAGCTGGTGGATTCAAACTGTCAGCCTTCTGGTTAACAGCTGAGCTCTTAACCACGGCACCACCAGGGCTCCTTCTGAAACTCAGTTGTCTATAATTCCAATCCCCCTTATTACTTTGGGGAATTACACATATTACTTCTTTTTGGAATAGGCACAATATTTAGTATTGAGTTTAAAAAAAGAGAATTCCCCAAAACATTGCATATTAGAAAGAAATCATGAGCCTACCTTAGTTCTTTTGCTGGTGCTGAAACTGTAGAAGGGAAATTAGTATGATTTCTTTGTATTTGGAGATTCGCTAATAATCTTTCAGAAGTTATAAAATTAAAACAAACAAAAAGATTGGTTACTAAATTGATCAATTCTATGAGGATATAATGAAATGTTAGTTTCATTATTCCTTTTGTTTTTAATGAGATATCTGTTCATGTTTTTTGCCATTTTTTAATTAGATTGTTTTCTTGTTGAGTTTTTAGAGTTCTATATGTATTTTGGAAACTCTGGTGGCATAGTTCAGGTGGCGTAGTGGTTAAGTGCTACAGCTGCTAACCAAAGGGTTGGCAGTTCGAATCCACCAGGTGCTCCTTGGAAAGTCTGTGGGGCTGTTCTGTTCCATCCTATAGGGTAACTATGAGTCGGAATTGACTCGATGAGCCTGGGTTTGGTTTTTGGTTTTTTATGTATTTTGGGTGCAAGTCTTTTCATGAATATGAATTATGCAAATATTTTCTCCCAGACAGTAGCTTGTCTTTTCATTCCTAGCAAGGTCTTTTAGGTCTTTTAATGTTTTTTGAAGAGCAAAGCTTCTTTAAAAAAAAAAAAAAATTAAGGTACTCAAATCTATCATTTTTTTTCCTTTATAAATTGTGCTATTATTGTCAAATGTAAAATATTTACTCTTGTTTTTTCTTCTAAAAGTTTTATAGTTGTATGTTTTACATTTAAATGTATAATCCATTTCAAGTTAACTTTTGCATACTCCTGAAGTATAGGCCTCTTTCCTTTTACATTTGGATGTTCAATTATTCCAAAACCGTGTATATAAAAAGTTATTCCATTGGATTGCCTTTTACCCCTCATTGGATTGCCTTTGCACCTTTAGTAAAAGTTAGTTGACAACATTTGTGTGAATCTATTTCTAGACTCTATTCTGTTTCACTAATCTATATGTTCATCCTTTTCCCAGGTGGACCCTGACTTAATTACTGTATCTTTTTTTATAAGTCTTGAATTCAGGTAGTGTTCTTTTTCAAAACTCTGTTGGTAATTGTAGTTCTTTTGACTTTTTGTATTGATTTTTGGAACTGGTTATTGATATCTAAGTATGTTGGGCTTTTCTTTTACTTTTTTCTAACTTAATTCCACTGTGATTAGAAAATATACTTTGTATGATGTAAATCCTGATAAATTTATTGAAATTTGTTTTACGCTTAAAATATGGTCTATTTTGGTGAATGTCATATGTTTTAGTTATACATAAGTTATTTAAGAAAACATAAGTTATTAGACTACTATTATTTTTCTGAGTTATTATTATTTTTCTGAGTTTCTTGGATCTATGATTTAGAGTTATGAATTTCTCAACATATTTAGGTAATTCCATTTCCCTAACATGGTTATCTGAACAAGAACCATGAGTTGCTTTGAAAAAGAACTGAAGTCTCATCAAATACGTGTATGCCTTCTAAATTTGTTTGCCAACTGCTTCCTCCCCCAGAGAGTTATTTTCATAAGCATTCCATGTTAATATTTTTATACAGCTACAGCAACATGTACAAAATATGAAAATACCTTGCAGGGGAGGGAGCAGTTGGCAAACACACATAGAAGGCATGCATTATTTGCGGAAAACACAGTAATTTACCTTGTTATTGTGCATTATATATATTTTTAGCCTATCTATGTCTTTAATGGAAGCCCTGGTAGCATAGTGGTTAAGTGCTACAGCTGCCAACCAACGGGTTGGCAGTTTGAATCCACCAGGTGCTTCTTGGAAACTCTGTGGACCAGTTCTACTCTGTCCTATAGGGTCGCTATAAGTCGGAATCGACTTGACAGCACTGGGTTATGTCTTTAAATTCAAAGTAGGTTTCTTATTAGATAGAGTCTTTGTTTTTCATCTAATCTGATTGTCAGATTTCATATTTAAATTGATTTTTGCTATGCTTGGATTAAAATTCAGCATTGAGCTAAGTGTTTTCTACTTATTCTAGATGTTCTTATTCCCTTTCACCCTTTTCTGCCTTCTTTTGGATTAATTGAGCATATTTTATGATTCCATTTATATTCACTGTTGACTTATCATTTATAACTTCTTTAAAAAAAAAAGTGCTTTAAGAAGTTCCCCTGGAGTTTACAATATACATTTTTAGTTAATTAGAGTCTACCTTTGAATAACAATATTTCTTCATGTTTAGAATAAGGGACTTAAAATTTTATATTCTTAATTTCTCCCTCCCGTATTTTGGTCTAACATTGCCATATATTCTACTTTTACATATGTTAACAGAAACCCTGATGGTGTAATGGTTAAGAATTCAGCTGCCAACTAAAAGATTTTAATCCAGTGGAAACCCTATGAAGCAGTTCTACTCTGTCCTATAGGGTCAATATGAGTCAGAATCGACTTAACGCCAATGAGGTTTTTTTTTTTTTTTTTTTTTTAATGTTATTAGCACAAAACATATTGTCCCTATTTTTATGAGCTCTTTGGATACGTGGTTTGATATCATTAATTTATCAACATTTCTAGGTATTCTCATTTCCTCAGTGCACAACTATCCAAATAAAGGCCATGATCCTTTTGGAAAAGAACTGGGAGGCTCATCATCAAACAAACAGACCTTGTTTCAGAACTTTTTTTCCCAATCATTTAAATACTCCTCCTTCAATCAATGTTTTCTGAATCTGAGGACTAAATCAAATCTGGAAACTGGGCAAGAAACCATGACACTTTATTGGCACATCTTTCATCAGCCTCTTGATCATCCATGTTAGCCAGGGGTTAAGCTCTCTCAGGGATGAGAGTGTAGGTTACCCTTCCAGGTAAGCAGCCTAGAACTGCTAAGACACTGGCCAATGGTAAAGAATGGTTAGGAGAGAAGCAAAGTAAAAAGATGATGAAATAGTTGAAATCCCATGACCAGCTACAGTGGTGGGTGTTGTATTTATCTAATATTTCCCAAAAAAATAAACCAACAAGATTCTAAAGAAGCTGTTTTCAGATGGGGTAAAAATTGCTGTGCAAAGCTAGTGGATCTGAGCAGAGCTAGGTGTATGCTGTGGTATGACAGCTTATTCTCCCCTATAGGTACTTGACACTTATTCCCAGCTACAATTGGTGTTGGGTGATTATTGCTGTCAGTTGAACCTTCTTGTGGAAATTACCCTTGAAAGAGAGTAAGAGTACACCTTCTTCCTGAGAACAGGCCCTACCCAATGACTGGGTGATGCAGGATATAAAGATCTGGCCCTATTTCTACAATTCTCAGCAGTTCTGAAGGGCCATCCCAGCTCCAGAGTTACACATGGGATTTCCTCAGGTCTCTGGTACTACTGAGTTGCAGTTTAGCTTCTTCTTCACTCCAAATTGGTTCTCCTTATTCCCTTATATGTATTGTTCTTAATAGCACTCCCCATAACCCAACTGCTTGCACATCTCTGCCTCACTGATCATTTCCTAGGGTAGTTGACATAAGTTGTAATATTAAGTAGAGAAGATACAGTTTTTCTTGAATGAGTATGATTCCTTTTCTAGAAAAGATTTTCTGCTTCATTATTTTGTTAGTCCAGAAGTGTCTTGTAATCAGCCAGAAATTTCATGTCATATCAATTCAGCATATAAGCTTTTTTGATTTCCTTCCTTTCAAGTTATCAGATTACTTCATTTCTTCATTCATATTTTTGGTTTCCCTCATGATTTACTCAACCTTTTTTTTAAGAAGAGTTGCAATATAAGGATTTTTTCAGACTTACCCTTAATTTCTTCAGCCACTGATTAAATGTAATGATACTTTCTGGAGTGTTGTGAGGAATAAATGAAATAATATATGTAAACCATTTTCACAGCGCCTCTCATAACATTTAGCTTTAATGTGTCAGAAACCCTGGTGACATAATGGTTAAGTGCTACAGCTGCTAACCAAAAGGTCGGCAGTTTGAATCTGCCAGGTGCTCCTTGGGAACTCTATGGGGAAGTTCTACTCTGTCCTATAGGGTCACTATGAGTCAGAATCGACTCGATGGAAAATGGTTATGGGTATTAATCTGTATCTCTTTTTTCTTATACCCCAACATAAGGCTGACAAAGTCCCTGATACATGCTATATTTTATGGAACAATCCCAGTCAAACCCATAATATGGAAACAAAAGACTTCATTGTAGATTTACTAATCTTAGGATATGATACTCATATTTCCCAGGATTCAAGGAGAAAATAGGAAATATATATATACTCTCATTGAAAAAGTAAGAATTTCTGCTCCTTAATCCCAATAATCAAAGTATCTGTGTATTTAAAGACCAGGCACTTTGGGTCTGTATTTTTTTTTTTTCTTTTCTTTCTTTTTTGCTTCCTAAGGAAAAGGAAATATATAATCTATAAGTGTATATATGTACACACACACATCTATATCTACCTGCCTTGACTATGAGAACTTAAGGATAAAAAGGTAGGATTGAGCAAAATAAATTGTAAAAAAGAGAAATAATTAGATCCTGTGAATTGCCTCAGACTCTACACTCTCAGGGAAACAAGTAGAGAGAGCTTTTGGTTGTATTCTGTTTATTTTTCCTAAATTTGATTTATTTTGTTTTTATTGTTGAGAATATACACAGCAAAACATACACCAATTCAACAGTTTCTACATGTACAATTTAGGGACATTGAATACATTCTTTTAGTTGTGCAGCTATTCTCACCCTCCTTTTCTGAGTTGTCCTTCCCTCAATAACATAGACTTACTGTCCTCTAAGGTTCCTATGTAATCTTTCAAGTTGCTGTTGTCAATTTGATCCCGTATAGATAGTTCTTAAAAGACCATAATGCTCAAGGCAGGTATTTTTTACTAGTTAAACTAAACTATTGTTCAGTTTTAAGAAGACTTCAGGAATGGCTTTAATTTAAGGTTTAAAGATTATCTCAGGGTAACAGTTTCAGAGCTTCATCCACCCGCCATGGCTTCAGAAATTCTGAAGTCCATGAGAATTTAAAATTACATTCTGCATTTTCTCCTTTTTGATAAGGATTCCTCTATGGAATCTTTGATCAAAATATCCAGTAATGGTCACTGGGCACCATCCAATTCTTCTGGTCTCATGACAATGGAGGTAGTTATTCATGGAGGCAATTAGCCACAAATTCCATATCCTGCTCCTATTCCTGACTCTCCTCCTTCCTCTGTTGCTCCTGGTGAATAGAGACCAATTGTTGGGCCTTGGGTGGCTGCTTGCAAGCTTTTAAGATCCCAGGCACAGTGCAACCAGCTAAAAGATAGAGCAGAAGCACTAAACACATTATTAGGCGAATTAACTGGGATGTACCATGAAACCATGACCCTAAACCTCCAAACTAGGAAACCAAATCCCATGAGGTGTTTGGTTGTACATAAGCAGCCTCAGCAGCTACTCTTTTTTTTTTTTATCATTGTTGTAACCATATATATCACACAACTTTTGCCAGTTCAACTTTTTACAGGCATACAACTTATTGACAGCAATTACAATAATTGTCCATAATCAATGCAATTTTTTTTCTAAAGCAAATCATTACCATAGGATTTTTTATTATAATTTATATTAAAAGACCAGTCTGTGAATGAATATCCAAAAACAAACACATTTCCGTCGAGTTCATTCTGATTCATATCGACCCTATGGGACAAAGTAGAACTGCCCCCTAGGAGTGGCTGGTGGATTCGAGCTGCCAACCTTTTGGTTAGTAGCCTGAGCTCTTAGCCACTGCACCACCAACACCAATGAATGAATAGTATAGTACTATTTAAAGTAAGGGATCAGCAAACTCTTTCTGTAAAGGGGAAAATAGTAAATACTCTAAGCATTGTAGGCCACATAGTTCACTTGTGCATATTTTTCTGTATGTTTTGTTTTTGCTGGTTTGTTTACAGCTCTAGAAATAGAAAAAAAAAAAAAAAAACAAGCTTAGTCTGGTTCATGGACTGTACAAAATCAGGCTGGATGTAACTGTTGGCCAGTTTGTGAACACTTGATCTATAGCATTCTCTGTCCTGTATACTTGTGAAAGTGAGTGCGATAAGAGATGAATGGACATGATATGGGTCCAGAAAAAGGAGGAACAAATTCTTTATGAAAAAGAAAACATGGGTTTTACTATAGTGGAACATAGTATGTAGAACAGCAACCTCACTTCTTGATTGAGCTGGAAACCATCAAGTATGGATGGGTGCAATTAGAGCAAGTCCCAATATACTCACCATCATTCAGCACCCCTGATGTTACACATGGAGTGATAACTTGAGCAAAGGAAACAAACAAATTTTTGGTCATTCTTCCTTAAGAATTCACTTCACAGTATGTTTGTTCATTTGTTTCTTTTTGCCATTCTTTAAATATAATCAATTAATGCACAGTAATCACAGATGATGGTGACAGCTTAGATATTGATATTGCCTTCAAGTTTTCTAAATATAATTGTACTAAGTCAGAAATAATGTCTTGGGATTCTATACTATAAATAACTGACATGTAGCTATGGAATTTGGAAAAAAAAGTATGAGAAGGGACCAAGAGTATTAACACTTTTCTAAAAAGACAAATATCACATGCAGAAAGTCCCTCTCTCATGCCAAATTATGATAAGAATAAATAAAATTGTATTTGGAGTTATTAGACATATCAACAACAACAACAAAAGAAATGTGCCTACAGCAGTTTGTAATTATTAGTGAAATTATTTGCTGTATTATTTTCAATGATGAATAGTTGTCCACCCAAGGGAATGATATGATGATGATGTTGATTATGAGGATCACAATAATAGCCTGATTTCTCCCTTAAATAGATTCAGTTCCTTGAACAACTTGAATTCTGTAAATAACCGTAAATTCCAAAGATATTATCAAACCAAGGCTAAGCCCAAATCAATCTAGAACTCAATGCATTTGCTCTTTTCAATGAAGCACATCCATCTGTTAACAACAACATTGTAATTTACAATAGTTCAGGGCATTTGCCTCAAAAATTGCTCTTATGCAATGTGGATAAGTGTGTGGTCAAGTATTTAAGTGAAGCCTTAGGTCTAAAAATATGCATTTTCTGGAATAAAGGGAGCTTTAAATAATTGACCTTCAGATTTGCAATGCATCCTAAAAAATGAGTACAGGAAATAATGCCTATCAACCTGTTGCAAATATTTTTATTTATTTTTATTAAGTATGCTGTTTGGATGATGTACTAATAGCATTGACTTGATATTCTCAAAGGCATGTTGAGGGTAGATTTCAGAATTGAGAAAACTACTTTGTATTATTTAATTGCCCTTTTTAAACATTTGAGTTTCATATTTCCAGGATTTTTTTTTCAAAATACCCCCATGATATAGGTTAGAATCTTTCTCTGTGATCAACTGAGGAAGAGACACAGACGTGGAAAAGTTAAGGGGTTTGCCTAGAGTCTTATAGTCAGACAGTTAAGGATTGGTGGGATTCTAGAATCCAGACCTCTTGTTTATAAGCCTTAAGTTTTATTCAGTGGAGGATATTGTATAACTTTCCATCAGTTTATTGAAATTCTGTACACATGTTAAAAGAAAAAAAAGTTAACCCTGTAACCATCAGTGTAAAAACCATCAGTTTTACTAGAAAAAACAAAAACCAAACCCATTGCCATAGAATTGATTCCAACTCATAGTGACCCTACAGGACAGTAAAACTGCCCCATAGGGTTTCCAGTGAGTGGCTGGTGGAATTGAACTCCTGAACTTTTGGTCAGCAGCTGTGCTCTTAACCACTGCACCAAAAGGGATCCTTTATCGGAATGACTTCTGAAATAATGGGAAAGTTAAGTGTTTATTGTATGGAACCATTTGTTTTTTGCTGTAAAAAAATAACTACCCTATATTTGGGTTGTCACAGGTAATGATTATTACAACTTAATTTTATAAAATGATGTACATTTTTTTTAACTTTTGTGGGACAGGCTTTTGAGTGTCAAAAAATTTGATTACTTGCCTTAATAAAATTTTGTTTTAGCCTAATGATTGCAATTGACTTATAAAATGTATACAAAAAGTCATGTCTTGGAGTCATGACTATTGAATTTGTCACATTGATTCTCCTGTGTCGTATACCCCAAATAGGCTATTGCACATGCTGCTCTTTTTTAATCAGATGTTTCTTAAAATCATAAAGCCAGTTGTGCGTTTAAGCTAGAGAATGAACCCCAGGGCATACCCATCTGTCTAAACAAATAAGCACATTTCCAATAGAGTTATGGTGATAAATTGTTCTTTTAAACTGAAGTGATGGATGTGAATGTTTAAGAAATTATGAATTATTGAAAAGCGTAGTGTTTTAATGCATTGCTATCCTTTTCCACTATTCATATCTTTGAGAGGTACTATTCACTTTGGAGGATGTTTTAGTATTATTATCAAAATAATATTAACATTAAAATGTTTCAAGATTGAAATAAAGTAACTACAGCCATAGAAAAAAATTAAAAGACAAGTATAGAAACAAAAACTCCTTATATATGTCTAATTTAAAGATATGTACTTACCCCAAGTGAAGGGAAATAGATTAAAAGTGTATGAATTGTTTAAACTAAAATTTATGTGTCAAAAATCAAATAGAAAGATCACTGTATTATTTCTAACTCAATTAAATGTGATAATAAGTCATTTCTTCCTACAGCAAGATTTTTACATCCTAGCCCATGTTACTGTGAAAATCTACAAAATGTCTTCTTAAATTTTAAAACCACGTATATTTAAACAGTGAAAACTAAGAGAAATGATCTTCTTTATAATTACACTCATCAGAGTTATTCTCTAAACAGAGAAGAACATTTTTATCACAGGTACAGAGTGACAAGTGTAAGTTAGATGGAAGCGAAGTTAATGGGAATTAAGGGAGAAAGATTTTCACAGTGTAAGTTAAATAACTATTTGGCTTCTGCTTTGTTGTGGGGGGGAAAAAGCTTTTTTGAATTTCTAATTTTCTTTTGGGTTACAAAGGTCAGTATTTAAATGAAAAGGAAAAGGGAATTGTTAAAAACTGTTTACAAGGTACAAATGAGGGTACAAATTGGAGGGGACAGGTATGCTAATGAGCAAGCAGAAATTAGTCCAAAGAAAATTGTGAGCACATAAAGTAGTTTTCTTTCTTAATCTTTAGAATTTAATGAAAGGTGGTTCATGCAATTAGAGGTAATCATTTAGGTTCATAGAAAAGTACACAAAGACTTAGAGTGATTTGCAGCAGCAGCAGGCAATTTATCTACATTTCTGAAAATTATCCCATTTTTTTTGGCATGTGCAATTTTGTGCACCCAAAATCTTAATTATAAGCTAAAACCTCTCTCTGGAAAAATCATCTCCCTATGTTTAAAAACTCAAGGTCTTCTAGTTATAGCTTAAAAATATTTGTTCATCATTGTCTTTAATCTATTATGTGTCATTGTAATTTAGTCTCTACTAGAATTTTTTTTCTCACCTCTAGAATTAACAGCATTTTAACAATTGTAAAGTTAAAGTTGTATATATATTTTTAATTATATTAGATATTCATCGTATTCATAGCAACCTTGTTGACCCGCTCACAAGTTTTATTTTAGATATTACATATTTACAAGATATCTGTAAATTATTTTGTAATTCAAATTATACTATCAGTTCCCTTACCAACCTTTCTTGTCAAAATTTTGTCTTTACTGTTTTAACCATTACCACCTACAATAAATGATTAACTATGAAGAAGAGACTACACATTTTATACTTAAAGCTTGCTCCTTGGGTTATCATTTTGTTGATACTTAAAGTACTCGTATTTGTGTTAATATATATTTTTGGAAATATGTATAAAAGCAAAGATCAAAATTAAGTTATATATTAGAAGATAAATGTCAATGTAGATTGACTGTTTTGAAACAATAAAGACAATTTTAAAGTTATGCTTGTTGTTGTTAGGTGCTGTTGAGTTGGTTCCTACTCATAGCGACCCTATGTACCACAGAATGAAACACTGCCCAGTCCTGCATCATCCTTACAATCGTTGTTATGCTTAAGCTCATTGTTGAAGCCACTGTGTCAATCCATTTCCTTGAGGGTCTTCCTCTTTTCCACCGACCCTGTACTTTACCAAGCATGATGTTCTTCTCCAGGGACTATTCCCTCCTTCAAATTTATAAGTATATAAGACACAGTCTCGCCATCCTTGCTTCTAAGGAGCATTCTGGTTGTACTTCTGCCAAGACAAATTTGTTTGTTCTTTTGGTAGCCTGTGTTATAGTCAATATTCTTCACCAACACAACAATTCAAAGGTGTCAATTCTTCTTTGTTCTTCCTTATTCGTTGTCCGGATTTCACATGCATGTGATGCGATTAAAAAATACCTTGGACTGGTTCAGGCCCACCTTAGTCTCCAAGGTGACATCTTTGATTTTCAACACTTTAAAGAGGTCCTTTGCAGCAGATTTGCCCAATGCAATGTGTCTTTTGATTTCTGGACTGCTGCTTCCATGGGTGTTGATTGTGGATCCAAGTAAAATGAAATCCTAGACAACTTCAATCTTTTCTCCATTTATCATGGTGTTGCTTACTGGTCAGTTGTGAGGATTTTCGTTTTCTTTATGTTGAGGCATAATCCATACTGATGGCTGTGGTCTTTGATCTTCATCAATAAGTGTTTCATGTCCTCTTCACTTTCAGCAATCAAGGTTGTGTCATCTGCATAGCACAGATTGTTAATGAGTTTTCCTTCAATCCTGATGCCCCATTCTTCTTCATATAGTCCAGCTTCTCGGATTATTTGCTCTGCATACAGATTGAATAGGTATGGTGAAAGGATACAACCCTGACGCACACCTTTCCTGACTTTAAACCACTCAGTATCCCCTTGTTATGTCCAAACAACTGCCTATTGATCTATGTACAGGTTCCTTAGGGGCACAATTAAGTGCTCTAGAATTCTCATTCTTCACAATGTTATCCATAATTTGTTATGATCCACACAGTTGAATGTCTTTGCATAATCAATAAAACACAGGTAAACATCCTTCTGGTGGTCTCTGCTTTTAGCCTCAATCCATCTGACAACAGCAATGTTATCCCTGGTTCCATGCCCTCTTCTGAATCCAGACTGAATTTTTGGCAGATCCCTGTCAATGTACTGCTGCAGCCACTTTTGAATGATCTTCAGCACAATTTTTCTTGCTTGTGATATTAATGATATTGTGCAATAATTTCTACATTTGGTTGGATCCCCTTTCTTGGAAATAGGCATAAATTTGGATCTTTTCCAGTCAGTCGGCCAGGTAGCTGTCTTCCAAATGTCTTGCCACAGATGAATGAGCACTTCCAGTGCTTCATCCATTTGTTGAAACATCTCAATTGATATTCTATCAATTCCTGGAGCCTTGTTTTCACCAATTCCTTCAGAGCAGCTTGGGCTTCTTCCTTCAGTACCATCGGTTCCTGATCTGATCCTGTGCTACCTCTTGAAGTGTTTAAATGTCGACTAATTCTTTTTGGTATAGTGACTCTGTGTATTCCTTCCACCTTCTTTTGATGCTTCCTGTGTCCTTTAATATTCTCCCCATAGAATACTTCACTATTGCTACTCAAGGCTTGAATTTTTTCTTCAGTTCTTTCAGCTTGAGAAACACTGAGCATGTTCTTCCCTTTTGGTTTTCTGTCTCCAGCTCTTTGCACATGTCGTTATAATACTTTCTCTTTTAGATCCATCTTTTGGAATCTTCAGTTCAGTTCTGTTCACAGAGGATAAGAGAGATGCTATCTGAGAACGGAGGCAGATGAATCTACAAACCCAGAAACTCCAAGGATTACTGACTACCAGAAGCTCAGACCCCCATGTGTCTGTCAGTTTGTCATACTGTGGGGGCTTGATTGTTGTTGTAATGCTGGAAGCTATGCCACCAATATTCAGATACCAATGGAGCCACCCGTGGAGATTAGGTTTCAGCTGGTTTTCCAGACTAAGACAGACTAGGAAGACTTAGCAGCCTACTTCTGAAAATAATTAGCCAGTGAAAACCTTATGAATTGCAGCAGCCATTGTCTGATATAGTACAGGAAGATGAACCCCTCAGATTGGAAGGCACTCAAAAGATGACTGGGGAAGAGCTGCCTTCTCAAAGTAGAGTCATCCTTAATTATGTGGATGGAGTAAAGTTTTCAGGAACTTCATTTGTTTATGTGGCACCACTGAAAATGAGAAGAAACATCTGCAAACATCCATTAATAATTGGAACATGATTATGAAGTATGAATCCAGGAAAATTGAAAATCATCCAAAATGAAATGGAATGCATAAACATCGATATCCTTGGCATTAGTGAGCTGAAATGGACTGGTATTGACCATTTTCAATCTGACAATCATAGTTTACCATGCTGGGAATGACAACTTGAAGAGGAATGGTGTCGCATTCATCGTCAAAAAGAACATTTCAAGATCTACCCTGAAGTACAAGGCTGTCAGTGATAGGATAATATCCATACACCTACAAGGAAGACCAGTTAATATGACTATTATTCAAATTTACACACCAACCACTAAGGCCAAAGATGAAGAAATTGAACATTTTTATCAGATTCTGTAGTCTGAAATTGATCGAACATGCAATCAGGATGCATTGGTAATTAGTGGTGATTGGAATGTGAAAGTTGGAAACAAAGAAGGAGGATCAGTAGTTGGAAAATATGGCCTTGGTGATAGACACAATGCTGGAGATTGAATGAGAGAATTTTGCAAGACCAATGACCTCATTGCAAATACCTTTTTTCACCAAAATAAATGGCAACTGTACCCACGGGCCTCACCAGATGGAATATACAAGAATCAAATCGACTACGTCTGTGGAAAGAGACAATGGAAAAGTGCAATATCATTAGTCAGAACAAGCCCAGGGGCTGACTGTAGAACTGACCGTCAATTGCTCATTTGCAAGTTCAAGCTGAAACTGAAGAAAATCAGAGCAAGTCCACGAGAGCCAAAATAAGACCCTGAGTATATCCCTCCTGAATTTAGAGACTGTCTCAAGAACAGATTTGACTCATTGAACAGTAATGACTGAAGACCAAATGAGTTGTGAAATAACATCAAGGGCATCATAAATGAAGGAAAAAAAAAAATTTTTTTTTTTTCATGAAGAAAGCTAGAGGTAATTGAAAAGAAAAGAAAGAAAGAAAAGGCCAAGATGGACTTCAGAGGAGACCCTGAAACTTGCTCTCTAATGTCAAGTAGCTAAAGCATAAGGAAAAGTTATGCTTGAAATAAAAAAAACAAGAAATTTGGCCATTACAAAGAATAAAATAACAAAAAAGGAGATTGAATAAAATCAGGCGTGCCTATAATCTATGTGATGCTTTAAATGAGATTGGAAGGATGTGTTTCTCAACAAAAACAAATAAGCAAACAATGGTCAGAAATTAGAATTTGTAGGGTGAATCCACATTCTGGTTTGCCTGAGACAGTCTGTACTTCTACCTGTGTTCAGGGTCCTCCATTTTCAGCCTGAATCAGGATTAAATATCTTATGATCATCCTAAATATTGGCACTGATTGTTGGAGGAGGCAACTGAAATTGAAGATCAATTGTGTTGACTTTGAGGGACTGTAACTTCAAATATCCAAAATATGAGCTCTGGAAAACATTTTGTCCATAATCTAAGTTAGTCTTGATTCCCAATTCTTATATGTTCAAAATATTTTGAAATTTAATTCTAAAAGAATACTTTGAGGAACTATACAAATGTATTCTTAAATAAATAAATAAGGCAAAATAAATATCCTAGCATGGCTAAACACAAATGGATTTAAAAAAAAAAAAATTGAAGAGAAAGAAGATCAAATAAATGAAATTGTCTGCCATATAGGAAAACATACCACACAGTCGTAATACTGAAAACAGTATTCCACCATAATGATAAAAGGCAAAGAATGACTGATAGAATCAAATAGAGAACTCAAATGAAATCTGTTTTGTTAGAGAAAGTTGATGAAAACAATGTCCTTACAACAAGTGAGGAAAAGGTGGGATATTTAATACATAGTTTGGGGAAAAATGGTTTACTCAAAAAGAAAAATAAGAGGCAGGGCCAAGATGGCTGACTAGGTAGAAGCTACCGCAGATCCCACTTACGACAAAGACTCAGAAAAACAAGTGAATCAATCACATACATGACAATCTACGAACCCTGACCATCAAACACAGAACTAAGGAGTGACCTGAGTGACAGGGGCGCGAAAAGCCATGCCCTGAAGCAGCAACAGCTTCTGGAACAGGCATTCCGCGCCACAGCCTTGAGCCCTCGGTTCCCTGGTGCCAGAGTGGTGGGGGTGATCACAGCTTACTGAGAAGGGGCAAGCACAGGATGCAGCCCTAACCCCTAACCCCCTTGGGTAACCTCGGTAAAGACTCAGCCAGCACAAGCAGGCTGCACACTGACGCGGCTGACAAGAGAATGAGCAACCACCAGGAAGCAGTGACTGTTTTTGGAGCCTGCAGCCAGCATCCCAGTCAGAAAACCTTGGCGCCAGGCTTTGGACTAAGTGCAGAGGAGCTGATCAGGGCTTCCTGAGACGGCACGAGCACAAGACACAGCCCTAGGCCCCTGAAGTAACCTCAGCAGAAACCCAGCCAGCGCATGCAGGCTGCACAATGATGCGGCTGACAGGAGAAGGAAAAAACGTGGGGAAGCAGCGACTGGTTTTGGAGCCTGGAGTGCAGTGTCCCAGCTAGAAAACCTTGGTGCTGGGCTTTGGACTAGGAGTGAAGAAGCTGATCACCGCTTCCTGAGATGGCTCAAGCACAGGACTTAGGCCTGACCCTCCCTCCGGGGCAATCTCTACCCAGCCAGGGCACACAGGCTACACGGCCCTCTGGAATCTCAGATAAAACAGTCATCACCAAGCAAGATAAGTAACTTTGTCTATATTCCCATGCTACTCTCTCCTATCTATCTGATCCCTCCCCTCCCTGCCCCAGGTGGCTTCATTAACATTGGAATTTCCTAGTACAGGGAGTGAAGTGCTCTTTGGAGTTTTTTTCCTTTTCTTTCTTTCTTTTTTTTTCCCTTACCCATTCTCCTGGCCTAAGAGAAGCAGCAATTAACAACCGGGGGGGGGGGGGGGAAATCCTTTCCTTACTTCCCTAAACTGGAATAAAAATACAGAACCAGCTCCAGCCAAGCATAAGAGATCCACAGTCTTTGGCTTTCATCCCTACAGGGAACAAGGTGGCTATTATAATGCAACGACAATTCTGATAGAGCTCTGACTGTAATTGTTTTAGAAGAGCAGTGAAAAGACAAGTTTCGGAGGTCTGATACCACTCTACCTATTAAACACAGCCCTCACTGATCCACAGTGGGGAGATGAGGGCTGAAGCTCCACCCAAACCACCTAGCCACCTGCTAAAGGTGTCTGAGGATAGTGACTCCTACCAATCTTTAGAGGTACAAGCATTGGGTGCCTAAGGTACAGCTGCAGAGTCCACCCACCAAAGTGCTCTAGGAATAAAGACACACCTACCTTACTGGCACGTAGGGGAGGCTGTGAGTATTCTGCCCTCCTTGGAGTGTGACCCCCTGCCTCTACTAGAATCTCGTGCATACAAGTACCACCACTACTCCTGTAAGTTAATAGATGACAGCCTACACCACACACTTGGTGACCCAAAATCAGGACACCTAATCTGATTCTATTCAAGAATAGTGAATGGACTCTTAGGTTTATATACCCAGTAACAGCTCAAACCAGCTGGTAATAGGACATAAGTAGTTCAAAGGCTAAGGCCTGACTAAGACTAGAAGAATCCCAGCAGTCATGGTCCCCAAACCTTCTGGTGGCCCAGGACTGGAATCATTCCCAAAGCCAACTCTTCAGGCATGGATTGGACTGGACAATGGGTTGGAGAGAGATGCTGATGAGGAGTGACCTACTTGCATCAGGTGGACACTTGAGACTATGTTGGCATCCCCTGTCTGGAGGGGAGATGGGATGGTAGAGGGGGTTAGAAACTGGCAAAATGGTCATGAAAGGAGAGACTGGAAGGAGGGAGTGGGCTGACTCATTAGGGGGAGAGTAAGTGGGAGTGTGTAGTAAGGTGTATGTAAGTTTAAATGTGAGAGACTGACTTGATTTGTCAACTTTCACTTAAAGCACAATAAAATTATTAAAAAAAAAAGAACAGTGCAGGTACAAAAGACAACATAGAAACAGAGCCTAGAAGTGCTCTGTTTATGACCCACCCCACTCCCAAACTCCTTCCTAATCAAATCTCCAAAAAGGAGAGGGCATAGCTCACCTTTGAGCAGCTAACTGCCCATGGACATTTCTGAGGGCAGATACAGTATGTGCTGGAGAAGAAAATGATATATTAAAAAATTGTAAAGAAATACAAAAAAAAAAAATACATTTGGATCCCTTCTGTATACAAACATGGATTGTAAAATTGTACATGTAATAAAAAGTAAGCCAATTTTTTTCCTTTAAGGTAATAAATCATAAGATGAGAAGTAGATGATTTTGAGTCAAAATTAAAAATTTTAAATCAAACAATGATACCAATAAAATCAGCAAATGAGTGACATATTGGAGAAGGTATTTGCAATACCCAGTAAGGAAACATAATTAGTATAAAGGAAAAGAGAAGAACCTCAATAGTACAAAAGTAGCAAAAATATGAGTATGTAACTGAAGAGGGAAAATTGGATGCCTACAAATATATGCAATGATGCTCCATATAAAATGCAAATTGAAACAAAATGAGCTTAATATAGCCTCATGACCTGTTTAAAATTTTTAAGTCTGACAATAGAATAGTACATATCGGTGAGACTTGCCTGTGGCAGCTGTCAGAACCTAGTCGAGTTTGCATGTGCACACTTTATGACCCTGCGACCTAACCACAAGAAAGTCATATATAGGTCCCAAATGCACAGGGACAACGGAGAAATAGCAGGAAATAAAGCAGGAAATTGGAGGAAATCTAGATATCTATTGCTCAAGGTAAGAAAACTATACTGACAACATGAGTCAATAAAATAATCCAACAGGCTTTATTTGTATTTTGCATACTTTTAAAAAAATCAGCAAATATTAAGCAAAACGAGCACAATATTTTTGCAGAAATAAAATTTAATTTTGAGATTCACCTTCTACATGCACTGTTTCAAAATTAGCAATAAGCACTACATGAAATATTACAACTAAACCTATTGACCATACCTTTAATTACTTATTTTATAAAAACTTGCTGAATTATTATACTTTGATATATGAAAATTCTTGCCAAATGTGTAGTTTTGAAATGTGTGAATGAGAAGAGACAATTCATTAATTCAAAGTGTTTCAGAGTTATCAACTTTTAATGTTTGTTTTTTGTTATTTTCTTCTTCCTTTTTCACTTCCTTCTGTATTTTTTTTTAATTTGATGAATCTTCCTAGAGATTTGTCAATGTACTCTTCTTAAAGAAGTACACTTTTGCTTTATGAATGTTTTTTAATTTGTATATTTTTATATTCCATTGACTTCAAATATCTTCTTCATTTCCTTCCAGCTACAAGGATTTATTTTGCCTTTTTTTTTTTTTTCCCTATCTCTCTTCTTAAGTCATATGTTTACTTCATTTATCATAGGCTATTATTCTTCTGATGTAACCTTTGTGACTATAAATTTTCCTTTATAACTTTTGTTGAATCCTAAAGTGTAGTGATATTTTTGTCACATCACTTAATTGTGGTTTCTAACATCCATTATAATGTCTTATTTGATCCCTGAGTATTTTTGTAAATGTCCAAATATGTAGAGGTTTCTAGTTTTCTTGGTATTTATTATTAACTTAATTCTGTTGAGGTAAGAGAATATGGTGTATAAGAGAATAATTTTTGATGTGGTTTGAGATTTAATTTGTAGCCTAGAACATGATCTATTTCCATAGTGTTATTTATGTACCTGAAAAAATTAAATATGATATTCGGACCAGTTATATTGTTCCAGAATTCTACTTTGTTACAATTTTAAAAAATTTTTTAATAAGTATAACATATTTACAGGAAAAAATAATAAATCATACAGCTGAATATACTATAAAAACTGAAGACATGGTAATCAGCAGCCTACTGAGAAATAGAACTTTACCAAAATCCCATGGCCCTTACTATCTCTTGAAGGATAACCACAATCTCAAGTGGGATCACCTTATATTTGTTTGGCCTGCTTTTTAATTCTATAGAAATTCAAAATAATACAGTGTGTATTCTTCTGTGTCACCTTCTTCCATTCAATATTAAAATTGTGGAATTTATACCTATTTAGACAATTATTTAAATCTATAGATCCACTTTCATCATCCAGTTATTTTCTGCTTTGAAATTTTTGTGGATACTATGTGTTTTCATTAATGGAAACATGCTCAATCATTGAGTATTCTGAATTTTTGTTAGGTAGAATGGATTGTTTTTCTTGCCTTATCCCAAAACCCTACCCTCAGAGTTCACAGGAATAGATATTCTCCTACAAATTCCAACCCTCCTCCTCCTGCTCGCCAGAGTCCACATTGACATATGTGTCCCAAATAAAAGATTTTTAAATTTCTAACGGCACTGGGTGGTGGGTGTAGATTTCTCCTACCAAAAATTCAGACACCTCATACAATACCCTGCAAAAATATAATTTGCAGCACATGCCTCTTTCTTTAGCGTCGAACTATTACGGAAGTCTCCATCTTGCAGCAGCATCCACTAAAAATGGGAAAGTAGCTTTCCAAGAAACATGAGGGAGCAAAAATATTGGTGGGCAAACATTTATCCCAATGGTCATGAAAGGGAATATACTACATATAATTGTTGAAAAAATAGTACTGTTAGTAATTGTCTTAGTCATCTAGTGCTGCTATTACAGAAATACCACAAGTGGATGGCTTTAACAAAGAGCAATTAATTTCTTCACAGTAAAGTAGACTAGAAGTCCAAATTCCGGGCGTCAGCTCCAAGGAAAAGCTTTTGCTCTCTGTCGGTTCTGGAGCAAGGTCCTCGTTGTCCTTGTCATCCATCTTCCCTCTGACTAAAAGAACCTCAGTACAGGAACTTCAGGTCCAAAGAATGTGCTCTGTTTCTGGACCTGCTTTCTTGGTGGTATGAAGTCCCCACTCTCTGCTTGCTTCCCTTTCCTTTAATCTCTTGTAAGATAAAAGGTGATGTAGGACACAACCCAGGGATACTGCCTTTACATTGGATCACGAATTTGACCCGGTAAGGGTGTTACAATCCCACCCTAATCCTCTTTAACATAAAATTACAATCACAACATGGAGGACAACCACAGAATACTGGGAATCATGGCCTAACCAAATTGATACACACATTTTGGGGGGAACATAATCCAATCCGTGACAGAATTTTTTTTTTTTTTAATTTTCCTTTTTCTCTGGACTTCTCATTCTATCTCCTTCTTCTCTTTCCCATTACTTGTTTAGGGGAAAGATATTCCCCAGGTGATTTGCAAGAATGAGTCATGGGAAATATCTTTATAAGAACTTTGCCCATCTAAAAATGATTTTATTTTATATTCTTACTTAATTAAAATAGAAATCTCCCCCCTAAATTCTGTTCTCTGAGGATTTTGAAGTTATGGTTCCTTTTTCTTAATTTTTAATTTCTCTTTTTATGTGAATATTAAATTTTTTAATTTCTAATCCTTTCTGTGTCCTCTTTCACTGTGGAAGGATTTTGAATCTTTCTTTTTCTCCCTCTGTTCTGAAAATTCACAAAAAAATCCACAAAAAAACACACCATGTTCTGAGTCTTTATTTAATTCTCAGGCCCTTTCTGGATTCTTTCAGTCTTGAGATTCATGATCTGCAATCCAAGAAAGTTTTCTTTTGTCAGTCTTTGAATATATTTTCCCTTCATTTTAGGTATTCTTTATTTAAAAAAAAAAAAAAAATTGTTTGTTGGATATTGTCTTTGTTATCTAGTGCTGCTATAATAGAAATACAAGTGGATGGCTTTAACAAAGAGAAATTTATTCTCTCATGGTCTTGGAGGCTAGAAGTCCAAATTCAGAGTGCTCTGGGGGAAGGTCCTTGTCATCAATCTTTCCTGGTTGAGGAGCTTCTTAGCCAAGGAACCCTGGGTCTAAAGAATGTGCTGTTTCCTGGGCTCTTGTTTTCTTGGTGGTATGAGTGCCCTGAGGCCCTAGTGGTGTAGTGGTTAAGAGCCTGGCTGCTAACTGAAAGGTTGGCAGTTCAGATCCACCAGCAGCTCCTTGGGAACCTTATGGGACAGTTTTACTCTGTTCTATAGGGTCAGTATGAGTAAGAATCCACTCGACGGCACTGGTGTTTTGTTTTGTTTTTTTAATAGGGTTGCTATGAGTTGGAATCAACTTAATGAAAATGGGTTTGTTTTTGATTTTATGAGGTCCCCCTGTCTCTCTGCTTGCATCTTTTATATCTCTAAAGAGTCTGATTTAAGACACAACTTAATCCTGTAGATTGAGCCCTGCGTCATTAACATAACTGCCTCTAATCCTGTCTCATTAACATCACAGAGATAGGATCTACAACACATAGTATAATCACATCAGATTCCAAAATGGTGGGCAATCACACAATACTGGGAATCATGGACTAGCTAAGTTAGCACACATTTTTAGGGGACATAATTCAATCCATAACAGATGTAAAACCTGAGTTCATCTATTTTTTTTTTCTTTTGTGTTTTCTGTCTCACATTTTCTCCTACTTTCTGTGATTTTGTCAATTTAATTCTCCAACTCTTCTATTGAATTATTTTTTATTTCATAATTTTTTTTGTTTTGATTTTTCCTTTTAGACAATGTCTTAAGTGATATGGTTTTTGTGTCATAGATGAAATAACTTTTATTACCTCTATGAGGACATTAATTATACTTTTATTTTCTTGACATTAAATTTTCCTCCATTAATGATCCCACATTTTTCTTACTTTTTCTTTGCACTACTCTTTTGTCTTGTTTTATACTGACTTCTCTCTTTCCTGATGGAAGTTTCCAAAATAATTCTGTTGATTCTGTTTTGGTATATCATACTTAGGAGTGAAATAATAAAAACATGGCCAGCAATTTTTTGTAAGGACAAAACCCTTATCTGGTGGAATTAGACACAGGATGATCAGGAAGTAAGAAACATTTTATAGCATATCCATAGGCATTTTCTCTGAGACCCTTCAATTTTCCAGAGAAGAATCCTCTAACTGACTGCATAGAGCAAATTTGTCCTGTAGTGTTCTCATCATTCACAATTTTTATTTAATACACTGTTTTCTATGTATATATACAAATTGAGATGTTTCAACAATCAGATGCAGTGCTGGAAGTGTTCACTTGTTTATGCCAAGAAATTTGGAACACAGCTACCTGGCCAACCAACTGGAAGAGATCCATATTTATGCCTATTTCCAAGAAAGGTGATCCAACTGAATGTGGAAATCATCGAATGATATCTTTAACATCACATGCAAGTAAAATTTTACTAAAGATCATTCAAAAGCTGTTACAGCAGTATATGGACAGGGGACTACCAGAAATTCAAGCCAAATTCAGTAGAGGGTGTGGAACATTGCTGATATCAGATAGATCCAGACTGAAAGCCGACAATACTAGAAAGCTGTTTACCTGTGTTTTACTGGCTATGGATAACATTGTGAAGAATGGGAGTTTCAGAACACTTAGTTGTGCTCATGAGGAACCTGTATATAGATCAGGAAACAAGTGTTCAGACAGGACAAGGGGATACTGAGTGGTTTAAAGTCAGGAAAGTTGTGCCTCAGTTATTCCATCTGTATGCTGAGCGAATAATCCGAGAAGCTGGACTATAGGAAGAAGAATGGGGCATTAGGATTGGTGGAAGACTCATTAACAACCTACGTCATGCAGATGACACAACCTTGCTTGCTGAAAGTGAAGAGGACATGAGGCACTTACTGATGAAGATCAAAGACCACAACAGTCAGTATGGATTGCACCTCAACATAAAGAAAACAAAAATCCTCACAACTGGACCAATAAGCAACATCATGATAAAGGGAGAAAAGATTGAAGTTGTCAAGGATTTCAGTGTACTTGGATCCACAATCAATACCCACAGAAGAAGCAGTAGAGAAATCAAAAGACGCATTGCATTGGGCAAATCTGCTACAAAGGACCTCTTTAAAGGGTTGAAAAGCAAAGATATCATCTTGAAGACTAAGGTGTGCCTGACCCAAGCTATGCTATTTTCAATCACATTATATGCATGTGAGAGCTAGACAATGAATAAAGAAGACAGAAGAAGAATCAACGCCTTTGAATTGTGAATATATTGCGAAGAATATTGAACACACCATGGACTGCCAAAAGAACAAACAAGTCAGAATGCTCCTTAGAAGCAAGGGTGGCAGGACTGCATCTTACATACTTTGGACATGTTATCAGGGGGATTGGTCTCTGGAGAAGGACATCATGCTTGCTAAAGTAGATGGTCAGCGAAAAAGAGGAAGACCCTCAATGAGATTGATTGACACAGTGGCTTCAACAATGGGCTTAAGCATAACAATTGTGAGGATGGCGCAGAACTGGGCACTGTTTTGTTCTGTTGTACTTAGGGTTGCTTTGAGTTGGAACTGGCTTGAGGGTACCTAACAACAACAACTACACACTGTTTTGTCTCTAGCAGTTTAATTCTGCCATTTACTGTGCTTATGCCTCCAAATCCAGGGATTTTGCTTCATTTTCTCCAGTTTACAAAATTCTTTCCTGGGGAAATCTGGGTGGGAGGACACCTGAGTCTCAGTGTTGTGATGACTTTCTGAGGATCTAACTTCTATCTACAATCTTTGAATCATCTTCCTAGCTTTTTAATGCTAGTTCTCATCCTTACCTACTAAATTACCTCATGCTGCTACTTTTCTGTATATTTCAGTGGTTTTTCACAGATAAACCAAACTCATTGCTGTCAAGTTGATTCAACTCATGACAACTCCATGTGTTACCGAGTAGAACTACTCCACCAGCATGTGGCATTCTGTTCCTCCAAAGATTACAGCCTTGGAAATTCTATGGTGTAGTCCTACTCTGTCCTACAGGGTCCCTGTGAATCAGAATCAACTGGACAGCAATAGGTTTGGTTTTTTGTTTTGTTTTGTTTTAATCTTCACAGAAGCTCTTTCCCAAAGCCTCTGGGTAGGTTCAAACTACCTACCTTTAGGTTAGATGTCCAGTGCAAATCCTTTGCTCTACACAGGGACTTCGCTTTCAGGGCTAGTGGTCTTGTTTCTCATTGGAAACTCCCTCTGCTGGCAGTTAGCATTTCACTGTACTCACCTGTCTAAGTAGTTTACTACTCTGTTCAAGTCTGACTATTGTGCTCCTAGTTTCATTGAATATAGGTTAACAGCATTTTTTTTTTCTCTTTATTTTATGTGGTTTCCAAAGAGGATAGCACACATTCTTTACATTTCCGTCTTAAAACACTCCAAACAGTTTTAATCAAATAATTTCACTATTTCTGTTAATCACGGGCATTATATACTTTGAATCCTTCAGTCCTATATTTCTTTCTTTTTAAAAATTTATATTACCAGTGTTGATTAGATATCTGGCTGTTGCTGGAGAACAATACTAAAACTGAGGTCTTTGAAATGATGCTGCAGAATGAATATATTATTCCGCTACACTTTTTCCATAAACTTTCAATATCCAAACACAGAAATGTGCATAATCTTCTAAATGTTTATCACTCTGTCTACTTGATAATATTTCATTGCAAATTATATTAACATGTTATAGAAAAGTAAAAAAACTACTCCAGAGTATAGAAATAATGAATTACCTTTACAAGTTGCACACCGTGCCTCATCAGCCTACAGAATTAGATAGATCTATTAGTTATTACAAAGTAAGCACTTGCTCTCAGTCACACATAAAATGGACATAACAATATTGGATGATTGCATTCAAGAGAACTGTTGTACCTAAGTACATTGGGTTGAATTATCTATGTAAAAACTTGGCTGGGGAAGGGAACATGGTTCAGGGCTCAAAATTTAATTTACCAAAACTTCTTGTTAGTCATCCATATTTTGTTCCTCCATGTAATCTGTCCAGTTATTTCTATTATGGCTAAAATTATATATTTCCTGATTCAGATGGTAGAGACATTCCTTAAAGTCACATGCATATAATATTTTTTGAATATTTTTAACATCTTTTCTCTTGTGTCTTATTAGCCTTCCAATAGTGCACAATCAACATGTTTCACGATGTCATGCATATCTTACCACAGTTGAGGGCCTTCCGTAGAGGCAGAGGGAAAACACAAATTCTAAAATGCACTGGATCATTCTGCTCTCCTGTTTCAAGTCCTTCTGAAACAAATCACCCTTCAAGGAAAAGTGTACCACTTTGGTTTCGTTGCTTAAGAAAGTGGCAAGAATTTTATGTTCCCCTAGCTTGTCATTTACATGCATTGTCTGGTTTTTTTCCACTAACCTTTGGTAAAAATTCAGTTAAAAAGCCCATTTTACTAAAATGTCCAAACTACAAACTAGATTAAAAAAAACAAACCCAGTGCCATCGAGTCGATTCCGACTCATAGCGACCCTATAGGACAGAGTAGAACTGCCCCATAGAGTTTCCAAGGAGTGCCTGGCGGATTTGAACTGGTGACCTCCGGTTAGCAGCTCCGGTTAGTAGCACTTAACCGCTATGCCATCAGGGTTTCCACAAACTAGGTAGAAGATATATATTTATAAATATTTAAATTAGATATTTAAATTTTGTACATGTGGAATCATTGCATATCATCAGATAGCAAACTAGAAATAATCTTTTGTGCAGTAACAATTTTGGCCATTCAACAACTTTTAGTAAATATTTCACTGATCATCTCTGAAGTCTCAGTTTTTTGAACTGTTGCTCAATATGTAATACAAATTCATATAATCATAGGAATATATAGTATTTTTCTTATTAAGAATTAAACTATAATCCTATATTTATGCAGCTTTGAAAGTTCAGTCTTCCATAGAAATATATTCTTATTAAGGATGTAACTACTCCGTCAAAAGGATTGAGAAGACCTGTCAACATAACCAAAAATCATTAATGTATTAGAAGGGAGACTGTATACTTGAATATCATGTAATCAATACTCCTGGGTGCCAGAAAAATAATTCAGTTAACCTGATCTTCATACTTAGGGACATGCCTAAAATTAATTATTTTTATATTTGAAGAACAGCTTGTTACTGCAATTCAAACATTTCAAAATTTGTATCCAAAGTAGGTATATGTAGTACAAGTGTTGAGAGAATAAAAAAGGGTTAGTAACAAAAGTGTTGACACATCCATAGCTAACCTCATGCAAACAGGCTTTGCTATACTAAAGCAGAGTTTTATTAAGCACTTAATTAATGGCCACATTAAAATGATAGGGACCCAGCTCATAAAAATGACTTACGAGGATGCAGGCTCCTTTTGCTGTGCTAATTGAAAATGCAAGCTGTATACACCATTTAATTAAGAAAATGTAATCAAACAATAGACAGTGTGGGTGTTTAGTTTGAAAGCAAAGCCTGCAGGTGTGAGGGGGTAAAAACATGTGATCACGGCATCAATATTTGAGAGTGCCATTCGCTTCAAATGTATAATAATCAAAAGTTTTATGAGTGTATCAAAGTAAAATCCAGAGGTGGTCACAGGTTTTATGGTGCAGATTTTACTTATTTTTAATTTTCTATTTAGTGTTGCATTTAGGACATGTATTTTTTTTATACAGAACTCACTGCAGACCATATACTTGGTGTTATTTGATGCAATTTGTTCAAAGGCAAATAATTAATATGAAATATTTAACTTCTTTTTCACTAGCAGATATTGTGCTATGGACCAAAGTTTTGGCTAGCAGCCGTAGCGCTTAACCACTGTACCACCAGGATTTCCTTATATGAATTAACTTTTAGTTCTCTCAACAATGTTTTCAAGTTCATTCCAGGTTTATAAATGAGGAAACTGAGGCTTAGGAACATTAAAAAACTATTCTAAAGCCACAAAACATTTAGTGGAGGAGATCAATTTCTAACAGAGCCAATATGTATGATTTCACAGCCTGGTGGATTCGAAAGCCAACCTTTTGGTTAGAGCTAAGCATTTAACAATTGTGCCATCAGGTTTCCTTTTCTATACATTTAAATACTACCAGAAATAGTGGTCATTTTCAAGGTCTCTGATATATAGCCTGGGGTCATAGAGTCTTATGTATAACCCCAAAACCCTGTGCCATCGAGTCGATTCCTACTCAAAGCGACCCTAAAGGACAGAACAGAACTGCCCTATAGAGTTTCCAAGGAGCGCCTGGTGGATTTGAACTGTGGACCTTTTGGTTAGCGGCCGTAGATCTTAACCACTAAGCCACCAGGGTTTCCATCATATGTATAAGTTACCCTAATTACGCTATATTGACTGTTAGAGAAAAAATTATAAAGGAGAGGTTGTTGTATCTATTCAGACTATGGGGATAACTGAAGAAATGTAGTTTTCCCTACTATTTAAAAATTTGAAACTCCAATAAAATTACACTTTTTCAGAGCTGGCCAACCTTCAAAAGCTTATTCTTGCCTCCTTTTAAAAATATTGAATATTGCCTACTACCCTCTTTATAGTAACTACATTAAAGTTATACTTTCCTTTTCCAAAAAAATACGGTTCTTTAGCTGGTGATCCCAGAGAGCTATTCACCTCTATCATTGGCTTATTTAGCAATGACTCATCACGTCCTCATAAAATGCTGTAAAAAGAGAAGGAGAAGTAAAGAAGGTCATTATTATGAGACTGAACATCACAGTTAGTTCATTAGGCTCTTAACCCTTTTCTGATTCAGATTCTAAACATCTAGTATATTTTACTCATTTAACCCTCATACAGGTTCTTTATCAAGTTTCACCTTTTTTTTTTTTTTTTTACTTGTTTATCAGAAAAAAAAGCACTCCTAAGTTTTTTTTTTTTAAGTGTTAGCTCTTACATACAAATGAATCCTGATACTCTAGGTGCCATAAGGAGATAATTAGGCTTTATAGATCGTATTATTTTCCCAACTTAAAAATATTTTTCTATTATGAAAACAAAGTACTAGGTAAAATAAAATTTAATTTTAAGCTGGAATATTGCTAAACAGGTGATTTTGTTGATATAAAGATTTTTCATCTAGCATGTACAACATCAAAATATTAATATTAAAATCATTGCTGTCATTTTCCTTCAAACATTCAGTGCTTTCGTTGCAAAAATTTAAGAATCAAAGTTCATTTTTTGCTATTAAAGTATGTCTATATCAATTTCACCTTCCCTGAACTGATATCTGAAGTCTTTGCAGTCAGCAAACCTTCCTTTCTTCCTTTCTCCCTTCCTCCCTCCTTCCCTCCCTCCTTCCCTCCCTTCCTCACTCCCTCCCTCCTTCCCTGCCTCCCTCCCTTTTTCCCTGCCTCTCTCCCTCCTTCCTTCCTCCATATCTCCCTCTCTCTCTTCCTTCCTTCCTTCTTTCTGCCTTCTTCCCTCCTTCCCTCCCTACTCCCCTTCTTTGGTTCTTCCCTTCCTCCCTCCCTCCATCCATTCCTTCTCTCCTCCCTTCCTCTCCCCTTCTTTGCTTTCCCCTCCCTTCCTCCCTCCTTTTGTCCTTCCCCTCATCCCCTCTTCCTTCCCTCCCTCCCTCTCTCCCTCCCTCCTTCCCTACCTTCCTTCCTTCTTTCCTGCCTTCCATCCTTCTCTTCCTTCCCCTCTTTCCTTTTCCCTTCCTTCCTTCCCTCTCCCTTCCTTCTTCCTCTTCTTTCTTTCCTCTTTCCCTTCCTTCCTTCTTCCTTCTCTTCCTTCCTCGCTCCCTCTCCTCCTTCCTCCCTTCCTTCCTCTCCTTTCCTCCCTCCCTTCCTTCCTCCTTTCCTCTCTTCCTTCTTCCTTTCCTGTCCTCCTTCCTCCTTCCTTCCTTCTGTACCTCCTTCCCTCCATTCCTTCCTTCTTTCTTCCCTTCTTTCTTTCCTCCCTCCTTTCTTCTTCCTTCCCTCTCTCCCTCCCTCCCTCCTTCCTTTCCTCCTCTCTTTCTTCCTTTCTTCTTCCTTCCCTCCCTCCCTCCCTCCCTTCTTCCCTTCCTTCCTCTCTCCCTCCCTTCCTGCCTTCCCATCTTCCTGCCTCTCTCTGTCCTTCTATATGTCTTTCTCTTTTCTTGTTTTCATCCTCTTTTAAAAAATGTAAAACAAAAAAGAATTCCTAGCTTAAAAGCCAAACAAAAAAAAAAAAAAATCACAGACCAGATTTTTTTCCACAAGCTATATTTGGGCCTATAGTCTAGGGAAAAATCATGTATTTAAAATAAAGACATGGCAATTGGTATAATAAAATCTAATAAGAAAACATTCTTCATCCCACTTTGGAGTGTGGCGTCTGGAGTCTTAAATTCTAGCAAGCGGCCATCTAAAATGCATCATTTGGTCTCAACCCACCTGGAGCAAAGGAGAATGAAGAACACCTAAGACACAGGGTAATTATTAATCCAAGAGACAGAAAGGGCCACATAAACCAGAGACTACATCAGCCTGAGACCAGAAGAGCTAGATGTGCCCAGCTACAACCGATGACTGCCCTGACAAGGAACACAACAGAGAACCCCTGAGAGAACAGTAGAGTGCAGACCTCAAATTCTTGTAAAAAGACCAAACTTAATAGTCTGGCTGAGACTAGAAGGACCCCAGAAGTAATGGTCCCCAGACCTTCTGTTAGCTCAAGACAGGAACCATTCCCAAAGACAACTCTTCAGACAGGGACTGGACTGTGCTATGGGATAGAAAATGATACTGGTGAAAAGCGAGCTTTTTGGATCAAGTAGACACATGAGACTATGTGGGTAGCTCTTGTCTGGAGAGAGATGAGAGTGAAGAGGGGGTCAGAAGCTGGCCGAATGGACACAAAAATAGAGAGTAGAGGGAAGGAGTGTGCTGTCTCATTAGGGGGAGAGCAACTAGGAGTATATAGCAAGGCGTATATAAATTTTTGTATAAGAGACTGACTTGATTTGTAAACTTTTGGTTAATATCCAATTGCTTAAACATTTGTGCCAATCAGGGGCTTCTTCATTAGCACCCCAAAATTAAATATTTAGGTATAAATCTGAAAAAACAGGTACATAATCTGCTTGTGGAAAACTAGAGAACACTGATAAAAAATTAAAAATCTAAATAGAAGGATAGAGACTTCATGCTCATGGATTGGATGGCTCAATAATGGTAAGATGTCAGTTCTTCCCAACTTGATCTATATTTTCATATAATCCTAACCAAAATCCTGGCTAGCTATTTGTACATATTGATAAACTGATTAAAAGTTTATACAGAAAGACTTGGAAAAGGCAATGCAATACTGAATAAGGAGAAAAAAGTTGGTGAACTCACATTTCCAATTTTGAACTTATTACAATATGATAATAAGCAAGAGAATCTGATATTGGTGAAACAATAGCACATAGAATAACAAAGCAGAATAGACAGCCCAGAAATAGACCCAAACAAATACAGTTAACTGATCTACAAACCTGTGACAAAGAATCCCAGGTAGATCAATAGAGAAAGGACAGTATTTTCAACTCATGTTACTAGAATAATACACACACACACACACACACATACACACGTACACACAAATCTGGCACAAACATTATGCATTATACAAATATTAGCTTCGAATAAATCATAGAATTAAAGGCAAAGCACAAAGCTACTAAGTTTCTAAAAGATTAAAAAAAAAGAAAATCTGCATAATCTTGATTTGATATTGACTTTAAATAAAACATTAAAAGCATGATCAGTGAAAGAGGAAAAAATAAAATTTGAGCTTTATTAAAATAAAAAACTTCTTCTCTAAGAAAGTCTCTGTTAAGAAAAAAAAAAAAAAAAACAGAGACCGGCAAAAAATATCTGCAAAACAGGTATCTGATACAGGACTTATATGCAAAATATACAAAAAAAAAAAAAAAAAATTAAAAATGAACAACAAGATTAATGAGAAACTAATTTCCTCTGTAAACCTGCACCTAAAGCAGAATAAAAAAGAAAAACAAATTAATTAATGAAATGTTAAAAAAAAATTAATGAAGTAAGTCAATCACCAAAGGACAAATACTGCATGAGACGTCTATTATAAAAACTCATGAAACTGTACACACAGAAAGAAACAACCTTTGAGGGTTATGAGGAATGGGGGAGGTGGAGAGGGAAAAACACTAACTAGACAATAGACGGAAGCCCTGGTAACATAGTGGTTAAGATCAACATCTGCTTACCAAAAGGTCATCAGTTTGAATCCACCAGATGCTCCTTGGAAACTCTATGGGACAGTCCTGCTCTATCATATAGGGTCACTATGAATGGGAATTGACTCCATAGCAATTGGTTTGTTTTGTTTGTTTGTTTGTTTTTAGAGATTAGATAAGTGGTAATTTTGGTGAAGGGTAAGACAGTACACAATACTGGGGATGTCAGTACAACTTGACTAAGCCAAGGTCATGGAAGCTTCATAGACACCTCCAAACTCCATAAGGGACCGAGTTATTTGGCTGAGTGCTGGCAAACGTGGTCTTGGGAGACATTTAGCTCAATTGACATTACATAGTTTACAAAGAAAATGTTCTATATCCTGCTTTGGTGAGTAGCGTCTGGGGTCTTAAAAGCTTGTGAGCAACCACCTAAGATACTCTACTTGTCTCACCCCATCTGGAACAAGAGTGGATGATGAAAATCGGAGATACAGGGGAAAGATTGATCCAAAGGACTAATGGACCACAACTACCACAGCCTCCACCAGACTGAGTCCAGTACAACTAGGTGGTGCCTGGCACTCATCTCTAGGCTCTTGCTGATCAGGAGGTCCCCAAAAATGCTCTGTGAGATTGGCTGCTTGTATAGGAAAATTTCTTGTCAATTTCAAGGTGTGGCTTTCCTAGCAGGATCATAAATTGATCAATCCCCTAAAACCAAAAAAACAAACCCAGTGCTGTTGAGTTGATTCTGACTCATAGCAATCCTATAGGACAGAGTAGAACTGCCCCATAGAGTTTCCAAGGAGCGCCTGGCAGATTCGAACTGCTGATGGGTTAGCAGCCGTAGCACTTAACCACTGCACCACCAGGGTTTCCGATCAATCCCATAGGAGATTGTAAATTGACAGTTCTATTAGGTGGATAGCAAACAGAACCATCCACTTGGCAGATTGTGGCCCTACCAACCGCTTTGGGAGAATTGCAAACCTAGGGCCAGAAAGGCCACATAAAAGAAACCCGTTGCACCACAATCACACTCTTAGATATTTACATGTGATTTGAAAACTTATATGCACAAACAATACGTACTTAAATGTTTATAGCAGCTTTATTTTTTTCACAATTGCCAAAAGATAGTGGCAACCAAGGCACTCTTCAACAGGAGAATGAATAAACAAAATGGCATATCTATATAATGGAATATTGTTCAGCAATAAAAAGAAATGAGCTATCAAACATGAAATGTACATAGATAAATCTTAAGTTTATACTGCTAAGTGATAGCACTGAGTCTTATAAAGTAACATGACTTTGATTCCAATTTCATGCCATTGTGAGTATGGCAAAACTATAGAGACAGTTAACAGATCAGTTATTGCCAGGGGTCTCAGAGGGTTCAAGTGGTGAAGTGCAGGAGACTTTTTAAGGGCAGTGAAACTATTCTGTATAAAATCGTAATGATGGATTTAAAGCATTAAGTATGTGTCAATACTCATACATTTCTAGAGCTCAGAGAGTAAACCTTAATATATGCAATATTGTAAAAGCACTTAGGAGCTCAGGAGATTCCTGGATAGAATTCCAAATGTTATAAAATAGATAAATGTATTAAAAAGTTATAAAAACAATCTTAGTGAATGGAATGGTGGAATAAGGGGCTAGCTTAAGTAACTGGTTATGAGTGGGGTCAGTAAGACTAAGAGCAAAATAAATTGTACCTAAGTACTACAGTCTATTTAATAAAGTTGTTTCTCCTAGGGGCATAAGTTAACAATTCTGAAACCAACATATATATGTATTGTAGTTGAATAATTAATAGATATGTAATTATTAGAGACAAGTTTTTCATTTTTTTGGACTGGAAATTTGCAGATAAGCAAGGGGGGGAAGTTAGAATGATTCATGTAGTAATGGATTAGAATTGCAGACATCAGTTTGAACTCTTCTTTTGTTCAATATAGACACAGATGGTAACACATAGAAGTGAATATAAGTGTATGTATATACATGGTTTAGTAAACACACATGTGTATATCCTTGATCTGTCAGCCTAAAAAGCCCAGAAGTAAACACATCTCAGAAATAATGAACTTGCCTAGGAGTCAGATATTGGTTTCTAATATGATTTTCTAATAAAATCATATTACCAGGGCTGCTTGGAGAAATGACTGATTCTAGAAGTGCACAAGATACACAAAAGATGAGCACGGTGTATCTTGTGTTGCTGGAGAGTAAGAGAGTGATAAAGAAAGAAAGAAGGGAGGGAGGAATAGAGGAAGGGAGGAAGGAAAGAGAGCATGACAGAGAAAGAAAGGAAGGAAGGTTGGGAGGGAGGAAGGAAGGAGGGAGAGAACATGAGAGAGATAAAAGGAAGGAAGGAAGGAGGGAGGGAGGGAGGGAGGGAGGGAGGGAGGGAGGGAGGGAGGGAGGGAGGAAGGAAGGAAGGAAGGAAGGAAGGAAGGAAGGAAGGAAGGAAGGAAGGAAGGAAGGAAGGAAGGAAGGAAGGAAGGAAGGAAGGAAGGAAGGAAGGAAAGAAGAGGGAGGGAGGGAGGGAGGGAGGGAGGGAGGGAGGGAGGGAGGGAGGGAAAGGGAAAGGGAAAGGGAAAAAGAAAAAGAAAAAGAAAAAAGGAATAGTAAAGAAAAAAGCCCACAACAATGAAGTTATATTAAAGGGACACAGGAATCAACTGAAAGTGTTCCAATTTGCCAAATATGGAACACTTTGTGCAACAAAATAAAAAAAAAAGGTAGTATGAGATCATAACCCAAATTATAAAAAAAATATTTACATGGCTGTACTAATGTAATGCAACAACAAATAAATGAGGATGAATAGACTAACCCTCATGCAGCAGAATTCCAAATAATTTACACGGATATGCTACCCTCATAAAGTACATCAGGGAAAGGAAAACTTTACAGTGGAGAAACCTGATAAACATAACCTCAAGCCAGGTGATCAATGTTAACATCAACAGCGATAATTCGTATTGATAGCGTGTACCCTTGGATGATATAATAAGACTTTATCTTTGTGGTCTTCTTATAAAAAGAGTTTACCCCTGGTAAAATATCAGAAAAGTTATAATTAAGTGACAGTCTACAAAATACCTGACTAGTATTCATCAAAACTGTTAAAGCCACTTGCTGTCAATCTGAATACTTTAATATTTTTTTGTAAAGTAGGTCTCCTAGCAACAATTCTCTCAGTTTTTATTTGGAGGTGTTTTTATTTTCTTTTTATTTTTGAAATGTAGGTCTTAAAGTTCTTTAGAGAAACAAGAACCAGTAAGACACACACATACCCCAAGAGAGAGAGACACAGGGAGAGAGGAATTAATTTTTGAAAAAGTAGTTTACACAATTCTGGGGCTGATAAATCCAAAAGCCATAGATCTGGTAACAGACTGGGAATTCTGGCAGCCTCATGTCTCAAGTTGTTAGGTCAGGCAGTGGTGGATTCTAACAGACTGTCCATTTATAGGCGGAATCTTCCCTCGGGAAACCTCTCATTTTGCTCTTAAGGCCTTCAGCTCATTTTGATAAGGCCCGTCCACATTACAGAGGGCAATATGCTCTACTTAAGGCTGACTGATTTAAATACTAATCACATATACATATTACATAGCAACATCTAGACTAGTATTTAGCCAAACACTGGTCGCCATAATGTAACCAAGTTGACAGGTAGCATTAATCATCACAATAATTTTGCTGGGAATAGGATCCATGATTGAGAATTACTTTAAACACCTTGAATATGGCATCCCACTGTCTCTGGCCTACTATATTTGTGCTGAGAAGTCAGCTGTTAATCTCATTGAGGCTTTCTTGTAAGTGATGAATCATTTTTCTTTTTCTGCTTCCAAGATTTTATCTTTGTCTTTAGGTTTCAGTATTTCTATAATGTGTGTGTTTGTGGGTATTTTTGCATTTATACTACTTGGAGTTCAGTGAGCTTTCTGGATGTGTAGGTTAATGTCTTACGGTTAATTTGGAGCATTTTCAGCCATTATTTCTTCAGATTTTTTTTCTAATTCTTTCTCTGATACTACCATAACCCGGATATCTGTGTGATTAATGGTGTCTCATATTTCTCTGGGGCTCTGCTCATTTTTCTTTATTCTTTTTTCTCTGTTCTATGGGTTGCATAATCTGTATTGATCTTCAAGTTTACTAATTCTTTTTCTGCACATTGAAACCCACTGTTGAGCCCCTTGAGTGTGTGTGTTTTCTTTTTTTCCCAGTTATTATACTTTCCAAATCTAGAATTTTCTTTATGTCCTTTTTTTTATAATTCCTAATTACTGATATTCTCTGATGCTGCACTGTCATCAAACATTTCTTTTCTTTTTAATTATAGCTTTTTTAGTTTTGTGCACATATTTATAATGGCTTCTTTGAGTCTTTTTATGTAAAATCCAACATCTGGTTGCACTCACAGGTAGATTCTGTTGCCTGTTTTTTGTTTGTTTGTTTTTCCCCTCTGATATATGGATCATAGTTCTCTAGTATTTTTTGGATGTCTTACAATTTTTTTTCCTAGAAAGTGGACATTTTTGATAATGTGCTGCATCAATTCTGCTCACCTCCCTTGCCAGATTTGATATTGTTATTTATGTGTTTGTTTAGTGACAGGCTGAATTATTTTCTCATACAAAACAAACAAAAAAGAAAACAACCAAACCCATTGCCATTGAGTCCTTAAAAAGAAAAAACTCATTGTCATCGAGTTGATTCTGACTCACAGCGACCCTGTGGGATAAGGTAGAACTGCTCCATGGGGTTTTCAGGGAGCACTTGGAGGATTCAAACTGCTGACCTTTTGGTTAGCAGCCAAACTCTTAACCACTATGCCACCAGGGCTTCTATGGGGTCCTTAGTAGAGTTTATTTTTTATAATATTAAGCAGAATCCCTGGTGGCATAGTGGTTAAGTGCTATGGCTGCTAACAAAGAGGTCAGCAGTTCGACTCCACCAGGTACTCCTTGGGAACTCTATGGGGCAGTTCTGCTCTGTCCTATAGGTTTGCTATGAGTCGGAATCGACTGGACGGTTTTGGTTTGGTTTTTTTATACTGCTGAGCCTTTGAAGTTGTTCTGCAGGGAGGCCTAGCTTTGCACATGCCCAGCAAATACTCCTGGATGATCACACCAATCTGTTTACCTCCACTGATTACTACCTGATTCCTCTATTATTTTCAATAATACCTTCTGCATACATTTTTCTAAAAATGAATCCAATGAAACCCAGCTCCCTTGAATAACAGTTCCAGAGATCAGTGTTTGATATTTTTCCTAAACACCCTTCCTCCAAGCGGGCACCTCCTAGACATCTTCTTTCCTGGCTATCTCCAACCATGAATCTCTGAGAACCCCTTTGCAATTACCTCCCACCAGAACTTGCACTGTTTACAACCTTCAGTGTTTTTGAGAGCACCCTTAGACTTGAACATCTCCATGCTATGTAACAAATAAAGTTTGTTCCATTGGGAAAAGTTTAGGAGCTATCTGTTTTATGATTTGCTTCCTCCTCCAAAGCAAAATCTCTGGAAAAAAAAAGAAGTTGGAGATGATGACAAACTTCTCTCTGAGTGACAAACCCAATTTAGGAGCTAAGAACTCAGTGGAGGGTGGGAAAGTAGCCTTAGATCTTTTTTGATTATGTCTGCTGGAACAGTGATCAGGGTACAGGTATTCTCAGTGGTACCACACCCAAGATAGCACTTGTGTTCTATGAATGGGGACTGAGTAGAAGATTGAGCCCCAACACTTGCTAAGAACTTAGACTCATCAATAGGTAGTTGGTGGTAGGATGAGAATTGCTAACATCTTGCTCCTCCCAGTTAGAAAATCCTCTGACTGGAAGCTGGAGTGAGAAGTAGCCCTGTGTTTCCTGTTAATTAGCAAATGGCAACTTAGCAGCAATCATTTACTTCAATGACAGGTTCTATAATACATACCAGTTTACTATCAGCAGAACATGATTTTTGATGCAAATTTACAATACTATCACACAGTAGAGATACCAATCTCTAAAATTTAGATGAATTATAATCTATTTCACTGGACTGCATTTTAACAATCTTTTTGGTGCATTTTCTTCATTTCAGTCTCCTTATTGTGCCTCTGGAAACCCTAGTGGTGTAGTGGTTAAGTGCTATGGCTTCTAACCAAGAGGTCAGCAGTTCAAATCCACCAGGCGCTCCTTGGAAACCCTATGGGGCAGTTCCACTCTATCCTATAGGGTCGCTATGAGTCTGAATCAACTCGATGGCAGTTTTTTATTTATTTTTTATTGTGCTTTTCTGATAGCTAATTATCTCATAAGCATCATATGTTACTAATTATGTGAATGAGGCGTGTCATGTTAATTATATATGCTAATAGTCCACAGTATCTTAGTATTATAAATGTTTATACACTGGGCATTTTCTGTAAATATTACCTTCTGTCATGGCATAATGTAACTTCTGCATTGCAGTGAATGCATAATGGTGATGCATAATTGTCTAAACTCTGTTAGCAAGAGCTGAGAAACCTCAGAGAAACCTGACTAGGTATCTGTACCAAATGAGATTCATACATTTTGAAGCAGACCTTTTAGAAGTATCTGTTATATCTACTTCCTTTTGCTGTGATTCTAATTATAAATATTTGAATTAAAATGTTTTTCATATGATTCCTGTCTCCATCAGAAATATCCATTTCCTTCTTCATGATTCTATGACACGTGCTATACAGTTTACAACAACTCTGATTAAAATATTAAAAATATGTGTAAGTTTCCACCCTCCCCAGCTCTTTTTATTTTAAATAACACCACTGAAATACAATAATGCCTAATAGCCAAAGGATTTCTTAGAGGCCCATAGTCGTCCTCAGAGTCTTAAATGGCAGCACTCATTACTTGAACAAAATACTCTGATTAATCTTAAAGCCTAAAGAATGGCTAAAGTTGTGTCTAACCACCTGTAATAAATGAAGAATTTGGTAGACAACAGACTGCAAAGAAAAATTTGTAAAGCAAGTTATTATGTACTTGGCAAGTGTTTAGTGGCCACAGCCCCAATATAACTGTGTTATTGTTAAACTAAATCTATTATCAAAGTTGCAAGTATTGCAACCTATCAGAGTTGCATATTAGCTTGTTGTGTGTCTTAGTTTTCTAATGTTCTTGTAATGGAATAACACAAGTGAGTGGCTTTAAAGAATAGAAATGTATGTTCTTATAGTCCTGGAGGCTAAACATTGAAATCAGGATCTTGGCTGTGTCGATTCCTTTCTTGCTTGTAGCATCGGGTGCTCCTCAGTTCCTTGGCTATCCTCGAAGGCATCCATCTTCCCCATGCGTGTGTGCCAGTGTGTTTAATCTGCTCTTTTTATAATGCAGAGTGATCAGATTTAGAACGTATCTCTACTCAGGTATGATCTAATTAAGATAAAAAAAAATCCTATTTCTTAACAAGATTACACAAGTACAGGGTTTAGGATTCCAAAACATATTTTTGGGAGGCAACACAGTTCAACCTAAAACATGGTGGAGGTCTTACCTGATTGCAAAACAATATTGCCTTGCAATAAGAATATATCCAAGGACATCACTACTAATCTTATGCATATAAAAAACGTTATAAGGAATTACTGTGAACAACTGTATGCCAGGAAATTAGATAATCTAGATAAAATGAACATTTTTCTAGGAAGATAATTACTACAAAAATGGACTTAAAAAAATAGAAAATCTGAATAGAACTATAACAAAGTAATTAAATTAATAATTTAAAGGTAGCTGCAATAAAAAAAAAGTAGAAACAGATGGCTTCATTGGTGAATTCCACCAAACATTAAAATATGAATTAATATCAATACTTCACAAACCCTTCTAAAAAATAGATGATGAGGGACCACTTCTAACTCATGCTATGGAGCTAGTAGTACCCTAATTAAGAAACCAGAAAAATATTAACAGTAAAGGAAACCACAGACAAATACCTCTTGTAAACATAGACACTATAATCCTACACAAAATACTAATAAAATGCTGAATCCAGCAATGTATAAAAAGGATTATGCTACAGGACCATATCCCAGGAATGCCAGTTTGGTTACACATTTGAAAAGCAATCAGTGTATGAATAGAATACTGTATAAATATTACAAAGAATAGAATAAAGGCCAAAACAACACAGAATCATCTATATGTGGGCAGAAAAATCATTTGACAAAGCACTTCACTGTTTCATCATAAAAATACTCAACAAGCTAAGAATAAAAAGTTAATTTCTCAACCTGATAAAAGACATCTACAAAAATCCAAAGCTAATATAACTATTACCGGTGAAAAAATAGATACCCACCAATCCCGCCAAGATTAAGAACATGACGAGGATGTCTACTCTCACCACTTCTATTCAACATTGTACTAGAGGTTCTAGCCAGAGCTAGAGGAATGATAAAATATAATATATCCATACAATGGGATATTATTTTGCCATAAAAGGAACAAAGTCCTGATATTCACTACAACATAGATGAATCATGAAAACATTATGCTAGGTGAAAGAAACCAGTCTTAAAAGACCACATATTCATGATTCAATTTATATCAAATATCCAGAATAGGAAAATCCATAGAGGCAGAAAGTAGATTAATCGTTGCCTGTGCTGGCGAGGAGGGGGAATGGAGGGTGTCTCCCAATAGGTACAGGGTGTTTTTGCTGGTGCTGAAAATGTTCTGAAATTAGTGTTGATGGTTGCACATCTCTCTGAATGTACTAAAATCCCCAGAATTTAAACTCTAAAAAGGTGATTTTTATTAGCTGTAAAATTACATATAAACAAAGCTGCTGTAAAAAATAATATATCCAACATATTTTTCACTTACAACCATCATTTTCAAGTGGCCATGGAATAATTTTGGTGGACTGCTACTAAAAAAAAAAACTAGATATGGTTAAAATGAGTAGAATATATTAAGCTGAACCACATGCAGTAAGGATCATATAGTTTCATGAAACCATGTATGATATAGTGCATTGTATGTAAAATATATTTCTTAATTTGGAGGCAGTCCAAAAAAAAAAAAAAAACATTTAACAGCCTCATGCCTTCATGTCTTTATCTTCGCAAACAGGGGTTCATCATTCCCTAAAACACCCACCCCTAAAACACCCCTCCTCTGAAACTGGAAATCTCATTGTTCTATTGCCACTGAACATTATATACTTCTGCCCTATGTTTCCTGGTGTCGTATGAAGGATGAGCTGTATGTAGCTTTTAGGACCAAACATCATATACTACCTACACTTGGAAGACTTTTCTGACTCCTCTAGCCAAGTGGGATTTTTTTCTGTATCTTCTGATCCCATAGCCCTTCGGTCTTGTCTCCTAAAAAAACCCCATACGTTTATATAAGGTTGGGATTGTCTTATTTGTCTTTATATATACACTGTCTACCATATTGTCCATTCATAGACATCCGTAGACAATGATTTTAAGATAACGAATAGATGAATGAAAGATCAAAAGTACATGATACAGCTAGTATTGTATGCACGTTTTATGCTAAACATATGCAACATTCACAACTGGCAATTCTCTATGGATTTGTTATTAAAGTTATTGGTAATATTTTATAGTCAAATGAAGGTAAATACAATCTAGTACTTAAAATCATTTGTTTGATATCAAATAAATGAAAAAAAAATATTTAGGTATAAAATTAGCAACCCACCAATTCATCAAATGACCTTAGTCTTGCAGTAAGTTTCACAGGCTGGTTTCTGAAAATTGTTTGGTGAAAGATGGTGTTGGAAGGACTTTGAACAAACTGATTTAGAGTGAAAGAAACATCTAGAAAAGAAAACTGATTATTGTCATCTCATGACAAAAAAATGAAAATGAAAATTTTTTCCCTCCTCAAAAACAACAAATGTTTTCATATAATGTTTAAGTTTCAGTAAAAGAGAAGCTGTCACATCAACGAGGATGTCCAGGACCAATCAATCAGCCTTCTGTTTATTTGAATGCCTGTAACATAAAAGTGATTGGAGTAGGTGATGTCCAAATTCCATTACAATGCAAAACTAATTTGAGGTGACATATGTGATGTTTATTTCTATTCTTAAAAACCAAACAATAACAACAACAAAATACAGCATCCAATTGTAGCTTCTTATCCAATTGGAGTCAATGAAGTTCGAATAGAATAGTCCCTATAACTTTTGCATCAGTTAGGTGAACCCCATTCAAAAATCAGAGATTTGGTACTATGTTGTTAGGAACAATTATTTTATGATAATTATATTACTTAACTAAATCCTTAAGAAATGTGATTAGGAAATGATATACAGAGCAATATTCATGCCCCATTGTAAAGTATCATCAGATGAAGTGGTATTGACAAAATTCCATCGGAAGTCAATTGCCCATTGCCATGGAGTCTACTCGGACTCATAGCGACCCACTAGGACAGAGTAGAACCGCCCCAGAGGGTTTGCAAGGAGAAGCTGGTGGATTTGAAATGCTGACCTTTTGGTTAACAGCCGAGCTTTCAACCACTGCATCACCAGGGCTCAAATCAATTAGGTAGCAATATTATTATTTTCATTATTATGTTCATAGTTTCTCTGGATCTATATCCATTGCTTTAGGAAAAAGATTCACTTAGGTTCAGTTCTAAGAATTTTAGTCACAAGGCTGCACTAGTATGCTGTACTCAGTAATATTCAACACATATAAACCTCGCATTCTTATATTAAGAAATACATTGAAGTGCAAATAGGAGTAATTCCATCTGAAAGTTTAGGTGGTTGATCAAGTATAGTTTGGTATATGCCAGGAATAGCACTTCAAGAAACTGAGGCTTGTAATAATCCTTCCATTAGACTCAGAGATTTCAGTTCCTAATTCTTAAAGCAAATAGAAATCTATTAATCTATCTGATTTGCCTCTGAATAATTAAAGGGGTTATTTTATAAAGTGCAGTGATGCTATTAGGATTCAAGCCCTTTGTTGCTGTTTTGTTTGTTTTTTGTTGTTGTAAAAAAAACTGTTTTTTTTTTTTTGTTTTGTTTTTATAATGGAAAATTTCTCCTTGGGTTGTCATAGAAGACATGGCCTGACTACAGTAGCTAATCCTGGTACCAGTCTTCCTGCTTCTGTACATTTTGTCAAGTTGATTTGTGTTGACTTCAAAGCCGAGCATTGTTTAAAATTTTAGAGTCTAAATGTAAATAAGGAGCCCTGGCGGTGCAATGGTTAGGAGCTCAGCTGCTAACTAAAAAGTCAGTGGTTCAAACCTACCACCTTTTGCATGGGAGAAAGATGTAACAGCCTGCATCCATAAAGATTACAGCACTGGAAATTCTATGGGGTAGTTCTAGGAGCTGGAATCAACTCCATGGCAATGGGGTTAAATGTACTTACCTAAAAAATAAAATGGCTTACCTAGCTGATGTTTGAATTTTCTTGCAACTTGAAATTTAGATTCTATGCCTGACGTGTATGTATAAACTCCCTCAATTTTCCTATTTTAAAATGTGTTTGTCTTATTAGAGCAGAGGATAAAAATCATAGGATGTGTACTTGATACATGTTTATGGATATTTCATGAGAGATTTAAAATATTTTGACAAATATATCAATCATTTATTTTCTTGATTTCTGGATTTGTTTTCATGCTTTTCTTACATCAAAATCAAAATTATTGTTCATTTCATTGTAATATTATTAGGTATTGTTATGAATGTTATATGTTGTCATCATAAAAAGAATTATCAGATCATCTACTTCCAAACAACAGTGTAACTTACACAATAAAGTCTTGTTTAATTCTTGAAGGATTAAGATAATTACATTATGAGAATATCTGGGTTGTTGTTAAGTGCTGTACAGTTGGTTCCAACTCATAGTGACCTTTTTTAAACATGAAAATGAAAGGAATTAAAGAAAGTATATATCAGTGGCAATCCTATTAAAATAATTGTGTATCTTTACCAGTGAAATGGTAAAAGCTTGTGGGTTTGTGAATTCCTTTCTGGACTAAGATACTCTTTATTTAAGCTTCTTAAAAAAGACTATTGAATTCTCTCTATGCCTTATCAATCACTTGGAGAAAACTTAATTGATTCAATTAGCCTTATCTTTACTGTTGATTGGGTGGTTTACATGATATCCCCTCATAACCTCTTGACCAATTTGTAGGTGTTTTGCTGCCCTGTGGTGAGATGTCCAGCTCTGGTTCGAATCTGCAGTGTGAAAGTTGTGTAGGACCATTTGGGACAGGCTTGGTGATACAGAAGGGGCACCATAGAAAGTAGCCATAAAGATAGTAGGTATTCTGAAGCTTGGATTGTATAGTAAAATACTTAGGAATTAATTTAAATAAATGCATAAGTCTAAGGCTTAACCACAGGTTCCCCGATACAGAAATAGACCTCAAATCACAGACCAGATCTTATGGAACAAGACCAATATGGAGAAGCCCAAAGAGAATACAGACTGGATCAGAATTGTTCTTATTCCACATACTACCAGTATCAGTATTATCTGGGAACTTGTCAGAAATGCAAACTATCCAGTTCAACACCAGACTTACTGAATCAGAAACTGAGTGTGACTTGCAATTTTCACAAGCCTATTTAGTGTTTGTGATGCACATTGACATTTGAGAACCCTGTTCTATGGGTGGGTTCTATCGGTATTAGCAAAGGATTAACACAAGTTCAATAGGAGAATAAAGGAAAAACATACCAGAATTCAAAGGAAGCTCTTTGTAATTTACAAGATAATGTAGATCCTTGACATTTTCTAGGATATTTCTCTAAAATTTTACAATTCTAAGTTCACACTTAAAATAATTATAATTTCTGTGAGAAAAAAAAAAAAAAAGACATTACTCTGAATTCCTTTCCTTGCTCAAACTTGAACTCTTCCTTTGTCTTTCCTGTAAAAAAAAAAAAGTACTAGCCATTAATTAGAATCTAGCTACTGGAGCCACCAAAAGCAAGAAGAGGCAAGGAACAGATATCCCCTAGACTACTAAGATGGAGCATGTCTATAATAGATTTCTGACTTCTAGCCTCCAAACTGTAAGAGAATGAATTTCTGCTGTTCCACAGTGTAGCACTACTCCATAGGGTTTTCTTGGCTGTAATTTTAACAGAAGCAGATCACCAGTCCCTTCTTCTGTCGCACTGCTGGGGGGATCCAAACCACAAACATTTTAATATAGCATTGCTGTTGTTGTTAGTGCCATTGAGTTGGTTCCAACTCACAGCAATCCTACGTACAAAAGAACAAAACGCTGCCTAGTCCTGTGCTGTTTTCAAAGTCATTGTTATGCTTGAGCCCATTTTTGTTGCACTGACTGTGTCAATCCATCTCATTGAGGGTCTTCCTCTTTTTTTGGTGACCCTCTACTTTACCAAGCATGATGTCCTTCTCCAGGGACTGGCTCCTGCTAATAACATGTCTAAAGGATATGAGACGAAGTCTTACCATCTTTGCTTCTAAGGATCATTCTGGCTGTACTTATTCCAAGACAGATTTGTTGATTCTTTTGGCAGTCCACAGTATACTCAATATTCTTCACCAAAACCATAATTCAAAGGCATCAATTCTTCTTTGGTCTTCCTTATTCATTGTCCAGCTTTCACATGCATATGAGATGATTAAAAACACCATGGCTTGGATCAGGTGCACCTTAGTCATTAAGGTGATGTCTTTGCTTTTTAATACTTGAAAGAGGTCTTTTGCAGCAGATTTGCTCAATGCATTGGGTCTTTTGATTTCTTGACTGCTGCTTCCATGGGTGTTGATTGTGAATCCAAGTAAAATGAAATCCTTGACAACTTTAATCATTTCTCCATTTATGATGATGTTGCTTTTTGGTCCAGGCTTGAGGATTTTCGTTTTCTTTATGTTGAGGTATAGTACATGCTGAAGGCTGTAATCTTTGATCTTCATCAAGATGTACTTCAAGTCCTCTTTACTTTCAGCAAGCAAGGTTGTGTCATCTGTATAATGCAAGTTGTTAGTGAGTCTTCCTCCAATCCTGATGCCACATTGTTCTTCATATAGTCCAACTTCTCGGATTATTTGCTCTGCATACAGATTGTATAAAAAAATAGGTACGGTGAAAGGATACAACCCTGATGCACACTTTTCCTTACTTTAAACCATGCAGTATTCCCTTGTTCTGTTTGAATGACTTCCTCTTGATCTATGTACAGGCTCTTCATGAGCACAATTAAGTGTTCTGGAATTCCCATTCTTCACAATACCCAGTGCCATTGAGTCGATTCGGATGTTATCCAAAACTTGTTATGATCCACACAGTCAAATGCCTTTGCATAGTCAGTAAAACACAGGTAAACATCTTTCCTGTATTCTCTGCTTTCAGCCAGCATCCATCTGACATCAGCAATGATATCCCTGGTTCCATGTCCTCTTCTGAAACTGGCTTGAATTTCTGGCTGTTCCCTGTCGATGTACTGCTGCAGTCACTTTTGAATGATCTTCAGCAAAATTTTACTTGCATATGATATTAATGATATTGTTTGATAACTTCCGCATTCTGTTGGATCACCTTTCTTGTGATTAGGCATAAATATGGATCTCCTCCAGTCAGTTGGCCAGGTAGCGGTCTTCCAAATTTCTTGATGTATACAAGTGAGTGTTTCCAGCTCTGCATCTGTTTCTGAAACATCTCGGTTAGTTTTCTATCAATTCCTGGAGCCTTGTTTTTCACCAATGTGTTCAGTGCAGCTTGGGCCTTTTCCTTCAGTACCATTGGTTCCTGATCATATGCTACCTCCCGAAATGGTTGGATGTCAACCAATGCTTTTGGTATAGTGACTCTATATTCCTTCCATCTTCTTTTGATGCTTCCTGCATCATTAATATTTTCCCCTTAGAATCCTTCAATATTGCATGTCAAGGCTTAGTTTAGTAGTCTAGTGCAAGCCATTTATACCATCTATGGAACTTAAAGGAAACCCTGGTGGCATAGTAGTTAAAAGCTACAGCCCCTAACCAAAAGATCGGCAGTTGGAATCCATCAGACACCCCTTGGGAACCCTATGGGGCAGTTCTACCCTGTCCTATAGGGGGGCTATGAGTCAGAATCCACTCAACGGCAACGAGTTTGGTTCTGTGGACCTTAAAACCAAGCCTGTTGCCAATGAGTCAATTTCAATTAATGGTGACTCCATGTACTTCATAGTAGAACTTCTCTGTAGAGTTTTTTTTTTTTTTTTTGGCTGTAATATTACTGATCAGATTGTCAGACTTTTCTTCTGTGGTACTGCTGGGTAGATTTGGACTGGCGATCTTTCACTTAGTTGCTGAGAGCAAACTGTCTGTGCTACCTGAGCACCTGCATATATATTGTTGTTGTGTGTGATCTAGTTAACTCCAACTCAGAGCAACCCTGTAAGACAGAGCAGAGCTGCTCCTTAGGGTTCCCGAGGCTATAATCTTTACAGGGGCAGAATGCCAAGTTTTTTCTCCCACGGAGTTGCTGGTGGGTTTCAACCATTGACCTTTCAGTTAGCAGCTGAATGCTTAACCACTGCACTACAGGGTTCATATATATATATATATATATATATATGAAGTTTCAACTAAATATCATCTATTCCATAATCTATTGAGCCTCTTTTATATCTCCTTGATTAAAATTTGTCATGGCAGTTACCACTTTTGAAAATCATTTTTCTATTTAGCTGTTTGTTTTCTTTTTGTTTGTATGTATATTGCCTGGTAGAATGTAGACTCGGTGAAGACGAAGTACTTATCTTTCATATAACAAGTGTTAAACAAAGTTGGATGAATGAAATAAATGAAGAGGATTGATGGAAAGAAGGAGCATAGCCTTCTTATATTTGTCTTTTGAAGACATTAATCTGAAAGCATTATCTCAATATATCCATCAGATTAACTGAATAATCTGCTTCATTATCAGATACTGAAATAAACCTTTTGTTGTTAAGTTAGCCCTTCTTACCACAAACTACTTCTTTTCTCTACCTTTCCTATTTTTGTAAGGCTCTATTGGCCAGCTAGACAAAAAATTCAATTATTCTTGATTTATTTTCCCCTCTTAAGTCAATCATCAGTTATCAAATCAAGTCCCAATTCTTATAGAAATTGTTTGTAACAGCCATGCATATACTGTAATTCCAGTTTGGAAAACAAACAAACAAACAAACAAACATAATGTTCAGTATATGAACACATTTGTTTGTATATTTTTACTTGAATAGAGAGAAAGAAAACAGTATAAAGATACACTCTAAGTGTTTAAAAATCTGTTGCCTTGAAGACAGACAGAGAACATGTGTCTGTGCATTGTCATGGGAAGCAAAAAAGATGATAGCATTGTATTTCTACATTTGGTATTACATTTAAAGTTTTAAAATACTCATTCATTAATTCTACAACTTTTAGGAAATAAAATGTAAAATCTAAGAAGTGCTTCTCTGAGTTATTTTCTATTTCTTTTCAAGTTACGGCTATCTGAATATAGCTTAGATGCTTCATCCTTGAACTAATATATACAGTTTCTCCACCAACCTTTACATCTTCTTATTTTAGTCTATCCACACTTCCTAGGTTAATCTTTGTATAACCCAACTTTAAAATCTATCACGTTTCTCTATGGCTTACAAAATTATTATTAAATGCCTTTGTAACATTCATAATATTCTAATGAGCTTCTAAAGTTCCTATCCTACTATTCTTCTACTTCCCTTTAGGTTCAAACAGTACTTCCTGTGCTGAGAAAAAACTCAAGTTTATTTCACCAATTAAAGTTATACCTCCCATGTTATCTCCTAAGAAAGAAATATCACGTATTTAGCCATTCATTATTTACCTAAACAGGCATAAACCCATCTGATATTGAATCAAAACTGCATGTGTATCTTACAATATTCATGATGTGTCTTGTGTAAAAGATATTTATGAACTTCCCTTAAAGTGATAGTAACAGATTGGCAGTATTTTATAAAATGTTTTCCTTAGATGAGCTCATTTAACTCGCCAGCACTGGGTTTGGATTTTTTAGGGTATAGCTGTAGTAACAAAAAAACAAACTCATTGCCATTGAGTTGATTCCAATTCATAGCAACCCTATAGAACAGAGTAGAACTGCTCCACAGGGTTTTCAAGGAGCAGCTGGTGGATTTGAGCTGCACACCTTTTGTTTAGCAGCCGAGCTCTTAACACTGGGCCATAGCTGTATTAAAAAAAAAAGCTATTAATAACATTCTTGTGTAACTAAGAAAAATTGGGCTTAAAAACTTTTGATTTGTCCAAAGCAATGCAGGTCATAAGCTGCAAAACTGGTATTTGCACTTCAGGTTTCTAGCTATAAAATTCGCTCTCTCTTTTTCATTATGCAGTAATGCATTTCACCCTACCTTCTTCATTCAACTTGACTGCAAATTCTTTGATAAATAAAGTACCTGCTTTATTTATCTTTATGTCCTCCAAAGTAAATGGCACAGTACTTTGAAATAGAACTTCAATAAATACTTTTTTGATTGAAGAGTTGATTTGTCCTTCAGGCAAAATGGCAAAGTTCTTAATGATATTCATTTAGACCAGGTTACGAACTATAGTTAAAATATTCAGATTGATTTTTAAACTGTTGGGTGAACATCCACAAAGAGTGATGACTAATTTTTTCTAAAATATTTTTGATATACTGGAAGAATAAAAAAAAAAATAGGTTAGGGCTTATTAGGAATAATGTTGGTGACTCATACATAGTTTCAAAAGAGCAACTGCTGATTTAAAAATAAGAATATATGATTTGGTAATAACACATGATAAATATTTAAGAGTGTTAGGTCATTTTGATATATATGTGCATATATGTACACACACATGTATGCACACATATATATATGGATAATTTTTGAAGTCTAATTTCATTGTAAAAATGTGTTATAGTGATGATAAAGGATCCTGCAAAGCAAATATGTTCAAAGTTGTCTCTTCTTTTTCTTTTGCTATTACAGTATCTAAAAAATAAGGACTTCTTTCTTATAAATTAATAAAATTTTGAAGAAATTCTGATGTTTTTGAGGTCTGATAAAAATTGTACACTTCATCCCTAGAAGAAATGTTCATGAAAATAATATTTTGCATATAATTTCAGTTATTTTAGGTAGATTTAAAGAATATACAATCACACCATTGTAAGTTCCGGTGCCCTAAGAAAAAATGCATTCATTTATAGTGAAAACATTTATAAAGGGAAATGAACATGGTAAAAAAAAAATGAAAACTGAGAGCCACGTAGCATGACTGAAAGAAGTAGGGATAGTTAAGCTAGGGATTCTTGATTAAAAAAAAAAAAAAAAAATTGCTGTGAGTTGATTCCAACTGATAATGACCCTCTTGGGCAGTGTAGAGCTGCCCCATAGAGTTCCCAAGGCCGTAATCTTTATGGAGGAGCCCTGGTGGCTTGGTGGTTAAGAGCTCGGCTGCTAACTTAAAGATCAGCAGCTCTAATCCACCAGCCACTCATTGGAAACACTGAATTGACTCCATGGCAACAGGTTTGGTTTCTCTGGTATAATCTTTATGGAGGCCGACTGCCACATCTTTCTCTCGCTGGAGCAACTGGTCTTTCGGTTAGTAGCTGAGTGTTTAACCACTGTGCCACTAGAGCTCCTTGGATTCTTGATAGTAGTCTGTATTTATATTAAAGGTTATCATATAGAAGGGGCTTTGTTCTTTTTATGTAAGGATTTATAGGGCAGAAGAAGAATTAGTAGGGGGAAGCTATAAAGGAATATAAAAAGTAATCTTTAACCATCGGAATTGTCCAAAGATGAATGAATTGCCCCAGAATGTAGGTAAGATACATTTGGAGATATTGAAATGTTCCAGCATTATATGGTGTTTAGACTGGGTATTTAAGGCTGGATATTTAGAATCAATGATACCACAACTTATAAATATTAAATTCCCTATTTCCTTAAGTCAAATTCTTACTAATAAGAAAAGGAAAATTTTCGTGAGTAGAATAATGTCTTTCCCTTAGGAACATGAGATTTCAAAATAGCAAGCTGATATTTTAAACTCTTGATTTTTTTGAACAGTGTGTGTTATAAACTGAATTTTGTGCAAGAAAAAATTCATTTGGAGGAAGAACACACCTAGGCTTTGTTCAGGCAAAAACTCTATTTCAGTATAAATTATCTCACTCAAGTAATCTGCTCATTTAATTTTTAATGTAAATGATATCAAAAACTTACACATAATGATATTGAGACCACAGCTGAAATATATCCTTCATTGTATAAAAGTATGACTGTTGATACCTTTAGTTATGTTCCATTCTTGACAAGCCTTTTCTGTTTTTGAAAATTCAGCATTATTTTTTTGCATTTTAAAATTATTTTGTAGGTCATTTTTTTCCATATTTCATTTCACTTGCATTTTCCAGTTTTCATGATCCATTAAGTTAGAACAATCATAAAATGCTAGTTTCAGGAAGCAAGGGACAATCAATGAGTAAAGGATGTAAAAGGGTTTTTTAGTCAGTATGCTGAAAAATTGATCCAGCTGTTCATATCAACTTCCTTGCTGATTTGCAGTTGTGGAGCTGCGACTCAGAAAATTTCTCTGAAAATCTGTAACTTGGATTGTCACCCAGTGGGAAAATGAATGAGTTTCTTAGATAACATTATCTAAAATATTTTCTTAGCACAAAAAAATTAGTCTGCTTAGAGATGCACCAGCAATGAAATAATTATCAGTTCATATGTATTAGAAGAAAGTAGATTTTAGGTTTTCAGCTTTAATTCACATGATAAATCTATTTTTATTCAGGTATTGAAAAATTCAGAAAGTAATACCAAATCTCTAACAAGTTTATGATTTAATCTATATATTAATTAAAATCAGTTAAAATATCAAATTCACTTAATTTTATCGTAGCCCATTTGTTAAGTTCATTTATACAAATGAAACTCTGTAAAATGGAAATCATAGTTTCCTTTTTGTAGATAAAATACAAGCTCATTCATTTTAAATAATTCTTCTAAAATAGTTTCTTCTGTAATGCTTTCTTAAACTCTGATTTGTTATATTGCTCATCCTTTTAGGCTTTTTGGAGGTACCCTTTTCCGCTCTCTATTAGAAACCATATAAATGAATATAAAACCAAAAAAAAAAAAAAAAAAAGAAAGAAACCAAAACCCATTGCCATGGAATTGACAGAGTAGAACTGCCCCACAGGGTTTCCAAGGAGGAGCTGGTGAATTTGAACTGCTGACCTTTTGGTTACCTGCTGAACACTTAACCACTATGCCACCAGGGCTCCATAAATGCATGTAGGAATGATATAAAGATCAGTAAGTATATCCATTTAATGACTACTAAATGTTTTGTTCAGGCTAATAACTCCATTAATTTTACCAAACTCAAGTCAAGCCCAAATGACCTAGTCTGCTTTTCCTGTAGAGACAGAATCTGTTCAACTGAGTAAGAGAAAAATAATAATAATGATAACAACAAAAGTACTGATTTTTTTTCAGGTGAACACTTGAAAGAGGTGAAAGAATCAAGTCATATTTGTTTAGGTCTCTTCACTCAAACTCACCAATTAGGAAGGTAATTACTCCTCACTTAGTGAGAAACAAGGAGTTCCTGAATGGTACAAATTGACGTGCTCAGCTGCTAACCAAAACATTGGTGATTGGGGCCCACCCAGAGGCACCTTGGAAGAAAGGCCTGGCAACTCTACTTCCCCCAAATAAGCCAATGAAAACCCCGTGGAGCACAATTCTACTATGATGCACATAAGGTCACCATAAGTTGGAGCTGACTCGACAGCAGCTGGTACATATGGAAGGGAGAGACAGATGCCAAGTTGAAGACAGATGTTACATACACCCAAAAGGATGAAGTTACTATTTATAAGCCAACGACAACACATAGGAATAAAGTGGCTTCATTTTCTTTAACATTTATCCCTTTTGGGCGCCCCATCACTTTTTCAGATATGGCTTTATTGTGCAACACATTTTCAGCCTATAGCAACATTATTATCATCTAAAGGGAAAAAATAAAGTATACTCTGAAGTGGAAGAAAATAAACATTTTTTTAAATGCCAAAGATATATAAGAAATTATCGTTACTTAAATAAATGTAGTTAACCCAGAGGAAACACATATGACATACATGTTAGAAGGATGTGATATTTGTATTATTGGTATCATTATGTCTGTCACATCAAGTTTTGAACACATCTCTAGATTTACCATTCATCATTTAAATCAATTCCCCTTTGTTAATTTCTAAAACAAGCTGTGAAGAAAATATGAGGGTATAATAATAAAATACCCATTTAATTTGTTATGAAAAAGTTGAATCCTACCTCATAGCTATATCTCTATAATTTAAGAAAAAGGATATACCAAAAACTCCTTTAAAAAGACTCCTCAGTTTCTTACCTATTCATTTGCTTAAATTTCAAAGTGCAAAACAATATTTTAATTAACCACTCATTTATTTATCCAAAATTGAATGGGTGTCTTCTCTATATGGAGTTCAAACGATACACTAGCTATACAACAAAATTAATATGATTTTCTTTCTTCCCGAGCAGAGCTGATTTTCAAGTGGGGGAGTATTTTTATGTCGGAAGGAGATAAAATTAATGATGCTCAGAGATACAATAGAGAGGTGATCGAACAGCTGTGCAAACACTAGGTCAGCAGCTAAGAGACAGTCTAGGAATTTCAGAAACTATGTCACAGAAAGGCAATATTGTAAGTATACTTTTAAAATGAGTGAAATGTATGTGATTTTCCACAAAGAAATCAAAGAATCCAACCAAAGAAAGTATTTTCAGCAAAAAGAACTGGAGTAATGGGATATTATTAAGGAAAAACATGAACCTTGACCCTTACCTCAAAACTAAACATAAAAATCATTCATAAAAAATTAATAACCTAAATATAAAGCTGAACTATAAAGATATTAGATGAAAACATAAGACAGTATCTTTGTAACTTGGGGATAGGCAAAATTTTCATAGAATACAGGAAGCAATAATCACAAAAAAAAATTAATTAGGCTTCACTAAGTTAAAAACATCTAAAGAACACTAAAAAAAGTAATGAGGTGAGATATAGACTAGAGGAAAATGTTCACAAAATATGCACCTGACAAAGAACTGGTATGAAAGCTATATAAGGAAACCTGCAACTGAATAATAAAATGATGAACAACCTAATAAAAAAAAAAAGGCAGAAGATTTGGACAGATACTTTATAAAAGAAGATATATGAATGGCCAAGAAATAAATGAAAATGTGTTTGACAATATTAGTAACCAGGAAACTGCTTATTAAAACCAAAATGAGATGCCCTAGCCTCACTAATACCAAATGTTGGCAAGAATACAAAAATAGAAGCTATTAGAACTCTTATACATTGGTATTGAGAGTGTAAAATGGTACAACAATTTAAGGAAAAGTTCTGGCAGTTTCTTGTGCATTCGTGTATGTCTGGTCTATGATCTTTTATTACCATGCCTATGTATTTACCCAAGAGGGAGAAAAATATGTTCACAAAAAGACTAACACACAAATCCATGGCAGTTTTATTCCTATTAGACAAAAAACTCAAAACAAGCTAAGTGTCTATGAATAGGAGCATTGGTAAAGAAATTGTGGTATATATATAAAAAAGAATACCACTCAGTGATAAGAAATAAACTGCTCTAAACCAGACAACATAAAAACATTATGCTAAGTGAAAGAAACCTAAGTGAACATTATGCTAAGTAAAAGACATTATGCTAAGTGAAAGAAACCCATGCTAAATGAAGGAAACCCTGGCGGCACAGTGGTTAAGTGCTACAGCTGCCAACCAAAGGGTTGGCAGTTCAAATCTGCCAGGCGCTCCTTGGAAACGCTATGGGGCAGTTCTACTCTGGCCTATGGGGTCGCTATGAGTCGGAATCGACTTGATGGCATTGGGTTTTTGGGTTTAAGTGAAAGAAGCCTTACACAAAAGAGTATATATTTTATGACTTCATTTATATGAAGCTCTAGAGCAAGCAAAACTAACCCATGGTTTAAAAATAAATAAATAATCGAAGCAACATTTGTCTCCATAAAATGGGGAAGGAACTGATTGAACGGGCATGGGAGAACAGTCTAATCTGATGGTAATATTCTGTATTTTTACATGGGATTGAATTTTTTGAGCTCAGAGAATGTTCACTTAATGAGCATGAATTTAATGGTAGGTAAATTTTACCCCCAAAGAAAAGAATTATAAACACATGGTAATAACACAAATTAATGATATGCACATTGATGTGTTTAGCAGAAAATAAACCTTTGTCTGGCCTCTCTGGGTCCAGCAGTTAAAGTGATTGGTTAAAAACCAAAAGGTTGGAAATTCAAGTCCACCCAGAGGCACCCGGGAAAGAAGGCCTGGAGATCCACTTCTAAAAAATAAGCCACTAAAAACTTTATGGAGCACAGTTCCACTCTCACAGCCATGAGTTTACCATGAGTCAAAATTGACTTGACGGCAGTTTTCTGTCTGCAATTTACTTGCTGTGTATCAAAAATACAATGGATTGGGAGATGGATAGATACACAAATATGAAATATTAGTGACAGAATCTGGATGCTAAGCTTATGGAGGTTCACTATAAAAGTCTTTCAACTTTTCATTATCTTTGAAAAAATTTATAATAAAATGTTGGAAAAATACAAAACAAAGTATAAAACAAAAAGCAAGTTTAAATTCATTCTGGAAGTTTATCATTCCAGGAAGAACGACAAAAAATAATGAGGATGTTTGAGAAGAAATGTCCTGTCCTTAAGCTATCTCTTTCAAAATTTTAAAAGAACAAAACATTGCCCAATCCTGCGCCATCTCACTTGGAGTCTATTATTGCAGCTACCGTGTTAATCCATCTCATTGACGGTCTTCCTCTTTTTCTCCGACCCTCTACTCAAGCAAACATGATGTTCTTCTCCAGGTACTGGGCCCTCCTGAAAACATGCCCAAAGTATGTGAGATGACATCTCACTTATGATTGCTGCATAGATTTCCATCAAATATATGTACATTTTATTTTTATATCTTCTAACACTGTTTTTCTTTTTTTTTAGTAATGGGTTAATATTTGTATCTAGCTCCTTGTTAATACAACATTTCAGTGAGTACCTTAAATATGACTCCTTGTGGATTTCTGCCAGAGGTTTACTGGGCTAAATACTTTCAAATAGGGTTGCTAGTATACAGGGTATAGAGATACTTAATTTTGATAAGTATTTCCAATTCACTCTCCTGCACCTGCTTATGCTGTCATCAGTGCTTGAAATCATCTGACTTTCTAATGTTTTCAGTTTGATGGGTATGCAATACTACCTCATTGTATTTCAGGACAGCTTGAGAAGACAAAGTAAAGTATTACAGTGACATGTGCAAAGAGCTGGAGATAGAAAACTAAAAGGGAAGAACAAGCTCAACATTTCTCAAACTGAAAGAACTGAAGAAAAAATTCAAGCCTCAAGTTGCAAAAGTGAAGGATTCTACGGCGAAAATACTAAATGACACAGGAATCATCAAAAGAAGATGGAAGGAATACACAGAGTCATTAGACCAAAGGGAATTGGTCGATGTTCAACCATTTCAAGAGGTAGCATATGACCAGGAACTGATGGTACTGAAGGAAGAAGTCCAAGCTGCACTGAAGGCATTGGTAAAAAACAAGGCTCTAGGGATTGACAGAATTCCAACTGAGAAGTTTCCACGAAAAGATGCAGCACTGGAAGCATTTGTTGGTCTATGCCAGAAATTTGGAAGACCTGGCCAAACAAGTGGAAGAGATCCATATTTATGCCTATTCCCAAGAAAGGTGATCCAACCGAATGCAGAAATTATTGAACAATATCATTAATATCACACACAAATAAAATTTTGAGATCATCCAAAAGCAGCTGCAGTGTATATCGACAGGGAACTGCCAGAAATTCAAGCTGATTCAGAAGAGGACGTGGAACCAGGGATATCATCGCTGATGTCAGATGAATCCTGGCTGAAAGCGGAGAATACCAGAAAGGTGTTCATCTGTATTTTATTGACTATGCATAAGGCATTTGACTGTGTGGATTGTAACATATTATGGACAATATTGTAAAGAATGGGAATTCCAGAATACTTAATTGTGCTCATGAGGAACCTGTACATACATCAAGAGACAGCTGTTCGGATAGAAAAAGGGGATACTGCATGGTTTAAAGTCAGGAAAAGTGCACAGGGTTGTATCCTGTTACCACACCTATTCAATCTGTAAGCTGAGCAAATAATCCAAGATGCTGGACTCCTTGAAGAAGAAAGGGGCATCAGGATTGGAATAAGATGCATTAACAACCTGCATTATGCAGATGCTACAACCTTGTTTGCTGAAAGTGAAGAGGACTTAAAATACTTACTGATGAAGATCAAAGACCACAGCCTTCAGTATGGATTGAACCACAACATAAAGAAAACAAAAATCTTCACAACTGGACCAATAAGCAACATGATGATAAGCAGAAAAAAGATTGAAGTTGTCAAGGATTTCATTTTACTTGGATCCACAATCCACATACATGGAAGCGGCAGTCAGTAAATCAAAAGACTCTTTGCATTGGGTAAATATGATGCAAAACACCTCTTTAAAGTGTTGAAGAGCAGAAATGTCACCTTGAAGACTAATGTGCACCTGACCCAAGCCATGGTGTTTTCAATTGCCTCATATGCATGCAAAAGCTGGGCAATGATTAAGGAAGACCAAAGAAGAGTTGATGCCTTTGAATTGTGGTGTTGGTGAAGAATATGAATATACCATGGACTGCCAAAAGAACGAAAAAATCTGTCTCGAATAACTACAGCTAGAATGCTCTTTAGAAGCAAGAATAGTGACTGTGTCTCACATACTTTGGATATTTTATCGGGAAGGATCAGTCCGTGAAGAAGGACTTTATGCTTGGTAGAGAAGAGGGTCAATGAAAAAGAGGAAGACCCTCAACAAGATGGATTGACACTGTGGCTGCAAATATGGGCTCTAGCAAAACCATGATTGTGAGGATGGTGCAGGACGAGGCAGTGTCCACTTCTGTTGTACATAGGGTCACTATGAGTTGACACTAACTCAATGGCACATAATAACACAAGGAAGACCAATTAATACTATTATTCAAATTATTGCATATGCATTAGCATTAATATAATAAAAACTATCAGATGATGGTTGATTTATGTCTGAAGTCATAGGAAAGGAAGGAAAAATTCACTAGAAAGAGAAATTTTTATTTTCTGGAGTGGAAGAGGGCCAAGAATAACAGAAAGCATAAAGTACCATTTTGATAGAGGTTAAATAGCTCACAATTAAATGCAGATTGTGTATCAGGCATCATGTTGAGATCTTGGCAGTAGACTGACTATATTAGTTTCCTGTGGTTGCTGTAACAAATTATCACAAACTATGGTTTCAAACAAGAGGAAATTTTTTTTTTTTCTCACAATGCTGTAGCTCAGAAGTCCACACACACACACAAAAAAAACTATTAGAATACCTTTACTCCCTATGGAGGCTCCAGAAAATCTTTTGTTTGCTTCTCTCAGCTTCTGGCAACTGTCCTCATTCTTCGATTTGTGGCCACATCTCTTCAAACTCTGCCTCCATATCAAGCAACTGACATGGCCAGATCTCAAGACCAAACTCTCTCTCTCCAATCAATCTTTGAGCTCTTGCTGTTGTAAAGGTGTTTGCATTCTACTTGTTAAAGTGAACTGATTTTATCTGTATTAGTTACTTATTGCTGTTCTAACAAATTACCACAAACTTAGCAGTTTAAACAACACAAATTTATTATCTTACAGTTCTGGAGATCAAATTCAACCTGGGTCTCACTGGGTTAAAATTATTTTCCTCTACTACCTCCTGATCTGTGTACAGGTTCCTAATGAGCATAATTAAGTGTTCTGGAATTCCTATTCTTTGCAATGTTATCCGTAATTTGTTATGATCCACACAGCCTAATGCCTTTACAAAGTCAATAAAACACAGGTAAATATCTTTCTGGTATTCTCTGCTTTCAGCCAGGATCCATCTGACATCAACGATGATATCCTGGTTCCACATCTTCTTCTGAATCCGGCTTGAATATCTGGCAGTTCCCTGTTGATATTCTGCTGCAGCCCCTTTTCAATGATTTTCAGCAAAATTTTACGTGTGTGTGATATTAATGACATTGTCTGATAATTTCCACATTCTGTTGCATCACCTTTCTCTGGAATAGGCATAAATATTGATCTCTTCCAATTACTTGGCCCGGTAGCTGTCTTCCAAATTTCTCAGCATAGAGGAGTGAATGCTTCCAGAGATGCATCTGTTTGTTGAAATATCTCAATTATAGGTAATTATAGCAGGAGGTTTTCCATGACAGGTAATATAAAGTGTAGGAAAAACAGAACAAGCATTCGAGGAAAAATTGCAGAATCAAGGAAAGTATTAAGGAACTAGGCATCATCCTTCTATTTTGGAAAAATCATAGAGGAATCTTCAATGTGGGTTTTTAACTGTGAGAGCAATCCACACAACTAAGGACATATTGGATATACGAGAAATTATGTTCAAAAGGAACCAAAATATGTGATTATTTCAGCCATTTACTGTTGGAAAGTTTCAAAGTACATTGATATAACAAGTGAGGAAGCCACATCTGAGACTAAGGACTGGTCACGAGAGCATGGACGTCAGGAAAACAAAGAATTAACTATGAGAGGCCTGTAGTGTAACTCCTGCCTCTGCAGATAGGAATACAAATTAGGTGACTTTCTTAATTATTTATTGCTGCTATAACAGAAATACCACAAACGGTTGGTATTAACAAAGAGAAATTTATTCTCTCAGAGCCTAGGAGGCTAAAAGTCCAAATTCACAATGCCAGGTCCAGGGGAAGGCTTTCTTTCTCTGTCTGCTTTGGGGAAGATCCTTGTCATTATTCTTCCCTTGGTCTAGGAGTTTCTCAGCACAGAGACCTCAGGTGCAAATGACATGCTCTGACTCTAGCATTTCTTTCCTTGTAACATGAAGTATCTCCCCTCCCTCAGCCTCCCTTTTTTTTTTCTTTTTCCTTTTCCAGCCAACTTGACACACATTTGGTGAGGGAACACAATTCAATCCATAACATTCCACCCTTGTCCCCCAATAATTCATGTCTTTGCCACATGCAAAACACATTAACCCCATCATATCATCCCAAAAGTCTTAAATCAACTCCAAGTCCAAAATCTCATCTTCTGCAAAATTCCTCTTCATCTGTAAAATCTAGAATACAAGTTATCTGCCTCCAAAGTACAATGGTGAAACATTCACAGGCTAGACGTTTCCATTACAAATGGGCAAAATTGAAGGGAAAGAAGGGATAAGAGGCACCAAGCAAGTCAGCAAAAGGCATTACATTAGTTCTCAAAGCTTGAAAATAGTCCTCTGTTCTCTGAGACCATTTAGGCAACGGCTCTGCCATCCGGACTCTGAGCATTGGCCCCACACTCTAGATTCTGGGTGGAGGCCCCTGGGCTCCACCTTCCAGGCCCACTGGAATGGCAACTCTGCTCCCTCACATTTGAGTGGCCTCATTTTCCTAGTCCATCTGAGGGCAACCCTACCTCCTTGGCCTTATCAGGCCTCATTCTTCTCCCCCTTGGGCATGGAAGCCCCACCGCCTCTGCTTTGGGCAGCAGATCTAGTGCCATCCCACTGGCACTCCACATTCCAGAACTGAGCTAGTGAAAAACTGACTCTTTGAAACCTAGGAGGCTGTGGCCCCACTCTTTGAAATCCAGGGGACATGGCTCCACCCTTTGAGACTTCAGAGGTCATGGCTCTACCCTTTGAGACTGAGGCAGCTCTAATTCCTGTGTTTCTTGTCTCTTCAGCTTCCGCTTCCTGGTTCCTTTTCCTCTCAGCCCCTTGGACCTCTTGGGCCTGCCCAGCATCTGCCCTAGTCGGGCAAGTATTGCAAAGCTCTTTAGGTGTACCTGTACGGTCCTGGAGGCACCCCACGCTGCCAGTAAACCTCGTCAGGAAGGCACTCAGCATTCTCACTCTGTGGGTCTGCTCCTGCACCATCTCTCACCAGTCTCCTAGTTCTGCTGCTGTCATTTCTCTGCTGCTTGTTTCTTTCCATCTAAGCTGTCTCCAGTGTTACAGCTCTCCTAACTTCTTTCTGTGCTCTTGCTAGAATTGTCTTTGATGTTCATAATTCCAACAGTTTGTTCAAGGTAATATAGGATTTTACTATTAGGCACTTTAAATCTCTCCCAGCCTCTATCCATTACTCAATTCCAAAAATGCTTTCATACTGTGGGTATCTGTTAGAGTAGCACCCCACTGTACTGGTCATAACAGAAATACCACAAGTGGATGGTTTTAACAAACAGAAATTTAGTTTCTGACTGTCTAGGAGTTTAGAAGTCTGAATTCAGGGGTACAGCTCTAGGGGAAGGCATTCTCTGTTAGCTCTGGGGGAGGGTCCTTGTCATCAATCTTTCCCTGGTCTAGGGGTTTCTCAGTACAAGGACCCTGGGTCCAATGGATGGCTCTGCTCCTGGTGCTTTTTTCTTGGTGGCATAAGTTCCCTCTCCCTTCTTTTTTTTCCCTTTTTGTAGCCAAGCTGACACACATTTTGGGGGGACACAATTCAATCCATAACAGTGACTAAAACACAAAATAGACTGATATACTATGAAAGAATAAGAAGAACTAGAGGTAAAGGAAATAAATTGAATTATTAAAAAAACAGAAAAAATTAAGACTCTAAATTGATTCTCACTTATTAGGAAATGGAAATAAGACAGAAGACCCAGGCACAAGTGATCAGGAATAAAAAGGGACGTCTATGAGTTTTGACATGCGGCAATTTATTATTCCCCCAACAATACCCAGGATTATTGGATCTAGAATGGGCAGGGCTGAGAGCATAGAAGTCATGGTTAGAGGAAACAATGCATAAAAACATTTTATCATTGTTTGTGCTTTTTTTTTTCTGTATACAGAAAAATAATTGAGATTTATCAAATGATTAACATGAAGCAGACAAAACTTAAATTTCCTTTGCGTATGGCTATCAATTAGGTTAGAATGAAAGGAAAATAATCATAATGAGCTCTTGGCATAGAATCTAGATTACTCTGAGAGGAAATATTATTATAGGCATCAAAATGGATATATTCATCCAGCATGTAAAAGACATTGACCAGATACCATTTCTGATAAATTGGCCATTTTACATCATTAAAAAATTTTTGTAAATTAAAGGAAATGGTGAAATATTTAAAATTATCCTATGAAAGGAGACTATAATGAGATTTGGCAGGCAGAAACTTGAGGATTACCAATTAGATTTCTTATTTCAGAAATTGACAAGTTAGTTTATGCTGTTCAGTGGCTCTGTGAGACTGTAAGTTCCTTGAGGCCACGCTAATTAATCTTTGTTGCACCAATATCATTGAGCACAATCTTTTGTGAATAGTATTTAACGAACACACTGGTTGACTGAATAAATATTGAACCTTGCTTGGATCATTTATGTTTTCTCTGCAATAGGCCTAAAGTTGTGAGAGAAAAATACTGCAGAAAGAGAAATGAAGACAGGAAGGTAGTAAAAATGTAGCTAGGTTACAATATGGCTAAAGTTTGAGAAAAAGTATTATCACTTAATATCAAAATTGATCTTTCTATAGCAAAGGTGTCTTATTAAGTGAAACAAGGTTTTAAGAAGATGCTTTTCTTTCTGAATTTTGACTGTAGTGTGAGGACAAGAGCTGTGGCATTCCAAAGTAAGACCAATCGGCAGAAAATTCAAAGTAAGTTTCAGAAAATTTAAACCTCTTTTTCAAAGCAAAGACAGAAAAGTAGCTAAATTATCTTTGAAGACAATATTTGAGAAGAATTTCTTTGGAGAGAACGATTTGTAGTTTGCTATGAATCTCAAACCCCAGTGGGAAAGGAAAGGATTTGTTTCCAGTTTATCTCAAGGCAAGGGAGAGGGTAATAGAGAAGACTACCGTGTAAGGGCTTAGGGTAACAGTTCTCAAACTAAACATAGCATGAGAAGACACAGAGAGCTAGTGTCTAAGTTAATGTCTGAGAAACTTAAAAGACAAGATGTGTCTGAGGCAGTCTATGACAGCTAAATTTGAAGACTTACTATATTATGAGGATTACCTATGCTCAGAAAGTATGTCTGAGTAAAGGATGTATGAATATTCCTTATCTCACAGGGCCACCCAGCTGGGGGAAGGATTCTCATCAGAAGAAAGCTAAAAGGAGATTTCCATACAGGGAGTGGGGAGCTATGAAAAGAGTATCTTATGACCAGCCGTTAGAGAAATTTAGTCATTCCAGTGAGAATGAGAGACATGTACAAGGGGGCTGGGACACTGCACAAGTAGGGGGTGCACAGGTGTGTCGTTGTCCTCCAACCATCCATAGAAATTCCTTTGCAATTGGATATCTTCCAAGTTCAAAGCACAGTGATTACAGATTGTTAAAATGGTATCAGTCTAGCAAACATTCCTTCATTTCTTTTTCTTTTTTTCCTTTTGGTTTCTAATACTTCAACCTTGGAGGTTCGAGAAACTGAAGTTAACTAGCTGCAATAGAATAAATAAAAACAGAAGGCAGGAAAATAAAGCAAAAGCCTAAAACACACTCTTCTGCCTAGAAGCTGGCGTGGAAGAACAGGGAAGAGGCTTCAAGGATAAATCAATTTCAGAGTTTCGATTATTATAAAGGAGCTAACATTCTATTTATTAAACTGAATTTTATTTTATCCTTTGGTGGTGCAACAGTTAAGTGCTCAGCTGCTAACTGAAAAGTTGACAGTTGGAACCCATCCAGCAGCTACGCAGGATAAAGACCTGATGATTTGCTCCCTTCAAGATTACGACCTAGAAAACCCTACGGGTCAGCTCTACTGCACAACACATGAGTGAGTTGAAATCGACTCAGTGGCACCCAACAATAACGTTAGTTTTCTATTGCTGCCTTAATTGACCACAAATTTAGTGGATTAAAACAACAGTAATTTATTATCTTACAGTTCCGTAGATCAAAAGTTTAACAGGAATCTCACTGGGCTGAAATCAAAGTGTCGTGAGGGCTGTTTTTCTTCTAGAGTCTAGGGAAGAATCTGTTTCCTTCCCCTTTCCAGATTCTAGAGGTAACATGCCTTCCTTGGCTCCTGGCTCCTCTTCTCAATTTTCAAGTCAGCAATGTTCCACCTCTCTATTTCTTTTTGTGTAGCCACATTTCCCTCTGAGCACAGCCAGGAAACGTTTTCTACATTTAAAGATCCGTGTGATCATATTGGGGTCTAGGTAATCCATGATAATCTCCCATCTGTATGTCCTTAATTTAATTGCATTTGCAATGTCCTTCTCACCAGGCAAGGTAATATATTAACAGGTTGTGGGAACAGAATAAGGGTATTTGGGGAGGGGGAAGACTTGCATTCTGCCTATCATATCATTTAAGAGCGAGAGAAGCCTTGGGATAAATTTGTCCCTGAGTGAATTGAAAAGGAGAATGTGAGACAAAATTAAGCGGAATTATAAATACATGCCATAAATACAGTTTTGGCAATATATATGACACATTTCAAAGTTTTGTTAAAAAAATCCATGTATTTGTATTAGCATTCATTTTACATATTCTTTTACTTTATAGCAGGACTGGAAGAGTGCTCATGGATTCTGAGGAACTTAGGATAGGAAGCCAAGAAGCTTCTGGAATCCTGAAATCAAAGAGCATCTACAAACCTGTCAGTTAACAGAATATCCGGGGTTGTTGGCTAAGGAAGAGAGCCTACAGAGAATATAAAGAAAAAACAATCAAGTGCTAAAGGAAGATACTAGAAGCAGAAATATGTGGCAAGGGGTAAAAGCTTCAGGAAGATGAAAGCTTCAGGAAGCAACAAACTGATCATAGCAACAAACTGGGGGCTGCGCTAGGAAGAAATGTGGTACAGAACATATTATCCCTGAACGGCTTCTAAGGGGTCTCCAAGTGGCACTGCTATGGGTACACCCACCTATTTTTTGCCTTTATATATGTATAAGTCCCGGCAGAAGGGTATATGAGGAAGCCTTAGCTCGACTCTCATACATTTCATAATATTAAAGATACATACGCCTAGTAGATGCCATCCAACCAACAAACCAGGTATGTCACTAGGGGTAAGTGAAGGATTTGTGCAAATCATCCTAAAGCTCTGTATGCTAAGTACTCTAAATGTAATTCACATTATAAAATGAGACATTTGTTTATTATGGTATTTGTTTTATGTAATTGTGACCTTTGCTCTTAGAACAAAGACAGCACGTGACCCTTAATTGACTTTCAGTTTCTAAGAAAAGATCTAACTTACCTTCCTAAATTCCTAAAAATAAGACCAGCAAAAGAAGCAAGAGCTGCTTATATCTATATGTTCATGGCTTCCTATTTTAGCACCATCACATGCTCAAATTCAGTGGCCCATGACATGAAGAATATTTCCCCTATTCCTTTCTCAAAACAAACAACAGTCAAAAATCAATGGTTTCTCACTATTTTTGTGCACTGACATTGGCTAATTATTAACTCTGCAGGAAAAATTAAATTTTAATTTTAATGTCATTGTAGAACACCAGGAGCTATCTCGGCATGCTAAGGTGTCATAAAGGTTTAAGTTGTTTTTTTTAAGTTGGCCACCTGTTCAAAACGTCAAAAATTTACACAGTGTCTTCAGCCTCACGTGTGTCCATTCTTTATATGTATATATTTTATAATAGTCACTATATTATACAGGAAGCCCTGGTGGTGCAGTGGTTAAGAGTTACAGAGAGCTATAGCTGTGAGACACAAGGTTGGCAGTTCAAATCCACCACTTGCTCCTTGGAAACCCTATGGAGCAGTTCTACTCTGTCCCATACGGTCACTATGAGTCAGAATCGACTTGACGACAACGGGCTATATTAACACAGTTTGAAACAGTTCCTCTTAGGTCTGTAGAATACATGGTTTAAACCACAAGTGTTATTCAAATATACTTAATATTTTTCAAGTTGTATCAAATTATACCATCTGGAAGAAAGTATACTAAAAGTAGAATAGTCTAATGTGAAAATGCTTAGTAAACTCTGAGCTGTTACTAACATTTAACATATAAAACAACAGTGGACAGAACGTGGCATCAATTAACCACATGCCTTATAAGAAACTTTTGACAAGATATTCCAAGAATTTCCTTTGGTGGTCTCCATAGGCTGTCAGTTTGAATCCACCAGCAGCTCCTTGGAAACTCTATGGGCCAGTTCTGCTTTGTCCTAGATGGTCGCTATGAGTCAGAACCAATTCAGAGGCAATGGGTTATCCATCTGAAAATTTACACATTCGACAGTTAATGCGTTTCAGTCAAGGACTTGTTGTTGTTTCTTACCTTTCATGTAAAAATACACAGTGTGTAGATATAATTTTTATAAAAAATAATCATATTAACCCTCTGAATCCTCTGTTAAGTCAAATGTGGGTTTTTTGTTGTTGGTGGTGGTGGTAGTTTTAATTTTTTTTTTTTTTTTTAAGATGTCTTGTCTTTAATTTAAACCAGGGAAAGAGATTATATAGCTGCAAACATCATTTTTATAAATAAATTTATTTAGATGTAGAAAAACATATGATTGCAAATTGGCCTCTAGTTCAGATATATGCCTTTCTTATGAGACACTGTTTTAATGTTTAATGTGTTTAAAAATTTACTTATGTGAACCGTTGAGAGAGGTCCCATGTAATAATATCAAGAAGATAGAAGACAAATCTTTTCCTGTCAAGTAGCTTATAATTCAGCGGATGTAGCATCTTCACAGATATAAGAAATTATTCAGCAATGTTTGTTTTGAGAACAGAAATTCTCCCCCAGAAAGTGCCATTTTATAGAAAGTTAGCCATATTAAGACATCTTGATATCTTAAGATATCAATAATCAATAATCTTGATCTTTGATGATTTGACTGAACAGTCTCCGGGCATTGAGGGAAGGTCAACAGAAGGATAAAGGTTTTGTGTTAGATTCAACCATTAATTAATTATTAAATTCAGCAAATATTTATTAAAGGTCTCCCATGTACAAAGTAATTTTGTTCATGCTGGAGATGTGACTGTGACCAACACAGATGTAGACTTTGCCCTTACTGAATTTAGAGTAAAAAGCTGCCATAAATGGAGTGACAGGAAAAGTAGAAGTGGCTATGGGAGAATTTAAAACTAGTTGCCAGTTGCTGTTTAGATGGTTTCAATTCATGGCAAACCTACATGTATCACAGTAGAACTGTGCTGCATAGAGTTTTCAGTGGTGGATTTTCCAGAAATAGATTGCTGAGCTTTTCTTCCAAGAGGACCCTGGGTGAACTCAAATCTCCAACATTTTGTTTGGCAGCCAAAGGCATTAACTGCACTACCCTAATAGCAAAAAAAAAAAAAAAAAAAATCAATTGCTGTTGAGTCAGTTCCTACTCACGGCAACCTCGTGTATTTCAGAGTAGAACTGCACTCCATAGGGTTTTCAATGGCTGTGATCTTTCAGATGTAGATCGCCAAACCTTCTTCCCAGTTGCCTCTTGGTGAATTCAAACAGCCACTCTTTCACTTAGTAGCCGAGAGTGGTCTGCACCAACCTAAGAAGGGTAAATTCCCAAGTCAGATAGTAAAGAAAACATTTTAAGAAATAGTAATGATAATATAAAATTATAATTTTAATAAAGATAATAATAGCAAAAATCTGTTAAGTGCATACTCTGTATCAAATACTTTTGTATGTATGTGCTCTTTAGGTATTAATTCATTTAATTCTCATAACATTTTAAGGCAGGCGTTGGTAACATTATGATTTCTCTGATAATAGAATCAAGGGACATCAAGGTTAAGTCAATTGCCTAAAATCATGTGGCAAGCAAGTGGCATAGCTAGATCTCAAATCCAATCTCTCTCTCTCCAGAGCCCTGCCATATAATTCTGTAGAGACTTTCCCAATTGGAAGAATGTTATGTACAATGGATCACATTCAAATTTTTGTATTAGGATAGGAGAGGGACATATTTCGTGATGCCACATTTTAAATTTTAGGGTATACCTGGGATTCATTTCCATTATTTTTTGCCTGTTCACTTCTATACATATATATATATAAAATATATATACACACATACATATTTCTACACACATATATATAATGAACATATGTGTGTGTATGTTTGTATATACTTTTATATGTTCATAATAAAAATGCCTTCTAATTTTGTATTTATCATACATTCAATTTTTTTGTAATTTTATATTTTATATGATATTCAGTAAGTAGATATACCTTAGTTTTAATAGCCATTTTACTGTAAATTGACAATAAAATTGTTTCTAATTTAAATTATTTTAATTCCACATCTTTTTTTTTAATGGTATTACTGAATTTCAGGTTATTCGCTAAGGCTTGAATTAAAATGGTAATTACTGGGTCATATTTGGCTAATTTTTTTTTTTTAAGTTTTGTAACAATCTAGTCTCCCATCCAAAGTGTATGGCAGTACCTTTCCTTGAATATTTTGTTTTTAACTATTATAAATATCTTTACTTATTTGTTAATTCAATAGGCAGAGTGTTATATATATATTTAGTTTCGCTTCTTCTATACTGGTAAGTTGGAACATTTTTATATTTGTGATTTTATCAATTTGTATTTCCTTTTCTGTGCAGTCACTATTCTTGTTCCATTTTTAAATGAAGGCCATTTACTGAGCATCTAGTATGTGCTAGGCACTGCAGATACAACACCATTGTCTCTCTCTGTGGAAGAGAGGTTGGCCGGGGACAAAAGTCCATCACAGTAGAGTGAGTGAGTACTGTGAGAGAAGAAGGAGAGACATCGATCTCAGCCTGTTAGAGATGCCCAGAGGAGGTAGTTTTTAAAATTGTTGCAGAAGACATTGGACTTAGTCATAACATGAGTATGTATTTGCATTCAATTTAATGGGTAACATGTTTAAAGTTCCAGAAGAGAAGGAGCAGGGATATATTGTTTCCATCTAATTGTGTTTTGCTGAAACACAGCATGTAGGGTAATGAGCTATGAAGCATGGGAATTGAGAGGTTAGCAGAGACCCTATAATGAAAATCTATGCAGACAGCTCTATAGCGGACAGGTGCTTGTCTTATAAACTTTTAACATACTTGGATTTTAAATGTCATAACTGTTTCAGACACTTTCCCATTGTGTTTTCTTTTGTTTATAATATTTTGGTCATACACAAAAGTTTTTCCCTGTAATCAGATCTGTCCACCTATCATCTATCGTCTCTTACATTTTTCTAAATTAGTGCAATACAATTTTAAATAGAAACTAAATGAGGCCATCCTGTACCTACACTTATTTACTTCTGAATTAATTCATCATATTTTGAAAGAAATACGAGTTTAAAGACAGCTACATATTTGATGGAATAGAACACTTTTTTTTTTTTTAGTAATTATATGTGACCATATCTAGAATGCTAATTTCAAGAAATATCCATTGTTCCCAGCAGTATCTCATGAATATTCCATAAGCTATTGGAAAAGCAATTTTCCAAGACTTCACAGGTGGTTTGGAAAGCCCATATAAATGGAAAGTTCTGTGTATTAAAATCATAGCTCTGTTAGCGTTACAGCCAGCCTCTTCACAAGTTGAACAAGCTGCATTACGTGGGAGTCTGGAGGGTTTCCACAGCATAGGGCCATTTAAAGCTGTTTAAGCTGCCCGATTCTCATTATAGTAAATGTACCTCACTGCACAATACTTCCAGAAGATTAAAGTTGTCTTTGACACAAAAAGCATGCAAAGTAATTGATAGGTCATTTCAGACAATCACTGCTTATATTATTTACTTCTAGAGATTATTATAAAACTTGCCAAGGAACTTTGAAAAATACGTTGGTATTTCTACATCTAAATAGTATCAAGTACAAAAACAGCAAAAATACAGATACAATATTTCAAGTGAAAAAAATTTGTCCTATAAAAATTTCTATACTTTCATTTTCTTCAGCAGCTCGCTTTTACTTATTGTTTTACACTTATTAGTAGCATTTAGTGACATTAAGTTTGAAAGGGTTGAGAATTTAATGATTTATGACTATCCTCATTTTTAAGACTTTTCTAAGACCAAAAACAAACTATACCCATTGCCATCGAGTTGATTCTGACTCATAGTGACACTACAGGACAGAGTAGAATTGCCCCACAGTGTTTCCAAGGAGGGCCTGGTACATTCAGACTGCTGACCTTCTGGTTAGCAGCCATGGCACTTAACCACTACGCCACCATGATTTCCATTTTTTAAGACAGAAGTAAATGGGAAAGAACATGTATTAACACGACCCTAATAGTAGCTAATGTTTACTGTTACTGTGTTTTGGACCCTCTTTTAAACATTTTACATATATTAGCTCTTTTAATGTCAGGACAACTCCAAAAAGCATATACTATTGGTGTCCTGGTTTATATACAAGAAAATTGACTCATAGAAACATTATGTATCTATTTCAATGTTACCCAGCATCTGAGAGTCAGAGCTGGATATGAATCTAAGCACCTGCTCTTACCTATTATCATACATGGCAGAAACAACATACTAGGTATGCTACACACATAAAGTTATTTATTTCCTGCAACAAAACTGTGAAAGGGCTATTGTTATCCTCATGTGACTAATGAAGCAACTGAGACTTAGAACATTTTAATAACATGGCAAGTTGAATACAGATAATTATTGTACAGCAAGACCCAGTCTGGTCTGATTATAATGGTTTATCCAACCCTTTTGCCCAAACTGCCCTACAGAGAATTTATCACTCCAGGAATCATAGTAATTATGGTATGTACAAAAAATATATTAAAAGGATCATTGAAGTCATTAAATCCTAATTTTACATAATTCTTCCACTACTGACCTCATAAGACTTTTACTTACGACAGTAATAAAGTTAACCTTTGGGCTTTAGCTCTTTGTTGTTTTTTTTTCTTTTAGCATCAGACAGATGAGATAATTAGCAGGGACATATAGCTACACGTGCAAAAAGAAGCAGGTAAAAAAAAGGGCTCGAATAATCCAAAAATGATAATTAAATACATAATTATTTACTCTTACATAAACTATGACCTTCTTGAAGTCAATATGAATTTTGTCCTGTTAAATATGTAGTCAGAGTTAGGTAGGTGCTAACAATTATATGAATACCCAAGCTCTAAGGGTATTTTTCAGCTCTTGGTAGTATATTTCCAATCTGATCTCTGATTACAGAAACATATCAATATCATGGACGCTTCCCATTATTCATCGTACTTTTTACCTACCACCTAAACATAATATTAAATTCATAACATAGTTAATTTATTCTTGAGAAATGTAACTGCATTATATTACTGTCTGAATTTTATTATCTAATACATTATCGTGGTGTCGTTTCATCTTCTACCAAGAAAGCACTATACATAGCTAAAGATCATGCTGAGAGTTACAGCTAAAAGCTCGCAGAGATTTCTTTACCCTCTGTTTAAGAAAAATACTGTCCATCTATATCATTAATTTAGAAAGTAATAGAGATTAGAGAATTCTAAGAATATTGCTCACTTGTAGAAAATTTACCACTGATATAGCGTTAAAGATTTTGAAACTGGTGGCTCTAGTCAAACTCATTGTAACATATCCATCGTTTATACCACAGCCAACTGGTTGATGAGATTAAATTACCTACCAGCCCTACTGAACATTTTAATATGAAGATATGAGCAACAACAACAAAAACCTCTGAAACAAATGATATAGTGAATATGTAAGTTTTAGGGTGTATGTGGATAGATAATTACATCTACAAATATTTTAAGTCTGCATTCCTTAAAAATGCACGTATTTTCCACTTTGATGAGAGGCATCTGGGGTCTTAAACGCTAGCAAGCAGCCATCTAAGATGCATCAATTGGTCTCAACCCCCCTGGTGCAAAGGAGAATGAAGAACACCAAAGACACAAGGTAAATATGATCCCAAGAGACAGCAAGGACCACATAAACCAAAGACTCCATCAGCCTGAGACTCGAAGAACCGGATGGTGCCTGGCTACCACCACTGACTGCCCTGACAGGGGACACTACAGTGAATCCCTGATGGAGCAGGGGAACAGTGGGATGAAGATCTTCAATTCTCGTAAAAAGGCCAAGCTTAACACTCTGATTGAGACCAGAGGGACCCTGAAGGTCATGGTCCCTGGACTCTTTGATAGCCCAAGATTGGAACCATTCTCAAAACCAACTGTACAGACAGGAATTGGCCTGGACTATAAGATAGACATTGATGCTGGTGAGGTGTGAACTTCGTGGCTCAAGTAGACACATGAGATTATGCAGGTGACTCCTGTCTGATGGTGAAATGAGAAGGAAGAGGGGGACAGGAGCTGGTTGAACGGACATGAGGAATACAGGGTGGAGAGGAGGAATGTGTTGTGTCATTAAGGGGAGAGCAGCTGAGAGTGCACGGTGGGGTGTGTATGGCTTTTTGTATGAGAGACTGACTTGATTTGTAAACTTTCACCTAAAGCACAGTAAATACATTAAAGAAAAAGAAAAAAATGCATTTATTTTAAAACAAAAATATCATCAAATGTTCAATCAGGATTCAAATACCTTCACTTGTCTCCTAAATTGTTTTGACCATTTGTTGGAACCTACAACACTTACATATGTATGCTTCTCAGCTTGCTTAAGTCTATTTTTTGTCCTGAAAATTCATTTGGTGAAGAATCTAGACATCTCTCCTGGACAATTTCTCATATTCTGTATCCTGGTAATAGCTTCCCCATGGTGAGTTCTAACATGATACTCTGTCACTTGTATTTCTTTTAAAATTTATAGTTGAAAAAAAAGCTAAACGCCTTGATCAAATTCATGTTTGATTTTTTTTTTTTTTTTTTTGCCATGACTAATTGATAGGCAGTGGTATGTACTTCCTATGGTACCACACCGAGAGGCGCATAATATCTGGTTGTCTCTCTCGGTGTTAAAATTGATAAGGGATTTTTGTCATCCTAATTCGTCCAATAGTTATAGCCTGTCATCTAAAGGGAATAGTGGTCATTGCTGATCGTTGCTTAGATCCATTATTCCAAGTGTGTTAATCTTTATTCACATATTATCTCAAAGAAAAGAAAAGAATATCCATTCACTATCTAGTTATTCTAAAATACCTTCACCATAGTTATAATCAGATGAAGGTGTGATTCTTTTCTTTATCAACCGGTTTTCAGAACAATGTGGTTGTTCATTGAATCATACAAATGTGACAAATGAGACCTTTTATTTTTAAATGTTTTGACATCATTATTAAGCCATGAATTTTAACCTAAATGATGTGATTTAATCTATCCCGTCTGAAGCTTAAATGCTGCTATCTTTGCCCACTTGTTACCTTTCATATTGGCTCCTGCATAGTTTTTTGTCTCCGATTACTTGTTTGTTTTCTGGTATGAAAGGATGTGAAAAGCTGTGTGTGTTTTTCATGTCCAGACCTGGAATCAGGCATTTTTATGAGTTTTATTTTATTTATGTGAGAAATATGGTTTAGAGATTATGATCTGAGTGCTATGAGTGCTTATTAAAAATAAATAAATAAATAATGCCGTCGAGTCGATTCCGACTCAGCGACCCTATAGACAGAGTACTGTTAGTTAAATAATTATTTTAGATCTTTTCAGTGAACTGGGCTAGGGCGTATAAGTATGTCACTGTGTATGTGTACAATGAAAAAATGCATCATAAATTCATCTTTATAGACCTAATCTAAATATAGAAATGCAGGGTTTTGATGTATTTTTTTCATATATATTTTTCTTTTTCTGTATAGACAAGATATTGAGAAGTTGCATTGTTTAAAAATAATTTTAGGTGTATAGATAAACTATCATTTTGTTACTGTTTTCTAATTTTATTGCAAAGTTGCCAGTGAATGTGTTCATTGTAACATTCTTTTGGATTTGTTGTGAATTATGGTTGGCATTTTGTGAAATGTTTATATGTTGAATCAGTACACATGGTCTACTTTGTTTATTTCCTTATTATACCCCCTTTATTTAAGATTAGATAAAGGATGTAAATAAAGGGAAGCATCCAGAATGAGATAATCCAAAACGAAGAGAGTTTATAATTTTTCTGAATAGTCTTTGTAGGGAGTAATTTACCACTTAAGCATATTAAGATTATTAGAAATTGCTGAGGGCTCTTGTGAAGCTGGTGATTGTCAGTTTGTGTTACACCAATCTGCCATGTGGTGTGACTTCTCCAACCACACTAGTTCACAGATCACAGGATTCATCAAGCTTAGGTGTTGGCCAGATGGCAAGACAAAAATATAGGGAGATTTAAAGTATTAGCAATATTTTTATTAAAATAGTGGATCATGGACTCCAAAACAAATGAGGAACCAAAAGAAAAAAAAAAGATCATTGATGAATTCAGAAAAAGTAGAAAGATCTATGGACTGCTGGTACTAATAATTTTGAAGACTTGTTATGGATTAGATTGTATCCCCTCCAAAATATACATGGTAAATCCTAACACCTATACCTGTGGTTATAATCCCATTTGGGGATGGTTTTTTTGTTATGTTAATGAGATAGGATAGGTCTAGGGTGTGTCTTAAATCAATCTCTTTTGAGATATAAAAGAAATTAAACAAGCAAGAGAAAGAAGCAGATGTGGGGGAAGAGAAATGCCAAGTCTCATGAAGATTGCCCAGGAGTAGAAACTCAGAAAAGACAAGAAAATTCCTCCAGACCCAGCAGAAAGGGAAAAAGTCTTCTGCTAGAGCTAGCATCCTGAATTTGAATTTCTAGCCTCCTAAGGTGTGAGAAAATAAATTTCTGTTTATTAAAGCCACCCATTTGTAGTATTTTTGTTACAGGAGCGCTAGACAACTGTGACAGAATTTGGTACTGGAAAAATGGGGTGCTGCTCTAACAGATAGTTAAAAAGTGGAAGTGGTTTTGGAATTGGGTGGTAGATACAGGCCAGAAGAATTTTTAGGTGCCTAATAGTAAAGCCTAAATTGTCCTGAAGAGACTATTGGTAGAATTATGGACCTCAAATGCAATTCTTGTGAGGGCTCAGAATGAAGTAAGGAGAGCTATAGAAAAAGTCTCTGTTGTTTTAGAGAATACATATGATGCCAATAACAGAATGCTGCTAGAAATGTGGACATTAAGTGTGCTTCCAGTGAGGCTTTAAAGCAAAATGATGAACATGTGACTGGACAAAAGAGGAAGGGCAATGCTTTTTATGAAGTGGCAAAGAACTTATTCGAATATGTTCAAATGTTTGGTGGAAGGCAGAATTTGTAAGTGATAAACTTGGATATATGGCTGAATGAGATTTCTAAGCAAGCTTTTAAAGGTTTCTCCTTTCTGCTTACAGTAAAATGTGAGAGGGAAGAGATGAACTTAAAAATCTACTGTGCAAATTGAAAACAGAACTAAAAGATTTGGAAAATTCTGTTGTACAAACTCTGATGGTTAAGGTTGTGTGTCAACTTGGCTGGGCCATGATTCTCAGGGGTTTAGCAGCTATGATGGAGTTTGGTAGCTATGTAATGATATAATCACCTCCATAATAAGATCTGATATGATTTAATCACCTCCATGATGAGGTCTTTTTTTATGATGAGGTCTGCTATGAACAGCCAATCAGTTGAAAGGGAATTTTCACAGAGGTGAGGCCTGCATCCAATATATGTGAACTTTCTGGCAAAGCTCACTGGCTTTTGCTTGCTCTGTATCCCCCAGGTGGCTCCTCAATTTACCTCCAGTTCTTGGGACTTGAACTAGCAGCCGACCTGCCAAACTTGGAATTGTCAGCCTCCACAGCCTGTGAGCCAATGGCCTGCCATCTTACCTGACAATCTTGGGACTCATCAGCCTCTGCAATCTGTGAGCCAGCAGCCTACCATTTTACCTGCCAATCTTTGGATCCGTCAGCCTCCACAGCCTGTAAACCAGATGCCTGTCAATCTTGGGTTCGCCAACCCCCTGACCTGTCAATCTTGGGTTCGCCAGCCCCCTGCAAATATATAAGGCACAAAGCTTGTTCACACAATGTCCAAATCATATAACATCCTATTTCACAAAATGTATCATGGATGTTAAGTGATGCATGGCTGTATTTTGGAAACAGATAATCTGTATTCTAGATTTCACAGGTTCTCAAATGAAGAGAGATTTTGCTGCACGGTGAAACATGCCTAAACTTTCACCCATATTTGATTTAGATGGTTTGGAAGGTGATGTTTTGGATTTGGAGTTGATTTAAGAGTTTTGGGATGATATGACAAGTTGAATGTGTTTTGCATATGGTAAAGACATGAATTTTGGGGAAGCCAAAAGGTGGAATGTTATGGATTGAACGGTGCCCCTCCAAAATATAAATGGTAAATCCTAACCTCTATTTTTTTTTTTTTAACCTCTATACCTGTTTCTGTGATCCCATTTGAGAATGGGTTCTCTTTGTTATGTTAATGAGACAGGATAAGTGTAGGTGTGTCTTAAATCAATCTCTTTGAGATATAAAAGAGATTAAACAAGCAAAAGAAATAAGCACAGGTAGGGGAAGAGAGATGCCAAGCCACATAAAGATTGCCCAGGAGTAAAATCTCAGAAAAGCCTTCCTCTAGAGCCAGCACCCTGAATTCAGACTTCTAGCTCCTAAACTGTGAGAAAATAAATTTCTTTTTGTCAAAGCCACCCACTTGTGGTATTTCTGCTATAGCAGCACCAGATAATCAAGACACTCATCTTGGTAGGGAAAGTTGTAAAAGCACACTGAGAATAAATTTTGAGGAGAAATTGTTATAAAAATGAGTAGAAATTTAAAATGTCATTATTCAAATTAGGGCTAAAGCGGGTGGAAGGAAATGTAATTGGCAATGAAAAGTTTGACAACTGAGTGGCCAGCGTATCGAATGGGTCACCTAGAATTGAAAAAGTGCTTGAGGTACAGAGGAGGACTCTGCTAAATCTTTGAAGACCTCTGTGTATGTGTGGAGGACTAACTTGATAACTAGTAGTTAGTAGCAATGAGAAAGTGGTAGCTGAGTGTTTGTGACCTCAAAGGAGCACAAGTTTTGTTTATTTTTTCCTCCTCCAAACAATGACAACAATGAAATGTCTTTGCTTGATTTACCTAAAATGTGAGAGAGTAATCACCTACCCTACCTGTGAAGATCACGTCCAAACAATGGTGTCCTCAGCAGAAAATCAAGTTTTAATTAAGACAAGAAGACAGAGGAAAGTCTCAGGAATGTCTAGATTAAAATCATTATGGATAAATGTTGCATTAGAATCAAGAACTTCAAACATTAGCATGCATCAGAATCAACTGAAGGGCCCCCTCATCCAACAGTATGACCTAGAAGATTTAGGTGGGACCTGAGTAGCTGCATTCCTTACCAGTTCCCAGGTGACGCTAATTGTACTAGTTAGGGCCACACTTTGAGAACTGCTGCATTAAAGAATTCGTAATTGGCCTCAGTAAACTGAAAGCAGTCTTCTGAAGTAAATACCAGGTGTGTGTTTAGAAGCAAGAGTACACAGAAGGCAAGTATTCCCAGAAAGAGATCCTAGGAAATTTAAGCAGAGCATGTACAGTTTCTACTACAGCAGTCATGTTACAGTGGGTTTGATACAACCACTTTAGGGAAGGAGGGTGTAAATTGGTCTTGGCGCTTGGTTCCCCTTACCTCACTTCATCAGGTCCTACCACTTGCTGATAGAATCCAGTTGCTGCTTGGGTTGGCCGGTGGTAGACCCAGAGACTACGGTTCTCTCACGTGAGCTGGATGATAACAAATGATGAAACTGCATGCCCAAGGTGTTTTACTGATTTTCTAGTTCCCCACACCTATACATTCAGCTACTAACCAAAAGGCTGTCAGTTCAAATCCACCAGCAGCTCCTTGGAAACCCTATGGGCCTGTTCTACTTTGTCCTATATGGTCGCTATGAGTCAGAACAGATTCAGAGGCAATGGGTTATCCATCTGAAAATGTATACATTCAACAGTTAATGTGTTTCAGTCAAGGATTTGTTGTTGTTGTTTCTTACCTTTTCATATAAAAATATTCAGTGTGTACATGTAATTTTTACTTTATTTTTCTTCTAGTGGTATGTATGCTTTTTGAAGATAAGTGTGAAGTAAAATAAAATTAAATAAGTTATTTAGCATTCTTGTACAGATATTTATCATAGTTGGAAGAATTGTTTTTCCATTTGAGTACTTCATTGAAAATTTCATAGAAAATGACATTCAACACACCATTCGCACATTATTCACAATTTTCTGTGTATAATTAATTCAACAGATATTTATTGACTACCTTCAAAGTGTCAATTATTTTATTCAGCATATGGATATACTGTTTAAACGTAGTGAAAAAATCCTGCCCTAAAAAAGTACATATTTTCCCACATTTGGGGGTTTTCTTGTTATGCAAAGCACTCACTTTTATGGCGTGCATATCTATTATATTTTAAGTACTTACTATACAAGCAAATTGATCTTGAGAAAATTAAGTTACTTCTCATAGCCTCGTTTTCTGTGTGCCTTCAAGAATTTGAAGGAAGTTTTTTCTTTTATCCATGATAAGGAGAGTAGCACATGAACAAGCTTCCAATTGCTAAGAGGGACTCTTACTGTGATTACATCTAGAAAAAAAAATTTATTTTCCAAAAGTAATATATGGGTTACCAAAGTTCTATGAATAAAAAAAAAAAAAAATGAATAGAATATGTTTAAAAAGTTAAAATTACACTCTGAAAATAAAATAATGTGTGAATATGTCTTATATTGTTGATGTCAGTCTTGTGTGCCTTCCAGTCAATTCAACTCAGCAGCCCTATATGACAGGGTGGAACTGCCCCACGGGGTTTCCTAGGCTGAAATCTTTATGAGAGCAGATTGCCAGGTCTTTTCTTCCATGAAGCCACTGGTGGGTTCTAAATGCTGATCTTTCAGTTACAAGCCGAGCACTTAACTATTGCACCGTGAGGGTTCCTTATGTTGTTGATAGGTAAGGATATATTTTTTCTTTGTGGGAATTCCTGAAGAATGGTGAAAATAAAGGGGTATGTAAGTTCCTTTAGCCTTATCATTATTTTCATTGGAAGTAGGCTAAAAACTTGAAAGAACATACATATGTTTCTTTCAGAAATTAATAGAATAAACTCAACTGAGAATAGAAAAGTTAATTGTTGATCCTGCCCAATATCCAAATCTGTGTTAAAGGCTGACAAACCTCTGGGTGTTATTAGAATCATACATTAGTAGAGAAGCTAATTAAAAATCATTAATTAGCCATGAAAATACCAACGAGGTTAACTATACCTATTCATAGCTATAGGGGTTAATGAAATCATATTAAATTAATTCATGTCAGACTATTAAATTGTTTGATTCAGCATCCTGCTCTTATGACAATGTAAATAACAACAATGACAAAAATACATTATTTTCATGTCATTTGTAATGTAACCTGCTACCTTCTCTGACCTTCACCTTTAGGTTTCTTACCAAGCTGTGTATTTGATTAAATTTTTTTCAAAGTTTACATATGTAATTTCAGTAAAAAAAAAAAAAAATACATATAACATCACAATACCACTAAAAATTACTGAGTGTTAAAAATTATGTGAGCCACTGCTATGACACTCAGACTAAAGATCATGATGGTGGTCAGTTTATTTCTGATGCATTAATTTAGCCATACTTCACCTTTCAATGACAATACTTTCTCCATGTTTTTCAGTAAGAAAAAAAATAAAAGAAAACCTGGAAATGTACGAGAATATGTAACTCACGTAACCCATATGACAATGGTTATGACAGAATTAAACAGCCCAGCTGTGAGCCAAGGCAGGGTAGGAGGTAGTGCCAAGATATTTGCCTTGGTCTGGGCCCTGGTGGCATAGTGGTTAAGAGCTCAGCTTCTAACTCAAACTTCAGCAGTTCGAATCCATCAGCCATTCCTTGGAAACTCCATGGGGTGGTTCTCCTCTGTTGGAATCAACTTGATGGTAACGAGTTTTTAAGGATCCCTAATGCCTCATTGGTCCAGTCCTTGGCTGCTAACTGAAAGGTCAGTAGTTCAAACCCACCAGCTGGTCCAAGGAAGAAAGATGTGGCCACCCTAAACACTGATAATCTGTGGAGACTCCTCCTCTGCTTACTGATGCATTCAAACAGGATATGTGAGTTATATACATGCATGTGTGTATGTGTGTGTGTGTGTGAGTGTGTCTTAGCTATCCATGATGTAACTTCTTTTTAAATGTAACTAAAATATTAACAATTGACTGCAAAAGTGGTGTACACCATTTTAGAGGAATGAGATGAAGTGGAGTATAAAATTTTTAGTGGATGCAGATTTTTACTAAGATTTTTACTACATACCTCATTTTCTACGAAAAGAATATTCATCATATTCTACAACAAAGAAAATGAGTCTGTGATCTTAGTTGTTTCAAAAATTAATTTAACTGCAAAATTCTGTTGATCTCCCACAACAAAAAATTGACTTTCACCAATTTTGCTTTAAATGGCTCATACTTCACTTTTGATGCTGATTTAGTAATAAATACTATCATTATAAATGAACAAATTAAAAAAGGCATAAAAAGTATTTAATGATCAGAAAACAAATATTACGACAAATTACCATACTTTATCTTGATGAATCTTTCATCTCTTACATGTTATAATTAAAAATATTTATTTCTATTCTTTGCTCCTACAAATTCTTCAATGATTTCATCACAATATCTATTTCCATACATAATAAGGATGAAGAATTGAGTTTTTCTTGAATCATTTTGGTACACTGAGGGTTTTTGACTGTCTTTAGGGACAAAAATGAACATTTTGTTGTGCAATTTGTGATAAAGTTAGGAATTTGCATAAACAATTTCAACAATGGGAAATATACATTGTATTTTTATCTTCTCTGACAGAATCATAAATGCCTATATGAGTAAAATTTTTCCTTCCTGAGTCTGTAAACTTAGTTCTCATGTAAGAATGAAATTGTCATACTTCTCCATAAAAATTTTATCTAAGTCATCAGGATAAGCCCGCACTAATTTCTTGAATGCCACCATGCATTCTACATCAGGTACGTCCACATTGTTTAGGAAGAAAAGTTTATTTGAAATAATTGCATACACTTTTGCCCTTCTTTTCAGGCAAGATTCAAGATGTCAGTGATGGTGTCATATGTGGCACTCAGTGATAACTCCTGGAGCACTTATCATTTACTTGTTTCCTTTTAATGCTTCTGCAGTGATAAAACACTTGATAATCAGTATTTGGTAGTATCTGTTTTGTTGTGTTTTGAAAACCTTCTCTTAAGTTATGTAAGTATCCTGCTAATGACTGGTAGGCATCTGTGCGTGTCTTTAAATTTACTTCTGAATCTTTGAGAGCTTGATTCATTCCATGAAAACGCTGCAATATATTATTCCACATAACTAACGTAAGTACATATTCTAGTGTTTGCATTTTGTGGGCAATGTTTTCAGCTTCTCTTTTTTGGTATTTCCTTTTTTGTGTCTGGCCTACACCAATATGCTCTAAGGTATCTAGAATCCAAGTGTACAATTCCAGGATTGCACTCATTGCTACAGCATGCTCTTCCCAGCACATATTCAAATGACATTTTAATACTCAATCATTGTCAAATATGTTTTAAGAATTGCCCGTCAGTGAGCAGAGGAGGCAAAAAATGTGTAGTATGACTGAATAGTAGGAAAAAAATCAACTGTTTCCGGACAACAATCTCCTGCAGGATTAAGGGGAAGCACAGAATGTGGTACGAAAATGATACACTTGTTACATTGTATAATTTTCTGTTGCATGCCTTTAAAATACTCTGACATATTGGCAACATTGTCATAGGACTGGCCTCTGCTCTATAATTTTCTGTTGCATGCCTTTAAAATACTCTGACATATTGGCAACATTGTCACAGGACTGGCCTCTGCACTTAGAAAAATCATTTTTTCAAACTTCACATAAATAGTGAAGAACTTGTTTTGTAATTCTTTACCTGTATGACTTTTTAACCTAGTAAATGTAATAAATCAGTTTTCCAGCTGTTGGAGATTTTCGGTCTATTGGAAATACATATCTTAAAACAATACTTAGCTGAAATGTATGAGAAAAATCAGAACTGGAATCCACAGACAAATTGAAATATTGAGCTATACTTATTCCACTGAAAATAGTTGATCAAATCACTTATTAAATTTACTAATTCATCACACTTTTTTTAGACATAAACAATAGGTTGTACTTTCCTGTGCTACCATATTTTGAGATGTGACCTGCTAAAAATGGATCAAACTGAGCAACAAGTTCAAGCAAACCCCCAAAATTTTCAATTTTGTGGTAATCCAAACACTTCTTTTCATCCTCTAAAAGGTGGTCCACTTTCTGCAATTGTTATGAGAGCAAAGACGTGTTGCAAAATGGCTTTCCAATACTAACATTCTTCTTTCCAAAATCATGTCTGCAAATTTAAATATGAGAACATACAAACCCTGTGTATTAAAATGTTTTCATGTTTATTACTCACATTCAAGTTACACCAATTGATAAATCCATCAATAGCAAATTGGAAATTAAATGATTTAGGACTGAATAGTTTACAAACAAAACAATATGCAGTAGCCACTCCTTCTTATAATTTTCACCATCAGCTTTGCACCCTAGAAACATATTTTGGCTACAAAATCTTGTTTGTGTACCATCCAGAAATTTTCAACACAAATTTTTAAATTGCCCATTGTCATGTTGACAATCACTTGGCCCTCTTTCAATGCAATAATTTACATCATTAGAAGAAAACCAATTCGACAGAGCAGAATCTGTATTTCTGTTATTTATGGGGTCCATAGAAGCGAAGAATTCAGATTCTAAAGTGGTTTCACAGTCTACACCATTAAGAATTTTTTTTTTGCTCTAGTAAGAAGTGGATACAGAATTGCTATTAGTAATTTCAGTACGAGCAGTACTAGTACAATGATTTTCACCCAATACACTTGAGTGTTCAACAGAAGCCTCTTCAGATTCATTGTGTTTTAAAAAGGAGATTAATTTGTACTTCACAAATCTTTTTCTTTTTATCTTCTATGAGCTTTTGTTTTTGTACTTCATTTGGTTATTACCATTTCACTGAACCTGTATAGAAAATTATGTAGCTTTTTAAATTTGGTTCTACCATAGCAAATTAATTTGAATAATTGAAAAGAAATAAATTCATAAAACAAGTAAAATTTATAAAATAAAATATACATTCAAATTTGAACATTAACACGAAAATTTATATTTGATTTGGAGCATGTAATTTTGACCTTCAGGTTTGAGATAGTCAAAAGAAATAGTACTTACAAGGCCTAGGCAGTCAGAAATAATTTCATTCATTTGCATTTGATATTGGTTGGCGGGCCCACCAAATATCTCCACAAGTGTTTTTCACCTTGAAATAATATTTAAAAACTTGTGCACTCACTTTCCATTGTTTGATGCTGTTTCTCCACATTTTTTTGGACTACTGCTGATATCTGATGGGGGCAAGAGTGATTGCAAAGAGCATATATAAATACAAAGGTATGTTCATTCTGAAGACGTGTTTTGGTTGGCTTTGCACAGGACCAGATATGTCACCAGTCACGTGAATATAGCTAGTGATTATAGTGTGTTCTTATGTGGTAAATGAGAAAGAACTGGATATAAGAGTATACCTTATGGGTCCAAAAAACAAAATATAATTGTTATACAAAATTTATAAAGTGGTATCAATTTCATTTAGTACCCTGTCAGTTCCCTTCCACTGTGGTGTTTGTTTTTCCTTGTGTCGTGTCTGGTCTTTGCTTTGGACAACTGGGGCTCCTGTTTTGATGACGCCCTAAGAATGTGCTTACCGTGCTTACTGAATAATCCATCGCTGCATGGCAGTCTGCTTTTGTAAAGTTTTACAGCCTTGGAAAACCTATGGGGAAATTCTACTTTGCTCTATAGGGTTGCTATGAGTAGGAATCAACTGATGGCAAGAGTTTTTTTTTTTTTCTTTTAATGTTAATAATGAATCTGCTTTATGTCAGGAAACATCTCCTTTTGACAAAAATTCTACTTTTAACCCCTGATATTTGTATAGCCTCAACCCAACCAACCCATTGCCGTCGAGTCGTTTCTGACTTATAACAACACTATAGGACAGGGTAGAACTGCCCCATAGGGTTTCCAAAGAGTGCCTGATGGATTTGAACTGCTGACCTTTTGGTTAGCAGCCATAGTTCTTAACCACTACACCAGCAGATTTTCCTTATATAGCCTAGGAGGGGACAATACAGAATCAATGAGCCAGAGAAAACAGAAGGCTCAGGTTACAGATAAAGAAGACACCAAAAGAAATGCAAAACAAAGAAATAAAAAAGAGAATGGGAGAAGGGCAGGGGAAGGAGCAAAAAGGAAGAAGGGAGAGTCAGATAGAAAATGCATTCTTTCAACTAAAAATAAGGTTGATATTTGGTCATACAAACTGTTAAAATATTGAGATATATAAATGTTGAAATACTTCCTGCCGACTGATAAATAGGTGCTACAATGTGCCCCTTAGTGATTCACCTCACTAGCTCAGGTACTTCTGGAACCTCCACTTGGACCTCCCAGTGATCCATTTTTTTAATTTTTTTAAAGGAGTAATATTATTAACAGTACTCATATTGTGCTGTTGTCGTTAGTTGCCATAGAGTCTATTCTGACTCAGGGCAAACCCCTGTTACAAAACTGTGCTCCATAGGATTTTCTTGGCTGTAATCTTTATGAAAACAGTTGGCCAGGCCTTTCTTCCATGGAGCCCCTGGGTAGGTTTGAACCGCCAGCCTTTGGGTTAGCAGCTGAACACAAATCGCTTGTGCCACCAAGGCTCCTACCATTGGTTGTTAAATCTTTTGAATATCTCTCCTGATAATAAACACTTAGCAGCAAGCATATCGTAGGATACACTGAAGAGCAAAATACAATTAAAGAATGCACGAAGAAGCAACAAGCAACTCATGTAAAAATGTTAGTAGCCTTTCAAAAAGTCATTGATAAGAGGCATTCAAACTTAATAGGAGTAGATACACTATTTTTAAACTGGTTATGTGTTAAATCAATCAGAATAGCTTAGATTATGCTGCAGTAACAACCCCAAAATTTTCATGGTTGAAAAAACAATTATCATTCATACAAGTATTCACTGGTGGTCGTCTAGGGGTTTTGATCCAGCTTAGTATTTATTGACTAAAATACACAAATAGATGGAAATCCTGTTATCTCAAACATACCAAATTATAGTTGCAGAAGGACAAGCAACATGAGGTATAGCATGTAAGGCTGTTAAAGCTCCCTCCCAAGAGTGAAATTAAACACATGACACACTTCATCTCCAAAGAGTCTCTAAAACATGAAGATAGATAATAAATAAGTTCTTGAGTTCAACTTGGTGGGGAGTCAGTCCTGCCATATACTCAGAAGAAGGGAAAAACAAATAAAATAACAATAATTAAAAAAAAATTTTGCCATCTGGTTAATTCTCACTCATGGTGGCCCCATGTGTGTCAGAGTAGAACTGTGCTCTGTAGGGTGTTCAAAGGCTAATTTTTCAGACATAGATCACCAGACATTCTTCCAAGGTACCTCAGGCTGAATTCGAACTGCCAACATTTCAGATAGCAGCTGAGTGCTTAACTGTTTGCGCCTTCCAACAACTCTCTAGAAGAAGAGAGAGACATATATTGGCATAAGTTTAATGGCTACCACAAGATTGTCTCTAATTCCTTACTGATGAGTATTAGATGAAGGAATATTATATTTTTTTTCCTTAAAATCATCAATAAAATATCCATGGTTTCCATCAAATATTGGTTCAATCATTACAGACAAATCATTTTACTTGTCATGCTTTGACATGTCTGATGCACATTCAAGGCAAAGGGAAGTAAGAAGCATTTTATTGAGTATGTCCACATTACTATTATTCATTGAATATTTTCTTAATAAGGCTCATGTTTGTTCAGTATTTTTGAAGAAGGATCTTAATAAAACCTCAGATTCCATTCGACAGGTGTTTATTGAGTGCCTGTGTACCAGGTATTGTTCTAGTCAGTAGAGATAGAATAATAATTATGGCACATGCCTGTCCTCAAGATGTTCAATATAAGAATGAAACGGTCAATTAAAACACTATCAGTCTTGATGACAAAGGTAATAAATTGTCTCAAGAGGACGCTTAACTAGGAAAAGGGGAAAGAGAAGCAGAATCAGAGATTCTTCCAAGAGTGGGTGAAACTTCGTATGAGCAGAAGACTTACGGAATGATGCAGGTAGATACAAGTTTCTCTAGGTTTAATTTCTGATCCTTTTGACCACAAGACAATGCTCTTGAAGTAAAACAGCTATCCTATCTCCTCAGGTTTCCCTGTGTAGGGTTTCATCTAGACTGTAACACTTCTTGCCTCCACTTTGATGTCTCATTTATTTCTTCCCATGTAAGGAAAAGTGAGTTATCTAACTAATGTGTTTGGAAGAATGCTTCTGTTTAGAGTAAGTTTTCCTTAGGGACAGATGTGTTCTGGCATACTTTCTCATCCTTATGGTGAGCTTAATGAGCAGCCTGCATTTCTCCAATTCTTCCAGCGACTGGTAGGTAACAAAAAAAACAAAACAAAACCCGTTGCTGCTGAGTAATCCTATAGGACGGAGTAGAACTACACCATAGAGTTTCCAAGGAGCACCTGATGGATTTGAACTGCCAACCTTTTGGTTAGCAACAGTAGCACTTAACCACTACACCACCAAGGTTTCCTGATTCGTAGGTATGGTGGGCCAATTCAAGGAGGTATTTGCAAATCACTTTAGCTATTGTCATGGATTGAATTGTGTCCACCCAAAGTATCTGTCAACTTGGCTAGGTCATGATTCCCAGTATTGTATGGTTGTCTACCATTTTGTCATCTGACATGATTTTCCTGGGTATATAAATCCTATGACTATGATGTTAATGAGATGGATTAGTGGTGGTTACACTGATGAGATCTACAAGATTAGATAGTGTCTTAAGCCAATCTCTTTTGAGATATAAAAGAGAGAAGTGAGTAGAGAAACACGGGGACCTCATACTACCAGGAAAGCAGCCCTGGGAGCAGAGTACGTCCTTAGAACCTGAGGTTCCTGTGCTAAGACGTTCCCAGACCAAGGGAAGTTTGATGACAAGGACTTTCCTCCAGAGGCGAGAAGACAAAGGTTTCGCCTGGAGCCGATGTCCTGAATTTGGACTTGTAGCTTACTAGACTGTGAGAGAATAAATTTCTCTTTGTTAAAGCCATCCACTTGTGCTATTTCTGTTATAGCAGCACTAGATAACTAAGACAGCTATATATCTAAGAGCATATTTTTAACTATTTTTTTTTAATCAAATAAAGCTGAAAATTTGGTCTATATCTGTATAAGCACTGCATTTACTTCTCAATTTATTCTAAACATGGACAGGAGAGAAGACTGTTACATACGGACTTTCTAAAATGTCAACCATAGCATACAGTATATTCTCTTAGATGGTTGTTTATATATACACATTTTAATTTTGGAGATTAGTTCAAGAGCCTAGACCTGGTTCAAATTTAATTTGGGACCTAGTAGTATCTTTTCTCCAGATCCATGGCTAAGAACTATATATCTAACAGTAGTTGTAATTTTAGAATTAATGAATTTATCCCCTCGGTTAGTCTTCCTTGATCAACCACCAAAGTGGCAAATAATACAAATCTATCACCATTTAAGAGAATGAAAAGTAAGCCACAGAATGAGGGAAAATATATGCAAAAACACATCTGATAAAGATTTATATCCAATATAGACAAAGAAATCTGAAAAAAGTCTACAATAAGGAAACAAGCAATTCAATTGAAAAAATGGGCAAAAGATCTGAATGAACACCTCACCAAAGAAGATGGCAAATAAATGTATAAAAATATGATCAGAATCATATGTCATCAGGGAATTGCAAATCAAAACAGCAGTAATATATCACTACACAGCTATTAGAATGGCTACAGTGGAAAACACTGACATCATCAAATGTTGAGGAGGATGTGGAGCAACAGGAACTCTCATTATTTGCTGAAGGGAATACAAAAGATACGGCCAATTTGAAAGATAATCTTGCCGTTTCATAAAACTCAAAAACATAGATTTACCATATGATCCAGCAATCATGCTCCTTGGTATTTGTCCAAATGAACTGAAAACTTATATCCACACAAAAACTTGTACATGAATGTTTATAACAACTTTTTTTTTATTTAATTGCCCAAAATTGGAAGCAACCAAGATGTTCTCAATAGCCAAATGACTGAAAAACAAATTTTGGCGTATTCTTTCAATGGAGTATTATTCAGAAATAAAAAGAAATGAGCTATCAATCTTTGAAAAGACATAGACATTTGGTGCATATTGATAAGTGAAAGAAGCCAGTCTGAAAAAGTTACATACTTATATGTTATATGGAATTTTGAGTAAAGCAAAACCATATATGTGTGGTTGCCAGGGGCTTGGGAGAAGAAAGAAGGGATGAATGAATGCAACATATGGCATTTTACAAGTCAGTGAATCTATTCTGCATGATACTGTAATGGTATTATGGAATGGTATTATGTGTTTGTCAAAACCTATAGGTTGCACAACACAAAGGGTGAATATATATACTTCAGTTAATAATAATGTTTCATCAACTGTAGCAAATGTACCACAGAAATGCAAAATATTAACAATGGGGGAAACAGTGTGCAGGGGAGACATAGGGTATATGGGAACACTGTGTGCTCTACACAATTTTTTTCTGAAAACTAAAACTGATCTAAAAATAAAGTATATTTAAAAAAATCTGTAAGCAATTAAAATATTGCTTGTGAGGTCACTTCATTGCCTTTGTAATGAAACAATGACTATAATTTGCTTTTATTAAACACTTTCTCTGTGCTAAGTGTTTAAATATAATGCTTAAAATAATCTTATTTTTTAATTATTATCTATTTCAGGGAAACCCTGGTGGCATCGTGGTTAAGGGCTACAGCTGTTAACAAAAAGGGCAGCAGTTCAAATACACCAGGCACTCTATGGAAACTCTATGGGACAGTTCTACTCTGTCCTATAGGATGGCTATGAGTCTGAATCAACTCGATGGCAATGGGTTTTTTAATTTTTTTTTTTTAATCTACTTCGGAAAATGAAACTAAAATTAATGATGTTTCAGTAACTTGCCCAAGGTCACTCAGTGACAGAATTAGCATGAAAGGTCAACAGTCAAATGCTGATCAAATGCCTTATTATGTCTCAGGATGCTGGGGTTCATATTCCATGCATACTTTTAAATGCTTGTTGCTGGAGATTCCAAGATATGGGTTCCACCTCTATGAGTGGGAAGAAATGCAAACATGGTCTTTAGCCCTTTTTTATATAAATAAAAACCTTGCCAGAGATAAAGACTAGTTAGAGCACAGGGCTATCATATTCTTACACGAAGGCCAAGCTAATGCTTAGAATAAATTCCGTAGATTCTGAACAGTAAGTAGTCAGCAAGCATTTGCTTCCAGGGTGATAGCACAGTGCTTTGGGTAAACAACAATCTAAGTAAACAGTACTCATATAAGTCATAGCATATGAATAAAGTAATAGTTAAGCACTGGACTACCAACCCAGAAAGACCTCAGAAGACAGGCCTAGCTCCACGACAACTAACAACAACAATAAAGTTATCCACGCGGTATAAAAGTTAGGATCATGGAGATGCATATTCATTTTTTCAAGCTCTGGATCACTATGACGTACTAAAGTAGTGTGTATGAGTGGACAAATTAATAAATTAATTACTTTACACATTTATTTATCTGACTTCATATGCTTGATAACTTCAGCAACTGTAATAAATCAATCGTACAATTCCTAGTTTATGCCCAAGGGTTAATTCATTCAATTACTGTGTGACTCTGTTATTGCTCTCACACTGTGACGCTAACGCACATAAAGCCAAAGGCAAATATTTCTGTTGTTTCCTATTAGCCAATTTTCATTTCCTTCTAATAGCCCCACATTTCACTACTTATTTTTGGACTTATTTAATAATCAATTTATTTTTTTTAGATAAAAGGAGATCATTCCCAGTTTTATTTTATTAGGATTTTGAACAAACATCTGTCTACTAATGAAGACCTTTGCATGACCCAGCAAAAAACAATATGCCAGCAATTAGAATTAATATTACTCAAATAGACGGTATAGAGGCAACAGCAGGAAAACAGTGCCTAAACAAATAATTTCTAAGGCAGTACTCGCAAGAGATACGAAAAAAAATAAAACATATATGCTTCATTTCTTTTTGTTTTCTTCCCGATGTGAAGTAAATAGCCTCATAGAATATACTATTTTGACAATACTCATAGAGATTTTTCTTTAAAAGATGGTTTCTGAGGAGGGAGCTAGGAGATTTTTAGAATAAAATATTTTATCATTTTCTTCTTGGAAAAACAATATTACAGGCTAAATTGACTTACTCTTTCATTCCACCTCTTACTAGAATGCTTTTTAAAGTTGCCTTTAGTTTATCATCCAGCAGCACACCCTCAGCCTAACCCCTGTTTCTCCTTTAACAGAGTACCACTTTTGTTCATAGATCTCCAAACAGAACAAAAGCTTAGCCTAAAAATGCTTGGATATAAGTCAGACAGCGATGTCAAAAGTTCTGTGAACTTTTAAGGTATTTTCACAACAAAAATGCACATTTCGAATTGGAAATTTCTATAAGATAAGATAAGGCCCATAGTGTTCTTTTATTGATGCACTATGCAATGCAATTTTTATACTCTTGTATCTCCTGTAATAGAAAATATGACCTGAAGCTACACATAACACCGGCATTTGGAACCATTATAGGCCTTTGTGAAGTGTATTACGCCTTGGTGATACATTCAGAAGAAATCCAAAAGCATATAAATCTAACTATTACCCTTAAACGGCACCTTTGGGTGAGATTTCAAGTTTTCAGAATCTGAATGTTTCTTAGCAGGTTAGAATTTTAGAACCATTGACTATTCCTCAAATGAGTGTTTGATCTTTCCCCAGACAGGAACGAAGGAAAAAGAGAATTGCACAAAGGTGTGGAAAAGCAATTTTTACAGTAGAGATACATTGCTAATACTGAGTACTATCATCTGTACATACATAAACAATCTCATTCATATACCCACACACTTACATATTTATGTAAATATACATATATAAAACCCTTTATCAACCTTTCTCCTTTTACCCTGATTTATTTTTCTAAATATCACTACCTACCACTTGATCTATTATGTATTAATTCACTTATGTATCTCAGTAGCCTAGAACACTGATTATTTAATAAAGTATTTAATAAATATCTATGGAATAAAGAATAAGTTAATATGGAAGGGGACTATATTCTATTTCCACTTATTCCATTATATTGTCTCTCAAAACACATGCTCAATATCAATTTATTTGATTTTTAAGGTCTTAGTACTTGTGTACCTACTGCTTGCATAATACCCATTTGGTACTTGTTAGACTACAAGAAAGAATAGAAGGAATTTTACAACATATGACATTTCTGAAATCTCTCTTACATTTTAATTTACCTGATTTCATTGAAGAACTAATTACCATTACCACACACACAAAAAAAAAAAAACATAAAAAATAAAAACTCATTGTCATCAAGTCATTTCCAATTCATAGCGACCCTATAGGACAGAATAGAACTGCCTCACAGGGTTTCCAAGGAGCACCTGTTGGATTCGAACTGCCAACCTTCTGGTTAGTAGCCAAACTCTAACCACTATGCCACCAGGGTTTCCACCTTTACCACAGCATTATTTAAGAGCCTTTTTTTGTTCATTAGAGAAAATTAGGAGGAAAAAAAAAAACTAATGAACAAACCTCTTGATTAGCTTATTCAAGTGTGAAAATACATGTGGTTATCTTTCTATAAATGCATAATAAAAATTTAATTAGTAAAAATGTGTACACAAAAAATGAAAAAATATTCAGACTTACATGGTGATAACTAAAATAGCATCGTAGAGGTTTTCAGTCTATGGAATTTCAAGATTAGGGGATTAAAACTTAGAACATTTAATTTTTTTTATATTATAAAGATTATAGATGTAGTTTGGTCCATGATGGTAACCTATTTTAGATGTTATAGGTAGAGTTATAACTATAGGCAGAAACAAATGCTTGCAAAACAAGAGAACTTCTAAGGATTATTCTATCCTATCATGAAATTTATCATGAAATTATTTTTTTAATTTAATCATTTCCTTTCTAATCATATATATGTATGTATATGTACATATATATATATACATGCACACACACACAGACATATATCATGCCATTCATAATCCAGACATACTTGAATCATGACAAACATAATGCTGACATATAGTAGATACACATTAAATATTATAGGTAGATTTACTTCTATTAATTATATCATATACATGTATTGTTTATGCTTAAATTGAAATATATGATGATATATTTTGCCCTATAAAATGTAACCCCTACTTGTCTATCAGTTTTTTATACTGTGGGGACTTGCATGTTGCTGTGATGCTGGAAGCTATGCCACCAGTATTCAAACACCAGCAGGGTCACCCATGGCTAACATATTTCAGCTGAACTTCTGGACTAAGGCAGACTAAGAGGAAAGACCTGGCAGCCTACTTCTGAAAAGAATTAGTGAGTGAAAACCTTGTGAATAGCAGTGGAATATTGTCTGATATAGTGCCAGAAGATGAGCCCCCCAGGTTGGAAGGCACTCAAAAGATGACTGGGGAAGAGCTGCCTTCTAAAAACAGAGTTGACCTTAATGACGTATATGGAGTCAAGCTTTTAGGATCTTCATTTGCTCATGTAGCATGACTCAAAATGAGAAGAAACAGCTGCAAAAATCCATTAATAATTGGAACCCAGAAAGTATGAAGTATGAACCTAGGAAAATTGGAAATCATCAGAAATGAAATGGAATGCATAAACATCAAAATCCTATTCATTAGTGAGCTGAAATGGACTGGGGTTGGTTATATCAAACCAAACAATCATATGGTCTACCATGCTGGAATGACAACTCGAAGAGGAATGGCATACCATTCATTGACAAAAGAACATTTCAAGATCTATCCTGAAGTACAAAGCTGTCAATGATAGGGTAATACTCATTCGCTTACATGGAAGTCCAGTTCATATGACTATTATTCAAATTTATACACCAATCGCTAAGGCCAAAGATGAAGAAACTGAAGATTTTTTATCAGCTTCTGCAGTCTGAAATTGATTGAACTTCCCCTGATAATTACTGATGATTGGAATGCAAAAGTTGGAAACAAAGAAGAAGGATCCATAGCTGGAAAATATGGCCTTGGTGATAGAAATGATGCAGGAGATCCCATGGTTGAATTTTGCAAGACCAACAATTTGTGCATTGCAAATACCTTTTTCACCAACATAAATGGCAACTCTACCGTGGACCTCACCAGATGGAATACACAGGAATCAAATCAACTACGTTTTAAAAAGAAATGATGGGAAACTCAGTATCACCAGTCAGAACAAGGCCAGTAGCTGACTGTGGAACAGACCATCAATTGCTCATACTCAAGTTCAAGTTGAAACAGAAGAAAATTAGAGCAAGACCACAAAAGCCAAAGTATGATCTTGAGTATATCCCACCTGAATTTAGAAACCATCTCAAGAATAGATTTGATGCTTTGAACACTAATGACCGAAGACCAGACAAGTTGTGGAATGGCATCGAGGACATTATCCACGAAGAAAGCAAAAGGTCATTAAAAAGACAAAATAGAAAGAAAAGACAAAAATGGATGTCAGAAGTGACTCTGAAACTTGCTCTTGAACATCGAGTAGCTAAAGCAAAAGGAAGAAATGATGAAGTAAAAGAACTGAACAGAAGATTTCAAATGGTGGCTCAAGAGAGAAAAAAAAAATGTTTTTTTTTTTTTCAGAGTGAAATATTGTGATGACATGGGCAAAGAGCTGGAGATAGAAAACCAAAAGGGAAGAACAGGCTCAGCATTTCTCAAGCTGAAAAAAACTGAAGAAAAAATTCAAGCCTCGAGTTGCAATAGTGAAGGATTCCATGGGGAAAATATTAAAAGATGCAGAAAGCATCAAAAGAAGATGGAAAGGATATACAGAGTCATTGTACCAAAAAAATTGGGCGACATTCAACCATTTAAAGAAGTAGCATATGATCAGGAAGCAATGACAGTGAAGGAAGATGCCCAAGTTGCACTGAAGGAACTGGCAAAAAACAAGGCTCCAGGAATTGATGGAATATCAATTGAGATGTGTCAACAAACGGATGCGGTGCTGGAACAGTTCTCTCGTCTATGCCAAGAGATTTGGAGGACAGCTACCTGGCCTACTGACTGGGAGAGACCCATATTTATGCCTATTCCTGAGAAAGGTGATCCAACATAATTGCAGAAATTACTGAACAATATCATTAATATCACATACAAGTAAAATTTTTCCAAAGATCATTCAAAAGCAGCTGTAGCAGTATATCAAAAGGGAATCGCCAGAAATTCAGGCCAGGTTCAGAAAGTGATATGGAACGAGGGATATCATTGCCGATGTCAGATGGATCCTGGCTGAAATCAGAGAATACCAGAAAGATGCTTACCTGTGTTTTATTGACTACACAAAGGCACTCGACTGATGGATAACATTGCGAAGAATGGGAATTCCAGGACACTTAATGGGGCTCATGAGAAACCTGTACATTGATCAAGAGGCAGTCATTTGGACAGAACAAAGGGATGTTGAATGTTTTAAAACCAGGAAAGGTGTATGTCAGGGTTGCATCCTTTCAATCTCTATGCTGAGCGGATAATCCCAGAGGCTGGACTGTATAATGAAAAAAGGGGAATCAAGATTGGAGGAAGACTCATGAACAACCTGCATTATGCAGATGACACAACCTTGCTTGTTGAAAGTGAAGAGGACTTGAAGCACTTACTTATGAAGACCAAAAGCTACAGCCTTCAGTACAGATTTTACCTCAACATAAAACAAAAATCCTCACAACTGGACTAATAAGGAACATAATGATAATCGGAGAAAAGATTGAAGTTATCAAGGATTTCATTTAACTTGCATCCACAATCAATACCCATGGGGGCAGCAGTCAAGAAACCAAAAGAGGCATTGCATTGGGCAAATCTGCTGGGAAAGACCTCTTTAAAGTGTTGAAATGCAAAGATGTCAACTTGAAGACTTAGGTACGTCTGACCCAAGCTATGGTATTTTCAATTGCATCTTATGCATGTGAAAGCTGGACAATAAATACGGACAGAAGAAGAATTGACCCCTTTGAACTGCAGTGTTGGCGAAGAATGTTGAATATGCCACGGACTGCCAATAAAACAAACAAATATGACTCGGAAAAAGAACATTCAGAATGCTCTTTAGAAACAAGGATGGTGAGACTATGTCTTACATACTTTGGACATGTTGTCAGGACAGTTCAGACCCTGGAGAAGGACATCATGCTTGGTAAAGTACAGGGTCAAAAAAAAAGAGGAAGACCATCAATGAGATGGATTGACACAGTAGCTGCAACAATGGGCTCAAGCATCACGATTGTGGGCATGGCGCAGGACCAGGCAGTGTTTCATTCTGTTGTACATAGGGTCCCTATGAGTCAGAACCGACTGGACAGCACATATCAACAACAACAACAAACTATATATAACAGCAACTTGAAAGATTTGATAAGAAACTTAGGAAGTAGTGAGTTTATGTTAACAGGGGAGGAACACTTGCAAAAGGAGGGCGAGAATGGTTGTGCAACTTGTAGAATGTAATCAATGTCACTGAATTGTACATGAAGAATTGTTGATGTATGTTCTACTGCGTACATTCTCAACATCAACAAAAGTAAAATAAAGTAAAATAAAATAAAAGTCTCTAAGTCCAACCCACACTCAAGGGGAGGGAAATTAAACTCCATCTCCTGAAAAGATGAATATCAAAAAACTTGTAGACATACGATAAAATCACTATGATAATTAATAGATATTTGAGGGGATACTTTGATGCAATGCAAGTGCTATGTTTCTTCTTGAAGTTTAGCATACATCAATGGACCTTGTAAGCAGCAATTATGAATATAATTTTGTCATTACATTTTCAGTCATCTAATGGTGATTTTCTATTTCCCTCATTGCTTTTGCATCTATTAATTGGGATTCTTCTGTAAGGAAAAATTTCCCTTCTCCCCAATGTATTTGTGTATTCAATATTTATTTATATCAATCTGGAGTTTTTCTCCCTTTGGATTATAATCAAATACTCTTGTTATTTTGTTGCTCTAATTGTACCAGCTTTGGTCATTGGGAACTCTTTTGGTTTTGCTCCCATACCTACTTGATGTGCTCCCTTTTTTCTTTTTTTTTTTTGAGCATTTCCTTACTTTCTGGTTCTACAAAATGCTTCAGGCTCAACGTATGTTTTCCTTGCACTGCCCTAAAATCAGCCATTTCCCCAAAGAGCCCTGTTACCTTTTACTGGAGAATGGTATTTAGAAACCAAGAGCCAGGTGGTAGGTAGACACATTGCTACTGTGGTGCCACTGTTTCCAGACCTTCTCACCAGACAGAGCTATAAAATATATATACACATATCCATATGTTAGTTTCCTATGTTTCTGTAAAAACTTACCACAAACCTAGTGGCTTAAAATAGCACAAATTTATCATATTAGTCTTGGAGTTTGAAAGTCTGAAACAAGGCTTACTGGGCTGGAATCAAGATATTTGCAGAACTGTATTCCTCTGGAGGCCTTAAGGGAGAATCTGCTCCTTGTCTTGCCCATCTTCTGGAGGTCTCCTGTATTCCTAAGCTCATGATCTCTTCCTCTACCTTTCTTTAAAGTCGGCAGTGTAGCATCTGGTGGACAATGAATAAGGAAGACTGAAGAAGAATTAACGCTTTTGAATTTTGTGTTGGCGAAAATATTAAATATACCATGGACTACCAAAAGAATGAACAAATCTGTCTTGCAAGTACAACCAGAATGCTCCTTTGAAGCAAGGATGGAGACACTGTGCCTTACATATTTTGGACATGTTATCAGGAGGGATCAGCCCCTGCAGAAGGACATCATGCTTGGTAGGGTACAGGGTAAGTGAAAAAGAGGAAACGCTCAACGAGATGGATTGACACCATGGCTGCAACAATGGGCTTAATCATAACAATAACTGTGAGTATGGCGAAGGCCGGGTGGTGTTTCGTTCTGCAGTACACAGGGTCACTATGAGTCAGTACTGACTTGATGACACTTAATAACAACAACAACATAAAATGTAAGGAATTTGTTCCTTTAGGTTGAAATTGTAAAAGCAAATTTTAATAATTTAATAATACAGGCAATGATAATAAAATAAGAAATACGTGTTGCAAACCTGCATAATTCAGGTCTAAACCTAATTTAAAAAAGATTTCCTAGTCTTTTCCTTCATTTTATCTGATATCTTTAAATTTATTTTTTAAATGAGCAAAATAATTTTTAAAACATTAATCTAAAATATTCTTAAATTATTACTGCCTGAAACCAAACCCACTGCTGTCAAGTTGATTCCGACTCATAACGACCCACAGAGGTTTCCACTGCTGTAAATCTCTGCGGAAGCAAACTACCACATCTTTCGCTCTCAGAGCCACTAGTGGTTTTGAACCTCTGACGTTTCAATTAGCAGTCCATCGCTTTAACTACTTCTTCCTCAGGGCTCTTTAAATTATTAAAAGAACAGTTACTTTTCTCAAAAGTATTAATAAGCTGATTTTAATATTGATAAAAATGAAATTAAAAGCGATCCTGTAATAATAGGAAAATGGCGAGGGCTGAATTAAAAAATAAAGTATAAAAGTGTGTGTCTCCTAAAATATGCGCATAGTTGCCCTGACAGGATTATTTATATTTTAAGCATGTTACTAAAAAATATAGATGTAGAAATTTTAAAAAATTTAACCACCAAAAAAACAAAACAAATAAAACAGGGAGATCACCACATGCATGGATGAGGATAGCAAAACACAGTGATAGCGTAGCACTCAGTGTTAAAGTTGCATACCTCAGGTGTAACACCTAAAAAGGGCTCAAAGTATGATAGTCCATTTTCTATGCTTTCTTAACCTTGCATCTGGTAAAGAAAAAGAGGATAGAGAGGACAAAGAGATACTCTAGCCCACAAAGAAAGCTGTTTCCAACTACATTACATAGCAGTCACACATGTACTGTCAAAATTTTCCGTGGATCACTTTGAAATAGTTGAGAAAATTCATTTACAACAAATGGTGGAAGCTACAGTTCCATTTGTGCAATTTTACAGGCAACTTCAACATTGAGGTTATTTGGTATTTCTGACTCAACTTTTTCATCCTTGAAAGTATAGTTGGTTGGTTGAAAAACTTCTGCTACACAGGGCAGCAAAGTGAATTTTATAGCATTACATAACTGATTTTTTCCCGTTACGTATTTTGTAGGCTTTTTAGTTATTTTCAAGTGTCATCTTTGAAACATGCTCCACATGCCTGTAAAATACATACATAATCTTTATTATTTCAAAAGAGGATATGAGATACAGATAAATATAATTTTGTCATTACGTTTTCAGTCATCAGTGACCACCCTTGTTTTTAGACTGTTGTAAAAGTCGTGGAGTTTTCTCAATGACATATTTGAAGAACACACAATTGGTTTGTTCATTTCAAAGCTATTTATTTTAAATTTGTCTGAATGGATATTAAAAATAATCTCTCTCAAAGATCGAGACCTTGATAATTTCTGGAAGGGTTATCTAAAAGTAAAGATTGTATGTGTGTGTGTGCATGTGCACATGAGTCCTCCTCATTCATACGGTTATCTTTTCCTTTCTTTAACTTCATCATAGCAGAGCCTGAGTACCAACCTTCACAGAGAATTATTCTCAGAGAATAGTGTGTTATATCCTAAATTCTGTTCAGTTCTTTATTCTTGCACTTTACAATAATGAAAACACCAAAATATAACTTCTTAGACCTTTTTTGGAAATAGCACTAAAGGAAAAAAATAAAAAATTTTAAGACTCACCTTTCAGTGGGAAAAAAAAAGATTACCTAATAAGTCTACAGTTTTGTTTTACAAGAAGGTAAATCATAAAATTCACAAAAATCATAAATAATATGTCCAAAAGTTATTTGCTATGTAAATAAACAGACAGATGATAGATAGATTAGATAGACAGACAGACAGATAGATAGATAGATAGAGATAGATGATGGATAGATAACAGAAACTGAAAGTTCACAAATGAGACCATTTTCTTACCTGGGTAATAATTTGATTCATTGCTTGCTTTCCAAAGAACTCTGTAATCCAAGACCCCAAATGAACCAATGTTTATCAATAGGAGACTTATAAATTAACATGAGTTTAAAATACGTGTACCTGAGGCACTTTTTAAGTTTGTATTAAAATAATTATAAAGATAAACTAAGTATAATTGTGACAAAAACAGTAGTGACAAAGTAGGGGTGGAGGAGAGAGGCAGATATATTGTAAATAAATAGAAAGAACAAAAGATCAAAATACAGGCAAGTTTTCTATGATTCCACTGTCCACTGGAGCATATTTAGAACCACAGATTACTGGCCACGTATTCTACTTTCTGCACTAGAAAAGAAAATGTTGAGGGAAATAAATGGTCAAAATATTTGTGTTAATTTCACTGTCAGAATTTAATTTCAGAATCCTACTCAATAGCTGAAGAAAGAGAGAATATCAACTTAATCTCTTATCTGTCTCTTGAGTCAGCTACAACCAGATTCTGCCTAGATGAGCCTTTTCCTCAAATTTTTTTTCTTTCTATATTTATTCAGACAGACCATAAATATTCAAATTGTACCACAACACATGACAAAAATAGGAGACAGCTGGAGTTAAATTGCATACGCCTTTAGAAAAGCATCTCAAACAGGGCAGTGATAGTAAAAGTACTGAAACAAGGGCTCGTGGGAGGTATGCTTGGGGCAAGGCCTTGTCTAACAGCTCTTGTACTAAACTGTTATAGATCAGCTAGAGAACACAAAACTCAGAGAGGGGGAGGAGATATCACCATCATTCAGAAGTCATGTCTCAAATAAGATAGCTTTCTTTTTGCCAACTTAACATTTTTACGTGTACGATTCATTGACACTAATTTCATTGATCATATTGTGCAATTGTCACTAGTATCTGTTGCTAAGTTTTCCATGACCATGAACAGAAGCTCAATGCTTCCTAAAAAATGACTCCCTCTCTCTCCCTCCCTCCTGGTCCTGGTAACCACTAATACACTTTGGTATCTATACTTTTTCCTGTTCTAAGTTATTTCACATACGTGATATCATACAGTATTTTTTTGCCCTTTTGTGATTGACTTACTTCATTCAGCATAATATTTCAAGGTCTTAACCTGTATCAGGACTTCATTTTTCTTAATGGCTGAGTAATATTCCATTTGATGTATATATCACATTTTGTTTACCCCTTCCTTCATCTGTTGATGGACATTTGGGTTGTTTCCACCTTTTGGCTATTTGAATAGTGCGGAAGTTAACACTGGTGTACATGCGCCTTGTAAATGATACTCTATTTTCTTCAATTCTTCTTGCCCTTTCACTTTATGGAAGATGTGGTCTCTGAATTTAGAAAATAAAACAAAAAATATAGAAGTGGACAGAATACAGCTTAGAAATATCATTAACCATTTTTCTCAATCTATCTGCATTTAATTTACAATAAATCAAATTGTCTCTTATATTTTGATCATAGATTGATAGTTTGTCCTGGTTTACACTATCATTGTGAGTTTCTACGTTCTCTGCTTTCTTAGTGTGGAAAATGTGAGAGCCTCTTCCAAAGCTAATACAAAAATCATGCTACTATTTCAAATGACAACTCAGCATATTTTACCAATGTTCATTCTGTGGATCCAGTCAACACTCAGATTTCTCTTTCCAACAAAATTAATCAGAAATTAGTGTTTACCAAACTTAGTGGCAGGTAATTATGAACTTCACCAAACCAGTGTTTTCCCTGGGCTTAAATGGTACTCTCAGAATGAAACCGGTGATAAGGGACTACAATAATAAATGATATCAGCCTTGGGACTGAGAGACCCCTGTGATATGCTGTATTGTTCTCAGTGAGCAGCCTTTGAATTGCATACTCTAGACGGTGAATTTCAATGAATACTATTTTAATTTCAACTGCATGCTCTTAAAAATTATGAAAAGAAATGGATGGATGGATGGATGGATGGATGGATGGATGGATGGATGGATGGATGGATGGATGGATGGATGGATGGATGGATAGAAACTGAAAGTCCACAAATGAGACCATTTTCTTACCTGGGTAAAAATCTGATTCATTGCTTATTTTCCAAAGAACTGTGTGATCCAAGACCTGAAACAAAGCAATGTTTATAAATAGGAGACTTATAAATTAGTATGATTTTAAAATTCAGGTACCTGAGGCACTTTCTAAGTTTGTATTAAAATATTTACGAAGATAAACTAAGTACTGTGGTGACAAAAACAGTAGTGACAAAGTAGGCATGGAGGACAGAGGCAAATATGTTGTAAATAAACAGAAAGAATAAAAGATCGAAATACAGGCAAGTTTTCTGTGATCTTACTGTCCACTGAAGATCACAGAGTTCATATTTTAATCTTCCTCTGCCTATGAGTAAAGTCATTTTATCACAGGTTAATATCAAATTGGGTTCATAACATGTATGCTCTATACAATCATGTGTTATTTGCCCATCTCCTTATTCTAGGGAATGATAAATTGATAATCAGCTAGCTTGTCTCAGTATTGTATTAGGTATTCAATTTAACCTGACAACTCAAGAGTTACTAAACTAATCCTATTTCTCTTCTAATATTTTAAAATATGCATACATATTCACAAGTTATTTTTAAATAGTATATGAATAGTTCTATAGCTAAAAATAACTAAGACTAGGCAGTATTCATTGTATACAAGATATCATTTTTGAGTCTTATATTTGAGGCATATATTAACTCACCTAATCCATAAAATAACATTATACAATAGTCTTAAGGAACCTATTTTCCAGAAGAAGAAAATAAGGTCAAAGAGATTAAGTAATTTCCCTCAATTCATAAAGTTAGTAAATGTCAAAGTCAGAACTCCAGCCAGCAGTCTTGCTCCAGGCACAATGTTTTACGCATATATTCTCTTACCTCCCTTGCAGCTGCACTTAATAGTCATCTAGGATATCTATTGTTGTTGAAAAGTCTTTGTAGTGCCTATTTTGGTAAATTAGAGAAAATGGGAGAGTAGAAAAATCCAGCAGAGTAGAATATTTCAAGAAAATATATAAAAGACATTTGTAATATTTGCCAAATGATTCAGTTATGACTATGAATTTCATTAAGGTTACCAGAAAAATACCAGATACTCAGTTAAATTTGGGTATACTACAGAAATACTTACACTAAAACAACGATGATAACAAAATAATTGTTTAACTGGAATTTAACTGAGCACCTTGAATTTCTATTTGCTAAGTCTGTCAGCCTTAATTTCATAAATTAATAGATATCAACAGACCTTTAAAACCACACCTCTTATGGTATCTAAAGAATTAAAAATCTGGAGGATCCAATAAAGGGAAGAAATGAAGGAAATTCCTTTGATAACGATTTAAGAAAAGTCTCAATATAGGAGTTGTGCACCAGCCTAGAAAACATCAAGTCTTAGTCAGCAAGCTGTCAGAGGGCTCCAAGAGTGGTGTTTGTAAGAAAAAAAAAACAAAATTGATTCAATATTCTACATAATATTATTAACTGTTTTAAATCTTTGTCAGAAGGATTGGAGCCATTGAAAACCAAATTACATATAATTTAGAAAAAATATTTTAAATTGTGAAAGAAAATCATATTATAGTATAATGGTCTAGCTGTATACAACATTTATACATAAGGAAGTTGATATTGCATATTGTTTTATCTAAAAACTGTTATAAATTATTGTTAGACGAATTTAGACACGTCTTTCCATACAGAAAGAAAAATCCAGTAAGTTATCTTCAAAATAGGAGAGAACAACACAAACTAGTAGAATAAATTATTTAAGAAATATTGAAGTAAATAATGGAAGAAGAAATTTTAAAACTTGAAAACAGTTGCTGCAAGGGAATAAGAATCATGGTTAGAAAGGCCAGACAAGAAAATATTGTAATTTGTCAAAGGCTTGTAATATTTAAATGTAATGATATGCTTGTATTATTTGAAGAACAGAGATTTGAAAGAATCTAAGAAAGTTATTGCAAGACTTTTAAAGAGAAAATTATAAAACAAAACTTAATGTATGTAAGAGAAACAAATTAATGGAAAAATAAGGTTTTGTAGAATAGTGGTACTGCTGAGTAGTATATTCACAAAAGTGAATATAGTAATCAAAATAATAGAGCCAAGTTATTGTATAGATATGAATGAGCCCTGAAGAGCATCAGCAGGTGAAAAAAGCATGGCGCACAATCAGAGTATGAGAGCTTTACTAAAATTTGAAGAGCTGTGAAAAAAATTCTGTTTTGTTGTTTACAGACATGTATAATAATAGCATAAAACTAAGTTTGAGAATTATAGAAAACATCCAAAATCGTGTTTGATTTTTGACAGAATGGAAGAAAAGAAAATTGGGGAAAAAAAATCATGGGGTTAAAGCTATTGTTTGCAGATAAGGTGATAAATAAAAATAGATAGTAAGGAACATAATGTTAGGAGTTAAAAGGGTTGAGTGGATGGATTCAGGTACTTATTCCTATATTCTTTTTTTTCCCTAAGGCTAACACATTTAAAAATTAAAAAAAAAAAAGAACACCTTAATTTGCTATCACAGATGAAGCGACTCTGACAAATAGAAAACCGACATTGTTATAAGTTAATGACCAGCAAGATGTGGCTGAAACTTTGGATACAAAGATAAGCAGGGATGTCCACATGACCAGAAACTGAAGGAAAAGAAATGAAAAATTAAGAAAAAAAAACCAAGAGAGGCATATGGATAGAAACACAAAACAAAAAAACCCAAACCCACTGCTGCTGGATCGATGCTGACTCATAGTGACATTATAGGACAGAGTAGGACTGCCCCATAGAGTTTCCGAAGAGCACCTAGTGGAACTGAACTGCTGACCTTTTAGTTAGCAGCCGTAGCTCTTAACCACTGCGCCACCAGAGTTTGATAGAGTACACATTGAACTCTAAGAAGAAAGCTACACACTTAGCATACACTATTTTAGCATATACTTAGCACATATACTTAGCATGTAGTATCTACTGTATGAAGAAGAATATGATATCAGGATTGGTGGAAGAATCATTAGCAACCTGCAATATGCAGATGACACAACCTTGCTTGCTGAAAGAGAAGAGGATTTGAAGCACTTACTGATAAAAGACTACAGCCTTCAGTATGGATTACACCTCAATATAAAGAAAACAAAAACCTTCACAACTGGACCAATAAATGATATCATAGTAAATGGAGAAAAGATTGACATTGTCAAGGATTTCATTTTACTTGGATTCACAATCAACATTCACGGAAGCAGCAGTCAGGAAATCAATATATCGCATTGGGTAAATCTGTTGCAAAAGACCTCTAAAATGTTAAAAAGCAAAGATATCTCCTTGAAGATTAAGGTGCGCCTGACCCAAGCCATGATATTTTCAATTGCCTCATATGCATGTGAAAGCTGGGCAATGAATTAGGAAGGCTGAAGAAGAATTAATGCCTTTGACTTGTCATGTTGGTGAAGAACATTGAATATACCATAGAATGCCAGAAAAGCAAAAAAAATCTTGTCTTGGAAGAAATACAGCCATAGTGCTCCTTGGAAGCAAGGATAACAAGACTTGTCTGACATACTTTAGACATGGAGAAGGACATCATGCTTGGAAAAGTAGAGGGGTCATCAAAAAAGAGGAAGACCCTAAACAAAATGGATTGACACAGTGGCCGAAATGATGGTATTTAAACATAACAACAATTTTGAGGGTGGCACAGGACCAGGCAGTGTTTTGTTTTGTTTCACATAGGGTGGCTATGAGTCAGAACCTACTGACAGCACCTAACAACAGCATCTCCTTTTATGTACTGAAAGATGACAATAATGAAATGAGCATACTAATTAAATGGTGGAGCTAGAATTCAATCTCAGCTTCATTTGACATCAATACATAAATATTTTTTACTCCATTCTCTTACCATGATCGCTTAGACCAAAAAAATGGGGAAAAATTTGCCCCATCCCCGACTTCTAGACTAAGATTTCTCAATTTCGAAGTATATAAAGACAGACAGTTGGATCATTCACATATACACATGTATTTGATGTGTGTCTTTAGTCAAATATTTGTTTACCTTACCTTACTTAACCATTGCCGTGGAGTTGATTTGGACTCATAGAAAACCTATAGGACATAACTTCCTCAGAGGGTTTCCAGAAGGAACTGGTGGATTTGAACTGCCAACCTTTTTTTGTTGTTGTTGTACTCTAAGTAAAAGTTTATAAATCAAGTCAGTCTCTCACACAAAAACTTACACCTTGCTACATACTCCCAATTTCTCTCCCCGTAATGAGACAGCACACTCCCTCCATCCACTCTCTCTTTTCATGTCCATTTCGTCAGCTTTTAACCCCCTCTACCCTCTCATCTCTCCTCAGGACAGGGGATGCCAACATAGTCTCAAATGTCCACCTGATCCAAGAAGCTCACTCCTTACTAGCATCCCTCTCCAATCAATTGTCCAGTCCAATCTCTGTCTCAACAGTTGGCTTTGGGAATGGTTCCTGTCCTGGGCCAACAGAAGGTCTGGGGGCCGTGACCACTGGGGTCCTTCTAGTCTCAGTCAGACCACTAAATCTGGTCTTTTTACGAGAATTTGGGGTCTGCATCCCACTGGTCTCCTGCTCCCTCAGGGGTTCTCTGTTTTGTTCCCTGTCAGGGCAGTCATCCGTTGTAGTTAGGCACCATCTAGCTCTTCTGGTCTCAGGCTGGTGTAGTCTCTGGTTTATGCTCTTTATTTCTTTATCTAGCCTAATTGCTCTGGCTAGGACCTCAGCACAATGTTGATTAAAAGTGGTGATAAAAGGCATCCTTGTGAGGCGGGGCCAAGATGGCGGACTAGGTGGACGCTACCGCGGATCCCTCTTGCAACAAAGACTCGGAAAAACAAGTGAACCGATCACATACATAACAATCTACGAACTCTGAACAACAAACACAGATTTAGAGACAGAGAACGAACAAATACAGGGAGACAACGATTGTTTTCAGAGCCAGGAGCCAGCGTACCAGGCAGGTGACCTTGAAGCCCGATTTAGGGCAGAGCCCAGGGGGGCAGACGGCACAGACAAGGGGCCCAGCCCTAGCCCCCGAACTCATCCTGGGAGGGAGGCCAGCCTGTTGGCGCAGGCGGCGTGGTGGCGCAGCCAGTGGGAGAAGTCCCCGGGAGGCAGTGACTGGTCTTGGAGCGGGGAGAGCAGCGTCCCAGCCGGGGAGCCGTCCCGTCGGGATTTTGGCGGGCGCGGGCGGAGCGTGAGCTCGGGGACCAACTACATTCCCCTGAATTGACCCTGGGGGGCCCAGACGTTCGTGCGGGCAGCGCCCACCCAGTTTGCGTGAGCGGCGCAGCTCGCCGGAGGGAGAAGTCCCCAGGAGGCAGTGACAGGCCTTGGAGTGGGGAGAGCAGCGTCCCAGCCGGGGAGCCGTCCCGCCGGGATTTTGGCGGGCGCGGGCGGGGCCTGAGCGCAGGGATCAGCTACATTCCCCTGAATTGACCCCAGGGCGGTCCTAACCGGTTCGCGTGGGCCCAGCTGGTTCGCGCAGGCACTATGGCAGAGCAGCTGGTGGAAGAAGTCCCCGGGAGGCAGTGGCTGGTCTTGGAGCGGGGAGAGCGGCGTCCCAGCCGGTATGCACAGTCGTGACTCAGGCGCAGGGAGCTGCTCCACTTTCCTGAGATGACCCCGGGGGGGAGCCCACCTGGTTAGCGGGAGTGGTGCACGACATGGCTGGCAGGACGGGGAGTCCCCAGGAGGCAGCGACTGATTTTGGAGACGGGAGTGCACCGTCCCAGTAGGGGAGCCTTAACCTTGGGGGTGGGGCTGACAGCAGAGGATCTGACCGTGACGCCAGCGGGCCAGACCCCCCGGGGGGCAATCTCCACACAGCCAGTACATATAGGCGACGCGCCCCGTGGAAATCTCAGATATAAGAGTCATTCCAAGTAAGACAAAACACTCTGGCTATATTCTGAGGTGCTACACTCCTAGCTCTCTGATCCCTCCCCCACCCTCCCCAGGCAGCTCCATTAATATCCGAATAGCCCGAGCCAGAGGGAGAACTCTGATAGGGATCTGACTGCATTTTTTTTTTTAATGGATTTTCTGGAAAAACTAGTTTCCCAGTGATGGCTCAGAGACAGCAGTCCATATCAAACCACATAAAGAAACAGACCATGACAGCTTCTCCAACCCCCCAAACAAAAGAATCAAAATCTTTCCCAAATGAAGATACAATCTTGGAATTATCAGATACAGAATATAAAAAACTAATTTACAGAATGCTTAAAGACATCACAAATGAAATTAGGCTAACTGCAGAAAAAGCCAAGGAACACACTGATAAAACAGTTGAAGAACTCAAAAAGATTATTCAAGAACATAGTGGAAAAATTAATAAGTTGCAAGAATCCACAGAGAGACAGCATGTAGAAATCCAAAAGATTAACAATAAAATTACAGAATTAGACAACGCAATAGGAAGTCAGAGGAGCAGACTCAAGCAATTAGAATGTAGACTGGGACTTCTGGAGGACCAGGGAATCAACACCAACATAGCTGAAAAAAAATCAGATAAAAGAATTAAAAAAATGAAGAAACCCTAAGAATCATGTGGAACTTTATCAAGAAAGATAACTTGCGAGTAATTGGAGTCCCAGAACAGGGAGGGGGGACAGAAAACACAGAGAAAATAGTTGAAGAACTCCTGACACAAAACTTCCCTGACATCATGAAAGACAAAAGGATATCTCTCCAAGATGCTCATCGAACCCCATTTAAGATTGATCCAAAAAGAAAAACACCAAGACATATTATCATCAAACTTGCCAAAACCAAAGATAAACAGAAAATTTTAAAAGCAGCCAGGGAGAAAAGAAAGGTTTCCTTCAAGGGAGAATCAATAAGAATAAGTTCAGACTACTCAGCAGAAACCATGCAGGCAAGAAGGGAATGGGACGACATATACAGAGCACTGAAGGAGAAAAACTGCCAGCCAAGGATCATATATCCAGCAAAACTCTCTCTGAAATATGAAGGCGAAATTAAGATATTTACAGATAAACACAAGTTTAGAGAATTTGCAAAAACCAAACCAAGGCTACAAGAAATGCTAAAGGACATTGTTTGGTCAGATGACCAATAATATCAGGTACCAGCACAATACAAGGTCACAAAACAGAACATCCTGATATCAACTCAAATAGGGAAAGCACAAAAACAAACAAATTAAGATTAATTCTAAAAAATAAATAAATAAAATAATACACATAACAGGGAATCATGGAAATCAATAGATAAAAGATCACAATAATCAAAAAGAGGGACTAAATATAGGAGGCATTGAACTGCCAGATGGAGAGTGATACAAGGCGATATAGAATGATACAAGTTAGGTGTTCACTTAGAAAAATAGGGGTAAATAATAAGGTAACCACAAAAAGGAATATCAACTCCATAACTCAAGAAAAAAGCCAAGAAACACGTAACGACTCAACTAACATAAAGTTAAACATTATGAAAATGAGGATCTCACAATCTACTAAGAAAAACGTCTCAGCACAAAAAAGTATGTGGAAAAATGAAATGGCCAACAACACACATGAAAAGGCATCAAAATGACAGCACTAAAAACTTATTTATCTATAATTACGCTGAATGTAAATGGACTAAAAGCACCAATAAAGAGACAGAGAGTCACGGACTGGATAAAGAAACATGATCCATCTATATGCTGCCTATAAGAGACACACCTTAGACTTAGAGACACAAACAAACTAAAACTCAAAGGATGGAAAAAAATATATCAAGCAAACAATAAGCAAAAAAGAAGAGGAGTAGGAATATTAATTTCTGACAAAATAGACTTTAGACTTAAATCCACCACAAAGGATAAAGAAGGACACTATATAATGATAAAAGGGACAATTGATCAGGAAGACATAACCATATTAAATATTTATGCACTCAATGACAGGGCTGCAAGATACATAAATCAAATTTTAACAGAATTGAAAAGTGAGATAGACACCTCCACATTTATAGTAGGAGACTTCAACACACCACTTTTGGAGAAGGACAGGACATCCAGTAAGAAGCTCAACAGAGACACGGAAGATCTAATTACAACAATCAACCAACTTGACCTCATTGACTTATACAGAACTCTCCACCCAACTGCTAAAAATATACTTTTTTTTCTAGTGCACATGGAACACTCTCTAGAATAGACCACATATTAGGTCATAAAACAAACCTTTGCAGAGTCCAAAACATCGAAATATTACAAAGCATCTTCTCAGACCACAAGGCAATGAAACTAGAAATCAATAACAGAAAAACTAGGGAAAAGAAATCAAATACTTGGAAAATGAACAATACCCTCCTGAAAAAAAAACTGGGTTATAGAAGACATCAAGGAGGGAATAAGGAAATTCTTAGAAAGCAACGAGAATGAAAATACTTCCTATCAAAACCTCTGGGACACAGCAAAAGCAGTGCTCAGAGGCCAATTTATATCGATAAATGCACACATACAAAAAGAAGAAAGAGCCAAAATCAGAGAACTGTCCCGACAACTTGAACAAATAGAAAGTGAGCAACAAAAGAACCCATCAGGCACCAGAAGAAAACAAATGATAAAAATTAGAGCTGAACTAAATGAATTAGAGAACAGAAAAACAATTGAAAGAATTAACAAAGCCAAAAGCTGGTTCTTTGAAAAAATTAACAAAATTGATAAACCATTGGCTAGACTGACTAAAGAAAAACAGGAAACAAATAACCCGAATAAGAAACGAGAAGGACCACATCACAACAGAGCCAAATGAAATTAAAAGAATCATTTCAGATTCCTACGAAAAATTGTACTCTAACAAATTTGAAAACCTAGAAGAAATGGATAATTCTTGGAAAAACACTACCTACCTAAACTAACACATTCAGAAGTAGAACAACTAAATAGACCCATAACAAAAAAAGAGATTGAAACGGTAATCAAAACACTCCCAACAAAAAAAAGTCCTGGCCCGGACGGCTTCACTGCAGAGTTCTACCAAACCTTCAGAGAAGACTTAACACCACTACTACTGAAGGTATTTCAAAGCATAGAAAAAGACGGAATGCTACCCAACTCATTCTATGAAGCTACCATCTCCCTGATACCAAAACCAGGTAAAGACATTACAAAAAAAGAAAATTATAGACCTATATCCCTCATGAACATAGATGCAAAAATCCTCAACAAAATTCTAGCCAATAGAATCCAACAACACCATCAAAAAAATAATTCACCCTGATCAAGTGGGATTTATACCAGGTATGCAAGGCTGGTTTAATATCAGAAAAACCATTAATGTAATCCATCACATAAATAAAACAAAAGATAAAAACCACATGATCTCATCAATAGATGCAGAAAAGGCATTTGACAAAGTTCAACACCCATTTATGATAAAAACTCTTACCAAAATAGGAATTGAAGGAAAATTCCTCAACATAATAAAGGGCATCTATGCAAAGCCAACAGCCAATATCACTCTAAATGGCGAGAACCTGAAAGCATTTCCCTTGAGAACGGGAACCAGACAGGGATGCCCTTTATCACCGCTCTTATTCAACATCGTACTTGAAGTCCTAGCCAGGGCAATTAGGCTAGACAAAGAAATAAAGGGTATCCAGATTGGTAAGGAGGAAGTAAAGCTATCACTATTTGCAGATGACATGATCGTATACATGGAAAACCCTAAGGAATCCTCCAGAAAACTACTGAAACTAATAGAAGAAAGAGTTTGGCAGAGTCTCAGGTTATAAAATAAACATACAAAAATCACTTGGATTCCTCTACATCAACAAAAAGAACACCGAAGAGGAAATAACCAAATCAATACCATTCACAGTAGCCCCCAAGAAGATAAAATACTTAGGAATAAATCTTACCAAGGATGTAAAAGACCTATACAAAGAAAACTATAAAACTCTGCTACAAGAAATTCAAAAGGACATACTTAAGTGGAAGAACATACCCTGCTCATGGATAGGAAGACTTAACATAGTAAAAATGTCTATTCTACCAAAAGCCATCTATACATATAAAGCACTTCCAATCCAAATACCAATGTCATATCTTAAGGGGATAGAGAAACAAATCACTAATTTCATATGGAAGGGAAAGAACCCCCGGATAAGCAAAGCATTACTGAAAAAGAAGAAGAAAGTGGGAGGCCTCACTCTACCTGATTTCAGAACCTATTATACAGCTACAGTAGTCAAAACAGCCTGGTACTGGTACTGGTACAACAACAGGCACATAGACCAATGGAACAGAATTGAGAACCCAGATATAAGTCCATCCATGTATGTGCAGCTGATATTTGACAAAGGACCAGTGTCAATTAACTGGGGAAAAGATAGCCTTTTTAACAAATGGTGCTGGCATAACTGGATATCCATTTGCAAAAAAATGAAACAGGACCCATACCTCACACCATGCACAAAAACTAACTCCAAGTGGATCAAAGACCTAAACATAAAGACTAAAACGATAAAGATCATGGAAGAAAAAATAGGGACAACCCTAGGAGCCCTAATGCAAGGCATAAACAGAATACAAAACATTACCAAAAATGATGAAGAGAAACCAGATAACTGGGAGCTCCTAAAAATCAAACACCTGTGCTCATCTAAAGACTTCACCAAAAGAGTAAAAAGACCACCTACAGACTAGGAAAGAATATTGAGCTACGACATCTCAGACCAGCGCCTGATCTCTAAAATCTACATGATTCTGTCAAAACTCAACCACAAAAAGACAAACAACCCAATCAAGAAGTGGGCAAAGGATATGTACACACACTTCACTAAAGGAGATAGTCAGGCAGCTAACAGATACATGAGAAAATGCTCTCGATCATTAGCCATTAGAGAAATGCAAATTAAAAATACGATGAGATTCCATCTCACAGCAACTAGACTGGCATTAATCCAAAAAACACAAAATAATAAGTGTTGGAGAGGCTGCGGAGAGATTGGAACTCTCATACACTGCTGGTGGGATTGTAAAATGGTACAACCACTTTGGAAATCCATCTGGCGTTATCTTAAACAGAAATACAACTACCATACAACCCAGAAATCCCACTCCTTGGAATATACCCTAGAGATACAAGAGCCTTCACACAAACAGATATATGCACACCCATGTTTATTGCAGCTCTGTTTACAATAGCAAAAAGCTGGAAGCAACCAAGGTGTCCGTCAACGGATGAATGGGTAAATAAATTGTGGTATATTCACACAATGGAATACTACGCATCGATAAAGAACAGTGACGAATCTCTGAAACATTTCATAACATGGAGGAACCTGGAAGGCATTATGCTGAGCGAAATGAGTCAGAGGCAAAAGGACAAATATTGTATAAGATCACTATTATAAGATCTTGAGAAATAGAAAAAACTGAGAAGAACACATACTTTTGTTGTTACGAAGGGGGGAGGGAGGGAGGGACGGAGAGTGTTTTTTATTGATCAATCAGTAGATAAGAACTGCTTTGGGTGAAGGGAAAGACAACACTCAATACAAGGAAGGTCAGCCCAATTGGACTGGACTAAAAGCAAAGAGGTTTCCGGGATAAAATGAATGCTTCAAAGGTCAGCGGAGCAGGGGCGGGGGTCTGGGGAACATGGTTTGCAGGGACTTCTAAGTCAATTGGCAAAATAATTCTATTATGAAAACATTCTGCACCCCACTTTGAAATGTGGCGTCTGGGGTCCTAAATGCTAACAAGCGGCCATCTAAGATACATCAATTGGTCTCAACCCACCTGGAGCAAAGGAAAATGAAGAACACCAAGGTCACACAACAACTAAGAGCCCAAGAGACAGAAAGGGCCACATGAACCAGAGACCTACATCATCCTGAGACCAGAAGAACTAGTTGGTGCCCGGCCACAACCGATGACTGCCCTGTCAGGGAGCACAACAGAGAACTCCTGAGGGAGCAGGAGATCAGTGGGATGCAGACCCCAAATTCTCATAAATAGACCATACTTAATGGTCTGACTGCGACTAGAGGAATCCCGGCGGCAATGCTCCCGAGACCTTCTGTTGGCACAGGACAGGAACCATCCCCGAAGACAACTCATCAGACATGAAAGGGACTGGTCAGCGGGTGGGAGAGAGATGCTGATGAAGAGTGAGCTAATTAAATCAGGTGGACACTGGAGAGTGTGTTGGCAACTCTTGACTGGAGGGGGGATGGGAAGATAGAGAGAGGGGGAAGATGGCAAAATTGGCATGAAACGAGAGACTGAAAGGGCTGACTCAATAGGGGGAGAGCAAGTGGGAGAAGAGAGTAAGATGTATGTAAACTTACATGTGACAGACTGATTGGAATTGTAAATGTTCACTTGAAGCTTAATAAAAGTTAATTAAAGTAAAAAAAAAAGGCATCCTTGTCTGGGTACTGATCTCAAGGGGAATGCTTTCAGGCTCTCTCCATTAGGATGATGTTGGCTATTGGCTTTGTATAAATGCCCTTTATTACGTTGAGGAATTTTCCTTCTATTCCAGTTTGCTGAGAGTTTTGATCATGAATGGGTGTTGAACTTTGTCAAATGCCTTTTGTACATCAGTTGATAAAGTCATGTGATTCTTGTCTTTTATTTATGTGATGGATTACATTAATCGTTTTTCTAATGTTGAACCATCCCTGTATATCTGGTACGAATCCCACTTGGCCATGGTGAATTATTTTTTTGATATGTTGTTGAATTCTATTGGCTAGAATTTTGTTGAGGACTTTTGCATCTAAGTTCATGAGGGATATAGGTCTGTAATTTTTTTTTAGTGGTGTCTTTTTTTTTTTACCTGGTTTTGATATCAGGGATATGCTGGCTTCATAGAATGAGTCTGGGAGTATTCCATCCTTTTCTATGATCTGATATACCTTTTAGTAGTAGTGGTGTTAACTCTTCTCTGAAAGTTTGGTAGAACTCTGCAGTGAAGCCACCTATGTCAGGGCTTTTTTTTTTTGTTGTGGCAAGTTTTTTTTTTTTATTATTATATTTTCAAACTCTTCTTTTGTTATGGGTGTATTTAGTTGTTCTACCTCTGTTTGTGTTAGTTTAGGTAGGTAGCGTGTTTCTAGGAAATCATCCATTTCTTCCAGGTTTTCAAATTTGAGTACACTTTTTCATAGTAATCTGATATGATTCTTTTAATTTCTGTTGGTTCTGTTGTAATATCGCCAGTCTCATTTCTTATTCAGGATATTTGCTTCCTCTACTTTTTTTCTTTTGTCAGTTTGGCCAATGGTTTATCAATTTTGTTGGTTTTTTCAAAGAACCATCTTTGGTCTTGTTAATTCTTTCATTTTTTTTTTTTTCTCGGTTATCTATTTCATTTAGTTCTGCTCTAATTTTTTTATTTGTTTTCTTCTGGTGCCTGAGGGTTTCTTTTATTGCTCTCTTTCTACTTGTTCAAGTTGTAGGGATAATTCTTTGATTTTGACCCTTTCTTCTTTTTGTATGTGTGCACTTATTGATATAAATTGACCTCTGAGCACTGCTTTCGCTGTGTCCCAAAGGTTCTGATAGGAAGTGTTTTCATTCTCATTGGATTCTATGTATTTCTTTATTCCATACTTAATGTCTTCCATAATCCAGTCTTTTTTGAGCAGGGTATTGTTCAGCTACCAAGTGTTTGATTTCTTTTCCCAATATTGATTCCCACTTTTATGGCCTTATGGTCAGAGAAGATGCTTTGTAACGTTTCAGTGTGTTGGATTGTGCTAAGGCTTGCTTTATGACTTAAAATGTGGTCTATTCTGGGGAATGTTCCATGTGCACTAGAAAAGAAAGTATACTTGGTTCCTGTTGGGTGGAGTGTTTTGTGTATGTCAAGTTGGTTTATTGTGGCATTTAGATCTTCCATGTCTTTTTGAGCTTCTTTCTGGATGTCCTGTCCTTCACCAAAAGTGATGTGTTGAAGTCTCCTACTATTTTGTTTAGCTGTCTATCTCACTTTTCAATGCTGGTAGAATTTTTTTTTTTTTTTTAATGTACCTTGCAGCCTGTCATTGGGTGCATGAATATTTAATATGGTTATATCTTCTTGGTGTATTGTCCCTTTAATCATTATGTAGTATCCTTTCTTTTCCTTTCTGATGGATTTAACTTTAAAGTCTATTTTGTCAGAAATTAATATTGCCACTTTCGCTCTTTTTTGGTTGTTGTTTGCTTGATATATTTTTTTCCATCCTTTGAGTTTTAGTTTGTTTATGTCTCTAAGTCTAAGGTGTGTCTCTTGTAGGCAGCATATAGACGGATCTTGTTTTTAATCCATTCTGCCACTTCCTGTCTCTATATTGGTGCATTTAGTCCACTTACACTCAGGGTAATTATGGATAGGTATGAATTTAGTGCTATCATTTTGATGTCTTTTTTTTGTGTGTTGTTGACAGTTTCTTTTTCCCACTTAATTTTATGTGCTGAGTAGATTTTCTTTATATATTGTCCTTTCCTCGTATTTGTTGTTGATGATTTTGCTTCTGCTGAGTCTACTTTTTTCTTGTATTTTATTTTGATGAGTAGGATAGTTTGTCTCCTTTGTGGTTACCTCATTATTTACCCCAATTTTTCCAAATTTAAACCTAACTTTTATTTCTTTGTATCTTCATATAGAATGTGCCTGATTACATTTCTTAGTCACTCTTTATTATTTTAGTGTTGTCTTCTTTTATGTAATAACATGGCTGTTACCCTGTTTTGAGCTTTTTTTTTTTTTTTAATATTCTTACTTTTTTTTTTTTTTTTTTTTGGATTTCCCTGTCTGGGTTGACTTCTGGTTGCTCTGCCCAGTGTTCTAGTCTTGGGTTGATGCCTGCCTGATATTATTGATTTCCTAATCCAAGGACTCCCTTTAGTATTTCTTGTAGTTTTGGTTTGGTTTTTACGAATTTCCTAAACTTTTGTTTATCTGGAAATGTCTTAATTTCACCTTCATATTTAAGAGACAGTTTTGCTAGATATATGATTCTTAGCAACCATTTTTTTCCTTCAATTTTTTAAATATGTCACCCCATTGCCTTCTTGCCTGCATGGTTTCTGCCGAGTACCAGTACCCAGTGCCATCGAGTTGATTCCTACTCATAGTCCGAGCTTATTCTTATTGGTTCTCCTTTGTAGGTGACTTTTCTTTTATCCCTAGCTGCTCTTGTAATTCTCTCTTTATCTTTGGTTTGGCAAGTTTGCTAATAATACGTCTTGATGATTTTCTTTTAACATCTACCTTATGTGGAGTTCAATGAGCATCTTGGATAGATATCTTCTCATCTTTCACAATATCAGGGAAGTTATCTGCCAACAAATTTTCAGCAATTCTGTCTGTATTTTCTTTTATCCCTCCCTGTTCTGGTACTCCAATCACTCGTAGGTTATTTCTCTTGATAGAACCCCACATGATTCTTAAGGTTTCTTCATTTTTTAAAATTCTTTTATCTGATTTTTCTTCAGATATATTAATGCCAAGAGATTTATCTTTGAGTTCAGAAATTATGGCTTCTACTTGATCAGTTCTGTTCCTCTGACTTTCTATTGAGTTGTCTACTTCTGTAATTTTATTGTCAATCTTCTGAATTTCTGATTGCTGTCTGTCTATGGATTTTTCCAGCTTATTAAACTTTTCATTATGTTCCTGAATAATCTTTCTCATTTCTTCAGTTGCTTTATCTGTGTGTACCTAGGCTTGTTCTGCATATTACCTCATTTCTTTCCTTTGTCTTGAAGGGTTCTGTATGTTAATTTTTGTATTCTGCCTCTGGTAATTCCAGGAATGCACTTTCATCTAGAAGATCCCTTGATTCTTTGTTTTGAGAGCTTGTTGAGGCGATCATGGTCTGTTTCTTTATGTGACTTGATATTGACTGTTGTCTCAGAGCCATCTATAATATATTGTATTAGTTTATTTTATGTTTGCTTACCGTGTTGTAGCTTCTTGCTTTGTTTTGTTTTGATATGCCCAAATAGGTTGCTTGAGTGAGCTCTGACATCCTGTCCCCAGATGGCTAGATGTGTTATCAGGTATATCAGTCTAGGAGTCCATTCACTTTTCTTGTACGAATTCAGCTCAGGTGTCCAAGTAGCTGATCATCAAGTGTGTGGTACAGGCTCAGTCCTACAGTCTTAGAGAGTCATAGATGATTGGTGTAGTTACCGGTATCTGGTTGCAGCAGGGAGTCACACTCTGAACAAGACAGGGGGCTGAAAATTGTTCCCCACATGTCTCTGAGGAAAGCATGTACCTGATCCCTAGAGCATACAGATGGGTGGGTTCTGCAGACAGACCATGGGCACCCAATGTTTTTGGTTGTAAGGACTGGGAGGCACCAGTTATCCTTGGATGTCTTTCGCAGGTGGCTGGGTGACCTGAGTGGAGCTACCAGTCCTTAGGTCCCTGATGTGGGTAGGTGAGGACCCTGTTTAATAGGCAAAGCAATGTCAAACATCAAATACCCACCTCTCCACCATATAGCTGAAATGTTTGGAGTCTGCCAACAAGGTCCTATTCTCCTGAAATAGGCCCACACAGGTCCATGCAGAGGGGAAAGGTACTCAAAGTCCATGGACCGTTTGTGCCTGGACAAGAGCTGCTTCTCTTCTGAGCTCTCCTTGTTAATGGATCTGGCAAATTATCTTTTCCCCCAATTGCAATTTTTTTTCCTTTTCCAAGGGTGGGATGATGGCTCTGGGCACTCAACAGTGCCTATCTCAGGCCCAGGGAAATCAGCCACCAAAGTTCTCTAGGGAGGAAGGGCACAGTAAAATATACAGAAGTACTTACCTTTTGCCGAGAGCACCGTTCTTCTCTGGTTCTGAAGGTGTGGGTAGGCTGTGTGGCTGGCTGCTTCTCACTGAGGAAACTGCAGCCGAAACTAGTACCAGCCCACCGCCACTGCTCCAGGAATGGTGCCCGAGGGCTCCCCATGTTTCAGGTCTGGTAACTCCTCCCTGCTTCTGAATGGTCTCTTCCTGCCCCTGCCCCTCAGTTCATGTTCTAGGCTTGCATTTGATGTTCAGGTCTCCTAGCTTGTCATAAATATATTCGTTTCACTTTTTTGGGGGGTCTTTGTTGTAAAGAGTGCTCGCCAGAAGCGTCTGTCTATTCCGCCATCCTGGCTCCGCCACTGCTGACCTTTTGGTTAGCAGCCAAGCTCATAACCACTATACTATCAAGGTTCCAAAATATTTGTTCATTAGTGGAAAATATTGTCTTCTTCAATTTATCTCCTATGCGAGGGGTACTGAGCTTCTGTAAGGGTGATGAAAAATTTGGAAACAGAAAGTGGCCATGGTTGCACAAGATGATGAATGTAATTAACATCACTGAATTGTGTTTGTGAAAAATGTTGAAATGGCAAATGTTTTGTTACATATATATTTAACAGAACAAAAAATAACTAAAAAATGTACTTTGTGCAGCAGCTACATTCCTTTACCTTTAAATAATATTTTAAATAAGACTAAAATAAAAACTTGTTTCTATACATCTGTCTTTATATCTACCTGGTAAAGTGAAACACTGACCTTATTGGTATCTGGTCTTTTAAGGCGTAATGGAAAATTAAAACTGTAAACAAAACTTGCAAACTATACCAGGATTTAGAAAAGAGGCTGTTTTAAACAAGGACATGAAAAGCAAACTAAGCTTAAATTCTTTTCACATCAGTTCATCTAGACTCAAATGTTCCAGTAAATCACAAACTGATTTATTACAACTCCTTATGGTCTATTGTGTTCTTCACTTATTTTTAATGTAACAGCTCTTGAGCTGTTACTCATATAAAGCTGTTATGTGTTCTCCAATTTTATATTGCTTTACAAGAGTTTGGAAAGATTGGTCACAATTCTTAAATGTTTAGTAGAATTCTCCAGTGAAGCCATCTGGGCCTGGATCTTTCTTTGTGAGATGTTTTAAATTACCTACCAATCAGTTTGTCGTAAGTTTATTCAGATGGTCTCCTACAGTTTTGGTAGCATGTGTCTTTTTAAAATGTGTCCATTTCATCTATTTTCTTTTTTCTATAAATTTGATTCAGTTACTTTTTTCAATTTTGATTTTAATTGTTTTAATGTTCTTTTTCCTGGTTGGGAGTCTGAATTGACTCGATGACAACAGGTTTGGTTTATTTTTGGTTTTCAGATTAGTTAAAGGTTTGTCATTTTTGTTCTTTTCGAAGAACCAACTTTTGATTTTGCTGATGTTTCTCTGTTGCTTTTTAGACTTTATTGCATTGATTTTTGTTCCAATCGTTTTTACTTTCTTCCTTCTGCTTGCTTTGGGTTGGGTTTCTTCTTCTTTTTTTTTTTTTTTAACGTGGATGATTATTTCTTTTTATGATATAGGCTCTAACACTTATAAAATCCCCTTTAAGAGTTGCTTCAAGTGTATCTCATAAATTTTGGTACATTGTACTTTAATTTTCCTTTACCTCAAAATATTTTCTAAATTCACTACTGATTTCTTTTTTGGCCCATTAATTATTTAGTAATTAATTGTTTCATTTCTATGTATTTATTAATTTGCAAAATTTTTTCAGTTATTGATTTCTAATTTCATTACATTTTGATCCAAGATCATACTTCGTACAATTTCAATAGTTTAAAATATATTGAGACTGATTTTATACCTATAACATAGTATACCTATTTTATACCTATAACAAAAACATAGTTTTTGAAAATATTTCATGTGCCCTTCAAAAGAATGGTCATTCTGCTATCAAGTGAATGTTCTATAGATGTTTTTTGGGTTTATTTATTTTACAGTGTTGTTCAAGTTTTCTATTTCTTTGTTGATGTCCTATGTAGTTTTTCCATCCATTACTGAAAGTAGTTTACTGAAGGCTCCAATTATTATCATTGGAGAACTTGTCCATTTCTCCCTCATTTATGTCACTTTTTGCTTTATGTATTTTAGGGCTCTGTTGTTGGGTACACATATGTTAATTTTTTTTATATCTTCCTGATGGACTGAAACTTTTATTATTGTAAAATGACATTCTTTATCTCTAGTAATATATATTTTTTGTTTAAATTCTATTTTGTCTGATGTTAGCATAGCTACTCCAGGTTTCTTACGGTTGATGTCTGCATGCATATTTTTAGACTTTATTTTACTTTCAATGTATTTGTATATTTGAAACTAAATGTGTTTTCTGTATAGAGCATATACCTGGACCTTGGTGTATTTTGTTTGTTTTTGTTCATTTGTTTATTGTTTTTGTAATTGCCTGATATTTTCTGTCTTTCAATTTGATTGATTAATCTACTGGTATTAATGTTTTTAATGATTTGCTCATGGTTTTGTGGTTATTTTCTTAATGATTGCTCTAGGAATTACCTTAAACATCATAACTTAATTTATACTAATGTAATTCCAATAAGATATAGGAACTTTATACATATATAACTCTATTTTCTCTTCTCCCTTTTTGTGCTATTATTGGTGTACATATTAAATCTGTATATGGTACAAAATCAACAACACATTGATATAAGTATTACTTTATTGGATTTAAGTCTTTTAAAGAAACAGAGAAGAAAGGGAACAAGAATATATTTATAAAATTTGTTATCTTATTCCTCTTATTTACCATTTTTTCTTCCTTCCTTTCTCTGAATTTAAGTTACCGTTTTACATTGTTCTTTACTCACATAAAGCTTTGTTTTCACCTTTTTCCTTTGTGTTTTTATGTCAAGTAAATTATGTTTATATATGTTATAGGCCATACAGTATACTTACATACATATTGTTTTATACAATTGATTTTTAAATTAGTTAAGAGGAGAATTTAAAAAAAAAATTATGCTGCCTTTTATAGTTGTGTAATTACTTTTATTTATGTACTTTGATTTTTCCATGTGAAATTAGAATTTTGTGTCTTGTCAGATGTATTACACCTGAAAGACTGTATTTAATATTTCTTATTTTTGGCTAATAGCAAATCCACTAGTTTTTGTTTTGGGGGAATATAAGATACTTGGTTGCCAGTATCATTATTATTTTGGCAGTATTTGAATATGTCATCTCACTGCATTCTGCTTGTTCAGCCACTCAGATGATGACTGCTCTGGGTTCCATCACCCTCCAGAACACTGAATTCTTTTTTTTTTTTTTTTAACCCACCAAACCTTCCCTCTTCCAATTACTAAAATTACTTATCTTCCAATTTTTTAAGACAGCAATGTGAAACTCCTAATCTTGAAGGATTTTAATTATTTTCTGCCTCTTCTTCTATACTGTTCATTCATACACTAGTAAAAGTCACAACACATGAATTACAGATTTTATTACAACTATATAGTCACTGTTCTCAAATAATTTTTTGACAGTCTTTCATTAACATAGTACATTTCCCTCTTTTCACGACTCTTTCATCTTTACTTTGCTAAAGATGTAACACTCAGCTTTCTCTTCACCATCATTTTTCATTGTTTCCTATTTCACCAAGAAAATAGAATGACTAATATGATACAGAATGAATGAAATGATATGAATACAAAATGATATAAATACCTTGAATTTCTAAAACCAAATATATAGATCTACAAATTTCTTTACCTATGCTAATCATTTATTTTTCTGTGGAAAACAAGCTAATACTAAGTCTTTCACCTCTGCTTTAGATTTTAATTACATCCTTTCTAATATTCAAATGATTCCAGTAATATTAATATATTGACCACCAAGGAATAGAACGTATATATAGGTGACTTGATACTGAAGTCTCAGGCATTTCATCAGGTAAAGGTTGTATAGAAAAGCAAGAAATGACCAAGAAGTTGTGGCAAATAAGGTAGTAGAAGAAATGGGACACAGTGTTGTCATAGAAATTAAGAGAAGAAAATGTTTCTTAAAAGGATGGGGTAAACTAAGTCAAATTCTACAAAGAATTTGAATAAGATGAGCTCAGCTAGTAGCCATTGAATTCATTAGATGAAGATCATTACTGACTTTGGCAAAAGCCCTTTAATTGGTAAGATAATGATGAAAGCTCAATTGCCAGTTGCAGTCGTCTTAAGAGAGAATGAAAATTAAAGAATTTTAGACAAAGTATTGAGATATATGACATGCTTTTGTATGATCTTGCCATGAAGGTACACAGAGATAGTAACAACTTCATGTAAGCATGGCGTAATGTGTTTGTTTGTTGATTGTTTGAGGTGAGAGTGCTACAGTGGGTTTATATACCGATAAAGATAATCCAGCACAGAGGAAGGCATTCATAGTTCAAGAGAGAACTGTAATAATTATGAGAATAAAGTACTGAAGTTGATGAGATAGGGTGGATCCGGAGTATATGTGGAGAGTCTTGTCTTTGATAAGAACAAAGATATTTTTTCACTGAGTATGAGAAAAGCCAAGAATAACGGATATAGGTGTAGGAAGGTTGGTAGCCTTTTTCTTTCTTTCTAAAATGCATCAAAACGATGAAAACCACCAACCAATGAAACAAACAAAAATTATTGGGAGATTATCTATCATCTGACATGGGAATGTGGTGAAATAGGAGTTCTAAGGGAAAATGAAATTTACTTTTGAGAGTAATATTTGAAACATACTAAGGAAATGTGATCAGATGGTCCAGAACTGTTAAATGACTTTTTTAGATTAGATTAGTGTCATGAATTTAAACTGATCTTGGACAGCAGAGTTGCACAGCTTATTTTGTCTCGTTTTTTTTGTTTTGATAATCTAAAGTGAAAGTTCAAAAAGTATAACAATTGTGGTTCATGATGGTCAGAAAAAAATTTTAAAAATATGTGTTTATAAGGAAGTGTTACAATGTTGGCACTGAAAGATAAGCTGCATAGAGAAGGAAAAGAGGACATGATAAAGGTAAGGGAGTAGCATGCAGTGAAAAACAAGGCAGAGTAAATGTATTGAAAGTTCCAATGCTGTTTGAAAGTTGTTAATTTGGGTGTATTTGTTTGAGTATGGCAGCCAGAAGATTTGAGGTGGTAGTCAGAGTGTGTGCTGTAAAAATTCTAAACTTTGGAGTGGGAGCTATCATCAATCATTAAAAAAAGAAAAAAGAATACACAGGATATTAGAAGAGAGGGGATAAGATGTGGCATCGGAGGGATCATAACCATGATTTGTGAAATCATTAGAGTGATGACAATGGTATAATAGAAAGGAAAAAACAGTGATCCATATGCTAAAAATTTCACTGATGAGGGGAAATAACAATATTTTAAAGATTATTCATTTAGGATGGATTAGGTGTAACATATTTTGATAATATGTGCTTCAAAAGAACCATAGTTTACTAAAAAAGAAGGAAGAAAAATTGTACAGAGCCAGCAATGGTATCTTACAGGTCCTGACAAAATGTGTAAAAAGAAACAGTCTCTACTTGAAGAAACATGAGATCCTGTGTCCTCTAAGGATAGCAAGTCTTTAATTGGGGCGATCAGTGTAAGGGAATATTCAAAGACTGTACTGAGGAGGATCTAATGACAGAGGAGAATATGGTGATATCTGGAGTTCCAGGGACCACAGTGGAAGAGTTTAGAAACTTTTGAAGAATGAGAGATGGGGGAGAGAACAGAATGAGGATATGAGAATGACTGTGAATGAGTGGAATGCCTTGAAGGTCTATGCGTGATTGAGACTTATGAATTTTGACAGTGTTAATTCAAGACATTTCATAGAAGAGAAGGAATCAGGAATACGATGATTAATCCATAATATTTAGTTGAAAGAAAGGGTCCCTTGTTGACCAGACTCTCATTCAACTATAGATAATATAGTGCACTGAGGTGGCAGCTATGTTGCTAGAAAAAGAGGTATTTACACTGGCCTCTCCTCCGCATGGTGGTTAAAAAGCCTGAAGAGATGGTGAAGTGCAAAATCTGAAGTTATTTTATCGAAAAAGAGCCATCTTCCCAAGTAAAAGAAAAGATGGCAGTAGGGGAGTTGATGTCTCATATGCAATGAGTATGAATTGTCTTTCTGAGCTGCCTTTCTAATAGCTAAAACCAGCATAATTTAAAAAAAAAAATTAGGCACTCAAAATTCTATGAACTTTCCTCCAAAGCATTCATTTTTCAAATACCTGTATGATTATTTTATATCTCTATCCTCACATTTAATCCTAGCTCTTAAAACAGTGCCTAGTTCATATTAGGCACATATTTTAAAATAAATGAATAAAACATGCCATCACTGATCATTTATATTGAAATTATACCATATAGACTGCTAGGATAAAGTATTTCACTTAATTAGATAGAAAGTGGGACATTATACCATATGATTTGGTATAAGTTAATACAGTTGGAGATAAATAGAAATGTGGTGTGAGTTGGGGAAGAGATGTTTTGCTAAATCTAAAAGTGGTAGTTAGGCCTAGATATTTAAATTTGAAATAGAAAAGGAAGTGAGGACAGAGAAAGGAAACAGAATAGAAATATTGAGAGATTTTATATTAAATAACTATCTGGAACTCTGACAGCATAGTGCTAAAACTTTGATTATGAGCCTCAGTTTCTGCAACTCTGAAAAGAAGGTGAAAGAAGACAAACAAGAAATAGGACAGATAAATTAAAAGCCAGGGATATATGAATATATAGAAATTGTTACGCATTTTATGCATATTACGTAGTTATACATATATATTACCTTTATATATATTATGTATACTCATTGAACCACTATTTTGAGTTCAAAAAAATTATTCTCTATGCATATGCATCCTCTGATTGAGGTAGAATTCGTGAATAAACCACGTGACTGAAGGAGTAAAGTTAAAGACCTTTCCAAATCAATCTGAGTACACTATCCTTCTAGATTTCTGTAATTCCCCTTAATTCTTACAAATGATTTTTTCACAGTAAATTAAACAGAAGTGATTTTAAGGGTACATATTTATAGGGTCTTTCCAAAAATTTTGACTTAATTTTTATAGAAGTAGCAACTTTCTTACCATTATCACTTTTTATACTATTTTAATAAGATTTAACAAAATTTTATCATATTTAAAATAAATGGAAATGACATATACTAGTGGAATTGACTTGACGACACTGGTGGGTAGTTTAGAAACAGATAATGACTTTTGATGAACATGTAGATGAACTAGTGGAAAAAAAAGTGTATGATCACAGTAGTTATGGGAACACTCTTACTGCCTTTATTTCCTTCAACTGCCTCTGAAATCCAACTTAAAAAAAAATGAACAAACAAAAATTATAGCAATTCAGTGGAATAAATTCTATACCGCCTTAATCTTTTTTAAGACAGATAAGAGAGAACAAATGTATTGGTTAACTACGCCAAATACCAAAGAAATTTGGTAAATTTTTAGCATTATTCTAATTTTACCTTATGAAGTTTTCATTTAGAAGAATGAGATTTAAAGATAACAAGTGTTCAGTAAAAAGAGAAATCCATAGCTATATTACTTACTAGCCTAAGTATATGTATCATTTTCTATATGACATTTATCTCTTTTAAGTTTCTCCCCTTCCCTGGCTTATTAACTTAATGATGTAATTCAAGTATGTGCTAATCATCCATTGTAGGGATTTCAGTGTACCAGAATCCAGGGTATTTACAGGTAGAGGAATCTGGTAGAGGTGGGAATTACAACCCATGGGACACCAGGCTATTTAGTGGACATAGTGGAACATCAGGGAAATATGCCCAAGTCTTCTCAATTATTTTGTATAATAGACCCTTTGAGAACCTGATAAAAGTTATTAAATTTCTCTTAAAGTACATATACTCATATATGCATAGTTTTGATACAATTTCAGGAGGTTAGTGGACTACTGAAAATGCATATATAGACTTCTTTCTTAACTTACCACCCACTAATAAAAGCAATATTTGGTAGTGGTAGCTTAAACATTGATTTTCTCCCAAGTAATATCATTATAGAATTCTTTAGAACATTATGCAGAATCATTGAATATGAGTATCCAAAAACTTTTATTGAGTACTCACACTGAACTAGGAACTATTGCTTACCCTTGGTAGTGTTGAGGGAAGGGGGAATAAAACCTGCTTTGCCCTCGAGTGCATTTACTAATTTCAAGACTAGGTATTAATTTCTTGAATTGATATTATTATAATGGTAACAGAGAGAAAAGAAAGTAGGCATAACTAAACTCAGGTGGGTGCAAGTATAGTTTTCACAATAGCTGAGCAGAGTGCTTTCCAAGTATACATATAACAAAACATTGCTTTCAAATCAATTCTAATAGTGACCCTACAGGACAGAGTAGAACTTGCCCCATAGTGTTTCTAAGACTGTAATCTTTACAGAAGCAGGCTGCCACATCTTTCTCCTGTGGAGTAACTAATGGGTTTGATCTGCCGACATTTCCATTAGCACCCAGCACTTAACCATTGTACCACCTGGGGTTATTGTAAACATATGTTGTTTTTAGGTGCTGTACAGTCGATTTCAACTCATAGCAACCCTTTGTACAACAGAATGAAACACTGCATTTTGGCTGTACTTCTTCCAAGACAGATTTGTTTGTTTTTCTAGACAGTCCATGGCGTATTCAATTTTCTTTGCCAACACCACAATTCAAAGGCATCAGTCCTTCTTCGGGCTTCCTTATTCATTGTCCAGCTTTCCCATGCATGTGAGGCGATTGAAAACGACATGACTTGGGTCAGGCTTACCTTAGTCTTCTAGGTGGCATCCTTTTTAAAGAGGCCTTTTGCAGCAGATTTTTCCAATGCAATGCATCATTTGATTTCTTGACTGCTGCTTCCATGGGCATTGATTGTAGATCCAAGTAAAATGAAATCTTTGAAAAACTCAATCTTTTCTCCATTTGTCATGATATCGTTTATTGGTTTAGTTCTGAGGATTTTTTCTTTTTTTTGTATGGAAGTATAAACCATTCGGAAGGCTATACTCTTCAATCTTCATCAGTAAGTGATTCAAGTCCTCTTCACTTTCAGCAAGCAAGGTTGTGTCATCTGCATAACCCAGGTTGTTAATGAGTCTTCCTCCAATCCTGACTTCACATTCTTCTTCATACTCCAGCTTCTAAGAGTACAGGTTGAATAAGTATGGTGAAAGTATACAACCCTAATGCACACTTTTCCTGACTTTTAACCAAAAAGTATCCCCTTGTTCTGTCTCTACAACTACCTCTTGATCTATGTACAGATTCCTCATGAGCACAGTTAAGTGTTCTGAAACTCCCATTCTTTGCAATGTTATCCATAATTTGTTATGATCCACATAGTCAATGCCTTTGCATAGTCAGTAAAACACAGTGAACATATTTCTGGTATTCTCTGCTTTCAGTCAGGATCTATCTGATATCAGCAATGGTATCCCGGATCCATGCCTTCTTCTGAATCCAGCTTGAATTTCTTGCTGTTCCCTGTGGATGTACTGTTGCAGGCAGTTCTGAATCATTTTCAGCACAATTCTACTTGCATATGATATTAATGATATTGTTTAATAATTTTGGCATTCAGTTGGATCACCTTTCTTTGTAATAAGCATAAATATGGATCTCTTCCAGTTGGTTGGCCAGGTAGCTGTCTTCCAGATTTCTTGGCATAGGCAAGTGAGTGCTTTCAGTATTGCATCAGTTTGTTGAAACGTCTCAATTGGTTTCTATCAACTCCTGGAGACTTGCTTTTCACCAATACCTTCAGTGCTGCTTGGACGTCTTCCTTCAGTACGAATGGTTCCTGATCATATGCTACCTCCTGAAATGGTGGAAGTCGACCAATTCTTTTTGGTATACTGATTCTATGTATTCCTTTCATCTTCTTTTGATTCTTCCTGTGTCTTTTAATATTTTTCCGTAGAATCCTTCACTATTTCAACTTGAGGCTTGAATTTTTTTCAGTTCTTTCTGCTTAAAAAATCGTGAGTATGTTGGTACCTGTCATAATATTTTACTTTGTCTTCTGCAGCTGGTCTTTGAAATCTTCCATTCAGCTGTTTTACTTCATCTTTTCTTCCTTTAGCTTTAGCTACTTGATATTCAAGAGCAACTTTCAGAGTCCCTTCTGAACATACGGCCTGATCGAAAATAGGAAATGAGACTAGAACTCCCAATAGGGGTAAGATCATAAGTGGCCTTGAGTGCCATACCAGGAAGTATGCACTTTTTCCAACAAATACTTAATTGCCTAAGGCAAAATGGAAACCCTGGTGGTGGTGTGGTTAAGAGTTCAGCTGCTAACCAAAATGTTGCAGTTCAAATCCATCAGATGCTCCTTGGAAACCGTATGGGGCAGTTCTACTCTATCCTATAGGGTAGCTATGAGTTGGAATAGATTCGATGGCAATGAGTTGGGTTTGTTTTGGAAGGCAAAATACATTATAATATAAAAAGCATTTGAATAAAAAATTAGAATAAAATATTCAAAAATGAAAGATATACTTCTAACATATTTTCAATTTATTTTAATAAGAACAGTGGTGTGCTTATATTAAAAATGTTAGTATATATTTGATAGCTTTTATTTGAAAATTATCTTCTGTTCTCTTCACATTTAGCTCTTCTATACTTTCTAAGAACAGAGTTTTTTTTAATTTAAAAGTTAATTGCAGTTATTATTTTTTGCTTCTCAGAGTGGGCTTGCTTTCTATTTATAACATTTCTTCTATAAAGCTGCATTGAATTTCAGGTTTTCTTAAAGAAATGATCTAAACTATAAAAGATAATCTCCTTTTATGCATCTTTTTTGATCTATACAATGACATTAAAATATTATGGTTTTATTTCTGAGTTGTTCTTTAATTGCTGAGCTGCTTTAAACTATTGTGTTATCTCTTGGTCCAGCTATTGGGTCTTCAGGTATTTTCAACAGTTTCTTCTATCATTTAAAAGTTATTTCATCCAAAGCCATATTATATTTGTATCCCGCTTTAAATAATGATATCCTAATTATAAAATTATTATTTTGATCTTCTTTGTAGAAATTACTTTATCCAGGTGTCGGAAAATATGCCGTTTTTTTTGGTTTTTCTACCACGTATTAAATTTGTGGTATGTGAAAAAGCAAAGATGTCACTTTGAGGACTAAGGTGAGCCTGATTCAAGCTGTGGTCTTTTCAATCAGCTCATACACATGCAAAAGCAGACAATGTATAAGGAGGACAAAAGAAGAACTGATGCCTTTGAATTATGGTGTTGGAGAAGAATGCTGACTGTGCTGTGGACTGCCAGAAAAATGACCAAATCTGTCTTGGAAGAAAGTACAGCCAGGATGCTCCTTAGAAGTGAAGATGGGGAGACTTCCTCTCATGAAATTTAGATTTGTTATCAGGAGGGACCAATTCCTGGAGAATGACATCACACTTGCTAAAGTAGACGGTCAGCAAAAAAGAGCAAGACCTTCAATGAGATGGATTGACACAGTGGTTGCAACAATGGGCTCAAACATAGCAAAGATTGTGAGGATGGCGCAGGATCAGGCAATGTTTCATCCTGTTGTACCTAAGGTCACTATGAGTTAGAACTGACTCAATGGCACCTAACAATAACAACATGCTAACCTTGAAGATTCTCTTTAAAATGATTACTGCATTTTTAGAATCTGTTTATATTTTCACATTTTCTTTATTTCAATATTATTTTGTCCTGTTCCACTGACGCGATCAAAATCATGTACGTTACTAACAATCAGCTATATCCAGTAGCTTTATCCAGAATATCACCTCAGACATTGTAGTGAATTTTCCTTCATGTTTTAATGATACTTGTACAAACCAGTCTTGAATATCTTCTTGTTAGAGAAATAAGTGTGTTTTGAGCTCTCACTTCTCAAGAATCCTCTCTACATCATCTTAGAAGAGTCACCTAAGTCCATTGTGTTTTAGTTCCTCATTCTGAGATACCCTGTAGATGATAAAGTTCACAAAAGAATTGTGAAGATAATTAATACTTGTAAAGCAGAGCGCAGATGTAAAGCCTTATAGAAATAGGACAAAAACGAAAAACGAGGTTCTTGAATTTCATTCCGGCTTTCTCATAAATGCATCTTACCAGCGTGTTGCTACTACCTTAAGTGGGCATGATAATATTACTTTGCTAGCAGGTACTTAAGCTGATAGCTACTTAAGAGTTATTTTCTTCACAGATATGTAGGCCTATGAAAGGAAAACAAAATGAGAGGTCGGTGGACTGTAAGGAAGAATTTTTTTTTTTTTAATTCCAACCAAGAGAACATAAGTAGCATAAGTAATATATCTACTGGGCATAAAGTGAAATGCAAACTAAGATACATGTGCTTGTTTGTTTACTTGAAACACAATGTTCCATCTCACACAAAGCAAAAGCTTTGGATTCATACAAACCTAAGTTTAAATCAACACATGGTCACTTCCTGGTTTTGCACACTTCAGTAAGATAAGCACCCTGAGGCTCAATTTCCCCATCTCCAAAATGGAAATGAAGTTTCATGACTCAGATGTTTGTGGAAATTAAAACTAAGAGAAAGTACCTAGTGCAGTGATTGATACATGGTTGCTATCTTCTAAATCGTTGTTTTTGCTATGTGTGTGTATACACTTGACTGAAAAATACCAAACTAGAACCTAAAATAAATTTGACATTAATTGAAAGTGTGTATATAAATTATCAAATACAAAGAATGTTTAATACATGTATGTGACAATCCAAGTTTTATATATTCTCTAATAAAAAAATAATTGGATCTAATTTCAAGAAATATTACATTTATTCTGCTCAACTTTCTTATCGTGCACGGTCTTCCCGTCAATGTTTGTAACATCTGGCTTATGCTTTTCTGCTTCTATTTTTGGATGTTAATAAATTTACTGTAACAATTTATTTAATTTCTCAAACATAAAAAAATTTATAAGGCCAGAATCAGACTAGACTAGACTCACAGCCCCCATGTAGGACAGAGCTGAACTGTCTCAGAGGGTTTCCAAGGCTGTAATCATTACAGAAGCAGACCACCATATCTTTCTCAGCAAAGCTGCTGATGAGTTCAAACCACTGATCTTTGGATTAGCAGTTGAGTGCTTAACCACTGCACACCAAGGATGGTCAGGAAAGCCAAGGCATTGTAAATTCCTATGGCAGATTTCAGTAAGCCTGCAGTGATGATGTGAAACAAATAAGTTTTTCAGCTAGACTCTTCTTTCAATTGCCTTCCAATCCAATTTGGCCCTGTAATCTGCTTACTACCCCATGCAAACAAACTATACCATTTCCAGGACTCTTCACTTGCACTTTAACTTAAAGCATTACTCATGGAATTAAATTGACAGGCTTGGGATGGAAAGGACTGAATTAAATTAATGCCTGAGAAGTATGACAGTAGCTGCATTAACAGATGCCAGGAAAGTTATGCCATCCTTCATGTAGGTTACAATAACCACGGACTGCCTATTCAACTCTATAATATCTCTCCAAAAAAATAAAAACCTGTTGCTGTTGAGTTGATTCCAACTCATAGTGACCCGAAAAGACAGAGCAGAACCACCCTTAAGGGTTTCCAAGGAGCAGCTCGTGGATTCGAACTGCCAAGCTTTTGGTGACCAGCCTGAGCTCTTAACCACTGTGCTGCGAGGGCCCCACAATATCTCTCTAGGGTTATGTAATTCACCTTCTTCTGGCAAGGCTAACAAATTCTGGTTGCAAGAGATGAAGGAGATCCAAATCCCTCAGAATTCAAGGTGTAGATATGATTCTTGTTCACATATGTCCTGCCATTCTCCAAGTTTGCGGATGGAATTATATGCTCCTATTATGAAATTCAAAATATAAATTGTGAAATCCATGTCTATATGCAGAGTGGATGCAAAAGCCAATTAGCAACCACATAGATAAATGTTTAATACACCTGGGAGAGCAAAATGTGGATCATAAGTGTGTGGGTTCAGCTTTGGTAGAGATAACCAAATGGTTTTCCAAACTGATTTTACCAGTTTGTATTTTTTGTACAGCATCTAAATTTTCCTTTTATTGAATCTGACCTCTGTGCTCCTGTTTCACAACACTATAGAGTTTAGAGGACTAAGGCAATATCCTTGCAAACAATTAAAAAAAACAAACAAACAAATATTTCATACTCTTGAATGGCTTGCACAGACTACAAAATATTTAAGAAACCCTCCTTTTCTGTCCTCTCCACTTCCCTTGTTATCTCAACTTCTCTTAAGGCTCTCTTAAGAACCAGCATTGATTGTAGGGAAAATAAATGAAACATCCCTACCTCACATTTGCTGAGCCTCCCTTATAACAATTACCCTGATACGCTCCATGTTCAACCTACTCACAAACACAACCCTGAGCTCTCAACACCCTATGATTTTTTTTTTACTTAGGTTTTTTTTTTAACCTGTTTCCCTAAGCTCTGCGCTACCTCTTGCTGCTCTAGTTTATTTCTCTGGTTATTTTTATTTTTCATTCAAAAAGTCCGTGATTTGTTTATTGTTAGTTGTAGAGGCAACTCATACATTTCCTTTTTCTTTCTTTTTAACACATTTTTTCTCTTGGAGTTTTATTTAAAAATTAACCAGTCATATTTCCAGGATTTCCAAGTACATTTTACATCTCTCACCTCATTTTTTGACGTACACAAAACTTAAATAATATTAAGATTATTTATTATTTAATCATAATTATGATTTTTTTCTTCTACTTGATTATTATCCACTATTTAATAAAGACAATGAATTTTCAATGGATAAGGGTTTTCTTTATTAGAAACTTAGAATTTTTTATATTGAAACAAAAAGAAATGCATTTTTCCCTTTTAAAATCCTTGTATACATATTACTTCCCACAAAGACTGCTCTTTTGTAACATGGAATGAATGTTGTACATATCTTAGTTTGATTCTTTTGAGTTTATATTTTAACTTTAAGTTTGAATATCTTCACCTAAAATGTCCTCTTTATGGTCTCTCTTTTCCCCTATTTTGTGCACATGCAGTTCTTGTCCTGAGTTTTTACTGCTGCATATACTGAATGTATCTCCTAATCATTCTCTTCTTTTTCTTCCTCCTTGTGATGGTTAAGATTGTCTGTCAACTTAGCTGGGCCATTATTCTCAGTGTTTTGGCAGAGCCAGGGCATGAAGGGAAGGCAAATCCATATCCAGAGTAAGTGTCTATTCCAGTAAGGACAAAACCCTGCCCTTTCCGTGATGGAAGCGGTTCAGTGTAATCAGCTTGTCACCAGATTGCTTGCTGATCACCTCTAGGAATGATGCCATATTGGTGACTTTGTGTTGGTTTCTGCTGCTGGCAGATTGGGCACTCAGCAGTGGCTGTAGCCAAGTCAACCTTGGTGAGTAGAAGTCCGTGTTGCTGGGCTCATGCATAACCTCCATCCCTGCCACTATGGCCACTTTGTTCATGAGCCCATTGAGCAACGCTGGGAGTAGCTGAGGAATGAGGATGACTGGTTTCCACAGAACACATCGTCCTATCCACTTGATTTTTCAAATCACCCTCTGTTGAGGTCACCTTTTGGTGAGCATTTACTTGAGACACTAATCTGTCTTTCTCCCATTCAGAGACATCTATCCACATACATCTTCCCCATAAATCCTTGTCTCCAATTTTCCAATCATGTTCCTTCCCAGCTCTGATCATCCAGCCAAACCATTGGGCACAGCCCATGAATCAGTATACATTTGCACATCTAGCCATTTCTCCTTCCAAGCAAAGTGAACCACCAGGTGCACTGCTCAAGGTTCAGCCCATTGGGAGATTTTCCCTTCACCTGTGTCCTTCAGAGAGGTCCCAGAAAGGGCTGTAGTGCTGCTGTTGTCCACTTTCTAGTGGTGCCTGCATGTTCCACAGAACACTCTGTAAACCAGGCAAGAGTTTTCTCTTCTTCAGTCAACTGATCATAAGGAACTCCCCACGAGGCCATAGGCGCAGAAGGGGAGATGGATGGTAATACAACAGGATACAGACCATGAACATTTGGGCCACTTCCTCATGCAACTTGTACCTTCAGGTCCTGCTCAGGCCCGATCTTGTATACCACTTCCATTTAATGATGGAGTGCTGCTGTGCCTGCCCAACTCATGGAATTCACTGGTCTTACCATGTTTCCCATCATCCTGAAGCAGCTGGCTTGAGAAAATGATTTCATGGCCTCCCAAAGGCACAATTACTGCACCAGTTAGGTGGCAATACCTTGCAGGTTTGGGGCAATGTTCTCTAGGGGGCTGTATATGCTCTGAAACCAGTATCCAGTATACGGTACTGTTTCTCCCATAGCCAGGATTCATGGATACAGGAATCAAGGGGTGGAAATGAGAGTAGCACCACTCACTATTACCCCTACTAACCCACTCACAAGATTTTTGCTTCCTGTCCCTGCGGCCTTATGCTCAGCAGATCCAGAGGTCTTAGTTCAAAAGGGAGGCATGCTTCCACCTGGAAACACATCACTGATTCCATTGAACTGAAAGCTAAGAATGCCATCTGGCCGCTTTGGGCTCCTTGTGCTTCTGGATCAACAGGCAAAGAAGGGAGTTAACATATTGGCTGATGTGATTGATCCTGATTACCAAGAGGAAATCGGATTAATATGACACAATGGAGGTGAAGAAGAGTATGTCTGGAATGCAGGTAATCCCTTCGGTCATCTCTTAGTACTACCATGTCCTGTGATTAAAGTCAATGGAAAGCTACAGCAACACAATTTCAATACGACTACTAATGGCCCATACCCTTCAGGAATGAAGGTTTGGGCCACCCCATCAAGCAAAGAACCACAACCAGCTGAGACACTTCCTGAGTGCAAAGAGAATATGGAATGGGTGGTGGAAAAAGGCAAATCTAAATACCAGTTACGGTCACTTGACCAGTTGAAGAAAAGAGAACTGTAATTGTTATGAGTATCCCTGCTTTGCATGTGTGCATAAGATGTTTCTGTTTTCTTCACTTATAAACTGTAAGAAGTAAGCAGGGCTAGTGTGTTTTCAGTTGTACATGTGTTACTTGTATTATGTTAGGTGCAAGTATGACTTTGTAATTGTCTTTATTCAGAGATTATGTGTAGACGTACCAAGGTGACAAAGGGTGGACTGTGATGCTTAAGATTGTGTGTCAACTTGGCTGGGTCATGATTCTCAGTGTTTTGTCAGTTGTGTAATATCGTGATCACTTTCCTGTTGAAATTTGATATGTGAGCACACTCATGATGGAATCTGCTGAGTGGCACCCATGGGGGCAGGGGCTGTGGGGGCTCACTGCCACCTCAGCCTTCATCTGTCCACCCTCTGCCACCTACTTCCTTCCTGCTCACCTTGTCAAGGCTTTTGGCTTGTTCTGGATCCAGTGGTTGCCTCTTGTCATCTGACTTCCAGCTCTTTGGACTTTAGCTAGCAGCTTACCTGCCAGTCTTCGGATTTGTCAATCTTCACAGCCTGCGAGCAAGAAAGAGTCCTGCTCCCTGACCTGCCAGTCTTGGGTTAACCAGCTTCTGTGGCTCTCTGAATTGGGAGATGCCTCTATACTTGTCCACAGACTTGGGACATTCCATATATAAATCTCTCTGTATATGTATTTATATGCTTTACTAGTTTTGCCTTTCTAGAGAACCCAGCCTAAGACACCCCTTAAAAAGAAATGGGTCACTTACAGCTGAGTTCTAAAGTATGCATAACATCATAAATATGAGGCATTCTTTACCCTTGGAAAACTGGAAGGGCTTAAGCAGATATGCCTGAGATAAAAACATATCTTCAAAGTTCTAAATGTTCTTTACAACAGATCTAGTAGTGTAATGTATTGCATTATAATCACTTCCCCTGGAGAAGTGAAATTCATAAAATTGGTTGTCAGCCAGTTCTCCAGAGGATGACTTCTGCTTCCCATTTAATTTGAGTACTAGTCTGGGAAATTTACCTGTAAGACCCTAGAAAGTAAGATGTTAAATTGACTTTCACATTGTCCCTCCCATTTCCAAACTAGAATAAAAAGAAAAATACTTAGAATATGCTTCAAATTAAGATTCAAGCCCATCCAATATAGCATTCATGATTCATTACATATTTAGTTTTTACCTTGGGACTTATGTGTTCTGTTGTGAATGATATAGAAAATTATCATGCATAATCCTTGCCTCCGAGGAGCTTATCATCTAGATGAATTTTTTTTAAGATAAAAATCAAAGACATTAGTAATATTAGATTTTTTTAGTATGTATAATCAATAGCTTCATAAGCACCTATTTATCTCCTTTTACCTGGAGCTGAGCCAGAACTAGTTGTATGTCAGCTCCTGCCCACATTATCTCTTACTGTAAAACGCAGTGACCTTTAGACCCATCTGTCTGTTATCCTACCTCCTAATGCCACTTCTGAACAGGCTTTAGAGCTTCCAACCCCTCATCTCCACCCCTTTATATTACTGAATTTCACTAATGAACAATAGTTTTTGTTTTTGGATTTTTTTTTTTTAGGGATATGTGGAACTATCCAAGAATTTGGAACAAAGACAAACTAAGCAGACAAAAGGGCTCTTATAACAGCTCTTACCACCACTGAATGAGAGAATTAATTTCAATAAATCACATTGTCTTAAGTATAATCCACATAGGAATGCCCTACAAGAGTCTTTAATGGTAAGGTCTTTTCTTTAGAAAAGTTGAGTTGCTTGTTATTTAGCAACTTTTAAAAAAATCACTAAAAATATTTCATATGATTCTTTATACACACATTCCAAAACCACTATAATTCAAGAAAAAAATGCTAACTTGTTTCTAGCCCACAGGTCAGGATTTGACATCTATAAAGCAATGATATCTAACTATACACTTTTCTTTCCCTTCCACTGAAACATATTAATTCTCCATTATGAATGTTCCATTAACTCCTCTCAGTCCTGTCCTATTGAAGCATTTCTTCTGTCACTTGCCTAAATCTCATGCTTCCTACAATACCAAGTTCAAGTCTCTCCTTGTTAATCCTTTTCTTTATTGCCTCAGCTTTCCATTGATGTCACATTTTGAAACACTCATCTATGTTGTTCTAAACTGGCACCAAATATATTATAGCTTCTATTCTTATTCATCTTCTTGCCTATATGTACTACTTCTCTAATTGTACTGAAAAAAAAAATTGCACTGAGTGTCTACTAAAGATACACCCGAATGAGAAGAGTGTCTTTCTTTGTATACTAGAGTTATTTTTTTTTTTAGTTTGTTTTGTGTTCATGTAAATAAGTATATTATAAAATACAGTGTTTTGGATTTTAAAGAAAATTTTCTATTATCAGTAAATCAAAGTCAATATTGAGGACCTGTAGACAATGGGCAGTTTTTAAAAACCTGATTGCCACACTACTCAAAAAACAGAGAGAATAAAACAGACCAGCAAGTAGGACTAAGGTTTTAGAGGTATAATTTATGGTCCAAATTGAAAACATTAAATATAAGTGAAGAATAAGATAAAAATAACTCCAAATATTTGAAGAATGCTATGATTCTATACTAGAATATGAATTTCAAAAAAAAGTGAGATATTTTTTAAAATTTTCTATCATTCATTCATAAAGTGGTATTTTTGAGCATATATCATTAATGCAGCCCTGGTGGTGTAGTGGTTAAGAGCTCATCTGCTAATCAGAAGATCAGCAGTTCAAATCCACTAGCAGCTCCTTGGAAACACTAGGAAGCAGTTCTTCTCTGTTCTATAGGGTTACTATGAGTTGGAATCGATTCAACAGCAATGGGTTTGGTTTTGGTTTTCATACCAATAATGTTATACTCCTTAATTTTATAGAATGGGCTCATGCTATCAAAAAGTTCTTATTGCAAAAATTGATAAGAGAACAATCATCTTGAATTTAGGCAAAATAGTGTACCTTAAACCTAGTTTTATTTAAAAAAAGAAAAAGAAGAAAGAATTTGAATAGGATATGGTACCTCTACTAAGGAGATTACAGTCTACAGTCACTTCCCTTAATAAGGGGTAAAAAACAAACAAACAAAAAAATCATAAGAAAAATTGACCAGTGAAAAAAGTTCAGAACATAAAAAGTAACTAGGGAATAATGTAGGACAAGAAAAATGAAAGCATATGATACAGAAGGTCAATTTATTTATTCAATAAATATTTATTAACCATATTTTGTGTATCAGACACTTTTTCAGGCACTGAGCATAGAGCATTCAACAGAAACTAACAACAACAAGAGCATAAAAGAATCCTTCTCCTCACAGAGCTTAGATTACAGAGGGAGTGGAACACTTGGTATGTTAGATAGTGGGACATGCTAAGAAAATAACAAAAACATGAAAAGGAACTATGAAATGTGCAAGGGTGGGTTGCTGTTTTACCATGTGTCTAGGAAAGGTGTTACAGAGTAGGTGTCATTCAAATAAACATCTGAAGGAGGCAAGGGAGTAAGACATGGAGATATCTAGAGGAAGACCAGAAGAAACAGTAAGTGCAAAGGCTCTGAGGAGAGCTGACCCATTTTAAAAACAGGGAGATGGTCAATGAAGTTTGAAATTAAAAAGTGAAGGAAGAGTAATACATGTCAGGGAGATAATACAGGGCCAGATCACATAAGGTCTTAAAAGTTACTGAAAGGAATTTGGTTTCCAATCTGAGGAAGATGGAGAGCCTTCGAAGTATTTTAGAAGAGTGGTGTTTTGATGTGACATCTATTTAAAAGGATAACTCTGACAGCTCTATTGAGAATAAGCTGAAGGGACAAAGGCAGAGCAGGAAGAAGAGGGTTTGAACAATCCAGGTGAGACATGGTGGTGGTTTGACCAGGATGGAGGCAGTAAATATAGACAGAAGTAATAAGATTCTGGATATGTTTTGAAGCAAGATTTGATAGGATTTCTTGAGAGACTGAATATGAGCTGTGAGAGAAAAAGGAGGGGTCACAGTCAAATGCTAAAGTGGTTTTCTATTTGTTTTAATCTAAGCACCCAAAGCAATGAGTTTCCATTTATTGAGGAACATGGTGAAAGGAACAGGTATGATGAGATTAGAACTGATCCTGGACATGTTAGTTTTGTGATCCTTAATAATTTTCTAGTTCTTATGCTCAGTAGACAGACATATGTCTGAAGTCTATAGATAACAATTTGAGACTCATCACCATGAATGTATTTTTAGACAAGAATATTTTCTCAAATGATGTTTTAAGGAAAAAGAATTTAAATATATAGTTGTGATAAGTTTTTTATTATTAAAGAATTACATAAATACAAAAAAGGTGTACAAAACAAAGACACTTATATAATCACCCTCCGAGTCAAGTTACCACAAACATAACCTTAATCCTGTCTACTCATATTTTCAATTAACTTTTCAAACTTCATGAATGAAAACATGGCACTTTTTGTGTGTCTTATTTCTCCACAATATATTTTTGAAATTTACCTGGGTGGTTGAACATAGCCATAGTTTGTGTAGTATTCTGTTGTATGAGTATACCCTGTTCCAGTCTGGTGCTATTACAAATATAATTGCTATGAATATTCATGTATTTGTCTTTTGGGATGTGTAGGTATACATTCCTGTTAGGTAAGCTCTTTGAAGATAAATTGTTGGGACAGAGTATTTTATGTTGAAATCTATAAGATAAAGGCATTTTAAAACTGCTTTTACCAAATTACTCTCCCTACCAGCATCTTTAAAGTGTTTAAAAGCGAAGATGTCACCTTAACAGTTGAGGTGCACCAGACCTAAGCCCGGGTGTTTTCAATTACCTCATTATGTATGTGAAAGCTGGACAATGAATAAGGAAGACCAAAGAAGAATTGATGCCTTTTAGTTATGGTGTTGGCAAAGAACATGGACTGCCAGAAGAGCGAACAAATCTGTCTTGGAAGAAGTACAGCCAGAATGTTCCTTAGAAATGAGGATGGCAAAACCTTGTCTCATATACTTTGGACATGTTATTATGAGGGACCAGACCTTGGAGAAGGACATCATACTTGGTAAAGTAAAGGGTCGGTGACAAAGATGAAGACTCTCAATGAGATAGATTGACACAGTGGTCCCAACAATGGGCTCAAATAGCAATGATTGTGAGGATGGAGCAGGACCGAACAGTGTTTCATTCTGGTCACTATGAGTTGGAATCGACTCAACAGCACTTAACAACAACATCAATATGTGAGAGTTCTTGTTGCATTTCATTCTTGCCAACTTTTAGAAGTGTCAGTATTTTAAATTTTAGCTAATCTAGTAGAGGCGTAGTGGTATCTCTTTAATTTGTATTTCGCTGATGAATAATGAAGTTTAACACCTTTCCAAAAGTTTACTGGTCATTTTTATATCCTCATTTGTAAAGACCTTTTTTTTCCCTGTTGAGTTGTCTGACTTATTAAATTGTATATTGTTTTTATATTCAGAATCCAAGCATTTGTGTTGCAAACATCTTCTACAAGTTGATAGCTTGCCAGTTCACTTTTCACTGGTATTTTTTCATAAACAGGAGAAATTTTTATTTTTCATGTAGTTCAGATTTTTAAATCTTCATATCTTTTTGTTTTAATTCCCTTTTAAGAAATATTTTCCAAGACCTAGGTTGAGAACATAACTTTCCTGTTACCTTCTAGAAACCTTATTGTTCTAAGTTTTATGTATAAATCAACACCCTACCTGGCACTTAATTTTGTGTACCATGTAAGGTTGCAGTTGATCCATTTTTCCCCAGATGATACATGATTAATCTGACTCCAGTTATAGGAAAAAAAAAAAGTCTCATTGTTCTACTTTGTGACTTAAGTAATAAAAGAAGTATCATTTATGTGTTATGGATTGAATTGTGGTCCCCCAAAATATGTGCTGGAATCTTAATTCTTATACCTGTATATGTAATCTAAATTAATGCAATGTAATCACTTTTCATAATACAATCTACTTTAAATCATGACCTCAAAATGTTTTACTTTAAAATCTTGATTTGTTCATGTATTTAGAAGGTGGCTAGAGAGACGTCCATAAAATTTAAATCTGTTGTCTTTGTTTGATTTCTGTTTGTAATATTTCTGTACTTAAGAGATATAAATTTTATACTAGATTTTGTTCCTGCCTTCTTTTGCTGCTTAATGTCTGGGTACGTATTCTAATTCCCAGTCCTACTGAATATCTGCAACTACCAAAATGTACCATGATCTTTGTCACATCTGAATCTATGTGTTCCTGCTCCCTCATCCTGAATAGGCTGAATAGGATAACTCTAATTTGTCTCCCCAGGCATAATTCAATGTCAGACACTCAAAAAGGAGACCCCTTCTCTTTATAATTTCATTATATACCTCTTTTTGACTCATTTATTTATTTATTCATTTAATAGCTATTAACTCTATTTCAGGTTCTGTGCTTGTTGCAGGAGAAATGAATTAAGTTCTATAATTTCCTAACCCTGTTATAGCGGATGTCTTGTCTTAACGGATTCAGTAGCAACATTTAGTATGTTAAATACAATGGTCACTGTATAAACATGATTTAACACATGGATGAAAAAATGTCTACAAACCCACAATAAAAGAATTACATAACAAATGCTGTAGAATTTTTGTGATCCCTCAGTGAAAGTCAGATGGGTGAGTAGGACAAAAAGTGAGTATGTGGAACAGAATTCCAGGCAGAAGAAAAACAAAACAGTGGATTAAAGCCTAGGGTCAAATAACTTCAAGTTATTTTGTTTTGTTATACCACATAGCCTGTGTGCAACAAAAAATAGCAAGATGCAAGCCTAGAGATTTAAACAGGGCTGATACAAAATTGTGAAATTTGCGTTATGGAACTAGGATTCTATAATGTTGATGGTAGGGAATCAAAGTTTTTTTGGTGCAAAAATCTCCATTTACTAAATCGGCAGCTTTGCATTTTAGAGAGCAATACGGGGGATAAATTTGGAGAAATAAACATATGTTAAAATGGTAAATGGTCTTGGTAAAAAGCCCTGGTGGCCAAACAGTTAATTTCTCAACTGCTAACCAAAAGTTGGCTGTTTGAACCCACCTAGCAGCTCTACAGGAGAAAGACCTGGCAATCTGCTCCCATAAAGATTACAACCTAGAAAACTCTATGAGACAGTTCTACTCTGTCACATGGAATCACTACAAGTCAGAATTTACTCAAACAACAGCAATGGTCTTCATGCATGTTGATGACTCTGTCAAGGCAGTGAGTTAAAGATAGAGCAAATGGGCAGGGGAGGGAGGAAACTTCAGAGGGTATTTGTGCATAGTTAGATTATCTGTAAGAAATGGCATTGTAAAATAGTTACGGTCCTTAGTTTCCAGCTTTAATGACTAGTTTAAAATCTTGATGCCACTGAAATTAATAGATAAACAGGAGAAGGTCTGGAGAAAAAGTTGATGAGTTTGTAATACATTGAGCTAGAGATAGCTGTTACACATATAGGTAGAAATTGAGCTAAAATTGATCTTGAACACTAAAATTCAAAGACAAGTCTGGTCAGAGGCAAATATTTGTAACTCATCTTGATGTATGTGGTAGTTGTATCTGCTTGAGTAAGAAAAATTTACATAGTTGTAGTACTGAGAATTAAGATTTGTGAGTTCAGAATGGGAACCAGAAGAATACCAAAGTAAGAGGTGAAGGCAGAGAAGAAGAAGGGCCCATGGAAGAGACTGAATACACATACACACACAAGGAGATCTGGGCAGGTGCAGTAACAAGGCAACTGAGAAGAGTGTATGGAAGGAGGGAATGATTAACTATGTGAAACACAGCTCAGAAGCCAATGATGATAAAGACCAAAATATGTTATTACTAATTTTGATATTATAGGTTTAAGAATATTGTAGGAAAAGAAACCAGATATCAATGATTTAAGAGGTTAAGTGGGAGATAAGGAAGTATATATGAGAATATGGACTAGTTCCTTCAAGACAGTTAATTAGAAGGGACAGGAAGAGTAGATGACAACAATAACTTGATCTATTTCTAAGGGAAGGATTTTAAGAGAAAATATATTTGAAAATGTTCATGGACTGAATAGAAAATTTTTGCCTATGCCTCTTTATGTGATTTCCTCCTCTGATATATAAACACCTCAAGGAAATATAGTTTATTCCATTTTACAACCTATGTGTCTACCAAACTGCCTATTAAATAGTAGAGGTTCATTAAATGTGTATTTAATATGATTATATTAATCATAAATGCTTATTAAAATAATATAACTTAAAAAATATATTATCACATTATATTTAAACCACCACAGAGGTCTTTCTTAAATACATTTTTATTATGTTATTGTCTTAGTCTGGGCAAAACCAATGGAACATAGATATATAATTATATACAGAGACATTTACTTCAAGAAAATGGCTCGTGCAATTGTGAGGGCTGGCAAGAACCAAATCCTTGGGTGCCACAGAATGCTGGAGACCTCTGCTGGTTCACAGGGGTGCAGGTGCTGGGAAATCCAAAACCTGGAGGTCAGGTTGCGGGCCTGAGACTTCCATGGGCTCATGTCACAATATTAGGCAAAAAGAAGAGTGTAGGGTGGAGAGAGAGTGAGCTCTGCCAGAACATCCATGTATATACTGAGGCAGGCCCTGCTGCCAAGAAGACTGCCCTTTCAACTGATTGGCTGCTCACTTCAGATAACAAAGTAGAAGTGATTACATTATGGAAGAGCACCTAATGCAGTGCCTGCCAAACCACTGAGAATCATAGCCTAGCCAAGTGGACACATAACATTAACCATCATAAAAACCAGTAAACTCCAGTTGCCGTGGAGTCAATTCCAAATCACAGAGACCCTAAATGACAGAGCAGAACTGTTCTATAGGGTTTCCAACGCTCTAATCTTTACAGAAACAGATTGTCATATCTTCCCTTAGAGTACCTGGTGGGTTCAAACGGCTAAACTTTTGGTTAGCAGCCAAGCTCTTAACCACTGCACCACCAGGACTCCTTGAATATCATCAAATTTTATATGAAAGATAGTGTTGTTGAGATGTCATTTTAATAGAAGTTATATCAATAAGAAGATCCTTTCTTTTTAATTTACAATGGATCTTTCTAGGATTCTACACGGATTTGGGTCAGGATATAACTTTCTAACTGAGGTTATTGCATACATAGTTTCTAAATGTCAGATCAATTAGAAAAATCCAGATTGAAGTGTTAATCAAACCAAAATTAAAAAAAAAAGGAAAATACATTATTAAAATCCTCAAACAAAATGGCTATTCTGAAGATATAAAATAGAGGGGAAAAAAAATTGCACAGCCTGGAAACCAGTGCCTCCATTAGAGACACCTGAGGGCGTTAATAAAATAATTGTACAAAACAAAAAGTTCCAACTGTAATTAATCTCACGATATATTTTAAAAATAAAATAATCATATTCAAATTCTTACTGAATGCTTTCATATAATTGGTGGAAGGGGTCTTAAAATATTAAGAGATATTTCAAAAAATAATTACAAAGCTTATTTATGCCATAATCAGACACACTTACCATCTGGAATAACACACAGTAAGTGAATATAATAAGAAGAGATAAAGTCTTTGTGAACTTATGAAACTCATAAGCCTTTCTGATAATTCCTGTAAATGTAATTACAAAAATATTGATTAAATAAAAATTAATGATTGGCCGGAGTATTCATTAAAATGATCTATTTTTATTTCTACTTAGTCTGATATTAGTTGGAGCTTTCCTTCCCATAGAACCAAATCTGTAATACAGCTCAGTTTAAATTCAGGGCACATAATTTTGTCTACCAATTCTTTTCATCACTGAATTTTTTAAGTCTCACATTATATTAGACTCTTCATCTTTCTGTCATCACCTGTGATCTAAATTCTGTTCAAATACTCCAACAATATTTCGGAATGACTTTCATCTTTTCTATTATATAATGTTAACTAGCTGCTAAATAGTTCTACATGGTAAGTGAGAAGAATGCTACATGATTTTGAAATTCTTCATTCTAAAATATAAAAATAGCTATGTTTTAACTATATATACATTTCCTAATGCATCAGTAAATTATAGATAGTGTATATTGTCATGGATTGAATTGTGTTCCCCAAAAATATCTGTGAACTTGGCTAGGTCATGACTCCATTGTATGATTGCATGATTGTCTAACATTTATCTTCTGTTGCGATTTTCCTAAATGTTGTAAATCCTATCACTACGATATAATAAAACGGATTAGTGGCAGTTACTTTGATGAGGTCTACAAGATTAGGTAGTGTCTTAAGTCAATCTCTTTTGAAATATAGAAGAGAGAAGTAAGCAGAGAGACATGGGAACTTCATACCACCAAGAAAGCAGCTCCAGGAGCACAGCACATCATTTGGACCTGAGGTTCCTGCACTGAGATGCTCCCAGACCAAGGAAGACTGATGACAAGGACTTTCCCCCAGATCTGACAGAGAGAAAAAGCCTTCCCCTGGAGTTGGCGCCCCTAATTTGGGCTTGTAGCCTACTAGACAGTGACAGAATAAATTTCTCTTTGTTAAAGCCATCCACTTGCAGTATTTCTATTATAGCAGCACTAGATGACTAAGGCATAGATCAATTTTCATAATTAGAGAATGTTCAAGTAAATTGTGTTGAAGTGGGGATGCATTTAACAAATAATAACAATAATATTGTGGGATGTAGAAATCTCTGCTAGATTGCTGGTAAAATAATGAACAAGTAACAGCAATATACATCCTACATAGATAATTGGCCCAAATACAACATGAAGATATCTAAATTATGATAGAGTGATAGGGAGAGTCATCTATTGTTAAAATTATCTTGTCTGAAATAATGCCTTAATCAGGTAGCTTATTAAGAATTTCATAGAAGACTGTTAAAAACCATAACGGACTGAGCTGCGCTTCAAATGTGGGCACTTTTTAAAATCTCTTTGCATCATTTTCAATTTCTTTCTCAATTTTGTTCTATCCTGTGTCCTGATATATCTGGATTGTCAGAAGTTTAAAGTTCAGGAAATGTTTCCACAAGAAGAAGCCAAAGGCAACTCTTCTTGTAGAAGACTTCATTGTACCCTACCTGACAGTTGTATTTTTTTTTTTTTTTTAACTACCGTTTTATTCCTCTGCTTATGAAGAAGTAATAGGTCACCATTTTGGAAATTTTGAACATATATTTTTACTGATGTTTATGAAACATCCTTTTTTATTTTTTGTGATTCCTACCTAAACAATAAACTCTATAACACTTAACATACAGTCACAGTATGCATGGATGGCAGCCACCTATAAGAACCTCTACATTATTTTACAGACTGGAAAATTGTGCCTGAGGGAGAAAACACACCTTGACCACTCATTAACTTGACAATCAGGCAAAACGGAGAATTCTCTGAACCTCGTTGTTCTTGTCAATAAGCTAGGCATTGTTACTGTTATAAATGGCCCTTGAGTTGGCTCCAACTCATGGTGACCCCATGTACAAATACAACAAAATGTTGCCTGACTCTGTGCCATCTTCAGGGTCACTGGAATGTTTGAGTCCATTTTTGCAGCTATTGTGCAATGCCTGAACTAGGCATTTGGTGTTAGTTAATAAAGGGGGATTTGTGTTCCACTCTGATGAGATTCCAGATTTGTACTGTTGCTATCATACTATCACACATCACTGCCTTGAGAAAGTCACCCGACACCTATTCCAACTTTTTAACCATTCTGTATTCAATAGCATGAGACTTGTAAAAATGACAGATCCATAGAAGCAAATAAGATATATACAAGAAAAAAAAAATCTAAATAAATGATTCTGTGCAGAACGACAAAACTTCAGTGTGTTCCTACGTAGATTCAGAAAAATATTGTTTTGTGAATATTAATCTCATCTTTGTTGAATTAAGTTTAATGTTATATCCTTATAAGAAATTAAGAAAGGAAAGTTATTTGTGCGAGGCCTTTATACTTGAAAATTAATTTTTTTCTTCCCTCAGTTGCAAATTAAACATTTGAGTGCCTATATTGTGCCAGGAACTCTGCTAGGCATACAAAACAAACAAACAACACCAAACCCGTTGCCACCGAGTCCCTACTTACAGCAACCTGATAGAACAGAGTAGAGCTGTCCCATAGGGTTTCCAAGGCTGTACATTTCTACAGAAGCAGACTGTCACATCTTTCTCCCATGGAGCAGCTGGTGGGTTCAACTGCCTGGTGGGTTCGAACTGCTGACTTTTCAGTTAGCATCTGAAAGCTTAACCACTGTGCCACCAGGGCTTCATCTGCTAAGCATAGAAGATAAAATTATAAGCAAAAGAAAAAAAAGCAAATAACATCTGAGATCTTTTATCAACAGACTCTCACTGAAGGAACTTATTAGATTCATATCATGCTAAGGTGGAGAGTCACTATTCTAAAGGATTACTTCAGAAATAAACATATTTAAACCTGAACAACTGAAATGCAACAAGATGTTAAGGGCGTGGGTGAATTTTAGGAAATGGCTGTTTAAAATAATGACACACTGATGTCTAATTTACAGAAGTACAAAACAAAGACATAAATAAAATACTAGAAAATATGGCATATCTCTCATGAGGTGAATCAATGGTCTTAAAGCATATACACTTTGGAAGAAATGCAGAGAAAATTATTTTGGTAAATGTTATAATTTTAAAGATCATGATGAAAATATAGTAAATATTCTCTACACCAATAAGAAGGAGAGATAAAGTGATTAAAAACCAGTGAATTAAAAAAAAAAAAAAGAAAGAAACCCTTTGCCATAAAGTCAATTTCAACTCATGGCGATACCATGCATTGCAGAGTGGAACTGCCCTACAGGGTCTTCTTGTCTGTAATATTTGTGGAAGCAGATTGCCAGGCTTTTCTAATATATACCACTGGGTGCCTTCAAACTGCCAACCTTTAGGTTAGTAATCCAATGCGAATCATTTGTGCCAGCCAGTGACCTGGCTATCGTAATCATAAGTGTCCTTCGAAGAGTCAGAGGGGGAGCTGTGAAAACAAAAGCAAAGAGTGAGAGTGGTGAGATGTAGATTTGAAAATGCTACACTGCTGACTTTGAAGAAAGATGAAGGGAGAGACCATGAGCCTAGGAATACAGGAGACCTCCAGAAGGTGGACAAGGCAAGAGGGCACTTCTCCCCTAGAGCCTCCAGAGGAATACAGTTCTGCCAATATCTTGACTCTAGCCCAGTGAACCACATTTCAGACTTTTGAACTCCAAAACTGTAAGATGATAAATTTGTGTTGTGTTAAGCCACTAGGTTTGTGGTAAGTTTTTACAGCAACAAAAGAAACTATGTACATATATTTGTATATATGTACATTTATTTCCTTCCACTGTCTGGTGAGAGGAAACAGTGGCATCTCAGTAGCAGTTTGTCCACCTAGCACCTAGCTCTTGGTTTCTAAATATCATTCTCCAGTAAAAGGTACCAGGTATCCTTGAGGAAATGGCTGATTTTAGGGCTGGCGCAAGGGCAGTACAAGATGAGCCTGAAGCATTTTGTAGAACCAGAAAGTAAGGAAGTACTCAAAACAAAACAAAACAAAAACACAAGGACACATCAAATGGACACAGGAGCAAAACTGAAAGAGTTGCCAATGACCAAAGCTGGTACAATTAGAGCAATAAAATAACAATAGTATTGGATTATAACCCAAAGGGAAAAAATTCCATATTGATACAAATAAATATTGAATACATAAATATATTGAGGAGAAGGAAAAATTTTCCTTATAGAAGAATTCCAATTAATAAATGTAAAAGCAATGAGGGAAATAGAAAACCACTGTTAGGACAGTCATAATTGCAGCAGGCAAGACCCACTGATGTTTGCTGAACTTTAAGGAGAAATACGGCATTTGCATTGCATCAAAGTATCTCCCCTTAAATATTTATTAATTATTGTAGTGATTCTATTGTTATGTCCACAAATTCTTTGATATTCATCTTTTCAAGAGATGGAGCTTAATTTCCCTCCCCTTGAGTATGGGTTGGACTTAGTGACTTGCTTGATGAGTATAAATTAATCAACCATGCAATTAAAATATAAAATTATAAATCCAGGGAAAGGTTGTTTATAACAGATACGTTTAAATTGTAAACTCACAGAGAGTTGAAAGTAAAATGATGGAAAATCATACAGCAGGAAAATTTTAATAAAAATGAAGGTGGTATGATTATATCAGGGTTTATCAAGTCACATTTTGGACAAGGTGATTTGTTGTTATGGGAGTTGTTTTGTGTATTGCAGAATCTGTAGCAATATTCCTAGCCTCTATTACCCTACTAGAAGCCAGTAGCTCTCCCCCAGCTGTCTCCAGACATTAACAAGTGACTCCTGGATGGCAAAACCATCCTTTGTTGAGAAATATTGGGCTACATTAACATGATAAAAAGTAGGCCACAAGCAACAAACAATGGCTATCAATAGACTTAAAGAGAGCTATTGTATAATGTGAAATATTTAATCCACTATTTGTTATTTCAATAAATATTTTTAAGTACCTACAATATGCCAGACAACAGGAATATAATGGAAAAAAAAAAATAGATCAAGTTCTAGTTTTCATGGAGTTCACATTGAGGTGGGGATCAGCAAAAAGTAAACAAATACAAAACTCAGTGATAACAGCTACAAAGAAAAGTAAGTGTGGCAAGTGGATGGACATTGATGTGGGGAGGTATTATTTTATATAAAACTCCCAGAGAAGGTTTTTATAACAAGTTGACATTGAAAATAAATTACAGTATTCAGAAAGAAGGAAGAGCAAGTAAGCACACAGGGTCTGGAAAGGAGCTTGTTAATAAGTATATTCCAAGAACAACAAGGAAGACAGCGTGGCTCAAACAGAGGGACAGAAAGGATTACAAAAGATAAATTAGGGAGGTTTGCTTGCCAAAGGATTTTGAATTTATTGGATTTAAGGATTCAAAATCCATATGTAGGTAAAAACAAAGCATGAAAGGACATAAAACTTATTATCAAAATTCCTAATAGAAATACGAAAATTCATAATCACCTCATAAAAGATGAAACTTACCAAACATAGTAATTGTACAGACAAGCTAAGCAACTAAAAAATGAATAATTTTGTCTAGTGGATTTATCTCTAAACTCAAAAATAAACTCTTTATCCCCCTGTACTTCTAATTTTGGTGAATGGCATCATGTAACTCACAGCATCATCAAATTCGGAAACCTAGTTTTTACAGCAGACTCCGTTCCTTCCCTCCTCCCACATTCCAAGCATCCATGGAATTACCAAGTCTAAAAGTGTGTTTCTCCTGAACTGTACTCATAGGCTTGCCACCCTCTCCAATTGCATTGCAAAAGTCAGTCAACCTTTCCCCATTACTTGCTTAGAATACGGTATCTAGAAAGCACAAGCTGTTCCCTTTCAATCCATCCTTCATGCTACCAAGATAACCTTTTCTAAACCCATGCAACTTCCCGGCTTAAACTTTTCAATTTAAGCCACAGAATAAAACCCATAATTTTATCAAAATCCCTTTTCCTTGTTATGGCTACCCAGTTATAGCCAATATCTCTTCTTTATTTGAATCTTAGCTTAAATGTTGCATCATCAGAAAAGACTTTCCTTAAATCCCCTAATGTAAATCAGATTTTCCTAGAGCAATCTGAATTTTCATTTCTATTCCTTTTCAAGATTTTTTTGTTTTTGTTTTTGGTAAAAGTAATTAGTTTCACTTTTCACACCAGACTGTAGGGACATTGTCTATTTCGTTTACTTCATAAAATTAACACAATGATTGAATTAATGAATCATATCCAGGACACCCAATGTTGTATCTCCCTAGCCCCTTTGTGCTCCCACTAATCTCTTCCACCCGCCTTCTATACCATCATCACATTCTCTAAACCTGCCATGTTATCTACCATCTGAGCGTTTTTGCTCAAGAGTCTCATACGCCTGTCCCTCAAATGCCCTTACTGCTCTCATGATTAGTCTGTCAAACACCTATAAATTCTTCAGGCATCAATTAAAGATCATGTCCTTAATTAAATTATTTTGGCTTTCCTATCAATCTTATCTGCAGTTGATCATGGGGATGCTATGGGACCAGGCAACATTTCATTCTGTTGTACATGGGATCTCACAATGAGTCAGGGGCTAAATTCATAAAAAAAAAAAAAAAAAGTAGCTAACAATAACCTTCACTCTGCTGCCAGTAGAATGGAATGCTTCCATGTTTTTGTATTGGCTCTGCCCTGTACATATTTGTATGGTACCTTGTATCATTCAGAGTTCAGTCTGGGGATAGTAACCACAGTGATTATTTCAACAAGGATACTTTAATATAAAGATTCGTTAACAAGGTATTGGAGATTGGAAAAGGACAAAAAGGAAAAATTAAGGAATTTCCTTATATAACAACTGCAGGAAGCAGCTACACCCTTTAAACAAGGTGAACAAAGGAAAATGGTTGGAATTCTTAACTCTTGGAAACTTAGAGGAAGGGCTTGCAAAGCTCAAGCTCAGACAGGTGAGCAGACGGTGCCTCTGTATGCGGTTATATGGTTCGGTTTTGTGGTCATCAATGAAACTGGTACTAATGAAAAAAAGTGCCATTGTCACGGTGGAGAAGCTCTGCTAAGGTGATACTGGCAAGTACAGGAAGCAAAATGATGGTGCATATCTCTTCTTTCTCCTTTAGCCTTCTTGTATCTATCACTCCTACTGGCAAAGACTTAACAGGGAGCCAACCACCCAAATGAAATATGATTTTCAAAATCCAGGAGTATAGGACAGCACTTTTAAAGACAATAGCTTGACAACTGGCGTATAGCTTTGTATGTGTTATTTCAGTTTTGTTTTATAACCTTTTATTCATTCACTTATTCAGTAAATGGAAAGCCTGGTGGCGTAGTGGTTAAGTGCTACGGCTGTTATCCAAGAGGTCGGCAGTTCGAATCCTCCAGGCGCTCCTTGGAAACTCTATGGGGCAATTCTACTGTGTCCTATAGGGTCACTATGAGTCGGAATCGACTCGACAGCAGTGTGTTTGGTTTGGGTTTTATTCAACAAATGTTTATCGATAGCTCACTGTATGCCAGGTACTATGCTAGGTACAGCAGCTAAAATGATGAATAATTCTTTCCCTCATGGGACTTATATTCTGATTTTCTATCCACTAGACAGTGCTCTTTTAGTCAAATAATCTATCTTTAAAATATACAGCACTTTTAAATATAAATATTTTTACTATACAAAATGTAATACAAGAACCCATGACTGGCCACCTACCACACACAAAAGGGACATTTGGCAATGTATACAGAGGGTAACCAAACTGTATCCTAGAGGCCAAATCTGGCCTGCCCCTGTTTTTGTAAATAAAAATTTATTAGACCACAGTCACACCCATTTGTTTATGAACTGTTACATGACAGCTTTCATGTACAAGAGCAGAAGCAAGTAATTGTGATAGAGACTGAATAGCCCACAAAGCCTAAAATATTTGCTATCTGATCCTGCACAGAAAAAGTTTGACAATACCCACTATGCATAATTAGAATCTACTACCAGTACTTAGAAGCCCTGGTGGTGTAGTGGCTTATAAAGGTCCTTGGGTGATGCAAAAGTTTTCACTGGAATACTAACATAAAGGCTGGTGGTTTGAACCCAACCAGCAGTGCTGTGGAAGAAAGGCCTGGCAATCTGTTTCCTTAAAGATTACAGCCAAGAAAACCCCATGGAGTTCATACTACTCTGTAACACAAAGGGTCGCCATGAGTCAAATAGATACAACAGCAATGCTGTTTTGTCGTTGTTGTTTTGTTTTTACCAGTGCTTAATAGAACATCACACAGGTATATTTGTTTTTAAGAGAATATATACTACCAGAATTAACCAGATGAAATTTATTAGTTTACTTTTGAAATTGAAATATTTTGAGTAAACAATACGCTTCCCTAGAACATTAAAACATTTGATTTTCAGTCTAATTTATTTTCAAGAACACTTAAGAGAGGTATAACCGTAAATGGGCTCTCAGACTAATGCAACTTTTGTTTCTTTGGCTTTCCTTTCAGTTCACTGTACCATTTAGAACAAGAATATCTTCCTAAACTCAGTAGATAAGAGACATATGTTTTCCCCAGGGGTAGTGCAACTTCGTGGTATTTGGCATATCATTTTTCACTAGAGACCTAAACATATAAAATTGTACTTTTATTTCCCCTTATGTGGCTTTTATTTCTGCCAGGGAAATATCTTTTTTGTTTATTAGCACATTGATAATTAATTCATCAAAATGTACTGCAGTATAAGTTACATTTAGAAAATGTTAAATAGAATTCCAATTCACATACAACCAGAATTTCTTTAAACTATGAGCCTGCAAATTCAAAATGGTTTCCATTTGCCATGATATGCTACTAGCTTAGGTAAAAGAATTGAAATAGGTTGGAAAGATTATGCAAAAATATAAAAAATACTGAACTAAAACAAAAAACATGTCCCATTCTACATTGGCTTTTAATGTGTGTTTATTTTTATACATTCAGAGATCAAGTATCACTCACTGAAAAATATCTTTTATTTTAATGAGCCATGAAATTTTAAAAATATTTTTAAACTTTGTATTAAATATTTCTGCCTTAAATTTTTTCCTTTTAGATTTTTTTTAATACATTTCACAAAACTATAATCTATCATCATTTTTTTCTTTTTCTTGGTTTTTTAGAAACCAAGCCACATTTTTCTCTGTCCATGAAAGAAATATTTTCCCTTTCACAAGTGGTCTGAAGCAGAAGTACATATCATCTTTGCCCTTTCAAACAAGAAAACGGCAAAATCCTTCAAAGCTTTTTTTTTCCCCTTAATTGCATGCATTTTTCTTTATTTCTTTTTACAAGATAAGAATACAATAAGCCAAGCTCAAGTTCCTTTGTGACATTGAATTAATGGACACTTTCATGCTCCTGGGATGTTATAAAATGTACCTCCACTCATTCAACTAATAATTAGTGAACATTTGCTACATGTTAGCCACAGCTTAGGCTGTTTGGGTGAGACATAATTTAAGAGGCTAGATCTTTCCACAAGTTGTTTACAGCATTGCAGAGACAGGCAGGCCAACCACATGTGATTACTTCTAGCACAATGGTACAAAATCAGGAAAAATACAATGTAAATGCTAGATAACTATTGAAATAGAATCTGAGAAAATTTTATTTAAGAAATCACGTTTGTATAAATTGTTATAGAAATGTAGAAGATTTGTACGTTTGCAGTAATGATGGAAGGTAAATGTTAGCCCAAGCTGTGAAAACCTCAGTATTTTGAGAGTCCATTTGAAGAGTTACGTATTCATTTGTGTCTCTGAAATACAAGATGCAATGCTAGGAAATGAAGATTATGAAAAAATATTATATCACTGCATAAGACATGCTGAGATATGATTTTATTTTGAAGACAATAAGCCACTAATGACTCACAGAAATTAATAATGCAACCCATTGTAATGTCATGAAATATATATACACCCATCTTTCCAAATTATATATGAAAAGAAAAAACTTATAAAAGCTCAACATTGAGAGGAACTGCAATTCATTAATTCTCATTTTGCTGGTTTTTAAAACAAATTGTGAAAGATTGATTCACTAGGGCATTCGAATATGTTCTTTTCATCTGTGCACACCTTTGTAATATTGTAAATGATTAATAATATTTTGTACCTATTTTAAAATGACCTGTCAAAGATAAATTTCTGAGTTTTACATTTTTTAATGGTTCTATTAAATCTCAAGGCTCTTCATCATCTAAAAATCTGGTCTTTCTTCTTTTACTCTGTTTTGCCAGAAATAGTTAATACCTGCTAACAATAATGATTCTATAGCAATAAGGTAATGGCATGTGATCTTTCATTTACTCATTCAACCACTAAATTTCTATAATATGCCAGGATTTAGTAGGCATGAGGGAAAATAAAAGCAACGTTTCTGGAATTTTAGGTATTACAAAGTACTGTAAAATTGTTCTCTCAATTAAACTATGCAAAAACTATGAATTATTATTAGCCCAATTCAAGATCAGAAAAATAAGAAATACACAGTAGGGGGAGAGCTGGTTCTTCAGTCAATAGCATTCTGTTTTTAATAATGGCACAGAGATTTCTGAACTAAATATTGAGAGATTTCAACGTTTTTCTACTTGTCAATTTATTTTATAACATTCTGTTTTTTTTTAAAACAGAATTTATGCAAGGTATTCTGTATTTTGAAACTTTTAACCGAAATATTTTAGTAACTTTGATTTGTCTATTATCTGACACTGGTTGATGAAAGAGAGCACATTAAATACACACACTCCGTTTTTATACATGCAAGTTTTCTTCTTCTCTACAAAGCTGTTAGTCTCCTGCCTACATGGAACACCTCCAAATCATTTTATAAAATTCAGAATAATCTTCTGCCTGCTGTGACGATTTCCTTAACACCGTACTTAATCCTTTGTTTTAGTTTCAAACTTGAAAGTGCCACTTGTATTAATAGCGTATGTGTACACATAAATTTTTGATGTCTCTCTTCTCTATTAGAAAGTGACTTACTCGAGGACATGATAACTCTGGTTCTCACCTTGGCATCTTTATTTTCTAGTGAAATTTTTACTCATTAATGTGCACAGTAAACATTTGTTTAAAATAATTGGGAAAAATCCCCCATTGTTCGGAATTTCACTAAATTTTCCTTAGGATAATGAAAGAGTAAACCACTTGTCCAAATGTCTAACTTAATTTCTGAGTGGTAATTTTAGCATTAGAGGGACTAGATAAATTCCCAATGTTTAAGAATTATAGCAATTTTTTCAAATAAAAGATGGCCTCAGAACCAGGAAGGTCTCACAAATTGTGAGTTTCAGAGCCACTAATCTGAATATTTCAGGCCCTGTATTCTTTTTGTGTTTAGTCAAATTTTATGAAGCACTGCTTTTTGATATTACTCTAACAACTCATAACCTTATCTCTGGTATTCAATACACAAGATCCTAAATAAGAAAGTAGACAAAGATAATAAAGTGATTAACACAATAAAACATTTAAGGATTCATATTACACTGAAATGTATCAATGACTGTTGTGGTAATTATCACTTTGAATATACCAGTTGAAATCACAGAATATTAAATGATACCTGTTTTAAATGTATGCTTCTATATTCCAATTACTTATAAGAAAAAATTAGATTAGTAATAACCTTGAAGAGACCTCTAAAAATGTTTTTAAAATAGATATTAAACAATATTGTATTTCATAATAGCTAATGAACATTTTGTTCATTTAGTCCTTTCAAGCTTCAATTATGAAATTAATATTTTCAGGAAATAAACATGATGCTAGAAGATTAAAATCAGTAAGATTAATTACATTTTCTATAAAGTTAATAATTCACAAAGATGTATGCTTACATACCATGGACAATAACTTACCAAATATAACACTGCAAATATTTTATATTTTATTCTTGGCTTTAAATAGAGTTCACAGACAAATGTGCAGCTATATAAATTCCATTTAATTTGGAGAATTATTAGCAGTTTCAAAAATTTCCAGGTAGTTCTCGGAAGCATATATTTTCAATGGTATCGTTCTCTGAATTCACAGGGATTAATTCAAGGATAAGAATATCAGTTCTGCTACCTCAATTTTTAATTATATAAATAAAAATAAATGCATGCAAAATTAATTGGAATGGTTAGCCCTTCACATCATTGTTCAAAAGATATGGATAATTACTGTACAAAATGAACATCAAAAGGAGACACAACTAAGTCAACTTACTGAGGATAAAAAACAAAACCATTGCCATTGAGTTGATTCTGACTCATGGAAAAAACACAAACTTTTTAACAAAGAACTTACTAAGTATTTGTTATATTATTAATTATACCCTACAGCCAGTTCCATACACAGCATGTATTTTTAATATAACATTTTAGAAATCTATAACAAATTTTTACATGTTTTCATCAAGTCTCCTAAGAAAATATTCATAAAATATATTTGTTTCACAATAAATTTTTTATCTCATATAATCCATATTCTTCAAATAGACTCTCTCAGTTATTATTTTTGCTTAACCCTGGTGGCATAGTGGTTAAGAATTTGGCTGCTAACCAAAAAGGTTGGCTGTTCAAATTCACTGGGTGCTCCTTGGAAACCCTATGGGGCAGTTCTACTCTGTCCTATGGGGTCACTATGAATCGAAATCGACTTGATGGCAATGGGTTTGGGTTTTTTTTTTTTTAACTATTATTATTAAATTCAAGCAAGAAGCTAAAAAGAGAGACTCTAGTTTTCTGTGTTACTGTCAAGAAGATACTGCAACATGCCCTCCCTAGCTTTTTAAAGTCACTTGGAATTATTTAAAATTTAGACACCCGCCTCTCTTAAAAAAACCTTATAGTTATGAATCTTATGTACAGCAATGAGCAGCTAAACAATGTAGTCTCAGGGCTCCCTGCCAAAAAATACAAAAAAAAAAAAAAGTTTCAGTGAAGTGGATTCTTACTTATAGTGACCCTATACAACTAAGCATAACTTCGCCATAGGGTTTCGAAGGAGTGGCTGGTGAATTCCAAGTGCTGAACTTTTGGTTAGCAGCTGAGGTCTTAACCACTGCGCCACCGGGGATGCTGAAAAAAAACGTTGCCGTCGGGTCGATTCGACTTACAGCAACCCTCTAGGATGGAGCAGAACTGCCCCATAGAGTTTCCAAAGAATGCATGGTGGATTTGAACTGCCTACCTTTTGGTGAGCAGCCCGAGCACTTAACCACTACACCATCAGGGATAGTTTACTGTCAGTTTGCATCTTCCTTTTTTTCTTCCAGTGCCCTTGAGTTAATTCCAACTGGTGACAACCCCAGGTGTTTCAGATAGAACTGCACTCCATAGGGTTTTCATAGTGTCGCTATGAGTCGGAATCGACTGGATGGCACTGGGTTTGGTTTTGGTTGCTTTGACCTTTCAGAAGCAGATCACAGGCGTTTCTTCTGAGGCATCTCTGGGTGAGTTCATACTGTCAACCTTTCAGTTAGTATTAAGCTCTTCAGTGCTTGCATCATGCAAGAATTTCTAGTATTCATCTATTTACCTTGAATTTTCCTTCTGACAGTTTTCTATAATGCAGTAACAATTTTAGAAAGTCTGAGCGCACCTTCTACCTATTAAAAAGTATAGAATTCACAAGGTGGAACATCATATATTACTGTAAGGCTAATTTATTATTAGCGAAAAGTATTTATAAGGAAAAAATGTGCATGGGAGAACACTACAAATAAAACAAAAAAACAGAGAAGCAAAAGCAGACTCATTTCCATTAAAAGCTGGCATATGATATCCTAAAGCTTCTATTATGATACTATTTTTAATAAAGAAAAAAATTACTGTATTTTATACTTGTCATAAAAACCATAATGTGGCTATGGAAACTGAATTAAAGCATTATAGAAAATGCTCGATTTTGTTTCTGAATATGCAATAAACATTTTGGCATAGCACATATAGGAAAAAAAAACTTTTCCTCCACATGAATAAAATTTATTCATTATTGAGTATAAATCATACATACCCTTTTCCAATTATTTGAAAACTGTAGCATAGTAAACACAAACACCAATACAAATCGATACAAAGTTGTATTAGCTGTTTGAAGATTGGAGTCCTGGTGGCACAGTGGTTAAGCATTTGGCTGCTAACCAAAAGGTTGGCAGGTCTAATCCACCAGCCACCATTTGGAAACCCCCATGGGGCAGGCCTACTCTGTCCTATGGGGTTGCTATGAATGGGAATAGACTCTATGGCTACGGGTTTGTTTGTTTTGGTATTTGAAGACTATTTGAAGAGAAAAGCCTACACTGTTATCTAAAATCTTTTTTTTTTTTTTTATGATAGCATGCTAAGATGGATCGATGGATCACTGCATCACTGCACTTTTGGATCTCTAAAAGCCCATACATTTGTCATTTTTCTTTTTTCAGACATCTGCCTCAGTAAAAATAAAATAATAAAATATAATGAACACATAGCTCTCAGTCCCCAGCCTGTTATCAATGCATTATGACATTCAGGCACTCACGATAGCTCTCAGTCAACCCTGGGTCAAATCCACTCATGAATCATATGGAGAGGGTTTGTAATCACTTAGGAACCTAATCTCATCAAAATTTTACTAGCCAGAAAACCTGCAATTAAATTTTCACAAGATAAAAAATTTTCACAAGATAGCACTAGTAAATTCCAATTTAACATTCAACAGTTTAAATCTTTTAGTGATCTTCTTCTCATTTAAGTGATAGTTTCTTTCTCAAAGCTGAAGTATAGCAACTAACTTCCCTCTTGCAACTTTTGTTTTTAGAAATCAACTTTAAGAAGGTGATAGTTTTGAAGTTTCTGGAAAATCTAAAGAACAGGGGTAATTTGAAGAGGAGCCAGTTAAGTTCAGAGATTTCACAGACATTAGGATCATTTATCAAAAAGTTAAATTATTTTTCACTTGAAATGTAGAGTTACAGAAAGCTGGTCAGAGAAGTCCTACTGCTTTATCACCCATTCTTTAAAGGTAAAAACTTTTTTCCCCCAGATTTTCTTTCAAAAAATACAGTCTTTTAAAAGTCAAGGAGTAAAAACTTGTGAAATGTCATGTAAAAAAAGAACTAAATATGGCCTCTTGGTCTCTTTATCTACTGCTAAAATAAGGAAAATCCACTGAATCTGTGAAGAGTTATTCACAAATATGTTGCCTGACTTTACCCATAAAAGAAATTTTCCTACTGCCACTCGTGTAATAAGTACCCCACAGCCTACCCATGGAAGATACTGTTCAGCATCTTAGTCATGGGTCTAAGAATCAAAGAACATCACCAAAAAGACAACTCAGCTTACATGTGTGTTGTCGCAGTCCATGATTAAAATAAATATAATAAAAAAAGGTAAAATTAAAATGAATTAAAGTAAAGTAACATTTAATGACCCCGGAATAGAAAAGCTTACAAATTTAAATGAATATTTCTTCCTTCACTGAACCTATTAATAGGTCATAATATATAACACTCCCTGGGAAAAATAAACCAAGGAGTCCATCAGGCCTATCACTGATGTCTTCTTCATCTGACAGTTTCCATGAGATGCGTGTCAAACTTCACTAGCTCTGCATTGCACATGCTGGTTGCCTTAAAGGCTGTCTCTAGATCTCAAGTACCCATCAGAGTACTGGGATGAGAATTCCACCCTGTGGTACCAACCACTCCATGGGTGTTATATCCATTGATTCTCAGCAAGTCATACACACGAGACACGTACACAGTGTTGGCAATAGTGAAATGCGTTCTAATTACTCACAGACAGGCAGGATTCAACAGGAAAAGTTCAGTCATGATCAGTCCCCCTTGGGTCCAAGCTGTCCAGGGCAGGATGGAAAACTTCCATGGGTGCCTAGTCTCTTCTCACCATGGACAAAGGACCAGGAGGATCTTTCCTCACCTGGTTTTACATTTCAGTGGTTTTGTATGTGAGTTGTATATCAACACAGAGTGCAATGTAAATTTTCACTCTTGATCATCTGAAGAAAGGAGTAGTCAGACATGGGGGTGCCAGCCTGGAATTGTTAAAACCCGGAATTATATCTGTTTAGCCCTGCTGCTTATTTAGACAAACCATTAGGCTTCAGAGGGGGAGGTACAGTGGCTTATTCCAAAGCCCAAAGATGCTAGTGGCGGGGGTGGGGGGAGGCGAGGAACAGAGATTATAGGCATTTGGGCCTTTTTCTTGATATAAATCTCTCTATAGGGAGGCCTGGTGGTGTAGTGGTTAAGCCTTTGGCTGCTAAGCAAGAGGTGGGCAATTTGAACCCACCAGCTGCTGCTTGGAAACCGTATGGGGCAGTTCTACTCTGTCCTATAGGGTCGCTATGAGTCAGAACGGACTCAGGGCAACATTTATTATTATTATTGTATGTAGACGAGAAGGAGAACGAAAAATACTAAGAGATTACATTATTTAAAGACATATTTCTTCACCTAACATTGCGAAAATATTCCTAATTTTCCTTATTCTGATCAACTCAGAATAATACAGTGTTTACAAACTGTTTTTAAATATATTTTTAATTCACATTCTTGCAGTAAAATGGGAAAGAAAAAGAATGACCAGCTTATTACAAAAATGATAACTTTTATATACATAATACATTCAGAAATACATATCCCTATCCTAGCTTTAGAATTTAAATGCTTTTGTCACATTTGATATACAACAAAATAGAAACTGACTCCTGCTATTAAAGGGCTTTTTCCATTTCCATACAATTAAATTGCTTTGCAAACCATTTTTTCACAGACAGCACAAAAATATAAAGCTGGAGGTAAATGTCCACATTTCTCAGAGAAGAATCCATGATGTTTTATTGGAAGTCTTGCACCTGGATACAGCTCAGAGAAAAGTCCACTCAAGATTATTCTTGGTGATGTAATGATTTGCTACCGACTCTGATGCCAACTGCATTACAGCGGCAGCTTTTCTTCTGCTTCCTCTCTATGGGCTTGTGTACATGGCAATTAACAGATGTTTTGGGAAAGGTTTAAACAGTTCATTTTGGCATGACCATTAGGTTACAACAAAAATAATTGTTTCTGCTCTAGAAATAATGTAGCTATACAGTATTTTCTAATTCTGTGGAGACATTTTCTGAGTCATTATTGGATGTCAGGCTTATACATGGCTTCTTCTCTAACTCTATGCCCATGCTTTGCATAAAAAAAGGAGGAAAAAGTCATTGTTCAGTTCAACAATGGGATAGGGAGATTTAAGAATACATTTGCCAATGTGTTGGTTTCATAAATTTGGAACACTTGATACCTGAACAAATGCAAAGTCCTATTCTACTCCTAAAAACTTTGGAGAGTTTGCAAATATAAAGAAAAGCAGGATGAAGGCTTTGCCCTTTTCAACTGGTGGTTCCCAAAATTTTCATTGACACCTCTATCCCAGTCATCCATAAGGGAGACATGGGATAAAGAAACATTGGGGTGGGCCTGGGGCAGGCCAGGAAGTGGCATACATCACTTAGACTCACATTTCATTGGCTGGGCCTCTATCAAATGGCCATGCACACGACAAGGAAGGCTGGAAATAAAAATTAAACTCTTTGCTCAAAAAGAATTGACAGTTGTTGGCAGCCAGAGATTCAGTCACAAGGCCTATGAGATATTTACCGTTAATATCCCTTTTTACGCGGGAGGATGTTACAGTACAGAAAGGTTGACAAGGAGCCAGAAAACTAACAGGAACCGACTGGCCCCGGAGTCACAGTTCACCTCATTTTACATATGAAGCATGGAGGAAGAACAAAGGAAGAAAGAACAAATTAAATTTGATTAGAGAAAATAAGGAAACACTTATGTAAAAGGTGGTGAGAAGGAAATGTTAACAATGTGAGATGTTGAAAGAGGATTTCAACGGGTAGGAGAGGAAAAAGCTTATTTAAACATGAGCATTATACATTTCTCCTCTCGATATTAGACAGTTAAATTGATTCCAAACTTTACTATTACAAACTTAAAAAGCAAATAAGGCTACTGTAAATATTTTGTGCACCAAACTATATTTATGATTATTCATTTCAAAAGTCCTCAGAAGTGCAAATCCAAAGTTAAATATTACAAAATTTTCCTAAATTGCTTCAAAGGGAATCATAACAATTATACTCCCAACAAAGATGCACAATTATTCTTGTTTCTTGACAATAACTAGTCTCCTTGTATACTTCCTAATTACTACATTTTTCACTTTTGTACTTTTTCTTCACTTCTGTATTTTTGAAACTTCATCAGCCTAGTGATAAAATGTAGCCATAATCAAAATAAACAGCAATATACCTCTGTTCCTACTCCGGAGCATTGTCCTAGAGCTCAGCACTACTTCCAGATCTCCCCAACCACCATGCCAGAATCTCTAACATACTACCGACCCATTTTTCATTCTCCTGCTCTATCCCACTGTAGCCATATCTTCTGCCTCTTTTTACAGCAAAAGCAGCTACTTAGCTGCACATGACAATCAAATGCACATTTGCTGTTGGCATTTGAAAGTTTTGCCACTACCCATGACTGCTAGGATTTATCCTGTTGAAGAAGCGCCCTGTGTGGAAGACAGACGAGGCTCTATGAGGAAGTATTCGATTACCGTTGCAAAAACTAGCTCCAGGGGACTCTCATTAGAATACAAATATTACAGAGCATGGTGTAGTTTCTTCCATGGGTCCATAGCTACTCAGGTCTTCTTTCTGAGGCCTCATATCTGCATAGACAAAAAAAAGTATATATATATACATGATTTTACAGTTTAAATATTTTATACCTTAGAATTATCTAATAGTCAGTTTAAGTAATGCTCAATCTCTCTGGGAAAACCACCTCAGTATCTGACTTCTTAGTCCTCTGCCCCTGTGTCAGCAGCCCTCCAGGACGACAGCTAGGTTTATGGATTGAATGATGTGGCTTTCACCATCTCCAGGCATATGGGAAAAATCAGCATCCTGTCATCTTCTGTTTTCTATGTTATATCCCTTGTCCACTGGCTTCTACTTTACTTGATAGAAAATAGGAGGTTAAAGTCTGCAGGTGATGAAAACTTGGTCTTTTCTTTCAGTCTAGACAGTGCTCCTGGAGAAAAACGGACATCTGTCTCTTGTTAACTTGGTTGCCTTAGCACATGCTATCTCCAGACCACAGAATCTTTCTTGTCTTCTCTTCCTCTGATCCAAAAGAACTTCACAGCCCCACTGGCTTTCAATTCAATATTCCTGCTTCACATGAGGACAGTTTGGGGTTAAGGTTTCCCTCTACCTGACCAAATTCTTCCACAAAGTTTACTTTAATATGCCTTCAACCCAGTTAACTCTCTGTTGTTTAGGTACATACATATTTAGGACTGTTATGTCTTCTTGTATAATTGACCTCTGTTATTACGTAACGCCCCTTTCTTTGAAATCCCTGATACTTTTGTGTGTGTATGCTGAAATTAACATAGCCACCGCAGCTTTTTTTTATTAACATAAGCACAGTATAACTTTCTCTATTCTTTTGATTTTTTAATCTATCTGAGTCATGATACTTAAAGGGGCCTTCTTGTAAACAGTATTAAACAAATAAATAAATAAATAACCTGTTGCACTCATAGTGATCCTATAGAAAAGGGTAGAACTATCCCATAGGGTTTCCAATGGGCAGCTTGTGGATTCAAACTGCCGACCTTTGGGTTAGTAGCCAAACACTTAACCACTGCACCGCCAGGGCACCTAAACAATATATATTTGGCCTTTTTTTAAATCCACTTTCACAATATCTGACTTTTAATTGGTTTCTTTAGAACATTCAGCTTTGAAGAGATTATCGGTAAGCTTGGATTAGTATCTTCCATATTTGTAACTTTTTTCTACTTGTTGCATTTATATCGTTTCTTTTTTCCCATCTTCCGTCTCTAATTTCAAATGAACATTTTACATGATTTCATTTTGTCTCCTCATTTACCAAATCAATTATATACATATTTTTAAAAAGTCATTTTTCTATAGTTTCTAATACACTTTTTTTTAATTTAACTAAATTCATCTTCAAATAACACTATACTCCTTCAGGTGTAGTGCAAGTATGGTACAACCGAGTATGCTCAATTCCTGCCTCTGGTTCTCTTATGACATCACTGCCATTTGTTTTACTTATCCATACACTATAATCACCCAATACAATATTTTTATTCCATTGAACAAATATTTATCTTTTAGATCAACTAAAAATAAAAATGCAGAAGATTTTATTTTACTTGTATTCGTTTTCAGATATTCTTTTTTTATGTAGAGCTGAGTTTCTGACCTGAATCATTTCCTTCTCCCTGATACACTGCTTTTAACATTTCTTGCTGAGAAGATCTGTTGGCAATGAATTTTCTCTTTATTTGTTGGTTAGAAAAATCTTTGGTTTCTCTTTTCCTTCTAAAGGATATTTTTGCTGGATATTGAATTCTATGTTGAGGTTTTGTTTTGTAACACTAAATATTTTAATCCACTCTTTTTTTGTTTATGTGCTTTTGAAAAAAAAAAAAACAGCTGTTCTCTAGAGGTAAGGTGTTTTTCCACCCCCTCCCACTCTGGTTTCTCTCTATTGAGTATGATATATCTAGGTATAGTTTTTTTTTTACTTGTTTTTGTTTTTTGGTGCATATTTTGTTTCTGGTTCTCTAATGTTCCTTGATATGTGTTGATCCTGTTACAAATTTTAAGTTTAAATATTTCTTTTCCATTTTCTTTTTCTTATCTTAACTGATATTCTATTACAGTGAAACCTGTAAGAGCCGGAACTTGATGGGACTGCCTTGTTTTTCAGGGCATTGCTAGTTTTCCGCCTTTGACAGGGTGCAGTCTTACCACTTTCTATGGCTCCTTTTAGTGGAAAACATTTGAATTTTCCTTCTATGACAGGTTTCTGCCTTACGCATGTTCTGTCTTTGGCAGGTTTTACAGTACATGTAACATATCTTTTTGAAATTGTCCCACATTTCTTTAATGTTTTTATTCTGTTCTTTTATTTTCATATTTTTCTCTTTGCATTTCAGTTTGGAAAGTGTCTATTGAGCTATCTCCAACTCCCTGATTCTTTTCTCACCCATATCTTGTCCACTAATGAGTCTGTCAAAGGCATTCTTTATTTCTGTTACAATTGCTTTGATTTCTAATATTTTCTTTGGGTATTTTCTTAGAATATCAACCCCTCTGATTACAGAACCTATATATTCTTGCAGGTTATCTACTTTTTGCCCTAGAGACCTTAACATATTAATCAAGATTATTTTATATTCCCTGTCTGATAATTCCAACATCTTTTTCATATCCGAGTTTGGTTCTGATGATTACTTTGTCTCTTCAGATGGTTTTTCTTGCTTTTTTCATGACTTATCGCTCATTATTGCAAGCCAGCATGTTGTAACATGCAACAGGAACTGAAGTAAAGAGATCATTAGTGTGAGGATTTATGATAATCTGTCTAGAAGTTGGGCAGTATTTGATGTTTGCTGTCTCTGTAGGTGTCAGAGGCTTAACTTTTGTCTAGTTTGTTTATGCCTCCCTTCTGGAATTTAGGCTTTCCTAAGAACTGTTCATCAGAGAATCTTCACCTTGCAGTTCTTTCAGCTCTACCCTACTTTTATTGAACAGGAGCTCTGCTTGTGTAGGGAAGATATAAGGAGGGAAAATGTTCTATCAGCCTATGATTAAATCTCAATCTTTAGTGAGCCTGTGTCTCTGGGCAGTGACCTTTGCAACTGTTTTTCTAAGGATATAGATTTTTCTTCCCCTTAGTGAAACAGGATGGCTAGAGTAGGCTGGATTGGGAGTAATGCTATCCCCCTAGCTGGAACAAGGCTGGAGTATAAGTCTTAATAAGGAGAAAGCTCTAGAAATATCTCAGAACTACAGTGTCAGAAGAGGATCTTGGATTTTTAGTGTGAGAACCTGGCGAGTTTCCTGGAGCTAAACCCATGAAAGTGTGGGTTCCCACCTTAAGAATGAATCTGCCAGAAGTCCCTCACTGTCAAGATAATCTTGCCATCATGTGGCTCTAATAACTTCTGTCTTAGGTTAGCAGACCTTGGTTGTGATTCTGGACTCACTGGTGTCATGGGTTAATTGTGTCCCCCCAAAATATCTGTCAACTTGGCTAGGCCATGATTCCCATTTTGTCATTTGATGTGATTTTACTATATGTTGAAAATCCTACCTCTATGATGTTAATGATGCAGGATTGGCAACAGTAACGTTACTGAGCTAGGACTTCTTACCATCGAGAAAGCAGCACTGGGAGCAGAGTGCCTCCTTTGGACCTGGGGTCCCTGTATGGAGAAGCTCCTAGTCCAGGGGAAGAGGATGACAATGACCTTCTTCCAGAGCTGACAGAGAAAGAAAGCTTTCCTGAGGAGTTGGTACCCTGAATTGTGACTTCTAGCCTCCTAGACTGTGAGAGGATAAATTTCTCCTTGTTAAAACCATCCACTTGTGGTATTTCTGGTATAGGAGCACTAGATAACTAAGACAACCGGTGTCTCCAAATTTCAGAGTGGAGGTTTGACCTGCAGTCTCAGTTTTATGATAAGTTTCCAAAATTCTTTGCTTTTCAGTTTATCTGGCCTTTTTTGTTGTTGTAGTGACAGGAGTGTCAAATTACGAACTCTTTACATGTTAGAGATGAAACCAGATTAGATTTGGGATTGTAAGGGTGAGACTGGATATGTCAGTTAGAAAAAAATATGATAGTGACAGGAGATAGCTTTGTAATATTGAAAAAGAGAAACATGGGCACAGATAGCATATATTCAGTTACTGACAAAATGTGGTTGTGTATCTGTTCATTGCCCAAGATAATTTAGTGGCAATATAAGTAGGTATTTAATTATTTGTGAACAGAGAATAAAAGTCACTGAAGATGAATATATAAAATTTATCAGAGCTTCCTAAATTACTCTGTTAGTTTTGCCTTTCATTGAATAAAATGCAGGTTCCTCAAGGAGAAAGAGAAAAAACACCATTTCTTGGAGAGTAGGGAATTCATACTCCCAGACAGACGGTAGAATCCAGCTGATTGTTCTTAATTACCTGCAGAGAACTTTTTATTTCACTTGATGAATTACTGGAAATGTAGTTATTTTATTATCCCTAAACAGGATTGCTTCCCTGTCAACATCCTTACTACCAAGAAATATGTCAAGCTTGTGACTTTCATACTATAAGGGCAATGAGAAAGATAGAGAGAAGTAGGAGAGAAAAGATTATAAAAAATAGGAAGGGTATGAAAATTAAACATTGCTGGACATAGGTCTCTGGATTTCATTACGGTTTAATATATTACAGAAAAAGCATTGAGGGACTCATCTTTGGCATTTTTATGTCTATTGGACAAATATTTATCATATATTCAATTTACATTCGTCAGGTCTATGGTGCCCATTATTTTAACAAATGCATACTCATAGATAATACTAAGCATTCAATTTTAAACACTGATGTGAAAATACATACAAAATATAATGATATCAAAATTACTCAGGAGGAAAATTAATATGGCTAACTATTGAAGGGGATATGTTATAGACAGGAAAATGGTTAAGCATCGGCTTGAATATTACAGAAAAAGTTCTCTAGTTTTCTATAGCAGGACAGGAAATTTATCTAAGTGCTAAAGGTATTTATTCTTTATCCCTTGAGTTTAATCCCCCCCCCCCACACACACACAAACACATTGTTCTCTTGTATATAGAACTGAAGTAACTGGTAAACTAAAAAGTATCCTGAAAATGTCACTAATAGCTATTACCCATTACTTGAATTTACCCTTCCCCCAAAGACAGTATTTTAAACAGGTTGATTAATTGAATGGGCTTTCTGAACATTTATTTCTTTTCTTCCTATTCACTAATTTTAACTATTATCCGTCTATAACTCTGATAACTATTATTTATGTTTTCGTAATCAGTATAAAGCAGTCATACTCATTATGCATTTAGCATAAACCAAAATAATTAAAAAAGAAAAAGTACACAAATTTACCCTTATAACAGCAGTGAATTAAAGGTTTTCATCTTTAATTGAGTAGTATGTATTTTCAACCTTTTCAAGTTAGACAGGAAAAAAAGTTTTCTCCCTCAGCTTTCATTCAAATTTGTTTATTAAGAGGGATTGAACTTTAAATCTTACTAATCTACTAATATTACCAAATAAGTATTACTTACTGAAATACCACTAAGATGTAGGTTTTATACCTGCAAGGTATTAATTTAATGAGAAAAATGTATTGTTAAGGATAGAACATGACAAAAATTACTCATAAAAATGCTACTTTTCTTTCCATTGTGGAGATTATTTAACATGTAAGTTCTTTCCTCCTTTTTCCGGGTGCTTTGCTATCCAAAGGCATTCCACCTTGTGGATCATAACAGATTATGAATAATATTGCAAAGAATAGGAATTGCAGAACACTTAATTGTGCTCATGAGGAACCTATACTTAGACCAAGAAGCAGTCATTTGAATAGAACAAGGGGACACAATATGATTTAAAGTTAAGAAAGGTGGTTGTCAGGGTTGTATCCTTTCACCATACTTAATCTGTATGCTGAGCAAATAATCCGAGAAGCTGGACTATATGAAGAAGAACATGGCATCAGAATTGCAGGAAGAATCATTAACAACCTGCGACACAGCCTTGCTTGCTCAAAGTGAAGAGGACTTGAAGCACTTACTCATGAAGATCAAAGACTACAGCCTTCAGTACGGATTTCACCTCAACAAAAAGAAAACAAAAATCCTCACAACTGGACAAATAACCAACATCATGATAAATGGAGAAAAGATTGAAGTTGTAAAAGATTTCATTTTACTTGGATCCACAATCAACACCCATGGAAGCAGCAGTCTAGAAAACAAACAACGCACTGCAAAAGAATTCCTTAAAATGTTATAAAGCAAGGACGTCACTTTAGGACTAAAGTGCACCTGACCCAAGCCATAGTGTTTTCAATCGGCTTGCACACATGTGAAAGATGGACAATGAATAAGGAAGACCCAAGAAAAACGATGCCTTTGAATTATGGTTTTGGTGAAGAATATTGAATATAACATGGACTGCCAGAAGAACAAATAAATCTGTCATGGAAAAAGTACAACCAGAATGCTCCTTAGATGCAAGAGTGATGAGACTATGTCTCACATACTTTGGACATGTTATCAGGAGGGACAAGTTCCTGAGGACATCATGCTTGGTAAAGTAGAGGGTCAGTGCAAAAGAGGAAGACCTTTATATAGAGGCTCAAGCATAACAATTGTGAGGATGGCACAGGACTGGGCAGTGTTTCCTTGTGTTGTTACATAGGGTTGCTACGGGTTGAATAAATTATTTTTTAAAGATTTTTGTCTTCCTTATGAATTCAAAGCATTGATATTTTATCTTTGTTACTAGTATTTTTCCTGTTATTTTCCTTTTAATTCTGTTTGTTTTTAGCAGCATATTTTAATTTTTATTTTGTCAACTTTATTATCCTTTTCCTGTTTATGATTTCCATTGGTTTCACGCTTAGAAACACTTTGCTTAACTATAGATAAATGGTTATTTCTTTTTTTATTCTAGTTGGTTATTAATGTCGTTATCATTAACACTTACTTTTGAATGCTATTTATTTTTGCTGTACAGTGAGATTAGAATTATTTTTAATTTCTAGTTATTTTTACTAAAATTAGCATGTAAAACATTCCTTCTTCATTCATTTGTAGAGCTATTCATATTATTTATTAAACTCTTTTTAGAATCAAGCTTTGTGAAGCCTGTCTTAACTATTCAGCCTATCCCTGGGTTAGTTAGTACTGTGGTCATCTCTTATTTGCCATCTATTTAAATGTTATCTCCTCCAAATTTTTATTCTTGGCTTTCTCTCTTGATAAATTTCATTTTTCATTCAATTATTTTTTAGCGCCTAGTCCACATCACACCCTGTGTTGAATGCTGGGAAAACACAGTTGAAGGCTTTTGGAACTAGGGCTGTGAAGTGTACAGTGTGGAGGCAGAAATCTCATAGCCACCCATGAGTTCATCTATAGGGTTGATGCCTGAATCAGTCTCTGTAGCATGTTTTACTTTCACAAACAATAGAGATTTATCTCTTACTAAACCAAGCCAAACCAGTTGATGTGGAGTAGATTCCAACTCATGGCAATACAATAAGTGTCAAAATAGAACCATCCTCAAGATGGCCCCGGATGGTGGCATAGTCACACACGCCATGGCTTCTACCTACAGCAAAGAACCAAGATACCAAGTAAAACAGATACAGAAGACAATGTGGAAACACAGTATAGCAGATGAAAAGATGAAGAATTAGACTGAACACCATAAGAAGGAAAAACTGAATGAAATCAAGGGACCTACATACTGTAGGTGCCCTGCCAGCCAGCCCAAAACTGTGTGTTGCCATCTTGAGACAAAGCAAGCAGCATATCTGGGCAAGGAGCACAGGAAGATAACTTCATGAAATCCCCAGTAGGAGATAGCTATACTATGTATACAAACCTAGAGTGAAGCAAGGTGAACAGAACATGAACTGGATCTAAGGAGGGAAAGTACAGGAAGGTGGGCAAGAGCCCAAGTGACCATATATCAGGGAGAGAGTCAGGAAATAGGGACAGGATTACTCACCGCAGCAGTTCCTTATTCATTTGGGCAGGTGGTGCCAGTGGAGTGGAAGATTCTTGGAATGGCAGCTAGAGATCTCCCATCTGTCCAGACTCCAGACATATCGTCTTCTCACATGTAGTTGAAGCCATGTTCTGGTCATCAGCTGCACTGTGTAAGGAGTGCTCCAGCACCCATGCAAGACAGTAGGGGAGCACCCTCTTTCCCCCTTTCCAGGAGACCACCTGTGGTCCCCCCACCCTCCCTCCCAGCGGTGCATTGCATGCACTCCTGTACTGTTGAACCTACTACTGGAGGTTCATGCCCATCCCACTCATCCCTGTGCCACCCTGCCCACCGAAAGATCCATGTGCATACTCCCATTGCTGGCTCTTGGACCAGAGGCTTGAGATCCCCTCTCCTACCATCACTGTCCCACCCACCCAGTGACAGGTGGTGCAAGTTCCTGTACTACCAACCCAGTGCCTCGTGACCTGTGCATCCTTGCCCAGACCACCCAACAACCAGCAGGGTGCACACACAGTGCCCCACCCAGAGACCATAGAGAATGCTTCCTGCACCCACACCCTAGTAACTGGCTGGACAGACATATCACCTCAACAGCAACATCAGTCACATCCTGACAGGTGCCGCCTGCATCTCTCCCAAACAATGAACAGGAGATCCTAGTGCCGTCATCCAAATTCTGCCTGGCTGTAATGTCACAGTCCTTCACCCAAATAGTCCCTGAAGGCCATTTGCACTTGTGTCAAAACCCCTTGATACCTTACCACCTACTGAGATGCCAATTTGTGCATGTACATTGAGTCTACCCCAGCCATTTGGGTAGCGCTCCCTCACGGTGGGTATGCAGACAACCTGCTGTGACCTCCAGAGAATACACTAACTGCTAGCACCAATCCAGAAGGACCCTACATTCTCACAAGTCCTGTAGAGGGACCCTGGCCCCCCATTACTTGTCACCCCCAATCAGGAAAAGAACCAACCTTCCCACCTGCATTCAATCGGGTAAAGGAAGAGATACAAGCCTAACCAGAGATGACTTGCACATGGGTGAGGCCCACTGTCTTAGTTATCTAGTGCTGCTACGACAGAAATACCACAGTGGATGGCTTTAATAAACAGAAGCTTGTTCTTTCACAGTTTAGGAGGCTAGAAGTCCGAATTCAGGGTGCCAGTTTCAGGGGAAGACATTCTCTCTCTGTCTGCTCTGGGGTAAGGTCCTTGTCACCAATCTTGCCCTGATCTAGGAGCTTCTCAGCACAGGGACCCTGAGTCCAAAGGACATGCTCTTCTTGTTTTGTGGTAATGAGATCACTCTCCTCTCTGCTCGCTTCTGTCTTTTATATCTCAAAAAAGATTGAGTCAAGATACAACTTAACACTGTAGATTGTGTCTTGCCTCATTAACATAACTGCCTCTAATCCTGCCTAATTAACATCATAGAGGTTATAATTTACAACACGTAGGAAAATTAGATAAGATCACAAAATAGAGGACTACCATACAATACTGGGAATCATGGCCTAGCCAGGTTGTCACATATTTTGGGACACATAACTCAATCCATAACACTCACCATACCCACTAGTGAGAGGAAATCATGCCCAGCCAACAGGTACCACCAAAGTCCCACATAGACCAGAACCACAAACAACAACCAATTAAAATAATACTAAAGGAGGCAGAGCCAAGATGGCAAAACAGACAGATGCTTCTGGCAAGCCCTCCTACAACAAAGACCAAAAAAAACAAGTGAAACGAGTGTATTTATGACAAGCTAGGAGACCTGAACATCAAAGGCAAACTTAGAAAATGAACAGAGGGGCAGGGGGAGGAAGAGATGGCTCAGAAGCGGCAAGGAGTTACCGGGCCTGAATTGTGGGTAGCCCTCAGACACCATTCCCAGAGCAGCGGTGGCGGGCTGGTACTAGCACTCCGCAGCAGTTTCCTCAGGGAGAAGCAGCCAGCCACACAGCCTACTCACACCTCTGGAACCAGAGAAGAATGGCTTTCTTGGCAAAAGCTAAATATTTGTGTATATTTTACCACGCTCCCCCACCCCCAAGCCGGCATCAGTGCCTGAATTCCCTGGGACTGAAATAGGCACTGTTGAGCACCTAGGGCCATCCTCCCAACCTTGGGGAAGGAAAAAAGTTTGCAATTGGGGGAAAAGATAATTTGCCAGCTCCACTAACTGGGGGAGCTCAGGACAGAAGCTGCTCCTGTCTAGGGATAGTCTGTGGACTTTGAGCACTATTCCCCTCCGCATGGACCTGTGTGGGCCTATTTCAGGAGAATAGGACCTTGTTGGCAGACTCCAAACATTTCAGCTGTGTGGAGGAGGGGTGGGTGTTTGATGTTTGACATTGCTTTGCCTATTAAACAGGGTCCTCACCTATCCATATCAGAGGCCTAAGGACTGGTAGCTCCACTCAGGTCACCCAGCCACCCATGACAGGGGCCCAAGGATAACTGGTACCTCCCAGCCCTTATAACCAAAAACATTGGGTGCCCATGGTCTGTCTGCAGAACCCACCCACCTACATGCTCTAGGGAACAGGGACATGCTTTCCTCAGAGACACGTGGGGGTCAGTTCTCAGCCCCCTGCCTTGTTCAGAGCATGACTCCCTGCTGCAATCAGATACTGGTACCTACACTAATCACCCCTGCCCCTCTAAGACCGTAGGACTGAGCCTGTACCATACACTTGATGATCAGCTACCTGGACACCTGAGTTGAATTCATACAAGAAAAGTGAGTGGACTCCTAGACTGATATACCTGATAATAGCCCTAGCCATCTGGGGACAGGGTGTCAGAGCTCCAAAGGCTAAAATAATCAAGCTAGCTCACTCAAGCAACCCATTTGGGCATATCAAAACAAAACAAAGCAAGAAGCTACAACACAGTAAGCAAGCATAAACTAATACAATAACTTATAGATGGCTCAGAGACAGCAGTCAATATCAAATCACATAAAGAAACAGACCATGATCACCTCAACAGGCTCTCAAAACAAAGAATCCAGGGAACTTCTAGATGAAAATGCATTCCTGCATTTCTAGAATTACCAGAGGCAGAACACAAAAGATTAATATACAGAACCCCTCAAGACAACAGGAAGGAAATGAGGCAATATGCAGAACAAGCCAAGGAACACACAGATAAAGTAATTGAAGGAATTAGAAAGATTATTCAGGAACATAATGAAAAATTTAATAAGCTGGAAAAATCCATAGACAGCAATCAGAAGTTCAGAAGATTAACAATAAAATTACAGAAGTAAACAACTCAATAGAAAGTCAGAGGAGCAGAATTGAGCAAGTACAAGCCAGAATTTCTGAACTTGAAAATAAATCACTTGGCACTAATACATTTGAAGAAAAATCAGATAAAAGAATTTTAAAAAATGAAGAAACCTTAAGAATCATGTGGGACTCTATCAAGAGAAATAACCTACTAGTGATTGGAGTACCAGAACAGGGAGGGATAAGAGAAAATACAGACAGAATTGCTGAAAACTTGTTGGCAGAAAACTTCCCTGATATTGTGAAAGATGAGAAGATGTCTATCCAAGATGCTCACTGAACTCCACATAAGGTAGATGTTAAAAGAAAGTCACCAAGACATATTATAATTAAATTTGCCAAAACCAAAGATAGAGAGAGAATTTTAAGAGCAGCTAGGGACAAATGAAAAGTCAAAGGAGAACCAATAAGAAAGCTCAGACTACACAGCAGAAACCATGCAGGCAAGAAAGCAATGGGATAACTTATTTAAAAATTGAAGGAAAAAATTGCCAGCCAAGAATCATATATCCAGCAAAACTGTCTCTTAAATATGAAGGTGAAATTAGGACATTTCCAGATAAACAGAAGTTTAGGGAATTTGTAAAAACCAAACCAAAACTACAAGAAATACTAAAGAGAGTTCTACGGTTCAAAAATCAATAATATCAGGTATCAACTCAAGACTAGAACACCGGGCAGAGCAATCAGAAGTCAACCCAGATAGGGAAATCAAAAAAACAAAGCAAGATTAAAAAAAAAAAAAAGAAGAGCTCAAAACAGGGTAACAGCAATGTAGTATAAAAGAAGACAACATTAAAACAACAAAGAGGTACTAAGAAGTGTAATCATAGATCTTCCATATGGAGAGGAAGATACGGCAATACAAAGAAATAAAAGTTAGGTTTATGTTTAGAAAAATAGGGGTAAATAATAAGGTAAACAAAAAGGAGACAAACTATCCTACTCATCAAAATAAAATACAGGAAAAAAATAGAGACTCAGCAGAAACAAAGTCAACAACAACAAATATGAGGAAAGGACAATATGTAAAGATATTCTACTCAGCACATAAAATTAAGTGGGAAAAAGAAACTGTCAACAACACACAAAATAAGACATCAAAATGATAGGTGTAAATTCATAACTATCCATAATTATGCTGAATGTAAATGGACTAAAAGCACCAATAAAGAGACAGAGAGTGGCAGAATAGATTAAAAAACACGATCTGTCTATATGTTCCCTACAAGAGACACACCTTAGACTTAGAGACACAAAGAAACTAAAACTCAAAGGATGGAAAAAAAAATATATCAAGCAAACAACAATCAAAAAAGAGCAGGAGTGGCGATATTAATTTCTGACAGAATAGACTTTAGAATCAAAAGACGACACTGAAACAGGAAGGCATAATGAAAAGTCAACACACTTGACTGTGGATCAAAGGTTAACAAAACCCCTTCCCCTTATGTATGAGAACTTCAGCTGTTAACTTGATTAAAACATACAAACTATGTAAAAAAAAATACAAAAGATGAAAGACATTCAAAAGATAAAGAGAAGAAAAAAAGCCCCAGGTACATCAAAACAAATAAAAAATATCATCACAAAAGAAACACTCATCTAATCAATAAATAAATATACACCTTAATGCCTCGGTGAGAGCAAACAATAAAAGATCACATGAAGAAACAGGATAAGATGACTCAAACAAGTGAGCAAAATAAAAGGGAAGAAAACCTTCCTGAGGAAAAAATGGTAATGGAAGTAACTGATAAGAAATTCAAGATATATATATATATAATCAAACCAAACCTCTTGCTGTTGAGTTGATTCTGACTCATGGCAACCCTATAGAACAGAGTAGAACCACCCCATAGGGTTTCAAGAAGCGGCTGGTGGATTCAGACTGCTGACCTTTCGGTTAACAGCCAAGTTCTTAACCATTGCACCACCAGGGCTCTCAATGAGGGTCCTATATATAATTCTTTTGAATTTCGTATCAGGTAACAGAATTACCTGATATGAAATTGAAAAGATTTATGTATATAATCCTCAAAGAGATCAAGGAAAACACAGGCAAAAACCTAAAACAATTTAGGAAAACAAAACAAGATTAACAATAAAATATCAGAAATAGATAACTTGGTGGAAGGACATAGAAGTAGAATTGAATCGATGGAAGAAAGAATCAGAAAAATAATGCACAAATCCCATGATATTAATTCATTTGAGGAACAACCAATAAAAAGAATGAAGTTAGCCAAAAAGTTGTGGGACACTGTCAAGAGGGCTAATTTATATGTAATAGGAATTCCAGAGGAGGAGAGGGAAAATCACAGAGAGAATTTTTGAAGATTTATGGACAGAAAACTTCTCTAATATCATGAAAGATGAAGAAGTTTCCATCCAAGAAGCTCAATGAATTCATACAGGATAGACTCCAAAAGATAGTCACTGAGACATATTACGATGAAACTTTCCAAAACCAAAGACAAGAATTCTGAAAGCAGCTAGAGAGTAGACACTTGTTACTTTTGATGATGGCAAATATGAATGAAGTCATAAAAACTAGACCAAGGTAATACAGACACTAAGAAGTACCTGAGAGAAAGGGACAATTTCAGTAAACGCTTTAACATGTACAATTTTTCAACAACAGTAAAAATAACCAAAAAATATTTGTGTGGTTGCATAGGTAGATATGAATGCATACATATGTATAGGAAGGTATATGCGAGTAAACGCACATGCATGTATAGGTGTATCTGTAGGCATATGTATACACATTTGTATATATATCCACAGATATAAAAGAACCACATAGAGGTCGCAGTTAAGGAGGCTTCCTAGACATACCCAAACAACTTATGGAATTGCTGTACTGGCTCAAAATGCTTGGGACCATAGTCTTGGTGGACAACTTAGTCAATTGGCATAACAGTTCAAAAATATAAAATTCTACATCTTAGTTTGGTGAATAGTGTCTGAGGTCTTAGAAGCTTGTGAGTGGCCATCTAAGATACAACTCTTGGTCTCTATTCATATGGAGCAAAAAAGAATGAAGAAAATCAAAGGCCAAAGAAGAAACTAGTCCATGGGACTAATAGTTCGTACAAACCACAACTTCTAATCTGAGATCAAAAGAACCAGATAGTGCCTGGCTACCACTACCAACCATTCTGACCAGAGGCACAATAGAAGGCCCCAGATAGAATGGGAGAAAAATGTAGAACTAAACTCAGATTCTTAAAAAAAAGTCCCGACCTACTGGCCAATATATACCAGAGGAACACCCAAGAGTGTTGCCCTCAGATACCCTTTGAACTTGGAATTTACGCTATTTCCGCAGGTCAACTTTCAGCCAAATAATAGATTCGCTTATAAAATAAACAATATCATCCTTGGGTAATGTGTTACCTTAAACAATTAACCGTATGGAACCAAATGGTGAGCAGTTACCCAAAAACAAAGATGAGAAGGCAAGGAGGAGAAGGAAAGCTAGATCAATGGAAACAGAATGAAAATAATGAGAATGCTGACATATTATAAAAATTGTAACCCTTTATAAAAATTGCTAAAGGGAAACCATATTTGCTGTGTAAACTTTCACCTACAACACAGAAAAATATTTTAAAAAAACAAAAAACTGTCCTCCATAGGGTTTTCAATGACTCACTTTTCCCAAGTAGATTGCTAGCCTTCGTTCTGAGGAACCTCTGCCAACCTTTTAGTTAGTAGATGAGCGCTTGACCATTTGCACCACCCAGAGACTCTTTATTTCTTACTACTCATTATATATTTCTACTTAAAAAAGCACTTAGCTGCTATGCCACCAGGGTTTCCATATTTCTACTTAGCCATAAAAAAATATAAAATACATTATCTTGTAATACCTAAAGTCAACTGAATACACATTTGGCCTGCTTGCCTTTCTCAAGTATTTTAATCATGTGACTTGTTTAACCAAATGTGGTATCAGAGGCATTAATGAACATTATAATTTGCCTCAATCTCTGTCAGTATTTCTTAATTTCTACAATAATTACATTATGTTATGTTAGATTAGATTCTTTTTGTATCCCTGCTATGACTACCCATTTTGGTCTCCTGTTTTCTCTCACCTGGACTACTGAAAAATACTGTAACTGAAATCTCTATGTCTTGCCTCTCTCCAATGCTCCCTATTCTCTACTAAATTTCTACAACACAAACATAGCAAAGTCATCTCACTCAGTAAAAATTTAATAGCTTATTGTCCCATCCTTGCCAGATATTTGATTAAATGTCAACTTTGAATTTTCCTTTGTTTTTCTCATTGCCTAAGACAGCAGTTCTTAAAGTAGTTCATAGACTCTAGGCATCCTTAAGAAAATTTTAGAGGATCAATGAGGTCAAAATATGTTTATAAAAATATTAAGAGTTGTCTACCATTTTCACCATGTTGACATTTTTGCTAATGATGCAAAAGCAATGTTGGATATAACTGCTTGCCACTTAGAATAATGCAAGCCAGCGTCACCAAACTGTACCAGAGGTCTTCACCACCACGTACTCTGTTATGTTTTAAATGTGACAATTTCAGCTTTATTTAATAATGCCTTGGATAAAGAAGTGCAAAATATTAATTGTTTTAAATCTTGACCCATGAATGCACCTTTTTCCATTATTCTGTGTAAAAACTTGGGAAGTAAGCATACGGAAGTACTGCTTACCATGTGACAGTCGTCTTGAAGAGTAACATGCAGGTGATTGTTTTCACTCTGTGCTGAACTAGCTGCTTTTTCATTGAACAATATTTTATTTGAAAGAACGATAGACATACAAATTTTGGTTATCTGAATTTTGGTATTTGGCAAACATTTTCTCAAATATGGACAGCAACAGAAAGTAATTTCAAGAAAAACAATAGCAACATCTAATATCAATATTAAACGTTGTGCTATCGAGTACAAATTAGAATTTTGTAAAACTTGTGTATGTCACAGCTTCTCAATACTTAAAGACTTTTTAGAATAGTTGGCAAAGATATGAATGAATGTGACTTTTTAATTCTATAAAGAAATGTGTCAATACATGGAAGATTTGCATAAATCAATAGAAAAATATTAAATATTAATTTTCTCAGTTTTACTTTGTAATATAGAGAATATTAACCCAAAATACCCACTTAACTAAACTAAAGCTCTCTTTAGAGTCTTCAATATTTTTAAGAGTTTAAAGAATTTGTGTTAGAAATATTGGAAGACTGCTAGTCCATAAAATAAGAAGCCAAGCTCTTAGATAGTGACAATGAGTCCTTCAAATCAAGATTCCCTTTCCAGAAACTTCACAAGTGGTGCCTTCATATACTCTATACACTAAATAAAGCAAGCTCCACTGAAATGTGTTATACCTGCATATATTTTTGTAATCTTTCATGGTATTACTCCAGCATGAGGCCCTTCTCCCTTTCTTTACCTGATACACTTCTATTTATATTTAAAAACAAAACTTCTTCAATATTCCTTGTTTATAGTGCTTCTTCTACCCAGCTAAATATAGCATCTCTTACTATCTGAAAGAATGTCATACACATTCCATAATGCTCCATAATGCTTTATGAAATATTACTATGGTTAAGTAACATCATAGCTCTCACTGTCTTTTTTTTTTGTCTATAAATCTTAGTGGACTATAAGCCATTTGAAACCCAAGCTAATTACATTTTGCTCAGTTCTGTTTCTTTCTTTCTTTTTTTAATCTCTTGCTTGGGTACTTGGCCCAAATAAGCACAAAATAAATCTTGTTGGTAAATCAATTGAATAATAAGAGTGAATTTTAGGCCATTTCATTGCTTTATATTCTAAAATGTCAGTACATTTTTTGCTGTTAGTCTGAGGTTACAGCAGCTGTAACTTGTTTGGTGATGAGTGATATGTTGATACCTCAATAACAGGTGGTTTTGTGTGTTCATGTGCAATGTGATGACATTCTCATTATTTGACACCCCATAAATCATATGATGGATGCTATTTCATCTTAATTTCCAATTAAAATAGAAATCAAAATATCATACAAGTATTTAAAAACATGCAATTTCTATGCTAATTGCATAGTTTGTGCCATCAGAATAAGAAAACTCTGTATATTCATATCTATAGATGCAGTAAAACTGCAAAAAAACAATATCACCCGTTTGGGCCAACAATATCAGGAAATTGAGACAATATGGCAATTGGTCCATTATGATAAATCAAAACACCGACTAACATCATATTTAATGGTGAAATACTTAATGCTTTTTTCCTGAGCTAGGAAATGAGGTAAGAATGTATTCTTTCATCATTTCTATTCAGCCTTCTACTTTGGCTCGGAGAAGTCTAATACGGAAAGTGAAAGAAATAAAAGGCATAAATATTGGAACAGAAGAGGTACAACTATTGGTTCAGACAGCATGATTATCTATTAGTACACTCTTATCCAACAGAAATATAATGACAGCCAGATTAAATAGCCTAGGAACCGTATTTTAAAAAGTTTACAGCAACAGATGAAATTAGTAACAATTTTTTTATTTAACACAATATACCCAAAATATTATCTCAAAATATAAAAAATGAAATTGTTAGTGTTTTTTTATATTCTTTTTTTTTTTTTCATACAAAGCCTTTGAAATATGCTGTGTATTTTATGCTTAGAGTGTATCACAGTTTGGACTGGTCCCATTTCAATTGCTTAAAAGCTACATGTAGATAAATGGTTACAATATTGGATACCACAGTTTTTACAAATTCTGACTAATCTGAGAAATAACTATTTAAACTAATGACTGCATTTAGTAAACTCACTTCATACAAGGTCAACAGCTGAAAATTAATTTAATTAAACAAGTTATCTATTGAATTCCAACATTTAGGAACCCAAGCAGGGAGGATAAAAGTATCTTTAATTTTGTAGTGTAAAATTTTTATTTGATTTTTTTTTTAAACTCCTTTCCTTTTTTTTTTTTAAATGTCTTTCCTTTAGGTCAATAGTAAGGGATTTACTAAACTCTTCTGATTCTTTCTGTCATATCCTGTTAGAAAACAAGACCAATGGATCAACATTTCACAAAAAACTGAGTGGATATAGCACTCTTAATAAAAAGCAATCTTGTCTCAGCTTCCTCTACTAATCGTTCACCCAAATCCAAATAGCATTATAAAATTTTTAAAGCTACCCAATAAAACATTCTTTTATAGTTAATTAAGAGAGAATATAACAACAACAACAGCAAAATCAGTAGCATTTCAGGCTTTAAAAATACAACTTACATGCAGAATATATGCATGAGTGAGAATGTGTTCTAGATCTAAACCTAATGGGGTAAAGGTCAAGTGCAAGACGCTAAAAGTGCTGAGAATGAATGTTACAGGTTAATACCTGACTAATGCATAGTCATTATATCTCTTAGATCTATAATATTTGCCTTTTATTAGATGAAAGTTATTTATAAAAATGCTCTTACAGAATCCATTTTTCTTTTTTAAATTAGATAAAAAATAATGTTTTGTAATATCAGACAAGAAGAAATCAGAAGTGAATTCAAGTTCTACCAAAATTACAAGCATTTAAAATAATCTTTAAAATCTTTTCCAAATCAGTTTTCTTAGAAACACTAAATCTATAATTATTAATTCGTTTTCTAAAACATGTGTTTTCTAGATCAAATTACAGATACACACACACACTCTTTATTGGAACACTTCTGAGAGCATTTATAAAACTAATGTACATTGTGAATCTCCAAGAGGGGATAAAGTACGCAATATTTCCTAAGCTTATTTTACAAAAATATATATTTTTAGCTGAACTCCTAATTTTGAGAAAAATTGGCCTAGTATATTATCTTTGTTCCTTTAAAGTTTTGAAAAGCCTTGGTGGGAGAAAAGTGGTTTAGGTGCTCAGCTACTAATGGAATATTTTTATTTTTGTCATGATTTGGTGATAAGTATTATATATAACTAAATACATATATATATATTGGTATGTATATAACATAAATAAATATACATTGGTATACATATAACCAAATAATAAGTAATTTTTTAAAGCTTTGGACTAAATGTGTTAAACAAAAGCAGTTTATGGGCATTATTTCTAAAACATATTAAACTAAATGAAAATATTGAGCAGAAAATGAGTTGACCATATTTAACCTAAAATCTTCAACATTTATATTAGTTTTATAAACAAAACAAGCAACAGATATCTTCTTAGCATTTCAATCTAATGTTTATTTTTTTCTTTTGGTTTATGTTGTATTTAAATTTTTCCATCTGGGCAGTTCAAAGGCCAGTATCACCAAGCTTTCAAGGAATAATCAGCATGATTTTCAACAAAGATGCCATATAATTAAACTTTATATTTATGTTTTTATGGTCCACCTGATACATTATTTAAGTTCAACATAAAAAAGTTCAGAAATAAAATTTTTAATTGCTTGATAAAATTCAAGTATTCAGGTATTTTCAGTAATATCACCATGTTTTAATGACTAAATAAAATCAGAACAAGTTTTCTTGACATAAGTTGGAATTTTTTCTTCTATAGAATGAACCGAAATAGCACATGTAATTATAGTGATCCTTTAGGAACAGAAAAAAAAAAAAAATTTCAAGTTCAAAAAATGATTTGAGACACATGGGGTTCCATCTGCTATCTGCTCCACTTTAGAAATGTGAAACCCATAAAGTCAGTGAGCTGTAGTCAGGGTTTAAGGTCAATGAACTCTGCCAGCTCTGCAACAAATAGGTGGAATCCTCTGTAGCATGGATACTGTCTGGTCCAACCACCATCTTCCTGCACCTCCTTGTAGCATCTGCTTTAATAGCTTGCTACTATTTTTAAAGTCATACTTAGGTTTATTACTTTGGAATAAAGAATTAATATCCTATGAAGCAAACAAACAAAAAAAAAAAAACTAACCCGTTGTCATCGAGTTGATTCCAACTCATAGCAACCATATAAGACAGAGTAGCTCTTACATGAGGCCTCTGAAAAATACAAATAGTTACTGAACTGTTCTCCCAACTAACATCCTACTTGTTGCCACTCAGCATTTCAGAAAATGTAGCATAGTGGTTCTCAATTTTTTTGGATTCCAGATCCCTTTACACACATAAGATATATTGAGGACCCCAAAGAGATTCTGCATATCGAGTTTATATTTATCTATTTTTGTATTAGAAATTCAAACAGAAGAATAATATATATATTGTTGTTGTTAGGTGCTGTTGAGTTGGTTCCAACTTGTAGTGACCTACATGCTGTTAAAAAACAGGCAAAGATTATTTTCAAAGTAAGGAAGAGATTACCATGAAAGTCAATGTTTCAAACAATCAAATTATTAAAAGACATTTTTTAGGTAATTTTGGAAAATTTGGAAATGAATCAGTTGACATTAAAGAATCATTATTAATTGTGTTCAGGGTGCTAATGGCATTTTACTTATATAAAGAAATAATCTTTCTCTTTGAGGTGCATACTTAAGCCCTTTGGGGTGAAATGACATGTCTGGGATTTGCTTGAAAATATTCCAGGAAAGAGAGAGAGAGGGAGAAAGAAGAAGAGAAAGAAAGAGGGAGGAAGAAAGGCAGGGAAGGATAGAGAGAAGAGAATGGAGAAAATATTGGTTATATAAAACAAATATGACAAAACATTTCAATAGTTGTTGAAGCTTGATGATGGTTACATGGCATTGTTAGATGCTGTCGAGTCAGTTCGGACTCATAGCAACCCTATGTAAAACAGAATGAAACATTGCCCGGTCCCCTACTATTCATAAGGTTTTCACCTGTCAATTTTTTTAGAATTAGATCACCAGGTCCTTCTTCCCAGCCTGTTTTAGTCTGGAATGTCCACTGAAAACGGTCCACCATGGGTGATCCTGTTGGTGTTTGAAATACCAATACATAAAATATTGTTTGTTATTCTGTTATTCTGTTTACATTTAGAAATTTTCATAATAAAAAAGTTTAGACGTACAAGAAAAAAGGTTAGTCTATGGAGATGATTAGCTATTGAATTTGAAATTTCTTGAATGAATTTAATGGCAGCTGTTGAAAGAAAAATTGCTAAGTCAAATATAAGGCAATTGCACAAATTACACATTGAAACCTTTTTAGCTATGCCATATCTGACAAGAGTCTAATCTCTAAAATTGACAAGATATTGCAACACCTCAACAACAAAAAACAAATAGTCCAATTAAAAACGGCTCAAAGGATATGAACAGGCACTCCACAAAAGGAGATATTCAGGCACATGAAGAAATGCTGGTGATTATTAGCCATTAAAAAGTTGCTGTGGAGTTGGTTCTGACTCATAAAGACCCTACAGGACAGGGTAGAAATTCCCCATAGAGTTTCCAAGGAGCGCCTGGTGGATTCGAACTGCCGACTTTTTGGTTAGCAGCCACAGCACTTAAGCACTATGCCACCAGGGTTTCCGAGACAATTCCCATCAAGTCAATTTCAACCCATAGCAACCCTATGCAAATTAAAACCACATTGGGTTACCATCTTACCCTGACAATACTGGCACTAACCAAAAATATACAAAATAACAAATGTTGGAGAGGTTGTAGGGAGATTGGAACTTTTATGCACTGCTGGTGAGAAAGTAAAATGGTACAACCACTTTGGAAAAAGATATGGCACCTCCTTAAAGACCTAGGAATAGAAATACGATATGATTCAGCAACCCCACACCTAGGAACATACCTGAGAGAAATTAGAGCTGTCATCAAATAGATGTTCATTGCAACACTATTCACAATTGCAAAATGATGAAAATAACCTAAATGCCCATTAACAGGTGAATGAATAAATTATGGTACACAAACAATGGAATACTATACAATGATAAAGAACAATGATGAATCTGTGAAACATCTCACAACATGAATGAATCTGTAGGACATTATGCTAAGTGAAATAAGTCAGTCACAAAAGGACAAATATTGCATGAGACCACTATTATAAGAACTCAAGAAAAGGTTTACACACAGGAAAAAAAAAAAATTCTTTGAAGTTCACGAGGGTAGAGAGGGAGGGGAAGGGGAAATCACTAACTAGAAAGTAGACAAGTGTCAAAGTCGGTGAAGGGAAGAACACCACACAGTATAGGGGAAGTCAGCACAATTGGACCAAAACAAAAGCACAGAAGTTTCCTAGACATATCCAAACACTTTGAGGGACCCAGTAGCTGGGGCTATGAGCTGGGGACCATAGACTCGGAGGACATCTAAGTCAGTTGGCATCACATAATGCATAAAGAAAATATGCTACATCTCATTTTGGTGAGTACCATCTGGGGTTGTAAAAGCTTGTGAGCAACCATCTAAGATACATCTATTGGTCCCATTATGTTCAGAGCAAAGCAGAATGAAGAAAACCAAAGACACAAGGAAAATATTAGCCCAAAGGACTAAAGGACCACATGAGCCAGAGATTCCACCAGCCTGAGCCCAGAAGCACTAGATGGTGCCTGGCTACCACCACCAACCACTCTTACAGGGATCATAACAGAGTCCTATACAGAGCAGAAGAAAAATGTAGGACAGAATTCAGATTAACTACTGCGCCACCAGGGCTACATTTATACTATGACCCTTGGAAAAAAAAAAGACTCCAGAAATGGTGTATGTCTTTGAAAAGGAAAATTTATATTTACAGGTCTTTCCATTGCCATAAAAAGGTGCAGGTGGGCCATTGTAAGGCAATGATCACAGTATCTGACGACAGCCACTGCCTGTTAACAATTAGCCCATTCGTTCTGTAGGCTCACTGAGCCCTGAGTAGCAGGCTAGGTGCAAGTTGTTGCCTGAACCTTCCTATCAGGTAACAGAGTATTGTACCAGTAACAAGTTGCCATCCAGTCAGTTAAGATTCATGGATACCCCAAGTGTGTCAGAAGAGAACTACACTCCACAGGAATTTAATGACTGATGTTTTGGAAGTAGATTGTCAGGCATTTTCTTTCCTGAGGCAGCCCTGGGTAGACTCAAACCTCCAAACTTGTATCACTCATGGACTCTAGGAGACTATTTAGGACATCAGCATTTGTGTTTCAGCTCAGAAAATGAGGGACTCTCTCCTTTTTTAAAAGTAAAAACCCTCCTTGTGCTTACTAGAAGTCCCACATCAAAACTAAAAATAATAATAATTAAAAAAAAGAGAAAAATTTGTAATAAGATACCAAACTGATTTAAGAAACGAATTTTGTTGGTGTTTGACTTTAAATATAACTTTTTACAGGCATAAAATTAACACAGATGTGTAATTATTTCTATTGCCCCTATGTTTGTTAACACAATTTGGGGATTATGATGTATATAATTAAAGTTGATATCATTCTCTCTTACTCCAGGCTTAGAAACTTACAAGAAGCTGCAGAAATAATGCCACCATTTTACTATTCCCATTTGTTCCCCAGTCTTTTATTCCTTTCCATATATTTCCCATATGGTGTTCCATATTTTTAGCAGCAACAGTGCAGGTAGCATATACTTACAACAGGTGTTCATGAATAAAACCAAATTAAAAGGTAACAGCTCCTAGACTCTGCAGCAGAATAGCTCCCACTGTTGAGTTTTCCAAGCAGCCATTGCGGTTTGCTTCTCACAGCTGTTAAACAGTGCAAGCACACAAAATTCAAACACCAGTGGAAAGCATTGCTGCCCATCAGGTTCTGAACGGATGAGAATCACATCTTAATATTCTCACCAATGCATCAGTTAACGTATGCTTAACAACAATGCATGTTATTTAATATTCATATTTAAACCAGTTATTATCACTATTTCCATACAAAGTGAAATTTCCAAAGGTCAAAAAGCTAATATAAATAGAGCTAACGTATAAACTTAAATAGTTTTCACTGGCACTCTTAAAAAATCTATTCACCGTATTTCCTTACTAGGTTTGTGTTAATAGCTACAGAGTTCTACCGCAACTCATGGTGAATATAAAAGATATTAACCATGAAGATGAGGCCCTACTTAATTTTCAAAAGAGCTTGAACTAACGGTAATAAAAATTAATCCCAAATATTGTCTTCAGGAAATATCTACTTTCATCACATATTTCTGTTTTCACAGTGACATATATCCTGTAGCACACAATTAATCCTTCATAATTCACGATATTGCTCTTTAACTGATTCATGTATATGAGATATTTCATCTTCAGTAAAGCTCTATGTTCCTAGAGGGTATATGTTTTTCATTATTTCCCTAAATCCCTTAATTCAGAGTTACATATGCAACAGTAGCTCACTAAACACTAGTTCAGTAACAAAATAAAATCAAAATTTTAAAAATGAACTGAAAAATGGCATATTCATTCTAAATTATAAAAACATAAAACCTTTTCATTACTAGACCAAATTAATAAAAGAGAGTACTTGGAAAAACTTTTTTCAGATAGGTTTATAAGAAAAGAAGCATTGATCTTGCTATTCTTTCCTTAAAAAAAAAAAATCTCCGACCAGTTTAGTTCAGATTTAACCTTGAACAGAAGTCCAAAGAAGGTATCATCACTATTTTGCACGTTAAAATAGAAAGTGAACTTTCATAAACTATAATGGATTCAGCAAGTGTGAATAAAAAAATTCGAGTTATGCTGAATATATGACCCAAAAGAAATGTTAAATAAGGAAATTTCAGGATCATAAACAATATTAATTGAAGGTCTGCAGACTACATATCTGCAAACTAAATGTTAAAGTGAATTAACTGAATCATTTAAAATACTTCCAGCTACAAATGATTCTCTTAAAAACTCATTAGAGCTAAACACAGCACATCCTATTTCCTTATTTTTCTTTTCACTACTCAATACGTAGTCTTTTGGTCATTTAGCTTCACCTGCAGTTATTCTCATATTGTATTGATGCATATTTACCTCTAACCCAGACTTCAAGGGTCTCTTCCATTCCCAGGCTTGTCACAGTGCCTTCTAAGACATCGTGTATGTAACGAACACTCTCCCCTAAACACTCAAACATTTTACTAAAACTTACATTCACCCCTAGAAACTAATTGAAACCTATCACTTTTAATGAAATCTATTTTCTTCATCACTGAACATATTTAAGTGTGAAGAGATTAGATTGCATTTCCTTTCTGCTCAGTGATGTTACTGCTCCACGTTTTTGTGAAAGCATGCACACACGGGGGGAAAAAAACTTGTCTTTTTAAGTTATTTTTTGAGATTCAGATTCAACTTCTGCTACTACTTGTTGGTTTTTAACTAACTACTTCATTTCTTTAATTTCCTTTTTCTTCAGAGTCTTCTTTTACCTTCAAGAAACTTCTGCAGTCATCCAGAGTTTTACACACACACACACATACAAAAACACACATCTAGACAGGTAGTCCCAACTTAAACTGAGGTTCCGTTCTGATAACTCTATCGCAAGTTGATTCTGATACTAGTGGAATACCTCATTTAAAAAAAAAATTTATTATTATTGCTTTTTATTATCTATATCTTCACATATCTTAGGAGGTTGGACAGAGAATAACATCAGCAAAATACACGCTTCAGCATAGTATGTAGTACATGTTAACAATGAAAAGATGTACAAAAAAATGCACAGTTGTATTTGAGAAGATTTGTCATAACTTGAATATGTAAATACATCGTTAGTTGGGAATTACATGTGTATATATATAACCCAAAAAATGTATATATATATATATATACATATGTTGTTATTGTTAGGTGTCATCAAGTCAGTCCCAATTCATAGCGACCGTATGTACAGCACAAGGAAACACTGTCTGGTCCTGTGCCATCCTCACAGTCATTGCTATGTTTCAGCCCATTGTTGCAGCCACTGTGTCAATCCATTTCATTGAGGATCTTCCTCTTTTTCGTTGACCCTCTATTTTACCAAGCATGATGCCCCTCTCAGGGACTGGTCCCCCCAGTAATGTGCCCAAAGTACATGAGAGGAAGTGTTGCCATCCTCACTTCTAAGGATCTTTCTGGCTATACTTCTTCCAAGACACATTCGTTGGTTTTTCTGGAACTTCATGGTATAGTCAATGCTCATCTCCGACACCATAATTCAAAAGCATCAATTCTTCTTCCATCTTCCTTATTCATTGCCCATCTTTCCCATGCATGTGAGGTGATTGGAAATATCATGGCTTGGGTCAGGAGCACCTTAGCCTCAAAACGACATTTAACACTTTAAAGAGGTCTTTCGCAGCAGACTTGCCCAGTACAATATGTCGTTTGATTTCTTGACCGCTGCTTGCATGGGCCTTGATTGTAGATCCAAGTACAATGAAATCCTTGACTATTTACCTCCATTTATCATGATGTTGAGTACTGATCCAGTTATGAGGATTTTTGTTTTCTTTATGTTGTGGTATAATTTATACCAAAGGCTGTAATTTTTGATCTTCATCAGTAAGTGCTTCATGTCCTCTTCACATTCAGCAAGCAAGGCTGTGTCATCTAGGTGTTGCAGATTGTTATTGATCCCACAATCCACAATCCTGATCCCATGTCCTTCTTCATGTAGTCCAGTTTTTTGGATTATTTGCTCAGCATACACAGTGAATAGGTAAGGTGAAATGATACAACCCTGATGCCCCCTTTTCCTGATTTTAATCTATGGAGTACCCTCTTGTTCTCTCAAAAGATTTCTTCTTGGTCTGTGTACAAGTTCCACATGACCACAATTAAGTGTTCTAAATTTCTGATTCTTCGAAATATTATCTATAATTTGTTATGATACACACAGTAGAATGCCTTTTCATAGTCAGTAAAACTCAGTTAAACATCTTTCTGGTATTCTCTGCTTTCAGATGAGATCCATCTAATATCAGGTAATGTCCCTTATTCTTCGTCCTTTTCTAAATCTGATTTGAATTTCTGGCAGTTCCCTGTTGATGTACTGCTGCAACTGCTTTTGAGCTGATCTTCATAAAAATTTTACTTGTGTGTGTTATTATGATATTGTTCTATATATGTGTGTGTGTGTGTATTCAATATATCCTGGTCCCCCTGTTTCATGACCCCTATATGTCTGTTTTTGTTTCTTTCTGTACTCTTTTCAGCCCCTTTCTCATGCACCTGTTATTACCTGGAAAATTTCTATTTCTGGAGTCACTAAAACACATAGCCCTGTTCCCTTCCACCTTAGTTGCACAAGTACTTTTATCATACCTGTTTTTCGACATCATCAAAACCTCCATCACATAACTCTGTCTACTTTTAACGTATCTCTCAGTCACCCCTTTTCTTCCATTGTTTCAACAACCTCTTGTCAATGATCCAAGCCCCTTACCCATTATCCACCTTATTCACCTGGAAACCCTCTACCTTATGTGAAGTGACAAAGTGTTAACTCTAAGTATATGTACACTAATTTTAGGAAGCAATAAGTAATTTCCTGTTTAGTCCCTACAAAAACACAAAAAGAAATAAACTGATAAATAAATTAAAAAGAATATTAAAGTAATTATTAACACAAAATTGATTCAAAAGAAAGACCATAAAAGAACAATAAACAAACAGTAACCCAGACAGTAGATAAGAAAAACAGAAAAAAAAAAAAAAAAGGCAAACTGGTGGAATTAAATATATTAAAATTAAATGTAAATGGAATAAACACTCCAATATAACAGACAGAGACTGTAAAACTAGATTTTTAAAAAGCAGCTCCAACTGTGCACTTTCTAAAGTAGATGTATTTAAATCTAAAGACAGACAAATTCCAACTAAAATGATAGGGGAAAGATATACCATAAATACAATAATAAAAAGCAAGCTAATGGGTCTATGGAGACTTGATGGCACAGTGGTTAAAAGCTCAGCTTCTAACCAAAAGTTTGGCAGTCTGAATCTACCAGCTACTCCTTAAAACTCTATGTGGCAGTTCTGCTCTGTCGTATAGGGCTGCAATGAGTTGGAATGGTTTCAATGGCAATGAGTTTGGGTTAATGTGTCTATATTAATATAAATAAAATTAGGCATCAGGATAGTCTCACTAGAGATAAAAAATATTTCATAATGATAGAAGAATCAATTCATTGGAATGACATAAAAATCATGTTTTAATGGGTGCATTACAACTGATAGAATTAAAGAGAGTAATGATAAATGGCAACAACTGAAAGAATTAATGAGAGAAGTGATAACTGGCAACTGGCAAAATTAAAGAGAGAAATAGATAATCTAAGTATAAAGATAACTGTGCTTCATTGATAGTCTATCAGATTGAGAAAATTCTCATCCAGTACTAGTTTCCTATTTTTTAAAAAAATAATAATAGTCATATTAACTGTTCTTCATTGTAGGCATATGGATATTATCCTATAAATCACAGACTTGTACTTCAGGATAGATCTTGAAATTTTCTTTTTGATGGTGAATATGAGGCCATTCCTCTTCAACTTGTCATTCCTGACGTAGTAGACCATATGATTGTCTTACTCAAAATGGTCTTTTTTTTTTTTGCTGAGAAGAGAGTTGTTATTCTTGTCCTTGTTCTCATGTGTGTTAAGTCTTTATTTTCACATCCGCCTTCTCTGAAGTTTTATTTTTTCTATTTTGGTTTTCAGCAATTTAAATATAAATGCTTAGATGTAGTTTTTATTTATTCTGCTTGGGTTTTGGGGAATTTCTTGGATCCATATATTTAAGTTTTCAACAAATTTGAGAATTTTTTGGCTATCATTGTTTCAAACAACTTATTGTACTCATTTATGGATCAGTGAAATCAGACAATTTAACTGAAACTGGACTAAAAAAAATAACCAATAATTGTTGGATGTCAATATATTTAATGCTTTGATTTCTTATTTTCTGAGTCTCTGTGATAATTGACACTGCTGGTCATTTACTTGGAGCCCTGGTGGTGCAGTGGTTAGGGGCTTAGCTGCTAACCAAAAGGTCAGCAGGTCAAATCCACCAGCTGCTCCTTGGAAGCCCTATAGAGCAGTTCCATTCTGTCCTGTAGGGTTTCTATGAGTCAGAATCAACTCAGCGACAAGAGGATTGGTTTTGGTTTGGTCATTTACTTATTTTTTTTTTCCTTTTAATCTCTTGTTTACCTCCTTGTCTTCTGTGAGGCTATTATTTCCTGTTTCTTCTTCTGTCCTTCAAACCTTTATTCTCAGCCTCCACCACAGAATATTCTTCCTCATTTTTAGCCTTCAATGGTTGTGTTTCCTAGACATAGTATCCATAGTCATCTTCATTTCTTTATACCTTTACTAAGTGATTTCTTTCAAATTTTACCTTTGACCTTTACGTCTCCCCAAGATGTAGACCAACATATTCACCTTACACTGAAACACTCTACCCAAATATATTTGAAAATGATCTCTTATCAGTAATTCTTCCTGTATTTTCTCTCTTTGATGACACTTCTATTTATCCAATTACCCAAGCCATGAATTTGGTCATAACTTTAAACGTATTATCTCCCTCCTTACTACCCCACTTAATCAATCATCAATACCTATTGTTATTACCATAAGTCCCTCATCATTCTGACATTAAACGTTATAAAAGAACCAGATTTCATTCTTTCAGTCTCAGTCTTCATAAAAATGAACACATTCCAAAATAGAAATTGATTCTTCTCCTTCCATGTATATAAAACTTTAAATATTTCTCTATGATCTAAAATATAATGATCAAGCTTTTTAAACAGGAATAAAAAAAGTCCTTCCTAATGTATCCCTGCATATTTCTTCAGTTCTGACTCTTAGTGCTCTGCCATAAAATTTTATGTATTATCAACTAGTGTAATTACATACCTCTGAATATGCTATACTGACCTCCACTGTCCATAATAGGATTTCATTCACTGTTTATCCAGTGATGTCCTATTCCTTCTTGAAAGCAAGCAATGATGTGACTCACTCTATGAGGCCTCTTGCAACAAAGTTATTCACTCTCTACAACTCTGCTTCACCCTTGTACAGAGTATAATACTTATTTGTATTACCAACTTCATAATATTAGTTAACATCTGTATATTTTTCCCTTCATGTTGTATCACCAGTATACCAACGCGATGGATACTCATATTGCCTTTTCGTTTTTGAGCTTTCAGTCACTTTCCTTTCTCCTTCCTCTTCATTTTCTTTTCTTTTTTCTTTACGTTTCTTTCCGTGGTAAAAAGTAATTCAGACAGGATAAAATAGCTCTGATTAATGGTCTAAATACTATATTTTTATGCAAATAATACATGCTTTCTAGGATGGTTTTCCAACCATGCCCTCCTACCGAGAGGTATTTTCATAAGCATGCTATGCTATTTATTTTTTTTACAGTAGCATATCACAAAGGAATAAAAGGTAATGGTAAAAATCTTTCTTCCCACTACCACCATTCAACATGAACAATGATTGAATTATTTATTTACTAAGTGCTGTGTAATCAGACCGATGGCACTGGGGTTTTTTTTTTTTTGTTTTTTGGGTGTAATCAGAAAAAAAATTGTACTAAAGATTAACACATAAGCCTATATTTTTCTAGCTTAGCTAAGGAGAAAGTCATAGCAAAGAATATGATTTATTTTTCCACTAAGCAGGAAATAATTCATTTTTATCTACACCTCCAGTGCTGCAAAAAATTTAAGCTTTAAATTACTTTGTGAAATAATAGAATGCTGCAGTGCTTTTCCTTATTCACTTCTTTAATGAATGAGGATAAAAATATGTTCCAGTAATATTACATAAAAGTATCATAAATACCATGTACATCTTGTTCTCTAATTAGTCATTTTCTCCTATGAATATGACATTTGCATTAAGAAATATAGTTTTGCTCTATATTTACTTTCAACTCAGAAACTCTTCTAAGTGAAGATGCATGTTTTTGCCTTATTTCCAAGGATTCTTTTTGAGTACTTTCTCTTTCAGACATTTTACAGAGTTAGTTGACAAAATATTTGCTTAGTGCAACAAGTGAGTATTTTTCAGAAGCAGGGTGGGAAAATGTTTAAAACAAATGCAACTTGCAAGAGAAATTAATAAATGAAAATCTCCTTCTTGTCAAAAATTGTTCTAAACACATAAGGTTTATGAATTCTTCCAATGTTTAATTCAAAAGTATGCTTAGCAATTAAAGAACTTACTATAGAAGTTATTTCATACTCATCAATTATAAAAGATAAGCTGAAAACCTACCAAAATATTTCACATGAAATATACTGTCATATTTACCAAATTGAAGCCTCTAGGAAATAAATATTTAAAAGTTTTTCTGTAAATCGCTAAGCAGGTAATACGTGATAAATATTTTTCAGTTTAACATACTAAAACCAATAAAGCCAAATATTTTCTATCAAGCAAGTAATAGAAACACTATTCTCTTAATTGAGCATCTCTAATATTCTATTAACAGGTAAATTGCTGTTACTGCAAACCCAAATCAAAATTACCCTCTCATTAATGTTTCTAGAGGCTCAGCAAGAAGTAACAACAAATATTTAAATGAAGAAAATGGTTTCAAATTTATATAGATGCTCATATAAATGCAGGAAAACTAACAGAAGACACAAACACCATTTATTTGGCTTGTATATATGTTTTTGGGCCCACTTTTATTAGATAATTCACCAAAATTAATACTATATTTTTTCCATATCTAATTCATATTCTAGAACAAATATAGAGTTGACTGTTCAAAATAGATAGAAATGAATAGCACACAGGTAAAATAAATTTTCAAGGAAGAAAAATAATTTTAATAACTTGACATTCAACAGTAGAATAAACACTTCATTTCTCAGTTATAATTTGCAGGAGCCCAGGTGATGCAGGGTTTAAGAGCTCAGCTCCGAAATTGAAAGGTTGATGCTTCACATGCACTAGCCACTCTGCGGGAGAAATGATCTGGCAATCTGTTCCCATAAAGATTACTGCCTAGGAAATCCTAGGGCAATTCTACTCTGTGATATGGGGTTGCTAGGAGTCAGGGAACTGCGAGAAATTCAAGCTGGATTCAAAAGAGGACATAGAAGCAGGGATATCATTACTGATGTCAGGTGGATCCTGATTGAAAGCAGAAAATACCAGAAAGATGTTTACTTGTGTTTTATTGACTATGCCAAGGCATTTGACTGTGTGGATCATAACAAATAACAGACAACATTGTGAAGAATGGGAATTCCAGAACACTTAATTGTGCTCATGAGGAACCTACACATAGATCAATAGGCAGTTGTTTGGACAGAACAAGGGGATACTGTGTGGTTTAAAGTCAGGAAAGGTGTGCATCAGGGTTGTATAATTTCACCATACCTATGCAATCTATATGCTGAGCAAATAATCTGAGAAGCTGGACTATATGAAGAAGAATGGAGCATCAGGATTGAGGGAAGACTCATTAACAACTTGTGATATTCAGATGAACAGCCTTGCTTGCGGAAAGTGAAGAGGACTTGAAGCACTTACTAATGAAGATCAAAGACCACAGCCTTCAGTATGGGTTACAACTCAACATAAAAAAAAAACAAAAATCCTCACAACTGGACCAATAAGCAACACCATGATAAATGGAGAAAAGATTGAAGTTGTCAAGGATTTCATTTTACTTGGATCCACAATCAACACCCATGGAAGCAGCAGTCAAGAAATCAAACAATACATTGTATTAGGTAAATCTGCTGCAAAAGACTTCTTTCAAGTGTCAAAAAGCAAAGATGTCAGTTTAAGGACTAAGGTGTGACTGACCCAAGCCATGGTGTTTTCAGTCATCTCCTATGCATGTGAAAGCCGGACTATAAATAAAGAAGACTGAAGAAGAATTGATGCCTTTCAATTATGGTGTTGGAGAAAAATATTTAATACACCATGGAATGCCAAAAGAAGGAAGAAACTCATCTTGGAAGAAGTACAGCCAGAACACTCCTTAGAAGCAAAGATGCCGAGACTGCGTGTCACATACTTTGGACATGTTGTCAGGAGGGATCAGTCCCTGGAGAAGGACATCATGCTTGGTAAACTGGAGGGTCAGTGAAAAAGAGGAAGACTCTCAATGAGATGGATTGACACAGTGGCTGCAACAATGGGCTTAACCATAACAAAGATTGTGATGATGGCACAGGACTTTGTAGTGTTTCATTCTGTTGTACATAGGGTCTCTGTGAGACAGAACTGACTCAATGGCACTTAACAACAACGAGTCAGAATAGACTGCACACAACAAAAACAAGAAGAGATGATTTTTAACCTAAGTTATTTCTTATGTAAAATATTTTGATTAAATTGTCGATAATCTCAATAAATCACTTTTAAAATTTTAAATGTTAAATTCCCTGTTCTGTATTTGTGTTGTTTCTAAGACCATCATCACTACTTCTCTGTCTGCCTTATTTACTAGAATGTGCAGTCATCTGTGTTGTAAATAGCACTTTTCCTAACCAACATATTAAAACTACTAAAACAGATAAATTAACGGCTTTAAGTGGAGACAAGGCACGTGATCTAGAGAAGTGATTTACAAATCACCATACAGGCTGTATTTAGATTTGGGCAGTTTTGACTGATTTAAGAAATAGTGTTATATGAATAGCACAAGTATTTTTTTTTTTTCACTGATAGTTAACCCTAGTACTAGTTATTCAGAGTGAACATGTGGAAGAGTGTGATTTTAAAATACTAGGCTTATCCTACAAGGGATAATTCTGTGAACTCTGTCACTGTCTGTATATTTCAGTTTTGAAAGAGTTTTGACAGTAACATTATTGGGAGGCAATATTTATATTAGCTCTCTCTACTCGCAAGTCATCTAATTTTGCTTTGCTTAAAACAGAATTTGAGAGATGAACAGTAACTTATTTACATTCTTCTCAATACAGACTTGACAGCCGTTCCATGGTGAAAGAAACTAATACTTATTTAACCCAAATCTAAGTCTATAGAAAAGAAGTTAAATTTGAAATAAATAACTATGTTTCCAGATCTCCTTTTCCTGTTTGTGCTCACTAATTTTCTATGTTTTGTAGAATATCACGTCATTCTTCCAGGTAAAGTGCTGAAGTAATATTCTACAAGGGGGATTCAGACTGTGTGCCTTAAATGAATCTTGAATCTTCCTCAGCATTTTAAAAAGAATAATAATGATTTATATGTCTTTTTAAAATAAGAGAGCAAAATAATTTGTTGAGAGAAGAAAATCCATAATATGAAGTGATAGAATCTACCATATAGAGTTCACTAGCAATTAAATCGCATACCCACATTGAACAGAACAACTGCCATGTGGTTTCTGGGTGCACTGTCCTCTTCTTCTTCACAAGGTATTGGTGAAATGAGGGTAGCTCCAGGATTCTCTCTAGCTTTTGTCCTGGTTTTCTAAGGCTGCCATTGTAGTGAGTTCCAGGGGATTTGGGGCTGATCAAGAAAAATGATATGACCAGGAGATAGTGTTGCACAGCCAGCTATTTACAGGGGCTGAACAATTGACAGCATCATGCATATGGGCAATCCCTCACAGCAGGAGGTTTTTCAGAGGGGAATGACACACGGAGCCTCCAAAAGGGGAAGAAAGCATAAAAAACTCTGAGAAGAGGAAAAGAGAGGGGGTTCACATGCACCTTAGGTGAGGTCCTTCTGGATCAAGGTGGAGTGTCTCTGGGTCAGAGAGCTCCAAAGGCAGGAACAATATAGAGTTCTTATAACTTCAGGTTTTAGCTTATCTAAGAATGGTAAATGTTTGGTATGCAAAATAGGCAGCTCTAAGCGGTTAAAAAAATCTGCCTATTTGGGCTATTCTTAAAATAATTGGATATGTAGAGATTTGAGTTTGGCACCTGTGAGCTTTTTTGGGCTCACAGGCCTCAGCTTGCTGTGAAGAAGTAAACAGCCTGGGGCCAATACACAGAGGCCATCTTTGGCTCATTTTTATATAATAGCTACTTTCCTCTTTTTTAAACTTGTCTATTCCCTGTGTGTTCTCGTAAATACTCAATCTTTCAAGCATAATTTTCCAAATTCAGAGTTTGCTCTTGTTTCCAACTTCCTAACGCTATTGTCAATTTCTATTCTTAAATGCAGTTGGACAAATATTTGCATGTATAAATCACAAGAGACTTGGAAACAGCAAATTAGACTCTTCATAGCTTTTAATGAGAAGGAATCTATAGACCTTCCTTGCAATAGTGCAATAAGAACACTGGTTTAAGTCGTGTCTCCATTAATTGGTACTTGTGTAAACTTGGACATGTTCTTTTCACTTAGACTTCAATAGCCTCTTCTTTAAAATAAGATTTAGAGATATCCAGCTCATGGAGTATAAAAAAATTAAATGTGACATCTTTAAAAGGCATGCTATAAATTAAAAAATGTTTTTACCAATATTTTAACTATTTTGGTGTATTCTGCATGTAGTGATCCTTTTAGATATCAATCTTTTTTTTTAATTTATTGTTTTCAATTGTGAATTGCCTTTCTTTTTCCCCTAAAACACACCCACTCTATAGCTGCTGTTTCTAAATGTTATCTACTTGCAACAAAGTACTACGTCATCTGGAGTTTTCTGTTTACTATTTTATGCGAAAATATAAATTACGTGAGCCTAAAGAGTCACTAGGTGGAGCAAATGGTTAACATATTTGGTTACTAAATGAGAGTTTGGAGGTTTGAGTCCACTCAGAGGCACCACCGAAGAAAGGCCTGGTGACATACTTCTGAAAAATGAACCATTAAAAATGCTATCGAGGCGCGGAGCCAAGATGGCGGACTAGGCAGACGCTACCTCGGATCCCTCTTACAACAAAGACACGGAAAAACAAGTCAATCGATCACATACATAACAATCTATGAACCCTGAACAACAAACACAGATTTAGAGACGGAGAACGAACTAATACGGGGAAGCAGCGATTGTTTCCAGAGCCTGGAGCCAGCGCATCGGTCAGGTACGGCACGAGCACAGAGAGCTGCTCCACCCCCATGAACTAACCCCAGGAGGGGGACCAGCCGGTTCTGCGGGCGGCGTGGGACGCAGCCGGTAGGAGAAGTCCCCAGGAGGCAGTGACTGGTCTCGGAGCAGGAAGAGCAGTGTCCCAGCCGGGCAACCGTCCCGCTGGGATTTGGACTGGACGCAGGCGGATTCATTAACATCCGAATAGCCTGAGCTAGAGGGAGAACTCTGATAGGGATCTGACTGCATTTTTTTTTAGCGGATTTTCTGGAAAAACTAGTTTCCCAGTGATGGCTCAGAGACAACAATCCATATCAAACCACTTAAAGAAGCAGACCATGACAGCTTCTCCAACCCTCCAAACAAAAGAATCAAAATCTTTCCCAAATGAAGATACAATCCTGGAATTATCAGATACAGAATATAAAAAACTAATTTACAGAATGCTTAAAGATATCACAAATGAAATTAGGATAACCGCAGAAAAAGCCAAGGAACACACCGATAAAACTGTTGAAGAACTCAAAAAGATTATTCAAGAACATAGTGGAAAAATTAATAAGTTACAAGAATCCATAGAGAGACAACATGTAGAAATCCAAAAGATTAACAATAAAATTACAGAATTAGACAACGCAATAGGAAGTCAGAGGAGCAGACTCGAGCAATTACAATGCAGACTGGGACATCTGGACGACCAGGGAATCAATACCAACATAGCTGGAAAAAAATCAGACAAAAGAATTAAAAAAAATGAAGAAACCCTAAGAATTATGTAGGACTCTATCAAGAAGGATAACCTGCGGGTGATTGGAGTCCCAGAACAGGGAGGGGGGACAGAAAACACAGAGAAAATAGTTGAAGAACTCCTGACAGAAAACTTCCCTGACATCATGAAAGACGAAAGGATAGCTATCCAAGATGCTCATCGAACCCCATTTAAGATTGATCCAAAAAGAAAAACACCAAGACATATTATCATCAAACTCGCCAAAACCAAAGATAAACAGAAAATTTTAAAAGCAGCCAGGGAGAAAAGAAAGGTTTCCTTCAAGGGAGAATCAATAAGTTCAGACTACTCAGCAGAAACCATGCAGGCAAGAAGGGAATGGGACGACATATACAGAGCACTGAAGGAGAAAAACTGCCAGCCAAGGATCATATATCCAGCAAAACTCTCTCTGAAATATGAAGGCGAAATTAAGATATTTACAGACAAACACAAGTTTAGAGAATTTGCAAAAACCAAACCAAAGCTACAAGAAATACTAAAGGATATTTTTTGGTCAGAGAACCAATAATATCAGATATCAACACAACACAAGGTCACAAAACAGAATGTCCTGATATCAACTCAAATAGGGAAATCACAAAAACAAACAAATTAAGATTAATTAAAAAAAAAATACACATAACAGGGAATCATGGAACTCAATAGGTAAAAGATCACAATAATCAAAAAGAGGGACTAAATACAGGAAGCATTGAACTGCCATATGGAGAGTGATACAAGGCGATATAGAACAATACAAGTTAGGTTTTTACTTAGAAAAATAGGGGTAAATAATAAGGTAACCACAAAAAGGTATAACAACTCTATAACTCAAGATAAAAGCCAAGAAAAACGTAATGACTCAACTAGCATAAAGTCAAACACTATGAAAATGAGGATCTCACAGTTTACTAAGAAAAACGCCTCAGCACAAAAAAGTATGTGGAAAAATGAAATTGTCAACAACACACATAAAAAGACATCAAAATGACAGCACTAAAAACTTATTTATCTATAATTACCCTGAATGTAAATGGACTAAATGCACCAATAAAGAGACAGAGAGTCACAGACTGGATAAAGAAACACGATCCATCTATATGCTGCCTACAAGAGACACACCTTAGACTTAGAGACACACCTTAGACTTAGAGACACAAACAAACTAAAACTCAAAGGGTGGAAAAAAGTATATCAAGCAAACAATAAACAAAAAAGAAGAGGAGTAGCAATATTAATTTCTGACAAAATAGACTTTAGACTTAAATCCACCCCAAAGGATAAAGAAGGACACTATATAATGATAAAAGGGACAATTGATCAGGAAGACACAACCATATTAAATATTTATGCACCCAATGACAGGGCTGCAAGATACATAAATCAAATTTTAACAGAATTGAAATGTGAGATAGATACCTCCACAATTATAGTAGGAGACTTCAACACACCACTTTCGGAGAAGGACAGGACATCCAGTAAGAAGCTCAATAGAGACACGGAAGATCTAATTACAACAATCAACCAACTTGACCTCATTGACTTATACAGAACTCTCCACCCAACTGCTGCAAAATATACTTTTTTTTCTAGCGCGCATGGAACATTCTCTAGAATAGACCACATATTAGGTCATAAAACAAACCTTTGCAGAGTCCAAAACATCGAAATATTACAAAGCATCTTCTCAGACCACAAGGCAATAAAACTAGAGATCAATAACAGAAAAACTAGGGAAAAGAAATCAAATACTTGGAAAATGAACAATACCCTCCTGAAAAAAGACTGGGTTATAGAAGACATCAAGGAGGGAATAGGAAATTCATAGAATGCAACGAGAATGAAAATACTTCCTATCAAAACTTCTGGGACACAGCAAAAGCAGTGCTCAGAGGCCAATTTATATCAATAAATGCACACATGCAAAAAGAAGAAAGAGCCAAAATCAGAGAACTGTCCCTACAACTTGAACAAATAGAAAGTGAGCAACAAAAGAATCCATCAGGCACCAGAAGAAAACAAATAATAAAAATTAGAGCTGAACTAAATGAATTAGAGAACAGAAAAACAATTGAAAGAATTAACAAAGCCAAAAGCTGGTTCTTTGAAAAAATTAACAAAATTGATAAACCATTGGCTAGACTGACTAAAGAAATACAGGAAAGGAAACAAATAACCCGAATAAGAAATGAGAAGGACCACATCACAACAGAACCAAATGAAATTAAAAGAATCATTTCAGATTATTATGAAAAATTGTACTCTAACAAATTTGAAAACCTAGAAGAAATGGATGAATTCCTGGAAAAACACAACCTACCTAAACTAACACATTCAGAAGTAGAACAACTAAATAGACCCATAACAAAAAAAGAGATTGAAACGGTCATCAAAAAACTCCCAACAAAAAAAAGCCCTGGCCCAGACGGCTTCACTGCAGAGTTCTACCAAACTTTCAGAGAAGAGTTAACACCACTACTTCTGAAGGTATTCCAAAGCATAGAAAATGACGGAATACTACCCAACTCCTTCTATGAAGCCACCATCTCCCTGATACCAAAACCAGGTAAAGACATTACAAAAAAAAGAAAATTATAGACCTATATCCCTCATGAACATTGATGCAAAAATCCTCCACAAAATTCTAGCCAATAGAATCCAACAACACATCAAAAAAATAATTCACCCTGATCAAGTGGGATTTATACCAGTATGCAAGGCTGGTTTAATATCAGAAAAACCATTAATGTAATCCATCACATAAATAAAACAAAAGACAAAAACCACACGATCTTATCAATTGATGCAGAAAAGGCATTTGACAAAGTCCAACACCCATTTATGATAAAAAACTCTTACCAAAATAGGAATTGAAGGAAAATTCCTCAACATAATAAAGGGCATCTATGCAAAGCCAACAGCCAATATCACTCTAAATGGAGAGAACCTGAAAGCATTTCCCTTGAGAACCGGAACCAGACAAGGATGGCCTTTATCACCACTCTTATTCAACATCGTGCTAGAAGTCCTAGCCAGGGCAATTAGGCTAGACAAAGAAATAAAAGGTATCCGGATTGGCAAGGAAGAAGTAAAGTTATCACTATTTGCAGATGACATGATTATATACACAGAAAACCCTAAGGAATCCTCCAGAAAACTACTGAAACTAATAGAAGAGTTTGGCAGAGTCTCAGGTTATAAAATAAACATACAAAAATCACTTGGATTCCTCTACATCAACAAAAAGAACACCGAAGAGGAAATCACCAAATCAATACCATTCACAGTAGCCCCCAAGAAGATAAGATACTTAGGAATAAATCTTACCAAGGATGTAAAAGACCTATACAAAGAAAACTACAAAGCTCTACTACAAGAAATTCAAAAGGACATACTTAAGTGGAAAAACATACCTTGCTCATGGATAGGAAGACTTAACATAGTAAAAATGTCTATTCTACCAAAAGCCATCTATACATTTAACGCACTTCCGATCCAAATTCCAATGTCATATTTTGAGGGGATAGAGAAACAAATCACCAATTTCATATGGAAGGGAAAGAAGCCCCGGATAAGCAAAGCACTACTGAAAAAGAAGAAGAAAGTGGGAGGCCTCACTTTACCTGACTTCAGAACCTATTATACAGCCACAGTAGTCAAAACAGCCTGGTACTGGTACAACAACAGGCACATAGACCAATGGAACAGAATTGAGAACCCAGACATAGATCCATCCACGTATGAGCAGCTGATATTTGACAAAGGAGCAGTGTCAATTAATTGGGGAAAAGATAGCCTTTTTAACAAATGGTGTTGGCATAACTGGATATCCATTTGCAAAAAAATGAAACAGGACCCATACCTCACACCATGCACAAAAACTAACTCCAAGTGGATCAAAGACCTAAACATAAAGACTAAAACAATAAAGATCATGGAAGAAAAAATTGGGAGAACCCTAGGAGCCCTAATACAAGGCATAAACAGAATACAAAACATTACCAAAAATGATGAAGAGAAACCAGATAACTGGGAGCTCCTAAAAATCAAACACCTATGCTCATCTAAAGACTTCTCCAAAAGAGTAAAAAGACCACCTACAGATTGGGAAAGAATTTTCAGCTATGACATCTCCGACCAGCGCCTGATCTCTAAAATCTACGTGATTCTGTCAAAACTCAACCACAAAAAGACAAACAACCCAATCAAGAAGTGGGCAAAGGATATGAACACACATTTCACTAAAGAAGATATTCAGGCAGCCAACAGATACATGAGAAAATGCTCTCGATCATTAGCCATTAGAGAAATGCAAATTAAAACTACGATGAGATTCCATCTCACACCAGCAAGGCTGGCATTAATCCAAAAAACACAAAATAATAAATGTTGGAGAGGCTGCGGAGAGATTGGAACTCTCATACACTGCTGGTGGGAATGTAAAATGGTACAACCACTTTGGAAATCTATCTGGCGTTATCTTAAACAGTTAGAAATAGAACTACCATACAACCCAGAAATCCCACTCCTAGGAATATACCCTAGAGATACAAGAGCCTTCATACAAACAGATATATGCACACCCACGTTTATTGCAGCTCTGTTCACAATAGCAAAAAGTTGGAAGCAACCAAGGTGTCCATCAATGGATGAATGGGTAAATAAATTGTGGTATATTCACACAATGGAATACTACGCATCGATAAAGAACAGTGACGAATCTGTGAAACATTTCATAACATGGAGGAACCTGGAAGGCATTATGCTGAGTGAAATTAGTCAGAGGCAAAAGGACAAATATTGTATAAGACTACTATTATAAGATCTTGAGAAATAGTAAACCTGAGAAGAACACATACTTTTGTGGTTACGAGGGGGGGAGGGAGGGGGGGAGAGGGTTTTTTATTGATTAATCAGTAGATAAGAACTGCTTTAGGTGAAGGGAAAGACAACACTCAATACATGGAAGGTCAGCTCAATTGGACTGGACCAAAAGCAAAGAAGTTTCCGGGATAAAATGAATGCTTCAAAGGTCAGCGGAGCAAGCGCGGGGGTCTGGGGAACATGGTTTGCGGGGACTTCTAAGTCAATTGGCAAAATAATTCTATTATGAAGTCATTCTGCATCCCACTTTGAAATGTGGCATCTGGGGTCTTAAATGCTAACAAGCGGCCATCTAAGATGCCTCAGTTGGTCTCAACCCACCTGGATCAAAGGAGAATGAAGAACACCAAGGCCACACGACAACTAAGAGCCCAAGAGACAGAAAGGGCCACATGAACCAGAGACCTACATCATCCTGAGACCAGAAGAACTAGTTGGTGCCCGGCCACAATCGATGACTGCCCTGACAGGGAGCACAGCAGAGGACCCCTGAGGGAGCAGGAGATCAGTGGGATACAGACCCCAAATTCTCATAAAAAGACCAAACTTAATGGTCTGACTGAGACTACAGGAATCCCGGTGGCCATGGTCCCCAGACCTTCTGTTGGCACAGGACAGGAACCATCCCTGAAGACAACTCATCAGACATGAAAGGGACTGGTCAGCGGGGGGGAGAGAGATGCTGATGAAGAGTGAACTAATTATATCATGTGGACACTTGAGAGTGTGTTGGCAACTCTTGTCTGGAGAGGGGATGGGAGGATAGAGAGAGAGGGAAGCCGGCAAAATTGTCAAGAAAGGAGAGACTGAAAGGGCTGACTCAAGAAGGGGAGAGCAAGTGGGAGTAGGGAGTGAGATGTATGTAAACTTATATGTGACAGACTGATTGGATTTGTAAACGTTCACTTGAAGCTTAATAAAAAGTTATAAAAAAAAAAATGCTATCGAGCACAGTTCTGCTGTGGCATACATGGGTCTGTCGCACACAGCTGGCCTCTCTCAAGGTATATGAACCTTTGCAGAGAAATTGCTAAATATTTTCCTGTGGAATTATGAAATGAATTTTTATAAAACCTGTTGACTTCTATACTACCACAGTAAAAAGACAATACATAACCTTGATTCTATATATTTTAGGCGTATTTTTTAAAGGATAAGTATTTTTCCAAATCTCCTTTGATTCTGTCTTTATGTTGTTAGGTATTTTCGGCAAAGCAATAGAGATTGCAGAGAATGTGACACAATAGAGTTCATTCATAACAATAATATGAATATATTTCTAAATAGGTCTATATTCTGTGGATAATTGAATCTGAGGTCATTGAAATCCCTCAAAACTGTCATAAAAACAGATGGAATTAACTGAGGAACAAAATGTATGATATTTTCTAAATATAAATATTTCCTTGAATTGCATATTTTAAATGAAAAAAAAAATTGTTGACTTTGAGTTGACTCCAGCTCATGGCAACTCCATGTGTTACAGAGTAAAACTGTGCTCTGTAGGGTTTTCTTGGCTGTAATCTTTATAGAAGCAGATCTCCAGGCCTTTCTCCTGCCTAGCTGCTGGGTGGCTTCAAACCGCCAACCTTTAGGTTAGCAGTTGAGTGCAAACTGGGCCACACAGGGACCTTAGATTTGCTAGCGGGGTTCAAGGAAATTGAAAGGTTGAGTTTATTCTAGCTACTTTCTTGGCTTTCAAAATTATAGCCACGCTGTTTATTAAAAACAACAATAACAAAAATACCTAGCATAATTCCTGGCCCACAGTAGACAGTCTGTTATGTATTGGTTTAGTGGTAGAACAGTAAGTTCTAGTAACGTGGTAACGAAGAAGGTTATTATTGTCAAATATTATCCTGTAGACTTGCAGCTTACAAACTTTAAGAAAGGTTATCAATGTTGGGTTTCCGGAGATTAACTAAAATTTCTTCCCTGAAGTTACTTGTCCTTTTAACACCAAGATCATCAATGTTTTGAACTTAGACTCTTGCCCAATCCACAATACCAAATAAACATTTCTTTAAAAAAAAAAAATACACATTTGTTTTGGTGGTACTGGTTACAGATTTAGATTGTGTAGTTAGCATTTTACCTGTCTGAATTTTAATGCAAACCTAAGGTGCAGGGTGTTCAAAAAAATGTTAATGTATGTGCCCATGAAAATAACTCTTCTAATGGCATGTTTTTTTAGTGGCATGTTTTTTAGTAATGTTTTGACTTTTAGAGACAAACTGAGGGCCCCTCAAAAGCTACTAACCAAAAGGCTGGTGGTTCTAATCTACCAGCCGCTTCTTGGAAACCCTACGGGGCAGCTCTACTCTGTCCTATAGGGTCGTTATGAGTTGGAATCAACTGGACAGCGATGTGTTTTTTTTTTTTTTTCAATTGGGAATAAGACTGTTATACAAAGATTCTAAAATATTGGCTCTTTCAGATGCTTCAGATTAGCTACTTTCTCTTAGATAGTAAAACAAAAGCAGAATTATTGTCTGAAATCTAGACCAATTTATACATATGCATAATCCTTCCCACAGCAGAATTTTTAGCATGTTAAATAAATGAAATGATCCCAGTTTGTTAATGGTCTGTGTTCTCATTTTTGAGCTACTGATTACTACTTGATATCTGCCTTACCAAACTGCCTTCAAAATTTATCATTTGTCCCATTCCCAAGGTTATAGCAATTTAGTTTTTTGTCTAAATTAATGGTGAATTCATCCACCTTAACAGGTCCCACATGAATTCTACTGACTCAAACACTAGATAATCAGCAATTTATCATCTGATTTTCCCCTTTGCAACATTGAGGACCAATAAAATATAAAAATATAATCTATAGACACCAAGAGAATCATTTCATACAGAGGCTTGCTTATTCCCTTTACAGGAAGCACTCTTGCGAGCTGAGGCCTGACCAGCCACTCTAAAATCCCTGCCAATGGTAAATTTTTGAAGATCAAAAAGATGGCATGTGTAAAAATATTTAGCACAAGACCAAGAACTTTTGCTCATAAAATTTGGATCTTTTCCTTTATTTCCCACTTTTTCATTTCCAAATTATTCATATTTATTATTGGCAAAAGGAATATTCTTACTGATGCTGCTATTTCACATTTTTCTTCATACATTTGCTATTCTGTTTAGATTATTTTAGTCAAATCAGGAAATTCTTGAATTATCCTAAAAGGTAATTCTTGTTTCATTATAATGCAGTATCATACATATCATATGGCATTTTCTTAGTCATCTAGTGCTGCTATAACAGAAATATCACAAGGGGATGGCTTTAACAAACAGAAATTTATTTTCTCACAGTCTAGAAGCCCAAATTCAGGACGTCAGCTCTAGGGGAAGGCTTTCTTTCTCTGATGGCCCTGGAGGAAGGTCTTTCTCATCAATCTTCTCCTGGACTGGGAGCTTCTCTGCACAGGAACCCCGGATCCAAAGGACGCCCTCTGCTCCTGGTGCTTCTTTCTTGGTGGTAGGAGGTCCCCAACTCTCTGCTTGCTTCCCTTTCTTTCTATCTCTTGTAAGATAAAAGGTGGTGCAGGCTATACCCTAGAGAAGCTCCCTTTACATTGCATCAGGGATATGACCTTAGTGAGGGTGTTACAATCCCACCCTAATCCTCTTTAACATAAAATTACAATCACAAAATGGAGAACAACCACAAAATACTGGGAATCATGGCCTAACCAAGTTGATACATATTTTTGGGGGAGACACAATTCAGTCCATGACAGACATTAATTTTAATTTTCATTGTAGCAAAGACTCTGTGTCATGTAATATACTTTTTAGCTTGGTATGGTCATTTTCCAGAGTCCCTGGTGGTGTAAATGGCTAAGCACTCCACTAATAACCAAAGGTTGGCAGTTTGAACCCACCCAGAGGCACCTGGAAGACAGGCCTGGATATCTGCTTCTGAAAGGTTACAGCCTTGAAAACCCTGTGGAGCATAGTTCTACTCTGCAGCATACAGGGTCACCATGAGTCAGAATCTAATCGGAAGCAACTGTTTGTTTTGTTTCTTTTCTATTATTTTCCACAGTTCTCTGTCCTTTCAGCCAGTTGCTGAAGACACCAAGATAGTGAACTGACATTAAATGATATGCTTGAGTTTCCTTTGCAAGTTGGTGAAGGAAGGATTAAAATTCAGAGTTTCAATATGCAGTTTAGCACATTCTGTTACAATTGCACCTGCAGGTCGTAAGGGTGGGGGAGACTGAAAGAGAGATGAAAAATAAATAAATAAAAGTATTCGTCAGTTGTTTGCCTAGATCTAAATCATAGCCCTGCAGGCTGCAGGGATAAACCGCCCCAATCTCTCAATCAGAATGATGGAAGCTGATCCCCCCAAAGTGGTTTTTCTGCCTAGTGCCTCTTGGGGGAAATTCTTCTTTATCTCATCAGTGAGATCTACAGATGTCAAGAAAACCTGTCATCTGGACGCATATCCTAACCCAGAGGGAAGATTTAGCCTTTCCTACTTTAGCTCAAAGCCTACCTCAGAAGTTCCCTTTGGTTGGATTTCTGCCCTGATGTGTCAGGATTGGAGAAAACAAATAACAAGGAAAATTTACTTTCTCAGTTATCTAACTACCAACAGTCAGACAGGGAGGTTGAAATTAGGAAAGCCTAAGCAGTTTTTTTTTTTTTTAAGCAGTAAGCCATAAGAAAAATTGAGGGAAGGAACAAGTAAACCAAAGAAAACTGAAGAAAGGGTAATATTAATTTTCTGTGTAGTTTAGCAAGAACATGCTATTAAAGTAATAATATCAATGTTGGCAGTGACTACGCTGTGCTAGCAAGAAAATGGATGTCTCTCACACAGTTGGTGAGAGGCAACTAGTTCTTTATGAAGTGTGAATTTTACAGTTCAAAAAACTTGCTTAGAAAATGTGAGAAATTACGATGAGTCTTTACATAAATTATATAACTTCTTGACTATATTAGCATATTATAAATCATAATAGATAAAAAATAGAATTCCATTAACAAAGAAAACAAATAAAAAGCCTTTTGTTAGGAGAGCTAATACACACTAATATAAACATTTAAACTCTTCCCAACCACACTACAGAATTTACAAAGTTTTCTAAGAGATAGAGAAAGGAATTGAGGGAAGATATTGCTGATTAGCTTTTGAAGGAATGGTAAATTGCATAAATGAAGCACTTGAGAGTCATCTAAAAGAAATTCATGTGAAGAAGCATGACCAGTGATAACCCTGCTAACCCACCCAAATCCCCACCAGGGATAAGAGGAACCTAAATAGGAGGTAGGAGAACTCTCTCTCATTTACTTGGATAGAGTAAACATGATTAATACTAGGTTGCCTATAATATATTAGGTGAAATGTGATTTAAAAAAAAAAAAAAAAGGCCTATCTGCCCTTACAAAAATACCTGGGGGAATGGGGAGAGAGAACAGCTGGTAAACAAATGTAGAAGGCTCATGTTATTTGTGTAAAAATACAGTATTTTTAACGTGGAAGCAAAAAAAAAAAAAAAAATGACTTTAAAACCTACACTTGAGCACAAGAGCAGAACATAGAAGCAGAAATTTGAGTTTGCAGAGAAAATAAAAATAAAAACTCACTCAGAAATCAACTCCCTCCACCCTCCAGCTAAAAATTAGTAACTGTGTGTAGATATCTGGTAAATCACATTGATGAAAAACAAACCACCTCAGGAATTGATTAATTAGGTACTCTAAAAAATATATATATATTTTTTTACTGTGTAGAATTGTGAGCAAAGGTATGTACAGCTACAAGACAATCTTTGCAAGAAATAATTCTCTGACACAGGAAGTAAAAAAAAAAAAAACCCTTCTAAAGACCCTGGATTGCTATTCAATAGTGTGGAACCTAGAGCAGAGTATCAACTGAAAAAAAAAAAGCAACCGATAAATGCAATCTGGACCAGAACAGTCTGTAACAATTTTCTTAACTAAATTTGGTTAAAAGTATTATCAATTACTAGTGATGAGCTACTAGTAGTTCCTAACAGATCCCTACCAGAGAGAGACGTTTTGTTGTTTGCGATATCCTCTTTGACTGTGTATAACTCTTATTTCTTTTGATTATTTTTCAAATATTTTTCACATTGTCTTAACAAAGTCTTCAATTAATTACTTAGTGAATGAATGAATGAGTAGTAGATTCTTGGCCGGCCAGTGTTTCGTCGTTTTTTTTTTTTTTTTAATTATTCTTTCTGTTAAGTTAATAGGACCTGATGACACAGACTGTACATAGAAGTTAACAAAATTTGAATTTGCCACTGGAACATCTACAATTATTTGCATTTTTTTCCCCCTTTTGGAAAATGGAGAAATTTTCCATGGGGAAAACTTTTTATTAAATAACAAAACAAGAGACTAGCCAGTTCCTTCCTATCATATGGCTCATTTAATATATCACAATATCCGGGTCTCTTTCCTTCTCATATGCTTCACTCTCTCTAAAGTCAACACTGGTCTTTGTCATTTTACTTCTCAATTATTTTAAGTCTCCAAACTCATATGCTGTTGTTGTTCTTGGGTGCTGTCTAGTTGATTCCGGTTCATAACGACCCCATGTAACAGAGTAGAACTGCCCCGTAGGGTTTTCTTGGCAGTAGTCTTTACAAAAGGAGATTGCCAAATCTTTCTCTAGCAGAGCCACTTGGTGGGTTAGAGCAGCCAACCTTTTGGTTAACAGCCTGGGACTTAACATTTGTCACCAGGTCTCCCCCAAACTGACACAATTAACTAAAATTTACCTGCATATTGCGAACAGTTTGCATTTCCCAAACATTGCTTTCCTACACCTTCACTGTTTCAACACTCGATTTAATCAGCCAATTTCTCATAAAATAAAGTTGATACTCATTAAAGAATCATTTAAGGTTTCATTGCCTTATCTCCAGATTTATTCTTTAAGTAGTCCCCTTTACTTAAGTTAAACAGTCACATTTGGTAATTAACATATGTGGAACTGTTTCCTCTCTGAGTAATTTAACCAGTTTCTTTTAATTTTATTATTTTTTTTAAGATCATCCTAATTGCAATCTGGAGAACAGAGAGAAGTCAGACAAAGTCGAAAACTGTTGACAAGATGCAGGTGATAGCAGAGAAGATAGACGAACTAATGGAGTGACCCTCAGAGGGAACATTATTTTCATTTTCTACCCTTTCTTTTTCCCCCCAAATTTAATGCTTATTGTTTTGTTTTTTTCTTTGCTTGCCTGTGTATGCACAAATCGCTATTTAGAGCCCCTGGGTGGTGCAAATGGTTAAGCACTTATCTACTAACTGAAAGTTTGGGGGTTTAAACTTATTCAGAGGCACCTCAGAAGAAAGACCTGGTGATCTACTTTTGAAAGGTCATGGCCTTTGTCTTAGTCACCCAGTGCTGCTATAACAGAAATACCACAAGTGGATGGCTTTAACAAAGAGAGTTTTATTCTCTCACAGTCTCGTAGGCTGGAAGTCCAAATTCAGGGCACTGGCTCCAGGGGAAGGCTTTCTCTCTCTGTTGGCTCTGGAGGAAGGTCCCTGTGATGCATCAGTCTTCCTTTGGTCTGGGAGCATCTCAGCGCAGGAACCTCAGGTCAAAAGGACATGCTCTGCTCCCAGGGCTGCTTTCTTGGTAGTGTGAGGTCCTCATCTCTCTACTTGCTTCCCATTCCTTTTGTCTCTTGAGAGATAAAGGTGGTACAGGTCACACCTCAGGGAAACTCCCTTTACATTGAATCAGGGATGTAGCCTGAGCAAGGGTGCCCACCCTAATCCTTCTTAACCACAGGTAGAGATTATGATTTACAACAATAGGAAAATCACAAAATGGAGGACAACCACACACGGACTAACCAAGTTGATGCATATATTTGGGGGGCACGATTCAATTCATTACAGCCTTGAAAATGTATGGAGCAGTTTTACTCTGATACACGTGGGGTCATTGTGAGTTGGAACTGACTTGATGGCAATGGGTTTGTTTTTTTTATCACGATTTTTCCCTAAAATCCTTCAAAGAAATTGTAAAACCCTTGCCAGACACATAAGTTACAAACATATGGTAATAGTTTCTAATAGGATTTGTCTTTGAGTGGGGAGTTTGGGGATTTTATTTATTTTTTGCTCTTGGTTTTCTTAGGAAGAACTACGTTCTCCTGAACGTCCCATTTTCTAGCTGTAATCCATGCTGACTGAGGTACAGACCCATTACACTGGGAATTTCTTACCGTTTCTAGGATATTATGTTTCTCTTTGTTTTATTTCTTTTTTTTTTTTTTTTTTTTAGAGCAATATCACTCCACTAACTTTTTGAGATAGAGGTCATGAGAGACATTTATAAGAATTTGCATTTAAGAAAATGACTTTATTCTAGCTTCATTCTTGAAGAACAATATAGAACATTGATAAAACATGCTGAAAGAGAACTTTCTGTAGATTGTGAAGAAATTTCTTTATGATCTTTTAACTTTCAGAATTGTTTTGATCTGTTAATGCTATTCTTTTTCACAATTCTCTCTGTGTAAACTTTTTTTTTTCCTTTCTCTTTATCTCTATTTTAGTTTTCTAGGGTTTTTGTTTGTTTGTTTGTTTGTTTTTGGTAGGGTTCCTGTAAGAAAATACCACAAAGTGGGGGGCTTTAAGGAATTGAAATTTATTGTTTTAGTGGTGGAGAGGCTAGGTGTCTGAATTCAGGATGTCAGCAGAGCCATGGTCTTTCCCTCAGCTCTAGGGAAAGATCCTTCCTTGTCTCCTTCGGTTGTCCCAGGCCTTTCTTGCCATTCCTTGGCTTGTAAAATCTTCTTCACATGGCTGTCTTCTCCCATGTGTCTCTCTGTGTCTGTTCTCTTCTTTTATGAGGACAACAGTCAGATTGAATTAGCACTCACCCTACTCCTGTATGACCTACCTTTAACTTATGATATCTTCCAAGGCCATATTTCTAAGGGAGGTCAAATTCATGGGTATTGGGGGTTAGGACTTAAACATATCTTTTGGGGGTAATTTAGCATTTAACCTCTAACACTCCTTGGAAAAGTTTAGGATTATTCCTTTTTTTCAGGTGTTTCAAAAAGTTATGGCAATTATACTTCAGCATGAGTAATTTTAAAATTCTTTATATCAGATATTTAGTGTTATCTTTGAATTCAACATTCTATGTCACTTAAATCTAGAAAATTTTCTGGAATCATTTATTTTATAATTTCCTCCCACCCAGTCTCCTAGATTCTCTGGAACTCTTTTGAGTCAAATTTTAGATTCCCAGGATTGAACCGCTAACATTCTTATTATTTTTTGCATCATACTTGATTTCATTCTTTTTGTTTTTGTTTGTTTTGATGATTTCCTGAAAGAACTCTTTCATTATTTCCATTTACGTCATTTACATTTCAACTAACACATTTCAAATTTCCAAAGTCTGTTTCTTGTATTCTGTTTATTTCTTTACCCCTGTTCTTGATCTCAGGATCAGATGGAGAAATTTCTTCAGCCTTCTGCTTTATCTCTGTTTATTGCATGTTCATTTTTGTTTTGTTCTGTTTTTCATGTTGACTTCTCAAGATGTGCCAAAATTCTTGACTGTACTTTGATAATATACTTATTATTCTTGTTGCTATTGTTGAGTGTCCTCAAGTCTATTCTGACTCATAGCAAACTCATGTGACAGAGCTAAACTTCCTCATAGGGTTTTCTTGGTTGCAATCTTTAAGGAAGAAGATTGCTGGTCTTTCTCCCACCTAGCCTCTAGGTTCATTCAAATTGCCAGACTTTGAATTAGCAGCTGAGCATTTAATCATTGAGCCACCAGGGCTTCTTTATAATAATATACTACCTGGCACTAAGAAGCTATGTAGAAGCTCTATGAGCGGAATGGGGATTGTGAAAGGATGAGCTTCATCATAGGATGATTGGTTAGGGACATTCAAATACCAAAGCTTATAAGTCATTCTCTTGGCCTGTTTTCTTTCTCCAAGAAGAGCCCCGCTTTCTTCTGCCTTGGATATATGGCCCAAAATGCAAGTGTAATGTGATCTTAACGTGCAGCAACAGGCTTCCCATCTTTTAATGCAGCATCATATCACAGCCTTCAGTGAGTTCTAAGTCCCCAATCCACATTCTTGTCTTGTTCACCTTGGTGGTCTATATATTTTTTACATTTATTCCAGTCATTTAAGTCTTCTGCTTGTTTTTTTTGAGGGAAGCTGAGGTCATGGTCCCTGTTCATCCAGAAGCTTGGGTGATGTATTTTTAAGGGAAGATGGTTGCAGATACATAAAATAGATAGTGTAAAGAAAGTCTGCCATGGAAGAAATGATCTGGGGTGGGGAGGTAAACAAAGAAGTTCTTAGGGAGAGGAGATGTACAATGAAGTCGTATGAGGATGACAGTGTGGGCAATTTGACTGTTGTCTTAGATAAGAGACATGATTGAACAAACTGACCTCACGAGTGCAGATCAGCCCAAACTGAGGTCCCCAAATCAAAAGCCTGATAATGATGACAGGTTTCAATCTTTAAGCAGTACTAAAAGACTACAAGACTGAAAACATTTTCTGATGCTTTTGATGATAACTCTCCTCAAACTGACTTAGGTGACTTGAACAGTTAGGCTTCATATGGTATAAATTAAAATGTCCTGTAATTGACTTGTAAAAGTAAATCCAGGGATTTTATGACCACATTGTTTGAAAAGGAATTCACAAGGGCTTCAACATTGCCTCATAAAGCCAAGCTTTTATAAGACATGATTAGATAATAATCAAATTTGGATTAATGAACAGCTTCTGAATTTGTCTTGTCCAATTTTATATTATCCTCAACATTGTAGCCAGAGCATCTCCATAAAACAAACATTAAAAAAAATGTGAGCAAGAACTCTCAACAAATGTTTACTTCTTTTCCGTAACTGTTAACCTAGGGGTAATTATAGTTCTTACTGCTTCATGTGCATGCCACATGAGCAGTTGCTCAGGAAAGAGCCCTTGAGAGTTTCAGTAGCTCTTGAATGAAGACCCCATATTTCCATTTTTCACAGGGCCTTGCAAATTATGCAGCCAGATCTGTTCTTACCTTATTAAAAATAAGTAAATAAATTGTCATGGAGTTGATTGCAATTCATGGAGACTCCATACGTGTCAGAGTAGAACTGTAACCCATAGGGTTTTCAATGACTGTGACCCTTCAGAAGCAATCTCCAAGGCTTTTTTCTGAGGCACTTTTGGGCAGATTTGAACCATTAACCTTTCAGTTGGTTGCCCAATGCTTAACCATTACGTCATTCGGGAGCTCCTCTTACCTCATAGGGCTACTATGAAAGCTAAATAAACAGCACAAGTAAAGTGCTCAGGACAGTGCCCTGCACCTAGTTATCCCTCAGTAAATGCTCACTGTCAGCCTTTTAATACTGTAGTTATTATTATTAATACTTTTACTCTTATTATTATTACAGCATTCTGTGGTTAAGTACTCACTAGCACTCAATCACATCGTGCTCATTGTTCACTAATTCTTCTTGAGTAGATATGCATTTTTTATTTATGTGTTGAGCACTATACTAGGAAATGGATTAAAATAACATGTTTATCTTTATTCTCAAATAGACCATAACAACCTTGAGAAAAAAGACAGTCTCTTGTAGTTGTACCACAAATATTATTTTGAAAAATAAGTAACTACATCTTTTTAAAAGTGCATCATAAGCTATAAATCCATATAAAATAAAAACTATTTTTATTACCCACTGATTTTAATAATTACGTATTAGGTGTCTTAGTATTTCACTTTAATTATGTTGTACCCACCCACTCACCTACTGCCTTAGTCATCTAGTGCTGCTATAACAGAAATACCACAAGCTAATGGCTTTAACAAACAGAAATTTATGTTCTCACAATTTAGTAGGCTAGAAGTCCAACTTCAAGGTGTCAGCTCCAGGGGAAGGCTTTTTCTCTCTATCAGCTCTGGAGGAAGGTCCTTTGTCATCAATCTTTCCCTGAAGTAGTAGCTTCTCCGCACAGGAACCCTGGGTCCAAAGGATGAGCTCTGCCCCCGGAACTGCTTTCTTGGTGGTGTGAGGTCCCCAACTTTCTGCTTGCTTCCCTTTCCTTTGATCTCTTCTAAGATAAAACATGGTGTAGGCCACACCCCAGGGAAACTCCCTTTATGTTGGATGAAGGATGTGACCCGAGCAAGGGTGTTACATCCCACCCTAACCGTCTTTAACCACTGACAAAGATAATGATTTACAACACATAGGAAAATCATAAAATGGAAGACAACCACACAATACTGGGTATCATGGTCTAAGCAAGCTGACACATATTTTTGGTGGGACATTTCAATCCTTTCGAGACTGAGGCAGCTCAGCTTCCTGTGTTCCCCCTGTCTCTTGAGCTTCTGCTTTTCTGCTTCCTGGTTCCTTGGCCTCTTGGCCCTTGGGCATCACATCCTCATTTGCCCTGCTGGGGAAAGTGTTCCGAAGCTCTATTGCTCCTTTGATAAGTGTCTGGAGGCACCCCACTCTGCCAGTAAACTTTGGCTGTAAGGCACTCAGCTCTTTTGCTCCATGGGTTGGCAAATCTAGCTCCACCAATAAGTGCCTGGAGGTTCCCCATTCCTCCAGGAAGCTTCCTGCCAAAGGCACTTAGCTCTCTCGCTCCGTAGGTCTGCTCCAGCCCTGTCCAGCCCTGGTCTCTTGGTTCTGCCACTGCCAGTTCTCTGCTGCTGCTTCTCTCTGTCTGTGTAGTCTCCAACATAACAGCTCTGCTTATTTCCTTCTGAGTCCTGCATCCATTCAGTTTCAAAACCATTTCCACATTTTATTTATCTGTTAGAGCAGCACCCCACTATCTTGGTACCAAATTCTGTCTCAGGCTGGATTCTGTAGAGAAGCAAAACCAGTAAAGCATGAATGTACATATATAGAGAGATTTCTATCAGTGAAACATCTCACATGATTGTAGAGGTTGGAATGTCCTAAGTCCATGGATCAGGACAGGGTTTCTCCTAATTCACATAGCTGCAGGGGTTGGCACTCTCAAGACTGGTAGGTCAGAGAGTAGGACTCTTGCTCACAGGCTGTGAAGATCAACAAATCCCAAGATTGGCAGGTAAGACCACAAGGCTTCTCCTGACTCACATAGCTTCAGGGCCTGGTGAACCCAAGATCGGCAGGTAAAGTGCTAACTCAAGTCCCAAGAACCAGAGGTCAGATGAACAAGAGGCAGCTGCAGGATCCAGGACAAGCCAAAAACCTTGGCAAGGTGAGCAGGAAGGAAGTGGGTGAGGGATGGCAGAGAGATGAAGGCTGAGAGGGCAGTGAGCCACTGCAGGTCCTGCCTCCACTGGTCCTGCTCAGCAGATTCTATCATGGGGTGATCACATATCAAATTTCAACAGGGAAGTGATCACAAATTATACAACTGCCAAAACACTGAGAATCATGGCCCAGCCAATCTTAACCATCACACCTATTCACTCCTCTGGATAAATATTGCAAAGTATAGTCCTTTTAAATAAAGTAAGGCATCAAACATACTATATCCATTAGGAACTAGGTAAAACTCTCAAATACGACACATTTAAAGTGGACAGGTTATAATGGAATAGGTCATTGATGTAATTGCTTTATCTTACCAAAATGAAATCCTTTAATTACCCCACAAGGAACACATCACTTCTACTAATAACTGATAGAGTGATTTCCAATGATATATGGAATTTACCTAATTACGAAATGTTAGACTTCTTTTACCACATGTACAAATATCAAATCACAGTTCTGTTAAGTCTTTTAAGAAGATGGTTCCTGTCACAACAAGCAAAGAATAGAAAGGTCATTGTGCTTTAGAGACATTTTTCTATTCAAAAGCTCAACAATTAACTTCAAACCCCTCCACTTAAAATAAAAAATAAAAAAAGGCCCAATTAAGTTGAGAGTTCTTTTGAAACCCAGACTTATTAAAGACGTTAAGGGGTTAATGCGAAGAAATCAGGTCTTTTACCTTCAATTTTTCCAGTGTCCTTGTGCTCACTAGGTCATACAATGCTGATGTGTTTAGAAGACTCTTAATTGTCTGGATTGGAGAAAAAGATTATAGCTCAACTATGTGGACTTTAGTCAGACCCTGGATGGGGCAAACAATTCAGTGCTTGACTACTAACCAGAAGGTTGATGGTTTGAATCCAACCAGAGGTGACTGGAAAGAAAGGCCTGGTGATCTACTTCCAAAAGGTCACAGCCTTTAAAACCACATGAGGTCACCATGAGTTGGGATCGACTCATCAGGAGCTGGTTTGGTTTTGGTTTATGTGGACTTTGTTACTTCAGAAATCCTACATTTCTGAAGATTTTTATTGCATGTTGCTGTACATAAAGGGTCTACCTACAACTCTTGTCTCCTGCACAGTTATATCACAGGGTGTTCAAGGCTTCTGCCTGGGAAATGACTCTTAAGTGGGGTTGAATTCTGGATCAAAAAATTACCACTTATCTGTCTTAGACAAGGCATTGAATCATTTTAAGTTTCGATGTTCTTAGCTGTGAAATGGAAACCTTGGTTGCATAGTGGTTAAGAGCTACGGCTGCTAACCAAAAGGTCAGCAGTTCGAATCCACCAGGCGCTCCTTGGAAACCATACGGGGAAGTTCTACTCTGTCCTATAGGGTCGTTATGAGTCAAAATCGGCTCGACGGCAACGGGTTTGGTTTGGTTTAGCCGTGGAATGGCGCTAACAATACCTTTAGCATAAAGTTGTTGGGAAAGTTCAGTGAGATGAAGTGCATAAAAGGTACAGAGCAGAATGCCCACCAATGGTATTGTTTTTTTCAGAATGTTGATATAATAATCACTATTATTGTTTAAATCCCACTTACGTGAAAAGGGAGCAAAAAGTTTGGGAGCATATACCAAAGATGGCACATTCAAGGGATGCAACAACTAGTATGAACCTACCTAGGAAAGGGTTAGAGATTTGCTGCAGATTTTCTGGCACTGTGTGGCACAGTCTGCCTGAGGTAAAATACTGTTACTAATACTAATAATTAAAATAACTACAATTTACTAAAGCCAGACACTGTGCTAAATGCTGTATATTCTTTGTCAATCTTTGCAATAGCTTTATGAGATAATATGAATGTGTATATAAAGAAAGTCTAAGATAGTTCGAGATTTCAAAGGGCATTTTTTTAAGTAAATGCCAGACAGAAGCTGGAATTTATGGTCAAGTTACCAAACAGGTGAATTTGGGTTGAATCTTAAATGAAGTGAAACACATCTATAATTGTGGCTTGTTTGGCAAAGATGCAGGTTAGGGACTTAGAAGGAAAATCCATTTGATCTGTCTCATGTAAGATAATGATATTAAAAGAATTATAAGTAATATGATCAAATGGTTTAGAAAATATACAATAAAATATTACTGAAAAGTTTTAACTATTAGTTCAACATTTAATTATTAATATGACTATGATATATTTTTATTCATTTAAGATAAGCAACAGTATTGAAAATCATGAACTGTATTGATTTCATATGTTCAAACAAAGAAATTTTGGTTTGTAGAGTTTCAGGGCCCAAATGTAGAAAAATATAATTTGCTTATTTATCTGTTACGGTCTGCATTGGCATCTGTTAAGGATGTTAGTGTTTATGTGTGCATGTAAATGTCTACATTTGTGCAAAAAAAAAAAAAACCATTTAATTTGAAAAGCATTTTGAATATTTTTTCAATATTGACTGATAATTCAGGATTCCCTATTTCCTCCTCATATTCAGAAGTCAGCAACCTGATTTTAACTTCACGCAAAGAAGATGAGATGCTGAATTTCCAAAGGAAAGCAGCAATTCTTGACTGGTCAAAAACCTCTGTTTTATATTAAATGCTTATTCCATCTTTCAATAACAATGAAATTCCTTTCCTTGTGAGGGAAAATGGATACAAGCATGAGTTTATGACAGAATACCATGGATATCTCTCTATTGGCAAAGCAGCATATTTGCAGGAACATTTATGAATGCACAAACTTCTTAATAGTCTTGCTTCAGAATTTGTAAATGCTCTATTTTTAAAGATACTTTTCCTCTGAGTTACAATTTCAAAGATGATCAGATAATGCTTTCATGACCAGAAAATTTGAACAATGCTAAATGTACCTGAGCGAAAATATTCTTTGTATTGTGTCTGACCACATGAGCAATAAACAAATAGCTGTTACAGCTAGTCTCAAAGATAGATAAAAATTGTAGCATTTCATTTCCTCCTGAAGAAATGTCTAATGGGTAAAAAGCCCTGGTGGTAGTTTTCCATCTACAAAGAGGAGAGGGATGATAACTTCCCGTAATGACGTGTTTTCAAATTCTCTGTATTACCACAATCACATAAAAATGCAATGATGGAATTCACTTAGCTATGTAACTCAACAGTAAATTCATTCTTGAAAACTTTTTGTTAGAAAACAGCTATAATGTTTCCTCTAAGACAGTAATTAACTTTGTAAGTCCTTAACCCAGTTTTAAAGGTACTCATTTGACGGCTACTTATTCACCCTGGGGTTTACTGCCTGTATTTTGAAATTTCATGGGTCACTAATTTTTATTATTATTATTGTTGTTGTTGTGTTAGTAAGCAAACATGAGGTGAGAGATAATCCTGGGTGCTAAAATTACAAAGGTGAATAAGACATTACTCCTTTCCTCAGTGGGCTTACAGTTGAGGGGGGTTGGCGAAGATTGCAGACATGTAATACAGCCCAAGTACAAAATGATCAACTTTAACAAAGAGTACGTAGGTTTTGTCTAAATAGCACCGAGAAGTTGGGTCTTGATTTTGGATATTTTGTTTATTTGCTGTGCCCTTGTAGGTGACAGAAGAAAACATTGGGTAAATGTAAAATGAAGAGACCCTTTGGTTCACGTGCGGACCCTCTTCACAAGGGTAGCTGAACTCTCAGATATACCTGCAGGAGACCATCTCAAGCAAATGAGTCATTTCCCAGTCCGTTCAAAGGAGAAAAAAATCAGTTTATATTTCACTATCATCAGTATAATTTTCCATTTTTAACCCATATTTTACTCAACTCGTTTTGGTTGAAATTGATAGTTACATTTCATACCTCTGAGACCCATGCAATGTTGGTATGAAATTGTGCCTACCACATATTACTCTAGACAAATGTTTGCTGAAAAACCTTTCATCAGTACCTTAAAAAACACCACTTTGAGAAAATATTTTTCAAAAATGTTTCATTAGGGGGTTACATGTTAAGGCTAACTATATGCCCCAGTGTATTTTTGGCAAATTACCATGGATGCTCTTGAGGAAAAAGTGGATGAGTTTAATTCATAATATTAAAAAGGGGGGAGAATATGTTTAAAGTATTAAGAAAATTGTTTTTTTAAATAAAGTTTTCAGAGAAGCAAAGTACAAACGACAAAATTGTCTATTTGGAATTTTCATTTAGCAAACCATCAAAAGTATAGACATCTGTATAACCATTTACGATTCCATTCAGTGGTTTTAAGTGGAACTTTTAAACAAATGACTGGAAGAAAACTGTAATGGGGAAATAGAAATGTGTTATTAATAATTCTAAGAATTAGAAAGCATCATTACTCTATATTTAGAGGGAGCATACAGTAAAAATGAAAATCTGATTGTCCTATATAATATTATTTTAATGGGCATGGATTACTAATTCCATTTCCCACAAGAAAAATTGTAAACATCCATTTTCCCTTAGCACATTAGGAACACATTTCACTTTGAAATATAATGTGAAATTATAAATGAAATTTTAAGCCGAAATTAGTACTGATCCATCACGCACCTGATATAGGCATAAAAAAGTTGGATTTGGGTGACTGGCGTAAGTGCTTGTTTTCGTTAAAAAAAGAAAAAAATAGAAATAAACTCCCTTTACAGGAGTAAACTTGAAAATAGAAATTAGATAATATATTAACAATTACTTGATGCCTGATGTTATAAGTTTGAAATATTATTTAGCTTGAACTTGCTTGCAATTACTGACATCTTTAAAATAACTTACATTAAGTATTTTTGTATATTAACTTCTTTCAAGAGAAGATTACGTATCTAAAAATCATCACTATATTAAACTTCTCAAAAATTGTACTACAGTAGTGTCAAACTTCTCAAAAATCCTACTACAGTAATGTATGCTTATTGAGAATAACTGAGTTTCCGAGTTTAGTCACGATGCTGAACATTTTGAAAGATACAAGATCTTGGCATTCTCACGCTGGCATGTGAATACCAACAACACAACACAATAGATGTCATAAAATGAGATTTTAATGCAGTGACTTATCCAGTATTTCCTCTTCTAGCAATTGACAAAAAAAGTTATAAAATTTATTCTCTTATTCTTCAGCAGCACTTAGCTGTTATCAAAGAGTGACAGAGGATAGGGCATAGGGATTTATTCAAAGAAAAATGAGTCTCTGCTTTTATGGAGTTCCAATATGATGATAGAAACACAAGTAAATTCAATCAGAATTGAGATATAAAGCAGGATCACACAAAGCAAGGAAAGAATATTTTTCTTATATTAGCCAAGAGTAACACCCTGGAGGGTATTGGCCTAAGCACTATTGCTTCCTTATGGTATCAATGAGCCCTAATTGCACGAGGCATTTTCATCCTATTCTTCCATCCACAAATTACCCTAAGTGAAGGGAAGTCAGTTACAAACACCTTTCTTTATAATTTTAGCTTAGTGTGTACTTTTTCAATGAGCTAAGAGACAGTTGCATCTAACTGAAATTGTATAGCATCAACAATTGAGTTCATGCCATGTACTTCAGTGTACTAAATACATTCTGCAAATGAACGCAACCGCAAAAAGAATTACTCTTATTAACACTGATGACACAATCATTCTACAAATATACAAGCATGTAGTTACCAAATAATGAAATAAACTAGTGAGTAAATAATTTGAAGAATAGTAAGCAAGAAAACCTGGGAGTCATCATGACAAAATAAAGAAATAATTTAAAAACAATGGATTTTCTGTGTACTGATTTGCAAATGATCTATTTATCAACTCATTAAGGCTGCAAAATTTTATCGTCATTACTGTCATGTCCACTTTTACCTTTCTCGTCATTTATCTTCTTCTATCTCTTCCCCATTCCCATTCACAATAGCCAAATCTCTATCCGACTCAGATGCGTTTGATAAAGTTTAATTCTACACAAAAAGTCTTGCAAAAATTAATAAATGTGAATTCCGGACAAGCTGTTGAATACATTCCATTTCTTTTTGACCCTCAGCCTGAGTCTTATTAAATGTGACTATTCTCTTCTAAGACTACCTTAGTCATCCACTGAAAAGATCTGGCTGATGCTTCAAAAAAAATGCATGAAAGCTCAGTGTTACTTTGATCTGCAGGCAAAGAAGCATGAATGACATCCTGGGACACATTGGTGATAGCCTTCTTTATGGAATTCTGATGAACTGCATCAAAGTGCCATCAGTTTTGGTTGCCTCAGTAGCAGAGAGATGTAGACAGATTGGAAGGAGTTCAGAGAAAAAAGACCAAAATGACTAAGGGAACATGGTATTATAAGTAGAGACTAAAAAGGGATGGGGGCGGGGGGGAAAGGATGAAAAACTTGGTCCAGTGACAACAAAAAAAGTTACATGAAAATATTCAGAAACTTGAATATGGACAAGAAGAACTGGATTAATTTGATATTAAGATTACTAATATAAATGTCTTTAAATTTTTAATAGGTGATTTTAGATTTTAAGGGCCAGCTCTGAGAAGGTGATTGACTTGTCCTTATGAATACATTCAAGAGAACATGCACACATTTTACTTAAAAATCACATATTGACCCAATAAACCTTTAGCATACTGAAATACATTCTGGAATCCGTAATTATTTCAAATGTTTTTTTTTCTTCTGATAATAAGAATTCCTCCAATAATTCTCATAATGTAGCAGGCATTGTACTAAGCACTTTACATATGTTGAATTCCTACTCTGTGAGATAAGTATTATGATGACTCTCATTTTATTGTTGAAGAGATTGAGCAAGTAAGAAGGGTAACATGCCCAAGGTCACACAGCTAGTGAATAGGAGAACCAGGACTTAGCCTCTGTTGGACCCAGCGTTTGTGCTTGTATCCACAGAGGCTCTGAACCCTCTATGTAGACTGTTGGCTATTTGGATACATCACGTATAGCCTTCTCTCTCAGCAACTCACACCCTAAGACCAAGACCGTGGGATGTTGTAGCTCTGTGCCATTCGATGTGGTAGCCGCTAGCAAAAGGTGTCTATTGAGCATTTGAAATGTGATGTAAATGTAAAATTAAACACTGGTTTTCAAACACTTAATATGAAAAAAAGATACAAAATATCTCAATATTTTTATACTGATTATATGCTGACAGGAAAATATTTTGGGTATGTGGGGTTAAATGAAAAATAGTATTAAAATTAATTGTACATATTTACTTTATGGTTATAGAAAAATTAACGTAATATATGTGACTCACATTTGTGGTCTGTGTTATATTTCTATTGGACAGTACTCTTTAGATGAATCCCATGGTCTTTCTATTTCACGTATCTATAGTTTTTTGCAGAAACCCTGGTGGTGTAGTGGTTAAGAGCTATGGCTGCTAACCAAAAGGTCAGCAGTTTGAATCCACCAGGAGCTCCTTGGAAACCCTGTGGGCAATTCTACTCTGCCCTATAGGGTCACTCTGAGCCAGAATCGACTTGACATGCTATAAAATAAGCTTTTGAAAGCATTTCTACACAGGTTTTTTAATTACTATGATTGCTTTTGTTGCTAAATATGAAGAAAATATGATGTATTAATAAAATCTTTTTCTCCCAACAATCACTGCATTTGTTTTGTTAGTATTCAGTGTATCTCTAATCAAAATAAAACAAATTTTCTTTTAAAACTGACATGGTTTGAAATTTCATATCCTAATATCTAATAAAACAAAACTTCTTATTTTAGATATTAAAATTTTTTTTAATGTCTAAAAATAAGAAGTTTTGTTTTTGTTTTTTAATAACAATTTTTGACCTAGCAAGTAAAATAAAATGTAAAATGCAAGTAATCCAAGATAACAGGTTGAGAATAACACCAAAAAAGAAAAGCAAAAGTCTACTTACGGTCTTCACGTAGCCTGGGATTTGACCTATTATTGCCCTTGGAGTTCTTGTGGTGTAATGGTTAAGAGCTTGGCTTCTAGCTGAAAGGTCAGCAGTTCACTTCCGCCAGCTGCTCCTTGGAAACCCTATGGGGCAGGTCTACTCTGTCCTACAGGGTTGCTGTGAGTCAGAGCCAACTTGATGACACCTGACAACAACAACAATTATTGTATTCATAAAAAAAAAAAAATAGCTGCAATGTAATTATCTCAAATTGTGAATGTGCAAAATTTTGAAGTAACAGATTGGCTTTGCAACAGCCAATGTAGGAAATACCAAAAAATGGAAGGAAATTCAAGTTGTGGTCTTCCCCATATCCTGACTCCAATTTTCTCTGGGAAATTGAGAGTCCAGTTGAACCCATCTGTATATATTAGTGAAGGGGATGAATGTCAAATGTGCCATTTTTTGTTATTCAACATTTTATTTTAGTTAGCTTTGACACTAAAAGTATATTCTAATGTACCTTTAAAACACCTTGGAATGTATATTAGGTGTTATGCTCATGTTTACAAGTAGATTTCAACTTAAATTGGTATTTATGAGCCTTGAGTAGTACAGTAATTGAGTTACTGCTGAATTTTTTGAAGTCAAAATTTCCTATTAAATATTTTCTCATAGCAGAGGTATCTTAATCATGTAATGTGAAACAATTATTTTACATTACAATGTTAAAGGAAAATAAGAACCCAAGTATAGACATAATGAAAACGAACAGCATTAATAAATTATGTGGTGTGTTCTCTTTTTACTCATTTCACATATTAAACTAAAATTATTCATGTCTAGCTGTTCACCTTACAGAAGAAAATAAATCAAACATCATCGAAGTGACAATGTTTTGATGAACATGACAGATGACATCTGATTCGTAGTACTTTATGTCTAACAAGGGCACCCTAGCTGTCAGTTATCTTTTATTCATGAAATATAATAATTTTCTATGGTTGCAATTTGAAGAAAAAAAAATAGAAAGGAAGTTTTATTTGTTAGGAATATTATGTTAAATTCTTTAGGTAGAATTTGGTACATTTAAATTCAGACAATACTTGAAATGTACGGTATATTAGCTCACCTAGATAAGTAAAAAGTGAAATATCAATGGAATTTTTCATTTATTTTTAGGATGATGTTACTTATGTCTTTGCTAAAAGCTGAACTAAGAAAACAAAATAGTCTAGAGATCTATATTACCATATATCCCAGAATATCTGTACGGCAGTATATTTATTTTAATTGCACTTTAGATGAAGGTTTACAGAACAAACTAATTTCTCATTAAACAGTTAGTACACATATTGTTTTATGACATTGGTTAACAGCCCCACAAGATGTCAACAGTCTCCCTTCTCAACCTTGGATTCCCTGTTATTACCAGCTTTCCTGTCCCCTCCTGACTTCTAGTCCTTGCCCCAGGGTTGTGCCCCTGTAGTCTCATTTTGTTTTATGGGCCTGTCCAATCTTTGGCTGAAGGGTGAACCTCAGGATTGACTTCATTACTGAGCTGAAAGGGTGTTCAGGGGCCATACTCTCAGGGTTTCTCCAGTCTCTGTCAGGCCAGGAAGTCTGGTCTTTCTTCTTAAGTTAGAATTTTGTTGTGCAATTTTTCTCCAGCTCTGTCCAGGACCCTCTATTTTGACTCCTGTCAGAGTAGTCACTGGTGGTAACCAAGCACCATCTAGCTGTATTGGACTCAGTCTGGTGGAAGCCATGGTAGATGTGGCCTATTAGTCCTTTGGACTAATCTCTCCCTTGTATGTTTAGTTTTCTTCATTCTTCCTTGCTCCTGAAGGGACGAGATCAGTGGAGTATCCTAGATGGCCACTCACAGTATACGCTAGTATATTTAAAGACAATTAAAAGTAAACATGAAGCTCAGGTTGCTGCTAACCTAAAGGTTGGAGGTTCAAAACCACCCAACGGCTCCATGGAAGAAAATGCCTGGCGATCTGCTTGCATAAGGACTACAGCTAAGAAAACCCTATGGAGCAGTTCTACTCTATAATGTATGTGGTTGCCATGAGTCAGAGGCCAACTTAGCACTCCTTGGAAACTCTATGAGGCAGTTCTACTCTGTCCTTTAGGGTCCCTATGAGTAGGAATCAACTTGACCGCCAACAGGTTTGGGTTTTTTTTTTTTTTTTTGCTTTCTAACAACAACAATAACAATACTAAACAAAGTAAATATTTCAAATCAGTAATATAATTTCATAATTATAAATTCCAAGTAGCTTTAGAAATTTTTAGACTCTAGTCTTTGGTCTTTAAAACATTTTAGTAAATAGAAAACTGATGTGTACAATTTTAACACAATAAATATTATTATAATCCAAACTGAGATTGGTTGGGAAACACTAATGCCATAGAGAATAAGAGTTACGGCTGCTAAACAAAAGGTTGGCAGTTCCAATCCACCAGGTGCTCCTTGGAAACCCTGTGGGGCCTTTCTACTCTGTCCTGTAGGGTTACTATGAGTTGGAATTGACGGCAACAGGTTTGATTTTTTTTTGTTGTTGTTATCACTCTCTTCACTTCGTTGCAATTTATTTGTTAAAGAACTTGGGTTGTTCTTCCCAAAGCATGTTCTAATATCTGGATTTTGTTTAGGATATGCCTGCGATGTTCTTATTCTTTGTTTTATATTCTCTAAAAATTGCTAGTTGAACCTAGATATTTGATCATATTCAGGTTTGAGCTTTTGGGAAAGAATAATTCATAGGTTTGTTTTCTTACAAATGTTTATCATAAACCTACTTTAACGCCTGTAACATTTTAAAAAATTAACTCAAATTTCCAAAATAATTTAAAGTCCTAAGTGATGCTAGAAATTTACCAAAGGTGGTATAAAACCTGTTGCTGTAGAGTCTATTCCACCACATAGCGACCCTATAAATAATATTTTTATTTATTTACTAAAAATATTTACCAGGAGGAATTCTAAAAATGGTGTACTTCTATCTATGTAAGATATGAAAGGTAATGATTACCTCAAGCCAAGTTATTGTTATACAGCTTATGTTTTAGTTCCTGATAGTAGTAGCTTGGGTGGTGGTGTAAAAAATAATTTTTTATTATTATTTATTTATTTATTTTTTGTAGTTACTGGTAACTAGAGGCCCAAGAAGAAAAATATGTTTGTATTGATATACCACAAAGAGGGTTTGGTTTAAATATTGAGAGGCCCATAAATCTACTTATCTATTTTCTAACTTAGTGGAGTATTATTTCTCATGACAAATATTTATTAAATCCCTATAATGTTCCAGGGACAGTTCTGGGCACTTGGGCTAGATCAGTGAACAGAGAGAAAACTCTTTAACTTCATTAAGTTAAAAAATATGTACATCCTTCAATTTAATTAACAGATTCTCCTAAATACTCCTTTCACTTACACATATGACTTTATTTCAGATAATATGGAAAATACTCATATATTAATTCAGACTTTTCCTCTTTTTTTCTTCTCAACTGTAACTGAAATACAGAGGTGTATTTTTTTTTTTTTAATATATGTGGGAGGAAAGAGAAACAATTGGACAGATATCCTTTTTAGTCTCTTCAGTCAGAAAGCAGATCTTGGTTGTTGAAAATAGGTCTCCAATAGCTTTTGTCTATTAAGCAGATAAATTACTAATTTAAAGGTTGGGAAACCCTAGTGGCTTAGTGGTTAAATGCTACAGCTGTTAACCAAAAGGTTGGCAGTTCAAATCCACCAGGCACTCCTTGGAAACTCTGTGGGACAGTTCTACTCTGTCCTGTAGGGTCACTATGAGTCAGAATTGACTCAAAGGCAATGGGTTTAATGGATTTTTAATTGTTCAAATCTTTAAAGTGCACGACTAGGCAATAATTAAGCACATCGTTAACTAAAAGACTTGCAGTCTACAAATTTTTGCTAAGGTTTTCATGAAGAGAATAAAACAGAATCTTTTAGAAGCTGCAGATAATAAAAACCAAGAAACCAAAGCCCTTGCTGTCAAGTCTATTCCAACTCATAGTGACCCTATATAGGACAGGGCAGAATGTCCCACAGGGTTTTCAAGGCTGAAATCTCATCTTTCTCCTGGGAAGCAGCTTATGGATTCAAACCATCAACATTTTGGTTAGCAGTGCAGTGCAGCGCTTAACTACTGTGACACGAGGGCTTCTCTGCAAATAATAGAGGTATTGAAAATGTACAGGTTATAGGCTATTAGTTGAATTTTCTTGTTTGGTGAATTATTTATATCTCAATTTTTAGAAGATTTCTTAATGGCTTGGAACCATCTTGCATGAAGCTTCATGATATATATTGATTTAATATATTTGAGTTTAGAGGTTTGAGTTTAATTTGGCTCTGATCTCAAATTGAATGGATTTAATGGCCTCAATTTAGCCCATTTGTCCACGTCACTGGACTACAAAATTCTGGCAATGATACAAACTTGGAAGCCTACGTTCAGCTTGGGATCTGAATGGTGTTGCTAAAAGGCCGGCATATATTTGGCCTAGTCCTTTGGCTTCTCACACTGCTATTAGTTTCTCATTTTCATAAACATAATTTTCTCAGTATTTATGGTGAAAAAGAGAAAATATATTTAGTGAAAAGTTTTAGTCATGAATGCTGGATAAAATGAAAACTAAGTCTATCCTGACCACGTAGAGTAAGAACTCTGCAATCTTAAAAAAATTTAGATGCCAAAGGTGTCTGGAGAGATTTACAAGTAATTGAATTATCTGCTTACATTATCTGGATAATTCTCTCAGTTCTTTACTGAGGGAAATATCTTCATGGCCAGCTGACCTAAACATCTTAGAATGTGTTAACATACTTGATCATAATCACAAAGATACTACTCAAAATCATTTTGAATCCTTCTTTCCTGTGTAACAAATGAGTATAAAAGAAGAATATACATTTCATATGCAAACTGGTCCTCCTTGTAGAGTCAGATTATTTGTAAAGTGTGGATTTTTATGAAGAAAGATTCTTATTTGTTACCAATATTTTATCTGGATTCAGAAAGAGAAAACACAATGGAAAATTCTCCTGAGGAAAATAAAAATGGAGGTTTCTTATGTCGCTTTGTTTCAGTGCAGTTACAAAAACAATCACAATGAATAACAGTTTATTATATTTTAACTTGCCCATGTAATAATCAATTTTGTATTTAAAATTAATTATGTATGCATTTAAGATTTCTTTCATTCCTAGATGGTATGTCCTATGGACATTTTATAAACAATGAGCTGACCATACTTAAAACAGAAACTCACTGCTGTGGAGTCCATTCTGACTCATAGCAACCCCATGGGGTTTCTAAGGCTGTTAATCTTTACAGAAGCAGACTGCCACATCTTTCTCCCGCAGAACCACTGGTGGTTTTGAACTGCCGATATTTCAGTTAGCAGTTGAGTGCTTTAACCACTGTGCCACCAGTCATGTTATAATAAAGAGCCTGTTCAGTAAATTTAAGAGAAAAAGATATTATGTCTGAATATTATTGGTAGATCTTGAAGATAAAGTTATGGGAGGTTTGCATAATACTTAAGAAAAATTTAAGATTAGAATGTATGCAATGTTTTTCTTATTATTGATTCTCCAATTGAGGGAAAAGAATATTTTGCAGTGTGCTTATACTTTGTCCTCTCATACTACATGGAAATTGTGCTAAGCACAAAGTTGGGTGATTTGTATATAGATTTAGCCTTTAAATCTATAGGATCTATTGGACAGATTACCCTGTGTGTGTGTATATGTGTGTGTGTGTATTGTTAGGTGCGGTCGAGTCGGTTCTGACCCATAGCGGCCCTATAGGACGGAGTAGAACTTCCCCATAGGGTTTCTAAGACGTGCTTGGTGGATTTACACAGCAGCTTTTGGGTTAGCAGCCGAGTCTCTCAACCACTATGCCACCAGGGTTCATACATATATGTATCAATGGCAGTCGGTTTATATATACATACGTATATATATATATATATACACACACACACACACACACACTCACATATATATACATACACACATATATGTATATATGTGTGTGTATGTACATATACGTATGTATATACAAGTGTATATAGTAACTATATATGTTGTTGGTGTTGTCTGTTGTCAAGCTGATTCTGACTCATAGTGACCCTATATGATAGAGTAGAACTGCCCCATAGTGTTTCCTAGGCTGTAATCTTTATGGAAGCAAATCGTCAGGTCTTTTCTTCCTTGGAGCCACTGGTGGTGTCAAAACACTGACCTTTCAGTTAGCAGCTGAGTGCTTAAACACTGTGTCACCAGGGCTCCTTTCAACTGCCCCAGTGGTCTATTGAACTCAGGTTTATATACATATACACACATATATATAACAAAAACAAACTCATTGCCGTTGAGACGATTCCTACTCATAGCAACCCTATAGGACAGAGTAGATCTACCCCAAAATGTTTTTAAGGAGCAGCTAGCGGATTTGAACTGTTGACTTTTTCGTTAGCAGATGGAGATCTTAACCACTGTGCCACTAGGGCTCTCTCCCTCTCTCTCTCTCTACATATATTAGAAAAGATTCTTTCATCTGTCCTCTTCAGTAAGATTGGGATTGTGATAAACAACAAAATCAGATTAACAATATGCATTTAACTGTATTATTTCTGTTACAGATTACTATCTTCTAAAATAATTATATGATCTTTTAAAACAATTGCCTCAAAAATCTCACTTCTTAAAAATCTTTAATATAATTATACTTATCAACAAATAACACATTCACTTAATAGTATTAAAAAGGTGCTAAAAGGATTTAAGTGTAACATTGATAACATACATTTTCCTGTTCAAATCTTTAGGAAACAAATTAATTAATGGAAAATAGTAACCACCAAAAGTGTTGTTGCAAGAAATTAATCATCAAAGTAGCAAAAAGGATTTTCCACTGGTCATTAAGCTCATTAAAAACTTGAAGCACTTCCTTATGCTTTCTGAGCACTACTTAAAAAACTATACCATAATGGATACAGTATGCCTACAGATAGCAACCTTTCATGCTTAATGATGATTCTGAATTAATATCAGCTACAGTACCTGCCATTACACCAGAAGACAGTCTGTTTCTGTGTAAGACTGACATAAGCAGCGGATAAGTGATAGCTGATGAACACAGACCTAGGAAAAAAAGTTGAACAAAACTGAAGCTAATTTTTACAAAAGGGATGGAATTAAAAAAATAAAAGGTCTATAAAAGTTAGTCTTTTGTGAATCAAATACACATATCAACTATCCAAAAGTACATGAGTGTTATATTAAAAAATAGTATTTTTGTGTGTGAATTAAACTAAAGCTTGTTTATGTCCAAGCACTATTTATATATGTGAATCTTTACAAGATTTTCCATTTGAGTTACTATAATAGATCCCATCTGTCAAACAATTTTTCAGAAAAAAAGATGAAGGAAAATAAAAGAGAATGTGGTTAACTTGGTTTGAGGGGACTTCTAAGTCAATGGGCAGAATAATTCTATTATGAAAACATTCTGCATCCCACTTTGAATTGTGGAGCCTGGGGTCCTAAACGCCAACAAGTGGCCATCTAAGATACATCAATTGGTCTCAATCCACCTGGAGCAAAGGCAAAGGAAGAACACCAAGGTCACACGACAACTAAGAACCCAAGAGACAGAAAGGGCCACATGAACCAGAGACCTACACTATCCTGAGACCAGAAGAACTAGTTGGTGCCTGGCCACAATCGATATCTGCCCTGTCAGGGAGCACAACAGACAACTCCTGAGGGAGCAGGAGACCAATGGGATACAGACCCCAAAATCTCATAAAAAGACCATACCTAATGGTATGACTGCGACTAGAGGAATCCCAGAGACAATGCTCCCCAGAACTTCTGATGGCACAGGACAGGAAACATCCCCGAAGACAACTCATCAGGCATGAAAAGGACTGGTCTTTGGGGGGGAGAGAGATGCTGATGAAGAGTGAGCTAATTAAATCAGGTGGACACTGGAGAGTGTGTTGGCAACTCTTGACTGGAGGGGGGATGGGAAGATAGGGAGAGAGGGAAGATGGCAAAATTGACATGAAATGAGAGACTGAAAGGGCTGACTCAATAGGGGGAGAGCAAGTGGGAGAAGGGAGTAAGATGTATGTAAACCTACATGTGACAGACTGATTGGAATGGTAAATGTTCACTTGAAGCTTAATAAAAATTAATTAAAAAAAAAAAGAGAATCTGGCTAAGTAGTTATGGAAAAAATAAGCATATAAATATTTCTTGCATAATTATTGAATGTGCCAGCAAACATCAATCCTTTTTTAATGGGTAACATAAATGATCTAAATAATTTAAATAAGTAATGCAAGCAATTTTTATTTTCTCAGACAAAACAAAAATAAGCAAATACTTGAAATTAACGGCTTCCCATTCTTAGTATAAAATGCTGCATATCGGAGCGTTCTATAATCAACTTTTTATATGCCTTGAATATATAAACTAGAAATGCATGCACCCCCTGAAATGAGAAGTTTATCTCCAACAATACATTCATAAAAACATTTTAAAGAAGCATTCTTTTTTCTTTTTTTACTTCCCACAAAGACATAACACAACATGTGAGAACCAGTGTTCAGAGATGCAAATATTCAGTGCACTTAATTCTCAAAGACTATAATTTCAATAAATATATTCCATGAATAAAAGATAGGAAATATAAACATGTATGGGTGGAAAAATACAAAAATGCAAATTCGCTTTCATTGCTCTGAATGCAGATTTTCAAAGATGGTCCCATTCAAGAAACTGGAGAAGACACAAGAAAAAATAAGACAAGAAATTTGTGATTTTTTAGAAAAATGAAAAATGAGGCTAGTGTCACTTGAATTTATAGTTCTCTGTAATGTATTTCCTAAGGTCTACATTTGTGGAAAACTTTAGAAAACACCTTTGAATAGTAAAAGTTGTTAGGAAAGAGTATTTTAATATGGTTAATACCTATGTATGTCTATATGTTAGATTTAGAAATCTCTGATAATATTTAGAGATGACAAAATTATCTCTTCATTTCAAATTTACCCTAAGTTATAGGTAAAGCAATATTTAAGGTAAATACTATAATTTTCACATGGAAACCTGTTGCCACTGAGTAAATTCCAAATTATAGCAACCCTATAGGTCAGAGGGAAACCCTGGTGGCGTAGTGGTTAAGTGCTACAGCTGCTAACCAAAGGGTCGGCAGTTCGAATCCACCAGGTGCTCCTTGGAAACTCTATGAGGCAGTTCTACTCTGTCCTATAGGGTATCTATGAGTTGGAATGGACTTGATGGCAACAGTTTTTTTTTTTTTTTTTTAGGTCAGAGTAGAACTTCCCCATAGAGTTTCAAGGAGCAACTGGGGGATTTGAACTGCTGACCTTTTGTTTAGCAGTCAAGCACTTAACCACTGCACCACTGTGGCATGAAAGGTGTTATTTTTCGTAAAATATTATGTTCAAAAAAAAGATTTGTCAGAGTTTTTATAAAATGAAACAGAGATTTTAATATATCACCAACATAACAAATGTTCCCAAATTAAGTAGGATGTATCTGAAATATAAACTGAACAATCCAAATTGGCTTTACATGAAAAGACAACTCTTGAATTATCAAGGACAGCCTAATCTGGCTGGCATTTGGAGACTTGCCCAGTGGTCTACTGAACTCCGGTGGCTGGCCTTGGTTGAGGGATCAGATCATAGCACCATCTGTTTCTGATTCTGCCCAGCTTTTTGGGTCTCTTACGCTCAAATTGCTCAAATATTTCTGCTTGGTTCATGTGCTTAGGGTCACCTTTGACAAAACTGTGAATCATGTGATACCTTCCCTTGGTATCCTTTTAACCTTCCTGCAACTTCCTAGAAGTACTATGACCCATTCTCCATGTATTCACATACTTTCCAAAGTCTTAAGCCACAGCAAACCATCTACAACTTGACTCATTTAATAGCTCCTCAGTCTCCAAAATTACTGCTTCAGTAGTCAACTGCTTCATGCAGTATTCTTAGTTGTTAACAACAGAGGCCAACTCTGGCCATTCTAAGCAGAAAGATAATTCACTCTGAGAACCCCAGGAGTTCTGGGATTCTGGCATTGGAAATGTGCAACTAGACAACCAGGGAGTCTAGGCAACAAGCAAAGCAGCTGTTGTACATAAGCCTATGTTAAATTCATCATAAACACTGTATACATTTTAACTGAAGTTTGAACACCAAGACATCCTGGCAAAGAAGTAAGGGCTGGAAAAGGCAAAATGGCCTCCCTTCATGTTGTTCGTTGATGGATCTACCTGTTTATTAGAAGATATAGGTCATGATGGTTATAGGAAAAAACAAAAGTTGGAGATCTTATAATAAGAGAATTGTCAATAAAAATCTCTGTGAAAGCGTGTTTTTCTGAGTGGGATTTGAGATTGGATCCAGCCTGTGCCCATGGTAAATCAATAATCAATAAACACTGTAATCAATAAAATCTTCAAACAGTTGAAGTCATTTTGGATACATAACCCTAATGATTTAAGGTTCCAAGGCCACTAATGGGGAGGTGGGAAAGGCTTCTGACATCAGTATTGAACGACTACTTTGGAGAAAAGGAGAAAAAATGATAGCAATTTAGGGCTCAAAGTAAAAGAACAGATGACAGTAATAATAATAATAATAATAATAATAATAATAATAATAGTCTGCTTCACTAAAAACCAAATAATTGTGAATTAGAACACAATGAGATTTCATTTTTAAACAACTACGTATATTCAGGCTTGAAAAATAAGGCTGCTTAGAGCTAAAACAAGGTGGGGAAGCAGGTACTCTCATGCGGGTATACCCAAAAAACCGGTTCCCATGAAGTCAATTCCAACTCATAGCAATTCTATAGAACAGAGTAGAACTGCCCCACAGGGCTTCCAGGGAGCTGCTGGTGGATTTGAACTGCCAATCTTTTGTTTCGCAGCTAAGCTGTTAACTGCTGCACCACCAGGGTTCCTCTCCTGTAAAGATTACAGCCTTGGAAACCCTATGGCACAGTTCTGCTTCATCTCCTAGGGTCGGAATCGACTCCAAGGCAGGCTTTTTGGGATTCCACTGGAGAAGGCTAGTCAAAAATTTACATCAGCATTTTAAACTGTAAAATTGATGAGACCCAACCACTTGTCCCTTTAGGAATTTATCAGAAAATTACAGATTTGAATGATGATGTATTCACAAGGACATTTACTTCATCTTTCCTTATAAAAATGAAAAATGTCAAGTACTTTAATCATACAGCAATTAGAACATTATGTGGCTGTTTAAAAAGATATTATAGATATGAGAAAATGGTTAGAATATATTTTAAAAGAATTTTGTGAAAACAATACTCTTTATAAATTAGATATGTGATATGAGTATATATATTTAAATGTATTTCTGAAGATGCCTATCTGTGCATATGTGTGTATGTGTGTGTACCCATACACAGAAAGGGAACAGCAAGATAAAGTTACATAAATTTCTGCTACATGCCATAATGTGTGCCTAAAAAAGTTTGCATTCTTCAAAATTACATGCTAGAAATAATGAGGCTTATGGGAAAACTAGGGATAGGAACAGCCCACTCAACTCCTATGGAACCTTGTCACCAGAGCACCTATCAAAACAATAACAAACCTACCAGAAACAGTTATAAACACTTGAATCATTAAATTACATCTGGCACTTTACACAGCATCACAACCAGCCTTAAAAACTGGGGTCTTGCTTCCTCCTTTGAAATGAGAATCTTTAAGGGCATTTGTTTCTTCTTTTCTTTTTTAAACTCAAGTATGCAAGTTCACATTTTCTTCAATAGCACTTTCAACTTCTCCAGACATCTTAATAAACTAAAATATAGTACTTTTTGAAGTCTCTAAACCAGTCACTACTTCTACTAAAGGAAAGCCATTCTGTATTACTATCACTTATCATCAGATCTTATTATAAGTTTTCTCTGTATTGTTAAACCATTTATTGTATTAAAAAAAAAAAAATTTGCCCTGACTTCTTCATACTGAGGTATTAGGAAATATAGGAATATAAACCAACAGAACTTTCTCATTATGCTATTAAACAATTCTTTCCTTTTTTTTTAATAAATCACTTATGAGCTAATTTGCATTAAAGAAATGCACCTTGTAGCAGAGGATTTCCTGGGTGTAGCAAAATGGTTAAGCAATAAACTACTAGATGAAAGGTTGGCAGCTCAAACCCACCCAGAGACACCTTGGAAGACAGACTTGGAGATCTGCTTCCAAAAGTCACAGCCTGAAAACCCGAGGAAACAGATCTACTCTGCACACACTGGGTCACCATGAGTTAGAATCGACTTGACTGCAACCAAATGCAACAATCTTATAGCAGACGAGACTCCAAGACATTGAGTGCTTGCTGTGGACACCTATGTTGCTGTTGTTGGTATTTCTCTCTAGCACCATTGTCTAAACTCTCCTCCTCTAAACACAAGGCTATTGGCAGTGTCACCAAGATAGTACAATGTGGCATTGCCAGAACACAACCAATTGTTCCAAGTGTATGCACTGGAAGTTTAAACCAGCCCATTCCCGTCTCCTTGTTGGAATTGTTGACCTTATTATTATTTTTTTTCCTGTGACTATAACTATAAAGGAAACCCTGGTGGTGTAGTGGTTAAGTGCTATGGATGCTAAACAAGAGGTCAGCAGCTCAAATCTGCCAGGCATTCCTTGGAAACTCTATGGGGCAGTTCTACTCTGTCCTATAGCGTCTCTATGAGTCGGAATCGACTCAATGGCAATGGGTTTGGTTTTAGGTTTTATGACTACACAATATAAGATGTTTCCATTAATGTCCAATTACAGTGGAGACACAGGCTGAAGCCAAAGAGAATGAGAGATAGAGGCCTCATTGCATTCAAGTCCCTAATTTCATCTGTTCCTGAGATCCTGCGGTTTCTGTTTTTGTTTCCATAAAACATCACACTATCTTGAAATAATTTTTTTTTCTGTGTTTATAATGATGCAGGGTAGATTTCTGCCACTTGCAATCAAAATACTCCTAACAGATATGTGTTTATAGCAGGGTAGGGAGATTATGGTTGTCTGGTTTTCCTCTTTATACTTTTCTGTATTTTCAAAAATTCTGTAATAAACACATTTTCCATTTTGTAAGCAGACAATATTATTTTTAAGTGGCTGTAAAGTTGGCAACAAGAGAAAAATTCTGTGTATTGATCATTTTGTAGTTTGTACAGCATTTTTCAATAATGTAACACTGTAACTGAAATGTACACACCACCTGAGTCTTCATAATTAGTAATGTTCACATTGTCACCTGTGACATTTATGTTGCCCACATGTTCTCTAGGACTTAGAGGTCTTTGGTTATCACTCACTAAAGCAAGCTGTGGAAAGAAATTGGATCTCTCACACTATTTTAATCTGTTTTTAAAAAGAGAAATGTCTTAGTTATCTGGCGTTGCTGTAGCAGAAATACCACAAGTGGGTGGTTTTAAAAAACAGAAATTGATTCTTTCACAGTTTAGGAGGCTAGGAATTCAACTCTAGGAGAAGGCTCTCTCTCTCTGTTGGCCCTTGGGGAAGGTCCTTGCTCCTTGGATCTTGGTGATCTTCATGTGGTGTGGCATCTATCTCCACCCATCTCTGCTTCCTTCTTAATCATCTCTTTTTATATCTCATAAGAGATTGGCTGAAGACCCATCCTACACTAATAAGGTCTCATTAACATAACAAGGAAAACCCATTCCCAAATGGGATTGTAACCACAGGTATAGGGGTTGGAATTTACCACACATATTTTTGATGGACACAATTCAGTTCATAATGGGATGTTGTGGGGTGTTTGCACAGCAGGATGGTTCCTCCTATTTTTCCATCAACTTCTCCTTCTTGTCCTCCTCCTCTACTTTTTCCTCTTAACTTCATGTTCTGTGTGTCTGATCAGCTCAAAGGAGTCCCATAATTTTTAATAGATGCATTCATTTGGTTAGAGTGTGCATTGCAAATAATCTGCCAAAGAGATAACCTAATTAGAAGATACTAACCTGAAATGTAATAGATACTGATTTTTGAAAATGGTTTCAAAACAATAAATAAAATATGGTGACCAAAGAGGATGACGAAAATATTTTAAAATAGAGTCAATATTTTTTTCAAGACAGGACAAAGTTTTCTAATATTTGCAAAGATATATAATATGGCTTTAAGTTTCATGTTTAAGAGAAGGTTAAAATAGGGTGGATGTTAACTTTAACTTTGGGTAAAAGTGTTCACAAATTCTGATCAAATATAGATCTTAATAACATTTCTGGTGTCTGTTTTTTTCCTTGCTTTGTGTGTGTGTGTGTGTGTGTGTGTGTAGTATTGCTGGTGTCTTAACATCAACCGCCTCATTCAAAAATAGGATCTGGTAAAATAATTGAGGATTTTTAACTGGAGACTTGATTTTCATTGCTACATCTCCTAGCTAGTCTCTGTCCCACTACTCTTTCCCCTCCCCTTCCCTAATCTCCTTCATCACACACTGGCTCAGCACATGATCTTCTGATAAAGTAAATATATTGACCCAAGAAATATGAATCACCCACCCCAGGAGTCAGGATATGCATAAGGATCCTGACTGTGACCTATTCGGATTGGCAGTAGCAAGTATTCCCTCATAAAGGGTAATGCTTCAGAAAAGAGACAAAAACAGACACAAAAAAGGAAAGAGAGAGAGGGAAGAAGGAAGGGAGGAAGGAAAGAAGGGAGAGAGGGAGGGAGGAAGGAAGGAAATACTTTCCTTACCATTATTCAACAGGCTGTCTGTACTGCCAATATATGTATTTTTTTCTCCTAAGTAATTCTTTCAGCCTCAATACATAGCACAGTAGCTAGCGCACAGTAGGTGACCAATGGAAAACATGAAAAACAAATATTTTGCAGAGACTTTGCTAATAATTTTTCAATGTTGATAATGACATGCATTGATTTATTTTTACCTAAATATGTGTTTTGTGTAATACAACTATATTAACTATAAATGTATTTTGAATGCAGACAAGTTAAAAAGAAAGTATTCAATCCATCCTGGTGATAAAATGTTAGGACAAATGTCCACATCTGAATCTTTCTATTTAAAAAATGATTATTTACTAAAGCTAAAAAAAAAAATTGTTGTTAATAGCATGTAACTATAGCGATACAGTCCCTATGAGCTGCAAAGAGTTAATGCCCTTGGCTACTAACCACAAGGTTGGTGGTTCAATCCCACTCAGAGTCTCCACAGAAGAAAGGCCTTGCTATCTACTTCCAATAGATCACAACCATTGAAAATGCTATGGAGGGCAGTTCTTCTCTGAAACATATGGGCCAACCATAAGTTGAAATTGACTAGATACAAAAACATTTTCTTTTTGTAGAGATACTGAAGTATGGCATCTAAAACTACAGAGACACACGAACTAGTAATGAGCCAGCAGTTACACTCAAGAAGACCAATTACTTTGTTCTGGGGACTGACAAAGGGGCACTCATGGTGCAAGGGTTAAGCGCTCAGTTTCTAACAGAAAGGCCCAGAGGTTCAACTCACCAGCCGCTCAGCGGGAGAAAGATGTGGCAGTCTGCTTCCGTAAAGATTTACAGCTTAGGAAATCCTATGAGGCAGTTCTACTCTGTCCAGTAGGGTCGCTATTGGATAGCTATGAGTGGGAATGGACTCAGTGGCATACAGCGACGATTTACATATAGAAGACTGAGCGTATGACCATATTAATTAAGTTGGTCTTGGCAGAAGAAGAGAGTAGATTGTGTAAATGTCAAAGGAAGTTGCAAAACTTATGAGAGTAATGAACATTGTATAACCTGAAGCTCTGGGAAGCTAGAATATGTCCTAAGAATCTCTCATTTATTTAAAACAATGATATGCTGATTTATATACACAGCAACAAGCTTAATATTTTGGCTGTTTTAATCATAACTAGATGTTCAGATTTCTTTTTTTTCCACTCAAGTTTTCAAATGCTTTTAAAAATCCTTAACAGTTTTCCCAAAAACTAACGTCTAAACAACATTTCCAGCAGGCAAGAGAAAATTTACAAACTACAATTATTTCCTAATTAAGAAGGTGCAACTCTGTGTCAACATGAAGGTAAATGTGCTCATGAATATAGTTTTTTTTTTTTTTTTTTTCTGGAAACTTTCTTCTTTGAGTTTTTTACAAGTTGGAAAGTGATCATGATTTCAGAAACACCTGGAGGCTTCTTTAGCTTTCCTGGAGCACTTCCTCATCTTCGGATGTGGTCTCCATAGTTAAGGGTGGGGGGGTGGGTATCATGCTGTCATTAAGCAAAATATTGATACATAAATAGCAAATGTGTGTTAATGGTTAACTTCAAATTATTGATTGAGAACCAACCGATTTTTATGGGGGAAAGGAAAAGAAAAATCAGAACACATAGAGGATGCCCAGAGAGGAAAAGATGCATAAAAATAGAAAATAAATAAACAAGGGAAATATTGCTTTCTTTATCATTAAGTCTAAAAAATAGCCTTACTGCCAACATGTAGTTTTCAATGCAATCTCAGCCAAAGATTATAAGTGAAGCTTTAAATGTATCATTTAGAAAAACAGTTTTTTGGTTTTTTTTTTTTAAGATTATGTTATCTGGAGCATTAATTTAACCTGTATTCCTTTGCAAAGATGGTTTAATTGTAAAAAGATATGCCAAATCTATTGCAGGGACAGAGAATAATAGTGTTCAAAGAGTTGCCCAGTTTTATAAAATTTGGGGGACAAAACCATGAGTATCATCTATTTCCTTCTTTTGAAGAAGAAAGGGGATTGAGACAATTCTTTAAGGAAACTTGAACTTGTAGCAGAGTTAGACACAGGTTCAATGGGATCCTGCTGATCCAATTAAGAAGTGAAGTTACACAGGTGCATTATCTAGTTCATCGTAAAAGGAAAAGCAACAGACTTGATCAAAACCTGTCTCGCCATGACTGCATTGTCAAGCGGGACCACTTTCAGCATACTAACAGAAAACATGAATGAGAATTGCTGCTTCCTGGAATTGTTAAATGAGTATCTAATAATGGATATCAGATGTTCTTTCCATTTTCTTTCTAGTCTAACTCTGTAAGATTCAATAAAATGATCAGTAAATTTAACTACAAAACTATCTGGCTTCCTGCTACCACCTACCTAAGTTAACTCGGTGAGTGTTTTATACGTGCATGGAGAGAAGAGATGAGTGTTGTCTTCCTAATGGTGCATTATGCAAAAGATTCAAAAGTATGATTTAAATAATCTTTGCTATACAATGAAATAGCTCCAGTATCTTTGAGTTATTGCTGAATAAAGGTATTTTTCCAACAAAGAAAAAGTCATCTTATATTAACTGTTGTCTAAAAACATGAATAACATTCCTATTTATTCAGTCAACTGTTTTTTATTGGGTACCTACTACGTGCCAGACCTCAGTCTGAACATTTGGAACATAGCAAAGAACAAAGACAAAAAAATTCTTACCCTTGTTGAGGTCATATTCTTGTAGCAACATGAAAACGATAACAAATTTCATGAGCGAAATATATATGTCATTTGGTAATCAGTTTTGTGGGAAAAACACAGAACACAAAAGAGTACAGGGTATAGAATGGAGAGCATTATTTTTAAAATATGATAATAAGAGAAGGCCTCACTACTGTATTATTTGATAGATGATCTGAAAGAGATAAGAGAGGTTCATCAGCTTCTCATCATCAGATGAGAGAGGATCATTGTGAAGGGAAAATGAAAGAGGCAAAAGAAAAATACATGGTGACAATTGTGGAAAAAGTGCTCTACGCACAGGGAACAGCAGGAAATTCTGGCACATTGGCATGGATATATTTGAGGAACAAACGAAGCTAATATAACTGCACCAAATGTGTAGAAAAGTGAGTGGAAGGGAATAAATTCAGAGGTAAGAGAGAAGTAGATTTTGTAGGACCTGGTAGATCATTCTAAGGATTGTAACTTCCGTTTGAGTGAGATGGGAAGTCATTGCAGAATTTAAAGCAGTGTTGTGGACAATTTCTCATGCTGCATTCTATGATAAGAACAGGCCATTGGAGAGCAAGGGTGGAACGTGGCAGACCAGTTGCGGCTATAAGAAGCATCCAAGTGAGAGAGGATTATGTCTTGAACAAGGTGAGTGAAATAATAAGTGATCATATTTTTAACATATGTTGTTAAATGCCATCAAGTTGGTTTTGACCCATAGTGACCCTGGTGGAGCAAATAGTTAAGCATTTGCCTGCTCCCCAAAAGGCTGGCAGTTCAAATTTACTCAATAGCTCCACTGAGGAAAGACCTGGCAATCTGCTCCCATAAAGATTATAGCTAAGAAAATCCTATGGGGAAGTTCTACTCTGTCACACGAGGTTGCTATCACATTTTAAACATATAAAAAAAAAAAAATTTTTTTTGTTTAACATATGGGATTTGCTTTTGGATTGGAGGTTTGGTATAAGAGAGAAAAATGTGTGAAAGGTGACTCCAAAAATTTCGGTCTCAGTACCTGGGAAGTTGGAGTTGCCTTTTAGGTTTAGTCTTAGTACCTGGAACATTGCAATTATGTTTTTCGGAAATAAAGGCTGTGAGAGGAGCAAGTATTTCAATGGAAATCAGGAGTTCAATTAGGAATGCAATAAGTTGATTTGCCTATAGGTATCTGTGTGGTATGCTTGAGTATGCAGTTGAATATGGAATTCTGGAGGTCACAGAGAGGTCTAAGATACACACACGTGCACACACACACACACATACATATATGTATATATGTATAGAGAGATATAGGCTTTGAGTATTATCAGTTAGTGTTGTTGTTAGGTGCTGTCCAGTCGATTTCAACTTACAGCTACCTCATGTGACAGAATACAACTGTCCATAATGTTTTCTACGCTGTAATCTTTATGGGAGCAGATCGCCAGGTCTTTCTCCTGCAGAGACACTGGATTGGTTGGAACCAGCAATTTTTTGGTTGGTAATAGAACAGTTAACCGTTGTGCCACCAGGGATCCTCTCTCAGTTCATAGATGATATTTAATGCAATGGGAATGGATGAGATCACCAAGGGAATGAATGCATAAAGAAAAGAGGACAGGTTAGAGGGCTGAGCTACAAGCACACCAACATTTAGTGGTTGAGAAGATAAGGGAGAGTCTAGTACAGAAACTTAGAAGAGTCGGCTGGGTTATAAAGGTGGAAGAAAACCAAACTGTAGTGTCTTTTTGCATTATATAAACAATGCATGTAATAAGTTAATATTGTTGTTAGCTGCTGTTGAGGTGAGTCCGACTCGTGGTGACTCCATGTGTGCTGAGTAGAACTGTTCTGCAGGGTTTTCAAGACTGTAACCTTTCAGAAGTAGATCACCAGGTTTATCTTCTGAGATGCCTCTGGATGGGTTCATATCAGCAACCTTTCAGCTTGTAGTCAAGGGCTTAACCATTTGCACCACTCAAGGACTGCTATATATGTTATAAAATGTAGTAATATTTTAAGGAAAACTGTACATTTAAAAAAAAAAACAAAACTGAAGTTGACGTTATTTCCTCCCTGAGAAAGTTTATCTTTTCTCTGCTAGGCAGATAGACAGGATGTTCACTTCAATTCAGACAGGCATTGATTTGGGTCAGGACTAGTCGGCAGCTTTAGTTAGATTTAGATGAACTGTATTTTCACATATCTCAAGGACTAGATCTGTTGTGTGTTTGTTATAAGCTCTCTCTTTCTCAGGAGACTTTGTTTCCTAAGCAGAAGCAGTCTGTGATTAGATCTCACTCTGGTTTCCAGTCCATTCTCCAGCTTCCCTATTGTCTTGTTACCCCAGCACTTAGAAATGTCCTCTGAGGGGAAATCGCCATGAGTTCAAAATTCCTCTAGATTGCAATCCGGCATGTCAGCCCACAAAGCCATTACAAATTTTGAGTGTTTCTCCTTCCCCAGCTGTTATGGATTGAATTGTGTCCCCCAAAATATGTGTTGAAATCCTAACACCTATACATGGTGATGTAATACTTCCTGGGAACAGGGCTTTCTTTGTTATGTTAATGACCCAATGTTAGTGTAGGATGTGTTCATGTCCTAAACCTAATCTCTTCTGAGAGACAGAAGAAACAGCATGCACATGGAGACAATGAAGCACGAACCAGAGAAAACGGGTGCCATGCAAAGAACAACAAAGAACAGGGCAACAGAAACTGAAAATAGACAAAGACCTTCCCTCAGAGCTGACAGAAAAACAAAGCCTTCCACTAGAGCCAGCACTGTGAATTTGGGCTTCTAGCCTTTTTCGCTGTGAGAAAATAAATTTCTGTTTGTTAAAGCTAAACATTTGTTTCTGCTATAGGTTATTTATAGGTTATAGCAGCACTAAAAACAGACACTAGCTGAAAACCTCTGCCTAGATGAAGCCTAATCATGAACCCATAACCAAATGCTGCCAGGGACAGAAAAATTCTGACAATCTCAAGTTTACCAAAGAAGTGCTCTTTACTCTCTGTTATTTTCATTCACTCTGTCCTATAGGGTCACTATGAGTCGGAATCGACTCGATGGCAGTGGGTTGTCTTTTTAATTTATAATGCCTTAAACACACACACAAATTTTATCACTGATCTTTTTCTTTTTTCCCTAATTGTTGTTGTGAGAGTGATATTCTGCTGCTAGTTACAAAAGCTTACTTTGAAGTGAAAGTCTGATTATTCTTAGTTTCTCTTTATTCAGTTTTTATAGTATCTGATCATTGGAGAAAAACTAATGAAGGGAGGATTCTTTGATGATAGCGGCGTAAACAACCATAATTTCAACCCTCCTCCACAAATACAACAAAGAAATGGTACTCGGCCTCGAAGGACTCTGGACTGGGGAGCAGAGGACAGCAGCGGGAAACTGCACACAGGCCAAGAATCAATGAATCAACAAGTTATATACGGTAGGAAAATCACTTCTCCCACTATCCTCATGCTTCACCCCAGTCACGTGGGTCTCCAGCTACTGTAAACTGGGGAAGAAACCCCAGCAAAAGAGCTTCCTTCCCTAACCACCACACCCCCTGCCTGTACAAAGAGACAGGACCCCAAGCTTCTACTCTAAAATCAACAAGGCAGACCTCCCAGGAGTCCATTTAAAGTGTGCCAGCACCTCCCTTACTCAGTCACAGCCAGCTACCAGGCTGCTGTGAATTGCTACAGAAGGTCCCTGTAGTAGAGTCTGCTCCCTTAGTCAGTACTCTACCTCCCTCCATGTGTACTCTGTAGTTCAGGTCTCTGTAACCAAGAGGCTAGACCTGCCTGGAGCACAGTTCAGGTCTGTCTGCCCCTCTCCTTCCAGTTGGCTCTGAATACTGCTGACTAAAGCTGTTCTGTACAAGGAAGCGGGTGCCTTGAATGGAAGCTATATCTACAGCCAACATGCTATGGAGGGAGCTCTATTAGCAATCAGGCAGCTCTCCCTGGGGGTCCATTCAGAGAGTGACAACCCCTCTCCCACCCAGTTATGGTTAGCTACCAAACTGCTGCAAATTGCTATGGAAGGCATCCTGATGTATAGTCTACTATCATAGTCAACACTCTACCTGCCTCCCTGTGCACCCCATGGCTCAGGTCCCCAAAACCAATAGGATAAACTTCCCTAGTGGTTAGTTCAGCTCTGTCTGGGCCCCTTCTGATTGGGACTGAAGTTTCCTGCAGTGGAGCCAGGAGTTGGGTAACCTAAGTGGAGACTGCTTCCCCAACCACCACAGGGCCACTTATGGTCTCAGGCACAGCAGACAACATCAAAACATATAAAAGAGCAACACAAGGTGGCCCCAGAAATTTATCAAAATAAAAATCAGATAATGTTCTGGTAAAAGAAAAGCCATTGGAAGTACATTATATGGAATCAAAAGACTAACATTTGGGCCTCTCCAAGAGGTTAGGAATGAGATCAAGAAAAATAGACAAAACCAAGGAAAAAATAGACAAAATCATGGACAACACAGACAAAAACTTAGGTTAAACCAAGGAAAACACAGATAAAGCAATAGAAGAATTCAGGAAAGTAATACAAGAAAAAAAGTCAAAATAAATAAACAAGTAGAAACCATTAAAAAAAAAAAAAGCAACTAGAAATCCAAGAGATATACAACAAAATTTCAGAAATGGACAACGCAAAGGTTTTAGAAGCAAACTTGAAAGTGGAGCATAGACTCAGTGAAATCAAAGACAAATCCATGAACTCAACATTTTTTTGAGGAAAAGTCAGAGAAAAGAATGAAGAAAAATGAAGAAAACCTAAGATTTACGTGGAACACAATCAAGAGCAAAAATTTGCATGTAATTGGAATTCTAGAAAGTAGAGAAAAGGAAAACACAGAGCAGATTTTTGAAGATTTGCAGCAGAAATCTTTCCAAATATCATGAAAGATGAAAAGCTGGTCATCCAAGAAGCTCAACGAATCTCATAAAGAATAGATACCAAAAGAAAGTGACCAAGCCTTATCGTAATCACACTTGCCAAAACCAAAGACAACGAATCCTGAGAGGAGCACAGGAAATGAAAAGTCACCTACAAAGGGGAAACAATAAGACTAAGCTATGATCACTCAAGAAAAGCTATACAGGCAAGAAGACAATGGGATGACATACATAAAGCCTTGAAAGAAAAAGACTGCCAACCAAGAATTATATATTCTGCAAAACACTCTCAAATATGATGGTGAAATTAGAACATTCTCAGATAAACAGAAATTGAAGGAAGTCATAAAAAACAAACCAAACTTACAAGAAATATTAAAGGAAGTCCTTCACTTAAAGAGCCAACAATATCAGGCAACAATCTAAGCTGAGGACACAGGACACCATTAGGCAGATATCAACCTAGGTAAAGAACTCTCAATAATAAAACAAAGCAAAAAGACTTAAAACAGGGAAACAGAGGTGTCAATCTGTAAATGATGACAATGTCAAAACAATGAAATGGGAAATAAACAGTGTAGGTATAAAACTTTCAAATGGAGAGGATGTCAAGGTGATAACAAGTAATAAAAGACTGGTTAAAACTTAGAAAGATAAGGATAAATTTCAAGGTAACCACAAAAGAAATTAACAAACTTATTCATCAAAATAAAGAAGAAAAACAAAGTCTCAGCAAACACATAATCTATAATAATGAAAGAAAAGAAAATCCACAGACAAAAGGCACTCAGCAAAGAAACTAAGAGGAACAAAGAAAACGTCAGCACCATAAAAAGAAAGTACAACAATATGACTGCAATAAACTCATACTGATTAATAATCACACTGAGTGCAAATGGCTTAAATACACCTGGAAAGAGACAGAGAATACCATAATGGATAAAAAAGCATGACCCACCAATATGCTGTTTAAAAGAAACACATCTTAGATGCAAAGACATAAATACATTAAAAATTTAAAGATAAAAAAATACATGTCAAACAAATAGTAACAAAAAAAGAGCAGGACTGGCATTATTAATCTCACATAAAATAGACTTTAAGCAGAATCAACCATAAAAAATAAGAAAGGGTATTATATAATGATTAAAGAGACAATCCACCAAGAAGACATAACTTTAATAAATATCTACACATCCAACCACAGGGCTCCAAAGTACATAAAACAAACTCTAACAACAGTGAAAAGAGAAATTGACAGTTCTGCAAAAACAGTAGGAGACTTCAACACACAACTCTCAGTAAAGGACAGAATATCTAGAAAGAAACTCAGCAAAGATACAGATGTAAAGACCACAGTCAACCAAGGTGATCTCATAGACACTCCACCGTACAGTAGCAAAGTATATATTCTTTCCCAACACAGAACATTGTCTAGAATAGGCCACATTTCATGTGATAAAGCAGCTCTCAATAAAATCCAAAACATTGAAATAATACAAACTGTTCCTTTGATCACTGTTCCTTTGATCACTGTGCCATAAAAGTAGAAAACAATAATACACAAAATAAAGCAAGGAAAAAAAAAATCAAATACATCGAAACTTAATAACATCTTGCTTAAAAAAAAAAATCTGGTTAATAGAAGAAGTCAAAGAAGTAATTTAAAAAAAGCTAGCATTAATTGACAATGAAAACATATTTTACCAAGCCATTTGGGACACAGCAAGGCAGTGCTCAGAGGTCAATTTATAGCAATAAACACACATCAAAAAAGAAGACATTTTCAAAATCAAAATGTTACTGCTACAACTTGAGCAAATAGAGAACAGCAAAAGAAGCACAGTCACCAGAAGAAAGGAAATAATAAACATCAGAACAGATATAAATGAAATAGAGAACAGAAAAACAATAGAATCAGCAACACCAAAATTTGATTCTTTGAAAAGGTCAACAAAATCAACAAACCATTGAGCAAACTGAAAAGAAAAATAGGAGAGGAAGCAAAGTAGCCAAATAAGAAATGAGATAGTAGACATTAAAACAGACCCAACTGAAATTATAGGAATCATAACAGAATACTGTGAAAAACTGAACTCCAATAAATTTGAAAACCTAGAGGAAATGAACAAATTTCTAGTCACTCAGTCCTACCTAAACTAACACAAACTGAGGTAGAAAATCTAAACAGACCCATAACAAGAGAAAAGCTTGAAAATGTAATTGAAAGAAAACAAACAAACAAAAACTCTGAATGAAAAAAAAGCTCTGGCCCAGATGGATTCACTGGAGAATTCTACCAAACATTGAAAAAAGAGATAACACTTGTAATACCCAAAATATTTCAAACCATAAAAAAAGAAGGGATACTCCTAAATTCTTTCTACACAGCCAACATAAACCTGATACCAAAGCCAAACAAAGACACCACGAAAAAGGAAATTACAGACCACTATCTCTCATGAACTTAGATGTAAAAATTCTCAACAAAACTCTAGCCAATAGAATTCATCACCATATCAAAAATATAATATACTGGGAGCAAGTGGGATTCATACCACATATGAAAGGATGGTTTGACATTAGAAAACCAATCAATGTAATCCATCACATTATATAGAACAAAATAAAAGAATCACATGATCATCTCGATCAACACAGAAAAGGCATTTGATAAAGTCCAACACTCATTTTTGATAAAAACATTCAATAAAGTAGGAATAGAAGGGAAATTCCTCAACATAATAAAAGACATCTATACAAAGCCAACAGCCAACATCATTGTCAACTGAGAGAGAATAAAAGCACTGCCCCTGAGAATGGGAACAAGAAAAGGATGCCCCTTATCACCATTTCTGTTTAACGTTATGCTGGAAGTCCTAGCTAGAGGAATAAGGCAAGAAAGAGAAATAAAGAACATCCAAATTGGAAAGAAGAAGTAAAACTATACCTATTTGCAGATGATATTATATTATACGTAGAGAAACCTAAACACTCCACCAAAAAAAAAAAAAAACTACTGGAACAAATAGATTCAGCAGAGTAGCAGGATTCAAGTTCAACATACAAAAATCAGTTGAATTCATGTACACCAATGAAGAGACCTACAAGAAGGAAATTAGGAAAATAAAAAGATAAAATACTTAGGAATAAATCTAACCAGAGAGGTAAAAGAAAGAAAACTACAAAACACTATTGTAAGAAACCAAAAGAGACTTCCTTAAATGGAAGAATATACCACGGTCATGGATACAAAGACTCGACATTGTGACATGTTAATTCTGCATTGACAAAGCGATCTGCAGATACAATGTAACTGCAATCCAAATAATGACAGTACTCTTTAACAAAATGGAAAAGCTTATCATTAATTTTATGTGGAAGGGAAAAAGGCCCCAGATAAGTAAAGAATTATTGAACGAGAAGAACAAAATAGGAGGACTCACACTGCCTGATCTCAGAACCTACTATACAGCCACAGTGGTCAAAACAGCCTGATACTGGTACAAGGACAGACATATAGACCAATGGAACAGAGTTGAGAACCAAGATGTAAATCCATCCATCTACGGTTCAGCTGATCTTTGACAGAGGTCCAAATTCCATTAAATGAGGGAACAGGCAATGTCTTTAACAAACATTGCTGGCAAAACTGTAAAAAAGTGAAACAGGACCCATATCTCACACTATACATAAAAAATAACTCAAAATGTATCAAAGAGCTAAACATGAAGCCTAAAACAATAAAGATCATGGAGGAAAAAATAGGGACAATGCTAGAGGCCCTAATATATGGCATAAATATGATAAAACCATAACTCACCCATTGACCCATTGCCATCGCATAAACACCAGATTATAAATTAGATAACTGGGATCTCCTAAAAATTAAACACTTAAGCTCATCAAAAGACTTCACCAAAAGGGTAAAAAGAGAGCTTACACACTGTGAAAAAAAATTTTAGCTATGACATATCGAACAAGTGTCTAATCTCTAAAATCTATAAGCTACTGCAACACCACAAAAATAAAAAAGACAAATAATCCAACTAAGAAATGGGTAAAAGATATGAACAGACACTTCACCAAAGAAGACATGCAAGTGGCTAACAGACACATAAGAAAATGCTCGTGATCATTAGCCATTAGAAAAATGCAAATCCAAACTATGTTGAGACACCATCGCAGCCTGACATTATTGACACTAATAGAAAAAAACAGAAAAAAACAAATGTAAGAGGTTGCTGGGAGATTGGAAATCTTCAGCACTGATATTAACCAAAACCAACCAAACTGTCTGCAGTCAAGTCGATTCCAACTCATAGTGACCCTATAGGACAGAGTAGAACTGCCCCATAGAGCTTCCAATGAGCATCTACATTTGTTACTTTCTGTTTTTATTGTTTTTTTATTATTAGTGTCAATAATGTCAGGGCAAGATGGTATCTCAACATAGTTTTGATTTGCACTGATACTGGAAATGTAAAATGGCACAAACCGTATGGAAATCAATATGGCACTTCCTTAAAAAACTAGAAATAGAAATATCATATGATCCAGAAATCTCACTCCTAAAAATATATCATAGAGAAATGAGAGCTATCACACAAATAGACATATGTACACACATGTTCATTGCAGCATTAGTCACAATAGCAAAAAGATGGAAGCAACCTAAGTGTCCACCAACAGATGAATGGGCAAACAAATTATGGTAAATACACACAATGGAATACTACACAATGATTAAGAAAAATGATGAATTTGTAAAATATCTCACAACATGGTTGAATCTGGAGGGCATTATGCTGAGTTAAATAAGACAGTAACAAAAGGACAAATACTGTATGAGATCACTATTATAAAAACTCAAGAAAAGGTTTACACATGGAAAGAAACAATCTTTGATGGTTATGAGGGAAGGGAGGAGCGGGGAGGGGAAATCACTAACTAGGTAATAAAAATAGATAAGCATTAACTTTGGTTAAGGGCAAGACAGTACACATTTTAGAAGTCAACACATTGCAACCAAGGCAAAGTCATAGAAGCTTCATAGACATATCCAAATACCCTGATGGACCAAGTTGGTGGGATGACAGCTGGAGACCATGGTCTCAGGACATCTAGGTCAATTGAAACAGCACAGTTCATTAGAAAAGTGTTGTACATCTGACTTTGGTGAGTAACATCTGGGATCTTAAAAGCTTGTGAACAGCCATCTAAGATACATCTACTGGTCCTATCCTACCCAGAGCAAAAGAGAATGAAGAAAACCAAAGACACAAGGGAAATGTTAGTCCAAAGGACTAATGGACCACGACTACCACAGCCACCACCAGCCTGAGCACAGAACAATTAGATGGTGCCCAGGTACTACCACTGACTGCTGTGACAGGGATCACAATAGAGGGCCCTGGACAGAGGGGGAGAAAAATATAGAATAAAATTTGAATTAAAAAAAATAAATAAATAAAGACCAGACTTACTGCTTTGATAGAGACTGGATGAACCATAAGACTATGGCCCCCTAACATCCTTTTAACTCAGAGCTGAAGTCATTCCTGAAATGTACCCTTCAGCCAAATATTAGACATGTCTATAAAACAAACAATAACACATATAAGGAACATGATTCTTTGTTTATGTAAATGAGACCAAGTGGGCAACACCTGTCTGAAAGTAAAGATGAGATGGTGGGAAGTGACAGGAAATTGTGACAATGGAAATGGCATACCAGTGGTGGGAAAGGGAAGAGTATTGACACATCGTGGTGATTGCAACCAATGTCACAAAACAATTTGTGTATAAATTGTTAAATGACAAATGAATTAGGTCTGTAAACTTTCACCTGATACCCACCCCAGTGCCGTTGAGTGGATTCCGACTCATAGCAACCCTATGGGACAGGGTAGAACTGCCCCATAGAGTTTCCAAGGAGCACCTGGTGGATTCAAACTGCTGACCCCTTGGTTAGCAGCCTTAGCACTTAACCACTACGCCACTAATGCATAATGACAAAAAGAAATAAATGAAAGAGAATGGAAAAACAATAGAATCAACAAGATCAAAATTTACTCCTTTGGAAAGTACAACAAAATCAACAAATCACTGGTCAAGCTGACAAAAGACAAACAGGAAAGGAAAAAGAAAAAATATATATCAACAGGAAATGAGATTGGAGACATTACAATGTACCCAACTGCAATAAAAAGAATCATAAAGAATACTTTGAAAAACTGTACTCCAAAAATTTGAAAACCTAGAAGAAATGGGCAAATTTCTAGAAACACACTACCTACCTAAACTAATACAAGCTAAGATATAAATTCTGAACAGGCCCATAACAAGAGAAAAGACTGAAAAGGTAATTAAAGAAAAAAAAAAAATCCCAACAAAAAAACAGCCATGGCCCAGTTGACTTCACTGGAGAATTCTAGCAAACATTGAGAGAAGAGATCACATCGGTACTACTCAAAATATTTCAGGGCATAGAAAATGAAGGAATATTCCCAAATTCAATTCTATGAAGCCAGCATAACCCTGACACCAAAATCAGGCAAAGATACCACAAAAAAAGAAAATTACAGACCAATATCTCTCATGACTATAGATGCAAAAATTCTCAACAAAGTTCTAGCCCATAGAACTCAGCATCATATCAAAAATATAATACGTCACAATCAAGTGAGATACCACAATGCAAGGATGATTCAACATTAGAAAACCAATCAGCGTTACCCATCACATCAGTAGAACGAAAGAATTACATGATTATCTCAATCAACTCAGCAAAAGTATTAGATCACGTCCAACACCCACTCCTGATAAAAACTCTCAATAAAATAGGAATAGAAGAGAAATTTCTCAATATAATAAAAGGCATGTATACAAAACCAACAGCCAACATCATTATCAACAGAGAGAAGCTGAGAAAAGGAACAAGCCAAGAATGCCCTTTATCACCACTCCTATTTAACATTATGTTGGAAGTCCTAGCTAGAGCAATAAGTCAAGAAAAAGAAATGAAGGATGTCCAAATTGGAAAGGAAGAAGTAAAACTATATTTGCAGATGATATTATACTATACATAGAGAACCCCAAAGATTCCACCAAAAAAAAAACAAACTACCGGAACTAACAGATTCAGCAGAGTAGCAGGATACAAGATCAAAATACTAAAATCAGTTGGATTCCTATACACCAACAAAGAGAACTTTGAAAAGGAAATCAGGAAAACAATACCATTTATAATAGCCCCTAAAAAGATAAAATCCTTAGGAATAAATCTAACTAGGGATGTAAAATCTATGCAAAGAAAACTACAAAACACTATTGCAAGAAACCAAAAGAGATTTCCTTAAATGGAAAACCATATGATGCTCATGGATAGGAAGACTCAACATTGTGAAAATGTCAGTTCTACTCATAGTGAACTACAGAAATAATGCAATCCTGATCCAAATACCAACACCATTCTTTGAGACAGAAAAACTAATCACAAACTTTATATGTAAAGGAAAGTGGCCCGAAATAAGCAAAGCATTATTGAAGAAGAAGAACAAAGTAGGAGGCCTCACACTACCTGATCTCAGAAACTCATACAGCCACAGTAGTCAAAACAGCCTGGTACTGATACATTAACAGTCACATAGACCACTGGAACAGAATTGAGAAACCCAGATGTAAATCCATCCACCTATGGTCAGCTGATCTTTGACGAAGAACCAAAATCTACTAAATGAGGAAAAGACAGTCTTTTTTACAAATGGTTCTGGCAAAGCTGGATATCTATCTGTAATATGAAACCTAAAATGAAAAAGGCCAAGGAAGAATATGCAAGGATAAGGCTGGGGCTCTAATACATGGTATAATTATCATACAAACTGTCATTAACTCACAAACACCAGAAGATAAACTAGATAGATCACTGGGAAGTACTAAAAATTAAACACTTATGCTCATCAAAAGACTTCACCAAAAGATTAAAAAGAGAACCTTACAAACTGGGAAAATTTTTTTTGGTATAACATATTTCTCAAGGGTCTAATTTCTAATCTCTACCCATGGAGGCATGGCAAGGCCTGTGGGAAGCGGGTGAGGGTGGCATACAGGGCTAGGAGGGAAGGAGAAAGAAAAGGAAGGAAGAGAAAAAAATGTTGAATTGGCAGGGGCCAGCCAGTGGGACAGGGCAGGCATGGGGCCAGTGGGAAGGGAGGGAAGGTAGTGTAGGGAACTAGGTGGGAGAGAGAAAGAAAAGAAAGAAAAAAAAAAAATAGGCATGTGGTAGGAATGGGCAGGGCGGTCCAGGGGGCGCTCATATGGGGGGCTTCTTGCTGCAACTCACCAGAAGGGTGAGGAATGGAAAAGTGTGTTTTTCTGGTTACAGGGTGTTGTCTCCTATTGGAAGTTCCTTCAAGTTACCTTCCTATCCTTCCTGTCTGGCATCATAGCTGCCTCTGTTTTACAATAGCCATGCTATGCCATGTTAGTTGGCAGGGGATCTACACTCCGTATCTCTCCTTTTCTGTTTTCCTTTAGTTTTTCTTACATTTGGCGTATGATCTAGTTCTTTATCCCGTCATTTGATGCTCAGGGTTCCAGGATTGATGTTTGTATCTGTTTTACTTAGTTTTTCTTTTCTTTTTTATTGTGCTTTAGGTGAAGATTTACAGAGCCAATCAGTTCCTCATTAAACAATTAAAGCACATATTGTTTTGTCACATTGGTCGCCAACCCGCAACATATCAACACTCTCCACTTTTCGACCTTGGGTTCCCCTTTACCATTTGTCTAGTTTTCCTGACCCTTCCTGCCCTCTTGTCCTTGTCAGTGGGCTCGTGTTCCCATTTAGTCTCATATACATGGTTGAGCTACATGTATTATTGTTTGTTTTATAGGCCTGTCTAATTTTTGGCTGAAGGGTAAAGCTCAGGAGTGACTTGAGTACTGAGTTAAAAGAGTGTCGGGGGTCACACTCTTGGGGTTTCTCCAGTCTCTGGCAGATCAGTAAGTCTGCTCTTCTTTTGTGAGTTTGAATTTTGTTCTACATTTTTCTCCAGGTCTGTCCAGGACCCTCTATTGTGATCCCTGTCACAGCAGTGTTGGTAGCCAGCACCATTCTAATTGTGCTGGATTCAGTCTGATGGAAGCTGTGGTAGTTGTGGTCCATTAGTCCTTTGGAATAATCTTTCCCTTGTGTCTTTGGTTTTCTTCATTCTCTTTTATTCCAGACAGGGTGGGACCAGTAGTCGTATCTTAGATGTCCTCTCACAAGCTTTTAAGACCTCAGAGGCTACTCACCAAAGTAGGATGCAGAATATTTTTCTTATAAATTATGCCAATTAAGCTAGGTGTCTCACAAAACCATGGTCCCCAGCCCTCAGCACAGTAACTCAGTCCCTGTGGGAGTTTGGATGTGTCTAGAAAGCTTCTATGACTTTGCCTTAGTCAAGTTGTGCTGGTTTCCCCAGTATTGTGTACTGTCTTACTCTTCACCAAAGTTACCATTTATCTATTATCTAATTATCATTTTTCCCTTCCCTCTGCTCCCATTCCTCATAAACATCAAAGATTGTTTCTCTCTGTGTAAATCTTTTCATGAGTTTTTACAATAGAGGTCTCATACAGTATTTGTCCTTTTGTGATTGATTTATTTCACTTAGCATAATGCCCTCCAGATTCATCTATATTGTGAGATGTTTCATAGCTACATCATTGTTCATTCTCCTTGCGTATTATTCCGTTGTGTGTATGTACCATAGTCCATTCATCTGTTGGTGGGCACTTAGTTTGTTTCCATCTTTTTGCTATCGTGACTAATGCTGCAATGAACATGAGTGTGCATACGTCTATTCGTGTGATGGCCCTCCTTTCTCTAGAATATATTCCTAAGAGTGGGATTGCTGGGTCATATGATATTTCTATTTTTAGCTTTTTGTTTTATTGTTTTCCAAAATGGTTGTGTCATTTTGCATTCCCACCAGCAGTGCATCAGAGTTCCAATCTTCCCACAGCCTCTTCAACCTTTGCTATTTTCTTTTTTTTTTTTTGATTCATGCCAGTAAAGTCAGCGTGAGATGGTATCTCATTGTAGTTTTCATTTGGGTTTCTCTAATGGCTTTTTTTTTTTTTTTTTAATGGCTAGTGATTACAAGCATTTCCTCGTGTGTCTGTTAGCCACTTGAATATCTTCTTTGATGAAGTGTCCGTTCATATCCTTTGCCCGTTTTTTAATTGGATTTTTGTTGTTGTAGAGGCGTTGGATTTTCCTATATATTTTAGAGATTATAATAGTGGTCTCATAGAGTATTATGTTAGATATGTCATAGCCAAACTTTTTCTTCCAGTCTGTAAGTTCTCTTTTTACTCTTTTGGGGCAATATTTTGATGAGCCTAAGTGTTTAATTTTTAAGAATTTCCCAGTTATTTAGGTTATTTTCTGGTGTTTGTATATTGTTAGTTATGGATTATATCCTATATGTGCAGCATATTAAGGCCTCCATAGTTAATCCTATTTCTTCTTCCATGATCTTTATAGTTTCTGGTTTTATATTTAGGTCTTTGATCCATTTTGAATTAGCTTTTGTGTATAGTGTGAGGTATGGAACCTGTTTCATTTATTTACAGGTTGACATCCAGTTTTGCCAGTACCATTTTTTAAAAGGAATGTTTTTTTCCCCCATTTAATGGATTTTGAGACTATGTTGATGATCAGGTGATAATAGGTGAATGAGCTTATATCTGGGTTCTTGATTCTGTTCCGTCTGTCAAAGTGTCTGGTGTTGTACCAGTACCAAGCTGTTTCAACTATTATAGCTGCATAGTAGGTTCTGTGGTCAGGGAGTGGGAGGCCTCCTATTTTGTTCTTCAATAATGCTTTATTTATCTGGGGTCTCTTTCCTTTCCATATAAAGTTAATGATTTGTTTTTCTATCTCATTAAAGAATACTGTTGGTATTTCTATTGGGATTGCATTGTGTTTGTAGATTGCTTTGTAGAATTGACATTTTCACAATGTTGAATCTTCCTAAACATGAGCATGTTATGTTTTTGCATTTGTGTAGGTCTCTTGGTTTCTTGCAGTAGTGTTTTGCAGTTTTCTTTGAATAGGTTTTCTACGTCCCTGATTAGATTTATTTCTAAGTATTTTACTATTTTTTTTAGGGGCTGTTGTAAATGGTATTGCCTCCCTAATTTCCTTTTTGTAGTTGTCTTTATAGGTGTATAGGAATCCAACTGATTTTTGTATGTTTATTTGTGTCCTTCTACTCTGCTCAATCTTTCTATTACTTCCAGTAGTTTTCTTGTGAACTCTTTTGGGTTCTCTATTGTGATGGTTCAGATCATGTGTCAACTTGGCTAGGCCATTGAGTCTCAGTGTTTTGGCAGTTGTATAATGTTGTGATCACTTCCCTGTTGAAATGTGATACGTGATCACCCCCATGATATAACCTGCTGAGTGGTACCAGCGGGGGCAGGGCCTGCGGTGGCTCACTGCCCCCTCTGCCTTCATCTCTCTGCCCTCTGCCACCTACTTTTTTCTGTCTTGCTGAGGCTTTTGGCTTGATCTGGATTCAGCAGCCGCCTCTTACCGTCTGACCTCCTGTTCTTGGGACTCGAGCTAGCGACTTACCTGTCAGTCTTGGGATTCATCAATCTTGACAGCCTGTGACCAAGAGTTCTGCTCCTTGACCTTCTGATCTTGGGTTCACCAGGCCCTGCAGCTACATGAATCAGGAGAAATCTTGCGGTCTTGACTGCTGATCTTGGGGTTCCTCAGCCTTCACAGTCTGTGAGTGGAGCCCTGCTCCCTGAGTTGCTGATCTTGGGTTCTCCAGTTTCTTTGGTTGCGTGAGTTGGGAGGGGCCTCTAGTCTGAGTCACAGACTTGGGATGTTCCAGCCTCTACAATTTTGTAAGCTGTTTCCTTAATATAAATCTCTCTCTCACTCTCTCTGTATATATTTATACACTTTATTGGTTTTGCTTCTCTAGAGAACCCAACCTAAGACATCTATGCATCCACAAATAGGGTTAGTTTTACATAATAGTTCTTACTGCCTTGTCCAGATGGGCAGGGCCAGTCACTCCAATATGGTGCAGCAAGGTAGGTCCAGCATGGTGGGAGGGTGGGCAATTGGTTATTTGCAGCAGGAACTGGGGCTTTTGGGTCAGGGCTCGGTCTGGGAGTCTGGTGGTCTGTGTAAGTGTCACTAGGGGGCACAGTGCTCAGGGCTTGGTGCAGAGAGACAGGAGGGAAGGGAGAAGAGGTAATGGGCAGAATGGGTGCTCTCTCTCCTGTCAGGAGCTGCTTGAAGTTGCCTTCCCTGCCCGGGGTCCTTGGTGGCTGTGGTGCAAGATAGCAAGACCATTCGCATTCGCTTACTGGGGACCCCATTTGTATTTCTCCTTGTTCTCTGTTCTCTGTCAGTTTCTTCTTCCATCTGGTGCTTGATCTAGTTCTTTATCTCTTCATTTGATGCTTACAGTTCCAGCATTGACTTTTGTATATGCTTTATGTAATTTTTGCTACAGAGGAACGGCACGGTGTTTCTGTCTATAGCACCATATTGGCTGCTCCCTGCTTTATTTTCTTTTTCAGGTCTTTACTGCAGAGGGATGGCATGGTGTGTCTGTCCAAAGTTCCATGTTGGCTATGCTCCCCTCATATCACTGCCAGCCTGGTCAAGGGGTGAGGGCATGGGCTGGAGCTGCCCCAAATTGGCATCTGCTACCTTGGTCCTTGGATCACGGCTGTTGTTGCTTCTCTTGCTTGCTTTTTCTGTCCAGCTGAAGGCTGTGAGCAGCAGGGCGTATTCCATTCCTTGGCCCTAGGAAAGCTGCAAACCACATGCCATGTCTTAATTTCAGTTTTTAATTCAAATGATCAGCTTTATTTTTAAATATATTTTCCTTTATTTTAGAACTCTGTGATTTTAAATAAGTTCTACATAATGTAAAAAACTAAACATTTCTACTAAAACCAAAACTTAAGGTAATATAGTCTTAAATTATTGTAATAAGACAATGTTGTCAAAGGCTGGAATGCTTTAGTCAAGGAAGGTCAAACTGTTTAATTGAGATGTCAAGTTCGAGATAGATACACATGAAGTGGTCAGATCAAACAGTGAGACAGTACCTGCCAGGTCATTTGGACCAGGATCAACTCCTGAGGGGATAACAGATGTTGTAGCCAGATTAGCCACCCAGGTAATTTGTCCTTCTTGCCTTATCTATTTTTCAAAATTCAAGTCATTTCCAATCTCAGCTATAGTTTTAGTATCTTTGTGAATCCTTGCTTGAATATCCCAGCAGATAGGCGTTACTTTCTCCTTCATAATCTCCTACTACCTTGCCACTATCATCAGATTTCATTAAGCCTTATAATCACGTATCACAATTTTTAATGCCAGAATGTGAACCTCTAGGATCCTGGAATTATGTTTTATTTATTTTGTATCAACATAAATTAGCATAGTGTCTAATTCGTCATAACTACTAACTCATGGCCTAGCCAAGTTTACGCATGATCTGAACCATCACAATAGAGAACTCAAAAGACTGCACAAGAAAACTACTGGAAGTAATAGAAAGATTGAGCAGAGTAGAAGGACACAAATAAACATAAAAAAATCAGTTGGATTCCTATATACCTACAAAGACAACTACAAAAAGGAAATTAGGGAAGCAATACCATTTACAATAGCCTCTAAAAAACTATAGACTTTGGTTGACTTGAATAAAACTTTAATTTTGAACAGTTTAAGTATATATTTTATGTTTTAGCTGTATAAATATATTCGTGTATGGAAGGCAGTCAATTTTGGGGATATTTCGTGTCTCTACAAGGCAATCTGTCCTTTGTTCTATTCTCTCATTCACCATTGTTCTTAGTGCCCTCTTTAGAGTCCCCACATTTATTAATGCTTTTCTTTATGTTCTTATTCCTCTCTAACAATCTTTTTAAATTTCCCAAAAAATCTCTCTTTCCTGTGCCTTTGTCTAAAGTTCCTCTTATATAGCACATTGATCAGAAGAGAAAGTATAATAGTCTCCTAGAGACATAAGAGCACATAGCTCTAGTTATTATCTAGCACTTTAATTATTAATTATATTTTTTAAAAAATCTATTACAAAACTTAAAATTTTTTAGGTGTTTAATACACAAAAGCTTACTTTTAACAATGTTTTAAATGTGTAATGAAACACCTTATTCCTCCTTAATAAAAATCATCAGACTTACACTGTCATTTTTGATATATTGGCCACTTGCTGGAATAAGGAATCAAATCTCTTCCCAATCATTATCACGTTCTCATTCCTCTTCTCGTCATAATGTCTTTATATGATCCCAGAATGCAATTCTACAAAAAGAGGTGAGGCTCAGTGTTGCACACAAAAATCTGAATTTTTGATCCCAGATGAGCCCCCAGGAAACCCTGGTGGCATAGTGGTTGATAGCTACTGTTTCTAACCAAAAAGTTCGGCAGTTCGAATCCACCAGGCACTCCTTGGAAACCCTATGGGGCAGTTCTACTCTGTCCTATAGGGTCGCTATGAGTCAAAATTGACTCTACAGCAATGGGTTTTAATGGGATAGAGGGCTAGTTCTGTTTCTCAAGGGGTAGACTTACATTGACCAAGCACACAAAGACTGATAGTTTAAACCATATTTAAAATACATTAATTTACAATGAAAAATTAACTTTCATGTGGAGAGGAATATTTACACCCAGAGGATAAGTATATTTAAATCCCTAAAACACAACTATAATATGGAATAAGAAATATATAGAATTGCAACATATTCTAACTCAGTATACCCTCCCTTGCTTTCTACTTAAGTGGAGATTGCCAGTATGAGCCTACCCGCCAACAATAGCCAACAGGAACAAGATTCTGTTGTTAACCCATCTTCCTCCCCTGTTTTGGACTTTTAGTTTTTAGTTTGTTAGTGTATTTTAGTGCATCAGTGTGTTATTTTTTTAGTGGGCTAGAACCTTCTTCAATCAGATCATTTCTTAAAATGGCATTTAGCATAGACTTCTCTGTTAATTTTCTAGTTCAACTTTCAGAACATGTGTTTGTATGTTTTATTATAATATTACTTTTGAGAAGGGTAACGTATAATTTTGTCCCTTCTTACCACATATAATTTTTAAAATTTAATTTAAAGTGCATATATTTTAAATTGGAAACACTGGTCGCATAGTGGTTAAGAGCTATGACTGCTAATCAAAAGGTTGACTGTTCGAATCCACCAGGCCCTTCATGGAAACCCTATGGGACAGTTCTACTTTGTCCTTTAGGGTCTCTATGAGTCAGAATCAACTCTACGGCAATGTGTTTGGTTTTTGTGTCTTAAATTATAGATAATTGTGAAAAGGAAGGGAAGACAGAAAACATCACATATTTGTTGCTTGCTACACGTGTTTTACAAATATCTCATAAATCTTCACAATAACTTTTTACCTACATTTATTATCTTACTTTTATAAAAGAAATAAGGCTCAGACAGGGCATATAGAGCCAGTCTCTAACTCCAAAGTATCCTTTTCGTATATACTGCATCCCATAAGCAGACAACCTTGTTGTGTGAGCAATTCATTATGGAAACTAAAAGAAATAAAGAAAAAAAAACCTACTAAACCCAGAAAAAAGTTAATGTGCATTTAATGATACTCATAATTGTTACTGTTTTGCCTGGTAATTAAGCCACAAACACTAACAGTTCAGCAATTAGCTGTAATTAATATTACAAAGTCAAAATATTTCTGAATCAGAACAAAATAAAAACTTACAACAGAAAGCTGTTCTAATGTCCTACTTCAGCAACCTGAATCCCCCTGATCCCCTACTGAAAACTTCCTTCTAATAGTAACACTATGAAAACAGAAGGGCTCAATAGGTGGCAGGTAAGTGAACTGCAGAGCCTTTATCTTAAAGTCCACTGCTACCGAAAATAGCTCCTCAGCATTGCCAAAGACCTAAAAGTGACTGATGCACATATACAAATGGGAAAAGAAAATATCATTTCAATTGCAAAAGGTAACTATAGATTAGTTAGAATTTGAATTTATTGGGTTGTTATTTTTGGGTTGTTATAAACAGTATTAAAGATTCTGAGAAAAGAAAAAAAAATCAGGCTCTTTTTGACAGATTAAATTGAACACAGTAAAAGACAAAGAAAAAGCATAGGACTTTTTCCCAGTCTCTGTTTAGTCAACTCAGACTCCTGGTGACTCCACGTGTGTCAGAGTAGAACTGTACTCCATACTGTTTTCAATGGCTGGTTTTTCAGAAGTAGATCGCCAAGCCTTTGTTCCCAGGCACCTCTGGGTGGACTCAAACAGTCAACTTTTTGGTTTGCAGCTGAGAGTGTTAACAGTTTCCACCATCCATAGAGCATATTAAAGTAATTTCAATGGAATTTGCACAGGAGATTGGTGAGAAGTAAGAATAGAAATATAGATTCTGATCAGACCAAGTCAGGTTTTGAAATATGTAAATCGTTTGCATAATATTTTCCCAAGCCTTTGTGGTAGGGAAAATTCTAAGATGACCCCCAATTCTAAGTGGTGTACACACCACTTCTCCCAGTTATTGAGTCAAATACTAAACTAGATGCTGCTGGGAAGGGATTTTTGTAGATAAAATTAATGTCTCAAAACAGTTGGGTAAGTTAGGGATCCAATACTGGATGGGCTTGAGGTAATCAGATGAGGCCTTAACAGGGTTTTAGATCTTCCTGAAGTCACAGATTCAGAGTTGGAAAGGGTTTAACAAAAAGCAGAGCCTTTGTTGCAGCTGGCTTTGATGATAGACGGAGCCACGTGGCAAGAAATGTGACAATTCAGGACCTAAGAATGGCCTCTGGCTGAAAGCCAGCAAAAAAACAGGCACCTCCATGCTATAACTGCAAGGAAATGAAGTCCATCACAACCATGTGAGCTCTGGAGGGCACTCCGAGTTCCAGATGAAAATGCAACCAGTGACCCCTTAATTCCAGCCTTATAAGACCTTAAACAGAAAACCTACCATCCTTGACTCCAACTTTCCATCTTACTTTTTGTAATTTAGTGTGTGTGTTTATGTAAGTTCTAAGTGATTCATTTGCAATTAAGTACATCATTTCTTAAGAAAGAATTGTACGCAGGTGTATCTATCTATATCTATATAATTAATTTTGAAATTAAAAGCCCTCGTAAGAAATAAGCTACTCACTACTAGGGACTTTGAAACTTGGCTGTCTTAGCAAGGAACGGTCTAGGCTAATTGCAAGGAAAGGTGCTAATAGTCTGATAAAGTATTGTCAAAATCAAACAGTTTGAATGGTAGTAACATCATAGATATACGCTGCTCATCATCTCTTCTAATACTCCACTTTAGAATAAAACAAATGCCAACATTTCTTTTCCTTACAGGCTCATCTGCTTTATTAATTTGTTATGTTAAAATGAACATTAGCAAGACGACATACAAAAGATAAAAAAATAAAGCAAATCCTGTTGGTATAGGGTTAGATTCAAAAGAATTTTTAGACGTCGTTTGAAAATTTTTTTCTCTCTAATGATAAAGGAAGAAATCATCAATTTTACAGTTAAAATTTACATGAAAAGGAAGGATATTTGCTACATGTTCAGTCACAGACATGAAAATGCAGCCTCAATTAAAAGAACTAAAAAGATGGTTGGAAAGAGATAAGGACAGATGATAGATAGACAAATGGATGGATAGATTGGAAGATATGCATATATAGATCTTTACAGATATATATTTAAATATATATTGAGAACATGAAACAAAGAGTAGCTGAATTTAATAAATAAGTTAATTTAAATATGTAAATAATACAAAAAAATTTAATAGACTTACTGCTCTTCCTCTACCTCCCCTTTCATTTCATTAAAATAAAAATGATAACAATAATAAACATATAAATATTTAACCTGCCAACAGAATATTCTGTTGTGTGCCGTGGAGTCAGTTCCAACTCATAGCAGCCACATGTGGCACAGTAGAACTCCTTCATAGTGTGTTCTAGACTATAACTTTTAAGGGAACAGATTAGCTGGCCTTTTCTTCTGTAAACGGCTGGTGGGTTTGAATCGCCGACCTTTTGGTTAGTAGCTGAGAGCTTAATCACTGAACCACTAGGATCCTTAAGAGAGTACAACCAGTTGCCATCGAGTTGATTCCCACTCATAGTGACCCTATGGGACAGAGGAGAACAGTCCTATAGGGCTTCAAAAGAGCTGCTGGTAGATTCAAACTGCCAGCCTTTTGGTTAGCAGCCAAGCTTTTAACCACTATACCACCAGGGCTCCTAAGAGAATATAAAAAAAAAAAACAGGGAGAGATATTTAAAATGTAGTATTTATTAATTCATAAACCTCACTATAAGTTTTCTAGTGTTATTTTTTACTTCATATTCTTTAAGAGTGATTATGTAGAAAAAAATTGCAATGCCATTTGTGAAACATTTGGACATCCAATATTTTCTATCATAATGATAATTTTTCTTTGGAGATCAGAGTTTGATTCTTAAAATAAAGAAATTCTAATTTACTTCACTTTATATTTTCATCTGTTTCCAATCAACATAATTTTGGAGATAAAAAGTGAGCTCATAATAACCCGAAAACCAAACCAAACCTGTTGTCATCAAATCAAATCTGACTCATAGCAATCAAAAAAAAAAAAAAAAAAAAATACCTCATCTTCAGGAATTCTACTCCGTACCACCAAAAAAAAAAAACCTCAAAACCCTCCAAAATGGTTTGGGACTCCTCAGATGAACAGCACAGGCATATTCATGAAGCAGTTCTTCAGGCTATCATGTTACAACTGCCATTTCCTTCCTGCCACGCTCTGGCTTACTGAGAGCATGTCTAGTGTGAGTGTGGATGCCAGGCCAGTGTCATGGGCATGCTATTAGTGCAGGCACACAGGTCCCTAAGCTCAGAAAAGACTCCAATGCTTGGGCTTTAACGCTATGAGATCACTGTCTTGAAATTCTTAATCATTTTATTTTGAATATGTGTTTGTAAGTCTAGTGGGACAATGAAGCATGTGTGGGAGCTTGGTGCTTTTGATCACACATGACCCAGATGTCCGTAGCATGATTCTTTGCTCCTAGCTACAGGAAGTCATGTGTGTGCTCTGCATATAGATTTTTAAGATGAGACTCGAGGAACCTACAAGGCTCTTCACTCACCCAGCAAGTATTTTTTGCCAGAGAGAATGTGACCTTAAATAGCAAATTAAAAAAGAAAAACAAAAAAAATGACAGCCAAAAGAGCAAGAATACCAAAAACAGAAAAAAGGCTTCTGAACAAGTGATTCCAATTTTTCATTTTGCACCGGACCGTAAAAATTAGGTAGCCAACCCTGTGTATATGCCTAGCAAAATGTTAGCTGTCCTATTGATGCCTCCAAATATTCTGCTACTCCCGGTCATAGATGTCCACCAGGAGGCTGCTGATACCTAGACCAGAAGGATTCTTGTGGACTGCCAACTAGGCTGTCTCATAATACTGCCAAACCATCCCCCACAAAGGTCAGAGCTGCTGCACTGCTTTCAAGATGTTAGTGACTCATTTATTTCAGATTTTACTTGCTGTTTTGTTACGTCTCCTATGCTAAAACTTGGGGGTGAGTCTATGAAAGTAGAGCCAGAGCCTAAACTGAGAGATTAAATCTTCTTTAGCCATTTCTACTGATTGTTTTTCATGTTTTTGAATAAAATCTTGGCATCTGGATTCTCTTCTCTTTCAAACTGAGTCTTTCCCTGGAGATTACTCTTTATGTAAATATTAACCTAGTATGGTGGTTTCCCTATTACTTCTTCTATGCCATGTCTTGACTGATTGCTAGTGTAATTATGACTTAAAATTATACTGCAATTTAGCTTTACCTACAAGAATTACCCAACAGAACCTCTTAGGACATGATTCATCCAAGTATGCATTACTGTTACCAAAAGTAGGGAGACTTTACGTCTTCAAATCCTAAAATAATCATAGGAGTCAAAACATCAATTTTTTTATGTGAGAAAACTTTGACTCAAAAGGTTAAATGAAACGTTTAGTTAGGATCTGACCAACTACTAGCAATTTTCTTTATACACAATGAACCTTTTAAGGAAATGATACTGCAAAACACAGGAAGTGCGTGTTCTATAAATATTGTAGGAAGAAAAACTTAATATAGAAACAAACAAAAATATTTCCTATCCATGGAAAGTGTCAAGAATTAGAATAAATGAGTTCTGCTTTAATGTTGATAAAAGTATACCCTCATGAGAAAGGCTCTGAGATATTTTCCAAAGAACTTCTGATACAAACATCAATCAGTATACCAGGGAAAATATAGCCTACCAATATCCGAACACTGAATCACACCTTGTCTGTTTATTCTTATTGCCTCCAAATTCAAGGTTAGTTATAGGCTTAGTTTTCACATTGTAGACTACCTTAAACTTTGGAATTTCTCCTTTCTTTAATCCTTAGGCTCCCTTTAAAATAATTACTGCTTCACATCAGGATGTCTTCCTATATTTTAAATCTCCTATAGTTTGGATTTTCTCTGCTTCCAAATTTTATATTAATTTTCTTAATTATGTTGAAATAAAAATAGCATAAAATTTGCCAATTCTACCATTTTAGCATGTGTGATTCAATGACCGTAATTACATTCACAATGTCTTGCAACCAATGACACTATCTACTTTGAGGACTTAGCTCTTCCCCAGTTGTATTTTGAGTGTCTTCCAACCTGAGGGGCTCATCTTCCGGCACTATATCGGGCAATGTCTTCTCCAGCCACCCTTCGAAATGTTCCTTTCGGCATTTTTACTTCATAATTTCTTCCTTTTGCTTTAGCTACGCTATGTTCAAGAGCAACTTTCAGAGCCTCTTCTAACATCCATTTTGGTCTTTTTTTGTCTTTCCTGTCTTTTTAATGACCTCTTGCTTTCTTGCAGGTATGATGTCCTTGATGTCATTCAATAACTCATCTGGTCTTTTGTCATTAATGTTCAATGTATCAAATCTATTCTTAAGACAGTCTCTAAATTCAGGTATGATATACTCTAGGTCGTACTTTGGCTCTCATGGACTTACAGGGTACTCTAATTTTTTGTCTGAAGCATTTTAAAAATTATATCATGCCTATGGATTTTCATCTAATCATATTAATATAGAAAATTGAGATTTTATTACTCCAAGGAAGATTTTGAATAATTTAGGGGAAAGTAGTACATTTCATCCTAAAACATAAATTCTTCTTAATCAATCCATCCTCCACACTGCAGCCAAAATGATGACACATAAACTAAATTCCTTCATCTTACTTAAAATTCTTACGATAATCTGGAAACTTACGGCTTACAGCAGTGTTTATCACCCATGGCTTAACATTTGAATAACTTGGAAAGATTTTTAGGACATAATGTCTGATTTCTCACTCACAGAGCTTTTGATATACTGGGTCTAGTTGGGCCTGGGAATCAAAATTTAAAAAGTGTCAAAAGTGATCAAAAACAAGCTTGAAAACCCTTGACCTAGAGATTAATTCAATTTGCCTAAGATGTGACCTGGATGTTAATATTTTTAAAGCACCCCATGTGATTACAACATAGCCAGGATTCAGAAGCCTTGGTTTATGGGACAAAGCAAAGTATAAATTCTTTAGCACAGCATACAATACGTATTATCTGTCTCCTCATGTCGTTCAAACTACCTTCCTAAACAAGGCTCTTCCTTCCCCTACAGTCCAGTTACTCTGCATCGGTTAGAATTTTGTTCCACTTCATATACCATGTAGTATATAATCAGTGACTTAGACAAAATAGAAATGTAAGTCTTTCTCCTATTTAAAAAAAGAAAAAAAAATCTCTTAAAGTATACATTGATGGCCCTAAGGTGTTATCAGAGTCCCACACAACCCTTCATTTTATACCTCATTGGCTAGAACTTAATCACATAGACAAACCAGACCACAAGGGAGGCTGGCCACATTTTCCTTACAAAAAAAGTTAATGTTCTAAATTAAATGGGAAATAAAGAATTGATATTAGGGCATATAATCCTATATGGCAAACTACAGGAAATTTCCCCCCAAGCAACTTATGCTGCTTCTGTCCCCACATGCCACTATGGAACTGCCAAGTAACTACTTGTCATTTGAGTCTTATTAGCTGTGAGACCGATTGCCTCCCTCACCTCAGGTGAAATTAAATACTCCCCCACCACCTCTTTATACAGACTGATATTCTACCACGTAACAAATTTTATTGCACTTGCTTACTTATAGAATTTTCTCTCCTTGCATTACTATTACCTTTTAGAAGACAAAGATAGCTTTATGATATGAATATTTCTAGTATCTAAAGGGGCTACAGAGAAGAATGGTTAAGAGCAGGAACCCCAGAACTACACTACTGTCATTGTTAGTTGCCCTCAAGTCAGCTCTGACTCATGGTGACCTTATGTATAAAAGAACAAATTTTGCTACTTTGGGTCAAATCCTGGGTCTACAAATTGTTTTCTGTATGTTGAATTCAGGGAGGTTATTTGATCTTTCTGTGTCTCAGTTTCCCCATCTGTGAAATGGGAAAATAAAAATAGGGCCTATTTGATAAAGTTCTTTTGAAGGGTGAAATAAAGTCATAAGCATAAAGGCCTTAGAATAGTCCCTGGCACCTTGAGTGCTACAGAAGTAATAACTGTGATTGTTAACACATTACCTAGTACAAATAGGCCACATTTACTGAATGAACAAATCATCCACATATATAGATTCATCGGTTTTAAATTACGAATAAGTTTATATAAGGGAAGCACAGAAGCATGAAATATTACCTTTACAAAACACAAGCAGAGAATACAGTTAGAACAACAAGACAAATATCTAATAAAATACGAGCCCTAAACTCCATGGTAAAAACTCCATGGTACACATTATAAATTCATCCAGAGGAATGAAAGTGCATTGACGGAGAGAGTAATAAAGGGAGGTATCAGAAAGGAGGTGTCGTTGAGCCGGACCTAGAAGGATGCACAGATGTCAGAGAAAAAGTGGTAAGGCTGTTCTGGAAATGGCACTTACGCTTGTTCTTGAGACAGTGAAAGTTGCCTGACTGGGACAGCACTTTCATTCTGAAACTTAGATTCAGGAAAAATGGATTTGACAAGCATTTATTAAATCTGTACAATGTACCAGGCACTGTGCTATGTGTGTTCTTGCTATCTCGAAGGAGAAAACTGGATAGGCAGAGTGAGGCTATACAAAAAAAGGATTTCTAAAGAGAATCAGAAGACTTTAAATTTGATTCAGGGAGAGAATAACATGATAGACCTACTGTATAAAGGGATTACAATAAGATGATATACAGAAGCATTTCATAAAAGGATGATCTACACTGAAGAAGCATAGCTAGGACGGAATATGTTTAATAAAATGCATTAGATCAGATAGAACACTAGGTGTATTTGTGGCAGAGCATTACCTCATCCATGTAGACAAGTCCTTGAAATAAAGCACATTATGGAATTTTTGAGAAAAAAATATCTACTTTAACAACAGATTTGCACTAATAATTTTAACTGACATTTGGTTATTTTAGTAATTTTAGATTATGAAGCTGTAAAAAATTCTCTTTCCGTATGTTGCTGAGTCTCTGAAGATTTACTTACACTGATTAGCTAGTTTGAAGTGAATAAATATGTGGAAGGGGTTTCTAGTTGAGCTTCCTCAGTGTCAATTTTTATTTGTTTTTTTTAAATTTAAACTCATGCTCAATATTTATGTTTGTTTTGTTTCCTCTCTTTCTGTGGAAACATATTCTTTTCTGGGGGCATTTTCTTTGCAATTTGCTATTTGCCCAAAGTCTCTGCGTTCATTGGGGAGGTTTCAGCAACAAGTAAGAGAATATGTATCTTAGTCTAGGTTCTCTAGAGAAGCAAAACCAGTAAAGCATATAAATACATAGAGAGAGATTTATATCGAGGAAATGTCTCACACAGTTGTATGGACTGGAACATTCCAAGTCCGTGGGTCAGGCTTCTCCTGACGCACATAGCCATAGGGGTTGGTGAAGCCAAGACTGGCAGTTCAGAGACCAAGATTCTTGTTCATAGGCTGTGAAGATCGATGAATCTCAAAGATCAGCAGGCAAGACCAGAGGTAACCTGCTAGCTCAAGTCCCAAGAAATGGAGACCAGCTGAACAGGAGCTAGCTGCAGGATCCACAAAGAGCAAAAGCCCACAAGCCTTGCCAGAATATCCACTTACATTCAATGCAGGCTACAGGCCCAGTGAAACTCCCTTTCAACTAATTGGCTACTCACAGCAGATCCCATCATGGAAGTGATTACATAATACTAAATTTCATCATGGAAATGATCACACCGTCATACGACTATCAAATCAATCACCAAGGATCATGGCCCAGCCAAGCTGACACACAACCTCAATCATAATACCTAAACAAAAATAACTAAAACCAGGAGGAATTTTAGAATTGCAAATGTTGAAACATTTTGGAAACATGTTGATTTGCAATTTAAGTGTTCCCTATAGATTGCAGAATGGCTGCTACACCTTCAGGCATTACACAGAAATATGGCATCTGGCTAGGGAAGGTCTTGCCTCTCATAGGTATTTTAATTTGAAAATAGAATCATTTCCTAAAAGGCCCTCATCAGAGTTGCCAAGCCCATTGGCCAGGATAGGACCCTATGCCACATGTCTTTGCCCGAACTCCAAAGAAGACTGGTAAAGTGACTATCTGGCATCTTCACTCTCTATAGTGGTAGATAGTCCTAGAAAGCAAATACAGTAAGATAATTAAAATAAAATAATTAATTATGAAAAAAATAAAGGGGAGGCAAGGTTGGAAATGGTGATTGTGTAAGATTGGCAGTCTTTCCACATATTTCTTACCTGTACCATTTTTCACAAAGCATTTGTGATTTACTAATTGCTCCATAGGTTAAGTTTTCAAATTACTCATACTATATCAAAATATGAGAAGCCCTGGTGGTGCAGTAGTTAAGCATTTGGCTACTAACTGAAAGGTTGGTGGTTCAAACCCACCAGCCGATCCACAGGAGAACGATATGGCAGTCTGAGTCCGTAAAGATTTATGATCTTAGAAACTCTATGAGCCAGTTTCACTCTGCCCTACAGGGTCTCTGTGAGTTGGAATCAACTTGATAGCAGCGGGTTCATACCAAAATATTGGAGCCCCTGAATGGTGCAAGCACTTAAGCACTTGACTACTAGCCCAAAGGTTAGTGGTTTGAACCCATCCAGAAGAGACAGATGATCCAGAACCTTTCACAAATGGAGTTATTACTGCAACTGACAAAATGCCAATGTCATCCAACTCTTCATAACCGAAGTAAATTTTTGATGATTTGTATATTTCTATGTATGTACGCATTAAAATATATCTGTAAATTTATATGTAATGCTTCCAACCCCCAAAGACAAATAAAGATCTGATTTATAAAGACACTGATAATAAAAGGCAGTAATAATGAAAACCAAATAGATGATGATGATGATAGATAGATAGATGATAGATAGATAGATGATAGATAGATAGATGATAGATAGATAGGTAGGTAGATAGATAGATAGATAGATAGATAGATAGATAGATAGATAGATAGATAGATAGATAGATAGATGATAGATAGATAGATGATAGATAGATAGATGATAGATAGATAGATGATAGATGATAGATAGATAGATAGATAGATGATAGATGATAGATAGATAGATAGATAGATAGATAGATAGATAGATAGATAGATAGATAGATAGATAGATAGATAGATAGATAGATTAGATAGATAGATAGATAGATAGATAGATAGATAGATAGATAGATAGATAGATAGATAGATAGATAGATAGATAGATAGATAGATAGATAGATAGATAGATAGATAGATAGATAGATAGATAGATAGATAGATAGATAGATAGATAGATAGATAGATAGATAGATAGATAGATAGATAGATAGATAGATAGATAGATAGATAGATAGATAGATAGATAGATAGATAGGTAGGTAGGTAGGTAGGTAGGTAGGTAGGTAGGTAGGTAGGTAGGTAGGTAGATAGATAGATGGATAGATAGCCTCATCATAAACTGGAGACTACCTGTATTTAAAGTCACCGCTACATAAGGTAGTATAGCCAGTAAAACAAAAGAAAATGTAAGTTTCGGTCTGCACTCTTAAATTTGGCCTGAGCAAATAAACTCTCTTTTTGGGTAATTTTGCTTGCCATGCTCAGACACTTTCTCACTATTTCAAAGTTTCATCCATGCCTCATCATTTCTAAGAATTGCTCAGCTTGTATTGTAGAAATAATGGCAAAGATGGATTTAGCAGAAAGAAAATAAAGCTTATGCTTCTGAGTTCCTCATCTGAGTGGACCCTTACCGGGGATTTATAATTTTTTCTTTTCTTAAAGAGAGCCTCTAAAATTATATGTGTCAGGCCCCACAACACCTGAACATTCCCTACAGGTATGTATTACATGACCTCGTTTAGCAAAAACCAGAAAGGATTCTAGACTTACGTGATATCCTCTGGAAACTCACTTGTCTCTACTGAGACATGGCTGAGCCTGGCCTGCAACCTAGACTGGTCATTTAAAAATATATATATTTTGTTAATTATATATGGAACAAAACTTTAGCCATTTCAATATTTTTCAAAAAAAATTCAGTGACATTAATTATGTTCATCATGTTATATAGCCACCACCACTCCCCGTTTCCAAACTTTTCTATCACTCTTACCAGGAAAGGATCCCTGGTGGTGCAGTGGTTAAGAGCTATGGCAAGCAACGGCTGCTAACAAAAGGCTGGCAGTTTGAATCCACCAGCCGCTCCTTGGAAATCCTATGGGGCAGTTCCACTCTGTCTTCTAGGGTCTATATGAGTTGGAATTGACTCCAGGGCAATTGAATTTTTTTTTCTTTAACAGAATAGGTCACTATCATCACGATTTTAGTGAGAGGGAAGAAATGTTAGAACTACATCTGAGCCATTTATGTTGGTTCTCAGAGTAACTGCACATGATGGTCTATTTGCTTTAAAATCAGATCTCTACCAGTTTACTGGCCTCTCAACTATTCCACCTCCCCTCACTGCATCAGGTAGATAAATTCATATGCTACAAACAGGTCTTGGGGAAACAAGGATCTTGCTTCAGCATCAGCTTCAATCCTCAGTGGTGTTATATTACAATAATTCATGCAATTTTGGAAGTGACTAGGTGCAGAATTCACCTGGAGGCTTTCAGCTTCCCCTTGGCATGGTCAAGGAAGTTTACCACAACCTCTGTTCCAGAATGTAAAACTGATATTCAATTGGGCGAAGAGAATGGGACCACCACCCAAAGGTAAGGGGTCAAAGATGTCTTGCTGTGGGCCAGGATACGGGGCCACCCAAGGCTAGGGCGTGTGGTTGCCATCCCAGTGGGCATGGAAGGCAGGGCTTACAACTGGGCCCAGGATTCTCTGCCTAGGATCTGGATGACATGGCCAATGCCCAGAATTTGGAAGGTGGGGCCATTGCCCAAATTGTCCCAGAGAACAGAGGATTATTTTCAGGCCTTAGGAATTAATTAGATTTTTTTTACCAGTTTTGGACTTGTTTGGTGCCTGTGAACCCTTCTTTCCCTACAAGGCTTCCCTTAAAATACAGATATCTATCTTGTGTCTGTTCCACCATTGTACTTTGAAAGTAGGTAACTTGTATCCTAGGTTTCACGGGTCCTTAGATGGAAAGGAATTTTGCCTCAGGATGAAATACACCTGGGGTCTCACCCATACTAGATTAAGATGATTCAAAAGATGAGATTTTGAACTTAAACTTGATGTTAGAATGTTTTAAGACTTTTGGAAATAATGTAGCAGGGTAAACATGTTTTGTATGTGGGAAGGACATGAATGGGAGGCAATTGGTGAAAAGTTATGAGTTGAATTATATCCCCCCAAAAAGATATGTGGAATTCCTGCCCCTATACCTGTGAATGTGATCCTGTTCAGAAACAGGGTTTTTATTTTGTTATTTTAATGAGGTCACACTAGTGTAGGGTGATTCCTAAATCTAATTACATCTGAATTATAGAAAAGGCAGAATAGACACACACAGGAAAATGGAAGACAGAAGACAGGTGCATTAACAAGCCCAGGGATGCTGAGGATAACTGGCAGCCAATAGAACCTGAAATAGACAAGAAAAGACCTCTCCCTTGAGCCAAACCCTGAATTTGAACTTCTAAGCTCCTAAACTGTAAGAAGATAAATTTCTGTTCTTTAAAACCACCCACTTGTGATATTTCTGGTACAGTAGCACTAGGTAACTAAGACAATTTATGAAGTGCTTTAGACAATGATTGGGACATAATAAATATTTAGTAATTATTAAAATACCAAGTGTTCCTATTAGGTGGAGAAGCCTGAGTAGTGCAAGCAGTTTGCAATCTGCTGTCAGCCTAAAAGTTGGCAGTTCAATTGCAACTGGCAGCTCCATGGAACCAAACTGCTTACATAAAGATTACAGCCAAAAAAAAAAAAGCCCTGTGGAGCAGTTCTAGCCTGTAACACATAGGATAGCCAGGGTTCGGGGGAAGGTTGACTTGCTGACAGCCAACAATAACAATAAACAACATTACTAGTTGTATCTCTGAAAAACCCTAAACTTTATTATCCCATGTACTTTTGTTGTTATTGTTAGGTGCCATCGACTGGGTTCCAACTCATAAAGACCCTGAGCACACAGAACAAAACGCTGCCTGGTCTAGTGCCATCCCAACAACCATTGCTATGTTTGAGCTCATTGTTGCAGCCATTATGTCAATTCATCTCCTCGAAGGTCTTTCTCTTTTTAGCTTAGCCCTCTACCTTACCAAGCATGATGCCTTTCTCCAGGGACTGGTACCTCCTGATAACATGTCCAAAGTACTTGAGATAAAGTCTCACCATCCTTACTTCCAAGGAGCACACTGCTTGTACTTCTTTCAAGACAGATTTGTTCCTTCTTCTGGCAGTACAAGGTATATTCGATATCCTTCCCCAACACCATAATTCAAAGGCATCAATTCTTCTTTGGTCTTCTTATTCATTGTCTGGCTTTCACTTGAGTATGAGACGATTGAAAATATCATGCCTTGGGCCAGGCACACCTTAGTCCTCAAAGTGACATCTTGGCTTTACAACACTTTAAAGAAGTCTTTTGCAGCAGACTTACTTAATGCAATGTATTGTTTGATTTCTTGACTGCTGCTTCCATGGGCGTTGATTGTGGATCCAAGTAAAATGAAACCTTTGACAGCTTCAATCTTTTCTCTCTTTATCATGATGTTGCTTATTGGTCCAGTTGTGAGAATTTTTGTTTTATGTTCAGGTGCAAGCCACTGTAGGCTGTAGTCTTTGACCTTCATCAATAAGTGCTTAAAGTCTTCTTCACTTTCAGCAAGTAAGGTTGTGTCATCTGCATATTGCCGTTTGTTAATAAGTCTTCCACCAATCCTGATGCCATGCTCTTCTTTATATAGTCAGCTTCTCAGATTATTTGCTAAGTATTTATAAGTATGGTGAAAGGATACAGCCTGAGGTACACCTTTCCTGATTTTAAACCACACAATAACCCCTTGTTCTTTTTGAATGACTCCTCTTGGTCTGTGTACAGTTTTCACGTGAGTATGATTAAGTGTTCCGGAATTCCCATTCTTCCCAATGTTATCCATAGGTTGTTATGATCCACACAGTTGAATGCCTTTGCATAGTCAATAAAACACAGGGGAACATCATTCTGGTATTCTCTGCTTCAAGTTCCATCTGACATTAGCAATCATATCCCTTATTCCAAGTCCTCTTCAGAATCCAGCTTGAATTACTGGCAGTTCCTTGTCAATGTACTGTTGCAACACGTTTTGAATTATCTTCAGCAAAATTTTACCTGTATGTGATATTAATGATATTGTTCAGTAATATCTGCATTCTGTTGGATCACCTCTCCTTGGAATGGGCAAAAATATGGATCTCTTCCAGTGGGTTGGTCAGCTAGCTGTCTTCCAAACTTCTTGGCATAGGTGAATAAGTACCTCCAGCACTGCATCTATTTATTGAAACATCTCAATTGGTGTTCTGTCAATACCAAGAGCCTTGTTTTTTGCTAATGCTTTCAGTGTAGCTTGAACTTCTTCCTTCAATACCATTGGTTCTTGATCATCTACTACCTCTTGAAATGGTTGAACAATGACCAATTCTTTTTGGTATCGTGACTCCATGTGTTTCTCCATTTTCTTTTGATGCTTCCTGCCTCGTTCAATATTTTGCCCATGAATCCTTCAAAATTGCAACTTAAAGCTGGATTTTTTTTCTTCAGTTCTCTAAGCTTAAGAAATGTCAAGTGTGTTCTTCCCTTTTTGTTCCCTAAATCCAGGCCTTTGCATATTTCATTATAATACTTTACTTTGTCTTCTTGAGCCACACTTTGAAATCTTCTGTTCAGCTCTTTTGCTTCATCATTTCTTCCTTTCACTTTAGCTACTCTACCTCAACATCAAGTTTCAGAGTCTCTTCTGGTATCTATTTTGGTCTTTTCTTTCTGTCCTGTGTCTTTAATGATCCTGTGACTTCTTCCTGTTTGATGTCCTGATGTCATCCCACAACTTGCCTGGTCTTCAGTCTTTGGTGTTCCCTGTATTAAATCTGTTTTTGAAATTGTTTCCAAATTCAGGTGGGATATGCTCAAGGCCGAATTTTGGCGATCATGGACTTTTTAAAATTTTCTTCAGGTTCAACTTAAACTACCATACAAGTAGTTGATGGTCTGTTCTGCAGTCTGCTGTTGGCCTTCTTTTGACTGATCATATTGAGCTTTTTCATCTTCTGTTTCCACAGGTGTAGTCAATTGGATTCCTGTGTTTTCCATCCGGTGAAGTCCGTGTGTCTAGTCACAGTTTATATTGTTGAAAAAAAGTGTTTGCAGTGAAGAAGTTTCAGCCTTGCAAAATTCCATCATGTGAACTCCAGAGTCATTTTTGTCACCAACGCCATATGTTACAACTACAAATCCTTCTTCTTTGTTTCCAACTTTCAAATTCCAATCGCCTGTAATTATCAATATTTCAAACTGCAGAAGTTGGCAAATATCTTCAATTTCCCCATCTTTGACATTAGTGATTGGTGCATAAATTTGAATAATAGTCATATTAACAGGTCTTCCTTGTGAGTATATGTATATTACCCTGTCACTGACAGCATTGTACTTCAGGATAGATCTTGAAATGCTCTTTTTGATGATGAATGTAATGCCATTCTTCTTTAATTTGTTATTTCCAGCAGAGTAGACTATATGATTGTCTGATTCAAAATGGCCAATACCAGTCCATTTCAGCTCACTAATGCCTAGGATATTGACTATGCTTTCTATTTCAGTTTTTGATGACTTCTAATTTTCCTAGATTCATACTTTATACATTCCATGTTTGCAGCTATTTCTTCTTGTTTTGAGTCATGCCACATCAGGAAATGAAGGTCCCAAAAGCTTGACTCCATCCATGTCATTAAGGTCAACTCTACTTTAAGGAGGCAACTCTTCTCCAGTTGTATTTCAAGTGCCTTCCAACCAGAGGGGCTCATCTCCTGGCACTATATCAGAGAATGTTCTACCTCTATCTATAATGTTTTCACTGGCCAATTTTCTCAGAAGACTGCCAGGTCCTTTTTGTGATCTGTCTGAGTCTGGAAACTCTGCTGAAACCTGTCTACCATTGGTGACCCTGCTGGTGTTCGAAATATCTGTGGCATAGCTTTCTAAATCATAGCAACATGCAAGCCACCACAGTGTGACAGATATGTGGTGGGTATTTTTATTAGTAGTCTGCAAAACTGTATTTTTCTATAGATTATGAATCCCTCAGTAGCAAGGATCATGACAAATTTACCCTGGAACTACCTGAGGACTTTGTTCAATTACTTGATTATACATCATGATTAATAAGTGTTTATTATAATGAATTAGTCCTAGAAGCTTAAGAAAGAATATCAAATTTTATTTTTAGTAATATTATGTGAATACTTTACAGTTTATTGTGCTTGGGACTTCATCCTTATTCTTCACTAATTGACTTAGAAAGCAGTTTTTTTCTCCATACTCTCTGATGTTATCTATCCTTTACCTAAAGGGAAAACCTGGTGGTGTAGTGGTTAAGTGTTACGGCTGCTAACCAAAGGGTCAGCAGTTCGAATATGCCAGGTGCTCCTTGGAAACTCTATGGGGTGGTTCTCCTCTGTCCTATAGGGTCGCTATGAGTCGGAATTGACTCAACGGCACTGGGTTTGGTTTTTTTCGTTTCACCTAAATGAACTGATAATCAAAGCTATTTGTTTATAAGGTAACTATTTGCTCTATGGACCTATATCAGAGAGAGAAAGCAAAAATTTTTGTTTGTTTTCACAGAGTTTTGGGTATGTTATAGTCTGTTTTTTAGAGCTGAGATCAAGATTCTTGAAAACAATTTCAGTGTAAATTGGAGAGACCACATTAGCTTTCCCTTTCTTTCTTTTTTTTATTTTTACCAATTTCCAATGTATTCTATTCCTTGAGCTTGTCTAGTTTGGTTTATTCTGCATATATTACGCCAACAATATTGTACCTAATCAACTATTCTGACCTTTCCTTATTTTTTCTATCTTTAGTTCTGGATTAACATGAAAGCAATGTGTAAAAGTAGACAGTAAAATGAGGTTTACATCCAGAAGAAAATCTTGCAGATACACACTTTTGCAAATGTTCTTCCTCACCAAGTTTCTAACTGGATATTTGAAAGTAAATAAATAAATAAATAAGGTCAACAGCCAAAATTAAGAGCATATTTTCCTTGGCCTCGCCTTCACTGACAATTTTTCCTCTTATTATCTGCAAAAGTGGACAAACACATTGATTCAGTACCATGGTTAGTACTTGGATGGGAGACTGCCTGGAAATACTGGGTGCTGTAGGCTTTGGAATCCCTGGTTGTGTAGTGGTTAGAGCTATGGCTGCTAATCAAGAGGTCGGCAGTTTTTGAATCCTCCAGGCACTCCTTGGAAACCATATGGGGCAGTTCTACTCTGTCCTCTAGGGTCGCTATGAGTCAGAATCGACTCGATGGCAACTGGTTTTTGTATATGGTAGTTTTTCTTCTGTAATGCGTAGGAGGACTCTGTCCAATCTCAAGCAATTGTTGAATTAAATTAGTTTTGTTTTGCTTTAGATTCTTTACCTCTGAGATTAGTAAGGACGAACACAAAACTAAGTGATATTCCAATGATCCATGTCGATTTTATTATTATTGAGCTAATACATCCTGTGGTTGCTGACATATAATTTAAATATCACTCCTCAGTAGCACAAATCAGATGCTTTTCCTTTTTGGAGATTGTGTTATGGAAACAGGACTGAGAATATACTTAAAAAATACTTACCATATATAATTCTTTATTGTAGAGGACCAGAAAGGCAATATTACAAGGGGCCATGCGAAAAAAGTTCATATAGAATTGAGATGCTGAATCTTATATAAACTATAGTAGAAATTTGCTATAATGGAATTCTCCCTGAATATGAATGGAAGATGCAACAAGGCCAGAGGTGAGCGAAATTGTTGATTTTGATAAGACCAAAAACATGAGTAAATAATGAGTTTTCCAACCCCCTACCTGAAAGCTTAGGTCAGTTATTTAATGATAAAGATATTTGACATAATCAATGAGGAATTAGTTCAGAACTGCCAACCAATATTCTATCTCTACTTTCACTTTTCCAGGAACACCTGGCCCCTTGTTTTCCCTGCCTGGAATATACTACCATCTCCTCATTGCCAACCCAATTGTTACTTTTTTTAGGATGTCAAACAAAACTTTTAACTTGTTTAAATGAAAATATATTTGACTATCCCACACCAGGAGACCCTGGTGGCATAGTGGTTAAGTGCTATGGCTGCTAACCATAGGGTAAAAAACAAATCTGCCAGGCACTCCTTGGAAACTACTGGGAAGTTCTACTCTGGCCTATAGGGTTGCTATGAGTTGGTATCGACTCGATGACACTGGGTTTGGTTTTTGGGTTTTTATTCCACACCAGAGTGATATCACCATTTTCTGCAATTCGATAGCATTTAAAGAATAAAGCACAAATTTAACGTTTTGAATTTTTTTTAATTGCTGTTCTTCAGTTATTTCAGGTAAATTCATCTTAGTTTTTTCCATAAAGATTATAGATTTTAAAAAAAAACAAGGATCATATATTTTACTACTCTTAAATCAAGCAGAAATATATAAGTATGTGCTTGACTGCAGATCCTCTTGAGGCCACTTGAATAATATTTAACACATTGAAAAAAGCAAATTTTCAAGTTTCTTTTGGAGATGTGAGAAATCATGCCTGTTCTGGAACCTGAGAACCTTGCATTCTTATCACTAGATATTAAAAAAGATATTAAAGCAACCCCAAATTCAAGTATTTCCTACCTTTATTGGAAACCCTGGTGGTGTAGTGGTTAAGAGCTATGGCTGCTAACCAAAAGGTTGGCAGTTCGTATCCACCAGGCGATCCTTGGAAACTCTATACAGCAGTCCTGCTCTATCGTATAGAGTCACTATGATTCAGAATTGACTCGATGACAATGGGTTTGACTTTGTTTTTTCCCTTCCTTGCTTCCTACCTTCCTTGCATTTCATAAATTTATATCTTTCTGTCTGAAGACTTCACTCTTCTGTAATAAGTTACTTTAAGGGCTGCATACATAAAAAGGGCACCTTCAAAATGAATTATGTGATTATAAAGACAATTTTGTTTGGCTACCACTAAAATATGGAGTTGATCTTGAAGCAGTTTTTGCATTTTGTAATCAATATTATCTTTACTATTTTCCTAGGCAAAGCAATGTTATTTTAGGTTGCAAGACCAAGAAATGTAAAGTGATATTAGAAGTCCAATCAAGAATGTGACACAATATTTCTCAAAATGTCTGTTTTTTGTGCACCATTAAATGAATAGTATTGAATATAATAAGAGAAGGTCTAAGAAAACTAGCAACTTCCAATGAAAAAACTAAGTCCCTGCATCTTCTAACTTACTCTTTGGATCAAAATATGGGACCTTTATCTGTCCATTTCTGTCATTCTAAATTCTGAAAAAAAAGATCACAATTTGATAGTAATGTGTAGCTGATAAATTTCACAAAACAGATTTGGAGCTGAATTGAACAATCCATACCATTTCATTTATAATTCAAAGCAATTGAGCCATTTTCTATGAGACATATTGGAAAATATTTTTAGGCAGGATTATCTTGGACATTATCGATAAAAAATGTACAAATGCAAAATTTCTTAGCTTTGCTTTAGCTTTAATATATGTCTGAGCTTAATTTTTCTGTTGAGTGTTATTGTTTTATCTAAGCTTAATATTTCACGATTACTTTAATGGCACTATTATTTTCATGAAGGTGTGCGTAATAAGTTCAGAAATATGCTTTCTTTTTATTTAATTTTTTCTCACTTGTAATATCAGAAGAGCGATTTATTTACTTAATGGGATAGAGTCTGTACTGTGTTTGATTCAAGTAAAAGTTGAATTTATTTTCTGTAGCTGAAAAGATTTGATTGGAAGGAAGTTCACTACAGGTTAATGAGACACTTTCAGACATGTTAAGGGAAATGCTTTTTTTTTTTAATCTTTTTCTTTTTTTGTTTGACCCAAAAAGAAATATGTTTAGTTTTTCATTTCCTGGCTGCTATTTTTGATGGCATATGCTATAGAAATGTTCACTAGTGCAAATGGAAGGAATTATTACTGATTCAGAATAACACAAAAGAAAACAATGATAATGTTTTATATTACTAGAGAGCTCCAGAGTTTGTATAGTATCTGCCTATGTGATCTTTCTGACCTACTAAGACTTGAAGAAATACAACAAATGGTGGGGTGGGGAATATGTGTAAACGAGTAGAATGAATGGAATTGATCAGTTGTGGTAAGCAGAATAATCTCCCTCCAAGGATGTTCAAGTCCTAATGTTCAGAACCTGTGATTATGTTAGGTTACATGGCAGAGGGGAATTAAGTTTGAAAATAAAATTAAGGCTGCTAGTCAGCTAGATTTAAGACAAAGAGATATTCCTGGACTATCTGAGGAGGAACAATATAATCATAAGGGTTTTTAAGTGTGGAAGAAGGAGGCAGAGAAAAGGTCAGAGTGACGTGATGAGAGAAGGACTTGATCTGCCATTGATGTCTTTAAAGAAATATAAAGGAGGCCACAAGCCAAGGAATGCAGGCATCCTCTCAAAGCTGGAAGAAGCAAGGAAACAGATGCCTCTCTAGAGCCCTTAGAAAGGAATGAAGCCCATGTCAGGCTTCCGACCTGCACAACTGTAAGACAGTAAATTTGTTTTGTTTTAGCCACTGACAATACAACAGTGAGAGAAAAATAATAATATTTTGATATCTGAAGTGTTTCTGTAACCGAAAAAAAAAAAAAAAAAACATTGCCATCGGATTGAATCCGACTCATAGCCATGCTATAGGGCAGAGTAGAACTGTCCCATAGGGTTTCCAAGAAGCAGCTGGAGGATTCAAACTGTCGACCTTTTGGTTAGCAGCTGAGCTCTTAACCACTGCGCCACCAGGGCTCCATTTCTGTAGGAAATACCTAAAAATGTGGAAGTGACATTGGAACTAGGTACTGAGCAGAGGCTAGAAGAATTTTGGGGAGAATGACAGAAAAAGCCTAGGCTGCCCTGAACTGACAGCCGAAATGTGCGTGTTGATGACTCCATTAATGAGGACTCAGAATCATCATGACTGTGGGTAAAAACAAGGACACTGAAGGTGTTTCTGGTGAGGATTCAGAAGGAAGTGAGGCACAAGTTAATGGAAAGGAAAAGATTATTTGTTACACAGTTTCAAAAATCTTAGTAGAATTGTGTCCTGCAATTATGAGGAAGGCAGAACTTGTAAATGATGACACTGGACATTTAGCTGAGATTTACAGGCAAAGTATTGTTTCCTCTTGATGCTTATGATAAACTCAAGAGTAAAGGGATCCATTGAAGTAAAAAATACAAACAAAAAGGAAGCAATACATTGATGATTTGGGAAATTCTCAGCCCATCTGTGTTGTAAAAGATACTAATATTAAGAAATTTACTGTCAGGAGTATGTGCTTTAGAGAAACAGTCCAAGACATGGCTGTACAAATGTTTGCTAATACCTGAGTAGGATCAAAAGGTTAGAATACTCAGGCACACAGAAGGATCTTTGAAGAGATTAAGAATATGACTCACATATCCCTCTTGATTATATCAGATCACATCCAGGAAACTGGGGGGCATTGTCTTCAGTCATTTTAGCAGAAGCCAAAAATTAGAGATGGAATTATATCTAGGAAAGATCTGTGAATGAGCCTCTTGTCTAATGAAATAAATCCACATTGCATCCATGGGAGCTCCATAAAATTCTTGGGACTTTTATCCCAGCAGGAACACTGACAATTTGAATGGAAATGGACAGAGTACAAAATAAAAGAAGGCTGTTGTACCCCCCACAATCTTACAGGCAGAAAATAGACTGATAAAGCTACTCAGCTGCGAAGGTGTGCTAGTTTTCATGAAAAAAGAAGGGTGACTGAGAACTCAGACTCTTTTAATCTGCAGTTTCGGACACAACCCCGTTCTAGGGGATTTTTATACTTTGTATCTTTATGTCTTCAATTCTACTTCCTATTGTTCTCTACTTCTCTAAACTTTCGACTTCTTTTTCATCCTTTTTTTTTTTTTCTGTATTCTGCTTTATTTCCTTAACCATGTTAAACTCCTAATAGGTGCCCAGCGGTATAACAAGTAAAATGACTATACAAAGAAGGTGACAGTATTTCTAAATTTCTAGAGAAGTTTGGCATCATTTTTCAAAAGTTTTATTTATTCATTAGTTAGTTAATTTGTTTGTTTTAACTGTACAATGAAGACAAAGTAATAATAACTAAAGTCAGTTTGCAACTCTTCTTCCAAGCTTTAGAAATGCAAGCTCCCTATTAGCCAATTTGATTAATGCATTTTTCCATCTAAATAGAAGTACATCCCTACTCTGTTCACTATAGCTGTGACTAGCTCAAGGGCGACATCACATACAATTACAGTTTTAGATGTCTATTATCAATCCTGGTAGATAAAAACGAATGAAAGAGATGTGCAGACTAACTCCATGTGTTTTTTGAATGAGGAGGCAGAGATTCAAAATATGGAGAGTTAAAGAGGGCGTTGTCTCTAAATAGTGGAGTGAGAAGGCAGACCTTAAGGTGGGAAGTTTTTAAACTAAGGTACTACCATTAGGAAACTACTGTATAAGTTTTATTGACATATTTCTCCATACCACCTCTGCTTCTAGCCAGAGGAACAGAGTAATATTTAGGAAACAACTTTTGGCAGACAGAATAGAAGATTTTTTTGCCCTAAATTTTAGTTCTCTGAAGTTATTTTCCAAACTTCAGAAAAGGGTATTATGTGTATAGCACTCTTACACTGGTGAATGGTAGTGGATGATTCAGTTCAGGATAGAAACAGAGAGTTTGGGAATACCTGAGTCATCATCTTAAGGGAGGTTGGGGCTTCTAGAATTCCAGACTGTGATTAGCAAGGAACCAGGAAGAAGTGAATCAGGCTCTTGTGCGTATAGAAACTGCACTGGGCAATTATTAATGGCACACATTCCCAATAGGTTTAGATAGGGACTGGGAATCTGTGTATCTCTCAAGCTAAGTCTTATGATGAGATTCTTCTGTGAAAATCTGAACTATGGGATGTTTCCTGTTTAAAATGATAGAAATAATCCAATTGTGCATGTTTTCATTTTCATGTTTGTGTGCATTTCTCTGTGTGTATGTGTGACATGTCGAGTACAGCACAGTTGTTGACTGACATTTTCCTGAAATTTACATTTATTTGATTTACCAAACATTTCTCTTTTAAGTGTCATGTTATCTTTTCCAAAGGCAAAACTTGGGCCCCAGTGGAATAGTTTTAAAATTAAGAAAGTATGTTTCACTTACAATTAATTTTCTCTGCGGCAAATTTCTGGAACTCATATAGTTTTAATAAGCAAGACTAACCTGCCATTTATGAAAGCATATAAACTACAAACTTTGAGTAACATGCAAATATAAAATAGAGTTTCCAATTATTTAATTCTGTTTATTTTCAGATTAGTTAAAATGCATTCTCACCAATTTATGGTTTTAATTTTAATGGCTCAGAATTTTTCAGAAACAAACACCAGACAATTTTAATTACAATAATTATAAAATTTAAAATACAATCCCACAATCAGTCTTATATTTAAACAAAGGGGTACCAAAAGGCATTCATCTGCTTATCGTGGGGTAGAAAACAACTAAGTCTCCATGCTTAACTGAGAAAGATGGTTTGCTTATTGATTATGTTCTCCATCAGCATAGAAGCCTTTCTGAGTTAAAAAAAAAAAAAGCTTAGTAAGGGCAGAGTCAATTTTTATCCACATGTTTCATCCCCACAGGGGGTTTTTATACTTCATTCTGAGGCTTGCCTGAGGCCTTACCAAATGGCCAGTCCATTAGGCACAGCATATAAGTAAGTCTAAATACAAAACCAAAAAAAAAAAAAAAAATTGTGGTTCACCATTTAACCACTCGCCACCAGGGCTCCTTAGTGAAAAGATAGCCTGGCTTATTTCTAGGGTGTCCTGGATCCTTATTGCATGAAACTCTGCCTACTGATTGCTAATCACCCTTTATCACACTTATTAAAGGCTCGGTCTCTGTCAGGTTGCATGGCAGCCACACCCCATTCTGCCCTGTAAAATTTACATGGGAGAAGCCATCAATGAATCAAGATGTGTTCAAGAAGGTCACTATATTTGGGTCCCCATTGGCCAGTAGGAACCTTGGTGGCACAGTGGATGACCAAAAGGTTGGCAGCTCAAATCTACCAGCCACTCCTTGGAAACCCTATGTGGCATTTCTACTCTGTCCTATAGGGTCACTATGAGTCAGAATTGAATTTAATTATAGTGTTAGTTTTTTTTTTTTTTTTTTAGCTAGTAATCCATTAAAACTGAGTCAATTCCATGGTGTACTGGTTAAGCACTGGGCTGCTAACTGAAAGGTCAGAGGTTTAAATCCACCAGTCTCTCCAGGTGAGAAAGATGTGGCAGTCTATAATCATAAAGATTATAGACTTGGGAACCCTATGGGACAGTATACCCTGTCCTATAGTGTCACTATGAGTCAGAATTGACTCCACTGCAGAATTTACTGCACAGCAACGGGTTTGGCATTTATTGGCCAATGGAGGTATCAGCTGCTCAGGCAATATGCCTGGAAGTCAAATGGGCACTCCTAAGAACATTTCATGGAGTTGTGAGACCTCAGCCTGGCTGGGTTTCACCCCTTCCATATACTATTTCCACTATTCCATAGATGTCCAGGAGTCCCTGGGTGGTGCAAACAGTTAAGCTCTCAACTACTAGAAGAAAAGTTAGTGATTTGAACCCACCCAGAGGTGCCTCAGAAAACAGGCCTGGTGATATGCTTCCTAATGGTCACAGCCATTGAAAATCTATGGAATAGTTCTACTCTGCACACTCAGGGTCTCCATGAATAGGTATCGACTCCATAGCAACTAACAATAACAACAAAGACAGGCCCCCTTTGAAACCTATAAGTTTCTGTAAACAGCCCTCTAGCACTCCTCAAGAGTGTCCTACAACATCTGATAGCACACGCCAAGACCCATTAATGCTGTGCCCTGTGGGACCCTCAGACCCTTGCAAACGATATGCTAGTTCTGCCCCAGAACACTCCGCATGACCCTCAAGTTTGTGCTCTTCCAGAAGAGCATTATGTTTAATTTACCACCCTGCTCATTGTGCCAATTTTTCGGACTGCCTAGTATTGAGATGGCCAATTAGGGCAATGAGTCAAACTTAAAGTAACCATCAAGCCTTTATTCACTTACTGTGATAGTGTACACAAGAGGCAAATGGTGCCCACTCCCCAGTGTTGCATTTTTCCCCACAGTATGACACAGTATGTCATCTGGTACAAAAGATACAGTAAAAGGCGGGCGGGGGTTGTCTCACTGATGAGGAGCCCTGAACAAAAACTCCTGCCATTTTATAAATCTGGGCATCTGGGAGGGAGGGAGAAGGAAAAGTGCTAAGAGTAGAAAACTACTGAGGTCAGAGTGGGGAAAAGTGTCCTAGTAAATACCCTTGATAAGGTCTCATTAGAAGTGCCTGTAAAGTGCCTCAGCTAAAGCTCCTCTCCCCGATCCCTTGCACTATGTTAAAAAAAAAAAAAAAACTAGAGTTTTTTATGGCTTTAATTGCAACACATAGAAACCCTACAGGAGAAAGTAGAACTGCCATAGTGTTTTCAAGGCTGTAAATCTTTATGCAAGCAGACTGACGTCTTTCTCTCACAGAGCGGCTACTGGGTTCCAACCACCAACATTTTGATTATCAGCCAAGCACTTAACCACTGCTCTATGGGGCTTTTTCTGCACCATATGGAGGAATTCAAGTAGAGGCAACTGGTCTAGGAATACAGCTATACCTATGGGCCTTTAGACTAAAGAGGTGGAGTGGAAGTGGGGTATAAATCCTTGACTACAACTCTTTCTAGAAAACTGTAATGCAGTGGCTGTGCACCACGTCTAGTATGGGAAGTCAACTTTGCCCAAAGAGGACTACAAGGCAAAGTCTTTGCAATTGCCTATTATTGGGCCTGAAAGTTTGCACCTATGATTTTGGCCTGAAATTGATCTCCTCAGCAGGTAGCATCAGTCTTTCAGAGTTCAGTGGGGTTTATACAGTGTCTCTTGATGGAGGCCTTCCTCCATGGGGACCTAGAATTTCGAATTTTGAAAAACCTAGATTTACGGGGAAGAATAGCAAACATTTCTCAAGAGGCTTTTGTGGATGTTAGATCCATGAGTTTCTCCTATGAGGACATGTCATATAAAAGCAAATTCTAACTCACAGCAACCCTATTGGACAGAGTACAACTGTCTTTTAGGGTTCCCAAGGCTGTAAGCTTCATTAAAGCAGATTGCCACAACTTTTTCTGTACAGTCATTGGTATGTTCAAACCAATGACCTTCTGGTTAGCAGCCAAGCACTTAACCACCACACCACCAGGTCTCCTTACTGTGGACATAGCACCATATAGAAGCCTTTGCTTCAAGGTGTATAGTATATCCTGGAGGATGGTGCCTGATCTTTTAAAAGTATCATATTTTAGTTTCCACTTCAGCTTTGCCATCAATAAATAGGCCATTCTGACTCAATGAAGTAATTAGCTCAAAGGATAATGGTCCACATGAACCATGGCCTCTTCTAACCTGAGACCAGAAGAACTAGATGGTGCCCTGCTACCACTACTGACCAGGATCACAATAGAGGGTCCTGGGTAGAATGGGTAAAAAATGTAAAATAAAATTCAAATTAAAAATAAAATAAAAGACCAGACGAACTGGTCTGAAGGAGATTGGAGGAAACGCTGGGACTCTTGCCCTAAGAAAGCCTTCTCACTTGAAATTATAGATACTCCCAGAGGCCACCTTTCAGCCAAATAATCATGGATGTAGTTGTTCTTGTTAGGTGCTGTTGAGTCAGTTCCCACTCATAGCGACCCCATGTACAACAGAAGGAAACACTGCCCAGTCCTGAGCCAGCCTTACAATCCTTGTTATGTTTGAGCCCATTGTTGCAGCCACTGTGTCAACCCATCTCCTTGAGGATCTTCTTATTTTTCACTGACACTTTATTTACCAAGCATGATGTACTTCTTCAGGGACTGGTCCCTCCTGACAAGATGTGCAAAGTAGAAGTCTTGCCATCCTCGCTTCCAAGGAGCACTCTATCTTTATGTCTTCCAGGACAGACTTGTTCATTCTTTTAGCAGTCCATGGTATAGTCAATATTCCTTGCCAAAACTATAGTTCAAAAGCATCAATTCTTCAATCTTCGTTATCCGTTGTCCAGCTTTTGCATGCATACGAGGTGGTTAAAAATATTATGGCTTGAGTCAGGTGCACCTTAGTCCTCAAAATGACATCTTTGCTTTTTAACACTTCAAAGAGGTATTTTGCAGCAGATTTACCCAACGCAATACATCGTTCAAGTTCTCCAAATAATAGATGAGGCTATAAAATCAACCATAACACCCATGAAGAAAGTGATTATTAGAACAATTGACTATAAGAGACCAAAAGGGCAACATTAACCCAAAAATCAAAGATGAGTAGACAAGGAGACAGGGAAATCAGACTAATGGAAATGGAGAACCCAGGGAGGAAATAAGGAGAGTGCTGACACATGGCAGGGATTGCAATCAATGTCATAAAATAATTTGTATAAGAATCATTGATTGGAAAATTAATTTGCTATGTAAACTGTCACCTAAAACATAATAAAATGTTAAAAAAAAAAAACTTGTTCACACAAATTTGACATACAATTTTCAAACCACCCAAATTTTGAAAAAGAAATGGATAACAATTGTGACCTAAGTTCTGAAAGTTATATATATTTATGAGTAATAAAAATGTGCTCCTTCATAAAAAGACCTGACTTAATGGTTTGAATGAGACTACAGGGACCGGGAGGTCATGGTCCCCAGACCCTCTGTTAGCCCAGAACTGGAACCATTCCCAAAGCCAACTCTTCAGACAGGGATTAGACTGGACTATAAGACAGCAAATGATGCTGGTGAGAAGTGAGCTTCTTGGCTCAAGTAGATGCATGAGACAATGTGGACAGCTCCTGTCTGGAGGTAAGATGAGAATCCAGAGGGGGACAAGAGCTGGTTGAACAGAGACAGGGAATACAGGGTAGAGAGGAGGAGTATGCTGTTTTATTAGGGGAAGAGCAGCTAGGAGAACATAGTAAGGTGTGTATAAGTTTTTGTATGAGAGGCTGACTTGACTCGTAAACTTTCACTTGAAGCACAATAAATAAAAAAAAAAAGGAAAAGTGCTCCATTAAAAATAAATAAATAAATGAATAACAGGACATTCTAATCTTCTTTCAGTTCAATAGTTTACACATCACTTGATAGAGCCCATGATTATGGGCCCAGTTTTACATGTATTTTTTTTTTTTTTAATAAAGTAGATGTTATTGATTGAAGTGACATTTTGTGCAATCAAGGTGCCAGCCAGGTGGCATTTTCATCTAGGGATTTGACTTAGGAAGAGTCTGATTCCAAGTTCATTCAGGGTATTGGCAGAGTTCAATTCCTAGGGGTGTATGACAGACAGCCCCAGTTTTTACTCACTTTTGGCTGGAGTCTACCCACAGTTCCTAAAGGCAATCTGCAATTCCTGTCAAGTGGGTTCTCCAACAGGTCTCTTACTTCATCAGGTCCACAAGAGAGTCTCTAGCTCCAATCTGCAAAGACAGAGCCTTGCTTAAGATACAATCATAAGAGGGGCATCCAATCACCTCTGCCAAGTAATGTAACTTAAACATCATCTTTACCATTTTATATTAGAAACGAGTCACAAGTCCAGTCCACACTCAAGGAGAGGCAATCATAGAAATGCATGAGCATCAGGAGATGGACTTTGTGGGGAGGGGTGTCATCTTAGGGTCTGTCCATCCTATGATGCTGGGGAAACTGAAGCAAACATTGAAGCTCATGCTGCCTGCTAGGCTGTTAAGTCATAAAGTTCCATGTCTCTGACTCAGGGGCCTCATGTCTTCTGTCAACATCTATGAAATTATGGCAAGATAATTTGTTACTTTCAAATATGGTAAAATCTCAGTCCTTTCGCAGTTCTGAACGTGAATTTTCTTAGTCTGGTCCTGGATATTCAGGGGCTATTGACATTTTAAGGGTATATTCTAAAAATAACCCAAACCAAGCTCACTGCTGTCGAGGTAATTCCAATTAATAGCAACCCTGTGGGACAGAGTAGAACTGCCCCATAGAGTTTCCAAGGCTGTAAATCGTTACAGAAGCAGACTGCCACGTTTCTCCTACAAAGCGGCAGCAGGATTAGAACAGCCAGCCTTTTGGTTAGCAGCCGAGCTCTTTAATTACTTTGCCACCCGGGCTTATTATCCCTTTGAGTGGTAGAGAATTATCCAGGGAAGAAGGGTTTTATATAAGTACGTAGTAACCCTGGCCCACTACTACAGACACTCAGAAACCTGCTGCACCTAACGAGGATGATTTTGTGCTTCTAAGCGTAAGTCCGGAAAGCCTGGTGGCGTAGTGGTTAAGTGCTACAGCTGCAACCCAAAAGGTGGGCCGTTTGAATCCGCCAGGGCTCCTTGGAAACTCTCTGCGGCAATTCTACTCTGTCCTATAGGGTCGCTATGAGTCGGAATCCACTCGAGGGCACTGGGTTTTTTTTTTTTTTTTTTGGAAAGCGCAAGTACTGTTGAAAGCTGACGCTCAACGTCTTAATCCTTACTATGTAAGGGTTATTCAATCTATTGCTTTAAACTTTAAACCAATCCATTGGGACTGTAGATAAAATACCAGCTTACTTAAATTGCATCTTTTCAGACTCCTAGAGTACAACCAAAATGAGTGTGGAAAAGGTAATATACCAGGACTCAGTCATGAAATTTACTATCAGTGACCTGAATGGAATATAATCACTCCTTTATAAACTTGACAGATTCTCATATTCCTTTTTTTTTTTTTTTTTAACAATGTGTAATATCTTACTAGGACTGATAAACACACCATTAGGGGTTTTTGAAATGCAGATTGCTTAAAAAATGGTACTAAAGTGGCTTGTTTTTCCACAGACTACTTTGCAGTATGAGTTCAAAGATCACTAGTTGAATAAAAAAATAGTCCATAAAAAATCCATTATGTCATTTTATACACATGTAGCTGCCAAGCACTCAAGATCATAATAAGAAATTAAGTAGTTTAAAGGAAGACAAAGTTCTGAAAGTTAAGTGGCAAGATAATACAATGCTCCACTGATAAAGAAGTTACCTGAACAGTTTATAATGTTGACAACTCTTTTCTAGCTTGGCTTAGGCACACTCTTGCCCTGCTGTCAGAATAACACATTATGTAGTTCAACAAGGTGTTCCCTGTACCCATCATATGAGTTTCCTTGGTTCCTTGCTTCTGAATGTTCCTTCTATAAGCATTATGGAAACCCTGGTGGTGTAGCGGTTAAGTGCTACGGCTGCTAACCAAAAAGTTAGCAGTTCAAATCTACCAGGCGCTCCTTAGAAACTCTATGGGGCAGTTCTACCCTGTCCTATAGGGTATCTATGAGTTGGAAATGACTCAACAGCAAGGGGTAGAAGCATTACAGTCCCTGACAATAGCAGCCACTTGTCGCTATTATGCTACAGTAGAGAAATGCCTCCTCCCTCTTTGAGTAGGAAGCCTCTTGCTGGGCATAGGGGGAAAACAAAAGTGACTTCCATTCATATTACCTTCCTTACATTCTTTCAACCACTGAAACTCTACAAGAGACCACGTGGACAGTGCACCTGATTTTGAGCTATTCCTTATCTTTTCAACACCTCCCTCAAGCAACCATTTTTAGAACTTCCAGAAAAAAAAGAAAGCCTTCTGCATTTTTTTTCTTCCATGTATCATTGCAAAATAACTGATTTCCTGGTCACTAGATTCATAAAAAAAAAAAATACCCACTACAAATTCATCCTAGTTGTCTTTCCATCTTAGATTGCACAATGATTTCCCATCATCTGTTTGGCAATATTTCCCACGCTTTACAGTACAGAATATTCGCTGGTGAACTTGGAAGAAATACAATTTTCAGCTCCGAGTGCTAAATTATATTTCTGTGTGCTTTTTTGTCCGCATTCAAGTGCATAATTCTGTTTAAAATATTTTATTACCTAAGCAGAGGTGTGCTGGTAAATGTTTAACTAACTAATTTTCCAGGACTAACAAAACCTTGATTTGTAGCTTGTGCCAATTTCTATGCTGTAAATGCTCCCATCATGGCCGATATCTAGCCACCAAGGTGATGTCACTGGAGGCAGTGTTGGGAAAATGCACACCATCAGTCCTTGTGAGATGGCAGGATAGCAACAGCACACCACTGCACCTAGTTATTCTGCTAAACTGCTTCTAGTTTCCTACTCACATTATTTACAACTAGTGCCTATGTTTTTCTTCTTTCTGCTCCCTGGAGTGCAGAGCTTTTCTCTCTCTTGGCCTGATCAATTTTTACTAGTGATACTCATTTTCATGGATTGAATTATGTCCCCCCAAAAACGTGTGTATCAATTTGGCTGGGCAATGATCCCCAGTATTGTGTGGTTGTCCTCCATTTAGTGATTGCAATTTTATGTTGAAGAGGATTAGGGTGGGATTGTCACACCCTTACCGAAGTCACATCCCTGATCCAATGTAAAGGGAGTTTCCCTGGGGTGTGGCCTGTGCCACTTTTATATCTCAAGAGATAAAAAGGAAAGGGAAGCGAGCAGACAGGGGGACCTCATACCACCAAGAAAGCAGTTCCAGAAGCAAAGAGCATACTTTGGACCTAGGGTCCCTGCACAGAGAAGCTCCTAGTCTTGGGGAAGATTGACAAGAAGGCTGATAGAGAGAAAATGGCTCCCCTGGAACTGATGCCCTGAATTTGGACATTTAGACTACTTTACTGTGAGGAAATAAATTTCTTTTGGTTAAACTCATCTGCTTGTGGTATTTCTGTCACAGCAGCACTAGATGACTAAGACACTCGTGTTGCATCTGGGAAGCTATTGTCCAGGTGACAATCCCAGATGCTTCTGTAGTTAGGGCTGTATATTTCTTTCATAGTGTTCACCACATCGTATTGCAATTATCTGTTTATGTCTACTTTTATCCTAAATTAAGCCATGAGGTACTATCTCTTATTTATCTTTGTACCACCAGAATGTAACAAGACAGAGGAGCTAAACGTTTATAAAACTCGTAAATCACCAAAATGGATTAATACAAACTAAACCAGCAATTCAAATCTATTTAGTGTTGAGACATTTGATGTATATCAGAGAGGAGCTGGAAAAGGGATGAGATAAAGTGACTAATGAATTTTAAAGGGACTGGGAACTGGAAAAAATATAAAGAACTAAAGAATAAAATAAAATAAAGCAGTGCCTTGCTCAGAGAAGTTAGTTTCTAAATTTTTGAGGTAGAAGAAACTCTGGTTGGTTTTATAAACTGTAAGATTATATTTTATTCTACTAATCACATTCATAATTACACCAGCCAGCAATAATGAGGGTAATCAAATTTCAAGCTTTAAGGCATAAGCCTGAGATCAAGGAGAAGGTATTAACCTTTTATGTTATTTTCCTCAAAGCTATGGAAACTAGCCAAAGATAAAATTTAAATATGCAACTGTATAAAGAAACTATCAAAACCACTACAAAGTATCCATTTTTAAACTCTTGTTCCATGTAAATTCAAATATCTATATATTTCTATGAATTGTAAATGCTTCCTGTCTCTAAATTCTAACTAATGAATAGAGAAATAAACTCAACTGGAACCTATCTTTGATAAATTTAGAAAAAAAACTTAATATTAATTTCTGGCTAATACTATTGCCTTAGTTGACTAGTGCTGCTGTAACAGAAATACCACTAGAGGTGGCTTTAAAAAACAGAAATTTACTTTCTCATAGTTTAAGAGGTTAGAAATCCAAATTCAACACTTCAGCTCTAGGGGAAGGCCCTTTGTCAGCTCTGGGGAAAGATCCTTGTCTCAGCTTCTCTAGCCCTGGAGTTCCTTTGCTCCTTGGCGATCTCCATGTAGTACCTGGAGCCCTGGTGGCACAGTGGTTAAGAGCTAATCTGTTAACCACAAGGTTGGCAATTCGAATCCACCAGCTGTTCTTGGAAATCCTACGGGGCAGTTCTACTCTGTCCTGCAGGATCACTACGAGTCAGAATTGACTCAACAGCAGCAGGTTTTTGTAGTATCTATCTTTCCCCTATTTATGGTTGCCTGCTTCTGTGTTTAAACTGCTTTTTAAATCTCAGAAATCATTAAGTTTAACATACCCTACACGATATGGCCTTATTAACATAAGACAAGAAATTCTATTCCCAAATGAGATTACATCCACAGGTATAGAAGTTAGGATTCCAATACATATTTTGGGGGGGACATAATTCAGTCAATAACAAACATGTACACATCTAGAAACAACTTAATAAAACCAGCAGTCTGACCATTCTGAAAGCACAGGAGCAAGAAATTAGTATTCTCTTAGCCACTCAAAATGTGAAACATAAAAAGAGAACTGAGAAATTAAGCATATTTTAAAAATATCTTCACTTTTCAAGGGATACCAACACAGATGAAGAGTCAGGGATAAGAAGGCAGAAATGAGAAGGTAACTTTTGAAAATACAAATCTATTTTACCTTATGTTAATGCTTTTTGTCTTCAGTTTTGTGGTTTATTATCTGGGTAGTTACATTCAGAGATCACAGAATAAAATTTCTGGAGAATAATTTAAGGACATGTTAATTCAATCCTTCATTTTTCTGATAAGGGAATCTATGCTTCAAAAAAAGAAAATGCTGTCTTCCAATTCATACACCAAGCTTATGGTATTAAAAAAAAAAAAAAAACTAGTCTAAAATCCATGTTTCCTTGGATCAAATTTCTAGTTTTCTATTCATTTCCCTAAATTATCTCACTGCTTGTCTCATCATTAGTTGGGAATAAAATAAATTACAATCTTTTTTCATTTTACTTGGATCCACAATCAACAGCCACGGAAGCAGCAGTTAAGAAATCAAAACACGCATTGCATTGGGTAAATCTGCTACAAAGGACCTCTTTAAAGTGTTGAAGAGTAAAGGTGTCACATTGAAGACTAAGGTGTGCCTGACCCAAGCCATGGTATTTATAATCACATCATATGCATGTGAAAGCCGGACAATGAATAGGGAAGGCTGAAGAAGAATTGACGCCTTTGAATTGTGGTGTTGGAGAAGAATATTGAATGTACCAAAAGAACAAACAAATCTATCTTAGAAGTACAACCAAAATGCTCCTTAGAAGCAAGGATGGCGAGACTGCATCTTACATACTTTGGACATGTTGTCAGGAGGGATCAGTCCCTGGAGAAGGACATCATGCTTGGCAGAGTACAGGGTCAGCGGAAAAGAGGAAGACCCTCAACAAGGTGGATTGACACAGTGACTGCAACAATGAGCTCAAGCATAACAACGATTGGAAGGATGGCTCAGGACCGGGAAGTGTTTCGTTCTGTTGTGCATAGGGTTGCTATGAGTTGGAACTGCCTCGACGGCACCTAACATCAACAACAACAACAACATCTTTTACTGAATAGCTTTGTGACTTAGCTCCCCGTTGGCTCTCCAAGTCTTCTTGTTCACACATGCACAATGAGACGCATACCTTCCAGCTGTAATATTTTCTATTTTCATGGTTCCCTGCTTATTAAGTATCCAAAATGAGGAAATTGTTAACTTGAATCATTCAGATGAACATAAAAAATAGAAATGAAACATGACAATTTTAACTGAGTCTCCTGTGGATTGCAAATGCTGAATTGTGGATGATTTAGGAATTTCTTTCATGAAAGGTAGGCCACTGCTTGGCATATTATGGCAGATTAGATAGCTACTTATCAAATCTGACATTGCTTCCTCCAGGTTACGTAATTAGAATTCATATCCCAGGATCCTTTGCATTTTAAACGTAGCTACATACCAACAGAATGTGCACAGAAAGGATATGTGTCATTTCACACCTGTATATTAGACCTTTCAAGTATGAATCTATGTGCTCTTTCTTTGAAGCACAGGATTGAAATTCTGTAGGGGAGCATCGTCATAAAAAATATGGTCAGAATCAGCTTCAGGGCACATAACAACAACATGAGTACATTAGGTTTCTTAAAATTCTATGGCTCTGATATTCTAATTTGTCAAACTATGTCTGTAATAAGTACATACATAACCCATGTTAAAATGACAACATAGAACTAAAACAACAACATAGAAGAATATCACAAATAGGATTATGACTTCCTGTTTTAGCATTTCCATTAGCAAGAAATAAACATCTATTTTGTGAAAGTAATGAGAGTTCTGGGATTTTCTTTTAAATAAATGACCATTGCTAGCCAAAATTCAGCAGCTCAAATCCACAAGCCGCACCTTGGAACCCCTATGAGACAGTTCTACTCTGTCCTATAAGGTCTCTATGAATGGGAATCGACTTGACAGCAACAGTTTGTTTTTAAGGGTATTTTTATTATAACTAGTACATTGGAGCCCTGGTGGTGCAGTGGTTAAGAGCTTTGCTACTAACCAAAATGTCAGCAGTTCAAATCAACCAGCTGCTCCTTGGAAACCCTATGGGGCAGTTCTACTCTGCCCTATAGGGTCACTAGGAGTTGGAATAGACTCATCTGCAAGGGGGTTGGTTTTTGGTTTTAACATTAGGTAAGGGGTGGCACAACAGTTAAGTGCTCAGCTGCTAAATAAAAGGTTGGCAGTTCAAACTCAGTGGCCCTGCTGGGAGAAAGGCCTAGAGATCTGCTTCTGTAGAGATTACTGCCAAGAAAACCCTATGGGGCAATCATGTGGGGTTGCCATGTATCAGAATCAACTTGAGGGCATACAACAACATCAAGAGTACATTAAAAAAAAAAACAAACCCATTGCCTCAAGTCAGTTCCGATTCATAGTGACCCTACAGGATAGAGTAGAACTGCCCCATACGTTTTCCAAGGAGAGCCTGGTGGACTCGAACTGCTGACCCTTTGGTTAGCAGCCATAGCTCTTAACCAGTACACCACCAGGGTTTCTGAGAGTATGCTAGGTTTCCTAAAACTATGACTCTGTTATTCTAATTTGTAAAATTATGCCTATAATAAGTATACATTGTCTATGTTAAAATGACAACAATGCCAAACTTTCTGTTTCTAAACAGTAATTACATTTAGCTCTAAATGAATATTATTTAAATATCTTGTTAATTTACCATTTTAATTGAAATTCCTTTTAAAATTGTCAAAAAATTTAGTCATTTTAATTGCATTTTTCCTTATCCGTTAGGAAAGTTGTCTATTTACTTTTGCATAAAAATTTTAATTCACACCCTGAGAGGTTAGAAATCCCTGAAGATAGCCTTAGAGAAGCTTATATATTAATTTCAAATAGATTAAAATATGAGCATTTTTAAATAGACTTAAAAAGCCTCTTATTTCCCACATAACATTCATATCTAGAAAAATTAGCATATGTAGTTATGATAAACATCCTATTTTTATTTATTAAGTTTTTTTATTAATCACAAAATAGACATACTGAAATGAGACTATAAACATTTTGACAAACAGATTTAAAATATATACCTCCTTCTACTTCTTTTTATAATCAGTGCATGCCAAAAATAAACTAGTTATATAGAAAACCAGGCTAAGGATCAAAAGGCATTGGCTCTAATAAAATTAAAGAAAATTATATTAAAACTTCATGAATTAAATAATCAACTGTACTAATCAACAATATTTGCTATATTAGACTATCAGTTTTCCAACTGACTACCTAGCAAACTAGAATAGCTAGTACAATGCAATAAGTAATAATACTTGATGAGTAGTTTAAATACTAATTGGCAATCATAAATTAGAATAATGAGGAAAACATAATGATAATTACAGTGCAGATGTCTTTGTGGTTTATATTTGCTTTCTTTTGTATAAGAAAAGTGAGGTAGGAGGACCTCAAGAATAATGACGTTAGGAACTTGAAGGACCTTTTTCCAGTGAAGCAGTCATTTAATCCTTAATACTATAACAAAGCATTTGAAATCTCTATAAATAATGTCATACAGCAAATGGATGAACATTTATTCAAAGGAATATACTAAATATGTGTAAGAACAGTGAACATCTATAGCATTCAATTCACAACCCACTCCGAGCCCCCAACTAGATCAGTATAACAGAAACTCTACTCTGAGTAGATTCTGCCAAGAAGACAGGCCTCCTTCTTCCCTCAGCTCTGAGTCTCGGGCTGCAGTTTTATCCAGGATGGGACAGACCAGGAGCATCTCTCAGCAAGTACATACAACTGAGAGAACTGAATTTGTCTTATTCACTCTACCCTTACCTAAAGGACAGAGAAGTGACTTCAGGTGAGATGTAGTACAGCCAAACCCTTACACAAATAAACTAAGAAAAATACAAATAATAATAACAACAACAAGGCCCAGAGTTCAAGCTGGGATAAGAACCCACACTTGCTACAATGTATTATCTTACAACAACAACAAGACCTAGGAGTAGGGGGAAGGTATTCAATATCACAAGTTGTTTAAATATATTATATAAAATACCTATTTTTAACAAAAATTTAAGACACATGCAAAGAAACAGGAAAGTGTGATGAATACACAGGAAAGAACAAAAAGAAGAGGCAATATTATTTGCATTTGAGGGAGCACAGATGTTGCCATTAACAGACAAAAACTGCAAAGTAGTTATACAAATATGCTTGAAGAACTAGAAAAAAACTTTTCTACAGGATTAAAGGAGAGTATGATGAAAATGCCTCATTAGATAGAAAATACCAATAAAGAGACAAAAGAAGAAGAAGAAGAAGAAAACAGACATTCTGGATTTGAAGAATGAATAACTGAAATAAAAAATTTACTAGAGGGGCTCCACAGTAGATTAGAATTGGAAGAAGAAAAAATGATGAGCTCGTAAATAGATGAATAGATATTATGCATCTGAGAAACAGAAAAAAATAAGAAAAATGAGCAGTGCCTCAGAGAAACGTGGGAAACAATTAAGGGTGGTAACATATGTGTAATGGGAGTGTCACCTGGAGAGAAGGGAGAAAAAGAAGCAGAAAAACTATTCAAGGAAATAATGACAGAATTCTTTCCAAATATGATGATAAACATTAAACTACATATCTCAGAGACTCAACAAACTCCAAGTAGAATACAAGCAAAGAGATTCATACTCAGATATATCATAGTAAAAATGTTGAAAAACAAATAGAAAATCTTGAAAGCAGCAAGAGAAAAACAACTCATGACTTACATGGAACCCCAGTTATATTAACAACTGATCTTTCATCAAATACAATGGAGGTAAGAAGGCAATGGGTAACATAGTCAAAGTGATCAAAGGAAAAAAAAAAAAAAACTGTCAACAAAGAATTCCATATCCAAAAATCTATGTTTCAAAAATGAAGGCAAAGTACAAACGTTGCCAGTTAAACAAAAAACAGAAAATTGATTGCTAGCAGACCATCCTTACAAGAAACTGCCAAAAAAAAAAAAATGTTCTTTAGGCTGATAGCACATAAACACAGCAGTGATGTCATTAGAGTTAGTGCCATCCTGTGTGGTAACTCATAGTGTCACCCCTCCCCATGGACCTCCTCCTCTACCAGACCATACAGAATCCTTTGTAAGGTTTATTATCAATTTTACTCATAGAATAATATGTGACAAATATAGCTGTAAATTACTTAAATGTAATATTTCTTAAACTACATGAATACTAACAAAATAGTTTTGTAAAATAATTCTACATTGAATTAAAACATTGTTAGTTGCAACATTATTAGTAACTGAACAGAAGCCTTCTGTGATTTTTCTCCTTCTTTTCTGTTAAATACTACTGTTAAATACAAAAAATTGATATAGTTCATAAATAATAATTATCCCAATATTGTACATAAAACACCAAAAATTTGACAAAATCAACAACTATAGAAACACCAGCATCAAAGAAAGCAACAGTGCACGCTTGTAGCATACGTGGACGAAATCACGTGATTCAAAACATTACTGCAATTGGGTAATAGTGACAGCTCTGACCGGAGCATATTCTCAAAAACCAAACCAAACCCAGTGCCATCGAGTCGATTCCAACTCATAGCGACCCTATAGGACAGAGTAGAACTGCCCTTTAGAGTTTCCAAGGAATGCCTGGTGGATTTGAATGGCTGGCCCTTTGGTTAGCAGCCATAGCACTTAACCACTATGCCACCAGGGTTTCCAGAGCATATTAGAAGGTTCAAAAAGTAAATTAGCATAGATTCTTAGCCTTGTAAGTACATTGATGCATGTAGGCTGGGCTTATGATAAAAGTTCTTCTTGTTATAACTAACTACAGGGATATTTTTCTATAAAATAATAAATTCCTGTTGAAACACAGCACAAAAACCTTATGGGCAGTCACTTTGGTGTCACCCCCTCTGACAGTGTCACCTGGTGTGGTCTACATCCTCACACCCCCTAGTAACACCACTGAAACCCAGATAGAAATTCTAATCCACACAAAAAATCAGAGAGCACCAGTAAAGGTAATGGTAAAATTATAAAAGACAACATAAATATATATTTTTTACCTTTTTTTCTGAGATAAATAGATACTTTTCATTGAGTGGACATTGACTTATGGTGACATTAAGTACTAAAAAACAAAATGTTACTCAATCTCAAATCATTCTCGTGATCAGTAGCACTTTGGAGTCCACTGTTGTGACTATTGTGCCAGTCCATCTCATCGAAGACCTCCTTCACCTTCACCGGCTCTCTATTTCACCAAACGTGATGTCTTTCCCCAGTAATTGATCCCTCCTGGTGATGTATATGGACAAGCTGGACAAAGTTCTGTTGTGATTCATAAGGTTTTCATTGACTAATTTTTGGAAGCAGATCACCAAGCCTTTCTTTCTAGTCTGTATTAGTCTGAAGTTCTGCTGAAACCTGTCCCCCATGAATGGCCGTGCTGGTATTTGAAATACTGGTAACATAGCTGCCATCATCTCAGCAACATGCAAGCCACCGAAGTAGGCCAACTAACAGACAGGTGTTGGTTTTTCTTTTCGATTGATATAAAAAGCATTTGTATAAAACAATACATATAAAATTGCATAGTTAGGCCTATAACATATAAAAATGTAATATATTTAGCAATAACAGCACAAAGGGAGTGGGTGTGAGTAAGGCCTTCCAGAGTAATGAAATGATACCAGGTAGTAACTTAAATCTACAAGAAGCAATGAAGAGAAACAGGTGAAAAATAGAAGGAATAACACAAAAAATGTTATAAATATATTGCTTTCCTTTCTTCTTTAAACAATTAAAAACTGACACCTATTACAATGTAATATGCGTAACAATAAGATAAAAATGTATAGAGCTGTATAGGAGTAATGTTTTTATATCTCACTAAAATTATGTTAGTATAAATCTGAAACACATCCTGATAAAAGTTAAAATGTCTATAGTAAGCACTAGAGCAAGCACTAAGGAATCGGAGAACAATAACAAAAACAAAGTGCAAAAAATAATTAAAATAATTAAAGTTTTAGATTAAAAGTATTCACTTAATACAAAAGAAAGCAATAAAAGAAGAATGAGGAATGAACAAAACGTAAGATAAATAGAAAACAAAAAGTAAAATGACAGATGTAAATCCAACTATAATAATAGCAAAATTAATAGGAATAGATTAAACCATCCAATCAGAAGGCAGAGACAGTTGGAATAGATTAAAAACAAACTCAACTATATATGGTTTACAGGAGACATATTTTAGATGCAAAAATAAAATTAGTTTGGAAGTAAAAGGATGGAAAATTGATACATCATGCAAACAGCAATCATTAGAACTCTGGAGTGGCTGTACTAATGTCATGCAAAGTAGACTTTAAAAATAAAAATGTTACTAGAGATAATGAGGACCATTTTATAATAAAAACGTAAATTAATCAGGAAGATAAAAAATTATGAATGCATATGCACCTAGAAATAAAATAACACATGAAACAAAAAATGACAGAAATGAAGGGAAAAATAGATAAACCAATAATAACAATGGGAGATTTCAATACTTACTTGTAATAGTGAATATAAAAACTAGGCAGAAAATCAAGAAGGATAAAATTCTTAAGAATGGAAAATTTGGAATAAAAGACAAACCTATTAGATCTAACAGACATCTATGGAACACTCCACCTAAAACCAGCAAAATATATAATATTCTCATGATATAGCATATATAATAGGCTATAAAAAAAAAAAAAAAACCTCAACTAATTTAAAAAGGATTGAAATAACATAAAGTATGTTCCCTGTGATGGTTAAGATTGTGTGTCAACTTGGCTGGGCCATGATGCTCAGTGTTTTGTCGGTTGTATAATGTTGTGATCACTTCCCTATTGAAATTTGATATGTGATCACCCCCATGATGGAATCTGCTGAGTGGTACCAGGAGGGGCAGGGCCTATGGCAGCTCACTGCCCCCCAGGCTTCATCTCTCTGCCCTCCAACCAACTACTTCCTTCCTGCTCGCTTTGCTTTTGACTTGTTCTGGATCCAGCAGCTGTCTCTTGTTGTCTGACCTCCAGTTCTTGAGACTTGAGCTAGCAGTTTACCCTTCGATCTTGGGATTCATCTATCTTCACAGTCTGCAACCAAGAGTCCCACTCTCCGACCTACCAATCTTGGGTTTGACAGCCTCTGCAGCTACACAAATCAGGAGAACCCTTGCAGTCTTGCCTGCTCATCTTGGGATTTGTCCACCTTCACAGCCTGTGAGCAGGAGCCCTGGTCTCTGACCTGCTGATCTTAGGTTTGCCAGCTTCTGTGGCTGCATGAATTGGGAAAGGCCTCTATCCTGACCCACAGACTTGGAAGAATTGATGAAGCAAAAGAACTGAACAGAAGATTTCAAAGGGCCTCTCGAGAAGACAAAGTAAAGTATTACAATGACATGTGCAAAGAGCTGGTGATGGAAAACCAAATCGGAAGAACACACTAGGCATTTCTCAAGTTAAAAGAACTGAAAAAAAAAAAAAAATTCAAGCCTCAATTTGCAATATTGAAGGTTTCTACAGGGAGAATATTAAATGACACAGGAAGCATCAAAAGAAGATGGAAGGAGTACACAGAAGCATTATACCAAAAATAATTGGTTGATATTCAACCATTTCAGGAGGTGGTAGCACATGATCAGGAGTTGATGATACTGAAGGAAGAAGTTCAAGCTGCACTGAAGGCATTGGTGAAAAACAAGGCTCCAGGAATTGACGGAATACCAATTGAGATGTTTGATACAACACTGGAAGTGTTCACTCATCTATGCCAAGAATTTTGGAAGAGAGCTACCTGGCCAACTGACTGGAAGAGATCCATATTTATGCCTATTCCAAAGAAAGGTGATCCAACAGAATATGGATATTATGGAAAAATATCATTAACATCAAATGCAAGTAAAATTTTGCTGAAGATCATTAAAAATTGACTGCAGCAGTATTTTGACAGGGAACTGCCAGAAATTCAAGCTGGCTTCAGAAAAGGACCTGGAACCAGGGATATCATTGCTGACGTCAGATGGATCCTGGCTGAAAGCAGAGAATACCAGAAGGATGTTTACCTGTGTTTTATTTACTATGCAAAGGCATTTGACTGTGTGGATCATAACAAATTATGGGTAACATTGGGAAGAATGGGAATTCCAGAACACTTAAATGTGCTCACAAGGATCCTGTACATAGGTCAAGAGGCAGTTGTTCAAACAGAGCAAGGGGATAAAGAGTGATTTAAAGTCAGGAAAGTTGTGCATCAGAGTTGCATCCTTTCACCATACATGTTCATTCTGTATGTTGAGCAAATGATCGGAGAAACTGGACTATATGAAGAAGAATGTCGCATCAGGATTGGAGGAAGACTCATTAACAACCTGTGAAATGCAGACGGCAAAGCCTTCCTTGCTGAAAGTGAAGAGGACTTGAAGCCCTTATTGATGAAGATCAAAGACCTCAGCCTTCAGTATGGATTACACCTCAACATAAAAATTCTCATAACTGGACCAATAAGCAACATTATGATAAACAGAGAAAAGATTGAAGTTGTCAAGGATTATATTTTACTTGGATCCACAATCAACATCCATGGAAGCAGCAATCAAGAAATCAGACAATGCATTGCATTGGTCAAATCTGCTACAAAAGACCTCTTTAAAGTGTTAAAAAGCAAAGACGTCACCTTGAAGTCTAACGTGTGCCTGACCCAAGCCACAGTGTTTTCAGTTGCCTCACATACATGCAAAAGCTGGATGCTGAATAAGGAAGACCAAAAAAGAATTGATGTCTTCGAATCGTGATGTTGGCAAAGAACATTGAATATACCATGAACTGCCAAAAGAACAAACAAATCTCTTTGAAGAAGTCCAACCAAAATGCTCCTTAAAAACAAAGACGGCAAGACTGTATCTTGTCTCAAATACTTTGGACATGTTTTCAGGAAGGATTAGTCCCTGGAGAAGGGCATCATGCTTGGTAAAGTAGAGGGTCAGTGAAGAAGAGGAAGACTCTTAATGAGATCAACTGACCCAGTGGTTTCAACAATGGACTCAAGCATAACAATGATTGTGAGGATGGTGCAAGACCAGGCAGTGTTTCCTTCTGTTGTACTTAGGGTCACTATGAGTGGGAACTGACTAGATGTTACCTAATCTAAAGCAATATATCATAAAACATAATTACTGTTGAAATAAAGTTTGTTTAAATATTCTAAATTTTCATTCAACTTTTACTATTTCCCGTATTTTCCCCAATCTAATTTTAGTCCTTAAAGATTTTATCAAAGGGCTTTGGAAATCCCAAAGTCTCTGCTCAACTGATCAATTCATTGATAGGAATATAACCTTAAGTCTCTGGCTATGGGTAGGAATATTTCCCTGGTCATTCCAGGTATGTCTCATGTAATAACTATCTTTCAGCTTCTTAGCATTCATCTACAATAGAGAGAACTTTTTTACAGTTCTTTTATGATATAGATCCACCCGATTTCTGATAACTATAGTAAGGCAGCATTTTTCTTACTTTCTTTTGTCTGTAAAGTTCTCCGCCTAGTTGGGAGAGATCGTTCAAAAGCTTCCTTAGAGCTAAATGATCTCAGAAGCTGAGGGTCAGGGAAACCTGATCCTGTCCCCACCATCTGTCTCTTTTGACTCAGGGTAGAAGACAAGGTTAGGTCATTCCAATTCATTTATATAAGTTGGCCTAAGACGGCACTGGGTTTTTAAAGCATTTTGAAAGGCAAAAGATGTCTAATTTCTTTCTCTTTTACTATTTTCTTGGTAGGCAGTTTTGTTTTCTCTCTTTCACAACCTTTTTTCTACCCAGTAAATCACAAAGCTCTTTAGCAATTTTGTAAACGAGTCTATCAACATAAAAAGACAAACAGAAACATAAGTAAAAATACAGGGATGACAACAACATCCACAAATACCCCAAAGAGCTAAAAGGCATTTCAGCAAGAGTGTAAGAAGAATATTTCTCACTGATTTTAATTTATTTCAGATGCATTTGCTTCTAATTTATATCTCAAAAAGACTAATCCGGCCAATTCGGAAGTCCGCCATTTAGGCCATGGTAACAAATACTTTTCTTTCATTGAACCATGACATTTTTCTAAATTCCAAGCTGAATTAGGCTCGAGTTTTTTTACTACATAGGCGGCACATATGTCAGATGGTGGCTGTCAATTTTACTTTTGGTGATTTTGCATTTTAAATTTGGAAAAGTGAAAGAGATTTCAAAACAGAGTACTATTTTCCAGATTTTCTGAGTCACAAAAATAAATCTAATGAGGAACCCACAAGGTTTGGATACTGTTTGGCTTCCACCAATCTGTGCCTTCATTTGGGAGAGTTTGCTTGCAGGTGGTTGGCAGCCTAGTGCTCTAGCCTGCCCTGTAGCCACCTTACCCGGTCACAGCATTCTTTAAGGCTCATAATGAGCACCAGAGACCACCCTAATGGCTTTTACTGGTCAAACTGTGTCTGAATTTTGTGGTTTATAATGATTCAGAGATCTTTGAAATTAGAATTACCTCTTCAATGTTTCAAACACCCAAATCAGACACTAAACTACAGTTCACCAAAAGAGTTCCTAGATGTCAATCTTAACCAATCAAGAAAAAACATCTAACAAAGACTCTCCTTAATCAAACAACCTGTTTTCAAACAGTATGCCAAACAAAACTTAAGAAAGAGAAAAAAGAATAAGCAAATTACTGTTTTCTGTGAGCACTTACCCTGTCAGTGTCAAGCGACATGGATTGTGAATGCGTGAGGTCTGGAAGATAGAACCCCTCTTTGTCAGCTTTGGCTAGGCAGTTCAGGTGTCCTCAAGGTAGGCTGGATTCATGGTTTTGGAAGAAATCCCGTCAATTACATCACTGAAATGTCATAGCATAAAATCACCACAAAGTTATAGTAAAGCAAGGAGGAAGATTTTATTCGGCATATGTTACAAGAGGCAAAAGTAGGAAATGGACAAGTATGCAGCCAGGACCACGTCTGCCCAAGTGTGAGGAATGTTACATAATCATCATTATATATTTATATTACAAATAAGTAAATTCATTAAAAGTTTCATCTTTTCATAGATTGGCTAAAACTGCTAAATCGCCACCGTGATTCTACATTTTGAATTGTCTTTCTTAATAATCATTGTTGCATGTTTCAGTAATGACAGTCAGGAGGTTCTTTGTTGGTGCAAAAAATCTTGTTCTTGTTGTTAGGCGCCATCAAGTTGGTTTCGACTCACAGTGACCCTATGTACAACAGAACAAAATACTGCCCAGTCCTGTGCCATCCTCACAGGCATTATTATACTTGAGTCCATTGTTGCATCTACTGGTCAATCCATCTCCTCGAGGGTCTTCCTCTTTCTCACTGACCCTCTACCAAGCATGATGACCTTCCTCAGGGACTGATCCCTCTTGATAACATGTTCAAAGCACTTGGGATGAAGTCTCACCATCCTCACTTCTACAGAATATTCTAGCTGTACTTCTTCAAAGACAGATTTGTTTGTTCTTTTGGCAGTCATAGAATATTCAATACTCTTCACCAACACCATAATTGAAACGCAACAATTCTTGTTTAGTCTTCCAGCTTTTGCATGCATGTGAAGCAATTGAAAACAGCATGGCTTGGGTCAGGTGCACCTTAGTCCTTAAAGTGACCTCTTTTCTTTTTAATGCTTTATAAAGGCCTTTTCCTAAAAGGCAGCAGAAAAAGATGAGTGGAAAATATGTGGGTCTTTTGTGCTCTGCCTAAATATTTGTTTATGTGAAATTTTCTTAAAAAGTATTTTCCAAGATTGTCCTAGCTTTTGGTGTTATACCTCAGCGCCCAGTTGATGTATGCTTGTAAGTCCAGCTCCTGCTGGATCACATTCTTTATACTCAAGAACAGAGACCAGTGGCTCCAATTTTAACTCTAAGTTATAACTGACAGTCTAACTAATATTAATCTTTATTTCTACAATGGAGATTTTACCCCAGCTATTTTTACAACCATTAGGAATAAATGATAAAGATGTTAACAGAGGAAAAGAGCCGTTGTCTAACTGATTGGTTCAAGCTAGATTATTCACCAGTATATGCTTTACTAATGGGTGAATTTACATTCCTTATGGATCAGGATTCATGAGGTAAGCTTTTTTGGAGTATCCCATATTCAAAGTAATATGTATACCTAGCCTGGTTTTCAAGACAACTGTGTCTTTCCCTCTTGTTTTTTCTCCTTCCTATGTTCAGTTCATAAGTTGGAATTAACTCAATAGCAATGTGTTTTTTTTTTTATTATTATTCTATGTTCAGTTCAACTCTGTTGTATAGGGTCGCTATGAGTCAGAATCAACTCAATGGCAATGGTTTTGATTTTTTTTTTTAATATGATAAGCAGACCTGGGGGACCAGAATATCTGAAAAGACCAACCATTATTTCTGTTTACTTTGTTCAAAGGAATGGAAAAAAAAGTGGGGATTATTTCAGCCTTGGGTTTAATTACATTTTAATCCAAATTTTATATTGGTAAATATTGAAGGATTGTCTACCTGTTGGTAAAACCTATTTGACTTGCACCTCTTTTGATTCCAAATACTTGATATGTTAGGGACTCTGTAATGATTTCATATTGTCAAATAGAATGTCATTTGTTTAAATAATTAACAGCATCATTAGTCTTTTTTTCCAAGAATTGAAAATTAGTAAAATTATTTTAAAATTATATATGTATATTATTTAAAATATCAATATATATGTTATATTTCTATACAGTTGTCTATATGTAAATATACACCTACACTTTTTATATATACAGTGAAGTCCCTTTATTATATTTAGTTGAAAATCTGAAACTGAATTTATAGTCTAACACCTTCAACAACAATAAATTAGTTCATTTATTGTGTACATTTTCTTCTGCATAACAGTCTTTAAGCTATATACTGTGGGCTCAAAAAATAATACGATTGTTCCATATTCTCAAGGAACTTTTAGTCTAGCAAGGAGGCAAGTGCATTAATAATTAAATACAAAATGGTGTGTGCAAGAAACTCAGAGGTTGTCCCAGATACCTAAATAGATAGAAGGCTATCAGAAAAAAGGCACCAATCACTGATAAGGATTATATAAATATAATAAATATATTTATTGTATTTAATTTTATAAATATATCATATTATATTATAAATTAATAAATATTACTTTTTCTGATGAGAGCCTGAGCATACAAGATGGCCTCAGAGTGTTAGCATATGGAACATAGTTTTTATTACTTACAACAAGAAGCAGACATGTTACCTGATTAGGGTCCGTGCCCTGGAGCAGTCGAGTCAACGAAACACGCTCCAAGTCAGAAAGAGTGAGAAAGTTTATTAAGGAGATGTATACATCACTGGGGACCCAGCAGCAACTCAGGCTGTCTTTATGGAGTCCTGAAGAGCAATTACATTAGAGCTTATACAGAATCTTACAAGGGTTACAAGTGTCTTCCTAGTTCCCTGTCAGACATTTCTTTATTAGGCTAAAGACATTCATATCAGATACCTGGGTTCTGATTTTCCTGTGGGGGTTGTAGGCCACAGTGGTCAGACAAAACAAAGGGTTATTTGCATCAGTTTAAAACAAAGAACAAAGTTATTAACATTTGGTCAAAACAAAGTCATTAACAGAGGTATGTGAAGGAGGAGGCAGGAAGAGCAGAGAGAAGAATTTACAGGTTCAACATGGCATTAGTTACATCAAGCCCGTTTTGAAAACGGAGAAAACATGCTGGGGAGTGTTGGGGTCATAGACAGCATACCAGAACAAAGGCACATCCATTTTTGAGGAGGTCTCCCCTACTTAAAAAGGTTTTCTGGGCAGAGAGGATGACTCTTCTATTTATACCCCACTTTGTGCTTTTTTTTGTGTGTGTGTGCAGTAAGCAAGTGACAAAAAGGGCCTTCCTTTAACCAATCTTCTCCTGGCTAGGTAGGCTTAATTAACCAAAACCAAACCCATTGCAGTCGAGTTGATTCCAACTCATAGCGACCCTATAGGCTTAATTAAGTGGGCTAAAAAAAACTCTACTATGTGTGCCAAGGGACTCAGAAGTCCCTTCCTAATCGTTTTTGTACCCAAAAGTCTACATGACACAGGACATGGGACATGTCATGAATTAAATTATGTCCCACCCAAAGTGTGTGTCAACTTGGCTAGGCCATGATTGCCAATATTGTGTGATTGTCCAACATTTTGTCAGCTGGTGTGATATTCCTATGTGTTGTAAATCCTATTTCTATGTTAATGAGATAGGATTAAAGGCAGTTGTGTTAATGTGGCAGGACTCAATCCACAAGGTTAGGTTGTATTTTGAATCAATCTCTTGTGAGATATAAAAGACACAAGTATGTGCAAGAAAGAAGCACTAGGAGCACAGTGTGTCCTTTCAACCTGGGGTCCCTGTGCTGAGAAGCTCCTAGATCAGGAAGAACTGATGACAAGGACCTTACCCCAGAGCCGACAGAGAAAGAAAGGCTTTCCGTGGAGCTGGCACCCTGTATTCAGACTTCTAGCCTCCTAAACTGTGAGATAATAAACTTCATTTGTTAAAGTCATTCGCTTGTGGTATTTCTGTTACAGCAGCCACAGATAATTAAGACAGAGCAAAGAACAGATTTTCCCACCTGACCAAGAGGGCAGGGGGCCTCAGACATGCGGGATTATAGCCTGGAATTGCATCTCTTTAACACTGCTTACCAACATTAGACCTCAGAGGATGGAGGGCTGTGGTTTGTTCTGAGGTCCACAGCATCATACCCCCACTCTTTTCTGACCCTTGTTACAGGGGGATGAGTTGGGAACTCCCAACTCACTTGCCAATATTTAAGTGTTCTCTGGCTGTTTTAGAAAAACAAAGGCACCTTGATTGCTTAGGAGTTCCAAGTGCTATTTTAACAAACCAGAGACTAAAGGCCAAATGCGATTTTCGTCCCACAGTGTGGTACATTCAATAGAAGCAGTATTTACAAGACTGAGAGAAACTACAGATTACCAAAAACCAAACACTGCCGTCGAGTCAGTTCTGACTTATTGCAACCCTTATAACCAAAAAACCAAACCCATTGCCTAGTGACCCTATAGGGCAGAGTAGAACTGCCTCATACAGTTTCCAAGGCTATAAATCTTTACAGAAGCAGACTACCACATCTTTCCCCTGCGTAGTGGCTTGTGGGTTTGAAATGCAGGTCTTTTGCTTAGAAGCTGAAGACTTTAACCACTGTACCACCAGGGCTCCTCCAATTATAGATTAGGAAGTAATTAATCCTATGTGGGATTGAAGTTTTAAAGCAAGTCACAAAGAGGCACAACTTGATCAGGATTTGAATGGTCAGTGTTTTAGTCATCTAGTGCTGCTATAATAGAAATACCACAAGTGGATGGCTTTATAAAGAGAAATTTATTCTCTCAAAGTCTAGGAAGTTGAAGTCCTAATTCAGGACTCCAGTTCCAAGAGAAGGCTTCTTCTCTCATAGGTTCTGGGTGAAGGTCCTTGTCATCAATCTTCCTGTGGTCAGGAGCTTCTCAGTGCAGAGACTCAGGGATCAAAGGACATGCTCTGCTCTGGGCTCTGCTTTCTTGGTGGTAGGGGGTTCCCCTGTCTCTCTGCTCACTTCTCTCTTTTATATCTCAAAAGAGATTGACTTAAGACACAACCTACTCTTGTAGATTGAATCCTGCCTCATTAACATAACTGCCACTAATCCCAGCTCCTTAACATCATAGAGGTAGGGTTTATAACACATAGGAAAATCACATCAGGTGACAAAATGGTGGACAATCACACAATGCTGGGAATCATGGGCTAGCCAAGTTGACATAATTTGGGGGAACACAATTCAATCCATTACAGCCAGTAATAGTTCACCAGGCAGACAAAGGGGGATAGGAATTTTATTGTGTATACTTTCTAAGTTACATGATAATCAAATTTGTTATACATCTAACTATGTGAAGTAATAAAATGGAATTTTGGTGAAGTTCCATGTTTAAAATCTCTTTGTGAACTTTTATGAAGGAGAAAATTCTAATAAATCTTAAGCCTAGAAAATATCTTGAAATAATCTGTCTTTAAAATATATACATGCCTAATTAGTTAGGCTAATTCATGCTAGGTTTCACAACAAACACAAAGAAAGTTCAGTGATGTAACAAAGTTTCATTTATCACTTCTGAGACAAATCGGCATCCTTCCTGTATTGTGAAACTATGCTTTCTGGACCATGTAGCCTCCAAGGTTGCCATTGCAGGGGAAAAGAGGGATAAAGGAGGCACATTTTCATTTTGACTCTCTTAGACTATATGTGACACATGTCACCTCAAATGGTTTACTTCTTAAAATTAGGCACATGGTCTCAATCTCATGGGAGGCAGTGGTAGTTCTGTGGTAGAATTCTTGCCTTCCATGCAGAAGACCCAGGTTTAATTTTTCCTCTATTTCACCTCAACTACAGCCACCACCCATTGTCAGTGGAAGCTTGAATGTTGCTATGATGCTGAACAGGTTTCAGCTGAGCTTTGTTAAGAAACAAAAAATCACTGTAACAAAATATATTTGTTGTGAGTACATACAATGAAGCATCAACCTGAAGTTACTCAGAAGTAGGGCAGTGAAAACTGGTTATATAGGTCATTGTCACATTAATTTTGCAGGAGATAGCATCAGAACACATGCAAGGTTCCCAGTGGCTTGAGAAACAGTCACTAAGGACATGCCATTGTAAATGGAAAAAGTTTCAAACTGAAAGCACTCATGTTAGAATAAGAATGATGAGGCCAACATGCATTCTCAGGAAACAAAGGGTCAGGATGCAAACCATTTAAGAACAGTGTGTCAAGATGTAAGTGGTTGTTTTTGGGAAGAATGTGTTCATGACTAACCAAATCAGTCAGGATGTGAACCATTTGGGAAGAATGAGTCAAGATAAACAATTTGCTCCAGGAAAGAAAATGAATAACTGACTACAATTTTATAGTCATGTAACCAAATCAGCTGATTCCTCTTACCCAGGTGGGAGCTAACTCCTTCCTTGCCAAGTGACCTACCATTACATTTCAAAGGACTTCAACTGAAACTGACCTTATCTACAATCAGTCATTGACCCACTACATTTCCTTTGTTCTCTAGGTATAAAGATCCCTCTCTCCACTTTAACTGCAGAGTGCTTTGTATTTTTACTTAGCACTGCTCAGCCTGGGCTGTTTTTATTCCTCAATAAAACTCCTTTCCTTTCACTGCTAACAGAGTACAAGATTTTCTTCTTTGACATCATACATTTTCCAGTCAGACTTTGGGGTTCCTGCTCCTCAAAACTGGCTGCACAGAGATAATTCTCTAAAAGAGCCCAATGCCTAAGGCAAAATGATCTCTGCCAAACTGCTTACTAGGTTATTGTTTGACTTGAAAGTGACTTTAGGAAAACAGTTCCTTAAAGGCTCAAGATTCAAAAGGACCCTAAAAGCAGGTAGCCTGAGTGGGTCACTCAAATTCCATGAACCCAGAAATCTGGATTCCAGGAGAATCAAAACAATTTTTCAGCTTACAGACTAAGATGAGCTAGGAAGAAAGGCCTAATGATCTACTTCCAAAAATCAGCCAGTGGAAACCTATAGATTACAATGGTGAGATGTGCAACCCACCATGTGGATGGCACAAAACAGGGAAGCATTTTGCTTAACTGCACACAGAGTCCCCACAAGTCAGGGCTGACCTGAGAGCAGCTAACAACAACTCAATCTTACTGCAAGGGAGGCTGAGAAATTTGAGAACTACATAAAATTACCATAAGAACTGTCTGTACCACAATAAAACTTCCTTGAAAATTGGATAGTCTGTATGTGTTGGGTTATTTGCAAAACAACGGCAACAATTTTTTCCCTTTCCAGCATGCACGCCCCCTTGTAATGTGACTTTGCAGCTCTTTCCATCAAGAAGTGGAGATTATTTCCTCATTCCTTAAATCTAAGTGGGACTTCTGACTTAATTCGATTACAGGCAGTCCCCAGGTTACAAACATATGACTTACATACAGCCCATAGTTACCAACTAACCCACCCCATGAAGCCTATTCTATTAAAAATTCAAGGTACATACAATGGTTCATAACAACAAATGGGCACTACTTTGCAACACGCATCAAAACATTATTGTTATTGTTACTGTATTATGTTAAAAATGTTTTAGTGCATCTGGAAGTGTTTCTTTAGCTTTTTTATGCATAGAAAGGTACACTATATACTATATACTAAGACAAACATCAGACTAACTGACTTAGATACAAACCGTACCTAACCGATGAGACTTACATACAAATTTGACTTAAGGACCGATTTCGGAAAGGAACTCATTTGTAATCTGGGGACTGGCTGTAATAGAAGGGAGGTATGGATGGGGAATAATTTATGCTGGTTCTAAATCTAAGCCTCAAGAACGCTTACACGCTTCTCTTCACTCTCTTGAAAACTGCCTCTGCTGTGTGAGCAAGACTGAGCTAGACTGCTGGGTAATGAGAGACACGTGCTGTAGCCATTCCTGTCACCAGCCCACAGTAGCCCAACCACTAAACACACGAGCGAAGTCTTCCTAGGTGAGCTAGCCCCCAGTACAGATGTCAGGTTACTGTGGACCAATAAGTCAGCTCAGCCAAGATCAGTAAGTCTGGCCCAATCAAGTAACGGTAAAAACAAATTTAAAAAATAAAAAAAAATGTAATTCTCCCTGATATAAAAAGAGACAATCTCCTCTCCCTTTTCTTGGAGCAACTCCTTTAAAAACTTTTAGCTGTAAATTCTTTCTCTGCCCCTTTGTAATGTATGCAAATCTTTTTATGGGTTAAATAAGTCTACTGCCAGTTTTACTATTTAGAAATGCTTTTCTTTAGGACTTGAGTGTTTTCTCTCTGAAACATAATCATTCAAGAAAATTTAATAAAACAGCAACAACAGTTGCCAGTGGAATCTAACTCGTAGCGACCTCATGTGTGTCAGGGTAGAGCTGCGCTCCATAGGTAGTAGCTGAGCAGTTTAACCGTTTGCATCACCCATGGATTCCTCAAAGAAGTGTTGTTGCTAGGTGCCGTCGAGAAAGTTCTGACTATAGCCACCCTATAGGACAGAGTAGAACTGCCCCATAGGGTTTCTAAGGAGCAGCTGGTGAATTTGAGCTGCTGACCTTTTGGCTAACAGCTGAGCTCTTAACCACTGTTCCACCAGGGCTCCACAAGGAAGATAGTGACCTTATATCCCAGTCTCCCCAGGGGGGAAGGAGCCTAACTAGCCTACTTTTTGCTCCTGGTTCTGAACCTATAACACTATCTCCTATCATAAGGATCTACCACTTGTCTGTCAGTTTATGTCTGTGATTTATAACTCATCTACAGCATTTATCACAGTGAGACCAGAATTTAAATATTACATACCCAAGTCAATTTCCTTTTCTCTTTCCTTTTCCTAATTACTTTCAAGGTGAGGAAAGAAACCAAAAGAATTAATGCAATATTAAGTGTATTAGGTTAAGAAAGAAGTTTCTAATGAGATTTAGAAAATGTATTGTCTTCTTGTTTTACCTCTCTTTTAATACTATATCTTAAAAAAATCATATGCCTGTCTAAGAAAATGCTAATTATCCCAGAGAGAGTTACAGAATATTAAAAATTAACAAACAAACAACAACAACAACAAAAGAAACAAGCAATGAACAAACAGTGTAAATCATGGTACTTTAAATAATTTATTTTTAAAATTTTATATAATGTTTATTATATACAAACTGAAGTTATTAATGTGTTTCATTAATTCATGTTGTTGTTGTTAGGTGCTGTCAAGTTAGTTCCGACTCACAGTGACCCCAAAGGACAGAGCAGAACTGCCCCATAGGGTTTCCAAGGAATAACCAAGTTCTTAACCACTATGTGACCAGGGATCTAATCATTAATTCATAGAATATATATTTATTAAATAAAAAGGCCATGTTTCTGGGTTGTACAGTATACCACTAATTTGTATACATTTGTGAGAAAGTAAATAGGAGACTTTAAGTTGGGCTTCATACTTTTATGGCTTTCAATTGTATTTAGGACTTCTCTTGACTTGAATGAAAGATATGTCCTATAAAGAAAATGAGATGGAAGAAAAAATTATATATAACAAAGCAAGGGTCTGAAGTAGCAATATTAATAAACTGTGGCCCAAATGAACTTACTTCCAGCATGAAACCTAGACTTTCAAAGCTAAATGACATGTCTTCATCCCTAGCTTCTCACAGATATAAAAACACATAGTCATCTGCTTTCTCTGGTATCCATGTTTATCTTAACCTCTCTTACATTTCTCTGTTGCTCATGTTTCTTTCTCCATAATATAAAGATAGAGACAATAAGAATTCTTCTCTACCTCTTCCCCACCCCTACCAGTAGTCCTTAAAACAGAGAATTTGGATTTTCTCAGCATCAAATTTAGATACAATCTACACAGAGGCCATACTACAAATCTTAATAATTTTAATGATTTTTTTTAAATAACATTGACTAATATATTACCTTGGAGTCCCTGGGTGGTGCAAATGATTAACATGCTTGGTGCTAACCAAAGGTTGGAGGTTCAAGTCCACACAGAGGCATCTTGGGAGAAACTCCTGGTGATCTACTTCTAAAAAATTAGCCATTGAAAACCCTATGGAGCTCAGTTCTACTCTGACACATATGGGGGCCTCATAGTCAGAATCTACTCAATAGCAAACTTTTTTTTTTAATCATTTGCTCATAAATGCAGAGAAAAAAGGCCTTATATATAAACATATTCAATATATTATGAGTATAATATGTTAGATTGTATTATTGTACCCAATTGTATTTCTCTCCCAATAATTGAAGTTATACTTTGGAGTGTGACTTGATTTGATAAGTAAAAGCTGACTGGAAGGAAATCCAGGGATCCATTTTTGAGCTGATCCCCCTAACTCGAAAAGGCTGTCTGGACAGGAATGACGGCTCTTCCATGCATATCCCACTTTGTGCAGTAGGTGAGTGACTCAATGGGCCTGCCTTTCACCTATCTGTATGCTTCACGAGAGTGAGATCTACAGGAACTTTTGAACAGTTTCATCACGAGAACATCTCGTCTCACATAAGGGCTGATCCTTCAGCCTGAGATGTCTTATAAACAAGACAGCCTTGGAACAGACACAAAGACAATCTGCAGCTGACAAGTTGTTATAAGTCACTGATCTTTTTCTAACCAGAGGGTACTAAATTGCTTGTTTTTGAATATAATCATAAAAACATGAATATTAGGCCTGTGTATTTTGATAAGTGAGGACAAACAAAGCCTCCATACCATCTGTATTTTATCTATCCAGAGATAATTGCTAGCACCAACATCTTAAAAATGAAAACTTAGATTTTTTTCTAAGAAAAATAACTTCTTAATGATGCTGAACTCTAAAACTGGAAATAAAAGTTGCAAGAAAGATTTACAGTCACTTATTTGAGCATCAGTGCAGGTAAGACTATTAACTACCAAAGCTTTCTATTGGGAAAATATTTGTAGCAAAGAAAAATGAAACTTTCCTTAAAAAGCAGAGGAAACATAAGAAGTAATGTACGGAAAGAGAGCCTGAAAACAGAACCACTAGTAAATGTCTGAAATACGTTAAGTCAACAATCAAAATACTAAAGTTGGGTTTAAATACCAAGGAAGAAAACAGGGGCTTTGAAATTCAGTCATCACGGTTCATCTATGTAGCAGGGAGAATTGTGGGTCCTGCACTAAAAACTATCATCAACACACTTAGTCCATAAATTTCTAAAAAATATTTCACAGGAAATCATTCATAGCTACTGATTAAGTATCCAGAATCTTTGCTGAATGACATACACTTATTAGTTGAAAGATATCTCATAGTGATCTCCTATGTGACTGAAGTGAACAAATGAAAAGTCAGTTAGACCCTACAGGAGTTGAGTGAAATCTAATGAAGAAAATCTGCAAATTTGGTTTAAAAAAATGCAATGAAAATGTGTCAAGGAAAAATAGATATATTTACCTACTGTATTAGTTTCCCATGCTGCTGTAACAAATTAGCACAAACTCAGTAGCTTAAACAGCACAAATTATTGTCACAAGTCTGGTACATCAAAGTCCTGTGGGAAGTTGTTGTTTGTGTGCTGGTTCAGTCAATTCTGGCTCATAGTGACCCTGTAAGACAGAGTAGAATTGCCCCACAGGGCTTCCAGGGCTATAATTTTTATGGAATCAGACTGCCACATCTTTCTGCCACAGAGCAGCTGGTGGGTTCAAACCTCTGACCCTTCGGTTAGTAGCCAAGCGTTTAACCAGTGAACCACTAGGGCTCAATCCTATGGTAAAGGTCTCACTGAAAGAAAATCAAGGTGTCAGCCAGGCTGTATTTCTTTCTACAAGCTGTAAGAAAGAACGTTTCATGCTCATTTGGGTCCTTGGTAGAATTCAGTTCCATATGACTGTAAGACTCAGTCATTCCCAGCTTCTGGAGGCCACCTCCATTCCTTGGCCCATGGCCTGAGTCCTCCACCTTCACAGTCAGAAAAAGTAGGTTGATTCTCTTTCAGACTTTCTCCTTCAGTCCCCTCTCTGTAACCCAGTCAATAAAGGTTCTTTCCTTTTAAGGAATCATGTGATTGGATTGGGTTCATATGATAATCTCACCATCTCAAAGTCTGTTCCCCTAATTACATCTGCAAACTCCCTTTTGCCACGTGAGGTAACATGCTCACAGGTTCAGGTGATTAGAGCATGGACATTTTTGGAGGGATATTATTCTGACTGTCACACTTATTTAACAGCCAATCCAGAATTAATAAATAAAAGAGTGAGGAAAGAAGTGGGCATAATTAAGACAGCTTTAGAAATAGGTCCTGGAGAGGCGGGGCCAAGATGGCGGACTAGGTGGATGTTAACACGGATCCCTCTTGCAACAAAGATTCAGAAAAACAAGTGAATCGATCACATACATAACAATCTATGAACCCTGAACAACAAACACAGATTTAGAGATGGAGAATGAACAAATACGGGGAGGCAGCGATTGTTTTCAGAGCCTGGAGCCAGCGTACCAGTCAGCGGATCTTCTGGAAAAACTAGTTTCCCAGTGATGGCTCAGAGACAGCAGTCCATATCAAACCACATAAAGAAGCAGACCATGACAGCTTCTCCAACCCCCCAAACAAAAGAATCAAATCTTTCCCAAATGAAGATACAATCCTGGAATTATCAGATACAGAATATAAAAAACTAATTTACAGAATGCTTCAAGACATCACAAACGAAATAAGGCCAACTGCAGAAAAAGCCAAGGAACACACTGATAAAACTGTTGAAGAACTCAAAAAGATTATTCAAGAACATAGTGGAAAAATTAATAAGTTGCAAGAATCCATAGAGAGACAGCATGTAGAAGTCCAAAAGATTAACAATAAAATTACAGAATTAGACAACGCAATAGGAAGTCAGAGGAGCAGACTCGAGCAATTAGAATGCAGACTGGGACATCTGGAGGACCAGGGAAACAACACGAACATAGCTGAAAAAAAATCAGATAAAAGAATTAAAAAAAATGAAGAAACCCTAAGAATTATGTGGGACTCTATCAAGAAGGATAACTTGTGGGTGATTGGAGTCCCAGAACAGGGAGGGGGGACAGAAAACACAGAGAAAATAGTTGAAGAACTCCTGACACAAAACTTCCCTGACATCATGAAAGACGAAAGGCTACCTATCCAAGATGCTCATCGAACCCCATTTAAGATTGATCCAAAAAGAAAAACACCAAGACATATTATCATCAAACTTGCCAAAACCAAAGACAAAGAGAAAATTTTAAAAGCAGCCAGGGAGAAAAGAAAGGTTTCCTTCAAGGGAGAATCAGTAAAAATATGTTCTGACTACTCAGCAGAAACCATGCAGGCAAGAAGGGAATGGGACGACATATACAGAACACTGAAGGAGAAAAACTGCCAACCAAGGATCATATATCCAGCAAAACTCTCTCTGAAATATGAAGGCGAAATTAAGATATTTACAGATAAACACAAGTTTAGAGAATTTGCAAAAACCAAACTAAAGCTACAAGAAATACTAAAGGAAATTGTTTGGTCAGAAAACCAATAATATCAGATATCAGCACAACACAAGGTCACAAAACAGAATGTCCTGATATCAACTCAAATAGGGAAATCACAAAAACAAACAAATTAACATTAATTAAAAAAAAAATAACAATACCTGTAACAGGGAATCATGGAAGTCAATAGGTAAAAGATCACAATACTCAAAAAAAGGGACTAAACACAGGAGGCATTGAACTGCCAGATGGAGAGTGATACAAGGCGATATAGAACGATACAAGTTAAGTTTTTACTTAGAAAAATAGGGGTAAATAATAAGGTAACCACAAAAAGGCATAACAACTCCATAACTCAAGATAAAAGCCAAGAAAAACGTAACGACTCAACTAACATAAAGTCAAACACTATGAAAATGAGGATCTCACAATTTACTAAGAAAAATGTTTCAGCACAAAAAAGTATGTGGAAAAATGAAATGGCCAACAACACACATAAAAAGGCATCAAAATGACAACACTAAAAACTTATTTATCTATTATTACGCTGAATGTGAATGGACTAAATGCACCAATAAAGAGACAGAGAGTCACAGACTGGATAAAGAAACACGATCCATCTATATGCTGCCTACAAGAGACACACCTTAGACTTAGAGACACAAACAAACTAAAACTCAAAGGATGGAAAAAAATATATCAAGCAAACAATAAGCAAAAGAAAAAAGAGTAGCAATATTAATTTCTGACAAAATAGACTTTAAACTTCAATCCACCACAAAGGATAAAGAAGGACACTATATAATGATAAAAGGGACAATTGATCAGGAAGACATAACCATATTAAATATTTATGCACCCAATGACAGGGCTGCAAGATACATAAATCAAATTTTAACAGAATTGAAATGTGAGATAGACACCTCCACAATTATAGTAGGAGACTTCAACACACCACTTTCGGAGAAGGACAGGACATCCAGTAAGAAGCTCAATAGAGACATGGAAGACCTACTTACAACAATCAACCAACTTGACCTCATGTGACTTATACAGAACTCTCCACCCAACTGCTGCAAAGTATACTTTTTTTTCTAGTGCACATGGAACATTCTGTAGAATAGACCACATATTAGGTCATAAAACAAACTTTTGCAGAGTCCAAAACATCAAAATATTACAAAGCACCTTCTCAGACCACAAGGCAATAAAACTAGAAATCAATAACAGGAAAACTAGGGAAAAGAAATCAAATACTTGGAAACTGAACAATACCCTCCTGAAAAAAGACTGGGTTATAGAAGACATCAAGGAGGGAATAAGGAAATTCATAGAATGCAACGAGAATGAAAACACTTCCTATCAAAACCTCTGGGACACAGCAAAAGCAGTGCTCAGAGGCCAATTTATATTGATAAATGCACACATACAAAAAGAAGAAAGAGCCCAAATCAAAGAATTATCCCTACAACTTGAACAAATAGAAAGAGAGCACCAAAAGAAACCCTCAGGCACCAGAAGAAAGCACATAATAAAAATTAGAGCAGAATTAAATGAATTAGGGAACAGAAAAACAATTGAAGGAATTAACAAAGCCAAAAGCTGGTTCTTTGAAAAAATTAACAAAATTGATAAACCATTGGCTAGACTGACTAAAGAAATACAGGAAAGGAAACAAATAACCCGAATAAGAAATGAGAAGGACCACATCACAACAGAACCAAATGAAATTAAAAGAATCATTTCAGATTACTACGAAAAATTGTACTCTAACAAATTTGAAAACCTAGAAGAAATGGATGAATTCTTGGAAAAACACTACCTACCTAAACTAACACATTCAGAAGTAGAACAACTAAATAGACCCATAACAAAAAAAGAGATTGAAAAGGTAATCAAAAAACTTCCAACAAAAAAAAGCCCTGGCCCGGACGGCTTCACTGCAGAGTTCTACCAAACTTTCAGAGAAGAGTTAACACCACTACTATTAAAGCTATTTCAAAGCATAGAAAATGACGGAATACTACCCAACTCATTCTATGAAGCCACCATTTCCCTGATACCAAAACCAGGTAAAGACATTACAAAAAAAGAAAATTATAGACCTATATCCCTCATGAACATAGATGCAAAAATCCTCAACAAAATTCTAGCCAATAGAATCCAACAACACATCAAAAAAATAATTCACCGTGATCAAGTGGGATTTATACCAGGTATGCAAGGCTGGTTTAATATCAGAAAAACCAGTAATGTAATCCATCACATAAATAAAACAAAAGATAAAAACCACATGATCTTATCAATTGATGCAGAAAAGGCATTTGACAAAGTCCAACACCCATTTATGATAAAAACTCTTACCAAAATAGGAATTGAAGGAAAATTCCTCAACATAATAAAGGGCATCTATGCAAAGCCAACAGCCAATATCACTCTAAATGGCGAGAACCTGAAAGCATTTCCCTTGAGAACGGGAACCAGACAAGGATGCCCTTTATCACCGCTCTTATTCAACACCGTACTTGAAGTCCTAGCCAGGGCAATTAGGCTAGACAAAGAAATAAAGGGTATCCGGATTGTCAAGGAGGAAGTAAAGTTATCACTATTTGCAGATGACATGATCTTATACACAGAAAACCCGAAAGAATCCTCCAGAAAACTACTGAAACTAATAGAAGAGTTTGGCAGAGTGGCAGGTTATAAAATAAACATACAAAAATCACTTGGATTCCTCTACATCAACAAAAAGAACACCGAAGAGGAAATCACCAAATCCATACCATTCACAGTAGCCCCCAAGAAGATAAAATACTTAGGAATAAATCTTACCAAGGATGTAAAAGACCTATACAAAGAAAACTACAAAGCTCTACTACAAGAAATTCAAAAGGACATACTTAAGTGGAAAAACATAACTTGCTCATGGATAGGAAGACTTAACATAGTAAAAATGTCTATTCTACCAAAAGCCATCTATACATATAACGCACTTCCGACCCAAATTCCAATGTCATATTTTAAGGGGATAGAAATAGGTCCTGATACTTGCATACATCACAAGGAGTGTGAAATATTCACACAACATGCTGATTGTTTGGAAAGTGTAGAACTACCTCAATATCTGTGGCAGAGATTGAAGGCTGACAAACTCACCTCTGTTTATATCCTACTTTTCCCTTATGTGGAGCTCTGGTGGCATAGTGGTTAAAAGCTCAGCTGCTAACCAAAAGGTTGGCAGTTAGAATCCACCAGCCACTCCTTGGAAACCCTATGGGACAATTCTACAGGGTCACTATGAGTTGGAATCAACTCGATAGCAATTTTTTTTTTTTTTTTGGTCTCCCTTTTCTGCCTCTGCTATGTTGTGGTGGTATGCCATCAAGTCGATTCTGACTCACAGTGACCCTAAAGGACAGAGTAAAACTACCACCACAGAGTTTCCTGTCCCCCCCATAAGGTTATAGGAGCAATTTGCCAGGTCTTTTCTCCCATGGAGTGGCTGGTGAGTTTTTATCAGACCTATATCCTAGTGTTTCTGTAAGCATCATTTACGGATCACCAACAATACAATTGCCTGGAGTAATTGTTCAAAATATAGGTCTCTGAGCCTCAAACCCACCTATTGAATAAGGATTCATTTGCCGAATATGACCTGGTAAAATCTACTTTTAACAAGCTTCCAAAGTGATTCTTGTTCAAAAAATTAGAAAATCTCTGCTATAGTAGAAAGAGGTGCCTCTAGAAGTCAGGTGTTTTGACAAACCATTAAAAGGCACTAAAAAAAAAAAAAAAAGATACAATATATCAGGAGAAAACAGGGTGCTACAGGAGGAAAATAAACAGATATGCTTAGTGATTGCTTCTTTTGTTTTGTTTCGAGTTCAAACTTTAAAAAACAAGGAACAAAAGATATACTGATGACAGGTGTGATGGTTAATTTTATGTGTTAACTTGACTGGGCTATGGTACCCAGCTGTTTGGTTAAAGACTAGTCCAACTGCTGTTATGAAGTAGAAACTTAATTAAATGAGTTAGCCTTAAGTAAAAGAGATTATTTTCCATAATGTGGGTGGGTCTTATCAAATTATTTAAATGAGTTAAATCAAAAAGGGAGTTTCTCCTAGAACATAGTCTGCCTCCAAACTATAAATAGATATATCTTGCCAGAGCCCCTTCACTCTTCCTGTCATCTGACCTGTAGATTTTGGACTTGGCAATCCCTCATAATTGCATGAGTCTATTTCTTAAAATAAATCAGTGTATCTTGATAGATAGATGGGTATATATAGATACACAGAGAGAGAGAGAAAGAGAATGACTGGTTCTCTTTCTGTAGCTAATACCAACTAAGACAACAGGACTCCACCTATTTCTGCTTACCTTATAACAATCACTGAATGTTTTATCTTGAAGACTGCCCTACAACTTACTAAGATATGGTCTCTATTCCTAAAATTCCATTGATGGAGAATAGTCAGATGATAACGAATAGTATTTTAATTTAGTCTTCTGAAATAAATATCCATTAATTTAATATTCTTTTGGAGTAATTATTATATCTGTATTTGGGAATCTAAGTGAGATTACAACACCTCATTTTCTATTCCAATCTCATATACTTGTTTTCTGATCCTACATAAAAAGAACTTAAGGAGTGCGTGGAAGGAATTATTTCTATTCACGGGATTTTAAAGTAGATCAAAATTGCTCTTTCATATTTCATATATTTGGAGTGAGGAGAAGATCATGTGGGTGAAGATGTTTTAAATAACTTTTGATTTTCATTGATCTTCTCAAATAATTAATGGTTTCAATTAAAACCCCACTCCAAAAAAAAATGAAAATATTTCAGAACTATCAGATATCAGAGATAAGAAAGAGGGCTTTATTTTTCAAATGTAAGTAAAACACTGAAGCATGATGAATGATTAGGTTTACATGAGCAACATTATCTAAATTTAGCTGCGTGACAATTAGCTTACTCATCTTTGATCTACCTTTCATTCCCGTACCAACAAAGGATTTAAAGGGTATTAAAAACCAGTAGGAAATTTCCAATATCATTTTTCTATGCTAATAATAAGAAAAGAAAACAAACTAATTAATTCAGTCTTATTGCAGACTATCACAGATGTTCTGAACAGGGTGTTAATAAATGCCTAGCCTTGGAACAAGGTCAGTGTGATCTATATACATGCACATAGCAGGCACAGGAAAACTGTGAAGAAGGCCATAAGCTTGGGACTTCAGTCACCGTGTAAATCACTCCCATTCGTTCTCCAGATGATAATAGGATCAAAATGAATGAGTAGTAGCAGAGCTCATGATGGTTCATGAAAGAACCAAACCAAACCCAGTGCCGTCGAGTCAATTCCGACTCATATGAGTCAGGAAAGAAAGGTACGGTAAAACTGCATGAGCTAACTGTATCAGAGATGGTATGAAACAGTAAATTTAACATCTTACGTGGAGCAAATAGTAAATATTAAATTTTAGGTGTTCAGAAGGAAGAAACAAGAAAAGGGACACTGTAATCAGAAAAGTTTGAAGGTCAAATATAGCCGTTTCAAAACTTAGCAAGTTTTGATATGGGGTGTGTGTGTTAAAAGGTTGGGGAGGTGTTCAAGTAAATCCATACAAATGACAAGTCTAATAAAAAAAAAAGACATGATTTATTTTGAAAAATGTTTTACTTGCTACTATATACTTAAAGTGTATATAAATCTTGGATACCAATAATATTATAATACTCACACCTCTAGTTCACAAGATATTGAAATCTTCATTAATCTGATGTCATCTCTATTTTGGAAACATTTGTGAAATATATGGCCAGGGAGCATGAATCTATGGGAACTCAGTAAGCCATGTGAAAATCAGGATTTCTGATTAAAAATAAAGGTAGGGGTAGGGGGAGGATTGAGGGCAGAGGCCTTTGACACACCCCAGGAGATAATGAATGGTGTCTGGAACTAAGTTCTCAGGCCAGAGAATTCAAGATTATAGATCAAGTTCAGGAGCTTAGGTCTCTAAAGGCCAGCATAGTAAATTGACCCATCTGGATTTTAAGTACAGACCTTGTAATCCTAATGGCGGGCTTAGGAAATATGCCTAGTTCTTTGGTTTTACATATGTGTCTATGTCACCTGTGCAAATATCTAAAAGGTATAATCAGGTGGCGCAAATGGTTTTGCTCGACTACCAACCTAAACCTTGTCTGTTCAAACCTACCAGGGGCACCATGGAAGAAAAGCCTAAAGATTTGCTTCTCTAAAGATTACAGGCAAGATAACTCTATGGAGCAGTTTCTACCTTTTAACTTGAGTTGCTATGGATGGCAACAGGTTTGATTTTTGGTTTAAGCTTTTAGATAGCAAGAAAGACATAGAGGAATCAGAAGACTACTGCTTGAATACTTGTCCTTCTATTTATCAGTCTGTGGTCCTGAGGAAATCATTATTCTGTCAATGTCTTGGATTACATCCTATAAATGTAGATAGTGGTGCTCTTTCAATCTCATTGTAGTGAACCCTGTTGGTTTTCCACCCAGTACATTTCAGGTCCCTTGTACTATTTCTGGGTTAAATTCTCCTTGATTTGATGTGCTTTTGCTTTTGTTTCCTATAGTCAGTAGCTGTAACTCTTTTTTAAAAAACTGACCTTGTTCTTCTAGAGACCAAAGAGAGCCGGAAATGTGTGAGAGTCCATATCACTGCCCAGCACACTGCTGACAGCTGTGAACCGAGAACTGATAGGTGTAGGAATATGAAAACTCAGCTCATTTGCCTTTGGTTGAGACAGACTCTAAGCCATGTCTTAGAATTCAGAGTTTTCCTGAAGTATTGGCGGAAGCCACACTGCAAGATTCTGCCTGAATTTGCACCGTTGTCTGGCTACTTCCCCATCTCTGTCCTGCTTCCTTCACTATTTAACTGGGTTTGCCTGGGAATGTTTCCAGCTGCTAAACAAAATGTGGGCAGTTCAGCCCACCCAGTGGCTCTGCAGGAGAAAACCTGGCAATCTGCTTCCATAAAGATTATACTCAAGAAAATCCTAAGGTGCAATTCTATCACATGGGGTCACTATGAGTCAAAATCAACTTAAGAGCACCCAGCAGTAACAACAAGAAAGTCCTGAATAAATCTTTTGCATAGAAATCCTTGCTTTGAGGTCTGCTTTTGTGGAACACAATCTAAGACATTCACAAAATTTAGTTTTAAAATGACTACATTTGAATATAGAACCATGTATGATTAGATATGCCTTCCCAGCCAAAGGATTCTATATTTACTACCCGTTCCAGGTAAGAAATAAAATATATGCCTTCGTACTCTCTTCCCCAAAATTGGGCTATAGAGTTTTACTTGTATTTTTTATTTGTTTTATGGAAATCATGAGTCCCCTACCACTTATGGAAACCCTGGTGGCGTAGTGGTTAAAAACTATGGCTGCTAATCAAAAGGTCACCAGTTTGAATCCACCAGGTGCTCCTTGGAAACCCTATGGGGTAGTTCTACTCCGTCCTATAGGGTCACTATGAGTAGGAATTGACTCAACGGCAACAGGTTGGTTTTGGTTTGGTTTGGTTTCTACCACTTATATATGGAAACTCTTAAAACTATAAAGCACAATACAATTGTAAAGTACAATTACAATTATTTATTCAACAAATATTTACGCGATACTATTTGCCAGTATGTACATTTCCTGGTTTCACTAAGTGGGAGAATTTCATTAAACAAATGATTATAGATATAATTACATAGTTATAAAGGTGATACTTGCCATGAAGGAGAAGTACAGGAAGCTATATTCTAGTTGTTATTGAGTGGATTCTGACTCACAGTCACCCCATGTGTGTCAGAGTAGGATTGCGTTACATAAAGTTTTCAGTAGCTATTTTTTTAGAAGTTGAAGGCCAAGTCTTTCTTCCCAGGCAGCTCTGGGTGAACTAGACCCCCGACTGTTTTGATTAGCAGCTAAATGCATTGACTATTTGCATCATTCAGGACTCTACAGGAAATAAAAAGAAGACACAGCTCAGGTTAGAATGCCAGGCAAAGCCTCCCTGTGGAAGTGACATTTAAGCTGAGACTTGAAGGAATTGCCAAACCAAGAGGGTTGGAGTACAGATGAGGGGTTTGAATATTCTTAGCAGAGGGAATGAAATAGGCAAAATTCCTGATTTGGAAAGATCTTGGTGAACACACACACAAAAAAGAGAGGCCGGATTAGATTAGAAATGGTGAGAAAAAGGGAAAATAGTACTGAACAAGTTGGAGGGTAGGATTAAAGACACTTCAGAGCATGTATTTTTTACTAATAGGAATAAGAAATCATTTTAGTGTTATTAGTAGGAGAGCAATGTGAATGTGGTATGGTGAGAACATGATTCAAAAAAACTTTAAAAAACCCAAAACCGGGAGGCGAGGCCAAAATGGCTGACTAGGCAGACGCTACCTCGGATCCCTCTTGCAAAAAAGACTCGGAAAAACAGGTGAATCGATCACATACATGACGATCTATGAACCCTGACCATCAAAAACAGATCTAAAGAGTTGACCTGAGTGACAGGTGAGCGAAAAGCTGCGCCCTGAACCAGTGACCGCTTCTGGAACCCGCGACTCACCCCACAGCCTTAAGCCCCTTTGTTTCCCTGGTGCCGAGTGGCGGGGCTGATTGCAGCTTGCTGAGGTGGGGCAGGCAAGGGACACAGCCCTCACCCCTAGCCCCCTGGAGTAACCTCCATAGAGACTCAGCCAGTGCAAGCAGGCTGCACACTGATGGGGCTAATGAGAGAACGAACAACCAAGGGGAAGCAGTGACTGTTTTCAGAGCCTGGAGCCAGCATCCCCGTCAGAAAACCTTGGTGCCAGGCTTTGGACTGGGTGCAGGGGAGCTAAGCACAGCATACTGAAATGGTGCAAATAAGGGGCACAGCCCTAGCCCCCTGAAGTGACCCCAGGGGAAGCCCAGGCAGTGCACGCAGGCAGCGCAGCAATGCAGCTGACAGAAGGAGAAGTCACCAGGAGGCAGCAACTGATTTTGGAGCCGGGAGTGCGGCATCCCAGCCAGGGAACCTTGGCGCTGGGCTTTGGACTAGAAGCAGAGAAACTAACCACGGCTTCTGGGACAGCACAAGCACAGGACGCAGGCCTGACACTCGGGGGCAATCTTTACCCACCCAGCGCACACAGTCAACATGCCCCTCGGGAATCTCAGATAAAACAGTCATCCCAAGCAAGATAAGTAACTTTATATTACTGGGTATACTCTCTCCTATCTATCTGATCCCTCCCCTCCCCTCCCCAGGAGGCTTCATTAACATTGGAATTTCCTGGGCCAGAGAGTGAAGTACTCTGTGTTGTTTTTTTTTTTTTTTCTGTGTTTGCTTGTTCTGTCTTTTCCTAACCTATTCTCCTGGCCTGAGAGAAGCAGCTACAAAAAACCCAGGGACCAAGAATCCTTCCCTGACTTCCTGAAATTGGACTAAAAATACAGAACCAGCTCCAGCCAAGCATTTGTGATCCACACTCTTGGGCTTTCATCCTTACAGGGAACAAGGTGGCTATTATAATGCAAAGGCAATTCTGATAGTGATCTGACTGTAATTGTTTTAGTGGATTACTAGAAAGACAAGTTTCCCAGGTCTGATATCTCTGCTTATTTGACAGAGCACTCCCTGACCCACAACGGGGAAATGAGGGCTGAAGCTCCACCCAAACCACCTAACCTCCTGCCATAGGGGTCTGAGGATAGTGACATCTACCAATCTGTAGCGGTACATGCATTGGGTGCCTAAGGTACTGCTGCAGAGCCCACCCACCAAAGTGCTTTAGGAATAGAGACACATCTACCTCACTGGCACTTGGGGGAAACCTGTCAGCATCCTGTGCCCCTGGAATGTGACCCCCTGCTGCTACTAGAATCTGGTGCACACAACTATCACCACTACTCCTCTAATTCAATAGGTGACAGTCTACCCCACACACTTGGTGACCCAAAATCAGATTCTACTCAAGAATAGTGAATGGACTCTTAGGCTTATATTTCTGGTACCAGCCCAAACCAGCTGGTAATAGGACATAAGTGATTCAAAGCCTACAACAATCAAGGCAGCACAGTCTAGTAGCCCATCTATGTATATTGAAAGAAAACAAAACAAGATAAGACTCAGTAAGCAAATATAAAATAAATCATTACAATATCTTATAGATGGCCTGGAGACAACAGTCGATATCAAACCACATAAAGAAGCAGACCATGATTGCTTCTACAACTCCCCCAGATTAATGAATCAAAATCTTTCCCAAATGAAGATACAATCCTGGAATTGCCAGATGCAGAATATAAAAAACTAAATTACAGAATGCTTCAAGACATCAGCGATGACCTCAAAAATGAAATAAGGCTATCTACACAAAAAGCCAAGGAAAACAATGATAAAGCAGTAGAAGAAATCATAAAGATTATTCAAGAACATAGTGGAAAATTAATAACCTACAAGAAACCATAGAGAGACAGCATTCAGAAATCCAAAAGATTAACAGAAAAATTACAGAATTAGACAACTCAATAGGAAGTCAGGGGAGGAGAACCAAGCACTTGGAATGCAGAGTGGAGGAGTTGGATGATAAAGCAATTGACACCAATATAGCTGAAGAAAAATCAGATAAAAGAATTAAAAAAAAATGAAGAAACCCTAAGAATCACGTGGGACTCTATCAAGAAGAATAACTTGCGTGTGATTGGAGTTCCAGAACAAGCAGGGATAACAGAAAATACAGAAAGAATAGTTGAAGACCTGTTGGCAGAAAACTTCCCTGACATGATGAAAGGATATCTATCCAAGATGGTCATCGAACCCCATATAAGATTGATCCAAAAAGAAAATCACCAAGACATATTATCATCAAACTTGCCAAGACCAAAGATAAAGAGAAAATTTTAAAAGCAGCCAGGGATAAAAGAAAGGTCTCCTACAATTTTTTTTTTTCCTACAAAGGAGAATCAATCAGAATAAGTTCAGACTATTCAGCAGAAACCATGCAGTCAAGAAGGCAATGGGATGACATATGTAGAGCACTGAAGGAGAAAAACTGCCAGCCAAGGATCATTTATCCAACAAAACTCTCTCTCAAATATGAACGTGAAATTAAAACATTTACAGATAAACACAAGCTTAGAGAATTTGCAAAAACCAAACCAAAGCTACAAGAAATACTAAAGGAAATTTTTTGATCAGAAAATCAATAACATCAGATAACAATACAACACAAAGACACAGAACAGAACATCCTGATATCAACTCAAATAAGGAAATCACAAAAACAAATAAAGATTAATTTTAAAAAGAAAAAATGCTCAAAACAGGGAGTCATTGAAGTCATTATGTAAAAGATCACAATAATCAAAAAGAGGTACTAAATACAGGTGGCATAGAACTGCCATATGGAGAGGAAAACAAGGCAATATAGGACAATACAAGTTAGGTTTTTACTTAGAAAAATAGGGGCAAATATTAAGGTAACCAGAAAGAGGTCTAACAATTCCATAACTCAAAATAAAAACCAAGAAAAACATAGCGACTCAGCAAACATAAAGTCAACTACTATGAAAATGAAGAACACAATTTACAAAGAAAAACATCTCAGCACAGAAAAGTAAGTGAAAAATGAAGTTGTCAACAACACACATAAAAAGGCATCAAAATGCCAGCACTAAACACATTCTTATCTATAATTACACTGAATGTAAATGGACTAAATGCACCAATAAAGAGACAGAGAGTCTCAGACTGGATAAAGAAACACGATCCATGTATATGCTGCCTACAAGAGACACACTTTAGATTTAGAGGCACAAATAAACTAAGACTCAAAGGATGGAAAAAAATATATCAAGCAAACAACAATCAAAAAAGAAGAGGAGTAGGAATATTAATTTCTGACAAAATAGACTTCAAAGTTAAATCCACCACAAAGGATAAAGAAGGACACTACATAATGATTAAAGGGACAATTGACCAGGAAGATATAACCATATTAAATATTTATGCACCCAATGACAGGGTTGCAAGATACATAAAACAAACTTTAACAGAACCGAAAAGTGAGATAGACACCTCCACAATTATAGCAGGAGACTTCAACACACCACTTTCAGAGAGGGATAGGACATCGAGTAAGAAGCTCAATAGAGACACGGAAGACCTAACTGCTACAATCAACCAACTTGACCTCACGGACCCTTACAGAACATTCCACCCAACAGCTGCAAAATATACTTTTTTTCCAGTGCACATGTAACACTCTGTAGAATAGATCACATATTAGGTCATAAAACAAACCTTGGCAGAATCCGAAACATCAAAATATTACAAAGCATCTTCTCAGACCACAAGGCCATAAAGGTGGAAATCAATAATAGAAAAATCAGGGAAAAGAAATCAAATACTTGGAAACTGAACAATAACCTGCTCAAAAAAGACTGGGTTATAGAAGACTTTAAGGAGGGAATAAAGAAATTCATAGAATGCAACGAGAATGAAAACACTTCCTATCAAAACCTCTGGGACACAGCAAAAGCAGTGCTCAGAGGTCAATTTATATTGATAAATGCACACATACATAAAGAAGAGCCAAAATCAGAGAATTCTCCCTACAACTTGAACAAACCGAAAGCAAACAACAAAAGAATCCATCAGGCACCAGAAGAAAACAAATAATAAAAATTAGAGCTGAACTAAATGAAATAGAGAACAGAAAAACAATTGAAAGAATTAACAAAGTCAAAAGCTGGGTCCTTGAAAAAATTAACAAAATAGATAAACCATTGGCCAGACTGACTAAAGAAATACAGGAAAGGAAACAAATAACCCGAATAAGAAACGAGATGGGCCGTATCACAACGGACCCAAATGAAATTAAAAGAATCATATCAGATTATTACAAATAATTGTACCCTAATGAATTTGCAAACCTAGAAGAAATGGATGAATTCCTAGAAAAACACTACCTACCTAAACTAACACAATCAGAAGTAGAACAATTAAATAGACTCATAACATAAAAAGAGATTGATAAGGTAATCAAAAAACTCCCAACAAAAAAAAGCCCTGGCCCGGACGGCTTCACTGCAGAGTTCTACCAAACTTTCAGAGAAGAGTTAACACCACTACTACTAAAGCTATTTCAAAGCATAGAAAATGATGTAATACTACCTAACTCATTCTATGAAGCCACCATATCCCTGATACCAAAACCAGGTAAAGATATTACAAAAAAAGAAAATTACAGACCTATATCCCTCATGAACATAGATGCAAAAATCCTCAACAAAATTCTAGCCAAAAGAATTCAACAACATATCAAAAAAATAATCCTCTACAACCAAGTGGGATTTATACCAGGTATGCAAGGCTGGTTTAATATTAGAAAAACCATTAATGTAATCCACCATATAAATAAAACAAAAGACAAAAACCACATGATCTTATCAATTGATGCAGAAAAGGCACTTGACAAAGTCCAACACCCATTTATGATAAAAACTCTCACCAAAATAGGAATTGAAGGAAAATTCCTCAACATAATAAAGGGCATCTATGCAAAGCCAACAGCCAACATCACTCTAAATGGAGAGAGCCTGAAAGCATTTCCCTTGAGAAGGGGAACCAGGCAAGGATGCCCTTTATCACTGCTCTTATTCAACATTGTGCTAGAGGTCCTAGCCAGAGCAATTAGGCTAGAAAAAGAAATAAAGGGCATCCGGATTGGCAAGGAAGAAGTAAAATTATCTCTATTTGCAGATGACATGATCTTATACACAGAAAACCCTAAGGAATCCTCCAGAAAACTACTGAAACTAATAGAAGAGTTCGGCAGAGTTTCAGGTTACAAGATAAACATACAAAAATCACTTGAATTCCTCTACATCAATAAAAAGAACATTGAAGAGGAAATCACCAAATCAATACCATTCACAGTAGCCCCCAAGAAGATAAAATACTTAGGAATAAATCTTACCAAAGATGTAAAAGATCTATACAAAGAAAACTACAAAGTACTAGTGCAAGAAACTAAAAGGGACCTACATAAGTGGAAGAACATACCTTGCTCATGGATAGGAAGACTTAACTTAGTAAAAATGTCTACTCTACCAAAAGCCATCTATACATACAATGAACTTCTGATCCAAATTCCAATGACATTTTTTAAAGTGATGGAGAAACAAATCACCAACTTCATATGGAAGGGAAAGAAACCCCAGAGAAGTAAAGCATTACTGAAAAAGAAGAAAGTGGGAGGCCTCACTCTACCTGATTTTAGAACCTATTATACAGCCACAGTAGTCAAAACAGCCTGGTACTGGTACAACAACAGGCACATAGACCAATGGAACAGAATTGAGAACCCAGATATAAATCCATCCACACATGAGCAGCTGATATTTGACAAAGGCCCAGTGTCAGTTAATTGGGGAAAAGATAGTCTTTTTAACAAATGGTGCTGGCATAACTGGATACCCATTTGCAAAAAAATGAAACAGGACCCATACCTCACACCATGCACAAAAACTAACTCCAAGCAGATCCAAGACCTAAACATAAAGACTAAAACGATAAAGATCATGGAAGAAAAAACAGGGACAACGTTAGGAGCCCTAATACGAGGAATAAACAGAATATGAAACATTACCAAAAATGACGAAGAGAAACCAGATAACTGGGAACTCCTAAAAATCAAACACCTATGCTCATCTAAAGACTTCACCAAAAGAGTAAAAAGACCACTTACAGATTGGGAAAAAATTTTCAGCTATGATATCTCTGACCAGCGCCTGATCTCTAAAATCTAGAAGATTCTGTTAAAACTCAACCACAAAAAGACAAACAACCCAATCAAAAAGTGGGCAAAGGATATGAACACACACTTCACTAAAGAAGATATTCAGGCGGCTAACCGACACATGAGAAAATGCTCTCGATCATTAGCCATTAGAGAAATGCAAATTAAAACTACGATGAGATTCCATCTCACTCCGACAAGGCTGGCATTAATCCAAAAAACACAAAATAATAAATGTTGGAGGGGCTGTGGAGAGATCGGAACTCATATACACTGCTGGTGGGAATGTAAAATGGTACAACCACTTTGGAAATCTATCTGGCGTTATCTTAAACAGTTAGAAATAGAACTACCATACAAGCCAGAAATCCCACTCCTCGGAATATACCCTAGAGCAATAAGAGCCTTTACACGAACAGATATATGCACACCCATGTTTATTGCAGCAATGTTTACAATAGGAAAAAGCTGGAAGCAACCAAGGTGTCCATCAATAGATGAATGGTTAAATAAATTGTGGTATATTCGCACAATGGAATACTACGCATCGATAAAGAACAGAGATGAATCTGTGAAACATTTCATAACATGGAGGAACCTGGAAGGCATTATGCTGAGTGAAATTAGTCAGATGCAAAAGGACAAAGACTGTATAAGACCATTATTAAAAGTTCTTGAGAAATAGTATAAACTGAGATGAATACACTCTTTTGTGGTTAGGAGAAGGGGAAGGGAGGGAGGGTGGGAGAGGGGTATTTACTGATTAGTTAGTAGATAAGAACTACTTTAGGTGAAGGGAAGGACAATACTCAATACACGGAAGTCAGCTCAACTGGACTGGACCAAAAGCAAAGAAGTTTCCGAGATAAACTAAATGCTTTGAAGGTCAGCGGAACAAGGGCTGGGGTTTGGGGACTATGGCTTAAGAAGACTTCTAAGTCAATTGGCATAATAAAATCTATTATGAAAACATTCTGCATCCCACTTTGAAGTGTGGTGTCTGGGGTCTTAAATGCTAAAAAGCAGCCATCTAAGATGCATCAGTTGGTCTCAACCCATCTGGATCAAAGGAGAATGAAGAACACCAAGGTCACATGATAACTACAAGCCCAAGACAGAAAGGGCCACATGAACTAGAGACTTACATCATCCTGAGACCAGAAGAACTAGATGGTGCCCGGCCACAACCGATGACTGCCCTGACAGGGAACACAACAGAGAACTCCTGAGGGAGCAGGAGAACAGTGGGATGCAGACCCCAAAATCTCATAAAAAGACCAGACTTAATGGTCTGACTTGAGACTACAAGGGCCCTGGAGGTCATGGTCCCCAAACCTTCTGTTGGCCCAGGACAGGAACCATTCCCGAAGATAACTCATCAGACATGGAAAGGACTGGACAGTGGATAGGAGAGAGATGCTGATGAAGAGTGAGCTACTTGTATCAGGTGGACACTTGAGACTGTGTTGGCATCTCCTGTCTGCAGGGGAGATAGGAGGGTAGAGAGGGTTAGAAACTGGCAAAATGGTCATGAAAGGAGAGACTGGAAGAAGGGAGCGGGCTGACTCATTAGGGGGAGAGTAAATGAGAGTATGTAGTAAGGTGTATATAAGCTTATATGTGACAGACTGACTTGATTTGTAAACTTTCACTTAAAGCACAATTAAAAATTATTAAAAAGATAAAATAAAAAAAACCCAAAACCAAGCCCGTTGCCATCGAGTCTATGCCAACTCATAGCGACCCTATAGGACAGAGTAGAACTGCCTCATAGAGTTTCCAAAGAACAGTTGGTGGATTTGAAAAGCTGATCTTTTGGTTAGCAGCTGAGCTCTTACCACTGCACCACCAGGGCTCTGAGAACATAATAACAAGACATTTCCCCCTGATAAACTAATTTTTTAATAAACACAGAACTTTAGTACATATTTGAGTAGTTTCATCACTGCCTAAAGCCTCTCAATTGAGCGGCGAGTGGGATCTGAAATCTAGTTTGCAATCCAGTACCAGTCATGGCCTCAGGACTCCATTCATCTAGAGGGTACACCTTTTGCTAATTTTCACAAAGATGCTGGTGTGGTCTAGTGGTGGTCTGGTAAACATACTTAAGATAGTTTTTAATGAAAACATAGATAAGAAAAGACCAAAATCAAGATTTACTGAAGCAACACCAACTTATAATAAAATATAAAATTAAACTAGAACTGACAAATACAGAATATAGGTAGATTATTCAGGGTCTTAAAAGGGTAGGTAGTGTAACAGGGGAAAAAAGATGATTTAAAAACAGGAACAAAAGAAAAGAAAGTTAGAATGAACCCTGATCTCTCACTGATGAGTAATGTGAAAATGAACTAAAAGAAAAAAACACTTTTTATGAAAGTTAGGACTCAAGAGGGTACGGATGTTAACCTATTTTTTTAAATACAATCCACAGAACCAAAGATGTCTTCTGGACCTCAAAACAGTAAATTTAAAAACTGAGCACTTCTTATTAAAAAAAACAAAACTAAACTAAGAAATCTTTATTGATCTACAAGTGTCCCTGTAATGATTGTTGGCTTTACAAAACAGAGTAAGATCTGTTTACAAAACAGAGTAGGAGCCTTCCCTAATTGGTAAGATAGATGAGTAATTCTCTTCTACACTAACCAGTCCACAGGGTTGTACCAAGTACTATGAGTTATTAAAAAGAAACAATTTATTCTTCCTAATAAGAAGGAAGTTTAGAGAAGGCTTCTGAGGAGCAGTAAAATATGAGCAGGTGCTTGACAGATGAGTAGCTCTGAATCATTTGAAAATGGAAAGGGAGATATTCCCAGACAGAAGACATAGCATAGTTTAAAAAAGTGAGAAACCTATAATATGTGTGGGAAATCATGCCTTGTGGCCAAAACAGCATGAAATTTGGAAAGGTAAATTATAAAAGGACACAGTTGACAAAATAGGGAGTTTGACTTTACTGTCTTGGTAATTTGTCATTTACCCCCTATCTCAGAATCTATTAGTCATTTATAATATACAGCATAACTATTATATGTCTAAGTAACGAGTAAGGAAATGTGGGCTCTTGAGAAAATAGAAAAGACTTGGTCCATGCTGCTAAACTGCTTACCCTAAAAGCTGTAGATATTGCCCAAACAGAAGAGTATAAGAAAGTTTGAAGATAAAGCCCTGATTTATGTGGTATGAATCAGAATTTTCATAATTATTTAAAGAAAATAGAGATGAAAACGATGCCCGACATTCACAATAATGTCATACATGTGCCCACTATGAAATTATGTAGAGAATGCAGAGCCGATGTTCTCAAATTTTACTCAACTCCACCATTGAATGACTAAGAATACTTTCCATTTTCTGAGGTAGTAGGGTGGTAAGTTATTGTAATACACGAAGCTATATGGAAAAGACTAACCTATAAAAGAACTTACTCAGGAGAATCCTTTACTGTCATAGTCAGAATTCTAAAGAAAAAAATTACTAGGGCATGTTGAAAATGTATTATAAAATAAATTGACAAGAGACATGATATATGCAGAGACTGAGGACAGCTTCTTCAAAGACATGAGAGTGGGTACCATATTTCTGATTGCTGGATGATAAAAAGTGTCTGGAATACTTCTATTTGACTTCTAATAAGTATTCCTTGTGATCTGTAGAAAATGATAAATGTGTTTACCTTTTTGGATTTAAAAATGTTCTTAATAGCCCCTTCCAAATAGAAAATTCTTGGAAATTGCACGGATCGATTTTATTTTGGTTTTTAAAACAGTTTCAAAAGAGTTTAAATACAGTTCTATGATATTAATACTGACATATTTACTTGTCATTGAAATGGCAAAATTTGAACCTCATAGGACAGAAATTGGGTAGTTTCTTTATTAAATAATTACTTTAAAAATAGGAATTAATTGAAAAACAATTCTGGTGAAATGTCGGTAAACTGTTAAATCAATGGGACTATAAATGGCCATCTGGCTGAATTATTCACATGTAAGTATGGCTGGTTATGAATAACACTATTTTAGTGAATACAAGAAAAACATTTCCACCTAAACTAGGTCTCTTATTTCTTGACAGTTTTTCTCCTTACATTTCAGTGAAATTGTGCAACACTTATGCAGGTAAATTCAGTTCATGCACTGTGACTTAAATTTTCCTAACACACAGAATGCAATGACAATTCTATGAATATTCTAGCTTTTGTAAATTTAAGTTAAAACTTTTTTTAATTCTTACTGTAATTTATTAAACAAACTCTAATAATAATAGAAATATAAAATAAGCAAGAATTATCTATCTGAAGATTTTGAGAAACTTCTCATTTATACTTTTGATACTTTCATGCATATGCATTTTAAAAACATAAAAGTTACCTTTTGGTTATTACTTGAAATCAGAATTATGTTCCAGGGAAAACAGCAGGTCTGTTCAATTGCTCAATAGCTACAGTTTTCAGAAAACGTGGCAAGTAAAAGACTGTATAAAACCACATACCCTCCAAGAATTACGACAAAAATGTATACACAGAGCATTCCCAAGCTCTCCCAGTAATGAATAATGTTGTTGTTGTTAGTTGCTATTGAGTCAGCTCTGACTTGTAGCAACTCCATGTGTAAAAGGATAAAATGTGACCCAGCCCTGTACCATCTTCATGATTGTTGGTATCTTTGAGTTGATTGTTGCAGTTATTCCAACAACCCATCTCATTGAAGGCTTCCCTTGTTTTGGCTGGCCCCTGGTGGTGTAGTGGTTAATAACTCTACTGCAAAATATCCGCAGTTTGAACCCACCACCACTTCTTGGAAACACTATGGGCCAGGTCTACGTGTCCTATAGGGTCACTGTCAGTCGGAATTGATGCGACGGCAGCAGGCTTGTTTTTTCTACTTTACCAAATATGATGTACTTTTGTAGCAATTGATCTTTCCTGCTGACATGTATGAAGTAAGCAAGTTGAAGTCTCACCATGCTCGCTTTTAAAGAACACTCTTGTATTTTTCTAAGGCCAATTTGTTCATTCTTTGGTAGTCCATGGTATATTCAACATTCTTCATCAACACCACAGTTTGAACATACCAATTCTTCTGTCTTCCTTTTTCATTATCCAATTTACACATGCATATCAGACAATTGAAAAGATCATGGCTTGGGTTAGAAGTACCTTAGTTACCAAAATGACAATTTTGCTTTTAAAAAAACTTTAAAGGGGGGGGGAGGTATTGACACATCACAAAACAATATGTGTATTAATTGTTTAATAAGAAACTAGTTTGCTCTGTAAACCTTCAACTAAAGCACAATAGAAAGTTAAAAAATTTTTAATTAAAAAAAAATACATAAATAAAAATTTTAAAGAGGTCTTTTGCAACGGATTTGTCCAACTCAATAGGTCATTTGATTCCTTGATGTCTGTTACCATGAACATTGATGGTTGAACTAACTTCAATTTTTTTCCCCATTTATTACGATATTGTTTATTATCCAGTTGTGAGAATTTTTGTTTTCTTCACATTGTGGCATAATCCATACTGAAGACTGAATGAATAATAAAAATTCCATAATGTCTAGCTGCATAGGATTTAGTTGCTTATAGACATCAAATAATCAAGTTAACTTATGCAAGAAAGAGAAATAAAATTCCAAACTCTAATATAACTAAAAAATCATTGGACTTACAGAAGATAGATTATTTAAGGAAAAAAAAAAAAATTCCCTAGTATCATTCACTACTTTTCCATTCTCTGGCAATATTCTTTAAAAAACACCATATCGAAAATCAAATCATTGCCATCGAGTCGATTCCAACTCATAGGACATTATAAAAGAGAGTAGAGCCTAAAGGGTAAAAAATCCTGAATATCCTGTGTCTCTTCCCTATATGTAAACCCTGGTGGCATAGTGGTTAAGTGCTATGGCTGCTAACCATAAGGGTTGACAGTTTGTATCCACCAGGCGATCCTTGGAAACTCTATGGGGCAGTTCTACTCTGTCCTATAGGGTCGCTATGAGTCAGAATCGACTCGATGGCACTGGGTTTGGTTTTGTTTTTTTTGGCCTCCCTGTATAAATATCCTTTGGTTTACTTTGATTTTTGTTTATGTTTATCTCCTTCTAAAGACCCTGTACTGATCAGTTGGATTTGATGGCAAAATAGTACAGTATATGAGAATGGTGACTGCAGGGCTACAGCCTAATATATACTGCATTAGTCAAGGAAGCAAAGATTGACTTGACCCTCTCACTCTTATATTGGAGTTTTGCAACTAAGAAGGCCTTATGGTTTCCTTAATCTCTTTCAGTCAAGGAAATAAGAAAGCAAATGTTTGTGGGGAGGTAGATCAGGGAGAAAATCATTCAAAACCATGATCATTTCATATTAGCAAACATATGTAAATTATACCTGAATTTACACAGGTGAGATGGAAAGAAAGGCCAGCCTTGAGTGGGAAGCATGGTTATAACCATAAATTTAAAGATTATTTATTCTCAGGGACAAAGCCTTCTCAAACTTGCCATATGACATTTATTCTTTACCTGCCCTCCACAATCTGACTGGCTTCTAAAGAGACAAAATTTATGTGGTTTCATGCATGGCCTTTAACGAATAAATCTTAAGAATAAGGTAGTGTTTAAATTGCATAGGAAATGTCAGCACTGAAGAGTGATCAGTGCCTGGGAGGATGGAATAATGAAGGGCACAAGAGCTAAATTTTGACATAACCTCAGTGACACTACCCACTCCCATCTTTCATCTTTCGCATACCTCTTTTGTATGCCACATTATAGCTAATGAAGTAGTATATGAAATAATAGTTATTCCAGTGATCATTATTAATGTTCAAATAATCTAAGCAACTCAAGTCACTTACAACTATCATTATCCCATTCTTTAAGGTTGCCAAGGCTCTCTATAGTTAATCTAGAGGTAACTTACTCTTTAATGATCAAATTCAAGAGACCTTAACCACATTTGGCTCTCATACAAGGTGTAGGTTTCCCAGAGGCAGTTTCTATGACTTTCTTAGTATAAGAGGTTGTTTTATATATTCTGTGGTTGCAAACACTTTAGGTGCACAAAAAAAATTAATGGATTCGTAACATAGATGAAGGGTTCTCTTCATTTGTCATATTTTATCAAAGAGTAAACCTAGCTAATTTCTTAAAATTGCTGACCAAAAACAGAGCAAAACAAAAACAGTATGTGCTTAGAGGCAATATCTTTGGCCATATATAAAGGAAATATGTGTGCTTTTGGTTTACTATTTTCCTAGGTAGGGGCAGTTCCCACCATAATAGCCCATGTCAGGAATCCAAGGTAGGGGTTCTGCCAACTGCTGAGTGTGTCTACTTCAATTATGCATTCTGGACCTGGGAAAATCACTACAGGATTAGTTCAGAAACCCACTGTGTGTGCATATATGATGTGTATATGTGGTAGTCCTCCATATAATTCCATTATTGTGTTTTCAGATCAGGAAAATAAGCTCAAAGCTGTAAGATTGAAAGTCACAGTACTAGTTGAGGCCAGGTTTATTGGTCTACAAACACTCATTTCTTTTCCTCAGACTCTTTAATAGTGAACACTTATTTGTATTCTGTCTATCCTTCTATTCTCCTCATTTCTCACTTGTCAAATATTTTCTTCAATCCTAAAGAATAGGGATCTGTCCAGGTGTACTTTGAGAAATTTTCCATAAACATATGTCCCTAGCTTTCTGTATTGCATGATTATCAAATTATTGATAGAATTCTAGAGCAAGCAGTAGATCATTAGGAGCATAAATAACATCTTTGGTTTGTAAACAAAGAAAGCAAAGTGAGAAATATTTTTCCCAAAATCACACAGTTAGTGACTGTGGTGAAGTGAATTATTTAACATGGCCTTTCTAGCCATTCAAGGTCTTGTGACTTCCACAAAATGATTGGGTGGGAGTATGTAAATAAGGTGCTTGTGGCCTACCAAGGGGATTGGATAGCTTTCTAACAATGCAAATAAAGTTCATGGAACTTTCAAGGGGGTGGGACCTAGATAATAAGGTTTATAGAGCCCTAACAAGGGGATCTGTCAGTTTTGCTGTCCCACTAGGCTTAAATGAACCATCCCAGAGGTGAGAAAAGGAGACCTCACTACCACCAAGAAGAGGAGCGAGGAGTAGAGCATGTTTTTTGGACCTAGGTTTCCTGCACTGAGAATCTCCTATACCCAGGAGACAGAGGGAGCATGAGATGGCAAGAAGCAGCAGCAAACTCAGCATAGAAATGGTAGCAGCAGACCTTGAATACCAAAGTGAGATGGTGCACTGGGCTTCTTGGCCCGCTGAGTGAGGTGGCTACATTTAGTGTGCCTACTTACAGAGCAAGAGAGCTGAGTGTCTTTCAGCAGGAGGCTTGCTTGCAGAGTGGGGTGCCTCTGGGTACTTACTAGTAGGGCTAAAAGCACTTCATAACACTTGCCTGAGCAGGACAGATGGCAAGCCAAGGGCTAGGGGCTGAGGGGCCCAAGGGCTGAGGGGCACGAGAGAGGAGTCCTGTCCCAAGGGGACCGAGGAGAGCATGTCCTTTGGGGCCTGAGAAGAGTCCTGCATGGCCGAGAGGATCTGAGAGAGCAGTTCTGCACTGAAGAAGGGAGGCTTTGCCTACATGCTTCCTGATCCTTTTCCCGAGTTGCAGCCCGTTGATCCAGATCACAAATTGTAGCCTGGTAGTTCCCTAATAAACTCCATAACTGTGAGTATGGTTTGTGAGTTCTGTATGCTATTGCAACGAATTACCACACCCAGCAGAGAAGTAGACATTGCCGTGGGAGGGATAGCTAGTGTCAGAACTGGTAAAAAGTTTGGTGAGAGGAGGTATGTTTGAACTCCATCTCACAGGAAATCAACTTTAGACTGATGTTGATGGTGATTCTCTCTCCTTCCTCTTGAGAATTTAGATGAGGAGGCCTGCAGACACCACCACCATTTTTGCAGTGACAAAGCAAAAATTAGTGAGCTTGCCTCTTGACTTATAGTTCTGAGTTTTTTCAACTACATTGTGTTGAGTTATCTTTCTTACTATCAGTTTAATATTTGCTACTGCAAAAGCATAAAAGTCCAGTGAACTGGGCTGATAGAAAGTTTGATATGTTAAAACTTGTTACATAAAATTATGTAAGCCCAGCCTGATGTTGGTTACCACAGAGGTGATTTACTGTAGTTTCCCTTAAATATTCTTTACCTGCTCTGTGTGAATGTATTACAGTTATTTTGTAGTACCCTAAAGGGTAAACAAGGAATCTGAGAATTATTCCAACATGGTGAGGACGTTATATTTTCATCTTTAGCCAAAATATTAGAAACAATATATTACATAACTATGATTTCTTATAACAACTACATAACTATTGAGCCTGTATTTGTGAATCAAATAAAAATGTATGGATAAAATACATAATTTACAATATTGTTCATTAAAATTTGCCTAAGCTGAATTTCCTTAACATATTTTAAAGAAAGATATTGAGAACTTATCAAAATTGATCCTTAAAAATTCTTGACAATATGAAATGATAGGTTGTATTCTTAAGGAGGCTTTATTACTTAGATATAATGAAAACATATCAAAATAAAACCTTTTATGTACAATTTTCTTATATCAGCAACAGCATCAGTAACTTATTTTGAAACTATTTTGTATGGTGCAGATAAGTTATCTAGTCTCTGAAACAAATATAGAATTGGTCTGTGTTTGCAACTTAGAAAAAGTAGGTTATAAAAGGGTATGTTAATGTTTTTTATGAGTTTTAGAGTAATCAGGAACATAACAAAATAATCCTCCAGAGCTCCAAGAAATAAAACAGCTTTTGTTACAACATTGTGTAAATACTCTGTAACCTTTGTACCGTAAGAGGGATTACATTTTCTCACAAATGAGCTATTCCTACACAATTCCTTTAAAATGTAGTATTAAGACAACCACCGCTTTGAACTTACAGGCCTATTTTCCTAAGGTTATTTTTTTCTGACATATTTTTGAAGCCAGTATTAGAGTACATATAATTACCCTGTCATAGTTTGGTTTTGGTACACCTTTTCTTAAAATTCTACCTACAAATTTTCAAATTTTTGGACAAACTCTTTGTGCGTACTATTTATGTCTTCCATTCAACAACAGGAAAAGATGACAGAAAAATGCATAGGTGTTATAACAATGGTAAAACAAAATACTTAAATTCAGGATGCAGTTAATTTCTTTAGAATGTTTGTTAAGAAGCTGACTTATATTTACTTTAATCTGCATAGGACTTGACAGTTCATAAAGTAGGTGCAGACATATTATTTCAATAAATTCTTATATTAACTCAATGATATTTAAAATTAGTTTCATATTATACATGAGTAAACTGAGGCTCAGAGAAGTTAAAGAAACTCACCAATGTTATAAAGATACATTCTTAAGTGAAAAATAATTAGTTCGTCATCAGCTGCTTAAATTTTCATCCGACCTTAGCAAACTACTGCAGTATAAGCATCTGATGATACACCTTTAATAGTAGTTTACACTCCAGAAGAAATGTAACTTAATGGTGGCTGTTTTTAACATTATTCTACTTTCATCTTCTTCTATGTTTCTTCATAAATTATTATTTATTGATTGGTCAATTTTTTTCTTTCTGCCATATTATATTATTGTAAAAAAAAAAACAAAGAGAATAAAAAACGAGCCTTGTCTTTGAAAAAGTCACAGTATAAAGTGAAAGGCAAACACAGTAACATTCCTTCACAATATAAAAAAGAGTGGCTCTACAAGGTTGTACAGATGCTAATTGAGCCAGTCAAAATATTTACTCTCCATAGAATTCTACAGCTCAGAAACAGAAGAGGAAATGTCTTCTGGCCACTTCAGAAATGCGTATCAATGACCCAGTGATAGCATAAAGTCAGGAAAGTTTAGAAAGTGAAGGAGCTAGAGACAGTATGCTATGTTTTTTGACTGAGATGAAGAAAGGAAGTGGACAGCATTAGCAGTAGCAATGGGAGTGTTGGTTGTGAGAATTATTGATAGACTATTAAACTAGGAATTACTTAAGGGATTGAAAGTCATGAACAAGTTGAACAGCTGTTTTAAAGGGAGTGAGGTAGTAAAGAGGAGAAAGATAGTACGGGGGAGAATACCAAAATTTAAGAATTTGGAGAATGAGAAATTTTAGATGAAGAGAATGAGAATATCCCGGGTATGATAATGTGGAGTTGCTTAACAAAAAATGAGGTAAATTTTGTTACGATAGAAGTCAAGGATCCATAAATCTAATGTTCAAAATGGATTTGCAGAGACCATATTGAAATCATCAAGATAAATATTTGCTATAACTTGAAGCACTTACTGATGAAGATCAAAGATCACAGCATTCAGTATGGATTACAATTCAACATAAAGAAAATAAAAATCCTCATAACTGGCCCAATAAGCAACATTATGATAAACGGAGAAAAGATTGAAGTTGTCACGGATTTCATTTTACTTGGATCCACAGTTAACACCTACAGAAGCAGCAGTCAAGAAATTAAAAGGTACATTGCATTGGGTACATCTGCTGCAAAGGACCTCTTTAAAGTGTTGAAAATCAAAGATGTCACCTTGAAGACTAAGGTGCGCCTGAGAAAAAAAGCCATGGTGTTTTCAATAGCATCATATGCATGCGCAAGCTGGAAAATGAATAAGGAAGATGAAAGATGAATTGACACCTTCTAATTATAGTATTGGTGAAGAACATTAAATATACCATGGACAGCCAAAAGAATGAACAAATTTGTCTTGGAAGAAGTATAGCCAGAATGCTCCTTAGAAGCAAGGATGGGAAGACTACATCTCACATACTTTGAACATGTTATCAGGAAGGATCAGTCCCTGGAGAAGGACATCATGCTTGGTAAAGTACAGGGTGAGCAGAAAAGAGGAAGAATCCTCAGTGAGATGGATTGACACAGTGGCTGCAACAATGGTCTCAAGCATAAGGACGATTGTGAGGATGGCGCAGGACTGGGCAGTGTTTGTTCTGTGGTACACAGGGTTGCTATGAGTTCGAACTGACTCGAGGGCACCTAACCACAACAACAAAAACAACATATCTCGATGAAAATTATTGAACTTCTAGTATATTCCAGGAAAAAGGGAAACAGATATGTAAAGAAATTGTCAGAATTGGGTCAGATGCATTTATTTATTCAATTGGTTATTTATATATCAAATACTTGCTAAAAACTAGATGTGGAGTGGTAAATAAAGCAAACATGATTCCCCCAGTTCAATAGAGCTAAAAATCTGTAAGACAAATAAGCATAACAAAAAGCATGCATGAACCCTCATATCAGAATAATCGGATTTCCATTGCTTTAATAAACAATCCCGGCATTTTAGTGGTTTAACCCAATCAAAATTGATTCCTTAATCATGCTATGTATCTAATAGTGTTTAGGAGTGGGACTATGCTCATCACAGTGGTTCAAGTTCCCAGGCTTTTGGAGCTCCACTTTGTACTCTGCTTTCATGATCACCACAGCAAGGGGAAGGAAACCCTGGTGGCGTAGTAGTTAAGTGCGACGGCTCCTAACCAAAGGATCAGCAGTTCGAATCTGCCAGGAGCTCTTTGGAAACTCTAGTGGACAGTTCTACTCTGTCCTATAGGTTCGCTATGAGTCGGAATCGACTCGATGGTACTGGGTGGGACAGCAAGGGGAAGCAGACAGGTGAATCTCTGACTGGCTTTTAAAGCACTCATTCCAAAATGACACAAAACCTGCCATTCATATTTCATTGGTCAAAGTAAGTCACACAGCCATGGATAACTTCAAACAGGACAAGAAATCACAAGCTTACCAGGTGCCAAGAAGTACAGTGGCACTATGTGTGAATAATGCTAATGACTACCACAAGGAGCCCTGGTGGCACAACGATGGTTAAATGCTCGGTTGCTAACTGGAAGTTTCATGCTTCAAACCCATAGGTGAAAGACCTGTTGATCTGCTTCCATAAAGATTACTGCCCAGAAAACTGTATGGGGCAATTCTACTGTATTACATGGGGCTGCTATGAGTCAGAATAGACACCACGGTACACAACAACAACTGAAGCAGGAGGCATGTATAATAATAAAATGCAAACTACTGAGTGAATACTGGTAGACAGACTCTAGTGTACCCCATGTTCTGTGCCTCCTCATATTCACAGTTTGTGTAAATCCTCTCCCCTTCAGTGTGAACAGGACTTGTGACTTGATTCTAATCAATTTAACCAATAGACTAAGGTGATGGATGTCACTTTAGTGATAATGCCATTTAAGTTTGTAACATCCGTCTTCCTATGACACTCTCTCCTTTGCTGTCTTTGAAGATGGAAACTACCATGGTGTGAATTCACTTGTTGAGAGAGCTACATGGGAAGCAACTGTGAGTTAACTCTGGACAACAGTTAACAGTTTGCAAGGGCTTTAACGACTGGAAACAGATCCTTGTCCAGACAAGCATCAAATGAGACTGCAGTCCTGGTTAACACCTTATTGCAACTTTGTGGCGCTATGAAGAGAACCCAGCTAAGTTCCACACAAACTCCCGTCTCACAGAAACTGTGAAATAATAAATGTGTGGAGCCTTAAGTCATTAATTTTGTGCTGTTACTACATAGCAAAAGGTGCCTAATACAAGTACAGATGATGGACTGTTTTACTTACTTAATAGACAACATCACAAAAGTCTTTACAGATAGAAGTGCACAATTTCTCATAAAAAATAACATTTAACTAAGCCAAAAATGAAAGTGATTGGAGTCATTTCAAGATATAGTACCAAAGTATATTTAAATAGAGTCTTCTAATTCTTCAAATTCTAGTATGTTGCCATGAAAACTTGAAATGTGAATGTCGAGTGTGTAAATGTGTGTAAAAGAAAATATAAGTAATCAATATTGCTAGAATGAAAAGAATGTGTATAAAAAGAAGAGAGAAGAAAGTTAGGCTGGAATCCATGCTAAAGAGACATGGAAATATTTTGAGTAAATAAGTGGCATGTTTAGAATTAGAATGAGATTTAGAAAAGCCATTCTTTTATTCTTTCTTAAAAAATACACATAGTTTACAGGTTCAGTGTTTATAGCAGCCAAATTTTAAGAAATTTAAATCACTTTGAAAATACCAGAAAATCATTCTTTATATATCAATAAAAAGAACTTACCTGACATATCTCATCTACTACACAAACAAACACACACACATATTTAACAATAAGTTGATTTATTTCAGGTTGAGATGTATATATATATATATATATATATATATATATATATCTACAACTTGAGATAAATAAGCATATTGTTAAACAACCAAAAATAAGTTTATTTTTCTGGGGGAATTTTTAAAATACCTAACAAATCCTTAAATAAATCTATGATCATTTAAAATGTATAAACTGCCATAGTTGTTTCAATTATCTACTGCTGCATAACAAGCCATCCCAAAACTTAGTAGCTTGAAAGAGCATCAGTTTGCTATTTCTTGCAATTCTATGGGTCGACTAGGCTCAGCTGGGTAAATCTTCTGCTCCATGTGGCACAAATTGTAGTCACTTACTTCCTGCAGTCAAGAGGAGGCCGGATTGGGCTAGAAGACCCAAAGATAGCTCCAATATCATATCTGGCACTTCCGTGTTCTTCACTTGCCTCTCCATGTGGCTAGTTTGGGCTCTTACAACATAGTGGTCTCAGAGTAGTCATTCTTATTATGAAATGGCTGACTTTCCCTTAGGAGTTCATAAGTACAACATGCCGGACCTCTTAAAGATTAGTCACATCCAGAATTGAAACTTTCACTTTTGCCACATTTTGTGATCAAAGCAAGTCCAGCACACATTCAGTAACAGAGATAAAGATTTCACAACCTGATGGAAAAGGGAGTGATTGATAGGATATTGGTCATCTTTGGTCACTATCTACCATCGTGGGTAAATTATATTTTAATAAAATGAAGAATTATCCATTTCCTAGGTAAATATTAGCTTAAAGAATTAGAAGATTCTGTTGGAATATTAGTAATAGACCAACCGGAGAAGTAAATTGACACAGTCACTGGTAAGGACATAGAATCAGGTTTCTATAGATTAGGCTCACTGCAGTCAATGATTAAATTCCAGCCATACCCTTGATTGTTTTGTCTTTTTTTTTTTTTTTTAATATAAAGTAAACCTACCTCTACTAGAAGGTCCATAGATTTATAATTTTGTTTTCAAATAGTTTTGAAAAATAATGAAGGTATGTCTGTTGTCCTCTTAAAGACTGACAATGTATAGAAAAACCTAGGGGGAAAAAAAAGCTATTTCATAGAAAGTGTAGTAATTTACCCGTGTGTCTCTTACTGTGTCTTCTTTTAAAGAAAACTAGACTAATTTATGGATTTACAAGAATAAAGAACTAATTGTTATGAAATAACATTAGAGCCTTCTCTGAGCATATGCTATTTTTTTTCATAGTCTAAAGATAAATTAACTGTAAGATTGAGTGTCTATTAAGGAGAAGCAATATGTTCTAGAGCAGGGATTCTTAATCTGGCTGGATTTCAGGGAACCAGTGAACTTTTAGAATTCTATGCACATTTTTGTATATATATACATTTTTCTAGATAGATAGCTCTCTTCTCATATTTTGTCCATGAAATGTCTGCAGACCCCCGAAATGTTATGTGTTTCATTGTCTAGTGTCAAAAGAGCTATGCTTGAGCCATGATATGAATAAGCCATTTGAGAAATCTTAACCAATTTTCTCATTTGTCAAATGAGAATACTACTATTATTTGCCCTGTTCTACTTCAAAAACAATGTTGTAGACATCATATAAATTATCATTTGTGAAATAACTATTAAAATATTAGTTACTTTTAGAGGCCACATATTTTAAAATGTGATTTTTATCACAGGGGGTCTAAATAAAAATAACAGCTAACATTTATTCACCACGTGCCAATAACTCTCTTAACTGCTTTAAAAGTATTATCTTTTGTAGTCCTTACAGAAACACTTTCAAATAGGTTTTATTATGATTCTCACTTTACTGATGAGGAAACTGAGGGATACAAATATTACAGGTTCCTCTATAGTCACCCAATATGGTAGACTGTATTATTATTTCATAAATATTTGAGATCATCTCCCTTTAGAAGAATTATACATTTTCTCCTTGTTACATTTAGATACAGCTATGTTACTGGTGGGATGTGAGCTGCTTTGACCAATAAAATGTAAGAAGTAGTGGTATGTGTCACCTCTGGGAAGAAGCATTAAGAACCAGTTTAAAACTCACACTGTTCTCTTTCACCTGCAGCTGTGAACACAGAAGATGTGCCAAGAGAGACTTTCTGTTGGTCTAAGTCAGGAATGAAAAAGATGAGGAGCAGAGCCCCCTTGCAAACCCACAAAGATAAATTTGGGTCAATAAGAAATAAACTTAACAGCTTTAAGCCAATTAAAATATTTGTTATAACAGCACAACTTAACATTTCCTGACTGGAAAATATACACACAGTAAGTGGGAAAGCTATGATTAGAGGCAAGGAAGACAATAAAAGCCTTAGCTTTTAACCATTTTGCTATACTGCATTTCATACCTTTACAAATGATTTTTTTTTTTTTTTTTAAAGAATGTACATACTTTCACTAACCTTTTAAGTTTTCTGAGGAAATATTTTACTGTTCTCTTGAGGGGACATGGTGCTGGTTTGTTGAGAACAGTGATTAGATGTCAGTTGCCAAACTTTCCCAAAGGGATATTTTGTAGTTTGAGAAAACTTGTAACACTGGAATGGAAATCTATTTGAGGTACTAGAAACATTTAAAGCTAACTGATGGAAATAAGGAAGATACTTGGATCATAGCCTATCCATAGCACTTCCACTGCTGCACTGACACTACCCCATTAAAAGTAAGTAAATAAAACGTAGAAAAAACTTAAGCACATATGTTTTATTTAAATGTTTCCGTAAACATACTTGCATGAATTTCTTCCTTTCTGTTTTTACCACTGTCAAGTTACCTGAGGGAACTAGGATAGTCAACAAGACCCTTTTTCTGAACAAAAGTGGCTAAAACCTACTTCAATGATGATGATGATGGTGATGATGGTGATGATGACAGGAGCTAAGCTATCAAGGGCTTACTGTGTGCCAGGCACTTTGCGAAGTGATTTTTCATTTGGCAATCTTATGAGAAGAGTACAATCACAGTTTCCATCACAAAGTGGAGGAAGCTAGATAAAGAAATTGTGCTGTAATCAGAACCCAGGAAAACTGACTCAAGCCCTCCTGTGCTTAACTGTTGATGCTGTTGTTAGGTGCCATTGGTTCCAACTCATAGAGACCCTGTGCACAACAAAAGGAAACACTGACCACTCCTGCACCATCCTTAAAATTGGTGCTGTGTTTGAGCTCTTTGTTCCTGCCACTGTGTCAATCCATCTCACTGAGGGTCTTCCTCTTCTTCCACAACCCTCTACCAAGCGTTATGTCCTTCTCCAGGGACTACTGATCCCTTCTGATAACATGTCCAAAGTATATGAGACATAGTCTTGCCATCATTGCTTCTAAGGAGTATTCTGGCTGTACTTCTTCCAAGATAGATTTGCTCATTCTTTTGGCAGTCCATGGTATATTCAATACTCTTTGCCAACACCACAATTCAAAGGGCTCAATTCTTCTTCGGTCTTTCTTACTTATCATCCAGCTTTCACATGCATATGAGGTGATCGAAAACACCAGGGCTTGGTTAGGCGCACCTTAGTCTTCAAATCGACATCTTTGTTTTTTAACACTTTAAAGAGATCTTTTGCAGCATATATGCCCATGGCAATACATCATTTGATTTCTTGACTGCTATTTCAATGGGTGCTGATTGTGGATCCAAGTGGATGAAATCCTTGACAACTTCAAACTTTTCTCCATTTATCATGATGTTTCTTATTGATCCAGTTATGAGGATTTTTGGTTTTTTTTATGTTGAGGTGTAATCCATACTAAAGGTTTTTAGTCTTTGATCTTTATCAGAAAGTGCTTCAAGTTCTCTTCACTTTCAATAAGCAAAATTGTGTCACCTACATAACGCAGATTGTTAATAAGTCTTCCTCCAATCTTGATGCCCCTTTCTTCTTTATATAGTCCAGCTTCTCAGATTATTCGCTTAGCATACAGATTGAATAAGTATGGTGAGAGGATACAACCCTGACGCACACCTTTACCAATTTAAACGATATTGCATCCACTGGTTCTGTTCGAAGCACTGCCTCTTGATTTACGTATAGTTCCTCATAAGCACAATTTAGTGTTCTGGAATTCCCATGTTTCCCAATGTTAGCCTTAATTTGTTATGATACACACAGCCGAATGCTTTTGCATAGTCAATAAAACACAGGTAAACATCTTTCTGGTATTCTCTGCTTTCAGCCAGAATCCATCTGACATCAGAAATGATATCCCTGGTTACACATCCTCTTCTAAATTCGGCTTGAATTTCTGGCAGTTCCCTGTTGATGTAGTGCTGCAACCACTTTTGAATGCTCTTCAGCAAAATTTTATTTACATGCGGTATTAATGATATCGTTCAATAATTTCTGCATTCAATTGGATCACCTTTCTTTGGAATAGGCACAAATATGGATCTCTTCCAGTCAGTTGGCCATGTAGCTGTCTTCCAAATTTCTTGGCATAGATGAGTGAGCACTTCCAGTGCTGCATTCATTTGTTGAAACACCTTAATTGGTGTTCCGTCAATTCCTGGATCCTTGTTTTTTCTCCAATGCCTTGAGTGCAGCTTGGACTTCATCCTTCAGTATCATTGGTTCGTGATAATATGCTACCTCTGGAAATTGCTGAATGTTGACCAGTTCTTTTTGGTATAGTGACTCTGCGTATTTCTTAATTGATTAATTACTTAATCACTCTACTATATTTACCCTTTGCAACTGAGACAAAAACTGAGTCCCTTATCAGGTAATGATTTCCTAAGGTACTGGATCACAGATTTAGCCCTTCATCAGTAACTCATTTCCATTATTTCTGATGAGTACAGGTAAAATTGCAACCAAGAATGTATAGAATTAGAAAGTCCCCCGCTAAAAGAAGATGCAAGAGAGTCAATAGTCTCCCCACCAAGGACTCACCACACTTACATTTGCAGTAAAGTTTTTTTTTTTTTAAATGTTTATTCTGTTAGGTTATTTTACCTCCAAACTATTCACATGACAGTAGTAGCGTCCAAGTTTTTTCATGTACTTTAGACCATTATCCTTCCAAAAAATAAATAAGTAAATGATTTTGGGCTCTACTGTATCTGAAATTAGTTTTATAGAAAAGAGGGGCAAGGTAGGTAAAGCTATTGCTTTCACCCCTGAAGCCTTCTTTAAATCAAACAAGAGTCTAGCTTAACTAGTAAAGAATGTCTGTGGTGAGCATTGTGATCTTTTAATGAACTTGCTATATGGGATCAAATTGTTAACATCAACTGGAAAGTTTAGACAGGAAATTTAGGGGAAGTGAGCCTATGTCAATAGTGGAGGAACAAATAGCAAAGGAAGGTGAGAAGGGCCACACAGTTGAAGAATGTAATCAATATCACTGTATTGTACATGTCGAAATTATTGAATTGGTGTATGTCTTGCTGTGTATATTCTCAACAACAATAAAAAAAAAGATATTGCTTTCAGTTAGGGAATAGGGGGGCTGGAGAGAGAGGGACTACATCTTTATGAAATTCTACATTTTTGATTTATTTCCTTTGTTGGTTTTAGGCTTACAAGCCTGAATTTAAGGCCGAACAAGTGTGTGTCTCATTAGGTGGGAAAATAAAAAATGCAGTCCTAACCCATAGATTTTTTAACTTTTGTTTTATTATTATAGTTATGGTTGTATGTTCAATATGCATACCTTTGGAAAATAAGTGATATTAGTCTGAAATGTATTTAGTCAGTAGCTTTCTCTTCCTTTTGAAACTATTTATTTGTGAAAACTGCATATTGTATAAGACTAAAGTAGTATACGTCAATTGTTTTATTTCTTTTTTTAGTTTTCTAAGGTTGTGCTTATCTTTCAAAAAGAGGTGTTAATAAATAAACTGGATTTGAAAGCTTTAATTTAGGTAAATCAGGAAAATGCAAATACAGTATTTTTCATAGCCACAGAATGGCTTAGCTTTGCTCTTTGATGCCTTTAATGTATTTCTAGTTGCCATGGCTTCCTGCCTATCACATTCCTGACAAGCCTTCAAAGCAGAAATACTGTAGGAGGATTGCTTGTCTGAGAACACACATACTACTTAAGGCCTTTGTTTCTGGCTCACTGACACTATTCACTGAAACATAAAGAGTGAATGGTCAAACAACTAATACCTTTCTTTATTTTCCTTTTGTCAATGTCAGGACCCTTGAACCTGGCATGTTTAGCTCAGAGTGGCTTTTCTTTCAGTGTTATCAAATCAGTGCCTCCTAGTGGTCAGTAAAAGTCATAACATCATTTCTTGCATTGTCATATTAAACGTACTTGCTGAGACTTCTAATGTAACTTGGATCTGCATAGTTAACGTAGGACCTACAAGATTTTACTAAACGTAATGATTTTCTTGAGTGCATGGGTTATTTTTTTTTTGCTCCCATTGCAATTTCAATGCCTGCATTTGACTTAGACAGAAAAGGTGTATGAATGTACTGTCCAATACAGTAGGCACTGTAGAACTGCCCCATAGTGTTTCCAAGGAGCATCTGGTGGATTCGAACTGCTGATGTTTTGGTTACTAGACATGTCTCTTAACCACTATGCCACCAGGGTTTCCATAGTAGACACAAGCCACATGAAAAATTTTAAATTAAAAGCTTCAGTAGAAAATTGTATTACATATCTTTTATTTATATGGCAAAGATAAAATCTGTAGGTGATGTATTAGTGAAAGAGTTTAAGATTTTAAATTAAGTATGTTATTCAGAACCTGATCTGCAATTTATATTTATGAAACATTACTCTGTTTTAAAATACTTCCTTCCTGTTTTCAAACATATATATATATATATATATATATATATATATATATTTTAAGTTTTCAAATCCTGAATGGCACTTTGAAAATCTAGTCACTCGACTAGAAGAATATTTTTTTCTTAGCCTTTGTCCAGAGGGCATAAAGTATTTTGAACTGAAAACAACAAGCAGGCAGAGACATTTTCAATTATTGAGATGTCCCGTTATAACCCAACTAAAATAATCTTTGTTCTCATTCACCTGCCTGTATCTCCTGAGGCCGTTCTAGAATACATGTAGTCTCATCAGAGATTTTAATATTACACATATTTATAGCCCTTATTACTACATTTTTCTTTCACAAATACTTCTTTTTTTCTTTTAATAAATGTATGTTTTGGCATGCATAATAGTTAGACTGTCATTAAAGAACTTACCTTTAGATTGAAAAAAATATTTTCTATAATACTCTATACATTTACTTATATTTAAGTCTTTTACATTTATATACAGTCTAACACAGTAAAATACAGTCTATGAATATATAATTACATGTAGGTATGTGATCCAAAAGTGTTTTGTGTTTATTGTTATTGTTTTATGAATAAGAAAGAAACAACAGCAAGAAATATACTGACTTCTGGGGTTGGGTACAACTTGCATAATTTATAGTTTTAAAGGTAGAATCCCAATGGATCTTACCGCCTATAGTAGGCTTTTACTTTTTTAATATGTTAAAGCCATAGTCTCCATTTCAAAGTCTGAGCTTAAAATAATATGTTACTGAGGAATGATCTTCCCTTCATGACAGCAGTATTGGTACACTTTCATAAATTTACTTCCATATTGTTACCTATTCATTCCTAACATAAATCAGAGCTTCACCGGCATAGAAGCTTCAAATAGACACTGTCTTATGTATGTATATAGTGGATGTGATGATATGTTGCCCAAATCCTGATTCAGGACTAAAAGGCTTATCCCCCCTGGTTATTGGGAGTGCTGCCAGCAAGGAGTCTTTGGCCTCAACCCCCTTCGGGAATTACCTCAACTGAAGAGAACTTCTTGCCCAAGATCAGCTTTCATCCAATGACTGAGTAAAGCAGGGATATTATGAGCTTGACCCTTTCCCAAATTTGGGAAAGCTCTGAAAGTCCATGCCAGCTTCAGAGCTAGGGAGTGAACTGAGTCATTATCGAACGTGCATTTTAGCTCAAATTATCCCTCTGCCCAGTCCCACTTTCTTGGTAATCTCATAAACACTTTGTATTAAAGTTCTGGTCTGCTGAAAGTCTACTTTTTAAGGAACTTAATCTTTGACAATGAATAAGTCTATCCACATTTCCTTCAAATTTGAAATTCATACAGGTACTGTCACTTGTGAACTTCCCTAAACCTCAGTTTCTCTTTTTTAAAATAGAGCTATTAACTCTGCCTCAGAGAGTAATTGAGAGAATTTAATGAGAAGATGCATGTAAAAAAGATATCTCAACACCTGGTGAGCAGAAAAAACAATAAATAATAACTGTTAGGAAAATCATACAAATTTTTACCTCATTCTTCCACATATAGAAAAATAATATTTATGACTGAATTGTGCCATTTTTGATTAAGCTAAAATTTGCCCAGATAAAATACCAGTTACCAGATAAATTCTCTATTTTAGTTTAGTTATTGAATCTTAATTTAGGGTAGAAAAATTAGAATCCCAATTTTCTGAATGTACCTCAAGGACCAGAGTAGTGCATCCCGAAATGTAAAAAAACTGACATTCATTGACAATGAAAAAATCTTCAAGAAAAAAAAAAATGCATAACCCTCTGTAATTTACATGTTTCAGTGGAAGCCAATATTATGTTTAGATTATAGTACAGATAACATTATTAGCAGAATAATTGGGCCAAATGAATCATAACTGAAAGTCTGGTTACCAGAAGGCACCACGATGATATCAGAGATCTCACACACTTTCTTCTTTCATCTGGTTGAAGGATCAGATTTCTTTTACTATTGTAGGTAGGATTTGGTGTCTATTTATGATTTTTTGTAACTATTACTTTGATGTTATAATGAATTTGTTGTAAATGATAAGCCTTAAATTAATTTACTCTCTCAAAGAAGAAGCTACAAAGACAACTGTTTCTAATAAATTTATTTACCAGTAAATAATGTGCAATTTGTTGTTTGTCAAACATTGGAAATTATGTTTTTGTTTCATGTAAAATATAATTAGCCAATACATTCAGTAGGATGCAGGCAGAAGAGGTGTTATTAAATTAGGACTCCACATTCTATTTTGTTTTTGATTTTAAAAGGAATTAAAGAAGAATTATCTTCTGTGCAAACAAAATCAAGTAAACTAACTTTGCACATTCTCTTCATGTTTGGGTGCATCATTTTGAATTTGAAGACAAGTAGTGCAAACAAAATCTGTACAAAGATCTCATTTGGAATCTACTAACTAATGAATCATAATAAATATTCTGTTCTGATATGTATTTTAACTAATAATAGTTTAGCCAAAACACTAGTTTTCTTTGTTTTTAAGAAAGTTGTTTAGTATAAAATATCCTTGTACACAGAGGAATAAAAGTAAAAATAATATAATTTTACAGTGAAGATCTTGTCTGATGTGTTCCACACTTTTTTTGATCTGTAAGGTGGCCTTTGGTGCTTACTTCCTTTTCCCTTTGAATCTCTTGGTGATTTCTTTCTTGTAGGCTCCCTTTGATAAGGAACCAGAACTGTCTATATCAAAATACAATCCAAATTATATAATAACCACCAAAAGTTGAGCACAATTTGTATTATCACCATGAATTAAAATTTATGAGCATCACAGAGATCAATGTCCTGTCCTACAACCCAGACTTTCTATTTACACATAAGATCTACCCATACCTATTCCTGGGTCACAATAGAGACATCTAAAAAACTAAACTAAATAACTTTATAATCAAAATCTTCTTTTAATAGAGAATGGACAAATAGTTTAGTTCTATAATGCAAGGTGACAAGGAGCATTTTGCAAGAATTTAGGACTAGGTCTCTTCTGAGAACCTAGTTTCCATTGTTTATCAAGTTGTAATCAAAAGTATCTCTGTGCTCCTTAGAACATAGTAGGTTCCATTATATTATGGGGAATTTTCTCCACATATACCAATCAATTCCTTCTTCTTCTTCCTTATGTCAGTGTTCCTGCCTTCCATCTGTTAAATAAAGCTTTGTATAAGGGCAGCCTGCAAGGCACTTAGTTCCATACTCGACGTGATAAATTTCTTCTGGTCCCGTTTTCCTCCATCACTTACCCCCGCCCCCCCCAAAAAACAAACCCAGTGTCGTTGAGTCGATTCCGACTCATAGCAACCCAGAAGAGAGCAAATTTGCTTCATCTCCTCATCCTGAACTGGGATAAGCAGCAATGCGATATCTGGTTGACAGAATTCACGTACATGTGATAACACAGTGATAACTAATCCCTCTTGGACCATTAACAACTCAGGCAGCGTGGTATGAATAGAAATGGAACAAAACTGGAAATAAAACCCGTATCACCAATTTAGTGTGAACTTAATTAAGGAAGCCACTTACCCTTTCTGACTTCCATTTCTTTATCTATAAAATAGTTCTAACAATATCTGCCACACAAGCTACTGTGAGAATCAAACAACACACTGCAATATAATGCAAATGCCTCAAAGTCAATCACATCGTGTTTGAAATTTGCTAGTTTCAAACTACTTGCTTCTACATGTACATGGCATTGGGCAAGTCATTTTAAGTGTCAGTTTATGGTCTGTAATGGCACTAACACTTGTACCTAACTCAGAGAGTATTGATGACAATTGAACAAGACAATGCTATAAATTGTTTAGCACCATGCCTGTCACAAGATGACAAAACAATTGTTAGTTCTTGATAATCAAAATCAAAATACAGAAAGAAAATCAACCAGAAACATTTTGATTTCATAGATAGTTATTCATTTATTTTTCATGGTACTGAGAAATGGGAGAAAAAACAGGGAAAGATAAACATGGTTCCTTCATTTAATTGCCAAGTATTTACCACTGTTTTCATCTGGGACTTGCATTAGTGAACCGAATAGATAAGTCGTTGTCCTTATTGGTGGTTTCATTCTGGTGGATATACTGGAGGCTTGGAAAGAAATACAAGAATGGATGTTTCAACAAGAAGGCTGACACTGATTTTTGCATGTGAAATTGTGCAAACATAGCAACATGATCCTATCATAAAATATTCTTCAGGCTATAACAACCCATGGAGAGGACCTCCTGCACTGACACACTCAAGTGTACGTTATATTATTTTCTGGTTGTTGTCATATATATTTGAAATATTTTTACTTAAATATAATTCTTTGTATTTTTACTAAATAAAATTTAATGAAATTATTATTCCTGAAGAAGACAGGAAGTAAATGGTCAAATAATGTGGGGAGAATCCAAGTTGACATCATAATACAGCTCCCCCCATATGGTGCTCCAGGAAAAGAGGTGATAAGTGATAGAATAATCACTAGGGCCTGTGCCTGATGCAGTTAGATCCTGACCCCTCATAACTGGGTGGCAGAGAAGGGTAAACTGCTCCCATGAAGATTACAGCCTAGAAAATCCTATGGGGCATTTCTACTCTGTCACATGAGGTTGATACAAGTCTAAATTGACTTGCCAGCACCTAACAACAACAACAGTCCTATAAAAACAAGTTTTACATAGGGCAAAGAAAATTCAGCCAGAACAAATTCTGACGGGACTCATGTAGGTAAACAGCCTCAAGCTACTCAAAAACTCAAGCTATTCCATCTCTACCTGGGGCTTTCCCTATTGTTATAATTTATTGACATAGAAGAAAAAGATGAGAATATTGAGAAACAGAAAAGTAAGTATGCACAGAAACACATACTAACTTTCACAAACCCCCTACACACACATGAACAGACTACCTTCAATAACAACAGGATAGGATGACTACAATGGCAACTTAGTCCATGTTTTACATAATGAATTATGAAGAAGCTACTATACAGCATTGATAGCAAACGGAATTGGAAATTTTTAAGCCCTTTCTGGGTTGGTGGTAGGGTTGTTAGAAGATTGCTTTTGTCTGACAGTATATTAACCCAGTTTTGGGGGGAAAAAAAGTGATCATTCCCAGTGGTTTTTAGGAAATACGATGGCAGACTTTGGTAGAAGCCAGTTAAATTCTGGTAAACAATCAGCATAATTCTGATTGAAAAAATGGAGGCACACCCAATGGAAGTACCTCCCGTTTCATAGCCTATTGCTTCAAGGAAAGTAGGACTGCTGTTGGTGAACATATTCATAAAGAGGAGAAAAGCATCCTGGCAATGGACTTCAGATAACAACAATTTTCAGTCCTTCATTTATTAACAATAGAATTCCCACATTTCTCTACGTACATAGCCCTTTGGGGCAGAGTATTAAAAGTTATCTATATCTTGACAATCTTTCGATAAGTCTGGACTTTTTGAAAGAAGTTGGGGTTCAGAAGTGTGCCCCGATCTGAGATTCCTTGAACTCAGAACGGACAAGAAAGCAGTTTTCTTTACACTTTTCCATATGCACGGTTTCCTAACTCGGACTATTTGTGGTGGTGGTGGTTGTAGGGGAAGTGTATGGAGGGGGTAATTAATGAGTTGAGAAAAAAACTCTTGTACAGAAGGACTGGGGTTTAAGCATAAAGAGTTTTGAGTTTGCAGATTTCTTGATGACAAAGGAATGGAAATCAGGTTGAAGGAAAAGCCACACACTAGGAACAAAATACACCACACATCTATCAGTTGGTCCTGCTATGGTGGCTTTTGTGTTGCTATGATGCTGGAAAATATGGCACTGGTATTTCAAATACCAGGAAAATATGACTGAGGAAGAGATGCCTTCTCAAAGCAGAATTTACCTTAATGACATGGATGGGATCAAGCTTTCGAGACCTTCATTTGCTGAAGTACCACAACTCAAGATGAGAGGAAATAGCTGCAAACATCCATTAATGATCAGAACATGGAATGCAAGAAGTTTGAATCTAGAAATATTGGAAGTAGTCAAAAATGAAAGGAGCTCAATAAAAATCAGTATCTGAGACATTAGTGAGCTGAAATGGGTTGGTATTGAACATTCTGAATCAGACAATCATATGGTCTGCTATGACAGGAAAGAAAAATTGAAGAAGAATGGCATCACATTCACCATCAAAAAGAGCATTTCAAGATCTATCCTGAAACAAAAAGCTGTCAACAATAGGATAAAACCCATATTCCTACAAGGCAAACCAGTTAATGTGACTATTATTCAAATTTACACATCTACCACAAATGCCAAAGAAGAGGACATTAAAGTTGCAATTTTGAAGAGGTCAATGGGCAAAATATTGAAGAACACAGGAAGCACCAAAAGAAGATGGAAGGAATACAAAGAGTCACTGTACCAAAAATAATTGGTTGACATTCAGCCATTTCAGGAGATAGTATATGATCAAGAACTGATGTTACTGAAGGAAGAAGTCCAAGCTACACTGAAGGAATTGGTGAAAAACAAGGCTCCAGGATTTAACAGAATACTAACTGAGATGGTTCAACAAACTGATGATATGTAATTTACTTCTCTATGGCAAGTAATTTGGAAGACAGCTACCTGGCCTACCAACTGGAAGAGACTCATATTTGTGCTCATTCCAAAGAAAGGTGATCCAGCAGAATGCAGAAATGATCGAACCATGGGGTTTCTATCAGTTGCAATCGACCCAAAAGCCAACGGTTTGGTTCTGGTTTGTCATTAATATCACATACAAGTAAAATTTTGGTGAAGATCATTCAAAAACAATTGTAGCAGTCAGTACCAGGACAGGAAACTGCTAGAAATTCAAGCCAGATCAGAAGAGGATGTGGAATGAGGGTTATGGTTGTAGATGTTAGATAGATATTGGCTGAAAGCAGAGAATACCTGAAAGATGTTTACCTGTATTTTGATTGCTATGCAAAGGCATTCGACTGTGTGGATCATAACAAATTATGGATAATATTGTGATGAGTGGGAATTCCAGAACAATTAATTGTGTTAAGGCAGAACTTGTACATAGACAAAGAGACAGTTATTTAAACAGAATGAGGGGATACCACATGGATTAAAATCAGGAAAGTTGTACGTCAGGGTTGTATCCTTTCACCATACTTATTCAATCTGCATGCCTAGCAAATAATCTGAGAAACTGGGCTCTATGAAGAAGAAGGCGACATCGGGATTGGAGGAAGACTCATTAACAACCTGTGATATGCAAACGACACCCTTGCTAAGCAGAGAAGAGGATTTGAAGCACTTACTGATGAAGATCAAAGACCACAGCCTTCAGTGTGGATTACACCTCAACATAAAGAAAAAAACCTCAAAACTGAACCAATAAGAAATGTCACGATAAACAGAAAAAAAGATTGAAGTTGCCAAGGATTTCATTTTACTTGGAACCACAATCAACATCCATGCAAGCAGCAGTCAAGAAATCAAACTACATGTTGCACTAGGCAAATTCACTGCAAAAGTGTTGAAAAGCAACGATGTCGCTCTGAGGACTAAGGCACACCTGATCCAAGCCATGGTATTTTCAGTCATCTCATATGCATGTGTATTCTGGATAATGATGAAAAAAAACTGAAGAATTGATGCCTTTGAATTATGGTGTTGGGAAAGAATATTGAATATACCACGGACTGCCAGAATGAACAATGTGTCTTGGAAGAATTACAGCCAGAGTGCTCCTTGGAAGCAAATGGTGAGACTCATGTACTTTGGGCATGTTATCAGGAGGGATGGGACCCCAAAGAAAAACATCATTCCTGGTAAGGCAGAGATTCAGAGAAAAAGAGGGAGACCCTCGATGAGATGGATTGACACAGTGGCTGCAACAGTGGGCTCAAGCATAACAATGATTGTGAGGATGGAGCAGGATCGGGCAGTGTTTTGATCAGTTGTACTTAGGGTCGCTATGAGTTGGAACCAACTCAAAAGCACTTAACAACACAACAAGGAACAAAGTATTCTACTTTCTTGAACGGTTAAGTGGGTTGAGCAGACTGGGACATTAAGAAATTATTTCATTGAAAAACCCAGGAGGCCTTTAGGATCATTAGTTTAAGAAGCAATATTAAGGAACCATTAATTAAGATACCATATCCACTTCTTTGAGCTCATCTGCATCTCTGATTGTGGCAGTGCTTAAGAAGCCTGGGAAATTAAAATTCAAGTTGATTAAAGAATACCAAACTAAAGTAGATCAATATGCTGTTCTCCAAACCCAGAAAGATTTAAATTATAGCATTCCTGGTATTAATACATGTCCTTATTGTTGTTGTTGTTAGGTGCCATCAAGTTGGTTCCAGCTCATAAAGGCTCTATGTACAATAGAATGAAAAGGTTCCCGGTCCTGCTCCATCCTCACAATCGTTGTTATGCTTGAGCCCACTGTGGCAACCCCTGTGTCAATCCATCTCATTGAGAGTCTTCTTCTTTACCAAGAATGATGTCCTCCAGGGACTGATCCCTTCTGATAACATGTACAAAGTATGTGAGAGGTAGTCTTACCACCCTTACTTCTAAGGAGCATTCTAGTTGTACTTCTTGCAAGACAGATTTTTGTTCATTCTTTTGGCAGTCCAGGGTATATTCAATACTCTTCGCTAACACCAAAGTTTAAAGGGGTCAGTTCTTTAGTCTTCCTTATTCATCATCCAGCTTTTGCATGTATATGAGGCAATTGAACACACCACGGCGTGGGTCAGGCACACCTTAGTCCTCAGTGACATCTTTGCTTTTCAACACTTTAAAGAGGTTTTTTGCAACAGATTTTCCCAATGCAACGCATCTTTGGATTTCTCGACTGCTGCTTCCATAGGCGTTGATTGTGGATCCAGGTAAAATAAAATCCTTGAAAACTTCAATCTTACTCTGTTTATCATGACCTTGCTTATTGGTCTAGTTGAGAGGATTTTTGTTTTGTTTATGCTGAGGTGTGATCCATACTGAAGGTTGTGGTCTGTGATTTTCATCAGTAAGTACTTCAAGTTCTCTTCACTTTCAGCAGGCATGGTTGTGTCACCTGCATAATGAAAGTTGTTAATGAGTCTTCCTCCAATCCGGATGCCCCTTTCTTCTTCATGCGGTCCAGCTTCTCGGTTTATTTGCTCAGCATACAGATTCAATAAATATGGTGAAAAGATACAACCTTGCTTCACATCTTTCCTGATTTTAATCCATGCAGTATCCCCTTGTTCTGTTTGAAAAACTGCCTCTTGATTTATGTACAGGTTCCTCATGAGCACAGTTAAGTATTCTGGGATTCCAATTCTTTGCAATGTTATCCATAATTTGTTATGATCCACACAGTGGAATGCCTTTGCAAAGCCAAAAAAACACAGATAAACATCTTTCAGGTATCCTCTGCTTTTAGCCATGATCCATCTGACATCAGCTATGATATCCCTGATTCCATGCCCTCTTCTGAATCAAGCTTGAATTTCTGACAGCTCCCTGTCAATATACTGCTGCAACCAGTTTTGAGTGATCTTTAGCAAAATTTTACCTGTGTGCAATATTAATGACATTTTTTGATAATTTCCGCATTTGGTTGGATCACCTTTATTGGGAACTGGTATGAATATAAATCTCTCCCAGTCAGTTGACCAGGTAGCTGTCTTCCAAATTTCTTGGCATAGTTGAGAGAGGACTTCTAGTGCTACATTCGTTTGTTGAAACATCTCAATTGGTATTCCGTTAATTTCTGGAGCCTTATTTTTCGCCAATGCCTTCAGTGCAGCTTGGACCTCTGCCTTCAGTACCATTTGATCCTGATGGTGTGCTACCTCCTGAAATGGTTGAATGTCGACCAATTCTTTTTGGTATAGTGACTCTGGGTATCCCTATCATCTTCTTTTGATGCTTCCTGTGTAAAGGTAATATATATCCTTGCCAGTCCTAATTGGTTACTGTTGGATTGCATAGTGTGGCAGTTTCAGGCAGAAGTGGAGGAAAAACAATATAAAATACATGAGTCACAAAGAAGAGCATATTCCCACTATTATTCCATGACTAGTTATGATAAGAAGAGATGAAAGTCTCTCCAGGAGCTCAGAGGAAGGAGCTTAAGCCACTTAAGGAGTCACAAAGAGTTTCCTAGAAGCAGTGATACCTGTAGAATTCATTGAATCACAGGTATGTTCTTCCTCTACTCTTATCCTGGCTCACTCCTACTGATCCTTCAATTCTACATTTACCTGTCACTTTTTCAGATGCCATTTTTATATTTGCTTCTAATCTAAATTATTTACCTCTAGTAATTCTCTTTCATTGGATCCTATTCTGCACAAAAATTTGTACAAATCATAACTATACTGCTACTTGTGTGTAAGTGTGTGCGTGTATTTTACTTTCTGTTCCCACAACTAGGCTGTAAGTCCTATAAGATTATGAACTAAATCTATTTTGTTCAAAACTGTATATCCTGTGCCAACATAATACCTGGAAAATGACAATCCTCCATAAATACTGGGTGAATGAATTGGGGAAACTTAGTTTAGATAAGGAATTTAGGAAAGCAAGAAAAAAATGTATTTTTTAAAAAGTATATATTTTCATATATACAGTATATATTTATATATTTCTCCCACTCGACTGTCAGTTTGTCATACTGTGGGGGCTTGCGTGTTGTTTGATGCTAGAAGTTCTGCCACCGGTATTCAAATACCACAGGGTCACTCATGGTGGACAGGTTTCGGGTCAGCTTACAGAAAAAGCCAGACTAGGAAGAAGGACCCGGCAGTCTACTTCTGAAAAGAATTAGCCAGTGAAAACCTTACAAATAGCAGCTGAACGTCGTCTGACATAGTGCAGGAAGATGAGCCCCTCAGGTTGGAATGTACTGAAAAGATGACTGGGAAGAGCTGCCTCCTCAAAGTAGAGTAGACCTTAATGACGTGGGTGGAGTCAAGTTTTTGGAACCTTCATTTGCTGATGTGGCACAACTCAAATTGAGAAAGAACACCTGCAAACACTAATTAATAATTGGAAAGTGGAAGGTATGAGGAATGAATCTAAGAAAATTGGAAACCGCCAAAAAATTAAATGGTATGAGTAAATATCGATATTCTAGGCGTGAGCGAGCTGAAAGGGTTTAGTATTTGTCATTTTGAATTGGACAATCAGATGGTCTACTATGCCGGGAATGACAACTTGAAGAGGAATGACATTGCATTCATCGTCAAAAAGAAAATCTCAAGATCTATCCTGAAGTATAAAGTGTCAGTGATAGGATAATATCCATATGCCTACAAGGAAGACCAGTTAGTATGACTGTTATTATTATTATTCATATATATATGAAAGAATAGGTAATGAAAAGTCTGGAAGAGAGACAGAGCTTACTGCATTCAGGACACTAAGAAATTCTGTTTGAGTGAAGTAAAATGTGCAAGGCAGGGAGGGGAGTGCTGGGAGATGCACTTACAAAGTTCAGCGAGCAATCAGAAAGGGCATGTGATGAAATTTGCTTCGGTAATGAGAAGCCAGGGAAGATTTTAAGTATCCAGGTAAAATTAACAGATCACTGTGTGCTTCTTGGAAGAAACAAACCTGGACCCTGAGAGAAGAATGAGAGAAGAGGTAACTGATGCAATAATTTATAGAAGAGACTATGCTGACTAAATTGCTGCAGTGGCAGAAAGATGCAGAGAAATAAACAGACTCAGGAGCTATCGGGAGCCATAACCCAAAAAACTTGGTAAGAAACTAAAAAAAAAAAAAAAAACTATGATAAATATAAATGTATATAGATTCTGAAGAGAAAAGAAACATACTAACTTCAGTTGGTACAAAAAAATCTGAAAGAAAAACTATTGGCAGCTTTTACTCTATACCTAGTGAAAAACTTCTTCATTTAAAACCATAAAAACTACCAAACTAAGAAGTAAAAGAATTTGGAAAATATTCAGAGTAAAACAACAAGCAAGGAGGTTAATTTCATTATAATATAAAATCTATATAAATTTCAAATAAAGCAATAAAATCTAGTTGGTAAATAGGCAAATGCCAGACAAAATTTCATCAGAGGTGCTATCACAATTTAATGAACATGAACAAATATTCAATATAACTTATTATCAAAGACAAATCTAAAAACATGACAAAATGTCTACTATACTTCTGGGATTAATCAATCCATTAGCAAGATAAAATTTCCACCAATTCACAAAAGTAGCAAATATTCATTACATGGAAGACATTGTACTAAATATTGATGAAACAAAAGCATCTGAAAGAACTGTGTACTATAAATGTGATTTGGTTTTAGGATGCACACGCTGGTTCCTAGGATCTTCAATTTTTTTTTTCCTGTATTCACATAATCATTACCTTTGTAACACTGTTGTTATGAATGAGCATGTTATTAATTTTCATTCTTCTTCCCTTTCTTTTTCTTCATTTCTTATTGTTATTATGACAATAATGACGTATTTAACACCCAAATAGTGTAAAGCCATATTTCTTAAAGAACTTATTCCTTATAAAGAAATTGTAACATAGTTTTCAACATGTAGTATAAGCCATACTTCAACAAATTTTTCCAAAATGTAGTATTTGGAAACAAGCGAGTAAAGCAGTATATAAATTACAATATGACTTCTTATGTTTGAAGTATACAATAAGATAATTTTAATTACCAATTTATTTGAATATTTGAATAGTATAATCTTTTCATTGTAGATAAAGAAAATATAACTATTTTCATACTTTCCATAGGCTACTCTTATTTGAGATTCAAAGTTTACATAACGAAACCCAAATTTGCAATACAATAAAAATGCCAAATTCAATGTGTTTATTTGCTTATGCCCCCTCCCCCAAACCTAGAGTGTGAGCAATGATAATCTTACAGTTCTTCACCAAAAGCAAACATTGAGGACTTGAAAAAACAAGGGAAACAATTATGTTTATGACAAGCTAGGAGCCCTGAACATCAAAAGCAGAGTTAGAAAACAGACTGAGTGGCAGGGAGAGGGAGAGATGGTTTGGAAGCAAAGAGGAGTGGCTGGACCTGAATCACTGGGAACTCTCGGGCACTATTCCCAGGAACAAATGTGGTTGGCTGATGGTAGTGTTCGGCCGCAGTTTCCTCAGGGAGAAACAGTAAGCTGCACAGCCTACTCACACATCTGGAACCAGAGAATAATAGTGCTCTCAGCAAAAGCTAAGCACTTGCGTATATTTTACTGCGCCCACAGCCCCTAAGCCAGCTTCACTGGCTGTTGATTTCCCGGGGCCTGACAGACATCCTGCTGAGGGCTCTGAGCCATTCTCCCAGCCTTGGAGAAGGCATAAATTCACAACTTGGGGAAAAGAGAATCTGCCAGCTCCACTAAACTGGGGAGCTCAGGACAGAAGCCCCTCTTGTCCAGGCATAAATGGTCTGTGGACTTTGAATAGCTTTCCTCCCTGCATGGACATGTGTGGGCCTATTTCAGAAGAATAGGCCCTTGTTGGCAGACTACAACCATTTCAGCTGTGCAACGGAGAGGTGGTTGTTTAATGTTTGACACCGCTTTACCTATTAAACAGGATTCTTACCTACTCATAACAGGGATCTAAGGACTGGTGGCTCCACTCAAGTCACCCAGCCACCCATGACAGGGGTCCAAGGAAAACTGGTACCTCTCAGTCCTTACAACCAAAAGCATTGGCTGCCCATGGTCTGTCTGCAGAACCCACCCACCTGTACGCTTTAGTGAACATGGACACGCTTTCCTCACAGACACTTGGGAGACGATTGTCAGCCCCCTGCCTTGTTCAGAGCATGATCCCCCACTGCATCCAGAGACCAATCACCACTGCCTCTCTAAGACTGTAGGACAGAGCCTGTACCACACACTTGACAACCAACCACCTGGACAATTGTGCTGAATCCAAACAAGAAAGGTGAATGGACCCCTAGATGGATATGCCTGATAACAGTTTAGCCATCTGGTGACAGGACATTAGAACTTCAAAGGTGAAAATAATCAAGCTACCTCACTCAAGCAACCTATTTGGGCATATCAAAACAAAACAAAGCAAGAAGCTAGGATACAGTAAGCACACATAAACAAATACAATAACTTATAAATGTCTCAGAGACAACAGTAAATATAAAAATTACATAAGGAAGCAGACCATGATCACTTCAACATCCTCTCGAAACAAAGAATAAAGAAATCTTCTGGATAAAGGTGCATTCCTGGAATTACCAGAAGCAGACTAAAAAAGATTAATACACAGAACTCTTCAAGACATCAGGAATGAGATCAGAAAGGACATCAGACAATATGAAAAATGAGCCAAGGAAAACAGAGACAAAGCAGTTGAAGAAATTAAAAAGGTTATTCAAGAACATAATGAAAAATTTAATAAGCTGTAAGAATCCACAGAGACAGCAATCAGAAATTCAGAAGATTAATAATAAAATTACAGAATTAGACAACTCAATAGAAAGTCAGAGGAGAAGAATTGAGCAAGTGGAAGGCAGAATTAGTGAGATTGAAGATAAAACACTTGGCACCAATATATTTGAAGAAAAATCAGGTAAAAGAATTTTTAAAAATGAAGAAACCCTAAGAATCATGTGGGACTCCATCAAGAGAAATAACCTATGAGTGATTGGAGTATCAGAGTAGGTACGGATAACAGAAAATACAGAAAGAACTGTTGAAGATTTGTTGGCAGAAAACTTCCCTGATATCGTGAAAGATGAGAAGATATCTATGTAAGATGCTCATCAAAATCCACATAAGGTAATCTTAAAAGAAAGTCACCAAGACATATAATAATCAAACTTGCCAAAACCAAAGACTAAGAGAGAATTCTAAGAGCAGCTAGGGATAAACAAAAAGTCACCTACAAAGAAGAGTCAGTAAGAATAAACTCAGACCACTCAGCAGAAACGATGTAGGCAAGAAGGTAATGGGATGACATATTTAAAGAATTGAAGGAAAAAAATTGCCAGCCAAGAACTGTATATTCAGCAAAACTGTCTCTCAAATATGAAGGCAAATTTAAGACATTTCCAGATAAAGAGAAGTTTAGGGAATTCGTAAAAACGAAACCAAAACTACAAGAAATACTAAAGAAAGTTCTTTCATTAGAAAATCAATAATATCAGTTACCAACCCAAGACTAGAACATTGGACAGAGCAATCAAATGTCAACCCGGATAGGATAATCATAAAAACAAACCTAGATTAAAAAAAAACACTCAAAACAGGGAATCAGTGACATAATTATGTAAAACAAGACAACATTAAAACAATAAAGAAGGACTAAGACAGGTAGTCATAGATCTTTCATACTGAGAGGAAACAAGGCAATATAAAGAAACAAAAGTTAGATTTATACTTAGAAAAATAGGGGAAAATATTAAGGTAATCACCAAGGAGACTTACAATCCCACTCATCAAAATAAAATACAAGAAAAAAATAGAGACTCAGCAGAAACAAAATCAACAACGAAAAAGAGGAAAAGGCAATACATAAACTACTCAGCACAAAAAATTAGGTCGGAAAATGAAACTGCCAACAACACACAAAAAAAGACATCAAAATATCTATCCATAATTACGCTGGATATAAATGGACTAAATGTACCAATAAAGAGACAGAGAGTAGAAGAATGGATTTAAAAACATGATCCATCTATATGCCGCCTATAAGAGACACACTTTAGACTTAGAGACACAAACAAATTAAAGCTCAAAGGACGGGAAAAAAATATATCAAGCAAACAGCAATCAAAAAAGAGAAGCAGTGGCAGTATTAATTTCCGACAAACTAGACTTTAAAGTTAAAGCCACCACAAAAGATAAGGAAGGACATTATATAACGATTAAAAGGACAATATACCATGAGGATATAACCATATTAAATATTTATGCACCCAATGACAGGGCTGCAAGATACATAGAGATAGCTCCACAATTATAGTAGGAGACTTCAACACACCACTTTCAGTGAAGGACAGGACACCCAGAAAGAAGCTCAATAAAGACACGGAAGATCTAAATGCCACAATCAACCAACTTGACCTCATAGACATATACAGAACATTCCACCCAATAGCAGCCAAGTATACTTTCTTTTCTAGTGCACATGGAACATTCTCCAGAATAGACCATGTGTTAGGTCATAAAGCAAGCTTATTATAGTCCAAAATATCAAAATATTACAAAGCGTCTTCTCTGACCATAAGGCCATAAAAGTGGAAATCAATAACAGAAAAAGCAGGGAAAAGAAATCAAACACTTGGAAACTGAACAATACCCTGCTCAAAAATGACTGGGTTATAGAAGACATTAAGGGTGGAAAAAAGAAATTCATAGAAATGAATGAGAATGAAAATGCTTCCTATCAGAACCTTTGGGACACAGCTAAGGCAGTGCTCAGAGGTCAATTTATATCAATAAATGCACACATACAAAAAAAAGAAAGGTCCAAAATCAAAGAATTATTGTGAACAAATAGAAAGAGAACAACAAAAGAAACACTCAGGCACCAGAAGAAAGTAAATAATAAAAATTACAGAAGAATTAAATGTAATAGAACAGAAAAAAACAATTGAAAGAGTTAACAAGACCAAAAACTGGTTCTTCGAACAAATTAACGACATTGGTAAGCCATTGTCTAAACCTACAAAAGAAAAACAGGAGAGCAAGCAAATCGACCAAATAAGAAATGAGATGGGCAATACCACAACAGAGCCGAATGAAATTAAAAGAATCATGTCAGATTACTACGAAAATTTGTACTCTAACAAATTTGAAAATCTAGAAGAAATGGATGGATTTCTGGAAACACACTACCTACCTAAACTAACACAAACAGAGGTAGAACAAATATATAAACCCATAACGGAAGAACAGGTTGAAAAGGTAATCAAAAAACTCCCCCCCAAAAAAGCCCTGGTTCTGACAGCTTCACTGCAGAGTTCTACCAAACTTTTCAAAGAAGAGTTAACACCACTGCTACTAAAGGTATTTCAGAGCATAGCAAAGGACGGAATACTCCCAAACTCATTCTATGAAGCCACCATATCTCTGCTACTAAAACCAGGTAAAGACACCACAAAAGGGAAGAAAATTACGGACCTATATCTCTCATGAACTTAGATGCAAAAATCCTCAACAAGATCTTAGCCGATAGAATTCGAAAACGTATCAAAAAAATAATTCACTATTACCAAGTAGGATTCATACCAGCTATGCAGGGATGGTTCAACATTAGAAAAACAATTAATGTAATCCATCGTATAAATAAAACAAAAGACAAGAAGGACATGATAGTATCAATTGATGCAGAAAAGGCATTTGACAAAGTTCAACACCCATTCCCGATAAAAACTCTCAGCAAAATAGAAAAAAAAATTGAAATAGAAGCAAAATTCGTCGGTATAATAAAGGGCATTTATACAAATCCAACAACCTGTATTGTCCTAAATGGAGAGAGTCTGAAACATTTCCCTTGAGATCGGGAACAGGACAAGGATGCCCTTTATCAGCACTCTTATTCAATATTGTGCTGGAGGTCCTAGCCTGAGTAATTAGGCTACATAAAGAAAATAAAGGGCATCCAGATTGGTGAGAAAGAAGTAAAAGTCTCTATTTCCAGATGACATGATCTTATACACAGAAAACCCTCAGGAAAACTACGGAAACTAACAGAAGTGTTCAGCAGAGCATCAGGATACAAGATAAACATGAAAAAAAAACAAACAAAAAAAACTCTTGGATTCCTCTACACCAATGAAAAGAACACTGAAGAGGAAATCACCAAATCAATACCATTTACTGTAACCTCCAAGGAGATAAAATACCTAGGAATAAATCTTATCACAGGTGCAAAAGACCTAAACAAAGAAAACTACAAGACACTGCTGCAAGAAATCAAGAGACCTACATAAGTGGAAAAACATACTTTACTCAAGGATAGAAAGAATTAACATTGTAAAAATGTCTGTTCTACCAAAAGTGACCTATAGATACAATCAATTCCAATCCAAATCCCAATGACATTTTTTAATGAGATGGAGAAACAAATCACCAATTTCATATGGAAGGGAAAGAGGCCCTGGATAAGTAAAGCATTACTGGAAAAGAAGAACAAAGTGGGAGTCCTCACTCTACCTGATTTTAGAACCTATTATACCACCACAGTAGTCAAAACAGCCTGGTACTAGTACAACAACAGATATATAGACCAATGGAACAGAACTGAGAATCCAGACATAAATCCATCCACATACGAGCAGCTGATATTTGACAAGACCCAAAGTCAGTTAAATGGGGAAAGGACCGTCTTTTTAACAAATGGTGTTGGCATAACTGGATATCCATCTGTAAAAAAATGAAACAAGACCTATACCTCACACCATGCACAAAAGCTAACTCATAATGGATCAAAGACCTAAATATAAAATCTAAAGCAATAAAGATCATGGAAGAAAAGATAGAGACAACGTTAGGAGCCCTAATACCTAGCACAAACAGTATACAAACCATTACTAATAATGCAGAAGAGAAACTAGATAACTGGGAGCTCCTAAAAACCAAATACCTATGCTCACCCAAAGACTTAACCAAAAGGTGAAAAGAGTACCTACAGAATGGGGAAAGTTTTTAGCTAAGACATTTCCGATCAGCATCTCATCTCTAAAATCCACATGATACTGCAAAAACTCAACTACGAAAAGACAACTCAATTAAAAAATGGGCAAATGATATGAACTGGCACTTCACTAAAGGGGACGTTCAGGTAGCTAACAGATACATGAGGAAATGCTCACAATCAGTAGCCATTAGTGAAATGCATATCAAAACTAAAATGAGATTCCATATCACACCAACAGGGCTGGCATTAATCCAAAATACACAAAATAGTAAATGTTGGAGAGGTTGTGGAGAGATTGGAACACTTAACACAGTGTTGGTGGGAATGTAAAATGGTCCAATTATTTTGGAAATCGATTTGGCCCTTTCTTAAAAAACTAGAAATAGAACTACCATATGAACCAGCAATCCCACTCCTTGGAATATATTCTAGAGAAATAAGAGCCTTTACACGAACAGATATATGCACACCCAAGTTCATTGCAGCACTGTCTACAATAGCAAAAAGATGGAAGCAACCAGGGTGCCCATCAAAGGATGAATGGATAAATAAGTTATGGTATATTCACACAATAGAATACTATGCATTGATAAAGAACAGTGATGAATCTGTGAAACATTTCATAACATGGAAGAATCTGGAAGGCACTACGCTGAGTGAAATTAGTCAGTTGCAAAAGGACAAATATTGCATGAGACCACTATTATAAGAACTCAAAAAATAGTTTAAACAGAGCAGAAAATATTCTTTGTTGGTTACAAGACTGGGGAGGGAGGGAAGAAGACGAGTTTTCACTAACTAGATAGTAGGTAAGAACTATTTTAGGTGATGGAAAGACAACACACAATACAGGAGAGGTCAGCATATCTGGACTAAACCAAAAGCAAAGAAGTTTACTTAATAAACTAAACACTTTGAAGGCCAGAGTAGCAGGGGCAGGGATTTGGGGACCATGGTTTCAGGGGACATCTAAGTCAATTGTCATAACAAAATCTATTAATAAAACATTCTGCACCCCTCTTTGGAGAGTGGCATCTGGGGTCTTAAACACTAGCAAACGGCCATCTAATGTATCAAATGGCCTCAATCCACCAGGAGCAAAAAAGAATGAAGAACATCAAGGACACAAGCTAATTATGAGCCCGAGACACAGACAGGGACACATAAACCTGAGGCTACATCAGCCTGAGACCAGAAGAACTAGATGGTGCCTGGCTACAACCGATGACTGCCCTGACAGGGAACACAACAGAGAACCCCTGAGGGAGCAGGAGAGCAGTGGGATGCAGATCCCAAATTCTCATAAAAAGACCAGACTTAATGATCTGACTGAGACTAGAGAGACCCCGGGAGTCATGGTCCCCAGACCTTCTGTTAGGCCAAGACCGGAACCATTCCCAAAGCCAACTCTTCTTACAGGGATTGCATTGGACTATGGGATAGAAAGTGATACTAGTGAAGAGCGAGCTTTGTGGATCAAGTAGACACATATGACTATGTTGGCACCTCCTGTCTGGAGGGAAGATGAGAGGGCAGAGGGGGTCAGAAGCTGCGCAAATGTACACGAAAGTGGAGAGTAGAAGAAGGAATATGCTGTCTCATTAGGGGAGAGCAACTACGAGTATATAGCAAGGTGTATATAAATTTCTGTATGAGAGACTGACTTGATTTGTAAAATTTCACTTAAAGTGCAATAAAAATTAAAAAAAAAGTAAACATCTAAACAATGTACACCCACTGGTAGAGACTAGATGAGCCCCCAAGACTATCGCCTTGAGATACTCATTAAACTTGGAAGTCAAACCACTCTCAGAGGTCATCTTTCAGCCAAATGACACACTGGCCCATAAAATAAATAATATCACCCTTGAGTGCTGTGCTTCTCAATATAATTGTCAAGATGAAACCAAATGATTAACATTTTCCCTAGACCAAAAATGAGAACGCAAGGTGGGGAGAGGCGGGGCAAGAAGGGATGCTAGATTAATGGAAGCAGAACAACCAAGGCGGAAATAACGAGAATGCTGATATATTGTGAAGAATGTAGTCAATTTCACTGAATTTTTTTTTTGTATGTATAGAAATTGTTAAATGAGAACCCAATTTCGTATGTAAACTTTCACCAAAAACACAATAAAATATTTTTGAAAAAGTCCATACCAAAAAAAAAAAAAAAAACAGATTTACCTAAAGAGGGCATTTGATTTTCTTATTTTATGGGTAAGATAAAGCAAGGTAGGCCCAACATCTTTTCTAAAATGGGAAAAAAAAGTCATTCCTATGAGCTTCTTGCAGACCCTTTCTATTTCCTTATATTTTAGTAACAATAGAATCATCAGAATGATGATTGTGAAACTGGGAGATTATCTACCCTTTTCCACCAATTTCTTTCTTCTCCTCTTCAATCCATTAAGAAACAGATTGCATCAACTTGCTCACCATCACAAACATCATGCAAATTATCAAGGACTTAATTTTGTGTGGCATCATAACAAAGAAAATATGAAGTTTCTAGCATCGCTCCTTATGGACCACCCTAGGTCCTTCTTTGGGCAATGCAGAGGGAACACTGGATTGAACTCCGTAACTCTGCTCTAAAAACAATTTTAGAGCCTCAGGTATTTTATTTTTTAAAGAAAGAAAGATCCTACTTTCCCTGAGAGTACAAGAAACTCTGTTGATGATGAAACATTATGAAAAAGGTCCTAGCAGGGAGAAACACATTATACTTCAAAACGATCAAAACAGTGAGAATCCACAGGATGGCAAAAACACTGCAGTACAATAGAACGAGCTAAACTTACAGCTCAGGCATGCAATGAGTTGTAGAAATCCTAAGAAAGATAATAAAAAGTTTCACTGCACCAGTGGATATCATTCAGTCCAACAAAAGCAATATTCTGAATAATGGGAATAACATTAAAGAAAAGTCATAGTTACATGGGTGGATACCTTACACAACAAATCTTACAGGGCCATTTAGTTCTTCCATGGTGCGTGTTATATATGCTATAGAAGAATGTCTTCCTCACAAATAAACACACAACTAGACCACGGAAAAAGAAGACACAATGCAACAGTACTGAAACACTCCAATGCTCTCTGTCTCTATATCTGGAAAGTGACTAGGATGCTTTAGGAAACATAATAGATGGCAATAAATGAATGCATTTTACTTAAACTCATTTAATATGGTAATGAGAAATATATTGCTAGGGATAACATCTGTGGAGTAATGTAAAAGGCCACAAAGTGACTAAAAATGATGATAAAAGTAAATTTATTATTATTCCAAAACATTGAACTTATGATTATGCATTCTCTTCTTTTTCTCTATGTAGAATTATAATTGATGTCTACCACAAAAAGACACATAGGAATAAGTTGGACAGTTATTCCTAGTTATTGACCAAACAATGTTTTCATCCTATCAGCCCGCTAACACTGTATAACGCCAATGGGCTTTCTCAAGGAAGTAGGAAATGATCACAACAGCTTAATAAAGACTTTTTATGAACCATAGATTACACATTTAACCTAGAGCTGTATTCTCCCACACTTTCTACAGATTCAAATAACAAGGATTTAAGAGCTAGTTGTAAGACTTTAAGAGCACAGTATGTTTTAGAGTAATTGTAAAATAAAACAAATATGAGCCTGATATTCATTAGCTATTTTCTTGGTGTAACAATCTATCAATGTAAGTATTCTTTAGTGAGGAATATATTTTTTTACATCAATTCATGTATTAGGCTGTCAATCTATCATTCTTGTTTTCATAAACTTTAACTTACTTAAGTATTTAAAATCTCTTCTATAACTTCTTTTTCACCTGTTCCCTCTCCAACCTTTTGACGTGTGATTTTCCTTTCAACAACTCTAATAAAGCTGTCTTTTCAAAGATCATCAATGACTTACTTGATGTTAAGTGTTTCTTTTGTGACTTGACTTGTTTGATTTCACTCACCATCGCCCAACACTAGCCTTACCCTTGGCTTCTATAGAACAAAGCCCTCTTTGTATTTCTCTAACCTTGCTGTAAGCTACACGTTTGATTTCTTTAGTCATTTCTCTCCACCTACACTTTAAGTCTCGTCATGTCTACTTCCACTCTTTAATTCACAAGCTTTTCCACAGTACTTTCATGCCCTTGCATGACTTCCATGTTCATGTGTGTGCAAGTAATTTCTAAATATATGTGGTTTCCCTCTCCAATGCCATACTCCAATTACCTGAAAACTAGGCAGGTATCCCGACCTCAACATCTCCCCTCAAACAGTATTTTTGCTGCAGACTTGGGTTTCTTTTCATAATGATCTTGCAATCTTCTCATTTGCTTAAATTCAAATATTGTTAATGGGTCTTTCTCATACTATAGCCCCCATATGCTCAAAATCTATGTCCTGGATTGCACAACGATTTCCTAATTAGATTTCATAATTCCCAACAATTCTTCATGGTTTTGCCAAAGTCTTTCTCTAAAACCTAGATCTGAGAGCATCACACCTCTACTCAAAAATTAAATTCAGTGCAGAGTAAGATTTCCCAGACAACCATCTTCTGACTTTAGTTAATATTACAGCTTTATCTCCTCAAGGCATTGATCCCAATGCTCTTTGCTTTTCAGCCTCGCTATGTTAAATATTCTCTCTTCTGCTGGTTTTGCTCTCTGGAACACCTTTCACTTACATGCCATATTGAAGGTTTTCCCAAGGCTCAGTTTTTAAGGCTTAGTTTAAAAATACTCAAAAAGAAACCTTTACAGAAAGATTAATTAGATTAAATCCATTTCACCTTGTCTTTCTACATATTTCTTTCTACATGATTAATATCCTCAGTAAAATAATAGTATTAGAATAATCAAATCTTATGGACTTTATTTCTCAATAAATTGTGATCTCTGCAAAAACCATATTGATCTTTGAATTCCTCTCATTTATTGTCTGATGATAGGTAGCAGGTAGTCAATAAATATTTCTAAAAGTGTAAGTGAATGGATGGTTTCTAGTCTTATAGTCGCAGTTAAGAATAGATAAGCACTAGATTATATAATTTTTAAACACCTTTTCCTTCTGATATACTATAATTACTATGAATTTGCATTGTGCATATACTTCCACTGACTGCTTATCACCTCTGCTCAATAGAATTGGTTTCTTCAATGATTGCTTTATGTCTGTGAGATATCCAGTATTCATTTCCCTCACTCCATCCTTGTTGCTTATGTGTGAGGAGGCAAAGGATAGCAGTGATGCTAGCATGAATTTTAGTAAAATGTAAACTCACTTAAAAAACTAGCATGCCCATAATGACTCTTAAGAAAAATTATTTCCATTTCCAGTATGGCAGGGAAAATATCTGATTAAAATGCTATGTAGCTAATCTATGATTTAAAACATGGTTTATAATATGGCCTAGAAGTACAAAATTCTTCTAAAATGCCTATATTGCCTTGTTCACTAACTGGTATTTTAGATACCTTCCCAGAACAGATAGAAGTGTCAGTACAGGGAGTGGTAGACCATATGGCAATACAATTTAGTCTTATGCCACTTTTTTTTTTTTAACGGTGCATTGTTTTTCTTCTGTAATTATTCAGCATTTCAACATGTGAGTCTGAAGTGTGTGAAAATGTCAGGGTGTGGAAGTGTGGCTGTCTCTGTACGTTATAAGTGTGTATTTATTATGCAGATGTCAGTCACTCTGACATCCCACAGGGGCACACCAACTGAAATTTTCCCAATATTTCAGTTTTTATGTAAGAAAAATGTATTATGCAAAATGAAGGATTGGCAGCCAAGAAGTAAATGCTGCTAAATGTCAACTGATATCATGAGAGTTCACAATGGGAAACTATGTATTTTTGCTATATGACAGTGTGTTAGCCGGAAGACCCATCTTCTGAAGAAGAGGAGCAAGAATCTGACTCTACCCTGATTTCTCGTAAGCAAGATTCTTTAGGAGAATGCAAATTGATTGCATGCAAATTTGTCCCACACTATTTAGGGGACATTTGTCAGACTTTAATATTATAACCCAAATTGTTATCACATTAATACATTTTGAAGGAAAAGATTCATTTTTAGAAGAAAGTATGATCTTTTTCCTGAAAAATATTGAACTATGATAATCACTGTGAAGGATTAAAAAGACAAATGTGACATAATTCCTGCCTGCAAAAGGTTTACAACTCAGAAAATTAAAATGCATGAAGAATATTTTATAAAATAATTATACAAATTCCAAGCTAATAATCAGCCACATTCTTAACTAGGTCATAAGAGGTTTCAGCTTCCTTACATTTAAAAATGTGAATCAGGTGTACAATGTTAGTCAAGGTACGTCTGACAATAATTACTCACTAATTGACAAATATTTCATAAAACCAATAAAGATACTAAGTTTTTTGTGTTTTTGTTTAAATTTTATTAGTTTAATTCTATTGTTCTGGTTGCCCTTTGTAGCAGCAGTATCATACTCTCTCAAATTATTTAAAGTTTAACCAGTAACCAGTTGTCATTGAGTCAATTCTGACCCATGGCAACCCCATGTGTGTCAGTAAAATTGTGCTCGATATCATTTTCAATGACTGATTTTTCAGAAATAGATTGCCAAGTTCTTCTGAGGCACCTCCGAGTGGGTTTAAACCTCCATACTTTTAGTTATTATGCAAGCTCATTAACCGTTTGCACCAATGAGGGATTCCTCATCAGATATATTTATGGAATACAGTGTAGTTTTTAACTCTTTTCTTTATTAGTTTTACTATTACTTATCCATATAAAGGGTAATGGAGTCCCTAGGTGGTGCAATCAGTTAACTTGTTCAGCTGCTGACTGAAAAGTTCAAGGTTCAACTCCACCCAGAGGGAAGAAAAGCTTGGTGATATGCTTTCAAAAAATCAGTCATTGAAAACCCTGTAGAGTACAGTTTTACTCTGGTACTTATGGGGTAGCCATGAGCCTGGGTCTGCTTGAAGGCAACTGGTTATCTAATGAGAGACAGACCTTGATGGCTCCAGAGTCTCTTATCTTCCCTTTTGCGGGGAACTGGCTCAGCTGAATTAATGTCTCTGTGTTTGGCAGGTAGAGCAGTTCCCAGGGCCTAGGTGTGCAGGCTTTGACACTCACTGTGTACACTTCCTACTACTGTTACTGTGCAAAAAAAAAAAAAACAGAGAAACAAAAACATTGCCTTCGAGTCAATTCTTACTCATAGTGACCCTGTAAGAGAACTGCCCCATAGAGTTTCCAAAGAGTGGCTGGTGGATTTGAACCACTGACCTTTTGGTTAGCAGCTGAAGGCTTAACCACTGTACCACCAGGGCTCCATTATTGCGCTGAAGAGCTTGTAAGATCCAGAACCCTTGTTAGACTGCTAAGTATAAATGTATAAATGATGTGGGGATGTTTCTACCTGCTCCTTTTTAGAGGCTTTGGTCACATGTCTAGCCTTCTCACTGAAGTTGCCTCTCCACTGCTGAAACCTTGTCCATGACACACAGAGAACATGGTGCCCCTCCATGCTGTGGAAAAATGTGAGTTCAGAGGAAAGTGTGATCCCTGCTACTTCTCTGCTTGTGAATAATCCCTCCAAAAGTCTTTATACCTCTACTCCGTGGCAGTAGTGGTGGGTGTCCATGACCTGCACCCATGTACAATATCATTCAATTAAAGAATGAGTTATGAATATTCAATCTTTTTACATCCAATGAAAACAACTGGGCTTACCTGAAAATGTACAGTGAAACCTGTGAGAGCTGGAACTCAACGAGACTGCCTTGTTGTTATGGGTCTCACAGGTTTTCTGCCTTTGGCAGGGTTCAGTCTTATCACTTTCCTATTGCTCATTTTAGTGCAAAATATTTGAGCTTTCCTTCTCTGGCAGGTTTCTGCCTTATAAGTTTCCAGCTTTCACAAATTTTACTGTATTTGAGTTTTCCTTCTCTGACGGGTTTCCACCTTACACAGCTTCCAGCTTTGGCAGATTTTACTGTAGTTTACATGAAACACTAAAATTTAAAGACCAGCAGAAATAAAGCATTCGTACTACCACTTCTGACTCAAAGACTCACACTGTGCAAATTCACTGATTTTCATTAGTTTTTTGAAAAATTAATAATGTGGCTTGTTTATCAGGAAAGCCTACATTAAGTCTGTTACAGAATAATTTTTGATCTAAATTTATATTTTCAGCATCTTCAGAGTATGACAGAGAAACAAACAACTTTTGAAAAAATATATCTATGATCTCTTTATCTTATCTACACCTTTCTTTTTTGACATTTCTACTTCAATCTATGTATCTCAAGTGTCCATGGTCAGAAATACAAGACCCATGTTCTAGAAAAATGTATGACATTTTTGAACAACACGAAGTAGCTTCTGTCAAAGCAATTTTTAGTCCATTAATTACAACACACCAACCATGTCATTGTAATGAGAACAAGCTAAATATCTGACCTCCTGCTCATCTGTACAGCAGATCACACCCATGTCATTCACTGATCATTTTATTAAATTATTCCTCAGTTATTAACCATGAGACTTTAAAAATAAATGGTCATTGAAAAAAATTAGAATAATTTCCACTTCTCAGATCTTACTGGAATTTAGGTTTCTAAATAAGCATTCTTACTAAATCTACATTTAGTGGTTATTTATGAAAGAGGAATCTTATTTCATTATTTTAGCTAATGAGTTATTACGACATGGAAAATCATTAATTTTTAACACTTATAGTTATGCTGCTCACTAATATCTTTATTTTTGAGTAAATTTCAGTTGATATTCTTGACCTTTCTAGACAAGTCTTATTTTTTGTAATAAGGAATATTGGCTTTTTTTTTTTCCCCAATGCTTATTTTTATTTCTTATCTTATTACATTGGGTGAAAATTCAAGATTAATGCAACAGCAGACATACTTCTTAAATTAATTGAGGATGCCAATAGTTATCCCTATCACATCAGAAAAAAAGTCTGTTCATATTTTATTAGAAATTTTATCGTTTATATTTAATTTCTTCAAATTTTTAATTACCTTTTTGATAGTCATATATTTTTCCTTTGTCCTATGACGAAATTAATTTTATTAATACATTGACACATTAATACACTGACCTCATTTTCCTTTCTGAGATTTCCTAGGAAAAATGTTATATTTGATTGTGTATTGCTGGATTTTGTCCCTAGTTTCTTTGTTTTTTGAATAAGATGTTCTCTTTAAGATTCAAACATGAGATTTGGCTTAAATATTCTTTTTTTTTTTTTTTTCTAGTTATTTGGTCCACTTTTTGTTTCAGAGTTTTCCTAGTTTGACAAAATAATTTAGAAATTTTCTATCCTGATATTACACTGGATCATCTTACAATATATGAAAAAAAAATTCTTTGTAAGTTTAAAAAAATTTACCTTAAAAACCATCTGAGCCTGATTTTTTAGCCATTTATCAGACAAATTTTCCATCATATTCAAGGTTATAGGTCTAGTTTTATTCTCTGCCACTTCTATAAGATATACTGGTCATTTATGTTTTTCTAAAAGTCTTTCATTTTCTCCTGATTTTTCAAATATTTTATGACTATATAAAGTGTTCAATTGTAACTCTACAAAATTGAAGATTTTGTGGATTTGTTTTTTCTCTTTTCCATCGAGTTTGCTAAGACTTTAATAGTTTTAATGGTGGTATTAAAATAAGTCTTCTATTTGTTTTTATTTTTCTAATTCACTAAGTTTTAATTTTATCTCTATTATTTACTCTTTTCTATTTTTTTTTTTAATTTGGTGTGCTTTTATTTTTTTATTTTATTGTGTTTTAGGTGAAAGTTTATACAGTAAATTAGTTTCTCATTCAAAAATTTATATATGAATCCTTTCATGACTTTGGTTGCAGTCCTTGCAATGTGTCAGCACTCTCCTCCGTTCCACCCCTGGTTCCTTGTTTCCATGCTTCCAGTTTTCCTGTCCCTCCCTGCCTTCTCGCCTTTGGTTTTGAGCAAGCGTTACCTATTTGGTTTTGTATACTTGAGTGATCAAAGAAGCATGTTCTTCACCTGTATAAATGTTTGTTTTATAGGCCTGTCTAATCCTTGGCTAAAAGTGAACTTCAGTTCTGGTTTCAGTTCTGAGTCAGAAGGGTGTTTGGGGGCCCTAGTCTCAGGAGTTCCTCCAGTCTCTGTCAGGTCAGTAAATCTGGTCTTTTTTTGTGAATTTGAATTTTGTTCTACATTTTTCTCCTGTTCTGTCCAGACCCGTCCATTGTGGTGGTAGCCAGGCACCACCCAATTCTTCAGGGCTTAGACTGGTGGAGGCTGTGGTTTATATGGACCATTAGTCCTTTGGAATAATCTTTTCCTTGTGTTTTTGGTTTTCTTCATTCTCCTTTGCTCTGGACAGGATGAGACCAATAGATGTGTCTTAGATGGCTGCTTATAAGCTCTTAAGACTCCACACACTACTCACTACAGAAGGATCTAGAACATTTTCTTTATGAACTATGTTATGCCAATTGACTAAGCTGTCCCCCAAGACCACGGTCCCCAGCCTTGGATGTGTCTAGGAAGCTTTGTGACTGTACCTTCTTTGTGTTCTATTATATATATGAATATACATGCTGTACACATAAATATGTATGTAAAAATACCCACAGTCTAACCTATATCTGTAAATGCACATACTCTTATATGCCCTCCTTCCTCTATTCAGCTTAAGTATCTGCCTATGTATCTGCTTGTAAGTTATTGTTTTTATTTACTGTTTTTGTAGGGTTGTATGTGTTATATGTTATACTACACACTTGATACTACGTAGTATTTACTGTGGTGGCCTGGTTTTATTTTGTGTGTGTGTTCCTCTAATTGTCTTCTTTTGCCTTGGTCAAGTTGAGCTGACTTCCCCTACATCCTGTATTGTCTTTTCCTCCACCAAAATTAATACTTGTCTAGTGATTTCCCCATCTCACTCTTCCCCTCCCTCACAACCATCAAAGATTGTCTCTTTCTGTATATAAACCTTTTCTTGAGTTTTTATAATAGTGGTCTTAGACAATATTTGTCCTCTTGAGATTGACTTATTTCACTCAGCGTAACGCCCTCCAGATTCATACATGTTGTGAGATGTTTCAGGGATTCATCATTATTCTTTAAGGTAACATATAGTGTTCCACTGTGTATATGTACGATAATTTGTTTATCCACTCTTCTGTTCATGGGCACTTAGGTTGTTTCTATCTTTTTGCTATTGTGAATAATGTGGCAGTGAATATGAGTGTGCATATGTCTATTAGTGTGATGGTGCTTATTTTTTTAGACTATATTCTCAAGAGTGGAATTGCTGGATCATACGGTATTTCTATTTCTAGTTAATGTGGTTTCCTTTATACCATGGTTTCTCCCCAGTGAATGCTTTACTTTAATCCTTTGTTTTCATTAGTTATGCTGTGTCGTTGAGTAGTTTGCTTGAAAATTAAGTATATTTGTGGCATATGTTTATGTCCATTTACATTTAAAAATCGCTTTGCTACCTCAGCCAACCACAGACTCTACATGAAAAGCAAATTGCCTCATATTTATTCATTAGATTATACTTCTCCACTTCAAGCCTCTTTAGAATGGTATGTTTTTATTTAAAATTTAACATTAAATACATGGGAGGTAATTCTTAATTTATTATTTTTTTACTTAATGATTTATTTTCAATTAATTTTATTTAATATACACTGTTTTCTGATTAATAGCAGGACCTTCAATGTAGAAAATTCTTTATTTTCTATTATATTTTTAAATGTTGTTTCTGCTTAGCTCTGTCTTTCTCTTCCCCAGCAAAATTAATGATCTGTTATATTTTTCCTACACAACATTGGCACAGTAATCTGCATCTTTCATGCTGATTTTAATTCTAATACTGTATTTTGTTTTCATATCACCTATCATTATTGATCTGTTTTCCTTTTCTTCTGGATTAGATAAATTTGTAATTCAAATTATTGTTTTACTAATATTCCTGTTACATGTTTTTTCCTTTTTTTTTTTCTCTCCCTATGGTGACCACGTTTTTCTTCTATTTTATTGGTAACAGAAAGCAAAAGAACTCTCTAGTTATATATTTCTCTTCTCAATAATATTTTCTCTCACAAAGCATTTTCTATCTTTGAATGCTCTCATAAGAGCTTATTTTATGTTCTCTAGTTTTCATATTGTTATAGGAGAAAATGATTATGTGTTTACTGGATTCTTGAGTGAAATTGGTAATATCCAAGCCTATAGGGGAATTTTGAAGTTCAGTATCAAGGTAATATTTTCCTACTGTTTGTTGGTTGCTGTTAAAATGATCCTTTCTGATTTTGAGCTGTATGTTTAAGTTGTTGTTATTGTTAGTTGCCACCAAGTTGGTTTCAAATCATGGCAACATTATATACAACAGAAAAAAAAAAAATGTTGTCCATTCTTACACCATCTTCAAGATGTTTGATGTGCTTGAGTCCATTGTTATGGCTGTTGTGTTAATCCATCTCATTAAGAGTTTCTCTTGTTTTTGTTAGCCCTCTACTTTACCAAACGTAATGTCCTTGTCTAGTGTTTGGTCTTTCCTGACAACATATCCAAGGTAAACAAGTCAAAGTCTCATCATCCTCACTTCTAAGGGACATTCTGGTTGTATTTCTTCTATGGCTGATTTGTTCATCCTTTTTGCAGTCCACGGAATATTCAATATTCTTTGCCAACACCATTGGTTGAACACATCAGTTCTTCCATCTTCTTTTTTCATTATCCAACTTTTACATGCTTATGAGGTAATAGAAAAGGCCATGGGTTGGGTCAAACACACCTAAATCATCAAAATGACTCTCTCTCTCTCTATACACACACACACACACACACACACACACAAACATATACCTCAAAGTGAATATATATATATATATATATATTTCAGTGATTATTGTCTTTTCAAGAGAGACAAAAGCTTTTTTAGGCAAAATTCTCTTCCATGAGTCTTTCCAATTATTCGAAGAATCTAGCGTAATTCTGGACACAGAAAGACAATGAAAAATTCTAACTGTAAACTCTATATACATACCAAAGAGAGTTCTTGATTGAAATTATGCATTCATTTGTAGACTCTTTTGGTACATATAAATTTGTAACTTATTCTAAGTGTCTTTTTGACCCCAAAATTGCTTACTGCCAAATACTTGAATTTTTACTTTTATTTTTTTTATACCCATCAGCTGTAAGCTGATGAAATATATGTTTTTGTGCACAAGAAAAATGAAATTGAAATCATACAACTTAAGATATATTAAATTAGAATTTAAAAACACCCATAAAATATAACTCAGTGCAATGATACACTTTTTTCCTCAACAATGTACTATTTGTCTAGTTGAGCTATTCTATCCAAATATGAGAAAGAACTGCCACAGGTTTTTTTTTTTTTTTTTTTGTAATATTACTAGCATCGCTTCATTTTTATTCCATCCATTTCTTTCAAATTCTGCAACTTTCCAAGTCTCAGGACTAGGACTGACCCTTAACACTTGTCTGGTATAATGTCCAACATCTATATGTTTTGTATACCTATCATTCTATCTATTACCTAATATTGCTAATATTAAAAACCTTGACTTTTATACGTTAGTGTTTCTACATTTTGGTTTTTGAAAATAAACTGCCTCATATTCTGATTTGTTCTAATATGTCTAGACTTTTTACATATAAATTGCCACAAGTATAGTTTTGAAATATTTTAACACTTAATTCAGGAACTTACCTTACTTCCTTTTTCCTAACAATCTTCACTATTATCACCCTGATAGATTTTCTCAGTATCGCTTTAGGACCATCTTGCTTCATTTACTAGATTTTACGTAAAACTTATTTGCTACCTTATCTCTCCAATTAGAATGTAATTCTTTTATTGGTAAGGATCACATCTCCTTCATCTTTGCACAAGTGGTACTTAGTATGCTGCTCAAAAATGATAAAAGAGCTAGACAGTATCACAAAGTGTTTGATACAGGGACTCCATCTTAAATTTATAACCCAGTGCTCCTTGTAGAGAGGACAACAGTAGCACAGACATGGTTCAAGACCATCTACTGTTATCTAATATCTATGCATCTTCAGGAGAACTAATATCAGTAAAACCCAAAACCCATTCACTGCCACCAAGTCAATTCCAACTAATATCATCCACTTTGTAGAGCTGTTTGAGAATTCAATGACTTATGTAAACAACATGGCAAGTGCTGATTAAACATTAAGCATTATTATTACCCAGGTACATTGGCAAGATAGTATTATTCTGAAGGGCAGCACTAATATTGGTAGAATCACATTGCAGTGAGTTGTCTTCAGAGGAATTTAATATTTTGTTTGGTGGTGACCCAATTCTAGTAATTAAAATTAAGTAGATTTTATTCAAAAAAAAAAAAAAATCAGTGGTAGATTTTATATGACACAGCTTTAAGGAAGATTTGAAACTCCCAGTGATTTTTAGAGTTAAAACTCAATAGCTCATTAAAGCACATTAGCAAGTCCACATGTTTCTAAAAGACTTCGTGATCTGGGCATCTATTATCCTATCAATGTTTACAGTGCAATTTAGTGCATCTCTCCAGGCTATCATTTTATTTTTAAATTTCTCAGACTGGGTACAATGTTGGCAGATAATAGGCACTCAGTAACTGTATTTAGAAGAAAACAATCACCTAAGTATCAAAACACCACACACATCTGTCAGTTGGTCATACTGTGGGGGTTTGAATTTTGCTGGGATGCTGGAAGTTATGCCGCCAATATTCAAATACCAGCAGGGTCACCCATGGTGGACAGGTTTTATTTGAGCTTCCAGATTAAGACAGATTAGGAAGAAGAACCCGGCAGTTTACTTCTGAAAAGAATTAGCCAGTGAAAAATCTAATGAACAGCAGCAGAACATTGTCTGATACAGTGCCAGAAGATGAGCCCCTCAGGTTGCAAGGCACTCAAAAGACAACTGGGGAAGAGCTACCTCCCCCAAGTAGAGTCGACTTTAATAATGTTGATGGAGTCAGGCTTTCGGGACCTTCATTTGCTGATGTGGGATGACTCAAAATGAGAAAAAACAGCTGCAGATATCCATTAATGATCAGATCATGGATTGTATGAACTACGAGTCTAGGAAAACTGGAAATAGTAAAAAATGAAATGGAACGTATAAACACCAATATCCTAGGCATTAGTGAGCTGAAGTGGTCTGGTATTGGACATTTTGAATTGGACAATCATATGACTTACTATGCCGGGAATGACAACTTGAAGAGGAATGGTGTTGCATTCATCATCGAAAAGAACATTTCAAGGTCTAGCCTGAAATAAAACACTGTGAGTGATAGGATAATATCCATACACCTACGAAGAAGACCAGTTAATACAAATATTATTCAAATATACCCAACAAACCCTAAGGCCAAAGTTGAAGAAACTGAAGATTTTTTACCAACTTCTGTAGTCTGAAATTGATCGAATATGCAATAACAATGCATTGATAATAACTGCTGATTGAAATGGAAAAGTTGGAAACAAAGAAGAACGATGGGTAGTTGGAAAATACTTCCTTGTTGATAGAAATGATGCCACAGATCCCATGACAGAATTTTCTAAGAACAGCGACTTCTTCATTGCAAATACATTTTTTCGTCACCATAAAGGGCAACTATACATGTGGACCTCACCATATGGAATACACAGGAATCAAGTCAACTACATCTGTGGAAAGGGATGATGGAAAAGCTCAATATCACCAGTCAGAAAAAGGCCAGGGGCCGACTGCAGAACAGATCATCAATTGCTCATAGGCAAGTTCAAGCTGAAACTGAAGAAAATTCAAACATGTCCATGACAGTCAAAATAGAACCTTGAGTATATCCCACCTGAATTTAGAGATCATCTAAAGAATGGATTTGACCCATTGATCACTAATGACCAAAGACCAGACAAGTTGTCCAATGACATCAAAGACATCATACATGAAGAAAGAAAGAGATCGTTAAAAAGACAGGAAAGAAAGAAAAGACCAAAATGGGTGTGAGAAGAGACTCTGAAAGTTGCTCTTGAACATCGAGTAGCTAAAGCAAAAGGAAAAAATGATGAAGTAAAGGAGCTGAACAGGAGATTTCAAAGTGCAATTCGAGAAGACAAAGTATTATAATAACATATGCAAAGACCTGGGGATAGAAAACCAAAACAGAAGAACACCCTCGGCATTTCTCAAGCTGAAATAGTTGAAGGAAAAATTCAACCCTCAAGTTGCGATACTGAATAATTTTATGGGAAAAATATTAAACACAGGAAGCATCAAAAGAAGATGAAAGGAGTACACAGAGTCACTATACCAAAAAGAATTGGTCGATGTTCAAACTTTTCAGGAGGCAGCATATGATTAGAAACCAGTGGTACTGAAGGAAGAAGTCCATGCTGCACCAAAGCCATTGGAGAAAAACAAGCCTTCAGGAAATGACTGAATACCAATTGAGATGTTTTAACAAACAGATGCAGCTCTGTAAGTGCTCACTCCTCTACGTCAAGACATTTGGGAGACAGCTACCTGGCCAACCAACTGGAAGATATTCATACTTATGTCTATTTCTAAGAAAGATGATCCAAATGAATGTGGAAATTTTCCAAAAATATCGTTAATATCACACACAAGTAAAATTTTGCTGAAGATCATTCAAAAGCTGCTGCAGCAGTATCTCAACAGGGAACTGCCAGGAATTCAAGCTGGATTCAGAAGGGGACGTGGAACCAGCAATATCATAGCTGATGTCAGATCGATCATGGCTAAAAGCAGAGAAATACCAGAAAGATGTTTATCTGTGTTTCATTGACGATGCAAAGGCATTCCGCTGTGTGGGTCATAACAAATTGTGGATAACATTGTGAAGAATGGGAATCCCAGAGCACTTAATTGTGCTGATGGGAACCTGTACGTAGATCAAAAAGCAGTTATTTGAGTAGGAGAAGGGGATACTGCCTGGTTCAAATTCAGGAAAGGTGTGTGTCGGGGTTGTATCCTTTCACCATACCTGTTCAATCTGTATGCTGAGCAAATAATCTGAGGATATGGACTATATGAAGAACTGGGCATCAGGATTGGAGGAAGACTTATTAACAACTTTCGTTATGCAGATGAAACAACCTTGCTTTCTGAAAATGAAGAGGGCTTGAATCACTTGCTGATGAAGATCAAAGACCACAGCCTTCAGTATGGATCATACATCAACATAAAGAAAACAAAACCCCTCACAACTAGACCAATAAGCAACATCATGATAAACAGAGAAAAGATTGAATTTGTCAAGGATTTCATTTTTCTTGAGTTCACAATCAACACCCATGAAAGCAACAGTCAAGAAATCAAAAGATGCATCGCACTGGGCAACTTTGTTGCAAAAGATCTCTTTAAAGTGTTGAAAAGCAAAAATGTCACCTTGAAGATTAAGGTGCATCTGACACGGGTCATGGTGATTTCAATTGCCTCATACGCATGTGAAAGCTGGATGATGAATAAGGATGACTGAAGAAGAATTGACACTTTTGAACTGTGGTGTTGGAGAAGAATATTGAACATACGCTGCACTGCCAAAAGAATAAGCAAATCTGTCTTGGAAGAAGTAAGACCAGAATGCTTCTTAGAAGCAAGGGTGGCGAGACTACCTCTCACATACTTTGGTCACGTTATCAGGAGGGATCTGTCCCTGGAAAAGGACATCATGCTTGGTAAAGAGGAGGGTCAGTGAAAAAGAGGAAGACCCTCAAAGAGATGGATTGACACAGTGGGTGCAACAATGGACGTAAGCATAACAATGATTGTGAGGATGACCTAGGGCTGGACAATGTTTCATTCTGTTGTAAACAATGTTGCCATGATTCAGAACCGACTCAATAGCACCTAACAACAACAATTCTCAAAAATTCAATTTATTAACAACTAAACCACACTCAGAGTGGGAAATTTGTCTCTAATATTATTTTATTTACAATAATTGCACTAGAGACGAAGTTCTCAAACTGCACTTTTATTGTTGTTTTGTTAAATCGGCTTTTCTTAAGTGTTCCTATGAATTCTATGAATAATAGTGGAGTGAGCAGAAACTTCAGAAAAGTGCTTTCTAGCTTAAAATTATTGTTGTTGTTAGGTGTTGTCAAGTTACTTCCAATTTATTGTGACCGTACATACGACAGAACGGAATCCTTTCTAGTCCTGTGCCATCCTCACAATTGCAGGTGTGTTTCAGTCCATTGTTGGAGTCACTGTGTCAATCCATCGCACTGAGTGTCTTCCTCTTTTTTGCTGACCCTCTGCTGTACAATCTTGATGTCTTTCTCCAGGGACTGATCCCTCCTAATAACATGTCCAAAATACATGACATGATGTCTTGCCATGTTTGCTTCTAAGAAGTACTCTGGCTGTACTTCTCCCAAGACAGATTTTCTTGTTCTTCTAGCAGACTATCATTTATTTGCTATTCTTCACCAACAACTTAATTCAAATGCATCAATTCTTCTTCACTCTTCCTTATACATTGTCCAGCTTTTGTATGCATATGAGGTGATTAAAAATACTATGGTTTGGGTCAGGTACACCTTATTCCTCAAAGCCATGTCTTTGCTTTTTAACACTTTAAAAAGGTATTTTGCAGCAGAATTGCCCAATGCAGTGCATCTTTTGATTTCTTGACTTCTGCTTCTTTGGAATGGGCACAAATATGTATCTCTCCCAGGTAGTTGTCTTCCAAATTTCTTGGCATAAATGAGTGACCACTTGCATCCATTTGTTAAAACATCTCAATTGGTATTCTGTCAATTCCTCGAGCCTTGTTTTTTGTTAGTGCCTTTTTTTCAGTGCAGCTTGGATTTCTTCCTTCACTATCATCGCTTCTTGATTATATACTACCCCATGAAATGGCTGAATGTCACCAATTCTTTTTGATACAATGACTCTGTGTATTCCTTCCATCTTCCTTTTAGGCTCATCCATAGAATCTTCCAATATTGGAACTTGAGGTTTGAATTTTTCTTCAGTTCATCCAGCTAGAGAAATGCCAAGTGCATTCCTTTTTGGTTTTCTAACTCCAGGTCTTTGCACATTTCATTGCAATACTTTACTTTGTGTTCTGGAGTCACCCTTTGACATCTTCTGTTCAGCTCTTTTACTTCATCATTTCTTCAGTTTGTTTTATGTTCAAGAGAAAGTTTCAGAGTCTCTTCTGACGTATACTTTTGTCTTTTCTTATGCTATCTTAAGAAAATACTTTATATTTCCTATCAATAGAAAGTAGAAATGTGTTTAGTTGTTAGAACCAAGGACAAGATAAATCTTGTGCTTCAGTATCATAAAGAAATATATGTATTAACCTCTGCAGTATTAAACTTAAGAAAATAACTTCAAGAATACTATTGTGGATGTGATAATGTAAAATGAAATTAAAAATTTAAGGGATATAGCTATTAAAAGAGCAGAGTGTAATTGGACAAGAAAACACAAATTATTATTTTTGCTTCTATTGTCTGTTTTTACTCTTATTAACAAGGTTTTATTGAAGACAATGACTAAGTTGGTATACATTTTAATAATAACTAGAACATATGAAATGTTCTGTGAATATGGGCACAAGTACATGTCAGTGAGATTAAATATTTTATACTGAAATGATTTAATTTCATCATAATAACTTAAATTTTTGTATTTGCTTGTATTAATCATTGTAAATTATTCTCTAAATAATTAATGATTGGAGGTTAAATTGCATAGTAGTAAAAAAGGTAATTGTCCTTATGCTTGTAATAGTATTTTGAGTTTATGGATCTAAATACCATATTTTACTTTTAGAGTAATTGGAAAATATGGATGTGTAGATAAGATACAGATCATTTAAAAGGGTCTTAGGGAAAATCATCTGCAAAATAAATAAGGATGTAAAATGTCAAGAGACTTTTGTTAATTTAAAGTACTTGTTTATGAATTATAGCATTGATCATAACTGAATATAAGAAACAGGAAAGATTAAACTTTGGCTAAGATATACTTCTTATAACTTATTTTTTATAATTTTTATACAGTTTCCATGGACAGTTAGACAAACTGAATGAGGAGCCATCCAGCTGTAACAATTTATTGTAACACAAAATTCAGAATATAAAAATAATGTTATTGAAGTTTATTGAGGGTAGGGGATACTCTGAAAAAAAAAAAAAAAAAGTTCATTAGATTCCCAGCACTTAGCATAATGCCTGACATGAGAAAAATTTAACACATATTTTCTAAATAAATTATTGACACTGAGTTGAGGACACAGCCTCTCCAGGTCTGCTCTGCCCCCACCCACTGGCTCCCACTGTGCTACCATTTTTTTCATTATTTATTCATTTATTTGCTTTTCTCTCTCTTCTCTCATTTCTTTCTCCTTTCCACATAACTCTGCACATCACATCCTCTCCCTTCCCTACTGAGCAAATAACTTCTTTATTCGTGAATAAATGAAATTATTCCATTTAGGTCAATAGTTAATGAATTGATTAATTAATTTAACACAACATTATTTTCTGCTTCTTGGGGCCAGGCCCTATCAATAATTGATAAGTTAGGGGGCAGAGCCAACATGGCACTATAGACAGAAGCACCAAGCCATCCTTCTGCACCAAAGACTCAAAAAACTAAGTAAAACAGATGCGAACATCAATCCTGGAACCCTAAGCATGAAATGAAGGGATAAAGAACTAGATCAAGTATCAAATGGAAGAAGAAACTGACAGACAAAGAGGAGAGCTATGGAGTGGAAGTTCCTTGCAAGCTAACATGGCATGGCTTCCCATCTTAGAGCATAGCCACCAACAACCCCAGACAGGGAGTATTGGAAGGCAAATTCACGGAGCTCCCAACAGGAGACAGATCACCTGGTAACCAGAGATACTTGATTTCCCACCCCTCACCTTTCTGCCCTGTATGCTGCCTCCTCCGCTTTCTCCCACCCAACTGACTCCATGTGCCACCTCTGCCCCTTCTTGACAAGCCATGCCACACCACTCAGCACATGACCTCCCCAGGTCTGCCCTGCCCCCACCCACTGGCTCCCAGGTGCCACCATTTTTATTACTATTATTATTGCTTTCGTTTCTTCTCTCTTTTCTTTCTCACTCTCACATAGCTCCACACATCACATCCTTTCCCTTCCCTCCTGACTATATACACTGTCCACCAAGTGCTGCACCCCCTGAGTGGCACTGGCGTGGACCCCCAGACCCTTGGCCCTCACCTTTCACTGCCCCTCTGGATGTCTTCAACAAAGAGAACTTTATTATCTTACAGTCTAGTAGCCTGCAAGTCCAAATTCAGGATATCAGCACCAGTGGAAGACTTTCTCTTCTCTGTTGCCTCTGGAGGAAGGTCCTTGTCATCAATCTTCCCCAGTCAAGGAGTTTCTCAGTGCAGAGATCCCATTTCCAAAGGATACACCATGCTTTAAGTGCTTTTCTTGATGGTATGAGGTCCCCCATCTCTGCTTGCTCCTCTCTTTTGTATCTCAAAAGAGATTGGCTTAAGACAAAATCTAATCTCGAAGATTGAGTCTTGCCTCATTAGCATAACTGCCACTAATCCCATCTCATTAACATCATAGAGATAGGATTTACAACACATAGGAAAATCATATCAGATGACAAAATGTTGGATAATCACATAATACCATGAATCATGGACTAGCTAAGTTGACAGATATTGTTGGGGGACAAATTCAATCCATAACAATGATGAAATTAGAACATTTCCAAATAAACAGATATTAAGGGAATATGTAAAAACCAAACCAAACGTACAAGAATTATTAAAGGGAGTCTTTCGGTTAGAGAACAAAAAACATCAGACAACTACCTGAAGCTAGGACACAGGAGAGCACCAGCCAGATACCACACTAAGTAATGAACTCTCAAGGATAAAACAAAACTGAAATATTTTCAACAGAGGGCCAGAGATGTCAATCTGTAAATGCTGTCAGAACAATAAAAGAGAGAATACACGGTATAGATACAGAACTTTCAAATACAGAGGAAGTCAAAGCAATATCAAGTAATAAAACACTGGTATAAACTTTTGAAGACGGGGTAAATTTCAAGGTAACCACAAAGAAATTAACTAAACTACTCATTGAAATAAAGAAGAAAAACATAAAGTTTCAGTAAACACAAAATCTACAAAAATGTAAGAAATGAAAAGAAAACCTATGAACAAAAAGAATTAGCACAGGAGAGTAGGAGGAACAAAGAAAATGTCTGCACCACAAAATGACAGAAATAAACTTACACTTACTGATAATCACACAGAGCATAAATGACTTATATGCACCTGAAAAGACACAGATAGTGGCAGAATGAATTAAAAATTAAAAAAAAAATCAACTTGCTGGCTACAAGAGACACTCCCTAGAAACAAAGACATAAATTTATTAAAAATGAAAAGATGGAAAAAATATATCAAGAAAACCGCAACCAAAAAAGAGAAGGAGTAGGAATTCTAATCTCAGATAAAATAAACTTTAAGGCAAAATCCACCATAAAAGACAAGAAAGGGCATTACGTGATGATTAAAGGGACAATCCACTGTGAGGACATAACCATAATAAATACCTAAGCACCCAATGACAGGGCTCCAAAACACAAAAAACAAACTCTATCAGGACTGGAAAAGAAATTCTCAGTTCTCAATAATAGTAGGAGACTTTACCACACCACTCTCAGTAAAGGCCAGAATATCTGGAAAGAAACTCAACAAACCCAACCAACAAACAGAAGATCTAAAGACCACAATCAACTAACTTGACCTTATAGACATATACGGAGTACTTACCTAGTCGCAGCAAAGTATACATTCTTTTCCAATGCACATGGAATGTTCTCCAGAAGAGACCACATCTTAAGTCACAAAGCAGCCCTCAACAAATTCCAAAAATTTGTGATAATACAAAGCATTTTTTTATATAACAAAGCCATAAAAGTGGAATTAATAACAGAAAGAGCAAGGGAAAAAAAGTAAAAAACATGGAAATTGAATAGCACCTTGTTTAAAAATCACTGGGTAATACAAGAAATCAAAGAGGAAATTAAAAAAAAAAAATTCCTAGAATCAAATGAGAAAGAAAACTCACCATACCAAAACCTTTGGGACACAGCAAAGGCAATACTCAGAGAACAATTTATAGAAACAGATGCACACACCAAAAAAGAAGAAAGGGATAAAATTGGAACATTAGCTTTACAACTTGAACTAATAGAAAGAACAGCAAAGAAGCTCACAGCCACTAGAAGAAAGGAAATAATAAAGATCAGAGGAGAAATCAATGAAACAGAGAATAGAAAAACAATAGAAAGAATCAATAAAACAAAAGTTGGTTCTTTGAAAGAATCAATGAAATCGACAAGCCGTGAACAAATTCACAATTTGAAAACTTAGAGGAAATGGACAAATTTCTAGAAACACACTACCTACCTAAACTAGCACAAACTGAGATACCAAGTCTGAACAGACCCATAACAAGAGTAGAGATTGAAAAGGTATAAAAAAAAAAGCCCTGGTCCAGATGCCTTCAGTGGAGAATTCCACCAAACATTTAAAGAACTCACACCAATACTACTCAAACTATTTCAGAACATGGAAAAGGCTTCTGAACATGGAAAATACTTCTGAATTCCTTCTATGAAGCTATCATAACTCTGATACTAAAACCAAGCAAAGACACCAAAAAAAAAAAAAACTACAGAAGAATGTCTCTTGTGAATATAGATGCAAAAATTCTCAACAAAATTCTAACCAATAGGATTCAGCATCATATTACAAAATAATAATAATATGCCAACAGCTATGCAAGGATGGTTCATTAGGAAATCAATCAGTGTAATCCACCACATAAATAAAACAAAAAATCACATGACCGTCTAAATCTCTGCATCCATTCCTAACTGAAACTCTCAATAAAACAGGAACAGAAGGGAAATTCCTCAACACAATAAAGGGCATTTACACAAAACCAACAACCACAACATTCTCAGCGGAGAGAGGCTGAAAATACTCCCCCTGAGAGCAGAAACAAGTCAAGGTGTCCCTGGAATTGCAGCCCTCCACTTTCAGTACCAACCCATGAAATTTGTTATATCAAGATAGTGGTGGATATTTTCTCATGGAACAAAAAAGAGAGTAAGCTAAATTTCATTATTCTTTTTATCAGGTCAAGAGCAGGAATAGCAAACTTGATAATGAACTTTTAGCTAACTGAGGACCTGATCAGACAGGAAGTGGAAAAGGCAGCTCCTTTCAGTCCTGGAAGACTATGTTAAGAATAAAGAAGAGAAAAGCAGAGGAGCAAGGTGCTCAGAATGTGTTTCATTACCCCTCTTCAATCTGCAGTGTATTTCATAAGCAATGTGTATACTAAGATCAGGGGTGCTGTGTACCATTCATGTGTGGGACCCTAGAAGGAGATCCCACCATCCGTCCATCAACTTGTTATACTGCGGTGGTTTGTGTGTTGCTATCATGCTGGGAGTTGTGCCATCAGTATATCAAATACCAGGAGGGTCACCCACAGTTGGCAGCTTTCAACTTCTAAACTAAGGCAGACTCGGAAGATAGGCCTGGTAATCTAATTCCAAAAATTAGCCAGTGAAAACCTTATGGACCAAAACAGACTTTGTCCTATACAGTGCTGGCAGGTGAACTTCGAACTCACTTAAAATACACAGTGGACCCAACAATGGACTCAAGCATACCAAGAATCACGAAGACAGCACAGGACCTAGCAATGTTTTGTTCTGTTGTACATGGGCTTGCCATGAGTAAGGCCCAACTTGAGGACTACTAACAACAACAACAGAAGGAGGAGATCATCTTCTAGGCTACTACCCCACACCAACCCGAAGGAGGGTCCCATCAGAGTAAGGTCAGTGTACACCTGAGTTATTTGGAGTAAAACTTACTTTACTGAGCACCTCACTTCCCAGATGAGTGGATAATCTGCAGAATCTCTTGATGTCCAAAGAGAAGATTGAGAATGAATTGATTTGAAACCCAGGTTGGGAATGGGGCCTATTATTATAGAGGGAAAGCTTGTTTCAAACCCAATACCGCATGGCATGCAGGCTGAGTCAGTTAGAAAGCAAATCTGCTACCTGAAAAAGCTGAGAGGAAGGCCCAGGCAGAAATTGCTGCAGCCGAAACAGCAGGACCTCTAAAGCAGGAAACCATACCTGACTCCATATTCTGAAATGCAGGTATGGGAGGTGAAGAGGGGTTGCAAAACTAAAATTGAAAAGATTAATAATAATCATTTTCCCTAAAAAGCTTGCACCGTTTAAATGATTACAAAGCTAAATTTTAAAATTTAAATTAAAAACTAGTTTTATTTATTTTTTCTTATTACTTATTAGGTAGAGGAGCTTATAAGGTTGAATCAGTAGAGATCAAGTGACAAAGCTTGACTTTTTTTACACATCTAAGTAATTTAAGTATAGTGCAGTTGACTATGTAATTCTGCTGCATGGGACATATATAAAAATTTGCTTTTAGAAAGCTAAACCTGAATTAAATGAAAACAAATGGAAAAAAAAATCAAAGGCAGGGAGAAGCGTTAGGAGACATGTTATGATAAGAATCTACACCTAAAAAAAAAAAAAAGTAAAAATAATGAAAACAATATGGATTTATAATAGATTTTAGTATCTTTATTCTTTTTTAAAAAATATCTGCCATTATGTATGAATAAGGAAAACCAAAGAAGAATTCATGCATTTGAATTATGGTGTTACAAAGAATATTGAATATACCGTGAATTGCCAGAAGTCCCAACAAATCAGTGTTGGAAGAAGTACAGCCAAATGCTTCTTAGAAGCAAGGATGGTGAGACTTTGTCTCACTTACTTTGGACATGTTATCAGGAGGGACTAATCCCTGGAGAAGGACAACATGCTTAGAGATGTAGAGGGTCAGTGAAAAAGAGGAAGACTCTTAATGAGGTGGATTGACACAGTGGCTGCAACAACAGGCTTGAAGTAACAATGATTGTGAAGATGGTACAGGACAGGGCAACATTTCATTCTATTATGCATAAGGTTTCTATGAGTCGGAGCCAACTGGATGACACATAAGAACAACAACAACATGACTCAATATAAAAACCAAAACCCACTGCTGTCGAGTTGATTCCGACTCATAGTGACCCTATAGGACACAGTAGAACTGCCCCATAGAGTTCCCAAGGAGCGCTTGGCAGATTCTAACTGCTGACCTCTTGGTTAGCAGCCATAGCATTTAACCTCTATGCCACCAGGGTTTCCATGACTTAATATAAGGTCGTTAAAAAAAGGTGACTGATTAATGAAGTAGTTTTATCTGAGCTCATGTTTCTTCTCTATAAGGTAAATATAAATGCACTGTGCTATTTTATTTAATGTTTATTATTTTTGCTCTGGTTTTCTTGACTACATGTCCCAAAATCTGAATTGAAATCAATGTTTAGATGAAGTCAATGTTTAGATTACATTACTATTTTATCCATTTCTACTTAAATGATAAAATAGTAGGATATATTGATGGAATTGATTATGCAACAGGTGGTAGAAGGTGATGGAAAAAGAGCAGCTGAGGCTGACTCTAGTATTCTTTATTGGTAAAATTAAGTACATGGCAATATCATTAAACAAGACAGCAAGTCCAAGAGGGACAAGACTTGGAAGTTTAAGGTAATAAATTTAGATCAAGTCATATACATTTTAAGTTGTCTATGAGATGCACAGGAGCCCTGGTGCTGCAATGGTTAAGCACTTAGCTACTAACCAGAACACTGGCAGTTCAAATCCACCTACGGGCTCTACAGGAGAAAGACCTGATGATCTACTTTCATAAAGATTACAGCCAAGAAATCCCTATGGGGAAGCTCTACTCTGTCACATGGGGTTGCTATGAGCTGGAATTGACTCAAGGGCACCAAACAACAACATGAGAGTCACAGAAGGTAGTAGATCTCAGAACAGAGGAGGAATATAGATTTGTAATCATTCATAGATTGGAAATCGTAAGAAAGGATGATTCCAAAGATGATCCAACTCAAGAACAGCATCTGAGCAGGAGTTGGCCAATGAGTAACAGAAAACAGCAACATTTATTCAGAGAAGGAGAGAAATCTGTTAAAATTCTAGGAAAATTAATGATATTAATGATAGAAGAATACGGATGTAAGAGACAAGAGTCCTATAAGTAAAGTGTAAGAGACAAGAGTTCTATAAATAATGTGGGTGTCTATCTGAAAGCTAAGAAGAAACCAAACAAAACCTATTGCTGTCGAGTTCATTCGGACTACAGAGACCCTATAGGAGAGAGTAGAACTGCCCTGCATGGTTTCCATGGAGTGCGTAGGTGGATCGTTTGGTTAGCAGCCATAGATCTTAACCAATACACCACCAGGGTTTCCAAAGCTAAGAGGTCAGATGAAATAAAAACTTAAATAGGCCTTTGCACTGGTGACTTCAGCAGTGATAGAATTTTGAAGTGGAAGTCAAAAGCAGTAATTATATACGAATGTAATTTAAGGTCATGGAAACTTTGTGTGTTTTTGTTTTGTTTCCCAAAGAGTCTAGAAGTGAAGAAAAATCAAAAGAAAAAATAATAACTTGGAAGGGAACCCAAGGCAAGAGGAACGTGAAGAAAGATGTTGTTGTTAGGTGCCATGGAGTCAGCGCTGACTTCTAGCGAGAAACATTGCCTGGTCCTGCACCATCCTCACAATAGTTTGAGCCCACTGTTGCAGCCACTGTGTCAGTCCAGCTCATTGAGAATCTCCCTCTTTGTCACTATTACTTTTATTGTTTTTAGGTGCTATTGAGTCAGTTCTGACAGAGCGAAAGAGTTGGCCATCCTGCGCCATCCTCACAATGCTTGCTATGCTTGAGTCCATCTTTGCAGCCACTGTGTCAATCCATCGTATTGAGAGTCTTCCTCTTTTTTGCTGGCCTTCTCCTTTACCAAGCATAATGTTCTTCTCTAGAGACTGATCCTTCTTGATAACATGTCCAAAGTTAGTGAAACGAAGTCTCTCCATCTTAGCTTCTAATGAGCGTTCTGGCTGTACTTCTTCCAAAACAGAATTGTTCATTCTTCTGACAGTCCATGGTATATTCAATATTCTTCACCAATACCATAACTGAAATGCATCAGTTCTTCTTCTATTTTCCTTATTCATTTTCTTTTTCACTGACCCTCTACCTTACTAAGCATGATTTTCTTCTCCAGTGATTGGTTGCTTCTGATGACTTATCCAAAGTAAGTGAAACAAATTCTCATCACCCTTACTTTTAAGGGGTATTCTAGCTATATTTCTTCTGAGACAGATTTGTTTGTTCTTCTGGCAGTCCATGGTACATTCAATATTCTTTTCCAACGCAATTCAAATGTGTCAATTCTTATTATGCCTTCTGTTTTCATTGCCCAAATTTGCTTGCAATTTGAGTTGATTGAAAATACCATTGTTTGGGTCAGGTGCACCGTAGTCATCAAAGTAGCATCCGAGCTTTTAAACACTTTAAAGAGGTCTTTTGCAGCACATTTGTCCAATAAAATAATCCTTAGATTTCTTGACTGCTGCTTCCATGGGCATTGATTTTTAACCCAAAAAAGAATGAAATCCTTGGCAACTTCAATTTCTTTGCCATTTATCATTCTGTTTTCTATTGGCCCCATTGTTTGGATTTTCATTTTCAGAGATAGATAAGTTTGATCTCAGATCACTAAGGGAAGTTAGAGGTCTGAGCTCTATATTTACTCTGTTAGATCTGGACCAAGTTAGGAAAGGAAATGAGATTCTGCAGAGTAAAAATTTGCAATAGTTGTTATAGGACCTGTGAAAAAAGTTGGCTATGGATGAATAACTATGTGGTAGGATGGTAATGGTATTGTAGGTGATATTTGGAAACTATCAAATTACAATTGTGCCATTCAACATGATTATTTAATTATCCTCTCAGCAGGCTAGAAGAAAGAAAATTCCATTTTAGGAAACCAAAAAATATTAAATAGATTCTATAGAATTTTTCTTGACCTAATATCATTTGCTTGTGAATGGAACAGTTCACCAAAATGTTTGCCAGCAAACATTTATGAAAGAAATCATATTTATTTTTCTAAAGGATCTATAAGAAAGAACAAGAATTATATCAACAGTCTGGTAAGCTTCAGTAAAATTAGTATAAAACCAGCTGTGTTGTTTAGCAAAATTTAAATTAGTTCAAAGCTTTTTAGAACTTAAACCATTTTTAATCAAGTGTGTCTTACAAAACTGGGAGGAGAGTATTTACCACCTACAGAGGCAGGTCTCTTAAGATAGCTCTTTTGCTAAAGAATAGTCGGATTTTAACCTAGGAATACTAAAAGGAAACCAAAATTGAATCATATTTATAATTAATAATAATTACAATTTTGTTCTTAATTTCTCTTTGTTTTATGGAATATCAGCATGGTATAGTTTTAAAAATTGGATTTAGCATGAGAAGATTTGAGTTCAAATTATGGATCTGCTCCAACTGTGCTTTTCAGTGTGCTGCCACTTAGACAGTTGTAATTGATTGTTTGCTTGGCTATGTCCTCGTTAAACCATAAATTCCTTCAGAACTGGGACAGAGAGTTTTGGTTAATTTTGTTTTTTATTTCTACTTAAATGCATTACAGTATGAAGAAAGAAGGTAAGCAAAGTGTTTGAAACATAGCACTTATTATTATTGTTGTTCTTTTTGTAATCATTTTTCTATCAACTTCTAAGGCATCTTTATGCTTTAGAGTCTATATAGCTCATGCTTTAAATTTAGGGAAAGTTTTGCTTCTACAATAAAAAAAATAGCAATTATTATTATCCTTTCTACAATCCTAAGTTGATTGAGGAAATAGTCCACAGACAGTATTTTCAAGATCCATTCAGTTAATCAACTAGTGTGAAAATGCATGAATGAACTTTTGTGAAAGCCATTACCTCCATCTTGCAGCCAAGACGTTAAGAGAATTACACAACTTAAAAAAGAGACTGCGTAATAGCTAAAAGTAGTCATTACAGAAATTTCACATCTTTACCAAAGGCTTCAAAACCTTTCCAAACTACATACAAGCTTTTCTTTCCTCAGAACAAATGAATTAAAATTAAATGAAAAAATAAACTAAATCAAACTTTTACATTTCATATATAGTTGGTATACTTAATGAGGAATTTATTGTATTAATAGAGTATCTGTGAAGCTCTTTGCCTAAAATAAGCTTAGTTTATGAATTCTTTTTAACTGGTTTTCTTAGCTAGAACAATAAGGGGTGCCAATTTAAAATTCTACATAGAATCATAAAATACTACATAAACACACACACAAACATATAAATTTAGAGCCAAATTTGTTAAATTTCATTTTGGAGAAAAATATAGTTGAAAGCTTTGTTAAAGTAATATTGCAATTACAATTTTTGTTGATTTGTGTTTATAACAGTCAACATAAATAGTTACATGGCTGATAGTGCAAATGTTAACCACTAGTTAATGATTCTCACAAAGGCTTGCTAAAGGTTATCTGCCCTACCTCCCCGAATCAAAAGAATAGCAGACAAGAAAACAACAGCTATAGACTGGAAAACCTAGTTCATCTCATTTCCTTGTGAAAGAGCTAGTTCCCCATGATACATTGTTTGTTGCTGAAATCTTAAGAAGCCGTGTCACTATGACTATTGTAAACTGGATCTACCAATTCAAAACAAAATTTCTCTGCTGATTTTGCATCTAATATTTGGAATGGCTAGTACAAACACCTCTTAGGTCTAGCAGTCTTTTAAGAGGTTAAGTATTAATCAACCACCAGGGAGCTCACCCCATATTAGATTCCCTGAGGAATCTAGAAGTATTTTCAGTAAAGAATTTCTAATGCCTCTGGCAGTCAAACGATTTTGGTATGATAAACTCAACCGCAGTTTTCATCGAGTGAGGGGAAGGATGCTTAATGTGGCAATATGTAGGTGCTGAAAAGGCATGGATTCTTTTCTTGTTTGTTCTTATAGAATCCTACTTATCTCCAAGGGCTTTAAACTCATGAAACACAAAATGAGACAAACTGTGTATTGACAAATAGAACTGAAAATAAAAGACAGCCAAAAGATATCATAGTTCTCAAATTACTTTGCTATAAATTGGTCTCAAACTTGGTATTATGTTAAAAAAAAAAATTTTTTTTTAGGTGATCATTAAAATGATTAGATTCATTTTTCCTCCTATCATTCAACCGTTTTTGGAATCCCTGAAACAAGTTATCCCATTTTAATCACATTAACTATCACCACTCCTACATATTATCCCACAACTAGAGATACATCTTTTTTCATAAATTCTCATATATTTCATAAGTCAGATTATCAACTGACAATTGGGAAAAGTTCAGAACTAGAGTGGTAACTGCTTGACCCTGAGTATCTGCATGGAATTTGGAGGGTGAAAGGTAATTAAGGTAGGAGTGGCACAAAGGTTAAGTGCTCTACTGCTAACCAAAAGGTTGGCAGTTCAAATCTACCCAGCAGCTCCATGGGAGAAAAACCCGGTGATCTGATTCTGTAAAGATTATAAGCACGAAAACCCTACAGGGCAACTGTACTTTGTCACATGGGTTATCTATGAGTTGGAACCAATTCAACAACATCTAACAACAATGACAACCAAAGAAACAGCCAAGAAAGTAATAAGTGAACAAATAAACCAATAGTATTCTCTACCAACTTTTTCTTATGTTCGACTTTCATTTCTTCATTTTACCTAATTCAGGGTGGGAGGATGAAGAAAGAAAAGGGATGTGAGGACAAGAGAAAATAGAGAGTATGTTTCCCATTTATAGAAAAAGCAATTATAAACAAGTTAAAATACACCAGAATTAAATTAACTACCAATTTAGTTCTTTCCAGTCCCTATACTTCGAAATGCTTTGATAACAAGATGTTGAAAAATATAGGAATGTTTGGATATTCCTTATGTAGAATGTTTACAAAAGAGAATACTTATTATGTGATATTGTGTCTGAATATATGAAAAACAATCACAAGAATAATTCAGATTCTGATATGAAAATTTAGAGGACATATATGAATTTTTAAAATCAAACCAACACCTGGTCTAATTGAAATAATGGTAAAAAAAAAAAATTATATTGATAGGGAAGGATTTGAAGTGACTCATAATATTTATATTCTCAAAGTCTATAAATGTTGTGTTTAACTCTGTAGCTGTACCTAAGTTATTAAAGTTTTGTAGGTTAAATCTAAAATTATAAAATGCATAAATAAAATTTGCAGCATTATCTTTATACAGGTATTAGTTATTAGAGATCCCAGTGGCATGATTGGCCCCAAAGATAAGAAAGAGGGTTGGGCCCACTCTAGTCACTCTACAGAGAAAGTCTCAAGCTATTTGCAAGAGTTGAGTAAGGGTCTTAGCTAAGTTACCCCATTTTCACAATCTACTTTTAAGTAGATGATTTGTTTTATATGATCCAGTCTCTTGCCATAGCATAAGTTCATAGCCAAGTGGTAACAAAAATTGTTCTTGCATGATGTGACATACAGTAAGATTTCTCTGATACATACACTATTTTTAAAAACTCATATCTCACCTCCATGTTAATCCTACAAGTAACCTGCAAAACTAATAAATTAAATGCAACTGGTTTAAGCTAAATGCTTTGCTCATGTTAAAAATTTGTGATTATCTATTACCAAAGACTGACTAAATGCTAAAATAATTTTTATAAATTTGACTCTTCATTTTCTATTTAATATTATTTCTATGCAATTCTAGCCTATGCTAAACATATGTGAATATGGAGTATAAATGTTAATTCACCTCATCTCTAGAAAATTCTTATTTGATTATCCTCGTCCTTTCAGTAGAGAAGAAACAACTGAAGTAATAATCTTATTCATTAACTAGGATGAGAGAATGATTGATTGATTGCTTAATATTTAAACTGTTCTTCCATGTGCTTTGAATTAACTCTTCTGTTGATATGGTAACTGTCATGCATAATGCTTAGACAGCTTAAATAATTAATTATTTTATTAAAAGACACTGTGGGAACATGATCGTTATTTGTTATTCATACAAATTACAGTAATGATTATCCTGTCATATTTTAAGAAGCCTAGATGAAGTCCGTTAAAATTAAGCAATAGTTTTAGGACAATAAAGTAATGTACTAAGACATACTATGTGCAAAATGAGCATACGTGAGCCATGATTTTAGAAGATGACTTTTAATTTAATGATTTAATGCTGCCTTCACTTTGTATTTCATTTGTGTATGTGTGTGTGTGTATATATATACCACTCATTTAATTTAATGTATCCTGAATATATTTGTGTTTATTTGTTGACATTCATTATGTATTTTTTTTTATTATTATGTATAACTGATATCCACTATACCAACTTTTTTTGTTGGTTGGTATAGTGGATATATTTATATTTATTTGATGTCGTGATTTATAAATGAAAAAGTGGACATACTTTTACCTTTCTTGATTACTAGGATCTAACATTCTGCATGACTATAGACAATCCTGCGAGCAATCTGTTATTAACCCAGCTGTACAGAGAGATGCTCAGAACTGGTACCTGGACTAGCTCAAGCCAGTTGAGAAGTGGTGATTACAGAACACTCTTCTTGTATTTATTGTGTGCTAAGATAATTGAAGAGCCATATTCCTGACTTCTCAGATGTTCAACTAAGTACTCTGTCAGAGAGAACATAATACTGTTAAAGGCACTTACAGAAAAGGGCAGGACAATTTAATTCAATTTTTAATGAAGGGCTGCTATTTGCAAAGCATCATGCTAGTTACTGTGAGAAACACAGAGCTGGGAAAACATAGCCTTTGTCCTCTAAGCTTTTATAATTTTGAGAGGGAGAAAACTAATATAGTAATTAAACAAAATACATAGTGTAGAAAAAAATAAAATGTTTGTCATAAAAACTGACAAATAAATTGCCATGACAGTCTGACAAAAGAGGAATGATATTTAATTATAAGGAATTGAGACAGAATTTACAGAGATGTGGAATTTTTAAGTGGTTCTTAAAGAATTAATATGATTTCAACAAGTACAGATAAGGGTCTAAGGACATTGTAACTAAAAGGGAAAAAGTCACAAAAACATAAGGCATGTTTAAGAAATGTCAAATAATTCAGAGTTAGAAATGCATATAAGTAAGGTTAGCATGTATCATCTGATCACTGTTTTATTTCACCCTCTGATTGGTTATCACTGTTCCCTCTGTAGAAGCAAAATTCCCTCTGACAATTATACTAGGCCCAGTATATGACCATCAATTGCTCCTATGCAAGTTCAAGCTGAAACTGAAGAAAATCAGAGCAAGTCCACGAGAGCCAAAATATGACCTTGAGTATATCCCACCCGAATTTAGAGACCATCTCAAGAATAGATTTGAACACTAGTGACCGGAGACCAGATGAGTTGTGGAATAACATCGAGGACATCATACATGAAGAAAGCAAGGTCATTGAAACAACAGGAAAGAAAGAAAAGACCAAGATGGATGTCAGAGGAAACTGAAACTTGCCCACAAATGTCGAGCAGCTACAGCAAAAGGAAGAAATGATGAAGTGAAAGAACTGAACAGAAGGTTTCAAAGGGCAGCTCGAGAAGACAAAGTATTATAATGATATGTGCAAAGAGCTGGAGATAGAAAACCGAAAGGGAAGAACATGCTTGGCATTTCTCAAGCTGAAAGAACTGAAGAAAAAAAATCAAGCCTGGAGTTGCAGTAGTGACAGATTCTATGGGGAAAATATTAAACAATGCAGGAAGCATCAAAAGAAGAGTCATTATACAAAAAAGAATCAGTTTATGTTGAACAATTTCAAGAGGTAGCATATGATCAGGAACCGATGGTACTGAAGGAAGAAGTCCAAGCTGCTCTGAAGGCATTAGCAAAAAACAAGCCTCCAGGAATTGACAGAATATCAGTTGAAATGTTTCAACAAACAGATGCAGCACTGGAGGTGCTCACTCATCTACGCCAAGAAATGTGGAAGACAGCTTCCTGGCCAACTGACAGGAAGAGATCCATATTTACAACTATTCCCAAGAAAGGTAGTCCAACTGATCGTGGAAATTAAAGAGCAATATCATTAATACCACAAGCAAGCAAAATTGCTGAAGATCATTCAAAAGCAGCTGCAGCAGTATATCAGTATATTGGCAGGGAACTGCCAGAAATTCAGGCTAGTTTCGGAAGAGGATGTGGAACCAGGGATATCATTGCTGATGTCAGATGGACCTGGCTGAAAGCAGAGAATACCAGAAGGATGTTTACCTGTGTTTTATTGACTATGCAAAGGCATTTGACTGTGTGGATCATAACAAACTATGGATAACACTGTGAAGAATGGGAATTCCAGAACACTTAATTGTGCTCATGAAGAACCTTTACATAGATCAAGAGACAGTTGTTCGGACAGAGCAAGGGGATGCTGCATGGTTTAAAGTCAGGAAAGGTGTGCAGGGGGGTTGTATCCTTTCACCATACCTATTCAATGTGTATGCCAAGCAAATAAACCTAGAAGCTAGACTATATGAAGAGGAGCGGGACATCAGGGTCAGAGGAAGACTCATTAACAACCTGTGTTATGCAGATGAGACAACCTTGTTTGCTGAAAGTGAAGAGGACTTGAAGCTCTTACTAATGAAGATCAGAGACCACATCCTTCAGTATGGATTACGCCTCAACATAAGAAAACAAAAATCCTTACAACTGGACCAATGAGCAACATCATGATAAACAGAACAAGGTCGAAGTTGTCAAGGGCTGCGTTTTACTTGGATCTACATTCAACATCCATGGAAGTGGCAGGCAAGAAATCAAATGACGTATTGCATTGGGTAAATCTGCTGCAAAGGACCTCTTTAAAGTGCTGAAAAGCAAAGATGTCACCTCGAAGACTAAGGTGCGTTTGACCAAGCCATGGTATTTTCAATCGCATCATATGCATGTGAAAGCTGTACAGTGAATAAGGAAGACCGAAGAATTGACTCCTTTGAATTGTAGTATTGGTGAAGAATATTGAATATACCACAGACTGGCAAAAGAATGAACAAATCTGTCTTGGACGAAGTCCAATCAGAATGCTTCTTAGAAGCAAGGATGGTGAGACTGCGTCTTACATACTTTGGACATGTTGTCAGAAGGGATGAGTCCCTGGAGAAGGACATCATGCTTGGCAGATTACAGGGTCAGTGGAAAAGAGGAAGACCCTCAATGAGGTGGATTGGCACAGTGGCTGCAACAATGAACTCAAGCATAGCAACAATTGTAAGGATGGCGCAGGACTGGGCAGTGTTTTGTTCTGTTGTGCATAGGGTCACTATGAAGCAGAACCAACTCGTTGGCACCTAACAACTACAACAACAACCACCATACAACAATTCCTCAGTGCTATGACTACAATCCTTCAGCTTTTTTGTGTAAGGAAAAGCCTCTTTTATCCTGCCAATGCTAAATGCAAGGTCCACATACCTGAACTAAATAAATGAACATGCAATATTCTAGTAAGTCTTCCACACTCCACAGAGATGCGATACAGCTATTTATTAATTTTCTTCCAGAATCTCAAATAATTGAACAATAAAATATACATATGAAGGATTAGCAACTATTTGCCAATTACTTTCCAGAAATTTCCATGACTATCTACTGGATAGAATGAATAAGGGAAGTAATTGTAGGACAGCATCCTTGCCTCTATTACTTCACCACCTGGGAGAGGACCTTGTCTCTTAATTAAGGGGAGAAGACCTACCTTAATTAAGGGACGAACTCTGTTGTTACTCCCTATCCCTGGTAAAGTGGTGGTAAAAGTAGGGATAAGGTTCATCAGGGATCATCAAAAGTGTTCAAATCTTGAGGCTTTGTCACTTCTGTGGGACAACAAAATTTGGTCACACGAACGAGGTTCTAGGTGGCCTCTAGATTTGCACCTTCTATGCTGCCATATCCAGGAAGGACATTGGCAAAGCACGGCGGGTGATGAAAGAAAGTTTTACCTGCTGGAACTAACCATTGAATTTGTGCCCTATGTACTTCCTGAAGATCAATGGATTTTCAAATTGGTCTTGATTTTAAGTGGCTTGCTCTGAAAGATCTGAGATAAATATGTTGGAATCAAAATGATATGTAGTTCCAATGAAGAAATTATATTCACTTAAAAAATTAATAGACATTTTCACCAATAACAAAGAGGAAAATATATCCTTCACACTGTGTTCAAATCCCAGCTTTGCTGCCTACCAGTTAAAAAAAAGTTATTTACCATAAATTTGCCATTTACACCAATTATTTGATTTAGTTAAACTACTCCACTTGTCTGAAATCTGGCTTTTTCTTTTTTAAGATGGGTAACAATAATTGCCATTTACAGGATTGTTATTATTAACACCCACATTTTACAGATGACAAATATAAGCCACAGGAAGTTTAAGCAACTTGCCCAAGGTCACACAGCTCGTTAAACAGCAGACCCAGATTTTTACCAAGGCAATATGGATCCAGAATCCATGTGCATGCTGCTGTGTTGAGGAGAGAAATCAGCAAAGGAAACTATGACGGAACATCAATCATCATACTGTGCAGTCAGCTGGAATATTTAATATTTCCAAACTCACCTTCAGTCTTTAAAAATTATACCACTATACTGTATTTGGAGCCCTGGTGGCTCAGCAGTTAAGCTGCTGGCTGCTAACTGAAAGGTCAGCAATTTGAATTCACCAGACACTCCTTGGAAACCCTATGGGGCAGTTGTACTCTGTCTTATAGCGTTGCTATGAGTTGGAAACGACTTAGTGGCAACAGGTTTGGATTTGGGTTTTGTTCGGGGGGTTTATACTGTATTTATGAATAGTGTAATAAATATCAATCAGTCTGTTTTTATCATAGCGTGGCTACCAAAGTAATTTTGAAGAAGAAATTAGTACATGTAGTGTGGTTCTGTCTCGCTAAAATCCATATTAGAAAATATCAAGTCACACAACAGAACAACCATGGAGCAAAGATTTTATAGGTAATGTTTCTCTACGTATTTCTGAGCAACAACCCCTTTTGGTAGGAAGGGAATGGAAAAAATCATGTGAACCAACTCTAGCTACCTCAGTTCTACATACACCTTTTTAGGTAATAATTCTGAGAACACCATTTAATCGGTGGTTTTTTTCAGTAGAGGCATCAACATCTTCTCGGTAATGTGTCTCCGCGTCTGTCATTGGAAAGACAGCCAAGAAGTTGTCCTTAAATGATAGCTTATTGTGCACATTTTCAGATAATTAATGTTCAGAACATTATGATTTAATCTAATTATTTCCAAAAATAGCAAATCTTGATGTATAACATAACATGAGCTTTCTTCGAGTCACAGAACACTAAAAAATCTATTGCTAACTTCATTGAGTATTTTTGAGACCAGTCAGTTTGAAAAGAACAAAAAGCAGGACTCAGAGACAAAGAATAATTTTGTACAGGGCATTTTGATCCATTAGTATTCCAGTTCTCGATCTTAGCATGCTTTGATATCATGACCTTTTTATTTCCTATTCACCACATGCATTGTATTTAATGTAATATATTATGACTTAATTTTAATTCATTAAACCACACAACTAGCTGCATATATTACTGCTTTTTCCCCACATTTCCTTTCCAAAATGATTCTCCTAGATTTACACATTAAAAGCCAATGAAATGTCCTTGAGGAAAGTTCAGTAACTGGACCTTAGTAAATATTATAAAAACAATAATTTCTTCATCAGTATGGGGAATCAGTTTCAAAAAGCCTGAAGAATATGAATTAAATGTTCTCTGGGAGAAATGGAAAAGGTTAAAATTCATCACTTTAACTGATAGGCTTTCTAGGGGAAAATAAGCACTGTGAAGAATACCAAATATCCTTTTAATCTGTTAGTCTTCCCAAATACATATTCAAAGAGAAGAAAAAAAAAAGCTTAATGATTTCAATTGTAAATAAGCTTCTTATGATAACTATTGATTTCACATTTAATTGCCTTTAATGAGATATATTTCTGAGTTTAAAAAATTTTGAATAAAAAAACTTAGCACTTTTGTTCTTTTAAATACAGTGCAATCCATAATTGTAATTTTAACTTCTTCATGTTTCATGTCCTAAATCTCATGCTTGAATTGGTTTTGAGCTTGGCTTTCATGGGTGTGCAGACAAAGAATTAACTTCAACCCTAAAGCATTTAAAATATACCAGTATCTAAATCGACGGCAGTGGGTTGGTACGTTTAATCAGAGTATGAAATCCAGCTTTAAAAAAAAAAAAAAAAATTCTATTATTTCTATCCTTCTGGCTGCTCTTTATATGTTGGGGAGTAAAATAAGAAAAGAACAAGGTCATCAGCTTTCTCCAAGTTTGATTAGAAAAAAGGGAAATAATTAGTAGTAGTAAAGTTCAACACCAAGGTAAGGAATTTTTCTTGGGTTCAAACCTTAGTCTGATTAATGCTGTGTCAAAGATTGTTCCTTTCGTGGGGCAGCTATGGCATCTTTCCCTTTCCTGAGAATAGGAAAGAGAAAAGTCCTCACCCAAAGACTCAAATAACAAATCACAGATTAGCTACAGACAACAAGAGTCAGAGAGCTGGTACATTGCAGAGACATTCTTGTTGAGAGGTTGTTCATTTTGTCTCCTAGCTTCTTAATCTAGAGGCCAAGAATGCCTTAAAAAAGCCCACACACTGTATTCTAGCACAGAGGAAGAACAGAAAATTCCCGAAAACTCTTATTGAAAGGGTCATGACTCTAGAGATATTGATGTAAAACCTTGGTTTTAGTTAAACAAAGGAGGAGAATTGCATAGATGCTTACAAAGGGAGGTTGTGAGACCTGGAGAAATAGCCTAGACAATAGGATGGACTTGGTGACCCGGGTCCATGAATTCAGTTTATACCAAAGCCCTGGTAGTGCAATGGTTAAGCACTAGACTGCTAACCTCAAAGTGGCAGTTCAAACTCACTCAGCTGCTCCTCAGGGCAAAGACCTGGTGATCTGGTCCTGTAAAGATTACAGCTTAGAAAACACTGTGAGTCAGTTCTACTCTGTCATGGGGTTGTTAAGAGTTGAAAATTGACTGGATGGTCCTTATCAGCAACAACATATTTAAACAAATTGAGACGGGAAATTTGTGTGTGTGTGTGTGTGTGTGTGTGGGCACACGCGCACCCACGAGTGCTTGAAGGGTAAAAGAAGGGCTACAGGCAGATCAGCAGCTCAAATGGTTAAGCGTTTGACTACTAGCTGGAAAGGCTAGCAGTTTGAGCCCACCCAGAGGCACCTCAAAGACAGTCCTAGTGATCGGCTTCCGAAAGATCACAGCCTTGAAAACTCTATGGAGCAGTTCTGCTCTGCACAAATGGGGACCCCAGGAGTCTGAATTGATTCGAGATGCAACCACCACCACCACCAAAAAAAAAAACAACAAAAGGAGGGCTAAAAACCCAGAACCCAGAGGCTTCATTTCTTATGTTAATGAGAGTGAAAAAAAAAAAAAAAAAAGAGACTGAAAGAGTATATCTTTGATTCTGATGCCAAAGAAAAAACGAGCCAAATTGGTTGCCATCAAGTTAATTCTGACTCAATATGGCAGAGTAGAACTGTCCCATAGGATTTCCAAGGCTGTAATCTTTAAAAAAAAAAAAAAAAAATTTTTTTTTTTTTAATCTTTATAGAAGCAGACTACAGCTTTTTCCTGCTGAGTGGCTGGTGGACTCGAACTGTCAGCCTTTAGGTTGTCAGTCAAGCTCTTAACCACCGTGCCACCTGTGTTCCTTCCTTGAGTCTGATACTAGGCAAAAACAATGTGGAGTCCTAGGGCTGAAGCCAGCAGGGAAGTACTGAGGCAGCGGCTGGGTGGAACAGGCTGTGATTTAATACTTGGAGCCTCAGTGCAAGCTCCATACAACCTTCTCCTGGTCTATATTCATGGGACCTGGCACATTTCCAGTGTCGAAATCTGTTTTAACCCTGCATTTCTCCTTCTTGTTTAATGTATTTCTACCTAGTTTTCCACATCTTCTCTGACACCTTAATATGTAAGAAAAATGGAACCCACTCATTAAAATACCAAATGGAGCATTTAAAGCTAATCCTTTCCTAATCTTATTATCTAACCTTATAATCGTTTTCCAAATAAGACCCTGATTTAAATACTGACTAGGCCATTACTGGGAACCCTAGTGGTACAGTGGCTAAAGCACTCTTCTGCAAACCCAAAGGTTGGCCGTTCAAACCCACCAGCCCCTCTAGGGGAAAAAGATGTGGCAGTCTGCTTCCAGAAAGATTATAGTTTTGGAAATCCTATGTGGCCATTCTACCCTGTCCTGTAGGGTTGCTACATATTGGAATAGACTCAAAGGCAAAGGGTTTTTAGCCATTACTAACTGGTCATCTTGGAATGTTTTTTAACCTTCTGAATTTTCTCCTTTGTAAGAAGGGAATGATCATATATCAAAGTGTTTTTGAAGTAATAAATGACATGCTACATTTAAATTTAAATTTACATTTAAATTTTTAAATGACATGCTACATTTAAACTGGTAAATAGCTGGCAAAAAAAATCGATAATTATTACCGTTTACTATATACCAAAACCAAACCAAAACCCGTTGCCGCCGAGTCGATTCCAACTCATAGTGACCCTATAGGAATAGTAGAACTGCCCCATAGAGCTTCCAACGAGCCCCTGGTGGATTTGAACTGCCAACCTTTTGGTTAGCAGCCATAGCCCTTAACCACTACGCCACGAGGGTTTCCATTTATTATATAACACTGTCTTAATCATCTAGTGCTGCCATAACAGAAATACCACAAGCGGATGGCTTTAACAAAGAGAAACTTTATTTTCTCACAGTTTTTAGTAGGTTACAAGTCCAAATTCAGGGTGTCGGCTCCAGGGGAAGGCTTTTTCTCTCTGTCGGCTCTGGAGGAAGGTCCTTGTCCTCAATCTTTCCCCAGGTCAAGGAGCTTCTCAGGTGCAGGGACTCCCTGTCCAAAGGACATGCTCTGCTCCTGGTGCTGCTTTCTTGATGGTATGAGGCCCCCAACTCTCTGCTTTCTTCCCTTTCCTTTTATGTCTTGAAAGATAAAAGGTGGTACAGGTCACATCCCAGGAAAAATCCTTTCACATTGGATCACGTATGTGGCCTAAGCAAGGGTGTTATATCCCACCCTAATCCTCTTTAACCACAGCCGGAGTTTATGATTTATAATACATAGGAAAATTACAAAATGTAGGTCAACCACACGTGGCCTAATCAAGTTGACGTGTATTTTTGGGGGACACAATTCAATCTATTATAAATACTATTTGGAAGGAGAGGAAGACAACCTCTAAATGTTTCTTCTAGCCTCTGAGTTTTGCACTCCTTGAAATCTACAGCTTTTTCAGAAGCCCAGTATATAAGATCTGTTTTAGTGATGTTTTGAGTACATCACCATGCCATAGCCCGTTTTCCTAGTTATTATCTTGCAAAATTTGGCAATGCTGCTGTCTTTTCCTGAAGTGCCAGACTTTTTAATCCCAGGGCTGGAGAAGAGAGGAGGGGGGTCAATAAGGTCTCCTCATCACCCTCAAGCTGTTTACGCTATGAAAATAGCATAAAATGTAAACTTGCAATGTATGCCAAAAAAAAGTCTAACTAGAAATGCACCTAGAAGCAACATAGATTATCTTCTCTTACAAATTCATATTTAGGATTTTTATTTTAATGAAGATTGAAGTGGCCTCAATTATTGATATTATTTAAGTAGCTTTTACTGTTATAAGGGATTATCTTACGCTTTGAAGACTTGTCAGTATAGTTGTATCAAACACATTTTAGCTAACTAGTTTTTACACACGGTCTAATAAAGACAAATTTAATCGGAAACTGTTCCATCGTCAGGCCTGAGTATCCTTTCTTCATACAACCATATATTTTTTTAAAGTTCCATTTACTACTAGCATGTCTATTTAACTCAGGTGGGTAGGGCATGCTGCTAACGAAGCCAAGGGCATGGGTGACATCTGTTTTCAGGCCAATTAGTTTTACTTTGTCCACGGACCATATCCTAACCTAAGGTAAATCGTAGTGAATTTGAATGCTCTCCATTACAAGGCAGCTGGGGAAATTTGTGTTTCTGTTCCAACTCTGTCTGCCGCTCAGTGTAGACATCAGGTCAGGTCAACTCACTGTCACCTCAGGAAAACACAGCCCATTATCATTATTTTGTATTGTCTTTACCTGCATAAGTTCTGCAGTTGCTGTTTTTTTTTTTTTTTAAATTATTTTAAGACAAATTATTTCATCAATATTTAAATTATTTTAATTTGAATAAAACCCAAACCCAACCATTTGCCTTCAAGTCAAATCCTACTCAAGGGGGCCCCATCTGTTACATAGCAGAACTGGGCTCCATAGCGTTTTCAAGGCTGTGACCTTTTGGAAGCAGATCGCCAGGCCTTGTTTCTGAAGTACCTCTGGGTGGGTCCCAACTGTCAAACTTTGGCTATTAGTCAAGCACTTACTAATCTGAATAATCGCTGCATAATATACTCCAAATCACGGAGAAATGAATGGTGACATTGCTATCAGTATTCTGTCTGGCTTTAGAGAGATCATCTTTTAAAAGTAGTTTCAACTTTGATTTCTCTCTCAATGAGTTCAGAAATAAAAATATTATTTGAAGTTTTAGGTTAGTTTCTGTTTTAGCATTAAGTTTGATTGATGACCCCTATTCGTGGCAGTGGTGTGAGTTAGGTTTATAATTCCCACAGCGGTGTCAAGTCTTTAAATCTGCACATACACCTCTTACCAGTTAGTTAGCCCCTAAAAGTGTGGCTGAGCATTTCAAAACAGCTTATAAATCATTACAATTAATGACTTTCAAACTGCCCATCCAAAGCAACTGGCTTGACACGCCATCTGTTATTTTTCCTTTAAAACCCTCTAGTCTGTTTATCTAAGGCAGCCATTTAACATTTAAAATAATGTTTCTTTTTAAGGTGTGTGATGGGCTGACGAAGACAAGCTTTTGTTTTAATTATCAACAATTTCTGTGGTGCGATATAATTTTTGCATTGCTCAGGGCCCTTTACAAATCAAAAGGAATCTAACTAAAACAGTAATTAATGTCAAATGACGAGTCACAAAAGGCCCTATTTAATTAAAAAGTTCTAATCTTTGATTAAACCTCATCACACATTCCCCAGATTGCAAACTGTTGTCTGAAAAAGGAATGTAATTGGGTACATAATCTATTGTCTCTCTAAAATGACACCTGCAAATTATATACAATGACTACGGTTTGCTAAAAAAGTTGAAAATGATTCTTAAGTGGTATTTTTATATTCGTTGTTTTTTCTCTTTTTGCCACCGTAACTAGAAGCCTTGTCTTTCGTTAAATGGTATGCAAGCTAAAAAACAAAGTCCGATAAATTCGCTTACGATTTATTCAAAATCTACTATTGAGTATATTTTAGACCAGCTCTATTTTTGAAATTGAAATTTAAGACAGTAATCTCATTCTTGTAAAATCAAGAGAAGAGCTATGAGAAAAAAATATAATATTGGCTGTACTTATTATAGAATTTTGTGCTTTTATGTAGAAATACTTCAACATCTATGTGATTTTTTTAATTTGCAAATCTTTAAAAAAAAGAAAGAAAAACTCATGTTCCGAGGCATATTTTCTTACTTTTATTGCATATTGAAATCACTGATTATCAGTTCAGTTTTCTTCTATAGACAGGTAGTCCCAGATTTGCGACAGGTTCCATTCTGACAACTCCGTCATAAGCCGGTTCTGACATAGGTCGAATACCTCTTTTTTTTTTTTAGGTTTCATATTGTTGCCTTTCGTTATCAGTATCTTTACAAATCTGATCTTTATTTGTCCTTGGGGCTTGGAAACATTACATATAAACCTACAGATATGATGACATCAGCAAATTAGGCACTGAAACATTGTGTGGAGTACATATTACTAACAATAAGCTGTGAAAAAGAAAAAAAAAGACCATTTTAAGTGCGGTTCTCCTAACTCAAATGTGTTGTAAGTTGGGGACCGCCTGTATTAACTTCCATTACAACTATTTTATTTTCTGATCATAGTGTTAGATTTAATTATAAGATTCTCATTTGGTCATAAATACTATTATTTTAATCAGGTCTTTAAGCATAGCCCTAACTGGACACAAAGCCAAAAAAATCTTGTTGGCATATTTCTGAAGGTACTTACTGCCATTATTGTCCTACATTTTGATGGCAAGGATACAAACCACATGTAACCCAATAACATAATACTAATTGCAGTTTTAATATTATTGGATGACACATTGATCTTTTCTGTAGAAAGTGTTTTATTGTTGCAGTCCAACCTATGGTGTCGTTGATTTTTATCCGTATCCAGACAACTCTGTGTGGATCTTATGTACTCTTCTAATCTAAACTATCCATCATTTTAACCATTGCTCTTGTTTCCAAATGAATGAAGAATAGAGGGATTTAAAAAGAGCTAGAGAAAGGAAGATCGAAGGCATTCATTCAGTACCTACTACTGTCCAGTGCCTGGCGTTTAATATATACAATTTATTTAAACCTAACAACCAAATCATTCACCATCTATGCAACAAATAGAAAACTTATTTAGCCTATTTATCGTACAGAATGTCTATAACAATACAAGAATATGTAAGTAACTATTTTTCATTATATTGATTAAAACCATATGCAGGCTAACTACTTTTTTTTTAAAGCAAGCACTTCTGCTTATAACAATTTGGTATCTCATAAATTATTTTTAATTCTAAGATCAAGCTAATGACTAAAGAAGTAAAAATGCTTTCTTGAGCCTTTCTCCTAAAATAGAATTAAGTACTTGATTAATTAACATAACACATCTTAAACTGCAGCATCAAGTCATGTATATGCATGACTCGTATGAGTAGTTTGCTAAAATTTGTGGATCTGACACTTTAGTAAAAAATGGAATTAACTTCATAAGGATAATTGAAACAATAAGGCAAGTTAAAAGACACATCATAAAATGATTCCAAAATTAAGCCTGTCAAGTATTTAACATATGATGTCAAACTTGATAACTTCTATCTAAAATGAAAATACAAATATAAATTCTTATTGAATTTTGATGACTCTTTTCCTTGAAAACTTAACGAACTACTCTAAACCTTTTATACACAATAATGCAATAAAGCCTCTAATTCTGGAGACAATTTCTATGATAATATGATCTATTTTACTTTTTACTTAAAAGGAATATTTTGTGAAGAGGCAGGCATGATTTTACTAATAGTCTGTTGGTTTCTTTGCTATTCATTTTAGGTTTCAGTGAGTGCCTCTAATTAGTAATTACACCTTTAAATATCAGGATTTAAAAATAATAGGTTTCTTCCAATCGTGATTTCTATGATATCAGCACTGAACTGGGCCATACATTGTAAACACTTGTCATAGACAGATTAATTTAATCTTCATAACAACACCATGAGGTTGATACTACTATTATTCCCATTTTATAGATAAGGAAATGGAAGCATAGAAATGTTGAAGTAACTTGCCTAAGGTCAAACATCTAGCATTTGCAGAGCCACTATACAAATCCAGGTCTGGCCACGACACCAAAATGTATGTCTGGACTTATAAGTCCCCAAAAAAACCCAAACCCGTTGCGGTCCAGTCAATTCCAACCCATAGTGACCCTACAGGACAGAGTAGAACTGCCCCGTGTGGTTTCCAAGGAGCACCTGGAGGATTTGAACTGCCAATCTTTTGGCTAGCAGCCGTAGCTCTTAATCATTGTGCCACCAAGGTTTCCTTAATTATAAAAGAACCATTCAAATGATGACAGGTTTATAAAATAACATCAACTATGAAAATAATTGGTGCTTTGTTTTTGTTTTCTTGTTTGTTTCTATTTTTCTGTCTTGCAGTATAGAGTGTAGAGAAGGAATCTACTCATTTCATATGTAAAAACACTGCAGTGGAATTTTCCCAGTTGTATTGATTTGACATCGCATTAGGCCATGTCATGCACCTTTTTTTTTTTTTTAACATGATGATGATGATGATAATGAGGTGATGAAGACAACTGAACTGTATTGAATACATATTCCAGGTTCTGGGCTGTGTGCTTTATATTCATTTGATGATTTAATACTGAAATATCCTCAGGAGCTTTTGTTTTTCTTAGCCCAAATGGTGTTGATTTATTGCATTAGGCCAATACCATTTACTTTTATTTTACATCATAATCACAGTAATAACAAAAACATTTATCTGGCACTTATGGCTTGTCTAGACCTGAGCCAAAGTTTTACATCCATTAGCTCAGTGAATACATAAGAATATCAAGGCACAGATAGGTTAAGTAAACCCCCTAAAATAACTCAGCTGGAAAATGGTGTAACCAGGATTTGCATATAGCTTTGCAACCTTCACTCTGAAATGCAAAGCTCAGCTGCCACTTCAAGTATGCTCACAGCAGTGCAAAGAAAAGCATTTTGTGGTCTTTTTGCCATGGTCTTATAACCCAATCTCTTGGGTGAGACTGTGAAAATAAGGTAATTCTGGCCCACCAACAGGATTGGTCAGTGTTGTCAACCCACTATGCTTAAAAGAGAGCCAATTCCAGAGTGGAGTCAGGATCTTACCACCACCAAGAAAGAAAAGCCAGGAGTGGAGTATGTCCTTTGGACCTGGGAGGACTGGGCTGAGACCCTCCTAGACCCAGGAGACAGAGAGAGAAGAGCTTTAACACCAAAGTCAGCAAGACAGCGAGAAGCAGAGGCAGGGAAACAGCAGCACCAAAGGCAGCAGAACCAGGAGAATGGCAGGAGGCAGCCTGGTGGGCTTCTTAGCCCCTGAAGCAAGAAAACTGAGCGTCTTCAGACAGGAGGCTTGCTGGCAGAGTAAGGTGACCCTGGGCACTTAGTGGAGCTAGGTTTGCTGACCAACGGAACTAGAGCTGAACACCTCCAGGCAAGGCTTTGTTGTCGAGTAGGGTGCCTTGGGGCACTTATTGGCAGAGCTGAAAGAGTTTTGTAACATTTGCTGGAGCAAGGCAAAGGCCGAGGGGCCAGAGAGAGACAGCTGAGAAAAGTCTGTCCTGACGGAAGAACTGTACCTTGAGCATTCCTGAACCTGAATTGTAACCTGTTACTTTCCTAATAAATCCCATAATGGTGACTACTGTCTGTGTGGCATTGCAATGAATTATTGAACTCAACAGAGAAGTAGAGAGTGCCATGGGAGGGACGGTTGGTATCAGGATTGGCAAGGACAGCAGAGAGAGGAGGCATGTCTGACCTCCACCTCATAGGAATCAGCCTTGGGCTGTTGATCTTGATTCTCCTTCCTCCTTGTGAAGTTAGAGGAGGTCTAATCCTGCCATGTCATTTTTATGCTTGGGTTTTTTACTTTATTAGTAAGTAAAAATATAAAATAAAATAAGATTTTAAAAAGCTTGGATCTTTTGATCATATTAGCTCAGTCATACTTCCTGAAGTCAGTGCTGTCTCTGCTACAGAAAAGCTGTTACCTGGGAAAGCTATTTGATTGTTCTGATTTTCAGTTTACTCTTTGAAAAAGGAGACATGCTTTCCTCACAGGGATATTCTCTGATTAAAACATAATAAACATATAAATGTTTTGTAAGATGCATGATAGAATAAAAATTCAAGTTAATATTATATCCTTCATTATCTTCACCTCTAAATATAAGAACATAAACAAAAATATAGGCCAATAGAAACTAAAAATTGACGTTTACCCCAAAATTTCTATTGGAAAAGAAATACTTAGGGTTTTTTTTGCCCCATAATCTGATTTTTTTTTTTTAACTTATTTGTGTTTTTGGTGAAGATTTACAAAGCAGTTTAGGTTCCCATTCAACAATTTCTACACAAATTCTTCAGTGACATTGGTTACCTTCTTCATAATGCGTGAGCATTCTCATCATTTCTGTTCTGGTTGTTACACTTCCATTTATCTAGTTTCCCTGCCCCCTTAAACTCTCATCTTCAAAGTAACTGTTGAGCATTTGGTCTCATACAGGTGATTTTTATAGGAGCACAGTACTCACAGGTGATAGTCATCATTTTGTGAGCCAATCGGTTATTTAGCTACAAGGTGACCTCAGGAGTTAGCTTCGGTTCAAGGTTAAAGAGTAGAAATACTTAGTTTTTTGCTTTAAAAAGTAATTAAGCACACTTCCAGTGCAGCTTATGTGCAGGCACCATCTGTCAGCGGTGAACTGAATGTTGCTATGAGACCTGGTGGTGCGGTGATGAAGAGCTGTAGCATGCTACGGCTACTAACAATAGGTCAGCAGTTCAGATCCACCAGCCACGCTTTAGAAATTCTATGGAGCAGTTCTACTTGGTCCTATAGGGTCACTATGAGTTGGAATCAACTGGATGGAAATGGGTTTGGCTGGTTTTGCTATGATGCTGAATAAATTTCAGCAGAGCTTCCAGACTAAGAAGGACTAGAAAAGAAGGCCTGGTGATCTAGTTCTAAAAATCAACCAGTGGAAACCCTATGGATCAAAGTGGTCTGATCCACAATAGATCATGGAGATGGCGCAGGACCAGGCAGCATTTTGTTTGGTTGTACTTGGGGTTGCCACGAGTTGGTGGCTGATTTGATATTTAAGTTAAATGAAACGAACTCATCTTCTTGAAACCTTAAAAGTGTTTTCCATTTTCATTTCAGGATTAAAAAAAAAGAAAAAAACTCAACATTAATTAAATAAGTTTATTGGGGTATAAGCAAAGCGTTTAATTTAGGTTGTATTTGATTTACCCAGGCATTTAGTCTTATGTAGACAAGCTTTTTACTAAACACGGGTAAAGCTTCCTAAAGATCTCAACAAAAAATTAATTTTCAGAAATACATTCCTTTTAAATATAGATGCACAAATTGCCCATGATCAACATATGATTTTTCATTTATCAGTTTGAAAAAGAAGAAAAATATTTGGTAATAGCCACTAATGGAAATATATGCAAAAATAGATACTGCACATATTGTAGAAAAGATCTAATTTTATATTTTTGTGAAAATTTTATTTCGACAGTTTCAAACTGGCAGAATAATTGCAAGAATATTGCAAAGAACTACCTGTACCTTTGAACCAATATCCCCAGTTTTCCCAGTAATACCCTTTTGGGGAAAACATCCAGTCTAGTACACCATTGCACCCAGATGTTACAAGTGTCTGATATTCAATTGGAAACAGTGCCTCAATTTCTCCTTGAGTTCACCAATCTTGGCATATTGGAAGACTATAGTCATTTTATAAACTGTCCCTATATTAGTTTCTTGTTCTTGCTGTAATAAAGTATCACAAACTTAGTGGCTTAAAACAGTACAAATTTCGTATCTTATAGCTCTGGATATTAGAAGTCCTAAATGGGCCTCACTGGGCTACAATCAAGTTGTTGGCAGGGCTTTTTTACCTTCTGGAAGATGTAAGGGAAAGTACATTGCCTTGCCTTATTGATGAAGCCCTGGTGGTGCAGTGGTTTAGAGCTCAAGCTGCTAACTAAAGGTCGGTAGTTGGAATCCAGCAGGAGCTCCTTGGAAGCCTTGTGGTGCAGTTCTACTCTGTCCTGTAAGGTTACTATGAGTTGGAATCAACTTGGTGACAGTGGGTTTGGTTTGTTTTTTGCCTTTTTGAGCTTCTAAAGACTGCCTACATTCCTTGGCTTGTTACCCCGTTTCTCCATTTGTGAAGCCAGCAACATTGGGCTAAGTCCTTCTTGCTACCATCTCTCTGCTTCCTTTTCCCATTTCTAAGGACCCTTGTGATTATATTAGGCCCACCCAGATATGCCATCTCAAGGTCCTCTGATTAGTAATCTCAATTTACATCTAAACCTTAATTCACATTTGCCATGTAGCCTAAAAAATTTAGAGGTTATGGGGATTAGGATGTAGACATTTTTGGGAGGCCATTACTCTGACTACCAGTGTTTACTTGCATAGGTTCAGCAGGGGTATTACAATGTCCTTTCTTTCCATTGCATCCTATTGGCTAGTATACAATAGTTATTTGTCCCTTTACTGGTTGTGTTAACTTTAATCATTTGGTGATGATAGGTCAACTAGGTTTTTCCACTATATAGTTACTTTATACTCCTTTATATATAGGGTCGCTATGAGTTGGAATCGACTCGACGGCACTGGGTTTGGTTTGGCTTGGTTTTTTATTAGTAACTACCTTGGGGATGAACTACTTGAGCCTATGCCATTTGTATTCCACTTTCAGACACTACTTTTAGCGTCCATTGATGTTTCTGGCCTGAATGAACTATCACACGGATGATCGTCAAACCGAGATTTTCCAACACCATCATTTCCTTCATACTCATTAGTTGGCTTTCTAATCTAAATAGAGCTTTCTCTTCTTCCTTTTTGTTTGTATCAGTGTGTACTTGCAGTATCCTATTTATTCAGTGGGTTATACTCCACTATTATCATTATTTGGATACTCAAATTTGTCAGTTTGGCCTCCTAAAGTCCTTTCAAATTGAGTTATATAGTTTTGTTTTGTTTTCCTTTTCTTCTACCCCATCTTTATTTATTTATTTATTTATTGCACCTTATTTTCTTACAAAACAAGACCTTCTGACTCATATTGTTTTTTCCCTGCTTCATCTCTGAAATCAACAATTTCTCTAAGGATTCCTGGTTCTTTTCAGTAAAGAGTAGATGTGAAAACTCTTGGTATGTGAAAAACAGTGGGGCCTAGGTGAATTCATTGCTACTGAGGTGCCAGTCATCCTAGGCTCTTTCAGTGGAAAAACTCAGAAAAAAAATGTATACATGTACATATGTATGTACCACACACACCCATATTTATTTCTGTATCTACATATATGTGTCGATTGTCAAGAATACACTGGAAAACTATAGAGTCCGTTCCATCTCACCCCACTTTTACATCTGTACTACCCTTCTCTGAGAGTGCAAAACTGTCAGCCTTCCATGGGGACCCTATTCCAACTCAGGTCTGCCTAATCCAAGGCTGCCAATATCATTTGACTTTGCCTAATGGATTTTTGACAATGGAAGAAAGGAAAGAAGAAAGGTGGGAGGGGAGGGAGGGAGGTAAGGAAAGAAGGAGGGTTAAAAAGCATGGAGGTAGGGAGGAGAGAAGGAAGGAAATAAGGAGACTGGAAGGAAAGAGGGTAGAAAGCAGTAGATATTATTTAAAGAAAAAGGAAGAAGAAAAACAAGAACAGTTGATCCTGTTTTTTTGAAAGTAATTAGCAATGTATATTGATTTTTATAACTTTTCACTTGGAAATAATTTTGAACCCTCTGAAAAGTTGCAAGAATAAGAATAGTACAAAGAGAATCTCTAAAACTTTTACTACATTTTTTTTTGTAAATGTTGCCATGTTTGCTTTTCTCTCTCTCCCTTACGTAGAAAACACATATGTATAAGCACATGCATCTATATAAGCATATATGTATACACATATGCATCTCTGTATACACGTACACACATTTCTGTTTTCTGAATCATTTGAAAATATGTTTCATCTATCATAGCATTTACCCCTACATATTTTAATGTATTTTTCCTTAAATTGAGTATATTGCCTTACATAACCCCAGTACATTTGCTGGCATCAGGAAATATAAGGTTGATTCTTTTTTTCTTTTTTGTCTATTCTACTATCTATATTTTGATTTTGTCATTATATTCAGTACTGCCCTTTGAAGCATTTTTTTCACTCAATACATAATCTTGTCTAGAATCAGTTTTACAATTATGTCTCTTTAGAAGAATACAGCCCCCCACTTTTTAGTAAATTTATCTATACAGTACTAAAATGTACATTTTTTTGACATTGTTAATTAATTTCTATGAAATTAATCTCCTGTGAAAATACTTGCATAAGTAAATGAAAATATATTAATAATTGTGTTACTTTCAACATTTTCAAAATAAAACATCAGAAGCAGACTATGTACCTATTAAGAAAGAACTGACTATGTAGATGATAACATATACACACGATGAACACTACACAGCTATTTAAAAGAGTAATGTTCTGGTGTGGAAAGATGAGGAACCCTAGTGGTGCAGTGGGTAAAGCGATTGTCTGCTAACCATAAGGTTGGCAGTTTGAAACCACCAGAGGCTCTTCGGGAGAAAGATGTGGCTGTCTGTTTCCATAAAGACTTACAGCCTTGGAAACCCTATGGGACAGTTCTACTCTGTCTTATAGAATGGGAAGATGGGCTTGATTTGTCATTATTGGGTGAAAAGAATTTGAATAAAAGGGCAATTATTACAGTCTCATTTATATGGTAGGGTACGGCTGCTATTATAAAACTACAACTGAATCACATTTGACATAATACGTTAATAACATTTTGTATCCAAAACACAAATTTAAAATATTACACAAATAACATTTTAAGAATGATCAAAATAAATAAAACCTGTCCTATTAAGAAAATGGAGAAATTTTGCTATTGAGCAGTTTTTTGACATAGATAACCATGAGAATTTTAGTGACATCTAAAACATTGTAATAACCACAAGTGTTTGGTTAAACATAGGACTTCCAATATCAGATTTTCTTTACAAACTCAGCAAAGCTGTATTTACTAGTATTTTTGGAATATGTGAGATTATTATTAATTTATTTAACTGCTAATTTTTGGCAATATGTCTAATAGTCAAGAAAATTGCATGCTGAAGTTAAATGTATATGTATCACATAATTATCAAAATTATATGTAGCAGCTACCATTTTGAACCAGCTTGTAGACAGAAATTCAGCAGAGAAAGGCCCATGTAGAAATGCCCCCTCTATAATCAACAAGCATGTCAATTTCCACCAAAAAATCACGCAGTTGGCAGCAGAATATTGGAGCTAATTGGTATATGTTTTTCTTTTAGAAGTGAAAATTCTAACCTTTTACTTGACAGATGTTTGGGTAAAATGCCATGTAACATTTTGAGAGCTTATCTGTGCTCTTTACAGTTGTGTTTATGCTGCCACACATTCAGGAGTGAACAAATGAAAAAAGTTAACAAAAGTAAAAATATGGCCTAATGAGCTGTTTACAAAAACATATATAAATCAAAAGAAAGTTAATCTCGAACATGTAAAATGTTTAATAGCTTAATCAAATAGAATGTCATCCTGGGAGCACATTTCTAAACAGTTAGAACATTTGAGAACAAGCAACTTGTAGAGTTTTCAAGTGATGAGTAATTATAAATAAACACAATTGCTGTATCTTCTTACGAAAACTAATTTGTAATTCTTAAATGTTTACTATACCCATTTTTTTCATAATTTAGTTACAGTCAACTAATGGTATAATAATACTGAAAACTGTTTTTTAGAGTTAGTAAAATCTTTCCCAAATATCATCTGGTCTTCATAAATTGAGAAAGCAGGGATATCAGATATTTCATTAGTATTTTTGAGATGAGAAAATTAACTCTCTAAGAAGTTAACTGACCTGTCTAATGGGCCAGATGAAAAACAAGGTCTTCCAATAACAATTGCAATGTACATAAAACATACTATCCTGAACACTCCAGTCCTACCCCACCACAAGACTATCAGCAATCTTTAGGCACAATTAATACTGTCAATAGGAGCTCTGGCGGCATAAAGGTTAAGTGCTCAGCCGCTAACTGAAAGGTTGGTGGTTAGAACCCACCCAGTGGCTCCACGGGAGAAAGACCCATGGATCTACTCCTGTAAAGATTAAAAAAAGATTACAGGCTAATAAATCCTATAGAGCATTTCTACTCTATACATGGGGTCAGTATGAGCAGAAAATTGACTTGACGGTACCCAGCAACAACGATACTGTCAATTATCCCATGCATTTATTATATACTATGATTTCATCTATGAATCTCGGTTGAGTGTGTTGCTTCTATTGAAAATGCTACACTAAGTCCAGTAAACGGTTAGCTTTGCTTAGTTCTCGAGTAGCAGATAGCGTATACCCATCAAGGTGAATGATAAGTGCTTTCGTTGGACAGAAATGGAGACAACGGTGTTTCATGAATTAGCCCACATTTTTATAAACAAAAATATTTTACTAATATGCATCTAATGTAACATATTTCATCGAGCAAATCTATTTCAAAAGACCTCTTCAAAATTTTAAAAAGAAAAATGTCGCTTTGATGACTAAGGTCTGCCTTACCCAAGTCATGATCTTTTCAATCACCTTGCATGCTTGCAAAAACTGGACTACAAAAAAGGAACACAGGAGAATTTATGTATTCTAATTGTAGTGTTGGTGAAGAATACTGAATATACTGTGGACTGCTGAAACAACACATCAGTATTAGAAGAAATACAACTAGAATGCTCCTTAGAATCTAGGCTGGTGAGACTTTATCTTGCTTAGTTTGGACACCTTGTCAGGAAATATGAATCACTAGAAAAGGACATCATATTTGGTAGACTATCACTGAAAGTGAAGGGAATCCCCAGTGAGATGAACTGACACAGGAACCACAATAATAGACTCAAATATACCAATGATCATGAAGATGGTGCAGGACCAGGCAACATTTTGCTGATGGATGGCAACTAACAACAACAACAATCTAATGATTTAATAAAGAAATCAACCAGATATTGGAGCTTACATATACAATATTGAAACAACAATTTGTATGTCTTATCTGAAGAGTTAAGTCACATAAGTAAAAGCTGGAATTACTAGTAAATGTGTTCTTGTAGAGATGTTAAGTTAAAATACACCAAATTGATGGTATGGATTCTTATTTTATTTACCTATAAAATAAAATAAATTAATTCCTCTCTTTAGCATTAAGTGATTTTCCATCCATGCACCAAAATAAAAAAGAATGTTAATCATGGGCCTAATGGATTTACACCAAGGATGCTGATATTCTACTTGGGGGTAAACTATTTATTACTAATGCGGCAATGAAGAAACAGGAGAAATCAGTTATTTGTTGTAGAACTCTAAGATTTTGGAAAGCTGGGTGATCACTATGGAAAAGTAGAGTACTCTTCTGGTGAGGGGAATAACAAAGGCAAACATGGACATTAATATTTACATGAAAGAGAGTGAAGTAATTGAAATTAAATTCATTGGTGAAGGGAAATTGTATGATTAAGTTATTTATATATTTTCTTTGACATAAATTAATATGTGCTCAAATTATATAATTTATAAAATAGAAGATATTATAAAGTTATCCAGCACTTTACCAACCAGTTATGAATGCTTAATATTTTGATGTTTATCTCCCCACTTATTTTCTATGTACAAGTGTTTAAATATATGTTTTAAGACAGTTTATCTAATGTTATATACTGCTTTTATAAAATGATGCTTAACCTCAGTTTGTGAATTTGTCCATGTTATTAGTTATTCTTATAACATATTATTTTAACATTTGAATAGAATGTCATCATATAGCTGTTCTATAATATATTTATCCAGTTTCTTTGTGGTGAGCAGATGGGCCCCCAAAAAGGTCCACATGCTAATCTCTGGAATCTGTGAATTTGTTACATTACAAGAAAAAAGGACTTTGCAGATATAATTAAGGCTACAGGCTTCAATGTAGCGAGATAGTCCTGGATTGTCTGAGTGGCCCCAGCCTAATAACATAAACCCTTAAAAGCAGAGAACTTTCTCCAGATGGAAGTAAAAGAGAAAGAAAAGTCAAAGAGATTCAAAGCTTGTGTAGGACTTGAGCTGCCATTGCTGGTTTGAAAATGGTGGAGGCAATGTGATGAAGAATGCAGCCTTAAGGGGTTGGTCTGACAACCAGCAAGAAAATAGAAACCTCACTCCTAGAGTCACAAAGAACTGAATTTCACCAATGACCATGGTTCTTGGAAGCAGAACTTTCTTTGTCTTGTTCTTTATTATACTCCAGGACCTAAAACTGTACATCACATTTGTTAAGTCAGTGAATGAATAATATTTCTTCTTTTGTAGGTTGTTCTATAATATCATTTGTCCAGTTTTTTTTTTTTTCCCCTTTAGGGATGATCTCATTTTTCTTGTTGATCTGTAAGAGCTATAAGTTCATTATTACCTTTGTAGTATTGATAGGATAAGAAATTTAGAGTAGAGCTCTACACTTCAGGAGAGAATGGCATCGAATTGAGTGAATTGAAATAAAAGCAATTAATTCAGCAAGGTCAAGAAGAAAAGTGTATTGTCCAGAAAATCTTATGAGAAATGAAATAAACAGATGAAAATCGTGCATTACTCTTGTGCAGGAGTGGAGAGAACTAAGAAAGTAGAAGTACTTTGAGTAGAGTAAGGCTTTATTAAAGACCAAAATCCATCTGCATTACCCGTGGCTCCCCTAGCACTGGGGACACCCAACTTATGAAAATAACATTTTAAGGCACAAATGTAAATGAAGTAGTTAGTAATTAGAAGCAAGATAAAGCCTAGATAATTTCATCTTGAGGGAGGTCCACGGAGGGGATAGAATAAGTTTGTACAATAAAAGAAGTCATAACGGGAAGAATCTGTGTTATTTATAAAAAGGCTTAAATTGAGATCAAATGCTAAAGAGCTTCTGGGCTTCTATAGAACTGTCATCTCTTCCAATGGTTTAGCCACAATGAGGTGCCTACAAGTCAAGCCTCTGCAGGGAAGCTGATACTGGGGATTTAAGATTTCAGATACTTCCTTCAATCTGGTCTCATGTCAACTGTATCTATAAATCACTCTTAATTATTCAAATATACCATCATTACTCTTTCCATCAATGATGTAAAAATTTCCGTTTCTTTTATTACATTTAGAAGGCAAAAGAAGAGTGGGTAGCAACTACTCAGTGCACCAACTCAATTTGAAACGAGGGCAAGATTTGAGACTGCTTAATTTTAAGTAGTTAAAAATAACTTTCCTTTGATGTATGCACACTTTGAAATCAAGTACTTATGTTTCCTTTCTTAAATGTTTCCATTTTTAACCCTAAGTCACTTGGGGTGATGCCCTATGCTTCACAAAGTTGTCCACATTCTTCTAATCTGAAGTCCATGGATCAAGAGGGGTCCCATAGGTTGGTTTCTTCTTGAACATCGCCTGGAAAAGTATGCTGAATTTTTAAATGTATGTCTTTATGTGCAAATATATCGGAAAGAGGCTCAATAGCACTCAGCAGGTTCTTGAAAGAATCCATGGCACAAGAGCCTAATTACTACTTTTAGAATGTTGTTAATTTATGTATGTTGAAATAAGGGAGCCATATAACAAATGTTTAAATCCTCACTATTTTTATGCCCTTTTCTGACTGCTCTTCCCTGTTCCTATCAGCAGTGCCCTTTACCTCTAACTAGACAGAATTACATGTCAATCTTTCACTATGGAGAGTGAGAAAGGCCTCGATTTCTTAAAGTACTTGTTACTGCTGAACTTGAATAGTGAACTGAAAAGGCTCGATCCTGGGCAAACTTTTCTTCCCCACTGGTTGTAACCTTCACTTGTATCACAGTAGTTGTAATCTATAAAGTTTCCCATCACAAATGAAGCTTCTGGTCATAGGTATAGGAAGCCTTTTCCTTTAAGAAATAGATGTTTCAGTTATTAACCCGTATCTCATATAGTGAAATGCGTTTACACAAATTCATCTCACTTCTCTTACAATCTTAATATTAGCAGAGAAAAGCTGGTTTTTGGTAACAGTTCAAAATATGATCACTTTAATATTTGCACAAAATGCCTGTGCTAATCATATATTTTAGATTTGTGTAAACTGAATTTATAGATCACTGCCCAATGAATCAGAAAGGTGTTCTCTAGCATTTAACGGGTTCTTGAAAGGATCCTTTTCACAAAAGAGTTTAATTACCACTGTTCTTTTTGGGGGCCGGGTTAAGGGCTCGGTTGCTAAGCAAAAGATCAGTAGTTTGAACCCACCAGCCACTGCGTAGAAGAAAGATGCTGGCAGTCTGCTTCCGTAAAGATTACATCCATGGAACCCCTATGGGGCAGTTCTACTCTGTCCTACAGGGTTGCTGTGAGTTGGAATGGACTCAACAGCAATGGATTCTTTATTGATATACTTTCAGAATATGGCTAATTTATATTTATAAAATGGCTGATCATTGTAATAAGTTTTAAATCCTTCCTCCTTTTTGTGACTTCCCTACTTTGATCACATCATTCAGAAAGGGAGGAAATAGATCATCCCAAATCATCTAATTATCACGGCAAATATGTTTCTGAGTTTAATCTGTGTTTTTCTGATAAGAGGTGGCCAATATTCAAATAAGCACTCAAGAATCCAAATTATTTTTGTTAAATAAAGTATATATAGTGATCACATATCAAAAAAACATATACAATAACCACTTTTGATAAGAAATAGATACCTCACTCATTTATTACCTAAGTTGGACATAAGTCCTTCAGTGTTTAATTAAAATATTGTAAGTCATTATATTTTTATTTTAGTGTTGGCAATTTGTAGATGACCATGGCTTTTTCTGTATGTTTTCCCTTCCTCTTTTCCAGAAACAGGTGATACTGACTCAGAAAGCCGTGCTCCCTCGTTATGAATCTGAATTTAGAAAAACTTAGATTTCAGTAGCTCTAAAAATCAATCAATCCACAAGGATTTTTAAAGATGTTTATTTCTAGGGGCTGCTTTTATTTAACTTTTAATGTGCTTTCAAAAACATCACTCCGGTAAGACCAGAAATTATTTTTGAGGTTTGTACTTGTTTGTGTATGTTTGGGGTGTGTGTGCATGGGGGGGCCTAAACAAAGGTGCTTTGCGTAAAACAAAACAGTGCTATTTTGAGGGTGAGAGACAATAGCTGTTTAATAGCTCTTGGCTTTCAATTGAGCTGCTCAGAATTTTTAAAAGATAAGAGAAAATAATATGCTTAACTCACTGAAAAGAGGAATTTACATAAGCAGAACATAATTATCCAAGTAAGACCTTGTCACTGAGACTTGGGAGGGTTAATGATTACGATGATAATTAAAATGCAGAGGATTTGTAAAGCACTTATTTGCTTTCTGAAGAGCTCAGTGTAGTGCCTGTATATTCTTATTGATCTCTGTAAGACAGATACATAATGGGCTGTTTAATACCTCAGAATAATGGAAAGAAATGTGTGACCTGTTATAACCATAAGTGATTATAAGTTTTTGGTATTTGCTTCACCTGAAAGGCAGGACCTCCAGTGACACAGCTTTTTGAAACATCTTTTCAGGTCATCATTGCAAAACTGACTCTGAGGAAAGAGTGCCACCTACTGAATCACATTTCCCGGGTTCCCTCCAAGGGCTGGTCTTCCAGGTTTCGAATTGTCTTAACATGCTTAACTCTAAGAAATAATGGTATTGCTGTACCATGCATGAATAATTGTATTTTTTTTTCCATCCAGCCCCAGCCACTTTATTTTAACAATACAGTAATCGTATCTATAAATGAACTATTTTATTCATAAACATTTGGTTTGAAAATTAATATAGAGATTGAAAATAATAATAATCTTATAAAGAGAAGTTTCGAAGTAAATGCCTAAAAAAAGCATCTCTTTATTGTGGAAATGACCAGAAGGGGGAGCTAGCATGTAACTTCTTAGGAGGTAGGAAAGTTGGGGTTGCACAATTAATTGAACCCCTTTATTGCTGGCTAAGTCAGGAGAGGATTTATTCAAATAGGTCATTTGAAATTTATCAAGATCGAGATAATTTGTCTCAGAATTACAATTTTCACTGAAAAACAAAGCAATACAACACCCCATTTAAGTAACCAATATATCACATTATAACAGCTATCTGATTTGATCAGATAATTCCTGTTTTTATATGGTCTCTCTCATATATGGCTGCTCTCTCAAGTCTATCTTTACACTAAAAAAGCCAAACACAATTTCCTTAAACCCCTCTAAATAACCTCCAGTTTTAAAACTTAAAAAAATCCTAAATTAGATTTGAAATTTAAGTCTCAGTACTTCAGAATATGTGTCCTGATGTGTCACTGTTCCAGAGTTAATTGTCATTGACTAACTCATCAGTATTTCCTTGTGACTTACAGACTTCATAATGTATGTAAAATACATAGAAATCAGTTGTGGATTTGGGTCAATTATTGTGTGAATTATAAATTAATTCCTTACAGATATGACTTGTATATTTATATACATGTAATTGTAGGGTTAATTAGTCTTATTTCCTTTTGACTGTTCTTTGGGAACACACTTCCTATACTAGGGAAGGTTGTACATACATAAGTATATATGTATATGTCATAAACATATAGGTATTATATTAAAAAAATAAAGATACGATTTCCTGATCTAATCTGTATATTTTTTCTAATAGTAAGATTTAATGATTTTTAGTATAAATTATGAAAATCTTGATATTAAATCTAAAATACTGTTTCTTTATAGAGATGTTTTATACTTTTTCTTACTTTGTTATGTAAGAATTAAATTGACCCCCCCAAAAATTAAAATTCTAAAGCATTCCTCCTGAAATTTAAAGATTACATTTAATTCCATTTCTTTATTTTAATTATTATTTATCACTCAAGAGAAAGACATTTTAGTGACTGTCTTGTTGCTCGTATTAATTTCTCATCTGTTAAAAGGTAAACCTTTTTAAAAAGTCAGCAAACAGCCAGTGGCTGCGTATGAGAGCTGATCACAAATATCTCTAAAAGAACAGGAAAACTAAGAGAACAAGACTAGAGGAAATGAAATGCTATCATTCATTTGAAAACTTAAATGTGATATAATGGAAACCTGATAATTATGATAGCTAAAATAATTTAGCTATTAAATTTATTTTTGAAAGTAGTCTGTGAATAAATAGAAATACATGAATGCAGATAGTTAAATAATGGTAAAAATGATGGAGAAGGCAAAAGTAGAGAAAAAATATTTTCATAATCACTGACAGTGTTGAAAACATCAGCATCAAAAAAAAAAATTCTGGAAACTGTATTTTACTGAACTCAAGAACACAGCAACCAGGACAAGTTCTTGAAGAATGTTTTAACTGCTGCTCTTATGACTACGTACATAAATATTCAGAACTAAAGCAATCTGTAAATACATATTTTAAAGAGTTTCTCTGAGGCAAAATTAAATGACTTAAATAACATAAAATATTCCATAAGAAAGCACCTTTGACATTATTCCTTAGTAAAAATGCTATTATTAATTCAATTATTGAAAAATGTAGAAGTATTAATCAGTCTTTCTTGATCTATAAAATATAGACCTTAACACTTTTCTGGCTGAAGCCATTCAACATAACAAACAGTTTACCTGTAAAACTCATCTAAACAAATATAATATCTTAAAAATTAAAAATATTACATTCATATAAATCTGTCTAAATATCATTTGCCAATGAATATGTATGCATATATATTTTGATTAATTCACAGAATAATCTTCTAGATATTCGATATATGCATGTAAAAAGGAATATAATTTCAGTTTAAACTTGAGACTATCATTGGTAATTATCAGCAACGATTATCATTCAGCCTATTGCAGATTCGATAGATCCTTAGTTATGTGCAACACTACAGCCTTCTGGATTCCTCAACCTGATGTCCTGTGTCCATTGTCTTCTATGGTATAAAAACCAATAGGATTTTTTAATTGTTTAGTCACATTTATGCTGTGCATTTTTTTTTCATTGAGTTCCATATTTTTAGCCTAGGTAAAAAAGACATCTTTCAATTAACTATATATCATAAATGGAAGAAAAAACATTAATCTTATAATGTAATTAAACATTAAGAGTGATTGTACTTTTAAAATTTTACCTGGTTAAAGGGAAGCCAAACAATTGGAGCTATCAGTTGATTCTGTTACCTTAAAAAAAAAAATAAAATAGGAATGACACATGTAAATAAGAAAGTAATTATTTTAGGTACGTGTCAGTCTTTGACAACAGAGCTCAATATTACAAATAAATAAAAGGTAAATATGATATAAATACAGTTCTCTTTTGCTCTCTGTCTTGACACCCTGGGGTATTTACCACACGCACAGTAATTCCTTTTGCATACACTAGGGGGAGATATAACATAGTTCCTTGTAGGGGTGGAGGGCATGTATATGTCTGAGTATGACTTCACAAAAATGTCACTTCTTAGACACTCTGTGCTTCTCATACTCCCTACTTTGCATAACAGCACATCTAGTTAAAATAATAACCCATACTTCCCTCTCCTTGCAATTCCTTTTATTCCCTTGTTTGTGCCTTTTTAAATATCTTTGCCATTTATATTTTAAAATCTTATTCAAAATATTAAATAACATAATTGCAGGTAAGAAAAAAATGACACACTGAAACAGTTCAGATTCATTTCCATTGTGCTTCCTTTCCTTATTGGGACAGTAAATTGTCCACCTGAGAGAAATGATGGACTGTCCTGCTTTTTCCATCTCTATACAAAGTGCATCACATGGGCCTTGTGATTGGCTGTTTTAAGAGTGTTAGTGTTATGCTTTCTAAAAAGTTGCATAGTAAACTTATTAAGTCAACCATGGTTCAATCACATTTTTACATATTGATCAATTCTTCATGATGCAAAGATAGGCTAAAATGAAATACAATAATAATTTCCAGTTGCTGTAAATAGACAAATAAAATAAAACAAGTACAGGAAACGGTGGGGGAATATATCCTTTATATATACACTTCATGCAGATCAGGATATTTTATGACTTTCCTTGAAATAGTATGTAATGCAGAAAAGCCACGGATTTGTCATTTTTTAAAAGTAATGATTTATAAATGAATGTATACTCACTACTCTTTATTTAGATTAGTTGCTGCTTTTTAAAGATTCAAAACCTTGGCTACCAAGGGGCACTAACCCCATAGAATGGAAAGCTGAGATTTCACAAGGCATCATGGCTAGGCTCCACTCAGTAAAACAACCCTGGTTTCTACAAAGCTCAAGCTCTCTGCTTAGCAATGGGATCAGTATATGCATGACAAACTACCTATTTAGAAAATTCAAAGATGTTTTAGGATTTGAAGGTCTGGCTGTAAAACACTCCTCTTTGAATTTTTGGACTGTTAAAGAGAAACTTTTAAAGGAGTGGCAAATTTTGGATTGGATCCAGGTCAGGCTGCAAATTCAGACTATAGGTTATCTCATTGAATCCTCTGGGAAAGAAACAGCTCCTTTCCTTGAATCTTTAAGCAATTAACCCAACGACAATCTTCAGAACTTTCTTGTAATTGGTCTGGATTTGATTTTCTTTGAATCTTGAATGATTCATGTTACAGACTTATAAGTTAGTCATTCACAATTTATAAATGGCAGCTTAACTTCAGTATTTATGAATTGTGATCAATACTCTAGCAATCAAAACACTCACCTTTTCTATTTCAATACTTCAATTTTCTTTTTTGTTCTTAACTCTTTCCCAGCATGGCTGGATCAGGAGCAAACCAGTCCAGTGTTGTAGATGTTTGTGAGACTTTTTTGAGAAGAAGGAATCCCTGAGATTAGAATCTGAAGTTGAAGAAATAAATGCATCAGGAGTCTGTGTGTGTGGGTGGGTGGGTGTGAGTGATAGAGAGAAAGAGACGGTGTTTCAAAACACGAATGCATTACCACCATGGATAAGCCAGAATTACCACTGATCTCCTTTAGGTTTTATGGTTCCTCTTCTGCGCAAAGGAGCTTTAGCCAAATGTGGTTATCAATGGTTGTTTGGTCTTGAGATAAAATTCAAATGCCGTGTGAAATTTTAGTAACAACTAAAGAGGCAGAACAAACCACCCAAACTGTATTTTTGATGGATGTACGCTGAGATGGGGTTTCTGAAAAGAGCAGACCCCTGAGCATTATTTAGCCAGGTTTGAGTTTTGACAAGCTACAAAGCTTGTACTGACCGTGAGCGTTTCTTCTTAAAAGAGAGGAGCTTTTCCTCTAGGAAGACACGGCCTCTCTTTCACCGAGCTTTAGCTTTTCTTCTGAAACACTTTCATAATCAAGTGACTTTCCTTGTACGGATGCCTGGGGACAGCTGACTTCTCTCCAAGGATGAAGAAAGTTACATATTGATTGCTGTGGTTCACGGCGTGTTTGCACCATCGCGGACAGAAGCAGGGGCGCGCGCGTTTTCACATCCATGCATTCACTCATTCACCAAAATACACATCACACCCTGCGAAACACACATACACACATTTGCACCTCTTTCAGACGGGTCCACGAGAAGCCAGGCGGTCTGCACCTTTCTTGGCATGGGTATGTGTACGGTAACGCCGTCTGGGTGGTTCCTATTAGGCCTGCGTGTGTGTGTGCGTGTGTGTGTGTGCGTGTGTGTGTGTGTGTGTGTGTGTACAGAAACCCATCAGAAAGACCACAGCTATCTTATTCTGTAAGCACCCTGCGATTCCCGTTCCTGTGTATAAAAAATTAAATCGCTGTCAAACTTTTTTTTTTTTTTTTAATTCTCTCCTTTCCGAGGGAAGACGGTGGAGTAGGCACTCCTGTTAGTTAAAGGCTCGGGAGACCCTGCGGCGAGGCCGTGGGCAGAGCCGCCACCGCTGAGCGCTCGGCTAGGTAACCAGCGCTCGTCTCCCAACGAACTGATCTAATCAATGACTCCGAGGCGCTGGGGCTCCTGGCCCCACCCCCGCCAGCCTCTTCTCCGCCTCCCATTGGGCACAGGCCGAGGAGGCAGGGCCTGGCTCTTCGCTGGGATTGGCTGGCAGGGAATCAGTATCAATGTTTAAGCGGCGGCGTGAGGTGAATAGAGTCAGTCAGCTAGAGGCGCTGGGGAGAGAGCAGGGACAGCAAGCCTGGAGGATGCGGTAGCGGCGGAGCGCGGCTGGGGAGACGCTGCTCCAACTGTTGAATTTTCATCTTTCATTTCCTCCGCTGTTTTGCTTGAGGAGACGGATTTATTTGCTTTGAAATCAGCACGTCTTTCGCGGACTGTGGGCTGATCCTGACAGACACCAGACTGAGAGAGACCACCCGTGACAAAAAGGAGGAAAAAAAAAAAAAGCTTGTCCACAGCAGACTGCACAATTAACTATGCACATCGGGGCTGGACTTTGTGAATAGAGAACACTGAGAGAAAAATCTTGAACTGTAATGCGGGACTAAGCTGTGAACAGTCACCGGAAACCTACTCATTTTTCCAATACTCTGAAAGATTTTGGGGTGCCTCACGCCTAACGAAGAGGAAATTAAAAAATATATATATACATAGACCTAGCAAAAGCAGACGCCTTGTTTTCCAGAACCCCCGGCATCCGGCAGAAAGAGGTAGAGTAAAAGTGCTGCTGGATTCAGCTTCACCTCCCTCCTTCCCTCCCTCCCTTTCTCTCGCTTTTTCTTTTTTCTCCAAAACATGAATCTGTTTTTTCTTTCTCGAGAGTGAGTCAGAGAAAGCGTTAGGAAGAAGCTGCAACTAATGTCTGTGAAGGGAGGACCAGGAGTGGAGAGTGAATGCGATTCGTTCCTCAGCTTCTGACTCATCGGGTAGCTCGGAACACCTGCATTTCTGGATGTGTCATTCCCGTATGTCCAGGCGCCTGGAGAACCCAAAATAACGTGTAGACAGACCTGTGCCCTAGAGCCCCTTGGAAGGAGCTCCCCGAGGTGGGCGCCCCTGGCTGGACCGCCGCGGCCGCAGCTCCTAGCCCCGGCCTCCCCGAGCTGCCCAAGCGAGACTGTGCGAGAGCGAGACTGCAGAATGCATCACGCCAAAGCTTGATGTGTATTTCTTTCATCCAGCCCACTCGTCCTACTATTAAAAAAAAAAAAAAACTAAAGAAAAAAAACACTGCACTTTTTTCCGCTTCAAATATTCCCCACTCTTATTCCTGGCCAAGGTTTTCCTTTCTAGATGAAGAGGACTGGGAAGGCAGGGCCATTGGCAGGAGATGCTGAATAGAAGGAAAAGGGAGGCACTTGACAGCCCAGCCCTGTGAATGCAGAGACTGTTTCCCTTCTAGCGAGAGACAGGGAGAGTGTGTGTGCGAGGACTCGGAGGGTGGCTCCCCCTTCTTTTTGATTCCGCCTCCCCCTCCCCCTTCAGATCAGCACGTCCAACCATGAGTTGCCTGTTGATTTCTTTTCGCCTGAGAAGCAAAGCAAACTGGAATTAAACTGCAGAGAGAAGTCCTTGCTCGCGGGGGAGAGGATGGGATGGTAGTAGCGGCTACTGGTTTGGCGTAGGGAAATCACAGATCGTGTGCTCCACGAGCAGGGGCGGAGATCTACGTATATATTTCCCCCCTCCCGATAGACTCACCCCGCAAACGCTGATCAGACTGTGGCTTGCTGGATTTCAGGGGAGAGCCTTTTCCGAGGAAGAGAGGGAGGAGCCTGGTGGAGGGAGGAAACTACAAATCGGGACACTAGTTCTTTGCGCTGCATTTCCTCCCCTCCCTTTGGCTGCTCAGGAGGGAGAGAGACAAATACGCTTGGCTGGGAGATGCAGTCCGCCGCTGCCGCCGCTGCCTCGGCCAGAAATGCTAGATTAGGTCTCTAAATGCAGCAAAACACTGCGTGAAAACAGCCCAGCCCGCGCAGCGAGGAGACACTGCACAGGGCGCCGGGGAAGCTTCCAAATCTATCAGCGACTCTGTCTTCGCGGCTCCCGGTCCCCATCAATTTCATCCAGGGAGGCGAGTAACAACTAAGGATTTCACTTTCCGATTTGCCTGGAGACACACCTCCCCGCTCCCGCCCCCACCCGAAGTGAAGAGTATTCCGGAGGCTGCGGGCGGGACTGGATTTGCAGCGCCCTAGCGGGAGCGAGGAACACCTACGGATTCCTTAGCTCATTCTCATCCCTCCCAGACGCGATTTTCTTCTTATCGCCAGCCTCGTCGCTCAAGTTTGCGCCGCCCGAAGTCCGGCGACAGAGACAAAGCCCCGGGCTAGCCCCCCGCCGCAGGGAGCCGCCGGCTCGCTCCGCGTTCCTGCAGTTCCCCGCGCCCCTGCTTCTCGAACAGTGCGGATGCTGTAGATCAACAGGTTCGGGAACTTGAGCAGAATCAGGAGAGCCAGCCCGGTGCCGCAGCCGTAGCGCGGAGGGAAGCAAGGACCCACAAGCTCGCGGCTCGAGTCGCACGCGCGCGCTGCGCCCCGGCCGCAGGCTGGCGCGCACCCACCGGCTCGCCCCTCCAGTCCGGCTGCTTTTGCCCTCACCCCACCGGTCTGGAATGTACCTTTCCATCTGTTGCTGCTTCCTTCTCTGGGCCCCTGCCCTGACGCTCAAAAACCTCAACTACTCCGTGCCGGAGGAGCAAGGCGCCGGCACGGTGATAGGCAACATCGGCAAAGATGCTCGGCTCCAGCCAGGGCTTCCGCCCGCGGAGCGCGGCGGCGGCGGGCGCGGCAAGTCGGGCAGTTACCGGGTGCTGGAAAACTCGGCGCCGCACCTGCTGGACGTGGACGTAGACAGTGGGCTTCTCTACACCAAGCAGCGTATCGACCGCGAGTCCCTGTGCCGCCACAACGCCAAGTGCCAGCTGTCCCTCGAGGTGTTCGCCAACGACAAGGAGATTTGTATGATCAAGGTGGAAATCCAGGACATCAACGACAATGCGCCTTCTTTCCCCTCGGACCAGATAGAAATGGACATCTCGGAGAACGCGGCCCCAGGCACTCGCTTCCCGCTCACCAGTGCCCACGACCCCGACGCCGGCGAGAACGGACTCCGCACCTACTTGCTCACCCGCGATGACCACGGCCTTTTCGCGGTGGATGTCAAGTCCCGCGGCGATGGCACCAAGTTCCCGGAGTTGGTCATCCAGAAGGCGCTGGACCGCGAGCAGCAGAACCACCACACGCTCGTGCTGACGGCCCTGGATGGAGGTGAGCCCCCGCGCTCCGCCACCATGCAGATCAATGTGAAAGTGATCGACTCCAACGACAACAGTCCAGTCTTTGAGGCGCCTTCCTACATGGTGGAGCTGCCCGAGAACGCCCCTCTGGGCACCGTGGTCATCGATCTGAACGCCACCGACGCCGACGAGGGCCCCAACGGCGAAGTGCTCTACTCTTTCAGCAGCTATGTGCCCGACCGCGTGCGGGAGCTCTTCTCCATCGACCCCAAGACCGGCCTGATCCGTGTCAAGGGCAACCTGGACTATGAAGAAAACGGGATGCTGGAAATCGACGTGCAGGCCCGAGACCTGGGGCCCAACCCCATCCCGGCCCACTGCAAGGTCACTGTCAAGCTCATCGACCGCAACGACAACGCGCCATCCATCGGTTTCGTCTCCGTGCGACAGGGGGCGCTGAGCGAGGCCGCCCCTCCCGGCACAGTCATCGCCCTGGTGCGGGTCACCGACCGCGACTCAGGCAAGAACGGGCAGCTGCAGTGCCGTGTCCTGGGCGGAGGGGGCACGGGCGGCGGTGGTCTGGGCGGGCCCGGGGGATCTGTGCCCTTCAAGCTTGAGGAGAATTATGACAACTTCTACACGGTGGTGACTGACCGCCCGCTGGACCGCGAGACGCAGGACGAATACAATGTGACGATCGTGGCGCGGGATGGGGGTTCGCCCCCGCTCAACTCCACCAAGTCGTTCGCAGTCAAGATACTGGACGAGAATGACAACCCGCCTCGTTTCACTAAGAGTCTCTACGTCCTGCAGGTGCACGAGAACAACATCCCAGGAGAGTACTTGGGCTCCGTGCTCGCCCAGGACCCCGACCTGGGGCAAAACGGCACAGTGTCCTACTCCATACTGCCCTCGCACATCGGCGACGTGTCCATTTACACCTACGTGTCCGTGAACCCCACCAACGGGGCCATCTACGCCCTGCGCTCCTTCAACTATGAGCAGACCAAGGCTTTTGAGTTCAAGGTGCTGGCTAAGGACTCAGGGGCACCCGCGCACTTGGAGAGCAACGCCACTGTAAGAGTGACAGTGCTGGATGTGAACGACAACGCGCCGGTCATCGTGCTGCCCACTCTGCAGAACGACACGGCCGAGCTGCAGGTGCCTCGCAACGCTGGCCTGGGCTACCTGGTGAGCACTGTGCGCGCCCTCGACAGCGACTTTGGCGAGAGCGGGCGCCTCACCTACGAAATCGTGGACGGCAACGACGACCACCTGTTCGAGATCGACCCGTCCAGTGGCGAGATCCGCACGCTGCACCCCTTCTGGGAAGACGTGACCCCCGTGGTGGAGCTGGTGGTGAAGGTAACCGACCACGGCAAGCCCACCCTGTCCGCGGTGGCAAAGCTCATTATCCGCTCAGTGAGCGGCTCCCTGCCCGAAGGGGTGCCCCGGGTGAATGGCGAGCAGCACCACTGGGACATGTCGCTGCCGCTCATCGTGACTCTGAGCACTATCTCCATCATCCTCCTAGCGGCCATGATCACCATCGCGGTCAAATGCAAGCGGGAGAACAAGGAAATCCGCACTTACAACTGCCGCATCGCCGAGTACAGCCACCCGCAGCTGGGCGGGGGCAAGGGCAAGAAGAAGAAGATCAATAAAAATGACATCATGCTGGTGCAGAGCGAGGTGGAAGAGAGGAACGCCATGAACGTCATGAACGTGGTGAGCAGCCCCTCCCTGGCCACCTCCCCTATGTACTTCGACTACCAGACCCGCCTGCCCCTCAGCTCACCCCGGTCCGAGGTGATGTATCTCAAACCGGCTTCCAACAACCTGACTGTCCCACAGGGGCACGCGGGCTGCCACACCAGCTTCACCGGACAAGGGACTAATGCGAGCGAGACCCCCACCACTCGGATGTCCATAATTCAGGTAGGAGACTTTTAGCATAACTGGGACTTCATTTTAGTGTTGGTTTTGGAGCTGTCCTGAAACCTTTGGGACAGGTCAAGCCACACTGCCAGTAGCAGTGATAGGGGAAATTCTATTTAATGAAAATGGTTTTTACTTTTGACACTGCTTGTACCTCATATTCTATACATAACCCTTCCCATGTAAATAGTCGAAAATCTACAATATGTAAATGTCTTGCTTCTGTTGCATTTTTGAAGTTTATTTTTATAGGTTTAAAAAATGCTGGCAGTGTTCAGTGCTCATAGCTTTTTTTTTTAACTTTTATTTTTTCATTAGTCTACATTTCATTCCATAACAAAAGATTTCCAAAACAGAACACATTTTTGTTTTTGTTAACTAGGCTGAAATTTTTTTAAGTCACTTAATTTTTTTTGATACCAAAATGCAACAAAGTTATATAGAAATACTTAAAAAGTTATCTTCTTAAAGCATAGTCACAACCTGTCAGAGTTTCAGAGCCTCAAAGTGAACTAAGTTTTCATGCATAAAAGTCAGTTTTGTATTTAAAAAGTGTTTTAAAGGACATGAATCTCATTTGCTCTTCAGCTGAAATTGCAGTGTAATGCATTAGTATGGCTTAAACTTTTGAAATGTCAGTGATGCTCTGAAGCTATTTTAAAAGTTTGAATGAATGGAGGCTCTGGATAATAACTGGTAACTATCTATGAAGAGTTTGTATTTGTTTTGTCCCTGTGGTTTTCTCTGTCTGCTTCTTCGAGCCATTAAGGAATGAACAGAGTGTACCAGAAGGGTCACAGACTCATCTTATACTATCGAAATTAAGAGACCAACTAGCAGTAAGGGCACTTGATGAGCCAAAAAGAATTCCAGGATACATTTAGTTGGTGTACTGTGTATTTTCAATATATCTGAGTTATATTAACTTTATGTTAGATAGGTTAATTCAAAATTATTGATATATTTCAAAAATTAAGTCACGGACTGAGCATGGACATAGATTCTAATAATATCAGATGACTGTACTGTGTCTAGTCCCTGTCTGGTGTCTTTTATCCACAATTGAGTTGTATGACACACACACACACACACACAAACCTTAATTCTTGCTTATTATGAATGTGTCTTGCTGCAAATTACTCTGCATGAGCAGTACTTGAAATTCAAATTTGAGCTTAACTAAAAGTGATGTTTAGGAAAGAAGATTAGTTTGAGGCAAATGAAAATAATTTATAATTTCTTGCTTTGAAAAGCAAATACCTTTCCGTGACACTTGGCTCAGTAATATCTTTTATTTTTAAAAAGGAGTAATAATATCTCATAGTTAATCTTATATTTTCTAAGATTTGATAAGGGCATCAAGCCCTAAAAAGTGGCAAACCGTATTTTCCTTTAATAATATAATACCCTTGTAAGATAGAATCTCGTACTTGAGGTTACTAAATACTGAAGTATCAGCTGTACTATTAAACCCCGATGGTTAAACACTCACTTTTTTCAGTGTTTACTGTAGACTAAGAATCAGGAGTTTTTAACTTCTATAAAAATAAAAGAAGAAATTCCTCCCTTAAAAAAAAAAAGTGTGGTTTCTATGAAGATCTTTCTGTGACTGTAAAACTGGTGTTTATGATATTCAATATCTCTGTAGAGATGTTAAAATATGAATTTATGGGTACCTTCTGTAGTCATTTTTATAAATACAAATATATTATATGCCTTTCTTATGTTTTTGTCTTCAACAATTGCAAACATGTCAGAGAGGTAAAGTTCAGTCTCCCAACTCACATGCTATAAGTTGAATTTTTATTTAGGTTTTAGTGAAAAATGAGATTGGTGCAGTAGAATTCTCGTCAAGTCTGATTCCTCGGCCAGACTAATTAGGAATAACCTTGGATTGAAGTACCTAGAATGTCTTGGGAGACAGGAATACACATACTGTGTGGTCACCATGCAGCCCTTGGGGATGGCCATTACTTGAAGGATGATGATGGTGATCAAACATCATTGTGATCTCGGTGATTCCTATCATTAGGACTAAAACTTAAGCCAAAGCAAATGACACATATAATTTTTTTTTCATTTTTAATAGAAAACAAGCGACAAAGTTTGTGGAGCCCCCTACCCAATTCTCTTTCTTCTAGAATTTTAATTCATGCTGTGGAGACACAGAATGAGTTTTTGTCTTAAATCTCTAAAATTATTGTTCATAGTGGCTCACTTTCCCATGTTGTTTCTGCCCTGGTAATGTCCTCGGCATAAACTGTTATATTAGGCTTTATCACCTATTGAAATTTGTCAGTTCTGTAGGGATACCTTGTGAATTCCTAATGTGTTAATTTCCTTTTAAATGTATCATGTTTATTGCAATACCTTTTGGAGAACAAAGTAAATTAACCATAGTGACTTTTTTTTTTTTTTTAAACTATTGGGCTAAAAATGCTTTATGCTGAAGAGATGTGCTTAAACATGCTTAAATTAAAGCATTCAGGTATACTATAATCTTGTTCCAAGTGCACTAGTTAGTGTGTATAGTTGGCACAGCCTTCTGAGAACACACACTATTAACCTCCCATGTATTTCTGAGTCAGAATTTTGATCCATAAGTGCACTTGAACTTGCAGGTATGAGGTATGATTCCTCTTTATTTTCCAGCATCTTGTGTGCTGTTTAGAAGATGCATAATATATTTATATTGATTAAATGAAAATAATTTCATAATTGCATTGAGATAGACTGATACAAAGTGGTGACATGAAATTTAGTAACTACATGATTTAAAAGGATCACTTTACAGGTCAAGTTAAGACTTCTTTACATATCACAAGATTTTGCCTGTTCTTAGGGTCTAAAATGTTAAGGTTAAGATGTGTGCAGGCTCTTCTTAGGTCAGGAGTATTTTTACTGAATACAGGAGCAGAATTTTCACATTAGCTGGTGTTGAAAAAGTGGTTTGTGAAAAAAAAACTATTTCAGGTTTTTTTTCTTCCCTTAGTCAAGTTCAAGTTTGTCTACAAGGTGTTTAAAAAATAGAACAGTGATAAAAATATTCATGATAGTGTAAATCACAATATAAAAAATAGTTACGATTAAATATTTTATTCATTTTGAAGCTATAAAACTGACTTCAAAGATTATGAGCACAGATTTTGTGATAGGTAGGGCAAATAGATGATTACACAAATCTTATAAAAGACCTTCACATAGAAGAAATTTACATGGAATTATTTCATGTGTCAATATTAAAGTTGAAATCAAATAGAGGTCATGACTACTTCTGAAGAATAACTGGTCATTGCTGGGATATCGACAATTATTTGTTAAGTCTCAGGGTAACTTACCAACAGGTGTTTTCAGTAAAAGTCCTCTCTGAAAGAAGGGAGAAGGCTGGGGCTTCTCACTACTGAGGGCATTTGCAGTTTGGTTAGGACATCTCTGTTTTCAGGTTTTTTTTAATACCACTACTACAAGTTATTTTAGTATGAACTCATAGAATAAAGTATATTGAACCAACAAAATAAGTACTAAAATGAAATTTTAAAGGGAATACATTCCAACTCAGTGTTTTACAGTTCAATTTCAAAAGATCCACATTAGGGTTGACTTTAGAGCCTTTGTGCTAGGAAAATATAACATCTTTTTGATATTTGTGTATGGCCTTATCAATAAAAGGAAAGTAAGCACAAAGTGAATGCCCAGAACCAATCCAGATACATAAAAATGAGAATGAGGCCTAGAGGACCAAAGTATCATAATGTAAACAGTGAACTTAGTATTGAAGAGTGAAGAGGTGAAAGGAGAAAGTCTATCTTTTAGTATCAACGTTATCCATTGTCAACCTCTCTTCCTACCTCTCTAATATAAGAGAATCTTGACTGTAGGGACGTAGATGAGTTCCCAAAGTCATGATCTTCAAAACTTTATACTCCTGTATACTCATGATTTTAGTAACAGATGCTAAGTGTTTGAACTGTTTATTTCTTCATTTATGATTTTGGAAATATTTTGTTGCACCTTTATTCATAAAATGACACAATTTGCTTAGTCATATACATTAGTTTACATACACTATATATACATCTCTATTTATGGGGGTTTGGTGGGCTGAACGGAAGGGAATTTCTCTTATTGTGGTGCTTCTAGGAGTGTTTTGTCCATTTGTATTTTTTCCTAAAGGTATTTTTTAATTTTTTTAAAGATCTTAAAGAGGAGAGATTAAGGAGGATTGATTTCTACTTTAAATGAACATGAGGGCACAATCATTAAATCATTTATTTCTATTGTGTCATTATTAAAAGTAGCACAAGTAAACTAAATAAGCTTAATTTTAAAAATAATCAGCCATTCAGGTGCTTTGATTTTCTTAAAAAAAAAAAAAAAACTTAGGAGATTTTAAATCCAGATTATTGTTATTATAGTTGTTACTTCATTCTTAATTTTATGTTCATCTAAGAAAATCTCAACTCCACCATAAATCTGTGTGCAATTTACTATTTCACAATAAATGAATACATAAAAAATACAATTATTAACTATATGAGCTAGGAAACAGAGAATTATTAGTTGATATGGTAACTATTCATAACATAATAATGTTTTTATCCATTAGCTTTTAATTTCTGGTAAAATTGCCAAAATGTCAGCTAGGTAGTACTTTAACATCCTGGCACTGAAATGATATTTCATTGGTCTTTAAAACATCTGAGAATGGGATTATATTTAATTTTACTTAGCAAGTTCTATAATTTTAATAAATATATTTAAGTTTACACATAAGATTTTGGAGTTTTATTCTTGGCATCTTCATGTTATTTAAGGCTTTGCATGATCACAAAAGAGCTTAGATCATAGAGAAGTATGCTCTAAAATTGTTATTGAAACTACTTGAACATATAGCTTAAGTCAAGAAAAATAATTACATACTTCAAAATATTATCTTTCACCTTTGATTGTATTGTTGAAACCACGCAAAAAAAGTGCATATTTTCTATAAAGTTTTCTCCATAAAGTTGACTGCATAATGTATATTATTTACATTTTTTACTGTGTATTGTTGCAGGTTTATATATGAGGCCAAAATAAATTAATTTTTTAAAAAATAATCCCAAATACCCTATCTACTTAAAGGACTAAGAATTATCCATATTTTAAGGGAAAAAAATCTTCAAAGCTTTCAGTTAGTTAATACTCTTTAAAAATACAGTATTTATACTTTATCATGCTTTAATACCATTGTCAGGTTATTAACTAACTTTTCACTGTTAGTGCTGCTAGTGTAATATAATCCAATAGAAATACAACTATAAAAATAATAGGTGTAAATTATGATAAATATTTTATGTTTTTTAAGATTAATGTTGTTCTACGTGCATTTATTGCATTGAAGGTTGGCTCTGCATATATTTATGAAAATGTGAAAAATAAAACTTTTTGGCAAAATTAAAGTATGTGTATACCTGTATATATGTCTCCGATCTTAGTATAGGGAACCCTGGTGGTGCAGTGGTTTAGCACTCAGCTGCTAACCGAGAGGTCGGTGGTTCGAACCCACCAGGTGCTCTGCAGGGGAAAGACGTAGCAGTTTGCTTCCAAAAAGATTACAGCCTTGGAAAAACCCTATGGGGCAGTCCTACTCTGCCTATGAGTCAAAATCAACTTGAAGGCATGGGGTTTGCTTTTATGATATTCTCAATATAATGTATGTAAATACTCTCTCAAGGAAAAATAGTAGTCCATTTTTTAGGTTTCATTTTAAAGATAGTTCTCTTTTTAAGGATGAACCCAAGCTTTTACTTGCCTTTGAAAATACGGGTAAACTTGAGGCTTTTACTATTTGAAAGCTTCAGACAATTTTAAAGCTTCTTTAAGCGACTCAATGAACAATAAAGTTGAGTTTATGTAGATAGAGAAAATTGAAACAAACAAACAAAAAAGTATCATCAAAGTTTCTATCCTTTTGGGAGGGAGGATGGAGGATGGTTAGAGGTATTGTAGGAATATACACTCTGAGCCTGATGATGAAACCACAAGAGAAGGAAGGAGAAGCCACCAGAACTGGGCCCGTGCCAGTTAGGAAGTCAAACTTAACTCCCTATTAACTCCCTAATGCTGACAAGCCTTGCAATACACTCAATAGTGGGTAAATTCTTACAAATGCACCTGCTAATTATGATATTAGTCATTGCTTCAGAATATATTCCCCCCAGTAATACTTCTGTTTAATAAATCCCATAGGGAATTATCTTAAAGTCATATTTTAGCGAGGCCATTAGGGAAGAGTTTTTTTTTTGTATTGAATTCCTTCAACCAATGACTACACATTCGTTAGAGGATAGCATAAGGTTCATTTTGTCTGTCATTTTGAAGACAGTGTGACTACAAAACACTTTTAAAGTTCATCAGACCTACACTAATCTATTGTCAATCTATTAGTAAAGGAGATGTTGATAAAAATTTCCTTCAGTGGCTTACAGTATTTTACAGTTAGTCATAGTCACTAGCATTGACAGTGATGTATTGCTATCCTTTGGTCTACTGAAACAAATGATCTATAATAAAGAAGTCCTTAATGACATCAACATTCCCTGCTGTGACTAAGCAGAAACATGGTCATGCTTCCTCTGGTACTGTAAAAGTATAAGTTCAATATTTTTTAAGATAAAGCAAAAAACAAAAACCTGTAGCAAAATACAGATGCAAAATTGTGGCTGTGCAGATTGCATCTCTTACTTGTGGACACCAAGTTCTTCCAGTGAGAGACATGCAGCATTTGAGAGAATTTATTGATATGTATGTGACACACTTCTATTTGTCTGTTCTGGTCTTAGTGACATCCCGATTACTGGTATTTGTAGGCCTTGCTCTGGATCTAATCCAGGCAGTTTTATTGTAGTGAAATGGCTCTTACAGTTCATTGAGCATCTAACGTAACATTGCTGAATATGATTGGCGCGTTTGCATATATTTATTCAAAAAAATAAGGCAGTTAAATGGCATAATTATGGGAAAACGAATCATAACAATAAAAGACCATTTAAGTTAACAAGCTTTGTGATCAAAGGATAAATACAGGTTGGATAAATGAGACTTTAGATGTAACTAATCTACATAAAGAGGCTTTGGTTTGATTACAGGAACAGAATATTTTAAAATAATTTAATGGTATTAGAAATGAAGTTTATTCCTTCATTCTGAAATATTTAGAGACCTGTGTTATCTCATTTTCTTTATGTTTCTATCAAAAAAAAAAAGCATGAAACATTTATGTTGAAAGAAAAATGGGCAAAGTAAAGATAAATATAATCTTGTAAGCTTCTGTTTAGTTTTGGAATATTCTGTGCCTGAACATTTAATATTTTTATACTTGTAATGGTTTTGATTGATTTTTAATTAGTGTACACATTAAAGGGGCAACTTAAAGGACAATTATTTGTTTACTCTCTTTATCAGCTAAATACAGCCTTTGTAGAAATTGAAGGCTAGAGTAATAAAAATCAGTTTGAAGTATTCAAAGCTGTATATTCATGATTGTTCGTAGACACAGAGTGTTTTTAAGGGACACTGGCTATATATTTGTAAATCTTATTAAGACGTAATATATATGTTGATAATATATATTTGTTGATATATATATGTTGATAAATTCTAATGCTATTTTGATAGCCAAAACAAAAACAAAAACCATTGCTGTCAAATTGATTCCAACTCATAGTGACCCTATAGGACAGAGTGGAACTGCCTCATAGAGTTTCCAAGGAGCACCTGGTGGATTTGAACTGCTGACCCTTTGGTTAGCAGCCATAGGAGTTAACCACTAGGTCACCAGGGTTTCCATATGTTTTAAAATAACAAATTTAGCTTAAAATGTGGCTACTTTAAATAACTGGTTTTTTCCAACAACTGTGGAGCTTTAGATACATTTTCTTCAGCTCTTCCAGGTGATAATGAAGAAACAAACAAACAAAACATGATTTAAATACAAATCATGAATTGGTTTACTTCTATCTGAATCCTTACTAATCATTGCTAAGAATCATCTGATTATGCTTATACATAAAATTTTCATGTCCTGCTATTCAATGAAACTCAAATTGAAATATAGACATATAATAATGAGGACATATATTAAATGCCAATAACTTCCTTTCTTAAAACAGAATGCAACAGGTATTTAATGTAGGCAGAAATGGTTATGGGGGTCAAAATATACTTCTCATTGTTATAGATCAATTTTAGACTGTCATATCTTAGATAAGTTCTGAAATTTATTTTCAGTATGAACACTCATAGAAGTTTGGAAAGCCTAAAACTATAGTTCTCACCCTTAAGGTATACCATTTCTTTTTTAGTCATGGCCTCAAATACCTTTTAAAAGCTGTTCATTTTATTTTTCACACGGCAAAATTTATGAGTATGGTGAGATTATTTTATGACTGTATATTGGATAGATTCTGCTGTTCCTTCACAACAACAGAGCAATTTCATACACAGAATGGAAATTTATAAAGGCAATTCACCTTTGATTATCACGAGAAGAATTAGCTAACCACGTCTGTGAAGTGGCCGGTATGTGCTTTTTTTTTTACTGATCTTATCATGTTGGTAGATGAGATGACAGTAAGCAATTAGAATGCTTGAGAAATAAAGTACTTAAAATCTTAGCAAAATTTGCTGAGAATAAATGGTAAACTTCTAATATTTTGAAAAAGGAGGGAATTAGCTTCAAAGGGACATAATTTATATCTCAAATGTGACAGTTGCTTAATGATACATATGTACATAAATATTAGTCATACAAGTTTTCCCAACAATCTTAAAAATAATTTACTTGAATTTCTGTATTTTGATCAGCAGAAACAGAATATTGTCTAAGATCATTCTACTTCACTGTCTTCTTGGGACACAAAATTCTTGCTTTCTATTTTGTTTTTGCAGTTTTGCTTCTATTTCAAAATAATACAGCCCAAATTAATTTATCGCATTAAGAATACATGAAATAAAAGAAAAATCACTTCAAATTTTATTATCATTTTCATTAAGGCACAGTTAAGAATTACTTGATTGTTGTTTTATTTTTGTTATTATTTTTAGTTTTAAATAGCCTTGTGTCACAATAATACATTTTTTTTCTTTTTGTTTTAAGCTAATGCCGAATCTCTGATTTTAATCTCAGTCTATTAAGTCAAAAATTCCTGATTAAAATGAAAGTTTCTAGCTATGTATTGACTCTTAGTATTGTATGCATTGAATGCTTTTGTCGTTATAGAAAACAATGAAAATTTGTTCATGCTACTGCATGAACTTAAGTGTAGATTAAGAATCAGGGTTATTGGGAGCAGATTTATACATAAAAGCTGCAAAAATTTTAATGTGAATGCATAGGTTAAAAAAAAAATCTGTAACCTTGTACGTTTAGTGCATTAAAAAATCATTGTTAGCTAACTTTCCAGATTCTGACTATCTAGGAAAGCTACTATTTTTCCCTAGATGATAATAAGATGGGAAATAAGGGAACAATACTATTAAACAAATTCCACTCACAGGAATTTTTAAGAGGTGTTGGCAAAGCCTGTTCCATGTAGTGTGACCTTCTGTACCAATACCAGCAAATAAAGCAATAGCCTAAGTGGTGACAAACTAAAATAGATGAGAAATACATTTAAGGAGACTTTCTTTTTTAAGCAGTAGGCTTTCAAAGATATTTTATAATCAAGACAACTACATATTCGTGTTAGAATGCATGCCCAGTTCCCCCTCTCAAAACCCAATTTGCTACCACCTGTGGCTATTTCTATTAAAAAAAATGAAAAAGAAACATAATTACTAGGAGTCTCAGCAGTCTTAGAGTAAATATTTGCAATTACAATACCTCCCTTGGGCAGATGTGTGAAAATGGCAGATTAATTCAAGCCAGGATCTTTCCGTTCATTGTGCATTTTTAGGTTTGGTGTCAAATTAGAGTGGCTCAGTTTGTTCTGGTTAAAGGTTATGTCGGTGTTTCTAGGAAATCTCTAGAAATAAAGATCCACAAATCAGCCATTAAATTTTGCCCCAGGCGAAAAGTTGACAGGGACCATCTCACCAAAGGACTGGAGAATGTTTTCCATCGCTCTCCTCCATTACTTAAGTTTGAAGTAAGACCATTTGGCAGTATTGAGAAAGCAAGACTAGGACTAGCAGGTAAAAAGAAATGTGTGGCCTTTTGAACTATAAAATAAAAAAGAAAAAAAAAAGACTAATCCACCAGAAACCATGGAGGTCCGTTTTATTCTGTGCTTGATCCTAAAACTACTTGATACCTAAGGGCTTTAGAGAGCCACATATTAAGACTGGATGGCTAAAAGGTGATTTAGCACCGTACCCATATTCAGCCATTCCTTTTTTTGATTATGATATGTGTACTCTGATCTTAATAAAGCTCTAATTGATCTACACACAAAATAATGAATTATATTAAGTCCAAACAATTTTAAACCTCGGGATAGGTGTTATAACTTTCTGTTGGTAAGGTGAAGTCATTGTATCTCAAAGCAGTCTAGACAACTGAACTCTTGAGGCCTGGGACCCCATCCCTCTTGTCATTGTAGCTGACAGAAGCTAGTACAATGTTTGATATATAGTAGATGCTTAAATATCAAATCCTGTGAATAAACTGTGATTCTAACAGTTAAGTGATTCCCCAAGATTACTACGCAGATACATGCTGGAACTTGAATTTAAAACCAGAAAGGCCAAAGCCTAAGATATTTATATAGACTTGGTGAAATAATGACCTGCTCATAAATAATTTATTTGAATGTGGCATATTTTGAATTCTTTTTTTGTGTTTGTCACCTTTTTAATAAATGCAATGAAAATTTCTGTGTGCTTCTATTGATTATATTACAAATTCACAGGAGAAAACAGGCTATCAAGGTTCACAATTTTAAGCAGCAAGCTTTTGCAGTATTTATATATGTGTGTGTTTTTGGTGTATATATACATATGTATATATATCATATATACAATATATTAAGAAAAGTTTGTTTTAGCATAATATCTTTTATCTTTTGTCCTATTCCTTATTATGGTATTGAAAATATGCAATTCAAATATTATGTCTATTTGTTAAGGTTTTCAATTTCACCCTTAAGAAATTATTAAGAAACTAATGTGTCCATTTTGTATACCTTTTAATTCATTTTAAGATATTTGTATTTATGGATACGTCTCATAAAATGTAAATACTTTCAGTGCAATATTTTCTAATGAAATAATATTTTGGATGAACCATAAACAGTTATTTGGGAATTGCATCTATTTTCATTTGTTGACATATGACTTAATCATTTTGGTACCTACCATTTCCCATTCGATAGTGGGAAAAGTAAATCACCCCTGGTAATTATTAAATGCCAATAATAGTAATGCAGTTTACAATTTTTTTCTCAAAATTATCAGAATAAACCTTGTGTTGATGGTATGAAATTTTCATGCACGTATTGAAGAAACACAAGCTAAGCATTCATATAAACACTGTGTTGTCCATTTCAGCATTGTTATTTGAAATATATCAACAACCTTCAGGTTTTCAATCCTCATTCGTTAATTAAATTAACCAATAACAAGATAACTTTTAAAAGCTTTAATTGAGATTATTTATTACTTTAAGGCATCCTGAGACTTAATTGCTATTTATCTGAATTATGATTTTAATTAGATATTACATATTAAACGAGAGGTTTGATAGAATAAAGCTTTCAAAGCGTTATGAGTTTTCAAACGGTATTAAAAGTTTAATCATCCCCCTTTGCCAGAGTAGCTAGGATACGCAAATAAGGAGACTAAAATTAGAATAGAAATGTAAATTTAAAAGTTTAGGATTCATTAACAGTCACGGACAAGAGAAACACTTTCTGGTACTCTAAACTAATAGTTTTAAATATTATATACTCTCATCCCAAGACTAACAAGTTCTCAGTAGAGGGATATCTTCATATGTCTAAACATTGTCATTCAGCTCCATCTGTAAATCCAGGCTGGAATATTCGGCACTTTGCGAAATAAGGCACGGCAGCAATCAGGGGTGCTTAATGCAGACAGAATGCCAGAGTATGTCTTGGTTTCGTGTTGCTGGAAGAAGCCCCTGTGCTGGGAGCAGAGATTCTCTCAGATGAACGGATCAGAAGCCGGCTCTATACTATTCCATAATCTGTCTGCATTTTACTCCTCATTCCTATGAATGTGCCACTTTTTCTGGACCATCATTTGTGCTTTCTTCTAAAGAATGCAGCTTAGACATCTTCTGGAAAAGTCATTTCTGTATAACATTTTGAAAGTGCACCAGTTTTCAAGGTTTTTGTAGTCTTCACATAATACCAAGTAGTCTAAACACATATCTTGTTTCAAAAGTTCAAAAAGGTAGTTTAAAGATGTCAAAAGTATCAGCTAAAACACATGATGTTCAGCCAAATAAGAAGAAAGGAATTATTATTTATGTCTGGTAACTTCATTGTTCTTTCTTTTCGTGTCATCCTCACCAGGTGGTCTCTTTGCTGTGACATCCAATCAGAAAATATACTGTTTACAGGGGTTCCTTAAGAACCTTGTGTATTTACACTGATGGTAAATCTATACAAAAATATCCAGACATAATTGTAGATGAGGCCATGGCATTTATCACCCAAGAAATGTTTAACTGTATGTACAGTTGGACCTGGGATTCTTGTAGTTAATTTTAGAGTAGAGACATACATGAGTGGGTTGCATTTGAGATGATTTGGATTGAAAGGTATTATGATTGTCATTTAAAATGTAATTAATAGACGGTGAACTTTGTCTTTCAGCTTTTCAAAAAACTTCTTGGATTTCCTTTAATCTAGACTTGAGTATATACTGTGTTTTAAGAGGTAAAATGCTGATTGCTTTGATTCTATAAAAGTATTGAAATAAATTTCTCCACATGATTCCTTCTTTTCTTAAGGCAAAAGAGTGTGCTCTATTGAAATGTAGTGTAGATAAAAGCTTCCGTCTGCCATTCCTGAAAATAGAGTGTTAATTTTTTTTCATTTCTTAGTAAACCTTCATATGTTTATGCCTATATAGGGTTCTATGAGTCAGAATCAACTCGATGGCAAAGGATTTTTTTCTTTTTGGGGGGGGGAGTACAGGTCAGAAAATACACTAAAATATAAAATTCATGATATGAGAAGGAACTTTAAAGTAATTAAATTTAGTCATCAAAGTCCTTTAAATTATTTTCATTTGAGATTTTCCATTGCGCCTCAGTGAACTTAAACTTGTTATTTATGTTATATACTCGTTATTTAACTAGAGAATTCAGATCTGTTATTTAATGATACTGTAGTTTGGATTTTGTTGGGTGGAAGTATGGATGAGGATGGAAAGGTAGTGGGAGTGGGATAAAGAAAGGAGCCGTGGTTCAGTATTCCCAGGTAATATGATACAGGTAATTGGAAAGTGGAGATATCATTACAATTGGTCAATTATAATAAACCTGTTATCTTGTTAGACCTTTAAAGTAGAATCAACATGTTGGGAAACAGATAAAAGGTGCGTGAAAGCATTTAAAATCCAATCACTAGTTTCATTGCACCCATCTGCTCCCAGGAAGTATAATTGGAAATTTGATTCCTTGACCTTTAGCTGCCATTTTGGACCAGTCTTTCAAAATCTATTTTCAAGTTAGACATATGAAGTTAGTTTGATAAGAGTCACAGTCAGTAGATTTTTAATCCAATTACTTTTTCAATAGAATTAAAATAATAAAATGAGATCTAATGAGCTGTTGTATATTTGACCAAAAGAGTCAATGTAGTTATTTAATCCTGGATCTAGTTAAAACCAACTAATGTTCAACTTCATTAATGTTTCTATTAACTAGAGGAACTGCTGAACTTTTTACTGTTTTTTAATGCCCAAACTACTAGCGCTCATTACTTATTCTGTAGATCCATATTACACTAAAATTATACTTATGAAATCCAATTACACTAAAATTACATACTACGAATAAGGAAAAAAATAATGCACTTATTTGGAATTTCTGGTGTTTCCTCTGAGTTTGAAAAAATTTTAGCACCCTCAACCACTTTCCTCAACATAGGAACGAGACCACCAAACCTTCCTGAAGTATGATTTTTTTTATGTCTGCACTTAGACGGGGGAAGTATGATAAAATGATTCGCCTAACATAAGAAGTACATTATGTAAATTGATCATGATTTCTTGGCAGCATTTGTGTACTACTCTCACTGAAGTTCCTGTAACTGGGGAAAGAGTCAGGATTAGACAGGTGTTTTCCGCCTGTGAGATCAAATTCCTGAAATATTTGTATAGTGACGACCCAGATGTACAAAGCTTAACCTTATAATCCCATTTCGCAGCTTTTCCAAATACTTGAGCACTTGTTAAGTATGAAGCTGATTATTTTGGCAGCATATCTCCATTAATAGGATTTAGGTCTTCTTTATTTACAAGCCAGTGCTGTTAATACAATCTAGTATATTAAATCAACAGGGAAACAGGAAAAGGAGAATCCATCCAAGGGCTAATTGACAGGAAAGTTTTTTCTAAAGCTGTTTAATGGGATTTTTATTGACTCCAAAACACTGGAAAACACATGGCACGGGTGAATGATGTCAATGTTTGGAGACTATGCTACTACCAAAAATGTGTAGTTATTGCTCAGATCTCTGGTGCTTCTATCATAATCTTGATCTAAGCCACATGAGACCATGTATCTTCTCTTTACAAGAATACCTTTCAGCATCATCTCAACTGCAAGTCTTACAATCATTTGACGTGAAATTATTTTAAATGCACTCATCTTTTTTTTTTTTTAATGAATAGAGGCGATGCAGAGTAATGTAATAATGTGTCACGATTTTCATTATGCTTATTTATTGGTTCTGCAATAGTAGACTGAGAGCTTATTGTTATGCTTTCAGCTTGAGCTGTTTATGCACTCTGCTACTGGGTGCATCATTTCATATTTGTGATGTCCTGTCCTCTCAAGAAAAAGGGTATCAGGATCTGTAAATCAAAGTAGACTAGGGAAGAGCTTTATACTTTGTCTTTTTTGTATTTCGTGTATAGCATTTATAAGCTACCTGACTATATTTGAATAAACTCATGAGCCTTCAGAAAGGGGGAAATTCCATTTTTCTAACTATATATGGTGACATGATTTCCCAGTTTGGAAAAAAGGAAGGAGAAATCAGGCAGTTAGGGAAGAGAACAACTCTGAACTTTTTCGTTTCTTTTTGAGGCGATATTATTTGCTTTGTATTTTGCATTTATACAAAAATGTGTCTAATGTACCAGTAGTTTTTTTTTTTTTTTTTGTTAGCTGCCATCAGGTAGAATCCAACCATAGCGACCCTATGTGACAGAGTAGAACTGCCCTATAGTGTTTCCTTGGCTCTAATCGTTAAAAAAAGCAGATTGCCAGATCTTTTCTCCCACAGAGTAGCTGGTAGGTTTGAACTGCCAGTCTTTTGGTGAGCAGATACACACTTAATCATTGACCCACCAGAGCTCCTTGTAGTAATAGTGAGAAGATAATATTTCTAAAATCCATAGAATAAGGTAATCTGCAAATAAGAATTCTTCGAGTACATTCAAGACAGAAATAAATGAGATTTTTGGACTCCATTTTTTCTGATCAGTGATGGATACTTCAAAGGTGATGCTACTTTTCTGAGACTTTGTGCCTCTAGACCTGTATAGCTGAGATTGGGGAACAGCTAGCTTGGTGCTTTCTGGGTTTCAACTACTCAATCATTGGACTGGAAATTTTGTAGCCTCCTCCAGGGAAGGAGCAACTATACATTTCACCACAGGGGCAGTCTCCTCTCTCTTGTTTGATTTTTAGCAACTCCAATAGTTTTCCCTACAAGAAGAGGCTTTTACTCTGGGGAAAAATGATAGCAACAACTACAAAACTTTGACATGTAAAAATGAATGTCTTTGTATTAAAAAAATTTCAAGTTGTTTTCCAGTACATTATTTGTCCTTGAGTTTTTTTTTTTTTTAATGAAGTGCTTATTTTTACCCCTTAATTTTAAGAGGAATAATTGCTCAGTACAAAAATTATAATAAAAGCCCACACCTTAAAAGAGTGCCTGATATATGGTAAGAGCTCATTATATACTTTTGGACTGTAAATAGAGAAAGGTGCATTAAAAAAGTTACTACCCGTTACCAGCTGCCCTCAAGTTCATTCCAACTCACGACGGCTCATGTTTGTCAAAGTAGAACTGCACTCTATAAGGTTTACAATGGCTGATTTTTAGAAGTAGATCCCCAGATCTTTCTTATGATGCACATCTGGGTGGACTCGAACCACAAAACTTTCCGTTAGCAGCCGAGTGAATTACTGTACCAGCCAAGGACTCCTAAAAAGTTGTAACTACACAGGTATCTACTGTAAACCTTTTCTTGTGCTACTCCATAATTCCTTCTCTCCAATTCCAAAATGCAAAGGACTGAGACCAGAATTGATTATGGCTATTTATAGGCTTTACTTATTCCACCTAGCATAGATATTAACATTTTCTTTGCAGAAATATTAGTATGTTTATCTTTGAGGTGTTGCACCAGTCCATACTGGGAGGGATAGTAAAGAAGATATACATCAAATTATCCTTCTAAAATATGAAAAAGTTAGGGATGTCTGTGCACATATATGGGCACAATAATTTTGAATAAGGGATTGTGAACCTTCATATCCTTCCAGGCCCTCATGGAACTGCATGCATGTACACACACACACACACACACACACACACACACACAAATACAAGCTCAAAGCTTTTTAACAGAAACTGGTATTTAGCAAACATACTAATTTTAAATTGCTTTTTACCTTAAATTATATAAATATATCATGTAGTTTTTCTATGTCAATAAATGTAGTTAGTACCATATTATCTTGACAGTGAACACTAATTGGGATTCTGGACCAATTAGCAGATATATAATAATTTATTTGGTCAGTCATTCTCTGATAGATATTCAGATTTTCTACACTGAGATTCTATTCCCAAGGTTTCTGGTTAAGAAAAATAATAATAATTAGCTTTTTAGTCCAGGGCAATTTGCTTAACTGTTATTTTTTTTTAATGTTGTCTTATCAGGTATAATATTTGTAACTCATAGGGCTGTTGTAAGGATTAAAGATGAAATATGATTGTATATATAAGGAATATAATAAATACTTAATGCTGGATAAATATTAACATATAAGTATTATTGGTATTAAGAACAAATGACATATTCTGGATCAGTTAAACTTGAGGTGGTGATATGCAGATATATTCTCTTAAAAACAGTTCACTATATGGTAGTGATTATATGAGTAGAATCTCATTCCTGAATAGTTATTACATAAAAAAGTAATTTTACCCAAATGGTAATTCATTTTATTAAAAGTTGAGATTTTGACCCATCTAAAAAAAAAAAAAAAATTTTTTTTTTCTTTTAAACCAGGATCAGTTACCTTCATGTTAAATAGTTAAAAAGTATATCCAACTTTTGGTGGAATAGCTTGTAATAATTGGCTTCCAGATATCTCAAACTCCTCAAACTACCGAGGTAAACTCTGAAGTGGAAAGATGTGATTCTGCCTTTTTTAAGAACTGTGCATTTTATGGAAGAAACCCATGGAGGAAGAAAAGCTTACACCAAGTAGGAGTTGAAGAGAAGAGTCAATGATAGACCTGTTGTAGGACAATGGGTACTGTAAATTTAGAGGTCTGAGAGACATTCCATAGCTCTGATCTCATTTATACTTTTATAATGAGAAAATCCAATTGTAGAAATTATAACAAATATGTACAGAACATCTAGGAATAGAGGACTAGTGTCACTCGACTTAATGAGATTAGGTTCTAATTCCTGCACCATGTGGTCACTCCTGGTTGAAATGCATTTATCATATTAAGGTATCTATAAAGCTCAAGAACATCTTTTAGTGTGAACAACTGTTGTTATGTAGTACTGCAACTTAGTTCCCAGACCACAGTTCTATTTAAAGAATTCTTTAATGCCTCCACATTTTGTTGTTGTTGTGTGCTGTTGAGTTGACTCTGACTCATAGCGACCCTATATGACAAAGTAGAACTGCTCCATATGGTTTTCTGGTTTCCTAGGCTGTCATCTGTATAGGAGCAGATTACCAGCTCTTTTTTCCCATGGAGTGGCTGGTGGGTTTGAACCGTTGACATTTTTGTTAGCAACTGAGCGCTTAACCACTGTGCCACCGGGCTTCAACATATTAAACATCAAAAACACTGCTGGAGTCTGTGTACAACCTGCTGCCACAGGGTCTTCCAAATAAGAGACCAGTAGTCATTTCAAAAGGTTCTCTAGTTTGGTCTAGGATAGTGGAAATATTTCCCCAAATTTTGGAGAGTCTAGAAAAAGCCCAAGATTCTCAGATTAGATCATAGAATGGGCTTTTATTCTTTTATTCTAATTAAGATTGTCCAGTAGACTTCATTGTTTTTATTTGTGTTAAATCTAATTTAGACCTGAACAGTTATAGAAGCAAAGTCATTCCAGGGGCCATGACCTGGTATTAGAAACTGTAAACTTGTTGCCATCGAGTCAACTCTGATTCATAGTGACACTATAGGACAGAGTAGAACTGCCCCATAGGGTTTCCAAGGAGCAGCTGGTGGGTTTGAACTGCAGACCTTTTGGTTGGCAGCCGAGCTCTTAACTACTGTGCCACCAAGGCTCTTTAGAAACTATTAAAAAAACTATAAGGGAGTGTTTGTTTACAAGTGTTATTAGAATACGAATAATAAATCTGTAAAACAAACGTGACAGTGATAGAGTAGAATGCGTAATACACCTGTATTACTTGCAGATTTTTTATTTGAAAGAGGGTAAGATTTTGAGTCAAAAGAAACTTGACCAGATTACTTACTCATGTATTTCTTCCAGAATTCCACAAACCTCAGTTGCCCTATCTGAAAAAAAAAAGATAATTATTATGGCTCTGTGAGATTGAAAGGTAATAATAGGTTTGGAAGTATTAGAACACTGTGGCAAGGTCACCCTATGAAATAACTAAGGAACCACAGCAATAAAAAGAAGATGTTGTGAGTTTAAGAGTGAATTCTTTGAAGTAACCGAGAACTGAAGAGCGATGTCTTTGTGGGAAAGAACGGGTTACTTACTTTTATCGTAAGTACACTCTAGAGAAATTTGTAATACACTTCAGGAACCTTCATGTGCATAAGTGCGTTTTGTTCTCAGGTGTTCCCATGATGGCACTGAGTGTCTCAACAGTTTTAAGTAGTTTGAAATTGAATATAAACATGCAACAGATACAGCTAACACTGAAATGCACTTAAAAAAGTAGAAACAGCTTTCTAATCTGGCACTTTCCAAATGAAGTGTACCCACCCTGTGAGGGGAGTCTTTGTCCTACAGAAGATGAAAATATCTTTGTGTGTGTGTGTGTATCTTTTTTTTCTAAATTAGCACCTAATTAAGCATAGTGCATAAGTAAGCAATCCTCATTAATATTTTATCTATAGGAATGAGCAGAATAAAAAATGTAAATTGTTTTAGAAGTCACATACCCTCTTTCTAAGCCAAAAGTCAGCAACTTTTTCTGCTAAAAGCATACCGTCTCTGTCACGCTACGCAACCCTGCCATTGAAGGACAAAAGCAGCCAAAGAACACATAAATGAATGAGCATGGCTGAGTTATTATAAAACTTTATTTTCAAAACCAGGCAGCAGACTGCGGGCTAGAATTGACTAAACACTGTTCTAAGGCTCGGCTAAATATTAACAATACTTGTTAATTGTTTTCCATTTATGCATGTGTAAAAAATTGTACCATGTAGATTATAAACAGTTGTTAACAAAATCAAAATGATCCTCTGTTCTTTCTAAGCTAGATAGTGTATGGAGAAATACACACCTATTGTCTCATGAAGTGATTGTTATTACCTAAGATTGCTTCTTTAGGGGAGAAAAATTCTTGGAATTGAAGTCTTTCAGCAAAGAAAGAACTGGAGATGCTTGAATTAGATATTAAGTGACAGTCTGATAAAGAGTAAAGATATTTCATTTCATTTTTTGCTAATGTTTAATTAAAAATATGTTAACATTGGTGAAGATACTTGCTTTATTTTAATTCCAGGTATGAACGCCCACCTAAAGTAGACTACTTCTACTGAATCATACATTTTAAATGTGATTCGTATTCTTGTATTTCAGAGAGAAAATGATGAATATTCTAGTAATCTAATACTCATAAATTTGATTAATAATTTCTTTCCACAGTTTTTAGAATGCCTTTTCTTTTGCAATAGTTATTTCTGGGCAAGTCTTTAAATTATGTGTATATATTTTATAAATTTCCATAATGTTTTTTCAAATTATATATATATATATATATATATATATATATATATATATATATATGTATATATATAGCAACCAGAAATGCAAATCCAATGTGTTAATTTCTTTGGAAATTTAAATTTTTATAGTGCTTTTCTGTATTTGGAGAGGATTAGAAAATGATATTTGAAATCCAGGCAAAAGTTTGAGGACTTCAAAATCCCTGAAAAGTATTTGCTAATTATTGTAAGTAAGATATATTGGTTGATTTTCTGGTTTACTATTTGTTTGCTTATAATTATAAATAATTAAAAGTTCTCTATCTAGAGTTAAAGGAAGGAAAAACATTGGAAAGGTGTTGCATTGTTCTATTTCAGTTTGAATTCTCTCTATTTTTTTCCCCCTTCCGTTAGGAATTGGGATGCACCTATCATAACTTGAAAGGTTGAGGCAAAAACCAGACAGGAAACCGCTCTTACTGATAATTTATTTATAAAATGTATCTCATTATCTAAATGATAATTGACTTTATTTCTGATTGATAATTTGATATTTTGAAGAACAAGACTGGGAATTGTGTTTACTGAAATTTCCCCGTTCACAGTATTTTTAATTTTAGTGTATTGGGACAAAATAAACTGATACAGTGTTTAGTGGGTATATTTTTGGTTCAACTTTTAAGTTAGTTATTCATCTGCCTGTGAATTGTGCATAATTAATGATTAAATGTAATATCTTAAACTTCTTTCACATGTTAAAAGGTAAGTTCGCTTAAGTGCCTATTTTATAAGACTATAATGGCGATAAGGGGCCCTGGTTGTGCAGGGCTTAAGTGCACCACTGCTAACCAAAAGGACAGTGGTTCGAACTGACCAGCCACTCCACATGAGAAAGATGTGGCTTTCTGCTTCTGTAAATATTACAGCCTCGGAAACCCTGTGGGGCTGTTCTACTCTGTCCTATAGGGTTGCTCTGAGTTGGAATAGACCCAATGGCAGTGGTTTGTACTGATGATAAATAATTATTTGGTTAAGCATACTGCAAGCGTTTGAATATTTTATAGTAAATGGCCATTACTACCTTTTTATATAATTGGTCAAATGAAAACGGTTCATTCCATAAAACATGATGCCTAGAATATTAAAATAATTTAATATGATAGTTTAGAAAGGTAAAGTGCAGACTCTTCTAAAAAGCCATCTTCATATTAGGGTGATAATAACGTTTTTTCACTTACCTGTTGCTGTTCAGTCAATTCCAACTCATTTTTTTTTCCCCCAAGGCAGTTTTCATTAGTTTCTCGTTCACTCACTTCTGTAATTATTGGGGTGATTCATTATCATTCTCCATTATCACAGCAACTGACTGGTGCTGGCAGTCTCTGGCAAGTGTTATTTTTCTGCTATTAATTTGGTATATGATGGGCAACTCTGTGAAAGTCAGTTGCAATTTTTCTGTTAAAAAAAATATGAACAGTAATTCTACTGTTACCCGGAGGCAGTGTAGGTGAATGAATTAAGCAAACAAACTTGTTGCCGTCGAGTTGATTCCGACTTATATTGACCGTACAGAACAGCGTAGAACTGCCCCACAGGGTTTCCAAGGAGTGCCTGGTGGATTCAAACTGCCAACATTTTGGTTAGCAGCCTTAGCTCTTAACATTACGCCACCAGGGTTTCCAAACGAATAAAAAAATCAATAATGCTGTTTTTTTTACAGACCAAAATATGAGACAGCATACTCAAAATTTCCCAGCACAGAATATGCATAACCACTCTCTCTCTCTGTATATATATATACATTTATATTCAGTACAGTAGAGTTTTAAAGCATGTCCACAATAGCTGAATAAATTGGACTAAAAACTGATTTTGAGTCCTAAATGTTGTAATTTGTAATTTTCCTAAAACAAATTAAGATTTTTAAGGAAATGTATCTGTCAAAAGACTCAGCATTCATAGTGACAATAAGTAAAATAATGTGTTGCCAATTTTTCTTCCTTGCATTTCTCTCACTCCATTTGTTCAAAGTACTAGAAGAAACTGTCTCAGAATTATAATGAATTTTCATTGGCTATATGTAAATGTTGAAGCTCTTATTTATGGAGACCCACTGCAGGGAATCCAGTTTTAGATAATCCCTCCAACGAGCAAAATTCTTCAAATTCTTAATAGAGAGGAAAAAAGAACGTGGTAGGAGGAAAGCCGAGGAGAATCTCCTAAGACTAAAATTCTGACTGAGAGATAGCAAAAGGCAGAAAAGAAGACACCTCCAAACTCATCCCTTCTGCTCCCACTGGATGAAAAGGGAAGAATGGGTATTGGGCAGGGCCGAGAAGGAGAGGTTGGCTGCACTGAAGACAACGGCTGAGTTGGAGAAGCTGGAGTTAGCAGCCTTTAAGTTCTGTTATATTTCCTTAAGGGATCAACTTATGGCATTAACAGTATGGTATTGCCATGAAGAAAGCACAGTTAGCATTCAGGGACATCTCAGTGGCCCCTGGGATCTCAGACTCAACAAATACATAAAGGGCATGTGTAGTGTTCCTTATTTTTTGTGCAACTGTAGATACCAAATAGCAGTCAAGGAGACCTTGTAACACGGTGGTTAAGCACTCAGCTGCTAACTGAAAGGTTGGCGATATGAATATAGCAGGTGGTCTACAGCAAAAAGATGTGGCAGTCTGCTCCCTTAAGGATTACAGTCTTGGAAACCCTACGGTGCAGTTCTAGTCTGTCCTATAGGGTCACTATCAGTTGGAATCGAATCAACGGCAAATGAGTTTTGTTTTGTTTGTTTTTAAATAGCACTCATCTTACCTTTTAAATATCTCAACTTTGTTCTTATCAAACATGAATTTCTTCAAGATTCATAAATTGCATAATTAAGTACTGACACAGAAGTTATTGTCAAAATTATCAATGTCATTTAGGAAGAAGGAAACATTTATAAGGGGTTTTAATACAATAACCCATGCCATCATATTTGGGAAGTAGACTTAAAATTCTTGCTTACAGTGCCCTCCCATTTTTAATTTAAAGGAATGCTGTTTATTTCTAAATGTGGTACGGCCTTCTCATGTTTTTATTATACCTTTAGTAGCAAAACACAAATGTCAACCACACTCTACTTGTATAAAATGTATTATTTTGAAAATCACTGATAAATACAGTTATTGCCATACTTCATGCACTTTAAAAATTCCAAAGCCATAGGTGCTGTCAGATAACTTTGTAAGCGGTGGCTTAAAATGCTGTTGCCTATTTCAGCAACGTATAAAGAACCACACCATATATTCTGTGGAAGGCAAAGCTACCAGAAGCAATGGTGGTATGAAAAGGCTTAAAGTGAATTATTCGCCTCTTAATACTCCCTTGTGTTCAGTCTGCTGCAAAGAGAAAGCTTGTTATCACTGTGAAAAGAGTGCCTTTGAATTAAGGAAAAAGTTCAGTCCATTTTGTTTGGTTTTCCTCCCAATGGCATCAATGTATGCAATCAACCTCCTGTCCCTAACTCACAGGGATTTTTCAAAATTCCACTCCCCTTTATACCTGGATTAGGAAAGTACTGAATGTCTAAATATAATCGTACCTATAATGTTATGATTTAACCCCATACTTAAAATTGTGTATTTTTAGAAGAGACACTGCTTTTCTTCGCTATACATCCAACCCTAAATTAGTTTGAGACCTAATTTGCTCTCTTTATGATGGCTTCAAAGACATACTTTTTTATTTTTTTAAATAATTCCTATTCTACATCAATTCTTCTAGAGCTCAAATTTCCTCCATATTTTTATTGCAGTCAAAGGGAGATCCTTTTCGCATTTGACATACCTGACTTTACCGTCTAACCCGTTGCCATCTAGTCAATTCTAATTCATAGTGACCCTAGAGGACAGAGTAAAACTGCCCCGTAGGATTTCCAAGTTTGTAATCTTTATGGAAGCAGACTGCCATGTCTTTCTCCCTCAGAATGTCTGGTGGGTTCAAACTGCAGACTTTTTGGTTAGCAGCCGAGCACTTAACCACTGTGCCACTGGGCTTGTTCTTTAGCCTCTAATGTCTTACAAATGTGTAAAGACGGCGTTGACACAAAATATAATGCTCATACAGATGAACACAAAAAATAAATTTAATATTTCTGCAAAGTACTGCATCTTTTGATCTTGAATGTCTAAGTGCTATCAGTCCTATCAAGTATATTTTTATTGCAGATATTGTGCTTTTCATTTTTAGAAGCTCCATTTGGGTTTTTTTTTCTTTTCTTTTCTTTTTTGTTAATATCCTCCATTTCTCTTCTCCAGGCCCAAGATTAGAGCAAGGCAAAGGAGGCAACTAGGGTACAAAATTTAAGAAGTCATTCACTCCCAGAGTCGTGCTTTAACACTCTCGAAACCTTGGTGCTGTAGTGGTTAAGTGCTACAGCTACTAACCAAAGGGCTGGCAGTTCAAATCTGCCAGGCACTCCTTGGAAACTCTATGGGATGGTTCTCCTCTGTCCTATAGGGTCTCTATGAGTTGGAATCGACTTGATGGCAATGGGTTTGGTTTGTTTGGTTTGAGCTTACTTACAGCCAATTTCATCATCCCTCTCATTCCTGGGTCTGTTTCTATTGATTGACTTTTCTCCTAGGTATTGGTTACATTTTCTTGATTCATTGCCTGACTCGTAATTCCTGATTAGATTTCAGATATTATGAATTTTGCATTGTTGAGTACAGAATTTTATTGCACATCCTATGATCTGAACAAAAAGCATGTTTGTGGAATAAAAGGATTTACCCATTAGGCTGAATGGTGGCATCTGTCCCAAAGGTCTCCTTCTTGGAAAAGAAACAGAGAAAGGCCAGATGATCTTAAGAACATCAGCAGTTTATAATCCTCTATCTTCCGTGTCCCTCTACCAGTCATCCCAGAAGTTCCAGAGCCTTCCATAGAAAAAATTCTGACTCTGTAATGAGTAATAAAAGATAATGTTGACAAATTAACATCAAGGTAATTGTTCATATATTTAATTATTGGAGTGTGATTGTGCAGATTGGCAGATTAAATTCCAGCAACATTTACTTAAATAAAATGTATGGTGGTGAAAAACTGACAATAGAATTCAGTTCCCTAATGCTCACTTGGTTCTTCTCTCTGCCTTTTCCAGGACTACATTTGCATAGTAGTGTTCTAATATTTTCTCTTAGAAATTCATCGGAATGGGACTCAAGATGATGAAGTCTTTATTTTTCTCATCCCACAGCTGACTCAGATGATAGAAATCGAAGTATTGTTTTAAAATTTGCCAGACTTCCAACCAGTTACCATTATTTCCTGATCATTCCAGAAAACAAACCGGTTGCTGTTGAATCAATTCTGACTCATGGCGACCCCATGTGTGTCAGAGCAGAGCTGTGCTCCATAGGGTTTTCAATGGCTGATTTTTTTGAAGTAGATCACCGCGCTGTTCTTCCAAGGTGCCTCTAGGTAGATTCAAACCCCCAACCTTTTGGTTAATAGCCAAGTACTTAACTGTTTGTGTCACCCAGAGAATCTTTTATAGTCATTACAGTGCTGCATATAGGATTTTAAAAATTGAAAAAGTTATAATGAAAATAATATCATATAACTAAGAAGTTTCTATACTTTATCTCATATAAAAGATACGACTCTAAATTGTGGAAAGTATTTCAAATTTATGAAGTTGAAAACTTATTTTGACAATATTTTGCATACGTTTTGGTACTAGATGCTAATCATTTTATATAACATATCTTTTGAGTCTCTACCAACATATATTAACTTACTTCCAAGCCTAGAACCAATTTTAAGAGGCACTTTTCTAAATTTAAACTCAGCTTTTCTGATGATGGATCACAGTTCTTCATGATATAGCCATGTTTATTCCTTTCCTTGAAAAAAGAAGCTACACCTTTCCTATAAATACAGGCTGGAATCTTCATTTAAGGTATTTATTTTACGGCTAGATAAATGGAAGCTGCATACAAGAAAAGTCGTTGAAAGAAGTGAAAGTCTAGGTAAATAATTCATACTTAAGGTGACTATTTTACAGAGCTGTTGCTTGGGCCTACCTGTGTAGTTGAATAGATCTTTGTATACCAAATGAATTTGAAGCCTGTCCAAGTGAATGTGGGCTTTTTGCATAGACTTTAGGAATTTGGCTTGATGTAGTTTTTAAGGACAAAGTTTAAGCACTCTTTATTGAGAATATTTAATCAAAGAACTTGTAGTTTTATAATTCTCTGAGACAGAAGAATTCTCGACATCTTTGAGATGCTAATGAACTCAGGTGTATTTTTTGAAAATTACCATACAGTAAAATTGACCTTTTTGAGAATGTAATTTTCTGAATTTCCACGTGAATAGCTTCATAAACCACTACCACAATGAAGATATGCAATAGACCCATCGCCCCAAAAGTTTCCTTATGCTAACACTTGTAGTTGTTGTTTTCCCCCAGCTTTAATCCCTGGCACCCGTTGGTCTGTTCTCTGTCATAACAATTTTGCCATTTTGAGATTGTCTTATAAATGGAATTCTTTTATACATTATGCACCTTTTGAGACTGATTTATTCCACTCTGCATAATGCTTTTGAGATTTGTTCAAGTGAAGTCAATAGTTGGTTTGTTTTTATGGCTGAGTAGTGTTTCATTGTATCTGTATACCACAGTTCGTTTATTCATTTATCTGTTGAAGGGCATCTGAGCTGATTCCCATTTTTGACAAAGAGAGGTCTATAAACATTTGCATACAAGTTTTTGTGTGAGCATACGTTTTCCTATCTTTGTAGCAAATATCTAGGATTGGGATGTTATTTTGTATGGTACGTGGAAGTTTAACTTTATAAGACATTTGCCCAACTTTTCCGGAGTGACTGCACCATTCTGCATTTTCACCTAAATGCATGAGAATTCTAGTTGCTCCACAACCTCATCGGCACTTGGTATTTTCAGTATTTTTTATTTTAACCATCCCAATAGGTGTGTAGTCATATTTCATCACAGTTTTAATTTTTATTTCCTAATTGCTAATTATACTGAATATGTTTTCATGTGCATATTTGCTATCAGTTGAGCCTGTCTGGTGAAGTGACTGTTGAAGTCTTTGCCCATTTTAAAATTGTTTATTGTTGTTGTTGTTTGTTTTCTTACTAGTTAGTTTTGAAAATTCTCTACATATGCTGCATAAAGTGTTACAGATATTTTCCCTCAGTCCATAACTTGATTATTTATTTATTTTAGTTCTCTTAATAATGTCTTCCACAGAGAAAAGGTTTTTAGCTTAACAAAGTCCATTTTCTTTACTTTTTTAGATCACGGTTTTGGTATCATGTCTAAGAACTCTTTGCCTAATTCCAGGTCACGAAGATTTTCTGCTGTTTTCTTCTGAAGTTTTATAGTTTTACATTTAGATCTATGATTCATTCGGAGCTAGGTTTTGTATAAGGTGTGAAGTGTCGGTCCAGGTTGTTTTCTGTTGAATTATCCATTGAATTGCCTTTGCAACTTTGTCCAAAATAAATTGGCTGTATTTGTATAGGTCCACTTCTGACCAGCCCCTCCTGTTCCATTGATCTGTGTCTATTCCTTCAGAAATACTACACTGTTGATGACTGTAGCTTTACAGGAAGTCTTAAAATAGTGTAGTGTAATTCCTCCACATTTGTTTTTCTTTTTCAGATTCGTTCTGACTATTCTAGTTACTTTGACTCCCCATATAAATTTTAGAATCTTCTTGCCTGTGCCTACAAAATATTCTGCTGGGAATTTTAATGAAATCTTGATAAATTATAGATCATTTGGTGAGCATTGACATCTTTATTATGTTGCATATTCTAATTCACAAACACAGTATATGTCTCTATTTATTTAGGTCTTCTTTGATTTCTTCCATAAGCTTTTATAATCTTCAGCATACAGATTCTGTACATTATTATTATTTTTAGATTTATAGCTAAATACCTGATTTGGGGTGATCTATAGATTTTGGAAACCCTGGTGGCTCAGTGGTTAAGTGCTATGGCTGCTAACCAAGAGATCGGCAGTTCAAATCCACCGGGCGCTCCTTGGAAACTCGTTGGGGCTGTCCTATAGGGTCACTATGAGTTGGAATCGACCCGACAGCAGTGGTGGGTTATAAGTTTTGTTGCTTTTGAAATTTCAGTTTCTAGTAGTTCAGTGCTAGAATACAGAAATTACTTTTTGTATGATGACCTTGAATGTAGCAATCTTATAAACTTATTTATTAGTTCTAGAGGGGTTTTTGTTTTATTTTTGATTGTCTTGATTCTTTGGTGTTTTCTGCATAAATAATTGTTGTCTATGAATAATAATAATTATTTTTCTTCTTCCTTTTCAATCTGTATGCCTTTTATTTATTTTTCTTGCCTGAGGAACTTAAGGCTCTCCGTTCAGTGTTGAATAGGAGTGGTGAGTGTGGGCATCTTTCATATTTGCCTGGTTCATGACCTTAGGAGAAAAGCTTTCAGTCTTTTCCCATTAAGTACAATGTTAGCTATACTTTTTTTTTTTAGATGCTCTTTATATGGTTGAAAAGATTTCCCTTATATTCCTAGTATGCTGAGAATTTAATCATGAATAGATGTTGAATTTTGTCAAATGTTTATGTTTTCTATTTTTACTATTTTAATAGTAAAACATTCTGTTTTCACTATTCGTTTGAATTCAGTTATCATTTATAAATATACTACAGTTTGCTGATTACTAGTATAGAAGTACATAAAGGCAAATAATCAAAGAAACCATTCAAATCCTGCAGACTTTATCCACTTAAAATTGTTTGCTTGATTGTTTATTGGTTTGTTTGTGTTTTCTGGACAAAAGAAAGGAAAGAAATTCTAAATTTTTGTTGTCTTCAACTCACAAAGTAGCAACAACAGAACCACAAGGGGACATTGGGTATTTCAAGTTAGTTAATTATTTTTTTTTAATGAGTAAATATTCACATTAAAAACCAAAAAACTTTTATTTCTTTTTTATTCCTGAGTTTTAAGTAGATGAAAAAGATCACATCCTAAAGTTTCTGCAGTGTATACTTGAGAGCTAGTATGTAACAACTAACAAATTTGGAGCATACATTTTATGATAAAAAATTATGTATTTGCAAATCAACTGTTAATCGTCACCCTGTTTAAGATGAATTTGAGATGAAAATATTCAAGTGATCAGCTTTCATGGAAGAGGATGAATTTTTAACAGTTGCAAATACCGTATTTAATCACTTTGCAGAGATCTAAAAGGTTGCAAGTGTCTGACCTCAACTTTTGCTTTCTTCCAAGATCTAAAATTTAAGATTCATACATGTTCAAGCTAAGAATACATTTTGAGAGCACAATGGTTGAAAATATCTAAATGCCCTTCTACTTCTAATGTAAGTTAACATGTGGCTCTTTCCCTCCTATTTTTCATTTTTCTATGCAGATACAAATGCTGGTATTTTACATTCAGATTATTTTAAATGCGTTTTCAGATACCCTTGGAGCCTAGATAATGAAAATGTTACTTTCTATATTAAAACTAGTGTGCTTTTTAATAGTAAATTTGTTATATATTTGTCAAAGGCCAAATGGCTATTTCATTATGATAATTATGTACACATACAATCTCTCACATTCCTATCTATTTTAATAGATTAAGTACAGATATTATTAATAAATATCTAATGCTCTTCTACTGATTCAGTTGCAAACTTTTAAAATTGTACTTTTTGAAAGTCCGGAATGATAAAACTTTTTTTTAACCTTTTTTAGTTCCCTTCTACTGTGCTTCCTTCTCCCTTAGATTTTTCCTTTCTTTCCCTCCTTCTCTTTATTTTCTTTTTCCCCTCTGCCTTTCTTTCTTTCACTTTCAAAATTCCTCCTTTTCTCCCTTTCTCTTGTTTTTCTATCTTCATCAAATCAATATTTAGTAGCAACACTACTGCGTGTTGTTCATCAAACACTCTAACACAAACACACACACAATTTAAAAATAGCTTTTAATTCCTCATGAAAATTAATTTAGTTCCTTTTTCAGTTTTCATTGTATTAGAACTGCTTATAAATTTAGTAATATGTAACATTTTTAGATACTGTTACTATAAGAACAGGAAAGCAGAATTTTCCCAGTACTTCCCCATATCTAACTGAAGAGGAATCTACATCCTATGAAGCTCCACCTAATTAAAACCATTATAATCCTAACACATCTTATAATGGCTCTTATGTTGTATAACTTTTTTCTATTTTCCTTTTATGTTGTACTGCCTCCTTAGTGTACAGTCTTCTGTTGTCCTGACTTGTTCTAAGATGCCAATGCTTACCTTTAACTGACAGCAAGAAAGAGTTGGATAAATGTTTTTGTCCAATTCAAAAGGATGCACTCTATTTTGTTAAGATGTTAAATTTCTAAGTAACTCTGTTTTTAAAAATTGGCAAAATTGTTTTGCAGGTATTTTGCCCACTGATACTGGTAACCACTGGTTTTGTTACTAGAAGATTAGTATATCTTTAAAAGCTGATAATTTGTTATTAGGGACACAAAGATTGAGGTGCTCCAGCTTCCAGTGAAACTGGGAATTAAAAAATAACGTTTTCTATGAACTCTCAGTGAAGGGACGTTAGGAGTGAGAAATGAATCCAGAAACCTTTTCTGTTCACCTTCATCTTTGCATGTAGATTGATAAAGGACACTTGAACAAAGAGAAGATTACAGATTAAGAAATTTGCAAGGGTTTTTTCTTCCCCAAAAGTTCTAGTGGACATTGAAACTCAAATAATATTTAAAGTTACTACTCTTAACTTTTCATTTTTTTAAAAAAATAGTTCACAAAGTCAAATAGTCATAGAATATTCTATAAAAAGTCCTTTTTTTTAATTAGTCTGATATATGTATTTAAAAAAAGCACATATTGTGCTGTATTAAGCCTTACCTTGGGCCCTCTGCTTCCTGAATTGCATGGTCCCTGTGTCAGTGATACTTGCATGCTGTGAGATCTTGTCTAAACCCATAGCTGCTTCAGAGCATAATGGTGTGATATGAAGTGATGCAGAAAACAGGAGAAGCTTTGTCATTGAGTCAGCTGCGAGAAGAAGTAATGTGTATGAATGTACAGTATAGGGAGATCTATGAAAGATCCAGTCTCTTTTTTCTAAAAGACTCTGTTCCATGGTACAAGGAGAATTCAGTTCTTCTTGGCAAACCTCCACATCAGTTTGGAAGCAGTAAAAACAACCACAAAAACAAGCCTGGTTTTTCAATATCTTTACTCTTGATGTTTTAAGTAACTTTTTTTTTTGCTTATTTTTATTTTACTTTATTTTTAACAACCAAGGATAAACACCCATTTCCATTGTAGCGTTTGGATACAGTTTCCATAGTTGGAATGTGGATGATATGAATTATACAAATGAGTTCAACCATATGTGTCATGCTTGTATTTGTTACCGACAGGATTGGAGGAGAGGCCTCATACCTCTTCATTGAGGAGTATATGACTTTAAATTATATTACTTCAAGAAGGACATTGAATCCCAGCAGATGATGTAATTAAGTTTAAAAATGAGTATTATTAAATAATTCACACTTTTAATATGGAGAACTTAGGTCATTTTTCCACTCCTCCCATAAACATTCGATCTTAATATCTAAGTAATGAAACAACACCATGTTATCCATCCCGATACTAACAGAGAATGCCACCTATGACAGGCTTATTGTTTACTTTAACAGGTAATTTGAGGACTGGACTTATTTAATAGTTCTGAGTACATAATTACACATCAGCAATTTCCAATTTAATTAAAATGTACAAATCTGAAGATTAAGGGAATTTTTGAATTATTAATCATTTTTCCACTAGGAAATCTTGTTGCTCTGCAGGAGATTTGTCCAGTGTACAACTATACGTATTTTTTTCCTTCTCTTTCACAGACAGACAATTTTCCCGCAGAGCCCAATTACATGGGCAGCAGGCAGCAGTTTGTTCAAAGGTAAGGCCTATTAAATAACTTTCTCAGCTTCCCCATTTGCATTCCTGTCAAAATTGCTTTGCAAGAGACTACACTTCGGATTCAGACTTGTAGAGACAACACTTTCTCTTCTTTTTCTTTATATGTATTTCAGTAGCTCCACGTTTAAGGACCCAGAAAGAGCCAGCCTGAGAGACAGTGGGCACGGGGACAGTGATCAGGCTGACAGTGACCAAGACACTAACAAAGGCTCCTGCTGTGACATGTCTGTTAGGGAGGCACTCAAGATGAAAACGACTTCAACTAAAAGCCAACCTCTTGAACAAGGTGAGTGAAGTCTTCCAATGCTTACCAAGTGTAAAAGCTTAAGCAATCATTATAAACCTATTAGTACTAGAGTTGCGGTTTATCACGGCAGAATGGACCATTGATAATATATCAAAAGAAACAGGAAATTCCGAGACAGTCCCAGAGGAAAAACACCTATTCAATATCTCGGTAACAACAGAACAAGGGAGGCCATGGTTATTAGTCTTTAATCTTCCTTAAATGAGAACTTGACCAAGGTCACTTGATTATTCTTATCTTTGTAGACGTTTCTTAACTTTTCCCATTTTGAGTTTATCAGTTAGAGATGCGCATTTTTTAAATATTAATTTCTACTATAAAAATTAGTAAATTTATCATTTGGGTGAAATGGTAACTTGATTGGAATTTTATGGCTCTTGGCGTGCACAGTGGTTAAGTGCTACAGCTGCTAACCAAATGGTCGGCAGTTCGAATCCGCCAGGCACTCCTTGGAAACTCTGTGGGGCAGTTCTACTCTGTCCTACAGGGTCGGAATTGACTTGATGGCACTGGGTTGGCGTTTGTCTGTTTTTGGTTTGGATTTAAGAGTCAGAAAATAACCAAGCTAAAGTTTTGTCTGCTTCTTTTAATTTACATCTTAGTTTTCATTGGTATCAAATAAATATGAACTTGTTTACCCTGTTAGGGATGATATAGAAATACTTTCCAGTAAATACCTAATTTTTTTCTAAAAGTTTATCTTCATTTGTTTGATTTGCCTTATGATGTTTCTTTTATTTCAAAAAAAGCGAATAGTTGGTAACAAGTCACCCAAAAGAATCAAGCTACTCTTATGTATAAGACTTTAGGAGTGTGAATTGGTTTTTTTATGTTCTATTCTAAAAATTGAAAAGCAGTGTTGTATAAACCTAATTTTGGAATTACAAATGTTAATGTAATAGCAGTCTTCAGAAATATTAATAGCATTTAAATTATATTTCATTTTTATTATTTCAGTTTCTTTTGAATGAGAAATTAGCTTCTAAGTCATTTATTGATCAGTAATTCGTAGAAAGTAGATTTCTGCCTACAATGCAATTGTCTTGTTTTACATACATCAGCAGATATAAGGCTTACAAACTTTTCAAATAATGTTGAAATTTCGGTGCACACACACATATTTCTGTAGAGAACAAATATATATTGAAATATACATAATGATTAGATACAGATACATATGCATATATTATTATATTTCTGTATTGAGTATAATTATTCTGGATTTATTTTAATGTTGACCTCACAAAAAGCCTCATTTTCTTAGTAATCAATGCCAGAAAGATATTTTTCTGACCTTTTACAATAGCTACTTTCTTTGTAACAGTGCAATGCCTTTTTTTAAAAATTATTTTTAATAGAAACAATTTGAATACTTACCTAATATTCAGAATTCCTAATAATTTGTATGTTTCCTCAAAGTGACTTAAAGGTTCTTGGTGGGTTGTAGCTTTGTGATATATGAGTATTTTAGACACGTTTTAAATAATGTGTTATTGAATTTTAATATGTGAACATCCATGATGAGATGGACCAATTTTTATACATGATACATACAGGGATCAATAGATCATTTATTGGATTCTCTTTGTAAGGCTTCATAAAGTAAAGGGTTTGCATTTATTGTCTTATTAAGTTTATGAAGAACTTTATTAATAAAAAAAACTCAAAAGAAAAATGTTGATGTACACATTAACTCTTCCATTTCAATCCATTTAACTGAGCCATGTTTTTGACGATAATGAACAATGACCACTAGAAAAAAACAAGTGGTTTCATTTATTTCTGAAAATATGATTTATGCTGAAAAGCTGTTTTTCAATTTTGATACCAAAAGGTAATGTCTTAGAAAGATAACTATTGTTTTTAAAAGAAGACTAAATTTAGCAATCATGTTAATTAATATTACAGATGGAATAATTGGCTATCTAGTCCAAGAGCGAGAATGCCAATGGAAAAGTCTCTTGTGAAGCAAATGGTTTTCAATTTTCTCCACTAATGAATATGGGAAAATTATTATGAATCTGGAGGTCACACCTAGGTAATCTATGAATAATGTAGGATGGAGACTGAGTTCCACTTTAAAATATGATCTTTAAAGATTAGCTGAAATACTATTTCATTGGTTGACCATTCATTCATTCATTTAATCAACATCTATTATGTGTTTTCATTATGTGGGGAAACATTAGGTTCTAAATGAATGTAAAAAACAAGTTTGACTTGGAGCCTGCCTTCATGAAGCCATATGATATCTCTCTGTCTCTCATCCATCTTAGATCTATCATTCTCTCTCTCTCACCATTCTCTATCTCTTTCCCACATACATACCTACCTACCTATCTAGATTCAGAGGCAGGCAGCTAAGGTTTATTGAGTGCTTACTGCTTACTCTAAATTGTGCTAGGTTTTTTAAAATGTTAACTTATTAAAAATGCAAAACAGCTCCAAAAACTTAGATAATTTTTATTGTTCATATAAGAAAGCTGAGCTCATGGGAAATTTATTAACCATACAGCAGGTTGGAGTCCAATCTAAGGTCTAAACCTGTTGCCGTCCAGTCGATTCTGGCTCATAGCGGCCCTATTGGACAGAGTAGAACTGCCCCATAGAGTTTCCAAGGAGTACCTAGTGGAGTTAAACCGCCAACTTTTTTGGTTAGCAGCCGTAGCACTTAACCACTATGCCACCAGGGTTTCCAGTCTAAGGTCTAGCTATGGGCAAAACCTGTGTCGTTTCTATGCAACTTTGTCTCCCAATGTGAAAAATTTGGTCAAATCATGTTGATCCATTCCTATGCCCAGATACCAAATAAACATTCAAGACTAAATGAAAGCAGGACCCAATCTATGTGAACTGAAGGAGAGAACATTAAAATAGGTCATATGCATTGAGTAAATGTCTACTCATACTTTGTTCAGTTCTTAAAATTTATTTTCCTATTTAGTTCTCACAGCATTCATAAAGAGGTAAGTATTGTTACCCTCACATTTAATAGACAAGTAACTTTTTTAATGTGATGCAACCAGTAAATAGTGAACCCAGCATTAGGATGAAAATAACATGTGAGTCTGCTTGCCTGACCAATCCTTTATAGTATGCAGATAATGATCAACTTATTCAGACATAAGTTTAAAATGTCGAAGAAGCAATCAGCCATTGTCCTTGTCAATATAGTCTGTTAATCTCTTTGAAAAGGAATATGAGAGGCAATGCCTCAATTAATTTGTTTCACACATATATAAAGAATAATTATTTTTCTCTTTATAGGTAAAATATGATGACAGTAATATTCAAACAATTATGTCATGTTAATTTCAAATATTAAATCCTAAATTTTGATATCCTTAAAAATCTCCTAAAGACAAAAGTCAGTTTATTTTAGGAAAAACTAAGAGTGAAACAAAAAAGAAACTTTTTTAGCAGTTTTTTTTTTTTTGGTAGCAGCATCTTACACAGATTGTCTTCAAATATAATTAGTATTTTTATTTTATATTTTGTTTTTAGTTATTTTTATCTTATTCTAGAAAAATAATTTTCTATTTCTATATTGAAATATTTTCTACATTTAGAAATAAAAAATAAATTCCAAAAATAATCATCCCATTTTCAATAGAACTTCCTGTCCTAATAATGGCTTTCTTTTGGAATGACCTAGCATTTTTTTGAGGTATCATTTTATTAGCTCATAGGTTCCTATTTTTTCCTCTCTTATTTTTTGTGCAGCTAATTTTTTTCCATTTGTTCTATTTGTGTATTTTTGCTGGTTTAATTGTCCTAGATTTACAGCATTAGTATGTATTGCCCATTATTTTAGCAAAAATATTTGAAAGAATTCAGTAGTAAAGGTGTGATGCACTGGACTACAGCTGGAGATAAGTATTTGACAAAACTATAAGAATTTTGGAGCCCTGGTGGCACAGTGGTTAAGAGCTCAGCTGCTAGCCAAAAGGTGGATAGTTGGGATCCACGAGCTGCTCTTTGGAAACCCTATGGGGCAGTTCTACTCTGTCCTATATGCTTGCTATGAGTTGGAATCAACTTGACAGCAGTGGGTTTATAAGGATTTTAATAAGCTCTCTAGCAGAAAGTGGCTACATCAGTTTCTCTTAATATGAAAATAAATTCAAATAATGTACTTATTTTCTTTCTGTTTAATTCCATTTTTGTGCCCTGCTTCTCTATTAATTAGATTTTTTCCATAATCCCTTCATTACTCATCAAACATCTAGATAGACAGATACATAGATGGACAGATAAACAATCTAAATATTTTGAATTTTTTTTGGTATCATAATTACATTTTAAAAGTAAATACATAGTTCTATCTAAAAAGTTATTATTTATCAGAAAATCAACCAAAATACATTTGATCTTATTTTAATGATTTTATATTTTGGAAAAAGAATAACTGAACACAGCATGCTAATATAAATATATATCGCACATTTCCGTGAAGAGTAAAACTCTTCCATAATTTTTGAGGGTAGTTTATTTCTTAACCAGTTGCTGTCCAGTTGATTCCAGCTTATGGTGACCCCATGTGTTTAAGAATAAAACTGTGCTCCATGGGGTTTTCAGTGGCTGATTTTTCAAAAGTAGGTAGCCAGGCCTTTCTTCTGAAGCATCTCTGGGTGGCTTGAACCACCAACTTTTTGGTTATCAGCCAAGCACATTAACCTTTTATATCACCCAGGATTCCATTACTGCCTATACCTCAGAAAATTATTTACATTTTAATTTTTAAGGAAGTACTGTGCCTTTGAATTTCTATCCACTAGAAGCCTTTATTTATTTATTTATTTTTTAGAAGCCTTGTAAATTATTTTGATTATCAGTGATACCTTTTTCTTCTTAAAAAGATCTAACAGGCGCTCCCTAAAATTCAGCAGTCTCTGTGGATTCTGGAATAATAAATATGCAGTCTTCAAAAATGCTGACAGACATCTTTTCTGAGCTCCTCACAGATAACCAAGAGCTAGTTCTCAATTTCCCGTAGAAAATAAGTCTCCTGATATTTTTGTACTTGACTGGAACCAAGTTCTAGAAGCCTAAAGCTAGTGGAATAGAGTTCTACACTGTAACTCTGTTGTCATCTTGCCATCTTGTGCCAGGGTGGATAGGGAACTTCCAGGAATGTAAGCCCCCTTGCTGGATGGCCTGCTCTCAGTTCCTTGCCCTATGACTAGAATCCAGACTCTTTTGCACTTCATTCACGTCCTTTCTCATTTTATTTAATTGCCTTATAATTTCTTTTTTTTTTCCTTTTCGATTTTGGGTCTCCCGTGTCCTCTCTCTACTGGAAAAAAATCTAACTTTTAAATTATATTCTGGGTTCAAAATATATCACAATGGAATCCGTGATTGAAGTCTAATAAAAATTAACTTTCAGTGGAAAGTAGATTATAATAGAAATACCAGATAACCCAGGTTTGCACTAGTGAATTCCAGTTTGAAAACTAAATTCTTAAGAGTTTCCTTCCCTCTTCTCAGAGGACATTCTATAAAACTACAGAAGCTAAAACTGATGGATTTCATTTTTTTTTTTTCCCCCTTTAAATCAGAATTTTGCTTGTAGGCTTCCATACTGAAAACAGGGCTAGGCTAGTTTAAAGAACTGCAGCATCTGTTAGATGCTATCAGAATTTGGTAAAGGTTCTGAGTCCCAGTTCTTCAAGCTTCCCTCCCTAATTCACTGCAAAACAAAATAAAACAACCCCCCTTCAAACAACAAACCAACTGAAACCAAACTGGTTTCTGAGTCCATCTGATTCATGGAGACCCTATGTATGTCAGTGTAGAACTCTGCTCCACAGGGTTTTCTATGGCTGTGACTTTTTAAAAGTATACCTCCAAGCCTTTTCTTCAAAGATGCCTCTGGGTGGATTCGAACCTCAAACCTTTTAGTTATTGGTCAACCACTTAACTGCTTGCACCACTCAGAGACTCCAACAATGACTGCAATTTCATCATATTTCTAAGTATGTCTGGAAAGGCAACAGTTTAAGAAGGTTTCTACAATCTGCGCTTAACTGTGAAGGAGCCATTTAAGAAAGAATGGAAGTTGAGGCTATTGCCCACCTGGGGAGAGTGTGGAGCCACATATTCAGGATTTGGGGAGAAGACTATTGAACAAGAGGATTAGGACGCTGAATACAAACTTGACCTACTTTGCCATTTTCCCTAAGACTGACCCTGAATAGGAGACGACTAGGAGAGCACTTTTATATTCTCAAGCTTCCGTTCTGTTGTCTGCCCTGCATTATGGTTACTGTCTTTTTCACTCTGCCAGTCAGTCTCTTTCCCAGACCCTCCCATAACAGGCAGCAGCAAAACCGTTTGTGCTTAAGCAAGAGCGTGAAGGAGATCACTGTCCACCCGCTCAGCTGCCATCTGGAAATCTCTAAAAATAATTTTTAAAAGAAAGACTTCTATAAGCTTACTAATGATAAATTTGTCTTTGGAAGAAAAGGAAAAATGACTGCCATATATTTTTTTTTATATGTGGGGTAGGGGAAGCAATGTTGAATATTTAATACTAGGAAAAAAATCATTAAAAGTTTTGAAAACGTTACTGCTGCCACATAGGTGGCACTTAGGAGATTGTATTATTCACCATGACTTTGTATTATTTTCAAGCCCTGTAAGTATTAATTAGACTGATTTTTTCTAAACCAAAGAACTCATTGCCATCTAGTTGATTCTGACCTGCAGCGATCCTACAGGACAGGGTAGAGCTGCCCGGTAAGATTTTCAAGGCTGTAATCTTTACAGAAGCAGACTGCCATATCTTTCTTCCACGGAGCAGCTGGTCGGTTCAAACCACCGAGCTTTCGGTTAGCAGCCCAGCACTTAACCACTGTGCTACCAGGGCTCACCTTAATATCATTATCCCTGCCCTCCTGTGCTGTCTTGTAGGGCTTTGGGAATTCATCTTGTATTTTACTGCATAAAATATTACCTAAGCTGCAAGCAGCATAAGTTTATTTTTGGTTACCAAACTTTGCAACTGTCCCATAGTTCACCTAACTTTAAAAGTTTCAATGACATCTCCTTTTTCTCAGTTGCCAACATCTACTGTAAAATCCAACAGCTGGCACCATGAAAATAGAGAGAGGTTTTATCACCCTCACATTTGTTGTTCATTGTAAAGACTCCTGACAAGTGTTGCTTGATTTACAATAGACTCAACATGATTTTGAGACTCTCATGTCTTTAGCAAGCATGGCAGTGATTTTTGCTAAAACATTCCAATTAGAAAATGTTGGCACAGCATTTTCTAAACGTTTGTGTCTCCTTTTACTTCATATCTGGGGACAAGGGCACCCTCCCCAGCCTTTTTGTATCTCTCAAACGTTCCCACACAGTTAGAAGATTTTGCTTTTTATATATTTTTTGTTATAACATTATTATTCTTTTATTTTTATAAATAAAGTCCATGCTACTATTAAGTACACTTTCATGAAATTAGGAGTGTGCCCTCAAACTGAAAATCGTAGTAGTTATCAGCTTATCTGTTAATTAGGAACTATAAAAAAAAATTATGTTAATTTAGTTGGTCTAAAAATTCCTCAGAAATTTTATTTCATTTTGATAATGTGTTCTAATATGGGAGTTCTCTATTGTTTTGAAAGCCATAGAATTTAAAAAAAAAAAAAAAGTTAAGAAGAAACCTTGGATTGCTGTTGTCTGCCTTTGAGTAGGCTCTGACTCATAGTGACCCTGTGAACAATGAAACATATTGATGATTCATAGGAACTTTATTGGCTGGTTTTCTGGAGAGGAGTGCTAGGCCCTTCTTTCTAGTCTTTCCTACCCTGGAAGCTCTACTGAAACCCATTCAGCATCATAGCAACATGCAAGCCTCCAGTGACAGATGGGTGTGGTGCACATGAGGTGCATTGGCCGGGAATTAAACCAGGTCTCCTGCATTTTATCACTGAGCCCCAATGCCCCTTCCCCTCCCCTTTTATAGGTAAGTAAACAGATTAACTAACTTCCACAGAGTTTTCAAGTTAGTGTCAGAGGTAGGTAGTATCTCCCAGATTTATAGTACTCCATCCTACTGTGTAGTTTCCTGTAACACAAATAACCCTTTGCAGTCCAGTTGATTCTGACTCATACCAAGCCTACAGGACAGTTTTTATCCTACTGTGTAGTTTCCTGTAACACAAATAACCCTTTGCAGTCCAGTTGATTCTGACTCATACCAAGCCTACAGGACAGAATAGAACTGCTCCATAGGGTTTCCAAGGAGGGGATGGTGGATTTGAACTGCCGACCTTTTGGTTAGCTGTCAAGATCTCAACCACTGTGCCACCAGAGCTTCTATAGGGAGTGTTTATTTGCAAGCATCCTTAGAATGAGATTAACAAATCTATAAAACAAATATGACAGTGATAAATAGGCTTCAAAATAGTACTGACAAGAGTAGGATTCAAACCTAGGCCTCCAGGGAGGCTGTAACCTGAATGCAGTGCCTTAGACTGCTTGGCCATCCTGACTTATTAACACACAATAGAGACTTCAAAATCTCCATATAGCACTTCCGATTTGTCGCAATATCATTCATTCCCTGAAGAATGTGAAGATGTCAGCAGCCGTGCTTGAGAGCTTAATTCTTGATTCTTTGATGTATATTGATTAAAAGCTCCAAAAGATCAATACAATGTCTCATTTCAGATATAGCCATTGACACAACTGTGGTACTTACAGGGAATCCCTTTCTTTAGCACACTAAGAAATGGTAGCTCCAGAAGAGATTTTTACTCAGTCATTTATTCAGTCACTCATTCTTTTTTTTTTTTTTTTTAATGGCTGTGCTAGGGATACAAAGATAAGATGAGACACAGATTGAGCCCTCAAGGAGCTCACATTGTAGTGACAGAATTTGACATGTGAAGTATGAGGTCAGTGCAGTGAGAGATACTGCCAGAGTATTAATGAAACCCAGACTTGAGGGTCTTGAAGAATATACCTGGAGGAGGAGACATCTGAGCTGATACCTCAGAAATTATTTGACTGACTTAGCAGAGTGAGAGAACGAAAAGGAAGGTGATAGGGCACTCTCAGAAACACAGACAAGATGGCACACTGCATCCTGAGTGCTGTTAGCTGTGGATGAGTAGTGATGTGTGAGACTAGGACTAACGGCCATGAGTGGTGAGATAGGGAGACGCACAGTAATGGAATGGCTTAAATACCATGTTTTGGTTTTAAGACTTTATCTTGCAGATGAAAGAGAGCCATTGGAGGTTTTCGAGGAGTAACAGTTCAGGCTTTCATTTTGATAGGTGATTTTGATGGCAGTGCTGCGGAGACAGGGATACATTTAGGAGATGGGTCAATGAGTCCCAGAATAGTGAAAAGGTAGCAAGAATGGAGGCAAAGTGAAAAATCAAAGATTTTTTTTTTTAAAACATTTATAATGAACACCTTACTGCTTCACTTGAAATTGATTTTTGGATAAGGAGTTCTAAAGGAAAAAAAAATTTCGATGACTAACTGAAATTTTTAATGCCTTTCAGTAGGTTTTTTTTTTTTTTACTTTTTATTGTACTTTCAATGAAGGTTTACAGAATAAACTAGCTTCTCATTAAACAGTTAGTACACATATTGTTTTATGACATTGGTTAAAACACCACGACATGTCAACTCTCTCCCTTCTCGACCATGGGTTCCCTATTACTAGCTTTCCTGTCCCCTCCTGCCTTCTAGTCCTTGTTCCTGGGCTGGCGTGCCCCTATAGTCTCATTTTGTTTTATGGGCCTAATCTTTGGATGAAGGGTGAACCTCAGGAGCGACTTCATTACTGAGCTCAGTGGGTCCAGGGGCCATACTCTCGGGGTTTCTGCAGTCTCTGTCAGGCCAGTAAGTCTGGCCTTTTTTTGTGAGTTAGAATTTTGTTCTGAAATTTTCTCCAGCTCTGTCCAGGACCCTGTTGTGATCCCTGTCAGAGCAGTCAATGGTGGTAGCCGGGCACTGCCTAGGTTTACTGAACTCAGTCTGGTGGAGGCTGTGGTAGCTGTAGCCATTAACTCTTTGGACTAATCTTTTCCTTGTATCTTTAGTTGTTTTAATTTCTCCTTTGCCCCTGAAGGGGTGAGACCAGTGGAGTATCTTAGATGGCCACTCACAGAATTTTAAGGCCCCAGATGCTACTCACCAAAGTAGAATATATAACATTTTCTTTATAAACTCTGTTATGCCAGTTGAGCTAGATGTTTGCCAAGACCATGGTCCCCACAGCCCTCAGTCCAGTAATTCAGTCCCTGAGGGAGTTTGGATGTGTCTATGGAGCTTCCATGACCTTGCCTTGTATAAGTTGTGCTGGCTTCCCCAGTATTGTGTACTGTCTTACCCTTCACTAAAGTTGCCTTTTACCAGGTATTTGATGTAATACATATCACATGTATTTACACAAAAAAATTCGAAATTTTAGCATTTTTTCTAAATGCCCGTTTCTCATATGAATACTAGAATCAGCTCAGTAAAGGGGATCATTTGAAACCTCATCATTCAAAGAGAATAGAAAAAACTTCAGTTTAGCAGATCTTGGAGAGAACTTTCAGAAAGCAGTGAAGTATTATAAAACTCTGTGTGCTAAAAAATCCTAAGATTATGACTTGAGTAACTAAGTATAGGCAATGGTTACATTTAGTAAAGTAATTAAGGTAGGAAGAGGTCACTGCAGGGAAAACATTTGGGCAGTGAGAAGAGTTGGGATTTTGAAATGTTAATTTTAAATGTCTGAGACCCCTGTGTGGAGGTATCAGAAGAAGAAGAGCAGGTAGAAATTACAGCTCACAAATCAGGGAAAAGGTCAGGAGGTATAAATTTGGAAGTCATTTTTATAAGATCATACTTAAATCCAAGTAAGTTGATGAGAAAGAATATTGAGAGAAAAGAGAATAAGGGTCCAGGACAGAATCCTGTAGAACATAACATTTAGAAGTTGGGAAGAGGAGGAGTTCAGTAATAGTTCAACCTGCCAAGAAAAGTTTTCAGGATGGTCATCCAATATCTGGTGGTCCTCTAGATGAGTTAGTTGGCTGCAGTTTTTAAGTCTAGAATTTTCAGAATTCATTTCCAGCAAAGTTAAATCAATGCATTAAGTAAAGCTGTTTTTATTTAAAACAAAATGATACTGAACTGGTTTTATTTTACAACTTACAAACTAGTTTTCTGAGGACAGTCTCAAATATGTCATCTGACATCATTCTGTAGTAAATGTATAACTTCTCAAGTCATTATTTTGAAAGAAGAAACATGTGTTCTGGAATTTTAATATAATTCACTAACTCTTCATATAATGCCTATTATGTATAAGGTACTGTCTTAGGTGCTGTATCGAGTATTTATTCAACAAATATTTATTGCATTTCTGGTATGGACCAGGCTACACATCACGGATTGGGAATTTAGTAGTAAGTAAAACAAATATTCTTGTTCATATGGAGTTTGCATTCCTATGAGGATATAATTCTTAAGTTAACCCTCTCAAGACTCATTAAAACTGTTTTCAAGAAATAGAAATAAAACATATATTAAAAATAATAAAATGTAGAAAATAATGTAAGAAAGAAAAATATAATGAAGCATTCTGAGAGTTTACCAGAAGAGGGATAGAGTATTGATAATTGTTCGATGAAGACCTTATGCAAATTTGAGCTAAGACTTAAGGGATGAACAGGGTTTTTACTTCAAGAATATAGGAGAAAGATAACAAATAGCATGAACACAATCATGGAATTTGGAAGTGCACAGAATGTTTAGGGGACAATGAATAGTTCGATTTGTTCAAAGGGGAAGGGACGGAAGGAGGAAGAAGATAGCACTCAAAACAGGAAAGGAGTGACCAGTAAGGAAGGGGAGGAAGTACAAAGCTATAGTGTCATAGTAGTCAAAGATAGACAAGAACAAACATGTTAATCCCCTGAGGAACTCCAGTGAGCCCTGGAGGAATACTTACAGGTCACTCTTGTTTTCCACCAGAGAGTTATGATGGAGTGATATAAATAAATAAATAAATAAAAGAGAAATGGGAGACTGGAAAAGGATAAACATGGAAGCATAATCAGGAAGTGGAGGCAACAATTTCCCTGCTATTTCAAGAAGACTTGCGTATAATAGAAGGAGAGAAAGAAAGAGGCTAGGGGTAGCAGTAGCTTAAGAAATATAGTATTATGGGTAGAAAATGCTTTACCTATTCTAATTAAACTAAGTATAAACCAAATATATCGACAAACTGACAAATGATCCAATTAAAAGAGAGCATTTAGGACTGGACCAAAAAAAAAACAAACCCAGTGCCGTCAAGTCGATTCCGACTCATAACTAGAGAGATGATATTCATATGAGCATAGTGAGGAGGCTAGCATTGAAGTAAAGAGATTCTCTTTCTCTGCAAAGGAATATAATGAAAAATACATTTGAAAAGGTAAATAGCAATGTGGAGGTACAGGGAAAATAATAATAGGGAGCTCCAATCTTCTCTGTAAAGTAGAAAACAACATTCGTCAATCTCATTATTTCACATAAGCACTTGTATTATATAAATGACACTCAGATTCATGAAAAGCCAGAAAAGTTTAGGAAATTACCAAGATATTCTACCCTGAGGTATGCATTTGTTAAAAACCGATGTGGCCATTATTTCATATTTATAATTGTTAAAAAGCAAGAAATAGGAGCCAGTAATATATCAACCCAAATATATTAACATATTCAAATTAACTTCACTGGTACTTTTAAATCTAATAGCAAAGCTGATGTTATGATATAACCAAAACTCATTGCCATCAAGTAGATTCTGACTGAGATGCTGTGATATACAGGTTCACAATTCTCAGAACCAGTTGTTTTCCAGGATTAAGACTTTTCAGATTTTAGAAAAGTAATACTGTGCATCCCCCGTTCACTGTGTTATGCAGCATTCCCAGTGAAAACTGTAGCAGCGGCCACAGTCAAACACGTGCAGTTGTGTACTGAAATGTCTGAATACCCACATTAAATGAGACAAAGAAAATAATTAGCCAATGTCAGTTCCAGTAGAATTTTACCACCAAATGAGTAACAACAACAACAAAAAAAAAAAATCAGATTTGAGCTTTTTCAATTTCAAAATTAAGAATAAAGAATTATAGCTTTGTACTTAAGTTACATGCTGTGGCTGTTACTTTTTGATGACCAGGTTTAATGTGTGGTTATTCAAGTAGTACTATAATAAAAAAATATTATCTATCACCAAGAGAAATTTTTTAATCAAGTTTTCTATTAAACCATCATAAAAATGTTCAGTTGAGGTCTTGCTTTAGAATGAATTCAGAAAAAAAAATGTAGTATATTACCCCATAATAGTTCTAATGTGTTACATATTTACTTTGGGAAGGTAAAATGTAATCTTGACACATATAAATGTTTAATGATTGCATAAGCTCATTTTGAGTAGTACTTTTATGATTTCAGAGCAACAACAAGTGCTACCCCACTCCTGATACAGGGTTTATTTTTGAAACAAATATATATTTTGTGGAGATAGATTTGTCTCCCCTGGATTTTATTTTCTTTGAGGTATTGCAAATTCATATTGGAGGAAGAAATCATCTTTGTTTTGTTTTTTTGTCCTGAGTCTTTTCCTACTTAGTGTTAATTACTGTACATAATACATAATATCCTTTATAAAGCCATCTGATCTTTACCTTTATAAGCTAATGGCATTTAAGGTATTTATGGGGAGGATAAGGAGCACCTGGTGGCTCAGGGGTTAAGTGTTCAGCTGCTAGCTGAAAGGTTGGCAGTTCAAATCCACCAGCTGCTCTGTGAGAGAAAGATATGGCAGTCTGCTTTCATAAAGATTACAGCCTTGAAACCCCTAAGAGGCAGTTCTACCCTGTCAACAGCAACAGGAAGGGAAGGATGAAGCCCCTGGGTGGTACAAACAGTTAACACACTGGGCTCCTAAACAAACTGTTGGAGGTTTGAGTCCACCCAGAGGAGTCTTAGAAGAAAGGCTTGCTGATATACTTAGAAAAAAATCAGACCTTGAAAACATTATGGAGCACAGTTCTACTCTGAGTTGGGCAGACTGGTTAACCAGGGTGACTGGTTAACTGGTTAAAGGAAGGATGGCAGGAAAATCTTAGAAAAATTGAATGCATACAAAATGACTTCCTGATATACCTAAGCATTACTTCACACTGTTAGAAAACAATAAATAATAGATTAAATCTTAAGTCAGTATAAAAGTGCAAATTTTTCAGTTTACTTCTGGTGTTGTATTATGCTTCTTTGCTCAAATGCAGATCTCATTACCATTAGTTAATGCTTGAGTGAATTAATTCAGTAAACATTGCTTCAGTACCCATGGAGATGACACGCTTTGCCTTCAGGGTGTTCAGTCTCTTGAAGATGACAACCCTCTATCCTTCTAGCTGTAACTATAATAGGTAAATACTGTGATACATGTGTAAATAAAACTAATTCTGCTTATTTGTTTAAAATAGATGAAAATTGAAGTTTTCTTAGATATCTAGTGCTGCTGTAATAGAAATACAAGTAGATGGCTTTAACAAACAGAAATTTATTCTTTTACAGTTCAGAAGGCTAGAAGTCCAAAATCAGGGTACTGGCTCTAGGGGAAGGCTTTCTCTCTCTGTGCATTGTCAGGGAAGGTCCTCATCAGTATTTCCCTGGGTGTAGAAGGTTCTCAGCTCAGGGACCCCGCTGTGCTCCCATCTCTCTTCTTGGTGGTAGTGGGTCCCTCCTCTCTGCTCTTTTCTCTCTCCTTTTATCTATGAGTCAGAATCGACTCGATATAATGGTAATGGGTTTTGTTTTTTTTTTAAGGTAAAAGGTGTGACTCAAGCAAGGGTGGTGCATTCATTCCACTGTAATCCTCGTTAACATAACCTAATCATACCTCATTAATATAACCGACAACTCACTCCCAAATGTGACCGGAACCACAGGTATAAATCAAAAAACCAAACCCATTGCTGTCAAGTCAATTCTGACCCATAGCGACCCTATAGGACAGGGTAGAACGGCCCCATAGAGCTTCCAAGGAGTGCCTTGTGGATTTGAACTGATGACCTTTCGGTTAGCAACCATAGCACTTAACCACTATGCCACCAGGGCTTCCAGAACCACAGGCATAGGGGCTAAGATTTATAATACATAGTTACATCAGATCACAAAATGGAGGACAACCACACATTACTGGGAATCACCCCCTAGGTAAATTGACGTGAATTTTGGGGGGCCATAATTCAATCCATGACAGAAGTGGTAGATACACTTCCAAAATTAGATAAGCTTTTTTTTAAAATAAGGTCTTGAAAGTAGAATAAGACTGCATATACAGGGTGAAGAGGGTGTTCAAAGCTGGGAGGAAGAATAGAATGATCAAAGACAGAGAAGTGAAAAATCATAGCATAATCCAAGAATGGCAAATCGCTAGAAATACTTTTATTGGAATATGGAGTGTAGGGTTATAATGGAAAGAAATTGGGCCCCAAAATGTGTTATCAAAAAAAACCAAACCTGTTGTCATCGAGTCGATTCTGACTTATAGCAACCTTATGGGACAGAGTAGGACTGCCCCATAGGGTTCCCAAGGAGCAGCTGGTGGACTTGAACTGCCCACCTTTTGGTTAGCAGCCATAGCTCTTAACTACTGTGCCACTAAGGTTCGGCCAGAATGTGTTAAGGTTAGATTATTAAAGAATGTGAATGGCATACTAAGGATTTTGAATCTGATGCTATAGGCAATTACAGACTTTGAGTGGGGTCATCTGATTTGATTTTTGTTTTAAATGATAATGATAGACCAGAGAAGAGTTGGAAAGAAATAACCTCATTGGCCATCTTGATCATTTATCAAGTTTCAGAAGTAGAGGGGAGTGTTTAATATTTTCTAAATTTTGTATATCATAATATCATATAAATTAATTGCTGAGTCCAAATTGTTTTTAATAATTCTGAGCAATAAATATAACAGAAGAAAAAGATACTCAACTCAAAATGCCACCTATTTGTGTTTATCAATAATAATTTAATTTTTAATTTTAATGTTTTATAGCCCAGCTAACACTTTTACTTTAAGTATAATAATTACTGATGAAACTTTTAAGGGTTTGTAAATATATGACCAACTGAATGAACTTAATTAGGCAGCAAAAGATCAGCTGGTAGTAACAGGAGGTTGAAAAAATATGAAAACATTTATTGAGCATCTACTATATGTTAAGCACCACACCAAGTGCCTTTACCCAGTTCGCCCTCATGATAAGCTGATGATATGGCTGCTATCTCCTTTAACAAATGGAGAATAGAACATCAGACAACTGAAGTAACTTGCTCACCTTCATGCCCTTGGCAGTACAGTAGTTTTCCTTCTGATGCCATCCCTGTGCTCTTTGCACTCTTGTCCCTTTCACTCATTTGCAGCCTTCAGTAATAATGTGCAAAAGAGAGTTTTCAGGGCAGTTTTACTAGAATTTCTAAGTTGAAATAGGATATATTATCTTTGAAAGTAGGGTTAAATCTGATTCTTTTTACCTAAATGTATAGAATTTTTATGTTTTTAAAAATTCCTTCTAATTTGATTCCTGTCAATCTTGGATTGTCAGAAAAATTAGTGACTGTGAAAAACCAGCACAGGCAGAAAAATATGCCTGGCCAAAAACAAAAGACAAAACAAAGATATGAACAAAACCCTTTTTATATATTTCTTTTTTAAAGTTTCTGAAGGAATATAATTATATAGAAATATTTATGATATTTGGAATATATAAATATAAATACATTCATTTTTAATATTAAACCAAAAACCAAACCCAGTGCCATCAAGTCGATTCCAACTCATAGCGACCCTATAGGACAGAGTAGAACTGCCACTTAGAGCTTCCAAAGAGCGCCTGGCGGATTTGAACTGCCGACCCTTTGGTTAACAGCCATAGGAGTTAACCACTAGGTCACCAGGGTTTCCTTTTAATTTTTAAATATTAAATACTATTAAATAGTATGATAGAGAGAGAGTGTGTGTGTCCTGGTGGCACAATGATTAAGTGCCTGGCTGTTAATTAGAAGTCAGAGGTTCCAACCCACCTAGCAGCTCTGCAAAAGAAAAGACCTGGTGATCTGCTCCCATAAAGATTCCCAAAACCAAACCCATTGCCGTCGACAACCTAGGAAACCTTATGGAACAATTCTACTCTGTTGTATAGGGCTGCTGTGAGTTGGAATCGACTCGATGGCACACAACAACTGTTTGTCTCTCTCTCTCTGTCTGCATGTATATGTATCTGGTACTTCAGTACCACCGACAGTCATCTGATTAATTGCTTATTTTTTTTAATTGTTATTTTTAATTAGCTTAGCACTTAGTACTGAGACTCATATTTTATTTTAGTTCTTATATAGACTAGTTGCCTTAACCCTCAAAACACCCTCTCCTCCATTGCTACGGATTCTGCAGTTAACCCCAGTAAGTTTTCCTTAAAATGGACAGAAAGCACAAAAATCTCCATAATAAAACATTAATATTGTTTGAAAAATAACAATTTCTATGTACTCCTAAAATTACCTTTACGTATGAGGGCTATCTTATTAGTGTGTAATCACTGATTAAGAACAGGATTTAATGAGAAAATTTTAAATGTATTTTCCGTCTCTCCATTGCCTCTTAAGATTTCCCAAAAAATTACTTTTGCTAATTTTGAGCAATATGTTAAATTGACTTTTTTTTTCTAAAGCTGTATTTGTTAAGCCTATGGTTGCAGTTAAAGCTATTACTTCCTGACTATGCAGGAAAACCAACATTATATACAGAAAATTAATTCCACTTTATTGAGCATCTAAAATGTCAAAAGTACTGTATTTCATCTGTATCTGCAGTTCTCTTGGTACTTGATCAAAGTTTTTGGGCAATTAAAATGGATCAAAAAAAATCTTGATTAAATTCCATGTAACTCATATTTTTCATCTGAAATTCGTCAGCACTTTCTTGCCACTTCTATCATAAGCTCTCCCCAACCAGATCCTTTCCTCCAATCTCAGTAAACAGCACCATCATCGACCTAATCACTCCAGCCAGAAACACATGATTCTCCCTTACTTCCTTTCTCTTTTTCATCCCAACATGTCATTAAGTTCTGCTGTCATCACCACCTAATTCTGCTTGAAACGTCTCCTGTTCACCTACCTCCAGGTTATCACTTCTACCCAGGCTTCCTCTCCTTCTCACCACAGCACCCTCTCAGGTGGCCTTCTTGCTTCCAGTCTTGCTGCCTTATAATCTAATCACCATACATTAGCAAAAAAGTGATCGAAATGTAAAACCACTTGTTTCACTCCTTCAATTAAGTCTTCAAGGGCTTCCACAGACTACTTGAAAAAATATCTAAATATTTAAAGTTGGCCTGCACACTCCATCCATGTCACTGACCTGCTACCTCACTATATATTATACACCAGTCTGAAGATTTTTAAAAAGTTTTTTTTCTTTTGAAGAATGAGGCTTCTAGTGCTGAGACGTTTCTTCCACTAATCTAACCTGACTCCCTTAGTAATCTGTAACTTCCATTTGGGAAAAAGATACTTCTGTTATTGTCCAATGTATTTCCAGTGTTTACTAAAAAAAAAAAATAAATAAAATCACAGGTTAAGGAGATTTTAGAAAATTTGAAGTCATTAGGCAAGTGTTAAAGGATCCAAGAACACTTAATGATTTCAAAGAACTGGATCGTGCACTTTTACCTGAATTATCTTATTGAATTCACAGATGATTTTCAATAGTTTTATGAGATAAGCATTGTCATTTCCATTTTGCATAGAAGATATGATTAGTCTAAGGTCACCCACCTTTTATGTGACCGAGCCAAAATTTTAGCCAAAGGTCTGTGACTCCAATTTCAGAGATCTTTTCATTTTTTCACAGTGGAAATAGTCCAGGTGAGAAACAATGAAATTCTAGCCAGTCTAGATGATAGTGAAAATAAGAAGGAAATCATAGGGATGAAGAATATGGAAAATAAAGTCCTTAACTTTTCAGTAAGAAAGAGTTATTCAATTTTTCCATATTAAGAACTTCCACCAGGAAGTTTGGGCCAAGATTCTTGGGCCATTAAAAATTATTGGCTGGTTTAAGCAATGTGAGGAAAAAGCAAACAGTGCAGTGGGAATGGGTGAAAAGAGAGACGGAACTATACAAACTTGAGATTTGTCTACTTGTATGTGACTGCCAATAAAAAAAAAAAAAGAATATAATGTGGTATCAGGAGCCCATTAAGCTCTTGGCTGCTAACCAAAACGTTGGTGGTTCAGACTCATCCAGAAGCTCTTGGGGAGAAAGATATGCATACCAATCTGCTCCCATAAAGATTAAAAAAATTACACCCTAGAAAATCCTATGTGGCAATTCTACCCTGTCACATGGAATCACCGAGTTAAAATCAACTCGATGGCACTTAACAACAGCAACGTGGTATGAGGGAAAAAGATGGATAATTGTGGGTTGGCTTTTAAGTGTCTAGAACTAATATGGGACTGACTATAAAAGTATATACAAAAATTAAGGGCAAGTGGACAAACTGCAACGTTCAAAACAAAAAGCGATTCAAACTGACACTACGAAACATAGGAAACAAATCAGCAAGATAAAAGCTTATCCTGTGAGTAAATGTAATATAGAACCTAAGTGAGGCAAGTAAAAATTCTATAGTGCTTATAAGTGGCACTCCATATTATTGGGCCCAAGAAGCCACACACACACACACACAAAAATGCTTAAAAATAAATAGATTTGAATACACAGATAGTAATGTTCATTTAATTACTGTTACAGTTGGCCATATACGTGCTCTGATTTTAAAAACCATCAGTTTAGGGAAATCCGCTTAGAGTGATAGAGCTGTGATGAAAATAATGATAGAAGTGAAAGATTTGTCAAAAGGGGTAATAAGACTAAACTAAAAAAGAGGAATAGCAGCGAAGTATTCACTGGTTGAATAGTTTCTAAAGACAGAGGTTAAGAGTACCTCTTTGATAGGAGAGATTATGTGAGATCTGCTCCCCTTGAGTTTATGCTTTAAAGAGAGCATACATTTAAAATAATAAAGCTTAAAGGAACAATGCTCCAGAAGCCAGAGTTTTCCAGATTTCGTTCTTAAGTTTTACTGAAGACATCAGTACCATGTTTCTGCTTACTTTTTCTTTCTTTAAAAATATTGAGATTTTTCTCAAACTTGGCTACATAGAAACCCAGAGATTAGAAAATAAATCTTCTACTAGAAGATATTTGTGTTTCTGCTAGAATTGTTTTACAATTGACATATAACTTTGAACTTTTATACCCTTGATTACTGAAGCTATTGTCTGCTTTATACCTATATATACAATTATATTTTTATATATTTTATATATAATATACATCTTTCATATATATTATGAAATATATATATGGGTTTATGTATATGCATATATTTATAGTCACAACTTGAATGGTAAAAACTTTTTAAATTACACTTAGTCTATATCCACCGGAATATCATTAACTTCTCAAACGTATTTTAGTTGTGTTTGGAAATTATACCAGATTATTAGGGAAATTATACCAGATTATTAGGGATATGTCCTTGAAATTACAAAATGTATAAACAATATATGATAATGTGTTATCATATAGACATTTCCACAAGAGTATTCAAATACATTATTTATCAAGCTAATTATTTCCAGGTTCACATGACAATATTTATTGATGACTATTTTAAAAAATTAGAATGTTAAGAGTGAAGTAAACAACATTTTAAAGACATAGGACAAATTATTTGCTTTAGATTATGAGTGTTACATTTTTATGACCAGGTTATAATTGCTTAATTAGTTGTAGAACTTTGATTTTATGAATACCAATATGTACCTTCATTTAGGTATATTTATTATATTGGTTTATCTTCGGTTACTTTAAGCCCTCTCTTGATCCATCTGTCAATGCCATCAATGTGTGAGTGATATGCTATCATTTTTATCGTATCTAAACAATTATTTTCTGGTAGCAGTTCAATAATGTTAAAATACTCAAACTCACTTTAATAATACGGCATCATCATTAATTCTGACTTTGATTAGGTCTGTCTACATCTTGAATTACTTAAAAAAGAATTCAGATTTTTCTTTTCTTTGATTCAATGACAGCAAAATTCAAATTGAGTCAATAATGTATTGTCATATAAATGCTTATTAAAATCTTCTAAGATAAATAGATAAGATAGTAATGAGTATGTTATCTATAATTTGCTTCTAATGTATTTGAGGCAGACGAAAAGTAGTTTGTTCCCTTAATTACTATGAGAATCACCTTATATTGTGCTCATGGCCTTAGTATGTACATCTGTTAAGAAAATATTTGCCAAAGTAAAAGTCTATCTAGTACTAATTATACTAAAGTATCAAGCATTATTGATATTTCAAAGTAATATACACTGTATTCCATCTTCCTAAATATCAGTTTATGCTAAGAGACTAAGTTATTTATGCCGCATCTGATAAGGCAGCCAGGAATAAGTGATGCACAGAACAGACATAGCTCCTGATCTTCAGAAGACTTTTATGTTCTGCAAACCTCTTGGCACAGTATCTAGGTTGGCATTGTGATTATGGGGCATACCTTCTGAAAAGCACACATTTATTCCACCTTGTGAAAATTGATGAATGAATGAGACTTCACTATAAAAATTGGGTAGGATGAAATTTTATCTCCTCTACATGCAGGCAGCATAGTATAGAATTTTTATCCTTTTTATATAGATGAAGACATTGGGGACACATGTATCCTGGATAAGATCCTGCAACAGAAAAAAGGACATTAAGTAAAAGCTAAGGAAGTCTGAATAAAGTATGGACTTTAGTTAATGATCATTTATCAACATTGAATCATTAATTGGGACAAATGTACCTACCAGACTAATGTAAGATGTTAATAATAGGGGAAACTGGGTGTGGGTTATATGGAAACACTCTGCACTATCTTCACAGTTTTTCTGTAAATCTAAAGCTATTCTAAAATTAAAAAGTTTATTCAAAAAAATTTGTAACTCACTTTAGAAACCAAACTTGTTGCCATCCAGCTGATTCTGACTCATAGAGACCCTATAGGACAGAGTAGAACTGCCCCATAGGGTTTCCTAGGCTGTAATCTTTACAGAAGCAGACTGGCACATCTTTCTTCCACTGAGCTGCTATGTAGGTCAAACTGCGGAAGTTTCAGTTAACAGCCAAGTGCTTAACACTTTAGGAAAGCAAAAAGAAAAAAAAGTTGAAGAGACCATATATTGTGCAGAATCTTGGATGTCAATCTAAGGATTGTGCATTTTGAATGATTAGTAGCAAGACATTGAAAATACCCAAGCAGGAGCATAACATAATTAATGCAGCCATAAACTTTTTCTATGACTGCATAGGCGCATCCTGATTTAAGAACTGCCATGGAATATGTAAAGACCAGAATTCATGTAGTGGTGAATGTAAACGGAAAGAAAGACAAAGATTTGCAACAGTTTGCAAATAAATAATTTAACAACACTTGATAAGTAAACTGGACATGGAAGAGGAAAAAGTATTTAATATTATACTTAGAGACTACAGTTGCCGATGATGTTAAAATAAATGCAGTAAATTAACATATATTTGTGTTCCCAAGACTAAATGTAGTTTTAATCATTTACTCCAGGGATGTTCCATGGCTAAAAAATTTGAAACCCTTTGAGTAGTGAACTAGGAAAATTTGAAATTGTTGAGCCTATAATATCACCACGGTCTGCCTTACAAGTCCTTTTGTCGTGATGATGGTGTTTTTATTTGAATAATTAACATTTTCTCCTAAACGCATAGTAAGCCACATCTTCTCAATAATAAGCCAAGAGTTAGGAATAAAGTAGGAATGTTTCCAGTTGCCAGAGTATTACTTAATCAGTAATCTCTAATACGTATTCAGAATATTTAATTAGCGGTTATACTAGAAGTCTAAATATGGCACATTGCTACAGTTCCAAACAATGCTGATAAAATTAAATTTTAGGTAGTTATCTTTCATTTTATCTGCACATTCCTACTTTTGATTATTAGAAACAGTTTTATGCTCCATATTTCACAAGTGGAAAATAAATTACTTTTGAAATTTTAAAAAGGAGAAATGGCTGAAATAATCAAATAGCAAAGTTACCCACAAACACCAGCAGTAACTCCAGAGAGAATTGAAACCTATCCCCAGATCCGTGGAACAATTCCCTTGACGTCAATGGAGTCTCCTAGAATATTTTTTGTAGGTTTGAAGTCTTAAATAAAATTTCAATTGGATTAAAATATGCACTTCATAGGCCTGGCCGCTCTTTAAGACAATCCTTATTAATGAAGCCAACTCTTCATTAAAAAAAAATCTTAAATGGCATCATCAAAAGAGTGACTATGAAGTAGTTGTCTGGAAACATAAAAAAGATACATGCATTGTTTGACCTGTTCGTGGCCTTTCATTTGGATTCAGTAATGTGTAACATGCTATGATTAAAATGATTAAGATAGACCTTTGACCACCAACTTAACCATCAGTACCTTTTAGTAATAATGGCTTTTTAGGCCAAACAAGAGAATGGATAGGACAAACTCTCCTGTGATGAAGTGCCCTCTTATTTCCACTGTCACTGTTATCCAAGGCTGAAGCTGTGGAGGGAGCTCACTAAGGGAAGCGAAGTCCTGAAACATGATAAATTATCTTCCCACTATCATATGCAAAAAGATGGCACTGTGGTTAAGAACTAGCTGCTAGCCAGAAGGTCACTGGCTCAAACCCACCAGAGGTTGGCAATCTGCTCCTGTAAAGATTAGAGCCTTGGAAACCCTGTGGGGGAAGTTCTCCTCTCTCCTGCAGGGTCGCTATGAGTCAGAATTAATTTGATGGCAATGAGTTTGGCTAGAGTATCAGGTGCAAATATTGTTGGGATGGTTGAAATCCTGTGAAAGTATTTAGTCAAGATAAACTGTGTAGAAACAGGCTGCTCATTTAGATAATTCAGTGCAATGGCATATAAACATCTTTGGAATTTTTTTCTGTGGTGAGAAAGCTTAGCCCCTCCTCGTGCCTTTTTCTGTGAAATCTCTAGAGGCAATGGGCTTCTCCTTTTCAAATAGTTAGGTGTTTAGTGCATTTCAAAAATTCTTCAGGGAAAGTTACATTTGTATATATAGCAAGAATAATGAAATTTTCATTTTATGCTAATTAGCACATGCTAATACATTTAAAAACTTGTTTTGGTCATAAAAAAGCAAGGTTAGCAACTAGTTTACTTGAGGCTTATCTTCTAAATTCAGTAGTTCAAGGTTTTTTTTGTTGTCTTGTTTTTAATGCATACTGACATTTAAGAGTTAGCCAGATTTCTGAAGATATTTGCAGAAATGCTGTTTATTATATCAGAGTTCTTTAAGATACTGGAAACCATAGTGGTATAGTGGTTAAGAGCTATGGCTGCTAATCAAAAGGTTGGCAGTTCGAATCTACCAGGTGCTCCTTGGAAGCCCTAATGGGCAGTTCTACTCTGTCCTATACGGTCGCTATAAGTCGGAATCGACTCAATGGCAACGGGTTTGATTTTGATTTAAGATATTGTCAAATGCAAAGCAGAAGACTTGAAACTTCCTATACCACTGTAATCAAGAGCTAGTAGATTTTGTTCTAATACTGGCTCAGTTGCAATACTGAGTGCCATATTTATGTCTTTGGCCAAGATCTTAACTTGTCAAGGCCTCAAATGCCTTATCTGGAAATGAAAGTATCTGTAGATGATATCTAATGTGCTTTATCACCTTGTAATGGTTTATACATGTAGATATTTGGAAACTGAAAAGTTTTTCTGGAGTAAGATTGATTTAGCTGCTTCTACTTGAAACCCACCAGTTTAGTAAAGGTCATGATAGATAGTATTAACGACTAAGAATTCATTAGAGAGGAAATTCATTTGGGCCATCCCAAATTTTCAGCAATTCTTCAATTGATCAAATTGATGATGATAATATTAATAATTTAAAATATTCACTGAGCAATAAAATTCATTCATTTAACTTTTTTTTTGTTTTTATTATAGAATGTTTGCAGTGTGTTGGACACATTATAGAAAGTGAGGACTGGAAAGTCCTTATGGAGAATATGTTATTCTACTCAACAGCTAAAGCAATGAGGGAGGACAGCCAGGTAGCTCTCTGGGGCAAAGAGAGTTCCAAGCAAAGAGAATGAGCAGTGCAAATTCCCACTTGTTTGTCAGGTTGAAATACAGCAGGAAGGTTGAGGTTGAAGCTGAGATAGGAGAAGGTGTCAGACAGAGAGGGGAGAAGGTGGTAGACAGACTGTTGTTGTTAGTTGCTGTCTTAGTTCTCTAGGGCTGCTGTAACAGAAATACCACAGGAAAATGGCTTTAACAAAGAGAAATTCATTCACTCACAGTCCAGGAGACTAGAAGTCCAAATTCAGAGTGCCAGCTCCAGGGGAATGCTTCCTCTTTCTATTGGCTGTGGGGGGTTGGGGGGAGTCCTTATCATCAATCTTCCCCTGCTCTAGGAGCTTCTCAGTGCAGGGACCCTGGGTCCAAAGAGCGCCCATGCTCCTGGCTTTTCTTGCTTGGTGTTAATAGGTCCCCCTGTCTCTCTACTCACTTCTGTCTTTTATATCTTAATACAGATTGATTTAAGATACAGTCTAATCTTGTAGATTGAGTCCTACCTCATTAAGATGACTGCCTCTAATTCTGCCTCATTAACATGGTAGGAACAGGATTTATAACGTATAGAAAAATCACGTCAAATGACAAAATGGTGGACAATCACACAATACTGGAAATCAGGCCTAGCTAAGTTGACACACGGTTTTGGTGGACATAATTCAATCCATAATAGTTGCCATGGAGTCCATTCTGACTCATGGCTACCCCATGTGTGCAGAACAGAATAGCTCCATAGGTTTTTCAAAGCTCACCTTTTGAAAACAGATCACCAGTTCTATCTGTGGAGACGCCAACATTGTGGCTTAACCATTCACACCACCTAGGGTCTCTAGTCTTAGAAAATAGAAAAGATTTCTGGTTAACTATCATAATGATGATTGTGATCTGCTTAATGAAAGAATCTTGATAGTGTTCTCTAATAGTAAAATACCAAACTTCTGTGCAACGTCTTTTATTATTACTCTTATAAATAATGTGCTATTATAATTACTCCTATAAATAATGTGCTGGTGAAGATATCTCTTACAATATTATTTCTGATTATTTTGTTACCATTGGCATAAATGACATGCCAGCCACTTTTTTTGCCTCTGGATCTCAGAGGAAGGTGTTATTCTGATTCTAACACATTTAGCATTGAGGTGGGTCCTTAGGAAATGCATGAAGTTCAGCAGGCCAGAGTTGGAGCCTCATTGTTGTGTAGGTTAACCATTCTATTAGGTGATGCTTTGTGGATGTGTTAGTTTTGTAAACTTTTGCTTTCTCCCCCTTTATTTCTGTGAGATTATGCTCCCAAGCATAACTAGGGCTTTCCTTTGTGATAGTTAGGGAGCCCTGATGGATTTGTTTTGGTTTTTCTGTGTCATATTTGGAAAACCAGAGATTCACCATGTAACCTAACAGAAAGAAGCCAGCAGTAAATTACCTAGTTCTCAGTGGCATACTGTCATGCCACTGATCGGTGGCACCAAAGTACCACTCGCCTCATTGGCAGATTATATTGCCAGATCATGTTTCTCAAAATCCATATTACCAACCAAAAATTTAAACACACTTAACTTGTAAGCATGCACTTCTATGCCACCAAAAAAAAAAAAAAAAGAGGCCCCGGATAAGCAAAGCATTATTAAAGAAAAAGAACAAAGTAGGAGGCCTCATACTACATGATCTTAGAACCTACTATACAGTCATAAAAGCCTGGTAGTTGTACAACAACAGACACATAGACCAATGGAACAGAATTGAGAACACAGTTTTAAATCCATCTGTGATCAGCTAATCTTTGACAGAGGACCAAAGTCCATTAAATGGGGAAAAGACAGTCTCTTCAACACATGGTGCTGGCAAAATTGGATGTCCATCTATAAAAAAATGAAACGGGACCTATACCTCTTACCATACATAAAAACTAACTCAAAATAGATCAAAGACCTAAATGTACAACCTAAAAAAAATAAAGATCCTAGAAGAAAAAGTAGGGACAAAGCCAGGGGCTCTAATACATGGCACAAATACAATACGAACCATAACTAACAATGCACAAACACCAGAAATATAAACTTGGTAACTGGGAGCTCCTAAAAATTAAACACTTAAACATTCATCAGAAGAGTAAAAAGAGAACCTACAGATTGGGGGGGAAAAATTGCCGATGATGTATCTGACAAGAATCTAATCTTTAAAATCTATAGCATACGTCAATACCTCAAGGACAAAAAGGTGATTCAGTTTTAACGAAAAAGGGCAACAGACACTTCACCAAAGAAGACAATCAGGTGCTAACAGACACATGAGGAAATGTGATCACTGGCCATCAGAGAAGTGCAAATCAAAACTACAATGAGATACTATCTCACCCCGACATTACTAGTATCAATCAAAAAAACAGAAAATAAAAATGTTAGAGAGGTTGCAGGGAGATTGGAACTCTTATGCACTGCTGGTAGGAATGTAAAATGGTACAAGCACTATAGAAAAAGATATGGTGCTTCTTTAAAAAGCTAGAAATAGAAATACCATGTGATCCAGCAATCCCATTCCTAGGAATATATCCTAGAGAAATAAGAGCCATTACACAAATAGACATATGCACACCCATGTTCATTGCAGCGTTATTCACAATAGCAAAAAGATGGAAACAACCTAAGTGCCCACCAACAGATGAATGGTTAAACACACTGTGGTACATACACACAATGAATGCTACACAACACTAAAGAACAATGATGAATCTGGGAAACATCTCACAGCATGGGTGGATTTGGAGAGCACTATGCTGAATGAAATAAATCAAGCACCAAAGGACAAATGTTGTATGAGAATGCAATTATAAAAACCCAAGAAAAGATTTACACACAGGAAACAACAACAACAAAAAGAGATCTTTGATGTCATGAGGGAGCGGAGGGTTGGGGAGGGGAAATCACTAACTAGATAGGCAATTGATAAGTTTGGTGCAGGCAAAGACAGCACCCAATATAGGGGAAGTCAGCACAACTTGACCAAGGCAAAGTCATAGAAGCTTCCTAGACACATCCAAACACCTTGAAGGACGGAGTTGCAGAGGCTAAGGGCTGGGGACCATCATCTCAGGGGACCTCAAGATCAATTGGCATAATATAGTTCATAAAGAAAGTGTTCTACATCCTACTTTGGTGAATAGTATCTGGGGTCTTAAAATCTTGCAAGTAGCCACCTAAAATACATGCGTTCATCACATTCCATTTGGAGCAAATGAGAATGAAGAAAACCAAAGAAAAAAGGAAAATGTTCGTCAAAGGACTAATGGACACATGAACCACAGCCTCCACCAGCCTAAGCCCAGAGGAACAAGATGGTGCCTGGCTACCACCACCAACTCAACCACTCTTACGGGGATGAAAATAGAGGGTCCTGGTTTTTGGACAGAATGGGAGAAAAATGAGAACAAAACTCAAATTAACAAAAAAGAACAGACTTACTGGTCTGACAGAGACTAGAGGAACACTTGAGACTCTGGTCCCCAGAAACCCTACTAACAGAAATAAAGCCACTCCCTAAGTCCACCTTTCAGCCAAAGATTAGACAGACCTATAAAACAAACATGGCAACCCTGTTGGCGTAGTGGTTAAGAGCTATAGCTGCTAACCAAAAGGTCAGCAGTTTGAATCTACCAGGCACTCCTTAGAAGCCCTACGGGGCAGTTCTACTCTGTAGGGTCACTGTGAGTCAGAATCGACTCGACGGCAACGAGTTTTTATAAAACAAACAACAGCACATGTGAGGAACGTGCTTGTTAGTTCAATCAAGTAGAGGAGACCAAATGGGCAACACCTGCCCCAAAGCAAAGATGAGAAGGCAGGAAGGGATGGGAAAACTGGATGAATGGACACAGGGAGCCCAGGGTGGAAAAGGAAAGGGGGAGAGTCCTGACACATTGCAGGAATTGCAACCAATGTCACAAAACAATTTGTGTATAAATTTTTGAAGGAAAAATTAATTTGTGCTGTAAACATTCATCTAAAACACAATAAAATTTTTAAAAATCTTAAGGAGAAAAAATGTTGTAACAAAAGAGTTAAGATGCGATCCTAAGAGCAGTACTACTGTTCCAAAAACCTGCTACTGTCAAGTGGATTCTGACTCATGGAGACTGTTCCAAAGAATCTCAGTATTTTTAAAGCTCTTGATAAAACCTAAACCTCCATAGGAATTTCAAGTAAAATTAACAGGCTATAAATTCTTCGAATTGTTCACATGAACAATCAGCCCGATGTCTAAAAATAAACTATTCTCAAGAAGAAAGTATAATTGGGATGTCATATGTTATATTTAATTAGGTTTCACAAATCACATGTAAAAATGATTATTTTCATTTTTAGACCAACACCCCAAGCACATTCATGTTAAAGTTCTGATGACATTGTTGGCATTATGTGGTCAAAATTGTTTCACAAATCGATTTTAAGAATTACCATAATTTCATTATAATGTAATAAAGAGTTTAGGGGATTGTACTTATAGGTTTTCTATCCAATTAGAATGTAAAGCAATCATTTAATGATGTGTAATTTTTTTTAAGGGAGTTCAGTTTTTAGAAGCAACAGTTTAAAAACCTGAAATTATTACCAAAATGTTCATGAAGGAATGTACCTTGCTTTTATCAAATTATACAGCTGAAGCTAAAGGGGAGTGGTGAAATGAACAAAATCATTAATTTTTAGTAAATGAAATAATATGTGTAGTTGGTAGCCATGATCAGAGAATATAATTTCAGGTATAATTGAAAATTTTCATGGGTAGAAAAAATGCTACAAAGTATGAGCCCTCAATACAAGTCTTTTATATTTCATTTCTTTGTGATACAAATCGTGTAGTCTTACCTTGTGCCAGGTACAATTTTGAAAATAATCTAACCACTGCAAGTTCACTAATTACGTTATTCTAACTAGCTGTACTGTATGCCCTTCATTTGACAGTATAACCATATAACCTTTGAAAATAGTGTCCCTCGTGATTTTTAAATGCAGTATCAACATTTTGGCAGAATCATTTTGCAGGCATTCGAGTTAAAAAATTACACCCTTTAAAAAATGTCTGCAATGTACATCTTTTCCTCTTTTGTTCTCATTGGAAGTATGAGAAATTAACAATCTGTGGGGGACTATTTGCTAGTTCATTAGACGATAGTGTTTTCCAAAATTAAATATGATGAAATTATAAATATATATTTAATTGATCTAGCAAAAAAGGAAACAAACTCCATTTACTCATTAATTGATAGCTTTATTTTAAAAATACTTATGGTATTTAACAGGATGACCATATAATTTATTATCAATAATGGGTCATTTTTGAGGGTAAAAAGGAGACTTATAATTTTGCTGGGATAGAAACATATTCCAGGGAAATTCTGAATGTATGTTCACACTAATAAAGAGGGAATTCTAAAAATAGAATAAGCAGTGATTGTGCAGTAAACTGAAATATCAGGGCAATAGAGAGACTAGAAACTGAGAAGTAAAAATAAATATCATTCTATTTGGTAGTGCCGTGATTATTTATTAAGGTTAAAGCTTTAACATCTGCATTTTAATTTTTAAAAAGAATGTAAGGTATTTTGTTATTCAGAGATGTAGTATGTGTACACATCAGTTAAGTTTAATAACTTTACAAATAGCTTTATACATCTCCCTTGGCTATTTAGAAGTGGAAGTGGGTAGGTTGAAAGAGAATCCATGAGAAAGAGAATTATTGAAAATTTAATTCATAGATAAATCAGCATATCTAGGATGTTTTCAGTTCCTATCACTGTGAAAGTGTATTGTCCTTACATGTTCCACCTTTGCCTAATTAATAAACATATGAATCATATGCCAACTGCTAATAGTGCTTTATTTCTGAATTAAAGTCAAGTGTACTTTTGAATGCGTATCAGACTCTGTCTTTCCTATTTTGAAAGTATACTAGGGCTTATTAAATTTTAATACAAGTAAACCAATTTAAGGTGACTTATGGTTTAATAAATGCCGGTGAGAACAGGAGTTAAAAGGCTTATAAAATTCAGGAAGATAATTTTAACTTGATAATGTTTCACGGTACAGGCTGATAGAAAATGTCCTTTACCAGTTCTTTTTATCCTCTGTTTTCTGATAGCCAGATATTGATATTTAGCATTTTCACACCTTAAATAATAGTTCTATGCTTATCACCAAATTGTTTGTAATTTTATGGAGAAATAAATAACTCTCCATCTCTCAGCCATACAAATGCAGCAGACCAGCAGTTTTTACTTAAATCTGTCTATTGAATGTTACTGTAACTAGCTGCAAAGTTGGCTTATCAACAGTTAATTATATTTGTATTCATTTGCTTTGAATTTTACATATTGTAATATCTCTTTCGAGGTTAACTGCTCTGACATTTGGCCATATTACTTTGAAAATAAGACTTTAAAGGCTCTTTATTAAAAGGAGATAACAATATGTTCTGTAGAGTCTACTTCAGCTACTTCTATAGTGATTCGAATGTTTTATTTAATATAAAAGAACTACATCTGGAAATGTTAAAATGCTATCTCATTTCATATTCTCTCATATGAGTACATCTCTAAAAGTGGCGTATGAAAGGAAGCAATATTAGGCTAACAAATAGAATCTAGAATGGAGGGTAAACACGCAAATTAATTTGTTTTTAACATTCTGTGGAAACCCTGGTGGCGTAGTGGTTAAGAGCTACTGCTGCTAAACAAGAGGTCAGCTGTTCAAATCCACCAGGGGCTCCTTAGAAACTCTGTGGGGGCAGTCCTACTCTGTCCTATAGGGTCGCTATGAGTCAGAATTGGCAGCACTGGGCTTGATAACATTCTGAGATACTAGAGCAAGTGTTCATCTCCTTTCTTTCTCCTCCTGTCTTTATTTCTTGTCTCTTTTTCACACTTTATCTTTCAAAAGGGAGAAGAAAATCTGCTTATTTAGTTTTCCTAACTCAGCTTATGAAAGTAAATCTCATTTATAAAATTATCCTTTCAGCTAAAAAAAAAAAAAAAAAAACTAGCCTGTAAATAGCAGCCAGTTGATCTAAATGCTCACATCTTTGCATTTTTTATTTATTTGAACTTGTTTTATAATCAAAATATTTTATGTCCGTATCTGTCATCAGTGCACAGATATACTTACTAGAGGTTTAAGGATTTCTTCCTTTAAAGAAATGGATACATTGAAGTTTCTCAGCTTTCCCAAAGTCAGAAAGAAATCCATGACACAGCTGTGATTGGAGGTCCCTGTCCCTGACTCCTCATCTCAAGGGATGTACTCAGCTGGCTCACTTTAATATATTTCCACAGTTTTAAAGTACCGAGGAAGTCAGGGCATAATGAAGCAGTAAAGAATAATGCTGTAATGAAGATTAACATTTTTTCCCATAAATACAATGTCATAGTGAATTGAAATCATTTTTGATGAAAAAAGAAAGAGACAGAGAGAGAGAGAAAAAAAAAAGCCTAAGAAGTTCATTTACTTTCATAGGTATATCATGGAGTTAGGACAAAAAATATCTTCTCTCAGATAATACTCTGATTTTGAGATTTAGATTTCTTCAAAAGTTTCACATCCTTCTTTCATATTTTATTAGTGAAAGTTTCAGTATATTTTTAGGGGAATTTCAGGTAGGTTGGTGGATCTTATAGATTTTTTTTTTTTTTTTGGCAATGATGAATGAAGTCACATCGTTTGGATCTTATCATTTCAAAGGACTACAGCTGGAAAAAATAATTGAACAATAGTGTTTTTTTTTTTTAATTTTCAGCTATGCAGAAATAACTTATAAGAGATGTTCTTATACTGGTTCTTATGCTTCTCCCCAATCATGGTATTTTTTTTAATTATTTTTATTTTTAGGGCTTTTTATATTATTTTTCCCACACCTTATGATCTCTCATTAATGTCTACTGGGAGTATATATGTTGTCAGAAAACACCCAGCACAATATTATAAAGTCACTTCTTAAATTTTCCAAACTGTTAATTTTTTAGCTATTTTATATTCTATATTCTTCCTATATAACAATTCGAGCTATGTATTCAGAGCTCATTCAAAGTCAAAGTAGTTAGTAAGAATGCTACCTATTTACAAATTCAAGATACATAAATCTTAGAGACCATATTGAAGCATTGGGGAAATGTTCTTTAGGCTAAGTACGTAATAAATGGCACATCAGGGAAGTCCAGATAATCGATGACAACATATGTCTCGGATATTTCATAGTCAAGTTTTACATTTTCTTCCTAGATCAAACTAGATGGAAAATGAAATCACTCCTTCTTTAAGGTGGAAAATGTTGCCTTGATTGAGTTGTCAAGATATGACAGCTAGAAGAAGGTAACGGGTCCAAGTGCACAAGTCTCATTCTACCTTTGCTATGCCAAAGGAGATTTTCATTGGAAATGCTTGAGGGAAAGGGTTATCTCTGCAGTAGTTTTTGGAGCACATTGTAACTGCGACACTATAACAGTTAACTTCTTATCTGTAAATTGATGCCAGCAATACCTTGCATACTTACTGTAAAGAACAATTGTGAAAATCAAAGTCGCAATAACTATGAAAAGGTTTCTGAGAAAGAAGGGCTACCCTCTTGTGCAGTTTTCTTCTATACAGGGGTTCAACCTATAAGTGTCCAGAAAGTATTAGGAGACATTATCTAACTTAGAATTCAGAAGCAAATTTTTAGCCTTAAAAATAAAGGTTGGATGAGTTCCAGTACTGTTGAATAAACACAGTTATCACTAGATTCAGTCTCTAATATAAAATACATGAAGTTAAATTGTATCTTTTATTTTACACTGTCTTTCAGTGAAGTTCCATTTCATGAGACCAGCATATGTTCATTTTTTAATTTTTAACCTGTTTTATTTTTCTACAAACTGAAAAGTCAGTTGCGGTATATGGTAGTATAATTGTTCCATTTTAATAGTCTATTTTTTCCCTTGTCCTCAGAGAGATCCTATGTAGGCCATTGCCAGATGTATCATTCTAGAGTATATTAATCAAGGACCTGAATGGGGTTGGCAACTCCTATGTGTCCAAAGAGCTGGGTCAGGATGTTTCTATAATCCCCTGATGAAGAGTAGAAGATACTGGCCTTTTGTGCTTTATCCACTTTAGTATTTTGTATTTTTTAACCACTTGATTGCTGCTCAATATAAACCTACTAAGTAGGACACACTTTTGTTCTAGTAGCTGAAAGTCTCAATTTTCCAGTTGAAGAGAATTTTTAGAAAAGCTTCCCATTGTCTGCAAGAAATGAAATCAAGTATGTTTGTCCTTTCCAAGGCAGTTAAAATCACATATATGGCGAAGAAAGGAAGTTTGAGTTATGTTTTCTCTATTGTAGGGTACCTGGTATAAAATAATGGCTCCATGCATGTTGATAATTTATGTTAAAAATTAAGTAGTCCTTACAAAGAAGGGACACGATCACTTTTAGTCTGCATGTAAATTATTACCTCTCTTTTGGCAATACTAGTTCAACTCCTTGCTTTTGAAATGCTGCTGGATAGGGATTTTCATATAAAATCATACAAATTAAAATTGATTTTACAGATAAATTGAGAGAAAGAGAGAGAGAAAATTTGTTTTATGAAAGTCTGTCTTCAGGGGAAATACATTTATTTACTCCCATTGTTTCAATGCAGATCAACCCATTTTTAAATTATAGCCTGCCAATTATTTTAATCATTTCTGAAGTAAAGTTAATTCTGAAATGGAAAATCAGACCAGTATGATGGAATACATGACTGCCATTTACTAAGTCTTTTACTTTGAGCAAACACCTTACATATATATCATCGCTGTGCTTACAGATAAAAACCTCTGTAGGGTCACTGTGAATCAGAATCGACTCAACGGCAATGGTTTTTTTTTTTTTTTTAGGTGTTACCTCATGTCACAGAAAAAGAGATTAAGACTGAGCAAACATTCTTCTAACTTAAGCCTCTGCTCTACCCGTGATATCTTCCTATTTCATACGAACTCAGACAATGGAGCAGAAATCCTGGGTTCTGGTTTAGTTTGCCAGTTTGTGATGTAGAGCAAGTCCCTTAAATTCTTTGGATTTCAAGATCTTTTTTTGAAATCCAAGACTAATGGCATCTCCCCCATCTTCTTTAGAGATTAAGTTCAAGTGAAGTATGAATACAATGTGTAAATTCTATAACTCCATACATACATGAAATTATTGAGAGTTGTTTTTCTTCACAAAAAAAAAGAAAAAGTAGGCAGTTGATTTTTATATTTTATTTGTAACTCTTTCCTTGGTTTTCCAAACCAGTTACTTTAACTTCCTACAGAAGTTAACAATTGATAAAAATACTTGCTATCTTGATTCTAAAATACTAAGAGAAAATTGCAGATGGTATAAATTATTTAAATCTTTAGTTTTAGAGAGCTAAATTTTGCTTTATTTTGCAATCCTTCAAAAAAGCAGAATTACAATTTCACATAAATTAATTGCATTTAGCCCTACCATTTTAAGAAAGGAAGCTATAGTAAATGAGTGGAGAAATGTACAAAAAGAGAATATTGACAGCAAATGTCAATTTAACTTCAAAATAGGTTATTTTAACAATATAAAATAAGAATATATCCTGTTGGCAAACAAATAAACTGAGTAAAAATAAATTGAACTATTTTTAAATATGTTAGAATTAATTAACCCTTTGCTATCTATTGTAAATTGTACCCAATAAAATATACTATAGTTTTCAAAGCATTAATAGTGGAATTAAAATTTACTTTTATCATTTGCTCTGGATAAAGGAAGGGGCTCTCTTTTTTAAGTTGTAAGATTTTATGCATTTTGAGTATTAACAACAGAGTTTACAAAGGAATTATGAACTGAAACACAACGGAGAAAACCCTTTTTTCTTTCTAAATGGCAATCAAACTGTTGAAGTTTTTATCTGTGTTATTAGAAGAGAGGAGTCAAATATTCCTCCAACATCCACATTTGATTGACATTCTCAACAATCAGATAATTGCCCACTTGGTTTGTCTTAAATAATTTTTTTTTTTTTTTTTGATTTTGCAGCAGATTTGAAGAAACCATTAGGAAATCCTTGAAGTGGGGTCATGTGCTTTTTTAAGGGGAGCGTACCATCATTTATGGAGACAATCTTCTATCCAGTTGGGTGCTTGGTTTCGGTTTTCAATTACCTCTCTCTTCACTGAGCTGCATTACTTGTTTTCATTAAGTGAAAACCTCATGAATTGAGGTTGGCATTTCACTCTTTCTGATCCTTCATGGCTATACAGAGTCGTTCTTATTTATTCATAAAATAAAATGGTTTTATGCAGATTGGCCATGTCGCAGAATGGTAATTTATCACATTTTTGCATGAACGCTTTGTGCTAGAAATCTAAGATGACTTACATTTTTTCCTGAAGAGATTATATAATTTTTAAAAGCTATTCTTTCAAATTGGCTTTAATGTATTTAACCTCTACTGTAGACAACTCATATAGAAAAAAAAGCAATCATATGGGCAAATAAAGAAAATGATGTTAAGAAGCCTAACGTCTCATATCCAACATGAGTAGCTTCTGTTCCCATGTTATCTGCTGTTTAGAGTTACTATAACAGAAGAACTATGAAACACCTCTTGATTAATGGTACTGCCTGGATAAGAATGACTGGTTTTATATATTCTGTAGAACTTTTATACAGCAGAGACAAAGGTTGAGTATTCTAGAATATTGTTTAAATAATCAGATAATATAAATAATGAATGCGAACTCATTATATTCTATGATTTTTAGAATATAAATACAGAATCTGAAGGTTTAACATCCTATTCCTACAGCTCAAAACAAAAGTGACTTTTTTTTGTTTACAAAGACTCTTGGAAAATGAGTAAGAAACAAAACCCCTACTCTGGAGTATTTTACATTAAATGAAATTTAGATTATTTTTGTTTATGAAATCAAATAGATAATAATTCTACTCTGGGTTTCTATCATTCTTCCAAATATATTAAAACATATTTTAATATCCCATAGTTTCCCAAGTTTTTTCCATGAATGACCAAGTCATAGCAGTGAAACACCTGAATTCAATCACAATGAACATCTATGGTCGTGATAGAATAGAAAAAAATGTGTTTTTTGGTGAAATATGGTAGACAGTGTTTCAGGAAATAAGGTTTTTTACCTTGCTCTGATGTATTTTGTGGTGTCATGCTTATCGAGTGTTCTGAACTGACTGGATTGATTGCATTCATAAAGAAAAAAATATATTTTAATTAACTGATTAATTTTTAAGGAAATAAAAATTATATATCCAAATGCTCATTTTAAGCACTATACTGGAAGATAACCTTGGGAACAAGCTGACTTTCCTTATTGCACGTTAAAGTTTAGGGAGAATGTACATGCCTAGAACCACACAGTTTTGGAGTAAAATCAGAGTTCAGATATTGATCTTTGAGGTTAACAAAGATCATATTGCTTCCTCTTAATCTTACTGGGAAACAGAGGCAGATTACAAAGTTTGAGCAATTATCCCTCCTCACGTAATTGAAAACAGCAAGTAGCAGCATATTGTGTTTTTCACAATTTAAATTACCAATTATGGCCACTTTATGATGAAATCCATTTAAACTATTGCACAGAAATCATTGAATAACGACCCCTCCGCCGGAAAAAAAAAAAAAAAATCCAACATATTGTCTTTCTGATGCTGAAGCTGATTCATTCAGGTCATAGAGCTGTGAGAATAATCTGGGATGATGCCTTGTAGAATGCCCTTGAACACTGCTAAAGCCGGCTTTCAGAGCTCCAGACCTTAAGTGAGCAGTCACCTTCATGTTCTGTAGCATATCCGCATGGAAAAAAAAAGTGATTTTCTGGAACCTTGTGCTTAATCAAAATGAAATACCAGCTAACCATTTCATGTCAACAATTCAAAGGAAAAAGTTGTGATTAGACTAGCCTTGACATCTTTTCCCCCCGCTCTGATTCAATTTTATGTAAACAGCTCCCTTTTGACAACTGTTTTGCTCAAGGCACAGATTTGAAGTATTAGAGATAATGGCAGATTTATTAGATTAACTTTCGCCAGGATCTTTTAGTGTCCCAGATAATTACTAGCCGTGATACATCTGAATGGTTTCGCTTTGTATTATTGTAATATGTTCATTCCCTAGTAGGCATTGATGTTGTGTCAACAGAGATATTACAAGGTCTATAGTTATGCTTCATTGAATTGCGTGTTCAAAGTTTTTCTTTTCCCTGTGAAATAATTTATATCTCTATTTTTTCTGTCCCAAAATTAAAAAAAAAGTAAGAGGTTATATTAATTTCCTGACTTTTTTAGAAACTATACTTTCAGACATCTTTGTAATTTTAATTATTGATCTGTCATTCTTTGACGACTGAAGTGAGCTCCACCAGACTCCCTTCATCAAATGAGCACATTACGTTGCTCGCTCCTATTTTGTATGATTAATTCAAATAGTCTCTTTGCATACTTACATTTTCATTCTGGCTCAAATGACTTTTTATCCTTCTTTTAGTTTTCAGTGTAATTCTTTTTTAACTGCTTTATCTGCTCTTAGATGTCTTACAAGGCATAGTTCTTATATCCCTTAATTTGATATAAAGATTTTTGATTAGCTTAACAGTTTATTTAGAGATTCCCATCTTCCTCCTAGTTTTGTTCATGGCAGTACCTATTGTTTCTCATGAAAGCACTAAAGAGTCTCTACCCCATTTTTTCTATTATACAAATGGAAAAAAAAAAAAAAAACTTCTTTTAAAACAGTCAATAAATATGTAAACAATCCAAATTTAAAATGAATAAAAATTCATATTATATTCCAGAAAAAAAAAAAAGGTTAAGGTTATTGAAACCAAATGAAATTTTTATTTGTTTTATTTTAAAAATGAGTTTTTAGAACAAATCAAATGATGCTAGAGTTGATCTTTCTCTGCCTCAAGGCAGGGTTTTCATATGCCAAGGTTTACTCAGAAAATCTGTTTTTCTGATGTCCAGCCATAATTACTAGTAGTGGCCGCTGTCACTTTCAAAATTGCCTGATTTGAACAGTGAATTAGGTGGTCACCATCTTACGTGTGATGAGAACAAAACAATATAAAAAGGAAAACAGACAGTTACATGTAGTTTGGAAAAAGAACTGGACTTTGGGATCAGAAGACTAATTTTTTTCTTGTCACTAACCCTTCTGGGTCTCAATTTTCTGATCTGAAAAATAAAGATGTTTTATTGCATAATCTCTAAAATTCCTCTCATCCCTAAAATATAAATTGTCTCACATAAGTAGATCTGCTGTGAGAGTCAAATGATACAAAGATCGCTTATTCCTATGAACAATGTCACAAGGAAAGGTGCTTAGATGGATATGTTTGATTTAAGGGAGGGCAGAATTGTGGGAGTATCTTGTTTGCTATGTTTGGAGTTAGGTTGATATATTCAAATGCTTTTGGAAAAATACAAAATAAAAACTTTAATATAACTGTCACTAAGTATGTGAGCAGTCAGTCATACACGTGAATACATGAACTAGATGCTAAGAAAAGTTCAGAACAAACAATTCTGAAAAGAGAGTTCTTTGGACAGTGTTCGATTAAGAGGAAAATATGAAGTACTTTTTTTCTGTGTCACCATTTCTATGAGCATCAATAAGCCGCATGTAAACAATGAATACAAATTCAGGCTATAAATAAATTTGTCTCATTAGTCCCTTAAAGTATTAAGATATGGTGGAAAAGTAATTGTCAAAAACAGAATTAGTTTATTAAAAAATCAGAGAAACAAAAACTAGCATCACTTTCCATAGTTTATTAAATTATCATGTTGGCACAGTGTTCCCTTTATTGCTTTCCTCTCTCTGTTTTATTTGTTGCATAAATTGAAGATATGGGCAGTGGTAGACATTAGAGTCCCTGCGTGGTACAAAGGGTTTATGCACTGGGCTGCTAACAGAAAGGTTGGAGAGCTAGAGTTCACTCAGGTGCTGCAGAAGAAGGACCTGGAGATCCTCTTCAGAAAAATCAGCCATCAAAAATGCTATGGCGTACATTTCTACTCTGGCACTCGTGGGGTCGCCACGAGTCAGAGTTGACTAGACAACAACTGGTATGGTAGACATGAGAAAGACATTTTAATCCCCCATCTGCTGCTAAATTGCAGGGTGACCCCAGGTCAAATCCCTTTACCTCTCCGGTATTGCTCAGATTTTCCCACTAAAAGATCTCTAAAGGCAGAGAGAGAAAATGTGTACCTATGGGCCCTGCAATGGCAGCTAGAGGTATTTGATTCTCATGTTTTAATTTTTAAATACCCATGATTTTGCTTTCTGTTTTACAATTTTATTATTTGTTTAGTGATTTTATCCTCCAGGGAAATGTGCCATGTTTATATTTGGTTTTGTGTACCCTTGCACAGATTCCTCTGTTAGAGAAGCATTGAAATTGATGAAATTCTGATTCCATTCATCACAGAAATGATCTAGAGGTAATGAGTAGTGTATTTATGACCTTTCCACTTCAGTGTAAATTAAAAAGATAATTTTATGTAAGTGACTCATTATATGCTTAAATTTGGGGTGACAAAATAATAAATACACTACTCTTTACCTCTAGATCATTTCTGTGATGAATGGACTTATTATATGCTTAAATTTGGGGTGACAAATATTATATATAGCCTACTAAAAACAACAGGCGTATGTTTTGCTTTGTGATGCTAAACGACCAGCCCAGATGCACTGGAAGCAACTCCTAAACATGGTGGCCCCACATGTGTCAGGGTAGAACGTTGCTCCATGAGGTTTTCAATAGCTGATTTTTCAGAAATAGATCTCCAGGCCTTTCTTCTGAGGCTCCTCTGGGTGGACCTGAAACTCCAGCCTTTTGGTTAGCAGCCAGGTTGGTCAACTGCGTGCACTACCTGGGGACCCCAATGCTAAAGCAAAGAGCTCCGATATGGATGACTTTCACATGCAAGAGTCTCCACATTCAAATTAAGTTTGTGTTCAAATTTTATTTAACTTTGTCTTGATTTGCCAATCCTGCCCTCACATTATAATGTTAGTGCTGTACATGAACTCTTTTAAATGCTTTACACACGTGTACTCATTTAACCCCTGTGAGAAGTCTATGACATTTTATCCATATTAATTATCCCCACTCTGCAGATAAGAAAGTGAAAGAACAGAGAAATTAAGAGAGTTGACTCAGAACACAGGTAATAACAGAGCAGGGATTAAGTGAGACTTTATTTAAATTTATGACAAATTTAATCCTTGCCTGCCCCAAGTATTCTAACTGCCAAACAATTTGTAGATTTGTTAAGAGTGGAGCGCTAGAGGTTAACATTTTCAATTCCCCAAACAAAGCAGGTAGTTAAGAGTCAAAGGCTGATATGGCCGCTCTCTGTTTGCCTTTGCTGCACTCTCTCTGAGTCTTAGAAGCATTCAGCAATGCTGCGCATAGCTGCACGTGGCAAAACAGGCACCTTCTGATTTATAAATGACCCACATACACAGAAGAACATCCTCCAGCCCTCATGGCTTTTGCCACATTCTGAATCCCTGCTGCTGACTCTGAGTTCAGAAGCATGAGAAGAAGGGAGTAACTCTTAGAAATCCTGGCGACCCCATGCGTGCAAATAGGACTGAGCACCATAGGGTTTTCAGTGGCTGATTTTTCAGGAGTGTTCTGCCAGACCTTTCTTCTGAGGTGACTCGGGGTAGGCTTGAACTAGCAACCTGTTTATTAGCAGCTGAGGGTATTAGCTCTTCACACCACCATGGACAACAATTCCATAATTCTCTCAGAATTTACAGAAAAAAAAAAAGACTCTTCCTTTGAACTTTGTTATGCTCTTTTTGACCAAAGACAGCCTGTCCTAAAAAAGGGGGAAACATTTATTAAAACCAGTTCACTCTCTGATTTGTGAAATTTTAATAAAAATGAACTGGTGGTGTAAAAACAAAATCAAACCAGACACATCCGTGCACATGTGCACACGGCCAACAAGTGCATGCACACAAGAACACACACACAAATATTAAAATTATAAAACAGTAAAATCATGGATACTTAAAAATCAAAACGTGAGAAGCAAATGCTTTTGCGGGGAAAGAAGCAGTGTGGCCATTGTCACCTGGGAGCCTGTCAGTGAACTCTTAGAAACAGGCATAATTGGGAATGCTGACAGGCTCCCAGGTGACAATGGCCACACTGCTTCTTTCCCCGCAAAAGCATTTGCTTCTCACGTTTTGATTTTTAAGTATCCATGATTTTACTGTTTTATAATTTTAATATTTGTGTGTGTGTTCTTGTGTGCATGCACTTGTTGGCCGTGTGCACATGTGCACGGATGTGTCTGGTTTGATTTTGTTTTTACACCACCAGTTCATTTTTATTAAAATTTCACAAATCAGAGAGTGAACTGGTTTTAATAAATGTTTCCCCCTTTTTTAGGACAGGCTGTCTTTGGTCAAAAAGAGCATAACAAAGTTCAAAGGAAGAGTCTTTTTTTTTTTCTGTAAATTCTGAGAGAATTATGGAATTGTTGTCCATGGTGGTGTGAAGAGCTAATACCCTCAGCTGCTAATAAACAGGTTGCTAGTTCAAGCCTACCCCGAGTCACCTCAGAAGAAAGGTCTGGCAGAACACTCCTGAAAAATCAGCCACTGAAAACCCTATGGTGCTCAGTCCTATTTGCACGCATGGGGTCGCCAGGATTTGGAACTGATTCAACAGAAACTTGTTTACTGGTTATGGGTTTATCAAGTCACATGAATTTGGATATGATTTAATCGGCTTGCCTTTAGGCACAACATATGCCATATATGAAAAGCTTAACATTACAGAAAGTTTTCTTTAGACAGGAAAAGCCTATAGGCAATTTGTGGACATAGAGAACTTTTGGGAGTAGCAAATAAGCCAAGGCGATATTCAAAGAAAGTTTAATAAATTGAGGGGTGTGAGATGGAGGGTTAATTGGAGGGAAGATGAAAAAAAGGAAGGGAGATTGGAGGTGGGAGCAAAAACAAACTCCTATTTCATGTATCTTTATAGAATCACTTCTATGTCCTAGAAGGAGGCAGCTAGCTCAGTTCCTCCTCACTTCTTATTATGTTTTATTGGTGCTTATTGCTAGGACTTCAAATTAAAGCCAGTACTAATATTCCAAGTACTCTAGTTCAGCCACCTTATGAGTTTAGCAGGTTTTTGTAAACTCAACTAAGAATCTATTTCTCCTTGACCTTTTTATGTTCAAAAACACGTTTTGAATTCCCAAAGTCAGAGTAATGAATAAACTGTCCAAACACAACTCTGTAATTGCGGAATATGTATTAGCTCAGTATTTTTGCATGCATAGCCCACTAGTGATATTTGCTTTCTGTCATAATAAGACAGTTGATTTATCTTTTCCTTTTTACCATCATTGTTACTGTTGTTAAGTTAGAGAAATTCACAGAGACATTTTCAGTAGGATTTATTTCTGACTTGGTTGGATATTTTTATACTCTTAGATACCTGTCCTCTGATTTCAAGTCTAAAATGAATGAGAATTCAGCTATGTAAGTTTGTAGTCTCTGAAATTTAATCACAACCCAGCCTGTACCTGTCAGCCTGCCGTTTTGTTTTGACATCAAAATAAAAGGGTTTAAATGATTTTCCTCTCTCGTTAGCCATCGTCAAGGATAATGATGATTACATGACTTATTATGCCTTCATGACTTTTCGATACGCATTACATATTACAAAATCCATTCACTAAAACAGTTTAGAATCCAACAGAAATTATTATAGACAACCAAAAATGTACCAAGCCTTTTTTTTCCCTTTCATAGTTCTGATAATATAATTTTTTTTTGATAGCTAACTTGCATCATTTTTCAAAGTTGACATGATTGTTAATAGCCAAATATCAGAAAAAAGTTTAACTTCATAGCTGTTCCCTATTGAAATGACTGGCGAGGTGACTCAAATTCTCACCAAGAACCTCTGAAACCTAAGATGTAGGCACAGTACTTGGAAGACAGTATTTGAAAGAAAAAGAGCAGGGGGTAATTTACTATACTGCAATACAGCCTGCATTGATTTGTCATTCAAATAAACTGAAATAACAGAAAGGAAAGATTCTGCTGTGAACAATATCACAAAACTCTAAGAGATTATTTTCTTTCATTTGTGTTTAAGATATTGTTGTGCATTTTTACACACCATTAGGCTCAATCACTTTGCTGAATGTTATTTAAGTTGGCTGGATCAGTCTTAAGCTGTTGATTTGCTAAGGGTGCATGGATGAGCAACAACCTATACTGATTATAGTATTGTATAATGTAGGCTTTTTTTTTTTTCCGATCTTCTTAGGCAGTTTCATAATGGACCAGTTAAGAGATTTGACAAATTATTTAACATCTAATCTCCCCACCCCCGCCAACTTCTGTTTTCTTTCATCTAGGAAGAATATCAGAGAAAAATTGTGATTTAATATTTATATATTTAGACATAGCACCCAAAAGGAACAGCATGTGCATGTGTATATGTATGGGTGCTAAATTGGCTTTAAAATGTCTTTGTTAATCATGCATACAGCTATTGCTAACGTACAGTATATTTTGGCAAAATGTGTTTCTGCTTTGTTTTTTCAATTAGATGAAAAATGTAGTGAAACATCTATCAATAAATGCATGAAAATGGAATATTTTTAATGTTGAAGCATTCCTTCTCTCAAAAAGCAGAAAAATGTAGTAATGTATGCTTTTCGATAATGCTGTCTGTGGATTGGAATCATCCATCCACCTTAAGTTTCTAAGAATATAGACATGCTTGACGCCATATTGACAAATACACAGATATGCTTCCCCTTTATAAGAGATTATTCTTGACCGTTAATCCAAATACCCATGCCCATACCTAAAGTTAAACATTTTGTGTAATAACCTGTATATGTGGAAAGTACAAGCAAAGTCGCCCATGCAGATAGTACAAAAAATGTGATTACTACGCGTAAAAATCAAGCATAATACAAACTGAAAAGAGAAGCCTCAACAGTCTTTAGAATGAAAGACTGAAGAGCTATTAATCTGCAGGCATTTTGAGAAAATGTTCTATTTCAAAATAATATGATTTGAAACACTCTTACGTATTCGTGTGTGTATAATATGCAAATACACACACGCAAATGCACACACACGCACATTTACTGGGTGCTTTCAGTCGAGTCTTATAGTCAGTGACACCAGTTTTACTTGCATATGTACTTATCCCTTTTGCCAAGTTTAGCTTATTTATGAGCCATCATATCAGATAAAAAATTAGTTTAGTCATTTTAATCTTGTCTTAAGTTTCCCTAACCTACTTTCCAATTTGCCCCATTGTTGTTTTCAACAACATTTTAATGCTACCTGGGTATTTTATATTTTGAAGTTTATTTTTTGTCAGCCGTTTTCTTTCCAATTTGGATCGGATATATTTTATTTGAACAAAAGCATTCTGCACTTTGTGACTCTGATTGTACTATTTAAAAACTACGAGATATTTTGTATAGATCTAAAATATGTTAGATATTGATTATGGGGTTCAGATTAATATGTGCATGCAAAGTACCTTTTACATACTAAAATGGTCAGTGGATTGAAAAAAAAATCCAATTGCTGGTAGGATAGAAAATTTAAGAGTATTGTGTCTAATGCAGAGAAGACAAATGAGTCTTGTAAGAATAAAAATGAATGAAAATTGCAGACTAAAAGCTTTTCCTCATATGTCTGGTGAGAACGACAGTGTCCCTTCAGAAGAACAGCATTGTAACAAGGTGACATACAGATTAATTATTTTTTCTTTCCCTCAACAAATACTCTGTATGTTTTGTCTTCTCTTTGCTTTGTTAAATATCACAATAGCGTCGTTTAAACATGAGCCTGAGGCAGACTTCTTTTCAGGTGTTTCCATCTGTTGTGGGAGTATACTTTAAGAATAGGAGAGAAACATGCACAAATTAAACATAAAGCTAGGGGGAAACAAAAAAATGAAAGAAACATCTGCAAAGCAACAGTGCAAAAAAGTATTTAAGCTGCCTGTTATTAACGATTCAACCTGTTTTACATTGGAATCCTGCATATTTACTTTCCGGGGAAGGGGAAACAACAGATGTTGATTAAAGGCTGAAAATAAGAAAATTAAACTATTTTAAAAATAAAGCTGCTCTTGCTCACCAGCAGGCATTTTTTTGGCAAGGCTTTTAGACATGAATCGATATCTCATAATTATTGCACACTTTGATAACATTAATGCAAAACAAAATGTTCTTTCTTTTTTTAATTTTAAAGGTTAATCAAGTTTTGCAAATCCATGATGTACCTAAGCTGGAGGGTTCATAAGAAAATACTTAACTATGTTTCTTAATTTTGTATTAGATAAATGTCTTATCAGGTAAAGGGGTAGTTGTTGATGGGCCAAGATGGCAGACTAGTCAGATGCACCATGCACCCCGTCTATAGCAAAGACCCCAGAAACTAAGGGAAATAGATTCAGATGACAGTCCTGGAACCCTGAGCATCAAATGGAAGGATAAAGAATCAGATCAAACACTGATTGGAAAAAAGAAATGAATGTGAACAGCGAACGAGGAAAGCTATGGAACAGAGGTGCCCAGCCAGCTGGCCTGGTACAATGTACACATCTTGAGGCAAACCCAGCAGTGATCCTGGGAGAGGAGCACAGGAGGGCAACTTCACTGCTTTCCCACTAGGAGACAGAGAAAGTTTGTAGACATGTCTGGAGTGAACCAAGTGAGCAGAACATAAAAGGATCTAAGGGGAAAAAGTACAAGGAGGACAAGAGCTCCAGAGATCTTGAAGCCCACAGAAGGGGAGGGTGAAGAGATCTGGAAGCAGGACTGCTCACCAGCGGTGGTTCCTGACTATTAAGGTGGGTGGTGCATGTGAAGTGGTACACCTGGAGCGTCAGCAAGAGATCCCTCACCTGAGTAGACTCTGGGTAGCACCCCCGCACCCGTACACTGTATCAGGACCATGTCTGATTGCTGGCTGCAGCCACCAGAAGGTGCCCTGGTACCATCAACCAGTGACCAGAGGAGCAGGCTCCCCAACCATCCTCCTCCCTGGTGACTAGCAGCACAAGGACCTCCTACCCCTGTCTCCCCACCTATTGAGGCATGAGTCCCCCCTCCCCACAATTCCAGCCTTGCCTGCAACCCTTCCCCACCTCATCCACCTGACTCGAGCAGAGGGGAGCACCTCGCACATGACTGATTGCCAGCCCCTACCCTCCTGGCCCAGGCTGTGGAGAAGCCCCATGCTTACACCTGGTTGCCAGCTGGCCCCCACCCACCCAGACCAACTGGCAGGGAGACCCCTGTGCATGCATCAGGTTACCCACTACCCTCGACTCATCTGGGCCAAGCCGAGGGGACTGGCCTATCCACACCCTGTCACTCACTGGCCCCCACCTGCTGGGCCCAAGCCATGGGGAGTGCATCGCATGCACACGTGGTCACCCACGGGCCCTTGTCCACGCTGGCCTAGTAGTAGGGAGCACCCCACACAGGCACATGGTTACTTGCCTGCCTGGACCCACCCTCCCACTAGAATCCAGGGTCAGATATACTCAAGAGTAGTTGTCCTGCCCATCTCACCCTCAGCTGCCGCCTACAACCACAACCAACAAACAGAGACCCACACTCACACTGCCAGCCACTGTTTTGCTCAGCTAGAGCGTTATTGAAGAAGAACAAAGTAGGAAGCCTCACACTTTCTCATCTCAGAACCTACTGTTAGGCAAAACAGCTTGGTACTGGTACAACAACCGAAACATAAAACCAATAGAACAGAATTAAGAACTCAGAAGTAAATCCATCCAGCTATGGACAGTTGATCTTTGACAAAGGGTTGAAATCTATTAAATAGGGGAGAGATAGTCTCTTTAACAAATGGTGGGCAAAACTGGATATCCATTTGCAGAAAAATGAAACAGGATCCTTACCTCACGCCACACCCAAAAACTACATGAAGATGGACCAAAGATCTAAATGTAAAACTTAAAACTATAAAGATCATGGAAGAAAAAATAGGGGCAAGCCTAAGAGCCTAAAATGTGGGCTATCAAGACTATCAAGAATAATTAAAAATGAACAAACAGAAGAAGATAAACTAGACAACTGGGACTTTCTAAAAATTAAATACTTATGCACATCAAAAGACTTGATTAAAAGAGTAAGAGAACCCATAGACTTTGGAAAAAAAAATTATTAATAGTATATCCAACAAAGGACTAATCTCTAAAATTTATAGAAAACTTCAACACCTCAACAATGAGAAAACAAACAATCTAATTAAAAAAAAAAATGGGCAAAGGGCATGAACAGACACTTCACCAAAGAAAATATTCAGGAGGCCAACAAATGCATGAAGAGATGCTTTTGATCATTAGCCGTTGAACCAAAAAAACCAAACCCTGTGCCGTCGAGTTGATTCAGACTCATAGCAACACTATAGGACAGAGGAGAACTGCCCCATAGTTTCCAAGGAGCACCTGGCGGATTCAAACTGCCGACACTTTGGTTAGCAGCCATAGCACTTAACCACTATGCCACCAGAGTTTCCATTAGAGAGATGCAAATCAAAACTACAATGAGCTACCATCTCACCCCATAATAATAGCAATGATTTAAAAAAGGAAAAAACAACAAATGCTAGCAAGGTTGTGGGGAGATTAGAATATAAAATGGTACAACCACTGTGGAAAATGTTATGGCCCTTTCCTAAAAAGCTAGAAATAGAAATACCATACGATCCAGCAATCCCACTTCTAGGTAAATATCCTAGAGAAATAAGAGCTGTGACACAAATGGACATATGCATACCCATGTTCATTGCAGCATTATTCATAATAGCAAAAATATGGAAACAACCTAAGTGTCCATCAGTGGAAGTATGGATAAACAAACTGTGGAACATACACACAATGGAATACTTCACAATGTTAAAAAATAATGATAAATCTGCAAAACATCTGGAAACATGGATAAACATGGAGGACTTTATGCTGAGTGAAATGAATCAATTATAAAAGGACAAATGTTGCATGAGACCATTATTATAAAAAGTCAAGGTTGGGAGGGGGAAAGGAAGGAAAATCACTAACTAGATAGTAGACATGTATTAACTTTAGTAAAGGGAACGGCAAAATGCAATAGGGAGAAAGCACAACATGACCAGGGCAAAAGGAAGACGCTAGAAGCTATGTAAGAGTAATAGGCAACAATGATAAACACTATTATATATACAATCCTGTAGCAACAGTAATAACAGACAATAATTTATAAGTAGATACATAGGCAGACATGTAAGGTGAACATATGTGGGATGGCACCTGGGAGTACATCCACGAGTGTGTTTAAGTTTGAGGGTGAACATTTCTACATGCGTATTTTTATATACTACAAATATATTCATGTATATGATAGAGCACACAGGGGCATGGTCATGAAAGCTTCTTAGCTGTAACCAAACATCTCAAGGGATGGAAGCACTGGACTTGAGGGCTTAGGATGATGGCTTTGGGGGACATCTAGGTGAATTGGAATAACATAGTTCATAAAGACAATGTTCTACATCCTACCTTGGTGAGTAGCGACTAGGGTCTTAAAAGCCTGCAAGCTTTTAAGATCCAACTATTGGTCTCTTCCTGTATGGACCAAAGAAGAATGAAGAAAACCAAAGACTCAAGAAACAGTTCAAAGGTCTAATGGACCACGTGAACCACAGCCTCCACTAGTATGAGACCAGAAGAATTAAATGGCTCCCAGCTACCACTACCAACCTCTCTGACCAGGAGCAGCATAGAAGATCCTGGACAGAGCGGAAGAAAAATGTAGAACAAAATTCAAATTCATAAAAAAGTGCAAATTTACTGGTCTGACAGAGACTATTAGACTATGGGGGTTAGATACTCTTCAGACTTGGAACTGAACCCACTCCCAGAGAACACCTCTCAGCCAAACAATAGACAGGCCTATAAGAGTACAATAATGTCTGTGAGGAAGGTGCACCTCAGAACAATCAACAGTAGGAGAAAAAAAGGGCAGCATTTGCCTAAAAGTATAGTCCAGAAGGCAGGAAGGGGCAGGAGAGCTGGGAGAATGGAAACAGGGAACCCAAGGAGGAAGAGGAGAGAGTGCTGACACCATTGAGGGGACTGCAGCCAATGTCATGAATCGAGCTGTGTATGAATTGTTGAATGGGAAGCCTATTTGCTCTGTAAACTTTCATTGCTTATTTACATCTTCTACGAACTATTGCAGAAAGCTATTTCTTTTATTCAGGATAAATGAATGCATCATCATCAGCAGAGTACTTTCCCCACTAACTTAGGGATTCATACTTTATGTTGTTTCTAACTCAAACTGAAATACCCAAAAAACTGATTTTCTTCCAATAACACTATACCTTATACGTTCGGGGAAATATAAACAACCATGTTTTTTAGGGATTGATCATTCTTAGGAGATTTTAATATAAAAATTGATATCAGTAGAGAGAAGAATTCATGATTCAATTGGCCCTCCCCCTCTTTTTTTTTTCTTCCCACTTTGGCTTTTTCTATTTGTTAACTAAAAATGTTTTATTTTTCAAGCATTCCCGACTTTGCTTTCCTTTGCTATCCTCACCCTACACACCATCACAAGTAGACTTCAGTCTGTTGAGCTGCTTCCTCCAGGTGAGCAATTTCTTCGTCTGCTAGCTTTCTTCTCTGTGATCCGCATTTTACTTGTTAGATGATGACACTCGAAAGACTATACAAACAGATGCCATGAAGAACTTAGAGACTTTATTTTTTCAAAGGGAAATAGCATAGTAAGTAAGAACATTGAAGATTTTAAATGCATTTTGTTTTCAAGGGCAGGTGATCTTAAATGTCGAGGGAATTATTAAAAAATATAATTTACCCTGTTACATCTGCATTGATGCTACCAGTATTTCAGGAATAGTTGTGAATTGTTAAGGATTGAAAAAGAGACTCTAAATATTCATTTATACCAGGGGCTTCCAGATTTATTATTCTTAAGTGAGTTTAAGTAGCTCAACTCTGAAATATTTAATATAAAAAAAAATCTACCACTTTATTTCTCTTTGAGGATAATTTAGAAAAATCTAAGGAAGAAATTGATGTAATGGAAAGGGGGCTGGTACAGGGAAGGTAGACTTGATTATTTCCTTTTGGTGTAAATTGTGGGTGTTTTAATCTGAAGGACTATGTTTCATCTGAGAAACTGGATTCACCAAATTCCTCTTTCCTTTTGGATGGCCACCCTCCATTTAGATAAATGTAATTTTGTGGTAATACATTAAATACATCTTTAAAAATTACTTTTAAAATCTCCACACATTACCCTAATATGTATTCCTAAAGGCAAAGCAGAATCAAATACATATTAATCACAATAGTCGGTGAGCTCAACACCAGAGTTCTCTAAATTTGATAAATTTGGCCAGTATACTCTAATGTCTATTTTGGGATATAGTTTAAATAATCTGTGAGAACACATTGACCTTTGAGATAACTCGAGTAAGTGAAAGGCAGAAGGATTATCAACCTTAGGTGAAATTTAACTCACCGCATTATATCATATACAGGCCAAGTCTCTGGATCATCTGAATGTATTTGAGAGATTTCATTTGTTTCTGGACAGTTTAATGTCTACTTCAGGGAAACACAAGTCAATGGAGAAAATGATTATATCAAGTTGTTGCTGTGCTTCAAAAATACACATGTATGTTATAGCAATCTAAGAATTACTGTTAATTTAATCGGTGTTCGTTTATTTATGCCGGAAAAAGAGAATAAGCTGAATTATTTTTTGTTGTGGAAATGAATGGAAATTGGAGAAAAAAGTACCTATGAACGCCTTAAACAGATAATGTCAGAGTTAGGAAAATTATAATTGTCCTTCATTTTGGGGGGGGTTAGGTGGACAGTTTGATTACACACACGTACACATTTGTATACATTTTTTCACTGTTGTCCTTAAGTAGTTGTGACTTTACACTCAAAATTTTGATCAGTTTTAAAAAAGTTTTATTGTTGAACTCTGTAAAAATTAAATTCAAAGATGACATGTAATCATAAGTTGTTTTGCTTTCAGAATGTGAATTTTATACGATATTCCCTGTGTTCTGAAAGATATATCTCTCTGGCTGACATTTGTTTTTGTTTCTGCACATGTACATGAGGACGTTCACTGACACATGTGCACGTAAATACACACGCACCTGTGCTTATCTGGGGCCATTTACCAATTTGAAACACTGAGCTGCCAGGGAGTTGTGATCGAGCACCAGGAAAACCAGGAGCTGTTGTTAGGTGTATTAGGCCTTTATTTTCATAACCACTAAATGGTCCTAGAAGATTTTTGTCATTAATTAAGTGAGACGGGAACCTTCCATTCATTTTCATCGTGCGTGTGTGTGTGTGTGTATCATGTTTACAAAAGGTATATGCATAAGTATATGCATGCTTGCTTTTTAGTTGTATTTTTTGTTGATAGTTATCTGACAAAACTGGAAATATCTTGATTTTTCAAAAATTTTATATTTTCTTTATTTAACGTATCAAGATAGTGAAGTTTGTCAACACTTTCTATTGACATATATGCTGTAATAAAACTCTTCAATTGAGAACTGAGTTGTTAGAGCTAACTTAATATAATCCTTTTCTATTTGTGTATTTCTGTTTTTCATTATTTTATTGTAAGATAATTATTTTCTTTACAAACATATCATATACTCATTTTTTTATGGGTGTTATAAAATAATCAGAATAACCATATATTTTTCTTTTGGCTGAAATCCCTGTTGCTTCCCAAATATATGGTTTATGTAGATACAACCCTTTTCATGTTTTATGGGTAATAAGTAGATCAATACAATAAATTATATATGTGAGAATATGTGTTTTGTATATAAATGCTAAATCTCACATGCATCATTTATATTTGCGGTGTTATAGAAAATTATGTGCAGACGTATTTGTTTTTAACAACAAAACAACCATGACCAAAAAGAAAAGAAACCTAGATAGAAAATTTCTATTTGCCAGAGACTACTAATCTAATAATTTTTCCATTTTGCAATAAGACTTAGAATAGTGCTCACATTTATAACAATTTGCTAGATAATTTTCCTTTGTAATCATATATTTTTTATCTCAATAAATTAACATCAAAATAAATGTCTTATTAAACTTTAATCAAATCAAATAGTTAAATTTTATTCCATTTCTGATTGCACCTGGGATTTTAATACTGGCTAATTTTAGGCCAGAGAACAAACTCATCAGGACGTGAAAAAATTAAGGCTGGTGTGATGCTTTCTCAAAAATCAACTTTGTTCTCTATTTTGAGCAGAGACTTTTTGATCCCAATTATGTGGCCTGTAGAAGGTTCTATAGTCTCCGATTGATTTATATAATCGTAATTCACTTAAAGGAATTTTAGGGTTTAGTTAGAAAATTGCTGCTATTTTCCTAGAGATTACAAAGAGATTTGCTGTGAAAGCAGATGTATAAACATTGACTTGATAGAATTTAAGTTTATTTTTTCTTTTATGCTAGAACGGCCTAGAAATGTATTTTCTGGTTATATAGACCTGAACAGCTACCTTTTTGTGTGTGTCTTTTTAAAGAAGATACAATAGGTTTGCACTTATGTTTTTTGTTATATTTTTTCTTTGGAAAACAATATAGATATTGATTAGGCAGTCTCATCCAATCTCCTGTCTTATTTGATGTAAGGACAATTTCAGTGCCAGGTACAAAACTATAATCACTCAAGCAATACTGTCATTATTGGAGTTGAAGTTTTAAAATAATTAAAGCTGATAAAAATCACTACAAAACTGAGAACAAGTAATAGGTGAGAACTGTGTCTTACCAACTATGGGTTCAAACATAGCAATGATTGTGGGGATGGCACAGGACCGGGCACTGTTTATTTCTGTTGTACATAGGGTCGCTATGAGTCTGAACCACTCGATGGCATCTAACAATAACTAACAATTGTCAATGCTTAGCACGTTTTCTGAAACGTGCTAAGCGCGTTTAACAAGCACCATTGAAAGGTAGCTGTTAAATAGTTACTGACTGATTGATTACTAAACAAATGAATGAATGCTATCGATAGTCATGGTGAACTTTGCAGAGCAGAACGTTTAGGATTAAAAGATCATCCAAAGAAAAGTAAAAGAGAGGCAGGTTTGAAAGAGAAAAATTGGATTAATAAGGAGTCATACGAGGAAGTACACTGGATACACTGTGGGCATTAAGGACCCCGCACTAGTTTTTCATCTAGAAGGATGGATTTTTATAAGAGTAATGGAGAAAGAAATTAAAATGAATATTAATGTCAGATTATGGAGGGCTTTGAATAGCAAATTGAGTAGTTCAGATCGTATCCTTTTTTGGTAATGACCATGGAAATTTTTAAACAGTGACTTCAAAATAGCTTTAACAGCACAAAGGATCACTTCTTTCTATAATTAATCATACATATTTTTAAAAGCAAAAACTAAAATGCAGCATGCCTCGGTTCAAAGAGACTGTCCTAATGACTTCTCCCAGTCATGCCAATATCAATTTCTTATTTAGATTAGAGTCAGATTGTGAGTCTGAAAATAAAATAACAAGTGCTCATATATTTATAGTTATTTCTCTGTTAAAATTACTCCTGGGAAATGCACTTCATTTTTATCCTCTGTTCTTTATTCTGGGTGGTGGTGTTTATCAACTGAATCACAGAAAGCACTCCCTAAGACAAGAGAGTATTTAAGACTCTACTGTAGACACATTTGATGTATATACTGCATTATGTATGGAACCACGTCCATATCCTTTAAAAACACATTTTTATCCTTGCCCTGATTTGGGAACAGCCTTCTCTAGTAGCTTTTTGACTCTCAGTTTGATTATATAGCAGGGGATTCAGAGGGTCACATCTGCTATCTTTCTGTATGTGAATTTCCTGACTGCTTTCCCAATTTCTTCATTGCTTCACTGTGTTCTAATGATTACAAAATATTAAAGCAGTTACTAGACAAATGGCTTGTCATTGCCAGTAAAACCTATTACAAGAAACACTTCCGTATATTTACTCTAGAACATGGATATTGAGCGTATTGATTTTGCTTAAATTTTCATTCTTGGGATGACCCAATCACGGAAGATAAAAAACATCAGCCTCCAATAAATTTACAACACACTAAAGGCAATAAGAACAGAATGGTTTTAGGGAAGTAATTCCAAGAACAAGTTTTATTTAAAAATGTCAATCATCTTTCCTTTCCATGTCCTTTATTTGTTTTAACCGTCTATAATAATAGCAGCAATAACAGCCATAGTATCAGCAGGTGGGTAATAAAAATTGTTTATCTTCAAATTATTTAGATTCAAACCACCTGTATTTTATTCTAAAGTTCTCTGTGGAACACTATCAATTATAATAGTTCTCTCCGAAAGACTTCATTTTCACAGGAGGGTAAGCCACAGAATTAAAATTTTTGGTGAAAATATATGTATTTGCATATTTATCATCATTCGTGCATGCCCAGGCATGCATGCATTGAGGACATTTAGTTTTATTTTGTTTATTTTTAAGTTTTTATAATGTAAGTTATTTTTGTAAGAATCATTTCAGTAGAATTATGATTTAATATATAGTCCCCATTCCTTTAAATCTTAAAAGAATACATATTTTGTATTATTCTTTCTTTAAAAATATTATATTTTTCAAAATGCTGATCTGATCAAGACATACATCTGTTTTTTTGGAACCATGTCCATCTAATTTAAGATAACTTAATTGAAACTTTAGATCTATCTATAGAGCAAGGTTCTATGAATTTAATGAATAGCTCTTGGCATCCAGAATGCAATTCAGAATATAAAAATATTAATCTTTTTTCTTAAAAATCATCTTCTGGGATTCCCAAATACTGTTGGCAGGCATTGATGACTAAATAATAAGCACTAGAGGATTAGCTGCATCTGAATTAACTCTTTTTTCTGAGAATGCTAAAGATGACACCGATTCTGTTTACTGATCTGTAGCAATTGAAAAGGAACAAGTGCTAGAAACAGAAGAACAACAGGATTTAAACTGTTAAACAGATACACAGCCCAATAGAAATCAGATAGCAGGCGTGAGAGAAGAAGCAGTAAGAAGACTATTTTGCTTGCTTCATGCAAAGAGTTTGACTTAATAGGCATGTTTTCATCGACCTTCCTTACAGGATTAGCACTTGGCTAGGAGAATGACTTGAATTCTAGATGTATTTATCCATGCCATCAAAAAACGGTGTCATTATCAGAGCTGGGGTTAGCTTACAGAGGCAATACAAGCATAAGGAAAGCATCCTCCTGAAAAATGAAGAGTAGTAGCATATTTAAATAGTCTTGGGTCTGAGATTCACAGTATTATTTAAGTTGCTAGAATTTTAAATTTGTCCTCGTAAACCAAACAGCTTTTGCTAACTATTGCGTGCCAGAGCATAGGTTTCTCACTGCATATAAATCAGGCTCTTTTGGAAGCTGCATTAACCCTTTCAAAACACTAAAAAGGACTCATTAGTTAATTCGTATGTTGATTATAGACGTCAGGTAAGGTGCAAGATAGAGAGGCAGCTAACTTAAAGTAAAAAAAGAGAAACTGCCACATTTGGCATAATAATGCAGTAGAAGAAAAAAGGACAAAAGGAGAAACCCAGGAAAGAAGAAATGTATAGAAGCCAAAATGCAGATTTTCAGGATAGTTAACTGTTTTCCGTAATTTAAAATTATAAGGAGGTGATTATTTAAATATAAGCTTTGATTTCAATGATAGTGTCACCAGTTTAAAAAATTCTCAAAGGACAAAATATTCTGACCTCCATGTTTGAATGGAATATATGTCAGGCAGAATTTATTTATTATCTAAAAATGGTATCCCCAGTATTAAATGGTGAACTTTGGGTTTTTATAGAAACATGGTATTTAGCAGATGGATCTGATGTTACTCTAGACAGTGTCTATCTCTCAGGAATAGGGAGCCATTATGCATAACTTTGTTTAAGTCCTGAGATGAATCTGAAAACTGACATTATAAACTCACAAATGAGTGGTTCTGAAGGCAATGATGTGTAAGGAATTGTCATTTCTATTGTACATTACCAATAGTATTCAGTACTTTTTAAATTTAATTATCTTTTACTTTAATGACAACATTGTCTTCAAAAGCAGAAATGTACAGCATTTTTACACCAATAACTCACGTGTTGTATGTTTTTGCCAACCACACCCCCTGTGCTGTTTTGGTAAGTGCGCTATGCCCCATGTTTTTTGTGTGGGAGCGTTATTTGTGAAAAAATATGGTATACTATGGGTGTTCTGTATACTCACAGATGTGGCACTAAAGAAAAACCATATTGTCTTTTTCCTCAAGGGGCCTCAGAATTTCAACGGGGCAAACAGATTAATAATAATAAGGACTAGGGAGTAATATCAGAACATGTAATTCAAGGGAGAAATAACGGCATTGCCATTTTCCAAAGTAGAAATACTTTTTTTGGAGAACAAATTTTTTTAAATTGTATTTTTGGTGAAAGTTTACACAGCAAATTAGGTTCCCATTTAACAATCTCTATACATATTGTTTTTATACATATTGTTCAGTGACATTGATTATATTTTCCACAATGTGTCAGCATTCTCATTATTTCCATCGAGGTTGTTCTGTTTCCATTATCTAGCTTCTCTGCCCATGCCCCCTTACCTTCTCATCTTCACTTTATGGTAAATATTGAACGCTTATTCTCACATAGAAAATTATAAGAGCATAGTACTCATGGGCGATACTGTTTATTTTATGAGCCAATCAATTATTTACATGAAAGATGACCTCCAGGAGTGTGTTCAGTTCCAAGTTTAAAGAGTATTTCAGGGGAATAGTCTCAGGGTGCCCTCTAATCTCTATCGGTCCAGTTAACCTAGTCATTTTTAGGAATTTGAGGTTTGTTGTACATTTTTTCTCTCATTCTGTCTGGAACCATCTATTATGTCCCTAGTCAGAATGGTCATTGGTGGTAGCCAGGCACCATCTAGTCCTTCTGGTCTCAGGATAGATGAGTCCATGGCTTGTGTGAGCTATTAGTTCTGTAGAATAATTTCTTCTTTGAGGCTTTGATTTCCTTCTTTCTCTTTTGCACCAGTCAAGTACAGACCAATAGTTGTATCTTAGATGATTGCTCACAGGCTTGTAAGACCCCAGATGCTACTCACCAAACTAGAATGTAGAACAATATCTTTATGAACTATGTTATGTAATTGACGGAATTGTCCCCCAAGACTATGGTCCTAAGCCTTCAAACCTAGTAAACCAAACCCATGAAGTGTTTAGTTATGTCTAGGAAGTATACTTATTTGTGCAGTCTATGTGCTTTATTTGGAAACCCTGATGGTGTAGTGGTTAAGTGCTACTGCTGCTAACCAAAAGTTTGGCAGTTCAAATCTACCAGGCACTCCTTGGAAACCCTATGGGGGAGTTCTACTCTGTCCTTTTGGGTTTCTATGAGTCGGAATTGGCTCAGTGGATTATATATACAAATATATATACGGCACACACAAACAAGTATCTACATATGCCTACAAATACGCTTATACATACACACCCATATACTCACATATGCCTTCATATACACATATATGCATACATATCTACTTATAGAAACACAAACTTATTTTTTGGTAGTTATTACTATTGTTGCAAAATTATATATGTTACAGCATTTACCAAAACTGTCCCTTATGTACTTATTATTGTCATCATTTATCTTGGTCAAGTTGTGCAGACTTCACTTATATTGGGTATTGTCTCTTCCATCACCAAAATAATAAGTGTCTACTATCGAGACATTTATTATTTGCCCTCCCTTCCTGTCGCATCCCTGGTAACCATCAAAGAACATTGCTTTCTGTGTGTAATAGAGAAATTTTTTCAGTAAATTTCCCTAATTATTTATTCTTATTATCCAGTATTATATTTGAAAAGTTTCTAGATTCAGCATCTACCTTATTTGTGGTCCTTCTCATTGCCTTGTAGTATTTATTACCTCTCTCCTAGATCCCTGTAAAAATCTCCTTTCTTCCAGACCCTGCTTCTTCTGCTCCCTAAAAGCATCATCCTGTAATCTTGTAGGCATGTGATCCTACGCAATATTATGGTTGGCTAATAATAATAAAACATTAAAGAGATAGAGAAGAGAGATGAAGTGGAAGTAGAAATAAGAAATATTTTTCTAATGTGAAAGTATAAAATGCAGGATTTATACTGGTAATGTAAAATGCTTTTTGAATCAAAATATGCTAAGACACTGTGTAGTTCAGGACAAGTGTGGTGAGATGCAAGCTGAAAGGCAAGTTTTCTGGCTAGCATGTGCCAGTGAATCGTGCCAGGCCCTATTTGGCTCTGGTGGACAGTTATCCTGGTTGTTACCAAAACTCTAGAAATAATGCTGTTTTGGAAATATTTCCCTTTAGCTCATTTCAGTTTTGTATGTTGTCCAATGCCTTTCTGATTAAGCACCTGAATAATTCAAAAGCCTTCTGAGACATAAAAACTACTCAAATCTCTGTATTAGTGTCCCATTATTATTTTATTTTATGGCATTGCAATGTATGTGTTTTGGTCTGTAAAGCTAGTCTCTTACAGCTCTGTGGAGTGCACATTCCTGCATCGTATTTTTTCTCTTTCTAAATCCCTTCACCTGCAGTATCTTCCCCTGCCCTCCACTATCTGTTGAAATCCTGATCATCTTTTGAATTCCAGATCAAGTGCCATCTCTTAAATGAAGCCTTTTTACAATATTACAGTCTACACTTTTCTCTATATTTCTGCTACTTGATATTCATGTGGCATACCAGTACTAACACCAGGTACTGTTGAGTCAGTTCCAACTTATGATGACTCCACGTGTCAGAACACAACTGTGCTCCACAGGGTTTTCAATGGCTGATTTTTTGGAATTAGTGCTTAGCCATTTATACCACCCAGGACCCCATGAAGGATTGAATACAACTTCTTTAAAGTAATTCCGAACCATACGAGTCTAACACTCCCACAGAATTTGATCTGTCTTTACTCTGGTGCAGCATTTTGGTTGTATTTCTTTTTTTTGTTTTGTTTTTTTTCCTTGGGAGGTTCTATCAGAATCCCTTTGTCAAAGAAAATACAAAGCTTGTTCCATTAGTGCAGTATTGAACTCCATTAGCCAGTTCTCCCCAGGCTACCTACTAGGAAGGAGATGTCCCATTTAGGTGTACCTTCACTTCCAAGCATCTGTTGCTGCTCCAGGTGATGGTGGTGGCTCCAGGATGGGATTGCAGAGGGGACAGCTAAATTTTGAATGTTAATCTCAGAGCAGTGTGCCATGCAGCACAATAATATTTGCACCATGGATTCCCAATGCATACTTTGGATTCTCATTTTTCTATGGTTCTAATGCTTCCACATCAAATTCTCTGCGCCCTTTGGCTTTTGTTTTTTAGTAGGTTTCAATTTAATTTGACTTTACGTTCTCTTCATCTCAAATCATTAGCTATGTGTTGTTAATATCTATGCTAGAAAATTCCACTCAGGTAGATGTTTTACCCTGTCCAAAGGGTCACAAACACTAAGAACCATCCCTGAAGGTGTGCAGGTGCACTGAGCAGCAAGTGCAAATGCTTCAAGCAGCTCCAAATACCCAGCTGTGATTGGATTCACTGGAACATGATATAGGCCAATGGTTTCTGGTGTCTGAATACAACCGTGGCAATGCCTTCAGGAGCATTGTGCAATGCAGGTGCACACTATAGGACTGGTGCTTCTAAGCTGTCACGGTTTAACTATTTGATAGTATTATATAATAACTTCCTCTCGCAAATGTGCTCTCTTCCTATCAAAAGCAGACAGAATGACATTTCACAACTAAAGTAAAAATCTAGAAGCCAGGTGAGCAGTCCATCCACCTGCAAAGGCTCATGTTTCTTGCATAGTATTTTTATTATGTGAACTGTGTCTCTAAGTTATCATCCCCTTGGGCTGATTATTAGGAAACAATCCTGGAGTTCCTAGAGCCCTAAGTCTAGCGTCTCGTCATTATATCATTGCCAACATATAAATGAGCACCCTCAAGGAGTGAGGGTATTGTAACCAAATACATTTTCTCCATGCATAAAAGAAATAAAAGAAGCAAACAACATCCTACATTTACATCTATGTCTGTAAATCAGTTGCGTAGTTAGTAAACCAACATAGATCCCCATACACAAGTAAGAATCACAGAAAATACAGTACAATAGGTGAAGGATCATGAAATAGAATAAAATGACTAATCTGGTCATATTTTCCCTTACTTCTTCCCTGATTTAAGGCTACAACCAGCATATTGAAAATATTGCTAAAATCAAGCCAGGCAGTCATGTGAACACAAGCAAGAAAAAAAAAAAATGCACGTAATAGAAATTTTAACTTTAGAATACCTTTTTTTTTTTTTTTTTCTGGTACAAGAAAAAATATTTTTGAGACAGCTTTCCAGCACTGTCTTTAAAAAGAATATTGAAAGTGAAAGTTTTATTCCTGTCATAATTGACAGAAATCAGAGGGTTTATTTTTAAAATACTAGTAAATGGGACAAAGAAGTCATAAATAGAAACAATCTGTATAAGTATAGACTGTAAAACTGTCATTTATATGGAATGACTCACTCAAGTGTTAGGGCTTTATAGGATGGTAAAGTTAAGTAAGTGAATAACAATCAACATCACCAAGAAAAGACAGAGCTGTTTATGTTAGAGAAGCGTCAGTTCACGAGGTATTGCAAACTATGTCAACTTCCCGAAGGAAAAATCCATCTTATTAGAAGTTTGTTGGACTTTGTTGGAATTCTACTTTATTATTGATTTTTTAAATCTAATATCATAGAATATATTGGAATAAATTATAACTTTGATTGCTCATAGAGGTGTGTGTGTGTTTGTAAGCATGTGTATTGAAAGAAGAAAAAGTCAGTGAAAGCAAGCTATTTTGACACCATTAAAACCTCTCAGTAGAGAACTAAACCCAACCTACGCATAAATTGCTGGTCAAAGGTCTTGACTTGCCATGGTTTGCCGGCAGGTGGAGGATCTGTGATGGGCGCTTAGCTTAGATCTTCTAGAATTAGTCTACAGAACACTTGTGCTGGCCATAAATAGAGATGGGTGCCTGCTCTCTGCTTTTCCAGACAGCTAATTAGGTGTTATGAAAGCTCACATTGGTGAAAGAAGGCAAATTAGAAATAAAAAAGAAAAATGAGAACAAATAAAAAATGGACTTCCATTTATAGAGTTGTCTACTCAGAAACAACTCTAATTTTAAGATGCTGTTAGAAACAGTATTCACCACAACACTAAATAGAAGAGCACTATTCCTGTTTGAAGCAGAAATCAAACCATTTTGTTGACAGTCAGGAAGCGGAAAAACTCCCTCTCAAATATCCTTTTTTCATGGGCACAGCACGTTAGAACTTCCTCCCTGATACCCTGTTATGGACTTGGTATTCAAATATCTATGACAGACATTTATTTCTTCATTACAGAAAAATCAAATCAGAAGCAGATACCAGATGCATATATGAAACTCTTATGCTAGAAATTATATGCATGTTTTCAGATTACAAATATGTGGGCTCCCTAGGCAGCAGGCAAATCCTCCCCTTAGGGGGAAATCCTTTTATGTTTTCTAACATTTCCCTTAGTGGTATCAAATTAGTTGCCAAGTAGCTCTCTTTGAGTGGTGCCATATAGTTCTTTGGAGACAGAGAAGACAAGTTTAAACTTCCGCTTTGTGTAACATTCCTGCCTGAGAGCATGCCACAGTAGAATAAAGAGGTAGGTTTTCTATGAAGGGACTTTATGGGCTGGTTCCTTGCCGTGTTCCCTTTTCTGTGAATGCTGCGGAAGCATAGCCCACAGGGACTTCCCTGGACTTTTCCAAGATAACTATGCCCAACAGAGGCCCACTTCATCTTAGCTAACATTTGATGATTTAAAAAAACATTTTGCTTTCAGATTTTAGTCTTATACCTGGTAGTTCTTCGCACTTCTCACCCATCACTGAAATGGCTATGCACTCCTAACAATACAGCTACACTACAGAATTAAAATCACATTGTAAAAATTAAATTATGGTAACCTTAGCAGAAGATTGCTAAAATCCAGTAATTTAAGGGCAGATAATTTGATGTTTTACTTATTTATTTTCCACACAAATATATTACTTAGAATAATTCCACAATGACATAACCCACCCATTGCTGTCAAGTTGATTCCGACTCATAGGAATCCTATAGAACAGAGTAGAACTGCCCCTTAGGGTTTCCAAGGAGCACCTGGTGGATTCAAACTGCCAACCTTTTGCTTAGCAGCCAGAGTCCTTAACCACTACACTACCAGGGTTTCTTCCACAATGACATATTTCCTATATTTTGGCACAGAATAATTGCTTGGCTAACATCTGTAAGACTAAATTATTAAACTGCTTACTCTAGGTTTAAAAAAAAAAAGAGCTTTCAGATATATCGGCCAATGTGCATATGAAGATTTCAGGCAGCTTTGCCTCCCAATCAATTTAAATTGTATAAAATTATGAAATCAGAAATAGTAAAGACGTTGGTCTAATCATAGATTTTACACCAAAGGTGGTATGGTAAAAGAGAAGATAACAATTTTATTATGGCTTATAATTAAAAAGATGTATACGTATACATACATAATTTATATATATTTATACTACCTCATATTAAGAGTATAAAACTTTCCTCTGCATATTATTGGTTCACATTTATTTCTCTTATGTTAATTTGATGTATAATTTTCAGGAATGCATTGTGTCCTGGAGAAAGCTCAATTCTCTGTGCGATTTACATATCTGAAAATTCATATATGCACACACATATATATTTATATGTAAATTTTACGTATAAACATATATATATATATATATGTTGTTGCTGTTAGCTGCCATTGATTCAGCTCCAAGTCATGGTGACTTTCTGTACAACAGAAAGAAACATTGCCTTGTCCTGCCTGGTCCTGCCCCATCCTTGCTGTCTCCGGTGTGTTCGAGTCCATTGTTGCAGTTATTATGTCAATCCGTCTCACTGAGGATCTCCCACATCCTCTTTGGTCCTCTACTTCGCCAAACGTGATGTCTTCCACTGGCAATTATATATATATATGTAAAATATATACACCAAACTAAAAAAACCCAAATCCACTGCAGTCAAGTTGATTCTGACTCATAGGGACCCTATGGAAAAGAGCAGAACTGCCCCATAGGGTTTCCAAGGAGGAGCTGGTGGATTTGAACTCCCACCCTTTTTGTTAACAGCCAAGCTCTTAACCACTCTGCTGCCAGGGCACCAAAATATATATAGTGTAGCTATATCATTAGGAGTGCATAGCCATTTCAGTGATGGGTGAGAAGTGCTGAGAATTACCTGTATAAGATTAAAATTAACTCTATGGGGCAGATCTACTCTGTCCTGTAAGGTTGCTATGAGTTGGAATCAACTCGGCGGCGATTTTTTTTTTTTTTTTAAGATTAAAATTTGAAAACAAAATGCTTATTTAAATCAGCAAGTATTAGCTAAGATTAACTGGGCATCTGTTAAACAAACAACACTTACACACATCTGTGTGTGCATGTGGCTGAGTGGTTGGTTAATGGTACAGCTAAACTGAAAATACTGTACTCATTTATACCTGTTTCAAAAATATCATATACATCAAACTAAATAGGGTTATTGTGTTTAGATACTTTCCTCTGGGGCCTGTGTAATAGTCAGATGTGACTTTGTAAACCAAAAATCCAACCCACTGCCATCAAGTCAATTTCGACTCATAGCAACCCTATAGGACAGAGTAGAACTGCCCCATAGAGTTTCCAAGTGCAGCTGGAGGATTTTAACTGCCGATGTTTTGGTTAACAGACTGTCTCTTGACCACTACACCACAAGGGCTCCAAATAGGGTTATCGTGTTTAGATACTTTCCTTTGGGGCTTGTGTCATAGTCAGATGTGGTATCTAATTGTCCCATGGACCTTCAGGGAATCAAACATTTTTTTTAAAAACTTAGATGCTTAACAAATACTTCTTTTATAAGCAGAAAGGGAAAAAAAAATCAAGCTATTTTCCTTCAAGAGAAAAAAAAAAAAATAGGGGAAGAAGTAGAAAGAAGAGCAACCTATTAAAATATATAATGTTTTACCTCAAGTGCAGCATGAAGATAATTCCCTTAAAGGTCAGAATTCTGAAAATTCTCTGAAGTGTAATATTTAGGTTAACTTATTTTCTCCCTAATAAGTTCAGTCATTCAAGGTTTTTTGTTTTGCCATACTTTGGGTATTATTATTTAATATATCTACCATGAGCATCTTAGGACAGCATCTGTGATGAAAGTATAGAACAAAATTCTAGTCGTTTACTAAGGACGGCAAAGCACAACACTCTATTTTGTTTGTTTATGTGAGAGAAATTGTACCCATATATGACCGGGAGGAGATGATTTTATGTCTTTTTGCCATGACAACTGCTATTGATCTACCTTTAGTGATTGTGACTTCCCGTGTATTGAAGGAGGAGGAAATGGGGCAAAAATATTTTATAAAGTCTTCCCGAGTGATAATTTAAAGGGAGGCAAATGGTTTATCTTTTATTACCAATATTCATAGATTATGATTTTCTCATTCTGCAAAGGGGGTATGCTCAAATTTATAGAATGACGTTTGACAAATAGGAAAAAAAGTTGAAAAGTTATATCATGAAATACACATTTTTTTTTGCAATTGATCGGTCAGAGAATCAGTATAGGATAGCGGAACTATTGTGGTCTGAGTTCAAAACCTGCTTTGCCAAATACTGAGTATATGGCCTTGCGCAAATCACTTAATTGCTTCATGCCTCAGTTGCCTTTTCTACAGAGCGGAGATGGTATTTATAACATTGCTATAAGCTTTAAATGACTTTAAGTAAGGAACTTAGAATGGTATATTATAGAAGTGTCATTTAAACTTTACTGTTACACACTCAGATTAATTGAAAAATGAGAAAATCAACTTGAAGCGGAATTCACAAATCCATTTCTTATTTGGAGGTGTTAACGGACTTACAGAATTCTCGCTTGGCGTGTACATGACATGTGTGGAGCTGGACTCAGAGTAAAGCACTCCGTGGTCATATCTATGCATCCTACACCCATCTGAATGCCGAGGAGAAAAAATATATATAAACTTTGCATTCCTGTGTCCACGCAAGGCTAGTAAATGCTGAAATTTTACACGGCATGTTTCAGGGGTGAATTAATATTAACTTTTCCTATAAGCAGAACTGTCCAGAGTTTCAGCTGTTGAATTTTAAATTTTTTTTTTTTCTCTGCAATATAAACAGTGCTTACTTTTCAGTTTCTCCCATCCATGTGCCATTTGGATTTCGCCATATTTCGTGCTAAGAGGTGCATCCTGTGAGAGGCTGATCATGTTTTATTGAAGGAAAGATGAAAATCAGAGTAAATAATTTCTTGGTTCTCCTAGGTTGATCTAAAAGAAAGAAGTCAATCTATGGTCACTGGTTTTTGCTTTGATTTCTTCTGCTCAGGGTCTTCAAAGTTGTTTTCTGGTACAAATATCTAGTTTATGTAAATAGTGGCCTTCTAGATAATTTGCTTCCTTTTCATTTCTATATCTTGTAATTCAATGCACCTATTCTGGAATTTGTTCTCTCTAAGTCAGGATCGACTTGACGGCAGTGGGTTTGTAGTGAGTGGGTAAGGTGCAGAAAGTTTACTACCTGCCTCAGAGCCCTGGTTGCACAGTGGTTAAAGCGATTGACTGCTCACCCAAAGGCTGGCAGTTCGAAATCACCAGAGGCTTCCCAGGAGAAAGATGTGGCAGTCTGCTTCCCTAGAAATTTACAGCCTCAGAAATCATACGGGGTCACTATGAGTTGGCATCGACTTGATGGTGGTGGGTTCTTACAGCTCCAGGAATTGAAAAAATACTCCACACTGTTATTCTTAGGGTATATACTTATTTGGGGGCTTTTTTTTTTTTTTTTAATAGAAGCTGCCAATGGCAGAACTTCTACTAATACAACTCTCCTTCTCTTAAACCCTTGTTTGTGGGCCAGCCCTTTCTTCCTCCTTCCCTCCCTCCCTTCTTTCTTTTCTTTCTTTCTTCCATCCTTCATTCCTTTTGCTTTCCTTATTCCCAATTTTTCTTTTTTTTATTTTCTTCAATTTGCCTAATTTTTTCTCTAGCTAGTCACCCATTGTATATCACCTATGTCACTTTTATATACTTACCAATTCATCTATTTATTTAACAAAAATGATTCCACTCTCTCATCAATTCCAATTTGACCCTTGGCAGTTATAGTTCACTTTGTGCACATAGTTTCTGCAGCTCAGACAAAAGTGTCTATTCGATTTTCTCCACTGTCTGTGAACGGCTGCCTTGAAAATTATAGTCTAATCACAAGGTGAACAACTTACAATGTATCATAGTCAGCACTCAAAATTTGCTCCCTAGGTTGTTACAAAAAGGAGAGAAGTAAAAAGCGTCAGAATTTTCAGCAGCGAAGTGTATTTTACATTGGTGATTTTAAGTTCTAGGTTGATTTACACGTACATACATCTGCATTATTCCCTTTCTCCCCTTCAATTCATATTGAATCCATTCAGCGGTAGGCTCTCCAAATAGTTGAAATGGAAGGTCAGTCAATATTGGAATATAAAACTCTGTCAGCTTATTTCAAAGTGAGTCTGTGGGGTATAAATGAATTTTTTAAAAAATCACAGCTCTAAACTATGCCAATGCATTACCAAGTGAAATAGAAAGCACAATTTTTTATAGTCTTTTTAAGAAGAAAAGTCATTGATTGAAAAGATAAATATTACATTTTTTCTAACATTTACTGACATAAAGAAAGACATAACATTTCTGATTCCCATTCAAGGTAAGTAAGAAAAACAGATACCTTGTATTAAACTTCCCTGGCACTCTTTTTTTGTTTCTTTAACCTCAGCTTTCTTTCTTTAAATCCATATGGGCTCACTAGAAAATTTTGTAAGCCTAGCTTTTCTGCGGCTCCTGCTCTTTGTGTCTGTCTATCTGTCTAGCATCAACAACCTTTGAAGTCATGGATGGTATTTGAGTCTGTGAGTGCATAGTTCAATCTGAGACTACAATTCAGCGTTCTTGCCTGTATTTATAATACACTTAATGTATTTCATTCGCTTATAGGAACACATATTTTTAAAAACATAACAAAATTAAAATTGAGGCAGGCTACCTCAACACTCACATTTCACAAGTGTGAGTGATAGATGCTATGAAATATCACAATATTCTTCTTTTGTCAAGACACCATGTTGATTCCTTTAAAAAAAAAAAAACAACTATAGTCTCATAGGAAATTATTTTATGATAAAACCCTTTGACCTACGACAGATTTTGTGTGTGTGTGTGTGTGTGTGTTTGGATGAGGAATGACTTATGTGTTTTAAACATAAACTCAGATTTATGTATGACTTTGTAAAGTCACTGTATAAATTTATCAATGCTGTTGTATTTGTTTTTGTTGTATTTGTTATTTTCTATTTTCCGTATAATTTATGTGGACTTTTTTTTGGCTGCACAGGACATTATACATTTTGTAGGGATCACCTAGCATCAATTAAAAGGCAACCCCCAGGGTTCCTCAGTGCCTGGGGAATTCTATTCCCATCACATGGAGGTAAATTGTAAATATCCTCTCTTGAAAAACGGGTCTGGATTTAAAAAGAATCATTACACACAAGGGAAGCAGCCATTCATGCACAAAAGGGACAACTTCGAAAAGGTAGCTAAAAAAGTTACGCTTTAAAATATTGGGGTCGATGGGAGTATGCAGCTGCTGTCATAATGAAGGAATTTTCTTTCATATGTCCTTGTTCAGCATCTTTGAAATAGGGATCATTAAAGAACATTTTATTTAGATTCTCTATATGCCTAGTGGCAAAGGAGAGAAGTAAAAATTCTCACAGAAAGCATTATCCTTTAAAATAGAAAATCAGGATTTGTCATTCATTCTGAACTATATCTGTTGAAATAAACCCATTTTCACCTACTTATACCAAAAACAAAAAAGCAGAAGTGAAGAAAGCTGATTGCCTCATCCAGACGCATATCTAATAAAATAGCAATGTGCACATTCTGTCAAGCTTATTCATAATACATTCTGATAGGAAATTTCATTTGCCATTCTCAGCAGGAAAAGCAGGCTTTTTAAGGAAACCTTGTATTTCATGACTGTCACACCAAAATAATAATTACAAGCCAAAGAGGGATAAAACATGGGGAGTTAAAAAAAAAAAAAAGCAATTTAGGAATTGTTAAGAAAGTTTGCAATCCAGTTTGTGCCCTGTTATTTGATTTGAAAAATTAATCCCGGTAATCCTGTCTGAAGTTCGCTGTTTCCAGGATGGTTTATAAAGAACAAAGGCTAACCGATGTCCCCAGGAGATTAGTTTACAGTGGTGCTCTATTCCGCTGAGAATGAGTCTCCAGTGGCCACTTTTTACTTCTTCCTGGGCTGAGGGAATTCGCTAGTATCTGGAGAATAGACTTAAATAAAACCATTGTCTCAACCAGCAGGTTTATGCAACCATCCTGAAATGTTTTAATTATTGTTTTCTTTTCCTTTTTAATTAAGAGCCCAGAGGTCAAGCAAGCCCACTGAGAGCTGATCACAGCCTCCGTAGAAATTTCAAGGAAACCCTAATGATTGGATTTGCTGTTTCCTCTTTTGTTTTGCAGAACAAGAAGAGTGTGTTAATTGCACAGATGAATGCCGAGTGCTTGGTCATTCTGACAGGTGTTGGATGCCACAGTTCCCTGCAGCCAATCAGGCTGAAAATGCAGATTACCGCACAAATCTCTTTGTACCCACAGTGGAAGCGAATGTGGAGACTGAGACTTACGAAACTGTGAATCCCACTGGGAAAAAGACTTTTTGTACATTTGGAAAAGACAAGCGAGAGCACACTATTCTCATTGCCAATGTTAAACCTTATTTAAAAGCCAAACGTGCCCTGAGCCCTCTCCTCCAAGAGGTTCCCTCAGCATCCAGCAGCCCGACCAAGGCATGCATTGAGCCTTGCACCTCAACAAAAGGCTCTCTGGAGGGTTGTGAAGCGAAACCCGGAGCCCTGGCCGAAGCAAGCAGCCAGTACTTGCCCACTGACAGTCAGTATCTGTCACCCAGTAAGCAACCAAGAGACCCTCCCTTGATGGCGTCTGATCAGATGGCAAGGGTCTTCGCGGATGTGCATTCCAGAGCTAGCCGGGATTCCAGTGAGATGGGTGCTGTTCTTGAGCAGCTCGACCACCCCAACAGGGATCCGGGCAGAGAGTCGGTGGACGCCGAGGAAGTCGTGAGAGAAATTGATAAACTTTTGCAGGACTGCCGGGGAAATGACCCCGTGGCTGTAAGAAAGTGAGGGGAAAAAAAAAAAGGCATTGGCATTTTCTTGTCTCTTCTGTTGATTTAAAAATGATCCCTCCTGGTGACAACCCGTTTCACAGGGATGAAGAAAGACCAATGCTGCTTTAAGGCTTTTAGTGAACATCTGAAGTGCCCACAAGTATGTTGTTTTCACTGCTGTTTCTTTTTCAGAGATAACAATGGGTTTGTTTTGACCAAACTTATCTTAGGACAGAGTTAACGATGCCTAAAGAGGAAAGAAAAAAAAAAAAAAAAATGAGAAGAAAAAAGAGAGAAGAAGAAAGGAGGATGAGGAGGCAAGTTACCTTTTGACAATCTGTTAGGAAGGTATGCGGTGTGAGAATTGAAGTATTTCTGATCACTCTAAGACTGTCCTCCGTGATTTATGCTGACTTAACTGTTTACCTATAAACCCCATACAAAGCAGGGTCAAAACTTGTGATCTGTGGTGGGTTTCTAGCAGTCATCACAGGCTTCTACTGAAAGTCCCAAAAGACCTTGCAGTAGTCCAAGCTACACCAAACATTAACACATATTCCTGGTAAACATTTCTGTATAAAGTTACCTGCCACACATAGAAACACAAAGAACATTCCGTATCATTAGTCAAAAAAAGAAAAAAAAAAAAATTCTCGGTCATTTGTAAGGCACCTCATGTCGTATAAAAGTTAAATGTAAAAAGATAGAGTCCATTTTGTCCTGCACACACATAGATTAATTCACTTCATTAAAGGAGAAGAAGAAATTGTAAAGGTTTAAAATGCCTACTTAGCATTTTAGTGTCCAACAAAGGTATAAATGATGGCTATGTTTTAAACTTGACATAGAATAATTTTTGAAACACAGTTACCATTGAATGGTAATAGTCAGAGAAAATTACCATGATTAATGTTTTTTAATTCATTTGTGGACACTAAAATAGCTCAGGAAAGTGAAACTATCTTAGACATATACAAATCACATGACCATTTAAATGTGCTAATGTAAGAAGACTCAATGTGTTTACATCAAATGACATATTTTTATTGATTTATTGCAGATTCTGTGCATATGAGCCAAATTGTTGAGTGTATAAGAGCTATATTGTGTATTTTATTAAATTAATATATAGTTGTGTTGCAAAAATCTTTGGGCTTATATTGTAAATGGCAAGTGTTGCCTCGGTAGCTGTCGAACTCTATGAGTTTTGTTTTTTCCTGCTTCCTTTTCCCCATGGAGTGTGGGAAGCAGTGCCTCAGAGCAAAGTCTCTTGTTTAATGTATAGTCTACCAAGTACTACAGTACATAATCTGTTCAAAATGTGTTTGAGTGAGCTGATGGAGCTAACTGAAAGGTCAAAAAAGACATCCGTCAGTCATGGTTATGTGCAAGTCCTTATAGAAGCTTTTATTAAAGTCATGCTAAATCACCAGAATTACATTTGTACCAGTACCTGAAACTTCCTCCTCTTTTTTCCACAGCACACACAGCTTCTGCCTATGTAGATATCATACCCTGGATTAATTTGCAAGAGTGTCTTAAGTGGTTCAAGATGTGTGTTCTCATTATATTTCAAAAACATGAAAAATGCTTTAATGCATGTGTGGTTCCAGCACTGTTTACTTGCATTGTGTAGTGTTTTTCAAGAGGTCTGGGTCTTAACAAAATGTTTTTTCCTGTTTCTCAATGCTCTTCTGCCTCTTTTTATTGGCGTCCTTTGAGAACAATACACCTTCTTTTCTTTCCTTTGGTGGCACCTTTTCTGTGACATTTAGCAAGTTTCAAACTTACTTCCATATGAGGCTAGGAAACCTCAAATTTCAGGAATTGGAAAAAATAAAATTAGCACTTGCAGAAGTAGCAGCAGATGGGGAAATGCCTTGATTGACATTTTCCTTCAGCGTTTAAAATTTTTTGGCATTTTACAGCTTCATGACAAACGGTTTCGAGCCCATACCTAGAGAATGTGGTGCTGAGTTAAATAAAGGCTGTTTGTGCACCGGAGCAGGGAAATGCATTATTTGCAAACTGGTGGAAAATTCTGTGCCTTCTTTTCTGGCCACCAAGTCAGTGTAGAAACAGTGTAAATGTCATAAAATCCTTCTATGAAAAACAAAAGCAAAAACAGAAACAAACATTGAAGTGAATTAAGTTTTGTAATTTCAAAGCTCCAAAATATCTACTGCAAATAATTTCTGTCAAATGCAGTCAAGATTTTAGACTGTACCTCGCTTGCAACACTGCTTTGAGAGGGAAGAGTGGACAACTCGCATCAGCCTTACTCTCTTGAGAACTGTATTTGGTTCCTAGTAACAGCCTTTCCAAAGCTCCACTCTTGGTTTTATTATTTGTAAATGTTTGAAGTAGAAAAGAAGGGATCTTGTACATGTGAAACCTAATTGACTCTCTATATTTTGGACAATTTATGTATCTGACATGTGTTGTCTCTGTTATTATATGATGTTACTTTTGCCAGGAGACTACAGGTTGATTTAGTTTGATAGCTGAAATTTGGTGGAAAACTGATTTCCATTTACTCTTACCAAGTGTTGCCTCTCTCTTACTAGATGGATAGCCACTTAGTAAAATCTAAGGCAGCGTGTAAATGAAATGAACTAAGAGAGTAGGGTTTATTTTTTACAACATCCTTAATGATGAGTAACCAGTTGTTCAGTTTATTCTATCTGTCTGAAGACATTAAAACACCATCTGATTTTAAGAATTGGTTGTGCCAATGTGTGAGGGATTTACCTTTAGGCTCTCTGTTACCGGTGATTTACTAGAGTTAGCTGTTTAACACATTACCTGTATTTAGTAGTGATTATTATTTATTTACAAAACGGTGGCAATTCAGCAGTCAGGATTCTTAAGCTTTTATTGTTGAGTTGAGGGAATCTTGCCTTGATTCATTTGGCTGGCAACTGCCTTTATCACAGACCTCTGGTGCTTGGCTTCCAAGGAGGTCTTATGAGATGCCAAAATCACACTTGTAGGGAGCAACTTGCCCCAGTGGGTGATGCATGATCAAACAGTGAGATTTGTAGTGGTTTCAGCCTGATTTGTCTTAAATGAAAATATTGGTCTTAAATCACACCCCCTAAAAAGAACCCATACACCCAAAATGAGTAATTTAATAGTACTTTGTCTTTTAAGTCTTTAAATAACTGAGTTCAATCACACACACACAAAAAGAATCAATTTGTGGAAATTTTAATCAGATACCCAAAATTCCAGCAATTGTTTACTGACGAACCCTTAAAAAATTTTTTTAGTAACAAAAAAATCTTTTCATCAAATGTTAATGATGAAAAATCTTTTCATCGTTTAAAAGTAGTGCTAGTCGTTGATAGTTATACCTATACCAAAGTAAACATTAAAGAGACATATCGTGTGATTTCAAAGAATACTTTCATGTTATTTCTTACCCTGACATACTTATCCACATTGCAGATGATATGCAAAGATTGACTCAGTACTCCATAAGTTGATGGAATTCCTGGTTGGGAAATTGACTGGTTTCATTTTCCAAAATTAACTGAGATCTTGTAAAACATGACTTTCCTTTAAAGGTTCTAGGCACTGGTCAATTTAATTAAAGAATGGCACCATAAACAAAATTCATGTAGTCATAGAGCAGTATGCTTTATTAGAGCCAGGTTAAAAGCTGTTTGTTGCTTAACGGAGTAGAAGTTGCTATGGTCAACAGGTAGACTGAGGTCTGGCATATGGAACACCCACTCATTATTGCCTAATTATATTCTTTTGACAACAGACAGCATTTATCAGAGCGTTAATTCAAATGAGAGTTTTGGCTATCAAGATGTGTTGATTTGAAACATAACTGAATGAGACCTGATTAAAGTCTGACTTCCCTGGCCCCAGTGTTTTGCAGGTTGGCTATTTCCATTCATCAGTCCCATCACTCCATAAAGTTCTTAGCTGCACCAAGCAATTGCTGAACAAGGACAACAACAAAAGCAGCATACATTGTATGGATTTATCTCAATGCTGTTGTTTAATGGCTGTGTTTAATGTGACCTATCTGGAATATGAGGACTCCGAATAAAAAGCTATTACTAATAGTGGCGTTGCCTTCCCTTGCATTCATTAACGCAGAAGTGATGTGTTACACGGTGCTGCATACCATAGGGACCCTGATCATAATTACAGCCAGTCCCCGGGTTACGAACGTCATACTTACCCACAACTCATAATTACAAACCAGCTCCCATAAAACCAATTATATTAAAAATTCAAGGTACATACAATGGTTCATAGTAACAAATAGGATTTACTTTGCAATGTGTATTGAAACATTATTATAATTACTGTATTATTATGTTAAAGATGTTTTAGTGTATCTAGAAGTGTTTCTTTAATGTTTTTTGTGCATAGATGGGTACACTCTACACTATATGCTAAGACAAACATTTGACTAACTCGTGTTAGATATGAACCACACCTACTGTTCTGACTTACGTACAAATTGGACTTAAAGACAGATTTAGGAATAGAACTCCTTCGTAACCTGGGGACTGCCTGTATTTTGGAAAAGAGACTGAAAATTCACAACTGCTTTTTTCGAGTTATCTGCTTATCAGTAAAAACGAGATAAAAAAAGAAATTAAAAATAATGTCACTGTCTTTCAACAGGAATGGGTTAACAGTCTGTTCTGATAATTTGGATAAGTTGGCTAGTCAAATAATTACCATGGGTTCATAGTCAAATAATACTGGTAAAAAAAAAAAGTAGCTTTTAATATTTACAGCCGGTTTGAAGATATTGTGGTACACCATCCCAAAGGACTTCCTAAAAGTCAGTGTAAAAGAGCGCTCATAATCCTGCATGACTGGTGAAAGCAAACATTCATACAGGTATTTTAAAGTAAACATATGTTTACCATTGACATTTTAAAATCGTAAACCTCTTTACTCATTCAACAAGCATCTACTGAATTCCTCCTTTGTGTTCGTCCTGAACTATAATGCCCAAGGAGTAAACAATAAACAAGCGATGATGCCTGGGTCACAATCTGGTGGGAGAGACAAATAGGTAAGCTTTAGTACACTTTAAACCTGTAAAAACCCACCGCCTTCGAGTCGATTCTGACTCATAGTGACCCTATAGGGCAGAATAGAACTGCCCCATAGGGTTTCCAAGAAGCGCCTGGTGGATTCAAACTGCCAACCTTTTGGTTTGCAGACAAGCTCTTAACCAGCACGTTTCCAGGGTTTCCACATTACTCTTTATAAATTGGATTTGGTTGTTTGCATTTTTTCTCAGTTACCCACATATTCCATATTTCTGCAACCTCACTGTTGAGTGGCTTCTCTCAAATTCCAAACAACATAATCTGCCTGTTAAGTTTTTGTTTCTTTTTCTTCTGACAGCACAGCATAAATCATGAAGGGTACATTGCATTCCCACTTTTAAGATCTTTATGGAATGGGCTTATCGGAGTAGACTAAATGGCCTACTTGTTCAATTGTTTGCTTACTTATTTGCTGATGTGTTTGTTTTATTCCTTGAGCACCACTTAGGTGTTAGGGGTTATACAAGGATGACAAAGAACTATGCCAATTGTATTTTGCCTTCAGAGAACTCATAGTTTGTGCCTAGGTGATATACACTAATATAGGAATTTGCTTTATGTTGCATTGACACTATAATTTCGCTTTTAAATATAGCGACAACCATTTGTCTAACATGCTATTCAGTGGTTTCAAATGACGGTAGACCCTGCTATTTTTTTCCTTTGATTCGAGAAGCATCTGACCAATGTTGAGGTAATACTGAGTTTTTAAATAAAGGACCTAACCTGGCCGTTTTTCAGTTAGGAGGGAGTCATGAATGGAACACATATTCCAGACTTACTTCCTGTCAATGAAATATTAAAGTCCCTCAAGTTACATTTTTTTTTAAGTACGCGTGCCTGTGAGATAAAATTATTTGACAGCCGTAGAGAATAGTTCTTTGTAGAATGCGAAGCGAATGGATTCTTAAAGGTCACAATTGCATCAATATGGCACACAGATATAGATCAGCAAATTAATGGACCATCTTCAAATTCTTTATTACATGGTTTTGAAGATGGTTGCACATCGTTCACCAAGGAAATATATCATTTTCTGTTCATTTTAGACACTAACAATTCTGGATAACTCATTCTACAGTAGTGATTGAATTCCCAGTGTTCTTAAAGGTGGGGGAAGGGAGGTTGCAGCTTCATGCAATTTCCCCCTTTCATACAAAAAAAAATTAGTTTTGTTAGATTATTTTATATAGCAATGGGTATTTTACGTGCAAAGGTTAATCAAGTGGGGGAATATTTCAGTGAGCTTTTATAAATTGTGTATCACTCAGGTTGACTTATCACCTGTTGGTGGAAACTGGATATTCTATTTATTGTCTTAACGAAGTGAACATTTTACTTGTAGAGGAACAACTTGTAATGGCTCCCTACTCCCTTTTTCCTATCCACATTAAATTATTTATAAAATTCTAATTAAATACATTTTATTATGATTTATATTTTAAAATTCTAGTTTCCTGAAGTTACATAACTCAGATTATTTCATTGTTTTTTTAAAGATTGAAAACAAAAAAGAACCAAATTTGGAACCCTCCTTTTGTTTGCCATATATAGATTACCATGATATTTGTTTAAAAACTTGGCATTCAGTGTTGCTTACTTGAAAATTTTACTTGCTTCCCTAAGAGTTTACAGCATCAGTCTGGCCAACTGATAGAATAATTCATAAACCTAAATTAATACATATAATTTATGTTTGTAAAGAGCTTTCAAAATGACCGAGAACTTTAACAAACTTGCAAGACACTACAGAGCTAAGGAATCTGAAGCTCGGAGAAAGAACAGTTTATCCAAAGTGAAGAGTTGGGAAGCCTTAAACCCAGATTTGAACTGAAAGTCCAAACCCTGTGAGTGAATTCACATTTTGTGAAGTCAGCAATCTTACCATATTTAATATCTTACCTCTCTAGTGTCTGAAATTTATCACTTGAAAAAGTATGCTACTAAGATGTTTTCCCCTTTAAATGGATAGTCACATCATATATTTTGCATTGTATGTTAATGGTTTATGACTTGGTAGTAAATTCTTTGAAATGCAGAGAACAGGACTCATTGTAGTCCCCAAGAAAATGGAAAACAAACAAACAAAAATCATAAATATTGTGTCTCTCTCAAAATTATCCTTAATTACCCACTGCCATCTATTAAAAAATTTCACCACATTGGTGATACAGTCTCCAAAAAAAAAAATACTATGGGTCATTAAAATTTTTTAGTGAACCCTTCGTTCTCACCCAAAAGCAAACATATAGACTTTATTCAAATCCTTTAGATCATGCATTTTGCACATAGCGCACTGATAGGATTATCAATTGGCTTTTTGGAAAATATTACACAAGTTCTAGTAATACCGAAGAGGCATTTAAAATATTGTATGTATACATATGGATTAATATACATGCATGAGGCATAAAACCCATTGCTGTCTAGTCAATTCTGACTCATAGCAACCCCACAGGGTTTCCAAGACTGTAAATCTCTGCAGAAACAGACTGCCACGTTTTTCTTCTGCAGGGCTGTTGGTGTTTTCGAACCACCGACCCTTTGGTTAGTGGTCAATCACTTTAACCACTGTACCACCAGGCCTCCTTATAGAGACCATTAGAGCCAATAATTTCAAAAGTCAGTAGCTCAAAAAAAAAAAAAAAAGGAAAAGAGGGAGGAAATTGAAGCAGCAGCAGTATGGCAAAAAGATACATAACACCTTTTTTATTTACACCCTGCTTCTTGCACATTGGGTAAAACATGTCACTGGTGTCTTCAGTGATCAGATGAAAAATAAGAAATTACAATTGTTATCAAAGTCATTTTCAGGGTGGTTAATCAGAAGTGAAGTTGTTTTGACTTCGCCTGAATTTAACTTACTAAAACATTGTTTAATATTTCTTTCTACTACTTACAGAGATGCCACCCTTAATCTAACCCTTAATCTAAGGGGTCCAGAAATAAATTTTAATGTTTCCTTAACATTAACAAGTTATTTTATGTTTTAGAAATCTAAATTCAAATAGATGGGGTGTGCTATTCATTCATTATCTGCTAAATATCCCAGTACCACCTCTTTAGTAGTATTATATCATAAACCCAGTGCCGTCAGAGTTTTGATATTTTCTACCTGCAGTTTGAAAAAGTATTTTTAATCTTTGTGATGGGATTTTTTAACTTTTATCCTTCCCCTTTTAAAACCTGGTTTCTCTCTATATCTCTTTGTTATAGCATTAATTAAGCATTCTATAATGTTTCATCTACTGTCTCCAATGCGACTACTCTCTTATTTTCATTTTTTTCATACCGTAATTTCTCTCAATACTAACTAAATATTACGGAACCCTTCTCCTTTATTTATTTCTCTATTAAAATAACCCTCACATTTCCACAAGCTTAGAGACTTTATGGAGGTATGGATAGCTTACCCTATAATTACATCAGGTGGAAAATTTCCCAATTGCTTTTATTAACATATAGGAAAATCAGTGATATTTTTTAGATATAACCTACATGGAGTGTTAAAATTGGCAAAATGCATAATAAAATATAACAGGAAGTATACAAAGTAATAGACTGGGATGAGGAATCATAGAATCTTATTGCACAAGTGCCTAGCTACTTAAGGGAATGAAATAGTGATAAGAAGTTAATTATCTTATTATGTATTAATATATATTATCTTAATTTATATTACCCTTATAAACTAAGAAGTACTCATTTTAAGACATCATCATGTGAAGTGGTGGCTTTGATTGAAGATAAGAAAAAACCTTACCTCCGAGATTATTTGTTTATTATTTCTCATTCTCCGTTTCTTCCAAACATCTCTAAAATCCAACTACTAATCATACTTCCTTTCTTTCATTTTGAACAACGATGGAAATTTCTTTTCTGTTTATAATCCCGAGGAGGGAAGGAAATAAATGAATGAATCAAATGTGGCTGCTGTAGTGCCTTTTCGTCTTGAAAGGGTGACATTCCAATTCAATTCAACACTAATGTATAGAGCATCTGTTGTGGTTTTGGAAACAATGGGACTTGCTGATATTAACAAAATACGGTATTTGTCCCTACAGAATTTAAAATACAGTGGGAAATGGAGATATTTTCACAAACACAGTCTGTGGTTGGTACTATGAGAAAGCAGAAATTGCAATGGTTTTTTGTGTCGGGTAGGGAGTCAGTAAGTGTTCCTTGGAGAAGGCAGAGTTTGTACTGAGTAAGGTAGGACAGGATTTTGACCACAGAGATGAACAGGAAATGGAGTTTGGAAGAAAAGGCAGCATGTGCAAAGACATTTAAACAGGGAATTTTAGGATTAGAAAGTTAGAAAGGGTTGGAAAGTAGGGTTAGGTCAAGTTGGGGACTGTACCTAATGTTGGGTTTCAAAGATGTCATACAATTCACTATTCTAAGGAAGAAGGAGAGACGTAAATTAGGCTCACTAGCTTGGAGAGCTCTGATGAAGGCTTGCCAAGCTGAATGTGAATTCAGGAAAATAACACTAGGACAGCTTGCTGCTGCCTGGTGATCCATTCTTTATAAGATGCTGCCTAATAGCACCTTGTTCTTGGGTCTGGGCCAACTATCCAGAAGAGATGCCAACTTTGCTGAATCTTGCAATTCTCAGCTTCAAGCTTCAGCAGAGTATTTATGTGTATGTTTCCAACTCCTCAGAAATAATTCTTTCTTTGAAATCCGTGATCATGTTTGAAGTTTATGAAGGAAAAGAGAGACTGAAGTGAAAGATGAAGATCAAGGTCACGGATGACTTTCATCCCTGGTAAACTGACTTTTTTAAAATTTCTAGATTCTGTAAGCATCTCCTGGAATCTGTAGTGTCAATTCTGTTAAGTGGAATAATTATATTCCTAAGAATTTTGATTGTCTGTATCCACTGTCTTAGGACCCGTTGGACTGATATAGATGGCCTATCTTTGTGCTTACATGATTCTCTATGCATATGAGTACAGGAGATATTAATTTTTAATTACTTAGGCACTAAAATAGGGAATAGGCATCCCTATGTGGGTGCAGATGGATAAGCATTTGGCTGCTAGTTGAAAGGTTGTTGGTTCAAAGCCACCCAGCAATGCCTCAGAAGAAAGGTCTGGCTTTCTAAAGGTCACAGCCCTGAAAACCCTATGGAGCACAGTCCTATGCTGCAGCACATGGGGTCACCATGAGTTGGAATCTACTCCACCACAACTGTTTTTTTTTGTTTGTTTGCTTAAAACAGAGAAAAATAACTTTAGATCAGTAGTTCTCAACTGGTGGCAGTTTTGGCCCCCAGGAGATTTTGGCAGTGTTGGAGACAATTTTACTTGTCATGACACACAAGGAGGGTTGCTGCTGGTATCTAGTAGATAGAGACCAGAGATGCTACTAATTCTATAGGGCACAGGACAGCCCTCCCTCCCCTCAACAAAGAATGACCTGGTCAAAAATATCAGTATTGCTGAGGTGGAGAAACCCTGCCTTAGAAATTTTCAAAAGGATGTAAATTAAAGGATGTAGTTAAGAAAAGAGGAGTGAACAACGTTAGTCTTTGGATACCAGACAATGGATATTAAATTGTTTGACATGTTTTCTTCTAGAGTTTAGAGAGGAATCCTGGAAATTCTTCTAAGTTACTTAGAATGAAGGACTTCTCCCCAACTTATTGTGGGTGTATTCTGATCTGGACCTTTTGTTGTTGCTAGTTGACATCAGATTGGCTCCAACTCATGGCAACCTTATGCATAGTAGAAGGGAACTTTGCCTAGTTTTACACCATCTTCACGATTGTTGGTATGCTCAAGTCCATTGTTGCGGCTATTGTGTCAATCCATCTAATTCAGGGTTTTCCTCATTTTCTCTGAGCCCCTATGTAACCAAACAAGATGTCCTATTGTAGAAGTTTGTCTTTCCTGATGACATGTTCAAAGTAAGCAAGACAAAGTTTAAACATCCTTGCTTCTAAGCAATATTCTGTTTTTATTCCTTTTAAGAGTAATATCTAGAGATAGGCAGGGCCAGAATCATCCTGCAGCTGAGAGTATCATGCCAGGCTCTATACGGTCCCAGTAACACATACATTGGGAGAATCTCCATGGAATAAAAAGGAAAGGAGTGGCTTGAAATGGCTGCTTTATTTACTCTTCCTGATGCAGTCTAAAGCTGCTTATCTAAGAATGACAAGTAAAAGAGAATTCCCCAGATATAAGAGAGGGAAAGAGTATGCTCTGGGGCTCTCTCAAGCATCTAATCCTCTGTTGCCTTAGAGGCCACTGGCATGGCCAATTTATTCCCAGGCTGATGTCACCTTGCTTTTGATAGGGGTGTGTATGTGTGTTTGTGTGTGTGTAATCTGTACCAAGACATTGGTGTTTGTGGGGAGCAGATAACAGGAAGGTGAAAATAGTGGGGAGGTGGCTGATCAAGGAATGACAACATTCAAGCAGAAGCCAGCTGACCATACATCTGCCTGGATGTTATAGAATGAATATCTCTACCCCTTAAGCATCTTCCAACAACAAATACTTTTCAAAAATTATTTCAAAGTAATTCATGGGATGCCAAAAAATGTCAGATTGACTTTCTAAATGAGGTGAGGGGAAGGTGAGTGCAAACGCTTTCTTAAAAGTTTTATTTCTCTTGACACATATTCTGTTTTATCCATTTGTCATGCAGGGTGGGTGGTTCCAATGCACATTTTATGAATTTGAACTTGAAATGACTCTGGTTTAAAAATAATAATGGTAATGTGTAAAAGAGGTGACAGGAACTCCAGTGGCAAAGTTGAAAGTCTACCCATTGACAGGCTAATTAATGTAAGTCGGAATTTACATACCCAATCCACATTGTATGATAATGATAATGTTATTACACACTGTAGTGAATGCCATTGTTACTAACTGACCACGAACACTTGGAAAATCACTCAAGAGTCAGAAGAGTGGGCTGGACTAGTTAAATCACAGCCTCAGCCTTGGAGACCCTCCTTCTAGTGGAGATTCAGTAACTTACTTACTTCGCATGTACACAAACTGTTGGCTTTTATTTATGCTGGAATCTTCCTATATTAAAAAATAATAATAACAAAAAAACAATATAATTGCTGTATACCACTACTGTTCAAGTTAATTTACTTCCTAATGGCCCATTTGCATAGTGGAATCTGCATTTTGTTTCACAGCAAATATTATGACTCCACCTGCTCTATTTTAGATAGAACATGAAAACTAAGAGAGCAAATAGAAACAGCTGAAGAAGAAAAAGGATTACAAGAAACATCTGACCCACCAACCCCCACCTGGCGGCACTGAACATGGTACTTCACGAGAGGGCATGGAAAACTCCCAGGCTTCCCAACCTCCTGTACAAGTGCACTGGCTTGCTTTTCTAATCTCCTCTCTCTTTCTCTGTCTTTTTACTGCTGTAGTTCAGTAAAAGCAGTTTCCACAGGTGACGCTAAGCTAAGTTCATTGTGAGGGTGTATTCATGTTGAGAAATGTTAAAAGCAAGTTAGAAGTTACAGGCAGACATAGAATGTCTTTCCAAACTTTAATTTCACCCCTGCCTACCTGACTTTCATTGGCCTCAAACAAACTGGGGTTGAAGCTGTAGGTCACAGCCTATGTAACAAGGCATTGATTTTTGACCTGTGATCAAGAGCATGAAATTTGGGGATTTTTCCCCTTTTCATTGATGCAATTGCATCATTATATATATATTTTTTCCTTCTTCAAGGTTCAAATCCTCGGGTGACGGCTGCCACTTTAAAGGTGACTCATTTTAATCACTTAGAGAGTCTTCTAATAAGGATAGGGCTTTGTTTCTCAGGAAACACTGACAGGTTACCATTCTCAACAGCTTTTCATCATTTCAACAAACTTCTACACATCTGTCAATTACTCTGCTCAGTAAAGTTCGTAATAATACAGCAACCTGAAAATAACAAAGTGCTGGATTTTTTAAAAACTGTACTCCCTAAATTTTTTTATGTAATGAAAAGAAAATGTAGGTCAAAATATATTTTAAACATTTTTCCTTTAATCCATAGGCAAAGACTCCCTGATGTTTCAACAAGAAATTTCATATTTATGTTTTTTTATTATTCAGGATTTTTCTTAGATGTTTCACAAATAAAAGCATTGGGGACAAAACAAGGAAAACATAAAGAAAAATAGATTAAAATATTTAAAAAAAAAAAAACCAAATAACTAAGCAAACTCAATTTTCAGTCTTGAAACGTTGATCATGGCACAATAAAGCCTCCCAAATAAATGAGTCGGAGGTATTTCCACTTAAAAAGTTACAGAGAGGAAGTAGAGAACACAAATTTGACTCAACTACCATGGGTTTGGTTTGGTTTTGGTAGCTGAACTGCCTCAATTAGAATCATAGCTCCCACAACACCACTCTCTAGCTATGTGACACCATCTTCATGATTGTTGGTATGCTCAAGTCCAAGAGTGGGAAAGTAACAGCCTGTGGGACAAACCTAGCTTGTGACTTGTGTTGTAAATAAAGATTTATTGGAACCCAGCCACACCCATTAATTTGCATATCATCCATGACTGTTTTCAAGCTACAACAGCAGAGTAGTTGTGACAAAGCCTGTATGTCGTACAAAGCTGAAAATATTTACTACTTGGACCTTTTTTTGGAGAAGAAATTTCCGGACCCTTGCATCATATAATGGCCGTGTACTTCCGTTTCTTCATCAGTGAAATAGGAATAATAATAGTAACTAATTCCTGGGATAATTGTAAGGAATAAATGAGATAATACATGAAAAGCTTAAAACCATTTTGGGTACATAGTAAGCTCTTAATGAATTTTATCCATTATTACAAACAGTCTCTTCTCTGTAACATATATTCCTCCACACACGACCACAAAATACAGCTTCAAAATTCAGACAAATTTTTCTAAAACAAAACAGAAAAGGCAACCATGAAAGCAAAGGAGTTGAAAGATTTACTCAGTTTATTGTAGTTTCCCAGCCATGAAATGTAACAATATTCCTCTTAGGTTAATAGTGAGGAAGTCACTTGAGCACTTACCATGATTTCACCAAAACCCGTGAGTCTTTATCTTATTTGTCAGTAGCTTGTAGGAGTATGTAGTCCATGGTCAAATGCTTCTCAGTAAAGTTAAACAAGTGGCAGCTGGCACCATACAGCTCTGTTATAATGAAAACATGAGGTGGCTGCCATTACACAGTCCTGCACTAATGAGAACAGTAGGGGACTAGCATTACAATGGTCTAATGAAAACAGGAAATGGCTGGCATTAAATTGGTATAATAAAAACAGGAGGTGGCTAGGATTACACTGCTAGAATTAAAAATTAAGAGATGTCAGGCCTTCTCAATCTCTTCTCCATTACATATGACCATGGTGTCCACAATTTAGACCAATACACTCAAAGTCAAGCCGGTGTTGGATTTAAACCAGATTTTTCCATACTGTGGTTCCAGAGTTTCTTGTGCTTCTATTTGCATTTGTTTCCCTAGGGCTGATGTGAGCGTGTTATAAAATAACGATATAATTTACACTAAAATCTTTTCCCCCCTTAACTCTCCAAAAAGGCAATATTATTTCTAACTCAGGAGAAGATTGGCTGAAATGAAATTCAACAATTTAACAAGATTTTCTAATTTTGTCCTTGCCTTTCCCTTTCCTCTCTCTTTTAAATATTCAATGGTAAAAATTCAATGGTGGGGGGAGCTAAATACTCAGAGTTGCATAAAACACACGAAAAAGGATCACACACAAAATATAAATGCCGTGGGGGGAAAAATTTAAGCACAAAATCAATCATTCGACTAATGGACTTTTTTCTCTGAACAGAAGGTCAAAATTTCTTATAGCTCGGTTGAATTATTTTTAAATTATTAGGATAGACAGAAGACTCTTGTGTTTAGCTCTTGGACAATAGGTTTACCAGAATTCTGTGTTTTATTGTGCCTCTCAGAGCCAGCTGTACTGGATTGACCCTGGTCTTTTTGATCTGGGCTGAAAACTGAGCAAGTTGGGAGAGATCAGGGTCAGAATGTTAGGATAACACATCAGTCCACTACATCACTCGGTGGCTCCAACTCCCATTTTAAAAATCTACATTAGTAACTTTAAAAAGTCTTTGTAAATATATATGTATTTACAAGTGATTTCTAGATAAGAACAAGTACTTTTATAGAAAGAGCCATGTTTCTGGAGGCTCACATGCTGCTGAAGGCTTTAGTTTCCCAATGCAGAAAACAGAGCAAAAACATTTCAGTAAGGTACTTAGGTGATAAAACAGCAGTAGGATTCAAATAAAGCACAAATATTGATAATCGAATAGAACTTTTAAATCTAGTTTTATACACTGACATTTACTTTTTTTGCCCCATTTTTTTAATTAATCTTTTCTAAGACTTCTGAATTAGCTTAGCAAACAAAAGCAATATCATGAATACATTTCTATCTAATAGATATTAAAGAGGCAAGAAACCAGAGAGGGAAAAATAACCTTCCGACAACTATTCCTATCTTATTTTTACATTAAGGTAAGTTTAGTTCTCTCTGCCTGGATACACTTTTGCAAGAAATCACCAAAATTAATTTTATTAAAATTTAGAATAAGGAAACGTGGACCAAAAAAAAAGTAAACTAATATTTCGTATTCATCTTGTTTCAAAAAAGTGTAATTTATAACGAGGAAGCAATTTCTTTCACATGCTTAAAGCCAGAATTGAATCTATGATGCCCTAACTGCGAATACATGTGTTACATAAAATCTGTTGCTGTGCTTGCGCGGAACTCACAGACATGGCTTAATCGAGACACAAAGTGATGTGTGCCATGCATTCAAAATTAGCATCTGGCCCAGGGCCACTAAACCTGGCATCGCAAGAACTGATTCTGTCCTCTGCCAAGTTCTGCAGGGACTAGACTCACTGAATTCTGAATCACAGCCTCTCATTTCCGCTTCAACAGAATCTCTTTGAATTGTGGGTGTAGAGAAACTTGCAAGTGAGCGTAAAAATTGAGCGTGAAATATAGAACTCTCCAAAGGAGAACGTTCTAGATAAAAAAGGATACAGAGCATGGAATATTTCCAATTAATCAATTGTAACGTGGCTTGCTTACTAGTCGGCTTACCCTCCGTTCAATTCGTTTATTCCTTATACAAAGAGAGTGCAGACTATAGGCTGGCTGTGTTGCCAAACTCCAAAGAAATACTTGAGAGTTTATGAATTCTGCATATCATAAATTTGCTTGAGAGGTCTCCTCACATTGTAAGCAATATGTTTCATTAGCCAGCTTTGTAGAAGAAATGGCATTTGCCTTATTTTCAAACCAGGCAATTCTGTCCTGGTTGGCACCTTTATTACACTATCGAATACATCAGTCAATACTGCCTGGAGTAATTGAGTATTGTTATGTAACTCAGATAGTTGTTAAAACTATAGATTTTTTTTTCAAAGTCAAATCAACAGAAAATAATATTGTTTTAATGGCATTTTAGAAAGAGAGGTATCTTCACTGCAAGTATTTCTGATTTAAGATAAGGAATTGGCCTTTCCTCAGATTTTGCTCGAAATCATTTATAATTGCATATAACTGGAAATACTGCATTACGCATTTGATTACACGTAATTTCAGCTTTGTGTAGCATATGCAACCCATAGAACTGAGCACCTGGAAATGACAAAGGGGTCACAAATAAATGAGGCAGCAAAATGCAAAAGAACTTGAAAAGACTTGCTTAAAAGGGGGAAGGAAAAAACGGTTAGGGAAGAGACCATTAATGGGAGAAAAAGAATTAGCTCTGTATTTTGAATTATTTTCAAAAGTTAAAAAAAAATGCTCTAAAGAAAAAGCTTAGTAACTTTTCTGAGAGCTCAAAACAATTATTTTAAAATAAGAAGAAAAGATGCTAAGGGAAGGGAAAATTCATGAGAAAAATTGCAAGTGTTTAGTTTCCTTTTCTCTCAAAGCTCATTTAAACAGCTTTAAACACCTATATAAAATAATGATATAGGATTAAGTTAAATTTTCACAGGCAAAGGCAGCATTATTTTTTTTTTCAAAAAATCAGTGTCTAGTCTATGAAAACCAACTTCGTTTCAGAGTTTCCCTCAGATCCTAAGACCTAACACCCTATTCATTTGTGCTTCTCAAAGGAAAGTGTTCTTATAATCTTATCCAGATTAGATTAGAAAAAACATTTTTTTTCCTAAAGTTTTTAGAAAGGAAAATTGTATTTTTAGCACACTTGAACTTTGAGGATTTCCACACAAAGAAACCTTGTAATATAGTTTACACTGCAACAATTTATATGTGCCTCATTAAATAAAAAATAAATAAATAAAAAACCTCCTCAGTTAACCCCAAAGCAAAATGCAATTTAAACATGCTTGTTATATTGTATTTCACAAATGCATATTCAGTATAAAAATTAATCTCCTGCAAGTATAAAACATAATTTAGATTTAGGAGATATACAAATTTTAGGGATATTTTTACTCAATAAGATTAGCCCTTGTAATTTATTTGAAGATCCAATTACCATGAAACAAAGCAAATATCTCAAGGTGTATGTGCCTGCAAGGCCAGTCCAAGGATTAAAAAAAAAAAAAAAAAAACTGGAAAAAAATTATTATTCCCCCAAACCTTCTCCTTTACTCCTTCAGTTCTTATAATGTTCTTATTTCTGCTCTGTGAATAACAGCATTCGGCATTACAGTGATTTGGAAGAGGAAAGTTTCACAAAGTAAAATCAGAACTAGACACCCTACCTGACAAACAGACCCTGGATGTTACTGCATATTTAAATAGCCACCAATAGACTCTGTGGAATGCTTTGACAACATAAAGAGTCTTCACTACAAAGCTCATGAAAGATTGGATTCTTCTAGTGTTTTTCTTTATCCCACTTCTTTTTTCCTCATTTAGGTTTTTCTCAAGAAATGATGCCTATTCAATTTTAATTGCTATTTTCAGAGATCTCATGCAATAATGGCTGAATTACACGGGGAGTTCACAACTTAATATCAAGCACTTAACAACTTCATAAATCCACATTTGGAAAACTGATTGAGGGTATAAATGCCACATTCCCCAGAAAGCAGGCTGAGCCCATATTTAAAACACCAGGAAAGCAATGATATCAAAATGAAGAGAATGTTTTTTAAACAATTTTTATTTTTTCTTAAATGATCAAATTGATTATTAGGAGAAGAAAATAATTATTGGACCTCCTCATAAATATCTTCTCTTCCAGCAACATTTTTCTTTTGGATTATCTATGAAGGAGAATAGCATAAGATTTTCAGAGCTAGGGCCACTAATCAATTTGTTTAAAAGTAGTTGAGGTCTTAAGACTATGGAGGACCATGTTGGAAAATGTAACCTGAATTAGTTTCGTGCCTAGGTCAGTATAAGTTGATTCTCCCAAACATCTCCAACTAAAGCGCTACAACGAACGGTAACTACCAAGCTGCTGTAAAGGATAAGTGGAAGTCTGTGTAATGAAAGGGGGGAATGGAGAAATGGTTGGAAAAAAAACTGGAGTTCTAGAAAATAAAAGCATCATATGTAAAGCCTGAATGCTTCAAAGATCATGCCTTGCTTAGAAAGTTATGTTTCTCAGATGCTTTCTACTAGAATAACTGACTGCTATCAAAAGCACCAGCCCATTGAAGAAATACTGGACAAGTGCCTTACAGAAGACTTTTTCCCAAACTTTCATGCTTCCCTACTTCCTTAAAAGAAAATAATTCTAAAAGCCTTCAAGTATTAACAAATTATATTAGTTAATTTCTACAAGAATAAATACAAAACTAAATATGAATCCATCCCATATATGGATTGTTCTTAACTGAAAGAAAAAAAAAAAAAAAAAGAACTCACAAATTACATGCAGGCAGGAATACAAATCCAATAAAACTCAAATTAACTACAATTAATTTAAGATGATGAATGATTGTGTTTTGCAGAAACTAAATTGCCACTTGAAAGATGAATATGAATATAGCACACTGCTCTTTTTAGGGACTGACTGCAGGTGGTTTCAAGTTTGGCATCCCTAATCTCCTACCGCTTATCTCTTCTTGACCTATTGTAAAATATTCATTAGTACATGCACCCTAATGCCTTTTAAAAGAATGCATCATTTGCATATTAATTGTTTTTATTCTTTTCTACTATAATATCCTGTTATTTAGATCAGAATTACAATAGCTATACTTTTTCATTATTTAGAAAATGGAAACCCACACCTTCAAAGTTCTGGTAGAAAATTTTGTGATCCCACAGGATATGTCTGCAGATCCCAGAGAATACAGCACCTATACAAGAATAATTGTTACCGGGGAAATACCACTGTAGTCATCTTGTCATCCTGCGATATTTGTGTCTAAATTCTTTCGGTTCGCTTTATGTGGTTCCTCATAATTCTTTTTTATCCAAAAATAAACATTACTTTTTGAGATGCAATAGAATGTGTCATAGAAACATTGAAATACATGACTCACCTGGAGTGATTATATTTGATTTCATAAATGTAAGTGCAATGTATGAGCTTAACCACAATTCTGTTAAAAACATGAGTTAGGGTCATCCAGGGAAACACCCCTCAACGTGAAAGAAGTTTATGTTGAGGGAAAATCTTACCAAAAAAAGAAAGGTCAATGAGATAAGGCACTGTTTCAACGAATCTTTAAATTTCTTCATCTTGGCAAAGCTCCTAACAAGGAAGGAAGAAGTGGCATTGAAGTGTCTCATTCTCACCTTGATGAGCCCTTAACATGTAATTTACTGTTGCTCTCAATTACTACATAGTCCACAAGTGTTGACTATTTTTGGCTTGCAACAGCCTCACAGTCAAATGATGATGAATGAATATAATGATCTGTTCTGTTTTAACAAAAATCTAGCGTTAAAGCAAAATAAGGTATTTAGACTAATCTGTATGACTCCTACTTGAAGTTTTAATAAACTGCCAAAATGATGTGCTAACACTCGAGTGAAAGAGTTATTCCAAGACAGTATTTTTTCCCAAGGAAATAAGTGATTTCCTTCAAAAGCAAGTGATAATTTGGCATGTTTTCCAAATGTGTTATTTGTATTAATTACTTAGATTCTAGAAGATCCTACTTTATATTGTGAAGAAACTTAGTAACTAGCAATAGATTCAAATACCCTGAAGGATGGCAAGTGTTCTCCAATACATACTTTGATCCAAAGTACTTTTTCTAAAGTTATGTCATCTATATACATTTATTTATATTTATATATACACATATGTTGTTGTGTACAACAGAAGTTTGGTTGTTTGAACCCACCCAGCTGCTCCATGGTAGAAAGACCTGGCCATCTGTTCCTGAAAAGATTACAGCTTAAAAAACCCCTAAGGGGCAGTTCTACTCTGTCACATGGGATCGCCATGAGTCCTAATGGACTTGACAGTACTGTCAAGGCTGTAATCTTTTCAGGAGCAGATGGCCAGGTCTTTCTACCATGGAGCAGCTGGGTGGGTTCAAATAACCAAACTTCTGTTTAGCAACCAAACACTTAACCATTTTGCCAGTAGGACTTCTGTATGTATTGTCTTCCCTGTCAATGTTTTTCAGTTAGTTATTGCTCTATTTTGCTGTTGGCTACCATGTAGACATTAAACATTATGAATATACATATGCATACGTACATAGTGTGTATATATATATATATATATATATATATATATATATATATATATATATATATATTCCTTAAGGTCTTCATGATGGCCAAAACCAAAACAACAAAACAGAGCAATAACCAACTGAAAAACATTGGCAGAGAAGATGATACATATGGATGTGGGTGGCAGTGTTTGAACAACAGATCTGGTCGTCCCTAAGGGAACATTTCTGGAAAAAAAATATTTATACCAAACTAGTGCATTGTGTTGCACCAAGTGAGGGTTTCTACCAAATATTTGTATGCTATCAAAATTATAACCTTTGCACGGTACCCTTGGATCTTATTTGTGATATAGAATTTTGAACATTTTGAATTTTGTTCCTCTTTATAGAATTAGTTTAAAAATACTGAGCTTGTTTTATTCATGTATAGTTCATAACATGGATGTGTATGTATGTTTATTTCAATAGCCCATCACATGGGCTAGGAGCAAACAAGCAGAACAAATGTATTTTAGATTCATTATCTGATAAGTCCTAAAAATCTCATTTGTTTTCCTTTTTTCTCATCTAAAAGTTTCTTTGAATTCTATTTCAGATGTAAGAGATATCATTACTAGTCATTTATTAAGAACATAGTTTTTAAAATCAGAGGGATATATGTACAAATTTATCTTAAACTCTTGCAAACTGAATGAACTTGGGCACTTTATTTAAATTATCAGTGTTAACTTCTTTCCATCTTATAATAGGGATATTTATGCCCACTTTGTTGTGTTATTGTGACAATTTAAATATGCAATGTTTATGAGATAATGTATATACAGTCACACAATACATGGCTCATATTAATTGGTTTTTAAATGCCAGTAATTGTTACTAAGAAATCCCCTTATTATTCCAGGTATTTTAGAGTACCAAATATTTATTGAGCTTCAAGGAAATATGTTAGATCCTGTGTAAAGTAAGAGGATGGCTAATATAAGAGGATGGTAGAGATACAACAAGTGAATATAGATATACTAAGAAAGGTAATAGAAAGGCCTGGTTATCTGCTTCTGAAAAATCAGCCACTGAAAATCCAATGGAGTACACCTTGAGTCAGGATCGACCTGATGGCAAACAAAAGGAAAAAAAAAAAAAAAATGGTAGAAAGGAAGGTGAGAAAAGAACATACTTTGTTCTAAGGACTTTAACATATTTTAATTTACTTAATTAAAAAAAAATAAACCCTTTAAGTTAGATATTATTATCCTTAATATTTTCCCTTTTTTAATGGATGAGAACACTGAGAAACTTGCTTAAGGTCACGTGGGTTTCTAACAGAGGCTAGTTTTGAAATATGTACTTTTTCACTAATATGTTACCTTTTTGGGGGTGAATTCCACCCGGGGGATTGGGAAAGCATTTATGACAAGGATATACCATTCAAATTAGACCTTCATGAGATTTAAATATATAGGAAGATGGAAGAGAATTGCAGGAACAGATGGCTGATATTTCACTGATTATTTGGATATTGGCAAGTATACCCATGTGATTGAAATATGGAATGCATGGAAGAATGAACTAGAATATGATATTCAAAATGTGCTAGACTTGGATGATCTTGTTATGAGTTTGTACTTCATACCAAGGGTAATCATGAAATGTTTTTGAAACGGCACTTCAGGAAGACAGCATGTGACAGTGTAACAAGTAGGTTGAATTGGTGAGGCAGTTGTCTTGATAAGAAATCATAATGACTTTAACAGTTCTTTTCAGTTACTAAAGTACTGTAGTAAATCTCGTGACTGTGCTTTCTAATTCACTGAGAAAAAAGTGAAGCAATTGAAAGAGAAATTCCACAAAGGCCCACATCTACCACCTATAGCATCTGCATCCACATACTCTGCCTGTCCCTCTGTCACCATGAATGAGCCCTCTGTGTGCACATCTAAACCAGTCCCTCTAATTTGTGCACCATATTCCATCTTCTCAGAGATTTCACTTTAACAATTCTCGTCTCTCTCTTCTGAATCACCCATGACTGGCTCTCTACTGAGCACCTCAACGAACAAATAATTATGTTATTTCTCCCATCAAAACACAAAATAACACACACACAGAGATCCCCTTGATCTCATTTCCATCACCAGTTACTGCCATATTTTTCTTTTGTTATTGTTATTTCCCTACATAGTAAAAGCCCTTGAACAAATTGTCTATACTCTGCTGCCAACTATTCTTCCATTCTCTTTTAAACTCAATCCAGTTAAGGTTTTGTGTCCCCTTCTTTTATCACCCTGCTTTGGTCAAGATTGCTAATGATCTCCAGATTGAATCCAAAGGTCAATTTTTAGACTTCATCTTACATTACATAACAGTAGCATTTCATGTTGTTGATTACACCTTTCTCATCGATACGTTTCTTTACTTGGTTTCCAGCAATACACTCAGGGGCACCTTGGAAGGAAGGTCAGATGATCTATTTCCAAAACTTGATCCATTGAAAACCCAGTTCTACTCTGACACACGTAGGGTTGCCATGAGTCAAAGTTAAATTGATGGCAAATGTTTTTTGGTTATAGATATAAACACAGATATAGATTTCCTTTCTCTCACATACATACACATATATATATGTGTGTATATATGTTGTGTTGTTATTGTTGCTATGTGCCATCAAGTTGATTTCAACTCTAAGCAACCCTATCGGACAGAGTAGAACTGCTCCTAGGGTTTCCACAAAGTTTGGCAGTTCAAATCCACCAGGTGTTCCTTGGAAACCCTATGGGACAGTTCTACTCTGTCCTATTGGGTCACTAGGAGTTGGAATCTACTCGACTGCAATAGGTTTTTTTTTTGGGGGGGGGGAACCCAGGGAGGAGGGATTGTTGTTTTTGTTGTTATTAGATGCTGTCAAGTTGGTTCCAACTCATAGCGACCCTATGCACAATAGAACGAAACACTGCCCAGCCCCGCACCATCCTAACAATTGTTGCTGTGCTTGAGCCCATTGTTGCAGCCACTGTGTCAATCCATGTCATTGATGTTCTTCCTCTTTTTCACTTACATAATATCCTTCTCCAGGGACTGATCCTTCCTGACAACATGTCCGAAGTGTGTGAGACACAGTCTTGCCATACTTGCTTCCAAGGAGAATTCTGGTTGTACTTCTTGGGTATTTAATACACTATTATATAAACTTTTTTGTATGCTTCAAAATGTTTTTAACTAAAAGTGGGAGAGAAAAGTGTGGGCAGTAAGAAAGCTGGAGAAGACAAAAAGGGTGGTCAAACAATATTAGCAAGGCATGACTTGGAGTTACTCACTTAGCACTTCATTTCCCATCCACTAGGAAAGCTCCAAAGCAGCCATGGTGCTGCAGTGGTTAAGTGCTCGGCTGCTAACCAAGTGATTGGCAGTTAGAACTCACCAGCTGCTCCTTGGAAGAAGGATATGGCAGTCTGCTTCTGTAAAGATTACAATCTTGGAAAGCCTATGGGACCGTTCTACTTTTTCCTATGGGATCGCTATGAGTTGGAATTCAACTCCATGGCAATGTGTTGGGTAAGCTCCTCGTGTATTTCCCCCAAGAATGTGAAAATATTCTCCTACTTCCACATATAAGCGGGCAACCTTGCAAACTTTTAAACAAAGAGAGCGGTAATTTCAGCTTCATAAGTGGATTCTGGAGAAACAGTGAGTTGGGTGAAAAATAACTCGGTAAATAAAAACAGTTTATTATCTAACAAAATGCCTTCTTAATTCACTTCTCCTAAAAAATAAATCTTTTGAAGGGATCTGGAGGAATACGAATACTAAAGTGGTGATTTAAAAATGAGCATTAAATGTTAACAATTTACAGCATATTTAGAATAACCGGTACTCAAATATTTTTTGAATAAGCTTTTACAGCATTTAAAATTTATAAATTGGTTTCAGATATATTTGTTGGAATAGAAAGAACAAACATAAGGAAATATGTGCTTACAGCCTAGTAATCTTCTAGTCTCAAACGTCTATCCTCACAAACCCTTTAGCTGTCTACGTATTTTTGCCTACAAGCTTCTATTTCTCTAATATTATCGTATAATATAAAACAGCAAATGCTAAGCAAAGGCTTACTATGTTTAGACATTGTTATAAGTGATTTACCTCTATTCAGCTATTTATTCTGTGTGATGATCCTATGTAGTTATGTTGTGGTTGTTAGGTGCCGTCGAGTCGGTTCCGACTCATACCGACCATATGCAAAACAGAACGAAACACTGCCTGGTCCTGCACCATCATTAAAATTATAATCGTTGTTATGCTTGAGCTCATTGTTTCAGCCACTGCGTCAATCCACCTCATTGAGGGTCTTCCTGTTTTTCGCTGACCCTCTACTTTACCAAGCGTGATGTCCTTCTCCAGGGACTGATCCCTCCTGACAACATGTCCAAAGTGTGTAAGACGCAGTCTCGCCATCCGTGCCTCTAAGGAGCATTCCGGCCACACTTCTTCCAAGACAGATTTGTTTATTCTTTTGGCAGTCCATGGTATATTCAATATTCTTCGCCAACACCACAATTCAAAGGCGTCAACTCTTCTTCGGTCTTCCTTATTCATTGTCCGGCTCTCACATGCATATGATGTGATTGAAAATACCATGGCTTGGGTCAGGCGCACCTTAGACTTCAAGGTGACATCTTTGCTTTTCAACACTTTAAAAAGGTCCTTTGCAGCAGATTTGCCCAATGCAATGCGACTTTTGATTTCTTGACTGCTGCTTCCATGGCTGTTGATTGTGGATCCAAGTAAAATGAAATCCTTGGCAACTTCAATCTTTTTTCCCTTTATCATGATGTTGCTCATCGGTCCTGTTGTGAGGATTTTTGTTCTGTTTATGATGAGGTGTAATCCATACTGAAGGCTGTGGTCTTTGATCTTCATTAGTAAGTGCTTCAAGTCCTCTTCACTCTGAGCAAACAAGGTTATGTCATTTGCATAATGCAGGTTGTTAAGGAGTCTTTCTCCAATCCTGATGCCCCGTTCTTCTTCATATAGTCCAGCTTCTCGGATTATTTGTTCAGCATACAGATTAAATAGGTATGGTGAAAGAATAGAACCCTGACGCACACCTTTCCTGACATTAAACCACTCAGTATCTCCTTGTTCTGTCTGAACAACTGCCTCTTGATCTATGTAAAGGTTCCTCATGAGCACAATTAGGTGTTCTGGAATTCCCATTCTTCACACTGTTATCCATAGTTTGTTATGATCCACACAGTCGAATGCCTTTGCATAGTCAATAAAACACAGGCAAACATCCTTCTGCTATTCTCCGCTTTCAGCCAGGATCCATCTGACATCAGCAATGATATATCCCTGGTTCCATGTCCTCCTCTGAAACTGGCCTGAATTTCTGGCAGTTCCCTGTCAATATACTGCTACAGCCGTTTTTGAATGATCTTCAGCAAAATTTTGCTTGTGTGTGATATTAATGATATTGTTCTATAATTTCCATATTCGGTTGGATAACCTTTCTTGGGAATAGCCATAAATATGGATTTCTTACAGTCAGTTGTCCAAGAAGCTGTCTTCCATATTTCTTGGCATAGATCAGCGAGCACCTCCAGGGCTGCATCTGTTTGTAGGAACATCTCAATTGATATTCCATCAATTCCTGGAGCCTTGTTTTTCTCCAATGCCTTGAGAGCAGCTTGGACTTCTTCCTTCATTACCATTGGTTCCTGATCATATGCCACCTCTTGAAATGGTTGAATATCGACTAATTCTTTTTGGTATAATGACTCTGTGTATTCCTTCCATCTTCTTTTGATGCTTCCTGTGTCGTTTAATATTTTCCCCATGGAATTCTTCACTATTGCAACTCGAGGCTTGAATTTTTTCTTCAGTTCCTTCAGCTTGAGAAACGCTGAGCGTATTCTTCCGTTTTGGTTCTCCATCTCCAGGTCTTTGCACATATCATTATAATACTTTACTTTGTCTTCTCCCGAGGCCCTTTGAAATCCTCTGTTCAGTTCTTTTACTTCATCAGTTCTTCCTTTTGCTTTATCTGCTCAACACTCAAGAGCAAGTTTCAGAGTCTCCTCTGACATTCATCTTGGTCTTTTCTTTCTTTCCTGTCTTTTCAGTGACCTCGTGCTTTCTTCATGTATGATGTCCTTGATGCCATTCCACAACTCTGTCAGTTTGTCGTACTGTGGGGACTTGTGTGTTGCTGTGATGCTGGAAGCTATGCCACCAATATTCAGATACCAGCAAGGTCACCCATGGAGGACAGGTTTCAGCTGAGCTTCCAGACTAAGACAGACTAGGAAGAAGGACCTGGCAGTCTACTTCTGAAAAGCATTAGACAGTGAAAACCTTATGAAAAGCAGCAGAACATTGTCTGATATAGTGCTGGAAGATGACCCCCCAGGTTGGAAGGCACTCAAAAGATGACTGGGGAAGAGCTGCCTCCTCAAAGGAGAGTCGACCTTAATGACGTGGATGGAGTAAAGCTTTCGGGACCTTCATTTGCTGATGTGGCATGACTCAAAATGAGAAGAAACAGCTGCAAACATCCATTAATAATCAGAACCTAGAATGTACGAAGTATGAATCTAGGAAAATTGGAAATCATCAAAAATGAAATGGAATTCATAAACATCAATATCCTAGGCATTAGTGAGTTGAAATGGTATTGGCCATTTTGAATCAGACAATCATATGGTCTACTCTGCTGGGAATAACAACTCGAAGAGGAATGGTGTTGCATTCATCGTCAAAAAGAACGTTTCAAGGTCTGTCCTGAGGTACAACACTGTCAGTGATAGGATAATATCCATACACCTACAAGGAAGACCAGTTAATACAAATATTATTCAAATTTACACACCAACCACTAGGGCTGAAGATGAATAAATAGAGGATTTTTATCAGCTGCTGCAGTCTGAAATTGATTGGACATGCAATCAAGATGCATTGATAATTACTGGCAATTGGAATGAGAAAGTTGGAAACAAAGAAGAAGGATCAGTAGTTGGAAAATATGGCCTTCGTGATAGAAACAATGTCGTGGATCGAATAATAGAATTTTGCAAGACCAACGACTTCTTCATTACAAATACCTTCTTTCACCAGCATAAATGGAGACTATACACATGGACCTCGCCAGATGCAACACACAGAAATCAAATTGACTATATCTGTGGAAAGAGACAATGGAGAAGCTCAATATCATCAGTCAGAACAAGGCCGGGGCTGACTGTGGAACAGACCATCAATTGCTCATCTGCAAGTTCAAGGTGAAACTGTAGAAAATCAGAGCAAGTCCATGAGAGCCAAAATATGACCTTGAGTATATCGCACCTGAATTTAGAGGCCGTCTCAGGAATAGATTTGATGCATTGAACATGTAGTTATACATCATTATTATTTTAATTGTGCTCTTGAGGAAACTGAAGCTCACAGGCAAAAAGACTTACTCAAACAAAACCACCAAACTCATTGACACTGGCTCGATTCCAACTCATCAAGGCTCTGTGGAACAGAGCAGAACTGCCCCACAAGGTTTCCAAGGCTGTAAATCTTTATTGGAGTAGACTGTCACTACTTTCTCCCTGGGAACAGCTGATGGGTTCGAACTGTCAACACTAAGGTTAGTATCTGAGCACTTAGCCACTGCTCCAGTGGGCCTCTCTAATAATTTCCTCAAGAATATACAGACTGTTAAGTGTTGCTCTTGTTAGTTGCTCTTGAGTCAGCTCTGACTCATGGTGACCTTATATATAACAAAACTATACGTTGCCTAGTCCTGAGCCATCTTCATTGTAAGTAAATAGTAACAATCTAAACCAAACCCATTGCCATGAAATCAGTTCTGACTCAGCGACCCTATAGGACAGAGTAGAATTGCCCTGTAGGGTTTCCAAGGCAGTAAGTACTCTCAGAAGCATACTGCCACATCTTTCTCCCGCAGAGTAGCTGGTATGTTCAAAACCCTGATCTTAGGGTGAACAACTGAGCTTTTTAATCACTGTGCCACCAGGTCTCCTTAAAATAGTAAGTAAAAACAAAAGAAAACAAATCCATTGTCGTTGAGTTGATTCTGACTCATAGTGACCTACAGGACAGAGTAGAACTGCCCCATAACGTTTCCAAGGAGCGCCTGGTGGATTTGAACTGCTGACCTTTTGGTTAGCAGCTGCAGCTCTTAACCACTATGCCACCAGGATTTCCAAAATAGAAAGTAATAGAGTCAAAATTCAAATCTACCCAGTGCTCCTGCAGTGTACCCAGGGACACTACAGTATTACACCTCTATCGAAGGAGAGGCAACGTAGGATTAGCTTCATGCTTACCATTTTAGACTAACAGGCAAATATAAAGATGAAACAATAAATAGGATAAGAGTTTTTGGAATTTGCAACAGGTTCTCATTTTTTTTTTTTTTTTTTCTCATTAGATTCCCTGCTTAAAAAGATAAAGCTGGAAAATTCAGTCAAGGAGCTCGAGGACAGGACCATCTGAGCTGAAGTTGGAGAGCTGCTATGTCCAGTACCATGAGGATGGCTATTGTGTTGTGTACATTCTGTGTCTGATGTGGTCAGACCATGTCAGAAGTCTGAATTTGTCTGTCTTTGGAGTCCTCAGGGTCTCAGAGGGATCTTTAGTGTAACTGACAGAGTCAGGAGCCATTTTGACAAATGCAGCAACAGGTGTAAAAAACAGGATTTCACAGTCCAGGGAAACCTACAATATTCAGTTATTGTTGCCAGCTTCCGTCAAGTCATTTCCCACTCATAGCTACCCTGTACACAACAGAAAGAAACACATCCTGGTCCTGCACCATCCTCAGAATTGTTATGTTTGAGCCCATTGTTGTAGCCACTGTGTCAATCCATCTCATCAGTCATCCACTTTTTCGATAACACTCTACTTTACTAAGCATGATGTTCTTCAAACGTGTTGCTTATTCGTCCAGTTGTGAAGATTTTTGTTTCCTTAATGATGAGGTGCAAGCCATACTGAAGGCTGTAGCCTTTGATCTTCATCAGTAAGTGCTTCAAATCCTCTCCATTTTCAGCAAGCAAGCTTGAGTTGTCTGTATATCTCAAGTTGTTAATGAGTCTTCTTGGAATCTTGATGTCACATTCTCCTTTATATAGGCCAGTTTCTTGGATTATTTGCTCAGCATACAGATTGAATAAGTATGAGAAAAGGATACAACCCTGATGCACAACTTTCTTGACTTTAAATCATGCAGTATTTTCTTGTTGTGTTCAAATGACTGCCTCTTGTTCTATGCACAGGTTCCCCATGAGCACAGTTAAGCGTTCTGGAAATCTCATTCTTTGTTATATTATCCATAATTTTTTTTATGATCCACACAGTTGAATGTCTTTGTGTAGTCAATAAAACACAGGTAAACGTTTTTGTGGTAGTCTTTGCTTTCAGCCAAGATTCTTCTGACCTCCACAATGATACCCTTTGTTCCACATCCTCTTCTGAATCTGCCTTGGATCCCTGTCAATGTACTGCTGCAACTGCTATTGAATGATTTTCAGCAAAATTTTTCTTGCATGTGATAGTAGCAGTATTGTTTGATAATTTCTGCATTCTATTGGATCAGCTTTCTTTAGAATGGGCATGAATATGGTTTTTTTCCAGTTGGTTGACCAGGTAGCTATCTTCCAAATTTCTCGGCATTGAAAAGTGACCAATTCCAGCTCTACATCCCTTTGTCGAAACATCTTAATTGGTATTCCATCAACTCCTGGAGCATTGTTTTTTGCCAATGTCATCATTGCAGCTTGAACTTCTTTCTTCAGTACTACTGGATCTTGATCATATGCTACCTCCTGAAATGGACCAATTCTTTTTGGTACAGTGACTCTGTGTATTCTATCTTCTGTTGCTGCTTCCTGTGTCATTCAATATTTTGCCCATAAAGAATCCTTTAATATTTGAACTTGAGGCTTGAGAAATGCTAACCGTGTTCTTCACTTTGGTTTTCTCACTCCAGGCCTTTGCACATTTCATTATAATATTTTACTTTGTGTTCTTGAGACACCCTTTGAAATCTTTTACTTCATCATTTCTTCCATTTGTTTTAGCTACTGTACATTTAAGAGCGAGATTCATAGTCTCTTCTGACATCTATTTTGGTTTTCTTTCTTTCTTTCTTTCTTTCTTTCTTTCTTTCTTTCTTTCTTTCTTTCTTTCTTTCTTTCTTTCTTTCTTTCTTTCTTTCTTTCTTTCTTTCTTTCTTTCTTTCTTTCTTTCTTTCTTTCTTTCTTTCTTTCTTTCTTTCTTTCTTTCTCTCTCTCTCTCTCTCTCTCTCTCTCTCTCTCTCTCTCTCTCTCTCTCTCTCTCTCTCTCTCTCTCTCTTTCCTTCCTTCTTCCTTCCTTCCTTCCTTCCTTCCTTCCTTCCTTCCTTCCTTCCTTCCTTCCTTCCTTCCTTCCTTCCTTCCTTCCTTCCTTCCTTCCTTCCTTCCTTCCTTCCTTCCTTCCTTCCTTCCTTCCTTCTTTCCTTCCTTCCTTCCTTCTTTTTCTTTCTTTCTTTCTTTCTTTCTTTCTTTCTTTCTTTCTTTCTTTCTTTCTTTCTTTCTTTCTTTCTTTCTTTCTTTCTTTCTTTCTTTCTTTCTTTCTTTCTTTCTTTCTTTCTTTCTTTCTTTCTTTCTTTCTTTCTTTCTTTCTTTCTTTCTTTCTTTCTCTCTCTCTCTCTCTCTCTCTCTCTCTCTCTCTCTCTCTCCCTTTCCTTCCTTCTTCCTTCCTTCCTTCCTTCCTTCCTTCCTTCCTTCCTTCCTTCCTTCCTTCCTTCCTTCCTTCCTTCCTTCCTTCCTTCCTTCCTTCCTTCCTTCCTTCCTTCCTTCCTTCCTTCCTTCCTTCCTTTTCTTTTCTTTCTTGTCTTTTTAATGACTTCTTGCTTTCTTTATGTATGATAACTTGGGTGTAATTCCACAACTTGTCTGGTCTTCTGTCGTTAGTGTTCAATGCATCAAGCCTATTCTTCAAATTGTCTCTGAATTCAGGTGCGATATACCAAAGGTCATATTTTGTTTCTCATGGACTTGCTCTAATTTTCTTCATCTTCATCTTAAATTTGCATAAGAGCAAATTGATGATCTGTTCTGCAGTCAGCCCCTGACCTTACTCTGACTGATTATATTCAACTTCTCCATTGTCTCTTTCCACAGATGTAGTCGATTTGATTCCTGTGTATTCCATCTGGTAGGGTCCATGTGTACTGCTTATGTTGTTGAAAAATGATATTTCCAATGAAAGAAATCACTGGTCTTGCAAAATTCTGTCATGAGATCTCCAACATCATTCCTATCACCAAAACCATATTTTCCAACTATCAATTCTTCTTTGTTTCCAACTTTTCTATTCCAATCATCAATAATTATCAATGCATTCTGACTGCATTTTTGATCAATTTCAGACTGCAGAAGTTGGTAAAAATCTACAATTTCTTCACCTTTGGTATTAATGGTTTGTGCATAATTTTTAATGATAGTCATTAACTGGTCTTCCTTGTAGGCCTATGGATATCCTATTACTGACAGTGTTATAGTTTAGGATGGGTCTTGAAATGCTTTTGTGATGATGAATATGACCCCATTTCTCTTCAATTTGTCATCCCTGACATAGTAGATCATATGATTGTCTGATTCAAAATGGTCCATTTCAGCTCTTTAATGCCTAGGATAGCCATCTTTATGTGTTCCATTTCTTTTTTGATGTTTTCCAGTTTTCCTAGATTCATACTTCTTTCACTTCATGTTTCTACTATTAGTGGATATTTGCAGCTCTTTTTTTCTCATTTTGTTCCTGCCACGTCACCAAATGAATGCCCTGAAAGTTTTACTCCATCCGTGTCATTAAGGTAGACTCTATTTTGAGGATACAGCTCTTCCCAGTTGTATTTTAAAAAAAAAAAAAAAATTTTTTTTTTTTTTACTCCATCCCACAGAGCTCATCTTCCATTACTATATCAGACAATGTTCGGCTGCTATTCATAAGGTTTTCACTGGCCAATTTTTTCCAAGAAGTGGATTGTCAGGTCCTTTTTCCTAGCCTCTCTTAGTCTGGAAGCTCCACTGAAACCTGTCCACCATGGGTGGCCTTGCTGGTATTTGAAATACCAATAGCATAGTTTCTAGCATCACAGCAACACAAAAGCCACGACGATACAACAGACTGACAGACAAGTGCTGAATTCAATTCTTAGAATCTTTTACATTGCACTTGAAATGGAGATTTGAAGTTTTGCTACTTTAAGATTAGTAGTTATATTTATCTCAATGAATGAAAGGAGGACGGAGTAAAGTAAGGTCTGAAGAAGCATTTACCCTCTTTTCTTTCATTGAGATAAATAAAACACACATTAACAATCAACAAGTTTCAATTAATATTTTCCTATCTTTTGATACCATGGCCTTAAAATAGTACAAGTGTGAATTATTTAGAAGTTCCTGGTTGGTGCAAACAGTTAACTTACTTGGTGGCTCAATGAAGGTTTGGGAGTTGGGGTCCACCCAGCAGTGCCTCAAAGGAAGGCCTGGTGATCTATTTACAAAAAATTAGCCTTTAAAAACTCTAAGGAGCACAGCTCTACTCAGACAAACATGGAATTGCTATATGTTAAAGTCAACTTCATGGCAACTAGCTTTTTTTTCCTTTTCTTTTTTTTTTTTTTCCATTATCCAAAACAAATGGATGTAGAAAGCCAATCTGAATAATTTAGGCTTATTAGGTTACCCTTATTCAATGACAGAATGTGTGTTTGATATTTATGACATTGCAGTAATCACTTCATCTCACTTTGCTGTGTAGACACAGCCAACATTAACATTTATGGGGTGTGAAATCAAGCAAACTGGAACTAATTGAAGTATTAGTCAACATTGTAGTTAAATTGAATAAAGCAAGATTAATATGGCTCAGGTAATAAGAGTAATACACATCTTATTTCAGATAATCTCATCTTTGATGTAATCAATGTGTTCTGTCATAGGACATGGAGCAAACATATCTCTATCTATCTATCTATCATCTATCTATCTTTTTATCATCTATCATCTGTCTATCTATCATCTATCTATCTATCATCTATCCCCTATCACCTATCTTCTATCTTCTGTCTATCTATCTGTCTGTTTACCTATCATCTGTCTATCTATCTGGAGCCCTGGTGGCACATGGTTAACAGCTCAACTGCTAACCAAAAGGTCAGCAGTTTGAATTCACTAGCTGCTTCTTGGAAACTCTATGAAGCAGTTCTACTCTGTCCTGTAGGGTCGCTATGAATCAGAGTTGACTCGGTGGCAATGGGTAAAGAGTGTATCTATCTATATCTATACACCCCCTACAGATATACATATATATTTGTATAGATATATCATCTAAGGATCTTAGTATGCTATAAGTTCATAGCACTACAGTGGAGTCCTATAGTTTAATATTGAATATGGCTCTTAGTCAAAGAGATTTGGGTTCAAATCTCAGCTGTGTGACTTTTGGAAATTCATTATCTACAAAATAAAGATAGTAATACCTATTTCAGAGCAGAACTAATAACTATAAAGCACTTATTACAGTGCCTAAGCCAGAATATGAAGTAATAAATGACATCAAATTGAGGAAACAAAGCAGGTACTCAATTAGTGAAATAAAACATGCAACTGTGTGTCTATAAAAATTATCTTCAGTCTCTAAGTGGCACAAACAGTTAATCACTCAACTACCAGGCAAAACGTTGATGGTTCAAATCCACCCAGAATTGCTTCAGAAGACAGGCCTGGTGATTGGCCTTTCTTTAAAACCCTATGGAGCAGTTTTACTCTGGACACATGAGGTCCCCATAAGTTGGAACTGACTCAACAGCAACTAATACCATTAACACAGCAATTCTACCTATCATGCCTCATTTTCTTATTTTCCCGTCAGGCCAACCCAGTGGTTATCTATAGGGGACAATTTTGTCACCCAGAAAACATTTGGCAATGCCATTTTTGATTGTCATTCCTAGGGTGGGGAGTGCTCCTGGCATCTGTGATACTGGCCAGAGGAGCTGCAAAATAGCCTACAATGCACAGGATAGCTTTGCACAAGAAATAATTATCTAGTTCAAAATGTCAATGATGCAGAGATTGGGAAACCTAGACTAATCCCATTCTTGTTAGAATTCATAATGGTAATATTTTAGTGTCAATTAATAATTTAATATTTACTGACTGCCTCTCATGTGTCAGGCTTAGTATTGAGGATACAGTGATGAGTAGAAGACACAGTCCTTGTCCTCATGGTGATTGCAGTCAAGCCTCTTTGCCATCCTTTCTTCAGCCCCTATTCCATTGTATTCCTCAAATGTCCTTCCTATACACATTTATAGCCATCTTTTCAGAACTTCCAGCAAGATGTTTGTGACTTCTCCAGTCTTCACTAATACTCTCATTTCCAAATCCCCACAGTACTAGTGGTCTTAATTATATGCCATCATGGATTGTTCACTGTCTCACGTGCACCTGTTTTATTTCCACAACTAAATTTTAAGCAGGCATCATGACTACTTTCCAAATGTGCTTGTTTACTTATTCATTTACATAGGAAACATGGATTCTCCATCTCTGAATTTAAATGTGTGAAAATGTAATTTTATTGCTTTCCTTCTTACTCAAGTAAAATTTAATAATGAGCCAGTTTACTGGTATCGGAAAACTTAATATCATTAATTTAGGAAACACAGTTGCTTAAGGGTTTTCCCAGTTATTTTGGCATTATTTTGGGCAGTGGTGGCTTTAGGAAGCCATCTAAATTCTGAATGTTTTATGTGGCCTTCAGGAAGATGTCTAATTACCTCAGGGTTTCCTCATCTGAGATGAAAGGACCTCTAGGACTGCTAATTCAGGGCACACTCAACGCACAAAGAAGAAAGGGCTCTTGTTGCTCCCCATCAAAGGAGCAGGGAGATTCGTTCAGGCTGCTCCACACCTGCCTCCACTCTACCCTCCTGTGCCATGGCTGCCCTTCTCCATGTGTGGTGGGTACATGATCTCTGCTTAGGCACACTCAGCAGCCCCTACCTACGTTATTTTGCTTTCCTCTGCAGTTCTCTCCCTATTTGATATGGTCTTTATATGGTGTGCGTGTGTGTGTGTGTGTGTGGAGAAGGGGGATGGTAGCAAATATTGGTTCTGTCTGATTAGTTCCAAGTTTTTTTTCTACATTTGGAGTGCCACTTTTTTGTTCGTTTTTAATTGTGGTGAAAATACACTCATCAAAATGTTTGCCAACACAAGGACTTCCACGTTTACAATTCAATGCCATTGATTACATTTTACATGGTATACCACTTTTGAAACCTAAAACCCCCAAAACCTCTAGACCTGCTCTGCCAATCTGCCTCTAAAGCAATGGAGAAAGACAAGAGTAATCACCTCAGGAGTAATGGAAAAATCACACCTTCGAATACCCCAGATTAGCCCCTTGCTGCATATAGAGCAGTAGGGAACACCCTGTTATGGCTATACCCTTCCTCCTCCCTGATTAGTCAGGAGACATTCCCCTTCACCCAATTATTTCCTGTATTTCGCTGTTGGAGTTTTCTGTATGTCTGGGATTTTTAGTTTGTCTCTCTCTGTATTTTTTTTTTTTTTCTTCAGAACTGGTCTTAACACATATTCCTTTATGCAAGAAATCATAAGTAAATTATTCCTTATTTAATGAAAACAATTGATAATTTTGCATCTAAAGGGAAATCCTTAATTAGGTTCTTTGTTTTCTCAAATTGTAAATTTCTAAAATCAGAGCTCTTTATCCACAGTAGCAGTTAGCACACTGTAGATACAATAATCAATTGCATTAATGGTTATGTATGTAATATATACAAGCTTTTACACTTCTAATATAGTCTGTCATGAAACAAGAAAACACTTGAATTAATTTAATATGCAAATTTAATACAGCTTGGGCAATATTACAGTTCCTGGGTAATATGCAGTATAAAAATAAAGCTGAATGGGGAAGAAGATGCTTGATAACACCAGTTTTCTTATTTGAATATGTACATCGTGGCCATTCTATATTCTGCATCCTCACTACACACATATAATGGTGTCATAAATATTTCAGAACCAATCCGAATCTGTTCATCCCTTTGTACAAGCAATTTCGTTTTCCTTTCCTTCCTGGGATAGCACCGATTGCCAGTCTTTGCATCTCTAAAACAGAAGCAATCCAATCTCCCCCAATTTTTCACCTGATGCTACACACTACACACTATATATATTATATATATATATAGCAGCCAGAAAAAATGGAATCTTCCTGTTAATGTCATTAGTTGCATATCTATTAGTATTCCAGGGCCTCATTGCATCAGAGAATGGGAGAAAAAGGAACATCCTATTTTATTCAATCGAGAAACAATCAGTGTCAAAAGCCTGACGTCCAAACCCAACCTTTCAGTTGTAGTTACCTTCCGTATGGGATTGTACTGTGAGGTACAAAGGCTGATCCTTCAATAAAAACAAGGAGATCTCGCACTCTACAGAAGGAATCCACAACAGAACTACCCTTGATAAAGGGATGGAAATACCGTGCTTGTTTCTCCAGGGAAACTTTGGTCCTGCTCACTCCCCAAATCAAGTATTTCCGTAAGTGTTCACTGAGGATATGATTGCCTCTTTTACTGCTAGATTAGGTCAATGCTGCCACTGCAATCTGGCATCACTTCACCAGCAAGGCAATTTCGCACAATTAATTTCCTTCTTTAAAGGAAGCAATAAAGGGTAGGCAATTGGAAAGCTCACAATTTATAACTAACATCCTTTAGTAACTCATGCATGTATCTACAAACAGAAATACCCCCCCCCGTATACAGTAAGGCTCACACTCATTCAATTTTTCAACAACGAGGGGGTTTTCACAGACCCATTGTGAACTACCTGTCAACAAAATCAGTGCTGTGAAGAGCAGAGAGTTCAGACTAACTTAGAGATCTCAAACTCTTCTAAAGGTGCTTCTGTACCCCTCTGGGATTTAAGAGCACGGTTATAATATATGACGGAAGAATAGAATACCGGAAAGTCACATTGCATGAAGACAGAATCTCATATCTAATTTAGAAGGCTTGGCAAGCTTTGTATACATTGATTTCACAATTATTTTCTTTCTTTCTTTTTTTTTTTTTTTGAAGTTAAAAGGCCAAATAAAGTGCTGTAAAGTATAACATAAGCTCTCTTTTCTCTTATGTGGACATACTTTGCTTTTTGGCCATCCTTTTACTGTCAATACTTACATCTGTTGTTTAAAAAGCTATTCGTGATGCAATTGCTTTTTAAATGCAAACCCATATGTGTGATCTCTAGAGAAACTGGTAGATCTCACCAAATGGGCATTCCTAAATTACATGCCATCTGTAGCCAGTGAAGAGAGGACTAAACCTGCTCAGCTGTGAGTTTGCGCCAATGTTTCCATCATTTTGATTGGCTCCAGGGAAATCATCCCTTTTTTGGCATGAACCTTTCTAACCCCAACAGGTTATTATGGTCTACTTGAGTTTCATTGACTCAAAGAATATTATATTTTCAGCACATACTAGGATGCGCTTGTTTTTTGAATTGGTTTCTTTACCATATTCTACAATTATGGCTTAAATCTTTTTGTTTGTTTTTAGGTTTCAAACTAGTGAGGAGATGGTAAAGTAATTCCATTGCTTAAGTGGAGTTTTTTAAACTACAGAGAGAAAAACAGGTAAGCCCCCAGATTTTATATCCTACCGGTTAAAATACCTTAGTAAAAATTACCCATAATACAACAGAGGGGAAATCTCAAATACAATTTTTTTTCCAATGCCCCACTGCAAATAAACAAAGATGAATATTTACTTTTGTCTAATCTACAAACGCAATTTTGCACATTTAATTTATTTTCTAGCCAAAGACTGTTTCTTTTGTTGTTGTTGTTGTTGTTGTTGTTGGTTAGCTGCTATGGAGTTGGGCACTGTCTCACAGAGACCCCATTCCCATTCATAATGGACCTAAATGCTGCCTGGTCCTGGGCCAACCCCATGATCAGTTGAAAATCAGACCATTGTGATCCATAAGGTTTTTACTGGCTGATTTTTAAAAGTAGATCGCCAGTCTTCCTTCCTAGTCTGCTTTAGTGTGGAGCTCCGCTGAAACTAGTTCAGCATCATAGCAACACACAGTCTTCTATTGACAGATAGGTGGTGGCTGCTCACGAGGTGTATTGGCTGGGAATCGAGCCAGCATCTGTTGCACGGAAGGCTAGAATTCTAACACTGAACCACCACTGCCTCCAAAGACAGGTTTAGGCTCATACATATTGAACTATGAATAAAGTCCACAAACGTAAATGTACAGTAAAACACTAGATTGACATTCAAGATATTCCTTCAACAACTGTTGTGGAAATTTTTACCTGTAAAACAATTCAACCATGAATTAAGAATGCTGCCATGTAGAGTTTACTCCAACAGTCTCACTTGTGCTCTCTTGCTTTTAACCGAGCCGAACATTTATTTTTTTAGACGTTGAAACATTAACAAAGTTGTATCACAACTGTCTTAGTTATCTAATCCTGCCATAACAATATATGCCATAAGTGGATGACTTTAAAGAAAAGGAACTAATTTTCTCACAGTTCGGGAGGCTAGAAGTCTGAATTCCAGGCATGATATTTTCTTGTCGGTTCCTAGGTGTTCCTTGGCATTCCTTGTCATTTCTGGACTCCTGTCTTCTCCTGTGTGTCTCTGTGTCTATTCTTCTCTTTTTATAACTCAGAGGTGATTAGGTTTAGGATCTACCCTACTCCTGTATGGCTTCATTAACATAACTAAGAAAATCCTATTTCCAAACAGGATAACATCCACAGGTATAGAAGCTAGTACTTCAATACATACTTTTTTTTGGGGGGGGGAGAGGGAGGGGTGGCACAATTCAATCCATAATACTACACCCTTTGGCCACTAAAAATTCATATCCTACCCAATCACAAATACATTCACTCTATGTCATTATCTTAAAAATCTTAACCCATTCCAACATTAAAGCTAAATTTAAATTCTCATTTTCTGAATCATCTAAATCAAGTATTGGTGAGACTGGGTGTTTTCTATTATGGGACAAAATACCTTTCCGTCTGTGGACAGGTGAAACCTAGAATAGAAGTTATCTACTTACAAACCATAATGTTGTAATAGACACAAGATAGATAGCCCCATTCCAAAAGTGAGAAACTGGAAGGGAAGAAAGGGTTCCAGGTACCAAGCAAGCCCAAAACCCAACTGGATGATTCTCATTAGCTCTTTTTTTTTTTTTTTTTTATTCAGCTGTCTCCCCACTAGATGTATCCACTACTGTGAATTTTCAGTTGATAATTTTTTGCTTTTTATCTGAACAATTTTATAATGAGATATCTTCTTCAAGTAGCTGTCTCAGAGTTTATCTCTGACTTATAGGCTTCTTCTATACTAAAAAAAAACAGGCATATCTTGAATTTGGAAGTAACTTGTCTCTATCTCTTTATGAAGTTTTGATTATTTTTTGCAATTTCTTAAGAGTGTCATACTTTAAAACACTTCAGGGACTTGATTTCTTTTACTCAATATCATGTCTCTAAGATTTATCCATATTGTTGCTTTTAGATGTAATTCATTAATTTTTCACTGCTATATGATAACCCACAATTTAAAAATCTATTTTTTTACAATTGAAAGATATTTGTGTTGATTCAGTTTAGCATATTTATTTTAACTTGTCCTCCTTTAAATTTTCTTCAAATATTTGCTCTGCCCTTTTCTCTCCCCTCTTTCTGGGACTCCTATTATGTGTATGTTGGTATGCTTGTTGGTGACCACAGGTTTCTGAGGCTTTGTTCAGTTTTTTTTTTTTTTTTTCATTCTTTTTCCTTACTGTCTTCAAATGTATAATCTATATTGAGATACCTTTAAATTCAATAATCCTTTCATTTTATTAAGGCCTGCTTTGGGTTACTTGGAGCTCTCTGTACTACTTATGTTTTGTCTTCGAGTCTGTTCCTTGCTCTCATTAGCTCTTAAGGCTTGAAATTAATCCTTTTGTTTCCCAGGAACATCTTCGGAATGAACATGTCCTTTGGACTCTGGACATTGGCCGTGATCTCTAGATTCTGGGCTGAGTCTCTTTTCCCCTGGGTATCAGTCCTGCCTTCCAGGCTCTTTGGAATGGTGACTTCACCCCATCAATCCTGTGCAGTCCTTTCTCCTGGCTTACCAGCATGGCAGCCCCATGCTGTCAACCTTGGGCAACAACTTCATTCTCTTAGCCCACCATAAAAGCAGACCCTGTGCTTCAGAACTGAAAAGGTTATGATCCCTCCCTTTAAAACCTACAGGGAGGTGGCTCCACCTTCGGAAACTGAGGAAGTGAGTGTTTGCTTTGTTATTGTCTTTATTTGGAGATTATTTATAATTTAAAGAAATTCAAATGGGTACCAAGTTGATAACAGGTGGATTTTTTTCCCCTTGTGGAATTTTTATTTGTCAGCATGGCTAGGCTACGCACCCAATGTTTGTCCAAATGCTAGACTGGTTGCTGTTATGGAGTAGTTATATGTGATTACATTAATCGGCCTTAAACAAACAAAGCACATTATCTTCCATAATGGGGGTGAGACTCAAACAATGAGTTGAAGGCCTTAAGAGCAAAAAGATGGTTTCCTAAGTGTGTATTTCACCTCCAGAATACAAATAAATATTTTTGCAGAGCTATCTTTATTCTTTCTATTGCCTGACCTACGAATTTTTAACTTCCCAGCACCTCACAATCATGCCAGCCAATTCCTTAAAGTAATCCCTATCTATCTATCTATCTATTTGTCTATCTATCTACCTACCTATCTACCTACCTATCTATCATCTATCTATCTATCTATCTATCTATCTATCTATCTATCTATCTATCTATCTATCTATCTATCTATCTATCTATCTATCTATCTATTCATCTATCATCTATCTATCTATCATCTATCATCTATCTATCTATCATCATCTATCTACCTATCTGTCATCTCTTGAGAACCCTAGCTAAGACAACAACCATAAGAAGGGTTCTTCTAGTGCTTTTTCCACTCCATTTTGTAGTCTGTACTAGGTATTTCCTTTCGGCTTATTTTAAATCTGACTTGATGACTGGCTAGTATATTTGTGTGTGTGTGTGTGTGTGTGTGTGCATGTGTGTGATGGTGGTCGGGGGTCCTGTGGCAGAGGATACAGCCAGTGGAAGGCTTAACATGGAGCAGAGTGAGAAATGTCAAAGCCAAGAATGTGGAAAAGAAATGGATTGGGACTTATGGTTATAATCAGTATGAAAAGTTGGCAGGATAAAGGAAAATAGAGAAGAGTGAAAAGGAAAAATGAGTCAAAAGTCAAGGAATAAAAACTGGTAAAAGGGTTAGGAGGAGTCCAGATATGAAATTCAACACTAATTAACAGCACACCATTTCTTTGATGTCTCTTTGAAGTCCTAATATCTGATCCTCCCCTTGAACCTCCTGATGTTTAAAGAATATCTATCCATGGTTGGCTCAGATAAATGGCTAACCAAAAGTACATTAGAATAATAGGAAATGAAGGAAAAAAAAAATCGAATTAAAAATTTTAAAACCTACTCCAAAATTATGAAAAAAAAAATGTTGGCACCAATAATGGTGCTAGAAACACTTAGCAAAAAAAACTCTGATCTTTACATCTTAACTCTGATCTTTACATAGAGTCATATCATCATATGAAATGACACTCCTGTCACCTCTTTCATGATTTAATTCACAGTAGAAATTGTGTAGAAAGAATTTAAATGCAATTTTTGCTGAGAACTGGGAGGGAGAATTTAAGATTTAAAGAGAAAGCAGTACTTCCTAGGATATGCCAGGCAAAGAATAAAGTTTGGATCTGTGAACTCTTCCCTTTAAATGCAAGTGATGGGTCAATGACAAAAGGCCAGTTTTAAGCCAGGAAATCCTGGGTTTATAATGTAACCAAAACCCCCTTGAAATTGTATTAAGAGTTTAAGCTGTCTTAACAATGATTAGCAAAATCGCAATTTTGGTTTCACGTATCTGGGTGGGTTTTATTATTAACTTAGTTAATGGAAAACTTGCAGTTAATACCATCTTTATATTAAACAGAAAACCTCATGTAAGAAAAAGAACACAGGATGTTTCAAAACATTGTCTTCAATTGTTCTTGAATTATCTCCCTTATAACTCTTATTTAGGGGTCGCTTCTCAGCATTTTTATCCTGTACACACTCACACCAATACATAAGGGAAATTTTATAGCATCTTTTCTGATTTAAATACTATTGAGGTTAAGTAGAAGCCAAAGATGTGTGGCTAAATAGAAAACAGAATAGATAAATATGTACACCAGAGTAAAATTGAGTAGAAGAAAGAATCTAAAGGGAGAAACGCAAGAAATGGTGAGAAGCAAGATTTGCCCCTTTGATCATACACCATGTACCTGACCACTCAAGAACAGAGCCAAAGGGTGTGGGAAGATGATGATGTTCTCTGATCTTTAGAGATATGTTTATATTCTGTACCCAAAAGACCAGTATTTTATGTAAGTCTGCTTTATGATTTCTGCTAAATTATAAACACCATTCAAAATGACCTTATGTATGTAAATAAGCTAAAAAAACCATAAATAAGCTGGATGTGATAAATTGCTAGTTAGTAAGGAGGAGAAGTCACCAGTTTGTTGACTTTCTTACAAAAAGAAAGTTATGGGTATGTTTGCCACCATTGAAAAATTGTTTGGCATTCTTTGGGAAGGACGTCAGAAGATTCAAAGCTGAGTAAGTATTATTGAAAAAACAGAAAGCTCTAGGCTGAACACTCCATTCTTTATATTTGGTATTGCTAGCTTCCCTTATAGGGTCGCTATGAGTCGGAAGCCACTTGACGACAACGTGTTTGTTTTTTTTTTTTTTTTGGTTTAGTTTCCATTATAACTTTGACTTGATCTAGGGCCATTTTCATTATAAGAAAGTCCAAATTTCAAGAGTAAAGGGTGTGATGGCCATGCTTCCTAGACGTAGAAAATGCAAATGTTCCCTTCTATGTGTGTTGAGTGTGTATTGTGTGTTTGTGCATTTGTGTGAAGGTTTTGTGTTTTAAACGCTTCTAATACACCTTGTAGACTACAAGTTTTCTTAAGCTTAATTGTTAGAAATTACTCTCTATAATAATTGAGACAGTAGTCCTTTTCTCTAATCTTCTGTTGCCAGACCACATCTGGAAAATTGTTTTCAGTTCCAGACACAAACCATTAAATCTAATATCAAAAAATTAGATAGCACTCAGAGGAAGATAATCAGGATATTAAAAGAACACAAAATTATTTTTGTGACTAACAGCTGAAGAACGGGGGTGGGGGAGTGGTTAGATAGATGAAGAAAGACTAAAATGTATTAATTGGTTTTCACTATTTAAAGGGTTTAGACACAGAAAATTGTTTTATATTGCCCCACTGGATAAAACTAAGAACAAAGAGAAGACTATACAGAGATGTGCAGAGCTTATATTAAATATGGAATCAATAGATGAGTAAATTAGATTGGAGTTTTCTTCCAGAACAGGGAGACAATGATCATATTATGGAACTGAATGAACCAATATCATTTTGAGGGCATCCTTCTTTGATATGTTAAATCCTGCACAAACATATGCTAACATACAACAGATTTAAGAGTGATGTGAATGTGAGAAGGGTATGAAGTAAAAGTTTCTAGCCTATTACTTTGCTTTTTCAGGTATTATAAATCTTCTAACAGAAATATTGGAAAGCGTGGACTTGAATCATCAAATTGAAATATTCCTATTTCATAAAAGTCAAGCCAGAATTTTATGAACAATGAAGTTTATAAGATTTTAGTAAACATAGCCTAAAATATTTTCTCTTGTTGAATGAATTAAGTTAATATTAAATTCTTTTCTAAACAAAGGATGTGATTTTTATCTAGACCAATCTTACCTGTGTTAAGGCAAACACTTAAGACTGGTTTTCTAAGAAATATCCCCCCTCTCTGTGTTTTCATTATGATACACATTATGGATCTCACAGAGTTGTGTCCCATTATTTTTGCTTATCATACTTATAGAAATATTTATCTTTGATGTTTAGAATTTAGGACTCTTATTATATGCAGCTGCAGACTTCTAGTGACGGACATTTTAAGGCTATTACATAACAGTGGCACATAAAATATACTGAATTTTACTTAAAATTTAAAAATGAATTAGCTTAGAAATGGGACCTTACAAATAATACCGTAAGACATGCAAAAACAATTAGTGGTGTGTTGTAGTGGGTTCGTACCAGCTAACAAGAGTGACTTTGCACATCTCTACGCAACTGCATGTTTAGTAACACCATCTTGGTAGCTTGAAATCAGCTATGGTGGAAGTATTTACACAATGGAAATTAGCAAATGCTACAATCCAGAGTTTCATTTTGTTTTTTTTCTCCTGAAAAGCAGTGGTTAAGCACTGACTGACACACTACTGGTAACACTCAACAATATCAAGAGATGTAGATATATTGAAGTTTAAATTCAAAGCAATAATATTGTCACATTTTAATTATATGTTTAATCATTATTATCAACATGTTATCTACTAGCAAGTTGAGCTGCTATGTAACTTAACATTTAAATTAAGTAAATTTGTTGAACCACTTTTTTTGGTTTATTCTCTAGGATTGAATCTATGATGCTTATAAAAGTATATACAATGCTACCAGAGAGAGCATGTTAAAAGCAAGATAAAGTAAATAGAGATTAAATGAGGGTAGAAAAAATAGGACAAAGCCAGCCAGTGCCGGTTACATTAGAAGGGAGACCGTATTTCCCAGTGGAAAGAGTATTTATTTGAGGAGAGTTAAATTGCCATTACTTTAGTGAAAAGAATACTCATTATCTTTATTTAAGAAATCTAACACCTCAGCTATATGAAGTAGAGAATCCCAGCTGTGTTCAGCAAAGCAAATCCGAAGTGCCTGTTTGTGTCTTGAGGATTGATGTCTTGAGGATAAGCCAGCCAGAAGTCTTTATGCATTCCTCCACCTAAAAGTAGAGTCTTCCTAAGAGAAAGGGTTAGGAAGAAAAGCTAGCACAGTAACAAAACTTTACTCATCAAAAGTAGGGATGATTTTAAATATTATATGGTCATCTGTCACTCAAATTTGTCTCTGTGTCCACATCTGGATCATGAGAAATGTTTATAAAATCTGGAGCCCTCAAATTGTGAAGAGGAAGGCAAAATGGCTTTGGCAATACCAATCACTAGAAGAGGACATCATATATGGGTTCGTTAGAAAATCAGTGAAAAAGAAGGAAACCTTCGATGAGATGGGTTGACACAGCAGCTACAATGACAGGCTCAAACATGAAAACGATTGTGAGGATAGTACAAGAAAAGGCAATGTTTCCTTCTGTTGTACATAGGTTGGTATGAGTCAGAACTGATTAGATGGCAACTAAAAAACTTTTTTTTTCCTTCATCATAGTCACTGAACATTTAAATCAGAAACTATGTGGATTCCTTTGCATTAGTCACAGGGAGCATCCGGTGAACAGGTGAGAAGTAAATGTACTTTCTTAGCACATTCAAAACCTCCGTTGAATCCCAGAAATCATTTGTGGGACTTGTCAGAGGCTACAGTCCTGAAATAATAAGTGAAGAACAAGAGTCAATGAAACAAGTGTTATAATGGAATAAAACCAAACCAAACCAAACCTGTTGCCTTTGAGTCGATTCTGACTATAGCGACCCTATAGGACGGAGTAGAACTACCCCACAGAGTTTCCAGGGAGCACCTGGTGGATTCAAACTGCCAACCTTTTGGATAGCAGCTGTGGCACTTAACCACTACGCCACCAGGGTTTCCACCACAAACTACCAGCTCGATGAAAATCAGTCAAAATATTTGTTGATATTTTATTACCCACGTTTATTGATTAGGATATAGCTGTATAAACAGTGACTCATTTTTATTTAATTAAATCACTAGCTCAAAATAAATAAATAAACCCAAACCAAATCACTTGCTGTTGAGTGGATTCTGACCCATAGCAACAGCATAGGACAGAGTAGAGCTGCCCCATATGGTTTCCAAGGAGCGGCTGGTAGATTTGAACTGCCAATCTTTTGGTTAGCAACTCAGCTTAACCACTGTGCCACAGGGTTTCAAAGAATAGGTCAAATAAATAAAAACTAAAGGTAAAAACAGAAGAAAACAAAACAAAAAATAAAAAAAAAACACAATACGTAATTCAGAATTTTTCACCTTTATCAACTAGGATGGTTTCTATAGATGCCTTGCCAATAAACTAGGCAAAGACTAATTGTTCCCTGTTCAATCAGTCACAAGGAAATGACAAGTACTGTACTCATGAGTGTAGTTCCAAATCAATCAACAGTTTTTGTTTTCTTTCTTTTTTTTTCTTGTGTGTATGCATGTGTATACTCATAAAAAAAAATTTTTTTATGAGTATAGGGATTGTGATTTCATATTTTTCTATGTGATCAACCTTCTATGTATAAGTAAATATCATCTACCTTAATAACATGTAAAAAGTACTAATTATATATAAAATATGAATTTATTACTTAAATATATAAATATAGGTAAACATACTATATGTTTTAAGTTAAAGGGTAGAAACCATTCTTTAATGCTTTAATTTTGTTAATTATGGATAAAAATAATTTTTACCTTATATTTTTACATATTTTTCTCTGGAAGGAGGAAAGAGTCAAAGATGAAAAACATATTTTCATCTCTCTGGTTGTCTCTTGAGACAAAGGCAAAAGGAAACAATAGAAATAGAACATTTATACTTTACAAAAGAAGAATTTAAAGATCTTGTTTTGTTGTGTGGAAAATTGAAAAGACAGCAGGGTGTAAGTGAAAACAAGGAATATCAGAACAATCATATTATGATGGCTTTCATGATATGTTATTTTTGCTCTGTTTCTTTTCTTTTTGTTCTGTGTGTGTATGTTTTGTTAGTTTGCTTTTTCAGCATCTATTTGAATCAAGTGGAAATAGATCTGTACAACATAAAGTGTACAAACATACATATGTATATAACTTGTATTTTCTTCCTGGTTGTCACATGCTGAATAAGAGCTGTTACTTAGAGACAGTGTCTACCTAGTTTCCCAATTCTAGTGTCAAAAAAGATAATTCTTACACATACTGCTGAATTTGAAATCTGTAGCTCTGCTGAATATTGTTTGTTCTCCGAGACATTCATGACGTTACAGGATTTTCAAGGGAACCTATGGCTTAAAGCTAACTATTGTCTTATGCTAATTAAGGTATTACATATATGATTAAAATATATTTCAAGTTTTATTTTTCTTTCTTTTGTCTTTTTTTTTTTTTTTAGGTCCTAGATAGTAAATCACCTTCAATAAGAAGTGAGCCAAATTTCGCTCATTCCCAAACTAAAAACAAGAAATAAAATTTTAAAATATGATTTTATTTTCTGTATTTAAAGTCTTGAAATGTTGAACATTTTATTTTTGCAGTTAACATGAGAATTTGTTAAAAATTTTCAGGAAAAAAAAAGCCCTTTCACGAAATTCTGTTAAAATTTAAACACTAAATAATTAGTTAGTTTGGCTTCATTATAACAAGACACCAATTTGAATGACTTAAAAATGCTTGTCCACATGGTCTTGAGGAATACCTAGCTCAATTGGCATAATATACTATATAAAGAATATGTTCTACATTCAACTTTGGTGAGCAGCATCTGCGGTCTTAAAAGCTTATGACTGGCCATCTAAGATACTCCACTGGCTCACCCCGCTGGAAGCAAGGGAGAATGAAAAAAAACAAAGACACAAGGGAAAGGTTAGTTCAAAGGACTGATGGACTACAACTACCACTGCCTCCACCAAACTGAGACCAGCATAACTAGATGGTGCCCAGCTACCATCACTGACTGCTCTGAGAGAGATCACAATAGATGGTCCCGGACAGAGCTGGAGAAAACATACAACAAATTTCTAACTCACAAAGAAAGACTAAACTTACTGGCCTTACAGAGACTGGAGAAACCCCAAGAGTATGGCCCCTGGCCACCCTTTTCCCTCAGTAATAAAGTCACTCCTGAGGTTCACCCTTCAACCAAAGATTGGACAGGCTCATAAAACAAAAATGAGATTAAAGGGGCACACCAGCCCATGGGAAAGGACTAGAAGGCAGGAGGGGACAGGAAACCTGGTAATAGGGAAGCCAAAGTCGAGAAGGGAGAGTGTTGAAATGTCATGCAGTTGGTAACCAATGTCACAAAACTATATGTGTACTAATTGTTTAATGAGAAAGTAGTTTGTTCTGTAAACCTTCACCTAAAGTACAACTGAAAAAAAAAAAAGAGAACAGAATTTCAAATTCTCATGGAATCTGGACTTTCTGGAGGCATGGAGGTTGGATGAACCCCTGAAACTATTGCCCTGAGCTAATCTTTAAACTTTAAACCAAAATATTCCCTGAAGGAAGTCTTATTAAAACCAAATAATAGTATAGCTTAACTAGTAAAGAATGTCTGTTTTGGGCATTTTGGTCTATTAAGAACTATATAAAAAAAATTTTTTTTTAACATATATATATATTTATATAGGATAAAATTGGCAATGTTGTTGTTGTTTTTAGGTGCTCTCGAGTTGCTTCTGACTCATAGAGACCCTATGCCCAACAGAATGAAACAGTGCCAGGTCCTGAGCCATCCTTACAATCGTTGTTATGCTTGAGCTCATTGTTGCAGCCACTGTGTCAATATCCACCTCATTGAGGGTCTTCCTCTTTTCTGCTGACCCTGTACTCTGCCAAGCATGACATCCTTCTTCAGGGACTGATCCCTCCTGACAACATGTCCAAAGTATGTAACATGCAGTCTTGCCATACTTGCTTCTGAGGAGCATTCTGATTGTGCTTCTTCCAAGACAGATTTGCTCATTCCTTTTGCACTCCACGGCATATTCAATATTCTTCGCTAACACCACAATTCAAAGGCGTCAATGCTTCTTCGGTCTTCCTTAGTCATCATCCAGCTTTTGCATGTGCATGATGCCATTGAAAATGCTATGGCTTGGGTCAGGCACACCTTAGTCTTCAAGGTGACATCTTTGCTTTTCGACACTTTAAAGAGGTCCTTTGCAGCTGATTTACCCAGTGCAATGTGTCTTTTGATTTCTTGACTGCTGCTTCCGTGGCTGATTGTGGATCCAAGTAAAACAAAATCCTTGACAAACTTCAATCTTTTCTCCATTTATCATGATGTTGCTCATTAGTCCAGTTGTGAGGATTTTTGTTTTCTTTATGTTGAGGTGTAATCCATATTGAAGGCCGTGGTCTTTGATCTTCACTAGTAAGTGCTTCCAGTCCTCTTCACTTTCAGCAAGCAAGGTTGTGTCATCTGCATAGCGCAGGTTGTTAATGAGTCTTCCTCCAATCCCGATGCCCCATTCTTCTTCATATAGTCCAGCTTCTCCAATTATTTGGTCAGTATACAGATTGAATAAGTATGGTGAAAGAATAGAACCCTGACGCCCACCTTTTCTGACTTTAAACCAATCAGTATCACCTTGTTTTGTCAGAACAAATGCCTCTTGATCTATGTAAAGGTTCCTTATGACCATAATTAAGTGTTCTGGAATTCCCATTCGTCACAATGTTATCCATAATTTGTTATGATCCACACAGTCGAATGCCTTTGCATAGTCAATAAAACATGGGTAAACATCCTTCTGGTATTCTCTGCTTTCAGCCAGGATCCATCTGACATCTGCAATGCTATCCCTGGTTCCACATCCTCTTCTGAAACCGGCCGAAATTTCTGGTAGCTCCCTGTCGATATGCTGCTGTAGCCGTTTTTGAATGATCTTCAGCAAATTTTGCTTCCTTCTGATATTAATGATAACCAAACCAACCCACTGCCGTTGAGTCGATTCCGATTCATAGCGACCTATTCTACAATTTCCACATTCGGTTAGATCACCTTTCTTGGGAATAGGCATAAATATGGATCTCTTCCAGTCAATTGTCCAGGAAGCTGTCTTCCATATTTCTTGGCATAGATGAGTGAGCACCTCCAGCGCTGCATCTGTTTGTTGAAACATCTCAATTGATATTCCATCAATTCCTGGAGCCTTGTTTTTCATCAATGCTTCAGAGCAGCTTGGACTTCTTCCTTCAGTACCATTGGTTCCTGATCATATGCCACCTCTTGAAATGGTTGAATATTGACTTATTCTTTTTGGTATAATGACTCTGTGTATTCCTTCCATCTTCTTTTGATGCTTCCTGCATCATTTAATATTTTCCCCACGGAATCCTTCACTATTGTAACTCAAGGCTTGAATTTTTTCTTCAGTTTTTTCAGCTTGAGAAACGCCCAGCTTTTCTTCCCTTTTGGTTTCCCATCTCCAGCTCTTTGCACGTGTCATTATAATACTTTGTCTTCTCAAGCTGCCCTTTGAAACATTCTGTTCAGTTCTTTTACTTCATCAATTCTTCCTTTTGCTTTAGCTGCCAGATGTTCGAGAGCAAGTTTCAGAGTCTCCTCTGGCATCCATCTTGGTCTTTTCTTTCTTTCCTGTCTTTTCAATGACCTCTTGCTTTCTTCATGGATGATGTCCTTGATGTCATTCCACAACTCGCCTGGTCTTCAGTCACTAGTGTTCAATGTGTCAAATCTTTTCTTCAGATGGTCTCTAAATTCAAGTGGTATATACTCAAGGTCATATTTTGGCTCTCATGCACTTGCTCTGATTTTCTTCAGTTTCAACTTGAACTTGCATATGAATAATTGGTGGTCTATTCCACAGTCAGCTCGGCCCCTGGCCTTGTTCTGACTGATGATATTGAGCTTTTCCATCATCTCTTTCCACAGATGTAGTCAATTTGATTTCTGTGTGTTCCATCTGGCGAGGTCCATGTGTATCCCATTTATGTTGTTGAAAGAAGGTATTGGCAATGAAGATGTTGTTGGTCTTGCAAAATTCTATCATTCGATCTCTGGCATTGTTTCTATCACCAAGGCCATATTTTCCAACTACTGATCCTTCTTCTTTGTTTCCAACTTTTGCATTCCAATCGCCAGTAATTATCAATGCATCTTGATTGCATGTTCGACCAATTTCAGACTGTAGCAGCTGATAAAAATCTTCTATTTCTTCATCTCTGGCCCTACTGGTTGGTGAGTAAATTTGAATAATAGTTGTATTAACTGGTCTTCCTTGTAGGCGTATGGATATTTTCCTTTCATTGACAGCGCTGTACTTCAGGATAGATCTTGAAAAGTTCCTTCCGAAAGTGAACACAACACCATCCTTCTTCAAGTTGTCATTCCCAGTATAGTAGACTATATGATTGTCCGATTCACAATGGCCAATACCAGTTCATTTCAGCTCACTAATGCCTAGGATATCGATATTTATGTGTTCCATTTCATTTTTGATGATTTTCAATTTTCCTAGATTCATACTTTGTACATTCCAGGTTCCGATTATTAATGTATGTTTGCAGCTGTTTTTTCTCATTTTGAGTCGTGCCACATCAGCATATGAAGGTCCCGAAACCTTTACTCCATCCACGTCATTAAGGTCGACTCTCCTTTGAGGAGGCAGCTCTTCCCCAGTCATCTTTTGAGTGCCTTCCAACCTGGGGGGTCATCTTCCAGCACTATATCAGACATTGTTCTGCTGCCATTCATAAGGTTTTCACTGTCTAATGCTTTTCAGAAGTAGACTGCCGGGTCCTTCTTCCTAGTCTGTCTTAGTCTGGAAGCTCAGCTGAAACCTGTCCTTCATGGGTGACCCTGCTAGTATCGGAATACCGGTGGCATAGCTTCCAGGATCACAGTAAAGGGCAAGCCCCCACAGTACGACAAACTGACAGACACGTGGGGGCTTCACCCATTAATTGGCAATAACAACTTGAAAGATCACATAGGAAACTTAGGGGGCAGTGAGTTTATTTTAATGGGGGGAGGAACAGTTCAGAAAAAGACAATGAGAATGGTTGTGGAACTCGAAGAATGTAATCAATGTCACTAAATATACACTGTTGATTTGGTAGTGTTTATTTTGTTGTGTATATTCTCAACAACAACAAAAAATAAAATAAGTATTTCTGAAAAACTAGTACATGAAGGAGACATCAAACTTAAAAAACATCAAAGAATTAAAAGCCATTTAAAAATTTCATTTTGTAACTTAATTCTGCAAGTTCATTTTAGGCCGTCTTCTGTTTTGTTTAACCAAAAATGTACCACTTTTAATTTGCAGCATGCAAAACTTTTGTGATGTCCAACCTATTATCTTCTGATAGAGTGTTTCATTAAATGATAATTAGGGGAAATTTGCTATAGACGAATCTTTCCTATGTATATAATGCTGAAGTCCTAGACAAAATCATAGCATCTACAAAAAAAAAAAAAAATCTGTCCAATTAAACCTTCATAATTTTTTTCACGCTAGTGTCGGTTCAAGGGAAATGCCTGGCAAATGGAAAATAATGTGGGCTATTTATTTTTTATTTATTTAGAGTTTCTGTATAAACTATCCAGGTTTACCAGATAATTGCTTACCTTTATTTGGGTTTGACTAGGAGAGGAAAACTTGAACAGAAATAATGTTTTGTTAGGTTGTTAATTTTTTCAAGATCATGTGGATTTAATATTAGTATTTTTATAGTTCGCTATTTCTTTCCAGCTTTCTGAATCCACTGCTTGTATAAATTAGAAGTCTCTCCTTTTAACAACAACCACAACAACAGAAATAGAGAAACATGACAAATAACTTAATGCTCTGGAAATAATGGAATTATTCCAGTTAGTGACATGGTTAGGTTCCACAGACTAGGTTGTTATGGGAAAATAGGTGTTATGCAAAAATGAAGATGACCACGTCATCACATAACCGCCAAAGTACATCATTAAATAACTGCTAAGCAACAATTATGGCCTAGCCAAGGTGACACATAACCTCAACCATCGTAGCCAATGTTACTCTTGCCTCATACCTCTGCATTCGTTACTGCCAGACATCGTTTGTTAATGCACAAAATAGTTGGATTGTAGATTTTTTATTATTGTCATAAATGTGAAATGTCAGATAAAAAATAGTTGATAAATGAGGAGTAGGTATATTTTGGTCTATGGAAAGTTCTATTCTTATTTAGTTTAAATTTTTAGGTTCATATCACTTTTTTTTCTTTTAATGTTGACAAATGGTATTAATGAGTTATCTTATGGTAAAGTCCCTTCTGCCTTAAACTGGACTAAAGGCGTTTGTTTGCCCCTGAGAGCTGATACACAGGGAAGATTCAGCTACTATCCCATACAACAACACGTTGTCCAGGAATTGGCTTGTTTGTTTTTTAGACTTTTCTGTTACTATAAGGATAAGTTCCCAAAATATTGCAATTTATACAAGAGCTTTCATAATCTAGACTAACATTCAAATTTTTGGACAAAAGTCCCACAATTTCCATTAAAGCACTCTTCCACCCACTGCTATTACACTTTCAGAGAATTATGTTTTTGTTTTATTTTCAACGCTGTAGCCTATGTCCTATTTCTCAGCCTTCATTGACTATGAGAAGGATAGGGTCTTACTTATCATTATATTCCAGTCTACAGCAGAGTTGTCTAATATAAAAGAGAAAAAATGACCTAGCCCCAAAATTTCACGTTACAAATATTTGTAAAATGAATGAAAGTATCATCATGCTTTTAAAATTGCTTCCTGATTTCCCAAAGTGAGGAAGATTTCAGTGGATCTTCCTCAATGTTACTTCTCATAAACTTCTATTATACCAACAACAACAGAAAACCAAACCAGACAAAACAAACTCATTGCCATCAAGTCCATTTCGACTCATGGCAACCCTATAGGACAGAGTAGAACTGCCTCATGGGGTTTCCAAGGAGTGCCTAGTGAATTCGACCTGCCAGCCTTTTGGTTAGTAGCCGAACTCTTAACCACTATGCCACCAGAATTCCCAGTTTCTATTATAGTTACTGATATTTTTCTGTTTCATGTAATATTCTGTGAGTTTGAGTTCCGGGATTATAAAAAAAAAAAACAAAAAACCTGTTGCCATGGAGTCTATTCTGACTCCTTGCAATCTTATAGCACAGAGTAGAACTGCCCCATAGGCTTCCAAGAAGCTCCTGGTGGTGTCGAACTGCTGACCTGTTGGTTAGCAGCAGTAGCTGTTAACCGCTACACCACCAGGGTTTCTATCAGGGACTATGTCTTGAATTTGCATCCAGTTTTCTCTGAATGCAAAAAAGAAATGCCCATTGTTACTTACCTCACTATCTCATGGTTTTGGAAATTTCTTTTTTGCATCCAGAGAAAACGGGATACAATTTCAAGATATTTAGATATTAGGATTGCAATAAGTTGGTGAGCAATTTGATGATAAAAATGAATCTAGGAGCTTTTCATGGATTTTGACTTTCCCCAACTATCAACGAAAGGAGAGGAGAACCATAATAAAGATAACCAATTCAATTGGGGACATAATGGGCTCAAAATGCATATTAGGTATCAGATACTTGAAATGTCTATTAGGTCTAAAAGTTCCAAGTAGCCATGGCATAAAGCTCAATGCCCAGGATATTTGATAATGGCCCTTTATAAGGGGGTGATGAGTGATAGGTTCCACCTTAGTTGCTTATGTGGGTTCTCTTAAGTCAGAGAATTATGAACAAAATATCTCTCACACACCCACTGTACAATGGATAAGTAAGACAATGATACACAGAAACGAGAAGAATGGGAGATACACAATAGTAATTCTGACATCCTACTTGGAAGATATGAGGACTTATAACTCTACAGAAGAGAAATGCTTTTTGATTAGGTCCAGTACTGCTCATTTTGGGATGGGGGTGTAGGGCTCAGTTCATTGTTCTAGACGGGTTTTCTTTTCTTATTATTCTCTTTGACCACTTCTCAATTGAGCATTGTGTATTGTACTGTCCTAGGGAAATGAACTGCTTTCTGCCTGTTGAAGGTTGATAACCCAGTGTAGGAAGTCCATGGATTATGAAGGAGTCCTGTTCCAAAGTCTGTCTTTAAGTCAAATTTGTACATAAATTGGAACAGTTAGGTACAGTTCATATCTAATATGAGTTAGTCAAATGTTTGTCTTAGCATATAATTTATAGTGTCCCTAATTATGCATAAAAACATTAGAAAACATTTCCAGATACACAAAAATATCTTCAACATAATAATACAGTAATAATAATAATGTTTTGATGAGTCTCACAAAGTAATGCCTGTTTGTTACTATGAACCATTGTATGTACCTCAAATTTTTAAAAAAAAAAAAAAAATTTTTTTTTATGTTTTACTGGGGTTAGTTCGTAAGCTAAGGGGTTGTACATATTGTGAAAGTTCATAACCTGGGGACTGCCTGTAATTGTTTTAGTTCCAAACAGTCACAATCCTCTCATTTAGGCTAGTACTTCTATTAAAAAAAAAAAAGAAACCTGTTGCTGTTAAGTCAATTCAGACTCATAATGACCCTAGAGGACACAGTAGAACTTCCCCATAGGGTTTCTAAGTAGCAGCTGGTGGATTTGAACTGCCAACCTTCTCATTAGCAGCCAAGCTCTTTAACCACTGCACCATCATGGCTCCTCACTTCTATGTTTTTTGGAGTTTTTTTTTTTTTTTGTACTTCTATAAGCAGTAGGAATCTCTAAAAATCATAGCTAGCAACTATATATTTGATTTCAGGCAGCACCATACACCAATAACTACACCCTTTTCTTTTATAGATATAGTTCTTAAATTTGCAATGTTTCTTTGCATTCTCTCCTTCCCCATCACTCAATATCACATTCTCACTCTCTCAAAATAGTTACGGGTATTTTTGTTCTATTAGGTTTAGGTGGGAGAAGTCCAGCCCTTGTCTCTCCACTGAGTCATTTTGTCCAGGTGAAAGGCTGTAGTAGTCAGCATCTTAGGTATGTAGAGAGTTTTAATAATTAGCAAACAGGCACACATTTTTTTTTTTTTTTGTATTCTGCCTCCAGGCAGAATTTTAAAAGAAGCTATCAATTTTACAATTTTTTTTAAAAAATTAATTTTTATTGTGCTTTAAGTGAAAGTTTACAAATCAGGTCAGTCTCTCATACAAAAATTTACATACACTTTGCTAAAAATATACTCCTAATTGCTCTCCTTCCAATGAGGTAGCACAGTTCTTCCCTCCACTCTCTCTCCTCATGTCTATTCAGGTAGCTTCTGGCCCTCTCTGCCCTCTCATCTCCCTTCCAGACAGGAGATGCCAACATAGTCTCATGTGTCTCCTCAATCCAAGAACCTCGTTCTTCACCAGTATCATCTCCCATCCCATATTCCAGACCAATCCCTGGCTGAAGAGTTAGCTTTGGGAATGGTTCCTGTCTTGGGGTAACAGAAGGTCTGGGAACCATGGCCTCTGAGGTTCTTCTAGTCCTGGTCTGACCATTAAGTCTGATCTTTTTACGAGAATTTGGTGTCTGCATCCCACTGCACTCTTGCTCCCTCAGGGGTTCTCTGCTGTGTTGCCTGTCAGGGCAGTCATCAGTTGTGGCTGGGCACCATCTAGTTCTTCTGGTCACAGGCTGACGTAGTCTCTGGTTTATGCGGTCCTTTCTGTCTCTTAGACTCATCATTACCTTGTGTCTTTGGTGTTCTTCATTCTTCCTTGTTCCAGGTGGGATGAAACTCAATTTTATAATTTACTGTCACTTGGAGAGATAGAATTGCATTTTCTAAGGTTACAAATTCCTAAATCCCGTTCCCCTTTTTTCTTTTCTTTTCTTCTTGGAAATGTCTGCATTTTGAAATAATTTCTCTCCCTTTTTTTAATATCTGTTAAATCCAGCCAATGGCATCTAACATACACTATTGCTACTATTATTTTGTTTTCCAACTTCTAGAGCAACAATACCTACCTTCCAAGTTATCATTGAAGACTATATAAACAAATATATTTCACCATTGCAGAGGCTATATTAGCTTCCTTCCACATTTCAGTATCAATTTCCTTGTCATCCACAATAAGACCTCTAAGGCAAGGACACATGTTTTACATATTTTTTGGAAGAACAATGCGCATATGGATAGCAATTTGTCAGGCATGCTGTGTTAAAAAACAAAATAAAGCCAAAAACCTCCAAAATTTTAGTGGCTTAAAGCAAAAGAATTTCATATTACGGATAAAAATACTTCGTGTAAGTCACGTGGTTTCCTACTTTTTGCTCTAAACAAAATTGGGAGAGGCACAAATTAGTTTACCCGGTGAACAAATTGTTTAAGATGAAGTTTAATGATAGGTCACTACATGCTCATGGTATAAGTTAAAAAGTAGTTCACAGAAGTGCTGCTTTGTAGCACTAAACCTTCCTTCTTGTTGGTGACACAACTTCAAAGAAATGAACAAAACCAGTCTTGGTACACAGTGAGACTGTGACAAAGATGCTCCACACAGCTACTGTAGCTGCTATAGAGGCCTCTCTAAAAAGATGTGGCCATACTTCAAATCAGGTGCCTCTTGTGCATGCTTGGAAACCCTGGGGATGTAGTGGTTAAGCGTTACGGCTGCTAACCAAAGGGTTGGCAGTTTGAATCCACCAGGCGCTCCTTGGAAACTCTATGGGGCAGTTCTACTCTGTCCTATACGATCGTTATGAGTCAGAATCTACTTGATGGCACTGGGTTTTTTTTTTTTTTTTGGTTTGTGCACGCTCTGAAATATCACCAAATAGTGACTTTATTTTTTTCTTGGGAGAATTTTCACAAATTGAACTTTGAAAAACTGGAGAACTTCCTTAATAAGAAACTAAGAATTACATCTTTCGGTTTCCTATTGTCCACCATTTTACTTTCTAGAATACGTTACTAACTCCAGAATTTTAAGGATTTTTTAAAAATACAATGGTTTTCTAGAAACAAGGATGTGAAATTGTACGTACGTTTACAGTCTTCCTTTTTTTTTTTTTTGCCTTTATGCACTGAGTTTGTACAAGAATAAATGATATCTGAAGATAAATATTGCCTTTACATGTGGCATTGTAAATCTAGATTCTTGATGAGCTAATCTTGTTACAAAAGAAGATGCCTTGGTAAAAGTCACTTGAAATTAATGTTGAACAAAGATTATATTAGCTATTATTTGTATGTAATGTCTGTTGTCTACTAGGTAATTACAAATATTCAAATATAATTTATCAGACCCGTTTGCAAATCACTTAATGAAGACATCTTACATCTCATAGTAGTTTAACTTCTCAATGCTGCTTCACATTAATAATCGTACTCACAATAATCTCATGAGATGTAAGGACACTTAATTACATTACCTATCTTAGTGGTGACAAAGATAAAGCATAATAACATGTAGATGTTCCAAGGCCACAAGCCTACTTGAAAGAAAATCATCTGCTCTTATCACTTTGTTCTTCATATAAACTCACCTTTAAATATACAATTACAAGCTGAAGTACAGTTGTAGAAATGAAATATACATTAAACATATATACAAATACGTCACCTAAGTCTTACAGGTGTTTAAAATTATTCCCCTTTCTTTTAAATTGGGGTATCACCAAAGGCAATATTTTTCAGTGAAACTCTTCGACAATTGATGAGAATGAATAATTAAGGTAGTTCTAAAATATTATTAACTGATTGATATAATATTCATAAATACAAACTGTTTTCAATTTAATAGAATCAAGTTTCTGTAACTGAAACTTCATCCATATTTCTCAGATAAAGGATAAATGGTTCGCTGCATTGAAAGCTATGATCAAAATTTGCAGTAATTAGAACACTAGATATTGTTTCTCTTATTCCTGGTAAATCTTACAATTCTCTGTGATGTCGATTGGTATTTCTTCAATATTTTGTATAGTTTTTAATAGCTTTTCATGACCAAGATGGTGAGATGCTAAAGCAGTGATTTTTTAAATTGATGCTTTGGAATTTGTCAGGACATAGTGGGTTAGGAAAATATTTTAAATAAACATCAGTCATTACCCTGAGTTTATGTATTTTTGGGGAATAAAATATTTTTATAATTTTATACCACATCTCTTGATTAAACTTGGCTCTAATCCTCAAATATTTAGTTATGGATTCTGTGGCAGCTACCTTCCATGATAGCCCACAACGATTGCCACTTCTGGGTATTCATGCCCTTGTGTTGTCCTTTTTAACATTTGACAGGGATGACCCACACAACCAATACGCTATTGTAGAAAGAGTGAAATGTGATTTTCAAGACTCAATAATAGGAAATATTAGTTTCTGTCTTCCTCTTGGGTCACTTGTTCTGGGAAAAGCCAGCTGCCATGTAGTGAGGAGACTCAAGTAGCACTATGGAGAGGGCCACATGGCAAGGAATAGAAGCTTTTTGTCCAGTGAAGAACTGAGACCTCCTTGCAACAACTACTGAGTGGACCATCTTGGAATTGAATCCTCTTGCCCAACTCAAGACTTAAAATGACTTCAGCCCTAACCCACATCTTGACTGAAGCCTTAAAACAGACTCTGAGCTTGAACCACCCAGCTAAGTTGCTTCTAAATTTCTGACTCATAGAAAATGTGAGGAACTAGTTTTTTGTTGTTTTAAGCTGTTAAGTTCAGGATAATTCATAATATAGCAATAGATAACTAATATAAATCATTCCACTATTCCTCAAAACGCCTAATTTCAATCAATAGACACTATTTTAATTGCCAGTTGAGACCACCTATGTCCATGGAGAAAGTTGTCATTCCTGGTATAGTAGACTATAGGATATTCCGATTTGAAATGGCCAATTTGAAGTGGTTCATTTCAGCTCACTAATACCCAGGATATCACTGTTTATTCACTCCATTTAATTTTTGAGGATTCCCTACATTCATACTTTGTACGGGGCCCTGGTGGTGCAGTGGTTAAGACTTCGGCTCCTAACCGAAAGGCTGGCAGTTTGAATCCACCAGGCATTCCTTGGAAACCTTATGGGGCAGTTCTACTCTGTCCTATAGGGTCTCTGAGTTGTAATCAACTGGACGGCCAGTTTTTTCTTTTTTTTTTTTTAAGCTGTGAAACAGATCCCGGTGAGCTAATGTTATACCTTATAGAAAAAAAATCAATCATGCATATTAATCATAATCTATTAAAAATAAAAATAGTATTTATTTTTTACTTATTATGGCCAAATATTACATTAGGTGTTCTTGATTTAGTCTTAAATGTTAAACCCTACATTTAAAAATCTTAGTGTTTAATGATAAAGATATATAAGTAAACTACAGTAATAATTATTACCAAAGCAGGAATTATATAAGCGCAGAAAAGGAGCACCACAAAAACCTAGAGGTGGACATGTAAGAGGCAGAGCCGAGATGACAGAATGGACAGACACTTCCGGTGAGCCCTCTTTACAACAAAGACTCAAAAAAAAAAAAAACAAGTGAAGTATATATGTGACAAGCTGGGAGTCCTGAGCTTCAAAGGCAAGTTTAGAAAATGAACTGAGGGGCAGGGGGAGGAAGAGACCATTCAGAAGCAGAGTGGAGTTACCGGACCTGAATTGTGAGTAGCCCTCAGCACCATTCCTGGATCGGCAGCAGCAGCGGGCTGGTACTAGCATTTGGCCACAGTTTCTTCAGGGAGAAGCAGCCAGCCAAACAGCCTACTCAGACCTCCGGAACCTGAGAATAACAGCTCTCTCGGCAAAAGCTAAGCACCTGCGTATGTTTTACCATGCCTCCACCCCCAAGCTGGCTTCAGTGGCTGAATTCCCTGGGCCTGAGATAGGCCCTGTGGGGGGCCTGGAGCCACCCTCCCACCCTTGGGGAAGGAAAAAATTTTCAATTGGGGGAAAAGGTAATTTGCTAGAACCACTAACCGGGGGAGCTCAGGACAGAAGCGGCTTGTGTCCAGGCATAAACCATCCATGGGCTTTGAGCACCTTTCCCTTCTGCATGGACCTGTGTGGACCTAATTTCCAACCGTTTCTCCTGTGTGGTGGAGAGGTGGGTGTTTAATGTTTGACATTGCTTTGCCTATTAAATAAGGTCTTCACCTACCCACATCAGACACCTAAGGATGCGTAGCTCCACTCAGGCCACCAAGCCACCTGTGACAGGGACCCAAAGATAACTAGTACCTCCCAGTCCTTACAAACAAAAACTTTGGGTGCCCACAGTCAGTATGCAGAACCAACCCACCTGCATGCTTTAGGGAACAGGACACGTTTTCCTCAGAGACACTAAGGGGTTGGTTCTCAGCCCCCTGCCTTGTTCAGAGCGTGACCCCCTGCTGCAATCAGATACCAGTATATATGCCAACACCCCTGCCCCCCTAAGACTGTAGGACAGAGCCTGTACCACACACTTGATGTTCAGCTACATGGAAACCTGAGCTGAATTCGTACAAGAAACTGAATGTACTCCTAGGCTAATATACATGATAACATCTCTAACCATCTGGAGAGAGGACGTCAGAGCTCCAAAAGTGAAAATAATCAAGCTACCTTATTCAAGCAACCCATAGGGGTATACCAAAACAAAACAAAGCAAGCAGCTATGACACAGTAAGCAAGCATTAACTAATACATTAACTTATAGATGGCTTGGAGACAACAGTCAATATCAAGTCACTTAAAGAAACAGACCATGATCATCTCAACAGGATCTCAAAACAAAGAATCCAGGAATCTTCTAGATGAAAATGCATTCCTAGAATTACCAGATGCAGAATACAAAAGTTTAATATACAGAATCCTTCAAGACATCAGGAAGGAAATGAGACAATATGCAGAACAAGCCAAGGAACACACAGATAAAGCAATTGAAGAAATTAGAAAGATTATTCAGGAATATAATGAAAAGTTTAATAAGCTGGAAAAATCCATAGACAGACAGCAATCAGAAATTCAGAAGATTAGCAATAAAATTACAGAATTAGACAACTCAATAGACAGTCAGAGGAGCAGAATTGAGCAAGTGGAAGCTAGAATTTCTGAACTCGAAGATAAATCACTTGGCGATAATATATTTGAAGAAAAATCAGGTAAAGGAGTTAAAAAAAATGAATAAATCTTAAGAATCATATGAGACTCTATCAAGAGAAATAACCTACAAGTGATTGGAGTACCAGAACAGAGAGGGATAACAGAAAATACAGAGAGAATCATTGAAGATTTGTTGGCAGAAAACTTCCCTGATATTGTGAAAAATGAGAAGATATCTATCCAAGATGCTCATTGAACTCCACATAAGGTAGATGTTAAAGAAAGTCACCAAGACATATCATAATCAAAATTGCCAAAACAAAGATAAAGAGAGAATTATAAGAGCAGCGAGGGATAAAAGAAAAGTCACCTACAAAGGAAAGCCAATAAGAATGAACTCAGACTACTCAGCAGAAACCATGCAGGCAAGAAGGCAATAGGATGACATGTTTAAAAAATTGAAGAAAAAAAAATTACCTGCCAAGAATCATATGTCTAGCAAAACTGTCCCTTAAATATGAAGGTGAAATTAAGACACTTCCACATAAACAGAAGTTTAGGGAATTCATAAAAACTGAACTAAAACTACAAGAATAACTAAAGGGAGTTCTTTGGTTAGAAAATCAATAATATCAGGTATCAATCCAAGACTAGAACACTGGGCAGAGCAACCAGAAGTCAACCCAGACAGGGAAATCCAAAAAACAAAAGCAAGATTATATATACATATATTAAAAAAAAGCTCAAAACAGGGTAACAGTGATGTTATTATATAAAAGAAAAAAAAGACAACCTTAAAATAATAAAGAGGGACTAAGAAATGTAATCATACACCTTCCTTATGGAGAGGAAGATATGGTGATACAAAGAAATAAAAGTTAGGTTTAAATTTAGAAAAATAGCAGTAAATAATAAGGTAAACACAAAGGAGACAAACTATCCTACTCATCAAAATAAAATGCAAGAAAAAAATAGAGACTCAGCAGAAACAAAATCAACAGAAACAAATATGAGGAAAGGACAATATATAAAGATAATCTACTCAGCACATAAAATAAAGTGGGAGAAAGAAACTGTCAACAATACACACAAAAAGACATCAAAACGATAGCACTAAATTCATACCTATCCTTAATTACCCTGAATATAAATAGACCAAATGCACCAATAAAGAGACAGAGAGTGACAGAATGGATTAAAAAACAAGATCCATCTCTATGCTGCCTACAAGAGACAAACCTTAGACTTAGAGACACAAACAAACTAAAACTCAAAGGATGGAAAAAATACATCAAGCAAACAACAATCAAAAAAGAGAAGGAGTGGCAATATTAATTTCTGACAAAATAGACTTTGAAGTTAAATCCATCAGAAAGTATAAGGAAGGACACTACATAATGATTAAAGGGACGATACACAAAGAAGATATAACCATACATATTAAATATTTATGCACCCAATGACAGGGCTGCAATACATAAAACAAAATCTATCAACATTGAAAAGTGAAATAGACAGCTCCACAATAATAGTAGGAGACTTCAACACACCACTTTCGGTGAAGGACAGGACATCCAGAAAGAAGCTTAATAAAGACACGGAAGATCTAAATGGCACAATCAACCAACTTGACCTCGTAAACATATACAGAACACCCCACCCAACAGCAAGCAAGTATACTTTCTATTCTAGTGCACTTGGAACATTCTCTAGAATAGACCACATATTAGGTCATAAAGCAAGCCTTAGCAGAATCCAAAACATTGAAATATTACAAAGCATCTTCTCTGACCATAAAACCCACCCACTATGCCACCAGGGTTTCCTGACCACAAGGCCATAAAAGTGGAAATCAATAACAGGAAAAGCAGGCAAAAGAAATCAAACACTTGGAAACTAAACAATACCCTGCTCAAAAAAGACTAGATTAGAGCAGACATTAAGGAGGGAATAAAGAAATTTAGAGAATCCAATGAGAATGAAAACTCCCTATCAGAACCTTTGGGACACAGCAAAAGCAGTGTTCAGAGGCCAATTTATATCAATAAATGCACACATCCAAAAAGAAGAAAGGGCCAAAATCAAATAATTATCCCTACAACTTGAACAAATAGAAAGAGAGCAACAAAAGAAACCCACAAGCACCAGAAGAAAACAAATGATAAAAATTAGAGTTGACCTAAATGAATAGAAAACAGAAAAACCATTGAAAGAATTAACAAGACCAAAAGCTGGTTTTTTGAAAAAATCAACAAAATTGATAAACCACTGGCCAAACTGACAAAAGAAAAACAGGAGAGGAAGCAAATAACCCAAATAAGAAATGAGATGGGCGATATTACAACAGACCCAACCGAAATTAAAAGAATCATATCAGATTACTATGAAAAACAATACTCAAACAAATTTGAAAACCTAGAAGAAATGCATGAATTCCTAGAAACACACTACCTACCTAAACTAACACAAACAGAGGTAGAACAACTAAATAGACCCATAACAAAAGAAGAGATTGAAAAGGTTATCAAAAACTTCCAACAAAAAAAAGCCCTGATCTGGACGGCTTCACTGCAGAGTTCTACCAAACTTTCAGAGAAGAGTTAACACCATTACTACTAAAGATATTTCAGAGCATAGAAAAGGATGGAATACTATCAAACTCATTCTATGAAGCCACCATATCCCTGATACCAAAATCAGGTAAAGACACCACAAGAAAAGAAAATTATGGGGCAGTTCTACTCTGTCCTATAGGGTCACTGTGAGTCAGAATCGACTCGACGGCAGTGGGTGTGTGGTTATCCCTCATGAATGTAGATGCAAAAATCCTCAACAAAATTCTAACCAATAGAATTCAACAACATATTAAAAAAATAATTCACCATGACCAAGTAAGATTCATACCAGGTATGCAGGGATGGTTCAACATTAGAAAAACGATTAATGTAATCCACCATATAAATAAAACAAAAGACAAGAATCACAAGATTTTATCAATTGATGCAGAAAAGGCATTCGAAGAAGTTCAACACTCACTCATGATAAAAACTCTCAGCAAAATAGGAATAGAAGGAAAATTCCTCAACATAATAAAGGGCATTTATACAAAGCCAACAGCCAACATCACCCTAAATGGAGAGAGCCTGAAAACATTCCCATTGAGATCGGGAATCAGACAAGGATGCCCTTTATCACCGCTCTTATTCAACGTTGTGCTGGAAGTCCTAGCCAGAGCAATTAGGCTAGATAAAGAAATAAAGGGCATCCAGATTGGCAAAGAAGAAGTCAAAGTATCTCTATTTGCAGATGACATGATCTTATACACAGAATACCCTAAAGAATCCTCCAGAAAACTACTGAAACTAATAGAAGAGTTTGGCAGAGTATCAGGGTACAAAATAAACATACAAAAATCAGTTGGATTCCTCTACACCAACAAAAAGAACATCAAAGAGGAAATCACCGAATCAATGCCGTTTACAGTAGCCCCCAAAAGATGAAATACTTAGGAATAAATCTTACCAGAGATGTAAAAGACTTATACAAAGAAAACTACAGTACACTTCTGCAAGAAACCAAAAGAGACTTACGTAAGTGGAAGAACATACCTTGCTTGTGGATAGGAAGACTTAACATTATAAAAATATCTATTCTACCAAAAGCAATCTATACATTTAATGCAATTCCGATCCAAATCCCAAGGACATTCTATAATGAGATGGAGAAACAAATCACCTACTTCATATGGAAGGGAAAGAGGCCCAGGGTAAATAAGGCGTTACTGAAAAAGAAGCCTGATTTTAGAACCTATTATACCGCCACAGCAGTATAGTGGTACAACAACAGATACATAGACCAATGGAACAGAATTGAGAATACAGACATAAATCCATCCACATATGAGCAGTTGATATTTGACAAAGGCCCCAAAACAGTTAAATGGGGAAAAGACAGTCTTTTTAACAAATGGTGCTGGCATAACTGGATATCCATTTGCAAAAAAATGAAACAAGACTCATACCTCACTCCATGAACAAATACGAGCTCAAAATGGATCAAAGACCTAAATATAAAATCTAAAACGATAAAGATCATGGAAGAAAAAAATAGGGACATCGTTAGGAGCCCTAATACATGGCATAAACAGTACACAAAACATTATTAAGAATGCAGAAGAAAAACTAGATAACTGGGAGCTCCTATAAAATCAAACGCCTATGCTCATCCAAAGACTTCATTAAAAGAATAAAAAGACTGCCTACAGACTGGGAAAAAGTTTTTAGCTATGACATTCCCGATCAGTGCCTGATCACGAAAATCTACATGATACTGCAAAAACTGAAATATAAAAAAGACAAATAACCCAATTAAAAAATGGGCAAAAAAATATGAATAGACACTTCTCTAAAGGAGACATTCATGTAACTAACAGATGCGTGAGAAAATGTTCACGATCATTAACCATTAGAGAAATGCAGATCAAAACTACCATGAGATTTCATCTCACTCCCACAAGGCTGGCGTTAATCCAAAAAACACAAAATAATAAATGTTGGAGAGGCTGTGGAGAGACTGGAACACTTATACACTGCTGGTGGGAATGTAAAATGGTACCACCACTTTGAAAATCGATTTGGCCCTTCCTTAAAAAGCTAGAAATAGAACTACCATACTATCCAGCAATCCCACTCCTTGGAATATATCCTAGAGAAATAAGAGCCTTTATGCAAACAGATATATGCACACCCATGTTTATTGCATCACTGTTTACAATAGCAAAAAATGGAAGCAACCAAGGTGCCCATCAATGGATGAATGGATAAATTATGGTATAGTCACACAATGGAATAATACGCATTGATAAGGAACAGTGAGGAATCTGCGAAACATTTCATAACATGGAGTAATCTGGAAGGCATTAGGCTGAGTGAAATTAGTCAGTTGCAAAAGGACAAATATTGTATAAGACCACTATTGTAAGAACTTGAGAAACAGTTTAAACTGAGAAGAAAACATTCTTTTGTGGTTACTAGAGGCAGAGGGAAGGAGGGTGGGAGAAGGGTATTCACTAATTAGATAATAGATAAGCACTACTTTAGGTGAAGGGAAAGACAACACACAATACAGGAAGTTCAGCACAACTGGACTAAACCAAAAGCAGTTTCCTGAATAAACTGAATGCTTTGAAGGCCAGGGTAGAAGGGGTAGGGGTTTGGGGACTATGCTTTCAGGGGACATCTAAGTCAATTAGCATAATAAAATCTATTAAGAAAACATTCTGCATCCCACTTTGAAGAGTGGTGTCTGGGGTCTTAAATGCTAGCAAGCAGCCATCTAAGATACATCAATTGGTCTCAACCTACCTGGATCAAAGGAGAATGAAGAACACCAAGAACAGAAGGTAATTATAAGCCCAAGAGACAGAACGGGCCACATGAACCAGAGACTACATCATCCTGAGACCAGAAGAACTAGATGGTGCCCAGCTACAACCGATGACTGCCTTGACAGGGCACACAACAGAGAACTCCTGAAGGAGCAGGAGAGCAGTGGGATGCAGATCCCAAAATTCTCAGAAAAAAGGCCATACTTAACGGTCTGACTAAGACTAGACGCACCCCAGTGGTCATGGCCCCCAGATGAAAAGAGAGAGTAGAGGGAGAGAGTGGGCTGTCTCATTAGGGGGAGAGCAATTGGGAGTATGTAGCAAGGTGTATATAAGTTTTTGTGTGACAGTCTGACTTGATTTGTAAACTTTCACTTAAAGCACAATAAAAATTACAAAAAAAACCTAGAGATGGCTGAGTTAGGGATCTCTACAGAAAGTCTTATAGGAGTTTGAAGAAACTCTCTTGAAGAACAGGGAGAGGAGAAAGGAAGAGTAAATTAAAGAACATTCCAAGAAAAGCCAACAGAATATATGAAACCACAAGGTATGAAAATATATATCCCTATGGTCAGTATGACCCATGTGTCTGGCAGTTTGTCCTACTGTGGGGGCTTGTGTATTGCTGTGATGCTGGAAGCTATGCCACTGCTATTCAAATACCAGCAGGGTCACCCATGGAGGACAGGTTTCAGCTGAGCTTCCAGACAAAGACAGACTAGGAAGAAGGACCTGACAGTCTACTTCTGAAAAGAATTGGCCAGTGAAAACCTGATGAATAGCAACGAAACTTTATTTGATATGATGCCAGAAGATGAGCCCCCCAGGTTGGAAGGCACTCAAAATTGGACTGGGGAAGAGCTGCCTCTTCAAAGTAGAGTGGACTTTAATGACATGGATGGAGCCAAGCTTTCAGGACCTTCATTTGCTGATGTAGCCTGACTCAAACTGAGAAGAAACATCTGTAAACATCCATTAATAATCAGAAAGTGAAATGTACAAAGTATGAATCCAGGAAAATTGGAAATCCTCAAAAATGAAATGGAACGAATAAACACCAATATCCTAGGTATTAGTGTGCTGAAATGAACTGATATTGGCCATTTGTATTTGGGCAATCATATCATCTACTATGCCGGGAATGACAACTTAAAGAGGAATGGTATTGCATTCATCGTCAAAAAGAACATTTCAAGATCTATCCTGAAGTACACTGCTGTCAGTGGTAGTATAATATTCATGCACCTAAAGAAAAACCAGTTAATATGACTGTTATTCAAATGTACACACCAATCACTAAGGCCAAATATGAAGAAATTGAAGATTTTTACCAACTTCTGTAGCCTGAAGTTGATTAAAAAAAAAAAAAAAGCATGCAATTAGGATGCATTGATAGTAACTGGTGATTAAAATGCAAAAGTTGGAAAAAAAGAAGAAGGATCAGTAGTTGGAAGATATGGCCTTGGTGATAGACATGATGTCAGAGAGTGTGTGCTAGAATTTTGCAAGCCCAACTTCTTCATTGCAAATACTTTTTTTCAACAACATAAGCTGTGACTATACATATGGACCTTCCTGGACGGAATACACAGGAATCAATCTACTACAATTGTGGGAAGAGACGACGGGAAAGCTCAATATTATCAGTCTGAACAAGGCCAGGGGCTGACCGTGGAACAGACCATCAATTGCTCATGTGCAAGTTTCAGTTGAAGCTGTGGTTTGGGTAAAACAGGCATAGATAAATCTTTAAAAACTGAATTATTTAAACCTATGAAAACTGATCATGTCTATCAGTTTGTTGTACTGTGTTAGTTTGTGTGTTGCTGTCATGCTAGAATCTATACCACCAGTATTTCAAACACCAGCAGGGTCACCCATGATGGACAGGTTTCAGCAGAGATTCTAGACTAAGACACACTAGGAAGAAAGACCTGGAGGTCTATGTTTGAAAAAAAAAAAAAAAAACTGGCCTGAGAAAACCTAATGAATAGCAGCAGGACATTTTCTGTTGTAGTGCCAGAAGATGATACCCTCAGGATGGAAGACACTCAAAGTACAACTGGAGAAGAGCTGCCTTCTCAAAGGAGAGTTGGCTTTAGTGATGTAGATGGAGTAAAGCTTTTGAGATCTTCATTTGCTGATGTGGCAGGGCTCAAAATGAGAAGAAACAGCTGCAAACATCCATTAATAATCAGAACATGGAATGTATGAAGTATGAATCCAGGAAATGGAAGTTGCCAAAAATGAAACGGATAGCATAATGATAGCTATCCTAGGCATTAGTGAGCTGAAACGGACTGGTACTGGCCATTTCAAAACAGACAATCATATGGTCTATTATGCCAGGAATGACAATTTGAAGAGGAATGGGATAGCATTCATGGTCAAAAAAACCATTTCAAGATCTGTGCTGAAGTACAACTCTGTCAGTGATAGGATAATATCAATACGCCTACAAAGAAAACCAGTTAATATGACTATTATTCAAATTTATGCACCAACCACTAATGCCAAAGATGAAGAAATTGAAGACTTTTACCAACTTCTATAGTCTGAAATTGATCAAACGTGCAATCAAGACGCATTGATAATTACTGGTGATCGGAATCTGAAAGTTGGAAACAAAGAAGGATCTGAAGTTGGAAAATATGGCCTTGGTGATAGAAATGATGCCAAGATCACATGACAGAATTTTGCAAGACCAAAGACTTCTTCACTGGAGTTACCATTTTTCAACAACACAAATGGCGACTATACACATAGACCTCACTGGATGGAAAACACAAGAATAAAATTGACTATATCTGTGGGAAGGGACGACGGAAAAGCTCAATATCATCAGTCAGAACAAGGCCAGAGGCTGACTATGGTGGACAGTCAGTTGCTCATAAGCAAATTTAAGTTGAAGCTGAAGAAAATTAAAACAGCTGAATGAAAACCAAAATACAACTTTGAATATATCCCACATGAATTTGGAGACCATCTGAAGAATAAATTTGAAGCACTGAACACTAATGACTGAAAGAAAACCAGATGAGTTGTGGGATGACATCAAGGACATCATACACAAAGAAAGCAAAAGGTCATTAAAAAGAAAAGACCAAAATGGATGTCAGAAGAGACTGAAACTTGCTCTTGAATGTAGAGTAGCTAAAGGAAATGGAAGAAATGATGAAATAAAACAGTTGAACAGAAGATTTCCAAGGAGAGCTCAAGAAGACAAAGTAAAGTATCAAAATGACATAGGCAAAGACCTGGAGTTAGAAAACCAAAAGAGAAGAATACACTCAGCATTTCTCAAGCTGAAATAATTGAAGAAAAAAATTCAAGCCTGGAGTTGCAACTTTGGAGAATTCTATGGGTAAAATGCCCTGGTGGCACAGTGCTTAAGCATTTGACTGCTAACCAAAAGGTAGGCAGCTTGAATTCACCAGCCACTCCTTAAAAACCCTGTGAGGCAGTTCTACTGTGTCCTATAGGGTCACGATGAGTAGAAATCAACTCATCAACAATGGTTGTTTTTTTTTTTGTTTTTTTTTTTTTTGGTAGGGGCAAAATATTGAATGAGGCAGGAAGCATTAAAAGAAGATGGAAGGAATACACAGAGTAACTCTACCGAAAAGAGTTGGTTGGTGCTCAACCATTTCAGGAGGCAGTGTGTGATCAAGAACTGATGGTCCTGAAGGAAGAAGTCCAAGTTTCATTGAAGGCATTAGTGAAAAGCAAGATTCCAGGAATTGATGGAATAACAATTGAGATACTTCAACAAAGTGATGCCGCACTGGATGTACTCAGTCATTTATGCTAAGAAATTTGGAAGGAAGCTACCTGGCTAACCTGCTGAAAGACATCCATATTTGGGTCCATTCCAAAGAAAGGTAAACTAATGGAATGCAGAAATTATAGAACAATATCATTAATATTACATACAAGTAAAATTTTGCTGAAGATAATTCAAAAACGTTCAAAACACTACATCAACAAGGAACTGCCAGAAATGCAAGCTGGATTCAGCAGAGGGCATGGAATAAGGGATGTCATTGCTGATGTCTGATGAATCTTGGCTGAAAGCTGAGAACACCAGAAAGATGTTTACCTGTATTTTATTAAGCAAAAGTATTCCACTGTGTGAATCATAAATTATGGAAAGCATTTCAAAGAATAGGAATTCCAGAACTCTTAATTGTACTTATGTGGAACCTATACATAGACCAAGAGGCAGTGGTTCAAACAGAACAAGGAGATAAGGCATGGCCTAAAATCAGAAAATGTGTGGGTCAGTGTTGTATCCTTTCATCATACTTAGTCTGTATGCTGAGCAAATAATTGGTGACATGGGCTATAAGAAGAGGAACACAATATCAGAATTGGAGGAACACTCATTAACAGCCTGTGATATGTAGATGACACAACCTTGCTTGCTGAAAGCTAAGGGGGCTTGAATCACTTACTCATGAAGATCAAAGACTACAGCCTTCAGTATGGATTAAACCTCAACATAAAGAAAACAAAAACCATCAGAACTGGACCAATAAGCAACCTCACGATAAATGAAGAAAATATTGAAGTTGTCAAGGATTTCATTTTACTTGGATCAGCAATCAATGCCCATGGAAGCAGCAGTCAAGAAATCAAAGGAGGTATTGATTGGGCAAATCAGTTCCAAAAGACTTCTTTAAAGTGTTGAAAAGCAAAGATGTCACTTTGAGCAGTAAGGTACGCCTGACCCAAAAAGCGCCTGACCCAAGCCATGTTATTTTCAGTTGCTTCACATGTGTGTTAAAGTTGAACAGTGAATAAGGAAGACAGAAGAAGAATTGATGCCTTTGAATTACAGTGTTGGTGAAGAATATTGAATATACCATGGACTGCCAGAAGAACAAACAAATCTGTCTTTGAAGAAATACAGCCAAAGCGTTCATTGGAAGCAAGGATGGAGAGACTTCATCTCTCATACTTGGAGCATGGTATTAGAAGGGATTGGTCCCTGGAGAAGGATATCATGGTTGGCAAGGGCAAGCATCGGTGAAAAAGAGGAAGATCCTCAATGAAATGAAATGACTCAGTGGATGCAACAATGGGTCCGAACACAGCAATGATTATGAGGATAGCACAGGGCCAGGCAGTGTTTTGTTCTGATGTACATTGGGTTGCTGTGAACTGGAACCGACTGGAGGGCACCTAACAACAACAACATCAAAATATATGTTATGCCTATCCCTTGATGGCAATGGGTTTGGTTTGGTTTCGGTTATGCCTTCAGCCACTTGCCAATTATCAGACAGAGGGTCTATTGTCTATCGTTTGTAATTTTTAACCATAGGTCCATTCTACCCCTTTCCTCTTCACTTCACTTTATCACATTGATTAGACCATTTGGATTGCTACTCTAGGCATGGATTGGAGGCTTATTTTGTAAATGCTTTAATATTCCAGTATTTGTCTGAGGCAGGCAGTTTCCAAAATGCTGCAATAAATGTGGTAGTATTTTTATCCATCTATTATTTTCTGCTTCTAAGTGAGTAGCACTTCTTATAATAGCAGTAGTAAAGGGTTGTTATTTAATATCTGTAACTGATTATTTCTGCAAATTGCCAGAAAAACTAGTCACTCAGGTTATTTGTTCAAATGTCATCACATCTTGTTATTTATATGCCTGAGAGATTTAAGAAAACAGATTTGGGGATTGCTGTTGTTAGTTGCCATTGAGTCAATTCTGAGTCATGGCAACAGCATGAGTACGGAGCAGAACTACTTCATAGGGTTTTCAAGGCTGTGACCTTTTTAGAAGCAGGTTGCCAGGCCTGTCTTTCGGGGCCTCACTAGACATCAGTTCACAGCTGTGGAGCATGGAATATATTTAAAAGACAGAAAGATTAAATTATAGGTAATACCATTCATTATCTTGATGGCAGCAGCATATTTTAAGTGGAATTTTGAAAATCTGTTTGCAAAGTGTTGACATAGAAGGAAGCCCCTAAAAAAATCATTTACTGTAGATTTCTTAAACAACTGAATATTCCTCTCCTCTGTACTTGCAATCAATTTCTTGTCAGATCCAATTCAAAGTTCTGGTCTTGATCCTTTATGATGAAGTAAATAAGAAGAAGTCCTGCCCTTTACTAAATTCTGCTTTTTACAGATTAGGCTCTTTAAAAGCACATACATCAGTAGTCGATATTCCTTAAGTAATGAATATAGACGGATAATTACTCTATTACTAATGAGAACTCACCTTTATTTCTTTGCAGAGGCTTGCACAATGACGATTTCCTATGCAGACTAAAAAGCAAAGGTCCCTGTGAAATTGCATAAGCTTTCCCTAAAACTTAAAAGATTAAATAAAGTACTCTTAGCCCAGCACCTTGTGGATTACAAACATCATTCCATTTAATAAACTATAACCTGTCATTTACCCAAATTGCCAACATTTTCAGGAGGATTCCAAAGCATTTTGACCAAATTGAAGATTGTGAACATTTGAAATAAGATTGGATCCATCAGATAGCCTGAATGTATCCCATATTTCCTGCTCTTACACAGTGAGAAAAGTATGTCTTATATTTCATTAAAGCACTAGGCTGCTAACCAAAAGGTCAGCGGTTTAAACCCACCATCGCACAGAGGGAGAAAGATGTGGCAGTCTGCTTCAGTAAAGATTACAGCCTCGGAAACCCTATGGGCCAGTTATATGCTGTCCTATGGGGTCACTACGAGTCAGAATCCACTTGACAGCAACGGTTATGTTTCTTTTTTAAAAATATACTTCATTAACAGGGACTAATGCACTTACCCTGGATTATGTAAGAGTCAATAAAATAGTATTGTGACAAGTCAAAATAATCAAATAGCATTAATATAATTAAGTTATTTCTTATTATGACCAGAATCAGCAACATAAATTGTGAGGCCCAGTACAAAATGAAAATTTGGAGCTACTTATTCAACAATTAAGATTTCAAGAGGGTGACAGCTGAGCATTGAATCACCCATGAGGATGAGGCCCTTCTAAGTATGGCTGTCTATGTACTTCATAGGTTACATGCCCATGAAGTTGACCTTAATTATGATACGGTATAGGCGACATATCAACAGTAATGCATAATTTCGTGAAGACCACTACGTGCCAAACACTGTGTTGGGCTTTCATGTTCTGTATCACTTTTAACTCTCAGAAAACAAAAAACTATGGAACGCTGCTGTCCCATTTTAGGGATAAGGAAATTTAGGCTAGTGTTTTGAAAATCCATTTCATCTCAATTATGAATTGGAAATAGTGAGGCTTAAAAGAGGGTTACTCTAATCTTGAAATTTGAAAGATATATTAAATGCTGCTGAAGCGACAGATAATGCTATTCAACTCCCCCAACCCCTGTCCCAGTTTTGAGTTTATAGGATTCTAACATGCTTCTTTAAAAAAAAAAAAGGATATTTCCACAAGGTAGCACATTCTTCTTTTTCCTTTGAACATTTTTATAGACTCATTGATCAGCATATGGTTAGAGGTGGAAGAGGAGTCCCTGGGTGGAGCAAATAGTTAAGCACTCTATTACAACTGAAAGGTTTGAACCCACTCAAAGGTGCCTTGGAAGAAAGACCAGGTCATCTTCCAAAAGGTTATTGACTTGAAAATCCTGTGGAGCGCAGTATTACTCTGCAACACAAGGGGTTGCCATGAGTTGGAGTACACTCAACAGCACTTGTTTTTTTTTTTGTTTGTTTTTAGAGATAGAAGATGTAGTTTTAGTTCTACTTTTATCTCTGATGTATGAATATGAGATTTGGATGAGGGTTTGGTTTGTAGACTCACTTCTTCCATATTTCCTGATAATGCTTTTGAACCATACTTACAAGATGAAAGAGATCTCAACCAGAAAGATGCTGCAGCGTGGAGGAAAGCTTGCCTTGTACAAGTGGCTGACCAAATGGAATAATTTAAGCTGGACTGGAGAAGCTCAGCGTCTGTACTCACACTGCAGGTGGACTCCACATAAGCAATCAAGTTCAGTGTACATCCACAACCCAGAATTGTCTTTGTCCATGGTATATTACGCTGGCAATGCCAGGGCCTAGACGGTTAGTTCCAATTGTTAATTTTTTGTTCAAATGATATTTAATGAACATGCTTTCGCATATATTTTTGCCTTCCTTTAGGAATATTTCATTATGGTAAAATTTCAAAGGGACAATTATTGACACGAAGGTTATGTACTTTGATAAAATCAACTTCAAAACAGTTTCCTGATTATAAAGAAAATTTTAAGCTTATATTTGACAATAAAATACATAAGATATAAAGAAAATATGTAAAAATAAAATAAATAAAAGATAATCTTAAATCACAATAAGCAGAATTGGTCACTGTTAAAATTTTAGTATAGATGCAATCAATAATCTCTCTCTCTAGATATACAAAAATCATTATGTCTTATATATAGTTATGTATCATGCCTTATTCATTTAACATTTTAGAATTAGCTTTACTCTGTGGCATTAAAAATCTTTCAAATCATAATCCTGAGCATCTCTATACTATTCCTCTGCATGGATTACACTGTATTTCTACCTTTTAACCTTTTGTGCATCATGGAGCTTTAGTTTCAATTTTTTTCTCATATATATAAAGCTGTTATTACTATAAATTTTATATATTTCAAGATGTGCTTTAAATAAGTTAAATTACCAAGTCAAAATGTCCAATCTTTGCCTCGCCAGCTTGCTTTTCAGAAAGGCTGTACTAATTTACACTCCCATCAAAAGTGCATGAGAGGGGCTATTTCACTGTACATTGGCTAGCTTTGAGAATTAAATGACTTTTGAATTATTACCAATTCAATTTAGTAAAATGATTTCTCAGTATGTTTACTTGCTTGTGTTTGATTATAAGTTTGAGTAAGTTTCAAATACGACCAGCCATTGTTTTGCCAATTATCTATTGGGATTTTGCTTTTTTTTAAAGAATGACCTACAATTATTTATTGTATACTAAAAATATTAATCCTTTTCCAATATGTTGAAGAGGTTTGCCCACAATTTGCTTCTCTCCTTATATATTTATGTGTCTATTTACTGATCTTTAACTCAAGAAAATTGGAAAGAAGAAAAAAAAAGTAAAAAAAAATTTTTTTTTTGCTATGAGGTTTATTTTTATTTCAGTTGTTGGGTTAGATCAGTTCAGTTCTATATATTCTTTTTTAATTTCTAGTTTTTATTGTGCTTTAGGTGAAGGTTTACAGAGCAAATTAGTTTCTCATTAAAGAATTAATACACATATTGTTTCGTAATATTGGTTGCCAACCCCAGGACACATCAACACTCTCCACTTCTCCACCTTGGGTTCCCCATGACCAGCTTTCCTGTCCCCTCCCACCTTCTCATCCTTGCCCCTGGGCTAGTGTGCGCATTTAATCTTATTTTGGTTTGTGAGCCCATCTAATCTTTGGCCAAAGGGTGAACATCAGAAGTGACTTCGGTACTGAGTTAAAACGATGTCTGGAGGGCCATACTCTCTGGGTTTCTCCAGCCCCTGTCAGACCAGTAAGTCTGATCTTTTTTTGTGAGTTAGAATTTTGTTCTACTTTTTTCTCCAGCTCTGTCAGTGACCCCCTATTGTGATTCCTGTCAGAGCAGTCAATGGTGGTATCTGGGCACCATCTAGCTGTGCTGGACTCAGTCTGGTGTAGGCTGTGGTAGTTGTGGTTCATTAGCCCTTTGGACTAATCTTTCTCTTGTGTCTTTGGTTTTCTTCATTCTCACTTGCTCCAAATGGGGTGGAACCAGTGGAGTATCTTAGATGGCTGCTCACAAGCTTTTAAGACCCCAGATGCTACTCACCAAAATAGAATGTAGAACATTTTCTGAAAAAGACGATATTTGTAGATGGATCTGAACCCCAGCATCATCTAGTATACGTATTCATTCAGGAAGAGCTTGAAAGGTCTGGAGTGGAACTGAGTGTTGATATTTAAAAGTCGAAGTACTTCTCTCCTGGCCTTTCCTCTTTCTCTTCCCTTTCTTTTTAAAAATGATAACATGCAACTTACAATCATGAATTACAAGTTTTTTCTACTGATTTGTTGTTTTTATTATAATTTTAGATAGGAATTATGGATTTTGAAATTCATCAGATGTGTTTTGGTATTTCTGGAGAAGACCATATGGTTTCCCAACTTTGACCTGCTAACATGGTGGGTTATAGTAACATATTTATTTGAATAAGGTTTAAAAAATTGAAATAAATTCTCTGTGATTTTGATTTGTAAACTTTGGCTACATTTGCTTGTAGTTTTTTTTTTTTTAGAATATTTGTAAGATTCCATAAATGAGATTAATCAAAGTGTTCCTTTGCACTGTTTTTATGTACCCGTAACTTTGTAAAATATATTGGAAACGTTATAGGCTTTATTTTCTCTGATTCAATTTAATTAACATAAGAATTATTAGATTCATAAAAATTTAATAGAGATCTGATATAAAACTTTATAGAAACAGAAACCAGAATATTCTGATTTTTTTAAATAGTTTTTTGATACTTTTCATGAGTAATAATTTGTTTTGGTTTATAGTAAATAAAATTTTATTATAAAAATTTTAATAATTTTATAGAAAATAATAAATTTTATTTTGATTTAAATTATATTAACATGGATTTGCCCAAGTAGTCTCTAACAGTGTTAAATATAATTTTGCTCATTATTGGTTTTTGTGTGCTTTCTCGTTTTTTCATATCTAACTAAAATTTTCACTTTTTGTGTAAAAATTCTTTTAGTTATATTTTAAATTTTATGGATTATTAATCTCTACAATTATCATTATGCTTCTTTCCATTTTCTAAAAATTGCTATATGATTGTTCTTTCTTATAGAGTTAAATCATTAATTCTTATGTTGTTTTTATTTGCACATTAAAATACCTTTAAGGGAATTATTTTTTACTGTCCAGAAATTTGGCCATAATTTATACATTTTGAAAAGCAAAACATTAAATATATTTTTTCTTGAATATTTTAATTACAATTTTGATTTCTTTGACTAATTGTTTTTTTTCCAACTAGAATTTTATCTTATTGTAATTAAAAACCAGAAAAAAAATACTGTGTCATGCTAACTTGATTTTCCTTAGCAGTCATTTACTTTTTTCCACTGTATTAATATAACACTAGCTATTTTAATAAATTTCTGGGTTTATTATAATAAATAAATGCTGATGTCTCATGACATATTTCAAAGAAATTATTTCTCTTTCACATAAGAATCCAATATGAGTTTTCTAGTTAATGATTGGCTTTTCTCTATTTTGTGAATTAAGGACTTGTTTTGTTTTAATGGATAGGGCTTCAGACTTATTCTTTTCCTTCTTTGGGTGTGATATGACATTAATATATTTCTTCTATATTTTCCATTCCTAAGCCAGTGGCACAATGCTTAAGACCTCAGCTGCTAACCGAAATGTCTGTAGTTTGAACCCACCAGTTGCTCCAGGGGAGAAAGATATGGCAGCCTGTTTCCATAAAGATTACAGCCTTAGAAGCCCTATGGGGTAGTTCTATTCAGTCCTATGGGGTCGCTATGAGTTGGAATCAACTTGAGGGCAATGGTTTGGTTTTTTTTGGTTTTTAAGCCAGCTTCTATTTTTTAATTTCAGTATGTTTTCAATTTCTTAAATTAGTATTCCTTTTTTCATAAAACATTTTTTTTCTAAAAGTGTATCATGAAAAAATGAGATCAAAAACTTTTAGCAGAATTATCTTTGAATTTTTTTTTTTTAATCTGCAAACCTGGGCCCCATTTTAACCAAAAATTCAGTTGCTATTGAGTCAATTCCAACTCATAGCAACCGCATATGTGCCAGAGTAGAGCTGTACTCCATAGGGTTTTCAGTGGCTGATTTTTTGGAAGTAGATTGCCAGGCCTTCCTTCCAAGGCTCCTCTGGTTGGACTTGAACCTCAAACCTTTTGATTAACAACCAAGCACATTAATCATTTACATCTTTTATGGACTCTGACCTCACTTTGTTTTTGTTGTTGTTAGTTGCCATCGAGTCAATTCCCACTCATGGTGATCCCATGTGTGCAGAGTAGAACTGCTCCATAGGGTTTTCTTGGCTATGGCTTTTCAGGAGCAGATCTCCAGATCTGAGGCACCTCTGGGTGAGTTTGAACTGCCAACCTTTCGGCTCAGAGTTGAGTGCTTAACCATTTGCATTCTATTAAATTAAAGTTCCCTGTGTGATTCTTATATGCCCTACCATTTCAGACCCAATGTTCTAGAAGGACCTAAAGGCTTTACCCCACCTGTCTCCCCAACATTTAAGAGGAAAAAACAGCTAAAACGGGTCAATATAAGACTAAGGAGACGACTGAGCTACACACAGTGGTTTGCATTTGAGCTTTCTGTCTGAAGAAATCTTAAATCCTCAAGTTGTGGACTCTGTCTCTCTTTTGTGGGATCCCTTTGGCTTCTGTCTTTGCATTCTCATTGATCTTTGAAATCTATTTTTTGGTACCTCTCTTGAATATTCTTTCATTTAGAACTCTGCTTGACTCATGCTTCGTGAGGGTACTAAAATTGCCTACAGTTTTGGAGGGACTCTCATCCCCAGGCCACTCAGTAAAAGAGTGGGTTCACGAATAAAGGAGCTAATGCGGCAGCTTGCTTATATAGGTCCCATTATTGTGGCTTACATTTGGACTGTTACTGCTCATGAAGCCAGGGTTACTCAAAGGAATTTAAAATTTATAATAATATGCAGTGTTTCCTAACCTTTTTTCCTGCCTATATGTCTCACAGATACATAGATTCTGGGAGGAAAATCTTTTGGTGCTTTTCCTTCTGGCTTTACTACTCACACACAAGGCATGAAACAGACAGTGTCTACAGTATCCTCCTGCTTTTAGGAATGTGTCTTTTTCAAGAATATGTCTTTTTTTTCCTACATCTAGAACATTCTGTCTTTCTTTAAAGGCCTCTTACAAGGCTCACCTCCTGAAAACCTGCATACTTATTTTGCGTTACAATATAAATGGTATTAGTTTTTTTAGTGTTCCTGGGATGTATTAGTGAAATTCGGGTTGGCTCCCTCATTCTCCATCTGGATGTACTTGAAAGCCTCTTCTCAATTTAAGTAAAGGACTAGTTGCATATTTAAATTGCCAGTTCAGTGATCGTAGCTGAGCAGTCAAACTAGTGTCCTAACCTAACAAGGTACATTCGTTCCAGTGTTATTTCCTCTGGTGACTGTGATGCTGTGAGGTACATTTTTAACAATAATTTTCTGTTTAGTCTAGGCTCTTCTACAAAGGCAGATATTTTGTGGTGCCACTCTCTATTATATAACAGAAGTGAGGGCAACCTCAGAGAAAATCCCCACTAACTTCTGGCTTTCTCTTCATTGTGGTCAATACAGACATTGGGAAACCCACTGAAGCTGCTTTCAAGTGCTGTTTTTCTTACTGAGAAATTGGATTCCAAGTGAAGATTCTACCTGTCCCATGCCTGTCCCAATCTTAGTCACTCACCTCACAAAATGAGGAGAGGGAACTGATGGCATTCTGCTTTACTTTTGTTTAAAGAACACTTTATAGATTTCCACTTAAAAATTATACATTTGAAAAGGATATAAAATGAGTTTATAGTTCTTGCTTTTTTTTTTTTTTTTTTTTAAGGATCTTTCTTTTAGACCCATGTTTCTGCTCAGTGTTTTCCTTCTTGGGTATTTTTTTTTTTTTTCTTATTCGTCTGGGATTTATATCTATTTCTGATGCTGTTCCCCCAGCTCTCTGTGAGAATAGGAAGGGAATGAACTCATTTGATTTTTGTTTTAGCAATGCCTGTCTTTTCAGTCAGTAAATTGGTCTGGCCATCTGTAAGAAACTCCACTCTCTCTGTCACTGACCTTTGTTCCTTCCATGCTTCAAAAATATCTTCTTATTTGTCTTACCGTCTTCTGCAATCTCCTTTTCATTTCACACTTTTCCTTTTCTGATCATATTTTTCTCTTACACTTCAGGCTTTGAAATCATTTATATATTCATGGACTTTGCATGAGCTTTTCTTTCCCTGACACTCCATTTTCCTCAGCGGTGGTGCTGCAAGAATCGCCTTAGTGTCTTTATGTACTGATGTTGTATGTTTGCTGGGATCTCTCAATAGAAATGTTAAAAGCTTAATTAATTTTAGCTCTTTTTTTTTGTTTGTTTTATATAAGCTCTACTTTAACTTTCAAACTAAAGCACTGAAAACAGTTTTCACTCAGTCATTAAACAAATGTATCTAATATAATACCTACTATGCTTTAATACTTGTGATTTGTCATAACTCAGTTCAGCTTAACAAAAGGTATATATATTTCCTCATTCTCGTTTCAAGTTTGTGTGTGTGTGTGTGTTCAGTTTGAGTCTTCGGAGGTGCATGTAAAACTGAGGAATGTGTCAGAATTCAATGAAAACATTTGCATTGTAGCCACCACAAGGCAGAGGTTTCCGTGTGGGACTCTGCTCCATTTAATATACTTTGCCGTAAAAAACGATAAGTGGTGAATGTTGTAGTTTCTTCAAACATCCAAATGCTTTCTCAATGCTATCTGTTTATGGAAGTGGTGTTTCTTCAATGGGAAAGCTTCTGTAATAACTCAAGCTACACAGTACATTTGTACTGTGTCTGAAAGCTGACAGAGTCAAGGCAGGGCCTGGAAGGCCCAGATCTCTGCAGCCCGCAGAGTCATGTGGAAAAGCTTCAGTTACTCTGAGACATATGAGTCCAGAAACATATAATACTTACAAATGTTTATATGTTACTGTATTTTTCGAAAATCAAAACCAAATAAACAAACCATGAGATTGGAGCCAAATAGTGATATCCATTAAAATTGATTACCGAAAAAAAAAAAAAAAAAAAGTTGTTATTTACCGAGTGCTTGCTGTTTGCCAGGCACTGTTCTAAGAAATTCAAAAGTAAATAATGTGTATAATCTTTAAAAGAGTACCGTAATAAAGGTACTATAATCGGTGCCATTTTTTAGATGAGGAAACCATGCAAAGAGGAGGTAAGTAACTTGTCTAAGTTCACACAAGGAGCAAATAGCACAGCTAGATTTGAACCCATGCTATCTGACTCCAAAGTTCAAGTTTTTATGCACTACAACACAGTTGCCTTTATCTATGTACTTATCTATATATCTATGCATCAGTCTATCCATCCATCTATTTACCTAATCTATCCATAAATTAATGGAAATATACATGCATTATGCAACCTTAATGACAATATGTGTCAGTATAAAAATGCATGGAGAACATAGTGTCATTCAATAGCAGGAGTCCTACCCAGAACCCAGTGCCTTTGAGTCGATTCCGACTTGTAGCGGAGTCCTAGGATGGTGCAAATGGTTAATGCATTTGGCTGCTAACGAGAATGCTGGAGGTTCAAGTTCACCCAGAAGTTCCTTGGAAGAAAGTCCTGATGATTTACTTCCAAAAAATCAGCCTTTGAAAACCCTATGGAGCACAGTTCTACTCTGACTCGCATTGGGTTGCCATGAGTCAGAATCAATTTGCTGACAACTGGTTGGCAACTGGTTTTCAAATAGCCTGACTACAGAGTTTTAGGGGCAACTCATTTGAATACTTTTTAGTGGTTACTCTAGGAATTTAAACATGCATTCTTAGGTTATCACAGTCTACTTAGAATTAATATACCAGTTCCTATTTCAGTCTTTATGCATCATACCACAAATATAAAATCTAAACATGTTATAATCATCTTAAAATAATCATCTTACAGGGATATTATTTTTGCTTTAAGCAGTCATTTGCCTGTTAAAAAAAAAAAGAAGAAAAAAAATTCTTTTATGTTTACACTTATTTCTATGTTTCCCTTCCCGAGACCTGAGTTTCCATCTGTTATTATTCATTCCCTCAGACTGAGAACTTCAGGATCTCTTGTAGAGTAGGTTTCTGGCAACAAGTTCTCTCAGTTTTGCTTATCTAAAAACATTTGTTTTACTTTCTTTCTTGGTGTGTATTTACACAACATATGTAAATGCAAGAAGTGTGTCGTCATGTGTGACAAGAAATATTTCATCGTTGTTATTATTCCTCTGTATATATTGTTTCATTTTCATTGTAGCTTTTAAGGTTTACCCTTTATCTTTGATTTTTAGTACTTTTACTATGGTGTCTTAGTATGGTTTGTTTGTATTTATTCTGTTTGAGTTACACTAAGGTTTTTGGACCCATTGGTGGTTGTTTTGCACCAAATTTCTGGAAAATTTCCAATCATTACACTTTACACTTTCCTTTTGGTAATTCCCAATACATACATGTTAAGCTGCACGCATGTCTCTAAGGTTCTGGTTATATTTTCAGTTGTTTCTCTCAGCTTTCTTCAGATTGAATAATTTCTATGTAACTCTCTTCAAGATCACTAAACCTTTCTTGTACCATCTCCACTTTGCTATTAAGCCCATCCAGTGAGTTTTTCATTCCAGATAGTGTACTTTTAGGTTCTATAATCAATATTTGCTTCCTTTTTATAGTTTCCATTGCTTTCTTTCTTCTTCTTTTTTTTTTTTTTTGAGACTCCCTTTCTGTTCACTCATTAAGATCACATCTTACTTTGAGTCATTGAACATACTTAGGGCAGCTAGTGTCTGCTATCTCTAACACGTGGCCCATTCAAGTCTTTTTCCATTGCTTTGTTTTTCTTGACTTTGGATAACGTATTCCTAATATTATTAAATTTCTTTATTATTTTTATTTTTTATTGTGGTGAAAATATGCATAATAAACATGTTATCTCAACCATTTCCACATGTACAATTCAGTAACACCGATTACATTCTTCAACTTGTACAACCATTCTCGTTATCCTTTTCCAAATCATTCCACCACCATTAACATAAACTCATTGTCCCCAAAGCAAAAACTCCCTCTTTCCCCCTCTCTCTTACCCTTGGTAACCACTAATCATCTTTGGCTTCTATATATTTACTTATTACATATAAGTGAGATCATACAATATTTGTCCTTTTGCGACTGACTTATTTTGCTCAGCATGGTGTTTTCAAGGCCCATTATTTCTCTTTATGGCTGAGTAGTATTCCGTTGTGTGTATGCACCCCGTTTTGTTTATCCATTCATCTGTTGATGGATGTTTTGGTGGTTTCCATCTTTTGGCTATTGTGCAAAGTGCTGGAGCGAACATTGGTGTACAGGTTTCTGTTTACATTCCAGCATTCACTTCTTCTAGATGCATACCTAGCATTGAGGTCTCTGGGCTAATGTGCTCCCTATGTAAAGGTGCTGACAATTCCTGTTACCTGGGAAGGACACATTGAATAGGGATGGCCTATTTTCATAAGCACAGCGATTGTCTGCATCATGTACTTAGTAAGGTGGAATTGAAGAATTAAGTAATGAAACCCTGGTGGCATGGTGGTTAAGTTCTACAACTGTTAACCAAAAAGTCGGCAGTTTGAATCCACCAGGCTCTCTTTGGAAACGCTATGGGGCAGTTCTACTCTGTCCTACAGGGTCACTATGAGTCAGAATTGACTCAATGGCAATGGGTTTTTTTTTTTTTTTTTTTTTTTTGGTTTTTATGCTGGTTCTATACTTACATTAATTTTTTTTCTTTTTTAAAAATTGTATTTACTTTGTTGTAAATTCCTAATAATTTTTTATTTTATGTTTTAGGGAGTTCATATTTTGTTGCTGTTGTCTTTAAAAAGCCTTAATATTGATTTATCAAAGAAAGTACCACAATTTAACACTCACTTTGGCTGATGATTTATTTTTAAGTGTAATAAAAAAATAAAAATCTACACCACAGTACTTTCATGTTTAAAGCTGTATCATTTAAACATTATCATTTCTTAGATGATTAGTACCGGGAATAAAATTTTTAAAATCAATAGAAGTAGATGCATATTAAGATCTGAAAATGTACATTAAAAATGATACTTTGTGATTTCATTGTTGTTTTCAATAATAATAAATTGTATGAAAAAGTAACAATTACAAAGTAAAATAAAATCAGCATCTAATACATTAGGTTTTAATTTTTATTCTTTGCTCAAAGCAATTATATCCCTCTGTTTGACTTCAAGATATTTATTTCTCTATGTGTATAGAAATAGTCAAATATTTCTTGATTGTACTTACCCTCAGTAGGAGATGCTGGCTTTCACAAAACTCCCCCTTTGAAAAATAGGTTGTTTTTTCCAATCAAAGTGACCTACAATGATGACATATATTCTCTTACAATATCCTTTTAGAAAAATAATGCAAAACACTTAAAGAGTAAATCAGCAATGCAGTCTTAACATCAGTCTTTACTAGCCATTATTTCCAGGATCTTAGATATTGGCTTTCTTTTGATATTGCTTATGAAGAATGCAGTGTAATTTGCCTTCTAGTTACACACGAATAAACTGCCAGACTTAACCATTGTGCTGTTTACTAAAGTGATTTGGCTTGTGCCTGTTAAGCATGAAGAAGGCAGCCCCAGCTAATTGGGCAATTAAAATTAAGGAACATGCAGTACAAAGAGATTTCTCCGCATTCAATGGAACTCAGCATAAAAAATTGTTAAGTCAACATTAAAATGAACTTCTATCTTAGCAGTTCAGATTTTGTATTGATCTGCGGTAGATCTAAGGTTTATTTATTTATTTTTTAATCTTGCTTAAACAGAAAGTTTAGATTAGATGGAACAACCTTAAATATTAAGTTTTGGTTGCTTGTTCTATCACTAAAGTGCCTACTCTATTTGGACTTCTTGGCCAGCTTTTGTAACAGGGGTATAGAGAATGTCCAAATATGAAATAGGTCATAGCCACTGGTAGCAATGAATCTATTTTACAGAGGATAGTATAAAATTTGACTGAATTTTTCAGTCCTGGTGAAGTAGTGGTTAAGTGCTACAATTGCTAATCAAAAGGTCAGCAGTTCGAATCTACCAGGCACTCCTTGGAAACTCTGTGGGGCATTTCTACTCTGTCCTATGGGGTCGCAAGGAGTCAGAATCAAATTGAGGGCAATGGAAGTATAATCTGGGTGCTTCAATTATTAGAATTGAACATTTCAGTGACACATTAAATTGAGTAAATATTATTTGCATCATTCCAATTTTTTTAAAAGTATATGTATACAAATATACATTCGCTAAATGGCTCTGTATTATTTGCATGTGTAAATTTCTAACGTAGTCATTAAAAAAGAAAACTAAACTCTTCTCTTTTTCTTTCCATTTTTGCTTTAGTTCCTTGATTCAGATTGTATTATAATATTCTGCACAATAATGAGTGACTTATCCCCTCATTTCTTCCTGATAAAGATAGCATTTATAATTTTCTTTCATGTTATATGCATTGCACTCTCCCATACACCTCCACTGTGCCTCCAGCTAGAGCATTCCTCCTTTGGTAGACCCCTGTGTTATCTGAGGTCAGAGATTTCTTTGCTTGTAACAAGCAGTTGGAGTGATTCTGCATCTCTCCTCCCAGCAAATGTGTATCTGAAGCCACCATAAGCAATTGCTTTGACATTCAGTAGACACTGCTTTTGATTACCTGGGGTCATTTAGTTTAATGTGTTCATGGTCTAGATCAAAATTGACATCGTGTGTTTCTGCATTTTGTTACATTTGGACTTCTCTATTCAATAATTTAAAAAAACAGATCCTGTTAGGTGTTAAATAAACACATTAGATAAGGAGGTTGCATTGTTTAGGACTTCAAAGACAGTTTAAAAAATAAATCCAGAATAGGGAAGAAAGAAGATTTATTATTTGCCTGGGAGTTTGCAACACACAAGCCCCCACAGTACCACAAACTGACAGACACGTGCCGAGACTGTGTCTTACATACTTTGGGCATGTTGTCAGGAAGGATCAGTCCCTGCAGAAGGACATCACGCTTGGTAAACCAGAGGGTCAGCAGAAAAGGGGAAGACACTCAACAAGATGAATTGACACAGTGGCTGCAACAATGGGCTCAAGCATATCAACGATTGTGAGGATGGCGCAGGACTGGGCAGTGTTTGGTTCCATGGTACATAGGGTCACTATGAGTTGGAACCAACTCTACGGCATCTAACAACAGCAACAAGTGTGAAGATGCTGGATGAATGGTTAAAGGGCTAGCAATTACAAAAAAATTACAATCAGCTGTGAATTCATATAATTTTACTGTCTGCACTATGCCATAATCCATATTTGTCTGAGTTACTGTATATTATTCCCTGACTTTCTACAGCCAATGTAACCACCTTAATGGTACTGTTGATCCTCTCAGTGATCCTCTCTACATTTTCCGATCTATTAGCAAATACCAATGCAGGGAAACATTACTGCAGCACATATGCAGTCACCGATATTTTCTGTGTAACCATTGAAAGGATGCAAAATATACTACACCACTGATGACCAGAATTTTCTCTGAGTATCATAAATTTTGAACATAAGTGTAGAAATTCATGCAATTGAATATGACTCAGAGTCCCAAGGTATACATGAACTAAAAAAAACATGAACTAGGTCCCCAAAAATGCATATGCCAACCTGAACCAAGTAAATCATAGATTAAGTCTTAAAACCTTCTGTAAATATAGATACGAAATGTGATGCTAAGATTTCTTCTTTAATATAACATTATGCAACAATTATCTAGGAAGTTAACCAAATCCTGTTTTTCATATATATTTTGTGAAGGTTGAAAGAGTTTGACATCAAATGACCAAACTAATAGTCTGTAATGTGGAGGCTTCATGCTTAACTTCATTAATGTCACTTACTGTTGTGGGTTCATTCTTGTGAACATGTTGTCTAGCTTGAGGGCAGAATAAAGGATCTGGAGGCAGAACTGCAGAAAAGAATAGTCTTTTGGTCACCATTCCTTATACATGTTAACTGTACTTCTGACATAGATATCAGAGAGCGCTACTGATTGATTGGTTGGTTGATTGATCGATGGTGAAAAAATACACAGCAAAAATTGAAGTGACATTCTTTACATTCTTCAAGTTGCATAATCCTTTTTGCTATCCTTTTCCAATTTATTCTACCACCATTAAATAAATTCACTTCCCTCTAAGCTTTTTATGGAATCTTTCAAGATGCTGTTATCAATTTGATCACGCATAGATAAATCTTTGAAGGAGCTCAATGCTCAGGGCAGAAAGCTGTTGTTTGGTTCAAAGCAGACTTCCAGGGAAAGTTTTGGCCTGTGGCTTAAGGCTTAAAGATTATCTGAGGGCAATGGTATCAGGTGTTCATCCAGTCCAGATGGCTTCAGAAGTTCTGGATTCCATTGAGAATTTGAAATTCTGTTCCATCCTCCCCCCACAACCCCTTTTGCTCAGGAGTTCTCTTGAAGTCACACAATGTGCAAGCTCTTGTCCTTACCTAAATATTTAATGATACAGCAAGTAAGTTCCAAAGCCTTGCTATGCAAGTTGTGGCCAACTGACCATTACCTACCTGGGAGCATCATAGAAATACAGAATCTTAGGCCTCACCTCAGACCCACTGTATCCAAATTTTTATTTTAATAAGATGTCCAGGTGATTTGTTTGAATAGGAGTAGTCTAAAATATCATTTGTTTACCACATTTTAAATATTATTCATTATGACACAACAAGGCTAGTTTCTATATGCATCAAGAAAACAGCAAGAGCCAAAGTACACAATTATTACATAGGGTGTTGAAGTATAACCACAGAACACGGGTAAATGTGAAGGCATATGTAATGACCTCGTAATTAAAAGCTTTAAGTACTTTGAAATGTTCATGGATTTCTAAGGAACATATGGCAGCTGACATAATTCAATTATAGTAATTCATTTATTACAGGAACATGGTGGTAACTTTTTTTTCTCATGCTATGTAGCCTTTAATATTATTATTATCTTATTATATGATATTTCTAATGAATAAAGCTAGTACTTTATATAAAAGATTAGTCTAAACCATAAAACCTAGTAAATAAAATGAGTCCCTCATAATTTTCATTTCTTTTTAAACCACTTTAAAATATTTTATATTTTTTCAAATGGTTGAAATTATTATTCCATTGTAAATATATTTTTCCATGCTTAAGGTAGTTTTTTTGCGTAGACTCTCTTTTCAGATATATTTGTAAATACAAGTTTTCTTTAAAGCTTTCAAATATTATATGACTTCTAATTTATTGCTTTCTTATTATGTTGTAGCTGGCACAGGTCTTTCAGAAATTGTCTTTGGATATTCACACTGTTCATTTTGTTTTTGACCACAAGTTCATATATATGCCCTGCAGAGTTTCTAAGCCACATGACACTAACAAGTCAAATTCAGATTTTTCCAGGCCTCAGTGATGCTTAAATATAATATCAGCCAAAAAACCAAACCCATTGCTGTGGAGTCGATTCCAACTCATAGCAACCCTAAAGGGCAGAATAGACTGCCCCATAGGGTTTCCAAAAACACCTGGTGGATTTGAACCACTGATCTTTTGGTTATTTAGCAGCTACAGTTTTTAACCGCTGCACCACCAGGGTTTCCATAATATCAACTTTTTTTTAAAAAAATGTTACCTCTGGTGGCGTAGTGGTTAAATACTACCGCTCTTAACCAAGAAGTCGGCAGTTCGAATCCTCCAGGCGCTCCTTGAAAACTCTATGGGGCAGTTCTACTCTGTCCTACAGGGTCGCTATGAGTCAGAATTGACTCAACGGCAGTGGGTTTAATCCTTCTCGGGGTTGGGAGGACTTCGAAATCCACACTTCAAAATGATTTACAGTTCTTGGAAACAAAGCATATTACAAATATCAAATAAGCTAATGAAATTTCTCAAGCTTATGTTTTTAAATTTCTGGCATTTTCTTAGGCAGTAAAGAAGGAAGTAAAATTTGGTTTCCAAGCTGTTTTGAGCTGTCCTATTTTTTGCTGTAATATTTCATGATTAATCTAGGTAATTTCTAGCAAAGAAACATCTTTGAGCTACTCTGAGATGCTTCCGCAGAACATCAGAGGTACTGACTAATGACAGAGAGCTAATCCTTTCTAAAAGTGCCTTGTGGAGCTAGGAAGTAGCTGAGACTACTGGGATAATCTGAGCCAATTATACTGAATTATCATAGGAAGGTTATGTACTTCTCAACCCCTCTCTGTACCGGCTGTTCTTAATCAGTCCTGATATCTTAGTTCAACTAATGCCTCCCACAACGGTGACTCTGCCTCACTCAAACAAGACTCCTTAATAATTGCCCATTCATTTGAATCAAACTCCCCAATGCTTGCCTTTCTAGTTTTGCTTCGTCTCAGTTATTATGGACTTCTCCACATTAAATATTAAGGATTTCTTGATGTTTTCCTTTAGCCACAGTGTTACATAAAATCTGAATATCAGAATGCCTACTGAATTTCTTAAAAACAGAGTGGAGATTCAGAGAATCTTTGCCTGTCTTGTATGGCCATTTAGGATTGAGAATGATGGATTTACTAAGAAAATGATTTATTTGTAACAACCCCATATCAATTTTTTGTAACATCTGTTTTTCATAGAGGCATAAATAGAACTTCCCCTTTCTTTTCCAAGACAATATTTCTAAATTTGTGTAAGATTAATCTAAGCCAGACAATGTTTGATAATTTTATGGGAGGAGACACCTTTATCAAACATGTAATATCAAAATTTTACATTGTGGTGCACCCACATATTATTTTATGTATAAAATACAAACTGTAAGGATTCTGAGTTCTACTTGAGGAGATTGAAATGTGTCAGTATAAACCATTAACAAGGAGCTGAATCCTCAATAAGCCCTAATAACTGGCCCTAGGAAAGTAGCTACTTCTTGTCGTATGTAAAACTTGGTGTTTTGCAAACCTTTAAGTCATATTTTAATACATTTTCAGTGTAAGAACCTACAAGGTAAGTTTGATTCCCAGTGTATAGATAGCAAGGTGCAACATAACCTGCATGAGTTAAATTCCCCTGGTTTAATCTGGATTGTTACTCTGAAAACCGAACACATCCTGCTCAGTTCATACTCTTCCTGTTTTACTGTCTTGGCTATTTTAGAATCACATAGGGAAATGGCCACATGCAGCACTTTCAGCATAATCTTTCTTTATCCATCAGTATGTTTCCTGGCTTCCTTACTCCCTGTAGTAGTCTGGACTCAAATAATACTTTTCACCCAGGTAATACCACACTTTTTTCAAAATTATTCCCTCCTTCTCCTCCAAGTCTCACTTTTAGTATAAATAAATAAATAAAAGATAGTTATCATAGAAGCAAAACACACAATTAAATGATTTCAAAATGTATTAATAATTTATTTAACTTGATGTGTTTCTCTTCCCAAGAGTATCAGCAGTTAGAGAGAGAAGAAAAATTTGTTTATTCTGAGGCACTTCTAATAATGGAATTTCCAGTGATGAGAAGTGCCTTTGGGCAGGAGCTCTCTTCTTCCATTCTCATTACAAGTATCCGGAAGGAGTGGTGTGCTGGAGCTGGTATGCACCTACTTGTGAGAGCCGAATTTTAATTTTAAGGAAACTTGCCTCTGTAGATGTTACATTCTAGTGCAGGACACAAAACAAAAAACAATAGCAGAAATAAAATACTAGTGGAAAATGTATTTTAGAGAAGATACCTTGGGAAATCCTTACCGAGAAGGTGGCATTTGAGTAGAGACATGAAGTAAACAAGAAAGTGAGCCTTGCGAATATCTAGAGCAAAGGATTCCAAGTAGAGAAAATGCCAAAAGCAAAAATCCTGTGGCTGGAGTGTGCCTGATGTTTTTGAGACAGAGTGAGAGGCCTGTGTGACTAGAGCAGATGGAGCCTGGAGTGAGGAGTTGGTGACAAGAACCGAGAAATTATAAAGAGCTGGAGGGGTTTGTGGGTACAGTAAGAACTGTGACTTTTACTCTAGGTAAGATTAGAAGACTTTCAAACATTTTGAGCAAAGGAGTGACATGGAATCTTTCTTTTTAAATAGGATGTATCTAACTGCTGTGATGAGAATAGATTGCAGGGGACAAGAGTGAACAGTGAAAAGCCTATTCAGAAACTATTATAATATCCAGTCAGCTCAGGCTAAAATAGTTGTCACAGATAGGGTGAGAAACAAGCCAAAGTCATTGAGAAGGCAGAGCCAAGAGATCTGGATTGAGAGAAAAACAAATAGGTATGGGGGATTTTTGCAGAAAGAAGGGGTTTGGAAGGGAATCACAGATCTTCATTTTTGGATATATTTATTTTTGAGATGGCTATTAAGTTTCTTAATGGAGAGATTGAGTAAGCAGTTGGATATACAAGCCTGAAGTTCAATGTACAGTCTAGAGGTGTAAATTGGAGTGTCATCAGCAAATAGGTGGTATTTTAAACTATGACCCACCATCTGTCTGTCCGTTTCTATGATATGGTGGCCTGCATTATGCCATGATGCTGGAAACTATGCCACTGGTATCACAAATTCTGGCAAGGTCACCCACGGCAGACAGGTTTCAGTGAAGCTTCCAGACTAAGACAGAGTAGGAAGAAAAGCCTGGTGATCTACTTCCAAAATTAGCCAATGAAAACTGTGCACACGCACTAGAATATTCTCCATTACACTGCTGGAAGGTGAAGCCCCTGGGTAGGAAGACACTCAAAATACGCAGTGGCAGCAACAGTGGGCTGGAACATATCGACAATCATGAAGATGATGCAGAACCAGGAAACATTTTATTCTATTGCACAAGGGATCACCATTAGCCAGAGCCAACTCAAAGGAAGCTCACACCAAGGACAATAAACCATAACACTGGATGAGGTCATTGGGAATGAATATAGATACCAAAAAAAAAAAAAAAAAAAAGTGTAGGTAATGATTTCACTACAATAGTATTTTTAAAGTCTATCCTAGTTAATGGGGCGCTGGTGGTACGGTGGTTAAGAGCTTAGATGCTAAAAAGTCAGCAGTTCGAATCCACCAGCCCTCCATGGAAACCGTATAGTGAAGTTCTACTCTGCCCTATAGGGTCTCTGTGAGTTGGAATTGACTTGATGGCAACAGATTTGTTTGTTTGGTTATCTTAATAAACAGAGTAAAAAAAAACAGAGTAGACTTTAATAGTAATATTGTAGTGAAGCCACTACCTGCATATTGGACTCTCTCTTTGCCCCTGTCTCTGCACACACACATGTTAATAGGTACAAAATATTTACTCTATAGTGCATTATTTATAAAAATATAACTGTTATTAATGTTTTAAGATTCAGCTTAGATAGCACATTCCCCATAGGCCTAGAGAATGGATGAGTTGTCACTTTAATGGGGACTCATAGTATCATGCATTAATCCCCTTTATCTAACTTATGTCTTGGCATTGTAATTGTCTGTCATACCACCTATCTCACCCATTAGATCATCAACATCCTGAAGGTAAAGATCACATATTTTCCATGCCCAGTCATATGCTTCAAAGATTGAAGAGAGTGTATTTATGAATAAAATTAAAAAAAATAATAATAATGGAAAATGAGAGGGGAAGAGGGATAAAGAGCATCTGCAGGGTAAGTGATGGGGGGAAGGGTGAGACCCATATATATTTTATCTAGTATGTAAGACTGGTTCTGAAAAGCTGCTTGCAATTTTTGCAAACACAGAATACATACTGTATAACTTAGCAGAACATGATTCAATTTCCTCTTCTGTGAAATGAGAGTGTTGAACTAAGTCCCTTCCAGCTCTAAAATGCAAAGGCTTTATGGCTCTCAGATTCCCAAGTGAAATACGATCTGTGATTTGTATAAGTTTCTTCTTGCTCGTATTTGGTCACGCCTGGACTCTAAAGCCCCTGTGCTGTCAGGGGACGCCCTCACCACCCCTCTTAGCCTCACTGCCTCTCTAGCCCTGACTTGGGAGATGTTAATATCCTTACACATTCGTTTACATTTTATTGTTGCTCTCAAAAAATGTTCAATCTGCTGTCTTGGCAATAATTATATTTTTTTCTGGGTTGCCTTTTTCTCCACATTTTTCACTAAGCAAAACAAAACAAAACAAAAACAGAACCTCTCATTTATTTATTTTTTTAAGAAAGGGATTTTATTTTAATATTAGGAAAGAAAATGCTCAGTAAACACCATCATTTAAAATTGCTGGGAAAGGGGGAACTCATACCACCAAGAAAGCAGTGCCAGAAGCAGAGCACATCCTTTGGGCCTGGGGTCCCTGCACCTGAGAAGCTCCTCAACTGTGGGAAGATTGAGGACAAGGACCCTCCTCCAGAGCTGATAGAGAGAGAAAGCCTTCCCCTGGAGGTAACACCCTGAATTTGGACTTGCAACCTACCAGACTGTGAGAGAACAAATTTCTCTTTGTTAAAGCCATCCACTTGTGGTATTTCTGTTACAGCAGTACTAGATAACTAAGACAGAATTTGGTATCAAGAGAGTGGGGTGCTGCTCTAACAGATACCTAAAACGTGGAAGCCATTTTGAAACTGTGAATGGATAGAGTTGAGGCAGAGGCAGAGGACCCGAGCAGCAGAGAACCTGCAGTGGCAGAGAAGCAGCAATAGCAGAGAACCAGTAGCATCAGAAACAGGAGACCAGTGTGAGACGGTGCTGGAGCTGACCCACAGAGCGAGAGAGTTGAGTGACTGTGTGCAGAAGGATTCCTGGAGGAGCGGGGTGCTTCCAGGCACTTATTGGTGGAGCTACTGAGCTTTGGAACACTTGCCCCTGTAGGACAGATGCAAGCGTGAGGCCTAAGGAGCTGAGAGGCTAAGTAATCAGGAAGCAGAAGTCAAAGAGATAATGAACACAAGAAGCCGAGTTGCCTCAGTCTCAAAAGATTCTCTGCACTGGAAAAAAAAAAAAAAAAAAATTTTTTTTTTTTTTTCAAGGCAGTACAAAGATTCCAATGTTCATTGTACTTAAAAAAAAAAAAAAGGCATAAAATTAGATGGCTCACGTCCCGCTATGGTAGCTTCACCATATCTATTACACTGAGCTACAGTGTGTGTGGGCTTATTTTTGTGAGGCCTGTGGGTGGCATGTTTGCAGTGGCCAATATCAGAGGAGGTTGTGAATACGCAAATACATGGCATAAAGGTGGTATCTTGGCCAACAAACAGAAGTGCTTTGAGATTTTCAATCTGCTGCTGAACATCATAAAGGAAGGTTACAAGACTCCCAAGAGGCTGACTATTAATGAAGGTTTAAATGGAGGCCTGTTAGTAGCAGACCTCTTTGGTTGTGTTAACACCCAAGTGGGAGTAATGGACATACTGAAGTTCCATAAGTATACCATAGGCCATGCCTGGACCACCAATTATGGGTGCTTGGACAGCAAACAATACTTTGAATGGCTTAGCAAATATTCTCCATTTCACAATGTCAAGTTACTGGAGACAGACGATGTCTAGTACCCATCCACGCTTTTCCTCATGGCTGACCACAAGGACCATGTAGTCCTGCTTCACTCCCTAAAGTTCATTGCCACTCTACAGTACATTGTGGGCTATAGCTGAACCCAAATCAACTTCCTGCTTATCCATGCGGACACCAAGAGAGGCCACGGGGTGGGGAAGCCCACTGCCAAAGTCTCAGATATGTTTGCATTTACAGCACACTGCCTGAACATCGACTGGATTCAGCAAATGGAATTCTCTGCTCCCCCTTGACAGCCACAGAAAACCTCAAGGGCTTTCACGCCTTTGAAACTGAGAAACCACTTGGCATAATGCACACCCACATGAACCCTATTCCTGTACTCACAGGCTGCAGTTGAACAGAACTTCTGTGGGAATCTTATCTTTTCTAGGCTTCTTCTTTTTAGCAAGCCCTTAGAGTTTCTTTTTCCACCCTATCTAGGCACATGTTTTTAAAAAAAAAACTATCACACGTTTGGATAAATAGCTAAGTGGCAGCCAACACACTGTGAATACTAGATCGCTGAACTCAGAGTCCTAGTCGGGATACTTCATATATAACACCTCAGTGGAACTTCCTTCTATAACCATAACCAATATATCTTTAAATAAATGTGAGAACCATTCTCATAAAAAAAGACTTCTTCGCAATAATAATAAACGTTATTTAAGAATGAAAAAATAAAATAAAATTGCTGGGAAAGGCTTTGGATGGAAATATCGATAGGATTTTGCTTTGATTATAATCCATCCATTCTTGATGATTTCCAGCAGTTTGTCATTGATTCATAATGCTCCATTGTTTGCCTTGTAGCATTAAATGTTAGTTAATGAAGACTTGCCCTTATCCTCTTGCCATTTTTTCTATTTTATTCGAGGGTTGCTGTTGAAATATAAACCAGTGAAACATATGCATGACATGGATTTCTCTAGAAGGGAATCCCTTTTCATTCAGTCACCTATGGTAACTTTATCCTAAAATTAGCCACTTTCTATACCAACTTAAAGGAGCCCTGGTGACTTGGTTAAAGCGCTCCTCTGTTAACCAAAAGGTCAGCTTTTGGAACCCACCAGCCGCTCCACAGAAGGAAGATGTGGCAGTCTGCCTCCATAAAGATTTACAACCTTGGAAACCCTATGGGGAAGTCCAGCTCTGTCCTACGTGGTCTCTATGAGACAGCAATGGGGAACAGAGGGAGGACACCGAATCTAAAAGCTCCAAACCTATGTTCTTCTTCCTAGATTTTGGGAAACTCCGTGGAGAGAAGTATCAGTTTTAGAACTCCATTCTTTATGGTGAAGTTAAATAAAGCCTTAAAGAAAGCTCTAAATATAGGCCTAAAACTCATTAAAATCAAACAAATTCGGATAGCCTTCAACCTTTTTCTTATTTAGAGCTTAAAAAACAAAAACAAAAACACAAGACCACTAGTCTTCCTCTTCTTGTCAAACTCAGGACCGAGACTCCGTTTTTCCATTAGAGAGGTGATAAAATTTGAAAACTAGAATAATGGAAAGGTTAAGGGATACTAAATGAGTTGTGTTGTATTTGTAACCTAAATTCCTCTTTTGCAGTTCTTACTTAGGGAACTCATCTTTTAGCACACTGCTTTAACATCAACATGTTTATTTTGGGTAACACTGAATCCACTGTATAACAATGAATTTCTACCGTTAATTATACATATTATATCATTTCAATCAATCAATGGCAGATATTCACTGAGTTTCTATAAAGTGAGCACTGTCTTTGGTTCTATACAGTAGCATTTCCAAATGTTTTAAACTGAGATTCTCAGTTAAGAAATACATTGTGCACTGCACTGTGAAGCAGCGTACATGCACACCTTAAGCAGAAATGAAAGTTCCAAGCAACAAAATTTGTTTCTATTTAGGAAGCACCCTGATATAGTCTTTGCTTTCCACTCTATTCAATGTTATTCTATTCCATTTTATTTAAAAAAAAATTTTTTTTTCAGACTCATCATCAGCAGTTTGGAAAAAATGCTGCTATAGAGTACATAGTAGTCTGTCTTCAAGAAGGCTATACCTAGATCAGGAGAAGAGAATAATATGAAATAACATATAGTTTGATATAGGAGTCAGTGAAATTTTCTTCAAAGAGATGAGATTTGAGCCAAACCACAGAGCGAGAAGATTGTGCTCAAGTTAAGAGGCCAATGAGAAAGGCCAAATCATGGCAATGAACATAGGTGTGCTCTCCGACAACTGTGGAGACATCCCTGATTAAAACGCAAAATGTGCTTCAGGGACTAGAGAATTATAAAGGCAGAGAATTAGGTATATAATAACCCTAAAAAGAAGTGAGAACAGTTTACACCTAAATATAGGAGAAGCTAGAGAGCAATTTAAGGATTTCGATCTTAAATGTGCTGATGAAATGATACTTAAGGAAGATTTTAATATGACAGAAATATACTGAATCATTTATAAAGATCCCAGAAAGGGAGACTGGCTGTGGTAGTAATTCTGATGTCATGTAAACAGACCCTAGAGTAGGTGGTAACATTAAGAAAGTATATTGACTAAAGTCATGGGTATGGTTTATGAAACCCTTGCTTACAGAGGCACCATTATTATGTGTTCATTTTCAGATTGTTTCCTTTAAACTATTACATATTAGAAGTGTAATTAAAGGGAGTAAAATTTAATTGATATTATTTATCATTTAAACAAATAGTTATTAAGTACCTACTTTGTGGTGACATAGTGGTTAAGTGCTAATCAAAGGGACAGTAGTTGGAATCCATTAGGCTCTCCTTGGATACTCTATGGAGCAGTTCTACTCTGTCCTATAGGGTCGCTATGAGCCAAAATCGACTCAACAGCAGTGGGTTTTTTTTTTTTTGGTTGTGTCAGATGGAAACCCTGGTGGCATAGCGGTTAAGAGCTATGGCTGCTAACCAACAGGCCAGCAGTTTGAATCCACTAGGTGGTCTTTGGAAACCCTATGGGGCAGTTCTACTCTATCCTATAGGGCCACTATGAGTTGGAACCTACTCAACGGCAGCTGTTTTTTGTGTGTGTGTGTGTGTGTGTCAGATGCTGTAATGGATGCTGGGGATTAAGTAGTGAACTAGCCGGAGTTCTTGCCTTTGAGAAATTTATTTGCTAATGGGAGTATAAAAATAAGCATAAAGAATGAATATAAAAATTTTAGATAGTTATAAGTGTTATAAAGAAAATAAAGTTGGGTTATGAAATATAGTTACTAGGGATCTGGGTATGGGGTTACTTTAACTCCAAACAGCAATATGGAAATGGGAAAGAGGAAACAGCACCCACACCAGGATTACCATGATCCTTACATTTCACATGGGAAAAACAGAGACAATATATATGGACACAGGACCTGGACCATGAGAGCATACGTGCTCTGGGGATATGAAGATATCATGAAGAGAGAACCCAAGACCAATTTCATAGACTAGAAATCAGAAGGGCTCTCCAACTCCCATACACCACGCAACTGGATGAATTCTAAATAAATTATTCTTAAACCTCTAAGAAGCAACAGGGTCCAGGTGTTATATGAGTTACCCTAGGACTATTAAGTTATAAAATCAACTTTGATTTTATATATAACTTTATAACAGAGCAAAGCGAAAGCAGCATTTTGTTAATGACTCTTTCAAAGTGGAGTTCAGCTACTTCAACTAAAATCATGGTCCATATATCACTAGAATCAGATGATTATTGTTCAAAATGCTAATGATTAGACCCTTCGCCCCAGACCTGCTTGATCAAGCCACTTAGGACTGACTGGAGACGAAGTATTTATAACAAATATGCCAGGTGAATTCTCACACTACTAAAGTTTGAGAATCAGTGATTGAATCTCTTTTATTTTACAGTCGAGTGAACTGATGCTTAGAGAGATTAAGTGATGTTCATGGATATACTGTCAGTGATAGAGTTAAAATTAGGATCTGAGTTTCCTGGTGTTGTCAAAACAGCAAAGTGTTTATATTCAGCTATAGGGTTTGACTCAGTTTCACGAAAGTTATGTGGCCCATGTCAAATAAATTAAGATCCTTGAGTCCCCAATTCCTTTACTGAAAATGAAATAATTAAAAAAAAAAAAAATTTTTTTTTTTTAAGTGTTGTTTAGGAGAATTCAAGATAATGTTTGTAAATGAACAGTGACTTCTACAAAGAGCCATCCATGGAATGTTTCTATTGTTACTGTGCTTGTTACATCGGGGTTTAGTAGAGCAAGTGGTCAAGTGCTTTAGCTCTGGAGCAAAAGGCACAGGTCAGATCCCAGCTCTGCCATTTACTAGCTCTGTGACCTTGAGGAAAGTGTGGTGATCTTGTTATGTACCAATCTCTTCATCGGTGAAATAGTGACAGTAATATAACCACCTCAAAGATTTGTTGTGAAGATGAAATGAGTTGATACAAGTAAAGCCCTTAAAACAAGGCATGGCACCTTACAAGCTCTCAATATGCTATTATTATTATGTCCCTGGAAAGAAAAGGAGAAATAGCTTGGGGGGCAGGGGTCATTGCTCATGGAAAGGCTGCCTCACAGTCAGATAATTTCACTTACAGAAGAACAAATGTGAAATGTGGAGCATTTAAAAGAGGTTAAGGCAACCTTAACAGTCAGGAAAGCTCAGATACCTGTTTCTCCTGTATGTAGAATTGTCGCCTTGGATATTTCAATTTTAGGTAAGGCCAAAAATTGGGTAGACTGCGTTTTCCTCCTGGCCATCCTTGTCCTACTGTTTATTTTTCTCAATTTTCTTTCTTAGAACTTTTATTGCTCCTCAATTTCTGGGTAGCTGTGTGTTTTCTGTTGAATTGCCACAAATCCAGCAAGACAAAATGTGGTGTTATATTTGAGATTCTTTTTAGCTTTTTGGATGTTTATCTTTTGTTGAAACCACCAAATAAATGATTATCCCCGAAGAGGAGAAATTATTTTGAAAAGTTTTACTTAAAGCTCTTGTTCGTTAAAAAATGAAATAAAATAGGATCACAGCAATTAATTAGGTCCCTGGTGTAATGTAATAAGTAACAATCAGTTACTTTTATTTAAAAACCTATCTTCATTATCATTAACATTGAGTTAAAAGAGTGAGTCATATTTACGTATGCACATAAGCACAGTCAATCACTGGGTCTTGATCATTCTACCTTCAGAATGGCCTCTGATCTGTTATCTGTATTTCCCTAGCTCCACTGCCACCACCATGTATTATAAGCTGTCCTTCTCTAAAGGACTACTGCAATAATACTCTTACCTGCTATCCTGAAGCAGTGCCCACACACAAACAGAGTGATCTTTTAAAACCCCATCTTTCCACATTACTCCTCTTTTTCAAACAATCCAATGGTTTTCATTGCTCTTAGGATAAAGCCAAAAATCCTTTAAAAGACCTACACGCTCTGGCATGTGCCTCTCTCTTGCTTTCTATCTAAAGCCCCTCTCTCAGCTCCCTACACAGTTGCGTGTCCTCCCTTGAGCAGGCCTTCCTACAGGCTATATATAGCCATCAGAAAACTCTCTTTTCCTAGGTTTTGCACCCCTACCACCACCTACAACACACGAGACACACAGATAAGTTTTTACCAGCTACTCTTGCTTCTCATCCAAATCTTAGATTTTTAAATCTCACTTCTCCAAAAAGCCATCTCTGATTTCATAGACTATTTTAGTCTTTAGTGTTTTATATATCATCCTAGCAAGCTATAGTATTTTTTACTTTATAGTCCCTATCGACTCAACAGCAGTGGGTTAGTGGGTTTTATCACAAATGAAGCCAAGTGATGCATTATTTAAGGCTTGTAGTCCATATAGCACTTAGGTCACATGATGTCAGGAACCATGCAGGAAATGTTCAGTGTTATATCCCAGCTCTGGAAGAATTGCTAAGCACAGAGTACTAACTCACCAAATATTTGTTAAGTGAACAAATGTATGAATGAATAACATGTAAGGTTGAAATTTATGAACTAGCAATACATTACCATTAATGACAGACATTATCTGTAATGACTGTTGTTGTTAGGTGCCGTCGAGTCAATTCTTCCTCATGGGGACCCTATATACAACAGAAGGAAACACTGCTGGTCCTGTAATGACTAAGAAGACTGTAATACTAACAAATACTTACAGTTTGCAACACTAACCTGCATTTGATAATAATGCAATGATTCTCTACTAGTTCATTCTTATTTTCCAGCTATGGTTGCTTTTGCCTTATTTTAACACATAGGTTTTAGGTACTATGGATCACTTTTGTTTGGCCTTTCTAGCCATGGTCTTGTAACTCCCACCCAAGTGATTGGGTGGAACTGTGTCATAGGGTAATTGTGGCCCACCAAAGGGATTGGTCAATTTTGCCACCCTGCTGGACTTAAAATGAGCCACCCTGCTGGACTTAAAATGAGCCACCCAGGGACAGGAAAGAGAATATCACCATTACCACCAGGGAAGAACAGCCACAAGTCAGCTTTGGATCTGGGACCCCTGCACTGAGGCACTCCTGGAAGCAGGAAACAGAGAGCTGTCATGCTGAAGATGGTGAGAAGAGGTGGCAGGAGAGAAACCAAGCAGGAGAGACCTGACAGGAGACACCTAGCAGCAGAGACCCGGTAGCAGAGACCCAGCAGCAGGAGATGGCACAGTGGGTTTACTGGCCCATTGAGAGAGAAATTTGAGTATCTTTTGGCAGAAGTCTCAGGCCAGGGTGGGGAATGGCTGCGAGCATGACTGGAAAGAGGCTGTCCTGATGGAAGAACTGCATCCTGAGTGTTCCTGAGCCTGAATTGTAACCTGTTACTTCCCTGTTGTTGTTCTTAGGTGCCATCGAGTCGGTTCTGACTGATACTGACCCTATGCACAACAACAGAACGAAACACTGCCCGGTCCTGCAACATCCTTACAATCCTTGTTATACTTGAGCTCATTGTTACAGCCACTGTGTTAGTCCACCTTGTTGAGGGTCTTCCTCTTTTCTGCTGACCCTGTACTCTGCCAAGCATGATGTCCGTCTCCAGGGACTCATCCCTCCTGACAACATGTCCAAAGTATGTAAGATATAGTCTCACCATCCTTGCCTCTAAGAAGCATTCTGGCCACACTTCTTCCAAGACAGATCTGTTCGTTCTTTTGGCAGTCCATTGTATATTCAATATTCTTCGCCAACACCACAATTCAAAGGCGTCAACTCTTCTTCGGTCTTCCTTATTCATTGTCCGGCTCTCACATGCATATGATGTGATTGAAAACACTGTGGCTTGGGTCAGACACACCTTAGTCTTCAGGGTGACATCTTTGCTCTTCAACACTTTGAAGAGGTCCTTTGCAGCAGATTTATCCAATGCGATGTGTCTTTTGATTTCTTGACTGCTGCTTCCATGGCTATTGATTGTGGATCCAAGTAAAATGAAATCCTTGGCAACTTCAATCTTTTCTCCATTTATCATGATGTTGCTCATTGGTCCAGTTCTGAGGATTTTTGTTTTTTTTTATGTTGAGGTGTAATCCATACTGAAGGCTGTGGTCTTTGATCTTCATTAGTCAGTGCTTCAAGTCCTCTTCACTTTGAGCAAACAAGGTTGTGTCATCTGCATAACACAGGTTGTTAATGAGTCTTTCTCCAATCCTGATGCCCCGTTCTTCTTCATATAGTCCAACTTCTCGTATTACTTGTTCAGCATACAGGTTAAATAGGTATGGTGAAAGAATACAACCCTGACGCACACCTTTCCTGACTTTAAACCAATCAGTATCCCCTTGTTCTGTCTCACCAACTGCCTCTTGATCTATGTAAAGGCTGCTCATGAGCACAATTAAGTGTTCTGGAATTCCCATTCTTCGCAGTGTTATCCGTAGTTTATTATGATCCACACAGTCGAATGCCTTTGCATAGTCAATAAAACACAGGTAAACATCCATCTGGTATTCTCTGCTTTTAGCCAGGATCCATCTGACATCAGCAGTGATATCCCTGATTCCACGTCCTCTTCTGAAACCGGCCTGAATTTCTGGCAGTTCCCTGTCAATATACTGCTGCAGCCGTTTTTGAATGATCTTCAGCAGAATTTTGCTTGCATGTGATATTAATGATATTGTTCTATAATTTCCACATTCAGTCAGATCACCTTTCTTGGGAATAGGCATAAATATGGATCTCTTCCAGTCAGTTGGCCAGGAAGTTGTCTTCCATATTTCTTGGCATAGATGAGTAAGCACCTCCAGCACTGCATCTGTTTGTTGAAACGTCTCAATTGATATTCCATCAATTCCTGGAGCCTTGTTTTTCACCAATGCCTACAGAGCAGCTTGGACTTCTTCCTTCAGCACCATCGGTTCCTGATCATATGCCACCTCTTAAAATGGTTGAATATTGACTTATTCTTTTGGTATAATGACTCTGTGTAATCCTTCCATCTTCTTTTGATGCTTCCTGCGTCATTTAATATTTTCCCCATGGAATCCTTCACTATTGCAACTCGAGGCTTGAATTTTTTCTTCAGTTCTTTCAGCGTGAGAAACGCTGAGCATTTCTTCCCTTTTGGTTTTCCAGCTCTTTACACATGTCATTATAATACTTTACTTTGTCTTCTAGAGAGGCCTTTTGAAATCTTCAGTTCTTTTACTTCATGAATTCTTCCCTTTGCTTTCGCGCTGAAACACTCAAGAGCAAGTTTCAGAGTCTCCTCTGACATCCATGTTGGTCTTTTCTTTCTTTCCTGTCTTTTCAATGACCTCTTGCTTTCTTCATGGATGATGTCGTTGATGTCATTCCACAACTCGTCTGGTCTGCGGTCACTAGTGTTCAATGTATCAAATCTATTCTTGAGGTGGTCTCTAAATTCAGGTTGGATATACTCAAGGTCATATTTGGCTCTCGTGGACTTGTTCTGATTTTCTTCAGTTTCAGCTTGAACTTGCCTAGGAGCAATTGATGGTCTGTTCCACAGTCTGCCCCTGGCCTTGTTCTGACTGATGATATTGAGCTTTTCCATCATCTCTTTCCACAGATGTAGTCAATTTGATTTCTGTGTGTTCCATCTGTCAAGGACCATGTGTATAGTCGCCTTTTATGTTGGTAAAAGAAGGTATTTGCAATGAAGAAGTCTTGGTTTTGCAAAATTCTATCATTCATTCTCCGGCATTGTTTCTATCACCAACTACTGGTCCTTCTTTTTTCTTTCCAACTTTCACATTCCAGTCGCCAGTAATTATCAAGACTGCAGCAGCTGGTAAAAATCTTCTATTTCTTCATCTTCGGCCCTAGTGGTTGGTGTGTAAATTTGAATAATAGTCATATTAACTGGTCTTCCTTGTAGGCATATGGATATTATTCTATCATTCACAGCGTTGTACTTCAGGATGGATCTTGAAACGTTCTTTTTGACGATGAATGCAACACCATTCCTCTTTGAGTTGTCATTCCCAGCATAGTAGACTATATGATTGTCTGATTCAAAATGGCCAATACCAGTCCATTTCAGCTCACTAATGCTTAGGATATCAATGTTTATACGTTTCATTTCATTTTTGACGATTTCCAATTTTCCTAGATTCATACTTCATACATTCCAGCTTCCGATTATTAATGGATGTTTGCAGCTGTTTCTTCTTATTTTGAGTCATGCCACATCAGCAAGTGAAGGTCCCGTAAAGCTTTACTCCATCCACGTCATTAAGGTCAACTCTACTTTGAGGAGGCAGCTCTTCCCCAGTCATCTCTTGAGTGCCTTCCAACCTGGTGGGGGTGCTCATCTTCCAGCACTATATCAGACAATGTTCTGCTGCTATTCATAAGGTTTTCACTGGCTAATGCTTTTCAGAAGTAGACTGCCAGGTCCTTCTTCCTAGTCTGTCTTGGTGTGGAAGCTCAGCTGAAACCTGTCCTCCATGGGTGACCCTGCTGGTATCTGAATACCAGTGGCTATAGCTTCCAGCATCACAGCAACACACAAGCCCCCACAGTACAACAAACTGACAGACATGTAGGGGGTTACTTCCCTAATAAACCCCATAATCGTGAGTATGGTCTGTGAGTTCTGTGTGGCCATTGCAATGAATTATCAAACCCAGCAGAGAAGTAGAGAGTGCCGTGGGAAGAATGGTTGGTATCAAAATCGGTAAAGATAGCAGAGAAAGGAGGCATGTCTGACCCTTCTGTATAGGAATCAGCCTTGGGCTGTTGGTCTGGATTCTCCTTTCCGCTTGTGAAGTTACAGGAGGTTTGTGGGCACTGCCCCCACGCCATTTTTACACATCTATAACAATTCATACTAATTTGAATTAAGAAGGCTCAAGGAATTATTTAAAAATTTTGTCCATTAGTACCAAACAAAGTTAAGTGAGAACAATAGTTCTCTTTTATTTTGGGTCTGCAAAACACCTTTTCCTTTAAAGAACGTGCCTCCCCTATTCTCTGGGACTATTAATCAAATGGCCCCAATGACTTCAACCCATGTGTGGGTATCAGGTTGATACTGGTCTTGGATTGGTGGTTGATCATGTGGTAGGTACACAGTCCAAGCAGGGATTGTTATTGTTAGTTGCCATACAGTTATTTCCAACTCATGGTAAACTCATACACAACAGAACAAAGCACTGCCTAGTCTGACCACCATTATGCTCAAGTTCACTGTGATGCCCATTGGGTATTTTTAGTGTCTTCTAACCTAGGGGAGCTCATCTTCCAGCACTATATTGAATATATTTCGTTGAGATCCACAGTTTTCATTGTCCAATTTTTGGAAGTCTTTCTTCCTAGTTAGTCTCAGTCTAGAAGCTCTGCTGAAACCTGTCCATCATGGGTGACTCTGCTGGTATTTGAAATACTGGTGACATAGCTTCCAACATTTTAACAACATGCAAGCCACTAAACTGACAGGTGTTAGAAATAAGGGTAACCAGAGTTTAATTGGAGTGACCAATGAACATTTGGAAGTAGGGTCTTTCTCCTTTGAAGATTGTTGCTGCTCAGTCTTGAGCTTTCTTGTCCTCTTTGCTGTCAAATATGGATTAAAAAAAAAAAAAAAAACTAAACCTGTTGCCATTGAGTCGATCCTGGACACTCTGTTTAAAAAGAAATCAAAGACAAAGAGCACCAGAGGAGAAAGATAGGGAAGCAAGGTCCCCTGGATCTTGCTGTCCTTTGGAATTAAACTTCAGATGATGAAATAAATATCATTTTTATTCAAGTTAATTCAACTTTTTATTTTATACATAGTGACAGTTTGTTGAGGTAGACTTTTATTTGGCCCACTCCTTTAGGGATGTTTGAGTGTGCAAATGTGATACAGTGTTGTCAATAATCAGACTTGTGACTGTGCCTCCATTTGAACACAAAGAGTAAAGCCAAATAAATCTACAATAATACAAAAACTTTACTGTAAATTTTTGCAGATCTGAACATGCAGAGAGCGTTACATACCGTAATAAGTGTTCCTTTTTAAGAAATACTGTACAAAATGAATGTGTGCAAAGGAGGAAAACAGAATAATGGGGGGAGGGGTGACTCATAGGTAAAGACCACATTCATTCCTAAGCATAGATACCTATTTTAAAAATATACAAGTGAGCCCTAGATTGAGTGATATATCAGAATAACTCATTTCTTCCCCTCTAGGAAAACTGTTTTGGCATTTGTCTTTATAGCAACAGAATGCTCAATTTAAGAGCAAAGTGGATAACCCAAAATATTTGTTCTTTAGTTGTTAATGAGTAAACAGTGCTGCTCAATAACATCTGGCTTCTCTAAAAAGCTCTGTTTTAAAAAATCATTGAATTTTAAAGCTGGAAGGGACATTTGATGGAAAATCTTGTCCAGATTTCAAGTTGTATGGATAATATGAGAAATGAAATTTGGACAAAAATAATAACAGGCTCAGGGGATACATTACAGACCTCTCCCCCCCACACCCAGAGGGAAAAAAAAATCTGAAATACTTAAATATTCTGAAACACTATATGCAGCAAAACGTTTTCACACAATGAAGAAACTAAAAGACGAAGAGAAAATATTGCACACTTCATCTTATGCAATACAGTGTAGGTGTCTGATTTTGCCCCTCCCACTAGGAGGCCTCTGATGATGAATTCAGCCTGTAAGTTACTATGAATCGGAGGGTGAGGAAACGACCTATATCTAGTAACCAGGATATTCTGTGACACATTCTTTCTGATGATGTCCATCTGACACAGATGAGATGAGAACCTAGGTAAAAAGAATTACCGTTTTTAATATTGGTATCACAGCGCCTGAGACATAACAAAATTCAACTAGCATTAAGTCCATTCATCTATCCCAATTCTCCTGACTACAAATTTGAGTCTCTTATTTAGGAATTAATCTATTAAATGAAAAAGATCAAAAAGTGTCTTTTAATTTTAAGTGTCATTAAAGATAGGCAAATGACACTGTGGAAAAATAAGAGGTGGTATTTGCTTATGAAAAAAAAAAAATTGTTGTCCAGTCAATTCTGACTCATAGTGACCCTATAGGACAGAGTAGAACTGGGTTTCCAAGACTGTAAATCTATATGGAAGCAGGCTACCATATCCTTCTCCCATTTGTTTTTGTTGTTGTTGTTAGGTGTCATGGAGTCAGTTTGGACTCATAGCCACCCTATATACAACAGAACAAAACACTGCCCAGTCCTGTACCATCCTCACAATCTTGTATATATAGTGGTGTTATATTTTGGTATAAGCTAAGCAGGAATCAGCAAAGTTTTTCCATAAAGAAGCAGATAGTAAATGCTGCAGGCTCTGTGGGCCATCTGGTATCTGTGGTAACTAGTCAAATGTACTGTTGTAACAAAAATGCAGCTATAGGTAAAAATTAAAGGTATGGCTGTGTTGCAATAAAACTTTATTTATAAAAACAGGTGGTCAGCTGAATTTGAAACAAAGTCCATAGTTTGGTGATCCTGGCTTTATAGCATACTCTTCAGCACCATCCCCAACATTAATGCAGCCAAGAATTCTCTTTACATATCCTTGGCATAGGGATAATTCATTTCTCAGTTTTGGACTTATATTGAAGTTACGGAAATCTATGGAAGAAAAATTTCTTGAAATCCATGGCTTTCAATTATAGTATCCAGGAGTTTGCTAGAGAGAAGATTTTAAAATTTTAAGTTCGCTTTAAATATTAAGCAAGAACCAAAGCCTAAGAAGACTCAAAATATATCAGTTAATCTATAAGACACATAATAGAGAAGAATGGATGGCAACATCAGAGACTTTTTTTTTCCTGCCCAAAAGTATGTGAGAGCTTAGCCAGAGAGAACAACACTAATTACTTTTGAATTCTACTGAGGGTCAGTCAGCTTTAAGTGAGGTGGGAAGAGGCACTGGTATTCTAAGGATTGGAAAAAAGTCTTCCTAAACTGTTCTAGTTGTCAGTACTTTACCAATTTGGTGGAAAGAAAGAACCTTATGTAACAATATAGTGAATTATGTGTAATGGTTACTAAAATTTGTATAGTGCATTATAAGTGCTTCTACTTACACTGCTTCCTTTATCACAGTGATACCAGTGACAAAATAATAACCCTATTTCATAGACAAGAATTCTGAGGCCACAGCTAAATGACTGGTGCTCAGGATGATGCAGATAGTATTTAACAATGTCACATCATCAGGATTCACGCTCATTCTCTGTAAATTATTGAGTGCACTTAGAATGACCTAAAATATATATGTATGTGATTTAGCGTAATTACTACCGTTACTAATTGTTCTTTCTTGTCTGTTTTACTTTTTACATCAATTCTGTGAGCTATTCCTTTCAATGTTGTTAGTTGCCATTGAGTTGACCCCCAACTCATGGTGACCCCATGCACAACAGAACAAAACATTTCCCAGTCCTGCTCAATCCACATGAAGGGTTGATGATTAGACCACTGTGATCCATAGGTTTATCATTGGCTAAGCTTTTGAAGGAGGTCTCCAGAACTTTCTTCTTAGCCCGACTTAATCTAAAAGCTCCACTAATCCTGTTCAGCATCATAGCAACACATGTTTCCACTGACAGGTGGCGGCTGTGTGCGAGGTGTATTGGTCAGGAGTTGAAAACAGGGCTTCCTCAAGGAAGATGAGAATTCTACCACTGAAACACCACTGCCCTCTAACTGTCTTAATAAAATCCTCTAATTAAGTAAGTAGAATTTCTTTCTATTGCAACTAAAAGTGTCTTGATTGCCTACTAGTTGTATCAAGAATTGAGGCTGATTTTTATATATATAAAAAGAAAAATACTTTAATCTATATTCAACCAAATGTTGTTTTAGAAAGTAGTTACCTGGTGAATCTACTATTTCTAGTCATTTTCCAAAGCATTTTGAAACCTCAAATTGTAGCAGCTAGCTTACCAGCAACAGAAAGACTTCATTGTCAATCATTCCTTTTTATTCCTGCTCCATAGATAGAGCATTAATTACTTGGAACCACTTGTTCTTAAAGCTTCATAGGAGTAACAACCATGTCTGTGCCTGGAACATTCCTTCATTCACACACTGTCTCAGTGTGTGAGGACACAGGGGTGAACAAGACTGACATCCTTTCAGACTGTCTGTGGGATTTACATTTCAGAAGAAGACTAAAGGGAACAATCCTGATTAAAGAAATAATACAATATCTGGTAGCAACAGGTACTATTCAGATAATTAAGACAAGGTGTTATAGAGAATATCATGGCGACTACTTGAGATTGGCGGTCAGGGATGACCTCTCAAAGACATTTAAGTGGAGGCCTGAATGTCTTGAAAGAGATAGCCTGCAGTGTAATAAATTACTTAATATGACCCTTCTAGCTATGGTCTTTGTGACTCACACACAACATGAGGGGGACAAAGGGAGGATCACCACTGGACAGATTCCTAAGCTTCTCTGGGAGATCTGGGAAAGAGGAGGTGGGAGAGGATGCTAGTGCCATTGTACAGTTCTTCCCCACTGTCTTAGTTATTTAGTGCCGCTATAACAGAAATACCACAAACTGATGGCTTTAACAAAGAGAAATTTTTGTCCTCACAGTCTAGTAGGCTAGCAGTCTAAATTCAGGGCATCAGCTCAAGAGGGAAGGTTTTGTCTCTCTGTTGGCTCTGGAGGAAGGTTCTTCTCATCAATCTTCTCCTGGACTAGGAGCTTCTCCTTGCCGAAACCCTGGGTCCAAAGGACAAACTCTGCTCCTGGAGCTACTTTCTTGGTGGTATGAGATCCCCCACCTCTCTACTTGCTTCTCTCTTTTTTATCACAGAAGAGAATGACTGATGACACAACCCAATCTTGTAGATTGAGTCCTGCCTCATTAACATAACTGCTGCCTATCCTACCTCATTAATACCATAAAGGTTGGATTTACAACATATAGGAAAATCACACAGATGACAAATGGCAGACAATCACACAATACTGGAAATCATGGCCTGGCCAAATTGATACATGTATTTGGGGGACACAATTCAATTCATGACACCCACTTCACCTATAATTGCTTTTTTCCTGACAAATGCTGCAGCTCCAGGACCAGGGATGCAGTACAGGTGCTGGAATCAAGGGTGATACTTAAGCAAGAGACTGTAACTATACCCCTGAACATATATCCCAGAATTCCCAAGAGCCTGATGGAATGGATTGTACCTTCTCCCCATCTGGCAAAATTGGGATTGACAGTGAATACTACCATATTGCCTAGTGGGCGAGATAGCTTAATAGTATTGTACCTATGTAACCCTACCCAATGTGAATGGGAGTGGACTGAGGGGAAGCACTTGCTAGGCTGGTATTACTATCAGCAATCTGGACTAGCACAGCAGCTGAACCTGATGTTCCTTCCCAAGGTGGAAAAATTTGGGTAAAAGTAAATGACAAATGGAAGGAAGGAGAAATAATAGCTGAAGGTAAAGGAATGAATAAACGGGTTATGCAGTGGGGGAAACGTAACATAAAGGTGACACTCAAGAGAGTCAGAGTAAGGAAATAATATTCTCTCAATTGAATTTTATCAGAGGCCAGAGAGGGTGAAGGCAAGATGAACTGCTGGAGAGTCTAGACAGCCTGGAGCAGACCTGAGTGGCTGGTATCTGAGTAACTTAACCCATAGAACTCTTTCGTCCTACTGAAGGACTAATTGTTAATGACTGTTTTGGGCTGTTAAAACGGTTGGGAGGGGGAAGTTAATCCTTCATATGTGAAAGAGTTAATGGCTTGAAGAGCCAGGATTACTGAATTACTGTGGCCCTTCTAAGCATTGTCTTTGTGGCTCACATACAATGATTGAGTGGGACTATGAAGGGGTTGGGGTTATGTTTACTTGGCTGGGCCATGATTCCCAGTATTGTGTGGTTGTCCTCCATTTTATGTGTAGTGGATCCTAACCTTCGTATGTTGATGAGGCAGGATTGGTATAAGGTGTTTCTTAGGTTGCAGCCTTGCAAGAGGGCATGACTCAAACCTGTCCTTACTAAAGTTATGCCCTTCCCTGGGGTGTAGCCTGCATCTAAGATACATGCGTGTGTCCTGGTGAGGCTCTATCTCTCTGCATCTGGATCCTGCGTCTGGTTGGTGATCAATTGACCTCTCCAGAGGCCTGCTGTCTGACCTGCTGATTCTGGGACTTGCAGGCCTCCAAGCCCCTTGGGCCAGCAGCCTATCCCTATCCTGTGACCTGATTCGCCAGCTTCTGCAACCTTGTGAACCAGCAGTATGTGGACTGAACTGCCGGTTTGGGTTTGGCTGCTCCTGCAGCCATGTGGGTCAGGAGAAGCCTACACCTGACCCACGAATTTGGGACTTGCCAGCCTCCACAACCTCATGAGCCATTTCCTTTATATGGTTAGTGAGTTCAGTGAGAAGTTGCAGCAACTAGTGAACACAAAGATGGGAGGGAGAGTGCTGAAGGGGGAGGGAGTAGTTGATGTTAGAGATGATGGAGTGGTATAGCAGCTTTGAAAAGTTGAACATTTGGGACGTCTTAAACCTCCATCTCATAGGAACTAGCTTTGTGTTGATCTTTCTACAAGAAATTATTCATTTATGACCATATGAAAATCAGAAGGAAAACATACCAGACAGAGGTAACAGCATGCAAAGACTCCAAAGTTAGAAACGTAAGTTGCATTACTAAAAAAACAGAAAGTCAGCGTGGCTTAAACATAGTGATTGAAAAGGGAGTGCCATTAGGTAAGGTTGGAAAATAAGGCAGAGTCCACATCTATAGGGTGTTGTATGCTAAGAAAAGGAGTTGGGATTTAGTAAAAGTGCAAAAGAAAGTCAATGACAGACTTTAAATAGAGAGTAATAGTATCTGATATATATTTTTACAAGACTGTTCTGGCTACTATGATTTTGGGGGATAGGTGACAAGTATAAAAGCAAGGAAACCAATTGAAACTCCAGCAAAAAAACAATGGATGTTAGAAGTAGAGGTGGAGAGAAATGAATGGGTTCATGATATGTTCTTGGACCGAGTTGAAAACATTGTCTGAAGAAGTGAATGTTCTGAAAACAAACAAGAGAATAACCAGAGATATTCCCTAGGTTTTGGGCTTGAGCCAGAGTGTTGGTGGATGGATGATGTTGTGGTTGAATGAGATGAGGAAGGCTGGTGGAGGACAGGTTGAAGAGGCAGAAAACAAGGATTCTGCTCCATATTGTTACGTTTCAGCTAACACGAAATAAATACTTAATGCATATTTATTAAATAATGAATGACAAATCACCTCCTTATTCAAAAACCTTGACTCCTAATAAGTTTTTGTTTAATTTTGTTGCCATTATTTGGAAAAATTCAATCTACTCTCAAACATTAGAAATTTGTTGACATGTAAGAGTTTAAAAGTAAAAAATTGGATCTGAAAAAATAATATAAGAGGAGGAAGGACTGTTAAGAGTCCATCTAGTCAAATGTATATTTTTCAGATGGTAAGAAAAGGATCAATGGAGATAAATGATTTCTTCATGTAATTACAATTTTTGATTAAAAGAACCAGAGTGATGAGGTTTCCCAACCATTGCTTTTTTTCCCTCATACTGTCTTTCTCCAATTTCTCCCAGACCTTCCCTATAAAAAAGACAAAAATCACCAAGAATAAAGAAGATAAATAAATCATTACCATGTGCTCATTATTCATATAATGGAATCTTTGTGTAGCAAGAGCTGACAAGAGGAAAGTTTCAATTAAGCATTTAGGGTCCAGCAATTTTTGTAATGAAGGCTGACATTTATACACTTTTGGGAATAACTATAAAAATCCTTATTTTGCAGTTGTCTATACAATTAAAGCATGGATATTCTGTGACAGCAAAATAAATATAGCTACCTCATGTTCTTGACACTGACACTGTATTTTGAAACCTCCTTTGTTTTCCTGGAGCCCTGGTGGTATAGTGGTTAGTGTTTGACTGCTAATGAAAAGGTCAGCAGTTCGAATCCACCAGCCACTTCCTGGAAACCCTGTGGGGCAGTTCTAGCCTGTCCTATAGGGTCGCTCTGAGTTGGAATCAACTTGACAGCAAGGGGTTTGGTTCTTGTTTTTTTTTTTTTTTTTCTTATTCTAGCTCTGTTGTTATAGTATTAAATTTATGTTGTCTATTTCTTATTACTTTAAAAATTCAAAATTTCTGTCTTTTACCTCTATATTCCTAATTTTTTTTTACTAACACTTAAAGTCTTATCTTTAAATTATATTGAATATTAGAACCTAAACATCTTATACATACATTTTATATTAGAAGCTCGTCATACACTTCAAACCAAAAAGGATTTCCAAAGTATAATTGATTGGTTGGTAGATTTCTACGACCTGTTTCCTCCTTCCATCCATTCTTCCTTTTCTTTCTCCATTTTCTCTTCCTTCTTTCCTTCCTTCCTTCTTTCCTAATACTTGGCCTCATTCTGGTTTGCCTTTACACAATATATTAAATTATTTTATTTATGACAGAAGTATTCAGGATATTTGACAGCATGGCAATCATTAATATAAGTTGTTTTCTGATTTCCTGTATAGTGGCAAATAATAATGCTGAATGTTATGCAACCTTTATGAAATTATTATTAAACCACCAAGACTGTTTTCACGTTTATTGGTAAACTTGTCATATTTCTCTCCTAAACAACCTTACACTCTTACCTCCATCAAGTCCTGGTCTATCACAGTTACTAAAATGACAATACTTTTGGTAATAACAACCTAAAATATATAAAGTATTGAAAACAAAGCATGACTTTAAGTCCAGGATATGCTTATTTTCTGTACCTTGGACATATCAGAAGAGACCAGTCCCTGTAGAAAGACATCTTGCTTGATAAAGTAGAGGGACAGCAAAAAAAAGGAAGACCCCTAGTGAGATGGATTGACATAGTGGTTGCCACAATGGGCTCAAGCATTGCAACTATTGTGAGGATGAAGCAGGACAGGGCAGTGTTTCGTTCTGTTGTACACAGGGTTGCTGTGAGTCAAAATCCACTTGATGGCACCTAACAACAATGTTTTTAAAGACTTTATTTCTTCTAAGCTATCAGATTTATTGGCATGCAGCCCTTCCTGATATTTTCTTAATATTTCTTTAATGTCTGTAGGTGTGTCATGATATTCCTTGTTTTATTTTTGATGTACTTTATTTTCATGATGCAAATAGTCCACTTCAGTAACACAAACAGCTTTTTAAATCCAGGGACTTTTTACCCCAGCTTTTGTTTTAATGTCATGACTGATGATGTCACATACCACCAAGGGCACATGAAAAGGTTTATTTCTCATATAATAAAACTTCTAGGGAGAGTAGAGTGATATCATGTTACAAAAATGGTTTGAAAGAGCACGGAAAGGAGACTGGCCAGGGGTTTTATGGTGGAAAAAAAAAGAAAAAAAATTTTTTTCTTCTTATTTAGGGGTTAAGACAAAGGTGAGAGTTTGCCCATGACAGCTGGGGTTTTCATGGTTTGAAATCATCCTGACACTAAAGGAGAGAGTGTCCAAGGTTTTTATCAGCTTGTCCAGACATGGAACAGAAAAGGAATAGAGGGTGCTGGGGCTTAAAAGCTGTCAGCAGTCAAATGTCAATGATAGAGGAAACTATTTTTTTACAATTCACCCTTGATGTTTGAATGATGTTGGAAATGTATCTTATTTCATTTAATTGAATAAGGAATTGTTGCTGCCTTTAAAAAAAATTTTATTTTTGGCTAGACTAGATGGTCAGATCATTGGCAATGGCCCAGAAGTCTGTAAAGACATGCAGATTGGGCTAATTCTTGACCACAGTATCTATCACTAAAATGAATGCCTGCAGTTCAGCCAAATTGTTGACTCTATAAAGATTTACAGCCTTGCAAACCCTATGGGACAGTTCTACTCTGTCCTATGGTGTTGCTATGATTCATAATTGACTTCACGGCAATGGATACAGGTAATACTATAACTTAGGTCAAATTTCTTACCTTTTATCACCAAAAAAATAAAATATTTCTATCTCCATTTATACCATAACAATATATCGCTGATTTATTTTATTTCTTTAGTTCAATTTTCATGTTAATCTAATATGTTAAGAGTTGATTGATAGAGACTGGAAGTAACTGTGCTCTTTTAAAACAATTAACATAATGTTAAAAAAAAAAAAAAAAACCTGGAAATAGCTGTTACAACTTTGGCTAACTATGAAATAGTACAGGTTAGAATAATTTTGAAAAAATCATTCAGCTTACCCACCAACCAAAAAACCAAGTTGAGCCAAAATCTAACAAGAATAAATTAATAATTAAATCAACAAATATCTAATAAATACATATTGATTGCATAGCTATATGCCAGAACCTATGAGGTATACAAAATATATATATATAAATTTGGCTACAACCATAATAAAGTTATGTTTTAAAGCAACAGAAAATTAAAAATATAAAGCTATAGAGACAGATAATTTACACTAATATAATAGCTAAATGTAACAAGTGATAAAAGAAGACAATGTAGTGGCTGAACATGTGGGTTTTATTTTGCTTGTACTTACACTGAAAGATTTCTGGATGGTTAGAAATAAGTGAACTGTGGCAGAAGTGGGGGGTAATACTTGAACAGAAATTCAAATGACAAATAAAAAGATTTATGTGTCACAGAAGAAGGAGAGATGCATTCCAGAAAAGCTCAAAAATATTACTGAAATCGGGAAGGTGGAAAAAAATACCGTATTGGTTAACTGTACAATGTGGTTTTCCTGAGACAGTCCTGGTTTACTCTTATATTTTCAGAAAAATTGCTAATAGCACTTCCTTTACTTTCAAATGTGTCTAGATTTTGACAGCTAATAATATGACCATCTTAATTATGGGGGCATCAAGGAGACATATCCCATTTAGTTAAAGATGGTAGGAATCAGCAAAGAATTTGTAGGTAAATTTATCTGAGAGGTATATATGTTCATCCCCATTTTATTCATGAAAAACGAGAGCCCAAGAGATGGTAACTTTTCAGAAATTGCTCAGTAAGCAAAAGACAAAACTGGCATGTAAACCATGATCAACTTAACTCCCAAGCCCATACTCTCCTAGAGAAACAAATGAGTGCAGTGACAATGAAGCTAACGTAGAACATTTACAATATGGTACACTACTGAGATGGAATGGGATAAGGTCTGTAAATATGCTTGTGTTCACGAGCTACCTTTAAGAAGAAAGTATCAATGGCACGACAGTGAAAAAAGCAGATAATCCTGTATTGAGGTGCTAATGTGCAATAAGATAAAGACTTATAGGCATCAATTATAAAACAATCTTGATAACATAATGTGGCTATGAAAGCTATAAACTTTGCTTAGAAGTGTAGTGGGTATCAAAGAAGGAATCTGGCTTATTAGTAAATACTTGCATAATTTAAAGAACATAAAAAACAAACAACCAAACCCATTGCCGTTGAGTCATTTTACACTCATAGTGACCCTATAGGACAGAGAAGAACTGTGCCATAGGGTTTCCAAGGAGCAGCTGGTGGATTCAAACTCCTGGCCTTTTGGTTAGCTGCCAAGCACTTAACCACTGTACCGTAGGGCTAATTAAAGACATAAGGGAACCAGAAAATTGAAAGAGAGTGAGCAAAAAATAAATAAATAAAGGTATGTGTGTTTGGAAGGGGAGAGGAAATAGCTTGGAGAAAGTCTCAGAATGGCTTGAGTGATTGTACTAGAGAATACAGGTGGAGGAAATACAAGCAGGACAATTGTAGGAAGTCAGTGCCCTCAACTGAGTTTTCTTAAAGCATGAATGACGATGAAGCTGTGCTTGAGTTTCTAATGATTTGTCCCATTCTTCAAATAAAGTGGAAAAATACTTCTTTTTAAAAATGAGAAAACTGCTAAGTCTGACCAAGCTCAAAGTCATTAATCTAGTTGGAGCATTAGGGGAAAGATCAAGACAACTTAGTTCAGTGTTAGTATCCAGGAAGCCTGGGTACCTGGAATCAAATTAATTGGTGACCCAGCACTAAATGGAGAGCAGCACAGCCAAGATCATTAAACAGCTGATTTTCTAGAATGTGTCTAACCCTTCTTTTTAACATTATGAAATCTTTAGTCTCAAGATTGGTTCCCTGTGTTCAGAATTAAATGAAACAAAATCTATGATATAATTTTGAAGAAATAGTACTACAGTTAACTGATTAAAACATTTAGTTTGGCTTGATTTAAATACAATTTAAACACATGCATTGAAAACCATTAGCCCACTCAGCTATTAAGTGCCTAGTCTATTTATTTATAAAACAAATATTTGCACAGCATAAACTTCATATAGATAATCTCATTTAATTGGTTGATATTTTTAATATCAATAATAATATTTGCATCATTTATTTTCATCAAAGGTAGGGTCAGCTTACCATTGCATGCATCAAGTTAAGAACCATGAGGGAGGAATTTTAAGAACATAGCTCATAAGCAGGTTTAAGGTCTTGACGCTCTTCACTCAAACACCAACAAAAGCAATTAGAAACCTGTACTTAACCTATAAAACCAAATGAAACCAAACCAAATCTGTTGCCACCGAGTTGATTGTGACTCATAGCAACCCTATAGGACAGAGCAGAACTGCCCCATAGGATTTCCAAAGAGTGCCTGGTGGATTCAAACTGCCAACATTCTGGTTAGCAGCCATAGCTCTTAACCACTGTATCACACATGGTAAAGGGTGGCAGTAAGGAGCCACAAGCTGAAGCAATATAAAGATGAAATTTAAATGGTGGGAATATTACTTTTTTCACTGTTCCCGCTCCTCCCATCCCAACACAGCATCCAGAGGAAAGCAGAGAAATCCTAGACAACACTTGGTACTCCTGTGCACTAAGAAGGACCCCAATCTCTGGCTCAAAAGTAAATAAGATAGATCCTGCTGGTACTGTATTCAAAGTGTGTATTCAGACTGGTTTGGGAGTGGTCTGAAGGACTAAAACCTCCTCTGTCCCAACTGGATCTCTCAATGAGCAGAGGAGAGAGTGGTGAATAAAGACTGTGCTGACCTAGGGGCAAATTTATCAGTGTGTCTTTCCCAAGTTGCCAGAAGTACTAAAGCTTCAGTCTGGCTCTCAAAGTACAGGAAGGGAGTGATGAATAAAGACTGAAGGCTATGCTTATCTAAGAGTTTCTTGCAGAAATTAGTGCTTTTTAGGCACTGTGTATGTGGGAGAACTGAGAAAGCTAAAAGATGATAATAATCAGAAATTCCAGCTTCAACAAAAAATCTCAAGGCACAAAAATAAATAGAAAAGTATGGCAGGTTCAAAAGAACAATATAGGGGGAGAAAATCTGCTCTATGGAAGTCCAGAAAATGAACAGATTAGAAGAATGTAATGATATTAAACAAGCTCATAGAACTAAAGGAAAACACAAAGAACTAGAGGAAATTAGGAAAATGATGCATGAACAAAATCATTATATAAATAAAGAGATAAACACTGTAACAACAACAAAAAAAAAAAACCTAACAAAAGTACTGAAAATGAAAGATAGAACAACTGGAATGAAAAACAAATTGAAAGCACTTAATAGCAGATTTGAGATGGCAGGAGAAAGAATCAGCAAATAGAGGTTAAGATCATTGAAATTAAGGAATTTGAAATGCTATAGAAGAGAAGGATGAAGACTGTTGAATATAGAAATATGGACAACTTCAAGCAAACTAACATACACATTATGGTAATCCCAAAAGAAAAAGAGCAAGAGAAAGGAACAGAAAGGATATTCAAAGAAATATGGCAGAAAACTTCTTAAATCTAATGAAGAAAATGAACCTACAAAACCAAGAAACAGAATGAAATCCAAGTAGGATAAACCCTCAAAAAAATCAACACCAAAATACATTATAAGTAAGCTCTTAAAAACTAGAGATAAAATGAGAATTCTGAAAGCCGCAAGAGAGAAATGAATAGTCACAGCCAAAGATTCTCAATAAGCTTAAATGCTGAATTCTCCTGAGATGCCTTGGAAGCCAGAAGGCAGTGGAATGACTTATCTAAAGAGCTGAAAGAAAAGGACTGTCAATCAAGAATATTATATTTGGAAAAATCTGGAGGATACACACTTCACAAGTTCAAAATATACTATAAAGCTACAGTAATAAAAACTGTCTGTTACTGGTATATTGATAGGCATACAGACCAATGAAATAGAAATGAGAGTCCAGAAAATAAAATCATACATCTATGATCAGTCAATTTTCAACAAGGACACTAAGTCTGTTCAATAGGAAAATCATAGCTGTTTTAATAAATGGTGTTAAGACAACTGGATAATCACATGCAAATATAAATAAATAAAGCTGGACCAATACTTCATACCATATCAACTGAATATATATTGAGGACTTAAGTGTGAGAACTAAAATCTAAACCTATTAGAGGAAAATGTAGATTTAACTCTTTGGGACTTAGTATTTAATACTGGGTTCTTAGATATCACACTAGAAACCAAGCAAGAAAAGACAAAATAGATAAACTGGGCTTCATCAAAATTGAAAACTTTTCCTCATTAGAGGACTTTATCAGCAAAGTGAAGAGACAACCTACAGATTGGGAGAAAATTTTGGAGAACTATATATACAATAAGGAAACCCTGTTGGCATAGTGGTTAAGAGCTACCTACTGCTGCTAACCAAAAGATCAGCAGTTCAAATCCACCAGTTGTTCCTTGGAAACTCTGTGGGGCAGTTCTACTCTGTCCTCTAGGGTTGCTATGAGTCGGAATCGACTCGAGGGCAACGGGTTTGGTTTTTATATATGAGTTAAGGATTAATATCCAGTATACACAAAAAAAAAAAAAGACAAACAACACAACAAAAAAATGGAGAAAATAGTACTTCAATATAGATATTTCACCATAGAAGATATATAAATGGCTAAGAAGCACATGAAAATGTTGTTGTTAATTGCCATTGAGCCGGCTCTGATTCACAGCAACCCATTGTACAACAGAAACATTAACAGGTCCTGTGCCATTCTCACAATCCTTGTTATGCTTGAGCCCATTTTTGCAGCCACTGTGTCAATTCATCTTGTTGAGAATCTTCCTCTTTTTCACTTATCTTCTACTTTACCAAACATGATGTCCTTCTCCAGGGACTGATCCCTCCTGATTACATGTCCAAAGTACTTGAGATGAAGTCTCGCCATCCTCACTTCTAAGAAGCGCTCTAGATGTACTTCTTCCAAGGCAGATTTGTTTATTCTTCTGGCAGTCCATGTTATATTCAATATTCTCCAGCAATGTCATAATTCAAAGTCATCAATTCTTCCTCATTCTGCCTTATTCATTGTCCAGTTTTTCGCATGCATATATGACAGATGAAAACACTGTGGCTTGAGTCATGCACACCTTAGTTCTCTAACTGACATCTTTGCTTTTCAACACTTTAAAGAAGTCTTTTCGAGCAGATTTCTCCAATGCAGTGTGTTATTTGATTCCCTGACTGCCATTTCCATGGATGTTGATTGTGGATCCAAATAAAATGAAATCCTTCAATCTTTTCTCCATTTATCATGATGTTGCTTATTGGTCTAGTTGTGAGGATTTTTGTTTTCTTTATGTTGAGGTGCAATCCATACTGAAGGCTGTAGTCTTTGATCTTCATCAGTAAGCGCTTCAAATCCTCTTCACATTCAGCAGGCAAGGTTGTATCATTTGCATATCACAGGTTATTAATGAGTCTTCCTCCAATCCTGACGCCCTGTTCTTCTTCATATAGTCCAGCTCCTGGGATTATTTGCTCAGCATACAGATTGAATAGGTATGGAGAAAGGCTACAACCTTGACGCACACCTTTCCTGAGTTTAAACCAGTCAGTATCCCCTTGTTCTGTCTGAGCAACTGCCTCTTGATCTATGTACACGTTCCTCATGAGCTTAATTAAGTGTTCAGGAATTCCCATTCTTCTCAATGTTAACCATAATTTGTTATGATCCACACAGTCGAATTCAAATGCCTTTGCATAATCAACAAAACACAAAGTAAACATCTTTCAAGATCAATGTCATTAGTCATTAGGGAAACGCACATCAAAACCACGATGAGATATCATTCTATCCTTACTAGGACGGTTATGATCAGAGAAATGGAAAACAATAAGTACTGGTGAAGATGTGGAAGAATTGGAATTCTCATACATTTTGGTAGACTTATAAAATGTTACAGCCTATGTGGAATACAGTTTAGGTGGTTCATCAAAAAGCTATACATAAAATTACTATATGACCCAGAAATTCCATTTCTAGGTGTATACCTAAAAAACTAAAAGCAAGAATGCAAACAATACTTGTTCATGGCATCGTTCTTCAAGATAACGAAAAGGTGGAAACAACCCAAATGCCAGTCCACAGATGAATGGGCAAACGAATTGTGATTCACTTCTCAGCAAAAAAGAGAAATGAAGTCCTGATATATGCTACAACATGAACCCTGAAAACATTCTGCTTAGTGAAAAAAGTGAGTCAAAAAAGACAGATATTGTATGATTACACTCATATAAAATATTTAGAATTGGCAAATTTATAGAGATCAAAGCTTATATTAGTGGTTATCAGGGCTGGAACAGGGGGAGGGAATGACTGCCTAGGGGGCACTGAGTTTCTACTAAAGGTGATGGAAAAAATTGGAAATGGACAGTGGTAACGGTTGCATAACATAATGAACATAATTAATGTTACATATAAAAATTTTGAAATGACAAATATTTTGTTATACATATTTGTACCACACTTAAAAAACATGAGGGAAATATTATTTGAAGCTGATATTCTTTTACTATGTGCTAACTCTATAAATGTTTTATTTATCTATCTGCATATTTCTTTCTAGTTATCTACCAACCTATATCTACATACTATCCAAATTATACACACATATGTCTGTGTTTATCTGTGTGTGAATATTTGTACATCTGCTCAAAATGGATAGATCTGGCACGCTGATAACTTTTCAATTTTTATTAATTTATAAGAGAATTCTTTTTACCCTCAACAGCATCACCACTGTCAGTTTACGTGGACTACTGTTGAAACCCCAAACTCTGATCCAACAGGAAAATAAAACTGGATTTTGATATAGTAGTACCCCCCAAAACCAAATCTCTTGCTGTCCATTTGATTCCAATAGGGTTACTCTGAGTTGCAATAGGAATATAACAATTTAATAAGAATCTTTACTGTATGAGGTAAAAAATAGCTTCAAAGAAACGTCATAAAGTTAAGAAGAACTTGGTTTAATTCAAGTGACATTTATAGAATTTTTACTACATGCTAGGCACTGATTAAAAAAAAGAAAAAAAAGGTTTCTCCCATCACAGAACTCTCAGTTTAGGGTGGAAGACAGGAATATAAATAATGGCACTATAATAAAACATTATAAATATCCTGTATTATCCTAAACACACATGAATCAAGTGCTATAAAATTACAAAGGAGAGATGGAGAGATTCAATGTGTGGAACAGAGCCAACAAGTTTTGGCAAGACCTTCAAAGACAACTTGACATTTAAAGTGGTCCTTGAAAAAAGGATTAGATTCTACCAGCTTAGGGGTGGGAGATGTGGCAAAGGAAGAAAGTGCTTCTGCAAAGCAAGTAATACGGTTATTTTAGAGTTCGGCAAAGTAGTCCACATTCTTCTTAGAGTCCTGATTCTGACTGTGTGACCTTGGGCATGTTGCCAACCTGAGATATTCTGCTAGTACTTCAGAAACGGTGTAGGAGTAAGGAAGAGAATTTAAGTTCAGCAGGTAAAAGGACATGCACCTCATCTGTGAATTTTCAATAACTTTATATATTTTCCTGTTGGGAAATATGATCTTTACTTTACAGCTGGAGGGAGTGAAGTGAAGAGGTGTTAAGTGACTTTCCTAATTGATACCACAGAACCAAGCAGCCAAGCAGGACACACAAGCAATGGCTCCTAACTCCCAATTCAACACTCCATCCATTGGTTCATACATGCTTCATAACTGGAGTTTGCCATTTGCTGGAGAAGAAATGAGAGGAAATATTAATTTATCACGCATAGCCAGATCATCCCATGGAGATTTAGGGACCAAAGGTTGTCTTAAAGAATATGAAACACATAAAATTAATACTTATCAAATATGTGTTTCTATATGTCTCAAAATTAATTTAATAAATGTAACCTAATCTAAGCAGGGTAGAGAAGTAATATTTACTAGGAATTAATGATGTGACAGTATGTGTTTAGAGTTTGCATATGCTTTTCTTGGGTTACAAAAAAAAAACTTTAAGAGATGGAGACATTTTATTCTTCATATGTATATATATAGATAGATATGAAATCTGAGAATCAAAGAGGTAAAGAAATTTGTAAAATGTTACATAAGCAGCACTACATTTGTCTGACTCTTAAGTTCATGTCCTTTTCACTGAACCACTATACTGTTCTCTCAATTGTAAATATCTTAATAATACTTCAAGTGTTCCTAGGTGTTCTAAAGCAAATATACTTCCAATCCATTATCTGATATTTTGGCCCTATGAAGGTAAGGGTTTAGTAGTAACTGTTAAGCACAGTTGTAAAATAATTATGATGACAGAGTTAATAATTATTGAGTGCTTATACTGTGCTAAGGAGTCCTGGTGGCACAGTGGTTAAGATCTCAGCTGCTAACCAAAAGGTTGGCAGTTTGAATCCACCAGCTGCTCCTTGGAAACCCTATGTGGCAATTCTACTCTGCCCTACAGGGTCACTGTGAGTCAGAATCAACTTGACAGCAATGTGGCGCAAATGGTTAAGCGCTGGACTAGTAACTGAAAGACTGGTGGTTCAAACCCATCCAGAGGCACCTTAGAAGACAGGCCTGGCAATCTGCTTCTAAAAGATCATAGTCTTGAAAACCCTATGGAGCGGCTCTAATCTGCACACGTGGGGTTGCCGCGAGTTGGACTTGACTGGATGGCAACTAACAACGATATCGTGCTGCGTGCTCTTCTAAACATGTTATGCGTGTTAACCCATTTGATTCTCACAGTAACTCAATGCACTAGGTACTTTTATTATCTCCATTTTAGATGTACATATAATACAAAGGAAGTTTAACTTTCACATGTTCACTTAGCTACTAAGTGGTTTAAAATCCAGCAGTTTGGTCCAGTGGTCCAGAACGTAACAGTATATTTCAGTGGCATATCTACAGGAAGGAGAAATAAGTAATGTATTGGTGTCTACTATGTGCCTGGTACTTAGCTAGGCTTCTATTTACCTCTTTTAAATGTAAGAAAAACATGATAGGCCAAAAAAAAAAAAAAAAAAAAACTGTAGTTATTGAGGACACAATCTAAGGCTGATAGAAAACGCTAAGAATGCATGTATTATTGTTATGCATTAAAGAAAACATCGTGAAATTCAGAGAAGCATAGTTTGCATACAGCTAATATGGGCAATAGTCATACTTTGGACAAAGTGTCTGTGCTGTTTACTCATAAATTCTAAATCTCTGGTAATAGATCCAAAAATAAAGTGGACATTTGGCAGGTGTTCCATCTTTTTATTAATTATAGGCAGAGTACTGAAAAAGTTAATGTTAACCTAGGAAAAAAAGGATGTCTGAAAGGAAGGATAGATCTCATTTCATTTGATGGAGGTGAAAAATTCTCCTCTTCTGATTAGAAAAGACGAAAGCAAAAAAAATCTCCAGCACATAGGCCTGTCACTGATATATGGGATTATCCTTGTATTTCCATTATGTAGCAAGTGCCTTCACTTATACAAACTCAAGATATATATTAGATGAAGAAATGATGAATGAATGAGTGAATTAATAGATAGATGTTTGCAGAATCATGCCGGTTTAAAGTGGACCCTTGTTATCACAAAGATGAGAAAATAAACAGGAATATTCTTTCTTTTCATGTCCTGTAACATTATTTGACAAAGTTCCTTTCTATTCTTACATCCTGAGATTAAATTTTCAAGTAAAAGAATCTATTAATTGATTTCCAGAAAAAGTAGAGACTTGTGATACTCTACCTGAGCTTGTCTCAAATATGCTAGACTTATGCTGCTGAGTAGCAGTAGTGGCTAGCCACATGTGGCTATTTAAATTAAAATTTAAAAATACAAAAATTCAGTTCCTTGAGTCACACTAGCCATATTTCCAGTGCTCAATAACCACATTTGGCCGGTGTCTACCATATCGGACAGAACAGATCTAGATATTTCCATTACTGCAGAAAGTTGAAGCTGGACAACACTGCATGGTAATAGGCCAAAGTGAGTTCTTGAACAACATACATAGGCCCAGGAGTGTGGACCTGGGAAACTGTTTCCTGGGGTGAAATTGGGGCTATGACAAGTGAATGTTTTTACTGCAGGGTCATTCTAAAATGCTTCAACAAAGCAATAAAACCAAGTTTGAATTTGAAGACAAAAAGACAGAAAATGGTAAGAGTTGCTGAGGTGAACTAAGTTAGCCGCAGGGATGTTACAGAGAACTCATTGGTTCACTTTAAGAGAGACAGCTATCCTTTCTATTTGTAGAATAAGAATGGCTATTGTGCTACATTTATTTTCAGTTGTGTGGTTCATGGGGGCTTGTAGGTAAGGCTGATGACTGAGCACTATTATGAAGGAGGAGCAGAAGAAATTCAAGTGAAGAGTGGGTAGAAGAAGGAGGAAAAGGAAATGGCATTCCAAATAGACACATACAGTATACATAATATCGAAGCATTTTAGGAAAACTTCACATAAATTAGTATGTCTGGATTCGGGGAATCAGAGGATCAAATAATTATTTAATTAGCTTGATCCAATTTACTATGCTAAATTTATGCCTAGTGTAAAGAATGAACTGATGAAAAAAGAAATACTAGCTTAATAAAAATAAGAATGAATTTCTTTTAGTACAGTTTTAGATACTGAGTTTTCTGAATATCTGGGGCTTATTTCACCAATAATCTCCAGAAATCTATGTAAAGCTGTCTCTGCCTTTTTTATATGTTCACTCTCACACATACTCTGTGTCCTCAAAACATGGAGTAAGGACATAACAAGTATTGAATCCAGTTATCTAAAATAAAAAGAATTTATGATATTATTTGCTAGATGTGTGTCTTTTTCACCAAGGACAGAGATTTTCAATTTTCAATCAATATCATCTGTACTCATGTGTCTTTATCAGTCAATGCCAATGAACGTATATTTGATAGTTTCTTACTTTGAGAGATAGTTCCTCCTTTACTACTTGTATTAAACCCTCCGAGCACATGTCCAAAATGGAAAATAATATGAAAGTTTAAAAATTAATCAAAAGCTTAATCAATGTAAACTGAAAAAAGAATTCTGCTCATACAGTGAAATCTACCATGGATAAGAATTCGTAAGGAAAACCAAGACCAAATGGTTGAGAAAATTTTACTTTATTTCATGTGTTGTCCTCTCCTCCCCATTAAAAAAAGATTAAAATAAAGATTTACTGAAATTGTAGAATTATAGACCTAGTAGTTACTTTACAGATTTTTTTTAATCTTGCTATTACATACCATTGTAAAATTGAATCAATTGTCTAAAAAATTCACCCAAATTAGATCCTTATCTAATATATTGGAAAAAATAACGCAGAATGAGGCTTTTACTGATGTGCTTAGAATTCCTAAACAATTTACTGTCTCTGATTTACATACTTTATGTCTTGCTCTCTTCTCTCTCTTTCTGTTCTCTGATCCTTCTTTCCTGTGTATCTCACGCTATCATTGCTTTTCTCTGTAACCAGAGTCCTACATAAAATTGCCATGCTGGAACTCATCAGGTTTCTGGATGGCCTAAGAAAACTTTAAAAGAATGTAAATTATATTTGAAATTCTGTTTTTTTTTTTTTTTTGGATTGTGCCATGTTGGTAATTTATAACTGTAGAAAAAAACGGCAGTATATTCTTGCTTCTTTTTAGAAATAACTTTCATTTTCCCTTCAATTTTTAACAGCTTAAATTAACATTTAAAAAAATGAAGAACTAAAAAGTGTTTTATTAACCTAAATGAGTAAAGTACTTCTCTTATTATCAGCACCTAAATTCTTTATCTATTTTGTTTATGGAAATTTGGTTCTCTCCTTTCTGATGATGTAAGAATATTGTCCTTAATATGTTACACCTAAAGAAATATACATCTGTCTTTAAGAGCTATACTTTTATGTCAGTGAATTGATTTACTATGAGATGCTTGGAGAAATTCCAGAAGTTTTCTTTATGATAGAATAAGAATATGAACACTGTTTTTTTTTTGGCAGGTGGATGAGGCTGCCTGTAATACATTAGTACATTGAGGAATATGCACAGACTTTTAGCAATCGACAAGTGCAATTTATGGTATTCATTTCAAGATATAGTATATTTAACAGGAGTCATTGAGGTAATTTTCAGAAAATTATCTCTTGCTAAAAATCCTAAAGGAAAACACACACACACAAATATTAAACCTGAAGTTCTAATTATTGTGTCCAATTGCAGCAGTTCTCGGGGAGGATGGTTAACGGTGTTTATATTGCTATATTAGATATCACAAACAGTTTTTTCAAGGAAGGAATTATTTTTCATCATTTTTCAGGAATTAATTATCTTTCAATTCCTATGCATTTGTTCATCAGAAAATATCTTTGATGGGTATACGGTGCAGTCAATTGCTTCTGTAACATCGAAAATGTTGCAGGTACAGTCTATTAAAAGGAAAGATGCACTTTGATGTTCTTTTAATTAAAGTTTCAATTACATTAGTTAGCACTTTCTGCAAAGAGATTAATTCAGTTTGCTCTGGTTATCAACTTGTCAATTCTAGAAAGTACCAATAGCCAGTTAATTTTGCACACTCAGTATTTCTACTTTGGTAAGCACAAAAGAAAGCAGTGAGTGCTAGTTTATTTTTTGATTCAAATGTCCCTGCAACCTAAGATTCCACTTTACAAGACCATATTGGAGAACTTGTTAAACTTTAGGTCTCAACCCTGGTAATTGTATTACATTTCCCCACTGATGCTTGAAGACTCCAGCTAAAGCAAATTTCTATTTGGTATCTATTTAAATTTTACAAACGGTAAATTTCCTGTTTGTAGTAAAAATGAAACCTTGCTACTTTATGATATGAGTATTTATCTGAGTCTGTTAACACTTATAGTAGAAAATCATAATGAACTAATATTTCAAAATCTAGGAGCTACTTTTTGCTTCTTTTCCTGGTTATAGAATTTTGCATAAATAGCATTTTTCTTTGGGACTCACTTTTTTCATTCATAAATTAATGAAACCGTGATTTTTAGAGTGTCTTAGAGCCAGACACTGAGCAGACATTGAGTATCATATGATGATGGACAAGACACAGCCTGTGCCCTAAAACAGTTCAAACTGATGAAATGATGCTCATTGTCACACTGAACCCTGTGATTTTGTGCTTTTAGGGAAGCAAAATTCCTAATGAAAAAGAAGAAAATCCTTGTATCTTTACTTGAACACGTATGAATTTCCATTTGTAGGACAGATGTCTTCCACTGGTAAGACAGAAAAACATCATTTCATTCATAGATACTAATTCAATTAGATCTATGATAAAAAAGGAAGGAAACAAAGTCTGAAATATACTATATCTTGTTTTTCCTCTGAAGGATATTAAAGTAATTTTGCATATTTGAATTGAGCATAAATGGTTGATTACACCTGGAGAAAATAATTGTCTGGGGCACTGAATCTGTTTTGGCTCCATCACCTCTATTAATGTGTTGCATTCTAAAATAGTTTTGCATCTTCATAATTGTAATTGTAATAATTACTTTCGAAATAATTACCCTGAAGTCTATGGTAACAAGAAGGCCTAACAGAAAGGATCATTTTTCAATGAGGAAATTAAATCTTTAAAAAATGCATTTCCCTGCATTATTTGAAAATTTTAAGATATTCTGGGCTGGCTCTGCCCCATTATGCCAAACTTTTTACAGAGAGTCCGTTAGAATGATCATTTAACACCTGTATTATTATTATTTTTTTTGCTACTTTCTCATAGTGCAACCTGTAATCGAAGGGTGAAGCAATCCCCATAGCAGTTATAATTTAGATTATGACTTAATCGCACTGGTTGTGAAGGGCTAGATTTGAGTATCTGGAATTTCACTAACGGTTGATTGCAATAAGTGGGCACAATTGAGTCAGGAGCCATAAACTAGCCCTTCTTTTCTAAGACAGGAATAACGGCTGAGCTTGACTGAGCTGTTTGAAGTATGAGATGCTTAGCACACAGGTGGTATCTGTTGCATAAAAATACTGTCACAGAGCTTTATTTCTAGACCTGTTCTGACAATCTTTCCTTTATTCTTTTTGTTGAGGATCAGTTAGATACCATCAATCAACCTCATCGACCTCTCTACATGTTTTAATAAGTGTTACATGAAATGATCAGTATTTCCCAGTCCCTACTAAGCAGATCACAGATACACTTAAGTGCTAAATGCATTAGAGATACTTTATGCTAAAATTTACATTTAGAATAGCTAATGAAGATTTTTTCAAATAAAAGGTATCAGTTAACCTCCCAGAAGTTCGTGTAATCTCAAAAGTAGAGATTTCTAGAAAGCCAAGGTCCTCAAATTAATCCCTTCAACCTTTCACTAGTCTTGGCTTTCTTGAGGCCAGGGAGGGGAAAGGAAAGGGAAGGAAAAATGAAAAATCACATAACAAATAACGTACATAAGAGCACTCTAATACAATGTTTTGAGGTGTGTCAAAACATATTCAATGACACATATTCAGGTATCGAGGCCTGAAAATTATTGCATTAACTCATATTTTTCAGAAAAAAAATGTTTAAAAAAGAAAGGTTTACCTTTTATTTATTTATTTATTTATTTTTGGAGGGCTACTTTTCTGAGTTCATTATATTTATAGATAAAGCTTGTTGTGTTCTACTGTATATTATATCAAATGAAGTTATGTGGAGCATACATGATCACTCTAAATTGATAATGACTTATGTGTGGGGTTAAACACATGAATTTTGGAGTCAGATAGTCCTTTGTTTGAAGGAGTTATTGTATGAATTTGTGTTTTCACTTATATAGAGGCTTAGATGATATTTAGCCTCTTTCTTCCTCAGTTATCTTTAAAATAAGAATAATAGCATCCTCGACTTTTGTGAAGGATTCCCCAGGTGGCACAAATAGTTAAGCATTCAACTACTAGACAAAAGGTTGGTGGTTCGAAGCCACCCAGAGACACCTTGGAAGACAGGTCTGGTGATCTGCTTTTGAAAGATCACAGCCTTGAAAACCCAAAGAAGTGGCTCTACTCTGCACACACTGGGTCGCCATCAGTTGGAATCAACTTGACAACAGCTAACAAGGACAGCAGCAACAAGGACAGTATTGTTAGGATTGAGGAAGATAACGTATGTAAAATGTTTAGCATAGTGACTGGAATACAGTGTGTGCCAAATAAATGGTAGCAATACCAGTGCTGTGATTTTATTCATCTATAAGTGTGTACAAGAAATTGGAAAACTCTGGCTGTGATTACATTACTACTATTTTGATCTACTAATTAGTTACCTACTTAGGAAACTTTTAAGCATTTATGCTGCTAGCTATTTTGACATACTCAAACTTTTGCTGCTTGTCAACTGAAAATTTACTCAGGGTACAGGCATTCTGTTCTAAGTATTGCTGAAAGACCATAGAAATGCATGCCCTTTGGGTCATCTGTTGTAGAAATTTAAAAGCACTTGAATGTGTAAAATTAATACATACATACAGTGAAATCTGAGAGTGCCGGAACTCAATGGAATTGCCTTGTTTTTCCAGGTCTTGCAAGTTTTCCACCTATGACAGGGTGGTCTTATCACTTTTCTAACAGTGGAAAATATTTTAGTTGTCCTTCTCTGACAGGTTTCCTCCTCACATAGGTTCTGGTTTTCAAAGATTTTACTGTATATATGTATATATGGAGCCTTGGTGGCATAGTGGTTAAGAGCTCAAATCTACCAGCCACTCCTTGGAAGCTCTATGGGGCAGTTCTACTCTATCCTATAGGGTCTCTGTGAGTTGGAATCCACTTGAAGGCAAGGGGTTTGGTTTTTTATTTATATGTATATATTGACTTCCAAACACATCAGCCGTTGAAAATGCTATGGAGCACAGTTCTACTCTGATGCACATGGGTTACTGTAGCCGTTAGTCAGAATCAACTTGATGGTAACTGAAAAAACAAAATGTATATATACCTACTCCTCACTTACAGACTATCTCATTATCTGATATTTCGCATTTATGACAAAGTTGAAAAATTCTCAGGAGGAGCCTCTGATTGATGGTCCAGCCGGACGTGGGGCCACAGCCAGGTTCACGATGCTTTCTTCAGGTCACCCCAAATGACATATCGGAGGCCCTCATGACCCCCAGGCCACTTGAGGGACGGCAGCTGACCAGATGCTGAACCACTTCTCCTATCTGTCCTCAAAGTCAAGCGACAGTGGGATGACAAGAGGTCTCTGACAGCAGGAGGAGGAGGGGCAAGGGCCTAAAGGTGCTGGGGAGGTCAGTGAGGGGAAGCAGGAAGGGGAGGAAGAGGGGAGGGGGCTGGTGGGGCTACAGGGCCGGGGCAGAAGGAGGATGAGCAGGGTCCCTGCCCAGGGCCGGTTGCGAGAGTAGGAGGGCAGCAGACAGTGAATGGCAGGGGGTGAGGGCAGTGGGAGGCAGGTGGCAGGCAGCACCCAGCCACCACCAGCACCCTTTCCCACTCCCTAGTGCTCCACTGTGGTGGGGAAGGCTGGGGGCCACTTGAGTCCCAAGGCGGCCAGGGGATCCTGACACGTGGTGAGAGTTGGAGGTGAAGGACATACAGCAATGCCGAAGATGGGGCACAACCCCCCAACTCTAGAATAACACTGATCTTCCATAATGATCTGGTCTTTGGAACCTAACCATGTCAACAAGTGAGAAGTGTATGTATATATAAATGTGTGTGTGTGTGTGTGTGTATATACATATATATGTATTTGCATATATATATACACACGTATATAGACGTACATTGTTATGTATGTATATTTATACACATGGAGCCCTGGTGACTCAGTGATTAAGAGCCCCATTGCTAACTAAAAGGTCTGCAGTTGGAATCCACCAGCTGCTCCACGGAAACCCTATGAGGCAGCTCTACTCTGTCCTACATGGTCGCTATGAGTCAGAATCAACTTCCATGGAAATGAGTAAACACACACACATAATAATAACAAAAAAAAAAAATGCCATCATTCCAGCTCATAGCTACCCTATGTAGGGTTTCCAAGGAGCACCTGGTGGATTCAAGCTGCTGATCATTTGGTTAGCAGTTGTAGCTCTTAACCACTACTCCACTAGGGTTTCCCGTACATACATATATGAGTATATGTATACACGTGCATATATGTGTGTATGTATACATGTGCGTATATGTATATACATGTACATGTGTGTATATATGTATACATATATTCAACATTTTGCTTAGCCTGAGTCTTCTCTTTATACAGGTAGAAATATGAAGAGTTAAGCAATAATCAGTTCCAGTTTTGTTTGTTTGACGTTCAAATGCTTATGGAATCAGGACTTGATGCTCCTTCAAATTCACCCTAAAGTACCCACTCTAGTGAGGGAGTTCATAGAATTTATGAAAAATATCTTCCGTGAGAGAGTTGCCCACAACAAAGAAAACTGTTTAATTAATCCCCACAGATATTTCTGTTCTGTCCAGAGTCTCTAAAGCCATCAGCCTGGAGAACCAAATCCAAATGGTGTCCTTTAGTATGCAAAGTCACTTTCTTTTGAAATATGACACAGGCCTGGCCTAGGGCCAACTTCTATCCCCAGAGGGCTTCTCAAAGTCTCTTTGCAGTAACATTGGTCTCCCTTTTCAAAGGAATTCCAGTACCCACTGCTAAGAAGATAAAATTTTCTCCACATCTTTCAATTCCTAAGTTGCAGCAACCAGACTTGATGATTCACATACAAATAAGCGACAAGATCTATTTCTGAGGATCTTTCTGCTTTGTAACGAAGATTGACTTGTAAACAGATAACTTTAATGTAACTTAATTTTCTGATAGAAAAATGCAGGACTTACTGTGGTTGCACAGAGGAAGGCAGATTACTAAGTTTGCATGAGACAGTCAGAAAATGCTTTAGAACAGCTGCTTGGTGAAGGATGAGTAAGGTAATCTGAATTAGTTGTAAAAGAGGGAACAAAATAGACAAAAAGTGAAAACAAAAACCCCTTTGCTGTCAATTCTGACTCATAGTGACCCTATAGGAGTAGCACTGCCCCATATGATTTTCAAGTTTTTAATCTTTATAGAAGCAGACTGCCACATCTTTCACCATCAGAATGTCTGGTGGGTTCAAACCAACAACTTTTTGTCTAGAAGCCCAGAGCTTAATCACCACCACCAGGGCTCCTTTCAAAAGAGGAAATAGTACCATCAACATAAAGGAAGCATGGCTGGAATCCAGGGTCTAGATTCCATCTAGACCATTGAGGGCTGTGAAGTAAATTGAAATTGGGTAAGAGACCAGGACATTATGAAAACAATGTATGCTGTCATGGAGGGTGTGGATCAAGTCGGAAAACACTAGAGAAAGGAACAGCAATTATAGCAGAATGGGTGATGTAATTGGTTTGCAATTGACTGCTAGCCTAAAGGTTGACAGTTTGAATCTACCCAGTGGCTTCTCAGAAGAAAAGTCTGGCAAACTGCTGCCATAAAGATTACAGTCAGGAAGATTTTATGGAGCTCAGTTTTACTTCGAAACACATGAAGTCATCATGGATTGGAATTGACTCAACGACAACAGGTTTGAATTTTTTGTTGGATTGTAGTTGACTTATGCAAGACCTTGATAACTGAGATAAAGAAGATGACAAAAAGGTAAAACTGAAAGAACTTAGTGAGAGAGGAGGAAAAAGCTGTGTGAAGGATGATATCAAGTCTCCTACTTTAGGTAACTTGATAAAGGGGATTCAAAAGAATGGTTTGTGAAAAAAAGATGCAGAGCTCAGTTTTGGCCATGTTGAGATGAATGTATACACTCAAGTGGAGTTAGTATCTGAACAGCTACATATGCTGCTAAAGATTTGTTAGCATATAAACAACAATTAAAGCCTGAAAGATATGTTTATATCACTTTTAAGGACAGGATTTAGTAGAGTAATGGTTATAAATTAGGGAGCCGGGCTCATCTAGTATGGCATATCCAAAAATACCTATATGATATTTTTAATCAATTTTTGAGCAGTTTGGGTACTACTCCATGCCCACTCCTACACTCCACACCAGGAGAACAGTGTGTAACTCTGTTGAGTATCACTTCTATCGATACTTTAAGCACTACCATGGAAAAAGACTGGAAAACTCTGGTGGGATTAAGTGGAAACGGAATTGGAATTCTAGGTAAATTTTAACTAGAAATGAAGGGTGTAATAGATATTTTCTAATATTTTGTCTTGATTTAGTGTCCTCGTTTGTCAACTGAGAATAAAAATATTCTCTACTTGAAAGGGTTGACATGTGGATTAAATAAAATAATGTATGTAAATGCTTAAAACAGTATCTCCAAATATTCAAAATATGAAATATTATTTTTATTACCTGGGAAAAGTATTAAGGATTGGCATCAATCCTTAGGAAAACACATTTATACCAATAGCGTAAGAAGAGTCATGAATGGATGAAGGGAAAAGTTGTATGTAGGGCTTAGTGAGGAGAATTCCTCAAACCAAAGAAGAAGCCAAGAAGGGAAATGATAAAGGAGGGATTTGTACTGAAGATGAAAGCCACCAGCCTGGCACTAGATGGCTCAAATGACTATCTTTGAGTAGCTGGAATATAGGACAATTCTCATTACCTACTTCCTGGGCTATTATTTGTTTTTCCTTCAAGTATATCTTAAAAACTAATACAGGTTGACTGATTAACCTTTCAGAATAGGTAATCTGTTGGTGAATCCTTTCAAAATCCACACATACAGTGGATCATAAATATTTAATTTAAAACACAGAACTCTGTAGTAAATGCCTTCTTAAAGATACCCCTTTTGCAGTAAGTAGAATATGCCCCATAGAGAGTTTGTGGATGACATACAATTTTCCCTGAAGCTTCAGATTCCTATTTGTCTAGGAGCACAGACAAGAAATATGAACTTTATTTGTTCAATACCTTTTCCTTCTGTTCTTCCGACTGTGATTTAAAATGAAACAACACCATAACTCAGCTGGGTGGGATATGTCAAAGCAAGGAAAATAGGACTTAAGCAGAGATTTAAATCTGTAATAGAGCCACCACTAGGGTCCAAAATAAGAATGGAGATCTAAATCCTGAAAGCCCCACAAATAGAAGCTCTAGAATCAAAAGACAATTGGCAAGAATCACTGTCATCCCCAACTCAAGGTAAAATTAAAATTGTCTCCTGATTTCAGCTTCCAAAGGCTGATCATCGAATGTGATTTCCTCTAAGTAAATGTCACTTATGCCCTTAGCAAAGCTATATATCACTGGCAGAATAGTTTTCATGAGTTTGCTTTTAGTTACAGGACAGTTTAAAGCAGGCTTATTATTCTGAATAAAGAAAATTCATATATATTCCTCTAGTAGCACATTTTATCATTTCTCTTTTCCATGGTAGAGTAATAAGGCACTAAGTTACACTTTCCTAAAGCTAAACACTTTATTTTACTGAATTTAAGTGAAAAATATAATATCTCAGTAAACTTGTATTCATAAGTGATCAAGTTAGAATAACATTATTATTTTTTTTAAACTCTAGATTAACAGTTGAAAGATGAAAATGCTGGTATTATTTCCAGATTCCCATTCAATAAAATCAGTACTGCATCCCTATACCAAGAGCTTTGGAGTAAAATGCAGCTGGGTTTGAGTCCTGCCCATCATTTTTGTGACTTTGAGTACTCTATGGGAAAGTCTCCAGCATCACTTACTTAATCTTCAATAGAAGGAAACCAAATTTTTAAAAATTAAAGTGGCAATAATAGTTGTTTCTTCTTAGAATGGTTGTGTGTGTCTGGCGCATTGTAGATGCATAGTCAATGCTTTTTTCTGTTATAGTTTTTCCTCTCTCCCTCTCCATATCAGACCTCAGAACAGGAAGAGCCTAGATTCAGTTTTATACTTTTGCTACTGATAAGGAGTTGCCAATGAATCTCTTTTCCACTACAGGCATTTTAAATAACTGTTGGTAAGGTATGGAAATCCCTAGAATAACTATTTTTATTGTTGTAGAGGTATATGTAACACCACCTTCCAATTTAACGTTTTTCATGTGTACAATTCAGTGATATCAATTATACTAATCATGTCCCGCTACTATCACTGGTGATCATTGCCAAATTTCTTAGAATAGTTTTTGCAGTTTAGAAGAGACTTCAGAAATTCTAAATCTCTCTTAAAAACAGGAAGACTAGTAGTGAGTAAAAGACATAACATTCTAGGAATTCATGTTTTTCTTTTCCTTTAAAAAATTTTCCTGGCAACTTCTAAATACTTGACAGTCTTGTAGCTGCCACTAAATTTTGTGTCTCTCTATCTATGGCGAAAACTGAATCCAAGATTTCTTTAGGTGGTGTGAACACTTGACAATCCCATTTGAGAGCCATGTCTGGCTCAATTAATGTTTAAAGAATTGCATTCTTCAGCATACATTCTCTCCTCCCCTTCTTCTCTTGAGTTTTCCCCAATCAAGCATAAAGCATTACCTTCTGTGAAATGGAAGACTAGGTCATGAAACAGTTTTGTAGAGTACTTCCCAAATAATGTTTGCTATTTATAGGCTCCAAATAAACCTTTAAGAGTTATCATTATTTAAAAAAAAGATCAAATTAGTCTTGAAGTTAACGTGAGAATATGCAGATTTTTTATTGAATGAATGAATTTTTAATATACAGAAAATAACTAAGCACTATGATAGCACACTGGTTAAGAGCTCAGCTGCTAACCAAAAGGTAAAAAAAAAAAAAAAACTAGGCAGTTCAAATTCACCAGACGCTCCTTAGGAACTGTATGGGGCCATTCTGCTCTGTCCTATAGGGTCACTATGAGTCAGAATCAACTTGATGACAATGGGTTTTATTGATGTGAACATATGACTACTTATTATTTTACAAAACCAGTAAATCATATTTTTTAGAAGCCACTGGTTTAATCTAGTAGCTAGGGCCTACTTCTGAAAATAAAAGTGAAGAAACATCAAATGGTTGAAATTATTGGGCAAGGAGATTTATGTGTTCAAAATCTTACATGTCAGATTACTCCAAAATTTTATCTCATATAATAAAGTTTTGTTCTTAAATTTGGTTTTTTAATACAATCGACTCGACGGCACTCGGTAATTATGTAGGAAATAAAGCAACTGTAGTGGATTTGTTTCAAATAATTTGCTATAGGTCTTCTTAGTTGTAACAGTAAGAAAAACTAGCATCTTACTGAATTAAAAGAAAGCCTCTTTTTGTTAAACCACTGACAAATTAGAAAGCTCGGTTTAAGGAGTGAAAGAAAACTGGTTTCTTACCCTTTTAAATCTATATAATGGAGAAGACAAATGGAAGGGAGTTTATTTTAAATGTGAAACTTTATCAAATACATTTCTTTGCATTAAGATGACTTAAATAAAGCCTTCAACACGTGGTCATAACAGATCCCACTTGTACTAGCTGTTCACTAGCCAGGACTTTCACTGTATTATTCACATTTAGCTTATGCTAACAACTCTGCTTATATTCTTGTCAGAGTTATTATACTGCCTTCCACAAAGAAAGGAGATATCTGTATTCCCAACCTTCTAGAGCATAATAAGGGAGCAAACACTTCTGCACAAAGCCTCTTTGAGCTGTTTAATTTACTTTTTGACAAAAGGAGACTGACACTGAGCAGTTCACAAAGAACAAAAGCAATCTTTCATACCATGAAATACAAATGATAATTTAATCATTCCTAGAAGTGCCATTACTATAGATTCAGGAAAATATAATCTATCTTTTACTTATATACCTAGTGTGGTCTAATTACATAACATTTTTAAAACGAAACTTGCCATTACTTAAAAAAAAAAAGTTTTATTTTTTTTCACTTGTATGTGTTTTATAGATGAAAAATACTCAAAGAAAAAATTAAAATTAAATCAGGAGTAAAGGTTAATCCTCTCCCTCTCTGATGACATTCCTATTGTTATGTATTTCCATTCATTCAACTTATTTTTGGAAAGATATGAAAATCTTTATTAAAGGAGATTTTTAATAATGCTGCCAACAGGAAAAAAAAAAAAAAGTATAGGAGTTACAGCCAGTTCACGAAATCACTGGGTTTTCAGGTGAATGAGATGATTACACAAATATTAGGTATTAATTACTAAACTGAAACCTGTTAATTGTGAAAATAATATAATTCATGTAATAGTCAAAATAAATGTTAGTAGGTGAAAAAGCTATATATTTTACAGAAAAAAATAGATATTATTTTATATTTATGATCATCTGAATTGCTTTTTTTTCAAAATTATACTTTCTCAGGGCAATATTTTTATTGGAATCCCATAAAATGTCAAATGTCACTCTAGATCCTAGAGAGGCTTTGTATTCCTAAGATTGAGAAAATGCAGAAGTGAAGGAATCCCCCAGATTTGACACCAGCCCCCTAATTTATGCCAGACCAACTTCTGCAAACCTAGAGTATAGAAGTCTAAGGCTGACAGGTGGATTCATGAAGCAATGCACCATTTCTTCTTTCAGAAACACCCACACATGCACAGGCAACAGCCTTGACTTTTGATATATTAAATACTTGGGACAGCCCATCTATACTGCCCCATGTCCCTTTTAATTTACCTTTGCAGCCAATGAAGCATCCTGATTCTCAACATAAAATATATCATGGATGGATTGTTCCCTTAAATCTGTCTTCTCTCTTACTCCATTCTACTTGACTGTCTTGCTTTACTCAATGTTTTCAAAACAGAATTTATTCTCTCTTCCCTTTAAGTTATTCCTTTTGCCTTTTCTACTTCTATTAATGGTACTCAGCAGGGTTGGATGTTGTAGCTACGTATTTTCCACGTTCTTAGAATAAACAGTTGTCGAACAATTACAGGAGCCTTGATAGTGCAGTGGTTAAGCATTTGGCTGCTAACCAAAGGGTCAGTGGTTAGAACCCACCAGCTGCTGTGGAGGAGAAAGATGTGACAATCCAATTCTGTAAAGGTTTACAGCCTTGGCTGGACAGGGATCACAATAAAGGGTCCTGGGCAGAGCGGGAGAAAAATGTAGAACAAAATTCTAACTCACAAAAAAAGACAGGACTTACTAGTTTGACAGAGACTGGAGAAATCCCAAGAGTATGGGTCCTCGACACCCTATAAACTCAGTACTGAAACCACTCATGAGGTTCACCCTTCAACCAAAGATTAGTCAGGCACATAAAACAAAATAAGACTAAGCGGGCACACCAGCTCAGGGGCCAGGACAAGAAAGCAAGAGGGAACAGAAAAGCTGGTAACAGGGAAGCCAAGGTCAAGAGGGGGAGAGTGTTGACATGACCTGGGGTTGGCAACTAATGTCACAAAACACTATGTGTATTACTTGTTTAATCGAGAAACTAATTTGCTCTGTAAACCTTCATTTAAAGTACAATTAAAAAAAAAAAAAGGTTTACAGCCTTTGGAAATCTTATGGGGGAGTTCTACTTTGTCCTGTGTGGTTGCCATGAGTTGGAATCAACTTGAGGACAATGGATTTTTTTTTTTTTTTTTGGCATTGCATGTTATTACTAGTGTTGTTGTCATTATTATTAGTATGTTTCCCTGGCAGCAAACTTTCAAGACGTTATAAATTTTCAGGTAGCTTTTTTCTTGAAGTACCCTACAATTTAGTTGCTGCTCCTTCAGTTATATTCCACACAGGATATCACCCTCTGAAGTACAGCTCTTATTACAGTCCATTCTTAAAATTATTTAACTATTGTTCTACACATTTTATTAGCATATTCATATTTCTTAACATGAAATTGTATAGAAAGATCCCTGATAACTTTTAATCTGTTATATTGTTATTTATGTATCTTTTATCACTTTATCATTTTCAGTTGTTGAAGTCATTTCCCTCTTTTCTTGATTTGAACTTCTAGAAAAATACATATTTTAATATCTTCAAAGGATCTACTTTAGTTTTTCTATTTCAATTTTTAATTGGTATTACATGTTATGATTTTAAATATTAAGCCTTTCTAATTTTTACTGATTTATACTTTTTAGGAATCTTTTTCTTAAATTTTATCTTTAAAAGTATTTTAAAATTAAAATAACCCTCAGCGGTTCTGAAATGATTATAGAATAAAATCCAAACACCTTAGGCTGGCCTTCAAGACTTTTCAGCCTGACCACAAACTACATCCCAACTTTTATACCATTATGGATATTTCTTTTAAAACTTGATGTTTTCTTCTTGTCATGATCTCTTCCACTCTAATTCAAGGTATCCTTATCTCCTAATATGTCAGTGAACTAATCTTCTCCCTGGCTTTTCTGCTTACACCCTTGTCTCTTTAGATTATTCTCAACAGCTGCCAGTGATCCTGCTAAAACTTAAGTCAGATGATTTCATTTCTTGGCTAAAAATTCTTCTTTGAGTGAGGACTCAAAATCCTAGCTCTACTTAAAACCTACAAAGATAGATGATCTTCCCTGCTATCTCTCTGAGTTCATCTTCTATCACTCTCCCTCTCTCACTCTGTTCTCAGGCACCACAACCTCCATGTTGTTTTCTCTAACATTTAAACTTATTTCCTCCCTTCATGTACCCATTGTGCCTACCTGACATTCTTCTGCTGATGCACATTTCTTTATACACTGTACTATAATTACCTGGGTCCCTAGTGCCTCTTTCCTGCTAGTCTATCAAATTCTTGAAGGTGGAGACAATATCATACTTTCCACCCATACCTGTCAAAGTGGACTTTTTATGTCTAAATAGATCATTAGACACATAAATGCATGTTGACTGATAATAAATGGCATTATACTAGAATTCAGTATTCTTTTATTTTATTGTAATTGCATATAATTGTGTATCTTTTCTCTAAGAGATAATGACAGTTGCCATTGAGTTAATTCCCACTCATGGAGACCCCATGTGTTACAGATTAGAACTGAGCTGTAATATTTACAGAAGCAGATCTCTAGGCCTTTCTTCCTTGGTGCCACTTGGTGGGTGGGTCCAAATGCCAACATTTCCATTCACAGTTGACCACAAACCATTTGCACCAAACAAGGACATTATACATACATGTTGTTGTTGTTCTATGCCGTCAAGTCAATTCCAACTCATAGCTACCCTGTATGACAGAGTTGAACTGCCCCACAGGGTTTCCTAGGCTGAAATCTTCATGGGAGCAGATTGCCAGATCTATTTGTTCTACAGAGCCACTGGTGGGTTTGAACCACCAACCTTTCATTAGCGGTTGAGTACTTAATCATTGCACCAGCAGGGATCCTATTAGCCTTAATAGGATGTCCTTTAATAGGGCATCCTGTTAAAGATGAAGCGTAGACCCTAATCTAGCACAATTCCGTATATGTCCCTAGTCTTTAATGCTTTCCTGATGTTCCCAGGTTCAGGACATGTTTGTGTATGTGCAGCATTTCAGAAAACTACCAAGAATAAAAATCTTCTCTCAGGTCATTGTGCTTAGATCTGAGAATCTGGTAATGTAAGGAACAGACCCTTAGTCAGTCCTGCTTATACTTAGCAGATAAGCCCATTGTTGGTTAGACTGGTTGAAAAATAAAACAGGGCTGGGTTTATTACTGAACAAGCCAAGCTCAATTCTGTGAGTTTCTACAAATCATTAGTTCCCTACAGAGTATATTGCGCAACGATTTTTGTAAAGGAATATACTTTCCATTGAAAGGTGGACCCAGCTTTATCACTTTGGGTGAGAGCCCAATTGTTTAGCTGTCCATTATTTTTAACAAGTTAGTCCAAAGGAAATTTAAGGAGAATTAATTAAAAAAAAAAAAAAGTTTAAAGTGTGGGAAAGTTCGGAAAGATTGACACTTTTGAAACAGACACATCACAAACATGGCTCTACATAGTTTTCTTTCATGGCTCTTAACGTCGTTAACATCGTTATTATTTCTTGATTGAACTCAAAAGGAACACAGACAGAAAGAAATGAATCACTAACGCTTTATTTAGCTTTCAGAATATTATCTTTTAATAATGATAAACACTTCAGGGAAAAAAAAACTGATAATGCTATTTCCTTTGCAGTTCTCTTGGGGAAAAAAAAAATTTTTTTTAATGTCCCTTTTCTGTTGGTGAGAGTAAAAAGAAAGATTCCAGTCTCATATTTCATGTTTTGTGATTTTAATTCTTCCGCAGATGTCAGTGAAGCACAAAGGCTTTCGAATTAGATAGCCTGGGTATCGCAGTTCTAGTAGTTAGTAAACTGCAGTAACACCTAGTCAAATTTTCAAACTGTTAACAGCATCAGAAAGTCACGCCATTTCGTGCAACTTAAATTATAAGAGTTTCTGTTTTCTCACCTTTCAAACAAGAACAATAATAAGTATATCTATCAAAGCAGTGCCTACAGGACAGAGTAGAACTGACCTATAGGGTGTCTAAGGAATGGCTGGTGGATTTGAACTGCTGACCTTTGGTTAGCAGCAGAGCTCTTAACCACTACAACACCAGGGCTCCAGCATTAAGAAAGTGATTGTTAATTTTGTTTTTAAGTTTCCTTTTCATATGTTTAATTTTTGCCCCTCTTCACTGCTCCCTTTATCTAATCCACTGGTTCTCAACCAGGGTTAATTTTGTCTCACAGTGAACATTTGCCAATGTTTGAGATATTTTTGGTTTTCATAAATGGGGTTTGGGGAAGGGGACTTATTGGCATTTAGTGCATACAGATCAAATATGCTGCTAAAAAAAAAAAAAAAAAAAAAAGCCCGTTGCCTTCGAGTCCATTTTGACTCATAGTGACCTTTTTGACAGAGTAGAACTGGCCCATACGGTTTCCAAGGAGCTCCTGTTGGATTCGAACTGCTGACGTTTCAGTTAGCAGCCATACCTCCTAACCACTATGCTACCAGGGTTTCCAATATGCTGCTAATGCTGCTGAACACCCTATAATGAACTGGGCAATTCCCACAACATACAATTAACCAACCCAAAATGTTAGTGTGCCAAGGTTAAGAAATCCTGCCCTAATCCAAGTTCTTCTCTCCCATCTGCCTATTCCTCTTCCATTCTTATTCTGCTACTGCCATCTGCTTTTCCTTCTTATGTATGAGTGTATTTTTGTCTCTATCCCCTCACAGAAATACTTTAGTAAGCATTAAACCTTAGCTTTTATATTACTTGTCATGTCTTCAAGATATTTCTATGAAAAATTGCCTACACCCTTCTATCACTGGTGTTGAGTGGGCCATCGACTATGGCTCCCAAGCACCCTCACATATCCTTGCTGAATATTCCCCTGATTCTGAGTGGTTTCTGTAGCTAGTCGTAACAACTAAGCAGGTGAAGGTGACTAGAGCATGGTTACTGTGTAACTGACTGTCTTCCTGTAAAGGGGGACTGGCTTATTTCCTGGCTGCTATGGAAGGCACTAGACTCTTTGCCCTGGATTCCTCATCTGCAGCGCAACTCGTTGGGTGCCTAACTTCCATCTGGGTCAGCCTGTGGGATTTGAGGACAGGGGAACTGGCATTACCATACTGTTTATTTAACTGGGAGTAATAAACTGTCTTGCTCGAATCCACTGAGTCTCACTGTCTACTTTTGGCACCTAAGGTATTGTGGCAAGTTTATTTCTTGTCTTGAGGCTGAGATTTTTCCCTGACAACTAGACAACTGGATAATTTGTGCCCTATAAGATTCAATTTGTAAGGTTTCTTTGTTGTTGTTGCTGTTATTTGTTTTGCTTGTTTTTAGTTTTCCTCCAAGACTATAGTCATTGATTCTAAAAGGTTTTATCATCATCTTCAGTCATTAACCATCATTGCTGGAAAAGCCAAGATTTGAGCGTGGATCTCTCTGACTTCAAACCGAATGTCCTTTCCACAAAAGGTGTGGTTACTTCAGTTGTATTCTGATCTATGTACAGAAAACTTTTCAAATTTTAATCTGCTTGTAATCTAACCTTGACTTTTAATGAGTATTTGTAACCCTGGTGGTGGAGTGGTTAAGAGCTTAGCTGCTAACCAGACGTTCAGCGGTCCCAATCCACCAGCCACTCCTTGGAAACCTTACGGGGCAGTTCTACTCTGTCTCATAAGATCACTATGAGTCAGAATCGATTTGATGGGAATAGGTTTGGTTTTGGTTTTATATATGTAGTTTTGTTGTTGTTTTTACTCTGCTAAACTGTAATTCAAGTCATGATTTTTGTCTTACTAATCTTTAGATTTAGATTGGTATACTATAAACTAGAAAATATCAAAAACATAATAAACTATCAGTCTAAGAATAAAATATGTATTGTCTCATATTTAGTAACTACTGATAGAGAAGAAACCCTGGTGGCATAGTGGTTAAAGGCTACAGCTGCCAGTGAGAATTGTCTCTTTACTAAAAATGAGACAATAATACTTATTTTATTCTAAGACTTATGGTTTAGTTTGTCCTAAAGATAGTTTCTGATGTTGTGTTAATTTTTTTTTCTGGCAAATTATATCAAATTACTTTGTAAATGCAATTTTTAATATACATTGTTCTATATGGTTCCATGAAGGCTCATTGTTATCCATTCTGAAACTCCCATTCTGATCCCTTGTGTCAACAGCACTATTTGTCCATTTCATCTATGGGGAATCTCAGAAGAAAAGATAAGATATTGTTCCCCAAAGACTGGCCCCAACCCTCAAACTATGAGAAGAATGCCACACTAAAATAAATTTTTTTTTTATTATTTTATTAAGGAGGCTTCGTGACAGAATGGAGCCCTGGGGGCACAGTGGTTAAGAGCTTGTATGCTAATCAAAAGTTGGTAGTTCAAATCCACCAGCTGCTCCTTGGAAATCCTATGGATTAGTTTTACTCTGCCCTGTAAGGTCACTGCGAATCAGAATCAACTTGATGGCAATGGGTTTGGTTTTTGCTTTTGTTTTGGTGGCACAATGGTTAAATGCTTGGCTTCTAACCACAAGGCTGGCTGTACTAACCGAACCAGCAACTCCTTGATTTGTTTCTGTAAAGATTGCAGTCTAGAAAACCCTATAAGGCAATTCTCCTCTGTCACGTGGGGTCACTCTGAGTTGAAAATTGACTCTACGGCACCCAACACCAACAACACCTATTTTATTGGGGCAATTTCTTTATCTTTAGCCAATATTTGACTCATTTATCTCCTTTATCTTTTAATTTTCTGCTCCTATATTCCCCTCACTTTGATTATAGGACACAGTCGTTGAGAAAGCCTTTTTATTTGTTAACTTTTAAATCAAGGCTTTATAGCTCACCTGAGCATTCAACAGCTTCAGCAGGAACAGTGATGCTTTGCAACAAACTCAAAGAAAAAAAAAAGTGTCCCCACAGGCTGGTAGCACAATTACTAACTTCCTGCCTAGTATTGAAATTCTTCGTTTTCTCAGCATAACAAGGAAAAATGAAGCATGGCTTCAGACTGCATTTTAGTGTTGGTGCCATTCTCCAGGGTTGTTTATCTGTAATTTCTCTTCAAGAATAAATGTTTTACACTATCCAGAGGAGAAAATTTTTTTGAGGCAATATGATCTTTTTTTTTTTTTTTTTTCCCAGCTCTTTAGGATAAATGCTTGTTCAGTTATGCTAAATGACACCCTATCACAACTGCACACTCAGCAGTAGCTCCTCTGCTGTAACAGGTTGTCTGGTTTAAATAAATGCCGTTTTTTCAAGCTTATAGCTAATTCTGAACTAGCACACATAAAATAAGTGTTTTAAATAATGTTCCTATTGAAAATCAGTATTTTCTGGTTTTCATGAGCACTGTATGTAACAGAAAAAATGGAATAAAATTTGCATTACATATTCTTCAAGGACTCTTTCAGGAACCACATATTGTGCAGAACTAGTTATCTCATACCCTGTTCCCTTATGATAGGTTTAAAAAAAAATTAGACTTCAAATCTGCTTTGCACATTCTGCGAAGAAAGCATTTGCCATTAAAAATAAATACAAAGAATGATATCATATTTAAACAGAGTAAGCAAGTAAATAGAACAGGGAAGCAAATCCATAAATGCTACTTCTCTGGTTTTAGTACATTGGTGCTATACCTAATCCCTTTTTAATGTTCTATGAATGCATGATATGGGATTATTTCTGAGTTTTGAAAGCTCTATAGAACTCCTATAATTATCAGGGAGAAGGAGGACCAATGTTATAAAGCTTGTACTTTTTTGTGCATTGATCCCTGGTGGTGCAGTGGTTAAGAGCTTGGCTGCTAATCAAAAGGTCGGCAGTTCGAACCCACTGGTCTCTCTGGAAACCCTATTGGGCAGTTCTACTCTGTCCTATACGGTCACTCTGAGTCAGAATCAACTCTACGGCGATGGGTTTGGTTTTTCGGATGATTATTAATGTGAAGCTTCCTGAACAGAAGGTAATTTTAGATATATAACCATACATTTCAGGCAATGAATGACCTAATACATTGGCGAGAACATGGCTTATCACAAAAGACCTTTAAACTGTACATTCCTTACCCACACTGGCATCTGGTTTCCAGATTCTGTATCTGTGTTGCATTTGTCTGATTTTAGGGCCGCTGAAGTGACTCTGTGTGCTCTACCATGTCTACTACATTGTAGGATAAATGGCTCTAATCAGTCGGATTCTTCCAGTGTGCAAATGACTTCCTGGGAATAAGTTAGCGCATGGGGAACTGCACTTACTTGTTCTGGTCACTAGAGTGCCATTTTGTAAATTGCTGCGGCACTGGGCTCAACGATACCCCAGTGTTCTGAGTAAGTCAACTGCAGATTCTAAGGTGTCTAACTTAACTTTCATGACCTGACTGAAAAAGGAATGTGGGCAATTCGGTGTGCCTGTGAGCATCGATGTGATAATGTATGAAGTGCTTTCATCTGAACTTCTTAGGACTTTTATGTAAATGCATAGGGTTTTCCAGCTTTTCTTGCCCTTTTAGTCATGGAAGCATACTGCCCCTTCAGGGACAGAGGGGGTAAAACTGTTCTGATTCACTCAACCTTTGGGGAATCTGCCTTTCAGCTCCTGGCAAAGAAATCTCCTTCCCTCCCCTGTCCCCCAAAGGCAGCGGTGACAGGTTTGGGAAAGCTGTCATTGTGTATATGAGTTGTGAGGATGAAATGGGGGCACTATGTAATGCCTATGATTTTTCCAGGCGTACTGAGATGGTTCTAAACATTTCCGTAAATAAACTCACGGAGCTTCTCTCTTTAGGGATGGCAGGAAGTGATACAATCTGTACCTTTTTCTAACATATTTCAGTCAATAAAACATGCGATTGAAAACACATGAGTTCGGGGATCTTCAATTATCTGCTATAAAAAGACGTGTTTTTAGGAAAGAATGTCAAATGAGAAGTGAACAGATCAGGTAATGCCATCTTTCCTGAATGGCATTGGTGTTTTGAACAAGGTCAACTAACATTTTTTTTTTTTTAAACATGATTTTTATTTTTTTTTCATTAGCTAACATTCTGAGTGTGGAGTAAAGTTCAATGATATGACTTTGTTCTGGAAAAAACCAAAAACAATGCATGGACTGTCAGAACAACTCAATTAGGGGAAGAAGGTGCTTTTAGGAACTAGAGCGTTTGACCATCTACCTCAAACTGTGAAGCTGGCAGGCATAGACATCTCCCTCAAATCCTTCCTCAAAAAGGAATGCTTTCACTACAGTTGGAGTCCCTGGGTGTTGCAAACAGTTAACGTGCTCAGCTGCTCACTGAAAGGTTGAGGTTCAAGTCCACCACTGGAGATCTACTACCAAAAAATCAGTCATTAAAAACTCTATAAAGCACAGTTCTACTCTGACACACATGGGGTCGCCACGAATCAGAATTGACTTGAAGGCAACTGGTTTTTTGCTGTTTGTTTTTCTCATTGCATTTATGAGGACTGCTGGTTTATGAGAAGTCCAAAGTCCAAAAATTAAATATAAATCCACCCATAGTTTTTAAAGGAAGCATAATATGCATTACTTTACATGAACATTGATCTGTATACATCAATATTTGCTGTACCACTGAGATATGTGACTGCTTAGCCAGAAATACAGTTAAGGAAAAAAAAAAAAGATCACGGGGATGGCGCAGGACCTGGCAGCATTTTGTTCTGTTTGTGCCATGAGTCCAGGACCGACTGGACACCAGATAACAACCACAAAACCTGTCAAAGCATACGGAATTCTGAAGTTGTCTAAATCAAAATTGCATGAAATAACTCTATCCGCCACACCTACCCATATTCAGAAATTACATTTAAGACATACATACGTATGTATATATTCATATATGTGTCTGTGCATGGACGTTCATACATGTAATTATTTGTGCATGTAGACTGAGACAATTGTACCCCACAACACAAATATGTACGTCTCAGAAAAATTATTTAGCTTATTGGTGGTAGAATGTTTATGATTTTTCAGATTTCTCCACTATTTTTTTCCTTTAAATGCATACTTCTTTTAAATTTTTTTTTCCCCCTCATTTAAAAGAAATGTATTGGGCTGCTTGTCAAAAAGAGCGAGATCTGTCATTGGATTTTCTTGTGACTGTCAAAAGCCCAGGTTTTCTTCTGTAAGATCGGTGTTTATAAATCACCTGCTTTCTAAACAAGCACTTAACACACATCATATCTTGAAACATCACAATATCCCTAGAAGGGTAAAAGGGAGAAAATAGCATTTTTGTCACTGATCAGAATCGAAGGACTTTGGTTGAGTTTCAGAAACATGGCAATGCCTGTCTCAAATCACACAGCAAACTTGAAGCAACAAGTATAACCCAGGGCCCAGTATTCTCACTACTGTGGTTGCAGCTGGGTTCTCAGTCCAGTTGAATGTCCTTTTCTAAGGCAGCATGGGAGATGAAACATTTATGATGAAAATAGGTACATATTTCTTCTAGCAATACCCTTACAGGTTAATGTGAGTTTCATTTGCATGCTCAAATTCCCCAGCTAGATTTAAGCAGCGGACAGCTGAAACAAAACAAAACAAAAAAATAACATTCACCATATTTCTGCTTGAATTTTATTTTTCAAAAGCCCTTCTCTGTCTGAGTAAACTGTGACAAGTAAGATGATAAATTATTATTATTTTTTGTTTGGCCACCCTCAGTATATATCCATAATCACGCAAAGTTCTTCTTCTGGAGCATTATGACATATTCATGTTGTTTCCTAGCTAGAAAGAACTCTTTTATTATGAAAAGGCTTACTACCAAGGTTAGCAATATCAATGCACAATGTCTTATATGTGGTTGTTTAGACGTTATAGTGAAGGCTGCTTACAGCTGCCTGGAGTGTTTATTGTTGGCTCTGAATTAATCTGCTGTTCTAATGTGACAGGTTCAGCAAAATGACATGGATCACTGGCTGGTTCAAGGTCCCTGCTATAACAACATGAGGTAAATAAAAATAATAGTTTCTTGTCAAAAATCTCCCTAAAACTTGTCCATATCAAAATAAATGAAGTATTGACTAAAATTCCATTTACCTACATGCTCTCATGATATTTAATACTTGTTAAAGCTGATTGCTGAGGTCAGTGGTGGTTCAGTGGTAGAATTCTCACCTTCTGTGCAAGAGAACTGGGTTGGATTCCTGGCCAATGCAACTCGTGCACAGCCACCACCTGCCTGCCAGCAAAGGCTTGTGTGTTGCTATGATGCTGACCAGGATTCTTTATCAGAGTATGATGGACCAGGAAGAAATGACCAGGTAGCATTTTGTTCTGTTGTGCATGGGGTTGCCATGAGTTGGGGGCTGCCTTGACAGCAGCAGCAACAACAACAACAGAAAAGCTGATTGCCAACAACCCCTCCCATCTTGGGAATAATACCACCTTGTTGAGCTTCATAAAAACCTGGTTTACAGAAGTAACACTTATCTGGAATTTTCTATTGGGGCCAAGTCAAAGTTTGATACCTGTTCCAGGATTCCAGTAGGCTGATGAGGTTGCCTGTAGGTACACAAGTTTCCTTCTATTCATTACTTAACAAACTTAGCACATATATGGGATTTTGATTATATCATGAACAAAGACACAGTTTGTTAAGTATTAAAATTATATAAAGCATTGTTTTTGTAATTTGACTCTGGGAGTTCCCCCAGGAACAGATGTGAAGATTGGATGACAGCGTTTCAGAGGGACAAACAGACTAAGTTTTACTCCACTCTCCTCTTGGGGTGGAGGGAAACTCAGCTCCTACTTTTGTTTTATGTTAAGCTTTTGCTTAAGATTTCATTAGAAAAAAGAGGCTGTGCATATGGAGAACTAGACAGGTAAATGCATCTCCATTAGTCCGTGACCTGGGCTGCTTTACATTCCTTGAGGGAAGTTGAATAACTGGAACCAGTTTAGAGAACTCTGTTTTCTCATGTCCATGTTTGTACTATGAGATTAACGATACCGGTCTTCGAATATTGTTGAAAGAACTGAGTGAGAAACTTTGTGAAAGGCCTCTGCAAAAAAGTAATCTCCATTCCTTAAGGATTTATTGTATGCAGGTGATTGCTCACTAATAAATTCATATTCTATAAATTTATATTACTGACAAAATAAGGTTAATCTAGTTGTTATATACTCATTTTCTTGGAGCACTTAACAGTGTATTAACTATATGCTTTGAAGAAGTTACTTAACATTTTCTAAGCCCCTGTTTAGACAAAGAAACTTCTTAGTGTTAACCTCAGGGGTCATTCTGAGGATTAAATGGCATACATCCACTGCCATTGAGTCAATTCCAATGCATAGCAACCCTATAGGACAGAGTAGAACTGCCCCATAGAGTTTCCAAGGAGCCCCTGGTAGATTTGAACTGCCAACCTTTTGGTTAGCAGCCAAATTCTTAGCTAAGCCACCAGGGTTTCCATGATAGCTGTGAAATGAGTAGAACAGTGCCTGGCACAAGTAAGTATAAGTGCTCATCAAATATTTGTTCTTGTTGTTTACATTACTTTTGTAAAATTGTCAGTAAATCCAATCTTGATTATTGTTTGTAGAAAATAAGGCATTGCATTAAACAGAGTAGGAATAAAAATATGACTTTGAAAGGACCTGGTCTTACTGGCTGCATTTCTTTTTTTAAAAACTTTTACTGATATCACAAACCCATCTGAGTCATTATGAGCTCATGAGAAGCATATGAGATACTTCCATTGAAATTTCACTGAAATCTTAATGGAACCATTATGGTTCTTCCATTGAAATCATAATCATATGTTCTGAAGTCATCATGGTGTATCGTGTCAATGCATACTAAGGGAGTTCTCGGGCACAGACCATTGACATGATAGACTATAATGGCTCTTTCAGAGCTGCTATGGTCCACTGTGTCAATGCATACTGAGGGAGCCTTTAACGCACTGATCCGAGCCTGCAGAGCACTTCTCCATGCTGGGAGGGGGTAGTCTTATGAATACTGTGATGAGAAGCTAGTTGCTTGATTTTCGATCATTTTATTAATCAGCTTCACAGTGATTAGTGCACATCATGATGCTATAAGGTAGTTGGTTTATATTTAAAAATATATAACAGTTGCCATCTTTCAGGACACAATACAACTTACTTCAAAAAGCAGCTTTTCTATGTCAAGGACAGGAACACCTTGTAGGATTCATTGGTCCATGCTTCCATGTAGCCTCTCAACCTAATCATTCTGAAATCATCGCTGACCACTAACGAAAGCTGCAGAAAGCACTTCCTCATTCTTTGTAAACATCTTATGTCTTCTTGCAATTTATTAGTGGGGCTTCTGGGTCACAAAAAGATGAAGTGTTTCTTTAAAATCCTTTCCTAAATGAGAAAAGAAATTCAAATATATTTGCCTGAAACTCTAAAAGGGTTAACTTTAAGGAAAGAAATCTATTCATTTTACAAATTCACAATTATCCATTCATGACCTTGTAAATCCGTTTTCTTCATTCTGTGGAATAAATTAAGCATTGAGCTATACAGATGGTCATTCATATAGTCCTGATTTAAAAAAATTTTTGCTGAAATAAAAGCTATGACATTGACATTGAGTCAATTCCAATTCATGTTGACCCTGTAGGACAGGGTAGAACTGCCCCATAGCGTTTCCAAGGCTGTCATCTTTATGGAAGTTGGCTGCCACATCCTTCTCCCGTTGAACAGCTGACATTTTGGTTAGCAGTCGAGTGCTTAACAACTGCACCACCAGGGCACCTTTAAATATTTTGTAATTAGCTTAAATTGTTAAACAGTTAGCAAATTCAATTTGTAAAATCAGCCTATGAACAAAAGTCCAAGGAAAGTTAGAAAACCAGGAAACACTCTACAGACTTGTGACCCTGCTTCCCCTCTTATCTAGGCTGGCCCTTATCAAAGTTTGCCAGTGAATCCCATTGCCCTTTCTACTAGTAAGTATATATGCCTTTCTTTTTTTTTTTTTTTTTTTCTCTTTTAATTCCATTCCCAGGTATGTGGACTCTTTTTCACCTATATTTGCTCTCAGCTGAACGTCAGATCATTCTTTTTGAAGTGTTAACTGATAACTGCAGTTACCTATGTATGACTTACTTTCTCATTAGCTCTTCAGAGACTACAGTGCTGTCATGTAAAAATGAAATCTTGAAATACAACTCCTTAAACACTCAACAGAAATTAAAGTCAAATGACAAATTTTGGTCAAGAAAGTTCTTTGGTATAAACTATGCCGCAGAATTAGCTATATTCTATTTTTATTTGAAAGGCTTGACTAGATTCCCCAGTTACCCAGGAGCAGTAGAAATAAGACTAAAGAATGATTAATAATAAGAAGAATAACAACAGCTAACAGGCATATGCAATTATTTCCTATTTGCCCTCCCAGATCCATTCTCACCTTCTCCACTTTGCTTTGTGTCTGGACAGCCTGAGGCCTAAGGGTTTTATCATCATTTTGACTTCCTTGTCCTTTGGTTTCCAGTTGATCACAGCCAATGAGAGAAATAAGCAAGATGTTGAAGGGAGAAGTGAGAGGGTAGCCAGCTATTTATTACCCTGCTCCCTCTCTACTTCAACCCAGTAGTCATGGAGTGGCTTTGTCTCTCTAGAAGTGTCAGAGGCTTTTCAGGTCTCAGGCTCTGGGAACAATATTTGGCCTAGAGGTGGAAGTAGCTTCCTGCTACTGCTAGTCCCTGTGTATTCAACATGTCTTATTGGTTACTTTTCCCTGGGACACACATCTGTAAACTGTCTCATCATGGTTATTATTTTTTCTAGTTAAATAATGACACAATAAATGGTACCAGGAGCAGCCCCCAAAAATGGCTCTCTGGGATTGTACTGTTCATGTATCTAATAGAACAAAAGTGACCTCCTTGCTGGTATGTGAGTGATAGGATCTGCAATCTGTGGAATGCAGTGACATCACCACCATCCAAATTTTATATTTAAAAAAAAAAAAGTTATGACATGAAATGTAATGGTTGTAGAAGGCTAGACTGTGGTTCTGATCCTTATGATGACGATGGTGAGTACAATAATTGTGGCATGACATATTTAATTGTGGTAAAAATATTACAGTAAGAAAAAGAATTAAGGTTAGTTCCTTAAAATTTCAACTCCTTGTTGTTAGTTGCCACCAAGTCGGTACTCAACTCATGGCAACTACATGGACAACAGGATCAGATCATTGTGATTCACAGGGTTTTTGTCGGCTGGTATTTTGGAAGTAGATCACTAGGACTTTCTTCCTAGTCTGTCTTAACCTGGAATCTCTGCTGAAACCTCTTCAGTATCACAGCAACATGCAAACCTCCACTGACAGATAAGTGGCGGCTGCACTTGAGGTACATTGGTTGGGAATAGAACCCAGGTCTTCGGCATGGAAGGCAAGAATTCTACTGCTGAGCCACCACTGCCCCTGAGGTAAAATATATACACACATAAATGCATTTATATTTGTATATGGATAACATATCTCCAGAGCATTACGGTTTGATAGAAAGGAAAGAAAGTGGATAACTGGGGGGACAGGGGTGGAAGAGATACGTTTTTCTCTATATGCATGTTTTTTTCCTTGGAATTTTGGACCATGGAAACATGAAACATGCTACATTAAGAGTTATTTTAAAAAGTAAGTTAAGGAGGGCAGGGCCAAGATGGCGGACTAGGTGGATGCTGCTGCAGATCCCTCTTGCAACAAAGACTCGGAAAAACAAGGGAATCGATCACATACATAACAATCTACGAACTCTGAACAACAAGCACAGACTTAGAGACGGAAAGCGAACGAATACAGGCAGACAGCGACCGTTTTCAGAACTAGGAGCCAGCATACCAGGCAGGTGACCTTCGGAGCCCGATCTGGGGCAGAGCCCAGGGGGGCAGACGGCACAGACAGGGGGCCCAGCCCTTCCCCCCCGAACCCATCCCGAGAGGAAGTCTAGCTGGTTGGCGCGGGCGGCGTAGTGGCGCAGCCGGAGGGAGAAGCAACCGGGAGGTAGTGACTGATATTGGAGCAGGGAGAACAGCGTCCCAACTGGGGACCCATCCCGCCGGGAGTTAGGCGAGAAGTGGGCGGGGCACGAGTGGGGGGGAGGTCAGCTATATTTCCCTAAAGCGACCCCGGGGTGGGGCCCACACATTCGTGCAGGAGGACGCCCACCCAGTCCGCGCGTGTGGCGCAACGAACAGGAGGGAGAAATCCCCGGAAGTGACTGGTCTCAGAACGGGGAAAACAGTGTCCCAGATGGGGAGCCATTCCGCTGGGATTTGGGCGCACGTGCGGGCGGGGCGTGAGCGCGGGGTCCAATTATATTCCCCTGAATTGACCCAGGGGGCGGGCCCACCTGGTCGTGAGGATGACGCCCACCCAGATCGTGCGTGTGGCACAGTGCACGGGAGGGAGAAACCCCCGTAAGTGACTGGTCTCGGACCAGGGAAAGCAGCATTCCAGCCGGCGAGCCGTCCCGCTGGGATTTGTGAGCACGCGCGCGTGGGCGGGGCGCGAGCGCAGGGTCCAATTATATTCTCCTGAATAGACCCTGGGGGCGGGCCCAACCATTCGTGCGGGAGACGCCACCCAGTGCGCGCAAGCGGTGCCGTGCACTGGAGGGAGTAGTCCCCGGGAGGAAGTGACTGGTCTCCGAGGGGGGAAAGCAGTGTCCTAGCCGGGAAGCCATCCCGCCCGGATTTTGGCGGACGGGGGCGGACTGTGAACGCGGTGTTCAGCTGTATATTCTGTGGTGCTACACTCCCAGCTCTCTGATCCCTCCCCCACCCTCCCCAGGCGGCTCCATTAACATCCGAATACCCGGAGCCAGAGGGAGAATTCAGATAGGGATCTGACGGCATTTTTTTTAGCTGATTACCTGGAAAATCTAGTTTCCCAGTGATGGCCCGGAGACAGCAGTCCATATCAAACCACATAAAGAAACAGACCATGACAGCTTCTCCAACCCCCCAAACAAAAGAATCAAAATCCTTCCCAGATGAAGATACAATCCTGGAATTATCAGATACAGAATATAAAAAACTAATTTACAGAATGCTTAAAGATATCACAAATGAAATTAGGATAAATGCAGAAAAAGCCAAGGAACACACTGATAAAACTGTTGAAGAACTCAAAAAGATTATTCAAGAACATAGTGGAAAAATTAATAAGTTGCAAGAATCCATAGAGAGACAGCATGTAGAAATCCAAAAGATTAACAATAAAATTACAGAATTTGACAACGCAATAGAAAGTCAGAGGAGCAGACTCGAGCAATTAGAATGTAGACTGGGACTACTGGAGGACCAGGGAATCAACACCAACATAGCTGAAAAAAAATCAGATAAAAGAATTAAAAAAAATGAAGAAACCCTAAGAATCATGTGGGACTCTATCAAGAAGGATAACTTGCGAGTGATTGGAGTCCCAGAACAGGGAGGGGGGACAGAAAACACAGAGAAAATAGCTGAAGAACTCCTGACACAAAACTTCCCTGACATCATGAAAGATGAAAGGATATCTATCCAAGATGCTCATCGAACCCCATTTAAGATTGATCCAAAAAGAAAAACACCAAGACATATTATCATCAAACTCACCAAAACCAAAGACAAACAGAAAATTTTAAAAGCAGCCAGGGAGAAAAGAAAGGTATCCTTCAAGGGAGAATCAATAAGAATAAGTTCAGACTACTCAGCAGAAACCATGCAGGCAAGAAGGGAATGGGATGACGTATACAGAGCACTGAACGAGAAAAACTGCCAACCAAGGATTATATATCCAGCAAAACTCTCTATGAAATATGAAGGAGAAATTAAGATATTTACAGATAAACACAAGTTTACAGAATTTGCAAAAACTTAACCAAGACTGCAAGAAGTGCTAAAGGAGATTGTTTGGCCTGATGACCAATAATATCAGGTACCAGCACAATACAAGGTCACAGAACAGAACGTCCTGATATCAACGCAACTCAAATAGGGAAAGCACAAAAACAAACAAATTAAGACTAATTCTAAAAAACAAATAAATAAACAAAATAATACACATAACAGGAAATCATGGAAATCAATAGATAAACGATCACAATAATCAAAAAGAGGGACTAAATATAGGAGCCTTTGAACTGCCAGATGGAGAGGGATACAAGGCGATATAGAAGGATACAAGTTAGGTTTTTAATTAGAAAAATAGGGGTAAATAATAAGGTAACCACAAAAAGGAATATCAATTCCATAACTCAAGAAAAAAGCCAAGAAAAACGTAACGACTCAACAAACACAAAGTTAAACATTATGAAAATGAGGATCTCACAAGCTACTAAGAAAAACGTCTCTGCACAAAAAAGCATGTGGAAAAATGAAATGGCCAACAACACACATGAAAAGGCATCAAAATGACAGCACTAAAAACTTATTTATCTATAATTACGCTGAATGTAAACGGACTAAATGCATCAATAAAGAGACAGAGAGTCACAGACTGGATAAAGAAACACGATCCATCTATATGCTGCCTACAAGAGACACACCTTAGACTTAGAGACACAAACAAACTAAAACTCAAAGGATGGAAAAAAATATATCAAGCAAACAATAAGCAAAAAAGAAGAGGAGTAGCAATATTAATTTCTGACAAAATAGACTTTAGACTTAAATCCACCACAAAGGATAAAGAAAGGCACTATATAATGATAAAAGGGACAATTGATCAGGAAGACATAACCATATTAAATATTTACGCACCCAATGACAGGGCTGCAAGATACATAAATCAAATTTTAACAGAATTGAAAAGTGAGATAGACACCTCCACATTTAGAATAGGAGATTTCAACACACCACTTTCGGAGAAAGACAGGACATCCAGTAAGAAGCTCAATAGAGACACAGAAGACCTACTTACAACAATCAACCAACTGGACCTCATTGACTTATACAGAACTCTCCACCCAACTGCTAAAAATATACTTTTTTTTCTAGTGCACATGGAACATTCTCTAGAATAGACCACATATTAGGTCATAAAACAAATCTTTGCAGAATCCAAAACATCGAAATATTACAAAGCATCTTCTCAGACCACAAGGCAATGAAACTAGAAATCAATAACAGAAAAACTAGGGAAAAGAAATCAAATACTTGGAAAATGAACAATACCCTCCTGAAAAAAGACTGGGTTATAGAAGACATCAAGGAGGGAATAAGGAAATTCTTAGAAAGCAATGAGAATGAAAATACTTCCTATCAAAACCTCTGGGACACAGCAAAAGCAGTGCTCAGAGGCCAATTTATATCGATAAATGCACACATACAAAAAGAAGAAAGAACCAAAATCAGAGAACTGTCCCAACAACTTGAACAAATAGAAAGTGAGCAACAAAAGAACCCATCAGGCACCAGAAGAAAACAAATAATAAAAATTAGAGCTGAACTAAATGAATTTAAAAAAAAGAAAAAGAGAAAAACAATTGAAAGAATTAACAAAGCCAAAAGCTGGTTCTTTGAAAAAATTAACAAAATTGATAAACCATTGGCTAGACTGACTAAAGAAAAACAGGAAAGGAAACAAATAACCCGAATAAGAAACGAGAAGGACCACATCACAACAGAACCAAATGAAATTAAAAGAATCATTTCAGATTACTACGTAAAATTGTACTCTAACAAATTTGAAAACCTAGAAGAAATGGATAAATTCTTGGAACAATACTACCTACCTAAACTAACACATTCAGAAGTAGAACAACTAAATAGACCCATAACAAAAAAAGAGATTGAAACAGTAATCAAAAAACTTCCAACAAAAAAAAGTCCTGGCCCAGACAGCTACACTGCAGAGTTCTACCAAATCTTCAGAGAAGACTTAACACCATTACTATTGAAGGTATTTCAAAGCATAGAAAAAGATGGAATACTACCCAACTCATTTTATGAAGCTACCATCTCCCTGATACCAAAACCAGGTAAAGACATTACAAAAAAAGAAAATTTTAGACCTATATCCCTCATGAACATAGATGCAAAAATCCTCAACAAAATTCTAGCCAATAGAATCCAACAACACATCAAAAAAATAATTCACCCTGATCAAGTGGGATTTATACCAGGTATGCAAGGCTGGTTTAATATCAGAAAAACCATTAATGTAATCCATCACATAAATAAAACAAAAGATAAAAACCACATGATCTTATCAATAGATGCAGAAAAGGCATTTGACAAAGTTCAACACCCATTTATGATAAAAACTCTTCCCAAAATAGGAATTGAAGGAAAATTCCTCAACATAATAAAGGGCATCTATGCAAAGCCAACAGCCAATATCACTCTAAATGGAGAGAACCTGAAAGCATTTCCCTTGAGAACGGGAACCAGACAAGGATGCCCTTTATCACCGCTCTTATTCAACATCGTACTTGAAGTCCTAGCCAGGGCAATTAGGCTAGACAAAGAAATAAAGGGTATCCAGATTGGTAAGGAGGAAGTAAAGCTATCACTATTTGCAGATGACATGATCGTATACATGGAAAACCCTAAGGAATCCTCCAGAAAACTACTGAAACTAATAGAAGAGTTTGGAAGTGTCTCAGGATATAAAATAAACATACAAAAATCACTTGGATTCCTCTACATCAACAAAAAGAACACCGAAGAGGAAATAACCAAATCAATACCATTCACAGTAGCCCCCAAGAAGATAAAATACTTAGGAATAAATCTTACCAAGGATGTAAAAGACCTATACAAAGAAAACTATAAAACTCTGCTACAAGAAATTCAAAAGGACATACTTAAGTGGAAGAACATACCCTGCTCATGGATAGGAAGACTTAACATAGCAAAAATGTCTATTCTACCAAAAGCAATCTCTACATATAACGTGCTTCCAATCCAAATACCAATGTCATACTTTAAGGGGATAGAGAAACAAATCATTGATTTCATATGGAAGGGAAAGAACCCCCGGATAAGCAAAACATTACTGAAAAAGAAGAAGAAAGTGGGAGGCCTCACTCTACCTGATTTCAGAACATATTATACAGCTACAGTAGTCAAAACAGCCTGGTACTGGTACAACAACAGGCACATAGACCAATGGAACAGAATTGAGAACCCAGATATAAATCCATCCACGTATGAGCAGCTGATATTTGACAAAGGACCAGTGTCAGTCAATTGGGGAAATGATAGCCTTTTTAACAAATAGTGCTGGCATACCTGTATATCCATTTGCAAAAGAATGAAACAGGACCCATACCTCACACCATGCACAAAAACTAACTCCAAGTGGATCAAAGACCTAAACATAAAGGCTAAAACGATAAAGATCATGGAAGAAAAAATAGGGACAACCCTAGAAGCCCTAATACAGGGCATAAACAGAATACAAAACATTACCAAAAATGTTGAAGAGAAACCAGATAACTGGGAGCTCCTAAAAATCAAACACCTATGCTCATCTAAAGACTTCACCAAAAGAGTGAAAAGACCACCTACAGACTGGGAAAGAATATTCAGCTATGACATCTCAGACCTGCGCCTGATCTCTAAAATCTACATGATTCTGTCAAAACTCAACCACAAAAAGACAAACAACCCAATCAAGAAGTGGGCAAAGGAGATGAACACACATTTCACTAAAGGAGATATTCAGGCAGCCAACAGATACATGAGAAAATGCTCCCGATCATTAGCCATTAGAGAAATGCAAATTAAAACTACGATGAGATTCCATCTCACACCAACTAGACTGGCATTAATCCAAAAAACACAAAATAATAAATGTTGGAGAGGCTGTGGAGAGATTGGAACTCTCATACACTGCTGGTGGGATTGTAAAATGGTACAACCACTTTGGAAATCCATCTGGCATTATCTTAAACAGTTAGAAATAGAACTACCATACAACCCAGAAATCCCACTCCTCGGAATATACCCTAGAGATACAAGAGCCTTCACACAAACAGATATATGCACACCCATGTTTATTGTAGCTCTGTTTACAATAGCAAGAAGCTGGAAGCAACCAAGATGTCCGTCAACGGATGAATAGGTAAATAAATTGTGGTATATTCACACAATGGAATACTACGCATCGATAAAGAACAGTGACGAATCTCTGAAACATTTCATAACATGGAGGAATCTGGAAGACATTATGCTGAGCGAAATGAGTCAGTTGCAAAAGGACAAATATTGTATAAGACCATTATTATAAGATCTTGAGAAATGGAAAAAACGGAGAAGAATACGTACTTTTGTGGTTACAAAGGGGGGAGGGAGGGAGGGAGGGAGAGGGCTTTTTATTGATCAATCTGTAGATAAGAACTGCTTTGGGTGAAGGGAAAGACAACACTCAATACAAGGAAGGTCAGCCTAATTGGACTGGACTGAAAGCAAAGAGGTTTCCGGGATAAAATGAAAGCTTCAAAGGTCAGCGGAGCAGGGGCTGGGGTCTGGGGAACTTGGTTTGAGGGGACTTCTAAGTCAATGGGCAAAATAATTCTATTATGAAAACATTCTGCATCCCACTTTGAATTGTGGCACCTGGGGTCCTAAATGCCAACAAGCGGCCATCTAAGATACATCAATTGGTCTCAACCCACCTGGAGCAAAGGCAAAGGAAGAACACCAAGGTCACACGACAACTAAGAACCCAAGAGACAGAAAGGGCCACATGAGCCAGAGACCTACATTATCCTGAGACCAGAAGAACTAGTTGGTGCCCGGCCACAATCGATGTCCGCCCTGTCAGGGAACACAACAGACAACTCCTGAGGGAGCAGGAGACCAGTGGGATACAGACCCCAAATTCTCATGAAAAGAACATACCTAATGGTATGATTGAGACTAGAGGAATCCCAGAGACAATGCTCCCCAGAACGTCTGATGACACAGGACAGGAACCATCCCCGAAGACAAATCATCAGGCATGAAAAGGACTGGTCAGTGGGGGGGAGAGAGATGCCGATGAAGAGAGAGCTAATTAAATCAGGTGGACACTGGAGAGTGTGTTGGCAACTCTTGACTGGAGGGGGGATGGGAAGATAGAGAGAGAGGGAAGATGGCAAAATTGGCACGAAATGAGAGACTGTAAGGGCTGACTCAATAGGGGGAGAGCAAGTGGGAGAAGGGAGTAAGATGTATGTAAACCTACATGTGACAGACTGATTGGAATGGTAAATGTTCACTTGAAGCTTAATAAAAATTAATTAAAAAAAAAAAGTAAGTTAAAAGAATCACAAGATAAATACTAATGTAATAAGGGTATAGAGTTCATGAAAATATTAACGCATATTCATTATTCTTTCAAAATAAAATTAACATTCTTATTTTTCTGAATGTAAAGAAAATACATACCTTAAATTTAAGTAATTTGGAAAAATATAAAGAAAGTAAAATCTATCCCCCAAAGGTACCCAGCATTACTATTTTGTGAAACTTTTAGACATTCCTTACCTCTTTAAAATTTGGGGTGGGCTTTTATTTAATGAAACCCTGGTGGCGTCGTGGTTAAGAGCTACAGCTGCTAACCAAAATGTCAGCAGTTCAAATCCATCAGGCGTGCCTTGGAAACCATATGGGGCAGCTCTACTCTATCCTATAGGGTTGCTAAGAGTGGCAATCGACTCAATGGCAACGGGTTTTTTTTTTTTTTTAATTATTTTTGCAGTGTAACTTACATAGTTAAGAGCACAAATGTTAATTGTGCAGCTCAATGAACTTTCACAAAATGAATACACCTATGTAAACAGCACCCACCTCAAGAAATAAAACAATGCTCTTCCACAAGAAACCATCCATTTAGTCCCAGTCCAGCCACTATCCCTCCCAAGTATATCCACTATCCTGCTATAGGAATTCTGAATGACTTGGGCAGAAAAAGAAGTATATAACAATTTTTTCTTCAAGAGGTCATTGGACAAGGGCTCAAAGATGTATATGGATATTCAGAGCAGAATTGTTGGTAATAGCAAAAAATGGAAAACAACTGAAAACCCCATCAATGATATACCTGTACCCATTGCCATCAAGTTGATTGTGACTCATAGCAACCCTACAGGACAGAGTAGGACTGCCCCATATGGTTTCCTAGGAGTGGCTGGTGGATTCGAATTGCTGACCTTTTGGTTAGCAGTCAGGTTCTTAACCCCTGTGACGCCAGAGCTCCATCAATAATATAAGGGTTGAAAATCTGCAATATATCTATGCAATGGAATTCCATTATCCTTTCAAAAATGATCCTGTATATATTCTGTTGGACTGAGCAATTTCATTCCTTAGTATATATCCAACAGAAATGGTATAGAGGCTCACAAAAGACATTATAACAATGGCATGGATTAAGAATCATAAAATCTATGTGATACTTGGTTGGGTGTTTTAGTTTAGATTTCTCCATAAGAAGACTCAAATAAGAGTTTAAGCTCATGTAAATGTTTTGGAGATAGTCCCGGAAGCACAGTGAGAGAGTATGGAAATAAAACAAAGAATGTAAGAAAGCTCATAAAATATACATTAATGCCAGGTTACCACTGTGGTCAGCTAAGTCTCAATTCCATCTGGGACTCCCTGGGAAATTAAATAGAACAATATCCATACAATCCACATCGAATGGATTCTGAAGGCCAAGAAAGCTGGGATATTTGATACCAAAACACCCATCGTTCATTGTTTTAACTCTTCTGGGATGTTAAATTTCTGCAACATTGGCTTGCTCCTCATGGAAGTACACTCTCAGGCAGAGAGTTATAGGTGCTTGAGTTAGGAAGCATTGGCAAATAAGGGAATTTCAACTGAAGTTGGGCATAAACTCTGGGGTGTGCTGAGGGCAAATGAGCAGAAACTGACAGGATCTGCTTCAGTAATCTTAAACATAGTGCTCTTGTAGCCATAAGGCAGACAGAGCTGAGGATTAGGCCCAAATCCCACTTTTGTGGTTTGTAGAGTTGTAAATCCTGTTAAATCTACAACTCATCAAGTCTTTTGTGCCACTATGAAAGCATTGGTTGGGAGTTAAAGGAATCATAAGACTTGAACTGTCACTGAGTAGTGCAGATGGTTAATATGCCCTGCTCTAATAAAAATTTTGCATATTTGAGTCCACCCAGAGGCACCTTTGAAAAAAGATCTGGTGATCTACTTCCAAAAATCAGCCACCGAAAACCCTATGGAGCCCAGTTCTACTCTCACACACATAGGGTCACTATGAGCAAGAGTCAACTTGACGGCAATCGGTACTAGTACTGGTAAGACATAAACTAGAGACTTTAGGGAGTTACATAGGGAACCTCAACCCATACATTCCTAAAACTTCCTTGCTGGTGAAAGAAGCTGTCTCTCCCATGCTCAATTCTTTCAGAAGGGAATAACATTTCCTTGAATAAAGACCTTTCAATGATTGTTATACAAAACCCACTCCCACCACCCATCCTCACTTCAGTGCCCACAACAAGAGTCAAAGGTCAGCTCATTGCAAAGAGAATTACATAGTCTTCTCTGAAAAGAGATAGCACATATAGCAAATCAACAGCAGGATCTTGTGAACTCGTACAATAGATGCCTGGAGATCACGTGTGGCAATGGACTCTATAGGGGTTGGAGGTGGGAAGGTGAAATATAATATTCATTTGGAAAATTTATCTATATGGTTACCAGGAATTTGACATTTTTTGTGTGTCTTAGGCTGGGTTCTCTAGAAAAGCAAAACCAGTGAAACATATGTATATATAGAAAGAGAGAGACAGGGAGAGAGAGAGAGAGAGATTTAGCTCAAGGGTTAGGCATGAGGCTGGAGGCTTCTCCTGACTCACATAGCTACAAGGGCTGACAAACCCAAGTTTGGCAGATCAGATGGCAGGCTGTTGACCCACGGGCTGTGGAGGCTGATGAATTCAAGATTGGCAGGTAAGATGGTAGGCTGGTGGCTTCCAAGCTGTGGAGGCCAACAAATCCCAAGATCAGCAGGTAAGACAGCAGGCCACTAGCTCAAGTCCCGAGAACTAGAGATCAAATGATGTGGATGCAGGATTCAGAGCAAGTGAGCTTTGCCAGAATATCTGTATATATTGGATGCAGGCAGCACCACCACGGAAACTCCCCTTTCAACTGATTGGCTGCTCACCTTAGATCCTAAGACGTGACAGGACTACGTCAAATCAAAAAATGAAGAATGACTACATTATTACGTAACTGCCAAACTACATCATTACATAACAGCCAAACCACTAAGAAACATGACCCAGCCAAGCTGACTGACCCACAACTTTAACCATTACATGGTATTAACTTGATCACCAGAAAACAGTTTGTTTTAATAATTCATTTTGTTGAACCATTGAAATCTGTCATCAAAAGTGGCTTAGAATCAATAAAGTTGAGGCAAGGAGTTCCCTGGCAGGTTATGGAGTATTAAGTAGAAACACTTGGGGGAGGGGTAGGCATGCCTGAGTGATTTCATTAGGAGCAATCTTCTTGGCCACTACCTAAGCATGCCTATTATGACAGGCATGGACATTCTTTTCACCAGGGCATTAAGAAACACATTGTGGGGAGAAGCACTAAATCACTGAAAAATACTGTTTTGGCTGTGGTCTGTCAGTTGGGGTTGATGGCGGGAGATACTTCCATATCACTGTGCTCTTTGATTTTGGCAATCGTTTCCCTGAGAGATAGAGGGCAAGTGATAGCACTTAACCATTAGAAACAAGGTGGGAGTGATTGCCACAATAATCCACAGGGACAAAGTGGAAATTAGTACTTTCACATTCAGGGATCTGTGGCAATGTGTAGCTAAATTCAGGGTGCTTGGGAATGAAATAGATGGCAGCATGCTAAGGTGCTATTGGATCTATATAACGAGATCAATTGTTGGTCTATTAAAGAGACCTCAGGTTGAAAGGTGCTCAAAGTATGAGTAGGCAAGAGCTGCCTCCTCATAGTAGAGTCAACCTTACCAATGAGGATGGAGTAAAGCTTTCAGGACCTTCATTTGCTGATGTGGCATGACTGAAAATGAGATGAAATGGCTGCAAACATCCATTAATAATCAGAAGGTAGAAGGTACCAAGCAGGAATCTAGAAAAATTGGAAGTTGTTAAAAATGAAATGAAACACTTGACAATAGGTATCTAGGCATTAGTGAGCTGAGATGGACTGGTATTGGCCATTTTGATCCAGACAATCGTGTATATATATGGCCTGGAATAACAAATTAAAGAGGAGCTGCATCACATTCACGGTTGAAAAGAACATTTCAAAATCTATTATGCAGTACAGTGCTGTCAGTGATAGGATAATATCCACACACCTACAAGGAAGACCAGTTGATAAAGCTATTATTCAAATTTATGCACCAACCACTAAGGCTAAAGATGAAGGAATTGAAGATTCTTACCAACTTATGCAGTCCGAAATTGATCAAATATGCAATTGAGAAGCATTGATAATTAGCTGTGATTCGAATGTGAAAGTTGGAAATAAAGAAGGATCAGTAGTTGGAAAATATGACCTTGGTGGAGATTGTACGATAGAAATTTGCAAGACCAATGACCTATGCATTGCAAACATATTTTTTTCAACAGTGTAAACAGTGATCATATATGTGGACCTCACCAGATGGGATACACAGGAATCAAATTGACTACATCTGTGGAAAGAGACAATGGAGAAGCTCAATATCATCAGTCAGAACAGGGCTGGGCGGCTGACAGCAGAGCAGACCATCAATTGCTCATATGCAAGTCCAAGTTGAAGCTGGAGAAAATTAAAACAAGTCTCCGAGACCTCTGGTATGAACTTGAAGATATTCCACATGAATTTACAGACCATCTCAAGAATATAGTTGACACATTTAACACTAATGACCAAAGACCAGGCTAATTGTGGGATGACATCATACATGAAGAAGGCAGAAAGTCATTAAAAAGACAGGAAAGAAAGAAAAGACCAAAATGAATACCATAAGAGACCCTGGAACCTGATTTTGAATGAAGAGTAATTAAAGTGTACAGAAGCAATGATGAAGTTAAAGAGCTGAACAGAAGATTTCAAAGGGCAGCTCGAGAAGGCAAAGTAAAGTATTATAATGAAATGTGCAAAGACCTGGAGTTAGCAAAACAAAAGAGAAGAACACGGTCAGCGTTTCTCAAGATTAAAGAACTGAAGAAAAAATTCAAGCTTTGAGTTGTAATATAGAAGGATTCTATGGGCAAAATATTGGACAATTTAGGAAGCATCAAAAGAAGATGGAAAGACTTACTCCAACAAGGATGGCATTAATACAAAAAACACAAAATAATAAATGTTGGAGAGGTTGTGGAGAGACTGGAACACTTATACACTGCTGGTGGGAATGTAAAATGGTACAACCACTTTGGAAATCAATTTAGAGCTTCCTTAAAATGCCAGAAATAGAACTACCATACGATCCAGCAATCCCAGTCCTTGGAATATATCCTAGAGAAATAAGAGCCTTTATGAAAACAGATATATGCACACCCATGTTTATTGCAGCTCTGTTTACAATAGCCAAAAGATGGAAGCAACCAAGGTGCCTATCAATGGATGAATGGATAAATAAATTATGGTACAGTCACACAATGGAATACTGTACATCGATAAAGAACAATGATGGATCCATGAAACATTTCATAACACGGAGGAATCTGGAAGGCATTATGCTGAGTGAAACTAGTCAGTTGCAAAAGGACAAATATTGTATGAGACAACTATTATAAGAACTCAAGAAATAGTTTAAACAAAGAAGAAAATATTCTTTGATGGTTACAAGCATGGGGAGGGAGGGAGGGAATATTCACTAACTAGATAGTAAACAAGAACTAATTTAGGTGAAGGGAAAGACAACACGCAATACAGAATAGGTCAGCACAACTGGACCAAACCAAAGGAAAAGAAGTTTACTGAATAAACCAAACGCTTCGAAGGCCAGCTTAGCAGGGGTGGGGGCTTGGGGACCATGGGCTCAGTGGAGATCTAGGTCGATTGGTATGATAAAATCTATTAAGAAAACAGTCTGTGTCCCACTTTGCTGATTGGCGTCTTCAGTCTTAAACGCTAGCAAGAGGCCATCTAAGATGCATCAATCTCACCTGGAGCAAAGGAAAATGAAGAACACCAAAGACACAAGGTAGTTATGAGCCCAAGAGACAGAAAGGGCCACATAAATCAGAGACTACAACAGCCCGAGACTGGAAGAGTTAGATGATGTCCAGCTACAACCAATGACTGCTCTGACAGGGAACACAACAGAGAATACCTGAAGGAGCAGGGGGATGCAGACCTCAAATTCTCATAAAAAGACCAGACTTAATAATGGAGACTAGAAAGACCCCAGAGGTCATGGTCCCCAGACCTTCAGTTAACTCAGGACAGGAACCATTCCCAAAGCCAACTCTTCAGACAGGATTGGACTAGACTATAAGATAGAAAATGATACTGGTGAGGAGTGAGCTTCTTGGGTTAAGTAGACACATGAGACTATGTGGGCAGCTCCTGTCTGGAGGGGAGATGAGAAGGCAGAGGGAGACAGAAGCTGGCTAAATGGACATGGAAATACAGGGTGGAGAGAAGGAATGTGCTGTCTCATGAGGGGGAGAGGAACTAGGAGTGTATTGCAAGGTGTATATAAATTTTTGTATGAGAGACTGACTTGATCTGTAAACACTCACTTAAAGCACAATAAAAGTTAAAAAAAAAAAAGAAGGTGGAAGGAATACACAGAGCCTCTATCAAAAAGAATTTATCGACATTCATCCATTTCAGGAGACAGCATATGATCAAGAACTGATGGCCATGAAGGAAGACATCCAAGCTGCACTGAAGGCGTTGGCAAAAAGCAAGGCTCCAGGGATTGATGGAATGTCAACTCAGGTTTTTCAACAAACAGATAAAATGCCGGAAATGCTCACTAGTCTATGCCAAGAAGTTTAGAAGACAGTTACCTGGCCAACCAACAGGAAGAGATTCATATTTGTGATCATTCCAAAGAAAGGTGATCCAACAGAATGCAGAAATTATCGAACGATATCACACAGAAGTAAAATTTTGCTGAAGATAATTTAAAAATGGTTGCAGAAATACATAGACAGAGAAAAGCAGCCAGAAATTCAAGCTGGATTCAGAAAAGGACCTGGATTGAAGGATATCATTGCTGATATCAGGCAAAATCTTGGCTGAAAGCAGAGAATACCAGAAAGATGTTTACCTGTGTTTTATTCACTATGCAAAAGCATTCGATTGTGTGCATCATAACAAATTATGGATGACATTGAGAAGAATGTGAATTCCAGAACATATAATTGTGCTCATGAAAAGCCTGTGCATAGAACAAGAGGTAGCCATTCAAACAGAGCAAAGAGATATTGTGTGGTTTATAATCAGGAAAAGTGTGGATCAGGGTGGTACCCTTTCATCAATTTGTATGCTGAGCAAATAATCCAAGAAGCTAAACTGGACTATATGAAGAAGAAATAGGCATCAGGACAGGAGGAAAGCTCATTAACAACCTTCATATGCAGCTCACACAACTCTGCCTGGTGAAAGCAAAGACAACTTGAAGCACTTACTAATGAAGATCTAGGACTACACACTTCAGTATGGATTACACCTCATCATAAAGAAAGTGAAAATCCTCACAACTGGACCAATAAGCAACATCATGATAAATGGAGAAAAGATTGAAGTTGTAAAGGATTCATTTTACTTGGATCCACAATCAACACCCACGGAAGCAGCACTCAATAAATCAAATGACATATCATATTGGGCAAATTTGCTGCAAAAGGCCTCTTTAAAGTGTTAAAAAACAAAGATGTCACTTTGAGAACTAAGGCACACCTGATCCAAGTCATGGTATTTTCAATTGCCTCATAAGCGTGGGAAAGTTGGATAACGAATAAGGAAGAGTGAAGAACTGATGCATTTGAATTAAGGTGTTGATGAAGAATATTGAATATACCATAGATTGACAGAAGAATGAATGAATCTGTCTTGGAAGAAGTAAATCCAAAATGCTTCTTAGAATCCAGGATAGTGAGACTTCGTGTTATGTGTTTTGAGCACGTGATCAGGAGGGACCAGTCCCTGAAGAAGGACATCATGCTTGGTAAAATAGAGGGCCAGTGCAAAAAAGGGAGACCCTTGACAAGATGGATTGACACAGTGGCTGCAATAGTGGTTCAAACATAGCAATGATTGTGAGGATGGAGCAGGACCTAGTTCTATTGCAAATTGGGTTACTATGATTCAGGACCAACTCAATGGCACCCAAAGAAACCAGAGTAGACTTCCAGAATGGAATTTCAGGGACTCCTGCTCAATTCTCATAAAGCAGCCAACTTGCAGACCCAAGGCCATTTGATTTGAGAGGGAGGCTAAATCCCCTTAAGGAAGGCTCCTCAAACTCAATAACAAGTGTATTTAATGATTAATTTCCCAGGGTTTGTGACCATTTTCCCACCATGATTTTACGCTAAGTAAAAGCAAATTCTTAGATGTTATGGGGATATCCGAAACTAGCTCTGAACAGAGCACACAAAACATTATTTGTAATTGATTGGTCAGACAGGGCCTTGCAGAGCACAGCGGATCAATGGAACCTTGGCATAAGTCTATTTCATGGTGAGACTTATGGGGCTCTAGAAACATCTCCCTTCAATTTCTCTAATTCCCAAATACATAGTTGAAATAGATATACTTAGCAAATGCCAGATTCCCCTCAATGGTTCCTTGAGTCACAGTGTAGGTCAAGCTTGGTAGGAAGAGCCAAGAGAAAGTTCTTAGAACTGTCCCCAAATTTCTACCAAAAGAGTAAATCAAAAGCACAACGTACCTTTGCAAAATTCCAGAGATTACTGCCAATATTATAGATTTGAAAGATGTAGAGTTAGTGGTTCATTTAACTTATTTTTGGGTTCATGCAAAAATTAAATGGATCTGGAAAAATAACTATGAATTGTCAATAACTTAATCAGATAACGATGCCAATTACAGCTTTTGTTTTTAGGTGTGAAATGTGTGGTGGGAGCTGTTGGTGCCTGTCTTAGTTATCTACTGCTGCTGTAATAGAAATATCACAAGTGAGAGGCTTAAATATAAAGTTATTTTCTCACCTTTTAAGAGGCTGGAAGCCTGAATTCAGAGTGTTGGCTTTAGGGGAAGGCTTTCTCTCTCTGTTGGCTCTGGAGGAAGGTTCTTATCTCTTTTAAGCTTCTGTTCCTGCTTCCTGTGGCTTGGCATCTCTCTTCTTCCATTTCTGCTTCCTTAATCTGCTCCTTTTATACCTTGTAAGAGGTTGACTCAGGACATACCCTGCATTAATCCTGACTTATTAACACATCAAAGATAACCTATTCCCAAATGGGATTATAACCACAGGCATAGAGGTTAGGATTTAAAACACATATTTCTGGGGGACACAATCTATTACATTCCACCCTTTGTCCTCCCAAAATTCATGCTTTTCCCACATGTAAAATACATTCACCCCATTACATCATCCCAAATGTCTTAAATCAATGTCAAGTCCAAAACCTCACTTTATGAATCATCTAAATCAAATGTGAATGACACTTCAATTGTATTCTATCCTGGGACAAAATCCTTCTTCATCAGTGAGCTTGTGAAATCTAGAATACAAAGTACATTGGTGAAACAGGCACAGGGTAGACATTTCCATTACAAATGGGAGAAATTGGAAGGAAAGAAGGAATAACAGGCACCAAGCAAGTCCAAAACCCAACAGAACAAATTATATTAACCCTCAAAGCTTGAAAATAATCCTCTGTTCTCCGAGACCATCTGGGCAATGGCCCAGTCCTTCACGCCCTGAGTGTTGGCCATGCCCTCTGGATTCAGGCTGGAGGCCCCTCAGCCCTGGGCTTCAGCTCCACCTTCCAGGCCCACTGGGATGACAACTCTGCTCCCTCAGTTTTGGGTGGCCCCATTCACCGAGTCCATCTGAGTTGTGACTCACTCCATTCCCTTGGCTCCAGCAGGTCCCATTCTTCTGCCCTTTGGGCATGGAAGCTCTGCCGCTCAGATTTGGGGAGTAAAGCCAGCACCATCCCCATGGCATTTGTGATGGTAGCCCCGTACTCCTGAACTGCATTAGTGAAGATCTGTTTCTTTTAAACATAGGAGGCCGTGACTCAACTCTGAAACCTACGAAGGCCTGCTTTCCCTGCTGCTTCCAACAGTTCAGCTGGTCTCTGAGCTCCTTCAGGGATGGTCCTTTTCTTTTCTTGGAGAACAACAGATTTAGCCCATTTGGCTTTTTTCCTGCCTGTAGAATTCCAAAAGACAGACAGCGTTCTTTCTTTTCGTTTTGATTCTGTCTCCTTCAGTCTAAGCTGATGGTTTTTCTGCTGTGGTAATTCATTAGATACATCAGTCAAAGACTTAATCTCTTTAAAAGAAGACAGTACAGCCGTGTCCTCAGTGAAAATTCTAGGATATCTGTCCTTAGTTTGGACAAAACATTTTTTCAAATCTTTAAGTTTTGTTCTTATTTTGCACATTTCATTTTTAAGTCCTTTTCTTTCCTCTGACGTTTTATGATAAGTGGCAAGGAGAAACTACATGACCTCTTTAAGATTTTGCTTAGAATTCTCTTCAGCCAAATATACAAGTTCATCACTTACACTTACAGGTTCTAAAAAAGTTCTGCCTTCCACCAAATATTTGAACATAGTTCAGACAAGTTCCTTGCCACTGCATAAAAAGTAGCACCATCCCACCATCATCCAATCACATGTTCAAAATTTTCTTTTAAAGTCTCACCAGAAGCGCATATGACATCCACATTTCTAGCAGCATTTTGTTTCTGGCTCCAAATCTATTCTCTAAGATGATAGAGACTTTCTCTACAGCTTTCCTTACTTCCTTCTGGTCCCTCACCAGAATTGCCTTTGCTATCCATAATTCTACCAACGCTCCCTTCAAGGTAATCTGGGCTTTTTACTATTAGGCACCTTAAAAATCTTACAGTCTCTACCCATTACCCAATTCCAACAACACTTCCACGTTTTAGGTTTCTGTTTAAGCAGCACACCATTCTCCTGGTACCGAATTGGGTCTTAGTTTTCTAGTGCTGCTATAATAGAAATGCACAAGTGGGTGGCTTTAACAAACAGGAAGTTATTTTCTCACAGCTTCAAAACCAAACCAAACCAAACCACTGCCATTGAGTCAATTCCGACTCCTAGCAACCCTACAGTACATAGTAGAACTGCTCTGTAGAGTTTCCAAGGAGCGCCTGGCGGATTCAAACTGCCAACCTCTTGGTTAACAATCATAGCACTTGACCACTACACCACCAAGGTTTCCTTTCACAGCTTAGGAGGCTAGAAGTCCAAATTCAGAGTGCCAGCTCTAGGGAAAGGCTTTCTTCCTCTGTCAGCTCTGGGGGAAGGTACTTGTCACTTTTGAGCTTCTGCTCTTTGACAATATTTATGTGACTTGGCAGCTCTCTTCCCCTATCTCTTCTTTCTTAATCTGTTCATTTTATATTTTGTAAGAGAATGACTCCAGAGACAACCTGCTCTAATCCTGCCTCATTAATATAACAAAGAAAACCCATCCCAAAAGTGATTATAACCACAGGCGTAGAAGTTAGGATTTACACACACAGTTTTTAGGGACACAGTTCAATCTATAACAGTAGTACCCTACCCAGATTCCCTTTCCTAAACAGGTGTATCCATCTCCCAGTTTCCATGAGTATTAGATGCTCAAGATTCACAACTTCTCCCTCTGTAGAGCATTGCACTTTTCTGAGTAGATCCCACTGAGTCCTCTGAGTGGGTTGTACCCACCTCTCTACCCGACGGCTAACCTGTCATGGGGTAGGTAGCAAAAGCTTGGCTTCCTTTCCTCAACAGTGAAAATCATGCTCCAGAAATCTCCAAGGGATCAAACTGAAGGTCTATTCCAGCTGAAATCAATCCATGCTTAACTTCTTTCACTGTTTTATCCTGCTTGCCTTACTTATTTTCTCTTAGGAGTGCTATCTTAACACATGTTTCTGAACTCTTGTCTCAGGCTCTGCTTTTAGGAGACTTTACTAAAACAGTTTGTTTACTGGAGCAAATCAATACAGCCTGTCACCTTTTACATAGCAAAGGATATTCTTAATTTCAATCAACAAAGATAATTAGAAGTTTACCTCTACCTGCTAGTAGAAGTACACCTTTAGTGTAACCTTCAACATCAGATAAAATATAACTTTGAATATAATCAAGGAGCTCATTTTATGGAAGAAGAAGTACAGAAACAGGCTCATGTGCACAAAAATCATTGGTCTTATGACATACCTCATAACTCTGAAGTAGCTGGCCTGATGTAGTGGTGGAACGGCTACTAAATGCCTGGATATTGTGCCAACTAAGGGAAAATACCATGCAACATAGGAATACTGTCGAACGAGATTCAGATTAAGCTTTAAACTAAAACCAATATATGGTGTTTCCCCTTCTATATAAATAGTATTATATACTATTTACAGAATTTTTAATTTCTCTTTTCACACATTTAGGCATGGCAGGAATTGTTCCCTTTGAGAAGAATACTTCCACTAAGGAACATGACCATGATTCTGGTAAATTGGAAGCTAAGACTATTTACAACCTTTTTGGGCTTCTTATGCTACTTTATTGCAAGCAGAGTAAGGGGTTATAGGTTTGGCTGGCATGAATGATCCCAGTTATCAAAGTGAAATTGGGTGGCTGCTATACAATGGGTCAAATAAGACTACTTTGAAACCAGGAGATTCACTGAGACACATTTAGTAGTCCTTATCCAATAAAAATAAATAAGTAAATATATCCAATAAAAATAAATATATATATATATATATTTTGGTTTGGGTTATCCAATAATAATGGCCAGAAATAAACAACACAATGAAGATAGGATAATTAAGGTCTTGGATCTTGCAGAGGTGATGACTTGGGTCACCCCTCTGGGTAAAGAACCTATACCAGCTGAGTTGCTGACAGAGGGTAAGGGGAATATAGAATTGATATGTAAGAAGTAAGCTATGGCAATAAATTTAGGTCTTCTGGCCTGCAACAATAGGATTTGTGCAAAGCTGTATTTTATGTTAACAGTTTGTTTTTTCTTGTCTTTTTCCCTGGCTTCCTATATGGAGAGTACTCGTCATGGCTCATGTTACAGTTTATGTTCTCCATGAGAGTGTGATTGAATTGACATCATCCTGTGTGGCTGATAGGACCTCTCTGTTGGGGATGAAATATTTTAATTCAAGTAGAAAACAAAATGGATGCTGAGCACAATAGGGATAGACTGTGCTGTTTATAGAACTTTGTTCCTTCTTCTCTCACCCATCTCTGTCCCTTTGTGTTCTGAGCTAGATGGCTGTCTGCTAAGGATTTCATCAGTTGGGTTCTTTAGACTTCCTTCGGTTTAGCCAATGGGAAGCAAGGCAGGAGAACGATCATAGGAAGGAAGAGAGAAAAGTCTTTGTCTTGTTTTGCTGGTTTCCCCTTGCTTTGGCATCTAGAGCTCCAGCTCCTGTAGCAGTTCCCTTATTCACAGCTCCACTTCTCTCCAGGCTCTGGTAGTGCTAGTTCTTCACCCTCTCCCTCAGGACTAGAGATAGTTATATCTCCCTACAGTTACTAGGAGGAGCCCTGTTGCAGTAATGACTAAACGCTCAGTTGCTAACCAAGAGGTGGACATTTCAGACCCACCAGCCTCTCTGTGGGAGAAAGATGTAGAAGTCTATTTCCCTAAAAATTACAGCCATGGAAATCCTATGCGGCAGTTCTACTTTGTCTTATAAGGTCATTATGAGTTAGATTGACTCGAAGGCACACAATAGCAATAACAACTGTTACTAAGAGTTTCGCTGGCACAGTGGTTAAGAGCTTGGGCACTAACCAAAAGGCCTGCGCTATGAGACAACTTGACGGCAATGGGTATTTGTACTGTCGCTAATGTCTCAACATTTCTTATTGGCTCCACAAACCTTGCCCAAAACCAAAAAAAACAAACCTGCTGCCGTCGAGTCGATTCCAACTCATAGCAACCCTTACCCACATCTCTGTAAATAGGGTTTTCATTAACTTCTCTTCAGTTAAACACTTCTAAGTAGAAATTCCCTGCTTGCTGGGACTGCAAGTAATACAATATATTAGCCATTCATTAGAAAGGCACTTTTTTAAGCATATTACGTACACTACGTTACTTCCTCTTCACAACTTGATAGGTTAACTCTATTTCACTCTCTATTTTACAGATGATGAAAATGAACAACAAATGGTAAGCAACTTCCACCACAGATGGTTACAGCTAGGGTTGAATAAGACAACCTGACTTAAGCATTCAAGCTCGTTGTATCTGTCAGACAGAATTCTCCAAAGAAACAGATTCAATGGGATATATGTACACACATATATATGTATATATACATATGTATATATATATGTGTGTGTGTATATATATATATATATATATATTCAGTCATAGTCGTCCCTTATATCGACCGGGGATAGTTTCTAGGACCCCCAGAGATACCAAAATCCAGGGACACTCAAGTCCCTTATATAAAATGTATAGAATTTTTATATAACCCATGCACATCCTCCTGTATATTTTAAATCATCTCTAGATTATTTATAACACTTAATACAATGTAAATGCTATGTAAATAGTTGTTATGCTCTATTGTTTAGGGAATAATGACAAGAAAAATAAAGTTTGTAAATGTTCAGCACAGGTAAAACCATCATAGTTCACGTCAGGAAAAATGTAACTTTTTTTCTCCTGAATATTTTCCATCTGAGGTTAGTTGAATCCATGAATGTGAAAACCATGGATACTGAGGGCTGACTGTATATATATATACAGACATACACACACACATATATGTATATATAAAGACATAGATAAATATAGATAGATATAGACATATACTATTTTATATATATATATATATATATACACTATGTAAAAATTGGCTTATGTATTGTAGGGGCTGACAAGTCTGAAATCTGTAGAGCAGACAGGCAGGCTGAAAACACAGGCAGGATTTCTATATTATACCCTTGAGGCAGAATTCCTTCCTTGGGGAAACCCAGTTTTTCTTTTGAATGCTTTCAACTGATTGGATGAGGCCCACACACATTATGAAGAGTAATCTCCTTTACTAACAGGAACTGATTGTAGTTGTTAACCTTCTCTACAAAATACCTTCACAGAAATACCTAGATTTTTGTTTCAATAATAATTGGGGACTATAACCTAGTTGACACAAAAAATTAACCACTGTACCTATGATTTGGGTACTTAAAACTAATTTTAGTGGTATATAGTTTTCATATAGTGCCCATTAAAAACGTAAAAGTCTATTTGGAGAACAAGCAAAAATGGACAAAGAAACATAGTTTCCCTGGACTAAAATTCTTTCTACAAACAAGCATACGCATTGAGAAATTTGTAAAGGATCGATGTCTCTCCTAGCGCACCAGTTTTGGGTCCCATAATATAATCTCAGCTTCCTAACTGATTAAAGCATTTTCAGGTACCATTTTATGTTCCCATGCCTGAAGAGCATAGTCAGCATTGCTGTCAAACCCCTTCTTCTGAAATCCCGTTTTCATCCTTACTTTGCTAGCACTCTTTCTTCCAGCTTCTCTGCGTGGCTCCTAATCCCATATCATAAGTCAACTTGTTGGTGAGCTTCCTGGTGTTATCTCGGTACTTCTTTTGTTCTTTAAATGTCTTTTCCTTCATCCCCTCTCTTCTCCTCTTTCATTTCATGGCTGTATTTTGCATTAGTTTATCTTCCAGTATATGTTCAGTTACAGTGAGCCACATTCATCCAGAAAAATAGCTAATATGGATTTACCTGGTGGATTTGGCTTGGATATGGTCTGATTGGTCAGTTTGGTATATTCACTATCTGAAGTCATACAAATAAGATTGTGTGTGAAAGTCTTCAATCAGTAGGCAGAGTAATATTAAAAAAAGAAAAATCTCTAGGGGTAGGAATCAAGACTACTAGGATGTACCACTTACTAGTACTGCCCCTGTAATACATAAATTTTCTGTCAGCTTCTTCATTTATAAAGCTCTATCCATGTGCTAACCTAGAATATTTCTAAGGTCTTTTCATGTTTCTAGATTTCTTTTTTTATTTGGTCAAATTAAAATAATGAAGATCAGGTTTTCATATTAATAGACATCCCAAGAAAAATATGTTATACCTTCAAATAAGTTTTTGAGCACACTGTACTCTTTTTAAAAAGATTCACGACCCTGAGAAAATTAATATTTGAAATTTTTTTTAATTTGTGAAGTTTTTTTTTAAGCCTAAGAACTTCTGTTTGCAAAGACAAGTAATGTTTTATAAGCAGTAAATTTTAGATTTCAGGAAGCATATATTTCTAGGCCAAATACCTCGTTACACATAATACTATGGGACTGTCTAAACATGATACCAACTGGGAAATTTTTAAGAAGAATTAGTTACTATCTGAGTAGTCCTTTTAATATATAGATTATCTGGTATGATATATTTTTTCTTGAAGTAAATACACATGAGACAGGAAACTAGTCTCTGGGAAATGGTGATACACGTGTCATAAAAGAAAATTGTTTTTTAGGAATGAAAAGAAATGATGTCATTTAAGAGGTCATGTCTTTGGCATGAACAAAAACTCTTTTAAAATCATCAAAAAATGGTTATCTTTTTTTATGTAGGGTTGTGAGAGGCTGAGACTATTTCAGAGAAAATAAATTAGTCATAGTTATGTGCCTTCCCAGAACGTAATGTTGAAAAAAGCCTGCTCAGACTCACCCTTAGTTGAAGCTTTTGTATCACAACAAGCATCCTTTGAGATTGAATCTCTGTTAATAAGAGCTCACACCCAACATTTCGGATACACTATGCACTAAATATTATTATAATTCTTATGTTGCTGTTGCTAGTCACTGTCGAATTGGGTCTTGAATCATTGTGAACCTGTATGTTGCAGAGTGGGACTGATCCATAGGGTTTTCATGGCTATAATCTTTACAGAAGCAGTTTGCTGGGCCTTTCTTGTGTGGAGCCACTGCGTAGGTTCAAACTGCCAACCTCTGGGTTAGCAGTCAATGACAAAGTGCTTGCAACACCCAAGCTCCTATAATTCTAGTCCTTATTATAAATATTTTAATAAGTTAACGTTTTTGAGATAACACATGAAAATTCCAGTATGAATGAATTTTTCACAAAACTAAGTGATGACTGACTCAACATGATTCCAGAACAAGCTCCTGAATATGGGAATTGGGAGAAAAAAGAAGAAAAAAATGCGACAATACCTTAACCACAGAATATGTTTTCTTCTCTTTCCTCAACCATATTCACTGTTTTTTTTTTTTTTTTTTTAATTTCCTTTTCCTGGACTCATCTTTATCACCATTTCCCTTCATCTCTTTTTGTTCTTCTCTTACCTCTTCCCTTAAACATAGTTGGTTGGGTCTCTCTCATTCTCTTCTCCTCCACTTTCCTCACTAAATCATTTCACCTGGTCCCTTTTGTCTCTTTCCCTCTCTAATTCCCAACCTTTATTTTAATTATACTTTGGAAAATGAGGAAAGGGTAGATGACTTAATGATGAATATTATTATAATTGAGGACTATATTTCCATATGTTCCATACGTCAACATAAAGAAAAGAAAAATCCTCACAACTTGACCAATAAGCAACATCATGATAAATGGAGAAAAGATTGAGATTAAGATTTCATTTTATTTGGATCCACAATCCACACCCATGTAAGCGGCAGTCAAGAAATCAAACAATGTATTGCATTGAGCAAATCTGCTGCAAAAGCCCTCTTTAAAGCATTGAAAAGCAAAGATGTCATTTTGAGGAGTAACGTGTGCCTCATCAAGCCATATTTTCAGTTGCCTCATATCCATGCGAAAGCTGGACAATGAATAAGGAAGACCAAAGAAGAATTGATGCCTTTGGGTTATGTCATAGGTGAAAAATATTGAATATATCATGTACTGCCAGAAGAACAAACAAATCTGTCTCTGGAGAAGTTCAGCCAGAATGCTCCTTAGAAGCAAGGATGGCAATACTTCATCTCACATACTTTGGACACGTTATCTGGAGGGACCAGTCCTTGGAGAAGGATATCATGCTTGGTAGGGTAGAGGGTTAGTGAAAAAGAGGAAGACCCTCAGTGAAATGGGTTAACACAGTGTCTGCAAACAATGAGCCCAAACATAGCAACAATTGTGAGTATGACTCAGGACCAGGCAGTGTTTTGTTCTGTTCTGCATAGAGTTGCTATGATTCGGAACCAACTCCACGACACCTAACGACAACAACAACAACATATTTCTGTATGGAGTACTTAGATTATGTATATTGATGCTAAAATTTGGCTCAGATGTTACGATGCTAAAATTTGGTTCAGATGTTACAAGTGCTTAGTTAAAATCATTTTGATCTTTGTAATATGAGGATTATCTTTTGAAATAATTGTATGACAGCGTGGCCAGAGGATGGAACTGCACTTGTGATGAGAAAGATGCACCAAAGATCAAGGTGGCCTGCTTCTCAATGTTGCCCTGCCTGGGCAAATTGGCAACTTGTAAATGCTTTGGTTTGATGATGCACACTAAAATGCATGCATGGGAGGCTAACCTGCCTGCAGCTGAGTGTGACCAGAGATATACTTGCCAGCTGCTGAATCCACCTGCAGAGCTGCTCCTGGCAAAAAGACTTCCCTGATGCAGGAGATTCTGAAAAATGTTCTGTGCATATGGAAGGGAAAGTTGCTGGCTGTCACTCTGAGAAATGAAGAAGAGAGGTGTGTTTCTAATGAACTTACCATTCAGAAACATTACTGTCTGGAGGGAGGAGTATTTAGATTCTGGCCAGTACCTAGGGCATATACCACTCTTCTAGAGAAATACTCTTTAAATCCTTCATAGAAGAAACCCAAAAAATGAAAGGAAATTTCAAAGGTATAGACTGAGGGAGACATATACTGTATACATGAGAAATTTCAGGCAACATTCTACCCTATTTGTACTGATGTTAGTGTGGATTCCTGGCCTGATTTTAATGTATGCAATATGCAGGCTTTTTTCCTTAATACCAATGAGCACTAATATCTCAATATCCCTAGATTCAAGATAATTTCCTGATTTTCAACTCCCTAGATTAGGTTTGCTTCTTTCTACTCCTTTTCCCCCCTTTCCCTCTCCCCCTTCCCTTTCCTGAAGGGTTCAAACAACTGAACTGCACTGAGCATACTGACCAGGGATGAAGCAATTCACCTAAACTATGATATAGAGAAATGGCAGTGAAGACCATAAATGGAGGTGAGATTGTTGGAGAAAAAGAAAAAAAGAATTCTAATGTAACCAAAATGTCATTATAACTAACAAAATCAGCAATAATTGTTTAATATTATCTAATATACGGACCATGCTTATATTTCTCTCCTGATTGAACCATAAAGAATTTTCTTTAGAGTTTGTGTATTTGTATCAGTTTCCACAAAAATTCCACACTTTCTATTTGGTAGTTAGATCTCTTAAATCTGGTAATTCAAATATAGCTCCTAAGGCTGTTAATTCAAATTGATCATTAATGTTGGTTTAATATTATCTTTGGTTCAGATTTATGTATTACTTGCCAAATAGTGAATGCATTCTTTCAGAGGTATTTATAGTTGTCAAAAAAGAAGCAATACACTGTTGTTTATAATCTTGGAAGTAATGCCTTTACTAAAAAATGTGTATATATATACATTTGTAAGAAAGTACAGAAATACTGCAAAAATAATTTGAGGTTTTGAAGTTAAAAAATTCCCTCTTTAGAAAGAAGTGTTTGCATACATTTAAATACATATTTAAATTTATAAAATATATTTATACATTTGTTGTTACTGCTATTAGGTGTTGTCTAGTTGGTTCTGACCCATAGCAACTCTATGTGCAACAAAATGAAACACTGCCTTGTCCGGCGCCATGCTCACTATGTTTCAGCCCATTGTTGCAGTCACTGTTTCAATCCATCTCATTGAGGGTCTTCCTGTTTTTCACTGATCTTCCACTGAAGCATGATGTCCTTCTCTAGGGACTGGTTTCTCCTTATGTCATGTCCAAAATACATGAGATGAAGTCTTGCCATCCTTGCTTCTAAGGGGCATCTGGCTATACTTCTTCCAAGACAGGTTTTTTTTTTTTTTTTTATGGCAGTCCATAGTATATTAAATATCCTTCATGAACACCATAATCAAATACATCAATTCTTCTTACGTGCACATAAAATATATTAAAAAAAAAACTAGTTCTCATGTTTTTACTCCTTTATCAGAGAAAACATAGCTAATGGCTATATTAAAGACTGAACAATCTAATAATAAATAAACATTCAGATGTTTCAGAGAGTCCTTAAAGCAAAATAAAATAATTTTCTGAACTACGGTTTAATTGAATAATATATTCAATGATGAAATGATCACACATGGAAGACTAAAGGCCAATGCAGATATGATCTTAAAATTCTGGTTTTAGGAAATCTTCAGAGAGCTTAAAGTCATCAATTTATTGCATCAACTTAATTTATCTTTTCTCTTTTTTATGCATTGTGGCCCTGTAACTGTGGCCCACCTTCTTCATTACTGCATAGTGATATGGTGCAGTTCATCACTACAGCAATAAAAAAAAAATAAAAAAAATGAGGGCTTGAAAATGAGCCTGGTGAATAGTGCTCAGGAGGAAGACTTGTTTTCTAGGGGCAATTAAGACCATCAAGATTATTTTAGTTCCTTGAGGAAAGAAGTCTGTTCACTAAATTGAAATTACATATAATTTTCTGCCCTCTATGAGTAGAATAAAGTACGGCAGTTTATGTGATTTTTTTTTTAAATAAATACCATATATCTTGTACCAAAATTTGTGAATAAATTCCTAATCACTACATGATTATTATTATTAAAAGTAGTCACTGGTTATCCAGAAATTCGGATCTAGAAAATTAAAAAAAAGTTTTATAAGAGAAAGGAAAAGTTGTGCTAAGATATATACATATATTATATATATATATATTTGTATATAATAGCATATACAGCATACATATAAAAATATAGTTTTATACTTCTAATATTTGAGGCCACAATACGGCATTCTGGACATGGCCAGTTGGAAAGAAGTAAAAATAGTTCTGAACCTTGATATCGAGATTGGAGCAGGAGACATACATACCTTCCTTTGGAGATGGATTTCTTTGGCCCTGTGGTGTTGTGAGTCTCTCCTTCCTGGTGTCCAGCTTTGTCACATGGTGGATCCATGGCTGAAATTGGGTAAAATATAGTATCATAATTATCCTAGACACAGTGCTTAGTCCAAGAGATGAGGTAATCATTTTTCTTCTTCTGAATTTTCTGAATTGGAGGTAGAAGTGAGTTTTCTATTTCACTTCATGAGACATTTGTCAGTCGTGTTCCATGCCATGTGGGGGAATCCTGTCTGAAGTAGGAAGGATGTGGTCCTAATGTAAAGAGAAACAGAGGCAAGTAGAGAAGAGGGATGAATAGAGAAAAGGCAAAGTCTTCTTGCAGCATTTAATCCCAGGACTCAGTCCCTGCAGCCTGAGCTCCTGCAGCAATTTCTTCTGACTTGGAGTAACCCTGGCCCCGATGAATCTCATAACTATCGGAATTGTCAAAATAAGGTTTCTTGTGCCCAGGACAGATCATCTGGAGTTATCCTTTCATTAATCGTGAGTTTGTTAAAGTGGCAGCTGTGAATACCTAATTTTTTAAAAGATAATAGTTCAACTTACATAACTTTCATTCTATTTAAAATTCTAAGAAATTATACCAACCTCTGAAAATGTAATTTTCATAGCATCATTAACTAAATTTCTATAAATACTGAAGCAGTAACTATACATTTAAAGTATCTGGTTGCCTTTTAAAATATTTTATTTGTCTAACAACTCCTTACTTGGTGCTAAGGAATTCCTATAAATCTAATAAATTAAAAATTTAAATATGGTGAGTTTAAACATCCCAATACAGTTTACAATCTAAGTAAAATGCTTGTTACCTTTAATTAAGAATACAAGCCTGAAATAATTACTCATTTGATTAACAGAGATTCATAAAGCCAGCTAACCTGTTAGGTACTGTAATATGTCAAATTCTCTTAAACATGAAAATAATTTAAACACCAAATAAATACAGACTTGTCCTGAACTTAACATGAAAACATTACTATTGTATTAATTTTTTATGGACTGTGAACTTTATTAACTTAAATTTAGATTTCTCCAGGGCTTTCCTTACTAAGAAAACAATTATATCATTTTAAGAGAATTGTTTGGTTTACGTATTCAAAGGGCTAACTTCAATATTGCCCCAGATTTTAACTTTGACACTGATATGACACAGAAAACATCTAGTGAAATTATCTTCGTGACTCAACTGCAATGCTGTTATTTTATATAACCTAGCTGACAAAGTGATGTGCCCAAGTACAAATCCTGAAGACATCCAAGTACGACAATTTTAAGTCAATCATTCAACTAATTCTTTAGTAACATCTTTCCATTTTTTTGAATTATTAGAGTAGGTAAAATTTCTTAACCTCCATCCAGGTTACATTACCACAATATAGGTTTCAATTAACCACTTTATTTCTTTATGTTTTAATTCTCATACTCTTCCTGTCTGCTAGGGTCACAACCTTCAGGGACATTTGAATGGTATCTAAGTGGTTTTTGATCGTAATGGCACGATCCCCTACATTTTCTCTTTTGTTTAAGCTAGCTTGAACTGAGTTTCTGTAACTGGAAACCATAAGAGCTATCACCAAAAAAAAAAAAAGCAAGTGAAGTAGCTTTGTAAGGAAATGTCTTAGCTGTAAGGTGAGAACCAGGAAATTAGAGTGTTTTGGTAATAAGAGAAGAATAAATGCTCCCCAACATTTGTTTTGTGTGTGTTGGGGGGGAGGTCTCACACATAATTATATCCTATGGGGAATAAAATTTGGAGAAACTTGAAGAGTCTACATTTCCTTTTATTTTAGAAAGTTAGAGGTTATGATGATATCTTGTCTCATGATTCCAGAATAATTTTAAAAATCATGTTCTATCTTATTTACTGTTTATTGATATATATGAATTTCTTTTCTATCAAGATTTTATTTGTAAATCCTAATTAAGAGTTTGTTCCTTGGTTTGGAAGACTCAAGTTATACTACTAAGCCCACTGCCATCGAGTCGACTCCGACTCATAGCGACCCTATAGGACAGAGTAGAACTGCACCATAGAGTTTCCAAGGAGCACCTGGCAGATTTGAACTGCCGACTTCCTGGTTAGCAGCTGTAGCACTTAACCACTATCCACCAGGGTTTCTGATTCAAGTTATAAGCATGGCAGATTTCTCAGTGATTCATCATTAGTCATTGGTCATTACAAGCTAGTAAGTATGTGATAAATTTAGTTTACAGGTATAAATGTGGATTGCAATTTTCAACTGCTCTCCTGTGTATCAGCTACATTCTTGCTTTGACCCGCTTCATGAGAAGAAATGGAATCTTTATCGTGGATTTGAAATTTCATTCAAATGAAAAACATTTTTGACAAAAGATTTATTTTCTTGGCTCTTTTATTTTATTTTCCACAACAAGAAGAGTATTATGTGCTTATAAATATTTCAATAAAAAGTAAAAAAAAACTTCATTGGCATCTTTCTCTTACAGCAAATAAAACATTCCTTGCCCTTACCCACAGGCCTCAGAAGAGTTTGAGACGAGCCCTGCCCATCTTCCACAACATCTGTCAGCCTCACAGCTCAATGCTCAGCTTTATCTAGTGACCTTCATACTGATTAGGTACAAGAATGTTCTTCACACTGTTAAAATGAATATCACATTAAATCAATAATAGAAGTTGATTGAAGTTTATTCAATATATGATTTGCAAATCAGGGTAACATTTCAACTAGGAATTCCCAAGAGAAAAGATCTTCCAGAGGTTCTTATACCCCATGTTATGGACATTGCCATGGAAAAGGTGCCAGAACGGTGTGTTTATATAATAATTTACTCTAAAACACAACTTCTAGGCTGACCTTGGAATTTCTGCTTGTTAAAACTGACTATACGTAGATAATTCTTCAAAAGAGCCCAATGCCTAAGGCAAAATCGTCTTCCTAAACTACTTACTACTGTTTGACTTAAGGTGACTTTAGGAAACCAGTTTTCTCCAGGCTCAAAAGTCAAAAGGAGATCACAGGGCAATAGCCTGGGTGGGTCGCCTCCAGCTCCACAGATCTCAGAAATCTGAATTCTAGATCTAAAACTCTGTTTCTCAATACTTTTTTAACAAAATTAAATATCCTGTAATCATTTTTTCTTATTTTGCCTTTTCCCATTTTAAAATATAATTCACTGGAAATGAGTAAGCAAAAGTTGTGTTTTGCCTATGTTGCTTAGGTTGTGAGAATATATTACAAAAAGCATGGTCATCAAAAGTGATTCGCTGACTAATCTATAAAACATGTGCTTACTTTGAAAAAGTATGAAGTAGTTTCCTTGGTGCTAGAATTTAACCCCCCTTTCTCATCCCAGAATCCTGTGAGGTGCATTCTATTACTCTCTATAAGAGAAACAATGAAGCACCAAAAAAGACATGCAAATGTTCATTCAGGTTTGTTTAAAGTTTGTCAAATGTTTCCTGAACACTGTGATAGATATCGGGTAACAGCAAGAAAAATTTTGGGCTAGGGTAGGATTCGGAAGGAAATTTCATAATATAAATTTTAATTAAAAACCTTTATGAAATAATGAAAGAAATTTTGAAAGAGTTCATTTTATTTTGAATAATAAAGTATATTTTGAAAAACATTGATTTCCATTACCATTCTTGAAATCATATCAACAGTACCATTTATAGTCGCAGCAACGATATATTGGATGTATAATTTAGAATTCGACATGTAAAATATGGTTGTATGGGCAGAGTTACTGTAAGTTGGAATGGACTCAATGGCAACTAACAACAGCAGCAACATATTAAATATATAAACGTGTGCACTCATGTGTGTGTGTGGTGTGTTCTTGCATCACGTCTCTGATTCTTATGATGACAAATCAAATTACTGTGAGATAATTGAGATTTGAGAGCCACTATCATAAATATCATATTGAAAAAACAAGCAGATAAAATGGATTAACTTTCTACAATCGTTAAGTGAACTTGAGCTTTCTCTAGCTTGTCTAAAATCAAGATTTCAGGAAAATATTTTCATTTTTAGTAAAACTGCTCCTTATAAAACCATTGAATCATTTCATGTTTCATTCCCTAGACACAGAACTTCAGAAAAGTAACAAAATGTCACATTTTAAAATAACACTACTTCTTAAATATTAAAGAAAAATCTGATTTATACTAATTATTAATTTGACTTGAACTTTTTGTACTCTGACAGTTCTATTGTTTGTTTTAATGAATTTTAAATTTTGTGCAAAATGCTAATTTGGAAGGTATATAGTGTTCTTTGTTTATAATGGTAATATTGGTACCCTAGATATTTTGTGTGTGTGTGTGTTTGTGTGTGCGTGAGATGAAATATTTGGTTATTTACTAGTTGTGTTGCCAGCAATGATTTACTCACTGGATAATCTTTCAGAATTTTTTTTGTGAATTACATAGCCTCCCTCCCACATTTCTTGGTTTTTAAATAATTGAAATATAACTGAAATTAACAAAATGTTATAATTGACCATTATTAAGATAGCAGACAAACTAACAGAAGGCTCAAGCAGTGCAAAGTGGTTTTCACATATTGATAAGAATAAACATTTTCAACTTGGGCTGGTGGGCAGAATATCCAGTGCAAATGAAGATTTGTTACTTAAGATATTTATAATTTTTCCTTTTCGATCTTATTGAAAACCTATGGTATTTCTAAATTAATAGAGCTGTGACTTATGTTTCTTAATTTGCATAGCTGATCTTACAAACTGCATGTTCAGCATTTTGATATTGTAGTTTTCTCTTTATGGTTATCTGAGGGGAGAGGCACGATCACCTTGCTTGTATACTGAAGTTCCGTTGTTCAGGTAAGGTTTCAACAAGATTCTTTTTAGCTTGTTACATTAAACTCTTTTGCTTTATGGTGGCATTTATTTATATATTCAAGCATATATGTATTTATTTAGTTATCTAGTTATTGTTTAATGGTGATTAGGTTACTACCATTTTTTTCTCAGGTGCCTTTCTCTAATAGACAACAATGTTTGAGAATTTTTACTTGGTGCTCCTTAAGGCAGTAATTGTTTCCCCTTGAACAAGAACTTGACTTGGCAGGAGGGAAGGATGGCAGCGAATACAGTAAAGAATCGTGGAGTATATCTTAGCTTCTCTCTTCTTGCCAAGTCTAGCCGAGACTGAATATATTGTAGATGCACTCCCAAATCAGAGTAACTGGGGGAGCCAGTTCCAGCTGATAAAAGTGAGGTCAAGAAAGGAAAGAAGGAAACTTGGCAGAAATCTTGGGATCTGGGAAAGCAGGAGTATTCCCTGCGCCTCCAGTGTCCATATTCCATCTCTGTAACATTTAAAAATGCATGTATAGGATTCTATGGGGAAAATATTAAATGACTCAGGAAGCATTAAAAGAAGATGGAAAGAATACACGGTCACTGTACCAAAAAGAATTGGCCAACTTTCAACCATTTCAGGAGGCACCATACGATCAGGAACCAATTGTACTGAAAGAAGAAGTCTAGGCTACACTGAAAATATTGGCAAAAATCAAGGCTCCAGGAATTGACAGAATACCAACTGAGATGTCTCAACAAATGGATGCAGCACTGGAAGCACTCACTTGTCTCTGCCAAGAAATTTGGAAGACAGCTAGCTACCTGGCCAATGAACTGGAAGAGATCCATATTTATGCCTATTCCCAAGAAAGGTGATCCAACTGAATGCGGAACTTATCAAACAATATCATTAATATCACACGCAAGTATAATTTTGCTAAAGATCATTCAAAAGGGGCTGCAGCAGTATATCAACAGGGAACTGCCAGAAATTCAAGCCTGATTCAGAAGAGTACGTGGAGCCAGGGGTAGCATTGCTGGTGTCATACGGGTCCTGGCTGAAAGCAGAGAATGCCAGAAAGATGTTTACCTGTGTTTTATTGACTATGCAAAGGCATTCGACTGTGTGGATCATAACAAATTATGGTTAACATTGAGAAGAATGGGAATTTCAGAACACTTAATTGTGCTCATGAGGGATCTGTGCATGGATCAAGAGGCAGTTATTCGAACAGAGTGAGGGGATACTGTGTGGTTTAAAGTCAGGAAAGGTATACATCAGGGTTGTATCTTTTCACCACACCTATTCAATCTGTATGCTGAGCAAATAACCTAAAAAGCTAGACTATATGAAGAAGAACGTGGAGTCAGGATTGGAGGAAGACTCAGTAACAACCTGCATTATGCAGATGACACATGCTTACTTGTTGGAAGTGACGAGGACTTGAACCACTTACTGAAGAAGATCAATGACCACAGTCTTCAGTATGGATCATGCCTCAACATAAAGAAAACAAAAATCTTCACAGCTGGACCAATGAGCAACCTTATGATAAATGGAGAAAAGATTGAAGTTGTCAAGGATTTCATCTTACTTGGTCCACAATCAACACCCATGGAGGCAGCAGTCAAGGAATCAAATGACACATTGCATTGGGCAAATCTGCCGCAAAACACCCCTTTAAAGCGTTAAAAAGCAAAGATGTCACCTTGAAGACTAAGATGAACCTGACCCAAGCCATGGTGTTTTTGATCGTGTCATATACATGCAAAAGCTGGACTCAGAATAAGGAAGACTGAAGAAGAATTGAAGCCTTTGAATTGTAGTGTTGGCAAAGAATATTGAATATACCATGGACTAACAAAAGAACGAACAAATTTTGGATGAAGTACGGCCATAATGCTCTTTAGAAGCAAGGATGACGAGACTACATCACACATACTTTGGACATGCTATAAGAAGGGATCAGGCCCTGGAGAAGGACATCTGCTTGGTAGAGAGTCATGGAAAAAGATGAAGACCCTAACGAGATGGGTTAACACAGTGGCTGCAACAGTGGGCTCAAGCATAATAACAATTGTGAGGATGGCCCAGGACTGGGCAGTGTTTCATTCTGTTGTACACAGGGTCACTGTAAGTGGGAACCGACTCGACGACAGCAACAACACCGGAATGATCACAAGTGGAAAGTGGTGACTTTCCATTTTCATTTTTCTCACAGAACATGGAAGAAAGCTCAGGACAGAGAGTGGGAACCACAGAGTCTCAGGGATATTTCTGACTAAAATACGTGTCATTACTAGAAAGTGACAATCATCAACTTCAGTGATTGCTGCACCAAACTATTTCTCTCATTAAATAAAAGTCAATAAAACATCTATCTTTCTCCAGCAGAGTTTGTGTTACAAGAGAATGGACAATCTTGAACTCATTAAATGAAAAAAGAAAATTCTAAACACTCCACCCTTATAAAACTCAGACTTTTAACTTTTTTTTTTTTTCAAATATATTTTAGGAGACTTTCTTTGATTAGTGTCTACATACAGATGGATAGATATAGATATCTACATGTATACGGATATGAAAAAAAATCGTCTGTAGTGAAGGGTCAACATTTCTTTTATAATTCCACGTAGTCAAAGGAGTGATTCATAGAAATACCCATGATGTGCTTGGAGAGTAAGAACAATTCCCTCCTACTACTTGGAGCATTTAAGGCACAGCTTGAGTAGGGGGGAAATTCTGATATTTCATGAACAGACTTCACACACAATATCCAATATTAGAAGCAATGTTTGTCTCCTAACACCAATAAGGAGCTAACGGAGCTCACAAGCTCCTTTATAATGGAATGAATGACTCTTGTAATTGGAAGCAAAGCTGCAGATGTAATTCAATTTTTTTTTTAATGCTTACGAATATGTTGCTCATTGTTCCTTGTTTTAGAAGCAACCTTAATTTGCACTGAAAATTCTTTTAGCATATTTTAGTAAGAGTATGTACCTTTTAACATGGATTTTTTTTTTTTTTTTTTCCAAATGGTGAATGCTTTTCCAGGGAAAGTATTTACTAAATTCCTGAGACCAGCATTATCCCTGCTGCTATAATTAAGGTGCACAGCTTATACCATAACCATAAAAATGTTCACTCTAGAGTCTCATCTCATGGGCAAATTTTTAGCTTACATCATTCCAAAAAAGCTTTGGGGCATATTTTATTTATATAGCATGAATACGGAAATGTGCTCAACATATTTTTAAAACGTTCTCTGCTTGGGTGTCATAAGACAGTTTTTTTTGAAGTTATTTTTCAGGCAAATATTTAAATGAACAATATCAGAGTTCTTATGAGTATATGTTATTGATAGATATATATTTTTTTATTTCTAAAGTGTCCTTTTATTCCTATAGATGACCTCTCTAAATAAAATTATAAATCACCAATCTAGAGAAATTTGGGGAGACTCTAGACAGGTAACTTTCCTTCTCATTCACTCAGACTATTTTCTACATTTTCTTAAGTGAAGTAGAGCTATGCATATAATTGAACAAAATACTATTAATTATAATTTTCCAGTTTATTGATCATTTTTACCATATGCCAGTTATTATTCTTGTCACTTTAACTGTTAACAAGTCTGTCACGATAGCGTTATAAGGGATGGACTATTGTTATTTCCATTTTAAGGATGAGAAAACTGAGGCACAGATTTACTTTCTTGTTTAAATTTGTAGTTAGTAAGTTGCAGAACCAGCATTGGATCTTAGGCTATTTGACTCCAGACCCTGTATTTCTATTAAAAAAAAAAAAAGCCTAATCACATTACTGGAAACCATGCTGGTATAGTGGTTAAGAGCTACGGCTGCAAACCAGAAGGTCGTCAGTTTGAATCCTCTGGGCCAGCTCTACGATAGGGTCACTATGAGTTAGAATTGACTTTAAGGCAATGGATTCATTTATTTATTTGTCACATTACTAATGCTGGTCAGTCTGATGGGTTGGATTATTGTTTTCCACAACACAGTACTTATTCCTGAAAAATAAAATGTGATTTTCAGCTCTAGAATTTTCTGTGTATAACCTCCTGATTCCTATTTTCCAAATATATTTATCGCTGTTGAGTATAACATTGTTAAAGTTAGCTTAAATTATCGAATTGAATCTTCTAAAGTCCTTAATTTAGACACTGGCACACCGTCAGGAAGACTATGAATCTATAATTCAGGAACTCGTCTATCTGTGCAATTATCTTTTTAATTTGACCCAGCAGAGGGGGTATCAGAATATAACAGATGTGAGAAGAATTGCAGTTATTTTATGTCTTCTTTCTAAATGGAACCAAGTTAAACACAAGAAAGGCTTTGTTCCTAATCACTTTTAATAACCTTTGGTTGTTCTTTGACAGAGAAGAAAACAGCTGAAAATATGAATCAGTTAAGAAGCAACAGTCAAAAATTCTAGGAAAACCCCCTTAACATTCCTATTGTGCTTGTTTGAGATTTTCCAGTTTATTTCTGTTGTGTAGGATTTCTTAAATAATGCAAAATCTTGTACTTGGCCAAGTCAAAGGCCATCTGTTGAATCAGTGTCTTTCACTTGTGCCACTGATGCCATAATTGTAGCCTTCTAAGACAGTCAGAGAAACCCTGGTGGCATACTGGTTAAGAGCTATAGCTGCTATCGAAAAGGTCAGCAGTTTAAATCCACCAGGAGCCCTCTGGAAACTCTATGGGGCAGTCCTACTCTGTCCTATCCTGTGCTATGAGTCAGGATTGAATCGACCGCAACGGGTTTTGTTATTTTTTTTTTTTTGGAAAATAGTGGCTTAATGATCAGCTGCTAACCAAAAGGTTGACAGTTGGAACCCACTAGCTGCTCCACGGGAGAAAGACGTGGCTGTCGGTTTCTGTGAAGATTACAGAACCGTGGGGGCAGTTCTACTCTGTCCTATAGGGTCACTATGAATTGGTTGATCAACTCAATGGTAATGGGTTTGGTTGGGCTAGGACAGTCTTGAAATCCAGTGCCTTCCTCCTTCCTTGCAGTCTGCCTCCCTGATCCCTGCTGTGAGGACTTGTAAAGAGAGCAGGAGACAGCAATATTCTTGTCTTCTTGGTGATTAGCGTGTAGGAAAGCAAGTAAATGCATATTCACCATGTGCATAGTTCATGGAGTGATGAGAACAATAGGAGCCTCAGAGGGAATGATTGTTTCACAACAAGGAACTCATGCATTTCAAATTGCTCGACACCTGGGCTTGAAATAAGTCCATACTCCTGTTGGTAAATGCTACGGCTGCAGTACTGGCAAGTAGAATGACAGCTTGAAGGGGCATTCACAAAGTCATACAGCACGTTAATTCTGGTAATGCGTCTTTTTTTTTTTCCTCCCTGATTGGCATGCTTACAAGAAAGACATTGGCCATATGTTCTGGATCTGCATCTGTTTGTCTGGCAATGCGGACAGAGATGCTGCAATGAGTTTATGGATTTTAACTCTTATTATTTTTGCTTGTACAGGTATATTTTGCCCAGAATGTAGAAAACACTGAGTCTACCTGGAATAGGATTTCCTTCATGTCTCTCATTAAGCTATACTATTACTCATATTCTTTTATTTTTCTGTTACCTTTTTATTTGATTATCTATGCTGCTTGGCCTTTGCCTTAGGTAAGATTACAGACTGAAATGCAAGAAGGATAAAAGTCTGATTGCTTCTTTCTATGAACAAACATGGTTTTCAATAGATATATGGGTTACACGGATCACTATTTTAAAAACACATTAACCATCTCTTTATTCTCCTTCTCTTTTTTATTGCAATTGATTCATATATATACACAGATTCATGCAGATACACCAAAAATATATAGATTCAGTGTTCTGCACTCTGCCCTCCCATCCCAATTATCCTCAACCTACATCCTGTACACTGTGTATTTAAGGTTTATTTTGGAACTTTTCAGTTGCAGCTACACACATTATATTTGCAGTTACTGGGAAAGAGGGAGTTGAATCAGTTAATCACAGGTCTGGAAAAAAGAAAAAAAAAAGTAATTGTTCTTTAGAAACCTTAGAGAAAATCTGACAGCACACTGTAGCCATTCATATCACTTTTTTGAAAACAAGCCTTGTCTTTAATCTGTTATTTGGTTTCAAATCTGCTCTTGATCTGTTATTCACTTTGAAATTCAACCTTTGTTCAGACATTCACTTCAACCATATATTGTAAAATTGCACCCACAGTTGAGAAAGATGGGGGTTTGCATTTTCTTAATTTCTCAGATTGAAGAAGTAGATAGAAACTTCCAACATGTCAAACTTCTCTCAGCTAGCTCCAGCTCCAAGAAGGAGCTAATTTCGATTCGAGATTGTTGTTTTAAGGTGCCATCGAATCGGTTCCATCTCATAGTGATCCTATGCACAACAGAAGGAAACATTGCCTGGTCCTGTGCCATCCTGAAAATTGTTCTTATGCTTGAGCTCATTGTTGAAGCCACTATGTCAATCCACCTTGTTGAGGGTCTTCCTCTTTTCCGCTGACCCTGTACTTTGCCAAGCATGATGTCCTTCTCCAGGAGCTGATCCCTCCTGACAACATGTCCAAAGTATGTAAGATGCAGTCTCGCCATCCTTGCTTCTAAGGAGCATTCTGGTTGTACTTATTCTAAGACAGATTTGTTCGTTCTTTGGAAGTCCATGGTACATTCAACATTCTTCACCAACACCACAATTCAAAGGTGTCAATTCTTCTTCGGCCTTCCCTATTCATTGTCCAGCTTTCACATGTACATGATGCGATTGAAAATACCATGGCTTGGGTCAGGCGCACCTTAGTCTTCAAGGTGACCTCTTTTCTCTTCAACACTTTGAAAAGGTCCTTTGCAGCAGATTTACCCAATGCAATGTGTCTTTTGATTCCTTGACTGCTGCTTCCATGGCTGTTGATTGTGGATCTGAGTAAAATGAAATCCTTAACAACTTCAATCTTTTCTCCGTTTATCATGATGTTGCTCATTGGTCCAGTTGTGAGGATTTTTGTTTTCTTTGTGTTGAGGTACAATCTATCCTGAAGGCTGTGGTCTTTGATCTTCATTAGTAAGTGCTTCAAGTCCTTTTCACTTTCAGCAAGCAAGGTTGTGTCATCTGCATAATGCAGGTTGTTATTGAGTCTTCCTCCAATCCTGATGCCCCATTCTTCTTCATATAGTCCACCTCCTCAGATTATTTGCTCAGCATACAGATTGAATAGGTATGGAGAGAGAATACAAGCCTGACGCACACCTTTCCTGACTTTAAACCAATCGGCATCCCCTTGTTCTCTCTGAACAACTGCCTCTTGATCTATGTAAAGGTTGCTCATGAGCACAATTAAGTGTTCTGGAATTCCCATTCTTCTCAATGTTATCCATAATTTGTTTTGATCCACACAGCCGAATGCCTTTGCATAGTCAATGAAACACAGGTAAACATCCTTCTGCTATTCTCTGCTTTCAGCCAGGATCCATCTGACATCAGCAATGATATCCCTGGTTCCACGTCCTCTTCTGAAACTGTCCTGAATTTCTGGAATTTCCCTGTCGATATACTGCTGCAGCTGTTTTTGAATGATCTTCAGCAAAAGTTTGCTTGTGTGTGATACTAATGATTTTGTTCAATAATTTCCACATTAGGTTGGATCACCTTTTTTGGAAATATGCATAAATACAGATCTCTTCCAGTCAGTTGACCAGGATATTGTCTTCCATATTTCTTGATACTGAAACATAAATTTAATTTTGTTATTATTAGCTATGTACATTAGCAATACAAACTAATAACTAACAAAATATTTAAATGTTTCCCAGCATTTCTTTCAATAAGTGGCAAAGTTCTCGGTGGCTAGTACCCTATTTTTTGTGTTGGTGTATCCAACTCAACATTCAATGAATAGAATATATTTTTTTAACTGCCTGAAAACTGTTGAGTTGAAGAAGTGATATAAAACAATGAAGAAGTCCAGCAAAACATCATCTTTATTAGGACAATGGCTCAGCTGAGGACATAGCTCAGTGTGACAACCAGGTGGGCCTGCTTCCTCAATGCCATAATCACCTACACAGGCTTTGGGGCACTGAAAGAAGCTGGTCTCTCTCCTGCTGAGCTGATCCCTTAAAACAAGAGCAGCTGAAGGTATCTTTGGGACTGGCTTGCACCTTATTCTTTCCAAATTTTCCAGTCAATAAATCACTTTACTTCCTTAAAGTGACAATAAAATTATCACTTTAACTTTACTCAGAGATAATATAAGTAAAGGGACAAGGAGATGCCAGAGTACCACTAGGGAAAATTTATTTTCATGGAAACCGTAGGTGATGAAAGGTATTCCTTTCTAACACTATGCAAAAGTTCTTTTTTCATGGATTTAAAAAGTTAAAATTCAAATCATCTCATAAGTGTTCTTAAAAATTGTGAGTAAATGGATCTCAAATCATATGGTATTGATTTCAAAAGTATCTGTGATAAATGCCTTTGGGTTCTCATAAAGCACTCAGTATTACTTCTATGTTCTACTTTAATTGTGGAGGAACTTTCACTACAAAGTGTTGTCAGAGCATGAATTAAAGTTTCCCATTGGCAAGTGGTGATTAATTCTGGCTATCTTAAATGCATTTCAGTTATAGTCTAGTTATTCTCACACAGAAACCACAGTACTTAATATTCTTTTATTTTTAAACAGAATTTACTATTTTACTTGATTTATGATAAATGATATTATTGACCAGCCTTGAAAGAATTTAACCCACTTGTAATAAAGTTTCAGATTTAAATAGTAATGGTGGACTTTAATTATTGGTATCTTTAAAAGTATTCATGCATTTTTAGCCAAATGCCTTTATTGTGACATCAGAGGAAGATGAGAAAGTAACGATAGTTGGATTTAAATATTTAATTTATCTAATTCACATAAGTGATGAGGAAATTAGCCCAAATCTAATTAGATTTATAGTATAGATTTTCTTAATGCATCTTGTCACTAGGTGACCTGGTCAGATAATACCTAGACTCATTTAAAATATTTATTGTTATTCTCTTTCTCCCCCATTATTATCTCTTTCTGTATCCAATCTCTGTGTAGAGTATCCTGATTTTTAAATATGTTTTACTCATAGTTTTCTTAATGAATGTTTACAATAAGCATATACTTTAATGTTTTGGGGCATATTTCAGTAAAAGTGACATGTGTAATCTGAAGGCAGTTCATAGGTGATTATTATACCCTTCACCATCACTATTGAGAAGCTGTTCTGTTACTTAAACTCCCACCTGATTTAACATCCTTCTCTTCTCAGCCAGATCAGTCAATCATTTCAACACCGCTGCTACCAAAATCTCCTGTTCTCTCACTCCTAAAATCATCTATCCATTCATCCTGCTAATGTCAACTCTTGGATTAACTCCAATATTGTTCTTAAACTCACAAGTGTTGCTTAGCCCTCAAGCCTGATTTGAAATATTATCTCTTCAATAGAGTATTTTTCAACTTCTAGTGTTACAGTTTTTGATAGCACCCGTGTGCACTAGGTTCAGACTGCTGCTTTCTTGCTTGCTTTCTCACATTTCGCATTAACCTAAGTGAATAAATGTCCTATGCTTATTGGTAAATTTAATCCCATCCCTTGGGAAGGAAGAATCTCACATTTCCAGCTCAGAACATACCCTCACAGCCACCACTGCACACATTCACAGACAACTAAGAAAGTCAGTCTTGATGGTTAAGGTTTTTCTAAATATCTAAGTTTTTGGAAGCATGTATATGTTTATAAGATCAAGTACAATAATACTAATCTGCACCATTTATTCAGTACCTGTTGTATGATATCAGTGAGTCCCTGGGTGGTTCAAATGGTTAAGTGCTTGACTAATAGCTAAAAGGTTGATGGTTCAAATTCATCCAGAGGCTTCTTGGAAGATAGGCCTAGTGATATATGTTTCTGAAAGGTCACAGCCTTGAAAACCCTATGGAGCAGTTCTACTTTACACATATGAGGTCACCGTGAGTTAGAATCAACTCGCTGACAACTAACACCATATGACATCATGGTACTAGTCAGTTTAATATTTCAGTTGATACTTGCAAACACTTGCACATTTTGTATCTCTTATTGTTTTTCAAGGCTCATAAAGTTTTAAAAAGTAGGGGCGCTGGGCTAAGATGGCAGAGTAGTCAGATGCTTTTTGAGGTCCTTCTTACAATGAAGGCCAAAAAAAAAAAAAGTGAATCGATTATGTATGACAATCTAGGAGCCCTGAACATCAGAGGGAAAGTTGAAGAATAGGACTGAGTGGCAGGGGGAGGGAGAGATGGTTCAGAAGCAGTGAGGAGTTGTCAGACCTGACCTGGCAAGAACCAGTATCCTGCAGGCTGGATCCACTGGTGTGATAGCGGTGAGGCAAGCAGTGGCATTCAGGACACATTTTCCACATTGAGAGAGATCCAGCGGTGAAGAGTCCACTCGTGCCCCCAAACTCAGTGAAAAGTGGCGCTCAATCAACAAAGTACATGCATCTAACCTACTGTGTGGATCAAAAAGTTCTTTCCCATTTACCTCCCCCCTTTCCACTCTGCACTGGGTCCAAGTAGGCTTCAGAGATTGCCACATCCCCTGGGCTGCAAGTACTACCCATCACATGTCCTGAGCCGTTCTCCTGGCCTTGGAGAAGGAACAAATTAACAAACGGAAAAAATAATCCACTGGCTCCCCTAAGTGAGGAACTCAGTGCAGAAACAGCTCCTTTGCCTAGGCACAGGCATAAGAGGTTCATGGATTTTGAAGTCCTTTCAACCATGCATAGAACAGTGTGCACCCATTTCAACAGCATAGGCCCTCCTTAGCACAGTACAACAGGGTATATACCTGATGTCTAACCTCAACAGTATCAGCAATATGGTGGAGAAGTAGGTTTCGTGATATTTGACACTGTTAAGCAGAGTCCTCACCTACCCACATCAGGGGCCTGAGGACTGCTGGCTCCACCCACACCACTTAACCACATCACTTAGCCACTCATGACAGCCACTTAGCCAAGAATAAGTGATGTATCCCAGTTCTTACAGCCAGCAGCACTGAGTGCCCACAGTCCAGCTGCAAAACCCACCCACCTATGCACTCTAGGGAACAGGGACATGCTTTCCTCACAGACACTCAGGTGAGGCTGTCAGTCACCTGCCTTGCTCAGCATGTGACCCTGCAGCCAGCCTCCTGTGCCAACACCAATATCCCCTGCCCATCTAGGACTGTACATGAGAGCCTATACCACACACTTGGTGACCGACTATGTAGACGCCTGAGCTGCACACACACAAGAACAGTGAATAGACTCCTGGGCTCACATATCTAGTAACCATCCAGTGACAGGATGTTAGCGAGTCAAAGGTACCAATAATCAAACCAGCTCATAAGAGCAGCCTATTTGGGTATACCAAAACAAAACAAGGTGCAAGGACACAGTAAGCAAACATAAATAAATATGATAACTTATTGATGGCTCAGAGACAGTAGTCAATATCAAATCACATAAAGAGGCAGGCCATGATGGCTTCAGCAATCTCCCAAAATAAAGAGTTAAGAAATCTTCCAGATGAAGGTAACTTCCTGTAATTACTGAAGATAGAATACAAAAGATTAATATACAGAACTCTTCAAGAGATTATGAAGGAAATCAGGCGAAACAGAGAACAAGCCAAGTAACACACAGACAAATGAATAGAGGAGTTTAAGAAGATTAGAGAAGAGCATAAGGACGAATTTAACAGGCTGCAAGAATCCATAGAGAGAAAACTAACAGAAATCCAGAAGATTAATCATAAAATCTCAGAATTAGACAACTCAGTAGAAAGTTATAGGAGCAGAATTGATCAAGTAAGTCAGAGTTAGTGAGAATGAAGCTAAAACACTTCACACCAACATATCTGAGGGAAAATTAGATTAAAAAAATTAAAAAAAATGAAGAAACCCTAAGAATTGTGTGGGGCTCTATCAAAAGGAATAACCTACAAGTGATTGTAGTGCCAGAATAAAGGGGGATAACAGAAAATACAAAGAGAATTGTTGGACATTTGTTGGCAGAAAACTTCCCAGATATCGTGAAAGACGAGAAGATATCTATCCATGATGCTTATTGAAACCCACAAAAGGTAGATACCAAAAGAAAGTAGATAATCAAACTCATCAAAACTAAAAATAGAGAATTTTAAGAATAGCTAGGGATAATCAAAGAGTCATCTACTAAGGTGAGTCAATAAAACTAAGCTCGGACTACTCAGCAGAAATCATGCAGGCAAGAAGGCAATGGGATGACATATATAAAGCCTTGAAGGAAGAAAATTTCCAGCCAAGAATTATATATCCAGCAAAACTGCCTCTCAATTATGACGGTGAAATTAAGACATTTCCAGAGAAATAGAAGTTTAAAGAATACACAAAAACCAAACCAATATTACAAGAAATACTAAAGGGAATACTTCAGTTAGAAAATCAATAACATCAGATAACAGCCCAAGACTAGAACACAGGACAAAACAACCTGATATAAACTCAGATAGGGAAATAAGAAAAATAAATCAAAGCTAAAACCCTGAAACAGGGAAACAGAGATGTCATTATGTAAGAGATGATGACATTAAAACAAAAAAGAGGGGCTAAAGTCACAGATCTTTCTTATGGAGAGGAAGTCAAAGCAATAAAAAGAAATAAAAGACTGTTTTAAACTTAGAAAGACATAAATACTGAGGTAACCACAAAGAAAATTAACAATCCTACAAATAAAATTAAAAAACAAAAAAAACATGAAGACTCAGCAAATACAAAATCAACAAGATGAAAAGAAAATTCATAAAGAAAAATGACTCAGCACAGAAAATTAAGTGAAACAAAGAAACTGTCAACAACACACACAAAAAAAGACATCAAAATGACAGCACTAAACTCATACCTGTCAATAATTACACTAAATGTAAATGGACTAAATGCACCAATAAAGAGACAGGGAGTGGCAGAATGGATAAAAAACATGATCCGTCTATATGCTGCCTACAAGAGACATGGCTTTAACTTAAAGGCACAAATAAACTAAAACTCAAAGGATGAGAAAATATATATATCAAGCAAACAACAATCAAAAAAGAGTAGGATTGGCAATATTAATTTCTGACAAAATAGATTTTAAAGTTAAATCCACCACAAGAGAATAAGGAAGGACACTATATAATGATTAAAGGTCAATACACCAAGAAGATATAATCATATTAAATATTTCATACCCAATGACAGGGCTTCAAAATACATAAAACAAACTCTAACAGCATTGAAAAGAGATAGACTGCTTCAAAATAATGGTAGGAGACTTCAACCCACCACTTTCAGTGAAGGACAGAACTTCCAGAAAGAAGCTCAATAAAGACATGGAAACTCTAAATGCCACAATCAACCAACTTGACTTGATAGACATATACACAGCACTCCACTCAACAGCATCCAAGTATGCTTTCTTTTCCAATGCATGTGGAACAGTCTCCAAAATGGACCACATATTAGGCCATAAAGCAAGCCTTAACAGAATCCAAAGCGTAAAATATAACAAAGCATCTTTTCTGACCATAAAGCCATAAGAGTAGAAATCAAAAACAGAAGAAGCAAGGGAAAAAAAAAAATCAAACACATAGAAACTGAACAACACCTTGCTCAAAAACTACTGGGTTATAGAAAAAATTAAGGACAGAATAAAGAAATTCACAGAATCAAATGAGAATGAAAACACATCCTACCTGAACCTTTGGGACACAGCAGAAGCAGTGCTCAGATGTCAATTTATAGCAATAAATGAACACATCCAAAAAGAAGAAACAAAATCAAAATATTAATCCTAAAACTTGAACAAACAGAATGCAGCAAAAGAAGCCCTCAAGCACCAGAAGAAAGCAAATAAAAATTAGAGCAGAAGTAAATGAAATAGAGAATAGAAAAACAATTGAAAGAGTTAACAAGACCAAAAGTTGGCTTTTTGAAAAGATCAAAAAACTGATAAACCATTGGCCAAACTGACAAAAGAAAAACAGGAAAGGAAGAAAATAACCTGAATAAGAAATGAGATGGGTGATATCAAAACAGACCTAAATGAAATTAAAAGAATCATAAAAGAATACTATGAAAAATTGTACTCTAACAAATTTGAAAACCTAGAAGAAATGGACAAATTTCTAGAAACGCACTGCCTACCTAAACTAACACAAACAGAGGTAGAACAACTAAATAAACCTATAACAAAAAAGAGATTGAAAAAGTCATTTAAAAACTCCAAACAAAAAAAAAAATGCCCTGGTCCTCACGACTTTGCTGGAGAATTCTACCAAGCTTTCAGAGAAGAGTTTACACCACTACTACTAAAGGTATTTCAGAGCATAGAAAAGGATGGCATACTCCCAAACTCATTCTATGAAGCCAGCATAACCCTGATACCAAAACCAGGTAAAGACACCACAAAAATAGAAAATTGCAGACCAATGTCCCTCATGAACTTAGATGCAAAAATCATCAACAAAATTCTAACCAATAGAATTCAACAACATATCAAAAAAAATAATAATAACTCACCATGACCAAGTGGGATTCATATTAGGTATGCAGGGATGGTTCAACATTAGAAAAACAATCAATGTAATCCTCCACATAAATTAAACAAGAGACAAGAACCACATAATCTTATCAATTGATTCAGAAAGGGCATTTATACAAATGCCCTTTATACACAAAGTCCAACACCCATTCATGATAAAAACTCTCAGCAAAATAGGGATAGAAGGAAAATTCCTCAACATAATAAGGGGCATTTATACAAAGCCAGCAGCCAACATCATCCTAAATGGAGAGAGTCTAAAAGCATTCCCCTTGAGAACGGGAACCAAACACGGATGCCCTTTATCACCACTCTTACTCAACATTGTGCTGGAGGCCCTAGTCAGAGTAATTAGGCTAGAAAAAAAATAAAGGGCATCCAAATTGGTAAGGAAGAAGTAAAAGTATCTCTGTTTGCAGATGATATGATCTTATACACAGAAAACCCTATAAAATCTACTAGAAAACTATTGGAACTGATAGAAGAGTTCAGCAGAGTATCAGGATACAAGGTAAACATACAAAAATCGGTTGGATTCCTCTACGCCAACAAACACCATCAAAGAGTAAATCACCAAATCAATACCATTTACATTAGCCCCCAAGAAGATAAAACACTTAGAAAGAAATCTAACCAGAGATGTAAAAAGACCTATACAAAGAAAATTACAAGACATTACTGCAAGAAACCAAAGGAGACCTACATAAGTGGAAAAACATACTTTGTTCATGGATAGGAAGACTCTACATTGTGAAAATGTCTATTCTACCTAAAGTGATCGATAGATACAATGCAATGTCTATTCAAATTTCAATGGCATTTTTTAATGAGATGGAGAAAGAAATCACCAACTTCCTATACAATGTAAAGAGGCCCTGGATAAGTAAAACATTACTGAAGAAGAACAAAGTAGGAGGCCTTATACTAGCTGATTTTAGAACCTATTATACCACCACATATTGTTGTACTGGTACAACAATAGATACATAGAACAATGGAACAGAATTGAGAATCCAAAATCCACCTATGAGCAGCTGGAATCTGACAAAGACCCAAAGTCTGTTAATTGGGAAAAACAGTTTCTTTAACAAATGATGCTGGCATAACTGGGTAACCATCTGCAAAAAAAAATTAAACAAGACCCATACCTCACACCATGCACAAAAACTATCTCAAAATGGATCAAAGACCAAAATATAAAGATCTTGGAAGAAAAAATAGGGACAATGATAGGAGCCCTAATACATGGCATAAACAGAATACAAAACATTACTAAAATGCACAAACACTAGAAGAGAAACTAGAAAACTGGGAGTTCCTAAACTTCAAAGACTTATGTTCATCCAAAAACTTCACCAAAAGAGTAAAAAGACAACCTACAGACTAGAAAATTTGGCTACAACAAATCCCATTAGCATCTAATCTCTAAAATCTATAAGATACTGCAAAACCTCAACAACAAAAAGATAAATAATGCAATTAAAAAATAGGCAAAGGATATGAATCGGCACTTCACTAAAGAAGACATTCAGGTGGCTAACAGATACACAAGGAAATGCTCACAATCATTAGCCATTAGAGAAATGCAAATCAAACCTACAGTGAGATACCATTTCACTCCAACAAGGCTAGTATTATAGTAATCCAAAAAACACAAGATAATAATTGTTGGAGAGATTGTAGAGAGACTAGAACACTTATACACTGCTGGTGGGAGTGTAAAATGGTACAACCACTTTGGAAATTGATTTGGCGCTCCTTAAAAAGGTAGAAATAGAAGTACCATACTATCCAGCAATTCCACTCTTGGAATATACCCTAGAGAAATAAGAACCCTTACACGAATAGACAGATGCACACCCATGTTCTTTGCAGCACTGTTTACATTAACAAAAACATGGAAACAACCTAGGTGCCCATCAACAGATGAATGGATACACAAATTATGGTATATTCACACAATGGAATACTATGCAATGATAAAGAACAATGATGAATCTGAGAACACCTCATAACATGGATGAATCTGGAAAGCATTGCAGTGAGTGAAATTAGTCAGTCAAAAAAGAGCACCAATATTGTATGATGCCACTATTATAAGAACTCAAGAAGAGGTTTAAAAACTAAAGAAAACATTATTTGATTGTTATGTGGGTGGGGAGGGAAGAAAAGGGGTATTCACTAAACAGATAGTAGACAAGAATTATTTTAGGTGAAGGGAAGGACAACACACAATACAGGGGAACTCAGCACAACTGGACTAAACCAAAAGCTAAGAAGTTTCCTGAATACAACCAAACACTTTGAGGGACAGAGCAGCAGAGGCAGGGGCCTGGGGACCATGGTTTCATGGGATATCCCAGTCAACTGGCATAATAAAGTTTATTAAGAAAATGTTTTGCATCCCACTTTGGTGAGTGGCATCTGAAGTCTTAAAAGCTAGTGAGTGGCCATCTAAGATGCATCAATTAGTCCTAACCCACCTGGACCAAAGGAGAATGAAGAACACCAAAGACATTAAAAAAAAAAAAAAAAAAATGAGCCCAAGAGACAGAGCCACATAAAACAGAGACTCCATGAGCCTGAGACCAGAAGAACTAGATGGCGCCCGGCTACCACCAATGACTGCCCTGGAGAGAGAGAAAAGTAGGGTGCAGAACGTGAATTCTAGTAAAAAGATGAGACTTGATGATCTGACTGAGACTGAAGGGACCCCAGAAAACATGCTCCCCAGACTCTCTGTTAGCCCAGAACTAAATTCTTGAAACCAACTCTTCAGACAAAATTAGACTGGACTATAAGACATAAAATGATACTGTTGAAGACTGTGCTTCTTGTCTCAAGAAGATACATGACACTAAATGGGCAGTTCCTGTCCGGAGACAAGGTAAGAAGGCAGAAAGGAAGAGGAGCTGGTTGAATGGACATGGGAAAATACAGGGTGGAGAGAAGGAGTGTGTTATCACATTGTAGGGAGAGCAGCTAGGGTCACATAACGATATGTAAGTTTTTGTATGAGAAGAGGACTTGAATTGTAAACTTTCACTTAAAGCATAATAATAAAAAAAGATTTAATAAGTAGTTTGATTAGATGGATTTGTTTAGTTGGAAACAGAATCAACCAAGAAAGTCCTTCTCTCTAGGTATCTTAATCAGTGACTCACCTGTAACTTTCAAACTCAGTTTATCTTTATGCAAATTTAATTTCTGAAAGACAGGAACTGATAAGTCATGTTAGGGAAAAGAAAATTATTTGATATATTAAGTAAAGTAAATAAAAAGTTGTTGTTGTTGTTAGGTATCATAGAGTCGGTTCTCACTCACAGTGACCCTATGCACAACAGAACGAAACACTGCCTAGTCCTGCGCCATCCTCACAATCATTGTTATGCTTGAGCTCATTGTTGTAGCCACTGTGTCAACACAAAAATAGTCATCAGAGTTGTTCCTAAAGAAGGGAAAATCTTTGTAAGATAAACAGCCAGTTGGTGTCTGCTATAACCACCCAAACAAATAAACATCAAGTCAATTCTGACTCATAGTGACCCTATAGGACAGAGTAGAACTGCCCCATAGGGTTTCCAAAGAGAGCCTGGTGGATTTGAACTCCCAGCTTGGTTAGCAGCCAAGCTCTTAACCACTACACCACCAGGGTTTCCATGACCACCTAAGGTAATACTAAATAACTGAGCACTCAAACCAAGTTTAATTTTGCTGTACATGTTTGAAACTGTTAATACATGCATGCAAATTTAAATTTCCTTCTTTATTTTTGTTGAGAAGACAGCTCTCATTCAAAAACTTTCATTTGAAGTTAACCTTTGTTTTTGGTTCCTTTTATGATCTTTTTATTTAGTGTTCTGAAGTTTTGTATTTTTATGGATTTATGTTACTCATCCTGTTTGAAACATGTAGTTTGGTTAAATATGTTTTACCAAATCTGTTGTTTCACTTAACTTCTGAAACATTTCCATTAATTCCGTTTTAAAATTCTTTCTGCCCCTTGTCTATTTCCTCACCTACTGAATCTTGTTAGATTTGTAAAACTATCTCACTCTCTCTTCCACGTTTTTAAACCCTTTAGTTTTTTCATTTATTTGTCCTTCTGTGTTTCTTTCTTGATCATTGCTTCTGGTATATTTTCTATCCCATTAATTCTGGCACAGTGGTTAAGAGCTGGCCTGCCAGCAAAAATGTTGGCAGTTCGAATCCACTGGCCACTCCTTGGAAGCACTATGGCGCAGTTCTACTCTGTCCTGTAGGGTTGTATGAGTCAGAATCAATTCGGCAGCAACACGTTTGTTTGTTTGTTTGGTTGGTTGGTTGGTTTTAATCTATAGTCAAATCAACCCATTGATTTTTTTTTAATATTAGTTACTTTTTCTTCCATTTCTACAAGTAAATTTTATTATTTTTTAAACCTTCCAAATAATTTTACATTTATTGATAAACTTATTTTAGAAGCTATGATTATAGTGACATGGCATTCATTACCATCTTTATGTTTACAATCTAATGAAATAAGCTAGCTTCTCACCCACCACCCACTCATAAAATGTAGTTATGTGTGACTATTTCTCAGGGTCCTATTCTAGGTGTTCATGTTTTCACCATGTAATCCACATATTTTCCTGGACAGTTAAACAACATTCATGGCTCCTACTGTCAGGTGATTATGACTTCTAAATTTCTAGATCCAGAATTGTATCTTGTTTACTAGTTAGCTCTTCGTGAATTTTTCATTAGCACCCAAAATTAATGTAAAAATAAATTCTGATTAATTCTCTATCCTCCCCAAACTTCCTTTCTTTGTTTAATGAATGGCCCCACAGTCCAGGCAGCATTTCAAAGCAAATCCTTCTAATTACATTTAATTCCTCCTTAGCTCAATACAGTTTTGTGTTAATTCTTCCTTTTAATGTCTCTCAGGTAGACCCTTCCTTTTTGTCTCCTTTGCTATTGCCTCTTTCTGATTTTTTTCTGTCCTGTTCCTAGCACTCATCTTTTTACTAGTCTTTCTAATTCCAATTTGCTTTCTTCTGATCTCTTTCAACCAGGCTTCTGGAGTAATCTATTTAAAATTGAAATTAGATCATGAATCTCTTTTGCCAGTCATTTTTAATGGTTTTCCCATTTCCTACAGAATGGATCCAAACTTATTTTTATGCAGTGTGATCCCTACAGAGTCTGGTTTTTCTGTGAATTCTATTGAACCTTCATTCCTTCTTTGCTTTCTCATTTTTCCATGAAACCTACTTATAATAAAAACATATTAAAAAGTTTCATTTTCCTCAGAAAAAACATATGCTTTTCTCATTTCCTAGAAGTGTCTGTCTCCTTGGCATTTCCTTATTCTTTTTTGTCTTTTTAAATTCCAGCTCAAGTTTTTGTATCTCTTTGAGTACTTTGGTATCATACTTAACTATTTACCTCTCCTCTCTGCTTTTTTCATATTCTGTACATGGTTCTATAGTTTTTCCAGTATTAATTGTATAACTTTTTTTCTTGAGGACCCCATTGCTATCAAGTTGATTCTGACTCATAGCAACCCTACAGAACTGCCCCATAGGGTTTCCAAGGAGCAGCTGTTAAATTCAAACTTCCGAAATTTTGGTTAGCAGCCAAGTGCTTAACCACTGCATCACCAGGCCTCCCATTCTTGAGGAAGAGCTTATATTTCATTTCCTTGTACTTCCAAAACTTGTTACATTATCCTATTTATTGTAGGTGGTCGATACATGTTTCAATCATTAATGTTTCTACCCTGCGGGATCTGCGCTTCCTCTCACTATGAATGCCTTCTCTTCCTCCTGCTTGCTATCTGCCAGTCAAAATCTCACTCATCCCTTATGGTTCAGCCCACTTTCATCTCCTCTGGGGCACATTCATTGATTGCTCAGCTCTTTATTTCTCACATAACTGAGCTCTATCAATCATGATAACAGTTAGTAATCAGTCTCATGTTAGGGCTATAAACATGTTAAATTTATTTTCTCTTTATCCAATTCATGTGTGTTCTTAATCTCTGAAAACAGAATCTAAGATGAGGAGGGGCAGCTGTGCAAATAAACCCACCACCACTCTAATGGAATTCACTTTCCTTTTGCTATTTTCTACTTAATTCTCTCTGTCATCATCATACTCGATTCCCAAACAACCTTTGGGATCCTAGAATTCAATGCATTTTCAAAAGTGATTTTTTTTTTCCCCCACTATGTACTGTGCTCAGAGGTGTTGTGATCAATACTCTTTTCAATTTTCAGGCTCCCTTACTTTAACATAGCTTTCCAAAGTACATTGTTATACAATATATTTTTGTAATGTTTCCTATTACCCAATGTGATGTCATTCAGGTGGCACAAATATGAAATTGTAATACCAGGAGACGTACGTTCTTTTCTCCACCTATGTTGCTGCACTGCATACATTGATAGCTGGCACTGGCCTGGCAACAAGAACTAATATAAGACATAAAGGGTAATGAAGAATGTGTTCTCCAATTTTGTCAAGATTACACTGCATGGCTCTATCTATGTGGACAAGGGCCTTGAGTGAATTGTTTGAAGGAGCGTTAACTTCTTATAGACAACTATTGTAGATGTCACAAATAAAGAAAAAGCAATTTCAGAAAAGGATTTCTGAAATCCTTATTCTTTATCCATGTGGGAAGGAGTTTAGCGTAATGGTCAAGTTTGCCAGATTTAGAGTCAGAAAAAACTGGAACCAAGTCCCAGCTCTCCTCCTTCCTAGGTGAGTTACCTTAGATAGTTTACCTCTCTCTAAATATTATTAAAAAGAGTGATAATAATATAACTTAACTCACAGAGAGGACTGAACGAGTTCTAGACACACTGCTTGGCAAAAACTAATGTTAGCTATTAGGATGGGGGTTATTATTATTTTGGTTCAATATTTTATAAAAAATGAAGGCTGCATGTTAGTGAGCTTCCAAGTGAGAACTACAAATGTTGTTGTTGTAAGGTGCCTTCGAGTCAGTTCCGACTCATAGCAACCCTATGCACAACAGAACGAAACACTGCCCGGCCCTGAGCCATCCTTATGATCATTTACACTTGAGCTCAATGTTGCAGCCGCTGTGTCAATCCTCCTTGTTGAGGGTCTTCCTCTTCTCTGCTCACCCTGTACTCTGGCAAGCATGATGTCCTTCTCCAGGAACTAGTCTCTCCTGACAACATGTCCAAAGTGTGTAAGACGCAGTCTCCCTATTCTTTCTTCTCAGGAGCATTCTGGTTGTACTTCTTCTAAAACAGATTTGTTCATTCTTTTGGCAGTCCATGGTATATTCAATATTCTTCACCAACACCACAATTCAAAGGCGTCAATTCTTCTTCCGTCTTCCCTATTCATTGTCCAGCTTTCACACGCATATGATGCAATTGAAAATACCATGGCTTGGATCAGGCGCACCTTAGCCTTCAAGGTGACCTCTTTGCTCTTCAACACTTTAAAGAGGACCTTTGCAGCAGATTTACCCAACACAATGTGTCTTTTGATTTCTTGACTGCTGCTTCCATGGCTGTTGATTGTGGATCCAAGAAAAGTGAAATCCTTGACAGCTTCAATCTTTTCTCTGTTTATCATGATGCTGCTCACTGGTCCAGTTGTGAGGATTTTTGTTTTCTTTATGTTGAGGTGCAATCCATACTGAAGGCTGTGGTCTTTGATCTTCATTAGTAAGTGCTTCAAGTCCTCTTCACTTTCAGCAAGCAAGGTTGTGTCATCTGCATAACGCAGGTTGTTAATGAGTTTTCCTCCAATCCTGATGCTCCGTTCTTCTTTATATAGTCCAGCTTCTTGTATTATTTGCTGAGCATACAGATTGAATAGGTATGATGAAAGAATACAACCCTGATGTACACCTTTCCTGACTTTAAACCATGCAGTATCCCCTTGTTCTGTCTGAACAATTGCTTCTCCATCTATGTAATAGTTCCTCGTGAGCACAATTAAGTGTTCTGGAATTCCCATTCTTCTCAGTGTTATCCATAATTTGTCATGATCCACACAGCCGAATGCCTTTGCATAGTCAATAAAACACAGGTAAACACCCCTTCTGGTGTTCACTGCTTTCAGCCAGGATCCATCTGACATCAGCAATGATATCCCTGGTTCCATGTCCTCTTCTGAAACTGGCCTGAATTTCTGGCAGTTTCCTGCCAATATACTGCTACAGCCATTTTTGAATGATCTTCAGCAGAATTTTGCTTCCATGTGATATTAATGATATTGTTCTATAATTTCCACATTCAGTTGAATCATCTTTTTTGGGAATAGGCATAAATATGGATCTCTTCCAGTCAGTTGGCCAGGAAGCTGTCTTCCATATTTCTTGGCATAGACGAGTGAGCATCTCCAGTGCTGCATCTGTTTGTTGAAACATCTCAATTGATATTCCATCTGAAGGCATTGGTGAAAAACAGGCTCCAGAAATTTCAACTACAAATATATATAGTATTATATCTTTTCTTAAAATATGCAGGGTCAATATGAAGAAAATGGAGGACCTGGGTGATGCAAACAGTTAAGCCCTCATCTACTAGCTGAAATATTGGCACTTCAAACCCAACCATAGCTGCCAACCAGTCACAGTGACATAGAAGACAAGCCTGTCAATCAATGTTGCAGCCTTGAAAATCCTATGGAACAGTTTTACTCTCCCTAAATGGGATAGCCATGAGTAGGAATCGACTCAAAGGCAACTAACAACAATAATAACATACAAAAAAAAGGCTTGGAAGAAAACTTTAATAAATAAATAAGAAATAGAGACATATATTATGATTCTGTATGAGAAAATCCAAAAGTGAAAATATAACATTTCTCATGAAATTGGTTTATAAATTCAACATGGTATCAATCAAAATACAATGGAATTTTCTTTTCAGCTTAATATTCTACAGTATAGTTGAAAACCATAAAATTATAGTTGAAAACTATAAAAACAGCCAATAAAATTCTAAAAGAAATTTTTTTAAAAAAAAAAAAAGGACTCCCCATTATAGGTAATGTAATGATTATAGAAAATCATGAATCAAACAATATCGTACCAAGGCCAGAAGAAAATATAAATTAGAGAAGTTACTAAAACATATATTTAGTTATATGGGTTTTGGGTGGGTATATAATAAAACCAAACCAAACCCTCTGCCATCGAGTTGATTCCGACTCATAGTGACTCTGTAGGACAGAGTGGAGCTGCCCTGTAGAGTTTCCAAGGAGCACCTGGCAGATTCGAACTGCCAACTTCTTGGCTAACAGCTGTAGCACTTAACCATTACACCACCAAGGTTTCTGTGTATAAAAATAATTCTGTATATATAATAGAATAAATAAAAATAATAAGTTCAATCAGTAGGCAAAATAAAGTATTTTAAAATATTAATGCTTTAAAATTGGGTAATAATTTTGTGAAATACAAAACACAAGAACTTCTTAATCTTATATTTGTTCCAGAATAAATTCTAGGTATATCATTTAAATATCAAGCTAGCATTAAATTATCAGGAGAATATAGGTAAAAATTGCTTAACTTATGATCGTCAAGATCTTTCTTGTATTACACCTCCTAAAACTCTGTATACCTATTTCTGTCATGTTGGCTTGACTCATAGTGACCCTATAGACTCTATAAGGCAGAGCAGAATGGCCCCACAGGGTTTCCAAAGCTGTAAATCCTTTAAAAAGGCAGACTACCTTATCTTTCTCCAGCAGAGCAGCTGGTGGGTTCCAACCACTGACCTCTTGGTTAGTAGCCAAGTGCTTAAACACTGCACCACCAGAGCTCCTCCTGTCCTTCTAAAATAGAAAAGTAAAAAAAAAAAAACCTGACATATTTGGCTGTATATCAGTGTAAAATTTTGTATCAGTAAGAGAAAATAAAACTTAAAATACAAATGAAGAAAAATTCTAAATCCACATGTCAAAGATTGAATATTGAGAGATATTACCAGTCATAGAAAACATGATGACAATATTGTTGTGTAAGTTTGATACATTTTTATCATAGTACTGAATTTTGCTATGGAAGAAAGCAAAATGGATGAAGCTCTTAAGAAATGCTGAGTACATGTAGCAAGTAAGCTAGCAACATGTGAGTATGAACAAAACACATAGTATACGTTAAATATACTATGTTGCTTGATTCCGCTTCATATCTTTGTGTTTGTTAGTTTGTTTGACTCATTGTTGTAACCATTGTGTCAATCCATTTTAATGACACAGGACCTCCACTTTACCAAACATGATCCTCTTTACTAGTGATCTGTCCCTCCTAACGAGCATTCAAAGTAAGTGAGTCAAAGTCTTGGATGATATTTTGTGATCCATAGTGCTTTTATGGACTGATTTTTGGAAGTAGATCACCAGGTCCTTCTCCCTAGCCTGTCTTAGTCTGGAAACTCCCCTGAAACTATCTGCCATGAGTGACCCTGCTGGCATTTGAAATACCAGTGACATAGTTAACACCATCATGGCAACACACAAATCACCAAAGTACAACAAGCTGACAGGTGGGTTATATATGAGAGGCTAACAATTTATAAAATATATCAAAGGCAGAATAGATGGAAATACAATGTAACAAATGAGAGTGCTAATTTTAGATAGGAATGGTTGGAAATATCAACTTACGAGCATACTTTTGCCTTCACAACTCTATTAACCCCATATTTGCCTACCACTTGTGACAACCAGCGCAGTGCCGTTCTAGCCCCTCATATCTTCTACACAAAAAATGCAAATAAAATCTATAGTCATTCAGCAAGTGAATTGGAGAGCTACCTCTATGACTGTGTATTTGTCCCTGTGTGTCTCTGTTGGAGCACAATTGCACTGCAATCAAGTATCTTCTGTCCGATTGAGCACCTTACTTCTGCCTTGAGTCCAGTTCTCTTAACCACATTATCAGCAGGAAAAGCTGAGGTGGCAGAAACAGACACAGGACATATGGACATTGTATACTCTAGGACCCAAGTAGTGTACCTTCCCACACACTTGCCACCCACGTATGCCGATTCACACTGCTTTTCTCCGTAAATTTTAAAGTGATTTAATAAACTCTGTGATACAAGTGTTTTAGTTTGGTCAGCTTTATGATTGCTAGTGTAGCTTTCCTGAGAGTGAGTTGGGGCTGTCATAGCATCAAGGCAATTTCCCACACAGCACACTGTGAAGAAAAAGGACACGGAAGCAGCAGGTAACTTGCAAGAAATGCAAATAGTAAGTAGATACATGAAACTAAGGTTCCAGTTAGTGACTAATCAAATAAATACTAATTAAAAAATATAAAGTAATTTTTACTTCCCACATAGGCAGATTTGGAAAATAATAATAATGGCCAGTGTTAACCAAATCAGACCAAAAAAAAAAAAAAAAAACCTATTGCCACGGAGTCAATTCCAGTTCACAGTAACCCTGTAGGACAGAATAGAACCGCCCCATAGGATTTCCAAGGAGTGCCTGATGGATTCTAACTGCCAAACTTTTGGTTAACAGCTGTAGACCATAAGCATTCTTCTATATTAGTTAGGGCATAAATTAAGAAAAACTTTCTGGAGTGCGGGTTGACAATATATATGAAATCATATGAATATTGTATACTGTTTGACCAAGCAGAAACCCTAGTGGCTTAGCAGCTACAGCTGCTAACCAAAAAGTTGGCAGTTCAAGTCCACCAGGCTCTTCTTGGAACCCTATGGGGCAGTTCTACTCTGTCCTACAGGGTCATTATGAGTCTGAATTGACTTGATGGCAACAGGTTTGGTTTTGGTTTTGGTTTTGGTCTGACCAAGCAATTCTACTTCCAGTATGACTACGTTGTCATGGATTGGATTGTGTCCCCCCAAAATATGTGTCAACTTGGCTAGGCCATGATTCCCAATATTGTGTGATTGTCCACCATTTTGTCATCTGATGTAATTTTCCTATGTCTTGCAAATCCTAAAGCTAGGATGTCTACAAGATTAGGTTTTGTCTTAAATCAATCTCTTCTGAGATATAAAAGAGAAAAGTGAGCAGAGAGACAGGGGACCTCATACCACCAAGAAACAAGAACCAGGAGAATAGCTCGTCCTTTGGAGCTGGGGTCCTTGCGCTGAGAAGCTCCTTGACCTGAGAAGATTGAGGATAAGGACCCTCCCCGAGAGCTGACAGAGAGAGAAAGACTTCCCCTGGAGCTAGCAATCTGAATTCAAACTTCTAGTCTTCTAGACTGTGAGAGAATTAATTCCTTTTTGTTCAAGCCATCCACTAGTGGTATTTCTGTTATAGCGGCACTAGATAGCTAAGATATACATCAGAAGATTATAGCCATTAAAAAATGATATTGAGGTATAGTAATTGATGTACTAAAGCATTCATTCTTTGCTCTTAATTCAGAGTACATTTTGAAATTTATATCTATTTGTATGAATGTATACACAGACAATAGCTGAAAGAAATTTAGTAGTTATCGACTACTTTAGGATGGAAGGAATATTGTTTTTTTTCCATTAAACATAGATTACTTATATAAACTATATTTAAAATAACCTCACTTTCTTTCTCAACCTTTTTATTGTGAAATATAATACACATGTATAAAATATAAATGTACAGTTTAACAAATAATTATAAAACAAATACCCATGTAACTATGTCAACAAATAGAATATTGGTGCACCCCAGAAGCACTCACCATTCCTCTTCTTGATATCATTCCCTTCCTTAGGCCTTTCCCATATAATGATGATCCTTATTTTACAGTAATTATGTCTTATCTTTTCTTTACCAGACTATGCGTTGTCGTTGTTAGCTGTCCCCATTCATAGGAACCCCATGCAGAACAGATCAAAACACTGCCTGATCTTCTGCCATCCCCACGATCAGTTGCAGATTATAGAGTTTTCTGATTCATAGGGTTTTCATTGACTGATTTTATGAAGTAGATTGCCAGGCATTTCTTCCTAGTCCGTTTTAGTTTGGAATTCCCACTGAAATTTGTTCAGCATCATAGCGACATGCAAACCATCATTGACACATGGGTGGTGGCAGCATTTGAGGTGCAATCCCGTGTGTTACAGAATAGAACTGTGCTCCACAGGTTTTTCATGGTTGTGACCACTCTGAAGCAGATTATCAGGGCCAGCTCTTAAGTGTTTGTGCCATTCAGGGACTCCTTATCTTTGTAGCTATACTTTAAAGGATGAAAGGAAATCTATTCTATTTCTAGGATTCTGAGTTTTTTGTTTGTTTAATGATTGCTCAAATGCTTCCCTGCATATATTAATTGATCACATGATCTTTAAATCCTGTTTAATCTGTTGATGTAATGAATTAGATTTTTTTTTTTATCTTAAGCACATCTTACATTCTTGACATAGATCCATGTTGTTTGTGTTTGAATTACTTTGCTTAGGGTTTTGCATCTGCTTTCGTTGGTGATATATTCCTGTAATTTACATCTCTCATACTCCATTGAAACCCTGGTGGCGTAGTGGTTAAGAGCTATGGCTGCTAACCAAACGGTCAGCAGTTCGAATCAACTGGCTGCTCCTCAGAAACCATATGGGGCAGTTCTACTCTGTCCTTCAGGGTTGCTATGAGTCGGAATCAACTCAAAGGCATTTTTTTCTTTTTTCATACTCCATTTCACAGATTTTGGTATCAGGTTTATGGCAACCTCATGAAAAAAGTTGCAGAGTGAACCCACTTTACCTAATCTCTGGAAGATTTCAGGGAACATTGGGAAAGTTTTTGTGACCATGTCCTAATTCCCAGAATCAGTGAATGAGTTCCCTTACAAGGCAAAAAGGAGTTTGTAGATGTGATTAAGGATAAGGGCCTTGCAATGTTGAAATTATCCTGGATTATCCAAGTGGGCCCTATCTAATCACATGAATTTTTAAGAGCAGAGAACCTCTCCTAGCTGCAATTAGAAAAATGATGTGATGCTACTTTGCCTGCTTTGAAGATGAAGATAGGAGGTCAGGAGCCAAGCAATGCAGCCTCTAGGACCTAGAAAAGGCAAGGAAAGAGATTCTCCCTTCCATTACCATTGAGTGGATTCCAACTCATAGCGACCCTATAGGACAGTAGAACTGCCCCCGTAGAGTTTCCAAGGAGTGCCTGGTGGATTCAAACTGCTGACTTTTTTGTTGGCAGCCACAGCTCTTAACCAATGTGCTACCAGGGTTTCCAATTCCCCTCTCGGGGTGCCATAAAGGAAAGCAGCTCTGCCAACATCTTGATTTTAGCCCACTAAGACCTATGCAAGACTTCTGACGTACAATGATAATTTGTTACAGCAGCAGTAGAATAATACAATTTTATCCCTGACTTTAATTGGTAATGGTGGTATTGATGCTATACACCCTAGAGAATATATTTGATTAGTGATTCAATTTATTCAATGCTTATAGAATAATTTATTTTTATCATTCAAATAATATTTTATAATTAATTTTAATTCATTTTTTCCAAAATCATAAAGTTGTTCCATAAATTGCTCCCAGTATATTCTTATATCTATTTAATATCTGCATGACTTGAATTTGTGTTTCTTTTTAATTTATGTTACGATTATTTTTGCTTTTCTCTTTTTCCCCATGATTGACCTCTCTAGAGGTATGTCAAATTTATTAGTAATTACAAAATGTGATTTTTAGTATTATTGATTTTCTGTATTTTGTGTTTGTGCTTTTCTAGCTCATTACTTTTTGTCACACACAGTGGGGAGACAGGATGTGAGGATTCATCTGCAAGCCAAGAAAGCCAAGAAATGCCCAGAAACTGAAAGAGATAAGGAAGGGTCTCCCCTTAGAATCCACAGAGAGGGCATAGCCCTGCTGACGGTCTGAATGTGGCCTTCTAGCCTCCAGAGCTGTGAGAAAATAAAATTATGTTCTTTAAAGCCATGCATTTTGGGTTATTTTGTTACTTTAGCCTTAGGAAACTAAAACAGTAGACTCATACAAAAGGTAAATAATTCTATCTTCCTGGTAAAACAGAAATGATTATTACATTGAAGTAATTTGCTTTATTGTTAATAATGCCATTTGATTTAAATTTGATTTTTTTTTTTTTTTTTTTTTGGATAATATTATAGCTATACTAGCTTGTAAAGGTAATGGTATATTTTATTCCATCATTCTACTTTCAACTCTTAATGCTCCTAATTTACATGGATTTCCCATAAAAGCCATAATATTTGGTTCCAAATACCATTTCCTTTTATTGGAACATTTATATTCAGTGTGATTGCTGAGATATTTGGCTCTAAATCTACCACACTGTTCGGTGTTTTCTATTTGCCACGCTTATTCTAAGTTTCTTTTTTTCCTCTTTTCTTGCTTTCTTCTGAATTATTTTTTAACTACTTTTTGCCCCTCAACTGTTAATAGTTCAGAAGATATGTACTTTCTTGATTTAGTGATTACAGTAGCAATTCCAGTGTGTATACTCTGAGAAATCTTAGATCAAAACCTTAGAACTTAGCAAAAAAACTTTAGATTGTTTTAACTACACTTAGCCCCTCTTTACTGACTTGTGATTATTGTCACACCTTCTAAATCGGTTGTTTTTCCTTAACACCACATAACATTATTATTATAGAGCTATAAATACTTTTGTATAAAAAAAAGAAAAAAATTTTATACAAAATATTTATTTATTTATATTTATATCTGACATCAATTTTCTTTTGACTTCAATAAATCCTTTAGAATTTCCTTTAGTGGACAGTGTGCAGATGACGCATTTTCTTGGTTTTCGTTTGTGAGAAAATGTCATTTTTTTAACCTTCATAATAAAATGATCTTCTGAAAAGAATATTTAATTAGGTAGGAAATTCTGGGTTGGCTATTACATTCTTTTCACGCAGAGTAAGTTTATTTCCACTGTCTCTGCCTTGTGTTATTGCTATTGAAAAATAAGCTATCACTCTGTTACTCCCTTAAATATACCTTCTAATAATTTCTCAGTGTTAATCACGTTCTCCTTGTCTTAAATTCTGATGTATCTACATGAAAGATCCTTGAATTACTATGTATGTTTCATCAGCTACAGCATGTTAATTCATCATCTCAGGTAATGCCTCTGCCACATTTCTCCTAACCTCTCATTCTCAGACTCATTAAGCATATGAGGGACTTCCTTTTCCATGTCTTTTGCATCATTTCTTTTGATCTATTCTTCTGTTTACTAATCTTCTCTTTAGCTTTGTCTAATCTTCCCGTTATAGCATTTTTTTTAGAATGTCTGTATTTTTTTCCCTCAAATTTGCTCTGACCCTTTCTGTGTAGTTTTCTTTCTTCAAGATTTTTTTTTTTTAATTTCTTTAAGCATAAATATCTTATAGCCTGTGTTATTCTCATAGGTGAAGGCTTTGATTTTTTTTTTTTTTTAAATTATCTCTGCAGATCTCCCTCATGGTATTTGATTGATTTTTCCTTCTGTGCATATTGTCCTTGGCTACGTAATAACCATCATACTTGGCATACTGTCTACAGCAATAAGGCGTAGATTGAAGAGCTTCCTTTTCTTCAGAAAATACAGGCATTTGTTTCTGCTGAGTATCTGTAAACAACACTCACCTAGAATCAGTTTAAATTAATTTCAAAGGTTAAGGTTTCCTGGATCGTCAAAGCGAAATCCTGTAAGAGAGGGATGCTAAATTAATTTCTCAGTCTCCTCTCAGAAGCATTGTTTTTGGCTTCCTAGTTTATTGCAAGGAAGCATTTTTTTTTTAACTTCTCAGCTTCAGTTGCTATAGGCTTTGAATTTAACCACCCTCATCCAGTGGAAAATTTAAATTTCCTGAAACTTCCATATGCCTTTGAGGGCGTTGGTGACTCAGTGGTAGAATTCTTGCCTTCCACGTGGGAGAACTGGGTTTAATTTCTAGCCAATATGCATCAGGAGCGGCTACCACCCACCTGCCAGTGGAGGCTTTTGTGCAGCTCTGATGCTAAACAGGTGTCACTGGAGCTTCCAGGCTAGCACAAACTAGGAAGAATGGCCTGGTGATCTACTTCTGAACATCAGCCTATAAAAACCCTATGGATCACAAGGGTCATATCTTCAACCAACGATGAGAATGGTGCAGAAAGGGGCAGCATTTCATTGTGCATGAGATCTCCATGAGTCAGGACAGCTAACAACAGCAACACATATGCCCTCAGGGCAGAAGTAGATTTAGAATTCATTTATTTCTGACTTTCTTTTTTCTTTTGAAATTTCCTTACATTTCTTTTGAAATGTGTCAAATTCCTGGCCTGCAGGTTTTGTTAGCTCTCTATACTCTTAAGAAGATTATAATAATATATTTTATCCAGAGGGAGTGGTAGTCTAAATACTCTAGACTGCTATTACGAGAAACATGAAATCAAGAGAAACTAATTTGCTCTGCAAACCTTCATCTAAAATACAATAAAAAAAAATCTGGGAAATGTCTGAAGTAGATCAAGGGTTAGTTGACCTTCTCTACAGTCTCTCTCACCCAAGTAAAATGTTTAGCACTTAAAAAAAAATGTGGATTATATATATATATATATATATATATATATATATATGGAAACCCTGGTGGCATAGTGGTTAAGTGCTATGGCTGCTAACCTAAAGCCTGGCAGTTCAAATCCACCAGGCAGTCCTTAGAAACTCTATGGGGCAGTTCTACTCTGTCCTATGGGTTGCTATGAGTTGTAATCAGCTCGACAGCAACGGGTTTACCGGTATATATATATATAAAAAAAAAAAAAAAAAAAATACACACATTAAATACATCATACATAAAAAAAGAAGATTCAGTTTATACCACAGATTATGGCAAAACTAATTAATTTTCTAAGATTCTTACATTCATAATGATTAGTATATTTTTAAATATAAGATATATAATTAGAAATGTGATTTATCTTGAAATAATGGTTATTTTTAATATAAATTATAGAATATTCAAATGGTAAATATCTCAAATACAGGTTTGTATGTTTGTTTTTTCCCTTCATCAAGGCCCTAATTGTCAAGTTTAAAACTGATATTATAGGAAGTGAGTATATCCTCTGTGAAAAAAGACTTAAATAAAAAAGGATTTTTTTAAATCACAAAAAGGAAGCGTGGCTACTAAGTCAGCTCTTCCACAGATAAAATCAAGCAGTTGTCTGAATTCTTGATACTTTAGGAAGTCTTAGGGTAGAAAGACAAAATCTCCCAGTCCTGCTTTTTTAAGGACACGTGTTGGCTTTTGTGTTCATTTAGAATCAGGATTAAAATGGCCCTGTGATAAATTAAAAGTCTTCTTCATTGTACTTTTACTTGGGGAATATAACAGACATTATGAGTTCCAGAGCTTGCAAATAAGTTCCATAAACAAAAATGCCTTGTTCCTACAGGTGACAGAAACTGTCAAGGAGAAAGCAGTTCACTATATACTTGTCATACAGCAGGTTGCGGTTGAAAGCCATGCTTTGCCAACTTTTAAAAGCATTTTGCATATTATTTTGCTCTTTTATTCATTTTAATTGAATAACCCAGACAGACAGACTGAAAAGGTTGTTACAGGATTATTTGCAAGTTGAATACAATCCAAACTTTAATAACCAATTTTCTGTCACTGTGCCTTGCATTTTCTAAGTGCCATAATATTTTTCCATTGCCTTTTATTATTGTTTCCAACAATAATAAAATATTTTTAACTACAAAATTCTTCATGTGTATACTATTCCTTGAAAGCAAGAATGGCAAAACTTCGTCTCACATGTTATCAGGAGAAACTAGGCCCTGGATAAGGACAGCATTCTCGGTAAAGCAGAGGGTCGGCGAAAATGAAGAAGACCTTTGATGAGATGGATTGACATAGTGACTGCAGCAATGGGCTCAAACATACCAATGATTGTGAGTATGGTGCAGGACAAGGCAATGTTTTACTCTGTTGTATATGTAGGGTCACTATGAGTCAGAACCAAGTCGATGGCACCTAAGGACAACATACACTACTAATTTAGGAGAGGTCTGTTCATTCGGAAGACTGAATTTTATTGACACATGTACTCTGCTTTAATTTGATTTTTCCTTTTATTGAATTGCGTATCTCTTATGCTAGAAATGTATAAATACGATTTTAGTAAATACTAGTTTTTTTATGACATTCACTGTGTAAGGTGCATTTGGCATCTTCAAATATGGAAAACATGCTCTTTTCAATAGTATTCCCTCCAAAAAGAGAAAGTAAAATGGTCACAGAGACACACCTCCCCATATATGATATAGGTACTGACAGTGTTTTGATAAAAAGCTTTCTTGCTCATGCCCTTGTCTTTACACTTTAGCCAGAAGCTGCTGGGGCAATAATGTTGTCACATTAGATCTGCACAGTAGAAAAGTTTCCTCAGTCTTAACTGATTAAAACTTCATATTATAAATAAAGTACTATTCTAAATATACACACACACATAAATACATATATATAATATTTATATATATAAAGATATATCTTTATAATGCATGCATCTTTTCTTATGGCTTCTGTGACCATAGACTGTTAGGGAAAATAAATTGCTTTTAATGTCCTGCACAAAAGGGCTCTGCTCAGTTGATTAGCATAGGGTATATTTTGAATGCAATTATTAGAGAAGAAGGAAACCCCACTTATTCTACTTATTTTCTGTTCAGAGGTACATTTTTCCCTGCAATTACTTTATGGGTAGTTATATGCTTGTGTAATAAACACACATACACAGAAAGTTAGCAATAAAAGTTGTTAATGAACATGAGTTTGAAAAGTAAAATTACTCAAATAAAGTTGAAAAATTATTTTAAATTTTTTACTGTAGAGAATAATTATTACTTTAACACTAAGAAGGGGCCATTACGTTCTCTTAAACCAGTGTAGAAAATGAGTCTGAGTCACATCAAGAAATTAGGTACATCATACTTCACATTTGGATGGTAATACCTGATTATGACTTGCCTACAGAGCCAAGAATTTAGATCATAAAAACTATGTGAGAGAGAGAGAGATGGAACAAGATTTTGTGGCAAACATAATCTTGTATAAGAAACACTGAGAGCTGATTCAATATAATAAATATTTTGAAGTAATTCCAGTAGTACCAATTTATTTTGGGACCCAAATTTATTCATTTGCTCATATGCTTTTATTTTAATTTAACTCCTATTTGTTGAATGAAGATACACTTCTGTACTTGTATTTTCAGTGAGTTAAAACCTACAATGTGACTGAGGGAAAATCACATATTAATTAAGTCTTTCTAGGAAAAATATATAAAATAGACAGTAAGAGACATATGTGGTTTTCAAATTTAATCAAGTCTTAAGTAGTGGAGTGATAGATACTATAAAACAATTTTAGGACCATTCATTGTATTTATAGTTTTCATTTTAAGAAACAGAAGCGCAGAATATTTATATAATATCATTTGGAAACCCTGGTGGCATAGTAGTTAAGTGCTACAGCTGCTAACCAAAGAGTTGGCAGTTTGAATCCACCAGGCATTCCTTGGAAACTCTATGGGGCACTTCTACTCTGTCCTATAGGGTGGCTATGAGTCGGAATTGACTCGACAGCACTGGGTTTCGTTTTTCTGGTTTTTAGTCGGCATAATTCTAGGACGGCCACCATTTCCACCTCCTGGAGTTCATGTCTTGTATAATATTCTTCCCTCGCATGCAGGCAGAACCTGTAAATATGATGGAATAAAACTCCTGTGATGGTGTTGCATTTTACAGTAAAACGGCTTTTACAAATGTTATTAAGACCCTTAATCAGTTGACTTCAGTTTCTTAAAATTAGAAATACAAATACAATAAACGGTCCTAAAGGAGCCCTGGCGGCACAGTAGTTAAGCATACAGCCATTAATCAAAAGGCTGGCAGATCCAGCCCACCAGCTGCTCCTTGGAAACTCTGTGGGGCAGTTCTACTGTGTCCTATAGGGTCTCTATTATCAGAATCGACTGTACACCAATGAGTTTGGTTTGGTTTTGAATCAGTAAACTATGAGACAATCAAAAGGAAGATTATCTTGGATGGGCCTGGCCTAATCAGTTTAGCTCTTAGAAAGTCAAGAAACAGTATCAGAGATTCTCCTACTGGCCTAAAAAGAGCTAGCTAAAAGTGGTGGAGAGGGCCATGTGGCAGGAGATAATGAGTGGAATCTCATTGTTGAGAATCTTTCTTGTTTGATAACAAGCAAGAAAGCAGAATCCTCAGAAAAACTAAATTCTGCCAACAAACGATCTTGGACGAGTCCCTTGAGTCCTAGGTGACATTGCAGCCTTGCTTTACACCTTGATTTTAGCCAGGTGAGACCAGGGACAGAGTAACCAGCAAAAACGTACCAGATTCCTGGCCCACAGAATGGTGCTATTTTAAGCTAATAGGTTTTGAGTAATTTATTACACAGCAGTAGAAAACCAATACAGCAAGTAAAAATGACAGTTGGAGATACAGTTTCATAACTCTTATTGCTCATTACTTATCTGTGGGAAGCATAATGGAAAAAATTGGGAGAAATATCAACTTAATTTGCTGAAGTTAAATTGAAATTGTAAAATTACTAATCAAATTTTAGTTAAAAATTTTGGGACACTTTTTCTGAGATTATTTCCCAAATGAAAACATCACCACCTATTCAAGATGGTTTTCAGATTTGAAAATAGACAAGCTATCCCTCCTGGTAGTCTGCCAGGTTTATGATTCTGTGATACTGTTACCACAATTTTGCAAATTAGAGCTGCCTACCTCAAATAGCCAATTCTTGAGACAGGGGTGAGATGGGTTGCAAGAGTTTTATTGTGTATCAATATACAGGAGACAGAGGGGAATGGTTTCCTCCTAAACCTGTCTGTCTCCCCCAACTGGAGGCTAGCTGGGGTTTTATAGGGAAAAGGGGACATGGAATTTAGGAACTTGTGGAATGTCCATTCTCTTTCTGTGTGGTTTCAGTAGTCACATCTCAAATATGTTGGTCTTTTTTTGCCATTATCCCATCAGCCCAGGGTGTGGCTGGAACCATCCTGGTGAGCCTTGTCCTGTTTGACAGGCTTAGATCAGTATGACTTGTTTTTCCATGGTCCTAGGGGAAATACTGGTTGACTTTTAACTTTTAGAGGAGCTAACAGCAAAATCATTCTTGGAGACAGAGACAGGCTAGGGAAGGGACAAATGGCTCAGGTTCTGTTCAAGACATGGGTGAGCAACCTGTTCCAATCCTACTGGTGTGAACTAAATCAAGTAAGTTTTTTCTGTGCCTCAGTTCCATTGTCTGTAAAATATGGTCATTATATTATATCCCTCAAAAGTCTCTTGTATATATAAAGTTCTATAGTACTGTAATATTTTGGTGAAAATGCTGCTAATGTATTTTGAGATAAAGCAGGTTTGTACCTTTATTAACCAAACAGTAAAAATAAGAAGTAAAAAAAATATTGTCTAATGGGAATCAAGGGCTGGATCCTGTAATTTCCTTAAAAAATCCACACTCTATGTAAACTCAGCAGTGAACTGTGTAAGAATGATAAAAAAAAAATTTTTTTGAACATTGAAGGAAAGTTAAGAGAGAACCTAGATGTTTTCATTTAACACTAGATTTCTTTTTTCTCTGTTCCTCTCTCTAGGAGTTCAAGGAAGAAAGCAGAGATGAAGATAAGGACTGCTCCAATTCCATTCTGTAAATATTCTGTGATAAATAGAATAATGTGAACATGAAAGTTGAATGAACTCAATCCTAGTAACTCGTGGAAAGCCTAATTATAATCAGGTTGGTTCTCACACAGGGGTACCATCCATTTTACCATATAAAAGAAATGTAAAACAATTAGCAACTTCCAAATTAGCTTGATGGGAGAAAAACTATAATGAGCAACCCATTACTTACTAATGAAGTTACAGTCCATAAGGGGGTTCCTCCAAGGAATTTCCTTTTGAAATAATATTTATGCACAGTTTAGCAGAGGTGAACATTGATTGCTTATCTCAATTGCAAATTTAGCAAGCTCCCCAGAGGAAAAAGCACACAGATTGTTTGACTGAATTGTTGTGGGTGGTTTAAAATTACAATGAAAGGCAACGTAAAAATAGAAACCATGCGGGTTTCTTTATTTTGCTTGAAGGGAACATTACTAATTTATTTTTTCTATTAAAAAAATCATTGAAATTAGAATTTACATTTTGCTTCCAAATTGGCAATGACAAAGGCAGAATTAATTTAACTAGTTGGTATTTTTAATAGCTCTATATTGTTGATTTTAGCCCTGCCACTGAACATAGGAGAAAATACTAAAGACATAAAAAAAAAAAAAATTGTTAGAAAATAATGTGGGTTTGTTAACTATATCTAAGAATGTAATTTAAAAACTCAATAAAGATTTAGTTCCAATGTATATAGCACAGTACAATGCCTTGTATAAATACAAAGAGACATCTTCTCTGATTTTAGAAACTTAAAGCAAAGTTGGCTGTTTATTTAGCATTTCAAATGTAATAAGCACAAATAATGCCTTTCCTGTCCAATAATACACACAGCCTTTTTGGGAAACATTTTGGAGGATCATAGAAAATTAAGCATAGAAATATTGTATGACCTAGCAAATCCACTTCTATGTGTATACCCAAAAGAATTGAGAGCAGGAACCTAAAGAGATATATATACACCAATGTCCATTGTAGCACTATTCACAATAGCCAAGTGATGGAAACAACCTAAATGCCCACCAGCGGATGAATGGATAAATAAAATGTGGCATATGCATACAATGGAATATTGTTGTTGTTGTTAGGAGCCCTCAAGTCAGTTCTGACTCATAGCAACCTTATGTGCAACAGGATGAAACACTGCCTGGTCATGCAGTTGCTATGTTTGAGATCATTGTTGCAGCCATTGTGTCAATCCATTTCGTCATGGGTCTTCCTCTATTTCACTGACCCTGTACCTTACCAAGCATGATGTCCTTCTCCAGAGACTGGTCCTACCTGAAAATATGTCTAAAGTATGTGAGACAAAGTCTCTCTATCCTCACATCCAAGGATCATTACGGCTGTACTTTGTCCAAGCAGACTTGTTCATTCTTCTGGCAAATCATGGTATATTCAATACCCTTCACCAACACCATAATTCAAAGGCATCAATTCTTCAGTCTTTCTTATTCATAGTCCAGTTTTCCCATGCATATGAGGTGATTGAAAATATCATGGCTTGGGTCAGATGCACCTTAGCCCTCAAAACGGCATCTTTGCTTTGCAAAATTTTAAAGAGATTTTTTTGCAGTACCTTTGCCCAGTGCAATACATCAGTTGATTTCTTGACTGCTGCTTCCATGGATGTTGATTGTGGATCCAAGTAAAATGAAATCCTTGACAACTTCAATCTTTTCTCCATTTATCATGATGTTGATTATTGGTCCAATTGTGAGGATTTTTGTTTTCTTTATGTCAATGTGTAATTTGCACTGAAGGCTGTCGTCTTTTATGCTCATCAGTAAGTGCCTCAAGTCCTTTTAGATAAGTCCTCTTAGCTTTCAGCAAGCAAGGTTGTGTCATCTGCATGTCGTAGTTTGTTAAGGAGTCTTCCACCAATACTGATGCAGCATCGTTCTTCTTCATATAATCTATTCTCAGATTATTTTCTCAGCATAAAGTAATAAATAAGTAATGGAATATTATTCAGTGCTAAAGAGAAATAAAATCCTGAGGCATCCCACAACATGGCTGGACCTTAAAAACTTTCTGCTGATTGACATGAATGAAATAAGTCAGACACAAAGAACAAATATGATGTGACCCCACTTATATGAAAAATGTAGAATAGGTTAGTATATAGAAACCAAAGTTTATTAGTGGTTATCGGGTTTGGATAGAGGGGGGAAAGGTAGTCATTGCATAGGAGGCAGTGAGTTTGTGTTAGGGGTGATAGAAAAATTTTGGAAACAGTCTTGATGGTTGAACAACAAGATAAATATGATTAATTTTTATCTGAAAAGTACATGTAAAAAATGTTGAAACAGCAATTTTTTTTTTATGTACTTATCACAATTATATAGCTATAGAAATAGAGGTAGAGATGATGGATAGATATAGACATAGACATAGACTTAGATATAGATATAGGGGTATCTTGTTGGGATGAGAGAGGACTTGATGAATTTAAAGGATTTAATAAGTCAGGGGTGATTGAAGAACAAAGAGCCAGAGTAAGTATGGTTTAAAATGTGCTTGGAAAGCTGCATAGGGACCAGATTTTGTAGGCCATGTTCAAGATTTTACATCTTATTCAAAGTGCCATAGGAAGTCAGTAGAAGAGTTTTATGAATCATAACAGAATTTGATTTATGGTTTTAAAAAAACATGACCCAGACTACTTTGTGTTTTATAAATTGTTGGCAGTCGAGAGTATAGAGAATAGAGTCAAAATCTGGAATCCACGCAGCAGGAGGCTATGGTAGCAGTTCACCTAAAGTGTGGCCTGGATAATAAGGGCATCGAAGAGAATGATAAGGACGTAAACCTAAGATTTATGTTGATGGCAGCGTTAACAAGACTTGCTGATATTTTGAATTGAGGGGGATAGAAGAGAAGGAAAAACGAACAAAGACTCCAGAGTTTTTTGCTTGAGAAACTGCATGAATGATTGTGTCATTTGCAGAGAGAAGAAACTCACCCAGGTTTCTGTGGAAAATGAGAATTTATGTCCATTGTGGATGGGTTGCTTTTGACATTTGTGTATGAAAAAAGTAAGTTGGCATTGAAAACAGGCAGTAAAGAGATCCATTAAGAGAGTCATAAGAGTCATTAGAGTCCATAGAGATAGACTGTAGAAAGAAAAGAGCAAAGGGCCTGATAACTGGCCTGGAAGCTCCTCTAGTAAGCTGTCAGGAAGGTTACTGAAAAGGTTATTAGAAAAAAAAAGATAGGATCGATGTCCTTGAAGCTAAGAGAAGAGATGGTTTCCAGAAGGAGGGAATAATTTAATGTGGTAAGAGCTGCTGAGAAGTAAAATCAAGAAAACAAAATGATCACTGAATTTGGGAAAAGTAGAGCTCCTAGAAATTTTGAAAAAAACATTTCAGTGGAGTAAGGGGGAATGAAACCAAGTTATAGAGCACTTAGAAGTAAATAGAAGGTGAAGAAGTGGAGTCAGTCTATGTAGCTAGATCTTTCTAAAAGTTATGCTCTCTAGGTGAGCATAGATACAGAAAAGTAGTGGGAAAGAACTTCAGAGGAAAACAAAAAATTTTTTTAATGTGAAATACTAAGGCAAATTTGTATGCTGATATGGATATTCCAGTAGAGAGTTGAGAGAACAGTGATTTAAGAGACTACAGGATTGAATAACCAATGGTGAACATTTCTTACAATAGTGACATAAGATGGTTTCCAGAATAAATAAATGTAATGGAAAAAGAAGGAAGGATAGACTTTGAAGATAACAAAAAGGAAGATGAACAAGATACATTCATATGCAAGTAAGTTTATAAATTAAGTAGGAATCTGACAGAATTCTAAACTGATAATTTATGTCTTCTCATAAGAAAGTTCGTCATCTGAAAGTGATTAAGCAGATGGAATGATTGAGGGATGGTTAAGTGTTTGAGGAGAAAATATAAGATATAAATCTGTTAATTTGGGGGTAGAAACATAATCCCCTAGCCAAATGTTTTATGGTTACCAGGCAATGTTGAGAGTCCACATATGATATAATCAAATTAACTTATAATTTCACTTTAAATCAACCTAACTGTGTGACTGTCTTCATTTAGCTTCATATGCTGTGCTGTAGACTCTTTTTGAATCCTTGCAATGTTGAAGTTCTTCTAGCTGGGCAGAGCAGAAGGTGAGGGACATGAAAGTTAAATATTTTTGCAAAGGAAAATTTATTTTGATGATCATGAAATCTAAACTGGACATAATGGGAGAGAAGGCAGAAAAGTGATACATGATAGATAGGTAGATACATATGTACATACATAGGTACATAGATGGATAGGTGGAGAGATGGTTAAGACAAATGGACAAATGGATGGACTGGCAGATGGACAGATAGGTGCGTGGGCTAGAAGGCAGGCAGGCAAACAGGCAGGCAGGCAGGCAGATAAATAGATAAAAGATGGGTTAAGTGTCTTGAAGAGGATGATGAAATGAACTGAGTTAGAAATGGAGAAGACTGGGAAAAATATGTGGGATTTGAGCTTTTGTATACAAGATTTTTGGAAGTGCTTCAGTTTTAGGTGATGACAAATCTAGGTGTTAGCTTGGGAGTGTGTCGCTGAGAAGTGGAAAAGTCAGTGGAAGTAAGAAACAGACAGTGGATTTCTGGAAATAGTTATAGAAATGGGGTAAAGACGTGCGGCTACAGTCTTTGATTAGCATGGAGAGATGATCAGAGGTTGATAAATTATAATATTGGAGAGAAAGATGTCAGTGAAGAATATTCTTTATAAGAGGAATTGATATATTTTAATAGCAAATGGGATCACAGGCCAAAATAGATAAATAACTATTCCTGATTTTAGATCTCAGATAACTAAATATTTTTAATAATATGCTTATAGTGCTACTTACTGTTTTAGTGATTTAAGAAATGGCTGTTCGGCTTCTTGCAATAGTGGAAGAAGTTTTTTTTTTTCTTTCTTTTTTAAAATTTTTATTGTGCTTTTTTTAAGTGAAAGTTTACAAATCAAGTCAGTCTCTCATACAAAAACTTATATATACCCTGCTATATACTTTTTTTATATACTCCTAGTTGCTCTCCCTCTAATGAGATAGCACACTCCTTCCCTCCACTGTCCATTTTTGCGTCCATTTGGCCAGATTCTGAGCCCCTCTTCCCTCCCAACCTCTCTCCAGACAGGAGCTGCCCACATAGTCCCATGTGTCTACTTGATCCAAGAAGCTCACTCTTCACCAGTATCATTTCCTGTCCCATAGTCCAGTCCAATCCTTGTCTGGAAGGTTGGCTTTGGGAATGGTTCCTGTATTGAGCTGACAGAAGGTCTGGGGACCTGGACCTCTGGGGTCCTTCTAGTCTCAGTCAGATCATTAAGTCTGGTCTTTTTATGAGAATTTGAGGTCTGCATCCCACTGCTCTTCTGATCCCTCAGGGGTTTTCTGTTTTGTTCCCTGTCAGAGCAGTCATTGGTTATAGCTGGGCACCATCTAGTTCTTCTGGTCTCAAGCTGATGTAGTCTCTGGTTTATGTGGCCCTTTCTGTCTCTTGGGCTTATAATTACCTTGTGTCTTTGGTGTTCTTCATTCTGCTTTGCTCCAGGTGGGTTGAGATAATTGATGCATCTTAGATGGCTGCTTGCTAGCGTTTAAGATCCCAGATGCCACTCTCCAAAGTGGGATGCAGAATAATTGCTTAATAGATTTTATTATGCCAATTAACCTATATGTCCCCTGAAACCATGGTCCCCAAACCTCCACCCTTGCTACACTGGCCTTTGAAGAGTTCAGTTTATTCTGGAAACTTCTTTGTTTTTGGCTTAGTCCAGTTGTGCTGACCTCTCCTGTACTGTGTATTGTCTTTCCCTTCACCTAAAATTGTTCTTATCTACTAATTGGTGAAAACCCCTCTCCCTCCCTCCCTCCCTCCCCACTCTCATAACCATCAAAGAATATTTTTTTCTCTGTTTAAACTATTTCTTGAGTTCTTATAATAGTGGTCTCGTACAATATTTGTCCTTTTGCAACTGACTAATTTCACTCAGCATAACCCCTTCCAGATTCCTCCATGTTATGAAATGTTTCATGGATTCATCATCATTCTTTATTGATGTGTAGTATTCCATTGTGTAAATATACCATGATTTATTTATCCATTCATCCACCGATGAACACCTTGGTTGCTTCCATCTTTTTGTTATTGTAAACAGTACTGCAGTGAACATGAGTGTGCATATATCTGTTTGTGTAAAGGCTCTTATTTCTCTAGGATATATTCCAAGGACTGGGATTGCTGGATCATAGTTTTTTTGGGGTGCTGGGTATGGTAGTTCTATTTCTAGTCTTTTAAGGAAGTGCCAAATCGATTTTCAAAGTGTTGTATACCGTTTTACATTTCCACCAGCAGTGTATAACTGGTCCAGTCTCTCCACAACCTTTCCAACATTTATTATTTTGTGTTTTTTTGGATTAATGCCAGGCTCATTGGAGTGAAATGGAATCTCATTGTAGTTTTTATTTGCATTTCTCTAATTGCTAATGATGGTGAGCATTTCCTCATGTATCTGTTAGCTACCTGAATATCTTCTTTAGTGAAGTGACTGTTCATATCCTTTGCCCATTTTTAAAATTTTTTCTTTACTTGCAGTCAATACCTCTTACATTTTCTTTTCTTCAAGCTCCAAAAATAGTGTTGACTAGGGTTGCTGTTTAGCTATTACACACCAGTACTACTATTAAAAAAAAAAAAAAAAAACTCATTGCCATTGACACCATTGGAGCTCACAATAACACTGTAGGACAGAGTAGAACTGCCCCATATGGTCCCAAGTCTATAGTCTTTATGGAAGAAGATTGCCACATCTTTCTCCCACGAAGCAGCTGGTGGATTCAAACCACCAACCTTTCTGTTAGTAACAGAGAGCTTAACCACTGTACAACCTGAGCTCCAATACAACCATAACAGTTGTTAAATACTGAAATATGCCTGAAAGTTAGGCCAGTATCAACTTCCCAGGACCTGTGACAACCCTCTGCTACCTCTTCCCACACCTCTCCTGGTACAGAGAGAATTTTCTGACTCCTGCTCCAGTATATCCTGCCTGGTTTAGTTGGCTATAAAAAATTGATATATAATTTGAATATGGCCCTTGGTTATATCTCTGTTCTATGTTTCGCAGCAAGTCAGTACCCGAACATCAAATGATATATTTATACCCTCATCTTTTTTATTCCACCCGCTTTAAAAATACCTTTTGATTCCTTACTGTTTAAAATGAGAGCATTAGTGCCCTTACTATTCTGTTCACATGCTTTTCTTTGCCTTCTCTTCTATGATGGGATGTCTTTATTAAGATTGATAATATTTACATCAAACTTATACATACAGTTAAATGATAGTGTATGATGGTTGAGATTGTGTGTCAACTTGACTGGGCCGTGATTCTCATTGTTTATATGTGATCACTCCCATGCCTGAATCTGCCCTGAGTAGCCAATCAGTTGAAAGGGATTTTCCCTGGTCGTGTGGCCTGCATCTGAATATAAGCAGATTCTGGCTTTTTTGATCTCTCTGGATCCTGTGGCTGCCTCCTGTTCATCTGACCTCCAGCTCTTGGGACTTGAGCTACCAGCTTATCTGCAGACCTTGGGATTCATAGGTCATAACAACCTGAGAATAAGAGCCCTGCTCTACGACCTGCTGATCTCAGGTTCACCAGCCCCTGCAGCTGTGTGTATTGAGAGAAGCTTCTTCCTGATCCATGGACTTGGGACATTCCAGCCTCTACAATTGCATGAGCCATTTCCTTGATATAAATCTCTCTGTGTATATAACTGACTCGATGGCACTAGGTTTGAGTTTCTATATGTTTATTTACACACTTTATTGGTTTTGCTTCTCTAGAGAACCCAGCCTAAGACGTAGTGATAGGAAACCACTATCTAGTAATTTCTATGTGCTGTACCATCTCATATCACAGGAACAATTGGAAAATTACCTTAATTATTATAATAATCATTATTTTTCTTATTTACAGTTTGACTGATGTTCTCTATAACATGCTATTTTTCTCTGGCGTTTGCAAATAACTTGGTTAGCTATGTAGTACACAGGTAAAGACTCACAATTTTTGAAAATTTTTGACAGATTATAATTAAGTGTGAAAACAAAGTTCAACAATTATTACAAAGCCATTCTAATTTTCTTAGTCCTTCAGTTCCTGTTCAATAATAGCCTTTTTTGGTGGTATATTTTTGTACTTGTATAATGACTTTCTGATGAAGCTGCACTCCTCAAACTGTTTTTTCATAATATCTTCAATGTTTCCTACACTCTCGATAATACTATTTATGTTCTAGGATCTACCTTTCCCCCAAAAGACAATCATCTTTGAGACATTATTTAACGATTTTTAACATTATTTAACAATGGTATAGACAACATGTTCCCACCAGCCAACTTAAGTAATAAGAGGTACAAATACAGTAATATACTTCTGGATTTCATTTGCTCACTTTGACCCCCACCCCCATACACTCCAACACTACTGGTCTGAACTAATTACTATTCTGTATTTGGGGTTTATAATTCCCTTGAATTTCTTAAATGAATATTTCACTACTTATGAATATTTCACTAATCACTGTATAATATTGCCCCTTATGAGTTGTTAAAGTTTTATGTAAATGCTATTGTAAGCAAATATGGGTTCTTGTCTTGTCCTATTAGCCAATCGAAATAAAACAGACACCATACCACCAGTTGCAAGGGAAACAGAAAGTGACTATTTATTGTTTGCACAAACAAGGAACAACATGGGGCCTAGCAGCCAAAAGAGCACATGCTCCCTGTCTGAGGGGGTTGGGGAGTTTTAATTCCAGTGGTGCCTTGGGGTTGGGTTTGGTGCCTGGAACTCTCTGCTCTTAGCCCTCCCATGTCCATATTTGGAAGTCTGGATGTTGAATCATGTCGGCGATGCTCAGGTCCAAGGATAGACTGAAGATACAACTCTTCAGGGCCTGCTCATGTGCCAAAATTCTGGTTTGTGCATGCACGGGATTCTAGTGCCAAGTTCATTGCAGTTAGGGCCACAGCATGGTCAGGCCAAACCGTGGCTAAAAGCTGGGGCTTGGCAGGCTGCAAGGGGAGGTGGGGAAGTGCAGTGGAGAGGGGGAAGTTTTGATGTAGGCTTCACTATAACACTCTACATATCATCCATCAGTTTGCCTTTTCATTCACAATGTATTTTTAGAGTATCCGTGTTACTACCTATAGCTTTAGATCACTCATTTTTGCTTTCCTCCATAAATTTACCACAAGTTATTTATTCGATCACAAGTTGATGGGTGTTTAAGACTTCTCAAACTTTTGGGTCTTATAAACAATGCTGTATATCACTATATATCACTATACTTATATAGTATGGAAACCCTCGTGGCAATGCGGTTAAGTGCTATGGCTGCTAACCAAAGGCTCGGCAGTTTGAATCCGCCAGGCGCTCCCTGGAAACTCAATGGGGCAGTTCTACTCCGTCCTATAGGGTCGCTATGAGTCAGAATCGACCTGAGGGCACTGGTGTTTTTGGGGGTATATAGTATACTTGTGAGCCTCAGTAATATAATAATATACATTAAGAGGATAATTGTTGGGGTATAGGCATTTTTTTTTTTTTAGGCATCTGCACACATCTTCAATTTTACTAGATACTGCCAATCTACTTACCAAATGAGTTATAAAAAATTTATACTCCCATTCAGCAATGTATAAGTGTTAACCCAATCCAAAAAAAAACCCCAGCGCCCTGGAGTCAATTCTGACTCATAGCGACCCTATAGGACAGAATAGAACTGCCCCACAGAGTTGCCAAGGAGCACCTGGTAGATTCAAACTGCCGAGCCTTTGGTTAGCAGCCTTAGCACTTAACCACTACACCACCAGGGTTTCCATAAGTGTTAACATTACTCCTAAATTTTGCCAACAGTTGAAGCTGTCAGACATAAAAATTTTTGAAATTATTGAGTTTCAGCTATTTCTTCAAGACTTAATAATTTGCATGTTCTTGATTACAAATATTATTGTTTCTCCTCCTACAAATGTTTTCTTTGTATTTGCTTTTCTATTAAGTGTAGTTCTTTCTTATTAATATATTTTGAGAAAATATATACAAAAACATATATATATGTTTTTATGCAATCTTGTGTATGACTTTAACTTTTATTTATTTAAAACAAAGTTGATCAAAGGTTTTTTTTTAATATAGTTTTTTAATACCTAATGCCATTTTTCTTAATGGTTTGTGCTTTTTATTTAAGAAATCTCCCCCACTCTGAAGTTACAACACTAGTTTTCTCTACTTAGTTCTAAAAGTTATGCAATATTCTAATTTGCATTTAATCCACCTGTAATAGACTTTGTGTATGAGTGTAGTAAGAATACCACTTTATATGCTTTCAGGAGAATAACAAATTCTACCAGCACTATTTGTTGGCTCCTTTCCCAATGAGTTGTATTGTTGTTTCTCTGGTCCAATATGGACTGTGGTTCTCTCAATCTGCTGTATAGCTGTCAGTGCAAAACTTCCTTCTTTATTCTTCTGGGTTAGATCTACATTTTGCTAGTGTCTGGCAACTTCCTAAGAAAACAAGTATAGAAATTAAATTATTTATTTTTTATACGAATGAATCATATCTTCAAGGAAGATATTCAAACCTGCACCTCGGGCATTTCAGTATGATAAAGAACTGTAGCCTTAGAGACAGATGCTCAAGATTTGAATCCTGGCTCCTCCACTTAAATTTATGTAATTATGACACCAAAGCTGGCCTACCTATGCCCCTGAAAGTACACGAATATCTTAGAAAGGATAAAAGGGCATAAATAGTTCAAAGGAATTGACTTCCATATTCTCAAACTCCAGGTGTATTGTTTCCCGAAAGGTGTCTACTTGAGAACGCACCTTGTTTGACTGAGATTTGGTACTTCTTTTTTTCCTACCGACATTTTCACAATCACCCTTTTCACATATTTCCAAAGAAAGACACCTTAACTCTGAATATGATCTAGTGTTTTTCTGGTTAAAATTTTTAGGGTGCCTGAGAAATGGACAGCTCAAAATGTTGTTTGTGAGGGATTTTAATAACTGAGTAACAAATAGTTTTGCAAACCAGGTGATAAAAAGTTTTGAAAATGTCTATTTAAAAATGTGCTTTCAACATATTGAAAGACAACTTGCTGGAGTTGTCAGATGAAATGTCATTAAAAATAACTTCTGATGATAGATCACAATGTGATGTACAACATATAACTTGGGAGGAGTTTAAAAAAACTGAGTGACACTGATATAGCAAAGCTCAAATTCTCATTACTTATTTATGTGAACACATTTTCTCAGTGTTTAAATCTACAAAAGAAAAAAGGAATAGAACTGATGCAAAATTACTTCTCCTAGCAACAAGTAAGAGTATCTACAGACGTAATTGAAACAAAAAAAAAAGCCACACACATTTCAAATAAGAAGTGCGTGCATGGTTGAAGATTTTGGATTTAATAATTATTTATTAAATTTTTCATTTAGTTGATTTATAAACAATTTCATACTAATAATTATTGAAACCCAAGCCAGGAATTTTTTTTTTTTTTTTTTTTTATACATGGTACCTATGTAATGGGAACAAAACAACAAAAAAAATTATTGTCATATACACATTTCCTTTCTTTTCCTCTCTAAAACAGACAAAACTTGCCTTCAAGTCGATTCTGACTCATAGCAACCTTATAGGACAGAGTAGAACTGCCCCATAGGTTTCCAAGGAGCAGCTGGTGGATTAGAACTGCCAAACCTTTGTTCAGCAGCAAATGCTCAATGCTTAACCAATGCACCATTAACTCATTGCCATTGAGTTCATTCCAACTCATAGCAACCCTATAGGAAGAAGTAGACCTGCTCCATAATGTTTTCAGGGCTGTAATCTTTGTGAAAGCTGATTGCCACATCTTTCTCCCACAGAGCAGCTGATGAGTTGGAACTGACAAGCTTTTGGTCAGCAGCTGAGTGCTTAAGCACTGCTCTTCCAGGGCTCCATTTTACACACACACACACACATATATATATATTCAGTAAAGTTTGAAAGGGGATCAATAAAATACTTAAAAACTTCAAAGAATGAAAATATACTACATTAAGTTATAATTTTGTGGAGAAAATTCAATCAAAATGTGAGTACAAAGAAACATAAAATCTCCATTAATTAATTAAGAATTTTTTCATCAATTTAAAATTGCATGATGCTGGACATCAAATGTGGAAACCCTGGTGGCGTAGTGGTTAAGTGTTACGGCTGCTAACCAAAGGGTCAGCAGTTCGAATCTGCCAGGAGCTCCTTGGAAACTCTACAGGGCAGTTCTACTCTGTCGTATAGGGTGGCTATGAGTCGGAATCGGCTCAACATCACTGGGTTTGTTTGTTTTTTTTTTTTTTTGGTTTTTGGACATCAAATTTTTAAAATAAATTTCGATGCCACTGGACATATATGATTGAATTTGTGAGAGCTTTAAGATATTTTGGAAACCCTGATGGCATAGTGGTTAACAGCTGTGTCTGCTAACAAAAAGGTCGGCAATTCAAATCCACCAGGCCCTCCTTGGAAACTCTTGGGGGGCATTTCTACTCTATCCTATAGGGTCGCTATGAGTTGGAATTGACTCAACAGCAACAGGTTTGGTTTGGTTTGGGTTTAAGATACTTTAAGATGTCTATGGTTACTTTTTTTATGGTTACAGTGCATAGACATAACATCCTTTGCAACTATATTTAAAGCTCTAACAAAATATTTTAAATGTTCAAGTTAAAAATATGTAACAAGTTACATTGCTTTTGAAAATTATTTTAAGAATACATGTTTAAAAAAGTTTGATGACCTTTTAACTAAGCCATAATGATGTTCTAGGACACATGAGGAATGACTCAAAAAATTTCCATCTTGGGCAGGTATGCCCTCTGTGAGAAAATAAGGCTTATCAAAATAAGACAAAATCTTTGGATGTTTCTTACACAAATATCCAGGAGGAATTTCAAAGCTGTTTTAGGGACCTAGAGAAAAAACTTGAAGAGGAAACTTCTCAGATATCTTTTAATGACCTCTAAGAGCAAAAATTCCAATGCTGGCACTTAAGAAGATTAAGCCTCTTCAGGTTTATTCCTAAATACCCTGACCCCTTGAAAGAGTCCACTGCAGAAATAATGGATGTAGCATACATAGTAAACTTCCTGTGTCCATCATGGTTCTGGTGGGAAACAGATGGTGTGTCCAAAAGGATGACTAGAGATAATTTGACACAGGGGCTTTGCAAAGGTTGGCAAGGTTAAGGGAACAAAAGGAATGATGAAACGCTAACATAAATGGGAAGTTTCATCAGCTCCAGTCTTTATCAGACTCTACAGAGAAAATCATAGGTAAAGAGAGGCATTGCTCTTCAGGATCTGTGGTCTTAGGCAGAGAAAGAAAGCTAAGATCGAACTGAGGCTTGGCAGGGAGATAGATAAGTTTTCAGGGTCTCTCTTCTGCTGCCCTCATCTCCACCAGAGTCTCTTCTTGGTCAAACCAAATAGAAGCCACAAACCAAAGGATCCCGGTGATGAAACCTGACAGAAGTGACACTCCCAAGGTACAAGGAAAGGTGGATAAGGGAGAGTAGAGGGGAAAATAGAGACTATGGAACACATTTGTGAAAAAATATTAATGACTACATTTGAGTAAGTTAAAAGTTTATCAAAACGTAGCAAATCCTTGTACCAAACCAAAAACCAAACCCTTTGCTGTTGAGTCAATTCCAACTCATAGAGACCCTATAGGATAGAGTAGAATTGCCTCACAGATTTTCCAAGGAGTGGCTGGTGGATTTGAACTGCCAATCTCTTGGTTAGCAGCCATAGCTCTTAACCACTGCACCACCTGGGCTCCAGTCCTCCTAAATCAATGCTAAATTACAAAAGTCCACAGAGAAGAGAAATTATCTATTTAGAGTTTATAATAAAATATATGAGTTGGAAAAGATGTCAAGTAAATGATAAAATTAAAATACATTCTTTTTTATAAGGAAATCATTTTTAATGTGTGAGACATTATTTGCTTTATAGATAAAACTATAAAGGTATTTGGAATGTTTGGATTGCTGAGGTTCATACACATCTTTTATAAATTTCCTGAAGTAAGAATGACGTTCAGAGATCTTAGGTCTCAAGAATTGTTGTCTGTGAGGGCAGATATTCTCCTAGCCAGCACTGATCAACAAAAATATAAGGAGAGCCACATATGTAATTTTAAATATTCTAGGAGCCACATTAAAAAAACAAGGCATTAACTTTAATAATATGTGTTCTTTAACCTGTCAAAGAAGAAAATCTTGTACTCTTATAGAAATGAAAGAAAAAGATATTTATTGAGGAATAATACAGCCTGAGCTGGGCAGTGCTAAGCAAAAATACAAAGCACTCCACCATCCAAGCAGCTCTTATGGCTGACACGAGTGCCTCCAGTTTGAAGCTTTCCTGTTTACATTTTCCTCTTTTGATCAAACCTTCACTAGCGATTGCCAATCACCCACAATGGAATAGCTATTTTTCTGCAAGGAATTTGTCTGTTTTCTTGAAGAGCTTTGTTAATAAAAATTATTTTCTTCACTTTGCTTAGCTAATAGGTCTCATCTTTACAGTGAGTAGATTTTATGGGGGACATCTTGATGGACAAGGTCATATTCATAGAACATTTTCAGTCAGAGAAAAATAATAGAGATCAAGATGAAACACACTCAGGGAGATAAAGGGGAGGTGATTAAACAACATGATCATTGGTGAAAGCCTATGAAACCAGCATGATTTCATATGAAGGGTCAAATGGATTTGAAGTACAGCATTTCATGGATAAAATGTGTTGAATTAAAGCAAAACAACATTTTATAATTATAATAATAGAAATGATGAGGACTGTAAAGATTCCAAAATAAAGTAGCAATTTTTTCCACCACCCATCCCAAGAGAAAAAATGATTGCTTATAATATCAGTTAAGGAAGGAACAGGATCATTAAGATGAGATACTACACTTTGCATATGATTAACAGAGAGTACAATATTAGCACTATTGTCAGGAATATAGACACAGCAGTCAGATTTTATTACGGCATACACACCTCCTTGGGCTGAGGTAAGAATGTCAAGGAGCATTCTATTTTGGTGTACTGCTTTTCTCATCATTGCCATTTTGGTATTAAGCTCTTAAAGCTCATGGGCACCATCATTTAGGCAGTTTGTATATATTTCGTTAGTATTTCTACATGTGCCATAATATTTTCAAGTCCTATCTGAGGTGCAAATACTGCTGCTAAATGATGAAGCCAGTGAAACACTGATCAAGACCATCAAGCCCTTAATATGGGTTCATTAGCTAGTAAAGGGAGTTTAGTTAAAATACATCCTTAAGTCCAGCTCAGGCCAAGAGTGTAATTTCCAGTGCAGCCTGATGGAAGCCAGGGCCAAAGGTTGGTTACACATACCCAGAAGGTGCCATTAGGGGCTACACAATAGATACCTGAGTGTTGTAGCCAGTTGGCAAGTCAATCAGTAGCCTGTAAGTTTATCATGGATGCACATTAAGACTTTGGAAGCAATTCCATAAGTCTGCTGATGGCTGGGTTATTCATATGAGTGTGGTTAGATTGTTTCCAGCAAGGAAAGCAACCTGACCTAGCCTCCCTGCTTGCGGAGTTAACCAGATATATCTGTCCCACAGTGTTGACATGGACCTACGATACAAAGCGTACTGTTTGTGGACTTGGAATATTCTTTAGCTAGGTCTTCTTGGACAACGTTAGTTAAGTAAGGGTTGTGTTAAGACTAATGGTTAAGTTGTTGCCTGGGTTTTGCTCAGATCCAAAACGAGGCCATTTATCAATGGAAAATCTAGTAATAGTGATTTCCTATAGTAATGAACTAATTCTCCATTGTTCTTGTATGCATAGATCAAGAGCAACTCAATTAGATCCTGTAGTGAAGAGACCCACCACAGAAGGACAGACTTAAGATTGGGAGGGCACCATATATTCAATAACTAAACCTTTAAAAATAGTGGGCATAAGCATCTTCCCAATCTAGGAAAACATTAGTAGAGGCATGACTATAACAAAAGTAAAAAGATAAAGAAGTAGATTTCCAGGGTCTTGGATCAGTTGTCTGCCTCACACATCACCTGCTTCCAGCCCCAGGGGCATGTAAATAAATAACCTTCAATTCTCTGGTAGATTGGCTAGTCCAAAGAGGATTCTGAGCCTTTTTCAACTGTGAGAAATGGATCTAAGGTTTTATTCCCTCTAATTTGGCTGCACATGGATTGGTGAGGAGGACCAAGTACAGTCCCTTCAGATGAGGTTCTAATGATTATTTTATTTGGTGTCTTTTCCAATATACATATTCTCCTGGGGTGATAATAGGCAGACTTCAGACTCCAGTTTCTGTTTGCCAAAGGCTTTTCTAACTTTATGAAAGACAGTCTTTAGAATATTGGATTAAATGCTGACAATACTTCAGTAATTCAGATTGAACAATGTTAACGTTTGTGCAGGCAACATAAGAAAGGGCCATGGATCTCCCAGAAATTATTTCATAGGGGATAAGTTTGCAAGATCTAAAATGGTGTGGAATTCAGATTTAAAAGAACTAAGGGAAGGGCCTTAGTTCAGGATAAATGTAAAGTTTCACAAAGTTTTGCTATTTGGATCTTCATTATTACATTAGTTCTCTCTACTAGACCAGAAGACTGAGGATGATAGGAATAATGCAGCCTTTGATAGATGGGAAAAACTTGATACAGTTCTTGGAAAACTTGACTGGTAAAATGAGTTCCCCAATCACTACAAAGAGTTTTGGTGCTCCTGAGGTGGTCATGATGCATTCAAGATGTTTCTTTGCTACGAAGGCTGCAGGAACATGATGGCAGAGGAAGGCATCTTCCCAGTGGAAAATCTACAAGTCATTACTAATATTTATTTATAACCATTTGAAGGGTGAATAAAATCTAGCTATCATTCAAGCAGAAAACCCTGGTGCTGTAGGGGTTAAGTGTTAACCAAGAGGTTGGCAGTTCAAATCTACCAGGTGCTCCTTGGAAACTCTATGGGGCAGTTCTACTCTGGCCTATAGTGTTTCTGTGAGTCAGAATTGACTCGATGGCAGTGGTTTTGGTTTGGGTTTATCATTCAAGCATAGGGCCAAAAGACAAAGAGCATTGTCCAGGTAGAAAGTTAAGGTGTTTTCCAGGATTGTAGCACAGGCAAATAGGGCAACAGTTGGCAACATGTATGGCATCCTTGGAAAATTTTCCCCACCAATATTTTTTTAAGGTGTCGATCATTTTACCTCATCCTGTGTAGGAACCTTCATGTAAGGCTTACATCATAGGAATTGCAGGCAACTGGGAAAGACAGTTTTTTTATTAAGCCCCGTCTACCATTTAGTGGCGGATCTTGGTAACAATCTGCCTTTTTCCATGCCTTAGCTTGTTTGTTTGGGCTAATTGTTGGTACTTTAAAAGTTTTTCTAAAGTTAATTAATGAAGGTTGGGGTTATCAATAGACAAATTTGGGGAATCCCTTTTTTATTTATCATAAGTGCAGAAATAACTTGAGAAGCAGCTTGTTTGGCTGCCATATGAGAGAGATTATTTTCTCTAATTTCTTCAGTTTAGGGTAGTCCTTTCAGTTGGTGAGCTTATATTTTTATCACAGCACTTTTAGATGGGACTAATAGAGCCTCTAGAAAGTCTATTAAAGCCCTGTTTTTTGTGACACCTCTGCAAGAGGTTAAAAATTCTCTTTTTTTCTATAACGTCAAAATTATGTACATTCCAAAACAATAACAGGTTTTCCTCAAGTAATTCTACAAGCTCTAGTGAGGGCAATTAATTTGACTCGTTGGCCTGAAGTGGCTTCAGAGAGAGCCTGATTTTAAAGGACTGCAGTAGAAATCATAACAACATAACCAGCTTGATAGTGAGGATTAGTAGGATTATGTTTTAAATAAGAACCATCCATAAAAAAGAAAAAAAATCAGCATTCGTTAAAAAGGGTCTCCTTTAAGTCTTCCTGAGAGGTTAAAATTTGCTCAGTCAAGTATAGACAATCATGTGTAGGATAATTGTTCCCATTAGTTGTAGGGAGAAGAGTAGCTGGATTTAAAGAGGCCATGGAGTATAGTTTAATGTTAGATGCACCCAGGAGGAGAACTTCATAGAAGGTGAGCCTGCTGGCAGATAGATGTTGTGTTAAGGTAGAATTAAGTAAGGAAGACACAGCGTGGGAAACCTAGATATTTAAAAAGCTTCCCAGCACCATATCTGCTGTGATTTCCACTAGTTTGGCAGCAGCAGCCACAGCCCTAAGGCAGGGAGAGTATCCCCTGGCTACAGTGTCAAGCTGCAGGCTATAATAATCTACAGGTCTTTGTTGTCCTCCATGTTTTTGAGTTAGGCCACCTAAAGTGTTTGCACATACTTTATATACAAATAAGGAAATATCTAGCTGGTAATTAGGAAAACCTAGAGCAGGCATGTTCATTAAAGCTCCTTTTAATTGAATTATGGTCTTGGAGCACTTACTGATAAAGATCAAAGACCACAGTCTTCGGTAAGGATTACACCTCAGCATAAAGAGAAAAAAAATCTTCACAACTGGACCAATAAGCAACATCATGATAACTGGGAAAAAGATTGAAACTGTCAAATATTTCATTTTACTTCTATCTGCAATCAACACCCATGGAAGCAGTAGTCAAGATATCAAGAAGCAGCAGTCAAGCAAATCTGTAAAAGACCTCTTTAAAGTGTTGAAAAGCAAAAATGTCACCGTGAAGACTAAGGTGTGCTTGATCTAAGCCACGGCGTTTTCAATCACTTCCTATGCATGTGAAAGCTGGACAATGAATAAGGAAGCCCAAAGAAGAATTGACGCCTTTGAATTATGGTGTTGGAGAAGAATATTGAATATACCATGGACTGCCAAAAGGATGAGCAAATCTGTGCTAGAAGAAGTCCAACCAGAATGTTCCTTAGAACAAGAATGGAGAGACTATGTCTCACATACTTTGGACATGTTGTCAGGAAGGATCAGTCCCTGGAGAAGGACATCATGCTTGGTAAAATAGAGGGTCAGGGAAAAAGAGTAAGACCATCAATGGCTTGACACAGTGGCTGCAACAATGGGCTTAAGCATAACAATGATTGTGACAATGGCACAGGACTGGGAACTGTTTTCTTCTGCTGTACATAGGGTTGCTATGAGTCAGAATAGACTCAATGGTACCAAACAAAAACAACATGGCCTCTCAATTTTCTAGTGCAATTTGGATGAATCTGGGTCAGGGGCTTTTAAATATTTGTATAAAGGTTGAGCCAACAAAGACAGTAGGAACCCAGGTTCAGCAAGAGCCACAGAATCCTAGAAACCTCCATAGCTGTTTTTTTGTTTGTTTTGTTTTGAGTATAGGAAAGATAAAAATAACTTCTTTACATTTAGGAGCAATAGAGATGCCTTCTGCAGAAATGAGGTGGCCCAAACATTTAACAGAAGGCTGAGCTAATTGTAACTTTTCTTTGGAATTATTATGTGCATTACCAGCCAAATCTTTTAAAAAAGCTGTGCTGTTGTCAAGGCAAGCCTGCTGGGAGGTTGAGCAAACTAGCAAATCATCAATACCTTGCAGCAATGTAGATTTGTTTGTAAACTGTAAAGGCTGTAATTCTGCATGCAGATTCTGAGAATAATAGATAGGAGATTCAGTAATTCCATGGGGCTTTACAGCTCAGGTAAATTGTTGATTTTCCCAGGGAAAAGCAAACAAATATGTATTTGAAGGATGCACATGAATATTTAAAAAGATGTAACAAAGATCCACAACCGTAAAAGGAATTGCATCTGAAGGGACATTGAAAAGTAAAAAACGAGGACTAGAAACTACCAGGAATCTGGGAATAACAATACAATTGATGGCACACAATCTCCAGCCCCTATTATTTGTTCCTTGCTTTTTTTTTAATTGGAAGAACAGGAGTATTACAAGGGCTGGTACAAGGGAAAATTAACCTTTAGAAAAGAAATCTTGTATAATGGGAGCTAGTTCTTCTCTTGCTGCTTGTTTGAGTGAGTACTGGAGAATTTTTGGCAGAGGATTAGACAAATTTATTTGTGTTTAAATAGGCTCAGTTAGTAAAACTCATCCTACGTCTTTGGATATGGTGGTCCATAAGGTTCCAGAAAGCAGGGAAAAGATGCCAGAAGGGAGGTGACTAGGCTGAATTGAATTTTGGAGAGGCATGACAAGTTCTTGCATATAGCAAATGGCTTTTGCTTCCTGGATATTTTCTAATTCAGAGACTGCCTCTGTTGACTTAAGAATATCAGGCAGGCTCAGTAATATCTCCCCCTTTCATTAAATTGTAAATGGCAATTCCATGTGGATAAAAGCTCTCTCCCCAATAGATTGACAGGGTGTAAATATTCCCTAGGAATTGAACAAAAAATTGTGTGAATCTTCAACAAGACCAAAAGCTATTGGATTGAGAATGAATCAACATTTTTTTCCTGATTGGCGGCCCCCCTCCCCCTACTTTTGAAGCTTCAGTTATTCCATGGCAGGATATTTCGTTAACCTGTGGGATTCATAGCAGACAGGTTAACTCCTGTGTCGATTAAAAATTGGCAAAGCTGTCTGTTGATAAATAAAGTAGTTTCTTCTTGTGGATTAAGAGTCATGATAGAAAAGTCCCTGTTTTGTCCCCAGATCCCCTTCATTCTGAATCAGATTGTATGATTTTTTTAAAGGGGGGCTGTGTCAATCATTTGTTTATTTTTGACTTATAGCACTTATTTTTCCAATGGCCAGGTTTTTTACAATAGTGACAAATACCCAACTTTATGCCATTGGAAAGTTTAGTATTTTTATTTTGACTAGTGGGTTGTAATTGTTGCAGCTGAAGGACCATTAATTTATTAGCCTTAGAAATCCCTTTGGCTTCAAGAGTCTGGGAAAGTTTGTAAGCTAAGTTGGTTAGCTCAACAATGGTCTCTGTCTCCCAGTCTAATAGATGTCACATTACTAAGGATGAGATTTCAGGTTTCTAAGTTAAGAGTCAGCAGCCAAGCAGCTGAACAGGGAGTTTCCTTGGGGCTGTGGCCTGCATCCAATATATATGGATGTTCTGGTAAGGCTCACTCTCTCTTGATCCTGCGTCTGACTTGTCATCTTCTGACCCTCGGTTCTTGGAACATGAGCCAGCAACCTCCTGTTTGAACTGCCAATTATAGGTCTGTAAGTCCCTGCAGCTGCATGAGTCAGGAGAAGCCTCCAGCCTGATACCCGGCCCACACAGATTCAGACTTGCCAGCCTCCACAACTACATAAGCCATATCCCTTAAACAAATCTCTCTAAATATGCAGAAAAGTTAGCTTAGCGAGATCCAAAGGACCCCAAAGTGGCCAGATTTTCCAAACTATCTGAAGTTAGGTTATGCCAGACAGACAAAGTCACTAGCAATACAGGACCCTAATGCTTTTCATGTAGTTTTTTTTTTTAAGCAGGAGTCCCAGAAAGTATCTTCAAATCTCCTTTAGATACAGCATTCCTCATTTTATGACAGTAAAAACAAAACAAAATTTTACTTGCAAGACCCATAAAAAATCCACAGTGAAACTCGAAGAGCTATCAACACAAGGGAGCAAAGCTCAGATTCTGGAGTTTTTTTTTTTTTTTTCACCTTATTCGCTTCTCAAGAATTCACAAAAACAGAAAGCCCCAAGTAGCTCAGCAGGTACCATGCCCACTCCTGGGTGCCCTGGGGATAGTCAAAGGTAATCCACATTCAAAGGCCTGCTTCTGACACCAGAACTGTCAAAGCAGAAAATTTCATACTCTATTAGGAGTTAAAGAAAATGAGTTTTATTGAGGAAAAACACAGCTTGAGATGGGCAGCACTAAGTAAAAATGCAAAGCACTCCACCATTCAAGAGGAGAGAGGTATCCATATACATAGAGAACAAAGGAAAGGTAGGGAGTTAATTATTCATTATAGATAAGGTCAGTTTTAACTTGAAGTCCTTTGAAATGCAAAGGTCAGTCACTTGGCTGAGAGGGAGTGAGTTACCATCTAGGCGAGTGGCACCAGCTGGTTCAGTTACACATGATCGCTGATGTCATAAACACATTTTTTCTGGGAACAAATTGTTTACATCTTGATATATTCTTCCCATGGACAAATGGTTTATATCCTGGTCTTTTGCTTCCTGGGAATGCATGTTGGCCCCATCATTCTTACATCTGACACAAGCGCCTCCAGTTTGAAACTTCCATTTACAAACCCAACATACCAAAACATTATGATTTTAATTTATCTTCAATTAAAATTATTATTGAGGTATTTTACATTCCTTTTCTATTTTACACTCTTCAAAGCCAGAGTGTATTTTACACATATAGCACATACTACATTTCAAGTTCTCAAAAGACTTGCATGGTTAATAGTGAATTTCCTGGCCAATAAAGCTCCACAAAACAATAAACAAAAGGCACTTGATAAAAATCAAGGAGGATTTACTGGTAAAAGAATGAAAAAGAGATGGTGTTTGAATATTCTGGGATTGAAAGTATTTGTATATTTTTAGCCAATACAGAAGGAAGATTATGAAAGTGAATTTTTAAAAAAAAATTTATTGTGCTTTAAGTGAAAGTTTACGAATCAAGTCAGACTCTCATACAAAAATTTATAAACACCTTGCTATATACTCCTAATTGCTCTCCCCCTAATGAGAAACCACACTCCTTCCCTCCTCTATTTCTTTTTGTGTCCATTCAGCCAGCTTCTGACCCTCTCTACCATCTCCAATCTCATCTCCTCTTCAGACAGGAGAAGCCAACATAGTCTCACGTGTCTGCTTGATCCAAGAAGCTCATTCTCCACCAGTATCATTGTTTGTCCCATAGTTTGGTCCAAACTCTGTCTGAAGAGTTAGCTTTAGAAAAGGTTCCTGTCTTGGGCTAACGGAAGGTATGTGGACCATGACTTCCGGGGTCATTCTAGTCTTAGTCAGACCATAAAGTCTGGTCTTTTTACAAGAATTTGGGTTCTGCATCCCACTGCTCTCCTGCTCCATCAGGGGTTCTTTGTTGTGTTCACTGTCAGGGCAGTCATCAGTTGTAGCTGGGCACCATCTAATTCTTCTGGTCTCAGGCTAATGTGTAGTCTCTGGTTTATGTGGCCTTTTCTGTCTCTAGGGCTCATAATTACCTTGTGTCTTTGGTGTTCTTCATTCTCCTTTCCTCCAGGTGGTTAAGACGAACTGGTGTAGTTTAGATGGACTCTTGCTAGTGTTTAAGACCCCAGATGCCACTCTCCAAAGTGGGACACAGAATGTTTTCTTAATAGATTTTATTATGCCAATTGACTTATATGTCCCCTGAAACCATGGTCCCCAAACCCCTGCCCCTGCTACACTAGCCTTAAAGCGTTCATTTAATTCAGTAAACTTCTTTGCTTTTGGTTTAGTCCAGTTGTGCTGACCTTTCCCATATTGTGTGTTGTCTTTCCCTTATGTAAGTGAATTCTATGAAGCTAAAAATTAAAATTCATTAATTCTCACCCTCTTTTGCACTCTGTCTTGTTCTCATTCTCTTTCTAGTTTAATTTTGAGCTTAACTAAGAAATTCAAGCTTGGGTTGATAAAAAGAAGCCACAATTGAAACAGATTAAAAAAAAAAAAGAAGAAGCTTGGAAATGAGATTATGATCTTAAGAGAGGGGAAAAAAGGATAAAAATTTTGAAAAATTTTTTTCATTGTTGAGATATAATTTAAAAAACATAAAATTCACCCTTTTAAAGTGTATAATTCAGTGGTTTTAGGTATATTAAAAAGTTGCAACAATCACCATTTTCAAATCCCAGAATATTTTTATTACCTCAGAAATAAACCTTGTACCCATTAGCAGTCATATTCCATTCTCAGCTCCCCTGAGTCCCTTGTAATCAAGAATCTATTTTGTGTCTCTATGGATTTACTTATTCTGCACATTTATATAAACGGATTTATGCAATATGTGAACTTATGTATTTGATTTGCTTCATGTTATGTTTCCAAGTTTTATTCATGTAGAAGCATATATCAGCACTTCTTCCATTTTTATAGCTGAATAAAATTCCATTACACACATCATTTTGTTCATCCATTCATGAGGTGACGTATATTTGGGTTGTTTCTACTTTTGGGCTATTTTGAATAGTTCTGCTATGGACAATTGTGTTCAAGTTTTTGTGGGAATCTATATTTTCTAATATCTTGAGTATATTAAAAAAAAAAATGTAAAATTCCTGGATCATATGGTAACTCTATGTTTAACATTCTGAGTACTGTCAAACTTTTCCAAAGTGGTTACACCATTTTACATTCTTACCAAGATTTCAATGAGTTCCATTTTTCTCTATATACTCACCAACACTTGTTATTGTGTGTTTTGCTGTTTGCTTGTTTGTATGTTCTTTTTTTAAATAGCCCACCTACTGGATATGAATTTGTATCTTATTGTAGTTTAAATTTGCATTTCAATTAAGATTACTAATGTGGAACATCTTTTCATGTGCTTATTGGCTATTTGTGTATTTCCTTGAGGAAAACATTTATTCAAATCTTTTGCCTATTGTTTAATTTGGCTATTTGTCTTGTTACTGTTGAGTTGTAAGAAAGATATATTTTCAGTTGTGGTCCCTCACTGTTGAGTTGTAAGAAAGATACATTTTGGGTTTTGATCCCTTATAAGATAGATGTTTTGCAAATATTTATTCCCATTCTGTGTGTTGTCTTTTCACTTTCTCGATAGTGTTCTTTAAAGCACAAACATTTTTAATTTTAATATAGCCCAATTTATTGATTTTTCTTTTTGCTGCTTGTCTTATCTAAGAAGGTATTTTCTCATCCTAGTTATGAAGATTTGCATCTATGTTTTATTCTAGGAGATTTCTAATTTTGCTCTTATATTTAGGTCTTTGTTACATTTTGAGTTAATTCATATTTGTGATGTGTGGGAGGGATCCAAATTTACTCTTTTGTGTGTGACTATCCAGTTGTCCCAGCACCATTTGTTGAAAAGACTGTTTTTACCTCATTAAATTATCCTTACACCCTTTTCAAAAATCAATTGACCATAAACGTAAGAGTTTATATTTGGACTCTTAATCCCATTCCATTAATCTATATATCTATCCTATGACAGGAGTCACAGTGTGGTGCAAATGTTTAAGTGTTCAGCTATTAATTAAAAGGTTGGCAGCTCAAACTCACCTAGAGGCATCTGGCAATCTGACTCCAATGATCACAGTATTGAAAACTCTATGGAGCAGTTCTGCTCTGCAGCACATGGGGTAACCATGAGTCAGAATAGGCTCAGTGGCAACTGGTTTTATCCTTATGAAAGCACCATACTGCTTTGATTACTGTAATTTTGTAGTGATTTTTAAATTGGGAAGTGTAAATACCTCAACTATATCCTTTTTTAAGATTGCTTTGGTTATTTTTGGTCTTTTGCATTGCCATACAAATTTCAGGATCAGCTTGTCAATTTCTGCATGAAAAACAATGGTGATTTTGATAAGAATTGCATTAAATTTGTAAATCACCATTGGGCACTATTATCATCATCTTCACAGTATTCAGTCTTCTAATTTATCAGTTAAAAAAAAAATCACTGTAGCATAGTTTGGAGAATATGGCTCATTTTTCCATCACCTCAACAGCAGAAACTACAGAAAAAATCTTGGACTTCAGTCAGTAGCCATATTTGTTGTTTTAATATTGTTACTTTAAAATATTTTCTGTTTTCATATATGACAAGTAGGTGTTATGTTTATTTTGTTAGAAGACTGTATATATATTACGTTATTATTGAAAATGAAATGGGCATAACACTTTCTAGATTTGTATATGAGAAGGTGCTAACTCAATGATACTATAGATTGCTGAATGTAAATACAACCTAAAAAATTGATCAGATTGTGCTTACTAGTGTATTTTTACAGTAAAATTATAAGGAAGAGTAAATGATTCTATTTCATTTGTTAATTTTCATAGAGGTTTGAAATAAGGCTGAAACATCTTGTTATGCCATAAGCAAGAATGCTTTCCAGGATTAATGGGATTGTGTTAACAGGACACAGTTAGCAACCTTAAAAAATTCTTACAGACTGAACTGTTGATAATTTGAGTATGAAATAGAGGATAATGGTTTTAATTGATCACAACACATTAAATCATTGATATCCAAAAATGAAAATTTAATATACAGTATTCCAAAAGAAGGCATGTAGAACCAAATGTATCCATTTTGAGCCTCACTATTCATTTATGTTGATATCAGTGATGCATTTGCCTTAATAATGAAAAACACAGAAATGACTAAATTAGTTAAAAGGCATTTTCTGATTCAAGGATCTGACCAAGCTAAGTCTGACGTCCAGTATTTAATTTGTTATCATTTTAAATATCCATTAGAATAGCATGGTGGTAAGAATATAAAGGAATGAACACGCTTTTTAATTGAAAGTGCTTTTTAGACTTGTAATGATCAATACAACATCTTAAGAATCCAAATCCCAGTTAGGAGTTCAGCCTATGTGAGGACAGTGGATTCCTATGAAAAGACAGAATTACACACTATGTATAACTTGAATCCAGAGATAGGTAAATGTTATTTGTTATGGATCGAATTGTGTCCCCCCAAAATATGTGTTGTAAGTCCTTTCCTCTGGGCCTGTGTAAGACCCCGATGGTGCAGTGGTTAAGAGCTCGGCTGTTAACCAAAAAGCTGGCAGTTCAAATCTACCAGCTGTTCTTTGGAAACCCTATGAGAAGGTTTTACTCTGTCCTATAATGTCACTATGACTCGAATTCAACTTGTCGGCAACTGGTTATGCTTGTGGTTATAATCCCATTTGAGAATGGGTTGTCTTTGTTATGTTAATGAGGCAGGATTAATGTAGGTTGTGTCTTGAGCTCATCCCTGTCGAAATATAAAGAAAATTAAACAAGCAAGCGCAAGAAGCAGAGACAGGGGAAGACACATGCCAAGGCACATGAAAACTGCTCAGTAGCAGAAGCATAGAGACAAGGACCCTCCTCTACAGCCAACAGAGAGAGAAAGCCTTCCCCTAGATGTGGCAATGTAAATTCGAACTTCTAGCCTCCTAAACTGTGAGAAAATAAATTTCATTTTGTTAAAGCCACCCACTTGTGGTACTTCTGTCATTAAAAACAAACAAGCAAACAAACCCGTTGCCGCCAAGTCGATTCTAACTCATAGTGACCAATATGACAGAGTAGAACTGCCCCACAGAGTTTCCAAGGATTGCCTGGTAGATTCAAACTGCCGACCTTTTGGTTAGCAGCTGTAGCACGTAACCACTACATCACCAGCGTTTCCATTTCTGTTACAGCAGCACTAAATAATTGAGACATTATTTATTATTTTGAAGTTTTGGAATCATAGCTTCAGTATTAATGAGGATAAGCAGATGTCATCCAGACATTTGACAAGAATCTAGTCTATGCATGAGTCAGAAATCTCTGCAAGTAAACAACCCAATAAATTAGGAGGCAAATGTGTTCCTTGAGCTTTATGTATCTCTAGAAAAATAGTTTTAATATTTTATGTTAAGAAGGGAATCTGTGCATATTTTGCATTTTATGTACTTGTCATTGGAGTGACTGCATTATGCATTACAACTATACTTTGAATGACTAATTGGATAATTGATTTGTCTTTATGATCTTAAATCTTAATAAGATTATACTTAGCATAGAAATTTCTCAGAGATTTTTTTTTTAATATATTTTTAATTTACTAGAATTATAATAGTCAGACAGTACTTAAGGGGTTTTGTGGTATTTCCAGACAATTGTACTATATAAATGAAAAAAAACCTAATATATTTATGCTGTTTAAAGTCTTTTATGGTAATATAATGATTATGGAAGACTCATTAACGACCTGCGTTATGCAGATGACACAACCTTGCTTGCTGAAAGTGAAGAGGACAATCAAAGACTACAGCCTTTAGTATGGATTGCACCTCAACATAAAGAAAACAAAAATCCTCACAACTGGACCAATGAGCAACATCATGATAAATGAACAGAGAAAAGAAGTTGTCAAGGATTTCATTTTACTTGGATCCACAATGAACAGCCATGGAAGCAGTAGTCAAGAAATCAAAAGATGCATTGCATTAGGTAAATCTGCTGCAAAGGACCTTTTCAAAGTGTTGAAGAGCAAAGATGTCACCTTGAAGACTAAGGTGTGCCTGACCCAAGCCATGGTATTTTCAATCGCATCATATGCATGTGAAAGCTGGACAACGAATAAGGAAGACTGAAGAAGAGTTGATGCCTTTGAATTGTGGTGTTGGCGAAGAATATTGAATATACCATGGACTGCCAGAAGAATGAATAAACCTGTCTTGGAAGAAGTACAAGCAGAATGCTCCTTAGAAGCAAGGATGGTGAGACTGCATCTTACATACTTTGGAAATGTTGTCAGGAGGGATCAGTCCCTGGAGAAGGACATCATGTCTGGTAAAGTACAAGGTCAGAGGAAAAGAGGAAGACTCTCAACAAGATGGATTGACACAGTGGCTACAACGGTGGGCACAAGCATAGCAACAATGTGAGGATGGCACAGGACTGGGCAGTGTTTCGTTCTGTGGTACATAGGGTCACTATGAGTCGGAACTGACTCGACGGCACCCAACACATATTATACTTGTAAAATGGTAGAAACTTTCCCCCTCCTCAAAGGCACGCTGAAAGTGATTCTAAAATATAGTCGTATTATAAATATAATATTAAAGTTTGCTAAATGAACTTAAAAAAAAAAAAAAAAAAAAAACAGTGCTGGGAACTGCTAGGTTTTCAGTTTAGTGGCAGCCTTGACCAAAAGTGAAATGGTTATCTTTCAGTATCCTCAGTGGAGTATGGAAGAACCTTGAAGAACTCCATGATAACCCATACGATAACTTCGAGAATTCTACTATGGGGAGGGAAATTATTAAGCTAATTCCCGCTGCTGGAATGCCATTTCCTTCTTCCACTTAAAATGTTCCTTTCTCTCATATGTCTCCTGAGTGATGGTGAGCAATTTCTAACCCTGGAATAGCTAGCCTAAAGAATTGTTATGGTAAGTTGCCATTGAGTCAGCTTCTATAATGTACAACAGGACAAAACATTGCCCAGTCATGTGCCATATTCACAATTTATGGTATGCTTAAATCCATTATTGTGGCCACTGTACATTTTGAGTGCCTGATATCCTGGGGAACTCATCTTCCAGCACTATATTGGACTACATTCTGTTGTGATAGTTAATTTTTAGAAGTAGATCACAAGGCCTTCCTTCCTAGTCTGTCTTAGTCTGAAAGCTGCCCTGAAACTTGACCACTATGGATGATGCTGCTGGTATATGAAATACCAGTGGTATAGCTTCCAGCATCATAGCAACACAAAAGCTACCACAGCAGGACAAATTGACATACAGATAATAGGTCTAGGAATACATATGTATAAAGATGTGGGTTGCATAATGTCTCAGGCTAGGTTCTCTAGAGAAGTAAAACAAGTAAAGTGTATAGAGAGAGAGAGAGAGATTTATATCAAGGAAACAGCTCACGTGATTGTAGAGGATGGAACAAGTCCCAGGTCCGTGGATCAGGATAGGGCTTCTCCTGACTCCAGTAGCCACAGGGGCTGGCAAAACCAAGATCAGCAATTGGCAAACAAGACTCTTGCTCCTAGGCTGTAAAGATAATCACATGCCAAGATTGGCAGGGAAGACCGCAAGGCTTCTCCTGATTCACGTACCTGCCAGGGCTGGTGAAACCAAGATCAGCAGGTAAGCTTCTATCTCAAGTCCCAAGAACTGGAGGTCAGATGAATGAGAGGCAGCTGCAGGATCCAGAACAAGTCAGAAGACTTGCCAAGGTAAGCAGAAAGGAAGTAGGCTGCAGAAGGTGGAGGGATGAAGGCTGAGGGGGTAGTGCACTGCCACAGCCTGCACGCGCACTGATACCACTCAGCAGAATCCATTATGGGGGTGATCACATATCAAATTTCAACAGGGAAGTGATCACAACAATATACAACTGCCAAAACACTGAGAATCATTGCCCAGCCAGTTGACACGCAGTCTTAACCATCACACATAATGACAAAGAAAGCAAAATGATGAAAAATTAACCACTCAATAATAAAACAAACTGCTATGAATAGGAAGAGAAAGACAAAAGATTAACAAAACGTTTTACTGCACAAACTGTGAGAATCCTTTCAAGTGTGAGTTATCAATATCCCTTTCAAATAGACTTTTTAAACTTTGCTCTTTTAAATACAAAATCTGCCTATTCTACTGAGTAACATGAGTTTTCCTTCCCCATCTTAGTGTCAAAAGGTCCCTCCCCCCTGAAGATCAAAAGACAATTTTTGGAGGAAGTAGAAAGTTGTACCAGTATATTAAAGAAAACTCACAATATTGATTTGTTAAGGAATTGGCTGGTGGAGGGGAAAAACATCAATCTTTCTTTCCAGTGATGAAAAAAAAAATCTAATTTTAAATTTCAAGTCTTATTTTCTTCAGCACTTCATTTTAGGTATAATGAACAGAATCAAGTTCTTACCTGAAGAAAACCCTTAATATCAAAACGAAAAGGGCTTAACTCTGAATTGCAATTCCAAGACTAGTTGACCTAATTAAATCCTATTTATTCACTCTCTTTAACAAAATGTCCAGTTTCATCCACCACCATCTCACCACCCTCCTCAGGGAGAAAACTAGCTCCAAGCATCTCTGAAATCCAATGTTGTGGAGAAGAATGGAGAACTTTTACCTGTTCTACATGCTGAGTTTAATGAACTCCCTTGTTTTCATTTCTGCTGTCACTACTGCCCTTAGACACACCTGTTACCTTCAAATCCAAGCTTTCCCGGCTCCTGCTTGACAGTCTTGCCATTTCTGGCTGTGAAGTGCTCTGTCTCTTCAAGGCTGCACTGTCCCCAGTGCTGTTTCATCCTTCCACGCTCCATCCACTTTCCGTTTTTGAGAAAGTTGGAATTTTTTTTTTTTTTTGCAGGTGAGAAGTTTAAAGCACAAGGAGATGCTTAAAGTCACCTAATGGTTGTTGTCGTTAGGTGACATCGCGTCAGTTCTGACTCATAGCATCACTGTGTACAATAGAATGAACACTACCTAGTCCTGCGCCATCCTAACAATCATTATGCTTAAGCCCATTGCTGCAGCCACTATCAATCCATTTCATTGAGAGTCTTCCTCTTTTTCTCTGACCCTCCGCTTTACCAAGCATGATGTCCTTCTCCAGGGACTGATCCATCCTGACAACATGTTCAAAGTATGTGAGACATAGTCTCACCATCCTTGCTTTTAAGGAACATTTTGATTGGGCTTCTTCCAAAAGAGATTTGTTCTTTCTTTTGGCAGTCCATGGTATATTCAGTACTCTTCTCCAACACCACAATTCAAAGACATCAATTCTTCTTCTCTGTTCCTTATTCTTACTCCAGCTTTCACATGTATATGAGTCGATTGAAAAGACCATGCTTGGTTGAGGTGTACCTTAGTCTTCAAGGTAACATCTTTGGTTTTCAACACTTTAAAGAGGTCTTTTGCAGCAGATTTCCCCATTGCAGTGTGTCTTTTGATTTCTTGATTGCTGCTTCCATAGGTGTTGATTGTGGATCCAAGAAAAATGAAATCCTTGAAGACTTCAATCTTTTCTCTGTTTATCATGGTGTTGTTTATTGTTCCAGTGATGAGGATTTTTGTTTTCTTTATGTTGAGGTGTAATCCATACTGAAGGCTGTGGTCTTTGATCTTCATCACTAAGTGCGCTAAGTCCTCTTTACTTTCAGCAAGCAAGGTTGTGTCATCTGCATAACCCAGGTTGTTAATGAGTCTTCCTCCAATCCTGATGCTCCCTTCTTCATATAGTCCATCTTCTTGAAATATTTGCTCAGCATTCAAAGTGAATAAGTATGGTGAAAGGATACAACCATGACGTACACCTTTCCTGACTTTAAACCACACAGCATCCCCTTGCTCTGTTGAAAGGACTGCCTCTTGATCACAAATCCTCATGAGCACAATTAAGTGTTCTAGAATTCCCATTCTTTGCAATGTTATCCATAATTCGTTATGATCCACACAGCCGAATGCCTTTCTACAGTCAATAAAGCCCAGGTAAACATCTTTCTGCTATTCTCAGCTTTTAACCTGGATCCATCTGACATCAGCAATGATATCCCTGGTTCCTTGTCCTCTTCTAAATTCTTGAATTTCTGGCAGTTCCCTGTTCATATACTGCTGCAGCTGCTTTTGAATGATCTTCAGTAAAATTTTACTTGAATGTGAGATTCATGATATTGTTCAATAATTTCTGCATTCGGTTGGATCACCTTTCTTGGGAATAGGCATAAATATGGATCTCTTCCAGTCAGTTAGCAGGGTAGCTGTCTTCCAAATTTCTTAGCATAGATGAGTGAGCAGTTCCAGTGCCGCATCTGTTTGTTGAAACATCTAAATTGGTATTCCATCAGTTCCTGAAGCCTTGTTTTTCATCAACGCCTTCAGTGCAGCATAGACTTCTTCCTTTAGTACCATGGGTTCTTGATCATATGCTACCTCCTGAAATGGTTGAACATAGATCAGTTCTGTTGGTACAGTAACTCTTTGTATTCCTTCCATCTTCTTTTGATGCTTCCAGTGTCATTTAATATTTTCTCTATAGAATCCTCCAATAATGCAACCTGAGGCTTGGATTTTTTCTTCAGTTCTTTCAGCTTGAGTAATGCTGAGTGCATTCTTCCCTTTTGGATTTCAATCTCTTGATCTTTGCACATGTCATCATAATACTTTACTTTGTCTTCTCAAGCTACCCTTTGAAATCTTCTGTTTAGTTCTTTTACTTCATTTTTTCCTTTTGTTTTAGCTACTTGATGTGCAGGAGTAAGTTTCAGAGTCTCTTCTGACATCTATTTTGGTCTTTTCTTTCTTTCCTGTCTTTTTAATGACCTCTTGCTTTCTTCATGTTTGATGACCTTGATGCCATTCCAATACTTCTGTGGTCTTGATATTTAGTGTACAATGCGTCAAATCTATTCTTGAGATGGTCTCTAAATTCAGGTGGAATATACTCAAGGTCGTACTTTGACTCTCATGGGCTTATTCTAATTTTCTTCAGTTTCAACTTGAACTTGCATATGAGTAATTGATGGTCTGATCCGCAGTTGGCCCCTGGACTTATTATGACTGATGATATTGAGTTTTTCCATCCTCTCTTTCCACATAGGTAATCAATTTTATTCCTGTGTATTCCAGCTGGTGAGGTCCATGTGTATGGTCACTGTTTATGTTGGTTAAATAGGTACTTGCAATGAAGAAGTTGTTGGTCTTGCAAAATTCTACCATACATCTAACAGTAACTAATGGAACTGGATTTATATCTAAGTTTTCTTTTTCCTAAATTTAATCCTCTTGTAGGCTGACTTCTGCTTTTTTTTTCCTTCCCTGGTTGATAGTTTTCATGCTATTTTGATTTAGGTTTTAATTTTTCCCCCTACTCCAGTACCATGACTGACAACCAGGTAAAAGACACATTCTGTTATATGGTAAATTATTGTATTAGTATTCAATGAGTATTAGTATTAGTATTCAATGAGTATCTATTATAGTCTGTATAGACAACTCTCCCTTGAGTGAATTTTCACTTGTCCCCAGGAAAGAAGTTAGGGAGAAAAAGTAACAGTATGGGTGGGCTAAGGGTTTAACAAAATAATACTAAAGTACTATAACCAATACTAAGTGTTGTATAAATTAGAGGGAAAAAGCCACTGATACTGTGTAATGCTGATGTCAGAATTCAAAAAGTACAACTAAAATGATCTTTTTTAAAAAAAAATCAAGATCAAACTTATTACCATTAGTAGTAGCAGCAGCAATAGTAGAGAAGCCACGGCAGTAGCAGTAGTATAATAGCAGTAGTTGTAATAGTAGTAGTAGCAGCAGCAGGAGCATTAGTATTCTCTTCTGCCTTCTCAGCCTTTAATCAGTTGTAAAAGTTTTCCCCTGATGCTTGATGAAAACTCACAAAGCCCCATGAGTGTTTAGGGCAACAAATATTCCTATAGCTGTTTTATTTTGTATAACCTCAAGTCAGTATCTAAAATTCTAAACCAAAACATTCATTGATCTACAAGTATTTCATAAAACCTAAAATCATTTTGGTTGGAAAATTTAACTCAGTTCATACAAATATCAGTTGTTATTCTCACTTTTAAAATGTGGTAAACACTCACATACAAAATTAAAAGATACTTAATTTAGGCATATTTCTAAAGAAAGAGAGTCAATTTGGTTGTATCACTAGTTAGAGAATAACATCCTGGAATTCTTGGCCATGAACCACTAACAATATCTTGTAATTTTTATCATAATGAAACTAAATAATCCCAAGAACAGAAGTCCTCAGAAATGAAATTTATAGATGTGTAGGTATACTCCCCAGGATACCCACTTTTTTTCTATGAGCTTGTACATATATGTGTGTACACTAATGTGATTGAACCTGGTCAAGTTTATGGGACATATCTCTACCTCTATCTCTAATTATATCTGTATATATGTATATGACATACACATATATCATATGTTATATATGTGTATATATATACACATACACATATTTTAATATGTATGCTTGTATATATAAAATACAGTCTGACTATTCTTAAATATATAAGCAGAATTGGGGCTTGTGCATGTATTATAACTTTACGACCACTCTTAAGGATCTTAAGCCCTCCAACATACATTTACTGATTTCTTGTTGATACCTGAAATTCTAGCATCAATGATTTAATTATTTACATTAATATTCCATTAAAGTCCAAATAAGCTAAAAAAAAAAAAAAAAAAAAAAACAACCCATTGCTATCGAGTTGATTCCAACTCATAGCGACCCTATAAGACAGAGTAGAACTGCTCCATAGAGTTTCTAAGGAGTGCCTGGTAGATTTGAACTGCTGACCTTTTGGTTAGCAGCCATACCACTCAACCCCTATGCCACCAGGGTTTCCAAATTTCAAATAGATAGGGAAAATTAATGTTTTAAACCATTTTAATTCAGTGTTAAGATAGATTTTGCTTGTGTTAGACAGCACTAATGAGGAAACATGGCAACTGGTGGAATGAAGTAGGATCTTGACTAAAAGACAAAGAGAATAGCATGACACATATGGGATGAATCATAATAGAAGACAAACTTTGTCTACAAAACATTTTTCTCCAGAGTCAATCCTTGTTGGAGCAATGAATGAAGCGATGACACTTTGAAATTCATGAATTGCCAACTACTGTCTAGTGTATTATTACTACGAGCCTAATATCTGAGCATATTCACCCCCAGGCATCAACTAATCTTTTGTAAATGTACCATAGTCAATTCTGCCCGTATGCAAAAGGGAATAAGGAGACACAGGAAATGGTCTCAGTAAATTAAACTGAATTGTCATCTAGCTTAGCCTCTGCCATGGCGTCATGATTAATATTGTCACGTCAACTAATATTCGAAATAGAGCAAGGATCAAAACAGATATACTTCCTTGGTTTGATTAACTGTGAGGCAGTCTAGAGAAGGATACAATGGATTTTTTATACAGCTTTTATAACCATCTTTAATTTTAATAGTTTGTTTTCTAAGACATTTTCATTTTAATGAAGTTTAATACTGACATCTACCTACAAGCACCCTTAGAGTAATTTGTCTTTAAATGAACATTTGCTATATGCTAACTCTTTGCTCAAGGAGCCCTGGTGGTAGAATGGTTAAGCACTTGCCTGCTAACTGATTAGCCGGTAGCTCAATCCAACAGCTGCTCTGTGGGAGAAAGATGTGGCAGTCTGCTTCTGTAAAGATTTACAGCCTTGGAAACCCTATAAGGCAGTTCTGTCTTGTCCTATAGGGTCATTATGAGTCAGAATTGACTCGTCGGCAATGGGTTTTCTTTTTTTTTTTTTTAGCTATCTGCCCAGAATATATGCTAAGCCTTGCATATACACAGATGGAGCAGGAAAAGTTCCTGACCTTAAGAAACTCACAATCTAGTGTGGAATACAGTTATATTTACTATTCCATAATTTAGTGCTGTCCACGTGCTATAGCTTCCAGACACATTTCTAAGAGAGCACATTGGGGAGAGAGATTAATCCTGCTTGAGAAACCAGGCAACATCTCAAAGAAGAGATGAAGTTTAATAAGGAATTTTAAGAATCAACACTTACCTTTTTTTCAGTCTGGCGGAATAACTGAACCATGTATCTGATATGGTAAGAAATCTTCTAGTGCCAATCACAGCATTGGACAATATAAATATTTGTTGAAGGAAAGAAACTGTATATGCTAGAACACAGGACACTTTGAATAAGTATTGATTTGGGGAGAATGGCAAATTAGGCAAAATAATAAAATATAAATTCGTAAGTTCTCCTTTGTAAATGGGTTCATCAATGTGTTCATCAACATTCATCAAATCATGCTTTATAAACATCTTGTAGAAAAACATTCTCATTATTGGATACCACTGAGTCACAAATATAGGGTAGCAACCAAGTCTAGTAACTTAGGCAAATGTATAATAATAAAACACTTACTGATATTTGATTGCAAACCAGGATAAAATAGTTTTATCTGTGTTTCCAGACTTTATGACCATGCTGTAGAATAGTAAAGAAATCTTTTAAACTAGGAAAACAGTAATCTGAGTAAGTTCCCTTAGCTGAATTTTGAAGATGGGACAGAATATGAATTTAATGAACTAAATGAAGATTGCCAAAATCATTTTCTTTGATCAAGTTGTGCGTAATACTTTAACTGTAATTGCTTCAGCCCTAAATGCATCAAACACAGCTTGAAAAACCAATAGGCTGAAGATGGCAAGCAAGAAAAAGTAATCAAAAAAAGTGTTCTTATATACAAGAAAAATATGGATTGGCACATCACTTCTTCAGCAGCAGAGCACACTGAAGAACCTGAAGGTGTGCCCCAGCATATAAACATAGCTCGCATTTGTATACACTTTCTAAATTAATTTGACACCTGTTTTTATATTTCTTTCTCCCAACAGTCTCATGTAGTAGGATGGGCAGGAAACTTTACGTTTATTGTGCAAAAGAGAAGACAGAGCTATAAAGTGGCTAAGTGGCTTGTTTAGTTAATGAGAAACCAGAGCAATGCAACTTCTTTACACAGTGTTGGGTACATCAGTATTAGTAAACTAAAGAGGGAGGTCTGTAGCAAGTTTACATATGTAAAAACTAACCAACTGAGTATTTGTCTCCCTTAAAGCCAGACTTCACAGTTAATTACCCTTCACCAAAGAGAAAAATTTAACTTACGCTATTATTCTTTCAATATTGTTTTTCTTTCCCTGAAGAAATCAGAAATATCTGGAAACTATTTCTTAACTATTTAAGGAGCCTTTTTGGTGCAAACAGGACCCTAGTGTGCAGTGATTAAGAGTTCAGCTGCTAACTAAGAGGTCAGCAGTTCAAATCTAGGAGCCACACCTTGGAGATCCTGAGGGGCAGTTCTACTCTGTCCTACAGGGTGGGTGGCCCTGAGTCAGAATCCACTCAACAGCAACGGGTTTGGTCTGGTTTTGGTTTGGGTGGTGTGAATGATTAAGCACTTTTCTGCTAACCTAGAGGTTGAAAGTTCAAACACACCCATCAGCTCCTCAAGAGAAAGACCTGGTAATCTTCTTCCATAAAAATTACGCTTAAAAAAAAAACCTACGGGGCAGTTTTACTCTGTCACGTGGGGTCGCTATTAGTTGAAAGTGACTCGACGACAGCTAACAACACTATATGCAAAACACTGTGTCTTACTGAGACATAAAAATTCCAGAAGCTATGCATACGCTTTTGGAGAGAAGGTACACACGTATATAAGCACTCTGAGGAAGTCAACAATAAAGTCTGACAAAAGGTTCAGATGGTCATGATCAGAGGAGTTGCTTTAAGCAGCTGTGGGCAAGCAAGGCTTCACAGAAGTGCGAGAATTTGCGTCTGCCCTTTCGTCTTGGTAGATATGACAGATGAGGAAAGAGTAGCTGCAGGCAAATTTATGATCAGATCATAAATGAATTTTGATGGGTGTGGAATACTTACCAGGATAGAAAGGTAGGTTGTGCTGAGACGGTGGGAAGATTTGAGAGGAGCACCTTCTCTTGATGAAATTTGTAGATTGGGGATAATAATCTAGTTTATGTAGGCAGAACGGAATGGAAGGAAGACACTTATCACCCGGAAGCAGATTACAGAGCCACATAAAGGGATGGAAGTGAATGGAAAAGGAAGGCCAGGTGCCAGAGACTTGGTTAAGCTAGGGGTACAGCTTTAGTCAAAGACAGTTTATGGGATCTCAAGACTTTATAACCACGAGAACTGCCTTAGAGCACATAGAAAGAACTCTGGGAAGCAAAGAGGCGACTGCATTTCCCACAGGCTTCTTCATGATCAATTGCTTATTTGAAAAGGAGACTTGTTCATACACAAACCTTTACAACTGGAAAAAAAAAAAAAAAAAAAAAAAGGCCCCTAAGAATTCAGCAAATCATGCAGGTTAGCAAGAATTGATAAGGTAGACTGCTTTCAGTCCAGCATTCCAAAAAGATTCTTTTTTTATGTTTAGTGATCTTTCTCAAGGTCTTCCAGTACTTTTTTTTTCTCCTAGCTCTTCTTTCATCCCTTTTTTTTTTTTTTTTCCTGGCAGGGTAAATGAACTTTTAGTCAGGAAACATTACAAGCTTCCTCTGAATTAAGTGTATGTCTTACTTCTCCATTTCCACCGGGGGTTCGGGAATTGCTTTTCTTACTAAGTGCAATGCGATGTTGCATTTGTTTTCCTCACTTCTTCCTTCTTAATTGAGAGTTATGGGGTGATTATTCATTTTCTTAATTTTCTTATTTAACATGTATACCCTTCCATCCCCCACTCCCACGCAAATCTTTGCTTCAAAAGTTCCTTTCCGGTCAGTTTATGCTTTCCGATGAGACGCAAGGATTCTGGTGCTCAGCATATTGTTTCTTTATGGTGCACATATGCAACGCTTATTTGGATGCTCAGAGTGCATGGAGTTTGTTGTTAAGACCGGTCAGTTTCAGAAGTCAGTGTGGTGAGATGGTGGTACTTGAATTAACTCTAGAAGATACATGGATTGAAGGGCTCTAAGATTTATTGTGCTGAACAACCTCTTTCCCTGCCCCCAATGTTACCGTATACGCAGCCTTTGCTAAAATTTGCAGACACCACAAGAAAAGCTGTGGAGAATTTTTGTAAATATAACACTCCAATAATTACTTCATGGACAGTACAGGCGTCATCATCTTCATTTGCCAATTTCATGGTGGCTTGTCCTTTCTACATTTTATTATTCATTTATGATAGCTATTATAGGCCACTCAGATTCTCTCTTGCTCTCCTGAGGAATATTTATGGCTATTAGAGGACTCTTATGTGAAGACCCAAAGATAGTTATTGCAGAAACCCTGTGAAATGCTACATTGGTGCAGAGATCGGCAGGCAGTAAAAGATCTCAAGTTGTTTCAGAGTCCCCCTTGATGAAGATTAAAAGGCAGGCTACTCCTGGTGAGGTTTCCTTTTCACTCAAGAGAACCAAGTTATTTTTGACTTGGTTAGGACGCATAAATTAACACAGCTCTGTAAATTAGAGCTCTTTTGGAGAGGTTGCCAGGAAGACAGCAAGAAAGGATTTAGGATGTATTTGCAAACAGATCCGTGAAGGCAGTTTATAACTCTATTGCAGAATTTCTCACAGAATGTATTAAGGGGAAGATGTGAGGTGCAGGAAAAAGGAAGGGCAATTTCTTATCCAGCACAAAGTAAAGATCTCAGTCTCTCATCTGAATGGTGCTGTCATAAGACTTAGAATGTAAGCTCTTCAAAGGAAGGATGCCAGGGAGTTTTGTTCATTCATGTATCCTAAGCAGTGTGGGCAGTGTCTGGCACACAGTAGGCACTACGTCAATAATGGATGAATGAATACATGGACTTCTACTATACCTGCTGAAGGCATTTACTTCTTTCTAATTAATTTTTATTTCTCCCTGGAGGATATTTTGTTTGTTTTTATTAGTTTTTGTGTTTGATTAAGAACGTTGCTTTAGCATATGAGAATGGTACAAATTTTCATCCACAGTAAAAAACTGTTCATTCAAAATAACTTCTCAAAATATTCTTCAATGCTTATGAGGGTGGGCAGGGAGGGAAAGGGGTATTCACTAATTAGATAGTAGACTAGAACTATTTTAGGTGAAGGGAAAGACAACACACGATACAGGAGAGGTCAGCACAACTGGACTAAACCAAAAGCAAAGAATTTTTCTGAATAAATAGAACACTTTGAACACCAGAGTAGCAGGGACAGGGGTTTGGTGACCATGGTTTCAGGTGACATCTCGGTCAATTGGCATAACAAAATGTATTAAGAAAACGTTCTGCATCCCACTTTGGTAAGAGGCGTCTGGGGTCTTAAACACTAGCAAGCAACCATCTAAGATGCATCAATTGGTCTTAACCCACCTGGAGCAGAGGAGAATGAAGAACACCAAAGACACATGGTAAAGATGAGCACAAGAGACAGAAAGGGCCACATAAACTAGAGACTACATCAGCCTAGAACTGGAAGAACTAGATGGTGCCGGCTGCCACCCATCGCTGCCCTGACAGGGAGAACAACAGAGAATCCCTCATGGAGCAGGAGAACAGTGGTATGCCAATCTCAAAGTCCCGTAGAAAGACCAGGTTAATGAGACTAGAGGGATCCTGGAGTCATGGTCCCTGGACCCTTCGTTAGCCCAAGATTGGAACCATTCCTGAAGCCAACTCTCCAGACAGGGATTGGACTGGACTATAAAACAGATAATGATACTGTTGGGGAGAGAACTTGTTGGCTCAAGTAAACACATGAGAATAGGTGGGCAGCTCCTGTCTGGAGCTGAGATGAAAAGGAAGAGGGAAACAGGAATTGGCTAACTGGACATGGGGAATACAGGGTGGAGAGGAGGAGTGTGCTGTCTGGTAAGGGGGAAAGCAGCTAGGAGTACATAGCAAGGTGTGTATCACTTTTTGTATGAGAGACTGATTTGATTTGTAAACTTTCACTTAAAGCACAATAAATAATTAATTAAAAATAACTTATCTCAATTAGTCACATTTTCTAGTATTCAAAAAATTGTTAAAATTAGTTTTTGAAAATTCTATAGTCTTTTCTTTGCTTTCTCCAAATCCCTGCTTGATTTTAAGACCTGAAAATTAAGGAATTAATTCATTTAATTCCAAGGAGTTCTCGTGGCACAGTGGTTAAGTGACAAGCTGCTAACCGATTGTTTGCAAAGTCATCAGTGTTAAACATAATGTTTACACAACTCCAAATTTGATCATAGGAAACCAAAGGGACCAAAATAAAAAAAAAAACCAGTGCCATCGAGTTGATTCCAACTCATAGCAACCCTATAGGACAGAGTAGAACTGCCCTATAGAGTTTCCAAGGAGCGCCTAGTGGATTCGAACTGCAGACATTTTGGTTAGCAGCTGTAGCACTTAACCATTACGCCACTAGAGTTTCCAACCAAAGGGACAAGAGGTAATAATTGAGATATATATCAATTTTCATTTCAGTGAAGAAAAATTCTGCCTGAAAATCACTCATCTACCATTATCTTCAAAGTAGATGTAATGGTGAGATCAGGCTGGATCTAGAGACCTGCTTTGATATTATAATATTAATTTGATTAAATTATAATAAGAGTTACATTGTTATAAAAATATGTCAACTATAATCACTCCTTCAGCTTTATGTAAAACAACTCCTAAATTAAATTATTTACATGCTTAATAAAACAAATAAAAAAAAGGTTTAAAGAAAAGGTGACCTTTTACTTTAATTCCAGCCCAGCTACTTACTGGTTATATAACTTTAGACTCTTGACTTTTCTACCCTAATATTCCTCAACTAATAAATGAATTTAAAAAAAGAACTCATAGAGTTATTGTGAGAATTAAATGAATTAAATATTATGGACACAAGAAGGATGACAGCCTTTAGATTTTGTGCTAAAAGCAGTTGGAAATAGTCTGGCTTCATAAATACCCATCACTTTTGGCAGAGAGCTTTGACAGAAACCTAAAGTCACAGCTGTGTGCAGAAGGAAAAGGTGCAGGTCAGGACGTAAGAACTGGTGACTCATCCCAGCCCTCTGCTTGTTGATCTTGCCACCCTGAGCATAACACTTCTTTTAGTTAGACTCTAGTTCCTTAATCTACAAAATGTTGATACTTGTCTGCTTCATTGAATTGTGAGGAGAGGATAGCATTAAAGAGTACAGTAAGAGTCATTTTAACATTATGTAAGTTCTATATACAAATTAAAGAGCCCTGGTGGCACAGTGGTTAAGTACTCAGCTGTTAACTGAAAGGTCAGGGTTTGAATCCACCAGCTGCTCCACAGAAGAAAGATGTGGCAGTCTGCTTCTATAAAGATTACAGCCTTGGGAACACTATGCAGCAGTCCTACTCTGCCCTGTCGGGTTGCTATGAATGAGAATCAACTCAATGACAATGAGTATACACATACATATAAAGTATTACTGAATCCAGTCATCCATTATATCCATGATTTTTCTTTATAAAAGAACATTTTCCTATAACATTAAAAAATAGATTAGATTTTTTTTACTTTTTCATTTCAAATTATTCTTTGTATCCTCACAGCTTCCTAGCCACTTCTTGCTTTCCTAGTCTGTTCAGCCATCTTATCACTGATACATTACTATGTCCTCAAGGCCTATGATGAAACAAACACACTGAATTGGCCCCTCAAGGACCGTATCACTGAATTTTAAAACAGCAATTGCAAAAATCTCAGACAGACCTAGAAGTGAACTTTCTGTGTGATGATGCCAATGTATCACTTTCTCCTCTACCACATTTGCATAAGTGCCTACTATCATATTTGATTATCGTTAAACTATTGACAAAGAAGATCGCCTGGGCCCAACAACACAGGACTTATTAAAGTGCTTGTGATACTGTGGAGTTTTTGTTGTCTTCTAGCTGCTGTTTGTGAATAACGCAAGACGCAGTCAGTGCTTTGGAATTTCATTTTAGCTCACCACCAAGCTTTTTAAGAGACCACACTGGTTCTGGTAACGTGCTCATTGGCCAGGTATCTGGTGGCTTGTGTCAGTCCTCTAAGTTGTATTTGCTACCTATAAATGCAGCTCCCTGCAAGATGAAATGACCTGGGACCAATTAATTGAAAATGAAAAAAGAAAAAAATATAGTAAATGCCATTGGGAGTGATTAACAAAACTAGCTATGCATCCCTCGCAGATGGCCAGAGACACAGCTTGCCAAATGGAGTTGGCTATGTACAAAGGAGAACACGTTGTTCAGGCAGCAGGGCTTGTGAAGGAAGCAAAATGGGTATGAACAGATGTAACTTTACCTAGATGCAACAAATGTGAAAACCTGAAGTGCTCTCTTATTGCTTAGTTGTTGTTTTTAACTTCAATTTATATATATATAACCAAAACCAAACCCATTGCCATTGAGTCAATTCTGACTCACAGCGACCCTATAGGACAGTGTAGAACTGCCCCATATAGTTTTCAAGGAGTGCCTGGTAGATTTGAACTGCTGACTTTTTGATTAGCAGCCATAGCTCTTAACCCTTATGACACCAGGGTTTCCTATATATATACATAATATATATACCTGTTGCTGTCAAGTCAATTCCGACTCTTAGTGACCCTATAAGACAGAGTAAAACTGGCCATAGAGTTTCCAAGGGGATCCTGGTGGATTTTATATATATATATTTGATATGTATAGGAGGGCCAAGCACATTAAACCTCATAAATGATTCCTCAGAATCATAAAACACAAAACTCTAGACTTTTTGTCTCCTCCACTGTGGAAATTTATTCATTTGAGACTTATAGTCAAATTTGCTGTGCACTTTTGATTGAATTAGATATTTCCTGATTAGGCACATGGCTAAAATCTTAATTCTCAAGACATTCTCACTGAAGCTATCAATATCTGTCAATTATAAGCCCTCTTGCCTAATCAAAGACGAACCAGAGCCTATTTCTGTAAAGGTTGTCTTCCATTCTTTAAACAATTGCTTTTTACCAATTTTCAGGGTCTAAATCAATCTTTAGCCTTCACATTTTAAGTTATGGATATAAGAAGTACATAAATCTTTTGATGGGAATAATTTCTTTCCAGGGCTTCTACAAAACAAACAGTAGGCAAAGATAATGACCTTTTACCTGGTTCTACAAACATATCTTTATTGAAGGCATTTTGACAATTTTCTTTCGCTTTTGAATAACCTGGCATAGAAATTTCTGAATGGTTGTAAAGTGAACACACCGAATCTATATCTGAACATTTAATTTGTGATAACCATTAAGAACTGGGGCAAACTAAGCTATAAACCCAAAAAGCCAAACCTGTTGTCATGAAGTCGAGTCCAACTCATAGCGACCCTATAAGACAGAGTAGAACTGTCCCATAGAGTTTGCAAGAAGCGCCTAGTGGATTCGAACTGCCGACTTTTTAGTTAGCAGCTGTAGCACTTAACCACTATGCCACCAGGGTTTCCGTAAACTAGGCTATAGGTAATTTTTTTTTTTTTAGTAGCAAATAAAACCACTTAACAGTACTGTTTATTCACTTTTACCTGACTGAAACCTCAGCTGAAATTCAAAGCTCAGCTACAAATTCTACTTGTTTATTGCAGCTGCCAAATAGTTTCTATTACTCAGTGATTACATCGTTTTAAGTTAGTGCCTCATAATATTATTAACTCTAACATTTTCCAAAATAATTGTTACTAAGCTAGCCAGCATTCCTACAGTGATTCTAAAACTGGAATGTGGCATGGAAATGTTTTGTCTCAGCTTGGCTGAATGATGCTTTCAGAAACTTACATGAATGAATGATATCAAAAGACAGTTTACAGAGTTGCAAGATGATTTTCTGGGACAACTCGCCTAACCTTTTCTACCTGGTAGCTGGAACATTCACTAGGTATTGATTGATTGAGGGAGCCATTCAGGATGACTTTACAGCACATAAAAAATTGTAATTCGTGTTTCATTTTTCACTATGGTGCCATAAGATTCCCTTTAAAATTTTATTCCACGTGAACAAATGACATGTGCATACTAGACTATGACCACATAGAAATTCAGTTTACCTAAACACAAACCCAACCCATTGCTGTCAAGTTGATTCTGACTCATAGTGACCTACAGGACAGAGTAGAACTGCCCCATAGAGTTTTCAAGGAGCACCTGGTGGATTTGAGCTGCTGACCTTTTGGTTAGCAGCCATAGCTCTTAATCACTATGCTGCCAGGGTTTCCTTTTAAAACACAAGGGCAAGCAAGTGTGATTTCCTCAAATCCCAGAAAGAAGCCTTCCATAATCCTTGAATTTGTCTTTTCTGGGTAAGATATTTATCCAGTACCTAAGAATTCTCCTCTAGCTCTGGGGAAGATTTTTAGGTTAGATCTCAATTCCATGTTGACATGTACCTTCCTTGAGACAATGAACATGGGGCTGAAAATTTGTTTGGCATTGGAAGGGTGGGAGGAAACTAGAAAAAAAAAATGAACATCTCAAAATATTATCCCATCATACCAATATATTGAGTATAAGTCAAAAATCATTTATTATTAAGTGTCAGAAAATGATTCAAGTCCAGGAAATATGCTATTAATAAAACAGTCACTGTCCTAAAAAATGTCAGGTGAAGGGGAGACATAAAAAATTGAGATACTTATTATATATCAACATAATGTGATGGGTAATATCATGATGGAGTTCTGGAGGGAGAAGAAGTACATTTAGCCTAGCCTGAGTGGGGTGAGTAGGTAGGATGATGCTTTAAGAGGATGTGACGGTTGATTACTAAAATTAATAATTGATAGGAGCTAGCTAGCTAGGAGAGAAACGAAGGGAATTTCAGCCAAGAAAAAAATCTGACTGGGTTGGTACTCGATGGATTTTTTATCTAGTTTTTTGCACTTAAGAATAAAGTTACTGTCAACATTTATATATAACTTTTGTGTCTCCAATTACTTTTCCCTTGGATAGTAAATACCTTGGAGCAAAATTGCAGTCATATTCCAAACCAAAAAGACTAAACCCCTTGCCATCGAATCTATTCCGGCTCATAGTGACCCTATAGGACAGAGTAGAATTACCCCATAGGATTTCCAAGGAGTGGCTGGTGAATTCGAACCTCCGAACTTTTGGTTAGGAGCTGAGCTCTTAACCACTTTTCCTCAGGGGCGCCAGAGTCAGATAGTGTGTTTTAAATTTTGTAAGAAACTGTCAAGTGATAGGACCATTTGGCATTCCTATAAGCAATGCAGTTTTGACAACCATGCCAACAATTAGCACTTACGTCTTTTTTAAAAAAAAAAAAAAAAAAAAACCTGTTGCCGTCGAGTCAATTCCGACTCATAGCGACCTTATTAGGAAACCGTACGGGGCAGTTCTACTCTGTCCCATAGGGTCGCTATGAGTATGAGATGATAAGTCTTTTTAGTTTTGGCTGTTTCCTATTTTCAAGAATCAATTGACTGTTATGTGTGAACCTATTTTTTTGATTTGTTACACTGCTCTTTTATCTGTATGTCTAATTTTATACTATATCACACTGTCTTAATTACGAAAGCTTTAAGATAATTCTTGATTGAGGTACTAATGTGTTTCTTTTTCAAAATTGTTTCAAATGATTTCAGTCTTTTAGTTTTTAAAAATAAATATTACAGTCAGCTTATCAATTTCTGCAAAGGAGCTTACAATAATTTTTACTGGGAATGTGCTGAATCTGTAAATTAATTTAGGGATAATGAACATCAGAACAGGATGGAGACTTCAAATCCAGGAACATTTATTTAGGTCTTTTAAAACATTTGTTAGCAATTTGTTTGTTTCTTTCTTCCCAGTATACAGATACTACACGTATTTTGTTAAATTTATCCCTAAGAATGTTGTTTTCTTTGATGCTATTATAAATGGCTTTATTTGTCAGATTTTTCAATTGTTTCTTGTTAATATATAAAAATTCAATTAATTTTTGTATATTGACTGAGCTCTTGAAATTGTTCAGATTACAACTCCTAGTCGTTAGTTGCCTATCTTGTGGAGTTCTACCCTATGTATCCACAGATTGGTATTCAGCCAATGACCAAAGGGACTTTTATGCAGATTTATGAAGCTCTTTATCCATATAGTTATCTCATTTTTAAAATCCTATCCTTTAAAATTTAAGCTACGAATTTTTATTATCAAGCAGTTCACAGTCATACCTCAGTTATGACGTTGCTTCATGGTAAATGCTATAAGTGAACAATTAAAAAGATGTCATAAAAGAAAAATCAATGATCACAAAACAAATATTAAAACAAATTAGTATATTTAATTTTTAGATAGACTTTTCATCCCTAACATGTTTTAATTAAAAACATTTCTTTTTATTCTTTATTCTTACAAATTGTGCAATGATTTTGTCACAATTTTGCTGCCAAACAATATCTACTTACATACATAAGAAAGATAATGAATTGAGTCTTTCTTGAAACATTGTTCTATGCTGAGGGTTTTTGGACCTCTTTAGGAATGAAAATAAGTGTCCTGTTGTGCAGTTTGTGATTATTAAATTTAGGAATATGTGAAATTCACCTTATATTTTATCTTCTACTGTGGAATCATACCTGCTTAAGCCAAACCAAACAAAACCTGTTGCTGATGAATCAATTCTGATTCATATTGACCATATAGAACAGATTCTATAAACTCTGTAGAGTTTCTAAGGAGTGGCTGGTGGATTTGAACTGCTGATCTTTTGGTTAGCAACTCAGCTTTTATCCACTGTGCAACCAGGGCTCCCATACATGCCTACCTGAGTAAAATTTTTTATCCTGAATTTGTAAACTTAGTTCTCATGTAAGAATGAAATTGTCACACTTCTCCTTAAAGTCATCAGGATAAGCCTGCACTAATTTCTTGGATGCAGTCATGCATTCTTCATCTGATATATTCACATCATTTAAGAAGGAAAATTTATTTGAAAAAACTTCATACATTTTCTCCCTTCTTTTCATTCAAGATTCAAGTGTGTCAAAATGAGACTAAGTGGTTACACCAGCCCAGGGGCAAGGACAAAAAGACAGGAGAGGACAGGAAAGCTGGTAGTAGAGAACCAAGGTCTAGAAGGGGAGAGTGCTGACACGTTGTGGGGTTGGCAACCAATGTCACAAAATAATGTGATTTAATTGTTTAATGAGAAACTAATTTGCTCTGTAAAACTTCATCTAAAGCACAATAAAAAAAAAAAAAACCTCAAGTGTGTCAATGATGGTGCAGTATGTGGATACACAAAATTGATATCTGGCACTCAATACTTCTAGAGCACTTTGTCATTTATTTGTTTCTTTCTAATGCCTCTGTGACGGTTAACTGCTTGATAATCAATATTTCTCAGTATTTGTTTTGTAGTAATTTCAAAATTTCCAGTATCTTGCCTTAAATTATGTAAATATCCTATAAATAAATGGTAGAAATCTGTGCATGTCTTGAAATTTATTTCTGAATCTTGTAGAGCTTGAATCTTCTGTTGAAAATGTTGCAATATATTATTTCACATAAACAAATACATGTAGTAGTGTTGCATTTTGTTGACAATATTTTCATCTGTCTTTTGGTATCTCCTTTTGTATTTGGCCTTCAGCAATATTTTCTAAGGTGCTTAGAATCTGAGTGTACAGTTCCCGGATTGCACTCATTGTTACAGCATACACTTCCTGATAAATATTAGACAGACCTTTTAATATTTGATCATTGTTTAAATATGTTTTAAGAACTGCCCATTGGTGGGTAGAGTCAGAAAAAAATTGTGTGCAGTAACTGAACAGTAGAAAAAAAATCAACTGCTTCTGGACAACAATCTGCTGTGTTACGCAATATAAGATTAAGTGAATGCACAGAACCTGGCATAAAAATGACACATTCATTACATTCTAAAATTGTAGCATGCTTTTATAATACCTTGACATATTGGCAGCAGTGTTATAGAACTGGCTTCTGTATTAGAAAAATCATTTTTGTGAACTTCATGTAAATAGTGAAATATTTCATTTGCAATTTTTTCACTGGTATGATTTTTAAGCTAGTAAATATGATAAATTATGGGCAAATCTGTTGCAAAAGGCTTCTTTAAAGTGCTAAAAATCAAATACGTCACTCTGAGGACAAAGGTGTGCCTGACCCAAGCCACAGTATTTTCAGTCACCTCATATACATGCAAAAGCTCAACAACGAGTGAGAAAGACTGAAGAAGAATTGACACCTTTGAATTATGGTCTTGGCAAAGGATATTAAATAGAATGTGGAATGTCAGAAGAATGAACAAGTCTATCTTGGAAGAAGTACAGCCAGAATGTTCCTTAGAAGCAAGAATGGCAAGGCTTCATCTCAAGTACTTTGGACATGTTATCAGGAGGGACCAGACCCTGGAGAAGGACACCATCCTTGGTAAATAGAGGATAAGCAAAAAAGAGGAACACCTCAGTGAGATAGATTGACATTGGTTGCAACAATGCATTCAAGCATAACAAGGATTGAGAGGGTGATATAGGACCTGGCAGTGTTTCATTCTGTTGTCCATAGGGTTGCTACTAGTTGGAAGTGCCTCAATGGCACCTATCAACAAATAACAGCAAATGTGATACATTGATATCACATTATCCATATAAATTGATAAACTGATAAAATGTGATAAATATGATAAATTGCTTGACACATTTTCCATCTGTTGGAGATACATATGTTAAAACAATATTCAGCTGATCTGTGCGCGAAAGATCAGGGCTGGAATCTACAAACAGAAATATCAAGCTATGCTTATTTCACTGAAAATATTTGATCAAACATTATCACTCATTAAATTTATTAATTCTTCAAACATACGATGGGTTGCCCTTTCCTGTGTTACCATATTTTGAGATGTGATCTGCTAAGAGGGGATCACACTGAGCAACAAGTTGAAGTAAACCCTCAAAATCCATTTTGAGGGAACTCAAACACTTCATTTCTTCCTCGAAAAGATAGCTCACCTTCAGCAATTGTTATAATGACAGCAACAACTCATTGCAAAATGCCTTTCAAATACCTGTGCCTTTCATTAATTTGTGTTTCCAGTTCATGAATTTAGCCAAAAGTATGTCTTCAGTTTAAATACAACAACATAAAATCTCTCTGAATTGAATTCTTCTCATGTTTATTCATCTTATTCAAGTTGTGCCAATAGCTAAATCCATCCCTAGCAAATAAAGAATTAAATGATTTAGGACTGAATAGTTTGCAAGAAACAATATGCAGAGCTGACAAATGAAGAATACAGTAGGTACATCCTCTTATAATTTTCACCATTAGCCTTGTACCCTAGAAATATATTCTGGCTACAGAACCTTGTTTGTTTACTATCCAGAAATTTTCTACATGAATCTTCAAATGGTTCACTGTGATGTTGATAATCACTTGGACCTGTTTTGAATCAATAATTTACAACATTAAATGGAACATTATTCCAAAAAGCAGGAGCTATATTTCTGTTATTTATGAGGTCTATAGATCTGACAATTTCAGATCCTAAAATGATTAGACAGTTAAATCCTTATTAATAGCAGCAGAACATTGTCTGATATACAGCTGGAAAATGAGTCCCTCAGTTTGGAAGGCACTCAAAATACAACTGAGGGAAAGCTGCCTCCTCAAGTTGACCTTAAGAATGTGGATGGAGTCGAACTTTTGGGACCTTCATTTGCTTATGTGGCATGGCTCAAAATGAAAAGAAACAGCTGCAAATATCCATTAATAATCAGAACACAGAATGCATGAATATAGCAAAATGGAAATTGTCAAAAATGAAATGGAATGCATAAACATCGATATTGTAGACATCAGTGAGCAATGGGCTGGTATCGGCCATTTTGAACTGGACAATCATATGGTCTACTATGCTGGGAATGACAACTTGAAGAGGAATGGCATTGCATTCATTGTTAAAAAGAACATTTCAAGATCTATCCTGAAGTACAAAGCTGTCAGTGATAGGTTAATACCCATACACCTACAAGGAAGACAAGTTAAATACAACTATTATTCAGGTTAACACACCAACCACTAAAACCAAAGATGAAGAAATCAAAGATTTTTACCTACTTCTGCAGTCTGAAACTGGTAGAATATGCAATTAGGATGTATTAATAATTACTGGTAATTGAAATGTGAAAATTGGAAACAATGAAGAAAGATTGGTAGTTGGAAAATATGGCCTTGGTGATAGAAATGATGCTGGAGATCGCATGATACAATTTTGCAAGACCAATGACATCTTCTTTGCAAATACCTTTTTCACCAACAGAAACGGCTACTATACAAGTGGACCTTGCCAGATGTAACACACAGGAATCAAATCAGCTACATCTTGGAAACAGGTGATGAAAAATCTCAATATGATTAGTCAGAACAAGGCTAGGGGGCCACTGTGGAACAAACCATCAATTGCTCATATGCAAGTTCGAGCTGAAACTGAAGAAAATTCAAACAAGTCCACAAAAGCCAAAGTACAAACTTGAGTATAACCCACCTGAATTTAGAGACCATCTCAAGAATAGATTTGATGTGCCAAACACTAATGACCAAAGACCAGATGAATTGTGGAAGGACAACATACCTAAAGAAGAGATCATTCAAAAGAAAGAAAAGACCAAAACGGATGTCAGAAGAGACTTTGAAACTCGCTCTTGAACCTACGGTAGCTAAAGCAAAAGGAAGGAATGATGAAGTAAAAGAGCTGAACAGAAGATTTCTAAGGGCAGCTCAAGAAGACAAAGTAATTCTTTCCAGAAGTAGACAATCAGGTCCTTCTTCATAGCCTGTCTTAGCCTGGAAGCTCAGCTGAAACCTGTTTGCTGTGGGTGACTTTGCTGGTGTTTGAATACTGATGGCATAGCTTCCAGCATCACAGCAACATGCAAGCTCCACAGTATGACAAACTGACAGACACATGGGGGATGATGGGCAGTAGAGTCCATCTTTTTTTTAAATACAGGTATCCCATTTCCGTAGAGTCATTTATTGAAAAATATTTTTCTCCTTTTATAAAAAATCAAGTGACTGGACTTACCATTTCCAGGAAAAGATTACCCAATAAACAAGGTAAGCTCGTGCTTAGGACATCAACAAAACAGGGGGGCTAGTTGTCCAAAGCAAAACCCAAAGATGCCAATCAGACAGGACACAAGGAAAAGTGCAAGTGCTACAGCGGAAGAGAACTGGTAGGGCACTAAATGAAATTGATAGCAGCTCCAGTGTATGATAATGTGTAGGCTGAAAATAAAGTATTATAATGACTTGTGCAAAGACACACAGATAGAAAACCAAAAGGGAAGAACATGCTTGGCATTGCTCAAGCTGAAAGAACTGAAGAAAATATTCAACCCTCGAGTGGCAATACTGAAGGATTTTAGGCAGAAAATATTAAATGATGCAGGAAGTATCAAAAGAAGATGGAAGGAATACACAGAGTCATTATACCAAAAAGAATTGGTTGACGTTCACCACTTCAGGAGGTAGCATACGCTCAGGAACTGATGGTACTGCAGGAAGAAGTCCCAGCTGCACTGAAGGCATTGGCAAAAAAACAAGGCACCAGGAATTGGCAAAATACCAATTAAGATGGAAGGAAGGATGTCATGTCAGATAGATCCTGGCTGAAAGCACTAGAAGTGCTCCCTTGTCTATGCCAAGAAATTTGGAAGACAGCTACCTGGCCAGCTTACTGGAAGAGATCCTGATTTATGTCTATTCCGAAGAAAGGTGATCCAAATGAATGTGAAATAATATCACACACAAGCAAAATTTTGCTGAAGATTGTTCAAAAGTGGCTACAGCAGTGCATTGACAGGGAACTGCCAGATTCAAGCCAGATTGAAGACGGACATAGAAGGAAGGATGTCACGTCAGATAGATCATGACTGAAAGCAGAGAATACCACAAAGATGTTAACCTGTGTTTTATTGACTACATAAAGGCATTTGACTGTGTTAATCATAACAAGTTATGGAAAATATTTGCGAAGAATGGGAATTCCAGAACACTGGATTGTGCTCATGAGGAACCTGTATGTGGATAAAGAGACTGTCGTTCAAACAGAGCAAGGGGATGCCGTGTGGTTTAAAGTCAGGGAAGGTGTGTGCCAGGGTTGTATCCTTTTACCAAACCTATTCAATCTGTATGCTGAGCAAATAATCTGAGGAAGACTCATTAGCATTCTGCATTACTCAGATGACATAGCCTTGCTTGCTGAAAGGCAAGAGGACTTGAAGCACTTACTAATGAAGATCAAAGGCCACAGCCTTCAGTATGCGTTGCACCTCAACATAAAGAAAACAAAAATCCTCACAACTGGACCAATAAGCAACATCATGATAAATGGATAAAAGATTGAAGTTGTCAAGGATTTCATTTTACATGGATCCACAATCAACAGCCATGGAAGCAGCAGTTAAGAAATCAAAAGTTGCATTGCATTGGGCAAATATGCTGCAAAAGACCTATTTCAAGTGCTGAAAAGCAAAGTTGTTACCTTGGAGACTAAGGTGCACCTGACCCAAGCCATGGTGCTTTCAATTGCCTTATATGCATGTGAAAGCTGGACGATGATAAGAAAAACCAAAGAAGAATTGACACCTTTGAATTATGGCATTGGCAAAGACTATTGAATATACCATGGATTGCCAAGCTAACAAACAAATCCGTACTGGAAGAAATACAGCCAGAATGCTCCTTAGAAGCTAGAATGGCAAGACTACGTCTCACATACTTGGATATATTATCAGGAGAGATAAGTCCCTGGAGAAGGACATCATGCTTGGTAAAGTAGGACAATGAAAAAGAGGAAGACCATCAATGAGATGGATTGACACAGTGGCTGCAGTGATGGGCTCAACTACAACAGGGATTGTGAGGATGGCGCAGGACCGGGGGGTGTTTTATTTTGTTGTACGTAGGGTCACTACAAGTTGGAATCAACTCCATAGCACCTAACAACAACACCTCCTATCATAAACACACACACATGCACACATGTCAACAATTTAAGATGTTTCACAGGCATAAATAGGAAAGTCAAACTATAAATATCTAGAATATAGGTTAATTTATTTAAGGTATGAGTGAAAACAAATATGTCCTTAGCTATGACATAGGGAAAAAAAAACTAGACATAAAACAAACAAAAAAAAAATTGATAACTTGAAGTTTAGGAAAATTTAAAATTCTGCTTATCAAAGACATCATTAGAAATTAAAAATGGAAGCCAAAGAAAGGGAAAAATGCTGAAAATTATATATCTTAGAAAAGACTCATATCTGCAATACTTAAAGTACTGTTACAAATTAGTGTAATAAGTCAATTTTAAACCTTGTGCAAATATTTGAACCAATATCTTAAAAATGATAGATAAATGGCCAATAATCACATGAAAGATATTGGTTAACTTTTTCTTGGGGGTCTTCCAATAAAGTTTCAAAATACTTTTAGGAGTTATGGATGCTGTAGTTAAAAACTGAAATTGTTACAGGCCTGTATTGGAAGTTGAGCAGGAAGAGGCAGGTATTTTCTCATACTAAAATAAGTTTTCTTCCAGAAAAGGACCTGATAAAGACTAGAGAAGATCATTTTTCTCCTGGCTTAGGGTATTTCTTTATCAGACTGGAGACTCTCTTCCAACTTAGAGATAATGGTTGAAAATATTTAATATAGTATATATAATTTAAATCATGTTTTGCTTATTTTTTCATTGTTATTATTCTCCTCCAATGCACTTGTGACTCTAATATATATTTTCATGAAAGTGTCACTACAGTATGAAATAGCAAACAGATGCGATTTCAAGTTTCTATGAGTTCAGAAGGTGAAATTATTGTTATAGAAATAGACCTTAAAAAGATAGATATATACAACAATCAGTAAAATATAGAAGTCAGATACTTAAAACATTGATAGCCGTAATGGGGTCATCTTGGTGAGATACAGATGATATAAAGGGGAGACTTCTGATACCCTTGTCTTTTGGAGTTAATTTAATGGCAGTGCAGTAACTGCAAGATCCTGGATCTCGCAGCATACAATTATAGTTGATTATCAGTATATTTAAAAAAAAAAATAGGCTAATTAAAAACACTGCTGCCAGTGTGCAGATCATACTTAAATACATGTTGATGTTGATAGGTGCCGTGAAGTTGGTTCAGATTCATAGTGACCATATGCACACCCACCTCGTCCTGCTCCATCCTTGCAATTGTTGCTATGCTTGAGCCCAAGGTTGCAGCCACTTGTCAATTGATCTTGTTGAGATTCTTCTTTTTTTTTGCTGACCCTCTACTTTACCAAGCATGATGTCCTTCTCCAGGGGCTTATCCCTCCTGATAACATGTCCAAAGTATGTGAGACACAGTCTTGTTATCCTTACTTCTAAAGAGCATTCTGGTTGTACTTCTTCCAAGACAGATTTGCTTGTTCTTTTGGTATATTCAATATTCTTCACCAACACCACAATTCAAAGGTATCAATTCTTCTTCAGTCTTTCTTATTCATTGTCCAGCTTTTGCATGCATATGAGGCAACTGAAAACACCTTGGCTTGGATCAGGCACACTTTGGTCCTTGTATTGGTCACCCAGTGCTGTTATAGCAGAAATACCACAAGTGGATGGCTTTAGCAAAGAGAAGTTTATTTCCTCACAGTAAAGTAGGCTGAAAGTCCAAATTCAGGGCTTCGGCTCCAGGGGAAGGCTTTCTCTCCCTGTCATCCTTCTCATCAATCTTCCCCCAGAATAGGAGCTTCTCTGCGCAGGAGCCCCAGGTCCAAAGGAAGTGCTCTGTTCCAGGTGCTTCTTTCATGGTGGTATGAGGTCCCTATCTTTCTGCTTGCTTCCCTTTCCTTTTATGTCTTGTAAGATAAAATGTGGTGCAGGTCACACCCCAGGGAAACTCCCTTTACTTTGGGTCACAGATGTGACCTTAGTAAAGGTGTTACAATCCCACCCTAATCCTCTTTACTATAAAATTACAATCACAAAATGGAAGACAACTACACAATACTGTGAATCGTGGCTCAGCCAAATTGGTACACGTATTTTTTGAGGGGCGTAATTCAATCCATGACAGTCCTAAAGGTGACATCTTTGCTCTTCAACACTTTAAAGAGGTTTTTTTGCAGCCAATTTGCCCAATGCAATGTGTCTTTTGATTTCTTAACTGCTGCTTCGATGGCTGTTGATTGCGAATCTAAGTGAAATGAAACTCTTGATAATCTCAATCTTTCCTCCGGTTATCATGATGTTGCTTATTGGTCTAATTGTGAGAATTTTTGTTTTATGTCCAGGTACAATCCATACTGAAGGCTGTGGTCTTAGGCCTTCATCAGTAAGTGCTTCAAGCACTCTTCACTTTCAGCAAGCAAGGTTGTGTTATTTGCATAACACAGGTTGTTAATAAGTCTTCCTCCAATCCTGATGCTGAGCTTTTTTTTCATATAGTCCAGCTTCTCAGATTATTTGCTCAGCATACAGATCGAAAGGTATGGTGAAAGGACACAACCCTGACGCACACCGTTCCTGCATCTCTTTGTTCTGTTTGAATGACTGCCTCTTTTTCTATGTACAGATTCCTCAGGAGCACAATTAAGTGTTCTGGAATTCCCATTCTTTGCAACGTTATCCATAATTTGTAATGATCCACACAGTCAAATGCCTTAGCATAGTCAATAAAAAACAGGTAAACATCTTTGTGGTATTCTCTGTTTTCAACCAGGATCCATCTGACCTCAGCAATGATATCCCTGGTTCTACGTTTTCTTATAAATCTGGCTTGAATTTCTGGCAGTTGCCTGTTGATATACTGCTGCAGCTCCTTTTGAATGATCTTCAGCAAAATTTTGCTTGCATGTGATATTAATGATATTGTTCAATAATTTATGCATTAGGTTGTATCACCTTTCTTGGGAATAGGGATAAATATGGATTTGTATTGAATACATATTAAATACATAGTCCATCTTAAAACAGTTTCTTCCCAGATCCAAATCAGTTGATATAACATGAAACAGCCTTCAAATAGCTATGCATAAAGCTCAGTTTGAACAGTTTGCAAAATCTGAGAGGCCACCTAGCAGATAATGGTGGTCTAGAATCTTCATAGTTTTCTAGGTGTGTTCAAAGCAGTTTTCAGTATTTTGCAAACCATGTATTTCATCTGTAAAAATAATATCTTGGGAAGTCAGAATCCTTCTAGCAAGAGCATTTTTAGAAATCTATGCAGTTCTACCTGGTCGTTCTTATGGGATTTCAGTAGCTGTTAAAGGAGAAAATGAGGTGACACTTTTCAGAAACAGAAGGAAATATAGGTTTTGGTCAGAAAGATCTGAAAGTAATATTTGTGGCTCACTATTCTAAAATTAATCTGTATTTGACCTGTGAGAAAGTCCACGTCAATTTTGGAGGGAATGGATGAAGTGACAATACGATGATTTTCATGAGAAAATGAAGAGAATAAAAATATCCACGTGCATCTATCAAACATATAAAATAATACCTTTTGCTACTGTAGTTGCCAATGACAGAAATACCTAAGTATATATTATAGCAGTGTATCCTTTCTTTAAGATGTATGAGTAATTTTCATTTGATCTTAGGAATAAACTATTTAAGAATTACAGCTATTGCTTTTTTTATTTACCGAGAGATACTTGCAATCACTTTCTATTACACCCATTTTAAATAAATAAGAGGTGTTGAAACCATGTGTTTGAAAAATACGGAAAGATTCTGTGAAAAATTTTGGTGTGTATTTTATAACAGATGAAACAGCACACATCATATAACAAATAGACCCTATACCCAGCTCGTTGCCATGCACTGGAAATACAGGCATGAATAAACCATGGGCTATGCTTTCAAGAAGTTTGCAATAGAGTGAGGAGACAGAAATAAATAGAAAAATACAGTACAATACTCTTGCTGAAATGAGGATGAGAACTCAGAAGACAGCAACTAACACAGTGTTGGAGAGTAAAATTAAAATTTCACAATAGAAATGGAATTTAAGCTGGATCGTAAAGGCTAAGTAACAGCACTTTAGGTGAAAGAGTAATAGAATGGAACTCTATGCTGAGGGAAATAATAAGAGCTAGTATGTTAAAACAAAAGGCATTATAAAGTCTACGAAAGATGTTGTGAAGCTTATTATTGTCCATGTAGATTATAAAGGGATCAGGTATCTGTTGGAACATGAAAAGGGAAATCAAGTTTTTCCATCAAACCAAATGAATTTTACTCTCCAAGATATTATTGCAAAAACATTCATGAATATAGCAACAATATAGAAATAGTGATAATAATGATAATCTCTGCTGGCCTTTATTAAACGGCTACTAAGTCTCAGCTATTTGAATCCTTATCATCATTCTTCTTTTAGGGCTGAGAAAAGTTTAGCTCAAAGACATTAAATAATGTACCTAAAAGCTAGTAGCAGGTCGCAGAGAAAACATTTAAACCTAGATTCTATTTGCAAGTCATCATTGAGCTGAGTGTAAGCAAATGAGTTATTTAGCCTCACTGATTTTCTTCATCTATAAATTGGCAATTATAGTAAAACTTAAATCCCAAAGTTACTGTGATCAAATTGGAGACTGTACAAGAAAACAGCTTTTTAAAAGTAACGCATGGAAGCATTATCAATGGCACAAATAAAGGACATTCTAGTGGTTCAATCAATTTTAAATAACAAAGATGATGAGATTAGGTAAACTCAACCAAGAAAAATTTGTATTTCTACAGTAGTTTATTCATAACAGAGAATGATATTTTCCAGAGTATTTTATACCATTCCTACACATTATGAATAGGATTAATTGTGGGGAAAGTGTTTTACATTTAAAACATACTGGGTTAAATTTTTTTTTTTTTAAATTTTAGGACTTCTTAGAGCCTTTAATATATTTTCAGTGAATCTCCAAGGACTAATTGAGACTAAAGAATGCCCCAAATTTATTCAAACTCAGAACATTATTTTCTGGGAAATTATTAAGGGATTATAATTTTATGGAAACCTTTGTGGAAATGCAGACTATGAGATATGATTTTAACCTTCATATCTGTGTATGGAGTTTCCAAGGAGCTCCTGGTAGATTCGAACTGCCCACTGTTTGGTAAGCAGCCATAGCGCTTAACCACTATGCCACCAGAGTTTCCATAATGAGCATTATTACAGAGATAAATAAGTAATTATAGGATAATATTTGAATTCATCTTAATTCACAGTCACCAGAATGCTAATGTAAAAATTAGCCTAAGTCTCAGTAAAATTGGAATTTTAACATGTTGCACTTACCACTGGTGTCAGACTTTGGTCATCACAACTGGAGCAAGTGCAGATCATTGGTCTTTCAACAATATTCTTCTATCCCTACCTCCTAATATTTTTCTCCCAGATACATTTTTTTTTTCCCTGACCTTCTTTGCATCTAGAATTCAGTTCATTTCGGCTAATGAAATATACAAAGTTGACTAGGTATATATTATAGGCTATTTTGGGGAATACGCAGAAAAAGCATTTGGCAAAATTGATCACACATTCATAGTAAAAACTCTCAGATAATAGAAATAGAATCTTATCCAATTTTATAAAAAGCATCCACAAAAAACCTACAACTCGCATTATACTTAAGCGTGAAAAGATGGATGTTTTCACCTAAGATGAGGAACAAAGAAAGGATGTCCTCTCTCAACATCCTTATTTAACAGACAGTTGGATGTTCTAGTCAGTGCATTAAGAAAGGGAAACGAAAGGTACACAGATCCGAAAAGAAGAAATAAAACTGACACTATTTTCATTTGACATGATTGTCTACACAGAAAATCTCAAAGATTCTAAACATGCACACTCCTTAAATTACCCTGTAATATGTAAGTTTGGCAAGTTTGCAAGATAAAGATTAATATAAAAATTCAATTGTATTTCTATATTCTAGCCATAGACATGTGGTCACTAAAATTAAAAATATAATATGGTTTAAACTGCTCAAAAATTATATACCTAAGTGTGAATCTGGAACCCTGGTGGTGCAGCAGTTAAGCATTTGGCTGCTAACCAAAAGGTCAGCAGTTTGAATCCACCAGCTGCTCCTTGGAAACCCTATGTGGCAATTCTACTGTGTCCTATAGGGGAACTATGAGTCAGAATCAATTCAACTGCAATGAGTTTTTTTTTTTTTTTTTTTAAGTACAAATCTAACAAACCATGTATAAGACATATATGCTGATAAGTACAAAATGCTGAGGAAAAAAATTGAAGAATGAAATAAATGGAGAGATGTGCGTGTTCATTGACTGAAAGATTCAACAAAGATGTTCTTTCTCCCCATATTGATGTAGGGCTTTAATGCAATTCTTGTTAAAATCCCGGCAAGAATTTTTGTAGATAAATTCATCAAAAATTTGTACACAGAGGAAAAGGAACTGGAATTGTTAAAAACATTTTGAAACAGAAGAACTAAGTAGGTGAAATTAGCCTGTTCAATATCATGACTTATTTAATAGCTACAATAATCAAGACTGTGTGGTACTGGTGGAGAGACAGGGCACATAGACCAATGGATCAGAACAAAGAAATAGACTTGAACATCATTCAATTGAATGGAGGAAGGATAGTCTTTCAAAAAATAATGATTTAACAATTGAATATTCATAGGCCAAAAATGAAAATTGACCTAAGTATCATACCTTATAAAAAATTAAATGAAAATGTACAATGGGCTTAAATGCAACATGTAAAATTATAAAGTTAAATAGAGAGAAAATCTTTGGGATCAGGAGTAGGCAAAGAGATCTTAGCCTGATACCACAAACATAATCCATAAAAGGAGAAAATTGATTAATTAGATTTCATCAAAATTGAAAACTTTTTCTCAGCAAAAGACACTGTTAAGAGAATGTAAAAATGAAGCATAGGCTGGGAGAAAGTATTTGCAAACACCTATATCTGACAATGCTAAGAAACTAAAATCTTCACAACTGGGCCAATAAATAACAGTATGATAAATGGTGAAGAAATTGAAGCTGTCAAGGATTTCATTCTACTTGGATCAACAACCAATGTCCACAGGAACAGCAGTCAAGTAATCAAGCAACCTATTTGCACTAGGCAAATCTGTTGCAAAAGACCCCTTTAAAATCTTATAAACAAAGATATCACTTTAATGACTAAGGGTGCTCCTGACTTAAGCCATGGGCTTTTTGATTGTCTCATGCATGTGAAAGCTGTGCAATGAGAAAGGAAGAGATAAGAAGAATTGACATATTTGAATTGTGGTTGTGTTAAAGAGTATTGACTATACCACGGACTGTCAGAAGAATGAACAAGTCAGCCTTGAAGGATATACAGCCAGAATGCTCCTTAGAAGTGAGGATGGCCAGACTTTGTCTTGCTTACTTTGGATACAACATCAAGAGGGACTAAACTCCGGAGAAGGACATCATGGGTAGTAAAGTAGTGCGTCAACAAAAAAAGAGGGAGAATCTCAATGAGATGGATTGACACAGTGGCCGCAACAATGGGCTCAAACATACCAACAATTGTGAAGATGCTGCAGAACGGGACAGTATTTCTTTCTGTTATACATAAAGTCACTATGAACTGAATCTGACTTGATGGAAACTAAGAACAAAATATATGTGAAAGGACTTGTACCTAGAATATATAAAGAACTCTCAAAACCCAGCAGTAAAAATCCAGATAATCCAATTAAGAAAACGTAAAAGACAAGAAGAGACATTTCACCAAAGGATATATAAATAGTAAATAAGCTTACAAAAAGATGCCAGCATCATTAGTGGTTATGGGAAATGTAAATTAAAATCACAAGGAACTATGACTGCACATTTATTAGAATGGCTAAAATTAAAAATATTAAAAAAAAATAGTGAACACCAAATGCTGGCAAGGATGCTGAGAAACTATTACTCATAGATTGCTGGTAAGAATGTAAAATGGTACAGCCATTAAGGAGCACGTTTCGAGAGTTTCTTAGAAAACTAAAATGCAATTGCCGTATGATCTAGTAACTGCACTCTTGGACAATAACTCTAGAGAAATGAAAATTTATGCTCATGTAAGAACTAGTACAGAAATATTTGTATCAAGTTTATTCCTAATAGCCTGAAACTAGAAACAATCCAGATGTACTTCAGTGGCTGAATGGTTAAACAATCTGTCAAACATCCATACCTGAGAACACTCAGCAATAAAAAAGAAATAAACTAGATAAATCTGGATAAATCTCCAGAGAATAGTCCTGAGTGAAAAAACTAACCCCAAAAGCTTATAGAAGCAATTACTCCATGATTACAATTAGATAACAAGCTTGAAGTGACAAAATTAGTGAAATAGAGAACAGATTAGTGGTTTCCAGGGGATAAGGAATGAGTGTGGGCAGAAGGAAAATATGTGTGGCTTCAGACTGCAACGTGCAGAGGAAGGCTATGGCGATAGCTACGTTCTATGTTTTGACTGTATCTAGGTTAATATCCTGATTATGAAAGAAGTTTCCTTCAGGGAAACTGAGTAAATGGTACCAGATCTCTCTCTCTATTATTTCTTACAACTTCATATAGATCTACAATGATATCAAACTAAATAATATATTTAAAAAAAAGTTAGCAGATATTTTGAACTGATCATGAATTAAGACATAAAAAAGATAGATCTGACCACTGAACTACAAAATCTCCTACCTCCTTTAATTCTCTCAGACTCCTTTTTTTAAAAAAAATGAGAGAAATAGAAGGAGCACGAAAGATATGGTTATTAAGAAAAAAATGAAAAAAACAAAATAACAGAACCAAGTAAATGGTTTACCAACAGAAAAAAAAAAATTAAAATATAGAGAGATGAAGAGGAAAGAGAGATACAAACATATGCTTAGAATAAATATAAATGTTGAAAATAAGAACATAAATGAAGGATTGTGTTAATAGTATCACAAGGATAAAGAAAGAAAGAAAGGAGACATGAGTTGCCAAATATATATTGTATTACTTTAACAATATGAAAAATGAGTCTGGCTTCTTTTCAGGCTGATGATAGTGAAGGGTCATGATCTTAGGTTGTGGTGCTGGTGGGTGATGAAAATTTGAATACAGGACCTATTTTGCTGTTTTGTCCTTACCAGGGTACATTCATTAAATAAAGCTTCTTAAATCTTTAACCTTTTCCTCTAGAAAATTAAGGTCTCACACACTTAATATGCACATATAGTTATGGATTTTTTGGTGTGATTTTTTATATAAATTATATCTTAAATATTGGCACCAACCTTGTTGGAGACATTAATTGCTCTATTTAATAAAAAGTGTGTCAGAAGTCTCAAAATCAAAAAATAGCAGAGTCTGGATTCAAACATGAACCTTCTGATTCGTCCAGGTCTCCTAATAGTTCAGTGATACTCTTTACTGAAAATACTTTGCGTTATCTCTTGAACCCTTAGTTTGAACTGTATTAGTTTTTAATCAACGTTTACATTTCTTTAGTGAATTTTAAAACTGCTAGGCTAATTCAAACTGCCAGGCTAGTGATGAGGCCCTGATGGCACGGTGGTTAAGAGCTTGGCTGCTAACCAAAAGGTCAGTAGTTCAAATCCACCAGCCACTCCTTGGAAATTCGATGCGGCAGTTCTACTCTTTCTTACACGGTCACTGTGAGTCGGAATCCACTCTGTAAGGAAAAAAAAAAAAAAAGCTAGTAATGCAAATCAAACTAGAAGCCTCAGCTGGGAGAAGCTTCGGACTTGTGTCAATTAAGTTCTCAGGTCACGTTGGTCTTCATGGGATGGTTAGTCTTTAATGTTTCATTTACCCACAAAGCTATCATGTCCCATTTTATGTATTTTTATATGTCAGTCTTTCAAAACGTTCAGTCAGGACATGAGTATTCTTCAATTGCTATTTCAAATATGTTAATAGGAATTCAGAGCAGATGGAAAAGAAATAATTTCTAGAAACCTCATAAAATAGCTAACATACATGCATTGCTATGAGGTGGTGATTAGTGGATATTTCTTTTAATTTTCATCTTTTTCCTGTCCATCATGGGTGACCCTGCTGATATTTGAAAGACTGGTGGTATAGCTTCCAGCATCATAGTAATACTCAAGCCACCACAGTATGACAAACTGACAGACAGGTGGTGGATTGGTGCAATATAATGCTATAAGTATCTTTGTCTTTGATCTATTAAAATAGCAATTCCTCTCTCTTTGGGGATGTTAGGAAGAGTTACAGAATTGAGCTTTGTAAGGGGACAAATGAGGGGAAAAAACTCTTCTCAATGCTGGACAAGCATATGATCTTTCTCTGAAATAACTTGCTCAAAAAAAAAAAAGGAGGCATTTAAAAAGAAATTTGATATCAAAGAAGAAAACCCTATTGAAGAATCAGAGTATATCTTGATCATGAATAGGAGTATTTTAAAACAAAATTTTAGATTTATGAACTGTGATATTGAAATTATAGGAGATCATTATTTCTTTGTAATTAGATCAGGCAAGCATGAAGAGAAAATTATTTCAGAACAATAAGAATTCCAGAAGAAATCTGTTATGAGGAGAAAAAGAACTTATCATGGAAATAACATAATTTTCTTGTGTTGAAGAAATATTTAGTTCAAAGCAGGGCTTCAAGCCAGTTCATTCTGGTTTGAACCCCTGTTGGGAATTTGCATTTCTAACCCTAAATTCCCAGGTGGTGCTAATGCTGCTTGTTAGGGGCCAATCCTGAGATCCACTAGTAGAGCAGTATAAAAAGATACTATACATAAGAATCATCTGGGGATCTTGTAAAAATGCAGATTCTGATTCAGTATGCCCCAGAGGAACATCAAATTCTCAGCAGGGGTTTGGACTGGAATGAACCAATTCAAAATGCTGGTTTAAAGGGATTACCAAGCAAAAGTAACAAAAAATTCTTAAACACATAACTGATGATTTTGAAGATTAAAAAAAAAAAATTATTCTGATAAAAATTTGATTTCTTACAATTAAATTTTATATAACTAACATAGTTTTTGTTGTTGCTGTTACATAAAGGACTTTGATACAGTGTATAAGTGTCTAATTTTGGAGAGGGAGATTATACTCAAGAATTGTTTATTTAGCCAATTTGATTACATGCAAGGTTCACCATACCATTAAAAAAAAAAAAAAAAAAAAACTCAGAAATACTCCATTGGACCGAAAAATAAACCAAACTCAAGAAATGAAGTGTAACAAAACAGTAATCTTAAAGTACACGTGTGTAAGGAACCAAGCTACAGAATTAGATCCAGGTTGTTTTTGTTACCATGCTTTAGGAAACTCACTTTACTTGCCCAAAAAATAATTCTCGGTATCAAAAAAAACATAATGAAGTAAGCTTCCTCACTGACTGAGAGAAAAGTTTAAAAAAAACAAAGAGAGAATGCTAAAATAAATTCTGTAACCTAGATTGGAGTCAGAGGTATGAATTCATGTTTTTTTTTTTTTAAACAAACATGTATATATATACACATACGTATTATATATACACACAATGTATTTACATATGCGGCGCCCTGGTGGCTCAGTGGTTAAGCGTTTGGCTGCTAACCAAAAGGTCAGCAGTATGAATTCACCACCTTCTCCTTGGAAACCCTGAGGGGCAGGATAATTGAAATTGACTCGATGGCAATCGGTTTGTTTATTTTTTGTATTTACATATGTATACATGAAAAAACCAAACCCGTTGCTGCCCAGTCGATTCCAACTCATAGCGACCCTATAGCACAGAGTAGAACTGCCTCATATGGTTTCCAAGAAGAGACTGGTGGACTCGAACTGAAGACCTTTTGGTTAGCAGCCGAATTCTTCACCACTATGCCACCAGGGTATAGAAATGGGTGCGTTCTTGGATTGGTATACATACATACATAGCCTAGCCATGTCAGTTAAGAAAGACTAGAAGCAGTGATACCATGGCAACTATGAGCACACCTAGCATCCAGATCTTCATTTATAAATATAATTATCAAAAAACGGGGATTAGAGCTCCTTGGAGAAGTGGCTGATTCCAGAGCTGGAGCATGGAACACAAGTTATAAACCTAAAGTGTTTTAACAATTTGAGCAAGAAAATAAATAAAAGAGAATTGAGTTTTAACATAATGGATAGCTATTTTATATACCTATAAACCTATATATCAAAGTGCGTATTGGTAAGGTTGAACAATTAAACATGTCATTTTTAGGAATTTTTTCTTTTTTGTATTTTTTCATGGTTCTAACATTGTTTTCAACATCTAAAGTACAGGCCCATAATTTATAGAGTACTTAAAGCTTATGAAGTGGAAGTATATTATTTTCGGCAAAGATATATGAGAAGTTTAAATTAAAAAAATATTATGGCCTTTATTTTAGCAAACCTGAAATACTTTAAATAAGTACAAAGTTGTAGAAAAGTACAACATTCATGTACAATTTAAATGAAGTATCACATATCATGATTTAATTTAAATTTAATAAGTCACTTACTGTAGGTTAACTAAATGCCACTTGATGGTTAAAAGCATATTTATTTAGATTAACAGCTATTAAATGATTTCATCACACCTTTTATGGTTAATTTTGTGTTAACTCTATTTTAATTATTTAAAATCTCATTTTTATATCCACTGCTGTTTGAACTAATGCCTTTAAAATTTGAGGTTAAACTTTATCTTTTTCTTTTTTTTTTTTATAATCTCTTCAATCATTGCAAACTAATATGTTTTAAAAAAACAGAAAGCATTTACTCTGAAGCAAAATAACAAGCAGACATTTAAAAGGATCAACACACAATTAAAGTAAGGTGAAATGGAAGTAAGCAGATTAATTTCCCTACGCAGCATGTTCACATTTAATTAATTTTTTTAATTATACAATTTCTAGCATAAATCTTAACATAATAGTCATTAAAAATAATAATGGTAAATATGTATAAAATATTTACTATGTATAAAGCAAATTTATGTTTTTATTTATTAAAAATAATTCAATATTCAGCATATTCCAATGTGGTAGGTAGTAGTAGTATTATCATTTTATTTTTAATGTAAAGTAACTCAGGAACAGAGAGATTAATTAACATTTTTGATGAGAAAGTATAAGTGATAAAACTAGTGATTCAAATTCAAGGCAATCCGACACCAAAGCCTATGCTTTTAACCAGTAGTCTGTATTCCTGTTCTATGATCAAAAATAACTGTGAGTTTTTTTATTGCAATAAGGAGCCAACTGCCAATGGGGAGCAACAGCTAAGGATGACAGGGAATAACAGCCTTCAACTTCAAGACGTCAAAACATGAGATCAGCTCCCCCAGAGAAGAGCGATGTGCTGTGGGCCTAGCGGGGAAAATTCAGGACACATGTGATACTGAGGTAGGCAGATGTTAGGGAGTTTAAGGTGGAAAAGAGAGCACTGGGCTTTCAGTCGAAGGAAAGAGTTATCATGGTCATGTTTGAATTTAACAAAGAATTGATGGGAAAATTCAGCTTCATTCATTTTTTGGTTGTGATACCTTTGAAAACTGCTAAAAATTACATAAAGAATAAATTCTGAAAGCTCTCAGGCTCTTTAATAACTGGAAAATAGATTTCTAAAACCTAAAACATCTGACTAAAAGTTGAGTGGAGAAGCAAGGAATAATTGTGACATGCGTTGTGATGGAGATAGAGAAGTAAACGAGTAAGAGTTCCCATGGGTCATGAAAAAGAAGTCTTTAAGTCTCTCCTTTTTTTTTTTTTTTTTGTCTTCTGTGACCACATGTAGATTTAACATATTTTTAAATAATGTACACCTACATTTGTTTGCCAATCACATCCTCCCCTTCCCCCACCAAGGTATTTTTATAGGAGCACTATTTCTTTTTACAGCAACCTGTAAAAAAATATTGGCATAGCTGTGCATAAGAAAATACCTCGAAGAGGAGAGGGCATGGTTGGCAAACAAATGTAGAAGGTGTGCATTATTTGCGTAAAAATACAGTAGAGGCTATTTAGGTCTTTTTGCTTCTATTTTGTGAAATTTCACTCTACATAGAAGGCAGATGCTACTTATCTCCCTGACCTAGCTACGTAACTGTTTTCAGCCCAGTTCATACAGTGATGGTTTAAAGTCATAGACACTTCCATTAAATTGCCCGGATTCAATCACAGCTCTGTCTTTTACCAGCTACATAACTTTTTGCAATTAACACTCCCTGCCCTCAGTTTCCTTTTCTGTGCATTGGGATAACAACATAACTTCTCTTGTGAGAATTTGGTAAAGCTAAGGAAGAGTAAGAACATTTAAAGTATATACAGCAGTAAGTATTTTAAAAGAGTTGTTAATTTTTAACATATTAAAAAGTGATTTTGATTTGATAGTTTTATGTATAAGTGCTTTTCCATTGTATTTATTCTTAAGGTTAGAGCACATTAGGTTTGCCTGACCATTTCCTTCCATTGCTTCATTCAAATTATCCATTAATATCAATAAACAGTATACCAATGTCACCAAATTCAATCCGTATCTTTGGTGGCCATGACATATGGTGCTTCAGAAGCTATCCTCTAAAAGTAGCCTATAAACCAGTCATACCTTCTCATGTCTTTTGAAGGAGAATTAATCATAGTATTATTAATTTTTCCCCTCGTACTATTAGGTGGTCTAGAAAAATAAAGTGCTATAAAGTTCAGACTTACATTTTGGCAAGCCGTGAAGTGTTCAGTTTAGAGGGTTTTCTGCCTTCATCGTACTCAAAGAGTATCTTGATCATTTGTGTGTAGATTATCTACTTCTTGGATTACCCGAAACCAGTTTCACTGAAACCAGACTGTTTTTTTCCTACCCTGTTTGCACCCAGACAATGCAATAAAAACAGATCTAATATTCACCTAAGTGGAGTATAAGTATTATAGGTAATTAAGCTAACCCATACATTTTAATAACATTTTCAAGTGCAAGCATTCAGTAATTTGGATAGAAACAAAGCATTTAAGTGTGTATCCCCTTGGAAAGGCCGGTTAATAATTATTCAGTTATTAGTAATACCATAATGCAAACTAGTCATTTTTCTTAAACCCTTGTCAGAAGGCAAGACACATTGCTAGCTCAGAGAATTTGTAGCATCTTGGCTCTTTATTCCCCATCCCTGCTCTTCATTCCACACCCTGCCCCCATATGCTGCTTACTTGACTCTAGAGAATATCCTGCATATTAAGAGTATTCTCCATTTTATAAATCCTAGTAGTTTGTACATATACTAATGCTATTTGTTTTCTATGATATAAAGATAGCCCTGTCTTGAGAGAGAGAAAAGAAGTAATTGGTTGCCATTTTATTTAGCTATGAATAAATTATTATTTTTTTTAATTTATTTTATGGCTGCATTATTGTTTGACTTCTTTAGCACCTAAATGAACAAAGTTAATGTATTATGCCCTTTCTTTCCAGGGGTTAGTCTTAGTTCAACAGAAGATGTCCTCCCCCACTCCTTTTTGCCCTAAAAGAACAGTATTGTTTGACGCAAACATGTTTTTCTACTTCAGTATCATTGGTGCATGGTACTGAGAGAAGGGTATTAAAGATAAGGCTGTGTGGGAACGTGATCAACTGGCGGATTATCAGGAAGTTTGTGCCTGTGAACCTGACTGGGAATGAATCACAGGAGCCATTTCAGCATAGCTCTCGAAGATAATGGTAGAAATAAATATCTTGAAATAGTGGTGAAACAAAGATTGAAATTTGTTCCCACATGAAGCCACTAACACTGCCCCCTCCTCCCCACCCTTCTCCGTCACATTTTATTTTAGGTCAAAATATTTGTTGACTGAAGTGTTAATGGCACCTGTATTTATATATAGTCATTGTTATGGTGTTAAAGAAACCAGTATAATGCAATAATTCACTATTTTTTAATGGAATTTTAGCAAAATGAGTATTTTGATATTTAAATAATCTTTGCCTGGTAAATATCATTTCCCAACATTACAGGCATGTGTCATGGAACACAAAGAAGCACAGGGCTTGTCCCAGAGGACATGACCTGGTAAACTTCCCATAGACAACATTGGAATGCTCCTAGGACTGTTAAGGAAAACCTGCTGGCTAAGCGATTGTTTAGCCGCTAATCAAAAGGTCAGCAGTTAGAATCCACCAGGCGCTTCTTGGAAACCCTCTAGGGCAGTTCTACTCTGTCCTATAGGGTTGCTATGAGTTCATACTGACTCCACGCAACGGCTTTGTTTTTTTCTTTTTTTGGTTTTAGAACGGTTAAATAATCTTCCATAGATATGATTCAATTCCTTCATCCTAAATACTCCATCAGTTTTATTTCTGTTTTTGTTTTTATTAGAAAAGGGACATGTGTATCTTGTTAATTTCCATGTCACTGAAAATTAATTGATATTGACTATTGTCTTTAACAGGAAAATATATCTTGAATTATGCAACTCCTAGTGGTGATGTAGTGGTTAAGAGCTATGGCTGCTATCCAAAAGGTCAGCAGTTTGAATCCACCAGCTGCTCCTTGGAAACCCTGTGGGGCAGTCCTATTCTGTCCTACAGGGTCACTATGAATCAATGGACTCGATGGCAATGGATTATTCTTTTTTAGAGCCCTGGTCCAGCAGTGGTTAAGAACTATGGTGCGCTACAGCTGCTAACCAAAAAGTTGGTGATTCTAATCTACCAGCCGCTGTTTGGAAACTCTATGAGGCATTCCTACTCTGTCACATATGGTCGCTAGGAGTCAGAATTGACTCCACGACAATAGTTTTTTTTTTTTTTAAGTGTACATTAAAGAGCCCTTTTGGGATAGTTAAACATTGGGCTGTTGGCCTTCGAACCTACCAGCAACTTTTTGGGAGAAAGATATGGCAGTCTGCTTCCATAAAAATTACAGTGGCGGAAACCCTACAGGGCAGGTCTACTCTATCCAGTAGGGTCACTATGAGTCAAAATCCACTCTCTGGCAATGGTGCTTTTTTAGTATATATCGTCAGTACCACCCAATCTCAGTGAGACTTCAAAGAGCGACCTAACAGAATATACTGTTAATGAAGATAATAGGTTAAAGAGGAAAACAAGGTGTCAATGAAAAAAAAAAAAATCTCACTTTTTTCCATTGAACTATTTAATTTACCATAATTTGGTTTACAGAATTGTCCTCCACAGCACATAATGAAGTCTTAATCAAAATGAGAATAAATACTATAAATTTAGTTTTTGCATTTATATGCCAAAATAGTTTAAGATTTTTTTTCTTTATCATGTGATGTTTTTCTATAATGATTTGAGTCTGTGGGCACAAAAAAAAAATTTTTTTAATTGTACTTTAGATGAAGGTTTATAGAACTAGTTTCACATTAAACAGTACACTAAGACATTGGTTAACAACGCCATGACATGTCAACACTCTACCTTCTCGACCTTGGGTTCCCTTTTACCAGTTTCTTGTTTCCTCCTGCCTTCTAGCCCTTGCCCTGGGGCTGGTGTGCCCCTTTAAGTCTTTTTTGTTTTACTGGCCTGTCTAATCTTTGGCTGAAGGGTGAACCTGGGGAGTGACTTCATTCCTGAGCTAAAAGGGTGTCTGGGGGCTATACTCTCAGGCTTTCTCCAGTCTCTTTCAGGTCAGTAAGTCTGGTCTTTTTTGTGAATTAGAATTTTATTCTACATTTCCTTCAGCTTTGTCTGGGGCCCTCTGTTGTGATCCTTGTCAGAGCAGTCAGTGGTGGTAGCCTGGCACCATCCAGTTTTGCTGGACTCAGTCTGGTGGAGTCCATGGTAGATGTGGCCTATTAGTCCTTTGCACTAGCCTCTCCCTTGTATCTTTACTTTTCTTCTTTCTCCCTTGCTCCTGAAGGGATGAGATCAGTGTTGTGTCTTAGATAGCCACTCGCAGGCTTTTAAGACCCCAGATGCTACTCAACAAAAGAATGTAAAACATTTTCTTTATAATTATGTTATGCCAATTAAGCTAGATGTTTCCTGAGACCATGGTCTCCACAGTCCTCAGCCCAGTAGTCTGGTTCCTCAGGGAGTTTGGACATGTCTATGGAGCTCCCATGGCCTTACCTTGTACAAGTTGTGCTGGCTTCCTCAGTATCGTGTACTGTCTTACCCTTCAGGACACAAACACTTTTGAATGTTATCTTTTATTTGAAGCCATTATCATTCATTTCTGAACAAAGCTCTCATTTATCCCATCATATTTTCTAGGAAAATAATGATGATCTATTATGGCTATAGAATTGCTCTTGATGTGCTTATATGTCTATGTTTGAATCTTGCTACTTTATTTTAAAACAAAAATTACTCTTTATAGTCACTGTAAAGCAAATATTACAAAATATTTATAATTATAGAATCTATGATTACTTTACTTTTCTTTCAGTTTTGCTATATATCAGTGTTATAATAAAATGTTAGAAAAAAATAAACCTGTGTTATAGACAAGAAATTAGCCAATTATGAAACACTCTAGAATAGCAGTATATAGGCTGATTTTCACTGGCTTCTGGCATGCTTTTTACTGTTACATCTTCATTTTTGGAAAATCTTTGAAAGCACTGCTAATTAGCATTTAACTTAGGATATAGCAAACAATCCATGGTTTTTAGATTCATGAGTATCTGTATTAGGCAGAAATTTACATCTTATTTTTTTGGTTTAGATAGCATATTCTATGAAACAGGTACTGTGTCTAAATGGTTTACCGGTAAGTTTCCAAAGTATAACATAGAGTCTAACATGGCAGTTTCTTATTTAGAATATGTTGAATTTGAGTTTGTAATTTGTAAATGAGAAAATGTCTCCTCACTAACCATAAATTGAGATATCTAATACATATGTTACCAGACACATAGTAGGCTCATCAGTAAGTGTTTGATGAAGAAAAAAGTGAAGGATGAAGCAAGGAAAGAAAGAAAGAGAAAAAAGAAATTATTTTTGCTCTTTGGTTTGACTTAGTAAATGTCAGGCTGGGAAACTACTTAAGTCCTTCGGTCTATACACTCTCGTTATAAGCTACAATTAAAAATCATCTTTAAAGAAAAAGTATACAATTCTGCCTCCTAATATTTTCTTAATTCAATCAACTATCTCTCCTTTCCTACTGTTTTTCTTCTATGTCGTCTTAGAAAGAAAGCAAACCCATTGACGTATAGTTGATTCCGACTCATAGCAACCATATACGCCAGAGTCGAACTGCCCCATAGGTTTCCAAGGAACACCTGGTGGATTCGAACTGCCAATCTTTTGGTTAGCAGCAGTAGCTCTTGACTGCTATGCCACTAGGGTTTCCAGAAAGAAAATGGGGTGCCATTAAAACCTCCCCAAAAAAACCAAACCCATTGCTGTTGAGTAGACTTCAACTCCTAACCACCCTGTAAGGACAGAATACAACTGCCCCATAGGGTTTCCAAGGAACAGCTGGTGGATTTGAACTGCCAACCTTTTGGTTACTAGCCAAGCTCTTAACCACTGCACCACCAGGGCTCCAGGATGTCATTACTGAGCATAAAAAGAATGCAACATACCAGTGGTGGTCTGGAGAAAAAGGCCAAACAGAATGACACTCCCTTCAGGGATCCTCAGTTAGCTGTGATGTGAATTGCTTCTTTGACTAGCATAAAAGCACTAAATTGCAGTGAAGTGAGTTATTTTTAGAATTAAATGCAAAATATTGTTTGCAGTGTTTAAAAGTGTTTACAAAAGACCTTCTATCTTCCTTTTCTAATATGTCCTTCTTTAAACAATATAGCCTGCCCTAAATTTACAATATATAAATTTCAATCAATTTGGCCAATTCTATACATCAAATAATATAGGCAAGGTCTTTCACTATGTGAAATAAAAAAAATTGTAATAGAAAGCAAAAAAGTTTCTCCTTAGTAGATTGTTATTTTGGATATAATGGTTGAAGAATAAAACAATGTTGTCCTCAGCCAACAGGGATCTTTTATAATAACTTTTTGTGTGCCATCAAGTCGATTCTGACTCACAGCGACCCCACGTGACAGAGTAGAACCATCCGATATGGTTTTCTAGGCTGTTTAATCTTTAGTGGAGCAGATTGCCAGGTCTTTTCTCACACCAGAGCAGCTGGTAAGTTTAAACAGCCAACCTTTGGTTAGCAGGGTTAGCAATCAAGATCTTAAGCATTGCACCACATTGGCTCCGTTTTTATAATAATTAGGAGAAGGGACTAAAAAGAGATGGACATTGTATGCCTACCTTACTAATAGCCATTTGTGTCCTTAGAACTGACCCTCACCTCTCCACTCCGCTGCCCACACAGTTTCTTGTTCTACTTTTGTCTTGTTGTGAAACAAATTAAAATCTTTAGCTATGAAAGCTGTGGTTGGCAGAGTTAGAACAGTGATAGTTTAAAGAACCCCATCTGGCAAGTAAGCGCTAAAAATAAAAATAAAACCTTTTCCCAGCTCACAGAAGTCCAGAGAGAGAGATTAATTAAAGTCAATGGAGGAAAAAAAAAAAAAAAAAAAACTCCTCAGTATTGTGATGACAGTGATTTTTTTTTTCCCTACCCTCTGTTTTACACAGGTTTTCTGCTTCACAGTATGTTCTCTGATAGAACAATAGTCTCTTCAAGTAAAACTCAAAATATTACAGTATTTATGAATAAATCTCCTTGCAGAAAATATATTCTATAAGAGTGGGTAATATAAATTCTGTCACATTTACATATTATGTTCTTTCTCATTCAGTTTAAAAAAAAAACAAAACTTCTACACAGTCATTAATCTTCGGGGTTAGTTTTATGTAAGGTTTAACATTTTTCCTGGTCTCTTGACACAGTATACCATTTGCCTACCACATTTTCCCTTTTATCTCCTCAAATAGTTATTTAAAAGGCATTGATGACACTAGATTTCTCCCAGGATGAGATAATTTACATAAGCATCCTCAGGGGTCTCTGAAGTCTTGGTGAGCACAAAGTTCTGGGATAACAGGATGCCTGGACAATGGTTTGTCCTTTGAATCCTGACTTTTAGTTGCAATTTCAGGATACCTTCAGAAGAGACTGAACGTCCTTTAGGTTTTTGTTTCTGTGAAGAGGAAAAAAAAAAATGCTAAATCAAAGCTCCATAGTACGCTTTCAATTCTACATTTTAACACAGACTAAAAGCTAAAGAGCTAAACCGTCTCTAAAGGAGTGTTGGATAGGATGACTAGGCAGCAGGGAGAACTGGCTGCTTTGTGGTGGAAAAAGAAATAGAGGATTTCTTTGTGCTGAGTGAAATAACACTGCCTTTACCTGCCCTCTTATATAGCTAGCATAAATGACATTCTTCCCTCATTTCTTTCCTCTCCTTCCTCTTTCCTTACCTCACCTTTTTGGCTCATTTGCTCAGTGGGAGCCAGTAGTTGTTATGCAAACTGTCTGAAATGCTGAGGAAGAAATCCTGAGGGCACACACCTGTATTCTTTTAAGATAATTTTATATCACCAAACAATGGGTAAGTAGTCGAGATTATTCTAGTCTGGAAAATGTATTTTCATCTTTAAATTATAAAATTGTAGAATGGCAGCTTTACCTTAGCAGCAAAAGGCTTAATATGTTTACTTCGTTTCTTGGTTTCATACATTTACTTTGATTCATGTTTTATTTTCATGTTAAAGTATTAAGAGATTTTCAGGATATACTTTATGTTTTCATTCCTAATAGTTCCTGTTTAAGTCTGAAGTTACTATTGTAAAACTATGATGATATATCAAATCACAAAGGCATTTGGTACACCTCAAATTATCTACCAGTACCTCAGATTTTCTTGCTAGCACCACAATATGCATTAAAATGATGAATCAATGAAAGTTCAGTTTGTTGTTGTTAGGCACCATCAAGTCAGTTCTGACTCATGATTCCTAGTGACCCTATGTACAACAGAATGATACACTGCCAGGTCCTGTGCCATCCTCACAATTATTGCTGTGTTTGAGCCCATTGTTGCAGCCACTGTGTCCTTTCGACCTGAGGGGCTCATCTTCCGGCACTATGTCAAGTAATGTTCCACTGCTATTCATAAGTTTTCACCAACCAGCTTTTTCCATAGTAGACTGCCAGGTCCATGGTAGACTGCCTAGTCTGTCTTAGTCTGGAAGCTCTGCTGAAACCTGTCCACCATGGCATTTAAAATACCAGAGGCATAGCTTCCAGCATCACAGCAACATGTAAGCCACCACAGTACAACAAACTGACAGCAAATGGTGGAAAGTTCAATTTACTGCCATGATAGAACACAGTGATACCATCAAGATGCCCATGGATGCCTATGGCTTTAGGAGAGACTAGTCCAGGGTATTGGCAACTGAAAAATAAATCCCTTTGCATTTATTCTTTCTTTCTAATGTTTCAATCTGAAATTAGAAGACTGTTTCACAGATATGAGTAACACTTAAGTTTTGATAGTTGATGGAATATAACTAACTAGTGTTATAATGCCCAATCTCTAAGAAGATATCAAATTAATGTAGCAGGAAGCACTCTGAATTGAAACCTAGAATAATGTTTGAGAAACTGGAAAAGCCCTACCACTTGTTGACTAGGTGACTAAGATCAAGTTGATTTGTCTCTTTAGCCATCTGTTTCAATATATTAAATATTTTTTATCATACATTTCTTGGGAGCAAAGATAGGGCAACTGGAATTCCATAGCAGGACCCATGAATGAAATTTCTGCCCCAATAAGTACTATGCACAATGTGTCTGTATATAAACAGCTTAGAGAATCTACAAGGGTCTACAAAGCCAATTAATTAATTTCTTCTGTTCATTCATTGTGGAGCCCTGGTGGCACAGTGGTTAAGAGCTTGGCTGCTAGCCAAAAGATTGACAGTTAGAAACCACCAAGCCGCTCCTTGGAAACACTATGAGGCAGTTTTACTCTTTCCTATTTTTTATAGGTTACTGTGAGTTGCAATCGACTGGACAGCAACAGGTTATCCATCCTTTAGGTATAAAGTACTAATAGATGTTATGAAAGACAGAAATAAAGAAAAGTTAAAGCTAAGTTTTCTGTCGTCAGGAAATTTAATAGGAAAAGATAGCATGTCTTTTGCACTAACTTAATTAAAAGGTGAATATTTTAAAGATGGAGATGGGTTTCAAAACAGTACAGACAAATCTGAGTTAACTAGGTTTGAAGAAGGTAAGAAACAAGCCAATTCTAGGTGCCGGCTCTTTTCTTTCATGGCTTTATGACTTCACACTATTGGTCTCAACTTCTTATGTTTGGATACCTCTGTACCATCTCTGCCTTCCTAACACAGCAAAACATGCATGTGGATCCATCATTTCTTTCTTCGTTCATTCATTTTCCACTCATTGACTGATTTGGTCATTTCTTTGTATTGAGTTAAGACTACCTGTGAGATATTATCTAGTTTACCTTTGCAAATTAAAAGTTGAATAAGACGCAGTTCAGGTTTGCAAGGCAATTGATGTCTACAAGTGAGATAGAACACAATAAAGGTATTGAAGAACAATGTCACTATTTAATAAAAATAGTGAATACAGGTTATATTAAATAAGTGGGGTAACTAGCAGGATAAATAAAGCAGAGAGAAAGTGGTATTTGAGCTTGATTTTGAAGTATAAATCGTATTTCATTTCACTGAAAAGGGAAATCGTGAATTTCATGAAGAAGGATTGACATGATGAATGCCTAAAAGCAAGAGGGTAAAACATTTATTGGGGAAGATCTAGTATTCTTATTCAAGAAGAACATAATTAAAAGAATAGAGGGAGATAAGTTCTGAACGGTAGGTTGGGTTCAAATACAGGATGTGAAAATTAAATATTAATCCATTCACAATGGGATCCAGTATAAGTTCTTATCAGTACCCTCCTTGATTAAATTTCATCATTTCAAAAATAAATCTAACAGAAAAATTAAAGATCAAATAGAGAATATAGCAATAAGAAGCTAGAAAACCAGGCAGAACCATCACAAAGAACTTAACCATGATGCTGGCATCAAGATAAGAGGTTAGTATGAGAGAAATTAATAAAGTATAATTAAAAATCCAGCTACCATTTGAATTTGGGGGAAAAGGAAGAAGCAGAGGAGGAAAAAAGGATAAATCCAAGGGATTTCATTTGAATGGATTAGCAAATTATTTCACTAGTAACAGAATGAAAATGTAGAATAAAAAATAATATGGAAGTATGAAGGAGATTTGGGGTGATTATGTAAAATATTAGTTCAATACTTACCACATTGAATATCAACATTTCTATAATTTTGGATGACATCATACCTTTTAACAAATACTTTAGATAGAAATCAAAACATATATAAATTTACGGAGCTTTCATGAACTTGCCCTGTACAAATTGTGCTGGCTTCCCCAGTATTGTGTACTGTCTTATCTGTTACCAAAGTTAGCACTTATATACACAATAAAATATTTAAAAAACAAATCCAAACTCCTTGAGGGACCAAATTACTAGAATAAGAGCAGTGGGGACCGTGGTCTCCGGTAACAACTAGCTTAATTGGCATAGCATAGATTATAAAGAAAATGTTCTACATTCTACTTTGCTGAGTAGCGTCTAGGGTTTAAAAGCCTGTGAGTGTCCATCTAAGATACTTCACTGGTCTTACCCCTTCAGGAGCAAGGGAGAACGAAGAGAACTAAAGATACAGGGAAAGATTAGTCCAAAGGACTAATGGACCACAACTGCTACGGCCTCCATCAGTCTGAGTCCAGTACAGCTAGATGGTGTCCAGCTACCACCACTGACGGCTCTGACAGGGATAACAATAGAGGGTCCCGGACAGAGCTGGAAAAAAATGTAGAACAAAGTTTTAACTCACACACACACAAAAAAAAGACCAGACTTAATGACCTGACAGAGACTGGAGAAACCCTGAGAGTATGGACCCTGGACACCTTTTCAGCTCAGTAACGAAGTCATTCCTGAAGTTTACCCTTCATCCAAAGATTAGACAGGCCCATAAAACAAAATGAGACTAAAAGTACACACCAGCCCAGGGGCAAGGACTAGAAGGCAGGAGGGGACAGGAAAGCTGGTAATAGGGAATCCAAGGTCGAGAAGGGAGAGTGTTGATATGTCATGGGGTTGTTAACCAATGTCATGAAACAATACGTGTACTGTTTAATGAGAAGCTAGTTTGTTCTGTAAACCATCTAAAGTACAAAAAAAAAAAGATGTTAAAAATTTCTATATAAAGTTCAAAAGACATGTTTTGACTGATACTTAAAGAACATAGAAGTAATACGGGATATAAATCCAGCTTTTAAAAGTTGTGCGATATGATTGGAAGAAGAAAATAATACTGTAATAATTACTATAAAAGAGAACAGTTACAAACTAAATTATGTAATATTAACTGTGAAAATAAAAATGCTCAGAAAAGAACAAGAAAAAAACTCATTGGTACTAATATAATAGGTCAGCTTCAATAGGTCAGACAAATGAACAAAACTTTAAGGAGATAATAAAATAAAAAGTAAATATACTTGATATTTGGGACTCCATGTTTTGAAATTCTCTGCTTATCAAGTTCTAATTAGCTCAGACATCTGAATATTGAGAGGAAGATGTAAGGCCCACCTGTTTGTCCATTCTGTTTAATAACTTGAATGATATGAACAAATTCTACAAGATGATGTGGAGATAAAAATAAGTTCATCTACTTTATAATACATATTTTAAGACCACCTTCGGCAGCAGGTTTAGTTTTTTTTTTTTTTTAAATCCACAGAGAAAGTCAACACATAAATATTGGTAGCTGAAATTTGAATTCTTTCCTCACTTGGAATAATACTAAAATTGTAAACCTTCCATTTTATATTCTGGAAGAGAAGATAAGTCTATAATTTCCCTATAACTTTAAGGTAGAATTGTCCCCATTAAGTTACATACACTGAGAATGTGAACAATTGCTTCTCTGTTTCTGAAAGTAGGAAAGTGCTGATCCTTCTGTAATTACTTTCCTCCTCAGGGACTGTCTTGATGCCTCCTGATCATATTAACCAAGAGTCTAGTAAGCTCTATTTCTCACTTTCACATAATGGTAAGTTTTCCTTTAAGGAAACTTCATTTTCCATCGTTTTCTAGGATTGATGTTTGTTAGTATTTTTTGTCCCATTATTTGAATTTCTAGTTACCAGCCAATACCAGACTAGAAAAACTCCAACCTAATATATATAAAAGAAATTTTATAATTCAATAAAAATAATCCAATTTCTGTTTTTTTTTAACTACACTGTTCTAAAAGTCTCAGATTACACATAAAAGCTGCGCATCATGCAAAAACAATTTTTGAATTTACATTTTTAAAGAATAATTAATTATAAATATTCCTGTATTTTCTCTTCATAAGTCACCATTAAGTCTTAAAAAAAAGATTGATTCATTCAGTAACTATTTACCTAACACATATTATGTTACAGACTCTGTTCTATGTGCTGAGGATATATGGTTGATATAACAAAGTGCCTGGTCTCATGAAGTTTATAATCTAATGCGAGAGACAGATAATGGACAGCTAACTAACTGATGGACTAACTAAATACACACACACACAGTATCTGTGTATCTATCATCTATTTATTATATATACCAGTTGCCGAGGAGTCCATTCCGACTCATGGCGACCCCATGTGTGTCCGAGTAGAATTGCACTCCATAGGGTTTTCAGTGACTGATTTTTCAGAAGTAGATCTCTAGGCCTTTCTTCCAAGGAATCTCTGGTGGACTTGGACCTTCAATAGTTCGTTAACTGTTTGCATCATCTTTTGGTGGTACAGACAGTTAAGCACTCCACTGCTAACTGAAAGTTTGGTGGTTTGAACTCACCTCAGAAGAAAAAGCTGACAATCTGCTTCTGAAAGATTACAACCTTGAAAACTCTATGGGGTGGAAATTTTCGCTGCATACATGGGTCACCAGGAGTGCAAATGGAATCCCCAAGCAACCGGTTGGTTGGCTTTATATATGAATCTATGTATCTATCATCTAAGTAACTATGTATATATCTATGTATCTATCTGTGTATGCATGTATGTACTCATGTCTGTCTGTCTGTATGGATGTATCTATCATCTGTCATTTATTTATCTATCGTATATATTATAATTATATAGCATAACTTCAAGGACTTGAAAGAACTACAAAGGGAAAAAAAAGATCAAAAAGGAACTAAATAGAAATGAGTGTGTAGAGGGATATTATTTGGTAGAGTATGATCAGGGAAGGCTTCCTGAGAAAGTGGCTTGAGCAGAAGTCTGAATTAAATAAAGGACCAAGTCACGCAAAGAGCTTGTGTAAAGAGGTTTTTAGATAAACACAATAGCAGGTGGGAAAGGCTTGAAGCATGGAGGATGGGAAGCACATTCTGGGGAGGCAAAGGGGTATAATGAGGGTGAGTGGAATTAGTGAGGAAAGAGGGTTAGAAAACTAAATCTGACTTGGTGAAGCAAGATATGTTTATTGGATAAATGAAAGACTATGAGTATGGATAAGTGGGGCTCATGTGAGCTTGAAAAAACAAAGCAAAGTGAAGAAATAATGGTGGCAGAACTCAGCAGATCACTCCAGAGAAGAGATAAATTATGTTGACTGATAGGGCTAAAAGCATTGTCCACAAATATTTTAAAATCAATTACATAAACCAGTGATTTCTAATTCTGGTTTTGAGATACTTAGGGTGATTTTAATTATCCCAAGAGGTAACATATAATTTCCCCAAAATGTAATTGAAACTTGAAAGGGAAGAGTATTTCAAAATCAAATTAACCTACCTACGATGCCAACAATTTCAAATTATAGTCACAGGAAGAGGTAGTTTTTGCAAATGAATTTACCTGACTATTGACTTTTAAATAGAAATGTTAGTAACACTACAGACCTTGTGAAATGCTTCTAGGCAATATTAACTTATTCTGCTATTTTATTTCAACTTGTAATAGAAATATTTGCTTAAAAGTAAATGCGTGAATGTGTTCCCGTATAGAATGATTTACCAAATCCATCACCATTGAGTCGATTCAGACTCATATCAACCCTATAGAACAGAATAGAACTGCCTCATAGGGTTTCCAATGAATGGCTAATGGATTTTAACTGTCAGCCTTTTGGTTAGCAGCTGAGCTCTTAACCATAGATTGATTAGAGCTCTGGTGGTGCAGTGGTTAAGAGCTAATTGAAAGATTGGCGGTTCAAATCTACCAGCCATTCCTTGGAAACCCTATTGGGCAGTTCTACTCTGTCCGGTAGGGTAACTATGAGTTGGAATCCACTAGACAGTGACAGGTTTGGTTTTTGTGTTTGGCATAGATTGCAACCTAATTTGCATATCATCTTGCCTTTCATTTTCTTTACTTACTCAGTTCCTGTATAGTGTATAATACCTGGAATGATGTTGAAAGAAGCTTTCCCTGTTTAAATACAAACAATAATGATGACAAAGGGTGATGACTTTCTGCCAAAAGGCACCCTCCCATTTTGTAAGCAAAGCTTTTCCATTTCTTCTTTTGCCTAACTCTATTACAGCCTATTGCAACTTTCCAGCCAGGCGAATTTTTCCTTCTCTTTTTTTTTCTTTTTAGATTGTCCTCCGGCTAGGGAAACTATTTAGAAAATTGGTTTCTTTTAGTTTGGCCCCATGCAGGTTTGACCTATTTTACCTTGTTACAGTGATGGAGAGCTGCATTCCTGCTAAAATTTAGCTTCAAAGAGTTCTGTTAATGGAAGAGATAGTGATACTCCCTTACCAGCAAGTACAAACAAAACCTCTCTCTCAGTCTTTTAATATGTTTACAAAACTTATGTATTAAAAACATTCTTTTCAAATTAAATGAATGAAAGCTAATAATAATCATGATGTTATTAGATAGATAAGACACACTGTCATACAAAACAAATTACAAATCTGAGCCATGGTTTATATCCACAATTTTTTTCTGTGTCGTTTGCTTTAATATCAACAGTAAAAATAATGTGATCTATATGAAATTAAAATGAATTCAGATGATATTGATGATTCGAGTATATGTAATTAGTGTTTTTCTTTTTCGGTTTATGAGAAAACGTAGTTTAAATCTTAATCTCAAGCAAACATCTGCTTTCCTTCTTATAGGGTTGGAAACCCTGGTGGTGTAGTGGTTAAGTGCTACAGCTGCTAACCAAAAGGTCGGCAGTTTGAATCCCCAAGGTGCTCCTTGGAAACTCTATGGGGCGGTTCTACTCAAGCAAACTGTCTGCTTTCCCTCTTAGAGGATAGTGTATAATAACAGCAAAATTGGCCAGCTCAGTTGGTTTTAACATGTCCACATGTTAGGTAAAAACATGGTTAGGTCTATGTATAAACTTTTTTTTAAATGGAAATATGATTCTTTGCACTGAATAGATGGTGCACCACTAATGTGAGCCAGGTTTATTACTCTTTCAACAGTTTTTATTCACAAGAGACTGAGCGAATCAGCATAATCCATTGCCACATGTGGGAACAAACACCAACTGCCTATTGTACAGGAATATTATCTTATTACTTAGAGCAAGGATCCCAATTACTTGAGTGTAATTACTAAATTTTGGCCAAAGTGCTTATTTCATTTTCTCAATATATTAAATATTGCTTTGGCTGGCCCAGCAAAAGGTGGCTGAGTTTGCAGTAAATGTATCTCATAAAGTTGTCTTCCAGAAGCAACTCTGTTATACTGAAATTTCTCTAAATAAAAAAAATGGGACTTTTGTTCATGATATTTACTAATTAAGGTTCAGTATAAGTTCACTCAGTCAGTTGATGACACAAACCATTACAAAAGTATTCCCGTGCTATTCAACCAGTATTATTATAATAGTATTAAACAAAATCCAGTGGAAACAAAATTGCTAAAATATAAATACTGTATCTAAACAAATGACTTGTTTCCCTTAGAATATAGAAATTATTACCCTATATAAGCAAAGTTAATGACTATTATAATTTACTTGCATGTTTTAATTCATCCTGAAGCGTATGGGAAAGACTACCCCTTAGACAGTAGTCACAAATTTGTTTATATTACCAGGGAAATTCTCCCCTTGTAAGCACATGTTTGAAACATCTGTTTAATGTCTCTGATTGTGTTTCACTTACAGCAAGTTTGTCAATAAAAAGAATCCTTCAGTGAAAATATAACAAAAATCCATGTTTGAATATATTTGGAAAGAACATAGTATATCAGGTCTAAACAGCTTTCAAATAATGAAACATTTTAGGAGTACATAAAAACTGACAGAACAAACCACTGATGTAGGAAGAAAACACTTCTCACATGAAGGGCTCTATTTTTATAGGTGAAATGCTTCCTTAATGCATGCATGCATGTTGTTACTAACTGCGCTTCTAGAAGTCCCGCGTCAGAACACCTATATTTTGACAGTCTCTCCTCTCCTCCAGATGAAAAGTGCATTCATCCAAACTTCTAGATTTGTCTTGATAATGCTCCTTTATATCAGTTTCCCCCCAAATCTTCCACATTTCAATTTCTTGTTCACTCATCTCTTGTACTGCAAGTCTCTTGTAAATATTAATAATGATTATAATAATATAAAAATATTTACACATTGACTCTGAGCCAGACAGACTTCATTAGCTTGGGCCCTTGAATTTGTATTTATCAGCATAGCAGTGTGTTTTTATTTTGTTAAATCTATTTTACATATAAAGAAATAGAGACTCAAAGAGAAGGAGTAATTTTTCAAAATTACTCCAAGACTGGAGATCATACTCTTTCAATTAAGCTATGTGTCCTCACTCATCTGCTCCTGGGAATTAGCCTTACTCTCCTGAATCAAGCACTGGGCATAAGACAGGACCAAATGTACTACTGGGTTATTCCTTGTTGCGCTCTGTGTCTTTGTGAGGTTTACCATCACCGTTTCTCTGAGGTAATTAGGTAAGAATACAATACTCAAAACCTAAGAGGAGTAGGAAAAAATGGACAAAACTGTCTCTAATAATTTTGGTAAGAACCTTACCATTTTAATAAAATTAGATTAAATGTATAAATTCAAACTGCATTTCTACACATTTTGACTCAATTGATAAAATGATTATCCAAAATCTTTATGGGAACTTAGAAATTAGTTTGTTCAAAATCTTCATGTTATAGTGATAAAGCTAAGGCTCAGAGGTGATAAATGAGTTGCCATATGCACCATATTTTATCATTAGTGGGGTTTTAAACTCTTTATTAAATTAAGATCTTTTTTTTATGAGTGCTTTCTTTTTTATTAAGCTAAAAAGAATACACAGAGTGAACTACTTTTATACAGTAAGAGAATTTCTGAAGAACTTTCAACCTAAATTATTTGTACAATGAATCATGTTCCAAACTGACTTATTAAACAGGGGTCATACAATTTAATAAAGTATATTTTAAAAGTGTTGATTCTAATGTTGGGAGCATTGGTGACACAGGGTAGAATTCTTGTCTTCCATACCAGAGACACAGTTTTGATTCCCAGCCAATACATCTCATGTCCAACCATCACCAACTGTCAGTGGAGGCTTGTATGCTGTTATGATGCTGAGCAGGTTTTAGGAGAGCGTCCAGACTAAGACAAACTAGGAAGAAAGAACTGATGACCTACTTCTGAAAATCAGCCAATGGAAACCCTGTGGCTGAGAACAGTCTGATTCCCAGCCAATCATATGGATGGCACAGGACTGGGCAGTGATTTCTTCCCTTGTGCATGGGATTGCTAAGAGTCAGGGACTTTAAATCAGATTGTGAAGTAATGTTTGTGTGATATAGTAGAGAGTGTTTCAGAATCAGCTTGTGTTCCTATTTGTACACTATTATATTTCTTACAAGTGTTTTAACTTCTCTACATATGTTTCCAAGGGAAACCCTGGTGGCGTACTGGTTAAGTGCCACAGCTGCTAACCGAAGGGTCGGCAGTTCAAATGCACTAGGTGCTGCTTGGAAACTCTATGGAGCAGTTCTACTCTGTCCTATAGGGTCACTATGAGTAGGAAATGACAGCACTGGATTTGGTTTTTGTTTGTTTGTTTGTTTACATATGTTTAATTATAAAATAAAAATATTTTCCACATGAACAATTATAAGAATTAAATGTGATAAAATTCTTAGTGTTGTGATTAGTTGTAACTGGAAGACACAGTGATGTGGTTTCCAAATAGTTGCTGACATCTACTTATTGGAGGCTATTACTACCCTATCCTCTGAAATCAGAGTTGGCCCACGACTGTGACCTGTGAGTAGAAGTGATGTGTGACCCTGTCAGAGAAAAGTTTTAAGAGCACTTCTTTTTGTCTGTCCCAACAATTGACCATGTTCCAGCGAATGGCTTTCCAGCCAGCCAAGGACTTGCATAAATAAAGCATGGAAAACAGCACAGACCACCACTTACAGACTGACAGAGTGAAGGGAAGCAAGCCTTTGCTGTTTTGAAAACAAAGAGCTGTGGAATGCTTGTTGTTGCTGCTGCTGTTTTTAAAGAAACACAACCTAGAATATTTTGGTTTATACAGACATAGGTAATCAATAAGTGATAGTTCTTTCAGTGGACATTTGTGATTTACTCCCTTTATTATGGTAGCTGATTTCTGTCATGTCATCCAAGAAAATATGATTCTGCCCACAGTGGGGGAGGGACATTCAATAAGTCTGAGCATTTTAATGCATTCCATAATTCTCTTTGTTAAGAGATGCCTTTCCAGCTGTTGGACTGTAACATATGTTGGTTGACACTCACTTTTCCCGGATAAGGGGGCTAGATTCTGTGGATTAATACATAGTTAATCCTAGTTAGAGTAGTTCCTAAGTGGCGCAAAAAGTTAAGCACTTGACTATTAGCCAAAAGGTTTGCAGTTAGTAACCACCCAAAGCCTCCTTTTAAGACAGACGTGGCAATCTGATCCTGAAATGGTTTCAGCTTTGAAAACTCTACAGAGCAGTTCTACTCTGCACACATGCAGTTACTATGAGTTGGAATTAATTCAAGGACAAATACAACAACAACAATGCTGGTTAGGGCAGTAAAGTGGGTAACCAAGTAGGAAAAAAATGGGACCCGAGAGATCTGCCCCACACTCCATAAACAAACATACAACCTGTTAAATTTATCAGCTTAAGAGAAGGGGGGAATACATTTAATTTTCCAGATGAATTTGTAAAGCAACTTGCACACTACAAGCAAATTCTTGCTGCCTTACCATCTCATTCTATTGCTGCAAACTGCTCCTGGATGGAGGATTATGCTGGGTCAGCTGAATGCTGTAGCGATGCACAGAGGACTAAGGCTGTACCACAGGTTTTCAGATCTCTCTTGGGCTCAAACATATAATTACATTTGACAATAACTTTGTCTTGGGAGGCCAGCAATGGAATTGCCCGGTAGCACATACATAAGAATTCAATCAAGTTTTTAATTAATTATATTCCTAAAGAATGACAAAAATAAAAGATCTGTGATTGTTGGTCCTTGATGATCTCCAGCTCTTTAGACCTGCATTAATAGGAAGCAGGCCACTAACAAAAGCAGTCCCTAGAAGCTTCTCAATGATCTTCTTAAGTATATCCCTGGAAAACAATGGATAGTGGAGATTCTCCTGAAGAGTTGAACCAGGGCAACAGATTTTGGTTACAAAGACTTCAAATTTTATTTCATTGAGAAGGATGTGAATGCATTTCAAATAAGTATGGTCATATTTTAAGGACTCCTGCTGGTGCGGTTGTTAAGAGCTTGGCTGCTCCATGGGGAAAGATGTGGCTGTCTGCTTCCATAAAAAAAACTGTATGGGACAGTTCTACCCTATGCAGTATTAAAGGATTCTATGTGTAATAAATTTAATGAAGCAAAAAGCATCAAAAGAAGATGAAAAGAATAAATAGAGTCACTGTACCAAAAAGAATTGGTCAAAGCTTAACCATTTGAGGAGGCAGCATATGATCAAGAACTGATGGTACTGAAGGAAGAAGCCTAAGCTGCACTGATGGTATTGACAAAAAACAAGGCTCCGGGAACTGATAAACTACAATTGAGATGTTTCAGCAAACAGATGCAACACTGGAAGATCTCACTCACCTATGCCAAGCAATTTAAAAGACAGATACCTGGCCAACTGACTGGAAGAGATCCACATATGTGCCAATTCCAAAGAAAGGTGATCCAACAGAATGCAGAAATTATGAAACAGTATCATTAATAGTCCATGCAAGTAAAATTATGCTGAAGATATTTCACCAATGGTTGAATAGGCACATCGACAGGGAGCTGGCAAAAATTCAAGCCAGATTCAGAAAAGAACATGGGAGGAAGGGTATCATTGTTGATGTCAGATGAATCATGGCTGAAAGCAGAGAATACTAGAAAGATGTTGAACTAAGTGGATCATAAAAAATTATGAGTAACTTTTTGAAAAATGGAAATTTGAGAACACTTAAATATGCTATTGAAGACCCTATACATAAAAGAAGAGGCAGTTGTTAGAACAGGATAAGGGTATACTGCACAGTTTAAAATCAAGAAATGTGTGTGTCGGGGTTGTATCCTTCCATCATACTGAGCAAATAATCCAACAAGTTGTACTATATGAGGAAGAACATGGATCGAGGATTGGAGGAAAACTTATTAACAACCTGTGATATGCAGATGACACAACCTTGTTTGCTGAAAGTGAAGTGGACTTAAAGCACTTACTGATGAATCTCAAAGACTACAGCTTTCAGTATGGATTTTATCTTAACATAAAGAAAACAAAAATTCTCAAATTTGGACCAAACATCATCAGGATAAATGGAGAAAATATTAAAGTAGTCAAGGATTTCATTTTACTTTGATCCACAATCAACTCTCACGAAATCAGGGCTCCAGAAATCAAATGACCTACTGCGTTGGGGAAATCTGCTGCAAAAGAACTCTTTAAAGTGTTAAAAACCAAAGATGTCACTCTGAGTACCAAGTCATGGTATTTTCAATCACCTCATATGTATATGAAAGCTGGCAATGAATAAGGAAGACGAAGAAGAATTGATGCATTTGGTTTTGGGGAAGAATATTGTGTAGAGAGATTACCCAATAAGTAAGGTAATCACTTGAGTAGGGCATCAACAAAACAGGCTATCTGTTGTCCAAAAGAAAGACCCATATATGCCAAGCCTACAGGACATAAGGAAAAGTGAGTACCACAGTAGAAGGAGACTGGAAGAGCACTAAATGATATTGATAGCAGCTCCAGTGCATGGAAATGTGCCAGATGCAAACAAAGATCAGGAAGGGTTATGAAGGCACCCATGCACGAGGCTGTTTAAGCTATGAGGCCCCTACCTCTTCATCACCTTCCTTGATATGTGGCCTATAGTTCTGTCCTGTGTAATTGAAGCTGCTTATCTCTGTGGGTCTTTTGGAACTATTTCTTTCTAATGAGAGGTGGGGATGGGCTGTTGAATCTACCTCTTGCTACTTTCACCCAATATGCAACTGGATCCAACATGTGTGGTTACTGGGCAAGGACAGATTATTTTAATAAATAACAGGTCTCTGATCCATTTTGAAAAAAAAACACCTTATGTATTCACGTCTGATGATCCAGCAACTCCAGCCAGGAGGGCCAGCAATACTCTTTGCTAATATTCAGACACAAGTGTATGCTCTTGCACGCGTCCTGGTAAACAATTAATGGAAACTCAAGTTTGAGATAATGAGAAAAAGCAAGGGAACACAAATAAGTCAACCATTGCTGTGAATTCTGTCAAGTTACTTTTTAACTGTAGAGCGTTTATATACAGAGTAATATCCTAAGTTTTGTAAACAAAGATATTTGTAACTTTAAAACATGTTTGGCATACACACAGATGCAATCTAGCATACATTAAATATAATACTATCATAATAATTTAATACTAACATAACAAACGTCCAAAAATATGAGAAATATTATTATTTATCTAACATGAAAAGTTTTACGTATCAAGTGAGTTTCGTATTTTATTGTCTGTTAGGCGGGACACAGTGCTTAATAAACTGTACATATGCTAATAAATATGGTATTAGGCACGTTAAGAGGATGCAGAATTCAATATTTATTCATGGTGCAAAATATGTTTCTGTTTTGCAACAATAAGTGTGGTTCTAAATCTGTGTTCCAAGAAAGCAACATAGAGTGTTACATTATATTTATATTGTATCAGAATATTTATGTATCTCCGCGTAAGGAAATTAAACAATTCCTGGAGGAAATAGATGAACATTTAGATAATAAAACTATATAAATATATTTTATTTTTCATTTCCCTTCAGACTGACCTTATTTTAAGAAATTGATTGATATTGTTATGACTTGAAAAACAAACTTGTTCACTGAGAATTGTTCCATCAGTTGTGTATGTGTCTCCAGATACGGGAATTGAACAATTATACAAAGAAACAAAATGTACATTTTATAAATTTTGTTTATGATAACAATTATACTTTTCTTTTCGGACCGACTGATTGGGTACAGTATCACATCCAGTTCTTTCTCATGGACCAGGTAAGAAAGCACCAGTGGCACTGTAATAATGTGACCTGTTACTTATCTGGTCCTGTCCTGGGCAAAGTGAACCAAAGCACATCTTCAGATTGAGCACACCCTTGTATTTGTATCATGGTTTTTTTCAGTCGCTCTTTCTCCTGTCGGGTATCAGCAGTAGTCCAATAAACAGTGAAGATGCAGCATCAAAGGACAGAAAGTGAGGAAATAAATTTTTAAGACAAAAAATTTCAAGACAAAAAGCACGAAGAGGACGCCAACAGACACCGTATGACAAATGAATGAAGTTATTTCTGAATGCCTTGTAAGTATTATTTCTTTTGACCTTCTCAGACCCAAAGAACAAAATTACATGTTCCAAATCAATTTTTTTCTTACTAATTTTCAAGTATAAATTTTTGTTTTAACATCCAGATTCAAACGTAAACTTTATTTCACAAATTTTACTTGTTTTATAAACTTTGTTTCTTTTCAATTATTCAAATTTATTTGCTACAGTAGAATCAAATTTAAAAAGTGATATAATTTTATATACAGGTAAATTGAAATGGCAAGAACTAAATGGAGCAAAAAAGAAAAGAAAAAGCTTGAAGAATATAAAAATAAAAGAATTTGTGAATCCCTAAAGACAATTCCAAAATCAACTTCCTTTTTATAACTTAATGAATCAGAAGAGATTTCTTCCACTGAACATTCAAGTTTAATGGGTGCAAATCATTGTCCTAGTACCATTAGTGCTGAAATTACTAATAACAATATGAATCAAATAGAATTTGCTCCAAATTCTGCATCCATTCCTTGTTGTAGTGGAAAAAAAAAAAAAAAAAGGTGTAAAAAGTGAAGCTATTTTAGAATCTGAAATTGTAGCTTCTGCAGACTCCATGAATAACTGAAATACAGATTCTGATTTGTGGAATAGTTTTTCTTCTAATGATATAAATTATTGGATCAAAAGAGGGCCAAGTGATTGCCAGCAACACAGTGGACCATTTGAAAATTTGTGTCAAAACTTTCTGGATGGTAAATAAACAAGGTTCTGTAGCCAGAATATATGTCTAGGGTACAAAGCTAATGCTGAAAATTGTAAGAGGGAGTGGCCACTGCATTCTGCATCAGTCAGCTCTATATATTGTTTTGTTTGCAAATTATTCAGTCTCAAATCATTTAACTCTTGATTTGCTATTGATGGATTTACTGGTGCAACTCAAATATGATTGATAAACATGAAAATAGCTCAATTCACAAAGATTTTATATTGTCACATTTAAACCAAAGGCATGGTTTTAGCTTAACTCATGAACTGGAAACATAAATTAAGAACATCAGTATTGGAAAGGTATTTTGCAAGCATTGCTGCTGTCATAACAATTGCTGAATGTGGTCTACCTTTTTGAGGAAGAAACAAAGTATTTGGGTTCCCACAAAATAAAAATATTTTGGGTTTACTTGAACTTGTTGTTCAGTTCAATCCATTTTTAGCAGATCACATCTCAAAATATGGTAACACAGAAAAGGCAACCCATCATACATGTCTAAAACAATGTGTGAAGAATTAATAAACTTAATAAGTGATAAAGTTCGATCAACTATTTTCAGTGATATCTTTGAATCTCTCAATATTTGTTTGTCTGTAGGTTCCACTCCTGATCTCTCTCTCATACATATTAGGTACGTACTCTTTTACTATGCATATCTCCAACGGATAGAAAACCTGTCAAATGATTTATCACATTTACTAGCTTAAAAAGTCATACTGTTGAGAAAATTGCAAATCAAGTATTTCACTATTTATGTGAAGTTTGCAAAATTGATTTTTCTAAGTGCAGAGGCCAGTCCTACGACAATGCTGTCAATATGTCAGGACATTATAAAAGCATGTAATAGAAAATTTTAGAAAGTATTGAATACACCATTTTCATACCATATGTCGTGCACTCACTTAATCTTGTAGGACATAGTGCAGTAGGTTGTTGTCCAGAAGCAGCTGATTTTTTTTTTTTTTACTGTTCAGTTACTCTACACATTTTTTGCTGCCTCTACTCACCAATGAACAGTTCTTAAAACATATATTAGTCAATGATGAAGTATTAAAATGTCTTTCTAAAACATGTTGGGAAGTGCATGCTGTAGCAATGAGCGCAGTCCTCTAAACTTACATTCAAATCCTAGATGCCTTAGAAAATATTGCTCAAGACAAGACACAAAAAGGAGCTACCAAAGGGAAGCTGAAAATGTCACCAACAAAATGCAAACACTATGTATTCATGTTGGGTATGTGGTGTTGTTGGTTTATGTGGAATAGTGTTTTGCAGCATTTTCATTGGAAGAGCCAAGCCCTCCAATATTCAGAAGTAAATTTAGACATGCACACAGACCTCTACCAATTAATAACAGAGTATTTAAATAATTTAAGAGAAGATTTTGAAAATTTTGAAATCACATCCAAGCAAATACTGCCAAATATTGATTCTCAATCAGTTCACCATTGCTGAAGCATTAGAAAGAAACAATGACAGAGTGCTCCAGAGGTATTGCGTGCCAGAGATCAATTTCACAGAACCACATACTTCATCGCCATTTACACACTTGATTCTTGCATGAAAAGAAGGACAAAACTGTATGAAGTTCTTTCAAATAGATTTTCCTTCCTTAACAATGTGAACATTGTTGAATGTCATGAAGGCATCCAAGAAATTAGTCCAGTCTTATCCCAATGACATAAATACAAACCTTTAAGGAGAAGTATGAAAATTTCATTCTTACATGAGAACTAAGTTTACAGATTCAGGAAAGACAAATTTTACTCATGTAGGCATGTTTAATAACACAATAGAAAATAAAATACAATGCATATTCCCCAATGTTGAAATGTCCTTATGCATATTCCTAACCTTATTAATGTTGACAAACTGCACAAGAACACTCATTTTTGTCCTTAAAGAGAATCAAAAACTCCAAGTGTACAATGATTGAATATTCCATTACTATCCTTATTGTGCACGGAAGTGGATACTGTTTGGCAACTTAATTGTGCTGAAATCATTGCAATCAAAGAATAGAAAGAAATGTTTTTAATTATATCATGTTAGAGATAAAAGATCTATCTAGAAATAAAATAATAGTAATTTTTTCTAATATTTGTTTTCTGATCATTAAATTTTCTTTTATGACACCTTTGATTTTGTTGATTTATGATTATAGCACTTACTGTGCAACAAACATCAAAATTGAAGTATGAGCAGTTTAAAGCAAAATTTGTGAATGTCAATTTTTCATTGTGGGTGAGCAACAGAATTTTACACTGATCATTGCAACATCTAAGTTCACTGACTCATTTTCTTTGTGATAGAATGTGTGCAATATTCTTCTTGTAGAAGATGTAGTATATAATAAAAACCTTAGTACCCCATCCACACCCACGAAAAATTTTAGAATCCAGTTTATCTCATTCTGCTAAAGTAGCATACACCACTTTTGCATTCAATCACTAATAGTTTAAAAAAAACATTACATCCTGGATATTTTAGACACACACACTCATATATATACACATATATACCTATATATATATAATTTACAAATCCCGTTCTAATGTGGGAGTAAGCAGAGAAGGGGGCACCACATATCATCAGTGTTTAGGGCCCTCACATGCCATAATCCAGCCTTGCGTATTCTATAGACTGCCAGAAGAATGAACAGATCTGTCTTGGAGGAAGTATGACCAGAATGATGCTTGGAAGCAAGGATGGGAAGACTTTGTCTCACATACTTTGGACATGTTATCAGGAGGGACTAGTCCCTGTAGAAGGAGATCATGCTTGGTACGGTAGAGTGTCAGCGAAAAAGCAGAAGACCCTCAACGAAATGGGTTGACACAGTGGCAGCAACAATAGGCTCAAACACAGCAATGATGTGAGGCCGGCACAGGACCGGGTAGTGTTTTGTTCTGTTGTACATAGTGCCACCATGAGTCAGAACCAACTCAACACCACCTAACAACAACAACATGAGTCTTAATCAACTTGACTGCAATGGGCTAACTGGTATGCTCATTTTTGAGAGTTTATGTTTGGTAAAGAAGATGTGTAGGGACATCGTTTACCTAAGATGGTAGACTCTTTGGGACTTATTCCCTACCAGTATTTATTTCCTTCTTTATACCTATGCTATTTTTCTGTCAGGTGATTCACATGTTCCAAACACAGCTAAATTCTTGAATAGAACACATGACATACAGCTCTTCATTTGGACACAGTGATTGATAAAGGAGTGGACATACGATACAATATGTATAATCAGATTAAAAACATTTCCCGAGGAAGCTTGTTAAGTAAAAGATCTCTCTCTTGCTCCAGATGGTATTTTGCACATATGTGATGTCTTTGTTATCATGAGGCCAGCTTGAGGAAGAAGCTAGCATATAGATGTGAGAATCAAAATTCAGAGAATCAAAAAGAAACAGCAACAAACTCTGATCAAATAAAACTTAACTCTTCCCCTAAAAAGAAAAACCTATCTCTGGTATTTTTCCAACCCCGCCCCCCACCAAGGCACACTTTCACTTTTGTTCCTGTTACTTAGCGTCCTAGTTATATAATGTTGCTAAAACAGAAATATCACAAGTGGGTGGCTTTAAGGAACAGAAATTTACTTTCTCACTGTTTAGGAGGCTAAAAGTCCAATTTCAGGGCACTGGCACTAGGGAAAGGCTTTCTTTTTATGTGGGCTCTGGGGGAAGGTGATTGTATCTTCGCCTCCTGCTCCTTTGTTCCATGGTGATCTTCACATGGAGTGGCATCTGTCTTCCCCCAACTGTGCTTCCTTGCTTCTGCGCCTCATCTGCTCCTTTTATAGCTCAAAAGTGATTGGTTTAAGACATACCTTATAGCTTCATTAACATAACAAAACAAACTCTAATTCCCAAATGGGATTACATCCACAAGTATAGGGGTTAACATTTACAACACATATTTTTAAGTGACACAATTCAACTCCTAACATTTATTTAAAAAAAAAAAATTCTAAGTCATTGTTTTTCTTTACATTTTTTTGTTTCTTTACCTCCTCCTTCTCATTGCTCCAAAGTGATCCATATTAATAGCTTGGTATTCAACCTTCCATGGTTTTCTCCATGTTGATATGAAGATATGATCATATAAAGTATATGAAAAACACACATACACACACATTTATACTCTTGTTTTTGTTGTTTTACAAAAAAAAAAAAAAGGAATCACATTTTATACACATTTCTGCATCTCAAAAATAGCTCCTAGAAATCTATTTCAATTAACTAAGGTAGTTCTTTGATGGCTAGATAGTCTTCAATTTCCCTGTTGATGGGTATTTATTTAAGGTTTATGTTTTTTGTTTGTTTTCTTTTTTGAAATGTTGTGCATGAAGAATATTCTGCTTTGACCTACTCGTACATATTTTCTTTTGCAGTAGCACTTTTGTTTATATGGAATACATTTTGTAGGAGTACGATTACTGGGAAAAAACAAATATTTTTAATTATATCAAATGCTATTTTTTTTTTGTCTAACACTAAAATAATTTACATTCTTATCAGCAAGAAATGACCCTACCCTCTCCCCCACAAAACCATGCACAGAAAATGTGCCGGTCTATTTTTGCCCATCCAAAAGGTAGAAACTGTTATCTTTTTTCCTCTTTAATTCCCTAACTACTGAGGTTAAGTATCTTCTTTTTCACTGTTTGGCCATTTGGATTTGTTCTTCTTCAAGTGGCCTAAGCACATCTTTTGACCATTTTTTACCAGTTGCATGTTATTTTATAGTCCATTTCCAAGAAGTCTTGATAATTATCATTATCATTCTTGTAAACATCTTTTTCCCATTTCCCAAAGGTTTTTTTTTTTTCTAAATTGGGATAAATATTTAACAAAACATTTCCCATTTCAACATTTTTCACATGTATAGTTCAATGACATGAATCACGTTCATCTTGTTGTTCAACCATCACCACTATCCGTTTCCAAATTTTCCATCATCATCAACAGAATCTTACCTCCTCTAAACAATCAGTTCTCCTTTCCTGCTCCCTCCTACCCCACCCTGGTAACCAGTGAGAAACGGAAGTATGTATACATTTATCTATTCAAAATATTTTATGTAAGCAGGATCGTACATTTTTGTCCATCAGCAGATGAATATATAAAACAAAATGGGAGTACATACATACAATGGAATATTATTCACTCTTAAAGAGAAATGAATTTCGTATTCTTCAAGATGAAGACAGAATTATGCCAAAACCATTTATTAACTAGTTCCTTTTTTCCCTGGGAGTTGAATTACCACATTTGCTAGAAATTAAATATTCATATATACTGGAATCTGTTTCAAAATTTCCAATTAAGTTCTATTGATTTGTTTATTCCCAAATCAGTATTGATATATAGTTTATTCCCAAGTCAATGCTGATTTAATTTGAATAACCCTATAGTATATGCTGATATTAGATATCTGTTATAGATATTTTTTAGGTATTTATCAATTCTCTTCACTCTTATTGACCAAACAAACTCAAAACACTGTCTTGGAAAAATAATTGGGTTTGCATTAAATTTACATGCAAACTTTAGGAGAGTAATAATTTTATTATTTCAAGTATTTCTTCAAAAAAAAAAAAGGTTTATTTTTCCATTGGATATTGCTTTATAGCTTCCAAATTTTATGGGATTTTGTATTCTGCTTTCCTTGGTAACGTTTTCCAAGATTATTATAGTTTGGTAACATTATAAATGCTATGTTTTCTCCCATTCTTTTCAGGTACTTACTCCTAGGATGAAAATACTGAGTTTTATGTGTTTATCTTAAAACTAGCCACACTGCCAATCTCCATTACTTCTAGAAATGTTGCTTTACCTACAAATCGTAATCCTAGAATCAGAAGTCCACAAATTCAATAGTGTCATGTCTTATTTTTCAAAGCATATCCCAGTTTTTTTATTTTAATCTTATTTCACTTATCTTAATACCTTATTTAATATTAATATTTTACTTATATATTTCTATTCCTATATTTCAACTATGACGCTGTTTAATAGTGATTAAAGTGGTCATCTGTTATAGTTGCTGTGATGAATTGAAATACTTTTTGTATTCAGGGTAACATTTCCTAATATTTTTGGCTAAATACCATGATTATATTTAAGGAGTTTATAGCTAATTATATTTATTATAAAGCTGCTAAATTTTATGTAACTACTTGCTCACTACATTTGACTTTGCTTTTTTTAACCTGTAATCAAAATTATTTTAATTCAGTTACATTCAATCTATACAATGATAAAGTTTACAAACTTCGAGATTATGGATTAAACACTGGGATTCACAGTGAATGAATTAGAATCTGGACTTTGCATAAATGCCATTATTATATACTTCAGGGAACAAAACTGAGCTATGTTTGCAATATGACTGTAACTTTATTTCGCAATTAGGATATTATGATTTCAGCGCTCTTGTTTTCTTGGTCTTATATTTTTTTTGACATAAATTTAACTTTCAAATCAATGTTGCTTAACATAAATAATATCAGTTTTATTCAAGAAGATTTTTTCACACATACTTTTATCAACAATATGTATCACTATAAAAGAATTCATTGCATAAATCAGTTTTCAAGATCAAAATTCTTTATTTGGGGCCTAAAATAATATCATCTCCACAAACCAAAGTTTTACTATTATTAGTTGGTCAAACAACATAAATATTCAACATTGCGATATGTGAGTGTGTGTATGTTTTCAGGTTTTGTTCTTCTAGGTTACAAATTGAGGATCTTTGCTAAACTGAAAATGTCAGTGCACTTTCTAAAGTAACTGACTGTCTCCGGGAAATAATTTATGTTAGGTTTATGGGACTGATCATTTATTTGAGATTTAAAAATTTTGCACATATAATTCTACATTGATTCTTTAGAGTTGATGAAGTAAGACCAGACCTTTGACCAGCACTTAAATAGTAATAACACAGCCAGATGATATTACTCATAAATTAAGAGTAATAAATATTAAAAGAATGCACTACTTGTTTGTTGTAATGAACTTATTAAACAGGCCCCCAGCTTTCATAGGAAAATATAAACATTAATATATTTATTCTCCTTTTTCTTGGTTTTATCATACTTATCTAAACAAAATAACCATCTGAGAATTATGGAGAAGATATTCATTCTGAAATGAATGAAAAAATAGAGAGTTTCTTCTACACAAGCTAAGGAGCTCTGGTGACAGTGGTTAAGAGTTAAAGCTGTCAAAGCCTTCTGTCAACTATTTGAAAGAACCTAACTGTAACCTTTCTGTTAGAGGATCATGCAGAATATAATATAAATTTTGCACTGTAATATAAGGGGTTTTTATTGTTAATTTGTCATATAAGTTTTCAAGGAGATGCTTCACAAGATGGGACAAATTTTGTCCATCATTAGCATGCTAATTACTACAGACCGCAACAGCCAAATGCAAAAATGGTAAGTACTGTATAATTAACCAACCATGAAATAATTTGGCTGGCTTCGTGCAAGTCCACTTTGCTGACAAATGATGATGCCAATATTCATCTCTGAAATGAAGAGCACTTGATCACATTGCCAACTTAAAGAAATCAAATTTTCTAAATCCTCATGGAAAGCAGCAGTCCAGAGTTGAGAACAGAAAATTCCAGAATTTCTAAAATTCCTGTGGCTTCCATATTACAATAATATATAATAATAAATATTTCAACCATGTCAACTTTTTTGAAGAGCCAATAAAACCAAAAAATTATACAGACATATAGATAAATTGTGTGTGTGTAGATAACATATATAAAAATTATATGTGTGTATTGAGAATATATACATATCAAAAACTTCCTGAAACAAGAGTACAAAAACTCAAGAAAAAACTACAGTTTAGTAGACACCTATAATTATAGTAAAGATGCCAGATTTTACCCTAATTTTTTAAGGGATTGTGATGATATATTATAGTTTCATGTTAGAGTTTTTTTTTAATAACATACTAGTGGGTGACAACTGTACACTGTAAATTATCCAAGACTTGTGTCTTTTTTTAAAACATTTTTATTAGCTTTAACTAAGATGATTCATTATATGCATTGCTTGATTAAGTATCAATTTTAAACTCTAATATTTTCTTTCAATTATTAGAAAAATTCAGATTTTGGGGGAGGATTTCTATTTCCAAAATTGACCACCATTAGAAGGAAAGCTCAATATTACTTATTGAACAAAGATGGCTTTGGAAAGCTCCAGATACTCAAATTCTCATGAAACTTACTTTAACTATTTTCTAAGAAGTAATTAATTTATATTTAGCATTATTTCTAATTCAGATTTTTAAAAAAATTATCCAATTACGTATGGTAAACTCCTCTGACTGCCTTTTTCTTAATATTTTTCTTACCAACTAGGTTTTCCCACTATCATACTTATCCATTTTATTTTACTTATAATTACAATTTTACAGGATTTTACTGTGCTTTTTGCAATGGGATTTAAAGATTACATAGCTTAATGCTCTCATTTTATTTTACTATGCGTACATAAGTATTTTAAAATGAAAAGACTTAAAGAGTAACATATATATACACTTAACATATAAAAAATAATGAAAACAAAGTTACCTAAAATCTCTACTAACATTTTTTAAGACTCTTAAGATTTCTTTCTGTGTGTTACACTCACAAGTGCCCTATGTACATATATATGCATATGTGATTTTAAAAGAGCAAATACCATATATTTTGCATTTTTTAATATGTGTTTTCACTTACTATATCACAAACATGTGCAGAAACGCTGGTGGCATAGTGGTTAAGAGCTGTGGCTGCTAACCAAAAGGTCGACAGTACAAATCTACCAGGTACTCCTTGGAAAGCCTATGGGGCAGTTCTATTCTGTCCTATTGGGTCGCTGTGAGTTGGAATCAACTCAAAAGCAATGAGTTCTGTTTGGTTTATTTTGTAAATTAATTTACATATAGATTATCATTTTAGCAGACAAGTAATATTGCATTGTATGACTATGTCATAATTTTTAACCATGTTTCATTATAATAAATCAGGCTGCAATAACATATTTACAATTACACCTTGGCATCCTTGTCTATTATCTCCTCTAAGTAAAACTCTAACAGTGAAAATGGTAGTTAGAAGAATTTCCTTGTATTTAAAAATTATATAACTAAATGCAAAGAAGCAATAACTCCCACAGCCCTTGGTTCCAACCTTTATTATAGAACTTGTTCAGTTCAAGTTAAGGTTTGTGTATCTGTCTTTCCACCTCGGAATTTAAGCTCTTTTAAGGCAAATTCCTTGGGTCTCTGTCTTATTCAGGTCTTTTGAGAAATCTTTCCTCATCGATATTATCCTTTCCAGTATAGTTTCTACATTCTCCTGTTTACATTGAGTTCATGTCATCCCTTCTCCCTAGACTGCAGAATCCTTGAGATCAGAGGCTGCCTTAATTTCCTTGAATACTCAGCACCAAGCACATTGGCAGGTTTAATAAGCTGTCAAAGTGATTTGATCGAGACAAGGGTGATTTAGGATTAGAAATACAATTAGCACTTCTTTCTCTCAAAACTAGTTTAATAGGAGAAATAAAAAGGCAGGGGATGTAGGGTTGGGGTCTTTTATCCTGAACATTTCCTAATTGTGAACTTTTTTGCTTAGAGGTTGAAAGTATTTGGCAAATCTGGGTGGCTTTTAAAAGGATTGAGATAGATCTATAATTTTCATGGAAATCGACACAAGGAGGGGTTCATGTAAAGTTTGACTAAGGTGTAAAGATAAAAGGATATTTAGTTCCTAACATGGCTGCCCACGTCAGATTGCCAAGAAAAGAGAAATCTAATACAGAAACCTAAGTTCTACATTTGGTGGGATCTTACTTGTGTTATAAATCTTGAGAATTTGTAAGACGTCCAGGAGAAAGATTCCCTATATTTTGTCAGTCTTTACCCTCATGATTGCTTGAAGACAATTTTGATCCACAAGTGGAGTATTTGAATGTAACACAACACATATACATACTGCAGAAGCTCTACAGGATGGAGGGCTAAGCAAGCCCCAAGTTCTGAACACAACCCTGGACTGCTATACAGAGTTAAAATAGTCCAGTCTTGCTGTGTATTAACTATTATCTCACAGCTAAAGAGGTAGAATCTCAGAGAGCAGTTGGGGAAATTGAGGGAGAGCAGGTTAAGAGATATCCTATAAATGAATTAATCATGTCAAAGTGTCGTCATGGGAAGCTCCCAAACAGTAACATTTCTATTCATTTCTGAAACATCTGCAGAGATTTTTTTTGATTGTTTGTCTTTCCTGCAGTTTTTATGGACAGCCATTCAGTAACACAAATAATAACCACCAAGCCTGCATCATTGTGGCATTTCTCTTATGTCAGAGGGTTTATATTGCCAGAGTTCATATTGATCTACTTTATCTGGTTTACCTTTATAGAGCATTTCACATCTTTGTTGATAACACTAAATGAGTTGCTGCAGGACTGAAGGATTGTTCGCAATATATTGCAATGAAGGTAGTCAAGTGTCTTTAGAATACAGTGAAATTGACAAAAGGAAGAGCTTCTGATTCTTAAATGCATTGGCAGTGGCCCCATGAGATGATTATCTCAAATATACTGAGTATGTTTAGTCTGAATTCAATCTGTAAATTTCTTAGCTACAGTCTCAGTCACGCTGCATGGTATGACATTTCAGAATGCATTCCTTTTAATAAAAGCATGCTGGTTTACCTTTTCTGTTGCCATCGTTAATAAATTTTAAAATTCCTCTTTGGACAGTACTCTCATGTTTTACTGGGTAGGTATTGTCTCCCCGCACAGCTCCACCCAGCTTCTAAGTCTACATTTGTCAGCTTTGTTCAGCTGTTATTTATCAGATAACCTGCGTGAATTTGAACAGCTCAAGTTATTTTATTTATTTATCAATCAATTTATTCATTTATTTATTTGGATTGCAGTTTATATTTCTGACCTCTCCCCTGGAAATATGTCAGTTTTTTCTCATATTATTTCAGCTTTCAGAACTGGGTATGAGCATATTCCAATTTAACATACGATTACATTATTATCAGAATTTTATGCACTTAATTTTAGAATTAAATAATTTTATAGAATTTGCTCCTAATTAGAAAGCATATCTTTCAAACCTCTTTAGCTACTCATTTTGGGTCATCTCACCATATCTCTAAATAATATGTTTATAATGATCTCAATTTTTTTTCAATTTTAAGGACATTGTCATGAATCAAATTGTGTTCCCCAAAAATATCTGTCAACTTGGCTAACTCATGATTCCCAGTATTGTATGATTGTCTACCATTTTGTCATCTGATGTGATTTCCCCATGTGTTGTAAATCCTATCACCATGATGTAACGCGATGGATTAGTGGCAGTTATACTGATGATATCTACAAGTTTAGATAGTATCTTAAGCCAATCTTTTTTGAGATGTAAAAAAGAGATGGGAGCAGAGAGTCATAGGTACCTCGTACTACCAAGAAAGCAGTGCCAGGAGCAGAGCTTGTCCTTTGGACCAGGGGTTCCTGTGTGGAGAAGCTCCTGGTCCAGGGGAACATTGATGAAAACGACCTTCCTCCAGAGCTGACAGAGAAAGCCTTCTCCTGGAGCCAGTGCCCTGAATTCGGACTTCTAGCCTACTGGACTGTGAGAAGATAAACTTCTCTTGGTTAAAGCCATCCACTTGTGGTATTTCTGTTATAGCAGTACTAGATGACAAAGACAGACACTTTCTTAACTTTTCTCCTGTGGAAAATATTGATATTCCTTTTACTTTCCTTGCTTACACAGCTCCACTAAATGCCTACACTATATGTCCCCTTATCCTCAAAATGTAGTTTTATGTTACTTTCAATTAGATTGAGATTATTAGTTATGACTAGCAAAACACTATTTAAGTGTTGTGTGTAAGAAGTATGTTTTTTTCTTTCTTACAGTATTGTTTTCTGTAAAAGTAATAGTTTCTTATTTTTATTTGCTTAGTTTTCTGTCTACTTGACACTAATTCAACCTCAAATTCACATTCCCATGATTTCCTCTCTTTCATTTTCTCTTTCCTGACTTCTTAAAATTCTTGTTATTTAGTTATTACTTTTCCTGGACTATTCCTCTATCTATTTTCGTTATCTTTTGTCTTTGTCTTTCTACTTACCAGGATATTTTCTCAACATTCTCCTTCAGCACTCTCACTGAGTTTTTTTTTTTTTTTTTTTTTTTTTGCATCCAATTCCATTTTCCTTCTTAAAGAGCTACTTTACATGATCACAAAATTTCATGTCTATAGCATTCTGGAAACCCTGGTGGTGGTGTAGCAGTTAAGAGCTACTGCTGTTAACCAAAAAGTTGGCAGTTCGAATCCACCAGGTGCTACTTGGAAATGGTATGCGGCAGTTCCACTCAGTCCTATGGGGTCACTATGAGTCAGAATTAACTACACGGCAGTAGGTTTTTTTTTTGTATTAGAACAACAGTGATAATTTTATTTGCTTGCATAAATTATTGTTTGCCAGTTGTTTCAGTCATAATTATAATAATAAAGGTATAGATAAATAGGATTTCAATGTTACTGATAAATGCTCAGAGGGAAAGAGAGAAAAAATGCTGCTCCAGCCTTGCAGTGTTGGTGGAGGCAGATTGTGACCTTCACCTGTTAATTCTCTGAAGTGTTTCAACAATTTAATACTATCTAACAGATTTGTTTAGTAATTGGGCTCATTACATGACCACCTACATTACTGAGCCATAGCTTATAATTTGTCTTCATGTATAGTTTTGTTTTGTTTATGTACTCACTTGAAATTCTTTACTACTTTTAGGCTTGGTAAGCTATACAAGCCTTTTTTTTTTTTTTAATTGTTATTAAACTCTGAATCTGCTTACACCAATCAATTCAAAGAATGAGAAACAGAGAGAAAAATGGTTACTAATGCACATTTCAATGTCTGTTCCCATTTGGAAAAGGCAGAAAAATTAGCTAAAGATGTAATGAATGGCTGTGTTGATACTTTAGTCAGCCTGCTATCTGCTTCTGTTTAGCATTGCATAAAAGGTACGTAACTCTCCCAAGAATGTAAGTCAAACAAAACAGAAAATAGTTTATAAAGCCCAGATCGTTGTTTATAATTTCTGCATCTTGCCATATATCTTTCTTCAGAATGCATCATTGATTTGAATGGGCAATTCCTTTTATGAATCGATGGTGGGATATGGTGCTTAGCTCTAAACAGAACCCAAATACAAAATAGCTTGTGGCTAAATGCCTTATCTAAAACATTAATCCATCTGTTCAAATTAAGCCAATACATGTCTCAAGAAAATAAACTACAAGTAAATAAAATTGAATGGTGAAGCTATGCCTATATTCTCTCTGGGACTAATGCATTCTGGATATAAAAAAATCATTGCTTTTTTTTTTCCTTACCAATTTTGAAAGGCTGTTTCTATGGTTTTCTACATTTAAGATGGTTATCTTGAGGTTAAACAAGTCTGTCCTGTGATAAAGTTAGTCAGAATTATTTTGATTTTGCATTATTCTATACAATGGGCCAGAAATATATATAAATACATTCTGCAACACATTCCATATGAAACTTATACATTACCAAAAATACACATTATATCCTTTTCTTTTTCTACTTGAAGAGTGAGCAATTGGCCCATGCAAACACAGCAGGGGCTAAAAGGAGTGCCAAGCCAGAGTGTGAGACATTCACAATGTTATTGTTCTGACTCATAGTGACCCTATGTACAAGAGAATGAAACACTGCCCAGTCCTGCACCATTCTCACAATCATTGTTATGTTTGAGCCCATTGTTGCAGCCACTGTGTCAATTCATCTTATTTAGGGTCTTCCTCTTTTTCACTGATTCTCTACTTTACCAAACATGATATCCTTTTCCGGGACTGATGCCTCCTGATAACATGTCCAAAGTATGTGAGACGAAGTCTCATCATTTTCCCTTCTAAGGGGCTTTCAGGCTGTACTTCTTCCAAGATAGATTTGTTCTTTCTTTTGGCAGGCCATGGTATAGTCAATATTCTTCACCAACACCACAATTCAAAGGTATCAATTCTTCTTTGGTCTTCCTTATTCATTGCCCAGCTTTTGAATGCATATGAAGTGATTGAAAATACCACGGCTTGGGCCAGGCTCACCTAAGTCTTCAAGGCGACATTTTTGCATTTTAACACTTTAAATAGGTGTTTTGCAGAAGATTTGCCCAATGCAATGTGTTGTTTGATATCTTGACTGTTGTTTCTATGAGCGTTGATTGTAGATTCAGGAAAAATGAAATCCTTGACAACTTCAATCTTTTCTCTGTTTTTTATGATGCTGAATATTTGTCCAATTGTGAGGATTTTTGTTTTCTTTTTTCATGAATCAACTCAATGGCTATGTTACATAAGTAATGCTTGATACAAGATGACACATTTTTCCTAAATACATAAATTTAGAAGAAAGAAAATTTGAAAGAGACATAACTAGAGAGAGTAAGGTATGAAGTGTTTGACCACCACCTTGAGTGGTGGTTAAGGGCATCCAGAAAAAGTATAAGTTAATATAATACTGAAAGTCTCTTTACTTGTTTTCTGGAACAATGTGCTGTGTTTCTCTTCCTTTTGAGATCACTAATTAAGACACTCCATGCATACCAACTTCTTTTCTTTTGCCAAATCCTAAAACTTTCTGGTGCCCTCTGCTTCTATTTTTGATATTTTCTTTTCTTGTTTTCCTGGTGGGAGAGAATTTTTATCCTATCTTGGAGCACTAGTGACACAGTGGTTAAGAGCTATGGCAAAGTGTGCCTGCTAACCAAAACGTCAACAGTTCGAATCCACCAGTTGCTCCTTGGAAACTCTCTGGGGCAGTTCCACTCTGTCCTATAAGGTTGCTGTGAGTTATAATCACCTTGATGGCAACAAATTTGATTTTTTTTGTATTTTATATTTACAACATCTAAAACATTTTCTTTGATCTTTATTCTGTCTCCATTATAAGAATTTTGACAGAAGGCAAATAAAGCAGAATACATTGTAATATGAATGCCTTGCAGATAATGACAAATTTAACATGGCCAATCATACTCAATTTATTTTCGCAAATTTATTACTAGTTTTGCAATTCCCGTTTTGGTGAGAATATGATCAGCTATTCATTTCCTTAAGCAAGATAAATTCTTCCACCTGTATTATTTTTAAAATTATATATATTAAAAAAAAAAAAAAAACCCAAACCAAAACTGATCCTGTTGATTCCAACCCATAGCAACCCTATAGGAGAGAGCAGAACAGCCCCACAATTTCCAAGGAGCAGCTAGTGAATTTGAACAGTCTACCTTTTGGTTGACAGCCAAGCTCTTAACCACTGTATCACCAGGGATCCAAAATTATAAAAGTAACTCAGTTTTATTTTTCTATGTCTAAAACATCTTTCATGAATCTTGTCTTCTTTCTCTGTACTAGTAAACATTTTTCTAGGCCCTTTTAACCTTCAGTAATAGTATTATCATAACTGGCTTTTGGCTCTTTGCGACTGCATTGTCTCTTCCCTCCAACCCATCTGCCATATTGCTGCCAGATTTTCACTCAAAAACACCAGGTTTAATTGTGACTTTTCTGCTTCAAATTTTTCAATGTTTAATCTTTTAAAAGAAATTTAAAGTACTCTCCATAATAAACTTAAATTATCTCTCATTTTTCTCTCTGTATATTCTCATCCTAAAATCTATCCACGCTGAATTAACGACAGTTTCCTCACACATGCCATAAAATATGAACTTTTTTACATTCTGTGTCTCTTGTCCTTTCCCATGGTGACTTTTGAACTCTGATATATCTGATGGACAAATCTGATAAGCATCTACTTCAAATAAATTACATCCCCTCTGTGACTTAACGAATACCACCAACGCCCAGTGCAGTCCTCTACACTTGTTCCTCCATTAGGTTATGACAAGCTCAGATTTTCAAGGCTGCTTATAAATATATGCTTATGTGGTTGCCCACGTGACTAAACGTTGCGCAGGTAGACTGCAGGAATCCTTTTGGGTTTATTTTTGTATGCACCGTATCTAATTGATACACCATAGGCATTAAAAGTATTTATTCTAATATAATGAAATTCCCTTCAAACCTAACGATCGTATTATTTGGCCAACATGCTGGGTTGATAGTCATATCATTTATTCTATATGACATTGAAAAAAAAAAAAAACTAAACTCCTTTAGACACCTTGCGACTTATCTGGTTGAAACAGAGGAAAAAAATCAAACATTTTTCCAGAAAAGGACAAGAATGTCCTTAGGGTTCTAGCAACATTCTACCTATCAACAAAATGGGCTTTAATATCCCAAAGTGAACTCTTGGAGAAAACTCACCTAACAGTTTCAGAATTACACAGACTGATATTTATTTCCATTACAGTGCACTTTAGGGGGTGCCTATGGCATGAAATATACACTATAAAACCAAACTTCCATCTCTTTGCTATGTGCAACTCTGATAACTGGGCTATTAGAAAGAAAGCATTTTGTGTGGTTTCTGACTAACTCTCCTGAGTAGTTTTTGTGCAGTTTCAATGTAATTTAACTCTGGGGAGGGAGCAGAAGCAACAATCATCAGACTAGGATCAGAATTAATAGGGTCCGTATTGATCAGACACAGCTCTTTACTCGGAGTTCCGGCCAGAGTCAAAAGAAACATTACTTCACTTTTATCTTTGATTGTCTTTAGGGACCATCCTAGAAAGATGTGTGAGTGGCAAAATGTAGGTCTTCTCATTCAGCCCATCAGAAAGGACAAAACATTATGTTAGGTAATAGAAAACAGGGTGGACTGTCACAGTTTCAATCCTGAGCTTGAAAAAAAAAAAAATTATGGAAGAATAATAAAGGTAAAAGTTAAGTAGAATAAAAAACAGAGGGCATAAAAAAGTACTATACCTACAGCATTTCCATTAACTATTATGTTTTTTGTTTATTTCAAAATACAGTTACAAAGGTAATAATGTGGGTCTCTTAGTAATAAATTTGTAATGATAATTACAGTTTGAAAAAATAGCTTATTATTTCCATGCCCACCTCACTTAACAGTAGTTTTTAAATATTTTATAACGCCACCTACATGAATTTGTGAAATCAGTTCTACCGTATGTTTTACTTTGTGCCTATTCTTGTTTTTATTGAATGCTTAGTTTTATGACCAATAATAAAGTTATGTGAGAAAACAAAGTAGTACCAGTTGTTTTTATATATTTTCTCGCATGATTGTTTCCAAGATTTTTGAGTGAAAATTCACTATTAGATTTAAATTAATTATATTAACAAGAAATGTTATTTGGTGGAGAAGAAATAATAATCAAATGTCATAAATGAATAGAAGCACAGGCAGAATAATGGCTCAGCTCAGTGTTGAAACCAAAATTTTCATTCAGGGCTTATTTACTTAATAATGGTAGTGAATCTACTTGGTTTGAATGTTAAAATCCTATCCTACCTTTCAAAATGGCATTATAATATTATTTGATCAAGGTTAATATAAATATTAAATGTGTATTAATTTTATTTAATATATTATTGTCTAATTTAAAATATTTTAGTCCATATTATTTTCAGTGGTTTAAAATGTTAAACTGTGTTATTAAGGTAAATATACTTGACTCTTCAACCAGATAAAAGTAAAAAATAAAAATCAACACTAAATCTATTTTTTTATCCATATAATACCAAGCAATTGATTTAACAGTTTATTTTATTTTGTTAATAGGAACTGTTGACAAGCAAAATCCATACACTCTATAATTAACTAATGGCAATAGCTGTGAAGGCCCATGGCCCTTCTATGATGAAAGCAATTAATTTAATAACACCAGATCCATGCATTCTCCATGGGTACTATTTCTTCTCAGGATGAAAAATAACCATTCTATAGGATCAGTTCATACTTCAACTTGTTCTTGGCATAAACAGGAACTATAAAGTAACGGAGGAATATGCCCTTGATTGTCGTGTCTTCAAAAGTTGATAGGATTGTTGACATTGTATTGATGTCCAAGAAGGGGTGGAAACCTTACTGTGTTGTTGAAAAGTATAAGAATCTCTGTAAGAGATTCTGAGGGAAATAATTTGTACTCTGAGAATCACACAGTCATCTCTATTTCTGTTCATGTAGGAGCAAGATAGCGTGCACTTGCCTTCATTTTTCGAGAAATCAATTTTTTTTTTTCTGTTTATATTATGTTGTCAGCTTTTAATGAAACTGATTCTTCAGGTAATCCCCAGAGTGAAGAAATGATTGTACCTTACAAATGTTTATCCATATATAAGTATCCACATTTACACCTCTACATTTGTTCTTCTCTATGATTTTAAAAGTGATGGGATTTTTATTTTCTTCTCAATAAAGCTCTTACTCATTGCTCCAATCGTTTATTAGACTATTTCCCTGAAATTTACACTGATGTTTATCTCTTCCCCACCATCTTAAATTCCCCATTCCAACAATAACTTTGCTTCTGTTAATTCAGTAAAGTTGATGCACATAATCCAAAGGGTGAATGGGGATGAAGTGAGATTGGGGTGATACAGAGAAACCAGGACATAAAGGCCCTCGGATTTAGGATTTCATCTTTTCCTAAAGGGAATGGGAAACTGATAGTGTTTTGGCAGCACATTCAATTTTCAGCTTAAGTGAGATTATTTAAACTGCCATAAGTAGAATAAATAAAAAGAATAAATAGGAAGGGCTAAAACTGTTTAAGGAGACAAAGGCTGTCTTAGCAAGTTGAGTAAAGTTGATTTTGGCAGGACCTAGTGATGTGACAGAAACCCTGGTGGTATAGTGGTTAAGTGCTACGGCTGTTAACCAAAGGGTAGGCAGTTCGAATCTGCCAGGCGCTTCTTGGAAACTCCATGGGGCAGCTCTACTGTATCCTATACGGTTGCTATGAGTTGAAATCGACTCAATGGCACTGGGTTTGGTTTTTTGGTTTGGTTTAGTGATGTGACAGTAGTCACAGACAGTGGAATGGGTTTATGAGATTTATACAGGTAACAAGGAGAAATAATTGATGACTTCTAGGCTCCTATTTGAAAACCCTGGTGGCATAGTGTTTGAGAGCTACATCTGCTAACCAAAAGGTCGGCAGTTCAAATCCACCAGGCGCTCCTTCAAAACTCTATGAGGCAGTTCTACTCTGTCCTATTCAGTCACTATGAGTTGGAATTGATTCGACGGCAACGGGTTATGGGTTAGGCTTCTATCTTGCCAATTGCATGGACGGTGGTAGTGTACATAACGTTAAGGAACCAGGAAGAGATGCAGATATGGAGAACATCAGCTTTGAAAGTCTCTATCGTAGTTGATGTTCCTTCAGAAAGGGATCCTAAGGCAAATTTAAGTAGCTTATTCAGAAGGTGGTCAAAGGAAGTACTGGTAGGGGAGGAAAAAGTGAGACAGGGAAGGAGAGACACCAGTGAAGGATTTGTTATCTAGTAAGTTACAATTGTCCCTGGGTGATGCAAACTGTTAACATGCTAGGCTGCTAACCAAAAGGTTGAGGATTCGAGTTTATCCAGAGGTGCGTCAGAAGAAAGGCCTGGTGACCTACTTCTGAAATGTCAACCAGTGAAAACTCTAAGGAGCACAGTTCTGCCCTGACACACCTGGGGCCATCAGCCAGAATCGACTGTATGGCAATTGGAAAGCCACCATTTTGAAAAACTGGAGCTTAGTTTTATTGGAAAATGTTAGTATTTCCTGTATGCAAATCATTCACATCAGTGTTACTTCACCTGAGGAAAATGGGTCTAGCATATGTATAGATCATAGTCTGAGGATTTCTTCTCAGGGGCTTTAATTCCTTAGCATTTCTGGACTGCCCGCCCGTGGCAGAGCTGGCCCCAGAAGAGAGAGAAAGCCCTAGGGTGACTAGTGCGTACTAAAGGGGAAACAGTGTGGAAATGTGTGTGGGGCACATACGGCTGGATTGAAGAAGGAAAAAATTAGTAACTTGAAATTCAGGACGCTGTATTTTCCAAGAAACCAATAAAAGAGAGGATTTCAAGAAGGAAGAAGCAGTAATACTGACTCCTCAAAATCCAGGTGGGATATGGACTATTGATGACTTTTGCATAAAAAAATTTCAGAAGAGTAGTGGAGAAGGAGCTAATCAATTACATATTTTTCTTTCTGTCTTTTTCTAGTTATGGTATATTTATCTTAATTAACTTTTTGTTTTTATTAATTGGTGTCATAATCCTTACTACAGCTTACCAAGGTCTGAATAGGCTCTACTTTTGGGCACATGAGAGGATTGTACTTCTTTATACTTTAGATGCAGTCATGTGACTTGCTTTGGTCAATTAAATGTGAATAAGGTGATGCATGTGAAAACATGGAATTGCCAGCATGGGATCTTCTGCCTGGTGCTACTGCTAGTTTAATCATAACATAGATAAGTTTGCATTACGTAACGTACTCTCGACTGTCTCTTGCTGTAACACAAACCCGAGCACTACAGATTTTAAATTTCTTAATGGTGCAGTGAAGGAGCCCTGCTGGAACAGTGGTTAAGCTCTTGGCTGCTAACTGAAAGGTTAGTGGTTCCAAACCACCAGCCACTCTGCAGGACATGTGCCAATCTGTTTCTGGAAAGATTACCCGCTTCTGTAAAGTCCATTCCTACTCATAGTGACCATGTAGGACAGAGTAGAACTACCCCACGGGGTTTCCAAGGCTGTAAATCTTTATGGAAGCAGACTGCCACATCTTTCTCCCCTGGAGCAGCTGGTGGGTTTGAACCACCAACCTTGCAGTTATCAGCCAAGCACTTTAACCACTGTGACATCAGGGGTCCTCTCTCTGTCTCTCTCTATATATTATCTATATAATATATATTTTAACATACATATTTTTTTTGGTATGTTAATAACCTGCCTATGTTCAATTCTAATAATCTTTAAAGAAATTTTTTTATTTTTACCTTTTTTGCTTATTTAAATTACGATGTCTTCAAATTCTTTCCTTACTTTGCTAAGTAACGATCCCACTATTGTTTTTTTGTTTGTTTTGCTTTGATTTGTTCAAACATTTCCTGTGCTTTAGTTTCCTGCTTCTTAGTATTCGTTTACCTCTTGTATGTGAATAACCTTTAAACTTGAGGTCTGTCCTCAACTTTACCATTGTCCTCTTTGACACCTTGTCCCTGAGAGATTTGAGTTAACACTCATGTATTACACTATAACTTTGAAACTAACTTTCACATAACCATCTCTGGCATTGGCCTTTCTTCTTAGTCATGTTTTTATTTCACTGGCTTTCAAACAGAAAATTTCCATTTTCATCTTTTAGTGACCAAAATTCAGCAAATATAAAGCATACCTAGTGTCAGTTCCTGTCCAGTCTCCTCTTGGTGTGATTAGCATTATAATATTCTCATTTAGCCAATTAAAATTATTAGTTAATTTATAACTGTGTATAAAGCATATTCAGGTGTTTGAGTGGGATTCAAAGATAAATAAAACTTTTTTCTGACACCAGAGATTTTATAATATATTAACGGAAATAGGTCAGTAGGAGAACTGCCATGATATAAGAGAATAATATATAAAATTCAACAAGGATTAGGTCTCAGGAGAGCTAAAATGGTGCCTTCTCCTTGGCTTGCTAGCAAATAATTACCAATATAACCAAATCTTCTTTCGAAAATTTTCTCAGTTTCTTTTCTTTTTCGTTCCCACTATCATCACTCTAGAACATTCAGTTTGTCCCACAGAGTAAGGTTATTTTCTTCAATGAATATTGGTAATTTGTTTCACAATCTGAGTTTAAAATGTCACATTGACTCTTTTCTCTCTCGTGAATATGTTCTAGGCTTATCTTTCTGGAATTCAGGATCTTTCATTGACCATTTCTCCTTCCCTCACCTCCAGGTTGACTTGCCTATACCATCTGCTCCAGTGAGGCCATGTTAATTTCTGACCTCAGCCTGGTTTCTTGGTTTGTTCTCCTCAACTCACTATGTACTTGACATTTCAAGTTCTTAAAGAAACAACAATAACCAAAAAGTCATGGTTGGCATTGACTATGAAGCCTACTCAAAAAACCACATTATATACACACATCTATAGCTACATGTCTTTAATTAAAATATTCAATTATTTAGAATTTTGCTCTAGTAGTTTCGCAATCATGTAAATTTTTGACTTGTGCAACTATATGCAACTATATTGTAAACTCTGACCTGATATGTCTTCTAATCATTTTGTGTCCTTTAGAGGATTAAAAAAGGGAACGAGCTTCCAAAAGATGTTTAATCTGTGTTGTGTGCGGGTTTCTTTCTTTCTTTCTTTCTTTTTGGTGTAAGTAGTTAATAAACAAAGAAAGTTATAAAATTAAGGCAATCATCCAAATTAACATTTTTTCTTATATGATTTACTTGCATCAGGAATACAAAGATTTAAAATGTACCACATTGCTGTCTTTTAAAACATTCAGAGAACTGATAAAATGGAAATTTTTGGCTTAATGTTTCCAGATAATTGCACCCATTCTCTATTTAACTTTATATAGCTATATAATTCATATTCAAGCATATTCTTTTTGTGTCTACAATATTCTTTATTTTAAATTAGACATGATTGGAAAAAGAACTCATTCTTTTAGTACTGTCTGAAAAACAAATCTTAATACAAGAACCTCATTTCTTATCTACAGCTTTACATTCACATGTTGATTTTACAGTGGGGGGGAATTAATTGAAAACATATTAGCAATAAAAACACTTTAATTTTGACTTTGCCAAATGTAAGATACTGACAATTTTTAAAAAGCTGTACTTAACATGCTTTAAATGCTTCCTTTGCAAATTATAGTGCTTTTCATATAAGTCATTCTTTTTTTCCAAATTAAGTTATTAAGAAATGAGGATACCATATTCAACAATTATTCTATAAAAATGATGTTTTCTAAAGTTGTTTGTTAATACAATTTGGGGAAAGATTTTTTTTTAGCAATTATTTATTCAGTATTTACCACAGGAAAAGTGCCACCCTTTTAATGCCTATAATACTGCTTGGCACATAGTAGAAACTTAGTAAATAGTCATAGATGCATGCTGAATGGACATGCTAAATCCTGGGGATACAGAGATAAAACATAAATGAAATTATCAAGTAAATTACCTTTGCAGCAATCCATTCACTCATAAAAGTCATTCAGTAAGTATTCGCTGAGCACCTACCATTTGTCTTCTTATAAGTATGAGAAGAACGTGCCTTCATGAAGTTTGTATGTTAGTAGGGAGAGATAGGAAAAAATAATTACTATGATTTTAGATATGATAACTGCCATCATTAAAAAATAACTTAATTAAACGTTAGGAGACAGGGTTAGTTAATGACTGCATAGGGGATCACTTTAATAGGCATTTTCATAGAAGGCCTCACTGAGGAGGTAGCAGATGAAGAATTAGAAAAAACAAGGAAAAAAGGAAGGAATTAAATTGTAAGTTGCCTTTCGGTAGCTGAGAGGGTAGCTGTGGTGAACACATATTAGGCACTCCTAGATATTTCAAAAATTAATTGGCAGATGTGGGGACTTTCAAGGGAAAGGTTTGTGGGTAATAGAGATTCCATAAGAGTAGATTAAGAGCAACTCTGAGAAATAATCAGTTTTATGGAAGCCAAACTTTTTTTTTTTTACCTCTAACTTCATGTGTTCAAGAGAAACATGGGTTAAATGCTCATATTCAGTTTTTTATAATCCAATTCATATTATATTAACAAATATCCTGGTAATGTTAAATTAGTATTAAATATAAATTATTAGTATTAAATATCATCCATATCTAAAATCTACAGCAATGGCCATTTCCTGCTAAATTAGAGATGGGGGAGATACAAATACTACATCACTCGTTGTTGGCTACAGTTGATTTTATACGTCAAGTTTGCTAGGCTATAATGCCAAGTTATTTGGTCAAACACTTGTCTAGTCTTGATGATGAAATAGTTATGTGTGATTAAATCAGTTGACCTTCAGTAAAGCAGATTATGCTCCATAACGTGGGTGGGTCTCATCAAATCAGATGAAGGCCTAAAGAGCAAAAAAGAAGCTTCCATAGGTGCAGTCTGCCTCCAGACTATAAATAAACATTTTTTCAGAACTCCTGTACTCTTCACTTCCTGTTACCTGACCTATGGGTTTTGGACTTGCCAGCTCCCCAAATTGCATTAGCCAATTCCTTAAATCTCTCTCATTCTCTCTTTCTCTGTGTCTATTTAGATGATGATGATGAGATGATGAAGACAGATAGAAAGATGGATGGATAGATAGAGAGGACAGATAGACAGACAGACAGATAGATAGATGATAGATAAATGTTAAATATAGATATGTCTGTGTGTGTGTGGTGTGTGCATCTCACTGACTCTGTTTCTCTAGAGAACCCTAAGACATTATTTCTCAAGTGATTCTTTAACACAGAAAGAAGACAAAAGAGAATCTAACACAAAGGACCAAGACAAAATGCTGAGTCATTTACTAGGAACAGATATAAATGAAGAAAGCTGGGTAACAAGAGCCTAAAGTGGAGAATGGGGAATGGAGGGAAGAGGTAGTTCAGACACTGTAGGTTAGAAGTTGGAAAAAGAAGATGCATTCAGAACATTAAATTCAGATTTGCAAAATGAGTGTTTTGAACCAAACACCACTGATAAATCTATGGCTTGAAGCACTGGTGACTATTTCACAGGTTTGAGAGGTAGGTTGGTACAAGTAATTTTGCATGCCTTTTTTTTTAAACATAGGCATCCGATCCCCTTATCAAGACCTCTAAAATGATATTTAGATGACAAATCTGATACTAATTACTAGCATGGTTATAAACAAGTGTTCATGATGATATGGAATGTTAAAAAAATCAGCTCTCCCATCAATAAAACACAATGAAAGGTCCCTGCATCAGGGGAATCAGAGCTCTTACAGCTTCAGCAGAACCGTATGCCCAGCTGTTTGGAGGAAGCTTGTACAACAAAACGTCTATCTGCCCTTTGACTGACTTAAGGCTGTGTGAGCATTCTATTTACCTAATATATGAGAAAAAAAATGTGTAAAGGAAAACCTGTGTGAATTGAGTTGGAGTTCAGCTCAAGATGTAGTTGTCAGTTATAATAAGACTGAGAGTGCTGTGTGACCTTAGCTTGCAGCAATGAGCAGATTTAACAGTGATTCTAGAAGAGAGGCGAAAAAACAAATCATTATCTTTCACAAATATCAGCTCATAATATTATAGCATAGGGAAAAGGTGCATTTTAATAAATATTGCTCTATGAAGATCTTTGTAGGCATGAGTGTTGATTGACATCTAAGTGGCAGTCAGTTTGTGCTGTGCATTCCTTTATTTCATTATATCTACAAAAGATAGAAAACATGGTATAAAATTTATTCAAAACAGGAACAATAACAGAGAAAAAATGCATAATTTAGAAAGAAATTTTTGGTATCTAAAGTTTATCATTTCTCTGATTTTTTTTTTTTTTTTTCTTAGATCTTCCAAAAGGAGACCTTACTAACCTTTCCAGCTCCAGGATAATTTGCCATTAGATTCAATCCAAACATCAACTAAAGAACCATAAATTCTCCCAGTCAGCAAGGCTTTTCAGAAATTTAATTTAGGGCTGGCAGAGCTGAAAGTAAGTTGTTAAATCAAGCAAGAGGGAGAGAAATTCATTAGCTCATATGGAAGAATTGTGATTTCAGTATAAAAAAGTCCCTGATTTGAATCATGGAGAAGAGACATGTCAAAAGTCACCTTTTCTTTCAAATAGAAGATTGGTTAAATCTTAAACAATAGTCTATTTTTGACCTAAAAATTAAATATTTAGTTTTGGATCTTTTTTTCAAAGAAAACATTGTTTGTTGAGTTTTAAAAAGTAATAACAAAATGTTAAAATGCATGTATACAACAGTAATATTCAACATGAAAGTTTCCTCTATTTAAAAACTACAATTTTAAAAAGTTAATTGACTTTGTTGACTGACTTAATAAAAATTTAATGATTGCATTTTTTTGAATGATGTAATATTTTAGAGACGAGAAAAGAAAAAAAAATATGATGTGGCATCAAATTTTATAAGTAGTTTTGCTCCTTTGAAGGTTATTTTTATAAAATATGTCTTCACAGGTGATGCTATAGAATTAATTATAGGATGCAGTAATATGCATAGAAAATTCAAGGAGTGGGTAGGAGTCCTTAAAATGCAGTATTTTGAAAATTATTAGCTTTTATTGAATTGATCACACTGCTAGGGTGCTACCTGAATTGTATGCAAGCAAATAAACTTGTATTTCAAGTAATTCTAAGGATTCTCTTTCCATTTGAGAAATTAAGAAGACTAGATGAAGAAGAGTTGGAATAGTCATACATAATTTCTGAAAGATGAAACTGTACTTAGTACGTGATTAAGTTAAGAATGCTTATTTCTCCTAGATATAATGCTATAAATTTTGGGTTAGTTTTTGGAATCTATTTCATAGCCTAGAAATTGAACATTTATTATAAAAACAAAAAATATTTACAAGTTTTAAGTGCACATGTAAAAGTAATTTTTAAAAAAGCCATATATACTCTTTTGAAGAAACTTTCATCATACTTACACAGAATGATATTATTTAACATCAGTTCAATAAAATCTATTCTTGGAAAAAACCAATTTCTCCAACAATGAAAATTAAAGTCCTAACCCAGAAAATTGAATAGAAAAAATAGTGGATGCGTTTGAATGTCGTGAAAGGCTTTCGTTGATGAACGCTGGGGGTGTGTGAATTTCCCAGGTGTTGCATATCTGTCTTAGACAATAGCCTTTCTCTTCATTATTTCAGCTACTATTTCTGGAAAATTCTTTGATGTCCCATTGGTGATTTCATTTTTCTCCTGAGAATTGACGGCATGCTATTTGCCTTCCCATTCGCAGATCTGCCATAATTTTTCTTGTTTCCATTGATTGCACTAATTTAACACAAATTCATTTGATGAGGAAATAGCGAGTAATAATATCACCTTTGACTGCAGCAGCCAGGGAACTGTAAATATAAGATGAGGCCGCTAATGTGGGGTTCACAAGAAGGGCCCGAGCATTAAAAAAAGTGGAGTAGCAAATCAGTGCATCGGAGTATTAGTTTTCTATGGCTGCCAACTGAGTGGCTTAAAACAACAGAAATTGATTGTCTCACCATTCTGGAGGCTAGAAGTCTGAAAGCAACTTGTTAGCAAGGCCATGCTCTCTCAGAAGGCTCTAGGGGAATATACTTCCTTGCCTCTTCCCAGTTTATGAGGTTGCTGCCAATCCTTGTAGTTCCTTGGCTTATAGATGTAAAACTCTAACCTTTCTTTACATAGCCATCTTCCCTCTGTGTCTCTGCTCGGTTAGAAAGATAGCACTCATATTGGATGAGAACTTACCACATTCTAGTAGGACCTCATGTTAACTTCAAAGACCCTGTTTTCAAAGAAGGTCACGTTCACATGCGTTGGGTATTAAGATTTCAACATATATATTTTGGGGGCACAATTTAATTCATAAAAAATGGAAATGTATTTCCTTTAATATGGAAGTAATTTGAATTCAGAAAAACATTTTCCAAGATCATTCCAAATAGTCATATTTTTCAGTGATTTTTTTTCATACTGCTTACTTCTCTTGTATTTTTATTTTACTTTGTTACATGAGCAAACAAAGAAGTCATTTATTTCTCTAAAAGAACTTTTGGTATTATCTTTAAAAGTTGTCATCAACCCATCCCTGCCTCTAGCCATTCAGATAAAACCAAACTGGAATGTATTGATTTTCCCTGACTCTACACATTCTTGATATTCTAGAGCTACTTGTGGTTGCTGGGTGGTCATATCAAACAACTTTATAATTTAATGGTAGATTGATATACATGCTTTCAAAGCAGATGAGAGATCTGCTTCTTCACTATTCATAATAGTATTGACTCACATTATTCTAAAATTTCATACTTTACAGAACAATTCCCCTATATTTTATCACTTGATTTATGCTTCATTCACCCATCTTCCTCCTTACTCTAACTTCAGCAAGTATCCCAAGGAACCAAATCAAAGACAAACCATGATAAATCTGTATCATCAGGGGTAATGTCGTTCGTGAGAAAAACAGAAGAGTCAAAATTATTCTCCTTCTCCTGGGTCCTTCTCTCTCTTTTATTGTTTTTGTAATGAATCTGGTTTTGCATTTTGCTTTTGCCTTCTGGTGATACTCTGTTTTGGGAAGTTACTTGGTACAAGGACGAACATTATGAGACAGATTTACTCTATTGCCTGTAAAGATCTATCTCTTGATCTAAATTTAGGTGAGAAGAGTGAGAAAACGGGTCAATGCGAATTTATGTATTAGCTAGTAGAGAAACCATGAGTGTTTGCTGCAGAAATTAAGCAAAATTAAGCCTGCATTTGACTGAAGTGCTCTTGTGATAATCTCTCTGGAAGTACAACAAAGTGGTTGGCAGCTGGACAGGCAGTTGGAGGCTAGGAAACTCAGACTTCTGGGAAATTCCAGAGTATGTGACTTCACCATCTGAGGAATCTATGATATCTTCATAGTTGGCAGCACAGGCACTCCAATCTAATATTATTATTATATTCAGTTTAGGGAGGAAAAAGGAGTATAGTGATAATAACCTAAGTTAGGGAATATCCGGGGCTCACACAGAAGTTTCTTTCTTATACAATGAGTTTAATAAAGAAGAGTGAAGCACATTTTTACACACACACACACACACACATGCTTACACACACACATAGTTAGAAGAGAGATATTTCATAATTTTGAGAAATATTTATAATTAAAAAATAAATAGATTAAATATCCATGTTTTCACTGTTTAGTGATTATTTCAAAGTCACATCAAATAAGCTGAGGAAAAGGGAGTGTACTGTTGGTTTCAATAAACATGATTTTGTTTCTAGGGCCTCCACAGAGGGGAGCTAAAAGTTATTGATAATTTTAATAATTTCTAAAGTCATATAATATTATCTTCTTATTAAATATTTATCAAACAGTTGGCTAAGCACATAACAATGTGGAAATTGTGCAACAGCACTATTATTGAAGGTAATAATATTTATTATCAAAGATAAATTCTTTCCTCACTCTTCATTCGCTTATATCTTCCTGGTAGATGTTAAAAATCATAAATATTTACCCACTTTCTCATTTTGCATTGTCTTCTGAATTGAACCTAAGCCATGCTTCATCTATGGGGTTTGAAATTCCTTACATTTACTGTAGGTCCAGGAATATTTGAAGTGACTCAACCATAAGAATATTAAAGGATAGAACACCTCTACTACCTACTTTGATTACTTAAAAAGGTTCTAAGGAAATCACAAACTTAAACACTTTCTATGGAATTTCACATTTATACATAAAATATTCTACTCATCCAGAACTTAAATAAATATAAATTAGTTTTTTAGTAAACAAGATGCCTTGTCTTCCTGAGGTAAATACAAATCTAGCAGGAACTAGTGGAAATGTCACTCTCTACTCCTGCAAATTGCAAAAAAACTGTGAAATTTTCATAAAATTAGTTATATATGTCATTGGACTATATTGGATAAACAATCAGAAATGTGTCAATATATTTGCTATACACAAACACACACTCACACAACCAAACACCTTTAAGAAACTAACTACGCCTTCTCCTTACTTATCAACATGGCTATGTTCCAAATACCAAGTCATTATGAAAAATTAGCATTGTGTGAAAATAAGGATGAACACATCAGATCACAAAATGGAACAAGACTACATCATGACATAACAGCCAATTTACATCATTATGTAACTGTCAAATTACATCATTACATAACTGTCAAATTGCATCATTACATAACTGCCAAACCACTGAGAATCATGACCCAGCCAAGCTGACATAACCTTAACCATCACAGCCAGCATTGCTCTCACCTAGCACCTCAGCATTCACTACTGCCAGACATATGTCATTAATAGGCAAAATAGTAGGATAGTAGATTTTTTACCAATGTCTTAAATGTGAAATGCTGAATAATGAAATAGTCAATAAATGAGAAGGTATAGTTCAAAATAGTTGTTCAAAATATCCAGCCTAGACTATTTTTAGTGTTTGCAACTATCAATGGTATTCACTCTTATTCTTACTTTATTCTACATCTACATCATTTTCTCAACATCTCAATTACCATTATGTAGAATTACTAAGTTCCTTTTGCAGAATTATTACTCAGAATATCTGAGGGAGGGCTTCAATTCTATAGTTTCAACAACTGCTTGATTCAGGATGTTCTTGAACCATACTTAGAAAAAGTCTGTCATACGTGATGATGGCTCCCATGTTCTAAACTTCAAACTCAACGTACTTCATGAACTTTGGACTCACTCAGAGAGGTAGTTTCTGGACATTCTTCTGGAATATCTCAGAGGTACAGCAACACCCTCAACAACTACATATCATATAATTCCCTAAACAGAATCCCAACCTGTGGATTTGCTAAAGCAGGTGTCAATAATACCACCTCTTTGTTGTTAGCTGCCATTGAGTTGGCTCCAGCTCTTGGCAACCTTGTACAGAACAGAACTAAACATCGTCCGGTCCTGTCCCATCTTCATGACTGCTGGTATATTTGAATTCATTGTTGTGGCTGCTGTGTCAATCCATTTCATGAAAGGTTTCCCTCATTTTTGCTGACCTTCTGCTTTACCAAACATGAAGGCTTTTTTTAGCAATTAGTTTTTTCTGAGGATGTGTCCAAAGAAAGCAAGCCAAAGTCTTGACATCTTTACTTTTAATAAGCATTGTGGTTGTATTTCTTCTAAGACTGATTTGTTTGTTCTTCTGGTAGACTATGGTATAGTCAATTTCTTTATGAATACCACAATTCAAGTGGATCAATTCTTTCTTCTGTCTTCCTTTTCGTTGGCCAGCTTTCCCATGCTAACTGATATTAATTAAAATCTTTTGTTTTCTCTCCATTATATATCAGCAGATTTAAACGTTTCATGATCTATTTTCAACCTTCTATGTTGCCATTGCTTGTCTTTTTCCTCCCCTTCCCCCCCCAATCAACAGACAATGTTGGTTTTAAATCCTTGCAAAACCCATGCAGATAAAATTAAGTGATTCTCATCTCAATATTTTTGCTTAGGCTAGTTTGGAATGCCTTGCATTACTTCTCTTTTGACCTATATAATTCCTGTTCTGGCTTTTAGATTCAGTTCTAATGACACTGTCTGTGGGAAACCACCCCTGAATTCTTCTCCTAGGCTTTTATGTACCAGTGTCCTTCTAAATATTCTGTGTTATCTCTGTACTCCTGCATATGTGTTGTTTTATTTGCCACATCTGTTTGCGTGACTATCTGCCCTGGTGTCTGTTGTACTATGAACTCATTTAGCCTTTTGTCTATTCATCTTTCTTTTCTGGAGTCCATGAAACACAACACTTCCGTATAAGAGATGCTCAGTAAGTAACTGCTGAATGAATGAATTGTAGGCCTAAATGTTATGCAAAAGCATGTGACTATTTATTGATAAATTTGCATTTAGAATTTTACCAAGGAGTTTTTTCTTTATGTGGGCTAAACGAGGAGAGTAATCAGTAGCTGACGCAAATGAGTTTGTTTTGACAGAAAGTGAGTTACATCCATTCCTCCTGGAAATCCTACTCCTTCTTCTCACTTTTGGTACCTTTGGAGGACTCTGATTTTAACTCAAATTTTATTTCTTACTCTGTTTTAAGATTCTCAGATTCTGATTTTTTTTTTTTTTTTAAAGCAAACCTTTTAACACCAAATATTTGTTTTATGGCACTTCCCCACAATCATTATAAATAAATGTGTTTCTGCTTCTTATAAAACCAGTTGTTTTCTTTTAAATGTATCCATTAGCTGACAAAATATCTTTGGAACTGAGTTACTATGATAAAAAAGAAACATATCTTTTTTTTTTTTTTACTTTAAGTGATCATCCCTAGGGGAAAATGGAATGTCGTTGGAAATTATCATTTAGGAATTCATCATGCAATTTTTACTTTCTTCTAGTTTGCTTTTCTCTGTAAGATATTATCACAGTGATTGGTGTTAAGTCAAGATCTTCTAAAACTAATAAGTTTAAAATTATTAACATTATATGGATCCAACTTCAAAATAGGAGAAATTGAATTTTGGTATCTGTGGCCTATAGTATGAACTAAGATTTTGAGAATAGCCATCCAGAAATTACAATTTTGGGGCTACTTTTAAGTACTCCCTCCCAAGTATTTGATATAGTTATAGAATACTAGATTTGTTGGCCGCTGGTTTGCGTTTAGGACTTTGTCCTCCAACCTACTGGCTACGTGAACTTAAAGGTGAGTACACCTTGTTAATACAAGATCCACATCCATATCTGTTAAATGGGGTTAAAAATCTCTTTTCTTGCTTATTTAAAATTAAAAAAAAGAAACAACAATAAAACAATGTATATGAAAGCACTTGGTAAGTGATGTGAAATAGCACTGTAAAACCAAGGCACTTGATGTGACTAAAATAGCTGACACAGGTCTGAATCAGACTCCATTTTGTCCTGGGCCCCTGCTTCTGCTCTTTAGAGTATGTACATGACTCAAGACCACACTCTTCATCAAAATAACTTGTTATTCAACATTCTGAGGTGGCCCACCCGGAATGTTGAAGGAACCAACTCTGAACACAGGAAACTGAGGCTAAGGCTGAGTACCTCAGCCAAAAGAGTCTCGATTAATGAGTGTTAAATAGCTTGTTGAATGTCAACCAAACAAATGTACCCCTGTACTCTTTTCCCAGCCTGTACAGAGTTCTGATAAAAGACATGCGCTTATGCTCCCTCTTCCGAATGCCATTTTGGACTTTCATTTTGGCACTTCCTGATTTGCAAATCTTTGAATCTGAATAAAACTCTTATTTTACAGAAACTCTGTTTCGTTTTCAACAGTGATAAAGAATTATGCAGTACAGCATATACTTTTGTTATAACATTCTTTAACTAAAAGAGTCTGGATTTTTTATTGCAAACAAGATACTGTTTAGCAGGAATGTATAAAAAGCTCAGATTTTAAAAACTGAATCCAAGTAATTAAAATTTCTACAGGCATCCTTAGAAAGCATAGATGGTGCACTTCTGGCACGATGAGCTTAGTGACAAGTAAAACTGTGAGTTGTATAGAATTACAGACACTCTGCTTTTGCAGTAATCCTCTTTATGGTCTCAAAGAAAAAAGATAATGTCAAGGTCCTGGGTGGCTCTAGGGCATTGATTGCCAAACCAAGCCTTTCATGCAAACATTAGTAAACTAAGGACAGCAGACTACTGCAAGGTATTTTTCAGGCAAAAGGATTAGATTTGTCTCCTAGATGGATCTGACATGTGATATAGATTTCCAATTGGTTGAGGTTTTCCCAGTTACAGGATGACTTTCTCGGAAGAGCTACTGCTTTCAGAGGGTAGAGGATGGCCCCTATTGGGAAGATGAAATTCAACATTTTGCATACAAATACTTTCCTCTGTAAGAAATCCTCTATTAATCTCCCTCCACTGAAAGCCACTCAGATACTTACTGAAAGCCTCTCAGATACTTAACCGCATGATGGAAACATTTCCTTTTCTTCTGCACAGAGCTGTCACTTCAAAATTCTAGTAATAGCAATTTTTCCTGTTTCTGTGGTGCTTACTATGTGCCAGGCCCTGGTCTAAGCATATTAAGATATATTAATTCACCTAACTCTCACATCAACCTAATGAGTAACAACTATTATCATCCTAATTACAAGTGAGAAGATTGAGATATAAAGACTTGAACTTCAGTCCAAGGTCTCACAGCTAGCAAGTGATGGATGGAGCAGGGATTCAAACCCAAACAAGCTGTCAGATTGTGGAATCTGAGACCAAAACCTCACTAGCCTATACTGCCACACAGAATCTATTAAGATTTAACAAAAAGAAAATAAGGTATAGTAAAACTTAAAAATTTATTCCACTCTAATATTTTTCCACCCCATTTCCTTTTATTTTTTTCTGAACTGAGAAGAAGAAACACATTAAATGCTCTCTATGCACACACTGTTGCTGTTATTGTTATTAGCTGCCATTGAGTAGGCCCCTAATTCATATTGACACCATACACAATGCAACTCAATGCTGCCCATACTGTGCCATTCCCGTGATTGGTTGCCGATTAGACCCTTGTGATCCATAGGATTTTAATTCGTTGATTTTTGGAAGTTGATTGTGAGGCTTTTCTTCCTAGTCCATTTTGGTCTGGAAGCTCTCCTTAAATCTGTTCCATAGCATAGCTACACACAAGCCTCCACTGACGGAAGGCGCTGGCTGTGCATGAGGTGTGTTGGCTGAGATTTGAACGTGGGTCTCCCTCATGGACAAGGACTCTACCACTGAACCACTCATGCCTCACATAGTTGTCCCTTTTTGAGATACACATAATCTAGATAAAACAGCACAATAGGTGCCCCTACATTTTAGTTCTATGCTTATATGAAGTGGACCATCGTGAATTCCTCCACATGGACCCCAGAGATGGGTGTATACAAGGTGAGGCTCCAGACATCTATTTTCTTTACAATCATAGAGAAAAGAAATATGAAGTTGTTTCCTATTCCCATACTCCGTCTGTCAGAGTCTATGTGAAGATTATGAAAGGAAATATTTATAATTGAGCAAGACTGGTAGGACATACTAGTTCAATTCGATTTTGAAATTGAGTTTGGATTTGTTTCTCTAAAGATATCAACCTTATTTATAAAAATAACACCAAGTTCATCTGCTATTTAGCTTTGTGTGAGATTTCCCATATCACTCAGGTTTAGGGAATACCACTTAGGAGAAAAAAGCAATTGTAAAGTTATCATTTAAGTGACATAGACATTAATCTGACAAGATATGCTCAAGAGTTCAAGATATAGCCGTAGAATTTCTTTTGGCTCTCTCACCCATAATTTCATGGAGCTTGGTATAATTAACAGACTTCATGGGATTTAAGTAACATTTGGTGCTTCTTTACCAGAATGCAAATTTGAGAATGGTATGGATCTGCACAGGAGACAGGAACAACTGTTCTCGAAGTAATAACTTGTGCACTACTTCCCAGTGCAGAAGGAGGTGACAGATACGGCTTCACTCAGGTTTTATTAGGGAGTTAACATATGTTTTACTGCAGCTACAAATGCTAAAACCATATATGTCATAAAATTAACTCAAATTAAATGGTTTATTGTCATTTTGGAATTCTTTGTCTCCATTTTTGTAAAAGCTATATTAAATAATAGGACCCGCTGTTGTCAGAGGAGTATATATGTGTGGATAAATAGGAATACAATATCTAAAAAATAATAGTTTTCACTGGGTCAGCAGCCTCTGTTAAGACAGGAAGAAATTATCTCAACAATAGGATGTAATCACTGGTAGGGATGTGTGTGCGTGTGCGTGCGTGTGCGTGCGTGGGTGCATGCACGCACATGGGCACGTGCGAGAGTGTGCAGGCACATTAAACAGAAAAAACTACAGTCAGCCTTTCTAATCCTGAGACTAATTTTCTTTAGTAATAGCTTGGAGTCTTTGATAAAACAGTTGATTAGAGAACAGATTTATTCCCCCGCCAAACCCTCTGCCGTCGAGTGGATTCCGACTCATAGCGACCCTATAGGATAGAGTAGAACTGCCCCATAGAGTTTCAAGGAGTGCCTGGCAGATTTGAACTGCCGACCTCTTGGTTAGCAGCCATAGCACTTAACCACTACGCCACCAGGGTTTCCAAAAACCTCAAGCACCTCCTTCGAGCCGGAATCGAACCAGCGACCTAAGGATATCCACGTATGTCATGTCTACAGTCCTCCTTTCTAACAGCTGAACTGTCGAAGGGTGCCCCTGTACTATACTTATGTAAAAAGAAAGCAACATAACCCAGTCTCTAATTATATAGAGATGAAGTAGGCTGATTTGTTCATTGTTTTCTAATTCTGGACATTGCCTAGAAAAATGTAAGTCTAATAGAACATATACAGAAAAATTATGCAAATGATACATCCCATGGTAGATTTTTGGAAATGACACTTTGCTATAGGAAAATAATTTAAAGTTATGTACTGCTTTTACTTAACAAAAATTGAAAGCCAATGAATAAATGTACAAATGCATTTTTAATATATGTAGAATGCCTTTGTACATTCCTACTCATACAATCTGAATAAAGAGGAAGGGAATATTATTCATAATCTAGTGCTTCAATTTTTCTCTGTTATTGCTTTAGGCACATTATCTATAGCAATTCTCATCTGGTTTTCTCATACCTGTTGCTGTCTCCTCCAAGACAAGAATAAATAAATATATAAATTCAGAAACATACTACAGTTCTAGTTTTCCTTAATGCACTCAGCTGCACAGGGCCCTGTTTCAAGAAAATTCTCCAACATTTTTATACTCTTAAAACTGCATTGCATACTGATTTTTTCCATATGTTTCTTATTTTTATTTAACCACAGACAACTTATTTTTTAAACTTTAAGGATCATTTTAGGGTTCTATGACAGTACTTGGAGCTCTGGTGGTTCAGTGGTTAAATGCTCGGCTGCTAACCCAAAGTTTGGCGGTTCAAACCCACCAGCCGCTCTGGGGAAAAGATACGGCAGTCTGCTCCTATAAAGATTACCGCCTTGGAAACCGTATCCAGCAGTTCTGCTCCGTCCTGTAGGATCACTAAGAGAATAGACTCGATGACAGTGGGTTTTGTTTTTTCGTTTATGACAGTATTTCTTTATATCAATACAGGATTTTTAGACTAATTATGAGAAATGTAGTGGCTAAGCTAGTGTGAACGGCATACTGCATAAAATCAAAAGCCTCATTATCATACCACATGAAAAGAGACTCTGAGCCCCTAAGTAGGAATAGAGCTTTTGAATTTTAAACTTTACTCTATAGGCCATATATCAAAGCTTATTGAAAAGGAGAAATCTACTAGAAAGAATTCGAAATGAAGTCCACGTGGAAGTCAAGTTTTCTTGCAAGCTGTCAAAGGGAAGTATACCACCACTGAAGTAAGTGGAGTAAGGTGAAAAAAAAAAAAGTAAAAGTAACACGTAACAGTTCTGCTCACAGTGCAGATAGGTAAAAAGAATATTTGAACCAGAATATCAATGAACACACTGCTTCCTTCATTGAGAATGTCTTGCTAAACAAAATGCTGTAAGTACGCACACTAAACAGTGTGTACTTTCTGACTTAGCTGCTTTATATTCTGATACAAGCTTCTTAAAAGCTCATAGATTAGTTACAATGAGTCTGGGGTGAGCAGCCAGTCCACAGACATACTTTAGATAGCAATACAAAGACATTCCAAGTTTCAAAGATTAAACTACAACACTAAAGGGAATAAGTATCAAAATGAAATGTTAGAATTATTGGGTCTAAATATTTTTGCTCTTCATTTGGCTTGCAATTTTATTTCTTTTCTTGTGAGATAAATGTTCAACTCATCTAATCTTAAGTGAAATTGTTTCAAATAAAGTCATTATACTTATATGCTAAAGGCAAAAGCTGGGCTCAAGGAGAGTTTTTTCCTAATGTAATATGAAATATATTCCTTCTATTGGCTTTTAAGCCAACAATTGCTTTATGTGTATATTTTGGATATTAGTGCTAGATCATTTTATGCCAACTCACACAATGCCAAGCACTTAGTGATGATAATTCTGAGGAAATGTCTTTTAATTGATACACATTTATTAAATCACATCTACATTTTAAATGTCTTCACATTTCTATCAGTTCCTGAAAGTTTGTGAACTGGCTGATCATTCTTGAAACACCAAATGTGTTATCATTCTCACAATTTTGTGGTTCTCGGACAGTTGCCTTCAGGTCACTGCTATTTTTCGGAAGCCTGTGGTTTGCTCCGTGATATAAAGCCATCTTTTTCTCTACAAATTTTACTTGAGGAATCATAGGAAGTAAAATAAGCTTACAATTTTATTTGTAACAAATCACAGAGTACCTCCAGTTTCATTTAATGATGTATAAACTAAATTGTTTTTCAGAAAATATATCTTTAGCTTGGAGTAGGTTTTTTCCCCTATTTTTATTTATCATTAAGTATCAAATAAGAAAGGCTTAGTATTTCAGCCAGGGTGGTGCGAGTGGTTTCTGATCAGCTGTTAACCTAATGGTTGACAGTTCAAATACACGTAGCAGTACCATGGAAGAAAGCCCTGTAAAACTGTTCCTGGAAAGATTATGGCCAGGAAAACCTTATGGAGCAGTTTACTCTTTCACACGTGGGGTCACCATGAGTTAGGGGCCAATTCAAAGGCAGCTAACAACAACAGCAACAACATTTCAGCTAACATAATTTCTCTTCTGTAATATTTCACAAAAAAAAAAAAAAAAAATTTGTTTCTCCATCTCTAGTCCAATATGAGTTAGACCTTGGCTCAAGTCTTGAATTTTCCAATTTACATCAACCCGTAACAAAAATTCCAGTTTTATATAGATACTTAAGAATTAAGTTCAGACTGTCAACAAAGTCTGAAAACAACGTACACACATAACCACTGGCCTTTCCAGTTTCAATTTTGATTTCTCCTGTGGTCGTAATATCCTTGTCCAATCTGCCTGAGAACTCCTTTAAAAAGAGTTCCAGTCTGTAGTTTAAACGTATGACAATTATGTCCTTATTTATTTTTGAAGATAGTTCAAATGTTTGATGTTTAAAAAACCAAGTAAGTGGTCTTGGTAAAGAATTTTTTTTTTTTAAAATTGTAATAGTGTATCAGGTTGATTCTAATATGTATTTCTTCCAGGCTTCAGGCATGTCTAGGCAAGTATGTGAATTAGTGGCATGCCTGCCTGCTCTACCTACAGCTTCACTATTTTTACCAATAGGGCCCCTTGGGAGCTAAGTCACTTAGGGAAGACTTTGGGTGCACAAGTATAGTTTAAAAACCAGTGACTAAGCTTGGAAAGAAGACTTAATGCTTAATGCATCCCAGCATCTATCACTCAGATTATCCTATTTCAGTCTCCTGAACTCATAAATTAATATTATATTAAAAAGGCCACTACAAGAATAAGTGAAAAGCATTATTTTTTTAATCCCAGCCCACACTTTGTACAACTTTGAGGGAGCAAATTTATGTCAGAGTTTTTGACAATTTTTTGCTGCAACAAGTGTTAGTGCTTTCAACGTCAGCACTGTCAAAGGACAGCAATCAGGTTAGCAGCCAACATCTTTGACACTGTCCAACATTGTTGACAAAAACATTAGTAGTCACTATCAGTTTTTTTTTTTTTTTATCAGTACTGATGATAACTGTAGTGGGCACAAGATAGTGACTTGTTGCTTCTGACACTGAAATAAAAATAGAAGGAAGAGTGAAGATGGTGCTTTTTAGGGTGTTTCCACAATTAGATAGGATAGAGTCGGAGAAAGGCAGGCTATTAGTTTCTACTGTGACTTATCCTGAACATTCTCAATCTTCTATCCTTTCTTCTAAAAGAGTTCACGGACTGCTAAATACGTAGTGCATTACTGTAAGAGTCAGTGGTTAAGCGTTTGCCTGTTAACCGAAAGGTTGGCAGTTCAAATCCACCAGGAGCTTCTTAGAAACCCTATGGGGCAGTTCTATTATAAGGTCGCTATGAGTCAGAATTGACTCAACGGCTATATATATATTTTTTAATAGTGGTAGACAGAGCAGATGGAATTAGAAATATTATCCTATGTTGTCTCATTGCTATTAAATTTGCTTTTCATTGAATTCAAATTTATACTATTACTTTACATAATTTGAATAATACATGCTGTATTTTTTGTTTGCTATTCTCCTAATGAAATTAATTTATAAATATTTTGAATGTTGGCAGGCTATAGTTACATGAGCTTTTAGGGGAAGCATTCCATAATTGGACATTTTCCTCTAAGTTCCCTAAGGTATGTCGGGTACATTATAGGCAATGATAAAAAAGGATGCCATAAACAAACAAGCAAACAAATAAACACAAGGGCTTGCTGTGCCTCCTGAGAAACAGCCAACTACTCAATAAATATTAACAAGTGAATACAGCCTACAAGCCAATCTAATGATAAATAAATAAATTTTAAGAATTAAATTAGTAAATCCTGATTCAGTGGCAAGCTAACTTAATACTTGGTAGGCATTCAATGACATTTTGTTTAATGATAGCCTATCAATGGATAACCTATACAAATTCTAGCCATAGATAAACATAATCCACAAATATACTTTCTATTTTTTTAATAAATATTTTTTTCTCTCTTCCTTATGAATTTGAATGTTAAATCTGACATACCATCATATAGTAACTCAACTATTTTTCCATGAAGAGGATGTGACAATTTCTGTAGCTTCCTTTCCCTGTAATCTTTACTTTACACTGGCTTCTTATTTCTAACATTCCTACATACACTTCCATTAGCTCAGTTCTCAGTAATTACTGATCAACTAGTTCTTAATTATGAGGAACATATCTTTAATTCTATTAAGTGTGCAATCTGTTCAGTAGTCCTTAATCATAATTTCTAGACTCAGGGCACTTAAATTAACTTATCCTTTTTAAATGAAAATAGATTGCCCATCAGGAAAGGATAAGTTAAAAGTGCATTTTTTACAAGAAGCTTAAAAGACTCACCAGGCATTGATGAACCCTTAGGACTAGGAGAAAAAATAATAATTCTGATGAATTTTAGTACACATGACTCAAATATAGCATAAATTTTCTTCTAGTTATATTTTCTTGTAAAAACTCAAAAAAGTTTGGGATTTGACTGTATTCAGAATATTAATGAATTATCTCTGCTGATTATTCAATATTGTGGTTGTTATGCGCTGTAGAGTGAGTTCTGACTCATAGCAACCCTATGTATAACAGAATGAAACACTGTCTAGTCCTGCACCATACTCACAATGGTGGCCATGTTGGAGCCCATTGTTGCAATCACTGTGTCAGTCCATCTCCTTGAAGGTCTTTCTCTTTTTCTCTGACACTCTACTTTACCAAGCATGATGTCCTTCTTCAGGGACTGATCCCTCCTGGTAACATGTCCGAAGAACTTGAGACAAAGTCTCTCTATCCTCATTTCTAAGGAGCATTCTGGCTGTAATTCTTCCAAGACATTCTTCTGGCAGTCCATGGTATATTCAATATTCTTCATCAACACCAACATTCAAAGGCATCAATTCTCCTTCACTTTCCCTTGTTCATTGCCCAGCTTTCACATGCATCTGAGGAGACTGAAAATACCATGGCTTGGGTCAGGTGAACCTTAGCCCTCAAAGTGACATCTTTGCTTTTTAACACTCTAAAGAGGTCTTTTGCAGCAGATTCACCCAATGCAATATGTTGTTTGATTTCCATGCTTCCATGGATGTTGATTATGGATCCAAGTAAAATGAAACTCTTGACAACTTCAATCTTTTTTCTGTTTATCATGATGTTTCTAATTTGTCCAGTGGTGAGGATTTTTGTTTTCTCTGTTTTTAGGTGTAATCCATACTGAAGGCTGTAGTCTTAAATCTTCGTCAGTAAGGGCTTCACATCCTCGTCACTTTTAGCAAGCAAGGTTGTGTCATCTGCATATCACAGGTTGTTAATGAGTGTTCCTCCAGTCCTGACGCTATGTTCTTCTTCATATCGTCCACCTTCTCAGATTGAGTAAGGTGAAATGATACTACCCTGATGAACACAATCCTGATTTAAGCCATGCAGTATCCGCTTGTTCTGCTTGAATGACTGTCTCTTTTTCTATGTACAGATTCTGCATGAGCACAATTAAGTGTTCTAGAATTCCCATTCTTCCCAAAGTTATCCATAATTTGTTATGATCCATACAGTTGAAAGTCTTTGCATACTCAATAAAACACAACTAAACATCTTTCTGGTATTCTCGGCTTTCAGCCAAGATCCATCTGGCATTAGCAATAATATCTTTCATTCTACATCCCCTTCTACAACCAGCTTGTATTTCTCGCAGTTACCTGTTGATATACTACTGTAGCCATTTTTTAATTATTTTCAGAAAAATTTTAATTGCATAAGATACTATTGATATTGTTCAATAACTTCCACATTCTGCCAGGTCACCTTTCTTTGGAATGGGCATAAATATGTATCTCCTCCAGGTAGCCGTATTCAAAATTTCTTCTCATAGATGAGTGAGCACTTTCAGTGTTGCAGTTTATTTGCTGAAATCTCAATTTGTATTCCATCAATTCCTGCAGCTTTGTTTTTTTGCTAATACCTTCAGTGCAGCTTGGACTTCACCCTTCAATACCATTGATTCTTGATTATATGCTACCTCCTGAAATGGTTGCAAGTTCAAGTTGAAACTGAAGAAAATCAGAGCAAGTACATGAAAGCCAAAATATAACCTTTAATATATCCCACCTGAATTTAAAGACCATCTCAAGAATAGATTTGATACTCTGAACACTGAAGACTGAAGACCAGAAGAGTTGTGGAATGACATCAAGGACATCATACATGAAGAAAGCAAGAGGTCGTTAAAAGACAGGAAAGAAAAGACCAAGATGGATGTCAGAGGAGACTCTGTAACTTGCTCTTGAACATTGAGCAGCTAAAGCAAAAGGAAGAAATGATGAAGTAAAAGAACTGAACAGAAGATTTCAAACGGTGGCTTGAGAAGACAAAGTATTATAATGACATGTGCAAAGAGCTGGAGATAGAAAACCAAAAGGGAAGAATATGCTCAGCATTTCTCAAGCTGAAAGAACTGAAGAAATAATTCAAGCCTCAAGTTGCAATAGTGAAGGATTCTATGCAGAAAATATTAAATGACACAGGAAACTTCAAAAGAAGATGGAAGGAATACATACAGTCATTATACCAAAAAGAATTGGTCGGTATCTAACCATTTTAAAATGTAGCATATGACCAGGAACCGATGGTACTGAAGGAAGAAGTCCAACTGCACTGAAGGCACTGAAAAAAACAAGACTGCAGGAATTGACAGAATATCAACTGCGATGTTTCAACAAGTGGATGCCACACTGGAAGTGCTCACTCATCTATGCCATGAAATTTGGAAGACAGCTACCTGGCCAACCAACTGGAAGAGACCCATATTTATGCCTATTCTCAAGAAAGGTCATCCCACTGAATGTGGAAATTATCGAACAATGTTATTAATATAACATGCAATCAAAATTTAACAGAAGATCATTCAAAAGTGGCTGCAGCAGTATAGCAATAGGAATCTGCAAGAAAGGCCGGCAGGATTCGGAAGAGGACATGGAACCAGGGATATCATTGCTGATGTCAGATGGATCCCGGTTGAAAGCAGAGGATATCATAAGGATGTTTACCTGTGTTTTATTGACTATGCAAAGGCATTCCACTGTATGGATCATAACACATTATGGATAACATTGTGAAGAATGGGAATTCCAGAACACTTAACTGTGCTCCTGAGGAACCTGTACATAGATCAAGAGGCAGTTGTTTGGATAGAACAAGAGGACACCGAGTGGTTTAAAGTCAGGAAAGGTGTGTGTCAAGGTTGTATCCTTTCACCATACCTATTCAATCTGTATGCTGAGCAAGTAATCTGGGAAGCTGGACTATATGAAGAAGAATGGGGCATCAGGATTGCAGGAAGACTCATTAACAACCTGCGTTATGCGGATGACACAATCTTGCTTGCTGAAAGTGAAGAGGACTTGAAGCACGTACTGATGAAGATCAAAGACCACACCTTCAGTATGGATTACACTTCAACAGAAAAAAAAAAAAAAAAAAAACCTCACAACTGAACCAATAAGCCACATCATGATAAATGGAGGAAATATTGAAGTTGTCATGGATTTCATTTTACTTGGATCCGCAATGAACACCCACGGAAGCAGCAGTCAAGAAATCAAAAGATGCATTTCATTGGGCAAATCTGCTGCAAAGGATCTATTTAAAGTGTTGAAAAGCAAAGATGTCACCTTGAAGACTAAAGTGCACCTGACTTAAGCCATGGTATTTTCAGTCACATCATATGCATGTTAAAGCTAGACAATGAATAAGGAAGAACGAAGAAGAATTAACACCTTTGAATTGTGGTGTTGGCAAAGAATATTGAATATACTATGGACTGCCAAAAGAACGAACCAATCTGCCTTGGAAGAAATACAACCAGAATGGTCCTTAGAAGCAAGAATGGCAAGACTGTGTTACATACTTTGGACATGTTGTCAGAAGAGATCAGTCCCTGGAAAAGGACATCATGCTTGGTAAAGTGCAGGGTCAGCTGAAAAGAGGAAGGCCCTCAACGGGATGGATTGACCCCGTGGCTGCAACAGTGGGCTCAAGCATAGCAACAATAGTAAGGATGGCACAGGACTGGGCAGTGTTTCATTCTGTGGAACATAGGGTCACTATGAGTCAGAATTGACTCAACAGCAGCTAACAACAACAATAACAATCTGAAATGGTGAAACATTGACCCATTCTTTTTGGTACAGTGACTCTGTGTATTTCTTTCATCTTCTTTTGATGCTTCCTATGTTGTTCAATATTTTGTCCATAGAATCCTTCAATATCATAACTTGAGGGTTGAATTTTTCTTCAGTTATTTAGCTTGAGAAATATTAAGTATGTTCTTCCTTTTTGGTTTTCTAACACCAGGTCTTCGCACATTTCACTATAATTCTTTACTTCTTCTTCTTGACCCATCCTTTGAAATCCTGTTTAACTCTTTTACTTCATCATTTCTTCCATTCTCCTTAGCTACTATATGCTCAAGAGTAAGTTTCACCATCTCTTCTGACATTCATTCAGGTATTTTCTTTATTTCCAGTCTTTTAAATGAAGTTTTGCTGTCTTCATGTATGATGTTTTGATGTGATCTCAACTCATCTACTCTTTGGTCATTAGTGTTCAGTGCAGCCATTCTTGACATGGTCCCCAAATTCAGGTGAGATTTATTCAAGTCATACTTTGGCTGGCATGGACTCATTTCAGTTTTCTTCAGCTTTAACTTGAACTTGCATATGAACAATTGATGGTCTGTTCCTCAGTCAGCCCCTGGCCTTGTTCTGACTGATAATATTGAACTTCTCCATTATCTCTTTCCACAGATGTAGTGGATTTAATTACTGTGTATTCCATCTGGTGAGGTCCAGTTGTGTAGTAGTTACCACTTATGCTACTGATAAAAGGTATTTGCAATGAATAAGTCATTGGTCTTGCAAAATTCTCCCACATGATCTCTGGCATCATTTCTATCACCAAGGCCAAATTTTCCAACTACTGATCCTTCTTTGTTTCCAACTCTTGTATTCCTATCAGCAGTGATTATAAACGCATCCTGATTGCATGTTTGATCAATTTCAGACTGCAGTAGTTGGTAAAATTTTCAGTATCTTTGTCTTTGGCCATTAGTTGTCGGCACATAAATTTGGATGATAGTTATATTAACTGGACTTTCTTGTGGCTGTATGGATATTATCCTATCCCTGACAGGGATGCACATCAGGATAGATCTGAATTGTTCTTTTTGACAATGCGTGGGACACCATTCTTCTTTAATTTTTTGTTTCTGGTATAGTAGACCATATGATTGTCTGATTCAAAATAGCCAGCAACATGCAAGCCATCACAGTATGACAAACTAACAGGTGACCAGTGCATGCAATATTGCTTATTATATATTATATATATGCACACATATATATGCTATATTATAATGATGAAAAACAAATACTGTTCTTTGCATTGATATTTTCTTCCTTCATGTAAGAATTTATGTAATACCCACTTAGATGTATTTAATTTTTGAACCCTATAGTGAAAAATTGTGTTGCATTTTAGTCTTCTTGTTGATTAATAATTCTCTCCATATTTCAAAATGGTTCAAAATGATTTGATAATGGGGTTTCCCAACAAATAATTACCAGCTATGGACTCACCAAAAACATAATCATGAGATGTACTTAATCTACCTACTTGATAACTTGACAGTGATTTACTTTCAATTTCAAAGCATATTAACTAGTAACGTCTTTCACTCTATAGATATCTAATATTCTATCAATATAATCAACTAGCTATTTTCAGCTGCATTGTTTTTTTTTAATAATTTTTATTGTACTTTAAGTGAAAGTTTACAAATCAAGTCAGTCTCTCACTTATAAACTTATATACACCTTACTACATACTCCCAATTACTCTCCCCACAATGAGAAAGCCCGCTCCCTCTCTCCACTCTCTCTTCATGGCTACTTTGTCAGCTTCTAAGCCCCTCTACTCTCCCATCTCCCATCCAGACAGGAGATGACAACATAGTCTCAAGTGTCCACACGATGCAAGTAGCTCACTCCTCATCAGCATCTCTCTCCAACCCATTGTCCAGTCCAATCCATGTCTGACGAGTTGGCTTCAGGAATGGTTCCTGTCCTGGGCCTACAGAAGGTTTGGAGACCATTACCACTGGGGTCCTTCTAGTCTCAGTCAGACCATTAAGTGTGGTCTTCTTATGAGAATGTGGGGTCTGCATCCCACTGTTCTCCTGATCCCTCAGGGGTTCTCTGTTGTGTTCCATGTCAGGGCAGTCATCGGCTGTGGCTAGGCACCATCTAGTTCTTCTGGTCTCAGGATGATGTAGTCTCTAGTTCATGTAGCCCTTTCTGCATTGTTATTTTTATAATATTTGCACACTGAAAGTCTTTTTCCATCACGTATCTTCGTTTTCCCACATTGAAGTTCCTTTCAAAAATCCAAAAGATGGTATCTTTAATAGTTCTACTTTAAGGATTCCATATGTTTTCTAGTACAGTGCCTTACTATAGTATGTGCTCAATAAATACATATGCAATGTGGTTGTCAGTTGCCGTCAAGTCAGCTCTGACTCTTGGCAACTTTATGAATATTAGAACAAAGTGTTGTCTAGTCCTGTGCCATCTTCATGATCTTTGGTATGTCTGACACCATTATTGTGGTTATTGTATCAACCCATTTCACTGAGGGTGTTCCTCATTTTTGCTGACCCTCTACCAAACATGATGTCCTTTTCTAGTGAATAGTCCTTATTGACGATGTGTCCAAAGTAAGTGAGCCAAAGTCTTTTGATCCAAATTTTTCATTATTATTATATCTGTCATGGTGATCTGTCATCAGTGATCTTTGATGTTACTATTGTAATTGTTTTGGGACTCCACGAATTGCACCCATGTAAGATGGTGAACTTAATCAATAAATATTGTGTGTGTTCTGACTGCCCCACTGACTGGCTTTTCCCCCAACCCTCTTTTTCTACTTGGGCCTCCCTATTCCCAGAAAGGTGACAATATTGAAATTAGGCCAATTTATTACCCTATAATGGTCTCCAAGTGTTCAAGTGAAAGGAAACATCTCACACCTCTCACTTTAAATCAAAAGTTGGAAAGGATTAATCTTAGTGAGGAAGACATGTCAAAAGCTAAGATAGGCTGAAAGCTAGGCCTCTTGAGCCAGTTAGCCAAGTTGTGAATGCAAAGGAAAAGTTCTTGAAGGAAATTCAAAGTGCTACCCCAGTGAACACGTGAATGGTAATTGCTGACATTGAGAAAGTTTTAGTGGTCTGAATAGAAGATCAAACCAGTCACAACAACCTTTAGCCAAAGCCAAATCTAGAGAAAAGTGCTCTTTTCAATTCTATGAAGGCTCAGACAGGGAGGAAGCTGCAGAAGAAGAGTTTGAAGCTAGCAGAGATTGGTTTATTGGTTAAGGGAAAGAAGCCATTTCTATAAAAGCACAATGTGAAGCGGCAAGTGCTGATGTAGAAGCTGTGCCAGCCTACCCAGATCTAGCTAAGATAACTGATGAAGGCGGCTATACCAAACAACAGATTTCCAGTGTATATGAAACAGCCTTACATAGGAAGAAGATGCTGTCTAGGACTTTCATAGCTAGAAAGAAAAATCAATGCCCGGCGTCAAAGCTTCAAAGGGTAGGCTGGCTCTCTTGTTGGGGGCTAAAGCAGCTGGTGACTTTAAGTCGAAGCGAATCCTCATTTACCATTCTGAAAATCCTAGGGCCCTTAAGAATTATGCTAAATCTACTCTGCCTGTGCTCTATAAATGGAACAACAAAGCCAAGGTGACAGTACATCTATTTACAATATTTTTTTTTTTTTTACTGAATATTTTAATCCCACTGTTTTTTTTGTATTGGGTGTTGAAAACTACTACTCAGAAAAAAAAAAAAAAGATTTCTTTGAAAATGTTACTGCTTATTGACAATGCATCTGGTCACCCAAGAGCTCTGGTTGAGACGTACAAGGAGATTAATATTGTTTTCATGAAGGTTAACACAACATCGGAAACCCTGGTGGTGTAGTGCTTAAGTGCTACAGCTGCTAAGCAAAGGGTCGGCAGTTCGAATCTGCCAGGCGCTCCTTGGAAACTCTATGAGGGCAGTTCTACAGTGTCCTATAGGGTCGCTTTGAGTCAGAATCAACTTGACGGCACTGGGTTTTGGTTTTAACTTTTTTTTTTTTTTATCCTGCAGCCCATGAATTAAGGAGTAATTTTGACTTTCAAGTCTTGTTATTTAAAAAATACATTTCATGAGGCCATATCTGCCATCGATAGTGGCATGCGGGTCTGGGCAAAAAAAAATTGAAAACTTCTGGAAAGGATTCACCATTTTAGATGCCATTAAGAACATTCATGACTCATGGGAGGTCAAAAAATCACCATTAACAGGAGTTTGAGAGAAGTTGATTCCAACCCTCACGGATGACTTTGAGGGGTTCAAGACTTCAGTGGAAGAAGCAACTGCAGAAGTGGTGGAAATATCAAGACAACTAGAATCAGAAGTGGAGCCTGAAGATGTGACTGAACTGCTGTAATCTAATGACAAAACTTTAATGGATGAGGAGTTGCTTCTTATGGATGAGCAAAGAAAAGTGGTTCCTTGAGATTGAATCTACTCCTGGTTAAGATACTGTGAACACTGTTGAAATGACAACACAGGATTTAGAATATTACATAAACTTAGTTGATTAAACAGCAGCAGGCTTTGAGAGGATTGCGTCTAATTTTGAAAGAAATTCTACTGTGAGTAAAATGCTATCAAACAGCATCGCATGCTACAGAGAAATCTTTCATAAAAGGAAGAGTCAATCAATGCAGAAAACTTTATTGTTGTTTTATTTTAAGAAATTGTCACAGCCACTCCAACATTCAGTAACCACCACCCTGATCAGTCAGCAGCTATCAACATCAAGGCAAGACGTCCACCAACAAAAAGATTATGAGTGATGAAGGCTCAGATGATGGTTAGCATTTTTTATCAATAGAGTATTTTTTAATTAAAGTATGTATATTGGTTTTTTTAGATATGATATTGCATGCTTAATAGAAAACACTATATTATGAACATAACTTTTATATGCACTGGGAAACCAAAAAAATCATATGACTCTATTTCGATAGTTGTTTTACGCAGTGGTCTGGAACTGAACCCACAATACCTTGGAGGTATGCCTGTACAATGTAGTAACTCATTAGTACAACTAGGAGTTGCATATAATAGTAGTTTTTTTTAAAGGATATGAACAAATTAAAAAAAAATTTGAAAATTCAAAAAAGAGCCTGTGAAGAACATTCAGGTTTTCTTCAAGAAGATGTGCTTTGGATTATCAAATCCAAATAATAAAGTCAATTACTTGTGTAAACGGATTTAAAAAAAATTGTTGCTTATCAAAAAATTTGTTTGGTATTTTTTCATACAAATTTGAACACAACATACATTTCTAAGCCTGAGTTTGGGCTTATTTAGTATTTTTTCATTCTGGGAAATTAATTAACACCAAGTGTTTCTCCAACTACCATTTCATTATTCCCCAGAATGAAATTAAACTCAACTCCTGTCTGTAATTTTGCTAAATATTCTTTTATGTTGATTCTTGTCAGATTAATAAGAATTTACATACCCCTACCCATCTTTTTTTTTTACCCATCCCAGCTCCTACTAGTACTCCAAAAGTCATATAATTTCTATAATTATTTTTAGACCTATGCCCATAAAAAAAAAAAAATGCCCATACACTTCTTAAATTACCACAGATGAGAGTACTTGGACCCCACTTATAACTGCATTACAGATTCTGGAATCAATTGTGTACTTAGTCAAGGCAAATGAGATTCATCAAAATGTGTTCAGTGGAAGAATTTTTTGTTCAGTAACACATACAGAATGATACACCAAGTTGATCTTTCAGATAGTGCTATATTAAGATGGCTTGCTTGCATTTGTTCTGTCTTCCTACTTAAAAAGATCTAACCTTCTGTTTCCATTTTTGCCTTGATTTCTCTTATTGCCCAACCCCTAAAATGGTTTCCTTATACATGTTCATCTCCTAGGCCTAAAGTTACATCTTCTCTTTTAGTCTATTACTTTGTTTCTCATTTTGCTAGATTATGGCTCATCTTTGCCTGCCATATATTTGTGATTCATAATTTCTGTACTCTCCATTTTCATACCTTACAGCTGACCAGGCTGACATTTGCTAAAGTTATTATGATCTGCTTGGAGTACAAGTTAGTACTGGCCCTGTATTTGTTGGTATTATGCATTGTAAGCCTGATTGAACATTCTTAAATTTTTCTCATCATAGATCCCAAATGACACCTGTTCATGTAAGCAAAGCAATAGGATGTATATAATTAATGTGTATATGTGTGCATGTATGTGTGTGTGTTTCATTTTCAGTAATTGGCTCCTTCTCTTTTACCTGATTTGGTATGTTTAGGGGCCCTGGTGGTGGAGTGGATAAGCACTCAGCTGCTAACTGAAAGGTTGGCAGTTCAAACCCACTAGCTGCTCTGCAGGAGAAAGAGGTGGCAGTCAGCTTCTGTAAAGATTTACAGCCTTGGAAACCCTGTGGGGCAGGGGAATCGACTCTGCGGCAATGGGTTTGGTTTTTTCGTTCCAACATTTATTTTTATTTTTTTTTTTTTGGCAATGGGTATTTAGTCAAAAGCACTTTTCTAACTACTAAATACAAGTAAATATTTAAATTTGTAATTGCATAGATGATAGACACGAATATTAACAAAATAAAAGAGGATAGGTATAAACATTGTCATTTATGGGAAAACCACTTACAGTTCTTATAAAATCTAAAGACATATAAATTCAAATAAGGTTTGTAACATGAACTAAACTTTAAAACAAAAGTTTTCCTCTCATGGTAAATATTGGCAGAGTATGATTTCTTGAACATTTCTTATCCTTTTCTATTTTATTTTTCAAAATTAATGAGAACTGTTCTCTTTTCTTTCCCCTCACATTCACTTTTTTCTCAAGTTCCGTATTATACACAAAATCCTAGATTTTCAATTGTATGGGAATAATGACTTCTGTGACTGTCTTTTATCTGTGGATTAGTCCCATTGATTTGTTTCCTAGGTTATTAATATCATTGCCTTATTTTCTATTTCTCTTTGATAGTGAAAAAATTGTATTCTCTGGACAAATTTTAAAATTATTACATAAATATTTTAAGGAGTGGCAGCTTTGGAAAGAATTTATCATTTACCATGGGTGGGTGTGCCTGAGTTCTAAGCATTATTAAAGATGTTGAATAGAGTGAATCTGAAATCTTTGAGGATGTGTCATTACATTTCTTATTATAATTATTTTTATAATTAAATACAATTGGTGGTCTCAATAATGCCAAAACATATCTGCACACTTGGATACCTAAAGAAATTTTAATATGCACATTGTATTTTGCCATTTTATGAAATGAAAAGCACACGTATAAACCAAATCCATGATAAATTATGCCTAACCAAGACTTACATAACATACTAGTAAACAATTTCTATTTTATGAAACTTATTTTCTAACTGTGAAAAAACAATGCCTACACCCTCTACGGCAACTTAAGTTTTCATATTGAATGTGTTACATGATTTGTAACAGAAAAGTAAGCTAAAATAAGGAAGAGTTTCAGAGAACTTTTCTTTCTGTTATTAAAACTTAATATATCTTGTGCACTTAATGAAAAACAACTTAGTAAGACTTAACTCATTATCATTAGTTTATATTTTTCAAATATTTGCATAGCATTATATTCCAAATTCACAAATATCAAATTATTTTATCCCCATAACAAATCTACGAGTTAGGTACTATTATTATATGTATCTCATAGATGACAAAGTTAACGAACAAAAGGATTAAGTTGGCCTAAAAACCCACACCCAGTAAGTGGCAGAGCCAGGATTCCAACACAAGTAGTCTTTGCCCTGAGTCCATACTCTTAAGTACTTCATATTTCTGCCTCTCTGGTGGCATAGTGGTTAAGTGCTATAGCCAATAACCAAAGGGACTGCAGTTCGAATCCACCAGGCACTCCTTGGAAACTCTATGGGGCAGTTGTACTCTGTCCTGTAGGGTCACTGTGAGTCGGAATTGACGGCACTGGGTTTTTTTTTTTTTTTGGTACTAAAGTCTTGGAAACCCTGGTGGGGTAGTGGTTAACAGCTAGAGATGCTAACCAAAAGGTCAGCAGTTTGAATCCACCAGGTGCTCCTTGGACACTCTATGGGGCAGTTCTACTCTGTCCTATAGGGTGCCTATAAGTTGGAATCGACTTGATGTTGACGGGCTAGTAAGCCTTTTTGCTTTGTTTAGTTTTCTATTTATAGGCAATTATTTTTACCTAATACAGTATCTGCTATCACTCAACTCGTCTTCAAGTTGGAGACATAAGCCTTTTTAATAGGAGACAACTTGCCCCTTCTAAGTGTACCTCAAATGAACATATTAGTGACACATAATATTTTAAATTAATTTATACATTTCACTTTGTATTAAGCTTTGGTGTATAATCTCTTAATAAGGCCTATAGAAAGACTTGAAGATTATTATAAAATTACCATATTTTTACACAAATAACACACACTATCTATATTTGTTTGCCAACCGTGCCCACCCCCTGCCCCATGATTTATTTTCAGAAGCTCAGCTATGCCATTTTTTTTACATGTTGTTGTAAAAAAAAAAAAAGCTTAGCACACTTACTAAAAATACCTCATTGGGGGTGGGTACAGTTGACAAACAAATGTAGAAGGTGCACATTATATGTGTAAAAATACAGTAGTTACTGTATGCATTATATTTTATGTTCAGATTCAATTGATTCAGTCTTTTATTCTTTCCTCATTAATGTTACCCTCTACTATCAAACATGGACAGTTCTTGAAGGCTTCACATGGTCAGACTCTTGTGTAAAGACTGGGTTGATCGGCAATATTAAAACTGGGAAGCACTGATGTTTAGATATGGGGCCTCAGTCACACTTTTTGGAACCACCTCACTGATAGCTCTACTTCCTTCATCAAGCATCTGTTGTGTATATTTAAAAAAAAAAAAATTGCTCTAATGAAAACCTGCCAACAAGAAATATCTCATAGTTTTAAGATGTCAAAACAATCAAAGCTTCCTACTTTTCACAGAAATCATCCCAAAATAATAAATCGTATGAGAAAGATAAACACTGAACATCTTCTCTGAAACTAAGAGACATCTGAAACCTGAAATACAATATTATAGGTGGAAGGACTGGCAATGCTATGAATATCAAAATAGGGGACCTAAAAGGGAAGACGTCTGAGCTGCAGACTGTAGGAGTCAGGGAAGTATATGCACTAAAGCAGATGGCTAACTCTGGGCAACAAACGATCTAGTAGGCAGAGGTTCCCCAGACCCTTCTTTGCTCCAAGGAGTAGCGCTGGAGAAAAGACTATATTTAGAAAAGTTATAAACATGACTTCTTTGTAAACAAATTTTTGTAAGATGGAAGGAAAAGACTGATGTTTAAGCTAGTCTTCAGTTGCCTATCTGTGCTGACTGGAAGTAACTAAAGGAAAATATTCACTGGCATGTGAGCCTCCAGCCATGAAGATATTCCCTGTTGAACTGGAAAAATATCTCCTTGCCTTAAATGAGTCTCAGATCTTTCTTCCCAAGAACTTTCTACAGATAGTTGTTGCAACAAGAGCTCACCTTGTTCACTGATGAACAATATAAAAAAGGAAGTAGCACAGCACCTGTACGAATCATTACAAAAAAAACAGAAGCCGAACTAGTCTTCAAGTTTGAAGGAAACAATCATTTCCAAACACCCAAGAAGTCAGAGAATAGAGATCATGAGCTGCTCATAAGGATACATTTAGAGAGAAGTGAGCAAAGAGAGAGGCACCGCTTATCACCGAGAAAGAAGTGCAAGGAGCGGAGTGCATACTTTGGACTCAGGGTCCCTGTGCTGAAAGGCTTATGGTTTTAACTTGCATTTTTTTAGTGACTAATGATAAGCATCTTTTCATATGATTTTTTGTCTCTGATATTACATCTTTGGTCAATTTTTTGTCTATTTTTTAAAAAACTGAATTTTTTTTTCCCTTATTATTGAGTCTTGAAAGCTATTTATATATTCTGGATATAAGTGTTTTTTTAGATATATGCATTGCAAATATTTCCACCAGTTTGTGGCTGGTCATTCATTATTCAAGAGCATTTTTTGCAGGACGGAAATTTTAAATGTTGATTCAGTTCAATTTATTTTTTATTTTTTAGCATATCATTCTTTTAGTGTTCTCTCTCAGAAATGTATGCCTAATCCAAGGTAACAAAGAACTTTACCTAGCATGACTGTTGGCAGTGGAGTCCCTAGAAGGGTGCTGGGAGTGTGGACCACACTGGAGGATACTGTAAGAGGGGAAACACTAAAGTGACTCTATAAAATTTTTGGCAGTGTTTTGGCAGAAATTTATTATTTTTTATAAAAATATGGCCATAGTTAGATATAACAACAAAAACATTTTTTGTAAGCCCAGTTTATATGTATCAATATACTTACAAGGCTAAAACTTTATGCCAATTTACTTTTTGAATCTGGTAATGTGCTCCAGTCAGAGCTGTCATTATTGCTCAATTACCGGGATGCTCAGTTCCAATGACGCTTAATTACAATGGCTTCATCTGTGCTACCTACAAGCATGCTCTGTTGCTTTCATTGCTGCTGGTGGTTTTATAGTCACTGTTTTTTTTCACATTTTCTGTTTTTTTTTTTTTTTTTCAGCTACAATATTGCGGTAGTTAGTATTTGTGAAACTATGTAAATAACTTTGAGAACAAAGTAGCAATTAAAAGAAAAGGAGACAAATCAAAAAAGATTTCTGCTCAGTTACTAATTATGTTGTAACTAATAATATTATAATTCAATATAGATGTTACAAAACAATTTTGTTGTTGGTATTCACATAATCTAAGAAATATTACATTTAAACAGTTTATAGCTATATTTATCACATATTATTCTGTGGTTAACATTGATAATAAACATTATTAAGTGTTCTGGTTATCTAGCACTGCTATAACAGAAATACCACAAGCAGATGACTTCAACAGTTTATTCTCTCACAATCCAGTAGGCTAGAAGTCCAAATTCAGGGTGCCAGCTCCAGAAGAAGACTTTCTCTGTCAGCTCTGGAGGAAGGTCCTTGTCATTAATCTTCCTCTGGTTTAGGAGCTTCTCAGTACATAGACTCTGGTCTAAAAGACAGGCTGTGCTTGTGGCACTACGTTCTTGGTTCTTTGTCGTATGAGGTCCCCCTGTCTCTCTGCTCACTTCCCTCTTTTATATCTTAAAAGAGATTGGCTTAAGAAGAAACCTAATCTTGTAGATTGTGTCCTGCCTCAAAACCATAACTGGTGCTAATCCAACCTCCTTAACATCTTAGAGATATCATTTACAACACATAAGAATTTCACATCAGATGATAAAATGATGGACAATCACACAACACTGGGAATCATGGCCCAGCCAAGTTTATATACATTTTGGGGGGACACAACTTAATCCGTGACAGTGGGCCAGGCTCATAACGCAACTATAATTACTATTATTATTTCAATATGATGATGTGTTCTAACTTGGAAATGAAGACCTAAAATAGACCTTTAATTTACTGTGTTTTAGTAAATTGGAGTCCAATTATAATGAATATAAGCATTGTGACTAAATGTAGTATTCACTTAGTACGATTTTTTTTCCTTTACAGTCAGTAAAAATCATACCTTTTAGTACTAAGTTCTTTAAGTTTTAATAACTGCACGAAATTGTGCATGGCCTAAAATAATATTTACCACCACCACGATCATGACATAGAAGAGCTGTATCACTCCCAGAAATTCTCTCGTGACCCTTTGTAGTTCATGCCTCCTTTCATTCCAATCTACTGGTAACCACTAATTTTATTTCTGTTCTCATAATTTTATCTCTCCCATCATGTTATATAAATGAAATTACACAGTATATAGCCTTTGGGCCTGGCTTCTTTTTTGAAGCATAGTACATTTGAAATTTATTCATATTGTTGCAAATATCACTTACATATTCATCTTTGTACTGAGTAGTATTTCATTGTTTGGGCCAGTTTATCAGTTCATCACCTCAAAGATTTTAGGTTGTTTCCAGTTTGGAAAATTATGAATAAATCTACTGTAAACATTTATGTACAGATTTTGTATAAAATATGTTTTAATATCTCTTGGATTAGATCGATGGGTTATTTGGTAAATATATGTCTAAATTTTAAAGCAACTTTCACATGTTTTGCAAAGTGTTTTTAATATTTTCACCAGCAATGTATGACAATTCTGGAGCTCTATATTCTTAAAAGAAGGTGATTATGATCACTTCTTTTTTATTTTTTTTAATTATAGTCATTGTGATAAGACAGAATTAATGCTATGAATTGAATTGTGTCCCCTGAAAATACATATGTCAGGTTGGCTAGTCCATGATTCCCAGTATTGTGTAATTGTCCACCATTTTGTTATCCGATGTGATTTCCCTATGTGTTGCAAATCCTACCTCTATGATGTTAATGAGGTGGGATTTGAGGCAGATATGTTAATGAGGCTGGACTCAATCTATGAGATTAGGTTGCATTTTAAGTCAATCTCTTTTGAGATATAAAAGAGAGAATCGAGCAAAGAAACAGGGGGACCTCATACCATCAAGAAAAAGGAACCAGGAGAATAGTGTATCCTTTGGACCTGGGGTGCCGATGCTGAGGAGCTCCTCAACCGGGGAAGATTGATGACAAAGGACTTTCCCCAGAGCTGAGAGAGACAGAAAGCCTTCCCTTGGAGCTGTCACTCTGAATTTGGACTTCTAGCTTCCTAGGCTGTGAGAAAATAATTTTCTGTTATAAGAGCACAAGATAAATAAGACATCCACCATGTGTCTTAATTTCAGTAACTTCACTCTTTAATTTACATATAATATCTAACAATTAATTAACACAGTGTTTCTATGGAGAAATGTGTACTAAAATCTAGCTTGGAATTCCTGGACTCATCTTTGTACTAGTAGCAACTGTTCCCTATTGGGTAAAAGGGTCATAGATTCAGTTAGCAAGTGTATGAAATAATATAAAATGTAAAAATGTGTTAACTTTTTCCACCTGTATCTATACAAGGTAGGCTAATTCTCTAAGACAATGAGATTTCAAGTATTTGCAGTCAAGGGACAGAGGAGACTAAAGCAGCTGACAATAAATGATGAGCCTAGGATATGAAGATACTAGGCATGGTAGCTGAAAATGCTAGAAACTTGGAATTGGAACTCCCAAGAATATGTACATGTGTGAATATATGTCAGGGTATGTGTGTGTATGTATGTGTAAGAACGTGTGTGTTTGGTGTTCAATACAGCCACATAGAGAGTGCTGAAAATATCCATCAGCAAAACCAGCACTACATCCCCACACATATTGTGACTAATTTAAAAGAAGTTTTAAGAAGAAAAAGGAGATAGTCCTTTAGATGTATTTTGTATTCAAGAATAAAGACTATCTCATCCCCTTTCAGAAACTAAAAGAGAAAGATCACACAATTTAAGGATTTCTGCAAAGAGCAGAAGCTGAGATTTTCTATTCATCCCTTGTGAAATTAAAATAGAAAAATGGACATCAAGGAGAAGCAATGGCAATGGATGACTGCCAAGAAACAAGACACCTGGTTCCCAATGTCACAGATGTACCAAGTTATATGTCTTCACAGGGAAACTCTCCCACAGTCCTAAGGGTTTGCTGCAAGTAAGGGTGAGATCTATTCCTTGCCTAGGTACACAACAGTTTGGGGCAAAGTAGTGTGTGCATAAATATGGCAGCTAGTGTCAGATAGGTGTTAGCCAAAGATATTGCTTAGTTCCTATGAGGTCATAGATGTCTAGATGAGTTATATGGGTTGGTGCTCCATCTTACTGGAAGTATTAACTGTCTGCACTGAGCTGAAAGACCTTAAACAAGAACATGATGACTGCCTAGCAAAAAAAGGACTACAACTTCTCTATGGGAAATGAATTACCCAGGCTTATAACTTTTCTATCATTGTTTCCCAATAACCCAGCCTCAGAGGAACTAGCACGGGAAGGAGGAAGAAGTGGGTGGGAGTCATTGGACCTGAGTCCGCCAGATCCAAAGGTATAGTCTGTGATTATGGGAGCGGAGATAGGACTTATATAAATTATGAGAAACATTTTTGAAAATAAATAGGACTGAGGTTTAAGAACTAGAAAAATTTTGCTCCAAGTAGCAAGAATCCCTGATATGATTAGAAAGGGTTGCTGTTAAGGGAAACTACTCTTCCTTGGAGAAACAGCACATTTAACTACAATTATTAGAAAAAATAACATGTTTTGCTTGCACTCAAAGAGTTATGAAAGCTCAATAAATTAGCCACATATATAGTACCATTTTCAAGATAATACTCAAAATTGAGGGCATCCTGTGATTTAATATGGGTATAACATGTGTTATTCTGAAAGAAGGGAAGAAGTAGCTCATTTATATAAAGAATTCTGATATTTATAGTAATGAAAAAGTCAAATAAATATGGAAGGCCATCAGAATTTTCTTAGTCTCCTAGTGCTTCTATAACAGAAATGCCACAAGTTTAGGAGACTAGAAGACTGAATTCAGAGCCCTGAATCTGGGGGAAGTCTTTGTCTGCTCTGGGGGAAAATCCTGATCTCTCTTAATTTCTCTTTTTTAGTTCTTTGGTAACCTCCACATGCCAACAACCTTTCTCTATTTTTACTTCCTTTTTTCTGCACCTGATCTGCCACTTATACATCTCAAGAGTGATTGGCTTAAGACATATCCTACACTGATATGGCCTCATTAACATAACAAAGGAAACCTTATGAACCCTATCCCCAAATGGGACTACATCCACAGTACAAGGATTCGAATTTACAACACATATTTTTGGGGGGACACAGTTCAATCCACAGGAAGTATGATTTTATCTTATGCCTTAAAAGAATTTTCACTGGATCCTCTCATTTACATTTAGTGCTCATGGTCAAAAACTGTTCAGATCGCTGCAAAGCCTAAATTTTAAGAAAGAAGCAAATCTAAGAAATAGGTAATTACAGTGCAATGTAAAAATCCCTCAAGTTCAGATATATTCAAGATGCAATAGGAACAGAGAGGAAGTAAAGCTAAATGTTTCTTATATCATAGAAATGCTCTAAAATCTATAGAACAACTACAGAATAACTTCTAATCCAGCTGACTCTAAAGAATGATACAAAGATAACATTTTCAGTTGATACTTCTTGATGAAACTTTAGTAAACTAATTATCCTATATCCCACCTTATAGAGCTGTGAATTAAATATTCTGATTTGTCCTACAAGAAAGTAATCTGATTTTGTTTAATCCACTGTTGTCTATAATTAATTGTCCATGGAATTCTAGATAGATAGCCAGATAGGTAGATAGATGATAGATATAGATAGACAGACAGACAGATAGATAGACAGACAGACAGGCAGGCAGATAGATAGGTAGGCAGGCAGATAGATAGGTAGATATATTTGATTGTAAACTACTACTGAGATATGGATGCCAATCATTTCCCTTTTATGGATATGAATATGTATGTTGTCTATTTATAAACATTTTATGAATCTCAAGGTTTAAGAAAATGTTCTGACTTTTAACTCCTTTGTTTTATCATGGAAACTCTGGTGGCGTAGTGGTTAAGTGCTACAGCTGCTAACCAAGAGGTTGGTAGTTTGAATCCGCCAGGTGCTCTTTGGAAACTCTATGGGGCAGTTCTACTCTGTCCTATAGGGTCACTATAAGTCGGAATTGACTTGACAGCAGTGGGTTTTACTTTGTCATATGAGGCCACCATGAGTTCAAATCAATTCAGTGACAACTAGTTTGGTTTTTGGTTTACTTTGATCAGTGAACTGCTCTTAGTTACTACTTTGAGGATTTTTTTTAATACAACAGAAAACATTAGGTTTGGCCAAATAATCAGTTCAATTCAATAAAATGAGTTTTTTTGGCTAACTACTGTGCACTGGGTCTTGTGTTACAGGCTGGGAAAATAATGTCATACAATATCTGCTGATAGAGAGAGACAAAGAAGCTAGCATCTATTTCCACTGGATCAAAGGCAAGTACCAGATGTATCTTAAAGGAGAGGAAATGACCAAGTCATTAGAGAGGGATATGACAGATTACAAATACAAAAAACAATCTAAGAAATATTCCATTCGTACTTAATATTTTTAAAATTTGTAAAACACTTTACTTTTAGAGGAGTTTTATGAGTATAGACAACTATAGAAAGAGCTAGCCTACAAGGCTAATAGCCTACGTGAAATACAACTTCACCTACCCTGAGACCAGAACTAGATGCTGCCTGGCTACCACTACCAACTGTTCTGATCAGGAACACAAGAGATGAATCCTGATAGAAAGGGAGCAAAATGTGGAACAAAAGTAAAATTCTAAAGATACCCAGGCTTACTGGACCAGCTGAGACTGGAGGACTCTCCAAGACTATCGCCCTGAAATACTCTTTAAAACTTGAACCAAAACTATCCCACAAGGTCCTCTTTTAGTTAAGTAACAGATCGACACATAAAATAAACAATATTATCCATGAGTTGATATTGAGACCAAATGGTCAACAGTTACTCTAAATCAAAGACTAGAAGGCAAGATGGCAGAGAAACTAGATTCCTAGAAATGGAACAACCAGGAAGAAATAATCAGATACTGACACAATTTGTAAAATGTAATCAATGTCACTGATCAAATTGCTTAGGAATTGTTAAATGGGAATCTAATTTTCTATGTAAACTTTAGCCAAAAACACAATAAAATATTATTAAAAAGAAAACTAAAGAGTCCTCATATATCTCTTGCTCACAGTTTCTCACATTATTAATATGTTTACATTCCTGTGGTACATGTTATAACTGATGAACCAGTATTGATACATTATTATTAGCTAAAGGCTGTAGCTAATTCACTCTTCGAATTGTGCAGTTCTATGACTTTTGACAAATGCACAATGTCAAGTATACACCATTGCAGTATAACATAGAATAGTTTGCCCTTAAAATGCCCCGTACTTCACCTATTTGACCCTCTTCTTTTCCCTCAACCCCTGGCAACCATTGATCTTTTTATTGTATCTATAGCTTTTTCATTCCCAGAATGTCACGTAGATAGTATCACACAGTGTGCAGCTATTTCAGAGTGGCTTCTTTCACTTAGCAATGTGCATTTAGGATCCCCCATGTCTTTGAGCAACTTGATAGCTCTTTTCTTATCTCTGAATAATACGCATTGGATGGATGTACCACAATGTGTTTATCTACTCACTTATCATGGGACACCTTGGTAGATCCTATCAAATATTTAATATTGACTCTGAACTGTACCTGTCTGGAAGAAACTTGATGTTTTCTGATTAATTTACTATCTGATAATTCATAACTTTGTATTTGAAATTATTAAACGCCTAATCCTTTATACATTTTTCTGACCCTAGATACTGATACAGTCTGATACATTGAGTAGACAGAGCTTATCTTCTTTTTATAACATTTCTATTCTGGATATTTGTCATAATTATATCCTTAAGTATATTTGGTCTTGAATATCATTTATTTTATCTTATATCTACAAAGATGGGTCATTTAATCATCTCAAATACAACAAAGATCAATACTATAAATGCCAATGTTATATCAAAGTGTTAAATTTAAATGTTAAATATATTTATGTCTAAATTTAGTCTAAACTGGGGCAAGCCTGTACTCAGGCCAGAGATTTGAGGTATGTTAAGGATCTATAGAATACATGCCTACAAGTTACCTTTTTCTTTAAGACTAAGGACATAAGACTCTTGAGGACAATAATTTCTATATTTTAAAATGAAAATTGTTTTGTGCTGTTGTTTGTCTTCCAGACAAATTTACTGGGTTTTCTCCCTGTGACAATTACTGAAATAAGATTTAACTTGGAAAACTGGAAGCCTAACTCCCTTTTTATAGACTTAGCTTAATTTATTTGACCTATTTTGCTTCCTTGCATTCAGTTTTAGTTTCCTAGGTAGACATGTGAAAGACACTGGGATTGTTGTTCAACCTTCAATTCGCCACCTGATTTCCTGAAATAATCACACCTACATTACTGTTTTAGTATCCTGGTGAAAATGGGGCAGGGTTTCCCATTTCTACTCAGCTATTAATAGGATTATAGACAGTAAAAATCCTCAGAGGTCGTATGTTAGTTTATTAGACAGTTTTTGTTGTTGTTGTTGTTGCTGATTTCTTTTGCAGACATATTAGAAAAGGGGAGCAACAATGTTTCACTTCTGGATCACGTAATCATAAAAGTCGATTGTCCTTGCTGCATAATAATATATACAGGTTAGAGTACAGTTTCCAGGGGCTAAGAAAAAGTGTTTCTGTACCTACAGTAGCTTAAAAACCTTGGAAAAATATAATGGTATCCAATCTAGCACAGAGTGAAAGCTGATTGACTGAGTATTCCGTTGACTGAATAAATATTTTGGAAAAGTGATAATTACTAGGTAAAGTAAGTTGGATGTTTTTAATAATAATTAAGAATAAGAGTTTTATTTCCCTAACATTCAACAAATACATAGCCTGGAACTTTCTTCCCATTAGACTTCCTTCTTATTAGCCCCTCTGTTTTTGTTTTTTTTCTTTTGTTGAGCAGATCTTTAGACTAAGTCATGCTTTAATATCATTGTATTTCCATAATATGACAGTGCACATATCTAAGCAATAGTAGAAACCATTTGCTAGTGATATCGAATGGGAATAATAATACTTTGAGGAATGGTGCCATATTGAGGACCGAGTGTTAGTGTCTGCTAGTGGCAGATTGGACACTCAGAAGTGGCTGTAGCCAAGTTGGCCTTGGTGAGTAAAAGTCCATGTTGTTGAGCCCAAGCATAACCTCCATCCCTACAACCATGTCCACTTTGTTCATAAGCCCATTGGGCAATGACAGGAGTGGTTGGGGAAAGAGGATGACTAGTTTCCATAGAATGTGTCATCCCAGCCACTTGATTATTAAAATACTCCTTTGCTGAGGTTACTCTTTGGTGAGCATTCACATGAGACACAAATCTGTTCACTTCTTTGACCCATTCAGAGAGGTCTATCCATATATCTCTTCCTATACCTCCATGCCTCCAATTTTCCAATCATGTTCCTTCCAAGTCCCTGACCATCCAACCAAACCATTGGCTACAGCCCATGAATAAATATACAATTGCACATCTGGCCATTTCTCCTTCCAAGCAAAGTGAACAGCAAGGTGCACTGCTTGAAACTCTGCCTATTGGGAGGATTTTCCTTCACCACTGTCCTTCAAGGAGGTCCCAGAAAGGGGCTGTAGTGCTGTTGCTGCCTATTTTCAACTGGTGCCTGCATATCACGCAGAACCATCTGTAAGCCAGGCACGAATTTTCACTTCCTCAGTCCACTGATCATAACGAACTCCTCATCAGACCATAGGCGTGTACTGGGAGATGGAAGGTAATGTGACAGGAGTGGAGACCATGGACATTTGGGCCACTTCCTTGTGAAACTTACTTGTGCCTTCAGGTCCTGCTCGGGCCCGATCTCGTATATGCCACTTCCACTTAATGATGGAGTGCTGCTGTGTATCTCCAGCTTTATGACTCTGTGGGCCAGACAACACTCAGTTCATAATGGGCAGTTCAGGCTGCATGGTGACTTGGTGGCCCACGGTTAAGTACTCATTCTCTACTAAGGCCCTGTAACAAGCCAAAAGTTGTTTCTCAACAAGAAAGTAGCTATTTGCAGAGGATGGCAGGGCTTTGCTCCAAAATCCTAAGTGCCTGTGCTGTGATTCACCAGTAGGGGCCTGCCAAACACTCCAAACAGAATCTCTCTCAGCCACTGATGTTTGAAGCACCATGATCGCCTGGATCATATGGCCCAAGTGGCAGAGCCACTTGCACAGCAGCCTAAATCTGTTGCATATTCTTCTTTTGTTCTGGACCTCACTCGAAACTAGCAGCTTTTTGAGTCACTTGGTAAATAGGCCAAAGTAGCACAGCCAAATGAGTGATCTGCCAAACATAGGCATTGTGCTTCCTTTTTGTGGTAGGAGAGGCCAGACATTCTTTCATTTTAGAAGGAATATCTTGACATGCCCCACACCACTGAGCCCCTAGAAATTTCACCGAGGTAGAATGCACCTGAATTTTTGTGAGATTAATTTCACACCCTCTTGCACACAAACATTTTACCAATAAGTCCAGAGCCATTGACACTTCTTTCTTACTATGTCCAATCATGATGCCTTTTTTATCCTGAGAAGCTCAAAAAATTTCCTGCAATTTTTCTCATTGACTCTTGCAACATTCCTATAAGGTATGTTTTATAAACCCAGTAGTTGAAGATCATGAAGAAATTAAATCGTAGAAATCTAGATCTGAAAAGATATTGAGAATAGTCTTATTCATGCATTTTCTACTAACAGATTATGAAACGAAAACCCAAAGTTGTTAGATACTGCAACCAAATTTATTCAGATAACTCAAGAGAAACACTACATCTTAGACATCAAAAAGTAGCTTGATACAGTTCAAAGAGCACTGTACTAACTTCAGGGCAAATAGGAATGATGGTTTCAAATCCATGACAATCTACTCATGCATTTGTTAGTGCATAAACAAAATAGGAAATAATTCATAAACTAATCCTGGCTTGTTGGAATAGTAGTTTGTCAATCTAACTGATTCACACTTTTGTGACTGGTCAGTAGAGGTGTGGCTGTTTATCAAATCAACAGATCTTGAGACAATACATGGGTAACGGGTGAAGAAAAGCAATTGAATATTTAGATGGGTCCTCATGCATATAGGTATACGATATCCAAATACCTTAGGCTGGGTTCTCTAGAGGAGCAAAACCAGTCAGGCATATATATAGAGACAGAGAGGGAGATTTATTTCAAGGACATGGTTCCCACAGCTGTGGAGGATGGCAAATTCCACCTCTGCAGGTCAGGTGTCAGGCTGGAGGCTTCTCCTGACTCACATGACTGTAGGGGCTGACAAACCTAAAAACGACAGTCAAATCACAGGCTGCTGGCTCCTGGGGTCGTGGGAGCTGGTGAATCCCAAAATCTCCATATCAGGTGGCAGGCTGCTGGCTCACCTTCGAAGAACTGGAGGTCAGAGGATAATGAAATAGACGCAGGATTAAGAGAGAGAGCTTTGCCAGAATATCCATGTATATGGGATGCAGGCCACACCCTCAAGGAAACTCCCTTTTCAACTGATTGACTGCTGACATCAGATCACAAAATGAAGTTTGATTACATAATATCTGCTAAAACACTGAGAATCATGGTCTGGCCAAGTTGACATATAACCTTAATCATCATACCAAGTCTTTAACTAGAAAAATTCCCCTTATCTGTAAAATCATACTCATATTGAGAAATGCATTCATTTTTTTCATAATTTGATAAATTCATTACATATATATAGATATAGATATATATAGATGTGTTAGATTCTTAATTAGGTCAATTCAGAGTTAAAAGTTTCCTTGCCAGGTATTCAGAAATTGTAAACTGTTGAGGGTTTAGAGATACTTTCATATGCACTTGATTATAAAATACGGGTAATAGCACTAAGAGATCATGAAAATGATTTTGTTTAGCCAGCCCCATATTTTACAAACGTTTAACATAACTCTTTTATTGGTTAAGTCATATAGAAATAGAACTAAGGTAGGAACAAATGTTTTATACCTTCTATCCCTTGCACTGGAAACCCTGGTGGCTTAGTGGTTAAGTGCTATGGCTGCTAAACTAAGGGTTGGCAGTTCAAATCTGCCAGGTACTCCTTGGAAACTCTATGGGGCAGTTCTACTTTGTCCTATAGGGTCGCTATGAATCGGACTCGATGACACTGGGTTTGGTTTGGGTATCCCTTGCACTTATTTTAATTCCTCCATTATTTCATTTGTTTTCCTTTTTTGTCATTTCTTCAGAGGAATTGAAAATATTAAAAACATTTCCTCTTTAAAAAAGATCCCCCCCATATAGAGAGGGCATGATTTATAATACAATAAATAACAAACATGCTGTATTGGAAACATTTTCAAACTGGTAGAGACTTATGAATAATCTAAGTTTTAGATATACAAAATATGAATAATTATACACAGTGGAATTTTATCCATCATTTCAGTTAGAAAAGTCACCAACCCTTCAGAGACTTAGAAGATAAGGACATATAACATGATTAATGTTTCATAAGGAGCTCACTCAAGTGAACCTTCTTAGATCCACAAACATCAAACTTTTAAAGAAGAAAATGGAATATTCAACAAATATTTGTTGAGCACTTACTATGCATGAGCTACCATGCTATATGCTGCAAAGCATGGAGAAAAAATAAGACACAATGCCATCCTAAAAATCATATTACAATCTAGGAAGCAGTAGGAGACCCATAAATTAACAGTTGTTTCTAAAAAAGGCAAAGCATGATGAGCACCAGATAAAGGATACATGATATTGAGTTCATAGTCTACCTTTTTAACAAATTTGGAGATGCATTGCATGATATTAAAATCTTTGTTTATGCTGTGTATCAACTGTGGAAATTTGAGTGCCTATGTTTTTTTTTTTTTTTATGGTCTAGTGCACAGAATGTAACAAGATGAGAGGTGAGGTATTACGGAGGTGGGAGCCATAGGATACAAACCCAATACAAGCTGGAGAAAAAAGGCAACTGAAAGAGATAAATATTAGGAATGTGCACAGACAGTGATGAGTGGGATCAGAAAAACAAAAACAGGGGCTCCAAGTACCAGGGGAAAAAAGGAAGGAGAATTGAGCAAACAAGAGTTTGGGCAAGCTAGAGGTGAACATTTTTGTTAGTTGCTTTCAGGTTGGTTCCAACTTGTGGCAACCTACGCATAACAGAATAAAACATTGCCTGGTCCTGCACTGTCGTCGTGATTGTTGGTGTGTTCGTGTCCATTATTGTGGCTATGAAATACTTGTATAACAGTGTCATGAAAGAGGATTGTAGGCATCTAGTTAATCAAACTTGCACATATCACTCTACCTCTCTAAGCTCCCAGTTTCATCAAGGGTAAAAAACAAAATTTAGTAAACATTAATTGAATTCCTCTCATGTACCAGGCCTTCTTCCAGACCTTGAAGATCCAAATTAACAAGGCATAGCCTCTGCCTTTAAGGAGGCTAAAATGACTGGATGGTATCAAAATGAATTTTGTTGCTCTAATATTCAAGATATAAAGTGAATAATGGTGCTGTATAGAAGCAATCAAAATTAGTCGAAATGCTCCCTGTAGATCAGATTTGCATGGTGAGAAATTGTTAAATTTAAGAGCTTTCATGTCAATGTAGGCCTTGATTTAAACTGTGGTTCAGTCACTAGCTCATCAGTAGGCACCTAACCTCTGCCATTCTGTTTACTTCTCTGGAAAATGAGAATGATTATGGTTTCTACTTAATGAATCAGGAGTCCCTAGGTGGTACAAACTGTTAAAAGTTCGATTACTAGTCTAAAGGTTGGTGGTCCAAACCTACCCAGAGAACTAATGGAAGATAGTCTTATTGATCTGCTTCCAAAATGTCACAGCCTTGGAAATCCTATGGAGCAGTTGTACCCTGCATACGCGAGGTAGCCATGAGTTGGAATCAACTTCATGGAAACTAACAATACCAACAAAAAACTCAGTGAATCAACTATGTGAGTTATTTATTTTCTGTTGCTTCATTGTTTGTTTATTCATCAGTTCATACTGTAGTGCGAAGCGTAGTACTTGTCAAGAGGACATTCAATAAATATTTTTTTAATAGAGTTTTGGGCAAAAGTACATGATAGGATGTGTAAAGTGCTTAGTCGCAGGTAACAGCACACAGAAATGCCAACAAATGCTATTAATTTATAGATAAAAACGTGGCTTATCAACAATGGCATATTGTTGGCTTTCAGTTGTGATTAATGTGGTTTTTGAAAAGGAAAGTTTTGGGAAGCAGAGACCTGAACACTATTCAGTGAGAAAGATTTAAAATTCATTTTATTCTTTAAGCACTGGATTCATAATTCAAAAAAAAAAAACCTTGCCCATTGATCGGGACTGTTTCTTCCTACCAATTTAGCAGTACAGTTAATAGCGAAGTTCTTAGTGAATAATAAAAAAATTCATTTTAAAAGAACGCTTAATGAACTCTTAATAAAGAAAATATGTGCCTTTTCCATTACACCTTTCCCTTAAGAATCAATAGACGTAGAGTCACATTTATTATTTTATGGGGCAGTGCATTTTTCAGATACAGAGGATTCATTTATTACTACCTTTTTATTTCCAAGGAAATAGTCTGAAGAATCCATGGATTGGAGAATTTAAGTGAAGCTCATAAACTTTGTATGCTGCCCTGTCGTGTTTCAAGGAAAAACACCAAGTATAAAATAATAGTTATTACCAAGGGCAGATTATGCCTTTCTCAGGAGGACCAATGATAAGTGTACTTCTTATTAAGCAGATGAGCAAAGATGAATTAAAAATAATAGTGGGTGTTTGTAATGGATTTATTATTTGGAAATACCATGAAGTGAAAGAGTTTATTAGTCATATTTCATTGGTGATGAGATTGAGGCTTAAAGATTTTAAATGACAGGGTAAATTCACAAATCTAGTTAATGGCGGTTAGCATATTCAAATAAGTTTTCACACTTTTACTGCCCCCTAACATAAGCATTCAAAATGTTGGTGGTGTAGTGGTTAAGAGCTACGGCTGCTAAAAAGATCAGCAGTTCGAAGCTACCAGGCACTACTTGGAAGCTCTGGGCCAGTTCTACTCTGCCCTATAGGGTCACTATGAGTTGGAATCAACTCGATGGCAGCAGTTTTGGTTTTTGGTTTTTAACATACACATTACATTTACCTTAGACTAGAAAATATTTTTTCTGCCCTGATATCCTGAAAGTTTTCTACTATATACCATTTCACCTCCCAAGAAGAACATTTTCTGGTCCATTCTGAGATATTCAATTATTTTCAAAAATAAAGTTTATATCAAAATTATCCTGTGTTACTGGAAATCATTTCTTCATTGTTTGTTATACGGAGAAAAGGATTAGCACATGCATTGCCTTTCTTACACAATAAATTATTTATATCCTTTTACAACCACCACTTTGAATACTAGTTATTGATATATATACTGAAGGTTACCAAGTGTTGTCCCTTAATGAATAGCTACAAAAATGAAGAAAACAAAAGGAATAAAAAAAAGCTCATAAGTTCCTTTGTTGGTGCTTAAACCCAGTGCTGTCGTTAGTTCATTTATTTTGACAAGTGCAGTTTAATTTTAACAACTGGCTTAATCAGCCTTAACGTTGACTCACTCCAGGGAACAGTGAAGTGAAAGCCAGAATCATCAGTTTAAGGGCAGAAGAGGTCTCCCTGCCTTGGGATAGAAGGCTGAATGTTTATTGTTGCTGTTTCATTGATGATGGAGCTTTTTAGACTAATAATCAAAACATTTACTGAGCAGCTTCTATGTCTGTAGAGCTTTAAGAATTGACGCTGGAAATATCTGTTTCCATTTTTTTTTTCTTTCCCTGACCTAAACATAATTTTAGGTGTGTATAAAAAATGTATTGGTTTTTCCTTTCCTTCCACATTTGAAGAATCCCCCAGTCTATTCCTGGAATTTACTTTACTATTCTGGGTTTGATGAAGGTTCTAAGTCCTTGCTGATTCTAAGATATTTATAAGCTGTCTTTGTATGACAGAATAGAGTATAACACGATACTAAGGGGACCATTACTCAAGGTAATGGATCAACAAATAGTTCTGCATGATTTTAAACTACAGGTTGTCAGATTTTGAAAATTAATTCTATAAGGAACACTATTATAAAATGCCTCCAAATATCAAAAACTTGGTTACTGAGGATTAAACTATATCCCCCGGGCCCACGCAGCAACAGAGCTTTCCACTTAAAATAAGCTTGTCATGTGTTATTTTTCCCACATCATTATTATAATGAGGCTGTATTGATTAATCAACTGAAAACACATTCAGTGAATCCGTGAGAAATGGTAAGGTTCACAATTGTAAAGAAGGTATAAAGCATGGTTTCTGTCCCACGAAGTCTTCTGATTTTGCAGAGATGATAAAAGAGACATATAATTACGATCTAAAGAAAGATATTAGGCATTTAAGAGCGATGCAAACAAAAGACCTACAAATTTTAAGAAATCGTTTCTGGCTTGTGTAATATTAGAATGATTCATTGTGAAGCTTCAGATGTACCTTGATGTAGAAAAGGGCTTTCACATAGAAGGGGCTATTTAAAATATATGCAGGGGAAGGTAGGAAAATGAACTATGGAGATTAGTCCAGATTAGCCAAAATGGAAGAAAGGAGTGAGGGTATGGCATAAAATAAGACTAGAGGCGGAATGAGGCTAATGTTTAAAGAATAAAGTTAAGAAAATGGTTATTCTCAGGTTCGGGATGTAGCAGACTCACAAGTAACTTTACCATAAGCTGCTTAACTTTTACCATTAAAAAAAAAAAAACATTGCTGTCGAGTTGATTCTGATTCACAGTGACCCTATAGGACAGAGTAGGGCTGCCCCATAGGATTTCCATGGAGCAGCTGGTGGATTTGAACTGCTGACCTTTAGGCTAGCAGCCGAGCTCTTAACCATTGCACCATTCACTGCTGTTGTTGTTGTTGTGTTGTTAGGTGCCGTCGACTTGGTTCCGACTCGTAGCAACCCTATGCACAACAGAAAGAAACACTGCCCGGCCCTGCGCCATCCTTACAATCGTTGTTATGCTTGAGCTCATTGTTGCAGCCACTGTGTCAATCCACCTTTTGAGGGTCTTCCTCTTTTCTGCTGACTCTGTACTCTGCTAAGCACGATGCCCTTCTGCAGGGACTGATTCCTCCTGACAACATGTCCAAATTATGTAAAACACGGTCTCACCATCCTTGCCTTTAAGAAGCATTCTGGCCACACTTCTTCCAAGACAGATTTGTTCGTTCTTTTGGCAGTCCATGGTATATTCAATATTCTTCGCCAGCACCACAATTCAAAGGCGTCAACTCTTCTTCGTTCTTCCTTACTCATTGTCCAGCTTTCACATGCATATGATGTGATAGAAAATACCATGGCTTGGGTCAGGCGCCCCTTAGTCTTCAGGGTGACATCTTTGCTTTTCAACACTTTGAAGAGGTCCTTTTTGCCCAATGCAATGCGTCTTTTGATTTCTTGACTGCTGTTTCCATGGCTGTTGATTGTGGATCCAAGTAAAATGAAATCCTTGACAACTTCAATCTTTTCTCCACTCACTGTAAGCTACTTTAATTACACGGGCCCTTTTGAAGGCCTTGAGAAGAGGTAGTAAGGAAGAACCTATCAGCGTGTTTGTATAATTACCTGTTTTTGTAGGATTTGTAATTTTAATAAGTTACATCCACTGCATCTTTCCACTTCAATGTCACCTCCATCATACTTTCTCTTGCATTAGTGGTCTTGGAGTGGCTGTGGACATCTTTGGAATCTGTATAAAGAAAATTGAGCTGGAAATACACTTAAGTTTGACATTAAAGGGATATTTTTGTAGTTCACATTTTTTTCTTATATCACTAAGTTATTGTTAGCTGTCATAATGTATGAAAGTTTTCCAATAAAACTTGTGCCACCTATGTCATCAACTCGCCTGGCATGTCTGCCACCTCAGGACTTCTGGTGCAAGCCAGAAGTCATAGAGCCAAGGGAACACAATTTATGAGTCCCAACAGCACATGTAGAGCTAACATGTGCTGTGAAGCAAAAGCAAGGGTTGACATGAATGGAGCCAGAAGATAGTGCATGGAAAATTCTTCCAATAATCTGACCAATAAAATTATAAGCAGAGGATTTTAATACCTAGTAAAACATAAGTATTCTCCTGTCATGAATATGCTAAATAACATGTCATATACAATTATGAATGAAGCACACGATCAAATTATTTTTATTTATTTCTGAATGAAATACATAGAAATTATTCTAAAACCAAGAAGCAAATTATAATAAAATTTTCAAAGCATAACAAAATCATTAATACAAATGTTTGCAATCAAAGTAATGAATAGCCTCTCAAATTGTTTGATAATGCAACAAACATAAGCCGTCGCATACAAACATATTGGAAAGCTTTTTAGAAAATGTAAATATTTCAACTCCTTCATAAATAAAAAAGAATAAAAAATGAAACGTGTATTATGCCACTAAATAATGAGATTAACAACAAACTGATGAGTTACATCAATTAAAAGTGAATTTATGGTTTGCAATTGCAAAGGAAATTCAAAACACCCTGAAGTTTTATAAAGAAAACTTCTATATCTACCTATCTATCTACCTATCATCCATCTATCTATCATCTATCTATCTATCTATCTATCTATCTATCTATCTATCTATCTATCTATCTATCTATCTATCTATCTATCATCTATCTATCATCTATCTATCATCTCTTGCTCTATCATTTTACCAATCTATCTATCTAAAACCTATCTAAAAAAAAAAAAAAAAATTTTCCCCCAGTGGTCTTGAAGGTAATTAAAAAAAAAAAAAAAAATAGAGAATGAGAAAAGAAAAATGGCCTTATCTTTTATGATGGAAATTTGGGCTAGGTTTTCATGAATGAGTAGAATATACTTGGGTGAAAAAAATGTTACCAAGGACATTGTAGACAAAGCTATCATGTTAATAAAGGTTGAAGTGGGTTCTGAAGGGGAGGTCACATGGCTAGAGAATTTTTGTCTGAGAAATGTGTTATAAGATAGCAACCCTCCAGGAGAGAGTAGAACTGCCCCATAGGGTTGTTAGATCTTAAGTGGTTTGTATTTTATTATATAGACAGTGTGAAGATGTTAAATATTATTGAGAAGGCTAGTTGCCTATTTAATTGGTGTTAATAATTTTATGCATTTTTTTTTTCTTCTGAAGACAGGACACTTGATTGAATAACACTATGTCATAAACATGACCCCCACGTGTCTGTCAGTTTGTCGTACTGTGGGGGCTTGTATGTTGCTGTGATGCTGGAAGCTATGCCACCGGTATTCAGATACCAGCAGGGTTACCCAAGGAGGACAGGTTTCAGCTGAGCTTCCAGACTAAGACATACTAGGAAGAAGGACCCGGCAGCCTACTTCTGAAAAGCATTAGCCAGTGAAAACCTTATGAATAGCAGCGGGACATTGTCTGATATAGTGCTGGAAGATGAGCCCCCCAGGTTGGAAGGCACCCAAAAGGTGACTGGGAAAGAGTTGCCTCCTCAAAGTAGAGTCGACCTTAATGACGTGGATGGAATAAAGCTTTCGGGACCTTCATTTGCTGATGTGGCACGACTCAAAATGAGAAGAAACAGCTGCAAACATCCATTAATAATCAGAACCTGGGAGGCGGAGCCAAGATGGTGGAATAGACAGACGCTTCCGTCGAGCCCTCTTTACAACAAAGACCCGAAAAAACAAGTGAAACGAGTACATTTGTGACAAGCTGGGAGCCCTGAATATCAAAGGTAAGATTAGACGACAAACTGAGGGGCAGGGGAAGGAAGAGACCATTCAGAAGCGGAGAGGAGTTACTGGACCTGAATTGCAGGGAGCCCTCGGGAACCATTCCCGGAGCAGTGGTGGTGCCAGCAGCAGCGGGCTGGTACTAGCGTTGGGCCGCAGTTTCCTCAGGGAGAAGCAGCCAGCCACACAGCCCACTCACACCTCCGGAACCTGAGGAGAAGGGCGCTCTCGGCAAAAGCTAAGTACTTGTGGATATTTTACCGTGCCCCCCACCCCCAAGTCAGCTGCAGCAGCTGAATCCCTAGGCCTCAGATATACCCTAGTAAGCACCTGGAGCCGTCCTCCTGGCCTTGGGGAAGGAAAACATTTGCAATCAGGGGGAAAAGATAATTTGCCAGCTTCATTAACTGGGGGAGCTCAGGACAGAAGCAGCTCCTATCCAGGCATAAACCGTCCATGGACCTTGAGCACCTTTCCCTTCTGCATGGACCTGTGTGGGCCTATTTCAGGAGAATAGGGCCTTGCTGGCAAACTCCAACCATTTCAGCGGTGTGGTGGAGAGGTGGATGTTTGACGTTTGACATTGCTTTGCCTATTAAACAAGGTGCTCACCTACCCACAACAGGGACCTAAGGACTGGCGGCTCCACTTGGGTCAAGGATTTCATTTTACTTGGATCCACAATCAACAGCCATGGAAGCAGCAGTCAAGAAATCAAAAGACGCATTGCATTGGGTAAATCTGCTGCAAAGGACCTCTTCAAAGTGTTGAAGAGCAAACATGTCACCCTGAAGACTAAGCTGTTCCTGACCCAAGCCATGGTATTTTCAATTGCATTGTATGCATGTGAAAGCTGGACAATGAATAAGAAAGACCGAAGAAGAGTTGATGCCTTTGAATAGTTGTGTTGAAGAAGAATATTGAATATACCATGGACTGCCAAAAGAACGAACAAATCTGTCTTGGAAGAAGTGTGGCCAGAATGCTCCTTAAAGGCAATGATGGCGAGATTGTGTCTTACATACTTCGGACACGTTGTCAGGAGGGATCAGTCCCTGGAGAAGGGCATCATGCTTGGCAGAGTACAGGTCAGCAGAAAAGAGGAAGACCCTCAACGAGGTGGATTGGCACAGTGGCTGCAACAATGAGCTCAAACATAACAACGATTGTAAGGATGGCGCAGGGCCGGGCAGTGTTTCCTTCTGTTGTGCATAGGGTCGCTATGAGTCGGAACCAACTCGACGGCACCTAACAACAACAACAACATAAACATGAGGGAAAGATTCATGTATTGGATGACTGACTACAATGGATTAATTTCAAGGTCATTTTCTTCCATTGGAGTTTATTATTGATTTTTACATATGTAAATAACATTTGAAACTATGTAAGTCTTTAAAAAAAAATTTTTTTTTAAGATGTTTGGATTTTATTATTATTTTAAGGGAAAATGTTATTTAGATAAATTATTTATAAAAAGTGAAATTTCTCCTATGGTTGTTTAAAGACCACATCCCTAGAAATAATACTTACAAGGTATTAATAAATAAAGGGTTAATAAAGTTAAACTCAATGTTTCCATTTTATACTGTGACAGCAAAAGTACTATCTTTATGTTTATTGATGCTTTTAAATTTAAAAAAGAAATTCTTAACTATTTTTTTTATATATTTGCTATTAATAGGAAGCAATGATTTGATGACAACCAGTTCTTTGAACAACATAACAGGTGTCAATCATTAGCTTTTGAAAATAATGAAAAAGTATTCAAATTCGAAGAAAGCAACTGAAGGAATACACTATGTCTGTTCTATTTCTATATTATTTTATTGTCATTTCATTGCAATTTAGCTACAGATTACTTAGGATAGAGTAAAAAATCAGTAAAAGGTTCCAAGTATTTTACTTTACATTTGGATCTCTATTTTATTGAAAGATGGCAAAATATTCAAAGCTATAGTTGCAATATTCAAATAAAAATTATTTCTCAAAGGTCAGATTACCCTCGTAACTTTTCCTTTAAGACTTATTTCATCTGAAGTCATAATAAAACAGAACTGGATTTACTCCACATTTTTCTGGTCAATCCTCTGCTCCTTTGGTGGCTTTTTTTCACCTGAAATTGAGTGATGAAGAATTACATAGTCTGCCTTCTAAGACAATATAATCATGCTAAGACCTAGCTAGACTCAGAGGTAATCACCAAGTTTTAAATGAAATCAAACTTCTAAGATTCACATCACGGATATGTGGATATTATGATAATGGCATGTGCACATTTATGTATGTTTTTAAGTTGACAGATATTCTTTAAAAATAGATATAATTTTGCTAACCCTTCCAATGTAATATAAAAACTGTAAAATTAGCAGTTAAGAACATCACTCTGCAGTTTTTTTTTTTTTTAAAGTAGTACTAATTCAAATAAACTATTTCTTTGCTTGTATTTTCCTACCATTGTGTCCTGAAGTTCACCCACACACTCCTGGAAATATGTGTCGATTTTCTGGATCTTCCAAATTTTCAGCAGAGAACCATAGACCTTGGGCTTAATTCCATTTATCAGTTGACTAGCTACTCCCTTTAAGAACTCATTTGAAAGTACTCAGAACTTGAATATCAATAATTAAATAATTATTTACTACATGTCCTACTGTGTGTAAAACATTATGACAATAATAGAGAAAGAGCTTATGAATATTCTTTTACCTCCATCAACTGATTCAGACTGGTACTAATGATCAATACTGGTATAAGTCAAATGACAAAGGGACATAGAGTAAGAAGTAGATGGTATAACTATACAAAAATCTAGTTAGTATTCAAGTTGGTGGCAAGGAAAAACAGCACCTTTTTTAACAACCTCTTCATATTTGCTCAAAGCAGGGATCACCATCTATATTTACCCAAAGACAAGATGTTTTATCTACTTATTGTTTTTTTGTCATAGTTATTTGTACTCTCCAACCTTACATCATTTAAAATTAGCATCAACCCATTGGAGCTGAGTTGATTCTGATTCACAGCGACCCTATAGGGCAGAGCAGAACTGCTCTATAGGGTTTCCAAGGCTGTAATCTTTACAGAAGCGGACTGCCACATCTTCCTCCTGCTGAATGGCTTGTAGTTCGAGCTGCCAACCTTCTGGTTAGCAGCCAAGCGCTTAACCACGTAGCCACCAGGGCTCCTAAAACTAATATTAGAATCTCCAAATATATGCCATTATTCTACAGTCATTTATACATAACACTAACTTAACAAAAAAAAAATATTTTTTTTAAACATAACCAGTTAAAAATTGAAATATTTGTAATTTTTGTGTGACACACTGACAACTGTTTTGGCCCTTTTTATGTTCATTATAAAATTATCTGGGTGATAATCTCAAAATATCAAACTCATTGGTTGTTTGCTTATATAGTCTATGCATCTTAACGAGAAAAAAAAAAATACAGCCACAGATACATCCCACAAAAAGCCACCTACTCAGTAAACGGGAAATCACCTGATTTGTTCTAATAACCGCTTAGATAGTTGTAGGCAACAGACTAAAAAGGAAGTGACTTTTGTGTCCATGTAGTTCCTAAAAAAAAAAAAAATCCTTGACTATCCAATGGTGAATATCTACACAACCTCACTAGTTACAATAAACACAGAATGGAGTTTCTATAATACAATTGCTCACATTTCTAAGTGGCAAAATAATTTTATTGTTTGATATTTTGGAGCTTTTTGTAACCAACTGTCTAGTTCCCATTTCTTACCTTTTCTTCAAAAATGATAGTATAAGTCAATATTTAATGACATTTTCAAATTCCAGCTGTGCTACAGTAGCATTTAATATTAATTAGAAATTTTAATCCATCCACAACGTGTAGCATTAGTTTTCCTTTTGTGAGTCTATCATGTCTACACATTCTTCATCCTTGTGTATCTTCCACATTTCTATAACTCCCAATTACATGAACTTAAGAAACTCGGTGTAAAGCAATGCAGTAACATGAGTCATTCTCTGTGACACATCTTCATGAACTGTGCCCGTTATGCACTCATCCAGGTGTTAATACTCTGTGGAATGTAAATCATTAGAAAGATTCCCTGACTTCGAGGAACGTACATTTCTGAGTAAACGCCGAAGCAGGAAGACTATTATTTCTGGAGACCAGTTGCACGGTGCCAAGGTGTAGACAACGACACTGAATCACACCGACGAGGATCTTTAATTTGGATCTAATTTCATATCAACACATTCCAATTGTTATCATTCTTGAATTCAATATAAAACTCACAAGGATCAATGAAAAGTCTTGTTTCCTATCTATGGCAAAATTAACACTTTCATTTCTTTAAAAGGAGGACAGAGGCATTCATACAATGCAAAATCACTGAAAGCAAGGAACAGTAAATTCATGCCAAAAAGTTGGTTGAGAAAATTTGCAATACCTAATTCTACGTATTGGGGCTGTTTTGGATAAACTCAGAGTAATTTCAATCATTTGGGAAAATATCAAATAAATTACGACATGCATATGAACAGTATGATGCTATAAATGATCTGTATTTACAACAGCGTGCTTTGCCTGATCGCTGTCTGCTAGTGGCATTTATGCATCCTCTTTGCACTTGTCTGTTATTTGAGAGTATGTGGATTTTGAAATTAAATTTTCTTCCCTTTCTTTCCTTCAAATGAAAAAAAAAAAACATTGATGTTGTATTGTCACATCAAATGTTATTGTCATAACAGTATGTTAAGAAATGGAATTCTAAATTTATGAAATAAGCAAAAAAAAAATGAGGAAAATATACTTTATAGTCAGTTCCCTAAGTGGTTATCTGTTGTGTTTCTATTTTAAAAGCTTTAGTATTGAGTTAACTATATTTTTATTGGAGCCCTGTTGACACAGTGGTTAAGAGCTAGGCTGCTTACCAAATGGCCAGCAGTTTTAATGCACCAGCCACTCCTTGGAAACCCTATGAGGCAGTTCTACTCTTCCTATAGGGTCGCTATGAGTTATAATGGCAAAGGGTTTATATTTTTATTAAACTGAAATATTAATATTTAAATGTATAACTCTGACAAATTGAGAAAAAAAGGGATTTTGTTTTGCCAAATGTGCTAATTTAGACCTAAATAAGGTAGAAAACCTTATTTATAATTCTCCTTATAATTCTCCATCTATAGTGTAGATAAAGAGCACTATGAAACTATTGTTCCATCAAGTTAAATTTTTGTAGGGCTATTCTTTTTTATTTAAAATATGTTATAATAGAACACTGAATAATAAAGATATGACTCTGATCTGACTGTGAATTTCTATATTTATAGAAATACTGGTAACCCCTGTAATGTAACAATTCCATCTTTTCAACCAATCGATTTTGAAAATAATGTACTTGGTTTTCTTTTACTGGAAATATTTTCACATACTTTTTTTTTTTTTCAATTGTTAAACTAATAATGTACATAACTTGCAATGGATATATATTATATATATGTACACACATAATATGTGTATAAATAATACTTAACAGTTTTGCTTAAAAACATTTGAAAATTTAAAATCTCTGTGCCAAATGCATGTATGTTTTTTGTTTGATTCACTAGCTTATTCCATGCAATGATTCACTAGTATATTCTCTAAAATTCCCATGAAACTGTGTTGTCTTATTCTTAACAGAGAATTACAAATGGTGACTAAGGACAAACAAAGGGAGCCCTGGTGGCATAGTGGTTAAGTGCTTGGTTGCTAACTGAAAGGTTGGTGGTTCGAACCCACCAGCCGCTCCCTGGGTGAAAGATGTGGCAGTCTGCTTCTGTAAAGATTACAGCCTTGGAAACCTTATGGGGCAGTTCTACTCTGTCTTATAGGGCCCTATGGGTCAAAATCAACTTGACCGCGATGGGTACGGATAAGGGCAAACAAATTCCAATATCAAACAATCACATTTACTTCATTTTTACTACATATGTACATACTATGTATGTAACAAATCTTTTGATATTTCAGCCTTATTCATATGTGCAATTCAGTGACATTAATTATGTTTATCATGTTGTTCAGCCATCACCTTATCCATTTCCAAATTTTCTCATCAGTATAACAGATGACATGTTTATGGGCAAGCATAAAATATGTATTTTTAAATTAAATGTGACGTATGTCATAGGCACTGAATAATATCATGACAAGATTAGTGAAATAGCAAAACCAAAGATGAAAACAATGTATCCTAAAAGCTGCTTGGAAGAATAGCACAGTAGAGCTATGTTCTATTAGGTATCATTTTAAGAGATGGTTTCAAAACACTAGAAAATAAGAAAATCTTTCATTCTTTTTGAGTTCACTTTTGAACTCAAAGCTGCATAGTTTGCCAATAGTAGAAGCAAAATACTCATTTCTATTTTTGAATGATCAGTTTTTTAATCCCCCAGTGTCTTTTTCAGTCTAGATAATGATCTTCAGATCTTTGTGGTGAGAAAGAGACAAATTGCTTAGATGGGAAGTGTTCCAGAAACTGAGCTACGATGCTTGACCCAGTGTCAAGCTGGAGTCTGGCTGTTTTTTTTTTTTTTTTCCCCCACTTTGTTTAATGATGCTAACCTATAGTTATGACTAGGAAATGGAATGTATTTCTTTCTGGAGACCTGTTGTTCACTATCACAAAACCTACATATAACGCAAGAGGATTAATTACTTAGTAGGAAAAAGGATTTTAACCCAGCTGAATCCTAGCCAAAGAGTTGGTCAGTGTATTAATATCAAAAGTATATAAGGTTTGGATTTTTTTTAATAAAAATGGAAAAGATGTAGTAGAAATGTTTTCAGAAGAAGCAAGCAAATACAATCCTTTTTTAAATCACAAGAAATTACTAGAAGGCTAAGTAATTTGGCTTCTTAAGATGTGAAATATAATGTTTCTTTTTGAAGTTGGGTTATCCAAATATCAACAGTATGGTGAAGTATTAATGATTTCCTCTTAGTTAAAATTAGTACTTAAAAACTCTTGCCAAATGTGTCAGGAACGAGAGCAGACGGAGTTGAGAGGATGCAGAAACCCCTGCAGAAGCTCTTGGAGATACATTAGCAAATAATCAAACATTTTAGAAAAATTGAAATATGTTCTGGTAAGAGATGTGGAATAGTGCTAATACGTAGAGAACAGCTAGGTTCTTTTCAGAGAAAAAACACGTTATGAAAGAATTATTATGGTGTTCTTCCTGGCACGTGTTATTTTAAACACATATCTCTATACTATGATAGAACAGACAATATATTAAAGTAGGAAATAGAAAAATAATGGACTAATAAAAATAGAAGATAGTATATAACACTTGAATCAATTGGCCTTTCATTTAGAAATATTCTGATAACCTGAAATTCAGAAATATAATATTCACATTTGAAATTTCAAAGTAGATTACAGATACTTTTTAAAATCAAGCTCCATAAGAGAGTTTATACCTTTGATTATGTATTACCAACTCCGCTTTTCTTATTACATATAGCAATTTTGCATTATATGTATATAATAAAGGGGGCATACTTTTAAGTAATGATTTCTGTCTCTGTTTTTATTCTGCTTTCTGGTTATTTTTAATTCTATGTTTTGCTTCCTTGTTAGTATCTTAAGCTAGTGACACACCATCAATTATTTCTTGTTTTGCTTTCCAAACAAAACAATGCAGTTATTTCCCAGTCCACTAAAATTATTCTCATAACACAGAAGAAAGTATACTTATTTCACAAGTTCTTATGGCAGAATAACATGATAAATGAGCATTGCTGTAAACACTAATAATAATCTTTTCTCAAAGAACAATTTGAAGTATATGAAGAAATGATTATATTTAATATTGAGCCTATTTTAAAAGCACTACTGGTTTTTCTATAGACCTGATAAAAGTGATATGAATGGGATCTTTCCCTGATTTATGCATTCAAGTTTCATATTATAAATTGTCATCAACCGGCTTAGAATCTTCTGGCACCAACGCAGAAAAATAGCAACCTTACTTGATAAACACATTATTTGAGGAACCAAACACATTTCTGGTTGTTAAATGATTTGAAAAGCAGCCCTAAGAACAGATTTGAAAACAGGAAGCCAAAGTAGTTGGGACTTGTTTTTTTCAAATTCACAGAATGTTTGCAAAATGGAAGTCACAACTTCCATGTGAGATTTTTGGATCTTGTTTTGCATTGGGAAAAAGTTTGGAGAAAACCAAAGCCATTTCAAAGCATCAGTGATATTCATTACTCCTAAACTGCAAAATGTGTAACGTTGCGCCTTTGAAAATCTTCTAAGCTGTGTTGTCTTTCAACTATTTGCGTATAGACTTACACTGAAAGTTTCCATTCTAGAAAAAAAAAAGAAGATCCACCTTAATTCACCTGATATCTGATGTCCATGAGACATTTCTCCTGGGCACATTGGCACTGTTGGGTTGTTTTACTAAATAAGCGTTTTAGACAATACTTATACTTTCAGCCAGTTACTGTGATATCTAGAGAGAGTATAATAAACATACGAATTATTCGTGACTGTCATCAATAATAATAGGCTCTATCTCCAGCTTCACCCAACAAAAAAAACAAGTGGTCAACATTTACATTGAGAAATTTAGTTCTTTCACTGCCCAAATAAATGACCCCAGTGATATTTTTAAAACCACTCAAAATAACAAGAAATTAATAATCTAGGCATGACAAAAAATAAGAAGAAATAATATATACAATTTTGAAACCAAGAGGAAATATTTGGTGTGATTAGGCCTCCAGTAAGTAGATTTTCAGAAGTTTCTTGCACAAACTCCTTTCAGCTGATAAGCAGTAGGCAAGCTATTCGTTTTTTAGATGAGAAAATGTTACTGTTTATTCTTAATAATGAATTATTGTAGCTTTGAAGAGGAAGAAACATACACAAGGAGTAAATAAACCTCAAAGTCCTCATTACAACTAGAACACTGACATAAAATTCTTATTAATGACTTTAAAATTTACAACTTCCCTTAAATAGAAATTACTTTCATGCATCCAGGCTAAAGAAAATACTACTTTCTGTATTGTTAGTTTCGGGCTCCCTGGCACTAACCTTCCTTTCTAAAAAACTAGGGAGTTGATTCTGACTCATAATGACCCCATGTGTGTCTGAGTAGAGCTGTACTACATAGGGTTTTCAATGGCTGAACTTTTGTAAGTAGATCACGAGATATTTCTTTTGAGGTGTCTCTGGATGGACTCTAATCTCCAACCTTTCAGTGATCAGTGAGTGCGTTAAACATTTGCACCACCCAGAGACACCTCCTTTCTAAAAGCTCCCTGATTTCCTCTCTTTTACTGAGTGTAGTCTTGAAAAATGTGTATTTTCCAGCTCCCTACTGTCACTGCCATAGAAGTACTGGTGGCATAGTGGTTAAAGCACTTTGTTGGTAACCAAAAGTCGACAGTTGGTACCCACTGGCTGCTCCAAGGAAGAAAGATGTGGCAGTCTGCGTCTGTAAAGATTTACAGCCTTGGAAACCCTATAGGGCAGTTCTACTCTGTCTCATAGGTTCAGTATGGGCCAGAATTGACTTGATGGCAGGGTTTTTGCTGTCACTGTGTACCTCTTACCTTAGAAGCATGGTGCTCCAGGATCTTTTTCCACCCACCACTTGATAATAGCAGGAAGCTGACATGTAATCAGTTGATAATGGAGTCATCAGCATTAGTGACAGCTGCAGGGGAGAGGTGATGACTGGGTAAGGACATACTTGTTGAGCAAACTTGAAGAGAAATTCCTCTTAGAAATTTCTCCCTGCTTTTTGTTGCTCTCAGGAGTATTCTTAATTCTAACAGTCCCCAAGCTTGACTCCCAAGCTCTGGTTGATTCTGCAAGTTCCCAAACTTACTTTCCATATTCTTTCAAAATCTCCTTTGGGCTTAACTCATTGAGTTAAAAACACTAAAAACACTAACTTTTGACACTCTTTACCTACTAATGATATGCCATATTGAAGAGCTAATTTATATTTAGGCATTTTTAAAAATAATATTTTATTGAGTTTTTGGTGAAAGTTTACACAGCAAGTTAGATTCCCATTTGACAGTTTCCTCACAAATTGTTCAGTGACATTAGTTAAATTTATTATAATGTGTCAACATTCTCTTTAATTTTGTTCAATTTATTCCCTTTCCAGTACTCTAGGTTCCCTGCCCCTTATCTTCTCATCTTTCTTTTGAGTAACTGTTGACCTTTTCATCTCACAGCAACTCATAGCGACCCTATAGGGGTCAGAATTGTCTCGACGGCAGCAGCTTTGGAGTTTTTGTTTTCTTTCATCTCATACTGATGGTTTTTAAGTAGCCCACCAATCTTATGGGTAATATGCTTTATTTTGGTGCCACTCTGATATTTCTTCGCTAAAAAGTGATCTCAGGGGATAGGCTTTGTTCTAGGTTTAAAGAGTATCAGGGCAATAGTCTCAGAGAGTCCTGTGCTTTCCATTGTTCTAATTTGTCTGACTTTTTTTTTTTATTTTAATAAGAATATGAGTTCTGCTCCATATTTTTCTCCCCTTCTATCCAGAGCCAACTATTGTGATCCCGGTCAGAATGGTCAGTGGTGGTAGCCAGGTACTATCTAGTTCTTCTGATCTCAGGGTAGATGAAGTTGTGGCTGGTGTATACTTGTTTCTTTTCTGCACTTTTGGTTACCTTCTTTCTGTTTTTCTCCTGGTGAGTACAGACACATAGTTGTGTCTTAGATGGCCACTTGCAGGCTTTTAAAACCATAGGTGCTACTTACTTCACTAGGATACGGACCATGACCTCTGAGAACTATGCTTTGCCAGTTGACTGATTTGTCCCATAAGCCTTTAAACCCAGAAAACCAATGTTGGAATGTGCTTGATTATGTCTGAGGAGTATCCGTATTTGTGTCTTCAGTGTATACATGTGCCTGTACTCATGTGTTTGTATTTGCATGTACCCATGGATACTTCTATTGGTTTTCACCTATGTATACACCTGTACTTACCCATATACCAATTTACCTATAGCCATCCATAAGTGTTCAAACACTCATTTTTACTTTGGTTGTGCTGTGCTTACTATATCCATATTCGATGCCCCTTTTCCCATCACCAAAAATAACTAGCATTTTCCCCACTCCCCTTCCTCTCCCTGGTAACCACCAATGAAAATTGATCTCTTTATATTTATCTATTCTTGTCTTCTTGTAAAAGAGGGATCATACAATATTTGTCCTTATATGATTGACTTACTTCATTTAGCATTATGCCCTCCAGGTCCATCCATGTTATAATATGTTTCTCAGAGTCTTTATCGTTCTTTATGGTTGTGTAATATTCCATTGTATGTATGCACCACAATTTGCTTATCCATTCATCCATTGATGGACACTTTGGTTGTTTCCATTTATTTGCTACTGCAAATAAGGCAGCAATGAACATAAGAGTGCATATGCCTGTTCACATCATTAATTTTAGGTCTTTAGGGTGTATACCTAGTAGTGGGATTGCTGGATCATAGTTTTTTGAGTAAGCACCTAACCATTATCCATAGTGGTTATTCCATTTTACAGTCCCACCAGAGATGGACGTGGGATCTAATATACCCACATCCTTACCAACATTTGTTGTTATATATATATATATATATATATATATATATATATATATGGAAACCATGGTGGCATAGTGGTTAAGTGCTATGGCTGCTAACCAAGAGGTTGGCAGTTTAAATCTGCCAGGTGCTCCTTGGAAACTCTATGGGGCAGTTCTACTCTGTCCTATAGGGTCGCTATGAGTCAGAATTGACTCGACTGCACTGGGTTGTTTTTTCATTTATATATATATATATATGTATGATTGTGAACATCTTTTCATGCTTGTTTGCCGCTTGAATGTCCTCTTTTGTGAAAGTCTGTTCATGTCCTTTGCCCATTTTATGATTAACTTCTCTTTTTGTTCTGAATTGTTGTACTTTTCTATAGATTTTAGAGATTAGACTCTTATTGGATAAATCTTTTCTGAAGATTTTTTCCCAGTCTGTAGGTTGTCTATTTGCTCTTTTAATAAAGTCTTTTGATGGGCACACATTTTTAATTTTTATGAGGTTCCGTTTATCTATTTTGTCTTCTTCTATTCATCCATCTGTTGTAATGTTTCTTATTCTATTTTTAAAACAAATTAGGTCCCATAGTTTTCTCCCTATGTTTTCTTCCAGGAATTTTACAGTTTTAGGTTTAACATTTAGGTGTTTGATACATTTTATTAGTTTTTGTGTATGGTGTGAGGTATGGGCCCTGCTTCATTTTTCTGTAGGTGGATACCCAGTTTTGCCAGTACCAGTTATTAATGAGACCATTTCTGCCTTACTGAGCAGATTTTGACCTTTGACAAAAATCAGTTGTCCATAGATACCAAATAAAAAATAACAAAACCCATTGCTGTGGATTTGATTCCAACACATAGTGACCCTATAAAACAGAGTAGAGTTGCCCCATAGTATTTCCAAGGAGCGACTGGTAGATTTGAACTGTGGACCTTTTGGTTAGCAGCCAAGCTCTTTACTGCACCACCAGGGCTCCAAAGATAATTTTCCCTACTCATTTATGTGTCTATTGTTGTACCAATACAAGGTCGTTTTGTTTACAGTTTGATATTGGGGAGTATGAGGCCTCCTGCTTTGTCCTTTTTCTTCGGTATTGCTTGGGCCATTCAGGGTTTTTTTCCTTTCCATATGAAGTTGATCATGTTTTTCTACTTAAGTAAAAAATGTTGGACTTTGTATTGCACTGTATCTGTAGATAGCTTTAGGTAGAGTTGACATTCCCACTATTTGAAGTCTTCCAATCCATGAGCTCAGGATGTCTTTCCATTTTTACAAATCTCTTTTAGTCTCTTGTAGTAGTGTTTAATGATGTTCATTGTATAAACTTTTTATTCCCCTGGTTAGGTTAATTCCTAGGTATTTTATCAAGCTGGGTACTATTGTAAATCGTATTATTTTCTTGATTTCTTTTTCAGGGTAGTCTTTGTTAGTGTAGAGGAACAAAACCAATTTTGTGTGTTGATCTTGCAACCTGAAACATTGCTAAATTCTTCCATTAGTTCCAGCAGTTTTCATGTGGAACTTTCATGATCTTCTATGTATAGGATCATGTCATCTGCAAATAGAGACAGTTTTATTTCTTCCTTTCCAATTTGGATACTTCTTATTTCTCTTTCTTTTCAAATTGCTCTGGCTAGGGTTTCCAGTACAATGTTGAATAAAAGTCGTCATAATGGGCATTCATGTCTTATTATTTTTCTCAGAGGGAAGACTCTCAGCCTTTCTCTGTTGAGTATAATGTTGACTGTCGGTTTTGCATATACATCATTAATTATATTAAGAAATTTCCCTTCTGTTCCTGTGTTGCTGAGAGTTTTTAGCAGGAAAGAGTGTTGAATTTTACAGAATGCATTTTCTGCATCAATTGTTAAGATCATATGGTTCTTCTCCTTTGTTTTATTTATGCAGTGGATTGATTGATTTTCTGATGTTGAATAACCCTTGTAATCTTGGTATAAATCCAACTTGATCATGGTGTATGTTATTTTTGATATGTTGCTGAGGATTTTGGGCTAGTATTTTGTTGAAAATTTTTATATCCATTTTCAAAAGATATTGTTCTATAATTTTCTTTTTTGTGTTATCTTTGCCTGGTTTAGATAACACGATTATGATGGCTTTATAAAAATAGTTTGGTAGTGTTCCTTTCTCTTCTATATTTTTGAAGAGCTTGAGTAGGATTGATGTAAATCTCTGCATGTTTGGTAGAATTCTTGAATGTAGTTGTCTTGGTTAACTAGTGCTGATATACAGAAATAACACAAGTAGATGGCTTTAACAAAGAGAAATTTATCCTCTCACAGCCTAGGAGGCTAGAAGTCTGAATTCAGGGTGCCAGCTCCAGGGGAAGACTTTCTCTGTCAGCTCTGGGGGAAAGTCCTAGTCATCAGTCTTCCCTGTTGGAACAGTTTTGCAGGGCGGGGGACCCCAGGTTCCAAAGGAATGCTATTCTCCTGGCTCTTGTTTCTAGGTGGCATGAGGTCCCATCGTCTCTCTGCTTACTTCTCTCTTTTATGTTTCAAAAGAGATTGACTTAAAACACAACCTAATCTTGTAAAAAAAAAAAAAAAAGATTTTTTTTTTTAATCTTGTAGATTGAGTCCTGCCTCATTAACATAACTGCCAGTAATCCCGCCTCATTAACATCATAAAAGTAGGATTTACAACACATAGGATAATCACCTCAGATATTGGGAATCATGGCCTAGCCAAGTTGGCACACAGTTTTTGGGGACACAAGTCCATCCATGACAGTAGCCATCCAGTCCTGGGATTCTTTTGTTGTTGTTGGAAGTTTTTTAATGACATCTTCAATCTCTTCTTTTGTAACTGGTCAGTTTAAATTTTCTACCTCTGTTTGTGTTAATTTGGGTATGCAGTGTGTTTCTAGAAATTTGTCCATTTCATCTAGGTTTTCAAATTTGTTGAAATGCGATCTATCATAGTAATCAATTATGATCTTTATCACTGTGAATCAGTTGTAATGTCAACAATTTCATTTCTTATTTTGGGTATTTGCCTCTTCTGTTTTATTTTTTTTTTTTGTCAATCTAGCAAATGGTTTGTCTATTTCATTGATCCTCTTAGAGAACCAACTTCTGGTTTTATTGATTCTTTCTACCATTTTTCTATTTTCTGTTTTGTTTATTTCTGCCCTAATTCTAATTATTTCCTTTTTTTTCTGGTAGTTTTCGGCTTCTTTTGCTCTTCCTTTTCTATTTGTTTGATTTGTCAGTTTAAGTTAATGATTTTGGATCTTTCTTCTTTTTTAAGGTAGGCATTGATTGTTATAAACTTCCCTCTAAGTACTGCTTTTGCTGTGTCCCAAAAGTTTTGATATGTTATGTTTTCAATATTCATTTGATTCTAGGAATTTTTTAATTTCACTTTTGATTTATTATAGGTGTGTTATTTATTGTTGTTATGAGCTGGTGAGTTGGTTCGGACTCATAATAGCACATTTTTTGGGAGTGTATTATTTACTTTCCATGTATTTATTTATTTATTTTCCTTGTTTTTCCTGTTGTTGATTTCTGGCTTTACACCATTATAGTCAGAGAAGATGCTTTGTATGATTTTAATCTTTTTGAATTTGTTGAGATTTGTTTTGTGTCCTAGCATATGGTCTATTCTGGAAAATAATCCATGTGTGCTGGAGAAGAACGTGCATTTTTCCGGTGCTGGTTGGAGTGTTCTATATGTTCGTTAGGTCCAATTGGCTTATGGTTCTATTTAATTTCTTTAATGTTCTTACTGATATTTTTAGATGTTTTGTCTGTAATCGAAAGAGGTGTATTGAAGTCCCCTACTGTTATTGTGGAGTTGTCTATTTCTCCTTTCATATTAGTATTTTTTTCATGTATTTTGGTTCATTGCTGTTAGATGCATATATTCTTCTGGCTGGATCAGCCCTTTTATTATAAATTAATGTGCTTCTTTATCTCTTGTAATAGATTTTGATTTAAACTGTATTTTATCTGATATCAATATGGCCACCCCTGGTCTTTTTTGTTTACTGATTGCATGGAATATTTTTCTTCAACTTTTTATTTTCAGTCTGTTTGTGTCCTTATGTTTAAGGTATAGTTTCTTGTAGACAAGAGAAGGGTGGATCATGTTTTTTATTCATTCTGCCACTCTCTCGCTTTTGCATAGGGCATTTAGAACATTTACATTTAAGGTCGTTAGTGAAACCAAAGTGTCTATGTCACTTATTTTATTATTTGTTTTTTGAGTGTTTCATATCTTCTTTCTTTTATTTTATTTTATTCTTATTTTTGTGTTTTTTGGCTGCTTTTTTGTGATGAGTTTTTTTGATAACCTTCTGAATGTTTCTTCTTGGTGATTTCTTAGTGATTATCATATATGTTACCTTACACAACTTACAATTACAGCAACATTTAACATATGAACAACAGTTAGCATACAAGCTTAACATAACAAATCCATTCCTGATAGTATTTTATATATGTTGCTCCATTTTCGTGTGGCCTCTTAGAGTTTCTGGGGAGAAATCTGCATTGATTCTTATGAAAGCCACATAAGTATGTTATGTTGCATTTTTCTCTTGCTACTTTCAGAATTCTGTTTTTTTGTGTGTGTGGTTTCAAGAATTTTATTAAGATATGGCACTGAGTTAATTTATTTGTGTCTCTTTTAGTTGGAGTTTGTGTAGCTTCCTGTATTTGCAGGCTTGCCTCTCTGTTCAGATCTGGGAAATTCTCTCTGATTATCTCTTGAAGAACTGTTTCTATGTCTTTATTATTGTCATGTGCTCTGGGATTCCAATAATTCTAATGTTAGATTTTTGGATTGAATCCCATATTTCCTTTTGGGTTTGTTCCCTTTTCTTTTGCTTCTCTTGAGACTGGATAAATTCCATTATTTTGTCTTCTAGTTCATTTATTCTGTCTTCTGTCTCTTTGACTCTATTGTTGAGTGCTTCTCTTGCTGTTTACAATTCAGCTGTTTTATCCTTCAGTTCTAGTAGTTCTCTTTGTTTTTTTTGATGTTTTCAATTTCCATGTTGAATCTCTCATTTCGTTTAGCCATTTGTTTTCTGATATTCAATAGTTTGTTTTCTGTGTGCTTTTTGCTTTCTTTAAACATTTTTAGCACCATAATCTGAAAATTATCAATTCTTTCCATTATTCTGGCCTCATAGGGGAAATTTCCTCTTCTCCATGTTTTGTTCTTGACTGGTTCTTCTTCTCTTGTGATTTTACTTGTTTTACTATTTTTTGTTGAAATTGGGCCATTTCTTTATCTTTTTTTTTTTTTTTAACTTCAAATTTTGTATTCTGGTTTTCTGGGGAATTTTTCTGATTGAATCCCCTGGTGGCACAAGGGCCAAGCAACCAGCTGCCAATTGAAAGGCCAGAATCTGCACCAACCAACTGCTCCTCAATACAAAGATGCACTAGCCCACCTCCCCAAAGACTCATACCCCTGGGAACCCCATAGGACAGCTTCACTCAGCCCCACAGGGTCAGTCTGAGTCAGAATTGACCCAGCAGCTCTGGGCTCGGTGCATTCTTGTGAGAATCACTAAAGGGCCCTCTTATCCTTCAGTTTTTTTTTTTTTTTTTTTCATTTGTGAGTTCTAGATACTTGATGTCTGGAACTCAATACACATGCATGGGAGGGAGGGCTTAGCTGATCATAGATGCTGACATAAGTTCTGGAGCTCAACTTTGCTGTGGCAAAAGTGAGGATCTCTCTATGTCTTTCACTAGTGTGTGGACCTGCACAGACTCTCCAAGGTGTTCTGCTATGGGCTGTTTCCCTCTTTCACCCTGTCAGTTTGAAGTAGTTCCCCTCGCCTGTTGCCTTGCTATTCCTCCTGGTCTTAGTGCCCATCCTTCTCAGGGATCAGTGAAATTCAACAAGATTGTCTTAGAGCACCATATTCTCCCTTCACCACCTCCCAATTGTGTGGCCTATAAACTAGCATAGCCAATTTGTGGTGCCTTAAAAAAACAAGCTACAGCTTTCTCATATTAACTCCTTTTCTATGTTCCCTGTTTGGGGTGTTACCCCGCCTCATTTCAAAATGGCTGAGATGAGTGAGTGCTCCTGATGTTAGCAAGTTGGCTGTCCCATCCCTGCTCCTCATCTCCTCTGCTTCTGTACTCACTCTGGCTCTCCAACACCTCAGCTGCCATGCAGAGTTTTGGGATCTCCATCTATACTTGCTTTTATTTGTTGTTCAGTGGATTAGTTGCTGAAGGAATAAATAGGAGTCTCCACTCACTTCACCATCTTAGGCTGCCTTCTTCAGGCATTTCTAATTCTACTAAGATTTTTTCATTGATAAAAATCAATCTATTTTATGTAACTTGTAGTGTTTAGCCTATAATTCCAGCTTTTTGTTACCTTCATTTTGCCTCTCTATTAGCTATTAAGTATAATATGAATACCATCTTATTACATTCTGGATACAATCTTTAGTATTTTAAATATACTTACATAAATTGTGATCTCATCTGATCATCATAAAAGCTATGTTTTCAAAAGAAAAAATGGTACTCTTTTCTATTTAAAAAAAAAAATGAACTACCATTTAGTGAGGATAAACAACTTTCAGGCAGATAGTAAGGGCTAGAACTTCAAAGCAAGTTTTAAACTCCACATTTGATGCTGTTTATCACACAATAGACAGAGCCCTGGTGGCACAATGGGTACACACTCAGCTGCTAACCAAAAGATTGGTAGTTCAAACCCACCAGCTAGCTATTCCTTGGGAGAGAAGACCTGACCATCTGCTCCTATAAAAATTACACCCTAGGAATCCAAATGGAATTGTTCTACTCTGTCCTGTATGGTCACTATGAGTTGAAATCAACTCAGTGACACAAAACAACAACAACTACACAATACACTGCCTCCCAGCACCGTGTGGGGGACAACTAAAGAGCAAGAGGATTACATATGACACTGCCACATAAAAACATAAGGGAAAAGTCAATAAGCATCAATCACTTTTATCCCATTATTTAAGGTAATGCTTCTATTTTTTAAATTAGTTTCAAAGACTAGTGTTAATGTCATTTCTTTCACTGATAGAGTCAGGTCAAATCTCTGACAGTAACAACAAATTATTTCACTAACATTTTAAGAGCACTTATAGAAATTTCACTTGTTAAGGAACTTCCTTCTGCCATTTCCTGTCAGGACATCTCCTCTGAATAAATGTGGAGAAACTTTGGCTTTGGCCACCTGAGTCTTAAGTCTCTTCCTCCCCCACAGGTGACCTCCTTGACAAGGATCCTATTCATTTGTGTCAAGGGTGGAATATATGAATATTGGTGGAAGGTGACTAATATAGTTAGCAAATTTCATTCGTTAATTTTAATAATTGATTGGTATTAGTAATCTCTCAATCATTCTCAAATAAAAAATTCCAAAATGTATGTCTTCAAAGAACCTCCTTTCTAAATGATCACCAAAAGAAACAAGGAGAAATGAAGAGTATGACTACATATATGTGAAGAATTATATCTGGATTTAAGAGGTCATTTATTCAGCTGATGTTTCTATTTGAATTAGCTTACACAGGAAAATGTGGGGATAAGTTGAGGTTATGGAGACGAGCACAGGGGCGGGTAGGGTCAGGAGGAACACAGTGATCCATGGTGGTAAAGAGCCAACAGGTCCCAAAGGATAATGGATCAAAAGCCACTGAAAACATTATGTATCCACCACCATGCTCCTAAGGCTTTGTGCATTGTGTGAAAGGTGACTGCATTGCTGGATGACATTCCAAGTAGAGAAGCATACACTGAGTCTCTTATGGAAACTTTGAACTTTTTGTCAAAGAATAAGCCAGTGAATTCTGGAGGAAAAGAGAATTTAAAAAAAAAAAAAAGGATATTTTTGTTCTAAAAAGTATACTGCCAAGTCATATTTTATTTTGCCTAGTCATCTCGTATTTCTCATAACATTTATTCTGATGTGATTTGCTATTTCAGTACTGTTGTTCTCTTGGAAATATGGAGAACTTGGATCCTTTTTGATCAAATACTGTAAACACTGACAGACTTATTGGACCTTACATGATGACATTCAAACATTACAAAATTCTGCTGTAAATGAGGAAGATGAACACTAACAACAAACAAAACTCATATTAATTTTTCCTCCTGCTTGAGTCATCCATCTCCACAATCCCCACACCAGTTATATTCTCTCTCTAGGGCTGAACTTAGCCTTCTCACTCCATGCTTGCTTGCTGCTTTTATGATGTTCAAACAGCAGGCCACTGCATGGAGGCAGGAAAATGGTCAAACAGTAACTACATCACATTGACTAGGATAACATAAAGCACTTCCACAGAGCAGTATAATTTTTGACCTGGATAAGTTCTTAAACACAACATGGAGCTGATCGCTTTGCTTTTACCCTGTGGTGAGCTCTAGTGCCAGGAAAGGGCTTTCTGTCCTCTGTTTCTTTCCCATTCTTAACTTCTGTTTATCTAAATAGTACAGGCACGAAACTGAAACAAGAATTTACAAGACATGAGGTTTAGAGCATCAGAGTTATTTATGTCTATAAGGAATTAAGAAACAATACCTTTTATATGTTTAGTTTTCTTTGTAACTCTAAGACATAATTTATAGGTCTAACCTTGATTAATAATCAGAGTAGTACAAAATTATCTGTCACAAGAACACTTAATAGAAGATATAAGAATACTGGCTTAGGACACTCTCACTGTTTATTATCTTACAAGCTTTACTATAGGCTGCCTCTGTTCTACTTCAAACCCAGAATCCAAGTATTAGACTACACCACTGCAGTTTGAATATGTTAAATAGTGTTCGTTTGATTTATGACACTATTAGATGGTATTTTCATCTTTGGACCTAGGGATAACTCAGTAATTCTTTGGCCTGACAACTCCTTGAGCTGGTGTCGTTACAAAGGAAATGTGCATTTGGTGGGCCACGGCAGAAATGGTGTAAATACCCTTTAATTATTAGCAGAGCTTGTGACCCAAATCTTAGAACAGAGTTTTCTCTTAATAAATTCTGCAACATCTTTCCTAGCTTCAAAGTCCTCAGTTAGACTTTTTAATCACCCTAAACTCAAAGCAAATATTAGGATCTCCCTAGCATGCAACCAGCACCACAATTGATACAGATTGAATCGTGCCCCCCAAAAAGTTACGATGAGTTGCTCAACCCTGTACCTGTGACTATCACTCTGCTTGGAAGTAGGGATTACCTTTTGTTATGCTAATAGGGTCTCACCAGGGAAAGGTGGGTCCTCAACCTAATCCCTTCAGAGTGATGCCTTATATAAAAAAGAAGAATGGGCAAAGAGAGACACACATGAGAAAGACAGATGCTACGTGAAGTTTCCTCTGTCTATAAGCCAAAGAATGCCAAGAAATGCCTGGGACTACTGACAAGAAGGACTTTCTATAGAGCCAATACCCTGACTTGGACTTCTAGCCTCCAAAACTATGAGACAATAAACATCTATTCTTTAAAGCCACCCACTTTGTGGTATTTTTGTTATGGCAGCCCTGGAAAACTAACACAACAATAAAGGTGATCACCGTACTGAGAAAAGAAGAGTTTATACTAAAGAAAAAAATACTAAATTGTGTTTGAATATTATTTGAAGAATACATCATGAAGAAGTTATGGAATTTCACAAGTAAATGATGGAAGGATAAAGTAGAGAAAGGGAAGGTGAGGTGGAAAATACAATGACCATTCTGACACAGCTACAGTGTGATGGACCACTTTTGTGTGGCCTTTCTAGTCCTGGTCTTGTAACTCCCACCCAAGTGACTGGACAGGACTGTGTGATAGGGTAATTGTGGCCCACCAAAGGAATTGGTCAGTTTTGCCATCCCACTGGGCTTAAAATGGCCCACCCCTGAAGTGGGAAAGAGAAGATTCCACCACAACCAAGGAAGAACAGCCAGAAGCCAGCGCATCCTTCGGACCCGGAATCTGTGTGCTGAGAAGCTCCTGGAACCAGGCGACAGAGAGAGGGAGATGTAACACTGAAGGAAGCAGATACCTGGCAGCAGAGACTGGCGGGAGAGACTTGCAGTAGACAGGGCAGTGGGCTCTCCAGCCCACAAAGCAAGAAAGCTGAGTGCCTTTGGACAGAGGCAGAGGGCCAGGGAGAGGCGTGCCTGCGAGCAGGGCTGGGAAGAGGTGGTCCTGATGGAAGAACTGTATCCTTGAGTGTACCCGAGCCTGAATTGTAACCTGTTACTTCTCTAAAAAACTTCATAATCATGAGTGTTGACTGTGAGTTATGTGTGACCATTGCAATGAACTATCGAACCCAGCGGAGAGTGCCATGGGAGGGAAGGTTGGTGTCTGAGCTGGTAAAGTTCAGAGAGAAGGCATGTCTGAACCCTGCCTCATAGGAATGAGGCCAGGGTTATTCATCTTGGTTCTCCTTCCCTGTGGTGAAGTCAGAGGAGGTCAGACACCACTCCCAAGCTGTTTTTATAAAAGCCTAGTCAGATAAAAGTCATAGAATATGATTAAGGTATTCCTCCTCCAGGGATTTAGTCAATTAAAATGATACTACAGCACTTTCATTTATAAAGCCAACATTGATTCTTAAGTAGAATACTTTAGCTCTAATGTCTTTTTATGCTAATTTCTATATTTAAGTTATTTTTATTGAATGCTATCATAGAGAAAAATGTACAAATAATTTACAAAGTAAATGCATTTGTATGACTACCCAGATGTAGAAAATAAAACATCATCTGGCCTCGAAAAGCCTAGTTTGTACTTCCAGAGTGTCAAGAATGTTCCTCCTATAGATGATCACTATTCCCACTTTTTTTGTTGCCTTGCATCTTTCATTAATCCTTGTATACTGTTGCACAACAATAGTTCATTCATTTTTATTGCTTTTTACTATTCTACTTTGTAAATATACCACAATAGTTTGGTTCATTTTACAGACCAAAAACATTTGGTAGAATTCAGTTTAGGGCTATGAAAAACACTGGTGTTATGAATTATGAACAGATTTGTGCATGGCTTTAGAGGCTCCTATGTACTAATTTCTATTAGGTAAATGCAGAGAGGTGGGATACACATGTTTAGCTTTAGTTTTTATTATCAAACAACTTTCCAAATTAGTGTACCAATTTATATATCCACCAGTAGTGTATGGACTGTTGTTCTACATTATCATTCTTTCTTAGGTCATTTGTGTGTGTTAGACTTTCTGACGGATATGTATTGACAAATTATAATTTTAATATTAGAGAAACCTTTGCCTATATGCAAATCATATAAATTTTCTTCTATATTATCTTTTCGAAGCTGTATTAAATTGTTTTACATATTAACCTTATTTCTGTAATACGTATGAACTATATTTGTACAGTTGGGGAAGTAAGAGTCAAGATTATTTTTTCCCACACTGGTAGGCCCTTGATCCAGCACCATTTATTGGAAAGACTATCCTTTTTTCCTCTACTACCGTATTACGTACGTAGTAAATCTAGTAACCATTATCTGCCTATCTGTATCTCTCTGTTTTTGGATGCTATTTTGTTACATTAGTCTATTCTTCTAAACTCTGGCCATTTCCTTATTAATTATATTAGATGCATAATAAGTCATGACATAGGACAGAAGAAATTCTCCAACTTTGCTGCTTTAAAATACTGTTGCCTATTCTTGGCTGTTTGCAATTACATATAAATTTAGGGAATGTTTTGCAAATTTTGGAAATCACTGTTCATACTTTGGTTGTCTTTGCACTGAAAGTATATATCAATTTGAGGGGAGTCACTATCTTAATAACATTGTAATACTATACAGTAAATAGAAGTGTGAAATACTTTATTAATTCTTAGGTGTTTGAACCAAATTAAATCTTCTAAATTTTGTTGTTAATACATGTAATGAAATTGATATTTGTATATTGATCTTACATAAAATAATATTCTTAAATTAAGATTTTTATTCAAATAATTTATATGGAGATTCTTTTGAATTGTGATGTTTTATTTCTTCTTTTCCACTTTTTATGTTGTTTATCTTTTCCTTAATGCATTATCAAGGTCCCCCAGTATAATGAATAAAATCATCGATAGTGGTCATTCTTGTCTCATTCCTAAAGTCAAGGGATGAGAAAAAGCTTTCAAGATTTTACTATTCATGTACGATGCTTGCTATACTTTTTTTGGTAGCTAATTTTTATTAAATTAAAGAAATTCTCAACGTTTTTCAACAGTGACTGATTTTTATACGTGAAGGCAACTTTGTATTCCTCAAATAAATCTAAGATGTGATATTTTTTCTTTTTAATAGATTGCTATATTTTATTTGCTGGTGGTTGTTTTGTTTATCTATCTGCCTATCATCTATCTATCTACTCGACTCGACGGCACTGGATTGGGTTTTATGTTCATAATAGAGAGTGGACTTTGTTTGTCTTTATTATAATGTCCTTCTCAGTCTTGGAATCAAGATTATGAATGTCTTAAATAATTTATGGATTATTCCTTTTTCTTCTATTTTCTGGAAGAATTGTGTAAAGTTGATATTTTATCTTTCCACCTATTTAGAAGTATGTTCTAGTGAAAGTGTGTGCAATTTCCTTTAAGAGTACTTCAAATTACTGATTGCATCTCTCTATGTAACATAGAACTATTTGTATTTTATATTTCTTCTTGTGTCAGTTTTGGAGAGTAGTATTTTATATGGAATTTGTGCATTTTATTTAAATTTTCAAATTTTGTCACTAGTTAATCATATTCTATCATGATTTTATACCTGTAGTGGTATCCCTTTTTTCTCACTTCTATATTAATACTATTTTTTCTTTCTCTTTTTTTTAATCAGTTTTTCTTAGCATTTATCAATTTTATAAGATTTTCAAAGAAACAAACATTTATCTTTGTTGACTTCGTCTGACATGTTGTTTTCTATTTCATTAATTTTTGTTCTTAACTTTAATTACCATAGTAGGAAAGGCCAAGTGGAAGCCTTCAATGTCCAATAAAGCAATACAATATCATACCCTGCAAGGAATGGTGCAGATAAATGCTGTCCTTAAGAACTTATGCAGGCATGATGACCAGCTCAGCTAATTTTGGTTTAAATTCATTAATCTGGCCCCTGAAGAGCCAGATGGGTACTGGAGAATGACTTTAGATCACTTCAACCTCATCTTGCAGTATCCTTAATCACTACCTATTTACCAATGTGGTATCTTTCCTAGAGCAATTTAATATGGTCTCAGATATAGGTATGTAATGCCAACTCTTGGTTTACAGATGGATTAGCTTAGTATGTAAGCGAAAGCTAAAATGAATGGCCATTGCACTGGAGCTTCATCAAAGAGTACCTTTTCAGACAGTGATGAGAGAAAATCCTCCAAATATTAGAATTTCAAGTAGAGCACTTGATCACTTACTTCCTTTGGAAAAATAAGTGGTCTGAAGTTAGAATATATGCACAGATTATTTGACACTGTCAGGCTGGCCAAGTACCCAAAAGAAAAAAGATGGGAAGAACAGGGACAAAGAGATCTAAGGTATAAGCTTGTTGATGGACACATGATATTAGGTACAAAATATGAAGGGCTTTGCATCATGTATCAATGCCCACCAGAGAGCATCCACCACAAAGGGGGTACAAAACAACAATGTAGATCAAATGAATCTGCAAGTTGATATCAGCCAGCTTTTATCTTTGTCTATCAATGCTGGCATTATGAGTACATAAATGAAGTGGCCCTGGTGATTGAAATGGAGTCTCTGCACAGTGTCCCAAAAGCATGGTCTCACATTGATCAAATCTGATCTAGCTACTGTCGTCACAGGATGTCCAACTTGCCTGCAACAGAGACTTACGCTGAGCTGTCAAAATGGCATATTCATTGAACCAAACAACCCCTTGTTGGCACAATATTGCATCAGACCTGTGGATCCGCTTCTCAAAAAAAAGAGATATTATAAGATCCCCTTGTTATATCACACAATACACCACTAGAAGTTGTTGGCTTGGTAAAATGTTGGAATATTTTGATAAAGGCACAACTGAAGTGTCAAATTGGAGGCAATATTCTGTGGGGGTGTGGTGTCATCATCCTCCAGGAAACAGTATATACATTAAACCAAAGATCTTTATATGATGCTGTGTTCCCAATAAGAATACATATGTCTGGGATCAAGGGATGGAAATAGGAATGACTCCACTTGTCATCGTTCTCAATCACCCATCTTCCAGTGAAATATCTGCAGTTTCCTTTGAGTACTTTAAAATTATTGATTACATCTTTCTACGTAACATTTTAAAAAAAAAAAGTAACATAGAACTATTCATATTTTATATTTCTGCTTGTGTCAGTTTTGGTGAGGAGTATTTTGTAAGGAATTTGTGTTTTTTATTTAAATCTTTAAATCTATTGCCACAGAGTTGTTAATCATGTTCTATCATGATTTTATATCTATAATATCTGTAGTAGTATCTCTTTTTTGCTCATTTCTGTATTGATACTGTGTTTTTCCCTTCTCTCTCTCTTTTTTAAATCAGTTTTTCTTTGTGCTCTGGTCCAGGATATACAGCAAGAATCTCATTGAATTATACACCACACCTGCTATCTGGCACTTTGAGCTGCTAGGCTTATGGACCAGAAGTTAAGAAGTGGGGCCATTTTTTTTTTTTTTTTTTTGTAGCATATATAAATGACCTTGTTCATCAGGAGGAAAAAGAACCAAGGAGAAATATATGTGCAGCCCAGATGAGTCATTTGGATGCCTCTTGGTACCTCCTTGCTGAATTGTGCTGTAAATGGCAAGTAAGTAACTATTCTAAGAAAGGCATGGTTTCCATGAGAAGTTCAGATCTCTCCAAGATGTGGATTTTATTGTGGGTTTTAGTCACAACACCAGTTAAGTCATCAAGGCCAACAGAAATGGTTGCTTGGGGTGAGAATAATCTTGAATGGATAATAGAGGAGGAGCATAAGAAATTTCAATTGAGGACCTAAGATCAAGCAATGTGGTGGAGGCTGTGGTTCTTTCTGATTAAATTCTCTTTTCTAAGTTTCCTCTCAGGAAAAGAGGCCCATAGAAAAAGAAGCTTCCTCAATATGTGAATATAATATGTGAATACAAGCAGCATAAAAGGTAGACTGTGAAAGAAAGGAGTATGCATTTCTTATATCCCCTTCAAGGGCAGATTTGCTCCCTGGGCATGGAGAGTGTGGTTAGCAGATATCTTTCAGCTATCTGCTCTGTCAGTGTCTGCCCACTTGTGGAGGATCAGTACACTTAAGGTCACAACCTTCTCCTAGCAGCCCATACCTAGTGACTGAGCAGGTGTATTTTGTTGTGTGCCATTCAGTCAATTGCCACACACAGCCACCCCGTATGACAAAGTAGAACTTCCCCATAGGGTTTACTAGGCTATAATCTTTATAGGGGTAGATTGCCAGGTCTTTTTTCCCACGGAGTGGCTTGTGGGTTCCAACCTTGGACTTTTTGGTTAGCAGCCAAGTGACTAACCATTGTGCCACCAGGGCTCCTTGAGCAGGTGTATGATGTTGTTGTTGCTGTGTACTGTAGAGTCAATTTGGACTCAGAGATCTTATAGGACAGAGTAGAACTGCCCTATAGGGTTTACTGGGCTGTAATTGTCACAGAAGCAGCCCTGGTTGTGCAGTGGTTAAGTACTTGGCTGCTAACCAAAAGGTCAAAACTTCAATCCCAGCTGTTCAAACCCACCAGTTGATTGGCAGAAGAAAGATATAGTAAGTAGTCTGCTTCCATAAAGACTTATGGCCTTGGGAACCCTATGGGATCACTCTGAGTAAGAACTGACTCAATGACAAACTTGATTTGGGTTGGTTAATCTTTACGTGAGCAGATGAGCAGGTCTTTTCTCCCTCGAAGTGACTGATACATTTGAACCACCAGCCTTTTGGCCTGAAGCAGGATACTCTTACAGGAATTTCTTACTCCAGAGCTTCCCACTGATTTGACCAATGCTTTGTCTGGGCTGTATATTTCCTCTACAACATCCTGCTTTCAACGCTTTCCTTTCACACGTTTCCATGCCTATAAATACCTTGTACTCTAAACTCTGTCTCGCCTGTATCTGGAAACCTAAGCTGAAACTCTCTGGATCCATGAGATTGGCAAAATCTCTAAGTGCCTGCCTCCTATATGTAAAAGCCTTCATCCTGCCAATACAATCAGCTCTTAATTTTTACATTTAGTATTTTAATATTGTGTATGTAAATATTGTTTACGATTGAGCCAAGCAGTTTAATATAATGTATGTCATTTGTTATACAAGTTATTGATTTTTATTTAACTAAAAAATGCCTTGTGGTTGATTATTATTTCAAATTTGAACAGTCTTCCTATACTATATAAATGATTAAAAAAAATTCTCTCCATTTAATTTGACATAGGGTAGAACTTATTGTGATAATTTATCAATTCCATTTATTATTTCTAAAGACATCCTTTTGATAGACCCTAATTTCCTGCTCTAGTCTTGTTTTTACACTAGGCCTTTTGCAGACCTCTCCTTCTGAGCTTACTGTTTTGTGATCCTGAGAATACCCTTACCCGCTCTTTGGTGTTGAGTGGAATTGCTTGTTTTCTGCCTTCACTTCTCACCACTTTTCCAGCCTCTATCTGCCAACCACCAGGCAAATCCACTGGGCGCTACTTGGAAACTCTATGGGGCAGTTCTACTCTGTCCTATAGGGTCACTATGAGTCGGAACCAACTCGGCAGCACTGGGTTTGGTTTTTTGGGTATCTGCCAGCCAGTCACAAAGCCAATGCTACTTGTTTTAATTTTTTGGTATGTATTAACCCATTTCTAGTTACCAAGTCTTGTATCAGCTAGCTTTTACATAACAAGCCAACACAAAAATTTGTGACTTAAAACAACAAGCTTTTTATTTGGCTCATGATTCAATGAGAAGGTTGGAAGGGTTAAGATGTTTTTTCTGGTCTGGACCAGCTGGAGTGATATCTGCCGGGCTCTCCCACATAAATTTGGTCAGCTGATCAGACAGCTGGAAATCAGATGATCAAGGATGCCCTTGATCATATGTCTCTAGCTTGGCAAGTTGTCAATGGGATCACCTAAGTTCTTCTTGATGTGATTTCTCATATTGCAGAAAGATAGTTTAGACTTGTTTACCGGGTAGTCCTCGTCTTCCAAAGACAGCTCAAGAGCAATTCCCAGTGCACACAAACCTCTGAGGTCTCTGCTTGTCTCAAATTTGTTAAAATCAAATTGGACAAAATAAGTTGAATAGCCATCCCAGAATTAAGGAATCATGGAAAAGAAGAGTTTGAGGACTTTTTGTAAGTTGTAATCTACCAACCCTCTTTCATTAAAGTACATTTCCCTACCTAGTCAAAATATGACTTAACATTTCTGAGCAGCCTTTGATACTATCTACCTATTTATTTTAACAATCATGTATTAAAAGCTTATCATTTTCCAGGCACTGTTCTAAGCTTTATATCAATATTTACTCCTTAATCCTAAGTCAAGTTAACATTATTAAAAACCTCCAAATAAAGAAGAGGGACTTGTAACGCAAAGAAGTTACGTAGCATGCCTAATATCAAAAATGGAATTTAAAACCAGGCAGTCTAGGTCTCCAGTTCCTGGTTTTTGTTGATGCTGCAAAGTGTATGCTTCTGACTATTCCACTGCTCTGGTTTCCATAACTAAATTTAATCTGTAATGATTTTTTCCTTTGAGAATTAAATTTATCCCTTCTTTCTCTTAGTCACCATTCTAATACTTTCTTAAAAACAAACAAAAAAATCCAAAAACTTAACTAGTCACATTTAACTACAATGGCCAAAAATCTGTTACCTTTGAGCCAATTCTAACTCAAAGTGACACTACAGGACAGAGTAGAACTGCCCGCAGAGTATCCAAGGAGTGGCTGATGGATTCAAACTGTCAACTTTTCTGGTTAGCCCCTGTAGCTCTTAACCCCTGTGCCACTACAACTCCAGTCCTATACTAATCTAGTGTTTTCTTTTCTGCCAAAATGTTTTCACAATTTTTTAAACAACATTGTATGCGTAGTCACAATTTAAAAATGTTTTGTAAGGTCTTAACAGATGTACCACATGACCCTCCTTATCTCTCCATATCCTTTCCCTGCTTCAAGACTCAAGGCATTTTTTTTTTAAATATGGCCTTTCCTGATATTTCAGTCTCTCTACATTTTTCTTTCTTTCTAAAATATGCTACATCTATATTCAACAATACTCTTTTAACAACTTATTTATTGTCCTGATAATTACTATTTTTGTTTGTTTTAGGAGTAAAGTTTAGTTGCTTTTTTTGAAATAAAATTTAAATTTACATCATCATCAAAATTATTTCTCTGTTTGTTGAGCCTTGCTTCTTATTGAGCATTATATATATGTAATTATGCTCTAGGCTCTTACACTCAAACAAATGTAATAAAAAGTCTATTCTTTTTTTAAAAAAAAGCACAAACCCATTGCCATCTAGTCCATTCTGACTCTTAGCAACCCTACAGGACAGGGTAGAACTTCTCCACAGTGTTTCTAAGGCCATGATCTTTAAGGAAGCAAACTGCCACATTTTTCTCCTGCACGGATGCTAGGTGGGTCCAAACTGCTGACATTTTGGCTAGCAGCCAAGCACTTAACCAGTGTGACACCAGGCTCTGCTATTCACATATGTATATACATATATATGAAATCTTAAGTATCAATGCAAACTAAAAACACAAACCTCACTATTAGTAGGTGACATAGAAAAAGTTGATATTTCAAGTCTAGGTCATGTGAAGAGTTACTAAAAATAATTTTAGGAAAGTGTTAAAATTTCTCAGTTTATCTGAAGATAAATAAAAGTGTGTGGCATATTGAAGTAATAATCTGGGATTAAGGAACATAGTAAAAAAAAGTTTCAAAGCAGTGTTTAGTAGGCAAATCATAAACAGATTTATAAGAGCAAAAGAGACAATGGGGTAGAAGAAGGACGCATCTTTGTATGTATAATAAATAGCTCTGGATTGAAAATAAGGCCAAATAAGCAGTGCAGTTATATCTATTGTTAATGTATAATTATTTCTGGCTCCCCAACTGAATCATTTATGTTACAAGTAGGAAGAAATAAAGACAAAGCTGATATATTTAGTTTAAAAAGACACTAAAAGCTGTTCTAATAGAACAAACCTCTTTTAAACTTCATGAGAAATACATTGGCCTAATTTACAGGTCTGTTTCTGTGAAATATGAAGAAACCCACACTCTGCTCAAGAAACTAAATCTTTTATTATGAACCGGTCTTGCAGAATTCTAGCTAACCTCTAACTGCCAGTTTTAAAGTCCCGTGGTTCCTTCCTTGGTCTAGAATTTACAGCTAATCCACTAGGTAAGTGTACTGCAGCAAGAGTAAAGCCAAGAAGCCAAAAGCATAAAGCTACAGGACCCATCATCTGGGCAACATGGGTGAATGAGATCCTATGCTACAGACATCTTTCTACTTAAAAGATTCACAAATTCTGTAAATTACGTGGTTGCAGATTTAGATTATATCAGACAACGTGGTAGGGTAGAACAAATACTGATAACGTAGTTATAGTTTTGGAGTAAATCTATCCAAGTTTATATTCTTCTCCTTACTTAGCTTTAAGATCTCAAAGTCAGTTTCAATTTCTGCAAGCCTAGGAGTCCTGGTGATAATGGTATCTGACACACAAGAATATTGAAAGTTTTAAGAGCTATACAATATCAAAATAGCTAATGCCTATTGGGCGTTGGACAGTGTTTTGTGCTCTCATTTTTTTCCTTCAGGAGTTAAAGACATATTAGGGAACCATGTAAGCCTGTACAAGATCACACCCTTTCTGGAGTAGCCACCATCCAAAGACTGGCAAATACGGGTCATAAATACTGGAAAAATAGGAATTTGTGTGATGCAGTTGAAACATATTTGTTTAAAGTGTTTCCCAGACTAATGTGGAAGGGAGGTGATTTACCATGTGACTTTGTATCTCTCGGGGAAGAGAACATACAATAGAGAGTTAATAATCGCCCTTGGTTGCTGCGGCTGCTTTGGCAAAATATTAAAGAAACTTTTATTACTAGAGTGGAGTAGATACAGATTTTTTTCGTAACTCTCTTACTGCTTCCATAATTCCAGTTTTTTTTTCCCTAGGTTGAAGTGAGAGATTTTAAGTCATCTTTAGCTTTAAAAAAAAATTTTCTATACCTGATCAATCATCATATTCTATTTTTCATCTTTAGATTGAGTCAGATGTTCCAATTCCACTGAGTCATTATTTGAGTAATTAGCAGAGTTTGGTTGAAAGTGTATAGATTTGAAACAAAGCAGAGCTGGCTTCAAACCCCAAGACTGCCCCTAAGGGCTCTTGGGAAAGTTAAAAAAATTTTCTAAGTCTCAGTTTCCTCATCTTTTAAATGGGGGTAATAATCTCTACCTTTCCAGATTTTATACAGGCCCAGTAATTGCATAGCAATTACTATATATTATTCATCTCTGCTGTCCTACTCAAACCTTTACCAGACAGAAGCTTCTCACCTGGTGACACTATCTCCATCCCCTTACCATTCACTTCATGTATTTTATATCCAAGAGTCATTGCTACTGAGAAAAAAAAAAAAAATCTTAAAGTATTATTTATATGTACAATGCTCCTTTGAATTGAATGGTGCTCAAATGCTCAACCATCCTTCTTACCCAGTCAAACTTCGTCATAAACTAATTTTCTCTGACTTTCAATATTTATCCCTACTCTTGTAGGGTTTCCACCTCATATTTTTCCCATAAATTTTGCTAACTCTCACTCTCTATGCTTTTGCTCTTTCTCTGCCTGTCCAAATCATATCAATATTTTAAAGTTCAGGCAATATCTACTCTATGAGAATCCCCTTGGTTAAGTCACTCCTTACTAATCTTTTCCTTCTCTCACAGTGTAACATCTACTCAATTGCTCTCAAATTGTTTGATCTCGCTAGTTAGATCTTAATCTCCCTGAGGAGAGGAAGCTTGCATTCAATTATATTATATCCTCCCTAGAATAAAGGAGAATGCTAGATAAGCAATAAAATCTTATTAACAGTGCTTACTGATATTTAGTTCATTTCTTCTTGAAGTCATAATTAACTAAGATATCTTACATAACATTACAATTTATTCAAACCTCACAGGTACATACAAATGTTCATTTATTATTATTATTTTTTTTTTAGTAAAAGAAGAAATACCTACATTTTAAAATTGGAGTTGCAATTCTCCTGTTTAGGGCAGCATTAATTTATTATAATTTATATATTGATACTTGCAGATTATTTAGGTAAAATGTAATATGATTTTTCAATTTAATCCATGTGAATTTAAGTTGCTCTGCAAGACTTGAAATGAGATGAATTATATTTTTTTTGTCCTCAAATCAATGCCTACAGTTGTTTTTGCAACTTTTAAACACTCAATATATTGGAGAATATGGTTATTTAGGTAATTATGATATATAACAACAATGATTTTTTCACATAAATTATTCTGATGATTTCAGAAATTATTCTATTTTTGTGCAGAAAAATATAGAATCTTATCCAACTTTACTTCTACAACTAAGGCTGCTGTTTTTCTGTTAGCATACACACTGCTCTTGACAGATCAAATAGAAAATAAAGAATAATGAAGGAAATGTATTTTATTTAGTCTTAAGGGAAATTTTTCCAAGGGTATTTCAGATAAGAGAGATATATGAGATTTCCACTGAGTTACAATTACATCAAAGTAATCAGGCTTCCCCTCTCCCCTTCATTTCTCAGCACACAATTTTAACTGGAATAAAATAGTCACGATGATTCCTTATGTTGGTAAGCACATTACAATGTGTCTTCATCTCCAGACACATTGTTAATTTTTAGCCTTCACGATTATACTGGGAGAACAGTCTATAGAAAATATGTAATCCCAAAACTAAATAACTGACAAGATCACACAACTTATAAGTGTATCTACTTAATAAAGTGAGTAGTCTGACTCTTTACTAAGTGCTGAGTATTACTCAATTGAAAAAAAAAAAAAGTTGCCATTGAGTTTATTTATTGAGTAGAACTCAATACACAGCTAATATTCCATTCAACCATATTGCCTCATACAGAAAACTTAGGTTTTCCTTGTCTATATTTTAAAGTCACTAACAGAAATTGAGCTAACTCTGTCTTATTCTTCCTAAAAATGGATAAGAACTAACCTGCTTTTTAAAGGAAAAAAAAAGTGTTGGATGTTGTAAATCTGAATAGAAGGTCTATTTATCAGCTATTGCATCATGTTAACTTCAGTGTTTTACAATTCTATTTTCATACACAATAGGGGAATTACATATCCAGAAAATAGAGAAATAGATAAATATAATCCCTGAAAAATTTCCATTTTTAAGTTTTTCCTGTAGTTCTGAAGTTTTTCTTTCATATCCCTAAATCATGTGGTCCCAGGTCAGCAAGACTCCCCAAAAGGGCTTTTGTGTACTACATAATTATTAACTGCGTGTACTATGGGCTTGTTAACAAACTGCTTCTTTTGACCAATGTCTTGAGAAGTCTTGCCACACCAGATTTTTGCTTATTGTTTCTGTTAGACCCATAGCCCATTTTCACTTCTGAAATTTGTGGGACATGAGTGGGATGATGCTGTCATTGTTTCAATTTCCATGCAAATTGTTCTGTCAAAGAAAAGAAAGTTTGAGATGGACACTTCGTCTTCCTCATAAGGCCCTCTTGATTTCTACATGCCTTCAGTTTTTTTTTTTCAGTTTACTTTTTTTTTGTTGTTTATTTATTTTTTTTCAGTTTACTTTAGGATACAGGCAGCTAGACGCTATCAAGTGCAGGAAGGGGAAGTTCCCAATTTTTATATATTATGGCTTTTTCTAAATCAACATGGTAGAATCCTATACTGACATCAACATCTTATCCATTTTATTGATTAATTTTTACTGCTTCAAAATTGTTTTGCTTGAGCTGGGCCTCAGATTCTGCACATCAGTATGACATCTGAAGATAATGGAAAGGTAGCCACACTATTTTGAAAAAAGAAGAGTATGGCTGCCAGGTTATATTTCTTGATTAGGTATCCTTTACGCATAAAGGCAACAGAATCTCAATTGAAGAAAAGAAAGAAAGAAACAGCAAAGAAAATTCAGTTCTTTTTTGAAATAAAAAATTTATGATGAAATTCAGTGAACTAATGAGTAAATTATAAAAACAAATTATGAAATAGAGAATTCAAAGCATGATAGAAAGCCTGAGTGAACAATGTCTATCCATCCATTCATTTGCCTAACCATTCATTCATCCTTACGTGCACGAGCAAAGAGCAGTTATACAGAATCAAGGGCAAAAAATGTGGGCATTATGACTGGAGGAAAATTAATATATACTACTCATTTTATATCTTTTCTACCATTGAAAAATAGATTGTCTAGTTTTGAACACATACTATATTTTTACACATATAATGTCCACCTTCTACTTTTGTTGCGGGAAGGCTTGTTTGCCAAACATAAAAGGCACATGCTATTTGTATGAAAATGTAGTAATTTAAATATCACGGTGAGTCTAGAGTTATTTTTTTCTTTGATTTAAAGAAATTTTTAAGAAGTAAGGTGTGTAGTTTTTGTGAAATTTTTATCTATATTTCAGCAATTCTTTCTGTCTCTACTCAGTTTATTGGCATTTATTTGTTTAAAGGCAAACAAAATTAAATGACTTTTCACTAAAACCAACATGAAAACATGGTTTAATTTTAAAAATATAATTTGTGTTCATCTCTTTCATTTGCTTGTTTTTCCCTTTCTTTAAAAAAAATTATCTGCATATTCCCCTTGAATGATGTTCTTCAAATGTTAATAAAAAATTTCTTAGTGGTAGACTTTTTGCCATTTTTTTGTTTTTTCTTTATTTTTATATAACTTATTTTAATAAGCATATATTGTATGCTGCATGCAATTAAATAATGATAAACCTTTCTTTGGAATTAATTGGAGCATAAATTAAAATAAAAATTAGCAGGAAAAATTGGTCCTTAAGAGCTATAGTGTAAGAAAGTATTAGAGTTTATTGTAATTTGCTTTTATCTTAAAGTTTTAAAAGATTTTCCTTGTAAAAGATATTGGGATGATATTCCAATCAAGGAAAATTAAATGGGAAAAGAAAAATTAAAAATAAACAACTTAATTAATTAAAAATCCAACTCTAGTATGATGTGAGTACAATTAAATGTCTAGGTTAGGTGTAGGATGGGTTATAGACCTACAAGAAAGAAAATAATATAAGGAAAAAAGATCATTTCATTTATTGTTCATTCATTCATCAACTCATTCCTTTCACAAATATATATTTAGCTCCTTCTGTGAGTCAGGCATTATTCTTGGAGCTTGGTGTTCATTAGTGAACAAAACAACTATCCTTGCTGTCTCTGAGCTTTCATTCAAGGGCAGGAGAGGCTGTTATTGTTGGATGTGGACCCTGAGTGCATCTGGACTAAGTTAGTGACATTAGGAATGGAAAGAAAAGAAAATACGGAAAAGTCAACTCAGATGTTTAACCAAATTGCATATTGACAAACTTGATGTTTAGGAAAATTACCACTCTCCCTAAGGGTGTCTGATAGACACATGCTGTTATTTACATATGAATTACCGCATATTCCACCTGAATGTAATAATGTTCTCTCCCTGATCTTGTCTTTATTTACCACAGTGTTGCAAAAAGGATTTAAGGCATCTTACTGAAACATGTATAATAAAACAGGCTAAATCTCAGTACTCCTTGTTTCCAAACTCTCTGGAGATTGAGTTTTTCCAACAAAGCTAATCCCCTTATTAAGATCACATAACTATTCATAAAACAGAGGAAGCTTCTAGAAAATTGTCTTTCTTGGATCACTAAATAGTTATTTTGAGGATTATATGCCTTTACAATTCTTACTCCATCGGAATTTAAGGATTGATGAGCTCGAAATCTGTTAAGGATTTAGGAGCTTTTCACGGAAATGATCTATGTAAATAGAGGGGCTTACATTACAATACGCTCCTTTTTCACTGCCGTGTCAAGGTGCGACTCACTCAGAGAGCGGCTTATGCCGAATTTACTCCATAAGCTCCTGATTATGCTCTTTAGTGTCTGTAAGGCTCAGTTTCTAACAGATGGCACCTGCTGTATTCCTGACTTTCCAGCACGATTTGTCAGTCATCTCAGGGTCCCTGTGCAGCCACAGTTCCTTTTAGGTTCTTTGTTGACATTTGAAGTACATCATACCTGACAGCCATTACTCGATAAACAGTGTTGATGACAAAGTTTTTGTAATTTTTGTTTCACTGACTCCATTTACAACTTAAAGCAGAGTTAATTTGTGTTTACATGAGAGAAAAACATTTGCAAATGAATTGGCAAATTACAATAATTTTCTAATTAACTAAATGAAGTTAAAAACAAAAATTACCCCCAATTTCAGGAAAAACAACAACAAAAACCTGTGAATTCCTTAATTTCCTTGACTACTACAATTATGTTCACATTTTCTCCTGTTCTTTTGTCGTGTAGCTTTGAGTAGCTAATTAAATATATATATATATTTTTCACATAATTTTCTCTTTTCCCCTGTAACTTTATTGTCTGAAATTCTTTAGGGTTTGTACTGGTGTCCAATAATATTTACAGTAAACGTTAATGTTTATTTACAGCAGGGGAACTAGTATATATATGAAGTTCTGGTGGCACAGTGGTTAACAGAATGGTCTGTGGTTCGAGCCCACCAGGTGCTCCAAGGAAGAAAGGTGCGGCAATTTGCTATAAAGGTTACAGCCTTGGAAACCCTATGTGGACAGTTCTACTCTGTCCTATAGTGTTATTATGAGTTGGAATCGACTCAATGGAAACAGATTATATATATATAGTATCTATATTTGAGGGAAGAAAAAACAAGCCTCAGAAGAAATACAGCCAGAATGTAGAATCAAGGATGGTGAGAATTTGCCTCACTTACTTTCATCAGGAAAGACAAATTGCTAGAGAAAGACATCATGTTTGGTAAAATAGAAGGTTAGCAAAGAGGAGAGAAAGCCTCAATGAGATGGACTGACACAATAGCCATCGACAATGGATTCAAATATAGCAACTACTATAAAGATGTCGCAGGACCTGGCAGTGCTTCGTTCTGTTATATATAAGGTTGTCATGAACTGGAGCTGACTTTACAGTAACTGACCACAAGTCCATCCTATATGCTATGTATGTATTCTGACCTCTGGAGCCCAAGCCCCTTCTAAGTAGAGAATATACAGTGAAAATCCGAAGAGGAAATCAAATGTGGTGCAATTAATTGTGTGTTGGAAGGGGCATGGGGTGCAGGGGAGGAGAGGGCAGTGATGTGAAGGGAATCAGTAAGAAAATAAATGAAGCCATCATTTGTTTGACAGGCTTGAGGTTTGCTCCTTGACACTCTTTATGATTTAGCCTTTTCATAGGGTTACCTGTGCTATGTCTAGGGTCATAACATACCAGAACATTTCCACCTTGCAATATGTACCATAAACCTTTTATAATTCTGATATGAGTCAGGACTAACCCCAGGAATCTTGACCAAGTGTACCATATGGGTTGTTATTTTATACATCAGCCAGTTTTGAGAGACATTATCTGACTTTTGTCCCTAATGCCTGTAATTATGAACTTTATTTCAATTGAGCATGACTGTATTGTATAGAGTGGCTAATATAGCAAATTGCCTTTAAAAGGGAACTAATTTCAATCAGATACAGAAGACTAAATGGGCAGCTCCTGCCTGGAGGGAGGATGGGAAGGCAGGAAGGGACAAGAACTGGTAGAAAGGATACAAGAAACCTGGGGTGGAAAAGGGGAGTGTGCTGTCACATTGAAGGGATTGCAACAAGAGTCGTATAAAAATGTGTGTATGAATTTTTGTATGAGAGATTGACTTGAGCTGTAAACTTTCACCTAAGACACAATAATAAAAAAAGTATCCTAATCATGATCACATTAAGATGAAGAAATCTACTTCCTCTTCTCCAGTTAGCACACATTTTCGTAAAGAGTCCAATTCTCTTTTCTTCTGGGACAGGAAAGAGGCTGTCAAGGTCACCAAGTGTTGGGCCATGATTTTATGTGGCATAGTAGGTGTTTCCCCAGTTTTTTATTGTAGCTAGTACAGGGTCATTGGATTTGTGCATTGGTTTGTCTAGAAAGCTCTTTGAGGAAAATTATGTGTGTAGGGCTATAGGAATGCTGAGTAAGGTGGACAGTCTGATATTATCTCCAGAGGCAATTCTTGGTCATTTTAGAACTCAATTCTGCTCATTTTCTCTTATTCAAGTAGCATACAGCAGCAAGAATGCTTGTTGTGGTCAGTGGAATTGTTGAACAAGAGGAGAAAATGAATTTTGTTTTATTTTGGCTGTCTTCTTTCCTTTTTTTCAAATTTTTTTTTTCTTTTAGCTTGATAGGACTTTTATAAACACTCTTACAAATTTAAATAGAGCAAATACATTTTCCTGCAGTATATTTCCACTTCAGTCAAATTGAAATGAAATGCTCATAACAATACCCATATTTTGTTCATGTTTCCTTTAAAATGAGCTCTTTCATAAATACATATATATAAGAGGGCACTGGGTTTTGATATGCATTATATAGATAGATGATAGGCAGATAGATATGTACAGATACACACACACACATATATATGTATACCTGACCTCCAAAATGGAAACTTCTTATAAGTAGAAAGAATACAATAAAGAGGCTGAAACTAAAAATTATACATTGTTATATATTATATTTATATATGCATGCCTTCATTTTTTTTTATTTTTACATACATATGTAAATGTACCTTAGCAAAAGTTTATAAAAATAAACACATGTTTTGCATACTGTAATATTACACTGACTTGAAAAAATACTAGAATGTCAGCTGCAAAGAAAAGTTTATTAGATAGAAACATATGCATTTATTTAAATTTATTTAAATATCAGATATTCTTTTTTTTATTTTTGTTTTACCTATGCTTGCCTTTTTTTTTTTTGCCTTTTACTCTTCTTCCTTAATAGTCAGGATGGAAACACCCAGCTGGGGCCTCTGACAGGCTGTAAATTTCCAAGCCCCTCTAGAATCAATGGAAGCACTATAAAGATTTCCTTTATTTGATTCTCAGGTTGTCATTGATTATCAGGATGTCTTATGGAGTGTAATCTAAAGAAAGGTTGTAGAACTATTTAATCAATATTCCATTTTTCTTCACAGATTTCGTCGATTATTACTCACATTACTTGATGTTGAGTAACAAACAGTTCAACAGTACAGGTCCAGACTGGTAACATTATGTTAAAGCCCCAAATCTGGCTTCTCTGAGACTGAGCAAACATTCAATCCTTCTACATGACTCTAGTTTCTCAGAGATTCTAATGCTGCGGTTTAAGTTTAATTAACATGAAAATACTTGGCCTTAGAAAAACTTAGCCTTCCTCTTTGAGTAAATATGTTTCAAAGAACCATCACAAGTGAAGTGGCAACTCAATTTAATGGGAATTAAATTGCTTGTGACTCTCTAATGAAAGGTAAATGAAATTACATTTCACTACTACAGAAATATTTAATTTTAAATAGATTAAGAGTACTGCCATTTGGGGGTCAAAGCCCAGGGCGATGAAGGGCACCTCGAAACAGGAATATTTTTTTGGAATCATTTTTGTAAAAGATAATATTAGCCTTGCTTTTCATCTGTGGATACCACAGATTTGACTGCAACTATTGATTATATCCACCAACTTAAAATATTTTTTTTCTGCTTGGTAAAGTTCTATTAACTCAAAACTTTATAAAGCAATAGAAAAAAAGAAAAGTTGCAAATAACAAAACACCATGGGCTGAATCATAAATATGTGTTCATCAGCCCTCAGTTTACACTGAGCAACTAGAATTCAGAAGTCACCACACAATGAGATTAATAGCATTATCACAATTTCTATAAAGGGAGACAAAGAGTCTCAAAATTATTAAAGAACGTGACAAAATTCACATAGCACTGACCCCTTGGGCTATGCTTTTTATCACTAAATTATCCACTTACCTTTAACATACTTCTAGACAGAAAATTCATAGAAGTATCTTATTATTGATTCTGGTAAGGGTCCTCTTTTATTGAGTTTGATATTCTTATTCCTATACTAATCCAAGGCTGACAGTTTACTTCTTTTCACCACACATAGTATATACCAGAAAAGGCCTCAGTTCACCTCAATGGACCTACTCAATCATTGCAAAACCCACTAAAGAAGATTAACCCGTGCGTGATTTATTCACCCACGATGACACCTATTTACGTGGCATAGCCAGCTGCCAGTGTTCTAAACCTCCGTGGTTCTCCCACCTTCCTCTGCCTCCGCATTTTGGCCAGCAAGCCTTGCTTCAGGTTTCTTTTAGCCCTAAGCATGCCTCTCGATGTGACTCTTCTGCACTTCGGCTTAGATAGGCTTCTGGAATTTACCTTTCCAGACCTACAGAAGTTCAGTAAAAGGAAGAGGCACAAACTATTTTTTTAATCTGATCTCAAAAGAAAAAACAAAAGGCCTCGGCACCAACCCCACTCCACAGCTTCTGCTTGATAAAGAAATCAAATTTTATCTGTATATATGCAGTGAGTCAAGTTCAAGGCTCTGAGGCATGGAATCTCCATTAAAATGTAAGCAGTTGTTCCAGTTTTCTCCTTTACAGATTTGCTATTCACACACCTGTGAAGAAACAGGAGTTGTGGCTCTTGTCCAGTTTTTACAATATGCCTGTCATAGTTTCCTGTGGTTGCCCATAAAAGCCATCTGTGGCTTCGGTGGGAGAGGACTTATAAACCTCATTGGCTTTTGGCAGGAGAGAACCTGTACCCATCTGAATGTGTTTCTCCCACCTATAACTTTAAAGTCTGGCATATTGTGGTTACTTTATATTTTCAAAACAACCATCCTCCTAGGCCTTAACGTGTACAACATCCCTAGCCAGAGGAACTAACTGGAATTTGAAATTGATTCTGATTTGAAGCATATTTTTTTTCTTTTCTAGTCTTTAATTTCTAGTGCCAAATTGCATGCAAAACTACCTACTTAAAAAATTAAGAAAAAGAACTTTTAAAATAGTTAAGATAGTTATATAAATATAATTTAAAAATCTCCAATAAAGTTAGAAATTATCCTTTCAGTAACCCATAGAAAGAAAGTATTAAATGTAAAGTAACTACTATATGCCAGGATCTACTTGACATTGAGAGTTATCAAACCTAGTAAGGCATGACTATTTCTATAGGGTCACTATGAGTTGGAATAGGGTTTGGTTTTGGTTTATTATCTCAAGAAATTTGAAAATTGATACAGAGAAAGCAATGTAATCAAATATGACAGTACTGGGTGGTTAATTGCTATGTGGACATGTAAAAAGAGCTAAAAGAACATTAAAAATGGCCAACTGCTTGCAAAATGACTGTACAAAATAAACATTTTTATTTCTTTAAGAATGAGATGGTATTGTCTGGATAATATTCAATAATTAGTTTTAGAAGGCAATCTTTAGAAGTTTTATTTTGAATAACAACCCTTGCAGAGGAAGTACACATTTCAGAATATAGAGACAGTCTTTTGCTCATCTATGTGCATATTTTAACTGTGTTTTTTTTATATATGTGTGTGTTAACACATTTTGCTATGGTTATAACGCTGGTGCTAGGTTCTGATACAATTAACAACCCACCCACAATTAACAAAGATAAGACAAATCCTATACAAATTATGTAATTCAAACTTCCTACAGTATTTTTTCATACTGAAGCTATTATTAATGTCTTTTTGAAAGATGACATTATCTCCTTAAATTTACAAATAGAATAAAAATTTTCAATACCTCCAATGGAGACTTACATTTTTGTCATGGTAGCTGCAAATATATATATATATATATACATATATATATATATACACAAAAAAAAAGAAACCCATTGCTGTCAAGCCGACTCATAGCGAATCTATCGGACAGAGTAGAATTGCTCTAAAGGGTTTCCAAGGAGTGGCTGGTGGATTCAAACTGCTGACCTTTTGGTTAACAGCTGTAGTGCTTAACCATTATACCACCACACTTATAAATATATAAACACAAACATATATGTATACATATACCAAAAAAAAAAAAAAAAACATTGCCATCGAGTCAATTCTGACTCATAGCAACCCTATATGGCAGAGAAGAACTGCCTCATAGAGTTTCCAAGGAGCACCTGGTGGATTCAAACTGCCGACTTTTTGATTAGCAGCGGTAGCTCTTAATCACTACACCACCAAGGTTTCTGTATACATATACATATGCATATGCATATACATAAATAAATATATACACATACATATATATATTGGTCAATACACAGCATATTATGACATAAATATGTTATTCTTCAGAGTTTTGCTTCCAGTAATATGCTTAACACTTTTTGTTTGTTCCTATAATTATTTAAAGGAGAGGACATATACAAATAAAAACTAGGGGAAGGAGATAATTAAAAATTTTCCTGTGGCTGCTGACAGAGACTGGAGAAACCTGAGAGTATGGCTCCCGGACACCGTTTTAACTCAGTAATGAAGTCGCTCCTGAAGTTCACCCTTCAGTAAAAAATTAGACAGATCTATAAAACAAACAATAACGTATGTAGTTCAACCACGTATTTGAGACTAAATGGGCACACCAGTCCAGGGAAAAGGACAAAAGACAGGAGGGGACAAGAAAGCTGGAAGAATGGAAATGGGGAACTCAAGGTGAAGAAGAGGAGAGTGTTGACACGCCGCGGGGATGGCAACCAAGGTCGCAGAACAATATGTGCATTGCCTAATGAGAAACTAATTTGCTCTGTAAACCTTCACCTAAAGCACAATTAAAAAAAAAAAAAAAAAAGAATTGACCCATGGCAAAATGAGGCTAAACAAATATAAGCTGTAGAATCAGCGAAAGTAAAACTAGTATTATTTTTAGCTGCTAACATTATTCTTTGGTTACTAAGGTCTCCTGAAGGAACCAGAGATCCATCTTGCTTTAATGCTAATTCAGAAAGTGTTATGTTTAGACATCTGATATATTACAAAAAGGTTTGTAAAACAGCAGTAATTTATTGTAATGTAGGTAGATCTTTCAGTCTATCCTGTTACAATGAGTTAAAGTCTATCTGATTTATAAAACTAGACAACTACAATAATAAACACTTCACAAAATTATATATAGTGAGCTGTTCTATTCAGAAGCTGGCCAATTTTCAAAAATGCATGTAGTTAGAAAAATATACATGTGATCATCAAAGCAAGAGTGTGCCCCATGATTGAATCTTGAAGTACTTGACAAATATGATAGACAGTTAGAAGTATAAATGACAAGCAAGAATCAAGTAAGTGTGGATAACTATTTGAACATGCAAGCACATTTCAACATAATGAATAAACTTATATATCAAACTAAGGCAGACACATTTTGATTGCAAACCTGCTTAGAGAATGTTTTCACTTTAGTCATTTTTTACTTCTCCTTATTGTCAAGTCAAATGCACTACAGTAGAAATTGGAAACAAACGCTATGAATTGGAAAGGACAAAAGAAATTAAATGATCAAAACCAAAAATGATTATACCAGTTGTTGCTACATCTAGTAACAAAGAAGATCCTTAAAAGTACATGATATAGAACAAAAAAAGCACTTAGTGGGCTGTATTGTTTCTCACTTATTTTAAAGATAGCATAGATTTCCAAATTCTTTTCATTGCTAATATTACTGAGCTCTGACATTTCCTGCACGTGTTAAGCATTATATACTCATTATCTCATTTAATCTCACAAAATCTCACCGTACTTCATCAATTTTAAGTCAGTTAATTATTCTTTTTCTCTTTTTTTAATCCTAACTTCTCTGAATTCATGATTCATGTTATAATTGACAGAATGCCACAGTTTGTTAGGATTTTTCTTCCTTTTAATGGTACATAAAATAATAATGCAACTTATACTCTATGACATCTTAGAGTCCTTGAAATATGACAGTAGCAATTTTCAATAGAAAAAATAACGATGATCAGATATGATAATAAACCTAATCAAAGTAAAATAACTATTAAGTTTCCTATCCAGGACTGATAAGATATCTGGACATACACACTTAACAAATATGCTACAGTATTTTCTTCCATATTATTTGGGTATTTATCCATACTATTTCAAACTCAAGATTTATTTAATGGTTACAAACGCTGTTTAACCATTATTTGAGCTCTAGTTAGGTGATTAGTTATAAAAAAAAAGTTACTATTGAAATGAAAATAAATCAACATTTTTAATCTCTCATATGAATTGATGACATATATTGTATTAGTTCTATTCTTTAAGAGTGAAAGTACTAGCAGTGAACTTCAACAAAAAGTAAAATCCAAAAATCTTGTTGCTAACATATTGTCTGCCATTATAACAGCCTTTGAATGTTTGTGCGAGAAGGCCATTTTACGTGGACATTACACAAACATTAAGAAGCCTGTGTGATTGTCATAATTTACCTGTAAACAGTGACTCTATTCAGTCATGCCTAAACTCTATAGAAAATGATACTGAAAGTGTGCAAGTAGTGAAAATACTCTCTCATGTAAGTATATTTTAAATCTCTCTATCTTTTCTTTATGGAGATTGAGGGAAAGATGAGATCATTACAAACATAATTCATTTATCAATTTAACAGACAGAATTCCTCAAGCACCTATTAAGTCCCAAACACTGTTCTTGGCAGGGAGATACGTTACTGAAGAAAAAGAATCTGTGTTCCCAGGGATCTTCCATGTAGAGAAGAAGATTTACGTTAAATAAATGTTCTTAGAAATGCACGTTATTAATACAAATTCTGTTATGTGCTAAGGAGAGGGAAGAACATAATGGTCTGATAAGACATTATAGCAGTTAGACCTCTTCATGGACGAAAGTAGAGTCATAGAAGATGTCTTTTAGAAAGTACCTTTTAAGCTGCATCACAAAGCATGGGTAGAAATTGGCAAGAGAGGGAAAATGTATTGTAGGCAGAGTGAAGAACAAATGTAAAGGCTCTGTGACAAGAGTGTCTTTTATGAACCATTTCAGATTCTCTTGACCTCATCTGTTTTGTTGTTCGTCCCTGTGGGAATCAGGTTTGCATGGATTCTGACTGATCTGATGCAGGCTCAACATAAAGGGGCTCCGCCTCATGCTCAGGCCACATGTCTTGCTTTCAGCTCATGTTTCCTCTTTTGATGCCACTGGACTCCACAGGATGCTTGCACATGCACAACTTGTAAGTACAAGGAAGCTAATACTTTTTGGGGAAAAGATTTTACCGATGGAAACAAGAAGCCAATGATTCAATTCCTCTTCCTTTTCCCCACCATGGATGGGGCCAAAACACAATTTAAATTGCTTCATGAAGGTGGTACCATCCATGAGATCAAGAAATCAGTCACACTTAATGGAGACTAGCTCAATAACACATCCTCACAGTCTCTTCGCTTTACCTCCTTCTCTCCTTTATTCTGATCCTGAGGACTGTACCCCCCAATAAAGTAATACCACAAAAGCCCTCTGACTTTGTTTCTGCAACCTGGAGATGCCAAGTTAAGACAGGTATATTCCAAGAACTGCTACTGTATGAATGACTGATAAGATGAGGGAAAAAAGCAAGCACACAAAAACTAGAATCCATTCCACCTGGTTTTAGCAAAGGGATGTATTACATTTAATTAAATCACATGTCATCTCTTCAAAACTTTAAATCACAAGGAATACTCAGGATTCTTGTGGTCAAGAGGGCCCATTCAAGAACTCTGACCACCCAGGCCAAACTAACTCCCCAGTAAATGTGAAAAATCAATATTTTTGCATCCACATCCAATTTGTAACACAGGTACCACCGCTTAGGAAACTCTAGCTAGGAGATTTATTAGGTGGCTGAAGAAACAGATGCTAAAATTAGCATCCAAGATGACTCCAAGAGTCCCACACGGAATGATCTAACAGGTGAGGTGCTGTTTCTCCCATGATCAGATACTGCCTAAAAAATGAGTCACTATTTTTTTTTTTTATAGCTACAGGTTTAGAGCCATGCTGACATAGTAGATTTAAAGAAACAACCTCTGCTCAGTCAGGAATTTTTTTTCTACAGGTAGAAGCTCTAGAATCATTTCACTTATGACTGCTTACTGGAGAATAAGATATAACTTGCAACTTTAGTCTTCCCTATTTCATGAACTAAGTTCCAAAACCCGGTGTAGATCAAGTTCTACATATGATTGACAATAAATGGCATCTTGAACCTGCTGAGTAAGGGGATCTGAAATATTTTATACAGAACCACAAGGTACACCAAAAGGTTGCAAAAAATACTGAACAGTTCATAGGATCTGACATAGTCTACTCCTTGGTTACTCAAATTTATATAAAATATACTTAGCAAACTGAGTTAAAAGCCAGTTTCTAGGAATCTCAAAAAATGCTCAAGTGTAGTTAACACTCATGAGTGCCACAGGTTCCTTTGAGGAAGGCTAGGAGAAAAACAATGGTACTTATGCGTCATTACAGAGTTCTTCCTCAAAAATTTATGGTCTCTTCTTCCATCAAGGAGATCTGATTTTGTGAACAGACTCAATCTTGATATTTGGTGAAAGTGACTCCTTGTGGCCATACCAGATTTCCTTCCTTCCTTCCTTCCTTCCTTCCTTCCTTCCTTCCTTCCTTCCTTCCTTCCTTCCTTCCTTCCTTCCTTCCTTCCTTCCTTCCTTCCTTCCTTCCTTCCTTCCTTCCTTCCTTCCTTCCTTCCTTCCTTCCTTCCTTCCTTCCTTCCTTCCTTCCTTCCTTCCTTCCTTCCTTCCTCCCTTCCTCCCTTCCTCCCTTCCCTCCTTCCCTCCTTCCTTCCTTTTTTCTTTTCTTCCTTCCTTCCCTCCTTTCTTTCTTTTTTAAACATACAGATCCAAGAGAACATCAGTCTTACACAATAAGTTTGCAAAATCAGTCTTACACAATTTATGAGAAATTAGGCTCTGTGAAGAATCCCTCCTTATTGTTGTTGTTAGGTGCCATCGAGGCAGTTCCGACTCAAAGCGACCCTATGCACAACAGAACAAAACACTGCCTGGTCCTGCGCCATCCTTGCAACCGGTGTTATGCTTGAGCTCATTGTTGCAACCACCGTGTCCATCCACCTCGCTGAGGGTCTTCCTCTTTTCCACTGACCCAGTACTCTGCCAAGCATGATGTCCTTCTCCAGGGACTGATCCCTCCTGACAACATGTCCAAAGTATGTAAGATGCAGTCTCACCATCCTTGCCTCTAAGGAGCATTCTGGCCACACTTCTTCCAAGACAGATTTGTTCGTTCTTTTGGCAGTCCATGGTATATTCAATATTCTTCGCCAACACCTCAATTCAAAGGCATCCATTCAAAGGTGTCAACTCTTCTTCAGTCTTCCTTATTCATGGTCCAGCTTTCACATGCATATGATGCAATTGAAAATACCATGGCTTGGGTCAGGCACACCTTAGTTTTCAGGGTGACATCTTTGCTCTTCAACACTTTAAAGAGGTCCTTTGCAGCAGATTTGCCCAATGCAATGCGTCTTTTGATTTCTTGACTGCTGTTTCCATGGCTGTTGATTGTGGATCCAAGTAAAGTGAAATCCTTGACAACTTCGATCTTTTCTCCATTTGTCATGATTTTGCTCATCGGTCCAGTCGTGAGGATTTTTGTTTTCTTTATGTTGAGGTGTAATCCATACTGAAGGCTGTGGTCTTTGATTTTTATTAGTAAGTGCTTCAAGTCCTCTTCACTTTCAGCAAGCAAGGTTGTATCATCTGCATAACACAGATTGTTAATGAGTCTTCCTCCAATCCTGATGCCCCCTTCTTCTTCATATAGTCCAGCTTCTCAGATTATTTGTTCAGCGTACAGATAAAATAGATATGGTGAAAGAATACAACCCTGCCGCACACCTCTCCTGACTTTAAACCAATCAGTACCCCCTTGTTCTGTCTGAACAACTGCGCTTCTTGATCCATGTAAAGGTTCCTCATGAGCACAATTAAGTGTTCTGGAATTCCCATTCTTTGCAGTGTTATCCATAGCTTGTTATGATCCACACAGTCGAATGCCTTTGCATAGTCAATAAAACACAGGTAAACATCCTTCTGGTATTCTCTGCTTTCAGCCGGGACCCATCTGACACCAGCAATGATATCCCTGATTCCACGTCCTCTTCTGAAACCGGCCTGAATTTCTGGCAGTTTCCTGTCGATACACTGCTGCAGCCATTTTTGAATGATCTTCAGCAAAATTTTGCTTGCGTGTGATATTAACGATATTGTTCTATAATTTCCACATTCAGTTGGATCACCTTTCTTGGGACTAGACATACATATGGATCTTTTCCAGTCAGTTGGCCAGGAAGCTCTCTTCCATATTTCTTGGTATAGACGAGTAAGCACCTCCAGTGCTGCATCTGTTTGTTGAAACATCTAAATTGATATTCCATCAATTCCTGGAGCCTTGTTTTTCGCCTATGCCTTCAGAGCAGCATGGACTTCTTCCTTCAGTACCATCAGTTCCTGATCATATGCCACCTCTTGAAATAGTTGAATATCGACTAATTCTTTTTAGTATAATGACTCTGTGTATTTCTTCCATCTTCTTTTGATGCTTCCTGCATCATTTAATATTTTCCCCATGGAATCCTTCACTATTGCAACTCGAGGCCTGAATTTTTTCTTCAGTTCTTTCAGCTTGAGAAACGCTGAGCGTGTTCTTCCCTTTCGGTTTCCCATCTCCAGCTCTTTGCACATGTCATTATAATACTTTACTTTGTCTTCTCGAGAGGCCCTTTGAAATCTTCTGTTCAGTTCTCTTACTTCATCAATTCTTCCTTTTGCTTTAGCTATTCAATGCTCAAGAGGAAGTTTCAGAGTCTCCTCTGACATCCATCTTGGTCTTTTCTTTCTTTCCTGTCTTTTCAGTGACCTCTTGCTTTCTTCATGGATGATGTCCTCGATGACATTTCACAACTCGTCTGGTCTGCGGTCACTAGTGTTCAATGCATCAAATCTATTCTTCAGATGGTCTCTAAATTCAGGTGGGATATACTCAAGGTCCTATTTTGGCTCTTGTGGACTTGCTCTGATTTTCTTCAGTTTCAGCTTGAACATGCATGTGAGCAATTGATGGTCTATTCCACAGTCGGCCCCTGTCCTTGTTCTGACTGATGATATTGAGGTTTTTCATCATCTCTTTCCACAGATGTAGTCAATTTGATTTCTGTGTGTTCCATCTGGCGAGGTCCATGTGTATAGTTACCATTTATGTTGACAAAAGAAGGTATTTGCAATGAAGAAGTCGTCGGTCTTTCAAAATTCTATCATTCGATCTCCGGCATTGTTTCTATCACCAAGGCCATATTTTCCAACTACTGATCCTTCTCCTTTGTTTCCAACTTTTGCATTCCAATTGCCAGTAATTATCAATGCATCTTGATCGCGTGTTCAGTCAATTTCAGACTGCAGCAGCTGATAAAAATCTTCTATTTCTTCATCTTCAGCCCTAGTGGTTGGTGTGTAAATTTGAATAATATTCGTATTAACTGGTCTTCCTTGTAGCTGTATGGATATTATCCTATCACTGACAGCGCTGTACTTCAGGATAGATTTTGAAACGTTCTTTTAATGATGAATGCCACACCATTCCTCTTCAAGTTGTCATTCGCAGGATAGTAGACTATATGATTGTCTGATTCAAAATGGCCAATACCAGTCCATTTCAGCCCACTAATGCCTAGGATATCGATGTTTATGCGTTCCATTTCATTTTTTATGATGCCCTATTTTCCTAGATTCATACTTTGTACATTCCAGGTTTTGATTATTAGTGGATGTTTACAGCTGTTTCTTCTCATTTTGAGTCGTACCACATCAGCAAATGAAGGTCCCGTAAGCTTTACTCCATCTGTATCATTAAGGTTGACTCTACTTTGAGGAGGCAGCTCTTCTCCAGTCATCTTTTGAGTGCCTTCCAAACTGGGGGGCTCATCTTCCAGCACTATATCAGACAATGTTCTGCTGCTATTCATAAGGTTTTCATTGGCTAATGTTTTTCAGAAGTAGACTGCCAGGTCCTTCTTCCTAGTCTGTCTTAGTCTGGAAGCTCTGCTGAAACCTGTCTTCCATAGGTGACCCTGCTGGTATCTGAATATCAGTGGCATAGCTTTTAGCATCACAGCTACACACAAGCCCCCAGAGTAGGACAAACTGACAGACACCTTATTAAGCCTGATTAAATCATCTGATTGCCATTCTGTTCCTATTGTCCAGAGGAATGACCATGCCTGCTTCGCCTTTGTCCTTAGGGATCCTATCATTTCCATTGAAACCAGAGAGGTTTTTCTAATAGCAGCATCTCCTTTGGTTTATGGGGAATAACCCCCATATTTCTTTTCAAGGATAAGTGTGTTCCCTCATCAATGCATTTTGCAATGCTTTTCTTTGTGTAATTAATTTTCTCTGGTTTGTAGGGGGACCTAGTTATGGAATTGAAGGTTCCTAGGTGGCACAAACAGATTATACTCAACTTCTATCCTAGTGGTACCACGGAAGATAGTCCTGACAATCTGCTTCCATTAGGATTAAAAATAAAACCTAAACCCATTGCTGTTGAGTCAATTCCATCATATAGTGACCCTGTAAGACAGAGTAGAACTACCCAATAGGTTTTCCAAAGCAGTAAATCTTTATAGAATTAGACTGCCACATCTTTCTTCCACGGAGCAGCTGTTGTGTTTGAATTACTGACCTTCTGATTAACAGCTGACCACATAATCACTGCATCACCAGGGCTCCTTTCCATTAAGATTACAGTTAAGAAAACACTATAGAGCTGTTCTATTCTTTTATACACGAAGTTGCCACGAGTTGGAATCAACTCGAGAGAAACTATCAACAACAAGTTATGTTATTGTTGTTTATGTTGTTGTTAGGTGCCGTCAGGTTGATTTTTGACTCCTAGTGATCTCTTGGGACAGAATAGAACTATCCAATAGGGTTCTCTACGCTGTAACTTTTATTGGAACAGATCAGCAGATCTTTCTCCTGCAGAGCTGCTAGGTGGGTTCAAACCTCCAACCTTTCAGTTAGCAGTTGAGTGCTTAAATGCTGGACAACCAGGGTTCCTTGGGGTTAGTAAATAGGTTGTTCATTATAAATGCATTTTAGGTTCCAATTTATGTAAGTGCCTGGATTAAGTCTTATATATTTTATAAGGAATTGTTAGTGTCTTAAAAATCATTTAGCAAAGTAGAAATTTGATTCTGGCTTCATGCAACTAAGTTATTAACTAATTAGATTGACTTTCACTTGCTCAAGCAAGAATCTTTTCTAAGTGTACCAATAGCTATGGCTCAGGCTAAAATTATATTTCTCCTTTCTTGGTTTAGCACTCTCAGAAATTATTCTCTCGTACATTTACTAGATTTCTACTGATATAAAACATAATCTTGTAATATCTTTATTGTGTAGTTGTTCTAAGTTAAATTTTATATTCACACTTTCTTCATTCCAGGAAATGCTGGTATTTACATATATAGATGTATATGTATACATATATATGTATATATATATACACACACACATACATGCATCCAAAAAACAAAAACCAAACCCATTGCTGTCCAGTCGAATCTCACTCATAGCGGCCCTATAGGACAGAGTAGACCTGCCCCATAGAGTTTCCAAGGAGCACCTGGTGGATTTGAACTGTCGACCTTTTGGTTAGCAGCCATAGCGCTTAACCACTACACCATCAGGGTTTCTGAGTCGGAATCGACTTGATGGCACTGGTTTTCTGGGCATATATGTATATATATGCGTATGTCCCTATATATATTCCATTAAGGTTGTAAAGAGGATCTTACAGAGAATTGTCTCTTCACCTCCTAACTTGAGGCGAGGTCATTATAAGGTCTTCAGTCAATATCACATCAAGAAGGAGAGAGAAGAGAAGGGTGTTCTTTTGTTGTTGGTTAAGAGTATGAGGACTGATTATTCCTATTATGGGCCATGTTGTACTACTTCTATGAGTGCCTGATATGTTTTGATTAAATACCAGATGTGGTTTTACATTGTTGGGTACTCAGTATTTTTGTACTGATATGAATCTTCAGGAGTTTTGTTCTAGGATACAGTCACTTGGAAAACATGTCATTTATGTTTGTGTTGCTTTTATGACTTGTTAGGTGGGTGCGGAGCAGTGCTCATTCTAAGGTAAATATTCTCCACCACTGAGGTAAAAGTCCCGTGCATTATGACACTTTTCAGTTCAGCTGATGGGAACAGGGACTCTTTCCTCTGATCATTGTGGATAGTTTCAGGCAGTCTTTTCACATGTATGTGATGATTAGAAATCTGCTTTTCTTTGGTTGTGAAGCTCTCCTTTTTAGTACTTTGTCCTATGAAATCTAGTGGCCTTGATCTCTTAATATCTTGATTCTATTTTCTCAGTTCAGGGAGTCTACAGGGATTTACTTCAGTTTCCATCCTCTGAGTGTTACTGTTATTGTTAGGTGTCATAGAATTGGTTCCAACTCATAAAGAATCCATGTAAAACAGAAGGAAATACTCCCCAGACCTGTGCCACCCTTATAATCATTATGTTTGTGCCCATTGTTGCAGCCACTGTGTTAATCCATCTCGTTGAAGGTCTTCCTCTTTTTAACTGACCCCCTACTTTGCCAAACATGACATACTTCTCCAAGGACTGGTCCCTCCTGATAACATGTCCAAAGTATGCAAGACATAGTCTTGCCATCCTTGCTTCTATGGAGCATTCTGGCAGCACTTCTTCCAAGACAGATTTGTACGTTCTTGCAGTCCATGATGTATTCAATATTCTTCACCAATGCCATAATTCAAAAGCATCAATTCTTCTTAGGTCTTCTTCATTCAGCTCTCTCATGCTGAAATACCATGGTTTGGGTCAAGCGCACCTTAGTCCTCAAGGTGACATCTTTGATTCTTAACATTTTAAAGACACCTTTTCAGAAGATTTTCCCAATGCAGTGGTTTGGTTTTTTGACTGCCACTTCCATGTGCATTGGTTGTGGATTCTAATAAGACAAAATCCTTGACAACTTTAATCTTTTCATCTTTTGTCTTGATCTAGCTTTATTGGTCCACTCATGATGGTTTTTGTTTTCTTTATGTTGAGGTGCATTCTGTATTAAAAGCTGTAGCCTTTCATCTTCATCAGAAAGCGCTTCAAGTCGTCTTCACTTTCAGCTGGCAAGGTTGTGTCATCTACATATTGCAGGTTGTTAACAAGTCTTCTTCCAATCCTGATGCTGAGCTCTTCTTCACATAGTCCAGTTTCTTGGATTATTTGCTTATCACCATACAGATTAAATAAGTATGATGAAAGGATATAACCCTGATGCGTATCTTTCTTAATTTTCAACCACACAGTATCCCCTTGTTCTGTTTGAATAACTGCCTCTAGATCTATGTACAGGCTCTTCATGAGCACAATTAAGTGTTCTGGAATTCCCATCCTTCACAATGTTATCCATAATTTGTTATGATCCACACAGTCAAGTGCATTTGCATAGTCAATAAAACACATGTAAACATCTTTCTGGTATTTCCTGTTTTCATGAAAGATCCATCTGATATCAGCAATGATATCCCTCATTCCTAATCCTGTTCTGAATACAGATTGAACTTCCGGCAGTTCCCTGTTGATGCACTACTGCAACCATTTTTGAATGATCTTCAGCAAAATTTTATGTGCCTATGATAATAATGATACTGTTAGAAAATTTTCACATTCAATTGGATCATTCTTCCTTGAAAGGAGCACAAATATAGATCGCTTTTAGTCTGTTGGCCAGGTCTTCCAAACTTCTCAGCATAGACGAGTGAGAATTTCCAATGTTGCATCCATTACTGGAAACATCTCAACTGGTATTCCGTCAATTCCTGGAGTCTCGTTTTTCTCCAAGGCCTTCAGTGCAGCTTGGACTTCTTCATTAATTACCATCGGCTTTTGATCTATACTACTTCCTAAAATATTTGAAAGTGGACCATTTAGTTTTGGTACAGTGACTCTGTGTATTCCTTCCATCTTCTTTTGATGCTTTCTTCTTCTTTCAACATTTTGCCCACAGAATCCTTCAATATTGCATCTTGAGGCTTGTTTTTTTTCTTCAGTTCTTTTAGCTTGAGAAATGTTGAGTGTGTTCTTCCCTTTTAGTTTTCTAGTTCCAGGTCTTTGCACATTTCATTGAAATACTTTACTATGTCTTCTCGAGTCGCCTTTTGTAATCTTCTGTTCAACTCTTTAACAACATATCATTGGTTCACTTTGTCTATTCTAGGTTCAAGAGAAAGTTTCAGAGTCTCTTCTGACATTCATTTTGATCTTTTCTCCTTTCCTACCTTTTCAATGACCTTGTGCTTTCTTTGTGTGTGATGTCCTTGATGTCATCCCACCACTCATCTTGCCTTAGGTCATTAGTGTTCAATGTGGTGGTCTCAAATTTCAGGTTGGATACACTGAAGGTTGTGCTTTGGCTTTTCTGGACTTGTTTTAATTCTTTTCATCTTCAACTTATATTTGCATATGAGCAATGATGGTCTTTTCCACAGCTGGCCCTTGACTTTGTGCTGACTAATGATATTGTGCTTTTCCATTGTCTCTTTCCAAAGATGTAATCAATTTGATTCCTGTGTATTCTCTCTGACCAGGTCCATGCATATAGTCTCAGCTTATGTTGTTGAGAAAAGGTGTTTCCAGTGAACATGTTGTTGGTCTTGCAAAATTCTATTACGTGATCTCTAGTGCCATTTCTATCACCAAGGCTGTATTTTCCAACTACTAATCCTTCTTTGTTTCCAACTTTCAAATTCCAATTACTAGTAATTATCAATGCATCTTATTTGCATGTTTGACCAATTTCAGACTGCAGAAATTGGTAAAAGTCTTCAATTTCCTCATCTTTGGCATTAGTGGTTGGTTCGTAAATTAGAATAGTAGTCCTATTATCTGGTCTTCTTTGTAGCCATATGAATAATATCCTGTCCCTGACAGTGCTGTACTTTGGGATAGGTCTTGAAATGTTCTTTTTGACAATAAATGTGACACTGTTTCTCCTCAATTTGTCATTCCTGGCATAGTAGGCCATATGATTATCTGATTCAAAATGGCCAATACCAGTCCATTTCAGTTCACTAATGCCTAGGATATAGATCTTAAAGCCTTTCATTTCATTTTTGACAACTTTCAATTTTACTTTCCAATGTTCTTTAGTGGCTTGTTTGTCTCTATCTATTATCTACCCAGTTCTACTAAAAACCTAGTAGATAGATTTAAAAACAAACAAGCAAATCAATAATAATAAAATTTCTGGAGAATTGATTCTGACTCATGGCAACCCCATGTTACAAAGTAGAGTTCTTGTAGTCCATTTGATTGCATATAAATAATTATTTAAATGAGCATGATGCTGAAGGTAAACATTCTTTATTAAATGAGCAAAATTGTTGTTTAGTTTGAAGATGCCTTCATGAGGTAGTTTTGCTTTGAGTCTTAAAGTTGTTTCCAGGCAATAGATTTGGGCTTCTTCCAGTCTCAATATATGCAGTCAGTCTGTTTTTCAATAAGAATTTGAAATTCTGTTTGACATTTTTCCTCCTTTTGATCAAGATCCACCTATTGTAGCCCATTTTCTTTTAACTTATTCTAAGTATTTTTTCTTCCTAAACTTTCCATGGCTCTAGGGTACAACAATAAAATTCCATAATTCCTTCTAGCTTTTGCTTCAAGATGCTCATCTAGAGTTCTTTGTCTTCTTTAGACATTTTATTAAGCAAATGCTGTTTCTGCCTTACAACTGTTACTTCTCCTCTATTAAACCTAGCACAAATAAGAAATAGTTACACTGCTTTTAAAATGCCTGGTAAGCTCTTGCTTCACTTAAAGCCACGTATGTAAGAGTAGGTGATTTACTGTGGATTTTTTTTTTATAATTATTAAAGTATTGGTAAGTAAAAGCACAAATACACACTTTAAATTGGAGTATAATGTTAAAATGCATCATTATTTTTGATTCCTTGCTTTAACACACCTTTTTCATTAACCAACCAATTACTGGTCTCAATCTTATTTGAGAAGTAAATTCTCACTGACTAAGAAAGAAATTAAGAGATTTAAAAGAAGAATTTTAAGGTACATATTTTTTTTATGATCCAGAATAGAGATATTAAGCATTGCTTCCAATATGATACACTCTTTCCATTTTCACTAATGCCTTAAGATATTAAGAAGTCAATTACTTAAATAACCCTTGATTATTCAAAAAGATAAATGGAAAGTTTAATATCTATATCAAAATGTAAATGTTCTGGTTCCTAATGATAACATAATTATAATCTCTGAATTTGAAATAATTATATTAAATATTCTCCATTTTAAATTCAATTAATATGAACTGGAATTAGTTTCTATAGAGAAAAATATACTTATTAGAATCAATATACATAAAATACAAATGTCTTTAACAGCATGTGATGTATCAGGTCTTTCATTTAATCTCAGCAGTTAACTTGGCTCATTTCAATTTGTTCTATGTAAATATGTATATTTCAACCTCTGCAATTTGAAGAGTTCCCAAATGTACAGCAATGTACATGAGGGACCAGCTCAACCTATTATTTTCTGCATCCTCCAAAACATTGATGACAGTGAAATTTTTTTTTTATATGATCTGAATCTAGAATCTGACTCCATTTAACATGTAAACATTATAGGTTTGTATAACTTTAATATACATTGACTTTTTTCAGAGAGTAACTACTACATTCATTGAAGAAAGACTTGTTTACTTTGGAACTTTGCCAAGATCTGTGCTCCATTTTGGAAAAGTATGCCACTGACTGCGATACTGCTCTTGGTAGTTGAATTGTTAATAAAACTCACCTAAATTATATCCCATTAGTAGTTGCCATATTCATGGCGACCAAAGTATACATGCAAGTATCTGACTATTTTGTCTACTTTGTTGTCCCTCATCATTTATATATTAAAGTACATTTTTGTCATAGTTTTTTGTTTGTCTCCATTATACTGGCTATGGCTAGAGTACTAAATTAAAACTTTTTAATAAATTTAAAAGTGTATTATGATATTTATGAATTTTATTTCAGAATGTTGGAGGGAGTATTAGAAAATATTTGCTATAAATACAGGCCATGGGAACCAATCATTTGTGAATTGTTACCCAAAGTGATCTCATCCAATCTCATGTACTTTAATACTGTCTATAAGTCCAATTGGTGACCCTAAGTGGTAGAAAAAATTAATACACTCAGCTGCTAGCTGAAAGGTTGGAGGTTTGAGTCCACTCAGAGTTATGTTGGAAGAAAGGCCTGGCTAGCTACTTCCAAAAAATTAGTCATAAGTCCTTGAAAACCTTACAGAGTATAGTTCTGTGCTGACACACACGTGGTTTCCATGAGTCAGAGTTGATGTGAAAGCAACTGGTATATCTTCCTTGTCTAAATCATAGCTGTAACCATGTGTAAAAATTTAAATTAACTACAATTAAACAAAACAAAACAAAAAATAAATAAATAAATCACTTCCTCAGTTACCCTGGCCACATAGGTAGTCTTCAAAACCACACGTGACTATTGGTTTCCATGTTAAACAAAGCAGAATAAAACTTTGTTGTTATCACAGAACATTTGTATAAATACTTGATAATTTCCAAGTAGTGCTTTAGTCAGGCATCTTTCTCTAAAATTCTGACTTATATATTCATCTTCCCACTTGATATCCCTCCTTGAATGACTAAAATCTTTCCAAATAATGATGCTCACTCTGAAACTTGTGGAAACCCTGGTGGTGTAGTGGTTAAGTGCTGTGGCTGCTAACCAAAAGGTTGACAGTTCAAATCCACCAGGCACTCCTTGGAAACTCTATGGGCAGTTCCATTCTGTCCTATAGGGTCACTATGAGTCAGAATTGACTTGACAGCAACGGGTTTTGTTCTCGGGTTTCTGAAATGTGTGCCTCTTGCATCTTCCCCCATATCATTAAATGCCAACTTGATTCTTGCATTTGCTTAGGCCTCTTCCAACAAACCTATTGCCACTGGATAGATTCGAACTCATAGTGATCCTGCAAGACAAAGTAGAACTACCCCATATATTTCCAAGGCTGTAAATATTTACAAAAGCAGTTTGCCACATCTTTCTCTGGTGAAATGGCTGGGGGGTTGTAACCACTGACCTTTTGGTTAGCAGTTGAACAGTTTAATCCCTGCACCACTGGGTCTCCTCACCTTGAGAATACCTTTGACTCTTCTTTTTCTCACAACCCATACGTAATATGCACACTTAATAGAATACCCTCGATTAACGTATATCTGAAATACAATCTCTTTTCTTCACCTGGTCTAAGCCACACAAGACTCTCACCAAGACAATTGCAATAGCCTCCTATCTGCCTGTCCTCCATACTTTATAGTCCATACGGCACTCTGCATAATTTCACCTCCTCCTGTTCTCCCTCTGGCTCACGTGTCACAACAATTACCTTGCCAAGCATAGTCTCACATTTGTTACTTGCTCTTCGCACAAGACACTTCTCCATGTCTTGCCCTCTCACTTCTTTTAGGTCTCTACACATTTTTTTTTAAAGAGGGGTCTTCCCTGATCATTTCATATAAAATAGCAGTATCTCTTGCTTCCTAGTATTCCTTTTCCCCCTACTCTGTAATTTTTCCACCTAATACTTATCAACATCTGATTGACACACATTCAAATTTTATTTACCTATAATTTTTCTCTTCCTCTTTCAATGTAAATTACATGATGGTGGGTGTTTGTCTATTTGCTCACTGCTGTGATATCAGTGTCTAAATCTGCACTGTTCTGTACAATAGCCACTAGCCACATGTAGCTATTTAAATTTATATTAATTAAAATTACAATTCAGTTCCTTAGATTCACTAGGCATATTTCAAGTGCTTGATAGCCTACATATGTTCAGTGCTACCACATCAAACAGCACAGAAATAGAATATTTTGATCACCAAAAGCTCTATTGGGCAGCATTGGTCTAAATGTGCTGAGAACAACGGTAGACATTCAGTATGTATTGATTGTGTAAATTAATGATCTTCATAATTAAAGAAAAGAGTGAGAAAAAAGTCTAAAGCATGAGATATGAGAAAGGGAACATAATTTCAGATACAGCAGTGATTATAAGAATATTAAGTCAATATTACATGCAACTCTGTAGCAAAGATTTAAAAATCTACATGAAAATTTTAATTTCATGGAAAAATTTTAGTTACAAAATGAAGTGGAAAACATGTGCTCATAGTTTAATTTTATCTACCTTTAAAGAGCAGATTATTTCAATTTATTTAATTTATTTTAAGGCATTTTTACAATCTCCCCTTTTATTTTATGAAACTGGCATAACTACATAACCAATACTGATAATATAAAAAAAAAAACTGTAGATTAATCATATCTATGTACGTATACGGAAATCCTGGTGGTATAGTGGTTAAGAGCTACAGCTGCTAACCCAAAGGCCTGCAGTTTGAATGCACCAGGCACTCCATGGAAACTCTATGGGGAAGTTCTACTCTGTCCTATAAGGTCGCTATGATTTGGAATCGACTCAACAGCAGTGGGTTTTATGTGCATTTATGTGAGCATTCTGAGTACATGTAAAATTACAGACTTTACCAAAGAGGTAAAATTGTACTATGCTTTGCTTTATGAAGGTAAGGTAGATTAATAACAGGAAGTCTATTGTCATAATTTTTTGCACCAACAAATTGAAAGAGAAAAATGAACATACTAATAAATGTATTGAAGATGAAAAAATTTGCTATAATATGTCAGCCATTACTAATAAAATTGTACTTAAAATGGAATAGAAATATTAAACAAATTTTAATCAAGATCTAGATTATTTTTCCTCTATGGCTGTTTCTACTTAACTTTCTTGCACACTCTTGTCAGTGTATTGAGATAAAAAGGTGCAATCACAATAAAAGAAAAAATCTCTCTTCGTTGTAAACATGGTTAATTACATAAAAATTAAAATCAATATGTGGTGATATAACTAGGTATTAGTTGAATACTCTAAAGTTAGGTGTTTTTCTTAATTTTATCAACAAGCTCATAGAGGAAACATATATCACAAGATAGTGATATTACTTTAAACTTAGAAAAAATAATAAAAAAATATTAAGACCTTTATAAAACTAGTTGACAAATGTCAGTTGAGGCCCAAACAATGTAAAGAAAACTCATGTTCTTTTACAGACAAAAAAATAGTATTATTAAAAAGTTAAATTCTCACAAAAATAAAATATTAAAGCAATTCCAAATAGAATCCCAATAGAGTTGTTATTGATTTTCATTGGATAAAATTATTATTACAATTATTTTATGTAAGAATGAATGCCTTAATACAGATAAGGCAATGTAAAAAATAGTTACAGGTATTTTTGCTCGTAGGTATTTTGGCAAGGAAGAGGAAAAAAAAAGATACTTGAGCAACATAGGGAACCTGGAAAGAAAGCCCAATATATATTTTAATTTAATATATGGCAAAATGCTTTCAGTGGTTCCAATTCAACTGGAAGAAGCTAGGTTTTTAACAAGAAGTATAGAAACAACTTTATATTCATTGGGGAGAAAATACAATAATACCAGTATTTGTCCCATATGTGAAAATAAATTATATACAGAGTAAATGCTTAAAAGTAAAAAAAGAAAAAAAATTCAAATAAGGAAAATGCATGAGTGGCAAAAGTGTTAAAGACTAAAAGCTCAGAAGCTATAAAAGAAAAGAAAAGATAGGCATATTTGCTTATGAAAATGTGACAAAAATAGCAGGAACAGAATTTATGGATAGACAATAAACTATGAAAAAATATTTGCAATGCTGAAGATAGGGTTAATATCTCTAATTTACGGAAGTACTTGATAACAAGAGGAGGATTAAATATTAGAAAATGTATAAGTACTTTAAGATGCAATTCAAGAAGAACAAATAATGAGAAGATGCTCAAATGCATCACTTTCCAGGGTAACACAAAGTAAAGTAACAATGAAGTATCACTTTATAGGAATCAGACCGGCAACAGCTGATACTTTCCGGTAGAAAAGTATGTAAAATCATACTGTCATGTATTCCTGGTGTAAATATAAGTATAAATTGATAAATTGTTATAGCCTTGTAGCAAGCATTGTAGAATATCTCTATGTATCAACCTCACTCTTAGTAATCTATCCAACAGGGATAAATACACCAGACAACAGTCTATAAAGACTTGATTCCCTGGCTGGTATTACTGGTTAATGCACTTGGTTGCTAACTGAAAGGTTAGTCGTTTAAGTCCACGCAGAGGAGCCTCAGAAAAAAGGCCTGGCAATCAACTTCTGAAAAATCATCCACTGCAAACCTTATGGAGCACAGTTACACTCTGACAAACAAGGGGTCACCATAAATCAGAACCAACAGGACAAATGGTTACTGGTTATATGAACTTGGGGGAAATTATGTTATTGTAACATTGCTTGGAGTTACAAAGAATCTTGATAAGAAAATAATTGTATAAATTATGGCATTGCCACACATTAGAATGTTACTGACACATTAAAAACAATGAATTGGAGATATACTAGGTGAACTTAAGTAATATGTCATAATTGAATTAAAAATGAAAACAAGTACGTTTACAATCCCAATTTTATACAGAAAAACAAACTCTTAGTTTATTATTAGTATAATATATAATGTGAGCACAGCGAAAGGTATAGAAGAATAAATTATCTACTGTGTGTGTGTTTGCATATATTGTGTGTGTGAGAGAGGGTGAGAAGGAAGAAGGGAGGAAGCGGAGAAAGCAGTTACAGAAAGTTAAAATCATAACAATCATAAACATAAAAATTGTGTGCATATTATCACATATACACATTTATATAAGTGACTGTTAGACTTTTTAAGAGGAAAAGGGAGAGAACGAGTCTTTTATAAAGCTGATGATTTGAAGACTAAACAGCTCCCTTCTGAATCCACTCAATGTTTTCATAACACCACAACTACGTGAGGAATGGAAGGAAGACATAAACAGACTAGAGATTTGATTACATTTCTGGAAGACAGAAAGCAGATTGCTATTTGCTGATGAAGCAGAGTGGTGGAAGCTGCAGTCCTCTGAAGAAATGAATTAGGCTTCCAACCTGCCACAAATGATGGTGAGAGGACACTAGGACTGATAGATGTGATCACAGTTTAATTTTCTCTACCTTTAAAGAACAGATTATTTCAATTTATTGCAACTCTTATGAGGGATGTTCGAAGGAACTGGAGGTGCGTAGACTGGAAAACAGCTCCTAGGAAACCACAATACTGTCTTTATTTGAAGGGTTGCTTTGTAGATTAATTACTCAACTTTTACCTTCTTCCTATTGGTTCTACAAAATAGTGTGTGATCAAATAGAACAAGCCAAGTCAAAACACATGTGTCAGAGCCAATAATTCTACACAGGTAGAAAGTAAGGAAATACTGCCCTTGGAAACAGGATGCATCTGATTTGCTATCCCTTTGCCATCTGTATCCCATGATGGTTAAAATTCTAATCTTTTCCTTCACTTGGTCAAACTAAGAGACCAAATCAACTGCCTATATTTTCTTAAAATTTTCACACAATTCTTTGAAGAAGCAAAATAATCTTTCTATTGCCTCTATTATTTTTAATGGAAACTCATGGGTAGAGCAAATGGTTAAGTGCTTGACTACAAGTGAAAGGTAGATGGTTCGAGCCCACCCAGAGGCACCTCATAAGACAGGTCTGGTGACCTTCTTCTGTAAGAGCACAACCTTGAAAACCCTATGAATCAGCTCTACTCTGACACACATGAAGTCAACATCAGTCGGAATCAACTGAATGGCAACAACAATTACATTGTAATATCTTTTAAAGTCGTGTTTAGAGACAGTCTGGATAATATTTTGAAATCAAAATTGGACGGTCTTGGATGGCTGAAGCACCATAAGTTAAGGAAAGGATTAATAGAAATCATTGCTATCAAGAAGAAAATGAAAATTAAGACATTTCTGCCAAATATGCTTTAAAACCAAAAACCTACTGCCATCAAGTTGATTCTGACTCATAGCAAACTTATAGGACTGAGTAGAACTGTTCCATAGGGTTTCCAAACCAAACCTGTTGTCATGGAGTTAATTCCAACTCATAGCACCCTGTGGGACAGAGTAAAACTGCCCCATAGTTTCCAAGGAGTGCTTGGTGAATTTGAACTGCTGAGGCTGTAATATTTACATAAGCTGATTATTACGTTTTTCTACTATGGAGCGACTGGTGGGTTTGAATCACCAACCTTTTGGTTAGCAGTCAAGTGCTTAGCCACTTCATCATCAGATCTCCTTAAATACGCCTTAAAAAAAAAAAAAAAAAAACACCGAGCCCAGTGCCATCGAGTCAATTCCGGCTCATAGCCGACACTATAGGACAGAGTAGAACTGCCCCATAGAGTTTCCAAGGAGCGCCTGGCGGATTCAAACTGCCGACCCTTTGATTAGCATCCGTAGCACTTAACCACTATGCCACCAGGGTTTCATCAGAAATTCTGCTCTTCAAGGTCTAGTTGAGAACCTCACTTATTAAAAGAGGGAGTTCTTTTTTGTTTTTGTTTCTGTAAAATAGGGTCAGGGAGTGGATTAAAAAAAACGGAATAATAAAGGTAGAAATTGGTGAGTAGCATCTGGGGTCTTAAAAGCCTGTGAACGGCCATCTAAGAAACTCCACTGGTCTTACCCCTTTGGGAGCAAGGGAGAATGAAGAAAACTCAAGATACAAGGGAAAGATTAGTCCAAAGGACTAGTGGACCATAACTACCATGGCCTCCACCAGACTGAGTCCAGTACAACTAGAAGGTGCCTGGCTATCACCACTGACTGCTCTGATAGGGATCACAACAGAGGGTCCCAGACAGAGCTGGAGAAAATGTAGAACAAAATTCTAACTCACAAAAAGAGACCAGGCTTACTGGCCTGACAGAGGCTGCAAAAACCCGAGAGTATGGCCCATGGACACCATTTTAGCTCAGTAATGAAGTCACTCCTGAGGTTTGCCGTTCAGCCAAAGATTAGACAGGCCCATAAAACAAAACAAGACTAAAGGGGTACGCCAATCCAGGGGCAAGGACTAGAAGGCAGGAGGGGACAAGAAAGCTGATAATAGGAAACTTAAGGTCAAGAAAGGAGAGTGTTGACATGTTGTGAAGTTGTTAAGCAACGTCATAAAAACGTATGTGTACTAACTGTTTAATGAGAAGTTAGCTTGTTCTGTAAACCTTCATTTAAAGTGCAATTTAAAAAAAAAAGTAGAAATTAACATAGGTATCTTCACCCTCGAATTTTATATTTAATTAGTAATCCGTAAGTAATAACACTTAAGATAGTCGATTTTAAATTGCCACACCATTGAGAATCCCAGCGATTACCACACATCCAAATTCGTATGCCCCAAAATATGCAAGTATATAAAAATAAGTATAGGTCATGTTAATTCAGGAAAAGATTTCTTTTTTTTTTTTTTTCCTGGCATACTGAGCATACTTTAAATAAATCTGTCTTTAATTTTTTAATATAGATTATTCAGCCATTCACCAAATAAGCGCTTACTGAAAAATACTTTCATGGAAAGCATATCCTCAGTATCCACAATGGGTACCAATCCATGTTGGGAAGAGAATTGTGTCCCTAATTACAGGAGACAGTAGAGAACATTATTTATAATGATGTATTTGTTTTTGTTTTTAGATTGACTTCTATAACCTTCACTAATCTGTGAGCTCCACAAAGATAAAGCCTGCTTATACTCTGCTCAGCATTTTTTTTTTTTTTTCACCTAGCACACAGTCTGGCCCTTAGATAATACCCAATTCATAAATAGTAAATTGATTAATTTTTTTAAAAAATGGTAATAATTGCCTTTCTAATAGGCTTATGTGTATCATTACTAAAGTTGATGACCAGAGCTACATGACATTGAAGTTACCAGTATTGCTGGGCTCCTGGTAAGTGGACATTTATAGTTGTATGGTAACTCCTCTGAATTTATTCAAATAGCACATAAAGAGTAAGAGATCATATCTCTTAAGTTAATTAAAACTATTTTAAAAATCGAATAGGTGTATATAGAAGTCTAAAGAGAGACTTAAAAAGAAAGGGAGCCTCTAAGGATTTTGAAGCCACCTTCAAAGTTTGCAAAATTGTGATAATAAAATAATAAGAAATCCAAGGCAAAAGTAAATGTGCGAAGTTGAAACAGATAGCTAGGAATATTTTCAGCCATAATAAAATTATTTAGCTATATAATTATAGATAATTCATTAGAATATAAGCTATGTAAGTTCATGAACACTGTCCGTCCTGATTATTTCCATTTCTGAAGAAACTGTAAAAAGTCTGGCATATATTAGTTGAAGAATAAATATTGTTGAGTAAATGAATTAAATTGTATTGATGCGCATGCAAATTCCTTTATTTAGATTTTGTCTATTAAAAAAAGCATACATATGTTTATATGTGTGTATGTGTATAAAATATATAGTTTTAAAATATATACTTAAATATATATAGTTTAAAATAACAGCATAATAATATGACTCATTTTCTTTATGATAATTTTTTAAATCATTACATTTAAATTTTATTTCTCTATTTCCTGTTATACTCCCTTCATGCACTTAATGCCACTGATTTTGTTTATTACTCCATGGATAAACCATATGAGTCAATTAATCCCTTTTCCTACATATATTTTTACTCCCTTGGGCAATGAAAGGATTTAATGATGTATACTGTTAACATGATTTCAAGCTATGAATTCTAATCTACATAATACATTAAGAAAACAAATATTAAAATGTGCATAACATGAAATACTCAATTTTATTTCCTGAACATTTTCATAATATGCGTATTTCTCCAAGTAAATCATCAATTACTAACTTTCGCACGGACACAGCATTTCTGTAGTGGACTTGTAACAAAATTTGTAGCAGTGTCAATTTCTATCTGGGTACAGGTGAAGAATTACATCATCTTAATGCATCTAAAAAGTGAATGAGGTTTCATCTAAAAAAATGTAAAAAATAACAAGATTTCCACCCTAATATTATATATGGATTTTATAAATACTTGAGAAACTAAGGAAAAGCTATCCTATGGGGCAGTTTTCTTCATGTGGGCATAGTTTTTACAGCTTTTGGGGAAATACTAAGAGTAGAATTGATGGATTGTATAGTAAGTATTTCTCAAGCTGAAAGAGCTGAAGAAAAAATCCAAGCCTCGAGTTGTGATATTGAAGGATACTACTGGGAAAATATTGAATAATTCAGGAAACATCAAAAGAAGATGGAAGGAAGACAGAGTCACAGTTCAAAAACGAATTGGTCGACATTCAATCATTTCAGGAGGCAGTATATGTTCAAGAACCGATGATAATGAAGGAAGAAGTCCAAGCTGCACTGAAGGCACTGGTGAAAAATAAGGCTCCAGGAATTGATGGAATATCAATTGAGATGTTCCAACAAACAGATGCAGTACTAGAAGTGCTCACTCATCTATGCCAAGAAATTTGTAAGACAGACACCTCACGAACTAACAGGAAGAGATTCATATTTGTGCTCATTTCAAAGAAAGGTGATCCAACAGAATGTGGAAATTATTGGATAGTATCATTAATATCACACAGTAGTAAAATTTTGTTGAAGATAATTCAAAGCAGTTGCATTAGTACATCAACAGGGAACTGCCAGAAATTCAAGCTGGATCAAAAGAGGACATGGAATGAGGGATACCAGTTTTGATATCAGATGGCTCTTGGATGAAAGCAGAGAATAACAGAAATGTGTTTACCTGTGTTTTATTGCTATGCAAAGGCATCCAACTGTGTGGATCATAACAAATTGTGGACAACATTGCAAAGGATGGAAATTCCAGAACACTTAATTGTGCTCATCAGGAACCTGTACATAGACCAAGAAACAGTCATTATAACAGAACAAGAAGGTACTGTGTGGTTTAAAGTCAGGAATGGTATGCGTCAGGATAGTATCTTTTCACCATACTTATTCAGTCCATATGCTAAGCGGATATTCCAAGGAGCTAGACTATATGAAGAAGAACGAAGCATCAGAATTGGAGGAAGTCTACAGCCTTCAGTATGGATTATACTTCAACATAAAGAAAACAAAAATCCTCACAACTGGACCAATAAGCAACATCATGATAACTGGAGAAAAGATTTAAGTTGTTAAGGATTTCATTTTATTTGGATCCACAAACAACACCCATGGAACCAGCAGTCAAGAAATCAAATGACAATATGTATTGGGCAAAAGTGCTGCAAAAGACCTCTTTCAAGTGTTAAAAAGCAAAGATGTCATTTTAAGGACTAAAGTGCATCTGACCCAAACCATGGTATTTTCAATCACCTCACATTCATGTGAAAGCTGGACAATAACTAAGGAAGATGGAAGAATTGATGCATTTGAATTATGGTGTTAACCAAGAACATTGAATATGCCACGGACTGCCAGAAGAAGGAACAAATCTGTCTTGGAAGAGAAGTACAGCCAGAATGCACCTTAGAAATGAAGATGGTGAGACTTCATCTCACATACTTTGGAAATTTTATCAGGAGAAACCAGCTCCTGGAGAAGGACATCATACTTGGTAAAGTAGAGGGTCAGTGAAAAAGAGGAAGACTCTCATTGAGATGGATCGACACAGTGTCTGCAGCAGTAGGCTCAAACATAACAACGATTGTTGAGGATGGGACACAACAGGGCATTGTTTTGTTCTGTTGTGCATAGGGCCCCGAGGAGTTGGAATGGATTTGACACAACCTAAAAACAACAGCATGGTAAACTTATGTTTAACTTTATAATAAATTGTTAAATTGTTTTCTAAAGTACGTATAGCATTTTACAATCCTACTAGCAATGTATGAGCATTTTAGTTTTTCTGAACTCCTGCCAGCACCTGGCATTGTCAGACATTTTATTATTTATTTATTTAGTCATTATAGGGGCTGTACATGGTGTTTTAAATTTGTGTTTTCTGATGACAAGTGATGTTGAGCCTATTTCATGTGCTTATTTATTATCTGTATTTATTATTTATTTATGTGCTTTTTTTATATGGAGAGGTGTCCATTCAAATCTTTTGTCAACATTTTTAGTGGGTTTGGTGATAAAGAGGAGGAGGTCTATATCAGGGATGCTGGATTTGAGGTTTCCTTGATACATCTCCATGAATATACTGACTATACTGGTCTATGCTTCAGGAATTAACTCCAAAGAGGACAAATACTTTCAGGAGTTACCAGAATATAGACTAAAATAGAATACACTAGGGTAGGTAAAATGACTGAAGGTGATAGACTAAGACAGGAAACTTGAGGAGATATTTCAACAATAAACTGGGACACAGGTCTGTAAATAAAACTGATCAGGAGTTGTCAACGACATAAGAGAGGCAAAGAAACAAAATTTAAGACTGCTTTAAGGAAGTGGTTCATGATACCAAATCCTGCGAAGAGATTTACTAAAATAAAACTGAAAGTGTTCCCTGGGTTTGGTAAAATGGAGGTGATTGGCGAAGAGAAGAGCATATTTTCAGCAGAATGCTTGATCCTGATTATAATGTGATGGCAGAAATTTTATGCCAGAAAATTCCTGATATTATCATCCTACTGGTTAGAGGTTGAGATAGTAATAAATCTAGGAATCTGGAGGACTCCGGATAAATCAAGAAATACAGAAAACCATTCTCATTTTCAGGATTGGCTTGGGAAACACAAAACCCTACCCAACAAATCTAATATTAAAACCAACTGCAATAGCAACAATAAAGCCTTTGCGTGGTAGAATTATGTGTCACTATCACTCGACGGCACTGGGACACTGGGTTTCTGGGTATCTGGTGCCTGGAGTCCTGAACATGGTTAGCAAATATGCCACAGGAGGATTTACTTAACTGCTGGACTTCACCCACAACGCAAGAGTCCCCACTGTCAGCTCTGCATATTAGAAACATCGACGGCACTGGGAATGTAATGCTTACATAAGTTCCAGTTGTGCCTGCTTCATTTGAATTTACTTGTTTATGGAGCTCTTTCCCCATCTGAAGTGCAATTGCCTTGTTTGTATTGTCAAATCTGCATTATTTTCTGCTAGTCTCAAATAACAAATATATTTCTTGTGTTATAATGTGAAATACGTCTTATGCATATGTATCCTCCAAAATTAGATTTTATTGAGGCAGTCAAAGGCAAATTCTCTTCAATTTACACATATCATCCATGCCAAGTATCTTAATACTGGCACTATATTCTACCCAGTCCCAGTACTAAATATCTATGAATCATCTTCTGACAATAAATGAGCATCCATTTATTTTTTTCTTTAAGTATTACATAGTGCCATTTTAGAATTAGATTGCCAAAGTGGTTTCAATCATATTTTATTAATATTGATAATATATATTGTCTTTTTACATAGATAAATGCATATGGATTTCTTCCTTCTTTAAGTTAAAATTTTAATTTGAAGGTAGTTTTGCATTTTTCTAACAGATGACACTAGCTGAATGTTAGACACTGAAGACTGAATATAAACTTGTTGGTTAATTACGATAACTGAAGGAACGGATAACAAGAATATCTTTTATTTAAACACTCATTTATGTTACATTGATTAAGTTTACCTTTGTGTTACTGTGAGAAGATTTTGTTTTTCTTTTCAATTGAAAGATAAATGTCATATAAGTTAGTAGATTTTATAAAATTATTAACTAATCGAATGATTATTTACATATTCACTCAATGTATTCATTCATTTAACAAACATTTACTGAATCCCTGCTCTATGTCAGACATTGTGCTAGTAGTGCGATTAGAGTGCTAAACAAGACTGACAAGACCTTGGTGCTTGCATTTTAGAAAGAGTGGCAGATAATACTATAAATGAGAGATTAAATCATGTTTAATGAGAGTGGAGACATCTTTAGATTCAGCAACACATGCTGGATGGGCGAGGAATAGTCAAGGCATGGAAAAGGGTGGAAAAGGATGGACAAAGGCACTAAGGCATAAATATCGTGTCACATTAGCAGTGGTGAGTACATTTTAGCATATGTCACTATCACATGAAATGAGTTGCTGTCCTGTTGACTCCACCTCATGGTGATCTCATGTGTGTCAGGGTAGAACTGTGCTCCAGAGAGTTTTCAGTGGCTCTTTTTTGGAAGTCGGTCACAGAGCTTTCTTCCAAGGCACCTCTGGGAGTACCTGAATCACCAATCTTTGGGTTCGCAGCTATGTGCATTAACTATTTGCACACCTAGGAACTCCTTATCACATGGAGAACTTGTTAAAACCCAGTTTGCTTGACCTGCTCACCCAGACTTTTGGGACTTGAGAATTTGCATATCTAATAAACTCCCTGGTGTTGTTCATGCTACTGGTTCAGGAACCATACTCTGAGAACCACTAGTTTAGAGACACTAAATGAGACCAATATGGTTAATAAAAAACAGGGGGGTAATTCTACAGGCTGAAAATGATGGGAGCAATTCTATAAGCCTAAAGTGTACACAAGAGTCAGACCACATAGACCCACAATGACCACAATAAAGAGTATGAATTTATCTGAAGTGCAATGAGAAGACATTGAAGGATTTTCCCCAGGGGAATATGATCTGACTTACAGTTTAAAAATATCCCTCAGGTTGCTAATAATAAAACAGATTATCATGGTGAAAGAGGAAATAGAGGGCCTTTCCAAGATCATTTTAGTAGACTGGATGAGAGATAATGGTGATTTGTACAAGGATGTTGTCAACAGAAATGGACTGCTGAAAGAACTAATGTGTGGATTGAGTGAAAGGGAGAAATCAAGAACGAGTCTTAGTTTTTGGTTTGAGTGCCTGCATACTTCTTTTAATTGAGGGCTAGTAATAACGTAGAAAATCAAGAAAGCTGCCATTGCATTGGTGGTTTTGTTGGGCTTTGGATCACATTTTGAATAATACTGACTTAGAGGTTGTGTAAAGAAGAGAAGCCAGCAAAGGAGACTGAGCTCAACTGACTAGTCAAATAGAAGGAAAAGGAGGGAAGAAAAAATAGAGAAAAAAAAAAAAATGACAAAGGACCTAAAGGAGAATTGAAATCCAAGAAAGAGAGACAGGCCAACTATATTAAATGTTGCTGAGTGATGAAGTGGGACGAAAACTATATCAATTTAATTTGGTAATATGAATATGATTTATAACCCTGAGAAGAAATGCTTAAGTTCAGACATAAGGATAGAAGCCTGGTTTTAGTGGCCTAAAAAAAAAAAAAAAATTAATTACTGGTAACAGGTGATGGTAAGGTTTTAAAGATGATTTTTAGGGCAAAAAAAAAAAAAAACGGAGCTAATATTATAGATGATTGTGAGTTCATTGAAGATTTTTAAGTAGAATGATACCAGGATTAATTTATGTGCTTGTAGAAATGATCAACAGAGCAAGGAAGACTAGTGAATGGCATAAAAGAAATAATGAAATTCCTTGAGAGTATTTTGGAAGGTGGAATCAAAACATAAGTGGGGGGACTGGCATTTGATAGGATGAAGGACATTATTTTCCTTGCAACTTGAAACCAAACAGAGAATATGAGTAAAAAATGATACTAGCTTTATTGGGAATAAATATGAAGTTCATTTATACTGGCTTCTGTTTTCTCAATAGAATACAATGCAAGGGTATCCACTGACAGAAGGTATAGAAAGTCTGCAATAATTATCTTTGCTATTAGGCAAGTGAAACTATTTTGAAATCTTCATAGGATTTTCTGAACATACTGACTTTTTGAAATACGGAATCATGAATTTCAAATAAACACATTTAGCCAGTACGAATTCATTCCGACAATTTCAAATATCGGGATGAGGCCCAGAGAAGAGCATAATTAACCAGAGTAAGGGTTTTGCTAGTAGTAAAACAGGGGGAATGAAGAGCAAAGGAGTTAAAATATTTGTAAGGGAATGACTAGAGTGCTGTGTAATGGGATCTAAGCTAACACGTTGAGAAATGATGACTAGAAAGAAATAATGAATAGTAAAATGGAGGCCAACGAATGAGAGGCAGTTGAACAATCATCACAGTGTAAGCAAGAGAATTGGTGAGCTGGAAGAATATACCTTTGATACAAACACGTTTCGTAAATACTTATACTGTTCGTTTCTAAATATATTGTACCCTCTCTCACAGTTCTGCTAAAATGTGTCAACCTACATTTCAAATGTAGCGTATAAACTCTGATGCAGGGACACACGTATCAGGTCACGATGAGTCAGAATCGACTTGACAGCAATGATTTGGTTTTAAAGTTCTAAGTAAGAATATCGCCTTTAGTTTTATTAAACATAGTTTCTAAAACAAGAGTAAATACCAATAATAAAAGACTTGTGAGAAAATGTTAAACCTTTATTGTTCAGAGCTTTGAACCATTAAAAAATGATACTGTAGAAGTGCAATTATTTACATGTTAAGATTTCCGTAATGTATTGTTGAGAGACAAAAAAAACAGGTCTAAAAAGGGTAGGGGCAGATTAATTTCCATTTTGTAATATTTGATGATATTACTATATGTGAATACACATATGCATAGGGGAAATGAACTCTATATACATATATATGTACATTAAATATTTAAAATTATCTATATATATTTCCCTTCACAGTAACTATGTTTAAATGATGTAATGTTAATTTTATTATCTTTTTCTCCTGAATTTTCTACTTTCTTCAATGAACATGTGTTACTTAAGTAATTTTGCAAGCTTATTTTTAAATCTGAAATACAAACTATTGAGCCACAGCATAGTTTTCCTTCTCACAAGATACTATCTTTCTCATCTCACTTTTGATCTTCATATATTAGATTGGATACTTCACTCCTCCAGGCATGCTAATCAAGAGTTTTCATATCCATGTTGAAAAGCAGTATATAATTAAACAGTATTAAAATAGGGAAATATTTCTCTATTGAGCAGAGAAATCATTTCTTTACTCTTGTGTTTTGTATTTCTTGTTCAGCTATTGGAGTTATCTTTTCTGAAAGACAAAAAGAGATTACTGTCACTGAGAAAAAATAATTGGTGATCTGAATTCTCTTTATAGGAAAAAAAAAAAAACTCCATCACTCCTAAAAATAACCATGGAGCATCCTAGCACACTCTGCCGTATAATTAACATTTTCTTTTATTCTTTGATATTTCTGTTTTCCTTTTCTATTACTTTATTGAGTATTTTCTGATGTTTTACTTTTCCTCTTCTGTGTATATCCTGTTTTTATTTGATTATCTCAGAAAATTATTACCTTATATAGAGTTTTCCATAAAAATCTATAATTATCTTATATCCTTTTTCCAGATATCTTTTTTCATAATTGCTCAACTCTGCTGTTGTAACTCTAAGCCAGCCATAGAAAATATGTAAATAATTGGGCTGTGTTCTAACAAAACTGTATTTACAAAAACAGGTGACAGTTCCAGTCCCTAAACAAGATGGTGTATACTTACTTTTTTTCTTCTCTTCCCCTCTAAATACAACTAAATACCCTGGAAACAATTAAACGGACAAAGATAAAAGTACTCTAACGCAGGAAAGAATAAGGCTGACTGGACCTAAGAACTTGGGGAATGACAAAGCAGTTAATTCCTTGGATTTTCTTTATATGTCCCAAATACCCTAAACTGGTCACTGGAGAGACCTAAACCTGGAATAACCAACAGGAATTAATAATAACAACAACAACAACAGAATACCTGCTCTTTCTGTTCAAAGCTCCAAAAAAGGAGAAGCCCAGCTCCAGCTCCATAGACAGGGCACTGGCTGGTTCTTTCTCCCACAATGGCAATTGCAAAGCTTTAAAAATCCACAGTACCCACCCAACATCAGCTCCAAAACTGGCATATATGCTGGATATTTTTGGTATTTTGTCAAGAGACTCTTGATCTTATTTAATTTTTCTAATACAGCATTTATGTTTACCATGTAGGTTCTGACCTTCTTACGTGGAGTTTAGTTTTAAACTCCTTGAAATACTATTCTTCCTGCTTCATTCTTCTGTGGCTACTGGGGCACCTGTTTAGTTCCTATAGGGGAAGAAGCTTCTCCCCTGGGTAGCCTGGTATTGCTGGGCTGCCTTCCGTGTGTTTGAGAGGGAGGGGCTTAAAGCTGCTGAGCTTGTGTCTCCTATGTAACTGTGTAGAGGCCTGGATAACACAGGGCTCCTCCAATGCTGTCATTGTGGGTGCATCAGCCTGCCTCTGGTGTCCCAGATTTGGAACAGTGGTTGGGTGTTCATGGTTTGAAAGACTCCATGTAATAAAATATTCTTAAATTGATGTGTCATCTTACCACAATTCCTACCAAAATCTCAGTAAGATTTTTTTTGTGGACATCTACAAGCTTATTCTAAAATATGGGGAAAGGTCTTAGAATAGCCAAATACATTTGCAAAAGAAGCATAAAGTAGTCAGAATCACTCTTCCCAATGTTGAGGGATACTATATAGCTACAGTATTTAAGACCAAAAGCAAAAAACCACGAATGTCCAGTAGATTCCTACTCATAGTGATGCTATAGGACACGGTAGAGCTGCCTTATAGGGCTTCCAAAGCTATAAATCTTTATGAGAGCAAACTATCACATTTTTGGTACTAACAGAACGATAGACATATAAATGAATGGAACAGAATAGTGAACCTAGAAAGAGATCAACACAGATATGCTCAATTAATTTTTGACAGAGAAGAAAAAGAAGTTCAATGGTGGCTATCTAGGCTTTTCAAGCAGAGCTTCCAATCTGTTTGCTCCAGTTCAACGCCCTGCTGAGAATTTGCATTTCTGTCCCAGATATACTGAATTGAAATCTACATTTTAACAAGATTCCCCTTGTATACATAAGGAGAATCTTGTTAAAATGTAGGTTCTGCTTTAGTATATCTGCAAATTCTTTGCAGGTGTTCAAACCAAAATGAACTTGTTTGAAGTCCTGTTTTCAACAAATGGTACTAGAGTAATTGGACAACCATAGGTGTAAAAAAAAAAAACGAACCTTGACCTACTTCTTATGCTTTATGCAAAAACTATCTCTTAATGGTTCATGGACTTAAATGTACACTAAACCTGTAAAAATTCTAGAGAAAAAGTAAGGAAAAAATCTTCGGTAGGTAGGAATAGGCAAAGAATTTTAGAATTGACATCAAAACATGATCATAAAAGAAAAAATGATAAACAGGACCTCATGAAATTACAAAAACTTTTGCTCTGCAAAAAAAGGCCTGTTAAAATGATGAAAAGATAAATTACAGACTGGAAGAAAATATTAACAATCATATATCCAACAAAGATCTTGTATCTAGAATACATTAAAAAAAAAAAAAAAGTGAGGAGGTGGGGCCAAGGTGGCAGAATAGTCAGGCATTTCCTATTGTCCCTCTTACAACAAAGACCCCCCCAAAAAAACAAGTTCATCAATTATATATGGCAATCTAGACACCCTGATTACCAAAGACAAAGCTGAGAAGTAGGTCTGAGCAGCAGGGGGAAGGAGAGACAGTGCAGAAGCAGTGGAGAAGTGCCAGTGATGAGGTTGCTGGCACCCTGCAGGCAGGGTTGGCTAGTGCATGTGGGCTGAGGTGAGCAGTAGTGTTTGGCACACATCTCACCACATTGGGACAGACCAGGCAGCAGCAAAGAGTCTACACAAGCCTCTGGAGCTGGGTAGAACTAGCGTGGACCTGCGAGAGTTAAGTGTAAGCATCTAACCTACTGTGTAGGATCAAAATAACCCTTCCCCCACAGGAGTGCCTCTTTTCCCTCACCCATCCCCCACCCTGCTCTGCTCTGACACCAGTCTTGCAGTATTCAACAAATGCCATGCTCCCCTTAAGCCAGAACTCAGGGCTATCTGCACCCAAACCAGTCTCACAGCTTTAAAAACAAAAACAAAAAAACCTTGCCTCCTGAGCTAGGGACTCAGGGCAGGCACTGCCGCTTTGCCTAGGCTCTGGCATAAGGGAATCAGGGACTTGTAGCTCCCTTTGTCCCAGCCTACGACATCACCAGTTCAACACCACATGCACTTATTAGCATAAAACAACAGGGCATGCAACTGAAGTCTATTGTCAGCTGCAGCAGACAAGAGGGAGTTGCAGATACATGATATTTGACATTACCCTACCCATTAAGCAGGGACCTCACTCACCTACATCAAGGACCCGAAGGCTGGCAGTATCACCATGTAACTACCCATGGCAGGGGAATGAGAATAAGTGGTGCCCCCAGTCCCTCAGCCAACAGCATTCAGTGCTCAAGGACCAACTGCAAAATCAACCCCTTATGTGCCTTGGGGGACAGGGAAACCCCCTCTACTCAGGCACCTGGGGGTTCCATCAGCCCCCTCTCTTGCTTAGCACATAGTTCCCTACTGCAGCCAGATACCAATACCTGCTCCAAACACCCCTACACAGCCCTGCCCCTCTAGGACTGTAAGTGGGAGCCTGCAACACGCACACCATGACCAATGATGAAGACACCTGAGCCGCATCCACAGAAGAAATGTAAGAGACTCCTGGCCTCACACGTCTAGTAGTTGCTCTAACCACCTGGAGACAGGATGTGAGAACTTCACAGATGACAGTAACCAAAGGGGGTTATATGCCCAGCCTACATGGGCATATCTAAACAAAACAAAACAAAAAGCAAGGACACAGTAAACAAACATACAGTAAAGAAATATAATAAGATATTGATTACTCAAAGACAACAGTCAATATCAAATCACATAAATAAGTAGGTCAAGATGGATCCAGCAAGCAACCAAAATAAAGAACAAGGAAACCTTCCGGAGGGAAATAAGTTCTTAGAACAAACAGAGAAAGAATTCAAAAAATTATATACAGACCTCTTCAAGAGATCAGGAAGGAAACGAGGCAAAACTCATATCAAGCGAAGGCACACACAGACAAAGCAATAGAGGGACACAGGAAAATAATACAGGAACAGAATGACAAATTTAACAGGCTGCTAGAAACAATAGCTAACAGCAACTAGAAATCCAAAAGATTAATAATAAAATTTCAGAATTAGAACACTCAATAGAAAGGCATAGGAGCAGAATTGAGGCAATGGAAGCCAGAATTAGTAAGTTTGAAAATAAATGCCTTGACACCAATTTATTTGAGGAAAAGTCAGAAAAAAGAATTCAAAAAAAAAAAAAAACTCTAAGAATTATGTGGGACAGCATCAAGAGGAAAAACCTGTGAGTGATGAGTACCAGAACAGAGTGAGGTAGGGAGAAGAAAATACAGAGAGAATTGTTGAAGATTTGCTGGTGGAAAATTTCCCTGATATTGTGAAAGATGAGAAAATATCTATCCAAGAAGTTCAATGAACCCCATGCAGGGTAGATCCCAAAAGAAAGTCACCAAGACATATTACAATCAAATTGCCAAAATCAAAGATAAAGATAGAATCTTGAGAGCAGCTAGGGATAATTGAAAAGTCACCTACAAAGCAGAATCAAAAAGACTAAGCTATGACTACTCAGCACAAACCATACAGGTGAGAAGGCATTGGGATGACATAAGCCTTCGAGGAAAAAATACTACCAGCCGAGAAATATATATCCAGTAAAATTGTCTCTCAAATATGATAGCCAAATCAGGCCATATCCAGATAAACAGATGTTGAGGGAATTTGTAAAAAACAAACAAAAATTTACAAGAAATATTAGAGAACCAACAATATTAGACAACAACCCAAGACTACAACACAAGACAGAAAAACCAGATAACGACCCAGTCCAAAAAGTGCAAAAATAAGTCAAAGCTAAAAGACTAAAAATAGGGAAGCAGAGATGTCAATATGAAAACATGAAAATGAAAAGAAGGAATACATAGTGTAGTCATAGAACTTTCATATGAAGAGGAAATTAAGGAGATATCAAAAAATAAAAGATTGGTTTAAACTTAGAAAAATAAAGGTAAATTTTTAAGATTACCACAAAGGAAGCTAACAAACTTACCCATTAAAATAAAAAAAGAAGAAAAACATAAAGACTCAGCAACACAAAATCAACAATAATAAAAAAGATGAAAAGAAAATAAAGAAAAATGCCTCAGCACAGAAAATTAAGTGGAACAATGAAACTGTCAACACCACACACGTAAAAAAAAAAAAAAAAAAAAAAATCAAAATGATGGCAGTAAGCTAATGTCTATCAATAATTACACTGAAAGTGAAAGGACTAAATGCACCAATAAAGAGACAAAGGGTGGCAGAATGGATTTAAAAAAAAAAAAAGATCCGTCTATATGCTGCCTACAAATGACACACCTTAGACTCAAAGAAACCAACAAACTAAAACTCAAAGGATGGACAAAAAAAATATATCAAGCAAACAACAATCAAAAAAGAGCAGGAGTGGCAATATTAATTTCTGACAAAATAGACTTTAAAACAAAATCCACCACAAAATATAAGGAAGGACACTAATGATTAAAGGGTCAATACACCAGGAGGGCAACCATAATAAATATATATGCCCCCAAGGACAGGGCTCCAAAATACATAAAACAAACTCTAACGGTACTAAAAAGAGAAATAGCTCCACAATAATACAAGGAGACTTCAACACTCCACTTTCAGTGAAAGATAGAACATCAGAAAGAAACTCAGTGAAGAAATGGAAGTTCTGAATGCCAAAATTAATCAACTTGACTTAATAGACATATGAAGAATAATCTACCCAACAGCAGCCAAGTATACATTCTTTTCCAAAGAACTTGGAACACTCTCCAGAATAGACCACAGTTGAGACCACAAAGCAAGCCTTAAGAGAATCCGAAACATATTACAAAGTATCTTTTCTGACCATAAAGCCATAAAAGTAGAAATCAAAAACAGAAACAGCAAGGAAGAAAAAAAAGTCAAATACATGGAAACTTAACAATGCCCTGCTCAAAAACTACTGAGTTATATGAGAAATCAAGGACAGAATATAGAAATTCATAGAATCAAATGAGAATTAAAATACATCTTACCAGAACCTCTGGAACACAGCAAAAGCTGTACTTAGTGGCCAATTTATAGCAATAAATGCACCCATTCAAAAAGAGGGAAGGGCCAAAATCAAAACATTAACCCTAAAGCTCAAACAGAGAGTAGCAAAAGGAACCATCGGGCACCGGAAGAAAGGTAATGGTAAACATTAGAGCAGAAATAAATGAAATAGAGAATAGAAAAATAATTGAAAGAGTCAATAAGTCCAAAAGTTGTTTTTTTGAAAAGATCAACAAAATCAATAAACTATTGGCCAAATTGGTAAAAGAAAAACAGGAGAAGCAAATAACCCAAATAAGAAATGAGGTGGGTGATATCACAACAGATCCAACTGAAATTAAAAGAAAAATAACAGAATGCTGTGAAAAATTGTACTCTAACAAACTTGAAAACCTAGAGGAAATGGACAAATTTCTAGAAACAAAGTACCTACCTAAACTAACACAAACTGTAGTGGTGGAAAAACTAAATAAATCCATAGCAAAAGAAGAGATTGAAGAGGTAATAAAAAAAAAAATTCCAATAACAACAACAAAAAAGGCCCTGGCCCTGATGGTTTCACTGGAGAATTCTACCAAACTTTTAGAGAAGAGACAACACCACTACTACTAAAGGTATTTCAGAGCACAGAAAAGGAAGGAGTGCTCTCAAACTCATTCTGTGAAGCCAGTATAACCCTGATACCAAGGCCAGTAAAAACACCACAAAAAAAGAGAAAATTACAGACCAGTACCCTTCATAAATATAGAAACATCCTCCACAAAATTCTAGCCAATAGAATTCAACAAGATATAAAAAAAAATAATCTATCATGTACAAGTGGGATTCATATCAGGTATGCAGGGAGGGTTTAATATTAGAAAAACGATCAACATAATCCATCACATAAATAAGACAAAAGATAAAACCACATGATCTTATCAATTGATGCAGAAAAGGCATTGACAAAGTCCAACACCCACTCACAATAAAAACTCTCAGCAAAATAGTAATAGGAGGGAAATTTCTGAACATAATAAAGGGTATTTATTCAAAGCCAACAGCCTACATCATCCTAAATAGAGCCTGAAAGCATTCCCCTGGAGAACAAGAATCAGACAAGGATGCCCTTTACCACTACACTTATTCGACATTGTGTTGGAGGTCCCTAGCCAGAGCAGCAGGGCAAGAAAAGAAATAATGAGCATCCAAATTGGTGAGGAAGAAGTGAAAGTGTCTTTATTCACAGATGATATGATTTGATATGATTTTATACACATAAAACCACAAAGAATCCACAAGAAAACTGCCAGAACTAATAGAAAATTTCAGCAAAGCATCAGGATACAAGACAAACATACAAAAATCAGTGGGATTCCTCTACACCAACAATGAGAATTTCAGAAAGGGAATACTAAATCAATACCATTTACAATAGCCCCCAAGAAGATAAAGTACTTAGGAAAAAAACCTAAGCAGAGACGTAAAAGACCTGTACAAAGAAAACTACAAGACACTACTGCAAGAAATCAGAAGAGACCTACATAAAAGGAAAAACATATCTTGCTCATGTATAGGAAGACTCAACATAGTGAAAATATCAACTCTACCCAAAATAATCTACAGATACAATGCAATCCTATGCAATCCCTATCCAAATTTCAAAGGCCTTTTTTACAGAGGTGGAGAAACAAATCACCAACTTCATATGGAAAAGGAAACGGCCCCGGATAAGTAAAGCATTACTGAAGGAGAAGAACAAAGTGGGAGGCCTCACACAACCTGATTTTAGAAACTATTATACCACCATGGTAGTCAAAACAGCCTGGAACTGGTACAATAACAGATACACAGACCAATGGAACAGATTTGAGAACCCAGATGGAAATCCATCCACCTATGAGGAGGTGATATTTGACAAAGACCCAAAGTCTGTTAAATTGGGAAAAGGCACTCTCTTTAACAAATGGTGCTGGCATAACTGAATATTCATCTTTAAAAAAAGTGAAACAGGATCCATTTTTCACAGCATATACAAAAGTCAACTCAATATGGATCAAAGGCTTAAATATAAAATCTGAAAAGATAAAAATTTTGGAAGAAAAATTGGGGACAATGCTAGGAGACATAATACATTGCATAGTAGTATACAAACCGTAACTAACAATGCACAGACACCAGAAGAGAAACTAGATAACTGGGAGCCCCTAAAAATCAAATACTTACGCTCAAAAGACTTCACCATAAGAGTGAAAAGACAACCTATGAACTGGGAAAAAATGTTTGGCCACAACATATCTGATAAGGGCCTAATCTCTAAAATCTACAATATACTGCAACACCTCAACAGCCAAAAGACAAATAATCTAGTTAAAAAATGGACAAAGAATACAAATAAGTACTACACCAAAGAAGATATTCCGGTGGCCAACAAATACATGAGGAAATGCTCATGATCATTAGCCATCAGAGAAATTTAAATAAAACTACAGTAGCATCTAAGTCCAACAAGGCTAAAGCATTAATCCAAAAAAAAACCACAAAACAATAAAAGTTGGAGAAGTTGTAGAGAGTCTGGGACACTTACACACTGCTGGTGGGAATGTAAAATGGTACAGCCACTTTGGAAATCAATTTGGTTCTTCCTTAAAAAGCTAGAAATAGAACTACCATATGATCTAGAAATCCCACTCCTTGGAATACATCCTGGAGAAATAAGAGCTGTTACTTGAATAGACATATGCACACGCATGCTGGTTGCAGCATTGTTCACAATAGCAAAAAGATGGAAACAACCTAGAAGCCCGTCAACAGACAAATGGAAACAAATTATGGTACATATACACAGTGGAATATTATGCAACAATAAAGAACAATGATGACTCCTCAAAACATCCCACAACATGGATGAATATGGAGGTCATTATACTGAGTGAAATTAGTCAGACACAAAATGACAAACATTGTATGACACCACTATTATGAGAACTCAAAAAAAAATGTTTAAACACAGAAGAAAGCATTCTTTGATGGTTGCGAGGGTGGAAAGCAAGGGAGAGGGGAATTCACTAACTAGGTGACAGACAAAGATCACCTTCAGTGAAGGGATGGACAACACACAATACAGGGGAAGACAGCACAACTGGACCAAAACAAAAGCTAAGAAGTTTCCTGGACACATCCAAACACTTTGAGGGACAGGGTAGCTAGGGTGGGGCCTGAAGACCATAGTTTTGGGGATATCTAGGTCAATTGGCATAAGAAAGCTTATTAAGAAACTGTTCTGCATCTCACTCTGGTTAGTGGTGTCTGTGGTCTTAAAAGCTTGGGAGTGGCCGTCTAAGATGCGTCAATTGGTCTCAATCCACTTGGAGCAAAGGAGAATGAGGAACACCACAGACACAAAGAAAATGTGAGTCCAAGAGACTAAAGGTCCACATAGACCAGAGATTCCACCAACCTGATACAAGAAGAACTACATGGTGCCTGGCTACCACCGATGACCACCCTGACAGGGAACATAGCAGAGAGTCCCCGATGGAGAAAAGTGAGAGATGGAGAAAAGTGAGGAGCAGAACTCAAATTCATGTAAAAAACCAGACTTAATGGTTTGATGGACACTGGAGAAACCCCCAAAACTATGGCATCTGTACACTTTGTTAACCCAGAGCTGAAACCATTACCGAAGCCCACTCTTTAGGCAAAGATTAAACAGGACTATAAAACAAAAAATAATGCATGTGAGGCTTGTGCTTCTTAGTTCAATCAGGATACATGAGTCTAAATGGGCGGCTTCTGACTGGAGGCAGGATGAGAAGGCAAGAAGGGACAGGAACTGGTTGAATGGACACAGAGAACCCTGGGTGGAAAGGTGGAGTGTGCTGTCACATTGTGGGGATTGCAACTAATGTCGCAAAACAATGTGTGTATAAATTTTTGTATGAGAAAACAACTTGAGCTGTAAACTTTCACCTAAAGCACAATAATAACCATTAAAAAAAGAAAGCAGAAAAAAAAAAAAAAAGCATTTGAGTTAAAAAATGTATAAAATCCACGAGCAGACATTTTGCCAAAGAGGATATGCAGATGCTAAATAGGTATGGGAAAGTATATGCAAAATCATCAGCCATTACGAAAATGTCAATTAAAATAAAAAATAGCCACAAGACCAAATACTGGTGAAGATGCAGAAAAACTGAGTCACTAATACATTGCTGGTGCAAATGTAAAATGGTGTAGCTACTTGGCATTATACATGTGACTAGTATATGACTTAGCATTTACATTCCTGGGCATTTATTCCAGAGGAATGAAAATTTATTGTCACTCAAAAACCTGTGTGTGATTGATTATAGAAGATTGATTCCTTTATAAAATTATTTTCATCATGTATTATTATATCCTGAGAAACAAGCTTAATCTTGAGAAGCAAGTGCTATGTTAACATTACCATGTTATTGTTGTCAACTGCCATCAAGTTGTCCCCTGACTCATGACAACCCCATCTACGAGGGAAGGAAACATTGCCCATTAGTTTGCACATAGGACTGTTGTGACCCATAGGGTTTCTGCTGGCTATTTTTTAGAAGCAGATCACCAGGACTTTCTTTGTAATCCATCTCAGTCTGGAAACTCTGCTGAGCCCTGTTCATCAGCATCACAGCTGCCTGCAAACCATCACTGGCTGTCCATTAGGCATATTGGCCACAACTGAGCCAGGTCTCCAGAAGAGAAGGCAAGGATTCGACCACTGACACATCTACCATTTTAATGGTGGGTAACCAAGCTCAGAGTGAGTCATTTAAAATCTCTTAGATTGTAAGATGAAGAAAGGAGACTAGGCGAAAGCCAATGCTTTTTGCATTATATAATACTCCCCCTTAGGGAGGCCACTATGATTAAAACGACTACAAGAAAATAACTATAAATTATAGGTATTTCTTCCAAGATTCAACCTCAATAATTAATATATTGCCAAAAAAAAAAAAAAACCTTTTGCAAGTCCAGATGTGTTGTTTATTGTAACTGGATGTGAATCTAAGAAGCCCGAACCACCCCAAGACTTAAAATGTTCAACAAAAACATGCTAGCTCTGCTGCCTTAAAGAAATCTGGCATGGCCAGAAAAAGCTGAACAGCATAATTAAAAATAACAAATCATAGCCAAAACATCATTCAGATGACTTCCTCTTAGCCTATTTAATGCAGCCCTGAATTGGCTCATATGTAATTTCCTAGTGTGGGTGATGACTGTCTTGTGTTTATGTGGCTGTCTTTCAAAGGAGGTCAGAGCTCTTTAGACTTCAATTATGTCAGTTGTCAGAGTCTGCACATATTTACATATGCTCTATTAGAGCCAGGTGTCTTATCTAAAATAATATTAATTATTAAAACTCTCACTCCTCTACCATCTTTGATAAATCTGGGAGATTCACTGTGATTCAAAGAAGAGCTATGGATACAGTTTTATTGCCACTTACTGCTCTCTTTTTTAATAAGTTGGGTAAAAACACCCTAGGAAAGTATGATTCTGACAACAAAAAAATGGTTTACTTATGAAAAAGTTTGGAAAAATTTATTGTCAAATCTGAAGCTGAATTTATTAATGTTTGCAAGACGTCTACCATTTAGCCTGGAAAACTTTGTAGCTAGTTAATACAGGTTGGCCATAAAAGCCAATAAATGACTTCAGATTCCCGTTCTCTGCAGGAACCATAAGATAACTATAGATCCCTACGAACTACAGAAAGAGCCCTGGTGGCACACTTGTTAAAGAGTTGGATGCTTCAAAACCCCCAAGCTCTCTGCAGAAGAAAGCTGTGTCAGTCTGCTTCCATAAAGATTTAAAGCCTTGGAAACCCTGTGGGGCAGTTTTACTCTGTCCTACAAGGTTGCTATGAGTTGGAATCAAATCCATGGCAGAGGGTTTGGTTTTTTGTTTCAGGATGAACTATATAGTGTTCCAAAAGAGAATTTTTTTTTTTTTAACACAGTATACTATGAGCACTTTGGAAGAGTTGTGCCAAAAATTTAATAGCAGCATATGATTATTGTGATTATTATAGTTATTCTCGAAGTTCTTAAGTAGAGAATTGAAGAAAGCACATCTTATGGAACATTTACCACTCTAGCAATTTTACTGTAACACAGAGGTCTTTTTTTAAAGGCCCTTAAAAATGGAAGTTGTGAAAAGATGAGTTCAAGGAAATGTCATTCTTTTGAAAAGCATTTCCTCAAGTTGCCATTTTATAAGTAAATTAGTTTTACTCACTTGCTCTTTTCCCTTCCATTGTACATAAAGTACTGAAAACTGGTATGCTAATGACCACCAGTTACATAAATGATAAAATGAGAGACCATTATGTCACAAACAAATAGCTGTAGTAGTAGCTGGTAAATAATGTCAGCCATTATACTCTATTTGCTGTTCCCACAGTGTGACCTCCTAAAAGGACCTTTTGAAATACGGGATCGTTTGGGAGGTTAATCACATGCTAAAAGCAATCCTTGGCAGAAAACATGATTTTGGTACTACAGCTTTTTATGTTGCAAAAGTCTCAAAAGTATTATAAATTCAAGTTGAAATTATACAGGGCTGTGAATTACCCTTATCATTGGATCTGTTGAGTTCTAAAAGTAAGTCCATTTTCAACATGGCAGAGGTAACAATTCCTGGATTTTCTGAGACATTTTCTTGTCTATCATTTCACCATTAATTTAATTCTTAGATAAAGTGGTTTACCCAGGAAACTGCTTCATTTTCCTTACTATGTCTCCATAGACTTCCTTAGGATGAGCATATTTGCATTCTTATACACAGCACAACTCACTATGCTATGACAAAGGAACATTCATTTTAGCAAATTCTAAGTATATGTTAGAGAGCCTGGTGGCCAGTGGTTAACAGCTCAGCTGATAACCAAAAATTTGGCAGTTCAAACCCGCTAGCTGTCTTGTGGAAGTCTGTATTCTGTAAAATTTACAGTCTTGGAAACCCTATGGGTCAGTTTTACTCTGTCCTGTAGGGTATGTCAAAAAGGTAGTACTCGTTATCTTTAATATTAAGAGTGTTCAGTGACCAAGAGGCAATAAAGGCTGTTAAGTTAAAGTGTTAAAGGAAAAACTAATCAGATGAGCTATGTCAAGATCATTCTACTCCCACTAGGGAGGGAAATTACCACATTTTAAAAGACTGAGGGTGGCGAAGCCAAGATGGTGGAATAGACAGAGGGTTCCATCAAGCCCTCTTTACATCAAAGACCCAAAAAAGCAAGTGAAACAAGTGTATTTGTGACAAGCTGGGAGCCCTGAGCATCAAAGGCAAGCTTAGACAACGAACTGAGGGGCAGGGGGAGGAAGAGACCATTTAGAAGTGGAGACGAGTTTCCGGACCTAAATCGCCGGGAGCCCTCACGCACCATTCCTGGAGGAGCAGCGGTGGCGGCGGGCTGATACTAGTGTTCAGCCGCAGTTTCCTCAGGGAGAAGCAGCCACCCACACAGCCTACTCACACCTCCAGAACCCAGGAAGAACGTGCTCCTGGCAAAAACTAAGTACTTGCATATATTTTACCACGCACCCACTCCCAAGCTGGCTCCAGCAGCTGAATCTCTGGGCCTGAGATAGACCCTGGTGAGTACCTAGAGCCATCCTCCTGGACTTGGGGAAGGAAAAAACCTGCAACTGGGGGGAAAAGATAATTTGCTAGCTCCATTAACCGGGGAAGCTTAGGACAGAGGCAGCTCCTGTCCAGTCATAAACTGTCTGTGGACCTTGAGCAACTTTCCCTTCTGCATGGACCTGTGTGGGCCTATTTTGGGAGAATAGGAGCTTGTTGGAAAACTCCAACCATTTCAGCTGTGCTGTGGAGAGGTGGGTGTTTGATGTTTGACATTGCTTTGCCTATTAAACAAGATCCTCACCTACCCACAACAGGAACTAAGGACTGGTAGCTCCACTCTGGTCACCCAGCCACCCACAACAGGAGTCCGAAGATAGCTGGTACCTCCTAAAAACTTTGGGTGCCCATGGTCCCTCTGCAGAACCCACCCACCAGCACGCTCTAGGGAACAGGGATGCATTTTCCTCAGAGACACTTGGGGGTCAGTACTCAGCCCCCTGCCTTGTTCAGAGCGTGACCCCCTGCTGCAATCAGATACTGCTATATACACCAATCACCCCTACCCCTCTAAGACTGTACGACAGAGCCTGTACCACACACTTGATATCAGCTACCTGAAAACCTGAGCTGAATTCATACAAGAAAACTGAATGGACTCCTAGACTGATATATCTGATAACAGCTCTAGCCAGCTGGAGACAGGACACCAGAGCTCCAAAGGCAAAAATAATCAAGCTAGCTCACTCAAGCAACCCATAGGGGCATACCAAAACAAAACAAAGCCAGCAGCTATGACACAGTAAGCAAGTATAAACTAAATACAATAACTTATAGATGGCTTGGAGACAACAGGAAATATCAAGTTACATAAAGAAACAGACCATGATCACCTCAACAGGCTCTCAAAACAAAGAATCCAGGGATCTTGTAGATGACAGTGCATTCCTGGAATTACCAGATGCAGAATATAAAAGTTTAATATACAGAACCCTTCAAGACATCAGGAAGAAAATGAGGCAATATGCAGAACAAGCCAAGGAACACAGAGGTAAAGCAACTGAAGAAATTAGAAAGATTATTCAGGAACATAATGAAAAGTTTAATAAGCTGGAAAAATCCATAGACAGCAATCAGATATTCAGAAGATTAACAATGAAATTACAGAATTAGATAACTCAATAGAAAGTCAGAGGAGCAGAACTGAGCAAGTAGAAGCTAGAATTTCTGAACTCGAAGATAAAGCACTTGGCACTAATATATTTGAAGAAAAATCAGATAAAGGAATTTTAAAAAATGAAGTAATCTTAAGAATCATGTGGGACTCTATCAAGAGAAATAACCTATGAGTGATTGGAGTACCAGAACAGGGAGGGATAACAGAAAATACAGAAAAAATTGTTGAAGATTTGTTGGCAGAAAACTTCCCTGATATTGTGAAAGATGAGAAGATATCTATCCAAGATGCTCATCGGACTCCACATAATGTAGGCCTTAAAAGAAACTTACCAAGATATATAACAATCAAGTTTATCAAAACCAAAGATAAAGAGAGAATTTTAAGAGCAGCAAGGGATAAATGAAAAGTCACCTACAGAGGAGAGCCAATAAGAATAAGCTCGGACTACACAGCAGAAACCATGCAAGCAAGAAGGCAATGGGAAGACATATTTAAAAAATTGAAGGAAAAAAATTGCCTGCCAAGAATCATATACCCATCAAAACTGTCTCTTAAATATGAAGGTGAAATTAAGACATTTCCAGATAAACATAAGTTGAGGGAATTCGTAAAAACCAAACCAAAACTAAAAGAAATACTAAAGGGAGTTCTTTGGTTAGAAAATCAATAATATCAGGTATCAACCCCAGACTAGAACACTGGGCAGAGCAACCAGAAGTCAGCCCAGACAGGGAAATCCAAAAAAACAAAGCAAGGTTATTAAGGGAAAAAAAAAAAAAGCCCAAACAGGGTAACAGCGATGTTATTATATAAAAGAAGACAACATTAAAATAATAAAGAGGGACTAAGAAATGTAATCATACACTTTCCATATGGAGAGGAAGATATGGCGATACAAAGAAATAAAAGTTAGTTTTAAATTTAGAAAAATAGGGGTAAATAATAAGGTAACCACAAAGGAGACAAACTACCCTACTCATCAAAATAAAATACAAGGGAAAAATACAGACTCAGCAGAAACAAAATCAACAACAGCAAATATGAGGAAAGGACAATATATAAAGAAAATATACTCTGCACATAAAATCAAGTGGAAAAAAGAAACTGTCAGCACACAAAAAAGACATCAAAATGGTAGCACTAAATTCATACCTATCCATAATTACTCTGAATATAAATGGACTAAATGCACCAATAAAGAGACAGAGAGTGGCAGAATGGATTTAAAAACAAGATCCATCTATGTGCTGCCTACAAGAGACACACCTTAGACTTAGAAACACAAACAAACTAAAACTCAAAGGATGAAAAAAAATATATCAAGCAAACAACAATCAAAAAAGAGAAGGAGTGGCAATATTAATTTCTGACAAAATAGACCTTAAAGTTAAATCTATCATAAAGGATAAGGAGGGACACTATATAATGATTAAAGGAACAATACACCAAGAAGATATAACCATATTAAATATTTATGCACCCAATGACAGGGCTGCAAGATACATAAAACAAACTCTATCAACATTGAAAAGTGAGATAGCTCCACAATAATAGTAGGAGACTTCAACACACCACTTTCGGTGAAGGACAAGACATCCAGAAAGAAGCTCAATAAAGACACAGAAGATCTAAATGCTACAATCAACCAACTTGACCTTGCAGACATATACAGAACACTCCACTCAAGAGCAACCAAGTATACTTTCTTTTCTAATGCACATGGAACATTCTCTAGAATAGACCACATATTAGGTCATAAAGCAAGCCTTAGCAGGATCCAAAACACTGAAATATTACAAAGCATTTTCTCTGACCATAAGGCCATAAAAGTGGAAATGAATAAAAGGGAAAGCAGGGAAAAGAAATCAAACACTTGACAACTGAACAATACTCTGCTCAAAACAGACTGGATTATAGAAGACATGAAGGATGGAATAAAGAAATTCAGAGAATCCAATGAGAATGAAAACACTTCCTATCAGAACCTTTGGGACACAGCAGAAGCGGTGCTGAAAGGCCAATTTATATCAATAAATGCACACATCCAAAAAGAAGAAAGGGCCAAAATCAAAGAATTATCCCTACAACTTGAAAAAATAGAAAGAGAGCAACAAAAGAAACCGACAGGCACCAGAAGAAAACAAATAACAAAAATTAGAGCTGAACTAAATGAAATAGAAAACAGAAAAATAATTGAAAGAATTAACAAGACTAAAAGCTGGTTTTATGAAAAACTCCACAAAAATGATAAACCACTGGCCAAACTGATGAAAGAGAAACAAGTGAGGAAGCAAATAACCCGAGAAATGAGAGGGGTGATATTACAACAGACCCAACTGAAATTAAAAGAATCATAGATTACTACAAAAAACTACACTCAAACAAATCTGAAAACCTAGAAGAAATGGATGAATTCCTAGAAACACACTACCTACCTAAACTAACACAGAGATAGAACAACTAAATAGACCCATAACAAAAGAAGAGACTGAAAAAGTCATCAAAAAACTCCCAACAACAAAAAAAAAGCCCTGGTCCGGACGGCTTCACTGCAGAGTTCTACCAAATTTTTAGACAAGAGTTAACACCACTACTACTAAAGGTATTTCAGAGCATAGAAAAGGACGAAATACTACCAAACTCATTCTATGAAGCCAGCATATCCCTGATACCAAAACCAGGTAAAGACACCTTAAGAAAAGAAAATTATAGACTTATATCCCTCATGAATGTAGATGCAAAAATCCTCAACAAAATTCTAGCCAAGAGAATTCAACAACATATCAAAAAAAATAAATCACCATGACCAAGTGGGATTCATACCTGGTATGCAGGGATGGTTCAACAGTAGAAAAGCAATTAATGTAATCCACCACATAAGTAAAACAAAAGACAAGAATCACATGATTTTATCAATTGATGCAGAAAAGGCATTTGACAAAGTTCAACACTTATTCATGATAAAAACTCTCAGCAAAATAGTAATAGAAGGAAAGTTCCTCAACATAATAAAGGACATTTATACAAAGCCAACAGCTCACATCCTCCTAAATGGAGAGACCCTGAAAACATTTCCACTGAGATTGGGAACCAGACAAGGATGCACTTTATCACCACTCTTTTTCAACATTGTGCTGGAAGTTCTAGCCAGAGCAAATAGGCTAGACAAAGAAATAAAGGGCATCCAGATTGGCAAGGAAGAAGTCAAAGTATCTCTATTTGCAGATGACATGATCTTATACACAGAAAACCCTAAGGAATCCTCCAGAAAACAACTGAAACTAATAGAAGAGTTCACCAGAGTATCGGGATATAAGAGAAACATACAAAAATCAGTCGCATTCCTCTACACCAAAAAAAAGAACATTGAAGAGGAAATCACCAAATCAATGCCGTTTACAGTAACCCCCAAGAAGATAAAATACTTAGGAATAAATCTTACCAGAGATCTAAAAGACTTATACAAAGAAAACTACAGTACACTTCTGCAAGAAACCAAAAGGGATTTACATAAGTGGAAGAACATACCTTGCTCGTGGATAGAAAGACTTAACATTATAAAAATGTCTATTCCACCAAGAGCGATCTATACATTTAATGCAATTCCGATCCAAATCCCAACGACATTCTTTAATGAGATGCAGAAACAAATCACCTACTTCATATGGAGGGGAAAGAGGCCCCAGATAAATAAGGCATTACTGAAAAAGAAGAACAAAGTGGGAGGCCTTGCTTTACCTGATTTTAGAACCTATTATACCGCCACAGTAGTCAAAACATTCTGGTACTGGTACAACAACAGGTACATGGACCAATGGAACAGAATTGGGAATCCAGGTATAAATCCATACACATATGAGAAGTTGATATTTGACAAAGGCCCCAAAACAGTTAAATGGGGAAAAGACAGTCTTTTTCACAAATGGTGCTGGCATAACTGGATATCCATCTGCAAAAAAATGAAACAAGACCCATACCTCACTCCATGCACAAAAACTAACTCTAAATGGGCCAAAGACCTAAATATAAAATCTAAAACGGTAAAGATCATGGAAGAAAAAATAGGGACAATGTTAGGAGCCCTAATACATGGCATAGACAGTGTATAAAACATTATAAAGAATGTAGAACATAAACTAGATAACTGGGAGCTCCTAAAAATCATACACCTATGCTCATCCAAAGAGTTCACCAAAAGAGTAAAAAGACTACCTACAGACTGGGAAAAAGTTTTTAGCTACAACATTTTTGATCAGTGCCTGATCTCTAAAATCTACATGATACTGCAAAATCTCAACTGCAAAAAGACAAATAACCCAATTAAACAATGGGGCAAGGATATGAATAGACACTTCACTAAAGAAGACATTCAGGTAGCTAAGAAGACATTCACGATCATTAGCCATTAGAGAAATACAGATCAAAACTACAATGAGGTTGCATCTCACTGGCTGGCATTAATCGAAAAAACACAAAATAATAAATGTTGGAGAGGCTGTGGAGAGAATGGAACTCTCATACACTGCTGGTGGGATTGTAAAATGGTACAACCACTTTGGAATTTGATTTGGCGCTTCGTTAAAAAGCTAGAGAGAGAACTACCATACGATCCAGCAATCCCACTCCTTTGAATATATCCTAGAGAAATAAGAGCCTTTACATGAACAAATACATGCACACCCATGTTTATTGCAGCCCTGTTTACAATAGCAAAAAGATGGAAGCAACCAAGGTGACCATCAATGGATGAATAGATAAATTATGGTATATTTACACAGTGGAATACTACGCATCGATAAAGAACAGCAAGGAATCTGTGAAACGTTTCATAACATAGAGGAACCTGGAAGGCATTATGCTGAGTGAAATTAGTCAGTTGCAAAAGAACAAATATTCTATAAAACCACTGTTATAAGAACTTAAATAGTTCAAACTGAGAAGAAAACATTCTTTCGTGGTTACGAGTGAGGGGATGCAGGGAGGGTGGGAGAAGGGCATTCACTAATTAGTAGATAAGAACTACTTTAGGTGAAGGGAAAGACAGCACACAATACAGGGGAGGTCAGCACAATTGGACTAAACCAAAAGTAATTTCCTGAATAACCTGAATGCTTCGAAGGCCCGTGTAGCAGGGGCAGGGGGCTGGGGACCATGGTTTCAGAGGACATCCAAGTCAATTGGCATAATAAAGTCTATTAAGAAGACATTCTGCATCCCACTTTGAAGAGTGGTGCCTCGGGTTTAAACACTAGCAAGCAGCCATCTAAGATGCATGAATTGGCCTTAACCCACCTGGATCAAAGGAGAATGAAGAACACCAAGGACACAAGGCGATTACGAGCCCAAGAGACAGAAAGGTCACATGAACCAGAGACTACATCATCCCGAGACCAGAAGAACTAGATGGTGCCTGGCTACAACTGATGACTGCCCTGACAGGAAACATAATAGAAAACCCCTGAGGGAGCAGGAGAGCAATGGGATGCAGACCCCAAATTCTCATACGACCAGACTTAATAGTCTGACCGAGACTAGAAGGACCCCGGTGGTCACGGTCCCCAGACCTTCTTTTGGCCCAGGACAGGAACCATTCCCTAAGCCAACTCTTCAGACATGGATTGGAGTGGACAATGGGTTGGAGAGGGATGCTGGTGAGGAGTGAGCTTCTTGGATCAGGTGGACACTTGAGACTATGTTAGCATCTTCTGCCTGGAGGGGAGATGAGAGAGTGGAGGGGGTTAGAAGCTGACAAAATGGACACGTAAAGAGAGAGTGGAGGGAGAGAATGGGCTGTGTCATTAGGGGGAGAGTAATTGGGAGTGTGTAGCAAGGTGTACATGGGTTTTTGCGTGAGAGACTGACTTGATTTGTAAACATTCACTTAAAACACAATAAAAATTATAAAAAAAAAAGCCTGAGAGTGAGTGATTAGGATGAGTAAATGGTGACTTAAATATCATCGATGGCAATATCTGCTCTGCTGTCCTTCCAGGTCAAGACTAGTGGAACAAAATAACTTGGTCGGCATTTACAGTATTGGATAAAAGAGCTCAAGATAATGTTTTGGGAAAACAATGGTGTTTTTCCATTATATAAAAAAAAAGAAAACTGGTCCTGTTTTTCCTTACCAAGAGCAATCTAAATACAAGACCTTGGCTACTCTCAATTTATCGATTCACAAATATATGTATCAGACATAAAAAAATACAACATCAAAGTTTGAATAGCTAATATTTCAGAGATCAGAAAATTAAATAAAATGAAAGGATGTTAATATCACCTAGTGCAGAACCAAAGAGCAGAACTGGAATCTCAATCTCTCTAAATAGTTAGATCCCAATTTGCCAGAGACTGCAGAAATTACAGTAATGTCACCATACCTGAAGAGAGATTACATGGCTTATAAAGTATAAAGATAGTAAAATTTGGCATAAATCTATGCTATGTTGTTCACGAGAGCAAATATTGATTTAATTGGTTGAAACTCAAGATTGAAGTTTAATATCTTTTCTGAGAGGGAATGAAATAAAAAGATGTAAGTTTAAAAAGATATATAAACATTAAATATGTCAGAAGATAAATATAGCTGAAAAGATAATGAACTTACTCTAAAAACAAAGTAAAAATAACCAGACTAAACTGGCCAGAAAGACTTCAGCTGATAAACAGATTTTCTCCACAAGATCAGATACATTCTCTTAATGTTTAATTTGGATTTATTAAAATAAACTCTCAAGGAAGGGATTATTATGAGAGAGTTCTGAGAAGCCATTTTAGAATTAAAATAAAAGAGCTATGAATGTGACTTACTAGAGCTATTTTATCCAAACTGTCACTAGCAGTAAAGGTGAGTTTTCCTTCTTTTGTTCTTTCATTCATTTGTTCCTTTATTACAATACATTTTATTTACTGCTTCCTGCAAAACAGAAGAAGTCGTTAGTCTTGCAAAACTCTATGATTCGATCTCCGGCATTGCTTCTATCACCAAGGTTTTGTAAGACCAACAACTTCTTCATTGCAAAGACCTTCTTTCAAAAACATAAACAGTGACTATACACATGGACCTTGCTAGGTGGAACATGCAGATATCAAATTGACTACATCTGTGGAAAGAGATGATGGAAATGCTCATATCATCAGTCAGAACAAGGCCAGGGGCCGACGGTGGAACAGACCATCAATTGCTCACATGACAGTTCAAGCTGAAACTGAAGAAAATCAGAGCAAGTCCACGAGAGCCAAAATAGGACCTTGAGTATATCCCACCTGAATTTAGAGACCATCTGAAGAATAGATTTGATGCATTGAACACTAGTGACCAAAACCAGATGAGTTGTGGAATGACATCAAGGACATCATCCATGAAGAAAGCAAGAGGTCACTGAAAAGACAGGAAAGAAAGAAAAGACCAAGATGGATGTCAGAGGAGACTCTGAAACTTCCTCTTGAGCACTGAATAGCTAAAGCAAAAGGAAGAATTGATGAAGTAAGAGAACTGAACAGAAGATTTCAAAGGGCCTTTCGAGAAGACAAAGTAAAGTATTTTAATGACATGTGCAAAGAGCTGGAGATGGAAAACCAAAAGGGAAGAACACGCTCGGCATTTCTCAAGGTGAAAGAACTGAAGAAAAAATTCAGGCCTCAAGTTGCAATAGTGAAGGATTCCGTGGGGAAAATATTAAACGACGCAGGAAGCATCAAAAGAAGATGGAAGGAATACACAGAGTCATTATACCAAAAAAGAATTAGTCGATATTCAACTATTTCAAGAGGTGGCATATGATCAGGAACCGATGGTACTGAAGGAAGAAGTCCAAGCTGCTCTGAGGCATTGGCGAAAAACAAGGCTCCAGGAATTGACGGAATATCAATTGAGATGTTTCAACAAACAGATGCAGGGCTGGAGGTGCTCACTCGTCTATGCCAAGAAATATGGAAGACAGCTTCCTGGCCTACTGACTGAAAGAGATCCATATGTATGCCTAGTCCCAAGAAAGGTGATCCAACCGAATGTGGAAATTATAGAACAATATCATTAATATCACATGCAAGCAAAATTTGGCTGAAGATCATTCAAAAACAGCTGCAGCAGTATATCGACAGGGAACTGCGAGGACTTCAGGTTGGTTTCAGAAGAGGACGTGGAACCAGGGATATCATTGCTGATGTCAGATGGATCCTGGCTGAAAGCAGAGAATACCAGAAGGATGCTTACCTGTGTTTTATTGACTATGTGAGTCATAACAAACTATGGATAACACTGCAAAGAATGGGAATTCCAGAACACTTAATCGTGCTCATGAGGAACCTTTACATGGATCAAGAGGTAGTTGTTCAGACAGAACAAGGGGATACTGATTGGTTTAAAGTCAGGAAAGATGTGCTTCAGGGTTGTATTCTTTCACCATACCTATTTAATCTGTATGCTGAGCAAATAATTTGAGAAGCTGGACTATATGAAGAAGAACAGGGCATCAGGATTGGAGGAAGACTCATTAACAACCTGCGTTATGCAGATGACACAACCTTGCTTGCTGAAAGTGAAGAGGACTTGAAGCACTTACTAATGAAGATCAAAGACCATAGCCTTCAGTATGGATTACACCTCAACATAAAGAAAACAAAAATCTTCACAACTGGACCAATGAGCAACATTATGATAAACAGAGAAAAGATTGAAGTTGTCAAGGATTTCATTTTACTTGGATCCACAATCAACAGCCATGGAAGCAGCAGTCAAGAAATCAAAAGTCGCATTGCACTGGGGAAGTCTGCTGCAAACGACCTCTTCAAAGTGTTGAAGAGCAACGATGTCACCCTGAAGACTAAGGTGCACCTGACCCAAGCCATGGTATTTTCAATTGCATCATATGCATGTGAAAGCTAGACAACGAATAAGAGAAACTGAAGAAGAGTTGACGCCTTTGAATTGTGGTGTTGGCAAAGAATATTGAATATACCATTGACTGCCAAAAGAATGAACAAATCTGTCTTGGAAGAAGTGTGTCCAGAATGCTCCTTAGAGGCAAGGATGGCGAGACTGCGTCTTACATACTTTGGACATGTTGTCAGGAGGGATGAGTACCTGGAGAAGGACATCATGCTTGGCAGAGTACAGGGTCAGCTGAAAAGAGGAAGACTCTCAATAAGGTGGATTGACACAGTAGCTGCAACAATGAGCTCAAGCATAACAATGATAGTAAAGATGGTGCAGGACTGGGTGTTGTTTCGTTCTGTTGTGCATAGGGTCGCTATCAGTCGGAACCGACTCGATGGCATCTAACAACAACAATATGTAAAACACTGTCCTCAGCATTGATTGTGAAATTTCTTTTCCTATTGAGTTACAGAATAATGTAATATACATAAAATAATGTCTTATTTACTGAATGCAGCTGTAACACAAATCCCACAAGTAAGTGCCTTTAAAGAAAGGAAATTTATTTTCTCACAGTTCTGGAGGCTAGAAGTTCACATTCAGAGTGTGTCTCCAGAGGGAGGTCCTTCTTTGTCTATTTCAGTTACTACCAGCTGGTAATCCTTGCAGTTCCAGAACGTTTAGACTCATAGTCATCAAATAGTGTCTCTCTACCCCTTTACGGGAGCCCTGGTGGCACAGTGGTTAAGAACTTGGCTGCTAACCAAAAGGTTGGCAGTTCCGATCCACGAGTCTCTCCTTGGAAACACTATGGGGCAGTTGTACTCTGTCCTATGGGGTCGCTATGAGTTCGAAATCAACTCGACAGCAACGGTTTACAGTTACAGGTTACCCCTATAAACACTGGTTTGTCTCTGTGTCTATTCAGCTCTCTTTAAAACTCAGAAGTGATTGGGTTTAGGGTTACACCTCACTAACATAATAAAGAAAACACTATGTCCAGACAGGATTGTATCAACAGATATGTTGTTGTTGCTGCGTGCCCTGGAGTTGATTCCAACTCATAGCATGTTTTTTCTCATGACTTCCAAGATGCAATCGCCATATCATGTTATACGTAATGATCAGCTCATGTGTCTGTGTCTGTATTATAACTTCCATTAGAATCAAATTTGCCTTATTCAACCTCTACAGCTCCAGTGTTTAAAACAGCTTCTGACACTAATAAGTGATCGACGTATAAGTAGTGAACTAAATTTAATTGAATAAAGTGTGGTGTACTCTGCCTCTTTTAAATTAACATATGAAATTAATAAATTATATTGTTGTTGTTAGGTTCCTTCAGTGGGTTCTTACTCATAGCAACCCTATGTACAACAGAAGGAAACATTGCTCAGGTCATGGAAGCTCCGTAGACACAGCCAAGTTCCCTGAGGGACCAAATTACTGGGCTGAGGACTGGGTCCATGGTCTTGGGAAACATCTAGCTCAATTGCCAAAACGTAGTTTATAAAGGAAATGTTCTATATCCTACTTTGGTGGATAGCATGTGGGGTCTTAAAAGCTTGTGAGTGGCCATCTAAGGTACTCTGCAGGTCTCACTCCATGTGGATCAAAGGAGAAGGAAGAAAACCAAAGACACAGGGAAAGATTCTCCAAAGGCCTAATGGACCACAACTACCACAGCCTCTATCAGACTGAGTTTGGCACAACTAGATGATCCTCAGCTATCACCACAAACAGGGATCACAATAAAGGGTCCCAGAGAGCTGGAGAAAATGTAGAACAAAATTAGAAATCACAAAAAGAAAAAAAAATAAGACCAGACTTACTGGTCTGATAGAGGCTGTACAAACCCTGAGAGTGTAGCCCCTGGACATGCTTTTAACTCAGTACTGAAGTCACTCCTGTGGTTCACCTTTCAGCTACAGGTTAGGCAGGCCCATAAAACAAAAGGAGACTAAGAAGGCACACAAGTCCAGGGGCAAGGACAAGAAGGCAGGAAGGGACAAGAAAATTGGTAATGGGAAATCCAAGTTCTAGAAGGGGAGAATATTGACATGTCATGGGGGTGGCAACCAATGTCATGAAACAATATGTGTATTAATTGTTTAATGAGAAACTAATTTGCTCTATAAACCTTCATCTAAAAAAAGTGTGTCTAAAGTACAGTAAAAAAAAAAAACTTAAAAAAGAATTATTATACACTTAAGTTTATATAAAATATTACTTTGGACATTAAATAAATTTATAGTACTTCAAAATAGCTTTCAATACTAATAGAAATAAATATGTATGCATTGTGGAAAAAAAAAAAAGAAGGAAACTCTGCCTTGTCCTGCCATGTCATCACAATTGTTTCTGTGCTTGAGCTTGTTGTTGCAGCCACTCTGTCAATACAAGTTGAGGGTCTTGCTCTTTTTTGCTAACCCTCTACTTTACCAAGGAAGGGGAGACTTCATCTCACATACTTTTGACATGTTATCATAAGGGATCAGTCCCTGGAGAAGGACATCGTGCTTGGTAAATAGATGTTGCAGACTAGATAAAAATAAATAAATAAATTTTTATTCCCCTATTTTGGGGAAAAAAAAGATATAATTTGGAGATTGGAATTGAATGATGCATGTAAGATCACTGTAATATCTGTTCCTTAACTCACTGCTGCCGAGTCGATTCCGACTCATAGCAACTCTATACGACAGAGTAGAACTGCCCCATAGAGTTTCCAAGGAGTACCTGGTGGATTCAAACTGCTGACCTTTAGGTTAGCAGCCATAGCACTTAACCACTATGGCACTGGGCTTATCGGTTCCTTAGTAGTTTTCAATTGGTCACACTAATGGAGATAATTGTAAAAGTTGTAAAACTTAAGTATGTGCAGATTATCAATATTCATAGATTCATGTTCTTTTGAATAATTTTTCTATATTTGATAGTTTGTATGTCCATTTTGGTGAGAAAATCCACCAAACTGTATGTCTTCCAGTATCATTATATGTTGTACTGTCTGCCCTTCTCTCAAGAATAAGTTTTAAATTTATCTAAATCTCACATTCTTCATCCAAAATTCTTAAACCTTTTTTTTTTTTTTAACAGTTTGTACTTGTTCCTGTTGCTAAGACAGTAAACTCAACATCTTTTATCAAGTATGGTGCCTTGTTAAACTTGTTGCATAAATTCTAGAGCCATGCTTTTTTTTTTTTTTTTCCTTTGCCTCACAATAGGAGTAGGAAAGAACACTGCTGGGATTTTTTAATTCGGAAGAACTGAAGAAAAAATTCAAGCCTTAAGTTGCAATGTTGAAGGATTCTACAGAGAAAATACTGAACAATGCAGGAAGCATCAAAAGAAGGTGGAAGGAATACACAGAGTCAGGGTACCAAAAAGAATTGGTTGATATTCAACCATTTCAAGTGGTAGTGTATGATCAAGAACAAATGACACTGAAGGAGAGGTTCAAGCTGCACTGAAAGGCTCTAGGAATTGACGGAATACCAATTGAGATGTTTTCAACAAATGGTTGCAGCTCTGGAAGTGCTCAGTTGTCTATTCCAGGAATTTAGAAGACAGCTACCTGGCCAACTGACTGGAAGAGATCCATACGGGTAGCCATTCCAAAGAAAGGAGATCCAACAGAATGTGGAAGTTATTGAACAATACCTTTAACGTCACACAAAAGTAAAATTTTGCTGAAGATCGTTCAAAAGCAATTGCAGCAGTACATCAGCAGGGTTTTGCCAGAAATTCAGGCTGGTTCAGAAGAGGACATAGAATGAGGGATATCATTGCTGATGTCAGAAGAATCACGGCTGAAAGCAGAGAATATCGGAAAGATGTTTGCCTGTGTTTTACTATGTAAAGGCATTAGACTGTGTGGATCATAACAAATTATGGATAACGTTCCAAAGAATGGGAATTCCAGAACACTTAATTGTGCTCATGAGGAACCTGTACTTAGACCAAGAGGCAGTACTTAGAACAGAACAAGGAGATACTGAGTGGTTTAAAATCAGGAAAGGTGTGCGTCACAGTTGTATCATTTTACCATACTTATTAAATCTGTATGCTGAGTAAATAATCTGAGAAGCTACACTATAAGAAGAAGAACCTGGCATCAAGATGAAAGGAAAGCTCATTAACAATTTGCATTACACAGATGACAAACCTTGCTTCCTGAAAGTGAAGAGTACTTAAAGCACTTACTGATGAAGATCAAAGACGATAGCCTTCAGTATGGATTACACCTCAACATAAAGAAAACAAAAATCCTCACAACTGGACCAATAAGCAACATCATGATAAATGGAGAAAAAATTGAAATTGTCAAGAATTTCATTTTACTTGGATCCACAATCAACACCCATAGAAGCATCATTGGGCAAATCTGCTGCAAAAGATCTCTTTAAAGTGTTAAAAAGCAAAGCTGTCACTTTAAGGATTAAGGTGCACCTGACCCAAGCCATGGTGTTTTCAATTGTCTTGTATGCATGTGAAAGCTGGACAACGAATAAGGACAACAGAAGAAGAATCGATGCCTTTGAATTACGGTGTTGGCGAAGAATATTGAACATACGATGGACTGCCAGAGACCAAATAAATCCATCTTGGAAGAAGTACAGCCATAATGCTCATTAGAAGGAAAGGTGGCAAGATTTTATCACACATACTTTGGGCATTGTCTTAGTTTTCTAGTACTGCTCTAACAGAAATACCACAAATGGATGGCTTTAACAAAGTGAAATTTATTCTCTCGTAGTCTAGTGAGTTACGAGTCCAAATTCAGGGCTTCAGCTCCAGTGGAAGGCATTCTCTCTCTGTGGACTCTGGAGAAAGGCCCTTGTCATATATTTGCCCAGGTCTGGGAGCATCTCAGTGCAGGGACCTCAGGTCCAAAGGACAGCCTCTGCTCCCAGAGCTGCTTTCTTGGCAGTATTAGGTTCCCCTGTCTCTCTGCTGGCTTCTCTCTTTTATATCTCAAACAGATTGGCTTAAGACACTATCTAATCTTGTAGATCTCATCAATATAACCGCCACTAATCCATCTTATTACACCATAGTGATAGGACTTACAACACATAAGGAAATTGCATCAGATGACAAAATGGTAGACAATCACACAAAACTGGGAATCATTACCTAGCAAGTTGACAGATATTTTGCGGGGACACAATTCAATCAATCCATGACAGACATGTTATCAAGTGGAACCAGTCTCTGGAGGACATCCTGCTTGGTAGAGAGTCAGCAAAAAAGAGGAAGACCCTCCATGAGAAGGATTGACACAGTGGCTGCAAAATTGGGCTCAAGCACAGCAAAGATTGTGAGGATGGTGCAGAACCGGCAGTGTTTTGTTCTGTTGTATTGAGTTGCCATGAGTCAGAACCTATTCGATGGTACCTAACGACAACACGTTAGGAAAGAAAAATTGATGTATTTCAGTTGTTAATGGGAGTCAACACAAAAGTCTCACCAAATTTATCTCCCTCACATTAAAAATATGCATGCCCCAGCTTGTGATTTTGAACTCCGCAGACCCTCAGGGAAGTGCTCCTTCAATGCCACTTAACATACACACACAAATGCACACACAATGTCTCACTCTCTCACTCTTATACACACTCATTAGCATACACACCACTCCATACTATTCATGCTTACTCAGTGGTCATGTACACACAGGAGTTCAGTAAGAAAGACTGTTTCTCTTCAGACAAAATTAAATTATTTCAAAAAAAGTGTTTTAAATATTGATAAAAACAGTGACTATAGCGGGTGCTCAAAATTCTTAACATTCTCTGTTGCTTCTTTTAAATACTTGCAATGGCTTCATGAATAAGACATCATCAAAATAGTCCATCCAAAATCAGTATTAGTATTATGCCACTGTTTCCTTGTTGTTAGGTGCCTTCGAGTCAGTTCCGACCCTATGCACAACACAACGAGACACTGTCCGGTACTGAGCCATCCTTACAATTGTTGCTATGCTTGAGCTCATTGTTACAGCCACTGTGTCAATCCCCCTCGTTGAGGGTCTTCCTCTTTTTCGCTCACCCTGTACTCTGCCAAGCATGAAACCCTTCTCCAGGGACTCATCCCTCCTGACAACATGTCCAAAGTATGTAAGACGAAGCCTCGCCATCCTTGCCTCTAAGGAGCATTCTGGCCGCACTTCTTCCAAGACAGATCGATTCGTTCTTTTGGCAGTCCGTGGTATATTCAATATTCTTCGCCAACACCACAATTCAAAGGTGTCAATTCTTCTTCAGTCTTCATTATTCACTGTCCAGCCTTCACGTGCATGTGATGTGATTGAAAATACCATGGCTTGGGTCAGGCACACCTTAGTCTTCAAAGTGACATCTTTGCTTTTCAACACTTTAAAAAGGTCCTTTGCAGCAGATTTACCCAATGCAATGTGTCTCTTGATTTCTCGACTGCTGCTTCCATGGCTGTTGATTGTGGATCCAAGTAAAATGAAACCCTTGACAACTTCAATCTTTTCTCCATTTATCATGTTGTTCCTCATTGGTCCAGTTGTGAGGATTTTTGTTTTCTTTATGTTGAGGTGCAATCCATACTGAAGGCTGTGGTCTTTGATCTTCATTAGTAAATGCTTCACTTTCAGCAAGCAAGGTTGTGTCATCTGCATAATGCAGGTTGTTAATGACTCTTCCTTCAATCCTGATGCCCCGTTCCTCTTCAAATGGTCCAGCTTCTCGTATTATCTGCTCAGCATACAGATTGAATAGGTATGGTAAAAGAATACAGCCCTGATGCACACCTTTCTTGGCTTTAAACCAATCAGTATCCCTTTGTCTGTCCAAACAACTGCCTCTTTATGTAAAGGTTCCTCAGGAGCACAATTAGGTGTTCTGGAATTCCCATTCTTTGCAATGTTATCCATAATTTGTTATGATCCACACAGTCAAATGCCTTTGCATAGTCAATAAAACACAGGTAAACATCCTTCTGGTATTCTCTGCTTTCAACCGGGACACATCTGACATCAGCAATGTTATCGCTGGTTCCACGTCCTCTTCTGAAACCGGCCTGAATTTCTTGCAGTTCCCTGTCGACATACTGCTTCAGCCGTTTCTGAATGATCTTCAGCCAAATTTTGCTTGCATGTGATATTAATGATATTGTTCTATAATTTCCACATTTGGTTGGATCACCTTTCTTGGGAATAGGCATAAATATGGATCTCTTCCAGTCAGTTGACCAGGAAGCTGTCTTCCATATTTCTTGGCATAGACGAGTGAGCACCGCCAGCCCTGCATCTGTTTGTTGAAACACCTCAATTGATATTCCATCAATTCCTGGAGCCTTGTTTTTCACCAATGCCTTCAGAGCAGCTTGGACTTCTTCCCTCAGTACCATGGGTTCCTGATCATATACCACCTCTTGAAATGGTTGAACATAGAGTAATTCTTTTTGGTATAATGACTCTGTGTATCCCTTCTATCTTCTTTTGATGCTTCCTGCATCATTTAATATTTTCCCCATAGAATCTTTCAGTATTGCAACTTGAGGCTTGAATTTTTTCTTCAGTTCTTTCAGCTTGAAAAACCCCGAGCGCGTTCTTCCCTTTTGGTTTTCCATCTCCAGCTCTTTGTACATGTCACTTAGTTACCCATTAATTCTTACTCTCTTCCATACCCTTGCAATATAATGCTATAGGACAAACTCACTAGGGAGACATGGATGGGTAAGCCAATGTGTAAAATTATACTGTGACTTTGGTATCATCAATACATTCTCTCGGCATGCCCATCATCTGATTTTGAGGCAAATATAAAAATGTATTTGACGGAAATGTCTGAGATTTCTGCAAAAAATGTATTATCCCTTCTGTGTATGGGTAAAAGCCTTCAGGAAAAAAGAGATAATGAAAAGAATAAAGAGAAAAACCAGAGACACTTGAGTGATAGTTCTCAGAGAATGTGAAAATCAAGCCCAAACAATTTCATAACACTATAAATGTAAGTCCCAGCTGTCTAAGAGATTAAAATTTCAAAGTTCTCAGATTACAGAAGAGGCACTGAGGATCACTAAGATTCAATATCATAAAACTTATCCCTTGACTTCCAACTGGTGTTCTTGTTATACTATGATTCCTCATTTGATTTTTGTAAGTAGGCAACATATATAAATGTGAAATAAGAGTATGTTGAAAAGGATATGAGCAAGTAAACACCAATTGATAAAACCCTAACACCTTCAGATTTACAGATAAATACTTATCCTTTTATATAAATGCAAAATGGTAATATTGCCTTGAAAAAGATTTATCCTAAGCCATCAGCAATAAAGCAGCTTTGATCTTGCATAAGTAAATGTGGGTAAATATTAAACATATCATTGTTACTACCTGCTATGCTTCACAGTGTAAGCAAAAGCTTCCCTTTTATGTTTTAAGTGACTGTATTTAATCACATTGCTGCTTAATTTTACATTTAGAATATTTCAAGTCTAATTTAAAGGCTTAAAATGTTTGATAGCCTAATATTCTACACTGTCATTATAAGAGCCATGAAAGTCCGATTGAAATAATGGCCAAAAAAAAAGAGAGAGAAAAGGAAGAAAAAACAAACATGCCAAAGCCCCACCTACTAAAAAAAAAAAAAAGAAGCGTTACTTCAATGTAGTTCTAATGCTAGGCAGGTACACATATATAAAGGAATTGCACAGTCTAGAAATTACCTGCCAAATATTCAGCCCTTGGGATTCGCTGACAACTGTGTATGAGAGAATCTAGCTTAGATAGAAAACATGTTATTTAAGAAATAAGAGGGTCAGACAGCACATGAATAAATTATTACTATATTTCATTAGCAATTACAGATTCATTGCTTATTAGCTGAAGATAGCCAGAGATGGTAATTATAAAGCATTCTGAGAATTTCAAGGTGATGCATAAATGCTGAATAACAATGAGCATACAGGTTATGATAATAACAAAACGATGCCTGGTGACTTCAGCATTTTTTTTATTGTAATCTGTTTAAAAGCTTTCATTTAGATATTTTGTTCTGCTTTTGCAATGAAGAATTAAGGTATGTCGGCAACAGAAAGACCTTTAAGAGAAAATTTTCCAGAGACGAAGGAGCAATGACAACCATTCGAGAGTGAGAAAACACTATTAAAAAAAAAAAAAAAGAAGGCATTAGAATTACTCAGCCTTGAATGGAAACACTGTAGATGACTTAATAACTTTCCTCAACTCAGAAAAGATTTTTCTAAAGATGACTTTCAATTGTGCTATGAATGAATCTAAATCTCTTGCTCAGATATATTTTTGATGTTCTGACATGTGAAACATTACGGGACAACACAAAGTCATTAACCGAACAGAATAAATGTGAAAGATTGCTCATTTGAGGACAATGAAAGGAAGTAGTTGTTTGTGTTCCTATTTCAGATACATGATGTTGGGAAAATCACTTAACTTCTTCCAATTTCCTTATCAATAAATTCAGAGAATTGACTAGATGCTGTCTAAGGTGTCTTCTGATTCTGAAATGATATTCTTCTTATCCTATGGATTCCAGTATTGCAGTCCTTCAAGATGTTGTAAGTTTTATAGACAGTGTGATGATAGCTAAATATGAGAGGCTGATGTAACCTTGTAATATGCATTGTTCTGCATGTAACTAAATATGATATTTTGGTAAACTGTATTGGATACATAAGAGTTCAAAAGCAAGACCAAAGTTTAGACAGATTGATTGAATATGCCTCTCACAGCTTCATAATCTAGGAATAAGAAATGGAATGTGATTCCTCACATATTTATGTTGTTGTTGTTGGGCACCATCATGTTGGTTCTGACTCACAGCTGCTGTATGCACAACAGAAGGAAACACTGTCCAGTCCTGTGCTATCCTCACAATTGTCATTATGGTTGAGCCCATTGTTGCAGCCTCTGTGTCAGTCCATCTTGTTGAGGGTCTTCCTCTGTCCTCAATCAGGCATGCACAGTTTACTTTGCAGAATTATATCTAGATCTTTGGATGAGTTACATCCTGTTAAGTGAGACTTAGTAAAATATCCAAATTAAATTTGTTGTGTAAAAGCAAAATGCAATATATCATTACTGGATTGTTGTTGTTGTTTTTAGGTGTCTTCGAGTCAGTTCTGATTCATAGCAACTCTATGCACAACAGAACAATACCGCCCGGTCCTGCACCATCCTTATAATCGCTGTCATGCTTGAGCTCATTGTTGCGCCACTGTGTGAATCCATCTCATTGAGGGTCTTCCTCTTTTCCACTGACCCTGTACTTTGCCAAGCATAATGTCCTTCTCCACTGACTGATCCCTCCTGACAACATGTCCAAAGTATGTAAGATGCAGTCTCGTCATCCTTGCTTCTAAGGAACATTCTGGTTGTACTTCTTCCAAGATAGATTTGTTCGTTCTTTTGGCAGTCCATGGTATATGCAATATTCCTCGCCACCACCACAATTCAAAGGCATCACTTCTTCAGTCTCCCTTATTCACTTTCCAGCCTTCACGTGCATATGATGCAATTGAAAATACCATGGCTTGGGTCAGGCGCACCTTAGTCTTCAAGGTGACATCTTTGCTTTTCAACACTTTAAAGAGGTCCTTTGCAGCAGATTTACCCAATGCCACATTTCATTTGGTTTCTTGACTGCTGCTTCCATGGCTGTTGATCGTGGATCAAAGTAAAATGAAATCCTTGACAACTTCAATCTTTTCTGCGTTTTATCATGATGTTGCTCATTGGTCCAGTTGTGAGGATTTTTGTTTTCTTTATGTTGAGGTGCAATTCATGTGTCTGTCAGTTTGTCATACTGTGGGGGCTTGCATGTTGCTGTGATGCTGGAAGCTATGCCACCAGTAATTAGATACCAGCAGGGTCACCCATGGAGGACAGGTTTCAGCTGAGCTTCTAAACTAAGACAGACTAGGAAGAAGGGCCCAGCAGTCTACTTCTGAAAAGCATTAGCCAGTGAATACCTTATGAATAGCAGTGGAACATTACTGGATACTCACACAGAAACAGCCACACTAACACAAGAAAATTTTTTAAGTAGCCATTCCTCTGTAATTATCATTATTAGAGAGGTAGAACAAAATTAAGGGTATTTTGGTATCCACATGTAAAAAGTGAAGTCAGCATTTGAGTATAATTTTGTTTAACATTTTTCCCTTGTTAAACAAGCTTAGGTATATTTAAATACTTATAAAAAAAATACTTATAGCATCCTACAATTCTTTAGCAATTTAAAAAGGAAATAACCTGTGCTACCTTTCATTCAAACTCATCTTTGTTTTTATCTGAATTCATAAGAAGGATTTACTTTATTCTGACAAACATCTAATATCAAGATATCAAGTAAAACCTGAATCTATTGTAATCTTTCAGTACTCTGGAAAACACATGTTCAAAAAATTATCATCTCCCAGGCCTATTGGAGCTGAAGATCACTCCTTCTATTCTTCCTGAAAAGTGCCTATCTTGTTTTAGAATTGGGGTGTGATACAGGAAGGAATTTCCTATTGTGGGAGAATATTTTTAATTGCTTACAAAAATCCTGTTCGAGATATATAGTTTTAAGCAAAGATGCAGAAGACACTATATCAAACTAATCTCATAAGATTCTCTGAGCCAGAAGAGTCAGCTATGTTACACAAGGAACCAAGAGATCCCAACTTTTTAAAGGAATGTTCTGGCACTGGCCCAAATGGTTTGGACTCCAGAAACAATCACAACAGCAGCAACAATAGCAACTGGGGTGAGGAGCAAGAGAAAAAATACCCCAACCTCTGAACAACCAGTGGCATAAAAAAATCATATGGGTTCATCAGAAGGTTACAAAAACTCAGTCAACCCAAGGTACTACAATGAGCTGGGTCATTTGGTACAAGAAAAAAAAAAAAATGATCAATTTGGCTGATGATGCCTACAAAATAAGAATTTTTCTCAACCCACTTTGTACTGTTTGAATAAAGTGACCAGAGACACAAGGAAGTAGATGGTAGAAAAGCCAAGTGAACAAGTCTTAGTGGCACAGCAGGCGTCAGAAGCCCTGAAAAGCACAGGAGAAGACAGTGCTAAAGAAGCACCAATAAGAAGAAGAATATCTATGAAACTTGATTGATATTGGCTATAAATGAAAATTATTAGTAAAAACAAACATATTGAGTTATAGTAGATAAAAAGATAGCCAGTGATGAACGAGGCAAAAGTCTACATTAGCTCTTCACTACATAATCCGATTTGTGCTTACTCAGAAGGCGTGTTAAGAGAAAGACTTCAGCTGTACATGGATGTGCATCCTGGTGTTGGCACAAGAATATCCATGGGCTGCGGTAGTTCTCAACCCTAGCTGAGATTTGGAATTTTACCCGAGAAAGTTTTAAAAGACATGAATTCCTATAGCCCATATCAAGAGATTCTAAAATAATTGGACTACAACTGGGCCAAGTATTTACTTTTTCTTTCTTTTCTTCTTTTACAATCTTCAAGTGATTTCAACGTATAACCAGAGTGAGAGACAAACGATTAAACCATCTCATTCTGTGAACTATAGATATGACTATGTCCTGCATCCATCACCACAGAATGCTATGATAAATTTAAAAATCCCACTGAGATGACATAAAATGGAGAAGTGTGTGGTACCTTTTAGAAAGACATCTAAAAACACTTAAATGTTTTCTTCTCCAAATTTTTTTATAATAAATTTCCTGCATAACTGACTATAAAGTAATTTAAATAACGTTTACATTCATTTTTATAGTTACCTATCCTATCTTTAAGGAGCCTTGGTGGTGCAATGATTAAGTGCTCGGCTGCTAACTGAAAACTTGACAGTTTGAACCCACTGGCAGCTCCAAGGAGAAAGATGTGTCAATCTTCTTATGTAAAGATTTACAGCCTTGGAAACCCTATGGGGCAACTCTACCCTGTTCTATGAGTTGGAATCAATTTGACGACAATGAGTTTTTGGTTATCCTGGTGGAGCCCTGGTGGTGGCGTGGTTAAGCACTCAGCTGCTAATCGAAAAACGTTGGCAATTTGAATCCACAAGCTGCTCCTTGGAAATGCTATGGGAGCAGTTCTACTCTGAATTATGGTGTCATTAACCCAAACCAGTGCCCTCGAGTCGATTCCGACTCATAGCAACCCTACAGGATGGCTCATTATGATCTGGAATCTACTAGACTTGGCAACAGGTTGGTTTCACGTTTTTTATCTTTTGTCTATGGATTTCAAGGGTTTGAAGAATTGAGTCCTTTTTTAAGAGTACATATTAAAAACAAGGCAAAGTGTAAAATTTTTATACTGCTTTCTTCTAAACTATAAATTTATATCCTACAATGTCATTAATCTTCTTAATTTTTTTAATTTTTAAAAACCATTTTATTTTACAATAGTTTTACATTTAAAAGAAGTTGTGAAAATAGAGTTCCCATATACCCCAAACTCAGGTTCCCCTATTATTAATATCTTATATCAATATGGTCAATTCAGACACATAGGAACCTCATAGGGTTTTCTTGGTTGCAATCGTAGCAGAAGCAGATCTTTCTCTTCTGTGGTACTGCTGGGTGGGTTCAGATCACTAACTTTTTCATTAACAGTCAAGTATAAACTACCTAAGGACCCAATATGATATACTTGTCCCATTGTCATTGATGTTGTTGTGTGCCACTGAGTTGATTCTAACTCATAGCAACCCTATAGGAGAGAATAGAACTAGCCCATAGGTTTCCAGGGAGCAGCTAGCTGGTAGATTCGAATTGCTGACCTTTTGGTTAGCAGCCTGAGCTCTTAACCACTTTGCCACCAGGGCTCCACTTGTGACATTAATGAACCAATATTGATGTCTTATTTTTATCTAAAGTACGTACTTTGCTCATCTTCCCTAGTTTTGTAAAATTTCCTTTTTCTGTTTCAGGATTCCACTGAGGACATTTGGTTGTCATATATCCTTAGGCTCCTCTGTGATAGTTTTTCAGGCTTTTGATGTTTTGGATGATTTTGCCAGCCAGTTTTGAGGAGTGCTGTTTAGATGTTTTGTAGAATATTCCTCAGTTGATTTTGTCTGATGCTTTCTCATAATTAAACTTGGATCATGGGCTTTTGGGAGTAAGATCACAGAGCTAAAGCACCATTCTCATCACATTTCATCAAGGGTATATAACATCAACATGACATATCAATGTTGATGTTAATCTTGACCACCTAGTTTGAGGTCCTATAAGCCAGCGTTCTCTATTGTAAAGTTACTCCACCCCTCCTTCTGGTATTTGTGACTCTTTAAAAGGAATTCGCTATGTGCAAAATAAAAATAAATAATTACAAACAAGTAAACGCACTGAAGGATGGAAAAGGAAAACAATTTGATTATTTGTCACTAGTACCTCATTAAATTGTTCTGTGGACTCCATTTCACCAAAGTGAGATAGTCTCAGACAAATTTCTTTATAGTTATCTATCCTGTCTTTAAGAAGCCTTGGTGGTGCTGTGATTAAGTGCTCAGCTGCCAAACGAAAGGTTGGTGGTTTGAATCCAACAAGTAGATTGTCAAGCCTTTTTTCCTAGCCTTAGTCTGGAAGCTCCTCTGAAACATGTCCACCATGGGTGAACCTGCTGGTATTTGAAGTATCAGTGACATGTTGTTTCTGTCGTTAGGTGGCATCAAGTTGGTTCTCACTCACAGCAACCCTATGTGCAGCAGAACCAAATACTATCCAGTCCTGTGTCATCCTTCCAGCATCACACAACACTCAAGTCACCACAGTATGACACACTGACAGACGGGTGGCTAAAGAGTCATTAAAAACCTGTGTTGATTTCTACATTTTCACCCATCTGACAACAGAATCTAGATATCGTGAGTGTTTAAAATATTTAGCAAAGATAACAAGAAAAATGCCAACATTTCAATATAGTTAGACTTTTATGTAAAATATAAAATGGATATAAAAAATAACAAAACTGCTTACTCTGAGTTTTTCATTCGAGAACTCTACTCACAAAAGAAACCTTTAAACAAAATGCCATCTAAATGATTTAAGTGGATTTCTCAGCTAACATTAATTAGTGTAACTCCTCATACTCTAGGTAAACCCATGTAATCATCCATATTCCACAGAAAATTGAAGTTTTGGAACTGTTTGGGCCCAGTTTTGTCTTTTCTTCTCTCTTTATTTTCCTTTTTCATATGTTTTATTGTGAAGTTCAAGTTACATAATAAAATGTTTATAGTATTGTTATTTTCCTAGATAACATAAGAAATGATGTTTTCATCCAATATTTCTTTCCAAATTTTTAATTTCACTTAACCACTTTTTTTGAATGAACTGCACTGAAGGATAGAAACAGAAAACAATTTGATTATTTCTCACTAATGCCTCATTAAATTATCCTGTAGACTCCATTTCACCAATGTGAGATGACTCCAGATGAATTTTGTACCTGTCTGAGTCACTCTTAGATAATAATAGAATAATTAGTTTTTTCACGTATAAAAAAAATTCAGGCCAAAGTAATATCAAAATTCCAAACTCTCATATAGTTTACTTTCCCTCTGTTTCAGCCCAGGCTGAGAAGCTTACAAGAGAAAGTAACCCATGGTTGGTTTCTCCTCTCATTTTCACTCCATTGGTTCCTGCATTTCCCAATACTGTTTTAGCCATCCATGATTTTTAAATGGGGAGAAGAAGAAGTAAATATAAGGGGTAACCTTTTTTAATAGAGTTTTAGTACAGCCATCCATCATGTTTGTCATACTGTGGTGATCTGTGTATTGCTATGATGCTGGGAAGTATGCCTCTGATATTTCAAACACCAGCAGGGTCATCCATGGAGGACAGGTTTTAAAAGAGCTTCCAGACTAAGACAGACTAGGAAAAAAGGCTTGGCAATCTACTTCCAAAAATAAACCAATAAAAACTTTGTGGATAAAATATTTTCAGACTTGCTTACTTTGGGCACATCATCAGGAGGGATCACTTGGTGGTGGAAAACATGATTTTTGGTGAAGTAGAGAGCCAATTAAGGAGACACTAGGTGAGATAGATTGCCACAATGAGCACAATGATGGACTTAAACATGCTGGCAATGGTGAGGATAATGCAGGACTGGGTAATATTTTGTTCCACTGTCTGTAAGGTCACCATAAGTCTGAGTTTATCAATCTGGCCATGATGTCCACTATGGGTATTTGATTCCACATGCTGTTTTTTTCTTTTTTTTTTTCCTCTCATGAGGTGATTCTGTGGGTTCCTAAGAGATTTTTTTTTTTTCTCGTAGAAATCTCTCGTATGCAATTCACTAGGAACAATTGAAAATCCCTGACATTTAAAGATTTCTCCCTTAGCCCTAGTTTCTGATGCCCATTTCTCTGATGGAGTCACACAGTGTTCCCAGGGAGCCTCTTAGGTGTTGTTTGTCTCATGGAAATCCAGTCTAACTCCCTTCTATGAGGCCCATAACTGGCCTAGAGAAATTCATACATCTTTTCCTTACCTTGCTGGGCATTGTGATGTTATCATATTATATTATATATATAATTATATTATAAATAATTATAATTATATTGTTGCAGCTCTACAAGGTCACAAGGTTTGAACATATACTTTTTGCATACACGGTAGTAGTGTTAAGTAAGAAAATGCTCCAGCAGCAACTAATGTTGTGATTTTCTCCAACACATTAAAATTCACAAATTAATTCTAGAGGTCAAAGCAATAGGCTCTACTATAAACAACTGTATAATGTAGATCACTAAAAACTAGTACTACTGTTGTATTTATTTTCACTATCTCCATAGTTTATATAAAGTTTATGTACAATCCCTGGGTGGCATAAATGGTTTGCACTCAACTACTAGCCTAAAGGTTGGTGGTTTGAATCCACCCAGTGGCACTGTGGAAGTAAGGCTTGGCGATCTGCTTCCGTAAAATATTAGAGCCAAAAAAAACCCTCTGGAGCAGTTCTACTCTGTAACACATGAGGTTGTCATGAGACAGAATGGACTCCTTGGCAACAGTTGTAAGTTTATGTGAATCATTGCAGCATGCTTGATAATCTTTCTTGCTACTCCATAATATTTTACATGTATATGTAAGTGCCTCGCTGTGTGTGAAAGTGTGGATTGGAAAATACCAACAAAGAAATGTTTACAAAGTTTCTCTTCTACCTTTTATAGAGAACCTAGTTTTTCTAGTGAATGCTTGGAACTTCTTAGTCCACAGTCAGGGAGATTGGAGTAAGTGGAAGAATTGAAAGCTACTAGATTATCTTTTAGATTATCTTAGTCAATTCAGCACCAAAGGGTTTTGGTTTTTTTGGTTTTAGATCATCTTAATTTTCAGTGCGACTATGGGTTTATTGTTGAAGAGATCTTAAAAGTAAAAGAGAAAGAAATACAAGAAAGTGTCAACACTGGGTTTGAATCTGAAGAAAATTTTGAAGAGTTTGGATTGACACCAAAAACCTTAACCTCTATTGTGGTTGTTAGGTGTGGGCAGAAAGAAATGAGGAAGAAAGGACGTTAAAACTTCTGTTTGTGTTATGAATTAAATCACACCGTGCATTTCCAGGAGTCTTCGAAAAATTTAAATCGATTATAATATTAGTTTGGGGATGTTAGAGTTTTTTTTTTTTTAACCTTTTCATTAGCATTGGGTAATAGTACACTGGGTTTTTTTTTTTTTTTTTGCTTCTGGACCTTATTCCAGCTCTAATGCATTTAGCATCAAGGTAGGTTCCTTTTGAAATGCATGAAGGTCAGCAGACCAGAGTAGGAGCCTCACTGCTGTGTAGGCTAAGTATTCTATTAGGTGATGCTTCCTGGATGTGTTAATTTTGTAAAATTTTGCTTTTTTTTTTTTTTTTTCTTTATTTCTGTGAGATAAAGCATGCAAGCCTACTTATGGCTTTCCTGTGTGATAGTTAGGGAGCCCTGATGGGTTTGTTTTGGTCTTTCTATGTCATATTTGGAAAACCAGAGGTTCCCATGTAACCTAATGGAAAGGCACCCACATAAATTATTTATATAGCTCTCATTGGCATACTGTCGTATCACAGATCAGTGGTGCCATAGTGCCATTTGCCTCATTGGTGGCTTGTAGTACCAGATCATAGTTCTCAAAATCCACATTACCAACCAGAAATTTAAATCCTGTCACTTAGTAAGCCTGCACTCCAATACTGAAAACACATGCCATCAAAAAATTTAATTAATTAAGGATTGAAAATGCAGTAACACAACGGTTTAATGTGATAAGTGTGTCTAGGATAGCCACAAGGAAGCTAAATTTAAAATGGATTATATTTTATCTCTACCTCCTCTCCTGCCCCCTTCTTTTCCTCATCTTTATATCTTTTCTATTTGTGAAGAACATTACTTGTTTAACCCATTGCTGTAGATTCCAACTCATAGTGACCCTATAGGACAAAGTAGAACTGGCCCATAGGGTTTTCAAAGAGCAGCTGGTGGATTCGAACTGCTGACCTTTCAGTTAGTGGCTAACTCGTCACCATTGTGCCACCAGGGCTCCATTACATGTTTAGATCTCTATAAAATAGACAGGAAGGTGAATGGACAGATAAATCACTCTTTGTTTCTTTCTTTATAAACATCTGGTATTTATTCTATCAAATCATGATTTTTAACCAGTTTATGGTCAGTTTTTTCTAGAGACTAATTTTTTTTTTCTTTCTCTTTTCACTAGGTGGCAATTTTTAAAAGAAAAGTTGGTGAAATCACTTAATGCTGGTTTTCTCAGCCTATGAAAGCTTCCACAAATCAGATTTTAGATTGCTTTAACTATTGCCCAAATGCAATAAACTGAAGAGGGAACTGATTCAACCTATTTTTGAAAAAAAAAAAAGGGGGGGGGGACAAATTAGCTAGGACTCCCACTCTCTAAATTTTGCAAGGTAAATGGTGAAATAGAGATATAAAAGTTTCCATTTTCTTTCTTTGACTAAATGTGTGAAATCAGATCCTTCTTCAATTGATTTTACAGCAGCTCTGAAAAAGGTATGCCGATTGAAAAGCCTTTTTCTTTCCTTTCTCTAAAGATGTTCTATAAGCCAGTCTGCTTCTTAACTTCAAATCACCATCAAAAGTTAAGTAAACTGTTATCTCAGGCTGGCTCTTCTTACATTATCCTCTTTCTTCCTCAGACTTAATTACACTTTTTCAGCTAGTGTTTGATCAAGAAGACCAAAACTTCAACCTGTTTCCCTAAATAACAGGATTCTTTGTATGTATCTAAATGCATTTGCAGAATATCAATCCACATAATGAAATATGTTGTCATATTTAAATTCATATTGCATTCTGAACATTATTAGTTTGCACATATCAATAGCAATTTCCCCATGTTTCAGAATGCAGACTGCTTTTAATCATCTGCATTCCTGCGACATACACTCCACAGTAAAGGTTTAAATATATTCCTCTAATAAAAATATGAAGAAATTGTATTATCAAACCAATAAGGAAATGCATAGAAGGAGTACATTCTTTTCTAACTTCTCTATGTAAAATGTTATAAAGTGATCTTTATTTTCTCTTGCAGAAGTCACTAGTCACATATTTATTTACAATTCATGTGTTCTCTATCCAACCACTTCTTTAAAAACAATTTTTTCAAGAAAGCCTCCTGAGACCCAGGGACCTAAAAAATGGCTTATAGAAGTTGCTAACAGTTTCAGATTTGTTTATTTAGGTATGTTCAGCATTATTATTTATATCTTTACATATTTCCTCTACTTTCATCATTCTATTGAGCAGTGAAGGCCCATGTTTATCCTTTTTATTGTGTCTAGATATTTTCTAGAATAAAATTCAGAATTTTTTTTTTCATTTATCACACCTGAAAGACAACACTAAGCTTTCATGTCCCAATATTTTTACTGGTTCAGACTAAGAAATGAGTAAATGGGAACAAGAAGATGAATCATTTATTATCATTTCAGAAACTGGTTTAAAGTTTACACAAAAGTTCATGTAATTTTTATGCTGTTAATGAAGGATAAACATAATATTCTTACCTAGTTAATTAATAAAAATAATGAAAGAACTTACATAGAGACCTAATAAGAGCACTGAATGAGAACATGTGTGGAAAACTGTACAAATATTTTTGTTAATCTGGTGTAAAATAAATGATAATGACACCAAACACATTTTCCATCTTAGTTTTTTTTTTTTTTTTTTTGCTTTTGGGGAATAAAGCCTAGCTTCCAAGAACATAATACACAAGAATATATTAAACTAATAATGACTGTAAACTCAGGGAGAATATGCTCAATCCATGCTTCAATTTTAGTAAAATACTGAATATCATTAATCAATATTATCCTTCCATATGCTGCTGATTATGGGCTTGTGTTTAATTAGCTCTAATTTTACTTGTCTTCTAACTGATCAACATTGCTAAAAACTGAGCTTTCTACAGCAATATCCAAAAAGTACAAGTAAATCATATCCCAACAGATTGAAACGCAGCTGGTCTTACCAGACTATAGCAAAGTTCTAAGACCCTATGAGAAGCCAACATTGTGTTTACTGGTGTAAATAACAGAAGAAACAAAAATAGAATGCAAATACAGCAGTTTATATATATACTGAAGTGTAAGTATCTGCTTTGGATTCCAGAATTTAGTTAACATAAGGTGATGTTGTGTAAAGTTTGAATGGAAAAAGTGTCACTAGGTAAGCCAAGATGCACAAATACATTTTAAGAATCATGGATATAGATAGGAGCACAGGTGGCACAAATGGTTTGCTATTTACTCTAACCCAAAGGTTAGTAGTTCAAACTCACAAGTGGCTCCATGGAAGAAAGGCCTGGTATCCTACTTCTATAAAAGATTATAGGCAAGAAAACTCTGTGGAGCAGTTCTACTCTGTAACACATAGGGTCTCCACGAGTCATTGGGCCAACTTGACGGTAACTAAAAACAAACAACATATATATATATTCTAAGACATCTAAAAATGACAGGTCAAATTGGAGAAGGAAAAAACAAAATCAGATATATCATTTGAGTAGAGTATTCAATTTAAATCAAAACAGACAATTCAGTAGAATAAATTCAATTCAAAAGAAAGTTGCTTTTCAAATTTGTCATCCACTTGGAAATTTAATTCAGTAAGTAGTATTCGATTTGGTTAGTTGTAATCAGTGCAGGTAATAACATTTTTTTAGGTTGCTGCCTTACAGCTTTCCACTAGATAAAGGTAAATGAAAGAGAATAAATCTTCATCGCATATTTTTAAGCTCCACTCACAAGGTAGGAAAAGTTTGCTGTATTTTACATATAACAATAATTCCTGGTGTTGACAGTGTTTTACTGATTTAGTATTTATGTTCTTCCTACTCTAATTTACTTTTACACTCTGAGAGTCATTGTATAATAATTCGTATTCTTACCTCGTGAACTCTAGCGTGTTAGAATGAGCCCTTAGTAGTCCTATTTCCATACAAAGAAATGATTAAAAGGTCTTTTGTTTCATAGTTGGATACCGGGATGAGAGACTTAGGTCTAAAACAAAATATTATTTAAAAAGTGCCCCCCTCCGTCCACTTATGGACTACTTTATAAGGAGATGAGATTAGTTTACTAAATTGTTGGAGTAAGTTAACTGGAAACATTGGGCCTTTAGTGCAAAGGCATTTTAGTATGGTAACTGGAAATTTGATTCATATTCCTCTGTCTTGTCCTGGGGAGAACTTGTCTCAAGTTTCTAAAGAGAAACATCTTTAAGAAAATTGAATTAGTGAAGAACAACCTTTGGAAGCAAAATAGACATTTGAAAATAGGTAGGGAAGAGGCAACAATTTTATCAACTTAGTGACTACAGAGAGGTGAGATGGGCATTGATGAAAGTAGATTTGGAATACGTGCACAAGTAGACCTTAGCTGAAGACACTATAGTGAATGAGAGAGAAAGAAAATCTGAAAAAAAAATACTGTGAATAAAAAAAAAGAGATCAGAATAGAGAAAGGGAAGTAGGGAAAGATGAACCATTTACCTTTACAGTGAAGACCTTTACATACACATAATAGATATTTAAATAAATAGATATTTCCTGGTGGCACAGTGGTTAAGAGCTGGCTACTAACCAAAAGGTCAGCAGTTGGAATCCACCAGCTGCTCCTTGGAAACCCTAGGGGACAGTTCTACTCTGTCCTATAGGGTCACTATGACTTGGAATTGACTCAATGGTAACGGGTTTTAATGATTAGGAAAGTGTTTCTCAAACATGCTTCTGTAGTTATTGCACATGATCATTAAATTTTCTCTGAGTTTCTTGACATCTAAAATAAAAAGGGGTCAGGTAATGAGGGCATATTGATTGCATGATCTTAGAAAAGAAATACTTTCATCTGAAAAGATAAGTGACTTCCTGACATTTAATTCGATGAGCAGTACTATCACGTGAGTGCTTATGCAAACATAATTTAATATTATGTCAGATACGGTATTTGATGGTTATTTTTCAGAAGAAGTGAGGACTATGTCTTATATAAAAAAAAAATAGACATTAAAATATGCAGAAATGGACATGAACCAAGTCAAATAATATTTTTAAACAGACAATGAGAACTAAAGAACAAGAAAAACAATATACCCGAGGGAAATAAGAAATAGAGAAAAATGCAAACAGTTGTTAGGTGTTGAAAATTTAACAGATTTAGAGTTAAAATGATATTTAAAATGCTAATATTCTATATATAGTATTTTTATTTTTTAACCTCCAATTTATTTATTTATTTTTATTATTATACTTTAGATGAAGGTTTATAGAAAAATTAGCTTCTCATTAAACAATTAGTACACAAACTGTTTTGCAACATTTGTTACCAATCCCACGACATGTCAATACTCTCCCTTCTCGACCTAGGATTCTCTGTTATCAGCTTTCCTGTCTCTCTTGTCTTCTATTACTTGCCCCTGGGATGGTATGCCCCTTAAGTCTCATTTTGTTTTAGGGGCCTGTCTAATCTTTGGCTGAAGAGTGAACCTGAGGAGTGACTTCATTACTGAGGGTGTCCAGTCTCGGGTTTCTCCAGTGTCTTTCAGGCCAGTGAGTCTGGTCTTTTTTGTGAGTTATAATTCTGTTCTACATTTTTCTTCAGCTCTGTCTGGGACCCTCAACTGTGATCCCTGTCAGAGCAGTTGGTGGTGATAGCTGGGGACCATCTAGCTGTGCTGAACTCAGTCTGGTGGGGGCTGTAGTAGTTGTGGCCCAGTAGTCCTTTGGACTAATCTTTCCCTTGTGTCTTCGGTTTTCCTCATTCTCCCTTGCTCCCAACGGGGTGAGACCAGTGGAGTATCTTAGATGGCCACTCATAAGCTTTTAAGGTCCCACATACTACTCACCAAAGTGAAATAGTATTTTTAGAAAGAAGTATATATACTGTAAAGCTTCTCTGCTTTAGGCTTGGTCTGGTCAAGCAACGCGTAGTTCTATAAAAGTTTCTCTACTCCCTATGTATTTTATTTTATATTTAATAGCTATAAAATTATATATGATCATTATAACGCATGAGAATGTCAATATATTATCATAGTTTTAGGAAATTTCAAATAAGGACTAAAATTCTTGACAAATCACCATGTAATAATGTTTCCTTCTCATATGAAACAAATAGATTACTACATTTTACCAAAGCAATGTGGGTCAGGACTTACAACATTTTGTAAAAGATGGGCTCCATGTGCTGATGCAAATGAGAAGAATTATCTAACAATCATTTGGTTGTAACTCTTACATTATTTTTACTTCTACTTTTGATTTTTAAATTTTCAGATATAGGTTATAGAGAAATTTATTATTTTGTACCTCAAAAGCAAAAAAGGGCTTGTGATTGAAATTTCCAAGGCCCATCATTTTTATTCAAGGAAAATGAAAGACCAAAGTTACCAGGAAAGAAGAGACGTATGGTAGTAAAAACACTGATTTTTGTTTTTGTTGTTGTTCAAATGAGAATCTGGTAGGGCTTATAGGAGTTCAGTTCTAAGTCCTCATAATTGAGAAATAAATAGCAAGTCTGGGGTGGAAACAAGTTGGATGACTGAAGACGTACATTTTGGAGAAGACGTTGGGTATTGCTGGACTATAGCATTTGACAAGAAATTAAGAGCATGTAAACCCCTATGTCCAGTGTCTTTCCTGGTAATCAAAGAATCGTACAAAGGTCTGATGCAGAAAAGGAAAATACCTAAATTGTTTAGCAAACCTAAATCAGGTATATAAAAGGAAAACATCAATTTTCTTCCAGTATCTTTCTCCTCCATTCTCTGAAGTAACCAATGGTGGAGTCAATAGTAACTACCTAGTCTTCTTCCTTCTACATATTTTTCCAAACTTATGTGTTTGTGTATGCATGTATAGTAACTATTATATATATATAATATTCTGATTTGCTTTAACAGAAAAGGATTATACTACAAAGATTACTTGCCATTTGCTTTAAAAAAATAAACTTTAAAATCTTAGAAGTTTTAAATTCACAGAATTATTGCGAAGTCAATATATAGACATCCCATCTATACTATGGAGCCCGGTGGTTAAGAGTTTAACTGCTAAACCAAAGGTCAGCAGTTCAGATCCACCAGACACTCTTTGGAAACTCTATGAGGGCAGTTCTACTGTGTCCTATAGGGTTGTTAGGAGTCAGAATCGTCTTGATGGCAATAAAGTGTTTTTTTTTTTTTTTTTCCCCTACCCTATCCCCAGTTTCCCCTTTTGTTAGACTCTTACATTAGTATGGCATATTTTTCACATCTAATGAACCAATATTTATCAATTATTATTATCAAGTGAAGTCTAGTCACCATTTGTTTTCACCTAATGTCTTTTTTTTTTTTTTTGATGGTTCCTTACATTTGCTTTTCAACTCTCAAAAAATGTTTAGGTTGTTTATTTATTTATTTGCAGGCCAGCTCCACAGGTTGAATGGGACAAACTGGGTGGTGATTTACCAAAGGGAAGAGTAACAAAAGAAAATTACAACAAGACATTTAAGATAGAGAATGTCTCCTACCACGACAAAGGAATTTATAGCTGCACAGCCAACAATTTTTTGGGAACAGCCACTCATGATTTTCTTGTTACAATAGAAGGTACTTTCTCCAGGTTGATTTATTTTTCTTCTATTAAAAAAAAAAAATTATGCATGTAGTGGGTCTTAATTCTAAAGTATACATTTTAATACAGATAGGTAAGCTGTCTCAACTTTTAATTGTATTTATAGTAAGTAACATTTTATTTGATTAGTTTTATTCTTTACCACACAAAGCCATATAGAACGGTCAAATGACAAGGAAAGATCCATCTTAGCAATTAACCTAAAGTCCTGTATCATCGTATTGTAAGAACTGATTTTTATCATAAGGTACATGAGACACTACATAATATTAAGTTATAGAAGAGGAAATAAGTGTTACAATGAAGAGATTCTTGGGCCTGGAAGAAAGCCTGGAATTTGTTTCTCAGTCCTGTCATTTATTTGCTGTGTTTTTGATCAAGTTACTTCACCTTTCTGTACCTCAGTTTCTTCACCAGTGAAATGAGGAAGTCAGATAAATGATTGCCTTAGCTCTTTCCTAGATAATTTTTTTTTATTAACTTTTATTGAGCTTCAAGTGAACATTTACAAATCAAGTCAGACTGTCACATATAAGTTTATATACATCTTACTCCGTACTCCCACTTGCTCTCCCCCTAATAAGTCAGCCCTTCCAGTCTCTCCTTTTGTGACAATTTTGCCAGCTTCCAACTCTCTCTATCCTCCCTTCCCCCCTCCGGACAGGAGATGCCAACACAGTCTCAAGTGTCCACCTGATACAAGTAGCTCACTCTTCATCAGCATCTCTCTCCTACCCACTGTCCAGTCCCTTTCATGTCTGATGAGTTGTCTTCGGGAATGGTTCCTGTCCTGGGCCAACAGAAGGTTTGGGGACCATGACCGCCGGGATTCCTCTATTCTCAGTCAGACCATTAAGTCTGGTCTTTTTAGGAGAATTTGGGGTCTGCATCCCACTGATCTCCTGCTTAGGGGTTCTCTGTTGTGCTCCCTGTCAGGGCAGTCATCGGTTGTGACCAGGCACCAACTAGTTCTTCTGGTCTCAGGATGATGTAGGTCTCTGGTTCATGTGGCCCTTTCTGTCTCTTGGGCTCTTAGTTGTCGTGTGACCTTGGTGTTCTTCATTCTCCTTTGCTCCATCACCTAATGTCTTTTTAAGAAGGCCTGGTAGCACAAAGGAGACCTGGTAGCACAAAAGTTAAGCACTTGGCACTAACTGAAAGGTTGGCGGTTCAAACTCACCCACAGCTGTGTGGGAAAAAAGACCTGGTGAACTGCTCCTATAAAAACAACACCCTAGAAAACCCTCAGGGGCAGTTTGACTCCATCACGTGATGTTGCTCTGAGTGGAAATCAACACCATGGAGTACAACAACATCCTTATATGTTCCAGGATCTTATCTAGAATATCACATTAAGTTTAGTCTTCATGCCTCCTTACCCTCATCTTGGCTGTGACAAGTTCTCACACTCTTTGTTTTTGATGGCTTTGATAATTCTGAGGAGTACTGGCTAGGTATTTTGTAAAGTGTCCCTGTATTGGGGTTTCTAATAGTTTTCTCTTGATTAGACATCACCACTATGCTATGGCCAGTGTTATAGAGCAGGGCCTCTAAGACCAGTCAATTTGAGTTTAAATCCTGGGTCTGCTGCTAACTAATTGTACAATCACGGACAAGTTACTTAACCTCTCTGCGCCTCAGCTTCCATACAGGGATGATAATAGTTTATGCTTCCCGAAGTTTCTTTGAGGTTTATATTACTTAGTGTTATATAAGTGTTTGCTAAATAAATAAATAATAAACAAAAAATAAATAAATAAAATATTTAAGACAGTTTTTAAAGGTAGAAATAAAGAAGTAGTTGAAATTATTTAAAGTTTTCTAAGATATGAGGAGGTTTTGTAGAGAAATGATCATTTCCTTCAAATATTAAAACTAAAAATTTTCTAACAACAAGAAAATGTTTAAATATATTATAGGGCTTGCAACTGTCACTGCAGAATGAAATATTTAAACACAGAATGTTTGGAGACATCGAGAAATGCAATCTAAAATTAAGTGAAAAAGAAATCAAGACCGGATATACATATTGCTTTGTGTTTGTGTTTCCATTTTCTTTTGCATAGCTGTTATAAAGAATGATGGTTTTGAATATCATCACCTCAGAGTTGTATATATGTACGTGTTTACACATACATATGCACATATACATATATGTGTGCGTGTATATATATAAAAGCCATTGCTGCTGAGTTGATTCAGACTCACAGTGACTCTATAAGACATAGCAGAACTGCCCCATAGGGGTTCCAAGGAATGTGAAGCAGTGTGGTTTTGACCTGCCAACTTTTGGTTAGCAGCCATGGCTTTTAACCACGGCACCACCAGGGGATATATATATATAAAATAAATAAAATATATTGTCATATATACATATAAGAAAATAAAAAGAATTGTAAGCTCATGCTGGAATGAATGTAGAGAAAATTGATCTCTTATACACTGCTGGTAGGAATGTAAAATGGTTCATTTGATCTGGATGTCAGTTTCTTAAAAAACTATGCTACACTTACCATGTAAACGAGCAATCACACTCCTGGACATTTATACCTGAGACATGAAAACTTGCATCTACAAGAAAATCTTTACATGAATGTTCATAGCAGCTTTATTTATAATAACCCCACACTGAAAACGATAAAAATGCCCTTCAATGAGTGAAGGGTTAAACCATTTGTGGTACAGTCACACCATGGAATACTACTCAGAAATCAACAGGAACACACACAACATGCGTCAGTCAGTTTGTGCTACTGGGGTGGCTTGCATGCTGCTGAGATACTGGAAGCTATCGGTATCTCAAATTTCAGCAGGGTCACTCACCCACAGTGGGCAAGATTCAGCAGGGCTTCCAGACTAAGACAGACTAGGAAAAGGGACCTGGCAGTCTACTTCTGAAAAAAATTGGCTAGTGAAACCTTATGAATAGCAGCAGAACATTGTCTGATATATAGCTGGAAGATGAGCCCCTCAGTTTGGAAGGCAATCAAAATTCTATTGGGGAAGAGCTGCCTCCTCAAAGTAGAGTGAACCTTAATAACGTGGCTGGAACCCTCATTCATTGATGTGGCATGACTCAAAATGAGAAGTAACAGTGGAAAGATCCATTAATAATTGAAATATGGAATGTACGAAGTATGAATCTAGGAAATGGATTGGTATGGTAGCCTCAACAATGGACTCAACGATGCCTGAGGTTGTGAAGATGATGTAAGACTGGGCAACATTTTATTATATTTACATAAATTTGCCATGAGACAGAGTCTATCAATTTAAAACTAGTGACATCCCAGCAAGATCTATGGAGATTGTACCAATATCATGACTTCCCTGTTTTGATATTGTGATGTAATTGTTTACAATGGTAGCCTTAGGTACATGAGAGCTGTCTACTTTTTTTTTTTTTGCAACTTCTTATGTGTAATTATTTCAAAATAAAACTTAAGAAGTCTAATATAAAATATATATATATACCACAAAATAATGTATATGTATTTCACTCTTATTATGAAACTGATTTTTTCAGCTTAGACTTTAACATATAATTATTTCATAATCTTAAAAATATATACGTGGGGTTGCTATGAGCTGGAACTGACTTGAGGGCAACCAACAACAACAACAAAATACCTATGGGATTGTCACCTTATTTACTGTGAACTCTTTTCAGAACTGAGCCAACTTTTTATTCATCTCTGAAACTCTTACCATTTGTTAGCATGGTTCCCGTCATACTGAGAATTCTAAATTGTCACTGTTGAAAATTTTCTGCATTAAATTGATGTTCTTGAGCCTGAAGCACTGAACTTAGAACCAAATGATAGAAGCTTCTGATAAACAGATAAGCACTATAAAGAATTTCTAACCATCAAATTTTTAATTAGCATAGAATGGGCAACCTAAAGAGTCTTTGTAAAGTCCTTGAGTGCAGGATTCCAAATATAGGCTGTGGCAATGATCTGGTGAGGATTTCATGGCAGGCACACCAAATGGGAGGTTAGACCCAAAGAGCTAAGTAAGGCCTCTTCACCACAGTGATTCTGATGAAGCAAAGGGCTTTGTATTAAGACCAATCACACTACCATAAAAGCTCTATACTCTGTAAGTCATAAACTAGTAAGGGCTATTATAAATCAATTTCAATTGAATTTAGCTAATATATATTTAATGTCTATGGTGTGCTCAGCAGTGCCCTAAGCACCAGAGAGGGATAAAATGAACAGAGATAAAAGATTTTCCCTCAAGTTTATTAGAAAAATAAAGAAACGTACTAAACAGGTAATAATTTGTAATATTGTAAGATTAAAGTCCAGATAAGTGGTATTAAAAAAAGAAAGCTGTTGCTCAAGGGTGGGACCTCAAAGCCACTATTATCCTTTAGCAAATTTTGTGAAGATCAGCATTCTCAATTGCCCATCAAATGAATATCCAATCAAAGGCAATCCTACAGCATTTCAAATGCTGACTTTTGGAAATATATAGATAATTTAATAAATTAAGGGTAGTTAAATATTTTATATCCTATTTACATACCACTGTATTACTTTTGTAATATAAAATTAAAATTAAGTATATTGTTTTTGTTGTTGTTGTTAGGTGCCGTCAAGTGGGTTCTCACTCATATCGACCCTGTGTACAACAGAATGAAACACTGTCTGGTCCTGCACTGTCCTCACAATCGTTCCTATGTTTGACCCCATTGTTGCAGCCACTGTGTCAATCCGTCATACCATTTTTATCTTTGTTTTATTAATACATTTTTTTTCAAAAGAGGCACATGTTAATTTGTTTTGTTTTGCTTTTTAAACACATAGCTAAACAACTCTATTTTCTTATAAAGAATGTAATATAATTATTAAACAAACAGAACAGAAGAGAGATAAATTTAAATAATATTCCAATTCACTCTATTTTTGTCTATAAATGTAATAAAATAATAATGGCTGAATAACGATTGTGATTGTGATTGCTCATAGTAAAACTCATTCATCAAAAAGTTGCTCCAACTACGGTGCTTACACTGACAAGTTCTAGACTTATATTTATTTTTCTGAATTCTGATTACAAATGAGGAGTGATGCACTAGCAATCAAGGAAATTATTGAGTAAAATATTAAAGTCCGTACAGGTAGGCTTCAGCATCTCCTCTGAACTCTTAAATACATTTTGAGTGACCAAAAGTTCGGAAAGCATTTTCACATTAATTGACAACCCTCAGCTGCATTTCTAAAGCACTGATTCATTACAGTGCTTTGTTCAGAACTTGCACTGATCTCCAAACTACAGTATTTATAAGCAGTGTGTCAGCCTCTCACCAGCAGTGAGTGTCGCTAAGGCAGTGCTTTTGTTGTCATGGCAGTGACGGATCATCAGTGTTCAATAGAAGCCCTGTAATTTGCAATGTGAATGACAGGCAGCATTGAAAATGCACTGCAGTAGCCTTTTCTAGGTAAATTGGAGGCTTGTGGTGTGAGAGTTTTCTCCCTTTAAGTCATGTTTTATTTTAGTCTTCACACCAGATTTGACATTTGGATTCAGAGAGTATAAATGAGCTCTTCAGGTTTTGAACTTAGAATAAATTCTTCATGTAATAGAGCAGTAAATATTTCACCTTTTCAAAGGACAGCTAAGACTCATTTAATCTGGATACAGTTGTGTTCTCTGTGCAAGGTTTGGTCTCTCCCAATTGAAAGCTGTATCATTATCTTTTTCTCATTGATATATCTGGAAGACTGAACAAGAATAATAAAAAGTGCAGCTACTTTTAAGGAGCAGCACTTAATTTACCATTATTTCTGTTCCGTAGGCAAAGTTAACTATTCTCTAACCTCAAATCGAGCTTCCCCCCCTATTCTGTGGCCGTTTGGTTTTTAAGATGCAACACAGTTTCAACATCCTCACAAATCTTCTAGTGACCGAACAGCCAAACCAATCGCCCTTCTCTAAACTTCTGCAATGTTTCCTCCATGTCACTGTGAGTTGATAGAGTGAAGAATCTATAATTGTTTTGCTCAAAGGGCTAATCCCATGACTGGTACATAGTAAGCATTCATTACATTTGTGCTGAATGCTTAATTAATTAACTAAAAACCAAAATACCATTATTGCTCCATTACAAAGCTACTGGTTGAGTTTAATCATATACCTATTTAGCTATTTAATTTCCCCATGCATGAATCTTCCACAAATAGATGGTGAGCCCTCTAGAGCTCTAAGCATTATGAATAGCAAATTAAATTTTTTTAATTCGGAAACCCTAGTGGCTTAGTGGTTGAGTGCTACAGCTGCTAACAAAAAGGTCCGCGGTTCAAATCCACCAGGAGCTCCTTGGAAACTCTGTGGGGCTGTTCTATTCTGTCTTATGGGGTTGATATGAGTCGCAATTGACTCGTCAGCAACGAGTTTGGTTTTTTTTGGTTGTATTTGATGCTTTTCACAGATCCTACCCAGTGCTATGTAGCTACTACATAGCTGAAATACAGTATTTAGTGATAAAAATAGTCACATAGATTATTAGTGAAAATTAACAAAAGAAAGCATATAACAGAAAACATTAACTCCAAAGAGCTACATTGATTTGCATTGGCAAAACATGATATACCCCCAAGCTGCTCCTCTGATTTGACAGATGTGTCCCTGATTTGAGTGGAACATTTCTATAAAGTAGGAAGTGTGAGTCCTATTTTAAATTGCTTTGTCATAGACCCTGGAACAGTCATAAGTTTTAGTTTCTCCTGTTTCCCCATCTCTAAATACAAGTAGCAATTCCTGTCATCTACACAAGTTACAGCCATGCGATCATCACAAAGTACTGAATCCTGTTAGCTAAGACTTCAGGTGTTGCCAAAAGTCATTCAGCATGTAGAAGACGACAGCCCTGTGTCATTTTCTGTTTGGGTCCTTCACTAAGAATTTCGAACCAATTTATCTAACTTTCATTTGCTCATTCAACTAACAAATACTGGGGTCCACAGCCTGACCTTCTGTGGAAACAAATGACTCTAATATAATTTGAGTAGGTGTTACAATATGGGTGTATAAAAAGTGCAATGGGTGCCTACAGGAGGGAGCTTCACAGTTCTTCTGGGAGAAATTAATGGGAATACTGTCATTCGTGTTTATTCTGGTTCCAGAAAAGCATTACCAGTGCATTCAAGGCAGATTGATTGTAAATTTGTGCAATGTAAATTTGGTGGTAGAGAAAGAGAAATTCACACCTGGATTTGTTGTTATGAGGTGCTATTGAATCAATTTTGACTCATACCGACATCATGCCAGAGTAAAACTGCCCGTGGAGTTTTCTAGACTGTAATCTAGACGTAAACAGATCACCAGGTCTTTCTCCCACAGAGCCTCTTGGTGGGGTTGAACCTCCAACTTTTTGCTTAGCAGCTGAGAGCTTAACTATTGCGCCACCAGGGCTCTTTTACACCTGGTTTACTGTCATCCAAAAAGTAAGACAATGGCAGTCCCAGCAGGGTGCCACAGGGATCTATGCTTGTCTCTGACTTAACTTTTTTTTTTTTTTTAATTTGAAGGTAAGCAACTAATTCTGCCTCTTAAGTTTGTAGGTAGCACAAAGTTGGGGACTATTACAAATATTGCTGGAACAGACTGAATAATCAACATCACCTTGAAAGACTAAAACAACAGGCTGCAACAAAAAAGATGCAATTTTTTTAAATACCATGTACTTCAGTGCTGATAAAGATCATGTCAATTAAAAGAACATAAGATTGAAAATACCTGACTTTGAAACATGTATAACTAAAACAATATAGGTGATTGGAATGAAGAAAATCTTAAATTTGGCCATCAACTTTCATGTGCCTGTTAAAAAATTGCTAACACAATTTTTGGCTGTTTGGATGGATGTGCAATGTCCTGGACAAGGAATGTATTTATTCTCTATTTTACATGTGCACATTGTATGTCTAGAATGGCATATCTACTTTTGGCAAGTTACATTTTAAAAACATCTCCAACAAGTTATATGAGGGCACTAAAGGAGGATGAAAAGAATGATGATGAAGTAATATAGAAATCATGGAGCCTCAGGTAAAGCTGAAGATTGGTGACAGCTTTCAAAACTATGTCAAACAAAATGCCACTAAAGAACCTGGGTATTTTTAATGGAGAGAAAAAAGATTTAAGTGAGTCATGACAACTGCTTTCAAGTATTTGAAAGGCTATTATGCTGCAGATGATTTGTTAACTATTACTGCAGAAGGCAGAGTGGACAGAAGATACAGAGAATAAATTAAGATGTTGACTCAATAAGGAATGTATGAAGACAATGATTTCTATCTATTCTATTCAGTGCTGTCCTCCAGATTTTACAACAAAGCCTGGCCTGTAAAAAGTAGTCTAAAAAACATTTTTGAATACATTAATGAATGAAAAGTAATACAATTTAAAAATGTGATCTGCTGAAAAACAGAATGAGGTTTCTCAGTGGGTATTAGATGTGAAATCCAGTGGTGGTTTGGTAGTAGAATTCCGGAGAGGCAGGTTTGATTCCCAGCCAATGTACCTCGTGTGCAACCACCACCCACCTGTCCATGGAGCCTTGTGTTTTGCTATGATACTAAACAGGTTTCCACTCAGCTTCCACTCTAAAATTGATTGGGAAGAAAGACTTGGTGATCTATTTCTGAGAATCAGCCAATGAAAACCCTATGGATCAGAAAGTCTGATCTGCAACCAATCATGAGGATGGCACATGACCGACCAGCATTTCATTCTGTTGTGTATGGGGTCATCATGAGTCGCGATCAACTAGACAGTAGCTAACAGCAGCAATTAGATGTGATTCTTGACAAGTAAAACTAGAATCAGAAAAGGCAACTGAAATGAATCTAATCTTAAAAATGAACTAAAATTCATTGTGAGAGTGAAAAAACAATTTGACTGGGATTTTGTCCTAAAACTAAAGTTGTCATTGTGTGAATTTTACTGACAGTCAATACATTTTAAATTTTAGAAATTATAACTTCAAATAAATAATTTTGGGCACGTGTGGTGTGTGTATGTAACTTTTGTAGCAACATTTTATGATAGCATAATGTGATATTTTTCAATTCATGTTTGACAATATGGTCATAAAGACAATCAGTCTTGAGTCAGTAGTAAAAAACACTCTATCAATTACTCTATGCTCCTGTCTTAATCCTTTGATATTCAGGTCTTTCTCTTTGGACGTGTTCAGCAGGTCATACACTTTTTATGTCTCAGCTTCAAAAGTTGATTGGCTTAAACTGCCATATTCTTATTTGCAAAGGCTTTGCACTCAATTCAAAGATTCTCTATCATATATATATACATATTTAACAAAATCCCTCTTCTTTTGAAATATTGTACTAAAATTTTTTTTATTTGCACTAAGTTTCATTGTATGATCAAAGGTACAATATTTGACAATCAATAAGAAACTTGATTGATACAGAGGCTATTTTAATGGTAGAAATGGGTGTTTTACTGGGAAGAATTTTTAAGTGATCTTACAAGTGATTACTTCATTTACAAGTAGTTAGTGCATTCCGTGAGTATCAACAACTTTTCTTCCCTACAAAACTTTACATTAAAGGGAGACAAATAAAATTTGGAGAGTGAGGATCACCCTGTACTAAAATAAAATCAAACCAAACCAAACCCACTGCTGTCTAGTTGATTGCCACTCATAGTGACCCTATAGGACAGAATAGAACTGCCCCATAGAGTTTTCAAGGAGTGACCGGTGAATTCAAACTGCTAATCTTTCGGTTAGCAGCCTGTGCCACCAGGGCTTCTCTACTAAAATAAGGGATATTTAATTATCGATCAGGAGGAAATATCTGTAATAAGTAGGAGATTTAACTTAACGATATATAACATCATCTCAAACCTTAAGCCTGACCTTGCAACCAACACATGCAAAAAAAAAAACATGCAAGCTATCCTTAAATCAACCTTACCATCTAGAGCTCGTATGGTTGAGTTTATGACACTAAGTATATTAATTTACAGTTAATCAATTACTTCTGCTATGTTAGATTCAATGTATTGTGTTAGACTATGCATTTCGATATTCTGATTCTGATACAGAATTTAGTAACTAGACCTGTGAAATGTATGCCATTTAAATTTTTCAGCAAATAAGGCTGAACCCAGAAACTTACAAGCCCTACTTAGAAATTTCCCCCACTGACTCATCTCAATCTGTGTTTAATTCCTTCTAATTGTACAACCAGTCTTTTGGTCTGCCTACCCATTTTACTCAAAAAGCTTGAAGAGAGATTTGAGGAAGATCAGATATAATGTGTATAAAATATTGCTGAATTTAAGATTTAAAAAGAAAAAAAGTGGAGTTAGCTTCTCTTCAGTGTAAATGTATGTTGTTTGCTAGTGGCCAATGTTTTTATTTCTAGAAAATCTCAAAACAGCTTTTGACTCATCTATGCCAGACTTGACAGAACTGGGTTTTTTTGGGATGCCAGCAATTGTAGTTTCCTGCTGCTGCAATACTTGCTAGTCTTCTGTTTTCCGGTGACCCCCTTATTTTCCCTAGTTCCTCAAATATTCCCTACCATGGTTGTGCAACACTTTTCCAAGTTATCAGATGCCTTCTTATGTACATCTAAGCTTATTGATTTGAGCTTATGTAGAGCAACTAAATTGCTCTGTCTTTTTATTTGTTATAATTTTTATTATTTTTAACAATATCTTCTATGCTTTCCACATCATTCTCTTTGACAGAGAATTGGAGGTAACATATAAGTTTAGATGCTTTGATTGAGCTCGTGATTTCCAGTTAAACTATCTCACGTGGAATACAGATCACATGTTTGTTTTTGACATAACATCTTACAGAAGCAGAAACGAGTTCTGGATAGGTCACTGGATTTTTTCCCTCCTCCTATATTAAGTACAAGGAGCCCTGCTGGTGCAATGATTAAGTGCTCGACAGCCAACTGAAAGGTTAGGGGTTTGAACCCACCAGCCACTTCACGGGAGAAAGATGTAGCAATCTGCTTCCATAAAGATTATAGTCTCAGAAACCTTATGGGGCAGTTCGACCCTGTCCTGTAGCGTTGTTACAAGTTGGAATTAAGTCGACAACACTGGGTCAGCTTCTTGAGAGCAAAGATCATGTCTATACTACATACCTGGCATGTGATATATGTTAGGTGTATTTTGGCTGAAACAAAAATTAATCAATATGATTAATTAATTAATGCATTTCAGAGTGATCTGTTGAAAATAAAATTAATACGTATAAGCAGGTAGTCAGATTTATCTCAGCTTAAAACTAGAACTGGGCAGATAGTTGCCATTTTCCTCTGTTAGGAACACTGTGGTTGCCTACTAGAGTTCATAGTAATTGGCACTTATCTCAAAGCATTGAGAATTATGAAGAACTGGGAGGAAAGTTTTTTACTCCTTCAAAAGGGTTTATTCATCTTCTATAGGTTTGTTTTCTGGTTTGTGTACTTATTTCAATTTTTATATTGGAGTGATTTCACCAAAGAGTGAGTGCCTAACAACCACAGCAGATAAGATGGCACTGATCTTTTCCACTTGGGGAAACATATAATAGAGTCCTGAACTCTCTGGTTCCCTGCAATGGAATATACTTCAGAATACGTTTTTTGCTACTATTCTTGCTGATGTATTACATATGGCAATAATAATATTAACAGAAGAACCTATTCCTTATTGATCACCTATGTTTCAGACATCATACCTATTTTTTAAAATAATTTTTATTGTGCTTTAAGTGAAAGTTTACAAATCAAGTCAGTCTGTCACATATAAGCTTATATACACCTTACTCCATACTCCCACTTACTCTCCCCCTAATGAGTCAGCACGCTCGCTCCTTCCAGTCTCTCCCTTCGTGACGGTTTTCCCAGTTTCTAACCCTCTCTACCCCCCATCTCCCCTCCAGACAGCAGAAACCAACACAGTCTCAAGTGTCCACCTGATACAAGTAGCTCACTCTTCATCAGCATCTCTCTCCAACCCATTGTCCAGTCCCTTCCATGTCTGATGAGTTGCCTTCGGGAATGGTTCCTGTCCTGGGCCAACAGAAGGTTTGGGGACAATGACCAGCGGGATTCTTCTAGTCTCAGTCAGACCATTAAGTCTGGTCTTTTTATGAGAATTTGGTGTCTGCATTCCACTGTTCTCCTACTCCCTCAGGGGTTCTCTGTTGTGTTCCCTGTCAGGGCAGTCATTGGTTGTAGCCGGGCACCATCTAGTTATTCTGGTCTCAGGATGATGTAAGTCTCTGGTTCATGCAGCCCTTTCTGTCTCTTGGGCTCATAATTATTGTGTGAATTTGGTGTTCTTCATTCTCCTTTGATCCAGGTGGGTTGAGACCACAGAAGCCACATTTCAAAGTGGGATGCAGAAAGTTTTCATAATAGAATTATTTTGCCAATTGACTTAGAAGTCCCCTTAAGCCATAGTCCCCAAACCCCCGCCCTTGCTCCGCTGACCTTTGAAGCATTCAGTTTATCCCAGAAACTTCTTTGCTTTTGGTCCAGTCCAGTTGAGCTGACCTTCCGTGTATTGAGTATTGTCCTTCCCTTCACCTAAAGTAGTTCTTATCTACTAAAAAAAAAAAATTTTTTTCTAACTAATCAGTAAATAACCCTCTCCCACCCTCCCTCCCTCCCCCCCTTGTAACCACAAAAGTATGTGATCTTCTCAGTTTATACTATTTCTCAAGATCTTATAATAGTGGTCTTATATAATATTTGTCCTTTTCCCTCTGACTAGTTTCACTCAGCATAATGCCTTCCAGGTTCCTCCATGTTATGAAATGTTTCACAGATTCCTCACTGTTCTTTATCGATGCATAGGATTCCATTGTGTGACTATACCATAATTTATTTAACCATTCATCCGTTGATGGGCACCTTGGTTGCTTCCATCTTTTTGCTACTGTAAACAGTGCTGCAATAAACATGGGTGTGCATATATCTGTTCGTGTAAAGGCTGTTATTTCTCTAGGGTATATTCCGAGGAGTGGGATTTCTGGGTTGTATGGTAGTTCTGTTTCTAACTTTTTAAGAAAACGCCAGATAGATTTCCAAAGTGGTTGTACCGTTTTACATTCCCACCAGCAGTGTATAAGAGTTCCAATCTCTCTGCAACCTCTCCAACATTTATTATTTTGTGTTTTTTGGATTAATGCCAGCCTTGTTGGAGTGAGATGGAATCACATTGTAGTTTTAATTTGCATTTCTCTAATGGCTAATGATCGAGAGCATTTTCTCATGTATCTGTTAGCTACCTGAATATCTTCTTTAGTGAAGTGTGTGTTCATATCCTTTGCCCACTTCTTGATTGGGATGTTTGTCTTTTTGTGGTTGAGTTTTGACAGAATCATATAGATTTTAGAGATCAGGCGCTGGTCAGAGATGTCATAGCTGAAAATTCTTTCCCAGTTTGTAGGTGGTCTTTTTACTCTTTTGGGAAAGTCTTTAGATGAGCATAGGTGTTTGATTTTTAGGAGCTCCCAGTTATCGGGTTTCTCTTCATCATTTTTGGCAATGTTTTGTATTCTCTTTATGCCTTGTATTAGGGCTCCTAAGGTTGTCTCTATTTTTTCTTCCATGATCTTTATCTTTTTAGTCTTTATGTTTAGGTCTTTGATCCACTTGGAGTTAGTTTTTGTGCATGGTGTGAGGTATGGGTCCTGTTTCACTTTTTTGCAAATGGATATCCAGTTATGCCAGCACCATTTGTTAAAATGACTATCTTTTCCCCAATTAACTGACACTGGGCCTTTGTCAAATATCACCTGCTCATATGTGGATGGATTTATATCTGGGTTCTCAATTCTGTTCCATTGGTCTATGTGCCTGTTGTTGTGCCAGTACCAGGCTGTTTTGACTACTGTGGCTGTATAATAGGTTCTGAAATCAGGTAGAGTGAGGCCTCCCACTTTCTTCTTTTTCAGTAGTGCTTTACTTATCCGAGGCTTCTTTCCCTTCCATATGAAGTTGGTGATTTGTTTCTCCATCGCATTAAAAAATGTCATTGGAATTTGGATCGGAAGTGCATTGTATGTATAGATGACTTTTGGTAGAGTAGACATTTTTACTATGTTAAGTCTTCCTATCCATGAGCAAGGTATGTTTTTCCACTTATGCAGGTCCTTTTTAGTTTCTTGCACTAGTACTTTGTAGTTTTCTTTCTATAGGTCTTTTACGTCTTTGGTAAGATTTATTCCTAAGTATTTTATTTTCTTGGGGGCTTCTGTGAATGGTATTGATTTGGTGATTTCCTCTTCAATGTTCTTTTTGTTGACGTAGAGGAATCCAAGTGATTTTTGTATATTTATCTTATAACCTGAGAATCTACTAAACTCTTCTATTAGTTTGAGTAGTTTTCTGGAGGATTTCTTAGGGTTTTCTGTGTATAAGATCATGTCATCTGCAAATAGAGATAATTTTACTTCTTCCTTGCCAATTTGGATGCCCTTTATTTCTTTGTCTAGCCTAATTGCTCTGGCTAGGACCTCTAGCACAAAGTTGAATAAGAGTGGTGATAAAGGGCATCCTTGTCTGGTTCCCATTCTCAAGGGAAATGCTTTCAGGCTCTCTCCATTTAGAGTGATGTTGGCTGTTGGCTTTGTATAGATGTACTTTATTATGCTGAGGAATTTTCCTTTAATTCCTATTTTGGTGAGAGTTTTTATCATAAATGGGTGTTGGACTTTGTCAAATGCCTTTTCTGCATCAATTGATAAGATCATGTGGTTTTTGTCTTTTGTTTTATTTATATGATGGATAATATTAATGGTTTTTCTGATATTAAACCAGCCTTGCATACCTGGTATAAATCCCACTTGGTCGTGGAGGATTATTTTTTTGATATGTTGTTGAATTCTATTGGCTAGAATTTTGTTGAGGATTTTTGCATCTATGTTCATGAGGGATATAGGTCTGTAATTTTCTTTTTTTGTGGTGTCTTTTTTTTACCTGGTTTTGGTATCATGGATATGGTGGCTTCATAGAATGAGTTAGGTAGTATTCCATCATTTTCTATGCTTTGAAATACCTTTAGTAGTAGTGGTGTTAACTCTTCTCTGAAAGTTTGGTAGAACTCTGCAGTGAAGACCTCCAGGCCAGGGCTTTTTTGTTTTGTTGGAAGTTTTTTGATTACCTTTTCAATCTCTTTTTTTGTTATGGGTCTATTTAGTTGTTCTTCTTCTGATTGTGTTAGTTTAGGTAGGTAGTGTTTTTCTAGGAATGCATCCATTTCTTCTGGGTTTGCAAATTTTTTAGAGTATAATTTTTCGTAATAATCTGATATGATTCTTTTAATTTCAGTTGGGTCTGTTGTGATATGGCCCATTTCGTTTTTTATTCAGGTTATTTGTTTCCTTTCCTGTATTTCTTTAGTCAGCCTGGCCAATGGTTTATCAAATTTGTTAATTTTTTCAAAGAACCAGCTTTTGGCTTTGTTAATTCTTTCAATTGTTTTTCTGTTCTCTAATTCATTTTTTTTTTTTTTTTTAATTCATTTAGTTCAGCTCTAATTTTTATTATTTGGTTTCTTCTGGTGCCTGTTGGATTCTTTTATTGCTCGCTTTGTATTTGTTCAAGTTATAGGGACAGTTCTCTGATTTTGTCTCATTCTTCTTTATGTATGTGTGCATTTATCAATATAAATTGACCTCTGAGTACTGCTTTTGCTGTGTCCCAGAGGTTTTGATAGGAAGTGTTTTCAATCTCATTGCATTCTACGATTTTCTTTATTCCCTCTTTAATGTCTTCTGTAACCTAGTCTTTTTCAGCAGGGTATTGTTCAGTTTCCAAATATTTGATTTCTTTTCCCTGATTTTTCTGTTATTGATTTCCACTTTTATGGCCTTGTGGTCTGAGAAGATGCTTTGTAATATTTCGATGTTTTGGTTTCTGCAAAGGTTTGTTTTATGACCTAATATGTGGTCTATTTTAGAGAATGTTCCATGTGCACTAGGAAAAAAAGTATACTTTGCAGCTGTTGGGCGGAGTGTTGTGTATAAGTCTATGAGGTCAAGTTGGTTGATTGTAACAATTAGGTCTTCCGTGTCTCTGTTGAGCTTCTTACCGGAAGTCTTGTCCTGCTCCGAAAGTGGTGTGTTAAAGTCTCCTAGTATAATTATGGAGGTGTCTATCTCAGTTTTCAGTTCTGTTAAAGTTTGTTTTATGTATCTTGCAGCCCTGTCATTGGGTGCATAAATATTTAATATGGTTATGTCTTCCTGATCAATTGTCCCTTTTATCATTATGTAGTGTCCTTTATCCTTTGTGGTGGATTTAAGTTTAAAGTCTATTTTGTCAGAAATTAATATTGCTACTCCTGCTCTTTTTTGTTTGTTGTTTGCATTTTTTTTTTTCCATCCTTTGAGTTTGAGTTTGTTTGTGTCTCTAATCTAAGGTGTGTCTCTTGTAGGCAGCATATAGCGGATTGTTGTTTATCCAGTCTGAGACTCTCTATCTCTTTATTGGTGCATTTAGTCATCATAAGTATTTAACAGCTACAATATATATCCAAGAGTGATTAATATTATCTCCATTTTAAAAATTAAAAAAAAAAGAACTGAAGATTAGAGAGGTGAAGTAACATGAAAACAGTCATCCAACTATAAAGTGCCAGAATCAGAATTTTAATCCCATTCTATCAGGTTTCAAAGTGGTGTTTCTTCACCTCAGTGCCTCACCTTCTTAGGCTCCAAGGTCAAGATTTAAATCAGATTCAAACTTAACATTGGGTTCATTTCAGAAACAACAACTAGTTTTTTTCATAACAAGTCTTTCTGCATATTTTCCAGGACTTAGTATTGGAGAACTGAATTCAGCTGATTGCATCTGTCAGGAAACTTGCTGCTACTATACACAGATTCACTGCATGTTAAAATTTATATGGTTCTTTTTGTAGACTCTCAAGACATTCCTCTTTGAAAAAGACATATGCTTAAACATTTTATTTATTACTTTTGGCAATCCGATCTCTAGCCAACTGCGTGGACTGTCTTTTTGTTTAATTTATAATATAACAGAAAGGATAATGGGGAACCTGGACAGGCTCCCACATTTCAGGAGTCTGTTCTGTGCATGGCTTTTATGCTGCCATTTTGGAGAAAGAAAGGGACTGGTGACAATAATTATGACAGCAGATGTGATTTTTATGTGGTGCCAGCCATTTTCCTTCTATAGAGGTACGTAATAATTGAGGCTGAAGCTACAAATGCAGAGTAGCATGCCAATACAGAATGCAGCAGTCGTAAATTCCTTCTGTTGCATTGAAAAGGCAGCTTCTTAGCTTGAGAGTGAAAAATAATAAACACATTTTACTGAAAAACCTATTTTTTCATTTACAGCAAATTAAGTGAAAATTTCATACCAAAATAGTAGAAAATACAGTAAACAGTAATTGCCTATGACCTCGTTCTCAGTGTATCCTATTCTCAATTTTTGATAGGAATAGAAATTAGAATTCCATCCTATCAAATCAATAAAAAATTATGGGAAATTCTATGTAAAAGTCATTGCACTGGAAGCTGTGAAGGTTAAGAATCTAACTGAGACGTAGCCTCTTCTTAAGGGTGCACAGTATACATTTTAGAATAGAACTTCGATATCCATCAGTTTATGGAAAAATCCACAGTACATTATAATAGAAGCACATGGTAACACAGGAGCGATTTACACAGAGTATTGTGAGGACTCTATTCTTTGCTGTTGTTTCTTGAAAGATTGTTTTGTTCATCTGTTCCTCCACCCATTGGTGAGAAAGGGAAATCCACTCTGGGATTCTGAGGATGGCCAAACACACCACACCCAACACTGGAACAAGACTGCAGGAATCTCCAGTCTATCACCTGGCTTACACATTTTGGACTTGCAAGCCCCCACAATCAGTGAACCAATTCCATAAAATCTCTGTCCCCTTCTACACAAACATAAACCAAAACTGAACCAAATCTAGTGCTGTCGAGTCGATTCCAACTCATAGCAACCCTATAGGACCCAGTAGAACTGTTCATAGAGTTTCCAAGGAGCACCTGGCAGATTCAAACTGCCGACACTTATGGTTAGCAGCCACAGCACTTAACCACTACAACACCAGGGTTTCCACATAAACATACGTACATAAATCTAATGCGTTGCTGTCCAGGCACTTCCAACTCATAGTGATCCTGTAAGATGGAATAGAACTGCCCCACAGAGTTTCCAAGGCTGTGATCTTTACGGAAGCAGACTGCTCTATCTTTCTCCCTTAGAGCTGTTGGTGGGTTCAAACTGCTGGCTTTTCAGTCAGCAGCTTAGTCCTTTAACTGTGTCACCAAGGCTCATGTATGTATGTACAGAGAGAGAGAGAGAACATTTAACCACTGTTCCACCAGAGCTCCATAGAGAGAGAGAGAGAGCCTTGTGGTGCAGTAGTTAAAGTGCTTGGCTGCTAACTGAGAGGTTGATGGTTCAAATCCACCACCAGCTCTGTGGGGGAAAGATGTGGTAGTCCGCTTTTGTAAAGAATGCAGCCTTGGAAACCCTATGTGACATTTCTGCTCTGACCTATAGGCTCTCTCTGAGTCAGAATCAAGTTGACAGCAGTGGGTTGGTTAATATTTATAGAAACTGGTTCTCTTTCTTTAAAGAACACTAAGACAGTCATTTTGTCTATGGAATGGGAGGGAGCCATTAAACCCTGTGATTACATGATTAGGCCTTTGGAGTGCTGGTAAGTAGGAGAAATGTGCAAGGCCGAGCTGCATTTGCTAGAAGTTTTGCCATGAATGAGCAGTTAAGTACGAAATGCTCCTTCCTCTCCCTTTTTTTTTTTTTTTTTCCCATCAGTGCCTGGGACACAGGCTGTTATGGCTATGCAATTGATAGCCTTGGGGTCAGGATATTGTACAGCAGAAAAAGAAGCAGCAGCATAGAAGACAAGCAAGGTTGCTACTCTTGCCTGAACAGCAACTCCTATGAGGCAACAGAGATTTATTCTCAATTCCTCCCTTGTTATTGGTCCAGGACTCATCCTTTCAAAGCCTTGGAAAGTTAACCCTGGGTCCATCCCAGAAGGGCAACTTCCTAAACAAGGGCCTGGTGATTGCCCAAGGTGGTCATTCTCCATCACCAGGCTATGCACAATATTTTGAAATCTTTATAGTCAAGTGCCCTGGCCCAATCTTCAGCAAATAAGACTCAAATACTGACCAACTAAAACACTGTGTTTCTACCACCCCCAGCCCATATAGGTAGGTCAGCCTCCTGTCATCCCCTGTACGGGCTTGTTGATGGCTCTTCTATCTCAGACGAGGTAGCAAAAGTACCAGAGACTACCTGCTGGACACAGCTGTACCCGATAGCACCTTTTGCCTTGGGAGCAAGATTGATGCTTTATGGTAGGAAGAGATGGCAGAGTTCAAGTGTGACAACAGAACATAGCTCAAACTAAATTAGAAGCCTGCCAGCAATGGTGGTTCCAACTCAGATGGTTGTTGCTTCTCTACAGAAGTGGTTTATTAGCAATGAAGTGTTTAGCTGTATACGGTGGCATCAGACATTGCCTAACTTCAGGAGGAGAAAGGAGAAGACCCATCATTAGCACAAGGTTGATTCCTGTGTGGTGGAGGTCAGACATACTTCATTCCCCAACCTTTTTTAACCAATTCTGGCACCAGCTGTCTTTCCAACCACACTCTTTACTTCTCTGCTGGGTTTGATAATTCGTTGCAATGGCCACACAGAATTCACAGACTATAGTCACGATTGTGGTGTTTATTAGGGAAGTAACAGGTTACAATTCAAGATCGAGACAAACTTGGAAGTAAGAGGAACGACTCAGGAGTCATGATACAGCTTGTCAATTGGGACAGCTTTCAACCAAGAGCCTCAGCTCATTCCCAGCCATGCCCACAGGCAGGCTCTTTCCTTTGACCTCTGCTGCCAGCTTCTGCGTGGGCCAGGCCTCTGCCGCCAACCTCTTAAACAAGTGTTACAGCTCTTTAGCTCCACTGACACATGCCTGGAGGCACTCCATTCCGGCAGCAAGCCTCCTGTCCAAAGGCACTCAGTACTCTTGTACCATGGGTCAAAAGCCCACTGTAGCCGTCTCACTTCATGAGCTGGGAAACCTACTGCAGCCATCTCACACCGGTCTGGCTCTCACCACTGATACTGTCTTGCACAGTATCATGTCTACTGGTGCTGTCTCCAGTAATACAGCTCTCTCTGTCTCCTGGGTCTAGGAGATTCTCAGCTCAGGGACTCTGGATCCCAAGGATGTGCTCTGTTCCAGGCTCTTCTTGATAGTAGTGAGGTCCCCCTCAACATCTCTGGAATTGGCTCTTTTAAGTCCAGCAGGATGGCAAAACAAACCAATCCCCTTGTTAGGCCATAGCCACCTAGTTTGCTTAGTAATTGACCATCCCTGCAGGGGTTTTGCACACCTTATTTGCATACTAGATTAACCAAACCCTTTGCAAGATTGTGGCCTAGCAAATCATCTTAGCAGAACTACAAACACAGGGCCAGAAGGACCATATATAGAAAAACCCATTTCCCTGTTTTAACTAAAGCTGTCCAGGTATCCTAGGTCTGGCTGGGTCATCCTGTTTGTGATATTATTGTTTCATTTACCTCCTCTTCATTCCATTGGTGATGGAGGAATTCCCACCCTGCAGTTCTGGGGCTGGCTAAACACATGACTCTCAACACTGGACACATGAGATCAACAGTAGTTTAATAGTTACATATACTTTCAGCCCAGAGGATGAGAAAACTGCACACCATGCAGGCAATTACATTTGGAAATGAGTGAACAAGCATGGGTGTGGGAGGCAGGCTTTGTAGTAGCAAGAGGGTGGGGTGACCCCTGGTTCCTGTAGGAGAATGTGATCGGCTTGTTTGATTTTGCTGGGTGGCAGAGAAATGAAACCTATTAGACTGAGAACTGGGTAGAGTACAGCTGGCTTGGCTGATAGGAAAACTTTCTGAGTGGAAAGCTTTACTGTCACACGGAGGCAAATCTGGCAAGAGTAAGGGAATTTGTGGTTAGGTCTTTGAGGCCCCGTGAGGCTTAAAGATGTCAAGGCAGCACATGGAATTTTAGGACTTACAATACAAAGACAGGCAGAATTTGACTGGCAGAGTAATACCTAATTAGGACAAATTGAGAAATGAGATGTTGGCACAGGGCTGAGATAGCTTAGCTTTTTGAGCAGTTGAGAAGATATAAATGAAAAAAGTGAATAGAAAATGAAATTCTAATAGTAGGTTTGAGCAACTGTTGGTGAACTTGAATGTCAAACTACTGTGATTCTTATTTATTTAATAATTAAGAGATATTACATGTTTTTGAGCAGGTGGTATACTTAGTGCTGTATTTGGGAAAATAACAGTAATAATTACTCAGGCTTTTGAGCGTTCAGGTGAAGAGGGTGAGCCCTGAGATCATTGTCCTGGGTTAATATATTCTCTCCTTTACCTGTTACCTGTGTAGTCTGGGAAACTTTCTTTCTTTCTCTTATCTTTTTCTCTACTTGGTAAAACCAAGAGAAAAGTAGTAATATAACTAAGTCATAGCGTGGTTGTAAAAATTAAATGTAACATATGGAAAGAATTAACATAGCACAAGCCAGAGTTAGTACAACAAAAAAAAAGTTAGCTGCAGTGGTTACCTTTTATATCTTGGAGTCTTTGAGTGGTGCAAACAATTAACACATTTGACTGCTACCCAAAATGTTGGCAGTTCAAACCCACCCAGAGGTACCTCAGAAGAAAGCCTTGATGATCGACTTCTGAAAAATAAGCCGTTGAAAACTCTATGAAGCACAGTTCTGCTGTGACACACATGAGTTGGTACCAACTCATCAGCAACTTTTTTTTTTCTTCATATATATACATATATATATATGAGAAAATAGATATAAATATATTGCTTTACTAGGGGTTCTAGTTATATTTCGAAAGTGTGAGTGGAAGATATTTGAGGAAAAAATGGTGCCTGGAAGGTTACTGAAAAGGCCCAAGCTACAAATAAGGATGGCACGGGCATTGAGAACAGGGAGGAAAGGCCACAGGCAAGGTAGATTACTGCCCAGATTACTGCACAGTTACGGAAGTGCCAGTGGAAGAGAGAAGGTTGACTCCGATGAGGGTGATGCCAGTTAAAAAGGAGTGTGATTGATTGACTTCAACATGGTGCATTCATTTTGATTATCTGTGATAAATTTATAATTCCCTCATTACTCCAAGCCACTCACTTCAAAATTTTCATACATTAAAATGTTTTCTACAAGCTGTTTTAGAAAATAATTCCTAATTTGAATTTTCTTTCTCTTTATTTGTATCATGCCACCAGTATTTTCTTTTGTAAGTATTAATACATAAATAAGAAGTGTTAGGTTAGGGAGCATGGGAAAAAAAGAAGAAAAAGCAATGTACTCTTTAAAGTGGAAAATGTGAGTTAAGAGCATCAGTTAACATAGAAACAAAAAGAAATTACAATAAAAGTAAGTTTAAAATGTCAAAAAAATGAATAGTATTGATTTTGGACATTTTTGCAGTACTTTGAAATTTTCAATATGAAATTATGTACTTTATTAATATGATCCTTAGAATACTATGAGAGAATACACTGTGGTTTAAGGGAGTGTAATAAAATATGGATATTTTCTCTGTGCATATTTGGAGCAAAATGAGAGATGGGCACAGAAATGAGAGATTCATTCATTTATTCATTCAACAAATATTTACTTACCTCCTACTGTGGGCTTGGCACTTATAAAGACATTGGGGATAAACCAATATACGAAACAAAAATCCCTGCCCTCATGGAACTTATAGTGCACAGAGGTAAGAACGATGTCATACGGTATGGAAGCCATATTGGTGCATGACTAGAGTACTACAAGAGAATTTATATTGCCCAATGCTCATCTGTGAGAGCTATGGTTAGCTGTCACCCCCAGCTGTTAGCTCATTCAAACCTGTTTATGCCTCAGCTTTTGAGACAGGGTCACTCTCTTAGTAGGGTGGCCACCAGCCACATCTGAGACAGGGCGTAGTCCATTATGCTGTCTCATGTCGGCATCATGGTAAGACTATTTCATCTGCCCAGTCCCATTTTGTCCTTTCTCCTTTGAGAAGGGTTACCCTACCCCCACCCATTATACCTGTTGCAGTGTTAATTCAGTGGCAACATTAGTTTTCTGGAGAACAATCACAGATATTGATAAACAGGTGAAGATAAAGAGATCACTATTATAAGGAAAAAAGCTTATTGTTGATTGTAGGTTTAGATCTGCAGTTAATGGGCCCTTTGTGAAATATGCTGTCCTATCTACACCTACACAGTCACAGGCAGTGCGGACATTTGCAGAAGAGTTCTCTTACTGAAATGTGAAGAATACACACTCTGCAGCAGGCAGCAGGCACATTAATGAAATAAATATAACCCCAGGCTCACCACATAGATAAGCCACTCTTTCTTATTTAGGGTGAGTGAGTGAAGGATCAGGAGAGACTAGGTTTGTTACTCCAGCTGAAACCTCTTGACGTGGAATGATGATAGAAGAGGAAAGGAGATTGTCTACTTTATCTACAGAGCAAGTATCATTTTTTTCCATTGCAAATGTAACCAAAATAAAGTTCAGAGATGTTAAGTCACTTTCCAAATATTATATGAGATGTAAATTACGGTACCTGGACTCAATCTTTTTCTAATATAATTACCTCTATTTTAACATCTTCTATGCATCAGCAATAAGTAGAGGATGTAGAGAAGTGAGTCTACATTCGTCTTTAAGATATTTAACTCAAGTTGAGTGTTCAGAAATTTAGGATGACTTTAAGTAGAGGATGTAGAGAAGTGAGTCTACATTCGTCTTTAAGATATTTAACTCAAGTTGAGTGTTCAGAAATTTAGGATGACTTTAATATAGCATTATCTAAATGATGTTTGACTGAGAGAACACTGAGATAAGGGACCTGGTCAAGGCTGAGTTGATGAAAGGAGTGCTCGTGGAAGGCTTTCTAGAGGAGATGTCAGCTGAGTTGAATCTTGAAGGTTAGTCAGAGCGAGCCAGACCAGTGAGGTGGGAGGTGAAAGGTGGAAGGCATTCTTGGTAGAAGGACCTAAAGCCTAGAAATAGAAGAGAACACATAAGGTTGAGTGATGTCAAGTGGTTCCAAAAAACTGGAGCACATAGCTCAAGGGAGGAGAGCGACAGAAGATAGGACTATAGATGCATGTAATGGCACTTATTCGTTTAGTCAGTCAAGAATCTACTACATGCCAGATACCATATTGCAAGCTGAGAATATAACAGCAATGTATGAGAGAGACGTCATCTAGGCCTTCAATGGCACTTTGTGATAATGTTCTGTTGAGAGAAGAAGGATTGCTCTGGCAATCTGCGAGGCAGTGCCTACTCAGACCTGGAGTCATCCTGGTTACATAGATGGCTTCCTACCAAGAGGAACATCCAACCTGAGAAATGAAATATGACTAGGGTTTTACCAGAAGAATGGTAGGAGGAGAAAATTCCAAGGACAGTCTATCATCATTTTAGTTAAGTGTTTATTCTATGTCCCTCACTTCTAAAACCTGTGTTCTATTTGTAAATTTTCCTTTCTGTATTACCAGACCAACAGAACACAAAAAGGGTTAATATTATGATTAGACAGGGAGTTGGTGGGTGGCCACTAAATCACCCTAAATATGACAGTCATCATATGAATTCCACTAATTCCACCAGTATACTCTCGTTCCACTGGCTAAAGGCTGTTTTTAATTGTCAAAATGCAAATGCCTCTATGACTGTAATACTTTAACTTTACTGATATTTATAGCATATTAAGAATAAATTATTCATGTCAAATTTAGATAGGAAGAATAGGACACATATAGCTTGACACGGAACACCTTTGTTATGATTTTCCAGAGCCAACAATTTTTATACCTTCTTTACAAAATGGGACCTATAGTAGAGCTAGGCACACAGAGCCCTGCAAATCACATTATAGGCAAGTATATTTCAAAAGTGATTTCTGAGCTGTAGGCATTTCAGTGTTCTCTCAAAAAGTTTTCTTACAAGTCTATAAGTGAAACTTGTTTCGCCATTTACTCTAAAATTGTATGTGTTCCTGATATCTCAGAGTCTAATTACAGCGTCATGCAAACAATTATTACATATTTAAGTGTTTGCTTTAATGCCTACACAACTTGTAACAGAAATTCAAGGAAGAGATAATGTTAGTTTTTTGTATTTTCTAACAGTTTATATGTTGTCATACTTATTGTGATATGTTAAAGGTGCTCCCAAGTCTCATGGATAAAATGCTCTGTGAGATAAAACAAAAAAATTAGTAATAGAAGAAAGAAAGAAAATACTGTTTATCCAAAAAAAAAAAAAAAAATCTTACCACTTTAAAAATATTTGTAAAGCAACTCAATGCTTTAGAGGAAAACAATTGCAAAGAATAGAATTGCCAGCATTAAAGATTTGCTCTAAATTAGCCATGCTTAATTTTTAATGATGCTAACTATAGCAGCAACCCGGCTTCTTGTTTTGTTTACGTGACGTCGTTATTTTGCCATTACTTTGAGGAGTGGAGTTCAGCGGGAGTTCACTCAGAGATACCACATCTTTTGGAAGATACAAGGCTGGCACTGGAACCCACCAGGGACTCTCCGCTTCACAGTCTAGATATGAACACACTTAGAACAATGTGGAATTTTCTATTTCATGTCCTGCTGCAAGCTATCCTATTTGTTGGAACCTGTGATCAGATTACAGAAAGATTACACTTTAACCTACATTTAATCTAAACTAAACAGATATCTGAAGCCAGGCTAAGAAATTCAATTTTGGAGCTTTTAAGAGCCAGGTGACGGGTGGGGTTCTATTTTGGTATATTAAACGTTGCTGAGCAACATAAAATTGTTTTCAGTGTAGTTTATATCAGTGACGGGCAAACGCAAGTTGTTCCTTCATTTCCAGGGGATACCTTCTATGAAATTTCCTCTGCAGATACCAGCATCCCAGTGGACAAGAGGTCAGGGAGAATTATAACAAAATTTATGTTGGAGAAAATCTTAAGGGGAAAGATATTACTCCTAAAAGGCATTTCAAAGTCTTAGGCATTGCCACCCTGTCCTTTTGTATACAATGGTTACTTTTTTTTTTGGTAATAGTGAAGTTCCGCATGTTATTTTACCCTTTTCAATTATTGTTGTTTTTATTGCTCTTTGAGCCCAGTAACTTTACAATCCATTCTCAGCTCATCTTTAATAAGCATTTACAGTTGAGCAGACCCAAGTTGTGCTCTGTTTATTAGTTCCAGGTTTCGTAAGGATCTAGTCAGTTCCATACAACTTCCCTTATGCACCATAATGATGAAGCAACATATAAGAGACTTTGTGATGCCTTTCTTTGCAATTACGTACATGAGTCAATTTTGTGGCATAGATGACAATGCCACCTTTAATTGGGGTTATACATCATTTAAGAATTACCTTGAGCCACATAAATTTCATTAAAAATTGTGAAATATTTTTATGGTATCTTAGGGATCCAACTTTTTCACTTAAGATGAAATGTTTCAGGTCTTATAAAAAACACTAAAGATATGTGCTTTCATTTGTTTTTGTTTAACATCCCTTAAAGGAGTGTAACTCATTAAAAAATAAAACAAAAGATAAAAAAAATTAAAAGATGTATTATAATTGCACAACAGACAGCCACAAATCTAGGATAAAATCTTTTCCATTTTAACATCTGGTGAAACTATTTTCGTAGAGGAGGTAATCGAAGTAAAATGTTAATAAAATTTAATTAACTACACAAAGTTGTCTTTACTGTTGTTTATTCTTGAATGATTCCCCCCCCCTTTTTTTTTTGTCGTGCTAGGTTTTTTACCTTGTTTCAAACAAGGGGGAGCAATTAATCTTCCTTTTCCAAAAACACAGACGTACACAAAAGCTTTGAAGTGTTTTAAGGTACCTTTTTTTTCAGGTTGCCAGCTTTCTTTCTTTTTTTTTTTTTGATTTTTGGTTAAGAGGAAGGACTGTCTTCTAAATTGATGCTTGCAAGATACTTCTGTTTGGGCTATTGAAAGCCAATTCCCGGGGTGCATTTCTTGTGAGTATATAAAACTACCGTTGTTATGTAGTTTTACTGACAGAGGTGCGTTCATGCAAAGCAAGATGGATGGGATGTCGGCTTTCTCTATCATGGGATCTCCATTTAGTGACCCAGATGAGGACTGAGAGAACTTGTCACAGGAGCATGACAGGACCAGATAGGGCTTAAATGGAGCTCCAAATCTCATATAGGTTTGAAGTTGTTGCTAGAGCAGAAAATTTGTCATAAAAGACTTGTCAGTACTGAGTTCGTTAAGGTAAAGGATGATGCTGTTTTATCTGGCACAACTGAGCTCTCCTCAGGGGGCCAGATCTTCAGTTAGAAGAGTTTCTTTTTTTTTGGTTTTGTTTCTTTAATGGCTTTGAGAAAATGTCTCCATTAAGATTTTCTTTTGTGCTTTAATCTCACCTCAAAATTTCTTGTGGCATGCATGATTATTTTCTACAATTTTTACTCCTTTTTTTCTCCTTTGTTAAATTTGGAGGTGTGTTTGTGATGTCAATTCACAGTCACTTGGGACTTGACTGAGTCTTGAGGTGAGGTGCTAAACCTCACAGGGCAGAATTGTAATACTTAAGGTGGAAGACATGGCTCTTAATCACTTGCACTGTGACTGCCACACGAGAAATTTCATGACTGCCACTGAATTTTCTTCTACTCAGGGCCCAGAGAGCAATAACGGTATTATTCACAAACACAGCCTGTCTGAGATTTAACTGAAATCCCAATGTCACACAAAGCCACAAAGGGTTTAAATCCCCAATTGCAAACAGATTCCTAATAAGCGGGGCTGTTGTATTAAAATATATTGCTTTGAAAGCAATTTATTACTGCTAATTTGAGTCCTATTCAAAAGTTTTTACATCTTTCCAAAGATTTTGAGGTTTTATTTTATTTTTATCACTACTGTTTTTTAATCCAAGGAGCATACCCGTGAGGTCATCAGGGCAGAGTTCCTACTGTCCTCATTTTAAAGATGGAGAAATAGAAAAAAAAGAAAAAGAGAACTGCAGAAGTAAATTTACATCGCCCTCCTTTTAGAAGCTAAGAAAATGGTAACTGACTTACTTTGCACTCCTGATTCCCAAATTAATGTATTTAGCCTAAACTGCTCTCAAATGTTAAATGATATGTTATGAACGCAGTGAAGTCTCCTTCAGTATGGAAGGTCTTCCCCAACTGCTATGAGTGCTGCTAGATAACGATCCTCAGCTGGTGACCTTCTCCAGGAATCACCCTCAACATGAGACAGTCACTATTCCCATCTCCCTTGGAACCAGCATCCAATGAATGGTCTCTATAAATGTCTGGACTCTTGGTCCCAACTTGACACATCTCTTGGCTTCAGAAAGGACCATGAGATAGCATGAGTACTATGTTGAATTTGCTTTGCAGAACAATTTCTCACTCTGCCCCATCCATCCCGATTCCTTCCCTTTCCTCAAAGTTTTGATTCCAAGAACACTCTCCAATAACCTTCCTGCATCTACGTTTTTTGACTCAGAGTCAGCTTCCTGGGAAATCCCACTGCTGTTGTTGTTGGGTGCCATTGAGTTGATTCCGACTAAGAGCAGCCCTATGTGACAGAGTAGAACTCTCACATTGGGTTTTCTTGGCTGTAATATTTATGGAGGCAGATTACCAGATCTCCCATGGAGCCACTGGGTGGTTTCAAACAGAAAGTCTTTCGGTTAGCAGGGGAACACTTAACTGTCGCACCACCAAGGCCCCTTGCAAATCCCACCACAAACGTGATAGTTTACCTATTAAGAAAACAAAACGCTCTTTAACCCTTTGTTATTAAGATTTCTGATGTATATTAAACTAATTATACTTTATTCCATCATATTCAAATCATTTTTTTTCAAATAGTTTTGACACACAAAAGGGTGGCTTCTTTACTGAAGATAATACAAATAATAAAAGCGCTTTGCATGCAGGTAAATAAAAACACGTTTTGCTTTATGCCATTTTAAGTGTGAATTACTATTGACCTTTGTAAAGTAACCACAACAATGTACATTTGGAAAAGATGAAATAGCCTCACTGATTAGACAGAACAAACATCCTAGTTCTGCTATAAAACCATAGACTTGGGGCGCAATGGTTCAATCTCCACATGGAATGGCTGCTTCTCTCTGAGGATCATGCAAAATGGTTATTGAAGCCCACCCAGTATTGTCTATGTTGTTTTCTTTTAGTGCAATGTTTTAGTTTATCATTTTTTTCTGCTGTGCAACAAATTATCACAAATTTAAAAGATTAAAACACCATGCATTTTCTAGATCACAGTTCCCTTGAGTCAAGAGTATGAGTGCTGCTTAGCTGAGTCCTCTGCGCAGGTTCTCACCAAGGCTTCAGCCAAGGTGTCACCTATGCTGGGTTCTCATCTGGAGGCTTGGCAAAGAGAGGACCCATCTCCACCCTCCCTCAAGGTTTTGTCAAAATTTATTTCCATGTGGCTATAGAATTCATTGCAAGTTGCTTCCTCAAAGCTAAAAGAGGACAGAGAAAGAGAAGGAAAGTTATAGTGGCAGAGAGAGGAGAGGAGGAGGGGAGAGAGAGTGTTGCTTCCAACTATGACATTTAGAACCTGTTTTAAAGCAGTCACCTGATTATTCAGGTCCACCCGTGATAATCTCCTTTTTGATTAACTTAAAACCAACTGATCAGGGATTTTAATTACATCGACAAAATCATTTTACACATTCCATGTGCTTTGGTTACAAGCAAGTTACAGATCCCACCACACTCAACTTGAGGGTATTGTACACACATGTAGGTCATGGGAGTCATCTTAGAAATCTGTCTACCACATGTAATAAAATTATATTTATTACAAAGCAAGCAGCAGTGGTTGTTGAGGTTAAAAACTATGTTCCGCTACCAAAAAACCCAAACCCATTGACACTGAGTCGATTCTGACTCATAGAGACCCTGTAGGACAGAGTAGAACTGCCCCCATAAGATTTCCAAGGCTGTAATCTTCATGGAAGCAAATTGCCACATCTTTCTCCTGTGGAACGACTGGTGGGTTCCAACCACCAGCCTTTCAGTTAGCATCCGAGCACTTAACCACTATGTCACCAGGGCGCCTATGCTCAGCTAGGAAAGTATAATATACTTGGAAGGGGTGCACATTTTATTTTAGGAAGAATTCCACAAATTGGACTTTCCTGCCCTTTCTTGACAGCCCACTAGACCAGGGTTTCTTTGCCTGACTTTTTGACTTTTTTTTTCAATCTTACCTATTCCCAGAACAGGCAGTGCCCCAAATATGCTTTCTTGAGTAAAAAACCTGAAACCTGTCGCTGTCAAATTGATTTTGACTTATAGCCACCCTATAGGACACAATAGAACTGCCCCATAGGGTTTCCAAGGAGCAGCTGGTGGATTCAAACTGCTGACCTTTTGGTTATTAGCGGAGCTCTTAACCACTGCTCCACCAGCACATTCAATTTACTTCTGAGTCTCGAAATCCTCAAAACTCTGTTCTCTCCCGCTTAGATGACTAACTGCTCTGTTTATCTATTGCTGGCCTAGAGCCATTCCTGAGAATGTGTGTCAAAATTAGTTTCTTTTTCTTCCTTCAAGATGACAATGTATCTATCTGTATGTATGGTATTTTGGATTGACATCCTCAATTCTTTACTGTCTCCTTGTACTACACTAGAGAATGTGGAGAATAGCCACGTGCTCTGTGGAAGCTGGAATTGGGCACATGACTCGCTGTGGCTCAAAGAAATTCACTGGACTTAACAGAAGCAGTGGTCTTTGCATTGGCCTCTTGCCTTCCTACCATTCACCATTAGAAGAATTTGCCTTGAGTAGCCACTGGTCAGAGGTAGATGAAAGAAAAAGTGGAAGAGGCCTGAACTGTGCCATCCTGTGGAATCAAGTCTCATTAACATGCATATAGACACATAGTCCTCCAGCAGGGCCAACCTAGTTTGGCTTAACCAAGGACAGGAGAATATGAGAATAAAAGTGTTGTTTAAGACACTGAATTTTGCAGTGGTTTGTTAGGCAGCATTATTGCAGCAATAGTTGACTAAAACAATATCATATGAGTATGAATATACATATATCTACATAAAGTTTACATAATGAATTAAGTAAATCATAATAAAAAAAGGATATGTAACAATTACTCATTTACTACACTAATCCTAAAACTAGGTGGTAACTATTTTATTTATAAGACAACTGACTTAATTATTGAATAGTACATCTTGCCCTTGACACATACTATTAACCTATTAAATCTAAACTCAAGCCATCTCTCTGAATCCGACTGTGACTACTTCCCCCATCCCCCTGCAGCCGGAAATTTTAACTCCTGAAATATTTATTTTACTACATATTTTAGGTTTAAGTATATTACATTTGTTCAGTTAGGCTGAATTTCCTCCTGTGCTTGTGGTTAACCATGGTATTCGAGCTAGTGTCATTTTCTATGCTGTTCCCTACTAGCGCACTACTGCACTGGTAGTGTTATTAATGAGTGTTATTCATTCATTCATCAAATATTTATTGAGAGCCAACTGTGGACAAGGCACCATGCCAAAATTAACCATGGTGGGGTAGAGTTAAGTGCTACAGCTGCTAACCAGGAGGTCAGCAGTTCAAATCCACCAGACTCTCCTTGGAAACCCTATGGAGCAGTTCTACTCTGTCCTGTAGGGTTGCTACGAGTCAGAATTGACTTGATGGCAATGTTTTTTGTTTTTTGTTTTTTTTTACCCTTCAACAATGATAAAACTGTTGCGCTCAAAACCTTATTGCTAGTAATCATATATTCATTTGTAATGCAAGTTAGGGCTTATTAGTGGCCATGATAAAACAATTTCAAATATTGTACAAGTCTTACAAATTATTTTAATGTGTATATAATAAAGATATAAAAATTTACAAAGGTTGTTATTGACACAGTAGCAAAGATGTATTAAAATGATAAATAAATAATAGTAAAAGTAACAAATAACATTACAATAAAGGCTAATATGTATGATGCACTCTCTGTTTCCCAGGCACTTCTCTAAACACTTTATATGATATGTACTTGCCCATTTAATCCTAATAAAATCCTATGATATTGTTACTAGCATTATTCCCACAGAGGCCCATGAAGTTTCTCAAAGCAAATAAGGAATAAGTTGTGAGGAACAGGTGTGAATCTGATTCTGGAACAAGACGCAAGCATAAGTGCATATGTGGAATATATATATTTTTTAGAGGTGGAACCATAAAATGCTGGTTAAAAAAAAAAATTCTATTTTAGAATCAGGCTACTTAGTTCAAATTTCAGTTTTTCTACTTGTTAGGCTTGTGATCATGAGCAAGTTAAAGTCAAGTAGCCTGTTATTTATAAAATGAGAAAAGCAGTACCTACCTAAATAGTTTACAAAAAAATTAAATAAGATATTACATGCAAAGCTCTTGAAACAGTATCTGGCAAAGAAAAAGTGCTGAATAAATGCCAGCAGTTATTATTACTTGATGGTCTTCTAAGAATTGGTTGAGTGAATTGTTAGTCATTATAGACAAAACAAATAGACTTGTCCATGAGAGATCAATGCCTACCAATTCAACAACTGCTCTTGTGGCTTTCAAGGTGGGACTTTTCTCTGGAGCCAGGATTGTATCAGCTGGCCATAGATTCTCATAATGACAACATGCTTCTCCCAACAGATAATTACACAACCCTCTTGTTCTACTTTAGTTTCACTTGCCCTTGCTGATGATGATTGTAGGGAAAACAAGGGACTTACCATGTGCCAGCATGGTTCTGGCTTGTAATCCTTAACATCCTTATCCTTATTAGTTAAGCATTATTATTACCCCATTTTTGTAGACAGAAAATTGAGACGCATTGATAGATAAGTAGCAGACATGGATTGGACCCATAGGATATCCTATGCTTATGTATTTTTAAGAGGTTTTTTCCTAATACAGGTTCCTCAAAGTGATTTTTTTTTTTTAATCATGTATGTAGACTATAATCTAAGCTAAAAATACAAAACTCCTTGCTGTCGAGTCAAATCCAACTCATAGCAACACTACAGGACAGATTAGAACTGTCCCATAGGGTTTCCAAGGAGTTGCTGGTGGATTTGAACTGCCAACCTTTTGATTAGCAGCCGAGCTCTTAATCACTGCATCACCAGGAACCATATCAAAAATCCTCTTAAAACTTAATGAATGTCTATCCAGCTATTTTTACATAATGTAGTAAGAGACATAATTTAAGTTATACAGATTTTAAAATGTGGGGAAAGTATAGATACTTCAGTACATAGTTTTGCAATAATTCATAGCCATATAGAAAAAAGTAAATGTGGATCTCTATCCCAAACTTATATAACAATAAATTATGGAAATATTAATTATGTATGAATTTTTTTAATACTCAGGTAAAACTCCAGTAAAAAGTTTAATTTTAGAAAAATCTTATACTACATTATGATAAATGTTTAACCCCATATTTATGCCATATTGGTTCAATACTTATTTATCACCTGTGGTCTGTAAGGCATTTTGCTAAAAAAGGCTGGAGGAATATGATAGAATTATAAAGAAAAAAAAAAAAAACCTCTTTCCACAAGAAAATTTACAAGCTAGTGAAAAAGTCAGACATTAATTTGAGAATCACATAAATGTATATAAGGTATATAAAATTTCAAAATAATAAATGGGGTAAAAAAATATAATTTTCTTCATTTTTCTACTATAATTACTTTTCTACCAAGCCTCTACTCTTCCCACTGCAGAAAAATGAACTACTTATATCTTGGTTATCTACCTCTCTTTTTACTTTTTTTTCCTCTAATTTATTTCAGGGTTTTGTTTCTGCCTTCTCCTTTTCTTGGAGTAGATGCTTCGATAAAGGATTGGAGGAGTTGCACTCTCATCCTTTAGAAATCTACCATTGCATATGGCCCTTGGTTTATCCCATCAGCCCTGGAACCCACTGAGCTATAGTAAGTCTGCATTTGATCTCTAAATTGATATTCATTTCTCAACCTTCAGGTGAGATCCCTGAAGGTCCAATAGCTGGCTTAAGATCTCAAAGGACACTGGACCAAACAAAAGAAGGTAGGCTTCCCCCAAAATTCATAGGATACTAATTATTTACCTCTTTCATATGGCTGTATAAGTGCCCAGAAGGTAAATAACAGAGCCAAAACCATGTAATAGAGGAAACTGTTTTCCACTGAGGGATCAAAGAAGGATCCCTTGGGACATTTCTGCTTGAAGTGCCATCTGAAGAAAGAGTAAATATCATCTAGTCAAAGGAGGAGTGGGAAAGGAGATTTGCAAAATTCTGAGGTAGGAGGAAGCATACACATGCAGTGGAAGGAAGAAAAGCCTGTGGGTTTGGAATTGAGAGTTTGTGAGTGTGAGGGCAGGTACGTATTTGAGCAAACTGAGAATGGAAAGGTCTCCATATTTTCCTTTAGAGATCTTCAAAAGGAGTCAGGCACTTTTATATCAGATTAGTCTTTTGGCCTCCTTGTCTCTTCATCAATAATTATTCTATTTTTTTTTTTTTTATGAATAAGAGAATTCAGGGCTGATTTCTAACTCTAAGATATTGACAAATATATTTTTGCAGTGCTTTCTTGTAGAAGGCTGATACAGGTCTGTTTCAAAACACAATATGTATTTAGTCTTCAACTTATCTATAGTCTTTGTGAAAGTGGTTTTTAAAGATGTCAGTTTACAAAAACTTGGAAGTACTATCATGACATTCTCGATTATAAACCCAGTGAACATGAGAAACAACATTTACTGGGTAACTTGATGCTTTTTTACATTAATGATGCAAAGTTGGCCAAGAAAGTTACTATAACTACGACATAAGCAATTTAGCAACAACAGAATTTACTAGGTGACTGTTATTGTTGTTATTTGCCATCCAGTAAGTTCTGACTCATAGTGACCCTACAGGACAGAGTAGAACTGCCCCATAGGGTTTCCGAGGGGCAACTGGTGGCTTCGAACAGCCACCATTTGGTTAGCAGCCAAGCTCTTAGCCACTGGGCCACCAAAGCTCCATTAGGTGAGTAGTGAAGAAAAAAACATCTTTTGATTACTTATATCTTAATACAAAACTAACAACATTATAATTTATCAATGATAGCTGGTGCTTTTCTGAATGTTTTCACATTGATGACTACATTTTTTTTTTTTTTCTAAAAACATGTTAACTTTGTTGTTGTTGTTTGCCATTGGATAGATTCAGACTCATAGTGATCCCATGTGTGCAGAGTAGAACCACTTCATAGGGTTTTCAAGGCTGTGATCTTTCAGAAGCAGATCTCCAGGCCTGTCTCCCGAGGCACCTCTGGGTGGGTTCGAATTGCCAACTTTCCAGTTAGTAGTCGAGCGTCAGTCAACTGTTAAGAAATCACTTTCTGTTATTTTAAGCATCCTACTGGACAGTTTTCAGGAAATTAATGTCTTGCTAGGCTGTACTGGTGACTAGAAAGAGTTAAGGAAGCTTCCAGAAAATATCAAGTTTTATTCTAAGAAGGAAGCTGTACACTGAAAGACTGTTATTTTAAAACCTGTAAAAATAAGTAATCCTTTGTAACTCTTAATTACCTTAATTTGAATTTAACACTTTCCTTTATGTCCTCATTCCTGCTTAAGTCTCTCAGAAGCTGAAATATATCATAATTAGTGGCCTTATTCATGCATTCCATGTGTTTTCAGTGTGCGAATAAAACCCGAAAGTTACTAATTAGATGAATATAGTCTTTCTAAATGGTGAACTTGGAATGGCTCTTCTATTTGATATGGCATTATCATTCCTAATAATAATATTAGCCATAATCACCATATTACTCAATCCCAGCATGCGACTCTTTTTAGCAACATCAAATGGTCTAACTTTTCTAATTTTCTTTCTACATGAAAACATTTATATTTTTACTGCCAACCATATTAGACCATGTATTTGAAACATCACTTTTCTAGGACTGATGCCTGCATGTCGTTATCATCTTGTGTCCTTGTCACTAATAAATGTTTCCCTCTGGGAGCCACATGGCTCTCATAACTGCCTGCAGTTTCTCCAGCAGGCAAATAATTAGCCACAGAAATAATTCATTTCCAGAGGGAATTTAAATTAGCTACATTTCTCATGCATTTCTCCTTTATGACAATGAATTTCATGTAAGTTAAATCAAATGGTCTCTCTTTGCATTTTATTCTGAAACTTATTTTACTGGTAGAGAGGGGTGCTCCAGGCATGAAGGATGCTCTTGACCTAAGCTCAGATGAATCCATCCAGCTTCAGTGATCTTGCCTTAACAGCTATGTTAAATTAAGTCAGTTACAATGGAATTTGAATCAGAAAGAATTTATTAGATTAACTCATGGACGCATTATGGATATAATTATATGTACTAAGTAGTCAAATTAAATATATAAATATTAATTATAGATTCAAGTGATCTTTCAAATGCCAGTTGATGCCTGTCTCTTTTACTTTGGGCTAATGTGAGATCTAAAATTGTTTCTTTTGTGCTCTTTTTACTTCTACTGGCTAAATTGCTCCTTTTTCTCACAGAGCCACTGTTGACAGTAAGATGTATTTTAAGCTTTTTACACTTTCCCTCTTAAGGAGACTGATTAGGTATTTATTATCATTACCACTAGATTTGCAACCCTTGATCAAATCTTCAAGAATCTTTTTTTTCCCTCCATTAATTATTTTTTTTGTTTCTAACTTCCAGATAAAATATTTCTGCTGTTGTGGTTATAAACTACCCTGTAGTTGGCCCCCAACTCACAGCAACCTCATAGGTTAGCGTAGAAGTGCTACCTAGGATTTTCTTGGCTATAATCTTTACAGAAGCAGATTGCCAGGCCTTTTCTTCCACAGAGCCTCTGGGTGGGTTTGAACCGCCAACCTTTAGGTTAGCAGCCAATCACAAACCACTTGCGCCATCCAGGGACCTTAAATGTTTCTGTCATCTGCTATCTGTGCATGACATACTCATTTGTTTTCTTCAGGTTTGCTACTCGTTGAACTCTTCTATTTCCCTCCAGCTGTGTTGGGTCCTACCTCATAAACATGATTGCCTTTTTCCTTGTATCACCAACTTCCTTGCTGGGAAAATTCTCACTTTTTGACAAATTTGGATACCTTGTGTCTTTCTCTACCTCTCTTTCTCCCTCTATTTGGTAGGAGGAATTGCTTATCTAACCCTCAACAAAATCTATTATTTAGATAGGAGACAGCTAATTTCTAAGTAGTTCCACAAGGAAAAGAGTTCTCATCAAGAAATTAAGAAAGATCTTTATTCATATGTTTCCTATTTCTTTAAACCAGAGTAGCCATATATCAAAGAATGCTGACAGGCAGAGAAAAGAATAAACACCCTCTCAACACTTTTGTTTTTAACTCATTACTGCCCACTAAATATGATCTGTATAATTATCATACGAGTTATAACGAAAACCATGATCGCAACTACATAGGAATAACAGAAAGTGAGCTGAACTTTATTAAAACAAAATCATGATCTCAAATAAATTCCGTATTTTTGGTTAAGCTCCCAGTACCTTTCTTTTGGTTTTATTTCAAGGAGTTTTTGTCTCTCAGGTAAACCTGTTGACAGTGTAGTATTGACTAATTAAGAGATATTTTAGGGAGAGAGCAACAATTACCACAAGAGGAATGAATTTCTCATTGCCATCTCTCAAACCACGGAGGTTGACTTAAACTCTAAGACATAAATAATAGGTTCAACATATCACCCAGCAAGTTTGAATTGAACCCAATGTAACTTTTCATTTTAAAATAAAAGTCTGTTTACATGGATACAAAAAGAAGGAACCAAGAATAACCAGAGAACAAAGTGTGTGGCAAATAGAGTTATTCTTCAGTCCTTATCTCCTATTTTTTCTGTGTACATTTCCTTCTCTCCTTCCTTCTTTTCTTCTCTTTTTCTTACATCTTAAGTGTGGAAATTATTCACACTGTTCATAAATAATATCTCTAGTGCTCTTCGTCTAGGCACGTGGAGATGGGGTGGCTCTTCTCCATCCTCTATCCAGTTAACAGTGGCTGTGGCAGCTGCTTTGGGCTCACCTAACTTCTGAACTGAACTCTGAAGAGCTAAAGGGTGTTTCCAGAAACATGCTCTCTGTTAATGTAATCGAGAGTACAACCTCTCCAAATGATAGTTTTTCCAGCAACCTAGGCCCTGGAAAAAGACGAAAAGGCTCTAAGTGACCCACAATGGTTGAAACCCAGATAAGCACACATAAAAAGAGAATTAACATAACTCGATGTAAACACCACAGATAATCACAATCAATACTAGATTACAAAAACTTTAGGCTCTCTCAATCTCCCTTTCTCTGTTGTTGTTGTTAGGTGCTGTGGGGTCAGCTCTGACTCATATCGACCCTGTGTACAACAGAACAAAACACTGCCCTGTCCTGCACCATCCTCACAATGGTTGTTACGCTTGAGCCCATTACTGAAGCCACTGTGTCAATCCATCTCGTTGAGGGTCTTCTTTTTCAATGACACTCTACTTTACCAAGCATGGTATCATTCTCCAGGGACTGGACCCTACTGATAAATCTAAAGTATGTGAGACAAAGTCTTGCCATCCTTCCTTTTAAGGAGCGTTCTGGTTGTACTTCCTCCAGAAGAGATTTATTCATTTTTCTGGCAGTCCATAGTATATTCAATATTCTTCACCAACACAATTGAAAGGCATCAATTCTCTTTCAGTCTTCCTTATAGATTGCCTAGCTTTCACATGCAAATGAGGCAGTTGAAAATATCATGCCTTGGGTCAAGTGCACCTTAGTTCTCAAAGTGATATCTTTGCTTTTGAACACTATAAAGAGGTCTCTTGCAGCAAATTTGCCCAATGCAGTGTGTCCTTTGATTTCTAGATTGCTGTTGAATGTGAATCCAAGTAAAAGGAAATCCATGACAACTTCAATCTTTTCTCCCTTTATTATGATGTTGCTTATTGGTCCAGCTGTGAGGATTTTTTTTTTTTTAATAAACATTCTAACTTCAAAATATTTTCCCAAAATATCATTTTTTTGAGAACTAATTTCTACCTGTACAATTTCTGAGTTAATCAATACCCAAAATAGTGTCTTCTGATATGTCAACATAAGCTTCTTTTCAAAAGTCTAACAATGTGCCCTCCTACTAACTGCAGTTAGTTTTAATTTTTTCTAGATTTTTAATAAAAACAAAAATGACCTTTTCTTAATTGCTTACCAATTTTATTAATGGAAATAGTCTTTGATTATTGCATTTACTTGCATTTGTTTAGTTACTAGTGTGATGTGTGTATATTTTATACTTTTATTTCTTATTTGTTTTTTTAATTTGTCTTCTAGGTGTAATATAGCTGTGGACCTGTACTCTGTGTTGGCAAGTATAATACTGTGTATTACCATCTTCCTGGGCTAAGACAGTAAGAAGAAAATTTTCTTCCTTTGAGAAAGAAAGAAAATTTTGAACTACTCTGGAAGTGAAGATACTGAATCTAATAAATCTGTACGCTGATCCAATATAGATAGTCAACTTTTCCCTTTACGCTATAAAATTAAGATACAATATAAATTGTGTTTTCACTAAGATGTCTTTTTAACTGTCTCCAGGAGATTTTCTAAAGACAAAAGTGGTTTACATTTTTATGATAGCTGGCAAGGTAGTGTCATATTTTTACTTGATCAAAACTAGCATTGAATTTATCAAAGCAAACTGAATTTGTTTGAACTCTTCATGATACATTTGATTTGTTTAATTTTTGGTAATTGAATTTTAGTAATGTTGAGTTATTTTCCCTCTAGAAATAGAACAGCAACTATAAACCTCCAACAATGTAATTCAATAAAATGCAAAGCAGCTCATTTTCACTATACCAGTAGACATAGGATCAAACCAGTGATGAGAATGACTGATTTATGACAACTGGTTTTTAGAATTCTAGGTGGTAACTATCTCATTCCTTTGTTTAGTTATGAGTACAATTAGAAATAGAAGATGTGAGTTTGGTAAAAAAAAAAAAAAGGAAATTAAGGTAAATGTGAGTGTATCTGCAATGATATTTTAAGCAAGATAAATGAAACAAAGGCATAGGTCATAAAATTCTGGAATTTAAACCTTAATTAGGAGAAAAGTATAAGGGGCATTTACATGTAATGTGAAATTTAGCTAGACCTCAGATCTGTATCTTGGTCAAAAGATCATAGGCCAGTAACCGAAATTAATTTCAAAATAAGGTAATTGAATTAATCAAATTCCATGAGTAGGAGACGGATACACACAAATGTTTTATTTGTATTTATTTATTTTGCTTTTTCTTCCCTAATCATTTCCTTTATACAGCACAGCTATCTCGCTTTTATGGCATGCCTTACTTTCCTTGTCCTACACATCTCTTAGTTTTTTTACCCATCCCTCTTCCTTCACATTCTGTATTACAATGCTAGAAATAACTTGTCTTTCAAGACAAGAACTACCTCAAAGTTAAGATAGCAGTAGAAACTAAGTGGGTCACGTCAAATCCTCTTTTTTAAGCAGATGGATCACAGGGACCATTAATAATGGCTGTTCCATCTATTTATTGGGAGAGAAAATGTGATTGCCATCTCATACCGAAGGGACCTCTCAATATTATCATACAGATGAAAAAAAAAAAAAAGCTATCCTGTCAATTTTGACTTATAGTGACCCTATACGACAGAGTAGAACTGCCCCATAGGGCTTCCAAGGAGCAGCTGGTGGGTTTGAACTGATAACTTTTTGGTTAGTCTATGAATGCTTAACTACTGCAACACCAGGGATGCCATCATATAGATGGATGGAATAAATATTTTATTTCTTTAACTTAAGAGTTCACAGTAATATTTTTAATGAGAGGGTTGAATCAGAATTTGGAATATGAAGCTAGTAACTTCTCTAAAGGAAGAACAATATGCTAAGCCTAACAATATGCTAAGAAACAAGAACTTTAGGACACTTAGTTTCATCATTTGTTTTTTGTTGTCTTATTAACATTTGTGTTTTAAAATATCTATGAGAGAATCATACATAAGGATTAAAATAACTATGTAGAAAAATAACTAGGGGTTGGAAAAACAGATTTATTTCTTTACTATTAGTATTACAACCCGAAACTCATTGCCTTCCAGTCAATTCCGACTCATGGTGACCCCCTAGGGTTACCAAGGCTGTAAATCTCTATGGAAGCAGACTGCCACATCTTTCTACCATGGAGCAGCTGGTGGGTTTGAACCAGCAACCTTCCAGATAGTAGTTGATAGCTTTAACCATTGTGCCATTAGTATTATATGAAATAACAGGCAACATACCAATTTCAATAATCTAACAAAAGTTTATTTCTCACTCACGCAGAATCTGCTGCAATCCAGGCAACTCCTGGGGAACTGTCCTCCATGAGATGATTCAGACATCCAGGGTGCTTCCAACTTGTGGTTACATCACATTCATAAAAGGCTGGAGCAGAAGAATCAGACAGAATTTCCTTTCTTTATCTGGGGATGGAATACATTGTTTCTGCTCATTTGTCACTCGCCAGAGCTAACCAAATGTCCTTATCTAAATTCGAGAGGTAATAAAGTATAATTTTCCACATGTAAAAGATGAAAAATTATCAAATAATTTGTGGTGACTATACAGCACAATGCTGACAGTGATAGGATAATATCCACATGCCTACAAGGAAGATCAGTTAGTATGAGTATTATTCAAATTTACATACCAACCACTAAGTCCAAAGATAAAGAAATTGCAGATTTTTAGCAGCTTCTGCAGTCTGAAATTGATCGAACATGCAATCAGAACATGCACTGATAATTCCTGGTGATTGGAAGGCAAAAGTTGGAAACAAAGAAGAAGGATCAGTAGTTGGAAAATACGGCCTTGGTGAAAGAAACCATGCTGGAGATCACATGATAGAATTTTGCAAGACCAACGATTTCTTCCTTGCAAGTACCTTTTATTCAACAACATAAACAGGAACTATACACGTGGACCTCACCAGATGGAACAAACAGGAATCAAATTGACTACATCTGTGGAAAGAGACAATGGAAAATCTCAATATTATCAGTCAGAACAAGGCCAGGGGCTGATTGTGGATCAGACCATCAATTACTCATATGCAAGTTCGAGTTGAAGCTGAAGAAAATTAGAACAAGTCCATGAGAGCAAAAGTACAACCTTGAGTATATTCCATCTGACTTTAGAGACCATCTGAAGAATAAATTTGATGCATTGAACACTAATGACCAAAGACCAGACGAGTTGTGGAATAACATAAAAGACATCATATGTGAAGAAAGCAAAAAAGTCATTAAAAGGAAAGGAGAGAAAGAAAAGACCTAAATAGATGTCAGAAAAGACTCTGAAATTGGGTCTTAAAGGTCGAATAGCTAAAGAAAAAAAAAAAAAAAAGATGAAGTGAAAGAACTGGACAGAATATCTCAAAGGGCAGTTTGAGAAGACAAAGTAAAGTATTATGATGACATGTGCAAAGACCTGGAGATAGAAAACCAAAAGGGAAGAACACACTCAGGATTTCTCAAGCTGAAAAAACTGAAGAAAAATTTCCAGCCTTGAGTTGCCATACTGAAGGATTCTACGGGGAAAATATTTAAATAACACAGGAAACATCAAAAGAAGATGGAAGAAATTGTCACTATGCCAAAAAGAATTGTTCAATGTTCAATCATTTCAGGAGGTAACACATGATCAGAAACTGACGGTAATGAAGGAAGAGCTCCAAGCTGCTCTGAAGGCATTGGCAAAATACAAGCCTTTGGGAATTGACAGAATATCAATTCAGATATTTCAACAAATGGATGCAGCACTGAAAGTGCTCACTCATCTATGCCAAGAAATTTGGAAGACAGCTACCTGGCCAACCAACTGAAAGAGATCCGTATTTATGCCTATTCCCAAGAAAGGTGATCTAACTGAATGTGGAAATTATTGAACAATATCATTAATATCACATGCGAGCAGAATTTTGCTGAAGATCATTCAAAAGTGCCTGCAGCAGTATACTAACAGGGAACTGCCAGAAATTCAAGCTGAATTTAGAAGAGAACATGGAACCAGGGATATCATTGCTAATGTCAGATGGATCCTGGCTGAAAGTAGAGAATACCGGAAAGATATTTACCTGTGTTTTCTTGACTATGCTAAGGCATTCAACTGTGTAGACCATAACAAACTATGGATTACATTGTGGAGAATGGGAATTCCAGAACACTTGATTGTGCTAATGAGGAATTTGTACATGGATCAAAAGGCAGTTATTCGAACAGAAGAAGGTGATACTACATGGTTTAAAGTCAGAAAAAGTGTGCATCAGAGTTGCATTTTCTCACCATGCTAATCCAATCTGTATGCTGAGCAAATAACCCAAGAAGCTGGACTATATGAAGGAGAATGGAGCATCAGGGTTGGAGGAAAACTCATTAACAACTACGTTATGCAGATGACACAGCCTTGCTTACTGAAAGTGAAGAGGACTTGGAGCGCTTACTGATGAAGACCAAAAACCACAGCCTTCAGTATGGATTATATCTCAACATAAAGAAAACAAAAATCCTCACAACTGGACCAATGAGCAACATCATGACGAATGGAGATAAGATCGAAGTTTTCAAAGATTTCATCTTACTTGGGTCCACAATCAACACCCATGGAAGCAGCAGTCAAGAAATCAAAAGATGCATTGCATTGGACAAATTGGCTGCAAAAGGCCTGTTTCAAGTGTTGAAAAGCAAAGATGTCACCTTGAGGACTAAGGTGCACCTGACTCAAGCCATAGTGTTCTCAATCACCTCATATTCATGTCAAAGCTGGACAATAAATAAGGAAGATCAAAGAAGAATTGTGGTGTAGGTGAAGAATATAAAATATACTATTGACTGCCAAAAGAAGGAACAAATCTGTCTTGGAAGAAGTACAACCAGAGTGCTGCTTAGAAGCGTGGATGGTGAGACTACATTTCACCTATTTTGGACATGTTTTCAGGAGTGATCAGTCACTGGAGGAGAACATCACGATTGGTAAAGTAGAGGGTCAGCGAAAAAGAGGAAGACCCTCATCAAGATGGATTGACACAGGGGCTGCGGCAACGGGCACAAGCGTAGCAGCAATTGTGAGGATGACACAGGACTGGGCAGTGTTCTGTTCTGTTGTGCATATTGTCTAGTTATAATACAGGTTTATAAATTCATAAAATCTCAATTTTCTCTAAAAATATTAAAGATAATAATTATATGTTAAAATATAAACAGTGATTTTGGGCTGGAGAAATTACTTGCATTTTCAAACATATAGCATATTTTTGTACTGAGTGCCCTACTTAATTCATTGATTAATTCTTTCAGCTAATATTTATAAGTACTTGCTTTGTGCCAGACAGTTTTCTGACACAACAGTTGGGGAAAAAATGGAGTCTCCACAGAATTTATATTCTAATGGAGAAAGACAAAAACTAGATGAGAAAAATATATGAAATATAAATATTTAGCTTTAAAAGTGCTAATGGAAGATATGAAACCGGTAACAGGAGGCACAGAGGTAATAAAAGGAAGGAATTCAATGTTCAATAATAAGATCATTAAAGATTGCTTTGTTAAGTTGATTTCTGAGTAAAGACTTTCAGTCTGTGAGATGTGGATACCTGCAGAGAGATCATTCCAGGTAGGCCAGAAAGAAATATGGCCTGGGGCAGAACAGGGTGATGTTCTAGGAATAGGAATGAAGCAGGGAGACCAGAAAGCAGAACACTGGGGAAAGCCGAAGAATCTAAGGCTCAGAAGGTCTATGGTGTGCAGGTACATTCGACGGGATCTTGTCAGCCATGGCAATAAGTTTGGCTTTTAGAGACAGGAACTCATGGGAGCATCTAAAGCAGCAGCAGAAGAAACTGTATGTTCTACTAGGTTCTCTCTGGCTGCTGTACATACTTTGCAAAGGGCCAATGGAGGCACAGGAGATCAGTTAGCAGCAAGAACCCATGTAAGACATGATGCTCACTTGAACTAGACAGGTGGTAATGGAGGTGGTGAGGAATGGTCAGGTTCTTGACCTGTTTTGAAGGTACAGTCAAAAGAATTTGCTGACAGATCAAGTTTGCAAAATGAGAGAAAGAGGTCATTCAAGGATGATTGAAGGCTTTGGTTTGATCACCTGAAAGAATGTAGTTGTTCTTTGTTTAGAAGGGGAAGACTGTGAGGATAGGTTGTATATGTTAAGTTTGTGATCCTTATAAAACAACCAAGTAGAGATGTTCGGAAGACACCATATATATAAGTTTGCAATTCAGTGGGAGAAAACTGCTCTCAAGCCGTGATAATAGTAAGAATTGATGCTTACTTTATACTTTTATAGGCCAAGAACAGCTTTAAAATATTATTTGTATGAGTTGATAAAGTCATACAAAACTCCCATGAGGTAGATATCGACATTTTACAATAAGGACATTGAGACACAAAGAAGTTAGGTATTTGTTCCAAGGACAAAGAGCTAGTAACCAATAGAGAAACAGTCTGTGTGTCTATTAGCCCTACTTAACTGCTTCTGTTCATAACTTATTATCATAGAGTCAGTATTTAAAGCCATAAACCTGAATGAGATTCCCAAGAGAATAAGGGGAAGCTGGACAAGGTCCAAGAACTGAGCCTCAAGGCACTGCAGAATTAAGAGATCAGGAGTTGAGGAAAAAAAAAAAAAAAAAGATCAGTAGCATATGTGGAAAAAGACCATCTTGCAAGGACAAAATCCAGTTGTGCTGTCCTGGAAGAAGAGGGATTGATCAATTATGTCAAAAGATGCTGATTGGCCAAATAATAAGGGCTCAAAATTGATTTTTGGATTTAGCAACATGGAGGACATTGGGAACCTTGTCAAGGTCAGGTCCAGGGAAGTGCAGGTAGTGAATATCAGAGGGAGAAGAACTGAAGACAGGAAATGCAGACAAATCCTTCAAAGAGTTATTTTGTAAATCATAGAAGTAGAGCGGTAGGTGGAAGGAATAGAAGGGTCAATAAAGGCATTTGTATTCTTTTTCTTTTTTTAAGTTAGGTAAATAAACTACTGTCTCCACGCCCTCTTAAGTAAGGATGAGTGGATAGGTACAGACCCAAGTAGATAATGGAAGTTGAGGAAATTCTCCCATTCTGTTTATTTCTTCAGTAAATGAGAAGGACACAATTAGCTGAGAATAAGAATGGAATAGGAGGTTTCAGATATTTGAAGATTTAGGAGTAAGAGTGAGTGGGAGAGAGAATAGACTGGGATGTTTACTGTCAAACCTAGGCAGTACTGAAGGTCAATCTCACTGTTAATAAGAGAAATAGAAATTAATACCACTTGGCACCCATCAGTTTGTCCAAACCCAAAAGTTTGACCGTATACACTTTTGGGGAAGTCATGAGGAAATGAAAAATAATACAACCCCTATGGAGAGGAATCTGGCAGTAGCTAGAAAAATCATATATGTATTTAGCTTTTGATACAGCAAGCCCACTTCTAGGAAACATTGCCGAAAATATGAAGAGGCTTATGTACAAGGTTATTTATTGTGGTATTATTTATAATTACAAAACATGGGAAACAATTCACATGTCTCTAAGTATAGAGCTGGGTGAATAACCCGTGGTTTATTAACACACCGAAATGCACTGCAGTCTTAAAAATGAAGGAGAGATGTCTACAGCCTGATCAGGAATGATCTGCAGGAAGCATTTTAAAGGCTATGTTCAGAACAATAACTATAGCTTTGTGTGTAAGAAAGTAGCTGGAGAATATGTATACGCATACACGCTCATATGCATATACATTTTTTAAAAGAAATGGTAGAAAGGTAAATAAAAATTAATGTAAATGCTTAGTCTACGGGTAAGTAGAGAAAAGAATGCGGAAGGGCCTGGGGAAGGGCAGGAGTGGAATTGAGAACTCTCATAAAAAATTTATATCTCCTATTGACTTTGATTTTATATGTACGTTTTATATACTCAAAAAGAAAATGTTATCAAAAACAAGGACAGAGAGAGAGTAGAACTGCCCCATACGGTTCCCTAGGCTGCAATCTTAACTGAAGCAGACTGCTGCATCATTCTCCCGTAGAGAGAGAGAGAGAGAAAGAAAGAGAATGCCAACAGAGTATGAGAAAAAAGTTTGGATTTTTCTAATTCTGATACCAAAAAACCCCCAAAACCATTGCTGTTGAGTCAATTCCAAGTCTTAGTGACCCTATAGGACACAGTCGAACTGCCTCATAGGGTTTTGAAGGCTGTCATCTTTAAAGAAGCAGACTGCCACGTCTTTCTCCCACAGAGCAGCTGGTGGGTTTGAACCACCAACATTTGGGATAGCAGCAAAGCACTTAACCATTGTGCCACCAGGGCTCCTTGTAATTATGATAACTAAAAAAAAACCTAGTTGTCATTGAGTCAATTCCGACTTAGAGCAACCCTATAGTAATTAACCCTGTAATTATGATGAGTAAAATACCTTAAAGGAAAAAAAAAAAAAAAAAGCCTTTGCATTATAACAGAAATGCAAATCAAACTCCTTTAAGATATTACAGGTATTATAGGTGAATAAAAATATCTTAGAGTTTTAATTTGCATTTGTTATTATGGAGAGGTTGTGTATCTTCTCATACGTATATCTTTTAAAAGTCGTTTTTCTTTTCTCCCCTCTGTTGTACCTGTTCATTTTTTGCCCATTTTTTAATTTTTTTTGTCCTGTTGTGGTCTTCTTTTTTTCTTAGGGATATTAGTCTTCCATTTGTGACATTGTTGTAGCCACTGTGTTAATCCATCTGGTTGAGGGTTTTCCTCCTTTTCGCTGACCCTCTGCTTTATCAAGCACAGTGACCGCAACTGTGGGCTCAAACATATCAATGATTGTGAGAATGGTGCAGGATTCGGCAGTGTTTCCTTCTGTTGTACATACCATCGTTAAGAGTCTGAACCCACTCCCTCCACGGCACCTAAGGACAACAATCTGTGACATAAAGCACAGAAGAAAAAAAAAATAAGCCCCCAATTTATTTGATTTGTAACATTGCTTCTGATAGGTTTTCAATCTTGTTTTCTGGAATACAGTTCTATGGTGTAAAGTGTCTCAGACTTTTCTTTCATTGCTTCCAGATTTTGAGTCACAGAATGTTTTGCTAATGTCTAGGTTTTAAATTAATTAGTTTATGCTTTCTTCTAGTCTCTATGATCTTCCTCTTTGTCTCAGTTTCTTTCTTCCCTCCCTCTCTCTCCCTTCCCTTCAACACGTTCGCATCCAATGCCATCAACATTTATCTTGATGCATGCTTAAATGACTGTTGTCTGCTACTTCTGGTGCATAAAGGGGAATTAAAAGCAGATGAAGGTTTATATTAGTGGCAGCTTTTATACAACTTCCATGAAATACATAATCACTAGCATGCATGGATATTTCTTTCTTATTACAGTGCTGATTAAAAAAAAAAAAAAAAGACATGCTCCTCTATAAGAATATGAAAAGAGAACTAAATCTCATTTTCATTTGTGAAAAAATATGCTTTTATACTATTCAGATTACTACATAACCTTGAGCTTTATCTAGAAGTTTCAAGAACCATTTTTACGCACCCCCATATCCTTTATAAGTATCCAAACAAAATAAATAGATAATCGAGTTTATGAATTTATGTAATATTTATTGGAAACTTTGGCAGTGTACCAGTGACGACTGATCAATATTACCTTTTATTACGTCTTAGACTGAGTGCTCTAAATTAATTGTGGATATATTTGAATAAAAGTCTTAGGTAATTCAGAGAAGAAAGATATGTATTACATAAAGCTACCAAAAAGTGTACAAAACTTCAAATACTAAAGTGATTGTGTGAACTTTGTTTAGAAGATTTCTAATTTGTTTTTCTCTCCTTGAAAGCATTGCTGGCCTTGTCTATAATGCCAGCTATTAACAGATGCATCAAAACATTGTCACCCCTTCTATCATTCTAAGTTTTTTATCAAAAAGGCCAGCAAAAAAGATACACATAATTTAGATGAAGAATTTGTCTTTAAGTTGCTGAGAATGATACTACACTTTCCATCTGACCAAATGATTTTACAATGCTTTAAGCATCACTCAAAAAATGAGGTATATTGTTACGGATTGAATTTTGCCCCTCAAAAGTACATGTTGTAAATTGTAATCCTTATACCTATAGAGTCGCTATGAGAGGGAATCGACTCAACGGCAATGTGTATACCTTTAGAAGGAGTCCTGCTGGCTCAGCTGCTAACCAAAAGGTTGACAGTTCAAATCCACCAGCTGCTCCTTAGAAACCCTACGGGGCAGTTCACTCTGTCCTATAGGACCACTCAGTCAGAATCGACTCGACTGTGATGGGTATACCTGTAGAAAGGAGCCCTGGTGGTGCAAGATTTAAGTGCTTGGGTGCTAACCACCCAGCAGCTCCATGGGCGAAAGACCTGGAGACCTGCTCACTTAAAGATTACATCCTAGAAAACCCTATGGGGCAGTTCTACTCTATCACATGGAGTCCCTATGAGTTAAAGTCAACTCCGGGACACCTAACAACAACAATGTATCTGTGAACATCATCCCAATTGGGAACAGGGTTCTTTTTTGTTATGTTAATGTGGGCTTGTCAATGTAGGGTGTGTTTAAACCTACTCATTTTTGAGATACAGAAAGCGTAGATTAAGCACAGAGAAGCAAGCAGGAATATGGGAAAGATAGATGCCATATGGAAATCTCCAAGGAATGACAAGAAGAGTGCTAGAGAAACTGAGACAAAGCTTGTCCCCCTAGAGCTGTCAGAGACAGTATTCCCTTTGTGCCAGCATCCTGAATTTGGACATCTAGCCTCCTAAACTTCTGAGAAAATAGATTTCTGTTCTTTAAAACCACCCACTTGTATTTATGTTATAAACCAAAAACACCAAACCCATTGCCATTGAGTTGATTCCTACTCATAGGGAATCTATAGAATACAGTAGAACTGCCCCATAGGGTTCCCAAGGAGCACCCGATGGATTCGAGCTGTCAGATTTTTGGTTAGCAGCTACAGCTCTTAACCACTACGCCACCAGAGTTTCCATTTATGTTATAGCAACACTAAAAAACTAAAACATATATAATACTTTTTCTGTTTCATAATGGAATGAACTCACTCAAAAAATGGAGCATTCTATCTCTTATCTTTATGCATAGTTGATTTAAAGAGAGGACACAGAAAATAATAGCCAAAGTTACAATATGTATACCTCGCTGAATGTTTGCTGATTTTAAAATGAAATGAATCTTTAAAAATTAAATTCCTGACTTTATATTCTATAGAATAAAATTAAGATATAACCAAACAGAGTAGAATATCAAAAGCAGGCAAAATTACCCAGGTATTAAATAAATATGGTATTGGTTTACTTTATCTTTTCTACAAATATAAACAAACTAATATTCACATGATGTAAAAAGCTGATTGTGTGTGTGTGTGTGTGTGTGTGTGTGTGCAGTCAATGCTTAAAAAAAAGAACAAATGCAAAACACTGTGGGTCATCTGCAAAATATATTTTTCTAGTGTTTAGAAATTACATTTAACAAAAGGACACAGAAGTTAACATAAAGGAGATTCTATTATCCAATGATGAGAAAATTTGAGCATCAAAAACAGTAATGAATACAAATGATTGAAATGCATTGACTGTATAAAAAGCCATGATATATAACTGAAAGTGAGGGACAGAGAAAACGAAAAACAAATTCACAAACTAACAAAATGTAGTAATCCACTCAAATCCATAGGACATCAACGGCTTAGTTTGAATATTTGCAATTAATGGGAATGATATATAATTTGACTTGCCTTTCCATATGGCCATAGTTGATATGGAAAACTTCTTTACCAAAGAATTCTAATAAATGTGGGATAATTAATAGAATTAGAAATCACCATTTTCACCTATAATGAAACTATTGAATCAGACAAAGAGCTATAATGTATGAAAATGGTAAATGAAAGATTGAAAGGAAACATTACAATAGAGCCATCAGAATACTACTGTATACAACACCAATTATTCCTAACATCACTAAAAAGTGGGACAATCACATATTTTGTGCCTGCTGATACGATGCAATATGAACTACAGGGAACAACCTATGAAGACTTTTGCCAAAAAAGTTGAACTCGAATCTAATTAAACCTTTAGACAGAACTTCCATTTATATGCAGTTAGATGACTCCCTGAGGAATCAAAGAAACAAACACAGAATGTAAGACATTGTGTAGGACAACTGGCCTGGTTTCTGCAACAAATCCAGGGCACAAGAAACAAATGTAGTAAGTGCATCTTGTTGGAATCCTGATTCAAACCTGTCAATTGCAAACAGATTATCAGGCAAATTTTTGTTTTGATTTTTTAGTGTATGATACTAACAAATAACATGTGAATTTTTTTAGCTGTGATGGTATGTTGTGATTGTGTACAACAGGCTTGATAACACTTGGCCTATGAATTAGGCATGTAAACTGAATATGTAAGAATGAAATGTCATGACATCTGAAATTTGCTTAAAAATGCTCAGAGAAAATGATAAATGAAGCAAATGTGTCAATTTTTTTTTAATTTATAGAAACAAGAAAATGGGAAAATGGTATTTCATTAAAAAAAAAAAAAACCCAAACCCATTGCTGTCAAGTTGATTCTGACTCATAGCAGCACTATAGAACAGGGTAGAACTGCCCCATAGAATTTCCAAGGAGTGCCTGGTGGATTCCAACTGTTGACCTTTTGATTAACAGCCATAGCTCTTAACCACTACGCCACCAGGTTTTCCTGGTATTTCACAGTACTTATTAATTTTTCTCATTTGGTATACACTTTGAAAATTTCATAATGATAATATAAAAAAAGAAATTTTTTGGTTTTGTGTGTATTTTTCTACTTTCTTGAACATGGGAAAGCAAGAAGAATTGTGAAATTTAAGTAAATTTTGATTTTGAAAGATAATGAAAACATGAGTGGATAAAAGACATTGCAAATGTACTTAGAACAAAGGATTGTTGATACAGGTGGTAAAGTGGCTGTCAGAGCTCATGGAGCAAATACATTGAGCTAAAAATTCAGGAGGCTGGTTGGAGTGTTCGATGCTTGTATTTAGATTATGGAAATGTAGCAGATGTTGATAATGAGAATTAAATCATTACTTATAGTGAGGTAGAGTTCTTTGGGTCAATGATAGTACTGTACACATAGCGCCACTACGTTATATAGCATACAACGCATCTAGGTCTACACTTCAGAAGAGAATAAACCTCAGCAGTAGTCTGCTCCCCTGTATCTTTGCATAGACATTCTCACTTGACAATAGAAGTCAAGAAGCTGAGCATCAAAGCTGAAAACAAACGAAACCTCTGCACTATATTTCAGATAAAAGGTTATTTTTTTTCCCATAAGACACAGTTCACATATGTATTTATTTTTTCTGGGAAGACAGATTTGGAGAAAGAGATCAAATTAAACCAAATTAGTTTTAGAGGTGTGTGTGCATGTGTGTGTTTGGATGTATATGTGTGTGAACATAAGTGTCTATGACATATAAGCTAATAAAACACTAAGCCCGATTTTTGTTTTGTCTGCTCACCTCTTATTGTACCTTAAATTCCATCTCAGTCATTACACTGTGTTGGTATTTTAGGTGACAAATATAAAACTTGTCTTTTTCATGTTCAAGTTTAAAGCCAACAGATAGATTCAGGTTGAAGTAGGCGATACAGTGGCTGTTAAAAAGTGTTATAAGGTTCACAATTAAATTTACCCGAAGAATTTGGTGTTCGCCCTTGGTTCCAGAGAAATAACCTCTAAACCCTTGGAATTTCTCCAGTGATTGAAGTGTCTTTGATGAGGCCTCCAGATTGCCTGTCTTAGTTATCTAGTGCTGCTATGACAGAAATACCACAAGTGGATGCCTTTAACAAAGAGAAGTTTATTTTCTCACAGTAAAGTAGGCTAAAAGTCTCCAGGGAAAGGCTTTCTCTCTCTGTCTGCTCTGGAGGAAGGTCCTTGTCATCAATCTTCCCCTAGTCGAGAAGCTTCTCAGGAGCAGGGATCCCAGGTCCAAAGGACATGCTCTGTTCCCAGTGCAGCTTTCTTGGTGGTATTAGGTCCCCCTGTCTCTCTGCTCACTTCTCTCTTTTATATCTCAAAAGATTGCCTCAACACACAATCCAAACTTACATGTTGAGTCCTGCCTCACTAACACAACTGCTGCCCATCCTCCCTCATTAACATCACAGAGGCAGGATTTACAACATACAGGGAAAAAACACAATACCGGGAGTCATGGCCCAACCAAACTGACACACCTATTTTTAGGCACAAGCTAGACATTTCCATTACAAATGGGAAATACTGGGGGGAAAGAAGGTATAACAGGCACCAATCAAGTCAGCAGAACACATTGCATTAGCCCTCAAAGCTTTGAAAATAATCCTCTGCTCTTTGAGACAATTTATACAATAAACCTGCCCTCCACTCTCTGAATTCTGAGTGGGGCCTCTTAGTCCTGGGCTTCAGCTTTGCCTTCCAGGCCCACTGGGACAGCAACTCTGCTCCCTTGGCTTTAGACACAGCATTCTCCTAGTCCATCTGAGTGGCAACCCCACCCGTAGAAACACCGGAGGCCATGGTTCCACCCTTTGAAACCCCCGAGGTCATGTCCATACCTTTTGAGGCTAAGCCAGCTCAGCTTCCCCTGTTCCTCGTCTTTTCAGCTTCTGCTTCCTGGTTTCTTGGCCTCTTGGCTCTGGGACCTCACAACCACATCTACCCTTCTGGGGCAAGTGTCCCAAAGCTCTGTAGCTCCACCGATAAGTGCCTGGAGGCACCCCACTCCACCAAGAAGCCTCGGGCACACAGGCACTCAGCTTTCTTGCTCTGTGGGTCGGCTCCAGCACCGGAGCGTGGAACTCCTGGTTCTGCTGCTGTGGTTCGCTGCTGCTGTTTCTCTGCCTCTACTGCTCCTCTGTCCATTCACAGCTTCAAAACCACTTACACTTTTTAGGTATCTGTTAGAGCAGCACCCCACTCTCTTGGTACTAAATTCTGTCTTAGTTATCTAGTACTACTGTAACAGAAATACCACAAGTGGATGCCTTTAACAAAGAGAAGTTTATTTCCTCACAGTAAAGTAGGCTAAAAGTCCAAATTCAAGGCATCAGTTCCAGGGAAAGACTTTCTCTGTCGGTTCTGGAGAAATGTTTTTGTCATCAGTCTTCCCCTGGTCAAGGAGCTTCTCAGGTGAAGGGACCCTGGGTCCACAGGCCATGCTCCCCTCCCGGTGCTGTTTTATTGGTGGTATAAGGTCCTCCTGTCTCTCTGCTTGCTTCTCTCTTTTATATCTCAAGAGAATACCGCAAGACACAATCCAAACTTGTAGGTTGAGTCCTGCCTCACCAACACAACTGCTGTCCATCCTCCCTCACTAACATCATAGAGGCAGGATTTACAACATATAGGAAAATCACACAATACTGGGAATCATGGCCTAGCCAAATGGATACACACATTTTTGGGGGGATGCAATTCAAGCCAGGACACTACCTAAGGGTTTATACTCATGAGGTGACTCAGGTTGTGGCAGGCCAGGCCAGAGAGACCACCTGAGATATCAACTTACCTCAGGAAGTACCAGTGGTGGTGGTGGTGGGGGCTGGGTGCTAATGATTCAGTCAACAATGCTTACGTAATGAGGCCCCGAAAAAGGCTCTGGACATGAACATGAAAGCTCCATGGGTCTCCTGGTTGGAGAAAGACATCAGTGCATGTTGAAGTGTAGCACATCCCTTTTGAGTCATGGGAACTTGGTTTTGAGAACACTCTCAGACCTCGGCCTTTGCATCTCTTCATTTATCTCATTTGTCCTATAATAAAACTCTAATCATAAAGATAGCATTTTTTGTGAGTTCTGTGAGTGGTTGTAGCAAATTATCCAACCCAAGAGCAGTGAGAACCACCAGGTGCCCTGAACTTGAGGATAGCATCCTGAAGGAGTAGTGAGAAAATCACAAATTTGAAGCAAGAAAACAAAACAAGACAAAAAAGTGCTATCCAGTTGATTCCAAATCATAGCCACCAAGCAGATCATAAATGAGAGTGTTGTGGGGACTCCTAAGTTTGTGGCTGATGTCTGAGGTCTTGGACAGACTTGGTAGCCTGCAGGAGAGTATCCTTTAACTTGCGAGTTCTGACCTACCTCTCAGTGGTCAAGGTCACAGGAAGAAGAGCTGCTTGCGCAGCTGGTGTCAGAAGAGAAGTGGCAGAGGAGCGGAAAGTGGGGATTTAATATTTCTCATACAGGTGACTATGTCTTAGATTTCTTGTCTTAGAAATAGTATGATGTTAGCAAGAGAGATTAGTCATTGATCAAATAAAAATATTACATTAAAAAATTATAAGAGTGAGGCCTTTGGCCAAAAAATATAAAATATTGCTCAAGAGTAATTTAGCTAATTGAAAACTTTAATTTTAAATTTAGTCCAATATTAATTGTTCTTAAGATAGTAGGCTGTCAGGATAACTGTACGGAAAGCGTTCAGTGGAGTTTCATCTAAAACAATTGAACATTGAGAACATAAGAATTCAGTTCCAGTGCAATAAATTTGGACATCTTTAGGAAAAAGAAAGCCAAGGAAAAAATACACATTACCACAAAAAGTGCAATATTAAATTCAAAAAAATTTAATAACACTGTCGTTGTTGTTAGGCACCGTAGAGTCAGTTCCAACTCATAGCGACACTATGAACAACAGGACGAAACACTGCCCAGTCCTGCGCCATCCTTACAATTTGTTATGCTTGAGCTCATTGTTGCAGCCACTGTGTCAGTCCACCTCGTTGAGGGTCTTCCTCTTTTCCGCTGACCCTGTACTCTGCCAAGCATGTTGTCCTTCTCGAGGGACTGATCCCTCCTGACAACATGTCCAAAGTATGTAAGACACAGTCTCGCCATCCTTGCCTCTAAGGAGCATTCTGGCCGCACTTCGTCCAAGGCAGATTGGGTCATTCTTTTGGCGGTACATGGTATATTCAATATTTTTCGCCAACACCACAATTCAAAGGTGTCAACTCTTCTTCGGTCTTCCTTATTCATTGCCCAGCTTTCACATGCGTATGATGTGATTCAAAATACCATGGCTTGGGTCAGGCTCACTTTAGTCTTCGGGGTGACATCTTTGCTCTTCAACACTTTGAAGAGGTCCTTTGCAGCAGATTCACCCAATGCAATGCACCTTTTGATTTCTTATAAAAATTGTTTTTTTTTTTACTTCCATGGCTGTTGATTGCGGATACAAATAAAATGAAATCCTCAACAACTTCAATCTTTTCGCCGTTTATCATGATGTTGCTCATTGGTTCGGTTGTGAGGGTCTTTGTTTTCTTTATGTTGAGGTGTAATCCATACTGAAGGCTGTGGTCTTTGATCTTCATTAGTAAGTGCTTCAAGTCCTCTTCACTTTCAGCAAGCAAGGTTGTGTCATCTGCATAACGCAGGTTGTTAATGAGTCTTCCTCCAATCCTAATACCCCGTTATTCATCATGTAGCCCAGCTTCTCTTATTATTTGCTCAGCATATAGATTAAATAGGTATTGTGAAAGAATACAACCCTGACTCACACCTTTCCTGACATTAAACCAATCAGTATCCCCTTGTTCTGTCTGAACAACTGCCTCTTGATCTATGTAAAAGTTCCTCACGAGCACAATTAAGTGTTCTGGAATTCCCATTCTTCGCAATGTTATCCATAATTTGTTATGATCCACACAGTTGAATGCCTTTGCATGGTCAATAAAACACAGGTAAATATCCTTCTGTTATTCTCTGCTTTCAGCCAGGATCCATCTGACATCAGCAATGATATCCCTGGTTCCACGTCCTCTTCTGAAACCGGCCTGAATTTCTGGCAGTTCCCTGTTGATATACTGCTGCAGCCGCTTTTGAATGATCTTCAGCAAAATTTTGCTTGCGTGTGATATTAATGATATTGTTCTATAATTTCCACATTCAGTTGGATCACCATTCTTGGGAATAGGCATAAATATCGATCTCTTCCAATCAGCTGGCCAGGAAGCTGTCTTCCATATTTCTTGGCATAGATGAGTGAGCACCTCCAGCCCTGCATCTGTTTGTTGAAACATCTCAATTGATATTCCATCAATTCCTGGAAATTCCCAAAAGCTTTACTCCATCCACGTCATTAAGGTCGACTCTGCTTTGAGGAGGCAGCTCTGCCCCAGTCATCTTTTGAGTGCCTTCCAACCTGGGGGGCTCATCTTCCAGCACTATATCAGACAATGTTCCACTGCTATTCATAAGGTTTTCACTGGCTAATGGTTTTCAGAAATAGACTTCCAGGCCCTTCTTCCTAGTCTGTCTTAGTCTGGAAGCTCAGCTGAAACCTGTCCTCCATGGGTTACCCTGCTGGTATCTGAATACCGGTGGCATAGGTTCCAGCATCACAGCAACACACAAGCCCCCACAGTACGACAAACTGACAGACACGTGGGGGGAAATATCATTATGCATATATTTAATGGCTAAAATCCAAAACACTGACAGCAGTAAATGCTGACAAGGATTCAGAAAAACAGGAATTCTCATTCATTGCTGATGGTAATACAAACTAGTACAGCTAGTTTGGAAAACAGTTTGGCAGTTCCTTACTAAGCTAAACGTATTCTTAAAATACAATCCAGCAATCACACCACTAGGAATATACCCTACCTATTTGAAAATATATGGCCACAAAAAAACCATTGCACACATCTTAAAAAATATCCTTAATCACACACACAAAGCTAGAAGCAATCAAAACATCTTTTAAGAGATGAATGGATAAACAAGGTGTGCTATATCCATATAAGGAAACACTGGGGTATGGGTATGGTGGTTAACAGCTATAGCTGCTAACCAAAAGGTTGGCAGTTCGAGTCTACCAGGTGCTCCTTAGAAACTGTATGGGGCAGTTCTACTCTGTACTATAGGACTGCTATGAGTCAGAAAGGACTCAGCTGTAATGGTTTTTTTTTTTTTTTTTAATCTATACAGTGGAATATTATTGAGTGGTAAAAAGAAATGGTCCACCAAGCCATTAAAAAAAGACAGTGATGAATCTTAAATGCACATTGCTAAATAAAAAAGACAGTCTGAAAAGGTGACATACTGTATAATTCCATTTATGTAATATCATAGATAAGACAAAACTAACAGAAATCTGGATGTGAAGTACATGAAAACTTTTAAACTACCTTCACAACTTTTCTATAAATCTAAACATTTTAAAATTAAAAAAAGAACAGAAAAAAGGAAAAGAAAAACTTACAATATTTTAATTACCTATTTGTGTGTTTTGTTGTTAATGTCTTTGACTTGTTTTTTCTTAGCAAGAGTTGCAATTATATCTTAGGAAAATTCAACAGAAATTTAAAAAATAATAAGTGGCTATTAAAAGATTTTTATAATGAGAGGAGACATAATTTTTTTGTTGCCACAGAAAAAATAAAATAGCACTTTTCCAAATGTAGTTATGCACTTGAAATAGCATTGACTGTTGAAAATAAATGTGGGAACCATATTTTAACAAAGACCTATAAAGGAGAATATATTATGGAGTTACAGTATCTGATTTGGATTTTAAATAGTTATTTTGAAATATTATTACTGAAATGCAATATGTTGATCTGAAAGATGGTCCCATTTTTTTTCTTTTTTGTGTTTTTCCCCTCTGAAGAAAAAGCAAATCTGCAATATGACAACATTTTGGAGGAAAAAAAGAAAAAAAGGGTATGGTTAATATGTTTTGTAAATGCTTGAAAATATTCTCTGTGCATCTTTATATTCAAGTCTAGGCATTCTGTGGTGTTGTATCTATGCTATTTGCGGTAATGTCGGCAGTGTTTGTAGCAAGATAAAAAATTGAGGACATGCCTTGATTCTGACAAATTCTTAGTGTATATGTGTCTTTAGAATATTGGTTTAAATTTTTCCAAAATGTCTTTCTCATCTACTAAATGGCACTAAAAATGCCTGCTTTCTCTACCTCATAGAGTGTTGTAAAGTTATATTAGATCACATAAAATACATGAGTTATGAACTGAAAAACCACCAAACTGATTTTTTTTTATCTTTTGAACTGCTTTTGTCCTTTATAGTGAGACAGTAACCATTCAGAAAAGTAATTACTGTAATAACCACAAAAGGTTCTTGTGATTATATTATGACACTTAAAGTAATTTTTGACTTAGCCTGACTCCCACCTGTCACTTTCTTTTTAGTATTTGATTTATTTAGTTAAATGACACAGATTTGATCTCCAGTGCAATATGCTTTATTCTTTTGTAACCATACATAATGCCTACGTTATTGCATATGATATCTTGATTCTTGATATTTAAAAATTAAGTTTTACTGCAAAAGAAAATACTAGATTTAATATGTATTTACCATATATAATATCTACTTTTTAATATCTACAGCATTTTTTTTAATATCTACAGCATAATCTATATATTGGATGGATGGATGGATGGATGGATGGATGGATGGATGGATGGATGGATGGATGGATGGATGGATGGATGGATGGATGGGTGGGTGGGGGGGTGGATGGGTGGGTGGGTGGGTGGACAGATGGATAGGAATATATTCATACATCTGCATATACTTTCTTATCCATGTACATAATATGTGTGTCTATGCATGTTTATATTATACACTTAAGTACTAGCACTATGTAAGCAAGTTTCTGTCTGTACTTGTAAGCTCTATCCATAATTATATTATTGATAAAAGTAAGCCTTTGGGGAAAAAAATCCTCTAGGCATTTTAGCTTCCTACTGGGAGAATGGGGATTAAAAGAGCTACTTGCAGTAAAGAAAGAGAGGGGTAAAAACTAGTTAGTAATTATGAACATTTACAGATTAAAGCTACTTTGTAGACCTAGAGTCTTATCATTAAAAAACATTCACTATTCAGGAGATGTTTCTTTTAAAAAATAATCACCATGAAACAAGATTCATGCTGTTCCACGTTCAAGATCCAATAAATCAAAAAGCATCTGAGACAAATCTGTAGTAGTAAAAGTTCCTTCCAGAGATTTCAGATCGGTAACCAAATGATTTGATATCCTTTACCTATTTTTTAAAGTGTTAGGCTTACTGTCAATAATCCTTCCCTAGCTTCCCCTAGTGTATAAATGATACATTTGAATCAGGTTGAGTACTTTAGGGAAACTTTATTAACTTTTCCAGGAGCCAAAGGTATAGTTTAACAAATGGCTACTGCCTCTTCCTATCAAAAATGTCCCATTTACACCCAAGTCATGTATCATATGTCAGGTAAATATAGTTCTTATTTTGTTGATTGAGGCAAAAAAATTAAGAACCTTTCCTAAGAGAATAAAGTGAAGCAGTAAAGAACTGGGACCAAAAAATGAGTCTGCTGACACCCTGTAGTGCTTAGTAAGTCATTAGCTCACAATCTCTTCACATTAGCAGACTTCCCTTCAGCATACTACCATATTTCACACCATTTATCAATCTGCAAAGACAGCCAAAGCAGAAAGAAATGCGCTCTTCATTGTCAATCAGAGAAGGCAATAACAACTTCTCGTAAATCCCTAAGTCAGTGAAGTGCAAGGCAAGCAAAAAAGTCACTCTCCAGGGTCTGCATTTTCAGCAAGATTTGACAACTTACAAAGAATTATCTGATATGGATGATCACAATCATTATGTGTCTATCACACAAGTGTTAATGGGTGTGTAATAAATACATATGATAAGAATGGGAAGACATTTTAAGAATATTGGATTAAAATTATTTTAGTGGGTTTGCGACTCCACAAATATTCCATATAACCCTGCCTCCTAAATTCGATCGAATCATATAAAGGTACAGTTTAAGAATTTAAAAGAAGTTATTTTCAACTTCAGTAGCATACTCATTTATTTATTTTTCCTTTTTTTAAATTTTTTTTGAGGTTTAAGTGAAAGTTTACAAATCAAGTCAGTCTATCATACAAAAATTTATATACACCTTGCTATATACTCCCAATTGTTCTCCCCCTAATAAAACAGCACACTCCTTCCCTCCACTCTCTCTTTTTGAGTCCATTCTGCCAGATTCTGATCCCTCTGCTCTCTCATCTCCCCTCCAAACAGGAGATGCCAACATAGTCTCATGCATCTACTTGATCCAAAAAGCTTATTCTTTACCAGCATCGTTTTCTATCCCATTGTCCAGTCCAATCCCTGTCTGAAGAGTTGGCTTTGGGAATGGTTCCTGTCTTGGGCTAACAAAAGGTCTGGTGACCATGACCACCGGGGTGCTTCTAGTCTTGGTCAGAACATTAAGTTTGGTCTTTTTACTAGAATTTGGGGTCTGCATCCCTCTGCTCTCCTACTCCCTCAGGGATTCTCAGTTGTGTTCCCTGTCAGGGCAGTCATTGGTTATAGCCATGCACCATCTAGTTCTTCTAGTCTCAGGCTGATGTAGTCTCTGGTTTATGTGGCCCTTTCTGTCTCTTGGACTCATAATTACCTTGTGTCTTTGGTGTTCTTCGTTCTCCTTTCGTCCAGGTGGGCGGAGACCAATTGATGCATCTTAGATGGCTGCTTGCTAGCATTTAAGACCCCAGACACCACTCTCCAAAGTGGGATGCGGAATGTTTTCTTAATAGACTTTAGTATGCCAATTGACTTAGATGTCACCTGAAACCATGGGCCCCAAACCTCTGCCCCTGCTATGCTGGCCTTCGAAGCATTCAGTTTATTCAGGAAACTTCTTTGCTTCTGGTGTAGTCCTGTCGTGCTGACCTTTCCTGTATTGTGTGTTGTCTTTCCCTTCAACTAAAATTGTTCTAACCCACTGTCTACTTAGTGAATACCCTTCTTCCTCCCTCTGTCCCTCCCACCTCTAGTAACCATCAAAGAATAGTTTCTTCTCTGTTTCAACTATTTCTCGAGTTCTTATAATAGTGGTCTTATACAATATTTCTCCTTTTGCAACTGACTAATTTCACTCAGCATAATGCCTTCCAGATTCTTCCATGTTATGAAATGTTTCACAGATTCATTACTGTTCTTTATCGATGTGTAGTATTCCATTGTGTGAATATACTGTAACTTATTTATCCATTCATCTGTTGATGGGCACCTTGGTGTAGCATACTCATTTAAATTATAATAAAACTATTTTAAATGAAGTTTATTTTTATTTTAAAACACACATATTTGAAGAAGTTCAGAAACTCTAGATGCCACAATATCTGATACAGAAGAAGATGAGTTCTTGGCGACTTCTAATCAACTAAATATATTTATCATTTAAAACACAACAAACTAGGTCATTGAAACTAAACCAACTCTGATTAGTTTAACTAACGTTATACCTTATTATAATAAAGGGAATGACTCTAGATACCCATTTTATGATTGTTGCAACAAGTTAAAAGAATATATTTACTTGTACGAAATAAAATTTTATCCATTCTAAATGCCTTTTTTTTTTCATAACATACCATCAAATCATGATTTTGACCTTCCTAGTTACATAATCCTAATTCTGATAGCTTTTGTTTTTCTTTTGGTAGATAGTAAATAAGTGTTACATGACTCAAAAGAAATAGTAGACATCTTTGATTTCTTAGTTAAATTACACTTGCATTTCTAAAATTCATAATGTTATTTGTCTATGAGGTGAATTGTCTTTATGATTTTGGAGAGGACTTCTTATTGTCAAGTCAAATGTACTGTTTTGGACTAAGGCTATGGCAGGATTTTCAAAACACAAGTGATGATAAAGGTCTTGACAGTAAGTTACAAAGCTAGAATCAGTTTCAATATGTAACAAATCAGAGATGAATTCAGAAAAATATCTTCAGAACACCATATCACTATCTTTCCTCAAAAACCCAAACCCATTGCAGTCAAGTAGATTCCTACTCATAGTGACCCTATAGGACAGGTGCACTTTGTAGATTCGAACTGCTGACCTTTTGGTTAGCAGCTGTAGCTCTTAACCACTATGCCACTATACCAAGTGAAAATACCAGAAAATACAGGCACATTTGTGTCAGTTGTAACTAACATACTTTTCTAGAACCAATTGGGAGACATGTTAATCAGAAAGATTTAAATGTTTCTCTTAGTTTTTTTTTTTAATTAACTTTTATTGAGCTTCAAGTGAACGTTTACAAATCAAGTCAGACTGTCACATATAAGTTTATATACACCTTACTCCGTACTACCACTTGCTCTCCCCCTAATGAATCAGCCCTTCCAGTCTCTCCGTTCGTGATAATTTTGCCAGCTTCCAACTCTCTCTATCCTCCCATCCCCCCTCCAGACAGGAGATGCCAACACAGTCTCAAGTGTTCACCTGATATAATTAGCTCGCTCTTCACCAGCATCTCTCTCCTACCCACTGTCCAGTCCCTTTCATGTCTGCTGAGTTGTCTTCGGGAATGGTTCCTGTCCTGGGCCAACAGAAGGTTTGGGGACCATGACCGCTGGGATTCCTCTAGTCTCAGTCAGACCATTAAGTATGGTCTTTTTAGGAGAATTTGGGGTCTGCATCCCACTGATCTCCTGTTCCCTTAGGGGTTCTCTGTCGTGCTCCCTGTCAGGGCAGTCATCGATTGTGGCCGGGCACCAACTAGTTCTTCTGGTCTCGGGATGATGTAGGTCTCTGGTTCATGTGGCCCTTTCTGTCTCTTGGGCTCTTAGTTGTCGTGTGTCCTTGGTGTTCTTCATTTTCCTTTGCTCCAGGTGAGTTGAGACCAATTGATGCATCTTAGATGGCCGCTTGTTAGCATTTAAGACCCCAGACACCACATTTCAAAGTGGGATGCAGAATGTTTTCATAATAGAATTATTTTGCCAATTGACTTAGAAGTCCCTTAAACCATGGTCCCCAAACCCCCGCCATTGCTCCGCTGACCTTTGAAGCATTCAGTTTATCCCTGAAACTTCTTTGCTTTTGGTCCAGTCCAGTTGAGCTGACCTTCCGTGTATTGAGTATTGTCCTTCCCCTCACCTAAAGCAGTTCTTATCTACTAACTAATCAGTAAAAAACCCTCTCCCACCCTCCCTCCCTCCCCCCCTTGTAACCACAAAAGTATGTGTTCTTCGCAGTTTATACTATTTCTCAAGATCTTATAATAGTGGTCTTATACAATATTTGCCCTTTTGCCTCTGACTAATTTCGCTCAGCATAATGCCTTCCAGGTTCCTCCATGTTATGAAATGTTTCACAGATTCATCACTGTTCTTTATCGATGCATAGGATTCCATTGTGTGAATATACCACAATTTATTTAACCATTCATCCGTTGATGGACACCTTGGTTGCTTCCATCTTTTTGCTATTGTAAACAGAGCTGCAATAAACATGGGTGTGCTTATATCTGTTTGTGTGAAGGCTCTTGTATCTCTAGAGTATATTCCGAGGAGTGGGATTTCTGGGTTGTATGGTAGTTCTATTTCTAACTGTTTAAAATAACGCCAGATAGATTTCCAAAGTGGTCGTACCATTTTACATTCCCACCAGCAGTGTATAAGAGTTCCAATCTCTCCGCAGCCTCTCCAACATTTATTATTTTGTGTTTTTTGGATTAATGCCAGCCTTGTTGGAGTGAGAGGGAATCTCATCATGGTTTTAATTTGCATTTCTCTAATGGCTAATGATCGAGAGCATTTTCTCATGTATCTGTTAGCTGCCTAAATATCTTCTTTAGCGAAGTGCGTGTTCATATCCTTTGCCCACTTCTTGATTGGGTTGTTTGTCTTTTTGTGGTTGAGTTTTGACAGAATCATGTAGATTTTAGAGATCAGGTGCTGGTCGGAGATGTCATAGCTGAAAATTCTTTCCCAGTCTGTAGGTGGTCTTTTTACTCTTTTTTTTTAGATGAGCATAGGTGTTTGATTTTTAGGAGCTCCCAGTTATCTGGTTTCTCTTCGTCATTTTTGGTAATGTTTTGTATTCTGTTTATGCCTTGTATTAGGGCTCCTAAGGTTGTCCCTATTTTTTCTTCCATGATCTTTATCGTTTTAGTCTTTATGTTTAGGTCTTTGATCCACTTGGAGTTAGTTTTTGTGCATGGTGTGAGGTATGGGTCCTGTTTCATTTTTTTGCAAATGGATATCCAGTTATGCTAGCACCATTTGTTAATGTGTCTGTTGTTGTACCAGTACCAGGTTGTTTTGACTACTGTGGCTGTATAATAGCTTCTGAAATCAGGTAGAGTGAGGCCTCCCACTTTTTTCTTCTTTTTCAGTAATGCTTTGCTTATCCGAGGCTTCTTTCCCTTCCATATGAAGTTGGTGATTTGTTTCTCTATCACCTTAAAAAATGACATTGGAATTTGGATCAGAAGTGCATTGTATGTATAGATGGCTTTTGGTAGAATAGACATTTTTACTATGTTAAGTCTTCCTGTCCATGAGCAAGGTATGTTTTTCCATTTAGGTATGTCCTTTTTAATTTCTTGTAGTAGAGCTTTGTAGTTTTCTTTGTATAGGTTTTTACATCCTTGGTAAGATTTATTCCTAAGTATTTTATCTTCTTGGGGGCTACTGTGAATGGTATTGATTTGGTGATTTCCTCTTCGATGTTCTTTTTGTTGATGTAGAGGAATCCAAGTGATTTTTGTATGTTTATCTTATAACCTGAGACTCTGCCAAACTCTTCTATTAGTTTCAGTAGTTTTCTGGAGGATTCCTTAGGGTTTTCTTTGTATAAGATCATGTCATCTGCAAATAGAGATAATTTTACTTCCTCTTTGCCAGTCTGGATGCCCTTTATTTCTTTGTCTAGCCTAATTGCTCTGGCTAAGACTTCTAGCACAATGTTGAATAAAAGCGGTGATAAAGGGCATCCTTGTGTGGTTCCCGTTCTCAAGGGAAATGCTTTCAGGCTCTCTCCATTTAGAGTGATGTTGGCTGTTGGCTTTGCATAGATGCCCTTTATTATGTTGAGGAATTTTCCTTCAATTCCTATTTTGCTGAGAGTTTTTATCATGAATGGGTGTTGGACTTTGTGAAATGCCTTTTCTGCATCAATTGATAAGATCATGTGGTTTTTGTCTTTTGTTTTATTTATATGGTGGATTACATTAATAGTTTTTCTGATATTAAACCAGCCTTGCATACCTGGTATAAATCCCACTTGATTGTGTTGGATTATTTTTTTGATATGTTGTTGAATTCTATTGGCTAGAATTTTGTTGAGGATTTTTGCATCTATATTCATGAGGGATATAGGTCTGTAATTTTCTTTTTTTGTGATGTCTTTACCTGGTTTTGGTATCAGGGAGATGGTGGCTTCATAGAATGAGTTGGGTAGTATTCCTTCATTTTCTATGCTTTGAAATACCTTTAGTAGTAGTGGTGTTATCTCTTCTCTGAAAGTTTGGTAGAACTCTGCATTATAGCCTTCCGGGCCAGGGCTTTTTTTTGTTGAAAGTTTTTTGATTACCGTTTCAATCTCTTTTTTTGTTATGGGTCTATTTAGTTGTTCTACTTCTGATTGTGTTAGTGCAGGTAGGTAGTGTTTTTCCAGGAATTCATCCATTTCTTCTAGGTTTGCAAATTTGTTAGAGTACAATTTTTCATAACCATCTGATATGATTCTTTTAATTTCAGTTGGGTCTGTTGTGATGTGGCCCTTCTCGTTTCTTATTCAGGTTATTTGTTTCCTTTCCTGTATTTCTTTAGTCAGTCTAGCCAATGGTTTATCAATTTTGTTAATTTTTTCAAAGAACCAGCTTTTGGCTTTGTTTTCTTTCAATTGTTTTTCTGTTCTCTGATTCATTTAGTTCAGCTCTAATTTTTATTACTTGTTTTCTTCTGGTGCCTGATGGATTCTTTTGTTGCTCACTTTCTATTTGTTCAAGTTGTAGGGACAGTTCTCTGATTTTGGCTCTTTCTTGTTTTTGTATGTGTGCATTTATTGCTATAAATTGGCCTCTGAGCACTGCTTTTGCTGTGTCCCAGAGGTTTTGATAGGAAGTATTTTCATTCTCGTTGCATTCTATGAATTTCCTTATTCCCTCCTTAATGTCTTCTATAACCCAGTCTTTTTTCAGGAGGGTATTGTTCAGTTTCCAAGTATTTGATTTCTTTTCCCTGATTTTTCTGTTATTGATTTCTACTTTTATTGCCTTGTGGTCTGAGAAGATGCTTTGTAATATTTCGATGTTTTGGATTCTGCAAAGGTTTGTTTTATGACCTATTATGTGGTCTATTCTAGAGAATGTTCCATGTGAGGTAGAAAAAAAAGTATACTTTGCAGCAGTTGGGTGGAGAGTTCTGTATAAGTCAATGAGGTCAAGTTGTTTGATTGTTGTAACTAGGTCTTCCGTGTCTCTATTGAGTTTCTTACTGGATGTCCTGTCCTTCTCCGAAAGTGGTGTGTTGAAGTCTCCTACTATAATTGTGGAGGTGTCTATCTCACTTTTCAGTTCTGTTAAAATTTGATTTATGTATCTTGCAGCCCTGTCATTGGGTGCATAAATATTTAGTATGGTTATATCTTCCTGGTCAATTGTCCCTTTTATCATTATGTAGTGTCCTTCTTTTTCCTTTGTGGTGGATTTAAGTTTAAAGTCTATTTTGTCAGAAATTAATATTGCTACTCCTCTTCTTTTTTGCTTATTGTTTGCTTGATATATTTTTTTCCATCCTTTGAGTTTTAGTTTGTTTGTGTCTCTAAGTCTAAGGTGTGTCTCTTGTAGGCAACATATAGACGGATCGTGTTTCTTCACCCAGTCCGAGACTCTCTGTCTCTTTATTGGTGCATTTAGTCCATTTACATTCAGCGTAATTATAGATAAGTAAGTGTTTAGTGTTGTCATTTTGATGCCTGTTTATGTGTGTTGTTGACAGTTTCATTTTTTCCACTTACTTTTTTGTGCTGAGACTTTTTCTTTGTAAATTGTGAGATCCTCATTTTCATAGTATTTTACTTTATGTTTGTTGAGACGTTACGTTTTTCTTGGCTTTTATTTTCAGTTATGGAGTTGTTATACCTCTTCTTGGTTACCTTAATATTTACCCCTATTTTTCTAAGTAAAAACCTAACTTGTATTGTCCTATATCGCCTTGTGTCCCTCTCCATATTGCAGTTCTATGCCACCTGTATTTAGTCCCTCTTTTTGATTATCATAATCTTTTAAATATTGACTTCAATGATTCCCTGTTACGAGCATTTTTTTTTTTTTTAATTAATCTTAATTTGTTTTTGTGATTTCCCTATTCGTGTTGATATCAGGATGTTCTGTTCTGTGGCCTTGTGTTGTGCTGGTGTCTGATATTCTTGTTTTTCTGACCAAACAATTTCCTTTAGTATTTCTTGTACCTTTGGTTTGGTTTTTGCAAATTCTCTCAGCTTGTGTTTATCTGTAAATATCTTAATTTTGCATTCATATTTCAGATAGAGTTTTGCTGGATATATGATCCTTGGCTGGCAGTTTTTCTCCTTCAGTGCTCTGTATATGTCATCCCATTCCCTTCTTGCCTACATGGTTTCTGCTGAGTAGTATGAACTTATTTTTATTGATTCTCCCTTGAAGGAGACCTTTCTTTTCTCCCTGGCTGCTTTTAAAATTTTCTCTTTATCTTTGGTTTTGGCAAGTTTGATGAGAATATGTCTTGGTGTTTTTCTTTTTGGATCAATCTTAAATGGGGTTCGATGAGCATCTTGGATAGATATCCTTTCGTCTTTCATGATGTCAGGGAAGTTTTCTGTCAGCAGATCTTCAACTATTTTCTCTGTGTTTTCTGTCCTCCCTCCCTGTTCTGGGACTCCAATCACACGCAAGTTATCCTTCTTGGTAGAGTCCCACATGATTCTTAGGGTTTCTTCATTTTTTTTAATTCTTTTATCTGATTTGTTTTCAGCTATGTTGGTGTTCATTCCCTGCTCCCCCAGATTTCCCACTCTGCATTCTAATTGCTCAAGTCTGCTCCTCTGACTTCCTATTGTGTTGTCTAATTCTGTAATTTTATTGTTAATCTTTTGGATTTCTGCATGCTGTCTCTCTATGGATTCTTGCAACTTATTAATTTTTCCACTATGTTCTTGAATAATCTTTTTGAGTTCTTCAACTGTTTTATCTGTGTGTTCCTTGGCTTTTTCTGCAGATTGCCTTATTTCATTTCTGAGGTCATCCCTGATGTCTTGAAGCATTCTGTAAATTAGTTTTTTTTTTATATTCTGTATGTGATAATTCCAGGATTGTATCTTCATTTGGGAAAGATTTTGATTCTTTTGTTTGGGGGGCTGTAGGAGCTGTCATGGTCTGCTTCTTTATGTGGTTTGATATCAGCTGCTGTCTCTGAGCCATCACTAAGATACAGTAGTGATTTATTCTATATTTGCTCACTGAGTCTTGTTTTGTTTTCTTTCAGTATACGTGGATGGGCTACTAGATTGTGCTGTGTTGTTTGTTGTAGCCCTTTACTTACTTATGACCTATTACCAGCTAGTTTGGGCTGTTGCCAGATATATATGCCTGAGTCTATTCACTATTCTTGAGTAGAATCTGATTTTGGGTCATCAAGTGTGTGCTGCACCCTAACACCTATCCACCTCGAGAAGTAGTGGTGATAGTTGTGTGCACCAGATTCTATTAGCAGCTGGGGTTCACACTCCAGGGGGTACAGGATGCTGACAGGCTTCCCCCAAGTGTCAGTGAGGTAGGTGTGTCTCTATTCCTATAGTACCTTGGTGGGAGGGCACTGCAGCTGTACCTTAGGCCCCCAATGCAAGTACCTCTACTGATTGGTAGATGTCATGCTCCTTAGACCCCTAAGGCAAGAGGCTAGGTGATCTGGGGGGAGCTTCAGCCCTCAGTTCCCTGTTGTGGGTCAGTTAGGGCTCTGTTGAATAAGCAGAGATATCAGACGTGGGAAACTTGTTTTTCCAGTAAATCCGCTAAAAAAAAAATGCAGTCAGATCCCTATCAGAACTGCCTTTGCATTATGACAGCCACCTTGTTCCCTGTAAGGATGAAAGCACGAGATTTGGATCACATATGCTTGGCTGGAGCTGGTTCTGTGTTTTTAGTCCAAGTAGGAAAGGATTTTTGGTCTCTGGGTTTTTTGTGGTTGCTTCTCTCAAGCTGGAAGAATGGGTTAGGAAAAGACCAAAAAAAAAGGGAAAAGCAAAGCCGCGGAGCCAGAGCCATTCTCCCTCTGGCTCAGGAAATTCCAATGTTAATTAAGCCGCCTGGGAAGGGGAGGGGAGGGTTCAGAAAAACAGGAGAGAGTAGCACCCTGGAATATAGCCAAAGTTGCTTATCTTGCTTGGGATGACTATTTTATCTGAGATTCCTGAGGGGCGTGTCGCCTATGTGTGCTGGCTATGTGGAGATTGCTCCTGAGGGTCTGTCCCACTGAAGCCGCGGTCAGATCCTCCGCTGCCAGTCCAAAGCCCAGCGTCAAGGTTCCCCTGCTGGGATGCTGCACTCCCGGCTCCAAAATCAGTCGCTGCCTCCCGGGGACTTCTCCTTCTACCAGCCGTTTTGCCACGCAGCCAGCGCGGACCGGCTGGGCCCCCTCCCGGGGTTAGTTCAGGGAAGTAGGGCTGCGCCCCGTGTTTGCGTCGTCACAAGATTTCATGTTCAGCTCCTCTGCGCTCAGTCCTAAGCCCGGCGCCAAGGTTACCTGACTGGGACGCTGGCCCCAGGCTCCGAAAACAGTCGCTGCTTCCCCATAGTTGTTCATTCTCCGTCTCTGTCACTCAGGTCAACTCTTTAAGTCTGCGTTTGTTGTTCAGGGTTCGTAGATTGTCATGTATGTGATCGATTCACTTGTTTTTACGAGTCTTTGTTGCAAGAGGGATCCGAGGTTGCGTCTACCTAGTCAGCCATCTTCCAGTTTTTTTTTTTTTTAATCCTAGATTTAGATGTATACAGTCAACTAAAAAATAATATGTGGCATATATTTTTGTGCTCTGTTAGATGAGAGGGCTTTAAAAAATGAGCTGCAATAGCAGGGAGCATACCTAACACTCAGATCTTGGTTTCTAGTATCGTTTTCCAATAAAAGGAGTCAGGGGTCTCAGAGAAATGGTTGATTATAAGACTGGGGACTCAAATATACAAAAGCCTCAAGCATCTTGTAATGCTGGAAAGGAAGGCAGTACTCAAACAAAACAAAACCAAACAGCTACAAAAAACAAACACTGTATTGACTGTGGTATCTCAAAGGAGCATAGGAGCCAGCTGAAAGAGCCCCGAATGGCTCGGCCTCCAACAATTTGGGAAACAAAATAAATAGAGTAATATTGGATTATAAGGCAAAATATAAATATACATGAGTCCATACTGATATAAATAAATATTTGAATAAATGAATATATGGGAGAAGAGAGAAATATCTCCTGCAGAAGAATTCTAGGTAACTTATGTAGATAATCAAAGGGAACATAGCTCCCATTCCTTAGGTGTATACTGAACATAGAGACTTCCAAGAGTACAGTGTGGGAAAAGGGTGGGAGGAACATGACTTTACAGTGAAGAAGCCTGACAAATGCTAACTCACCCAGGTGATCAAGTCAACGTCAGTTGTCATAAATCATGTTGATAATATGTACCATTGATATGATGTGATGAAAATGGCAATTTACCTCTGTGATCTTCCTCCAAATAACTCATAAGCCCAATATTATCGTGAGAAAAACATCAGACAAATCACAAATAATGAAGCAGTCTACAAAATATCTGACTCATTACTCATCAAAGTAGCCAGGATTATCAAAACAAAGGAATGTCTGAGAAACTGTCACGTCCAAGAGGATCATGAGGAGATATGACAACTAAATGTAACGTGATAGCTTGGATGTACCCAAGATCAAAAAAGTACATTAGGCAAAAACTAAGTATGTCTTCATTTAATAATAATGCATCAATATCAGCTCACTAATGTAACAAATGTACCATACTGATGTCAGAAGTTAATATTAGGGGAAACTACTGGATATATGGCAACACTCTATACTATCTTCTCATTTTTTTTTTTTTTCTGTAAATCTAAATTTGTTTTTTTAAAAAAAAAGGCTGTTAAAATGGAAAAATAATGTGGGAAATTTTCAGTCTAGGGGCATCATAAATATAAGTTCATGAGTTTAGAAATTTCTGATGTTCACCTTTCAATCACCTCAGTGGATATTCTCTAGAAAATAGTTAATGCTGTGTGCCTGAAGAATTTAATAATTCTTGTCTTACTCTGTGGTTGTTGTTGTTAGTTGCTGTCAAGTCCATTCTGACCGACAGCAATCCCATGTATGCAAAATAGAACTGCTGAAATAAGGTTTTCAAAGCTGTGACCTTTGGGAAGCAAACTGCCAGTCCTGTCTTTCAAGGTACATCTGGATGGGTTCTAACAGCCAAATTTTCAGTTAGTAGTCGAACATTTAGAGTCATTTGTGCCACCCAGGGGTTCTCTCTCTCTTATGCTGTGTCTATTTTCATTAAGCCACCAATTAAGATCTGAAAATATTTGGTTAACTCCACTCCATCATCAAATCTCACTGAAATACTAATGATTTACAAACTGAAAGTAATCATTAACTAGGAAATTGGAGGGAGGGATGTAGATTATATATTTTGACAAACCTATGGAAATCTTGACGATAAAAGCAGAAATGTCTTTTTAGCAGATAAGTATGGAGGCAAAAAGGGAACAACATTTTCATCTTTGTAATGAGACGGTAACAAAACTAGGCCTGGAAAGTGAGCAGAAACTGGTGAAAATAGTCTGTGAATGAAGAACTGCTAATGAAATTAACCCTGCTTGAGGCATTTTTTTTTTTTTTTTTTTGAGGCGTAACTATGCTACTCAGTTCTCTCTCCAAATATAGAACAATTGAAATTGTTTTACTTATTTTATTATGGCTGAAACTTGAGAAATACTCTCTATAAAATAAATGATAATTATAAACTTCGATAGAACTAGGGTTTTTAGTGTGACTGTCAGGGTCACTAGTAAGACTGAAAACAAACCCTTTGCTGACAAGCGGATTCCAAATCATGGCAACCCCATGTGTTACAGAGTCAAATTGCTCTGTTGAGTTTTCTTGGTTGTGATCTTTACAGAATCAGATTGCCAGGCCTTTCTTCTATGGCACTGTTTGATAAGTTTTAACTGTCAACCTTTTGGCTGACAGTGGAGTGACAGTGGGTCATTAGTAATACCCCTCTTATTTTGCCATGGGTTGGGGAGAGCAATAGTGTCCCTACTGGTGGATTTTACTCATACTTACATAATGTAAACTGTGCTCAATGATCACTTCATCTACATATACAGATGATACAGTCAAATCTCACTTTCATCTTAGAAACCTGTTGAAGAAATGCATCTAGAAAACAAACAACTTCAGCCATCTGCCTAGATTAATCAACATGATCCTTGAATCAGAATGACTTAAAGATGTGGGGGTAGGGGGTGGAGGTACCTGACAGAAGAGCCAAACAACAAATGGTATTCAAATAAAACAAACAAACAAAAAGTGAAATAAAAGTAAACCTGACCCTCCAGGACACACAGGAAAGTCATGGTCCAGAAAATAAACAGAGTTTTTAATTTTCTTAGGTATTTTCCTCAGAAGGATCTGAGGAGATACTGTCAGTGAGACTGTGGAAATAGTTACTTTCATGAAGTGGTTGTGGTAACAAAAACCCGTGCATATCGTGGACTGGATAGAATCTATATGCTCATAAACAGAGAAAGTTTAAATAAACTGTGGAGCTTATAAAGAATTATTATGGGACAGTAAAAAGGTATAAGGAAAAGCTCTATATATGGCTTTGTTGCAGTCCAGTGGATTCCGAGTCTTAGCAACCCAATGGGACAGAGCAGAACTGCCTTGTTGGTTTTCCAAAGAGCAGCTAGTAGATTTGAACTCCTGACCTTTTGGTTAGCAGCCATGGCTCTTAACTACTGCACCACCATGTCAAGTAAAACTACAGAAGAAAAAAAAAAAAGCTATAGGAGAATGTGTATAGCATGCAAACCATATGTAATAAAGCTTGTGTCTGATGCATATGAATGTATATGTATAATTTTTTAAAGAAATAATAAAAGGATAAAAAACAAACATTCAGACAAAGGAAACAATAAAAGTAAAAAATGTATGATTACTATTAGAGAGAGGAACGAAACATGAAGATGGTGATGTAGATGTAATCTCTTAAATTCACAGTTTTGACTTTGGAATGAAGCAATTGTTTACCTATTAAAAATGATTTAAGCCAACTTCATCCTAAATGGAGAGAGCCTGAAAGCATTCCCCTTGAGATAGGGAACCAGACAAGGATGCCCTTTATTACCATTCTTATTCAACGTTGTGCTGGAGGTCATACCCAGAGCAATTAGGCTAGATAAAGAAATAAAGGGCATCCAGATTGGCAAGGAAGAAGTCAAAGTACCTCTATTTGCAGATGACATGACCTTATACACAGAAAACCCTAAGGAATCCTCCAGAAAACTACTGAAACTAATAGAAGAGTTCAGCAGAGTATCAGGGTACAAGATAAACATACAAAAATCAGTTGGATTCCTCTACACCAACAAAAAGAACATCGAAGAGGAAATCACCAAATCAATGCCATTTACAGTAGCTTCTAAGGAGATAAAATACTTAGGAATAAATCTTACCAGAGATATAAAAGACTTATACAAAGAAAACTACAGTACACTTCTGCAAGAAACCAAAAGAGACTTATATAAGTGGAAAAACGTTCCTTACTCATGTATAGGAAGACTTAACATTGTAAAAATGTCTATTCCACCAAAAGCGATCTATAGATACAATGCAATTCCAATTCAAATTCCAAAGACATTTTTTAATGAGATGGAGAAACAAATCACCAACTTCATATGGAAGGGAAAGAAGCCTCAGATAAGCAAAGCATTACTGAAAAAGAAGAACAAAGTGGAAGGGCTCACTCTACCTGGTTTTAGAACCTATTATACAGCCACAGTAGTCAAAACAGTCTGGTACTGGTACAACAACAGATACATAGATTAATGGAACAGAATTGAGAACCCAGATATAAATCCATCCACATATTAGCAGCTGATATTTGACCAAAGCCCGAAGTCAATTAAATGGGGGAAAAGACAGTCCGTTTAACAAATGGTGCTGGCATAACTGGATACCCATCTGCAAAAAAATGAAACAAGACCCATACCTCACACCATGCACAAAAACAAGCTAAAAATGGATCAAAGACCTAAATATAAAATCTAAAATGATAAAGATCATGGAAGAAAAAAATAGGGACAACGCTAACCCAGGGTTGCTAGGACAACGCGAGGAGCCCTAATAAATGGCATAAACAGTATAGGAAACTTTACTAACAATGCAGAAGAAAAACTAGATAACTGGGGGCTCCTAAAATTTGAACACCTGTGCTCATCCAAAAACTTCACCGAAAGAGTAAAAAGATTACCTGTAGACTGGGAAAACGTTTTTAGATATGACATTTCTGGTCAGTGTCTGATCTCTAAAATCTACATGGTACTGCAAAACTCAACTACAAAAGGACAAATAACCCAATGAAAAAAAAGAGCAAAGGATATGAACACGCACTTCACTAAAGAAGACATTCAGTTAGCCAACAGATAGATATATGAGGAAATGCTCACAATCATTAGCCACTACAGAAATGCAAATCAAAACTACAATGAGATTCCATTTCACCGCAACAACGCTGGCATTAATCCAAAAATCACAAAATAATAAATACTGGAAAGGTTGTGGAGAGACCTGAACACTTAAACACTGCTGATGGGAATGTAAAATGGTACAACCACTTTGGAAGTCAATTTGGTGCTTCCTTCAAAAACTAGAAATAGAATTACCATATGATCCAGCAATCCCACTACTCGGAATATATCCTAGGGAATTAAGAGCCTTTACATGAACAGATACATGCACACCCACATTCACTACAGCATTGTTTACAATAGCAAAAAGATGCAAGCAACCAAGGTACCCATCAGTAGATGAATGGATTAATAAATTACGGTATATTCACACAATGGAATATGATGCATCATTAAAGAACAATGATGACTCCTTGAAACATTTGATAACATGGAGGAATCTGGAAGGCATTATGCTGAGTGCAATTAGTCACTTACAAAAGGATAAATATTGTAGAAGACAGCTATTATAATAACTGAAGAAGTAGTTTTAACAGAGAAGAAAATATTCTTTGATGGTTAAGAGATGGGGGAGGGAGGGAGAAAGGGTGGGAGAGGGGCTTTCACTAATTAGATAAAAAAAAAAAGATAGAAATTATTTTAGGTGAAGGGAAAGACAACACAACACAGGCGAGGTCAGCACAACTGGTCTAAACTAAAAGCAAAAAAGTTTCCTCAATAAACTGAACGCTTGGAAGGCCAGCATAGCAGGGGCAGGTGTTTGGGGACCATGGTTTCAGGGGACATCTAAGTCAATTGGCATACTAAAATCTATTAAGAAAACATTCTGCATCCCACTTTGGAGAGTGGTGTCTGGGGTCTTAAACGCTAGCAAGCAGCCATGTAAGATGTATCAATGGGTCTCACCCCACCTGGAGCAAAGAAGAATGAAGAACACCAAAGACACAAGGTAATTATGAGTCCAAGAGACAGAAAGGGCCAATTAAACCAGAGACTACATCAGCCTGAGACCAGAAGAGCTAGACGGTGTCCAGCTGCAACCGATGACTGCCCTGACAGGCAACACAACAGAGAATCCCTGAAGGAGCAGGAGAGCAGTGGGATGCAGACCCAAATTCTCATAAAAACACCAGACTTAATGATTTGACTGAGGCTAGAAGGACCCCAGAGGTCATGGTCCCCAGACCTTCAATTAGCCCAAGACAGGAACCATTCCCAAAGCCAACTCTTCAGACAGGGATTGGACTGGACTATCGGATAGAAAATGATACTGGTGAAGGGTGAGCTTCTTGGATCAAAGAGACACATGAGACTATGTTGGCATCTCCTGTCTGGAGGTTAGATGAGAGGGTAGAGGGGGTCAGAATCTGGCTAAATGGACATGAAAGAGTGGAAAGAAGGAATGTGGTGTCTCATTAGGGTGAGAGCAATTAGGAGTATATAGCAAGGTGTATATAAATTTTTGAATGAGAGACTGACTCAATTTTTAAACTTTCACTTAAAGCACAACAAAAATTTTAAAAAATGATTTAAAAAGAAAAGTTATCAATCTCTAATGATAATTTTTAAAAACAAAACAAATTTACCTACATGTTTTTATACATTGCTTGGAAACCCTGGTGGCGCAGTGCTTAAGAGTTAGCCTGCTAACGAAAAGGTAGGCAGTTTGAATCCACCAGATGCTCCTTGGAAATCCTGTGGGACAGTTTTACTCTGTCCTGTAGAGTCACTATCCAACTAGACAGCAATGTTTTGTTTTGTTTTGTTTTGATTCATGCATTGTTTGTGGCATATTGACAGAGAGAGGAATTAATTCACTTGGATTATAAACAGTGTTTTTACAGTATAGTTTCAGTTAGGCAAATTCTAATCGGGAAGAGAGAAGAACCACACACACACACACACACACACACACACACACGTGCATGTACATGCATAAAATAAAACCTTAAACTGATATAGATATTGTATGAAAAAGTAAATAAGTAGCTATATTAATTAGAAACCAAGATTTTCATCATAAGACAAAATACATGGCACATATAAAATCAAACACATTTAGTAAAACTATATAATTGTTAACTTGAATTAAAAGCATTATTATGACTTCATGGCTTATTTTTCTCTTTCTTAAAAGACAACAACAAAAACAGAAACAAACCCACGTTTTGTAGTTCTATCCACCGAATCAGTGTGAAAACTATCAGTCAACACTCCTAGTGTCCAAATTGTGGTCCCTGTGTATTATTTCCCGTGAAATAAACTAACGGTTTTTAGAGAATGTTTTGATTCCTGGTCTGGGCAAAGAATATACAAATAAGCCTGAAGAATATTGTCTATCTAAAATCAAAGAAATTAATATAATAATTTTATTTCTGAAGGACACAGAAACCAATTTGAAGGGCCCAAAGATGAAATATTTGAATATCAAAGAGATGAATATGTGTAGTGGATTGAAACACATCCAGTATATGAAAGATCAATGAGTTTATAATGATACTCCACTCTGTTGACTGTTAAGGCTCTCATTATTTAAAAAAATGACGAATTAAAAGAAAGAATCAAGCATTTATTGTGCTGTCCCTTGACAGACTGTATTTAAAGTATCCAAGTAGCTTGTCTGGGAGATTTCTTCTTTCAGACCATCAGTAATTTACCATAGCTATTACCTGCAGAAGGAATCATAGAATTAGAGAATCACCGTTTTTGCCACTCCTCATGCAATAATGACACTATTCTCATCCACAGCTGCTGAAACCATCAGGTGACAGTTTGAAGTGGGTCTTTAGAATAGGTGAATCAGGTGAAAGGCTGAAGGGGAGGCATTATGACAGATGAACCAGGCGGATTACAGCTGAAATCACTGATAAATTTCAGCATCACAAAATATGGGACAACCTGATGTCATAGGCCTTTGGATGTAATGATATAAGAAATACACAACACCATGTAGGAAGTAATTTTAAAAACCACAACCAGAAACAAAAGTAAAAACGTGCCTCTGTACTTATTTAGGAGTTCTGGAGTCACAGTGGTTAAGGGCTTGGCTGATAACCAAAATGTTGACAGCTGGAATCCACCAGCAGCTGCTTGGAAACACAACAGGGAAGTTCTACTCTGTCCCACACAGTCCCTATGAGTCAGAATTGACTTGACAGCAACAGGTTCGGGTTTGTTCCTTTTATTTTGGTTTATACCTATTTAAGCATTTGGAACTATCGGTTTAAAATATAGTTCCTTGACAGAGAAACGTAATGAACAACAACTTTTTTAGAATAAAATTCTCAAATTTTTAAATGTGGAAGAATTCACTGGACAAATGAATAGACTTTTTTTTTTTTTAGTAACAAATGAAATGAACTAAAATGGAAGGAGAGAAATATGACAGGTAACAAGAATCTTATGAGACATATGTACCTAATGCAATGTGTGTACCTTGTTTCAAGTCTAATTCAAACCAAGCAACAATAGACATTTTGTTGAGGTAGACAATGTATATTAACCATGGGCTAATTATTATACATATTAAGGAATTACTGTTAATATTGTTACTTGTGATTATGATGTATTTTTATTTTCAGTTTTTATCTGTTAGAGATAATTATACAAGAAATTTTGAGTGAAAAATTAATTTTCTGTCTAGGATTTGCTTTAAAATATTCCAAAAAAAATCCCAGCAACAACAATAAAAACATAGGGTATAGGGAGATGAAATACAAACAACAAAATATTGAAGCCAGGAAATGAGTATACGGGGGTTAATGTTATTACTCATTCGATTTTAAAATACAAAATGAAGTATAACAGTAAAACTAACCCCTGTAGAAACACACATCATTCTTGGCACAGGGTATAACTTTCACATTTTCTAATTAGCTTACTCAGGGAGATCTTCAAAAACATATTTCTCATAAAGGAATTGCAAGAAATCAGGGGAAAATTGAATGCAGAAATAATCAATTTAACAAAAAGCATGAAAAATCAAAAAATTCAGTTGGAAGAGAAAAAAAATAGAAAGCATAGGAGAAAAGATAAGACCAAGGAGGGTCAAAATCCAGGAGGTGCAATATCACATTTTAGAGTACTCTCAAGAGACAAAGGCAACAGTTTTTAGGTTGTTGACAAACATGGGGCAAATAAGTTTACCTGAAGAAATAGCCAGACCTAGACATACACAGATGATATTTTAGAACACCAAGGATAAATATCGGATCATAAATTATTAGAAAGAGAAAAAAACAGCTGCATTCACCTGCAAACAATAGCAATCAATTAGGAAGTTTTAGTAACAGACTGCTATGAGAAAATGGAATGATGCTTCTAAATAAGAGACAAAGAAACTTTGAGCCCAGACATATATATTTAGTTGTTGTTGTCAGGTGCCATCCAGTGAGTTCTGACTCATAAAGACTGTATGTACAAGAGAAGGAAATACTGCCTGGTCCTGCACCATCCTCACAATCATGGTTATGCTTGAGTCCATTGTTGTAGCCACTGTTTCAGTCCATCTCATTGAAGGTCTGCTTTACTTTACCAAGCATGACGTCCTTCTCCAGGGACTGGTCCCTCTTGATAACATGTCCAAAGTATGTGAGATAAAGTCTTCCCATTCTCCCTCCTAAGGAACATTCTGGCTGTACTTCGTCCAAGACAGATTTGTTTGTCCTTCTGGTGGTCCATGGTATAGTCAATATTCTTCACTTATACCATAATTCAAAGGCATCAAATCTTCTTTGGTCTTCCTTATTCATTGTCCAGTTTTTGCATGCATATGAGGTGATTTAAAATACCATGCCTTGAGTCAGGTGCACCTTAGTCCTCAAAGTGACATCTTTGTTTTTTAACACTGTAAGAAGTTCTTTTGCTACAGATTTATCCAATACAATATGTTGTTTGATTTCTCGACTGCTGCTACCATGGGCATTAATTGTGGATTCAAGGAAAATAAAATCCTTGACAAGTTCAATATTTTCTCTGTTTATTATGATGTTGCTTAGCCACCCTCTTGTGAGAATTTTTGTTTTCTTTATATTGAGGTGCAACTCACTCTGAAGGCTGTAGTCTTTGATCTTCATGTGTAAGTGCCTATCATTTCCATTAGATCCCTTGACTATATACCCCTACTGAATGTTCTGATCAGTAACATAGTAAAGAAATCCTGATAAAAAGCTAGAAAATGTGGAACAGGACAAATTCTGAGAGAATCTAGACTTACTGGACCTATTGAATCTAGTGGAAACTGTAGCCCTGAGTTGCTCTTCAAACCTTGAATTGAAACTGACCTTCTGAAGTAATCTTTAAACTAGGAAACAATTTAGCTCAAGGAGTAAAGATTGTCATCTTTGAGTATTATGTTACTTAAAAAAAATATTATCTATATAAGACCAATGGATCAATAGCTATTTTAAAGCGTAGATGAGAAGGTTGTGGGGCAGGGAGATTACATACAGCTATGCACCACATAACGTCTGTTCAGATAACATCTGACCCCATATATGTCCATGGCCCCCAAAAAACCCACTGCTACCGAGTAGATTCTAACTCATAGTGACCCCAAAGGGTTTCCAAGGCTGTGAATCTCTGGGAAGCCAACTGCCACATCTTTCTTCCGTGGAGCCAATGGAGGTTTCTAACTGCCAACCTTTTGGTTAGCAGTCCAGCGCTTTAACCACTGCACCACCAGGCTATAACAAGAGTTCAGAAATCCCAATGGTACACAGTAGACATAACCGGACACAGTGAACACAACAGCTTCCCACAGGGAACATATGTATCTCATTTCTCTTACATAAAAAAGTGATTCTGCTGCCAGGCATATAATGGTACAGTATATGTATAACTTATAATACTTATGTCTTGATAGCCATAGTAAACACCTATGTTACCGGCTTGTGTATATATTGTACTGTACTTCCCATTCTTATTTTAATGTGCACTTTCCTTACTTACAAAAACAAAAAGATTTACCATATAACAGCATATGCTTTGACTCATAAGCAGCGACATCCAGTCTTGTGTATTGAGGTATTGAGTGTCTCTTGAATGTTGTACTGATATCTCTTTGCTTAATTTTCTTCCAAAAATATTACAGTGAAGTGCGTCATGGCTCCCAAACATGCAAAACCAGTGCTAGTGTTAGCAGCTCAAGAGGCAAAGGATAAGTATCAGTTTGAAAGTGAAACAAAATGATATTAAACAACACAAAGGTGGAAAATCAGTGAATGCCATTGCTCGCCATCTGGGCATGTTTGCACGTTCAAATCACATAACATCCTATTGCACAGAATGTGTTGTGGATGTGGGTATTGTGGATGTAGAAGATGTACGACTATAAATGAAAGTGAAACAGCTAGAACAGAAATAACAGGAATGTTGACACGATGTGAAGAATTCAGTGTCGCTGATAATTATGTCCAGAAACTGTGGCATGGATGAGGATTTTGCTCTTCTTATTATCACCATAAAAGAAAGAAATTGAAGGAAGTGCAAAATTTTAATTATTATGGATTGAATTATGTCCCCCCAATATATGTGTTGTAAATCCTAACCTCTCTGCCTGTGGTTATAATCCCATTTGGGACAGAATTTTCTTCATTATACTAATGAGACAGTATTAGTGTAGGGTGTGTCTTAAGACAATCTCTTTTGAGAGAAGCAGAGATGGGGGAAGAGAGATGCCAAGCTACATGATGATCGCCCAGGAGCAGAAGCTCAAAGAGACAAAGGCCTTCCGCCTGAGCCAACAGAGGAAGAAAGTCTTCCTCTAAAGCTGGCATCCTGAATCCGGACTTCTAACCTCCTAAACTGTGAGAAAATTAATTCCCATTTGTTACATCGACCCACTTGTGGTATTTCTTTTATAGCAGCACTAGGTAACTAAGACATTAACTAACAGGAAAAAAGGTCTTAATATTTTACTTTTTGGTTAATCCGATTAGTGGTAAATAGGTGCCATTTGTATAATTATTTTTACTTTCCTGTATCAAAGAAGGAAACCGTGGTGTCATAGTGATTAAGAGCTATGACTGCTAACCAAAAGGTCGGTGGTTCAAATTCACTAGGCACTTCTTGGAAACTCCATGGAGCAGCTCTACTCTGTCCTGTAGGGTCGCTATGAGTTGGAATCCACTCGATGGCAGTGGGCTTTTGGTTTTGATATCAAAGAAATGTTTATAATTAAAATATTTTAAATGTAATGATTTAACTAATGAATGTTGGGAGGTGGGAGGCAGTACGAACAGAAGTGAATGGGCACAAATTCTCTCATTATTTAGTGGGAGAAATAAAGATGACTTAAAAAAATTGTATCCTGGTATAGTCAATAGGCTAATTATGTAACTATCAAAGTGGAAAAGGAGGGAGAAGGGGAAATAAGTAGCAATTAAGTAAACAAATTCCTCATCTTTCAATGGGGAAGGAATTAATGTTAACAAACATGATAAATCAGGAAAAAAGGCGTAAAGATATTTTAAAAATGATAACTACAGAAGAAGTCAAACAAATATTTAAATGTCACCACTTTCAAGAAATGGGAACATTCATTACAAAGAAATGGGACTGCTAATAAGAGAGATGGAGAATAAAATACTTTTTTCATTTATTTCTACTTGATAGCATTAGACTTTTCAAGAATAATCATGTATTACTTTTATAATTTTCAAACCTAAATACATCGATAATTTGATAAACAAATACAAAACCCTTAGAAATAAATTTTGTCAGTTTGCCAATTATTTTGATAAAATTCAAAGGAAGAAATATCAGTATGTAATGCAAGTATCAAAAATTATCACTAATCTTCCTTTTTCTTTTTGTTAATGTTTTTGTGCATATGTACATAGCTGTATGGAACATTATCACACATGTGAATTTATGTGACCACCACTACAATCAAGATCCAGACCTATCATCTCCCTCTCTGTCCCCTCCTCTAATCCCTCGCAAGCACTAATCTGTTCCATATATCTGTAAATTTGTCATTTCAAAAATGTTATATAAAGGGAATCACACAGTATGCAACAATTTGAGTTTTTTTTCCATTCAGCATTTTTCCCTTCAGATATTTCTAAGTTGCTGCATGTATCAATTGTGTATTCCTTTTTATTGCAGATTAATATTATTTTATTGCAGATTAATATTCCATTAATATACTACAGTTTGCTTAACCATTCGACAGTGGATAAATAGTTGGTTCCAGAGTTTGGCTATTTTGAATAAGGCTGCTGTAAACATTTGTACATAGGTTTTTGTGTGAACATAAGTTTTCATTTCTCTGGGATAAATGACAGTGCGATTCCTAGATTGTGTGGTGGCTACATATTTAGTTTTGGGAGAAACTGCCAGACTATTTCCCAGAGCAGGTGTACCATTTTACATTCCCACCAGCAGAGTGTTAAGGATCTGGTTTTTCATCATCCTTACCAGCATTTCGTGTTTACACTATTTTCTTTCTTTTTAATTTAGCTCTTCCGATTAGTGTGTAGTTATTTCTCATTGCACTTTTAATCTACCTTCCTCTAGGGGCTAATTATGTTGAACATCTTTTCATGAGTTTTTATGCTATATGTATATAGTCTTTGGTGTCTTTGGTGAAATTTTCTGTTCATGTCTTTTGACGTCTGTTTTTTTTTTAAGGTTGAATTTTGTACTGTTTTTTTTAGTATATACTAGACACTAGTCTTTTGTTGGGTATATGTTGGCAAATACTTTTTGAGGCTGTAGCCTGTCTTCCCATCTTCTTTACAGACTCTTTTTGTTGAGAAAAAGGTTTTAATTTTGATAAAATCTAATTTCTATATATATATTTTTCCTTTTGTGGATCATGGTTTGGGATCAAGTCTAAGAACTTCCTGCCCAGGCAAAGATACTGAAAAGTTTCAATTTTTTTGTTTAAAAATTTTATAGTTTTATGTATTACATTTAAATCCATGATCCATTGTGAGGTAATTCTTACATAAGATATGAGACTTAAGCGGAGATTCTTTTTGGTTTTTTTGCCTATGGATGTGCAACCGTGCTGGTACCATTTGTTGAAATGCTAATCTTTCCTCCATTGAACCGATTTTGTATCCTTGTCAAAAATCAGTTGGGCATATCTGGGTGGGTCTATTTCTGGGGGCTTTACTTATTCTATTAATCCACATGTCATGCTTCTACTAATAACATGCAGCCTTCATAACTATGGTATTTTAGTAAGCCTCAATATTGTGAAGAATGATTTCCTTCCATTTATTCTTCCTTTTTAAAATCATTTTAGCTATCCTTGGCCTTGTGTTTTTCTATATAAATTTTATAATCATCTATGTCTAAAAAATAAATAAATAAATAATAATTTTTTTTTTTTTATGTCTACAAAATACCTTGCTGAAATTTTAATAGTTCTTGCATTAAACCTTAAGATCAATTTTGAAAGAATGGACACTTTTACTTTACTGAATCTTCTAGTCCATGAATTACCTTTTTCTTTTTCTCCCAATTCTCTTAATTGATTCTATTTTTGCCACCTCAACTATTATGTTTATGCAATTAATTTCTATAATCTTAACTGTACTATAAGCTGACATCTCCAAATTTTCCACAGCATGCTGGATATCATATCAATATTTTGCAAGTATAACACGCCTAACATATATAATTTTGAATTATCTCTTTCTACAAACAATGACTTCTCATTCTTCTTTTCCTCCTAATGGTACAATTTCTCCTAGTTTTCTTGGTGCAGCACTGTAAAGCATCTCTTTTCCTTTGCTCCTCCGTATTTGATAGATTGGTGATGTCAACTTCTATTGCATGTACGTTTGATATACTTTGTTGTATATGTTTTGTCTTTTTCCTTTCAACCAAGACCACCCTATTTCAAATCCTCTCTATGTATCTCTGGGCCATTGATTTAGCCTGTTAATTGATATGTGCTTTAAATCTCTCCCTATTTCAACCCATCTAACAGCATGTTACCACATTATTGTTCAGAAAGATCAACCCTATTCTCTAATGTTCTAACACAAAAGGTCAGGGATGGCCCTATTGGTTTTAAAAAAGGATAACTGATCAGCAAATCAGGGTTCTTTTACATCTTTGTTATAACAGAGCATGTAGCAGGAAGACTATCAGCATTGAGCAGTATCTTAAAAACAGAGATCTATGTCCCCTTCACAAGTGGTTTTACTAAGTTGTCTCCTATGCAAATCCCTGTATAGTACTTTGAGAACTGAAAGAAGGAAAAGGGCAGGAAGAAAGGTTGTGGTTTTTTGGTTGTTTGTTTGGTTTTTATTGCTGTCGTTTTGGCTGCTGATAGAAGACTTCAGCTTGTTCATTAAAAAAGAAAGCAGCCAACAGGTCTCTAAGTGACAGTGTCCACAGAAGTAAAAAAAAAAAGAAAAAAATTGGTTAACTTGGTCAAAGTATTTTCCCTTCTGCATGGATACATCATATAATATGGAGGGGTGATCTATCATCCCCTTCTTCAGTGCCTCCCTTATTTTTCTTTCTGTACCAAGTTTCCTTAAAAAATGTGTTTAGCTCTTATATTATTTCTTGTTAACTCTCCACATTATTAACCTCTGGGCTCTATCTTAAATCTCTAATTTTCAAATTAACATTGTAATTTTTTTTTTTTAATCAAATTCCCCTTCTGCTGCAATTTTATATGGTTTACTGAGATTTCTTCATATTTTATTTCTTCTATCTTCTAGTATATAGCACTTTTCATATTTATTTTCCAACATCTTCTCACATAAGAGTCTTCAAACATAATGAATTATTTCCTAACATTTCAAATCCTGAAATAGAATCCTTACATGGTTTTTTGACTGGGAGAACAAGTCCCAGTCTAATGGGAATTTTCCCGAGAAAATGTTCTTCATTACATTTGCCCATTGACTGCAGAATTAACTGCAAACTGCTTTGCCTAGAATTTAACAATCACTATAATCAGAACCCAATCCAACTTCTCGAGTTTAATCTTGTGAGTTATCCGTTACACCCAACGTAGGCTTCACAAAATTGAATTATAATTGGTGCTTTATATTTTTCCAGTCTCTACTGATGGAAAGGAAACCCTGGTGGTACAGTGGTTAAGTGCTACAGCTGCTAACCAAGAGGTCGAGTGTTTGGATCCACCAGGCACTTCTAGGAAAATCTATGGGGCAGTTCTACCCTGTCCTATCAGGTTGCTATGAGTTGGAATTGACTCGACGGCAGTGGCTTTGGTTTGGTTTGGGGACTGATAGAAATTTAGATCCAAACTCTAAGATATGGCTTAAATACATCTTCCTTATAAGTTTTTGTTTGTTTATTTGTTTCAAGTATGAACTTCCATATATATTTGTGTCTGTCTTATAGAATTTATAATCCAAATTGTATCATTTTTCTTTTGGTACTTGTCAAATTATTTATCAAATTTTTAGATTCTTGGAGACCAAAACTGTGTCTTACCCATCCTTCTATCTCCTGCGTAGTATACAGTACATTACCCACTGCCATCGAGTCATATGTATTTTATATATGTATATATATATAATACATACACACATATACACTATTATCTAGCTTGACTATATTTGAGCCAGGTAAATACTAGTGAGAGAGGAAATAGCTTATCAAGAGTAAAGTATCAACAACTGTATATTTCAAATGCCACTTTTTTTTCATAATTGATCAAAAATTTGTAGTTGCACGAAGTTGTTTTTTTTTTTTTTTACCATACACAGATTATCTTGCCCTTATGAAATGTTAGGAAAAATTTAAATTATTATATTTGGAAATAAAAATTCCAAAATGATGGTTAATATACAAATTAAAACTCATAGTTAAATCGAATGGGTGTCATTTATATTGGGTCAAGATAAAATAAGAAAATTTTTAAATATAAATTTTAGATATTGAGAACATCACATATTTGCTATTCTTAACAATGTATTTTGATTATTATACTTGCTTTTTAATTTAATCAAATACACCTTCATTCTCAAACGGTCTAATATTTGATATGTCAAATTATGGATGCAGAGATAGGTATCTAGGATTTTAGAACTCTGGCAGATGGCAGGTATTCATGATTGTGTGGATGGGAGGCCATTTCTTTGTCAGAATAATGATACTCTGTGAAATGACAATGGAGGAAAAAAAGGGGGGGATGTATGTAGATGCACAAGAGAGTAAAAGCTTTGTAACTACTATTCTCTCAGAGTGAGTAGGAAGAAAAAAAATGCTGAGCATGGAGGTGGAAATTTTGGCTGTCTGTAGGTCAGATAGAGAAATGGCTGCTCCAAAGTATGAAAATTAGCTTTACAATAGATATGGCCTGATTCGAGGGTTTCGGATTCTGCTTTAGATGCCTTTGTCTTTTTCAGTCCTCTCTTATCTGGTCCAGCTGCTCCCTTCCTTCATTCTTTGTTCATGGCTCCTCCCCCAATTAGGGAGAGGTCACTGGATAACAGACACCCTGGGCAAATCAGTATGGAGCCTTCTCTGTTTCCTTGGAAACCTTTCATGTCCTCTGATTTCAGGGAAAACTTTTCTGTGGGGGTATTTTAAAAGACAATATGAGGTCTATTTTCTCTATGTCTGCAGGCTGGACCAACATTTACAGCAGTCTCTGGAACTAAAGTTTCATTAAGTGCTAGGAATTAAGACATTAGTTAATAGTCTCAAAGCTTTGCATGAATAACATTCTGCAATAGCTAAGTATGTGGATTTTGTTAAGGAGGAAGGCATTAATGTGAGCATAATCAATTTACACGTTATCATAGTAGGATCAAATGGAGTGTAAAATAATTCTTCACACACAAAGAAAAGTTTATTAAAACAGAAGACAGTACCTTACTAACCAATAAAAAAAATATATATATTTTTTCTTTTTACATACCAATATATTCGGTCTCCCACATATTTCAAAATATCTACCAAATCTATAGCACTTTAGCAGGGAAAAATACTAACAATTGTTCACAATTTCTAGGCTTTTAGAGACTGAGAAATAAAGCTCAATTGAAATTTCAATATTAATTCAGTAAGTATGGTCTTACTGAATCATCTTTGTTAGATCTATTACAAAAATTATTACTTTTCATTTTGCTCTTGTTATTTGAAATGCTCCATCTTATTTGAAGGTATAAGTTATGTATTCTGAAATGTATGATACATGTCAAATGATTGGTCATAGTCTGAAAATGAATACATGACATACGAGTCGTAAAATCGAACATAATTCAACTTGTGTGGCCTATGCCTGTGGGGTGGTTAAGACATACACAATGGGGAAACCATTCTCAAAATTTAAGGACCTTCAATCTAGTTAGAAAGACAACTCTTATATTTGAGAAACAGCTATATTTACTTTTGCCGAATAAATCAATATAGAGAGAAACCTTTGTATCCTTCTGAAGACACTAGTTGGCAGTTTCTCTTTATGAAATTGGTGGCATAATCAAGATTTTATATGATCTCAACAGTTTGACAGCTCACAAGTTTTAATTAAGAATAATAGTAGACTTGTATTTTGTGTTCAAAATAACTTTCACAAGTTCAGGATCCAAAAGAAGTGACTTAACTCCAAGTTATTTGAAAACTCCATTAAGAATTTCATGGTCAAGATAAAAACTAATGAACGATGAGGTGCACCTGCTGAAAGAAGTGAGTGTATAGTTAGATGATTCATTTATTTACACATTCCACAAATAATATGTTTCAAATGCCTGTACTTCAAAATGTTAGACCTTCAATATGCCAATTACCTTCAAAAATGAAGTAGATTTAACTCTGCTGCAGAAAAGTACTACCTTTTGAAAATATATATATATAAATGATTATATTACAGTGTGAAAAGCATGGTATTCAGTAAAATTAAGTGAACAGAACAATGTGAGTCCACATAAAGTTTATATTAATACCACTAGTTTAATCAGATTAAATAGTATTCACCACACACTTCTTCAGAGCAGATCTGCAATATTGAGATTATTCTAGGCTACAGTGTACATTGGAATGTATACCAAAAAAAAAAAAAAAAAAGGATAACCAGAATAATATGTGAATCTGGAAGTTATATATCAGGAACAATTGAAGGTACTCGGAATAATTATTTTGAACACTCATGAATTCTATGACAGAAATAATACAGTTCTTAAAACAGGTATAACACTTAAAATTAAAATGCTGTCACTTAGCAGACAGAGCATATTACCTTCATTGTCATTTCATAAAGGTGAACTAGGTTCAATTAGTTTATATTAGGGAGAGGCAAGGTTCAGTTCAGTATGAAGAAAAGTTTCTATTCATTTGGACATTACCAACAATGGAATATGCTGACTCTTTAAGTGCTCAAGAAAAGGTAGAATGTCAGATATGATAAAGTAGAAATTGCTGCACTGGGTTAGGCTATAACTTACCCAAATACTGGATATGATTCTGAAGTTCTCTTATTATGACGAATTTTGTGTATTTTTAAACAATACTTATATTTGTATCAACATCAATTATTTTATCAGGCTCTGTACCCTCAGGAACTTGTAAGATATTTAAGAGTCTTTGCAGTTACAAGCTGATGTCTAACTGGTGATCCACCACTCTTGCCTCCTGCTTCTTTGTCAATGTGTCAAGCTATCTGTGGTCTCTCATTCTAATCTGCTGTCAGGCCTACAAACCAGACAACTAATCTTGTAAAATCAATAAACTTAACTATGCATACAGTTCTGATTCAGTAGTCACTGGTTTGAGTGAGGCAAATTAAAGTGAGTGAGCTTTAGGACAGGCACTTGATAAGCTAAGAGGCCATGATCTATTTTCATACATTTTTGTGGTTATGATCCAAATCAGAAGTTGTTCGAAACTTTTTGTAGAGGTTGAGTGACACTGAAGGAAGAAGAGAAGTTTTCATAAAGTATGTCTGTATTAGACTTAGAAATAAAGTTCTGTTTTGTTTTTTGGTGGAGGGGGAGAGGAGGTATTTTAGGCAGATAGAAAACACTTGATGAGAGGGAGGAACAAGCAGAGCCAAGTTACGTACTAGTAAAGAAGGGCACACTTACTAAAACAAGGGAACCACTTCCAAAAAAAAAAAAAGATTAGATAAGGTGACAAGGTCAAATTATTGGATCCTTTTCATGCCTGGTTGAGAAGAAATGTTGAGTGATGTTAATAGAGAAGAATGTTTGTAGTTATGGATGTATACACACATACACACACTCTCTTTTATTCTTGTTCTGTGTCCCATTTCACTAAACATTTTTAATATTCAAAATAGAGATAAACAGTCTAGTCATTACAAAATTCTAAAAAAAACTTTATTAATAGAACTGGTTACATCAACGTTCATGACTTGAGGATACTGCTAAAACATCGTTTAGCTTAACTGCGGCAAGAAATCGTCATTCACAGGTTAAGATCATTTATTTTCTCATATGGTACGACAACTAACCATAATCAATTAACACATAAAGTTGTGGGAAACCAAATCACATGGCAATGTGTGGTTATCAGATAGCCAGATAAATCAGAATGCGGATGTATTTAATTTTGGGACCAAAACAAAAAAGACATTATTTAAATACACACCATTCAAAGACATGGCCTTCAAGAAACCAGTTTGAGAAATGCAAGTTTCTTATGTGGCAAGACAAATAATAGTGAACTGCTTTTTCCCGTCTCTCAGCTGCTTAGATACTTTGAAGCTAGAGTTGGTCCTGAACATTTTGCTGTGTTGAAAGAAGTAATGAGTTAAGTAAACCACCAGATTATCTACACAGATTTCTTAGATTTGCATTGGGAGAGAATAACCCAAATTAAAAAAAAATAATAATAATATTTGAAGACAAGGAGCGAGGAATGACAGATGAAGTCCAAAGGACATGGGTATCTGCAGGAAGATTCAGTGGCCTAAAATAAGTCCTTGGGTGGTGCAAATGGTTCAAAGTTCAAGTTCACCCAGAGGTGCCTAGGAAGAAAGTCCTGGAGCTGAGAGGGAGGAAGAAGCAGCGAGAGACTGTTGAGGCTTTTCAGTTTTTCTTTTGGAATTTTGAAATATGTCTTTTTTTTATATATATTGACACATGATGTTGAAAGATTTGTAGGAGCCTAGTTTCACAAGTTACATAGGATTTTTGATGACATAAGCAGTGACATTTGTTTGACTATTTCTTCTAGTTACAAATAAGTTTTCTTAATTTTACCTAGCTTGCAATATATCCCACCGTATCTCCTTCCACTCCTCGGTTTATTTGTCAGCTTCACCTTCTTATGGGTGCTAAGAACACACCGAGCACATTTCCACTACACGTAAGGGTCTTACTATTATGGCTTTACCATTTTTAAGTTACCTTTGCATCCTGACTTGCTGTTTTATATCGGGGGACGGGGCCAAGATGGCGAACTAGCCAGTAGCTTCTGCTGATCCCTCTTACAACAAAGACCAGAAAAAAACAAGTGAATAGATTATATATATGACAAGCTAAAATCCCTGAGCATCAAAGGCAAAATTAAGGAATTGTTCTGAGTGATGGGGGAGGAAGAGATGGTGCAGAAGCAGCGACGAGTTGGTGACCCCTCGCAGTGCCTCAACTCCAATTCCTTGGCACTGTTCTTTGGTGTGACACGGCAGGGCTGATGCGAGTTCCCTGAGACACAGCAGCTCCAGCAAAATAAGGCAAGGAGAGTGGTGCACCCCTGACCCTGTGGTGAGTATACAACAGGGCTGGCTGTAGTGTTTAGGAAGCGGCTGCTTCAGTGAAAGAAGGCAACTGAAGTGCTGGCACACTGACCCCCTAGTGCGACAGCCATGGGAATGGCTGTAGTGTTTAGGACACAGTTGCTTCAGAAAAGACGGCAAGCACAGGATGCAGCCCTAATCCCCTGGCACAATCTTGGCAGGGACCCAGCTAGTGCACACAGGCTACACACGCCTGTGGAATCTGAGATAAAATAATGTTCCCCACACAAGATAAGTGATTTTATCTAAGGTACTGCTAGTGAATCTAATAGCTCCCTCTTTTGAAAAAACTCTCTCCTATCTAGCTGATCCCTCCCCTCTCTGCCTCAGCTGGGTTCATTAACAGTCGATTTCCCTGGGCCTGAGACAGAATCTGCTGCGCTCTCTGAGCCATACTCCTGGCCTGGGAGAATGAACAAATTAACAAAGAGGGGGAAAAATACTCTGCAGACTCCCCTAATCTGTAAGCTCAAACCAGAAGTGGCTCTAGTCCAGGCATAAGCGATCCACAGACTTTGTCTCTCACCCCTACATGGATACTGGTGGCTATTATATTGCAAGGGCAAAGATTCTGAGATCTGACTGTATCTGTTTCAGCTGTGCAGTGGAGAGGCAGGTTTTGGAGGTCTGATACCACTCTGCCTGGTAAACAGGGCCTTCACCTTCCTACAACAGGGGACTGAGGACTGGAGGCTCCATCCATTCCACCTACCCACACGCAAAGGGATAGTGGTGCCTACCAGTCCTTACAGATATAAGCACTGGGTACCGAAGGTACAGCTTCAAAGCCTACTCACCAGAGTGCTCTAAAGAACAGAGACGCTCCTTCCTCACTGACATTAGGGGTAGGCTGTCAGCCCCCTGCCATCCTCAGAGTGTGACCCCCCTGCTGCTACCAGAAACCAGTTCATACACCCATCACCACTGCTCCTCTAAGATAGTAGGTGAGAACCTACACCACACACTAGGTGATTGAGCATCAGGACACCTGAGCTGAATCTATACAAGAATATTGAATGGACTCCTAGGCTCATACACCCGGTAACAGGGCTAGTCATCTGCTAACAGGACATCAGTGCTTCAAAGACTCCAATAACCAAGTTAGCTCACTCTAGTAGCCTGTCTGGCTATATCAAAACAAAACAAAGGAAGAAACTAGGCATCAGTGAGCAAACACAAAATAAATTAATACAATAACTTATAGATGGCTTGGAGACAACAGTCAGTATCAAATCACATAAAGAAGCAGACGATGATTGCTTCATCAAACTCCCAAAACAGAGAATCAAGGACTCTCCTGGATGAAGATTTATTCCTGGAATTACCAGATGTAGAACACAAAAGATTAATATACAGAACTCTTCAAGACATCAGGAACGACATCATGAATGAGATCAGGCAACAAACAGAAAAAGCCAAGGAATACACAGATAAAGCAGTTGAAGAAATTAAAAAGATTATTCAAGAACATAATGAAAAATTTAACAAACTGCAAGAATCCATAGAGAGGCAGCATTCAGAAATTCAGAAGGTTAACAATAAAATTACAAAATTTGACAACTTAATAGAGAGTCAGAGGAAAATATTGAGGAACTGGAGTGCAGAATTTGTGAAATTGAAGATAAATCACTTGGCACCAATATATTTAAAGAAAAATCAGATTAAAGAATTTAAAAAAATGAAGAAACCCTAAGAATCATGTCAGACTCCATCAAGAAGCATAACTTGCAAGCAATTGGAATACCAGAACAGGGAGGGAGAACAGAAAATACAGAGAGAATTGCTGAACATTTGTTGGCAGAAAATTTCCCTGATATTGTGAAAGATGAAAGGATATCTATCCAAGATGCTCACTGAACCCCATACAAGGTAGATCCCAAAAGAAAGTCACCAAGACATGTTATCTTCAAACTTGCCAAAACCAAAGATAAAGAGAAAATTTTAAGAGCAGCCAGGGGTAAGTGAAAAGTCACCTACAAAGGAGAATCAATAAGAATGAGTTTGGACTCCTCGGCAGAAATCATGCAGGCAAGAAGGCAATGGGATGACATATATAAAGCATTAAAGAAGAAAAACTACCAGCCAAGAATCCTATATCCAGCAAAACTCTCTCAAATACAAAAGTGAAATTAAGACATTTACAGATAAACAGAAGCTTAGGGAATTTGCAAAAACCATTCCAAAACTACAATAAATACTAAAGGGAATTCTCTGGTTAGAAAAACAATAATGTCAGATCAACACAACACTAGGACACAGAACAGAGCAACCAGATATCAACTCAGACAGGAAAATCGTAAAAATAAATCAAGATTAAAAATAAAAATGTTCAAAACAGGGAATCAGTGATATCATTATGTAAAAGATGACAATAATCAATAAAGAGGGACTAAATAAAGAAGGCATAGATCTTCCATATGGAGAAGAAATCAAGGCAATATAGGGAGATACAAGTTAGGTTTAAACTTAGAAAAAAAGGGGTAAATATTTAGGTAACGACAAAGAAGACTAACAATCCTACACTTCAAAATAAAAAAAAACAAGATGAACATAAAGACTCAGCAAAAACAAATTCAACCACAATGAAAAAGAGGAACGCACAATTCACGAAGAAAAACTTCTCAGCACAAATAAGTAAGTGGAAAAATGAAACTGTCAACAACACACAGAAAAGGCATCAAAATGACGGTACTAAACTCAAACCTATCTATAATCACACTGAATGTAAATGGACTAAATGCACCAATAAAGAGACAGAGAGTTGAAGAATGGATTAAAAAACACGAGCCGGCTATATGTTGCCTACAAGAGACGCACCTTAGACTTAAAGACACAAACAAACTAAAATTCAAAGGATGGAAAAAAATATATCAAGCAAACAACAATCAAAAAAGAGCAGGAGCGCTATACTATTTCTTATAAAACAGACTTCAGACTTAAATCTACCACAAAGGATAAGGAAGGGCACTATATAATGATTAAAGGGACAATCATTATATAGTGCCCTTCCTTATGGAGGATATTACCATTTTAAATATTTATGCACCTAACGACAGGGCTTCAAGATACGTAAAACAAACTCTAAGAGCATTGAAAAGTGAGATAGACAGCTCCACGATAATCGTAGGAGACTTCAACTCACCACTTTCAGTGAAGGACAGAACAACCAGAAAGAAGCTCAAAAAAAGACATGGAAGAGCTAAATGCCACAATTAATGAACTTGACCTCATAGACATATACAGAACACTCCACCTAACAGCATCCATGTATACTTTCTTTTCCAGTGCACGTGGAACATTCTCTAGAATAGACCACATATTAGGGCATAAAACAAGCCTTACTGTTTTATATCTGTCTGTGCCACTAGCAACCACTGACATAAATTCTTTTTTTTTTTTAAGTAAAAGCCTTGAGCAACACCATTTGTGATAATTTGCTTTTCCTTTTTCTTAAACCAAAACTATCCTATTTACTAAACATGAACCCGTTGCAGATGCAGTTGCAGTTGAGTTGATATTGACTCAGAGAAATCCCCTAGGACAGAGTAGAACTGCCCCGTAGGGTTTTCAAGGCTATAGTGTTTATGGGAAGGAGCCTGGGGACGCACTGGTTAAACGCTCATCTGCTAATCAAAAATTCAGCAGTTCGAACCCACCAGCAGCTACCATATGGGGCAGTTTTGCTCTGTCCTAAATAGGGTCGCTATGAGTCGGAATTGATCGGACAGAAACTTTTTTTTTTTCCCCCAATGGTCGCTGAGTCGGAATCAACTCCGCAGCAACAGGTTTTGTTTTGTTTTTTGAATCTTTACAAAAGCAGAATGCCACATCCTTCTCCTGGGGAGCTGCTGATGGGTCCAAACCACTGACCTTTTATTAGCAGCTGAGCCCTTTAACCACTGCACCAGGAGGGCTCCTTTTTCTAGCCATAGACTCATACATAACCGCAATTTCACCACAATGACATTTTAACTCCCTAGAGTTCATGGACTATGCCTCATTCTCTTTGTACCTTACATAGTACTTATTTCAGTGTGTGGAAGAAGAACATGCTCCGTTAGTATTTTTTAAATGAATGAAGTTATTCTAAATTAGCTATGTTGGATAAAAGAATAAGAGCAAAAAGACTTTTGCATTATGCACTGACTATTAATATCTTTGTTAAGTCTCTTAATCAAGGTATTGCTTCAATAGTGTGTGATTTCTATAATCCCAATTTTAAATATCTGTAGAATTTTCTGAGATGATTTCAATTGCTGGGAGATTTCCTAGTAAAGATTTTCTTTTTTCCTTTTTTTTAGTTCTGTTATATTCTTCAAAAAAGATGTATGGTTCTAAGGATTAGGTAATCAAAGAAAAAAAAAAGGAGATTCAAAGTTAGACTAACTTCTGGAAGGAAGAATAAACAAAAGTAGTACATCACAGAAATATTTACCTCATTAAATGAAATAAAAAGTCGTGTCTGAAAATCTATTAGGAAAAGGATTTACAGAGCAGAATAAACGTATGTGGAAACATTTTAAGGACAGGTATATGGGATAGAGGGAATCACAAAAGAAAATCGAAAAGAATAAAACTAAAATAGCATGTTTAATACAAAGGATGGGAAAGCTAAAAAAGGAGATAAATATACATCTTAATGGCATTCTTGAAAAGATTTAAAAATCTAAACATTCAATGTCTTTGCATTTTATATTATATTTCTTAATTTTAGAAGTGTAATTTAGGAATTAATATGATTTGAGAAAAAAAAGCAAATCACTCTCATTTATTTTTTTCTGTTAAAGTGAAATTGTTCATTAGAATAGCATTTAGAGTATGATCACAATTTTACTTTATGCTAACGAATCTAGAGCTTATTAGAATCTACTCTTCATTTTTTTTTTAGAGTTCTTATTTCCAGGCAGCTGATGTTTGGATGATTTTAAGCAGTTTTCTTTATCATATGAGAAGTGTAAGGAATTTAATATTTTAAACAAATAAGCAATAATTTCTTTTAAGTGTTCTTTAATCTATTGTAAAAAGTAACCTTTTTTTTAAAAAAATGTACTTATTTTACTTTAAGATGCCAAGAACATTCTAGATTTTTATTTCAAAATTCGGGGTGTTTGATCACTCATACTTACTCACTGTATTGTAAATAAAATAAAATAAAAATAATAGTTAAAATGCTGTTAAGAACTTTAAAGTTTACTAATATCCCTAATTGTTGTTCAATATTTTTCTTTGTAGTAATATAAAATAACCAAAAGTATGAAAATGTGAGTGTACTGCATACAGAAAGAGATAAATAAAGTGAGTCATTATTCATATATGCCATAACAGAAAGTAAAATTTCCCTCCCCTGTAGGGTAAAACAGATAATATATGAGTAGATAGCATTAGTGGAATTTTTTAAAAAATTCTGAATCATTAGAAAACTTGCTATAATAAATTCCATAGTAAAGATGCTATCATTCTCTGGAAAAGGTATTGCTTTTTTTTTTCTATATTTCCTATTTTTTTTCAAATATTTTGTTTTCATTTTGTTTATTTCTCTGAGCAACTTGTTTTGACCTTAGCAATACTGGAATTCTGAAAATCATATTTTGGTTTACCTCTCACAAATTTAAAAACAATCTATTTGTTTATTCACATCACTTCTGAGTTCACCTACTATTACACAATTATTTTCTTTATGGCTAATTTTTAAAGCATAATTTATTTTTTCTTTCTATGTTGTATACTTTGTATGAAATGTGAAAGTTGGAAGCAAAGAGGAAGGGTATGTAATTGGAAAATATGGCCTTGGTGAGAAAAAACAATCCTAAAGACTGCATGATAGAATTTTGCAAGACCAATGACTTACTGATTGTAAATAAATTTTCAAAAACATAAACAGCGACTATACAAGTAGAACTCAGTGGATATAAAATGCCGAAATAAAATGACTACATCTGTGGAAAGAGGCAATGAAAAAGCTTAATATCATTAGTCAGAAACAGACCAGGGCCCGGCTTCAAAACAAACCATCAAATGCTCATATACAAGCTCAAATTGAAGCTGAAGAAAATTAAAAGAATTCCACAAAAAAATACAACCCTGAGTATATCCCACCTGAATTTTGAGGCCATCTCAAGAACAGATTTGATGCATTAAACACTAATGAAGGAAGACCAGACGAGTTGTGGGATGACATCAAGGACATCATACACGAAGAAAGCAAAAGGTCATTAAAAAGACAGAAAAGAAAGAAAAAAACAAAATGGATGTCAGAAGATACTCTGAAACTTGTTCTTGAATGCAGAGTAGTTAAAGCAAATGGAAGAAATGATGAAGTAAATGAGCTGAAGAGCAGACTTCAAAGAGTGGCTAAAGGAGACAAAAAAAGCATTATAATGACATGTGCAAAGACCTGAGGTTAGTAAAGCAAAAGGGAAAAACATGCTCAGTATTTCTCAAGCTAAAAGAACTGAAGAAAAAAATCAAGTCTTGAATTGCAATTTTGAAGGATTCTGTGGGCAAAATGGAGTCCTGGACATGCAGTATTTAGGAGCTCAACTGCTAACCAAAAGGTCAACTGTTCAAATCCCCCAGGCCGTCCTTGAAAACCCTATGGAACAGTTTTACTCTGTCCTATAGGGCTGCTATAAGTTGGAATCAACTTGATGGCAAAGTGTTTTTTTATGGGCAAAATATTGAATGACTCAGGAAGCAGAAAAAAGAAAATGGAAGGGCTATACAGAGTCACTGTATCAAAAATATTCTTGATGTTCAACCATTTCAGGAGGTAGCATATGATAAAGAACTGATGGTATTGAACGAAGTCCTAGCTGTACTGAAGGCACTGGCGAAAAACAAGACTCCAGGAATTGGTGGAATACCAACAGAGTTGTTTAAACAAATGGATCCAGCTCTGAAGGAGCTCACTTGGCTATGCCAAGAAATTTGGAAAACAGCTACCTGGCCAACCGACTGCAAGAGATTCATATTTGTGCTCATTTCAAAGAAAGGTGATCCAACAGAATGAGGAAATTATCCAAGACTATCATTAATATCACACACAAGTAAAATATTGCTAAAGATCATTCAAAAGCAGTTGCAGTACTACATCAATAGGCAATTGCCTAAAATTCAAGGATACAGAAGAGGATGTGGAACCAGGGATATCATTTCTGATGTCAGAGGAATCTTGGCTAAAAGCAGAGAATGCCAGAAAGATGGTTATCTGTTTTTATAAAGACATTTAACTGTGTGGATCATAAAGAATTATGCATAATATTGCAAAGAATGGGAATTCCAGAACACTTAATTGTGCTCATATGGAACCTGTAGATAGACCAGGAGGCAATCGTTCAAACAGAACAAAGGGATATTGTGGGATTTAAAATCAAGAAATATGTGCTTCAGTTTTGCATCCTTTCACCATACTTATTCAATCTGTGTGCTGAGCAAATAATCCTAGAAGTTGGGCTATATGAAGAAGTTGACATCAGGATTGGTGGGAGACTCTTTAACAACCTGCAATATGTAGGTAGCACAACCTCGCTTGCTGAAAGTGAAGAAGACTTGAAGCACTTACTGATGAAGGCCACAGCTGTTAGTATGAATTACACCTCAACGTAAAGAAAACAAAAATCCTCACAACTGGACTGATGAGCAAAATCGTGATAAGCAGAGAAAATACTGAAGTTATCAGGGATTTCATTTACTTCTATCTACAATCAACAACCATGGAAGCAACAGTCAAGAAATCAGATGAAACGTTTCAGTGGGCGAATCTACTGCAAAAGAGCTCTCTAAAGTGTTGAAAAGCAAAGATGTCACCTTGAAGGCTAAGTGCGCCTGACCAAACCCATGCTATTTTCAATCGTCTCATATGCATGTGAAAGATGGACAATGAATAAGGAGCGCTGAAGAAAAATCGATGCTTCTGAACCACGATGTTGCTGAAAATTATTGACTACACCATGGACTACCAAAAGGATGAACAAGTTCGACTTGGAAGATGTTCAGCAGCCAGAGTGCTCCTTGGAAGTGAAGATGGTGAGACTTCGTCTCGTGTACTTTGGACATGTTATCAGGAGGGACCAGTCCCTGGAAAAGGACATTATGCTTGTTAAGTATGGAGGATCATGGAAAAAGTGGAAGACCCTCAATGAGATGGATTGACACAATGGCTTCAACAATGGGATCAAGTGTGGCAAAGATTATGAGGATGGTTCAGGATCAGGGAATGTTTTGTTCTGTTGTACATAGGGTCCCTATGAGTCAGAACTGACTTGACGGCACCTAACAACAGCATGTTGTATATATCTGTCTAAAATTCTGAAAATCTCCTTTGGACACAGTTGGAGGTACAACTTATTAATAACAAAAATTGTTAATGCATGCACAGTTAATAAACCCACTGCCATTAATAGAGATGTAATATAAGGTCATTCATTAAAACGAAAAACTAAACCCAAATCCATCGAGTCAATTCTGACTCATAGCGACCCTATAGGCCATTCCTTAGAATCTACCATAACCTGGATTCTCAGAATCATTTCCTCTCCCTCAGCATGCCATGTAGTCTGTTTTCTTTCCCTCTGCTCATCTTATCCTTATAGGTTAGTACTATTTTTAAAATTGCAACTGCCTAAGATGTTGAGAAACAGAGGAAATAAGCGCACATGTTAATCTGCCATATGATTACCTGATATCATTTATACATTTTAAAGCTAAAATTCAGGTAATGAAACCTCAGAATGAAGTCTTGGTCACAACATAATCCAATAATATAAGAAATGTTAATACTTTTTTGCAGTAATTATTCATCATTCAGTGTGCAAGGAGTGGTCAATAGAGTGACAGTTCTTTATACACTATTTGTGCTCTCTTTTCCTTCCTCTTACAAAAAAAAAAAAAGAATTCCCTAGTATATTTTACCTAGCTATAGCTTACAGCGCTCTATTTCTTACATGTTTGCCCAATTTCTTCCTCATCTTTGTTAGACTTCCCTCTCTTAATTTGCTGATTTGTTTTGTACAGCATCAGTTCAGAGATCTCTTATGGTAAATGGTACAATTCTTCTCAGAAGGAAAGGCAGGGTAGGAGTAGGAGAAGGCAAAGCAAGAAACCTTAGTAGGCAGGAAAATGGAAAGTCCAGGAATTTTCAAAAGCAAATGTATTTGCCCCATCATGCCTTCATTTTCCAGTAATTTTCTACTTCATGAAATAGACTATTTTAATTTAAAACTGTTAGACATAAACTAACAGAAAAAAAAAATACCTGACTTCTTTGTGAACAAAAATGGTGTTAATTACAGGCTCTTAGAGGTATTAAGAGGATATGAATAATCATGGGAATTCTTTATTCTCTTTCTAAAAATATAGCTGAAAAGATGAAACTTTATTTCATCATACTTCTAGCTCATAAAGGCTACTGTTGTATCAAAACTGTAGTCATACCAATATGAAAATTCCATTTTTATTTTTCCTGTAACTATTTTATGAGCAATAAACAGGGGCGGATTAACCAGTAAGCAAGGTACACGGTGGCGTTACTAGGGTTAGTGTCACTCAGTGCAGTAACTCATGGTGTTACCCGACCCCCCATAGACTTCCTCTCGCACCAGACCATAAAACCAAATCAAATCTGCTGCTCTCAAGTGGATTCTGACTCATAGTGACCCTATAGGACAGAGTAGAACTGCCCCATAGAGTTTCCAAGGAGCGTCTGGTGGATCCAAACTGCCAAACTTTTGGTTAGCAGCTGTAGCACTTAACCACTATGCCACCAGGGTTTCCAGACCATAAAGCATCCTTAATAATGTTTTTTGTACTAATGTTACTTGTAAGTCATAATTCCTGTATATCACTCATTCTTTTCCTTTATTATCTCGTTCTCAAAAAAGTTACTGACATAACTTCACAGATACTAATTACCACAATATTGTAGCTAAACCACCAGAAAATTTGACCAAATCAGCGACTATAAAAACACTGCCAGAGACGAAAACAACAGTGCATGCTTGCCGTGCTTGCAGGGGAAATCACGTGACTCAATCCGTCATTGTAATTGGGTAATAGTGACAGCTCTGACCAGAAAACATTTAGAAGGTTCTTGATACTTATTGATACATGTAAGCTGGACTTATGAAAAATGTTTTTGTTGTTATAACTAAATATGGGAATATTTTTATAGGCAGTCATTTTGGTGTCACTTGCTCTGACAGTGTCACCTGGTACACTCTACCTCCTGCATCCTTCTAGTGATGCCACTGAAGGTAACAGGAGCTTATAGTAAGCAAGGTAGGCATGGGATAAATTGCATTTACTTACTAATCCGTAGTGTGGAATTTCACATGGGTTTCACCACATTTTGGATGTGGTGAATAACAGGTGAAATTGTGCACTACAGATTAGTAAGCAAGCATAGTTAAGCCTGCGTGTACTTTGCTTATTGGATAATCCATCCCTGGCAACCAGTATGTGGCATACTGTGTTTTTAATGGCCTTGTTTTTTTTCCATGAAAATTATACTTTGTGCATCTCTGTGAGTTCAGAAACATTGAATCACAACCATTGTGAAGACTACAAAGTTTACTGAAAGTACCTATTCTCAGTATCATGGGTGTGTCCAAATCCTAGATAAATAAAACTATCTGAGGACACTAACGTTATATTGGAAATGTTTCTAACTTTGGGATAAAGGATCTGGAAGAAATAAAACAATAAGAATGGATCTTTGTTTAATTATTTTTAATTCAGGGTTTGGTTTCCCTTCCAGTGAGAAAATTGGGATAGAAACCCAAAAAAAAATAAATATCAAAATGTTTCAATAGATTACAAATGCCCAACCCATCAGGTTGGAGCTGGCCAGCCTCCCTTGCCAGGTTGTTTTGGCTGCATAGCAGATTTAACTAAGGACCAGTCAGGAGGCAGGAAGCACAGAGGGTAAAGAAGGCCCCAACTCCAAGCTCATAGGCATCACGGGGTTAAATCTCCCTGAAAGTCTTCCTAACCACAAAAAACTTTGGTTCCGGGTTCCCAGTCTCACTCACTATTGCATTTCCAGCAGGCCCTGGTTCAGATATTGGGCAGAGGCATGATACTTTTTAACAGATCTTTAGTAACAAGAGAAGCACGGGTGGACACCGGCACTTAAAGATGTGAGTGTGGACAACAAGCTTTCCATTTATTTATTGTAGTGCATGAGATGGTTCTTCCCAGAAGCAAAGAAAACAAAAAAAGCACCAACAAAGCAAGTATATCTTAATTCAACACACACAAGATTATTTTCTTCATATCCTACAACTACGCTAACTGTCCTGGATTGAATTATGTCCCCCCAAAAGTGTGTGTATCAATTGGGCTGGGCCATGATTCCTGGTATTGTGTGATTTTCCTATGTGTTGTAAATCCTGCCTCTATGATATTAATGAGGGAGGATGGGCGACAGTTGAGTTAGTGAGGCAAGACTCAACCTACGGATGGGATTGTGTCTTGAGGCAATCCCTTCAGATATGAAAGGTAGAAGCCAGTCGAGAGACTGTGGATCTCATACCACCAAGAAAGTAACACCGGGAGCAGAGTGTGTCCTTTGGACCTGGGGTCCCTGGGCCTGAGAAACTCCTCTGACCATGGGAAGATTGAGGACAAGGATTTTCCTCCAGAGCCGACAGAGGGAGAAAACCTTCCTCAGGAGCTGACGCCTTGAATTTGGACTTTTAGCCTACTTTACTGTGAGGAAATAAACTTCTCTTTGTCAAAGCCATCCACTGGTGGTATTTCTGTTATAGCAGCACTAGATGACTAAGGCACTAACCTTTTGTTTTCTTTTGTTTTACTAAAGCATTAACTTCTATATTTGAAATAAAAAAGAAATTTTTCAGCTATATAAGGCACAATTAGAAATAATGGTGCATTGTGACAAGCCATCTTTAAAATGGCCTCCATTAATCATCATAACCACGGGGGAGTTCCTGGGTGGTACAAATGGCTTGGCTTCTATCTAAAAGGTTGAAGGTTCTAGTCCATTCACAGGCACCTCAGAAAGAAAGCCCTGGTGATCTACTTCCTCTGAAAAATCAACCATTGAAAACCGTATGAAAACCCTGGTACCGGTAATCTTCTTCGAAGTCAAAGAAACTTCAGTCCACTGTTCTTTGATGCTATTCTGTCCATTAAACCTCCTCATATATAATTTTAAAGAAATTTTCTTTCCTTTGTGAATAACTAAGTCAAATACCATGTATATAAGCAAATTCTATTTTTTTAAAGGACAGAAAATTGCTGTAAAGACTAAAAGTGTGTTTCTTCGTCATGGCTTTTTAATTTTTTTTTTCTTTAATCAGAAACTGTGTACATTATATATCTGTAATGAAATTCAACTGGGATATACAAATATCAAAGCACATTTTCCTACCAACTACAATTCATTAGTCATGTATATATCATTACATATTTTCCAGTAAAAAATTGTCAATAAAAATCATATTGGATAAAGCCATACCAATAGAAGAGAACAGTTTCTTAAAGTAGCAAATATATCTTGAAGACATGGAACACATAATTGCCATTTTCAGTAGTCATTTTTCTGACTCTAACTAAACTTTAATTATAATACAGTAGATATTCCTCAAGGCTCACCAATATGCCATTTGGATGAAAAATTTATTAAAGACAGTTCTAAAATGTCACCTACTTTCAAACTTTAATCCATATGCTGTGAAGTTAATGGAGATAAGCAATTTAAAATGCCTACTGCAGTTACTATTGCAAATATAATTTTATTGCTAATTTTTGCTCTATTTTCCATTTTTCTATTCCTGTAATTCACAGTCCATTTAAAGAAAAGATAAAATGTCATCTTTCTTTATAAACTTTATTTGTATAAGAAGAGGCAATTAAACTGAAACTTAATCAGTATAGGTGAAATAGAAAATTTGGAATGTGGCTAGTTATGGATTGAATTGTGTCCCTTCAAAATACGTGGCAACTTGGCTAGGCCATGATTCCCAGCATTGTGTGTTGTCCTCTGTTTTGTGACCTGATTTATTTGTAAATCCTAACTTCTAAAATGTTAATGAGGCAGGATTAGAAGCAGTTATGTTAATGAGGCAGGACTTAATAGACGAGATTAGGTTGTGTTTTAAATCAATTCCTTTTGAGATATAAAAGAGAAAAAACAATCAGAGACAAGAGGGACCTCCCACACCAAGAAAGCAGAGCCAGGAGCAGAGTGCGTACCCAGTGTCCCTGTACCCAGAACCTCCTAGACCAGGGGAAGATTGATGACAAGGACCTTCCCCCAGAGCTGGTGCCCTAGTAACCAACAGGGTTAATCTGTTCTGGAATGTAACCAACAAGGTTAAACCATTCCCCCTCCTACCACCCCACCCCCTTCCTGTGAGTTCCCGACAAGGTATTTCTGTGTTATAGCCCAAGGTCATCTTACTGCTTCTCTGTTCATGGTCGCTTCGCTACTCACCAACTGTTACCCCCTGCCCCCCAGTTTGGACATGAGCAATAAGCCACAAAGCTGTTCTTAGATAAATTTCGTGTGTCATACATGCCCCCAGCCACCATATTGCACCCCCACTACAGCCCCATAAATGTCAATTAGTTCATGAAATTGTCCACCTATTTCAGAAACTTTATAAATTATGAGTAAGTTCTCTATTCTAAAAACCTGTAACTGCCCTAGAACCCCCAACCTTAGGGTGCTTGATTTGAGACTTAGCTTCCAAGTTCCTTGCTTGACTGGCTTGCAATAAAGTCCACTTTCTCTTTCTCAAAGGCTTTGTATCTCTCAATTGACTTGAGGGGTTCACCAGGCAGGACCCATTCCGTTTGAGTTACACCCTGAATTCAGATTTCTAGCCTCCTAAACTATGAAAGAGTAAACTTCTGTTTGTAAAAGCCATCCACTTTCAGCATTTCTGTTATCGCAGCACTAGATCGCTAAGACATGACTTATTTTGAAACATGATTTTTAAAAAAAACAAATTACGTTAATTTCCAAATAACTAACTTGGCATTCCTACTTTGGAAAGCACTCACATCTAAACGTACCCGGAAGGAGCAATCTCTTTTTAATTCTATAGACATGCTATTAAATATTCTTATTTACCGCTTCTTACAATCTACATAAAATTCAGGCTTTAGTTCCTGTATGAAGTCTTTTTTTTCTCCATCTACTTCACGTAATCTTTCTCTTACTTAACGCCTTTCATTTGCAACCTGCATTATGTGTAACTATCATTTCCAACTACTCCATTAACCTTGATCCTTTCTGTCACTAGGCATTCTTCCAGGGAGTTCTTTCAGTTGCATACTTCTTAAATGTCTAATGTGACACTTAATCACATTTTTCACAGGCTATACAAAATCTTGACATTGTATTTACTCAATGAATTTTGTCAGGGTAGCCAATGGAACGAGATAATTTAAGCTTATAGATATAGTTTTAAGTACAGATTAATTTGTTCAGTTATCTACACGTATTAACTAAAGCATTACCAAACGAGACTATTCTGTAATGTTCTAGTCAGGGAAAAGTTTTCAAATTATCATATTAAAAAGAAAAATAAGCACACAAATTCCTGAAGTATGAACCTAACTAGCTAGTAATTTCTTCATTTTTAAAGTCTTTTTCCATGAAATAATACTTTGTGGCAGAGTTTTTTTGTGTTTTTCTTGTTTTTATTCCCTAAAGCTGGTGAGTGTAATCACAGTATTTCTTCAAAGTTGCCGTTAATTTTACCTCAAATTTAGAAAGATATTTTATTCCTTTGTTAACAAGAATATTCTGCTGTAATAGCAGTTTTTGATTTTTATACAAATATTTAGCCACTTTCTTCTTTTTTTTTTTTCCATTATGTGCCATTTAGTAACTTTGATTACATTCTTCTAGTTGTGTAACCATTCTTACCCTCATTTTCTGGGTTGTTCCTCCCCCACTAACATCAATTCACTGCCCCCTAAGGTGCCATTCTAATCTTTTGAGTTGCTGTTGTCAATTTGATCCCATAGAGTTCTTAAAGGAGCGTAATGCTCAAGGCACACATTTTTCACTAGTAAGGCTAAACTACTGGTGTGTGTGTGTGTGTGTGTGTGTGTGTGTGCATGGTTTAGGAGAAGGTTTTACAGAGCAAAATAGTTTCCCTTTCAACAATTTGTACACAGAATGTTCCAAGGCGTTGGTCGAAGTCTCCTCAACGTGTCAGCACTCTCCCCGTTTCCACTCTGGGTTTTCCGTCACCTTTCGCCAAGTTTTCCTACCCTTTCCAGCCTTCTCATCTTTCTTTGCTTTGGGGCAGATTTTGCCCTTTTGGGCTCATATAATTAACCGTTCTAAGGAGTTTGTTCCTCTCAGGTGTTGTTTATTTTGTAGGCTTGTCTATTGTTTGGCTGAAAAGTGGTCTCTGGGAATGGCTTCAGTTCCATGTTAGAAGGGTATTTTAGGGTCATAATCTCAGGGGTTCCTCCAGTCTCTATCAGGCCTTCAAGTCTGATCTTTTTTTTTTTTTTTTAACTGATTCTGTTCATAAAAAAGTTTTTTGTTTTTTGTTTTTTTGTGCTTTAGGTGAAAGCTTGCAGAGCAAATTAGTTTCTCTTTAAACAATTAGTACACACATCGTTTTGTGACATTGGCTGCCAACCTCTATTTAACCACTTTCTGAGTTATCTTTGTACCCGGTTCTCAATGTTGGGAGAGCAGGTTCCAATCAGTCAAAATTCAATCAAACACCAACCTTTGTCCAGTCATTACACATATGCAATACTGAATCATATGCTGGACAAAGCCAATACAAAGATTACAGAGTTGCCATCATTACCCTTAAGATAAATAAAATGTAGATGGGAAAGACCAGTTCAATCAAATGATCACAGTAATTAGTTATAGGCACTGTGACAGAAATATGTGTAGCATGCAATGGACATAGTCAAGGGTTCATTCTACCTGGCTAGTTAAGATTGCAGGGGGCAAGGAAATATTACCTTATTTCCAGTAATTATAAATTAATTAAATCCTTATCTATTTAGCAGTTTTATATATATATATATATATGTTCAAGCCAAGGCTAAAGTGGGCTTTATATTATCAAAATAAGGAGTTATCTGAGCCACAATTCCCTAATATGTAATTGAAAATTCATGGAATTTTATTTTTCAACTCACATACAAAAATATATTTTTAAAAGTGTGTGTTTTAACTATGATTCATAGATTAAATAGACTATATGCCGTAGATTTAAGATACCCAGAAATTCTGTTTTTTGTAAATAGTGCCTGGCACATGGAGATACTGAAATATATTTATTTGATGAGTAGAAGGACTTAAATGTATCAAACTTGTTATAGTCTACTGAGGTTTTATCATAGATGTCTATTCGTATGTATGGGTATTAATTAGTGAAGGATAGTTTAGTCAGAACATACGGACACAGCTATATTATCAGAGTATTTTATATTATTTTACTCTGGGGAAAAAGGCCCAAATTTGTCCCGTGCATTTCATCTCTCTGATCTTAGCATCTAGTATAAAAGCAGGTGTATATAATGGTCCCTTTTAGGAAGTCTTGTACAGGAAAAAAAAAAAATATATATGCAATGTAGTTCCACTTAACTTTAAAAGTTAAACAAAACATATGTAAATACTCTCAACCGAAGCAAAGGCTACCAATTTTTCTTAAGGTTAAAAAAACATTAAATTTTAAATTTATGGATTTTTTCCATATGCAAATGTGTATTAACTCTTTGTTTTTTATAATGTACCAAATAAAGTTACTTTTAATAAATTAACAAATATTTACAATGAGAGAATATAGGATTAATGAGGAAAATTTAATGTTTCCGATATGGGAAAATTTTAAAAAATATAATTTTTGCTATAATTTTTTTTTTATGTATATTGTGGAAACCCTGGTGGCATAGCGGTTAAGTGCTATGGCTGCTAACCAAAGGGTCGGCAGTTTGAATCTGCCAGATGCTCCCTGGAAACTCTATGGGAGAGTTCTTCTCTGTCTTATAGGGTCGCTATGAGTCAGAATCAACTCGACAGCACTGGGTTTGGATTTTTGTTTTTATGTATATTGTATATCTATTTTTACACAGATAAAAAATGGGATATTTAAAGAAAATGTTTGGATGTCAATTTTGCAAATATAAAATTAGTTATATTTGGATATTCTACTTTTAATCTCAATTATGTTTGGTTGAATTTTCTACATCAGTCTACTTCTACCTCTCAGTATTTTTCAAATATTCTGAAGGAGACTTTTTAATTAAAACTGTGTCCTAAAAATGAAGCTTTATCAATATATAGATGTATTTTCTTTCTGGTGAACCAACTCTAAAAGTTCAGGGCCATTCATGGATTTTCTTGTTCAGTTTTACAACAACGTTTGTATATTGTTTCAAGCAAATCAAAATCCCCCCCCATAAGCCCTAGCTTTAAGAGAAATTTCAGTTATTCTATTACTGTGTTTTTCACCAGCCAGTATATATCCATGTGAGATGTTTTGTTGTTGTATACTAAAAAAAAAAAATATATAAAACCATGCCCAATCACCCCAAAAGTTCAAGTTTGACATTCAGGAAAATCTAGAGATAGAGTTGCCTAAAAGGAGAAGACTGATATTCTTGCATTATTTCTGTGTTCTGTGCTTTTCATGTGTGATGTGATTTAGATTTCTTCCAAGCCATTTACGCAGACCTTGTTCTTCTGTCTGTGCACTTTTAGTGCCTCTGAAATGAGGGGCTTTTTTTTTTCCCCCTCATGATTAAAACTTCCACTGTGAAAAATTGTGGACCATGGTCCTGGAAAAAAAAAAAAATGCAACTCTCTGACACACATATGTGAAAAAAAATTCACATTATTTAAACATCCTTTAAAACAAAATTTTTATTTGAGGTAGATTCCAATTTGAATTTTTACTATGTAAAAAATGTGAGGTGAAAAATTTCAAGATCATCTTAGTTATCTAGTGCTGCTATAACAGAAACACCCCAAGTGGGTATTTTTAACAAACAGATTTATTTTCTCACGGTTTAGGAGACTAGAAATGTAAATTCAGGGTGCTGCCTCTAGAGAAAGACTTTCTCAGCAGGCTCTGGAGGAAGGTCCTTGTGTCTTAGCTTCTGCTCTTGGATGGTCTTCAGGTGACTTGGCATCTTTCTTCCCCCATTTCTGCTTCTTTTGCTTACTTGTGTAATCTCTTTTATATCTCAAAAGAGATTGACTCAAGACACACTCTACACTAATCTCGTCTCATAAACATAAGAAAGACAACACATTCCCAAATGGAAGCATAGTCATGAGTCCCTTCCTTAATGTCCAGAATATGTTCTGTGAAATAGACTTTATCTAATTTGGACATTGTGCAAAAACTGTAATAAACCGGTAAGGTGGGTTTGTTCATGTTCTTGAAAGCCCTGGGACTTTCACAATGCCAAAAAACAAATGGAGTTAACTTGTAGCTAGCAACATTGCCTTCTAACAACCTTATCTCTGTGTCTTTTAAAAGCCTTAATACCTGGCTTTGACTTGGCCTCCTTAGGGATGAAGATCCTTTCAGGCATTTACTTCTAGAATAAGGAGGTTTCATTCATATTAAAAATTTGCTGTGGCAAATTACTTCATTCTAAAATCAGTTCATCTAAGGTTTCAACAAATTCTTCCACTGCCTTTGCATCAGCTCTTGTAGACTCAACACTCACTTTCACATTATGCAGCAAAAAAATGTTGTTTGAAGGGCTTGAACCACCCAGAGCTAGCACTAAACTCAACATCATAGTCTGGTCCTGCTTTTTCTTTAAGCGTCTTTGGGATCTTGAACAAGCTTCGTGCCTTAGCAGTGATCATCAACCTGCTGAGAGGGATTTGCTTTTCTGTTTAGTCCTCAATCCATGGCATTAGCAATTTCTCCATATCTGATTTACACAGGTCCCTCTAGAATTTTCTCTAGCCTTGTACTTTCAGTGGAGTAAATATTATTCTTTAACAGCTTGAAGAATTTTTTTCTTTTTTTTGGAGGATCATTGTGATTGTTGAGTGTGACATGCCTAAATCATGAGCGATAGCATTCACTGATTTTCCACCTTTAATAACCTTCTGTTTCACTTCCAAATTCATTCTTCTCTTTTGCCTCTTGCTGCTGCTGTACCTATCACCAGTTTTGCTGTGTTTGGGAGCCATGATGCTCTTCTTGGCAATATTTTTGGAAGAAAATTAAACAGAATGATAAGGCTACAACACTCAAGAGACACACAATACAGGAGATTGGATACTGCTGCCTACAAATCAAAGCATGCAATACTTTGATAGAGGTTGGGATTTACCTCACATATTTTGGGGGGACATAATTCAATTCATAACAATCATTTATCTTTAGACGTAGTTGAACCATATATGTGAAAGTTTTGATGTTGAATAAATGTAATTGAAATACATCTTGCTAAAAGTTTCTTCCCTTTCCTTTAAAATTGTGCTCTACACAAAACTTGAATTTATTATGGCAATTGATATGGTGTTCTTTTGAATGATTTTTTGGTAGAGGAACTATTTTTTAATTATAAATACCATCTATATTAGAATGACTCAAATTTTCTAGTTTGTTAACTACCAGCAAATAGGACCGAAGGGTAATGCGTAGTTTTGAACAGTTTAATTCACTAAGACAATCACTTACTGAAAGAGAGTCAATGACCCGAAATAGGAAATATAGCTTCCTCAAAGTCCTTACATAACACCAACATGCAGTTCAGTCCTGGAAGGATATAATTTAATGGATAATATTTAATTTACTTTCCACTTAGTGTAGCTGATTTGTACAGGACAATTTTACTTGACAAAATCACTTTGTGTCATGTCTTTCATTGCAAACTAAATTTTATTTGGTTGGGAATTATATCACAGTATCAATAAAAATACATGAGGTTTGAAGGTACATTATGATATTGGCATTTCTAAAGTTTTTCATTTTTAAAGTACTATCTCACTCACCCTAAACAGAAAATATTTTTTTTTCTCTCTGTGAAATGATCAGATGGTATATTTAAAACAAAAAATTGTAATAATTCTTTGGAATAACAAAGTTTAGCTATTGTAACACTATGCGTGAACAGCACAATTTTCTTCTTGTAGTCCCAGAAAGAATTATACATTGTCATTATACTTAGTAATTATGTTGGAGAAATATAATTATACATTATAATGTATTTTCTGTATTACAAGTAATTAAACTGAAAAACAATTATTCTATGAATAATTCATTTTTTAAATCTTCTTTCTTTTTTTAGAAAAGCAACTGATATGAAAGGATTGTTAGTGACTTTAAAAGTAGCAAAGAACCAAGTGGAGGCTCTATTAAAACTCCATTTTAGTAGTTTTGCAGAGAAAATTTGGAATATTGTGTATAAGTCAAATAAAAGAAGAACAGCTATGCTTAACTGATAGAGAAATCTTATTTCCATGCTCATATGTTGAATCTAAGAAAGTCCTAGGCAGAGGAGAAAATATATACAAAAATACACATAAATTACATTGGTCCTATATGACCTACATGTAGTCAGTTTTTTTTTTACCGGTACAGAAAAGATACTTTCATCTCACATATTCTTTTCACAGACTACCCTTAGCCAGTTCAAACGATTTAACTGTAAGTAGTATGCAGGCATTCTACCCATCTGCTTAATTTCTACATATTCGCTTTTGTGAATCAAGTATATTTATTACAAATATTTCTGATGATTTGGAAATCACTCAGTAATTGAAATGTATGTCAAATCCTCATTGGTTAAGTTAGCTTAAATGCTCCAGAGTACGTGTAAACATTTTAGAAATTTAAAACCTACTTTATTATAAAATCTTACATATATTGACTGCCTCTTATGCCCAGATGGTGCCCAGATCATTTTTATTCTTACAAGAATCCTATGAGGCAGTTACTGCTATTGTTGTTAGTTTCTCTGAAGTTGACTCTTACTCATGGCTACCTTATGTGTAATAGAACAATATGTTGCAGGATCCTAAACTGTCTCCATGGTCATTGGTATGTATGGGTCCATTGTCGCTGCTATTCTGTAGTGCCTCCCAACGTAGGGAGCTCAACTTCCAGTGCTATAACAGACAAATATTCTGTTGTAACCAATAGGGTATTCACTGACTGATTTTCAGAAGTAGATAGCCACTCCTTTCTTCCAATCTTAGTCTGGGAACTCCACTAAAACCTGTCCATCATTGGTGACCCTGCTGGTATTTCAATACCAGGGTATTTCAATACCCTGAGCAATTTTATGAATAACCTTGACAGATGTTTTTGTTATTTGGAAAATCGTGGAGTGTACCACTATGGAGAATGTGCCCATTTGAGCCCATATCTGAAGTAACCTTTCTTTGGCTTTAATTGATAGTTGCTTTTTTATTTATTATTAGCTGATATCAATTGAGTGCTCAGTATATTCCTATGCAGTTTTTATATACAAAATCTTATGTACAAATGTATTATCAGCATTATAAAAATGAGTAAACTGAACCTTGGGGAGATCACCTTACATTTATATATAAAAGAACTTTAGGTGGCTTCTTTAAGTTTATATAGTTAACATTAGCAGAATAAACAATTGAACCCAGTTCTGCCTAACTTAGCCCATGTCTTTTCTACTCTGTTAGAAGAGAAGTAGACCTTTTAGGTCCATAATGAGGTATTTGAAAAGCTACTGAATTAGAGCATCAGACTGACCAGGTTTGCTATTTGAAGTCAATAGACTGGAAATAGCACAATTGGTGGGTATTATGAAAAGTTCACGGAGACAAGTATTTCTAAATATACTATATACTTTTCTATTAAACTATTTGCATTTAGGTATGTTTAGTACATAAGAAATATCTTAAGAAAAACCTCTCTCTCTCTATGGATATATGTACATAAAGCCAGAAAGTCAAACCTGTTGCCATTGAGTCAGTTTCAACTCATAGCGACCTTTAGGAGAGAGTAGAACTGCCTCATAGGGTTTCCAAGGTGCTGCTGGTAGATTTGAACTGCCAATCTTAGCAGCTAAGTTCTTAACCACTGCACCACCAGGGCTTCATATATATATGAGTCCATATATAGATATGAGTCCATATATATATGTATATACATGTATATACATATACACACACACACACACATATATATATATATGGAGTCCCTGAGTCTGGGTGGTGTAAACATTTAAACACTCAACTACTAGCCAAAGAGGTTGGTGGTTCAGACACCCAGAGGCACTTCAGAAGACAGGCCTGGAAATCTGCTTTTGAAAGTTCACAGCCTTGAAAACTCTATGGAAAAATTCTACTCTGTGCATGTTGGGTTGCCATGAGTTGGAACCCACTAGATGGTAACTGACAATAATAACAAATATATATACCCATAGATTGTTGACACAATTAAAGCAATATTTGAATTTAGGTATGCTAAATCTGGTGTTCTGTGATAGCCATCCTAATCAATCTGTTTAGTTTTCACAAAGTTCCAAGGATTCTTGATAAAATCTGAGGTAATACTATAATGAAGTACGACCTCTGAGGTTGAATTATCTGGGTTCAAACTCAGTTTCATAGTTCACAAGTTTCTTGAGCACATAATTTAATCTCTGTAAGCCTCAGTTTCCTCAGGTATAAAATGAGTTCGCTTATGGTAACTACCCACCACCCATCTGTCAGTTTGCTCTGTGGTGACTTGCCTGTTGCTATGATACTGTAACATACACCACTCATTTTTATAATGCTGATAATACTTATATGCCATATTAAATTTTATATACATTTTATGTATAAAAACTACATAAGGGTATGTTGAGCGCTCTATAGATATCAGCTAATTATAATAAAAAAATTATCAATTAAAGCTAAAAAAAGTTACTCCAGGCATGGGTTCAAATGGGCACATTCTCTATGGTGGTACACTCTACAATTTTCCAGATAACAAAACATCTGTCAAGGTTACTTGTACAGTTGCTCAGGGTGTTGTTCTTGGGATGAGTCGATGAAATAGCATTGTTAAATATGCAAAGATGACAAGGATACTGCATGAAAATGCCTCCCTCTCCTTACCATGAGGGAAAAACAAATAGTACGTTTGGGCATAGATGACTAGAAAACCATCTGCTATTATGAAATATGCTTAATTACACTATACAATTGTATATTAAAAACAAAAATTGATCTTGAAATGAAGAGGAGACCTATATCAACTGGAGAAAACTCTCAATCATGACACCAAGAGAAGAAGAAAAGAGAGAAAACCAAAAGATAAGTTACCGTCAAAGAACGAATGCACACAAAATAAAATTTAATTTCTGCTACTAGAGAATAAAGAGTTTTCCACTCATCTCAATTGTCCACCACTCCAGATATTTATATTTAGTCATCAATCTCCCTTTAGCAACAGTGGAGAACCTTCATGGTATGATTAAATTACATTTAGTTTCTGATTGTATTCATCACCTAACAACCCCCAGGTTGATACTTGCCTGTTGCCAACATTTCTGCCCCTAACAGACAGTGGCAATAAAACTTTCCACCTGAATTGTGCATTTATCATTTTTTTCTATCTATGCAAATGGCAGCCTGTTTTTAAAATATAAATTAACAACATCTGTTTTGGAGTAAACCCTATTGTATAACAATAATGATCCACAGGTTTACTGTCCAATTTTAATCAATGCCATCCTGGCAAATATTGAACTCAGGTCAGTGAGAATGTTTGCTTAATCTACCATTTTTGACAAGTGATTAGTCATCAGAATCAGGGTTCCAACTACTGAGACGAAACCTGTCTTTACTATTTGAAAACTCATCCCTTTCTAGGACACGTATAAGTGACTCCTTGCATTAGTGAACTCTGCAGCCTCAGTTTTCATAGTGGGAAATCTTAAGATTCAGTCAGGGCAGGCTAAATAATTTGTGAGTTCAGCAAAAAAAAAAAAAAAAAGAAAGGAAAAAATGTGGTTGTGGTGTGTGTATTAGGGGATGACAGAGTAGAACTGCCCCATAGAGTTTCCAAGGAGCAACTGGTGGATTCAGACTGGCTGATGTAACTCTTAAACACTGCACCATCAGGGTTTCCACACTTGTCCAGCTTCTAGTCTGTAAGCCTAGAGTGTCTGGTCCAAAGAAATATGGTTTTATGGACATCCCTGCTCCTCTGGCAGACGAACTCTGCTCAGACTCTTTTCCTGTACCCAGAGCAGCAGTTTTCTTCTTTATTTCAGCACTGTATCCTGGGACGAAGAAGCTCTTTTGGGCAGAGACCATTTGCCTATTCTTCTCCTTGGGAATCCATGGATTTTTGCCTGTGCCCTCAGGTTGGAAGATTTTCTCCTTCCACAGAAGCTTAAGGAAGACCTTCTTAGGTGACGGAAACTCAGGAAAATGAGTTTATGCCTTCTCCTAGCTGTAGCTGATCACCTCCTAAATGCCAGCTCTATTCACCTCATATACTGTGTCTTACACATGATTTATCAAGCTTTTACTAAACCTCTTCCACCAATCCCCCAAAAGAGTTATTTTATCAGCCTATAAATTACTGGCTTTAATAAAATAACCAAATATTAAAACCAAAGGGCTTTATTAGAAAAGAATATTGAATATAACATAGACTGCCCAGTAGTTAAGGATTTAGTTGCTAACCAAAAGGTCAGCAGATCGAATCCACCAGTCCCTCCTTGTAAACCCTATGGGGCAGTTCTCCTCTGTCCATAGGGTCGCTATAAGTCAGAATCAACTCAACAGCAATGGGTTTTGGGTTTTTTGTTGACTGCTAGAATGATCAAACCCGACCTGGAGAAAGTACAGCCATTATGCTCCTTAGAAGCAAGGATGGCAAACTTTTGTCTCCCTTACTTTAGACACCTTACCAGGAGAGACCAATCACCAGAGAAGGACATCATGCTTGGTAAAGTAGAGGGTCAGCAGAAAAAACTGAGTCCCTAAATGAAATGCATAGACACAGTGGTTGCAACAATGGGCTCAAACGTAGCAATGATTGTGAGGATGGTACAGGATAGAGCAATATTTCTTTTTTTTTTTTAGTACATAAGGTTGTTATGAGTCAAAGCTGACTCCATGGCACCTAACAACAACAATTCATATTTTAGGGTCATTGGAGCAGAGCTGTATTTGGTTCCATAAAGGCTCCATTTAAGGAAATGACTGATACTTAATATGTGCTCATTTCATGCCAACTTACTATTTATAACATGAAGTAATATAGGTAAATTCTACAACTACAGTAACTATATTACACTTGGTATTTTTGTATGGTAAAAAACTTGTCCAATTTTGCCCAGGACTTTCTTGGTATTAGCACTGAATATCTCTTGTCCTAGAAAACCCCTCCCAGGCAAACCAAATAGTGAGTTAGCCTTCAACTTTATTACACTTTCTGACTAGTTAGTAGAATATGATAAAGGTAAGAAAATCCCTCACAGAGGTTCAAAAATGGACAAGACTTTAAAACTTTAGTAAAATAACCGTATTGATTAGAAGAAATTTATTGGTTATGAGATTTATATTCTCAGTGTCCCTCCCTTTCTTTTTTTACTTTCTGTAATAGTATTGAGATTCATTTAAAATTATAAACATTTTCATATCTGAGATTCACAGTGATAAAAGACTCTCAGTTCAGAAAATAAGATATTCCGCCATTTGGAAAAGGATGAAAGTGTCCATGGTCACAGTGAAAGGATGGGAGGAAGACTATATGTGGGCAGTCTGGGGAACAGAGAGAAGTAAGAGAGAAATACCCAGAGGGGAATTATGCAGCTGAAGTAAGATAGTGGCATCTACTGATCACAGCCTTGAATGCTTAGATGAGGATTCAGATTTTCTAGAATATATGAAAACAAGGTAAGTTTATAAAGTTATAAAAATGGCCTTTGGCAAAACAAACTACATGAATCTGGATCTCATCAGAAGAAGATTGCCTAGAAAAGTATGATAGAGTAATTCACCTCTTCTAGACCATGGCTAGTTTTGAAAAAGGAAAATAGGCATCCCCTGTACTTGAGGGTTGAACAGGCTTAGTAGAGGAGGAGAAAGCTTCTCACTACACTTTTCATTTGCTCTTCTTCCTGTCCTTGCTGTTCTTCCTATAGCGAGAATTCTGGAGAGAAGGGCTGTGCCTGTATAATCATGAAATACGCTATACAATATGCTAAATATAAACTGCTTTTTAAAGAAAATTACTTATGAACCTGGTTCAGTGTGTTCCTGAGCTCTTGGCCTCACCTCTCATGTTTCACAAGTTCCAGTCTACCTTGCATTCTCTACTTTTTGGTGTCTGTGAACAGTGGCTGCTCTTAGTTTTAAAGATCTGTGCAAGTTTCTGGACTGAGTAATACTTCAATGCAAACTAAATAGCCAAATGAGAGTATGAAAGAGGCACAAGAAGTAGATAATGCTCAGAGTTTGAAGCTTTCTGTCTCCTTCCTTGCAGTTTCAGAAAACATTCATTGGTAAGGAATTTTGGTTCACCTCTGCAGATAAAATATTATTAGGCCAAACGTTTTCCTGATGAATTCCAAGACTTTTTCACATGTTAAATTAGCTTGAAAGTCTTATTTTGGGCTGTGTGCCTCTCTGGCTCTTGAGGATTGAGATGTCTTATCTAGCCGTTAACTTAATATATTAACAGAGCCCTGGTGGCACAACGGATAAACACTAGGCTGCTAACTGAAAGGTGGCAGTTCAAACCCGCCCAGTGACCACGCAAAAGAAAGACCTGACAATCTGCATCCATAAAGATTACAGCTTAGAAAACCCTATGGGCAGTTCTACTCTGTCATATGTGGTCACTATGAGTCAAAACAGACTGGATGACACTTAAGAACAACAATTTTGTACAGCCAAATTCCATTACAACAACGGAAGAGAATATCTCCTGTATTGCACTGCCATGCCTATAACCAGTAGACAAGGTACAGTTCTGCATATTTTTTTTCCTAAACTTATTTGAACATTATTCCCCCCCCCCTTTTTCTTTAAATATCTTTTTGGAATACAATCATATAGTTTATACATTATTCTACATCTTTGCATTTATTCTGCCTTTTTTTTGTGTGTAGTCATTATTTTTTATTACTCCATAGTCTGCACCATATAACTTGGTGAATTATTTTTACAAAAAAGTATAAATGCCAAAAAAAAGAAAGAAATCTAGCATTGTATTAAGATGGCAAGCTTAGTGTTGTGTCTCATTCTATTCATAGTAGTTAACAGGTGTGAATTGCTTCTTCACTAGCATAAATTTCCTGCTGTGTAGCCCTTTGATCACTTCATGCTGCTTTCCTGCTCTATTATGACTACAAAAATAGCTGATTCTACTCTAATGTAATTTTAAATGTTTTACTGCTTTGAACAATGTTTATTTGTAAGGCCCTTTCTGAAATGAGAGTGAATACAGTAAAGCAAGTAAAGACCACATACTATATACAACATCAGTTCTATACAGGCTACAAGACCATTGTATATGCACACAAATATATGGACATTGCATATGAATATATACACACCTATTTGGAATTATGAAGATAGAGTAAAGATGATACAGGACCAGGAAATATTTTGATCTCTTATACATAAGGTCGCCATGAGCCAGAGCCAACTCAACTAAAAACTAACAATAACATATATATATATATATAGACCTGGTGGTTCAGTGATTAAGAGCTCAGGCTGTTAACCACAAGGTTGGCAGTTTGAATTCACCAGCCACTCATTGGAAACTCTGTGAGGCAGTTCTACCCTGTCCTACAGTGTCACTGTGAGTCAGAATCAACTAGACTGCAATGGATTTTAATGGGCATATATAATTAAAGGATATATTACATACGTATATATAAAATATAATATATGTTATATAAATATAATTAGGATACATATAATTAGGATATCATTGCTGATGTCAGATAATTAGGGATATCATTGCTGATGTCAGATGGATCCCGGATGAAAGCAGAGAATACCAGAAGGATGTTTACTTGTGTTTTATTGACCATGCAAAGGCATTCGACTGTGTGGATCATAACAAATTATGGATAACACTGCAAAGAATGGGAATTCCAGAACACTTCATTGTGCCATGAGGAACCTGTACATAGATCAAGAGGCAGTTGTTTGAACAGAACAAGGGGATACTGATTGGTTTAAAGTCAGGAAAGGTGTGTGTCAGGGTTGTATTCTTTCACCATACCTATTCAATCTGTATGCTGAGCAAATAATCTGAGAAGCTGGACTATATGAAGAAGAATGGGGCATCAGGATTGGAGGAAGGCTCAACAAGATGACACAACCTTGCTTGCTGAAAGTGAAGAGGACTTGAAGCACTTACTGATGAAGATCAAAGACCATAGCCTTCAGGATGGATTGCACCTTAACATAAAGAAAACAAAAATCCTCACACCTGGACCAATGAGCAACATCATGATAAATGGAGAAAAGATTGAAGTTGTCAAGGATTTCATTTTACTTGGACCCACAATCAACAGCCATGGAAGCAGCAGTCAAGAAATCAAAAGATGCATTGCATTGGGTAAATCTGATGTAACGGACCTCTTTAAGGTGTTAAAGAGCAAAGATGTCACCTTGAATACTAAGGTGCGCCTGATCCAAGGCATGGTATTTTCAATCACATCATATGCACGTGAAAGCTGGACAATGAATAAGGAAGACCAAAGAAGAATTGATGCCTTTGAATGGTGGTGTTGGCGAAGAATATTGAATATACCATGGACTGCCAAAAGAACGAACAAATCTGTCTTAGAAGAAGTACAACCAGAATGCTACTTAGAAGCTAGGATGATGAGACTGCATCTTACATACTGCGGACATGTTGTCAGGAAGGATCAGTCCCTGGAGAAGGACTCATGCTTGGCAGAGTACAGGGTGAGCAGAAAAGAGGAAGAACCTCAACGAGGTGGATTGACACAGTGGCTGCAACAATGAGCTCAAGCATAACAACGATTGTAAGGATGGCGCAGGACCGGGCAGTGTTTCATTCTGTTGTGCATAGGGTCACTAGGAGTTGGAACCGACTCGACGGCACCTAACAACATAATTAGGGAGAAAGACCTAGTGGTCTACTTGCAAAAAACAGCCAATGAAAACCCTATGGACCACAACAGTCCATCCCGTTGTGCGTGGGGTCACCCTGAGTTGAAGTCTACCTGAAGGCAACTAAAAACAATAACAATGTATAAAATGAATATGTCTTCAACAGTGCTTCAGTTTTTCTGGAATCAGATATGTGCGTGTTTGTGCCTGTGTGAAAAATATATATATATATATGCTCATATACATATATATGCAGACACATACATATACATATATATGCATACCTATATATTCATACACATGGGTGTATGTATGTACATACACCAAAAACCAAATCAAACCCACTGCCGTTGAGTCGATTCCGACTCAATACACACACTGTGGAAATTTATCTGGCAATTTCTGGATGCTTTGTGCCAGGATTAGAAATATGCATTGATAAATATAACCAATTAATAAGGTTATCAAGAGATTCGTATCAGAAAACCTTGTATTTCTCCGTGAATTATTCAGAGTATGGTCATAAACTAGTGAGCTTTCTGGGTCACTTTCTGAGTCTTCTTTGGACTAGGAAAGGTCTGTGTTTAAAAGAGCTATAAGTCCACCACCATAGTAAACCTTCCAGAAGTTGTAACCCCCTGGTGGGGAAGGAGAAACAGGTCCATTACCTACTGAGTGGTACAGAAGAAGTACGTAACAAATGTTGGTCTGGGTTGAGAACTGGTGGCAGAGGTAGTGCCAGCAGCCATCCTGCCTGTGGTGTGAGTGACAGTACTAGACAGAACTACAGTGCTAGCCCTTGTGAAGCCTGGAGCAGACTTGCAGACAGAGTGGTACCAGTGGGGCAGTGTAGCCTGAGAAGGACAAACATCAAGTAGGAGCCTGGAATGAGTAGGAGAGGGCAGGGTAAGGAGCAACCTGGATTGAGGAAAGAAAGCATGTGAGACTTCTCCTGGACTTCACACAGACATTTGGGGTGGGAGGGGGAGACAGTTGCTATCCAGGTGATTCTGACTTATGGTGACTCCATGTGTGGCAAAGTAGACCTGCAATACATAGACTCTTCAAGACTGCAACCTTTCAGAGGCAGATTGCCAGGACTTTCTTCTGAGGCACTCCTGGGTGGGTTGGAACTGCCAGTCTTTAGGTTAATACTCCAGTGCTAAATAGTTTGCATCACCCAGGACTCCTTGGAGTAGAGAAGAACTTTAAATGTGAACCTGAGATCCTGTCTTTCCATACGTGGGGGCTTTTGAGAGAGGAATATCTTATTAAATTGACCTCATTTGTACCCACAGGGCTGGTGAAACCTGGAAACTTTCAGCTACAGAAATAATAATTCAGAACAAATACAAGCCATAAATGCATACATAATAAAAATGTGACAAAAATAAAAATAACCTCATTTTTTATGTACCTTATTGACTTCCACTTATCAGAATCTGGACTGTGCATGATGAAGGTGATGAAGATATCAAAGACAATGGGAAAATACAAGTAAGAAAATTAAAGATCACATCAGAAGACAAAGATAAATAAAAGATCAGGATGCAAGGTGTTTCCCTTTCAAATAAGTTACACAGCACTTACACCTGCAGTGCGTGGTCCAGCCGAACATGAGAAGATGTTACAATAGATACAAGATTGCATTCATTCTTAGTGAGGTTTTCTGCGTGTGTGTGTGTGTGTGTGTGTGCACGTGTGACAGAAGAGCACATAGCTACATCCAGCTATTAGAGACCCCAGTGTATGGTGTGGCCGCCTGCGTGAGTGAAAATACATTTTAAATATTGGCAAAGGGAATTCCTCTCTCAGAACATACATGGCATTGTAACTGATCAAGAGAAGGAGGGAAAGGAGTACATGACACAATGATGAGCCCAGTGAAGACGCCTCTGGCAGGGAAGGAAGTCTAGGTTGATGGTGGGCTTCTTTTGGGTATCCTCTTCTGTGGCTGCCATTGAACACCCTGAAAGTCATGGCTCAGTTTCCCTGCTTGGCTCAATAAGTAAATATCTATTTAAAAAAAAATGCTATCCAGTTGATTCTAACACTCATAGCAACCCTATAGAACAGAGTACAACGGCCCCACAGAGTACAACGGCCCCATAGAGTTTCCAAGGATCCCCTAGTAGGTTCAAACTGCCGACCTTTTGGTTAGCAGCCATACCACCTAACCACAAGGCCACTAGGATTTCTCTATATTTGTATCCATAAAATATACATACATATCTCTCTATATAAAATAATACAGTTAGTAGTTATAACCACACTAAGAAACTCTTGCGATTTTTTTACATCAGGTTTATTGACTCCGTTCCTAACATACGTTTTTATTTTCATTTGTTTCTATTCTTATTCAGGGCATTAGAGGACCATGTTGTTGAATATTAACATAGCGTAACTGTGAAGGAGCTGCCTGTACAACGATTTAAGGCAGTTAGACAAAACTCCTGAACAAACATCAAGCTAATCTGTCATGTGTTCATAGTTAACCACATAATTTATGCAATTTAGTGTAGTTTGCATGAAGATGGGAATGCCATGCACGTATTTTAAAACCTGGTATTATTATGATTAAGTCAGAAATATTTAGATGGAATAAGTGGAATATGACATCTCATGGAACAGAACAGCTTCGTTTACAACATCACTCTGAGAATACCATGACGTATTTACAGAGTTACAAGTTAATGTAACTTGCAACTGGATTTTGATATTAAGATTCTCTTTGAAATGGGATATTATCTATACCGATTTGAAATTCTGTTTTATAGTCTTCATCCCTGAAAGTCACATTATAGTAATCAGAAACTTCAAACCTAATTTACATAATTATTTACTCTAAGCTTTCACTAAATTTACCGCATAAAGAATTCACCTTTATAGTTTGAACCAACATTTCAACCACTTCACTGTGACAGAATGTAAAACAAAACAACAACAAAAAACCCACCTGGTTAGTTTTGGCATGATTCAGAAATGCATTGATATATTAGATGTTTTGTATGTAGATACATAAATGGTTCTCATTATCCAGGTTGCCAACTGAACTTAAGTCAAAAATTTGAGTTTTCTAGAGGACACTGGAGGATGCTATAGAAAGCACGGGCATATAAGATTGACCTCATTACAGATACGATATGGTCCATTATTTTAACTATGTCCCTTTCTAACAAACTGTCACCCAGAACTTTAACTTAATAACATTATTTATTAATTTCTGTAAGAACCTGAAACGAGCCCTGGTGGTGCAGTGGTTAAGCGCTCAGCTGCTAATCAAAAGGTCGGCATTTTGAACCCATCAGCACCTCCACAGGAGAAAGACATGGAAGTCTGCTTCCATAAAGATTACAGCTTTGGAAACCCTATGAGGCAGTCCTATCTGTCCTATAGGGTCACTATGAGTTGGAAAGGACTCTAAGCAGTGTTTTTGGGTTTTTTTTTTCCCCCTTTTGGTTAGAGTTTGAATGTTGAAGTCAAATTGCTTGGGTTTGAATTCCTAACATCATTATTATTTGATCTACGACCTTGAGTGATTTACTTAATCTCTCATTGCCTCAGTTACTTCACCTATAGGATGAGAATACTAATAGCAAGAGACTCGTTGTGAAGATAAATTCATTTAGTATATTTAAAATGCTAATGGCATGACATTTGCTAGTAATAATAATTATTATTAGTGTTATTAGCCATAACTACTAAATTGTTTTCCACATGAGAATGGGCAGGGGTGATCAAAGATGCTGAAAGTAGAAAATTAATTAACGTATTAACACTGAAGGCTTCTAATGATAGGGCATCAACAATGTGGGGAATACTCTCTTTAAACTAATATCCTTATTTGCAGTGCAGTAATTAAAGACTTGCACCTGCTTTCAAGAATGACTATAAAGCTACACTAATAAAGACAGTGTGGTATTGGTGGAAGATAGACATAAATTAGCACATGTAATAAATATTAATAATAAATTTCTAATAATTTAGGAATCCTTGGTAAAAATATATTCCAAAAGATTTTTTCCAATATGCCTCCTGCAGAATGAGACAGAATAGAGCTCTTCCAAAACATATTTGATTATGAAACACATGTTTTACAAAACATCTAATGGAACTGGAGTTCTGCAAAATATATCTTAGGAAAACACATGTCTGTGTTAATTTGTTGTCATTAGGTGCTCTTGAGTTGGTTCCAATTCACAGTGTCCCTACATACGACAGAAGGAAAAGCTGACCAGTCCTCATATCACTTCTGTACTTGAGCCGCTTGTTGCAGACACTGTGTTAACCCATCTGCTCATTTTCCATGACCTTTGATTTTACCAAGTAGGAAGTCCTTTTCCAGGGACTGGCCCCATCTGATAAAATGTCTAAAGTATGTGAGATGAAGTTTTGCCATCTTCACTTCTAAGAAGTGTTCAAGCTGTACTTAGCCCCTAAGACAGATTTTGTTGCTCTTCTCACATTCCATGGTATACTCAATATTCTTCACCAACGCCATAATTCAAAGGCATCAATTCTTCTTCAGTCTTCTTTGTTCATTGTCCAGCTTTCCCATGCATATGAGGAAATTAAAATTATCATGACTTGGGCCAAGTGCGCCTTAGTCCTCAGAGTGACATCTTTGTTTTTGAACACTTCAAAGAGGTCGTTTGCAGCAGATTTGTCCAAAGTAGCATGTCGCTTGATTTCTTGGCTGCCGCTTCCATGGGTATTGATTGTGGATTCAAGTAAAATGAAATTCTTGACAAGTTCAATTTTCTCTGTTTATCATAATGTTGCTTATTAGTTCAGTTGTGAGGATTTTTGTTTTCTATATGTTGAGGTGTAATCCAAACTGAAGGCTATAGTCTTTGATCTTCATCAGTAAATGTTTCAAGTCCTCTTTACTTTCGGCAAGCAAGGATGTGTTACCTGCATATCAGGTTGTTAATGAATCTTCTTCTAACCCTGGTGCTGTGCCCTCCTTCATATAGTCCACCTTCTCTGATTATTTGTTCAGCATACAGAGTGAATAAGTATGGTGAAAGGATACAACCTTGACACACACATTTTTCTGATTTTAAACCACTTAGTAGTCCCTTGTTCTTTTAGAATACTGCCTCTTAGTCTATGTACCGGGTCCACATGAGCACAATTAAGTGTTCTAGAATTCTTCACAATGCTATCCATAATCTGTTACGATTCACAAAGTCAAATTTCTTTGCGTAGTCAATACAACACAGGTAAACATCTTTTTGGTGTTTTCTGCTTTCAGCTAAGATCCATCTAACATCAGCAATGATATCCCTCATTCCATGTCCTCTTCTGAATCTGGCTTGAAATTCTGGCAGTTCTCTGTCAATGTACTGCTGCAATGATTTTTGATTGATCTTCAGCAAAATTTTACTTTTGTGTGATATTAATGATATCGTTTGAATATTTCTGCATTCCATTGGATCACTTTTCTTTGGAATAGGTGTAAATATGGATCTTTTGCACTTGGTTGGTCAGGTAGCTATTTTCCAAATTTCTTGATATAGATGAGTGAGTGCTTCCAGAGTTGCATCTCTTTGTTGAAACATCTCAATTGGTATCTCATCAATTCCTGGAGACTTTTTTTTTTTTTTTTTATGAAGCCTTCAGTGAAGCTTGGAGTTCTTCCTTCAGTACCATCAGTTCTTGATCCTATGCAACCTCCTGAAGCATTTGAACATCGACCAATCCTTTTTGGTACAGCCACTTTGTGTATTCCGTCCATCTTTTTTTGATTCTTCTTTTGATGCAATTTACAAAATATATTTATAATCTGAATTATCCTTTTGTTTTCACATTACAGGTATTCTATGTTTGTAGCTGAACATATTCCCCTCTTTGTACTGATTCCTAGAATATTTATAATTAAATTTACTGTCTACTTCTAATAAATTTCTTTGGCATTTACTGCAGTAACCTCACCCTGGCACTACATTGCATTCTTCCATTTATTTCCTTCTATATAATGTTTGCTACATATTTTAAAGTTATTTAAATTGCCATATTTCTTAAATATTTGCAAATTTCTATATTAATTTCACATTGCTGTGTGAAAAATTACCACTGACTTGGTGGCTTAAAATAGCATATATTTGTGTCTTACAATTCTGGAGATCAAAAGTCCAAAATACGTCTCAATGGACAATGATCAAGGTGTTAGAAGGACTGCTTTCTTCTCCAGAGGCACTAGGGGAGAATCCACTTTCTTGTTCTTTCCAGTTTGAAGAAGTCATCCACTTTTCCTCCCATCTTGCAAGCCACCAATTGACAGTAAATTTTTTCTCATTCTGGACACTCTGATACTGATCCTTTTGCCTCCCTCATTTACCCAATAAGACCCTTGTGATTACATTGGGTCTACCCAGATAATCCAAAATACTCTCCCCATTTTAAGGTCAATAGCCTTTATTTCTCTTTGTAACATAACGTATTCACAACTTCACGATTAGGATGTGGACATTCGGCAGGGGAGTGGGGGGATTATTATGCCTACAACATTCACCTTAAACTGTTTAGTACTAAGGTATAACATAGAAATGTACAAAATATAAATAAATAAAAATAATTCCAATGTTCTTTTGGGCACATAATTTATCTTCTTGTATATATGGAAAATGATAAGGAGAATACCTTAACATATCTTTATCCCTTCAGTGACTGGAAGAGATTTTTATTTACAGCTGATTTTCAGTAAGAAATTTTTAAATGAATGCGAGTGTACATATTCCATTCCCATAAGTCCTAGGCACTTACATTCACATATTTTAAAACTAAGAATTCGTGTATTATAAATCCTAGCTATTTAAAATGCTTTGGTATGTATAAATATATATCCATATAATATTTTTCTATTTATAATAATGTACTTGTTCCTTTTCTATTTAATCTAATGTTCAAATCAACTTGTGGTAAACACTTTATGCAGTGTTTGAGTGTTCTGGCATTCATGATTTAAAGACTGATTCACATGTAAAGCTCTTGTTTTTAGGTGCTGTCCAGTTGGTTCCTACTCATAATAATGATGTGTACAATAGAACAAAACACCGCTTGGTCCTGCACCACCCTTACAATCGTTGTTATGCTTGAGTCTCATTGTTGCAGCCACTGTGTCAATCCTTCTCCCTGAGGGCCTTCCTCTTTTTTTTGCTGACCCTCTTTTTTACCAAGCATGATGCCCTCCAGGGACTGACCACTCCTGATAACATGTCCAAGATACCTGAGATATAGTCTCGCCATTCTTACTTCGAAGAAGCATTCTGGTTGTACTTCTTCCAAGACAGATTTCTTCACTCTTTTGGCAGTTCACAGTATATTCAATATTCTTCAACAACACATAAAGCTACATTTGTGAAATGGCTGATAAACTAAGAGAATTGGAATAGTTGTGGAGGGAAATAAAATTCTCACGGATCTTAGCATATCCTAGGAAGTATATATAAAAACCAACCTCAGCATTGTGTTGTTGTTGTTAGGTGCCGTCAAGTTACTTTTGAATTTGTGGTGACCTTATGCACAACAGAACAAAATACTGACTGATCCTGCACCATCCTTACAATTGTTGTTATGCTTGAGCCCATTGTTGCAGCCACTGTGTCATTCCACCTCGTTGAGGTTCTTCCTCTTTCCCGATGACTCTGTACTTTACCAAGCATTACGTCCTTCTCTAGGGACTGACCCCTTCTGACAACATGTCCAAAGTATGTAAGATAGAGTCTGGCCATCCTCGTTTCTAAGGAGTGTTCTGGTTGTACTTCTTTCAAAACAGACTTGTTCGTTCTTTTGAGAGTCCATGGTATATTCAATATTCTTCACCAACACAATTCAAAGGTGTCAGTTCTTCTTCAGTCTTCCTTATTCATCGCCCAGCTTTCACATGCCTATAATGCGATCGAAAAACTATGACTTGGGTCAGGCGTACCTTCGTCTTCAAGGTAACTTCTTTACTTTTCAACAATTTAAAGAGGTCCTTTGCAGAAGGTTTGCCTAATGCAATGTATCTTTTGATTTCTTTTTTTATATAATTTTTATTGTGCTTTAAGTGAAAGTTTACAAATCAAGTCAGTCTCTCACACAAAAACAAATATATACCTTGTTACACACTCCAGATTACTCTCCCCCTAATGAGACAGCCTGCTCTCTCCCTCCACTCTCTTCTCGTGTCCATTTCGCCAGCTTCTAACCCCCTCCACCCTCTCATCTCCCCTCCAGGCAGGAGATGCCAACATAGTCTCAAGTGTCCACCTGATCCAAGAAGCTCACTCCTCACCAGCATCCCTCTCCAACCCATTGTCCAGTCCAATCCATGTCTGAAGAGTTGGCTTCGGGAATGGTTCCTGTCCTGGGCCAACAGAAGGTCTGGTGACCATGACCACGGGGGTCCTTCTAGTCTCAGTCAGACCATTAAGTCTGATCTTATGAGAATTTGAGGTCTGCATCCCACTGCTCTCCTGCTGCCTCAGGGGTTGTCTGTTGTGTTCCCTGTCAGGGCAGTCATCTGTTGTAGCTGGGCACCATCTAGTTCTTCTGGACTCAGGATGATGTAGTCTCTGGTTCATGTGGCCCTTTCTGTCTCTTGGGCTTATAATTACTTTATGTCCTTGGTGTTCTTCATTTTCCTTTGATTCAGGTGGGTTGAGACCAATTGATGCATCTTAGATGGCTGCTTGCTAGAGTTTAAGACCCCAGATGCCACTCTTCAAAGTGGGATGCAGAATGTTTTCTTAAAAGGTTTTATTATGCCAATTGACTTAGATGTCCCCTGAAACCATTGTCCCCAGACCCCTGCCCCTGCTACGCTGGCCTTCAAACCATTCAGTTTATTCAGGAAACTGCTTTGCTTTTGGTTTAGCCCAATTGTGCTGACCTCCCATGTATTGAGTGCTGTCTTTCCCCTCACCTAAAGTAGTTGTTATCTACTATCTAATTCGCGAATGCCCCTCTCTCATCCCCCCTCCCTCCCCACTCTTGTAACCACCAAAGAATGTTTTCTTCTCAGTTTATTTCTCAAGTTCTTATAATAGTGGTCTTATACAATATTTGTCCTTTTGCAACTGACTAATTTTACTCAGCATAATGCCTTCCAGGTTCCTCCATGTTATGAAATGTTCCACAGATTCCTCACTGTTCTTTATTGATGTGTAGTATTCCATTGTGTGACTATACCATAATTTATTTATCTGTTCATCCCTTGATGGACACCTTGGTTGCTTCCCTCTTTTTGCTATTGTAAACAGTGCTACAATAAAAATGGGTGTGGATATATCTGTTCGTGTAAAGGCTCTTATTTCTCTAGGATATATTCCAAGGAGTGGGATTGCTGGATCATATGGTAGTTCTATTTCTAGCTTTATAAGGAAGCACCAAATCGATTTCCAAAGTGGTTATACCATTTTACATTTCCACCAGCGTGTATAAGTGTTCCAATCTCTCCATAGCCTCTCCAACATTTATTATTTTGTGTTTTTTGGATTAATGCCAGCTTCTTTGGAGTGAGATGAAATCTCATTGTAGTTTTGATCTGCATTTCTGTAATGGCTAATGATCGTGAACATTTCCTCATATATCTATTAGCTACCTGAATGTTTTCTTTTGCCCATTTTTCAATTGGGTTATTTGTCTTTTTGCAGTTGAGTTTTTTGCATTATCATGTAGATTTTAGAGATCAGGTGCTGATCAGAAATGTCAGAGCTAACAACTTTTTCCCAGTCTGTAGGTGGTCTTTTCACTCTTTTGGTGAAGTCTTTGGATGAGCATACGTGTTTGATTTTTAGGAGCTCTCAGTTATCTAGTCTTTCTTCTACATTCTTTATAATGTTTTGTATACTGTTTATGCCATGTATTAGGGCTCCTAATGTTGTCCCTGTTTTTTCTTCCATGATCTTTATCGTTTTAGATTTTATATTTAGGTCTTTGACCCATTTTCAGTTAGTTTTTGTGCATGGAGTGAGGTATGGGTCTTGTTTCTTTTTTTTTGCAGATGGATATCCAGTTATGCCAGCACCATTTGTGAAAAAGACTGTCTTTTCCCCAGTTAACTGTTTTGGGGCCTTTGTCAAATATCAACTGCTCATATGTGTATGGATTTATGTCTGGATTCTCAGTTCTGTTCCATTGGTCCATGTATCTGTTGTTGTACCAGTACCAGGCTGTTTTGACTACTGTGACGGTATAATAGGTTCTAAAATCAGGTAAAGTAAGGCCTCCCACTTCGTTCTTCTTTTTTAGTAATGCCTTATTTATCCAGGGCTTCTTTCCTTCCATATGAAGTTGGTGATTTGTTTCTCCATCTCATTAAAGAATATGCTTGGATTTGGATCAGATTTGCATTAAATGTATAGTTCGCTTTTGGTAGAATAGACATTTTTATAATGTTAAGTCTTCCTATCCAAGGTATGTTCTTCCACTTATGTAAGTCTCTTTGGTTTCTTGCAGAAGTGTACTGTAGTTTTCTTTGTATAATAAGTCTTTTAGATCTCTGGTAAGATTTATTCCTAAGTATTTTATCTTCTTGGGGGCTACTGTAAATGGCATTGATTTGGTGATTTCCTCTTCAATGTTCTTTTTGTTGGTGTAGAGGAATCCAACTGATTTTTGTATGTTTATCTTGTACCCTGATACTCTGTTGAACTCTTCTATTAGTTTCAGTAGTTTTCTGGAGGATTCCTTAGGGTTTTCTGTGCATAAGATCATGCCATCTGCAAGTAGAGATACTTTTACTTCTTCCTTGACAATCTCGACATCCTTTCTTTCTTTATCTAGCCTAATTGCTCTGGCTAGGACTTCTAGCACAATGTTGAATAAGAGTGGTGATAAAGGGCATCCTTGTCTGGTTCCCGATCTCAGCGGAAATGTTTTCAGGCTCTCTCCATTTAGGGTGATGTTGGCTGTTGCCTTTGTATAAATGCCCTTTATTATGTCGAGTAATTTTCTTTCTATTCCTATTTTGCTGAGAGTTTTTATCATGAATGAGTGTTGAACTTTGTCAAATGCCTTTTTTTCTGCATCAATTGATAAAATCATATGATTCTTGTCTTTCGTTTTATTTATGTGGTGGATTACATTAATTGTTTTTCTACTGTTGAACCATCCCTGAATACCTGGTATGAATCCCACTTGGTCATGGTGAATTATTTTTTTGATATGTTGTTGAATTCTATTGGTTAGAATTTTGTTGAGGATTTTTCCATCTACATTCATGAGGGACATAGGTCTGTAATTTTCTTTTCTTTTGGTGTCTTTACCTGGTTTTGGTATCAGGGATATGGTGGCTTCATAGAATGAGTTTGGTAGCATTCCGTCCTTTTCTGTGCTCTGAAATACTTTTGGTAGTAGTGGTGTTAACTCTTCTCTGAATGTTTGGTAGAACTCTGCAGTGAAGCCATCTGGACCACGGCTTTTTGTTGTTGGGACTTTTTTGATTACATTTTCAGTCTCTTCTTTTGTTATGGGTCTATTTTTAGTTGTTTCACCTCTGTTTGTGTTAGTTTAGGTAGGTAGTGTGTTTGTAGAAATTCATCCATTTCTTCTAAGTTTTCAAATTTGTTTGAGTATAGTTTTTCATAGTAATCTGATATGATTCTTGTAATTTCAGTTGGGTCTGTTGTAATATCACCCATCTCATTTCTTATTTGGGTTATTTGCTTCCTCTCCAGGTTTTCTTTTTATCAGTTTGGCCAGTAGTTTTTCAATTTTGTTGAGTTTTTCAAAAAAACAGCTTTTGGTCTTGTTAATTCTTTCAATTGTTTTTCTGTTTTCTATTTCATTTAGTTCAGCTCTAATTTTTATTATTTGTTTTCTTCTGGTGCCTGTGGGTTTCTTTTGTTGCTCTCTTTCTATTTGTTCAAGTTGTAGGGATAATTCTTTGTTTTTGGCCCTTTCTTCTTCTTGGATGTGTGCACGTATTGACATAAATTGGCCTCTGAACACCGCTTTTGCTGTGTTCCAAAGGTTCTGATAGGAAGTGTTTTCATTCTCATTGGATTCTCTGAATTTCTTTATTCCATCCTTAATGTCTTCTATAATCCAGTCTTTTTTGAGCAGGGTATTATTCAGTTTCCAAGTGTTTGATTTCTTTTCCCTGCTTTTCCTGTTGTTGATTTCCACTTTTATGGCCTTATGGTCAGAGAAGATGCTTTGTAATATTTCAGTGTTTTGGATTCTGCTAAGGCTTGCTTTATGACCTAAGGTGTGGTCTATTCTGAAGAATGTTCCATGTGCACAAGAAAAGAAAGTATAGTTGGCTGCTGTTGGGTGGAATGTTCTGTATATGTCTACGAGGTCAAGTTGCTTGATTGTGGCATTTAGATCTTCCATGTCTTTATTAAGTTTCTTTCTCAATGTCCTGTCCTTCACCGAAAGTGGTGTGTAGAAGTCTCCTACTATAATTGTGGAGCTGTCTATCTCACTTTTCAATGCTGATAGAGTTTGTTTTATGTATCTTGCAGCCCTGTCATTGGGTGCATAAATATTTAATATGCTTATATCTTCTTGGTGTATTGTCCCTTTAATCATTATATTGTGTCCTTCCTTATCCTTTCTGATGGATTTAACTTTAAAGTCTATTTTGTCAGAAATTAATATTGCTGCTCCTTCTCTTTTTTGATTGTTGTTTGCTTGATATATTTTTTCCATCCTTTGGGTTTTAGTTTGTTTGTGTCTCTAAGTCTAAGGTGTGTCTCTTGTAGGCAGCACATAGACGAATCTTGTTTTTTAATCCATTCTGCCACTCTCTGTCTCCTTATTGGTGCATTTAGTCCATTTACATTCAGGGTAATTATGGATAGGTAGGAATTTAGTACTATCATTTTGATATCTTTTTTTTGTGTGTTGTTGAAAGTTTCTTTTTCCCACTTAATTTTATGTGCTGAGTAGATTTATATATATATATATATATATATATATATATATACATATATAGTCCCTTCTTCATATTTGTTGTTGTTGATTTTGTTTCTGCTGAGTCTGTATTTTTCCCTTATATTTTATTTTGATGAGTAGGAAAGTTTGTCTCCTTTGTGGTTACTTTATTATTTACTCCTATTTTTCTAAATTTAAAACTAACTTTTATTTCTTTGCATTGCCGTATCTTCCTTTCCATATGGAAGGTGTATGATTACATTTCTTAGTCCCTCTTTATTATTTTAGTGTTGTCTTTTTTTATATAATAACATCGTTGCTACTCTGTTTTGGCCTTTTTTTTTTTAATAATCTTGCTTTTTTTTTTTTTATTTCACTGTCTGGGTTGACTTCTGGTTGCTCTGCCCACTGTTCTAATATTGGGATGATATCTGATATTATTGATTTTCTAGCCAAAGGACTTCCTTGAGTATTTCTTGTAGTTTTGGTTTGGTTTTTACGAATTCTCTCAACTTGTGTTTATCTGGAAATGTCTTAATTTCACCTTCAAGTTTAAGAGACAGTTTTGATGGATATATGATACTTGGCAGGCAATTTTTTTCCTTCAGTTTTTTAAACATGTCATCCCATTGCCTTCTTGCCTGCATGCTTTCTGCCGAGTAGTCCGAGCTTATTCTTATTGGCTCTCCCTCGTAGGTGACTTTTCTTTTATCCCTCACTGCTCTTATAATTCTCTCCTTATCTTTGGTTTTGGCAAGCTTGATTACAATAAGTCTTGGTGACTTTCTTTCAAGATCTACCTTATGCGGAGTTTGATGAGAATCCTGGATAGATATCTTCTCATCTTTCACAATATCAGGGAAGTTTTCTGCCAACAAATCCTCAACAATTTTCTCTGTATTTTCTGTTATCCCTCCCTGTTCTGGTACTCCAACCACTCGTAGGTTATTTCTCTTGATAGAGTCCCACATGATTCTTAAGGTTTCTTCATTTTTTTTAATTCTTTTATCTGATTTTTCTTCAAATTTATTAGTGCCAAGTGATTTATCTTTGAGTTCAGAAATTCTAGCTTCTGCTTGCTCAATTATGCTCCTCTGACTTTCTATTGAGTTATCTAATTCTGTAATTTTATTGTTAATCTTCTGAATTTCTGATTGCTGTCTGTCTATGGATTTTTCCAGTTTATTAAACTTTTCATTATGTTCCTGAATAATCTTTCTGAGTTCTTCAGTTGCTTTATCTGTGTGTTCCTTGGCTTGTTCTGCGTATTGCCTCATTTCCTTCCTGATGTCTTGAAGGGTTCTGTATATTAAACTTTTGTATTCTGTATCTGGTAATTCCAGGAATGCACTTTTATCTAAAAGATCCCTGGATTCTTTGTTTTGAGAGCCTGTTGAGGTAATCACGGTCTGTTTCTTTATGTGACTTGATATTGACTTGTTTCCGAGCCATCTATAAGTTATCGTATTAGTTTATGCTTGCTTACTGTGTCATAGCTGCTCGCTTTGTTTTGTTTTGGTATACCTCTATGGGTTGCTTGGGTGAGCTAGTTGATTATTTTCGCCTTTGGAGCTCTGGTGTCCTGTCCCCAGATGGCTAGAGTTGTTATCAGGTATACCAGTCTGGGAGTCCATTCAGTTTTCTTGTATGAATTCAGCTCAAGTTTCCAGGTAGCTGATCATCAAGTGTGTGGTACAGACTCTGTAGTACAGTCTTAGAGGGGCAGGGGTAATTGGCATATATACCAGTATCTGATTATAGCAGGGGGTCACACTCTGAACAAGGCAGGGGGCTGAGAACTGACCCCCAAGTGTCTCTGAGGAAAACACATCTCTGTTCCCTAAAGCGTGCTGGTGGATGGGTTCTGCAGAAGGACCATGGCACCCAAAGTTTTTAGTTGTAAGGACTGGGAAGTACCAGTTATCTTTGGACCTCTTTTGTGGGTGGCTGGGTGACCTGAGTGGAGCTACCAGTCCTTAGGTCCCTGATGGGGGAAGGTGAGGACCTTGTTTAATAGGCAAAGCAATGTCAAACGTCAAACACCCACGTCTCCACCGCACAGCTGAAATGGTTGGAGTTTGCCAACAAGGCCCTATTCTCCCAAAATAGGCCCACACAGGTCCATGCAGAAGGGAAAGGTGCTCAAGGTCCACGGAGGGTTTATGCCTGGATAGGAGCCACTTCTGTCCTAAGCTCCCCTGGCTAATGGAGCTAGCAAATTATCTTTTCCCCAGACTTGCAAATTTTTTCCTTCCCCAAGGCTGGGAGGATGGCTCTAGGTGCTCACCAGGGTCTATCTCAAGCCCAGGGATTCAGCCGCTAAAGCCTGCTTGGGGATGGGGGGGCATGGTAAAATATATGCAAGTACTTAGCTTTTGCAGACAGTGCCATTCTCCTCAGGTTCTGGAGGTGTGAGTAGGCTGTGTGGCTGGCTGCTTCTCCCTGAGGAAACTGTGGCCGAACACTAGTACCAGCCTGCCACCACTGCCGCCACCACTCCGGGAATGGTGCCTGAGGGGTCCCTGCGATTCAGGTCCGGTAACTCCTCTCCATTTCTGAATAGCCTCTTTCTCCCCCGCCCCTCAGTTCGTTGTCTAAGCTTGCCTTTGATGCTCAGGGCTCCCAGCTCGTCACAAATATACTCATTTCACTTGTTTTTTCAGGTCTTTGTTGTAAAGAGGGCTCAACAGAAGTGTCTTTCTATTCTGCTATCTTGGCTTCACCTCACATTCTTTGTTTTCTTGACTGCTGCTTCCATCGGTGTTGATTGTGGGTACAAGTGAAATGAAATCCTTGACAATTTCAATCTTTTCTCCATTCATCATAATGTTGCTAATTGGTCCAGTTGTGAGGATTTCTGTTTTTATTTTATATTGAGGTACAATCCATACCGAAAAGTGGTTTTTGGTCTTCTTTAGTAAGTGATTCAAGTCCTCTTTACTTTCAGCAAGCAAGGTTGTATCATCTGTATAATGCAGGTTGTTAAAGGGTCTTCCTCTAATCCTGATGCCCGGTTCTTCTCCATATAGTCCAGCTGCTTGGATTATTTGCTCAGCATACAGATTGAATAGGTATGGTGAAAGGACACAACCCTGATGCACACCCTTCCTGAATTTAAAACATTCAGTATCCCCTTGTTCCGTCTGAACAACTGCCTCTTGATCTATGTACAGGTTCAACATGAGCACAATTAAATGTTCTAGAATTTCTATTCTTCACAATGTTATCCATGATTTGTTATGATCGACAGAGTTGAATGCCTTTGCATAGTCAATAAAACACAGGTAAACATCCTTCTGGTATTCTCTGCTTTCGGCCACAATCCATCTGGCATTAGCAATGATATCCCTTGTTCCACGTCCTCTTCTGAATCCAGCCTGAATTCCTGGCAGTTCCCTGTCGATACACCACTGTAGCTGCTTTTAAATGATCTTCAGCAAAATTTTATGTGCATGTGATATTAATGATATTGTTCTATAATTTCCCCATTCACTTGGATCACCTTTCTTGAGAATAGGCATAAATATGGATGTCTTCCAAACAGTTGACCAGGAACTTGTCTTCCATATTTCTTGGCATAGACAACTGAGCACCTCCAGCAATGCATCTGTTTGTTGAAACATCTCGATCGATAATTCCGTCAATTCCTTGAGCTTTGTTTTTCGCTAATGCCTTCAGTGCAGCTTGGACTTCTTCCTTCGGTATCATTGGTTCCTGCTCATATGGTACCTCCTGAAATGGTTGAATGTTGACCAGTTATATTTGGTATAATGACTCTGTGTATTCCTTGCATCTTCTGTTGATGCCTCCTGCATTGTTTAATATTTTCCCCATAGAATCCTTAATTATTGCACATCGAGGTTTGAAATTTTTCTTCAGTTCTTTCAGCTTGAGAAACACGAAGTGTGTTCTTCCCTTTTGGTTTTCTGTCCCTAGCTCTTTGCACATGTCATTATGATGCTTTATCTTCTCAAGCTGCCCTTTGAAATCTTCTGTTCAGTTCTTTTACTTCAATATTTCTTCCTTTTGCTTTAGCTGCTTAATGTGTGAGAGCAATTTTCAGAGTCTCCTCTGACATCCAAGTTGGTCTTTTCTTTCTTTCCTGCCTTTTCAAAGACCTCTTGCTTTCTTCATGGATGATGCCATTCTACAACTCATCTGTTCTTTGGTCATTAGTGTTCAAAGTGTCAAATCTGTTCTTGAGATCGTCTCTAAATTTAGGTGGGATATACTCAAGGTTGTATTTTGGCTCTCTTGGACTTGCTCTGATTTTCTTCAGTTTCAGCTTGAACTTGCGTAAGAGCAATTAATGGTGTGTTCCACAGTCAGCCCCTGGCCTTGTTCTGACTGATGATATTGAACTTTTCCATCATCTCTTTCCATGGAAGTAATCGATTTGATTCCTGTGTGTTCCATCCGGTAAGGTCCATGTGTATAGTTGCCATTTATGTTTTTGAAAAAAGTATTTGTGATGAAGAAATTGTTGACCCTGCAAAATTGTATCTTGCAATCTCTGGCATCACTTCTGTCACCAAGGTCATATTTTCCAGCTACTGATCCTTCTTTGTTTCCAACTTTTGCATTGCAATCACCAGTAATTATTAATGCATCGTGATTGCATATTTGATAATTTCAGACTGTAGAAGTTGGTAAAAATCTTCAATTTCTTCACCTTTGACCTTGGGGGTTGGTGCATATATTTGAATAATAGTCTTATTAACTGGTTTTCCTTGTAGGCATGTAAATATTGTCCCATCACTGACAGCGTTGCACTTCAGGATAGTTCTTTTTGAGGGTGAATGCCCCACCAGTCCTCTTCAAGTTGTCATTCCCGGCAGAATAGACTATATGATTGTCCATTTCAAAATGGTCAATACCAGCCCATTTCAGTTCACTGATGCCTAGGATATCAGTGTTTATGCATTCCATTTCATTTTTGACAATGTTCAATTTTCCTAGATTCATACTTTGTACATTCCAGGTTCCAATTATTAATGGATGTTTGCAGCTGTTTCTTCTCATTTTGAGTCGTGCCACATCAGCAAATGAGGGTCGCAAAAGCTTTACTCCATCCATGCCATTAAGATCAACTCCACTTTGAGGAGGCAGCTCTTCCCCAGGTGTCTTTTGAGTGCCTTCCAACCTGGAGGGGTCATCTGGCACTATATCAGACAATGTTCTGCTACTATTCACAAGGTTTTCACTCATTAATTCTTTTCAGAAGTAGACTGCCAGGTCCTTTTTCCTAGTCTTAGTCTGGAAGCTCAGCTGAAACCTGTCCTCCACGGGTGACCCTGCTGGTATCTGAGTACAAGTGGTATAGCTTCCAGCATCACAGCAACACACAAGCCCCCACAGTACCACAAACTGACAGTATGTAATGAAAGTTCTACTATTATGTAGTATTTGAAACTTATTTTAATGGTTAAGAAATTTGCTTTTAATTAAAATAGGAGGATTAGAATGCCTTAGATTACTCCTGTTGTTTTCCAACCCTCTAGGCAAATTCAACAAAAATACAGTAAGTGTACCTTATGACTGTATTTATATTTTCTGCTGTAATTTGGAAAATTTATAATGTAAATAATAAAAAAAAAGAATGCTGTCCTGTATCCCCTGTTTTTATAAGAAACTGCAAAACTTACTAGCAGGAATGCAGAATGGGGGAATGTGAAATAATAGGTGGTTTTAGAGCAGAGGTTCTTAAAGGTGGTTGATATTAGAATCCTTAGAGACTTTTGAAAATCTCAGTACCCAGATCGTACCTCAGACGTGTGAAATCACAATCAGGTTCCCATGTGTCTGCAAGGTTAAGAAACACTGGTTTAGAGATTTAACGGTCTTACCTCTGAAGTTAATGTACAATAAGATTCCAACAGCAAATAACAATCTATGATATCAGTAGACAAATTTTCATCTACTAATTTATTCTTACATTCAACTCAGCTGGATTACTAGATGTTTAAATCCTAAGATTGTAAGTACCCATGGGTACAGAGATTCACTGTCTCAACACTTATCTTTTATGTATTATATTTTTAAATCTCCACATACAAATAGTAACTAAAGTTTCGTGGTTTGAACCCACCCAGTGGTGCCATGGAAGAAAGGCCTGGCAATTGTCTTCCATTAAAAACATAGCCAAGAGAACCCTATGAAACAGTTAGTTCTACTCTTTAACACTTGGGCTTATCATGAGTCAGAATTAACTTGATGGCCATGGGTTGGTTTGTTTGTTTGCTTTTTTTCACTTTTTTTTTTTGTTTGCTTTTTGCTAAACATCCAACCTCAAAATTCAGCAGCAATTAAGTTCACACGATCTTACTATTTAGCAAGGTAATCAGAAGTTCCTTATTTACCTGTGTGTTTGTAACCAACACGTATTGAGGATTAAGGAGCTAATTTCAAAAATCTAAGAAACGGAGCAGATGGAGGTTTTTAATCACAGCTGTCGAAATTTTAATACCTAAGGTTTATTGAGAATTCACTTTTCACATAACCCAATTTCATTAGGTAGTTTCTATTACTGTTTTTTCATTTTATCTATTCATTTTAAAGGATGTATTAAAGTGAATTAAAATCCAAGTCCATCTGGATACAGAGACTGTGCTCTTAACCACTATACGATAGTTATGAACAAGGTCTGTTCCTCAGTGTCTTTTAGAATTTGTAGGTAAGTTGGAACCAGTGCATACGGTCCTTATTTAGCCTTACTTTTGTGCAAGAAAAGATTTGAAGGCTTTTCAATGATTTAAATGCTGCGCGTGCAGCAAGCGAAGGTATTTGTGATGAAGAATTTGTTGTGAGTAGGAATTGGTTCAATTGTTTCAAATGGAGGGCAAATTTATATAACATTAAAAGGCATGTAAGTTTTGTCTGTAAGCCAGACATTTATAACCCGGGGACTGCCTATATTGAAAAAAATAGAACATGGCAATGAAATCAATCTTTTAGAGCAGTATGGAACACCCTCTCATGGAATAGCTTTGCCTAGATGCTGTTCTCTTTCTGCTAAAGACTAAACAGACAGCCTTTCACCAGCAGGGAAAAACAATATTCCCTAAACATTAATAGGCAGCTGCAGGAAGCATTTTGTAAACATATGGTATTTGGATAATTAATGTTTAGGTAGAGAATTAGCTTACAGTTACAGAACTATAGTTACAGAACCTGAATGTTAAATATTAATAGTAGACAGAAACCAAATATTCTTGTTAACTGTTAGCACTTAAAAAAAAAAAAATGGCCAGTTCAACTGTTGTTAGAGGCCAGCAGAGGTGTAAAATTATATCAACAATTGAGTGAAAAGAAGATCCAGACAGAATCAGGAGAAATAGTTCCTTACCCAGTATTGGACCAAGGATGTTCATGAGAAGAAAATCAGTAACTAATAGTCATTTAACTCAACTATTTTTCTCCTGCTTCTCAGCCTGAGTTCTTGAAAAAACAGTCTAGGCTCACAGTTTCAACTTCCTTACCTCACATTAAACTTCCGTAATCTGCTGTAACCTGGCTTTCTGAACCACCGATTCACTGAAACAATTACACCCACTCCTCACTTAGCGACATGGTTAGGTTCCAAAGACCAGGTCACTATGCAAAAATTGTCTTTATGCCAAAATGGAGACTTACCAAATCAGATCACAAAATGGAGGATGACTACATCATTTCATAACTGCCAAATTACATAATTATGTAACTGCCAAATTGCATAATTATATAACTTCCAAACCTTGAGAATCATGGCCCAGCCAAGTTGACACATAACGGTAACCATCACAACCAACATTACTCTTGCCTCACACCTTGGCATTTATTACTGCCAGACATATGTCATTAAAGCGCAAAATAGGTAGTAGATTTTATACTATTGTCGTAAATGTCAAATGTCAGGTAATGAGCTGATAAGCGAAGAAATAGGTGTATATCTAAGGTTACAATGGCATTTAAAACTCTAACCTGCATGGGAGATTTTTCCATATTTATGTTATTTAATCTTTCTGCAGCATATGTATTATCCATTTCCCTCCCTTGCTTTCTATTATAGAATTATCTTCAGGTTTCTCTCATATGAACTTTTAAAGTTTTCTATCTTCTTTTTAAATAGTAGACAGGCTTCTACCCTCAGTTTTTTACTTGCTGCAATCTCACCAGATAATCCCCTCAGTGCCCATTGCTTTGATTTTCATGCATAAGCTGCTGAAAACAAATTGATCTATTCAAGTCAAATCTCTGACATAACCTCTAGATATCTTATATCCCACAGGCCTCTCAGATTCAAAATGTCCAGAACTAAAACCGTAATATTCCTTACTCTCTCCAAAATGATATACTTGTATTTTATCTTGCCCAGTGCATGGCAACTAGAAAATTGGTTGTTCAGTTAGCTTTTTAGAAAAGTCCTCTGTTTCCACCCAGGGTCTCCACACTCTATATCTTAGATAGCTCACTCTGTTTCCATTGCTATTACTCAAGTTTAGAAATTCAGCCTTTATCACCTCCAGAAGTTAGTAGATGCCTAATTGTTTTCTCATTCTAGTCTGTCTTCTATTTTCCTGAGAAAATGACTTCTCCTGAAATAGAAATCTAATCACCTTAAAGATCAAGTTCAATCTCTTTAACTGTATTTCCAATTTTTTTTTCTAATCTAGAAACTGCATAACTCTCCTGTCATATTTCTCATTTTAACTCTATACTGAAACTGCGTCCCTGTACTTCTTTGCCTCTAAGCATTTTTGTATGTGACTCCCATTGTCCGGAAATGTTAGCAACATTCATTCTTATGGTTATATTCTATTTTAGGAATTTCTCTAAAGTCCAATTACAATATAATCAAATATTTTTTGTATGTGACAGCAAACACTAAAATTAACAGGCATACATGGATACGTTTAGAAAATATGCAATTAGGTTAGGATGAGGCCCATAGGTTTATCACGAGTTTAAGAGGTTTTTATAACTTATGTTCTAAAATTATTAAATTCTCTATTTCAAAAATTTAAAATCAACTTTTCTCCCTATTATTTTTTTAATAGTCTCTTCATATTTCCATGAATAATATAGAGATGAAGAGGCAATTCCCCACTCCAAGATTGCTTTATTCAATCTCCTCTCTCAATTAAATGACATATTTGGAAGATCATAATCCAATTTTCCAATTTCCACAATAGCAACATTATTAAAACAGATGGGGTCCAGTTTTTTTTTTTTTTTTTAACTTTTATTGAGCTTCAAGTGAACCTTTACAAATCAAGTCAGAGTGTCACATATAAGTTTATATACACCTGACTCTGTACTCCCACTTGCTCTCCCCCTAATGAGTCAGCCCTTCCAGTCTCTCCTTTCGTGACAATTTTGCCAGCTTCCAACTCTCTCTATCCTCCCATCCCCCCTCCAGACAGGAGATGCCAACACAATCTCAAGTGTCCACCTGATACAAATAGATCACTCTTCATCAGCATCTCTCTCCTACCCACTGTCCAGTCCCTTCCATGTCTGATGAGTTGTCTTTGGGAGTGGTTCCTGTCCTGGGCCAACAGAAGGTTTGGGGACCATGACCGCCGGGATTCCTCTAGTCTCAGTCAGACCGTTAAGTATGGTCTTTTTATGAGAATTTGGGGTCTGCATCCCACTGATCTCCTGCTCCCTCAGGGGTCCTCTGTTGTGCTCCCTGTCAGGGCAGTCATCGATTGTGGCTAGGCACCAACTAGTTCTTCTGGTCTCAGGATGATGTAAGTCTCTGCTTCATGCGGCCCTTTCTGTCTCTTGGGCTCATAGTTATCGTGTGACCTTGGTGTTCTTCATTCTCCTTTGATCCAGGTGGGTTGAGACCAATTGATGCATCTTAGATGGCCGCTTGTTAGCATTTAAGACCCCAGAAGCCACATTTCAAAGTGGGATGCAGAACGTTTTCATAATAGAATTATTATGCCAATTGATTCAGAAGTCCCCTTAAACCATGGTCCCCAAACCCCCGCCCTTGTTCCGCTGACCTTTGAAGCATTCAGTTTATCCCTGAAAGTTCTTTGCTTTTGGTCCAGTCCATTTGAGCTGACTTTCCATGTATTGAGTATTGTCCTTCCCTTCACCTAAAGCAGTTCTTATCTACTAACTAATCAGTAAAAAATCCTCTCCCATCCTCCCTCCCTCCCCGCCTCGTAACCACAAAAGTATGTGTTCTTCTCAGTTTATACTGTTTCTCAAGATCTTATAATAGTGGTCTTATACAATATTTGTACTTTTGCCTCTAATTTCGCTCAGCATAATGCCTTCCAGGTTCCTCCATGTTATGAAATATTTCACAGATTCATCACTGTTCTTTATCGATGCGTAGTATTCCATTGTGTGAATATACCACAATTTATTTATCCATTCATCCGCTGATGGACACCTTGGTTGCTTCCAGCTTTTTGCTATTGTAAACAGAGCTGCAATAAACATGGTATGCATATAGCTGTTTATGTGAAGGCTCTTATTTCTCTAAGATATATTCCGAGGAGTGGGATTTCTGGGTCGTATGGTAGTTCTATTTCTAACTTTTTAAGAAAACGCCAGATAGATTTCCAAAGTGGTCGTACCATTTTACATTCCCACCAGCAGTGTATAAGAGTTCCAATCTCTCTGCAGCCTCTCCAACATCTATTATTTTGTGTTTTTTGGATTAATGCCAGCCTTGTTGGAGTGAGACGGAATCTCATCGTAGTTTTAATTTGCATTTCTCTAATGGCTAAAGATCAAGAGCATTTTCTCATGTATCTGTTAACTGCCTGAATATCTTCTTTAGTGAAGTGTGTGTTCATTTCCTTTGCCCACTTCTTGGTTGGGTTGTTTGCCTTTTTGTGCTTGAGTTTTGACAGAATCATATAGATTTTAGAGATCAGGCACTGGTCGGAGATGTCATAGCTGAAAATTCTTTCCCAGTCTGTAGGTGGTCTTTTTACTCTTTTGGTGAAGTCTTTAGATGAGCATAGGTGTTTGATTTTTAGGAGCTCCCAGTTATCTGGTTTCTCTTCGTCATTTTTGGTAATGTTTTGTATTCTCTTTATGCCTTGTGTTAGGGCTCCTAATGTTGTCCCTATTTTTCTTCCATGATCTTTATCGTTTTAGTGTTTATGTTTAGGTCTTTGATCCACTTGGAGTTAGTTTTTGTGCATGGTGTGAGGTATGGGTCCTGTTTCATTTTTTTGCAAATGGATATTCAGTTATGCCAGCACTATTTGTTAAAAAGACTATCTTTTCCCCAATTAACTGACACTGGGCCTTTGTCAAATATCACCTGCTCATATGTGGATGGATTTATATCTGGGTTCTCAATTCTGTTCCATTGGTCTATGTGCCTGTTGTTGTGCCAGTACCAGGCTGTTTTGACTACTGTGGCTGTATAATAGGTTCTGAAATCAGGTAGAGTGAGGCCTCCCACTTTCTTCTTTTTCCGTAGTGCTTTACTTACCCGAGGCTTCTTTCCCTTCCATATGAAGTTGGTGATTTGTTTCTCCATCACATTAAAAAATGTCATTGGAATTCGGATTGGAAGTGCATTGTATGTATAGATGACTTTTGGTAGACTAGACTTTTTTACTATGTTAAGTCTTCCTATCCATGAGCAAGGTATGTTTTTCCACTTAAGTAGGTCCTTTTTAGTTTCTTGTAGTAGTACTTTGTAGTTTTCTTTGTATAGGTCTTTTACATCTTTGGTAAGATTTATTCCTAAGTATTTTATCTTCTTGGGGGCTACTGTGAATGGTATTGATTTGGTGATTTCCTCTTCGATGTTCTTTTTGTTGATGTAGAGGAATCCAAGTGATTTTTTTTATGTTTATCTTATAACCTGAGACTCTGCCAAACTCTTCTATTAGTTTCAGTAGTTTTCTGGAGGATTCCTTAGGGTTTTCTGTGTATAAGATCATGTCATCTGCAAATAGAGATAATTTTACTTCCTCCTTGCCAATCCGGATGCCCTTTATTTCTTTGTCTAGCCTAATTGCTCTGGCTAAGACCTCTAGCACAACGTTGAATAAGAGTGGTGATAAAGGGCATCCTTGTCTGGTTCCCGTTCTCAAGGGAAATGCTTTCAGGCTCTCTCCATTTAGAGTGATGTTGGCTGCTGGCTTTGTATAGATGCCCTTTATTATGTTGAGGAATTTTCCTTTAATTCCTATTTTGGTGAGAGTTTTTATCATAAATGGGTTTTGGACTTTGTCAAATGCCTTTTCTGCATCAATTGATAAGATCATGTGGTTTTTGTCTTTTGTTTTATTTATATGGTGGATTACATTAATGGTTTTTCTGATATTAAACCAGCCTTGCATACCTGGTATAAATCCAATTTGGTCTTGGTGGATTATTTTTTGGATATGTTGTTGAATTCTATTGGCTAGAATTTTGTTGAGGATTTTTGCATCTATGTTCATGAGGGATATAGGGCTGTAATTTTCTTTTTTTGTGATGTCTTTACCTGGTTTTGGAATCAAGGATATGGTGGCTTCATAGAATGAGTTGGGTAATATTCCATCATTTCCTATGGTTTGAAATACCTTTAGTAGTAGTGGTGTTAACTCTTCTCTGAAAGTTTGGTAGAACTCTGCAGTAAAGCCATCCGGGCCAGGGCTTTTTTTTTGTTGTTGGGAGTTTTTTGATTACCGTTTCAATCTCTTTTTTTGTTATGGGTCTATTTAGTTGTTCTACTTCTGATTGTGTTAGTTTAGGTAGGTAGTGTTTTTCCAGGAATTCATGCATTTCTTCTAGGTTTGCAAATTTGTTAGAGTACAATTTTTCGTAATAATCTGAAATGATTCTTTTAATTTCAGTTGGGTCTGTTGTGATGTGGCCCATCTCGTTTCTTATTTGGGTTATTTGGTTCCTTTCCTTTATTTCTTTAGTCAGTCTAGCCAATGGTTTATCAATTTTGTTAATTTTTTCAAAGAACCAGCTTTTGGCTTTGTTAATTCTTTCAATTGTTTTTCTGTTCTCTAATTCATTTAGTTCAGCTCTAATTTTTATTATTTGTTTTCTTCTGGTGCCTGATGGGTTCTTTTGTTGCTCACTTTCTATTTGTTCAAGTTGTAGGGACAGTTCTCTGATTTTGGCTCTTTCTTCTTTTTGTATGTGTGCATTTATCGATATAAATTGGCCTCTGAGCACTGCTTTTGCTGTGTCCCAGAGGTTTTGATAGGAAGTGTTTTCATTCTCGTTGCATTCTATGAAGTTCTTTATTCCCTCCTTAATGTCTTCTATAACCCAGTCTTTTTTCAGGAGGGTATTGTTCAGTTTCCAAGTATTTGATTTCTTTTCCCTGATTTTTCTGTTATTGATTTCCACTTTTATTGCCTTTTGGTCTGAGAAGATGCTTTGTAATATTTCGATGTTTTGGATTCTGCAAAGGTTTGTTTTATGACCTAATATGTGGTCTATTCTAGAGAATGTTCCATGTGCACTAGAAAAAAAAGTATATTTTGCAGTAGTTAGGTGGAGAGTTCTGTATAAGTCAATGAGGTCAAGTTGGTTGATTGCTGTAACTAGGTCTTCTGTGTCTCTATTGAGCTTCTTACTGGATGTCCTGTCCTTCTCTGAAAGTGATGTGTTGAAGTCTCCTAGTATAATTATGGCGGTGTCTATCTCACTTTTCAGTTCTGTTAAAATTTGATTTATGTATCTTGCAGCCCTGTCATTGGGTGCATAAATATTTAATATGGTTATATCTTCCTGGTCAATTGTCCCTTTTATCATTATGTAGTGTCCTTCTTTATCCTTTGTGGTGGATTTAAGTTTAAAGTCCATTTTGTCAGAAATTAATATTGCTACTCCTGCTCTTTTTTGCTTATTGTTTGCTTGATATATTTTTTTCCATCCTTTGAGTTTTAGTTTGTTTCTGTCTCTAAGTCTAAGGTGCGTCTCTTGTAGGCAGCATATAGACGGATCATGTTTCTTTATCCAGTCTGAGACTCTCTGTCTCTTTATTGGTGCATTTAGCCCATTTACATTCAGTGTAATTATAGATAAGTATGTGTTTAGTGTTGTCATTTTGATGCCTTTTTATGTGTGTTGTTGACAGTTTCATTTTTCCACTTACTTTTTTGTGCTGAGACGTTTTTCTTTGTAAATTGTGTGTTCCTCATTTTCATAGTATTTGACTTTATGTTTGCAGAGTGGTTACGTTTTTCTTGGTTTTTATTTTGAGTTATGGAGTTGTTATACCTCTTTGTGGTTACTATAATATTTACCCCTATTTTCCTGAGTAAAAATCTAACTTGTATTGTCCTATATCGCCTTGTATCTCTCTCCATATGGCAGTTCTATGCCACCTATATTTAGTCCCTCTTTTTGATTATTGTGATCTTTTACATATTGACTTCAATGATTCCCTGTTTTGAGTATTTTTTTTTTTTTTAATTAATCTTAAATTGTTTTTGTGATTTCCCTATTTGGGTTGATATCAGGATGTTCTGTTCTGTGACCTTGTGTTGTGCTGGTGTCTGATATTATTGTTTTTCTGACCAATTTCCTTTAGTATTTCTTGTAGCTTTGGTTTGGTTTTTGCAAATTCTCTCAGCTTGTGTTTATCTCTAAATATCTTAATTTCGCCTTCATATTTCAGAGAGAGTTTTGCTGGATATATGATCCTTGGCTGGCAGTTTTTCTCCTTCAGTGCTCTGTATATGTCATCCCATTGCCTTCTTGCCTGCATGGTTTTTGCTGAGTAGTCTGAACTTATTCTTATTGTTTCTCCCTTGAAGGAGACCTTTCTTTTCTCCCTGGCTGCTTTTAAAATTTTCTTTTTATCTTTGGTTTTGACAAGTTTGATGATAATATGTCTTGGTGTTTTTCTTTTTGGATCAATCTTAAATGGGGTTCGATGAGCATCTTGGATAGATATCCTTTCGTCTTTCGTGATGTCAGGGAAGTTTTCTGTCAGCAGATCTTCATCTATTCTCTCTGTGTTTTCTGTCCTCCCTCCCTGTTCTGGGAGTCCAATCACATGCAAGTTATCCTTCTTGATAGAGTCCCACATGATTCTTAGGGTTTCTTCATTTTTTTTAATTCTTGCATCTGATTTTTTTTTCAACTATGTTTTTGTTAATTCCCTGGTCCTCCAGATTTCCCACTCTGCATTCTAATTGCTCGAGTCTGCTCCTCTGACTTCCTATTGCATTGTCTAATTCTGTAATTTTAATGTTAATCTTTTGGATTTCTGAATGTTGTCTCTCTATGGATTCTTGCAACTTATTAATTTTTCCACTATGTTCTTGAATAATCTTTTTGAGTTCTTCAACTGTTTTATCTGTGTGTTCCTTGGCTTTTTCTGCAGATTGCCTTATTTCATTTCTGAGGTCATCCCTGATGTCTTGAAGCATTCTGTAAATTAGTTTGTTATATTCTGTATGTGATAATTCTAGGATTGTATCTTCATTTGGGAAAGATTTTGATTCTTTTGTTTGGGGGGCTGTAGAATCTGTCATGGTCTGCTTCTTTATGTGGTTTGATATCGACTGCTGTCTCCAAGCCATCACTAAGATATTGTAGTGATTTATTCTATATTTGCTCACTGAGTCTTGTTTTGTTTTCTTTCAGTATACGTGGATGGGATACTAGATTATGCTGTCTTGATTGTTTTAGTCCTCGACTTACTTATGACCTATTACCAGCTGGTTTGGGCTGTTACCAGATATATATGCCTAAGTCCATTCACTATTCTTGAGTAGAATCTGATTTTGGGTCATCAAGTGTGTGATGCACCCTGTCACCTATGCACCTTGAGAAGTAGTGGTGACAGTTGTGTGCACCAGATTCTAGTAGCAGTTGGGGTTCACACTCCAGGGGGCGGGCATGATGCTGACAGGCTTCCCCCAAGTGTCAGTGAGGTAGGTGTGTCTCTATTCCTAAAGGACTTTGGTGGGTGGGCTCTGCACCTGTACCTTAGACCCCTAATGCAAGTACCTCTACAGATTGGTAAGTGTCACCCTCTTTAGACCCCTAAGGCAGGAGGCTAGGTGGTCTGGGGGGAGCTTCAGCCCTCAGTTCCCTGTTGTGGGTCAATGAGGGCTCAGTTGAGTATGCAGAGATATCAGACCTGGGAAACTTGTCTTTCCAGTAAATCCGCTAAAAAAAAATGCAGTCAGATCCCTATCAGAAATGCCTTTGCATTATAATAGCCACCTTGTTCCCTGTAGGGATGAAAGCCCGAGACTGTGGATCACATATGCTTGGCTGGAGCTGGTTCTGTGTTTTTAGTCCAATTAGGGAAGGATTTTTGGTCCCTGGGTTTTTTGTGGTTGCTTCTCTCAGGCCAGAAGAACGAGTTATGAAAAGACCAAAAAAAAAAAAAAGGAAAAGAAAAACCGGGGAGCAGTTCTCCCTCTTGCTCAGGAAATTCCAATGTTAATGAAGCCGCCTGGGAAGGGGAGGGGAGGGTTCAGAAAAACAGGAGAGAGTAGCACCCCAGAATATAGACAAAGTTACTTATCTTGCTTGGGATGACTGTTTTATCTGAGATTCCCAAGAGGCGCGTCGCTTGTGTGTGCTGGCTGGGTAGAGATTGCCCCCGAGGGTCAGGCCCGCATCCCGTGCTTGTGCTGTCTCAGAAGCCACGGTCAGTTCCTCTGCTGCCAATCCAAAGCCCAGCGTCAAGGTTCCCCAGCTGGGACGTTGCACTCCCGGCTCCAAAACCAGTCGCTGCCTACTGGGGACTTCTCCTCCCACCAGCCACGTTGCCGCGCCGCCTGCCCAGACAGGCTGGGCCCCCTCCCGGGGTCAGTTCAGGGAGGGTAGGGCTGCGCCCCGTGTTTGCACCGTCACAGGATGTCATGCTCAGCTCCCCTCAGCCCAGTCCAAAGCCCCACGCCAAGGTTCCACGGCTGGGACGCTGCACTCCTGGCTCCAAAACTAGTCACTGCCTCCCGGCGACTTCTCTTCCCACCAGCCGCGTCGCTGCGCCACCTGCGCTGACCAGCTGGGCCCCCTCCCGAGGTCAGTTCAGGGGGGTAAGGCTGCGCCCCGTGTTTGCACCGTCACAGGATGTTGTGTTCAGCTCTCCTATGCCCAATCCAAAACCCGTCGCCAAGGTTACCTGACTGGGACGCAGGCTCCAGGCTCTGAAAACAGTCACTGCTTCCCTCTATTTGTTCGTTCTTGGTCTCTGTCACTCAGGTCAACTCTTTAAATCTGTGTTTGTTGGTCAGGGTTTGTAGATTGTCATGTATATGATCGATTCACTTGTTTTTCCTAGTCTTTGTTTCAAGAGGGATCCAAGGTAGCGTCTACCTAGTCTGCCATCTTGTCCCCCTCCCCAGGGTCCAGTTTTTAACTATTTCTTTTATGATTTGACTCATACAATTTTACAATGTAGGTAAAGCAAGAAAAAACTTTTGACAAGGTGATGTAGAGTGATGGCATAATAATTATATATATAAAATGAACATTCAGAAGCAATGGTATTTCTAATTAATTTACATGAAGACGAGTGAACTCTTCCATATGAGCATACAGCCATGATGTGTGTAGGGCAAGCTTTGAAGTCCAAGCATGTATCTATAGGGTTTAGCATTATTATTAAAGAGAATTTATAATAAAGTTAATTTGTATCATCTACTGATTTCTAATCATTTTACCATAGTAATGAAGTATACTAATAAGCTGCTTACAAAAACTGATGTATAATATCAAATCAATTTTTAGTTCTTTTCTCTCTATTTTTCCATTATACCTTCAATATGAATAATATATATCATACTGGAAAATAAATTTTAGCCATTACTGCAGACATTTAAAGTAAGAGCTTCAAATTAGTGAACAGCTTGCTTCCCTTGACCAAGATATTCCATATCCAAACAAGAACTATGTTTTTCTAACTTCATGCTGTGAACATGATCCTACTGGCTCTGCAACTCTTTCCTCTCCTTCTCCCCACTTGTCCTAGCTCCTACAAAAATAACATATTTATCTTTCTTTTACATTCTTGCTTGGCTCATAATTTCTTCTGGAGTGGGATAATTTTTTTTTTTTAATTGAAATGAACGTAAAACTTAAAATTCCTGTAATTATTATATGTTATTACAAAGTGAGAGAACTTTGGGGGCATGATGAGATAGAGTCAGAAGAGTTTATAAGGATGGAATGGAGCTGGGAATTGCTTCTGTTCCAGCTCCACAGATTACTCCCAAGAAGTGATTACCAATTTGTCCAAATCTCCATACAAAGGAGTGTACTGAAGGAACATTGGTGTTGTCATTCAAGGACATAAAAGTGGCAGGTAGGGCTTTGCAGTGAGCTTTTGAAGGTTATGCTTAGGATTATTTCGGTGGTGGTGCAGTGGCACTTGCTGATCTTTTCTTTCGTGAGCATGACCTAATGTAAATGACTAAAATACAAGAAGGGCGTTCTAGTACCTATACAAAAATATCAAAAAAAGGAGTTGAAGTCTAACCTGAAAGCAAAACAGAAGCCCAATTACTTGTTTTTGTTAGGTCCTCTCTAGTCAGTTCAGTCTCAACACCCTACATACCACAGAAGGAAACACTGCTCAGTCCTGCTCCATCCACACAGTCTTTGTTATGGTTGAGTCCATGGTTGCAGCCTCTGTGTCAGTCCGTCTTGTTGAGGGTATTTCCCTGATCCTCTACTTCGTTGTTGTTGTTAGGTGCCATCGCGTTGGTTTCCACTCACAACTACCCTGTGTACAATAGAACAAAACATTGCCCGGTCCCTTCACCATCTTCACAATTTTTGCTATGTTTGAGCCCATTGTTTCAGCCACTGTGTCAATCTGTCTCCTTAAGGGTTTCCCTCCTTTTCAGTGGCCCTCTACCAAGCACCATGTCCTTCTCCAGGAACTGATCCCTTCTGATAACATGTTCAAAGTATGTGAGACAGGTGTAGTCTCGCCATCCTTGCTTCTAAGAAGCATTCTGGTTGTACTGTTTCCAAGACAGATTTGTTTCTTCTTTTGGTAGTCCATGGTATATTCAGTATTCTTCACTAACACCACAATTCAAAGGCATCAATTCTTCTCTGCTCTTCCTTTCATGGTCCAGCTTTCCCATGCATATAAGGCAATTGAAAACACCATGGCTTGGATCAGGCACACCTTAGTCCTCAAGGTGAAATCTTTGCTTTTTAACACTTTAGAGAGATCTCTTGCAGTCGATTTGCCCAACGAAATGCGTCTTTTGATTTATGGACTGTTGCTTCCTTGGGTGTTGATTGTGGATCCAAGTAAAATGGAATCCTTGACAACTTCCAACTTTTCTCTATTTATCTTGATGTTGCCTATTTGTCCAGTTGTGAGGATTTTTGTTTTGTTTTCTTTATGTTGAGTTGTAATTCTTACTGAAGGCTGAGGTCTTTTATCTTCATCAGTAAATGCTTCAAGTCGTCTTCACTTTCAGCAAGCAAGATTCTGTCACTCGCATAATTCAGGTTGTTAACGAGTCTTCCTCCAATCCTGATGCCCCGTTTTTCTTCATATAGTCCCACTTCTAGGATCATTTGCTCAGCATAAAGATTGAGTAAGCATGGTGAAATGATACAACCCTGATGCACACATTTCCTGACTTTAAACCGTGAATTATCCACTTGTTCTATTTTTTTTTTTTTCTGTTTGAACGGCTGTTTCTTAATCCATGTACAGATTCCCGTGATCACAATTAAGTGCTCTGGAATTCCCATTTTCCTTAGTGTTGTCTGTAATTTGTTATGATCTACACAGCTAAATGCCTTAGCATAGCCAATAAAGCACAGGTAAACATCTTTCTGGTATTCTCTGCTTTCAGCCAGGATCCATCTGACATCAGCAATGATATTCCTGATTTCACATCCTCTTCTAAATCTGGCTTGAATTTCTGGCAGTTGTCTGTTGATATATTGCTGCAGCTGCTTTTGAATGATCTTTATCAAAATTTTGCTTGCATGAGATATTAATGATACTGTTCGATAATTTCCGCAGTTGGTTGGATCACCTTTCTTGGGAATAAGCATAAATATGGATCTCTTCCACTCAGTTGGTCAGGTAGTTGTCTTCCAAATTTCTTGGCATAGATGAGTAAGCACTTCCAACGCTGTTTGTTGAAACATCTCAATTGGTATTCCATCAATTCCTGGAGCCTTGTTTTTTTTCCATTCCTTTCAGCGCAGCTTGTATTTCTTCCTTCAGTACCATAGGTTCCTGATCATGCTACCTCCTGAAATGGTTGAAAGTCAACCAATTCTTTTTGGTATACTGACTGTGTATTCTTTCCATCTTCTCTTGATGCTTCCTGAGTCATTTAATGTTTCCCCCATAGAATCCTTCAGCGTCACAACTCGAGGCTTGAATTTTTTCTTCAGTTTTTTCAGCTTGAGAAATGCTATGAATGCACTTCCTTCTTGGTTTTCTGTCTCCAGGTCCTTGCACATGTCATCATAACACTTTACTTTTTCTTCTTGAACTGCCCTTTGAGGTCTTCTGTTCAGCTATTTTACTTCTTCATTTGTCCCTTTTGATTTAGCTACTCATTCTTCAAAAGCAAGTTTCAGAGTCTCTTCTGACATCCATCTAGGTCTTTTCTTTCTCTCTTGTCTTTCAAATGACCTTTTGTTTTCTACATGTATGATGTCCTTAATGTCATTCCACAATCCCTCTGGTCTTCGATCATTAGTGTTCAATGCTTCAAATCTATTCTTGAGATGGTCTCTAAATTCAGGTGCGATATACTCAATGTCGTACTTTGGCTTTCATGGACTTGCTCTAATTTTCTTCAGTTTCAACTTGAACTTGCATATGAGTAACTGATGGCCTGATCAACTGTCAGCCCCTGGCCTTGTTCTGACTGATGATATTGAGTTTTTCCATTGTCTCTTTCCACAAATGTAGTCAGTTTGATTCCTGTGTATTCTATCTGGTGCAGTCCATGTGTATAGTCACTGTTTATGTTGTTTAAAAAAGGTATTTGCAAGGAAGAAGTCGTTGGTATCACAAAATTCAACCACGCAATCTCTGGCATTGTTTCTATCACAAAGGCTGTATTTTCCAGACACCAATCCTACTTCTTTGTTTCCAGCTTTCACCTTCCAATCACCAGTAATTATCAATGCATCCCAATTGTATGTTCGATCAATTTCAGACTGCAGAAGTTGGTAAACATCTTCAATTCCTTCATCTTTGGCCTTAGTGGTTGGTGTGTAAATTTGAATAATAGTCATATTAACTGGTCTTCTTTGTTGGCATATTGATATTATCCTACCACTGACAACATTGTACTTCAGGATAGATCTTGAAATGTTCTATTTGAGGGTGAATGCATTGCCCTAGCATAGTAGACCATGTGATTGTCTGATTTAAAATGATCAGTATCAGTCCATTTCGGCTCACTGATGCTTAAAAAAAAAAAAAAAAATGCCTGCCTAGGATATCGATATTTATGCATTCCACTTCATTTTTGACCATGTCCAGTTTTTATAGATTCATACTTTGTATGTTCCATGTTCCCAATTATTAATGAATGTTTGCAGGTATTCCTTCTCATTTTGAATTGTATCAAGCATGATGTTCTCCTCTAGGAACTGGTCGTTTCTGATAACATATACAAAGCACATGAAATACAGTCTCACCATCCTCACTTCCAAGGAGCAATCTGACTGTATTTCTTTCAAGACAGGCTTGTTTGTTCTTCTGGCAGCCCATGGTACACTCAGTATTCTTCGCCAGCACTGTGATTCAAAAGCATCATTTCTTCTTTGGTCTTCCTTATTCATTGTCCAGCTTTCACATGCGTATGAGGTGACTGGAAATATCATGGCTTGGGTAAGGGGCACCTGAGTCCTCAGAGTGACATCTTTGCTCTAGAATACTTCAAAGAGGTCTTTTGCAGCCGATTTTCCCAATACAGTACAGTGTTTGATTTATTGACTGCTGATTTCATGGGCATTGATTGTAAATCAAAGTAAAATGAAATCCTTGACAATTTCAATCTTTTTTCCCATTTGTCATAGTGTTACTTATTCGTCCACTTGTGAGGATTTTTGTTTTCTTTAAGTTGAGGTGCAATCCATACTGAAGGCTGTAGTTTCATTTTCGTCAGTAAGTGCTTCAATTCCTCTTCACTTTCAGCAACCACGGTTGTGTCATCTGCACTTCGAAGGTTATTAATGAGTCTTCCACCAATCCTGATGCCACATTCTTCTTCATATAGTCCAGCTTCTTGGATCAGTTGCTAAGCATAGAAATTGAATATGTATGGTGAAAGGATACTACCCTGCTGCACACCTTTTTTGATTTTAAACCATTCACTATCTTCTTGCTCTGTTAAACAACTTCCTCTTAGGAAATTACTTAGGCTGAGCCAATGTGAAGGGTTGTGGAGAAGGCTGAAATATGGTAGGCTTGTTAGCTTTAGGGAGCTGGCTAGACTCATATGAGTATGTATATTCATAGGTGCTGTAAAGTATATCCCAACAACCAACCAACAAAACAGTTGCCTTCTAGGTAACTCCAACTCATGGAGACCTCATATGTATCAGAGTGAACTGTGCTCCTTAGGTTTTTCAACAACTGAATTTTTGGAGGTAGATTGCTGGGCTTTTCTTCCAAGGTGCTTCTAGGTGACCTCAAAAGTTCAACCTTTCATCTAGCATCCGAAGACTTTACTGTTTGCACCACTCAGGGACTTCATACATCGTTTCAGCATCTGTAAGTGAGCAGGTTTAAGTAACCTTATGGAGCCCTGGTAGATCAACAGTACATGCTCTGCTGTTAACTCAAAGGTTGGCAGTTCGAACTCACCCAGAGTCACAGCAGGAGAAAAGACCTGGCGATCTGCTCCCTTAAAGATTAAAAAAAAAAAAAAAAAAAGATTACAGACTAGAAAATCCTATGGGGAGTTCTACTCTGTCACATGGGGGTGCGATAAGTCAAAATTGATTTGACAACACAAAGAAGTAACCTTATTAATAGAAAAAGAGAAAAAGGAAGATGAATGGGAGAAAAAAGAGTAAAACAGAAAATCATATGGCAAAGAAGGCAAAAATGGAGGAAGAGAAAAGCTAGAGAAGGAGTTATAACGCTGTAAGATTTATAACATGTGAAAAGGATGAGGAAGGTAGAGAAAAATCCCAATGACAAAATTTACTCTCTTTACTTTTTTTTTTTTCAGGAGTGGGTTGTGGAGGATTCGGAAAGGGTTGTAATTTGTTTCCATTTGTGTGAAGACATAATGAAAGCATGGGAAAATCTAAATCCTCTTCTGACCATGCAGGCCTATAGATGGATACCTCGAAAAAGCTATGGGATAATGGGATCAATGAATGGAGGAAGCAAAAGGACCTACCTGGGCAATGGCAATGAAAAGCAGTAAGGTACTTCTGAAAGACTACAAAAACCAACCAAAAAAAATAAAGCCCAGTGCCGTAGAGTCAATTCTGACTCATAGTGACTACAAAAGCTTTGCTTATTTATTCTTGTATTCGTTCATCCAATTTTACAAAGGAATGAGAAACATCAGTGGGCAATATAGGCAAGGTCACTTCCTTCAAAGTGTCTGTGGCAGAGAAAGACAGTCAAGAATTAATTCCAGAAACAATCAAGTATGTTTTATGAGGGCTACATTGGAAAAGGGCAAAACTGCTCAGGATACTAAAGAAATAAGTTTGCCAGGATTGAAGCCAAAGGCTGAATATCCTTAACACGGCTATGCTCTAAATACACGGATTCATGTTGAAAATGATTGCCCGAATACATAATATTTGATAACCAAGATTAAGTGAGTGAAGCAGTGCTGGTGGCAAAGAGTGGAGAATTTACTTGACTCTTAGGGTTCACCAAAGAATAAGCTATTTGGTTCCTCCTTCAATCCACATGAACTATAGTCTTGAAAGAACTGAAATTCATAAAAGTAAATGGATTACAATGATGGCATAATCAAATAAATTTAACTTCAGAAATAGAGTCACTGGGTAACTACAATAAGCTAGCAACTTTGAGAGCAGCAGTTTCTCATAAAAGTGGAGCTTTACTTTGGAGACCAGAACAGTAGCAGAACGAAGACGCGGTGCCTCTCTTTGAGTAATTGCTTTTGTTACTAACGGAAGAGACCTGCATCCTGTTATCCTGAAGTAGCATTACAATATGTGGCAGCCTCTAACTAAATCAGAGAGGGATAGTTAGGGGATATACAACTATTTGACATATTGGCTTCTGGAACATCGTTGTACCCAAGGGAGTCAATAAATAATATTTTGAAAGGTAAGGACACATATAATTAAACTTAACTGAAAAGATAAAATAACCAGTTCTCATACCGCTGCACCTAAACTTCAAAGCTTGCATCTATAAATGTGAAGTAGGGTCTAGTTGTTTATGCAGATGTCAGAGTTTCCTGAAGGATAGGCTTTAGTTATTAATAAATCATAACATAGGAGAGGAATATAATGTAATATCTAGCCTAGGAAATTGTAGAGCCTTAGGAAGAACTCTCACCTGCCTTGGTAAGTAAATAGCTCCGGCCAAAGGAAATCACAACTTTCCTTAGTACATAATTTTAGCATTTAACCTTGTATTGGTTGATCTATTCAGCTTATGTGTGCCTTTTATTTATATTATACTGTGAGCTTAGCAAGAGTAAAAACTGTATATTCTCCACTTTACCATCTCATAAAACTTAGTGTCCAGCAGGTGATCAACTAATATTATTGACACTTATACCAATCAAATGTGTATTTTTCCCAGCATGCTTCAGGTAGATGCTTTTGTTTGTTTAGCTTGTTTTTGTTGTTTGTTTGTTTGCTTTATTTCATCTTCCTAGAAATTTCACCCAATTACCTTCGGGATCTTCTAGTGGTTCTCTACATCAAATCAGTCTAAAGTTGACACTGCCTAGTTAAGTAGTTTATGTGCAAAACACTGGCCCCCATGCTATGGTGAAGAAGAGGTAAATAGATTGTAACCTCGAGGAGTTTAAAATCTAAAAGGATCAGCTGTCCAATTACCTTGGTGACTCTCAAAAGCTGGTAGATTTTAATAGGTATGTATGTGAGGGGTGAAGAATGTATTCCAGGTAACACAACTAAAATAAAGAATTAAGCCTGTTTTATGAACAGTGTAATCAGTTTCAATGTACACTGCAATAGACAAGTTTGGGAAGGCAGAGGGTTTCCACATTTAAAAGAACGTTGGAATCAGACAAACCATTGAATTCTGAATTTTAGTTTAGTAGTTTGTCTTAGTCATCTAGTGCTGCTATAACAGAAACACCACAAGTGGATGGTTGATTTTTAGTTTAGTAGTGTCTTAGTCATCTAGTGCTGCTATAACAGAAATACCACAAGTGGATGGCTTTAACAAAGAGAAGTTTATTCTCTCACAGTCCAGCGGGCTAGAAGTCCAAATTCAGTCACCAGGTCCGGGTGAAGTCTTTCTCTGTCGGCTCTGGAAGAAGGTCCTTGTCATCAGTTTTCCCTTGGTCTGGGAGCATTTCAGCGCAGGAACCTCAGGTCCAAAGGATGCGCTCTGCTCCTGGTACTACTTTCTTAGTAGTATGAGGTTACCATATCTCTCTACTTGCTTCTCTCTTTTATATCTCAAAAGAGATCAGCTTAGGACACTGCCTAGTCTTGTAGATCTCATCAATATAACTGCCGCTAGTCCGTTTTATTACATCCTAGTGCTAGGATTTACAACGTGGAAGGAAATCACATCAGAAGATAAAATGGTAGACAATTATACAATCATACAAAGGAATCATGACCTAGCCAAGCTGACAGGTATTTTGGGGGGACACAATTCAACTCATGACAGCTAGTAACTTTCTAAGTTAGACTACTTAGATAAATAAGGGTTTAATTAAATTTCTGTGAGTGTGTGAGAAGAATCTGAACAAGAATAAGTTTGTTTTAATGATTAATGCGACTCTTGCATGTAGAGTATATCTACATATTAGTGTTTCGTACATATTACTCAATGAAAGTGAGCTTCATTACATCAATAAGAAATACAGAAACAGTGGAAGTTTTTGAGTAGGGTTAGCGCTGCGTCTTAAGAAAATTTTCTTACCCCGTTCATATTCAAAAATGAAACTTGATTGAAGGCTATAGAGCTATTCCAAATAAAGAAAGAACGACATACGGTAACATTATTGGAATTTAAACAGGTTTAAGAGACAGTACGGGAATGGAATTATTCAGAACAGATGCAGATTCAGCTTTGTACACAGGAAATAAATGTTTGCCAAAGGTTGGAAAACTTGGTCCTCATTTTGTCCCCCTCCCAGCTGCAAATCTGATTCTATATGTATTCATCAGTGATAAGCAGTAGGTTCAAAAATCATTCCTTTAAAGTTTTAATATGATATGTCTATGATTAGACGCAAGTAGATGGGAGGGTAGCACCTAGGGTGGCAGATAAAGAATAGGATCAAAATCTCAAACTTTAGTGAGAGACAGAAAAGCAGTATTAAAAATGAAGAGAAGGAATATAAGAATTTATTTGGAAGGAAGAATCCTGCTTTTTCTCTCTTTATTTGTACACTGTGATGTTGATTTGTTGGAGGAAAACTGAAGATGTTTAGGGGGCAGGAGGGGACATGGATTTGACAGTTCAGAGAAGATGTACAACAGAAGCTGATTTGGAAGTCGTCTGCATAAAAGTGACAGTGGGTGCTTTGAAAGTGAATGATATAACAGAGGGTAAACTGTTTACAGAAAGGAAAAAGCAGTCCAAAGAGAGCATTTGTCAAGACTCACATGTAGGCAGTGTCAGAGGAAGAAAAATCAGGAAAGGTGACATATTTTTCAGTGAAGAACTAAGAAAATTTTTATATAAGGGAATAAAGGGAGGAGTTTCAAAAAAGAAATGGTGATTATTTATATTTGTTACAACTAGTCTTATAGTGAGTTGTGATAATGACCACACAAGGGTAATAGCAATAAACCAGTTGCAGTTAAAGAAGGTGAGTGGTAGGGCTGCATTAGAGTATTAGACCTTGCCCTTTTTCTCATAGCTTGGGAATGGCAGATCCCTGACTCAAACCTAGATATTTCTGATGCCAGAGCCATGTGCTCTTAGTTATTACTTTAATAAAATCAAATATGAAGGATCAGAACAGTCTATTGAATTTGGTGTTTGAGGAGATTTTTTGTACTCTTCAGAGAAGTCAGATTTCAAGGCACCAAGTTTAGAAGGCATGGTGATAAGCTGGAAATAAATGAGAAAGCCTACTTCATCAAGAAGTTTGGTAATAAAGGAGACAAATTTAAAGGATGGCAACCTGAGAAGGTAATAAAATCAGAGGCAATCATGTAATGTAATAGAGTGATCTGACCTAATATTTAAGAAGATAGAAAAAACAAGTAGAAAGGATATAACTAAAGAAATTAGAATAAGCTTACCATGTGGTTAAGAACGCCTCTCTGGAACAGGTTGCATCATCTGTAAAATGTAGATGATAATTCATAGTCTCTGGGTGGTGCCAACAGTTAAAGCACTTGGCCACTAACCGAGAGACTGGAGGTTTGAGAGCACCGAGAGGCACCTTGGAAGAAAGATCTTTTGATCTATGTCTGAAAAATCAGTGATTGAAAACTTTATGGAGCATATTTCTCCTCTGACACACATGGGATCGTCATGAGTCAGAATAGTTTTGAAAGTAAGTGGTATGTAAGGTATAGGGTGTTGTAAGGATTAAATGAGTCCCTATATAGAAGGCAGAAACCCTGGGTGGCGTAGTGGTTAAGTGCTATGGCTGGTAACCAAAAGGTTACACTTCAAAACCACCAGGTGCTCCTTGGAAATTCTATGGAGCAGTTCTACGCTGTCCCATAGGGTCACTATGAGTCAGAATTTACTCAATGGCCACAGGTTTGGTTTTTTGGTTTATGTAGAAGATACTTAGAATGGTACATGTCAGAGCGTTAACCCACAAGAAATATTAGCAATTGCCAAAGCTATTTCAAGGCCACATGAAACTTGCAATTTTTAATACAAATAGTGACAGTGTATATAGTAAAAATGATAAAGACATAGAAATAGAGTTTAAGGAAAGAGCAAATTCTAAGAGGGTGACATCTACTCATCTACTGAAGACTCTGCTAAACCCTGTTTTGCCCATCTCCCAAAAGAAAGATTATTCATTAAGTTTGTAAGGGCCTGAGTCATTGACTTGGTCACAGTCTTAGTCATCTAGTGCTGCTATAACAGAAATACCACAAGTGGATGGCTTTAACAAAAAGAAGTTTATTTTCTCACAGTAAATTTGGCTCACAGTAAAATCCAAATTCAGGGCATTGGCTCCAAGGGAAGGCTTTCTCTCTCTGTTGGCTCTGGAGGAAGGTCCATGTCCTCAGTCTTCCCCTGGTCTAGGAGCTTCTCAGGCACAGGGACCCTGGGTCCAAGAAATGCCTTCTGTCCCAGGTGCTATTTTCTTGCCCCGGAAACCCTGGTGGCATAGCAGTTAATTGCTACCTCGGCTAACCAAAGCGTTGGCAGTTTGAATCCGCCAGGTACTCCTTGGAAACTCTATGGGGCAGTTCTACTCTGTCCTATAGGGTCACAATGAGTCAGAATGAACTTGACAGCACTGGGTTTGATTTTTGGTTTTTGGATGATGTCCCCTATCTCTCTGCTTGCTTCTTTCTTTTTATATCTCAAAATATTACCTCAAGACACAATCCAACCTTGTAGATTGAGTCCTGCTTCACTAACACAACTGCCACCCATCCTCCCTCATTAACATCAAAGAGGCAGGATTTACAACGTATAGGAAAATCACACAATACCCGGAATCATAGCCCAGCCAAATTGTTACACACATTTTTTGGGTGGGACACAACTCAAGCCATGACTGTCATGTTATGAAAGGCCACTATTATAAGGCATTACAGACAAATGGATTGCCACAAGCAACTTCTTTCATTGACTCTCCTGCATGAAGCAGGTGGTTATATATAGCTTGTCACATGCAGGCTCCTTTAGTGCCTTCTTTTCCATTTCTTCTCCACTAGATGAGGCAGTGTAGGACAAGAAGACAGGAAGATTACAAGGATTGGCCAGGGCCTTTGGGAGGAGTGGATGACCCATCTCAGACTTCTGACCTTAGCCAAAAACTCTAAACTATCATTACCAAAACTATATTGATGACGATTGAGCATGAGCCCAACTATTAATACATCAGTCTCAATTTGTAATTCTCTGTGTGTCATATTTTCTTTTTATTCTCCTAGAGTAACTGGCAATAATTTGGGAATTTCTATGCCTTGGCCATGATACCATTAGTAATCTAACCAGTTACTCACCCTTTGCTTGGTCCAAATAATCTTTCCTCTTTGATAGGAGATTGTGTACTGAAAAAGAAGGAAATGGAAGTCTGGATGGGTGTTCCAGGAAAGAAAAGAAAATGTGAGATATCTGTTAGAGGGAATTAAAAAAATAATAAGAAAGAAAGAAAGAAATAGATGACTTAAAGGAAAGCTGAGCAGCTATGAGAAGTCAACAAAATTTTTTGGATGAAATTGTAGTGCAGCATGGTTTTATAGCTTCTTTTCAATAACGTTTGGTTATGCCAAATTAAGAGAAACTGATTGAGGTTGTAAGTCAAAAGTTTATCTTTCACTAACGATAGGGCTTCTTTCCTGGCCCAGTGCAAGCCCTTGGAGAGAAAGTCCATGATTTATAGCTACAGTTCCAATTCTCCCCTATCTCCTAGACGCACCATCTATGCGCTAGGCGTACAGACTTGGATTTCTAAGGCTTCCCAAATTCAACATGTCTACAGATACACTGCTGATATTGCCTCCATTTTCCCAACCTAGCTCCTCTTGCAGTTTTCCCCACCTCTGTTGAAGACAACTGAATATTTCCAGTTTTCAGGCCAAAAACCTTCAGGTTGTACAACACTCTCTGTCTCTCATACACTCATCTCATGCTCAATCTATCAACAAATTCTAATGTAACAATATATCCAGAATTTTACCATTTCTTCCTTGCTATTCTCTCTTTGCGTTATCGTGGTCTAAACCATCATCATTTCTCACCTGGAGTAATGAAATAGCATCTAACTAGACTTCCCGCTTGTTCTCTTGCCCCCAGTTTTCATTACAGCAGACAGAATTGGCACTTTATATGTAAATTAGATCATTTGACTGTTTTGTTCCAAAGCTTGCAGGTGCTTTTCATCTCACTCAGTGTAAAAGCGAAATCCTTACAATGACCTATGTATCAGTCAACTATTTCCACAGTGATTCTGGGTAACAAATTACTGCAGAACTTGGTGGTTTAAAACAATCATTTATTTGTATTTACTTACCTTCGGGAGGAGTATTTCTCTATTGATTTTGGCTGGGCTTCATAGGCTTGCCTCCAGGCCCCAGATTTATTCTAAATATGTTTCACATATCTTTTTGTTTTCTGTGACCAGTGGTATCCCTAAGCCACGTTCTTCTCACGGTGATGGCAGAAGCACAAGAGTGAATGCAGAAGTGTATGATATTTCTTAAAGCTTAAACTCGTAAGTGGCATAATGTCACTTCTGCTGACATTCTATTGAGAAAATGAAGTCACATGACCATATTGGACAAAGGTATGGATACAGGAGAAGTAAGAGATTGGAAGTGATCATGCGCTCTATCACACCTTGCAAAGATACACATCATCTGGTAGCCTATTTCCTCTCTGACCTTATCTATTCCATTACTCCAAACACAATGCATTCCGGCCACATTTGTCTTCTTGCTGATCTTTGAACATGCCAGGCAATATCTGACCACAGATCATACGCAACTGCTTTTTCCTCTGCCCGTAATCTCTTCCTCCAGATGTCTACATGGCTAGCTCCCTCACTTCCTTCAATCTTTTCATGAAAATTTTCCCCTCAGTGAGGCCTTCCCTGGTCACATATCCAAAACATCAAATTTACATAAATCCTTTGAGTTTTATATTCTCCTTCTTTGCGTCAATATTTTTCTTTCACCCCTGTCACTAGATAATCTATTACTTTCAACTCAATTATCATGTTCACTATTTTTCATTTGCATATATGCTTTATAAGGGCATTAATTTATTTTTATTTTAAGCAGCATGCTTCGAATGTTCTGAGTAAACATTTAGTGAATGAGTAAATGAATGAATGAATGGAGATGGGTATCAAAGAGAATAACTGGGTCTTCTAGTAGGTCCTTTCCTCCCAAAAAAAGGGTCAGTAGACAATCTAAACAAGTCTTTGTCCCCCCACAATTGTGTTAGGAATCTCCTGAATATATGGTACCGACCGTTTGCCCTCAGCCAGCTCATGTGTAGGTGTTTCCATTGTAGATGTTTTAATCCAGTTAGGTGCTCATTGCCTGTCCCTATAAAACAAACATATCAAAAATCCTTTTTTTCAAAATTACACCTTTCTCATGCTTTGCAGTTTTGCCACTTTCAGCTTTATTCTCATACTAGACCCTCTTTCTTAGGATTGGAAGAAGTAGAGCCATGAAATCCTTTTGTGCCTGCTGTCTGGGTGACTTCTTAGTCAAGAAGCAGTGTATAGAAGGTGGTAATTTCTTTTAAATAACTATTATCTTTTATGAGACCTCTGAACTTTTGTACAATATTTTTTGCATGTTTCTGTGGTTCTGGCATATCTCTACATTCTTCTATACCTTCTATAATTTAAGCAGTCCTCATGTCATATTTGTGAAATTAACTTTCAGATAGACTTTTCTTGGAAAACAAAGCAAAGAAAAATTCTTGGATGGAAAGGAAAATTGAATCATGCCCATAATTTCAGGGAACAATGATTTATGCTAATCATAATTTCTCACTTTGGTATAACCTTTGATAACTCACTAAGCCATTCTTTATTACAACACACCCAAGGTCTTACGTTAAAGTTCTTTAAAATTATGAGAGAAAATTAAATTCTTGACAGTGACACCAAAACGGGTGCTTTGTTTGTTTGTTTGCTTTAATAAGTGTCAGGGTGGGTAAGTAACTCCAATTCCTTATTAGAAATTCATTTTCTATTTCCAGAGATGAGGAGCATGATAAATGTTAAAGATAAATGAGAGCCTGTATATCAGTTTTGTGCCTTTTGAAAATAAAATTAAAAAAAATATATATTTATTGAAGATCATAAAGGTCATTTATGGTTATGAGTTCATCTGCTTCATCTGTATTGCTGACCAGCTGTTTGAGTTGCCTACACATAATTAGGATGGTATATAGCCCTCTTTCATCTTCTGCACTACCCTTATTCTATCCTTTCTTCTTTTGAGTTTCTTATCAAAGCCAATAACATTTAGAGGTATAAAAAAAAAAAAATTTTTTCCCAGACTAACTTATTGTCAATTTATAATTAATTTGCTTCTCAAATTTCACCTATTATGCAGTTTTCAGATAACTTCCATAATTAATGTTTGATTTAATTTCATAATTTCACTTTTTTATTTAAAAATAGCCCATCATGTTTCCTGGAATACAATAAGTATTCAAACTTTTTGAACTATCATTCAAAACCAGCTTAAAATGTTTACATTCTAATCTCATTGCACTCATGAAATATTTTTAATTTACCATATGCCAGGAATTGAATTGAAAATGTTACCCATCCATTAAAACTCAGCTGAAATTCTACATTTTTTTATGAAGAACTTACTAAGTAACCCAACCTGTGTTCTACCTACTCAAAAAGACTGTGTCATTTCTGTTGGTTCTATTCCATATTGTCCTATGACATCTTTTGTACAATGTATGGTATTTACTTACGATGTTTATTTAACAATTTATGTGGGTGTGCAGTCAGTTTCTTGGTCTTTTAAAATGCTTGCCCTATTTTAAAAGCATCCCTTGCCAACTCTAAGCCCTTTTGATATGTAAGATTATTGGCACATTATAGGAATTTCTGGCTACAGTTTAAAGCTTTCCCGTAGCTGCAAAATACATTGTCTTGGATTAGAGAGTAAATAGGGAAGAAGTCCCAACAAGATACAAGAGGAGGACTGAAAATTCTGACATCTAAGTTGAAATACCTGGAGTTAGACAAGTGTGGAAACATCTGTTCTCATCAGGAGGTGAATTTTGATGGAAGAATTTGAAAAATACAAAGCTTGCTTCTCCATTTCTGAAATTTGTCATGCTGAAATGATTTGTGCTCATTTAAATGGTTACATTAAACAGAAACCAAAATGAATTACATTAGTTTTCATTTGGCTGATGTTATTTTAAGTCCCTGAACTAAAGAAGGTGGCCAGATTTTGGGGGTTGCTGCTTCCAGAAATATGCCAATTAAATTTGTTTGTATTGCCAGAATGCTTATCAAAGAGTCATAACTTCAAACGTTGTGTAAATTTATCTAATAAACTTAGCTATTTTTTTTTTTTTTAATCAAATAGCGAACATATATTGATGTGGTGGGTTAAATAATATAGTTGTAAATGTTGGAAAAATTTATTTATTTCATAAATATTGAGCACCTACCATGTGACAGATGTTGTTCAAGGCACTGGGGACACAAGAGCCCAACTAAATCTTTGTAGTTGACAGGCTTACATGCTAGTACAGGAAGCCAGAAAAGAAAAAAGCAAATGAAATAAAGCCATTAGTTAATGATAAGTAGCATGTAAATAATTAAAATAGGATGGGGTTAGATAAAGTAATAAGACGGTTCTTTTAGATTGGGTACCCAGGGAAGGTTTTGCTAATAAGGTGACATTTCTGCCAAGATCTGAATGACAGAGTCATGTTGGCAAAGATCAGTTGGAGAGGATTCCAGGCAGTGGTATCAGCCAGAACAAAAGTCCAAAGCATGAACAAACATGGCATATTTGTGAAACAGAAAGAATATCAGCGTAGTTGGGGAGGAAAGAGGAGTGGGAGATGAAATGCTTGAGGGAAGTGGAAGCAATTCATGTACGATCTTTGCAAATCATGAGAGGAAATGGAAATTTATTTTACAATTGGAAATCTAGAAAGTGATGTGATCTGATTGGCTGGCTGTTGTTTGGAGGATGCATTCATTCATTTATTAAACAAATAATTACTGAGCATCTTCTATATACCAGGCACTGTTCAAGATAAAAAACCATTTGCCATGGAGTCATTTCTGACACATGGCAACCCTGTATGTGTACACATGGCAACATTGTATGTGTCAGGATTGAACATTCTCACACACATAGGGCTTTCAATGGCTGATTTTTGAGAAGTAGATTGCTAGGCCTTTCTTTTGAGGCACCTCTAGGTGAATTCAAACCTACAAATTTGTGGTTAGCAACCAACTGCATTAACTATTTGCACCACCAAGGAAGTCCACTGCTTGTTGCATACTGGTTAAGGCAATTAACTGAAAGTTTGGTGGTTCAAATACACTAGCTGCTCCTTGGGAGAAAGATGGGGGAATTTACTTCTGCAAAGATTTACAGCCTTGGAAGCCCTACGGGGCAGTTCTACTCTGCCCTAAAGTGTCCCTATGAGTCTGAACTGACCCCAGGAAGGTGGATATTATAAGAGAGAAAAAAAGAGCCCTGGTGTTGGCAACATTTTAGTACTCAACTGCTAAGTGAAAAGTCGAGAGTTCGAACCCACCAGCAGGTCCTTGGGAGAAAAGACCTGAAGATCTGCTTTCATGAATGTTTCAGCTTAGGAACCCCTATAGGCCAGTTCTACTTTGTCCTATAGGGTCACTATGAGGCGGAATTGATTCAACAATAGTCAACAACACAGGAGAGGAATTGGTTAGTTAGGATAGGCAACATTGAAAAAATATTTAAACAAAGACTTGAGTGTAAAGGAGGGATTAGAGACCATCTAGTCTTACACCATATAATTGAGAAAAGTGTCAACCTAAGTGTATTTTTTTTCTATTTTTCGTCATGCTTGTGGCTTGAAACTTACCCTTTCATCTCTTAATTATTGTTAAAGCACAATATTCAAATCTTTTCATATTAAGAAAACAAATTCTGTATTGAAATTAATTTTAGACCATGCTCTAGACAAATATCCTTTTGTGGGAATGTTTTGCCATCATTTCTCAATAGTGTTCTTCAAATGGAAGTTATCCTGGTAGACATAATTATCAAAATAACTGAAACAAAGTTAATGTATTCTGTAAGAATTTCTTCTGGTAAAGTCTTAGAAGACAAAACAGTCCTATGAAACGTTAATAATGGAAATAGTAACATCAAAATGTACAAAATAAGAAAATTGCGAGAAGCAAGACAGAGATTCTATTTGTAATGTAAATACTGATGTGCTGTTCTGAGTGCTGTGGAGTCAATTCCAACTCACAGCAACCCATGCGACAGAGTAGAGCTACCCCATAAGATTTTCTGATTGTAATCTTTATGAAAGCAGATTGCCAGGTCTTTCTCCCATGGAGCCTCTGGGTGTGTTCGAACTACCTTCCCTTTGATTAGCAGCCAAGCGCTCAACCATTTGTGCCACCTAAAAACCCATTGCTGCTGAGGTGACTCTGATTCATAGATACCCCGTAGAATGGAGTAGAACTGTCTCATAGAGTTTCCAAGGAGCAGCTGGTGGATTCGAACTGCTGACCATTTGGCTAGCAGCCGTAACTCCTAACCACTCTGCCACCAGGGGACTGTATATAATTACAGTTTGTTTAAATTAAATTATATGCATAACAAATTCTATTAATAGAAACATAGCATAGTAGAAAAATTAACTGAACTGGGTGTCAGACCAAGCAATGGAGCCAAGAGTGCTCTAAGACAGGTAACAGAAGCAAAGAAGCTAGAGCTTCTTCTCAGCTTGAAACTGAACCCTCATTCAGAAGTGAGAAATTCTTACAAATGCGTCTGCATTTTAAGGCATTGTCTCATGGCTACTGCTGATTCTGTCAAGCTGAGTGAGTCAGATTACCACTTAGAGAAATTCCGATGTGGGAATCAGAGACAACTATTTATCTATGGCTTGAATAGGAGCCCAGGTGGCACAATGGTTAAGTGCTTGGCTGCTAACTGAAGGGTAGGTGGTTCAAATGGACACCATCGCTCCGGGGAAGAAAATACCCAATGATCTGCTCCCATAAAAATTGTAGCCTAGAAACTCGTATGGGGTAGCATGTTGGATCTCTGAGTCAAAAATCAGCTCAATGGTACCTAACAACACGGCTGATGCAGAGATGCTATAAACTAGAAAGTTTAGATCTGGCTATGTTTGATCACGTGCATGTTAATGTGTTGAAAACTGTGTTAAGGAGCTGGAGGTTGACGAAGGCAGGTAGGAGGCAGTGGAGAGGAATGAAAGGCAAAGAGAGAAATTGTAGCAGGCCAGCAAAAATGAGCAGAATTGAGAAAAGGGAAGAGAAAGCCCTACTGGTTGCTGTTGAGTCGATTCCAACTCAGAACAATCCTATAGGACAGAGTAGGACTGCTCCATAGAGTTTCCAAGGAGCAGCTAGTGGATTCAAACTGCAAACCTTTTGTTTACTAGCCACAGCACTTAACCACTACATGACCAGGGTTTCCACATGGTCCTAAGGAGTCTCAAGTTCATGGTATTAGACCCTTGGGAAGCCTAGCTATCTCTAGGATTTGAGAGTAAAAAAAATAAAGCTAAACCCAGTGCCATCAAGTTGATTCCGACTCATAGAGACCATATAGGACAGAGTAGAACTGCCCCATAGAGTTTCCAAGGAGGGCCTGGAGGATTTGAACTGCCGACCCTTTGATTACCAGGCATAGCACTTAACCACTACACCACCAGGGAGTAGTGGAATATATTTGCAGTAAGTACATTTAACTTATTCTACTTTGAAGTGCACTTCTGTTTCTTCAACCAAAATTATATTGGCTGAAACACAGGCTAAGAGGATCCTATGAGAGAGTGGAGCTGGAGTGATATTCAGAGGGTCTTCTAAGATCAGTAACATGGATGTGAAGAAGGGTGAAATAATACTCAAATACACAAAGACAGGGCCAGAAGAAAGGAAGATAAAAGTCAAATGGCAAACAGCTAAATTAATGCAAATTCTTGTTTTTAAAAAAAAAAAAAAATTGGATAAGGGCATTAAAATTAGATAAATTGATCACATACTATCATGATGTGAACAATTTAATAAAAAGCTATAATCACTGGTTTTATGGTCAATTAAATTTAGAAGTACAACAGGGTTACTGTAATTTTGTTTTTATCCCAGAAGAGCTATATTGCAGTAAAGCTAATGGTGTAGTCACCAAAACTAGGATATTTTCTTTGACCTGTTAGTAGGACTCATTCCTGTGAGAAATTCCAAGCTAAGAATGGTCTGGGGAAACTAAGATTCACAATCCAGATGCAAATCTGAACCTCAAGGATTGCTGAGGGAAGCAAGCACCCTTCAAAGGAAGAATGAATAATAAGACTAAGACTGCCATTTTTCTAGGACAATGATTGTTAGACATAGATATATTTTTTCAGTTGAGAAAACTCTTTTGAGACACTCTTAGAAGGAATAGAGCACTAACACCTAGGCATCAACTTAGCAAAGTGCCTGACCCTGGGGGAATATGGTGCCTATTGCTAGAATGTCCAAAATTCCTAGATTAAAAAAAACAAAACAAAAAAAACTCATTTTTAATAATTGTGTCTCATCTGCAAAAACCATAAAAAATATCCCAGCAATCCCCATACTCTAGTCTGTAAAAATATTTGCTAGACGTAGCTTCTCACACACAGATGGAGCATAAATATTCTCTGTCAGACCCAGGGACCTGAATTTTAAAGCTAAACATATGGACACGGTTTCAACAATAGAAGAATTTCTGGGGGGAAATTTATACCCACGTGTAAGCCTGCTCAAGTTTTATGTTCACATCCTTATCTCTTGCAAATTGTATACACCTAATTTTTTTAAATTTATTTACTGAACATGTTTATTAGAATAAGAGTACACAGATTTTTTGATCTGTTGATCAATTACAGATGCATAACCCTCTGAACCAGCAATTCCACTCCTAAGGCTGTATCTTACAGAAATGTCTATTGTTTCTTTCAGCATTTTTTGCACTAGAGGAACATTAGAAACAATGAAAATGCGTCTCAATAAGAGACGATTTATCAAATTATCAAGCAGCCATACAATGAAATAATATGGAGCTGATAAAAAGACATGAGTTAAATATGTATCAACCAAAAGAGAGAACTATGATGGTTAGTCTTATATGTCAACATGGCTAGGCTATAAAAAAGTACCCAGTTATTTAGTCAAACACAAATCTAGACATTGCTGAGAAGGCATTTTATAGATGTGGTTAACATAGACAATCAGGTGACTTTTAAAATAGTCATTATTTTTTTGGTGAAAATATATACAACAAAACATACACCAATTCAACAATTTCTACATGTTCAATTCAGTGACATTGATTACATTCTTGAAGTTGTGCAACATTTTGCACTATCCTTTCCCAGATTATTCCACTACAATTACAAACGTGTTGCCCTCTAAGCTTCTCATCTAACATTTCTAGCTGCTCTTATAAATTTGATCACATATAGATAGACGTTTAAAAGAGCACAATACGTGTCTTGATTTTCTAGTGTTGATATAGCAGAAATATCACATGTGAATGGCTTTAACAAAGAGAAATGTATCTTCTCACATTCTAAGAGGCTAGAAGTCCAAATTCAATGTGCCAGTTCTAGGTGAAGTCTTTCTCTCTCTGCCGGCTCTGGGGGAAGCTCCTTGTCATCAATTTTCCCATAGTCAAGGAGCTTCTCAGCTCAGGGGCTCAGGTCCAAAAGAGGTGCTATACTCCTGCTACTTCTTTCTTGGTGTTATGGGGTCCCCTTTTCTCTCTGTTCACTTCTCTCTTTTATATCTCAAAAGATGTTGCCTTAAGACACAGTCTAATCTTGTAGGTTGAGTCCTGCCTCATTAGCATAACTGTCACTAATACCATCTCATTAACATCATAGACACAGGATTTACAACACATAGAAAAATCACATCAGATGACAAAATGGTTGACAATCATACAATACTGGAAATCATGGCCTAGCCAAACTGATACACATATTTATGGGGGACACAATTCAATCCAAGTGATACGCATATTTTGGGAGGACAAATTCAATCCATGACAATGCATAAGGCACATATTCTTTTCTAATTAAGCTAAACTAAAAAAATAAAATTTTTTTTTTTTTTTTTTATTGTTTGGTTTAAACATGACTCCAGTGGGTAGTTTTGGCTTAAGATTTAAAGATTATCTCCAGGCAATAATTTTGGTGGGTCACCCAGCCTCAATGGCTCCAGAAATTCTGGATGCTAAGAGAATTTCGATTTTTGTTCCCATTTTTCCCCCTTTTGATCTGAATCCATCGGCTAAATCATTGATGAAAATGTTCAGTAATGGTAGATGGGTAACCAGGCACCATCCAGATCTTATCTTGTGGCAAAGGAGGCAATTGTTCATGGAGGCAATTAGACCCACATCCCAGTTCCTCCTCAGAATACTGACGTTCTTTCTTCCTATGTTGTCCAGACAAATAGACACCAATGTTGTAACCTGGATGGCTGCTCAAAAGCTTTTAAGACCCCAGGCAATACACAATGAGCTACAAGACAGAACAAAAACGCTAAAAACAATGTTAGGCCAATTGACTGGAATGTTCCATGAAATCATGTTCCTAAACATTTAAAACAAGAAAATAAATCCCATAAGGTGATTGGTTGTACATAAGCAACCTCAGCAGCTGCTCTTTTGTTATTGTTATTGTTGTAAAAATACATACAACACATTTGCCAATTGAATCATTTTCACGTGAATGACTTAGTGATATCAATTACATTAATCATGTTGTGCAATAAAATGATTACCCTTAATTGATGTCAAATTTCCTATCGCTATAAACAGAAATTCACTGCTTCCCGATCAATGACTCCTCCTCCCCCCGCCCCCGGTAGTCAGTAACAAGCCTTTGGACTCTATACATATGCCTATTCTTGTCATTGCATACAAGCGAGATCATGGAATATTTGTCTTCTTGTGATTGACTTATTTCACTCCTAATGTCTCTGAGGTTCATCCATGTTGCCGCATGTGTCAAGACTACATTTCTTGTTATGGCTGAGTGATATTCCACTGTATGGGTGTATCACATGTTGTTTACCCATTCATCCATTGATGGACATTTAGGCTGTTTCTACCTTTTGAAGATTGTGAATACTGCTTCAGTGAACATTGGTATTCTTGACTATGTAAGAGTAGGATTGCTAGGTCATACAGTAACACTATTTTTGATGTTTTGAAGAATCATCAAACTTTCTACACAGTAGCTGTATACCATTTTGCCTTCCTACAACAATGGATAAAGATTTCAATTTCCCCACATCCTTGCCAACATTTGTTATTTCCACCCCCCCCCTTTTTTTTTTTTTGGTAAATCTTAGCCATCCTAGTGGGAGTCAAGTAGTATTTCATCATGGTTTTGATTTGCATCTCCCTGATGGCTAAAGATGTTGAACATTTTTTCAGGTATTTTTTGGCCATTTGAATACCCTCTTTGGTAAAATATCTAGTTAAGTCATTTGCCCATTTTTTTGATTGGGTTATTTGTCTTGTTGTTAACTTGTAGAAGTTTTATACATATTTTTGGATATTAGACCCTTATTGGATATATGGTTTCCAAAAATTTTCTCCCAATCTGTATTGTCTTTTCACTTTTTTGATAAAGTCCTTTAATGAGCAAAAGTTTTTAAGTTTTATGCTCTCATTTTTCTTTTTTCGTCTTTTGTACTACATGCTTTTCTTATTCTACCTGAGAATCTGTCATTAAAAACCAAGGCTAGCAGCCACACCCCCAATCTTTTCTTCTAAAAATTTTGTAGTTTTAATTTTCGAGTTTAGATCCTTAACCATTCTGCCTTAGTTTTTATGTGTGGTGTCAGGAATGAATCTAATTCATTCTTGTAGAAATCCAATTTTCCCAGCTCCATTTATTGAGGAGGCTCTTCCTTACTTATTCAACTGTATTACTATTCATGTCAAATATCAGTTGGTTATAGACGTATGGGTAGAGTATTAATTAAAATAATAGACTAACCCAAAATACTGATAATTTTCATTATTCATTTAGATTGTGACTGCTAATATTTATCTGAAAAATCCAGAACTGGAGATATTCCTGTATTACTTTTTTGGTAATTTTAGGCAACTCTTTTCTAACCTTCCTCCTCTTTCCATGAATAAAACTTTCTCCCCCAAATTCAACTATTAGCCTTTCCCTTTTTCTCTTCTCTCTCATTTTTCTCTTGTTGCTTCTCTTCATTTTGCCTTGAATTGCTTTATTCTTATTTTATGTCACTTTTAATCAAGAATGATTCCTTGAAGACTCTGGTTTTTATGCTTCATGTCAACCACAATGACCTAACATCCCTTTACATTCCTGTCTGTACGACCTAAGTAGAATTGGACTTGACCAAAAGATTTTGTGTATTCAGTTTGTGGCAGCCTGTCACAAGTGCCCTACAAGTAATGTGGCTTGCATTTCAAGAGTACTGCCAATCACATAGGCCACATGTTGAACCTTCTGGTCACAGCTATTTGTAAAGCTGATTATGAAGAAGCATAAACCATATCTTCCTGATTATGCTATGTTACAAGCTTTCACTTTGAGATGGAAATGTGCAATGCTCTATGAAACATTATTATTAAGGGTAGTAATAATAGCGTCACCATCCAATGATAAAATAGCAATAATAGTGCCGGTTTATTCTTTACTTCTTAAAGTGACTTAATTTTCAGAATAGCTAATAAATACTTGCTAATTTAGCCTACTATTAAAAAGTGCTATAAAAGTATATAACAATCATAATACATTTTTCACAAGTTAATGAATAATGAACTGTTTAAAAAATGGCCACAATCTTAATTTTTAAAATTAGGTTTAGAGATTTTTTGTTTGCTTTTTCATTAATTTTCATGGAAGAAAGGGCAAAAATAAAAATTAGTTTTATATGAAAATGCAGTGCATTAAAAATTAAATTTTCACACTTTGGAATTTAGGACTTAACAGTTACTGAAAATTACATTACTATGATAATGATATGCTCAAAGATAATCTTTCATTCTTACTTCCTCTAGCCTAAGTGAATCTGTTTTTTACTACTTTCTCATTCTGTTATGCCTATGAGATAGTCTCAAAATATTTTAATGAATTAGTGATTCAGTGGTCACTAAATTGCTCAAAAGGTACTAGTCACCCAAGCCAAGCACCAATTCAATAAACATTCTTTGAATCTTTGGCAAAATCAGACATGAAAGGGACAATATCAAAAAGCTAACCATCAGGAGAAAAATGTAAAATCATTCAGATACAGATTATACTCGAGTCCTTTCCATCAAAAGGGACCCCATTCATAATACTTTCAACATTTAATAACATCTCTCCCTTTTCCTTTCCTTGAAACAGCCCTCCCTTTCCAGGCTTGGATTCTTTTCTCTCTGCCTTTTCTTCCTCATTCTTTGCACTCCTTTATTCCTTAAATTGATCTAGCTGCTCTCTCAGGAGGTGAAAGTATAGGAGGACTTACTGGCAGATGGAATGAAGAAAAAGGCAGGAAACACATTAAATGATTTTACTCTGTTACTCACGAGGATCTATAATATAATGGCCAAGAGTGAGAGTTTTGGGGCCTGGAAGGCCTGAGTCCAAATCCCATCTTCACCAATGACTGTTTGGATGGATAACCATGAAGTTCAGACTATCCCTGTTTTCTCCTATCTCTCATGTTTCTTGTTACTTCTATTCATTTTACCTAGAATCATTTTATTATTATAAGCTGCTTTCAATCCAAAGTGTGCAAACAGTATAATTTGGAAGTCTATTTTTTTTGTAACTGTAAAATTAATATAATAATATTAATGCCTAATTCATAGAGCTGTTATACAATTTAAAAAAGCAAATATATGTGAAATCCTTAGTGCACTGCTGATCACATGGTAACCTGCTCAATAAACATTTGCTGTAATTTTTATTACTATATTCATGGCCTGGGCTCCTAAATTTATTTTCTAACTGGTTAACAAATGGACTTACTGAAAACCACTGCTTCACATGGAGAGCCATTTCTTAATGAATTTGATATTTACACAAATACAGTGCTTACACTTAAGGATTTAAGGACTCAAATTAGGCACCTTTCTAGTAGTTTCTATCCTCAATATGTATATTTATAGCTACATTTGATAGTGAAAATCTGCCTTTTCCAGGATGAGATATACAAAATGTAATAGTATTTCTGTCAGTTAGAAAGCTGTGAAAATGAATATATCAATATTTTTCAACCCTAACTACATATTACAGTCAAAAAGGAACTTTAAAAAAATACAGATGTCCATGTCCTGTCACCAGCTATTCTGACTCAATTGCTCTGAAGTCACCTTGGGGCTATGTATTTTTATGCTCTCCCTGGGTATTTCCACTGTACGGCTAAGGTTAAGAGTAGATTGATTATCTAATCCAAATATCTCTCTAACACGCTGACTCATTCAGCATGCTTGAACACCTCTAGTGATAAGGAAATTACTGTTGATGTAGCATATTATCTAAGCAGCTCTACACATTGGGAAAAAAAAAAAAAAAGCCATATATTGAGCCAAAATAAAGATATATATCCTAGCACTTCCATGTTGACCAACAAAAATTTAACTTCTTTTTTACATGCTGGCTTTTCAAATATTTAAAACAACTACTCTGCCTACTAGACTTTTGCTCACAAGGTTCAGCTTCCCAAACATTTTCTACTAACACTTTCCTGAACTTGTCCACATTGCTCTTTGCCTTTTGATTGGCACTCAGGACTGAACACTGAATAAAGTACGACTATCTAAAAAAAAAAAAAAAAATTTTTTTTTTATCTTTTATCATTCTGTATATTCTTTGTCTGCTCTATCAATGTTTATTGCTGTGGTTAGTTACCGCTGAGTCTATTCTGGCTCAAGGTGACCCCATGTGTGCAGAGTAGAACCACTCTAAAGGGTGTTCAAGGCTGTGACCTTTCAGAAGCAGACTGCCAGGCCTGTCTTCCGAGGTGCCTCTGAGGGGGTTCAAACCGCCAATCTTTCAGCTAGTAGTTGAGTGCTTAACTATCCACATCGCCTAAGGGTATGGTAATTTTAAGGTACCCACAACCCCCTTGCTATAATTCATATATCCTGCCACACTAAGTGACATAGCTACTGTATTAGTTATCTGTGGGTACATATCAAGTTATCTCCAAAACTGGGCAGCTTGAGACAACAAACATTTATTATCTTACACAGTGTCTGAAGGTCTGGAATCTAGTGGCAGCTTATCTGGGTGATCCTGGCTCCCAGTGTCTCATGGGGCTGCAGTGCAGCTTGGCTTCAGCGACTGTTGGCAGGTATCAGTTCTCATTCACTGTGGGATGGCAGTTTTAATTCTTTGTTATGTGGGCCTCTTTATAGGGCTTCCTCATGACATAGCAGCTGGCTTCCTCCAGTGAAAGCGAACTGAGGAAAAGACAACGTCCTAAAAAAATAAGCCATAGTCTTTTTAAAATTATTATTATTTTGACAATTTATATACAAGTTTTCCCCTGGTATCCAAAAGTAGAGCACTTCTATGAAAACTTTCATAAGACAAAATGGCAGAAAACAAAGAAGCAATTACTATTAATTCATATGGGAAATTTTTTTGAGTGTTCCCAGATCCAAAAAATAACCTACCAAATCATATCAAATAAAACCTAAAATAACATTAACATGCAGGACACAGACACAGTTCAACACTATGGTGGCTTGATGCTGAGATGCTGAGTGTAGTTTCCGGAAAAAGGGTTTGGCAACACCACTCTTTCTGCTCAGGATGAAGGCTGCCCCTTTAATAGCTTGCAGCAAAACCAACCCCTTAAACAAAAACAAACCCGTTGCCATTGAGTCAATTCTGACTCATAGTGACCCTGTAGGTGAGAGTAGAACTGCTGCATAGAGTTTCCATGGAGCGCCTGGTGGATTCCAACTGCAGACCTTTTGGTTAGCAGCCGTAGCACTTAACCACTATGCCACAAGGGTTTCCAACACTAAATCCTATTTTTGCTTCTCATCTTTTTCTCATAAAAGTGAAAATTGTCTTCAGATTTCCTTCAGTTAGTGAAAACAGGTATTAATGCAGGTTTTTTGTAAAAGAGAAGTGGTGCAGAGAGAACTTTTGAAAAGCGGAGGATACCAGTATAACAGAACATTTGACACTGCAACCATTTTTATGTGTATAACTCTGTGACATTAGTTATGTTCACCATTTTGTACAACCATCACCATTGTTTCCAATTATTTTTCTCACACTTAACAGAAACTCAGTGCCCCTTAAGTAATAATTTCCCCTTGTCCTCTCCCTTCCACCCCTGGTAACCACTAATAAACTTTGGTCTCTATGCATTTGCCTCTTCTAGATATTTCATGGAAGTGAGTGATACAGTATTCGTCCTTTTGTGACTGACTTATTTCACTAAGCATCATGTTTTCAAGTTTCATCTGTGTCATAGCATGTATCAGAACTTCATTTTTCTTTTTGGTTGAATAATATTCCACTGTATGGATGTACTACATTTTGGTTATCTATTCATCTGTTGATGTTGTTTGCATTTTTGACTATTCTGAATAATGCTACAATGAATATTGGTGTACAGGTATCTGTTTAAGTCTCTGCTTTCAAGTCTTTTTGATACGTATCTAGGAATTGCTGGGACATAAGGTAATCCTGGGACCTGGTGGTGCAATGGTTAAGAGCTCAGCTGCTAACCAAAAGATCAGCAGTTTGGTTCCACCAGTCTAGTCTTGGAAACCCTATGGGGCAATTCTACTCTGTCTTGTAGGTTCACTATGAGTCGGAATCCACAAGATAGCAACAGGTTTGGTTTTCTTGGCTTATGATAATTCTACATTTCACTTTTTGAGAAACTGACAAATATTTTCCACCATTTTACAATCCTGCCAAAAACGGGTGAAGATTCCCATTTCTCTACATCCTCACCAACGCTTGTTTTCCAATTTTCTGAGAAGAGCCTTTCCACTGGAGGTGAAGTGGTATCTCACTGTGGTTTTTATCTGAATTTTCCTAATGATTAGTGGTGTTGAGTGAACTGCCAAAAGAATGAACAAATCTGTCTTGGAGGAAGTACAGCCAGAATGCTCCTTAGAAGTGAGGATGGCAAGACTTCGACTCGCATACTTTGGACATATTATCAGAAGGGACCAGTCCCTGTAGAAGGACATCATGCTTGGTAAAGCAGGGGATCAGCACAAAAGAGGAAGACCCTCAAGACCAAAAACTGTTTCATTCTGTTGGGCATAGGGTTGCTAGGAGTGGAAATTGACTCAACGGCACCTAATAACAATGTTGTGGAGAACCATTTTCATGTGCTCATTGATTATTTGTATATCCTCTTTGGTGAAATGTCTTTTTCAAGTATTTTGCCCATTTTTTTAATCTTTTTTTGGGGGATGGGTCTTAATTTGTTGAGTTGTACCATAGTCCTTTTAAAACCTAATATCAGAAATGACATGTCATCATTTCTGCCACATTCTAGTCATTAGAGGTGAGTCATTAAGTCCAGTGCGTACTGAAGGGGGGAAAAAAAATAAGGTCCACTCTTGAAAGGAGGAATAACAAAGAATTTGTGCATATATTTTTTAAACCACCAAAACAATGATTCTCAATTGATGCAACTGCTCTTTTGCACACAATTAAAGGAATTTATTTTTACTTCCACGTGTATTTTTACTGAGCTATTGAGATCTTTTTAATTAGTATCATAACATATGTCCTTCCTTTATAGCATCATTTTACTTGCATATTGGATAATAATACATTGCATACCTTTATCCAAGTCACAGAGGAAACTCTTGAAACTGAAGCAAATGTGGGACGATGGCATGGTAGTAAACACACCCTCCAGGGTAACACTAATTCCTGCAGCAGGATGCACTATCACTTACAAGTTTGCCCCACATAATTGCATTATTTTCATCTTCCAAAAGACATCATGTGGCACTCTCATATATTGCTCAGATTTATAAATAATATGTTGACCATGTTTTCCCTTAGCTGTGGTCCAGAAAAATCACAATATGCAGGTGGTAGTGGTGGTGGTAGTATCCTTTTCCCTAATAAAATGAATGCTTTATATATATGTCATTAAAAATCTGCAGCAATCTCTTCTGAAATTTAACTTCGTGTCTCATCAGTTATAATTTTCTGGCATCTCTCCCCTTTTCTATGACTTGTCCGATACCCTCAGTCTTGTTTGCCAATGATTTTTCAATTCTCTTTGCAAATTGAAATGTAATATACTTGCAGGAGAATGAGTCTATTCAAAGCTAATAGGTCTATTTTTAAAATTGTTATGTGCTTACATCTTTTTGGTAGATTCTGTGTTTTCCGTTAAATCTCTTCCCCAAATTATAAGAATATTTCTTGTTTTTGAATTATTAACAAGTGATGAATTATCAAGGGGAGAAAAACTAGCAAGGGCCTTGAGACAAGCAAAAATGGGAGGATGTTGTTTTCAACTGTAACTGTATGTCATAAAATCTTAAAAGCAAATAGGAGTCTCATTATATGAATAATAAGAATTTTCTTCCTGGGGGGGGAAATTATAAAAGTATGGCTTTTAGATTCTAGTAGTTAAGGCTTTCAATAATCCTTAAGTGTAACCTGTTTTTGTTGTTGGGTGTCATTGAGTCAATTCTAACTCATAGCAACCAAATAGAACAAAGCAGAACTGCCTCACAGTGTTTTCTTGGCTGCAATTTTTATGAGAGCGGACTGCCAGGTCTTTCTCCTGCAAAGCAACTCGTTGGTTTAAGCCTCCAGTCCTTTGGTTAGCAGCTGAGTGCTTAACCCTTGTACCACCAGCACTCCATAAGAACGACATAGCACAAAATACAGTCTGATTTGAAATATCTAGAAGATTCAATTTCTCTTCAGCTTTTGGTTCTAATTTCCCAAAGTGCAGCCTAACTCAGGCTTCAAGTGGAAAGCTTTCTACAAACACTTTATAAATATCTCCTTATTCCAAAAAATCTACATCCCCTCATCATCCAGTCTTCTCCTCTGTGCATAATAAAACCATCATTCTACAAGTTTTTACCAAGGCCCTTTTGATGTTTTTTCCTGAGGTTTCATCTTATGATATTATTTTTATTTTTATAGATCCTTGGCATGCTAATATATGTAGCACTAAAAAATTCACATTTGATATCCCTCTCTGGGACAAGATATTCTTGCTATCATGATGCCAGAGCACAGTGTTAAATCATCCTCAACAATATTCAGCATCAATGATCATTGTACATAAACCAGCCAATCAACCAACCAAACAGTCATGGGAATCCAAAAAAACAAAAACAAAGCCTAAAAAAAAAAGAAGTAGGAATTTAAATTTCGTCTGGGCTCTCATCCCCAAAAAACTACTATGACATATTCTAGGATAGCAACGAATTCATATCGTATCATGAGGCAGATTTGAGACACAATGCAGATATTTCATTAATGGACTTATTAGTTCCTTTAATTTACAGTTAGATGATATCAAGTAGTAAAAATTGAAAAACACTGTTTCTTTGACTTAAAAATGTTATTACTGTTCATATTTCCTCGGATATCATTTTTCTCAATCTGCCTACAATTATGAACACTTTGAGTGGAAAGAGTGCTCTGACCAGGCAGGCACTCTGGTTTGGAGAAATCCCAGGCCAGCAACCCTACTGACCAGAAAGTCACTTACTAGAATAGCCCAGGAGGTAGTTTTCATCAAAGAAGCCCCACTAGCTTCAACACAGGACAATACTTACACGAGGTGGACAACTCCAATGGTGATGAATTATTTACTGGACAGAGACAGTAGTCTTCAGCACTATGTCCTCAGTGCCGATGACAGTGCCTGGGAAATGCTAGGCAGCTATTAAAATATTTATCCAATGAATGAGTGATGAGTATAATCTTAACAACATAAAATAGCCAAAGAATAAACAGCAGTTATTTAGCATAGTAAAGTGAATTATTACCTATTTTTATTTTCAGTAAATGTATTTCAAAATCATTTCCAGTAGTATGGTTTTGAGATGAGCTTCACAAAGATGTCAAAAGCCAGGAAAAAGTGACAACAAACAGTTAAAATCAAAGCTGATTACTGTGAGACAATGCAGACGAAAGACACTAAATTAAAAAAAAAAAGAGAGAGAGAAAAGAAAAAACAATTTTTCAAGAAGAAGTTAATAAACTACTTGAATTATATGGAGGCATTTAGTAAATGTATATATTATTAGTACCCTGTTAATGTGGGATCATGCTATTTCTCAAGTCTGAGGATACACCATACCCATATCGTGTCTAAACCAAAGATTATCCCGAGGATAAAAAAATATAGTCTGGGCAAATAGAAAAAGCCAGGCCTCCTATTGAGAACCACTGCCTTAGAATATATTGTAGAATTTACTTTTTATCTTCCCAAGGGGCTGTGTAATAAGAAGGGGTAACGGTTATTTGCTTACTCAAGGAGGAAGTAATAACTCCATATTCTTCAGAAATTAGTGTGATACATGGCCTGAGACCTGACCATCTAGGTAAAAGGATTTCTGCCAGATCACAAGGACAAATGTTCTATTAACAACCCTAAACTGAACCAAAAATCAAACACATCGCCGCTGGGTTGATTCTGATTCATAGTCCTATGAGTAACCCCCCAAAATAAAACAAAACAAAAAACTGTTGCCGTTGATTGGATTCCGACTCATTAAATACCCTATAACCACCAAACCAAACCCAGCCCCGTTGAGTCCACTCCAACTCATAGCGACCCTATAGAGGATATTTAACAGTACCTGCAGACATTTTGACTGTCACAATGTGCAGGACTAATCCCCAAATCAAAGAAGTATTTGGTCCAAAAGACCAATTGTGCCAAGGTTGAGAAAACTTGTTCTAAGGTAATGGGAGACTATAACTAAATTTTGTAAATTGCATTGTGCATGTGGGTCATCATTATTAATACAAAATTATAAATAATAATGATACCAGTAATATTTCCTTAACCTCTACACATAGAATGTAGCTGCTTCCCCATCTAAGTGGTTTGAATCAAACTAGTGAAGTCAACTGCTCTGTGAAGACATGGTCTTAAAGGTGGTTATCACTACACCTACGCCGCTTACTTGCTAAATTGTCATCCTGCCAATGCGCTCTTTTGAAAATAAAACCAAAATCTGTTTTTGGCTTTTGGTTTCCTGCCAACAATATAATCTTGATTAAACTACTAGCTTTTTACTTCTTCAAAATCAGACTGAATGTTTCTATGCAGTTGAGAGTGAATCACCTTATGGATTAGTCATCAAAAAAAAAAAATTATAAGCTCTTTAAAATTAAAGAGTAGTGTTAAATATATAGCAGCTTGCAGTCCCACCCACCTTGTTGTTAGTAAAGATAGAAAGACGTTTAAAAAGCATGAGGCAATAAACACCACCTGCTTTTAAAGTGCAGGAATCCTGACATTTGCATTTCTATTTGTATTTAAAGTCTGATATTCACATTGAATTATGCTGGTATTTGAAAACAGATTGACTTTTAATATAGCGTATCAACTGCAAAAATGTAAAGATTAAGATAGCATCTATGTATTTTCACACTCCTACTGAATACCTGCAAAACTAAAAACCAAAATATTAAAATTGGTTATCTCTGAAGAACAGATTCATGAGGGATTTTTATGAAAGAATGTGTATCCACATTTTCTAAACTTTCAATAATTAAAAATATATTAGTTTAATAAACTAGCAGAAAATATCCTTTAATATGCTTAGTTACCATAAAGTATTATGATAATGACATAAAATGGAAACTGATCACCATAAATATTTAAGTATGTTATCTTCACTTGAAAAACTCTCCCTGCACCCCACACTACCCCAAACCTTATCACACACAAACACAAGTGTTGTGTGGCATTCCACTTATGGATACAACAGTCCCCTATTACTGGACAGTCCCCTATTACTGGGCATTTTGGTTGTCTCCAAAGTTTTGCTCATATTCAAAACTTCAGAGAACAGCCTAATACAAATGTCTGTGCATGTTTGTCTGCTAATTTCCTCAGGAGAAATTTCTAGAAGTTAATTTCTGAGCCAATGAAAGGCACTTTTAAAGACTCTGATGTGTTGTTAGTTGCTATAAAGTTGGCCCCCATCTCATTATGACACTTGATGAAACACTGCTTGGTCTTGCATCATCCCCACGATGGGTTTCAAAACATACCACTGTGATCCATAAGATTTTCCTTGGCTGAATTTTGGAAGTAGATTGCCAGGCCATTCTTCCTAGTCCATCTTAGTCTGGAAGTTCCTCTCTTTAGTATCATAGAAACATGGAAACTACCACTGACATACAGGTTACCTTCCTGAAATGTTTACTTCCCCTAAAATTTAATTTCCCATGTGCAACCTGTGAGAGGGTCCACTCTGGGTCACCATTACCAGAAAACATATAAGCTTCATATTTTGGCCAACTGGTTCTAATACGTTATTCATATATACATACAAATAAAAATATCTGGCACTACATGTTCTTAAAGTCTTTTACTAACTTGAAAAGTTAAAGCATGTGTGTCTCTGTCACTGTTAGTGTGTTTGTTTTTTGATGGCAGCGACTGTGGTCTTCAAGTAGCACAGCCTTGACCAACTATATCATTTTGCATCTTCCCTTGTTTTTCTCTATAATCCCTTATCTATTGCATCTCATCTGCTTTTGTATAGGATCTTAAGTGACATACAGTATTGTAGATCATTACTCAGAGATTCAAATGAATAGATGTACTCTATATTAAATAAAATGTGTAAGGGCATGGTTCTATATTCCAATGTTGATAATCAATAAACAATAAAAACAAAAGGACATTATGTTCTGCTATAAATATATGTATGTATATATACATATATATATATATATATATGTATATATACATGTCTTTCACTTGTGAGGAGGTGAAATAAAACTGGCAGTTACCTGAATAGAAAACCAGAGAAAATTAATATAAAATTTCCCCCCAAAAATGAAGACTAGAAAAGATAAAAATAGGTAGACATTATTTCTAGTGATGAATTTAGATATCCAAACCAAAAAACCAAACCCACTGCCATTGAGTCGATTCCAGCTCATAGCGACCCTATAGGACAAAGTAGAACTGCCCCATAGGGTTTCCAAGGAGTGCCTGATGAATTTGATCTGCTGACCTTTTTGGTTAGCGGCCATAGCTCTTAACCACTACGTCACCAGGGCTTCCAAATTTGAATATACTACTACACTCAAAGAAGATGGCATATGTGTTTTTAAAGAACAAGAAACTTAGAGTTTCTTGTTCTCTAAACTCGGAACCACATAGATAAAGAAACATTGTTTACAAATATTCAAACTTTTCGGAAACCTGAATACTTATTTGCACATAATCCTGTTATGTAGTAACTGAATCCTCTAATTGGCTAATTTTCCTAACATACTACTACACCAGGATCATTGTCACCCAGTTGTGAAGACATCATTTTCAAACACAAGGCTACCCTAACACAGGTTGCCAAGTTTTTCTCATTTTATCCGTGTCAGCAGTTTTCTGTGGCTTTAATAAATATGTAAGAATATTCAGCACTCATTGTTTTCAATAAGGAAATGGGGCAGAGTCTGTACCAATTTAAAAAGACAAACTCAATAATCATCATAATATTTATACTTTAGATTTACAATTAATGAAATGATTTCGTATACTTCAAGTCTTTCGATCATCAAAATATCACTAGGAGGCAAGTACCTTGCTCCCTTGTTTTTTAATTTTATTTATTTTTTCCATCACACTGGGAGAAACTAAGGCTAAAAGAGATGGAATTAGCTATCCAAGTTCACACAGTTATTAATAATAAATTCAGTATCAAATTCTAATAGAAACTTTTTGATTAGGTAAGTCCCTTTCTATTCAGTTTGCTTCCGGGTACATTTTAAAAAATACATTTTATATTACAGCTTTCTGTTATTGCTTTTACTTAAAAAAAAAAAAAAAAAAAAGTTAATTCTGACTCACAGCTGCCCTATAAAAAAAAATTTTTTTTTTTTTTTTTAAACCACCCTAATGGGGTTTTCAAGAAGCAACTTGGTGGATTCAGACTGCTGACCTTTTGTTTAACAGCTATAGCTCTTAACCACCGCACCACCAGGACTCCACTTTTACTTTACACAACCAATTATATACTTGAGATAAACTTATATGTATTGCTATTGTTTTAAGTGTTTTAATGCTAAATCATTACTTTTCCTTCTAACACTGGCTATGTAACTGAAATAATTAGGTATGTTATAAGCCACCTACTACTCTCAAAAGTCTTGTCAAATTTATTTAATGTGAAATTGATCTAGTGAGTTGATAATCACTCCATTCTGAGAGTCACCATGAATAGAGACTCCGTTGTTCCATGGTTGACATCAGTATGATTAATGACATCAATATAATTCATTGTTTCATCAATATGATGTAAACAATGAGTTGATTCAGTCAAGTGAACAAGCAAACAAAAAGTGACAAGCTACTTTTGTCATCAACTCAAAGAAGGGGCCAGTTGACTGCACTGTTAGCTTTTCAAACACACAATTCTTTTGGAGTCATGTAGGACACAGCTTAATTTGAGTTTATTTTACTTGTCACACTCTATATACACATAATATGAAGACATGTTTAATATACTCATTTAAGTACAGAAGTTTTCGTTTATATAAACCCATAAATTTATTTTTAAACAATTTGAATCTTGTATATCTCATATTTCTAGCAGCATTTATTTTACCTCAACATTATGTTCATGTAAAAAAACTAATATACCTGTATGTGTATACGTGTGTATATATATATCTACATATAATATATACATGTATATATGTAGATATATACATATATATGTGTATATATATACTTATAAACACATATACAGTGAAAATTGTGAGAACCAGAAGGGACTGCCTTATTTCTCGGGGTTTTGCAAGTTTTCCACATATTACAGGGTGCATGCAATCTTATCACTTTTCTGTCACTCCTTTTAGTGGAAAATTCTTGATCTTTCCTTCTCTGACAGATGTCAGCCTTACACAGGTTCTGTCTTTAGGGATTAGAAGAATATATATGTTGTTATTCGGTGCTGTCAAGTCGATTCTGACTCATAGCAAGCCATACATACACTTATATATACATATATATATACACATATATAGAGAGAGTTTTATATATTTACATATATATTTATATTTTATATAAATATTAAATATTTTTACAAAGGAATTAGTTTTGTGTACAAGGACACACACACACACATATGTATATGTAAAAAAAAAAAAGTAGAGAGAGCTAATTACAGTAACTGGAACATGGAATGAACAAAACAGGAATCTAGGAAAATTGGAAGTCACCAAAAATGAAATGGATTGCATAAGGATCGGTATCCTAGGCATTAAAAAAAAAAAAAAAATTGTCATCCAGTCAATTCCTACTCTCATAGCGACTCTATAGGACAGAACAGAGCTGACCCTCGTGGTTTCCATGGAGAGCCTGGTGGATTCAAACAAATGACCTTTTGATTAGCAGTCAAACAGTTAGCCACTGCTCCACCAGTGCTCCATCCTAGGCATTAATGAGTTGAAATGGACTAGTATTGGCCCTTTTGATTCAGACAACCATATGGGTTACTGTACCAGAAATAACAACTTGAAAGGGAATGGTATCACATTCATCATCAAAAAGAACATTTCAAGCTCTATTCCTAAGTACAACGCTGTCAGTAATAGGAAAATATCTATATACTTGCAAAGAAGACAAGTCAATAAGACTATTATTCAAATTTACACACCAGCACTAATGCCAAAGATGAGGAAATTAAAGATTTTTACCAACTTCTGCAGTCAAAAATTGATCAAACATGCAATCAGTTTGCATTGATAATTACTGGTGATTGGAATGCAAAGGTTGGAACCAAAGAAAAAGGATCTGTAGTTGGAAAATATGACTTTGGCTATGGAAGTGACACTGGAGAATGTAGGATAGAATTTTGCAAGACAACTACTTCTTTATTGCAAATACCTTTTTTCAACAACATAAACAGAAACTGTACACGTGGACCTCATCAGATGAAATGCACAGGAATCAAATCAACTACATCTGTAGAAAGAAAAGATGGGAAAGCTTAGTATCATCAGTCAGAACAAGGCTGGGGTCAACTGCAGAAGACCATCAATTGCTCATATGCAAGTTCAAGTTAAAGGCAAAGAAAATTAGAGCATGTTCATAAGAGTCAAAATACAGTCTTGAGTATAAATTTGATAACTCATTGCCTTTGAGTCTACTCTGATTCATAGCAACCCTAATAGGACAGAATAGAACTGCCCCACAAGGTTTCCAAGGAGTGGCTGGTGGATTTGAACCGCCGACTTTTTGGTTAGCAGCTGAGCTCTTAACCACTAGGCCACAATGGCTCCATCTTGAGTATATCCCACCCAAATTTAGAGATCATCTCAAGAATAGATTTGATGCACTGAACACTAATGACCAAAGACCAGACTAGCTATGGAATGATATCAAGGATATCATACATGCAGAAAGCAAAAAGTTATTAAAAAGACAAGATAGAAAGAAAAGAACAAAGTGGATGTCAGAAGACTTTGAAACTTGCTCTTAAACATAGAGTAGCTAAAGTGAAAGGAAGAAATGATAAAGTAAAAGAGTTGAAAGGAAGATTTCAAAGTATCGCTCAAGAAAACAAAGTAAAATATTATAATGAAATGTACAAAGACCTGGAGTTTGAAAACCAAAAAAGAAGCACAGGCTCAGTATTTCACAAGCTGAAAGAATTGAAGAAAAATTTCAGCCTTGAGTTACAATATTGAAGGATTCTATTGGGAAATATTAAACTATGCAGGAAGAATCAAAAGAAGATGGAAAGAATACAGAGTCACTGTAGCAGAAAGAATTGGTTGATTTCAACCATTTCAGGAAGTAGCAAATGATCAAGAACGAATGGTACTGAAAGAAGTTCAACCTGCACTGAAGGGAATGGCAAAAAACAAGGCTCCAAGAATAGACGGAATACCAACTCAGATGTTTTAAGGAACAGATGCAGCTTGGAGGTGCTCATTCATCTATGTGAAGAAATTTGGGTGACAGCTACCTGGCCAACCAACAGGAAGATATCCATATTTGTGCCCATTCCAGAGAAAAGTGATGCAATGGAATGCAAAAATCACAGAACAATATCATTAACATGAAACACAAGAAAAACTTTGCTGAAGATCATTCAAAACAGGCTGCCTAGTACATAGTCAGGGAACTGCCAGAAAGAGGTTCAAGCCAGATTCAGAAGAAGACATGGAACTGAGGTGAGATGAATCTTGGCTGAAAGCAGAGAGTACCAGAAAGATGTTTACCTGTGTTTTATTGACTATGCAAAGGGATTTGACTGTGTGGATCATAATGAATTATGGATAATATTGAGAAGAATGGGAATTCCAGAACACATAATTATGTTCATGAGGAACCTGGACATAGACCAAGAGGCACTCCTTTGAAAAGAACAAAGGGAAGAGAGGAAGGGGATATTGTATGGTTTAAAGCCAGGAAAGGTGTGTATCAGGGCTGTATGCTTTCACCATGCTTATTCAATCTTTATGCTTAGCAACTAATCTGAGAAGCTGGGCTATATAAAGAAGAACGAGGCATTAGGTTTGAAGAAAGGCTCATTAAGAACCTGTGATATGCAGATGACATAACGTTGCTTGCAGAAAGTGAAGAGGACTTGAAGCACTTACTGATGAAGATCAACGACTACAACCTTCAGTATGGATTGTACTTGAACGTAAAGGAAATAAAAATCCTTAGAACTGGACCAATAAGAAACATCATGATAAACAGAGAAATGATTGAATTTATCAAGGATTTTATCTTGCTTGGTCCACAATCAACGCCATGGAAATAGCAGTCAGGAAATCAAACAGTGGATTGCATTGGGCAAATCTGCTGCAAGAGACCTCTTTACAGTGTTAAAAAGCAAAGATGTCAGTTTGAGGACTAAGGTGCGTCTGACCCATGCCATGGTATCTTCAGTTGCCTCATAGGCATTGGAAGCCTGGACAATGAAAAAGAAAGACCAAAGAAGAATTATGGTGTTTCCCAAGAATATTGAATATACCATGAACTGCCAGAAGAACAAATCTGTCTTGGAAAAAGTACAGCCAGAACATTGCTTAGAAGCAAAGATGGTGAGACTTCATCTCACGTACTTTGAACATGTTACCAGGAGGGACCAGTCCCTACAGAAGGACATCACTCTTGGTAAAGTAGAAGGTCAGCAAAAAAGAGGAAGACCCTCAATGAGATGTGTTAACACAGTGGCTACAACAATGGGCTCAAGCATAACAATTGTAGGGATGGCTCAGAACTGGGCAGTGTTTCCTTCTGTTGTACATAGAGTAGCTATGAGTCAAAACCGGCTTGAACTCACCTAACAACAACAACAGAGAGAGAAATGTAAATAGATATGTACATACAAATATCATTTCATATTTGAAGCAGAATATAGGCCAGAGGCCTATCATCTGCACTTGAAAATCAAATTATTTAAAAGGAAGTAGTTTTGTCAAGTTTTATTTGCTTTTGAGGCTCTGGGCAGTCTCTGAGGGTGAGGAACATGAAGGGAAAACAGAAGAGAAATTTAGATTTTGTACTAAAAGCAGTATTTCAATTTCTCTCAAGCATTTCATCTGCAAATATACATCCAGATTCTGTTGTTTTGTTTTGTTTTCCCCTGTATACTCACTTCAGGAATTCAAGAAAACTCATCTGTATTAAACCGAAAAAAGATAAAAGGGATGCCATCGAAATCAGGAAAGACTATCCAATAACTGGAATTCTAGTCAGGGAAAGGGTAAAGTTGGTATTAATAGATTTTGGATATACACAAGAATAGAACTACTTTAAAATATATACATAGATAGAGAGAAAAAAACACTCTCCAGCACTCCTTTAAGTAGAAAATATTTGAGTTTTCCTTCTCTGTCAGTTTTCTGCTTTACACAGGTTTTGGTTTTTGCAGGTTTAACTGTATGTTCATCTGTTTATTTGCATTGTCAATATGTCTAATTTACACTTTTAGCCCTCTAATGCATTCTTTTCCAACTTATTAAGTTACCAGTATCATCCAGCCATTCTGATCCTCTACATTATGGCCTTTCTTTTCTGCAGATGTGTCAAATAATGGTTCACTGAAAAGCCCCCACAGCTCACCCTTAGTAGCTCTGTATTATATTTTCTTTAGGATGGTTGGTTCACAGAAAAGACTTAGACGTGTATGAACTACATCTTAGGTACAGTAGACTTCTTTTACTTGGGGAGGTTCTGGAGTGACCGTTGCAGGTGATTTGGCAATCAACAGTTAATAGAGGGGAGGAGGAATGTAAGAGACAATGCACGTTTCCTACTAATGTAAATATGTGCTGTTCTAAACACCACATGTTAATACCGGACTACTCCACTAATGTTATCCCCATATTATTGAAAAAATAGCGATTTGACTTTTAGGTTATTCCACCATTCTTTTAAACAAACTCAACTGTGTCCAGAAAGTTCCTATGATATTTTCAAAGTACACTTTAGGGATTAGAAGAATTGGTTTCAACATATGAACCATGATTGCTCAGTACACTTATTTGTCATATTTTTAGTGTTTCTTTCTGACAGAATGTGCTATTGACAAATGCCACTTACTATATAATTCACTTAGCTGCACAGTGAGCACAAAGGGATACTAAAGACTGAATAATTCATCTTAACTCTTTTTGTATTGCCTTGTTTACTAGAAAACTTGCCTATATAGAAGGACATTGTGTGGCCTGTTGAAATTGTCTGCAATCAATGGTAACTCTATTACACACCTGGCAACTACATATAGAATCAACAGTCTTGGTAACATCCATTGTTTTCATTTTTGTGAGAGTCTGTTTATTTGGCTACAAATAGTTCCGAATATCCAAAATATTTGTCTTTCTAATTTAGAGAAAGATAATTTTGTGTAGGCACAAAATAGAAATCATTGAAATGTATATGAGGAGTGATTATGTTGTATCGAAAGAGCTTCTAAGGCCAGGCTGTAGGATTTTTTCTTTTCTTAAAAAAAATAAATTATAAGAAGTAGAAAGATAAGAAATAATGGAAGAGGTAGTTGCCAAAGCAGAAGATTCAAGCAATGGTATACTTAATATATTAGAATTATAATGATTACTATTTATGGTCTTATAGTTTCATGTCTAAAAAAATGATTTGCATAAAGTTGGGTAATAATAGCAGATTCTCAAGTAGAAGCTACGTCCTCTTCTCCTGTAATGCAGTGTCTTCTCTGTTTCACGGTGAGATTAAAAAAAAAAAAAAACTACACATAACAAGAATGGCTAACTTCCTATGTAGTTTCTTCCTTCTTTGTAAAGCCAAGCATCATTTTGCATGTACAACTCTGATTCATATCTTACTCTGACTCATAGGACAAGAACCATAGAACAAGTGTCGAAGACAAACAAGAGGAGTGCTAACATTTAAAAACAAACACGGTGTGCAATTCAGAAAAGCATTTTCATAAAACTACCATTTTTCTGCTGAGAGCCAGGAATAATTGTTTCGTTCATCATACCTCAGCAAAGTGCTACTACTAAAAGGCCCATGAAATGTTAAATTGCTACCCTATAATATTCATTTAAAAGAACTTTTTGTGAGGTGTACCAGATATATAATCAGATATATATTACCCCCAAAATTAGTGTGTGTGTGATGACCTCACCCAGACAGAATAATGTAGAAAACATAAACTTAGAATAACTATTAATATAGTCCACCACACATCTGTTAGTTTGTCATACTGTGGTGGTTTGCATGTTGCTGTGATACTGGAAGCTTTGAAACTGGTATTTCAAATACCAGCAGGGTAACCACAGGTTGGGAAATTCAGTGGAGCCTCCAGACTAAGACAGATGAGGCAGTAATACTTAGCAGTTTACTTCTGAAAGAATTGGCCACTGAAATCCTTATAAATAACAGCACAAAATTGTCTGACTTAGTACTTAAAAATGAACCCTTCAGGTTGAAAGACACTCAAAATACAACTGGGAAAGAGGTACCTCCTGAAAGTAGAGTCAACCTTAATGATGTGGTTGGAGTGAAAGTTTTGGAACCTTCATCTGATGATGTGACGCTACTCAAAATGACATGAAACAGCTGCAAACATCCATTAATAATTGGAATATGGAATGTATGAAATATGAATCTAGGAAAATTGGAAATTGTCAAAAATGAAATGGAATGCATAAAGATCCATATCCTAGGCATTTGTGAGCTGAAATAGACTGGCATTGGCCATTTTCAATCAGATGATCATTGTAGTCTACTATGCCAGGAATGACAACTTGAAGAGGAATGCATCAAGTTCATTGTCCAAAAGAACATTTCAAAATCTATCCTAAGTACAATGCTGTCAGTGATAGGCTATTATCCATAAGCCTACAAGGAAGACCAGTTAATGCAACTATTTTACCAACTTACGGAGTCAGAAACTGATCAAACATGCAATCAAGATGCATTGATAATTACTGGTGATTTGGATGCGAAAGTTGGAAACAAAGAAGAAGGATCAGTAGCTGGAAAGTATGGCCTTGGTGATAGAAATGACACTGGAGATCTCATGATAGAATTTTGCAAGACCAAGAACTTCTTCATCACAAATACCTTTCTTCAACAACATAAATGGTTACTATAAACATGAACCTCAACAGATGGAATACACAAGAATCAAATTGAATACATCTGTGGAAAGAGACAATGGAAAAGCTCAATATCATCAGTCAGAATAAGGCCAAGGGCCAACTGTGGGACAGACTAACAATTGCTCACGTGCAAATTCAAGTTGAAGCAGAAGAAAATTCGAACAAGTTCACGAGAGCCAAAATATGACTTCGAATATATCCCACCTGAATTTAGGGACCATCTCTAGAATAGATTTGATGAGTTGAACACTAATGACCAAAGACCAGACGAGCTGTGGAATGACATTAAGGACATCAGACAAGAAGAAAGCAAGAGATCACTAAAAAGACAGGAAAGAAAGAAAAGACCAAAATGGATGTCAGAAGAGACTTTGAAACTTGCTCTTGAACATATAATATCTAAAGTGAAAGGAAAAATAATGAAGTAAAAGAGCTGACCAGAAAATTTCAAAGTTAATTATTATAATGAAATGTGCAAAGACCTGGAGTTAGAAAACCAAAATGGTAGCACATTCTTGGCATTTCTCAAGCTGAAAGAATTGAAGAAAAAAATTAAGCCTAGAGTTGCAATATTGAAGGATTCTATGGGGAAAATTTTGAAGGAAATGGGAAGCATCAAAAGAAGATGGAAGGAATACACAGAGTTACTACCAAAAAGAATTGGTCAGCCATTTCATGAGGTAGCATATGATCAAGAACCAATGGTACCGATGGAAGAAGTCCAAGCTGCACTGAAGACATTGGCAAAAACAAGACTCCAGGAATTGACGGGATACCAATTAAGATGTTTCGATGAACAGATGCAGCACTGCAGGTGCTCACTATGCCAAGAAATTTGGAGAACAGCTTACTTGTCAACAGACTGGAAGAGATTCATATTTCTACCCATTCCAAAAAAATGTGATCCAACAGAATGTGGAAATTATCAAACAATATCATTAATATCACACACAAAATTATGCTGAAAATCTTTAAAAATCTGTTGCAGCAGTACATTGACAGAAATCTGCGAGAAATTCAAGCTGGGTTCGGAAGAAGACATGAAATGAGGTATATCATTGGTGATGTCAGATCATGGATGAAAGCAGAGAATACCAGAAAGATGTTTACCTGTGTTTTATTGACTATGCAAAGGCATTCAACTGTGTGGATCATAACAAATTATCGATAACATTGCAAAGAATGAGAATCCCAGAACCCTTAATTGACCTCATGCAGAACCTGTACATAGACCAAGAGGCAGTTGTTCAAAGAAGACAAAGGGATACTTTGTGTTTTAGAGTCAGAAAGAGTGCATGTCAGGGTTGCATCCTTTCATCATACTTGTTCAATCTGTATGCTGAGCAAACAATCTGAGAAGCTGAACTATATGAAGAAGAATGTGGCACCAAGTTTGGAGGAAAACTCATTAATAACCTATGATATGCAGATGACAGAACTTTGCTTGCTGAAAGTGAAGAGGACCTGAAGCACTTACTGATGAAGATCAAAGCCTTCAGTATGGATTGCACCTCAACATAAAAACACAAAAATTCTTACAACTGAACCAATAAGCAACATCACCATAAATGGAGAAAATATTGAAGTCGTCAAGGATTTCATTTTATTTGTATGCTCAATCAACACCCATGGAAGCAGCAGTCAATAAATCAAAGGATGTATTGCGTTGGGCAAATCTGCTGCAAAAGACCTCTTTAAAATGTTAAAAAGCAACGATGTCAGTTGGAGGACTGAGGTGCACCTGACCCAAGCCATGATATTTTCAATCACCTCATTTTCATGCTAAAGCTGGACAATACGGAAGACCAAAGAAGAACTGATGCCTTTGAATTATGATGTTGGCAAAGAATACTGAATATACCATGGACTGCCAGAAAAATTAACAAGTCTGTCTCGAAAGAAGTACAGCCAGAGTGCTCCTTGGAAACGATGATGGCAAGACTTCATTTTACGTACTTTGAACATGTTACCAGGAGGGACCAGTTCCTGGAGAAGGATATCATGCATGGTAAGGTAGAGAGAGGGTCAGTGAAAAAGAAGAAAACCCTCAACAAGGTCAGCTGACACAGTAGCTGCAACAATGGGCCCAAACATAACAATGATTGTGAGGATGGTATAGGACCAGGCAGTGTTTTGTTCTGTTGTGTATAAGGTGGCTATGCGTCAGAACCTAGTAAGAACAATACAAATATTTCCAGATCAGATAATTGTTTTTTACATCCAATGATCAAGCTTATGCATTTTATAATTATATAGTACAGGTTATTATCAAACTTTTTTATTGTTATCTAGTCAAGTAAACATTACGGCGGAATATACAAAACCATCCTTTATATCATATCTTCCAATCCTTTCAGAGACCAAAAGATAAGCATAGAGAGCTGACATGCATGGTTTCAGAGAGAATCTTCAACTCAAATCATTAAATCATCAACACATCCTCTCAAAAGTCCAAACTTCTCTCAGCTTTCAGGTGTTGTATGCATAAATAGTGCTATTTTCTTGGGCAGCATTATTTTTCTCTTATCCAAAAAAGAAAAAAAAAAAAAACCCTATACCCCCCATATTTTTTTTTTCCTGTATCTTGATAATTAATGGCTAAAAAAAAAAAACCCCATGACCGTCGAGTCAATTCCAATTCGTAACAACCCTAGAGGTCAGAGTAGAACTGCCCCATAGAGTTTCCAAGGAGGACCTGGTAGCTTCGAATTGCCGACCTTTTGGCTAGCAGCTGTAGCACTTAGCCACTATGGCCACCAGGGTTTCCTAATGACTAAAAGGAAAGTTAAAAATAATCTTTCTCAGGTTTAAGGGCAGGAACGTAAAAAAAAAAAAAAAAAGATGTGCAAATGTAAAATTCCCTCCTTTGGCTCTCATAGAATCAAGCTAACTTTTTTCCAATGATCCAGACACAGCCTCCAAATCTTGCTTTGCACAGAAATCTCACAAAGATTACCAAGAAGTTGAAATCACATTGCCATTATCATTCTGACACACACACACACAAAAGGCTAGTCCAGTTGAGGAGAGAATTAGGGCTTTAATTAAAAAATAAAGTTTTTTTAATTGTTGATTGAATTCTTAAATGTGCAAGGCATTTAGTTTGTTTACAAGCATTATTCCCTTTATTCCTTATAAAAATCTCATGAAGTAAGCTCTGCTATTTCCATATTTTACAAATGAGGAAACAGGCTTTGAAAAAAGTTGCATGTGTTATCCTATATTTCCCCATAAGATAGAACCAGAGACAAGTGGTGGAATCAACTATTCCAGGGTATGTTAAGTTGGTCATCTCTGTGTGCAACTAGGATTCAATTCTGTCTCAGGCTTCTGAAGAGTAATTTGTAAAATGTGCCCCACAGTTGTCTACCCCAGAGATAGAAGAAGGGATCATTTATCCATTAGTTCTCACATTCCGTTGGTCAAGGGTTGGCCCACAGGTTGTGAAATTTCTCATGTCTGTGTGACTGCCAGGCAAGTTCTTTAGCACAGAAAATGCTAAAACATTCTTTAAATGGGTATTTAATGTGGGTCATGATACATTAAATACATCAACTATATTTTACATTTAAAATCATTTTGGACATTGTCAAATTAGCTATTTTTATTTATTGTTTAATTTCTTGGCAAGTTTAATGGGAAAACTAAGTTTAAAATATGTACTCTAGGGACAATCTTGTCAACTTCTCATACATTCTGATAGGAATGAATAGTCATTGGGTTGAAACAACAAAAAAATTTTACTTATTTTTTTTTTTTCTTCTTTAAGGACGCATTCACTGTAATTAGCATTACAAAATTAATTCTAAAAATCAATCAACCCACTTGGTGGATATCTTTTTTTTTTCTTAAAACCCTCTCTGAGCTTCCCAATTTTACTAACATACTAACGGTAGCTCCCACATTTAAAGGAATATTCAATAATAAGCAGAAACTGGGCACTAAGGAAAGAAAAAAGAAAAAGCAAGTGCACCAATCTAATATGTAATGGGCCACAAAACCCATAGGTGCAATGCATAACGGCCTTGGTGTCAGCAGCTCCAAACCTTCTATTCCGATAAATAGAAAAAACAATCACACGCTGTTTCCCAAAGCGACCCCAAGCAGTGTACATGGAGTAATAGCTGTAAAATGGAGTCCCAACAGACTTATTCAAACATGCAAATTAACAGCATTGAAAAGCAATGTACAGTAATCAGGTCCCATTTAGTATTGCAGCATCAGCTGGGACACAATAGATGTCTGTGTATCCTGTAGACAGTGTGTATTGGTAATAGCCATCACATGAGTAATTAAGCACTTTAAACAAGTCAACCATTTAAGCTGTCCTACAAGTTAGGAGTGAAAAGCAAAGCTGGAACAAAGAACAATAACAAGAACCCATTAGCCTTGATAACATCAGTCTACCCAAAAGCATATGTTGCCTCAAATGAGAGCAGATTGTAGATCTCACCTGCACTTCAGATGCTTGGTTCATTACTGTTCTACGCATTTAAAAAACTCAGATCCCCAATGTGGTGGTGTGTAACTAAAAATAGCCATAGTGGTTATCTTTTTCTAATTCATTTTTTTTTTTATACTTAAAATGTTTAAATAAATCTTCAATAGCTAATTAAAAAGTCATCTAGTTATTGCTTCTGTCTTGGTCAAGTATTTCTAAATACATAAGCAACTTTAAGGTGTGTAAATTGATTTATCCTGGCACTTTATACCCACTAGTGATTTTTTTTTAGTGATACAAAGGCTAGTATTTTGGGAGTCCCCACTTACCAGTGTTACCACATACTTGTGCCCTGGAGATTCACACTTAATCCATTTCAGCTTCTGGAGTTTGTAAGTGAGATAGACCAGTGGAGGTGATATTTTTTATCCAATTGTCTACATATTACAAAAGATGACATTTAAATTGTCCATAGTAGTCAGGTGATTCTTTTCAAAGAAAAAGATTGTACAATCAAATTTGCTAATTTGTCTCTGATGAGGAACTCATTCTGTCTTGATTGTTTTGGAACCAAAGAAGGACAGTTGCTTCACTATTTGAATGTAGTTATTATTTATCCTCAGTCTTCACTCCGTGGGGCTAAATAATTTAAATTTCTTTAGTCTTTCTACATAAGTCTGTTTTTAAAGTACTTCATCATTTTGTGTCCATCCTCTGAACCCTGTTCTAATTTATTCATATCTTGCAACTCCATTGGTTTTTTAGTATGGCCTTTGCCTCACAGCAATCCTGCCAGGTCACCATGGTCAGCGCTGCCTCTAGTTTTTTCCAGCCATGTATGGGCTTGGTGACAAGTAAGCTGCTAAGAGGGTTGGGTCAGGTCAGGGTGTCAGCGGAGTCACTGACTCACCTGGATCTGAGAGCTGGGACAAGAGTGTGGACCAATAGAACCCCCTAAGGCTTCAGGCCTGGTTTAAATGATGTGTAAGGCTTTCTTACAGACATTTCCAAGTTATCCCCAGAGAGGAGAACTTTACTAGCTACTGTATGGATGTTCAGCTTAAACAATGTAGTGACCCAGAGGATTTCACAGGTGTTAACCATCTCAAAAATCCTTCAACTTACCCTTAACCTCACTATTAAACATTCAGCCTCCTAATAGCAGCCAGCGATTTAGCTTTGAAAATTTAACTTGTGATACTTAACAGTTGGGGTCCTTTCAGGTGTCTTCCTCAGGAAGCAGGAGAATGTTCATTAATTTTAATTTCTCTAATACCCTCTTCAGCTGTTTGATGAGTCAGGCTCGAAGTATTATGATTAGTTTTCACATTATTTCACCCAATTTCCTTGAGCTTCAAGATCTACTATCTTCTCCCTGTCAATACATAGTCCAAAAAGATTAAGAAAGTTATATTAAAGCAAAGACTGTTTTTCATCAAACTATTGGTAGCCTAATGTTATTCCATACTAGGGCATGAAAGAAAATGGAATAGCAGTAAGTTTATTAAAACAAATGAGTTACAGAAGAAATATTCGAGGGCAATATTAAGTAAGAGTGGAGAGGTGATAGTATAATTCCAGTAAAGGAAGCAGCCAAGACAGCAAGCAAGAGACAACCTAGTAATTAAGGCTTGATCTTTGGGGGAAGGTATTTATACAGAAAACAAGTCTAAGGAACAAAAGGGTACAGTGCAGGTATGTGGTATATGTGGAGTAGATATGGGGATTGACCATCACCTATCTGTCAGTTTACTGTACTGTGAAGTCTTTCATGTTGCTGTGATGTTGGCATCTATGCCACTGGCATTTCAAATACCAGCAGTGTCACCCATGGTGGACAGGTTTCAGCAGAGCTTCCAGAATAAGACAGAGTATGAAGAAAGCTCTGGCAATATGCTTCTGAAAATAAGCCAGTGAAAACACTATGGACCACAAGAAAATATGTCCAATATAATAATGAAAGATGAGCCCCTTAGTTGGAAGGCAACAATGGACTCAAGCATGCTGGCAATCATGAGGATGGTACAGGATCGGACAACTTTAAACTGCTTTACATGAGATCTTCAGGAATCAGAGCCGAGTCAAGGGCAAGAGCACACAGATTGAAGTGAACGAATGGGTTGAAAATCAAACTGGACTCTATTACATGAGACATGAGGGGTATTGTGTCACTAACCAAAAATAATATGAGGCAAGAGGTTAGAGCTTTTAAATGCATTTAATAACTAGAAAGTTTAATAAACTAGAAAGTTTCCAAAAGTTGCCACAATGGGAAGGAATTGTCTCTTCCTCTGTGATTCTACAAATGCTCTTTCAAAGCATTTGCTAACTCAGACAAGTCAACCCGTTCCTGGACAACCAATTTAGGACATTTTGTAATAACCCGAGTGGATCTGCATGCTGTTGATAGCTAGTAAGTATTAATATATAAAAAAAAATATATAGCTAGAGAAAATCCCAGAGATTTCCTGTTGTAACATCAGTTCAAGGTATATGATATATACTTATTTATTTGACCAGGTCCCATATTTTCAATAATGTCATATTAGCTGAAAGAATCATAAAAGTAATGGAAAAAGAATGAAGTCGAATTGTTCATAAAGAGACCAAATGATCTGGTAGCAAGAGATTGTATCAGGGTCAGAGATACTTCCCGTTACTGGGAAATAAAAGTCAAAATAATTATGTAATAGCAACTCTAAAGATGTTGCTCTGCATTAGAGTAAAATTTGCTATCCCACTTGACTAATTTTATAAGACAATTAAATTAGGTTCTAAACAATTGGTCTAAACATTTTTGTGTGAGAAGAAATACACATTCCTTCCTCTTTTGCTTTCAATTATTTTTAATGCATAATTTTATTTTTCTACATCATATCTAATTTCATTCTAACATAAAAACCTAATCACACCTGTATCTTTCTACTAATAAGAGGAATGAAAATCTTAGAATGAGGTTTTTCTTTTACCAAACAATTTCTATCTTTTTACCCAAGACTGGACCTCTTAATTAGAGTAGATGGCGACATTATTTTTATACTGAAATCTATACTAAAAACTATGATCTCTATTAGTCCATAAAGCTTACAGTGCACAATGTCAGTTTCCAATAAAACTAAGACGGTTTGAGATAAATTAAAGCAAGATTTCAACACAACACATTCCAATTTTCATTCTATAATAAAAATATGAAAACTCTAATGACTAGAAAATTGGGATATTTTATATAATTTCTTCACGATGGCACCCATGCTTTTTGTGAAATATTTATCTTGCTTTTACCCTTGAATTCTTTAAACACTACAATGGGACTTCACTACCGTTCTTCATGAGAGAATGAATAATCTATTTGATTGTAGACTATTTGCTACCATAGACGATTTAGGACTAAAATATGCAACACTGCATGTAAATAAATGGGCAATGTATGCAAGGAAACTAGATTGCTACTAAGAAATAATAGTAAGAATCTATTGTTAGAATAAACTCTTGTTTGGTTTTTACCATATGCCCATAATATATATGAGATTAACAGATACCTTGCTAGAATATTAAGATCATACAATATTTCAAATTTTGAATAGGATTGTAAAGTCTCAAGAATATGACATATGGAGGTGTTGAATTCAGCCCTCTTCATTTGTAAAAAGCAATAAGAATATTCTCATTTTTAATTCTAAATATCAAAGTAGAATGCCAGAAGTAGGCAACCAAAATAAAGAAAGTATACAAAAATAAGTAAGAATGTTAATTTAGAAAACCTGTTGCTGTCAAGTGATTCTAACTCACAGTGACCCTAAAGGATGGAGTAGAACTGCTGCTTAGGGTTTCCAAGGAGTGACTGGTGGATTAAAACAGCTAACCTTTTGGTTAGCAGAGGTAGCTCTTAACCGCTACGCCACCAGGCTTTCCATTAATTGTAAAGCACACCGTAATATATTCTGATATATTCTTATTTAAATGAATCATGAATGTCACAATTATCGTGTGCATATCAGATAAAAAGAAACCATTCAAGTCAAACTGTGACAGATGGCCAACTTTATAGTCAACTGATGGAATAAAGAAAGAGTCATACTGGAAATCTAGAGCAGAAAAAAAAAAAAGAGGTGAGGGTAAATAAAATAAAAATGGATAAAGAAATCTGATCATTGTGGCTTTAAGAAACACAGGGAAACTATGAACAAACCAAACCGAAACTGTTGCCATCTACTGGATTCTGACTCAGCAACCATATGAGTAGGACAGAGTAGAACTTCCCCATAGGGTTCCCAAGGCTGAAATCTTTAGGGAAACAGACTGCCACGTCTTTCTCTTATGGAACAGCTGGTGTGTTCGAACACCTAACCTTTTGATTAGCAGTGGAGTGCTTTAACCTCTGCGCCACCAGGGCTTTAGGGAAACTACCTAGGAGACACAAAATTTTCTTAGTGAAAATCCTTGTGGCAGCCGCATCTTGCCCACCTTTCTCACACTTACCATTAATATAAGTTGACATTTATTCTGGGTTTTTCAGTTTGCAAGTGGCACTTTATTCATCAATTTATTTTTTTTCTTGCTTTAACCTCCATTCTCTTCTACATCACCTACCACCTTCCAGGATTACTTGATTCAAAATTTTGTAATGTTATCTTACACACCTTTCTTTTTCCAAATATTTATGAACCTTACCCCAACAAATAAGCAAACATCCTTATAAATAAATTATTTTTTTGTTATATTCTGATTATTGTGTTCCTAACCAATTCAACTATAAAAATCCCAACCAGGGATGGTGTTTGTTTCTTTGGTTGGTTTTGGTTGAGCAACATCCTTCTATCCTTTTATGTTGTTGTTGACATATTTCTGCTTTCTCTGGACCAGGTCTTCCAAATGTCTCCTCTTCCCAAGATTCCACCCACATTAACGTAACCTCTCCTTCTACTCCTTTCATCCTTCCTTCTAGAAATGGCTATGGTTTCCACTCACAGCTAGTTTTCCTAAGCAAATGGTCAATGTTTGATGAAACTAGGGATACACATTTTGGCTAAATGCCAAATAGAAGAGTGCAGAAATTTATCTTCATATGAAACCCAGACGCAGATATTGCCATCATAAAAGGATTTTCAGAGACACGAGAATGAATTTGACGTTCTACAAAAAAATTAGGAGGCAGGACCAAGATGGCAGAGTATTCAAAAGTTTCTGATGAACCTCCTTATAGCAAAGACCTAAAAAAAAACAAGTGAAATGCTTACATTTATGACAAAATAGAAGCCCTGAACATCAAAGGCAAAGTTAGAAAGTGGACTGAGAGGCAGGGGGAGGGAGAGACGGTTCAGTAGCAGAGAGGATTTACCAGACCTGAATCTCCGGGAACCCTCAGGCACTATCCCCAGAGCTGACTGCGGCAGGCTGGTGGCAGTATTTGGCTGCAGTTTCCTCAGGGAAACATCCAGCCACACAGCCTACTCACACCCCTGGAAACAGAGAAGAACAGCAATCTTGGCAAAAGCTAAGTATTTGCATATATTTCACTACGCCCCCAGCCCCCAAGCCAACTTCAGTTGCTGTCAATTTCCATGGGTTTGAGATAGGTCTGTTGCCTGTCCTGAGCCATTCTCCAGGCCTTAGAGAAGGAATAAATTCACTAGTGGAGAAAAGATAATTTGCCAGCTCCACTATACTGGGGAGCTCAGAAAAGAAGAGGCTCCTGTCCAGGCATAAATGGTTCATGGACTTTGAATAACTTTCCCCACTGCATGGACATGTGTGGGCCTATTTCAGGACAATAGACCCTTGTTGGCAGACTACAACTGTTTCAGCTAAGCTGTGGAGAGGTGGGTGTTTGATGTTTGACACCACTTTGCCTATTAAACAGTGTCCCCACCTACCTATATCAGGGGCCTAAGGATTGATGGCTCCACTTAGGCCACCCAGCCACCCAAGAGAGAAGTCCAAGGATAACTGGAACCCCCCGGTCCTTACAACCAAAAGCATTGGGTGCCCAACGATCATCTGCAGAACCCACCACCTGTGCACTCTAGGTAACATGGACACACTTTCCTCACAGACACTCGGGGAATGGTTGTCAGCTGCCTGCCTTGTTCAGAGCATAACCCCCTGCTGCAGCTAGATACTGGTACCTACACCAATCACCCCTGCCCCTCTAAGACCGTAGGAGACAGCAGGTACCATGCACTTGATAACCAGCCACCTAGACACCTGAGCTGAATCCATATAAGAAAAGTGAATAGACTCCTAGGCTCATATACCTGGTAACAGCTCTAGCTATCTGGTGACAGGATGTTAGAGCTTCAAAGGTAAAAATAATCAATCTAGCTCACCCAAGCAATATATTTGGACATATCAAAACAAAACAAAGCAAGAAGCTAGGATATAGTAATCAAACATAAAATAAACTAATACAATAACTTATAGATGGCACAGGGACAACAGTCAATATCTAATCACATAAAGAAGCAGACCATGATCACTTCAACAAACTCTCAAAAAAAAGAATCAAGGGATTCTCTGGATGAAGGTGCCTTCCTAGAATTACTGGAAGCGGAATACAAAAGATTAATATACAGAACTCTTCAAGACATCAGGAAGGAGATCAGGCAATACACAAAAGAAGCCAAGGAACACACAGACAAAGCAGTTGAAGAAATTAAAAAGGTTATTCAAGAGCATAATGAAAAATGTAATAAGCTGCAAGAACACACAGAGAGACAGCAATCAGGAATTCAGAAGATTAACAATAAAATTACAGAATTAGACAACTCAATAGAAAGTCAGAGGAGAAGAATTGAGCAAGTAGAAGGCAGAATTGGTGAGACTGAAGATAAAGCACTTGGCACCAATATATTTGAAGAAAAATCAGAAAAAAGAAATAAAAAAAAATGAAGAAACCCTAAGAATCATGTGGGACTCTATCAAGAGGAATACGATACTGGTGACTGGAGTACCAGAACAGGGAGGGATAACAGAAAACACAGAGAGAATTGTTGAAGATTTGCTGGCAGAAAACTTCCCTGATACCATGAAAGGTGAGAATATATCTATCCATGATGCTCATTGAACTCCACATAAGGTAGATCTTAAAAAAGAAAGTCACCAAGACATATTATAATCAAACTTGCCAAAACCAAAGGAAAAAAAAGAGAATTTTAAGACCAGCTAGGGGTAAATAAAAAGTCACCTACAAAGGACAGTCAATAAGAATAAACTCGGACTACTCAGGAGAAACCATGCAGGCAAGAAGGCAGTTGGATGGCTTATATAAAGCATTGAAGGAAAAAAAATTGCCAGTCAAGAATCACATATCCAGCAAAACTGTCTCTCAAATATGAAGGCAAAATTAGGACATTTCCAGATAAACATAAGTTTAGGGAATTTGTAAAAAAAACAAACAAAAACTACAATAAATACTAAAGGGACTTCTCTGGTTAGAAAATCAATAATATCAGGTATGAACCCAAGACTAGAACATAGGACAGACCAATCAGATGTCACCCCAGATAGGGAAATCACAAAAATAAATCAAGATAAATCAAAACAGGGAAATAGTGATGATATTATGTAAAAGAACACAACATTAAAACAATAAAGAGGGCCTTTTTTTTTTTTTTTAAGGAATGTAGTCAGAGATCTTCTCTTATGGAGAGGAAGACAAGATGATATAAAGAACTAAAAGTTAGCTTTAAACTTAGAAAAATAGGGGTAAATAGGTAGGTAACCACAAAGGAGACTAACAGTCCTAAAAAAAAAAAAAAAAAACAGTCCTACTCATGAAAATAAAATACAGGAAAGAAATAGAGACTCAGCAGAAACAAGACCAACCACAATGAATAAGAGGAAACAACAATACATAAACTACTCGGCACAAAAATATCAAAATGGAAAAAGAAACTGTCAACAAACACAAAAAAAAAGACGTCAAAATGACAGCTCTAAACTCATAAAAAAAAAAAAAAACTCATACCTATCCATAATTATGCTGAATATAAAATGAACTAAATGCACCAATAAAGAGATAGACAGTGGCAGAATGGCTAAAAAAAAAAAAAAAAAAAAATCCTCCTAAATGCTGCCTCCAAAAGACACACCTTAGACTTAGAGACAAAAACAAACTAAAACTCAAAGGATGGAAAAAACTATATCAAGCAAAGAGCAATCAAAAAAGACCAGGAGTGGAAATATTAATTTGACAAGATAGACTTTAAAGTTAAATCCACCACAAAGGATTAGGAAGGACACTATATAATGATTAAAGGGACAATATACCAGGATGATATAACCATATTAGATATTTATGTACCCAATGACAAGGCTGCAAGATACATAAAACAAACTCTAACAGCATGGAAAAGTGAGATAGTGCCTCAATTATAGTAGGAGACTTCAACACACCCCTTTAGGTGAAGGACAGAACATCCATAAAGAAGCTCAATAAAGACATGGAAGATATAATTGCCACAATCAACCAACTTGATCTCACAGACATATACAGAGCACTCCACAGCAGCCAAGTATGCTTTCTTTTCTAGTGCACAGGGAACATTCTCTAGAATAGACCACATACTAGGTCATAAAGCAAGCCTTAGCAGAATCCAAAACATCAAAATATTACAAAGTATCTTCTCTGACCATAAGGCCATAAAAGTAGAAATCATAACAGAAAGAGCAGGGAAAAAAAATCAAACACTTGGAAACTGGACAATATCCTGCTGAAAAAAGACTGGATTAGAGAAGACATCAAGGATAGAATAAATTCATAGAATCCAATGAGAATGAAAATACTTCCTATCAGAACCTTTGAGACACAGTGAAAGCAGTGCTCAGAGGTCAATTTATACCAATAAAGGCAAACATCCAAAAAGAAGAAAGGGCCAAAATCAAAGAATTATCCCTACAACTTGAACAAATAGAAGAAAGAGAGCAACAAAAGAAAACCTCAGACACCAGAAGAAAGCAAAAAAGTAAAAACTAGATCAGAATTAAATGAAATAGAAAACAGTAAAACGACTGAAAGACTTCACAAGACCAAAAGCTGGTTCTTTGAAAAAATTAACAAAATTGATAAACCATTGGCCAAACAAAAAAAGAAAAACAGGTGAGAAAGCAAATAACCCAAATAAGAAATGAGGTGGGTGATATTAAAACAGGCCCAAATGAAATAAAAAGAATCATATCAGATTACTAGGAAAAATTGTATTCACAAAAATTTGAAAACCTAGAAGAAATGGATGAATTCCTAGAAACACACTACCTACCTAAACTAACACAAACAGAGCTAGAACAACTAAATACATTCATAACAAAAGAAAAGATTGAGAAAGTAATCAAAAAACTCCCCCCCCCCCAAAAAAGCCCTGACCTGGAAAGCTTCACTGCAGATTTCTACCAAACTTCCAGAGAAGGGTTAACACCACTACTACTAAAGGTATTTCAGAGCATAGAAAAGGATGGAATACTCCCAAACTCATTCTATGAAGCCACCATATCCCTGATACCAAAAGCAGGTAAAGACACCACATAAAAAAGAAAATTACAAACCTATATCCCTCATGAATTTACATGGAAAAATCGTCAACAAAATTCTAGCCAATTGAATTCAACAACATACCAAAAAAATAATTCACCATGGCCAAGTGGGATTCATAGCAGGTATGCAGGGATGGCTCAACATTAGAAGAACAATTAAAGTAATCCATCATATAAATAAAACAGAAGACAAGAACCGCGTGATCTTATCAATTGATGCAGCAAAGACATTTGACAAAGTTCAACATCCATTCATGATAAAAACTCTCAGCAAAATAGGAATAGAAGGCATTTATAAAAAGCCTACAGCCAGCATCACCCTAAATGGAGACAGCCTGAAAGCATTCCCCTTGAGATCGGGATTCAGACAAGGATGCCCTTTATCACCATTCTTATTCAACATTGCGCTGGAAGTTCTAGCCAGGTATATGAGGAAATGTTCACGATCATTAGCTGTTACCCACTCAAAACCCACTGCCGTCGAGTTGATTCCGACTTATAGCGACCGTATAGAACAGAGTAGAACTGCACCATAGAGTTTCCAAGGAGCACCTGGCGGATTTGAACTGCCGACCTCTTTGGTAGCAGCCATAGCACTTAACCACTAAGCCACCAGGGTTCCCATCATTAGCCATTAAACCCAACGACCCCGTTAGAGAGATGCAAATCAAAACTACAATAAGATTTCATTTTACTCCAGCAAGGCTTGCATTAATCCAAGGAACTCAAAATAATAAATGTTGTAGAGGCTGTGGAGAAACTGGAACACTTATACACTGTTGATGGGAATGTCAAATGGTACAACCACTTTGGAAATGGATTTGGTGCTTCCTTAAAAAGCTAGAAGTAGAACCACTGTATGATCCAGCAATTCCACTCCTTGGAATATATCCTAGAGAAATAAGAGCCTTTACACGAACAGATATATGCACGCCCATATTCACTGAAGCATTGTTTACAATAGCAAAAAATAGAAGCAACCAAAGTGCCCATCAACAGATAAAGAGATAATAATTTATGGTATATTCACACAATGAAATACGAGGCATCAATAAAGAACAATGACGAATCTGTGAAACATTTCATAACATGGAGGAATCTGGAAGGCATTATGCTGAGTGAAATTAGTCATTTACAAAAGGACAAATATTGTATGAGACCACTATTTTAAGAACTGCAGAAATAGTTTAAACAGAGAAGAAAATATTCTTTGATGGTTATAAGAGGGGGGAGGGAAGGAGGGAGGGAGAGGGGTTGTCACTGATTAGGTGAAGGGAAAAACAACACACAATACAGGAGAGGTCAGCACAACTGCACTAGACCAAAAGCAAAGAAATTTCCTGAATAAATTGAATGCTTCGAAGGCCACCGTAGCAGGGGCAGGGGTTTGGGGACCATGGTTTCAATGGACATCTATGTCTGTTGGCATAATAAAATCTATTAAGGCAGCATTCTGCATCCCACTTGGAGAGTGGCGTCTTAGGTCTTAAAAGCTAGTAAGCAGCCATCTAAGTTGCATCAATTGGTCTAGACCTACCTGGAGCAAAGGAGAATGAAGAACACAGAAGACACACGGTAATTATTAAAAATAGGGACAATGTTAGGAGCCCTAATATAGCATAAGCAATTTTTTTTTTTTTTTTTAAAACACAAAACATTGCTAACAATGCAGAAGAAAAACTAAATGACTGGGAGCTCCTAAAAATCAAACACCTATGCTCATCCAAAGACTTCACCAAAAGAGTAAAAAGATTACTTACAGATTGGGAAAAAGTTTTTAGCTATGACATTTCCGATCAGCACCTGACCTCTAAAATCTACATTATTCTGCAAAATCTCAACTACAAAAAGACATGTAACCCAATTAAAAAGTGGGCAAAGGATATGAACAGACACTTCACTAAAGAAGACATTTAGATAGCTAACAGATACATGAGGAAATGCTCACAATCATTAGCCATTAAAAAAAAAAACGAGGTAATTCAGAGCCCAGGAGACAGAAAGGGCCACATAAACCAGAGACTACATCAGCCTGAGACCAGAAGAACCAGATGGTGCCCAGCTACAACTGATGACTCCCCTGACAGGGAACACAACAGAGAACCCCTGAGGGAGCATGAGAACAGTGGGATGTAGACTCCAAATTCTCGTAAAAAGGCCAGGCTAAATGGTCTGATTGAGACTAGAAGGACCCCAGAAGTCATGGTCCCCAGACCTTCTGTTAGCCCAAGACAGGAATCATTTCCAAAACCAACTCTTCAGACAGCAATTGGACTGGACTTTATGGGATAGAAAATGATACTGGCGAAGAGTAAGCTTCTTAGATCAAGTAGGCACATGACACTATGTGAGAAGCTACTGTCTGGAGAAGAGATGAGAGGGTAAATGGGCTCAGAAGCTGGCCAAATGGACATGAAAAGAGAGAGTGGAGGCAAGGAGTGTGCTGTCTCATTAGAGGGAGAGCAACTAGGAGTATATAAAAATAAGTTTTTGTATGAGAGACTGACTTGGTTTGTAAACTTTCACTTAAAGCACAATGCAATTTTTTTAAAAAAAAATTAAGTAACAATAATATTAATATTTTATTACTGGAATTTAGTAGTTAATTACCCTTTTTTTGTAATTTTACATTACAATGTAAAGGAAACATTTTCTCAGATCTATTACCAACTAGATTATTTCTGCCTTTCCTGTACTGAATATTTACAATTCTAAACTGATACTGTCTTGCACTGAAGTAGTTGTGAAACAAGACATTTTTTTGGTTAGCTCTAACCAGATAGTTTACTGCTCACGGTAATGTTGTCACCACAACATTCGGTCAGAGTTAACCAAATCTTCTATGTCTTTCATTGTAGCTGGTTTAGAGAAAGTCAATTTTCTTCGATGTTGTTAATACCAGTACAGCACTGTGACATAGAAAACAATGATCTTATCCAGTTAATAGTCTAGCTTATAAAATGCTCAGGTGTCCTTCCCAAAGCTAATGATCTTTACTACTATTTGCAGAAACTGTCACACTTTTTATCTTTTCTGTGTAAGACGGGTAACGCTCTTAAAAAAAAAAATTATACATGCACACATATTTATATTTTACATAAGTGCACATATGTGGTTATTATCATACCGACTCTTTTGTTACAGTCTTTTGTTTGTTTTTCCTTTTTAGCTTGCAACTTCCCCATAACCTATCTGCCATTCACTCGATATGTCAAATGCCCATTCATATAGTTGTCTATGGTCAGATGGTCTCTTTCTCTCATGTACACATATACATGTGCAAACGTATGTACATAAATATGTCTACATGAATATTTAAAATTTTATTTAGTGTTTCCTTTAAAAAAATTAAAAATAATATCTATACATTTTAGCATCATACTGTTCTACTACAGCAAAAAAATCTATAGGAAAATCCTATTAAGTTAAATAATATTAATAATGCACTCTTTTGATGTCAATATAGTATGCTATGTTTTGCATAGATCTTTTCTCTCTCTCGCATACATGTATACATACATATATACATAAATACTTCTGCACATAAATTTAAGGTTTTATTTAGTGTTTCTTTAAAAAATTTAAGTAATATCTGTACATTTTAGCATCATACTTTTCTACAGCAAAATAAATCAATGGGGAAATTTCACGAAGTTAAATAACATCTATAACTCACTGTTTTTAATGTCAGTGTAGCAGTGGGTTTGGGTTTAGCAGTATGCTATGTTTTACATATACCCTAATTCATTTGATCGTTTCCCCACAGATGGAGGATTCACTTAGTTTTCTCCCCCATCTTCCCGTTAATCATACTGCAATAAATATTTTTTCTACAAATATCATTTGGTTTTGGTGTTTTTATTCAGAGTGATACTTAAAGTATTTAGCAACCGAAAAGGTATAAGCGGTGCTCAGTAGCAACAGACAGTAGCAGTAAAGGCCACATTGGTGTGAGCCAACTTTATTTCTATGCAACAGACTTGCAAAAAATAGATTGCTCGGCCAAAAGATAGGTACATTTGTAATCTTGTTGAATGTTCCCAGATTGATTGCCAAAAAGGCTACAGTAATTCCTATCTCTCTCAAGAAACAAAGGCTACAAAAATTCGTTTCCCCTCTCAATGAGTGGTATTATTTTTTATAAATTTGTGAGTCTGATATATATTAGAATCACATGTTATTTTAATTTGCATTATCATTGCTAATAATTAGTTTGAATATTATTTTATTCCTCTCTTTCTTTCTCTCTCTCCCTTCTTTTCCCTCCCTCACACTCCACCTGTTTGTCTTTTTTGTTTTTGGTTCACCCAGAGTTTATGAGAATCAAAAATCCACTGCATTTTTTTAAATCCTTGCCCATTATATTATTGGATTGTTTGATTTATTCTCTTCTCATCAATTTATAAGATTTTTGAATAACGCAAGTATTATTATTCTACGTGTCTTCTACACTTCAGTTTTTTTTTCCAAATCAGTTATATATCTTTGCCTTTGATATCATTTTCTGTACAATTATTTATTTCTTTCTAGTTTATTCATTCTGTGATTTATTTTAAAATTTTTTAGATTCCTACCTTGGATGAGAAGTCCTCCCCTATCCTTTATTGCATATATTCTTCTAGAATTTATTCTATTTATTAATTTATCTTCTACTTATAATTCATTTGCAACTGAATTTGGTGTCTTACACAAGATAGATACAAGTTTTATTTTTTGTTCAGAACGATAGCTAATTGTCATCACCATTTATTTGATAAATCATTTTCTCTTTCTCATTCAACCAAAATATCACTTACATTATTTACTAAACTCTCACATTTTCTGCAATCTATTTGTGAAATCTTTATTCCATTAATCTACATGTTTATTTCTATGCAGTTATCGAATCTAACTGGTAGAGTAGCTCTATAGTTTCTTATGATATATGGTAAAGCACTTCTCCATTCTTCTCTTCCATATATTTGTTGGAATTGTCACAGCTTAAACATTTCTTAATCATACCTGATATTTTTATGATATTAAAATATCACCTCCAAGAATAGGATTTTTTTAATTTGTTCAAACCTTAGTTTCAATCCTTCATAAGATTTTATATTACTTTTTGGATCCTTCATACTTCTAATTAAGCCTTTATATAGTTTACAGTTTCTTGCTACTATGAACAGAATTTGCATGTGACTTCTTTTTTTTTTTCCTTTCCTAAAGCATTATGACTATTAAAGGAAAATAATAATTAAAAAAATATTTTGTGTTCTTATATTCTTCAAATTCTATTGATACTTATATTGATTCTTGCTGGTGTCTTTTGAGTTTTCTATGTCTATACCCGTGTCATCCACAACTAAAGAACAAAAACAATACATTGCATTTCTTCTTTTCCAATATTTATACAGAGTTCTTCATTCTCTTATCTTATTGAATTTACATTTTATTGAAATTGAATTGCAAACTGATTTATACCAAATGAAATTTCAATGCTATCAATATAATTCAATTAAAATTTTATTGAACTATGATGAGCATATTTATCTCTATCTTCTGAGAGTAAATTAATATGGTTTTAGTGATTTTTCCAATTATAATAATGCTTGCTTTTTCTTTTTTCCTGTAAATATGTTAACAATATTCAAGTAGCTCCTTAACCTTCCTTTTATCCAGGAACCATGCATACAACTTGGAGTTCACCAATCAAAAGTACCTACATGAGAGTGAGATTTGAAAGTGATTAATAAACCGTGGTGGTGCAGTGGTTAAGCATTCGGCTGCTAACCAAAATGTCAGCAGTTCAAATTCACCACCCGCTCCTTGGAAACTCTGTGGGGTCGTTCTACTCTCTCCTATAGGGCTGCTATGAGTTGGAATTGAATCAACGGCAAAGGGTTTTTGTTGTTGTGTTAATATGAAGTGATCCCTTCATGTTGAGATAGCAATCTCCTCAAAAGTGCAGGGTTGCTCAGCTTGATCCACGGTGGTATGGCAAGTGATTCTGATGCACAGTTCTGAATAACACAGATGTTTAGGAAGCTGTGTCAGTGCAGTCTTCTATTGGAAGAGCTTCCCAGTGATTGACAATATTTGTTGATTATGCGTTTTTGTACTCTGGCTTTTTACCCTTTTCAAAGATAAATAAACTACTTATTATTTAGTAAATTTATTTTCTATTTAAATAGCCAAAAATAATTTTGTTGCTCATATCTCACAACCCTGAGCAATATAGTGATTGATAACAAGAAGAGATGCAGACAGAGCACCCTGAGGGAAGCGGGAATTCTTTTTTCCTCTACTGATAAGGGTTGAAGGCAGCAAGGATGCTATATGCATTAGAGTATGGGATCCTAGTAGTCTTTGATTGCAGTGATTACCCAGAAAATTTCCACTTTCTTTACTGAAATCAAGGTTTTATTCAACTGAAGGACTGTTAGCAGAGACCATTTTAAAGGATACAAGAAATACACCTGGTCCGCTGGGTTTACAAGATGCTTCAAATAGTTCTAGGGAGCTTAAAGCAAATGGCAAGCTTAGAGTTTTAAATTCTCGAACTTCAGCATGTTCTGGCTTTCCTAAAATAACATCTTTACATCTTTTACTTTCAGGGATCGTGTATCACAAAATAAAGTCCATGGTAGCATCTTCTGGATTGTTGATTGATGATGGTTTAATTCGGAACATTATGGGATCTTTTATGTGAAACTTAAGGGGTGTTATTGTGCAAGAGTGGAGTTTAAAATTGGAATGTGTCCAAGTGAAAGAATGTGAATGATTCAAAGAATTCCCAAATCTTCTCCCCTCCTCTCCTATCTTAAAAGGTAGGTTTTTTTCATTTCCAAAGCCCCTGTAATGACTTTTCCTGAGGCACTCAACTTGCAAGGAAAAGTCAATTCTTCTCATACACCATTTTCTCCAGTCTTCATTACCTTTACAGCCAGGGAGCCAATTACATGATCAAACCCGGAACAAGATGCACATATCAAATAGAATTACAAACATTTTCTTATTTATATCTGCAGTTAACTGGGAAATACATATTGGAATGAATCAGTGGATGATGAAACAGGAAGGAAAAAAATACACAATTGTAGATTGGTCTAAATTTACTACTATGTGTGCACTTACCAGAGTCTCTGGATTCAATGAGCAAGCTTTACTAGCCAGCATCATTTTAATCTCTGCTGACCTTGTTAACTGACACTCATTCTCAATAGTATTCTTAGCTAAATGAAGTTGGAATTCCTAAAATTCTTTGTTATCATGTAAAAAAGGACCCCAAAGACTTATTTAAATAAATGTTGGAGGGGATAACTTTTGTATAACTTTTTACTCACCCCCTATCTGTGGGCTTGAGAATGTGGCAGACCCTTCACCAAGACATTGTTAGCAACTTCATTATGAAGGAGTACCAAGAAACTTGATAAGTTCTATAAGGTTAGTCCTCTGTAGGCCTTGGATGCAAGAAGGAGACACGGGTACTGAATAGACTTCTCTGATTGTAATGTGAGTATTGAACAATAGAGACCAGTAGCAATATGGAATTGCCAAATGAAGAGAGAATGTTGTTAATAGAATGGACTTCATGATTAGGGTCAAAACCAAATAGCTTACCCATAGGACTGTTTTAGTAGTGACTAATCAACCCGATGGTCCCAAGCATAAAAGTAGACCAGCAATCCATTCAAGTACTGTTTAAAATCTATTACAAAAAAAATAAAGAAAGAAAGAAGTGAAGATCTTATAACCAGAGTTCTGGAATGATGTGTCATGCATGAGAATATATACCTTTACTCAGTTCTTCTAGGTACTCAATTCTGAGTCACTCCACACACCCTGAACCCTTAACTGAAAGGAATACCCAACACCTTAAAAGAAGAACACAACACCATACCTAAAGTACTCACTGTAAGTCATTCCTGCAGTCTTTCCCAAAAGGGCCTCTGCCCATTAACCAAGGGAACTGGTCACCACGTAAAACCAGTAAAATCAGTGGCTGTCGAGTCAGGTCTGACTCATGGTTGACTCCATGTGCATCAGGGCAGAAATGTGCTCCATAGGATTCTCAATAGCTAATTTTTCAGAGTTGATCACCAGGCCTTTCTTTTGGGTGCCTCTGATAACTCAAATCTCCAATCTTTCAATTAGCAACTGAGCACATTAACTGTTTGCACCACCCAGGGACTCCTATGTAGAAGGAAATGCTATTACCTTTCAAAGACTATCGGAGACTGGCTCTGAGTTCAATCTCATCCCTAAAGTGAAGGGTTGTGATGGTTAAGATCGTGTGTCACCTTGCCTGGGCCATGATTCTCAGTGTTTTGGCAGTTGTATAATGATGTGATGACTTCCCTGTTGAAATCTGATATGTGATCACCCCCATGATAGAATCTGCTGGTGGTACTGGCAGGGATGGGGTCTGTGGTGGCTCACCCCCCTCTCAGTCTTCATCTCTCTGCCCTACACTACCTACTTCCTTCCTGCTCACCTTGCCAAGGTTTTTGGTTTGTTCTGGATCCAGCAGCTGCCTCTTGTTTGTCTGACCTCCGGTTCTTGGGACTTGAGCTGGCAGCATACCTGCCAATCTTGGGTTCACCAGCCCCTGCAGCTACTTGAATCAGGAGAAGCCTTGCAGTCTTGCCTGCCAATCTTGGAATTCATTGATCTTCACAGCCTGTGAGTAAGAGGCCTGCTCTCTGACCTACTAATCCTGGATTCGCCAACTCCTATAGCTACGTGAATCAGGAGAAGCCGTATCCTGATCCATGGACTTGGGACGTTCCAGCCTCTACAATCATGTGAGCTGTTTCCTTGATATAAATCTCTCTTTTTTATATGTATATTTACATGCTTTACTGTTTTTGCTTCTCTAGCCTAAGACAAGTGTTATGCAGTGTCAGATGAGAAATGGAATATTGAATCAAATTCATATCATAATGGGCCCGGTAGGTCCAAAACGTTTTCTTTTTGTTTATTTTTATTTGTTTGTTTTCCTCCTGAATCCTAAGTACAGTTTTGGAATGATGTTCTCAGCAACTGGAAGAATTCACCCTGGCTTATAAAAGATGGGCTATTTTCATAAGAAAAGCCACTGGAAGTCTTTGGAGCTCCTTCTCCCTACTAAAATTGGACACCAATAGAAATGCTGCATCCCTGGGTCAACTGCAAAAATCATCAAAAACTTGAAATATTCAGAGTATATATCACTGTCATGTATAACTCACTGACTTATTCTATGCAGATAGATCTTAGAAAATTAAAAGTAATTGGCTTAAGCTTAAATCGAGTGTGGCCTCAGTTGCAGCTGCTGTCCCAGACGTCTTTATATTGGAGCAAATTACAAACTCTGTACGCACCAAGTGATCTAGCAAATGTATTTCATTTCTCTTCCTCAGTTTGAAGAGGTAAAAGAGCTCTGCCTTCACCTGGTTTAGATAGATCCACTGACATGCCTAATCGCAACACAAATGTTGCTGTCCCATGACACAGTTTAGTTCACACAAAATGTGCTGGTCACACATTACACGCTTTCACCATGTTGATGATATATATAAAAGCTGGTGGCAGAAAATGTTCTTTTTTTTTTAAAATCAAAGCTGGTGGTAGAAAACATTCTTATGCTTCTCTGACCTATTTCCCACATGACCTACTAGATGATCAGCTTTAGCTGGAGACCGGAATAAAAGAAGATATCTACGGACCTAACTCCCGTTGCCATCAAGTCAGTTCTGACTCATAGTGACCCTAAAGGACAGAGTAGAACTGCCCCCATAGGGTTTCCAAGGCTGTAATCTTTAGGGTTGCTACAAGTCGGAATCTATTCGATGGCACTGGGTTTGGTTTTTTTGTTGTTGTTATTCTTGTTTAATCTTTAAGGAAGCAAACTACCATATCTTTCTCCTGCAGAGCGGCTAGTGGGTTTGAACCACCGATGTTTTGGCAGGCAGCCCCGAGTGCTTAACCGCTGTGCCACTAACCCCATGCTGTTGGGTCTGATTCTGACTCATAGAGATCCTATAAGACAGAGCAGAACTGTCCCATAGGGTTTCCAAAGAGCAGTTGGTGTATTTGAACTGCTGACTTTATGGTTAACATAAAGCTCTTAACCACTGTGCCACCAGGGCTTCTCTGTGACACTAGGGCTACTTAACTCACCTAAAATGAAGTACAAAAAGCTGTGCCATTTGGGCTTTGTGACCCAGTAGATCCAGTGGTGGTTGAAATGACTGTGACAATCAGAATAAAAGATTTTAGAGCACCTGTACCCTATTTGGGGCCCTGGTGGCATGGTGTTTAAGTGTTTGGCTGCTAACCAAAAGATTTACAGTTCAAATTCACCAGCCATTCCTTGGAAACGCTGCGGAGGCAGTTCTACCTTGTCCTATAGGGTCACTATGAGTCTGAGTTGATTCAACAGCAAGCAGGTTTATACCTTACATGGAATAGAACTAGATTATTTTGAGAAACAGATCCCGAATCTTACTCCTGAGACCTGGTAGAGATTGATTGCGTGTCCCAAATGATCTAAGCAATATCTGGTCCATCAGAGTGGACCACCATCATTTATCATTATGGTAAATTTATCTGCATAGAATTAGCTTTGAAAGAGTCCTGAAGGCAAAGGTCATTTTGTGACTAAATGTTATGCTTCCAATATATTATTACTTCTCTATTTACTAGCCTCCCACTAGCCATACTTACTTATGCTGCTTGGAGACTTACCAATTAATTGATAAAGAAAAATTCAGCAGTTTAATAAATATGAGTCTGTACAATATACTGATACTGGCTAAAAGTAGGCCACTGTAGCATTTCTACCTTATTTAAAACTGCTCCTGAAAGATACTGAAGAAGAAAAATACATGACTGAGAAAAATGTTGAGCAGCTCACCTTGTGCTTTCTTTGCCTGGATGTGCTTATGGAACAGATTTACAATAATTCATGAGCTTCGGATATTTGTTTGTGTAGATGATCAGGGACTGAAAAGAATAAAATTGGTGAATTTGTGAGAAGGACGTCTGGGAAACAATTGAAGTTGGACTCTTAAAATGAGTCCAGAGAGTGAAAATACATATATCCCTTGTGAATGCTCGCCAAAGACACTAAGGCAGACTATTGTCTAAATAATCAAGAGGACAAGATGCCTCAACCTATGGATGGCAGGCTGGCTTAATTATCAGCCTAACAGATAAGATAAAATATATAATGGCCATGGTGTACGAAGTATAGTATATGCATGGATTCATAACCTGGTCTTCCCTTCGCTGAGGCTGACATACCTACCACTCCTGGAGAGAACACTGTTCAGCCTCCACTGCGGTAGAATACCTGGTGGTAATGATAACTACATTGGATTCCTTCCATGGTGTAATGGGCATAGATTCATTCTCACTAAGATAGAGTATGAAAATTTTACTTCTCCAAAAAGCATTGTGCTTGGAGTTACTGAATGCCTTTCTGAAGCACAATCTAAAGTGGTATTTCTCTGAACCAGGAGAGTTATTTTACACAATAGAAATAAGGCCGTGGACTGATCACCACAGCAGTCATTGTACTTATGTACCCCATCTACCGGAAGCAGTTGGCCTTGTGAAATACAAAATAGTGTTTGAAGAATCTTCCTGATGCCAGCTGAACGGCTTTCTAAGTTAGGGTGCTGTTCTAAGGACTATGGTATACGCTCTGCACCAACTACAAGTACATTGTTTCTCCTTGGGCTGGACAGAAATACTGGTCTGAGAACCAAGAGATAGAATCGGGAGTGATACTTCTTATGGTTAATCCTAATGACAGATTGAAAAAATAGTCTCTCTTCTCATGATTTTGAACTCTACTGATGTGGTAGTTCAAATCCTCCAGGCGCTCCTTGGAAACTCTGTGGGGCAGTTCTACTTTGTCCTATAGGGTCATTATGAGTCGGAATCGACTCGATGGCATTGGGTTTGGTTTTTTGGCTTTTAATGTAGAGTTCATGTATCCAAAAAAGGAATGTTACTTTTAACCTCTATTAAATTTTAAGTTGTGCCGCTAGGTGCCAAAAAAAAAAAAAAAAAAAGAAGTGGGAACTGTTTCTGTGTGACTGACATAATTGATACTGATTGCTAAAGGAGAATCAATTTGCTGATACGTCATATGAGCATGAATGAGTGTGCCTGGACCCTGGCATTCTTAGGCACTTCCTAATACTTTAATGACAGGTGAAAAATTTAATGAAAGATTATATCAGTCTCATGCTGGTAGAAACAACAATGGGTACATGCATAAGAAATGAAGGTTTGGATCACCCCAACCTCTTTAAACACAGTACCACCTGTGGAACCCTGCTGGAGTAGTGGTCAAGAGTTCAGCTGCTAACCAGAAAGGTCAGCAGTTGGAATCCACGAGCTGCTCCTTGGAAATACTACGGGACAGTACTGCTCCGTCCTATAGGGTCACTATGAGTCAGAATTGAGTCGACAGCAACAGGTTTGTTTGGTTTACTACCTAAGGTTAAGTCCCCAGGTGGCACAGATGGTTAGGCGCTAAGCTGCAAACTGAAAGGATGGAGATTCAAGTCCACCCAGAGGCACCACAGTATAAAGACCTGGTGATCTTCTTCCATTTTAAACAGCCGTTGAAAATCATCTGGAGCACAGTTCTACTCTGACACATACAGGGTTACCGTGAGTCAGAATCAAGTTGACTGGCAACAGTTTTTGTTTTTTCCTTCCCTTTTCTTCATTTTTTTTTTTTAACCAGCTAAGTTATTAACTACAAATAAAATGAAAATAAAAAATCATGTATGTAATGAGGGAGAAATTATACATACCAACTAAAGGTTCTTATTGCTAATTGCTCTAGTTGCAGAAATAGGGACTATAGCTTTTCTTTGCTGTGATACACACATGCACAAACACACGCCTATACACACACGTATGTTTTATTTATAATGGATAAATATAAATACATCGTAAATTTGCATGTGAATTTTTTTTTTTTTAATTTCACCTTCCCCCACTTTTTGCTCTAGGGCTTACTGGCGCTGATTAATGCTACAATTTAGCCCATAAATTACGAAATATGAATGTATACTTGTGAATAAATAGAAGAGAAATGAACATAGTCTAGCGATGAATGTGGGGATGAGATTCTGCATTTCCTCTTTTTGTGAGACACTGGAATTGATTCGACGAAAATGTTTTTTGTTTTTTTTTAGGAGGGGAGGGGGAGACATTTAGCAGATACATTTATAATAGGGCAGTTACATACATTAAGTGCAATCAAGTTGCTGTAATTATTAGTAAAAGTTTTAGGCATTAAAGAGGCGTGTATGTTGGTGGAGTCCTGGGGACACAGCGGTTAAGACCTCAGCTGCTAATCAAAAAGTCGGCAATTTGAATTCGCCAGCCACTCCTTGGAAATGCTTTAGGGCAGTTCTACTCTGTTCTGTAGTGTCCTATGAGTCGGAATCAACTGAGCAATGGTGGGCTTCTTCTATTTTTATTTTTGGTTTATGCGCCTGTGTTAAAGATCCCTGGTGGTGCAATGCTTAAGCGGTAGGCTGTTTACCGAAAAGTCGACAGATCGGAGGTTTGAATCCAAAAGCGGCTTTGCTGGAGAAAAGATCTGGTAATCTGCTCACATAAATCTCAGCCTAAGAAATTTTATGGGACAGTTCAACCCTGTCATATAAGGTTACTGTGTGTCTGAATCGACTCGATAGCCCACAACAACAATGTTTGTGATCGGATGCCCAAAGTTACAACGATGTGTAATTCTGTCATTTGTGGTTCCCCCAACTCTGTTGACTACCATCTCGATATTTTGGTTTTTCCAAACTTCGATAGTTTTCTGCATTGTGAATCCCTCTGCCTAGATAAAATAAAACAGAACAAATTATTTCTTCTCGATTTTCTTTAAGTTAGCATGCAGGCAAATGACATGGCAGAAACCTGGTAGAAGAATATTGGGAGGGGGTGATTTTCTGTGGAAACCCTGCTGGCTTAGTGGTTAAGAGCTACCGCTGCTAACCAAGAGGTCGGCAGTTCAAATCCGCCAGGCGGTTCTTGGAAACTCTATGGGGCTGTTCTACTCTGTCTTATAGGGTTGCTATGAGTCGGAATCGACTAGACGGAAGTGGGTTTTTTGGCTTTGGTTTCCTGCAGAGAGATGGAAACGGTATGGGAGAGGCCTTGATATGTTTGACAAGTAGTGTCTTTAACAGTTTGCATCTCTGGGGCTCCTAGTGTCCAGTTCTAAGAATACAAAGTGATGAGTGGTGGTAGCATCAGAGTTTTAAAGAAGTCTCTCAGCACTTTGAGTGTCCTCTCTGGCTTTATATAGCTCAGAAGCTAATTCTCTGTGTCTTGTGGAGATTCTGTGAGCTACTTAACACCCTTTAATCTAATGCTTCTCAAAGTGTTTCCAGAGAAACCTGGGACATCCCTAAGACCCTTTCAGAAGGTCTCCAAGGTTAAAACTGTCTTAATAATAATAAAACATTACTTGCCTTTTTCACTAACACTCTTTCCTCAGTGCAGGTGTTTTCCAGAACATGAAATGAAATACCATCTTTCCTTTGATGGTTATTGCACTATATGCTTGTGTATTCTGTTTTAATATGTTCTCAGTCTTAATTACTAATATAGGAAATATTGATCAGTATAACTCACTTGATTAAATCTCTTTGGGGTCCTCAGTAAAAGATAAGTATTATGAATGGGTCCTGAGTCCAAAAAGTTTAAAACTCACTGCTTTTATTAATTTTCCTTTAGCTTAAGAAAGTCAGAGTGAATTGTGTTCTTTGCAACTAAGAGCTTTGAACTTTTTAATCTAGTCTGATAATTGATAGTAATAAAATAACTCAATTTATTCACATTTAATGTAATAACTGGTTTACATATTTTGATCACCATATACACTTATGTTTATATTTATTAACCTTATGCTTGCTTTTTTTCCTTATCATTTTTTTTTTGCTTAATTTAAACAAATTGACATTTACTTCTCTTTCCCCCTATTAATTTGGGAGTTTGATTACACCATCCCTTTTCATTAATGGGTATCTTCTTTTTCTTAGTGTTCATAAAAACAAAACAAACAAAACCAGTTGCTGTCAGTCCATTGTGATGTGTGGTTTCTGAGCAGAACAGTGGTCAATAGGGTTTTCAATGGCTGTGGTCTTTTGGAAGTAGAACTTCAGGCCTTTTTTCCCAGGTGCCTCTGGGTGGACTGAAACCACCAGCCATTCTGTTAGCCATTTTCTTAACCATTGGTACCATCCAGGGATCCCTTAATGTTTATATACAGACACATATTTCTCTCTGTTTATGGGGAAATAAAAAATTCCAACAATTTCCATCTTTAAGACACTCTAATTTCAGTTCCTGTTTCTTCCCAGTGAGATGAGATCTTAGAGCATTTGTACTTTTCTGAGGATTCTCCTATCATTTCTCCAAAACAGCCCTTAGGGTTTATTGATATGTTGTCGTCAAGTGCTGTTGAGACCCTGGTTCTGACTCATAGTGATTCTACTTACAACAGACTGAAACACTGCCGGGTCCTGCGCCATCCTCACAATCACCGTTATGCTTGAGCCCATTGTTGCAGCCGTTGTGTCAGTCCATCTCGTTGAGGGTCTTCCTCTTTTTCTCTGACCCTCAACTTTATCAAGCATGATGTCCTTCACCAGGAGCTAATCCTTCCTGATAACATGTCCAAAGTATATGAGACGTAATCTGTCATCCTAGCTTCTAAGAAGCATTCTGATTATACTTTTTCCAAGACAGATTTGTTCATTCTTTTGGCAGTCCATGGTATATTGAATAATCTTTGGCAACACCACAATTCAAAGGCATCAATTCTTCTTTGGTCCTGCTTATTGGTTTATTACTTTCAGTGATAGAGCGCTTTAGAATTTCTCTTGCTTTATGTCTTTTCTGTTTCATGTTTATAGAACATATTCTTGGGATAGTATAATGAATTTAAGGCCTCTCCTATTTAATTTGTTGTATGGTTATAGCTTGCAATTTTGAGGCAAGAGTTAAAAGTTTTGGTAAAGAATTTGTCTTTGGGAGGCATTTGAGATTGGAATGAAAATTATTTAGGTATATTTTTTAAATAGTTTGAAGAATTGGTGCCTTCTCTAAGCAAACAGCTTAGTTATTAAACCAAAATAAGCTTATAAAAAATTAATAGAAGTTAAATCTATTTTAAAAAATGTATGCTATAGATAACCTTTCAAACTCTTTCTGTAAGCAGAAGCTCTCTGTTTTGTTGCTGGAACTGAGATGATCTCCCCCGCCCTCGAAATAAAGTACTTTAAAAACATGAAGTGGCTACAGACTCCAGGAAACAGGAAATGGGAATCAAGGAAGTTTCAGGGTAGTCTCCTAGGGTAGAAGAAGAACAAAGTAAGACTTATCGGAAGTCACAGAAAAGAGGAAAAACTGGGGAGAAAATTGAATTGATTTGAGTGAAACACTGTCAGCTGTGTAAAGTGAACTCCTTAGGTATGCCTCAAAAGAAAAATTCAAAATGATTTTGTGTTATTTATGGAAAACAAATAGACTGAGGTCTCTGTGTGTTAGTGTATAGTGCTCATAGATGAAGGTTCAGTTTTCATTTGTGTTATACATGTGTGTCTCTATAAATATGATAGTGTACTCACAAAATGTCAGATTTAATATTGATAACTGTTTAACAGTTTAAACCCTCTGACTTCCAAGAAGTCTATTTTCAAATTATAGTGACATAAAAAAAGTGTCATTAAAATAATTAATGCTATTGGTATTTATTTTTAAGTACTCATTTTTATCTTGAAGATAATTCTAAGTAGAAATGCTCTGCTATTTCAAAGTCTTGCAGGGATTCCAAAGGGTTATTAAAAAAAAAAAAAAAGTTGGCAAGAAGTATTATATGTTCTATATAAACCAAAACCAAACCCACTGCCGTCAAGTCGATTCCGACTCATAGTGACCCTATAGGACAGAGTAGAACTGCCCCATAGAGTTTCCAAGGAGTGCCTGGCAGATTTGAACTGCCAACCTCTTGGTTAACAGCTGTAGCACTTTAACCAGTATGCCACCAGGGTTTCCGTATGTTCTATATAAGTTTGCAAAAATAATGTTGTGATCTATCATTCTTTGAATAGCACTTCCAGCACAGTAGTTAATTCCTGATACTACTATAAGCCCAAGAGTGGAGCTATGCATGCTCAGTGCCTTTAAGTGACTGGAACAGAGCATAGCAAAATTTGTTGGGATATCTTCAATAGTGTACCCTGGAGTTTTGTGAGGACACACAGGCAGAAATGTGTGTCTTTCACATTAAAAAAAAAAAAAAAAAACTGAACAGAAAGGTAGGTGGAACGGAAACACCTGTGATTACAAATTGAAGAGAAGTTTGGGGTGGTAGCCAGCCATACTACCAGATTTATTGCCTTTTCCTGTGGGCTGCAGGGGATATTTCAGGAGGTAGCTGTGCCCAGCTTATCTTGACAGGACCAGTCCATGACTCCAGCCTTCTGGGTGGAGTGTGCTTAAAGCCGTAGCTGATAAGCAGATTGAAAAGTGGATGTCCATCCTTTGCATCAATGGATGGTGTAGAGAGTGTTCCTCAGGCTTGGAGAAGGAAGAAATCTCCAAGGAACCCACAAAATATTCACGTCAGAGAGAGGAGAGACACAGTTGGACACTTATCATAGCAAATCAGAGACTAAAATAGCAAATCAGAGACTAGCATCAGTTAAAAAGATTTTTTTTTTCTTTTCTCTGATCATCCTTCCTCTTCCCATAACCATGGAAAATTCAGAAGCTATCTATGGACAAAGCAGGGAGATTTCTGAAACCACAATTATTTTTAAAGGAATTAGAGGATAACTGAATGTGATACGAATGTGAATTTACAGCTAGAAAATTTGGCAAACATGATGGCATGGTGTTAAGTTTTCATTATGACAACATGATGTATCCTAATTATTGAGGACTTTTACTTTTTTTCATAGCCAAAATTCAGTTTAAAATATTGGATGAGAGTCATTTAATTGAATTATTTAGTACATCTTCCCTTACTTGGGTTTCTTTCTTTTTTGACTACTCGCATGAAAAAAATATAATTATATACATAAGTATATATATATTAGATTCAGAATATAAACATATAAATGGATGCTAAACTTTCAAAGAATATTTCTTTCTTCTCTAAAATTGCTTAGCTACCTCTATAACCAATGGCTCAACAGTTGTTCTCAAACCTGGTTACACAATAGAATCATTTGGAGAGATTTTAAAAATACAGAGCCCAGAACCCATCTCCATGTAAATGGTCTACAGGGATCCAGAAAATGAGTGTGTCAAAAACATGTCCAAACCAACCAAACCCATTGCCGTTGAACCAATTCTGACTCATAACGACCCTATAGGACAGAGTAGACCTGCCCCACAGAGTTTCCAAGCAGTTCTTGGTGGGTTTGAACTGCTGACATTTTGGTTAGCAGCTGTAGCTCTTAACCACTATGCCACCAGGGTTTCCAGAACATGTCCAGGTGTTACTAACTTGAAACCACTAAATGAAAGTAAGACAGCAAGCTTTACGGTTGCTGTTACTAATAGTTCTTTTTCCCACCCACTCTCATGCATTTAGGAACCCTCCTATAGCCTCTCAGAAGAAATAATTTATTTGTCTTTGTTAAGAACTTTTATGTGACCCCTAAAAAATGATTTTCACCTTGTAGAAGTAGAATAAAGGATATTGGAATGAGATAAACTGGGTTATGTGAAATGTTCTGGTATGATTAATCTGGGAGTTGGTTTGGGGAGAGATTTTGAAAGAAGGTTTTTAGAAGATATTTTAAAATTGATTTAGAAAAAAAAAGGATTGGAGAAGAACTATCTGAGATAAATAAATAAAACCAGCACAAGTGAAGTAAGATATGAATGAAAAATAAAAATCAGAATTAAGAAATAATATATTTGGCATGCCAATAAAGAGAACTACCACAGGGAAATCAGGAAAGAATAGAAATAGAATAGAAAAATCACATGAAGAGACATATGCACACCCATGTCTTTATAATAGCCCCTAAAAAAATAAAATACTTAGGAATAAATTTAACCAGAGACATGAAAGACCTATACAAAGAAAATTACAAAACACTACTGCAAGAAACAAAAACAGATCTACATGAATGGAAAAATATATCATGCTCATGGATAGGTAGACTCAACATTGTGAAAATGTCAATTCTACCCAAAGCATTCTACAAATACAAAGCAATCCCAACCCAAACACCAACAGCATTCTTTAAAGAGATGGAAAAACTAATCATTAACTTCATATGGGAAGGGAAGAGGCCCTGGATAAGTAAAACACTATTCTAGAAGAACACAGTAGGAGGACTTACACTATCTGACCTCAGAACTATACAACTAGAGTAGTCAAAACAGTTTAGTACTGGTACAATGACAAACACATTGACCAAAGGAACATAATTGAGAACCCATCCAAAGATTGGACAGGCCCATGAAACAAAGCAAGACTAAAGGAGCACACCAGCCTAGGGGCAAGGACTAGAAGGCAGGAGGGGACAGGAATCCTGGTAATAGGGAGCCCAAGGTTAAGAAGGGAGGGCGTTGACATGTCATGGGGTTGTTAGCCAATGTTGTAAAACAATATGTGTTCTAACTGTTTAACGAGAAGCTAGTTTGTTCAGTAAACCTTCATCTAAAGTTCAATAAAAAAAAAAAAAAAAAGAATGGAGAACGCTGATATAAATCCTTCCACCTACGGTCACCTGATCTTCAACAAAGGTGCAAAGTCCATTAAATGAGGAACAGACAGTCTTTTTAACAAATGGTGTGACAAAACTGGATGTCCATCTGCAAAAAAAATGGAAACAGGACCTACACCTCACACCATACACAAAAACGAATTCAAAATGGATCAAAGACCTAAATATAAAAACAAAAACCATAAAGATCATAGAAAAAAAAATATGGTCAAAGATAGAGACCCTAATACACGGCATAAACAGGATACAAAGCATACATGAGAAGATAAGCTAGATGCCTGGGATCTTCTAAAAATTAAACACATACTTGTCAAATACTTTACCAATAAGAGTTAAAAGAGAACCTACAGACTGGGAAAAAAAATTTTGGCTATGACAAATTGACAAAGCTCTAATTTCTAAAATCTATAGGAAAAACCTAACACCTCTACAACAAAAAGACAAATGGCCCAATTAAAAATGGGCAAAGGAAATGAACACACACTTCACCAAAGAAGACATTCAAGCAGTTAACAGACACAGGAAGAAATGCTCGCAATCACTAGCCATTAAAAAAAAAAAAAAAATTTTTTTTTTTTTTATTTACTCCATCCTTCTTGATACTTCTCTCTTGATGTCTATGACTAGTATTTTCCTCATTATCTTTCTTTTTTGCATGCTCTCTCTTTCTCTGATCACTTTTCTGATTTTTCTTCCTTTCATATCATGAACCCAGGTGCATTGTAAAATCTGTCTTTGGCCCTATTGCCTTCCTGCTCATTGCTAATCCCCTCTATGTGGATGAAAGTCAGTCCCAAATTTCTAACAGCCAGCTAGTCACATGCCTTGGGATTTTCTGCTAGAACTTCAATGTATGTGAAGTGGAAATATCATTTCCTCTCTTTCAAACCCACTATTTCTATGTTCTTTATTTCTGTTAAGAATCTCATCATACTTCTAGTCACACCGTAACCCATTGCCATTGAGTTGATTTTGACTCACAGCAGCCCTACTGGACAGAGGAGAACTGCCCCATAGGGTTTCCAAGGAGCGCCTGGTGGATTCGAGCTGCTGACTTGTTTGGTTAGCAGCTGCAGCTCTTGAACACTACGCCACTAGGTCTAGTCACACAGAGAGGCCCAAATTTCACTGTAATATTTGACCTTACAATTCCCATAAACTAAAAAAGCCGCCAAGTCCTATCAGTTCAACTTCTTTAATAGTCTTCACATCTATCTTTTCTCTCTTCTCCCTCATGGTGACTACCTCGTTTGGTCTCATTATTTTTTGTGTTTCTTATTACAATGGCTTTTTAATCTGGACACTCTGCAAACAATGCTTTCTTCACCAACCCATCTTAATTATTCCGTTAAATGGACTATTGAAAACAACCCATCAAAAACTTTCACTGGCTCTCCAATGAAAATCTAAACTCCTCAGTCTGGTATTCGTGGCTCTCAATATGTAATAGTTTTTCTGAATTAAATGCAAATCAAACCACAGTAAGATACCATCTCACTCAGCCATTACTGGCACAAATCAAAAAAACAGAAAATAACGAATGTTGGAGAGGCTTTGAGGAGATTGGAATTCTTATGCACTGCTGGTGAGAGTACAAAATGGCACAACCATTTTGGAAAATAATATTGCACTTGTTTAAAAATACCATACTATCTACCAATCTCACCCACAGGAATATACTCTAGAGAAATAAGAGCCATCACATGAATAGACATGTGCACACCCATGTGCATTGCAGCATTATTCACAAGAACAAAAAGAAACAACCTAAGTGCATATCAACAGATGAATCAGTAAACAAATTATGGTACATACACACAATGGAATACTATGCAACAATAAAGAACAATTATGAATCTGCAAAACATCTCACAACGTGGATGAATCTGGAGGGCATTTTGCTGAGTAAAATAAGTCAATCATAAAAGGACAAATATTGTTTGAGATCACTATTATAAAAACTCATGAAAAAGTTTACACACAAAAAGAAACAATCTTTGATCGTTATGAGGGAGGGGAGGGATGAGGAGGAAAAACACTAAACAGACAATATGTAAGTGGTAACTTTGGTGAAATGTAAGACAGTACACAATACTGGGGAAGCCAGCACAAGGCAAGATCATGGTAGCTCCATAGACACATCCAAACTCCCTGAGGGAATGAATTACTGGGCTGAGGGCTGGGGACCATGTTTTCATGGGACACCTAGCTCAATTGGCATAACAGTTTATAAAGAAAATGTTCTACATTCTAATTTGGTAGGTAGCATCCTGGGTCTTAAAAGCTTGTGAGTGACCATTTAAGATACTCCACTAGTCTCACCCCTTTGGAAGCAAGGGAGAATGAAGAAAACCAAAGACAAAAGTCCAAAGGACTAATGAACCACACCTACCACAACCTCCACCAGACTTAGCCCAGAGCAACTAGATGACGCCCAGCTACTACTACTGACTGTTCTGACAGGGATAAAAATAGAGGGTCCTGGACAGAGCTGGAGAAAAAAGTAGAACAAAATTCTAACGCACAAAAAAGACCAGACATACTGGTCTGACAGAGACTGGAGAAACCCTGAGAGTATGGCCCCCAAGTACCCTTTTAACTCAGTACTAAAGTCACTCCTGAGATTTGACCTTCAGTCAAAGATTAGACAGTCCCATAAAACAAAACAAGACCAACTGGAAAGAATGAGAAGGCAGGAATGGGCAGGAAAGCTGAAAATGGGGAACCAAGGTTGACAAGGAGAGAATGTTGACATGTCGTGTTGTTGGCAACCAATGTCACAAAACGATATATATATAAATTATTGAATGAGAAACTAATCTGCTCAGTAAACCTCATCAATAAAAAAATAATATATTTGGGTCCATATCATATCCCAAATTCTACTTTGTAAAATTTCTTTCAGGTTTCACTAAAAGGGTGTGGGATTCCAAATTTCTTTATTTCTTTTATGTGAGGAAGGCTAGATCCTTTTTTTTTTTTTTATCCTCTGTGTGCTACTGTTGTATCTTCTTGAAGTATCAGTAACAATCATCAAAGTTTGTGTTTTAAAGCCAATTCCTGGGAACTTTTTCCAAAATTCAAACTGAATAAACGCACATATAAACACCATTCCCATAGTGTTTTGTGCTATGTGTTTCCTGATATAGTTATCTTTAAACCATTTTAGTTTTCTGTGAGGCCCAAAGTAGGAATGATGATTGATTCTTGGCAATTTAGGGTGAATCATCTGGAAATTATAAAAGAAAAATTATTTCCAATATGAGAAATGAAACGAGAGATATTGAGGGTTATAAAATAGCAGGTCAAGGAAGAGTAGACTACCATGTCCAAAATGTGACAGGTTATTCTTTGTAAGTAACAATGGCTAAAGACATGGGCAAACTGACTGCATTATGTTTAAGTTGTGACATGAATTGTGTCTAATAGACTTGCTTAAAAAATACATTGAACAGGCAATGTGGAAAAAAGGAAAGCACTTGGCCTGGGGTGATGGCTGAGGACATCAGAGCAGACTGAATGGATGAAAGTTGAACAAATTATTTAACTGAATAAAAGATAACAAAGCTGGTAGGTGCCTTCCCTTGGTAGGGCAGAAGATACAGTTTCTGCTATCATGTAAAGCATACAATAGCCATTCCTGTATAGAATGTGTGAGCTGTCAAATCAGCAAATTCACATGGCTTTAGTTATTTTAGTTATTTAAAATATTTCCTAATATTTTCAATATCTACAATCCAGAGCTTAACTCTTACTAAACATTTCCTCCTTAACTAAAATCTTCTGTATGATAAAATCCACAGGAAAATAAAAAGTTTGGAAGAAATGTGCTCACAACAAGCTGACATGTAGAGTTGTTTTTCATATAAAAATTCATAAAAATTAATAAGTAATAAATGCCAACAGAAGATTCATAGAAGAAAATATACAATCAACACAGAAACATCAAGGGTTCAGAATCACCAATAATCAAAAAAAGAAAATTAAAATATATTTTTTATCATTTTGAATAAGATTGAAAATATTTCTACATCCTACTGGTGTATGCAAGAGAAAAAATTACTGAGGTTTAATAATAAAAGCATGTGCATGTATTTTTAAATTTCATTTTGTTCTGCAATTCAAGCTATAATATTTTTACATTATGGTGTTGGTGAAGTATATTCAATATACCACAGACTGCAAGGAGAAGAAACAAATCTGTCTTAAAAGAAGTATAGCCAGAATGCTCCTTAGAAGCGAGGATGATGAGACTTTGTTTCATGTACTTTGGACATGTTATCAGGAGGGACCAGTTCCTGGAGAAGGACATCATGCTTGGTAAAGTAGAGGGTCAGCAAAAAAAGGAAGACCCTCAATGAGGTGGATTGACACAGTGGCTGCAACGATGGGCTCAAACATAACAGTGATTATAAGAATGGCACAGGGCCAAACAGTGTTTTGTTCTTTTGTACATAGGGTAGCTATGAATAGGAACCAACTTAATGGTACCTAACAACAACAATTTTTACATTATTAAAAATTTTCACTTTCATGTAGTTTAAGCTATCACTATAATTATGTCTGTTTTGCACATTCTCATATAAAACTTAATCATCCCAATATTATTTATTATCCATGTTTTCTTATAGTACTTTTATGCATATACATTTCACATAATGATTTTAAAAAAAGTTGTTCGAGTCGATTCTGACTCATCGGACCCTATGTATAGCGTAGGGTAGAACTGCCACATAGGGTGTCCAAGGCTGTAGCAGACTGCTACATCTTTCTCCTGGTGCGTTGTAACTGATGACAATTTGGTTAGGAGATGAGCACTTAACCACTGCACCACCAGTGGTTAAATCCTTTGCCCACGTCAAATTAACAAATCCTTTAAAATTCTGAACTCTGAAATGAAAAATCCTCTTATGTAAAAAAAGAAATTTGTCAAAATGCCCAGAAAAAACAAATGATCTCCTCCCAAGAAAAAGGGACTCCGTTGATGGTGGTCAATGGATGTTGAGAGTTACATTCAGTTAAGATGAACAGTTCAACCCTGAACCTCTGCTTTTATATACATAACCCATGTTTGACTTGGTCTTGACATTCTGCAGCTGATGATGTGAGTGACAGATGTTAAAATTTAATTGGTTCTCATTCCAAAAGTCACAAACATGTGAGCAAAATACACACTTTATAGAGCTCAGTTAATTTGCTAATGAGTAGCTCTGCTACTGTTTAAACATAAAAAATTAATGGTACGTGGACCAGAAAAGAGATCTAAGGTAAAGCCTTTTTAATCACACACCTGGAAAAGCTGTTAAATTTATGAAAAAAGTTTAAATTCCAATGGGTCCAACTTCAAGATATATGAGATATAAATTCTATGAGGTTTGCCTGAATCAAACTTGGGCAATATTAAGAAATAGGTAGAGTTTTTCTTTGACCATCTTCTCTCCACTCTATTGTCTTTTTTCTTTTTTTCTTTTTATGAAGCTCTGCCCACTCTTATTCTATAAGATAACTGTCGCATAAATTCATCCATCCACTCTAAGATATTAAGGTTACCCTGTAGTAGTCTTACTTTCTAAGAAGATCCATATTAGAAAAAAAAAGAAATTAATTTTTAACACATAAGAATGATTTTGCATAGTTCTATTATGAAAACATTCTGCCACTTTGAAATGTGGCGTCTGGGGTCTTAAATGCTAACAAGCGGCCATCTAAGATGCATCTATTGGTCTCAACCCACCTGGAGCAAAGGAGAATGAAGAACACCGAGGTCACACGATAACTATGAGCCCAAGGGACAGAAAGGGCCACATGAACCAGAGATTTACACCATCCTGAGACCAGAAGAACTAGGTGGTGCCCGGCCACAACCGATGACTACCCTGACAGGGAGCACAACAGAGAACCCCTGAGGGAACAGGAGATCAGTGGGATGCAGACCCCAAATTCTCATAAAAAGACCAGACTTAATGGTCTGACTGAGACTAGAAGAATCCTGGCGGTCATGGTCCCCAAACCTTCTGTTGGCCCAGGACAGGAACCATTCCCGAATACAACTCATCAGACATGGAAGGGACTGGACAATGGGTAGGAGAGAGATGCTGATAAAGAGTGAGCTACTTTTATCAGGTGGACACTTGAGACTGTGTTGGCATCTCCTGCCTGGAGGGGAGATAGGAGGGTAGAGAGGGTTAGAAACTGGCAAAATTGTCATGAAAGGAGAGACTGGAAGGGCTGACTCATTAGGGGAGAGTAAGTGGGAGTATGGAGTAAGGTGTATATAAGCTTATATGTTACAGACTGACTTGATTTGTAAATGTTCACTTAAAGCTCAATAAAAATTATTAAAAAAGAATGATTTGCAACAGTGGAAATGAGATATTTTTGGTCAGATATTGTATATAACTACCACCTGTTAGTTTGGCATACTATAGTGGCTTACGCATCGCTGTAATGCTAGAAGTTCTGCCACCAGTATTTCAAATATGAGCAGGGTCACTCATGATGCGTAGGTTTCACCAGAGCTTCCAGACTATGCAGACTTGAAAGACCTGGTGATGGACTTCTGAAAATCAGACAGTGAAAACATTATGGATCACAACAGAACATTGTCCAACTCAAGTGCTTTGGACATGCCATCAGGAGAGATCAGTCACCACAGGAGAACATCATGTCTGGTGAAGGAGAAGACCAACGAGGGTGACAGAGACTCTCAGTGAAATGGATTGGCACAATAGTCACAATGATGGAGTTAAACATGTTGATGATTATGAGATGACACAGGACAGGTCAACATTTTGTTCTGCTGTACGTAACTTGCCATCAAGTCAACAGAAGCTAAGAACATTATAAACAAAATATTCTAACATTAACCCATTAGGTCTCTTGATGCTGGTCTACTCCAACTCTGGTGACCCTTCTGTTTTCTAATTCAGTAAAGGGCCATCATTATCCTTTCTTTGGGTAAGCCAGACATCTGCAAGTTGCCCTTGACATTTTTCTCTACCATACTGAATCCAATTCTGAGTTGTATTGATTTTTAGCTCCCAAATATGTCTTACAGGGTCACTAGGAGTCAGAATCGGTTCAAGAGCAGTGGGTTGTGTGTGTGTGTGTGTTTTTTTTAATATGACTTACATGGTTATTCTTCCACCCATCTCAACTCCCTCCACCTTTGTCCAGCATACGTATTTCCCTGGATTGACTGAATAAACAAACTCAAGCTATTTTCGAGAGCAAATGGGCATTCACAGCACAACAATTCGAGATGATATTTTGAGAAAATAAAATGTAAAAAGAAGAGTTGCTACTTAAAAAACTCTGCTAGTATGTTTACCTAGCCACATTAACTCGTAACCTGTTGCCGTAAAGTTGATTCCAATTCATAGCGACCCTATAAGACAAAGCAGAGTTGCCCCATAGGTTTCCCAAGGAGCACCTGGTAGATTTGAACTGCCAACCTTTTGGTTAGCAGCCGTAGCTCCTAACCACTATACCACCAGGGTTTCCTCTAGCCACATTGGTGGTGTTAAACTCTCTGCACAAGGCTTCTTTTTAAGATATCAAAAGGGGAGGAATATTTCAGGCCATAATTTGATAAATCTAATAAAACCAAGCTTTTTATTTTGTGACCACCTAATTAAAGAACCAACTAATCTTTGTAGAGCAGCTTTTTTTTTAATCTAATTAAGTTAGCCTAAAGCCTTCTAAAGAATTTATGATCCACAAAATATTTGTATACTAGCAAGCAATTTGGCAGCGTTTCTAATTGTTTTCCAAAAATCTTTTACTCAAGTGATTAAGAAGTGTTTTATTTGGTACACTGCCCCCATCTCTGTGGCCAGGTCTAATAATCCCTGAAAATTTCATGGATTAATCATGTCTTCAGGTAGATAAAATCTTCTTTCATGAATTAAAGTTTAGATTATTTCAGAATAGTAATATTGCACACAATATTATGTAAGAGTGCACTTTTGGAACTTTGGACCTGTCTGTGTGTGTCTGTATGTGTGTGTCTGTGTATATAGTGCTTATATAGTATTTCCTCTTTTGGTTCACACAGCAGCTCCTTAGGATAGGTAGGAATTATTACTGTTGTCGTGTGCTGTCAAATTGATTCAGATTCATAGAGACAGAACTGCACTGCACCATATGGTTTACTGGCTATGATCTTTGTGGGAGCAGATCACCCTTTCTCCTGTGGAGCCACTGGTGAATTTGAATCACAACTTTTCGACTTTTCAGTTAGCAGTCCAGTGCTTAACCATTGTGCCACCAATGCTCCTTCAGGATTATCAATGCACTGCCATTGAGTCTCTTCCAACACATAGCTACCCTGTAAGACAGAGTAGAAATGCCCCACAGAGTTTCCAAAGGTGTGATCTTTAAGGGAGCAGACTGCCACATCTTTCTCTCACAGAGTGGCTGGTGGGCTGAACCACCAACCATTCAATTGGCAGTACGGCTCTTAACCACTGGACCAACAGAGCTCCTTTTGGGGTTATTATACCTCTGAATTTATATATGAAGAAACGGAGACTTCTTTTAGATCTTAAAACTAATGAGGTACAAATCACTCAGAGAAAAATAAAGGGCTGAGTGAGCACAGATTGGTAACAAAACTTAACATAGGCAACACTTGGAGTTAAATAGTTCTGTAAAAAAAGCTTTAAATAAAGTCTCTGAAATGTAAATTAAAATAAACCTGAAGTACAAACAAGGCAAATTAGGGCAACTTGTACTTTTCTCTTCAGAATACATTTTAAAACAAGTTTTTCTATTTTTGGTTACGGAGCCTTATGGCACAACAGTTAAACGCTGAGCTGCTAACTGAAAGGTCAGTGGTTTGAACCCACCAGCATTTCTGCAGGATAAAAGACCTGGAGATCTGCTCCCATAAAAATCACAGCCTAGGAAACCCTGTGGGGCAGTTCTGCTCTGTCATTTAAGGTCCCTATGAGTCAGAATAAATTCGATGACACACAACGACAATGTGTGATTAACTTTGGCTAGTGTGTGTGTGTGCGCGTTCTTGATGTATGACAGAAACAACCATTATTTTCTAATTGAGCAATAGGGTAGTTTTATCTAGAAAGTCAAAATGAAACCTAAGTTAAATTATTTTTTTAATCAGTTTGATTCAATAAAATATGCAGTTTGTGCCAGATGCCATAGGGGATAAATAATAAATTATAATTTCCCTAAGCATGTTATAATACAAGAAGCCCTGGTTTCTCAGTGATTAAAGCACTTGACTGCTAACCAAAAGATCTGCTGAAGAAAGATGTGGCAATCTGCTTCTGTAGAGATTTACAGCTTCGAAAACCCTGCAGGGTCGCTATGAGTAAGGATTGACTCCATGGCAGTGGGTTTGGTTTTTTAGATACTATAATACACAAAAAATGCAAACACATGAAGCTTGAAGTGAGTTAAATGTTATAACAGAATTTTAAAAGTAAGTAAAAGTGTTATAAAATAAAAAGCGGAATCAATTTTAATTAAGGAATAATATAGGGACAGGGATAGCATTTGAAGTGTGCTGAAGGTTATGTAAAGGCTTTTCCAAGGAGGGGGAAAAAGATTCTAAATTGGGGAATTAAACACAGAATTGTGAGTAAATAATCACGTGACGATCTGTAAGTACGTTGTCACAGTTTAATTTAGTATGTGTGGAGGAGTATATTAGACCATTTAAGATTGGAAATTTAGGCTGGGGCTAGGTGACAAAAGCCTCTAGCCAGATGCTAAGAAACTGAGAATTGTTTTTTGTTTTTTTTTTCGAGGTTTTTGTTGTTAGATGCCCATAAGTTGGTTCCAACTCACAGCTACCCTAAGTACAACAGAAAGAAACACTGCCTAGTCCTGTGCCATTTTCAAAATCATTGTTATGCGTGAGCACGTCTTTGTAGGCACTGTGTCAATCTATCTAATTAAAGGTTTTCCTCTTTTTTGATCACCCTCTACCAAGCATGATGTCCTTCTCCAGCAACTGATCCCTTCTGATAGCGTGTCCGAAGTACGTAAGACAAAGTCTCACTGTTCTTGCTTCTAAGGAATATGCTGGCTGTACTTCTTCCAAGACAGATTTGTTTGTTCTTTTGGAAGTCCATGGTGTATTCAATTTTCTTGGCCAACATCATAATTTAAATGCATCAATTCTTCTTCAGCCTTCTTTTTTCATTCGTTGTCCAGTTTTCACATGCATATGAAGCAATTGAAAATACCATGGCGTGGGCCAGGCAAATCTAAGTTCTCAAAGTGACATCTTTGCTTTTTTAACACTTCAAAGAGGTCTTTTGCAACAGATATGACCAATGCAATATGTGGTTTGATTTCCTGAAAGCATTGATTAAGGATCCAAGTAAAATGAAATCCTTGACAACTTTAATCTTTTCTCCATTTATCATGATGTTGCTTATTGGTCTTGTTGTGAGGATTTTCGTTTATGTTGAGGTATAATCCATACTGAAGGCTGTAGTCCTTGATCGTCATCAATAAGCACTTTAAGTCCTCTTTACTTTCATTCAGCAAGCAAGGTTGTGTTACCTGCGTATGGCAATATGTTAATGAGTCTTCATCCAGTCCTGATGTCCCCATTTTTCTTCATACCGTCCAGCTTCTCAGATTATTTTCTTATCATATAGATTGAATATGGTGAAAGGATAAAACTCTAACTCATGTGTTTCCTGATTTTAAGCCAGGCAGTATACCCTTGCTCTGTTTGAATGCTTGCCTCTTGGTCTAAGTACTCGTTCCTCATGAGCACAGTTAAGCGTTCTTGAATTTCCATTCTTTGCACTGTTATCCATTATTTGTTATGATCCACACAGTCGAATACCTTTGCATAGTTAATAAAACACAGATAAACATTTTTCTGGTATTCTCTGCTTTCAGCCAAGATCCATCTAATGTCACTAGTGATATCCCTCCTTCCACGTCCTCTTCGGAATCTTTGAATTCTGGCAGTTCCATGTCGATGTAATGCTGAAACCATTTTTGAATTATCTTCAGCAAAACTTTACTTGCGTATGATATTAATGATATTGCTGGATAATTTCTGCATTGTTGGATCACCTTTTTTTTTTGGAATGGGCAAAAATGTGGATCTCTTCCAGTCAGTTGGCCAGGTATCTGTCCTCCAAATTTCTTGGCATAGGCAAGTGAGTGCCTCCAGTGGTGCATTCATTTGTTGAAACATCTCAATTGGTATTCTGTCATTTTCTGGAGCTTGTTTTTTGCCAAAGTCTTCAGTGAAGCTTGAACTTCTTCCTTCAACACCATGTGTTCATATGCTACCTCCTGAAATGGTTGAACATCAACCATTTTTGGTACAGTGTCTTTGTGTGTTCCTTCCATCTTCTTTTGATGCTTCCTGCGTAGTTCAATATCTTGCCTATACAATTCTTCACTATTGCAACTCAAGGTTTCAGTTTTTTCTTTAGTTCTTTCAGCTTGAAAAATGCCAAGCACATTCTTTCCCTCTGGTTTTCTAACTCCAAGTCTTTGCACAATTCATTATAATACTTTGTCTTCTTGAGGCACCTTTTGAAATCTTCTGTTCAGCTCTTTTACTTCATCATTTGTCCCATTCACTTTAGCTACTCTACATTCAAGAGCAAGTTTCAGAGTCTCTTTTGACATCCATTTTAGTCTTTTCTTTCTTTCCTGGTTTTTAATGACCTCTTGCTTTCTTTATATACGATGTCCTTGATGTAATCCCATAACTCATCTGGTCTTCAGTCATTAATATTCAATATGTTAAATCTATTCTTGAGATGGTCTCTAAATTCAGGTGCAATATGCTCAAGTTCATACTTTGGCCTTCATGAACTTGTTTTAATTTTCTTCAACTTCTACTTGAACTTGCATACAAGCAATTGATGGTCTCTTCCACAGTCAGCTCACGTCTTCATTCTGACTGATGATATTTAGTTTCTCTACTGTCTTTGTCCACATACCAGTGAATTTGTTTCCTGCGTATTCCATCAAGCGAGATCCATGTGTATCATCACTGTTTATGCTGCTGAAAAAATGTTAGGGACTGCAAAAAGGGTATAATTTGCATGCCAACTCTGAGTGATTGACAGTGACTGCCCCTGCTATTGAGGTGCATTCTGAGCACCAGTGTGAGCTCAGTGGTGTGTTTGTTCAGCACTGTCTTCCATGGGTAAAGGAGAGGTTGGTAAGGAATTTGTGCTGTGTCTAATAAATTAGTTTAGTCAGCAGTGTGCATTAGGGGTGCGGGACAAGCATGAATTGGTTGTCTTTCCCTCCCATCATTTCCCCCAACCATACTATATCTAATCTCCCTTCCTTACTCTTACTGACATCTGGTAAATCGTAGAGTTTTCCAGTAACTTTCCATTATAAGAATTGCTTCTTTGGGTCCTGTTTAGATTATTAAAAAAAAAAAAAAAAAAACACAGTACCAGTGTAAATCACAAATTTAGTTTCCTATCTAATTCAACGTACTCCCCTATTTCCCTCACCTTACCTAGTGGCCAGTCCTCTTAGGTCAGGCCTTGCCAAGATTGTTCAGACCCAACTAACTTCCCTGGCTCACAGTTTTTGGTGCACAGGAAACTGGCATAGATTTGCCAAAATACTAACTGGTATGATACAACCTATCCTATGGCTGTCACTCTCTCATGACTGTTTTCTCTTATGAATTAATTTGTCCTCTTGCTTACATAGGATTAAGGTAACACCAGGCAGTTTGCTGCCTATCTTCTGTTAACTTTGAGTTCCTTTATTAGCTGCCCTAAAATAGAGATTTGATAGCAAGTAGGCTATTTGGGAGGTGAAGGCATGGCAATGGAATGTGACACAGTGACGGAAAAGTAGCTTTAAAGGGTGCTTTATCAAGTAAGTTGCTGCTGTGGACAATGAACCTTAGTCCCTTACTCCCACTGGGAAAATTCTAGGAGTCAGTGTAAAACACATATGTCAGACGTATTCTACCCAAGGGAAAAGGAAGCCTACGTATTTATACACCAACTCCTGTCAGTTATTTTGAGGGATGCTCACAGCCAGGGTGTGTTAATTCCTAGGAACTTCCAACCTGCTACACAAGTGGTAAAACAAGGTCTAGGGTCAAGAAAGACCTTCTAGGGAAAGAAATTCTGGAGCTGACAATTGGAAATCCAGTGAGCATTCTCTGAAGTGAAAAAGAGAGGGAATATTGGCAAGGAACTTACACTGTCTGCTACACAATCTATGGTGACACCTCAATCTATGAGGGACTTCCTTGGAGTGGCTTAAGGAAGCTTCCTAACAAGGAAAGAATAAAAGCTAATCAGAAGCAGTTGCCATCAAATCAACCCTGATTCATGGTGAGCCCACATGTTTCAGAATAAAATTGTGCTGTATTAGGTTTTCAATTGAAGTTGAAGTTGTCAAGGATTTCATTTTACTTGGATCTACATTCAACACTAATGGAAGCAGCAGTCAAGAAATCAAAAGATGCATCGCATTGGGCAAATTGGCTGCAAAAGACTCCTTTAAAGTGTTGAAAAGCAAAGATGTCATCTTGAAGACTAAGGTGTGCCTGACCCCACATCATGGTGTTTCAGTCACCTTCTATGCATGTTAATGCTGGACGATGAAAAAAGAAGACGGAAGAATTGATGCCTTTGAATTGCGGTGTTGGAGAAGAATATTGAATATGCCATGGACTGCCAAATAATGAACAAATCTGTCTTGGAAGAAGTACAACCAGAATGCTCTTTAGAAGCAAGGATGGCGAGACTATGCCTCACATATATTGGGCATATTGTCAGGAGGGATCAGTTCCTGGAGAAGAACAACATGCTTGGTAAAGTAGAGGGTCAGCGAAAAAGAGGAAGACCCTCAATGAGACGGATTGACACAGTGGCTCCAACAATGAGTTTAAGCATAACAACAATTGTGAGGATTGCACTGGACCTGGCAGTGTTTCCTTCTGTTGTACATAGGGTCTCTATGTGTTGGAACCAACTTGATGGCACCTAACAACAAAAACAACCTTTAGTTTTCAGTGGCTGATTTTTCAGAAGTAGATCCCCAGGCCTTTCTTCAGAGATGCTGCTGGGTGGACTTGAACCTCTAACTTTTTGGTAAGCAGCCAAGCAACCACATTAGCTATTTGTACCACCCAGGGACTCCATAGCAATCTCCCCTTGATTCTATGACTCCAAAACTTCTCCAGTTTCAACACACTCTTCCTTTTGACTTTCTAGAGTTCTGCTCGTTTTGAATGGGAAGGTGGGGGCACTGAACACTTTTGGCCTCATCTTATAAAGCCTTAACAGTTAAGTCAAGGCTCTATTTAGAATGACGAAGTACTTAGTTAGCATCTAGGAAAACAAGTATGTGCATCACAACCTTTTGCAATTATCAAATGTACTTACACAATTTTTATTCTAGTGTTAACCAAAGTATTGTGTCCATTCATTTTCATCCTCAAGTACTGTGGCTTTGAAAAAAGTCATTTCATTTCCAAAAATTCCTTTGAAGGGTTTCACAAGGATAGACAAAATCTCAAGGAGAAGAAATACAGATCTCCAAATAAGAAAGGCAAATCTTAAAAAAATAACTTATAATATTCTGATATTGCTTCTTATTTCACCAAAAGTGACACCAGGAGAGAAGTACAAGTGCTACAATGAATTCTAAGATGTACTTTTTTCTTTTTCCTGATTTGAAGTAATTATTATGCTTAGGGTATAATAAGTATGGAATTTAAAATTACCCACCAGAATTAGTTTCAATTTAAAAATGAAATGATATTCAAAAAAGCTTTAACGACTTCAATGTTCCAACTCACCTAGAGAAATTTCAGTTAAATATTTTATTTAAGCCCCATCAGCCGGGTATTTTTATATATAACTCACACTTTTGTCCAACTCCTCTTCATGCACTCCCTCATGCTATGTCTTACGTGATTATCTCCCACACTAAATTATAAGTTCCTTTAAGGACAGGGATTGTCTTTTTAATCTTAGATTATCAACTTCTCCACTCCCACCCCCAAGACCCAGCACTAGCAAAATGCTTCGCATAAAGGCTCTTTCTCTAGATAGCACTTTTAGCACAAAAATAAAATCTGAAAGTTTGAAATCTCATTCGCAAAGGATTTTGTTTTAACATCTTCATTCCTTTTTGCCCTTGAAACATTTGTGGGACATACAGTGTAGCAAGCAGCGAATCATTAAGTCCGTTGGTATCCACTATAATCATTTTAATGTGGACACTGTATGCTATTCTATATGCTTGCCCTTGTAAGTTAACTTCATTTTGCGCTCTTAAAAATGATTAACAGAGAAATGCTTTGTATATATAAGTTGAGCTCCTTTCCCATCAATAATACCCTTCACTGTGCAGGTCCTAACTGGATACGGTGGTGGCCAAAACTGATGCACTTTCTTGTTACCTGTGACCTGCACTTAGCCAGCTGGGTCTCTAATCTTGAGGGATTCCTCAAAGTAAAGCAAACCTTTCTTTTAGCTTAGTATGTCTAACTGTGTAAATTTTGATCCTTAAATATGGGTAACCACACCGAGGTTTTTAAATACTACAGAGTATTTGATCTCTTACTTTAAAACACTAATTTGTTTATTTGGTTGTTTTGTTTTGTTTTGGGGGGAGGCTAGCTATTTTTTTTTCAAAAGAATAATTTATGACTCCACAAAAGAATCTTATATTGTAAATGAGCATTATTAAAAATCTAAAAATCATAGGTGATCAGCTAAAAACAGAAGCTAGAATGTTAAAGAAAAAGAGAGAGAGAGGGCAAAAGACTACAGAATAATGGTTAGTAGCAGTAAGAGCTAACACTACTGAATGCTTGTTTTGTGCTAAGCTATTTTAAATGTTTGGCATGTAATATCTTATTAAATCCCCCCAAAATCTTATAATGTAGATTCTATAATTTTTTCCCTTTATAGGTGAGAAAATTAAGACTCTCCGAACTCCAGCAACTTGACCAATAGCCTTCAGCTAGTGAGTCATTGAGCTGATATTTCAGCCTAGGTGGTCTGATGCTGGATTCTTTAGTATAATTAGTTGTTGTTGTTGTTACTTGTCCTCAAGTCCATTTTGACACATAGCAAACCTATGTGACAGACTAGAACTGCCCCACTGGGTTTTCTAGGCTGTAATATTTACTGGAGCAAATTGCCAGGTCTTTCTCCTACAAAGCCACTAGATGGGTTTGAACCGCCAATCATTGGGTTAGCAGCTGAGCATGTAAAAGTTGTGCCACTAGGGCTTCTTGTGCTATAATAAATCAAAACCAAACCCACTGCCGTTCAGTAGATTCTGACTCATAGTGACACCATAGGACAGAGTAGAGCTGCCCCATAGGGTTTTCCAAGGCCGTAATTTTTACAGAAGCACACTGCCACATCCTTCTCCTGTGGAGTGGCTGGTGGGTTCTAATGGCTGACCTTTCGGTTAGCAGCCAAGCACTTAACCACTGTACCATCAGGACTTCTTTGTGCTATAATACAGACCTCTAAATTGTTTCAAAGAAAGACAGTAAAACCATATGCTTGGATTCATATTGAAAATGAAAGAAAATAAGCTCATGTTTGTTTATTTTTAACAAATATTAAGCTTGTTGTGTAAAAATGATATTACTGCTCACAACACTTGCTCACAACTCATAGACCTAGGGTGTTTCTAACCGTTAGATCAGAGATGTGTGCCTTCTATTCATGCCAGATTTGGCTCCTGAGTTTATTCCATCAGCCCTGAAATTTCAAGTTATACAGAACAATAGCACACAGTTTTAGAAATAATTTTGTCTGTTGTGAGTTGCTGTGGCTACCTGCTAAAGAGTAGGCCGGCATTTGAGCATTTCAAAGAAATGAGCACTAGTATGTTATTGTTGTCATTAGTTGCTGTTAAGTGGATTCCAACTCCTGGTGGTCCTATGTGTGCAGATCCTATGTCTGCTCCACAGGGTTTTCAAGGCCGTGACACTTCAGAAGCAGATTACTTGGCTGTCTACTGAAGTGTCTATTGGTGGGTTTGAATCACTAATCTTTCAGCTAGTAGTCAAACAACTGTTTGTACCAAATTACAAATGACAATAAAAGGGCACATTTGGTGTATCAAGCATCCTCATATATCTTATTCTAACGTAGTCATCTTGGAATCTAGTAAGCTAGATTTCCTTTTTTTCTCTTGCTCTCTCTTTTTCTCTTTTTCACCTTATCATCTCCTTCTTATTGACCCTTCCTCCCAACCTAAAAACTCTATTTTATTTCTCTTTCCCTAGAATCTAGATAATTTTTCTCTTCCTTCCTTCCTTATTATAGTTAAATATTACCCATTACTTTAAGAAGCAAAATAATGGGACATATTCTGTTCCATTAAAAAAAAAAAAAAAAAAGAGCCAAGCATACATTTTAACACATGTATTTTTGCCCCCTTGGTTGCTGATTTTTTGGGAAAATTGATCATCGAAGTAGGAAAAAAAAATTCCTATCATTGCCCTCTACAATGTCTAAATCCTCATATCATTTCCAAACATACTCAATGCAAAAATTTTTACACTTATTCATACCATTTTTTCAATTTTTAACAAAGGTTTCCAAAAGAGCACATATGATAAGATATTCTAAATCTGGCCTGGTATTTTGTTTATCTTTTAGAGTTATCTATCACTCAATAACAAATCATAGTGGGTTAAACAAAAATAATGTATTATCACTCATGGTTTCAGTTAGCCAGAAATTGAGACAAGGCAGTCAGGGGTTGTTTATTTTTCTTCCACCGTATCTAAGCCTCAGTTGGCTCACATAAAGGTTGGGGGCAATAATCACCTGGGAGCTTATTTAGTCACATGTGTGGGGATGCATGCTGGCTGGGTCTCAGTAATCCACACAGGCGTCTCCGAGAAGTCCCTACCTGAGGTCTCTGTGTGTGGGCTATTTTGAGCTTCCTTTAAGCACACTTGAGAACAAGGTGAGCATCCTGAGGGGGTGCCAGGTGAAGCCATATCATCATTTATAGCCTAGCTTCAGAAGCTTGTTCATACTTTGAAGGTGTCAATAATTTCATTCTATTTGGATAATAATCAAAGTCCATGGAAGCAGCAATCAAATGATGCACTACACCATGCAAATCTGCTACCAAAGACCTTTTTGAAGTTCTAAAAAACAAAGATGATGACTAAAAACAACAAAAAATGACTAAACTGTGCCTGACCCAAGCCATGGTCTTTTCAATTGCCTCCTATGCAAGTGAAAGCTAGACAATGAAAAGAGAAGACAGAAGAAGAATTGATGCATTTGAACTATGGTGCTGGTGAAGAATGTTGAATATACCATGGATCGCAAGACTTTATTTCACTTCTTTTGACGTGTCATCAGGAAAGACCAATTCCTAGAAAAGGACGTTATGTTTGGTAGAGGGTCAGTGAAAACAAGGAAAATCTTGAATGAGATGGACTGACACAATAGCTGAAACAATGCTGTCAAACATACCCATGATTATGAAGATGGTGCAGGATCAGGCAATATTTCATTCTGTCATACATAAGGAAACCCTGGTGGTATAGTGGTTAAGAGGTATGGCTGCTAATCAAAAGGTTGGCAGTTCAAATCCACTCAGGTGCTCCTTGGAAATTCTATAGGGCAGTTCTACTCTGTCCTATAGGGTCACTGTGAATTGGAATCAACTCGACGACAATGGGTTTTGTTTTATTTTTGGGTTATACTTAAGGTCACCATGAGTCAGAACCGATTCAGTGGCACTTAACAATAACAACTCAGGAGTCGTACAGCATGTCTGCCCCCACTTTCTATTTATTGAGGCTATCACAAGTCCCGCTCAGGTTCAAGGAGGGGGGAAATAGACTTCACCTTCTGTTGAAGAATGCCAAGGTTCTGGAAAAGTTAGTAAGACCAAAAATTTTGCTGTGTGTCATTTTCAGAAAATACAATCAGTCACAGTATCATTGCTGTGTTTTGCACTTTTATATGAGCTCTACTCAATAACACATTCACAGTAGTTTCTGTATTCAGGATTTATGCTTGAATTTTATTTTATTTTTTTCTATTTTACTGTATGTTTCAGATATTCATTGAAAGTAATGAACATACTTTAATGTTGTAATAGAAAAAAAACAAACAGATGTTTCCTTCACTCTTTTGAACCACCAAAATAAATAAAAAAGAGAAAACAACAAACAAAGCACAAGATCAACAAAACAGTCCTTGCAACAAATCCATCTCCCTCTGTCATTGCTGTGCCTCTTGCCTTTACCCTGTACTACTACTGCTTGCGTTGGCCTTGGTTCCTTTGTAACCACTACTACACCACGTTTCCAAAGCATCGAAGGTTCTGTTTCACAAGTATCCACCTCCACATTTATTTTCAGTTAGTGAGGAGGAGAACAGGTTTCACAAGTAGAGATTCAGGAAGTAAGCACAGAGTGGGAACCACCCTTTCTTGGTATTTTCTACCAAGGCCTCTCAGGGGGGGAAAAAAATAAATGTTTCTGAGATGACATAAGCACGAGAAAAAAAAAAAATCAAACAACTGTGCTAACCTATCTTGCTTTAATCTTAGCCGTATGATATAATTTTAAGGTTTGTTTTTTTTTTTTTTTTTGGTGCACCCTTAAAGAAGCCCTGTTGGCGCAGTGGTTAAGCACTCTGCTGCTGACCCAAAGGTCAGCTGTTCAAATCAGTGATCATTGCCATGACTTAAATAATAAATTTTAAAGCGGAAACATATCTTCTAATTTCTTTCTAGCTTGATATTTACCCTCTTATAGAAATAAAAAAAAGGAAGATCTTCAACAAGATGGAGTCCTGGTGGCACAGCAGTTAAGGGCTATGGCTGCTAATCAAAAGGTCAGCAGTTCAAATCCACCAGCCATTCCTTGGAAACCGCCTGGGACAGTTCTACTCTGTCCTATAGGGTCCCTATGAGTCAGAATCAACGAAACGGCAAAGAGTTTGGTTTGATTTTTCAATAAGATGGATTGACACGGTGGCTGCAACAATGGGCTCAAGTGTAACAACTGTGAGGATGGCACGAGACCAGGCAGTGTTTTGTTCCATTGTACAAAGGGTCACAATGAGTCAGAACCTATTCGATGGCACCTAACGACAACAACATAATACAATGATACCCAGTAGTTTTTTTTTTAATTTAGTTAGCATCTACATAAAACTTTCTGATATAGAAAGAGTTTAAACATACACTGTGTAATTTTGTTTTCATTAGTTCCTCTGTGTGATGAACAGGGTAGGGCTAATAAGTTCTATCTCCAGAGAAGGAAATAGACCTTAAAGGACTTGTCCTGGTTACAAGTAGTAAAACGAAAACAACATCTACTGTGCACTAATTTTTTTCATAAATGAGAAAGGATCATTTTTGACCTAAAATGACATTTTTCTCCCTTGTACAAGATGCAGTGACCAGGGATGACAGTATACTAGCCAGTAAGTTTGCAGATTTCTGGATGCATAACACCCCAACAGTGGACGCACTTAAGAGGACCCTTCAATGTCATTTTTCATGTTACATATGTCATCAATATTAAAAAAATGTCTTGGTTTTCCAGTTCCATGTCTGCTGACTGAAAGAAGTTTGGAGGGTGGACAAATGAACTATGTAACTGCGCCCAGGCCCCTATCCCATACTCCTTTCACTCTAGTACAAGTCACAGACTCCCACGTTAGGAAAGATTGATTCAGGTGAGTATTACAGGTTGAAACTGAAAAGCTGTGTGCTTGGACTACTTCTCACCTTCAAAACCCTCCTTGCTGAGAGGGCGGTACTCTTGTATCACTAATTAACCATAACCGTGATTAGTGTAGCTATTGCTTTAAAACTATTTCTAAGCTTCCCAGTTATTTTCAGGTTCTGTGTTCCCCTTCTCCTGCCCACTTGATTGGTTTTAAATTGCAACTGTCGACTACAGCTTTCTATAGCACTTACTCATGACTGCTCCAGCTTTCAACGTTCTCTTTCCATTCAAACAGCTAAATTGGAAGTGTATAGTGCTTGATTTATATTTAGATGTATTTTTTAAATGAAGAGTTAAAGTTAAAAGTCTGCACAGCTGCAGGAAATATTATTGAAAGTCCTTTAAAACCATTATGTATACTCACTCAAATGGGTGCTGAAATGCACATTATAAAATCTGCCTTTTAGCTGTTATCATTTCATTTGAGTTTGTCCTATTTCCCCCACTTTTGTCAGTATTTAATGGTAATCATTTAGTATCATAAAGCTAGACATGTTTCTCTACATAAGAATAATAACGGCACGTATAGAAAAATAAGTGGGAAAGGAAGGAAACTGAATGTGACGGAAGAACGAGGTGAAAGAGAGCATCAGAATTAATTCGCAGCAACACTGGAATAATTTGACTTAAACAATAAGTACATTTATAATTTCAAGAAAATGGAAGTTCAGGTGGAGCGGGGGTGTCAGGGTTAATGGATGCAGTGTCTCATCGATGACTGGGACCCAGGTTCTTTGTCACCTTCAGCGTCAGTTTCCTTCAGGGCTGATTCTCCTCTTGGGGTTGAAACATAGCTCACGGCTGCATTTCCTGCAAAGCTGCTTGCTTCCTTCTTCATATTCAGCAGGAGAAATGTGGAAGGTGGGAAGATGGGGTAGGAGGGAGGAGAATGAGAGAGGGAGAAGGATAGAGACGCTCTCTCAGAAATCACACTGATTGGGCCAATAACTCTTGGGAGCAGGTTTAGTCTACTGATTGGCTCATACTGATATGCTAACCAATTACAGGAGAAAACGATAGCACAGCTTGATGGGAATAGACCAATCAGGACACTTTCCTGAAGCTGCTTACAAAGACAGCGTCTCCCGAACCTCTTGAGGTGCATGGGGACAGGTGGGTGCCTGAAGAAGGTTAGAATTCTTTTAGGAAGTGAGATGGAAAAAAATACATGGCTGCTGTCTGTAGGCAGGCTTAGTATTCAGGAAGCAAAACTTAAGCACATACAGAGAATTTGATCCTTTAAAAAAAAGTTCAGTTCTTACTTCATTTATGAATATCTCATAGAAGTAATTCAAATAAATCATAGAATTATAATAGAAGGGACATTAAAGTGAATATATTTTAAGCCACTATATCAGACAGTCTTGTTTCTTTTTATTTTATTTGAGACCTTTGGAAGACCTGTTACAATTTATTACTTTTATTGAAAAAAAAATTGTTTTTCTTCCCTTTCCTTCAGGAGAGAGTTCAGCTACTTTCCAGGAAGCATTACAACTACTTTATAGTTAATCCCCTTTCTATTATTTGGTTTGTAATTCCGATTTTGTCACAACATAAATGTATAATTCAACCCATATTTGGTAAATGTCTACTATTTGTGGGGTGCAAGGCTAGGTGCCTTGAAAACTCTAAAAGTGAAGGAGGAAAGGATTTGGACCCCAAACTGTTTATGGAATAATCAAAGAGATGAGGTATGTGCATAAATAACTCCAATACGAAGTAGAAAAAAAGTGCCATTAAAGAAGTACAGACAGTGGGTAGTAGGAAATGAGTCTTTCCCTGAAAGACGACCTGTTACCTGAATTTTCCAAAGTCAATCTCAGTACCTAGTTCTAGTGGAAATCATTACTAACTCTTCTTTCTTATATCACTAATTAATGTCATTACTCACAACTCTGCTCACTCCTATCACACGCTAGTTTCATCAGCTTAGGAGTCAGACTAGAAGGACTTTTAAAACAAAGCAATTAATTACTTCTTTGCCTCTGGGGAAGTTATATGCTAAGGTACTAAGCTAAGATGGTGTTTATGTGCTCAGCCTCAAAAATAGTTCTCATCACTACTCTGCCTGTAACAACGTGAAGTAAATAATAATACAGTCTGTTAGGTGGTAAAATGACCCAAACACTATCGTAGGTCTCCGCCAATTTTTTTTTTAATCCAGAACTGTCATAAATAGCCTAAAATTTATACTAAGAATATTTACTGGTATTATTCATGAGGAAACCCTGGTGGCATAATGGATAAGTGCTACGGCTGTTAACCAAGAGGTCAGCAGTTCGAATCCACCAGGAGCTCCTTGGAAACTCTACGGGGCAGTTCTACCCTGTCCTATAGGATCGCTATGAGTCGGAATTGACTCGATGGCAGTGGCTTTTTTTTTTATTATTCATGAATTAGATTCCTATATGAAGCTTTGAACAAGTGTAAGCAATAATAATGCTTACCCACAGAAAGAAATTGTCAGAGGGGAAGTAATAAATAGCATCATTGTTAGTGAAGGTGGGCAGTTTTTCAGCGACTTCAAATTTAGCTCTTCATTCTGAATAGTAGTTTGATTATTTTATTTGCAGTATTATAAAATCACAGAATGGGGAAAAAGAGAGATCTGATCTTCTGTCCCAACTCTACCACTACCTAGCTCTACTACCTTTTAAGTTACATTTGTTATCTCTGTCTGAATTGTTTGTAAAATGAGGAGGTTGAGCTACTCAATTCTTGTTATCTCCCTTTCAGGTCTAAATTCTATAGTGAAAAATGAGAAACACCTAAAACTCCAGACAGAATCATAACCCACTGCCATTGAGTCATATTCTTATGGAAATATCAAAATAGATCACAAAACTATGCTTGAAGAATTATGTTCATGTTATTTTTATTAATGCGTGTAGGGATTTCCATAGATTAATATGGGTAATTGAGAGTTGGCTGCTTTCAATTTGGAAATAATAATGTATTTACGTAGGAGGAAACTAAGCCTTTTTAATGTGTCACATCCCGGGAATGTTGCCTGCATTATGTCATTTAATTCTCACAGTAACCCTTCAAGGTAGACATTACAGCCTCATATGAACACTTGAAAAACAATAATGCACAGGGTTAAAATGATGTGTCTGAGGCCCTGCTGCAAGTAAATAGTGAAGGTGAGATAGGAAGCCATGTCTGTCTATGCTTGTTTCATTGCATTCAAATGATTCCACATAATTTATTGGGAAGGCCCTGTTAAGCATGAAATGCTTTTCAATGTGGGATGGAAAAGCAAAAAAAAAAAAAAAAATTGTGATATGTATTTTAAAATTATGTATTTATAAGCAGCACACACACACACAAAAAGATATCTGAGTGAAGATTACAGAGTTTTAGTTTGCAAAATAAATAATTGAGTAGGCTAGTGTCATGGATTGAATTATGTCCCCCCCCCAAATGTGTGTATCATTTGGGCTGGGCCATGACTTCTGGTACTGTGTGATTTTCCTATGTTTTGTAAATCCTGCCTCTATGGTGTTAATGATGGAGAATGGGTGGCAGTTGTGTTAGTGAGGCAGGATTCAAACTACAAGATTGGATTGTGTCTTGAGGCAATGTCTTGAGACATAAAAGACAGAAGCAAGCAGAGTGACGGGGGACCTCATACCACCAAGAAAGCAGCACTGGGAACAGAGCACATCCGTTGGACTGAGGGTCCCTGTGCAAAGAAGCTCCTAGTCTGGGGAAAGATTGATGAGAAGGCCAACAGAGAGAGAAAACTTTCTCCTGGAGCTGACACCCTGAATTTGGACTTTTAGCCTACTTTACTGTGAGAAAATAAACTTCTCTTTGGTAAAGCCATACACTTGTATTTCTGTTATAACCACACTGGATGACTAAGACAGCTAGGTTGGGGCAGTGCAGAACAATTGGCCTTCTTCCTTTGTGGAAGTGATAGAAGGAATTTCTTCCTTCTGAGGCTCCAGAGAGTGGTTTGAAGTGCTCTACAGTGTATAACAGGGAGTATCTGGTCACAACTTCTATTTATATAAAGAGTTTTTTTTTTTTTTAAGAGCACTTTCACATGTATTATGTAAATATTCAGTAATGAATATTTAATCCAAAGGCATCTGAGCCTCATCTCTATTTTTATGGGGCATAATTTAAGCAACTCTTAGTCTCCCAGTATCTCTGCCCTCTGAAGAACCCCACTTATGACAGCCTGTTAAAAACCAGATTTAATAAATGTCCAATATCAATTCACCTTGCATATAAATAAACCACTTCATTCTAAAACACAACTGACTATGAATAGTGCTGTTCTAACAGAACCAGTGGGCTGCACTGCAGCACAATGGAAGCAGTACACTGCAGGACACGTACAGCAACCTACTCTGTAGGGCTAAACGTGTTCACAATTAAAATTAAAACAATAAACTTCAGCCTAGATGTGTCTTCATTACTAAAGCATTGGGTCATTTACCTTAACAATGTCAACTTGCTTTCACTCTCACATTCTGTTTAATTAGTAAAGGAAGCAATATTCAAGAGCACACCTTATGGTGTCCCATTACCTTGGAGAAATGTATTATCAGTTCCTAAAAATAACAAGGCCAACTCTTCTACCCTCTGTCGAAGGAAAAGGCATCTCAATGGGAAGAGGCCATAGAAATGCCAGAATGAAATTGACTTCCCACTTCTAAGGAGAATGGACTTGGGATGAAGATAAAACAGGTACAGAGTATAGTTTATATATAAAATGGTGTTAAAAAAAAATACGTAGTTTCAACCAACATTTGAAAGTAATGTTGTCTAAAAATATTGACCAGGGTGTGAAGAATGTCTGATACTTTGCAAGATTTCCTCAACTGTGAACAGTGAAGAAAGATACCTGGTCATTTCTTGTTAAAAAAAAAAAAAAAAAACCTAAGCCCTATTACATATCATTCCAATTCCTACATAATAATACATATGATATACCTTACAGAAAGTATATTTAGAATTACAGCCTTTCTATCCTGTACTTTTCCTTTAACTAACAGAAACAGTGCCTAGTCAAATTAGTTAATGCCAGTGGAGGTAACAAATTTAGCACGTATTTTACTTCCAAGTATTTTGAAATTTTACTGAAAAAGAAATCTAGCATTCATTAGCTGTGTTTACTCAGCTCCTGACATGACCCTGCAGATTGGCAGTCATTATACATAATTTTTTAAATAATCCTCAGGGTAGTAGTGGTGGTTTAGGGGTTAAGAGCTATGGCTGCTAACCAAAAGGTTGACAGTTCTAATCCACCAGCCTCTCCTTGGAAACACCATGGGATTGTTCTACCTTGTCCTATAGGGTTGCTATGCACAGGAATCGACTTGATGGCAATGGATTTTTTCAATTTTTTGTTCCTGACGAGTAGTACATGATTTATTTTGATTAACACAATGGAGGCTTTAAACAGTATATTGTGTAACCAAGACTCATCAGATGTAACCATAAAGCAAGTTTATTTTGTCTCCCTTATATCTATTCAGAGGGGAAATTCTTCCCCTACCACTGGAAGATAACAGGGAGACCCTTAACTTTTCCATTCATGCAGAAGTAATAAAAGAGTTCTACAGTCACATTAAGTCAGCAAACAAAATCTTCTCCATTTCAAAATTGGAACGTCCAGTCCCATATAATCATAAATTCTCTGAAGCTCATTTAAAGTTTAATCTCCTCCCTCTGCCTTAGCTAGAGTCTTCTCTACGCAGGAGACTTAGGCCAGGGATGGGGCAGGGGTTGCCTTCTTTCCCTATTCCTTCTTCAGCTTGTCTACCAAATTTCTTGACCCAAGAGGGGTTGGAGTGAAAGGCAGGGAAGAGAAAAAAAGAGAGCAGGAAAGTACTGGTCTTCTACTATGATAAGATGGTTTTGCACTGTCTGGGCTGACGTGTTTAAAGGTGATATGCAAGACAGAAAGTTCTCCCTATCACTAGTGCCACTCACCTTCAATCTGTTCATACACCTGATGCACATACCCACAGCACAGCACATACTCCTTCTGCAGCCCCCATGAGGTAAGAGATTCCTTTAGCTGTTCCCCGTTGAGCCATAAGGTAAAGCTCATTTAGAATTTCTGGTACACTTGACACAAAAGTGGCCAATGGGAATACTTTGCCTATGCAAACCCTAATAGTGCAAGCTGCCCACAGAGCAGCTCCTTTTCCTCAGACTATCTCTTAATAGCTCTTCCACCTGCTTGCTTAACTTCTAGTTTCTCATGTGTCACCCAGGCCACTGTCCATTGCATCTCCAACCACCCCAAACATCAGGACCGCATATTAAGTTCTTTATCTCCTTGAAGCCTTTTCTCTTAACTCGTAAAGACAAGGTAGGAAGCTCTCATCCCTTGTCACCTGGTGGGAGGTTGGAGGGCACGGGGGACTAAATGCCACATTAAGTTCGCCACAAGAAAATCTCCATTATGAAATATGCCCTCTTAACTTGTTTTCTTCATATCCTCAGTTTGAATGAAGGTTTTAAGATTCATCGAGTTAGTTCTCAACTTCTTATTTTTAAGTTTTGAACGGTACACACCTATGGACAGCATTTTATTGTCTTCATGTCTCAGCCAAAACTGAGACAGGATGAATATCACTGTAACATCCTGTTACAAGTACTGTAGTACTTTCCTCCTTTGAGGGTGCATACACAACTAAGTATGCTGGAGATTCTTGAAAAAGTGATGACACAGACTCTGATATGGCCTGCAGAGTATCAGTGAGAAGATATGTAGAAATGAGTTAAGAGTTATTTTAAAAAATTATATCAATATTTGCCTTTTTATAGATAACATGTAAATGTTGACCACAAGTTATTAGTTCTCTAACCTCTACCTTCATGACACCATGCTAGGTCCTTCCCATCCATGATCCTCAATGCATTTTAATTTGTGCTAACATTTGCAAGGAAGACTTTAGTTGCTTGGTATTACAGAAATATCTGCATTTATGTCTAATTTCCAGTTACAATCCAGATGTTTGACACTGAAAAAATATTAGACTTGTCTTTTAAAGTCAGAAAAAAAGACAAAAAGGGCAAATTCAAAGGGTACTTCAATATTTTACAGCATGAGAGGAGAATCACGGGTAAGCATCTCTACCTAAAAGGCTGGATTTGCACCAAGAAAAATTGGCCAGAGTTTTATATTGATTATCAACCACCTGATTAACAATCTACTCAGAAATTTGAAATGGCTGAAATGCCACTCAAGAAGTTTCATTGCTGAGGAAGTACTTCCGAAAGTGCGATCTCCAAGGAGGAAGTAAAGGTGGAAAAAAATCAGAATAGCCTTACAGAGAAGTGAGAGAAGAGTCATTAAAACACATGCTAATATTAAGCTAAAAGGAGTCTATGCTGTTGTTGTTAGATGCCGTTGAGTTGGTTCCAACTCAGAGTGACCCTATAGGACAGAGTAGAACTGCCTCATAGGGTTTCCAAGGAGCAGCTAGTGGATTCAAACTGCCGGCCTTTTGGTTAGCAGCTGAGCTCTTAACCACTGAGTCACCAGGGCTCCAACTGAAAGGAGTCTATAAGGTGGTGCAATTAGTTAAGTTCTGTGCTACTAATAGAAGTTTGGGGGTCCTAACTCACCCAGAAACACTTCAGAAGAAAGGCTGGTGATCTGCTTCCAGAAGGTCACAGCCATGAAAACTTTATGGACGGTAGTTCTTCTCTAAAACACATAGGGTCACCATAACTTGAAATTGACTCTCTGTTTTTTTTTTTTTTTTAACTTTATTTACTAGTACTAAGCTTAAAATGAAAGAAATACAAAGTAGAATAAAATCTGTAACATATTTGTGTTTTCTTTTATAGAAATAAAATGCTATCAATGGCCATAAAAAAACCCATTGCAGTTGAGTCGATTCCAATTCATAGTGATGCTATAGGACAGAGTAGAACTGCCTCATAAGGTTTCCAAGGAGCAGCTGGTGGATTCAAACTGCCGACCATCTGGTTAGCAGCTGTAGCTCTTAACCACTGTGCTACCAGGGCTCCACCAGTGGCCATAGGATTTATAAATACAGTACACCTTTCTTAAACTATAAGAGCTAAGGTATGTGTAGCTTTAGATATTCCAGTTACATCCCAAATTTTCTAGAAGAGATGAACGAGTTGGGGTCTAGGTCCTAAATTAAATTACATAGCTTTTCTTAGTCCAAATACAGAAAGGCAGAAGTGATGTATGACTCCTTTCTTCAACTTCCACTTCTCTCACAGTCCCATATGATTCTGTTCCCTGGGGAAACCCACCAGCCCCAGATTATTAGCATCATCACTCTGGCCTGAAAGGGCAATGAAACAGTGCCTATACTGCCTTATCCCTAATACAATTACCACAGATCTTTTCTCCCACAACTGCAAGGTTAGCTACCCATTTCTCATCCCTGAATTGTAACCTCCACTCTGGTCAGGCTGGCAACAGCAGAAGCTACTATCAACTGTGTGTTTAGTATATGCCAGATATTATACAAACTGTTCAATATGCATTATTTCCTAAGACTCACTACCACAAGCAGAAACAGGCTATACAATTCCCCATAATATGTAATGGAAAGCAAACTCAGAGAGGTTAAGTGTCTTCCCCAAATAATTACAGTTTATAAGCAAAGGAGGCAACATGCAAATCAAGAACCTGTTGATTCAACGTTCTTACACTCTATATGATAACCAAAAAAAAAAAAAGAATCGAACAAACAAACCTCTGTTGCTATTGAGTCGATTCCAACTTGTAGCTACCCTACAGGACAGAATAGAACTTCCCCATAGTTTCCAAGGAGCACGTGGTGGACTCGAACTGCCAACCTTTTGGTTAGTAGTAGTAGCACTTAACCACTAGGCTACCAGGGTTTCCACCATATGACAGTGCCTATCTAAACAGCCATAAATGAGATACTGTATGGAAGGTGCTAAGCATGGTACCAGTCTCATAAACCAAAAAACAAAACTCTTCTGATTCCCGGGACTAGATTTCCTTTCCTCTGGTATGGTCAGGTGAGAAACAAGTTCTCAGATTCTCTATGATATCTTCCTAAGACAGTTTTTGTTGGTTTGGTTTTTGCCTCCTATACTCCTATGCATACGAAGGGGTATATGCATAACTGATAATCTTACCCTTGGCAAGCCCAAAAATAGGCACCGAGAGTATAAACATGAATAAGACAGGATTCCTGCCTCTAAGAGCTTTGTGGTTTAGCTAGGGAGACAAGACGGATTACAGCATAGTCAAGTAAGTGCTGTAATAAAGAGACGAAGAAAATGTTTGGGGAGCAGAAGAATAGAGAAACTCTCTCCTTTGTCTGCAGGAATTGGATAATGAAGTGGCACTTGCTCTGCAAGCCTTCTCTCCATTTTGTAACTTATGCCCCATTCAGTCAGAGTCATCCCTCTATTTTTACTATTTGCTTATCTAAGTAATCCATTCGTTTAACCAACATACACTTCTATGCCTTCTTGCCTTCTGGCAGGCAACCAAAAAATATGTCTTGAATGATTGAGCAAGTAGATAGTATTGCGGTGTGGCCTTCTTTGAGTAGGTGAGGCCAAAAATGACTTCGTTCCTGACCTTAAGAAGCTTATATTTAAGTAAAAGCAACATATAAGTATAAAAAGCAGAAGGACAGTTCTGAAAAGCTGAAAGTAGGGACTACCACACCTACTGCGATAAGTGGTATGAGAAATGGTAATAAGTGTCCTGTTTTAAGTCATAATAGATTTCATTAAATTGGCCTGGCAGTATTAAAATGAGCAGTCTCCACTTCTGTCTTGATTCCTCTCCACTGCGTAATCAATGATATAGCAAAGCTTATTGTTATTCAGATGGGTATCAAAAATTAATGTTTGGAATCAGAAACATTTCTCAAATGAGATTAAAAGAGGTTTATAAAGGTCATTAACTCATTGGTATTTAGCATCTTTTCTGAAGGCCAGGAGAGTATGGAAGAGACACACCAGAATTAGAAAGAGTGAGGATAAAAGAAAGGCCAAAGGAAAGGGATTTTTTTCATTACACTGTGGACTTTAATGGATCTCTGTTGTCAGTCTAATTTGTAAAGATCAATGGTTTCTGTAAAACTGCAGTCTGGGCTTTCCTGTCTCCTTTTAATTCATCTGCTCAGCACATGCTTTCCCTTTTGAAAGATAAGAGCGTGAGGAAATTTTCAGATACTTTTACTAGTCCTTTTTTTTCTTTGAGCTATCAAATAAGCTAAAACATATATGGTGATGAAAAGTTCTTATCAAGGAATAGAATGTGAAAGCCATCATTTGAAATACTGTCAAAATACAAGCAAATGGCAGTTTATCAGGATGCATTTTTTTTTTTATTTAAGTTGTACTTACAAGTTCCCAAACATGTGAAAGAAAAATGAGAAATGGAGTCAAAATTTCAGAAATTTCTTAATATCTAGCTATAAAAAACAGTAGTATCATTAGCTCTATTTTCAGAATTTATCCAGATATTCTCATATCAAAAAAGAAGAAGGGAAAAAAAAAAAAAAACGCCTTCTAGTGTTTTGTACAAAGGTCTTTCAGATATTTTTATAGGATGTATTAGTCACTCTAGTCAGTCCTTGGATGGCGCAAACAGTTAAGTGCTCAGCTAACAAACAAAATGTTGGCATTTTGAACCCACCCAGAGATGCCTCAGAAGAAAGGCCTGGTGATCTGCTTCAGAAAGGTCACAGCCATGAAAACCCTATGGAGCACAGTTCTACTGTGCAGCACGTGGGGTCACCATGAGTTGGAATCAACTTGACTGCAACTGGTTTGGATTTTGAGTTTATTATACATAGATGATATGTCCTTTGTTCTGTGATAGTTGATTATATCCATTTACCTAATACTTATAAAACTTACACCGTATATTTTGCATTGATAGATTCAGTTCTTTTTTATCAATGTCTTACATTTCTACTTTAAAAATCCAGGAGAAAAGAAAATATTTTATATTAGAACATTGATCAGTGATAACAAATAAAATAGTATATTCACTAGAATTATATATATATATATATATACACATAAAATACAGATACACCTATATATACATATACTATATATATATCTCATTTATGGGGTATTTTATATATATACATTGAATATGCATGCAAAAGTTAGACAATGAATAAGGAAGACCAAAGAAGAATTGATGCATTTTAATTATGGTGTTGATGAAGAATATTGAATATACCATGGACTGTCAGAAGAACAAACAAGACTACCTTGGAAGAAATCCAGCCACAGTGCTCCTTAGAAGCAAAGATGGCAACACTTCATCTCATATACTTTGGATGTGTTATCGGGGGGACCAATCCTTGGAGAAGGGCGCCATGCTTGGTCAGTGAAAAAGAGAAAGGCCTTCAACTAGATGAATTGACACAATGGCTGCAACAATGGGCTCAAACATAGCAATGATGATGGTGCAGGACCAGGCAGTGTTTCATTCTGTTGCACACAGGGGGGCTATGAGTCAGGTTTGACTTGATGGCACCTAACAACAACAACAGAGCATTTTTCCCACTTAATTTTCATAGAAAAACAAGTCATATACAAAAAGCATTATATTACAGAGTAATGACAGTATTTTGGAGAATTTTAGATTACAGAATATGTTCCAATGCTCTGGGTACAGGCACCCACATCTACTGTGCACAGTGTTGAGAGTCACAGCCTGTAATATTAACATTGAGATCCTAGACAACCTTCAATCATTCAAGAAAGAATCAATTATCTTTTGAATAATGTACTATGAAGGTCAGAGTAGTTGACTAATGCATTTTAAGGGAGTTTTCAGTAATACCTTTTGAAATCAAAGGATTTCTGGCTTGTCTCAGTTAAAATGAAATATAATTTACCACAATAGTCCATTCCCCAAGTATCTTAGTTAATTGAGATTTACCATGTGATTTACTTTCAGTGAACGTTGGAATCTAAGGCAAAAAGATGAAGGAGCACAATGACAGAGCGTCGTGCCATGAGTCAAGCAGACCTGGGTCTGACCTCTTTCTCTGTAATGATTCAGCACAATGTCACAGTAGAGCAGGAGACAACAACCCAAAAGAAAATGTATGCACTATTTTTTTTAAACATATTTCTATAATTTAACCTGTAGCTGAAAGAACCCAACAAGATTGAACACCTAGATCATATGCCCAAAAGAGCTTTACAAGGAGCCACACTTCTTACATTTTCACAGAAACTGATTGGACCCACATCCCCAGGGAAAAGGGCGAATGGAATGGCGTTTATGAGGTCTCCAAAAGAACAAACCTAAATCAGTGCTACAGACTGGCACAGAGTCATTCATTCTTTGCCCCTTATTTCCCATTCTATTCATCAGTTCACTGTCTGCTTCTACAAAAAATCATAAAGCAGACATACAGATACAGAAAAATGAAAAAAAAAAAGGATCTTAAACAAAAGCCCTTTGAAGAAGAGTAATATATTATTTGAAGATACGAGAGGAGCTCTAGTGGAAGAGTTCAAAAAAATATGGCTCTATAGTCTCAAAACTTACAGAAAATATGAACTTTCAAAACAAACTCACAGCTCATATAAGAGAAATGAAAGTGAAAGGAAGTGATTGTATGACAAAAGCAGGAGACGAAATTAATCTGGAAGAGCTGAGGGAAAAACTGGAATAGGGAGTTCAAGATATTACATGGATAAAAGTAACATTCAATACCATAAAAATAGAGCAAATGGCGGCACTGTCAAGGAGAGAATGCATCAACACAAGGAGATTTCAGGTATGAAGGGAACCACAGTTATTTAGACGAAGGGAGGACATAAAAACGAGATCAGAGACTTCAATATCGATGACCCTAACAGGAACATAGAACAATAAAAGAAAATTCGTGTATAAAGCATACATCTTACCTACAGTTTTTTTTTTTTTTTTAAGAAAGTATGAAAATTGTAGGTAAAGGAGGAAATTATTCTCCAGGAAAAGAACTGTGACAGAACAATTAAGAACAGTCTATTAGAGTGTCTTAGTCACCTAGTGCTGCTATAGCAGAAATACCACAAGTGGATGGCTTTAACAAAGAGAAATTTGTTTTCTCACAGTAAAGAAGGTTAAAAATCCAAATTTAGGGTGTCAGCTCCAGGGGAAGCCTTTCTCTCTCTGTCAGCTCTGGAGGAATGTCCTTGTCATCAATCTTCCCCGGTCGAGGAGCTTCTCAGCACAGAGACCCCAGGTCCAAAGGATGCACTCTGCTCCTAGCGTTGCCTTCTTGATGGTATAAAGTCCCCCACTTTCTGCTCACTTCCCTTTCCTTTTATCTCTTGTAAAATAGAAGGTGGTAGAGGCCACACCCCTGGGAAACTCTCTTTACATTGGATCAGGGATATGACCTTAGTAAGGGTGTTACAATCCCACTCTAATCCTCATTAACATAATCTAACCTTGCTTCATTAGCCACAGGCAGAGATTAGGATTTACAACACATAACCCCAGAACACAGTGCCATGGAGTCGATTCAGACTCATAGGGACCCTGTGGGACAGAGTAGAACTGCCCCATAGAGTTTCCAATTACAACATACAGGAAAACTACAATTGCAAAATGGAGGACACACACAATACTGGGAATCATGGCCTAACCAAGTTGACACATATTTTTGGGGGACACAATTCAATCCATAACATACAGCTATTAAATTTCAAAGGTTAAACAAATAAACAAAAAAATTAACCAGGTACAGAGTATATAAATTCAGAAAGGCATTAGGTTTTAGATTCTTCCTGAAAAATAATCAATGAAAGTTACTGTAGATATGTCTGCAGTGTTTGGAGGAGAAAAAATAAAAAAAAAAAAAAATATTTGTCACTTTGGGCCTAGAAACCAAGAAAAAAAATCTCAATATGCGAAAACACAGGGAAAAAGAATTCACAGGGCAAGGGAGAGTTGAAGGAAGGAAGTCCACAGGGTGAAGGAGGGAATGATGAAAAAATCCAGTCACCAAAGAGATTATTTAAATAAAAAAACTCACAAAGGAAGAAGCCATGCTTTAATGACTCATATAATCATAAAATGACCCATTGAAGCAATTCAAGTATAAAAATAAGATTAAAAAGCATTGGAATTAGGTTTAACTGAATAGACTATAAATTAGCAAAGAAGGGGAAGTGAGGTAAAATGTGACTGTGATAATTTCAATTTCTTTTTTTTTTTATTGTGCTTTAAGTGAAAGTTTACAGCTCACCTTAGTCTCTCGTACAAAAATTTATACATGCATTGTCATGTGACCCTAGCTGCTCTCCCTATAATGTGACAGCACACTCCTCCTCTCCACTCTGGATTTCCTGTGTCCATTCAACCAGCTTCCATTTCTTTTTTTAACAAGGAGTCTATAAATTAAGTTAAAATATACAGTTACACATACACGATGACATTAGCCTTATTTTCATTATTTTTCTTAGTTTTAGAGGGATGTTTTAAGTGTGTGTGTGTGTGCATGAATAAACATTTAAGTAATTCATCATTTCCTTCCTTTATAATTCATGGTGCTAGTCTTTACATTTTATTGAAATTAATACAGTTTACAAAAATAACAGGCAAAGTATTCATTTTTCATAAAGTCATGTCTATCTCTCTTTCCAGATATATGTGTTTATAAGAAATATTAGAAATTATGTTCACCAAATGATGATAAAGGTATTCACCAAATGATGATAAAGGTAATCACCAAATGATGACGATGATAAAAATGATAGAGGTTATATATTCTTTGATATTTTTTTCTGTTCTTTGCATATTCCTGTGTCTCTGCATTGGTCATGTGTCTTTCAAAAAATATTTTTATTTTTTTTCAAAAACATCAGGATATTTCTTTCATCTCTAAAATGTTACCTACTGCAATATCTTCAAATAGTGTTTCAATACATGAAGAATACGTAACTTTCTAATTACGATCTGCATAAAAATGATTCATGTTTAGATTACAAATTACTCATATCCGCACATTCATAATTATTTTTGGAGTTGGGTTTCCCAAAAGTCTGTTCCGGGAAAAAAAAAAAAAAAAAGAAACTAAATAAGAGGCTACTTTTTTTCTCTTTTAACTAAAAAAAAAAAATTTTTAAGCAGATATTGGAACCAAAACAAATTTCTATGAAATTAAAAATAAGTCACTACTTTATGCATAAAAAAAAAAAAAAATTATGTATGGGAGGAGCCCTGGTGGCAGAGTGGTTAAGAGCTCAGCTGTTAACCAAAAGCTGGCAGTATGAATCCACCAGCCGCTCTTTGAAACCCTATGACCCAGTTCTACTCTGTGTTATATGGTCGCTGTGAGTTGGAATCCACTCGATGGCAACGAGTTTGTTTGTTTGTTTTTTGGTTTTTCTGTACGTGATGTCCCTAAAATTTCTTCCTAGGCACATCCCTTTACTACCACTGTATCTCCTCCAATTGCCCACACTCTGCCAAACAAAAGTTTTACACAACCCTTTACCTGTCTTCAATTTCTATATTTTCCAAATGATCACGGCTGCACTATGTTATCACACAACCAAAGCTAATGTTGAATCAACGCGTTCCACCTAATCAAGCTTGAATTCATGAATCTGAGTTGCTCTGGTGAAAAGAAGTCTTTTGGGTACTTTAAGCCAGGAATGGTTCATTGTGCTCTAATTTCCCATACATAAAATTATAAACAGATTATTTATAACTTCTCTCTGCATGTATTGTTATGGTGTAGGTCAGCACTCTTCTCTGCCTCTTTTTCCTTCCAAATGGAAAAACACCATCAGCGTACTATTCTTGATCCCTTCTCATTCTTTCACTGACTTCTCATGAGAAAGGGGAGTGACTTACGCGTTTATCAAGTTTAGAAGAAGAAACTAGGCATGCATACTTCAGGCTTTTATTCTCTCTCTCCTTTTGAGAGAAGCTGCCTTAAGGCAAGCCTTTTCTGCCTGTAGCTGACTCTGCCCTTGTAAAGGAGAGGGAGTTTTCAGTCAATTTATCATTGCTGATTGTGATGGCTAAGATCATGTGTCAACTTGGCTGTACCATGATTCTCAGTGTTTTGGCAGTTGTTTAATGTTGTGGTTACATCCCTGCTGAAATTTGATATGTGATCACCCCCATGATGGAATCTGCTGAGTGGTACCGCCAGGGGCAGGCCTGTGGTAGCTCACTACCCCCTCAGCCCTCATCACTCCACCTTCTGCCACCTACTTCCTTCCCGCTCACCTTGCCAGGGTTTTTTGGCTTGTTCTGGATCCAGCAGCTACCTCTTGTCTGACCTTAGGTTTTTGGGACTTGGGCTTGCAGCTTACCTGTCCATCTTTGGATTCCTCTCTCTTCACAACCTGAGAACAAGAGCCCTGCCCTGCGACCTGCTGATCTTGGGTTCATCAGCCCCTCTGGCTACATGCATCAAGAGACCTTAAGGTCTTGCTTGTTGACCTTGGGATTCCTCGACCCTCATATCCTGTAAATGGAAGCCTTGCTTTCTGGCCTACTGATCTTATGTTTACTGGCTTCTGTGGCTCCGTGAATTGGGAAAGGTCGTTATCCTGATCCATGGACTTGGGATGCTCCAACCTCTATAATCACGTAAGCTCTTTCCTTGATATAAATCTCTCTTTATCTTTATACACTTTACTGGTTTTGCTTCTCTAGAGAACCCAGCATAAAACCTTTTTGTTAGCAGCCAAATGTGTTAATTGTTTGCATTACCCAGGAACTCCCTATAATAAGTAGCTCCTTAATAAAGATAAGGAAACCCTGGTGGCCTAGTGGTTAAGTGCTATGGCCGCTAACCAAGGAGGTTGGCAGTTCAAATCCACCAGGCGCTCCTTGGAAACCCTGTGGGGCAGTTCTGCTCTGTCCTACAGGGTCGCTATGAGTCAGAATCAACTCGATGGCAGTAGGTTTTGGTTTAATAGAGATAATATTTTGATTTTCATTTGTCATGTGCCATATAACATTTTTCAATTGGTTTATATAACCTTGGCAGATATATACCATTGTATGATTTATTGCACCCACCAAAGTGTAAAGAGTAGAAAAAACAACATCACATTGGAGTAAAACCTCTGGTCCTGGGATTTTAGGATTCTGTAAAACAATTTCTCAAAATTTAACTTTATTTCCTCTCTAAATGTAATGTTTTACATGCTATACAAATTAATTTCTTTTATGCATTCAGTTGGCAAATTTCATATTAAGGGCACCAAAAAGTTTGTTGCTGTCATTATAATTATTATTTCATTCTAATGGACTATGGAAAAGTTTCCACTTTTAAAGATAGCTCATAAAGATATGCAGGTTTTCCTTCATATTTCATATTTTTTCTTAACATCTGAGAAAATAAGGTATCATGCCATAGTTTATTTAGTAGCATTAAAGCAGTATTAAAATGACAACATGTCCTTAGATTTGATGAAATATGGTATATTGACCTTTCCTCTTGTGTTTTAGACATGGACTTTGAAAAGATTGCCAATTTTTAAAATCTAATATTTTTCTTAATATCTATACCTCTGTAGAAATAAGCCATCTGAAATGTGATTTTAAATAAAATAAAAAGAAAATGTGAAGAGGATATTACTTTACTTTTTTGAGATATTATTTCAAAAGAATAGTCAAGGACTTCTTTGAAATTAGGTATAAAGATAAAACTTTGAGATGTCCTGAAGCTTAGTTCCTCTTGGGCTAGTCAGAAGTTGCAGATGCCTAGAAATGTCCTAAGGTACAAGAGAAGTCACTGTGTTTCCTGGATAATCTGCAGTTACTGACTTGCTGACTGATAAATTGATCAGTCATATCAATGTTGTCTTAGCTAGTGCTGCTGTGACAGAAATACCATAAATAGGTGCCTTTAACAAACAAAAATTTATTTTCTCCCAGTTTGGGAGGCTACAAGTCTGAATTCAGGGCGCCAGCTCTAAGAAAAGGCTTTCTCTCTCTTTCTTCTCTGGAGGAAGGTCCTTGTCTCTTCTGAGCTTCATGTGGCAAGACATGTGTCTTCTTCATCCTCTCTTGCTAGCTAAGCACCCCCTTTAAGATCTTGCATAGAAATCTCATCAGCCCGATATCCAAGTTCATCACTTACAAATTCTGCCTTTCACCAAACATTTAAACATAATTCAAACAAGTTCTTTGCTGCAGCCTAAAAATCATTGCCCTTCCTCCATTGTATAACCACAAGATCATCATTTTCTTTTGAAGCCGTACCAGAAGCACATTTAATGTTCACATTTCTAGCAACATTCTGTTGCCGGCTATATATGTATTCTATAAGGCGATAGAGACTTTACAGTTCACCTCACTTCCTTCTGAGCCCTCACCAGAATTGTCTTTGATGTTCATAATTCTACCAACAGGCTCTTCAAGGTGATCTACGCTTTTACTATTAGGTACCTTAAAACTCTTCCAGCCTCTACTCATTAAACTGCTTCCACATTTTAGTATCTGTTACAGCAGCGCACGACTCCCAGCACCAAATTCTTAGTTATTTAGTGCTGCTTTTATACCATAAATGGTAACCCTGGTGGCGTAGTGGTTAAGTGCTATGGCTGCTAACCAAAGGGTTGGCACTTTGAATCCACCAGGCACTCCTTAGAAACTCTGTGGGGCAGTTCTACTCTGTCCTATAGTGTCTGTATGAGTCAGAATCGACTCTATGGCACTGGGTTTGGTTTTTGGTTTTTATACCATAAATGGGAACAGTGGTGGCAAAGTGGTTAAGAGTTATGGCAAACTACAGCTGCTAACCAAAAGGCCTGCAGTTCGAATCCACCACTTGGTCCTTGGAAACCCTATAAGGAAGTTCTCTTTTGTCCTATAAGGTCACCATGAATCGGAATCCACTTGATGGAAATGGGTTTTGTTTTGTTTTTTAATATCATAAATGGGTAGTTTAACAAGGAAAAAATTATTTTCTCACATTTCTGGTGGCTAGAAGTCTGAATTCAGGATGTTGGCTCTAAGGGAAGGCTTTCTCCCTCTTTCAGCTGTGGAAGAAGGCTTTTGTCTCTTCTAAGCTTCTATTCTTGGATGATCTTCATGTGATTCTTCATGTATCTTCCCCATCTCCTCTTGCTAGCTTGCATTTAATCTCCTTTATATCTAAAAAGAGATTAACTCAAGATACACCCTACACTAATCCTGTCTCATTAACATAACAAAGGCAATTCATTCCCAAATGGAATTATAACCACAGGTATACCCATTGCCCTCAAGTTGATTCTGACTCATAACAACCCTATAGGACAGAGTAGAACTGCCTCATAGAGTTTCCAAGGAGTGCCTGATGGATTTGAACTGCCACCCTTTTGGTTAGCCACAGCTCTTGATCATTACGCCACCAGGATGTCCTAACCACAGGCATGGAGGTTAGAATTTACAACACATACTTTTGGGGGGACACAGTTCAGTACATAACAGATGTGAATGGTATCAGGGCAATGCTTCTGCCTTCTGCTTCACATCTGGCTGTAGTATATATAATACTACCGTGTAGTTAAAAAGATTCCAAGCTTTACAAAAGCATTGGGAATGACCACAGAAGAATAAGGACCTCTGTCTCTCAGAATATTTAAAAGAAGAGTTATAATGGCCAATATATAATCCTCACCCTGTAATGGCACTGGTGGTTAGTGGGAGAATTCTCTCCTATTCTGGAGAGCTGGATTCTGTTTCTGGCCAATGCAGCTTATGTGCAGCCACCACCCGTCAGTCAGTGGAGGTTTGAGTGTAGCTATGATGCTGAACAGGTATCACTGGGGCTTCCAGACTAAGAAAGACTAGGAAGAAAGTCCTGATAATTCTCTTCTGAAAGTCAGCTGATGAAAACCCTGTGGATCACAACAGTCCAATCCACAACAAATCACAGAGATGGCACAGGATAGGAGAGCATTTCATTCTGTTGTGAAAGAGGTCATCATGAGTCAGGGACCAAATCAATGGCAAATAACAACAGTCCTTTATGTAGCAACAAACTATGTACCTTTAAGATGGTTCTCTCTCCTGAAGTTCCTCGTGAACATCTTCATTATAACAATGACTATAGTAACTGTATAGTATGCAATTAAACTAAGTCCCTCATTTTAGTCAAAATTTAAGACAGTGAGTCCCTTAGGAATAGCTGTTCAGAAGCGTTTATGAAAGAACATAGGACTCTGGGAAATATTTTACTGCTAATTTAACTTAAAAATGAAGTGCCCTTCTTCTCTGTATTATATTAGCAGTAAATACAGAGAATAACTTTAGAGTAACTAGCTTTAGCAAACTTGTAGTGGCATTACTTTCCATCACATGCATAAATTGAGAATGCAATGCCCTGCAGATTCATTGATATGTAGATGTATTCACTGAGTGAAGAAGGGTTAATGGAGGGCACAAAGGCTAGAGTTTTTGGTATCTGGCCTCAGCAAGTCATGGTATTTTACTTTTTTTTAGCTCTAGCTTCATTTTATTTCTACTTTGACTGCAGAACTGCTTAATCCACAGGGCACCTAAATTTGTTAGAGAAGCCAAAAATATAAAAGGATCTCCAGAATGATAAATCATATATGGTAGAAAATGGTTTTACAAGAGTTCATTAATAAGTCAAAGTTATACACTTATTAACTATGTGTTAACTATAGCAACAGAAAGTCTGGTATATCATAGTAACTAAGGTATGAATTTATTTCCTGGTTTAAAGCAATGGATCTATAAATAAATCTTACAAAAACACAGTTTTTATTTTTATTTTATATTAGATGACCATTTACATGCTTTTAAAATTAATATACTTAAATGGTTTAATCCAAAAGGGGTAAAAAATGACTCAAGGAATTGTAGTATTTTAAAAATAGATGCCCACTTACTTCTTTTTAAGCATTAAATTACTTTTAAAATGTCAAGATGACTATAATATCATTAAAGACTTTTTAAAAATTGTAAGAAAAAACGTGTTATTCATGCTGGGTTATTCAACATGAACTTATACGTAGCTTTTCATGTGTGGATAATTTTACTTCTTAAAATATGAAACTATGTATATAAAAGAGGCCAATCAATGTTTTTTAATGGGTAAAGCCCAGACTTGTTGCTTGGTAATATTCACATACAAAAGAGATAGAAGAATTAGACAGCAGGCTTACCTTGGCACTGACCATCACAAAGCGTACAAAAAATGAGACACACCCCAGCCTGGAGCTCATCAAAATGCAGCATGGTGAGTTTTTTTTTTTTTTAAGAAAAATGAGCTTGAACTTAGAAACATAAGTCAGACCATAAAAAAAGGGTAGTGAAATTCCTTTCTGCAAAGTGTAGAATTACATTTTCTTTACTTTTCCTCTTTTCAACGCTTTACTCTTTGGGGTAACCTGTTTAAGTACTTCACAATAAATGAAGATAATAAGTTCAAATAACAGATTGCAATACCCATACTTATCTTCAATTCTGAAGGTAAGCATGCCAGTGTATTTTTTTTTTTTAACAAAGAAAAGAGCATAAATGACATTCAGTGATATCTTATTTTAAAAACTCTCTGGAAAAGCAGTATAGCTTCTTCATATTCATTTCCTTGGGGAAGCTCTGATTTGCACTTAAATCCTATCCCATGCAATCATGTATAGTCTATAACCGGTAAAAACGAAGTCCTATGGTGGTACCGATATGAAATGTTGTCCTTTCTCACTCAATGATTCAGAAATCAATATGAATCTTCAAATATATTTGCATCATAATTAATTATAATAAATTATTCCGTCCTGATATTTAAAGCTTCCAAACGTGCTCATCTTTCCTAAAACTTTAAATGTTGGTGTGTACCAGCTTCCATTACAGAAATTCTAATGTTCTTGTTTTTTATTCTTTTTTTCTGTGATCTGGTGTTAGTGCCCTGATGACACAGTGGTTAAGAGCCCAGGCTGTTAACCAAAAGTTTAGCAGTTCGAATCTACCAGCTGCTCCTTGGAAACTCTATGTGGCAGTACAACTCCATCCTATATGGTCTTTATGAGCCAGAATCAACTTGGAGGCAACTGGGTTGGGTTTGGGTTTGTGTGTGTGTGTGTGTGTAAGAAAAGCTCTTTTAAGAAATGCAACAAGACACAAAATTCCAGTTTTAGTGATACATGTAACGAATTTTTGGAATTTGAAAATTTAACCTTTGTGATTAGAATATATTCAGGCAGCAGTGAAAGTTCATGACATGTTGCAATTTATAATTTCATTCTGACACACATTGGAATTGCCTGCTGTCAAGCAGATAACCAGAGGTGAGTCATTTAGCAAGTGTGTCAGATTCCCTGAAGGTTCAGCATCAACTTCGCTACATGACATTCTATTTTCTCCTTCTTGTTGTAATATAATAACAGTGGAGATCACCTTTACTTGTAATCTTGGTCTCCTGTGTTCCACGGGCTCTCTGAAAAGGGTGAAGACCACCTGGCAAACAGAATATTATGACCATTTATTGACTCATTGTCATCATGGCTATAGGAGATGCAAAAAACAATATATTCCAGGCTCCTTTTTATATAATTTTTTCATCTCCCTTATCTAGTTTTAAAGCAAAAGTTACCAAATTATGGTATTTTATGCAAATAACGTGTATCTTCTATGTTTATTTACCAACCACTCCCTCCCCCTGCAAGGTATTTTCAGAAGCCCCACTATGCCAATTTTTTTTTAACACGTTGCTGTAAAAAAAAAAAAAAAAACTAGCATAGCATGCTTAAGAAGATACCTTGGGGGGGAGGGGGATAGTAACGAATGGCAAACAAATGAAGAAGGTGCACATTATCTGCATAAAAATATGATAATAATTAGCCAAACCTGTTAGGAAAAAGGCTGGAAATTGTGTTGATTTTCTTTTAGGGTTCCAAAAAGCATTCTCTCTTTGTTTTTGTGAAGTGGTTAAAAAAAAAGCACACTATTAAATACAACAGTTGACAACTAACATCATTAGTGTTCTAGAATGCACTCAGTATTCCTGGCAGTTTTCTACCAGAGTGAGGTAATTTTATTTAAAGATGTGTAAAAGGTAAAATTTTCATTTCCATCGTATTATTTAATAATGAGCTCTAAAAGGAAAAGTTGAAAGAAATAAAAGAACGTATTTCAAAAGTACTCCAGCCATTGTAAAAAAATATTTATCAAGTGAGACATACAACTTTAGTGAAGCACAAAAAAAAAAAAAAAAAAAAGCAGTGGATTTATGGTGGAAGAATATGCACAAAAAACAAATATCCTATCATTTCTTAATTTGCTACTAGGCCATAGATTTCCTGAAGGCAAGGGATATTATCATACATCTGAGTATCCACCATACTTACACAGTACTATTAGCATGGTGGAGCTTTGATATTTTCCTTTTTTCCTGATTGAAGGAATGCATAAAGGAATAGCCTTCATTGTACTACTCCTTTTATATGGACTTTCGTATATACATGGGGTAGCTATGCTTTGGAATCGGCTAGACAACAACTAACACCAACAACAACATTTTATGATTGCAGTTCAATCAATTGTGTAGCAATCCACATGGATAAAGTAAATGATTCAGAATTAGCCTAGGCATACCTATAATAATATGATTAACAAAAGAAGGATGGGTACGTGAGACATTAAAAAGCAAACTTTTTTAAACTCAGTTTTTGCATTGAAGTATAGTGTACATATGAAGAAGTCCCAAAATGATGTGCACCTTAATTAATTTTAATAATTTTATCATACATCATCTTGATCTGCATCCAGTTCAAGATATAGACATTACCGGGACTAGGCATTACTAGGACTAGAAAGAAATGCCTATTGATGGTTCATTGGTATGCATCTTCTCAGTCATTATACCTAAATATTATTCTGGCTACAATTACCACAGGCACATTTGATTTATTTCAGAAATGTATAAAATAAAAGTAGGAATAGTTCTTTTTTTTTTTTTATGTTGGAATATATTATTTCATTATAGGGATATAGCAACATTTTTTTTTTCCATTTTAAAGTTGATGGGCACTCGGTTTACTTCAAGTTCTGAGCTATCATTCCTGGAGTTTTGGTGAACATTCTGATATATGTGTTTGTAGCACATATTACTGCTGCTGTTGATGACATACCTTGGAATATATTTGACAGGGCAAAGATTATATGAATATTCAAACTTAGGATATACTGACAAACAATTGTTCAAGAGTTTATGCCAATTTGCACTTCTACGGGCAATACAGGAGAGTTTGGGTTGCTCTAAATCCTTGTCAACACTTAGCTTCGTCAGGTTTTTTTTTTTTTTTTTTTTTCTGTTGTTGTACCAGTGTGCCTATAGTTATATTTCACTGTGATTTTTTTCAGCTTTTTATTGGCTATCAGGACATCCTTTCAGGTAAATTGATTTTTAAGAGGTTTATTTTGTTTTGTTTGCCATTTTTAATTGGATTACAATTTTTTTATTGGCTTTTAGAATTCTTTATATAGTCTGAATAGGAATTTTTTTTGGACATACATATTGATATAAAGTCTCCACTCTGGCTTGCCTTTTCAAACTCCCAGGAGGATCTTTTGATGAAAAAAAATTTGATTTTAATGATGCCCAATGTATAAATCTTGTGTTTCATGTAGAATTTTTCTATGTCTATGAGATTGTTATACATCAACATACATATATAAATAATATAAAATATATATTTGTATATATATTGTCTATATAAATACACGTGTGTGTACATATATATATACATTTGTTTTTTTCTGTCTTCTGGTGGCTGTGGGCTTCTTTTGCTTTTTTCTTTCTATTTGTTCTAGTTGTATAGCTAATGTTTTGATTTTGTCCCTTCTTTTTTGATGTGTGCATCTATCGCTGTAAACTGACCTCTGAGAATTACCTTTGTTGTGTCTGAAAGGTTTTGGTGTAATGTTTTCCTTCTCATTTGATTATTTTTTGATTTTATTGTTGATTTCTTCAATTGCCCAGTGATTTTTAAGCCAGGTGTTATTCACTTTCCATGTATTTGATTTTTTTTCCTTGCTCTTCAAGTTATTAATTTCTGCTTTTATGGCTTTGTTATCAGAGAAGATGCAGATGCTCTGTATTATCTATCTACCTACCTACCTACCTACCTATCATCTATCTACTATCTACTATCTATCTATCATCTATCTATCATCTATCTACCTATCTACCTACCTACCTAGCTCTCTCTATCATCTATCTATCTATTTATCTATCTATCATCTATCTATCTACCTATCTACCTACCTATCTACCTACCTCTCTCTCTCTCTATCTGTCTGTCTGTAATCTCTCTATGCCTTGAAGATTTTGGTGTTTTGAGAAAACGCACGTGCCTTTCCTATTTGCTGGAAAACTTTGTGTAAAAATTAATGTTAAATGTTTCCTAAAATATTATATAATTATTTGGAAGAATTCAGTAATTCTAGGAATGTTTTGTTTACATATAGCATTTCTCTAATAGTTACAATCTTATGTAACTTTTTTTAATAACTCTTCAGGAAAATTGTTAAATTATGTTTTTGTAAAGCTATGTTATTTTTTAATTTTCATATTTACTGGAAAATGTTTTGTAATATTTTATGGTATTTTAGTCACTCAAGACTTGTAGTGAAGTTCCCTTTTTATTCCTATTTTTAGTAAATTGCGACTTAGCCCATCGATTCTTGTCTAGTTGTGCTAATGATTTATCAGTTTTATTTGTCTTTTTAAATAATCTGCTTTTGACCTTTAAATTTATTTTTCTATTACTATTTGTGGATCTCTTTCATCATTTCTCTTCTAATCTTTACTACTTCATAAATTTTTCTTTCCTTTGATTTATTTTGTTATTTTTGTGGTTTTTATGTTAGATTTTGAATATAATACAACTTTCTAAACTATATATCTAAGGCAACAATATTTGTATAAAGGTGTTGTTAGCTCTATACTCCAAGTTTTTAATATACTATATTAATCAGTTCAAAGTATTTTCTCATTTTCCTTTTTTTTTTTCAACACATGGATTACCAAGAAATACTTAATTGTCAAATATTTCAGAATATCTTATTTACCTTTTGTTTTGGAAGTTTAGCTTAAGTCCTCTGTGATTTTAAAATTTCCTTTAACTACTTTTTGTTAAAATTTATTGAAACTTATTTCACGGACCAATATATGGTCAATTTTGATAAATGTTTCTTGTGCATTTGAAAAGAATGTTCATTTTGCATTTACTGTGTGCAATGTTCTATATACATTGAAAGCACTTTGGAATAAAGGTGTGGCAATGTAATTCTGAAAAATTAGCCTTAAAAACTCTATGGAGCACAGCTCAACTCTGACACACATGTGATTGCCATGAGTGCCAGGGGTTGGAGCCAACTCGAGGGCAATGGTTATTTTTTTGTTTGTTTTAATGTTTGTTTCTTTTTTTTTGTTAATGATATTTTTTTGTGTGTAAAAAATCTTTGCCAACACCAAATTCACAAAGTGACTTCCGTATAGTACTTTTAAAAGTATTATTAGCTTAGCTTTTACATTTAGGTCTACAATAAATTACTTAGTTTAAATTTGCATATAATGCGATATAAAATTCTAATATTTTTTCTTTAAAAAATACAGATATTCAGTTGTTCTGTTATCATATATATATTTTTGGAAATAATTTATTTGGTACTTCTGTTGAAAATTAATTGAGGGAGTGTGTTTCTGAACTTTTTTTCTGTTTCATTAGCCTATAATCTGTATGAGGAACCCTGATGGAATTTAATCGAGATTTGCTTGCCTCTATGGAGATCGGTTGGGAAATTAACATCATAACAACATTAAGTCTTCCTATCCAAAAACATGTTTTTTTCTATTTATTTAGAATCTTTAAAAATTTATCTCAAACACATTTTAGAGTTTTCAATTTACAGGTTTTATACATAGTAAGTTAAAAATCTCCTTACATATTGTATACTTCAGTGTTTTTAAATTTTTTATCTTCCACATTTTGTTGCTAAGGTATAATAAACACAAAGAATTTATATAGATCTCTGATTTAAGTCCCTTGTTATTTCTATGATTTTTGCAATATTTTAGAACATTCTGCATACATAATACTGTCCTCTGCAGAAAAAGTGCTACATTTTTCCTTCAAACATGTATGATATTTTGTTTCTGTTGTTGCCTTGTTACCCTGACCATGAATTGTAGTATAATGTTATATAAAAGTGACAAGAATAGACGTCCTTGCTGTATTACCAATCTTAATGGGGGGGAAGGGCATTTACTATATAACAATTAATGTTATGTTACTGAATTTGTTCTCATAGATACTCTTCATTAGGGTGAGGAAGGTCCTATAAATCCATAGTTTGCTGAAATTAATTTGTAATTGGCTGTTCAATTTTGTCAAAATTTTTTCTTCATATATTGAGATAATCTTTTTTTTTTTCCATTAATTTGTTAAAAGGATGAGTTACATTATTGATCTTCAAATCATGGAATTTTTGGGATAAATCACACTTGATGCTGATGAAATATTTTTATATACTGCTGAATATGATTAGTTAATATTTTAAAGATTTTTACATGTGTGTTTGTGAGTAATGTTGGTCTGCAGTTTTCATTTCTGTTTGTTTCCTTTACTTTTTTTTTTTTTTTAAATTCAGCTTATTTCTTTGTTAGGCTCCGATATGGGGAAACCTTGTCTTCACACGATGAGTTGGGATGTGTTTCTTATTCTCTATTTTCTGAAGGAGTTTGTGTTAGATTGGGATTATTTCTCTCTTAATTTTGATATGATTCACAAATGAGGTTATTTACTTTTGGAGTTTTATTTGAAGGAAGATTGTTAATTATGAATTCCATTCTTTATAGACAGGGATATTCAGGTTTTCTATTCTGTGTATAGCAGTTTAGGTAGTACTGGTCTTTCAAGAGATTTGTGTATTTTGTCAAAGTGGTTGAATCAATTATTTCCTCTACTATTTGTCCATTTTATACATAATTATTGTCTGCTCTTATTATTATAATTCCTTCCTTCTAGTTTGCTTTACTTTCCTCTTCTTTTTAGCTTCTCAGCTTTAGGGTTTGCAGATTATTGATTTTAGAATTTTCTTCTTTTTTATTATAATAATTTCAAGCTCTATATTTACCTTTTAATTCTGCTTTGGCTGTATCATAAATTTCATTTTGTAGTATTTTTATAACATTTTGTCCAAAATAGTTTGTAATTCTCCTTGTGATTTCTCCTTGGATCTGTGAGTTACTGAAAGGTATTTTGTAGGATTTCTACATTCTCTGGTCCAAAATGTTCTGAACATTTTATCCAGGCAGAAAGCCCAAGTAACTCATGACAAGGCTCATCTAACTAGGCTCCTTTCTCTCAGGGATCATAGTTTAATATTGTCTTTAGTGCAGTGACAAAACAGAAAGAGTTATTTCATGTATTTTGTCTAGTTTTCTAGTGGTTTATGTTATAGTGCTCATCTGGTATGGTTATACCATTATGGCAAAAAGAGAAATGCATCAATTATATTGTATTATTACACTCCCCCATTTATTAGGCTATTTATTTTACATTGTTTATTATTCTGCTAGTTACCTTAGAGATTAAAACATTTATCATTAACTTTTGGGTTCTATTACAGATTAATTTCATCACTTTGCATGTAAGACCAAGAGCTTAAAACACTCTCTGTTTTGTTGTTTATTTACTCATCCCGTGTGATTATAATCATGTCTTATTCCTTTACAAATAAGCCATATTTCACAATATATTACTATTGTTTTATATAGCCAATATTTTATAGTTAAGCAGATATTTTTTAAGTGCTCTTCTTTGTGTTATCCTGCATTGCTCTTCTTTAACCTTATGTCATTTTCCTTATGCCTAAACAATTCTCCAAAGTTGTATTTTTGTGAAAATCTAGTGATGAGGATTTCTCTCAGATTTCATTTTTTTGAAATTATGTTTATTTCTTCCTGTACACATTTTAGAGGTATATGTTAGCTGAGTATTGAAGTCTAGTTTGACTTTTTTTATGTCAGTACTCTGAAGACATCATTTCATTTTCTTATGCTTTCTATTGCTTCTGTTTAAAAATCAGCTGTCAGTCTCATCATTGCTCCTTTGAAGATACTTTGTTTCCTTCTTACTGCATTCAAGATTTTCTGTTTATACTTAGTTTTATGTTTAAAGATTTTGAGGTTTGACAAGCTTTATGACCTGTGGATTGACATCATTCTATCAGTTACTGAAAATTATTGTCTGATGTCTTCTCAAAAAGTGCTTCTTTCTCTCCCTCTTTCTCTTTCTCCATTATCCACTCCAACTACACAAACTATAAGATCTTCTGATTATCCTCTCTTTAACTCAATGAATTATGCTGCATATTATCTATTATGTTTTCTTCCTATTCAATAATTCTCCCTTATTCTGTATCTTTTTCTTAAAATGCTTTAAAATCCATTTTATTTCTTAATTTTAATTGTATTTTTAACTTAGAATTTCTATTCCATCGATTTCAAATCCTTGGCAAAATTCTCCTTTTAATTTGTTTCCTCGTATTTATATACAGCTATTTCAAAAACTATACTTGGTGAGTTCAAAATTGTAATCATCCCTATTTCAGTTTTTATTGTCTCTTTTTTGTCTGATACTTCAATCGTATGTTCCTGTCTTATAGCATGCCTGGTAATATTTTATTGAAACTCAGAAATTATTTATTATAATCTTTTTTTGAGTTTCGACAATATATTAATTTAGTCATATAAGATTTAATTTCCTAGAGGCAATTAAAGAAGTATTGTTTTACCATACCAGAATCAGGGTATGATTTTATTTAAGGCTAGATTTTCATTTTTGTAGATATTGTTCCATTTCTCTACTTCTAGGGCATAACATTTCAGGGGTCATAACTGAGAACTGAGGAATTTACAGAAATTACCTTGCCAGTTAAGCAATAAATTCCAAAATTAAACTCTCCACTTTTGTAAAACCAATGAGAGCTCTGCTCAGCTTTTTAGTCTCTTAGCTGTTGCTTTCTCCTTGGCTTCTCATCCTCTCACACTAGTCATCTTAAAGTCAAAAACTCATTGCCATTGAGTCAATTATGACCAATAGTGACCCTACAGGACAGAGTAGAACTGCCCCATAGGGTTTCCGGGGAACAGCTGGTGGATTCGAACTGCCAGCCTCTTGGTTAGCAGCCAAATGCTTAACCACTGGCTCCACCAGTGCTTCCTATTCATCTTAGGAATTAGCAAATGCATCAAGGAGAAAAGCAATGACTAATTCAAATTCACTATAATGTACTCCCTTTCTTTCTGGGATCTTGGTTCTTTAACTGCTGGCTGTTTTGGTTATGAGGAGCTCTGGTGGCACAGCTGCTAACCAGAAGGTCAGCAGTTTGAACCCACCAGCTGCATCATAGGAGAAAGATGTGGCAGCCTGCTTACAGGAAGATTACAGCCTTCGAAAGATTATAGCCTATGGGGCTGTTCTCGTCTATAGGGTCACTATGAGTCAGAATTGACTTGATTGCAATGGGTTTGGTTTGATATTTTGTCTGTTTTACAATGCTGTTTAAAGATTAACTTTAAAAATATTTTGCTTTTACAGTTGTTTTTGTTAGGGCGATCATTCTAATTGAATATTGTATCTGAAAGTAGAAGTGACTATTTACTTTTTAACTCTATTAATAGGTTACATATTCACCAAATGCAGATCCATTATCATCATGCTTAATTTATACTTCATTTACAGAATTAATTATTTAAATTATCAGTCTCTAAATGGACAAATCTAAAACTTTATCTATACAGAGTTGGAGACAGGGGGAATATGACCCACAAATTAGGATGCTGAAGGGCTATGTTATTAGAAAATACCAAATTATAGTCATGAAATTACCTTCTTCCCATAGATGATTACTGATTCTATATCTTAAATAGATCCAGTTCTGATGCTGAATTCTCAACAGAAATTTTATAATGTATCTATTTAAATCTCTAAAATTGTACATATTGTAATGTATATGGAAACCCTGGTGGTGTAGTGGTTAAGTGCTATGGCTGCTAACCAAAGGGAAGGCAGTTCAAATCTGCCAGGTGCTCCTTGGAAACTGTGGGGCAGTTCTACTCTGTCCTATAGGGTCACTATGAGTCAGAATTGACTCTACCTCACTGGGTTTGCTTTTTGGTTTTGGTAATGTATATACATTATTTGTAAGAGTACATTTATACAATTCATGAATAAAAAAGAAAGAAACACTTATGGTGTGTGCTCGATTTTTTTTTAAACTAATACAGGTTTTAGTTGAAAGATTTTTAGAAACTACTGTGATAGAAAATACACACTGAAAAAAAAGAGAGAACTTGAGATTTTATTTGTCTTCAGGAAACAATTTCTACTAGTTTTGGTTTCCTGTAAGAAATTCAAGGGCTACCATTTTACTTCAGCATATGTTACATGAAAATAGTGATACTATACAAATCACTTTACTTATTAGTCCCTTTATTCTATGCTGACAGCAAATAACCTTATATCTCTTTTGTTCTTGGTTAGGTTCAACTAATAATTAGACCATGTAAGTGGGAACCGATATCCTTTCAAAAACTTTCAAGTCCCTAATAGAATATTTTAATTGGGTAGTTTTATTGATCATTTAGAGAAATACTTTAGGCACCAAGTAAGATGCTAAATTCATTTTGTGAGCTGGTACATCCTCTCAATTTTTATTTACTTGAATTGTCAGGACTATTGAGAAAATGAAGGTTTGTTAAAGAACTATTAATTCAGTCTGATTGCCATTGAGTCTTATAATCAGCTTCACATTTTAGCATGAGTAACATACAATTTTGCAGCTTGGGAAAACAACATTTGGTTTTTACATCTTTATCAACATTAATCCAAAGCTTCAAGTTACTTATTAAACAGTACAATATGGTTTAAATTCAGTTCATAAAATACCAGTTTTTCATCTCTATTTTAAATATAATTTAACTTACAAAGAAAAAAAAAACTATCAAGTTGATGTCGTACGATTTATTAGTGAAAAAACAAGCAGTTATATTTCTCCATAGGTTTTGCAACCATAGAGTGCCAAAAAGTTCTGCAATCTCTAAAATAATGAAGCTCTCCTATACTACTATTAGGAAAGCAATATTTGTGTATTTCCTCTATGGCAGATAACAAATTTAATATTTCTGTATATCTTTAGAAAGAAGTTAGAGAGCCTAGATTTCCACACATGGCAATCATCTTCTTTAACTGGCAGTTTTCGTGACAGAATAAACTCCATTAACTTGTTCTATTAGTGCTCTGTGCAGTCAGCAAGATCAATGCTGCATAAAATGATGAAATGACTAACAGACTTCCTCAGAGCCCTGCTGAGTGCTTTCTGCCACCCAGAATATATAATTACTGCTCCTGTAAACAGGTAGAATTTGGTATTCTATTGCTCAGGCAATCTGTGAAAATTCATGAAGGTAGGTTCTTAATGGAAGGAATAAAAATAGTCTTTTCTCTGTGCATACAGAGTCATTTATTATTCTTTTATTATGCACCTATTGTATTAAAAAATAAAACCGTAGACTAAAACTTAATCTTTTCCCCTCCCCTCATTGGCTTGTATGATGACCAAACAACCTGGCACAGCCTAAAGAGCTTCAGATAGAAAAGATGTCCTGACCAGATGCCTCCCCAAGGCACATTACTTGTTGACAGCAGAAAACAAGGTGAGTCAAAAATAGAGTAAATGGGAGCTAATGAAGCCAGCAGACCTGAGGATACTTTGCCCAATATAAGTAAACAAGAGACATGTATTGCACCATTAAAAATAATCCAAGCTGCATATTTTGAAACAGGTAGCTTGCTCTGCAGATGGCACAGCTGCTAGTACTTAGCTGAAGAGAGGCATTTTCTTCTAGAATAACTTGTGCAATGAGGAACATTAGCCACTTCAGAAATATAAATGGGGTTTTTCTTCCCTTTCTACCTCCATTTTCTGCTGCCTGCCTTCTCCCTGAACAATCTCCCCCAGCGTGCCCATTTGAGATGAAAGCTAGCTTCAGAGCTGACTAGGTTCATGGGCCTACCAATATAAACCTTGAGTACACTACATTTTAGTCTAACAAAATATAGGAAGCATGAAGCTAAGTAATCACAAAGGAAATGATTGAAAGGAAGAGTCAGAACAGACGTAGAATGAGGAGAAGCATGAAAAACAAACCAACATTAAAATCAAACCCAAGATACTTTTTGCTAGCAAGAATGAGTTTATGATTTGCAGATTGGGTATAACTAAGAAGAAAGGTATTTTTCATAACAATGATTTATATATTCAGCCTTTTGTTGGAAAAGGATTCCTTTTGTATTACAGCAGTATCTCTTCTTGCTCTTAAATTTAAAGGTCTTTTCGCATTTCCATTATCAGCTCCTAGATTGAGTGTTTTGTAACTTGGCCACAAAAATTCACTGCAGATAGAAATTTTAACTTCAAGATATTATTCTTGTGGTGGATTTTCTAGGCTATTAACATTTTTCACTTGTCCATTTGTGAGTTAATAGGACTATATAACTTGTTTAAATGTTCTAGTTATAGAGAATTGTTAATACGTCCCTCTTTAAGAGTCTTTTTCCTGAAATAAAATTAAAAATTAAATGATGTAATACTCTCTTCTGAATCAGTAATTTTATGTTTCTGACATCCGTGTTCTCAGGTGGTAAAAAAGAACAATCTGAATTTATCAGGCAGGCTGCCGAGACCATGCAGTCGGGACAAAGTGACTGAAGTTACCTTTGGCTTCACAGAGTAACTGAATCTTGGGTGGTAAAAAAATTTAGAAGTCACTTAATTTGGGCAGGATGTTATAATTGCACCAGACAACAAGAAAAGTATATGGTTCTACTTTGTAACATAGTTATACGAATCTCCGCACATTTTGCTCAGGATAAAGTCAACGTTTTTGTCCATACACAAAAGAGAAAGGCCATCATTTTCCTTAGGGAAAGTTCAAATGTCATAGAATGTCTAATCTGTTTTTCATTTGACTTCAGAGAAATCCCAAAAAAGAGAGTATATTGTATTTATATATCACTCGTTCGAATCTACAAGGCGCTCCTCTGAAACCCTATGGGGCAATTCTACACTGTCCTATAGGGTCGTTATAAGTTGGAATCGACTCCACGACAACAAGTTTGTTTGTTTTTTTTCCTTTTAGTCAATATCGAGAAGTCCATGGTGGCACAGTGAAGTGCTTGACTATTAGCTGAAAACTTGGCAGTTTGAACCCACCCAGAGGTGCCTGGGAAGTCAGTCCTGGTGATCTGCTTCTGAAAGGTCATAGGTTTTTGAAAACCCTATGGAGCAGTTCTACTCTGCACACATGAGGTCGCCATGAGTCGAATTAACTTGATAACAACTCAGGACAGCAAGTCAGTATCAACCACTATGTCATCCTTCATTTGTTTTTTTCTTCCCTATATTGCACTTAGAAATCCGTTTGGAAGAAATAAGAACTACGGCCTAAAATAAGGTATACTTGAACAATTTTGTCTACCTAGACACTTTTATATTGTAAGTACATTAAGCAAGGTGTCAAAGATTGCCCAGTTCTACAATTCAAGCAAAAATTAAGTACTCATTGGCCGCATATACTAAGCCCTATTCTAGATCCAGGGATTACAAACATTAATGAAGATTATGTTAGCCTTTAAGTAATTTCTACTTTAATGTAGGAGAAATAAAAATTTTGATTAGCCAGATAGATTGTGATACATCCTATAATAGATTTTTGCACTTGGTGCCATTAAAACACAGGAGAGAGATTTTATCTTGTCTGGGAGAATCAGGAAATTCTCTCCACAGAAACATATATTTTTCTTTAAACATTCAAAATAAAAAAAGTCTTAACCTGGCAAAAAAGTGGACCGAGGACATTTTCAAGACAGAAATAAAGCTATTCAAATACAAGCCTGTGGAAATTAAAATAAATAAAATACTAAAGAAGAAATTAGGCAAGGAGTAGTGAGAGATAAAGTTACAAATATAGAAATCATTTGAGACGGTAGGCAATGCAAGGCTTTCCTGTCATGCTAAAGATTTGGATACTTAAACAGTGAGTGATGTGTAACTTTTTGAAAAAATTTAGTGGCATTCTGATGTGATAAGCTATGAGTTTTAGCTAAGACATCCTGGTGACAAGAGCAGTGGAGAGGCCAGTTAGGAGACAACTGAAATCACTCTTGGCCTATAATATTTACAGTAACTGTAGAGAGAAGATAACATACAAAACAATAAAATAAAAATTCAAGAAGATGAGAACATATGGTGAGTTTATTGGAAGCAATTTGGGATTTTAGATGATCCTGGAGTATCCAAGGGTAGATAATTTTTGAGTTTTCGGTATAACAGTCTGATGATAGCTAATAGTTGAAAACATAAAATGTCTGAGAAGAGAGGTGAGTGAGGATATACCTGAAGCCTAAGCAGTACCATGTTTTAAGATGTGGACTAAGAAGAGCCAATGAAAGACACTGAGAAGTAGAAGGCAGGTAGAGATCAAAGTTTAGGCTTCTAAAAATTTAAAGGGTAAGAAGTTACAAGATGAGATTAATAGTCATAGAATGCAGAAGGAACGTATAAGAAGATAAATACTGAAAATTCTACTTGATTTGGCAATAAAGAGGTCATGAGTGAACTGGATGTAGGGGAGTTGTTGCCGGTAGAATCACAATTATGGTAGGTTGAAGACTGAATGGGAGATGATAAAACAGTCTTTGAAGTGCTGTGACTGCAGAACCGGGGCTTACCTGTTTTTCATGGAATCCCTAGGGCATAGCACAGAACCTGGCATAAAGAAGGTCTTCAATTGTATTTTGGCTGGCAGACTTAGAGATTATTTCCTTACTATTTTTTCAGAAATTAAGCTGAAATTGCAATAAAAGCAACTAACTAACAGCTAGATGGGTATGTAGAATTTAGATATTTTATTTTCTTGTATTTCTGTATAGAAACTGAAAAGGACATTCCAGTATTAGAAAACAAAAAGGTGAATGTAGGACATTGGAAGAAGACTAAATTATGAAACAAGATTTAAGAGATGAGAGAGTGTGGTATCAAGAGCAAAAGTATGATAATCCTTATGCTCAGAGCCTGTAGGAAAGAAATTATGGCTGGGTATGATATAGATAAATACAAAGGTGAGGAGCTTCTAAATCTAACAGAATATAATACAAATTTTATATTTCATATAGAAGGAAAAAACTATTTTCTGAGAGTGAGGGAGCATAGGCAGGCTAAAGATCTTAAGTTGTGAAATTTCAGAAAAGAAAAAGCACATAGATAAAAGCAAGTAAAAATAATTGATAGCCACGCTGAAGTTCCACTTCAGGGTAGAAGCATCAATTTATAATATTACCCATTCAGATAGCTGTATAATTCCAAAGACTAGATATGCAAGAGAATATAGATAGTAGACAATTCTAGGATTCGGGATATTGGGTAAAAAAGCTATGAAAACAAGCATAGAAGGAAATTGAGTCTGCTCTTGGCAGAGCAGTTCTGATGATCACATTCTAAGATGCTCTAGGTAGGGAAATAAAGCCAGAAGAACACTTGGACCTTGTGAAATGGAAAGATCAAAAAAAAAAAAAAGGATGATCTTAGGAGTTTAAAAAACAAGTAATAAAGAACTAAGGGTATGAAATGGAAAGAACATATGATTTAATTAGGAAGTGAGATAGCATTTTACATGTCTGAGGTAGATGAGGATGTCAACCAACAAGGTGTGCCTATGGAGGATTAGTGATTAAAATATGCAGAGGATGTAGACTACTGGAATTGAAAGGATCAAGGTACTATTGAAGTTAGGATATTAGAAGGGTTCTCCACATAGGTATTGTGTTTATTGTTAGGTGCCGTCTGACTCGTAGAGACCCTATGTACAGTAGAACTAAACATTGCTTGGTCCTGCATCATCCTGACCATCATTGCCATGTTTGAGCCCATTGTTGCAGCCACTGTGTCACTCCATCTCATTGAGGGTCTTCCTCTTTTGGCTGACCTTCTACCTTGCTAAGCATAATGTTCTTCTTCAGGGACTGGTCGCTCCCGATAATACGTCCAAAGTACATGAGACAAAGTCTTACCATCCTCGCTTCCAAGGAGCACCCTAGCTGTACTCTGTTCAACACACACTTGTTCATTCTTCTGACAGTCTGTGGTGTATTCAACATTCTTGGCTAACACCATAATTCAAAGGCCTTCAATCCTTCAGTCTACCTTATTCATTGTCCAGATTTCACATCCATATCAGGCACCTCAAAATGTCATGATGTGAGTCAGGTGCACCTTAATCCTCAAGGTGACATCTTTGCTTCTTAGCACTTTAAAGAAGTCTTATGTGGTAGATTTACCCAATGAAATACATCCATTGATTTCTTGACTGATGTTTCCATGGGAGTTGATTGTGTCAAGAAAAATGAAATCCTTGACAACTTCAATCTTTTCTCCATTTTTCATGATGTTGCTTATTGGTCCAGTTGTGAGGATTTTTGTTTTCTTTTTGTTGATGTGTAATCCATACCGAAGGCTGGGGTTTTGATCTTCATCAGTAAGTGCTTCAAGTCCTCTTCAATTTCAGCAAACAAGGTTGTGTCATCTGCATATCGCAGGTTACCAATGAGTCTTCCACCAATCCTGATGCTCCATTCTTCTTCATATGGTCCAGCTTCTTGAATTATTTGCTCAGTATAAAGATTGAATAAGTATGGTGAAAGGACACAACCCTGACCCATGCCTTTCCTGACTTTAGGCCATGCAGTATCCCTTTGTTCTGTTCGAATGACTGCATCTTGGCCTATGTACAGAATCCTAACGGGCATAATTTAGTGTTCTGGAATTCCCATTCTTTGCAATATTATCTATAATTTGCTGTGATCCACACAGTCAAATGCCTTTTGCACAGTCAATAAAGAACAGGTAAACATTTTTCTGATACTCTCTGATTTCAGCCAAGATATATCTAACATTGGCAATGGTATCCCTCACTCCACATCCTCTTCTGAATCTGGCTTGAATTTCTGACAGTTCCCTATGGATGTACTGCTGCAAACATTTTTGAATGATCTTCAGCAAAATTTTACTTGTGTGTGACATTAATGACTTTGTTCGAACATTTTCACATTCTGTTGGATCATCTTTCTTTGGAATGGATACAAATATGGATCTCTTCCCGTCAGTTGGCCAGGTAGCTGTCTCCCAAAATTTCTTGGCATACATGAGTGAATATCTCCAGAGTTGTATCCATCTGTTGAAACATCTCAACTGGTATTCTGTCAATTCCTGGAGCGTTGTTTTTTGTCAGTGCTTTCAGTGAAGCTTGGACTTTTTTCTTCATTACTATTGGTTCTTGATAGTACCTGCTACCTTCTGAAATGGTTGAACATTGACCAATTCTTTTTGGTACAGTGTTTCTGTGTATTCTTTTTATCTTTTGATGCTTCCTGTGTCATTAATTATCTTGCCCATAGAATCCTTCAGTATTGCAACCTAAGGTTTGAATTTTTCCTTCAGTTCTTTCAGCTTGAGAAATGCCCAGTGTATTCTTCCCTTTGGGTTTTCAAACTCCAGGTCTTTGCACATTTCATTATAATGCTTTACTTTGTCTTCTCAAGTCACCCTTTGATATCTTCTGTTCAGATCTCTTACTTCACTTTTTCCAGTTTCCTTTGCTACACTACATTGAAGAGCAAGTTTCAGAGTCTCTTCTGACATCCATTTTAGTCTTTTCTTCTTTCTTTCCTGTCTTTAATGACCTTTTGCTTTCTTCATGAATGAGGTCGTTGATGTCATCCTACAACTGGTCTGGTCTTTGATCATTAGTGTCTGGTGCATCAAATCTATTCTTGTGATGGTCTTCAAATTCAGATGGGACAAATTCAAGTTTGTGTTTTGGTTCCCGCGGACTTGTTTTGATTTTCTTCAGCTTCAAATTAAACTTGCATATGAGCAATTAATGCTCTGTCTCACAGCTGGCTCTTGGCCTTGCTCTTTATGAAGATATTGAGCTTTCCCATTGTCTGTTTCCACAGATGTAATAGATTTAGGTTCTATGTATTCCATCTGGTGAGGCCCGCATGTATAGTCACTGTTTATGTTGTTGAAAAAAGTTATTTGCAATGAAGAAGTCATTGATCTTGTAAAATTCTGTCATGTGATGTCTGGTGTCATTTCTATCACCAATGCCACATTTTCCAACTACAGATTCTTTCTTTTTGTTTACAGCTTTCACATTCTAATCACCAGCAATTATCAGTGCATCTTAATTGCATATCAATTTCAGACTGCATAAGTTGGTGAACATCTTTAATTTCTTCATCTTTGTCATTAGTGGTTAGTGCATAAATTTGAATAATAGTCATATTAACTGCTCTTCCTTGTAAGTTTATATGTATTATCCTATCACTGACAGCGTTGTACTTCAGGATGGATCTTGACATGTTCTTTTTTGATGATAAATGTGATGCCATTCCTCTTCATTTTGTCATTCCTGGCATAAGAGACCATGTGATTGTCTGATTCAAAATGGTTAATGTCAGTCCATTTTAGCTCATTAATGACTGGGATATTATCTTCATGCATTCCATTTCATTAATGATGAATTCCAATTTTGTTAGATTCATACTTTGTATATTCTATGTTCCTATTATTAATGGATGTTTTCAGATATTTCTTCTCATTTTGAGTCATGCCTCATCAGCAAATGAATATCCTGAAACTTTACTCCATTTACATCATTAAGGTTGGGTGTACTTTGTACTACTCTTCCTCAGTAGCGTTTTGAGTGCCCTTCAAGTTGAGAGAATCTTACAGCACTGTATCAGACAATGTTCCACTGTTATTCATAGGTTTTCACTGGCCATTTTTTTCAGAAGTAGACCACTAAGTCTTTGTTCCTAATCTGTCTTAGTCTGGAAGCTCCTCTGAAACCTGTCCAAAGGTGACCCTGCTGGCACTTGAAATAGTGGTGGCATAGCTTCTAGCATCATAGTGTTACCAATTGTCAATTAGACACAAAAGGTCCTTGCCTGTTCCCAAGTAAGAATACACATGAAGGACAAACTTTATCTTCAGCAGGCTTTATTTTGCTTGAGTCAAGCAAAAGAAGTCAGTGGGAGACGAAGCCTCTCCAAAAGATTGACTTGAAAAGGGAAGTAAGGCTAGGGATTATATGGGTTCAGTGGAGACAATAGAGTAATGAATATTTAGTAGGCTTCTTTCAAGAAGCGGGCACTTCTCAGAATGGCGGTGTACGTTAATTAGGTTGCCCGCTCATCTGGAATCCAAGATGGAACCCACTGATATTCAAGATGGAGTCCTCTAAGCAGCCCTTGTCATCACTTATTGTGGGATATAGCACAAGTGCACTGATTTTTGGCACTACGTCACCATCTTCAGAGGGCTAATGAAAGTTAAACAGCAGTCACACTTTATTCTTCTGCGCATGCGGGAACCTGTAAAGGGGGAAGGGACCAGAAAAACACTAAGAAAGAGATAGTAATTCAAAGGTTGTTTCAATCTTATCTCAAGTTGACAGGGTGTGGTTCCTGTTTACCTAACTTCTAGATAGTAATCTTTTAATAGCTCTTTTGTTCCACCAGCACAGTTAACCCTATCTGTCTCAATAGCAACACACAAGCCACCACAGTATGACAAACTGATAAACCCATTGTGGACATAGTTGTCATTGTATAACAGTATTACAACGATCAGAAATTGCAACACAGCTTATAACAGAGTAGTTCTTGATAAACCAGGTGCTAAGTGTTCATGGTAGCCTAGACCAATCATTGATAATGATAAAGTGCATGAGAAAATAGCACTTGTGGTCTAATCCAATAGTATGAGCTTCAAAGGCATGGTTTTTTACATGCAAGTAGAACCCAAAAAGTAAGAAAGATGCTGAAAAGGGAAACTCTATCCAGAGATATTTTGGATAAAGGAGGAATTTTAGTTTGAGGAAAGGACAGATTGTGCAAAATCTGAATAGAACCATAATATTACAATTTAAACTTCAATTTGTATTAGAAGGCTTTTAGTTATTCTATTGAGCATGAACTTTGTGTCCATTCATGATTTTATCTACATTTATTTATTTTTTTGCTGTGGATATATACATGAATGAGAAAACCATGACTTTGAGGAGCTCACAGTTTATTAAATCTGTTGAACAGGAAAATTAATAACATATTTCTTTGACTTTAAGGTTTTCCTTATTCACGAAACCAAATGGTAACTATAAAAAGCCTGTCTCAAACTGTAAAACGGAGCCCTGGTTGCACAGTGGTTAAGAGCTTGGCTGTTAAGAAAAGGCCTGTAGTTCTGCTCTATAGTAATGTAAATTAGTCTTATTCTGCTAGAAAAAAATAGTTATCAAACAATTGCCTTCTAATTTAAATTTCAAAAACCCTCCTGGTTGCAGGTGGGTGGAGGGTGAATTATTAGCAGCCAGGCCAGAAGTAACTTGAGGTCAGTAGATTTCAGTAAATGCAGAAGTCAAGGTTCAATCAATCATGTTAAAATTAGCCAAAGGTTGATCTTCTATATTTCTCCTTCCTCTTCTCTTGATAAGTTCCACTGTATTAGTTACTTCCAGCCATTTGCTTTTTCAGGAATCAAAATGGATTCCCTATGATCATATAGAAAAACTTGCCAGAATAAATTTTATGTTCATATTTTAGTGAGTTTTGATTATTTTTAAGAGATCTTATAAATGATAAAGGCTATTCTTATAAGTGAGTGTATAAAATCAACTCTACCGTTATTTTTATCCTTGATTTTTAACAATTATTTCCTGAGGCTCTGGTAGTACATGTGTTAAAACAAAAAATCATATTAAGCCAATAATACAAATTGTTTAAAGTTTACTTAATACACTATTTGCAAATTGGGGTAACATTGTGACCCGAGAGTAAACAATATTCTTAAGATGAGAGAATCTCTAAAGACTTTTAGAGATCATATAAGCATTGCCATGAAAAAAGGTCCCTAACAAAACTGATCAACAATTTGTGGTCAGGAAGGATTTCATACAGGATTGTCTTGAAGAACAATTAAAATAATTACTGATTTACCTTAAATCATAACTCCCAGTCTGGCCTATAGAGTCTGTTTCCCAAAACTGACTGGATTCTTTAAAAGACAACAATGCCCAAGGCAAAATTGTCTTACTAGTTTAACTAGACCATTGTTTGACTCAGGTGATTTTAGAAACCAGCTTCTTCAAGACTCAAGGTTCAAAAGGACACCTAAGGACCACGGTCTGGGTGGGTTACCCCAACCTCCATGAAAGTCAGAAATCCAGATTCCAAGCAGGATCAGATCTTATTCTTTCCCTGAAAGGAATAATAACTTAGCACATTCAATTCTAGTTGAACAGTAATATGACACCTCAAGTAAATGATAAAGACAATACAGTTTTACCTCAGAGACATTGCAGGTTTGGTTCCAGGCTACCGAAATAAAGCAAGTCACATGAATTTTGGGGTTTCCCAGTGCATATAACCAGTGCATATAAAAGTTATGTTTCCACTATACAGTAGTCTATTAAGTGTACAATATCATGTCTAAAAAAAAAAAAAAAAAACACATACCTTAATTAAAAAAGATACTTTATTGCTAAAATTGTCAATCATCATCTGAGCCTTCAGTGAGTTGTAATCCTTTTGCTGGCAGGAGTGTCTTGCCTCAATGTTCATGGCTGCTAACTGATGAGGGTAGTGGTTGCAGAAGATTGGGGTGGCTGTGGCAATTTCTTAAAATAAGACAACAGTGAAGTTTGCCACATTGATTAACTCTTCCTTTCATGAAAGATTTCTCTGTAGCATGTGTTGCTGTTTGATAGCATCTTACCCACAGTAGAACCTCTTTCAAAATTGGAGTCAATCCTCTAAAACCTGCTGCTGCCTTATCAACTAACTTTATGTAATATTCTAAATTCTTTGTTATAATTTCAACAGTGTTCACAGCACCCACAACAGGAGTAGATTCCATCTCAGGAAACTACTTTCCTTGCTCATCCATAAGAAGCAACTCCTGCAGAACAGATGTTGTGTTAGCAGCTATGAAGAAAACGTTAATCTCCTTGTACATCTCCATCAGAGCTCTTTGGTGACCACGTGTACTGTCAATGAACAGTAATATTTTGAAAGGAATCTTTTCTGAGCAGTAGATCTCAACAATAGGCTAAAATATTCAGTAAACCATGTTGAAAAGAGATGCACTGTCACCCAGGCTTTGTTATTCTACTTACAGGCAGAGTAGATTTAGCATAATTCTTAAGGGCCCTAGGATTTTCAGAATTGTAATTGACCACTGGCTTCAACGTAAAGTAACCAGCTGCATTAGCCCCTAACAAGAGCATCAGTCTGTACTTTAAAGCTTTGAAGCAAGGCATTGACTTCCCTCTAGCTGTGAAAGTCCTAGAAAGCATCTTCATCCAATATCAGGCTATTTTGTCTCCATTGAAAATCTGTTGTTTAGTGTAGCCGACTTCATCAATTATCTTAGCCAGATCTTCTGGATAACTTGATGCATCTTCTACATTAGCACCTGCTGCTTCAACTTTCACTTCTATGTCATGGGAATGGCTTCTTTCCTTAAACTTCATGAGCCCACCTTTGCTAGCTTCAACCAACCAATGTCTGCTTTTCTTCTCACCTTCCTCACCTCTCTCAGCCTTCATAGAATTGAAGAGTTAGAGCCTTGCTCTGGGTTAGGCTTTGGCTTAAGGAGATGCTGTGGTTGGTTTGATCTTCTGTCCAGACCACTGAAACTTTCTCCATATAAGCAGTAAGGCTATTTCCCTTTCTCGTCATTCGTGTGTTCCCTGGAGTAGCACTTTTAATTTTCTTCAAGAAGTTTTTCTTTGCATTCACAACCTGGATAACTGGCACAAGAAGCCTAACTTTCAGTCTGTCTCACCTTCTGACATACCTCCCTCACTTAGTTTAATCATTTCTACCTTTGGATTTAAAGTGAGAGACATTCGACTCTTCTTTTCACTTGAACACTTAGAGGCCATTGTAGGGTTATTAGCTGGCATAATTTCAATATTGTTGTGTCTCAGGGAATAGGGAGGCCGTTGGAAAAATGATGCCGACAGACGCAGGATTGCCACAAACCTTCGATTTGTAAAAAATTCAATATCTGCAAAGCACAATAAAGCAAATCACAATAAAATGAGGTATGTCCATATGTGTTTCAGAAGTTTGGAAACAAAAATTAGACCACGTTATCTAATTTGTCTCTAAGCCTCAGAGTGCTCCCTAAATGACCACTCCTTTTATGTGAAAGACTCCATTAATGTCCTCAGCCATTCTAGAGGACATTTATTGAAAACAGAGCATCTTCTGAATTTCCTCATTCACTGCTGGATCTGCCTAAGGGAATAAAGATAATTTTGATGATGAGCTATATCATTATTATTTTAATTTATTGAGTGCTAATGGTGCACTCAGCACAGTAGTAAGTAACAAAGAGGAAATGATCCCCATTCCAGCCTCAGGACAGAAGTAGAGCAGCAATAACAAACAGTAATATGGAAGGGGTGGAGAAGTTCAACAATGAGTGGCATTTTTGCAAAATTAAACATGGAATAAATCCTTCCAGCTGAGACCTAACAATTAAAAAAAAAATGGGAGAAAAAAGTAAGGACGTAGAATCCTGTGCTTAGTGGAAAAATAAATAGCAATTCATAGTTGGTAATATAATATAGGACCAAATCAACCAGATGTTTGAAGACAGTCCTAATTCCAAATTCACAGCCCCTTCCTTGTAGTATGTCTCATATTGTATGTCCCAAGCTTTGATTTCAAATGTATGGTTCTTAATAAGAGAATGAATTATCCTGTGTATTGAATGACCCAGAAGGCCTCAATGAGACTTCAGGAAAACATTAACAATAAACAAATAATTACAGATAAAGTAGAAGGCATGGTGCTTAGGAACCAGAGGACTTAAATTCTGAAGAGGTCATGGAGATATATGATGGTGTGATTCTGACTTGTACATTCGGATACAGAGGAGACTGTTCCAGGGAGAGAGAAATAAAGAGGAGAGACACAGAAATTAGAGATATGTAGAGTTGGGATACAGATAGAGACAGAGAAATAGAGGCAAAGAGAGGAAGCAGATATGCTGAAGGCACAGAGAAGTAGAGAAGTGAGACCTGAGAGTCAAAATTGCCTGGGATATTTTTGTCTCTTCCTGAAGCCCAGTTGCAGTTTTACCCTTGATCTCCTCTCCATTAGAGAGTTAAATATGCGTGCAATGGTTTCCTTTTGTTTTCAAGCAATTTCTTAGCTACAAAGAATCACAGTACCTGGATTCATTCCTTAGTAATTCACCAATCTAATGGCACTAACATATTCGTATTATGCAAGAAAAAGCAAATGACAGTAAAATTGGTTCAGTGGGCAAAGATATGGAATTATTATTAAACGAGGCAGTCTGGAAATGAGAGTTGATATAGGATATGATGTTTTAAAATTTGAGATTCCATTAAAAATATTTGTATTCGAAGAATAGATAGGCAATTTAAGGGGCAGTGAGTTTACATTAATGAAGGGGGAACAACTCAGAAACGGTGGGTGAGAACAGTTGCATAACTCGAAGAATGTAATCGATGTCGCTGAATTGTACAAGTAGAAATTGTTGAACTGTTGTATGATCTGCTGTGTGTATTCTCAACAATAACAACAAAATATATAAAATTTAAAAAATATGTATATGAACACACAGAGAATATGGTTCTTACCCACACAATTCTACCATAATGGCATTTGGATCAATTCCTTGAATTTTAACAGATTGGAGTATTACCTAGCAAATTGTTGTAAATTTTTTTGAAATCGTTACTTTTAAGACCAATAAAAATTAAACAAAAGTAATCAAAATAAAAGTAGTAACTTATTATAGCGTTCATGAAAACCTGAATTTTTTTTTCACATTTTTCCATCATAATTTTCTTCTCATTTAAAAAAAAAATATTTTACCTGAAAATATCCTTCTCTGGCATCTTATAAAAACTCATGGATTATTATTTTTCTTTCATGGCTCCTGCTTCTGGTGTTTTATCTAAAAATTCTTTGCCAAATCCAAGTTTATGAAGATTTTATCTTGTTATACTTATAGAAGTTTTATTGTTTGTATTTGACATTTAAGTTTATTAACCATCTTGAGTTTTTGCTTTTGCTTTGTTTTTCAGGGTCATTGTCCATACTGTACTGTGCTACTGTCTAAAGTACTTCTTCAAATTTTGGCAAAGTCAGAATTTACTTAGGGACAACTTCAACCCTGCCTCTTCCAAGACATCAAGTACATTAAAAGTATCATTACTTTTTTCAGTAAAAAACAACTATGTGACCTAAATAGTCTAATATTTTTCTCCTTTTCTTTTCCTGCATCATTCCTGGAAGGAATCAAATCCTTGAAAATATTTCTGATATCCTTCCAATTGATAAAACTCCATGGTTTTAAGGTTTCTTTCTCTCTCTCAATTTATATATATATATTTTTTTTTGGTGAATATATATGCAACAAAACATACACCCACTCAACAATTTTTACATGTACATTTCATTGACTATGGTTACATCGTTTACATTGTGTTACTATTCTATCTCTGCCCATATTGGTTCTCCACCTATAACTTAGACTCTGTGTCCCTCAAAGTGCTCATCTGTGTTTCAGAGTTACTGTTGTCCATTTAATCTCATACGGGTAATTCTTTAAGAGTGCAAAGCTCAAGATGAACATTCTTTATTAAATGAACTAAATTGTTGTTTAGTTTTAAGACAACTTCATGGGAAAAGTTTCAGTTCAAGGCTTAAAAGTCATTGCCAGGCAATAGATTCATGGTTTCCTCCAGTCTTGATGTATTCGGCAAGTCTGGTAAACAATAAGAATTTGAAGTTCCATTCCACGTTTTTACCTCCTTTTGATCAAGATCCAACTATTGGGTCCTTGATCAAAATGTTCAGTAACGGTAGCCAGGCACCATCCATTGTCTCCATATATACTACTACACCATTGGAAGTAGTAGCTTATATGGAGATAATTAAGCCTGAAGTTCATTTCCTTCTAGATTTCTTGTCCTCCATTTCCTCTGGTAATCTGGGTTAACAGAGACCAATTATATCTTCAGTGGCTGCTTGAAAGCTTTTAAGACCCAAGATGTTACCAAACTAGGAGGTAGAACAGAAACTCTAAACCCAACATTTGGCCAATTGACTGGATGGATCCATGAAGACATGATCCTAAAGTTTTGAACTAAGAACACTAATCCTATGATGTATTTAGTTGTACCTAAGTAGCACCAACAGGTGCAGTGCCCTCCCTCTTTTTTTGTTGCTTTGTAGCTGTAAAATTATATAAAATATTTTGCTTGTCATTCCGCCCCTCCCCTACTTCCCTTCCCCCCGTCCCAGTGTACAGGTCAGTGGTAACAGCTATGTTAGACCTGTTTTGTAACCATTGCCCTAAATTAATCTCAGTTTTCCTATCACAATACACAAAAAATTAATGAAGGCACTTTTTATCTGTCCTCAAAAACCACCAATATTTGATAATACCCAGTTCTCAAGTCTAACGCAGAGACCACTGGCTCCATGATACATAGAGTCTGGACTTCAGGGCACAGTGCACAGATACATTTCATTAGTCCTATTCATAGTATTGGAAACCCTGGTGGCGTAGTGGTTAAGTTCTATGGCTGTTAACCAAAAGGTTGGCAGTTCAAATCTACCAGGTGCTCCTTGGAAACTCTATGGAGCAGTTCTATTCTGTCCTATAGGGTCACTATGATTCAGAATCAACTTGATGGCAATGGATTCTTTTTTTTTTTTTTTTTTTGGTTTTTATCCATAGTATCATTTTCCACATTCTGTACATTTTGAGAGTTTTCTTCCACACCACTATGTTGAAGAGGACTCTGTGAATATAAAGCCATTAATTAATAATGCACTATCAAACATGTTCTTAAGACCATATATAAATCTATCTAGATCTCTCCTGAAAATACTATGAGTCATTCAGTTCTAATCTGAACATCCCATTCATGAAAATGGAGGGAGAGAAAGAGAAAAGCTCTAGAATTGGAGCTTTCCTCTTACCCTATTCTTTGTAAATTGATGCTTCATCAAAATTAATTCTTAGATTTAATATAAATAACCTGATAGATACAAAATCATCCATGGAAGTAGATAAAGATGGCTCTTAGGCATGGTTATACCTTTTTCCATAGATAACTGAAAGGTATATATCTCATTTTAGGAGAACATTAAAGGAAAACACATCTTGTATTCTATTTAATGTCTGCCAAGGAATAAGATGGGTACTGTCTACCAAGGTGATAAGTCACTCACCCTAATACATGATGAATAATATGGGAAGTCAATCCATACTCAGAGAGAAGAGAATGGCAGAAGGAATGTTCGCTCAGGGGCTAATATTCTTTTTTTCTATTTGAAGCAGGGAACACACTCAAAGATACCAAGAATCTAAATGAGTCTCCAAAGAGATAAAGAATCCTTATTGGCACAATGGTTAAGTGTCTGGCTGCTAACCAAAAGGTTGGTGGTTCAAACCCACCAGGTGCTCCATGGAGGAAAAAAGACCTGATGATCTGCCCTGGTAAAGATTACAGCCTAGGAAACCCTATGGGGCAGCCCTACTTCTATGGGGTCCTCATGTGGTGCAAACAGTTAACACACTCGACTTCTGACTGAAAAGTTGGAGGTTTGAGTCTACCCAGAGGCACCCTGGATCTGCTTCAAAATCAGCAATTGAAAATCCTATGGAGCATAGGTCTACTCCGATACACATGTGGTCACTACTAGTTGTAATTGACTACAAGGCAATTAGGTACTGGCTTTGCTATTTCTGCTATGGGTTAGGGAAATAAAATTACCTCCCACCCATCAGATTCCCCAATATCTCAAGTAAGAACTTTCATTTATGTCTTCCATCTTGGAAGAGGCAGTGCACAGAACAGCTAAATGGGATGGAAAATAATTTTGGAGTCTTAAAATTCACCTGTAAGTAGTGTTAAAACAAAATCATATTAAGCCAATAATAGAAATTGATTGAAGTTTATTGAATATATGATTTGCAAATTGAGGTAATATTTCAAATAGACTGTCAAAATGTTCTGAAGATGAGAACTTCCAAAATTCTTAGGCCAAATCTTATTGGTATTGCAGTGGAAAAGAGGATTAGAACAGGACTGATAAATTTGTGGTCAGGAAGGATTTTCACACAACATATTTTGCAGAAAAATTAAAACTATTACTGATTTACACTAAACAAGGAGCCTGGTTGTGCAATGGTTAGGTTCTGGGTTGCTAACCGAACGGTCAGCAATTTGAACTCACCAGCTGCTCCAGGGGAGAAAGAGGTGGCAGTCTGTTTCCATAAAAATTACAGCCTTGAAAACCCTACAGGGCCAGTTGTATTCTATCCAATAGATTCACTGAGTCAGAATTTGACTCTACAGCAATGAGTTTTTAGTTCACCCTAAACAAAATTCCCAATCTGACCTTTGAAGTCTGTTTTCTAAAGCTGACTGAATTCTTCAAAAGAGCACAAAGTGCAAGGCAAAACAGTCTTACTAGTTTATGTAGACCGTTTTTTGACCCCAAAGTTGCTTTTAGGAGCCAATTTCTTCAAGGCACAAGTTTCAAAAACAATACCTAAGGGCAATGACCTGTGTGGGTTACCCCAAATTCCATGAAAGTCAGAAATCTGGATTCCAGGAGATTTAAAACAGTTTCTCAGTAGAAAGATCATTATTAAAAGAGTACTGTCTTTCTTTGTCATACTTCTCTGCATGTGACCTTCTTCCTAATTAGGTAAAGATATCCACACTGGGAAATATCTGGGAGATTTTGGATTGTTATAATTTCAGGAGAAAAAACAGGCAGTGACAATCTTTTGTACCTTCACAATGGGATTTTGAGAATGGGAAAATAAGTCTTTGACAGGGGCTGGAATTAAAGATGATATCATAGGAAAAGACTGGAAGACAGTTCTGTGAAAGCCAGACTACCTTCCCTTTTGACTGGAATGGGGTAGGAGAGATTGCCCTCAGTGGAGATCCAGAGCATGAGTCTTGGGGGCAGCAGCCTTTGAGGCAGCGGTGAGCTTGTGGAGAGGGGCTGAGTCAGCAATGAGAGACCTCAAAATGCTTCCTTGTCCTGTACCAAGGAGACCTAACTATCCCAGCTCATGCCTCCAGACCATCATTTAACATTTTAGTGAGCACATCAAATAGCTTGAGTAGTTGCATTATTTATTCTTTTTTTCACTGTTGGGTGACAGCTTCCTATCAGGAGCTTTCTGAAATGGCTTTTTGGATTTAACTAAGAAGGTAGCCTTCCCCTGCCACAAAAATATTTAGTCCTGTTGAACACTGCTTCAAGTTAAACCAGACAGATCTATTAAGGGTTTAAAACAATTGCAATTGGGGAACCGCATAGCCCACTGAAAATGGAACCAGGTAGTCCCGGTACAGTTTCGTTATACAAGTATTCTTATGGGGTAAAAAGAGGAATCAAACTATAAGGAGGTCATTACAAGAAAATCAATGAATATTGTAATAATCGCACTTTGATTGGTTACTGATTATTAATAGTATAGTTAGTGGTTACAGATAGTTTACAGAATGCTTAAATCATGATCATAAGATGCCTATGTACTGGACTGTTCCAGGTCTGCTTGGTGTGGCCATAGAGACACAAAATGGGTGAAAGTGAAAGAAGAGGCTTTACTTAGTTGGCCAAGCAAAGGAGCACACCAGGATTTGAGTCACCTTGATGGCTGCCAGAACAATAGCCCAAGTGGATTATACACATGAAGTAAATCAGGTCCAGGGTCTCCAGGAATGCCTTGAGGTGGAGCCAGCTTGTTGATTGGTCCGGCCCAAAAAGGCATTTCCAGGGCAATCACGCCTTTCTGTGTTTGCTCAGCCTAAGCAGAGAGGATCTCTCAAACTGGATCTTAGACTCAGATCCCTCCTTTCTGAAAGCCTTCCCCCAATCTTGGGCTGCTAAAGTTTGGTTCTGTCTAGTGGGAGAAGAGTTCCAGGGTCACCCAGAGGATGGAGTCCATGCTTCTGTGCATGTCGGGAATGCCAGATCTAATTCTTGTTAGTTTCAGCTGATCCTGCGACCCTAGTCTCCTCTTTTCCTCAACTTGGCCAGAAACTAGGAAACATACCTAAATGAAGAGATAGCTTAAAGACAGGGAGTTAGTTCCTGTATCACAGAAGATGGCAGGCATAGCACTTTGCCTGTTCAAGATGGCAGGCAGACTGCCGGTCTCACTTACACGTACTTTCTTTGTGTATCTTGCAAAAATATCTTCTTGGCAACAGCATCCAGACAGCACTCTTCCTGAGGGGTGTAGATGGTCACTTGGTTAAGACCCCTTGGGGCATATAGTATCACATCCTGGTTTTGACCACTGAGGAAAAACATGTTTTTCTCAAAAACATAGGTGTTAGTCTAGAAATCCAGATTAAAATTAGATAGCATGGTCAGCATCTTATGCCTCTGTCCTGCTGGATTGTCTTTTCCCGAGACAGCTCCAACTTAAACTGCTTTATTACCTTCCCAGATTCCTAGGATACCCATAAGTCCTTCTTTTATAGAAATTTGGGTCCATGACAGTAAAATGTCTTAAAAAGAAATATAGCATAACATTTAATTTTGAGAGGTCTAGTTTTTTTAGAGTATTCATACCCTCTGTTCATATCCTGCCTTTTTAACATTTACTCTTCCCTTATCATCTATCATCAAAAAATTATTAATTTATACCAGGTCTCCTATAACCTAAAATACTTTGCGATTAAAAAAATTAGTCAACCTTCTAGTTACATAAACAATATACTCATACAAGGATTAAATACGTAAGTATTTACGATCTACAGAGTGAACTTAGAAACCCTGGTAGTGTAGTGGTTAAGAGCTATGGCTGCTAACCAAAAGGTTGGCAGTTCAGATCCACCAGTCTCTCATTGGAAACCCTATGGGGCAGTTCTACTCTGTCCCGTGGGGTCGTTATGAGTCATTCACCTGACAGCAATGGGTTTCCGTTTGCTTTACAGTGAAATTTGGCAAAAAAAAACACCAGTGCAGTTTCAACTGTAGCATCTTGGTAGGCTCTTGACTATCAAAACACACTGATAGTAAACTAAGGCAACTCCACACACACACAAAAATTATTTGATTTTTAAAGTAGAAAACTTTCAGTTTTCTAAAATTCCCCTTTGATGTATTATTACATATGAAATCAGGTATTGAGAAGGAATTCATATTAGCCTACTCAAATGGGGATTTTGTTTGAATTTAAGTCAGTAGGAGTTTTAACACATTAAAAGCACATGGGAATCAATGCAAACTGGCTAAAAGTGTAGTTGGATCTAATATTAGGGGAATGATTCAGGAGGTCAGGGATTAGGGTATATGTAAGAATGATGATTGCTTAGAGGGAAGTGATAATGGGAAAGAAGCTGGCATATTTTGAATATCTCTACAAGTCTCATAGAAAGTCTTATAGTGGCACTGCTTCCCCCAAATTATTTTTATCATGATCTTAACAATCATCTCAAAATATTACTTTTAAATATATCAAGGTCTGAGCTATACAATGGATTTATTTACAGAAGGTGGAGAATTTCCTCAGATGAAGCAAATTGTCCTCTGGCACCTCCTGGTCCTTCTCTCCCTTCTACTCTTCATAAAAAAAAAATAGGGTTGCATAAATAAACTGCTTTATAAGTCCAGACACCAGACAGGACAAAACCGTATTTTATTGATTCTGAGACACATGTTTTACATGTTAATGTTTATGAAATGTAGCTCTGTATTCCACAATTTATGGTGTGCCATAATTTAAATGGCAAGGCATTTTATTTCTAGGGGGCACACTAACAACTGTACTTTACAGTGGATGGCATCTCAGACTTGATGATATACAATATACCCCTTGGCTAGTGAAGATAGGGACTAGAGGTCTAATTTCACTTACGAGAGATGATCCAGAATTTGAGAAAATAAACATCATTAACAATGAAGGATTCTGAATAAAGTTGTGTCTGGATTCTAATTCTAGTACCCAAATTCTGGAGTTGAGCAACCTAGCCTTAAATTTATAGACCCTAGATATAATATTTATTATTAATATGTCAGTGAAAATGTCACATTAACTGTTCTGAGATTCACTATCCTATTCTATAAATTAGGATGATAATATCTAGGTTATAGTGCTATTGTGAGCTATATATATGAGAAAACAATCTAACACTTCATGCGTATTCAAGAAATGTTGTTAGTTGCCATCAAGTTTGCTCCAACTCCTGGTGTCTCCATGTACAACATAACAAAATGTTGCCTGGTCCTGTACTATCTTCATGATCATTGATAAGCTCAAGTTCATTTTTGCAGTCACTGTGTATTTTGAGTGCCTTCCAACCTAAAGGACTCATCTTTGAGCACTATATTCAGTTAGGATCCATAGGGTTTTCTTTGGCTAACTTTTGGAAGTAGATCCTCAGGCCTTTCCTCCTAGTCTGTCTTAGCCTGGAAACTCAGCTGAAGCCTGTCCAGCACAGCTGACCCTGCTAGTACTTGAAATACTGGTGGCATAGCTTCCAGAGTCATAACAACAGACAATACTGTATGACAAACTGACAGACAAATGGTAGAGTCAACAAATAGCTTTTATTATTGTTCCGTTGTTTTAAGATTTTTTAGAAAAGTAATGCTGGTATCTCTGCTTCTATTTCCTATTTATAGGATGAGAAAATGGCTTTGCTTTCATTTGTTGTCCTATTCTTTTCTTTGTCATTAATTATAATTATATATTATAATTATAGTTATGTCTCCTCTGTGATATAACTTGGTCTAAACATCACTTGAATAGATCAATAGATGGATAGATAATCGATAGATTGATAGATCAGTAGATAGAGGGAACATTTTTGCTGTTTTAATTCCAATGTAAACAAAGTAATCATGAAATTTTCTAGCCAATGATCTTCTTTGAAAGCAAGGTTACCCGAACCGAACTTGTTTTAATTGATTTATTCAGTGAAGACTCCAAGAATAGCATGTGAAAGTTCAAATTAGCCTAAAACTAGTTACAGGAGCAAAGGAATGGGGTATGCCACAGTCAAGGCCTTGCTTGTCAAAGCATTTCCACTGAAGATTTCTTTTAAATAAACTCTATTTCTGGTTCCCAGGACTACAGAGGTTCTAAATAACAATGGTTCATGGCATCAAAAGTGCCAAGGTATTTATTTCATGTTCTGTAAGCACCATGATTTATGATTATAAAGCACCATAATGTTAAAGACAATAACCAATAATCATGTAATGGCAAATAAAATAAATGATTCAGGTAATTATATTAAACACACACACACACACAACAACAACAACAAAAACACTGACCTACTAAAATTAGTCTGATCTTTAGGAAATTTCAGCCTAGCAGTACTAATGTTATTAAAAATAGTAGGATCATAACAAGCAGTCATTAGAATTTGCATATGTGAGTGAGAATGTTCTTAATTACAAATTACAATCTCTAAATTGTCAAGAAGCTGTAAATCAGCACAACAAAGAATCACACGTTTAAAGAGTAAAGTGTTTGAAAGGGATTTAAAAATACAAAGATAGCAACAACAGCAGGGAAAAAAAAAAAAAAACACCAAAATGTTCTTCCTCCTTTTTCAAATCAAGTATTTTATTTGAATATTAATATTTTTGAATAAAATATTATGACAGAAAATATAAAACTTTTTAAAAGTTTAGTGATACCTCCCTTAATCTGCAGTGCAGTTTTCTGGTAACTTCAAATACCCACAACATGACTCTGAAACAGAAGTAGAAACAAATTCAGGGTTCACAAAGAGTAAACATAAAATTCTGGTATTAAGTCATTCATTTTATAACTATTTATGAAATATTTATCACCTGGTAGGCACCATGTAAGATATCTAGAAAATATGGATGGACAGATCTTGAGACAACTTCCCTTTCTAGGATGATGGAATAGACATAATTTTCCTCATTCTTCCCACTAAGTACACCTAAAACTCCTGGTCATTATATTAAAAAAAAAAAAGATGTCTCTGAATAGTTGGGAGAATAAATCAGACCATCTAGAGGCTTGCAGACCCAAGGAACCATGCAGTTTTCTTTTTATGTCTCAGACTGAGTGCTGGAGAAGCCAGCAACCTAGAAATACCAACAGGTGCCGAAGAAAAACCCCAAGAAAAGCCTGTTTCTTTAGCCAAAAGACACGAAAGGGACAGCCTAGCAAGAAAGAAAACATTTCAGATTAGAACGGCTCTACTGCAGACAAACACCACAAACAAAATTGTGGTACCACCCCGTGCACCAAATAAGGACAAGTGGACAGCCTAGACTTTTGATCTTTACCAAGAAGTAACAAGGTGACAACTACCCTGCCAGGGTGGTCTCAGAGAAACTGAGTGGGAAGCTAGAACTTTCATCCCACCTGGTGACAAAACCCACCACAACCTCCTGCCCCCACCACAGTGTCAGTGGACTCTGTGGGTTCCATCTATCCTCCCAGCCAGGGTAGTACCAGCAAAAGCCAAGTAGGGAGTCTGAACTCCCAACTCAGTCCAGCAGTAACAAGGAGTCCTGTGTTGGTTTAAATTGGGTTATATGCTTATCACTATGTAAAATTTGTTTGGCCAGGTTTTTCCTGGCCTGAGAAAGCACTCTGGCTTAGCCAGTTATAATTAATAATTATATTTAAATATTTTCCTTGTATATTCCCAGGAGTCTCATGGTCTTTATTTTCCTTTCATCTCTTATTTTGTGATACAGTGTATTTGTCTTCTTCGGTTTTACTCAGTGTCATCTCCAGTGATATTATAACAACATTGTCATGGACTGAATTATGTACTCCCCAAAATGTGTGTATCAATTTGGCTGGGCCATGATTCCCCGTATTGTGTGGTTGTCCTTTATTTTGTGATTATAATTTAATGTTAAAAAGGACTAGGGTGGGATTGTAACACCCATACGAAGGTCACATCACTGATCCAATGTAAAAGGAGTTTCCCTGGGGTGTGGCCTGTACCACCTTTTACTTTACAAGAGATAAAAGGAAAGGGAAGCAAGCAGAGAGCTGGGGGCCTCATACCACCAAGAAAGAAGCACGTCCTTTGGACGCAGGGTCCCTGCACAGAAAGCCTCCTAGTTCAGGGGAAGATTGATGAGAAGGCCGACAGAGAGAGAAAGCCTTCCCCGGGAGCTGACTCCCTGAATTTGGACTTTTAGCCTATTGTACTGTGAAGAAAAATCTCTTTGTTAAAGCCATCCACTTGTGGTATTTCTGTTATAGCAGCACTAGATGACTAACACAAATATCATATTTGTGATCCAAAACATTGCCCCTGTGTTTCATAACACTCCGTTCTTTTCACTGCCATCATTAAGATTTATAAATTGATCAACTTGGTTCCAAATAAAAGCTTTTAGTGAAAAAGATTCTGATTCTATGTCAGTCAGACATCTTGAAAGAAACAAGCTATTACAAACCAAAAACAATGGTTTTGATTATTTGATTAAAGTCAAAGAACACCCACCTAGCTAGATCTACTGCTTTAATGCCTGTAGCATGTAGTCCCTGGACATGTTGCCAAGTGTGTTATATGAGAAAGGCACAGAACACAAAAGACAGAATAACTGCAAAGAGCTAGTGTGATATGGTATTGAAGGTTATCTGTGCACATAAGAGCGATTTTTAGAATTTTCATTGAATGGAAATGTCATAACCTATAGTCCATTCTTATCTGCTCTAATAAAAAAGGCAACGAATGGCACAGCTCTTTGATACCTCTTATAAATTTTAAACATTTCAAAATTGCATACTATTATTCCCATAAAAATTCTATGAGGTAAGAAAACCAGAAATATAAGTTCAGGGTAACTAGATACTATATTCTGTGACCTGACAGTATTATTTCATATATTTTGCAAAATATAAGTTTTCTTTTCTTGTGGATATCTCTTTTGGACTTACCTGAGGAGTTGTAATGACGATTCTCACTTTAAATTGACATTTATACTTTCCAAGCTCAGAAAACATACTGCTATCTATATCTGTTCTTACAGTGCTTTAACGTGTGGTACCATCATTTTTTTTTTTTACCTAGACACTCAGGCAAGCACACTGTTTGATAAAACATAATACAAAGAAGGAAGAATAGTCTCCTAAATCTCAGCATGGTATACTATTAAAGTTATCTATGAACTTAAAAAAAAAAAAACAAAACATTGCCATTGAGTTGATTCTGACTCATAGTGAACCCTTAGGACAGAGTTGAACTGCCCACTAGAATTTCCAAGGAGCACCTGGTGGATTCAAACTGCCAACCTTTTGGTTAACAGCCGAACTCTTAACCGCCCACCACCAGGATTTCCATGGTGGGGATTAGGAGTAGGTAAATAGGTTTCAAGTAGTAGAGACAGCAATATGATAGTTTGTGGAGGTTTAGGGCTGAATTTCATCATAAAATATTTAATTGCACATTATCTTAACAAAATATCCAAATAAATGTGATTTGTTTAAAAAAAACTTTCGTTTGCTACTGTTAACTATTAATTACAATGCAAGTAATAAATCAATAAAATGGTTATGATATGTCAGTTGGTTCATCACAGACACCTTACTATATGCCATGGATATAGTGACAGAAAACCATGTATAGTAAATTTGATAAACCAAAATTTATTCTGGAACATATTAGATAAAAAATCTTCTTCACACTTTAAAATATAGACTCTGGTAAATCTTTCATTAAAATTATTTATTTTACAAATAAAAATATCCCCATGTTTCCCCTTACATGTTAACTTGGAGCAAAAAAATAGTTAATAAATATTTTATTATTATGAAAGGTAATTAATAATCATTATTGAGAGAGACAACACAATACATTCATTTATTCGTCCAATCGACAAATATTTACCGAGTGACAATCTATGTGTCGGTCAGAATCCAAGATGGTCAGATAAAAGAGTGAATGAGATCGAGGCTAAAGTCGAGAAGTTTAAACTCAGAGAAAATAAGAAATAAACATATTATGTGCATTTGAGAAATATATGCTACTTTAATTCTTGTTAATGATAATCACTTATTAGAAAAACTAGGGAGTCCTGATTTTTTAAACGGCCTGATCTGTATCGGCAGGTAACCTGAACCTGACACAGCTGGTGCACATTTAGAAGGTGAAAGGTATCCTTCCTGCTCATGTTCGCTAGCCTCCACCAAACCTACTCTGTGATTTGATTTTGAGTTGACATCTGGGATTAATATGTCAGATTTTGTGGTTGTTACTTTGGTGACAACCCAAGAATAAATGCTAAGATTAGGTAAAAGGCTCATAGTGGTAGAAGATCAGATTGGCTTAAGAATCTAATCACGTTATATTGATCCTATCTTGTCCGTGAAGTTTACATGACCAATACATCTCACGGGCCTATCTTTTCTCCAATTTCTTTAACTCTTTCTTGTCTGTTAGTCCTACTCCTTGTTTATCAGCTCAAAAGTGCATTGGAGGCAAAGTCATTTCCTCTGTTTCGCCCGTATTTACCTTAGTATTTAACGTGGTGCCCAGCAGCTCTGGATATTATATAAAAATGTATCAATTCATGCCATCAGTGTCTTAACAAAAATTTTATTAAGTGAGAGAGGATTGGAGAATGTTCAAGGTTGTTCATATTTCTGGAGGTATGATAGAAGGTGATGGAGAGAGACATAAGAAGCGAAGAAGATACACTCATTTTTTTTTTTTTTTTACCTTCCACAGAGTACACTCCAGTTTTGTTACTAGTAGTAAGTGCTAAATTAAATTGATTACTCAGGTAAGAACTAAAAAATATACCTTACCTGTATTTATTGATAAATGTTCCTCTGTTTTAGAGCCAAAGGTACTGGCACTTACACACTTAGAGTGCTGCCTAATTCACAAGGTAGACCAGGAGGAGGGAAGGAGGTAGCTAGGAAGAAATCCTTTAAACTTCATTAAATTCCCAGCAGACCTGAAGGATGTTCCCATTCCCTCCAAGGTCATTCTACTTCAGTGAATTGTGACTTGCACATTGTGCTTCCCATCTTCTTCCCAGGATGTTGTGAGAATTAATGAGATAATCGGCCCAATTCACATATTTCTCCACACCTCTGTGGATCCCCTCCACACCCCAAGGAGTACTTTATAGGCATCCTTTACTGAAATTTCCGTATGCTCAATTAAGGAAAATTTAATTAAAAATTTATTCCTCAAAAATAACATCAAACTCCCAGATGCTTTCAAACTTATAAGCGTTCTTCTCTGTAAAACACATATTAATTAGGGATCCCAGCTACTTTTGGTGTTCTTTGGAAGTCTTGAACTATTTAACCAAGCACTTCCCCCTTTAATTTTAAAAATCAAATGTAACTGGGGGAAATGTTCTACAGAATTAATATGCGTCTCCCACCCCCACTCATTGCTTCTGTACATGGAGTTCTCGTTGCAATTAGCTGGAGCTCTGCATACGGATAAATGGGGCAATTTCAGAGGAGTGTGCTAATCCCGCCCTTCACCTCGACTTTCCTGATTAGTTTAAACTGAAATTATCAGGATATAACTTTTACGGATGAGTTGAATTTTCAAGATAACTCTTGGTGTTTCATAGATATTCAAAGTTTTTTCTTTTTCTTTAATAATCTCTCTGAACACTTTAACAAAACCAAAATTACTTAAAGGGAGGAAAATGAGAAAGATGGGGGAAAACCAATAGAAAATGAAATTGAAGAAAAGCTTTAGCTTAGGCCTGAAAGGGTTAAATTAATCTGCCAAGTCTTGAAGCAAATTGTTTGTGTATTGTAGTAGAACGCAAACTGGTTCAGTGGTCAGGAAAACCTTTTGTTCTACTCTCAACAATTTGCTTTGTTACAAACAAGCTATATGGCTTTGGGCAAATCACTTAACTTCTGCACTCCTCAGATTTCTCATTTTAAGAGAGAGGAAACTAGATAATCTCTAGGGTCTCTTCTAGCCCTTATTTCTATGTGTCTGTGCTGTATTCCCATCGTTCACACTTCTCCACAATACCTGCTATGTAAGAGGTGCTCAGTGGTAGGATTTGTGATTTGACCAATTTTTTTACATCCACAGTGCCTGGTGTAAAGTAGGCCTTGAATACAAGTTTGCTGAACTAGCATTGAAAATGGCAAAAATAAATAACATTAAACTTAAGAAGATAAGTAAATAACTTTTCTTCCTCTCAAAATAAAAATCTACGTAGCTAATATTTTTAAATTTTCCTTTTAATCTTGTATTTTGAATATTATGGATTGAATTACATCCCCCGCCTCCAAAAAAAAAAAAAAAGTGTGTATCAATTTGGCTGGGCCATGAGTCCCAATATTGTGTGGTTGCCCTCCATTTTGTGGTTGTAATTTTATGTTAAAGAGGATTATAGTGGATTATAACACCCTTACCAAGGTCACATTCCTGATCCAACATAAAGGGAGTTTCCCTGAAGTTTGGCCTGTACCACCTTTTCTCTCTCAAGTGATTAAAGTAAAGAGAAGCTAGCAGAGAGTTGGGGACCTCATACCACCAAGAAAGCAGTGCCGGGAGTATCCTTTGGACCCGGGGTCTCTAGTCAGAGGAAAGATTAATAAGAAGGCCAACAGAGAGAGAAAGCCTTCCGCTGGAACCGAAGCCCTGAATTTGGACTTTTAGCTTATTTTACTGTAAGGAAATAAATTTCTCTTTGTTAAAGCTACCCATTTGTGGCAACCCCAGGTATTGCAGAGTAGTACTGCCATCCACAGGGTTTTTAAAGCTGTGATCTTCTGGAAGCAGATGGCCAGGCCTTTCTTCTCAGGCACACCTGGGTGGACTCTAACTGCCAATACATTCTGATGCATGTTTAGAGCACATAGGAACACAATTTCTGTTGGGGATATTCCTAGAAGTATATTTCATAGGGCAAAGACTATATGAATATCAACTTTAGGATATACTGACAATTTTTCAGAGTTTATACTAATTTACATGTCTACCAGCAATACAGGAGAATTTTGATTGCTTTGTATCTTTGACAACACTTAGTTTTGCCAGTTTTGTTTTTTTTCGTTGTTGTTGTGTTATTTTTAGTTATCCCAGTGGGTCTATACCTATTGTTGTAGAGTGGATTCTAACTCACAGTGACCTTATAGAACACAGTAGAATTTCCCCAGAGGGTTTCCAAGGAGCGGCTAGTGGATTCGAACCATCACTCTTTTGGTTAGAGCCCAGCTCTTAACCACTGCACCACCAGGGCTCCAGTGGGTCTATAGTTATATTTCATTGTGATTTTTTTTTCAGATGTTTATTGTCCATCTGGACATCCTTTCATGCAAGTTGATTTTCAAGAGTTTTTATTTTGCTTTGTTTGCTATTTATAGTTGGATTATCATTTCTTATTGGCTTTTAGAATTTTTTATATATTTTGAATAGAAGGATTTTATTGGATGTACATGTTACACATATATTCTGCCACTCTGTCTTGCCTTTTCAAATTCTCAGGAGAATCTTATAATGGCCAATATGTAAATCTTGTGAGGGTATAAGTCTTGTGAGCATTTCATTTAGGATTTTTTATGACCATGAGAAAAATTGTTATATAACATATTAGCCTTTATATATATATACACATATATATATATATGTCCTCTAGGTATATATATACATATATTCATTTACAAGTTGCATACAAAATAAGAGTTTACCCCTTGCCATTGAGTCAATTCCATCTCATAGTGACCCTACAGGACAGAGTAGAACTGCCCTACAGGGTTTCCAAGCTTGTAATCTCACATAATTTGGACATGTTATCAGGAGGGACCATTCCCTGGAGGACATCATGCTTTGTAGAGGGTCAGCAAAAAAGAGGAAGATCCTCAATTAGATGGATTGACACAGTGACTGCAACAATGAGGTCACACGTAACGACAATTGTGAGGCTCGCACAGGACCAGGCAGTGTTTCCTTCTGTTGTATATAGGGTGGCTATGAGTTGGGCCCAACTCTACAGCACTTAACAACAACAATCTTTACAGAAGCACACTGCTACATCTTTCTCCTGTGGAGTGGCTGGCGGGTTAGAATCACTGACCTTTTAAGTTAGTAGCCAAACACTTAACCACTGCACTACCAGGGCTCCTTATATAAGAGCTTAAGTGTCTTCAAATGCTGAATTAACTATATAATGTCCAGTGAAGTCACACTTCTGTGTACATTAACAAAAGGAAGTTTTATATCCAATTACTTGGTTTAGAGCACCTATGGAACACCACCTAAAATTTCTGAATCTAGAAGCTACTTATGATAACAAAGGTAATTAATAGAAAATAGAAATATTCAAAACTACATGATACCTCCAGATTTAAGTTGATTACTTGCTTTGGATCTACACAGGAATGCATTATGTTAATAAAAAAAATCAAGAGTTTTCTTTTAGGTGAGCATGGTGATCATATCTAATTCAACAGAAATAATAGGTAAGTATAATCAGAGAAAAATAAATACTAAAATGAAAAATCAGGACCATGTAAAAAGTAAATACATACCCTTATTTAAAAAAAGTAAATGACTGTACCATAAAGGCCATCCCAGTTGTTAGAACTGAACATAAAATTTGGCTTTGAGTTTCCCAGCAGTCAAAGAGAAAACAGAACAAAGAAAAAATTGACAAGTAAATAAAAGGAAGTAATCAAATCTTGAGAGAAAGCGTGTTTTTCCCCTCTTCCTCTCCACAAGGAGCCCAGGTAGTACAGTGGTTAAGCACTTGGCTGTTAACGAAAAGGTCAGCAGTTTGTCTGAACCCACCAGCCCTGCTCAGCTGGAGAAAGTTAAGATTAAAACCATTGCCATCCAGTTGTTCTGACTCATAGTGACTCTATAGGACAAGGTAGAATGGCAGTATGGGGTTTCCAAGGAGTGGCCATTGGATTTGAACTGTCAACCTTTTGGTTAGCAGCCGATAGTTAAAACCACTGCCCCACCAGTGCTCCTACATAAAGATTACAGCTTTGGAAACTCCATAGGGTAGTTCTACTCTGTCCTATAGGGTTCTATGAGTTAACATTGACTTGATGGCAAGGGGTTTCCTTTCTCCCAAAAGGAAATGAATGCATTTAGAGGATTTTGGTTGTCATAGTTGTCAACAGCCTTTTCTTATATGTTTTTTTTCCCTAAGAAGTGGTTAAGAGCTCAGACTGCTAACCAAAATGGCGACAGTTCGAATCCACCAACCACTCCTTGGAAACACTATGGGGCAGTTCTACTTTGTCCCTTTGGGTCACTATGAGTCAGAATTGATTTGACAGCAACAACAACAAGATAAAAGTCGAGATAAAACATTAGATCTCAACTCATTAAACTTGATTTTATGAGCGGCTAAGCTGATATGATAAAATCTAGGACATAGGTTGTAGTCAGGTGTCTTCACCCAATAATGCAATTTAAGACTGTCCTTTAAATTTTTTTAAAGTAAGTTCTTTCCAAACAGCATTCAATAGGAGCCTATAGATTTAGAATGACTGTATAATCAGGTCTGGAAAGCTGATTCTCTATTATTTTTTAAGATCATATCCATGACTATTGGATGCAAGATAAGAGAGTCGAGCAGAGAATAAATGGGTTTACAGGTAGGGAGAGGTGAAAACAGAAGAAGGAAACAGGAATAAGCTGAAGCTATAGCTATTTTGGACATGGGAAACCCTGGTGACATAGTGGTTAAGTGCTACAGCTGCTAACCAAAGGGTCAGCAGTTCAAATCTGCCAGGCGCTCCTTGGAAACTCTACGGGGCAGTTCTACTCTGTCCTATAGGGTCACTATGAGTCAGAATAGACTTGAGGGCACTGGGTTTTTATTTTGAATATAGGGAATAGAGTAGCCAGAGAACAGAGAAAGGACCAGGGATAAAAGGTAGATGTTTGCCAGTTAAGGAAAGAATGTGTGGCCGTCCTTTGTATTAGGTAATTAGGTAAGTTACTTTGCACTAATTGTCATTTATAAAACCAAAGGCAAGAAGCTGGAGGGACAGAATCACGTAGGAGCCAAGATTACTGCTGATTAATCACTTTGTATGAAGATCTCCTCCTGACAAGGCAGGAGATAACAGCTCTGCAAAACAACTAAATTGGGTATTTCATCAGACAGCTGTTTAGTGATTAACTCATCCTTAGAACTACACATGGATATTTCATTGTCTGTAAATAGTTTATTTCTGTTAGGCCCTTATTGTTAGAAGTCATAAATGCTATTTTGGTGCTGGTATATTATCTTTCCAATTACCAAATAGAAATAAAAACAAATGAAAAATGATAATTTGCCACTTGTGGACCATTAAGCACAGACTAGTATTTTTTTTATACGTACATCAAGACTCTTGTATGATGGTTTGATTTTATAAAATTGCTTTTTTCACAGGCTTTGTGGTATAAAGGTGTTCACAGACTTTATGTATTAGTAATAAACATACATTTACATATATCTTGGAGCCCCTGGATGGAACAGAGGGTTTTCAACAGAGGTAGTCAATTGAGTTTTTAATGGTAAATACATCTAGGAAAAATCCTATATGTAGCATTTCCAAATTGAGTTCAAAAATTATGTTATTATAATTAATTAATTTAGTCATACTAAATTTCAATGACATGTATTTCAATATGGAAATTTGTAGAGAGGTTATACAAAAGTCTGAAATTCTCCATGACAAATATCTTTATCCCCAATTCAGATAATAGTTGTAAAGAGATTAATGTGGACCTTAGTTTTCCACTTTTACAGAATTGATATGTCTGCATTTTAGGCAACTCTCTTCCAAATGTCCCAACTCATAGTGAACTAAGAAGATCTTACCAAAGAAAAAAAAACAAACCTTTGCTATCAAGTTCATTCCTTCCTACTCAAAGCAACCCCCATAGAGTTTCCAAGGCTGTGTAATCTTTACAGAAGCAGCCTACCACATCTTTCTCCCATGCAGCAACTGGTGGGTTTAAACTGCTCATTACCAAATACAAATACTTTTTTAGTAAAAAATAGCATTATGAGAAATCTGTAGACATTTTTTAATTCACGCCTTTAAGTCTCAGTGTGTAACCTAAGAAGAAATGACTGGCACTGCTAACCATTATTATTTTACTGTTAATATTATTGCAACCAGGAGCTCCATGGATTGTGCACAACTTGGTTTTTTAACCGTGTTAGACCTGATTGCCAGAAAATGAATGGCCAGGAGACTCTCATTTTCTCTTATAATTATCCACATATCAATCTCACTATGATTAACCCTGTTTCAAAAATCTTGACAAAAGTGCAGGCAGAAGTTGCAAAATTACCAGCCTGTTTTTTTCACAGATGCAGAGTAGAGTTTAGGGAAAAAAGCTGAAGGTGAGAGGTTGATATGATAGTTGTGGCCATCACATCAGTTTAACAATCTATGTACTGCAGCCATTTGCTGTTATGGCCACTGCCTTAGTTATCTAGTGCTGCTGTAACAGAAATACCACAAGTGGATGGTTTTAACAAAGGGAAGTTTGTTTTCTCACAGTAAAGTAGGCTAAAAGTCCAAATTTAGGGTGTCAGCTTCAGGGGAAGGCTTTCTCTCTCTGTCGGCCTTCTCATTCATCTTCTCCCAGCCTAGGAGCTTCTCTGCACAGGAACCCTGGGTCCAAAGGAAGCGCTCTGTTCTTGGCACAGCTTTCTTGGTGGTATGAGGTCCCCCACTCTCTGGTAGCTTCCCTTTCCTTTTATCACTTGAGAGAGAATAGGTGGTGCAGGCCACATCCCAGGGAAACTCCCTTTACATTGGATCAGGGATGTTGACCTGGATAAGGATGGTGTTACAATCCCACTCTAATCCTCTTTAACATAAAATTGCAATCACAAAATGGAGGACAACCACAGAATACCAGGAATCATGACCTAACCAAGTTGACACATATTTTCGGGGGGATACAATTCAATCTATGACAACCACTATGCGAAGATTGTTTGGAATTGTTCTCATTCATATGGAAGCCAATTCCCACAAGAACGATGAATGTCTAAAAGTAACTTAATTGCAAATATTCCAGAATGACAGCAATTAATATACAGAAAGAATATAAACAGGGCACAGAATCCAAGTGTCTCTGCTCCCTCCAGCTCAGAAGTTCTCTGTTTTTTGTGCCCATGAGCACATATTATATGACAGATGATTTTCATTTGAATGTCAGTCTCCATGGGCACATGCAGAGAGACCTCATATTAAATGAAATTTCCAGGACATCAACTGAAATACTACTCCGTTTTCTCTTCTCAAGAACAGTATCTGAGAGGCAGTAAAGTGCTGTAGGGACAATCATGAATTTGCTGTCATATTATTTAAATTAAGCATTCTCACATTTCAAACTTTTATTATTTGTAATAAATTCTCTGTGACACATCTCACAAACATTCATGACGCAGTAGAGAGGACGGCTGCTCTAGATGCAATTCGGGGAGGGTAACTAGCATCCTCTTGAGGGTGTTTCAAGACGTTCAAAGGTGCAAATAGTTAAGCATCTTTTGCCTCTATCTTTCCCAGCTAAGTATCGTTTAGTCCCTTAGAACTTCGAGTTCAGGAAGGGAATCTATTACAATTTGGGAATTTAGCTGGGAGTTTTCCTGTTAAATGATCTTTCTTATTCATACTTCCATGGTCTTTCATGCTACAAGAGTATTACGAAAAGGAAAATTATATTCACTTTTGTATTTTGCAAACCGAGGAATCCAGATATGCAGGTATGAAGTAATAATTCAATTTACTATATTTACATCTATCATTTCTTATTCTTCATAGATATTAATTTTTTTCCCAAAATTCAGTAAATAGTATCTGATTACCTCTGGCACAGATTCTGGTCTCAGAAGCATACAGTCTGACACGTGATGATATACTGACTTTTGTTATGCCCTGGAGTAGGTGGTGAACACGCAGATTTGAATTTAGCCCAGATAGGTTAGTTCTAATATAACGCTAACTCTTATAAATTTGAAATAATAAAAAAGAACTCTGCTTTATGCTTCATAAAGTCAATCTGTTGAATTCCCTCTCATAGGAGGTCACTGAGCACAATACCATGGCTATATAGTTTTATGACTCTTAATAACATTTGTTGTATGCAATGCATAGATAATGATAGGGGAAACCAAACATTATGCCTCAGTGGATGTACTCCTTTTCTACGTGGTTCATGAAGAATAAAACACCACCACATCTCACTGAGTGCCGCTGCTAGCTGCCAAAGGAAGGAACTAAGGAAGAGTATTCATTGATTTTAACTACATTTTTGAGAATGTTGCAGGACTGGGCAATGTTCAGTTCTGTATATGTAAGATTGCTACAAGTTGGAATGGACTCCATGGCACCTAACAACAAATTCGTTTATTGATATAATTTAAATTTAGTTGACTTCCAAAGAAAGAAGATGTATCACAATTTATTGTGCTATGTTTTGGTGCCTCTCTGTATTTTGAAAAACAAATGTTAAGCAATGTTAGTTAAGGATTTTGTTGATCTGTGCCGAAATTCTACAGGAAGCAAAGTTTCTTTTTGACATCCATACTCTAACCATTTTTGGTTTTCCTTTCTCTATCTAGCAAGGTTCTCCCAAATCTTGAAAGTACCTTCTCAAACATATTAATGAAAATACAAAAAGAAGATCATATTCAAGATAAATTATCTGATGTTTTTTAGCACTTTATTAGTAGAACAAACTCCATTTGTGAGAATTCAGTGTTCTAAAGAAATCCAAGTATGATAATTACATGAGAAATTTCAGGGATATTTGTGTATAATTGATAGTCTCTTAAATAAAGAATCTGTCAAAACCATCTAGTATACAGTGGACTCCAGCTACCCTAATTATTTAACCCACTAACATAGGAAACCCTGGTGGTACAGTGGTTAAGAACTATGGCTGCTAACTAAAATGTTGACAGTTTACATCCAGGTGCTCCATGGAAAACCTATGGGGCAGTTCTACTCTGTTGGGATTGACTCAATAGCAACGGGTTTGGTTTTTTTTGGTTTGAACATGGGCTGGTTTGTGATGCCTCTTTACCTTATTCATTCACAATGTATTTTTACTAGATAAAAAATCATTGACTATGAGGTACTCTTGAGGTGAAATAGGAATTAGTTGCAAAATCCCCATTTTATGCATCTTTGGGATACGCTTCCTTCATTTCAGTATCAAAGCTAATACTAGAAATCAGCTCCTGTTAATGAGAAAGTTTGGAAAACAAAATTGCTTTTCAGAGGAAGATAATATTATTTTCCTTGTGCATGTCATAGGCAACATGAACTGTGAATTTGTTTTCTACCTTTCTTTGTAAGCTTAGACACATGCAGCTCAAACTAAAAACAGCAACTCTCGATTGGAAAACCAATGCCCTAAGTCACATTGTCCATCCTCTTAAAACTTTAAAAAAAAAAAAAAGAGTGGCCTATTTATAAAAGGAAGAAGGAAAGAATATTCAAATGCTGCATGATTTGATGGGAGGTTTTGATTATTGAACTGAGCTTACTAATTGCCTTCTTGAGATAATTAAAACATATGGTACTCAAAATAATTGGAATGATTGAAAATAAAGATTTGACCTTAACAGTAGTTCCAATATGACTGCTGAAATTTATCCTAAGAAGGAAAGAAAACTATTTATTCTCTCAATGTCTGTAATAGTACTTTTTAAATGTATAATAAGTTTCCTAATTAAAGAAATCAGCTCTATTATTAAACCTGACTCCTTTGGTTTCAGCTTAGTAACAGCCACACAAAGAGGCAATACCCTATCTTGTTTCAAAGTTTAGCCAATAAATCTACTACAGAAACTGAAGTAAAATACCGAATTGTTTAAGGGCCATGTGTTGGCCTGTTTTGTTTGACAGTGAGGTTGGGAGATAAAGGGATGGGCTTACTGTATAATAAATACCTAATGATCATATTTCTTTTTCAAAAATTTTCTTGAGCATTACCTTCCTAAATATCACACAGTCATTCATGGATATTTTTTCTTTAAAACATCTCCAAGTAGATATTTCCCAGATTACATGAAGAAAAATGTGAAAATTGGCTGCTAATTTCTATAGTTCTGAGGGATAGGAATTTTGAACATTTATGAAAACACATAGTATCTTGCATGCATCTGATAAATGGAAAAATAAGGAACTTTTTAGATAAGATATCCGCTTTTTCAAGATTTCAGTCATTCAATGGTACATGGTGACACCACTCATTTCAAAACAATTAAAGGCTTCTGGATATACCAATTACTTGATTTTTTTAAATTGCACTTTAAATGAAGGTTTACAGAACTAGCTTCTCATTAAGCAATTAGTACACATATTCTTTTGTGACATTGGTTACCAGCCCCACGACATGTGAACACCCTCCTTTCTTGACCTTGGGCTCCCTATTACCAGCTTTCTTGTCTCCTCCTGCCTTCTAGTCCTTGCTCCTGGCTGGTGCGACCCTTTAGCCTCATTTTGTTTCCTGGGCCTGTCTAATCTTTGGCTAAAGGGTGCATCTCAGGAGTGACTTCATTACTGAAATAAAAGGGTGTCCAGGGGCCATACTCTCAGGGTTTCTTCAGTCTCTGTCAGGCCAGTGAGTCTGGTCTTTTTTTGTGAATTAAAATTTTGTTTTGCATATTTCTCCAGCTCCGTCTGGGACCCTTCCTGCAGAGCAGTCAGTGGTGGTAGCCTGGCACCATCTAGTCATGCTGGACTCAGACTGGTGGAGGCTGTGGTAGTTGTGGTCCATCAGTCCATTGGACAAATCTTCCCCTTATATCTTTACTTTTCTTCATTGTCCCTTGCTCCCAATGGGGTGAGACCAGTGGAGTATCTTAGATGGTTGCTCACAAGTTTTTAAGACCAGAGACGCTACTCCCAATTACTTGATTCTGTCTGATAACACTTAGTTAATGTTATTGAAAATCACAGTTGAATTTGTTCTCAGACCCTTATGTGAGGAGCTGTGTAGAATAATCATTAGATTTTATTTTACAATCAAGACAAAGTGGCATGTTTGTAAAGGTAATGTTCTAATAATAAAACAAAACAAAAAATATATACTGAGTTCTTAAGATGTGGTTTTAAGCTTAAGCTTTACTATAAATTACCGACTTTGTGACATTTCCAAGTTAGTTAATTTTTCTTATTTTCCTCATGTGGAAGTTAGGATACATGTACCTCCCTACCCATATCAAGTATTGTGAAGATCTGGACAAATAAATGCACATAAAAGTGCTTTCATAATTCACAATAGAAATCTTGTTATTTTTTGAATGAGAGACGGAGGTAAGAATGAACTTGAAAAAGAAAACTGAGGAAAGTATGAATAAAAAAACTCCTTACACAGTAGAAACAAAGATAAAAGAAAACAGATAAAACCACAGACAACTGTATAGCACAGACACAGAAACAAGTGCCTATTATAACTGCATCTATTTTTTTTATTTATTCCTCCATCACCTGTTATTCAAGTTCTATATAGAAAAAATAATTTTTTTTTTTTTTTTAGAAAGGTGCCTCAAATCATTTTTCCGTGGCATTTCAAAGACAATCTGGAGAAAGCTTCTTTGAATCCCTCCTCTGCTGTTTTTCAAAGACAATTCCAGGTTAAAAATAAATATATAAATTAATATAGCGCTTTGATCCTCCCTCTTGGTTTCTTCATCTTCTATTCCTTTCTTTGACTTGCTTCCCCCCCGCCCCAACATGATTTCCAACATGAAATGATCTGAACCAAGATAGGTAAATGGTGTTTATACCCCCAAAGACATGTTCTCAGAGTTTTTGACCAAGCTCAAAAACTACATAACTTTAACGCTCAAAGAAGGAAGTTTCAGTCAAACAAAGTTTAAATTTGATGTTTTATTTGGAGTGCATCAACTGGCCTTTATGTAAAATTAGTGTGTTTCTTGTTTTATTCACCTTAATTGAGCATTATGAATTCAGCTTTGAAAATGCTGTTGAAACTGATGTTAATAAGGCGCGTTTTGTTTCAAGGTGTGAGTTTTATTTAAAAAAAAGTTGTTTAAAGCTTTATACTTTATTTTAAAATATGGGAAACACAAAGTTAGATATTTTAGTACATTGTAAAGATTTACTATTTCAATTTCATGTTCCCTGGAGATTAAGTATTCAATGTGTTGGTATGATTGATTTCCTGAAACTTCTTTTCTATGTGTTCTTGGACAAATCAACTAACTAGTTCATAAATCTATTTTTCGTAGGTCATTTTTATAGCCATTAGCGCAAAAAGAACGATGTTAACTAAATTATTGGCCTATCTATTTTTAATAGCTTGATTAAGGTATAAATTCTATACCATAAAATTCACTCATTTGAAATGCAAAATTCAATGATTCTTGGTGAATTGACAGAGTTACGCAACTACCAGCACAATGCAACTTTAGAATGTTTTCTCAAAAAGATTTGTCATGTCCTTTGCAACTCCACCCAGTTCTCACCTCCAGTCTCAAGCAACCACTAATATCTTCTGCTTTTAGAGATTTGCTTTCGGTAGACATTTGACATGAATGGACTCAGACTTTATTTTTTGTTTTGTTTTTTATCTCTAGCTTCTTTTATTTAGCATGATGTTTTTGAAGTTTGTCCATGTTGTAGCATGCATCAGTAGACCATGTCATCAGTGAATGAAGAAAGCTTTATTTCTACTTTTCCAAACTGGATGCTTTTAATTTATTTTTCTATCCTGATTGCCCTGTTGAATATGTCAAGAGTGTGGACATTTTTAACTTGTTTCAATCATACGGATTAATCATTCAATCTTTCTTCACTAAGTATAGTGTTAGCTTTAGGTTTTAATAGAAGTACTCTAACAGACTGAGGAAGTTCATTCCTCTTCTTAGTTTTCTCTTAGTTTATTCTGAGTAGGTGTTTGGTTTTGTGAAGTGCTTTTTCTTTATTTATTGAAAGTAATTTTTTTTAAATGTCTTATTCTATTACTATTTTTCTTATATTAATCAATTTCAGATGTTAAACCAAACTTGAATTCCTGGAATAAATTCTATCTGGTCATGGTATGGAAACCCTGGTGGCATAGTGGTTAAGTGCTACGGCTGTTAACCAAGAAGTCAGCAGTTCGAATCCACCAGGTGCTCCTCGGAAACTCTATGGGGCAGTTCTACTCTGTCCTATAAAAACAACCAAAACTAAACCCAGTGCCCTCGAGTCGATTCCGACTCATAGGGACTCTATAGGACAGAGTAGAACTGCCCCATAGACTTTCCAAGGAGCGCCTGGTGGATTCGAACTGCCAACCCTTTGGTTTGCAGCTGTAGCACTTAACCACTAAGCCACCAGGGTTTCCACTCTGTCCTATAGGATCGCTTTTAGTCAGAATCAACGGCAGTGGGTTTTTCCTCTTTTTTGGTCATGGTGTGTGATCTTCTTTGTATGTTGCTGAATTCAGTTTGCTGAAATGTTAAAGGGGAACTTTGCCTCTAAATTTAGTATGACTATTAGTCTGTTTTTATTAGTCTGTAGTGTTTGTTTTTTGTGAGATTTTTATCTGGGTTTGTATCAGGGTAATACTGGACTCTAAAGTACGACTTTGGAAGTTTTTTGCCCTCTTCCATGTCATGGCACAGTTTGTGAAGGATTTATACGATTTCTTCTTTAATTGTTTGATAGAATTCACCAGTGAACCCAATTCGTCCTTGGCTTTTATTTGCTAGAAGATTTTTAAATATTAATCTTTTTTATTTGCTACGGGTTTATTCAGAATTACTATTTCTTTTGAGTCAATTTCAGTAATTTGTGTCAATATAAAAATTTGTCCATTTCATCTAAGTTGTCTAATTTTTCACATAAGGTTGTTCATAGTATTCCCTTACGTACTTTTTAATTTATGTAAGATTTGAGGTAATGTCCTGTCTTCATTCCTCATTTTGATTGTTTCATTCTTCTCTATTTTTTTTTATTTGTCATTCTAGCTAAAGATTTGTCCATGTTGTTGATCCTTACAAAGAACCCGTTTTGGTTTTATTAATTATCTTTAATCATTTTTGGTTTCCTATTTCATTGATTTTCTTCTAATCTTCCTTATTCCCTTATTTCTGTTTGTTTTTAATTAATTTTATTTTTCTGTTTGTTAAGGTTATTGATTACTGAGTCTTTCTTTTATTCTAATATAGGCGTTTAAAGCTGTAAATTTCCCTCTAACCCCTGCTTTAGTTCTATCTCATAAATTTTGATTAGTTGTGTTTTCTGTTCATTCATCTCAAAATATTTTCTAATTTCCCTTTGTGATATCTTTCTGGCCCATGAGTTATTTATAAGTGTTTGTTTAATTTCCAAGTATTTATGATTTACCAATTTTACTTCTTTGGTTGATTTTTTAATTTAATTCTGTTTCAGTCATAGACCATACTCCATAATTGTAATCCTTTTAAATGTGAGACTTGTTTTACAGCCAAGCAGAGATCTATCCTGGAGAATGATCTATGTACTCTTTAAAGAATGTATATGCTTGCTGTTTGAGCGTAGAATGTCTTATTTTTGTCAGTTAGGTAAAATTAGTTTAGGTTTTCTATATTCTTACTAATTTTCTATTTATTCTTTATTGAAAGTGTTTACTGACGTCTCCAACCATTCTTGTTTCTTGCTCCAATTTTCTTAATGTTAAAGGTGAGTTGACCCTTTTATAATTATAAAATGGCACTCTTTGTCTCTATTAATCTTTTTTTTTTTTTATCTTAAAATCTACTTTTCCTGATACTATTATAGCCACCTTAACTCTTATGGTTACACTCTGCATGGAATATCTTCTTCATCTTTTACTTTCAACCTATCTGTATATTTGAATCTAAAGTGTGTCTTTTGTGGAAATAATATAGTTGGATATTTATGTTTTTAGAAAGTCTGACGATCTCTCCTTTTTAATTGACATTGTCCTAGTGGAAGCCCTGGACCAATGCTCCTATAGAAATTAAAAGAAATGTTTTATTGAAGGAATTATTTCATCCCATAGGATAGAGAATGTAAACACTGGTGGCACAGTGGTTAAGAGCTACAGCTGCTAGCCAAAGGGTCAGCAGTTTGAATCTACCAGGCGCTCCTTGGAAACTCTATGGGGCAGTTCTACTCTGTCCTATAGGGTCGCTATGGGTCGTAAGTGACTTGATGGCAGTGGGTTTGGTTTGTTTTTTATAGGATGGAGAACACATAGTATTCAAAGAAACCTGAGCTCCTGTTCTGCTTTGCAGGTGGAACGGTGGGGTATATTAACAGGCAGAGTAAACAAATGCAAATGATTTCACATCAAAGTGAATGTAGAAGAAAGAAGGAAAATTTACAAGGGGTGGTTAAATTACAAACCTTCTTCACATCAATTTCTAGTATAACACAAATCTTTTATTCTTGTTACAATTCAACTAAGGCAATATTTCTAAAGGGAAACATATAAACATTCTTAGTACAGGAGTTTATTGATGGTTTGTAAGCTGGGTCAACTTAATTGAAGTCTTTAAAATGTAAACAGTGAAGATTTAATCAGTTCTATATTAAAGTCTTTTGAAATGTAAACATTGCCCATCTGTCCAAGGCGGAGTGAGACAGGGCCCAGGAATTCACTGGGTGAATTCCCTGAAAGCAGTTAAGATTGCCAGTTTATTTACATAAATTAAAGCCTGAATCTCTGTATTCCTTACGTTTCAGAAGGTCAAGACTTTTACATCTGTGATCTGCCTCCTCATTTAAAAAAGAAAAGAAAACTTAGTTTCTACCTTTTAACCAAATTACAAAGAACTAGCAGATTGCAGTGGGAAAATTCCAATGGATAAAAACTAATTTGGGAATCAGAATGAGGATAAGGCTTGAGATATACCTATCTCGGCTATGAACTTCTGGCTTCATTCTAGCCTTCAGTATGGATTATACCTCAACATAAAGAAAACAAAAATCCTCACAACTGGACCAATGAGCAACATCATGATAAATGGAGAAAAGACTGAAGTTGTCAAGGATTTCTTTTTATTTGGATCCACAATCAACAGCCATGGAAGCAGCAGTCAAGAAATCAAAAGTCACGGTCCATTGGGCAAATCTGCTGCAAAGGACCTCTGCAAAGTGTTGAAGAGCAAAGATGTCACCCTGAACACTAAGGTGCGCCTGACCCAAGCCATGATATTTTTAATCACATCACATGCATGTGAAAGCTGGACAATGAATAAGGAAGACCGAAGAAGAGTTGACGCCTTTGAATTGTGGTGTTGGCGAAGAATATTGAATATACCACGGACTGCCAAAAGAATGAACAAATCTGTCTTAGAAGAAATACAACCAGAATGCTCCTTAGAAGCAAGGATGGCGAGACTGCATCTTACATACTTTGGACATGTTGTCAGGAGGGAACAGACCCTGGAGAAGGACATCATGCTTGGCAGAGTACAGGGTCAGCAGAAAAGAGGAAGACCCTCAATGAGGTGGATGGACACAGTGGCTGCAACAATGAGCTCAAGCATAACGATTGTAAGGATGGCGCAGGATCGGGCAATGTTTCGTTCTGTTGTGCAAAGGGTTGCTATGAATCGGAACTGACTCAACGGCACCTAACAACAATAATGACAACAAGCTTCATTTAACATTATCAGTAAGGTTCCTTCTCTGGGGATAGCTGCATAAACATACTTAACAGACACTGGGCTTTTGTTTTTCAAGCAACAAAATTTTGACAAGAGATTGAATGACTTCTTAGAATAGTTGAAATGAAAATCTTAGCTTAATTCAGAATGGAATTTTTTCCCCCCTAGGTCTGAAGTCATCTAATTCAGATATGCCAATACCTCAGATTTTAAAATTCACACACACAGAATGCTTAATCCATTTATATTCAATGTTGTTGACATAGTAGAATTTATGTCTGCCATTTTACTGTTTGTTTTCTATATCCCTCTTGTATGTTTTAGTCTTCCCTGTCTTATTTTCTGTTTATAGACATTTCCTAATACACTTTTAATTGTTGTGTGTCTGTGTGTGTATGTGCGTGTTCTTAGTAGTTGGTTTAGGGATTACCATTTGCATCCTAATGTATCAGAAGCTACTTCATATTTTTACCAACTTTATTCTGGCAAAATGCATAAACTTTGCTTTAATATGGCTTCATTCATTTCCCCTTATTGTGTTATTATCGACATTTTACTAAATTTCTATATTTAATAAACCCAATAATACAGTGTTACATTCTTTATACAATCTTACCTCTTTTAAAGAAGTTCAGGGAATAAAGAAGAAAAAAATGTTTTAATAATTTTTTCTATTAAATGTTGTATTTTCCATTTCTGATACTCTTTATTCTTCTTGTGGATTGAGGTATTTCTGGTGCCAGTCCCTTGCTCCATTCTTTCCCTTTTCTTTGTGCTATTGTTGTTATATATATTTATATCTTTATATTTGGTAAGCACAATAATGAATTTTTAAATTATTGTTTTAAGCCACTACTATTCAAATTAACTAAGAAAAAAATAGAAAATATATTTCTCCTGTATTATTCTTACCTACATAATTTTTATTTTTTATGTAATCACCTATACCAGTGGTCTTTATTTATATTTTTTATATGAATTCAAATTACAGTGTGCTGTTACCTCCTTTTAGCCTGAAGAGCTTTATTATTTCTTGTAAGTTGGATCTGGTATCAACAAATAGTCTTTATCTTGTTAAATCTGGAAATGTCATTGTTTTGCTTCATGTATTTACTTTTTTTGAAGGATAGCTTTTCTGAATATAGAATTTATAGTTGACCATTTTTATCTTTCAACACATTGACTATGCATCAAATTGTCTTCTGGCCTTCTGTGGTTCTTTGTACTTGCTGTGTGCTTTTTTTTTTTTTTTTTTTCCTGGTTTCATGATTTTTCTCTTTGCCTTTGGATTTCAACAGTGTGACTATGATGTGCCTAGGTGTGGATGTCTTTGTGTACAGCCTACTTGAATTTTGCTACACTTTCTGGATGTGTAAGTTAATATATTTTATAAAATGTGGGAAATTTTGACTATTATTTATTTCTTATACCTGTCTGTTCCTTTCCCTCATTTCCCTCCCACCCCACCCCCCAGGACTCTTGTTATGCACACATTATTGTGGTTCATGCTTTACCACAATCTGTGAGGGTCTGTTAATTTTCCATCTTTCGTATCTCTGTATGTTCTTCAGGCTGTATAACATTTATTGATCTATCATCAAGTTCATTGATTCTTTCTTCTTACAACTCTTGTCTACTATTCAGCCCCTCTATTGAAATTTTTGTTTCAGTTACTACAGGTTTCATTTCCACAATTCCCTCTTTTTTTTTGTTGTTTGTAATTTTTGTTATTTTATTGATATTCTCAATTTGAGAAGTCAGTTTATTTTTCATAATTCTTTAATCATGGTTTCTTTAGATCTTAGACCACATTTTTAATATTTATAATAGATGTTTTGAAATCTTTGTCTACTAGTCCAATATTATTAACCACTTATAAATTAACCACTTATAGCCAGTGTTTATTGACTGCTTTTTAATAACTGCTTTGTATGTTTCATAATTTTTTGTTGAAACTTGTATATTTAAATAATGTATTGTAGAAATATTGGATTCATTCTCACACACCCCCAGTGAAGGTTGTTGCAAATTGTATTTGTTTGCTTGTTTAGCGATTTTCCTGGACCGATTCTGTGAAGTCTGTTTCCCTTGTAGTGTACAGCCTCTGATGGCTCTGATCAGATGTACAAATTCTTAATGTTTTCTTCTTAGGTATTTCCCCTGGGTCAGTATAACTTAGGGGTCAGCCAATTATTGGTCAAAGCTCGTGTTTAAACATTTTTTGCCGGTAAGGCTCCCACCAGGCTCCCACCACTTTCTGATGGGTCAGTGTGTGATCTGTGGAATATGTTTAATTTCAGGCAGTTTAAAAGTCTGTCCTGGCTTTTACGTTCTCTGCCCACAAGGTCTTACATTCATCCAATGAAAAGTAAATCAATAGGGTGTTTTCCTGAGTATGTGCATGACCTTATTCATCAACTCTGTCATCTATATCATCAGGGATGTATAGAACCTGATACAAGCCCACTTTGACTATTTCATTTCCTGGATCTACTTGTTAAATTTCTGGCCTGCCTCCCTGTTATTTGCTTGCTCCAAATAATTTGAGGAATCATGCTAGTTGTGAGATTGGCCTCCCATGACTATTTGCTACTGAGATCCTTATTGCTCTGCTCCAAATAATGTCAGTCATCTCTGGCAGCTAGGAGGGTAGTCCTTACAGCCTGCCACACTCTGGTAGAATTTCTGTTACATGAAGTAATGGGGAGATGAACACAGATGTATTCATCCCCATGAATAAACATCACAAATGCCCATTCTTTTTATTGATTTTCAGTAAATTTTCTTTAATATAAGCTTCTTAGTTTGTTTTATGTGTTTGATCAGTTTCTGGAGGCTTTAAATAGCTGATTATGATCATTTGGGTCCTGTTTTATCATTGTTTTTTGGGTAGAGGATGTACCCAGCTCTTCACTTGGCTATTCTGTAAGTTGCTAACCTGGTCTAACAAACTAAAAACCAAGCCAAAAAAAAAAAAAAAACACCTATAACATCTTGAAAATGTTTTGGATTTTATAATAAAAATAAAAATAATATATTTTTAAAACCTCCCCTTGGTTGTCAAGTATAGACAACGTAAGTAATAGCAAGAATTACAGCCCCTCCCAAAATAATAATTCCTCATGATATTTTCTCAAATGCTTAATGACTTCTAAATTATTATGTTGGTTGTTAAAAAAAAAAAAAAAATTTTTTTTTTTTTTTTTTAGGTTGAGGAGGGTATTTTATTCTTCTTGCTGAGTGCTTGGGATTTAGAAAGTATATTATATTGAAATGGCATACCCAGCACTGTAGTCTATTTTGACTCATAGCAATGCTACAGGACAAAATAGAACCAACTCATAGGGTTTCCAAGGCTGAAAATATTTCAAAAGCAGACTGCCACATCTTTCTCCCATGAAGCAGCTGGTAGGTTTGAACCACCAACCTTCAAGTTAGCAGTCAAGTGTTTAACCACTGCACCACCAGGTCTCTTTGAAGTGGCATTAAAAAAAAAAAGCCATTGTCATTCAGTCCATCCCGACTCATAGCAACCTTATAGGCATAGAAGAATGAAAAGTTGTTAGAATTTTAATTTTCATCACTGGTATCTTTCACCTCAATTTATACTTCAACATATTACTTTTCCAAAAAAAAAAAAAAAAAGCCATTTTCTACTATGGATTTCAGTAGTATTTGAAAGGAGTCAGATTTCCAGGAGAGGAGGAAAAAAGTATAGATTTAGGAGATAACAAAACAACAAATCTGTCTTTGATGAAATATAACCAGAATACTCCCTAGAAGCAAAGATGGCAAGACTGCATCTTACATACTTTGGACATGTTATCAGGAGGGATCAGTCCCTGGAAAAGGACATCATGCTTGGTAGAGTACAGCAAAAAAGAGAAAGACCCTCAAGGAGATGGATTGACACAGTGGCTGCAACAGTGGGCTTAAGCATAACAACGATTGCAAGCACGAGGAAGGACCGGGCTGTGTTTCGTTCTGTGGTACATAGGGTTGCTATGGTTCAGAGCCAACTCAACGGCACCTAACAACAACAAGGAGATAATGGCTTGAAAACCCTATGAAGCATTTCTTCTCTGCATGCGTGAGGTCTCCATTAGTCAGAATTGACTTGGTGGCAACTAACAGCAATTTACTATTACTATGAAATTATTAGAAACTTCAAAAAAAAATTGATTTTTTAAGTTTCATTTTTAAATATTTATATACATTAGGTATTTTAAGTAATGAGTAATTTGACATTATGCAACGACGTCTTCGTGCATTTTATTGCTTTGTCTTATACATCTATCCACTCCCTATTTAGCATGTTTTTCTAGGCTCATCTCAGTCAATACTTCTTCCTCAAAGCTTTCACTGATACCCCTCAAGCAAAGTCATTGCAGCCCCATCTGTGTGTGTTCTCAGAAACCTGTGCATGCCTCCCCATGAACACTTGGAAAATTCAACTGAATCTTTTTGTCTATTAGTTTGTCTGGCAAGCCAAGTTTGGAGTCTCGTACTTTTTAACTCCAAAATCCTCAGTGCCTGTCAGAATTCCTGCTGGTTGCTAAAAAAAGAGTTTCTGACTAAACTCATAGATGTTAATGTGTTAATGTCTATATGATGTGAATAAAAATATTGTTTTAAAGAAAAATACAAAGGCTTCCCAAGTGGTATAGTTAGGAATAAAAAATAAAAGGTAGCCCAAACACTTGAATATAAAATTAAAATAAGTGCATCGTTTAGCAAAACCCATAGAATGTGTACAAAGTGTTGACTTTATTAACCTAATCAAACAAGAAAAGTAAATACTAATTCAACTCAGTAATTTATTAAAATAACAATAGAATAAACTTTAAAAAGCATGTGGAAAGGACAAAATAATAATAATTACTAAGTTAGAAAACAATGGAAATCCTAAATAAATGCCAGGGTTGTTTTGGGAGGAATTAGATAAGTCACAGTATAAGATTTAAACTACTAGTTAGAGTAAGAAATGTGAAGAAAATGCAATGAATTTACAAATGAAGAAGAAATTATACATAAGAAAATTAAGAAAGCATAAGAATTATTTGTATAAATTTATGACAATATATTTGAATAGCTAGAGGAACTTAGTTGTGTAAAAAACATAAATTATAAAAATTGACTGAAAAAATAAATAGAAAACATTTAGAGGTAAGGAGAAGAACTCCCCGCCCCCCCCCAAAAAGGACTGGAAAAGTATCCACTGTGCTCAAGAACAGATAGTTCTTACACTATTTAACACAACAAAAAAATTTATAGACAATTCTCTCTTATGAATAAACATGTAAACAAATAAAATGTTATGAAAGCTAAACAGTATATTTAAAGAGTGATAAACAGATCAAGTAGAGATTATTAGCCAAAATATGAACACAATTTATATTATTAGTAAAAGGATGAAGAAAAAATTCTTAAGAAGGAAATATATAAATTTTCTTCACATAATAAATATGTTTATGTCAAACTAAAGACCAGAATTCTACTTAATGGTGAAAAACTAAAAACAATCCCTTAAATTCAGGTATAAGCAAAGATGCCTTCTCTTCTCTCACTGGTGTAATTGTTAGACAAATGTTGCTACTGTTGTATGCCATTGAGTCAAATCCAACTCACAGTGACCCTACAGGACACAGTAGAACTGTCCCATAGGGCTTCCTAGGCTGTAATTTTTAAGGGAGCAGATCCCCAGGTCTTTTCTTCCCTGGTTAACAGCCTAGCGTTGGGAGCCTAGGGCTCTTTGAGGTTAGTAAATAGTAAGCAGTAAAACTGGGGAAAAAGACAAAGAAATAATAGGAAAAAAAAATGAAGTTAAAAAAATCTATTTAATAAGGTGACTGATTCTAAACTAATTTTACAAAATTAATGCTTTTCTAATATGACATAATAAGCAAATAAAATAGAAATAAGATTAAGACTGCAGACTACATAAGAAATTAATAAAGTTTTACTGAGACACATGAAAAATGATGAATAGGAAGACTAAGTAATGCAATGTTTACAATTATCTCCAAATTATCTGCAAATAATATACAATTTCAGGTAAAACCCAAGTGAAATATTTTCTGACAACCCACATTTTATCTTAAAGTTTATCTGGAAGATTAAAATTGTAAGAATAGCCAGGAAAATTCTCAGAATGATCAATTACAGCATGGGTTAGGTGGTTCCTAGTAGACAAAAAGTGGAACATTTTCTGTAGATGCCAGGAGAAGCCAATTTAGTAGAACAGAATAAGAATTTTCAGAACAAAATTGACTGTGTGCGTCTGCTTCAGTATATTAGTAAATATTGTGTATGCATATAGACAAATTATACATGAAATAAAGATTTAAATATAAAGTTAAAACATACAAAAGCTAGAATAAATTAAAGATGAATAATTCATTCTGTTTTGAGGTGAAGAAATCCTTTTTAAATATCAAAACTTTGTTGAGAATTATAGAGGACAATTTTCATATAGTATGCAGTATCAAAAATTAAAGTATATTTGACATAAAAATAAATATATTTATAAAACAAAGGGAGAAACATTTGGTCAAATTAAAGAGAAAACTAAGAAATAGGCCAGTCAAACACTGGCCATGAGTAATATGAGCCAACATTTAGAATAAGCCACACTTCAAATGGTGAATCAACAAATAAAAATATATATCTTACTTCATTAAAATTCAAATGTGTGAATTTAAAGTTCATAACATTTAGCTTTTTAATTTTTAAATCAGTAAAGATGAAAAATAGAATTACAGTATCTTTTGAGGTAGTTAAGAAGGGTCCCATAGTTAGCACCTATTTTCGCACTTACATTCTGTACCAATAAACAAGGTTTAAAAGTCTGCAGATGGAGAACAAACATATCTCCTTCACTGCTGATAAGGAACTGACTGATGAAAATATTAGTGTGAGAACAAAACTCCATATTCAACTCCATTTCTCAGTCCAGCCCTTGGTATAGCCCATGGGAAGGTAAGTTTGAAATTGTAGAGTACTAATTCTTTTTATTAATGCCTACCCTGGTGGAGTAGTGGCGTACGGCTGCTAACCAAAAGGTCTGCAGTACAAATCCACCAGGTGCTCCTAGGAAACTCTGTGGGTCACTTCTACTCTTTCCTGTAGGGTCGCTATGAGTCAGAATTGACTCCACCACAAATGCTTATCTAACGAGTCCTGTGGTGCAGTGGTTATGTGCTAGAATGCTAACTGAAAAGTTGGCGGCTAGGACTCACAAGCCGCTCCACAGGAGATCCGGTGATCTGCTCTGGTAAAGATTACAGCCATAGGAACCCTATGGGGCAGTTCTACTCTGTCCTAAAGACTCACTCTGAGTTGAAATGGACTTGATGGCACACAGCAACAATACATACCTAGGTTACTGCTTCTCACAGGTCCAGGTGGAGAGAGGAAGGGGAACAGAACTTGTAAAGCAGGGCTTAACCAGAGAAGAGGACCACCTGAGTTACGGGACAAAAAAACAAACGAAACCCGTTGCCATCAAGTAGATTCTGACTCATAGGGTCTCCAAGGAGAGACTGATAATTCGAACTGCTGACATTTTGGTTAGCAGCCAAGCTCTTAACCACTGTGCAACCAGAGCTCCAGGGGACGAGGAGTTTATTATACAAAAAGAAGATTATACCACTGTGGGAGTAGCTGAGGCAATAGATATCTGAAAGGGAGTGTCAGAGGATCAAAGGAGTCACTAACCAGAAGATCTGAGAACCCAGGCATCCGTAGCTACCCAAGGGGCCATGAAGAGGCTGTTGGTGGAGACAACAATGGGAGCTGTTGCGTTTGTGGGTCTGCAGCCAATGGTCTGGTAAAGACTGTAGTGACTGTCTTGTTCATCAGTGTCCGCACTTAGGAAAAAATGCTGTTTATAGGGTTGAAGAAAATATGAAGCACCTGCCAGCGCCTCTGTGGTTTTCTGCCTTTGCCTCTGACTGCATGATCTTCAATGTGTAATGGTTCCTGATTCTACTTTTATATCTCACATAAATTCTTCATTGGACAACTCTAACCTGGAGTCACATAGTCAAGGGGATTCTGAGAGGCATAATTCTAGCTTAACCAATTGACAGTACAAGCCATCACAGGAGAACCCAACCTCCCCTCCCAACCCCCCCACACACGTTACCTTTCCTCAGTGCAGAAACACAGACCAAAGACTGTTGGCATCAAACTGTTAACTCACTTCTCTTTGGGACGGAGGAAGGCATTGGGCAAGAAGCCCAACATGTTTAGGGAAAAATCCTATTTAATGGACACTAAGAATGGGCAAGAGATCCTTCCCTTGAGAATTTCTAGTATTGATAAAGATATTTGAAAAGGGGCACTCTCACATATTATTGGGGGGAATTATATCAGTACACTATTGGAAGGCAAGTGGGAAATATATACTAAAAGTTTGAAAGCATGGGTGCTCTTTAATACACTATTTCCATTTGTATCACAAAGATTCAACTGGAAAAGTATGGTAAGATATATTTACAAGTATATTATTTGTGTCTTTGTTTATAATAGAGAAATCCTGAAATAACTTAAAGATCCTTCAATATGGGATTGCTTAAAAAATTGAGACTTACCTGATTGTCATGAAAAGTTAATAAGCCTAAAATAGGTAATTATATCTGTATTAGAATAACGAGCTTTTAATGAGAAAAAATGGATTTATGCTTAGAGCAATGTATGGTATGTAACTATGTTCTAGGTTTATTTATGGGTGATAGAAATTCAGCTAATTTTTATTTATTTTTCATACCTTTAAAAGTTGTTTGATTTTTTCCAGTGGACAGGCATTACACTTAAAAGAAAATATAGTGATTTTTTTTTCTTTTTTTACATTTTAGAAAGAAAGAACTATGTGAACACTGGCTCTCAAGTAAATATTCTAAACAAGGGCAAACTGTATCAATGTTGTGCTTGTTTGAAAATTTTGAATACAAAATTGAAGAACGTGAACACATTTACACCTACCCAGAACGCAGTATTTACACCTAGCGAAGTTTTAATGGCATTGAGAATGGTGTGATTCCTAAAAGCATGTTAAAGTCGTTTTGATATAATCTTTTTCCTAAAACAGTTCACGTAATCAACTTAAAGATCCTTCAATATAGGATTGCTTGAAAAATTATGAGACTTACTTGATTGTCATGAAAAGTTATTAAGCCTAAAATATGTAATTATATCTATATTAGAATAATGAGCCTATAATGAGAAAAAATGGATTCATGCTTAGAACAATGTATGGTATGTGTTTAGTGGGAACATTAGAAACACTTTTGCTTCCTTTTCGTACAAGATTATAAGAAGATGGTGTTTATTGTTGCTATTCTATTCTTTATTCTTTCTTTGACTTTGATTCTAAGGACAAAGCACCCTTTTCGTCTTGCTACCGGTATGACTGTACATAAATCTCTTAGGAAAAATCTCTGTGCAGGAAATCATATGGTGGGGAAAAGTTCTTTCTCCTTTCTATATGATTTTTTTCCTATTTTCAGCCTGTGATATGACCCTGAGTTTTATTATGGATCGTGGTTGCCAACCACCTTTCTTTTGTGAATTATAATCCCTTCCTTCTTGCTTTAAGTACAGACATTTAAACTATAACGGCTTCCTCATATAAGCATCCCTGCCACACTCCGTCATCTTTTTTTCAGCTCTTTTAGTGAATCAAAGGGCTGTTAAAGTAAAGTTAAAAGTCAGATTTGTGGACAAATATTTTCCTTTGAATTGACTGATGGTCAAACTATCTGATTTGTATTGGTTAAATATCATAAAGTACACAAACATATTAGCTAGTAAGAGAGAAGAATGCAAGCATGGAATTAGACTTTCTATAAACCTCCATGTAAAATGAGTGAACAACAAAGCATATTCTGCAGAGATCCACAGGGTCATGTTCATTTTTACAACAGCAGTACAGCTACACTACTGTCATATAGTTTAAGATTAGGAGTACAGATTCTGAAGTCAGGCTGCCTGGGCATAGAGTTTAGAAGTAACACTCAGCAGCTCTGCTGTGTATCCTTAGGCAAGGTTCTAAGCCTCTCTGTACCTTTCTGTTTCTTATTTATAAAGCAGAAAAAATGATAATGGATACCATATGGAGCAGAGTCCCTGGATGGTACAAATGTTCTGATATTGTCTTAAACGTTGTTTTCTCTTCAATCACTGTGAAGTAGAGCAATTTAATGTTTGCTTTTTTTCTTCATACAATGCTGACTCTATGGAGGATCAAAACTAAAAACCCTGAATTTGTCTAAGTCGAATGAATAGGTGAATAATGGCTGTTGGAGGAAGTAGATTTTGTAAACAGAATTTTCAGCTTATGTTTTAGGTTCCACTTCATTCCTCCATCTTTTCCATGGAAGTGTTTTCTGGGTTCTTCTGTGGGCCATTATTGTTTTGCACTATCTCTATTCTTCTGAACAGCCTCATCATGCCCATGATTTCCATGACCATCTTCAGGTTAATGACAGCTAAATTTATAATTTTTCTCCAAATATTTCCTGAGTTTGAGAGCCACATAAACCAAAACCGAACCCCTTGCTGTTGAGCCAATTCCAACTCATAGCAACCCTATGGACAGAGTAGAACTGTCTCATAAGGTTTCCAAGGAGTGACTGGTGGATTCAAACTGTCAACCTTTTGGTAAGCAGCTGAGCTCTTAACCACTGTGTCATCAAGGCTCTGAGACCCACACAGTGTACTATTCCCACTTAGATTTCCAAAGGGAATCTCATACCCTGAACTGAGTTTATTACAGGGCCCTTTCTCCCATCATCTCAGCTTCATCAGTCTATGCTGTATCTCTAGGTACCCCTAAGGTTCAGTTATATTCACTATTTCAGGAAATTCCTTGCTGGATATTCCTTACTTGTTTGATGAAACCTAGACATCTTGTCTGTTCCCTTGAGATGTTACTAGTATTTTCTTATATATTAGTAAAAGACATGCTTTTCCTGAGAAACATTATTTTCCTTGGTCCAGAATAGTGTCATAATGCATATACAAATCTAAACTCTGATGTGGATGGAAACTTCTCTTGTTGTCCAGTGCCCAAGCATAAATGAAACCCTGCTCCTCTTACACTCATCATATCCAATTACTCACAGAGAAGGGCAGAGAAGTGCTCTCAAGGTATAAAAGAAGTATCTGCACTGTAAACGAAGAAACATAATATGCTAAAGTAAGTAAAGATGAATTTTAGTGTTTTTATTTTTAAATATTTAAAAATTCAATATTTTTAAAATTGTCGGTGAAAATGTATTATTCTTGATATTACAAACTAATTTCATTACTAATCTCAAGATTATTGAGGTTATTACATTTATGCATGGTAAATTATATTATAAAAGTACATAGCTAGTATGACTATCTTTGAATAATTTCCAAACTTCTTACTTCCCTTTAACTTAATGAGATGTATATTTAGAATGTAGGAAAAAGTCACTAGGATCTAAGGATCTTTCTTGGAACTGGCATTTTGTGCAGCATTGGACAAATCGCTTACTCTTTCTGGGTATCTATTCCCTTCTCTGTACTATGAGGGATTGGCTAGAATTTTTTAAGGTTATTTCTTTCTCTGACCTGTTTGGCATCCAATCTTTCTATTCATCCCTGTCTCAATTCAAACAGGATTCTAGGGACTAAGATGTAGTTTGACAATTATGATGTACTTTTTTCACTTATTATTTTCTTCTTGTTTGTTCACATGTTGTGTCAAAGTTATGCACGTAAATTGGGACAATTTTGTAGCTATTATAACTTTAATGTTGGACCATACTTCAACAGGTTAATTGATTATTTTATTTTGGCCATCCACTGACTTTAAACATTATCTTATCATTATTCCCACTTTAGATAAGGTAACCATGCTGTTTATTATTTTAGCCAGTCATACAGGTACGGATGCATCAAAAATTTTGCATCAATTTAGTAAAAGTAACTTTTGATCTTAGATTGTTTTTGATGTCTTTACCTAAAATCTTATGACTAATACTTAAGCTTTATATTTACTGTACATCTTTTCAATTAACAAAACAGAATTAGGACAATGAATCTTGCTCCAGATAAGCACCCAAGAATGTGCAGTGAAAATCAAGGCACATTTCTAGACTCTGGAGATAATGTTAATCTATCATTCATAATATTTCTACTAGTTCGTGATAGTTGGTTCTCTCTCTCAGTTAAGGTATTCTTTTGTAGCTGAACTTGAAGCTAACTTTCTGAATTTTAGTTTCAGTTATATTCTCTATTGGAGGAAGTTCCTTGCTGGATATTCCTTACTTGTTTGATGAAGCTTGATCCTTCTGTCTGACCTTGCTTTAGAAGTAGCTGCTTAGAAGACGTGAGTTCCTACTCCATTTATCACTAAAAAAGTTTTTCTCTGACAAAACAGAGCTAAATTCTCTTCCTTTGAGACTGAATTCTTTGTGTTAAGTAAGGCAAACCCCAAGCAAAATTGTATTCATTCTCTAGGGTAGCCTCTGGCCTTTCTACAGTGTGGCCAAGGGCCATTTCCAGGCTCTAGCCAACTCCCCAGGGGCTCCTTTCAGCCTTGCCTCAGGCCAGAGGGTTGCAAAGGGGTCTTCTCCTCTGTAAAGCTGCTATCGCCCATGGTGCTTCTGGGCTTCACCTCAACATCTAGCTAAATCCTAGAATGCTCTCTCCCTAGATCAACATCCCTTCCTGGACTCCAAATACAAACACCTGGGCCCTTTTTAGTGTAAGGGCTTATTTTCTGCCTAATGGTTTCAAAGAAAATCACAGCAAAGTTAAAAAAAACTGAAAACTACTGCCATGTTATTATGATCTACTTACTGCTAAATTCTGCAGGGTCAGTAAACTTTCTTCTTATCTGAACCCTGCCCTATACCACACCATTCTGGATAAAAAGAGGTTTGAAATTTTGATTAAAGTATAAAGACCCAAAACCAAACCTGTTGCCGTCAAGTCGATTTACAGAAATTATCTGGGAAAACTTGGCGATATCATTTAAAACTTTTAGTCTTAGTTGTCTTTATTATTTTTTTTTTAATAAAATTACACCTTATCCTCACTTATCCACCTCGTTAGTTTCCAAAGACCAGGTTGTTATGTGAAATTGGTGTTATGAGAAAATGGAGGATGGCCACATTATATCAAAAATGGAGAATGACATCGTTTCAGTCATGGATTGAATTGTGTCCCACAAATATATGTGTCTACTTGGTTAGGCCATGATTCCCAGTATTGTGTGGCTATCCTCCATCTTGCGATTGTGATTTTCCTATATGTTGTAAATCCTAATTATGTTAGGATTATTAGATTATGTTAAAGAGGATTAGGGTGGGACTGTAACACCCTTACTGAGGTCATATCCCTGATCCAATGTAAAGGGAGTTTCCCTGGGGTGTGGCCTGCACCATCTTTTATCTTACAAGAGATGAAAGAAAAGGGAAGTGAGAAGAGAGTTGGGGACTTCATACCACCAAGAAAGAAGAGCCAGGAGCAGAGCTCATCCTTTGGACCTGGGGTTCCTGCCTGGAGAAGCTCCTTGACCAGGGGAAGAGTGATAACAAGGACCTTCCTCTAGAGCTGACAGAAGAAGCCTTTCCCTGAAGCTGACACCCTGAGTCTGGACTTCTAGCCTACTAGGCTGTGAGAGAATAAACTGTTTGTTAAAGCCATCCACTTGTGTTTTTTCTGTTACAGCAACACTAGATGATTAAGACAATTACATATCTAACAAATTACATCATTACATAACTATCAAACCACTGAAATTGTGGCCCAGCCAAGTTGACACATAACCTTCACCATCAAAGCCAGCGATACTCTTGCCTAGAACCTCGGTACTCATTACTGTCAGATGTACATTGTTATTGTGCAAAATAGTTGGATGGTAGATTTTTTACTATTGTTGTAAATGTTGAAATTTTGAATAACAAGACAGTCAATAACTAAGGAGAAAGTATACAGAGAAAGTATACAGAGATAGGATGGGCTATCTCAGGTGAATCTTCACAGTTTTTAACTAGTATGCCTTGCGTTCTGAATGTACTTCGAGATTAAACATTTTAGCTTTATGCATAGAAAACCTTCTCCATTGTAAAATGTAGCCAGAGAGAACCGAGGTTAGAGAATTTTGGTAAATTTATAGTAACTTTCTAAATACCTTTGCTTTTTCATCTGGGACCCTCTAATGTACTAAAGTTTAGCTCAATCTCTCACTCAGAGTTTTGTCTCTTCCTAAACCCTACCCATAGGGCTAAAATATACCTTTTAGTTATGAAGAGAGATAAAATCAAGTCTTGTTCTACTGCTAGTAAGCTGTGGACATGCTACTAAGTCTTTCTGAACCTCGGTTGCCATGAGAAGATGATAATTGTACATAAGATGTGGAGTAGTAGAGGAGTGAAAGAAGGACAAGAAAACAATAAAAATATAAGCGGGCGTAAGGTAGGAAATGTACAAAAATGTGTAAGTTGGTATATTACTAATTGTGGATGTTAATAAGATACTAGTTAACATATCGATAGTTTCATTTTTAATAGTTAAACATAAAAATAGAAACCAAATAATTAGTTACGATTTTGATTAAATTGATTGCCTGTTCAACGAAATAGTTTACAGTCCTTAAAAAAACTGATGGGATAACATAAAATTTTCAACTTGAAATAATGTAGAGAATGTGGAAATGTGTTTTTGAAGCAAAAATTGAGTTAAAAATGTGAGGTACAGTATGATCCCACCAACATATATACAGATATGTATGTGTGTGTATGTGTATGTACAAAAAATACAAAATTTTAAAGATAACATACATAGTGTTATATTTATTAAAAAATTTAATTTTCTTAAATAAACTACACTAATTCCACAATTTAAAAAAAAAATCCCATTTAGAACACAAAACTGTGTCTGAATAACCAAACCAGACCAAATATACACCTCTTGAAAATGACAATTGAATAACGTTTTGAATAACACATCCAAAATTAAAGCCAACCTAAACAACCAAATCTTTTAAAGAGAACATTTTTCTTATTATTATTTACATATTTGACAGCCATTCCCTTTCCTTTTGGCTTTATAGCTGAGGAGAGGGAAAAATGAATTCAGTTACAGGTGATTCATAATTCATATAAATTCATTTCTTAAGGAACTGAGCCCTAGCAGTTATTAATTATTAGCAGGTTTACAGTACATTTAAGAATGATGCATAGCCATGACTGCTAGAAATGAATGGATCCTATCCAAAGATCATGGAAATATGTGTTGCCTTTATACTTAAGGGAAGAGGATTTAATTCCATCACTATTAGTGCCATTTTTAACGGCCATACACCTCTGCAGCAGCCATCATAATTATTGTCATAGGCTGGGAGGCTGGGGTTGGGCAAGGACATTTTTACAGATTAGTAATCTCTTAAAGTCGTGGAGTACCAAATGTGTTTCTTCTCTACGGGGGAGAATAAAGAGGAAGCCGAAACTGATTAAATCTGAGAAATTTAGGCATCTATATGGAGATTTTAACAAAGAAATGAGATCTAGCTGCTTTAGAACTCATCCAGCTCAATCACAGTAAATACTGCTTTGTGGCAGTGAAATCTTAATTAGTATTTGCCGCCTGTTAAACCATTCCAGTAGCTCAGAGACACTGAGATAGTGATATTAGTCGTTGCTATTTTTTTTCTTTTTTTTTTTAATTGTTAGGCGCTGTTGAGTCAGCCCTGACTCACAGAGACCCTATGTACAACAGAACAAAACACTGCCTAGTCCTGCACCATCCTCACAATCATTGTCATATTTGAGCCCATCGTTGCAATCACTGTGTCAATCTATCACACTGAGGGTCTTTCTCTTTCTCACTGACCCTCTACTTTTAAAGCATGATGTCCTTCTCAAGGTACTGTCCCTCCTGAAAACATGTCCAAAATATGTGAGATGTAATCTTGCCATCCTCGCTCCTAAAGGAGTAGCCTGTCTGTACATGACAGATTTGATTGTTCTTTGGCAGTCCTTGGCATATTCAATATTCTTTGCCAACACCAGGGGCGGATTATCCAACAGGCAAGTTAAGCACAATGCTTATCTTGCTTACCAGATCATCTATAAAGAACAACTTCATATTTTCTCACCACATCAACGATTCTGCTTCTAGGTATGACTGGCATCTGTCTGTCTCCTGACCCCACAGTACCTTCCTATAGAATAGGTAAATTATTTACTACAGATTAGTAAGTAAGCACAAATCAGCCCATGCATATCTTGCTTATTGGGTAATGGGCCCTGGCTAACGACATAATTCAAATGTATCAATTCTTCATCATTCTTCCTTATTCATTGGCCAGCTTTCATATGCATTTGAGGCCATTGAAAATATCATGGCTTGGGTCAGGTTCACCTAAGTCTTCAAGGTAACATCTTTGCTTTCTAACACTTTAAAGAGGGCTTTTGCAGCAGATTTCCCCAATGAAATGCGTCCTTTGATTTATTAACTGCTGCTTCCATGGGTGTTGATTGTGGATCCAAGTAAAATGAAATTCTTGACAACTTCAATCATTTCTCCATTTTTCATAATGTTTCTTTTTGGTCCAGTTGCGAGGATTTTTGCTTTCTTCTTGTTGAGGCATAATCCAACTGAAGGCTGTAGTCTTTGGTGTTCATCAGTGAGTGCTTCAAGTCTTCTTAGCTTTCAGCAAGAAAGCTTGTGTCATCTGCATAATGCAAGTTATTAATGAATCTTCCTTCAACCCTGATGCCCTGTTCTTCTTCATATACTCCAGCTTCTTGGGTCATTTGCTCAGCATACAGATTGCATAACTATGGTGAAAAATACAACACTGACCCACACCTTTCCTGACTCTAAACCATGCGGTATACCCTTGCACTGTTAGAGAAACTGCCTCTTAGTCTATTTCAGGTTCCTTATACACACAATTAAGTGTTTTGGAATTCCTATCCTTCACAGTGTTATTCATAATTTCTAATGATCCACACAGTCAAATGCCTTTGCATAGTCAATAAAACACAGGTAAACATCTTTCTGGTATTCTCTGCTTTCAGCCAAGATCCATCTGACATCAGCAATGGTGTCTTTGGTTCCACCTCCTATTCTGAATTCAGATTGAATTTCTGGCAGTTCCCTGTCGATGTACTGCTGCAACCGTTTTGAGTTGTCTTCAGCAAAATTTTTCACTTGTGGGTGATATTAATGATAATGTTTAGTAATTTCTGCACTCTGTTAGATCACCTTTCTTTGGAATGGGCACGAATAAGGATCTCCTCCAGTTGGTTGGCCAGATAGCTGTCTTCCAAATTTCTTGGCATATGAACACTTCCAGTGTTATGTCCATTGGTTGAAACTTCTCAATTATCCATTCCTGCAGTCTTGTTTTTCGCCAATATTTTCAGTGAAGCTTGGACTTTCAGTACCATCGGTTCTCGATTCTATGCTACGTCCTAAAATGGTTGAATGTCAACCAGTTCTTTCTGATACAGTGACTCTGTGCATGACTTCCATCTTCATTTGATGCTTCCTGAGTCTTTCCAATATCTTGCCCATAGAATCCCACAATATTGCAACTCCAGGTTTGAGTTTTTTCTTCAGTTCTTTCAGCTTGGGAAATGCTGAGTATGTTCTTTCCTTTTGGTTTTCTAACTCCAGACCTTTGCACAAGTCATTATAATACTTTACTTTGTCTTCTCAAGCTGCCCTTTGAAATCTTCCATTCAACTCTTTCATTTCATTATTTCTTCCATTTGCCCTAGCTACTCTACCTTCAAGATCAAGTTTCAGAGTCTTTTCTGAAAACCATTTTGGTCTTTCTTTCCTGACTTTTTAATGACCTTTTGCTTTCTTCACGTGTAATATCCTTGATGTCATCCCACAACTCTTCTGGTCTTCAGTGATTAATATTCCATGCATCAAATCTATTCTTGAGATGGTTGTACTTTGGATCTCATGAAATTTTTAAAATTTTCTTCAGCTTCAACTTGAACTTGCATATGAGTAATTGATGGTCTGTTTTTCAGTTCCCTGACCTTGTTTTGACTGAAGATATTGAGCCTTTCCTTTGCCTCTTTCCACAGATGTAGTTCATTTGATTCTGCATATTCCATCCACATGTATAGTTGCCGTTTACGTTGTTGGAAAAACATATTCCCAATGAATAAGTTGTTGGACTTGTGAAATCCTGTCATGCTATCTCTGGTGTCATTTCTATCCCCAAGGCCATATTTTCCAACTACTGACCCTTCTTATTTGTTTCTAACTTTTGCATTCCATTCACCAGTAAATTACCAATGCATTTTGATTGCATGTTTGATCAATTTCAGACTGCAGAAGTTGGTAAGAATCTTCAATTTCTTCATCTTGGGCATTAGTAGTTGATGTGTAAGTTTGAATAATAGTCATATCACATGCCTATCACTGACACATGTCTCTCAGTTTGCTGTTCTGTGGTGGCTTGCATGTTGCTGTGATGCTGGAAGCTGTGCCACTGCTATTTCAAATACCAGCAGGCTCACCCATGGTGGACAGGTGTCAATAGAGCTTCCAGACTAAGACAGACTGGGAAGAAGGACCTAGTGATCTATGTCTGAAAAAAAAAAAAAAAAAAAACTGGCCATTGAAAACTTTATGGATAGCAGCGGAACATTGACATAGTGCCAGAAGATGAACCCCTCAGGTTGGAAGGCATTCAAAATATCACGAGAAGAGCTGTGTCCTCAAAGTAGAAACCAAAAAAAAAAAAAAAAAAACCACAGGCATTGAGTCAATTCCAACTCATAGCAATCCTACAGGACAGAGTAGAACTGCCCCGTAGAGTTTCCCAGAAGCACCTGGTGGATTCGAACTGCCGACGTTCTGGTTAACAGCCATAGCACTTAACCACTATGCCACCAGGGTTTCCTGACAAAGTAGAGTTGACCTTAATGACATGGATGGAGTAAAGGCTTCAGGACCTTCATTTGCCGATGTGACACAACTCAAAATGAGAAGAAATAGTTGCAAACATCCATTAATAATTGCAGTGTGGAATGTAAGAAGTATGAATCAAGGAAATTTGAAAGTTCTCAAAAATGAAATGGAATGATTGAATATCAATGTCCTAGGCATTAATAAGCTGAAATAGACTGATATTGGCCATTTTGAATTGGACAATCATATGGTCTACTATGCCTGGAATGACAAATTGAAGAGGAGATGACATCACATTCATTGTCAAAAAGAACACTTCAAGATCTATCTTGAAATAAAATCCTGTCAGTGATAGTGATATTTGCTTCTCCTTAAAGGTTTTTTTTTTTACTCTCTTTTTTAAAATCTCATAGTTTCACACAGAAAACAGACTACGAACTGCCCGTGTTACTTTATAATCATTTGCCATTGCTGTATATTCATTCAACAACTTTTTAAATTTCTATTTCAAATTTCTTTTGTTAAATAAAGCATAAGAAGTTATTTCTCTCAGGTCAGTTCAGTCATCTCCATTGTCATTACAATAAAGATGTTTTCCCGAAAAAGCTAAGCCAAAAGATGAATTATATCAGTCCTCAGTCTATTTTTAGAGGCATAAATGATTTCAGACGTGACTTTAGGAAGACAGTTCTAGGATAATGTCATGATCCTTATATTTAATAATGATATGATGTAATTTAAAATTATGGACATGACAAGTATCAACTTTTCCAATACTAAGACAACTTTTCCTGATTTAGTATCAAATTTCTAACAGAATTTGACCACACAGTTATTCATCCATTCATTCCTTTAATATTTATTTAGAAAATATAAATATGTTGAGAAGGATGCTAAAAAGGTTTAGACATGAATCCTACTGTCAGGGGACTTACAAATTATTTTGAGAAAATATATTAAGCACAGAAGAAACAGATATCTGCTTCCAAAGGATCAAGTGATTTATGTTGTGAAGCTGTGTAGTGCCAACAAAATAAAGTTCAAAAAATCATTAAGCTGACTATTTTCTTCTACATAAGTTTTTGCAACTGGTTTACATATTTTGTTTTGTTTCCTTCTTTTCTGTAAGTCTGCCAGGAGAACATTATACTATCTGAACACCTAAATCACAAACCAGTATACTTTTTGAAAGAAAAGAGGTGGTATGGGGACAGGATATTGGGGTATCATCCACAAACCAACAAAGGACACATGGATACCTTAATCAAGGTAAAGAATCAGAACATTGTACCCATAACCACTTTTTTTGTTGTTTAAAATAATAAAAAAATTAATTATGAATGATAAAAAGTTATTAATTCTTAGTTGATACCTCTATGTCTATATCTTATTTCTTATTAGACTCAAGAATATCAACCAGTCTCTGTTCTTTTCTGACTATTCTTGTTTCTATAGGCATTGATGAGAGAAATACTTAACTCCTTATATATCATTTTAGCAGGTAGGAGAATTGAACCAGGAGGGTATGGTTAACATAGAGTTGGACAGTTTTTGTATTTTAAATTAAGAAACAACTGGAATATGAATATTAATGATAATGATCAGAATGGTTTATTGTCCAGTTTATGTAGTATTTCAGCTCTCTTGCTATTCCTCCAGGAAGCTCAATAAAAGTCATGCAAATTATTAGCAAATGAAAGGAATTCCAGCTCTGTTTATCTGTGATTTGTTTCAACTCAGTGTTCTTCAATTAGGAGTTTGAAGAGAATTGTCCCAGAGTATGTAATCAGACATAATCTTAGTCACTGCTTGTCTTACTTATCTGGCACGGCTGTAATAGAAATGCCACAAGTGGGTGGCTTTAACAAATGAAAATTCATTTTCTCACAGTTTAGGAGGCTAGAAGTCTGAATTCAGTGTGCCAGCTCTAGGGGAAGGAAAGCTTTCTCTGTCGGCTCTGGAGGAATGTCCTTGTCTCTTGAAGCTTCTGCTCCTGGGTACTCTTCTTGTGGCTTGGCGTCTCTCTTCCCTCATCTCTGCTTCTCTTGATTTCTTGCTTAATCTCTTTTATATCTCAAAAGAGATTGAGCTAAGGCACACACTACACTAATCCTGTATCATTAACATAGCAAAGGCAACTTATTCCAAAATGGGAATCCTAACGACAGGCATAGAGGTGAGGATTTCAACATACATTTTTGGGGGACGCAATTCAATCCATAATGCTGCTTGTATGTCTTTTTTTCTCTAATAGCAGTTTTGTTCTTTTGAACTGTTCGGTCACAGACGAATGATAAAAAATCATTAATTCTTAGCTTATAGCTCTGTCTGACTTTTTGAAGAACCACAAGCCTGTTCTGCAACAGCTGTACCATTTCCATCCCTGCCAACAATGGATAAGTTTTCTAGTTTCTCCATATCCTAGCCAACATTTTTATTTTCAGGTTTTTTTTTTTTTTCAATCTTAGGCATCCTAGTGCAGATGAAATGGTATCTCATAGTGGTTTTTATCTCCCTAATGGCTAATGACCTTGTCATCTTTTCATGTACTTGATGGCAATTTGTATATACTTATGGATTGAATTATATCCCCAAAATACATGCTGTAAGTCCTAACCTCTATGTCTGTGGTTATAATCTCATTTGGAAATGAGTTGTCTTTTTTATGTTAATGAGGTGTATCTTGAGTCAATCTCTCTGAGATATAAAAAGGAGACTAAACAAATGAATAGAGGAGAGAAGAGTTAAGATAGATGCCAAGACACATGGAGATAGCCAAGAAATCAGGAAGAGAAGCTGAAGAGACAAGATCCTTCCTTTAGGGCACGCAAAGAGATAAAGTCGTCCCCTACAGCCGGTGCTCTAAATTCAGATTTCTGGCCTCCTAATTTGTGAGAAAATAAATTTCTGTTTACTTGTGGTATTTCTTTTATAGCAGCACTAGATAACTAATACATATACCCTCCGGTGAAATATTTATCCAGGTCCTTTGCCATTTTTCTATCGGGTTGTTTGTCTTTTCTTGTTAAGTTGTAGGAGTTCTTTATATATTTTGGATATTAAATTCTTATCCAATTTATGCTTCCCAAAAATGTTCTCCCAGTTTGTAGGTTGTCTCATTTTGTTAATAAACTCCTTTAATATAAGAAGTTTTTAATTTTAATGAAATCTCACTTATCTATTTTGTATTTTGTAGCTTGTGCCTTGGTGTTATATCTAAGAATCCACTGTTAAAGAGGAGGTCCCAAAGCATTTCTCTATGTTATTTCTAAAAATTTTATGTGTTTGTTGTTGTTGTTAGGTACTGTCGAGTTGGTTCTGACTCATTAGCAACCCTATAGACAACAGTAGGAAACATAGCCTGGTCCTGTGCCAATCTCATGATTGTTGTTATGCTTGAGCCCATTGTTGCAGCCACTGTGTCAATTTATCTCACTGAGGGTCTTCCTCTTTTTGCTGACCCTCTGCCTTACTAAGAATTATGTTCTTCTCCAGGAACTAGTCCCTTCTGATAACACATTCAAAGTATCTGAGATGTAGGTCTCTCCATCCTTACCTCTGATGAGCATTCTGGCCTCACTTCTTCCAAGACAGATTTGTTCGTTCTTTTGGCAGTCCATTATATATTCAATATTCTTTGCCAACACCATAATTCAAAGGAGTCAATTTTTCCTTGGTCGTCCTTATTCATTGTCCAGCTTTCACAGGCTTATGAGGCAACTGAAAACACCATGGCTTGCGACAGGCACATCTTAGTCTTCAAGGTAACATCTTTGCTTTTTAACACTTTAAAGAGGTCTTTTGCAGCAGATATGCCCAGTGCAATGTGTCCTTTGATTTACTGACTGCTGCTTCCATGGGTGTTGATTGTGGATCCAAGTAAAATGAAATTCTTCACAACTTCACACTTTTCTCCATTTATCATGATGTTCCTTATTGGTCCAGCTGTGAGGATATTTGTTTTCTTTATGTTGAGGTGTAATCCATACTGAAGGCTGTAGTCTTTGATCTTCATCAGTAAGTTTTTCAAGCCCTCTTCACTTTCAGCATAACACAGCTTGTTAATGAGTCTTCCTCCAATCCTGATGCCTTGTTCTTCTTCATACAGTCCAGCTTCTTGGATTATTTGCTTAGCAAACGGATTGAATAAGTATGGTGAAAGTATACAACCCTGAATCACACCTTTCCTGACATCCCCTTATTCCGTCTCAATGACTGCTTCTTGATCTGTGTACAGGTTCCTCAGGAGCACAATTAAGTGTTCTGAAATTCCCATTCTTTGCAACGTTATCCATAATTTGTTATGGTGCACATAGTTGAATACCTTTGCATAGTCAATTAAACACAGCAACGTGCAAGCCCCCACAGTAAGGCAAACTGACAGATGTATGGGGCTTTATGGGTTTAGGTCATACATTTAGGTCTTTGATACATTTTGAGTTAGTTTTTGTATATGGTATGAGGTATGCATCTTACTTCATAGCTTTTTTTTTAAACATATCGTTAAAAAATGAATGTAGACTACATTCATTTTTTAAAAATATATTTAGAAGAATAAGTACAATCTACCAATTGCACTTAAGTATTTGTAGATTTAGGACTGTCTAGTTTTATCTTGGTTGATAATAACTGGCCTCATGCTTTGTTTGTGACAGGCATCCAAAGCCTGGTTATTTTGTGGGAGTCACTGTGAATTGCTGAGATCTATCTGAGTCGGAATCGACTCGATGGCACTAGGTTTTTTTGGGTACCATACTGACTACCACACTACTTCTTTCTTTCATAAGAGAAGCATTCTCCTGCTGCCCCCTAGACTCCCACTCTCCTCCTGATCTTGGGACAAATTCTCTTGCTTCTATGATCACTTAGCCTGTGCAGTCAAAAGCAAAGTCAGCTCAGGCTAGCCAGCTTGACTCCTATGGGCATGTAAGAGCTTCAGACAATGGTGGGAATTTCTGGTATCTCCCTTCTGGCATTATTTTCATGGTTGCTCCAGCCAGACTCCTGCCTTCAGAATTCTCAGAGGAAAGCAGGTGTCATTCTCTATTTCCACTTGTATCCCAACCTTTATGGCACTCATGTCAATCTGCTCTAAGGACTATCTGGTGGATAACCTCACAGTTGCTGCAGTGTCACAGCTTAATCAGTATCCCCAGAGGCACAGATATACCAGGGTTAACTCTGCAGGAAACCCCCAGGTCTACTGCAAAAACTCACTCAAGAGAATCCCTTTCCCATTTTGAGTCTTAATAACTTTTTGGAGTGGAGTTGTTTGACTTGTTTTGCTACCCTTTAGTGAAAGGTTGCATGGATTTATTCTAATAATATTTTTTGGAATCGTTGTGTATTAATATCTATTTTCTTCAGTTCTGGGCCTTAGCTAGAATTCTAAAAAAAAAAAAGTATGTAACATTTTGATACATTAGCCTTATCCACTATAGAATGTGGTAAAATCAAAACTATTAACTTTAATCTATGTACAATTCATGAGAAAAACAGAGTTGAAGTAAGAGATGCTGAAACAGCTCTGGTACCTCTGTTCTCCACTGCTATGCAAAATATTTAACAGCATGAAAACAACTTAATACTCATAGAGTCACTGGTCCCATTATTTCAACCCTTGGGTGCATCCATCCTAAATATGTTTGTATAATCCTTATTTCTATAGAATTCTCAGTACAAAAGGGAAATCAAAGTGCATAACTAACATAATGCTGTCAATATTTATGACACCGGTAAATCTAATCCACGTTGTTGGGGAAAAAGAATCAGCTTCTTTCTAGTCCAGTAGCTCTTAAATAATAAAGTTTACTTTGGATGGTTAATCATAAAATCCTGCTTACACATCTCTACTTTGATCTTTTAAATCATATCACATCTTTTCATTTAGTAAGAATCTAGATGATTTGTATACCCTTCTTTTATTTATGGTTTGGAGGTAAAGCTCTTGAAGGGCTCAGTTAACATGAAAATCAATAATGCTGACACTTAAAGGGCTCCATGTAGGTATATTTCCTTCTCTCCCCACAATGTTATCCAGCTCATACTTTCCTAAAAGATGTCTCCAAAGATGTTATTTGAGCATTACTATGGAATCAGGGCCAAAAGATGCTCATATTAAAATCTAAATTGATCTTTACTTTTTGTGATTAGCAATTTACCTCCAAATTATTAACAAGTATTTCTTTCCAATAGATTATCCCAAACTCCAGCCTGAAGACATAAAGAGATTTAGAATTGTAAGTGGAAATTAACAATTTCTAGAATCCATTGATCCATTTTAATACTATATCCTCAGTTCCTAGGTGGATGGATAGTTGAGTTACTTCACTTTGAATACTGTTCACTGTTTTATTTTTAAAATATATTTGCTTATTTTCTCTACGGTTCTATTTAAATAATTAAAATGTCTTACAAAAACATATTACTCAGCAACATAACAATAATGGTGAAATACTAAGAAAATAAGTAAATGTAACTAATGAGGGTAGTTAATTACTAAAGTCACATGGTACATCCACTCTCCTGTCTTTGGATGAATTACATTACAGCTATATCTGAAGGAAGAAAATATATATGATTAAATATCTTTCAATAAATAAATGCTATCACTTTTCAAAATAAGTTACTTTAATGTATTCAAATATTCACTGTTAAGAATTTTTTTTTAAAGTTTAATATGACTTAATTATAATGTACCTTATGTTTACACTTTCCTAAATAGAAATAGACAATTACCTGTGACTATGGAATGTAAGATAACCCTTATAAACATCTGAAGGTTGTAATTGCCCCTTCAAATTGACACTTAGAAAAATAAACAATCAAAACCTCTCTCACGCTTTTGACATCTTTTGTATGTTTTGTTTATTAGGGTAATTGAATCATTTGAGCTTCTTGTAGGGCTTCATATCTGTTTGGAATGGTTCAGTAACCGCTAACGTAAACGCAGGCATAGCAAGTAAATCTGCAGGCGGTGGGCTTTTGACCTAAGTGGGAAACAAACAGAGGTGCCGCGCTCAAATACGGCCGCTCTCCGTAGTCCTGCCAATACTCCAGTCTCCAGCATGAATCCCAAAAGTTTCAGGAGCTTGAAGCAGGAGATTAGATTATTGGCAGGACCGTGGAGAATCCTGCACATTCAAAGAAGAGTGGCCATCTGCCACCTTTGAGCAGGGCACAACTATTTGTTTTCTACTTGGGTCAAAACACTAGAGGCTAGAAACTTGGTTGCTCTTCAACACATATGCTGCCCTCCTTATGTTGGCAATTACTGAACTGTTCTCAACTGATTTGAAGCCCTGATTTCTTCACAATTTTTTCTAGGTATTCTGTAAAACTCTAAACAGTGGATCCAAAAACCGACTGCTAGAATATATTGGAAGATGCGGTATGCTTATCGCTGAATTTTCCCCTGGAATAGTTAATCATTCCTGATCCTTGATCTTCCCCTAGAGAATTTTTTTTCTGGGTGAATAAACTGCAAATCTGTTCTTATGTCTGTTATTTAAAAGCCCTTATAGGTAAAATTTTTCTTAAATCACCCAAACTTTCCTTATGTGTGAAGATGCCTTATGCTGAAGAAGCGTAAAAAGAGGGATACGAGGCCTGAAGATCCCTTTACTTTGCGGAGACGTTAAAAAACTTGTTAGAAAGAAACCGCTCATTTAAAATTTGGCCCTCACTGCAATTCCATTTACTTGCCCTAAATAGCTACCCCGTATCTTACAACTAAGGGACATTGGTTGCTCAATCGTTAAGCCCTCGGCTGATAACCAAAAGGTCCCAGGGTTTGAACCCACCACTGGCTCTGTGGGAGAAAAGACCTGGCAATTTGCTCAGGTAAATATTACATACCAGGAAACCCTGTGGGGCAATTCTCTGTCACACGGGGTCACTATGAGTCAGAATAGACTCAACTGCACACAATAACAAAAACAATGTTACATCTGTGTTATCTTATTTGTAATATTTCTAAACAAATGTTTGATTTGCCTTTGGGTAATAGCTATGAACTTGGTAATAATATATAACAGTAATTATGAACATCTATGAGCTCTACCCACTGCACTGAAAACACAAGGACATGGATGGACTATGCAACATATATTCATTATTATATGTTGTACCTAGCATTCATTCATTCACTCATTCTGAACACATATTTATCAAATACCTCTTCTCTGTCAAACCCTGTTCTAGGGCAACATAGAGTAAAACAGACAAAGATGCTTGCCCTCAAGGAGCTTGCATTCTACTTTCTACTGGGTTCACAGCAGAAACTACATCTGATCCAATCAGCAGTAAGGATATCTTTAGTAGTTATATAGATAATAACGAAGACTTATGGTGTCTTCTTGTCCATTCTGCAAGCTCTATGAGGGGAGAGATGAGATTGTACTGAGTTGAAAATAGCTCAGATATTTTTAAACTCTGGACGCAAATCACTGATTAGTAAGAAAGGTGCTCTGAGCAACTTTTACTTTTTTTTTTAAAGTGTGTTTTATTCTCTATGCAAGAACAGAAATTAGGAGATGTATTTACAGGCAAGCACCATAAAGCGTCCCTTAAAGTAATGTTCGACTGTGTATACGTTCGCGGTCACATAAGGTTATCCCTTTCAAGACCCAATTATTTTCTCCTTTGAACTTTTTGTTGATACTCTGTGTTTCACATAATATGATAAAGGCATGCTGATTAAAGGATCAATTCAGAACTTCTGTTATGAGTTATGGATTTTGATACCCATTATCTTGGATCAAAATTGCTTCTGCAGCCTCTGAGTGACAAATCCTGTTGATATGAGTCATTGATAAAATCATTTTTTAAATGTTTTTTCTTGAAAAATTGCAAAACATGAGATAAAACATGAAGGCACCTGGCAATGACTGCACTTATATTTTATTCTAGTCTCCTTCTTCTTATCCTTTTTATTATTCTTCATGAAACTTCCAAACATGGTACAATGGATTCTTCCTTACTACAAGAGCAGTACTTACAGCCCAAATAAATAAAGTGAAGAGATTTTTTATCTCAGGGAAATTACCACTACAACACATTTTTCATGACTGCAAAAGCAGCACTGACAGGCCAAATATAAATAAAACTAAAGGAATTTGAATCTCAGGAAAATTACCAATACTTTGTATTCTTCATTATTGCAAAAGCAGTACTAACAGCTAAGAGGCAGGAACAGCTGCCCTGGAATACTGCAGAACTCCTCACAGTGCGGCGTCCCACCTGCTACACGTTTTAAAGCAATGATTGAGCTCTAAGATTGAATGCAGGGCAAGAATAACTTACAGGAGTTCCAGTCTTTTGAAAAGTACCACTGCAATGCATTTTTCCTTATCTACTGTTCAGAAACTAGAAAAGAAGGGAGCCAATAACACATGGAAATAATCAATGGCTTCAAGGGGAAAATGGCCACTATGACTGAAGACTGGCAATAGATTATTCTCACCATAAATACATTCTCATGAGAACATAGTAACAGGGGAACATTATGACTGAGAAACATAGTCAGGAGGGTTACCTCACAGAAACAAAAGCAAACCAGTCATACGTTTAGAAATTCACACAACCACAAGGGATCACCTAAAACAATGCTTAATCTACACAAAAATGAGACTCCAACTCAGGGTTCCTGAGTTTTACATATTTCAAAAAAGTTTCCCACCTTGAGGCTAAATGTGTTAAAATCAGCCTACCTCCTTTCCAAAGAACTCCAGAAGAATAAAAAGTGGGCGAGTTTTAAAGGGTTAGTCAGTATTAAATACATAAACAGAAACTGCTTCTACTACTATAGCTAGTGATATGCTAAAAGGTATTATATAGTGTTTAGGGAAAACAGTGAAAGCCTCCTAAATACCACCCTGCCAGCCATATGAATATGCCAATAAACCAAGGAGGGTATCATCATTTTTCCTAAGCAATATAAGACACTGAATGCTAATCCAGGACTTTTTACTCTAAGGTATTTTTTTTTTATGCATACCAGCGTAAAAGACAATGAATAACACAGACATTCCCTGCTTGGGGCATTTTATGTAGCTCTTTGATATGCATTTCTTCCTAAATCAATTTATTTCATCAAGACCAAGGTAGTGATTGGTTTTCATGAAGGTAAAGAGGGTGCTAGTTAAATTTTCCCAGGGATACACCATGTTGCCCCAAGGAAAAAAGTAAAAGAGTTGGCAATCCTCCCCTTAGGGTATTAAATAAAACAGTCAGAATATAATTTTTTTTCTTGCTAGAATAGTAAACCAAAGGTTCCTTGTTGGAGCTTGGCTGATGGCATTCCCCCCGCCCCGCCCCCAAACATCAACAATCTCTTAGCAATGTCAGCTCCTGGTCCCAATATCCTTTGATTCATTGAAGTTTCTTATAGTAAGGCAAAGATCTGCAGGCAGAGAAAATGGTGCTAAGTGACTTTTGTTGAGGTTATTCATTTTAAAGGGAGAAATAGGGAATGAAAGTCCCTTAGACCATACACTGTCTCCAAGTCTGTGCACCTTCTATCTCAATATGATTAAAAAAAAAAATCAAACTGTACTCTGTCTAGCAAATGATAGCATCCCCAAATTTGTTATACTCAATCTCACAGGAAGTTCAAGGGCATAGCAAAGTTGGACGGCAGCATTTTCAGATTGGTCTCAAATCAGGATATGACTCAGAAATGGAAGTACGAGAATGATACAGAGAACTAGATAAAGAGTCAGAGCTACAGGACCCAGCACAAAGACAAGAGCCTGTCCTCATCCCAAGTAACAGGCCGTCAGTATCAGCACAGCCAGACATCACACACCGTCCAACTCATACAAACATGATACATGGAGCATGCTTTAAATACTGCCATCAGCAGAAACTGGGGACAACCTGAATATTAATCGGCCTCTGTAATCTCTTTTTTTTTTTTTTTGTAATCTCTAGACTCACAGGTAAATGTGAGAAAACTTAGGGAAATGGTAATTCAGAATTGAGACATTTTGCCCAACTTACTAAGGATTCTCATTCGTTCTTTATGCTAGTATGGAAAAAGTAGGAATGAATATCAAGTTCTCATTTTGTTCCCTGACTTATATTTTACTGCACGTGTAAATGCTTCAGTTATCTGTATTGTAAAATGGGTATTATTTGCCTTGCAGTATGTGGGTTCTGGGAACCCTAGTGGCGTAGTAGTTAAGTGCTACAGCTGCTAACCAAGGGGTTGGCAGTTCAAATCCGCCAGGCGCTCCTTGGAAACTCTATGGGGCAGCCCTACTCTGTCCTATAAGGTAGCTATGAGTCGGAATCGACTCGATGGCACTGGGTTTGGTTTTGGGTTTTGGGTTTTGGTATGTGGGTTCAGTCACTGCACAGAAAATCATGTCTATATTAAAATCTCTTAAGGAATAGACGTTTTCCTGGTATTTATAGATTATAATACCTGCATAGGTTGGATAGCCAATTTGTTTATTGCTAAGACTCTGTAGTGCACAAAGTGCGTTGTGTGATGTAAACAGAGGGTTCCAGTAATGTTTTTTGACATTAACTTTGCTCCTATTGCAACGCTCCATGTTGCAATACTCCATATGATACCATAGACTAGTTCTGATTCCGGATAAATTAGAGTCCAGATTCATATGTGCAAATGTATACACAGGCTTTTGGAAATCTTGTAGTTTGGTTCCAAATCACCAAAATAAAGCAAACACTGCAGTTAAGTGAGTCACACAGATTTTTTGGTTTCCTGGTGCATATAAAAGTTATGTTTACACTATATTGTAGTCTATTAAGTGTCCAATAGCACATGTCTAAGAAAATGTACATACCTTAATTAAAAAATATTGCTAAAAAATGTTAACCATCATCTGAGCCTTTAACAGGTTGTAATATTTTTGCTGGTGGAAGGTCTTGCCTCTTTGTTGATGGCTGCTTACTGATCAGGGTAGTGGCTGCCGAAGGTTGGTGTGGCTGTGGCAATTTCTTGAAATAAGAACAACAATGAAGTTTGCTGCATCGATTTACTCTTCCTTTCGTGAAAGATTTCTCTGTATCACGCAATGCTGTTTGACAGACAGCATTTTACCCACAGTGGAATTTCTTTCAAAATTGAATCAATCCTGTCAAACCCTGCCACTGCTTGATCAACTAAGTTTATGTAATATTCCAAATTCTTTGTTATCATTTCAACAATGTTCACAGCATCTTCACCAGGGGTAGATTTCATATCAAGAAACCACTTTCTTTGCTCATTCATAAGAAGAGGCTCCTCATCTGTTAAAGTTTTATCACAAGATTGCAGCAATTCAATCTCACTTTCAGGCTTTAGTTCTAATTCTAGTTCTCTTGTTATTTCCACCAAGTCCACAGTTACTTCCTCCAGTGAAAGCTTGAACCCCTCAAAGTCATTCATGAGGGTTGCAATCAACCTCTTCCAAAGTCCCGTTCCTGTTGATGTTTTTACTTCTTCCCATGAACCACAAATGTTCTTAGTGCCATCTAGAATGGTGAATCCTTTCCAGAAGGTTTTTAATTTACTTTGTCCAGATCCATCAGAGGAATCACTATCTATGGCAGGTATATCCGTATAAAAAGTATTTCTTAAATAAGACTGCAGAATGGAGGTTGTGTTAGCAGGCATGAAAACAACATTAATCCCCCTATACAGCTCCATCAGAGCTCTTAGATGACCGGGTGCTTTGTTAATGAGCAGTAATACTTTGAAAGGAATCTTTCTTTTCTGAGCAGTAGGTCTCAACAATGGGCTTAAAATACTCAGTAAACCATGTTGTAAACAGAAGTACTGTCACCTAGGCTTTGTTGTTCCACTTACAGAGCACAGGCAGAGTAGATTTAGCGTAATTCTAAATCCTTAAAGATTTTTGGAATTGTAAATGTCCCGATAGGACAGACTAGAACTGCCCCATTAGGGTTTTCAAGGAGTAGCTGGTGGATTCGAACTGCCGACCTTTTGGTTAACAGCTGAGCTCTTAACCATTTCACCACCAGGGCCCCAGTCAGAACACACAAAACGTTTTTCAATTCAGTTTGTCATCTTATATGAGAATGGTTTGCAGCACCCCAGAACAATTACAATATATAACATCAAAGATCACTGATCACAGATCATCATAGCCAATACAATAATAATGAAAAAGTTTGAATACTGCAGAACTGCTCACAGTGGTACATTCCAACGGCTACACGTGGAAGCAATGATTGGGCCCTAAGATTGAATGGAAGGCATGAATAGTTTACAGGAGTTCCAACCTCTTGAAAAGTACCACTGTGATGCATTATTGCTTAATGCAAAGGCATTATTTACCATTCAGAAGCTAGAAAACAAGGGAGCCAGTAACACCTGTAACAATGAACGACATAAAGGAGAAAATGACCACTATGACTGAATGAATACTGGCAATAGTTTACTCTGGTCATAAGTACATTCTCACAAGAATGCAGTAAAATGGAAACATAGTGAGCAGACTTATCTCACAGAAATAAAGGCAAACCTGTCAAAACCTTCCAAAATTTTAGAAAATTCACAGTCTGGGAGGCAGTGCTCAATCTACACAAAAATGAGGATTCCACTCAGGATTTTTGAGTTTCACACATTTCAAAAGTCTCCCACCTTGAGTATAAACACATTAAAATCAAGTTTCTTCCTTTCCAAAGAGCTCCACAGGCATAAAAAGTGAGTGAGATACCATATGTCCCATGGGTCTTGAAATGGTTATGATAGAGTTCGGAAACCCATCGGAGAGAACTGGGTGTAGGGAACACACTTCGCTAAGTACTGTAGATCCTATCTGTCTCTCACTAGCTCTCTGGATCCCAAATCTGGCCCTAGGGTTGGCAAGGGAAGGGGATCGTGGAGTCTATCCATGGCTGCCTGTCCCACTGCTCTCTCCTCAGGCTGGGACCTTGAAGATGCCACCAGAGCCACCAAAGGGGATGTCCAGCACCCTGGGCATCACACCAAGGCCCAAGGCCATGACTCTTCCTGGAGTGACAGCTGCTGAGCGGTCTGGGCTGCAGTGGTGGTGGGAAGGAGGTACAGCGAAGGCTGCCACCAGGGAAGGAAGCAGAGTCAGTCAGGACAGGTAGACGAGGTTGCCTGGAGGCAGCCGGCTAGACCGTTAGTGCTTGCTGAGGCAGGAGCCGGGCACGGCTCTCAGAGGCCAGATGGTGACAACTCAGGACCAGCAGCAGCAGAGACAAAGTTTTCCCCGCAGTCCCTTGGTGACCATCCTGCACACCTCTGTCCTGTATATAATATGGTATTCTCACAATGTCCAAATCACACATCGTTGAATTTCATAGAACTAAAGCGGCACATACCTATACTTATAAATTGTATTTAAAGGATGGCTACACTAGAAGCCCAAGTTTTAAAAGTGAAGTTAAAAAATTAGATGGACTTAATGCTTTTACTGTCAATATAGAAGATATAGAGATGATTATCAACAATGTCTTCATTATATATCATACATGTATATTGACTAAATGTTTTTAGAGAGATAATGTATTGATATATAGATAAATTTAATGTAGAGATATTTAATATCTTGATTTATCCTGAAGAGAAAAGTGGAACTGTGAATTATTCCCAAAACAACTGCTACAGATCAAATTTTCCCAACTTTTGTTTGTTACATAAATGCCAGTGAATTGAAAACAGGGACTAAAACAGATACTTGTACACCAAAGTTCTTAGCAGAATTATTCATATTAGCCAAAAGGTTGAGACAACCCAAGTATCCATCAACAAATAATGGATAAACAAAACATGGTATACACACACTCTTGAATATTATTTAGCCATTAAAAAGGAATGAAGCCTTGGATCGAAGGAGAATGAAGAACACCAAGGACACAAGGCGATTACGAGCCCAAGAGACAGAAACAGCCACATGACCCAGAGACTACATCACCCTGAAACTAGAAGAAGTAGATGGTGCCTGGCTACAACCGATGACTGCCCCTGTAGGGGACGCGACAGAGAACCCCTGAGGGAGCAGGAGAGCAGTGGGATGCAGACTCCAAATTCTCATAAGACCAGACTTAATGGTCTGAGTGAGACTAGAAGGACCCCAGTGGTCATGGCCCCCAGACCTTCTGTTGCCCCAGGACAGGAACCATTCCTGAAGCCAACTCTTCAGACATGGATTGGACTTGACAATGGGTTGGAGAGGGATGCTGGTGAGGAGTGAGCTTCTTGGATCAGGTAGACACTTGTGACTATGTTGGCATCTCCTGCCTGGAGGGGAGATGAGAGGGTGGAGAGGGTTAGAAGCTGGCGAAATGGACACGAGAAGAGAGTGGAGGGAGAGAGTGGGTTGTCTCATTAGGGGGAGAGTAATTGGGAGTGTGTAGCAAGGTGTGTATCGGTTTTTGTGTGAGAGACAAAAAAAAAAAAGAAGAAAAAAAAGGAATGGAGCTCTGATACATGCTTCAATATCAACGATATTTGAAAACATGCTGAGTGAAATTAGCTGGACACAAAAGGAAAAATATTATATGCTGCCTCTTTTATGAAATATCTAGAACAGGCAGCAAGTAGATCAGACGTTACCAGGGGCTGGGGAGAAGGCAAGGAGGTGTTATTGTTTAGTGGATACAGAGTTTCTACTTGGGGTGATGAAAAATTCTGGAATTAGATGGTGGGCTGAGTTATCTACTATTGTGAATGTACTTGATGACACTGAATTGTATAGTTAACACTTAAAAATGGTAAAAATGGAAATTTTATGTACTGCGTATTTTACCACATTAAAATAACTCCAATCACATGCAACAAAGCGTTCTTATATATTTCACTAAACAAGCATTTTGTTTTATACTCATTTCATTCATTCATTTGATGAATCATTTTTTCAACATATATTTGTTTTTCATTTACTCTGTGTCACATTCTCAACTCTACCCTCAGTGCTTGCAGAATGGATGAGAAGATCCCATAAGTTGCCATTGGTATCTTTATAACTGATGAAAAGATCCTTATTGCCGAGTGGTTCATATGTAGTTTCTATTGTGATGAATGTATTGAATTCAATATCAATTATTCATTTTTAGCATTTATTTAGTATTAATTTAATTTTTACTCGCATTTTAATATTCAGCAGTCGTTTTTAGTATTTATTTTAGTATTCATTTTTTATATTTATTATGAATTATATAGTATTTTATTAGTATAAATTATTCATATTTAGTATAATTCATAGTTAGGGTCATAGAATGCAAAAATCATTTATAGTTAGAAGGATTCTTCAAAGCCATCATAAAGCCCAGCTTGTAGATTTGTGGGTGATACCTCATTATTGATATAATTAAGCATCTGGTTGCTTTTGAGTTACACAAGATTTGGTAACCTAACGGGTACATTTTGGTGCCAATTCTATATAGTATTTTTATTAGTATGAAAATTAAAACTTTTCAAATATCAGGGATATCCTTAATTTCCTCATATCCTCTTCTCTTACTAAATAATTTAAAGTCCAGATCACCCATGTATTAATAAAGTTTGAGTGAGCCTATCCCATAGATCAAAGCACTTGACTTATCTTTCAAAAGGTATAATGGGTGGTCAGAATTATTTATAGCCTGTGCTATGCATAGTATGGCAGGCAAAGAAAGAGCGAGTTACAGGCCCTTACTGAAGAAAAGATTTTCAGAATAATAGAAGAGTCAGCCTGCCATCCTTCACTTCATATATTCTCGTGAACGCTCTCATATTCAACATATGAACTATCAGAGTAATCATTTACCATGGATGTCACTGATAGACGAGTTACTCATTCTGTCTAATGGACCGCTCAGCATTTCACTTCAGCAGTAACTAAGCATATTCTTTATAGTTTTCAATGTTCAAACACCTAGTATATTGCTAAGTCCTTAGGGGTACTCGATACTCTTTGCTGATGATTTTGCTTATATGCCAGATAGATTAGAAAGCAGTAAATAGCCAAAAAAAATAAATAAATAAAGATAAATTCTTGAATATTTTCATACTCCAGTGTTATCTTTATATGCTTCTGGGAACATTTGCTTGCTAATCTTGTAACTCTAAAAAACAAACAAACAAGCTCTTGTTCATAATTAATTAATCAATTAATTGCTTAGCATACTTATGTGTATGCCCTTATAGGTCACAAGGTCCCTGGATGGGGCAAGTGATTTGTCATTGGCTGCTAACCTAAAGGGTGGCGGTTCAAACCCTTCCAGTGGTACCTTGGAAGTAAGGTCTGGCAAACTGCTTTTGTAAAGGTTACAGCTAAGAAAACCCTATGCAGCAACTCTGTAACACTTGGGGTGGCCATGAATTGGAATTGCCTGGAAGCCAATGGTTTTATCTTTTTTGAATTTATTATATATCATAGATGACAGATTTAGATAGTTAGAGCTTTTTCATCTTTAACAAAAGTCCTCTTCAAGATGCTTTATATTTACCCCAAACTAATGAAGAAACAGTAATTTTGTATCTTAGCCTCAATAATAACTATTATTATGTTGAAAACTGTGTATTTAGTCTCTAGAATGTTTAGTAGGAAGATATTTTAAAGCATTTTTCATTAAAAATACTCATTACTTTCAAAGAAAAAACACAACATGCAAATATTAATATTATCATGATAGTGTATAAAATTATCCAGTTTTAACATAAGTTGTTACACCATGTTTTCTTTGAAATTTCAAAGAATTCTGTGCAATCTGTATGTTTGTTTGACATCTATTATCATAGTTTTTTAAAGATATTCCACAATTCTTTTTTACTCAATATAAATCAGGAAGGGACAAGGGGCAAATATTTCTTCATTTCCTTCTTAACAATTGATACCTGGTGATAGATAGTAGCCACACCTACTCACAGCTTATTTTTAAGGGCTGTAGACCTAATCATACTGATGAGTATATAAGTAATATATCATTTTTAATTAATAAATGTCATATTTAAATAGAAGAATGTGAAAATTTAAAGATGGAGAGATTTCTTTAAATGTTCCATATTTACTGAGCTCTAATTTTCACTCAACAGCTAACCAAAAGGTAGGAAGTTCGAACACACCTAGAGGCACCACAGAAGAAAGATCTAGTTATCTGCTTCTGAAAGGTTGCAGCCTTGAAAACTCTATGGAGCACAGTTTTACCCTGTAACACATGGGGTTGCCTTGAGTCAAAATCGGCTCAAAGGCAACTGGCTATACAGAGTAATGCTTGCAGAGTTTGATTTTGTTCATTAGGTTTACTATACACATTTTCACAGGTGAATCTGGAATGTACTTTCTCTGGAATCAGAGCTAGTCCACAGTGTAATATGCAGTACTGCAATGCAATAAAATTAACATCAAAAGACATTGCCCGTAGCTCTCTGTTTATATCATTTAACCCGCTTTGTGCACTATAGAGTCTTGGCAATAAACAAATTGACTATTCAACCTGTACAGGTATTATCACCTATAAATACCTGGAAAGTTTCTATTCTTCAAAATATTTTAATATAGCCACTATTTTCTGTGCAGTGACTGAACCCACATACTGCAATGCAAATAATATACATTATACAAAGCATCTACACATGCAGTAAAATATAAGTGAGGAAACGAAATGAGAACTTGATATTTATTCTTAGTTTTTCCATACTAGCATAAAGAACGAATGAGAGTCCTTCGTCAGTTGGGCAAAATGTCTCAATTCTGAATTACTATCTCCCTAAGTTTTCTCACATTTTTCTGGATATATTTCCTGTGAGTCTAGAGGTTACAGAGGCCGATTAATATTCAGGTTGTCCCCAGTTTCTGCAGATGGCAGTATTTAAAGCATGCTCCATATATCATGTTTGTATGAGTTGGACCGTGTGTGATGTCTGGCTGTGCTGACGCTGACGGCCTGTTACTTGGGATGAGGACAGGCTCTTGTCTTTGTGCTGGGTCCTGTAGCTCTGACTCTTCATCTAGTTCTCTGTATCATTCTCATACTTCCATTTCAAGTCGTATCCTGATTTGAGACCAATCTGAAAATGCTGCCATCCAGCTTTGCTATGCCACTGAACCTCCTGTCAGATTTAGAGTAGAACAAATTTGGGGATGTCATCACTTGCTAGGCCATAGTACAGTTTGATTTTTTTTTTTTTTTTTGGTCACACTGAGATAGAAGGTGCACAGACCTGGAGATAGAGTATGGTCTAAGGGATTTGCATTCCCTATTTCTCCCTTTGGCGCCCTGGTGGTGCCGTGGTTAAGAGCTCTGTTGCTAATCAAAAAGTCTGCAGTTTGAATCCACCAGCTGCTCCTTGGAAGCCCTATGGGTCAGTCCTACTCTGTCCTATAGGTTCGCTATGAGTGGGAATCAACTCGATGACAATGGCTGTGGTTTGGTTTGGTTTTATATTAAGCAAACAAATTTTGTTGCAAACGAATAGTCAGGTCCCTGGGTGGCACGAATAGTTAAGCATCAGACTAGTAGCCAGAAAAAAGGCTGAAACACACTCATAGGCTGCTCAGAAGACAGGCCTGATGATCTGTTTCTGGAAGGCCACAGCCATTGAAAACCCTGCGAAGCAGTTTGGCTCGCACGTATGGGGTCACCATGAGTCAGGATCAACTCAATGGGAACTAACAACAACAATAAGAGCAACAACTTATCCTATAAGAAAATACAGGAAAAAATTTAGCAAAACTCTAAGAATGGAATGAAAACAGAACGTGGGATTTATAAACAGAAAGGCTACTTGCAGTTCAGAGTCTTTTTCTGCCTCTAGAAAATACTGGACTTTTAAACCCTTCATCTTCTCTGCAGGCCAAATGTTGAAGATCACATGGGCACAAAGTGGCTACAGATTAATGGGGAAAAAAAAAAAGTTCAAAGGAGGCCTTGCATTTTTGAAATATAGTAGTTTTAGTATTTTATGTACTAAAACCTATAAATATCAGGGAGTTGGGAAAACTTTCATTTACCTTCCAATAAAAATGAGGTAAAAAAAGTAAAGAATAGCCTATTAGTAAACTATTTTTACCTAAAATGTGAAATTTTCCTCTTTCAACTTATGCTTACTTTAAATAAGCTTTTTTTTTTTTGGAAAAGTAAAATATAGTTTACATATAGAAAAGTACAGAAACTGTAATTGTCCAGATGTATAAATTTTCACAAAATAAGCACCCTAGCATAACCACTACTTAGGTTAATAAATAAAAGATCATGAGCGCCCTTTTAGTTTTTTCCAGTATTTTCCTGTTCCCCAAATGTAAGCCCCATCCTGACTTCTTTCTCCATTAGTTTTGCCTATTTCTGAGACTCAGGTAAATAGAATCACACATTAAGTACCATTTTGTTTCTGGTCTCTTTTGATTGTCATTATGTTTTTGAGACATAATCATATACAGTATTAGTCCATCATTTCATGGCTATATAGATTTCTATTATATGACTGCAACAATATTTATCCAGTGTATTTTTTATGGATATTTTTGTTGTTCCCATTTTGGGATGGTTATGAATAGTGTGCTCCAATGGTCATTCTTTTATGCATCTTTGGTTACATATTTATTGGCATTTTGTTGACTATATGAAGATAGTATCATTTATTGATTGATTCTAGATATTAAAGCTGCTTTGGATAATGCAAATAGTCATGCAATGACCATTTGCACATATGTATTTATATGTATATATATTTGTTGGGAATATGCCAAGGCAATCATATGTTGTTTTTAAACATTTCACTTATTTCACAACCTCAGCAGTGCACTAGATATCATCCATCACCAGCTTGATGAGTGTGTATTGATATCTCATTGTATTTCCAAGGTGAATTTCCCTATGTTTATTGAGGTTGAGAACACTTTTACATGTTCACTGGTCATTCAAATATCCTCTTTTGCAAGCACATTTTTTGGTGAAGTAAGATTTTGATAAATTTTAGTATCTATGATTACTCATACTTTCTTGAAATAAATTATGCGATTCCTGGAACAGGGACAAATGATTTACTTATACCAATAACCATGTCAGTTCTTCATGTACCATTCCTTGATCCTTATGGGACAATGCAATGAAAGCCATAGAAATGTGTATGCCTGAGTATGCACAAGAGAGGGGTTTCTTATACCGTGGAACAGAAATCCTGAGACTCAGAGTTTATATGCATACTGTCTACCTGTCACTCTCCTCTTCTGAGAGATGAGAGGGGTTTAATCTTCCTGGAGGCACCGTGATTAAGCAGTCGGCTGCTAACCTAAAGGTCACATGTTCCAACTTGGAACCCACCAGTTGCTCCACAGGAGAAGGATGTAGCAGTCTGTTTCCTTAAAGATTACAGCCTTGAAAACCCTATGGGGCATTCTACATTGTCCTATAGGGTCACTATGAGTGGGAACCAACTCGAAGACAAAAGGTTTGGCTTTATGATTTTTTTGTTTTATTTTATTTCGTATAAACAAATTCTCTTTGTAACAGAAAGGGAAATTTCTTGAGTTTTTAGCTTTTGTAGTATAAATAAATGTCTGGGTAAGACAAGCAAGTGTCTTAGATTCACAACTCCTGAGATATTTTCCTGGCTCCAGGTTCTTCCCACTTTGAAATTTAAGCACATACCTCCAGGGAGTGAAATCTCTCTGAAGTTCTCACTATCTATTCTGTCATCTTTTAGGTTTCAAATCCTGCCCATTAACCCAAGTTTTAGTTTTATTTGCTCAGAAAGCTGTATCTTTGCCGAAATCATGAAAATATTCATATTGCTTCCCAGCGGGTGTATACAGGTCCAACCTTCTTGAAGGGCTTTGAAATCTGATTTTTGTCCTCCCAGCACTCTTTGACTTCAGAAAATCCAGTTTAGCTTCTCAGCCTTTAGATTTCATATTATTTATAAATCAACAAATATCTTAAGGGGGAAAGCGGCACTAAATACCAGTTTCACCTCAGTGCATTTTCCTGTCTCAGTAGGATCACCGTCCCTCAAGTCTCAGCTGCGTTAGTAGCTCCTTGAGACTTTCAGAAGTTTTTTGTTGTTGTTTTATCTCTTTTTATCTTGATTTGCTTGTTTTGTTTTTATATTACATCCATTTTTCTGGTTATTCTTGGAATTAGGGTTTGTTTTACAAATACTGGTCTGTCATAGAAATAGAAACTACTTTATACTTATTACCATTTGTAATTAAATCGTTTCTTTGTTTACTTTGATTCACCTCTGCCTTTATCACTAGGAGCCTTTGTGGTGCAGTGGTTAAGAGCTCAGCTGCTAACTAAAAGGTTGGTAGTTTGAATCCAACAGCCACTCCTTGGAAACCCCATGGGGCAATTTGCTGTTAGTTTCTGAGTCAACTATGGCAACATTTTTTTTTTTTTTTTAACAGCACCAGACTGTAAGCTCTAAGAGCAAAGGGGATAAGTCGATTCGCTTATCATGTTATCTCCGGTTCCTAACATATAGCAGACACTCAGTAAATACCTTTAAATCCTCAAGCAACACGCAAACATGCCATAAACACAGGGAGAAATCAATAAAATTCAGCTAGCTGTCAAATAGGTGTTAAATTGATCTAATTTTAATTGATTAGAAAAGGTTAGTTAAATTAATTTCCTGGAAAAGTATACTCCAGAAATTAAATGCAAATCTGCATAAATTTTTTATGAATTTTTTCAACAATGCTATTAAAACTCCAAATACATATTGCAGATGCAATAGTTTTAGAAAGACTTTTAAATGAAAAAAGAAAGCAGAACATGCACTATGTTTCAAAAAGTGCTTGAAAGTTCCTGTGTGGAAAATAAACTAAAAATCAGATAATGAATAAGCATGGTTGTATATGAGCAGTCATGTTAGAGACAAATGTAATAAAGTTTAATAACAAATTAAAAATTCGGTTAAATAAAACTTGTTTTTAAAAGGCATGATTAATAGAAGCACGTTTAATGATTAGTCTCTTCATAAATGAACATAATAGAAAAGTTAAATTAAAATGATGAATCTTTAATTCTGTACGCAATGTTAATTCTCTGATGAAATTCTCATCTTTCACTTACGACCTAAATATTCTTAATAGATTATTTTATTTTATAAACTAATTAATCCTTTCTTAAAACTATTCTTTCTGAATCTTAATATGTAAAAATCAGCCCATGAAATATAGTATTCCAGCATATTGTCTACTGTTGTCAAATTACTCAAGGGAAAAAAAAAATCTATGAACACATTGGGTTAATAAACTTTCTAGTCATGGTATTTTCTCAAAGGAAATCTCAAGTCAGGATTAGGCAGACCAGTGCCACACTCACACAGCACTTACGAGCACTAAGACAGTAGAAATGGTAGTTGTTAGTATAACAGCACCGTATAGAAAATGAGAAATAAAAGTTTGTAATCGATAAGATATCAGAAGTAAAATTAAGCCAATTTTTATAAAGGGCTGAGATTGTTTAATCATTTTACTGAGTGCAGTGTCAGGATGTATCATTGGGTCATATTCAAATTTTCTAAAAGATGAATAATATTGGTTGTAAAGATAGATAACTCAATGAAAAAGTATGCATTTGGAACCAGTTTTGTGTTTGAATTCTGGCTTCCCAAGTCACTGTGGTTTGACCCAATAGTTGTTTTTTCCCCCCCCCCCATGTTTTTATGTCTATAACATGGTGCTGAAATTATCTACCATTTAGACTTAAAAAAAAAAGATAAATCATCTGTAATTTCAGGCTCATGCTAAATATCCAAGATCTGTTGTAATCCCCCTCCTTTGTGTTGATATTGCTGATTTATTTTTCCTCTTTTGTACAATTTTTTATTCATTTTAATAGTCATCTTTTAATCACCATCTTAGGTCTATAAGGTGAAATCTTTTCTACTGGTTTAGAACAACTTTTAAAAAGTTGAATGTTGTAAAAAAGGTGGAATGTAAATAAAATATTTTCATTGAAAAAAAGTTAATGTTCTTGACAAGGAACTAAATTATAACAATGTGATTTTACCAGGACTGTGACCCAGTGCCTGAGTCTCTTGAAGTCTCTGGTGAAAATGGTGATGATGGACTTCAGCCTGGCTTGCAGAATTTCAGGGAGCATAAAGGTGAGTAATACATACTGTCTTAAACAAAGAAAACAGGCATATAATTCATTAAATGCAGCTCCAAAAAGTAGAATTTTACAAGTCTAAATCTCAATTTTATTCCATTTATCATGACCAATTTTCATTACTACCAGCCTGTCAAGAACCATGTGCAATCAAGGAAATGCACTTTCAGCCCAAGTGGCATGTTTTAAAATATAGGGGTTCACTTTGGAGTCAGGATTCAGATGTGGCTTTTTTCCTGAACGTGCTATGGCTGCTAACCATAAAGATTGGCAGTGCAAACCCACCAGGAGCTGCTTGGAAACTCTGTGAGGCAGTTCTACTCTGTCCTACAGGGTCGCTATGAGTCGGAACTGACTCAGTGGCAGAGGGTTTGGTTTTTGTTTTAACCTCCCAATGGCCTCAAGGTGGTACAGATGATTGATCCGACACTCGGGGTACTGAACTGGATATTCTCTTGTTGGAATCAGAGAGACCTCCACTACTTACAGCCAAGTTCTTAGGCCTTCTTTGAATGGCTACCAGCACAGGCTAGTCACACGCTCTGCTGAGGTCCTGGTTGGACATGGACACCACTAGAGTGGCTGAAGTAGGAGGGTGGGAGAGGTTGGTATCAGAGATGAGTTTCTTACCACAACCAATGTTAAGCTCCTCTTAGTCTTTTTTTTTTTTCCCATATATATTTCTTCCAGGACTGTCCTTTTTTTTTTTTTTCTCCTTGAGCTGCCTTTATGGAAATCTCTTTCAATATTCATAACTTTAGTTTGAACCAGAACTGAGGCAAGAAAGACATGTAGGAGAAGATAAGAAAATAAAATAAATGTTACATTCTCACGTGTATATCTATATATAGAGAGACTAAACCCCCCTTCACATTGCAAAATATTTCTACATCCTCCTTTAGTTAGGCATACTAGCTTACCTTCTGTAATAAACAATCAGAAAGATTAGCCTGCAAATATCCTCATCTGCAATTTGAAGTTGCCTGTCGTCAGAAGGGGTTTAATCAAGTCCTCTTTTCTTTCTGTTGGGCTCTGCACATATGCATGCACGCCCTCCTTGTTCTTCTCTGAATCAAGGTGTTTCATCTTCTTGTCAACAGGGCAACAAGTGTGCCTGCCTCAAAGACCTGCAGCAGGAGGACACCAATCATTGCTTCGTCTGCTCTTAGTTTCTAATATGTCCAAGTCATAATATGGGGACTTTAACCATTCTAGGATAATGGAAAACATGAAATCTTATAAGTAACTAATTGGCAACTAAAAAAAGAAAAAAACACAATTCCAAAAGAAGCAAAAGGGAGAAAACACAGGCAAAATCGTGCTTAAAATATTCACAGATTCCTGACCTGAGCTAGCCAATCTGAGTATCAACAGAGATCAACTGATTTCCATGTGAACACCATATATTTTTAAAATCTCTCTCCACTGTATAATACATTTCATTTCATTACTGAGGGAGGAGTTTATGTTCAATCAAATGTGGATCTTTGAATTTGCCATTATAAAGACACCAAAAAAAAAAACTGTCAATTTCAACTCATGGTAGACTCCATGTGTTACAGAGAAGAACTGAGCTCATAGGTTTTTTTGACTACAATTTTACAGAAATAGATCATTCAGCCTTTCTTCCACAGAACTGCTGGGTGGGTTTGAACCACCAATATTTTGGTTAGCAGCCAAGCACAGATCATTTTTGCCACCCAGGGACTATTATAAAAGCACAATCTTTGTTAATTCAGTCCTGCATTGTAAGATAACAATGATGAGACTAATACAATTAGAGAAATTTTTAAAAATTACCATTTTTAATACCTACTGTATTTTTATACAAATAACCCATGTGTTTATATATATATATATTTTTTTTTGCCAACTACGCCCCCCCTCCAAGGTATTTCTGTAAGTGTGCTATGCTAATTCTTCTTCTTCTTCTTCTTCTTTTTTTTTTTTTAGCAATATGTAGAAAAAAATAGAATAGCAGTCTTAGGAAAATACTTCATGGAAGGAGGGCATGGTTGGTAAAAAAAAGTATAACACACTCATTATTTGAGTAAAAAGTATAACACACTCATTATTTGAGTAAAAATACAGTATATATATATATATCTCTTGCACTTTAATAAAAGCTTTGCATACGTTGTTACTTAACTTTCAGGACAGCACATTGAGATAGATATTACTTTTGCCATTTTACAAATGAAGAAAGTGAGGCTCTGAGAAATTGAGTAGGTTGTCATATTACTACTAATAGACAGAGGCTGGCACTCCAAGTCACATTTGTCTGACTTCAAAGCTCATGCCTCTAACCAACAAAGCTGCATTGCCAACTATAGGGTCAAACCTCTCCTAGGTTTTTTTTTTTTTTTCATAATTTGCCAAATGCTTATCTTTTTTTCATTGATGTACCTCACAATTTCATAAAATAAGTATTGTATATATTATTAGCATTTCTATTTAACAGAGAAGAAAATAAGGACTCAGAATGTGTAACTAACTTGCCCAAGACCACAGAATTAAGAAGAGGCAGACTCAGAATTTGAGCTTAATTATTCTGAATAATCTACACTTGTTTTTGCAAAATAAATCTTTAGACTTTATTAAAGCTTTTCTGGAAACAGCATTTCAAATGTTAACTATTTCAGAAAACTTTGGAAAAAATGGGCAAGAGATACCAGTGAGAAATCCTGGTAATGAAGCCAAGAAGGAAATAGCAATATGTGACAGGCCCTGTGGGCAACATCTGCTTTTGTTTTATAAAGTACATTTTCTATGTGAAATTATACTGGAAGAGGCTACCGACATCTTTTATTCAAATCAATTCCATATATAATATATAGTTTACGTCTACCATCTAAGGAGAATAACTACATAGCAGCACCTTAATATGTTCATTGAATCTGTCTGCTAAATGGCAGGGACCATTGCAAGTTGATCTGACAACTTCAATTGTAATATTCAACTGCTGACTCACAGATAGTTGATATGATCTCTTAGTGGACTACATTAGTAACATCTGGTGCCTTTTTTTATCCCTTTGATATCACATGTAAGATTTAGCCCATTGCTTGATAATTGAACTGAAAAATAAATCAATTTTCGTGCAACAGTTCTGGCGATAATATACTTCCACAGGATCATAGGAAAGTAAGGGAGCTCTATACAGTCACTTTATTCACAAAGTTAATAGATAAAAGGCAATATGGGAACAGGGGAAATGACAATTATTGTAAACATCGACTACCTTGGCATTTTTATTTTGTGTGCACAAACACGTATTTTTGTATTTGAATGGACCAATGATGTATCTTTGTTGGTACAATCATGCAAGTGTATTCTATTCTTTAATCTGATTTCATAACACCAGCAAGTTCTTACTTGCATCTCTCTCACTAGCAAAATTGGAATGACAACCAGTTGCCATTGAGTCAATTCTGACTCATAGCGATCTTATAGGTAGTTTGTTTAGGAAACCCTGGTGGTACAGTGGTTAAGTGCCACAGCTGCTAACCAAAAGGTCAGCAGTTCAAATCCACCAGGGACTCCTTGGAAGCTTGATGGGGCAGTTCTACTCAGTCCAATAGGGTCGCTATGAGTCGGAATCAACTTGATGGCAATGGGTATAGGCCCCATAAGGTTTCCAAGGATGTAAGACTTTAAAGAAGCACTGAGCAGTTTAACCACTGTGCTACAAGGGCTTCTTGGAATGACAACAATCCATTTAAAAACAATCTGTTATTCTTCTCGAAGGTAATACGATTATGTAATTTCATTGTGTAGAACTAGATCCTTTTATCTTAGAAGACACAAATGTTATAATTACCCACTCATCTTGGTTCAAAGACTATTATAATTCTTTAAATTGGATTCTTCTGTAGAATACAGAGGTTGGCAAATTATTTTCTGATTGAAAAATGTGAAAAGTCAATTTACTGACTTTGTACTCTTTCTTTGATGTCTAAATATTTATAGTAACGTTGAATGATTCCACATAAAGTACTTAATATTAACAGTGTTTAATGATTATGTGGAATTTTTGTCATTATAAAGTGTTTAGAAATTGCAGGTATTTTGCACAGCATCACTCTTAGATAAGTCAGTATTCAGGCCACATCTTCATGCATCCCAGAAAAGTAAACCCAATGAGGGAAGCCTGTCAATGTAGTTTACCATGGTCTACCATCAAAATAGATATGAATTGCTCCTGCCATATCAAGTGTGTACAATACATACAGATCTTTGAAACTGCTGCAGTTAGCAATACTAATTTTAAGTCCTATGATCTTTTTTCCCCCAATATGGATATGACATAGATGAGTTTTCCAAGGTTAGACTCCAGAGGTCAAGGGACTCCTTAAATGTATCATCATGCCCCCGTGTATTGCACAAATCCTTACCCATAGAGAGCCTCTAGCAGATGTAAGTTAAATGAATGAATAAATGCTATTAAGATCATTTTTAAATGGAGTGGCCAAATAAAATCAGTTTCAAATGCTCTAATTTAATCTGACAAGCCCTCCCTGTCTATACAAATCTGATCTAGGGGGAATCAGAACTTTTAGGCTTGACTGACATCTTTGGCTTCCTTTCCTATAAGCCAGTAAATATTTATGCTGAAATGGCATCTTTACTCTAGAAGAACTGAGCAGATTATAGGAAAGATATCGTTTCCAATTCAATATCAGTAATGTTTAACTATACTCAGCAGCAGCTAACACCTAGGAGTCAATGGGTCAGGAACTTTCCCAAATAGTTTTTGCCGATGATTGCAATTAAGTGACCAGAGGCTCTAGTGACCAACTGAAGAGCAGAAAAAAAGAAAGAAAAGTACATTTAATTCCATGAAATAGCTGGAAAAAAAGCAAGAAAGGAGAGAAGAGAAACAGAAATAAAAAAAGGAATAAATATGATAAGTTTATAATAGTGTTAGATACTACTTGGTAGCAACTTACTGCAGGTTAACTCTTGTGTTTTTTAGATATGTTCCTCAGAGTCCAAGATTGAGAAAAGGATCACAGTGAGAAGCAGTAGCCTGTTGGATAGATCCATGCCTCCTTCTCCAGCTTCCTCTTTAAAACGGTATAGTTCTACCTTTACATGTCTTATGGTCTTTCCACAACGTATTTCATGTGAAGAAGGAGTTGTGCTAATTTTTCTTTTGTTTTAACTAGAACGACAGAAATGTGTTGTGTCACAGTTCTGAAATTTAGTAGTGTGAATTCAGGGTGTCAGCAGGGCCACATTCTTTCTTGCCTCTCTCAGCTTCTGGTAGCCACAGCTTTTCTTTGGAATATAGATACATCTTTGCATAGTCTTCTTTTCTCTGCCTCTCTCTCTCTTTTTTTTTTTTTTTTGCTACTTACATAAAGAAAAAAGTATATATATATATATGTTACTGTTTTTTATAATCCCCTTGTCTAAAAGAGGAGCCCTGGCGGCTCAGTGGTTAAGAGCTCAGCTGCCAACCAAGAGGTCACCAGTTTGAATCCACCAGACGCTCCTTGGAAACCCTATGGGGCAGCTCTAGTCTGTCCTATACAATCTCTATGAGTCAGAATCAAGTCGACAGCAATGCGTTTCTTTCTTTTTGGGGGGCGGGGTGTGGTTTGTCTAAAAGAAGAAATAATAGGGAGCAAAGAAGTAAGGATTTAAGCAATTATTTTCATTCCACATTTGACATATCTTGTATTTCAGCCTTAATCCACTGTCCACTAACCACACAAAACAGATATCGAAATGGATATATTATGGTTCCCATTTCTATCACAAAATCGTCTCTTACTATACCCCCTGTTTTACTGAGACTCTTCCTAAAGTGGAATTCTCATTTTTCTCCTGACATGCTCTGTACTTTTCCAAATTTATAACTTTGCTTGCTATTGCCTCCCCCGCCTGAAATGCTCTCACTGAGTTTTTTAACCTACCAAATTCATATCCATCTTTCAAAGGTCTGACCAAATGGGAATACATCCTATTGTCCTCACACTTCCTATCAGGGTGGGAATTTTCCTTCTCTGTAATATATGATACAAATATATAATATTTTATGTATTATATCATATATATGCTTTTAGTTTCTTAAATCATTTATAAAATTGGCAACACAGTATATTGGTGAATAGAGAATGCTCTAGGGTCAGAATGCCTCAGCTAAAATCTCAGTTTTGTTACCTACTAGCTGTATGAACTTGTCTAGTTACTTAAACATTCAGTGCTTCAGTTTCCTCATACACAAAATGGGAGCAATAAATTATACCTACTTCAAAAATATGTTGTGAAGTTTAAATAAGAGAAAGCAAGCAAAGGCTTAGAATATTGCTTTAGCTGCACTAAGTGCTCAATGAAAGTGTATTAATATTATTATTATTTGATAGTTATTTGAATGTGCATTGTTACTCCAAATGCAAGTCGTTTGTACAGGATGCATGTTTGCTCCTACTTTTTATACTCTACAGAATATAGGCAGTATATATATATATATGCAGTAGTCATTTGTGTGTGTGTGTGTGTTTTTTTAAACTAGATTGAAATAAATTAAATCAATGTCTGTTTTAGAGTTCCCCTGTTATAGTCTTATAATTTTTGTTTTTCTGTCTCTCTCCTGGATTTCCTGGTGTAGTTCCAACTCTGGTGACTACATTTGGTTTATCACATTCCTGCTGCGCTTTAATTGGAAATGCTGTTTCCCTCTCTCCCAAAAGGGTGGAAAGAATAGGAAGCATACCATGATTCCACCCATTAGTGGCTGCATTCCAGTGTGATAGAGAGGAAATTAACTCCCTTCGCTCTTGCCTAGCAAAACTCTGTGGAGACAATATATGCATCTTGCAAATAAAAACTCTTTGGGAGGTGCCTTTACTTTCCTCCCTTGGTGCTATAATCACAATGCTAACATGCATTGAGAGCTTACTACGTATGTGTCTCTGTGATACATTTTTCAGGCGTATTTTATATGAATCCCTTCAACACTGCTAAGAAGAGAGACGTTTGATAAAACAATGAGCTCAGAGAGTTTACATGACATGCTCAAAGTTAGATAGCTAATGATCTAGCAGAATGTGGATCTGAAGACAATACTATTTGACTCCAGAGAAGCTTGTTCTTTGTTAAGCTGATTCTTTATATACAAATATCAAGAGTCTTCCTTTAATCTTCAGTATCCATTTTAACTAATAAAAATATTTTCAGTGACTTATAGCTCAGACCCTTTGCGAACAGCAAATGTGAGTAAAAGAAAGCATTAAATCACTTCAACCCTGACGTAAGTGGATGAAAAAGTATATAGAGTATTGTTGTCAGATAATAACCTAAACTATTAATTGAGAATTATGGTCTCTGGGATTTCTTTTTGTCTTTTGCCCTTGCTCCCATTCACCAAAACCCTAATGCTATTGTGCTGTAGGAATCTGGAATTTTGAGTTTCAAAAATGTAAGCTTTGAAGGATGTAGCTCATAAAGTTTATGTTACAAATGCTGAACTAGTAAAACCATGTGAAATTTCAAGATGCCACAACCAAGGCTGAATAAAATTCTCTAAATTAACCTAGGCAAGAATTGGGAAGTTGAGAATCAAAGAGAGAAAAGAGAAGATATTTACATGGATGAGTCCCCATGAAGAGATCTTATGGCTTGTCCATGACTTATTCAGACGGAGTTCCAAGGTTGGTGCTAGAAACCTCTGATTGGACTGGAGAACACATAGGAGGATCTGCATACCTACCCTCAGAGGAGCACCTTGGAAGCCACAATTTTCCCATAGTTCCCACACAGAATGATGCAAATTCGGAAGTAATAGCTGTATGACATGTTTGAACAAAATACCAGAAACAGTCCTATAAACTTTTCATGTGCCCCAGAGTACTATACCAAAAAAAAAAAAACCCAAACCCATTGCCGTCAAGTCTGTTCCGACTCATAGTGACCCTATGAGGCAGAAGAACTGCCCCTAGGGTTTCCAAGGAGTAGCTGATGGATTCCAGCTGCCAACCTTTTGGTTAACAGCCAAATGCTTAACCACTGTGCCACCAGTACTATAATAGGGAGCAGCAAATATTATACTTTATTCTTAAGAGAAGCCATGTATGTTATGAACAACTGTGACACCAAAAGAGGATTTACATTCAGGGCAGGACCATTTTGCATTCACCTCTATAGAAAGAAATCCAAAGTCCGTCAAGGAACAAGAAGGATTCACAGATATCAATGTCGATAGATGAAGAACACAAGGACCAACTGCCAAAAATTCTCATAAATTCCTATTTCATAATCCCCTAAGGAACCCTGACATAACACAGCAAGAAGAGATGGGGAAGACCCTGAACTGAAAAAGTGTAAGTTTTTCCATCCTAAGACAAGAGAGCTCATAATAGAAATTTAATTTTGGATGCAGAAAATAAAGATAGCAAAGCCAAGAAGTCATCTGTGAGGTAGTGGCACTTGAGATCTGACGGATGAGTACAAGATGGCTAGGGGAAGAAGACAAGAAAAAAAGGTCCCAATGAAAGAGAATAGCATGTGAAAATCTCCTTGGCAGGAGGAAGCACACTAAATAGGAAGAAGGCCAATGTGGCTAGAGTACAGAGAACAAGGGGGTCATGATGAAAAAAAGATTAGAGAGACAGGAAGGGCCTTGCAAGGCCTTTTGGGCTGCATTAAGGGAGCTTTGTTTTTATTCCAAGAACAGTGAAAAATTATTTGAGAGTTGTAAGCAAGAAATCAGGAGTCCTGGTGCCACAATAGTTAAGTACTCTGCTGCAAACCAAAAGGTCAGCAGTTTGAACCCACCACCCACTCTGAGGGAGAAAAATGTGGCAAAGATAACAGTCTAGGAAACCCTACGAGGTAGTTCTACACTGTTACATGGGGTCACTGTGAGTCAGAATTGACAAGATGATAAACAACAACAAGAAGCAAGAAAATGACTTAATATTTTCATTAAAAAAAAAAAATCACTTTGGCCGACATGCATAGACCAGTTGGAGTGGAGGTGGACACAGTGGATATGAGTAGACCAGTTAGGAGGTTAGTAATACAGCTGGTAAAAATGATGCGAGGTTATATTAGTCGGCTAAAAACCCACTGCCATTGAGTAGATTCCGACTCATAGCAACCCTATAGGACAGAGTAGAACTGCCGGATAGAGTTTCCAAGGAGCGCCTGGCGGATTCAAACTGCTGACCTTTTGGTTAGCAGCCGTAGCACTTAACCACTACACCACCAGGGATCAAATGTAGAAATATGTAGAAGTATAACAAATAGGAAAAAAGGATGGATTGGATATATTATAAGTGAGGTGTGGAAATAGAATATGTCGAGGATGACTAGACAAATGGTGGTGCCATTTTCTACAATAGTGAAATCTAGAAATGCGGGTTTGAGTCCTCATTGAGACATTTAAAAAGAGATTTCAAGATGGCAATTGTATCCACGGGACTGAAGCAGATAGAAAATGTGAGCCATCTGTGTATAGGGATAACGGAAGCCTTGCATGAATTCAATTTCTTGAAGAAAATTCAAAGGCAGGATTGAAGAGTTTCTTCATCTGTAAAATTGGGACAACAATATAACTTATTTTAATGTTTATAAAGTGGTCAGCATAGTGGCCAGAGCATATTAAGCACTCAATAGATATTAGTTCTTGTTATTACTGCTATGTGATTATTATTAGTGCTACTGTTTGTTGTTTTTAGGGGCTTAGAACTGTATCTGTATTTACAAAAATCAGATAGGTTTAGCAGAAAGCCAAATTATGCAGGTTGTTTCCCAGAGTTGCAAAAATGGAGGAGAAGGCTTCTGAAGGCATCAGTCATATCTGTTACAAAAAAAAAAAAACAAAAAACAGCTGAAAGTTCACATGCCATCTTTAAAATAATAGCATCACTCAAGCACACCGATTCTGAAGTATGAATAAGGTGAAGCAAGATGTGTCTAAGAAAGCCTGTCAAAGCACATCTTTATGGAAGATCTATTTAATCAGAATAAAAAGTGAAAACTCTGACTAGCTCACAATCTCACAGCCAAAGCGCAGCTGCCCAGCCACAAGGCCTTATCCCAGGTGAACTTCCAGCAGCTTCCATGAGTTCTGAGGAGACAGGTCCAGCTAAAATGTCAGCGCCCCAGACGTGCTGGGTGCCTCCAGTATGTTTCCTTTTGAGGGATGATTAACCTCTTCTTGCCATTGGGCCTCATTCAGGATTACCTTGATCTACTATTTGGGTTATCAACAGTGAAATCAAACGTTACGAATTGTTCTGTTGAAGTTCTAATTCCTGGTACCTGTGAGCCTGTGAACATAACCTTGTATGAAAAGAGGATCTTTGAAGATGTTAGCAGCTAAATTAACATGAGGTCATTCTGGAATAAGGTGTGTTCTAATTTCTATGACTGGTGTCTTTATAAACCAGAAGACTAGACACAGACACACAGATACAGAAGTAAGACATCCATAAAAACGTAGAAGCAGAGACAGGAAATCCAAGGATCACTGGCCATCACCATAAGCTAAGAGAGAGGCATGGAACAGATTCTCTCTCAGAGACCTCAAAAGGAATTAACAAGACTGAAACCCTGATTTCAGATTCCTAGACTCCAGAACTATGAGACAATAAAATTTTGTTCTTACAAGCCACCCAGTGTGTGGTGATTTTACAGCAGCATTAAGAAACTAACACACCAAGTGACAACGTGAAGCAGAAGTAATTGTGGAGGGGACAGTTTTTTTTTCATATATTCTATATCTGGCATTTATGAATTCATTAAAGATTCATTTATCAAACATTTATCGAGTCCCAACTATGTGTCACTTCTCCAAACTCTAGCAATCCAGAAAGTGGCTCCTTGGAACTTGCATTGTAATCATGGGGCAAAAAATAAATGAGAGAAAAAAAAAATTTCCTTAATGATAAATGTCATAAAAATAATAAAATGAGTTGGTATGGTTAAAAACAACTGGCAACAGGAAGTAAAAGGAATCTAACTTATATTGAAATATAAAGAAGTCAACATTTTTGGGGCTTAGGGCTTCAGGGAGAAGAAACACTAAGTTCCAAAGTTCTAAAGCATGAACAGTTGAAGCATTGGAGGACAGAAGGGAGGTCAATGTTGTTGGCTCATGGCGTATCAGAAGAGAGTGGTAGGGGATGAAGTTGGCAAGAGACATACAATGTGGAGTTCTGTGCCCCATGTTAAGGAGTTTGAATATTCTTTTATATGCAATGAAAATCATGGAAAAAGTTTTTAGCAGGGGAAAAATATGATCTGATTTATGTTTTGTCTCTCTCACTCTGGTTGCTGAGAGACAAAAAAAAAAAGTGAATTCAAGGAGAAAATTCAGGATACTAGTTCAAGTGAAAATGTGGTGGTTTAGACAACCGTGGTAAAACTGACGAGGGCGATGATTGAACGTTGGTTGCAAGACACACCTCTGCTAGAATAGCAAACCGTTGGGGTTTATAGACATTCTTGGAGTGTGGGAAGCATCCTTTGCAAAATACAAAGTTTGTGGTAGAAAGACTTGTCAGTGCACAGAAATTAACTGGGGGGGTGGAGGGAAGATTGGTACAGCATTTTCAGCTTGATTTTTTGGAGCAGCTTATATAGTTTAAGTATATTTAATAAATACATGTTTAGGGTGGAATAACCAAGAATATTGAAGTGTTTTCTATATCTTTCCCATGTGATTATAGAATTTGGCAGTCTAATTCTAACCCTGCCTCCTCTGAAATACAGACTTCCTTCTTTGTTTAATTCCATTTTGATGTGGACGAGTGGTAAGTGCAAAGGAGTCTTATATGTCACCTCTGCTAAAAAAAAGCAAAAACCAAACCCACTACCATCAAGTTCATTCCGCCTCGTAACGGCCCTATAGGACCGAGTAGAACTGCTCCATAGAGTTTCCAAGGAGCGCCTGGTGGATTCGAACGGCCAATCTTTTGGTTAGCAACTGTAGCACTTAACCTGTATACCACCAGGGTTTCTATCACTGCTAGAAGTGGTAAAAACCATGAGTCAAACATACATAAATCCTCACTTTTCCTCTTGGAAAATTTGGTACAATAAAAGGCCCAGTATTGGGGAGCTGACGGCCAATTTGTTTTTATGCTTCTGATTGTCATTCATGGAAACAGTTTAGTAAAAAAAAAAAAAAAGGTAGTAGATTCTTTTTTTAGGATGTGGAGGTTGATGTGAGGGAAATATTTCATTAACCAGCTGCATGATGTCATAAACACTGAGTCTGTCTCACTTCCTCATTTACAGAGTTATGGTGTTCTTTCTTATGACTCAAAGGTAATCATGCATATCAAGTATGAGTTGCTCTAGGAAAAAAAAGTATATTTGAAATGCAATTTTTAATATCCCAATATTTAAATAAAATTGAAACGCTAAGTGATCTAGAGACTTGCCCTAAGTATCACACATGATCAATAGCATGAACTGATTTTATATATTGAAACCTTAGCTTAAAATCCTGGGTTCAGCTAAAAGTCAAACTACTTTTTCAAAACTCATATTTTAATAACCAAAACATAATACTTGATCTTTAAATAAATGGGTAGATGTGCAGGTACTTTTCAAACCTGAGAGTGATAACCCTTAAGGATTAGACTATTTGGGAAATATAAAGCAACTAATATAGATTTAAACCTAAATGTATACATATATATATTTCATAATGATTTACCTCCTCAATCCTTTAAGTACATAGAAAATAGTCTGTGAATAATTTTTACAACTAGATTTACAAACTTTCTTAACCTCCAAATAGCTTGAAGGTAAAAAGTAAAATAAATAAAGTAAAATTAAGAGCACTTAAGAATTTCTCAGATGCAATGGCTGATCTTTTTTATTGCCGCTCAGCAGTTTTTTCAGGTGTTACCTATCCGCTACAAATGCCTCCTTTTTTTCACTTTTACTCTGTGTCAACATAAATTAATAGTGGTTTTACAAGTTAACTTCTTTTATCATCCAATGCTTTCTCTGAGAGCATGTAATAAATTCATGCACACCAATGACACAGTCTTCTGCCTGTAAGAGCTCTTTCACTTAACATATTTGATTTGGAAGTTAGCAGGACATAAAACGACCTAACAAGAAAAACCAAGTAGAAAAACACAGCCACCTACCCCAAGGTATCATTACTAAGTTATAACCACATCTAAAAGTTTGTGAAATGGGTATAGAGTAGTGCTCTAGAGAGTCCTCTAGAGTCTGAAGGTTCTGGTGGAAATCACATCTCACCCCTAATAGCAGTAGGACCATGGGCATGTTATGAAGCCTCTCTTCATCATTAAACTGAATATAATGGATCAAGCTACCACAGAGGATATATTATAGATGATATCCTAATATGTCTGGCACATATTAAATGCTTGATAAATTACAGATAATATTATTATAATTATCGTGATTACTAATATTAGAAAAAATAGAAAATATATAACAATTCTAATTTTGGTGACTTTAAATTATATCCAATAATTCTTTGACACTCTTCCTATAGAAAGGTGAAGTCTAATCCTTTTCCTATGAAATGCACCTTGGCCTTAATGACTTGCTTCTAATAAGTAGAATGTGGCAGCCATGGAAGAAGTCTGTGAAGCCACCTTGCTGTAAAAACCAAGGAGTGACTGCCATTCCATCTCTCACCTGTTTGGAGTTTCCAGTCGATAGCCAGCACCAACTATCACATATGTGAGTTTTCAAGCTGATTCCAGTCCCAGGAATGGTCTGACAGTCACTGCATGAGAGGTTCTGAGCATGATGATATTGTTTTAAGCCATTGTTTGGAGGTAGCTTTCAGGCATCAGTACATTAGCAGAACTCGATCATTAGATTATCCCAGTCTATCATTCTGCCTTTTTTTTTTTTATTTCATCCTCTCATCATCTCAGTACTCTATTTTTATGAGCAGAGCATATCTTTTTAAATGGCAGTTTTGCACACTTTGTAGGTATGTGTAAGAAGTCAAGCACTATGAGAGTACAAGATGGTGGACTACTGCCAAAGCCCTAGGTATGAATAATACTGTGAAGCCTATTATTTGAGAAGGCATGATTGAGTCTCTGTGAATCCATATGGAGGCACTAGTCAGCTGCATTATGTCATTATGCTTCTTAGGCTGTGTAGCTAGTAAAAGGACATGGATTTAGGAACTTTGAGCACACAGTTGCCATCTGCACAGCCATTACATTGCAGTTACTAAGCTTCCCTCACAGAGCACCATTCTCCTCAAAGTGCTCATAAATGCATGTGGATAGCCCAGATGTCAGAGGTTTCAGACATAATAATGGGAAGGCGCTACAAAGTATTATCCACTCTGAGAGTGTGTTAAATCATCTAAGTCCCTATTAGATCTGACGTGGACTTTCTAGGTTTCATTAACAAAATTTCCCAAAGGATAAAGTGGACGCTAAAATGGAACAAGCCCAACTACCTCCCAAAACATGATCAATCTATTGTGATTTCCATTGCCAATATTTATATAATTTAGTAGTTAAAAGCTACGCTGCATTGATGATTTTTTTTTTTTTTAGTTTCATGGAGCAATTATTAAACATTACACTGAGGTCACATTAAAGGACAATGCTCATTTTCTGCAGTTTTGCTTCAGTAAATTTCATATAAGAGAACTTTCCATAGCTTCTCTCACCTCGAAATATAAATTAAACTCTTCCCTATCTCAAAATCGAGTTAAGCTGTGGAGTCATTATAAAAACAACAAAAACAGTTGTATTTGAGTTGATTTGCACCCATGGTGACCCCATGTGGGTCAGGAGAAAACTGTACTCCCTGGGACTTTTCAATGGCTGTGATTTTTCAGAAACAGATCACCAGGCCTTTCATTTGCCCTCTGGATGTATTCAAACCACCAACCTTTTGGTTAGTAGCAAAAAGCTTAACCATTCATGCCACCCAGGGATTCCCTGGAGTCATTTTATGCTTACACAATTGTTAGTTTGTGGTAGAAAGCCGAGGTTGCAAAAAAAACATTTTTAGGCTCCCACACTCTTCCACAATATAAAGATAAAATTTCATGTGTACTGAAAAAGTAGGTCCTCTTAACCCCAGGAGGAAAGTCAAGCTCCAAGAATATATGTTTAAACTTGAAGGTAATCTGTATTCAATAAATGTTAATTTGTAAAAGTTGGTAATATGGGAAAAAAAGGCATATTGAACTTTTTTTTTTTCCTGCTTTTCTCATTATCACCATGATTTTCATTAGCTAATCTTTAAACCTGGAAATTTCCAGTGCTTCCTTCCACCCTTATTTTGTCAATCTGTTTTCCTGGTATGCCTCTAATGTGCAAGATTTTCAAGGTCCAACTATTTGAGGATGGGAAGGAACAAAGCAGATTTTTGTCTGCTCCTAATGTTCTCTGAAATATGTGACAAGCCCTGCAGGAAATAACGTTTTGAATGCCAAACTCTCATTACCACATTAATTGACTCTGTCATGACAGTGCGGGTCTGAGCAAATGGCCGGGAACCTGCTGTGCTCCTCAAGAGAGCAACACAGGCCAAGGGAAAGTGGATTTGGTATTCCCCAAGCAGGTGGCTAAAAGGTGCTGTTATCAGAGCATGCTTCGGATTCAGTTGGACCTCTGAGTCACTGTTAAATTGAGGAGTGAGGAGTCCAATATCTTTGTCTTTAAAAACTTTTAGAAAATATTCATGTAAGCCAAGTCAAAATAGGGTTAAATCATATTTCATCAGCAAAGCTTTTTCTCCAGAAGTGAATATCTAACCAACTGTGTGTCAAAGCAACAAAGGATAAAGGGGTGGTCGGAGGGGGTGACGATAAAAGCTCCAAATGGGCTTTCAACTTCCTTTCATCTCAATGAAGCTGAATGAACATTGTGTAATCAGAGCAGCGCAAGACAGAGCATTTGAACTGAGTGGAGAGTAAGTAACATTTGAAGTCAAAGCAAAAAATCCAAAAGAAAATTCCCCTAATAAGACTCCTCCAAATACCATTAATCTTAAATTAGTTGTGTTAATTAATGCTATTGTTGTCATTGCTAGGCGTCATTGAGTCAGTTTCAACTCACAGCGACCCTATGTACAACACAACAAAGCACTGCCGGGTCCTGCACCATCCTCACAATCATTGCTGTGTATGAGCCCATTGTTGCAGCCACTGTGTCCATCCATCTCGTTGAGGGTCTTCCTCTTTTTCACTGACCTTTGGCTTTATGAAGCATGATATCCTTCTCCAGGGACTGATCCCTCCTGATAACATGTCCAGAGTATACAAGACGAAGTTTCACATCCTCCCTTCTAAGGAGCATTCATTCTGGTTGTACTTCTTCCAAGACAGATTTGTTCATTCTTCTGGCAGTCCATGATATATTCAACATTCTTTGCCAACACCATAATTCCAAGGCCTTAATTCTTCTTCGGACTTCCTTATTCATTGTCCAGGTTTCGAATCCATGAGGTGATTGAAAATACCATGGCTTGGGTCAGGCCCACCTTAGTCCTCAAAGTGACATCTTTGCTTTTAACACTTTAAAGGGGCCTTTTGCCATAGATTTGCCCGATGAAATATGTCCATATCTTGACTGCTGTTTCCACAGGTGTTGATTGTGGAGACAAGAAAAATGAAATCCTTGACAACTTCAATCTTTTCTTCCTTTATCATGATGTTGTTTATCGGTCCAATTTTGAGGATTTTGGTTTTCTTTATGTTGAGGTGTAATCCATCTTCATCGGTAAGTGCTTCAAGTCCTTTTTGCTTTCCAAAAGTAAGGTTGTGTTTATCTGCGTATCGTAGGTTGTTAATGAGTCCTCCTCCAACCGTGATGCCAAGTTTTTCTTCATATTGTCTAGCTTCTCAGATTATTTGCTCAGCATACAGATTGAATAAATATGGTGAAAGGATACAACTCTGATATACACCTTTCCTGCTTTTAAACCACACAATAGCCCCTTGTTCTGTTCAAATGACTGCCTCTTGGTGTATGTACAGGTTCCACATGAGCACAGTTAAGTGTTTTGGAATTCCCATTCTGCAGTTATCCATCACTTTTCTGTCAGTTCCTCATATTATGATAGCTGTTATGCTGGAAGCTATGCTGCTGGTTTTTCAAAGCAGCAGGGTCACCCATGGTGGACAGGTTTTCAATGGAGCTTCCATACTAAGACTAGTTAGAAGGACCTGACAATGTACTTCTGAAAAAGCTGGCCAGTGAAAACCTTATTAATATCAGCGGAACATTGTCTGATATAGTGCTGCACGATGAGCCCCTCAGGTTGGAAGGCATTCAAAATGTGTCTGGGGAAGAGCTGCCTCCTCAATGTGGAGTCGCCCTTAATCATGTGGATGGAGTAAAGCTTTTGGGACCTTCATCTGCTGATGTGGCATGACTCAAAATGCAAAGAAACATCCATTAGTAATCGGAATATGCAATGTATAAGGTATGAATCTAAGAAAATTAGAAGTTGTCAAAAATGAAATAGAAAGGTTAGACTGATATCCTAGGCCTTAGTGAGCTGAAATGGACTAGTATTGGCCATTTTACATTGGAAAAATCATGTGGCCTTCAATGCTGGGAATGATGAATTGGATTAATGTTATTAGAGACTTGAGTTATTTAAAGTCAGGTTAAAGATGAAAAGTACCATGCATTTAAGATGATTATTTTTTTTTCTTTAAGACCCAAAGGAAAACAAAATACAGTTTTTTTTTTTTTCTTTCCCAGTCCTTTCAACTCCAGCGACATTTCCTATATTTAAGTAACTATATATTTTTTTTTTTTTATGACATAAAGGAAAGTTTGGCAAAGAAGTGGAGTGAATGAGTATATGAAAAATCTGGTTGAATACGAAGAGAAAATATCTTTCATCTCTCTCAGGTCATACAGGAGTCCCAATGAATCAGGTTAATGAAATTGCTGTTAACATTATACACAGCATAGGTTGGCACAAAAAAAAATTATTTATTTATTTATTTATTTTATTAAGCAATGTATAAAGGTTCGATATATCTAAAATAAATTTAAAAAAGCTTTATGTGCAAATATTCATAACAACATTACATAAAATACTGGAATTTTGGCAAAATGTGTGTCTCTACTATTGGAGTAAAGACTATGCTCTTGTAAGAATGAAATCCACAATAGTTGTATTTTAGATAAGACAGAAGATTATTCATATCTTGAATGAATGGCTAATCTGGGATGATGAGAGAGCTTTGCTTCATGACGTTATTCAGAGGCCCCGGTTCTTTTTATTTTTTGCTGTGACATCTCCATGTGTAAGTTCTTCCTCTAGAGTTCAAAGCTGGGTCACTGCCACTTCTGGGGCCCACCCTGAGAAAAGTGGAAAGAGAGAGCACAAGCACCAAACAACTGCATTTTCAAAGATGCAGCTTTGAAGGTACACGTATTATTTCTGCCCATACCCTATTGGCAAAACTAGTCATCTGAGGATGCCTAGCTACAAGGGGAGCTGGAAAGTGTAGTTTTTAAATGAGTATGCAATTACATCGTGTCACATGATGATTTAAAAGTTGGTGTCTAGGTAGCTTCAATATTAAATGGAAGAAGGAAAGGAACATACTAAGGATAATAGGAGTACAGGTTATCAAGTCCAACAAGAAAGAGATATGTCAATATATTTTAAAGTGTCTGTTTGATGGAATGGGTAATATCAATAAATGATTTTTTAAAAAATTGTAGCACACAAAATTATTTACATTACCCTTCTAACATATATATACGTATATATGCACACACACCAAAAACCAAAAAAAAAAAAAAAAAAACACCGCTGTTGAGTCGATTCTGACTCATAGTGACCCTATAGGACAGAGTAGAACTGCCCCACAGGGTTTCCAAGGAATGTCTGGTGGATTTGAACTGCTGACCTTTTGGTTCGCAGCCATAGCTGCTATATTTTATATATAGTATGTAGAGGAGGGAAACCCTGGTGGCATAGTGGTTAAGTGCTATGGCTGCGAACCAAAGAGTCAGCAGTTCGAATCTGCCAGGCGCTACTTGGAAACTCTATGGGGCAGTTCTACTCTGTGCTATAGGGTCGCTATGAGTCGGAATTGACTCGACGGCGCTGGGTTTGGTTTTGGTTTTGGTTTATGTAGAGGAGACCTGGTAGAGGAGTGGTTAAGTGCTCAGCAACCAACTGAAAGGTCAGTAGTTCAAACTCATCAGTTGGTCCCTGTAGAAAGACGTGGCAGTCTGCTTCTGAAAAGATTTACAGCCTTGGAAACAATTACGGGTCAGTTCTACTCTGTCCTATAGGGTCACTGTGAGTCAGAATCAACTTGATGGCAATGAGCTATATGGTATATAAAAGTATATATGTATGGTATATATATCATAAAAAAAAAAATTTTTATGATATATATACCATACATATATACTTTTATATCATATATATAAAAAATATTATATACAAAAATATGGCTTTGGTGATAGAAATGATGCTGGAGATTACGTGATAGAATTTTGCAGACCAACCAATTATTCATTGCAAATACAGGTATGTGTTACTTAATGTCCAGGATACATTCTGTGTAATAGGACTTTTTGTGATTTGGAGGTTGTGAGAACACCATATTATATTCAGTGGAGAGGTACTCAGGATGGTCACTAAGTGCGCCAGGGACTATGCAGCTGCCACTGTGCCTCACCATCCAGCTGGCTGCTTCCAGGCCCACCACTGGCTCTATTTCCTTCCTTCTTCTCTGCCTGCCTTCTCTGATTCCCAATGGGCTGTAAATTATCCAGCCCCATCAATCTGCCCCTCCTCCACTCAGCTTCATCCCCTGGCAGCTTTTCCTGCTTCTCCTTCCCACCACCACCACAGCCACAACAACCCTGGATAGGAGCCGTGGACTTGGGCCCAGGCATGATGTGTAGGGCACCCTGGCTGAGTAGGGCATCAGCCTCATAGGGCATCCCTTTTGGAAGCTCCTGTGATGTCTCCAAGGTCTCTCTCTGAGGTGAGAGCAGTAGGACAGGTAGGTGCATATGGGCACCAGGATACCGTCCCGCTGTTGGTCGGGGTGTACCCAGGACCTGGAGAGCTAGTGAGAAACAGATGGGATCTACTGTACTTTGCAAAGTGCTTCTGCTACTTTCTGTTCTCTAATGGGAAATTCTGAAATCCATTATAACCTTATGGGATCATGGATGTATATGCAGTCACATGTTGCCCAAACAGACGTTACGCAGCACATACCTGTACCTTTTTACAACATGAACAGTGACTGCACATATAGACCTCACCAGATGGAATACACAAGAATCAAATCCACCACATCTGTGGAAAGAGACAATGGAAAAGCTCAATAACATCAGTCAGAACACAGCCAGGGGCTGACTTCAGAACAGGCCGTCGGTCGCTCATATGCAAGCTCAAGTTGAAGCTGAAGAAAATTAAAGCAAGTCTAAGATAGTTTAGAAACAATATCAAGAATAGATCTGATTCATTTAACATTAATGACCAAAGACCAGACAAGACGTGAGATGACATCAAGGACATCATACATGAAGAAAGCAAGAGGTCATTAAATAGGCAGAAAAGAAAAAACAAAATGGATGTCAGAAGAGATGCTGAAACTTGCTTTTGAATGTAGAGTGACTAAAGCAAATGGAAGAAATGATGAAGTAAAACAGCTGAACGGAAGATTTCAAAGGGCAGCTCTCAAGAAGGCAAGGTGAAGTATTATAAAGAAACGTGAAAAGAACTAAAGTTAGAACAATAAAAGGGAAGAACATGCTTGGCATTTCTCAAGCTGAAAAAACTGAAGAAAAAATACGAGCCTTGCAGTATTGAAGTATTGTATGAGCAAAATATTGGAGGACACAGGAAGCATCAAAAGAAGATGGAAGGAATATCCAGAGTCACTGTACCAAAAAGAGTTAGTCAAAGTTCAAATATTTCATGAGGTGGCATATGATAAAGAACTGATGGCACTGAAGGAAGAAATACAAGCTTCACTGTAGGTATTGGCTAAAAACAAGGCTCTGGGAGTTGTCAGAATACTAATTGAGATGTTTCAACAAACATGCAGTGCAGGAGGTGTTCACTCGTGTATGCCAAGAAATTTGGAGGACAGCTACCTGCCCAATGCCTGGAAGAGATCCATATTTGCACCCATTCCAAAGAAAGATGATTCAATAAAACACAGAAATTATCAAACAGTATCACATGCAAATAAATTTTGCTGAAGATAATTCAAAAGCAGTTGCAGTGATACACTGACAGGGAACTGCCAGAAATTCAAGCTGGATTCAGATGAGGGTGAGGAACAAGAGATATCATTGCTGATATCAAATAGATCTTGGCTGAAAGCACAGACTATTGGAAAGATAGTTAGCTGTGTTTTATTGATTATGCAAAGGTATTTGACTGTGCATCATAACAAATTATGCATAACGTTGGGGAGAATAGGAATTTCAGAACACTTAATTGTGCTCATGAGGAGCCTGTACATAGAACAAGAAACAGTGGTTCAAACAGAACAAGAGGAAAATGTGTGGTTTAAAATCAGAGAAGGTGAGCATGAGGGTTGCATCCTTTTACTATACTGACTCAATCTGTCTACTGAGCAAATAATCTGAGACGTTGGACTAAATGAAGAAGAACGTGGCATCAGAATTGGAGGAGGATTCATTAACAACTTTCGATATGCGGATAACACAATCTTGCTTTCAGAAAGCAAAGGAGGCTTGATGCACTTATTGATGAAGATCAAAGACTACAGTCTTCAGGACAGATTACACCTCTACATAAAGAAAACAAAAATTCTCACAACTATACCAATAAGCAACATCAGAATAAACAAAGAAAATATGGAAGTTGTCAAGGATTGCATTTTACCTAGATCCACAATTAATGCCCATGGAAGCAGAAGTCAAGAAATCCAATGACATATTGCATTGGGCAAATCTGCTGCAAAAGATCTCTTTAAAGTGTTAAAAAGCAAAGATATCACTTTGAGGACTAAGGTGCACCTGACTCAAGTCATCGTATTTTTTATTGCATTGCCTTGTATGCATGCAAAAGATGGACAATGAGTAAGGAAGAGCTAAGAAGAATAGATACCTTCGAATTATGGTGTTCGCAAAGAATATTGAATGTACCATGGAGTGCCAGAAGGATAAACAGATTTGTGTTTGAAGAAGTGCAGCCAGAATACTCCTTAGAAGCAAGGATGACAAGACTTTGTCACAGATATTTTGGCCATACTTTGAAAAAGAAGAAGACCCTCAGTGAGATGGATTGATACAGTGGCTGCAACTGTTTACATAGCAACAATTGTGAGGATGGTACAGGACCAGGTAGTGTTTTGTTCTGTTGTGCAGAGAGTTACTATGAGTCAGAATGCCTCAATGGCACCTAAAAATGACAACAATATATAAACATATATCTCTATCTCATGGAATTTAAAAAGGAGGTGCATTCCTGATTTTCAGGGACTGAATTAGATATAGGTTAATAGACATCTTCAATGAGTACGTTTTTAAAACTTTATTCTCTTTTGTCCCACTTGATTTATTTTCATTTGGAGGGATTTATTGTCTTTTTAAAAAATTTTTTTCCTGTATCTCAATTATTTCTTGATTTACGAGTTGCTGCCCTATTATTTGATATGATGATTTTTATAATTGTTATATTTTTATTATGTATTATAAAGCTTCCTTTATTTGCCTATTTTATTGCTTTTTTGCTGAAAGCATGTGAGGTGAAAACTGTGGGAGCCAGAATTTGATGGAGCTGTTTGCCTTGTTTTTCCAGGTTTTGAAATTCTTTCACCTTTGAAAAGGTGCAGTCTTACCACTTTTCTTTTGCTCATTTTAGTGGAAAATATTTTAATTTTCTTGCTCTGACAGTCTTTGGCCTTACACAGGTTCTGGCTTTTGCAGGCTTTACTGTACTTGTAACAACTTTGTTCATCCTTTTATTTTTAAATATTATGTAATTATGCGATGCTATTTTGGGCAAATCACTTTTATACTTCATAGCTCTGTGTTTGCTTTATAATACTACCTGATTTTTTTTTCTTTTTTTTTTTAAATAGGGTCCGTTATGGCAGTTTATATTTACTGATAAAAGAATATGTGGGTCTTAATTTTAACTTATGTTTGATATCTTTGTACTTTTTTTTGTTTAAATGATTTTCCTCTGTTGCCTGTTCTCTCCTTTCTGTCTGATATTTGCAAAATTTCTGTTACGTTTCTACAGATTTCCTTTATACGATGCCTTCAGAAAGTACCCTTAGGTCTGCACTTTTGTGTAGAGTAATAGTCTCCTCCTGTCAAAAATAATGTCATTTTGTCCATTTCCTCCCTTCACCCATTCTTCTCTTCTGTTGACAAATATGGTCTGCGTTAAACTCTTTCACAGGGGTTCAAGTTTGTACAATTAAACATACTTCTACACTCGATTTTTCATGTTTGTGTCGGCACTTGACTGCTATGAGCTCTAACACATGGTGCAATCTGAAAGTTTTCACCTTCCCATTTTGCTTTTAGTTGTTTAATTACGTTTATCCTATGTTTTGCTATTCTGATCTACATTTTCACTGTGGAATTACTTTTGTAGTTCTGTATATTTGATGTTTATCACTGAGGCTTTGACTAGATTTTCACCCACCAACTCTTGGTAGGCTGTATTCACTCACTCTCTTGCAGATCCCTCCAGAGATGCTTAGAAATAATGACTGGTCTATCAATTATAAATGAAAGATCTTGGTTGGATACCAAACTTTCAGTTTGACCTTTATTTTCTTGTAGATATTTTAAGTTCAGGGTCTTCAATAGATGAATAATGGTGTACAGTGGTCTGAATAAAATTTAATTTAGTTTATTTCCTTATATGTGACTTAATATTTTGCCTTCTACCCAAATGTTTACTTCTTTATCTTTAAATTCCAATAATTTTGCTAGAATATTTTATAATTTGATATATTTTTCAGATATGCATTGCAACACGTAATATATAGATTCAAGGATTTTTGTTTTCATTATATTTTGAAAATTTGTTCTATTCCATTGGTATGGAGCATTCTCCTTTGAATATCTTCTTAACCTATCATTTTCTTTCTAACTCTTCTTTAACTGCTTGATTATTTGTGTTTTCTCTGGTTTGCTTTCTTATTTCTATCCTCTGTATTCCTTACTATGTTTCCACACGGTCTCTACTCTCTTGTTCTTCACTCAGTTTCATCCTAATTTCTGATATTGTTTTCCTTCAAGTTCTTTCCTGAATTTCGGTAGTTCACAATTTCACCTTACAGTTCCAATTGCAGTTGCCATCGAGTAGATTCCCACTTATGGTGACCTCATGTCACATGTGAGTAGAAACTGTGCACAATTTTGCTAGCTCACTTATTGTTCTCTTATTTTCAGGCCGTATTTTCCCTGAGTCCTTGTGTTTTTGTTTTGTATTATTTTTCCTATATAAAATTATGGTCGAATCTTTGGTTATAATTTTCATCTAATCTGCAATAGCATGTTTGTTAACAAGTATTTTCCCTCTCTTTGTAAGTTTTATGGCTCTTTTCCACATATATTATTATAGTATTGGTGTGCTAAATCCCTTTATTTCCTAATGGTTGAAAGACTTGGATTTTTCTGAATTTGTTGATCTGATTTTTTTGTTTGCTTTTTAATTTACTTTTGGTTGGAATTGGGAGGGGGCAGACAGCATCCAAGATTGCCCTCCTGATTTCCTAACTCAAAGAATACCTTTCCTGCTGACCAATGTTTTACTAGAATATGTTTCTTCTGTGGCTTTCTCTTGTCTCTTTGAAGGCAGCTAGATGAATTCTGGCTCCCCACTGGCTACTGTAACTTACCTTTTCCTGGGCTCCAAAGGAAAACAATGTGAGCTTTGCACTAAAAAATAGATAAATAAATAAAACCATTGCCCATGAGTCAATTCCAACTCAGAGCAACCCTATAAGACAGAGCAGAACTGCCCCACAGAGCTTCGAAGGAGCAGTTGGTGTATTCGAACTGCAAACTTTTTGGTTGCAGCTGAGTTCTTTACCACTGTGCCACCAGGGCTAAAGATATGTGATCTTGCTGACATTCCTAAGATCCCGATTTTCCAAGCTCCCTATCCAACCCCATCACTGGAACCCCACCAGCAACATAATTTTCATGCCCTTGCCTGGGAGATTTTTTTCTGTTATAGCTCAACCTTTATTTCCAAGCCTGGTTGGGTAACTGATCTTTGAGAATGTACTTTTGTAGGTTCTTTCTGGGATCTGCTACTGCTTGACTCCTCATACTCCATGGTAAAACTCCCCTGCCTCACCCGTAAAATGTGTTCCAACATCACAGCTTCTGCATGACTTTGATCATCATCAAGTTCTTTGCCACATCTTGCCATTTAAATATTTCCTTTGTCTTATTGCTCTAATGAGAATGGAATATGCCTTTTTTTTTTTTTTTTTAACAGAAAGCTTTCAGGTATAAAATGGGAGATATTCAGATCTAAGCTGTTACCACATTTATATTCACACCATTTCAGTTTAAATGACAGCCAACACTACATTGAGTGAATTACACGCTGAAGTTCCCACAGCAAGTAGTGACAGAGAATGTGCTAGAACTCAGGGACTGCATTTTCAATCTAATCCTGCTTTGCCACGCATATTACCTTTATCCCCTCTGATACACGACATGGAACTAGGAATCGTTAATGTTTTGCTTTTTATACTCAACCTAAAATTGACTAGTATTTTAGTGACGTTATAGAAATATCATTATTTCTTAAAGAAAATGGTTCTTTTAAAAATCCTTTAAGTTTTTCTTTTTTTTTTGGTTGTTCCCTGGGTTAGAGGTCAGCTAGTACACAACATGCACTCATATAGTTTATTGTTTGCAGATAGCCATTGTGATGAGTCTGCTGTACCATTATTACATATTTGAAAATCATCTCTGGTTTGGTGTACATTAATGGACAGTTGATGTAATTGGGTTAGATTAGGGATTAACAATACAAATGCTTATGTATTTGGTCTGCAATATATATGATGTGTATCTGTAGTGACCCTATAGGACAGTGTAGGACTGTCCCATAGGGTTTCCAAGGAGTGGCTGGTGGATTCGAACTGCCAACCTTTTGGTTAGCAGTCATAGCACTTAACCACTGGACCGCCAGAGCTTCATTTCATGTATATGTATGTATATATAATTAGTATATATGTGTAAATAATTGGTGCATATGTTTATATTTATATAAAACTTTATATGGTTTATTTTGTATTTGTTTTATTTTTCTCAGTATGTAGCCTGTAAAGGAGGAAAAAAAAGAGAGATCAATGAGAAGAGGAACCACTGAGATCACCAGCAAGTTGGTGGAAATTTTGAATGTTGGAAAACCTTATTTTCATTTCCTATCTATAAACAAATGCAGAGTTGCGGGGGGAGGGGAGTAAGGAGACAACAGACCATACAGGCAAATTATCAAGTACTACAAGGGTTTTTTTTTCCAAGGAGCTTTTAGAGTTGAAGATAATACCACAAAATAATTTCATACTTAACATTCTACACACAAATTTGCCCTAAATATGAAAGAATGCATCACACAGCCATTTTTTAATTTCAAAGGTTACAATATCTTCTTTAGAGAATTCATCATTCTCAACAAATTCTCACAGAAATTATTTCCAACCTTTTAAGACCATAAACTGAAAAAGATGCAAATGATTACGAGCATGTGGTTGAATCCACTAACTTCCACTTTAACTGCAATAATGGAGCCCACTGGAGTTTTTCATTGCTTAATCTGCTTTAGTGGGAGTGCATCGATTCTCATTCACCGAGAACCAATATCTCTCAACAAGTAGAAATCTACATGTTCAGCTTTAAATATCTGATACTCTAATGAATGTGTGGCAGAAAGCACACGACAAGATTACTGAGTATTTCACCCCATGGTCTCTTTTTCTCTTTGGTTTTCCTTTCCCAATAATAATGTCTGAACAAGCTACGTGCCACCTGAGGTAGGAAATTTGTCCATGGACCATGTTTTCACACTTTTTAATTGGATAGTACGTGGTTTCTAAGGCAGCAAAGAGAATCTAGAAAACATTCGAAGGAGTGTATTCATAGACACTTATAGCTTTTTCCTATGGCCAGCCCTGTTTATACACATACAGTGTAGAACCAATAACCCATCATTAAGAAGAATCTTACTCTTTTCATAATAGAGGAACCCCATGGGTAATAAGCAATTAATAGGACAGACTATCTTGAATGCAAGCAGTTCTTCCTGCCAAGTGAATTCTTGAAGGAACACTGCAAGCTCTGTCCTCCCTGGGCTTGGTGAAGCGGTCACTAAGTTCACATGGTGGTGGCCTGAGCCAAACTATCCATTTATGTGAGTCAAGGGAAACTGTGCTCTGCATCCTTTAGCATTTTTCTGAGCTATGGCTGCTCAGCTCTCACACTGGATATCAATAAACCTACTCATCCAGAGAATGGCAAAGAATCAGAGAAGAAATGGAGAGAAGCGAGACACAGATGGACCTTTAGAAAATAGAATCGGAAAATTTGAGGCTGTTCTCCCTTCCTGAGGCATTTTTTTCTCCTCTCAGAAAAATTCAGCCCTTCTGTCATCTATTCATTTATTAAAAACAATAACAATAACAACAACAAAAAAAATGCCCCTTGGCTTAAAGATTAGTCAGGCCTATAAAATGAACAATAATACATGTGAAGAACTTGCTTCTTAGTTCAATCAAGTATATGAGACCAAATAGGCAACACCTGTTCAAAAACAAAGATGAGAAGGCAAAAAGGGACAAGAAAACTGGGCAAATAGACACAGGGAACCCAGGGTGGAAAAGGAAAGGGGGAGAGTGCCAACACAATGTGCGGTTTGCAACCAATGTCACAAAACAATTTGTGTATAAATTTTTTAATGAGAAACTAATTTGCTCTGTAAACTTTCACCTAAAATAAAATAAAATAAAACCCTGTTGGCTTAATACCTAGAACACACTAGGTATGCAAATAAAAATAATAATAATTCTATTTGTTTCTCTGGCAAGTACTAGTTGGCAAGCATTTAGAGATTCAAGAATAGTTTAGGGCACTTTAGGAAGAGAGAGGTGCTCTCGTTCCTTGCTTGATAGAGCCTTGGCAAATTGGGGGTTCTATGTCTTCTAAATGTGAAAACCCCAGTGGAAGCTGATTTATTATTATGTAAAACATAAAAAGAGTTGTCCCTTTTTCACATAACTACTTAATGTCAACTCATGGAACAAACAGAACAAAGACATGGTGAAATCATGACAATAGTCGATTAACCTTGATGAGGTCCCATACAAAGACAAGCATCTAGGTCCCCACACTGCTTACTCTAGAGATTTTCAAAAATCTCAAGTTTTCTATTTTTCTGGATAAATCAGGCTGTCGTAATGGTTAAATTGAGTTCTGATGCTTCTCCACTAATAAATTCTAATTTTTGTCAAGTTATGCAATTATAGTGATTCCATTTACTTATCTTCAAACTGAAGAGAATAATCATGACTTCATAATTGCCTTACAGAGTTCTTTTCATAAACCAAGACATTATATGTGAAAACACTTCATAAATTATAAACAAGTATACAAAAATTTCTTAATTTTATGTTTGTTGTCTCACCAACAAATGATGATGATGGATCACTTTGCTAGGCTAGAAAAAGGAAGAGAATAAAAATCTTTTGTTGCTGGACATTTTTTATATTTTGTCCCTGAAGGATAAAATTCCAGAGTGGAGTTATCATTTTCTCTTTATTTGGTTCTAAAGGATAGATACGGAATTAAATCAGCCAAGTCATTCCTTCGGCTGAAATGTACAACCATCCAGAATCTAATCAGATATATTGTTTATAAAATATAAATGTAGATTCACTTTTCTCTTTTATTTCATTTTAGTCAAGATAATGTGTATCCTCACCTTTTGTGGACATAGTCTCCCTATTTTTCATCAGCTTTGAGAAAATCACTTGAAAAATATTCTGATGTTAGAGATTTCTGACATGTAAAATTGATACATTTGCAAAGATCCCCGACACTATGTCCAACTTCTCATATCCTGCAGCATTTAGCACAGTGCTTTTTGGAATTTAAACATATTTCCCTTCTGAGAGCAATGTCAGAAATGGTATCTCTTATTCATAATTCTTACCACATCTACTGAAAACATGAATCAAGTTTTCCTTTGAGCCCAGAATTACTTTCATAACACTGGTTGAAGGACATGCTCTTCCTGACCACAAACAAATTTAATGAAGAATTATGAACTGTTTTATGCTTTTTTCTGAGCAATTTCCTTTTTGTATCAAGAGATGCAGAATGCATAAGGATGTAGAGCTCCTCCAAAAGTCAACTTTCTCTGTTATCCTCAAAACCTTCTTGTAAAGCATTTGAGTGCTTTAAAAGACAATGGCAGAAAAAGGATTTCAATTTTAAGCTACTTAAATTGAATCACAGTCACGGAAGAATACAAAATAATAAGAAATTTAGAAAACCCATTGCCATCAAGTCGATTCCAACTCATAGCGACCCTATAGGACAGAGTAGAACTGCACCATAGGGTTTCCAAGGAGCACCTGGTGGATTCGAACTGTGTACCTTTTGCTTAGCAGTCATAGCTCTTAACCAAGGTTCCCAAGAAAGAAATAGTACCTATAAACAATGACAGTCACTAAGTATCAAAAGTCAGAGCCAGTTCAATTAAACCTTTAAACTGTCCCCTTGCCGTGTATACATTCAGTTAGCAGAGACAGACTATGTTCTGAATATGGGTGTCCAAAAAATGTTTTTTGCTTAGTTGGTTAGACAGTGAATGATTCTTCAATATCTTAAGGAAAAATAAGGTGTAAATTTCTGTAGCCGGTCTATGGATATGCTGTTGTTGTTAGGTGCCATCCAGTCAGCTCTGAGTCATGTATAGAGACCCTTTATACAACAGAACCAAACACTCCTTAGTCTTGCGCCATCCTCACAATCTTGAGATGTTTGAGCCCATTGTTGCAGTCACTGTGTCAATCCATCTCATTGAGGGTCCTCCTATTTTTCACTGACCTTACTTCTCCCGAGCCTTGTCCCTCCTGATAATATGTCCAAAGTACATGAGACGAAGTCTCATCATCCTTACTTGCAAGGAGCACTCTGGCTGTATTTTCTCCAAGGCAAACTTGTTTGTTCCTTTGGAAGTCCATGTATATTCAATATCATTGGCCAACCCTGTAATTCAAAGATTTCAATTCTTCTGTCTTCCTTATTTGTTGTCCAGCTTTTGCATGCACATTACTAGATTGAAAATATCATGGCTTGGATCAGGTGCACATAGTTCTCAAAGTGCTTTTCAACACTTTAAAAAAGCCTTCTGCAGCAGGTTTGCCCAATGCAATACATCTTTTGATTTCTTGAGTGCTGCTTCCATGGGCATTGATTGCAGATCCAAGTAAAATGAAACCCTTGACAACTTCCATCTTTTCTCCATTTACCATGATGTTTCTCATTGTTCCAGTTGTAAGGATTTTTGTTTTCTTTGTGTTCAGCTGTAATCCCTACTGAAGGCTATAGTCTTTGATCTTCATTAGGAAGTGCTTCAAGTTCTCTTCACTTTCAGCAAGAAAGCTTGTGTCATCTGCAAATTGCAGGTTGTTAATGAGTCTTCCACCAATCTTGATGCTGCTTTCTTCTTCATGGAGTCCAGCTTCTCAGATTATTTGTTCAGCACACAGAATGAATAAATGTGATGAAAAGATACAACCATGACACACACCTTACCTGATTTTAAACCACAGAGTATTCCCTTATTTTTGAATGACTGTCTCTTGCTCTATGCATGGGTTCTCCATGAGCACAATTGAGTGTTCTGGAAATTCCATTTTTTGAAATGTTATTCATAATTTGTTATGATCCATACAATCAAATGCCTTTGTATAGTCAATAAAACACAAGTAAACATCTTTTTGGTGTTCTGTTTTCAGCCAATATCCATCTGACATCAGGAATAATATTCCTCCTTCCATGTCCTCTTCTGAATCCAGTTTGAATTTCTGGCAGTTCCCTGTTGATGTACAGCTGCAGCCATTTTTTAATTATCTTCAGCAAAATTTTACTTGCATGTGATACTAATGATATTGTTTAATAATGTCCACATTCTGTTGGATTGCCTTTCTTTGGAATGGGTACAAATATGAATGTTTTTCAGTCAGTTGGTCAGGTAGCTGTCTTCAAAATTTCTTGGCATACACAAGTGCGCACCTCTAGCATCTCCATCCATTTACTGAAACACCTGAATTAGTATTCCGTCAATTCCTGGAGCCTATTTTTTGCCAGTGCCTTCAGTCAAGCTTAGACTTCTTTCTTCAATACCATTGGTTTTGATCATATGCTACCTCTTGAAATGGTTGAACATAGACAAATTCTTTTTGGTACAGTGCCTCTGTGTATACCTTGCTTTTTTTGATGCTTTCTGCATCCTTCAATATTTTGCTTAGAAAATCTTTCAAAATTACACCTCAAGGCCTGAATTTTTCTTCAGTTCTTTCAGCTTGAGAAATATCCAGAGTGTTTTTCCCTTTTAGTTTTCTAACTCCAGGTCTTTGTACATTTCATTATAATACCTTACTTTGTCTTCTCAAGCTGTCCTTTAAAATCTTTTGTTCAGTTCTTTTACTTCCTCATTTCTTCCATTCACTTTAGCTACTCTATGTTTGTAAGCAAGTTTCAGAGTCTCTTCTGACATCCATTTTGGTGTTTTCTTTCTTTGCTTTTTTTTTTTTAATGACCTTTTGCTTTCTTCATGTATGATGGCCTCAGTGTCATCCCCTAACTTGTCTGGTCTTCGGTCATTAGTATTCAATGCGTCAAATCTATTCTTGAGATGGTCTCTAAATTCAGGTGGGATATACTAAACTGTTATGACTCCTGTGGACTTATTTTAATTTTCTTCAGCTTCAAATGCAATAATAAGCAAAAAAGGGAAAGTTAATTGTGTTTAAAATAACCAGAGCATTTAAAATCAGAGTTTAAAATTTGACTCAAAGATATGACAATGGCAGACTAATCTCTAAATTAAGGCAAATACATAAAAATGAAAATATTTTTAAAATGTTTAAGAAGGCATGTGCTAGTGTAGTAAGGGGGGGGGGGAGACATACTTGAAAATGGTTGAGCCTCGTAAATGGAATAGATTTTTATTGTGCCTGTCAGAAATGAAGGCCAGAGTGTCCACAAAATAAAATGGCATTTGACACAAATAGTGGTATTATTACAAATAAATTGAACACTAAGACTCCATACAATCTACCTGAAAATAGATATGCAGGCACTGAAAATGAAATTTGTAATAAGGGTATACAGTGAGGTAGTACAGAAAAGGGAATTTCAGCATTAAAAATATGGGCACCCCAGTGGAATAGAAGAGGAAATTATAAGAAATGGTTTCATTCTCGAAGAAGTAAAGTCAGAGATAATACTGGAATTTTCATTTTAGAAGCATTTTAGATTACAAAAATAGCTTTTTTCTCTGGCAAACAATCATTTTTAACTTGCTACTAGTGTTTCATCAGGATGTTTGCTGTTGTTGTAGTTAGGTGCCACCAAGTTGGTTCCAACTCATTGCAACCCTATTTATAGAACAAAACACTGCCCAGTCCTGTGCCATCCTCACAGTCATTGCTATGCATGAGCCCATTGTTGCAGCCACTGCATCAATCTATCTCCAAGAGGGTCTTCCTCTTTTTTGATGACTCTCTGCTAAGTATGATACCCTTCTCCAGGGACTGGACCCTCCTGATAACATATGTGTTATGAGACAAAACATATATATGAGACAAAATCTTGCCTTCCATGCCTCTAAGCAGCTTTCTGGCCATACTTCTTCCGAGACAGACTTGTTTGTTCTTCTGGCAGTCAATGGTATATTCAGTATTCTTCCCCAACACCATAATTCAAAGGTTTCAATTTTTCTTCAATTTTCTTTATTCATTATCCAGGTTTTGCATGCATATGAGGAGACTGAAAATAGCATGGCTTAGGTTGGGCATACATTAGTCCTCAAAGTGATTTTCTTTTCAACACTTTAAAGAGATCTTTTGCAGCAGATTTGCCCAATGCAATGTGTCTTTGTTTCTTGACTGCTGCTTCCATGGATGTTGATTGTGGATACAAGTAAAGTAAAATCTTTGACAACTTCAATCTTTTCTCCATTAATCATGATATTGCTTATTGGTCCAGTTGTGAGGATTTTTGTTTTCTTTTTGATGAGGTGTAATCTATAGTGAAGGCTGTAGTTTTTGCCCTTCATCAGTAAGTGCTTCAAGTTTCATCAAGTTATCTCACCTTAATTTCAAACCAACACATGATTTACAGAAAACATAATATAGGCTGTTTTGCTTGATTTTCTTACAGCTATTTCTTTTTTTTTTTTATTGATGCTCAGCAAACCTTTCAGTTTCTAATATTAAATATTAAATGATAATGTATAAGCACAGTTGAATATGTGGCATTTCACACTTAGTTCAAAATTCAGAACCAATTTATGTAGAAGAGCTCTTGGTTTGACCAATAAAGAAATGCATTTTCTTATCCCGCCTCAAAATGTGAAGAGCGTATGGAATAAACAGACATGTGCAGGTTACTGGAAAGGAAAAGATAACATGGAAACATCTTGAATATTCTTGCTGATGTGTTTTAACGGATTATTATTACATTTCCTTATAACAAGGCATATGAAATGAAAAGAAAATGTAAAGGTGATGATTCATGCAATGAGCAAAGTGCCTGTGTTACCAAAGTCTAGGCTGAAAAGTGAGTTAGACTGAATGGTGAAGCCTAACTTCATTTGTTAGTTGAATGAATTTCCTGACTGGGTTCACCAAAAAAAGAAAAGTTAATGCTAAAAAGAGGATAACTGCTGAATTTTCATTGATGCAGGGTGTCTTGGTTATCTAGTGTAGCTATAACAGAAATACCACAAGGATGGCTCTAACAAAGAGAAATTTATTTCTTCACAGTAAAGTAGGCTGAAAGTCGAAATTCAGGGTGTCAGCCACAGGGGGAAGCTTTTTCTGTGGGCTCTAGAGGAAGATTCCTTGCCATCAGCCTTTCCGTGATCAAGGAGCATCTCAGGGGCAGAGACCCCAGGTCCAAAGGATTGGCCCTGCTTCTGGTGCTGCTTTCCTGGGGGTATGAGGTACCCATGTCTCCCTGCTTGCTTCTCTCTTTTATATCTCAAAAGAGATTGGCTTATGACACTATCTAATCTTGTACGCCTCATCAGTATAACTACCACTAATCCATCTTATTACATCATAGCAGTAGGATTTACAACACGTAGGGAAATCACATCAGAAGATAAAATGGTAGACAATCATACAGTCATATGAAGGAATCATGACCTAGCCAAGTTGACAGATATTTGGGGGGGACACATTTCAATCCATTACACGGGGGAAGTAAATGAATAGATCTTAAAGACTCAATTCAAATGCTAATTTGGAAAACTAATAGAAAATATAGAATAGTTACAATAATAAACCTGAGAATAAATTTCTTTTTATTTTTCAACACACTCATACAGCACTGTCATGGTCTGCTGTATGATTCCTGGTTATATTTTAAAAGAATTACATCAAAAACTGTAGCTAAATAAGAGTTAGATCATATTTCCTTACCTCCTTCTTCTTCTAATACCTTTTGGCCAGTCTTCAAAATTGCTAACTTGACCCTGGCCCCAGTATTTAAAAACAAAACAAACATGAATATTAAGTAGATTCATACCACTGAAAAATTTTAGAAGTGGAATGAAATCCTTGACAACTTCAGTCTTTTCTCCATTTATCATGATGTTGCTCATTGGTCCAGTTGTGAGGATTTTTGTTTTATGTTGAGGTGCGATCCACACTGAAGGCTGCAGTCTTTGGTTAGCAGCCAAGCATGTTAACCATTGGCACCACCCAGGGAAAATTGTCTCTACAGGTACTATTTAACTATATATATTTTTAGTGTGACTGATAGGAATAGTGGCATTTCAAGCACCTTTATCAAAATATAGCATCATATAGGGCTTCTTGAGATTTAACATCTTTTTTTTAATTCTTCTTTGCATATGTAGCTGCTAAACCATTGCTTTAATCCTATTTCTACGGATGCAATTACTGGTAATTGGGATTTTGTTCCCCAGAGTAGATATAGCTCCTTTTTACTCTTTAATTCTGCCATGCTATGTATTTTTTTTTTCTGGAAACCCTGGTAGTGATGTGGTTAAGTGCTATGGCTGCTAATCAAAAGGTCAGCAGTTCGAATCTACTAGGCACTCCTGGGAAACTCTATGGGGCAGTTCTACTCTGTCGTATAGGGTCACTATGAGTCAGAATCGACTCAACAGCAGCAGGTTTTTTTTTTTTTGGTTTATGTATTTTCTATCTTTCCATAGTCAGGTCTTCTTATTATTTTTTTTATGTATTATTTGTTGAGAAGAGCCATGAAAAAAAAAAAAACCACATGACTATCGAAAGATAGAAAATACCCAATTTCTAAAATAGTAGCACAGAAGCAATAGTGGATAATGGGAAAGCTTAGGCATTTCTTGTGAAGTAAAATAACACAAGTTATTGTTTAAAAGGATAAATGGCTAAAGCAGGGAGTTTTTCATATAGAGAAAAATCTTTCACACTTTTGGTATGAAAAATAATAAGAGTTATATTTACAAGCATCGGCCTACTTAAACTTGTTTTTGTTTGTTAATTTTTGTTTTGTTCTTTTTCTTCTTTTTTCCCATGTCCACGGAAGGAAACAAGAAAGGACTCCAGTAGCTGACCAAGGGCTTAGGGAAGTTGAATTAAATCCTTCCTTGATTGACTGAGCCCAGGAACAAGACTACATTATTTGTACTATTAACACCACAGCAGAAGGGAAACAAAGGCAGAAAAATGCGAACTGCAAAGCAAACGGACGCTGATATGAGTCCAAGGTTTTTGATTCCTAAGAACCATGAAGAATTGTTTAGCATTTCAGGAGGTTCTGAGAGCTTTACACAATTTAATTGATTTCACTTCTGGTATGCATTTTTTAAAATTAAGCCTGCATCAGGATGCAGTGAAGATGGGAGTTAAAAAATATTTTCTGAAGTTGCAGACTCCTACAGAACTGTGATTTCTATGCTTAGTGTTGCACTTCAAAACCTACAATCTCTTTACTCTAAAACATTGTCTTTCCATAGGACAGCAAAACATTTACAATCATTCTTATTAAAGTTATGGAGAAAGGTTTAATATTCACAGCCAGACAAGACTGTGAGATTTGTTCATAAATTACAAGATGTTTTCCATTTCTAAAGTTTTGCTCAAAATTGCTGACTGTACTTCTTTAAATATTATATTTCTTTATTGAAAGTAATGAAGTACATGGTAGTTTTGGGAAAATTATAATAAGATGTACCAAATAGTACAAAACAGAACACTGCTTTAAGTCTCTTTCTACCACCATGCCCAAACTCTCTATATCCCATTCTCAAAGGGAAACACTGACCTTCATCTACAGATTACGCATTCTTTTGGAAATACGCAATGCTTATACAAGCAACATAAACGGATGTGTGTGTGCACATATATAATGTGTGTGCATATATATGTAAAGTACACGTTTGTTGTTGTTAGTTGCTATCATCAGCCCTTATTCATAGTGACTCTACACACAATTGAAAAAAATGCTACCTGGACCTGCACCATCCCCATGATCAGTTGTTGATTAGACTATTGTGATCCATAGGGTTTTCATTGGCTGATTTTCAGAAGATCTCCAGGCCTTACTTCCTAGTCTGTCCTTAGTCTGGGAAATGCCACTGAAACCAGTTCAGCATCATTAAAAAAGAAAAAAAAAAAAATTGCTGTCTGCTCGATTCTGACTCCTAGTGACCCTATAGGACAGAGTAGCACTGCCTCACAGGGTTTAGCAACATAGCAACAGCCAAGTCTCTACTGACAGACGAGTGAGTGGTGGCTGAAGGTGAGGTGCATGGGGGTTGGGAATTGAACCCAAATCTCCAGCACAGAAAGGGGGAATTCTTCAACCGAAATCACCAATACCTAATCACATATACGTGCGTGCATATATATATATATATCACATATACATATATAAAGGGTTTTACAAGTCCATAATTATTAAACCAATCTCCTATTGATGGATGTTTAGATGGCTTCCAGTCTTTTATCATCACAGACAGTGCAGTAGTGTGTACTTGCACATTTATATACACGTGTCTGCAAACAGCATTCCTAGAAATGGATTTTCCAGGCTAATGTGTCTGTGTGTTTTAATTTTCTGAAGTATTCTTGCTTTCCTTTCCAAGAGCTTTTACTAATTTCCACTCCCATAGACAGCTTATACAATGACTTGTTTCTTCATACCCTTACATACAAGATATTATCACATTTTTTGATCTGTGCCAATGTGGAAAGTGAAAAATAGCATCTCATTATTTGTTTAATTTGCATTTAATTATGCACAAGATTGAGTATGTTTTCATATGTTTAAAAGTCATTTATCTTTGTTTTGGTTTATTACAGTGAACAGCCTCTTCATGCCCTGACTGTTTTTCTCTTGTATTTTGGTAACTTTTGTCACTTTCTTACTGATTTATAAATACTCTTATAATTTAAAAATCAGCCTTTTGTCAATCTTTTGTGTTGCAAGTCTTTTTCCCATTTATTTTTTGACGTGGCTTGTGAATTATCTGCCCTGCAGAAATTTTTAAATGGTAAGCATTAAACTTGTCATTGATCTTTTTTCTATATTGCTTCCGGATATTGTATCTTATTTAAAAAGGTTGATTCCACATCAAGTTTATTTTAAAACCTATGCTGATTGTTACTGCTGTGATAAAACATATTATTTTTTTTCCTATTATAATTTTTGTTTTATATGGAATTTATTTTGCTCTAACCAGTAGGAGTCCAGTTTCATTTTAATTTTTTTCCAGATGGTAAGCCAGTTGTCCAAACATGATTTTGATTGGAAACACCATAATTATGATACGTTAAATTTGATGGATAGATACATGCATAGATAGATTCTGGTGTTTCTACTTTGTAACATGAAACTCTCTCTCAGTTTATGGGCAATTACAATTATGTCAATTCCAAAGGCTGTGTAATGTATTTTAATGTCTGGAAGGCTAGGGTTGTACCACCTTGACACAAAAACATAGGTTCCTAAGTTTTCTTTCAAAACCGTCTTTGAAATTCTTATAAATTTAAAACTTTCTTTGGGATATAGAATCAGCTAAGTGTGTGAAAAAGAAAGCTAGCTCTATTTTGATATTACTTTATATAATAATATTATTATATTGATTTATTTTCTAAAACTGCATGTATTGCCATGTATTTGAGTCTTTTCGTATTTCTTCTCCATGGTCCTAGGTTTTTTTTTTTTTTTTTTTGTATAAATCCTGAGTATTTCCTGTTAATTTTATTCCTAAATTTTGATTTCTTTTTTAGTTTCCTCATTGTTATAATGAAAATAATAGCACGGTTGCTTTGAGGATTATATTTTAGACAATTAAAAATCTTACAACAGTGATTAGCACAAAATAAATACTCATTATGCATTAGCTTTGGAAACCCTGGTGGCATAGTGGTTAAGTGCTACGGCTGCTAACCAAAGGGTCAGCAGTTCGAATCTGCCAGGCGCTCCTCGGAAACTCTATGGGGCAGTTCTACTCTGTTCTATAGGGTTGCTTTGAGTCGTAATTGACTCGATGGCACTGGGTTTGGTTTTGGTTTTTTTATGCGTTAGCTAAGAAGCCTTGGTGGCACAACAGTTAAGTGCTTGGCTGCTAACCTACCCAGCAGCTTTCCCTGGGAAAGAGACTTGAATGACCTGGTGATCTGCTTCTGTAAAGATTACCAAAAAACCCACAGCCGTCGAGTCGATTCCAACTCATAGCTGTAAAGAAACAGCCTAGAAAATCGTATGGGGCAGTTCTACCCTGTGGCATGGGGTTGCTATGATTGAAAAGTAATGGCACCCAACAACAACATATGTTACCTATTATTATTGTTGCCGTTAATTAATGTGCAATAATTTTATAAACATCCATCTTACTAAATGTAAAATGTATTGTTTTGATAACTCAAACCATATTTCTAGTAATATTTAGTTTATTTTGATTTTCTCATATATAGACTGAGATCACCTGCAAGTGATAATTTTGCTTTCTCTTTAAATTTTTTGCCTAATTTCTACATTTTACCAAATGTCATTAACTTCTACTTCTAGAGAAATTTTAACCAGTAGTAGCAATAGAGTACACCTTTATTCCTGATCTAATAGAAGTAATCATGTACTATTTTAAATCAATTGTGTATTGATTTAAAAAAAAATACTTTTTAGGCATTGACATTGGCATTGCATAAGATAATGACAGTATATGTGATTTTTCTCTTTACACAGATTTGAATAGATTCCTCGATATTGAGCCAGATTCCTAGCATGTTCATTCTCTTACTTTAATTAATGTATTGCTGGATTATATTTGCTAATATTTAGAACTTTTAAATAAGTAGTTATGAATTAACTGTTTTGGGGGGTTATTTATTTTACTTTAGATGACGGTTTACAGAAGAAACTAGCTTCTCATTAAGCAGTACACATACTGTTTTATGACATTGGTTAACAACCCCACATGTCAACACTCTTCCTTCTTGACCTTGGGTTCCCCATTACCTGATTTCCTATACCCTCCTGCCTTCTAATCCTTGCCCCTGGGCTGGTGTGCCCCTTTAGTCTCGTTTTGTTTTATGGGCTTGTCTAATCATTGGCTGAAGGGTGAAGCTCAGGAGTGACTTCATTAGTGAGCTAAAAGGGTGCCTGGGGGCAATACTCTCTGGATTTCTCCAGTCTAGGTCAGTAGGTATGGCCTTTTTCTGTGAATTAGAATTTTGTTCTACATTTTTCTCCAGCTCTGTCTGGGACCCTCTATTGTGATCCCTGTCAAAGCAGTCAGTGGTGGTAGTCAGGCACCATAGTTGTGCTGGACTCAGTCTGGTGGAGGCTGTGGTAGGTGTGGTTCATTAGTCCTTTGGACTAATCTTTCCCTTGTACCTTTAGTTTTCTTCATTCTTCTTTGCTCCCAACTGGATAAGAACAGTGGAGTATCTTAGATGGCTCACAGGCTTTTAAGACCCCAGATGCTACTCACCAAAGTAGGATGTAGAACATTTCCTTTAAAAACTATTTTATGCCAGTTGAGCTAGATGTTCCCTGAGACCATGGTCCCCACAGCTCTCAGCCCAGCAATTCGGTCCCTCAGTGAGTTTGAATGTGTCTATGGAGCTTCCATGACCTTACCTGGTACAAGTTCTGCTGGCTTCCTCAGTATTGTGTACTGTCTTACCCTTCACCAAAGTTACCACTTACCTTTTGTCTATTTAGTGTTTTTTCACACCCCTCCCCTCCCTTGTAACCATCAAAGATTGTGTCTTTTGTGTGTAAACATTTTCATGAATTTTTAAAGTAGTGGTCTCATACAATATTTGTCCTTTTGTGATTGACTTATTTCACTCAGAATAATGCCCTCCAGATTCACTGATGTTGTGAGATGCTTCACAGATTCATCATTGTTCTTTATGGTTGCTTAGTACTGCATGGTGTGTAGGTAACATAGTTTGTTTATCCATTCATCTGTTGGTAGAAATCTAAGTTGTTTCCATCTTTTTCCTATTGTGAAAAATGCTGCAATGAATATGAGTGTACATATGTCTATTCATGTGACAACTCTTATTTCTCTACGATATATTCCTAGGAGTAGGATTGCTGGATCATATAGTATTTCTATTTCTAGCTTTCTAAGGAAGTGCCATATCATTTTCCAAAATGGTTGTACAATTTTGCATTTCCACCCAAAGTCCCTAAGTGTTCCAGTCTCCCCAAGGCCTCTCCAACATTTGTTATTTTCTGTTTTTTTTTTTTTTTTCTTTTTTTTATTGGTGCCAGTAGTGCTGGAGTGAGGTGGTATTTCACTGTGGTTTAGATTTGCATTTTTCTAATGGCTAGTGATCATGAGCATTTCCTCATGAGTCTGTTAGCTGCTTGAATGTCTTCTTTGGTGAAGCGTCTGTTCATTTCCTTTGCCCATTTTTTAATTGGGTTGTCCTTTTGTTGTAGAGATGTTAGATTTTCCTGTAGATTTTAGACATTAGACCTTTGTCAGATTTGTAATAGCCAAAATTTTTCTGCCAGTCTGTATGTTCTTTTTTCACCCTTTTAGTCAAGTCTTTTGATGACCATAAGTGTTTAATTCTTAGAAGATCCCAGTTATCTAGCTTATCTTCCGGAGTTTGTGTGTGGTTGGTTGTGGTTTGTATCCTGTTCATGCTGTGTATTAGGGCCTCTACCATTGATCCTATTTTTTTTCTATGATCTTTATAGTTTTGGGCTTTATATTTAGGTCTTCAATATATTTTGAATTAGTTTATATGTATGGTATGGGGTACAGAGGAAACCCTGCTGGTGTAGTGGTTAAGTGCTATGGCTGCTAACCAAAGGGTCGGCACTTCAAATCTGCCAGGCTCTCCTTGGAAACTCTATGGGGCAGTTCTACTCTGTCCTATAGGGTTGCTGTGAGTCAGAATCAACTTGATGGCACTGGGTTTGGTTTTTTTTTTTTTTTTTTGGATGGGGTATTGGTCCTGTTTCATTTTTTTGCAGATATACATCTAGTTTTGCCAGCACAATTTGTTAAAAAGACTGTGTTTTCCCCATTTGTTGGGCCTTTGTCAAAGATCTGATGACCATAGGTGGCTGAATTTACATCTGGTTTCTCAATCCATTGGTCAGTGTTTCTGTCATTGTACCAGCACCATGCTGTTTTGACTACTGTAGCCATATAGTAGGTTCTGAGGTCAGGTAGTGCAAATCCTCCTACTTTATTCTTCTTCTTCAATAGCACTTTACTTCTCCGGGGCTTCTTCCCTTTACATATACAGTTAATGACAAGTTTCCATCTCTTTAAAGACTGTTCTTGGTATTTGGGTTGAGATTGCATTGTATTTGTAAACTGCTTTGGGTAGAACTGTCATTTTCATAATGTTGAGTCATTCTATCCATGAGCATGGTATGTTTTTCCATTTATGTAGCTCTCTTTTGGTTTCTTGCTGTAATGTTTTGTAGTTTGCTTTGTATAGGTCTTTTACATCCCTGGTTAGATTTATTCCTAAGTATTTATTTTTTACATCCCTGGTTAGATTTATTCCTAAGTATTTATTTTTTAGGGGCTATAAATATTTTTTTATTTATATATATAAATATTTTTTATTATAAATGGTATTATAAACAGAAATCTTTCCCTTTATTGGTGTATAGGAAACCAACTGATTTTTGTCTGTTTATCTTGTATCCTGCTGCTCTGCAGAAGCTTTCTATTAATTTCAGTAGTTTTTTCAGAGTCTTTGGTTTTCTATATATAGTATCATATCATCTGCAAACAGGGACACTTTAACTTCTTCATTACCAATTTGGATGCCCTTTATTTCCTTTTTCTTGCTTTATTGCTCTAGCCAGAACTTCCAGCACCATGTTAAATAGGAGTGGTAATAAAGGACACCCTCGTCTTGTTCCTGTTCTCAAGGGGAATGTTCTCAGCTTCTCTCCACTAAGAATGATGTTGGCTGTTGGTTTTGCATAGATGCCCTTTATTTTGTTGAGGAATTTCCCTCCTATACCTATTTTACTGAGAGTTTTTATCAGGAATGAGTGTTGAACTTTGTCGAATGTCTTTTATGCAATGATTGAGATGATCATGTGATTCTTTTATTTATGTGGTCAATTACTTTGACTGATATTCTAATTTGGAATCATCCTTGCATACCTGGTATGAACCCTACTTGGTTTTGATTTTTTTTTTTAATATGATGCTGAATTCTATTGGCAAGAATTTTGTTGAGAATTTTTGCATCTATACTCATGAGAGATATTCATGAGAGATATTGGTTTATAATTTTCTTTTTTTGTAGTCTCTTTGGCTTTGGTATCGTGGTTATGCTGACTTCATAGAATGAATTCAGAAGTATCCCTTCCTTTTCTATGTTCTGAAATAGTTTTACTAGTACTGGCATAAGTTTTTCTCAGAATATTTGGTAGAATTCTCCAGTGAAGACTTCCGGGCCAGGCCTTTTTTTTGTTTGTTTGTTAGGTCTTTTTTTTTTTTTAAGTACCTTTTTTGAGTTTCTTCCTAGATGTTCTGTCCTTTACTGAGAGTGGTGTGTTGAAGTCTCCTACTATTATTGTGTAACTGTCAATTTCTCTTGTCAGTGCTGTTAAGGTTTGTTTTATGTAGTTTGTAGCCCTGTCATTGAGTGTGTAGATATTTATTATGGTTATGTCTTCATCGTGGATTGTCCCTTTAATCATGGTATAGTTTCTAAGGTGTGTCCCTTGTAAGCCGCACATTGATGGATCCTGTTTTTGCTTTTTTTAAAAAATCCATTCTGTCACTCTCTGTCTCTTTATGGGTGCATATAGGCCATTTACATTCAGTGTAATTATTGATGGGTGTGAGTTTATTGCTGTCATTTTGTGGTGCTTTTTTTTTTTTTTTTGTGGCACAGATATTTTCTTTCTTCCTCTGACTCTCCTGTGCTGAATTCCTTTTGTTTGCAGATTTGTTTGTTTGTTTCTTTTGTTTTTGTAGATTTTGCTTTTTACTGAGACTTCATGTTTTTCATTATTTTGTTGGGTAGGTTTGTTAACTTTCTTTGTGGTTACTTTGAAATTTACTCTTATCTTCCTAGGTTTAAACCATCCTTGCCTTCATCTCCACTAGAAAATTCTATACCTATACCTTTTATACCCTGTTTCATTGTTCTGACATTGTCATTTACAGATTAACCTCTCTGGTTCCTTGCTGTAAATCTTTTGGTTTTGAACAGACATTGAGGACTCATTTCCTAGGTTGGTATCCAGCTGGTGTGATTTTGTGTCCTAGATTCAAGATGTAGTCTGATGTTGTTTGTTCTGAAACTGAAGGACTTCCTTTACTAATTCTTGTAAGTTTGGTTTGGTTTTTACATATTCCCTTATTTTCTGTTCATCTGGAAATGTCCTAATTTCACCATCATATTCAAATGAGAGTTTTGTAGAATATATTATTCTTGGTTGGCGTTTTTTTTTATTATTTTAAGATTTTGTATACGTCATCCCATTGCCTTCTTGCCTGCATGGTTTCTGCCAAGTAATCAGAGCCTGATCTTATTGTTCCCCCTCTGTATGTAACTTTTCCTTTTTCTTGAGCTGCTTTCAGAATACTTTCTTTGCCTTTGGTTTTAGCAAGTGTGATTATGGTATATGGCTTGGTGATTTTCTTTTGGGGCCTATCCTATGGGTTTTGTTGAGTTTCTTGGATGGTCAGCTTTTCTTCTTTCATGATATTAGGGAAGTTTTCTCTCAGCAATTCTTCAATGATCCTCTCTGTAGTTTCCATTTTCTCCCCCTGTTCTAGAACTGCAATCACTTGCAAATTTTTGCTTTTGATTGTATCCCTCATCATTCTCAGGGTTTCTTCATTCTTTTTTTCTAATTTTTCCTCTAACAAATTGGTAGCCAAGTATTTGTCTTCAATTTTGCTGATCCTGTCTTCCATTGTTTCAAACCTGCTCCTGAGACCTTCTATGACACTGTTCATTTCTGAAATCTTGTTGTTTATCTTTTGGATTTCTAACTGTTGTTTTTGTTTGATTTCTAGTTGTGAATTTATTTTGAAATTTTGTTCTTGTACTATTTTTATGAATTCTTCCTTTTTTTTTGTCTGTATTTTCCATGAATTTCTCTGCCTTTTTGATGAAATTGTCTATTTTTTCCTCATTTTTGTCTGCTTTTTGCTTTGACTTTTGGATAGCTCTGAATATTAGAGATTTGAATTCCCTGGGTAGTTCTAGTACTTTTTCTTCCACTGGAAATCATCTGGTGTTTTATTTTTGATGACTACTGAAACCATCCTGTTCTTTTTTATATATGTTTTGATATTGTCTGCTGTCTCTGGGACATTCAGTAGTTATTTTCTTTGTTTATTGATTGTAGATTTGATTATTTCATCCTGCTTTTTTCTTTTATTTGGTTATGTCTGAACAGGCAGAGTGTGCATTATTTGCTGTTTGCTTGTCTGTGGGCATAATGCTTTTCACCTCCTTGTCCAATGGGCAGGGCCAGTCGCTCAGCTGTAGAGCAGCAGGGAAGGTCCAGTGGGTGATCTGTCTCCTGCTGGGAGCTGGAGCCCGGTGGTTCAATGGCTAAGTGATCAGTTGCTAATCTAAAGATTGGCAGTTCAAACCCAACAGCCACTCCGCGAGAGGTAAGACCTGCTACCATAAAGATTATAGTCTAATAGACCTTATGGGACAGTTCTACTCTGTCGCATAGGGTTGTTATGAGTCAGAATCAACGTATGTCACGCAACAACAAAATTTCTTTTATAATTTCTGAGGTTTTATTCTTCTTACATAAAACCTCTACTATTTAGGATACATATTTATTTGATTTTTTTATTTCTTTAATTTTTACATTTAGTATTTTTTTCTCAACAACCAATTGTATAAGAAAGTAATTTTGTGCTTTTTTATGTCATATATCCTATAAGTTATTTTTATAACAATTTTATGAAATTTATTGCGTTGCACCACAGATTTCCTCAAATTTCCAAGCATCAATAAGACTACTGGGATGAGGATTACACCCAGTGGTATTAACCACTCCATTGGTGCTATGTCCATTCAGTAGGATAGAGCTGCTGTATGTACATCACTCACAAAGTGTTGGCAAATGAAATCTGTTTTAATTACTCAATACAACAGAGAGAATACAACAAGAAACAGTTCCATGATGATTGGTCCCCTAGCTCAAAAGCTGTCTGGGTGCAGAAGGAAAACTCTTCTATGCATGCCCATACTTGGTGCCATAGGTGAGGGACTAGGATAATTCCATGATGAGCAGTCCCCTCTGGCTCAAAAGCTGCCCAGGCAGTACAAAAACCCTTCTATATATGCCCCGTGATACACTGTAGGTGAAGGACTAGGAAATCCCTACCCCAGAGGTTGAGTGACACACTGCATGGAACACAATGCATATTTTCCCACCAGACCACCCAAAACAAACCAAAAAACCAAACCTGTTGCCATTGAGTTGATTCCAACTCATAGCAACCCCGCGGGACCAAGTAGAACTGCCTATAGAGTTTCCAAGGAGCTCCTGGCAGATTTGAACTGCCAGCCTTTTGGTTAGCAGCCATAGCACTTAACCACAATGCCACAGGGTTTCCAGACCACCTAAGGAGGGGGTACTTAGACATATGGGCACTAGCCCAGAATTTCATTATTTTAGGCCTTCTGCTTATTAGGCTTCAGAGAGGTGGTGGCTTGCTCTGAAGCCTAAAGATGCTAGCAGGGGTAGGAATGGGGAAGATCATGTCTGCTAGGCTTGTCCAAAAGACTTCCTTCTACCAGTTATAACTTTTTTCTAGTAGAATGTGAAGAAATTTAATAACACTGCAGTTTAAGCCTTGAAATCTTACTCAGGATTTTTTAACTTGTCTTCATCAATTGTGTTTGGGTGTATGTTGGTACAATAATATACATAAAATACTATATATTACTCCCCCATGTATCTCCCAGTTTGTCGTACTGTGGGGGCTTGTGTATTGCTGTGATGCTGGAAGCTATGCCACCGGTATTCAGATACCAGCAGGGTCACCCATGGAGGACAGGTTTCAGCTGAGCTTCCAGACTAAGACAGACTAGGAAGAAGGGCCCGGCAGTCTACTTCTGAAAAGAATTAGCCAGTAAAACCTTATAAATAGCAGTGGAACATTGTGCTGGAAGATGAGCCCCCCATGTTGGAAGGCACTCAAAAGATGACTGGGGAAGAGCTGCCTCCTCAAAGTAGAGTCTACCTTAATGATGTGGATGGAGTAAAGCTTTTGGGAACTTCATTTGCTGAAAAGACAGGAAAGAAAGAAAAGACCAAGACAGATGTCAGAAGAGACTCTGAAACTTGCTCCTGAGTGCCAAGCAGCTAAAGCAAAAGAAAGAATTGATGAAGTAAAAGAACTGAACAGAAGATTTCAAAGGGCCTCTCGAGAAGACAAAGTAAAGTATTATAATGACATGTGCAAAGAGCTGGACATGGAAAACCAAAAGGGAAGAAGACACTCGGCGTTTCTCAAGCTGAAAGAACTGAAGAAAAAAAAAATCAAGCCTCAAGTTGCAATAGTGAAGGATTCTATGGGGAAAATATTAAACAATGCAGGAAGCATCAAAAGAAGATGGAAGGAATAAACAGAGTCATTATACCAAAAAGAATTAGTCGATATTCGACCATTTCAACAGGTGGCATATGATCAGGAAACAGTGGTACTGAAGGAAGAAGTCCAAGCTGCTCTGAAGGCATTTGCGAAAAACAAGGCTCCAGGAATTGATGGAATATCAATTGAGATATTACAACAAACAGATGCAGCACTGGAAGTGCTCAGTCATCTATGCCAAGAAATAAGGAAGACAGCTTCCTGGTCAACTGGCTGGAAGAGATCCATATTTATGCCTATTCCCAAGAAAGGTGACCCAACCAAATGCAGAAATTATAGAACAATATAATTAATATCAAAAGCAAGCAAAATTTTGGTGACGATCATTCAAAAACGGCTGCAGTATATCTACAGGGAACTGCCAGAAATTCAGGCTGGTTTCAGAAGAAGACATGGAACCAGGGATATCATTGCTGATGTCAGATGGATCCTGGCTGAAACCAGAGAATACCAGAAGGATGTTTACCTGTGCTTTATTGACTATGCAAAGGCATTCAACTGTGTGGATCATAACAAACTATGGATAACACTGCAAAGAATGGGAATTCCAGAACACTTAATTGTGCTCATGAGGAACCTTTACATAGATCAAGAGGCAGCTGTTCGGACAGAACAAGGGGATACTGACTGGTTTAAAGTCAGGGAAGGTGTGCGTCAGGGTTGTATTCTTTCACCATACCTATTTAATCTGTATGCTGAACAAATAATATGAGAAGCTGGACTATATGAAGAAGAACGGGGCATCAGGATTGGAGGAAGACTCATTAACAACCTGCGTTATGCAGATGACACAACCTTGCTTGCTGAAAGTGAAGAGGACTTGAAGCAGTTACTAATGAAGACCAAAGACCACAGCCTTCAATATGGATTACACCTCAACATAAAAGAAAAATCCTTACAACTGGACCAATGAGCAACATCATGATAAACAGAGAAAAGATTGAAGCTGTCAAGGATTTCATTTTACTTGGATCCACAATCAACAGCCATGGAAGCAGAAGTCAAGAAATCAAAAGATGCATTGCATTGGCCAAATCTGCTGCAAAGGACCTCTTCCAAGTGTTGAAGAGCAAAGATGTCACCCTGAAGACTAAGGTGTGCATGACCCAAGCCATGGTATTTTCAGTCACATCACATGCATGTGAAAGCTGGACGATGAATAAGGAAGACCGAAGAAGAGTCGATGCCTTTGAATTGAGGTGTTGGCGAAGAATATTGAATATGCCATGGACTGCCAAAAGAAAGAACAAATCTGTCTTGGAAGAAGTGCAGCCAGAATGCCCCTTAGAGGCAATGATGGCGAGACTGCATCTTACATACTTTGGACATGTTGTCAGGAGGGATCAGTCCTTGGAGAAGGACATCATGCTTGGCAGAGTACAGGGTCAGCAGGAAAGAGGAAGACCTTCAACGAGGTGTATTGACACAGTGGCTGCAACAATGAGCTCAAGCATAGCAACGATTCTAAGGATGACGCAGGACCGGGCAGTGTTTCATTCTGTTGTGCATAGGGTCACTATGAGTCGGAACTGACTCGAATGCACCTAACGACAACAACAACAACTATATATTAAACTGCCCCATAGAGTTTCCAAGGAACGCCTGGCGGATTCCAACTGCCGACCCTCTGGTTAGCAGCAATAGCACTTAAACACTATGCCACAAGGGTTTCCATATTAAACTTAGGTCATGCAAATTGTTGTTCCTTATAGTTTTTGTTTTGTCTTTGTTTGCATTTCTATGGATTTATTTTTATTTAGATTTATTAAATAACAAACTTCTCTTTGAAGTTCACTATGTGATAATACTTTCAGGGAGAATCTTTTGGTCAAGTCTTATGGCTTTCACCCCTGTTGCTTTTTCATGTCAATATTTATATCTTCTGTAAATAATGACATTTTGGCTCATACTTTACAATTTGTATAATTCTTATTTTTCTACTCATTGCTTTAATCAATACTTACAATACAGTATTATGTTAAATAATCAGTGGCAATTTGTAAGTTAAAGAATTACTAATCAGCTATTAACAGAAAATTTTCAGTGACTTAGAAAATTAAAAAGTTATGTTTCTGGAGAAAAATAGAGGATTAACCATTCATCTTTTTTGGATCACTTCTGAAATCTTACTATAATTAAAATATATAAAAATTCAAATCCTAAACTATCAGTGAGAAAATTGAGAGTCAAACCTATGAAGTCACAGAATCCTTAAGATACTCAGTAACTTACAGTATTTAGACAGGTAGCTTAACTAGAAATAAGACTGATTTTTCAGAGTTCCTCAGTTACATGGGTCCCCTGCTTGTGACAGTTTTCAGCATTTTTTGTTATTTAAAATTATAATTTGTTGGGGTATTTTTCATTCTAGATAAGTATTTTCTTTACTACCTAAGTTTGCATTCATTTTATTACACAGAGTCCTCAAACTATATAAGCTTTAGACTTGATAATACTTGGATTGCTTTTCTAACACTGGGCATATTTGGAATTTGGGGTTAAGGATGTGGTACAATAATGAGAACAGTCTTAAATGTGTTTAAGAATCAGTTTCATCCCTATATCGATCTCTTTTTCCACTTCATGTTGTGGGATGACTGTGCTCTAGGCCAACCCAGAAGAAGACTGAAAACCTATTCTCTACAGAGGATGAAACAGAGAGTCTCCAGGCTGCATGAACCTAGTACAGTTGGTGGTGAGGCCACTGTTATGAACACTGGAGTATTCCCAAGTAGGATCCCAGAATGCTGACAGCCAGATTTTTAACCTCTAGCCAGAAGATCAAAGAGACATCTCTGAATTATTTGAGAATTATCAGAGAGAAAAAATGAGCCCCAACCTAGAGCTCAGAGCTTCCATTTTGCATTCTGAGTCTCTACAATGAAACATTATCTAAGGAACATGAAAGATGAAGAAAAAAATTAGAAACAGAGACAGTAGCTAGCGAGTGAGGAAAAAACATTTAAGAAACATCTATCACAAACATACTCAGGGAGAAAACAGAAGGTGTTACACTGATGAAATAAAAACAGGATGTTCTGAAACAGAAGACTCCAATTATGAAATAGAGATTTTGAAAATAAAAAATATGATAAAAGCAAATAAAAATAGAATAATTTAAAATAAAGGTGAGAAAATCTATAAAAAGAACAGCAGAATAAAAAAAAATTGATGAAAAGGAGGAAAATGGAAGGTATAAAAACTACAAGACTATTCTCAGAGGCCCAATCTCAAACAATGCATGGTTCAGAAGTAGAAAAAAGAGGAGAAAGAAGGTAGGGTGATGTAATCATGAGTGTAAAAAAAAAAATGTAAGGATATGAGTTTCCCGACTGAAAGGGCAATCTAGTTCATCATAGTGAAATTTCAAAAGAAAGAATAAAAACAGAATAGACATTTTTTTTTTTTTTTCAGAGAGAACAAAAAACAAAGGAATTAAGAATCTGGGTGTCTTTAAATTTCTCAAGATCTCTTGCCTGGTAAATTTGGATTAATACTCCATCATTAAAAAAGTGGCCAGCTCTACCACCACAATTATTAACATCGACAGCAACAAAAACTCCTATTTTATGCTTGCTGTACTAGGCCCTCTGCTCTATGTTACATAGGTACAGTGTTATTTAACAAATTCACATTGACATAGGAGAAGATGTCACCATATACATTTTATGAATGAAAAAACTACCTCGGTGGTGATGTCAATGTGTCTAAGATCATGCATTAGTACATGGCAAATCTGGGATTAGAACCCAAGTCTATTGACTTAAAAAAATAGCATTTCCCCCACTATCCTAAACTTCTTCCAATTCTTTTTTTTTTTTCCCCAATATTGCAGCTGTTACTTACCTTACTTTCACAATTTTTAATAAATACATCATATTCAAGGGTCTATTTTGCATATCTCTTATGTGGGGCTCATGGTACCATCTAGAAAAAAATTCTAAGTTATAAAAAAGAGATAACAATGATATCTCCCTCTCTTTAGAGTCCAGAGTTAGAGACAGGAAATGTCAGGATTTCTAGCCAATTTACACATTTGTATGGGCACTACCACAACTGGACTAATGTTGTGTAAGTATCTGGTGAGCACAGTCAACCAACACACTTTATGTTGGCACCCTAGACTCCACCCTAAGACACCAGTTCAGACTCTGTCGAATAGTGGAAGATTATATCCCCTGATTCTCCCTAACTGGCTAGCTGATCATACAGCCAGAATAACAGGTATTCTTAAGTGAGTTATAATATGTTTTGCTATTTGTTATTAGTCTTTGCCTAATACAAGTCCTTTGAGTCACTGGGTGGAACAAACACTTAAGTTCTTGACTTCTAGCAGAAAGGTTGATGATTTAAACCCACCCAGAGGTGCGTGGGAGCCCTGGTGGTGCAGTGGTTAAGTGATATGGCTGTTAACTGAAATGTTGGCAGTTCAAATTCACCAGCTGCTCCTTGGAAACCCTATGAGGCAGTTCTACTGTTCTCTAGGGTCACTATGGGTCAGAATCTACTTGATGGCAACCGGTTCGGTTGAGTTAGAGGCACCTTCAAAGACAGGTTTATTGATCTGCTTCAGAGAAATCAGCCATTGAAAACCCTATTGAGCAGTTTTACTCTGATGCACATGGGGTTTCCATGAGTTAAAATCGACTGGACAGCAACTAACAATAACAACAATACAAGTCCTATTATAAGGTGATATTGCCAGATAGTCATAATATAACGCAGTTACTATCTGTTGTTGCTCCTTAAAAATGTCCATCTTACTTTTAATGCTATCCTCATTCTATTACACATCTCCAACACATTCTCAGGTTCATTATATTACCGGAATAAGGTTCTTGCCTCTCACTGGTCAAGAATGAGCAGGTAAGGCATGTAGTTTTCTACATGAGCAAAGCTTTATTGAAGAGGCTTGCAAGCAGAGACAAGGAGGGCCTAGAGCAACACTTACCCTGTCTCACAGAACAAAAGATGGGCCTGAGTTTTTAAAGTTCTTGGGCAGGAAAAGATTCAATTTTATTCATAGACATAGGCAGGGATGTTAACTAAGGTGCACATGCAGCAGCTTACCAAGATGGCTCCTGTCCCAGAGGCCTCTGGGATTCATAGCAGGACTTATTATGGGGTGCTGCACCTGCACAGTCTCTCACTCCTCAGGTTCGGTTCTCCATCCGGGGCTGTAGCCTCTCACTGCCCCTAGTGGAAGGTCACACAGCGGTCATAGGTGGATGTTCTGAGCGTGTCCCTGGGGCTGGTTTTCTCCAGCTGCTTCTGAAAGGCAACTTTAAAGAAGTTTGTGGGCTATTTTTAGATACCCTGTCCCATTGTTCTGGAGAATGGCTTTGTTTCTGTGCCCTGTCCCAGTTTTTGTTACTTTGTTTGCAGATTTGGGGGCCATTTTGTTCCCTGTCTTACTAAGTCTCTAGGTTCTACACTCAACCCCCTATTACCTCCCTGATAGTATAGTCTATTTCTCTCTTACTTGCTTCTCCTCTAACCACATCAGTGTCTTTGCTATTTCTCAAACAGGCACCCTCTGATCTCAGGGCCTTTGCTCCCTGTCTTAATGACACATCAAGTGCCAACAGAGAAACTTATATAACATAAAAATAATTTTCTTATCCATTTCAGTCACTGGGGAGCCAGCTTTAAAGTTTTGTAGGTGTTTTGGATGAAGTACAGTCAGAATCGTCCTTTGAAGGGAGAATGGTGAGACTTAGTCTTATGTACTATGAACGTGTTATCAGGAGGGACCAGCTCCTGGTAGAAGGACATCATTCTTAGTAAAGTAGAGGGTCAGTGAAAAAGACGAAGACCGTGGGTGGGGTGGGTTGACACTGTGCCTGCAACAATGGGCTCAAAGATAGCAAGGGTTTTGAGGATGGCGTATGACCGGGCAATGCTTCATTCTCTTGTACATAGGTCACTATGAGTTGGAACCTATTTGATGGCACAAAAAAACAACAGGTGGTCAATATCCAGGTAGGAGAAAAAATGCACTGTTTTTAAGACTCAAAGATTAGTAACCCCTAAAGCTCAGCAAACACTTCAAAATAGTAGTAGTGTGGAGTCTGAAATTTTTTGCTAGAATATCTATATTTCTAAATAAAAAGATCTGAAATACCAGATTTTGGGGGGAACATGATGCCCATAATCCTCTTGAAAAGTATCTCATTTTACGTTCTGCTTCTTTTCTTTCTTTCTCAAATTATTTTTATCTCTGTTCTGTACAGCTACGATTCATCAAAGAAAAAAATCTCCCTCCCTTTTACTACTGAATTCTTAATCAAAACTTTAATTTACACTAGTCTTTTTGATATAACTTAGCCATGTATGGAAACATTTTATCCTCTCTTAGATAGATAAGGTGAATACCAGTATTATGAACCAGGAAAAATAATTTCCTTACAGCTTGTGTAAAATCTGTGGTCACTCAGCAAAAAGGGCCTGTTATAAATTAATATCGTAAAATATTTCACAAGAAAATATATTTCTTTATATAATTTTCTTTGGTTCAATATATAATTAACATGTTAAGTAGCTGGTTATCATATTCTCCTAATTAGATTATATACACTTTGTAAGGATAATTAATGTATTTTCTTCTCTAATCAATACAACTTAATTATAAAGGTTCTCTTTCTAAAACTTTCCAGATGTTTAATTATATATGTGTAAAATATTTTCTGTAACCTAGGTCATACAGTAATTTATGATTTTGTTAGGTCGTACAGTAATTTACGATATTTGTGCATTATTGTGAGCTACATTAAAGTAAACAGATGTTATTATAAACAAGAACATGACCAGCAAGCAGAACAACAACAACAAAAAATAGCTTCAATTAAAAGGTTTCATTTCCAGCTTCAGGACTTACTAGTCAGGTGTCTTAGCCATCCATCCATTAAGAGTTGTTGCAAGAATTAAAGAAAAATAACATGAAAAGACAACCAAGATCTTTTGTAGGACATAGTAAATGTTCACAAAGGTACATTGCCCTCCTCTATTATTATTTTTTTGAAAGACAAAGATCTAAAAATATGCTTAACTATCAAGGAATTTTCTAAATGAATGCAAATACTGAAAGAAAACTCTGGTTTGTTGATAGATATGAATAGAAGGACCAACTGGGTAATTACATAGGAAAATAGGACCTCTGAATATATGGTATTAATAATATGAAAAATCTTGTTATGAATACAGCAGAAAGATGTGTGTTTTTAAACAGAACAAAACCAGTTATCTAGGGGAAACAATTACTTCAAAATGAATAAAACTTGACAATGAAAAATTAAGAACAATTCAAGAAATGACAAAAGCTAAAATATGAACTATGTCTGATGGGAATGATTAATTTTAGTGAAAATTCACTTTAGACTAGAGTTAAAATAAATTTTCACTACTTAACAGGAATCAAGAATGCTCTTTTTCATGGCAAGTCTAGTATTCTATTTCAATTGTTTCGCAATACAATGTTCTTTCAAATATAGGCCCTCGTCATCCTCAGTTTTCCGAAAGTTTAATGCATATGACTTTTTGATAATGTTAAATATTCGAGTTTCTGTGAAAAAGATGAGCAACAATAAAGAAATACCAACTCTCTTGGCCCCAAAATATTGTGAAAATGGCTGTACTGGATTACAGTAAATGTTTACTACAAATGTTAAATATGTACAAAGAAAAGTCAACAGGTTTTGGAGTTAGACTTATACCTTTATCCATACTATAACATTTATCAGCTGTGTGACCATGTAAAAGTACCTTCCAAACCCAAATTTCCTTTGTAAATTGTAAAACAGGCACTCTTTATGTTTCATATGTTTATTATAATAATTAAGCTAAAACTCTTAGTGAATTAACTGACACACAGTAAAATAAATAAATAAAATATTACTGTCTACCTCTTTCCCTCCACTCGTTTTCTTGCATATTTTGTCTAGAATTTTCAAAATTGGGAAAAAAAATATGACATCCGCAATTGTAGATAGACAGATACACACATACATACCTAACACACACATAGAATATTTAAAAATTGCCTGAAAAACATGAATCTTTAAATTAACAGTACCAATTGGCATTGAGTTGATTCTGACTCATAGTGACCCTATGCTAGGACAGAGGAGAATTGCCTCACAGGGTTTCCAAGGCTGTAATCTTTATGGAAGCAGACTGCTGCATCTTTCTCCTGCTGAGAAGCTAGAGAGTTCAAACCCCCACCTTTCGGTTAGCAACGGAGCACTAACCACTGTGCTACCAGAGCTCTTTAAATTTGCAATACATATTAATAACACTAGTTGACACCATTTTAGGGTTTTTTTTTTCCCATCATTCAGGGTGTTTTAACAACAGAATAGAGAAAGTCTTTGCTTTCATGGAACTCTATTCTGTTGTGTATGTATGTGTAGGGTATGAAGAAATACTAACAAATCAACAAATAAAATTACTATATGATACTGCTAAAAACAAAGTAAAATAATATTAAAAGACAGAGAAAAGGTGTATTGATTTTATATAAAACCCATTGCCGTAGATAGTGACCTTATAGGATGGAGTAGAACTGTCCCATAGGATTTCCTATGGCTGTAATCTTTATGAAAGCAGATTGCCACAACTTTCTCCCATGGAGAGGCTGGTGGGTTTGAACCACCGACCTTTTGGTTGGCAGCCAATTGTTTGAACCATTTTGCCACCAGGGCTCTTTAATTTATATGCCCTTTTTGATAATACAGCAAATGGAACAGAGACCTGAAGGAAATGAGAGATGCATATATGAACTTTATAGGAATCTAAGGCATAAATATTCCAGACAAAAGAAATAGCAAATGTGAAATCCTTGATGTGGCACTACCCTTGGAAAGGTAATGTAGCTAAAATAGAATGGGCAAAGGATACTACTATGAGGTGAGACCAGAGAGTAGGAGAATGAGAGGAGTTTTCAGATAGAACCTTGAAGTATTTGATAAAGACTGGCTCATATCATATTCTGATTCATATCATAAGCCATTAGGGGAGGGAAGAGAGGGTTCAAGCAGAAAATGGAAAAAAAAAGTATGTGTTAAAAAGCCAACCTGGCTGCCGTATGATGTAAATACAATGCAGGTTAACAGCGAAAACAAGTGTGAGATGATGGTGTCTTGACAAGGTCGTAGTGGTAGATATGATGAGAAGTGATCAGATAGTAGATACGCTTTGAAGGGAGAGATAAAAGATTCATTGGTGTATTGAATAGGGTTCAGCTGAGAGATAGACTAAGATCAAGAACAACTTTTTCTTTTTTTTCCGCTTGAGAAACAGAAAGAACGATGACATCGCCATTTACAGAACAGAGTTAGACCTGAAGAGGAACAATTTGGGAGGGAAAAACAAAGTCTGAGACTGCTATCAGGTAAAATTAAAACTATTTAAGTGAGCTTTCTACTGAGTCTGCATAAAGAAAACCAGACATAAATGAAGACATGATCCTTTAAAGTTAGAGTTTAATTGGTACTCAATTCTAAGACATAACTTTTCTAGAAGCATGTGTGATGCCTACCAAGGAATTGGTACAGGAGTTCAAGGCAGAGAGCTCACCTGAAGATACTAATTTGCAAGTGGTCAGCATCCCACCACAGAATGGCACAATTACAACTAGGGAATGAGTGTAGAGAGAGGAAAAAAAAGCCTGAGTACGTGATTCTCTCTAGGGAGAGGCTGAGCCAGCAAGGGAGCTGAGAAGGAGAACAATGAGAAAGAATAGCTTTTCAGAGGACACATGAAGGAAGCAGTCTGAGGAGGAAAGAGTGAGTAAAATGTGTTAAATAATTTTGAGAGCGGCATTAAAATGAGAAGTGAATATTCAGTACTGAGTTTGACAACAGTGAAGCCACTGGTAGACTTGATAAAAACACTATTAACGGAGAAGTGAGAATGAAAGAATGATTGGATTGAGTTAAAAAAAATATTGAAGCAGAGAAAAAGGGAGTGGGGGAATTAAAGAGACAATTTTTTCCATGGAACATCATTATGCATGAAGTCTTCCCCCTCTCCCCAGTAATAACAAGTGTTTATTTATTCGCTTTATTTTCTCAGGGAAAAGAGAAGGGGAGTCAAAAGTATCAGCATATGTTACAGAATGATAGAAGGGAAAGGAAGTACCCAGTACAGCAAAATCAACTATCAGATAAACCCATCCCAGTGATGAAGGTCAGCAGAGTCTTTTAATAGCCAATTTCCTTCCTGCACGGGTAAGGAAACTGTGGCCCAGAGTGGTTGATGGCTTATCTAGACAAATGAAGTAGTATTTTCTATTGTGAAAGCAATTCAATTTTTTTTTTTTGATATATTGTTGTGTTTTTCCTTAATAAGAGTCATGCAATGAAATTATCAACTGGAAACAAAACAATCAATTAACATATAAAAACTTACTTATTGTATAGAAATTGGAAACTTTATGAAAATTCTTCAAGGCAAATTGTAATACAAAAAGCTTCTATAATGAACAGCTGATAGGCAGCAAACTTGAGATGTGACTCTTGTACATTTTGAAAATGACATTCTAATTATTAACCAAGGTACGTTAGCAGAGAACTAGTTCATAAAGCATCATCTCCATATCAATATTGATTTTAAAAATAGATATACATTACAGAAGGTATCCAAACAGCGATAAAAGACACACCTTTAATACGGCAATGGCAGAAAAAAAAATTCTGTTGCCATTGAGTCTATTCTGAATCACAACAATACTATAGGACAGAGTAGAACTGTCCCACAGGGTTTCCAAAGAGCAACTGGTGGATTTGAAATGCCAGCCCTTTGGTAAGCAGCCAAGCTCTTAACCACTGTGCCACTAGCGCTCCAAGTAACAATGTGCAAGTTATTTAACCTCTTAATCTACAATTTCATCATTTGTAAAATTAGACCATTGGTTTCTACCTCACAGATCTGTTATAAGGATTAGAGATAATACATGTAAACTTCTTAGTATAGCACATGCTTAGTATTCAAAAACAGTAGTGATTATCATCGTTGATATTTTATACTGTTATTTAAATTGACTGTAAAATCACTGGGTTTAATTTTTTTTTATAAATTTTACTGTGGAAAATTTAAACCATATATAAAAATAGCTAATTAATTATAATAATTTGGTACGTGGTTCTATATCCAATCCCCTAATTATTATAAAACATACCACCAAGAAAGCAGTGCCAGGAGCAAAGTGAGTCCCTTGGTCCCAGGGCTCCTGCACAGAGAAGCTCCTCGACCAGGGGAAGATTGATGAGAAGGACCTTCCTCTAGAGCCAACAGAGAAAGAAACCCTTCCCCTGGAGCTGATGCCCTGAATTTAGATTCCTAGCCTACTAGACTTGTGGGATTTCTGTTATAGCAGCACTAGATGACCTAGGCGGGCACTAATAATAATTTTAACATCAAATATCCAGAAAGTTTTCAAAATTTCTTTGATTGGCTCGTAATTTTTTTCAATTTATTTGTTTGTTTTGGAATCTATATATATGTATAATTTATATGTAGAAAGTGGTTGATATGTCACTGAAATCTGTTTTAATCTATTAAACCTGCTTCTCTGCCTCTCTCTTTGTCTTGCTAAGATTTCAGGTCATAGCTTTTTTTTTTTTTCTGTTAATTTAAATTCAAAACTAAATAGTGATAATTTTTTTTTTTAAACGTTCTAACATATTTTACTCTTGGAAACAGCAAGTAGGGTCTCCCTGGCAATGAAGGTAAGTAAAATAACTGGTGACTAGATTTTCGATTGAGAGGGGGAAAGTAGTGAACTACTTCCAGTTCAAAAGATGGGAATCTGGGAATTGCTCAAGAGAGGGGGCGAGGTCCTGACGAGGCACTTTAGAGCAGAGGTGAAGCAGTCAGTCAGACTTAGTGGGAAAATCAATAAAGGCAAATTGTTTGCAGCTGCTCAGACTACTTCTTGATAAACAAGATTTTGTCATTAAAGATTACAGAGTAAGAGAGCACTACAAAATAGTGTAAGGGTCTAGCCAGATAATTCCAAAGGAGGTAATCACTTCACTTGCACCCTCTGATCTTATCTTTTTAAACCTTTAAAAAGAATTTCCAGGTATATAGCAAAGATTGTAGTTATTTTTCAAAAACTTCTCACATATATTGTACCATATTTCTTTTTCTTTCTTTCTTTTATTTTTTGAGGCCCTGGTAGTACAATGATCAAGCGCTAAAGGAAAGGTCAGGTTCCCACCAACCTCTCCATGGGAGAAAGATGTGGCAATCTGCTTCTGTGAAGATTACAGCCATGAAAACCCTCTGGGACAGTTCTACTATGTCCTATAGGCTTGCTATGAGTCAGAATCGCCTTGATGGCAATGGGTTTGGTGTTTTTTTTTTTTTTTTTTTTTTTTGAAGGGACTAGAAATAAATGAACATGGAAGAATCAATGATGCTGATGTACAGATGTTAATAGAAAGAATTGTACAAAGTAAATATTTCCGTCAGTGGGAAGGTAATTGGGCAAACATATCCTTTACAGAAAATCATATCGGAGAGCTGCAAGAACCCATTAGATTAAGGGGGTGTGATTAAATTTAGCCATAATACTAATAATTCAAGAAAGAAGGCAAATCCATTCTGTGTGAGTTGAATGAGAATTGCTGGCAAATTAGTAAGTGTGGGAAGGCTTGAATTCCCAACACCAAGATGAACTAATGACCCTGAGGAGTAAAGTTGTAAAGGAATTAGAAGCATTTAGAAAATCTGAAGGCTCAGCAGTAGACAGAATGACAAAAGCCAGAAAGATAAACACCCATAGAGGGCATAACAGTGGGCTAAAAATACAATAGAGAGATCCCAGAACATCTGGCTCTGATAATGACTATTGTGTGTTCTTTGGCAGATAATTTGACTTTTCTGAGCCTGCCTTTCCTCTCCGGTGAAATAAAAATAAAAATATCTACCTGAAAGAGATGTAGATAGCAAAGGATAACATATATATACCTTATCTATGATGACAGTTGTCACTTAATGATGTTTACAAAAAAATGAAAAGTTCTCCTCACCAGAAGAGACACAGAATCTCACATACATACATTAAACTTTCCAGGTTGTCAGGCATTTAAAGTTCAGCGGCTCTAATCACATCTCTTGAAATTTGAAAATGGAAGCCATCATTAATATTATTATTTTTAAACCTCCTGTGACTTCTTTGCCCAGGGACCATTCAGATGGTAATTAAATGCCTCTAATGATGGTGGAGTCTGGGTTTAATGATGGAGAGTCCATTTCCTCTAGAGTTTCACCAAAGTGCTTTCAAATATACATAGCCACTTTTTGTGAAATCGGGGTTTTACGTCTGTGCAATCTGAGTTCGGGACTGCTCTCGCTTTCCTGCTAAGCATATTAAATTAAAATACAATTCATTGCTGCTTGCTCGGCTGGATCATGCATTTTTATTCAGGAAGTGGGGAAAAGAGCAGTTTAAAACAATAACCAGCAGAGTGCCCCATATATAGTATGCCTTCTTTAAATGTTTGCTCTTGGCAATAATGATGATAATGATTCCGTTTTGATCTTTGTACTTGTAGCAATCATTTTGAAGCTGTTTGTTTCGAAGTTTTGTATAAACTTCTCTTCCTTTTGTGTCCTTAAAATATACAGCTGGACCTCATTATCACAGACATGCCTCTGACGCATGTGGGTTTTTTATCACTGCTCATTTGTTTCTTTCTCTGCCTACTCATCTGTTTTCCTGGCTGTGGCTTTTAGCCTCCTCATTTGTCTAAGTAAGTATTGTCCTTGGCTATTTCCCTTCCGTCATCGCTATTGTTTCTTGTTTTCTGGTCACTGTGTTTGATGGCATCTGTGCAACATCCTTTCACTCATTAATATCCTCCATGAGTCGGTTGATAATGAAGAAACCCTGTTGAGTCTCTGCACAGTTAAGAAAGAAACCTGTCCAGCTTTTGAAAAAAGTCTGTACAGATTATTCTTGACTTGGGAAATTGTTAAAAGCTAATGAGAGGAAAAAAAGGCAGATGTAACTGCTCAAGTATTTCTTTGAAATGTGTGTGTGTTTACAAACACACAGACATACACACACAAATATGTGTGTATATTGTTCACAATTTAACTGCTTTGTGAAAGAAAAAGTATGTGCATTGCCAAAATCTAATCGTGGAAAATAGATCATCTAAGTACAATTAATATTAAAATTATTTTGATCAAAAATACCCAAGATGATTATTATAGGAGATAACTTTGAAATGAGCTTAAATATACAAAAAAAAAACCTAGCCTTTTTATTGTATATTATAAATGTATATAATACATTTTCAAGCGAAATATCTCTCCTATTTATTTTATAAGACATGTGAATAATTTGTCAACCTTAATGATAATAAGAATGCTTTAAAATAGACATTTATATCTTTTGCAATCCTTAATTCTCAGGAAAAGGGATTTAAAAAAAGGTAATTAAATGTGACATTGTTCAAGAGGGCCAACTGATCTAATCATTCCTTGACCTCAGAGTCCACTCTATCCTCTGATGCAGGCCAGAAAATGCCTCTTACCTTTGAGTGTCTAAAGCTGATGTTGGCTTACCTATTCTAGAATTTTCTGCAGGAGAGGCTACTTAAAACCAAATGCTTTCATGCTATGGAGTTTCTGCATTAGTTATACCTTCTGGAGTAAAAAGCTATAAAAGGTATCTTTTACAGTTCAATCAGGGATTCTGCTAATGCGTAGCTGTTAAGTACACGAAGAACGTGTCAACTGATATTAAGAAGGCCATAAGAAGTGTGTTCGCCCAGATGTTGAAGTCGGAGCACAAAGAAAAATATAAAATCATTTCGTATGGAAATTAAACCCTTTATTGGGAATCTTGGTAGGAGGCCAGGGACTTTGCATCACCCACCACTTCCCTAGGGTTAACTGGAGTTTGAAAGGAACTCTAGGTTCTTCCTAGCTTTCCTCCTCCTAAAATGGCGTCTGTTCTCTGTCATAAAATATCTTTCCCTCTCATGAAAGCCTGCATGAGTTCTACGAGAACCCTAATGATCTCTTTCCATTTTCCTCTTTCTTTTCTTTTCACTTTTATGTTTAACTTTTTTTTTTTTCCAACTGCTGCAGGTACAGTCATGTCTGGTATCCACAGGGGATTAGTTCCAGGACCCCTAGCAGATACCAAAATCTACAGAAGCTCAAGTCCCTTATATAAAATGACTTAGTACTTGCATGTAACCTACACACATCCTAACATACACTTTATTCGCATCTCTAAAGCAAAAACCAAATCTGTTGCCTTTATCAGCTCTAGATTATTTAGATACCTATTTCAGTGTTTTTTTGGTTATTTCAATGTAAATGCCAGGTAACTAGTTGTTATACAATACTGTATTGTTTAGCAAATAATGACAAGACTTGAGGAGAACAATGCTCAAACCTGTGCTGGAGAGACTGAGGAGCTGTGAAATGGCGGGAGGCTACAGCAGGAGATGCCTACGCATCACTTCAGTTTGCATAGATTCAGCGCGGTGCTTGAGGGGCGGAAAATTCAAGTTTTGCTTTTTAGAACTTTCTTTTTTTTTCCTCTGCAGTTGGTTGAATGTGTGCATGTGAAACTCACAGATACAGAGCGCTGACCAAGAGTAAAACAGAGACTGTTCAAGTACCTCAGATGATGGGAATGTTTATAAATCATTTTGCCTTTGAAAAAATGAAATTGGCTCCACCATCTTTTGATTATTCTCACACATATACACACACTTACAAGTATATCATAGACTCTATTATTAAAAATCTCTGGACAAGTGAACTTTACCCCAAGGATACAGCTTACATTACAATTGGGACTGGTTGCCTAGGAACCAGCTCTCTATCCTAGACTCTAGGAGTGCTTGCCCTACTAACAGTGATTGAGGCTTATTAGCTCCATTAATTCTAATCTCTCGAGTTTGTACCCAGGAACAGAGGGGAAAACTGTCTTTCTAAACCTTGGCCTATTGCTGGCAAAGATCATACACAACATGCACTGGACACTTAGTCTTTAGAATTTGCTACAAATTGGTTAATTTGCTTGCTGTAATGTTTACTCTGAGGCCTTTTTATCTTAATTGACCATAGATCTTTTGTTATTATAATCATCCCAGTGTTAAGTGTGGAGGAAAATAGACAACATTAAAAACAAATGCCATTTAGACACCTTCCAAGGGTAATTAAATCATGTAGGCAAGTTGTCATATGCCAGATAAGGAAAAAACAGACTGTGGAGAACGCCTGGCCTGCAGGTGATTTTGTGCAAAGACACCCTCTCCTTTCTCTACTTCGCACCACTTTATCGTAGCATTTAACCTAAAATAGGCCAGGTTTCAGAGTTGACTGTGCTCTGTCCAGGAAATGGCCCTGTTCAGGTTTGTTTTATCTTGGTACCTGCACATAGAGAATACCCTTCACGGTGCAAATAATGGAATTCCAGTTTCTCAGACTAAACAGACCAACACAGAATCTTACCAGAGACTCTCAGCAGCCCAGCAAGTGGGGAATCATCTAAATACTTCAGTCCCTCAAGTTTTACAAAGTCTCTGGTAGCCCGTATGTAACCAGTTTTCTCTAGTTTCAATCTGTTGTGTATCTGAGATAAATTACCAGAGCTTCACAGAATCAGACATGTTTGGGGACACTGGTTTTTAGAAAAATTTGTGTCACTGTTACCTACGAGAGCTTTAGAAAAAGAAAAGGAACCTCTCAGGAGAACAACTGGATGAAGAATTCCTCAACGGGGACTGGTGGATTGGATTCAAGAATTCATGGGCCTGTGCCACCCGAGGAAACCCTGGTGGCGTAGTGGATTAGGTGCTACGGCTGCTAACCAAAGGGTTGGCAATTCGAATCCAACAGGCACTCCTTGGAAACTCTATGGGGCAGTTCTATGCTGTCCTATAGGGTCGCCATGAGTCGGAATCCACTTGACAGCACTTGGTTTGCTTTTTGGTTTTTTGGTGGCTCCCAAACTATTTTCACAATTGTATGGCAGTGTTTTATGTTTGTCTTTCATAATAATTTTTTCTTCCCAAATATGTTTTGCTATTCCCTAAAAATAAATATTACTAAAAAACCTTGCAAACTAGCATTAACACTGTCTCATATATACAAACTAATGCTTGAGTTTGCAAGCTATATGTGCAATTTGTGACATGCAAAAATATATCACGTTTTAGGTGCACATTATATAACATGTGATATAACCGTGTATGTTTTCATTTTGTTTGGCACTGTGAATTTAGCAGCTTTGAAATGAGTATATAATAACTGTTTGGCTATTTGCCAAATCTATTTGGCAGTCACATATAATTAGCCTTAAGAATTTTCTCTTGGCCATTTCTAAAATGAAATAAATAATACATGTCTATGGACATAAAGAAATACCTATTTCAGTGAGGCAAACACAAGGTATATTTATTCAGAGGGTTAGTAATATTGACAGAAAGGATTCTTGATATTTCCTGAAATGTGAATTTAATAATGTCATATAGTTACTCTGCTTTCTTCCTCAGGAAGAAAACCTTAAATATTAGTGAAGACATTAATTCTTGAATGTGAGGATTTTTGCTAAACTCTCCTCTAGCTAACCAGCATGAGTCATCTACCTGCCTTGTTTCGGACTTCCTGTTGCACAGTCCTGAAATAAAATACAAGAGAAATAGCCTGAATCATAACGAGCATTAGCAGCCAATCATGAGGCAAGATCTTCATCCTTGCCATCAAATATTGAGGCCACAGAACATGTATGAATCATAGAACAATTTCATGTGCCTCATTGTGTGTTTGTCCTAAAAGGTTATGGAAACAAAAATATTTGCAGAAATAATGCCTTTCCTATAAGCCACCTGAGAGAGCCTATGTTTAGAAAGTGAAATGCTGAAGAATATTAGATTTAAAGAGGAATATAGCTTTTTTTTATAGCTTGAAAACTGCAGCGTAAAGCCATTGTTTTTGTTCATGGAGACCAAGATGTACATAAAGAGATGGAAACATTCAAAATAAATCTAGAAATACAGCTGAGAGAGATATTTTCTGAAAACAGCCAAATAGTTAAAACATACGTGAGTCAATGTCACATTAATGCAAGATGATGATGTGTGTTCATTTGTATATATCTAGAAAAGATATAATTTTTCATGTTATTGAGTTCTGAAATAACATAATTATTACATATGTATTGACCAAAAGGAACCAAGACTCAATGGATAAATGGCTAATTCTAGAGATGAGACCGTTAAAATATAAGACAAGCCTGGAGCATCTTAATAGTATCGCAAAGTAAACACCTATTGCCATTACATCAGTTCCAACACATGTTGACCCGCATGTTTCAGAGTAGAACTATGCCCCATACGGTTTTCAATGGCTATACTCTTGCTGAAGTAGATCACCAGGCTTTCGGACCTCCAATCTCTCAGTTAGAAGCTGTGAGTAAGCTGTTTATGTCTCCCAGGGATCACAAAGTAAAGAAGTGCTCAAATATAAAAGAATCAGGACATGTTAAAGTGACCCAGGAGCTAATCTGAAAGAACTTCCAATGGTCAAGCTGGAACAATATGAGCAATAAATAAAATCAATAACATACTATTGCAGTATAACCCAAAGTATAAAATAGATATGCATAAGTCTGTATTGTTATAATGGTATAAATCACTAAATAAATAAATGGAAACAACAGATACATTTTCCTTACTGAAGAATCCCAAATAAATTTCGTAGAACTTGCCCCTTGAATAGGTGGAGTTTAGTCCCCATCTTCCATCTTGCATGTTGGCTGGAATTAATGACTCACTTTCAAACAATAGAGTAGGAAAGGGAAAAATAATAACCTTTCGATGGAGATATCTGGCAGACACTACCTTAACCAAGTGATCAAACTTAATACCAGTGTTGTCATGTGGATATCATGAGAAGAACTTTCCACCTTGGTGGTATTCTTCCTAAAAACCAGTAATACAGTCAAATCATGAAAAAGAAAAGAAAATCAGACAAACCAAGTTGAATAAATATTCTACAGACCTGACCAGTACTCCTCAAAACTGTTAAAGTCGTAAAAATAAGGAAAGGTTGAAAAACTGTCATGAACCAGAGGAGTCTAAGGAGACAGAATGATTAACTATAATGTGGTATCCTGGGATTCCAAGATGGGACTCCTCAACAGAGAAAGGATGCTAATGGAAAAACTGTTGAAATCTGAATAAATTCCAGAGTTTAATTAATATTACTTTCCCAATGTTAGTTTCTTAGTTTTGGCAGATTCACCACATAATTATAAAATTATGACATCAGAGGAGACTGAAAGTGGATGAGAAGTGTATAGCAACTCTCTGTAGAATCTTTACAACTTTAAATCCAACAATTCTCAAAATAAAATGTTTCTTAAAAAAAAAAACTTATTAACCAACCTGTTGAAATTAACATTATTAATGTGACAAAAAAGAGTCCTGGTGGTGTAGTGGTTAAATGCTTAGCAGCTAGCCAAAAGGTTAGCGGTTTGAACCCACCAGTGGCTCCTTGGGAGAAAGACCTGGCCATGTGCTCCAGTTAAGATTAAAAAAAAAAAAAAAATTTAAGATTACAGCCTAGAAAACCCTATGGGACAGTTCTACTCTGTCCTATTATGGTTGTTATAAGTCAAAATTTATCTGATGATGCAATAACAATGACAATGTGACTAAAGCGGTGGTTCAATGGTAGAATTTTCACATTCCGTGTAGGGAGGCCCAAGTATGATTCTAGACTATGCATCTTAAGGGCAGCCACCACCTTTCTGTCAGTGGAAGCTTGTGTGTTGCTATGATGCTAAGCAGATTTCACAGGAGCTTCCAGGGTAAGACAGCTAGGAAGAAAGGCCTGGTAATCTACTTCTGAAAATCAGCCAGTGAAAACCCTATGGAGTACAAAAATCCACTTTGCATGGGGTCACCACGAGTTTAGGGCAGGCTTGATGACAGTTAACAACAATAACAATGTCAACTAATGACTTTTTTTTCTACCTTAACTGATGAGAAATACAGTATGGTTTCTTCTTTTCTCCCATGACTCCTCCCTATTGTACTCTTAGTTTTCTTTTCTTTTTTTATTGTGCTTTAGGTGAAAGTTTACAGCTCAGGTTAATTTCTCATACAAAAATTTATACACACATTGCTATGAGACATTAGCTGCAATCCCTATAATGTGACAGCACACCCCTTTTTCCACCCCAGGGTTCTTGTGTCCATTGAACCAGTTCCTGTCCTCTCCTGCCCTCCCATTTTTCATCCAGACAGGAGCTGCCCATTTGGTCTTATGTATGTGCTTGAACTAAGAAACACAGTCTTCACGGGTATTATTTTATGTTTTATAGTCCAGTCTAACTTTTTCTGAAGGGTGGGCTTCGGGAATGGTTTCAGCTCAGGACCAACAGAGCATCTGGGAGCCATGGCCTCAGGGCTTCCTCCAGTCTCAGACCATTATGTCTGTTCCACAGCTTTCTTCCTCTCCACCAGGGGCCCTCCTTTGTGTTCTCGGTCAGGGAGGCCATTGATGGTAGCCAGGCGCCATTCGTTTTTCCGGTCCTAGGCTGATGGAGTCTCTGGTTTATGAGCCCTTTTGTCTCTTGAGCTAATATTTTCCTTGTGTCTTCCATGTTCTTCATTCTCTTTTGTTCCAAGTGGGCTGGAAGCAATTGACGCATCTTAGATGGGCGCTCACAATCTTTTAAGACCCCAGACACCATTCATCAAAGTGGGATGCGGAACATTTTCTTAATAAACTTTGTTATTCCTAGGTGTCCCCCCAGAGACCATGATCCCCAGACCCCAGTTCCAGCTACTCTGTCCCTCGAAGTGTTTGGTTGTGTTCAGGAAACTTCTTAGCTTTCGCTTTAGTCCAGTTGTGCTGACTTCCCCTGTATTGTGTCTTGTCCTTCCTTTCACCTAAGATGATTCTTGTTTAGTTTTCTTACAGTTAGATACCATTCTCAATATTATATAGTCCACTAAATATGATCAGTATTAACCACCCTTATTTATTCACTGATTAGAAAAACCACTGTGCTTAATGCCTTAATTGTATGATAGTAAATATGGCACATGTAAGTCAAAGCTTTTCTTTAGTTTGATGTACTTAATGGTAAGCCATGAGATCACGAACAATTCAGAGTGGAATTTAGATATACATTATAATTTACAGATGGATCATGTGGATAAAATCAACATATGACTGAATGTTCATGCTATTCACCAGCTACTCCTTCAATTAACATATAAGGTGGGAGCTTGGGTTCAACTAATACCATCTATACACTAAACTTACAGCTAGGGGTTAAGAAGCAAACAAATAAAACAGACAGCCTGTAAACTTGTTCCACACCCACACAGTTCTGAATATTGTTTTCCCCTAAATATGACGAAAATCGGGCTATGCGTGAATTTGAATCAGCAACACAACTTATGTGTTACAGCAAATGACCTCTTTTCTCCAGTGGCTGTGTGTGTGAAAATTACTCAGAAGAAAAGTTTGAAATGAGATTCTAAGAAATAGCTTGTTTTGAGTTAAACCCTTTTGGTCTAGTTCCATTGTATTCCAGGAGTCATTGCATTGTTAGGAACACACAATTACAACTCAACATAAAAAGATAGAACAGAACCATAAAAACTGCAAAATTGAATTCAATACCCAATTACAAGAATCTCACTCTGAAAAAAGAAAAAGACTTGGCTATGGTCACCGAGTGTCCATGTCAGGGCAGAAAATGTGCCAGTTCCTGTTCCCCAAATCACAGTCAAAATTCTGTTCCTAGACACTCACTGTTTCCTCATGGGGGGGGGGAAGATAGATAGATGGATGGATGGATGGATGGATGGATGGATGGATGGATGGATGGATGGATGGATGGATGGATGGATGGATGGATGGATGGATGGATGGATGGATGGATGGATGGATGGATGGATGGATGGATGGATGGATGGATGGATAGATAGATAGATGATAGATAGATAGATAGATGAAAGCTCTTTATCAAGATCAGCGTATTTGTTTTCCTTGCTGTCGTGGGTACTGCAAACTTTTCTAATCTGCTTGATGAGTTCTTGATGAAAGAATATAAAACCACGGAGGAGCACGAAACAATTCATTTCCTTTTGAACCCATGGTCAGGGCATAATTAGAGCTTCCTTTGTACAAAACAACAAAAAAAATGTATTTCACTTGAAGAGAAACTAGAAGATATTTAAAAGAAAATTTACAGTAAATTCTGCTTGTTGTCTCTCCAAAACATTTTCTGTCAAAGTCTTTACAGTTTTGTACGGGTAGTAGTAGAATTCTTGGGTGGTACAATCTGCTAATGTGCTCAGCTGCTAACTGAAAGTTTGGAAGTTCCGGTCTGCACAGAGGCATGTAGGAAGAAAGGGCTGGTGATCCACTTCTGAAAAATCAACCACTGAAAACCCCATGGAGCACAGTTCTACTCTGACACTCATGAGGTTGCCATGATTCAGAGCACACTTGATGGCAACTGGTGATGGTGTTGGTGGTGATGGATACTAGCAAAAAAAAAAAAAGAGAGAGAGAAATATGATAAAATGGCTATCACCATAACATTAGCCACCCCTCCCCCTAATTCCTTCTGTTCAACTAATACCATTTATCTACTAGCCTTACAGCTTGGGGAAAGTAAGAGAATACCAAAGAAATATGAGGCAATACTGAATCAGATATTCTGCAAGAGAGTTCTTACTTCCATACCACCATTCTTTCATCAGAAAAGTCCTTCTCACCTCTCCACCTCTCATGAATGGTATTGTTCTGCCTTAAGGCAGGACTATCATCTCTCTGTGAAGTCCACGCTTGTCAAGAACAGTTACATGCTACTCTGCGCTCTCACTGTGTGTTTATACCACTTCACTTTAGCGCATATTATATAAGCATAAGCATATACCTCTCTGCTTTTCTCTCCACTTAGAAAGTAGACTACTTGTATTCCAAGTCTCCATGTTATTAATCTCTGTTTTCCCCAGGCGTTTACAAAATGTTGAGGGCCCAGTCAGTGACCGTTAACGTTTGGAAGGAATGACACTTATAACAGAAGATGCATAACTCCCTTCTTACTGGTCCCACATGCGAAGAAAAATTTGTCATTTCTGGCAATTATATATGTCAAGGACTGTTACTACTTTCTCAAGGGCTCAGAAGAGATATTTTGCCTTCAGAAAGTTTTCAGTTATACAATTGCCAAAGTTCAAAATCAAGGGCCAAGTGCCGATATCCTACCATTTGACTGAGTGTGGCATCTACAGAAAGAAAATGTTTGCAGGTTGTGGGAGGAAAGTGTGAAATGACGAACATATTCTTCCTAGGAGTATTGTGTTTCCTCCAACAATGACATATAAATGCACTCTTGTCATTTCCAAGCTCAGGCATTCAGTACATAGTTTCAATTCAGGGTAACCGCAGCTCTATCCCACCACATTTAGAATACAAAATGGGGGACCTGGAATTGAAAACTGTAGCTGCTTCAGACAGGTAAGTCAGGAGCAGTCACACTCATGCTTATGAATGTACCAGAAGGTGCAGAGTTTATTGTTCCACCACGTCCTGCAGACTTTATTATTTTTAGGGGGGAATCTACAAATATAACGAAACTGAATTGAGCATCAAAGGTGGATATGTACCTTGAGGGCACTTCACAAATTGTCATACTGAAAGAACAAAGAGGAAGCATATAAGGAAAAGACAGAAACATATATAACCTAAAATGGAAACTACTGAGAAGAATAAGAAATAATGAGATTGGAGAATTGATAGAATAATGAACTGGGAATTCCTCCTCTACTCTGTACCCTGAGAAAAGGATTTGATAAGTGTATTTCTTGGTTGAACAAAAGTAACTTGAGTTTTATTATAGTACTAAAATCCTTATACTGTTATCGATTTTATAAGTAATGCACATGTAGGAAATAGATCTATATCAATGTTGAAGTAATCGATAGCCATCCTAGAAGTGCAGTTTAACACTGAGCTTAATTTTCTTAATGATTTTATATTATTGCTTGAGTGATGCAGATGGTTTTTATATTTTCTATGTTTTTTTTTGTTGTTGTTGTTCTGTACTGACATTACTTAAATCCACATGGAAATTCTGTTCTTTGTAAATATGACATAACCTTTTGATAAATTGGGATATAAATACAGGTAGTCCTGGACTTACAACATATTGGAGTTATGACAACTGTCTAATTTTTTTTTGTACTTCTTATCTTTAGTAATAGTTACTGCATACAATGCTGCAGAGCATGATTTACTGATGTTACCATTCTCAGACATTCACTCCCAGATGTTCATAGACTGGATTTATGAAGATATGATAATAAAAAGCAATAATAATGAAAAGTGAAAAAAAAAAGAGGTCTTTGATTTACATCAGAACCAACTTATGACAGAATGACAGAATGGTGGGAACAGAGCCCCATTGTAAGTCAGGGACAATGTAATCTAGCTGAAATCTGTTTATGCAATTTGTTTCGAGTGCCCCATTTCCAAATGAGCATATGGGTGAGCAGGAAAAGATACTTGTATGTGTGTATATGAATATATATTATTATACTTTAGATGAAAGTTTACAGAGCAAATTAAACTTTCATTAAACAGTTAATAGTTTGTGACACTGGTTGCCAACCCCACAATGGCCCGACATTATCCCCTTTTCCACCCCAGGTTCCCTGTTTCCATGGATCCAGTTTTCCTGTCCCTTCTTGCCTTCTCATCTTTGCTTTTGAGCTGGTGTGCCCATTAGTTTCATATTTATGATTGAACTAGGAATCATGTTTCTCACCTGTGTTATTGTTGCCCCTATAGATCTATGTAATCTTTACCTGAACAGTGAACCTCAGGAGTGACTTCGGTACTGAGTTAAAAGGGTGTCCGGGGCCATAGTCTCTCGGTTTCTCCAGCCTTTGTCAGACCAGCAAGACTGGTCTTTTTTTAAAAATTTTTTTACGAATTTGAATTTTGTTCTACGTTTTTCTTTTGCTCTGTCCAGGACCCTCTATTGTGATCCGTGCCAGAGGAGTCAGTGGTGGTAGCTGCCCCCCCATCTAGTTGTTCTGGGCTCAGTCCCGTGGAGTTTGTGGTAGGTGTGGTCCATTAGTCCTTTGGACTAATGTTTCCCTTGTGTCTTTGGTTTTCTTCATTCTTTTTTGCTCCAACCTGAATGGAACCAGTAGCTATATCTTAGAGGGGTACTCACAGGCTTTTAAGACCCCAGATGCTACTCACCATAGTTAGATGTAGAATATTTTCTTTGTAGACTGTGTTATGCCAATTGAGCTTGATGTTCCCTGAGACCATGGTCTTCAGCTCTCAACCTAGTACCTCAGTCCCTCAGGGCATTTGGATGTGGCTGTGAAGCTTCTATGACTTTGCCCCAGTCAAGTTGCTCTGACTTCCGTAGTATTGTGCATTGTCTCACCCTTAACTAAAGTGACCACTTGTCTATGATTTAATCAGTGTTTTTTCCTCCCATCCCTCCCCTCCCTCGTAACCATCAAAGATTTTTTCTTTCTGTGTGGAAATGTTTTCTTGAGTTTTTGTAATTGTGGTCTCATACAGTATTTGTCCTTTTCTGATTGACTTATTTCATTCAGTGTAGTGCCCTCCAGATTCAACCATGTTGTGAGATGTTTTACAGATTCATCATTGTTCTTTATCCTTGCATTGTATTCTATTGTGTGTATGTACCACAGCTTGTTTATACATTCATCTGTCGATCAGTACGTAGGTCGTTTCCATCTTTTTGCTATTGTGAATGATGCTGCAATGAACATGGGTATGCATATGTTTATTTGTGTGACGGCTCCTATTTCTCTAGGATATATTCCTAGAAGAGGAAAAGATATTTGGCTGGTTACAACAAATGGCCATTTAGCCTAGTTTTGGACATATACTAGTTACCACCTGGGGAACAGTTTATCTACCACGTCTGCTTAGAAACGGTTTTTCATCTAGATTCTTTCTAGGTATTGCTGTATTATTTTTAATCTCTAGAGTTATTCATCACATATTTCCTCCTATTAAAATTTTGAATGTCCTGTGGCTCCCATTGACTTTATAGTAACATCCAACAGATGGAAGCACAGCAGTGGCATGTATAATGAGACAGTTGGACAATGCAGATTGTCATGATACAGTTCTTTATTGCTTAGAGAAACAGGTCTATCTATGCGATGTTCTTAAAAGCCTGAAGGAAATGTGTGGTGGTTCTTCTACTGATTTAAAGTGTTGGTAATATATTAACTGAAATAACGTTTTTAATAAAGACCATCCCTTTACCTATTACTGTTCATACCATATATATAGACAATATTTTCACACTACCAATGAGTTGTCATCCACTGAAAGAAGGCAGAATTGGTGAAATAACCAACGATTCATATCAGAATCATCCGTAAAGGTGAATAATGTCTCAAAAGATAATAAACGAGCAATTAAGAATATAGTATGTATAAAGACCAAAGTTTATTAGTGGTAACCAGGAGGGAGGGGAGAAGGGAGAGTCATTGGGTTTCTGTATATGGTGACAGAAAATTCATCAATGGATATTGGTTGCACAATATGACTGATGTAATTTGAGTCACATAAATTCTATGTGTGAAAAATGTTGAATCAGCAAATGTGTTATATATAGTTTTTACAAATAAAAAAGAATATAAGTGTTATAAAAGATGGCTTGAATGTTCAGTGGTAGGAAAATGAACAATAGTGGCATAGTGGAGTTGAGGGGTGACTCATTAGGCATATTTCATCTTTCTAGGAAATCAAATAAGTTAAAAATTAACAGTGATCTTAGGCAATTTTTTAAAAATTAGATCTGTTATGGATTGAATTGTGTCCCCAAAATATGTGTTGTAAATCCTAACCCTTAGGGTCTCTATGAGTCGGGATCGACTCGAGGGCACTGGGTATTGGGTATACCTGTGGATGTAATCCTATTGGGCATAGAGTTTTTTCTTTGTTATGTTAATGAGGTCATATCAGTGTAGGGTGTGTTTTAAACCAATCACTTTTGAGATATAAAAAGAGCAGATTACTCACAGAAGCAAGTAAGCGTAAATGGGGAAAGGATAGATGCCATGTGGAGATCACCAAGGAACACCAAGAAGAACACTAAAGAAGCTGAGACAAAAGTTTTTCCCCAGAACAGACAGGAAGAGACTTCCCCTAGAGCCAGTGCCCTGAATTCTGACTTCTAGACTCCCATTCTCTGGGAAAATAATTTTCTGTTAAAGCCACACACTTGTGGTATTTCTGTTACAGCAGCACTAAGAGAATAAAACAACACCCTCTCTTTGTCATTCTGCAATTCCACAGTAACTCCAATAATTTATCCTCTAATGCTACATGTTATCAATACTAAAATATCTGAAAATCCATGATACTTTTTCCAATTACTTAGATTACATGCTAGCAAAAGAATCTGTCTGATGAGGCAACACTAATCCCAAGAAATTACTCTCTAAAGGTAGAATAGCAGGCATTATGGCTCCTGAATAAGAACACTATTTAAGGAATTACCTTTCTGATAAAATACAAGCTCTAAAATCTTATTTCATTTGAACATCCATTGAAATCTTAGGTACTATGTTTTGAGCCAAGTAAATAGACATAAACAAAATATTCTCTCTATGGGCCATGATCTTTTTCAATGTTTTGAAATACCAAGACACACACACACACACACACACACACACACACACACATTCTTCAAGCATAGAGCCAGAAATATTCCTCACTTCAATATGTGTGGTTTACTCATGAATTGCTTTGATATTTAGTTTTAAAGTATAGCTTTCTTAGTAATAAGCAAAAATATTGCCTAATTAAATTCAAGATCTTGATTGTTATTATTGTTGTTAGGTGCCGTCGAGTCAGCTCTGACTCATAGTGACCCCATGTATAACAGAACGAAACACTGCCCAGTCCTACACCATGTCTACAATCGTTGTTATGATTGAGCTCAGTGTTGCAGCCACTGTGTAAATCCATCCCATTGAGGGCCTTCGTCTTTTTCATTGATCCTGTACTTTCCCAAGCATGATGTCCTTCTCCAGGGACTAATCTCTCCTGAAAACATGCCCAAAGTATGTAAGACATAGTCTCACCATCCTTGCTTCTAAGGAGCATTCTGGTTGTAGTTCTCCCAAGACAGATTTGTTTGTTCTTCTGGCAGTCCGTGGCATATTCACTATTCTTTGCCAGCATCACAATTCAAAGGAGTCAATTCTTCTTAAGTCTTCCTTATTCATTGTCCAGCTTTAGTATGCGTATGATGTGATTGGAAATACCAAGGCTTGGGTCAGGCTCACCTTAGTCTTCAGGGTGACATATTTGCTTTTCAACACTTTAGGTCTTTCGCAGCAGATTTGCCCAATGCAATGCATCTTTCGATTTCTTGACTACTGCTTCTATTGGTGTTGATTGTGGATCCAAGTAAAATGAAATCCTTGACAACTTCAATTTTTTTCTCCATTTTTTGTGATGTTGCTTATTGGTCCAGTTGTGAGGATTTTTGTTTTCTTGATGTTAAGGTGCAATCCATATTGAAGGCTGTGGTCTTTGATCTTCATTAGTAAGTGCTTCGAGTCCTCTTCACTTTCAGCAAGCAAGGTTGTGTCATCTGCATAACACAGGTTGTTAATGAGTTGTCCTCCAATCCTGATGGCCTGTTCTTCTTCATATAGTCCAGCATTTCAGATTATTTGCTCAGCATACACATTGAATAGGTATGGTGAAAGATACAACCCTGGCACACACATTTCTTGACTTTAAACCATGTAGTATTCCCCTTGTTCTGTCCAAATGACTGCCTCTTGATCCATGTACAGGTTCCTCATGAGTGCAATTAAGTGTTCTGGAATTCCCATTCTCTACAATGATATCCAGAATTTGTTATGATCCACAGAGTCAAATGCCTTAGTATAGTCAATAAAACACAGGTAAACAACCTTCTGGTATTCTCTGCTTTCAGCCAAGCTCCATCTGACATCAGCAATGTTATCCTTGGTTCCACACCCTCTTCAGATTCCAGCCTGAATTTCTGGCAGTTCCCTGTCAATATACTGCTGCAGTCACTTTTGAATGATCTTCAGCAAAATTCTGCTTGCACGTGACATTAATGATCTTGTTCTATAATTTCCTCATTCTGTTGGACCACCTTTGTTGGGAATAGGCATAAATATGGATCCTTTCCAGGTGTCTGACCAGGTAGCTGTCTTCCAAATTTCTTAGCATAGATAAGTGAGCACTTCCAGTACTGCATTTATTTGTTGAAACATCTCAGTTGATATTCTGTCAATTCCTGGAGCCTTGTTTTTTGCCGATGCCTTCAGTGCAGCTTAGATTTCTTCCTTTAGTACCACCGGTTCCTGATCATATGCTACCTCTTGAAATGGTTGAATGTTGACCAATTCTTTTCGGTATAATGGCTCTGTATTTCCCTTCATCTTCTTTTGATGCTTCCTGTGTCATTTAATATTTTCCCTATAGAATCCTTCACTACTGCAACTTGAGGCTTGAATTTTTTCTTCAGTTCTTTCAGCTTTAGAAAATCAGAACATGTTCTTCTGTTTTGCTTTTCCATCTCCAGCTCTTTGCACATGTCGCTATAATACTTTACTTTGTCTTCTTGAGCAGCCCTATGAAATCTTCGGTTCTTTTACTTCATCATTTCTCCCTTTTCCTTTAGCTGCTCCAAAAGCAAGCTTCAGAGTCTCTTCTGACATTCATTTTGGTCTTATCTTTCTTGTCTTTTTAAAGACCTCTTGCTTTCTTCATCTATGATGTCCTTGATGTCATTTCACAACTTGTCTGGTCTTTGCTCATTGGTGTACAAACTGCCAAACTATTCTTGAGATGGTCTTTAAATTCAGGTGAGATACACTCAAGGTCATACACTGGCTCACGTGGACTTGTTTTAATTTTCTTCAGTTTCGAAGTGAATTTGCATACGAGCAATTGATGGTCTATTCCACAGTTGGCCACTGGCCTTGTTCTGACTGACGTTAAGTTTTCCCATGGTCTCTTTCCACAGGTGTAATCTATTTGATTCCTGCGTATGCCATCTGGAGAGGTCCATGTGTATAGTTACCATTTATGGTGGTGAAATAAGGTATTTGCAATGAAGTCGTTGGTCTTGCAAAATTCTATCGTGTGGTCTCCTGCATCATTTCTCTCATCAAGGCCATATTTTCCAACTATTGATCCTTCTTCTTTGTTTCCAACTTTCCCATTCCAATCACCACTAATTATCAATGCATCCTGATTGTATGTTCCATCAATTTCAGACTGCAGAAACTGGTAAAAATCTTTAATTTCTTTGACCTTAGTGTTTGGTGCATAAATTTGAGTAATAGTTGTATTAACTGGTCTTCCTTGTAGACATATGGATATTATCCTATCACTGACAATGTTTGTACTTCAGGATAAATCTTGAAATGTTCTTTTTGATGATGAACGCAAGGCCATTCCTCTTCAAGTTGTCATTCCTGGCATAGGAGGTCATATGATCATCTGATTCAAAATGACCTATACCAGTCCATTTCAGCTCACTAATGCCTAATATATCAATCTTTATACATTCAATTTCATTTTTGATGATTTCCAGTTTTCTTAGATTCATACCTTGTGCATTCCAAGTTCTGATTATTAATGGATGTTTGCAGTTGTTTCTTCTCATTTTGAGGCATTCCAAATTAGCACATGAAAGTCCCGAAAGCTTGACTCTGTCCACATCATTAAGGTCAACTCTACTTTGAGGAGGCAGCTCTTCCCCAGTCATCTTTTGAGTGCCTTCCAACCTGGAGGTTCATCTTCTGGCACTATATCGGACAATGTTCCGCTGCTATTCATAAGGTTTTCACTGGCTAATTCTTTTCAGAAGAAGACTGCCGGGCCCTTCTCCCTAGTCTGTCTTAGTCTGGAAGCTCGATTGAAAACTGTCTGCCATGGGTGACCCTGCTGATAACTGAATACTGATGGCATAGCTTCCAGCATCACAGCAACACGAAAGGCCCCACAGTACGACAAACTGACAGACATGTGGGGGAAGACCTTGATTAGTACGTTGATTTTCTGTGTAATGGTCCAATTCCTTTTTCCTCATCTGTTAGGCTTTTTGCCTTTCCTTATTTAATATATAGCCTCTTATTCTATGCCAAGTTTCTGGTTTCTGAGACAATTGAATTGGGATATTGTTTTCTTGTATACTACCTGAACAGCAAAATTTTGCTATCTATTCATATTCAGAGCGCAAGTCCTAAAGTACACACACTGATTCATGCTGTTCTTTTTTAGAATCATGTCCCCCTGTTTTATTGAGCTTGCTGAGAAGCTTATAAAGTATTCAAGAAAAGTGATTATCTTTAGTCATTGCTCTATGTAGAGGTAAAACCTTAGGATAGGCATAAGATTATGTATTTTAATATTAATCTATAAAACCAGATTTAAGGAAATAACTTATTTCGCACAAATTATTCTTTCTTTAAGTACATATATATTTATGTATAGGAATAAATATGTGCAAATTTTAACAGTGCAGAACTGAAGATAAGGCTTATACATATGTATATGTATTATACATTATATACATAAGTTATGTATAATTTCTCAAACCAGAGACAACCACTAATAGCATGCTGATAAGTGAAAATATACACACATACATGTATTATAAACTGTTTCATAGTCCAGATCATTAGTTCTGATTTATAAATTGCCAACTTGAAATTATCTAAATATTTAGAAAATATTGTATGCATATAGGCATTTGTAAAAGTTTGGTTAATGAAAAGCCACATGCATTTCATTGACTTGAATCCTTATTTTGATAAGACCAGTTAGCGGAGGATTACGGAGACACTGTTTCCTAAGGGAAAGTTTTTATCATTACTGACCTACTCATAAAGAAGGAGAAGCCAGGGAAAAAGAACCACAAGGTATTACCTGGCATGCTTTCATCTTTGACTCCAAGAACTTTCTCCTAGTGAGCAATGTTTGTATCTTGTAGAATTGTTACTTGTATGTTGCCTTTTCAATATAGGTCAGACAATCAATGTAGCACTGCTATTCCTTCCACCAACCTGCAGTTGTCTAGCTTTGCCATGACCATGCACTCTTGAATTTTCAAATTGAATTTGGATTTGTTCCAGAAACCCCTTAAAAAAATTGATTTCTGACTGAAAGTGGCTTATCCTCTGCCTTATTTTTGGAACTGATGCTGTGGCAAACTCAGATGGTGGCAACCTCATGTCACCTTTGCCATATGCTCAATTTCAGATTAGAAGTTTCTCATTTACCCTTTAGTAAGTTTTAAAATTTCTTCTTTTTATCTTACAATTTTTCAAAGTTTTAGCTCAGTGATTTTAATAAAACAAGAGTTGTTAATCGTGGAATTTGGTTGCAGCAAGTAATTTTCAACTTTCTCCAAATTTCATAATTTTATTATTCTTAGAACTTTGCTTCTTTTTCTATATACTCAGCTTTTCGTTATGTATTTCCTAAAAATAGACTTTCAGGAGCTGAAAAAACTTTGAAATTATAATCAGTTGCTGTTGCTAAGATAGATCATCCACTTAGAATGATTGATTCTTCCCATTTAAGTAGATATTTTAATTAATATACAATTTATCTTTTGAGAATTTCTAATAGTCAGATAGCTTAAACAAATTTATTTTTTAGCTCTTATTGAAGAAGGTAAGTAGCACTTTGAGATTTTGTAGTATCTTGGGGTCATCAAAGAGTCTTAATTATTATTGGGAAAACTCTAAATAGGATGAAAACGATGGGTACTATTTTAAACACCTAACTCCATGATAAAGGGAAATACTTTTTTTCTTATTAAAACGCACTTTTTTTGCTACCAAAATAAAAAATTAAAAAATTTAAATGTCCTAAAGTATCAATAAATGTCATGAATTTAATTGCAAATTGAGTGACTAAAGCATACTCTCATGTAAATCTGTTAAAAATGGAGATTGAGGTGCATAAACTTTTAGAAAAGCACATTGGGAGTGTGAAAAAGAAATTATAAAAATATTTATAGTCCAGGACATTATTTCTGATTCTATAAATTACCAATTTGAAATAATCCAAGTATTTGGAAAATGATGACTGTATATAGGCATTTATAAAAGTTCGATTAATAAAAGATTAAAATATGGATGCAACACCTGTGTCCAAAAAGAGGGAACATACAAATAAAACTTTGATACAAACTTAGAACATGGAACAGACCAGGAAAACGATGGTCTTGCAGTTATATAGATGTGCATAAATACTTTAAGTTAAAAGTCAGGACTGTGTACATAGTCTTGACTTTTAACTTAATGTGCATATAGATATAAATCAAAACCAAACACGTTGCCCTGGAGTTGATTCCAACTTATAGCGACCCTATAGGACAGAGTAGAACTGCTCCATAGAGTTTCCAAGGAGCGGCTGGTGGGTTCAAACTGTGGATCTTTTAACTAGAAGCTGAGCTCTTACCCACTGTGCCAACAGGGCTCCACATGCACATATAAATACATACATATATATAGTCTTGATTTTTAACTTAATATTCATATACATACATATGTGTAATACATGAGTACCTGTTATGATCATTGGTATGTAAAAATACACTAGGAGAAATCTTTAAAATGGAAAGTAATAGAAGGAGAATGATCATTGGGTTAAATTAATAATTAGGTTAGAGTTAATGATTTTATTTGTAAACATAGTTTTCATTTTCTAATGTGGAAAATATACCACAGTAGTACCTCATTACTTTTATATTTAAAAGATATACATAATAAAATCAACCTAGGTTTTTTTAATTGTAGTTAAATACATATATACGTAAAAAAAAAAAAAATTTACGTATACATATATATATGAAAATTTGTCATTTTAACCATTTTAAGTGTACCATTCAGTGGTATTAAAGACATTCTCAATGTTGTGCAACCATCACCATTATCCGTTCCAAAAAGTTTTCATCACTCCAAACAGAAATACTGTGCCCTCTAAGCATTAACTCCTTATTCTTTTTTCCCCCGCTCCCCTCAGTTCCTGGTAACCACTGATAACCTTGTGCCTCTACGCATTTGCCTATTCTAAATATAGAAGTAGAGTCATGCAATATTTTTCCTTTTTGTCTGACTTATTTCACTTAGCATAATATTTTCAAGGCTCATCTATGTCATAAGCATGTATCAGAACTCTGTTTCTTTTTATGGCTAAATAGCATTCCATTTTATGGATAACAGATGTATCCATTCATCTGTTGATGGACACTTGAGTTGGCTATTGTGAATAATACTGCAATGAATGGTGGTGTACAGGTATCTGTTTTAGTCACTGTTCTCAAGACTTTTGAGGATACATCTAGGAGTGAAATTGCTGGATTATGCTGTAATTCTATGTTTAATTTGTTGAGTAACCTCCAAACCATTTTCCACAGTGGCCACACCGGTTTACATTCCCAGCAGCTATGTTTGAGTATTGCAATTTCTTTGCATCCTCACCAATATTTGTTACTTTTCATATATATGTATGAAAAGTATATATATATCTATATATATATACTTTTCATATATATATATAATATATATGTATAATTGTCACCCTAATTGATATGAGCTGTCCGTGAGTTGCGCAAGTGGTTAACGTACTTGGCTGCTAATGACAAGGTTGGAAGTTTGAGTCCACCCAGAGGCATCTCTGAAGATATCCTGGTGGTTTACTTTTGAAAAGTCAGCCATACAAAACCCTAAAGGACACAGATGTACTCTAATGCACATGGGGTCACCATGAGTTGGAGTCGGTTGAAGGGCAACTGATTTTTGTTAGTATGAAGTAGTAAAAAAAAAAAAAAAAATTTTTTTTTTGAAGTAGTATCTCTTTGTGGTTTTTTATTTGCATTTTTCTAATGACTAATTATGTTGACTATTTTTACATGTGCTTATGGCCATTTGTATATCTTCTTTAGACAACTGCCTATTCAAGTCCTACACCCATTATTTGATTGGGTGGTTTGTCTTTTTGTGTTATCTCAGTACCAGTACCAATTGCCACTGAGTCAATTCCAATACATGGCTACCCCATGAGCTTCAGGGAACTACTGTACTCCACAGGGTTTTGATGACTAACTTTTCAGAAGGAGATAAACCTGTTGCTGTTGAGTAACCAGGCCTTTATTCTGAGGCATCCCTGGGTGGACTTGAACTTTCAACCCTTTGGTTCATAGTTGAGCACATTAGCCATTTGTATCATCCAGGGACTTGGAGTTTTATGAGTTCTTTACGTATTATGAGTATTAAAATCTTACAATTTCTAAGTATTTTCTCCCATTCTATAGGTTTTCTTTTTACTTTCTTTATAATGTCCTTTGATGTATAATTTTTTTTTTTATTTTGATGAAGTTCAATTTATTTTTGTTGTTGTTGCTCATGCTTTTGGTGTCATCTATATTTAAACTGAAATAAAAATGTACTAAATATGTTATACCAAGGCTCCAATGTGTCGCTTTCTCTTTTCAATTTGTATTATTTTATTTATTTTCCTTTTCATTAGTTGCTACAATTAAACAAAGCAAATATCCCCCCATGTCTTAACCACTTATTGATATTTAATTCTACATAAATATAAGTGAGGAAAAGTTATGGTGGGGGTTGTTGTGTTTCGGCAAGTGGATTTCAACTCATAGCAACCTTATAAGACAGGGTAAAACTGGCCCATAGGGATTTCTAGGCTGTAATCTTTATGGGAGCAGATTGCCAGGTCTTTTCTCTCACAGAGCTGCTGGTGGGTTCAAACTGCCGATCTTTTAGTTAGCAGCCGAGCGCTTAACTGTTGCTCTGCCAGGGCACCTGAAGGTCTCTTAGGGAGAAGATAAATGGAAAAGGCTTTCAAACACTGTATGTGTCTCTCAGACCACTAAGCCCAAATGTATCTACGTAATTACCCAATTTCCTTGGAAGTGACTAGACCATTTTGGGTAATAGACACCAAGTTTTTCTAGTCTTATTTTTTTTGCTGCATTATTTTCTTTTTATTTCAAATTTTGAAACTTACAGCTTAGGACCATGATGTTAAAAATTCTTATCATTTGATCTTTCTTTTTTCTTAATTGGCAAGGAATAATTTTTCTTCAACCTTTATTTACAAGCTCCTTCATGTTTAATTAGTTGCTTACCCTGTCATTAAAGAACCATGCTAATCAACTAATATTTTGGGGCTTTTTTCAACTAAAATATAACAAGTAAAAATAGAAATACTAAGTAGAAACTTAGTGTTTTTATCATATTAGAAAATAACAATTTTAATAATCTATATTCTGAATAAAAATGATTCCTATGTTTTTAAAAAAAGTAAGAGAAAAATCTTAACTCTTAGTTATCTAAACACTGATTATCAACTCTGAGTTATTTATAGCTAAAAATTATTAGAGGTTGACTTCTTTAGACTACTTAGCACTCTTCTCAGTCACCCTTTTTCCTGTTACTAGATTCATGTCTATATTTTTAAAAATATAGAAGTTATTAAGAATTTCAATAAGGCAAAGACTTGGAAATTGCATAAACCACAAAGCAATAAGGTTCAGGTTTTGATCCACAAGATGACTCTCTAACAATATTCTAAGGCCATTAGGTGCTAGTACTGATTGTCCCTTTTTTAAAGACCTTTTGTTATTGTTGTTGTTAGTTGCTATAGAGTTAGCGCCAGCTCACACCAACCACACAGACAAGGGAATGAAACATTGCCCAGTTCTGTGCCATCTTTACAATTGTTGGTATGCTCAAGTCCGTTGTTGCAGCCACTGTGTATTTGAGTGCCTTCTAACTTGGGTGACTCATCTTCCAGAACTATGAAAAAAAAACCAGTGCCGTCAAGTCAATTCTGACTCATAGCGATCCTATATGACAGAGTAGAACCGACCCATAGAGTTTCCAAGGAGAGCCTGGCGGATTCAAACTGCCGACGCTTTGGTTAGCAGCTGTACCACTTAACCACTACGCCACCAGGGTTTCCTCCAGAACTATATCAGACAATATTTTGTTGTCCATAGGATTTTCATTTGGCTAATTTTTGGAAGTATATCATTAGGCCTTTCTTCTTGATCTGTCTTAGTCTAGAAGGTCCACTGAAATCTGTCTACCATGGTTGACTCTGCTAGGTTTTACAATACTGGTGGCATATCTTCCAGCTATGCCAAAATACTGAGTTAGCCATATTGTAGTGGCTTGCATATGCCTATGATGCTGGAAGCTGTGCCACCAAGTAACACTTTGGCCTGTTATATATAAAGTTGTCATGAGTTGAAGCTAATTGGACAGCAACTAACAACAACCCTCTGAGAAGCCATCAATGACCAGAAGAAATGAGTTTTATTCTTGCGTAGATTCTTAAAGCATTGGTATCCGCTGTCTTCTCTCTCTCCTGTCTTCCTGGGCATGTTCCCTAGAAAGGGCCATAAAACAACTCTTTCTATTTTGTGACTGATGCTAGTCTACTTTTACCTCAGATACCAGCTGATTAGTCATGAAGTACAACCAGAATGCTACTTAGAAGGGAAGATGGCGAGACTTCATCTCACATACTTTGGACTTGTTTTCAGGGGGAATCAGTCCCTGGAGAAAGACATTGTTCTTGGTAGAGGGTCAGTGAATAAGAGGAAGACCCTTAAGGAGATGGATTAACACAGTGGTTGCAACAACAGGCTCAAGCATAACAAGGATTGTGGCCACAATGAGGACTGGGCAAAGTTTAGCTTTGTTGTACATAGGGTCACTATGAATCGGAATTGACTGGACGGCACCTAACAACAACAATATGTAAATTTCAGCAGTATCTATTTCATTAAATAAACCATTAGATGTATTCTAAACCACATTTTTCCTTTAATCAGTGTAATGCCTACCTTTGAGTTAAGAATTCTTAAATTAATTTTTCTCTTCTAAATATATTTTTTTAATCAACATATTTTAAAATTATTTTCCACTGGGGCCTTTTACTGTGAAAATTTGTGCTTCGAGTATTTGATCTTGTACTTTCATTCTAAATATCCTGATTCTTGTATTTTACTTGCTACATATTCCGACTATATTGTGAAAAAGATTCTTAATGTGTTTCAACAGAGAATAAAGAAGGTATTTTATAATGGCATAGTGGAAGTTTTGGAAAACTAGAATAAGAACAAAATATGGCCTGCACACCTTGCAGGCTTATTTTAAATGGGAAAAATAATTTAAGACTCTAAAGTGCAATGGAGAGAAAAAGTTTGGTATCTTCTAAAGACTAAAAGTTCTTCCTTATTTTGACTGTCTAACCACACCAAACTAATTTGGCATTTTAAGAGAGTAAAAACAAACTTGTATTATAATACCAAGGCAAACCCCCTTTTTTTAATCTTAGACTGTTCAGATAATCTCATCAACTTTCTAAATGATTTCCTAAGAAATAAAAACTAAGTCAACATGAAGAACTAAGCAAATATTGTGGGGAAAAAAAAAAAATCCTATCTCATACTCCAAGGCACTGATTTGCATCATCATTACCATTTATCTCTTCATTCCTGTACCCAAACAAGATTTAGGATTAATTAGCCTGTGATCTCATAAGTCTAAATCTTTTCCATTTGCTCAAATATCCTATATGAAAAGGAAAATGTAATAATAACATCACAAACTAGCAATTTTCTAATCATCTAAACTTTTTATATGTATATTTATAAAAGTATAGCTAGTACAAATGCTTGTCTATATTTATTAATTTAAATTATATTTATTATATGTAGTGACAATAAATAAGCTAAATAGGACCGATAACCTCAGCAAGATTTTGTCTCATTTTGTTAAAAAGATTATGAGCAGTTATGGACACTATTATAAGCCATTTTTTTCTTATAATATGTTGTTGTTAGGTTTTCTTGAGTCAGTTCAGACTCACAGGGACCATACATACAACCGAGCAAAACACTGCCTGGTCCTGCACCATCCTCAGAATCGTTGCTACATTTGAGCCCATTGTTGCAGCCATTGTATCAATCCATCTTGTTCAGGTTCTGTCTTCCCCCTTTTTTGCTGATTCTTTACTTTACCAAGCATCGGGTCCTTCTCTAGGGACTGGTACTTCTTGATAACATGTCCACAGTATATGAGGTGAAGTACTGCCATTTTGCTTCTAAGGAGCATTCTGGTTGTACTTCTTCCAAGACAGATTTGTTCATTCTTCTGGCAGTCCAAATTCTTCACCAATCATAATTCAAAGGCATCAGTTCTTCTTCGGTCCTCCTTATTTATCGTCCAGCTTTCACATACATATGAGGCAATTGAAAACACCATGGCTTGGCCCAGGGACACTGTAGTCCTCAAAGTGACATCTTGGCTTTTTAATACTTTAAAGAAGTCTTTTGCAGCAGATTTGCCCAATGCAATACGTTATTTGATTTCTTGACTGCTGCTTCCTTCCATGGGCATACACTGTGGATCCCGGTAAAATGAAATCCTCGACCATTTCAATTTTTTCTTTGTTTATCATGATGTTATTTATTCGTTCAGTTGTGAGGATTTTTTATTTATGTTGAGGTATAATCCCTATTGAAGGCTGTAGTTTCGATTTTCATCTCTAAGGGCTTCCAGTCCTCTTCGCTTTCAGCAAGCAAGGTTGAGTCATTTTGCAGGTTGTTAATGAGTCTTCTTCCAATCCTGATGCCATCTTTTGCTTTATATAGTCCAGCTTCTCAGAATATTTCTCAACATACAGGTTGAATGAATACAGTAAAAGCAAACAACCTTGATACACACCTTTTCTGATTTTAACCAGTCATTATCCCCTTGTTCTCTTTGAAAGACTGCTTCTTGGTCTTTGTACAGGTTCCCCTTGAGCACAATTAAGTGTTCTGGAATTACTATTCTTTGCAATGTTATCCACAATTGGTTATAATCCACACAGTTGAATGCCTTTGTATAGTCAATAAAACACAGGTAAGCATCTTTCTGGTATTGTCTGCTTTTAGCCAAGATCAATCTGATATCAGCAATGATATCCTTCATTCCACATCCTCTTCTGAATCCGGCATGAATTTCTGGGAGTTCCCTGTTAATGTACTGCTGCAATCATTTTTCAATTATCTTCAGCAAAATATTACTAGCATATGATATTAATGAAATTGTTCAATAATTTCTGAATTCCGTTGGATCACTGTTGGTATAGGCACAAATATGGATCTTTGCCAGTCAGTTGGTCAAGTAGCTGTCCTCCAAATTTCTTTGCATAGATGAGTGAGTGCTTCCAGTGTTGCATTCCTTAGTTGAAATATCTCAGTTGGTATCCTGTCAGTTTCTGGAATCTTGTTTTTGGCCAATGCCTTCATGCAGCCTTGACTTCTTTCAGTGCCATTGGTTTTTGATCATGTGCTACCTCCTGAAATGGTTGAACACCGCCAATTCTTTTTGGTACAGTGATTCTGTATATTCCTTCCATCTTCTTTCAGTGCTTCTCATATCGTCCAGTATTTTGCCCATATAATCCTTCAAAATTACAACTCGAGCCTGGAATTTTTCTTCAGTTCTTATAAAAAAAAAATTTTTTTAACAGTATATTATTTCTATCACCTCACCCTCTAGCTGAGCTCCCATGATTTAATTATGTAATTTCACCTTCCTCTGTATTCTCATTGTACTTTGTTCTTAAAAATAGTTAATTTTCAAATTTTTATGAAAATTGCCTTTATACCCATTTTTCGTACTCGACAGAAAATAAGTTCCATCAACACTGTGTCCGCAGCTGTCAGCACTGGGTGCCCGTTTAATGTCAAATCAATACGTAAGCACAGGTCTAAGGAAGAACTAGATACTCAGTAAATTGCTGTTGGATGTAAATGCCAATGTAATTTGGGTGGCTTTAGAGACAAGAGAACAGTCACTCTCCTGAGAAGTACAGAATAATTTCTGGGGATGTCTAGTTATGATTTAATAATCATGATTGCACTTAATTTTACAGTTTTCCCTTCTGTAGTTTTTTTTTCTCTTTAATTTTTTCTCATTTTGTATTCTTTTGATGAAAGGAAATCATGCTCTGCTGGATCACATAACAAAATATAAGCCAGCTTCTTGTAGTAGGTAACGAACTCCACATAAATTAATTTTTATAGAAACCCGAACAGAATAAGGAAACATAAGACAACCATAACAAACATAATACAGCCAAGGAAGGGTGTAGATAGATACGTTTCTACCCCCTGTTGTTGTTGTTGCTGTGTGCCATTGAGTCGATTCCAGTTCATAGCAACCCTATAGGACAGAGTAGAACTGCCCCATAGGGTTTCCAAGGAGCAACTGATGGTTTCAAACTTCCTACCTTTTGGTTAGCAGCCTGAGCTCTTAGCCACTGCACCACCAGGGCTCCTTCTATCCCCTAGTCAAGTATATTTTCCCTCCCAAGCTCAAACAGGAGAATTAAGTTCACTATTATAAAACCAAATAAAGTAGAAAGAATTTACACCTTAGTTTATAGGCCAGACTACAAATAATTTTTTAAAAGAAGACAAAAGCAAACCAATGTACACATCCAGCTTTGCTCCTAAGACTACCTAAAAAGATTTTACATCTGAGTTCAAGCAGCATATTTGGCAAATGGCTTCTTGATTAATTTTGGTGCCATGGTAGAGCATCAGAAAAGGACTATATTTCCTTGTAGCTATGTTCTCTCTTAAATTGTATTTAAGTAACGAATGTCATGCCAAGGCACAAATTTACTAGCCAGAGTAGCAGACCATCTCCTGCAAAAAGTTTCTTACCTTCTCCCCACATCATAATTTCTAACTTGTTTTCAAATTCAGTATACTCACTGCATTAGCGTTTAAAATTCAGTAGACTGTTGTGACTGATTAAGACTTCTGTTTGAAAGCAGGTACAAGTAAATTTCTGACATTAATTTGGATTTTTTTTTTTCTTCATGATTTGCTGTCACACATGAATGGCCTCTAAAGAGTCTCTTGGAAAGAATGGAAGAATTATTATTATTATTTTTTATTGACAAATCTTAGTGACACGTACTATTTTTATATCACCAAATCAGTAAACGATTCAATCAAATAATTGCATGAACATGCAAAGTTAATAGTTCAATTTTTATTCTCACACTATGAAGTGAATGCGTTGCTTGATTTTAAAACTGAGCTGATAAGAATCCAGTCTGATTCACCTGTGTTTTATCCCCTCTTCATCTCTTGACTGCAAACTTGAAAGGGCTGCAGGCTGTAGCCAAAGAGTCAAAGAGTCCATGACTAGTTGATTCTTTGAGCTGGTTTATCTCTCCTTTCAGTAATTTTTTTTCAACTTTATGAGACTTTATTTTCAGATTTCAGAGAGTCCCCCTCATTTTATACATTGTGTGTGTGACCCTCAAGGCAGTTCACCAAGGATGCATCAGCCCACTTTTCAGGGCAGGTGTGTTCATGTGTTCTGCTTTTGACAGAATCCATCCATAAACCATCCCTCCAGATCTTGAGTTCCTATTTCTGTTGAGTGGGGAGTACTGATCCTTCCTGTTATTCATCCTCATTCTTGCTTTCCCATCCTAGAAGATTTGTGTTTGTATCAATCATCTTAGCACCTCAGAGAAACTTTCCTAAACCACAGCCTTGAGCTTTTTGGATACTCTACTTAAAATTTCCAGTTCATCTTCACATTTCAAGTCAGTCTTCACTGCTTTATTTTTATTTGGTAGAAATTTTCACCTTCTAGAATACTTCATTTATTCATCCATTTATGTATTTACTATTATCTATCTCTGGGTGGTACAAATGGTTAACATGTTTGGCTGTTAACCAAAAAGCTACAGGTTTGAGTTTATACAGAGGCACCTTGGAAGAAAGGCCTGGCCATCTACGTCTGGAAAATCAGCCATTAAAAACCCTATGGAGCACAGTTCTACTCTGACACACACGAGGTTGCCATGAGTCACAGTCAACCCGATGATAACTGGTTTAACTGGTATCCTTCTTACTGTAATGTAACCTCCACAAGGGGAGATTTTTGTTTTGTTTTCTTCTTTGCTGTTTTACTGTAGTTGTGGGTGCTCTTTTCTGCTCCTATTAAGGAAAACTCTAATAGAAGAGTAGAACACATTTCTGCTCTGGCCTGCCCTTCTTAAAAGCTGGTGAAGACAAGGGCCTATATGGAAAACCCCTTGCTCTATACAAATTGCTAATGGAGTTCCTTCAGTCTACTAGATGTTACGATGTTACAAGAATCACACTTATCTTTATGTTATAGTGCACTTACTTAGCTTGTAGTAACTCTCTGTTGGTAATTACTTGATTGAAATGGCTTAATGAATTAAAATGGAGCTTTCAGAGGACAGCTAAACTGCTCAGACAAGTAAAAAAACCAAAACCAAACCCGTTGCCGTCAAGTCGATTCTGACTCATAGCAACCCTACTGGACAGAGTAGAACTGCCCCATAGAGTTTCCAAGGAACACCTAGTGGATTCGAACTGCCAACCTTTTGGTTAGCAGCCTAACCACGAAGCTACCAGGGTTTCCGCTCAGACAAACAAAGGGGAAAAAATACTGTAACTCATTCAGATGGTAAAATATGCATGCTTCTTCCTTCCAACCAGTTAATGCACTCTGAGTGAACTGCTTTCTCCTGTAATTTCAGCTTTCCTTCCAGGAAACCACAGGCCACCACGGGGGGCCTTTTACATCTCTGGATTCTGTGATATCTCTGGCTTTTCATTGTACAGAAATATTTCTCATGTTTGCAAATGTGGTCTCCACTGTTAGAGACTTTGCACACTTCAGAATGCTTCTAGGTTTATCCTGCGTTTTTTTTTTTTTAAAATTGTAGATGGATGGATGTGCTTCTTTCTGGGGAGTGGAAACAGAATGCACCCTACAGTTTTTAAAACTTCTTCTCTGATATTGGCATTTAGCAGTAGCACTAACAGCTTGATCCTTTAGAAAAATTCAAGAAAACGGCTTCCTTGACAGAGGGATAGCTATTGCTTGCTGGCGTGAGAGCAGCTACAGCATCTTCTGATCTCATCATTAGCCATGAAACTGTTAACCCACTTCCGCAAATTGGCAGATTGAGTAGGGAGTCTGCAGCGCAGAGTGGCACCCTTGCCTTTATCTGGGCTCCAGAGTCAAGAGCGTTTTCAGCTCTTTCTCAGGATTGCTGTGGCGCAGCAGTGAGAAATCATAATAAAAAATAGAAAGAAGAAAAGATAGCTAATGATTAAAAAGTCTCTCAGAAGTAATGACAGAGATGAGCCCACACTACATCACTGGACTTGACTGGAGGCTATTGGAGTGGCTTCATCAAAATGAAAAAGAAAAAAAAAATCCTTTATTCCTTTTGGTCATCAGTTAGTACCATCTTTCAAATTGACAAGCATTGATCAACTATTATTTGACCTTAATATTTGAAATGTACTAAGATTGCCCCAGTAGTTTGTTTTTTTTTTTTAACGTTTTTGTCTCCTCTAAGTATTTGGTTCAACTGTCATAACATAGTACAGAAAAAATAGATAAAAGAACATAGAGAAGCAGTAAAAAGAAAACACAGAAATTCAATCCTGTCAACTCTTCCCTTGTCTCTTTTATAATGATTTCCAAATAAGTGATATTTTTCGACAATATTTACTCACACTTTGAGGACAGCTAAAAATAAAGCACCTTGTGGACTCCTAGCACACATCAGGAAGGATGTGAAAGGACTGTTACCTGTCAAACACATAATAATCAGCACATAAACGAAGTAGCAGGTTCCCAACACTTTTACATCATTGTTGGAGTAGACTTAAGGCATCCAAGCTGACTGATCCTTCTCAGGACTTTGCTTTAGACCATTGTTCTTCTGCTATCATAGACAGTGATTTCTAGCACTCAGAAGAGTCTTTTTTTTCCCAGCTTACCCTTGGGAATGAAGAATACCAGTGCTATTTTCATGTGTGAGTAATACATCGCACATGAACCACTGTTATGATTCTCTTGTAAGCCAAAACAAAAGTGCTTAACAAAGGCAAGTAGAGTCCTTTCACTCTACCAAGACAGAGTCTGAATTGAAATATTTTCAGGCGTAACATTTGCTACTACTTATTCAATACGGCTTCTGCCTCTGTCTCCCACCTCATCTTCTGTCTTCTGCTCTTCACAGTTCCTTGAATATGGCAAGCCCATGTTTGCCTAAGATCATTGCACTTTGCTCTTTCCTCTGCTTTTAACACTTCCCCCAGATCCTCTCATGGCTGTTCCCACCTTAGGTGAGTGAAAGTTCATATTTGCCTTTACTGAGCACACCAGCTAAACTAGCTTCTTCCAGACACGTTCTCCAGGTGTTCCGTTGTATTCCCTTCTTTGTTCTTATCACTTTCTGACAATATGTACTCATTTGTATTCTTGATTGTTTCCCTACCCTAGAACGAAAAAAGACAGATGTTCTGTCTGAAAACTAGCATATACCCATGTGGCTGGAATAAGGTCTAACCCAGATTAGATGCACAGTAGATAATTTTGTATTGATTCATTAATTTGAAGATTATAGAGCTAAATTAAAAACAGAAGTTGAGTCTTGTTATCAATAATCACCCAGGGCTGAATCATAATGATTTGAATCAAGTAATTTTCCAGTTAAATTATAAGTTGCTGAAAAGCACCCATAAAAATGATAATTTTACCAAAGCAATCTGAAGACTTCTTCAGAGTTTATTTTCTTTATTTCACCCATTGGATCCTTCTTAAAACCCTCATTCTAGTATATATTACAAGTATGGAGACACCAGAATCTCTTTATATATTACAATAACACCTATGAAAGCTGGAACCTGTGTAAGGAGGAAACCTATCAGACAAGGAAAACTCAAATATTTTCCACTAATAGGGAGTGATAGGAAAGTGGTAAGATTGCACCCTGTCAAAGGCAGAAAACTTGCAAGACCCATAAAAAATTCTGGCTCTCAAAGATTTCACCATACTTGGTAAGTAAGACACTATTATCTGCCTTCTCTTGATTCTTTTATCCCAGTTGGGAAAATTAACGAGAACATAGCTTGATCCTTTTATCTATGTGTTTTACCTTTTAGAGATGCTCTGTGTATTATTAGGTAGATGCTACAATATTTTGTAAACTATAAGTGAAATTTTTCCTCATAGAAATAGGAATTTGATTTTTTTTTTTTTTTAAATATTATGAACAGTTATTACGACAACCCACTTTACAAATAGAGGATGTGACTCTAGGGGAAAACATGGCTTTGCAAATTCACAAAATGAGTTTGTTTCGACTGATCGGTACACGCAATCTAAGAATCCTTTTGCCAAATCTAGCACACATCGCAGCAGACCGCGAGGCTATGTAATAATGATATTGGAAAAAGCACAAGTGAGAGCAGAAATGATAGTGGCTTCTAATTCAGCTTTGGCTGACGAGCTAAATGAACTGGCAGTGCTTATAGGAGAGGGACGAGGAGGAGTAGCTAGAGCCAATTTTCTCTGCAGACCAATATAACATTTTCTTTAGCAGAGGCAATTGGTTGAAAGTCCCTCTCTCCTTTTATTTATTTTTCAAATGTCTTTTGTTCAAGGTTTCATAAGTGCAGTTTACCATAGTAAAATTCTATTTGCTGGAAAATTTTAATAGTTAGGAAAAGCCCTAGCAAAGTTGGAATGGTTTCCTCTGCATTGAAGTCAGGTTTGGTGAGCACTGGCTGACTTTTGGTGTTTTGTGCCCAGTGGTTCATAGCATCTGGGAGAAGGCCTGGCTCGTCAGTCTTATGCCTAGGCCAATCAATTCTAACCCTGATTCTGCAAGGTACCTGCAATGCAGGGATGGGGAATTGGGAATGAAAGTAAGGCAGTGAGGACTGAAAATTTGATCCCATTTAACCTATGGGGCAGTTCCCCTCTGTTCTATAGGGTCGCTATGAGTTGGAATTGACTTGATGGCAGTGGGTTTGGTTTTTGGTCCTTGGAAACTTCTGGTTAAGAAGCCCTGTTGGTACAGTGGTTAAGTGCTTGGTTGCTAACCAAAAGGTCAGTGATTTGAACCTACCAGCTGCTCTGTGGGAGAAAGATGTGGCAGCCTGCTTCTGTAAAGATTTACAGCCTTGTAAACCCTATAGAGTCTGGGTCGTTACTCTGACTTGACAGCGATGGGTTTTTTTTAACTTGTGGTTAATCTACTGTGAATTAGTGCTTGACAAGGTACGTGAAAGATTTCCTCACCATTGGCTAGGGCTAGACATACCTTTGGGTGATGGAATGTCTAGCTCTAGCTATTTTAGTTGGCTCATATATATATATATATTTTTTTTTATGGAAAACACCACTATATTTTACTACTTTTTTTTTTAAAAAAAAGACTTACTACTCAGACAAATTTCTAACTAATGATAGAATTACTTCATTAAAATTACTTCATTAGGTTCCATAATTAGACATTACTTGAAGTATAAAGAGCGCCTGGTAAAGAAATGCTTAATTTACCAAATAATTTTGACTCAAATGATTATTAAGTTAAAAACAGGAGTTGCTAAAAACCCAAAGTGATGGTCTTACCAGTGCCACATGAAGAATTGCTTAATTAGCAATTAGTTACAAATGATAGTGCCCTTTATTTTTACTTAAAATAAGCAAGGCAATTTCCACTATTTCAAAACTGAATATTAATTAGATGGGAAGCTAAAAACCTTCATACCTTGATAGTAGAACTTGCAGCCGTAATAAAGCCTGGTCTATTTTTGAGAATTAGAGAAATAAATTACCTTTATCTTTTTATCCTTTACTCCAGAAACATGGGGAGAGGAAAGATTTCAGACTTAATTTTGATTCTTTTGACTCCCCATATTAAAATGGATGAAACAAACATATTTATTTGTGAATGAAGATGATTACATAATTTTTAAAAACACATCTTAAGATTTTACATATTCCTGGTTACCCTTTTATTGTGAGGCATTACTAATTCCATTCCTTTTTTCCCCTTCCTCCTGACATTTGTTTGCATCATGAGAAGGGAAGTTAGGGCAGAGTACACACTCTAGCCTTAAATATTATTTTTCTTCTTGCAACTGACTTAATATGTGTTTTAGTTAGTACATTTAGAACAACTTAGTTGCTTTTTGTTTTGTGTTGGCTCATATTGTTCGAAAGGTAGCAAATATTGTGAAAGCAACACAAGTCTTGAAGGCAGGAGATGCGTTCTTAATAGTTTCAAACCACGGTTCTACCTCTTACTTGCTGTGAGACATAGAGCAATTAACCTAAACAACCTCAAACTCATTTCCTAACCTCAGAAATGGGGGTCCTGTTGGCCCCCTCCCAGGGGACTGTGAGGATTAAATGGAATAACACCTGACATGTCCGTCACATGTAGAGCATTCAGTAGGGCCACTCTCTTTCTCTGCTCCAACCATAGCTTTCCAAAGCCTGGAAGTGTTCAAGTAGATGTGGATGATCATAAAACTAGAATATTGTAAAAAGATGTCCTTTCCTGGGGGAGAGGTTTGTTATAATACTGTATAACATCTCTTTGTCTACAATTTAGAATGTAGGCAAATATTTTGAAACCAAGTTAACTCTGTTGATCATATTTGCAGACTGAAGCCAAGGATTCTCTCAACAGTAGACAAAATAAAGCAAAATTTCCTGAATACATTCTTTTATTAAAACAATGGTCTTCATACCACTAGCAAGCTGAATCTATGGAGAACTGAAAGGTGTCACTAGATCCCTGTTGTAAAATCGAACATGCAATTCCTCAGACAGTGGTGCAGAGCCATATGGACTCTTTCTTTGCATAAGTTTTTAGAATAGTGTTGCTTAACTGTATTCTTGGTTCATATCATACTAATTAAAATAAGCGAAACAGTCTTATGATGTAACTTAGTAAAAGCAATCAGTATGGCATCAAGAAGTCTAACAGGTAGGTCGTCTTACTGAAGGAATAAGAAAAATTAAAACAACCAAGAGATGTGTGCCATTTTATAAAAAAAAAAAAAAAAATAGTTGCTGATAAATTATAATCACAGGATGTTTTAAATGACAATGCAAGTTATCGTTTCTAGTCTATGATGTTCTCGAGGCCAAATATTATGTTTTGCTTATTATCCATAAATCAAACCCATGAACAATGCTTGTCATGCAATAGAGTTTTAGTGAAGCAAAAAAGGAAGAATTGAAAGTCAAGAGGAAGGAAGGAAGGACAGACTTTGGCAAGGAAAGGTAGAAGGAAGAAAAGGAGGAAAAATAAGTTGAACTTGATCTCTTATGCATAATTTAGATAGAATCATCAAAAGTTAGAGAGTAAATTTTAGTTATTGGAAAGAATATAGATGTATCATTCCCTAAAGAGCTGGTTCAATAAAACATTGCTCTACCATCGCCAAAACTATCTTAAAACTTGAAATTTTATTACAAGAGAAATATGGTATTGGCATTTATATTTAATTAATTTCTAAGATTTTGCACTAAAATTAAAAGCATTCTTCATGAGAATTCATATCGAACATGGAAACAAATATTATTATGGGTTATGTATGTATGCCAAAAATTCTGAGTTCATTAGGATAGCTGTGGGGATACTTAAGTCAGTTTGTATTACCTTCTGTCACTACCAACTGGTTTGATAACTGCTCAGAGCCTTGAGAATGGAGTTTATTGATATCTGTTAGTTAAATATGTGTAATAACTTTCTTCAGATTTAAAACTTTTTTTTTTTTTTTTTTAACACAGTATGATGTCTAGTCCTGACTTTCTTTTTGGAGTTAAAATGTTAAGTATCTGATTTTCTAGACTGCCAGGAATAGATTTTTTTTTAATGTAAATTTTTATTTTTATACTTTCTTCCATATATTCGATTAGCTATACTAATCTAAAAAAAAGCGTATGTAAATATTTAATTTAGTTTCCAAAAAATTAAAGAACAACTTCAGCTTTTTTATGTCTTTCTCCTTCTCTTTCTTGTCTGTCACTTTGTTTTATTGTAGTGGCTTAGGTGTTGCTGGAACCTATGCCACTGGTATTTCAAGTACTAGCAAGGTCACCCATGGTAGACAGGTTTGAGAAAAGCTTCCAGACTAAGCCAAACTAGGAAAAAGGACCTGGAAGTCTACTTCTGAAAAAATTGGCCAGAGAAAATGTTATGAATAGCAGGGAAACATTTAAATAATGTCAGAAGTTGGGCCCCTCAGATTCGAAGGCACTCAAAATATGACTGGGGAAGAGCTGCCTCCTCCAAGTGAGTCAACCTTAATGGTGTTCATGGAGTAAAGCATTTGGGACCTCCAATTGCTGATGTGGCACAACTCAAAATGAGAATAAACAGCTGCAAACATCCATTAATAATCAGAAGTTGACACGTATGAAGTTTGAACCTAGGAAAATCAAAAGTTGTCAAAAGTGAAATGGAAAACGTTTGATATTCTGGGCGTTAGTAAGCTGGAGTGGACTGGTAGTGATCATTTAGAATTAGACAGTCATATCGTCTACAGTGCCAGGAATGACAAATTGAGGAGGAATAGTATCACATTCATTGTCGAAAAGAACTTTTCAAAATCTATCCTTAAGTACACTGCTGTCAATGGTAGGATAACACCCATACACTTACAAAAAAGACCAGTTAATACAACTGTTATTCAAATTTATGCATCAACCACTAATGTCAAAACATGAAGAAAATGAAGATTTTTACCAACTTCTGCAGTCTGAAATTGATCAAACATGCAATGAAGATGCATTGATAATTATTGCTGATTGTAATGCAAAAGTTGGAAACAAGAAAGGATCAGTCATTGGAAAATACGGCCTTGGTGATAGAAATGACTATGGAGATTGCACGATATAGTTTTGCAAGACCAATGACTTCTTCATTACAAACACCTCTTCTCAACAACATAAGTGGCAACCTTAAATGTGTACCTTACAGGATGGAATACACAGGAATCAAACTGACTACATCTGTGAAAAAAGGTGATGGAAAACTCAATATCTCACTCAAAACAAGGCCAGGGGCTAACCGAAGATCAGACCATTAATTGCTCCTACGCAAGTTCAAGTTGAAGAGGAAAAAAATTAAAACAAGTCCACGAGAGCCAAAATACAACCTTGAGTATATTCCACCTGAATTTAGAGACTATCTCAAGAATAGATTTGACGCATTGAAACTAATGATTGAAGATCAGACGAGCTGTGGAATAACATCAAGGATATCATACATGAAGAAAGAAAAAGGTCATTAAAAAGACAGGAAAGAAAGAAACAACCAAAATGAATGTCAGGAAAGGCTCTGAAATGTGTTCTTGTAGGGAAGTTAAAGTGAAAGAAAGAAATGGTGAAATAAAATTGCTGAACAGAAGATTTCAACGGGTGGCTCGAGGAGACAAAGTAAAGTGTTATAATGGAATGTGCAAAGACCTGGAGTTAGAAAACCAAAAGGGAAGAACATGCTTGGAATGTCTCAAGCTGAAAGAACTGAAGAAAAAATTCAAGCCTAAAGCTATAATATTGACGAATTCTATGGGCAAAATATTGAACAACACAAAAAGCTTCAAAAGAAGATAGAAGGACTACATGGAGTCACTGTACCAAAAATATTGGTAGAAGTTCAAACATTTTAAAAACTAATGGTATTGAAGGAAAAAATCCAAGCTACACTGAACGCATTGGTCAAAAACAAGGCACCAGCAACTGACTGAAGAGCAATTGAGATGTTTCAACAAATGGTTACAGTCCTAGAGGCGCTCACTTGACTATGCCAAGAAATTTGTAAGACAACCACCTGACAATCAACAGGAAGAGATCCATATTTGTGCCCATTCCAAAGAAAAGTGATCCAACAGAATGCAGAAATTATTGAACTGTATCATTAATATCACTCGCAAGTAAAATTTTGCTGAAGAAAATTCAAAAGCAGTTCAGCAGTACATGGACAGGGACCTGGCAGAAATTCAAGGTGGATTCAAAAGAAGACATGGAATGAAGGATATCATTGCTGATGTCGGATGGATCTTGACTAAAAGCAGAGAATACCAGAAAGATGTTTACCTGTGTTTTATTGACTATGCAAAGGCATTCAGCTATGTGAATCATAACAAATTTTGAATGGCATTGAAAAGAATGAGAATTTCAGAACACTTAATTGTGTTCATTAGGAACCTGTACATAGATCAAGAGGCAGTCATGCAAACAGAACAAGGGGATAGATACTGTGCGGTTTAAAATCAGGAAAGGTGTGTGTCAAGGTTGTATCCTTTCACTGTACTTATTCAAAGTATACACTGAGCAAATAATCCCAAAAGCTGGATTATATGAAGCAGAATGCAGCCTCAGGATTGAAGGAAGACTCATTAACAAACTGCAATATGCAGATGACACACCTTGCTTGCTGAAAGTGAAGAGGACTTGAAGCACTTACTGATGAAGATCAAAGACTACAAACTTCACTATGGAATACACCTCAACATAAAACAAAAATCCTCAAAACTGGACCAATAAGCAACATAATGACGAATGGCAAAAAATATTGATGTTGTCAAGGATTTCATTTTACTTGGATCCACAATCAACACCCATGGAAGCAGCAGTAAGGAAATCAAATGATGTATTGCATTGAGCGAATCTGCTGCAAAAGACCTCTTTGAAGTGTTAAAATGTAAAGATGTCACTTTGAGTGTTAAGGTGTACCTGACCCAAGCCATGGTATTTTCAATCACATCATATGCATGTGAAAGATGGATAGTGAATAAGGAAGACCTAAGAAGAATCAATGCCTTTGAATTTTGTGTTGGAGTGGAGTATTGAATATTCCATGGACTGCCAGAAGAATGAACAATATGTCTTGGAAGAAATACAGCCAGAATGCTCCTTAGAAATGAGAGTGGCAAGACTTCATCCCACATACTTTGGCCGTGTTTCCAGGAGGGACCAGCCCTGGGGGGAAGGACATCACACTTGGTAAAGTAGAGGGTTAGTGTAAAAAAGAAAGACCCTCAAGGAGATGGATTGACACAGTGGCTGGAACAATGGGCTCATGCATGGCAATGATAGTGAGGATGGTGCAGGACCTGGCAGTGCTTCGTTCTGCTGTACATAGTGTCGCTATAGGTTGGAAAGGACTCAGTGGCACCTAACAACAACGCTTCCCTTTAATTACTTTTTCACTTCTCGAGATAATTTTATAAACATTTCTGAGAGGCACATGGATCCCAATTGGTAGAGTACACACATTTTTTAGATTCGCATACTGTGGAGACTCATATATTTCATTGGGCTCATTTCAGCAAGTGAAATACATGGGTAAAATTTATTTGATATTAAAGAGTAAATTTTGTCTTCAGTGCAGCAACAGAGGTTGAGACCATTGATAGAGGAGAAGAGATCACCAGGCAGAAAGATGGGGCAACTGGAGAAGCTGGTGAAAACATATCTAAGAGACCAGGTTAAATGAGTCTGTGAAGAAGTTGGTAGGTCTTTTTGAATTTTGCTGAGAAACAAGAAATTATCTGAAGATTTTCAAAGATATCACATGCTGATCACAAAACCGGTAGCACCATTTGAAGAGTATTAAGTTTATCTCTTATCTTACTTTAGTTAGAATTAATCCATCAGCCTCTAGCTTCACTCCATTTTATAGGATTTCTAGTACAGGCATGTGCTTGCCTAATATCCGTTATACTTTCTGTGAAATAGAATGTTCTGGGATTTGGATGTAATCCGAACACCATATTATAAGCAAGAGAAAGAAGTGCAGGATGGTCACGGGGCAGGCCCAGGAATCATGCCTCGACCCTCGCACAATGGACTGCTTGAAAATTTTGGCTGCACCACTGTTGGTCTTGCATAGTCGCTGCCAGGTGTCCAACTGTTGTGCCCAATCCCCGCTGCAGGGAAAATGGGCTTTAAACTCTTCCAGCCCCCAATGCTCAGCAGCTCCCACCACCAGAGGAGCTGCAGTCTGGTGCCCGGTCATGACATGCAGGGCTCTCTGGCCAAGTGGGGCAGCGGCTTGGCAGGGCAGCCTCCTTAGCAACTCAGGTGGTGCCTGCCCAGTCCCTGCCTGAGGACAGGCAGCAGCAGATGGGCACCAGGACCCCCTCCCCCTGCGACCCCAGAGCTGGGGCTGAGCGGGTCCCTGAGAGCTAGTGAGAGACAGATAAGATCTACGGTATGTCTACTATAGACGTATGTCTACTACGTTTGTTCTCTGATAGGGATTCTGAGCCCTATTTTAACCTCCAAGCCCTGGTGGGTGGCACAGTGGTTAAGAGCTTGGCTGCTAACCAAAAGGTCAGCAGTTTGAATTCACCAGCTGCTCCTTGGAAACCCTATGGGGCAGTTCTGCTCTGTCCTGTAGGGTTGCTATGAGTCAAACTTGACTGGATGGCAACAGGTTTGGGTTATTATTATTATAACCTCATGGGACCATGGACATATATGAGGTTAGACATTGCCTGATTGTACTTTATGCTTTGCATATCTATATTTCAAAATAACAATCGCCACCAGCACCAAAGATAGTGTAATGTCTTTTAAAGAAATTATAAATATCCTCAGCTAAAACCTTCAAGGAAATAAGATTGCTTTCTCTATATAAATAAAGAAACTGGTATAATGTAGATGTTTGAAGGGGGTAAGATTTCTAATTGCGGTTCGTTATGCTCTACTTGGCTGGTGATTCAAGTAATCTAAACTCAGTTCAAAAAGTTCACATTGAACATCTATGATTCTGCAAGCATTGAGCTAGGCGTGGAGAAAACAAAAAGAAATACAAAACTGCAACTCTTTTTCATGTTCGGGTTATAGTAGAACTATTCTTTTCCTAAAATGGATTTGAAAAGGCTAAATTATCACACAAAGACATATCTTAATGATAATTATAACCCTAAATATCAACATTAAAAAAGAAAAAAATCTTACTTTTTTAAGCAAGCACTTATGCAACACTTACCTGTGCCACATTTTTTTCTGAGTGCCTAGAATACCTACTTATTTAAACCTTACAAATAAATCTATAGGGAAGGAACTATGATCCTTCTTTTATGGAAAATGAAATATGGGTGCCAAGAGATTAATAAGCTTGCTCAAGGTCATACCATACAGCTAGAAAGCGGCACCAGAGATTTGCACCCAAGCAGCCTGACTCCTGAGACTGTACCTGTCATGGATTGAATTGTGTCCTCCCAAAATATGTGTTATAAATCCTAACCTAAGAAAGAATTTTGTACCAAGAGTTTGGTGTTGCTCTAACAAATACCTAAAATGTGGAAGTAGTTTTGGAATAGAGTAATAGAGGCTGGAAGAGTTTTAAGGTGCCTAATAGCAAAAGCCTGGATTGCCTTGAAGAGACTATTAGTTGAATTATGGACATCAAAGGCAATTCTGGTGAAGGCTCAAAAGAAAGTTAGAAGAGCTGGAACATCAGAGACAGTGCAGATGGTAAGAAGCATGGGCAGAGAAACAGTGGCAGCAGAACTAGACCAGTGTGAGATGGCACGGGAGCCCACCTGCGAAGTGAGAGAGTTGAGTATGTTCAGGCAGGAGGCTTCCTGGCAGAGTGGGATGCCTCAGGGTACTTGTTGGCAGAGCTAGGCTTGAGGACCCACAGAGCAAGAGAGCTGAGTGTCTTCAGGCAGGAGGCTTACTGGCAGAGTGGGATGCCTTTGGGAACTTATTGGTAGAGCTAAAGAGCTTTGTAACACTTGCCTGAGCAGCTGGACTATGAGAATGGGGCCACCAAAAGCCAACAGTGTAGAGCTACCTGGAAGTTGCAGCTGAAGTCCAGGGCTGAGGGACTTCTACCCAGAATCCAGAGAGCATAGCCAACACCCAGAGTCTAGAGGGCTGGGCCATTGCCTCGATGGTATCAGAGAACAGAGCATTCCTTGATGTTAATTGTTCTGCTGGGTTTTTGACTTGCTTGGTGCCCATTGTTCCTTCTTTCCCTCAAATTTCTTATTTGTAATGGCAATGTCTACCTTGTGCCTGTTCCATCATTGTACTTTGGAAGCAGATAAACTGTATTCTAGATTTCACAGGTTCACAGATAAAGAAGAATTTTGCCCTAGGGTAGAATTTGGACTTGGAACTGATCTAAGACGTTTAGGATGATATGATGGGGCAAAAGTGTTTTAAATGTGTCAAGGACATGAATTGGGGGGGAGGCAAAGAGTAGAATGTCATGGATTAAATTGCATGCTCCAAAAATGTGTCAGCTTGGCTAGACCATGATTCCCAGTATTATGTGATTGTCCTCCATTTTGTGATGTGTTCTAAATCCTAGCTTCTATGCCTATGTTTCATTTTTTATAATTTCCAATTTTCCTAGATTCATACTTTGTAGATTCCAGGTTCTGATTATTAATGGATGTTTGCAGCTGTTACTTCTCATTTTGAGTCAAGCTGTATCAGCAAATGAAGGTCCTGAAAGCTTTACTCCATCCACATCATTAAGGTAGATTCTACTTTGAGGAGGCAGCTCTTCCCCAGTCATTTTTTGAGTGCCTTCCAACCTGGAGGACTCATGTTTCGGCACTATATCAGACAATGTTCCACTGCTATTCATAAGGTTTTCACTGGCTAATTCTTTTCAGTAGACTACTGGGTCCTTCTTCCTAGTCTGTCTTAGTCTGGAAGCTCAGCTGAAACCTGTCCTCCATGAGTGACCCTGCTGGTATCTGAATACTGGCGGCATAGCTTCCAGCATCACAGCAACACACAAGCCCCCACAGTACGACAAACTGACAGACACAACTCAAAATGAGAAGAAACAGGTGCAAACATCCATTAATAATTGGAACCTGAAATGTATGAAATGTGAATCTAGGAAAATTGGAAATCATCAAAAATGAAATGGAATGTATAAATATTGATATCCTAACCATTAGTGAGCTGAAATGGACTGGTATTGGCTATTTTTAATCAGACAATCATATAGTCTACCATGCCGGGAATGACAACTTGAAGGGGAATGGTGTTGCATTCATCACCAAAAAGAACATTTCAAGATCTATGCTGAAATATAACACTGTCAGTGATAGGATAATATTCTTACTCCTATAAGGAAGGACGGTTTTTCAAATTTACGTACCAACCACTAAGGACAAAGATGAAGAATTTGAAGATTTTTATCAGCTTCTGCAGTCTGAAATTGACTGAACGTGTAGTCAGGGTGAATTTATAATTAGTGGTGATTGGAATGTGAAAGTTGGAAGCAAAGAAGGATCGGTAGTTGGAAAACATGGCCCTGGTGATAGAAAATACCGGAGATCGGATGATAGAATTTTGCAAGACCAATGACTTCTTCATTGCAAATATCTTCTTTCACCAACATAAATGGTGGCTATACACGTGGACCTCACCAGATGGAACACACAGGAATCAAATTGACATCATCTGTGGAAAGAGATGATGGAAAAGCTCAGTATCATCAGTCAGAACAAGGCCAGGGGCCGACTGTGGAACTGATCATCAATTCCTCATATGCAAGTTAAAGCTGAAACTGAAGAAAATCAGAGCAAGTCCACGAGAGCCAAAATACGACCTTGAGTATATCCAACCTGAATTTAGAGACCATCTCAAGAACAGATTTGACTTGTTGAAAACTAATGCATGAAGACCAGATGAGTTGTGGACTGACATCAAGGACATCATCCATGAAGAAAGCAAGAGATCATTGAAAAGACAGGAAAGAAATAAAAGACCAAAATGTATGTCAGAGGAGACTCTGAAACTTACTCTCAAAAGTTGAACAGCTAAAGCAAAAGGAAGAAATGACGAAGTAAAAGAACTGAACAGATTTCAAAGGGCAGCTTGAGAAAACAAAATATAAGTATTATAATGACATGTGCAAAGAGATGGAGGTAAAAAACCAAAAGGGAAAAACATGTTCGGTATTTCTCAAGCTGAAAGAACTGAAGAAAAAATTCAAGCCTCAACTTGCAATAGTGAAGGATTCCATGGGGAAAATATTAAATGATGCAGGAAGCATAAAAAGAAGATGGAAGGAATACACAGAGTCATTATACCAAAAAGAATTAGTTGACATTCAACCATTTCAAGAGGTGGCATATGATCAGGAGCCAATGGTACTGAAGGAAGATGTTCAAGCTGCACTGAAGGGAATGGCGAAAAATAACACTCCACAAACTGACGGAATGTCAGTTGAGATGTTTCAATGAACCAGTGCAGCACTGGAGGTGCTCACTCATCTATGCCAAGAAATACGGAAGATAGCTTCCTGGCCAACTGACTGGAAGAGATCCATATTTATGCCTATTCCCAAGAAACGTGATCCAAGCGAATGCAGAAATTATAGAACAATATCATTAATATCACATGCAAGCAAAATTTTGCTGAAGATCATTCAAAAGCCGTTGCAACAGTATATCAACAGGGAACTGCCAGAAATTCAGGTCGGATTCAGAAGAGGACGTGGAACCAGAGATATCATTGCTGATGTCAGATGGATCCTGGCTTGGAAGGCAGAGAATACTGGAAGGATGTTTACCTGTGTTTTATTGACTATGAAAAGACATTCGATTCTGTGGATCATAACAAATGATGGATAATATTGTGAAGAATGGGAATTCCAGGACATTTAAATGTGTTCATCAGGAACCTGTACATAGATCAAGAGGCAGTTTTTCATACAGAACAAGGAGATACTGATTGGCTTAAAGTCAGGAAAGGTGTGCGTCAGGGTTGTATCCTTTCACCATACCTATTCAATCTGTATGCTAAGCAAATAATCTGAGAAACTGGACTATATGAGGAAGAACGGGGCATGGGGTTTGGAGGAAGACTCATTAACAGCCTGCGTTATGCAGATAAAACAACCTTGCTTGTCGTGAGTGAAGAGGACTTGAAGCACTTAATGATGAAGATCAAAGACCACGGCCTTCAGTATGGATTACACCTCAACATAAAGAAAACAAAAATCCGCACAGCTGGGCCAATAAGCAACATCATGATAAACAGAGAAAAGATTGAAGTTGTCAAGGACTTCATTTTACTTGGATCCACAATCAACACCCATGGAAGCAGCAATCAAGAAATAAAAGACTCATTGCTTTGGGCAAATCTGCTGCAAAGGACCTCTTTCAAGTGTTGGAAAGCAAATATATCACCCTGAAGACTAAGGTGCACCTGACCCAAGTCATGGTATTTTCAATTGCATCATATGCATGTGAAAGCTGGACACTGAATAAGGAAACCCAAAGAAGAACTGCTGCCTTTGAATTGTGGCGTTGGCGAAGAATATTGAATATACCATGGACTGCCAAAAGAAAGAACAAATCTGTCTTGGAAGAGGTACAACCAGAATGCTCCTTAGAAGCAAGGATGGTGAGACGGCGTCTTACATACTTTGGACATGTTGTCAGGAGGGATCAGTCCCTGGAAAAGGACATCATGCTTGGTAAAGTATAGCGTCAGCGGAAAAGAGGAAGACCCTCAATGAGGTGGATTGACACAGTGGCTGCAACAATGGGCTCAAGCATAGCAACAATTGTAAGGATTGTGCAGGACTGGGCAGTGATTAGTTCTGTTGTGCATTGGGTTGCTATGAGTTGGAACTGACTCCGTTGGCACCTAACAACAACAACATGCTGCGGTTTTGGTCCCATTTGAGAGTGAGCCGTCTTTTATGGTAATGAGATTATGCTGTTTGTTATGTTAATGAGGCAAGATTAGGGTGGGATTCAACACCCTTTTTCTGATCACAGCCCTGATCAGATGTAAGGTGAGTTTTCCTGGGGTGTATTCTGAATCACATTTTATCTTACAAGGTAAAAGGAGAGGAAGCGGAGAGAGAGAGAAAGGGACTGAAATACTACTAAGAAAGAAGAGCTGGCAGCGAAGCACATTCTTTAGACCTGGGGTCCCTGCACTGAGAACCTCCTAGACGCAGGGGAAGATTGATGTGAAGACACATGTAGATCCCACAGATGTTGAAAGAAGACAAGGACCTTCCCCCAGAGCCAAAAGAAAGAAAGCCTTCCCCTAGAGCTGGCACCCTGAATTCAGACTTCTAGCCTACTAAACTGTGAGAACCATCCACTTGTGGTATTTCCATTACAGCAGCACTAGATAACTAAGGCACATCCCATATCAAGGTTTACCCTCTTGAGATAATCTGTACAATTACCCTAAATTAACTATACCGAGAATACTGAGAGATATAAACACTAAATTACCTCTTAGTCACTCTTCATTCCATGTCTTTACATTCCTTATTTAATATACAGTTTTCCAGTGTTAACTATGGTAGATGCTTTGCTTTTCATTTGTTTGTGTAAGTGATCTCTCCTTAGATACTGGAAAGAGCAAGGCACTAAGTATAAAGGGTGTATTTAAACAGGCTATTCAGTACAAATGTGATTTTTAAGAGCAAGCAACACTTACTGATAAACACATATAGTCTTTAAATATAGAAATTATCTGTAATTTTTAAAAATATTTTCTAAAAAGGTAAAACTGAGATACATAGCTAAAAATAGAGAAGTTTAAGAACAGACTAGTCTTTCAAGGAGTGAATCCTTCACTCCTCTATATTCAGCACATACACTTTTTACTGCAAACTGTGATTTGTTTTCTTTGACACTGGGGAAAGGGAAAAGTACTCTTGTTCTTTAACCCATAAATTCCTGTTTCACAGTTCCTCAAAGCATCCTGGCTCCTGGTTTTCTAGTTGTTTGATGTTACAGCTCTTTCTTAGAGCCCGTGAAATTTGCATAATTTTTTCTCATTCTTTTTAATTTGGGATCTAATGAATTAGAGTTTTCTATGCTTGTCATTCAAAAGATATGTATTCATACCCACATACATCTATTTTAGAAGATACCAAAAGCTGACATGGAAGAGTGGCTCCCCACAAAAGAGAAGCAGAATGTGGAAATGCCTACCTGTAGACTCAGGACTCTTGATAATGCCTTCATTGCTCGCTGTGTGTGTTCATTTCCTACTGTTGCTGTAACAAATTACCACCAACTTAGTAGCTTAAAACATGACAAATTTAGTCTCTTACACCTCTAAACCTACTGCTGTTGAGTTGATTCCAACTAATAGTGAACTACAGAACAGAGTAGAACTGCCCCACAAGGTTTCCAAGGCTGTAAATCTCTGCAGAAGAATACTGCCCCATCTTTCTCCCACAGAGCAGTTGGTGGTTCAAACTGCTGAGTGCAATGGGTGAACCTGCATGCTTTACCCATTGCACCACCAGGGCTCCTTTCTTACAACCCTGAAGGGGCCAAACCCCCCACCTTTGAAGGGGAGTGATCTAAAAATGTCATAACGGCGCTGTCTTCCTTCTGGAAACGTTAGCGGAGCAATATTTTCTTGCCTTTTCCGGCTTTGAGTTCACCTACATTTCCTTGGCTCTTGGCTCCCTCTTCCATTCCTTGAGAATATCACTCACCTTTTGGTTTCATCATTATATCTCTCTCTTTTTTTTTTTTCTGACATCAATCCTCCTTCCTCTGTCTTATAAGGATATTTTTAATTACTGTCGATCCATTCATGTAATCCTGGATAATCTTCCCATCTCAAAATCCTTTCCTTATTCACTTCTGCAAAGTCCCCTTTACCATATTAGGAAACATATTTACAGGTTCCAAGGATTAGGTCATGAATATCTTTCTGGAGAAATTATTCAGTTCACCACACTAAGGAATAGATTATTATGATGATGGTAAAAGGCCCCTGAGGGTGCATTGCCTTCTCTCAAGTTATCGACAAACCTCAGTAAGTCATTAAGTTTTCTTAGATTCAAGTCTGCATTACCACGAACTATAAGAAGAAACTTACTAGTAATAACACAAGATGAACTATGCTCTTTCTAGCACTCTAAGTGTGATGAAATTGCCGTCTTTTTTTTTTTTTTTTTCTGGACATCTTTTATAGAAAAGTTTGGAAAGATCAAAGAGGATGGGAATCCTGACAATTGGTATATTTAATCTTATAAACTGGTCCAAGTTGATTTATAACAATCATTGGTTAATTTAAACTTTTTACTGCTCTTCTTCAAAGAAAAACAACTAGTATTTTGAAAAAATAAATAAATAAAAGCTAGATTTCAAGAAATAAGTAAAGGTAAGCCTTCAAGTTATAAATCATTCCCTGAGATTTTACACATCAGTCAATTGTGTATGCGCTTGTGAAAATACAACTTTATTTTTTTCTAAGTTTTTTTTTTTTTTTTTTATTGTTCTTCAAGGATCAGATCCATTCAAGGCAAATCCAACATCAGCCATATTATTCACAACTTCTATAATTTCAAAGGAACAGTGTTAATCCTGTGCCTTGGTTTTAATCATTGTGGTTTGTGGTTGGAAGTTGGTTTCATAAAGGAAAACATATTTTGGATCTTTGACTGAATGAAAATGAGTAGCAAATGTCAATTGAAGTTTGGTGAACCCAAGTAATTAAGGCCCAGATGCTCTGTTTCATCCTGGGCCTGCACAATGTCAAATGGCCCAGATTGTCAACACTTGTTTACAGCAACCCTGATCAGAGAAGTGTGTAACCCCAGGTTCTTAATACCAATTGCCAATCATTACACACAGAAACTCAACCTCAGTGACCTTGTAAAGCAGAATTAGCTTTGACAGATTTGATAGTAGTGAAATATTCCAGGGTAAGCCACAATCACTGTTATGTATATTTATTTCCCTAGCTTCAGTAATACCGTGAAATATAGAAGCAGCGCCTCTCTCTGGATTTTCCTTTACTGGTGGAGTGAAAAGGGACTTGGAGGCCACGTTCTGACTCAGAAACAGCACACACTTTTAGCCACTCCAATAGTATATACACTAATTAATGCATTTCTGTCATGGATTAAATTGTGTCGCCCTAAAATATCTGTCAACCTGGCTAGGTCATGATTCCCAGTATTGTATTATTGCCTATCATTTTGTCACCTGATGTGATTTTCCTATGTGTTGTAAATTCTATCACTATGATGTAATGAGATGGACTAATGGCAGTTACATTGATGAAATCTATAACATTAGATAGTGTCTTAAGCCAATCTCTTTTGAGATATAAAAGGGAGAAGCAAAAAGATAAGACATGGAGACCTCATACCAACAAGAAAGAGTGCCAGGAGCAGACTGTGTCCTTGGGACCTAAGATTCATGCACTGAGATGTGCCCAGACCAAGGGAAGACTGATGACAGGGAACTTCCTCTAGGCCAGGAGAGAGACGGGCCTTTCCCTTGAGCCAGCGCCCTGAATTTGGACTTCTAGTCTACTGGACTGTGAGAAAATAAACTTACTTTGTTAAAGCCATCCGCTTGTGGTATTTCTGTTATAGCACCACTAGATAACTAAGACAATTTCCTTCAGTGGGGACCACAGTGTAAAATAGTAGAGAAGAGCACAAGTTTTACAATAAGATGAAATGAATTCAAGTCCTTTTCCCATTTATATTTGATCTTGTGATCTATGCAGACCACTTAATTTCCTGAGTTTCAGGTGCTACAGAATACTTTTTTGTTGTTAATAGGGAATTAAAGGTTTAAGAATAATATTCAATAAACAAAAATTTTAAACACTTTCTCAAAACAGATAGTATTCTAACAGCATTAGATACATTAACAAATTAATCTTCAAAATAATCTTATGAGGTCGATACTATTACTATCCATACTTACCAATGAGGAAACAGAGGCTTAGGCAAGTTAAATAATTTGGTCTTGTAATAAGAAGGAATGACACCCACTCAGAGAGTCTAAACTCAACTGAGCTTCAAGAAAATAACTTTCAAGTGACTTTTTAAACTCTAAAATGAATTTTAAAATTTGAAGAAGTGTAGCATATTGCAGAGCACACTTCAAGTGGACTTGGATGACCTGTGTTTCAGTCCTTGCTTCCCGACTACTATGACTATGATAAAAGGAATTTTCCCCCCAGTTATTGTCAAGTCAATTCCAACATGGCAACCAATGTGTGTCAGAGTAGACATGTGCTCCTCAAGACTTGCAATGGCTAGTGATTTGGAAGTGGGTCACTAGGCCTTTCTTCCGAGGTGCCTCTGGGTGAACTTGAAACTCTTACCTTTTGGTTAACACCAAGCGTGTTAACCTTTTGCACCACCCAGGACTCCATAGGAAAATTACTTAACCTCAAATATCAGTATGCTCATTTATAAAATGAAATACATAATATTTGTCTTACGGGATTTGCTTTGTGAATTAAATGAATCAATGCATAAAGACATGTAATATGATGCATGACACAAACTAGGAGCAAATAAATTATCATTTGCATTTCCTTCCTTTCTTCTCTTTTCTCTAGGTAGCATGGAAGAATGTAAATACCAAAGACTGAGAAACAATATAACTGTTATTCCAATTTCATGGAGTCACAGAAACTGATGAACCCAAGATGAGCATGTTGGAGAGTGGGGCTCCTATTCACAGGCAGTGAGGGTCGAGGAACCCCCAAGGTCGGCAGGCAAGGCCTCAAGGTTTCTCCTGATCCACGTAGCTGCAGGGGCTGGCAAACCCAAGATCGGTAGGCCTTGGAACAGAACTCGTGTTCCCAGTCCATGAAGATCCGTGAATCCCAAGATGGACAGGTAAGCTGCTAGCCCAAGTCCCAAGAACCAGAGGTCAGACAAGAGAGAGCTGCTGGATCCAGAACAAGCCAACAAGTTTTGCAAGGCGAACAGGAAGGAAGTAGGCAGGGGAAGGCGGAGAGATGAAGGTTGAGGGGACAGTGAGCCGCCAGAGGCCCCATCCCCACCTGTACCACTTAGCAAATTCCATCATGGAGTGATCACTTACCAAATTTCAGAGGGAAGTGATCACAACATTATACAACTGCCAAAACACTGAGAATCATGGCCCAGCCAAACTGATACACACATTTTTGGGGGGACATACTTCAATCCATGGCAATATCCTTCTCTCCATTTACTATTTTCTTATCCATCTCCAAGTGTTTCTTGTATCTTCTATACTTCCAACAGTTTTCCTAAATCTATTGTTTCGCATTAGCTTATGCAAACTTCATGCCAAATTAAATTTTATATAATCAACATGGGTTTTGGGACTTCCTCAACCCTAATTTTGCATTTAATTAACTAGATTTTCCTAGGCTATTACAAATATAAATATCACTTTTATATTTACAGTACTATGATTTTTTCGTATTTATAGTGTTATAAATAATATTTTTATATTTAAATATTTAATTTATCTTGAATATACTTTTAAAATAATATAGGCTGGGGCTTCAATCTTGCTTTCTTCCAGATAGCTAACCAGTTAAACCAGCATCATTTATTTCATTTTTTTTAAATAATTTTTATCGTGCTTTAAGTGAAAGTTTACAAATCAAGTCAGTCTGTCACACATAAGCCTATATACACCTTACTCCATACTCCCACTTACTCTCCCCCTAATGAGTCAGCCCACTCTCTCCTTCCAGTCTCTCCTTTCGTGACAATTTTGCCAGTTTCTACCCTCCTATCTCCCCTCCAGGCAGGAGATGCCAACACAGTCTCAAGTGTCCACCTGATACAAGTAGCTCACTCTTCATCAGCATCTCTCTCCAACCCATTGTCCAGTCCCTTCCATGTCTGATGAGTTGTCTTCGGGAATGGTTCCTGTCCTGGGCCAACAGAAGGTTTGGGGACCATGACCGCCAGGATTCCTCCAGTCTCAGTCAGACCAACAAGTCTGGTCTTTTTATGAGAATTTGGGGTCTGCATCCCACTGTTCTCCTGCTCCCTCAGGGGTTCTCTGCTGTGCTCCCTGTCAGGGCAGTCATCGGTTGTGGTCGGGCACCATCTAGTTCTTCTGGTCTCAGGATGATGTAAGTCTATAGTTCATGTGGCCCTTTCTGTCTCTTGGGGTCATAGTTATCGTGTGACCTTAGTGTTCTTCATTCTCCTTTGATCCAGGTGGGTTGAGACTAATTGATGCATTTTAGATGGCCTCTTGTTAGCATTTAAGACCCCAGACGCCACACTTCAAAGTGGGATGCAGAATGTTTTCATAATAGAATTATTTTGCCAATCGACTTAGAAGTCCCCTTAAGCCATAGTCCCCAAACCCCCGCCCTTACTCCGCTGACCTTTGAAGCATTCAGTTTATCCCTGAAACTTCTTTGCTTTTGGTCCAGTCCAGTTGAGCTGACCTTCCATGTATTATTGTCCTTTCCTTCACCTAAAGTAGTTCTTATCTAACTAATCAGTAAATAACGCTCTTCCACCCTCCCTCCATCCCCCCCTCATAACCACAAAAGAGTGTGTTCTTCTCAGTTTATACTATTTCTCAAGATCTTATAATAGTGGTCTTATACAATATTTGTCCTTTTGCCTCTGACTAATTTCACTCAGCATAATGCCTTCCAGGTTCCTCCATGTTATGAAACAGCATCATTTATTGAATACTTAATTCTATTGTCACTAGCTGGAAACATCATTACACATATAAACACTCATAGACACAATAACCCATTTCTAGATTCTCACTGAAGTGTAGTTTGAAGAGACTTGATTGGACCTATTTGGCAGTACCATAGTGAAAAGTGAGGCAGTAGCATTAAGTGGATAAGAAAATAAAAGCCAGATTACATGGTGTCTTGTAGACTCTTCTAAAAGAAACAAAACAAACAAACAAAAACAAAAATAAGGGAGTTAATTAATCTGATTAAAATTTAAAAAAAATGTGTTGACCCTGGTGCAGGTAGATAATTTGGGGGAAAGACTAGAGAAGCAACAAGACCCATTTGAAAAGGCAAACTCAGCTGTCTGAGCGAAAGATAATGGTTAGGACAGAGTTGCTGGAGTAGGATTAATTCAAAATATTTAGGATCTTTGGCCAGCCATTTATTATCTAGGTTTATCTAAATAATACAAACATAGTGCTGTAGCACAGTGAGCTGAACCACAATAGAGTATACAGTAAATTCCACTTATCTAGGATGCTTAGAGAAAAAAAAAAAAAAAAGAATAGCTTGTAATAAATCAGGAATGCTAGTTACCTGAGAGTTAATCAAAAACTTCTGTGTTTTACCATGGCTTGTTGATGATATCTCTAATTTGTATTCATCACCTTTCTTGGGATAGCTAAGTTCAGTTTATTGAAGGTAATTGGATCTTTCATGATTCAGAATCCTGCAATGCCTTAGGGACATCATTCCAAACATCAATCCTCATTTTATGGGCATAGATCAGACTGAAATTCTAGTGAATATAAGTAAAGCTCTGGAAATTGCATTTTGCCAAAGCTGTGATATCAACCTGATTTTTTTTTTTTTTTCTTTTTTTGGGTCTTTTGACTTTTTCCCTAAAATGCTGAGGGTATAACAATTTTGGTTAACTGAAGGTTCTGGGTTATTGCAGTCCCTATTAAAATGAGATTTAACTGCAATATTTGTAATGCATCAGAGGATACAATCTTTTTCTTAAGATATATTTTTTTTTCCTAAATTGATTTAAATAGAAGTTACAGGGTGGAGATTTTGGTGAGGGATGGGAGAAGAGGAGGGGAGGAACATGAACTTTGTTTAAGATATTAATAGAATGATATCAAGGTGTATCTTGGCCAGAGGAACCAGAAAAACCTGAATCCTCTTCTCCACCAGTCAGGTCAGTCACCCATGCCTTGCAGTTCACAAAGGAAATACATTACTGTTTGCCTCAGGCTCCAAACCCTAGTCCAAAAGGTTCATCATCTACACTGGGCCAAATGGAAATGTCTTTTTGCTTAAACACAACATGATTTTGAGTCCAGAACTGCAGGTGCAGAACAACCTGCCCTTTAACTTTTCACCTCAGGACTGAGACATTCCTCTTCTAGTGACAAAGACAAAAAAACTGTCAATTCTGACTCATAGGGACCCTATAGGACAGAGTAGAACTGCTTTGGAGGTTTACTAAGGAGCAGCTGTTGGATTTGAATTGCCAACCTTTTGGTTAGCAGCTAAGCTCTTAACCACTGTGCCATCAGGGCTCTAAGACAAGGATTAAAAAAAAAAAAAAAAAACCCAGTTGCCATCAAGTCAATTTCATCTCATGGCGATTCCTTTTGTGTCAGATTAGAACTGCACTCCACGGAATTTTCAATGGCTGATTGTTCAGAAGTAGGTCAGCAAGGCTTTTTTTTGAGGTGTCTCTGGGTGGATCTGAACCACAAACCTTTCACTTAGGAGTGAGTGCTTGTCCATTCACACCACCCAGGGACAAAACAAGGATAGGCAACACTAGATCATATCAGTCCTCAAGCAGTGATAGACAGGTCAGCAAAGAGCTTTCCTGTTGCTTAAGAAAGAGGTGTTCAAGCTCTCAAACCTAAAGATACTTTTATGAGTGAGGCCATAGACATAGCAGTGACCTTCAGGAATATCTATCCTGGTTGCTTACACAGACAGGAGCCCTGGCTCTGTCACATTTCTACAGATGTGTGGCAGGGGGAAAGAAAAGACTTGGAGACAGATACAGAGCATAAGAGTTTTTTGAGAAACAAATGGAGGAATCCAAGCTACTTCACCATTTTGAATTTACTAAAAAGTTCCAAAATGAGAAAAAAAAAGGACACTTCTTCCCCAGTATAAACTACCCATCTCGTTAATGATACACCACCACAAAAAGTAGTCTAAAGTAGTCTAATTAGTATCCTTTGATCAATCCAATTAGCACTTTCTTTGGTGGTGGTAGAATGTGGTAGCGATGGATGTAGTGATAATTGGGGAAGAAAGAGAAAGAGATAGGAACTTTAAACTCTCTTCCTTTAAAACCAACAGTAGACAACTTAGTAAAGAATGACTCTCCTCTATTTGAGAAGGCACTTGAAACAAATGCACAGATTTAAGAGTGGTGTTCAAAGAGCAGCGAGGGTGAAAGGGACGCCACTTAGCTCATCTGGAGAACTATAGCAACCCTGAGCTCAGTGAAAGATCAGGTTCCCTAAAAAGATCATCCACATATTCTATAGCCTTTATTAAAAATAATAATAGCTTATTAGTTACAGATCAAATGCATTGTGTTAGCGCCTTCGAGAATATCATTTAAAAAAAGAGGAAAGAAGAAGGTGGAATAAGAAGAGTGGAAAAAAAGGGATGTTTGAAGACAGCACAAGCAATTCAAGGAAAGAGAGAATAGGTAGAATACTGGAATAAGAGAAATGACACACACACACACACACAAAATGTAAAGAAAAAGAAGAAAATGGAAATGGCCCGATGTGTTCTTTTCCCTGTCAGGAAGGCTACTGGTTGTAGCCTGAGCGCACTAACCCAGTTGTTGAGTCAACTCTGATTCATGGTGTCCTCATGTGTGTCAGAGTAGAACTGTGCTCCATAGGGCTTTCGATGGCTGATTTTTTGGAAGTAGGTCACCAGGACTTTCTCCCAAGGTGCCTCTGGGCTGATGCGATCTTCCAGCCTCTCAGCAGCCAAATTCATTAAGCCAGAGTAAATTAAGAGTTGATTTTCCTTCTAACAGAAGGGAGGTTGCACACAGCCATAATCTAAACAGCTCCTCCTGCAGCTCAGGTCAGTCGCTGACTCCTTGACTCCGTAGTCTTCACTAGGGGCTAACCAGCTTCCACTGATTTTAATTTGCCCACTGTTGCCTAGGTGTTTTCTTCTGAGCCCCGGCTATATAACTCAGCATGGTGAGAGCTCAGCATGGCTGTTAATGTTATGAACGAGTTTTGCTTTTAGAGGAATCGTTGAGCAATCGCTACTTTATAGTCTGCTAATGAGTAAAACATGAAGATTAACTAAATGTCTTTCCCCAATAGAGGAAGCTACATTTTAGGTTAATTCTGTTCAATCTTTTATTTTTTCAAATTATTTATCATGTTATCTTTCTTTTCTTTTTTAATTATTCAGAATATGAAAGTAATATTTTTATTGTGCACATAATTTGGATAATATAAAAAAGGTGTGAAGAACCTTGGAGAGAGGTATCTGGGTTCTTAAACACTAACAAGTGGCCATCTAAGATGCATCAATTGGTCTCAACCCACCTGGATCAAAGGAGAATGAAGAACACCAAGGACACAAAGTAATTATGAGCCCAAGGGACAGAAAGGGCCACATAAACCAGAGACTACATCAGCCTGAGACCAGAAGAGCTAGATGGTGCCTGGCTACAACCAATGACTGCTCCTACAGGGGACGCAACAGAGAACCCCTGAGGGAGCAGGAGAGCAGTTGGATGCAGACCCCAAATTCTCGTAAAAAGACCAGACTTAATGGTCTGACTGAGACTAGAAGGACCCCGGTGGTCATGGCCCCGAGACCTTCTGTTGGCCCAGGACAGGAATGATTCCCAAAGCCAAATCTTCAGGCAGGGATTGGACTGGACAATGGGTTGGAGAGGGATGCTGGTAAGGAGTGAGTTTCTTGGATCAGGTGAACACTTGAGACTATGTTGGCATCTCCTCCCTGGAGAGGAGATAAGAGGGTAGAGGGGGTTAGAAGCCGGCAAAATGGACAGGAAAAGAGAGAGTGGAGGGAGGGAGCAAGCTCTCTCATCAGGAGGAGAGCAATTGGGAGTATGTAGCAAGGAGTACATAAGTTTTTGTGTAAGAGACTGACTCAATTTGTAAACTTTCTCTTAAAGCACAATAAAAATTAAAAAAAAAATGTGTGAAGAAGAAATTTCAAGATACTTAAATTCCCCTCCAGTTTCAAGATAATGTATTTCCATTTTAAAGCCTTTTTTTAACCAAAATGACTCCGGAAAATTATACTAACTTTAACTGTCATTTTCTGTTTGTTATTGTAGGCCATCAAGTCGATTCCAACTCACAGAGATGCTGTTGGATAGAGTAGAACTGTCCCACATGGTTTCCTAGGTTGTAAATCTTTACAGAAGCAGATCACCAGGTCTTTTCTCCTATAGAGCCTCTGGTGGGTAGGTTTGAACCGTGGCCTTTAGATCAGCAGCTGAGCACTTTAACCATTGTACCACCAGGGCTTCTATATCCTGTTTGAGAGAAAATTTATTTGCTTGATACATTTTAATGGCTGTCTCTTCCCTCAATTTTTCTTACTGTTTGTTTAATTACTTCTAGTCTTAGTCATCTAGCGCCACTATAACAGAAATATCACAAGTGGGTGGCTTTACGAACTGAAATTTCTTCTCTTTGAAACCTAGGAGACCGTGTCTCCACCCTTTTAAACTAAGGTCTCCATGGCTCCACCATGTTTGAGACTCAGCAGGGCAGGGCTCCACCCTTTGAAATCAAGGTGCCCCTGACTCCCTGGCTTCTTCCAACAGTTCTGATGATCTCCAAGTTGCTCCATGGATCGCCCTTTTTTTCTCTTGGAGGACAGTGAATGGAATTCTTTTGGCCTATTTCCTACCTGTAGAATTCCAAGAGGCAGACACCTTTCTTTCCTTTCCTCCTATCTCTGTCCCCTTCATTCTAAGCTACTGGGTTTTCTGCTGTGGTAGTTGGTTAGATCCAACTGTCACAGGCTTAATGTTTTTAACAAAAGATTGTGTAGTCACATCCTTGGTGAAAATTCTAGGACACATGTTCTTAGTTTGTACAACAGAATTTCCTATATCTTTAACTTTCGTTTTCATTTTACACAGTTCATTTTTAAGTCCATCTCTTTCTTCTTGCATTGTACTGTAAAAGACAAGGAGAAACTATGCAGCCCCTTTAAGATCTTGCTTAGAAATCTCCTCAGCTGAATATCTACATTTATCGCTTGCAAGTTCTACCTTCCATCAAATATTTGAACATGATTCAGACAAGTTATTTGCCATTGCATGAAAAGCATCACCCTTACTCCATTTTTCAATCACTGGTTCATCATTTACTTTTAAAGTCTCACTGGAAGCACGTCCACGTGTCGAGCAACGTTGTGTTGCTGGTGCCATGTGTATTCTCTAAGACCGATAACGACTTTCTCTACGGCTTCCTTCACTTCCTTCTGAGCCCTCAGTGTAACTACCTTTGACTTCCATAGTTCTACCAACTCTCTCTTCAAGGCAGTCTAGGATTGTACTGTTAAAAAGATTGTACTATTAGGCACCTGAAAACTCTTCCAGCCTCCACCCATTACCCAATTCCAAAACCACTTCTACATTGTACTTATTTGTAATAGCAGCACCCCACTTCTTGGTACCAAATTCTGTCTTAGTTATCTGGTTCCGCTGTAACAGAAATACCTCAAGTGGTAGCTTTAACACAGAGAAATTTATTTTCTCTCTGTTAGGAGGCTAGAAGTCCAATTTCAGGGCACTGGCTCTAGGGGGAGTCTTCTGTCTCTATCAGCTCTGAGGGAAGGGCCTTGTCTCTTCAGCTTCTATCCTTTGGCTCCTTTGTGGTCTTCATCTGGCACAGCATCTATCTTCTCCCATCTCTGCTCTCTTCTTTGCTTGTTAAATCTCTTTTGTATCTCAAAAGATGCACCCTATGCTAATACTGTCTCACTGACATAACAAAGGAAACCCATCCCAAATGGGGCTATAACCACTACAGGGGTTAGGGTTTACAACATGTATTTTGGGCAAACTCCATTCAGTCCATATACCACTTTATTAATTAATCCTATAGCTGCCTCCTTACCTTTTCCTGGGTAAAATCTAAGAGGAATTCCCTCTTCAAACACAGAGACACTAGAATCTCTGTAGTGTATTGTCAACACAGCCTTGGGAACATGTCCCCACCAAAAATGTGCCTCCTGTTCCCTGACAGCCACTCCCACTTGCTCATCTTATTAGCTAGATGGTTTATTTTGTTTGTTTGCCCAAATTATACATGTTTGTTTATGTGTTTTATATTTATTTCATTGTCTGTGTGTTGTTGAAGGGAGACTTAAAACTTATTTTGTCAACTTTTTTAAAGGTCTGAAACTATGTACCACAAACCCGAGAAGTGTCTTAACAAACTCTGGTTGAATAATTCCAGTAACAGTGAACTCACCATTTGATGAAAGTCATTTCTACTCTTGGATCTTTTTCCAGTTAAAAAGAAAAAAAAAAAACTTCTTATTTTGACCTAAATTATATTCCCCTATTTGTGATAATTATGGTATGAAGAGCATAACCTTCTTAACCATTCCATTAAAAAATAATAATAATTCGGTCAAGAAATTTCTCATGCCTCCCTTAAGTCTTGTATTCAAATACGAGTTAATAAATCTAATCCCTTCAACTGCGTCTCATAAGATTGTCATGATACCCTGCACTATACAGACTAACATTTAGATTCGTACTAAGTTTTATGTCTCTCAAAATGTATCACAATAATCAAGCAATGATATTCAAATGCAACATCATTCCTATCTAAAAACTTAATGAATTTCAATTTATCATGAATTGTTGTTAGAAGAATCATATTTTCTTGTGCTCAGTGCTTAATTTTCCAGAAAGTCATAAGGCTTTCACTTAAAAATTGTTTTTAGATTTTTCCTATGTATATAGTTAACATTTACATTCATATTAGTTTTATTATGACTGGATTTGTTCCATCTTACAGAAGAAGGGCTACATTTATTTTCCACTGCGTCGTCCAGTGGTTTGTGCAATGTTGCTTTTTTGTTAGGTGCTGTCCAACTCATAGCGACCCTATGTACAACAGAAGGAAACACTGCCCGGTCATGCACCATGTTCACAGTCGTTGTTATGCTTGAGCCCATTGTTGCAGCCACAGTGTCAACCCATCACATTGAGGGTCTTCGTCTTTTTTGCTGACCCTGTACTTTACCAAGCATGATGTGCTTCTCCAGGGACTGATCCTTCTTGACAACATGTCCAAAGTATGTAAGACGTAGTCTCACCATCCTTGCTTCTAAAGAGCACTCTGGCTGTTCTTCTTCCAAGACAGATTTGTTCGTCTTCATATAGTCCAGCTTCTCGAGTTATTTGCTCAGCATACGGATTGAATATGTACGGTGAACGGATACAACCCTGATGAACACCTTTCCTAACTTTAAACCATGCAGCATCCCCTTGTTCTGTTCGAGTGACTGCCTCTTGTGCAATAGCACAGGAAAATAAACACCCATTTTTTATCATAATATTCCATATATTCAAAGAAAACATTAAAATCAGTAGTTCCACATTGCCATTGAGTTGGTTCCCACTCATGGTTGCCTCATGTGTTACAGAGTAGAACTGAACTCTGCAGGGCTTTTTTTGGCTGACATCTTCATGAGGCATATTACCAGACCTTTCTTCTGTAGTGCTGACCCTATACATAAAAGAGGAGAGTACGAAAACAGGCGTCTATCACAGCACCTAGTAACAACAAAAATCCCTTATCTTATTAAAACCTTATAGTGTGATAGTGGGTACCATGTTTAACCTATGAGATAAAATTTTCTAATTTAAAAATCTGAATAATAACATTTCTCTAAACAGAGCCTGTAGTTCTCGTGATGCAATGGCATGGAAAATGCTTTAAAAGATATAAAGTGCTATATACAAACGTGAAATAGTCCACTGGATTCTTCTGTAGCTTCCACAGAGTGATTCTGACAACAATCTTAGGGGCACATAGGAAATATAATCTAAACAAGTGATATTTTTCTGTTTCCCTTTTTTGAAATTCACAGGGAGAATTTTCTGTGTTGATAGATTCTTGTCTAAAAAAAAACAATTGTAAACTTTCAGTGCCAGGCGTAAAATGACGATGGGTCAAGCTAATGTTTGTGGTTGTTGTAAGGTGCCATGGAGTTGATTCCAACTCATAGCTACCCTGTGTAAAACAGAAGGAACGTTGCCGGTCCTGCGCCATCCTCACATTACTTGTTATGGTTGAGCCCATGGTTGCAGCCACTGTGTCAATCCATCTCTTTGACAGTCTTCCTCTTTTTCACTGACCCTCTCTACTTTACCAAGCATGATATCCTTCTCCAGGGGTTAAACCCTCCTAATAATATGTCCAAAGTATGTGAGACACAGCATTGCTATCTCGCTTCTAAGGAGCATTCTGGCTGTACTTCTTTCGGAAGTTCATGGTATGTTCAACATTCCTCGTCAAGAGCGTAACTCCAAGGTGTCAGTTCTTCTTAGGTCTTCCTTATTCATTGCTCAGCTTTCGCATGCATATGAGGCAATTGAAAATATCATGGCTTGGGTCAGCTGCACCTAATTCCTTAAAGTGTCATCTTTGGTTTTTAACACTTTAAAGAGGTCTGTCACAGCAGATTTGCCCAATGCAATGTGTCATTTGATTTCCTGACTGCTGCTTCCATGGGTGTTGGTTGTGGACTCAAATCAAATGAAATCCTTTATAACTTCAATATTGTCTCCAGTTATCTTGATGTTGCTTATTGGCCCAGTTCTGAGGATTCTTGTTTTCTTTATGCTGAGGTGGAATCCCTATTGAAGGTTGTAGTCTTTGATCTTCATCAGTAAGTGCTTCAAGTCCTCTTCTCTTTCAGCAACCAAGGTTGTGTGATCTGTATATTGCAGGTTGTTAATGAGTCTTCCTCCAATCCTGGTGCCGTTTTCTCTGTGTATTCCTTCCAGCTTCTTTTGATGCTTCCTGCATTGTTCAGTATTTTGCCCATAGAATCCTTCAGTATTACAACTCAGTGCTTTCAAGTTAATGTTTCAGTCCTATGAATGCTACTCAAAATGCCCCAAAAATCTGACCATTAATTTTTTTTTTAATTTTTGTTATGCCTTAAGTGAAAGTTTACAAACCAAGTCAACCTCTCACACAAAAACTTATATACACCTTGCTACATACTCCCAATTGCTTTCCCCCTAATGAGACAGCCCACTCCCTCCCTCCACTCTCTCTTTTCCTGTCCATTTCACCAGCTTCTAACCCCCTCTACCCTCTTATCTCCCCTCCAGGGAGGAGATGCCAACATAGTCTCAAATGTTCACCTGATTCAAGAAACTCACTGCTCACCAGCATCCCTCTCCAGCCCATTGCCCAGTACAATCTCTGTCTGAAGAGTTGGCTTTGGAATTGTTCCTGTCCTGGGCCAACAGAAGGTCTGGGGGCCATGACCACCAGGGTCCTTCTAGTCTCAGTCAGACCATTAAGTCTGGTCTTTTTACGAGAATTTGGGGTCTGCATCCCACTGCTCCCTTACCTGCTCCCTCAGGGGTTCTTTGTTGTGTTCCTTAAGGCATTCCTCGGTTGTAGCCGGGCACCATCTAGGCCTTCTGGTCTCAGGCTAATGTAGTCTCTGCTTTATGTGACCCTTTCAATCTCTTGGGCTCATAATTACCTTGTGTCTTTGGTGTTCTTCATTTTCCTTTGCTTCAGGTGGGGTGAGACCTATTGATGCATCTTAGATGGCCACTTGCTAGCGTTTAAGACCCTAAACAGCACTTTCCAAAGTGGGATGTAGAATGTTTTCTTAATAGATTTTATTATGCCAATTGACTTAGATGTCCCCTGAAATCATGGTGCCCAAGACCCTGCCCCTGCTACGCTAGCCTTCGAAGCATTCAATCTATCCCGAAAAGTTCCTTGCTTTTGGTTTAACCCAGTTGTGCTTATCTCTCCTGTATTGTGTGTTGTCTTTCCCTTTGCCTAAAATAGTTCTTATCTATTATCTAATTAGTGAAAACCCTCTCCCTCTCTTCCTCCATCCCCCATCCTAACCATTAAGGAATATTCTCTTCTCTGTTTAAACTATTCTCAAGTTTTCTTAATAGTGGTCTTATATAATATTTGTCCTTTTGCAACTGACTAATTTAACTCAGCATAATGCCTTCCAGATTCTTCCATTTTATGAAATGTTTCACTGATTCATCATGGTTCTTTGTCAATGTGTAGTATTACATTGTGTGAATATACCATAATTTATTTATCCATTTATCCGTTGATGGGCACCTTGGTTGCTTCTATCTTTTTTGTTATTGTAAACAGTGCTACAATGAACATGGGTGTGCATGTATCTGTTCGTGTAAAGGCTCTTATTTCTCTAGGATATATTCCAAGGACCGGGATTGCTGGATAGTATGGTGGTTCTATTTCTAGTTTTTAAGGAAGAACCAAATCAATTTCCAAAGTGGTTGTACCATTTTATATTCCCACCAGCAGTGTATAAGTGTTCCAGTCTCTCCGCAACCTCTCCAACATTTATTATTTTGTGTTTTTTGGATTAATGCCAGCCTTGTTGGAGTGAAATGGAATCTCCCTGTAGTTTTGACTTGCATTTCTTTAATGGCTAATTATCGTGAGCTTTTCCTCATGTATCTGTTAGCTGCCTGAATGTCTTCCTTAGCGAAGTGTCTGTTCATATCCTTTGCTCATTTTTTTAATTGGGTTATTTGTTTTTTGTGGTTGAGCTTTTGCAGTATCATGTAGGTTTTAGAGATTAGGCACTGATCAGAAGTGTCATAGCTAAAAACTTTTTCCCAGTCTGTAGGTAATCTTTTTATTCTTGGTGAAGTCTTTGGATGAGCACAGGTGTTTGATTTTTAGGAGCTCCCAGTTATCTAGTTTTTCGTCTGCATTCTTAATAGTGTTTTATATACTGTTTATGCCATTTATTAGGGCTTCTAATGTTGCCCCTATTTTTCCTTACATGATCTTTATCATTTTAGATTTCATGTTTAGGTTTTCAATCCCTTTTGAGCTCATTTTTGTGCATGGAGTGAGGTATGGGTCTTGTTTCATTTTTTTTGCAGACAAATATCCAATTATGCCAGCACCATTTGTTAAAAAGACTGTCTTTTCACAATTTAACTGGTTTGGGGCCTTTGTCAAATATCAATTGCTCATATGTGGATGGATTTATGTCTGGATTCTCAATTCTGTTCCATTGGTCTATGTATCTGTTGTTGTACCAGTACCAGGCTGTTTTGACTGCTGTGGTGGTATAATAGGTTCTAAAATCAGGTAGAGTGAGGCCTCCCACTTTGTTCTTCTTTTTCAGTGATGCTTTACTTATCCGGGCCTCTTTTCGTTCCGTATGAAGTTGGTGGTTTGTTATCCAGCTCATTAAAGAATGTCCTTGGAATTTGGATCAGAATTACATTAAGAGTATAGATCACCTTTGGTGGAATGGACATTTTTACAATGTTAAGTCTTCCTATCCTTGAGCAAGGTATGTTTTTCCACTTACGTAGGTCTCTTTTGGCTTCTTACAGAAGTGTATTGTAGTTTTCTTTGTATAAGCCTTTTACATCACTGGTAAGATTTATTCCTAAGTATTTTATCTTTTGGGGGGCTACTGTAAAGGGCATTGATTTGGTGATTTCATCTTCGATGTTCTTTCTGGTGGTGTAGAGGAATCCAACTGATTTTTGTATGTTTATCTTGCATCCCGATACTCTGCTGGACTCTTCTATTAGTTTCAGTAGTTTTCTTAAGGATTCCTTAGGGTTTTCTGTGTATAAGATCATGTCGTCTGCAAATGAAGATAATTTTACTTCTTCTTTGCCAATCTGGATGCCCCTTATTTCTTTGTCTAGCTGAATTGCTCTGGCTAGAACCTCCAGCACAATGTTGAAGAAGAGCAGTGATAAAGGATATCCTTGTCTGGTTCCTGTTCTCAAGGGGAATGCTTTCAGGCTCTCTCCATTTAGGATGATGTTTGCTGTTGGCTTTGTATAAATGCCTGTTATTATGATGAGGAATTTTCCTTCTGTTCCTGTTTTACTGAGAGTTTTTTTTATCATGAATGGGTGTTGAACTTTGTCAAATGCCTTTTCTGCATCAATTGATAAAATCATGTGATTCTTGTCTTTTATTTTATTTATGTGATGGATTACATTAATTGTTTTTCTAATGTTGAACCATCCCTGCATACCTGGTACGAATCCCCCATGGTCATGGTGAATTATTTTTTGATATGTTGTTGAATTCTATTGGCTAGAATTTTGTTGAGGATTTTCACATCTATGTTCATGAGGGATATAGGTCTAATTTTCTTTTTTTGTGGCCTCTTTACCTGTTTTTTGTATCAGGGATATGCTGGCTTCATAGAATGAGTTAGGTAGTATTCCATCCTTTTCTATGCTCTGAAATACCTTTAGTAGTAGTGATGTTAACTCTTCTCTGAAAGTTTGGTAGAACTCTGCAGTGAAGCTGTCCAGGCCAGGGTTTTTTTTTTGTTGGGAGTTTTTTTTTTATTTCCTTTTCAATCTCTTCTTTTGTTATGGGTCTTTTTAGTTGTTCTACCTCTGGTTGTGTTAGTTTAGGTAGGTAGTGTGTTTCTAGGAAATCATCCATTTCTTCTAGGTTTCCAAATTTGTTAGAGTACAATTTTTCATGGTAATCTGATATGATTCTTTTAATTTCATTTGGGTCTGTTGTAATATCGCCCATCCCATTTCTTATTCAGGTTATTTGCTTTCTCTCATGTTTTTCATTTGTCAGTTTGGTCAATGGTATATCAATTTTGTTGATTTTTTCAAAGAACCGGCTTTTGGTCTCTTTAATTCTTTCAATTGTTTTTCTGTTTTCTATTTCATTTAGTTCTGCTCTAATTTTTATTATTTGTTTTCTTCTGGTCCTTGAGGGTTTCTTTTGTTGTTCTCTTTCTATTTGTTCAAGTTGTAGGGATAATTCTTTGATTTTGGCCCTTTCTTCTTTTTGGATGTGTGCATTTATTGATATATGTACAATAAATGCTTTCACTGTGTTCCAAAGGTTATGACAGGAAGTGTTTTCATTCTCGTTGGATTCTCTGAATTTCTTTATTCAATCCTTAATATCTTTTATAATGCAGTTTTTTTTTTTTTTTTTTGAGCAGGGTATTGTTCAGTTTCCAAGTGTTTGATTTCTTTTCCCTGCTTTTCCTTTTATTGCTTTCCACTTTTATGGCCTTATGGTCAGAGAAGATGCTTTGTAATATTTAAATGTTTTGGATTCTGCTAAGGCTTGCTTTATGACCTAATATGTGGTCTATTCTAGAGAATGTTCCATGTGCACTAGAAAAGAAAGTGTAGTTGGTTGCTGTTGGTTGGAATGTTCTGTATATGTCTATGAGGTCAAGTTGGTTGATTGTGGCATTTAGATCTTCCATGTCTTTATTGAGCTTCTTTCTGGATGTCCCGTCCTTTACCAAAAGTGGTGTGTTGAAGTCTCCTACTATTATTGTGGAGCTGTCTATCTCACTTTTCAATGCTGATAGAGTTTGTTTTATGTATCTTGCAGCCCTGTCATTGGATGCATAAATATTTAATAGGATTATATCTTCTTGGTATATTGTCCCTTTAATCATTATACAGTTTCCTCCTTATCCTTTCTGATGGATTTAACTTTAAAGTCTATTTTGTCAGAAATTAATATTGCCACTCCTTCTGTTTCTCGATTGTTGTTTGCTTGATATATTTTTTTCTATCCTTTGAGTTTTAGTTTGTTTGTGTCTCTAAGTCTAAGGTATGACTCTTGTAGGCAGCATATAGATTGTGTTTTTTAATCCATTCTGCCACTCTCTGTCTCTTTATTGGTGCATTTAGTCCATTTACATTCAGTGTAATTATGGATAAGTATGAATTTAGTGTTATCATTTTGATGTCTTTTTTTGTGTGTTGTTGACAGTTTCTTTTTCCCACTAAATTTTATGTGCTGAGTAAATTATCTTTATGTATTGTCCTTTCCTCATATTCATTGTAGGTGATTTTGTTTCTGCTGAGTCTCTATTTTTTTCTTGTATTTTATTTTGATGAGTAGGATAGTTTGTCTTCTTTGTGGTTAACTTATTATTTACCCCTTAAACCTAACTTTTATTTATTTTTATCACCATGTCTTCCTCTCCATATGGAAGGTCTGTGATTACATTTCTTAGTCCCCCTTTATTGTCTTAACGTTGTCTTCTTTTATATATTAACATTGCTGTTACCTTGTTTTGAGCTTTTTTGTTTGTTTTTTTAATCTTGCTTTGTTTTTTTGATTTCCCTGTCTGGGCTGACTTCTGATTGCTCTGCCCAGTGTTCTAGTCTTGGGTTGATACAAGATACTATTGATTTTCTAACCAAAGAACTCCCTTTAGTATTTCTTGCAGTTTTGGTTTGGTTTTTAGAAATTCCCTGAACTTCTCTTTATCTGGAAATGTCCTAATTTCACCTTCATATTTAAGAGACAGTTATGCTGGATATATGATTCTTGGCAGGCAATTTTTTTCCTCCAGTTTTTTAAATAAGTCATCCCACTGCCTTCTTGCCTGAATGGTTTCTGCCAAGTAGTCCAAGCTTATTCTTATTGACTCTCCTTTGTAGGGGACTTTTCGTTTATCCCTAGCTGCTCTTAAAATTCTCTCTTTACCTTTGGTTTTAGCAAGTTTGATTATAATATACCTCAGTGACTTTCTTTTAACATCTACCTTATGTGGAGTTCGATGAGCATCTTGGATAGATATCTTCTCATCTTTCACACTATCAGGGAAGTTTTCTGCCAACAAACCTTCAACAATTCTCTCTGTATTTTCTGTTACCCCTCCCTGTTCTGGTACTCCAATCACTCGTAGATTATTTCTCTTGATAGAGTCCCATTTGATTCTTAAGGTTTCTTCATTTTTTTTTAATTCTTTTATTTAATTTTTCTTCATATATATTAGTGGCAAGTGATTTATCTTCAAGTTCAGAAATTCTGGCTTCTACTTACTCAGTTCTGCTCCTCTTTCTATTGAGTTGTCTATGTCAGTAATTTTATTGTTAACCTTCTGAATTTCTGATTGCTGTCTCTCTATGGATTTTTACAGCTTATTACATTTTTCATTATGTTCCTGAATAATCTTTCTAATTCCTTCAATTGCTTTATTTGTGTGTTTCTTGGCTTGTTCTGTGCATTGCCTCGTTTCCTTCCTGATGTCTTGAAGGGTTCTGTATATTAAACTTTTGTATTCTGCCCCTGGTAATTCCTGGAGTGCACTTTCATCTAAAAGATCCTGGATTCTTTGTTTTGAGAACTTGTTGAGTTGATCACGGTGTGTTTCTTTATGTGACTTGATATTGACTGTTATCTTCAAGCCATCTATAAGTTATTATATTAGTTTATGTTGGCTTACTCTGTTGTAGCTTCCTGCTTTGTTTTGTTTTGATATGCCCAAATGGGTTGCTCAAGTGAGCTAGCTTGATTATTTTCGATTTCCATTAATTTTCTTAATTTTTTTTTTAAATTTTGAAACACGTATAGGTTCAAATATCATTTTTCAGCAACATAAATGGCTACAATATACGTGGACCTTGCTGGATAGAGTACAAAGGAATCAAATCAACTATATCTGCAAAAAGAGACAATGGAAAAACTCAGTTTCATCAATCAGAACAAGGCCAGGGGCTGACTGTGGAACAGATCATCAGCTGCTCCTATGCAATTTCAAGTTGAAGCTGAGTAAAATTAGAACAAGCCCATAAGATCCAAAGTACAATCTTGAGGATATCCCATCTGAATTTAGAGACCATCTCAAGAACAGATTTTACACATTGAACACTAATGATGGAAAACCAGACTGTCTTTAGAATGACATACATGAAGAAAGCGAGAGGTCATTAAAAAGACAGAAAAGAAAGAAAATATCACAATGGATGTCAGAAGAGACTCTGAAATTTGCTCCTGAATGTCAGGTAGCTAAGGCAAAAGGAAGAAATGATGAAGTTAATGAGCTGAAGAGAAAATTTTGAAGGGCAGCTCAAGAAGACAAAGTAACGTATTATAATGATGTGCAGAGACCTGGAATTAGAAAACCAAAAGGGAAGAACACACCGGGCATTTCTCAAGCTGAAAGAACTAAAAAAAAAAAAAAAAAAATCAAGCCTTGAGTTTCAATAGTGAAGGATTCTATGGGCAAAATACCTAACAATGCAGGAAATGTGAAAAGAAGCTGGAAGAAATACACAGAGTCACTATACCGAAAAGAATTGGTTGATGTTCAACCACTTCAGGAGGTAATATATGACCAAGAACTGATGGTACTGAAGGCAGAAGTCCAAGCTGCACGGAAGACGGCAAAAAACAAGGCACCAGGAATTGACAGAAATGCAGCTCAGAAGTGCTCACTCTCCTATACCAAGAAATTTGGAAGACAGCTACTTGGCCAACTGACTGGAAGAGATCCACATTTATGCCTATTCCAAAGAAAGGTGATCCAACCAAATGTAGAAATTATAAAACAATATCATTAATATCACATACAAGTTAAATTTTGCTTAAGATCATTCAAAAGCAGCTACAGGAGTACATCGACAGGGAACAGCCAGAAATTCAAGCCAGATACAGAAGAGGACATGGAATAAGGGATATCATTTGCATTGTCAGGTGGATCTTGGCTGAAAGTAGAGAACACCACAAAGATGTTTACCTGTGTTTAATGGACTATGCAAAGGCATTTGACTTTGTGGATCATAACAAGTTATGGATAACATCGTGAAGAGTGGGAATTTCAGAACACTTAACTGTGCTCATGACGAACTGTACACAGATCAAGAGACAGTGGTGCGAACAGAACAAGGGAACACTGGGTAGTTTAAAGCCAGAAAGCTTTTGCGTTAGAGTTGTATCCTTTTACCATACTTATTCAATCTTTATGTTGAGCAAATATTCCAAGAAGCTGGCATCAGGACTGGGGGAAGACTCATTAACAACCTGCAATATACAGATGATACAACCTTAGTTGCTGAAAGTGAAGAGGACTTGAAGCACTGACTGATGAAGGTCAAAGACTACAGCCTTCAGTATGGATTGCACCTCAACATAAAGAAAACAAAAAACCCTCATAAATGGACCAATAAACAACATCAAGATAACTGGAGACCATATTGAAGTTATAAAGGATTTCATTTTACTTGAATCCACAATCAACATCCATGGAAGTAGCAGTCAGGAAATCACATGACACATTGCATTGGGCAAATCTGCTGTGACAGACCTCTTTAAAGTGTTAAAAACCAAAGGTGACACTTTAAGGAATTAGGTGCATCTGACCCAAGCCATGATATTTTCAATTGCCTCATATGCATGCGAAAGCTGAGCAATGAATAAGAAAGACCTAAGAAGAATTGACACCTTTGAGTTACGATGCTGATGAGGAATGTTGAATATACCATGAACTTCTGAAAGAACGAACAAATCTGTCTTGAAGAAGTACAGCCAGAACACTCCTTAGAAGTGAGGACGGTGAGACTTCATCTCATACTTTGGACATATTATCAGGAGGGGTTAGTCCCTGGAGAAGGACACCACGCTCAGTAAAATAGAAGGTTAGGGAAGATGAGGAAGAACTTCAATGAGATGGATTGACACAGTGGCTGCAACAGTGGGCTGAAACATTGCAAGGACTGTGAGGATGGATGACTGTGCAGTATTTCCATCTGTTGTACATAATGTCACTGTGAGTTGGAACTGTCTCGAAGACACTTAACAACAACAACAACATAGCTTCAGAGGAAGCTTCTCAAAAATTGTATAGACAGTTTTCTTGTAGGCTTCACCTGTTTTCTCCCCAATCATAACATCTTGTATAAATGTAGTACAATATCAAAACCAGAATTTGACCAGAGTTTATTTATGTTTTACCAGTTTTATATGCACTCATTTGTGTGCGTGTGTTTCTATGCAGTTTTATTACCTGTGTAGATTTGTGTATCTGCCACTGCAATCAAGATACAGAACTATTCCATCACCACAAGGAACAACTAAACTCTTCCAATTGGAATATATAGTACTCATCCTATTGAGACTGGCCTTTTTTTTTTTCATTCATCACAATTCCCTTGAGATGCAGTCTAGTTGTAGCAGGTATCCATAGTCTGTTTCATTTTATTGCTGTGTAGTATTCTGTGGTATATTAGTTACCTAAGGCTGCTCTAACACATTGCCATAAGTTGAGTTGCTGAAAACAACAGAAATTCATTCCTTCACGGTTCTGGGGCCTAGAAGTCTGAAATCAAGGTGTTGGCAGGGTCATGTTCTTTTGGGGGACTCTAAAGGAGAATCTGTCCCATGTCTTTTTCTTGGCTTCTAGTGTCCTTGACTTGTAGACGCATCACTGCAATCTCTGCCTGTTTTATCAAAGGGCATTCCCCTATGGGGTTCTTCTCTTTTTCTCATAAAGACACAAGCATATCAGATTTAGGGCCCATCCGACACAAGTATGGCTTCATCTTAACTTAAATAACTACATCTACAAACACCCTATTTCCAGAAAAGATCACAATCTGAGGTTCTAGGAAGGACTTGAATTTTGAGAGTCACTATTACATCGAGCACACATGGTATGGATGAACCACACTTTATTTAACCATTCAGCCATTGAAAGACATTTGAGCAGTTTCCACTTTGGGAGTATTATGGATAAAGCTTCTATGTACATTCTAGCACAGGATTTGTGTGAACATAAATTTTCATTTCTCTAGAATAAATGCCAAAAGTAAAATTGTTAGGTCATCTGAAGCATTTGGATTATGGCGTTTGTGAAGAGTATTGAATATACCATTGACTGACAAAAGAAAGAACAAATCTGTCTTGGAAGAAGTTTACTCCTTAGAATATTCCTTAGAAATGAGAATGGCTAGACTTCTTCTGGCTTACTTTGGACACGCTATCAGGAGGGCCAGTTCATGAAAAAGAACATCATGCTTGGTAAGTAGAGGTCAGCAAAAAAAAGTAAGACCCTCAGAGAGACGGATTGACACAGTAGCTGCAACAACAGGCTCAAACATCCTACTATTGTGAGGATGACATAAGACCTAGTAGTGTTTTGTTCTGTTATCTGTAGGTTCACTAGAGTTAGAACGAACTTGATGGCACCAAACAACAGCCAAATGGTGTTATGGATAAAACTGTGTCCCCTCAATACCCTCCCCCCCCAAAAAAGAGCTGTGTTGAAATCCTAAATCCTGTACCTGTGAATGTGACCTTGTTAGACCCTAATCGTAATCCCTTTGGAGTGGTATTTTATAAAAGGGGAGAACAGACATGGAAGCAGAGTCACACACAGGGAAGATATCATGTGAGGATCCATCTACAATCCAAGGAATGCCAAGAAGTGTCCAAGGTTAACAGAATCTGAAAGAGATGAGGAAGGATCTTCCCCTAGAGCTGACCGAGAGGATGGCCTAGCTGCCATGAACTTCTAGCCTCCAGAATTGTGAGACAATAATTTTTTGTTTTTGCAAGCTACTTCATGGTATTTTGTTACGTCAATCCTAAAAAAACTAAAACATATGGTAAGTATGTGTTTAGTTTTATAAGCAATTTCTAAAATGTTTAGCAGAGGGGCTGTATCATTTTGCCTCACCACTAATTATCTACGAATGGTTCAGTTTCTCTGCATCCTTGCCAGCATTTGTTGTTATTACTTTTTTTGTTTTAGCCATTCTGATGTATATTGATATCTCATCATGGATTAAATTTGCATTTCCCTAATGACTAACAGAGTTGAACATCTTTTCATATGGTTATTTGCCATCAGTAGGTCTTCATCAGTGAAATGTCTCTTCAAGTCTTTTGCCTATTTTCTTACTGGATTTTTAAATTTTTCTGCTGTTGAGTTTTGAGAGCTTTTTATATATTCTAGACACAAATTCTTTGATGGGTATGTGTTTTGCATTTAGTTTCTCCCAGACTGTGATTTGTCGTTTCATCTTCTTAGAAGGGTCTTTCACAGAGCAAAAGTTTTAATTTTCGTGAGGTCTAATTTATCAATTTTTACTTTTAACAATCATATTTCTGGTTTCAAGTCTACGACCTCTTTGCCTAGCCATAAGTTCTAAATGTTTTCTCCTACTTTTGTAAACATTTTATCATTTTGCATTTAAATGAATGATTCATTTTGAGTTGATTTTCATATAAAATGTATAGTTTAGGTGAAGTTTTTTATTTATTGTCTGTTTTTTAAATTTTTGTTCATAAATTTATGAATACTTATATTTGACACTTTTGCCCATGGATATCCGCTTGCCCCTGTATCATTTGGCGAAAAGATTATCCTTCCTTCATTGAACTGATTTTGTACCTTTATAAAAAAAAACCTGTGGAACATACTTGTATGCTTCTGTTTTTTGGTTTTTTATTCTGTCCTGTAATCTATGTGTCTATGTCTCCCACAGTACAACATTCTCATGAATACTATAGCTATATAGAAAGCCTTAACATAGTCCTATCCAATTTTTTGAAATTTTGTTTATTTTTATATTAACAACAACAAAAAAAAAAAGCCCACACTTTATTAAAATTTTCTGTTTTCACCCGATGTCCTTTTTTTATTTCAGGATCTTACTCAGGATAACACATCACATTTAATCATGTCCCTTAAACTCCTCTTGGCTGCGACAGTTTTTCCAGATTTCTCTTGTTTTCGAGGACCTTGACAGTTTTCAGGAGTACTGGTCACTGTTTTGTAGAATGCCTTTCAATTGGGATATTTTCAATGTTCTTCTCATGATTAGACTGAGGTTTTGTGTATTTGGGTATAAAGTGACAAGTTGATATCTTCATATTATCATAATAAGAAGTTCATACTGTCAACATGACTTATTATTGTTAATAATGTGATTAAAAAAATTTTTTTTTTTTTTTTTTTTTAATCACCAGGCTAAGGAAATTCTTGACAGACAACTCCACTAGAAAGTTACTCTTCTCCTTACACTCACCCTCCATTTCCATACTGCACTCTTTGGAAGGAACTCACAAAAGGGAATAAAAGATATACATATTGGAAAGGAAGAAATAAAACTGTTTTTATTTATAGATGATATGGTTGTCTTTATAAAAAAAATCCTAAAGAATCAATTCAAAATCTTTTGGAATAAATCAGCAAGTTTGCAGGATACAAAGTTATGCCAATTGCTTTCCTGTATACCAGCAATAATGAACAATCAGAATTTGAACTTAAAAAAAAAATACCATTTACAATATTACCAAAAAACTAAATAGTATAAATCAACATATGATCTATGTGTAAAAAAAAACACACAAAATTCTGATGAAAGAAATTAAAGATAAACAAATGAAGAGGTATTTAATGTTATGGATTGGAAGACACAATATTATTAACACATTAATTCTTCTCAACTTAATCTATAGAGTCAAAGTAATCAAAAAAAAAAAAATCCCTGCAAGGCATTTTGTAAACATCAGAACACTGATTATGTGGTGTATATAGAAAGGGAAGGCTAGAAAGCCTACACAATGCTGAAGAATAACAAAGTTGAACTTATACCTCTTAATTTCAAGAATTTCTGTATTTTTAATAAATATAAATTATCTACAGTAATTGAACATTGCCGTACTAGCAAAAGTGTAGGCACATATTTTTTAAAAAGTAGAACAGAGAACCCAAAAATATGCACACAAATCTACTCAGCTGATCTTTGACCAAAGAACAAAGGTAAATCATTGAAGAAAAGATAATCTTTTTAATAGACAGTGCTGGAACAAATGGATGTTCATATAAAAAAATTAAAAAAAAAAAACAGAATTGAGTACAGATCTTAAATCTTCCACAAAAATTGCCTCGAAACTAATCATAGATTTAAATACAAAATATAATTCTTGAAGAAAATTCAGGAAAAAATCCAGGTGACCCTGGCTTTGGTGGCGAGTTTTAAGATTAGATTCAACACCACAAGCACAAGTTGTGAAGAAAACCAAAAACATTCATTATTTGAACTTTATTAACATTTTAAACTTCTGCTCTATGAAAAACACTATTTGAATCATTTGAATCATGGAAAGACAAGCTTCAGACTGGGAGAAAATATTAACAGAACACATATCTGATAAAGGACTTGTATCTAAAGCACACAAAGAACTCTTAATATTTGCCAATAAGAAAACAAACAAAAAATGATTAAAAATGAGCAAAAGATATCAAGGAATATCTTACCAAATAAGATAGATGGGAAATAAGAACTTCTTTGATTTCATTTATAAGAATTTTGTAGTTTTCTGCATATAGATCCTATATACATTTTGCACAAAATAAATCTATTTTGTGCCAATGTTAATGATACTTTTTTTTTTTCCAAATTCAGTTGTTCACAGCTTTGATACCAGAAATAAATTATCCTTAGAATTTTGTAATCTGTGACTTTGCTATACTTGCTTATTAGTTCCAGTTTTTGTCTGTTTTTGTTTTTTCCAGCTCTTTGGGATTTTGTACATGTCATCTGAAAACAATGTACAACGTTTTATTTTTCTCTTTTCCAATCAGTATACCTTTTATCCCTTTTTCTATTCTTATTGCACTAGCTAGGATTTGCAAAATGATGTTGAATAGGAGTGTTGAGGAATGACATCCTTGGTTTGTTTCTAATCTAATGGAGAAAGTGTCTGGTTTCTCACCATTAAGTATGACTTTAGTTGTTGTTTTGGAGATGCTATTATCAAATGGAAAAAGCTCCTAGTTTAGTCAGAGTTTTTATTTCCAGTTTGGTGAAAGTTTTTATTACCATGGGCATTGGATTTTATTTATTTATTTTTTTTCTGCAAAAAATAATAGGGAGTGAGGTAAATAAGTTCTTAGTGTGAAGACTTATGCAAGCCTATCCAGAAAACCCTGGTGGCATAGTGGTTAAGTGCTATGGCTGCTAACCAAATGTCAGCAGTTAGAATCCACCAGGCACTCTTTGGAAACTCTATCGGGCAGCACTACTCAGTCCTATAGGGTTGCTATGAGTCAGAATCGACTTGATGGCAATAGGTTTGGTTTTTGGTTCGGATTCAGGAATATTTGCAATTTCTTTAGTGTTATTGCTTTTGTCTCTCTTCCTTGGGCTTCCCTAAGTGCTCCTTCTGAGATAGAGACAGCATCTTTTTCCATTTTTCCTGTATTGGAGCCCAACTGGTATAGAGGTAAGGCGTAGGGGAGGGGTAGCGTTTTAGAATTGTGAGATTAAGTTGGCCCATTAGATGAAACAGAAAGTCTGGAGGGCATAAAGAATATTGTTCTTCCAGATTTTCCTCATAGTAAAGGCCTTTGTCATGAAGACCCAAACCAAACCAGTTTCCGCAGAATCAATTCTGACCCATGGCAACACCACATGTTATATAACAGAACTGCTCCACTGGGTTTTCTTGACCATAATATTTACAGAAGCAGAGCACCAAGACCTTCTTCTTCTCCTCTTCCACTGGGCAGGTTTGAACTGACAATGTTTAGGTTAGTAGTGTAGTGTAATCCACTGTTTTTGTCACCTAGGGAACTTCATGAGAACACTCTGGGTGTATTTCACAATAATTAACTTTTTCCCTTCTCTTGTCAGAGACAGGAATGTATTATTTTTTTCTCTAGATCTTCACTATTAGAACTTAATGGAGTTCCTAGAGATAAAATCTCAAAAAAAGCAGGGCTCTGTATAACTGTGCTCTCCAGGAAGTTTCTCACTTTCAAGCTAGTCCGCATTCAGCCTCTAGAAGAGATTAGTCAAAATCACCATCTAAGTGTTCCTGCCGGTGTGTGGATCCAGTGGCTTCTGCTTCAGGTAACTAGAATCTGATTCTGACTCTGGGTTCTTCAGTCTCTCCAGATTTTGGGATGCAAGCTTGCCCTGCAACTTCAGTTCTCTGACGGATCCAAGGAAAGTCATTAATTTTTAGTTTCTTCAGTATTTTTTTTTCCTATCCAAAGAATAGGAATGATAACTTCCAAGCTCATTATATGTTGGAGCTGAAGCCAGAATTTTCTTCTGGTGCAATTTTTAACACCGTTTTTGAATCACTCCATTTCCATAGCTTAATTAAATTTAGTTTATCCTCATTATGCCATATACATGTCGTATACAAATACTGATTTCCAACCAGAAATAACCTCAGGTAAAGTTTATAAACAAGTCTTTAAAAAATCACGTAATTTTTTGGAGAAGAAATGCTGAACTCTGTATTACGATTTTTTTTTAGTTTTAAAGCCTTATTTTCATACTTGAGATAAGTCCGTATGTTGTCATTTAAAATTATTTATCATACACCAAAAATATCTAAGCATCGGTGCCTTCGGCTTCTTAGCTTGGTTGGTTTGGGCAAATGTTAACGAAGCCCAGGTCCCAGATTTAATCCCCACATGGGTTAATCAGCTTCCAAGTTCCATTTCTACATATTGCTTCCTTCTGTAATCTCCTATTCAGGAATTTTGCAGCTGGGTATTATTGCTTACTAAGATGATGGGAATTAAAGAACGTGGATTGGGAACTACTTTAGGGAAAAAGAATTCAATGTTCAGACAGCCTAGCAAGGAAACCAGCAGTTCCATCATCTTACAGTAACAGAGCACTTAATATTTCTATACTTCAGAACTGTAACTATTCCTTCAAGCAACAGATGACCAGGCCATGATACGGCACATCCAGGAGACGTACATGTATATAGGAACTTGATAGATAAGTGTATCCACTGTGTGGAGATAAAGTTAACATGCATGCAGAGGAATGGGTTTTAGAGATATACCAACAAAAACTTACATTCAAAATCTTTGTATGATCATTTGCACAAATATAGTACAGACACTTTATAGCAGCTGGATTGTGCTTAAACCAGAAGACTTTCTTTCTATTATTTCACTTAAGAAAAAAAAAAAAATCCAGTCTCAAACTTACTTTCCGTCTAGGCGTTTTTCATAGAAAGTGGAAATAACAAAGAGGCAAAATATCAATGTAATCTACTGTTTATTGTTTAATCCTCTATTTATAATCTCTAATGATTTTTTTTTTAATGATTAGCATTTGCTTAAACTCTCCTTGTCTCATTCTGTAAACGTTTTTATGTTTTTTTATTAGTTTACACCGTTTCCACATATCCGCTCTGTTTTTAAATCCTTCCTTAGCTATGTTATTCAATTTCCACAAAATTCTCCACTAAAATACAGATACTGTGTTCATGATATCTACCTTTTGCTGTATTAGATGGCCATATCCTTATTTCACTGATACTACTTTTATAAAAAGTGACAGTGACCTACTATTACCAAATCCAAAGGACTCTTTCAGTTTTCTTTTTTTTAATTTTTACTGTGGAAGTTTACAAATTACGTCAGTCTCTCATACAAAAATTTATATAAACCAAAAAAACCAAACCCAGTGCTGTCAAGTTGATTCCAGCTCATAGCGACCCTATAAAATTTATGTACACCTTCCTGTGTACTCCTCGTTGCTCTCTCCTTGATGAACAGCACACTCCTTCTCTCCACTCTCCCTTTTTGTGTCCATTTGGCCAGCTTCTAACTCCCTCTGCGCTCTCATCTCCCATCCAGACAGGAGCTGCCCACATAGTTTCATGTGTCTATTTGATCAAAGAAACTAACTCTTCACCAGTATCATTTTCTATCCTGTAGTCCAGTCCAATTCCTGTCTGAAGAGTTGGCTTTAGGAATGGTTCCTAACAGAAGGTCTGGGGACCATGACCTCTGGGGTCCTTCTAGTCTTGGTTAGACCATAGAGTCTGGTCTTTTTATGAGAATTTGGGGTCTGCATCCCACTGTTCTCCTGCTCCCTCAGGTGTTCTCTGTTGTGTTCCCTGTCAGGGCAGTCATCGGTTGTGGCCAGGCTCCATCTAGTTCTTCTGGTCTCAAGCTGGTATAGTCTCTGGTTTATGTAGCCCTTTTTGTCTCTGGGGCTCATACTTGTGTCTTTGGTGTTCTTCATTCTCCTTTGCTCCAGGTGGGTCGAAACCAACTGAAGCATCTCTAGCGTTTAAGACCTCAGAAGCCACTCTCTAAACTGGGATGCAGAATGTTTTCTTAAAAGGTTTTATTATGCCAATTGACATAGATGTCCCTTGAAGACATGGCCCCCAAACTCCTGCCCCTTCAAAACACTCAGTTTATTCAGGAAACTTCTTTGCTTTTGGTTTAGTTCAGTTGTGCTGACCTTTACTGTATTGTGTGTTGTCTTTCCCTTCACCTAAAATAGTTCTTATCTACTATATAATTAGTGAAAATCCATCTCCTTCCCCCCTTCCCTCCGACCCTCGTAACCACCAAAGGATATTTTCTTCTGTGTTTAAACTATTTTTTGAGTTCTTGCAATACTGGTCTCATATAATATTTGTCCTTTTGCAACTAATTAATTTCACCCAGCATAATGACTTCCAGATTCCTCCATGTTATGAACTGTTTCATGGATTCATCACTGTTCTTTATTGATGCATAGTATTCCATTGTATGAATACACCATAATTTATTTATCCATTCATCTGTGGATGGGCACCTTCTCTGCTTCCATCTTTTTGCTATTGTAAACAGTGCTGCAGTGAACATGGGTGTGCATGTATCTGTTGGTGTAAAGGCTGTTATTTCTCTAGAATATATACCAAAGAGTGGGACTGCTGGATCATAGGTATTTCTATTTCTAGTTTTTTAAGGTAGTGCCAAATTGATTTCCGAAGTGGTTGTACCATTGGCATTCCCACCAGTAGTGTATAAGTGTTGCAGTCTCTCCACAACCTCTACAACATTTATTATTTTGTGTTTTTAGATTAATGCCAGCCTTGTTGGAATAAGATGGAATCTCATTGTAGTTTTGATTTGCATTTCTGTAATGGCTGACGATTGTGAGCATTTCCTCATATATCTGTCAGCAGCCTGAATGCCTTCTTTAGTGAAGTGCCTGTTCACACCCTTTGCCCATTTTTTAATTGGGTTATTTGTCTTTTTATAGTTGTGTTTTTGCAGTATCATATAGATTTTAGAGATCAGATGTTGAACAAAAATGTCGTAGCTAAAAACCTTTTCCCAGTCTGTAGGTAACCTTTTTACTCTTTTGGTGAAGTCTTTGAATGAGCGTAGACGTTTGATTTATAAGAGCTCCCAGTTGTCTCGTTTCTCTTCTGTGTTGTTAGTAATGTTTTGTGTGCTGTTTATGCCCTGTATTAGGGCTCGTAACATTGTCCCTATTTTTTCTTCCATGGTCTTTATTGTTTTAGATTTTATATTTAGGTCTTTGATCCATTTTGAGTTAGTTTTTGTGCATGGTGTGAGGTATGGGTCTTGTTTCATTTTTTTGCCTATGGATATCCAGTTATGTCTGCACCATTTGTTAAAGAGACTGTCTTTTCTCCATTTAATTGACTTTGGGCCTTTGTCAAATATCAACTGCTCATACATGGATAGATTTACGTCTGGTTTCTCAATTCTGTTCCATTGGTCTATGTATCTGTTGCTGTACAAGGATCAGGCTGTTTTGACTACTGTGGTGGTATAATAGGTTCTAAAATCAGGCACAGTGAGGCCTCCCGCTTTGTTCTTCTTTTTCAGAAATGTTTACTTATCCAGGGCCTCTTTCCCTTCCATATGAAGTTGGTGATTTGTTTCTCTGCCTCATTAAAAAGATGTTGTTGGAATTTTGACTGGGATTGCATTGTATCTATAGATGGCTTTTGGAGAATAGACATTTTTACAATGTTAAACCTTCCTATCCATGAGCCAGGTATGTTTTTCCACCTATGTAGGTCTCTTTTGGTTTCTTGCAGTACTGTCTTGTAGTTTTCTTTGTATAGGTCTTTTATGTCTCTTGTAAGGCTCCTTCCTAAGTATTTTATCTTCTTGGGGTACATTGAATGGTATTGATTTGGTGATTTCCTCTTCGATATTCTTTTTCTTGGTGTAGAGGAATCCAACTGATTTTTGTATGTTTATCTTGTATCCTGATGCTCTACTGAACTCTTCTATTAGTTTCAGCAGTTTTCTTGAGGATTCTTTAGTGTTTTCTGTGTATGAGATCATGTCATTTGCAAATAGAGATACTTTACTTCTTCCTTGCCAATCCGGATGCCCTTTATTTCTTTATCTAGCCTAATTGCTCTGGCTAGGACCTCCAGCACAATGGTAAATAAGAATGATGATAAAGGGCATTGCTGTCAGGTTCCCGATCTCAAGGGGAATGCTTTCAGACTCTCTCCATCTAGGATGATGTTTGCTGTTGACCTTTCATAATTGCCTCTTCTTATGTTGAGGAATTTTCCTCGTATGACCATTTTGCCGAGAGTTTTTATCATGAATGGATGTTGAACTTTGTCAAATGCCTTTTCTGCATCAATTGATAAGATCATGTGGTTCTTGTCTTTTCTTTTATTTATATGATGGATTACATTAATTGTTTTTCTCACGTTGAACCATCCCTGCATACCTGGTAGGAAACCCACTTGGTCATGGTGAATTATTTTTTTGATATGTTGCTGGATTCAATTGACTAGAATTTTGTTGAGGATTTTTGCATCTAAGTTCATAAGGGATATAGGTTCGTAATGCTCTATTTTTGTGGTGTCTTTACCTGGTTTAGGTATCAGGGATATGCTGGCTTCATAGAATGAGTTTGGGAGTTTCCTTCCTTTTCTATGCTCTGAAATACCTTTAGTAGTAGTGGTGTTAACTCTTCTCTGAAAGTTTGGTAGAGCTCTGCAGTGAAGCAGTCAGGACCAGGGCTTTTGGTGAGTTTTTTTTTAATACCTTTTCGATCTCATCTTTTGTTATGGGTTTATTTAATTTTTCTACCTCTGTGTTAGTTTAGGTTGGTAGTGTGTTTCTAGGAATCCATTCATTTCTTCTAGGTTTTTAAATTTGTTAGAGTACAATTTTTCGTAGTAACCTGATATGATTCTTTTAATTTCAGTTGCGTCTGTTGTAATATCACCAATCTCATTTCTTCTTTGGGCTATTTGCTTCCTCTCCTGTTTTTCTTTTGTCAGTTTGGCCAGTGATTTATCAATTTTGTTGATTTTTTCAAAGAACCAGCTTTTGGTCTTGTTAACTCTCTCAACAGTTTTTTTGTTTTCTATTTCATTTGATTTTGCTTTAATTTTTGTTATTCATTTTCTTCTGATTCCTGTGTCTTCTTTTGTTGTTCTCTTTCTATTTGTTCAGGTTGTAGGGATAATTCTTTGATTTGGCCCTTCCTTCTTTTTGGACATGTGCATTTATTGGTATAAATTGACCTCTGAGCTCTGCTTTAGCTGTGCCCCAAAGGCTCTGATAGGAAGTGTTTTCATTTTCATTAGATTCTATGAATTTCTTTATGTCATCCTCCATGTCTTCTATAACTCATTCATTTTTGAGCAGGGTATTGTTCAGTTTCTAAGTGTTTGATTTCTTTTCCCTGTTCTTTCTGTTATTGATTTCTATTTTTATGGCCTTATGGTCAGAGAAGATTCTTTGTCATATGTGAATGTTTTTGATTCTGCTGAGGCTTGCTTTTTGACCTAATATGTGGTCTATTCTAAAGAATGTTCCATGTGGACTAGAAAGGAAAATATACTTGGCTGCTGTTGGGTGGAGTGTTCTGTATATGTCTATGAGGTCAAGTTGGTTGATCGTGGCATTTAGATCTTCTGTGTCTTTACTGAGCTTCACCAAAAGTGGTGTGTTGAAGTTTCCTACAGTAATTGTGGAGCTGTCTAGCTCACTTTTCAATGCTGATAGAGTTTGTTTTATGTATCTTACAGTCTTGTGATTGGGTGCATAAATACTTAATATGGTTATATCTCCTTGGTATATTGTCCCTTTAATCATTAAATAGTGTCCTTCCTTATCCTTTATGATGGGTTTAACTTTAAAGTCTATTTTCTCAGAAATTAATATTGCTACTCCTGCTCTTTTTTGATTGTTTGCTTGATATATTTTTTCCATCCTTTTAGTTTTAGTTTGTGTCTCTAAGTCTAAGGTGTGTCTCTTGTAGGCAGCATATATTTGGGTTGTGGTTTCTTAATCCATTCTGCCACTCTCTGTCTCTTTATTGAATTTAGTATGAATTTAGTGCTGTCATTTTGATTCCTTTCTTTGTGTGTTGTTGGCAGTTTCTTTTTCCCACTTAATTTTTTTGTGCTGAATAGTTTATCCTTACGTATTGTCTTTTCCTCTTACTCGTTGTTGCTGATTTTGTTTCTGCTGAGTCTTTTTTTTTTTTTTTCTTGTATTTCATTTTGATGAGTAGGGTAGTTAGTCTACTTTGTGATTACTTTAATATTTACTCCTATTTTTCTAAGTTTATACCTAGCTTTTATTTCTTTATATCACTTTGTCTTCCTCTGCACATGAAAGATCTATGACTATATTTCTTAATCCCTCTTTATTGTTTTAATGTTGTCTTCTTTTACATAATAACATTGTTGTTTCCCTGTTTTTAACTTTTTTTTTAAGTCTTGATTTATTTTTGTGTTCTCTCTATCTGGGTTGACATCTGATTGCTCTGTCCAGTGTTCTAGTCTTGGGTTGATATCTGATATTATTGATTTTCTAACCAAAGAACTTCCGTAAGTATTTTTTGTAGTTTTGGTTTGGTTTTTATGAATTCCCTAAACTTCTTTTTACCTGGAAATGTCCTAATTTCACCCTCACATATGAGAGACAGTTTTGCTGGATATATGATGCTTGACTGGCAATTTTTTTTTCCTTCAATGCTTTATATAAGTCATCCCATTGCCTTCGTGCCTGCATGGTTTTTGCCAAGTAGTCCAAGTTTATTCTTATTGACTCTTCTTTGTAGGTGGCTTTTCATTTACCCCTAGCTGCTCTTAAAATTTTCTCTTTATCTTTGGTTTTGGCAAGTTTGATTATAATATATCTTGATGACTTTTTCTTAAGATCTACCTTATGTGGAGTTCAATGAGCATCTTGGATAGATATCTTCTCATCTTTCACTCTATCAGGGAAGTTTTCTGCCAACAAATCTTCAGCAATTCTCCCTGTATTTTCTGTTAGCCTTCTCTGTTCTGGTACTCCAATCACTCATAAGTTATTTCTCTTAGTAAAGTCCCACATGATTCATAAGGTTTCTTCATTTTCGAAAATTCTTTTATCTGATTTTTCTTCTTATATATCAATGCCAAATGCTTTATTTTCGATCTCACCAATTCTGCCTTCTACTTGCTCACTTCTGCTCCTCTGAGTTTCTATTGACTTGTCTAATTCAGTAATTTCATTGTTAATCTTCTGAAGTTCTGATAGCTGTCTCCCTATGGATTCTTACAGCTTATTAAATGTTTAATTATGTTCTTGAAGAACCTTTTTAATTTCTTTAACTGCTTTATCTTTGTGTTCTTTGGCTTGTTCTGCATAATGCCTGATCTCCTTCCTTATCTCATTCCTGATGTCTTGAAGAGTTCTGTATATTAATCTTTTATATTCTGATTCTGGTAATTCCAGGAAGGGGCCTTTATCCAGAAGATCCATTGATTCTTTGTTTTGAGAGCTTGTTGAAGCAATCATGGTCTGCTTCTTTATGTGATTTGATACTGACTGTTGTCCCCGAGCCATCTATAAGTTATTGTATTTTTTTTTTATGTTTGCTTACTGTACTCTAGCTTCTTGCTTTGTTTTGTTTTGATATGTCCACATAGGTTGCTTGAGTGAGCTAGCTTGATTATTTTTGTCTTTGAAGTTCTGACATCCTGTCACCAGATGGGTAGAGCTGTTGTCAGGTACATCAGCCTAGGAGTCCATTCACCTTTCTTGTGTGGATTTGGCTCAGGTGACCAGGTAACTGGTCATCAAGTGTGTGGTACATGTGCTCTGTCCTACAGTCTTAGATGGGTGGGGTGATTGGTGTAGGTACAGGTATCTGATTGCAGCAAGGGGTCACGTTCTGAACAAGGCAAGGGGCTTACAACTGTTCCATGAGTGTCTGTGAGGAAAGTACATCCTTGTTCCCTAGAGTGCACAGGTGGGTGGGTTCTGCAGACAGACCATGGATACTCAATGCTTTTGGTTGTAAGGACTATGATGTACCAGTTACCCTTGAACACCTGTTGTGGGTCACTGGGTGACCTGAGAGGAGCCACCAGTTCTTAGGCCCCTGATGTGGGTAGGTGAACCCTGTTTAATAGGCAAAGCAGTGTTAAACATCAAACACCCACCTCTCCACTTCACGGTTGAAACAGCTGAAGTCTGCCAACAAGGACCTATTCTCCTGAAATAGGCCCACACAAATTCATGAAGGGGGAAGTTAATCAAAGTCCATGGACTGTTTATGCCTGGACAGGAGTCGCTTCTGTTATGAGGTCCTCAGGATAGTGGAGCTGGCAAATTATCTTTCCCCCTATTGTGAATTTATTGCTTCTTCAAGGCCAGGAGAATGGCTCAGAGTGCTCAGCAGAACCTATCTCAAAACAAAAAAAAAAAAAAATTTTTTTTTTTTTTTGACCTATCTCAGGCCCATGGAAATCTACAGCCACTGAAGCCAGGTTGGGGGTGGGAGCACAGTAAAATATGCACAAGTACTTAGCTTTTGCTGAGGGCATCATTCTTCTCTGGTTCTGGAGGTGTGAGTAGGCTGTGAAGCTGTCTGTTTATCCCTGAGGAAACTGCTGCCAAACACTACCACCAGCTCATCGCAGTTGCTCCCTGGAATGATGCCTGAGGGATCCGGGTGATTCAGGTCCGGCAACCACTCTCTGCTTCTGAACCATCTCTCCCTCCCCCTCACACTCAGTCCACTTTCTAACTTTGCCTTTGATGTTCAGGCTCCTAAAAAAAAGTCTGTCATAAATATAATTGTTTCATTTGTTTTTGGGGGTCTTTGTTGTCAGGGGGATCATGGGGAGTTTCTGGCTACTTCTCCATCTTAGCCCATCTTCCCTTTTGGTTTTCTTATTGGTCATTCTGAGGCATTTGATAATATTGGCTACTCCCTGAAACTTTTCCTGTGTTGGCATTAATGGCAGTTCGTTTTCCAGGACCCCTTTTGTTCTCAGTCTATTCCTTCTCAATCTTCTTTGCTGGCTCCAATTTGTCTGTATGCCTCCTATATATTTGTTTTTCTTTTTCTTACTTTAACTTTAGACTTCTTCTTATTCTAGTCTGTGAGATCCCTGAATAGTCTTATCCACTTTCACATCTTTAACTCCTGCATTTATATTAGGTGTTTGATTTCCATGTTCTATGACAAGTCCAACTCTGCCTTCAAACCCATAAACTGGACATGTAGACCACGATTAACTCTCATTCTATTTACCATTCCTGCCACCATAAGACTAACAGATCAGTTGTCAAGTTCTCTCAATTACATCTCCTAAGGGTTTCTTGTATCTGGTGTCTCTTCTCTAATTGCCACTGCTATTACCCTAGTGCAGACCCTAGCCATGGCCTGATTTATAATAATAAGATCCTAAATGGTTTTCTGCCTCCAGTCTTGCACAATCCATCTGGCTTTTAGTGTCGGATTGATTTTTCTAAAATGCAAATCTAATCACGTTTGCCCCTGATTAAAACTCTTTAATGGTTCCCTGTTTACCACAGGATAAATAAAAACTCCTTAGCATGATACATAAGCCTCTCCTTGATCCGTCCCCTTTCATAGATCTCCAGATTCCTCTGTCTTCCCATTGTTTTCTTTGCCCTTGCTGGGTCCTTTATAGATGTCCTCATGGAGCAGGCTGTTTTAGGCATTTGTGCCTCTGTTTTTTTGCTTTGTGTTCTCTCTGAAAAACTCACACCTAGCCCCAATCTTACCACACATGCATACATTCTGATTATCTCTAACTTTCCTAGTGAAGAGTTACTTGTCATTTAAAATGTAGTCAAACATCACCTTTTCAGTATAACGTTTTCTGACACCCCTTAGATTATAAATAATTTTTTGCCCCCACCAAACCCAATGTATTGATATCTTTATGTCCAGCTTCCCTGTTGAATTTTAAGCTTCTTATCAAAGGCTTTTCTATTCCTTATAGCAGTCCCAGAACATAATGTAATGCCTGGCAAATGGGTAGTTCTGTAAAAAAAAAAAAAAAAAACAAACTGGACTGAAATTTTATTAGTTCTTAAAGTGAAGCACATAGAAAGAAAATGCTTCCTTATAACTGTATGTTAGACGGGACACTTCTATTCAAATATAACTATATGAAAACTCAGAGGCACCAGGACTATTATTGAGAAAAATGAGTTATTTTGTTGGCCTCGTGGAAAGCAACACAAAGGTTGATGGAAAGAGGAAGAGGCTCTTAAAACACCAGGTAGAAGATGCCTCTACTTCTCAGAACATGTTGAATTCTTCGGGGGCTAGAAAAGTATGTTCATAAATCAAGATCTACAGAAATAAGAGAAAGAGGTACTACATTTCAATTTCAATTTATATCAAACTGCTTTTCTGCCTTTCCTTTCATTCAAAATGATCTAGATGCCTTACTGAGACAACACAATTAGAACAGTAGCTGAGTAAACATATTTTAAATACTTTTCTTGAGGTGGTTATAAGATCAGAAGTTGTGCTTCAACCTAAAAAAAAGCCAAGAATAGGCAAAGAATATCCTTATATATGTACAAACATTGTAAAAAAAAAAAAAACCTTGTGGCACTCCTAAATTCATGTTGTTATGGTTGCTTCATACAGGTGAAGGATTCCTGTAGGTTGAGGATGTGTAGCTACAGGCTAACTTCTAATTATGAAGAATAAAATTATATATATACACATACACACACACCTGTTGCCTTTGAGTCAATTCAGACTCATAGGGACCCTATAGGACAGAGTAGTATTGCCCCATAGAATTTCCAAGGAAAGGCTGGTGGATTTGAACTTCCCATATTTAGTTAGCAGCTGAGCTCTTAACTACTGTGCCACCAGGGCTCCATACATTTTTTTTCCAAAAACTGTATCTTATTTATATATTATATATCATATATATTTATAAAATCAAAACCCACTGCCATTGAGTTGATTCTGACTCACAGTGACCCTATAAGACAGAGTAGAACCGCTCCATAGAGTTTCGAAGGAGTGCCTGGTAGATTCAAACTGCCGACCTCTTGGTTAGCAGCCGTAGCACTTAACCACTACGCCACCACAGTTTCCATATATATTTATAGTTTATACATATTAATACATATGTGAAGGAGACCTGACAGTGCAATGGTTAAGTGCGCAGTTGTTAACAGAAGGTTGGCGGTTCGAACCCACTCAATAGTTTCATAGGAAAAAGATGTGGTGATCTGCTCCTGTAAAAATTACAGCCTAGAAATCCCCATAGGGCAGTTACACTCTGTCACCTGGAGTTTCTATGAGTCGAAAATGAACTCAATGGCACCTAATAACAATATTTTCTGTGTGTGTATACACACACACATACACATATACACACACACATACACATCCTGGTATGCATTAAATAATCAACAATTGTTACCTCTATCTAAATCCCTTTGCATGGCATCTTTTAACTTTTACCTGAGTGTGCATCTTCAGATGTAGAAAAATAGTCAGACTGACCCTATAATGGAAAATGAACTACCATTTACTCTGATAAATTAAACACCTTGCTATGTATTTGTCAATAGCCTGGAATACCTTCACAAAGCACTCTGCTTTGTCAGCAAACAGTGGTTTACTGCTATGCCCTTCTAATTTCCCCGTGGACGGGTGCAAACTTTAGATTACAACAAGGCGAAGCCATCAGGTGTCAGATTGTCCATCTTCTTCTTCAGTGACTGCCTTAGTCCTCATTAACTTGCTCGCTTGTCTTGGGGAGAAACTTTATCTTGCCTCTCAGAAGTGCAGCATGCAAACTTTTTTTGAAGAAATATTACCCACAGAGATGCCTAGAGAAAGCCCCCTTTATTACTTTATATTATACTTTATCAACATTACCATGGGATGAAAATTGAAAGAAAGGTCTCTGCCTCGTGGGAGATAGCATAGCTGAAAAGGTGCATTCCATTTTAACTCGATATTTTTCATCTGAGTGTGGATGAAAGCAAACACACTTGGATAAAGGATACTTCTTTGTATGAGGTCAGAGACAAAGAGAAAGGGAGGTTTCGCATTGGATATACATGTTGATGGGCCAGGAAGCATCTTTAGCAAAGGAGTACAAAGGTTCTAATTAGAGAATGAAATGCTTAAGAAACGACTCGTCATTTCACAGAATTGACTATGGTCTCCATCTAAAACCACTCAGACATATAAAGCAGGGTGTAGTGTTTGTTCTCTCAGCCCAGGTAACAAAGAGGTTACACTCAGAGTTTAATTTACTTGTCTCTGCCATGTAGTTTTCTGATATTGTATCGATCAGTCAATTAACCATATTGTTGAATATGAAATTCTTTGGGACAGATCATAGAAAGTAGAACATACATATTTATTCTCTAGAATAGAGTTTTCAACACAAAGTTAGGCACACACAACGGAATATATAAGATGCAAAATGATACAATGGCAATGCATGATAACTATTACAATTTCTATTTACATTTAATTTTATCTAAAATAATAAAAAATAAGCTTAGCTAATATTTAATTTTTCAACAATGGTCATAGAGGTCTATACAAAAAAAAGGAAATGGAATTAAGGTTTTATGAATTACAAGTCTCTTCAATGTTTAAGGTCATACATGAGTGTTAAATGTATACAGTGTTTTGTGATAGAGCATTTTAGCAGGTATAAAAATATATTACTAAAGTTATTGGCCTTTGGAATTAGGAGGACCAAGATTTAAATCCTGTTTATGTTATTTATAAGCTGTCACCTTGGTCAGATAACTTGATCTCCTTCTGCTTAAGGTTTTTCTTTTTTTCCAAAAATGTGTGCTAGTAATACCTATATCACAGGGCTGTTTGCAGAATTCAGATTACATACGTAGAAATATTTGGCAGAGTGCCCTGGACACAGTGGGAGTTAAGAAATCCTAGACAAATTGAACCTGTAGAGCGACATATTAAAGAAAAAAAAAATGTGAAAACTAATCCAGGAATAGAATTCAGGTAAGTTTCTCAGCTGCTTCCAAGATTATGTTAGAGTGCCTGAGTGGAACAAACGGTTAGTGCTCTCTACTGCTAAACAAAATGTTGGAGGTTTCATTCCACCTAGAGGCCCCTTAGAAGAAAATCTTGGTGATCTACTTCTGAAAGATTAGCCATTGAAAACCCTATGGAGCATGTTTCTACTCTGACACGCATGAGGTCACTATGAGTTGGAATGGACTGGACGCCAACTGAAACTGGAAGGATTATGTCAATCATTAAGCACAAGTGTTTTGAAGCACGATGCATATTTAATACAGAGGCCATGCTTTAGTCTCAGAACTCATGGGAACTACAGTATCACGAGTAGGACTAGACTAACCGTTCTTTCTCTAGACCCACATACAGAGCTGTGATTAAAAATAAAAAGGAAAAAAAAATTGTACCCCATCGGAAGGTGACACAATATCAAAGATATATACGAACAGTAATATACTGGATTTTGAGAGTGTGATAGAATATACCAAATAGATTTTTTTTCTAGAAAATCCAAAGGGTATGGCCACTATGTTAGTCAAAGGTGGCTTTATTCTGACTTCAAAATAGAACCAGATGATTGGCAAGTGATTAACAGTAGTGGTTAAATATTAGTGAGAATGAGGTTCCTTCTGTAAATTTTATATTTATTTTTAAAAACAGATTATAAAATGACTATGAAGAATACATACTTATTCTGTTTTGGAAAGATCCTTTATTTATGTATTTGTGTGTTTGTTTATTAAGAGAGGTAACTATCGTCACTGCCTAAAATAATAAAGTAAATGTCTGGCTCCTAAATTTTGCCCCAAGGAGTTCTTTCTCTAAAGATGCAAGCAATGTGGTCTTTACAACTATATATTAGGCTACATCACTCCCTACTTACTATTGAATTAAATTAAAACCCACACTTCTCACTATGGCCTAAAAATCCTACAAAATTGGACTCCACTCATTTCTCTGACCCCACTTGACAACTCTCTCCCCTTCTTTACTGGACATTTCTTTCCAGTGGACATTCAGTTCCCTGAAACCTCAACACTTACACCTCAGGGCTGTTGTCCTGGCTGTGGTCTCTTTCTGAATTTTTCCTCTAAGGGTCTCTGAGTGAACAGTTCCTCCCCCTTTTCAGATATTGGCTTGAGTCCAGCTCCTCCAAGAATCCACCTTATCTGGGTAACCCACTAAAACAAAACCCGTTGCTTTTGAGTCAATTTTGACTCATGACAACCCTATAGGACAGAGTAAGACTGTCCCATAGAGTTTCCAAGGAGTGCTTGGTGGATTCGAACTGCTGATCTTTTGTTAGCAGCTGTAGCACTTAACCACTACAACACCAGGGTTTCACCTGTGTTATTTCCTTCACAGAGTTTTAGCACCCAAAAAGATAATCCCAAATTATTTCTTCAATTTATATTTGACTTATTCTTTACCTCCCTCATAAGAATGAACACTCCAAGAATGGAAGGAGCCCACCTGCTTTCTACCACTACATCCTACAGAGTGTTGTGCTGTGTTGCACACAGGAGGCCACTGATGTATGTAAGGAGTGAATAAACAACTAACTAGCTGATGGAGTATGTGAGAACAGAGATACTTAGATATGCAAATCTCAAAAACTCAAATTCCAGTGGTAACTATTTAAATGAGAAAATTATTCTCTCAGTCGGGGTTCTCTAGAGGAGCAAAACCAGTGAAGCATATATAACTACATATAGTGAGAATTCACTTCAAGGAAATGGCTCACACAATTGTTAGGAAATGGCTGACACAATTGTGAGGACTGGCAAATCCTGAATCCTTGGGTCAGCAGACAGGCTGGAGACATCTGCTGGCTCACGTGGTTGCCTGGGCTGATGAACTCAAAATCTACTGGTCAGGCAGCAGGCCAGAGGCTTCTGTAGGCTTGCGTCCCAAGAACCGGAGGTCAGTGACAAGAAGAGTGCAAGGCTGAGAAAAGAAGTTTTGCCAGAACATCCATTTATATACTGGAGACAGGCCACTTCCTCCAGGAGACTCCTTTTCAACTAATTGGCTGCTTACATCAGATCACAAAATGGAAGATGATTACATAGTGTCTACTAAGCCACTGAGAATCATAGACTATCCAAGTTGACACATAAATTTGATCATCACAAATACGGTACAGTAACGTGCCCGATAATGTCTGTCTGGGCAATGTCTAACCACATATATGTCCATGGTCACATAAGTTATAACAGAGTTCAGAAATCCTCATTCAACAACAGAATGTAACAGATGTAATACTTAAGCAACACTTTCGAATGTACAATATTTTTATGAGTGTCACAAAATAGTGGGTGTGTTTGTTATCACAAACCATTGTATGTATTTAACTCAATTTTTTAAAATGTAATATTTATTACAATAATATAATAGCCTTTACAGAAGTCTGTTCTTAAGTACAAGTTGTCTGTAAGTCAGACATTTGTAACCCAGGGCCTGCCTGTATACAATATGATGTTTACACAACGTCCAAATCACATAACATCCTACTTCACAGAAGGTATCATAAAGCGAAAGCAAAAGGAAGAATTGATGAAGTAAAAGAACTGAACAGAAAATTTCAAGGGGCAGCTCGAGAAGAAAAAGAAGTATTATAATGATATGTGCAAAGAGCTGGAGATGGAAAACAAAAGGGAAGAACATGCTCAGCATTTCTCAAGCTGAAAGAACTGAAGAAAAAATTCAAGCCTCAACTTGCAATAGTGAAGGATTCTATGGGGAAAATAATAACGACGCCGGAAGCATCAAAAGAAGATGGAAGGAATACACAGAGTCATTATACCAAAAAGAATTAGTCGATGTTCAACCATTTCAAGAGGCAGCATATGATCAGGAACCAAAGGTACTGAAGGAAGAAGTCCAAGCTGCTCTGAAGGCATTAGAGAAAAACAAGGCTCCAGGAATTGATGGACTATCAATTGAGATGCTTCAACAAACAGATGCAGTGCTGGAGGTGCTCACTCATCTATGACAAGAAATATGGAAGACAGCTTCCTGGCCAGCTGACTGGAAGAGATCCATATTTATGCCTATTCCCAAGAAAGGTGATCCAACCAAATGTGGAAATTATAGAACAATATCATTAATATCCCACACAAGCAACATTTTGCTGAAGATCATTCAAAAACGCTGCAAGAGTATATCAACAGGGAACTGCCAGAAATTCAGGCTGGTTTCAGAAGAGGACATGGAACCAGGGATATCATTGCTGATGTCAGATGGGTCCTGGCTGAAAGCAGAGAATACCAGAAGGGTGTTTACCTGTGTTTTGTTGACTATGCAAAGGCATTCAACTGTGTGGATCATAACAAATTAAGGATAACATTGCGAAGAATGGGAAATCTGGAACACTTAATTGTGCTCATGAGGAACCTTTACATAGACAAAGAGGCAGTTATTCGGACAGAACAAGGGGATACTGATTGGTTTAAAGTCAGGAAAGGTGTGTGTCAGGGTTGTATTCTTTCTCCATACCTGTTCAATCTGTACGCTGAGCAAATAATACGAGAAGCTGGACTATATGAAGAAGAACGGGGCATCAGGATTGGAGGAAGACTCATTAACAGCCTGCGTTATGCAGATAAAAACAACCTTGCTTGCTGAAAGTGAAGAGGACTTGAAGCACTTACTAATGAAGATCAAAGACCACAGCCTTCAGTATGGATTGCACCTCAACATAAAGAAAACAAAAATCCTCACAACTGGATCAATGAGCAACATCATGATAAATGGAGAAAAGGTTTAAGTTGTCAAGGATTTCATTTTACTTGGATCCACAATCAGCAGCCATGGAAGCAGCAGTCAAGAAATCAAAAGATGCATTGCACTGGGCAAATCTGCTGCAAAGGACCTCTTCAAAGTATTGAAGAGCAAAGATGTCACCTTGAAGACTAAGGTGCACCTGACCCAAGCCATGGTATTTTCAAGCGCGTCATATACATGTGAAAGCTGGGCAATGAATAAGGAAGACCGAAGAAGAGTTGACGCCTTTGAATTGTGGTGTTGGCGAAGAATATTGAATATACCGTGGACTGCCAAAAGAATGAACAAATCTGTCTTAGAAGAAATACAACCAGAATGCTCCTTAGAAGCAAGGATGGCGAGACTGCGTTTTTCATACTCTGGACATGTTGTCAGGAGGGATCAGTCCCTGGAGAAGGACATCATGCTTGGTAGAGTACAGGGTCAGCAGAAAAGAGGAGGACCCTCGAGGAGGTGGATTGACACAGTGGTTGCAACAATGAGCTCAAGCCTAACAACTATTGTGAGTATGGCTCAAGACAGGGCAGTGTTTCGTTCTGTTGTGCATGGGGTCGCTATGAGTCGGAACCAACTCGACGGCACCTAACAACAACAACAGCAACATCGTGGATGTTAAGCTACGCATGACTGTATATGAAAATTGAAGGAGTGTCAGGAATTATCATCAACCTGTATTCGAGGCATGGAATATGCCTTATGGGAAAAGAGTCATATGCAATTTACGAGTTAGGAAGAAAGCCTTTGACAAGAAATGTAAAGGAAAGAAAGTTGCATAAGGAAAAGCCTAGATGAATATTTAATAGAAGATATAAAGTAAAAGTTACATAGATCCCTCTGTCAATTATTCTGAGAAGATAGAAAAAAATACACACAACTGTTGCAGTTGGTTAGAATTTGGCCAGTTATTTCGATAATGAGAACAAAATAAAGAAAAGAAAAATACTAAAAACAAGCTTTGGTAAGAATTGCTTACAAAAAAAGCAAGTAATGTGGAAAAGAGCTAGCCTTACATTTGTGAATATAAAAAACCAGAAAGATAATATAACCACTGATGAGGCTGAAAAATGGTAATTAAAAAGAGAAAAATCAAAGAAGGGAAAAAACAATTTTTTGAATAGCTGTAATACGCTGTGCCCTTTCATGTATTTTTAAAATAAAATGATTTTACTGTATGGCATTTGAAAAGTCCAGGAAATGAATTATTTCTTTTTCTGGAGTGAGAATGAGAAAGGAAACCCTGTTTTGCTTTTATGTGGAGTATCTGAAGAAAAACTGTTTCTTTTTTTTTTTTTAAACTCACTCAGTATACATTAGACAACAGCTAGTTACTTGAATCTTATGCACATAAAACAACCCCCTTATACTAGAATTCTACAATTCAACAACTTGTTGCTAATATCTGTGTAATGAAAGCATACACGCAGCTTTATGGGCTGCCAGAAAAACTAAACAGTTAACAGCTTATGCCACTGATTTGCTGTCCCAACAGACGAAGGTGAGAGTATCCAGAGTTATAGGACTCTCACCATTGTTTCAATACAGCTAATCCAAAGACTCAAAATCTTCTCTCTTGTATATTGCCTCCTTGTGACAGAAGGTAACTTGATCTGTCCCAAAATATGCTGATAATACATATGCAAACACTTTGAATGTTACTTGCAATTAACCTCAAATGAAAACAAGCATACAGCACACACACACATCCCAGGTATAACCAAATTGTAAGATCTTTCCTCCTTCTCTATCTTTTCCTAAGAGTCGTTTAAATTTAACTAGCTTTAGGTTTTCAAAAAGAATGGAAATCTGGATTGCATTACTGACCATGGCGTTTACATTAAAAGTATCACAGTGATTACCAAGAGTATAACATGAAAGCAAAAATACAAATATACGGCACCATTTCAAACATTAGATATATATAGTTACTCCTGACTCTGAAGAACACACACACATACACGCGACCAAATATCATTAGACTATACACGGTAACCATAGTTCAGTGCATTTTGTTAGGTCTGTATCATCTTTGTTATCGTGTGCCATCCAGTCAATTCCAATTCATAGAGACCCTATATGAAAGAGTACAACTGCCTCATAGGGTTTCCTAGGCTGTAATATTTACTGCAGGGCTTCAAACTCATTTGTTTCAGTTTGAGCCCCTGCTGAGAACTTACATATCCACTCCAGATATACTGAATCAGAATCTATATTTTAACAAACTCCCCAGGTGCTTCTTAAGTATAATACATTTTGAGAACCGCTGCTCTGCTAGTGGTTCTCAGAATTAATACCGAGCCAGTAGTATTAGTGTTGCCTGGAAACTTGTTAGAAAGGCAAATTCTTAGCAGGGGTTTGAGCCTGAATGAACTGGTTAGAAGCCCTACTTTATGGAGCCTCCCCCTTCCCCCCACCCCCCCCCCCCCTTCATGGAGCAGCTGTTTGGTTCTAACCTTGGACTTTTGGTTCACAGTTGAGTGCTTAACAATTGTGCCACCAGGGCTGCTTCACATCGTCTTTACTTCCCGGTAATTAGCTAACCTAACAATGTATTATGACAGTGTTTGTGTTAGAACAGGATGCATGTTTATACCAACCTCTTTCTTCTTGAACTTTGCTTGCCTTTCCGGATTTGGATCCAACCTATACCAGAGACAGACTTTGCAACAATCATTCTCTTTTTATCCTACTCAGGTCAGCATTTGGGCTATTTTTATACCCTTTTGACTACCACTTAATTAGTTTCCTCTCCTGCTAAATGAAGAAACACCAGTTCCCATACTGAAATAAATTCTGTTGCAATATGGAAAATGGAGATACATTTAATTACATAGCTGGGGTTATATACAATGCTAAAGCAAAAAAAGATATATACAATGCTAAAGCAGCTAGTTAAAATATACAGCCAAACTCTCAAATGTTTTGGCTGTGTCACAATCCCAAAGAGTTGTCTCATTTGTTTCTCCATGGACACTTCTGAATTGACTGACTAGTTGTTCTGAAGATAAGTAAACAGGAAGGCTTAGTCATTTGTTAATTTTCTGAACAATTGCTACACATTGCATAGTGCTAAACCCGTTGCTGTGGAGTTGATTCCAACTCATGGCAACCTCACGTGTCAGAGTAGAACTGTGCTCCATCCGGTTTTCAATGGCTGTTTTTTTCAGATGCACAGACAGTCCTCAACTTACGATGGGATTCTGTTCTGAGGACTCTGTCATAAGTTGGTTCTGATGTAAGTGGAATACCTCATTTCAAATAACAACTGATGCTTCTTATGGTATGAAATGCTGAATAAGATCGTGCTACAGAAAAAAAAAATTTTTTTTTTTTTTATAGGTCTGTTCTACAATGAGTCAGTCTGCATCAGTGACCTGACAAGGAAGTCAGAGTGGTAACGGCTGTCAGGCATGTGCACAGTTCAATTTTCATTAGAGTTGAATATTGTCCAACTTTCTATCCGTTACAACTCCCAACACTGTCATCGACTTTATTGTAGATCAGGCCATAGCCTATTATATGGCAGTGTTTTGAACAGTAAATCATAAATTTGAACATCTGCCAGTGAGTATCTGAGAATGATAACATCAGCAGATTGCATGCTGCAACACAGTATATAGTACATGTTACTAAGGAAAAGATGTACAAAGAATGGTCGTAAGATAGTTCGTCATAGGTCTAATACGGTGTAAGTAGGGGACTACCTATAGATCACCATGTCTTTCTTCTGAGGCATCTCTGGCTGGACAAGAACTACTAACCTTTTGGCTAGCAGTCAAGCACAATGTTTGCCCAATGATTTCTAATTAGTATCTACTGAGATACCACATTATATACATATAATGTGTGTGTGTATTCTACTGGTACATTTATGATAAATATGGACATTTCTTTCTCAATTATATAGAAAGAAACCAAACATCTGTGCTAACCCACGTGATACCTGCAGTGTAGGTCATATTAAAATGAAATGAGCTTTTATCTCTTCCCAACTGAACTCGTTACTCCATTAAGGCAGATCAAACTGCTTATGTCAACAGAGATTGATTACCAGTTAACTACAGAATAAGTCACCAAAAATGCAGAGTTGGGAAATGCCTTGAAGTTTACTGAGATATCTTTATTAAATACAGAGGTCTGTGGCATAAACACTCCTAGAAAAATTGTTTTTTCAAAAATGCTATAGATGCCACAGGAGGTGGTAATAGTATTCTGACGAAATAGGAAACTTTAGTAACTCTGAAGTGAAACATAAGGTGACCTTGTAAATCACCTACATAAACCATTTGATAAAGCTCAGGTTTTCTGACATACTTTATTTTTGCCGCAATTTGACATCAAGTCAAATGAAATTATATGAACAGCCATCCTTCAAACATTAAATTCCAGCTTTTTACCTGATTTCCAGGACATGAAATAGCTGCCTCACCCCTGCAGATTGTAAGTTTCTTTGTCAGGTGGCAAACCCGACGTAGTCAGGCCTATAGCTCTGACTTTCACAGCACTCCAAAGTGTATTCTATCTACAGTAGTCCTCAGATAACAACTATTTCTCTATTCAGGTCCAATAAAGTTAGTGGATAGCATCGGATTAAACATTTTCAAGACTAAATTTGTTTTAAGTTTTCCCACAGGTGGCTTGTTAGACAGCTTCTGAAATGGCAGCTCTGTGGCTGATTGCCCGATTCCAAGAAGGAAGTTTGTGTAGCATCTGCAGTCTAAATTATGTTGGCTCTACCAGCTCCATGGCCTTTGCAAAATGATTGTCTGATGTGTGGCTACTTGGTTTTATCAAACAAGTACTTCTGCTTTCTGGAAACTTTCAAAATAGCTAGGGGTCTCCAGGATCTAAAACAACTTAATATATGGATATTCTACATTTGCTGCAGATTCTACAAAGCCCATGAGTTTGTCTTTGAGTCCTGAAAATATTAGAGCGAAAGAAAAAAAAATATATATATATCCAATTAAGTCCACAAAGCTGAATATGTGTGAATTAAATGTTAGAAAGTTTTTGCCTAAGATGAGCTGGCAAAAATGCTTCAGAAACGATGTGTCTCCTACTTGCCTGATGGAATGCAAATCAAATTCCTTGAACTTAGCAGAGCGATCATAAAATGTAATCAAAGTTCCCGGATCGAAAGTTGCTCTAAATGGTTCAGTAGGCAGCTGCATCACTGCTAGAAAGCATCAAGACTGCTAACACAGGTCATGTTTCAGGAAAACAAGATGAAAACCTTTCGCTTTAAAAAAAGCATTTGGGCAAGTCACAGGAAAAGAATGACAGCTGTATTTATATGGCTTCCAACCCCAAGGAACTCCAAGCAATTGGCAGATTTTTTAAATGTAATTAGCCTCCAGAGTATTCCCGTTATGTATATTTTAGAGCTGGTAGCAAGTGCTATCATAACACTTTCCCAAATGAGAAGTCTGAAGTGTTGGGATATCTACAAATCAAGCATCGGTATAAGTTTTTAAATGTGATTTTATTTCTTCCTTGGAGGGAAGTCAGAACCTATTGGGGGCTGGGTAGGAAGGGTTTCTAAACTTACTAACCCACTGCCGTCAAGTCGATTCCGACTCATAGCGACCCTATAGGACAAAGTAGAACTGCCCCATAGAGTTTCCAAGGAGTGTCTGGCAGATTTGAACTGCTGACCTTTTGGTTAGCAGCCATAGCACTTAACCTCAATGACACCAGGGTTTCCTCTAAACTTAACTATTGAGCAAAAAGAGCAACCCACAATGTAAAAATCGATTAGTTGCATACTTGACAGGTACATAAACTCCAGAGCCACCAGTTCCTGAAAAGATTATAAGAAAATTACTGTCTCCTCTTCTGGTGCTTCAAAACTGCATTCATTTGATTTGATACCTTTAACATGGGATGTGAATGATTCTAGCCTGGTTAATGTTTTCTATGTGTTGTCTTTGAAAGAGAGGATTTATTAAATATATTTAGTATATAGAGGTTTGCCACCATATTCCCCTTCAGCTTTCCACAAGATATAAAGGATTATTCCAGATAGAGGCTAAATTATAGGCTAGATTTTTAAATATCTTTCAGATGTTAATGGAAAACAGTGTCTGTTTCTCCACAGGAAACATTCTAACTCATCAGGTTTGCTGAGTGAGATTTTGTAGGAACCCCAAAACAGGGAAGAGTGGTGGGATGTGCCAGTGAAGCCAATATTGGTTCTTTAGCAAGAAGGCAAAAGATTGCCTATTACTATCCTTTTACCTGTGCTCAATTTCAGTCAAGAAACCAACATTATTATTATTATTTTACTGAGAACCAAAACAAACCGGGAAATATACTCTACCAGTTAAAGATATAAACATCGACAGTGCCCTCAAGGAATTCACTATTTAGTACAAGTAGAAAAACATGCAATCAATGACCACGTAATTTTAAGCACCATTTAATTAGAATAGAGGTTGATTACTAGATACAGATGAAGATAGATGATAGATATTTATGAAAACAGAGTAAAGGAAAAAAAATCCTACCTACATGTATAACAATGCTAGAGAGAGAAGCGAACACTTGAATTAGGTATTAAAGATAAATTAGAAGTTGGCCTAAGACACTAATTTCTTTGATAATTTTGGATTTATGTTCTCCTAAAAATAAGCAATCACCAGGATTTTTAACAATTGAACTTGCCTTATCCCTTTTTTGTCAATCGTATGCTGATTTTGCCTCCCAGCTTGTTCATACTACGGTGTTGATGTCCTTCACCTAAGAATCTTCATTTGCATCCAAGCCTCCCCATCTGTTTAAGTCTTGAGTTTTCAACTACTGCTCTGCTTATTACCTGAATCTCCAGTGAAACATTCGTATCTGGGTTGTCTCTCCATTTCTGAAATAATACTTCCAGTCATCTTGACATAAATAGTACTAAGACTGTGACTACTATTAATACTACTACCAGCATGACTATGACTACTACTCCTATTGCTACTGTTGATAATAAATTTAGACATCTATTAGCACATAGTATTTGCACGTAATAAATATCTAAAACATACTATGGTGTAAGCGTCTTTAATTGGATTTCAAAGAAGAAAAACTCTTAACGTTCATAAAGGTTAAGCAATTTACCCAAAGTTATACAGTTATTATATTTGGTAGCTAGGACATGAAATAACAACTCTGAATTCAGGGCCAGTTTTTTCACGTGTTTATTGTTTGGGGCAAATGGCCTGCATCCATTCACCCCATTTCTATTAAGAGCTTACAGTCTCTGTTTGGCAACGCTTCTCTCTACTGCTTAGTCCCTGAGTTTGGACAGAAGCCAGCTGAGGCTTAGGTTATTCCGTACATTCCTTGTCTCCAGCAGCAGAGATTGGCTCTAAAATGGCCACATCAGGCCCATTTTTTTCCAAATTCCTGTGCTTTTGTTGGAGTATCTTGAAGACGCGTTCTTCTAAACGTGAACCAAGAAGGAATAAAATGGGAACTGCAACATCAATGTCATCCTTATGCATAGCCTGAGAATGAACCAACATAAGGAGGAAAGCCAACCCAGGCAGAGAGATAGAGAAACTGAGTTCTGATGATGTTGTTTGACAAATGAATCCACCTGTGCCTGATGCCACTACATTACCTGGACCACTTTAATTCATGCAAATCAACAAATTCCTCCTTTTTTGGTTAGGCCCATTTGAGTTGGTATTTCTATCAGTCACAACCTAGAATACTAACTGAAAAGCTTTTCCTTGGCCATCAAGGAGGCAAATTCTAGACAGATGGCTGTATTTAACCTATGAATGTGTATTTGAATTATAAGCCACTTTGTGAAGAAGATATGGCAACTCATCACCATGAATACAGAGTCAGCATCTTAAAGGTAGGTCCGAAAAATGGATTACTACAGGAGGCAGACATTAAGGAAAATATTGCCACCATAAAGGAGAAATATAGAATTGGATGCAAGAGAGTATGGTCTAGAGTGAGATAAAAATCACAATAGGAATATCTTGAAGTACAAATATCAAAGAAAAAAAATGGCCAAGAACTCAAGATGAGAAAATTGAGGAGGCTCAATAAAGAGCCAACTAAGTGGCAACAATTTATAGAGTTGAACTGGTTTATTTGATGAGGTTAAGTGGGCATTTTTTGATGAGATTCAGAAAGCAATGCAGAGGAAACTAAGGCAGGGGCCACTGAGCAGTCTGCTCAGACCTCTCTCTGTTTCAAGGTCCAACGAATCATACAAGAGGTCCTGAAAACTCACAGCCCAAGTCTCCAAGGAAAAAACCCTATGCAAAAAAAAAAAAAAATGGTATATTAATCATTGCATTCTGAGTGCCTAGGTTCATGCCAGGCACAAGAGGGACTCAGCAAAATTTTACAAATTAAATGCATAAATGTTGAATAATGAAAATCTCCATATCTTTAAAGATTTTAAGGTGCTTAAAAGAAACAATTCTTCATCAAATCTAGGTTGTGAGAAGGAGAATTTTTAGCAAGAATAAAACCCATTACCTTTGAGTTGGTTCCAACTTACAGTGACCCCCAAGGACAGAGTAGAACTGCCATATAGGGTTTCCAAAACTGTAATAGATACAAAAGTAGTCTGCCACACCTTTCTCCCATGGAGTGGCTGGTAGGTTGCAAACCATTGACCTTTCAGTTAGCTGGCAAGTGCTTTATCGACTATGCCACCAAAACTCCATTTAGCAAATAACCTTGCTGTTGAGTTGATTCCAACACATAGTGACCCTATAGGGCAGAGTAGAACCGCCCAATAGGGTTTCCAAGGAGCACCTGGTGGATTCGAACTGCCAACTTTTTGGTTAGCAGCCATAGCTCTTAATCACTACACCACCGGGGCTCCCTTTAGCAAGAATAATTATCCCAAAATCGCATGGTATAGGAAGGGATTAGCAGTCCCTGAGTGGGATAAACAAATTAACCAATGGTTAATTGCTCAACTACTATACAAAATGTTGGCAGTTCAAACATTTTGAGCTCCTGAGAAGACAGGTCTGGCGATGTAATTTTTATTATGAAACTGCCTTATACTATAGAATGAAATAGTTCTTAATTCAAAGTTATGCCACCCTATTGTTAACTATGTGGGGGAAATTACAGGCATTTTGAGATAGGAAAGGGCAGGAAAAGGCTGAGAATCTGAGGACATGGTTTCTAACCATTAAAGTAGAAACCAAACCAAAAACTCAAACCTGTTACCATCAACTCGATTTCGATTTAAGCAGAAGAAGGTTAAAATGTGCCAAAGTGCAGAAAAGACTCCTGTAGGGGAAGCATAATAAGTGAAAACTGCCTTGTTTTATTTTTATTTTATGTAATACATTCAGGAAAATATATAACCTACATATGAAAACTGTTTTCAAGAACTTTTTTTGGGCCATTTTTATACACACATAATAATCTGCTAATTTTAAAATGAGTCTCAGCTTTTCACTTAAACATGCCAGCAGGAAGTCTACTTGGCAATACTTTCTTGGATGTTTTGCCAATTACTGTATGTACTTGAAAACAACAAAACTGCTCTCTATAAAAAGCATCCTATAATTCAAACTTTTCAATGATCCAGAAGGGGTTCAACCACAATTAATCTGAATGAGTAAAATTTTAGTATTTTCTTTCCACATCAATTTTGAGCCCTACTGTTATTTCTGGAAATAGTTCTAGAAACATTGAATAGGGACTGGTGAATTTCATAAAGCCTTTTTCCCTCGCCCCTCAGCACTAACCCTGGCAATTCCAAATGGTTATATAGTCCTTCTCTATCTGCTGTTCTGACCCATTACTCTTTTTTTCTGGCCCCTCCAATGTTCCTGGAGTAGGAAATCACTGCTGTCTTCTGGCATTAATATTTTCCACTTATGGAGTTAAAACAAACACACAAGCAAATGTTGCTATGGTATCAATTCCAACTCATGGCAACCCCATGTGTGTCAGAGTAGAACTGTGCTCCATAAAGCTTTAACAGCTTATTTTTTGGAAGCATGTTGTCAAGCCTTTCTTCCACGGCATCTCTGGGTGGATGTGAACCTCCAACCTTTTAGTTAGCAGCCGAGCGCAGAAATGGTTTGCACCGCCCAGGGACACCATTTATTTTTTATTAATTATACTTTAGATGAAGATTTACAGATCAAACTAGTTTCTCATTAATTAACGCACCTATTGTTTTGTGACATTGGTTGCCAACCCCACAACATGTCAACACTCTCCCCTTCTAGACCTCGGGTTCCCCATTACCAGCTTTCCTGCCCCCTCCTTTCTTCTCCTCCTTCTCTCTGAGGTGGTGTGTCCATTTAGTCTTGTTTTGTTTTATGGACTTGTCTAATCTTTGGCTGAAAGGTGAACCTCAGGAGTGACTTCGTTACTGAGTTATAAGGGTGTCCATGAGTCATAATCTTGGGGTTTTCCAGTCTCTGTCAGACCACTAAGCCTGGTCTTTTTTGTGTGTGAGTTAGAATTTTGTATTACATTTTTCTCCAGCACTGTACCCTCTATTGTGATCCCTATCAGAGCAGTCGCTTGTGGTAGCTGGGCACCATCTAGTTGTGCTGGACTCAAGTCTGGTGGAGGCTTTGGTAGTTGTTGTCCATTAGTCCTTTAGACTAATCTTTCCCTTGTTTCTTTGATTTTCTTCATTCTCCTTTGCTCCAGACAGGGTGAGATGAGTAAAGTATCTTATACGGCCACTCACAAGCTATTAAGAACCCAGATGCTGCTCATCAAAGTAGAATGTAGAACAATTTCTTTATAAACTATGTTATGCCAGTTGAGCTACATGTCCCCCAAGGTCATGATCCAGGGAACTGTTTATGAACCACTAATGATATATTACAAATATTAAGGCACTGACTTATTTAAAAGCCCTGTATGTTGGATGTTATTCTTATCCTTATTTGAAATTCAGAAGAGTTAAGGGACTTCCCTAAATCACATAATTAGTAAATGAGAGAGTTAGGATTCAAAACCAGATCTTTGATCTGTGTTCTTGAACAGGGATCAGCAAACTACAATATGCAAGTTAAATCCACCCCTCCACCTATTTCTGTAAATAAATTTTTATTGGAACACATCTCTGCCAATTTATATATTGTTTATGACTGACTTCTTACTACAACTGCAGAGTTGAGCAGTTGCAACAGAGATCGTGTGCCCTTCAAAGTCAAAAATATTAACTAATTGACCCTTTACAGAAAGTTTGCCAATCTGTGTTCTAGCATCTATGCCATTAAGCTATACCCCATCTGTACTACGCAGTACTATCATTATGGCAAATTTTTTGCCCTGTAGACAATTCACACTGGAATTTCAGCAGGGCTGAGTAACTGCTTGTAAAGAATCAGACATTTTTGAAATACAGAAGCAGCAGTTTGGGGCAATCTCTGTATGATTCAGGAAACTCTGTGATTTTGAAGATAGGAGTGTACCTTTGAGTAATCAAACTATTTAGTTTACCTTTCTTTGGTATGATTTCCCAAGTCTGATTACATTTTACACCGACTGAGGATATCAGTTTAAGCATAACATGTTTGCTGTTGTTAAGTGGCATCGAGTTGATTTCGACACATAGAAACTCCATGTGACAGAGTAAACCTGCCCCATAGGGTTTCCTAGGCTGTAATCTTTATTTATAGAAGGAGCTCTGGCGGTACAGTGGTTAAGTGCTTGACTTCTAACCAAAAGGTCAGCTTCTCAAACCCACCAGCTACCCCATGGGAGAAAGATGTGGGAGCCTGCTTCCATAAAGATTACAACCTTGGAAACTCTATGAGGCAGTTCTCCTCTGTCCTCTAGGGTCACTATGAGTCGGAATTGACTCAATGGCACTGGGTTTCGTTTTTTTGTTTTGTTTTGGTTTTGGTTTTAATCTTTACAGGAGGAGATTGCTAGGTCTTTCTCCCATGAGCCGCTGGTAGGTTTAGACTGCCAACTTTGCAGTTAGCAGCCTAGAGCTTAACCATTATGCCACTAGGGCTCTTTATAATTTATTTAGCACTTAATAATGGGTAAAGAACTATATTATGAAAGGTACTATCTGGGATATCACCTGTGTTCAAACAATACACACCAAAATATTGTTGTATTCTCGTATAAAACATTTTAAATAACAGCTTCACAACAGATGAAATATCCCATATTTCAACTGCTCTTTTCTAAATGCTAGGTGAAACTAGAGTGATTTGAGGACACAGGCGGCCAGAATAGAATTCAAGGAAACATAGAGGACTGAGATGGGTGATTTAGAAGGCTGCTAAATATATAAAGTATAAATGGAAGCTTTAGACCTTCAATGTAAAAAGTCATTTTGCAAAGCATAAGAACTTTAGTAAAGATATGTTGTTACCAAAAACACATTTGAGGTAAAAAATGAACCTTCATGTCGTACAGGGTAAACGAGTTTTGTGTTTTACCAGCAGTCATTGCATTTGAACTTTTAGTGGCAACCTCCGTTTTATTTTCAAGACATTCTTAAACTTTAAGAAAAATTTTCACTTCAAGTATAATATGTGTTCCTGGTTTGTTTAATAAATCAATTTATTTAATAATAGATTAGAGAATTGTTAGCATCATTATTGATCTGTTAAAGACAATTAAAAAAAGAATAATAAGAAGGAGCCACCGATGCAATACAAGCAACTGTTTTCTCAAGCCAAAATTGATTGAGAGCGTCCCCTGTATAAAAATGAAATGCCTTTCTGTGGATGCACTGACGCTTCACCATCTGTCCAACATCTCAGATTTACTCTCCCAGATAACTTCATATTTCACCCTGCAATCCCTAAAGAAACATCACTTTAAACAGGGCCACATGGAAAAATGCACTTCAATAACGTTTGAAGGTCTCGCATTTAGCTGCAAGGGCCTCTACCCTAAATGACTGAGGTGCCTAGAGAGAAGCTCCATTTGAAGTTATGGAAATGGGGAGGAGCAAATGCAAGGGATAGAAAGTATAAAAAATGAAACGATGGCAGTAAAAGACATAGGGATTTACAGATAAAGCCAAAAGATGCTGGCAGCCATCTATCAGGCTGCCTTGATGAAACAGGTCTTGAAAATTAACTCAGGAACCCAATGAATTACATTCAATCCATGCTCTAGGCTAAGCACTTGTCAATTTCAGCTGCTATTGCAACCTATTACTTACAGACTACTTGGCTGGCAAGCTAACAGCGCTGAATAGTGTTAAAGAAAATAGGAGAATAAGCCGAAGGTAGCAAGTCTTGTCACTGACGGAGCACGCCTTTCTGAAATCCAGGGTGAACATTCAAAGCCCAGGCTGTTCTTTTGCTCTTAGTGGGCACTTAAGCTTACCCATCATCATTTTGTGTAAGATGAAGAATCTCCCAGAAGGGTTAGTCACCAATCAACCAGATATCAGGGAACTTCTACTAGTGTTTTAAAGGTCTGTCAAAAATGCTTGGAATTTAAGTGTTTTTGAGCCACAAACTTCTTCATAGTTGTATCCCGAGGTCAGACAGCTTCTGTCCCTGACTATTTAGTTTTCTTTCAAATATGATCGGTCTTTCTGTAGTGATTTCTGTTTTCTTTTAATCATAATTTCATTCCCTGTGTTTACCTAAGCAGCGTGTAATTCTTACCCTTAAGAGCAAATTAAGGAAGAAATTGAAATATAGAAAATATATCTCTCTCTATTCCCGTAGAATATCTCAATGAGCATCTCAAATATTGTAAAAACGAAGAACGATCCATCAGGACAAGAAAACAGGAGCCTTGAAGATGGGCCCCACCAATACTCTGGAACTGTATTGTATTCTTCAACTGATAAGCTTGTCTAACATCGAAATATTTTAATAAGCCAGCACATTCAAAGTAAATGTCAACCAGAGCGATCTTCTGACTAACAGATGCTAGTGGGTATGGAGGGGGGAGAGGGACGTAAAAAAAAAAAAAAAGCACTGAAAAAATCAAGCGAGGCCAAATTAGAACAAATGTTTGTCAAGTAAAAAGGGCAGCTCTTCATCTGATGGAAGGGATTTAATTAGAAAAGTCACAGACAGAAGCTGTCTCAAAAGTATGGGTCCCATTCTCTTCAGATAAGCTAATGAACCTCATTGAACTTTGCAGAGAACTGCTGAGCCAATAATACAAGGAAGAAAAAAATTCACAGAATGTGCTGCTATGGCTTTTACATTCAAGAGGGTCAATTGTTTATGTCACCGCAGGTCATAATAGAGAAGTGCCATGGCAATTTACCTTCTGATTCTCTTTCTGCCTGAGTGGCCAAAGGGGTAAATGGATCAGAGGCAAATGTGATTTAAATATGTTCCCTTTTTATAACAGTAAAAGAAGTTCCATTGTTAAGCAGTAAATTATAAAATAGAAATCACGTATTCTATGTACCAAATTTCTTACGAGGCATGTAATCCACCCAGGGGGTAGCCTAATTCTATCCCCAGATCCTTCTTCCTCCCCAGTAGTAGCCATAACAAAAATCTGTTAAAGGACATATACTTTTTTTTTCTTTTTTTCATTAGTCGAGGGCATCTTGGATGTATAAAAGAATACTGTAAACAGAACTTTGTAGCAATTATTGTGGAAGGATGACACAAACCCTAGAGGAAGTTGGATATGGAAAAACCTGAAGTCATTTACAAATCACACTAAAAGAAAGAAGATTCTGAATCTTTCTGATTATTTAATGCTTCAGGGCCTTTGTTTGTCAGTTTTATTTTCCTTACTAGTCTTTTGCAGTGAATTCGTGTCAGGTATTGAACTCCTTGAGAGAGTAATAAAGCACACATGGTACAAAGCAGCACGTGGAATTAAATTGAAAAGGGCTTTAGTGGAGATTTTGGTTATGGGGTGTTTTCCAACTGATCTTTAGAAAAGTTTCTTTGGTTATCACATATAAGCAAATACAGATGATATGGATTAAATATGGTAATCAAAGCGTACCCTAATCCACTTGCCACATCATGAAGGAAAAACCTAGTTGTCATGGGTACAAATTAAAAAAAAAAAAAAAAAATTAACAGGTATCCTTGTCATTTTCAAAATGCTATAAAATGCCCCCAGACATGGATACACACACACTAAAGAATCATAGAAAGAGATTGAATCGTTGTCTTTTAGCTTTCAAATTTTCCTGTTGACATGGAGATGAAATCTTCACTTTAGCCAAATTGTAACAAATTTCCTGGCTTGAAATGAAAATGCATATACGATTTTATTTAACCACACATATGGCTATTTTTCTTTTGGTGAGTGGGTTGGATGGCTATTTTTCTTTTGGTGAGGAAAAGGGTGTCAGAAGAGAGAATCCATATCAAATTCCCTCATATTTACTTATAATTTAATCTTAGGACCCAATTCTATCTGACAGCCTTCAGATTTTAAATGGAATACTTCAACCACTTGACCCCATGATGGCTCCCCAGGAGGACTTGGGACACTTTTGTTGTCTATCTGAGACCCTGGTCAATGCTCTTATGGCACTAATGTTGGAAAACTTCTGTAATTCCAGGGAGTTTCTTCTATCACTCTAACTCAGTGGTTCTCAGTTGGGAGCGATTTTTCCCCTCAGAACAATTTGACAAGGACTATGGAGTCGCTATGAGTCCGAATCAACTCCACGGCAACAGGTTTGGTTTTGGTTGATTAGAGACACTTTTGATTGTTAAAACTGGGTGGGTTGTGGGAAAGGGCTACTAGCATGTAGTGGGTAGAGGCCAGGGATGTTGCTTAACGTACTACAATGCGCGGTATAGCCCCCCACAACTAAGAAGTTTTGTTGCTATTAGTTGCCATAGGGTCAATTTTGACCCATGGCGACCCCCAACCCCAAATGTCAGTTGTGCCAGTGTAGAGAATTGTACACGGTATAACTCATAAATGTGAGGTATTTTTCTCACCATAGGGTTTCTAGGAAATCTCTGTCATGATACGTGCTAATGAACCTCATGATACGTTTCTGCCGTAGCCAATTTTTTTTCCTTCATTTCAATTGCATGTGTTGCCTCACTCTATTGTTACCTATAATACAGGTCTGAGCTTAACGACACACTAGAGCTAATGAATTCTCAGGTATGGATTCCTTCTGACTGCATGAAGCCATTTATTCACTAATGCCAGTGTCCTGAGGCCTGGGGAAGGCAGGGGGTGGGGGGTGATGGTGGAGATTGAAGGGTGTTAGAAAATATGTCACTTACTCAAAATTTCACCTACTTGTGTCCCTCTTCCTGAAGTAGTGTGGCTCAGGTAGGTACAATCAGGACCTATGCTGAGGTTGTCCTTGCAACCTTCGCCACTTTCCAGGTAAGAAAGAAAAATGATGAAATGACTTAAAGAAAGCAAATCAGCTCAGCTACCTCTGCTTCTGACTTACCGTAAAACTTTTAGTAGACTTAATTTATCATTTGTAAAATTGTACCTTACTTAGGTGGTTAACTTACTTGGAAACCATTCTGTATACAACAAAGGTTGTTTCACTAATTATTGTATCTGAAAAAAACAAAAAAACAGTGCTGTTGAGTTGATTCCAACTCATAGTGACCCTTTAGGACAGAGTAGAACTGCTCCATAGAGTTTCCAAGAAGTGCCTGGTGGATTCGAACTACTGACCCTTTGGTTAGCAGCCATAGCACTTAACCACTAGGCCACCAGGGTTTCCATATTGTATCTAAGAACAAAAAATAACTAGGTCACCTGAGAAAAAGTGAATGCACGTATTTTGGATCCCAATTTAAACCTGTGAACATATGTACTCTTTGATAGTAGCTATTCTTGTACTTTTTTTTAATACCGTTTTTTTGTTTTTTTCCAACTCATGGCTAAATGTAAAGGAGCCCTGGTGGTGCAGTAGTTAAGGTGCTCATCTGCTAACCAAAAGGTCCATGGTTCAAATACAGCAGGGGCTCCACAGGAGAAAGATGTAGCAGCCTGGTTCCATAAAGATTTACAGTCTTGGAGATGGTATGGGGCAGTTCTGCTCCATCTTATAGGGTCTCCCTGAGATGAAATAGCCTTGTCGGCAATGGGAACGGGTTTGGGCTAAATGCAATCATGGAATAATTCAGTGGATTTCAATGTTGTAAGGGAGATTTAAAAAACCAAATGAACTGCCGTGGAGTTGATTCTGACTCATAGCGACCTTACAGGGTTTTCAAGGCCATAAATCTATATGGAAGCAGACCGCCATATCTTTCTTCCATGGAGCTGCTGCTGGTTTCCGACAGCCGATCTTTCAGTTAGCAGTCAAGCTGCTTTAACCACTGCACCACCAGGGGTGCTTGGGAATTAAAGGCCACCTAATCCAACTTCTTAATCACCGAAATTTTTTTTTGAATGACTTCTAATGGATGTGGACCAAGCCTTATTGGAAATTTCCAAGAAAAGAAACTTCCTGAAGATTAAATGAATCTTGGGTTTGAAAAGAATTGCTAAATAATTTGTCTAAACACTTTCAAGTTCTTAAATCTTCTCTACAACAGCTTTGACACTGATCTTCAACTATTTATCAATTCAGGAACAATTATTACAAGAATCTATTCATGTCTTTATTTACTCTTCAGTCATTACTTCAAGAAATAGTACTTGACAGTGATCTTATTTCAGTCACTCAAGTCTTAGATTCTGGAAATACATTAGTTAAAAGAAAGTAGGCATGATTCTTTCCTTCATAGCAGACACAAACTTTGTAGATATGAAACTACAACTGAGCTTGCGTGGTATAAAGGAAAAGTACAAATAACTGGTATTTTAAGTAAAACTTTCCCAATCAAGTGCTTTTTTAAGATAAAACAACAGGAAAATCAACCATTCCCATCAGTATTCACCTCTAGTGGTTGGGTAATTCTGCCTTATATCAAGCTGCTATCTCTTGTGCTATCTATTGTGACTTTATGGCTCTCTGCAGAAAAATTTTAAACTGTCCTGCTAATAATAATTTCTACCCTTCATCCATCCCTTAAATGCTAGTCACCAAGCTAATAAGTTTATGTAAAATTATTTAATCCTATCTTCCCCATAACCATAGTGATAGTTATCATTTTCCTCTTTTCAGATAAGGAGATTGAAATTCAGGGGTTAAATACATCTCCAAGTCCATATTGCTTATAAGTCAGTGAGCCAGAATAGAAGCCCCATACTCCAAGGCCATGCAGTTCATTACGGTGTTTGAAAGCAGCTATAATAGTCATCTATAGTCTTCCCCTGTCCAGACTAATTGCCCTCAGTTCCCTTTACCATTCTTCATTCCATTGGTTTTAATGACTGTCACCATGTTATCCCTCTCCTCTCATTTAAACAATATTCAGGGTTGATTGCCAACTCTAGCTATAGTTTGACAAGTGTGGTATAAATTTAACTATCATTATTCTTTTTTTAGATAATATATTTCTTTTAAGTTATAATTCAGATTATTTTTCTAGTAACCACATTTTGAAATACAGTAAACTGTCAATTGAAATTCTTGTCTTATTTTTAATACACTGTGATACTAAGCTCTTTCTCTCCCTTACTGTAGGTTTGTACAACTTTACAAGATAGCTGTTTTATCTTAGGGAATTTAAAATTTTTACAGTTTGTTTTCTTTTTTAATATCAGGAAAAATGTATCACCTTGGCTATGTTAACCATTGGCACTACTTCTGCTCTATGGAGTGGGATCAAACATACACGGCCATATGGGTGCATAGCAGTGGGGATAGTAAAAGCTAGCCTTGTTTGATGTACTGTGATAAATGCTTTATCTGAATTACGTCATTTTTTTCTTCCATTGTGGGTTAGGAACCTTGGGTTTCCCCATGAAATAACTAGAACTTCAAAGGATTCCCTAACTGCCAAAGTTCCTACAATGGAAAACTGTTAGAAATGGGATTAAAAATGTCTCCTATAACTCCTAACAATACGTAAATACAGCTATCATGCCTATTTTTACTTATATCCTATCATCTATTCATTAAACATTTATTGAATATAGGTGTCTTAGTCATCTAGTGCTGCTATAACAGAAATACTATAAGTGGACAGCTTTAACAAAGAGAAATTTTTTCTTTCACAGTCTAAGAGGATAGAAGTTCAAATCAAGGGTGCCAGCTCCAGAAGAATGCTTTCTCTGTCGGCTCTGGGGGAAGGTCCTTGTCATCAATCTTTCCCGGTCAAGGAACTTCTCAGCCCAGGGACCCTGGGTCCAAAGTACATGCTATTCTGCTTGTTCACATTCCTTGGTGATATGAGGTCCTCATGTCTCTCTGCTGGCTTCTGTCTTTTATGTCTCAAAAGACATTTACTTAAAATACAACCTAATCTTGTAGATTGAGTCCTGCCTCATTAACATAACTGCCTCTAATCCATCTCATTAACATAGAGGTAGGATTTACAAGCATAGAAAAATCCCATCAGATGACAAATTAGTGGACAATCACACAATACTGGGAACCATGGACTAACCAAGTTGACACAAATTTTGGGGGAACACAATTCAATCTACAACAATAAGAGAGAGGAGCAAACCCTCCACATCTGTATTTAAGGAAGGAAAATACATACCAGAAATCTGGTGTGAGATAATGCTATGTTAGGCACAAATCCATGAACATAAAGAGAGAAGACTTCTAAACTGGAGTAGAGGTACCCACTGTCATCCAGTCAATTCTGAATCATGGCAACCCCGTGTGTTAGAGTAGAAGTGCTCCATGGGGTTTTCTTGACTGTAATTTTTACAGAAGCAGATTACCACACCTTCTTCCATGGTGCCACTTGGTGGGTTGGAACCATCAACCTTAAGGTTAGTAGGTGAGTGCAAACCATTTGCTCCAACCAATGACCTGGAGTAGAGGAAAAATATCATGTATTCCTAGATGAGGTATCTCCCAAGCTGGGTACTGAAAGGAGGGTAGAGGTTCCCTGAGAGATTTGCAGGGTATGGAAAAATTTCATATGCATATGAACAAAGACTAGAGAAGGCAAGACACTTTCTGTGAATGGCCTTTTGTCCAATATCAGAAAGTCAAGGAACAGAAAGAAGTGCACTTGGAGAAGTAAGCAGACGATGCCAGGCCATAAAATACCTTATATGCCGTGCTAAGGAGTTTGGATTTTATCCTGAAAGCTATGGGAGTCATTATACGATTTTGAAGCAGAGAAAAGGCACGATTAGATTTGCATTTTAGAAAGCTCACTCTGGCAGCAGTGTAAATAATGGATTAGAGGAACGTAAAACTGGAAGGAAGGAATCCGGCCAGGAGGCTGTTACAAGAATCCAAACAAGAGAGGGTAAGGGCTTAAATTAAGGCAGTAGCAGTGAGGATACTAAAACTAGACAGATTCATAACTCAAGTGATAGTTTGTAGGTAGAATCAATGTGATTTGTTGGCTGGATAAAGGAACTAAGGAGACTCAAGGATGATCCCCGGTTTCTGGTTTGTGTGATGTTATCAACTGAAAATAGTCAAAGACATTTAAGAAGTAGGTTCAGCATGGGGAGATGAGGATTTTTCATTTTTTTGACATTTTGGGTTAAGATGACCGTGGGAAACTGAGTAAATATGTTTGGGGAACAAAGGATCTTTGTCTGCAGTTTGAGATCAATTTTGGGGGTTATAAGTGCACAGATAGAAAATGGACACATGAATATGGATAAGAACGCTTATGCTATTGCTATATTGAGTGATAAGTGAAGACTAAGAACAAATGCAGGGGAAATAACACCTGCAAAAGACTAACATGGGACTTATCAGGAGGGTGGAAAAAATGCAATAATGTAGTTAATCATCAAAATCAAAAGTGAAAAGTGTATCAACTAAAATCTAAACCACTGACAGCACCAAATGCTGACAAGGATATGGAACAACAGAAATTCTCATGCATTGTTGATGAGAATGCACAATGGTACAATCACTTTGGAAGACAATCTGTGAGTTTCTTAGGAAGGTAAACATAGGCGCACCCTGTTTTCCAGCAATCACACAGTATTTACCCGAATAAGTTGAAAATGTATGTTCACATAAAAACTTGCACACACATATTTGTAATTGCCCAAAATTGGAAACAACCAAGATGTCCTTCAATAGATGAATGGATAAACAAACTATGGTACAGCCATATAGTAGAATATTGTTCAGTAATACAAAGAAATGAACTGCCATGTCATGAAAAGACATGAGGGAATCTTAAATGTGTCTTGTTAAGTGAAAGAAGCCAGTTTGAAAAAGCTGCATATTATATAATTCTGATCACAGAACTTTCTGGAAAAGACTGTGAAGATAGTAAAATATCAGTGGTTTCCAGGGCTTCAGAGGGGTGGAAGGAGTAATCAGTAGGTGGAGCACAGGGCTGGTTTAGGGCAGTGAAACCAGTTCTGTGTAATACTGTAACGGTGGACACATGACATTACATATCTCTCAAAACCCATAGGATTACACGAAACAAAGAGTGAATTTTAATGTAAACTATGTACTTTAGTTAATAGTTACATGTCAGCATTAGTTAATCAACTGTAAGAAATGTACCACAGGAATGCGGGATATAAATAATGAGAGAAATAGCTTCCAGTGGGAACAGCACGTATTAGTTACCGAGTGCTGCTATAACTGAAACGGCACAAGTAGATGGCTTTAACAAACAGAATTTTGTTTTCGCACAATTTAGGAAGTGAGAAGTCCAAATTCAGAGTGCCAATTCTAGGGGAAGGCCTTCTTTCTCTCTGGGCTGTGGGGAAAGCCCTCGTACCTTCTCAGCTTCTGTTCCCCCGTTCCCTGGAGACCTTCACGTGGTGTGGCATCTGTCTTCCCCTGCCTGTGCTTCCCTGCTTCCTTGCTTAATCTGCTCTTTTTCTATCTCAAAAGAAATTGATTTAAGACACATTCTACAATAATACTGCCTATCAACATAACAAAGAAAACCCATTCCTAATAGAATTATAACCACAATTATAAAAGCCCGTGCCATCGAGTTGATTCCGACTCATAGCGACCGTACAGGACAGAGTAGAACTGCCCCATAGAGTTTCCAAGGATCGCCTGGCAGATTCGAACTGCCGACCCTTTGGGTTAGGATTTATAACACACATTTTGGGGGGACACAATTCAATCCGTAACAGCAGGTATACAAGAACTCTGTATTTTCTGCACAGTTTTTCTGTAAACCTAAAACTACTCTAAAAAAATAAGTAAAGTTTGTGAAAAAAGAAAAAGTATCTCAAGACAAAAACTCTATCAATACTTTCAAGCTAAAGCCTGAAATGCATCCTTGATTGGAGTTTCATTGTCTGGCTAAAAACAATACTTTCAAAGGACCAACGAGTCAATGAGTAGAAAATGAAGCACATAAATTTAGCTAATTATTTCAAGAAACTTATCTGAAGAAATGTCAGCTGGATGGGAAAAACAGGTATAGGAAAGGACTGCTTGGTTGATGTTTACTTACTTTTCTTGTTTTATTTTGCTTTAGAATCATAGCAAAAGAGAATGATTTAGATAGAATGGAAACAATCGAAGATACTATATGGTGATGGTTGAGATGTTGAAGAGTTCTCATGTACTGACATTTTCTTTTTCTTCCCCCACTAAAGAAGGAGGTGAGTTCATCTTTTGGGAGTAAGAGTTTGCTGAGACTGTGTAGATCTCGTGAGAAGTGCTGACTATTTGAAATAGCCTCTGTGGGAAAAAGATCCCTAGGAATATTACAAAGGTTTTCCAGTTGAGTTTAGAAACCAGAAATTGATAGTGACTCCAAATTCACACTTTCTTGGAATTTTTCCGATAATACTCAACAATCCCAGTCAAATGGAAAGACGGTACCAAGGAGGCAGAGAGTTAGGGCAGAAAGTTAGGCTGATTCAAGGATGGGCTTTTGCCAGTTAAGTGGTATAAAAAGCAAATAAGCACAAAAGAAAAAAAGAGAGAAAATGGATTGATTCATTCATTTGACAAACATTTATTGAGGACTAGCTGTGTGCCAGGACTGCCATTGAAAATTTACTTCTGAACTAGATAGACACAGTCTTTGCCCTGTTAGAGGTTTGAGTTATTTGGGCCTTGAAGTCTAGCATACATAGGTGAGATCAGAGAGACCATTAAGGACATCAAAGAAATCTAAGAAGGACGTTAGAGAAGTATAATGAAAACCAAAAAACCAAACCCACTGCCATCGAGTCAATTCTGACTCATAGAGACCCTACAGGACAGAGTAGAGCTGTCCCGTAGAGTTTCCAAGGAGCTCCTGGTGGATTTGAACTGCCAACATTTTGGTTAGCAGCCATAGCTCTTAACCACTACTCCACCAGGGTTTCCAGTATAATGATAAGAGCTTACAAATACAGCATTGATTTTGACTCATGGCAACCTAAAGGACAGAGTAGAACTGCCCCATAGGGTTTCCGAGGAGCCGCTGGTAGATTTAACTGCTGGCCTTTTGATTAACATTTGAAGTACTTAACCACTGTACCACCAGGGCTTCAAATACAGCAGAGGATAATGAAATTCATGACTTAATAAGTAGTTCTATTTGGTGGTGAAATGTAGGGTATGTTCATGAACATGAATGGTTGAAAAGAATGAAGAGAACTTTTATTAAAGTTGAGAAATTCAAGAATATGGAATATTAGAGTATTGAATGGAGTGGGTATTGAAGTGACTCTGGGCGCTGTAGCAATTGGAGTAGATTAAAGACCTATAAGCCAGTTCCCTAAGCCCTCAAGAAGTTAAAAGTTCCAAGAGAACTGAATGTTTAAAAAAACTGAACTAAAAACGGTAGAGATTTTCCCTTCAGGAAATAGTACTGAAGAGTTAGATATAATGCCAATACTCACCAGACACTCAAGACGGCTGAAATTCAAAGGGAATTTTATGATATAAAAGCAAAAAAATAAGCCTTCTCCCACCCAGTCTCTCAGGCTTGGGTACAGAGACACCACTGTATTTAGTTTCTTTCTTCTATATCTATCTGTCTATCTATCCATCTATCTATCATCCCTCTACCTACCTAGTAACTGCTTTCATTAAAATCAAATCTCTACAGTTTTTTTTAATAACCTTAGATGAGAAATTGTTCTTCACTGTATCTTAGTTTGCACATTTGTAAAATGAGGGTAATGATGGTGTTTACATCTTATATTTGTTGTGAATTACTTCTTGAAAATTAAGAAAAGTACCTGCCTTATCATATGCTAACTAGAATTGTCGTTGTCCCTTTTAACACAAAGTTTAGCATACTATTTGTACAGTATTGTGCCTTGCGTTTTTTGTTTTATATAACTTGGCTTAAGTTTATTTGGTTTTTATGTTTTTTATGCTATGTATATTGCTTTTCATAATTTCAAGTGTAGTCATTTGGGATTTTATTTACATGTATAAATATATATGTGAATAGATAGGTAGGTAGGTAGAACTGATACTCTCTTTAGACAGCATCTATTTTTTTATGAGCAGTATTACACATCTATAATTAAATGTAATGCATCTTTCTTTGATTTCTCAGCTTGAACAATATATTTTAAGCAGAGCTACCAGACTAAAGCAGATTAAGAAGAAAGGCCTGGCAATGTGCTGATAAAAAACCAGACAATGAAAATGCTGTGGATCACAGTGATTTGATCTGCAACCCAGCAAGAGTATGGTGCAGGAATGAACACCATTTCCTTCTGTTGTGTATACGGTATTGTGAGTCCATGGCCTACTTCAAGTTAGCTAACAACAATAATAAAACTCCTCAGGGACTTGAATGGTTGAAAGAAGAATTTGGTCTGCTGAGGAGATTTGTGTTTTTGGTTCGGAAAACGTTGTCACACAACAAAACATCATAACTCATGTGATCTGCTATTAGCTCTGCTTTTTTGTAAATAGTAGCTGATTCCTGTACACTTCTATTCTTTCTCCTTTCCACTTATTTAATAGCACAGTTCTGGCAAAAACAAATATATGAAAAGCTTTATTGTTTTATTTTCATAATATTTTGGTGTAATCACATACTTGCATCATTTTTAGCTAAAGATTTGTACATGGGCAAAGACATTTCGAGACTGAGAGATTGCCACTCTGCACATTTCTGTAGTTACAGTCATTCCTCAATATTTCCAAATAGTATTAAATTACTCTTAGAATGTGTTAAGTACACACACACACACACACACACCCCGTCTCTTAGACTTTACAACACACATCACAGACCCAAACACGCTAACAAAGTTGAGTACACAGCAAAGTTGAATAAACTGTTTATATAGGTAGCAGTTGTTTTTATTGCCACAGATTCTAACATTACCCTTCCTGTTTTCTGGCACTCTCAGAAAAAATGTTCTATATTTAAGACATTAGTAACATCTTAAAAACACTGAGGAGTTTGACTAACAAAGATCTCAAGCCAAGTCAGCCAAATGGAACACAAAAAAATTGTAAATTCCATCTGCTAGATTACAGTAAGTTATCTTCTTGAAAATAACATCACTAATTGCTCACTGGAAATCTTTCATTAAAGGGGCTTCAGAAGGACACCCATTTATTATTTAGGTTTAGGAAGAGAATCAATTTGTATTTCAGCTGTTGAAAAGTGGCAGTGTTTTCGGGAACTCAAACGGTAACCAGACAGAGAGTGCCATTTTATAGCAAAGACAAAAAGAGAAACATAAATTCAAGAAGTATTCATACATTGGTGCAAGAATTGCAAATTTCGGGTACTAGAAAAGAAACCCTTGACCCAGCATGTCGGGAACCCCTGGCCGAGTAACATCTTCAGGGAGAATTTCCAATATTAATGATGATATCTTTTAATTGTTCAAAACAATATAATATAGAATAGATTTTTTAGTAGATTAGTCAGGGCTGCTTTTTGAAAATGAATTTTGATCTAATCAGCCAAATATAAACCAACAAGTAGAATAAATATGTCAGCCACTAGTATGATAATGAATAGATTTTTATTATTTTATAACAAACTGGATAATGGCGTTTAGATAACTTGGAACTTTTCACCAAAATCCTAATAAGAATCAACAATGTACACCTGGAAAAACAGATTTGCTGAAGCCTGGGATCTGGAGAGTGAGACCAGTTTTAGGGGCCCTTTTATATACTAGTTAAAGTCATTAAGGGCTTAAAAAAGGGAGAAGGGATGAGGAATTTATGGTCAACTGCTAGTTTCACTCAACACAGTGCAATTTAAACTATTCGATGTATGCCAATTAATTTATACTTAATCTGTTGTATAGTTATGCTAACAATATACATTACTGCTTTCAAACCCATAAGCCAAACTTGTTGCTGTCGAGTCGATTTCCACTCACGGTGACCCCATGGTGACCCCATGTGCTCCATAGGGTTTTTCTTTCTTTTGGGTTGTAATCTTTATGGGAGCAGATTGCCAGGCCTTTCTTCTGTGGTGCTGCTGGGTTGCTTCTAACAGCCAACCTTTAGGTTAGTATTTAAGCACAAACTTTTTGCACTGCCCAGCGATGTTTACTTTTTTCAGTGCTTATTAAATGTCAGATATTGTGCTACAAGTTTTACACACCTTTATTTTATGTATTTTTTTACAACATCCTCAAAAGATGAACATTATTGCACCCATCTTACAGAGGAAGTCAGGAGCACTGAGAAGTCAAGTCGTTGCTGTTAGCTGTCATCGAGTTGGTCCCAGCTCAATAGCAGGGCGATTCTGTCTAGACCGTCTTAGTCTGGAGGCTCTGCTGAAACCTTTTCAGCATCATAGCAACACACGAGCCTCCACGGACAGACAGGTAGTGGCTGCACCTGAGGTGCACTGGGCAGGAATCGAGCCCTGTATCCTGCGTGGAAGGCGAGAATTCTATCATTGAACCCCCACTGCCCCCCAGGATACCCTCCTCAAAAATCACAGAGCTATAATGTGTGTATTATAAAGTGCAATATTTTCTGTAAATGATACCTGAAACTTTCCAATGCTAGATTTTCTGATTTGAGGAGGACTAGAAATAACTAAGAAATTTTGGATCCAGGCCAGTTTCAAATGTAAGACCTGTAAATTTAAACAACTAAATCAACTTTTCCGCATCTCAGCGTCTTCATCTGTATAATGGGCATGATTGTAAACAACTCAAAGAGCTCCTTGGATTATTAAATGATATAATTCACATGTTTGCGTACTGCCTGGCAGATAGTAATACTTCAGTAAATATTACTGATATTAATAATGAGATTCATCATTTCCTAGCCATAGTATAGGAACGAGTTCTCCAACATGGTTTTTGTTGTAGTTATTATTCACTTATAATGCTTTATTAGGGTCTGAACAAGATCCTTACTTGGCTTCATCATTTATTATCTGAGATGATGGCTAAGTCACTTTACAACTTTTTCTTCAGCTATAAAACAGGAAAATCATCTCTGCTTTATTACTGGGTTGAGGGACATAAGAAGCTTTACTTACTGTATTAGTCTTCTAGGGCTGCTGGAATAAACTGGGTGGCTTATAAGAACAGAAATGTATTGTCTTGAGGCTCTGGAGGCTGGGAACCTAAGATCATGGCATTGATGGTGTTGATTCCTTCTTAGGCTTTGAGGGAGAATCATTCCACGCCTCTCTCCCAGCTTCTGATAGCTCCAAGGGTTTTTTGGCTTGCCGCTGCAGCATCACGCGGTGACTTCCCTCTCTCTCCCTGTCTTTATGTATCTTCTCTTTTGCAAGGACATCAGTCATATAGGGTCAGGAGCCACCTGACTCTACCGTGACTCATGTAAACCTGACTGATTGCATGTTCAAAGATCGTATTTATTAATAGGGTCAAATTCACACCTACAGGGGTTAGGCCTTCAGCATATCTTTTGGGAGACACAATTCAACCCATAACATTTACATAGAAGTAATATATAAGTGAGGCTATAAAAACAGGGAAAATTAGATCAAGTTTAAAAAAACTAAAAACGAAACCAAATCAACCAACCAAACAAAAACTATCCCTTCATTGCCGTGAAAGACATTACTAATCAATTACTGCATGCCAGCTTGGCCAAGGTGTTGCCTCAGAATTCTTCTTCAACAGAGTGCTCCAGAATCTATTAGCAATTAATGGAAGTTTGCACATAGACAAAACTTATTTGGAATCTTCTATAGTTTTAGTGAATATTCATATGTAAATTCATATGCACCTTCCTAACTGCCTACTAAATGTGCTTAGTTGACAGGTACATGTCAGTTGATCCATTATTTCTCCATATTAACAGTTCAAAGTAAAAATTTAAATCATCATAAAGATAATGTAGTATAGCCTTCTAAAGTCACTCTCCATGTAAAGATTTTGTAGAAAGATTTATTTTTCCTTTTAGGTTTTATCTCCTTAGCTAAAGTCACCAGTGATTAATATCTAAATTGAATTTTGTAGTTTCTTTCAAAATGTTGGTTGCTGACCTTATAACCAATGTAGGAATCCCTGATGGATGCTCATGATAATGTATATATAATATTTTGAATACTCAGATCAACATATCTTTATATTTTGCCTCTATCCTCTACCACCTCTTGGTTACCACCCCAGGACCAAGCCAAATCAGTCCTTCTGACCTTTCGGATAACCACCCGGTGTTTATAATTTTCTTTTACTCTTTATTTACTTGTCTCAGAGAAATAACATGTCATCCGAATTAACATGGAAACATCTTTAAAATACACTTATCTCATTTGTTCCACTTCTATATATGAAAAATCAAACATTTGGATACAGCACGAGCATTGGTCCTCCTTTTGGTTCCACTGTGCTCCTCTAAAAGAAAAGTCACTTAGTGCCATAACAAAGTAGCACGAATTGGGTGGCTTATAGGAACGGAAATTTACCATCTCATGGTTCTGGAGGCTTGTTGTTAGGTGCCACCCATCTGGTTCCAACTCATAGTGGCCCTATGTACAACAGAACAATACACTGTTCAGCCCTGTACCATCCTCACAACCATTGTTATGTTTAAGCCCATTGTTGTAGCCACTGAGTCAATCCATCTCCTTGAGGGTCTTCCTCTTTTTCACTGACGCTCTACTTTACCGAGCATGATGTCATTCTCCAGGAACTGGTTTCTCCTGATATCACGTCCAAAATATGTGAGACAAAGTCTTGTCATCCTTGTTTCTAAGGAACATTCTGGCTGTACTTCTTCAGATTTGTTCGTTCTTTGGAAGTTCATGGTATATTCAATATTCCTTGCCAATGCCATAATTTAAAGGCATCCATTTTTCTTCAGTCTTCTTTATTAATTGTCCAGCTTTCTCACACGTAGGTGATTGAAAACACCATGGCTTGAGTGACAAACATGTGGGTATGATTCTCGAGGCTAGAAATCTGAAATCAGGGTATGGGCAGTGTTAATTCCTTCTAAGGCCCTGAGGAAGAATCTGTTCCGTGTCTGTCTCCTAGCTTCTGGTGATGGCTGGGAGCCCCTGGTGTTCCATAGCTTGTAGATTTATCACTTTGAATCTCTGCCTCTGTCTTCCAATAGCTGTCTCCCCTCTCTGTGTCTCTTCTCTTTTATTAGAACACCACAGATACTGGAGTAGGACTCCACTTCCAGCTCCTTATGACTTCAAGTTAACTGACAAAATATTCCAAGGCTCTTTTGAAAACCCACTCGAAGTGTCCAAACAAGATCATGTTCACAGCTATAAGGGTAGGGGAGGGGAAAGTGGGGTTTAGGACTTCAACATATCTTTTGGGGGAACAAAATCCAATCTCCAGGCTATAATCTCATCCTCCATTCTTTCACCCATATAAATCATTAACTATATTTGAAATCTGGTCATTAAATTGTAAACGATTATTGTAAAGAAAGGGACAGGCATCTTGCTTCTCATCTGGTAGAAAATGAACACACATTTCCTCTTCACCCAGTTCATTTTCCCAGATTCCAGACTTCCTGATTAATGGTGGAGAAAAACTTTAGTACAACCACACAATTGTGGCTAAGAGAGTTGTACTGACTTGCCCAGTTTTGTACTTTTACCTTTCTTGTGGTATATCCACATGCAACCTAATCCTTGTTCTCTCCCTTGAGTTCAATTCTGTCAATGAAACATTGGTTTTTCTCCTGTTCTTCAGAAGAATGAGGCAGAAAAATAACATCTATTAAGCACCTGTTATGTATAAACCCTGGTGGGTTAGTGGTTAAGTGCTACTATGGCTGCTAACCAAAAGGTTGGTGGTTCAAATCCACCAAGCGCTCCTAGGAAACTCTATGGGACAGTTCTGTTCTGTCCTATAGGGTCGCTATGAGTCAGAATTGACTCAATGGCAACGGGTTTGGTTTTTGGCTTTTGTGTATAAAATTTAAGGATCCCTGGTAGTGCAATGGTTAAGCAGTCAGCTGCTAACTGAAAGATTGATGGCTCAAACCCATCAGTGGTTCCACAGGAGATAAGACCTGGTGATCTGGTCTTGTAAAGATTACAGCCTAGGAAGCCCTATGGGGCACTTCTACTCTGTTATACAGGGTGACTCTGAGTTGGAATGGACTAGACAGCACACAACAACAGCATGTTAAGTCCACCACCTATTGTTAGTTTGTCAGACTGGTGGATTGTGTGTTGCTATGGTGCTGGAAGCTACAACACTGGGATTTCAAATTCCAACAGGGTTAATTTGGTTTAATTCTGTTCCCTTGTGGACAGGTTTTAGTGGAACTTCCAGATGATACAGTCAAGGAAGAAAGGACTATAAATCTACTTCCAAAAATGAGCCAGTGAATACCTTATGGATCACAACAGAATAATATCCAATATAGTGCTGGGAGATAAGCCCAAATATACTAATGATCATAAAAATGGTGTAGGACTCAGCAGCATCTTATTATGTTATACAACTCGATGGCAACTAGTAACAACATGTATTAAGTGCTTCACATGTATTATGTTATCAAATTTGCAGTCTAATCGTAAGAGTAGATATTATTATCCCAGGTTTTCAGGCAAGAATATTAAAGTCCAGATGATTTATGTGATCTCTCTCCACTTACAAGTAGCATGAAAATAATTTCTATGTGCCATTACGAAACCTATGTACTTTTCACTAATCTACCTCAGAGAAATTTTCTTCACTGTGACGGGATTACAAAGTCTTAGAACGTCACAGTACAAGGTAAGAGCAACTAGGGAGCAGTGAACAAGAGTTGACACAGGCCAGAGATAAGGGCTAAGGTTATCAGGAGTTCTCCTTGCCTTTGTTAGAATTTTGGCCTAAGGCTATCTTTTCTGATTACATTGTCTTTAATTCTATAACACCCCACAATTATGATTTTAATGGGTTATGAGCCACTTTTGTAAGCCTGCAGATATATGGTATTAGTTTCATTGCCCACTGATAATGCCTCACTGGTCAACTTGACTATTTTTTGATACAGAGCAACTGATTATAAACACAGAACATGATTCTGGCTCTGAAGGAAACCCCAAAAGACAGTGACATAACTGGTTGAAAATAAAGGTGCTATCCCGGAAATGCCTGTTTTATCTCTAATGGTCAATAATTTGAGAAATTATAAAACAATATCATTAATATCACACACAAGTAAAATTTTGCTGAAAATAATTCCAAAGCAGTTGCAGCATAAACAGGGAACTGCCAGAAATTCAAGCAGGATTCAGAAGAGGACATGGATTGAGAGATAATATTGATGATATCAGATGGATCATGGCTGAAAGCAGAGAATACTAGAAAGATGTTTACCTGTGTTTTATTGACTATGCAAAGGCATTTGACTGAGTGAATCATAACAAATTATGGATAACATTGCAAAGAATGAGAATTCCAGAACACTTAATTGTGCTCATGAGGAACGTGCACATTGATCAAGAGGCAGCCATTTGAACAGAACAAGGGGATAGTGCATGGTTTAAAGTAAGGAAAGGTGTGCATCAGGGTTATATCCTTTCGCCATGCTTATTCAATCTTTATGCTGAGCAAATAATTCGAGAACCTCGACTATATGAAGAAAAATGGGTAATCAGGATTGGAGGAAGACTCATTAACAACCTGGATTATGCAGACGACACAATCTTGCTTGCTGAAAGTGAAGAGGACTTGGAGCACTTACTGATGAAGATCAAAGGGACTACAGCCTTCAGTATGGATTACACTTCAAAATGAAGAAAACAAAAATCCTCACAACTGGACCAATAAGCAACATCATGATAAAGGGAGACAATATTGAAGTTGTCAAGGATTTCATTTTACTTGGGTCCACAATCAACACCCATGGAAGCAGCAGTGAACAAATCAAACGACATATTGCATTGGACAAATCTGCTGCCAAAGACCTCTTTAAAGTGTTCAAAAACAAAGATGTCCCTTTAAGGACTAAGATGCGCCTGAGCCAAGCCATGCTGTTTTCAATCACCTCATATGCATGTGAAAGCTGGACAATGAACAAGGAAGACCAAAGAAGAATTGATCCCTTTGAATTATGGTGTTGGCGAAGAATATCGAATATAACATGTACTGCCACAAAAACAAACAGATCTTTCATGGAAGAAATACAACCAGAAAGCTCATTAGAAACAGGGATAGTGAGAATTCATTCACATGCTTAGGACATGTTATCAGAAGGGGCCAGTCCCTGAAGAAGGAGATCGTACTTGATAAAGTAGAGGGTCAGTGAAAAAGAGGGAGACCCTCAACCAAGTGGATTGACACAGTGGTTGCAGCAATGAGCTCAAGCATAACAATTCTGAGGATGGTGCGGGTCCATGCAGGGTTTAATTCTGTTGTACATACGGTCACTATGAGCTGGAACTGAATCTATGGGACCTAACAACAGAGCAATTTATATTTGACAATGTGTATGTGTTTGAATGGGAAAAGTCAGTCACACTGTTTCAACATACCCACAAACATATAACAAATCTTTTTATCACATTACATTTTTGTGGATTTTGTATGTTTGCTGTGTAAAAATGCACCTTTGCCTAGTGAGAGAAAAAAGAGCATTATATATTTGTATCTCTTTTTTCTTAACTTAAAAATAATGAAACTAATGGTGCTTTGCTACTGAGGATTAATTAGATGTATACGAAGAAGTCTGAGTTCCCAGGAAAAAAACTTCCAATAATAAATAATATTTCACTGAGAAAAAGTAACACGCATATGATGTGCATACAGACTAAATATGTTCCTGTGTACTTAATTCATATTTATATGTACATGTATACTAAATCTAGGGAGGCCTGGTGGTGCAGTGGTTAAGTGCTAGCCTGCTAACCAAAAAGTTGGCAGTTCGAACCCACCAGCCACTCTGCAGGAGAAAGATGTGGTAATGTGCATCCATAAAATTTACAGCCTTGGAAACCCTGTGGGGCAGTTCTACTCTGTTCTGGAGTGTCACTATGAGTTGGAATCGACTCAACACCAATGGGTTTTTTAATATATTAAATCTATATTTATGCAAACACATAACTATTTAACATATACTTAGTTTTTTCTTGCATACTTATATACACATATATAAATTTGCCCTTTTTGTTTGTTTGCTTGTTTGCAAAAGTGAAAATACTTCAAGAAAATCCTTTGTGTCCTCTGTGGCTCTTGAGAAAATATCTATTTAAAATGTCTGGAATGTGTGTTAAGAAAAAGAACTGACTTCACGTTTCCTTGAGAAGAGAAAGCAATTTCACAGTACACAAAATGGCTTAGAGTAATATGGATTTTTTTTTCCACTGTATTCTTAATTAAGAAAGATTGACACCTGTGAAGGTTTTGAGCCAAATAAAAATCCCAGATTTTAATTAGCTTTCCTAATGGTTATGTTTTCCTGCTAGAAGACATTTGCAAATCTACCAATTTCTCAGAGAGAGTCGCAGGACATAAATAATATTAATAATTATATTTAATACTTCCATAAGAGTCATGATAGGCAGCCGTGCAGGACTGGCACTCGATTAAATAATTAAATATGCTACAGTGGCTTTTGGCATCTTCTCCTCCACCTTTTTAACCTGCCTCTCTAGTTGTCTGCACTCTACACCCAACTGTCACTCACTATCCCCGACCATTTGTCCCCTCACACGGGCCTGTGGGTACTTCTACCTCCTTATTGCCACGTACCATCCACATCAATTTTCCACAGTTAGTGCCCCAACTCTGTGGCATTCTAGCCTCTCTCTTACAAAAGCCACAGAAATTGCTTGCCGTTATTACTCCCTCTATGATCAGACTATTGATAAAACAGCATTTGCTAAATTGAGATTCTATGCACAAATACAAGACATTACTGGACAATTGACTAATAGCTGACTAGTGTATAATGTTTCTCTTCCACAAAGGGGATGCTTATTTTAACAAGGGTACACTGTGAATTTTAAGTAGTGTTTTTTGGCCAGGGACAAGTGAGGCAATATTGAAACCTCTTCTGATAGATGACAATTCGCTTTATATTAGTGCCTAACATTTCTGAAAAACAGCAGAGGGATTAAATATCAACAATTTCTCATATCATGAATCAATGCTAGGCTATGTAACTAATCCTCAGGTAGAATTTTGAGCTAAATCAATACAAATACATATAGGTACACATGTCTTTTTATATATATCTTTACATATTCATGTTTATGCATGCATGCACACACACACTCACACACAGGAACACCTTCCCATATTTATTTTGACCCTAACCTATCCGTTCATCTTTTTCAACCATTCATGTTCTACAGGAGGCAGTCGTTTGCATCGACAAGAGAATGATTTAATTAAGTCATTGTGTTGGCTAAAAATAACCCCCCAAGGCCAGTTTTCTCACATTGTCTAAACTCAGCTATTATGTTTATGGGATTAATCAACTTCTATGGATATGTAAAAGGGTCATCTGTATATAATTTTTACAAATTGCTTGAGATTATTTGACAAATACATTATCACTTGAGAGCTTAATTTAAAAGGAATTTCAGGCATTCATTTGAAAGAACAAGAGATTAATAAAACCAAAATTAATTAAAGGGAAGATGATTAAATAAAAAATGTGTACAGACTCAGAACAGTTAACTCTTTTCAGTGAATGAGTTGCCATTTGAGACACTAATAAATAACAAAGAAGTGTTTGTTTTAAAAGCACAATTATTTTTTTTTAAACCAAGTGTTTTAAGATAAAACAATAGAAAAAGATCTTCAGAAAATATTGCATATCTCAGCTGAAATAGTTTTGTATATTAGACCCTATTGTTCCTTTTTTAATAAGCTCAATGAACTTTCAAGAGCAATGAAAAAAGATACATAAAAAGCTTCTAATGGAGTGAATATATAAGTTAGATAGTTCACAAAGAATTTTATGAATATTCAGTATTATACCTTAAGAAGCTTATTGTAAAAGTTACAAAATACTATAATTATTTTCTTCCAGTGTGACAGTGTATGTTTTCTAGAGAACAAAGGATTATACAACTCGCCCAACCTCTCTGGCTGGAACTACACTACACCTAAATTTAAAAGTTAGTTCAGTGTTTTGTGTAACACTAGCGTGGCTCTACTCCCCTCAAAGTTTTTCCCTTCCATAACTAATATCCCACCATTAAAAATCTGTTTCTTTATATCTAGTAAGCCATAGAAAATAATATAGAAGAAGTGACATTCACTTATTCACCAAGGAATTGGTGTTAATTGCCATCAAGTCAGCTCTGACCCATGGCTACCCTGTGTACAACACAACAAAAGTTTGCCTGGTCCTGTGCCATCATCATAATGGTTGGTATGCTCAAGTCCATTGTTGCAGCCACTGTGTATTTACAGTGTCTTTCAGTCTAGGCGGTTTATCTTCCAGCACCAAAGCTAATTTACAAAAGTAGATCACCAGGTTGAACAAGGATACAAGAGTTTAAAAAAAAAAAAAAAAAGTAATGGCCCACTACATACTTTGCAGGGGAGGAGGTGAAACAGATATGTAAGAAAATAAATAAATAAATATATATATCCCATAAGCTGATTTGAAGAGTGGGGGAGGGGAAGCATTGGACTAGGTTAAGAGCTGCCAGCTGCAGGGTGATATGTTTAAAAAAGGTGATATTTAAGCAAGGGTTTAAAGAAGCTGAATAAATGGACCATCTGAACATTGAACATTCAGGAGAAGAAATCTCCAGTTAGAAGAAAGAGCAAGAAAAAGTCTGTGGCGCAGGAAGAGGTCTGACAAGAGCAAGGAGGCCAGTGTGGAAAAGCAGAGGAAGTAGCAGGAAGATTAGTAGGAGAAGGGTCCAGAATGGGGAGGGACAGGTCATGGAGGGTCTTTTCAGACCATGCCAAAGACTTTGACTTAAATGCCAACTGAACTAGGAAACAAAGAAGAGTAAAGTCTAATTTTTATTTGGATAAAATCACTCCACAAAATCAAACCATTAAGCTCATGGGGACACTTGGCAATAATCTAAGTAAAAATTATGGTGCTTAAATTAGCAGCTTTCAGTGGAAATCTTAAAGGAGTCAAGAATAATTCCATGGATTTTGACCTGAGAAAGTGGAAGAATAGACTTGCCATCAATTGGGAAGCAGAATGATAGTTTTATGGAGGGGGTGGATATCAGGGCTTCAGTTTTGGACACGATACTTTTCAGATATCTATTAGACATCCAAATGGGAGTTTTAAGTAGGGAAATCTGTTTCTTAAATTTAGGGAGAAGTTCAGGCTGGAAACACATGTTTGTGAATTATTAATATACAGATGCTTTTTTTTATTTATAATCATGGAATTGTACTGGAATATCAAATGGGGATGTTAACAGAGAACAAGAAAGATTCAGGGAAAGAGCTTTGAGATACCCCAACATCAAGAAGATGAGGGTCTGAAAAAAAAAAAAAAAAACTGCCAAAGGAATTAGGAGGAGGATCTAATACAACCAGGAACAAAAAGAATGTGAAAATCATATGCATAAAAATTTTCCAAAGGAAAGAGTGATCAATTTTGTCAAATGCTGAGAGGTCAAGAATATGAGGACTAGATTTAGAACCTGGAGCTAATTAATGACCTTGAAAAAATCAATTTTTATAGAGATGTGAGGGGGGAAGAAAACTTCTTCAATTGGATTTAGAAAATGTGAGAATGTGGTATGAGGAACTTGAGACAGCTACATTGCAGCCACATTTTACTGTAAGAGAAATACAGTAGAGGCTGGAGCATAGTGTTAGCAAAGAAGGGCCCTTGGTGGTGGTGTTTTTGTTGGTTAAGATGGGAGAAACAATGCCATGTTTTATGTTGATGGAAATTATATATACATAAAATAAATATTTATGTAGGAGAGAATGGAGTTGAGTGAGCTATATTCTTGAATACGTGAGAAGAGAGAGAATCTAATGCAATTTGTTCATCTATAGAAATCAGAGGAGAGGTAGAGTACAGAATTACAGATGGTGGCAAATGGTTAGAAGTCAGAGGTGAGAGGAAGTCTATGGAAGTTCTCTTCTGATTCCTTTATTTTCTCAGTGAAATAAGCAGCACACTCATTTGCTGAGCATAAGAAGGTTGGTGGGAAATGGAGATTGGAGGAGCATGGAGAAGGCATAAAGTAGATGATGGTGGAAGACAGTATGTAGTAGGGAGGTGTATGTAGCTCTTTTGCCTGGGAGGACTAAGGGCCCACTTGAGATTAATGGTCATGAATTTAAACAGAACAGTAAACATGGTCGTATATTTTTTTCTCCAGCCATATTCAGCTGCATGAATACAAGTTCAGAGTCAACAGAGACTTGGATGTAATACCTGTCGGGGTACAACTATGGCAAAGCAAGAGAGTGCAGGTCAGGAACTAGAAAAAGTGAAGGGGAATAAAAAAAAAGCTGAAGTCCTGAGAGTAGGATGAATAAATTGAGCTGAAGGGATGTAACCAACAGGGTTAAACTCTTCGCCCTCTATCCAGGTCTATGGCCAACTAGTTCCTGATAGGCATCCTGTGTAGCAGCCCAAGGCCACCTCACTGCTCCCCCTCCATTCAGACATGTGCAATAAGCCACAAAGCTGTCCTTAGGTGAACTTCATGTATCACACTTGGAAAAACACACCCCCTGCACCCACACACTACTCCCCCACATGTTAATTAGTTCTTGAAATTGCCCTTCTATTCTCAGAAGCTTTATGAATTATGTATAACTTCACTGTCCAGAACCTTATAACTACCCTGGAATTCCCAACCTTGGGAGCTTGATTTGAGACTTAGTCTCCAAGCTCCGTGCGTGCTTCACCGGCTTTCAATAAAGTCTACTTCTCTTTCTTAAAGGCCTGGTGTCTCACAATTGCATGGAGGGTCGCACTGAACAAAACCCACTCTCATCAGGTTACATGGGGTTACATACTTACACAGGCCATGGTACCAGGACCAAACTCTTTTAGTTTCTATAGCTTTATACTATTTTTTTAAAGAAATATTTCATTACTCGTACAGAATTTTTCTCGTGATTCCTATATGCTTATTCTTCTGGGTTGTCATTTTATTAAGAAAAATATGATTTTGAGAACATTTTGAATTATTAGAGCTTGAGAAGCTGATGTGAAGAATATATTTAAGGCATTTTTGAAACAGGAGAGAATGGCATATGGTTAGAATGAGAAAATAAAGTGAAAGTGATGGCGAATTTATAGTCCCCAAATTAGTGGAAACCTAATATAGTTTTTTTTTTTTTTTTTTTAAATTAGGACAGGGGATATTACAGGAGGTTTTTGTGAGACCCTTTAAAAGTGAAAATTTTTTTTTTTTTTTTCTGGAAACATTTCCATCTGCTAAAGTTTAGGGAAGGTTCAGCTATGTGATTTAAAACATTTGGGCAGACTTTAATCCCCGATACAAAGAACCTGGAGAAGTAAAGAATAAGGAAAGAATTAACTAGAGAAAGAAAGACTCTCTAATAATTCATAATGATATTTGGCAATTTCTATAGTTTTAATATAAAAATTACACTTTTGCTGGTTAAAAAAAAAAAAAAAACCTCAAACCCTTTGCCATCAAGTTGATTCCCTATAGGGTTTCCAAAGAGCAGCTGGTGGAATTGAACTTCCAACTTTTTTTTTTTTTTTTTGGTTTTCAGCTGTAGCACTTAACTACTGTGCCTGCCTATTTAAACCCAGATTCCTTCTGTTTTCAGTTTCTTCCATTTTTAATGCAGGACCAGTGCCTGAGACGAGTTTGCTATAGTTTCTCAAGTTGCTTTGGAAGGTGTCTACGATTTTCTTTCTGCTTTTATAATAAACGGAAGTCAAACTAGAAGAATATACAGTTGTGTGATAAATTGACATATTTTTCATTACTTGAGAAAGTGGACTATTTCCTCTCCTATACATTTAGCTGTTCTGGCTTTGAACCCTTGCACTTCAATCAAAGTGTTATTTTGAAGGAGTGACTGCATCTTAAGTTTTATCGAAGACTCGGCTCTGTTTTCTTTTTCACTGACTGCTCCAGAACGAAATATCCTGGTAGAGAAAACTCTCTGCTTGCTCCTCCTTGCAGTATCCACTCCCCGTAGGCATAATGGCCCACCAACCCAATGGAGGTCTGTAAATGTATTTGGAAGGCCTGCAAATGAGATTGATCCTTTAATAAATACTTCAAAGAAAGAAGTTGGAGAAAACATTGGGAATATTCTTCCATTATCACTTCAGCAACCACTGTCATTAGCTCTGTGAAAGGAAACAAAGGAAGAATATTTTGTGACAAGTGACAAAATTCCTGAGTGAATATGGTAGACTTTTGGAGCGGTAGCCTTGACAGAGAATGAGTGTGTAGGACATAGGTGTACTTATACAATTATCTGCGTGTGTAATCTTGCATAGCTCATCTTCTGTTACTTCAGCAAAATATACGGTGTATATCTGCAGATCCAGCAAACACATGTCATAAACAATGCTATGATCTTCAATAGCTATGTGTTGGGTAAATGCATTTAGGTTTAGAAGTATCAAATTATTAAGCCATTTTTGTATTTCTAATGTGAAAGGCCCTGGGGAATTTATAAATACTCTAAACTCACACTGCCATGGAAAAATTTTACTCGTCGCTGAATTATCACTTGGCCTCTGAAAATCATTATCATCATTTGGCTCCCTTGGAGAGATAATTTACCCCATATGGACAACCACTTTCCTCCCAAGAGGGAGTGCATTTCGCTAGCCTGCGCCTCATAGGATCAGAAATACTTTTAATTGTTTCTTTAGCACTGATAGCTTCTTTCAACTGGTGAGAGGACTAATCATCTTATTCAAATACCAATCCAAGGAAATAATATGATGCTGTATTTAAGGCAATTAGGCTGCCGCTGCAATTTCTGTTCTGCACTCATTAATTGCAATAAGGAACCCTAAAACATCATTTGTTATCTTTTTTATTTGACTTCTAATTAGAATACTGTATTTGGGGTATTTTTAAAGACTTTGAGGATTGTATATATACAAGTATATGTGTGTACGTGTACATGTACTTGTGCATATACATATATGTGTATATAAAAAAACCCAAACCAAACCCAGTGCCTTCGAGTCGATTCCGACTCATAGCGACCCTATAGGACAGAGTAGAACTGCACCATAGAGGCAGGGTTTCCACATGTGTATATATATGTGTGTATATATATAATGTGCGTGTGTATATATATCATATGGCTTAATATCTTAATTTTTGAAAATTGTCTCAAAAGTGTATAGAAGCCCATACTATTCAACCAAAACAATAACTTTTTCCTAGAAGCACAATTAAAAAAAAAACCAAACCCAGTGCTGTCGAGTCGATTCTGACTCATAGAGACTCTAGAACTGCCCCATAGAGTTTCCAAGGAGCGCCTGGTGGATTCAAACTGCTGACCCCTTGGTTAGCAGCTGTAGCACTTAACCACTACGGCCGCCAGGGTTTCCAGAAGCACAATAGATAACAAAAATAACATAACGAACCTTATTTATTTCTTGAGTGTATTTCCCACTTTTGTTGTTTCCTGGACCAGCACAAAATAGCTCTGTGCAAGGCTGCTAGATTATTGATTGTACACATACCAGTAATGGGTCCCAGTACACAAACATAGACACATGCATGCACCTACATACACACACACACGCAGATTCTGAGGTATTACTTTCTTATGTTATTTTTAGTGTTCCCAACAGTCTGGCTCTCATTTCTGTATAAAATGTACTCCCTAAATCACTCTGGACCTCTCCCTGGGCAGCCTTCTGCATCCTAAATGAAGACAGCAGGGCCACGACCATCCCCTAAGAACAATATTCTTGTTTCAGGAGGCAGACGCCAAGCAACAGGAGTCCTGAAGCGGCATCTGACTCGAGCTTGTCAAGCTTTACAAGCTGTTGTTTTCTTTGCCATCTCACTTTCCTGGGGACGGCCTGATTGTCCTCTTGAAGCTTTCCCCATTGATTCCTATTTCCGTACTGTGATGCTTTTCCTGGGAGAAATAGGGGCTTGTGCAGATTGTTCTAATGAGGGTAATGTACAGGGCTCTTACAAAGAAGATGCGTGGGAGAGGAGAAGGCATCAGGGACGCCCAAATGGCTTCTTTAATCGGCCTTTTCTATTCATCTAAGGGCTGCATGTCCCTTCCCTAGAGGGGTTTGCAGTGATAAATCCATGTTTGGGTTTGTCAGGTTTGTATTCATCTAGCCCCAGATTTGGGGAAAAAAAAAAAAAAGCTCTACCCTTTCATTACCTTTCCTCTGAGACATTAAAAGAGAAAGAAGAAAAGGGTCTTTTGTATTTGGGGTAGTTCTCAGTCAGAAAACTGACACTTGTCCGCAGGGGACTTGTTCCCAATATCCTGTTCTGCGTGGCCCAGTCTACAGTCCATAGATTCTGTATCAATCAAATGCATTTGTAGTATTTTTCCTCTGAATTTTGTGAAAAGGATACTGTATTAGAGGGAGAAAGAGAGAAGTTGAGAGGGAGAGACTAAGAAAGAAAAAGAGGGACAGTTTCTTCAATGGAAAAGAAGCTTCCTTTAACACAAGTTATGGGGCAAGTGAAAATAAACTGCTGCAATTGAGATGCAGATTCAAGTCCTGTTTCATTTATTTCAAAGCATTACAGATGCACTCAAAAGACAAGCCATCAGTCAGCAATGACAGGGAACATGAAAATGTATAAGAATAAATTGGGCTTTAATTTTTCTTGACTAAGTATAGACATTTATCATAACTAATGCACATGTTTTTTTTTTTTTTTAATGCACGTTTAATAGCATAGTACTATTTTTTTCTCCTATTTGGCAATCTTATCAATTTTGTTATGTGTCTCAGACCTAATTAGAAAGCAACAGTCCTGGCAGTTATAAAATGGTAATATTTATTTGGACTAATATTGGTGAAACCCACTGCAATAAAAGTTATGGCAAAGTTTATGCAAAAGCAGTGCGATGTTTTTGCTAAATAGCTTGTGAAGTCCTCCTACTTGTGATACCTAATTACTGGTGTCATGCTTGGAACTGCAGCATCTGTGCAGACTTAACACTCTAATGGGTAGCTCCTACAGGACTAATGCATTTTAATTGATGGTGTTTAGCGTGGCTTTTGGTTTCTCTCATACAAAAAGCTATGCCCTTCTGCTCGCCTGTCCCCAGATGAGCTGGCTTCCTACTGGGGAATTCAAAGTACAGATGGTCAACAAAAGGTGAAGATTTCCAGGACTCTAGCTATCACTCTCTTTTCAGTCAAGATAACATCTGAATTACTAATCAGCTTCCCTCTGCCCCTACTCTCAGCCTTACTCTTCACCCAAGCTGTTTACATGTGGATTTAATGCTAATCTCTCTTTGTCAAATGGCTTTATCAAGTCCCATTTGATTTAAAACACACCTTCCTAACTAGCAAATCAAGGCTGGGCCATTCCAGTCCCTCAGCACCTATAGTTCATTTCAAATACAAATTGTTCTTTCTCTGGGGAGGGAGCTAAAGCCTGGTTAAATTTTGTATCTGGCATCATCTGAAATGGGAAGAAAAAGTACTTGAACACAATAGAACTAAATGACAGATCAGGTGTGCTTCACGTGAATCCGGATAGTGCCTACTCTATAGAATTGTTATCAATGTTATTATGTTTAGCTCTGCACAAATAGCACATTTGGGCTTCAGAGTTTTCTGAGAGGTGTATTCTTGGTTCTTTGATAAGAAGTCAAGCATATAGGAAAGAATACATGGAATGATGTACACCTTTCACTGCATTGACCTTAACAATGCTTATATATCATTTTTTCTTTGTTACTAAAGAAACTATTTTAAAAATCATTTGCAATAGCTCGACAGTATAGGTTTCAGTTGTAAAGAAAGATTCTACAAAACAGTTTCTAACACTCACATATACAATGCTCAAAGGATCTGAGACTGGGGGCCTGAAGAATATGACAGGGTCAATCCCAGGTGTAGAAGTGAGCAAGAAATTGGCTACCCCGAGCTGGCCAATTAATAAGAGTCTGTGGCGTTAAAGTTAAGGATGGCAAGCGGTAGGACTTCCTACCTGGCCACCCAAAGGGAAGTGTCACGAAGTTCTAATGAGATAGTGTTAATTGTGAATGATATTCCATGCAATCATCTTTTTGCATTTGGGGAAAAGGAGGCATAAAATTGCATTCCATTAAATCATGATCCTGGTGTCAGTTTCCAGGCAACCACAACAACAGAATGGGAAAAAGAAAAAAAAAAAAAAAGAGCCTTAGGAAGATTTTTTTTTTCCCCTGAATAAAATACATGTTTTTGCCTGTCAATCAGGTTCTTTTGCACTGCATATTCTGTAATGGGATATTCTTAAATCTGAGTTTTAAATTAAAAAAAAAAAAATCATTCACGATAAACATGGTGTCCTGCTATTTACGCTCCAAGAAAGCCACCCTCTTTAAAAGCAACGTAATGAGATTAAGACGGTCAATTCTGCATATATTAGGAAGTAAACATTATTACAGATATAGGGTCGCTATGAGTTGGAATTGACTCAAAGGCAATGGGTTATCCTTTTTGTGGTAGCAGAGATTGAAAACGGAAAAAGTAGTGTTGCAAGACTAAGCAATGAAATATAGCTAAAAGAGTTTAAACAGCTCCTTCAGCATGAGCACTATAATGGTTAAAGGGTACCACAGAAGTACACCCATAGCCTGCGGAATAATAATAGTACCTAATACTTATGTTGGGGAGCCCTGGTGGTGCAGTGGTTAAGAGCTTAGCTGCTAACCAAAAAGATAGGCAGTTTGAATCCACCAGCTGCTCCTTGGAAACTCTTTGAGGCAGTTCTACTCCTGTTCTATAGGGTCAGTAGGAGTCAGAATTAACTCCATGGCAACTTTTTTCTTTTTTTTAATAGTTACACGATAATCGTCACTTTACAATTTATTTTTATGTTAATTATGTCTTCACAACAACATTAAAAGATGGAAATCGTTACCTCATGTTCTCAGGTGGAGAAATTAAGGTTTAGTAATTAATTAATTACTTAACCAAGTTCCTACCACTGTTAAGGGTTGATAGAGCCCTGAATCAGCCATTAGTTTTATTAACCCCATAATGGCCTTGGTGGCACAGTGGCTAAGCCTTTGGCAGCTAACCAAAAAGTCAGCAGTTCGAGTCCACCAGCCACTCCTTGGAAACCCTAGGGGCTGTTTGTTCTGTAGGGTTGCTATGAGTTGGAATTGACTCTATAGCAACAGGCTTTTGCCTTTTTGTTTGTTTGTTTGTTTGTTTGTTTTTTAAAGAACAAAAGAGTTATGCCAATTTATCTAACTTATATGGGGGAAAAAGTATTAACTTAGGGAATTCCAAATCCTACCATGAAAAGAGCCAGAAGTGACCTCAGAGTTCATCACAGAAACTGAGAACAAAGATGTCCAATACACTAGCCAAGATCCTAGAGCCTGTTAGAACGTAGTAGGACTCCCGACTCCAAATCTTGATTTGAAATCCAAAAGATTTTTTTCTTTTCAGATCTGTATTCTTCTGTTAACAATTGTTTTCCAGCCAATGCCAAAGTATTAATAAGTTATGGAAATTAATGTGTTTATGTAAGGTAACCTTGATCTAAATGTTGATAACTCACTGAACATCAACACTAACTTTGATTTTACCTTTTTTGTGTCCATGTTCCAACATTTTGTGATCTTTTAATAGTTTAGAAATACATCCTTAATATAATATATACAAGTGGTATAGAAATATTAACATTCGGAAGCAAAAATATGCCATTTTAAAAACGAGTCTCTTGCATTACTATTTACTGAACATTTTGAATAAATGAGCGAATGAACTATTCTACTACACCATTTTCAACTTCAAGAGAGAGGGTAGTTCATGCCAGATACAACTCAACATTTTAGGTCAAAACTTCAGATAACAGAGATAAAGAAGACACTCCCCAGAAGAGTTTATCTAGGGGAGCAATGGTCACAGAGGCAGATACTATAATTTACATACAATATTTTAAAGTATCTGAAAATTGTATCACCTGCTATGTCAGACTCAGCCTTGATTTCAGGATCTTCCACAATCACAAACACAATGTTGTTAGGAAGTAAACCTAAACCGTATGAAACAGTTTGCACATAAACTCTAAATACAACTGTACTCCAACAACCTAGAAATACAAGATTCTTTCCTTGGATCTTATGTAAAATAAAATACATATATATTCTAAGCCAAGGAAGGTAATACGTCTCAATTTTCTTATGTATACAATTTAGAGAGAAACACACGTATATTATAGAAAGGAAGTGAGAACTTATGAATATTCCAGAAAATAATGACTTTCCCATATTCCTCAAATACACCTTTAATTTGAACACTCAATGCTCTGAATAGTTATATCTGCTATTTCTGCTTCTTCGAATGTCTTCTATTTTCTGCATACCAAATATGCTAGTTTTTCTAATTATTTGACATTTCCCTGAAGCTCTGCAATTGACTGTAATCTAACCATTGGTTCCATAATATTTAAGGACCACTGTTTCCATAATATACGGAATATGCCTTCCATTGTATAAATGTAGTTTTTGATTATTACTATTGCATTAATATTTGTCCAAACTATTTTTGGATAAACGATAATTCTTTACCAAATAATTGTTGTCAATATATGTTTGAATTTCATAAGCATATATGAAAGCCATGCTTAACTAATGTTTTAATGTGATAAACCAAAAAACCAAACCCATTTCCTCTGAGTCGATTCTGACTCATAGTGACCCTATATGACAGAGTAGAACTGCCCCATAGGGTTTCCAAGGAGTGCCTGGTGGATTTGAACTGCCAACCTTCTGGTTATCAACTGCATCTCTTAACCACTACACCACCAGGGTTAAAAAAAAAAAAAGGGTTAAGCACCTATAATTACAGAAGGAAGCTCATCAAGAGAGGAACCATTAACTACTTTAACAATAAAGAGTTGTTATTTTAAACATAGTATCTTAATGCTGAAACTGACTTGAAAAATCAAGGCTTGGCTCAAAAGTCTATATAATACCATATCAAAATACCATATAATGCCCAGAACAATTCAATAAAAAAAGAGGGACCTTCTGTTAAAAAAAAAAAAAAAAATGTACATCAGTATTTTTGGCTCATAACTATATTTAAGCAGAGAAGTTAAATATGAAATAATTAAATCATTCTATTTGCGTAATTTAACAAATTAGAAGTTGGAATCAACTTGATGGGAACTGCTTTTGTTAAATGTAAACAAAGGCTTTTTTTTAATTTAGGCAATAAAAATGACAAAAACTAATAATATAGAAAATAAAGAATAATAATTGAAATGTAATCAAGTATACTCAAGATGAGGAGATGTTATCAGCAACAAAAAAAAAAAAGAGAAAAAGATCACTGTTTAGAAATATAGATCTGCCTTCTAAGAAGGGAAGAAAATTGTTTGTAGTAATTTCTGGAAGTCAAGTTGTCACTACATATGTAATTTCTGCCAGGATAGCAGATATTAGAATTTCCTTTCTACCTCCCCCCACATTAACTGCCATACTGCAATATTTCTCAACAACACTTTAAACATTATTGTTAGTTTAACAGTTATAGTAAAGCACTATTACCAACGTTGCTTGTCAAAAACTGAAACTCAACCTAACTAGTCACCTAGCAACTATTCTCTATCTCCACCTCACGATGAATTTGGTAAAGATTTAAATATGTTAAAGACTATTTTTTAAAGTTTACATAGAAAAATTTTAAACATACAGATAAGTTGAAAAAAGCTAATAATTATTATTATAGCCCTACCTATATTTAATCATTTTTAACATTTTGCTATGTTGTTATGTACATACACGTACACATACGTGTATATTTAAAATGCATATATATATGCATGCATAGTCATAGCAAATATATACAGCAAATATATGGTAATATAGTAATCAAATGACATTTTACATTAGGCAGATCTGCTGCAAAAGACCTCTTTAAAGTGTTCAAAAGCAAAGATGTCACCTTGAGGACTGAGGTGCTCCTTACCCGAGCCATGGTATTTTCAGTTCCCTTATAAAGAAAAAAAAAAAAAAATATGTATGCAAAAGCTGGACAATGAATAAAGAAGATTGATGAAGAATCAATTCATTTGAATTATGGTGTTGGTGAAGAATATAGAACATACCATAGTCTGCCAGAAGAACAAACAAATCTATCTTGGAAGAAGTACAGCCAGAATTCTCCTTAGAAGCAAGGATGGTGAGACTTCCTCCCAAGTACTTTGGACATGTTATCAGGAGAAACCAGTCCCTGGAGAAGGGCATCATAGAAATATATTTTATATATATATGTATAAAATATACAGAGACACGAACGTATATGTATATATATAAACCAAAATCACACTCCTTGCTGTCAAGCTGATTTTTTCAACTCACAGTGACCCCATGCTACAGAGTAGAACTGCCCTGTAGGGTTTCCAAGGAGTGGCTTGTATATTCCAACTGCAGACTTTTTGGTTAGCAGCTCTTAACCACTGTGCTACTGTGCTATCAGGTCACTATATATATATATGTATATGTATATGTATATGTATATGTATATGTATATGTATATGTATATGTATATGTATATGTATATGTATATGTATATGTATATGTATATGTATATGTATATGTATATGTATATGTATATGTATATGTATATGTATATGTATATGTATATGTATATGTATATGTATATGTATATGTATATGTATATGTATATGTATATGTATATGTATATGTATATGTATATGTATATGTATATGTATATGTATATGTATATGTATATGTATATGTAGTTGCTGTTATTAGTTGACTTCAAGTCGATTCTAACTCATGAGACCCCTATTTACATATACATAATTAAGTGGCACAAACAAGCCCTTGACTATTAGCCAGGAGATTGGTGGTTCGAACTCACTTAGAGGTGCCTTGGAAGACAGACCTGATGATCTGCTTCTGAAATGTCACAGTCTCGAAAATTCTATGGAACAGTTCCCCTTTGAACATATGGGCCTCCGTGAGTCAGAATCAAATCAACAGCAACTAACAACAGCAACAATAAAAACAATTTGAAGTGTTATAGACATAATAAAACTTCTCCCCTATGTACTTAAGTATGCTGTTGTTGCTGTTAGGTGCCATCTAGTGAGTTACTCTGTACTGTGTATGCATTGATTCATTTATTTGTTTATTAACAAAGAGTTGCCAGGTCTTTGGTATGCTATATTTTGTGATGAGTATAAAAAGAAAAATCAAAACCAATGTTTTGTTGCCACTGTCCTAAAAGAGTTATGAAGTAGTAATGGAGAACGCAAATGCTCCGAAATGGTCAAAGAAGCACAATGGGAATAGAAAAAAAAAAAAGATAAATGTTGGGCAGCCAATTTGTAGAAGAAGTTCCTAAAAAGAGAGGTCCATTTCTAGTCTTGTCAGCAAAAATGGAGAAGGGAATATCATGGGAGTTATCGTAGAGGTGACATCTAAGTTAAACCTTAAGAAAATATTTAGGTTGAAATTAATTTAAATGACAGAAATAACAACAACAGCAACAACAACAACAAAAGTGTACTTGGACCAGACGAAATAAGATGGGTAGAAACCAAGAAATATTTGTCTATTTAGTCATGGTGAATAGTCCAGTTCACCAAGTTTTGGAGTATCTTTGTGGAAGCTGAGAAGTATAACGGCAGATGTGTATTTAGGCATGCTATACAGAAGCAATTAAATATATATATAAAAAAATAGAGACAATTAAATAGCTACCACTGGAATTTGGAGTTTACCCAATAAATTCTGGAAAGGAAATATCTTTATTTTTCTTAAGTGGTATCATTGCTAATCAAACAACACAGTGGGAGGTGGAGGAAAAAAACATATACGTACAGGAAGCAAGAGAGGTAGTTTATGGAGTAAAAAGTTTATGGAGTAAGTGCTATTAAAACATGAAATTGACTGGATCATGAATACTGGTGGTTTGGTGAGCTCTGTAGGGTAAAATGTATTCACTTATCGGAAAAAATAAGCACAAGAAAGACAGAACAACAATGCTTTGAACTAGAAACAAGGAAAGTTGACCTTCCTTTTTTCTGTAATTCGTTCCAACTCTTAGTTTTTCCTACTCATCAAGATTAGCATTGTCTTTTATTTCCACCCTACAAAATAAACCAATAATCTCATTTGACCCTGCATATCCCTTATCTCCAGCTCTTTCTACTCTAATATAGCCAATGACCACGATGAGTTGCTAACATTTTATTTCCACTTCTCAACTCACTTAATTAAACCATCTGCTCCTTCCACCCTGTCCATAAAACTAGGTTCTCCAATAATTTTAATGTATGTTTTAGTTTTTTATTAAATTGATTGACATTTCTGCAGCATTTGATTCAATTTTTTGAAACTATATCTTAAAACTACTTTCTCTTGGTTACTTTCAAGATGTCCACTTCTGAATTTCTTTCTAACATTTTGCCTCTCTCTTCCAGTTGCTATTGGAGGCTCCTTTTTCTCAATCCACCTGGCAAATGTTGATGTTTCTCAGGTTCTTACTTAGGTATTCCACTTTTCTTATTTTAGAAAGTACCGAAATTTTAACTCTCGCCCAGGCCTGAACACTAAACTTTTATAAACACTACCAACTGGATTTGTTTTTTAATATTTTTTGATACATTTATATTTTTGGTAAATTTATATGTAACGTAACATTTTTCATCTCAATATTATTCACATGTACAATTCGATGACATGGTGTTCACCATGTTGTGAAAAATACACACAATGGGAGCATGAGAAGGAAAGGAGAGATAGCAAGAGGGAGAAAAATATTTGCTGAAATAATCACCAAAAACTTCCCAAATAACACCAATCTACACATTCTATAAGTTCAACAAATTCAAAGTAAGATGAATACAAACATGTTCACAACTTCACACTCTGTAGTCAAATTGTTGAAAGACAGTGATAAATCTTGAAGACAGAGAGAAAAGGGACCCATCATGGATAGGGAAACAAGTATATAATTAATAGCTACCTTTATAACAGAAACAAAGGAGGCCAAAATATAGTCAGATCACATATTCAAAGACTTGAAAAAGACAAAAAAAAAAAAAAAACAACAACAAAAAAAAACTGCCAACCAAGAATTCTATATACATCCAAATTATTTTTTATTAATGAAGGCAAAATAAAGACATTCCCAAATGAAGCCTGAGAGCATGTGTTGCTATCCAAACTGCCATATAAGAAATACATAACAAAATGCTAATTTTTCAGGCTAAAGGAAATGATACTAGATGGTAAGTTGAACTCACTTGAAGGCATAAAGAACACTGGAAAGAAAAAAAAAGTAAACAATTTCTAAATAGCCAAATTGTACAGAATAATCCTACGGTTTCTCAGGTCGCGAATGTCAAGAAAAATAAATACTGTAAAAGAAATTGTCCTAATCACATCTTCCTCTATTCCTCTCCTTGGATGTTTCAACATCCAAGCCAGAAACACAGACACAACCTAGGTTTCTCCTTTTTCCTTAATTTCTTCCCCAAACCAAAAAATCCTGAAAGTTTTTCTATGTTGTCACATGGTTATTTCTCATATCCATATGGTTTTCTTAATTTTGCCTGCTATCACTCTCTAGTCTCCCCCATGCATCAGTCAGTTTGTAGTACTGTGGGGACTTGTGTGTTGCTGTGATGCTGGAAGCTATGCTGCCAGTATTCGAATACCAGCAAGGTCACTCATGGTGGTCAGGCTTCAGCTGAGCTTCCAGACTAAGACAGGCTAAGAACAAGGACCTGGCAGTTTACTTTTGAAAAGAATTAATGGGTGAAGATTTTATGGATAGTGGTGGAACATCATGAGCTCCTCAGGTTGGAAGTCAATCAAAATATGACTGAGAAAGAGCTGCCTCCTCAAAGTAGAGTCGAACTTAATGATGTGGCTGGAGTAAAGCTTTTGGGGCCTTCATCTCCTGATGTACCACAACTCAAAATGAGAAGAAACAGCTGCAAACATCCATTAATAATTAGAACATGGAATGTGCGAAGTATGAATCTAGGAAAATTGAAAATCATCAAAAATGAAATGGAATGCATAAATATTGACATCCTAGGCATTAGTGAGCTGAAATGATCTGGTATTGGTCATTTTGAATTGGACAATCATATGGTCTACTACGACAGGAATGGCAACTTGAAGAGGAATGGCATTGAATTCATTATCAAAAAGAACACTTCAAAATCTATCCTGAAGTACAACAATGTCAGTAATAGGATAATATCCATACACCTACAAGGAAGTCCAGTTAATATGACTATTATTCAAATTTATGAACCAGCCAATAAGTCCAAAACTGAAGAAATTGAAGGTTTTTACCAACTTCTGAAGCCTGAAACTGATCGAACATGCAATTAGGATGCATTGGTAATTACTGGTACTGGAATGTGAAAGTTAGAAACAAAGAAGGATTGGTAGTTGGGAAATATGGCTTTGGTGATAAAAACAAGGACAGAGATAGCATGATGGAGTTTTGCAAGACAAATGGCTTCTTCATTGAAAGCACCTCTTTTCACCAACATAGATGGCAACTATATACATGGACCTCGCCAGATGGAATACACAGGAATCAGATCAACTACATCTGTGGAAAGAGATGACGGAAAAGCTCAATATCATCAGTCAGAACAAGTCCAGGGGTGACTGCGGATCAGACCATCAATTACTCATATGCAAGTTCAAGGTGAAACTGAAGAAAATTAGAACAGTCCACGAGTACCAAAGTACAACCTTGAGTATAAAAAACCTTGAGTATATCTCACCTAAATTTAGAGACCATCTCAAGAATATATTTGATGCCTTGAACACTAATGACCGAAGGCCAGACAAGTTGTGGAATGATATCAAGGACCTTATACACGAAGAAAGCAGGCGGTCATTAAAAAAACAGGAGAGAAAGAAAAGACCTAACCGAATGTCAGAAAAGACCCTGTAATTTGCTTTTGAACGTCAAGTAGCTAAAGCAGAACAAAAAAATGATGAAGTAAAAGAACTGAACAGAAGATTTCAAAGAGCAGCTCGAGAAGACAAAGTAAAGTATTATGATGACATGTGCAAATACCTGGAAATAGAAAACTAAAAGGAAAGAACACACTCAGCATTTCTCAAGCTGAACAAACTGATGAAAATATTCAAGCCTCAAATTGCAATAGTGAAGGATTGTATGGGGAATATATTAAATGACACAGGAAGCATCAAAAGAAGATGAAAGGAATATAGAGTCACTATACCAAAAAGAACTGGTTGATGTTCAAACATTTCAGGGGTAACGTATGATCAGGAACCAATGATACTGAAGGAAAAAGTCCAAGCTGCACTGAAGGCATTGGAGAAAAACAAGGCTCCAGGAATTGAGGGACTACCAACTCAGATGTTGCAACAAATGGGCGCAGACCTGGAAGTGCTCATTTGCCTATTTCAAGAAATCTGGAAAACAGCTACCTGGCCAACTGGCTGGAAGAGATCATAATTATGCCTATTCCCAAGAAAGGTGATCCAACCGAATGGGGAAATTATCAAACAATATCATTAATATCACAATCAAGCAAAACTTTGCTAAAGATCATTCAAAAGAGGCTGCAGCAGTCTATCAACAGGGAGCTACCAGAAATTCAAGCTGGATTCAGAAGAGGGCATGGAACCAGGGATATCATTGCTGATGTCAGATGGATCCTGGCTGAAAGCAGAGAATACCAGAAAGATGTTTACCTGTGTTTTATTGACTATGCAAAGGCATTGGACAGTGTGGATCATAACAAATTATGGATAACATTTCAGAGAATAGGAATTCCAGAACACTTAATTGTGCTCATGTGGAGTCTGTACACGGATCAAGAGGCAGTCGTTGGAAAAGAACAAGTGGATACTGCACGTTTTAAACTCAGGAATGGTGTGTGTCAGGGTTGTATCTTTTCATCATTATCTATTCAATCTGTATGCTGAGCAAATAATCTGAGAAGCTGGACTATATGAAGAAGAACGGGACATCAAGATTGGAGGAAGACTCATTAACAGCCTGAGTTATGCAGATGATACAACCTTGCTTGCTGAGAGTGAAGAGGACTTGAAGCACTTACTGATGAAGATCAAAGACCACACACAGTCTTCAGTATGGATTACATGTCAACATAAAGAAAGCAAAAATCTCACAGTTGGACCAATAAGCAACATCATGATAAACAGAGAAAAGATTGAGGTTGTTAAGAATGTCATTTTACTTGAGTTCACAGTCAACACCCATGGAAACAGCAGTCAAGAAATCAAAAGACACATTGCATTGGGCAAATTGGCTGCAAGAGATTTCTTTAAAGTGTTGAAAAGCAAAGATTTCACCTTGAGAACTAAGATGCACATGACCCAAGCCAAGGTGTTTTCAATCGCCTCATATGCATGCGAAAGCTAGGCAATAAATAAGGAAGACCAAAGAAGAATTGATGCCTTCGAATTGTGGTATTAGCGAAGAATATTGAATATACCACAGAATGCCAAAAGAAGGAACAAATCTGTTCTGGAAGAAGTACAACCAGAATGCTCTTTGGCAACAAGGATGGGGGAGACTGCATCTCACATATTTTGGACATGTTGTCAGGAGGGATCAGTCCCTGGAGAAGGATGTCATGCTTAGTAAAGTAGATGGTCAGCGAAAGAGAGGAAGACTCTCAAAGAGATCAATTGACACAGTGGCTGCAATGGTGGGCTTAGGCAACCATTGTGAGGATGGTGCAGAACCGAGCAGTGATTCGTTCTGTTGTGCATAAGATTGTTATGTGTTGGAACCAACTCAATGGCACCTAACTAACAACATCACCTTAGTCTGGGTCTCACCATCACCTCTCAACTGCAATAGCCTTCTAACTGCTTTCCCTGCTTTGTCTTGTTACATTATTTTATCAGTACATGCCAAAGGGTTATTTCTGAATAAATATGTTCATATCACCTCTTTGGTTAAAATCTTCAATTATTTTCCATTTTCTTAAGGAGGAAGTTCAAACTACTACTTAAGGGGCTCTTATAATCTTATGTAGGCAGAATTCTAAGATGGCCCCAAGATTCCACTCCCTGGTGTACATGCCTTGTATAACCCCCTCCTTTAGACTGAACTGGTCTTGTGAATATGGTAGTCTAGTAACACCGTTGGTCGCTATGAGTCAGAATTGACTCGATGGCACTGGGTGGGTTAGTAACTCCATTGTTTAGGTTATGTTATAGAGAAAAAAGTGATGGGGTAGTCACTTCTGTGATTACACTGTGTTATATAAGACTCCTTCATAACAGACTGAAGAGAGATTTTTTTCTGTTAGCTTTGAAGAAGTCAGCTGCAATGTTATGAGAGGGCAACCTGAGAGTGGCCTCTAGAGTTAGAGCAGCCACGGGCCTATAGTCAGCAAGAAAACAGGAACTTGAGTCTTACATCTGTAAGGAACCGAATTCTGCCAACAACTTAAATTATTTTGGAAGAGAACCCCAACTTGGAATTCTGCCAACAACCTGAATGAGCTTGGAAGAACCTCAGATGATATCAAAGCCCTGACCCATACCTTGAATTCAGCCTGGTAAGACCCTGAACAGATGATCCAGTTAAGCTGTGCCCACAGAAACAGAGATAATATATGGGTGTTTTCGTAGGTCACTAATTTTCTGGAAATTTATTACACAACGATAGGAAAGTTATATGTGCTTTAACTCCTGTTTCTTCTTTAGCTTCTCTTACTGAAATTCACATTCCTCATACCTCGATCTATACCTTGGCCAAACTGAACTTGGTTCAGGTTCTCAATATACTACCCCTTGTCTGGAGGCCCTTAAGTGATATTCTGTTCTCTTTGCTAAGATTTCTCACAACAACTTTTTATCTGGTTAAGTCTGCTCTTTCATCAGATCTTCACTTACAATTACTTCATATCTTTGGATTAGAGCCCCTGCCTTACATTTGTCTTGTGCTATGCATATTGTGGGCATTTCAGCAAATGATAGATAGGTACCAAACAGTTAATTTAGTCATGATGCTTACCAAAGTGAGTGGGCTATTTTGTCCATCTTTTGAATGGGCAAATTAAATTGACTACTTCTTGATCTAATCAATTATTTGGCATTTCAACTCTGGAAAAGTCATTATAAACAATTGGCCTTTTCACAGCCTAGTGATAGTAAATGATTTTATAGATATCATTGCATGAGTATCTCCATAAATATTTATATCCTTATGGAAGGAATTTCCCACAGCCATTGCTAAATTATTGACTATACATATATATATATATATATATATATATATATATATATATATTCCCCCTCCCCAACAAAGTGACTTTCTGGCAGCTTTATCAGATTTTGAAGAGCAGAAAATAAACCAACCACTGACCCTTAGAATGTAATGCTCATGAATACAGACATATCTGTTATAGTATTTATAATAACTATTTTAAAGGAAGTTTTATCTATATCTATTTTAATTCAAACTGAAAAGTTTTAAATATGCAGAAAACATTAGCTAGCCAATGCATAGCTTATTTATATTTTTATTTTGAAAATGTCATTCTAAATAAAAACACCCAACAGTCTAATAAACCAAAAATACCAAACCCATCACCGTCAAGTCATTTCTGACTCATAGTGACCCTGGAGGACAGAGTAGAACTGCCCCATAGAGTTTCCAAGGAGCACTTGGTGAATTCAAACTGCCAACCTTTTGGTTAGCAGCCATAGTTCTTAGCCACTATGCTACCAGTATTACCAAACTGTCTGATACATACAATAATATGCACTCTATAACTTGTTCATATAAGAAGAATTCACATTAAAGCATAATTATTGGACAAGCAATGATATTTATGAAGCTTCAGTTGTATAAGCAACAGATTAATATGTATACTCAGCTGTAACGCTTAGTGGCTCTAAGATGAGATATGTTTAAATCCAGAGCAATCAAATTAGGGAATAATAAGACATTTCTGCTGGTTCAAATTATGAAAAGAAGACATATCCATCCTGTTTTTGGTTTTGATGTGACATTTAAATCTTGGTTTTTCTCCAACATTGTGATCCATTCTTCTCTTTTAATAGTTATTCACAAAATTTTATCTTAGATATCCTCCCAGTTATACCCACTTCAAACTTACATGCAATGTTTAAATTTTTCTTTATGACACCTACGTTCATTCCCTTCTCTCATGAACTATCCTTCAGATAGCTTAAATATCAACTAAAGACTGTTTTTATAGTTAGCCCAATACACTGTTGGTTTTCATATCTGTTCTATCTTAGACTCTGTCTACACTTACCATACTTTCCTTCGTGCTCCGAGATTTTGAGTCCTCTAGGATCTTTGTTTTTTTTTGGTTAGGATCTTTTTCTTCTTCAGTAACAAAAATATAATGCTCTGTTTCTTTATTTACAGTTCAGGGATAACCTAAGAAAAATTCCCATTTGATCTAGTCCCTAGTCCATTCCATTTTCATAAAGTGTTGTGATATTTTTGCATTGCTCTGTATATTCTTATAAATTATCCACTTTGATATCTTGTTATTTTCTTTTTAGCTTATGCTCTATTAAAAACTGCAATGACAGTGTTTCCTAATGTTTCTTAATTTCTCCTTATTTCTGATTGTCAAGTTTTTTTCAAATTTGTCACAATGATTGAAAAAATGTTATTGCTCTCTTGTTTCAGATTTTTAATTTCCAGAAAATAAGACCCAGAGTAATATCTGTTCACTTTTAGATTTCTAAACTCTCAGCATCTTCATTCAAGCTCCCATTTTATCTCCCACTTGAAGTATGTCAATAGACTCTTAACTGGTCTCCCTACTTTATTTCTTGATTGGTCCACTTCTGCCCTTGCAACACATAAACAACTCTCTATCAATAGCCAAGAGGCTGGTTGGTTGATTGGTTGGCTGTTTGATGGCTGGCTGACTGGTTGCTTGATTGTGCTTGGCTGCTTTGTTAGTAAGTTGGTTTTTTATCTATCTCTCTATCTATCTATTTACCTATCATCTACCTGTTTTTTTTTTTAATCTATCTATCTATCATCTATCCATCCATCCATCTGTCCATCTGTCCATCCGTCCGTCTGTCTATCTATCAATCCCTCTGTCATGAGCTCTCCTAATTTCCCTTCAGTGGCTTCTCATCAAACTCCAAAAAACCTCCCAAGGTCTATAATTAGATACATGTTCTGATTGCCTGCTTAGCTCTCTAGATTCTTCTGGTGCCACCATTTCCTTTACTCACTCACCCCAACCTCTGTTTTTCTTTCTGTTTCTCACACATGCCAAGAACTTTCATGCTTAGGGCCTTTGCAACCACAATTTTTGCTGCCTCTTTTTCTTTATGTGAATGGCTTTTCTCATCTCTCAAGAACTCAATTTAAACACCATTTTCTTGGCAAGGATCTGTGGCCACCCTGAGCAACCTTCACCGATTATTCTTTATCAGATGCCTTTTTTAAATTTGTTTGTTTATTCTCCTCCACATCTTTTTGATTGCTTTTTGTTTGTTTATTTTTTCTCTAGATCTTTGTAATGTATACTTACAGATGTATTTATTTGAATGAAAGTTACTTTACACTCTAAATTCCATTAAAGCAGAGATTTGTTCCAAAAAGCCTATCACAATGCACTTAATATAGTAGGCGTACTTAACACACATTAAATGAATGAATAAAAGATTAAATGATTTGACAGATGAATGACTTACAATGCCCAAACATGAAAAATTTCATGTACAACTAGACTTTGAACCAACCAAATTTTTTAAAGAAAAAATTCCCATTTCTAAACATAGGAAAGGTGAATAAATTAACCCTTTATCATTTGATTTAACATATACATAAGAAATACAGGATTTGTTACATTTTTATTTGTATTTTCCTAAGAAAAAAACAGTTTCCATAGAATCGATTCCAAGTTATAGCAGCTCCATGTGTGTCAGAGATTTTCAGTGGCTGATGTTTTTGAAGTAGATCACCACGTCTTTCTTCTAAGGCATATCTGGGTGGACTTGAACCTCCAATCTTTCTGTTAGCAGGTGAGTGTGTTAACTGTTTACACAACCCAGGGACTCTTGTTTTCCCAAAACACTACCATAGTCCATTAGAACATCTTATTTTAACAAAGCTTTTATAAATATACACCCAGAGGGGAAGGCTTTCTCTCTCTGTTGGCTCTGGGTGAAGGTCCTTGTCATCAATCTTCCTCTGGTTGAGGAGCTTCTTTCTTAGTGCAGGGACCCTGGGTCCAGAGGACACACTATGCTTTCGGTGTTTCTTTCTTGATGGTATGAGGTCCCCTTGTCTCTCTACTCACTTCTCTCTTCTATATTTCAAAAGAGATTGGCTTAAGACACAATCTAATTTTGTAGATTCAGTCTCATCTCATTAACATAACTTCCAGTAATCCCAACTCATTAACACCATAGAGGTAGGGTTTACAACACATAGAAAAATCACATCAGATGACAAACTGGTGGATGATCATACAATACTGGGAATCCTGGCCTAGCCAAACTGATACACACATTTTTGGGGGACACAATTCAATCCAATCCATGTCAGTGACCCCAGAGGTCAGAATAGAACTGCCCCATAGGGTTTCCAAGGCTGTAATCTTTACTGAAGCAAACTGTCACACCTTTCTCCTACAGAGCAGCTGGTGGGTTCAGTTGAGTACTTTAGCCACTGTGCCACCCGGGCAAAGCAAGTTCCACTTGCTACCAGCATTCTATACATAAGTGCTTGGATATATATACTCTACTTCCTTTTACAACCCCGAGAAATAATAAATATTTGCTGTAATTTAATTTAGGTTTTCAGCTACCTCAAATAAATATTCTAACCAAGACATAAAGAAAGTACTCTTTGTAGACATAGTATTTGTTTCAAAGACTATTGTTATTAAAAGTATAAAATTTTAATTGTTAAAATAACCTACATAAGCAACTTGGTTTAAAAGAATACCTGAGTCTGAATACTAGTGCTGCTTTTTCACCCCAATTTTTTGTATTTACATAATTTTCTTCATTTTATAGAATTCTAGTGTTTTTGTTTGTTTGTAATATACAGATAATAGTTGTCCTTCGGTGACACAAATGGCTTGTCCTCAACTACTAAGCTAACAGTTGGTGGTTTGAACACACCTAGAGGGACCCAGGAAGAAAGGCCTGTGGATCTGTTTCCATAAAGATTACTGTCATGAAAAACCCAATGGAGCAGCTCTGCTCTATAACACAAGGGGTTGCCATGAGTCAGAATCAACTAGATGGTAACATTTTTGTTTGTTTTTTTCTATAGAAATCATACTAGTATTTAAAATATTGTTATGGGAGACTTAAAAATAATGTATGTGATAGTAGCTTATAAAATGGAAATCTTATACAAATGTTAGCTAAAAATAGTATACTGTAGTTTTTATAAAAATAGATGAGGTGGAATAGGAATTCTCATATCATTAAGTACTTGTCCCAGGAATTTATCTCACATCTCAGTAGCTCCCATCCTATTGCAAGGATCCATAGGAATTATAAATGATCTCCCTATATCTTTATGCTTCTAAGAAACTGGAAACATCAAATTAGAATTCAGTCTTTTTTCTCCTTATGCCTTTTAGTATCAAGTTTTCATTTGAACAACCAATGCATTCGTCTAAACCACCAGGGTGCCTAGCTGTAAGAGAAGGTGGATGCGTACACACACTAACTTTTATGTCATCTGGGGTATCTCAAGGTGTTTTGCAATAACATTAAACTTAAAAAAAAGTTACGTCTCCTGTAGAGTTAATTAGTTACAATCAGATAAGTGGCAATGACAACAAACGCATCTTAAGTTCAGGGTTAAACCTGGAGCCATATCAATAGACATGGAGGAGTTCCTTGAAGCAGGTGCATTGTAACTCAAAAGGAGACCACCTGCAGAGATATAGTTCAGTGGTGAAGGTGTGAGAAGATCTGCTTTTGTTGACTTTAACTTATGAGCAGTGAAAATAATTCCTATCTTTTTTTTTTTTTTTTTGATCAGCATTGCGAATTAGGGTGAGCTTAGTATTGTAACGTGACCTTTAAAAAGTGCCACTGGAACAAGTCTTACGTCCAATGATGTAAGTTCTGAATAATTTCCAATGACTATGTTTTGAATCAGTCACAGCCCATGAAATAAATGAGTGAGGCTGTCAATGAAGGAAATGTCAGATGTTTTACACCTCATGGAAAAAAATAAAAAATAAAAATGACCAAGACACCCAATGAAACCAACCCAAGAAGTGAGGATGCTGTGTTTCTTTCCAGATAAAAACATATAAAACCAGCAGATTGAGATCTGTAAATCTAATTTGCTTAACCACACTAATATTACTACTGTTGAGAATTCTAGGAAGCTGTAGAACCTCTCTCTATCAAGAAAGGGAAACTTGAAAGGAACATTTAACTTTGGCACAGTCTGACTCAGGTTCCCTAAGTTCTTACTCTCACATAGGTTTTGGGCAATCATGTGTCGTTTTTTTGTCCCTTTCTTTAAATTCTTCTGTGGGAAGTTGTATTACTGTTCAGATTATTTAATGTCCTTTCCTTTGCAAATATTATATAGTCCGTTAGCATCGGCCTTTGCGTTGGCAAATAAAATGTGAGCATAAATGATGAGGGCCACTTTCAGCCCAAATTTTAAGGGCCGTTGCATAGTTTCGCCATGTTTTTATTTTCCTCTTCTTTGAGATTTACAATGTCCCAGATAGGAGATGCTCCTTTAGCCTGAGTCCCAAAATGAAAATACTGTAGAACAGAGACACAGCCAGCCCATGAGAGACATAACATATGCCAGGTCACTTTTATTACAGGTTACTGAGATTTGGGTTTCCTTGTTACTGTAGTGTAACTTGGCCAAAACTGATTTATACACATCATTTTTCATGATAAAGCAAAGAAATAAGCAAGCAAGCAAAACAAATGAGAAGGCAAACACTTCAGGAGCTGAAATATAAAATATAAAAAAGAAAATAGCATTACGAATATCTGGAAACGTCTTAAACAGGTTCCTAAAACAAAGCATATGAAAGCATAATGGATTCAAGTCATCCCAACAGATTGATAGTACTTCCTATACTGTAAGTTTCATTCAACATATCAAAGACTAACTTGAAATAATTTAAGTATTGTGAATGTATTTTCTTTGTGAGAGGGTATGTCTCTAGGAATGATCATTTTACAAGCTGTCGTCAAGCTAACTCTAACTCATGGCTGCCCCATACATGTGTCGGAGTAGAACCGAGCTCTATAAGGTTTTCATAGTGTTTGACTTTATGTTAGTTGAGTCGTTACGTTTTTCTTGGTTTTTGTCTTGAGTTATAGAGTTGTTATACCTTTTTGTGGTTACCTCATTATATACCCCTATTTTTCTAAGTAAAAACCTAACTTGTATTGTTCTATATCGCCTTGTATCACTCTCCATATGGCAGTTCAATGCCTCCTGTATTTAGTCCCTCTTTTTGATTATTGTGATCTTTTACCTATTGACTTCCATGATTCCCTGTTATGTGTATTTTTTTTTTTTAATTAATCTTAATTTGTTTGTTTTTGTGCTTTCCCTATTTGAGTTGATATCAGGACGTTCTGTTTTGTGACCTTGTGTTGTGCTGATATCTGATATTATTGGTTCTCTGACCAAACAATATCCTTTAGTATTTCTTGTAGCTTTGGTTTGGTTTTTGCAAATTCTCTAAACTTGTGTTTGTCTGTAAATATCTTAATTTCGCCTTCATATTTCAGAGAGAGTTTTGCTGGATATATGATCCTTGGCTGGCAGTTTTTCTCCTTCAGTGTTCTGTATATGTCGTCCCATTCCCTTCTTGCCTGCATGGTTTCTGCTGAGTAGTCAGAACATATTCTTATTGATTCTCCCTTGAAGGAAACCTTTCTTTTCTCCCTGGCTGCTTTTAAAATTTTCTGTTTATCTTTGGTTTTGGTGAGTTTGATGATAATATGTCTTGGTGTTTTTCTTTTTGGATCAATCTTAAATGGGGTTCGATGAGCATCTTGGATAGATATCCTTTCGTCTTTCATGATGTCAGGGAAGTTTTCTGTCAGAAGTTCTTCAACTATTTTCTCTGTGTTTTCTGTCCCTCCTCCCTGTTCTGGGACTCCAATCACCCGCAGGTTATCCTTCTTGATAGAGTCCCACATAATTCTTAGGGTTTCTTCATTTTTTTTAATTCTTTTATCTGATTTTTTTTCAGCTATGTTGGTGTTAATTCCCTGGTCCTCCAGATGTCCCAGTCTGCATTCTAATTGCTCGAGTCTGCTCCTCTGACTTCCTATTACGTTGTCTAATTCTGTTATTTTATTGTTAATCTTTTGGATTTCTACATGTTGTCTCTCTATGGATTCTTGCAACTTATTAATTTTTCCAGTATGTTCTTGAATAATCTTTTTGAGTTCTTCAACAGTTTTATCAGTGTGTTCCTTGGCTTTTTCTGCAGATATCCTAATTTCATTTGTGATATCATTAAGCATTCTGTAAATTAGTTTTTTATATTCTGTATCTGATAATTCCAAAATTGTATCTTCATTTGGGAAAGATTTTGATTCTTTTGTTTGGGGGGTTGGAGAAGCTGTCCCGGTCTGCTTCTTTAAGTGGTTTGATATGGATTGTTGTCTCCGAGCCATCACTGGGAAACTAGTTTTTCCAGAAAATCCGCTAAAAAAAAAACTGCAGTCAGATCCCTATCAGAGTTCTCCCTTTGGCTCAGGCTATTCAGATGTTAATGAAGCCACCTGGGAAGGGTGGGGGAGGGAACAGAGAGATAGGAGAGTAGCACCTCAGAATATAGCCAGAGTTGCTTGTCGTGCTTGGAATGACTGTTATATCTGAGATTCCCGCGGGCGCGTCGCCTATGTGTGCTGGCTGTGTGTAGATTGCCCCCGGGGGGTCTGGCCCGCTGGAGTCACGGTCAGATCCTCCGCTTCCAGCCCCACGCCCAGCGTCAAGGCTCCCCTACTGGGACGGTGCACCCTCAACTCCAAAATCAGTCGCTGCCTCCCGGGGACTTCTCGTCTCTCCAGCCGCGTGGCCGTGCCGCCCCCGTGAACTAGGTGGGCCCCCTCCCGGGGTTAGTTCAGATGGGTGGAGTAGCTCCCTGTGCTTGTGCCGCGACCGAGTGTCCTGGCTGGAACGCTGTTCTCCCCACTCCAATACCAGTCGCTGCCTCCCGGGGACTTCTCCTACCGGCTGCGTCCCACGCCGCCCGCGCGACCCGGCTGGTCCCCTTCCCGGGGTTAGTTCAGGGGGTGGAGCAACTCTCCGTGTTTATGGCGTACCTGCGTGCAGTCCTAATCCCTGCGGGACGGTTCCCCGGCTCGGATGCTGCTCTTTCTGCTCCAAGATCAGTCACTGCCTCCCGGGGACTTCTCCTACCGGCTGCGTCCCACGCCGCCCGTGGAACCAGCTGGTCCCCCTCCCGGGGTTAGTTCAGGGGGGTGGAGCAGGTCTCTGTGCTTGTGCCGTACCTGACTGGTACGCTGGCTCCAGGCTCTGGAAACAATCGCTGCTTCCCCGTATTAGTTCGTTCTCCGTCTCTAAATCTGTGTTTGTTGTTCAGGGTTCGTAGATTGTTATGTATGTGATCGATTCACTTGTTTTTCCGTGTCTTTGTTGTAAGAGGGATCCGAGGTAGCGTCTGCCTAGTCCGCCATCTTGGCTCCGCCCCTCCAAATGTTTTAAAAGGTCTTTTGCAGAAAATTCACCCAATGCAATATGTTGTTTGATTTCTTGGCTGCTGCTTCTATGAGTGTTGATTGTAGATTCAAGTAAAATGAAATCTGTGACAACTTCAATTTTTTCTCCATTTATCATGATGTTTCTTATTGGTCCAGTTGTGAGAACTTTTGTTTTCTTTATGTTGAGGTGTAATCCATACTGAAGGCTGTAGTCTATGATCTTCATCAGTAAGTGCTTTAAGCCCTCTTCACTTTCAGCAAGCAAAGTTGTGACATCTGCATACGAGAGCAACCCTGTAATACAGAGTAGAACTGCCTCATAGGGCTTTCAAGGCTGTAAATATTTACAGAAGCAGATTGCCACATCTTTCTTCCATAGAGTGGCCGGTGGGTTCAAACCATCAACATTTCACTTAGCAGCCAAGTGCTTTAACCACTGTACCACCAGGGCTCATTCAGTGATTACACACAGGTAAATTTCATATTCAATGTTCTAAATTTTGTACTCCTCAGCAGTTAAAATAAGGAAGAAAAAGACAGTGAAGGCTACTGCTTCCATGTCACTCTCTTCTCATTATTGATTTATCTCCTATGTTCTTGTAGTTCCATGGAACACTATTTCTTAGACTCATTTAATTTCTAACTACAGCACTGACAGTAACTTCGAACACTAGAAATACATAACAAACACCACATGTGCATTATGCTATTACATAGAATAAAGAAATTATTAAATAAAAGTATACGGGAAAAGAAAGATATTAATATTTTTAGAGAATATCATAAAATCAAGTGTCATGGATTGAATCGTGTCCCCCCCCAAAAGATCTGTCAACTTGGCTAGGTCATGATTCTCAGTATTGTATGATTGCATACCATTTTGCCATCTGATGTGATTTCCCCATGTGTTGTAAATCCTCTCACTATGATGTAATGAGGTGGATTAGTGGCAGTTATATTGATGATATCTGCAAGATTAGATAGTGTCTTAAACCGTTCTCTCTTGAGATATAAAAGAGAGAACCAAGCAGAGAGACATGGGGACCTCATACCACCAAGAAAGCAGCATAGGGAACAGAGCATGTCCTTTGAACCTGAGGTTCCTGCACTGAGAAGTTCCCAGACCAAAGAAAGACTGATGACAAGGACGTCCCTCCGGAGCCGACAGAAAGAGAAAGACTTCTCCTGGAGCCAGCGTCCTGAATTCGGCCTTCTAGCCTACTGGACTGTGAGAGAATAAACTCTTTGTTAAAGCCATCCACCTGTGATATTTCTGTTATAGCAACACTAGATGACCAAGCCACCAAGCTACATAATGAAAATGGCACAATGGAAAACCTTTTTGCTACGTGAGAATGTGTGGATAATATTGACCAGGCAAGGAATCACCACCAAGGCACAAGTTCACTTTGGTGTTGATGAGGTATAATTAATTTCAGGAAATCAAGTTTGAATTCAGTCTATATAAACTGCTGGCCAAATCATCATTGATTAATGGTGTGGCAGACAAAAGTATTTTCCAAATTATTTTAAAGAAAGAAGCTCTTTGAAGAAAAATATTTTAAAATTGGACAGATGTTAACGCCAGTGGGTGAGATTTGTTTCAGAAGTTTCCTATAAGAGCATAACTTTCTAAGGAAATACATTAATCAAAAAGAGGGAAATGAGCCAAGAACATGTGTATTCTTTTACTTTCAGCCTGTGCATCCAAAGGCTTCATGATGAGGATGATGACAATTTTGCACATACTAAACATTGTGGGCTAAATGGATAAAAGAAGTATTGCCACCCTGCATTTTTTCCTTTGCATCTGCAGACATGTGGGATAATGCACAAACTTAATATTATTAATACAAATATCATTCTATACATCAAAGTAAAAATCACCAAGCATGAATTATATGACCTTCAAGACCTCCAATTTTAAATAATGTACCCAGTCACCAGTGGATTGGTCAGTAAGCTTCTCCAAAATTTTAGAATATCTTCCTTCCACCAAATATAATTGCCCTTTCTCCCATCCTAAACAATTCAACAAATTTGGATTAAACCAGAGGTGGTATCTTCTAGAAAGCCTGATGTGGAGAAAGCATTATCTCATATGAAACCAAACACTAGAAATATATTATTATTTCATATCTAATATTAATACGTCAATTCCTGACTTTCCTAAAAATTTCTGAATTGGTGCTGGAGGGAAGATATTTGAAAATGTTTAATCCATATAATCACACAGGGGGGAGTTGACAGAATTTTATCTAGAAGAATTTACTTAAGTAACAATAATAACAAAGGAGCTGTAACTAATTATAAAGCCTAAGGCAAATTTGAAAACACTGACAGGAAAAAAAAAAAAAAGGGTAGGAGGACTCACAAGTAATCTTAATAATAAAGTGTATACAACTGACACATCAGAAAGAAATGCTGAAGTATTGCCCCGTAACCCACTATTAGGAAGTTCATCAAGACAAAAAATAGTTAAAGCATAGGTATGTTACAAATTCCCTCAACATTTAAAATATAATCCTCTAAGTTGTTAACCAAAAGGTTAGCAGTTCGAATCCACCAGTTTGAATTACTGGTTTATGAAAGGAAATAGACTATATGCCCAAACACTTAGAATATGTATAAGAAAAACCAAAGCCACTGCCGTCAAGTCAATTCTGACTCATAGTAACCCTATAGGGCAGAGCAGAACTGCCCCACAGAGTTCCCAAGGGGCGCCTGGTGGATTTGAATTGCCAACCTTTTGCTTAACAGTCGCAGCACTTAACCACTACACCACCAGTGTTTCCATAGTATGTAAAGAATGTAGAGTTTGCTTTGTGCACAGTGGTTAAAGCACTTGGCTGCTAACTGAAAGGTCAGTGGTTTGAACCCATCAGCTGCTCTTCAGGAGAAAGATGTGGCATACTGCTTCAGTAACGGTTATGACCTTGAAAATCCTATGGGGCACTTTTGCTCTGTCCTATAGAGTTGCTATCAGTTGGAAGTGACTGTATTGCAGCAGGTTTTATTCCCTAATACCTTTACTGACAGGTAGTACTTGCTGATTCTCTATTCTGCTATGGATTTTCTGTCAGGGGTCAAGACAAATAAGTGGCACTTACTAAAAATATTGTCAGTCATTTAAATCTTGCCCACTGCTACCTCTCTAGTACCTACCCGTACTCAATAAATATTTAGAGAAATAATGATTCTTTGTTTATTTGAATGCTTGGTTTTTTTTTTTTTTTTTTTTTTTGGTCTCCCTAATTAATGTTCCCCATAGATTCTCAGGAATACATCATTAGTCATACTCAATTTTCGTTCCAATTTCTAAAACTTCGAATCTTACAAGAGGGGAAGTTTTGGTTTATACACTGATTAATAAGGCAGAAAAAGTGATTAGAAAAAGATCACCCTCTTTCAACCAAAGGAAATAGTTATAGTTACTCCTCTACAATCAAGTATCTAAGGTCTGAGCAGCTTTTAAGGACAAACATATTTTAATTAAAGCTATATTGTGGTGTTCGTAAAGAATATTGAATATACTATGGACTCCTAAAAGAATGACCAAATCTATTTTGCACAAAGTACAGACAGGCTGTTCCTTAGGAGCAAGAATGGTGAGATTTTTTTCTTAATTACTTTGAATACCCCATCAGGAAAAACCAATTTCTAGAAAATAACATCATGTTTGGTAAAGTAAAGGGTCAGTGAAAACGAGGGAAACCCTCCATGAAATGGGTTGACACAGTGGCTGCAACAGTGGGTCCAAACATTCAGATTGTGAGGATGACACAGGACCAGGCAACATTTCTTCCTGTTATACATAAGGTCACCATGAATCAGAGCCAACTTGACAGCAGCTAATAGCAACATATTGTTAGATATCAAATAAAAGGTGTTGGAATATTTGTATTAATTCGTTTATAAACGCCCCAGCATTCAGTTGCAGATAGGATGTCTATGAAAAAAATTGAAATAAATAAAAGAAAAAAAAATTAGTCACAAGAGAAAAGGCCTGTTAGAAACTAAAAATAGAAATACGTGATCAGGGGAATTCTTCCTTTATTTAAATATCTCTTAGCACATTTCATTTTTTTTTTTTAATATGAATATGTTTCATCCATTTTTCCCACTGCAACTTTATTTAGCTGGCTGTTTACCTTTCAGCAAAGCCTCATTGCCCATAAAAACAAAGAATGAAGTTGATTAATGTGCACCAAGTGTGATGTTCAAATTGTAATTTTCATATACATAAATGGATGCTTCTGTAGTACTTTGTTTGATAATTTACAGAGTTAGCACCATCCAAACCACTAATCAGTTTCTTTTTATGATGACAGCTGCAGCAGATTCCTTTGGAATGCTAATTTTCATTAGTGCACTCCCTTCCTGTGGAAGGGGTGCCTGGCTTGGACGGGATTTCACCGCAGCAAACTAAAGGTTTGGGAGTAAAGGCATTTCAGCTATTCACTTACTACTCTCAGAATACATAGAGAAATAAAGAATTGCAAATAAAAATCAGATGGGTGGGTTTTAAATCTGCAGAGTGAATATAAATAATATTTACTAATATCTCAATGTGTATGACTAAAAACATTATTCCTATTTAGGTTAACTGAATTTGCTGAGGTTGATATTAAAAAAAAGAGCATAAAAATCTTAAACATAGTAAAATGGCAATGTGTATAATTTGCAGAAAAATAAAACAATTAATTTATTAATATCCTATTAATTAAATAATAATACCTCATTAATTAATAAATCGATGGAGCCCTGGTGGTGCAGAAGTTAAGGGTTCGGCTGCTAACCCAAAAGGTCAGCAGTTCAAATCCACCAGCTGCTCCTTGGAACCCCTGTGGGGCAGTTCTACTCTTACAGGTAATTTTTTCACATATAAAAGTACTTTCACATATATTTTTGCAGATTATAACAAAATAATTTTTGGATTTTAGCCAAATCATTTGTCTTGTTAAAACAAACAAACAAGAGTCTCTTGCATTTCCTGAGTGCTTCTCATCCTTCAGTCATGTCACTGCTAAGATGGCAACACAATTATTATCCCATTTACAGGTGAGGATACTAAGATACAGAATGTTTAGGGGACTTGCCCAGTGTTACTTAGCAGAGCCAGATATGAACCCAAGCAGTCCTGATGTAGAGCCTGGAGTCATAATTATGTGTTAATATTAAATCCATAGAAATAAGGCATATAATTTGAAGAAGAGATGGTAAGTGAATTAATACCTTGTTATACCATGTATGAAGAATAAAGCTTAAATCTAGATTTCTCATATCAATGCTATACCATGTTTTAGAGAATTGCTTCAGTTTCTCACAGTAACTCCCACTTTGCCTGAATAGTGGTATTGGTTTCTGCTCATTTGGAATTTTCATGCTTGGATGATAGTATTAATGTTTTGTGCCAGTGTAAATGTTAAGTCTCCAATTGAAAGGCCTAAATATATTAATGTTCTGCTTCTATGCATAGGTAGGAAGAGATAAGATGAATTATGCTGTCTGAGAAATTATTTTTTTTACAAACTAGGTATGTTTTTAAAAAAACTGCTCATATAAAGACTTGTAATGTTTTCTTTCCTCTTTTGAAGCTTGACTAAAACATCTTATCTACAGTATTAAAATGGTAGTCAATTTTAGATCTTCGATCTTGATCTTTCCAGAGATCAAATGTTAAAAAATATTTCAAAAGGAGACACATAATTTACAATATTGTTAATTGTAGATCTTGTTTTTTTGGTTTGTTTTTATTATTTTTCCCTTAGTCGGTCTAAGAATATTGTGATTTTTAACATCTTCAGAGAATACTAAAGTATAAAAATAAATAGTTTTCAACGATGACAACAACAACAACAAATTACATAAATCTAATGGTTACTTGGAAAACCTGGTGGTAGTATGGTTAAGTGCTACAGCTGCTAACCAAAAGGTTGACAGTTCAGATCCACCAGGCTCTCCTTGGACATTCTATGGGGCAGTTCTACTCTGTCCTGTAGGGTCGCTGTGAGTTGGAATTGACTCTGGAGCAACAGTTTTTTTTTTTTTTTTTTAAATGGTTACTTGGCAAGCTATTGCCTGCTTTCTTGGCATCCTTTTAGATTTTCCTCTGACCATTGGTATAGTAAGACCTCACACCATCTCTACTTCTTCACCGTCTATTTTCCCTGATCTGTCAGTAGCACAATTGCCCCTTTTGTCACTCCACTGAAATGGTCCTCAGGAATACCATCATATCCTCACTTCCCTTGATGAGTCTGCCAATATATTATTGTCTTTTGGGGAGTGTTCATAAATTCTCTCTCAGCTGAAACACAAATTGCTCTTGTAAACCCATAGTTGCAATGATAATAGAGTACTGAGCAAATCATACTGTGCGGCTCATGATGGTAAATATGAGAATATCTTTAACTCTCATTTAACAGTGCAATACAGGAAAGAAGCAGATTATAAAAGACAATACCTCTAAGATGGGGAAAAATTATACAGAAAATATTTCTAACATAGAAAATTCTAATTGACATCTTTTATACTAAAAAAAAAAAAAAGAAGAAGATTGGATTTGATAATTGTCCTTAAGTAAACTTCATCAGCAGGAGTAGTATTGCTCTTATTGTTATCTCTTTTCATTTATGCAGCATACCCCCTATCGTTTCAGTAAAATATGGTTACTTAATTTATGAAAAATTTGGGAAGAAAAAAGAGATTAATGGGATTATATGTAATGATAGTATTTTAAAGACAGTCACACACACACACACAAAACCCAGTGCCATCAAGTTGATTCTGACTCATAGAGACCCTATAGAACAGAGTAGAACTGCCCCATAGAGTTTCTATGTTGCACAAAATATTTATTTAGGTTAAAACTCTTTATGGTTATCTGAGACTGGAACCTAACTCCAGTTTACATATAATACAAGGTATTTGTTTCATAAATTTTACATACGTTTAGCTTTCTAGGAAATAAAGAACCACATAAATTGAGAAAAAAAGAAAAGAAACCAGAAACAAGAGCATTGCCATCATGTCGATTCCAACTCATGGCAGCCCTAAAGGACGGAGAAGAACTGCCCACTGGGTTTCCAAGGAGGGCCTGGTGGGTTCGCACTGCTGACCTTTTGGTGAGCAGCCAGAGGTTTTAACTGCTACTCCACCAGAGTTTCCCAAATTGAGAAAGAACTGTGCATATTTGGTGTGAAAAATTTCCAAGAGTCGTTCATGGTTTCAGAAAATCACATCCCCAGTAGCAATGCTGCTTCTGAGATCTCAGTCCTTTGCATTTTATCTGTATCAGCCTGCATTTATGCTGTCAGATTTATGTTGTATACTTGTGACTCTTTCAACATGTCTTTTATGGAGGTCTTTCCTCTGCATTTGCATACTGAAATCTGTATTATTTTGTAATGAAGTTATTTCCTTTTATTTCTCCATCATAGATTTAGGGCACTGCATTATTTTTTAATGACAGGTATAGGTAGATTTTATTTTCTGTTATTTTTATTATAGAGTTTTTTTTTTAGCTCACTTTATTTGTCATTAAAGCAATAATGCCGACAACCAAGACATACAGTTATGTTCTGAAATGATGAGCCATCAACACATTTCTTATTCACAATTTTTAAAATGGCAAGCTAACCAGAGTAGTGTAATTTGAGACATGTTTGATATATTTTTTTTTGATGACGTTGAAGGAGAACAATGTGGCATAGAACCTTATTATTTTTGCCTTCAATTTATATTCAGCGTAATATACTGCAATGATCTTATTACAGAAATGGAACTTTAAAAAGACCAGAAAGACATAGGTTAGAAAAAAAATCAAAGGGTTGTAAGACGCCACCATAAACAGAGTGGAACAGAGACCATTCTTAATGGTGATAGGATTAAGGAAAAAGATTAAAAAAAAAAAAAAAGAGCCTAGATGCAAAATGGATGGCTTTAAAGGAAACAAATAAAAAAAAAAAAAAAAGATAAAGAAATTTTCCAATAACGAGGAAAAGGATGAACTATATTGAGGCTATACTTCCAAAAACAGGAAAAAAGAATTAATGGAGGGGAACATAATTTATGGTATATTCCTCAAAATTCACACATTTATTTAAATCACTACCCCTTTTTTTTTAATTTTTTTTCTGTGAAAGATACCCGTGACCTCCTTAAATTAGCTGCAGTTAACACATGGGACAAGATAATACACATCCTTTAACAATGTGGGAACGAGATTGCAACAACTCGGCAAGAAATGTAGTCATCTCAGGCATTCGATGATTTATTACTCACTGAGCTTCGAGCACAAACTCAGTGCTTCCTGAAACACGAGGAAAGTTTTTTTTCAGATATTTTAAAATAAAAGTAAAAATAAAGAAAAGAAAGGAAATTTTCTTGAGTCTGGTATTTTACTGCTTATTTCTTTTCTTTAGAAATTTATAATAGAAAAAAAAAGACTTAAGTTCCTACACTCTAAATTATTAAAATACCATATACTTCAATATTTCCAATCTATTATGAACAGAAATACTTATGACCATAACTATCAAATAAAAGTCCTTGTTGCTATCCTTATTTTTTTGTAAATAACCTTCTAATTATACCTGAACACACTTGTATTTTCTTCTTAAAATCTTCAAGATTCAATTTAATCGTTTTCTCTTTCTGCAAATCTTTTTTTTCCATACAATTTTGTATGTATTCAGCCTCAATTTTTCCATAGTTTATATTCGATCTCAGAGAAGCATGAATGCTCAAATACTTAATAAAATTTCCATTGACTTTAACACAAATAAACCTGAGAATTATTAGGCATCTACTTCCATTGTAACAAGTTCATTGAATCATTGAATGACTTTGAAAGTGCCAGAGGTATTGATTTGGTGGTTACAAATACTTTTTAGCAACTAGATGAATTCACAAATATGGAATCCATGAAAAATGAGGACCGGTTGTAAATGGGAAATAGGTAGATGGAGAGATATAAATATATAGAGAAAGACTGAAATGGATATAGATACACATAGATATAAATATAAATATAGGTAAGTGCTATTTGTAAACCCTGGTGGTGTAGTAGTTAAGTGCTACAGCTGCTAACCAAAGGGTCAGCAGTTCGAACCCATCAGGCTTTCCTTGGAAACTCTATGGGGCAGTTCTACTCTGCCCTGTAGGATCGCAATGAGTCGGAATCGACTCGATGGCACTGGGTTTCTGGGTAAGTGCTATTAAATTTTCTATAGTATCCCAGCATATGAATATACATACTACACCCATTTCCTTGAAGACAGACATGCAAATGTTTCTTTTATTTGGTGTTACAGACAAAGGTTCCAGGCTATTCTTGAATATATCTGCTTATGTTTTGTGTAAGATATTCCCATAGATAATATGCCCAGAAACTAGACTGCTACATCACAAGATATAAACCTTTCAGTTTTAGATATTAATACATTGCTCTCCAAAATGGTTCAATCATTTTAACTCTCTCCACCAGTGTCTGAAGTAGAGTTTTATATCCACATCAATGCTTGTTATTCCCAGATTAAAAAAAAAAAAAGTTTGCTAATATCATGAAAAAAATCAAATACCTAATTATTATTTAAATTTATGTTTTCTTATCCCCTGAAGGAAAAGCATCTTATGTTCATTAGATATTCAGATTCTTTCCTTTGAAAATTGCCTTTATTCATTCCTCTATCTGATTGTCTCTCTTCATTTATTTGTAAATTTTTATATATTTTCTCTTTATATGTATGTCACCTAACTTACTTTTTCAGTCTGCTCAGTCACAAAGTTTTAGAGGAGAATGTAACCAAAGGAATAGTATTCTATGTTTCTGTTAAGCTCACAAAGGTAAAGTTGCTTGTCTTAGACTATTATTATCCGGTTCTATTACTAGTTCTTAAAATGTGTTCACTATACTCGCCAATATTTAATGGATTCATTTATTATTTTATGGGCTAGTGAGGTAGTTAAAATTCAGACCATAATTTCATTACTGCTCTGAAACTATGGCAGTTTCTACTTGTTTTCCTCACCTCTGATATTGTGTATAAATTGGTCTCCCTATTATATATTATATTATGTTAGCATTACCTTGAGTTTTATAAAATACTCAGGGTATTACTAATCTGAAAAATTCATTCTGATCAGATTAGAGTATTATCCCTGTTCTGTAATAGTTCATCCAAAGCTAAATGACATCACCATATTTGGAAAAGGTCATAGGACAATAGGCATTGAGCCTATTCCCTTGTTTTCTTCTGGCTTCCTCACTGCGTTTGGCCCTGGGTCCATTGTTAATTCTTCTCATTAGTAAAATTTGCTGAGATTTTAAAGAGAATGTCTCTTACAGAAACTGAAGACCTCTCTCTAGGAATTCCACCAGAAGCAAGACTATGTTACTCTAGATAATATTATACTAGCAGCGTCATCAAGACTAATGGGGGCTTTGGTGGAGAAGAGGGGGAGTCCACTAATTATCCCTTTGAACAAGATAAATTATATGTCCTTTGATGATAGTCTCCATTCTAGAAATTTCAATGCATTGCTGGTCTCCTCTTCTCAGATATGTACAAATGCACAGAAGATCAAAGGCATGCAGAATTCCTTTTTATAATCCACTATAATTTTTTTTTTTATAATATATAATGGCAAGTGTACCTTTTAAGCTTACATAGTACTGTTTATTGCAACGGTTTTCTCAAAAATGGCAAAGATGAGATGACATAATAAAAATCTGGTAAAGCCTAGTATTTTATATTACCTCACCATTATCTAAGAGATTTTCCAAAACATTTTCTTACATAAAGGAGAATAAAAAGCCTAGAGGGACTGTTTCATCATCTGAAAGCAAATGGCATGGCAGTTCAAAATGAAATTGTTTTTGTTCAATATTTTTGCCACTTAATCACAGCGTTCTTTCTGCATTTTTTAATGGTTTGCAAAGTACAACTACCTAAGCAAGCTTCCCCTAACCAAGACTCATCGTCTTTCTTGTTTCTGGGGAACTAAGACAATGTCTCAAAACAATTTATAAATGACCGTACTATTACTACTTACAGAACTACGTAAGTGATGGTTCCATTACCCCTTGCAATATGGATGTTTCAAATGAGGGCCGAGTAGTTCTCAAGACAAAAATATTTTGATCTTTGAGCAGTCCTTTTCTCGGGACTGGGCTGTCTCTCGGGAGATTTTAACTTAGCTATTTCTACAACCAGGAAAGGCTCTGTGCGAGGACAAATGCAAAATACTAGTCTTGGAAAAGGCTGTGGGGACATGGTGCTTACTGATGTATAGAAAGATATACAGTACAAAGCAAAGAGGATATAAATTCAATTTGAAGAGGTCCGAAATGTAATTCTACCCACACAGTGTAATTATAACACATGTGCTGTGGTATAGAGTTGTGGACCCTACTGTGGTAGAAACATATTTCTCAATGTATGTACTGAAATCTTCCAACGACTTTAAGACTCATTTTTCTTGTAATACAAATGGTGCTAATACAACTTGTCACCTACCTCATAAGGAATATTATGAGGATTCATGAGATCATTAAATGAAGAGTCTGCAAGCACTTAATTTCTTCCCTGGCAAGGGCTCAGAATTCCATTCACCCTTTCAGAATAGCAAAGCATGTGTGATCCAGAAAGAGTTAACACACCTGCTTAATTTACTTTCCTCCACTTAGGAAACCTTGTATTTTTGTCTGGTATGTAAATAGGACTATTTGTAATTCATTACAAGGTCCTTAGGGGAAGAGGCAAAATTGCTTTTTAAGTAAATTGAAATATAACTGATTTTTTTTTTCCCTAAGAATATTTTTAAACAGCAGCTGTCAAAATCATCAGAATGGCCCATTGTTACTTTGTCTCATTCTATGGATGGGGAAGGTATTTTTAAAGGTTCACAGGTGTAAAAATTAGTTTATAAATGCTCAGAGCATCAGGAGTATCATAAAACGACCAACTTTTCAGGAGATTTTGCCTCTTCTTGTTATCAAACCCATTTGATTACTCTCTTTCTTACTAAATGAAATCTTCGATGGAGACTAATTTTAAACTTTTTTTTTAATTGTGGAGGGGAGAATGTAACCAAAGGAATCACGCTGTTTTCTCTCTAAGCTCACAAAGGTAAAGTTACTGCCCAGTTTCATTACTAATTGTTAGGATGTGTTTACTATTCCCTCTAATACCTAATGGATTAATTTATTATTTTATAGGTAAGTAAGTTTGCCAATTCAACAGTTTTTACAGGTACAATACATCGACATTAATTACATTCTCCCTGTTGTACAACCATTACCACTGTCTTTTTCCAAATTATCGTACCACCACTAACAGAAACTCAGTGACCCCTATGCAATCACTCCTTTTTCCCCTTCCCTCCCATCCCTAATAACCACTTATGAACTGATCTCTATACATTTCAAAGGACAAATATTGTGTAAAGTTATTTTGGTGCACCATTTAAAATCTACTGTCAAATTCTAAGCTAGAAGATACAGCCTAAATCACTGAACATACCTTTTGTAATTTTTAAAAACAAATATTTACTGTTTTATGCATTAAATATCTTTAACAATGTGAAGCTGGTAGAGATGTTCAGAAATGGCCAGATGTCATGATTATGAATGTTTATTAAGTCCCTGTCTATCACTATGCTAGTGACTTTCATGAAAAGACAATGATCCGTGACAATCAGGCATGGTGGGTATTTTTCCAGGGACAGACCATAGGACACTGGTCCAGTGATCCCCAGAGTTGATCGGAACACAAGTCTACTGGACCCCAGTGCCCATGTTCTATCACAATCCCCCACTTCTTCTCTTAGAAAGGTCAGAATAAACAAACCAAAGTATTTAAACCTGTTTTTGAAAGTGAGTGAGGTTGTTAATAAAAATGATACAGCATGGTAGCTAGTCCATTTATTCAGGAAAATGAAAAATTCTTCGAATTTGGTTTAGATAACAGGAGTCAATTTTTTAAAAAAGAAAATGAATTAGCTTCTGGTAAAAGATTTGAGGCACAGAGCCAAAATGAAGAATAGAAAGGGAAAATTCTATTGATAGTCACACTAATAAAAAATATTTTACAGGAGTGTACCATAAATTTGACGTTAACCAAGTAACTCAGAATGTGACATTCTTTTTCCAATTAAGCAAGTATTTCATAAAAATCAATTCACCTATATTGTTGACGGTTCTATAGAATATTTGGGACAGACATTAATAGAGGAAAATGTAGATGAAATAGAATTATCTCTCATTCTAAGCTTTACTATTGCTGTAATTGACTCAATTCCTACTTTTTAAGACTGGATATATATAAATATTTTATATATGAGCATAAGCCTAGCCAAAGTCTTCTTCAGAAGGTGTGAAGAAATCTATAGTTACCAAATTACTAATAAAGGTAAAAATCCTCTAAAGATATATCAGCTTTTCCGCTCACTACTCCCAAACATAAACAAATTCTTGCCTTTTTTTTTTTTTTTTTAAATCTCTAGTCAAGTATGGAAACCCTAGTGGTGTAGTGGTTAAGAGCTATAGCTGCTAACCAAAAGATCAGCAGTTTGAATCCACCAGGCGATCCTTGGAAACCCTATGGGGCAGTGCCGCTCTGTCCTATAGGGTCGCTATGAGTTGGAATCGACTTCACGGCACTGCATTACGAGTAGTCAAGTATATTCAAAGAAACCAAGTGGATTTATAATTTTGTACAACTGTAACTTGTGAGATGCTCTCTTAGTTTCTTAGTGCTGCTGTAACAGAAATACCACAAGTGGGTAGCTTTAAGGAACAGAAAGTTATTTTCTCACAGTTTAAGAGGTTGGATGTCTGAATTCAGGGCACTGGCTCTAGGGGAAAGCCCTCTTTCTGTTGGCTCTTGGGGAAGATCCTTGTCTTTTCCAACATTCCTCAGTTCCTTGGAATTCCTGAGCTTCATCTCCTTCTTTGTCATCTGACAACATCTGTCTTCCCCCTTTAGTGCTCGGTAGTCTCTCTGTCTATATTATTCTTTATGTCACTCAGGAGCGACTACGTTTAGGACTCACCCTGCACTGTTATGCCCTCATTAACATAGCCAAGAAAACTTAAGTCCAAATAGGATTACATTCACAGGTATAAAGGTCAGGACTCTAACATATATTTTGGGGAATATAATTCAATCTATAACAGATGGAATGCATTAAATGAAAAGACAATATTTCTAGGATCCTGGATAGTACTCAAATTTTTGTCACTCCTGTGAGGCCTCCCTAAGTCATGACCCTAAAAGTCATTGGAGAGGAGGCGGGGCCAAGATGGCTGATTAGGTAGAAGCTACCTCGGATCCCTCTTGCAACAACAACTCAGAAAAACAAGAGAATCGATCACATACATGACAATCTATGAACGCTGACCATCAAACACAGATCTAAAGATTTGACCTGAGTGACAGGGGAGCAAAAAGCTGCACACTGAAGCAGCGACCACTTCTGGAACCAGTGACCTGCGCCACAGCCTTGAGCCCTCACGGTTCCCAGGTGCCGACTGGCAGGGCTGATTGCGGCTTGCTGAGGTGGGGCAGGCACGGGACACAGCCCTAACCCCTAGCCCCCTGGGGTAACCTCTGTAGAGACTCAGCCAGCGCAAGCAGGCTGCACACTGATGGAGCTAAGGAGAGAACAAGCAACCACAGGGAAGCAGCAACTGTTTTCGGAGCCTGGAGCCAGCATCCCAGTCAGAAAACCTTGGCGCCAGGCTTTGGATTGGGTGCAGGGGAGCTGAGCACGGCATCCTGAGACGGTGCAAACACAGGATGCAGGCCTAGCCCCCTGAAGTGACCTCGAGGGAAGCCCAGCCAGCACATGCAGGCAGTGCAGTGATGCGGCTGACAGGAGAAGTCACCAGGAGGCAGCGACTGGTTTTGGAGCCTGGAGTGCGGCATCCCAGCAGGGGAACCTTGGCACAGGGCTTTGGACTGGGAGCGGAGGAACTGACCACGGCTTCTGAGACAGCACAAGCACAGGACTCGAGCCTGACCCTTGGGGGCAATCTCAACCCAGCCAACACACACAGGCTACATGCCCTTCGGGAATCTCAGATAAAACAGTCATCACCAAGCAAGATAAGTAACTTTGTCTATATTGCTGGGTGCTACTCTCTCCTATCTGTTTGATCTCTCTCCTCCCCTTCCCAGGTGGCTTCATCGACACTGGAATTTCCTGGGCCAGAGAGTGAAGTGCTTTGTGTTTTTTGTTTTGTTTTTTTTTTTTTTGTTTGCTTTTGTCTTTTCCTAAACCATTCTCCTGGCCTGATACAAGCAGCTACAAAAAACTCAGGGACCAAAAATCCTTCCCTGACTTCCCAAAATTGGACTAAAAATACAGAACCAGCTCCAGCCAAGCATATGAGATCCACAGTCTTGGACTTTCATCCCTACAGGCAACAAGGTGGCTATTATAATGCAAAGGCAATTCTGATAGTGATCTGACTGTAATTGTTTTAGTGGATTACTGGAAAGACAAGTTTCCTAGGTCTGATATCTCTACCTATTAAACAGAGCCCTCACTGACCCACAATGGGGAACTGAGGGCTGAAGCTCCATCCAAACCACCTAGCCTCCTGCCATAGGGGTCTGAGGATAGTGACACCTATCAATCTGTAGAAGTACATGCATTGGGTGCCTAAGGTACAGCTGCAGACCCCACCCACCAAAGTGCTTTAGGAATAGAGACACACCTACCTCACTGGCACTTGGAGGAAGCCTGCCAGCATCCTGCCCTCCCTGGAGTGTGACCCCTGCTGTTACTAGAATCTGGTGCACACAACTATCACCATTACTCCTCTAAGTGAATAGGTGACAGTCTAAACCACACACTTGGTGACCGAAAATCAGATTCTACTCAAGAATAGTGAATAGACTCTTAGGCTTATATATCTGGTAACAGCCCAAACCAGCTGGTAATAGGACATAAATGATTCAAAGGCTACAACAATCAAGACAGCACAATCTAGTGGCCCATCTACGTATATTGACAGAAAACAAAACAAGATAAGACTCAGTGAGCAAATATAAAATAAATCATTACAATATCTTATAGATGGCTCAGAGAAAACAGTCAATATCAAACCACATAAAGCAGCAGACTGTGATTGCTTCTACAACTCCCCAAATTAAAGAATCAAAATCTTTCCTAAATGAAGATACAATCCTGGAATTGCCAGATGCAGAATATAAAAAACTAATTTACAGAATGCTTCAAGACATCAGGGATGACCTCAGAAATGAAATAAGGCAATCTACGGAAAAAGCCAAGGAACACACTGATTAAGCAGTTGAAGAAATCAAAAAGATTATTCAAGAACATAGTGGAAAAATTAATAAGCTGCAAGAATCCATAGAGAGACAGCATTCAGAAATCCAAAAGATTAACAGTAAAATTACAGAATTAGACAACTCAATAGGAAGTCAGAGGAGAAAAATCGAGTAATTGGAATGCAGAGTGGGGAAATGGAGGATAAGGCAATCGACACCAATATAGTTGAAGAAAAATCAGATAAAGGAACTTAAAAAAATGAAGAAACCCTAAGAATCATATGGGACTCTATCAAGAAGAATAACTTGTGTGTGATTGGAGTTCCAGAGCGGGGAGGGATAACAGAAAATACAGAGAGAATAGTTGAAGATCTGTTGGCAGAAAACTTCCCTGACATCATGAAAGATGAAAGGATATCTATCCAAAATGCTCATTGAACCCCATATAAGAATGATCCAAAAAGAAAATCACCAAGACATATTATCATCAAACTTGCCAAAAGATAAAGAGAAAATTTTAAAAGCAGCCAGGGATAAAAGAAAGGTCTCCTACAAAGGAGAATCAATAAGAACAAGTTCAGACGACTCAGCAGAAACCATGCAGTCAAGAAGGCAATGGGATGACATATATAGAGCACTGAAGGAGAAAAACTGCCAGCCAAGGATCATATATCCAGCAAAACTCTCTCTCAAATATGAAGGTGAAATTAAAACATTTACAGATAAAGAAAAGCTTAGAGAATTTGCAAAAACCAAACCAAAGCTACAAGAAATACTAAAAGAAATTGGTCAGGAAATCAATAATATCAGATACCAACACAACACAAGGTCACAGAACAGAACATCCTGATATCAACTCAAATAGGGAAATCACAAAAACAAATTAAGATTAATTTTAAAAAGAAAAAAAAAGCTCAAAACAGGGAATCATTGAAGTCATTATGTAAAAGATCACAATAATCAAAAAGAGGGACTAATACAGGTGGCATAGAACTGCCACATGGAAAAGAAAACAAGGCGATATAGGACGATACAAGTTAGGTTTTTACTTAGAAAAATAGGGGTAAATATTAAGATAACCACAAAGAGGTCTAACAATTCCATAACTCAAAATAAAAACCAAGAAAAACATAATGACTCAGCAAACATAAATTCAACTACTATGAAAATGAGGAACACAATTTACAAAGAAAACGTCTCAGCACAAAAAAGTAAGTGGAAAAATGAAATTGTCAACAACACACAAAAAGGCATCAAACTGACAGCACTAAACACATACTTATCTATAATTATCTATTATTACACTGAATGTAAGTGGATTAAATGCACTAATAAAGAGACAGAGAGTCTCAGACTGGATAAAAAAACATGATCCGTCTATATGCTGCCTACAAGAGACACACCTTAGACTTAGAGACACAAACAAACTAAAACTCAAAGGATGGAAAAAAATATATCAAGCAAACAACAAGCAAAAAAGAGCAGGAGTAGCGATATTAATTTCTGACAAAATAGACTTTAAAGTTAAACCCACCACAAAGGATAAAGAAGGACACTACATAAATGATAAAAGGGACAATTGACCAGGAACATATAACCATATTAAATATTTCTGTACCCAATGACAGGGCTGCAAGATACATAAAACAAACTTTAACAGAACTGAAAAGTGAGATAGACTCCCGCACAATTACAGTAGGAGACTTCAACACACCACTTTCGGAGAAGGATGGTAAGACGCTCAATAGAGACATGGAAGATCTAATTGCTACAATCAACCAACTTGACCTCATTGACTTATACAGAACACTCCACCCAACAGCTGCAAAGTATACTTTTTTTTCTAGTGCACATGGAACATTCTCTAGAGTAGATCACATATTAGGTCATAAAACAAACCTTTGCAGAATCCAAAACATCGAAATATTACAAAGCATCTTCTCAGACCACAAAGCCATAAAAGTGGAAATCAATAACAGAAAAATTAGGGAAAAGAAGTCAAATACTTGGAAACTGAACAATACCCTGCTCAAAAAAGACTGGGTTATAGAAGACATCAAGGAGGGAATAAAGAAATTCATAGAATGCAACAAGAATGAAAATACTTTCTATCAAAACCTCTGGGACACAGCAAAGCAGTGCTCAGAGGTCAATTTATATCGATAAATGCACACATACATAAAGAAGAAAGAGACAAAATCAGAGAACTGTCCCTACAACTTGAACAAATAGAAAACGAGCAACAAAACAATCCATCAGGCACCAGAAGAAAACAAATAATAAAAACTAGAGCTGAACTAAATGAATTAGAGAACAGAAAAACAATTGAAAGAATTAACAAAGCCAAAAGCTGGTTCTTTGAAAAAATTAACAAAATTGATAAACCTTTGGCCAGACTGACTAAAGAAATACAGGAAAGGAAACAAATAACCCAAATAAGACACGTGATGGGCCATATCACAACAGACCCAACTGAAATTAAAAGAATCATATCAGATTATTACGAAAAATTGTACTCTAACAAATTTGCAAACCTAGAAGAAATGGATGAAATCCTAGAAAAACACTACCTACCTAAACTAACACAATCAGAAGTAGAACAACTAAATAAATAGACCCATAACAAAAAAAAAGATTGAAAAGGTAATCAAAAAACTCCCCACAAAAAAAGCCCTGACCCAGATGGCTTCACTGCAGAGTTCTACCAAACTTTCAGAGAAGAGTTAACACCACAACTACTAAAGGTATTTCAAAGCATAGAAAATGACAGAATACTACCTAACTCATTCTATGAAGCCACCATATCCCTGATACCAAAACCAGGTAAAGACACCACAAAAAAAGAAAATTACAGACCTATATCCCTCATGAACTTAGGTGCAAAAATCCTCAACAAAATTCTAGTCAATAGAATTCAACAACATATGAAAAAAATAATCCACCATGATCAAGTGGGATTTATACCAGGTATGCAAGGTTGGTTTAATATTAGAAAAACCATTAATGTAAGTTTTTTTTTTTTAATCCACCATATAAATAAAGCAAAAGACAAAAACCACATGATTTTATCAATTGATGCAGAAAAGGCATTTGACAAAGTCCAACACCCATTCATGATAAAAACTCTCACCAAAATAGGAATTGAAGGAAAATTCCTCAACATAATAAAGGGCATCTATGCAAAGCCAACAGCCAACATCATTCTAAATGGAGAGAGCCTGAAAGCATTTCCCTTGAGAACGGGAACCAGACAAGGATGCCCTTTATCAACGCTCTTATTCAACATTGTGCTAGAGGTCCTAGCCAGAGCAATTAGGCTAGACAAAGAAATAAAGGGCATCCGGATTGGCAAGGAGGAAGTAAAATTATCTCTATTTGCAGATGACATGATCTTATACACAGAAAACCCTAAGGAATCCTCCAGAAAACTACTGAAACTAATAGAAGAGTTTGGCAGAATCTCAGGTTACAAGATAACATACTAAAATGACTTGGATCCTCTACATCAACAAAAAGAACATTGAAGAGGAAATCACCAAATTAATACCATTCACAGTAGCCCCCAAGAAGATAAAATACTTAGGAATAAACCTTACCAAAGATGTAAAAGACCTATACAAAGAAAACTACAAAGTATTGGTGCAAGAAACTAAAAGGGACCTACATAAGTGGAAAAAACATACCTTGCTCATGGATAGGAAGACTTAACATAGTAAAAATGTCTATTCTACCAAAAGCCATCTATATATACAATGCACTTCTGATCCAAATTCCAATGACATTTTTTAAAGTGATGGAGAAACAAATCACCAACTTCATATGGAAGAGAAAGAAGCCTCGGATAAGCAAAGCATTACTGAAGAAGAAGAAGAAAGTGGGAGGCCTCACTCTCCCTGATTTTAGAACCTATTATGCAGCCACCGTAGTCAAAACAGCCTGGTACTGGTACAACAACAGATACATCGACCAATGGAACAGAAATGAGAACCCAGATATAAATCCATCCACATATGAGCAGCTGATATTTCACAAAGGCCCAGTGTCAGTTAATTGGGGAAAAGATAGTCTCTTTAACAAATGGTGCTGGCATAACCGGGTATAGATTTGCAAAAAAATGAAACAGGACCCATACCTCACACCAAGCACAAAAACTAACTCCAAGTGGATCAAAGACCTAAACATAAAGACTAAAACAATAAAGATCATGGAAGAAAAAATAGGGACGATGTTAGGAGCCCTAATACAAGGCATAAACAGAATACAAAACATTACTAAAAATGACAATGAGAAACCAGATAACTGGGAGCTCCTAAAAATCAAACACCTATGCTCATCTAAAGACTTCACCAAAAGAGTAAAAAGACCACCTACAGATTGGGAAAAAATTTTCAGCTATGGCATCTCCGACCAGCACCTGATCTCTAAAATCTATATGATTCTGTTAAAACTCAACCACAAAAAGACAAACAACCCAATCAAAAAGTGGGCAAAGGATATGAACACACACTTCACTAAAGAAGATATTCAGGCAGCTAACAGATACATGAGAAAATGCTCTCGATCATTAGCCATCACAGAAATGCAAATTAAAACCACGATGAGATTCCATCTCACTCCAACAAGGCTGGCATTAATCCAAAAAACACAAAATAATAAATGTTGGAGAGGCTGTGGAGAGATTGGAACTCTTATACACTGCTGGTGGGAATGTAAAATGGTACAACCACTTTGGAAATCTATCTGGCGTTTTCTTAAAAAGTTAGAAATAGAACTACCATACAATCCAGAAATTCCACTCCTCGGAATATACGCTAGAGAAATAAGAGCCTTTACACAAACAGATAAATGCACACCCATGTTTATTGCAGCTCTGTTTACAATAGCAAAAAGATGGAAGCAACCAAGGTGTCCATCAATAGATGAATGGGTAAATAAATTGTGGTATATTCACACAATGGAATACTACGCATCGATAAAGAACAGTGAGGAATCCGTGAAACATTTCATAACATGGAGGAACCTGGAAGGCATTATGCTGAGCGAAATTAGTCAGAGGCAAAAGGACAAATATTGTATAAGACCACTATTATAAGGTCTTGAGAAATAGTATAAACTAAGAAGAACACATTCTTTTGTGGTTACGAGGTGGGGGAGGGAGGGAGGGAGGGAGAGGGTTATTTACCGATTAGTTAGTAGATAAGAACTACTTTAGGTGAAGGGAAGGACAATACTCAATACACAGAAGGTCAGCTCAACTGGACTGGACCAAAAGCAAAGAAGTTCCCAGGATGAACTGAATGCTTCGAAGGTCAGCGGAGCAAGGGCAGGGGTTTGGGGACTATGGCTTAAGGGGACTTCTAATTCAATTGGCAAAATAATTCTATTATGAAAACATTCTGCATCCCACTTTGAAGTGTGGCGTCTGGGGTCCTAAATGTTAACAAGCGGCCATCTAAGATGCATCAATTGGTCTCAACCCACCTGGAGCAAAGGAGAATGAAGAACACCAAGGTCAGAGGATAACTATGAGCCCAAGAGACAGAAAGGGCCACATGAACTATAGACTTACATCATCCTGAGACTAGAAGAACTAGATGGTACCGGCCACAACCGATGACTGCCCTGACAGGAAGCAAAACAGAGAACCCCTGAGGGAGCAGGAGATCAGTGGGATGCAGACCCCAAATTCTCATAAAAAGACCAGACTTAATGGTCTGACTGAGACTAGAAGAATCCCGGAGGTCATGGTCCCCAAACCTTCTGTTGGCCCAGGACAGGAACCATTCCCGAAGACAACTCATCAGACATGGAAGGGACTGGACAATGGGTTGGAGAGAGATGCTGATGAAGAGTGGGCTACTTGTATCAGGTGGAAACTTGAGATTCTGTTGGAATCTCCTGTCTCGAGGGGAGATGCGAGGGTAGAGAGGGTTAGAAACTGGCAAAACGGTCACGAAAGGAGAGACTGGAAGGAGGAAGCAGGCTGACTCATTAGAGGGAGAGTAAATGCGAGTATGGAGTAAGGTGTATATAGACTTATGTGTGACAGACTGACTTGATTTGTAAACTTTCCCTTAAAGCACAGTAAAAATTATTGAAAAAAAAAAAAAGTTATTGGAACTCTCCCCTATGAACAAGGGAAATGGGTTATATAATCTTCAGTGTTCCTTCCCCAATAACAAATATTTTTCTTTTGGTTTTGTTTTGAGTTTTAACAGTGATTTCAGGGGGAAAAATGGAGTTTGCTATATATGCAAAGGTGTTTTATCATACTCAATTTTGTAAGCTTCTTTGATATTTTATCTTGAAAATTTTCCCAAAAAGCACTTGATTTTGCATATTTCATTTAGCAACTTTGATATTTTTGCCTTCTTCGTTCAGTATTTTTGCTCAGTTGATCAACAAATAGATTTCACGCTATTTTTGAAACAAAATATAAGATTATGGTACTTTCATCACTCTAGTAATGGAATGATGTTGTAAACAGGACGTATAGTAATGCCTAACTCTTACACCACCCTATACAGAAAAAAAACGGACATTTTCTTACAGTTCTGTGGAGCTGCTTCCAGCCACATATAGTTTGATATAGTTTATCACCCTGGCACAAGCTAAGTTAAACCACAAAAAAGGAAACTAGGCTCTGTTTCCAGAAAGAAAACACACTCAGCATTTCATCAAGGCTTCTGGTCGTTTTCCTGCCCCCAATTAAAATCCAGGGCCCTACTATAGGCTATCATAGTATCTACTCCTTGATTCCAATTCAGTTTGTAGTCATATATATAGCTTTACTGACTAGGGGCAAGGGTCTATTTTGTCTTCTTGTTCTTCCCCCAGTATATACCATAGCAGTTAGTGCACTGTAGGTACTAAATATATATTGAATTATAGACAGATTAATAGTCTCCATTCATCTCCTCATTTCTCTAATTGTTTCACCAAAGATTACAATTTATTCTATTTAAAAGGAAAAAAATGAAATATTTTACATGAAAGCGATGCAGATAGACTTAAAAATGTTATGCACCCTATTAATAAAACTTCATTCTGTTTAAACAAGACTGGTAGTGATTGTAGGTATGAACTATTCTATCTTCTCTTTGATCCTTATTTATTTATTTATTTATTTTAACTCAACAGCTCACTCAGTTCTTATTTCTGGCTGTGATTTTGGGGAATTTTCTGCAAATGTCCTTCTAATTCGATCAGTTTCTTAGCCCAGTGCCTAGTATGCCCAGGTATCTTTTGTAGGCTAAGAAATAAAATTAGAAAGAAATTATATTACTGTATATAGAGTTATTGCCCCAGATGGCTTAGTAAGATTAATCCTATCTCATGAGTTCCAGTCACTTTGTTATATGGACTCACTTTTCCATACTTGAAATAAGAAAATAGTAAAATTAGTATGTTTACTCAAGAAAAGATTCATAACATTCATAAAATTGTGTTTGAAGATATGGAGATTGTCCATTAGTCAAGATATGTTTTATTTCCATCTCTCTGTGTCCTCTGTGCTGTCTTCATTCCTACAAATGGAAAACATGGTCAACGGCAGCTCCAGGTTTACATCTTGAGATGAGAATCCTGAAATAAAGGACATACTTCCTTCACATAGCTCCAGCTAATGCCCAGGAGATGATTCCCTTTGGCATCTGATCTACTTTATTGTGGTCAAGTAGAGTCAGTTTTCTAGCCGTATGGCAGAAAATTAAATGCCATGGGATTGAGGAGGATTGGTTGCCAAAAGATAAAATAAAGTTGCCCAAGAGGTTAAAAAAAGAAAGATATCTTTTATGGAATGGTTTATTTTTCTTAAGAAAATACATGCTTAATAATATATTTTCCCTTTTCTGTATACTTCCACCAGAGAACTGTGTCATTATAAATATATGTAAAGGCAGAAATATTACCTTCCATGTTTTTATTTCTTACAAATTTAAAATAAGTAATTATGTTGTAACTGGCCTTAAGATATCAGGGAAGGAACTAGTAAGAGCCCCCTATATTACAAGGTTGTGCAGTCCCTTGGCTCATCTCTTGCCTTTAATTACAAAGTGAAGAGACTGTGTCCTTGCTACATTCTGCACGCCTTACAAACCAAGCTCTGAACAATGATCTGCGTTCAATCAAAGTCCTTGGAGAGATGGTCATTGTTAAAGGAAAGCAGAAGGACTTATAGTTTGTCAAATCGAAGGACTTATAGTTTGTCAAATCATGTCTTCACACAGGAATGTGTGTAACTGGTATCCATTACTGTTACTCCCACAAACGAGATGTATATTGGATATCTAAGACAATGGAATTTATTCTGTAGACGCTAGAATGAACGGAAATGAAATACCAATGACCAGTATTCTTGTGGGTACTTCTCATCAAGAAGTTTTTCTCTTTAAAGTTCAGCCTCCTGACTCCTGAAAGCTGTTAAGATTGCCCTTCAAAATAATAAATCAGATATATATATGTCAACTTCATAGAACAGTTGGTTAAAAAGGAGTTAATAAGCCTCTAGCATTATTTTCTCAGTCTCAGAGAGACCTGCTTCTCCATGCTTTACAGGCAATATATTCTGTCTATTCATTATCTCCAGTGAAAATGATAAAAAATTAATTGAAAAATTATATCATAAAATATATATATTTCACTGTATATCTTTCACATTGAATCATGAAATATATTAGTATTAAAAATGTTCTCAGCAAGCCTGCAAGTACTTATATGAAAATTTGTCACATGCAATATTTAACAGATGTCTGATTTCAGTGTTTCTATTACTAGAGAAAGGCAGCAATGGTCTGGTGGGTAGTGCATTATACCAGAAGCCAAAAAACCTAGAATCTTAAGTTCTTGGCTCTGCCGCTGACTATTAAATAACGTGAAACGATTCTTGGATCATCTGTGCCTCATTTTATTCATCTCCAAAACAGAGGAAAAAAAAAATTCTTTCTGTAAAGTGTCATCAGGAATGGTGCTCATGGTTGAACATCTCAGCTTTAAAATCCCAGGTCTGAAGTCAGAAGGATGGTCAGAAATGTCACCGCTCATATCTGCAGATATTAAACATTAAGGGGCAAGGCATTCCTGGAAGACTATCAGGACAAAGCTTACAGGAATTAATGAGCTGGCAAGAGAAAGTGAGGTCTGGCAATTCTCCCTGAGTGAGAAATCCACCACTTGGCTGCATAGAAGGGCTGGCAAGGCTGCATGCAATCATGTGATGATGTAACAACCCGCCCAGGTACTTGCATTCCTGGTGTAGAACCTGATCTCCTGGAATGATATTCCTAAAATAGAGGCTCAGCCATGGCTTATTGGTCCTTTAAATTTCCAAGCCTCACATTCTCCTCTGAAAATCCAAATCCTTTGTCACACACCACCCCTGTAAGAAAATAGAAATAGAGGGATGAAAAATAGAAAACTTTCAATAGGTGTAATAGACTGCAAATAAAAATAAAATAACAATTCTAAGAGCAGTAAAAACTACAAATGAGCCTGAAAGTGTAGTTGAAGTTGATATAAAGCCGTATGGGAGCCCCTTTAGATCTTCCTATTTCCTGTACGTGGTACTCAAGAATGGCCCAGTTGCAGTGGTTTTCAGTTCTTGCCTCACATGAACCACCTGGGGTTGGAAGGAAGGGTGGTTAAATACAACCATTAAGTTTCTTTTTTACAGGGATAGAAAGTTTGGCAGTGGATATTGGTAATGTTTACACAGCATGATTGATGTACTCAGTGTCACTCACTTGTACGCTTGAAAAACGCTGAACTGGCAAACGTTGTGTTCTCTGTATTTTTACAACAATAAAAAAGGAAAACATACTGATGCCTCGGCAACACCCCAGGCCAACTAAACCAGCATTTTGGAGATAGATCCCAGAACTTGGTGTTTTAGAATTTGTACAGGGGATTCAAAAGTGCATCCAAGTTTGATAGTCAATAATCTAGTGCAACCCACAGCTCTCAAAGGTAGAAATTCCCTTCTGGCTGCAGTAACAAAGGTTTACAAAAACATCTCATCTTTCCTTCAAAAATGCCCCTGGGTGGCATTTACAGGTTGCCCTCGACAACTGACCTAAAAGTTGGTGGTTCAAACCCACCAGCACTGCAAAAGAAATGCCTGGCAATCTGCTTCCATAAAGATTACAGCCAAGAAAACCCTGTGGAGCTGTTCGACTCTGTTAACATGTGGGATGGCCATGAGTCAGAATCGGCCCAATGGCAACAAGTTTGGTACGAAGTTGGTCTTTTCCTTAAAAAAGCAGAATTCTTACAAAATTATTGAAAGCACGATTATCTGCATTACTAAAGAAAAAGGCCTAATTAGAAATATTTTCGAAATACCTAGATTAGGAAATTTCGGATACTCTTTTAGAGTTCTCTAAAGATCAATTGTAAAATATGAAAAAACCTAGCTACTCCCAAAACTGATACAAATTAACAGCTAAGGCATTGTTCATTGACTTATCGCAGAACGGGGCACAATTCAAACATTCTGCTTTCCATTACCCTGAATCTATAATATCCTTTGACAAGCATGCATGTGAACTCTGCTGCTTCCACTCCTGGGGCTGTCTACACAAGTCAAAATACTACTTTTAAAGCCACTGCCTTAAAGTCCTCAAAGGAAGCTTTCTTCTCTAGTTATTGATTTTTTTTGCCATCAAAAGAGTTATTCTTTTTGATTAGAGACTTAAGTGGTAACATGAATATTCTGCCCTACATTCATAGACTCTATCCATTATTTATTCAACAGAATATAGCAGCATCTTAGAAATGCTACCTAAATTTGCTTATTGGCTGTAAAGCACTGATATTGAGTGTCACATGCAGATTTTTTTCTCTATAGATATATTACCCAGATTTTCCAATTATCTGCTTCGAACACTACTTTGATTCTTTAAAGCGTCCAGAAGAGTCATTTATTTGTTAATTTAAGGTTTCTGCTCCCTTCCCCCAACTAAAGCAGATTCTAAAAAGACGTTAATGTCACTTAATTTGCAACACAGTTTAGTTGGTCACAGAGTAAAACCTGAATGGAGGCTACTCCATACCTATCAAAAGCTCTGTTGATGAATCACTACAAATGAGCCATCTATTCCTCTGGATCTGTTATTTTTAATTTCTGTCGAGTCAGCTCTGACTCATGGAGACCTCAGGTACAACAGAAGGAAGGAAACATTGCACAGTCCCTCACCATCTTCACAATCATTGGTATGCTTGAGTCCATTGTTGCAACCATTGTGTATTTTGAGTGCCTTTCAACCTTTGGGGCTCATCTCCCAGCATTACATAGGAAAATATTCTGTTGTGACCCACAGGGTTTTCATTTGCTAATTTTATGAAGTAGATTGCCAGGCTTTTCTTCCTAGTCTGTCTTAGCCTAAAAGGTCCTCTGTAATCTGTCTATCATGGGTGACTTTACTGATGTTTGAAATTCCAATGGCATAGCCAAGTGTCATAGTAGCACTCAAGCCACGACAGTATATCAAATGGACAGGCAAGTGTTGGCCTTTATATCTAGGCATTCTTAAAATCTGGTCCGTGGATAAACTTCATAGGATAAATAAGCCCATTAGAAATGAATGCAGACCTTTGTATGAGTATATGTATATGTGTTTTACTAGGAAAAGAGTTCATAGTTATCAGTTGAATTATAAAGACAGAGAATGATACAAAATGGTTAATAACCTTTGTTATGAAAATTCTAAAATCTCTCTGAATTGAGATAGCTGCATTGTCTTGGTCTGCTATAGAAGCAGTTTCCCTGACCTCTGCTATTAGTCAAATGTCACCATCCTAAATTATGTGATGTCATAAAATGCAGTAATAAATTTACCATACAGATGTTATTAAGTGTGCCTGTATTACATTACAGAGGACACAAGAGACATGTGTTTTTGACTTTTCCTCTTGAGCAACTAGGTTGTTTTTATTTTATTTGCTTTTATTGTTTTCCAGCCCCAAGTTTAACCTTTCCTGTTGGTGGTGGGGTTGTGCTCTGTCACACTGAGACTATAGTCCAAAAACTGCATTTCCCAGACTCCTTGCCAGCTTAATTTCTGATCAAACCTGACCTGTTGCCCTTGAGTCATAGCGACCCTATAGTCTGATAAAAATAGTGTCTGTGAAATGAAGGCTGGCAGGGAGATTGAAAGGCAGGTATTTCTTTCTTGGCCCCAACTCCAGCTCACTCCCTTTCAGCAGCTCAGGCCTCCTGCTTATTTCAACATCCCATCATCAGCTATGATGCACCCCCCCCAGAGATACCAGCATTAGCTCTGACTGGTGGGAGCGCCACCTGTGAATCTCCTATGCGTCAAAGGTACCAGAACCAGCCATACAGCACTATTTCCTATGAGTCGGAATCGACTCGACGGCAGTGGGTTTTTTTTTTTTTTTTAGTGTCTTACATCTTGCCTTTGGTGTACTGTCTTAGTCTCTTAATGCTGCTGTAACAGCTTTAATGAACAGAAATTTATTTTCTCACAGTTTCAGAGGCTAAGAGTTTGAATTCAGGGTGCCAGCTCTAGGGGAAGGCTTTTTCTTGAAGTTGGCTCGAGGAGAAGGTCCTGTCTCTTTTTAGCTTCTGTTCCTCAATTTCTTGGTCATCTTTGTGTGGATAGCATCTATCTTCCCCATCTGTGCTTGCTTTTGTGCCTAATCTGCTCCTTTTATACGTCAGCAGTGATTGGCTTCAGACACACCCTATACTGACAGGATCTCATCAGCATAACAGAGAAAACCCCATTTCTAAATAGAATTACCTCCATATGTATAAGGGTTAAAATTTACAACAGGTTTTTGAAAAAAATTCTGTCTTAACATTCCCCAAGCCCTAGGGGTGGTAGCTGAGGTTACTAATATCTGTGTCATATTAGCATCACCTTTTTGCTGCTTCAGCATTCCAACATCTGTACTAAATCTTCACTGTTAGAAAAATATCTAGAACTACTTCTGTTTTCCTAACGTAACCCTCACTAGTACGTTATGAATCATGTAACTTATATTTCCATCTTCAGAAAGGCTTATTTATTTAAAAAACAACAGAGTATGTTGTTACCTGCCATCGAATCGATTCCAACTCATTGCAACCTTATGCACAACAGAACAAAATGCTGCCTGGTTCTGCGCCATCCTCGATCCTTGTTATGCAGCCACTGTGTCAATCCATCCGGTTTAGGGTCTTTCTCTTTTTCACTGACCCTCTGCTCTACCAAGCATGATGTCCTTCTCCAGAGACTAATCCCTTCTGATAACATGTCCAAAGTATGTGAGAGAAAGTCTGGCCATCCTTGCTTCTAAGGAGCATTCTGGCTGTACTTCTTCCAAAACAGATTTGCTCGTTCTTGACCTGCACCATAATCCAAAGGCATCAATTCTTCATCAGTGTTCCTTATTCATTGTCTAGCTTTCACATGCATATGAGGTGATTGATAATACCTGGCATGGGTCAGACACACCTTAAAGTGACGTCTTTGGTTTTTAACACCTTAAAGAGATCTTTTGCAGTAGATTTCCCCAGTGCAATTTGTTGTTTGATTTCTTGACTGCTACTTCCATGGACATTATTGTGGATCCAAGTAAAATGAAATCCTTGACAAATGCAATATTTTCTCTGTTTATCATGATGTTGCTTATTGGTTCAGTTCTGACAATTTTTGCTTTCTTTATGTTGAAATGTGATGCAGACTGAAGGCTGTGGTCTTTGATCTTCATCAGTAAATGCTTCAAATCCTCTTCGTTTTCAGCAAGCAAAGTTGTGTCATCTGCATATCAAAGTTTGTTAATTAGTCTTCCTCCTATACTTTGTATAGTCCAGTTTCTCGAATTATTTGCTCAGCACACAGACTTAATAAGTATGGTGAAAGGATATAACCCTGACACATACCTTTCCTGACTTTAAACCAGGAAGATTTCTCTTGTTCTGTTCCAATGACTTCCTGTTGGTCTAAGTACATGTTCCTCATGAGCACAATTAAGCATTCTGGAATTCCCATTCTTCGCAACGTTATCTACAATTTGTTATCTACAATCCACACAGTCAAATGAATTTGCACAGTCAATAAAACACAGGTAAACATCTTTCTGGTATTCTCTGCTTTCAGCCAAGATCCATCTAACGTCAGCTATGCCAGTGGTCAACCGTGGCAGACAGGTCTCAGCAGAGTTTCCAGACTAAGACAGACTAGAAAGCAAGATCTGGCGGTTTAAAAAAAAAAAAAATAGCCATTGGAGGCCTTATGAATATCAGTGGAAATTTGTCTGATACAGTGCCAGAAAATGAGCCCCTCAGGCTGAAAGACACTCAAAAGATAACTAGGGAAGAGCTGTCTCCTCAAAGTAGAGTCAACCTTAATGACATAGATGGAGTCAAGCTTTCAGGACCTTCATTTGCTGATGTGGCACAACTCAAAAAGAAAAGAAACAGCTGCAAACATCCATTTAAAATTGGAACATGAAATGTATGAAGTATGAATCCAGGAAAATTGGAAATTGTCAAAAATGAAATAGAAAACATAAATACCAATATCCTAGGTGTTAGTGAGTTGAAATGTACTGGTATTGGCCATTTTCAATCAGAAAATCATATGGTCTGCTATGCTGGGAATGATAAATTGAAGAGGAATGGCACTGCATTCATTATGAAAAAAAAATATCAAGATCTATCCCAAAGCAAGATGCTATAAGTGATAATATCCATACTATAACGAAGATCAGTTAATATGATTTATATTCAAATTTACCCACCAACCACTAAGGCCAAAGATGTAGAAATTGAAGATTTTTACCAATTTCCGCAGTCTGAAATTGACCAAACATGCAATCGAGATGTATCGATAATTACTAGCAATTGGAATGTAAAAGTTGAAAACAAAAAGGAGTTGTAGTTGGAAAATGTGGCCTTGGTGATAGAAACGACACTGGAGATAGCACAATACAATTTAGCAAGACCAGTGACTTCTTCATTGTTGTTTTTCAACAACATAAACAGCGACTGTACACTTGGACCTCATGAAATGGAATACCCAGGAATCAAATTGACTACATCTGTGGAAACAGATGATAGAAAAGCTCGATATCATTAGTCAGAACAAGGCCAGTGGCCAACTGTGGAACAGACCATCAGTTGCTCATATGTAAGTTCAAGTTGAATTTGAAGAAAATTACAACAAGTCCACGAGAGTCAAAGTATGACTTTGAGATATCCCACCTGAATTTAGAGACCATCTCAAGAATAGATTTGACACATTGCACTAGCGACTGAAGACCAGACTGGTTGTTGAATGACATCAAGGACATTAAACATGAAGAAAGCAAGAGGCCATTAAAAAGACAGGAAAGAAAGAAAAAAACAAAATGGCCTGAAAGTTGCTCTTGAATGTAGAGTAACTGAAGCAAAAGGAGGAAATGATGAAGTGAAAGTGCTAAACAGAAGATTTCAAATGTTGGCTCAAAAAGACAAAGTATTATAAACAGATAATTATTTAACATAAATTTAAGAAAAAATATAGTGATGTTACAGAAATGTCAAAAGTATAGCATAGGTCAAGAGCATCCAGTTCTACCTGATATATGAGGAAGATGAAGTTGTATACAAGATTATGATCTGATTTTCCAGAGAAGAGTTCTATGAGAACCCTAGCGGTAGACCTCACGTGGCAAACGGCATGTTCTATGTAATTCAGGGGTCCAGTGCAAAATGAAAATGAGAAATCCCTTTTTCAAAAATTATTAAGAGTTTTAAGACAGTACATCAGAGCATTAAACCAAGTGTGGGGCACTTCTAAATGTGATGTCTTGTGTAGTGACACAGGTCACAGACCCATGAAGAACCAGTCTTGTATATTGAACATTTTTTAGAATCTTAAATAGCATAGGAAAGACAAATATAAAGGTATCTGAGGTGGTTAGCAAATCCAAGGGATAGAAAAACTTGAATACTGCTCATATTGATTATTTTAATTGCCTGGTACAGGGGTCAGCAGACTATGTTCCATGGGCTAAATCTGGCCCAACAGTTGTTTTTATAAAGTTTTATTACAACACATCCAGGCTCATTCATTTACATATTTTCAATGGCTGCTTTTGTGTTACAATAGCAGAGTTGGATAGTTGTGACAGAGTCCCCAAAGCCTATATAATCTAAAATATTCACCCTCTAGCCCTTTACAGAAAAAAATTGTCAACCCCAGGACTAGTATCATAGGCTAGGTGCTAGAAGAAGTTTTCAGTTGCTTAAATGCTTTTTTCACATCTTCTACCTTTTATATTACCAGGTAACTGGAAAGATTACTTTACCCCAACCTTTTTTACCCCTAAATATATGAAGATGTATGCCAAGCAGGCCTCCAAATTGTAGATCAGAAAATCATAATCATTACTTGTTCCTTTTAGCCAAATAAGAAAATCTCTGGAGGTCATCAAAAGTTCAGATAAGCAGCCTGCACAGTGTGCTCAGAAGTAAGCATTTCAACATGAATAAAATTTAACTAAGACACCCTTTAATATCCCACAGTAACTCCAAATGATTTGCATTTGTGAATGAAAAGCCGCTACTTTTCTCATTTGCAGCACTTAGAGATGACATGCCACCGAACAAGCCTGTGTACCCTTTCTGTTAGTGTCGCTTTAGCCTGGTATCAAAGGCCAACATTTATACTCGGTTTTTGGAAAATTCATCTGAAATAACTGGGCAATTAGATAAAAAAACTTATCCATAAAACAAAGTAAATCTTATTACCAAGACCACACTCAGAAATTACCAACTCTCATTTTAATGACCTCCAGATACATTACACAATACCCATTCCTCATTTCAAGAAAATAGAAGTAGAATAACTATGCACCAGGGAGTTAGCTAGGGAAGTATTCAATTCTTCAAAAATACAATTTCACTTCAAGCATAAGCAGTCAAGGATGAGTTGTGAGTTTAGAGCGAAACGTACAAAGCTCACCTAATGTTTGTTATTTGAACGTAGGGAAATTTCCAACGAAGGCAATTGGACTTATTCTTTTCTCTGCCAAGAATTGGGGTTTTAACACACATATTATACTGGTCGTTTAGAAAACACACTCAATGGTATTCAGATTAGTTTTAAACTATGAATCAGAAATAAAAAATAACAACAGATGGAGAAAGTAGAATTGAATTCCTGGTATATTGTAAACAAGCTTAAGTACTGTGGTTTGCTATTTAGTCTGAGGGACTGATTATGACAAATGTTACCACGTGACTCATAGTCTGGGGCTACGTGTAGCTGCAAATGCCAGTGTTTTGTGAGAAGCTCTTTTTCTTCCTAACTCTTAATTGCTATCTACATAATTCTGACAATATTTGGGATAATTTCAAGTAATATCAGAAAACTGATCAATGTGTTCTCATCACCTGGATTCTGTAATTTCCTGAAGTTGTTTAAAGAGAGTCCAGTAATTGCAAAATATGGTGGAGGGCATCTCTTATAAAACCTGAGAAAACTCATCAATGTATGACATTACTGAAATCTCCCAGCACCAGAAAACAAAACAAAAAACCATTCTTTCCTCCGTTCTACACCTTGTCACCACCACTACGCCTGCTACATCCTGAGTTTAGATTTTCATCCAATTCTTCTCAGAACCACATCATGGCATTTTCATCACTGCTTCTGTGTGTTTTCTTACCCAGACTGTAGGCTATCTTATACTTGGCTGTGCCAACCATCTGTCAGTTTGTTGTGCTTTGGTGGCCTGCATGTTTCTGTGATGCTGGAAACTAGGCCATTGGTATTTTGAATACCAGCAGGGTTATCCATACTGGACAGGTTTCAGGGGAACTTCCAGACTAAGACAGAGTATGAAGAAAGGCCTAACTATCTACTTCTAAAATTACTCAATGAAAACCTTATGGATAAAAGAAGAATATTGTCTGATATAGGGAGCCCTGGTGACACAGTGGTTAAGCATTCAGCTGCTGACCAAAAAAGCAGCAGGTCGAATTAACCAGCTGCTCCTTGGAAACCATATGGGGCAGTTCTACTCTGTCCTGTAGGGTCACTATAAGTCAAAATCAACTCGACACCAATGGGTTTTTTGGTTTTTGGTCTGATATAGTCCTAGAAGATGAACTCCCTAGTTTGGAAGGCACTCAAAATGTGCAACGACCCCAACAATAGACTCCAGCATCCCAACAATGTTAAAGATGGAACAGGACCTGGCAATGTTTCATTCTGTTGTACGTGGTGTCTCCATGAGTCAGAGTCAAGTCAATGGCAGCTAACAACAATACACTTTGTTGCAGAACATTTTACTAGACAATAAATTCTATAAAGTACACAAATCAAAGTATACAGCTTAAAACATTTTCACAAGGAGAACACTTTTGTGTAACCAGCAGTCAAATAAAGAAGCAGAATATTCCAGTATGCCCGAAGCCCCCTCATGCTTTTTTTTCTTTTAATCACAAAATTTTAAGAGGTACCACTATCATGAATTCTAACCTCAGGGTTGTTTTGCACAATTTTCATTTCATATAAATGTAATCATACAGCATTTTTATTGTGTATTTGGCACCTTTTGCTCTATATTTCACTTGAGAGATTCATTCACCTTGTTGTATAAATTTTTATTTTTTGTGTTTATTTTCTGGAAACCCTGGTGGCATATTGGTTAAGTGCTGTGGCTGCTAACCAAAAGGTCAGCAGGTCAAATCCACCAGGTGCTTCTTGGAAACCCTATGGGAAAATTCTACTCTATTCTATAAGGTGGCTATGAGTCAGAATCGGCACAACAGCAAAGGGTTCGGTTTGGGTTACATTTATTTTCTAGGGAGTTACTGTTATATTATAAATTAACACCCTTGCTCTTCTTTTCAATTGCTTCATTGTACTTTCCCATATTTCTTGTTCAGTTGCTGTGGAATTGATTTCAACTAGTGGTAACACCACGTGTATCAGAGTAGAGTTGTGCTACATAGGGTTTTCAATGGCTGATTTTTTGGAAATAGGTTGTTAAGCCTTTCTTCCAAGACACCTCTGGGTCAACTTGAATCTCTAGCTTTTAGGTTATCAACTAAGCATGTTAACTGTTTGTATCACCTCTGCCCCAAGTCAATTCCGACTCACAATAACCCTATAAGGACAGAGTAGAACTGCCCCATAGGGTTTCCAAGGCTATAATCTTTTCTGGAGCAGACTGCCACATCTTTCTCCAGCAGAGCAGCTTGTGGGTTCGAACCACTGACCTCTTGGTTAGCAGTCAAGCTCTTAACCACTGTGCTACCAGTGCTCCTTCATATCATATTAAAAAAACCCTTTGCCATCAAGTTGATCCTGACTCCTAGTGGCCCTCTAGGACAGAGTAGAACTGCCCCTTGGGATTTCCAAGGAGTGGCTGGTAGATTTGAACTGCTGAACTTTTGGTTAGCAGTTGAGCTCTCAAGCACCACCAGGGCTCCTCATACCATATTAAAAAAAAAAAAAAAAAATGTTGCTTCTGAGTCAATTCCAACTTATAGCTACCCTATAGGACAGAGTAGAACTGCCCTGTAGAGCTTCCAAGGAGCTCCTGGTGGATTCGAACTACCGACCTTTTGGTTAACAGCTGTAGCTCTTAAACACTATGCCACCAGGGTTTCCCATACCATATTAGGTCCCCTTTAGTGTTTTTTTCTGTTTCAATCAACTCTTCATCACAACTTTATGTGATTCACCGTTTTAGGCATTGTGAGAATAAAAATCTGTTGAAAATTTTCTTTATCTTAAGAACTTTAACATTTACTGGGAGTAACCAAACACAACTAACTCAAATGCCTTATAGAATTACATAAGCTCTAAGTAGAAGTAAAAGAAATACCTTGAAAAAAATGCAAATTAAGACATATTTATTATGCATGAGGAGATCAGGGAAAATTTAATTTATATAAAGTTGCCTTGGTGGTTGAAAAGAATTTTCATAGTTAAGTCGGAATCGACTCGATGGCACTGGGTTTTTTTAAGGAAAAAATGAAGGGCACTGCTGGATGAGGACATGAACAATGTCCTGAGAAACAAAACTAAAAAAAAAAAAAATGTCAGGCATGACTGCGATGAGATGCACTAGTTGATTTGCTGGAAAGGTAACTTGGGGCACGTCACTGAGGGTCTTGTTCCCCATGTGTCATGGACTGAATTGTGTCCCCCCAAAATATCTGTCTGCTTGGCTGGGCCATGGGTCTCAGTATTGTGTGGTTGTTCACCATTTTATATGATTTCCCTATGTGTTGTAAATCCTATCACCATGATGAAATGAGATGGATTAATGACAGTTATATTGATGAAATTCACAAGATTGGATGGTGACTTGGGCCAATCTCTTTGCGGTAGGGAAGAGAGAGATAAGCAGAGAGACAGGGAAACCTCATACCTCCAAGAAAGCAGGACTGTGAGCAGAGTGTATCCTTTGGACCTGAGGTTCCTGCACTGCGATGTTCCCAGGTCAAGGCAAGACTGATGACAAAGATCTTCCTCCAGAGCAGACAGAAAGAGAAAGCCTTCCCTTGGAGCTGGCACCCTGAATTTGGACTTCTAGCCTACTGGACTGTGACAGAATAAACTTCTCTTTGTTAAAGCCATCCACTTGTGGTATTTTTGTTATAGCAGCACTAGATGACTAAGGCATCATGTTAGGAGTTACCCAATCTCTCCTCCCATTTCCTTTCTCCTTTCAGAAAGTCTATCCTACCCTTTTTGTCTGGTAGTTCTCAATGTTTTTTCTTGGCTATCCTTGTATTTTTCTCTATCCTTCTTCCTTCCAAATTTCCATTACTCTAATAAGGCTTGATCACGTTATTAAAATAATAATAACACCTATCTCTAATTGTAAAAAAGACATCAATATTTTTCTAGATCATTTTGACTTCCTGCTCTCTTGATGCTCTCTTCATTCAATCTCAAATTTACTATAGAAGATGTCCTAATAAAATTTTTATATAATGGAGTTTCATATCACAATTATTATAAACAATTATAAGCAATTGTTGCATGATTGAAAATATATGTCATTAGATGCTCAATGCATGTTTAGAAAATATTTATACAAGGTTGTAATTAAAACCCCAAATTCTTGTCTAGTATCTTCTTTCATCTATATTCCATATCTATATTCTATTACATTAATTTTTACTGCTGTGGCCTCAAAGTCCATCATTACTGGCACTAAGTTGTTTTTCTTTAATCATAGATAATAATTTCTAATTATGACAGCAGTTGCTTCCTGCTAAGCATGCAATTATTAGCAGCCTCTGCCTTGGATCCCACAGTCAGCACGATGACACTGCTGCTGACAATAATTGAAAGTGTTATACGGCTGCAGTAGCTTGCTCAATACTGATATGAGTATTAATACTCTTAGAATTGCTCCCTTGGTGTGCTATGGAAACATTTCTTCTGCATGTCTAGTGCATGATTAGCCCAATTCTGATTTCCGTAAGGTAACTGCTGAGCTGTTTTTGTACCATCCTTTCTCATCATGTGATCAGTCTAGTGAAACTAACCAGCAAGGCACACAGCTTTGACTTCCACGAAAGGACAGACGAATGATGGAAAATGAAGTCAAAATGAATTGAGATGAAAATTTTTGGAAAAAAATGCATTGGAGTGATTCTCCTTGGGTATTAAGAAAATCTGTTGTAAGAACCACCAAATATGATAATTATTTTCTTTTGATGAGAGGGAAGGTTTTGTCTATAATCAATTATAATATTATTAGTAAAGAATTTAATATATAAAAGACATGATTTTGACTTGAAATGAAAATTAGAGGCTTTAAATTTTTTTGTGTGTGTGTATATTTGTTTCCTTAATTAAAAATTTTTTTTTTTTTTTATACTGTCCTGTAATTCATACTCCATAGGGACCTTAATTGTGTTTCCTAGGAAAATCAGAAGTTTTGTCAACACCACTGCAAATATGGAGATGCAAAGTGAAAAAATGCAATCAACTTGGATGTGTCACTCTAATAATTCTACCAAGCTCATTACTTGATTTTGGGCTCAACCAACTTTGTCCAGGAAATTCTTGGCTTACTAAAACAATCAACCCAATTCAACCAATTTTACCCAGGAAGCTGTCTTTGTGCCACTTTTGTTGTTTAAAGATTGATAGAGAGCTTAGAACCACAAATCCTAAAAAGTTGATATAAATCAATTTTTGTTTTATCTCATTATATTTCTTGGTGCATGGGGATTGTATTTTCATTTTCAGAATTTTACTTATAATTGTACATCTCGTCTTTTTTCCCATTAGTGAGGAAATTGACACTTGATTGCAAGAATCCATTTATAAATCACTTGGATGGTAAAGAAATTATGATTTCTACCCAAGATATTTCCTATCCTTATCTCAGATGAGAAACCCTAAGTCTCCTTAAGGAAAAATAAACCCTGGGTTTGAGATGCCTTCTAAATGCTTCTTAAGGAACCTTGAAATATTAGCATTTTTGAAATACCAAAGAAAATGTAATTGATTGTTTCTATAGAATTTTAAGCCAAGTTAGCAGGGTAAAACATAATTTAAAGCTAGGGTTGTTTCCAAAGAATACGTTTTATACTACACTGACCTGAAGAATTATTATTTTTTTAAACATTTGTATTTGAAATATCTGTGGATGAAAGAATGATATTGTCAGAATCCGTATGGGCAGACTTTATGATCTGGCTGACTGATAACAGTACTAATGAATAAAAGGCTGTGGGAAAGCACTAAGCAACGAGAGTCTTTGGACTTACTATAAAATTCCTCTTCTTTGAAGAATAAGTGATCTGGCCAAGCAAAACAAAAAATGGGGGACCCAAGTCAGAGTCTAACATTGGCTTTTAAAGCTAAGTTCTCTTCAATGAAAAATAAATAAATAAGCAATAGGACAAGAGAGAGAAATACTTCATAAAAGAAAAAAAGAAAGATACATAAATAATATGTAAAGTTGCAATAAGATAACCAGAAAGTTTACTTATTGTGATTCTTTTTTATTCATTTTCTTCTTTGAGACTTTTTTGTCTTAGGTAGTCAGAGACAAATTATTTCCAGGTTATTACAGTGGAAATGGAAAGAGCAAAAATGTTAATGCTGCTCATTATTTTCTTTTATTTTTATATCCAAAATGCATCTGAGGGTAGCAGAGCACAGAGGTACATTGAACTAAAAAGAATAATAAGAGATAAAATTACTCAACCCCAAGCTACAGAAGGGGCACCTGGACTAGGGAGAGAGGAACGTGTGCATGACTGTAGAGAAGGCCTGATGGTGAGAGATGTGAGTAGATGAGCAATTTATTTTCTTGTTTAAATATCTCACTGTTTTTCAAGCTTTTATTTGATTGCTTTTATTTTGCTATTAACTGCATGGCTTATATATGCAATGAAAATTTTGTGCAAACAAACACGCTGTCTACGATACCGAGAATTGTGTAATAGACCAGAATTGTTTCTATTTTAAAGTGGGAGAAAGTTCTGGGCTGCTGTAAGTATGTAAATGCCACTCTGATTCTCTTATCTTGGTTGCTAGCTGAGGTTTTAGAGAACTCGGCAACATTTACTCTTTGACCCGTAGCATGGCTCCACGTAGCCTGCTCAGAATTCTCCTAGACTTGCTTCATATCATCCCTTCAATTTCTGCACACGTCCTTGGTTTCCCAGCGCTTGATCCAACTACTTAACCGTCATCCCCCCCTGATATTTCAATGTTATGCTTTTATAGCCCAGATTATGGGACAGAAAATCTGACTTTTAGGATACACCTAATGTCAAAGTAATGTCAATCTCAGCAGAACCTTCTTTCAGGGAAATATTATAGTATCTCAGAGCACAGTTCAAATGAAAGGATAGTTGCATTGCATCTCTTAAACTGATGCAATGGAGTTACCACTTAAGTTTCTGTTTCCATATGTAGATTTTCAGACACTAAAAACAGTATAAGTTTACCTGTTATGCTGCCTACACCTGAATATTCAATTATATCCTCAAATAATTTTTTACCCTGATGCTTACACATACGTTGCTCTAATGAGAAAAAATCTAAAGCAGTAGAAAAATTATTACTGTGACATTGATAGATGAGAGGAGGGAGATCTAGTCCTGATGTGATAGATTTGTTATAAATTTTTCAGATCTAATTGTTGGAGTATACAGCGTAGAGCTCGTTCCTGTCAGCCAAATTCAGCCATCTTACTTTCTCTTCAAACAAAAAGCCCAGCTGTGTTCTCACTAGTATACTACACCAATGAAAGAAAAAAGCAAACAATTTGGTGCAAATGTATGCATAATACTGAGAGCATATTGATAAAATATTAATATTTTAGGAGGAATATAGTACAATCAAAGGAGTTTGTGAAAGTTTTCTCTTTGAGGACCACTTTCTTAAAAGAAAAGACGAAAACTTAAATGCATTAACCTGTCTCTCTCTTTTTTTTATCATCAGGGCAAAAGTAAAGAGATGTGAAAAATAACAGCAGTTGTTTATTATGGTGTAGTCAATCATCAGTAGGGCTTGTTAAGAGAGAGTAGTTTCTTAAGCCCTGGTGGCTCTGTGGTTAAGCATTCGGCTGCTAATCAAAAGGTCAGCAGTTCAAATCCACCAGCAGTTCCTTGGAAACCTTATGGGGCGGTTCTACTATGTCCTATAGTGTTGCTATGAGTTGGAATCAACTGGATAGCAACAAGTTATATTTCTGCTCTGTAAAGACTGAGGCTTATTTTGACTGTAAGAGAGGACAATTGAATGCTATTTGCTTTACCCTTCTGGATCAGTTAAAATACTTGTGGTTATTATGCAAAAAAAAAAAAAGTAATAATAATTAATTAATCAATTTAAAAAAACCCAAAAAAAAAAAAAAAACAAAAAACCTGAAGCCCTTTAAACAATAAAGAAAATTATTGGATCACATTACAGAGAAGTTCTTCCTGGAAGAAATTGAAATATTTTCAGATTTATCCTACAGGAAAGAAAAAAAAAATCAGCTTCACCAATACCTCATTTAAAAGTTAGGAATAAAATGGTATTATCCCTAATAACGTGTGAATGTGTGATTAAGACCATGAACAGGGACAGTAGATTAGGATATGTTATGGATTGAACTGTATCTGCTTAATATATGTGCCGAAGTCCTAACCCCTTTATCTGTGAATATGACCTTGTTTGGAAATAAGTTTTTCTTTTGTTATCAGTGGAACCTTGGTAGCAAAGTGGTTAAGCACTCGGCTGCCAACCAAACAGATGGTGGTCTGAACCCACCGGTTGCTCTGTGGGAGAAAGATGTGGCAGTCTCTTTCTGTAAATATTATAGCCTTGAAAACCCTATAGGGCAGTTCCACTCAGTCCTTACATGGCCACTATGAGTCAAAATCAACTAGACGGAAAAGGGTTCTTTGGTTATCAGTTAAACAAGGAGTCTTAGTTTTATGCTGCTGCTATAACAGAAATAGTACAAGTGGAACAGAAACTTATTTTCTCAGAATTCAGGGAACTATAAGTCCAAACTCATGGCACTGACTCTAAGCCAAGTCTCTCCCTCCGTGTAGGTTCTGGGGGAAGATCTTTGTCTCCTATAGCTACTGTAACCCCTGGGTTCCTCCATTCCCTGGAGACCTTCACATGGCATTTATCTTCTCTCATTTGTGTTTTGCTTCCGAATCTAATCTGTTCTTTCTATAAGTCAGAAGTGATTAGGGTTATGACACACTGTATGCTGGTATGACCTCATTAACGTAACACTAAATACGTTAATGAGGAAAGTGATTGAGCTACATTACATTACATCCACAGATATATTGGGGTATTTGGGGGTTGGAGCACAATTCAATCCATAACACAAGGTGGTCCTAGAGTAAAGTGAGCCCTAATACCACACTATTCTGTGTGGTGCAACACACAGGAGGAAGGCAACATGTGAGGATCCCTCTACAAGCCAACGAACATCAAGAAAGAACTGGGTCTAGGAAGCACCAGTGAATACAAGGAATGATCTTCCCCCTAGAGCAGACAGGGAGAACATAGCTCCGCCAAAGTTCTGAACTGGAACTAAGAAAATAAATTCCTGTTTTTAAAGCCTGCCCTACCATATGTCTGTCAGTTTGTCCTACTTTGGTGGCTTCCATGTTGCTATAATGAAGGAACCTATACCACTGATGTTTCAAATACCAGCAGGGTCAACCACGATGGTCAGATTTCAGTGGAGCTTCCAGACCAAGACAGATTAAGAAGAAGGACGTGGCAGTCTATGATTGAGAAAAACTGCCCAGTAAAAATATGAATAGCAGCTGAACATTGCCTGATATAGCACCGAAAGATGAGCCATTCAGGTCGGATTGTTGTTGTTAGGTGCCGTCGAGTCTGTTCCAACTCATCGCGACCCTATGCACAACAGAACGAAATGCTGCCTGATCCTGCACCATCCTTACAATTGTTGTTATGCTTGAGCTCATTGTTGCAGCCACTGTGTCAATCCACCTCATTGAGGGTCTTCCTCTTATCTGCTGACCCTGTACTCTACCAAGCATGATGTCCTTCTCCAGGGACTCATCCCTCCTGACAACATGTCCAAAGTATGTAAGACGCAGTCTCGCCATCCTTGCCTCTAAGGAGCATTCTGGTCGCACTTCTTTTAAGACAGATTTGTTCGTTCTTTTGGCAGTCCATGGTATATTCAATATTCTTCGCCAACACCACAATTCAAAGGCGTCAACTCTTCTTCAGTCTTCCTTATTCATTGTCCAGCTTTCACATGTATATGATGTGATTGAAAATACCATGGCTTGGGTCAGACGAACCTCAGTCTTCAGGGTGACATCTTTGCTCTTCAACATTTTGAAGAGGTCCTTTGCAGCAGATTTGCCCAATGCAATGCGTCTTTTGATTTCTTGACTGCTGCTTCCATGGCTGTTGATTGTGGATCCAAGTAAAATGAAATCCTTGACAACTTCAATCTTTTCTCTGTTTATCATGATGTTGCTCATTGGTCCAGTTGTGAGGATTTTCATTTTCCTTATGTTGAGGTGTAATCCATACTGAAGACTGTGGTCTTTGATCTTCAATAGTAAGTACTTCAAGTCCTCTTCACTTTCAGCAAGCAAGGTTGTGTCATCTGCATATCACAGGTTGTTGATGAGTCTTCCTCCAATCCTGATGCCTCGTTGTTCTTCATATAGTCCAGCTTCTCATGTTATTTGCTCAGCATACAGATTAAATAGGTATGGTGAAAGAATACAACCCTGAAGCACACCTTTCCTGACTTTAAACCAGTCAGTATCCCCTTGTTCTGTCCGAACAACTGCCTCTTGATCCATGTACAGATTCCTCATGAGCACAGTTAAGTGTTCTGGAATTCCCATTTTTCACAGTGTTATCCATAGTTTGTTATGATCCACACAGTCAAATGCCTTTGCACAGTCAATAAAACACAGGTAAACATCCTTCTGGTATTCTCTGGTTTCAGCCAGGATCCATCTGACATCAGCAATGATATCTCTGGTTCCATGTTCTCTTCTGAAACCAGCCTGAATTTCTGGCAGTTCCCTGTTGATATACTCTTGCAGCTTTTTTGAATGATCTTCAGCAAAATGTTGCTTGTGTAGGATATTAATGATATTGTTCTATAATTTCCACATTTGGTTGGATCACCTTTCTTGGGAATAGGCATAAATATGGATCTCTTCCAGTCAGTTGGCCAGGAAGCTGTCTTCCATATTTCTTGGCATAGATGAGTGAGCACCTGCAGCGCTGCATCTGTTTGTTGAAACATCTCAATTGATATTCCATCCATTCCTGGAGCCTTGTTTTTGCCAATGCCTTCAGTGCAGCTTGGACTTCTTCCTTCAGTACCATTGATACCTGATCGTATGCCACCTCTCGAAGTGGTTGAATATCGATTAATTCTTTTTGGTATAATGACTCTGTGTATTTCTTCCATCTTCTTTTGATGCTCCGTGCATCATTTAATATTTTCCCCATGGAATCCTTCACTATTGCAACTCGAGGCTTGAATTTTTTCTTCAGTTCTTTCAGCTTGAGAAATGGCGAGCATGTTCTTCCCTTTCGGTTTTCCATCTCCAGCTCTCTTTGCACATGTCATTATAATATTTTACTTTGTCTTCTCGAGAGGCCCTTTGAAATCTTCTGTTCAGTTCTTTTACTTCTTCAATTCTTCCTTTTGCTTAAGCTGCTCGACACTCAAGAGGAAGTTTCCGAGTCTCCTCTGACATCCATCTTCGTCTTTTCTTTCTTTCCTGTCTTTTCAGTGACCTCTTGCTTTCTTCATGGATAATGTCCTTGATGTCATTCCACAACTCATCTGGTCTTCAGTTACTAGAGTTCAATGCATCAAATCTACTCTTGAGATGGTCTCTAAATTCAGGTGGGATATACTCAAGGTCATATTTTGGCTCTCGTGGACTTGCTTTGATTTTCTTCAGTTTCAGGTTGAACGTGCATATGAGCAATTGATGGTCTGTTCCACAGTCAGCCCCTGGCCTTGTTCTGACTGATGATATTGAGCTTTTCCACTGTCTCTTTCCACAGGTGTAGTCAATTTGATTTCTGTCTGTCCCATCTGGTGAGGTCCATGTGTATGTATAGTCACTGTTTATGTTGGTGAAAGAAGGTGTTTGCAATGAAGAAGTCGCTGGTCTTGCAAAATTCTATCATTCGATCTCCGGCATTGTTTCTATCACCAAGACCATATTTTCCAACTACTGATCCTTCTTTGTTTCCAACTTTTGCACTCCAATCGCCAGTAATTATCAGTGCACCTTGATTGCATGTTTGGTCAATTTCAGACTGTAGCAGCTGATAAAAATCTTCTATTTCTTCATCTTTGGCCCTAGTGTTTGGTGCATAAATTTGTATGATAGTCTTATTAACTGGTCTTCCTTGTTGGTAAAAATCTTCAATTTCTTCATTTTGGTTTTAGTGGTTGGTGCATAAATTTGAGTAATAGTCATATTAACTGGGCTTCCTTGTAGGTATGTAGATATTATCCTATCACTGACAGCATTGTACTTCAGGATAGATTTTGAAACATTCTTTTTGATGATGAATGCAACACCATTCCTCTTCAATTTGTCATTCGTAGCATAGTAGACTATATGATTGTTCGGTTCAAATTGGCCAATACCAGTCCATTTCAGCTCACTAATGCCTAGGATATGGATGTTTATGTGTTCCATTTCATTTTTGTTGATTTCCAATTTTCCTAGATTCATACTTTATACATTCCAGATTCTGATTATTAATGGATGTTTGCAGCTGTTTCTTCTCATTTTGAGTCATGCCACATTAGCAAATGAAGGTTCCAAAAGCTTTACTCTATCCACGTCATGAAGGTTGACTCTACTTTGAGGAGGCAGCTCTTCCCCAGTCATCTTCTGAGTGCCTTCCAACCTGGGGGGCTCATCTTCCAGCACTATATCAGAGAATGTTCCACTGCTATTCATATGGTTTTCACTGGCTAATGCTTTTCAGAAGTAGACTGCTGGGTCCTTCTTCCCAGTGTGTCTTATTGTGGTAGCTCAGCTGAAACCTGTCCTCCATAGGTGACCCTGCTGGTATCTGAATACTGGTGGCATAGCTTCCAGTATCACAGCAACACACAAGCCCCCACAGTATGACAAACTGACAGACACGTGGGGGACTCAGGTCAGAAGGCACTCAAAATACTACTGGGGAAAAGCTGCCTCCACAAAGCAAATTTGCCCTTAATGACATGGATGAATTAAAGCTTTCAGAACCTCCATTTGCTGATGTGGCATGACTCAAAATGAGAAGAACCAGCTGCAAATATCCATTAATAATTAGAATGTGCAATGTAGGAATTACGAATCTTGGAAAACTGCAAGTTATCAAAAATGAAATGAAACACATAGAGATTGATATCTTAGGCATTAATGAGCTGAAATGTACTGGTATTGGCCATTTTAAATCAGACAATCATATAATCTACTATGCTACGAATGACAAATTGAAGAGGAAAGGTTTTGCATTCATCTTAAAAAAGAACATTTCAAGATCTATCTTGATGAACAATGCAATCAGTGATAGGATAATATCCATATACCTACAAGGAAGCCCAGTTAATATGACTATTATTCAAATTTACGCAACAATCGCTAATGTCAAAGATGAGGAAACTGAAGATTTTTACCAACTTCTGCAGACTGAAATTGATCAAACATGAAATCAAGATGCATTGATAATTACTGGTAATTGGAATGTGAAAGTTGGAAACAAAGAAGGATTGGTAGTTGGAAAACATGGCCATGGTGATAGAAACTATGCCAGAGATTACATGATAGAATTTTGCAAGACCAACTACTTATTCATTGCAAATGTCTTTTTTCAACAATGTAATCGGTGACTATACACGTGGACATCACCAGAGGGAAAATACAGCAATCAAATCAACTATATCTATGGAAAGAGACAATGGAAAAGCTCCATATCTTCAGTTCAAACAAGACCAGAGACCAGCTGTGGAAGAGATCACCAATCATTCATATGAAAGTTTAAGTTAAAAACAAAGAAAATTAAAACAGGTCAACAAGAATCAAAATATGACCTTTAGTACAACCCACCTGAACTTGCAGACCATCTCAAGAATAGATTTGAGGCATTGAATATTAATGACCAAAGAACAGACAGTTTGTGAGATAATATCAAGAGCATCATACATGAAGAAAGCAAAAGGTCGTTAAAGAGACATGAAAGAAAGAAAAGACCAAAAAGGGTGTCAGAAGAGAATTTGAAAGTTGCCCTTGAATATAGAGCAGCTAAAGCAAAAGGAAGAAACGATGAAGCAAAAGAGCTGAACATAAGATTTCAAAGGGTGGCTGGAGAAGACAGAGTAAAATATTATAATAAAGTGTACAAAATCCTGGAGTTAGAAAATCAAAAGGGAAGAAATGCTTGACATTTATCAAGCTGGAAGAGCTGAAGAAAATTTCAAGCCTTGAACTGTAATTTTGAAAGAAACTATGGCTAAAATATTGAACGATGCAGGAATCGTCAAAACCAGATAGAAGTAATAACAGGGAGTCAGTGTTCCGGAAAGAATTGGTTGCTGTCCAGCCTTTCAGAAGGTAGCATATGATCAAGAATTGTTGGTACTGAAAGAACTACAAGCTGCACTGCCATCACTGGTGAAAAAAAAGTCTTCAAGAATTGATGGAATATCAGTTGACACATTTCAACAGATGAAACACTGAAACCAGTCATTTATTTACGCCAAGAAATTTGGAAGAGAGTTACCTGACCAACTGACTGGAAGAGATTCATATCTGTAACCATTCCAAAGAAAGGTGATCCAAAAGAATGCGGAAATTATTGAACAATATCATTAATATCACATACTAGTAACATCTGCTGAAGATTATTCAAAAACGGTTGCAGCAGTACATCCATTGGGAACTACCAGAAATTTGAGCCAGATTCAGAAGAAGACATGGAATAAGAGATACCATTGCTGATGTCAGGTGAGTCTTGGCTGAAATCACAGAACACCAGAAAGTTGTTTACCTGTGTTTTATTGACTATGCAAAGGCATTCAACTGGGTGGATCATAACAAATTTTGGATAACACTGGGAAGAATGGAAATTCTAGAACACTTACTTGTGCTCATGTGAGCCTGTACGCAGAACAAGAGGCAGTTGTTCAAACAGAACAAGGGAATACTGCATGGTTTAAAATTAGGAAAGATGTGCATCAGCGTTGTTTCCTTTCCTCATACCACTTCAAACTGTATGCTGAGCAAATAATCTGAGAAGCTGGACCATATGAGGAAGACCATGGCATCAGGATTGGAGGCAGGCTCATTAACAACCTGCAATATGCAGATGACACAATCTCCGTTGCTTAAAAAGAAGAGGACTTGAAGTACGTAGACTACAGTCTTCACTGTGGATTACACCTAAACATAAAGAAAACAAAAATCCTCGCAACTGGACCCATAAGCAATATCATGAAAAACAGAGAAAAGATTGAAATTGTCAAGGATTTCGTTTACTTGTATCCACAATCAACACCCATGGAAGCAGCAGTCAAGAAATCAAAGGACATGTTGCATTCGGCAAACCTGCTGCAAAATTCCTCTTTAAAGTGTTGAAAAGCAAAGATGTTACTTTGAACACTAAGGTGCACCTGACCCAAGCCATGGTATTTTAAATCACTTCATATGCATGCAAATGGTGGGCAATGAATAAAGAAGAATGAGGAAGAATTGATAACTTTTAATTATGGTATTGGTGAAGAATATTGAATATACCATGGCCTGCCAGAAAAATGAACAAACCTGTCTTGGAAGAAGTACAACCAGAGTGCTCCACAGAAGCAAGGACAGTGAGACTTCTCACATACTTTGGACATGTTATCAGGAGGGGCAGTCCCTGGAGAAGGACATCATTCTTGGTAAGATAGAGGGTCAGTGAAAAAGATGAAGACCCTTAAAGAGATGGATTGACACAGCAACTGCAACAATAGGCTCAAAAGTAGCAACTCTTGTGAGGATGGTACAGGAGTGGACAGTGTCTCATTCTGTTGTCCCCAGGGCCGCTGTGAGAAGGAGCTGATTGGAGGGCATCTAATAACAACACTTTTTGGTATTTTGTTATGGCAGCCTTAGGAAACTAAGACAAGGTAGAATACATTGCTTGGCTTGCATCGTTTTGGGTTTACTCTAGGAGCTAGGGTAGAGTCTCTCCTACTGAATTCAGAAAATTCAGGATACATTTGAAAGGGAGACAACCATTGTGGCCTCTATTTGCTTCTGGAAGTCAATTTGTTTTTTTGATCATGAAGGCATCTCGTCCATTTATTCAGATTGTCTCCATAAAAAAAAAAATTGTGTTCTAGGTTAAACTTTACCATGAAATCTCCTCCCATTGAATGAAGTAGGATAGTGTGCATTTTAAGGAGAATTTTGAAAGTCAGAGAGCAGACATGGTCTAGTGGTATCAGATGAGCTTGTGATTGGTTGACAAGATGCCTTAATATCAGCTTTAGCTCTTTGCAGCATTTGATTTGATCAACTCAAGGGCGATGGGCTTCTTTTTTTTTTTGGTTTTGGGATAATATATTGAAAACCACAACATCATAGTCAGAACACTTGATTTCTAGTCCTAATTCTAGATCTAAGTTTTGTGACAGTCAGTCTTTCTGGGATGCAGAAATTTCATCTGTAAAATAATCAACTCAAAGAGATTTCCATATGTATCAAATGAAACAATTGTTTTATGAACAGTAAAGTTCTATACTTAAAAATATTAATGTTTTTAAACACAAAGGTTGTGTATTATTGATACTTTTAGCATGTTATCTGCTAAAAAAATCACTATAAAAAGGAAATGGCAAAAATTATGCAAATATCACTTTGAAAATTTTAAAATGTATTTACTAAATATTAGGTCCTGTTTCTGAATAGCTTCTGATAAATACATCAGTAAAAAGAGAAGCACCCAGTGAATACAATGCTGATTCCAACCAAGCAGTTAAAAAAAAAAACTCTTCTACTAGCTTTATTACTTTTTCCTACTTCCTTTCTCATGCTCCATCTGCAAGTTACTAATCCAAGAACCGTCTCCCTTGAGTATATTTTTCCCATTGAGATAGTTTCTTGAACTTAAAGGATGTTAAAAGAAAGATTAGTGCCTAGCAGAGAATCTCCTCCTGAAGCAAAAAGATGGACCCAGCGGGGCAATCAGAAGAGCGAAAGAATAAATTGGAGATTTGAAACAAAGGAGGTTGCAGAGAGTATACTGAGTAATAGAGCACCCAGAAAATGCAAGACAGTCTCAAGAAGAATTTTCCTTTAGCAAAGATAAGCTTATTTCAAACAGCTTTGTCCTCTCCATGACTTATAATTTCTAATTGTATTAAATTTCCCGGAATAGCCATCCTATTGAAAGAACAACATACTGGCCAACACAATTCTTGGTCCATTAGTCAGATATAATTTGTATTAGAAAATTACTTAATTGACTATATGACAAAAACGAGAAGGTGAAGTAATTATTCAATCAGTAATTGTGAATTGGGTGTTATAAACCACTTTTTCCAGGGCTTGGTAGGCTAAAATTTTTATAATAAACCTGCATGCTTGTGAACAAATTCTGATATACAAAAAGATGAAAAGTAGTCTCAACTTTTTCTTTCTTGACACTATGCTTTTGTTAATATTGTCCCAGTACTACCATCTTATGAAAAATTTTCATATTTCTTTCCCAATGACTACTTACTTTTAGAAGCTCACGCGATGTTTGAGATTGTGCTGTACTATTTCATGAGCCCTGGTGGCACAATTGTTAAGAGCTCAGGCTAATAACCAAAAGGTTGGCAGTTTGAATGCACCAGTTGCTCCTTGGAAACCCTCTGGGGCAGTTCTGCTCTGCCCTATAGGGTCACTATGAGCCAAAATTGACTCGATAGTAACAGGTTTTTTTTTGCTTATTTTTTTTTGGGGGGGGGTACTATTTCATATTTCTATTGCTTATTGATTTATAAGTCTGAATTTGCCAATTAGATTTTAAGCTTCTGTGGGACATCGCTGGGCAAAAAGCCAGCTCTCAGAAAAAGTTCTTCATTCCTTAAATATGTGCTGTGTTCTAGGTTCAGTGTTAGTGACTGAGATATTTTCCACTAATGATATACTAATTGCGTGTAATTAATGTGAGCACGTACACACAGAGATATGCCAGAGTTTCTGGCTTCTCAAATGGTGGGGGGAGGGAGGATGATAATTAATTCGAAAGGAAAGTCAAGATTTCACAGGTCATTCTATGGTAATTCAGCTATTTTTTTCTTGTTTAATTAATAATTAGCTTCTTTCTTGCAAGCAGTTTAATGCTTTTAGATCCAACTATTCACTGTATAATTTAAACTGTTTACTCATAGTGTGGAGACCTTGTTTCAGCTTATCTTCCAGATGGTGCCTGCAATTGTGATGCTCAATAAATAATATTGTAGAAATAAAGTAAAAAAAAAGAATTGTAAAAATTGGCAATGTATGGGTCTTTATTGCATTCCTACAACTCAACATCATCGTCTATAAGGTGCTATTTTTCATTGTAAATTTTTTCCCATCCTCCTATACTGTATGTATGTAGGAAGCTAGAATGTATTATACGAAATCACTTTAAAAATCTAGTGTCTATTAAAATTTGGCTTGAAGCAGGAAAGAGGCTAGTACAAGAAATATGTGTGAAATAAGGAAATTATTGTTATTTCTTGCCTCCAGTTCTACTCTACAAATTTCTTATTCTCTCAAATTGCCTACTAAATCTGGATCACAAGAAAGAATATTTGCAGTATGATTCTCTCTTCCTGACATTTTATATAAAATCACTAATACCAAATTGTAAATATTTCATATAGGAGATGAAAATAAATAGCAAGATTTGAACAAAAGTCAAAAGCCTCAGTGTTATGGACCAAAAACCAAATACATTAACATCAAGTGGATTCTGACACATAGCGACCCTACAGGACAGAGTAGAACCATAGTTTCCAAGGCTATAAATCTTTACGGAAGCCGCCTCCTGCATCTTTCTCCCACAGAGCAAGCTGGTGGATTTCAACCGCCATCCTTAAGGTTAGCAGCTGAGTGCTTAAACACTGTGCCGCCAGGGCTCCTTAGTGTTATGGAGAAAGTGAAAATTATGCAAAATGGTCATGATTCAATAGCCACCTATCAGACTAATAGCAACAAGATTTATCCTTAAAAATGTAAACATTCATAAGTTTTTGAATTAATGATAATTGGCCATTTTATACCCAGGCATCCCAAAGGAATTCAATATAGTAAAATAAATTGTGTTTATGGAATCAATTTCTGCCGTAAGTGCCATAGCTGTGTGTTGGTTTCCAGAACTTAGTCTCACCCATCTTTAGAATCTCCACCTTCTAAAAACATTATTGCAAATGGCAAAAAATAATCTTTGAATGCAGTTCAGAAAAGAAGCCATTAAAAAAAAAAGCGCTTTTTTTGGGTGTGTATACTATGAGTCGGTCGACTCGACGGCAGTGGTTTTTATACTACTTCGGGAAACCCTGGTGGCCTAGTGGTTACGTGCTAGGGCTGCTAACCAAAGGGTCAGCAGTTCGAATCCACCAGGCACTGCTTGGAAACTCTATGGGGCAGTTCTACTCTGTCCTACAGGGTCGCTATGAGTCGGGATCCACTCGATGGCGCTGGGTTTGGTGTTTTTGGTTTTATACTACTTTTATTGAACTAGAGTTTCTGAAATTGCACTGGAGGTGGGAGAAGAGCTCTAAGAGATTCCTTAAGTTAAAAAAAAGTTGTGAAGTAATTTATATTACATTCCTCTGTTATGATTCCTCATATACATTAGCATGTTACACGTTCTGAGATTGTTGCAGTTGTTGTTATTAGGTGCAGTGGAGTCGGTTCCGACTCACAGTGACCCTATGTACACCAGAAGAAAACACTGCCTGGTCCTGCGCCATCCTCACAATTGTTATGCTTGAGCCCATTGTTGCAGCCATGTGTCAATCCATCTCATTGAGGGTCTTCCTCTTTTTCGCTGACCCTCTACTTTACCAAGCATGATATCCTTCTCCAGGGACTGATCCCTCCTGATATCATGTCCGAAGTAAGTAGTCTAGCCATTCTGGCTTCCAATGAGCATTCTCGTTGTACTTTTTCCAAGACAGATTTGTTTGTTCTTTTGGCAGTCGGTGCTATGTTAAATATTCTTCTCCAACACCACAATTCAAAGGCATCAATTCTTCGGTCTTTCTTATTCAACATCCAGCATTCGCATGCATATGAAGCAATTGAAAACATGGCTTGGATCAGGTGCACCTTAGTCTTCAAGGTGACATCTTTGCATTTGAATACTTTAAAGAGGTCTTTTGTAGCAGATTTGCCCAATGCAATGTGTCTTTTGATTTCATGACTGCTACTTCCACGGATGTTGATTGTCTTTTGCAGCAGATTTGTTCAACGCAATGTGTCTTTTGATTTCATGCCTGCTGTGTCCATGGATATTATTGTGAATCCAAGTAAAATCAAATCCTTGACAACAGCAATATTTTCTCTGTTTGTCATGATGTTGCTTATTGGTCCAGCTGCGAGGATTTTTGTTTTATGTTGAGGTATAGTCCATACGGAAGGTTGTGGCCTTTGATCTTCATCAGTAAGTGCTTCAAGCCTTCTTCACTCTCAGCAAGCAAGGTTGTGTCATCTGTATAATGCTGGTTGTTAATGAGTCTTCTTCCAATCCTGATGCCCCTTTCTTCTTCATATAGACCAGCTCCTCAGATTATTTGCTCAGCATACAGATTGAATAAGTACAGTGAAGAGATACAACCCTAATGCACACCATTCCTGACATTAAACCACACAATATCCCCTTGTTCTGTTTGAACAACTGCCTTTTGATCCATGTACCGTTTCCTCATGAACACGGTTAACTGTCTGGAAGTCTCATTCTTCTCAATGTTATCCAGATTTGTTATGATCCACACAGTTGAATGCCTTTGCATAGTCAAGAAAACACAGGTAAACAACTTTCTGGTATTCTCTGCTTTCAGCCAGAATCCATCTGACATTAATGATGATATCCCTTGTTACACATCCCTTTCTCAGTCCAGCTTGAATTTTTGGCAGTTCTCTGTACGTATACTCCTTCAGACGCTTTTGAATGATCTACAGCAAAATTTTACTTGTGTGTGATATTAATGATATTGTTACATAATTAAGGCATTTGGTTGGATCACCTTTTTTGGGAATAGGTGTAAATATGGATCTCTTCCAGTTGGTTGGCCAGGTAGCTGGCCTCCAAGTTTCTTGGCATAGACGAATGTTCACTTCCAGTGCTGCATCTGTTTGTTGAAATATCTCAGTTGGTATTCTCTCAATTCCTGGAGCCTTGTTTTTCATCAATGCCTTCAGTGTAGCTTGGACTTCTTCCTTCAGTATCATTGGTTCCTGACCATATGCTACCCCCTGAAACGGTTGAATGTCAACCAGTTATTTTTGGTATGGTGACTCTAAATTCCTTCCATCTTCCATATTGCAGTAATAACATATATTTAAATTTACATCTCCCAGACTTACTTGTTCACGAAACCCTTTCCATAAATAACACTCAATAGCCTATCCCACAATGCCATCAAATCGATTCTGACTCACAGTGACACTATAGGACAGAGTAGAATTTGCCCCGTAGGGTTTTCAAGGCTGTAAATTTTACAGAAGCAGATTGTGATATCTTTCTCCCGAGGACCAGCTGGTGGGTTCGAATTGCCAACCTTTTGGTTAGCAGCCAAGTGCTTTAACAGCTTCACCACTAGGGCTCCTTAGATGAAACTTTTTGAGACGGTGACTTAAACACATCAATCAATTAATGTTTTCCAGTTTCTAACTAAATATGTTACATAGTTTTATGCCAATAACTCATTTATCAGGCATTATTAGAAAACGTGTTGGTCCACACAAACTAAACATCTTTCATTCATCCATTTATTCCTAATATACATACTGAGCGATTACCCTGCACAGTGGAGCTCCTTGATGTCTGCATGATAAGTAACTGCTCAAGGAACTGACAGCGTGGAACAGAAAATTATGCTGGTTAACATTTGCCATAGAATACAAGAGGTGCTTAAATAGCTGTGGCTTTGAACGGAATTTTTCTTAAATCCTGTCTACTTTGTGTGTGTGTATGTGTGTGCACACGTGCTTTAGATGAAGGTTTACAAAGCAAATTAGTTTTTCATAAGCAGTTAATGAAATATTATTTTGTGACATTGATTGCCAACCCCGTGACGTGTCAACAATCCCCTTTTCGAACTTGAGTTTCCCATTTTCATTCATCCAGTTTTCCTGTCCCCTCCTGCCTTCTAGTTCTTGCCCCTGGACTGGTGTGCACATTTAATCTCATCTACATGATTGGGCTACATGTAATATTGTTGTTTTATGGGCCTGTCTAATCTTTGGCTGAAGGGTAAATCTCAGGAGTGACTTCGGTACTGAGTTAAAAGGGTGTCCAGGGGCCATACTCTTTGGCTTTCTCCAGTCTCTGTCAGACCACTAAGGCTGGTCTTTTTTTGTGAGTTAGAATTTTGTTGTATGTTTTTCTCCAGCTCTGTCAGGGACCCTATATTGTGATCCCTGTCAGAGCAGCTGGTAGTAGTATCCAAATATCATCTAGTTGTGCTAGGCTCAGTCCAGTGAAGACTGCAGTAGTTGTGGTCCATTAGTCCTTTGTACTAATCTTTCCATTGTGTCTTTGATTTTCTTCATTCTCCTTTGCTTCTGAAGGGATGAGACCAGTGGAGTATCTTACATGGCCGCTCACAAACTTTTAAGACCCCAGATGCTATTCACCAAAGTAGGATGAAGAACATATTCTTTATAAACTATGTCATGCCAGTTGAGCTAGATGTCCCCTGAGACCATGGTCCCCAGCCCTTAGCCCAGTAATTTGGTCCTTCAGAGTGTTTTGATGTGTTTATAAAGCTTCTATGACTTTGCCTTGGTCAAGTTGTGCTGACTTCCCCAGTATTGTGTACCGTCTTACCCTCAACAAAGTTACCACTTATCTATGTTCATTTAGTTTTGTTTCTTTCTATATAGTTAACAGAAAAAAATGTAAACTTTGCTTTATTATACAGAACTACCATTTGGATGTAAACTTGGTATAAAAACCAAAAAACCAAACCCATTGCCATCAAGTCGATTTCAACTCATAGCAACCCTATAGGACAGAGTAGAATTGCCCCATATGATTTCCAAAGAGAGGCTGGTGGATTTGAACTGCTGATCTTTTGGTTAGCAGCTGTAGCTCTTAACCACTACACTACCAGTTGTTCCAAACTGCTGGTATATTGTAGTCATATGCTCGCCCTGCTTTTTGTTTCCATTGGATTGTCTCTGTGAAAACCCTGACAAATGCTGTCACTGTGTTATCCACAGAAACACTAAAGATTGTAAGGAGAACCCAAATAACCCAATTTGTTAATCACTAAGCTGACTCTTATACTTAAAGAGGGTTTGTGTTGAAGATTTGCTTTGTCCGCTTTTTTTTTTTTTTCAGGTTTAAGAACATGAGGTTTGCTACAGCTATCCATCTCATTGCTTAATTTCATGTGCCCACATAAGTTTGTGCCACCTAATTCATTTCTGAAAGAGATTTTCATGGATGGCCGTATTAGTTTCCTAGGGCTGCGTAAAAAATTACCATAAACTGGATGGCTTAAAACAACAGAAATGTATTGTGTTACAGTTCTGTAGGGTAGAAGTTGAAAGTCAGGGTGTTAGCAGGGCCGTGTTCTCTCTGAAGGCTCTAAGGGAAGAGCTGTTCTTATCTTTCGCACCTTTTAGTAGCTCTAGGTGTGTTTCTTGGTTTGCAGTAGTACAAGTCCTAAACTCTGCTTCCATCTTTACACGGCCATCTTCTCTCTGCCTCTGTCTCTATGTGTGCACCTCTTCTATTTTTATAAGGATATTCTTGGGGAAATGGTCTGCCTCTATGCCTCCCATCTAAGCTGCCCGAGTAAAGGCCATGGGTCCAGAAAATTCTCTGATAAGGAGGCTGGGAATTGGGTCACCTTTTCTCTCCCAGTTCCTTCTCCTTATCAAAGAAGACTTCTGTCTGTTTGGGGCACATAGTAACTTTTCTGACTCTTTTAAAGAAGGTTTCCTAGGCTGTAATCTTTACAGGAGCAGATTGCCAGGACTTTTCTACTGTGGAGCCCCTGGTCAGTTCAAACTGCCAACATACTCTCCAATAAGACGATGTAAAAATAACCAATGAATTAGAACAGAATTGATAAGGAGTAGAATACATGTGCACAAAGTAAGTTTTGTGGAATTTTAGGAAGAAGAGAGAGAATGGTGGCTGGTGAAATCATACAATCGACCAAATTGTCAATCACCCTCAATACAAATGATAGATCTTACATATAATCAAGTTTACTAATGATTCAAAGGACAAAGGGAATAGCAAGTCACAGGCCAAGCATGCTTCCCCACAGAGATTTGACACCATCAGTGTGGTTGTTGTTGCTGCTAGGTGATTTTGTGTGGATTTTGACTTATAGTGACACCATGCGACAGAGTAGAACTACTCTTATAGAGGTTTTCTAGAGCGTAATATTTACAGGGAGCCCTGGCGGTGTAGTGGTTGAGAGCTAAACTGCTAACCAAATGGTCAGCAGTTCAAATCTGACAGCTGCCCTTTGGAAACCCCATATACCCTATAAGGCCCCTATGACTCTTTAAGGGAGCAGATCATCAGGTCTTTCTTCCAAGGAGCTGCTGAGTGGGTTTAAACTGCCAATCTTTCAGTTAGCGGCCAAGTGCTTAATGTTTGTTCGACCAGGACTCCTTGATACCACCAATATAGTTCCCAAAGGCAGTTTCTTTCTCACGTTAGCACACTTTCTAGTTCAGACTTTATATGTGATACATAAGCAATGCATGTGGATTGTTATTTGAAGAGAAGGAAATATACGGTTACAGAACATCTCTTTTTTATAACCTATTAACAACATAACTTACGTGACATTTTGCAGTGAATATTTTCTATAAATACCCATAACAATGGACTCAAACATACCAACAATCATGAAGATGGTGCAAGATCAGGCAACATTTCGTTCTATTATGTGTAAGATTGTCATGAGCTGGAATCAACTTGACAGGAACTGGCAATAATATTCTCTATAAATCCATAAACTCAAGCCTCCTTTACAATAAATATCATAGTGAGACTAAGTATTTTCTGATAAAAACATTTCACAGGAGCAAACTCTCCATTATCCTGCTGATAAATATTACATGGATATTTACCAGGAATCTTGCTTACAAAGAGATTTGGACAGGCCATCTCTTTCTTTCCTAAGTGTCCCTGAAAAGGAATAAAATAAGTTACAACTCTGTGGTTTTTCTGGTGTTTCCAACTGGTGTTATTGGCGAATTATTCATGGAAAAATGTGGTGGAACTTAATATGTTACTTAAATATGGCCAGTATGACAAAGATCAAGGAATAGTTTTTACCTAGAGACAATCTCTTTCACAACTACTTTTTCTACCAATTAAAAAGTCCATCACATTGAAAGTCTGTTCTTCCTTATTATTATTTCATCATAAAATAATTTCAATAACATCATTGTATGTAATAGTATACGAATGATATAAAGAAAATAAAACATGCAAAATAAGCAATGTCACTTAGGACTTAAAACAGACAGCACTGGTTTTGTAGTTTAGAGGGACCATCTATCACCCTAATAACATGCATTCACAGACAAAATCATACAACAAACATATTTAAGTGTTTTCCCTCATTTTTTTCCAACATAGATTCCCGTTCCTGAAATCTGAAAAGATTTCCTAATAAATGTGAGGTAATTTTGGGTATGCTACAAACACACTACATCACCAGCCTGTAGAAGGAAAGCTATCAAGACTTGAATGATATTTAACATTTGTCAGCTATTTATAATTAAATCAATATCACGCTTAGTGGAAGCACATCTTGTCAACCAAAATCCTTGAGATGGCTGCCTAATCTTCATCAGTTCCTGGTTGCTGACATCTGAAATATATCTGAATCATGAGTTAAAGGCTAAATCATTTTGAGAACTTCTTACTCCTGTTACCATTAAATCACAGGTTATTTACTTTTTTTATCTACTAGCATGAATAAAAAGTCATCTAATTTTGGCCATTTGTATTTCATTCATGTGTATTCCAGTGATACGGTCATTGCCTACCACTTGTCTACTGATACTATTATTATTATTTTTTATAAGAAGTCACCAAAAAATGTGCTGTTAATGAAAATTGCTGTTGAAATTCATTGATAACTGTACAGTATTATGTCAATGCTGCCATTAAAAATTTACACAAGGAAGTTTTTTTAAAGCTTTTTATGAAAATTACATGTATAAAACCTGTATGTTGAGATACACTTTTTAAAGACATTAATTAAGTTAAAGAGCATTTAATTTCATAAAACCTTGAATATTTAAAAAAAGAACCTTGATTTTAAAACAAGTTGCCAAATGATAACTGTATTATCTTTCCAGATAAATTCATTGAATTTGTGTGAATTAAAATAAAATTCTAATTTTTATGTTGTAAGTACATTAATAATTTTGCAATTTAGGAATGTAGAGGGTCAGTGAAAAAGAGGAAGCCCCTCAACAAGATGGATTAACACAGTGGCTGCAACAATGGGTTCAAACATAGCAATGATTGCAAGGATGGCACAGGACCAGGCAGTGTTTCATTCTCCGGTAGGTAGGGTTGCTACCTACTCAACAGCACCAAACAACAACAGGAAATGTATACAAAGAGAAAGTAAACACTGTAAAAATGTATTACCAAACAATTGGTATCCAAGTTGGGATGTGCACGTCTCTGGGATCCATCGAGGTTGTTCTGTAAATTATGAAAATTTCTATTTGTATTTTATTTCTCCTATATTTTTAGTTTCTATCTTTTTACCATTTATCATGTTCATAATACATTGATACAATTGTGCACATATACAATTTGTTAATGAATTAATACACATTTGTTGGGAATGTAGTTTTTAATGAAAAATGACTTGCCAAAATTGTTTAGATATTTGGACAAAGGACATAATATTGAAACAAATCAGTCCTATCGGACATTTTGTATGTTTGTATGTAGAAACATGTGTGTATTCTAAAATATTGTAGAAAAAATCCATATCAAACCTTCCTTATTGTCTGGCAATGGGCCATGAATTGTCTGTGCCCAGTTGCTCTTTTTATAACTGTGTCTGACTATTTATTGAAGTAATATAGTCTATGTCAGATAAGGTAAATTAATAGGTGAGTCAAAAATGTAACATTTGTTGAAAATTTTGCCTTATATAGAAAAAGCTTAAATCCTAAAAAGCAAAATAATTGCAATGCAAATTTTAATCTTTTATTAAATTTTCCCAATTTAAGTTTAACATCTTATTTGAAGAAATAATGAGCTCTTAAATACAGAAGTGAGTACCATTGCCATATTTTAAACTGAATAAGCTATATGTATAGGATCAAAGTTAGGGTTTATAGTATTTTTGAGACAGAAACAAAGAAACCTCAGCTATTAACAGTTCTTGAATTCTATGTTATACTTGAGTGGATATAATTCAATAAAAGTGACATTGAATATATTAATCTCATGGTATTTTATCCAGTTATAATTTATGATTGTTATAATTTTTAAATTAAAAATTGTGATACAGAGGTAAACATATTACCCATTCCTAAAGTCTTGGGAATGAAATTGCTTCTCGAATGCTAAACTTCTTCATTTTGCAAGCCACCACATTTAAGCATTGTCATCTGTAGGCTCTGGTGGGAAGAAAATGGAATGCCAGACACATTCCTCTTCTTATTTTCATGACATATAATATTGGCTACATATATTGAGCATTTCCTATGTGACTGTTACTATCCTTTGTGTGTAATCCTTTGTTTTACTTTCATGACAAAATCATGAAATGTCATTATCTCCATTACATAGGTTACTAAAGTGAGGCTTTGGAAGTGTTAAATTACTTGTCCCAGTTCACACAGCTAATAAGTGGCTGGAGCTGAATTCAAAAGCATACCTAAACCTGCCTCTGTTTCCAAATTCCACACCCTATTAACTAGGTCTCTGTCCTGAGTTCCTATCTTGTTTCTTACTCTGATGAGAAAGTAAAACAGCATAGAAATCTCAAGAGCAGTTCCCCCCCTCCCCCCGGCATGCATCTTGACCATTCTTAGTCCTGTTTCACAGTGTACCTCCCGAGAATAAACATTGATTGCTTCCAAGTCGACTCTGACTCATGGCGACCCCACGTGTGTCAGAGTAAAACTGTGCTCCATAGGGTTTTCAGTGGCTGATTTTTCAGAGGTAGATAGCCAGGTCTTTCTTCCAAGGCATCTCTGTATGGACTTGAACCTCCAACCTTTCACTTAGCAGCTGAATGAGTTAACCATTTGCACTGCCCAGGAAGTCCCCCCAAGAACAAGGTATTAAAAACATAGTTAAAATGAAGAAAGGCTGATAACTATAAATAAAAATAAACTCAAACACCTCACTTTTGCCACCAAAAAAATAAAAAACTCTGTTTCCCAGTGTTGGCATGTAAGAGTGTTTCATTCTTGTGTCCTCAATTAAGACTTGAAGAATGCTGCTTCACCTTGCTGATAGAGAAAAAGGCGAGGGACATTCCTCTTTGTCCACTTGAGATAGCCCAGTCTTAGAACAAAATCACCTAGATGGTAAAGTTCAGATCTGTGGAGACCAGTCATCCGTATGATTCTTTCTGAAACTGGCCACACCTTGACAGTTTGTGACAATGTGTCCTGGTCATTTGGGATTTGTATCTAGGACAGCAGGAATTATGTCGTTATTGTGTGTAAATTAATAACAATAGCCCTTAATTCTGTGCTAAAAAGGATAGAATTTTATATAGTGTTTATGATGCTGCAGTTGTGTGATTCTCTTATTGACATTGTTAGTTCTAGTAGTTACATAGAAAAGCCACCATGTGATAAAGTTATGTTTAGAATATAACGCCTATGAACAACTTTAAATTGACAGCCTAGAAATTCCAGATCCTTACTTCTTAATACCTAGTGGAAGCAAATGCAATGGCGGCATGAATTCCTGACTCAGTGTGCTTCAACTCTAACCCACAGGTAATACCTTTGTTTGGTTTCTGTGTCCATCAGTCATTTGTCTCCTTTCAGTGACTACCAAAAGACTTGCAAATTACTGTCAATTGTAGAGGTAGTTTGGGAATATAGGTACCTGACCAGGAAGAAAAGTACCAACATCATTAACACATTTTGTATAAAAATAATAGCAACACAAAAGTTGTCATTAATAAACTTATCCCAAAACCTAATCTAATAAAATTCCAGGATCTCAAAAAAAAAAAAAAACAGACCGTATCAATTAATTTCATAAAGACGAAAAGAAGATATGGTCGTATAATATCCTCTAAATTAATTGTCAAATTTATAATACACACATTATCTTTTTTTTTCCATTTTCCAAATTGCCACATGCATTTTGACTACCATTGCCTTGCAAAAAACAAGAAACTAGTAGGCAGCCTTCTGACTGAACTTTTTCATATTATATTCTCTCTTCGTTATAGAGATTACACTGTGGATTTAAAATGGGTAGACAGGAAGAAAACACTTCCACACTTAATCTACAAGGAGGTAATCCTTTCCCAAGAGACATGTGGATAATTTATAGTTAAACATTTTCCTTTGATCAGTATATCACTTTTTCTATTTGGAGTTAATTTGATTAAGTGCATGCCAAGAGGGAATCAAGTAATGAAGGGTTTTCTTTTGGGCAGACAGCCAGGAACACAGCAGCAGGAACTTTTTTTAAACATTGATTGAGCCACTAGCGATACACATAATTGACTCAAAATTAGAGATAGGCAGGAAGGCACTGAAAATCTAAATAGATAATATGGACCATGGATAGTCTTATGCACTTTTTACCATTTGTATATCCAGAAAATCCTCCTTAAAGCAAAGTTTTAATAAAATTTCTGCTTTTTTTTTGCATTGGGGAGAGTCATGTAATGCATCGAGTCTTGGGATTTTTTATATGTATTCTTTTAATGTCAGTTCCATCTTAGCACTGAACACCTTTATCCATCTTGTCAACTCAAAGTAGAAGGCATCCTGAAATAAAGATAATCAAGAATTTAGAAGCAACTCTAACCCTGCTTCTTCTTGTTGCTCAGGCTTCTCCGGGTCAGGCACCTATTTATCACAGGTACTTAGTTTCACTTCAGGCATATAATATTTTCTGAGCCACCCTTTTATATTACTGTTTTGAGTGTCTTCGTAATGAGTTCTATACAACTTCTTTGAATACCTTTTGTATAATCATGTGTAGAAAGAAAGTTCTAAATAACAATGAATCTATAAGGTGTAGGGAAAATGAAAAAGCTGATGCTCTATTTTAAGTACATACCCTTAAATCTAATAAAGAATAAAGAAAACTAACTCAGTTAAACAAGTTTGCTACCATGTGCTGATATGCATTACAGCCTTAATGTCAGATAAATATAATTTTGATATTTAATTTCCTTAGCCTTGGTAGATAGGCGATAAGGCTAAAAATGCACAATATTTACTTAAGAGATAAGATAAGGTTTTGTAAAGCCATCTCAGTACTTCTAGGAAAATCAAAATTATTTCTTAAAATAAACCTCAGTCAGTATAGTCAGTTATTTTACAATGAAGACATATTAACTGTCTTAGACTGGGTTCTTTAGAGAAGCAAAACCAGTGAAATCATTAGTGAGAGAGAGATTTATATCAATGAAATGGCTCACATCATTGTAGAGCTCGTGAGTCAGGCATCAGGCTGGAGGTTTCTTCTGAATCACTGACTCACGTAGCTGCAAGGGCTGACAAACATGAACTCAAGGTCGGCAGGTCAGACTGCAGGCTGCTGGCTCACAGGCTGCAGAGGCTCGTGAATCCAAGATGAGCAGGTAAGATGCCAGGCTGCTGGCTCAAGTTCTAAGAGCTGCCAAATGCAGGATCCAGAGCAGGGCAAAAGCCAGTGAGTTTTGCCAGACAGTCCATACATATTGGATGTAGTATACCCCTAAGGAAACTCCCTTTCAACTGATTGGTTTCTCATAGCAGATCTCATCATGGAGGAGATTACATTATATCAGACCTCATTATGGAGATGATTACATCATTACATAACTGCCAAGCTACATCAAAACTGCCAGACCACTGAGAATCATGGCCCAGCCAAATTGACACAACCTTAACCATCGCATTAATATTGTCAGCGTTTTACCTGATTACACTAATAGAGCTATGGGTGGAGCTTCTTAGCACACCAGAAGGAAAGTCAAAATTTGCCTACCCTCTATCCGAATAGCCCTGTCGGTCAGGTGCCTACAGAGGGACCCTGTCAAATTTGCTTGGTCTGAAAGTTATTGCTTTGAGATACTTTCTGTGATTCTTCTACATAGGACCTCAGAAAACTGTAAGAGAATGTTTTATATTTAGCATCATTATGAGTACTCTATACTGTAGATGTGAGGCATTGTTTAGTGGTAGAATTCTTGCCTTCCATGTTTTTTTTTTATGCAGGAGACCTGAGTTAGATTCTCTTCCAACACACCTCATTTGCAGCCACTACCCATCTGTTAGAGGAGGCTTGTGTGTTGCTGTGATGCTAAACAGGTTTCAATGAAACTTTCAGACTAAGACAGACTAGGAAGAAAGGCACGGCAATCTTTCAAAAATCAGCCAATGAAAACTCTATGGATCACAATGGTCTTATACACAACTGATCACCGCGATGGTGCAAAACTGGACAGCATTTCCTTCCACCGTACATGGGATTGTCGTGAATCGGGAGTCTACTTGATGGCAGCTAACAGCAACAACATCATGTAGATATTAGTGTCTTCATCTTTGAGATGAGGATAAAAAACATGGAGGGTTTACGTATCTTGTTCATGGACATTTAGTAGTAGCAAATGGCAGACTCAGTATGAGAACCCATGTAAGTATTATTGAAAAAACCTCTGCACTTTCTTCCTTTACTAAAACATTTTTGGTAAGCAGTAGCTTCCATGTGGCAGGTATATTTCTCATCAATGAAGATGATTCAGTGGAGAAAATCTCAGTTTAATGAAACTCAATTTTTTTTTCTTCTTACACTGATTGATATCCATGGTGTTATTAACTTCATTAACACATTTCTGTCAGATTCTTAAATATATTATTACTTGCACTGACCAGCCTGTCTTTAAGACTTATATGGATAAATGGCTATTCTTTAAAAAAATTAATTTTACAGACAGTGACAGTCATACCCAGCTAGTCACATTTATTTATAAGATGAGGAAGGGTATATAAATTATTGGTAGAGAGAATTCTAATTACATACTTTTCCACTCCCTTCTAACAAGATTCTGATCTAACCCATAAAGGAATATGTTTTGTCTTCATGTATGTAAGAGTCATTGTGAAGTACTCCACTGTTGCTGATGGGAGAGTGTCATATACATGGGATACTTCAGGGAAGACAAAAGTAAAAACAAAACAAAAACAGTGCTAGATGGAACAGCTTACTTCAGAGCTTTGAATCTTGAATTCAAAATCTACTTGCATTTGCTTCCTCAGAATGGTTCAGGTTATAAAAGTTCCAAGGGAAGCACTGTATATCCAACAAGACAAGTTTTGAAAATAGCATCCAGAAAGTTAATCAAGAAACTCATATATATATACCATATTTATCTATAATCTGCCTGTCTTAGTCATCTAGTGCTGCTGTAACAGAAATACCACAGGTGGATGGCTTCAACAAACAGAAGTTTGTTCTTTCACAGTCTAGGAGTTTAGAAGTCCAAATTCAAGGCTTCAGTTCCAGGGGAAGACTTTCTCTGTCTTTTGGCTCTGGAGGCAGATCCTTGTCATCAATCTTCCCCTGGACTAGGACTTCTCCACACAAGAACCCTGGGTTCAAAGGATGCCCTCTGCTCCTGACACTGCTTTCTTGGTGATCTGAGGTCCCTCTGCCCCCACTTGCTTCCCTTTCCTTTTTTCTCTTGTAAAGTTAAAGGTGGTGCTGGCCACTCCCCAGGGAAATCCCTTTACATTTGATCAGGGATGTGACCTGAGCAAGGGTGTTATGTCCCACCCTAATCCTCTTTAACTACAGGCAGAGATTATAACACATAGGAAAGTCACAAAATGGAGGGCAACCACACAATACTGGGAATCATGGCCTAACCAAGTTGACACATATTTTGGGGGAATACAATTCAACCTATAACATGTAGAAGCTGTTTTGCTGTACTTGTTTTTCCATCCATATCTTCTCTGGCATAACACAGTTAGAGTGGGTCATTGTAAGAAAACCAAAACTCCCCTATACTCTTAGAAGAAGTATATATTAGCACAAGCTCTGTTACAATGTTGCCAATAACAACAAAATTTTAAATATATATACACAGTGAACCAGCAAGTCCACTTCTAGATATTTATCCTATAGATAAACCCATTCACAGGTGAAAATACATAAACAATATATATATGTAACTGAATGGTCTGCAGCCATAAAAATTGAGAAAGATCTTTTGTGTGGGAAAAATGCCTCCGATATATTGTTCAGTGGAAAAATAAAGATGCCTAAGCGTGTGAAGTACTTTACCATTAAATGTCAGGAGGGAATATTTTTACACATGTTTTCTCATATATGAACTCTAGAATCTTCAGTAAACTTGTAACAATGACTAATTTTGAGAAAGGCAGGTAACTACAGGTATGGCGACAAGAGTGGAAGACAGGACTCTCACTTACATACATATTTATAATTTCAGGTATTTGAAACACATGTCTGTACAACCTAATAAAAAATGTTAATAAATAAAAAACACGTAAATTACCAAAACACACGGCAACAATCAATAGCCAAATCACTTGTTCTCAGCCAAAAAATCTTGTTCTCGGGTGTAATTTTCTTTTTCTTTTTTAATTTGGTCAACAAAATCCAGTGAAATCAATATTTTAATATTTTCTATCCTCTAGTTGAGGGTGACATTAACAGTATTTTAAGCTTTGTATACAATTATTCCTAAGGGTCTGTGCTGTGATTCACCAATAGAGGCCTGCCAAAGGCTCCAAACAGCATCTCTGTCTGCCATTGACACTTCAAGCACCACTGGATCTGCCGGATCATATGGCCCAAGTGACAGAGCAGCTTGCACGGCAGCCTGAACATGTTGCAAAGCCTTTTCTTGCTCTAGGCCCCACTCAAAAGTAGCAGCTTTTCAAGTCACTTGATAAATAGGCCAGAGTAGCACAGCCAAATGTGGAATATGTCGTTGTCATTGTTGTTATTAGGTGCTGTAGGGTCCGTTCCCACTCATAGCAACCCTACATGCCACAGAACGAAACACTACATGGTCCTGCACCATGCTCACAATCGTTTTTATCCTTGAGCCCATTGTTGCAGCCACTGTGTCAATTTGTCTCCTTGAGAGTCTTCCTCTTTTCCACTGACGCTATACTTTACCAAGCATGATGTCCTTCTCCAGGGACTGAACCCTCCAGACAACATGTCCAAAGTACATAAGATGTAGTCTTCACTATCCTTGCTTCTAAGGAGCATTCTGGTCGTACCTCTTCCAAGATAGATTTGGTCCTTCTTTTGGCAGTACATGGTATATTCAATATTCTTCGCCAACATCATGATTCAAAGACTTCAGTTCTTCTTCAGTCTTCCTTACTTTTTGTCCTGCTTTTGAATGCATATGATGTGATTGAAAATACCATGACTTGGGTCAGGCCTACCTTAGTCTTCACGGTGACATCTTTGCTTTCCAACACTTTAAAGAGGTCTTTTATAGCAGATTTGTCCAGTGCAATTCATCTTTTGATTTATTGACTGCTGCTTCCATGGCTGTTGATTGTGGTTCCACGTAAAATGAAATCCTTGACAACTGCAATCTTTTCTCTGTTTATCAAGATGTTGCTTATTGGTCCAGTTGTGAAGATTTTTGTTTTCTTTGCATAGAGGTGCAATCCATACTGAAGGCTGTGGTCTTTGATCTTAATTAGTAAGTGCTTCGCATCTTATTCACTTTCAGCAAGCAAGGCTGTGTCATCTGTATAACACAGGTGGTTAATGAGTCTTCCTCCAAACCTGATGCCCCATTCTTCTTCATAGTACAGCTTCTTGGATTATTTGCTCAGCATACAGATTGAATAAGTACGGTGAAAGGATACAACCCTGAGGCACACCTTTCCTGACTTTAAACCACACAGTATCTCCCTGTTCTGTCCGAACAACTGTCTCTTGATCTATGTTCAGGTTCCTCATGAGCACAATTAAGTGTGGAATATATTACCTCCAAAATTCAAAGAGGCCTGCTAGGCATTGTGTCTCCTTTTTCATCGTGGGAGCGGTCAGATGCAATAACTTATCCTTCACTTTAGAAGGCATACTTCAACATGTCCCTGCACCACTGAACCTCTAAAAATTTCACTGAGGTGGAAGGCATCTGAATTTTTGTGACATTAATTTTCCACCCTGTAGCACAAAAACATTTTATCAGTAAGTCCAGGGTCATTGACACTTATTCCTTACTAGGTCCAATCACCATGATGCCATCAATGCAATGAACCAGGGTGATGTCTTGTGGAAGGGAAATGTGATCAAAGCCCCTGCTGACTAAATTATAACATAAGGCTGGAGAGTTGATATAGCCTTGGAGTAGGACACTGAAGATATATCACTGGCCTTGCCAGCTGAAGGCAAACTGTTTCTGGTGGTCCTTCAAAACAAGTATGGAGAAAAAGGCATTAGCCAGATCAGTAGCTGCATACCAGGTACAAGGAGGGGTATTAATTTGCTCAAGCCATGAAACCACATCTGGAACAGTAGCTGCAGTTGTAGTCACCACCTGGTTAAATTTTTGATAATCCACTGTCATTCTCCAAGATCCATCCTTTTTTTGCACAGGCCAAATAGGTGAGTTGAATGGGGATGTGTTGAGAATCACCACCCTGGCGTACTTCAAGTCCTTGGTGGTGGCAGTAATCTCTTCAATCCCTCCAGGAATGAGATATGGCTTTTGGTTTACTATTTTCCTAGGTCGGGGGAGTTCAGTTCTAATGGCTTCCACTTGGCTTTTCTTACCATTATAGCCCCTACATCACTTGTCAGGGATCCAATATGGAGGTTCTGCCAGTATATCTATTCCAATTATGCATTCTGGAACTGAAGAAATCACTACAAGATGGGTTTGGAGACCCACTGGACCTAGTGTGAGACAGACATGAGCTAAATTTCCATTAGTAACCTGACCTCCATATGCTCCTACTGACTGGTGGACAATAGTGACATTTTGGTCTCCTGGAATTAGTTCAGAGCCAGTATCCATTAATCCCTAAAAAGTCTGATTATTTCCTTTTCCTCAATGCACAGTCACTCTAGTAAAAGGCCATAGATCCCTTTTGGAGAAGGCTAGGAGAAATATTAACAGTATAAGTTTTTGGCAGTGTAGTGGAGTCCTTCCTTAAGAGGACCCAGTCTCTTCATTTAAGGGGTTGAGGATATGTAAATTTTCTCAAGTTTAGGAATTGACTGAGGAGCTGTGACTCTCTATTCTGGTGATTTGAGTTAGATTGTTGTTCACTTGACCTAGAATTCTTCTGCTCGTATAGATCAAGTAAATATTTAGTAGGTTTCCTTTCTATTTCACTTCTAGGGACACCATGACTAAGTAGCCAATGCCATATGTCCATACAAGTCAGACTATTCTGATTACTGCTTGACTCTTCTGTTCATTATGATAACCACATCCACCTTGTCTTTGTCAACTCAGTGCTGCTACTTGGCCCCTACCAGCATGAGGTCCAATCAACCCCATTGTAGTTAGGTGTTTTAATTCAGTTAAGGCAGTTTCTACTAACAAATCTGAGTTACATAAAATAGCAATCACAGCAGTCTTCAAGGATGCTGGGGCTACCTTCACAAATTTGTTCCTCGCTGTTGTGGTAAAAGATGTGTCTTCTGTGCACTCTATGTGTGGGTCTGTGGGTCTAACCTGATAAATCCACTTTAACATGCCAATTTTCCTAAGCCTTTGGATACCTTCTTCTATAGTATACCAAAGCAGATCTGGTACCCCAACTTGAGTTAGTGTACACCACTGCAAAATCCATCCTTCAGTGACTGAATCTAACAAATTATTAGGTCTTTTCCTAACCTCTGGAGTTGAACCATTGAATGAAGAATCTGTGTTTAGGTGGCTCATATCAGTAAACTCAGACTAATCCATCTTTATGTTTCTTGCATCATTATCCCACACCCTTAATGACCATTCCCACACACATTCCCTAGGTTTCTGTTTGTACATATTAGAAAATTCAAGCAGTTCTTTTGCAGTGTAGCGTACCTCCTCCTGGGTCACACTTCATACTTTATCTTCTGGGGCTTACTGGAAAGTAAGTCTAGTTATAGGTCTACAAGTCAAAATGGGTGGTGAGGGTGTGTTTTGAGAGCATTCAGCAGTGTCTTTTAAGGCATCTGCCTCAAGTGATGCCCTGGACAAGGACTCAGACAAAGGCTCTTCAGACACAGTGGGATTAATCTCATCAGATGATGGGGTGGAATGGCTAAAGATTTGACTGAGAAGTGTGGCTTAGCAGACAAAGATGGAGTAATCACTTCAGATGACAGTTAGAAGGTTGGTTTTTTAGCAGAAGTGATTCAATGGAATTTAAGGACTCAGTGTCCCCAGCTTCCTGATTATCTGCCCATATGTCCCCATCCCAAGTTTCAGTATCTCATTTCTTCCCAATCAATGCCCTCACTTTAACTTCAGACACCATTCAAGGTTGGGAATTGAGTTGGCATTGCAATTCAGCCACTCTTACAATAAGACTCTGGGTTTGTTTTTTTGGCAATATCAGCTCTGTTACAAGAAATAAGGCTTTCTTTCAAGGCACAAGTGGAAACTTTGAGGTCATTTATGCATCTCTTGAGCTTTGACTCTGAAGCCCTGAGCTCATCTCTTTCCTTCAGCACTTTGACTAGTGAAAGTAGGACCAAACAACCAGCTTCCTTATACTTCTCATTGTAATGAAATTGTAGAAAGGTGTGAAGCACGCGATCACCCCGAGCCTCACTTCTCACCAATACCTGATCTATCAGTGGTGATATTTTGTGTATTTCTATTGCCACCTCATGATGTGGATTAGCAGTGACCTCTTTACTACTGAAAAAAGAGTCATCAATGTCTTTAAGACTAAGCAGATTTGAAAACCAATTTAGAAAATTCATCCTTACAAATTTGCTTCTCTAGAACTGCTCCCAGTACCAAATGTCTTAAGCTGGATTCTCTAGAGAAGCAAAATCAGTAAAGCATATAAATATAAATAAAGAGAGATTTATATCAAGGAAATGGTTCACAGTGTAGTTGAAGCTGGAAAGTCCTAAGTCCCTGGGTGAGGCTGGAGCCTCCTTCTGACTCACATAGCTGAAGGGACTGGCAAATCCAAAACCGGCAGGGTTCTGGCTCATATGCTGCAAATGTCAACAAATCCCCAAATCGACAGGAAAGATGGCAGGTAAGCTGCTAGCTCAAGTCCCAAGAACTGGAGGTCAGATGATCAGGAGCCAGCTGCAGGATCCAGAGCAAGCAAAAGCCCATGAGCCTTACCATAAAGCCCACCTGTATTGGATGCAGGCCACACCCCCAAGCAAATTCCCTTTCAGCTGATTGGTTACTCACAGCAGATCCCATCATGGAGGTGATCACATTATGTCAGATCTCATCATGGAGGTGACTACATAATTATACAACTGCCAAGCTACATCATAACTGCCAAACCACTGAGAATCATGGCCCAGCCAAATTGACACACAAACTTAACTATTATTCACATATATATTTTGCCCATTGCCCATTGCCATCGAGTCAATTCCGACTCATAGCGACCCTGTAGGACAGAGTAGAACTGCCCCATAGGGTTTCCAAGGAGCGCCTGGTGGATTCGAACTGCTGACTTTTGGGTTAGCAGTCATAACTCTTAACCACTGATCCATTAGGGTATATAATATATATAGCCATATATATAATATATACAGCCATTGTAGAGGTTGGCAATTCCCAAGTCTGTGGGTCAAGCATCAGGCTTGAGGCTTCTCCTGATTCACATAGCTGTAGGGACTGACGAATCCAAGATCGGCAGAGCAGATGGTAGGCTGCTGGCTCACAGCCTGCAGAGGCTGATGAATCCAAGGTTGGTAGGTAATATGGCAGGTAACTGGCTCAAGTCTCAAGAACTGGATGTCAGATGATGAGGAGCTAGATGCAGGATCCAGAGCAAGCATACAAACTTTGTCAAAAAAAAAAAAACTTTGCCTCTCTCTCTCTCTATATATTTGTATATGTATGTATATATTGGATGCAGGCCACACCCCTGAGGAAACTCTCCTCACAATTGATTGGCTGATCACATCAGATCACGTCATTGAGAATGACTACATCATTACATAACTGCCAAAGTATGTCATTATATAACCACCAAACTACATCATTACATAGCTGCCAATGTACAACACCACATAATTGCTGAACCACTGAGAATCATGACCCAGCCAAGATGACAAATAACCTCAACTATCCCATCAAGATCAACAAAAAGAAAAAACTATTGTGGCAATTCAAGTTTATTATGATTTCTTAAATAACTCTAAATGATATTCAGTTTAATTAAGACATTTAACTTAAAGTTTATAATTTTATTAACTAAAGAAGCAATTGATTTGTTTAGAAAATCTAGCTCACTAATTTATAAACTACAGAGTTTTAAAGTCTATAAAATTTAAGGCTACAACATATTTAACTTAGCATGCAAATAGAAAAAAGTTATATGGGCTTTATGGCCTTTTAAATTCATACCACAAGAATTTAGTTTCATGGAACAATAATACAATGAAATTCAGGTTCTAATTTTGTCAGTATAAAAAGCAACACTTCTGATAAGAACATCTGGTTTGAGTGTCTCTGAAAACTAGTTCCACAGATTTCCAGTGCTCTTCAGAACTTGGGAACTGATTGTGACTAATCAAGGCGAAGCCCTCCTCTAATAAGGCTCTGTCCAGTCCAATTGCTGAACATGACAGTCTTGAGAATTACATTGCCAAATGGTCTACTGGAGATGGAAGGTGTTGAAAGATTAGCTGAATAGCTCACCTTAGATGACCTTAGAAATGGATGCTTTGAGTGAAGGCGAAGAAAAATCCATGCATTACTGATTTTTTATATTACATATGTATTTTGAAAGAAAAAATATTTTAGGACTTTTCTTTTTTCCTGACTACTTCCAAGCATTATTTTATCCTGTATAAATGCTGCAATCACTCGGGTGACAGCCTGCGGTGTGCATCCATCCCTTCACTCCTGATTACAGATAACATTTGAGCACGAGGATGTGGGAGGGAAGAGAGCCTCTGAACATGGAGAAAAGTCATCAGGAATCATAAGAGAATAGAGCTCATTTTTATGACTTTGCCACCTCCCAGTCAAGTGCCTGCTGCAGACATTTATTGCTATTGGAATGTGGGTTTCTAAGACAAGTGAATCATCTCTGAGTGGGCTAGCTTCCAACATAATTAATAGCCAGAAGGTTTTCTACATAGATTTTTGTCAACTCAACAGCAAAAGGTCTTTAAATTGGTACATACAATTATTGTACGACCGCATCATCACACAATCATAAACTACTCTGATTGCATGCCGAAGTGTCATTAGTCTCACCAACAGAAGACAGTCTTCTACTAAAGAGAAAAAAAAATCGTGTTAATATTTACTTGGAAAGAACTTTTCTTCAATCATACAGACAGCTTTATATGGATGCCTTGATTTGGTGGTGCAGATGAATCATGTATTTAATATCATTTTGTTCCATAGATAAAACAACGTAGATTGAAGGAGTGTTTTGATCTACCAGAAATGAGGGATTTACAACTCATTGCGTATTTATCTCATTAAAAATAAAACATACAAAAGATTTAGAGAATATCGATAAGCAAAAAGAACAAAATTAAAATCATCACAATTCCAGATTTTATGTAAGCTCTAATAGGAATATTGGTGTATATCCTCCATTTTCAGTTCTTTGAGTTGCTCTATCATGATATATTTGATTAATCTTATCCGATTAAATAGTTCCTTTTGTCCAATTATTTATTATTAAAAATACAATAATTTTAAATAGATTTTTTGCATGAGCCCATGATTATCTCCTCAGAAGATATTCCTAGAAACAAAGTATTAAAATTTAAGGCTTTTGATATGTATTACTGTGTGTACAGACAAAAAACTTATCCTAATTTATACTCTCAATATGATTGTCAGGTAGTATTTACTTTCATTAACCCTGAAAACACGAGAGAATTGCCTTGCAAAAAGAATGTTCTCTGAAATAAATGTTAAAAAATTATGTTACTTTGTTGTCTAAATATGAACTTCTTTTGTTATAAAATGACAGCTCATAGTTTTACCCTTTATTTATTTGGGATGCTAGTTGATTAATGCACTATGCACAGTTTTTGGTTTCTTATGAGTAGGAATGGACTCAACAGCAGTGGGTTTTGGTTTTTCGGTTTTTATCAGAATTTTATTTGTAGGAATATTTTATATATTAATGTCACTATACTTTTTTTATTTGTACTGAATATCTTGTTTATCAGTTATGAATTTGTCTTAAACCTTTTTATAAGACTTCTCTGGTGTATGGAGAGTTTTCATGTTTCTACAGTCAGATCTACTAGTCTGATAGGGACTGACTTTAAAGAGCTCCCAATGGACAAAACTGGGAAATTTTAGTACCAAAATAATGAATAAAGTAGTGGATTATAACCCATAGTATAAAATACATGTCCATGAATTCAAACAGATGTAAGAAAATAATTGAAAAACTAAATTATGTAGAAAATATATAGCACTTCCATACAGCAGAATTTCCAGTTAATAAATGGAGAAGGAATAACAGAAATAAAAAATTATCATTTTGCAAACATCACAGAAAAATTTGTTCCAGGTGGAATAATCTATGGATTAAAAAAAATGGATTAATGAGCATTAAATGATATATATATATAATGAGCATTAGTGTGATGAAAACTAGGATTTCACAAACTTTTAAAGTACCTTCCCACAAGACGGTTATTACTTAAAGAGGGAATTATACTAAATTTACTGATGAGGAACCTAGCAAACATGGCTTTATCCAGGTGAACAAAGTTAATATCACCAGCCATGAAGCTCTTTGACATCAAGTATGTCTTGATATAATGCACTGAGAGAATCCCATTACTTCTGCAATATTGTGACCCAAAATACATCATCTCAATTTAACCATGGTAAAATATAAAATAAACCTGAATTGAGTTAGTTCCTGTAAAATATCCAGCCAGTTCTCTTCAAAAGTAAAAAGCCATAAAAGACAGAAGAACTATTCTAGATTGTAATGACTAAGTAGACATAATAACTAAATAAAAGGAATGATCCTAGATTGGATCCTGAACCAGAAAAGGGGCATTAGTGGAACTTTTGACAGAATTTGATCAAAGTAAGCAGGTGTGTTACTAGTTGTTGTTGTTGGTGCCATGGAATTGATTCGAACTCATAGCAACCCCAAGTGACAGAGTAGGACTTCCTCATGGGGTTTCCAAGGCTGTAATTTTTACAGGAGCAGATCACCAGGTCTTTTTCCCAAGGAGTCCCTGGGTGAATTCAAACCACTAACCTTTCAGTAAGCAGCTGAGCACTTACTTAAACTTTGTACCACCAGGGCTCCTTGTGTTGTTAGTAGTGTGTCAATGTTAATGTCCCAGTTTCCATAATTGAGTTATGTTTATGTAAGATATTACCATTTGGGGGAGCTAATTAAAGGGTATTTTCAAATTCTATGTACTCTGGTCTGCCCTACTGTGGGGCTTGCGTGTTACTGTGATGCTGGAAGCTATGCTACTAGTATACAAATACCAGCAGGGTCACTTATGATGGACAGGTTTCAGCTTTGCTTCCACACTAAGACAGACTAGGAAGAAGGACCTGGTGGTCTACTTCTGAAAAGAATTAGCCTGTGAAAACCTTATAAATAACAGTGGAAGATTATCTGATATGGTGCTGGAAGATGAGCCCCTCAGGTGAGAAGGAACTCAAAATATGACTGGGGAAGAATTGCCTCTTCAAAGTGAAGTCGACCTTAATGATGTGGATGGAGACAAACTTTCTGGACCTTCACTGGTGATGTGGCATGACCCAAAATGAGAAAAAAAAGCTGCAAACATCAATTAATAATCAGAACTAGGAACATAAGAAGTATGAATCTAGGAAAATTGGAAATCATCAAAAATGAAATGGAACACATAAATATCTATATCCTAGTAATTAGTGAGCTGAAATGGACTGGTATTGGCCATTTTGAATTGGACAATCATATGGTCTCCTATGCTGGGAATGACAACTTGAAGAGGAATGGGATTATATCCATCGTCAAAAAGAACATTTCAAAATCTATGCTGAAGTACAGCACTGTCAGCAATAGGATAATATCTACATACCTACAAGTAAGACCAGTTAATATGACTACTACTCAAATTTATGCACCAACCACTAAAACCAAAATGAAGAAATTGAAGATTTTTACCAACTTCTGCAGTCTGAAATTGATTGCACATGCAATTAGGATGCATTGATAATTATTGGTGACTGGAATGTGAAAGCTGGAAATAAAGAAGGATCGGTAGTTGGAAAATATGGTCTTGGTAACAGAAACAATGCCAGAGATTCCCATGATAAAATTTTGCAAGACCAACAACTTCTTCATCGCAAATACCTTTTTTCACTAACATAAATGGTAACTATACACATGGACTTTTTTTTTTTTTATACACATGGACCTCGCCAGATGGGATACACAGGAATCACACCTACTATATCTGTGGAAGAGACAATGGAAAAGCTCAATATCATCAGTCAGAAGAAGGCCAGGGGCCTAATGTGGAACAGACCATCAACTGTTCATATGCAACTTCAAGTTGAAACTGAAGAAAATTAGAACAAGCCCACAAGAGCCAAAGTATGACCTTGAGTATATCCCACCTGAATTTTGAGACCATCTCAAGAATAGATTTGATGCATTGAACACTAATGACCAAAGACCAGACGAGTTGTGGAATAACATCAAGGACATCATACATGAAGAAAGCCAGAGGTCATTAAAAAAGACAGGAGAGAAAGAAAAGACCTAACTGGATGACAGAAGAGACTCTGAAACTTGCTCTTGGAAATCAAGTAGCTAAAGCAAAAGGAAGAAATGATGAAGTAAAAGAGCTGAACAGAAGATTTCAAGGGGCAGCTCGAGAAGACAAAGCAAAGTATCATAATAACATGTGCAAACACCTGGAAATAGAAAGCTAAAAGAGAAAAGCACACTCATCATTTCACAAACTGAAAGAATGGAGGAAAAAATTGCAATAGTGAAGGACTCTACAGGGAAAATATTAAACAATGAAGGAAGCATAAAAAGATGGAAGAAACACACAGAGTCACTATATAAAAAAGAATTGGTCACTGTTCAAAAATTTCAGGAGGTAGCATATGATCAGGAACCAATGGTACTGAAGGAAGAGGTCCAAGCTGCACTGAAGGCATTGGCGAAAAACAAGGTTCCAGGAATTGATGGAATACAATTTGAGATGTTTCAACAAAAGGATGCAGTGAAGGAGGCGGGGCCAAGATGGTGGACTAGGTAGACGCTACCCCGGATCCCTCTTGCAACAAAGACTCGGAAAAACAAGTGAATCGATCACGTACATAACAATCTACGAACCCTGAACAACAAACACAGATTTAGAGACAGAAAACGAACAAATACGGGCAAGCAGTGACTGTTTTCAGAGCCTGGAGTCAGCGTCCCAGTCAGGTAACCTTGGCACTGGACATCTGGGCCCAGGGGAACTGAACTCATAAATCTTGTGACGGCACAAACAAGGGGCTCAGCCCTACCCCCCTAAACTGAACCCGGGAGGGGGCCCAGCCGGTCCACGCGGGCAGCGTGGTGACGCGGCTGGTGGGAGAACTCCCCAGGAGGCGGTGACTGGTTTTGGAGCCGGGAGTGCTGCGTCCCAGCCGGGGAAACCTGGTTCCGGGTATTTGACTGGGCGCTGTCATGGCGCAAGCACGGGGCGCAGCTCTACTCCCCTGAACTAACCCCGGGATGGGGCCCAGCCAGTCCACGGGGGCGGCGTGGCGACGAGGCTGGTGGGACGAGAAATCCCTGGGAGGCAGCGACTGATTTTGGAGCCGGGAGTAAAGCATCCCAGCAGGGGAACCTTAATTCTAGGATTTGGACTGGCAGTGGAGGATCTGACTGCGGATTCAGCGGGCCAGACCCCCGGGGGCAATCTCCACACAGCCAACACACATAGGCGACACGCCCCTCGGGAATCTCGATATAATAGTCATTCCAAGCAAGACAAGCAACTCTGGCTATATTCCGAGGTGCTACTCTCCTATCTCTCTGATCCCTCCCCCACCCTCCCCAGTTGGCTTCATTAACATTGGAATTTCCTGAGCCAGAAGGAGAACAGCTCCGGCTCCGCAGCAGCTTTGCTTCCCCCACCCCTTTTTTTTTTCTTTTGGTCTTTTCCTAACCCACTCTTCCGGCCTTAAAGAAGGAACCACAAAAAACCCATGGACCAAAAATCCATCCCTAATTGGACTAAAAACACAGAACCAGCTACAGCCAAGCATATATGATCCAAATCTCGGACTTTCATCCTTACAGGGAACAAGGCGGCAGTTATAATCCAAAGGCAGTTCTGATAGAGATCTGACTGCATTTTTTTTTAGTGGAATTTCTGGAAAAAGTAGTTTCCCAGTGATGGCTCGGAGACAGCAGTCAATATCAAACCACATAAAGAAGAAGACCATGACAGCTTCTACAACCCCGCAAACAAAAGAATCAAAATCTTTCCCAAATGAAGATACAATCCTGGAATTATCAGATACAGAATATAAAAAACTAATTTACAGAATGCTTCAAGACATCACAAACGAAATAAGGCAAACTGCTGAAAAAGCCAAGGAACACACTGATAAAACTGTTGAAGAACTCAAAAAGATTATTCAAGAACATAGTGGAAAAATTAATAAGTTGCAAGAATCCATAGAGAGACAGCATGTAGAAATCCAAAAGATTAACAATAAAATTACAGAATTAGACAACACAATAGGAAGTCAGAGGAGCAGACTCGAGCAATTAAAATGCAGACTGGGAAATCTGGAGGACGAGGGAATTAACACCAACATAGCTGAAAAAAAATCAGATAAAAGAATTTAAAAAAATGAAGAAACCCTAAGAATCATGTGGGACTCTACCAAGAAGGATAACTTGTGTGTGATTGGAGTCCCAGAACAGGGAGGGAGGACAGAAAACACAGAGAAAATAGTTGAAGATCTCCTGACAGAAAACTTCCCTGACATCATGAAAGACGAAAGGATATCTATCCAAGATGCTCATCGAACCCCATTTAAGACTGATCCAAAAAGAAAAACACCAAGACATATTATCATCAAACTTGTCAAAACTAAAGATAAACAGAAAATTTTAAAAGCAGCCAGGGAGAAAAGAAAGGTCACCTTCAAAGGAGAATCAATAAGAATAAGTTCAGACTACTCAGCAGAAACCATGCAGGCAAGAAGGGAATCAGACTACTCAGCAGAAACCATGCAGGCAAGAAGGGAATGGGACAACATATACAGAGCACTGAAGGAGAAAAACTGCCAGCCAAGGATCATATACCCAGCAAAACTCTCTCTCAAATATGAAGGCGAAATTAAGATATTTACAGATAAACACAAGTTTAGAGAATTTGCAAAAACCAAACCAAAGCTACAAGAAATACTAAAGGATATTGTTTGGTCAGAAAACCAATAATATCAGATACCAGCACAACACAAGGTCACAAAACAGAACATCCTGATATCAACTCAAATAGGGAAATCACAGAAACAAATTAAGATTAATTAAAAAAAAAATTCTCATAACAGAGAATCACTGAAGTCAAAATGTAAAAGATCACAATAATCAAAAAGAGGGACTAAATACAGGTGGCATAGAACTGCCAGATGGAGAGTGATACAAGGAGATATAGAACATTACAAGTTAGGTTTTTACTTAGAAAAATAGGGGGAAATATTAAGGTAACCACAAAGAGGTATAACAACTCCATAACTCAATATAAAAGCCAAAAAAAGTAACGACTCAACAAACATAAAGTCAAACACTACGAAAATGAGGATCTCACAATTTACTAAGAAAAACGTCTCAGCACAAAAAAATATGTGGAAAAATGAAATTGTCAACAACACACATAAAAAGGCATCAAAATGACAACACTAAACACTTATTAATCTATAATTACGCTGAATGTAAATGGACTAAATGCACCAATAAAGAGAGAGTCTCAGACTGGATCAAGAAACACGACCCGTCTATATGCTGCCTACAAGAGACACACTTTAGACTTAGAGACACAAATAAACTAAAACTCAAAGGATGGAAAAAAATATATCAAGCAAACAACAAGCAAAAAAGAAGAGGAGTAGCAATATTAATTTATGACAAAATAGACTTTAGACTTAAATCCACCACAAAGGATAAAGAAGGACACTACATAATGATAAAAGGGACAATTGATCAGGAAGATATAACCATATTAAATATTTATGTACCCAATGACAGGGCTGCAAGATACGTAAATCAAATTTTAACAGAACTGAAAAGTGAGATAGACACCTCCACAATTATAGTAGGAGACTTCAACAAACCACTTTCGGAGAAGGACAGGACATCCAGTAAGAAGCTCAACAGAGACACGGAAGACCTAATTACAACAATCAAACAACTTGACCTCATTGACTTATACAGAACTCTCCACCCAACTGCTGCAAAATATACTTTTTTTTCTAGCGCACATGGAACATTCTCTAGAATAGACCACATATTAGATCATAAAACAAACCTTTCCAGATTCCAAAACATCGAAATATTACAAAGCATCTTCTCAGACCACAAGGCAATAAAACTAGAAATCAATAACAGAAAAACTAGGGAAAAGAAATCAAATACTTGGAAACTGAACAATACCCTCCTGAAAAAAGACTGGGTTATAGAAGACATCAAGGAGGGAATAAGGAAATTCATAGAATGCAACGAGAATGAAAATACTTCCTATCAAAACCTCTGGGACACAGCAAAAGCAGTGCTCAGAGGCCAATTTATATAGATAAATGCACACATACATAAAGAAGAAAGAGACAAAATCAGAGAACGGTCCCGACAACTTGAACAGATAGAAAGTGAGCAACAAAAGAATCCATCAGGCACCAGAAAAAAACAAATAATAAAAATTAGAGCTGAACTAAATGAATGAGAGAACAGAAAAACAATTGAAGGAATTAACAAAGCCAAAGCTGGTTCTTTGAAAAAATTAACAAAATTGATAAACCATTGGCTAGACTGACTAAAGAAATACAGGAAAGGAAACAAATAACCCGAATAAGAAACGAGAAGGGCCACATCACAGCAGACCCAAATGAAATTAAAAGAATCATTTCAGATTACTAACTAAAATTGTACTGTAACAAATTTGCAAACCTAGAAGAAATGGATGAATTCCTGGAAAAACACTACCTACCCAAACTAACACATTCAGAAGTACAACAACTAAATAGACCCATAACAAAAAAAGAGATTGAAACGGTAATCAAAAAACTCCCAACAACAAAAAAAAAAGCCCTGGCCCGGACAGCTTCACTGCAGAGTTCTACCAAACTTTCAGAGAAGAGTCAACACCACTACTACTAAAGGTATTTCAAAGCACAGAAAAGGATGGAATACTACCCAACTCATTCTATGAAGCCACCATCTCCCTGATACCAAAACCAGGTAAAGACATTACAAAAAAAGAAAATTACATACCTATATCCCTCATGAACATAGATGCAAAAACCCTCAACAAAATTCTAGCCAATAGAATTCAACAACATATCAAAAAAAAAAATAATTCACCACGATCAGGTGGGATTTATACCAGGTATGCAAGGCTGGTTTAATATCAGAAAAACCATTAATGTAATCCACCACATAAATAAAACAAAAGACAAAAACCACATGATCTTATCAATGGATGCAGAACAGGCATTTGACAAAGTCCAACACCCTTTTATGATGAAAACTCTCACCAAAATAGGAATTGAAGGAAAATTCCTCAACATAATAAAGGGCATCTATGCAAAGCCAACAGCCAACATCATTCTAAATGGAGAGAACCTGAAAGCATTTCCCTTGAGAACAGGAACCAGACAAAGATGCCCTTTATCACCGCTCTTATTCAACATCATGCTAGAAGTCCTAGCCAGGGCAATTAGGCTAGACAAAGAAATAAAGGGCATCCAGATTGGCAAGGAGGAAGTAAAATTATCTCTATTTGCAGATGACATGATCTTATACACAGAAACCCCTAAGGAATCCTCCAGAAAACTACTGAAACTAATAGAAGAGTTTGGCAGAGTCTCAGGTTATAAGATAAACATACAAAAATCACTTGGATTCCTCTACATCAACAAAAAGAACATCGAAGAGGAAATAACCAAATCAATACCATTCACAGTAGCCCCCAAGAAGATAAAATACTTAGGAATAAATCTTACCAAGGATGTAAAAGACCTATACAAAGAAAACTGCAAAACTCTACTACAAGAAATTAAAAAGGACCTACTTAAGTGGAAAAATTTATACCTTGCTCATGGATAGGAAGACATAACATAGTAAAAATGTCTATTCTACCAAAAGCCACCTATACGTACAATGCACTTCCGATCCAAATTCCAATGTCATTTTTTAAGGTGATGGAGAAACAAATCACCAACTTCATATGGAAGGGAAAGAAGCCTCAGATAAGCAAAGCATTACTGAAAAAGAAGAAGAAAGTGGGAGGCCTCACGCTACCTGATTTCAGAACCTATTATACAGCCACAGTAGTCAAAACAGCCTGGTATTGGTACAACAACAGGCACATAGACCAGTGGAACAAAATTGAGAACCCAGATATAAATCCAACCACATATGAGTACCTGATATTTGACAAAGGCCCAGTGTCAGTTAATTGGGGAAAAGATAGTTTTTTTAACAAATGGTGCTGGCATAATTGGATATCCATTTGCAAAAAAATGAAACAGGACCCATACCTCACACCATGCACAAAAACTAACTCCAAGTGGATCAAAGACCTAAACATAAAGACTAAAAGGATAAAGATCATGGAAGAAAAAATAGGGACAACCCTAGGAGCCCTAATACAAGGCATAAACAGAATACAAAACATTACCAAAAATGACGAAGAGAAACCAGATAACTGGGAGCTCCTAAAAATCAAACACCTATGCTCATCTAAAGACTTCACCAAAAGAGTAAAAAGACCACCTACAGACTGGGAAAGAACTTTCAGCTATGACATCTCCGACCAGCGCCTGATCTCTAAAATCAACATGATTCTGTCAAAACTCAACCACAAAAAGACAAACAACCCAATCAAGAAGTGGGCAAAGGAAATGAACACACACTTCACTAAAGAAGATATTCAGGCAGCTAACAGACACATGAGAAAATGCTCTCGATCATTAGCCATTAGAGAAATGCAAATTAAAACTACGATGAGATTCCATCTCACTCCAACAAGGCTGGCATTAATCCAAAAAACACAAAATAATAAATGTTGGAGAGGCTGCGGAGAGATTGGAACTCTTATACACTGCTGGTGGGAATGTCAAATGGTACAACCACTTTGGAAATCTATCTGGCGTTATCTTAAACAGTTAGAAATAGAACTACCATACAAGCCAGAAATCCCACTCCTCGGAATATACCCTAGAGAAACAAGAGCCTTCACACAAACAGATATATGCACACCCATGTTTATTGCAGCACTGTTTACAATAGCAAAAACCTGGAAGCAACCAAGGTGTCCATCAACAGATGAATGGGTAAATAAACTGTGGTATATTCACACAACGGAATACTATGCATCGATAAAGAACAGTGACGAATCTGTGAAACATTTCATAACATGGAGGAACCTGGAAGGCATTATGCTGAGCGAAATCAGTGAGAGGCAAAAGGACAAATATTGTATAAGACCACTATTATAAGATCTTGAGAAATAGTATAAACTGAGAAGAACACATACTTTTGTGGTTACGAGGGGGGGAGGGAGGGAGGGAGAGGGTTTTTTACTGATTAATTAGTAGATAAGAACTGCTTTAGGTGAAGGGAAGGACAACACTCAATACATGGAAGGTCAGCCCAATTGGACTGGACCAAAAGCAAAGAAGTTTCCGGGATAAAATGAATGCTTCAAAGGTCAGCGGAGCAAGGGCGGGGGTCTGGGGAACATGGTTTGAGGGGACTTCTAAGTCAATTGGCAAAATAATTCTATTATGAAATCATTCTGCATCCCACTTTGAAATGTGGCATCTGGCGTCTTAAATGCTAACAAGCGGCCATCTAAGATGCATCAATTGGTCTCAACCCACCTGGAGCAAAGGAGAATGAAGAACACCAAGGTCACACGACAACTAAGAGCCCAAGAGACAGAAAGGGCCACATGAACCAGAGACCTACATTATCCTGAGAGCAGAAGAACTAGTTGGTGCCCGGCCACAATCGATGACTGCCCTGACAGGGAGCACAATAGAGAACCCCTGAGGGAGCAGGAGATCAGTGGGATGCAGACCCCAAATTCTCATAAAAAGACCATACTTAATGGTCTGACTGTGACTAGAGGAATCCCGGCGGGCATGGTCCCCAAACCTCTGTTGGCACTGGACAGGAACCATTCCCAAAGACAACTCATCAGACATGAAAGGGACTGGACAGTGGGTAGGAGAGAGATGCTGAAGAAGAGTGAGCTAATTATATCAGGTGGGCACTTGAGACTGTGTTGGCATCTCCTGTCTGGAGAGGGGATGGGATGATAGAGAGAGTTGGAAGCTGGCAAAATTGTCACGGAAGGAGAGACTGGCAGGGCTGACTCATTAGGCGGAGAGAAAGTGGGAGTAACGAGTAAGATGTATATAAACTTATATGTGACAGACTGACTTGATTTGTAAACGTTCACTTGAAGCTCAATAAAAGTTAATTAAAAAAAAAAAAGGATGCAGTGTTGGAAGTGCTCACTTGGCTATGCCAAGAAATTTGGAAAACATCTACTTGGCCAACTGACTGGAAGAGATACATATTTATGCCTATTTCAAAGAAACATGATCCAATGGAATATGGATATCAAACAATATCATTAATATCACATGCAAGTAAAATTTTTCTGAAGGTCACTCGAAAGCAGCCACAGCAATATATCGACAGAGAACTACCAGAAATTCAAGTTGGTTTCAGAAAAGGACATAAAACCAGGATATGATTGCCGATGTCAGATGGATCTTGGCTGAAAGAAGAGAATACCATAAAGATGTTTACCTGTGTTTTATTGACTATGTAAGGACATTTGGTTGTGTGCATCATAACAAATTGTGGATAAGGTTGAGAAGGATGGGAATTCCAGGACACTTAATCGTGCTCACGAGGAACGTGTACATAGATCAAGAGGCAGTTGTTCAGACAGAACAAGGCGATACTGCAGGAAGACTCATTAACAACCCGCATTATGTGGTTGACACAACCTTGCTTGCTGAATGAGAAGAGGACTTGAAGCATTTACTGATGAAGATCAAAGACCACAGCCTTCAGTATGGATTACACCTCAACATAAAGGAAACAAAAATTCTCACGAATGGATCAATAAGCAGTATCATGATAATGGAGAAAAGATTGCAGTTGTCAAGGATTTCATTTTACTTAGATCCACAATCAACATCTATGGAAACAGCAGTCAAGAAATCAAAAAAGGCATTGCATTCAGCAAATCTGCTGCGATCTGCTGCAATGGACCTCTTTAAAGTGTTGAAAAGCAAAGATGTCACCTTGAAGACTAAGGTGGGCCTGACCCAAGCCATGGTGTTTTCAATCGCCTCATATGCATTCGAAAGCTGGATGATGAACAAGGAAGACTGAAGAAGAATTTATGCCTTTGAATTGTGGTGGTGTTGAAGAATATTGGCTATACATACCATGGACTGTCAAAAGAAAGAACAAATTTGTCTTGGAAGAAGCACAACCAGAATGCTCCTTAGAAGCAAAGATGGCAAGACTATGTCTCAGACACTTTGGACACGTTATTGGGAGAGATCAGTCCCTGGAGAAGGACATCACGCTTGATAAAGTAGAGGGTCAGCAAAAAAGAGGAAGACCCTCAACAAGATGGATTGACACAGGGGCTGCAACAATGGTCTCAAGCTTAACAACAATTGTGAGGATAGTACAGGATAGGGTAGTGTTTCATTCTGTTGCACATAGGATCACAATGAGTCATAACCAACTCGATGGCACCTAAAAACAACAATGTGTACTGGTAACTTGTTTGTAGCCAAAAATTATTTCATAATAAAGTGAAAAAACAAATCTACCAATTAATTCCTTTGAGTTATCTGGATTAAGTATCACCGTCTATGACCTTACAAGAATATCTCTCCAAATTATATTTATTGTTTTGTTTTTAGTTTCAGTATTTTACAAAAAAAAAATGAATATATCTGGGATTTATTTTGGTATATGATACAGCATAAGGATATTTTATTCCTCAAATATTACTCAGTTGCCTCAACAGCATTTATTGATTAATCAGTTCTTTGTTGATTTGAGCTGCCACTCTTATACTAATTACCATCCTATGTCATTGGGGCTAATTTTTCACTTTCACTTTTGTTTCATTAATCTCACTGTTCTTATACAGTTGTATAGGGCATTTATTATTATAATAAAAAAATAATAGGTTATGCTATATGATAATCTGCTGCAAAAGACCTCTTTAAAGTGTTAAAAACAAAGATGTCATGTTGAGGACTAAGGTGAGCCTGACCCAAGCCATGATATTGTTAATCTGCTCATATGCATTCAAAAGCTGGACAATGAATAAGGAAGACTGAAGAAGAGTTGACACCTTTGAATTATGGTGTTGGTGAAGAATACTGAATATACCACAAACTGCCAGAAAAACAAATGAATCTGTCTTGGAGAAATACAGCTTGAGTGCTCCTTGGAAACGGGGATGGTGAGACTTTGTCTCCTGTACTTTGGCCATGTTATCAGGAGGTACCAGTCCTTAGAGAAGTACATCATTCTTGGTAAAGTAGAGGGTCCGTGAAAAAAGAGGAAGGCCCTTGACGTCATGAATTAACACAGGACCTGCAACAGTCAATTCAAACTTAACAACAAATGTGAGGATGGCACAGAACCCAGCAGTGTTTCATTCTGTTGTAGGTAGGGTCACTATGAGTCAGAACTGACTTGATGGCACCTAACAACAATAACAACGGCATGATGTATGGTAAGTCAAACATCTCATTAGTTTTTTTTTTTTCACCCTCAAAATGGCTAGTTATTTCTATAGACACTTTTAATAATAAATGAATAAAATTTTTGTTAGATTCCCAAAAAGGTTTACTGGAATTATAATTGCATTTTTTTTTTAAGTTATCACACTGTGTATAGCTCTACATGAATTCCTTCAAGAACTACTATTAAGCACAAGAATCCACATACTTGCATAGGGAGGTGATTAAAAAATTCATTTAATCTCTAAATGAGGGAAAAACTCCACTGACTAAGTCTAATGAGAGTTTAGGATATGGACTTATATCCTCCTCAGGAAGGAGGATATTTTTGTAGTAAATATTCTGTGATTCTCCTGGGGCACCTGGTAGAAGCAAATAAAAGAATTATTTGTAGGAATATACTCTCAAACTGAATACACAGGATTTCTACATATAAAAAGTCCCTCTAAAGATGGTTTCATTGTCTACAATTACCGACCACAGAAGCACTAAAACACCATGAGGAAAAGGAACTTCTGATAATAGAAAATATAATAATTATATGTAAAGTAACTAAAATTATGAAACAATAGTATCATAATAATGTAACGAAACAAAACATTCTGAAAAAGGAAAAAAATTAAAAATACCTAAAAGTACTTCTAAATATATAAACATTGAAATTAAAAAATAATAATAATAATCTCAATAGACATGACAGATTTGTAAAGAAAAATACTTTGATAAAGGAAAAAAAAAATGATGCCTTGAGAAATAGACCTAAGGAAATTTTATAGAATGAAATGTAATAGGATAAGATATGATGAAAGTGAAGGATGGCCAGAAAATATTGAGAAGAAAATGAGAAGACCTATTATCTAATAGGGTTTACAGAAGGCAAAAGGTAAAGTGAAGAAGCAATAAATGAAAGAATTCTGACAGAATTTTCCAAAAATTATGTAAGACACAAATTCTCAGTTACAGAACAACAAAATTCCGTCTCTAGTATAATTTAGTACTATATGAAGTAAGTAATAGTAAACAGAGAGAGAGAACCCAGAGAGAAAAGAAAGGTCAACTAAAAACAAATTATCAGCTAGGAGAATCAGACACTAAGTAACAGATGTGTACTATATTGGTTGTTGTTGTTAGGTGCCGTCCAGTGGGTTCTGACTCATAGTGACACTATGTACAACAGAATGAAATACTACCAGGTCCTGCACCATCCTCACAACTGTTGTTATGCTTGAGCCCATTGTTGCAGCTACTGTGTCAAACCCATCTCTTTGAGGGTCTTCCTCTTTTTTGCTGACCCTCTACTTTACCAAACATGATGCCCCTCTTGAGGGAATGATCCTTCCTGATAACATGCCCAAAGCATGTGAAAGGTAGTCTCGCCATCTTTGCTTCTAAGGAGCATTCTGGTTTTACTTCTTTCAAGACATATTTGTTCGTTCTTTTGGAAGTCCATGGTATGTATACTCAATATTCTTCACCAGTACCACAATTCAAAGGCATGAATTCTTCTTCGGTCTTCCTTATCCATAGTCTAGCTTTTGAATGCTTATGAGGCGATTGAAAACACCATGGCTCCGGTCAGAAACACCTTAGTCTTCAAGGTGACATCTTTGCATTTCAGCACTTTAAAGAGGCATTTTGCAGCAGATTTGCCCAATGTAGTCTTGATTTATTGACTGCTGCTTCCATGAGTGTTGATTGCAGATTCAAGTAAAATGAAATCCTTGACAACTTCAACATTTTCTTTGTGTATCATGATGTTGCTTGTTGGTAGAAAAAAATGATAAAGCAGAAATTAAAAAGGATTATTGAGGGTGGTATTTTACACAAGGTGGAAGCATAAACCTGCTGCAGTGGAGTCGATTCTGATTCATAGTGACCCCATAGGCAGAATAGAACTGCCCCATAGTCTTTCCTAAGATATAATCTTTAAGAAAGCAGATGGCCAGGTCTTTCTCCTATGGAGCAGCTGGTGGATTCTTTGAACTACCAACCTTTTGGTTAGGAGCTGAGCACTTTACCACTGCACCACCAAAGCTCTTTACAGAAGGTAACTTTCTGTTTTTTTCCCTAAGATTGCTATTATTATAGCCTTCTACCTGTCAGGAATCACTGTTTTTCTACCAGTTGTTCAAGCCACATGCCATGTAGTCAGGAATCACTTTCTCTTACACCACGTATCCAATCCTTTAGCCAATTTTAACAGCTCTCCTTGAAATATATACAGCATTACACTCATCTGAAGCCATCTCTGATATATACTATCACCACAGCCTCCTAAATGACTTTACTGCTTCTATCCTCCTTCTTCTCCCTGCTCCACTTGTAGCCACGGAGTCTATTTTAATTGTGTTTTTAAGTAAGCAATATCACATCATTCTTTTCTCAGAACTTTCATTTCACTCAGAATAAAAGAAAAGTTCATTTCAACGTCAGAAGGCTTCAACTCATTGCCGTCGAGTCGATTCTGACTCATAGCAACCCTATAGGACAGAGTAGAACTGCCCCATAGAGTTTCCAAGGAGCACCTGCTGGATTCAAGCTGCTGACCTTTTGGTTAGCAGGTGTAGTACTTAACTACTACACCACCAGGTTTTCCCAGAAGACAACATGATTGTTCCCTTTGTCACACTAAACACACTCTTGCCTTAAGTTGTACTCTTGCAGTTTCCCTCGTAGAAATCTTATAAATTCACCCTATATAAAACACCACCCTCAGGTGTCATCATCTATCCCCTTAGTCTATGTGATTCTTCTTTGTAGACTTAAGCCAGTTATCTCCACCCAGTCAGAATGTCCATGCTAAGATTTAACACGGACTTTGTTTTGCTAAATCTTTCTCTACATTCCCATCATCTAGAGGAGTGATTAGACGGAGTAGGCACTGTACCCATAGAATATAGAACAGTGTCTGGAACACAGAAGATGTTTTGTTAATATCTGAGAATTAATGTATGAAAAATTGAAGCTACATGAATATGAAATTGTATATTCAAAGTGCTGAGAGAAAACAGCTATCCATTTAGAATCCTAGACACGGCAATATTATCATTTGAAGAGTGAGGATAAAATTAAGGCATTTTCAGACAAAGAATGAGAATATTTACCACTTACAGTGACTCACCAGAAAAAAAAAAAAAGCCTACCAATACTAAGGATGAATGAAGAACGGTGTTCCATGTCTCTTGACTCCTTGATCAGTTTTTTGTCATGAAACAATTTTCAGTCCCTAAATTCATAGACTAACAGTGGTACCAGGTCCCCAGGAGCAAGATGCCTGTAACATCATAGCAAGCGTGTAAAGTAACGATTCTTTCAACCTTTCAAGAAGAGATCTATGGCCATTAATTGGGCAATGTATACTGTTTGATAGAATTTATCAGGGAAACCATTTGAGCTTATAGATTAGTTTATGGGAATTATCATTACAACTTAAATAGATAATAGGGCCATGCATAACAACAAGAACAAAATATTTGTTTTTTTATCCTTGTGTCAGTTTTGGCAAATCGTGTTTCACAAAGAATTTATGCACTCCATATACATTGTCAAATTTATTCACATAAAGTTGTCAATACTAGACCAGTTGTGTTGGTCATCTGTGCTATTATAACAGAAATACCACAAGTAGATGATTTAACAAAAAAGAAGTTCATTTTCTTACAGTAAAAAAAGTAGGCTAAAAGTCCAAATTCAGGTTGTCAACTCTAGGGGAAGTCTACCTCTCTCTGTCGGCCTTCTCATCAATGTTCCCCCAGACTAGGCGCTTCTTCACACAGGGACCTTGAGTCCAAAGGACACGCTCTTCTCCCTGCACTGCTTTCTTGGTGGTATGAGGTTCCCAACTTTCTGCTAGCTTCCCTTTCCTTTTATCTAAGAGATAAAATGTGATACAGGTCACACCCCAGGGAAACTCCCTTTACATTGGAACAGGGATGTGACCCTGGAAAGGACAGTGTTAAAACCCTACCTAATCCTCTTTAACATAAGATTATAATCACATAATGGAGGACAAGCACAGAATACTGGGAATTGTGGCCTAACCAAGTTGACACATATTTTTGGGACACAATTCAATCCACGACAACAAAGTTATCTTTTTTTATGTCTGTAAACTTTGTACAGATATCCTCTCTTTCATTCTTAATATTGTAATTTCATTTTTCTTCGTTTTTTTCTTCTGCGATCAATCTTGCTCTCTGTCTTAGTTATCTAGTGCTGCTATAACAGAAATACCACAAAGTAAATCAGTTTAACAAAGAGAAATTTATTTTCTCATAGTCTAGTAGGCTAGCAGTCCAAATTCAGGGTGTCAGCTCCAAGGGAAGGCTTTTGCTCTCTGGAGGAAGGTCCTTCTCGCCAATCTTCCCTTGGTCTAGGAGCTTCTCCGTGAAGGAACCTCAGGTCCAAAGGATGTGCTCTGCTCCTGGCACTGCTTTCTTGGTGGTATGAGGTCCCCAACTCTTTGCTCACTTCCCTTTCCTTTTGTCTCTTGTAAGATAAAAGACTAAGCAGGTCATACCCAAAGGGAACTTCCTTTACATTGAATCAGGGGTGCGAGTTTAGCAAGGATGTTACAATCTCACCCTCATCCTCTTTAACATAACCTAATCTTGTCTCATTAACCACAGGCAGAGATTAGGGTTTATAACACATAGAAAAATTACAATCACAAAATGAAGGGCAAACACACAATACTGGGAATCATGGCCTAACCAAGTTGACACATATTTCTGGGAGACACAATTCAATCCATGACACTCTCTAAGTATGTTCATTTTAGCTTTGTCAAAGAATCTGTTTTTTAATTTAAGGTACTTTCTTTTATTTTTATATTATTTAAAAATTAATATTGCCTTATTTTTATTATTGCAGTCTTCCAATATTTTTAGAATTGATTTGCTCTTCATTTTTCCATGTTCTTAAGGTGAAAATTTAGATAATTAATCTTAAGCCTCTTCTAATATATGCATAAACATATGCATAAATAAACTTCGTTCTAAAGAAAGTAAACTATAGATTTCTTTCTAAGTACCCCTTTGGCTACACATCATGAATTTGATACATCATAGTTTCATAATTATTCCATTTCAAATATTTTCAAATTTCTCATGTGATTTTTTTTTTTCTTTGAGCCATGGCTATTTAGATGTATGTTGTAAAATTTCAAGTTATTTGGGGATTTTCCAAATGTCTGTTTTCTATTGTATGCAATTGTGGTAAGAAAACATTTCCCAGACATATTTTTATCAGTAAATATTCCAAGCACATTTTGGGGGTGTCATGGATTGAATTGTGTCCCCCCAAAAATATAGGTCAACTTGGTTAGGCCATGCTTCCCAGTATTGTGTGGTTGTCCTCCATTGTGTGATCGTAATTTTATGCTAAGAGGATCAGAGTGGGATTGTAACACCACCCTTACCCAGGTCACCTCCCTGATCCAATGTGAAGGGAGTTTCCCTGGGGTGTGGCCTGAACCACCTTTTGTCTTAAGAGATAAAAGGAAAGAGAAGCAAGCAGAGAGTTGGGAACCTCATACCACTAAGAAAGCAGCACCGGGAGCAGGGCGTGTCCTTTCCACACAGGGTCCCTATGCCCGAGAAGCTCCTCACCCAGGGGAAGATTGAGGACTAGGACCTTTCTCCAGAGCTGACAGAGAGAGAAAGCCTTCCCCTGGAGCCGACGCTCTGAATTTGGACTTATAACCTACCAGACTGTGAGAAAATCAATTTCTCTTTGTTAAAGCCAGCCACATGTGGTATTTCTGTTTTTTGTTTTTTTTTTTAACACTAGATAACTAAGGTGGGGAAAAGAGTATATTTTGAAGCTGCTGGGGTAAAGATTCTATAAATATCCATTAGGACAAGGTGTTTGGTAGTATTGTTCAAGTAGTCTATATCCAGACTGTCATGTAGGATTTTATCTTAGAAAATTAATAGAGAGATACTCAGGGTTATCATGTATAAACTGAAGTCTGTTGAAAGGTAGTCATGGCAAGGCATGCAAGTAATACCTCACAGCATTCATTTGGAATCAGAGAAAAAGAACTAACAATCACAATTACAGTGTTAGTGAAATGGTTAGAGTCCAAATCCTTTAGATTTCAGGAGCCCTGATGGCATAGTGGTTAAGCGTTTGACTACTAACCAAAAGGTAGGCAGTTCGAATCCACCAGCTGCTCTTTGGAAACCCCACGGGACAGTTCTACTCTGTCATGTAGAGTCGTTATGCAGGCTTTTACCTTTAAAGAGGTCTCGGGAGGAAGGCTACAGAAAGCCTCAAACTCTTCAAGGTCCTTTATGGCTAGGGTCCAAGGTTGGTGGTGGAGGGCACAATCTCAGCAGGCTCTCGGTGTTCACAGAGAGTCAGAGACTACAGAAAGAAGCCTTATCTTCTGTCTTCTCTCAGTAAGTGAGCAGAAATTCAAGGTGTATGTGTGAAATTCTCACCTTGGACTCACACAGTAAGAGGCAGTGTGACATCAAAGACTAGTATATTATGCCTTTTCTCCAGGGTTAGAGATTATTCGAAGATCACATTTTCTCTTCAAGGTTACGGATTAGGGAGGTTGCTTAGAGTTATGTCTCAAGGATAGTTTACAGATATTAACTATGTTGTGTCTTCTTTTGTCATAGCATGCTAAATCAAAGTCAATTTAACTTAAATATTGTTTACCACGTTCTTCCTATACTTCACATTCTTCTATGTCTAAGTGCAGAAGTTTTATACATAACTTTCTAATGACTTACAGGTTGCTAATGATTTATAGTTGCTAGAGAGCCTCACAAAGGTAGACATATTGCTATTCGTAAGTTAATATCATGAGTAATTATACACACAATACGTAATTTGAAAGCATAATAGTGACTCGTGTGATTTGAGAGCCTTATAGAAACATATAGAACACACACTAATTTTCTGCTACTTGTTCTATTAGTTACTGATAAAGAGGTCTTCAAATTTCCAGTTATGATTGTGAATTTGTCTAATTCTCCTTTTAATTTTGTCAGTTATTGTTTCATGTATTTGGAAATTTTGTTATTAGACACATGCTGTAATGATTGTTATATCTTCTGAATTAATTGATTTTTCTATTTTTATTAAAAAATTCTTGACTGTAGATCAAATTGTGTACCCAAAAATATGTTTTACAATCCTAATCCCCATACTTGTGGATGTAATCCCTTTTGGGAATAGGGTTTTTTTTTGTTATGTCAATGAGAATACCAGTATAGGGTGTGTCCTAAACTTAATGACTTTTGAGTTATAAAAAGAGCAGAGACATGCACACATAGGGTTAGAAGCCTTGTGATGATTGCCAGGTAACCAAGAGACGTCCGAGGCAACTGAAAATGGCAGACATGGCCGAGACACTGATTGAGACTTTTAGTTTGCAGAACTGTGAGAAAATAAATTTCTATTCTTGAAAGCCTCCACTTTTTGTTAAAGCAGCAATAGGAAAATAAGACCCCCTTTTTATCTCTAACACTACTCTTTTTCTTAAAGACTTCCTTGTCTGATATTAATATAATCTTTCATAGTTTCTTATGCTTAGCATTGGATATATATATACATATATATATTATTTTTTCCCTTTGTTTACTAACCAAACTGTTTTTACATTTAAAGTGTCTTTAGTACACTGTGTTTAGTTGGCATTTGCTTTTATATCCAGTTCGATTGCCCTGGACTTTTAAGTGGAATTTTAACCTAATAATATTTAACACTCTCATTTATATATTTATGTTTAGGTCCACTATTTTGCTATTTACTTTCCATTTGGGCCTTCTGGTTTGTAGTCATCTTTTCCTTCTTTCTCCTGTCTTCTTTGGGCTAATCGAATATTTTTAGAATTTCATTTTAATTTCTCTATTGGATTTTTACTTATTTAATAAAAAAACTTTAGTTACTTAATTTTCTACTGGCAATTGCAGTGGTTTTCCTAGTGATTAAGTATACATAATTAACCTATCACTGACTACTTACAATTTATATTGCATCACTTCACATAAAACATGTAAACTTTACAAAAAGATAAAAAAATGTTTTTTTCTAATTACACAGATGTAATATCTGTTGCTCTTTATGCCTCCTTGTAAATCTGAGTTTTTATCTGCTATCACTTCCCTATAGTTGAAAGAACTTTCTTTATCATTTCTTCTAAATTAGGTATGTTAGGGACATATTTTCTCAACTTTCATTTTTCTGATAATGTCTTTATTTTAACCCTCATTTAAAAAACATATTTTCATTAGATCTAGAACTCTGTCTTCAAGATGATTGACCGGTTTCCAGTTCTCCATATGATATTAAGTTCATTTAGTAAAGTTTTTTGCTTCAGATACTATACAATTCAGTATCTATTAAAGTTCCTATTTGTATTCTGACGTTCCCACCAGCTTTCCATCTTTTCCTGTAAGCTATTCAACATATTCATAATAACTATCTTAAAATCCTTGTCTGATAATTCCAACATCATGATCATTTAGTGTTTGTTTCTGTTGGTTGCCATTTTTCTTAGTTATGTTTCTTATTTTCCTGCTTATTTTGCATTACGTATGGAAACCCTGGTGTCGTAGTGGTTATGTGCTACGGCTGCTTCCCAGAAGGTCAGCAGTTCGAATCCTCCAGGCTTTCCTTGGAAACTCCATGGGGCAGTTCTGCTCTGTCCTATAGGGTTGCTAGGAGTTGGAATCAACTCCACTGCAAGGGGTATTTCTGGTTCTATATTCTGTTGCATTGATCTGCTTATCCATTCCTCTGTCACTACCACACAGTCTGTTTACTGTAGCTACAAAATAAGTCTTGATATCAGGTAGATTGATTCTTCCTATTAGTCTTTTTTTTTTCAAATTTGTTTAGCTATTATAGCTTCTTTGCTTGTCCATATAAATTTTAAAATAATTTTATCTATATCTACAAAAAATCTTTCTGGAAATTTGCATTAAACTTGTATGCCGATTTGTGTATGAAGATTGATACATATCAGTTTAGGTAAAATTGACATCTTTACTCTTTGAAGTCTTCTCATCCGTGAACATGGCATGTCTCTGTTTATTTCGATCTTCTTTGATTTATTTCATCAGCATTTTGTAGTTTTTAAAATGTGAGCATTAAAGTTAAACATAAGCATTATTGAGAAGCTTTAAATGGCATTGTATGTTCTTTATTTCCATGCGCTCATTGTTAGTATATAGAAATGCAATTCATTTTGTATGTTTACCTTGTATCCTATGATCCTGCTGAACTCACTTATTAGCTCTAAGAGGTTTTTTGTAGATTCCTGGCAATTTTCTATGTAGACAAGCATGTCATCTGTAGACAGAGAGTTTTATTTCTTTCTTTTGGATCTTTAAGCATTTCATTTGCTTTTCTTCCCTTACTGCACTAGCAAAACTTCCAGCACTGTGTTGCCTTGTTTTTGCTCTTAGGGGAAGAGCATTTAGTCTTTCACCATTCATTATGATGTTAGTCATACTGCTTGTTGGGAGATAGTCTGTTGTGTGACCTCTGTGCCTCCCATCCAGGTTGCCCAAGTAAAGGCCTTGAGCCCAGAACATCTCTGATAAGGAGACTAGGAATTGGGAATTTTTTCCAGTTCCTTCTCCTTATTGAGAAAGCCTTCTCCCTGTTCCAGGCACACCGTAACTTTTTCTGTCTCTTGCACACGCATGCATACCATATGGTGCCTGGCCAACCCCATTTCTGTATCTGTTCTCAGAGGGGAAGGAAACGGTCTCTTTAGTCTATGGCAAGAGAGGGGCATATGTAGGACATCTACCGTGCACTGGTCATACATGGGGATGATCCTGCTGGCCATGGGAGATTGGTGCGCACTAGCGAAGTTGTTCTTGCTCTGTCTTTTCTCTAGGTGAGTAAAGCATTCTCCCATGTACTGATAGAGCTGTCAAGGTCTGTGTCTTTTGTTGGTGACCTCAAACCCTGCTACAACAGATCGATTTTGTTTTTTCTTTTGGCAGATATACTTTATCGAATTAAGGAAGTTCCCCTCTCTTCCTAATTTTGTTTTTAATCAGAAATGAATGTTGAATTCTGTCAGTTTTATTTATTTATTTATTTGTTTTCTGTACTAGTTAATGCAATCATGTGATGCTTCTTTAGGCCAGTTTATTACACTGATTGGTTTTCCAATACTGAACCAGCTTTGCATCCTGGGAATAAACCTATTTTGGTGATGGTATATAGCTCTTTTTTAGATGTTGCTGAGTTCTATTTGCCAATATTTTGTTAAGAATTTTTACATTTATATTTACAACTGATATTCATCTGTAGTTTCCTTTTTTGTTTACTGTCTTTGTCTGATTTTGGTATCAGGGTAACACCAGCAGTACAAATGAATTGGGAACGGTTTACTCCTATTACATTTTCTGAAAGACATTGTGTAGAATGTCTTTCAGACATTTGGTGGTGATACTTCTTGAAACATTTGATAAATTCTCCAGCAAAACCGTCTGGACTTAGAGATATCTTTTTGGGGGAATTTTTCAAATTATTATTTTGATGATTGTGTGTTTTAGTTCTAAAGTTCCCAACTGATTTCCCTTCATATTTTCTATTTCTTTTCTGAGACATTCATTTCTTTGCTAATTTTCAGATTTTTTTCTTATTTGGTTTAAATGTGCTTGTAATTTCTCACGGAAGCTTTTTTATTATGGTCATTTTAAAAATCTTGCCAGATAACCCTAACTTCTCTGTCATCTCAGTGTTGGCATCTATTGATTGTCCTTTTTCAGTCTGTTTGAAATCTTCCTTGTTCTCAGTATGACAGGTATGACAAGTATTACAATACTCAATGACATTGAGTATTGTAATTATGAAATTCTGGATCTTATTTAAACTTTTATCTGGCTTCTTCTGACATAGTTTAGGCAGGGGAAGTGGGGGAAATGTACTGCCTGCTACCACCAGGTGGAGTAAAAGTCCAGGTACCCATCTGACCTCCACTGACATGTGAGGTGGGGGACTTCTCATAACTGTTGGGTGGAAAATGGTATTCCAGTTGCCAATGTGTCCTCCATTGACATTATGTGAGGAATGGGTAGGCTCATCACCAGGAGCAGGTAATGAGTTCTTAATTGTCCACCAGGCCTTCCCTGACACTATCCCAGAGAGGAAAGTTTGACACCTCATTACTGCCATGAGACCACTGAAGGGAAGTTGAGGGAGGGACTTGTTACTCCATGGTGAAGATGGAAGTCTCAACTCCCTACTTGCCCTTCTCTGAGACATCTGCACAGGGAACTTAGGAAATCTTCTTAGAGTCCGATGAAGGTGAATGTCTATGTTCTCCCCTTGGCTTTTGCTGGCATGATTTGAGTTTGGGACCACAGTTTTTATTTGGGTTTTGGATGGAGTGGCGGAGTTGTTACTTAAAAGTTTTCTCTCCTGCTAACGGCACCTTTCCTGGTCCTTCCAGCTAGAGAGAACAGACTTTTGTCTTTGTTTTCTGTCTGCACCCCTTGGCATTTCCAAATGGTTGACTTCATCCCCAAGTCTAAAACTTGCCACCATGTCATTACTGGATCTTCAAGGTCCCTAACTTGTCTGCTTTCTTCTATTTACCTTTCACAGTCGTCTTATGTTTGTTTTATATATAATGCTAGGGATTTTAGTTATTTTTAACAGGCAGAATAAGGAAAAGTACATCTATTCCATCTTCCCAGAAGTAGAAGCTTAAATTTCATTTTTTAAATACTTAAAAAAATGATTTATTAACTTTGGTTTTATGTGGTTGTGACTATAATTTTCAAAGCCTCAAACTTTATAAAAACTTGGAGCTCCGTGACATGTTCAAAATAACTGGAACTGAAGCATTTCAACCTCTGGAACTTCAAGTTCTTCATTCCCCAGTGCAAAGTAGGAAGAAATAAAAATTAAAATTAGTTTCAGTGTGTCTCATTAATTATTCCAGTTACTGCTTATTATCTTGCTTTGTGGTTTTACATGCCTCTGAATTGTAGAAGGATTAGAAATGAAGAAGAGAATATGCTAATTAAACTTGGTCTTCTAAAAACTCAAAGAAAAAAAAGTTTGAAAGACTAGAAAAAAAGGTAAAATTATAACTAACTATAAAAAATGTTTCTGACAAAATCAATATAAGGTTATATTTAGTTTATATGTACCTTTGGGATTCACTCAGAAAAAAGAAGTTGAATGTGTTGGCAGTGTCTCAGATCCCCAAAAACTTAAGAAATTATAAAAAGTATTTTAATTTTAGGAGTATTTTCTTATCATCTCTACCAAATTACCGAATCAAATTATAGTGTTTCTTCTTCCCTCCCTTCCTCAGTCCTTCCCTTTCTTTCCTCTCTCCTCCCTTTCTCTCTTTCTTATCTTTCTTTTTTACTTTCTTTCTTCTCTTCCTTAATTGCTTTTTTTTTTTTTTTTCTTTTTTTGATGAGACTTTCTGTCCTTTTCACTACTTGTCAGCTAAAACTGAATTCTGGGTGTTTTATGTCATATAACAAAGCATCAGTGACCATTAGTTTGTATACTGAAGAGAAATTTTCAGAGGAGCATATTCAAAATAGCTCATAAAATGTGATTTTAAAGGAAAAAAAAATTAAACAAGGGTTCTGCTATTAGTTCTCTTTGCTTTATAAGCCTGTTAGTTTTCTACATGGGACTCAACACAGGCTAGCAAAGCTTTTACTAGATTTTCAGGCCGGATCCTCTATTCTGTTTTGCCCTTGGAGACATGTAATAAACAACTGTCACAAACATGCTTCCTCTAGCTAAATTTTGTAACCTAAGGAGCTAGCAAATAATACAAAATCAAATTGATTTTTTTTTTGTTTTGTTTTATTGTTTCTTAAATGCTCGATATGTAACACTTAAGGAAAATGTTTAAAAAATATAGCACCAATGCTTGTTTATTTCATATCCTATTTAATTTGAATCTTTCTGTTGAATTGGAATGGTCTTCAAAATCCTCCCAAAGATTGAAGTCTTGATACAGCTACACAGTGTATAAATTCAGTGTTAAGTGCAGACTATAATACATGCACACAAACGTCTGAAATCTTGCCACGGTTTGTAGCGTTCTACCAATTTGTTTCACACAGTGCTGGGGATATTAAGCAACACAACCCCCTCTGACAACAAAGGTGCTATTAGGGGCTGTTGCATCAATAATGAGTGGATGTAAACTCCCTAAATAATCATAGATTGGCTATTGTGTAGCAGTTTCAAAAGCACAATTATAGTCCATTGTGTCAGTAATGTGTGCATTTAGGCCTCTTAATAGTACATATTGGCATAATGACTGTGAGAAAGTGAAACTAGTTACCAAAGGGAAGATTCTCATTTCCTGGATTTATTTTAGGAGTGGAAGTAACTATCTGTTTGAAATTATTTAGGTTCATTCTTACTGGAGTCAAGGGGTTAGAAAATGTGGCCTCTAGTGAGCTCCTCTGTGTCATTAGAAAGCATTACTAAACTGTTACTAAAGTTTTTCCCACCCTTGCTTCAGAGATACAAGGCCCGGGTTAGGTAACACTTGAGTCATATTTCTCTCAATTCAACTTCTATCCTGAAATATCTGAAACCTAGTAGGCCTCCCCAACTTGAGACCACCATCCCTAATTTGCAAGCTCCTTCTGTGTCTAAGAAGAGGGGGAAAAAAATCATTATAATAAAAATGGAGATTATATTTACAAGCATCTTATCAGTAATCCACTCGTGATCCCATCCTGAAAAATTAAACAATCTGCAGTAAAATGCTAACCTGGAGCCTATTTCTCAGTTTTGCTTCGTTTTTCAAATGCCAAAAAATATAATTACACATCAAACCAAAAGACCTGAACTATTTCCTAAAATGTAAGTAAAGTCCCATCAAATGTTTATATGTAGGTAATGAACTCTCATGTTAAGATGTAAAATACTTAAAGCATCATTTCCTGCTCTCCATTCCACCTATGTTTTAACGAGCCGTTGTCCTATTTGCAGTAGCATGTCAGTCTGCCTGCTGTTGCCTCAATATTGCATTTATATGATACAGCATAGCAAAACCACGCAGCAATAAGTAAATTGGTTAGAAAAATACAAATAAAAATTTATACTAAATACAATTCCCTAACATGAACTCTTTCTTAAACCCCAAATGAGGGAGAAGATGAAAAAGGAGAAAGAGATAAAGAAAGAAGAGGAAGGAGGAGGCAAGAGGATTCAAACAGTCTTTGTTTCCGAGAACTTTAGCCACTAACTGAAATGTTGGTGGTTGGAGTCCACCCAGAGATGCCTCAGAAGAAAGGCCTGGTGGTCTACATTAGACACATCAGCCACTGAAAACCCTACGGGTCACAGTTCTGTTTTGACACACATGGGGTGCCATGAGTCAGAACCAACTGACGGCAAGTAACAGCGATGACAATCAGACTCAGAGGAGCTGGCAGAGATCCCTTATCATTTGAGTGCTGTTCTAGGCACTCTTCAACAACAAGGCAGTGGTTAATATTTATGGGACGTGATTGATGCTTTATGGGAAAAAAATTACAAAACTGATCATTGCTTAAGCTTGTTTAATTTAGTCTATTTTTAATAAGATCTATAAGAGCAACCCAACTAAGATTCAGGTTTAAATAAAAGGGTATTTATCATTGCAACTGGACATCTTTGTTTTAGATGTTCACCCTACTTTTCTAAGCTTCTAACATAACTCTGATATTCTATCAGTTTTACATGAATCAACTTTCCCACACATTATTTTCTTAAAATGTAGTATTGAGTTTTGAACTATTAAATAAAAATCATCCCTTTATTAACATCAGCAAAACTAAACCAAAATAAAAATACTCACATATTCTGTGAAGCTTGAGTTTTTTTAAACCATGAGGAAGTTTACTCAGGAAACATTAATGAGGAGACAATTTGGGAGATCTGCCTATATGGCCGAGAGAACTAACGTCACATTACGCACAGTATTCTATAACATTTCACAGGTATTCCCTAGGGTCAAAATTCCTGGAAAAATACATTTCCATTTGCCTCTGCCCTTTCTCCACGAAGTAGTATTGAATGTCCCTAACTGATGTCCCACAGTGAGTCTGCTTTCAAGACCACTATCCCCATCCTACCCTGGTCTTGCCAGGTATCTCTTCCTAAACAGTGTGCTCGTCACATTCCTGGACAGGTAACTCTTTCCCTCAGTATCGTCAGTTTTATCAATACTTGATTCAATTTATAGTTGATGGAACATCATGACCCCAATTAATGAATTTTCTTAATGATCTTTAGCTTTAACTTTTTGATTTACGACTTAATTTCTTTACTTGATGTACGTACTAGTTGGTATATATATTTGTGTGTGTGTGTTCTAATAATACTTGTGCTTTTTTTTTTTTAATATTTGCTATAGGGATAAAACCAAGCTAAGGATGGAAAAGAACATACAAGAAAATTTCAGCGGAACTGCCCTGAAGAAAGAAGGCATTCTTTTTTTTTTTTTTTAAAAAAAAAAAAACTATTTATTAAACAATCTACCTTTTCCTCTGTGATTTTTTTTTCAATAATTTTTACTGTGCTTTAAGTGAACGTTTACAAGTCAGTCTGTCACATATAAGCTTATATACACCTTACTCCATACTCCCACTTACTCTCCCCCTAATGAATCAGCCCTTCCAGTCTCTCCTTTCGTGACAATTTTGCCAGGTTCTAACCCTTTCTACCCTCCTATCTCCCCTCCAGACGGGAGATGCCAACACAGTCTCAAGTGTCCACCTGATACAAGTAGCTCACTCTTCATCAGCATCTCTCTCCAACCCATTGTCCAGTCCCTTCCATGTCTGATGAGTTGTCTTCGGGAATGGTTCCTGTCCTGGGCCAACAGAAGGTTTGGGGACCATGACCGCCAGGATTCCTCCAGTCTCAGTCAGACCATTAAGTCTGGTCTTTTTATGAGAATTTGGTGTCTGCATTCCACTGTTCTCCTGCTCCCTCAGGGGTTCTCTGCTGTGCTCTCTGTCAGGGCAGTCATCGGTTGTGGCCGGGCACCATCTAGTTCTTCTGGTCTCAGGATGATGTAAATCTCTGGTTCCTGTGGCCCTTTCTGTCTCTTGGGCTTGTAGTTATCGTGTGACCTTGGTGTTTTTCATTCTCCTTTGATACAGGTGGGTTGAGACCAATTGATGCATCTTAGTTGGCCGCTTGTTAGCATTTAAGACCCCAGATGCCACATTTCAAAGTGGGATGCAGAATGTTTTCATAATAGAATTATTTTGCCAATTGACTTAGAAGTTCCCTTAAGCCATAGTCCCCAAGCCCCTGCCCTTGCCCCGCTGACCTTCGAAGCATTCAGTTTACCCAGAAACTTCTTTGCTTTTGGTCCAGTCCAGTTGAGGTGACCTTCCGTGTATTGAGCATTGTCCTTCCCTTCACCCAAAGTAGTTCTTATCTACTAACTAATCAGTAAATAACCCTCTCCCACCCTCCCTCCCTCCCCCCACTCATAGCCACAAAAGTATGTGTTCTTCTCAGCTTATAATATTTCTCAAGATCTTATAATAGTGGTCTTATACAATATTTGTCCTTTTGCCTCTGACTGATTTCGCTCAGCATAATGCCTTCCAGGTTCCTCCATGTTATGAAATGTTTCACAGATTCGTCACTGTTCTTTATCGATGCGTAGTATTCCATTGTGTGAATATACCACAATTTATTTACCCATTCATCCGTTGATGGACACCTTGGTTGCTTCCAGCTTTTTGCTATTGTAAACAGAGCTGCAATAAACATGGGTGTGCATATATCTGTTCGTGTGAAGGCTCTTATTTCTCTAGGGTATATTCCGAGGAGTGGGATTTCTGGGTTGTAGAAGGCATTCTTTTTGAAAAATAATATTTTTCTCTTTCTTTACATAAACAAAAACAAACAAACAAAAAAAGCAATCACTAAAACTTTGCTGGCCTGAGCACAACTAGAACATTTAGAAGTTTTGAACTGAATTCTTACAAAAACATCTCCATTTCTATCTACATGTGGCCATTTTTATATTCATATTTATTAAATATTTATTTTATGGGGAATATTTAAAGACAGATGTTGTGTATGTATTTGCATACAAACATACATATGTGTGCATATATATGTATATATAATATGGAAACCCTGGTGGTGTAGTGGCTAAGTGTTACGGCTGCTAACCATAAAGGTCAGTAGTTCAACTCCACCAGGCGCTCCTTGGAAACTCTTTGGGGCAGTTCTACTCTGCCTTACATGGTAGCTAGGAGTCAGAATTGACTCGACGGCAGTGGGTTTGGTTTTTTTGGTTTATATAATATACTTTTAAAATTTGATCACTTTGGAGTCATTGTTATTTTCAAGATATTAAGCTACATTCAAAATTTCTGAACAGTCATTTTGGAAGAGACTAATGCCTTTTAATACAACAGAAGACAAATTCCTCAATAAATATTTTGCAAAATTAAAAATGATGAGAGCTTTAAGAACTTTAAGAATTGTCAAATATATATCCCTCGCACTTTCCTTATCTTTGATTTTCCTAACATGTCCATAGATTAGATTAGGAGTAGGTCAACTAAGGCTAAATGTGAAAGTTTTGTTATGCCCTTCTTGAAAGTGGGGAGGTTATAGCCCTACTAAAAAGTAATATCAGGGAGATCTGTTACCAAAAGAACTTTTAACAAGTAATCATTATCTAATCATAATCAAAGACCTGACTACAGACAATATGATATCTAGTTTTCAGCTTGGGTTTTCAAACCAATAAAAAAAAAAAAAAAAGAAGTTTCTATTGGTAATGAATGACACATAAAGTGAACACATAACACATATAAAGAAGCTGATTTGCATTTAGTCTTATGTCTAAAACAAGTCTAGATCAATTAAATAGCATTTAAACATCTACTTGATATCTATTCATTACTCATTCTTTGAGTCAGAAGGAATTCAATGGCAGTGGGTGGTTTTTAAAACCAAAAAAAAAAAAAAAAAAGAAAAATTTTCTTTTTTTTTTTTGGTTTTAGAAACATCAAAATAAAATAGGCATTGTTGCTGCCCTAAAAAACCTTAACGTCGTTTAGAAAAGCAAATATTTATAATACAACATAATAATTCTATAATGAAGGTTATATGCAAGGTAAAGCAAAGGAGCTGTCATGGGTTGAATTATGTCCCCCCAAAAATGTGTGTATCAACTTGGTAACGTCATGATTCTCAGCATTCTGTGGAATTCCCAGTATTTGTGATTATAATTTTATGTTAAGAGAGTTAGGGTGGGATTGTAACACCATCCTTACTCAGGTCACTTCCCTGATCTAATGTAAAGAGATTTTCCCTTGGGTGTGGCCTGTACCACCTTTTATCTCTCAAGAGATAAAAGGAAAGGGAGGCAAGCAGAGAGTTGGGAACCTCATACCAAGAAAGCAGCACCAGGAGCAGAGTGCATCCTTTGGACCTGAGGTTCCTGCAATGAGATGCTGTCAGACCAAGGGAAGACTGATGACAAGGACCTTCCTCCAGAGCCAACAGAGAGAGAAAGTCTTCACCTGGAGCTCTGATTTTAGACTTCTAGAGGGTGAGAGAATAAATTTCTCTTTGTTAAAGCCATCCACTTGTGGTATTTCTGCTATAGCAGCACTAGATGACTAAGACAGGAGCTTATGGAAAAGAATACTTAATTTGACTGAGGAAGGCAGGAAAAATTTCATAGAGGAGGAAGCATTAGAATTCAGAATTACTGGATAAGTAGCATTATGCCAGGTGAAAGAGGAATTCCCAACAGTGGAAATGATTTATGTAAAAGCATGGATGAGTGAGGGAGTATGGCATATTCAGGGAACTGAAGTAGTTAGGTGTGGCGGAATCATAATGTGGAAAGGAGAAATGTCAGGATATGAGGCTAGACAGGTAGCACAGCCAAATCATACCAGATACGGTAATGCCTGGGCAAGGCAAGCAAGTAAAGAGGCAATAACCATATATAGTGCTCCCATATAGGAACTCAGGGGAGTCTGTGCCAGAGATCTGTATACTGAATTTTTAGTCAATCAAATGGTAGCTGAACTCAGAGGCAGAGTATCTAAATTAGAAGTGGAAAGGACTGAGAACAGAGCCCTAGTGGACATCAATATGAAACTGTGTATAGACCAAAGGAAATCAGAATGTTTGTTCTGCGGAGATAGAAGTACAATCCAGAGCAAACATTCTTGTAGACATTCTGGCAAGAGTGAACTTCAGGTTTTCAAATATGTCATTAGCAATACCGAAGACCAGAGAGGAGAAATAAAGTAAGGACTAAATATATTCATAAGATTTGACAACTAGCAGGATACTGTTTGTCTTAATGGAAGTAATTCGGTGGCATGCCCATGTTGTAGTAGACATTTATAAATATGTAGTAAAGATGCCATTTTAAAGCCATGTTGCCCAATTTTGAGAATTGGGGAGAGAAAAATGTTCTCTGCAAGCTGAAAACTTGGTTGTACATATCAAAGTTTGAAGGACTTGTGGGAAAGAATATGTAGTGAAATTCTGAACTCTGCCCAGACCAGAACAAAAGAGATAATACTTGAAACAGGGATACAGATGTAAGTTCTTTGGGAAAAAGAAAATATGCTGGGAAAGACCCAAGATTTAGAAAATTTTTTTTTTTTTTAACAGCTTGTATAGAAACTAGGAATGAATTTAGGGGATTAAAGAGACAAGAAAAGGCTTTTTTTTTTTTTTTTTTTAACCAGGTTGCCAGCTCAGTTATAGAGAAATTGTTTCATTTTGGCATGCAGAATTTTTTGGTGATCATAAACTCAAACCTAAACCCATTGCTGTCGAGCCAGTTCCAACTCATAGCAGCCATATAGGACAGAGTAGGGGTGCCTCATAGGGTTTTTATAGTCTGTAAAGTCTGTGATCTTTACAGACTCATAGTGACCACAAGTCTGTGAGGATTACAGTCTTGGAAACCCTATGGGGCATTTCTACTCTGTCCTATGGGGTCGATATGAATCAGAATCTACTCAACAAGATGTTTGATTTGCTTTGTTGATTAATCTTTATAGAAGCAAACTGCCACATCTTTCTCCTGCAGAGCAGCTGGTGGGTTCAGACTCCTGACCTTCTGGTTACTAACAGAGCATTTCACCATTGCACCACCAGGGTTCCTTGTGGCAATTATACCCAGTAGATTTAATTGCAGTAAAATGAGAAATTGGATATGTAACTGTATGCAACACATTTTGTAAGTGTAATTGTGATTGGAGCAGAAGATAGAGCAATACATAGAGAGAGGATAAAAGGGTAGTTTAGGTTTTTGTTGTTGTTTTTAAATATCTCAGAGACGTGAACTTGTTTATACACCATGAAAAAGAAACCATTTAAGAGGATACATAAAAAAAAAAAAAGAGGTGGATAATTGATGAAGCAAGGTCATAGATACAGCCTTCCTTTGAGACAAAAGGAAAAAAATAAGATCAAATGCAAATTCATCCATGATTGAATGTTAAGGGATAAACAGTCAAGGGCAAGAGGAATCAGGGAAGATACACGGTTAGAGGCAAGCTCTCTGGCTACTCATATCTCTTGACCCTATATTATATAACTTGTAAAGCCTCAGGAATTTTGAATTACCAAAGAATAATCTCTATGAATTATCATTGGGCAAAATTTGGACTATGTTTAAGAAAGCATAGGTTTATTACTTCATATCAGTGTCTGTGGGAGGCCTGGAGATTAGAAAGTCCACTCAATGAGTAATCAGAGGTGTGTGACACTAGACAAATCAAGGAACTTCCTTGATTTTCCGATTCTTCCTTGAAAACTTATATGAGCATGATCAGAAAAAATAATGGACAGAAGCAACAAGCAGATGATAAAATTGATAGGTAAATAGGGTAAAGAAAACCAATAATGAGAGCAATTCATTGGCACACCATATAGCAGCAGACATTTATAAACCTGCAGCAAAGAGGCAATCTGAAAGCCATGTTGCCCAGTTCTAAGAATTTGGGAGAGAAAAAGGTTTTCTTAATGCTAAACTTTGGTTGTACAAATAAGTAGCTGGCTGAGGGTTTAAGACTTTTAAGGGAGAGCAGCAAATGGGAAGTGACTGAAAATGTTTGATCAGAGACATGTTGTGGTAACATGTTATGATGAAATCTGTATTTTAGTTGTTGTATGTTTGTCTGACTGTTTTTAATAGGACAAAGTTAGTGAACCTTTAGTGGATGATGGATCCTATAAAAATTGAATATGGATATCTCAAGGGTAGCTATCTCAAGGGTCTGAGTAAGAATTACAAAGGTCTAATACTAGAAAGATGTCTGCCTGTGTTTTATTGACTATGAAAGGCATTTGACTATGTGGATCATAACAAATTATGGATAACATTCCAAAGAATAGGAATTCCAGAACACTTCATTGTGCTCACGGAGAACCTACACATAGACCAACAGGCAGTCCTGTGAATGGAACAAGTGTGTTACTGTGTGGTTTAAAATCAGGAAAGGCATACGTCAGGGTTATATCCTTTCACCAGACTTATTCAATCTTTATGCTGAGCAAATAATCAGAGAAGCTGGAGTATATGAAGAAGAACACAGCATCAGGATTGGTGAAACGTTAATTAATAACCTGAGGTGAAGTGAAGAGGACTCGAAGCACCTACTGATGAAGACCAAAAACTGCAACTTTCAGTATGGATTCCACCTCAATATAGAGAGAATAAAAAGCCTAACAACTGGACCAATAAGCAACATCAAGACATATGGAGAAAATATTGAAGTTGGCAAGGATTTCATTTACTCGGATCTGCAATGAACACCCACAGAAGCAAATAACATTATTGCATTGGGTAAATCTGCTGCAAAAGACCTCTTTAAAGTGTTGAATAGCAAAGATGCCACTCTGAGGACTAAGGTGCACCTGACTCATGCCATGATATTCTCAATTGCCTCATATGCATGTGAAAGCTAGGCAATGAATAAAGAAGACTGAAGAAGAATTGATGCCTTTGAATTATGGTGTTGGCGAAGAATATCAGATATACCATGGACTGCCAGAAGAACAAACAAGTTTGTCTTGGAAGAAGTACAGCCAGAGTGCTCCTTGGAAGCGAGTATGGCAAGGCATCCTCTCAAGTATTTTGGACATGTAATCAGGAGGGACCAGTCCTTGGAGAAGGACATTATGTTTGGGAAAAATAGAAGGTCAGCAAAAAAGAGAAAGACCCTCAGTGAGACGGGTGGACACAGTAACTGCTATAACGAACATAACAACAATTGTGAGGATGGCACAGGACTGGGCAGTGTTTCATTCTGTCATACATAGGGTCTCTCTATGAGTCAGAACTGATTCGATGGAACCTAACAACAACAACAAAGTAAAACCATCCAAGAACTAAATCAAGTGATATTTAGAAAGGCATATGTTTTGACTGTGAGTCAGAATCGACTCAACGGCACTGGGTTTTTTTTTTTTTTTTTTTATGTTTTGACTAGGTATGGAATCAGGGAAAATAAAAACCAAGAATTTCTTTCATATTTTTTATAAATATGATTATCTGACTGATAGTTTCTTAAAATATACGTAATCAGAGTACAGAAGAGCAAATTGTAAATTGTTTTATTTGGAACACATTGAAAATGACATACAAATTTATACATAATAGATTACTTTGAGATAATTTTAAAATGTCACATAATCTATAAATCTGTTTAAAATATACGTATGTGCTCTTCAGTTTTTACTTGTTTTTTAGTCATTAACAACATACCCCCAAAAATAAATTTCGCTTCATGTAAATATTAGCACATATTTTCTCTAAAGGCACTAACAATAGAATTCCAATAAACTAAACAAGCCTCAAATTTACCTCTTTTTTAGATAACTTTACCTCTTTTGTTATCTCCTATTTAATCTGACTTCATGTTGATTTATTCTATCGAAGAGCATATGAATAATATTATTTCCAAGGAGTCACTTTATTTTGAAAGAGGCACGCCCTTCCTATCATTAACATTTTTTCTTTAATTCTTCTCTTCAGCTAAGTTGCGTAGGGGTTAATTCACTTAAATTTGAAAGAGAAAAAGAAAAAGACTTCCCAGAAAAGATACCACACAACTCCTTCCTTCCACTCTAAGTGCTGCTTAGAGAATTGCTAAATTGCTTGGACAAAATAGAGAATATGGTATCATTATTTCTCAGCAATTTAAAATAAATCCTGTGGTTAAGGTCTTTGTGTCATTTTGTTGACCTTTATAATCTAAACATTGGGAAATAGAATGTGTGACTATGTTTTAATTAGTCTATTGACAATTGACATTACAGTGGAGGCCAGAAGTGCTCTTAACAGGAGGTAAAGCAACATAGAGGGCTTAATATTTTGTTTTTAAAAGCTTGTGCTATTGTAATAGCCTAAAGAAATTCATATTTTCTTTTCCCAGGATACCAGTAGAACCAAGTTACAAAATCTTATTTTAATGGGTCCACAATTAATTTAGAATTTTCTTAGGATCAAAATAACATTGATCGATCATAATTATACCTCTCGCTATGTTGGCAAGATTTAGTTTAAATATGAAAGGAACTCATGTCTGCCTCAGATTTCTTAAAGGGCTGCCAGATCTGGTGGGGGAAACTCTTAGAGTTGTCATATAGCTACCAAAGGACCCCAAGTGTATCTTATCCACAAAATTGAAAAGTCAAATGATATCGAGGAGGCTTTTGGTTTTGTTTTTACCATTTTAAAGATTCTTTCCTGAGAATGATATTTTTCCTTTACAAGCATTGTAATAGAACAGAAATCTATACCTACGCTAGAGGCTGGTTATTTCATAGGGCCGATATATAAACTGCCACTAATGCAGACCCTCAGGAGTCTATATTTATGTTCCAGGAGCCCTAGTGGCACAGAGGTTAAAGTCTGGTCACCAGTTGGAACCCGCCAGCTGTTCCACAAGAGAAAGATGTGAGAGTCTGCTTCCATAAGGATTATAGCCTTGGAAACCCTTTGGTTCTACTCTGTCCTAAAGGATCGCTATGAGTTGGAATCCACTCAGTGGTAATGGATTTGGAAGCAATAAAAGCAACAGTTAAAGATATATCATACATGCCCCAGGATAAATTCCAAAGGAATAAGAGGCATAAATGTAAAAATATTAATAGTAGCCAATAGTAATAATAACAATATAAGAACCTAAGAAGAAACAAAATGCCATTTCTTTTAACCTGAGTCAAGGAAAACATTGCTATAAAATAACATACAGAGTACAGAGGCAAGGAGAAAAAAAAGACAAAATCAATTACACAGAAAAAAAAAAAAAACACCATAAGCAAAGTAAAAACAAGTCACACACACACACACAAAAAAAAACTAGGAAACACATTTGTAATTTATAACACACAGGACTAATATTACAGTTTTAAAGAGCTTCTAAACTTTGAGAAATAAACAATCAGAATCTTGATAAAGTACAGATGTGAAGAGGCAAAAAGAACATTCAATAAAAAGTTCCTTAAATACATAAAAAGATACACCTCATTAAAGATATGGATGTGTGAATTAAAACTAAAATAAGATAACATTTCTGACCTATTACATTGGCAAAACTCCAAAGTTTCACACCATACTCCATTGGTTTGCATGTGAGGAAAACAGGCATTTTCCCACAGTATTGCTGGAAACGTAATACTTAAAAAAGACATACATATACCATTCGAACCTACTATCTCACTTGTAAGAATCTATTCCAAAGATACAATGTCAAAATATAAAATGGTTATATACAATGTTATTAAGAGTGGCATTATTTATAATAAGCATAAATTAGAAACAATCCATAAACTCATCAAAAAACCAAAAAACTTGTTGCCGTCTTTGGACTGATAGTGACCCAGAGTAGAACCGCCCCACTGGGTTTCCACGGAGTGGCTGGAGGATTGGAACTACCCACCTTTCGGTTAGCAGCTGAGCTCTCAACCACCAGGGCTCCAAAAACTTATCAATAGAAACCCGAAAAAGTTAGAAGGATAATCACATACAGACCCTGGTTGTTGCAAATAGTTAATGTGCTTGGCTGCTAATCAAAATGTTGGAGGTTTGAGTCTACTCAGTAAATATTTTTAAGTTACAGAGTAAAAATCATCTGAAAACAAACAAACAAAAAATTCTCTCCTCTTCTCTTACAGTATAATTTAGTATTATTCTACTCTTAACTGTTACTTAGCCTTTCTAAGCCTCTGTCACTTTTCTGCCCAGCATCTCACTGAAATAGACCAAATCTGATATTTATCTGAAAACTGCTTAAGCCACATATATTTAAGAAGCCTGGGAAGTAAGTTTTGGATTGGTTTCACAGGAATTTGGTAAACCCATTTAATGGTGATTGTCTCATTCATCCCACCCAAAATAAATACAGAAAAATATTCACATTACCCTAAAAACCACAAACCAAACCCACTGCCATCGAGTCGATTCCAACTCGTAGTGACCCTATAGGACAGAGTAGAACTGCCCCATAGAGTTTCCAAGGAGCGCCTGGGGGTTTTGAACTGCCGACCTTTTGGTTAGCAGCCATAGCACTTAACCATTACGCCACCAGGATTTCCATATTACCCTAAATCTTTGTTTATTCGTGAGTTTTGTGAAGGACATGGAAGTGAATTAGATATTCTGGGATTTTTTTTGAATATAAGTGGTACCTACCTTCAAAAATTTGAAAGACTACAAAAATAGCCTAAAACATGATACCTATAGAGCCTTAGACTTCCGAAATTTTCATTACGATAAATATTAAACGTATCGGAACTCAATGTACGTTAACTGTGATGTAAAATAAATTTTGTACCTTCAAATAAAATTTCTGATAATCATTTTTATATACTTATTACTTTATTCCCTCCAAATGGAGAAAGGGAAAACTCTAAAAGAGAATTTATAAAAGAATTCCACTACTCTGTATTTTTTATATTGAAGATGGAATAGAATGAGGGGAGATTGAGTAGAGTTATCTCCAGCACAATTGCCATTACCTTTGATGGTATGTTTAGCATCTATTAAAATGCTACACACATTTCTATCTGATACGTACCACAAACATATTTCGTTATCTCTTTCTAATATGTGAAAAATAAGTAGAATTTATAATTTTATTCAAAATAAATTTTTGGAATAAATGCCACATTCCAAATGATGGTGTATTTACCTTTCGAGGAAGAGAGTACTATAAGATTTATGTGCACAAAAGACACTAAAACTGTGATTTATTTTTCATGGAATTAATGAAGCACAGGGCAAATGTAATTAATTATTAAATTCAGTAGAAAATTAGACTAAAGCCTAATTTCTAGTCTCTAATTTCTAACGATAAAAGTCTATTAATTAACTCCCAAATACAGAAGCATATTGAAAATGGTTTCTTAGAAACACAACTTTACTTGTATACACATTTAAGAAAACCCCATTTTTGACAGAGTTGCTCTCATTCCTAGTAAATTATTCACATCTATTGTGACACTCCAATTTATATATTTCTAGTATTTAAAGGACCTGGGAAATTCTTATTCACCATATAGAAAAATAAAGATGAAAGAGTATGTTCGTCTAGCTTTTTTTTTCTTCTCCATCAGAACTTCATTTGATACTATATTCCTAGTGGAAACAGATACCTGCAAACTGAGGTAAATGGGCTCTTTCCAAAGCTTTCCACCCAGCTTCATAAAAATCTGCAGTAATCAATTCTGGCACAGGTTTTCTGTCAAGAACGTTTTCCTTTGTCCCCATGTGTAAGGAAATCAGAAATCTTTTTCATATCTCAGTAGAGTTCAATTAATAAATAGAATGTCCTAAGAATAATGAACAATCTTTTTAGAATGTTTAATTTGTCACAGATATGATCACAGCATGCTCACCTTACAAAAATCCCAAGTAGACTTACTATCCCCATTTTCAGGCTGAAAGTGCTTAAGTGACTAGACCAAAGCTGCAGGTTAAGAAGTTCTGCTCAGACACAAATCTATATGAGCCTGATCTTTTTTTTTTTAAAGTTTTTATTGTGCTTTAAGTGAAAATTTACAAATCACGTCAGTCTCTCATACAAAAATTTATATACACCTTGCTATATACCCCTGGAAACCCTGGTGGCATAGTGGTTAAGTGCCACGGCTGCTAACCAAGAGGTTGGCAGTTCAAATCCGCCAGGTGCTCCTTGGAAACTCTATTGGGCAGTTCTACTCTGTCCTCTAGGGTTTTTTTTTTTTAATATATACTCCTAGTTGTTCTCCTCCTAATGAGACACAGCACACTCCTCGCCACCCTCCGTTTTCATGTCCATTCAGCCAGCTTCTGACGCCCTCTGCCTTCTCATCTTGCCTCCAGACAGGAGCTGCCCACGTAGTCTCATGTGTCTACTTGATCCAAGAAGCTCACTCCTCACCAGTATCATTTTCTATTTTACTGTCCAGTCCAATCCCTGTCTGAAGAGTTGGCTTTGGGAATGGTTCCAGTCTTGGGCTAACAGAAGAAGGTCTGGGGACCATGACCTCTGGGGTCCATCTAGTTATATGAGCCTGATCTTTTAGCCCTCCGCCAGGCCCTGGTTTCCAGGTGTTAGAACTATTGCTTGCCGCTGCCCAGAAAGAACATACAGACCTGCTCCTTACACACCAAGAACAAAGGAGCAGGCAGAAACACCTGTAACCAGAAATCATACAGCACTTGGTAAGTTCATTTACCTCCCTTAGGCTCGATTTCCTTACCTATTAAATGGGGATAACAGTATAGCAAGGTTGCTATAAAGATTAATTGAGGCAATGGATGTGAAATGCCTGCCACAAAATAGGCACTCAACAGATTTTACTTCTATTCCGTATGTCTGTTAAAAGGAAGAAATTCAGATCCAAGGAAAGCATTCTGAAAGCAAGTTAATTTTTTAAAGTATTTGTTGACTTTGATTTATCATCAAGTAAGTTTGGCTTTGAAGAATAAAATACTTCACATTCTTAATAAAAGATATAAAAAAAATCACTAGTATGCACAAAAAAATCACTCCTAACAAAATTACTTTAATGCCTTGTGGTAAGCGCCCTCTTGAATACTGGAAGATTTGGAGAGCAGGAAAATGCTTTATTCTTGCAAGGATCATTTGTTTTGCATTTGACAAAAACGATGAACATTTCATTCTGCTTTACTTTTAAATGGTATTATTGTCTTTGTTATTTGACAATGTCAAGCAAAATATCACATCAATCAGAAAAAACCCTTTCATACTTAATAGGTAGACTGCAGAACAGCTGTACCTTTGACTGATTTATGGCTTGAAAATCCTACATAAACAATGTTGGTATTTCCATTTTTACCAAGTATCAGCACAAGACATTTTGCAACTGTTGTTTAAGCAAAACACAACTGTTCGTTGCTATAAAAAAAAGTAGCAAGTAACAGAATGTTGGTTTAAAAAAAAAAAACTGCGTACTTACTGAAAATGGGTAGTTGTAACAATCATGTGTTTTAACCCTTAACTTGGTAAACTTTATGTTCATTAACAATCAAAACATGCTGTTTGAATTTGAAGATCTTGGAAATGAGGTTTAAGATTTAGAACCTTTTTTGGGCAATGTTTTCTAACTATATTTTTACGAGTGAAAGTGATAATTAGCATACGAACTTTGTAAATATAGCTCCTCAATGCTCTTTCTTTGTCAGAGCCTTGAGAGAATCCACTGAACTTCTTTTGTTCTGAATATCTTGATGTTGCTTGTTCTCATTTAAATGTTAATAGGGTCAGCAACTTTAATTGCCTAGCACCTAACTTATCAAACTCACTCTTAATTAAGTACTTCAAAAGGGAGGACAAAATTTCTAAACATTTTACCGCTCTCATGTTGCTTTATAATCGTGTGAACAGATTTCAAATACCCAGGGACGATTTTACCAGAAGAAATTGTTCTGATTCCCTCTCACTTCTTTTGATGGCTGTGAAAGAAATTACACCTCTTTCTGTGGGTTGGGACTGCTTTTTAAGAGGGGTGTGTGTGTGTGTGTGTTTTGCTGATCGGTACAGGAATTCAGGAAGAAATGCATTGCCCTTGAGTTCTGGGGAACTTGGGCAGATTTATGGGATGTATTTGTGTGCTCAAGCATAAAACCTGGGCATTCCCTAAACTTGAAATCATTTAGTAATCTCTCTTACATCCCATCTCCTTATCAAGGAGAAACACCCCACAGCCATCACAAAGCTTCAGAAGCCTATCATTTAAAGCAAATTTCCCGGCAATCCCTAGCTTTTAATATCAGAAGCTTATTACTTGTGCTTTAAATATAGATACTAATATGGGAATTTGGATTTTAAAAACCTTATGTTTATATGCACTTATACAACCAAAGCCAAGACTATTAAACTGACTTGTTTTAATTACAATTTCTATATCTTTTTTTTTTTTAATAAATCTAGTATATGCAACAAACAGTTGTGTCAAACTAAAGGTCAGACTAATACCTGCAAAGGTACAGAGATGGATTTGGCCGGGGCACGCTGATTAAACTAAGTCAGCTTAATTTCAAGCAGCAGGGGCAACAGATGCTGTTGTCTTTGTTTATTTTCCCTTGTTGCCAGATGGAAAGGGAGAAATAAATACTAGGACAGAGAAGAAAGCTGCTGAGTTGTGTTTCCGCTCCATCTTAGCTTGCCGCAACATTTCAACACGCAAAGTGCACCAGCGGTCCTGGCAGAGAGGTTTGTCATAGAGCGGACTTTCCGTCCACGGTGACCATCTTTATCTTGTAAATGGAAGCAATAAAATGAAAATCACATACATAAACAGCATATTTTTTTTACACCTAATACAGAATTTATAATGTACTCTTTTCTTTTTTTCTTAGAAATCTTAAGACCACTACAAAGGTATGCATTCCCACATCCGACTGTATGATTCTGAAGGCAAGGAGCTGTCTTGCTATCACTATAATTTTAGAAATCTGCATTACTTGGCACACACTATACATTCAATAAATGGCTGTGATTTAACACAGAATCAATTTATTTTTCTGATATTATTGAGGAATAATTGAGCATCTACTTTATGCTAGTCATTGTCTTAATTCATCCCCAGAAAAATCCTCAGGACATCCTTTTTTTTTGTGATAGTGTTCAGGAGGTCATGTAAGCTAAATGTGGTCCATTAATTTTTCTTTTTTTCTTCTAAATTTTATTTTGTTGTTGTTGTTGAGAATACACACAGTAAAACATACCAATTCAACAGTTTCCATACGTGCAATGTTGTGACATTGATTACATTCTTCAAACTGTGGAACCATTCTCACCCTCCTTTTCTGAGTTGTTGCTCCCTCGTGAACATAAATTCACTGCCCCTTAAGGTTTGTATCTCATCTTTTGTGTTGCTGTTGTCAATTTGATCCCATATAGATAGTTCTTAAAAAAGCATAATGCTTAAGGTAGAAGTTTTTTGCTAGTTAAGCTAAACTGTTATTCAGTTTTAAGATGACTCTAGGGTGTATTTTTAGTTTAAGGTTTAAAGGTTATTTCAGGACAATAGGTTGAGGGGTTCATTCACTCTCCATGGCCCCAGAAAGCCTGGAGTTCATGAAAATTTCAAATTCTGTTCTGTATTTCCCCCTTTTGATCAGGAGTCTTCTATGGAATCCTTGATCAATATGTTCAATAATGGTAGCTGGGCACCATCTAGTTCTTCTGGTCTCATGGCAAAGGAGGTAGTTGTTCATGGAGACAATTAGCCACACATTCCATTAAAAAAAAAAAAAAATGTTTGCCATCAAGTCTGGCTCATAGCAACCCTATAGGACAGAGTAGAACTGCCCCAGAGAGTTTCCAAGGAGAACCTTGTGGATTCGAACTGCCGACCTTTGGGTTACCAGCCGCAGCACTTAACCACTCTACCACCAGGGTTGCCAATATCTTTTTCACCTATTCCTGACTCTCCTTCTTCCTCTATTGCTCCAGGTGCATAAAGGCCAATTGTTGTACCTTGGATGGCCGTTTGCAAGCTTTTAATACCCCAGGCACTATGCAGCAAACTAGTAGGTACAACAGAAGCACTAAACACATTATTAGGCCAATTAACTAGGATGTCCCATGAAACCATGACCCTAAACCTCCAAACCAAGGAACCAAATCCCTTGAGGCGTTTGCTTATACATAAGCAGCCTCAACAGCCATTCCTTTTTTTTTTCTCTGCCATTGTTATATTTATCACAAAACTTTTGCCAATTCAACTTTTTACAGGTGTACAACTTATTGACAGCAATTACAATAATTGGTTGTTCAAACTTACCCTTAATCAATTTGATTTTTCCATCACCATTAACCCTGCTTTCCCCCTTCCCTCCCCTAAAAAAAAAAAAGTAGCTGCTAATAAACCTTGGTCTCTGTACATTTGCCTTGTATTGTCTTTTTATATAAGTGAGATCATTCAATATTTGTCCTTTTGTGATTGGCTTATTTGGATCAACATGTCTTCAAGCTCCAACCATACTGCAGCATGTATCAAGACTTCATTTCACCTACTGGCTGAGTAGTATTCCATTGTATGTATGTAACACATTTTGTTTCTCCATTTATCTGTTGTTTGGCATTTTAGTTGTTTCCACCTTTTGGCTATTGTGAACAGTGCTGCGGTGAACGTTGTTGTACAAGTCTCTTTTTGAGTCTCTGATTTCAAGTTTTTTGGTAATATACCTTGAAGTGGAATTGCTGGGTCATATGGTAGTTCTATTTTTACTTTTTTGAGGGACTAACAATGTTTTCTACAATAGCTCTATCATTTTGCATTCCCACCAGCAACGAATAAGGTTTCCACTTTCCCCACGTCCTCTCCAACATTTGTTATTTTCTGTTTTTGTTTGTTATTTATTTTTTTTATCTTAGCCATCCAAGTGAGAGTGAAATGGTATCTCATCGTGGTTTTGATTCACATCTCTCTGATGGCTAATGACGCTGAGCATCTTTCAATGCGTCAGGTGGTCATTGGAATGTCCTCTGGCAAAATGTCTATTCAAGTCCTTTACCCATATATTAATTTTTAATTCAATAATTATTTATAGAGGAACTGGCCTGTGACAGGAAATTTTAGGAATTGGACATAAAGTAGTAAACAAAATATTTTAAAAAAAAAGGAACACTGCTCTCACAGAGCTTATATTACAAGCAATTAACAAAATAAGTAAGTAAATAATCACTCTACTGATAACCAAAATATTGGTGGTTCCAACCCACTCAGCGGTACCTCTGAAAAAATACTTGGAGATCTATTCCTGTAAAGATTATAGCCTAGAAAACTTTATGGGGCAGTTCTACTCTGTCACGTGGGGTCTCTACGAGTCAAAATCGACTCGATGGTATGTAACGACAACAACAACATATTTGCTTTTGCTTGGGGTCCCTAGAAAACAAACTTTGAGTCAAAGTGTAATTGCTAATTCTTTACTGAGAAGAGTGAATCTGGGCAGCAAGAGTGAAAGACATATTTAGTCAGAAGAAGATAGGAACAAATGCAAGGTAATGTTTTATCAAGCTAGCCACTGCTTCACAGTCATGATCATTTGAGCGGTAGCTCTGGATAGGGTCTAAAGAAAACTAGGAACATTCTTTTTGAGAGGGGAAGGGAAAGAAAATTATCTACCTATTACAGGCCCCTTCCTGTCTTCTTTCTCTCATTAGATGAAGTTCACCCAAGAGTGGAGAGGCACTTAAATCGCACTTACAGTATTTCTGAGTTACTTGGCCCCTTGGAGCAACTGCTGGGGAAACCAGAGATGGAGCTTCTGTGGGGTTTGGTAATGGTGGTCAGAGCCAGAGTCCCTGTGGGTTATTTTGGGTGGACCTAGGTGCCCTTATAAACAATCTGTAAATACAGCATTTTCCCCAGAAAAAGGCATACAATGCAAATTAGGGTTAGTCTTTCTCTGAGTATATCATTCTCACCTGAGAGGGGGGAGTCTCGTTTTTGAAATTACTCAATGTCAATGATGGAATACTCGGATTGCCTGTGGTGCTCTGTTTCTTAGATTAAGCCATATTCAGCAAAGAGAGAGAAGCAAAAATGAGACCAATGAGTGGAGAGAGCCTAAATGGTCTTACGTCTTTTGTTTCATTCCCTTAGCTTCCTAGATGATACCTGGTTTCAACATCTTTCCATTTCGATTCGGATAGCTACCTCAAAATCTTTACCAGATTACTTTGTTTAAGCTGCTTTAAATTGGGATTCTGTCATTAGCAGCTGAAATTAATCTTGCCTGCAGCATACATTATTTTCTTCATTTTTCAGAAAAGAAAATGGAGACATTGAGTCATTTGCTGAGCATTATGGCTTTGTTATTTCAGCTAAATGATAGCACACACTCTGGTATGTGTGCCATCGACAGCAATCATTTGTTACATATTTACTGAGAATTATGACATAGGAAAGTGCACGAGTACACTAAATTGTATTGAATACAAATTAATCCGACATACGATTTAGGAGGCACTTTCCCATAACCTGGAGTGACAGGCTAATCATTATGAATGCAAATATAAATCGTGTAAACTCTAGACATATTTAGCAATTTGTAATAAGTATTTTTTATCAGCTTGTTTGTCATTTCTTTCTCATAGTAAGCCTGGGGACTAATGTTTACTGAAGCCTATTATAGGCAAAACATTGTGCTTATACAGGCAGTCCCCAGGTTACAAACATGCCCTATTTATGGACTACTCTTACTTGCCCTTTAATATTACGTAAATTTAACCTCACTTTGAAGTGATCTGACCAACCCCTACTTGTAACAAATTCTTCATCACAATCACCTTTACTTGCTGCACTTGCAACTTTTACATCATTGAAAAGGCTTCGAGCCTTTTCTTGCACTAAAATAAGGCTAAATAAGAACCGTGTGCACCTGCTTGGCTTACCTAAAATTCTTAAAGACACACTCAGGACAGATCTCGTTTGTAACCGTGTGTGTGCTATTTTACTTATCACACTTACTCTCCCTAATAACTCTGTTATCCTGCCTCTCCAGATGTTAAAACTGGACCTAAAAATGATTAAATAGTTTCCTGTCAAGTCATTCGTATTTGGAGAAGACAGGACTGGATTCTAGGTATGTCTGACCCTGGACCCTATCTCCAATATTCCATATTACAAAACAATAATCTTATATTGATGCTGATGTGGGTTTTGAATAAATGGAAATTTAATGAAATTTAGTATCCTGTTGGCAATAAACTAAATAAATAGTTAAAAATAAAGTATATCATGTACTAAATAATATCTCTTTAGACATTACCAAACTAAAGTAAAAATTTGAGAAAAAGTACTAAGTAGTTTACCCTAGTTTTGTACAAAGGCATTCTACAAACTCTGAATATTTCAAATTCTTTTTTAAAATAATTTCTTCAAATGTATGCATGACACATATAATGCCGCTAAAAAAAAAAATCATAATTCAATAATATATCAATGCAAAGCTAATAAATTAACATACACCAGGTCTCCTTTTTTTTTTCCCACAGCATCTGATTACTCTAAATATATTAGTGCATATATTAGCACAGCTGATTCACATATTGTAAGTGCTCCTAAACACCCGTAGAAAAGATGTACGTGGTATTCTATAGCATTTAATCCATTCCATAGCATTTAATCCATTATGAACATGCAATTAAAAGAGTATATAAGTATGTGTATATATATATATATACATATATATATATATAGTCTTTGTTATCTAGTGCTGCTATAACAGAAATACTGCAAGTGGATGGCTTTAACAAAGAGAAATATATTTCCTCACAGTAAAAAGTGGGCTAAAAGTCCAAATTCAAGGCGTCAGCTCCTTTGGAGGGCTTTCTCTCTCTGTTGGCTCTGGAGGAAGGTTCTTGTCTTCAATCTTTCCATGATCAAGGAGCTTCTCAGGCGCAGGGACCCCAGGTCCAAAGGATGTGCTCTGCTCTTTGTGTTGCTTTCTTAGTGGTGTGAGGTCCCCAACTCTCTGCTTGCAATAAAAGGTGGTACAGGCCACACCCCAGGGAAACTCCCTCTACACTGGAACAGGGAGGTGGCCTGAGTAAGGGTGGGGTTACAATCCCACCCTAGTTCACCGTATTTTGCGGGGGACACAATTCAATCCATGATATATATATATAAAAGCTATAGCTGCTAACCATATACATATATATATGTATGTAACAGCTATGGCTGCTAACCAAAAGGCTGGCAGTTCAAATCCACCAGGAGTTCTTTGGAAACTCTGTGGGCAGTTCTACTCAACCCTATAGGATCGCCATGAGTCATAATCGACTTGACGGCAGTGAGTTTGGTTTTTTGATATATGTGTGTGTGTGTATATATATATAATTTTGTTGTTGTCTGTTAGTAGCTGTCCAGTCTCGACTCCCTATTCATAGTGACCCCATGCACAAAGAAGGTCAGTTGCTGATAGGATTGGTGGAATTCACACGGTTTTCAAAGACTCACTTTTTGGAAGGCAATCTTTAGGCTTTTCTTCTGAGACATTCCTGGGTGGATACAAATCTCCAAACCTTCATTTTGCAGAGGAAAGCATTAACTGTTTGCACCACCCAGAAATATATATATAATATATAATTTTTCAGGTTTGAGAAAGACATTGCCTCTGATAATTTGAATATGCAAATTAGTCTCGATAAACATAGAAAGGATTTTCTATCACTGGTTTGCTTGTTTAGATATTTTAACTAATTCATCTTAAAAATTCCAAAGAACTTTCTTATTAAAATTTTCTTCACATATATTCCAAAGTTTGTATTGAAGTTTAGTCAAAGGATAGAGTCAAACAGGTAGGGAATGCAATTGTAACTAACAATTGTACAACCAAAAGGAAAATTTAAACATGATAAAAACTCACCTCCAGATAGGCAGACAACAGTGAAGGGAAAAAAAGAAAAAGAAACAAGCATAAATATTAATGAGATACCACCATCTAATCACAACCGATTCATACTGGTTCAATCAACAAATTGATGCAAAAAATAATGTACCAAGTTTAGGAATGCTAAGTGTTTATAAACAACTTCAGTTACATATCTTCAAAAATAATGATGTTTGATAGTTTAATATTTTATCAAAGCAAAGAGAAGAGACTTATAGAAGTCAACAACAACAAAAAAAAAACAAATAATTTGGAAAATATTGAGGAAAGTTATAGAATGAATTGTGTCAAGATATTTATATTCCCCAAATAAAGGAAAAGATACAAATGAAAAATATTCAAAATACACATAAGCACAAAAACGTATACACAGATACTTTTATATGTTTACTTTTAGGACTTGACATCTTAAAATAATGGTTGTATTTTAATAACAGATTTTAAAAATACTCTGTAAAACTCATTATCAGTGTTGTTTGCGAAATGTTCCAGCCCTGAATTTTCAAGACACTAGGTAAAAAAAAAAAAAAAAAAATTTTTTTTTTTTTTTTTTTTTTTTAGGTAGGGTTGAATTTCCTGCGTCCCTTGAGAGTGGGTGGTGTTGCAAGAGAAAAAGCAATTATTATGGCAAATGAGCTCTGAGGGGCCCAGAGCATACAGTAGCTGGTGAAAGACTGTTCAGAGCCTTTTTATCCCTTCTGCCAGCAATGTCCAACATGGGGCCTGCTAGGTAAGTCTAGGTCACAGATTGAAGAAACAACATGGCGCAGAGCTCTGGGCTGAACCGCAATGGACGTATCAATTGAACTGGAAACATACTTTCTTTATACTATATCATTAAGAATAAAGAATGTTTTGTTAATGCATCATAACTTATCCCATTCTGACTGATCCTGGAAAACAATTATGTGGTCTTTTGAAATAGAAGAATTTATTTGGAGGTATCTTAGTGTTTAAAAAAAAAAAAAAAGGCAGGATAATGTCTAATAGTTACAATTCTATTTCCAAGTAATAAATTAAATGTCATACAATGATTCTGAAGTTATATCTCAGTATTCTGTAAGTAAACTCTGGAAATAAATGACAATGTAGAGCTCTCAGGAACCTCGGCCCAGCATGTGCCCTGCACTCAGACACAAAATGCTGTTTCCCAATGGCTTTGAGACATTTCAAAACATCTCTGCCATTAAAGCACCTCACAGGTAGTATGCTAAAATTGGCCACATTTGAGTAATAAGTAAATATCTTGTCTTTTTAAAATCAGAATTTAAAAATACTTAATAACACTTATTAGGCCAGCTATTTTGCAGATAGTGACAAGCATAATACTGGGCAATATGAAGGGGCTTTCATAACAAAAGTTACATACAGAAAGGTTGTATGGAAGCAGATGCCAGGCACAGTTTTCCTAAGTGGGAACTGTACAGGGGGAGAAGGGGTGGAAACTGGCATAGTCATGTAACCCCAGTTAGAGGTCTGAACCCCAGTCTCTCTGACCATCTCAGGATCTTACTTTACAACATTTTGCTGTGGATTGAATTGTGTCCCCCTAAAATATACGTTGTAATCCTAACCCCTATACCTGGGTATGTAATCACAACTGGAAATGGCGTTTTCTTTGTTATATTAATGAGGCCCTATCAATGTACGGTGTCTTAAATATACTCACTTTTGACATATAAAAAGAACAGATTAGGTACGGAGACAAGAAAGCTAAAAGGTATGGAAAGATAGATGCCACATGGAGAATCAAGGAATGCTGGTGCTATAGGAACTAAAAGAGATCTTTTCCCAAAGAACACACAGAAAGCCTTCCCCTAGAGCTGGTGCCCGGAATTTGGCCATCTAGACTCCTTAACTGTGAGAAAGTAAATTTCTGTTATTTGTTGTCTTTCTGTTACAGCAGCACTAAGAAATTAAGACACATATTCCTACTCATTTGTGCCTTGAATTTTTCCCCTGGCTTCTTTAGATTTCATGATATAAACTCACCTAAGTCTCTTCTTGAAGTACTGGTGGAGCAGTGGTTAAGAGCTCGGCTGCTAACCAAAAGGCCTGCAGTTCAAATCCACCAGCCGCTCCTTAGAAACCCTATTGGTGCAGTTCTATTCTGTCCTATAGGGTCAGTAGGAGTCAGAATTGACTTGATGGCAGGGGGTTTTCTGGTTTTAAGTCTTTTCTAAATAATAAAACAGACTTCAATAAATCTCCATCATATCTACTCTTCTGTCTACCTTCAGCCTTTATCCTCTTTTTAATCTTGGATTTTTTTTTTAATACCTAATTTTCCAACTGGGATATCTCTCTTTTTCTTTGAATAGTCCATTTAAACTGCTCTCACCTCTGTGACTCTGAATCCAAAAGCCAGAGCCTCCATCACCTCACACCCTTGTGACTTTCTTTCTGCCTCTCTGATCACTTATCATAACGTCCGTTTAAGACTCCTCTTTATTACATGCAAGGAGCCCTGGTGGCGAAGTGGTTAAGCATTCAGCTGCTAACCTAAAGGTTGGCGGTTCTAACCTACCAGCCGCTTCTTGGGAGAAAATGTGACAGTCTGCTTCTGTAAAGATTACAGCCTTGGAAACCCTATGGGGCAGTTTTACTCTGTCCTATAGGGTCGCAATGAGTCGAAATCAACTCAACGGCAGTGTTTTGTTTTTATCATATGTACCTTAAAGTTGGCGATCATCAAGGCTTAACTTTAGACTCTTTGATCACTATTCCATGTGCATTCTAGAACAATTTTACCTGAAATGGACGTAAATAAAACCTACTTGAGCTCCATTAGGATCCTCTAGAAGCAGGGTGTTAATTCATTGGAAGGATGTAATGGTACCAAATCAAGACTAGGGCAGGAGATGCTGTCGTTCTCTCAAGGGCTGGAGACAACATCCCAGATTGCTCCTGTCTTTTCCTATTCATCAGCTTCAGTTTTCTCTCATTCCTTTTGGAATCTCTCTCTGCTTTTTATGCCCAAGTTTCTCTATGCCTATAAAAAACCAAACCTATTGCCATCGAGTCAATTCTCACTCATAGCGACCCTATAGGACAGAATAGAACTGTCTACTAGGGTTCCAAGGAGCACTTGGTGGATTCAACCTTTTGGCTAGTTGCCATAGCTCTTAACCACTACACCACCAGGGTTTCCTCTATGCCTACAGGTACCCTGAAATGATGCCCTTATTTACTCAATTTGCACAATTTTCAAGTTACCAAGGCAGATTGGCCTCTTGAAGTCTCAATTCCATTTTCCAGGTGGTATCCAATTACAAACATCTCCCTCCATCTATTAAAATCCATCTGCTCTCACATTAAAAAATATCTTTATCCCCCCACATCCTAATATACTTGAGACACTTCCCAATAAAATTTCTCTCACAATTTAGCAATTATACTTTGTTTAAATTAAAAAAAAAAAAAATGTTGATCTTGTTAGTTGCCATCAGCTCAGCTCCAATTCAAGGGAACCCCACGTGCAACAGAGCAAAATGTTGCCCAGTCCCACACATTCTTTAGGATCATTGTTGAGTTCATTGCTGTAGTCACTGTGTATTTTGAGTGTCTCCAATCTAGGGGGCTCATCTTCCTATATCAGACAATATTCTGTGTGACTCAGGGTTTCCATTGGTTAATTTTCAGAAGTAATTCACCAGACCTTTCTTCCTGGTCTGTCTTAATCTGGAAGCTCCACTGAATCTTTTCTACCATGAGTGACCCTGCTGGTGTTTGAAATGCTGGTGGCACAGGTTCCAGCATCCTAGCAACATGCAAGTCACCAGTACAACAAATAGACAGACAGATATTGGTTAAACTTTTAAATAACCCAGCTAGTTAATCTCTAAGAAGACCCTCCCACCACGGTTGTTCTGGTACAAATTCCTGTTTTCCAAGTAATTTCAACCAAGAAAAACATTTTCCACACCTGCAGGCAGAGAAACACTAGGACCCGGTTTCGTCAAGTTCTGTCCATTGCCACTGTTGCTTACTACACTGGAAGCTGTCCTTCTGTTCCTGCAATTTAATAAAGGTAGAAAAGATTGAATGCCCTTACTTCACCAAAACCAATTAATCAGCCTGCAATTTAAAGTCAGCTGTGGATTGAAATCCTCAGTCACAGTTTGGAGTTACTACCATCAGTTACATTATTGACAAAGAAAATCAGATTTGTAGACAGCAGCAGGGCATTCAGACACTTTTGGAAATGAATATGATTCTTCATATTATTTTCCTCAGGTTTCCGACTGTGAACGTACCCTCACACATCATTACTGAAAAAAAAAAAAATAGCAGAAATGTCATTATACACCCAATTGCCATGGAGTTCTAACAATTTAATTTTATAGCTATAAAACTGCAAAATTTGCTTTGTCAAGGGGAAGGTTTCTTGTCTAAAATATTGTATTAACACCTTTTAGGTAGTTATAAAGTAAACATAGTGTCTTAAGTAAATTAATAAAAAAAAAAAAACATAAAACCGGAACATTTCCATTTTTATATTTTTCCTTGAAATACCCCAGGCTTTAGCTTTAGAAAGCCACTACAGCTTTGCAGAGCCCTGGAATTAGGTGCTAGAAGGCGATTTGTGTTTTTCTGATTTGATGTCTACTAACTCCCCCAGTAGCTGTCATATGGGGTTTGTTAACACTTCAGATGTAATGACACTAATTATACCTAAAGTGCTTTGGTAACAAGTAAGTAAGTATTTTCTAAATTTTGTTCATAGCTAAATGAATTTAAAGAAGAATTCAGCACTCTCCAGCTTATAAACTGTATGATTACACCTTCAGTAGCCTTAAATCTCAGTAATCTAATATGTGTCAAGGGTACACTACAAACCTCTGAAATTAGTTAGCACTAATGATGCTTTTAAACTTCTAACATTGCCTATCAGTAGACTTACTGGACACGGTGAGCAGTTTCCACACTCCGTTATAAATGTACTGATTTTAAACACAGAAAGAACATTCATGAACAGGAGCATAGAACAAAAGAAATAATGAGACATTGGAATCCTGGAGTGGAACTTCTCTTTTACTGCCCTGGTCACCTAAAATAAATCATATTCTCTGATCTGCTCATTCACCACTTCTTATTTATAGCCTCACGTAGATGCTGATACAATAGAGTACATACCTATATTAAAAAAAAATAATTCCATCAGTTTTTTGAAGAAGTTCAGGTATGTAGCCCAATATTTAAAAGAACTTCGAACACATGAGTGGGCAGGAGCCATTTGTTGATCGCTTGTTCATGAAATTCCAGGCAGGCATGCATATCCCCAGACGGGAACAACAACAAAATAAAAATGAAAAATATTGTTTTTGTACTTCTCTGCATTGATCTACATAGATTACAGTCTATTACCATTAAGAACCTTAAGTATGATCCCAATTGTTTATTTAATTATGATATTCACTCACAGAAGCAATGGATTAAAACAAAAATCAGTGAAAGGACCCAATTCAGGAAAATTAATATAAAGTGGAATAGCTATATTATTTTCATGCACATTTTGGCCTTTGATAAACCTATTTATGAAAGATAAATTGAATTCATAGAGTTAAAATAATTTAACCTTTTAAATAATAATGTTATCTTGAAGACACGCAGTGAATTCTATGTCTGCTATTATTCACCCTTACATAAAAAGCTATATGCCCAGGCATTTGTCTTGGGGAGTAGGTGTCAGGAAGATGTGATGGCATTTTTTGAGATTTGCTATGTAATTAATATTATTATAGCTTGTTAATAATAAGAATTGTGCAGGTACACATACTTTCATAGGTAAAAAAGGACAAGGCTGTCTATACACATCCTGTTAATATTTACCTTTTGATCTTAGTCTGCTAAATCTCAATAATCTGCACTGAGCTTTGCTAAAAGTAGAAGTTAAAAGAAGCATAAGGAATTATTTAAAAATATGTCTATTATTCACACTTAAGTCCAAGGAGACCAATCATTAATTTTCCAAGCTATGGCTCTCTATAATTATGCAGTGAAGTTCTGATTTTTATAGTCATTTCAATCCCTAGTTTTTGAAGACTACTGTTACATCATTTTTCTTTTAACCTACTAGATCTTCTTCAGTAACAATCATGATGTTCTAGGTGCATGTATCTTCTGTCTTTGGAACACAGTTAGCTGGAACAGACTTTCTCCTACCTTGCCCCACCTCTTTTCAATATTTATAACTAACTGTAATGCATACTGTAAACTTCTGGTCAGAGCCCCTTTCAAAGTCCATGTGTTCATACTCCAAACTCTGAGAATGCGAACTGCTGATGGATCCCAGCTCTGACCCTTTGGAGGAGAATTCCCATTGGCCACAGAGAACTGTCTCACCCACAATTATGCTCCTTCCCAGGGGCTGCCCACAGCCAGTGATAGATTGAAATGGAGAAGCAAAAGCCAACCCCTTGCCTGAAATTGGAACAACAATTAAAAAAAAAAAAAAGTTCCAGATCCAGGGCTCTGCCTAATATCAACTAAGACTTCAGTTGTAACTGCATTTGCAGACCAGTTTCTCCCTCTGCTCAGTCCTGTGATCTTCATTTCTGTAGAGATGTTTCCCACAAGAGCACTATAATTCAAGATGGCAGTCCTTGAATTCTCTAAGATGCATAGAGTGCAGAGGTGGTTACAAGGAAGGAACATTTTATTAAAAGTAGGATTTTGGCCTAACCTTAACACAAAACCCTAATGAAGGCCAAAATGTAGAACTGAATCTAAAGCCAATAGCCTCTATTGCTCCATTCCTTTTAAGACCAAATCCAAATGTTGTTTCTCTGTATCTCATGGAATGGGAAAGCCTGTATTAGGTAAAGCAGACCAGCCATTTAGAGGAACCTGGCCAGGGCTGACTACAGCTACTCTCTGACTTACGACACATTTGAATTACGACAAGCCACATTTATGACTGTTTATTTTTTGGTACATTTTATCATATTATGTAGTACATAGAGTGTTGTAGCATGTAATTTGCTGGTGTTATCATTCTCAGTTGTTCACTAGCAGATGTTCAATTTTATGATTTACTATTCAAAACACTGCCATATAGGTTTAGTTTTCAAAACTAAATCAGGGGCTTCAGTTGTTTGAAAGCATGGACTCAAACACTGATGGCATTGCTAAAGGTGGTGGGCCGATTCAGCAGGCAGCGAGGTGTTATTGTGAAATCTACAAAGAAAAAAAAAAAACAGAAAAAGACTTATAAGACAACTCTGACTAATTTTCTGACTGTAAATGTCATCCGCCTTCCCAGGGATTATCCAGATGATCAAGGACCTTCTACAAGTGGAGTTATTACTGCAATGGACAAAATGCCAACGTTGTACTACTCTTCTTATTGTACAAATGTGTATTTTTTAATGTACGTGTGTATAAAAATATATCTGTAAGTTTCTATGTAATGTTTTCAACACCCAAAGACAAATAAAGATCAGATTTATAAAGATAGTGATAATAAAAGACAATAATAATGACAACTAAAGAAAAAATGAGGTATTCAACTTATGCCCAAACTGACTTACGACAGAGTCATCGGAACAGAGCCCTGTTGTAAGTCGGGGACTATCTTTACTGTAAATTGTCTTTGGGATAGGACATCACTCCATAATATTTCTGTCCTGTTCTTACTACTCTAAGTATATAGAATATAATATTATCAACAGCAACAAAAACAGTCAGAGGCATTTGATCAGATATGACTTACCTACTACCTCCTCTTGATCTTCGGTTCTCCAGAAATCTAACCCATTTGATACATGTCTTTAACCTTGACCGTCAAAATCAGTACAACTTCACCTTTGAAAAGTAAAAATGGAAAGAAATTATGAACTCCTCCTAGCAAGCGTTACTGATTGCAAAGTCTGTTACATTGTGTTTTACATGTAGGAACTCATACATTTTAGCTAGTATTATTTTCATACAAAATTCCTCATTAGAATGTAAGCACCTTTGGAAAAGGACCTTTGTTTCCCAGCTTTAATAATAGCCTATAATATATAGTAGGTGTCCCACAAATTATTATTTAATAAAAGCATGGATGAATAACACAATTTTATAAAATATGTCTTCATCAAAGTAATTGATAATATCTGGAAGAAATCTAAAAACTGACCATTTGTGTGCTGTTAGAGAACTTCTAGTTTTGTGTAGCTCGATTAATTGACATACAGTTCAATCATCTATGATTCCAGCTATTTATCTATATTGTATATTTAAGAATAGTAATGTGAAGCTTTATCAAATGTGCTCCTGAAATTAAGCTAGGCTTTTACACATATCTCCATACATAGGGTCACTGCAAATGGCCAAATATATTGTACACCACAATGCTTCTGGGAACACCCTTTGAATAGCACCATTTGAAGTTGTTCAATCTGTTAGCCCTCATTTTATGTCCCAAAGTATAGTCCATAGACTTGCACAGAAACAACTTATTATCATTTGTTCATGATGAATTCACAGGGACATGAAATGTGCCTCAATATCTGTTGTGGAAATTTATAGATATATGATATCAAACTTACTAAAATCTATGTTTTCACTTTCCAAAATAGAACATGTGCTCATCACCAATATTTGAAAATCTTTTCTATTTTCCAAATTTCACAAAGATTATTTACAGTGGTACCATGATTACAACTAAAATATTTTTAAGCATCTCATATTGTGATTCTTCCAAGTCCAGAATTAAGATAATTTAAATGATGAGCTGTTTGCTTTCTAGCCCATTTTGTAGCAAACACTGTCACTGGCCCGCCTATATCCTCTCAAATCTCTGAACTATGTTCAAGCACACTAGTTCTTAGTGTTTTCAATCCCCCCCTCCCAAAAAAAATTTCCTGAAATACCTTTATGAGAGTCCTGCCATTAGATGGTTGGGTCTAGAGATGGAAACCAGTTGCAGTTGAGTGAATTCCAATTCATGGTGACCCCATGTACATCAGAGTTGAACTGTGCTCCATAGGGTTTTCAGAGGCTGGTTTTTCAGAATTAGATTGCCAGGTGTTTCTTCCAAAAAGCCTCTGAGTGGACTTGAAATGTCAACCTTTCAGGTAGCAAACTAGTGTGTTAATCATTTGTAACCCAGGAACTCCCTAGAGTTGGAAATGCCTAGAAATGTCTGTCCACCTGGGGCAGTGTTGGGCAAAGAATGATGGGTGCAAAATACACTCTTTTACCTGTTCCTGAACAGAACAATTCTGAGATGTAGGCTGTACTGTTCGCAGAGCTTCCTTGAGGGACTCGGTCCAAGTTCTTTTGTAAGAGACTTTGCTTGACCTGATGCTCTGCTTGACTTTCCCTCCTTTCCTATAGCTACTTCCTGTTCCCATCCCAATACCTGGGAAATTTCTGGAAAAAAAATTTTTTCTTACATGAACCACCGTCTCAATGTCTGCTTCTAGAGAGTCCAGTCTAAGACAATTCCTAACTTGTTGGCGGGTAGAAAAGATTATTAGGAAAAACTTGGTAAAGACCAGCCTCCTTATTGTACTAGACAATAACTGAGGGTGGGAACTGAGGGTTCAGTTATTCATTCTGTCATCTATTAATATCATACCATTTTCTCTCAGAGGGGGCAATTACCTCTGTAACTAATGCCATTGTTCTAACAACAGGTTCTAGCACTTTTGTCATTGAATTGAACTTAATTCTGGATTTAACCTTAATTCTATTCTTAGAATTTCTTGGTTTCCTTTTCCATTTGCCCTGGTTTTGTGCCCTTCTTTTCATCTCTAGAAAATGTTTTAGGTTCAAGTTTATCACAGATTTTTGCAAACTGTCATATATGTTGCGTTTGCTTTCTCCTGCTTTTGTTTTGCATTGCAGTTACGCAAAAATGCATCATCAGAATTTATTTCAGAGCCTTCCAGCACTCCTGACGCAAGTACACTTTAGAGTTATAGATGAGATCATGGGTCACATTTACCTTGTTCAGCTTTGCTAAAGTCAAGAGAATGTCTTTGAATCTGCTGAGCAGTTCCGTCCTTCACCACTCCAAATTCCAAATAGGTACAGTCACTTTAATTGGAAGGTTTCTATCACTCTCAAATCCCCAGCCAATTTCCTTTCCCTATCTGAATGAAATCCAGCAATTGCCCATTTGCTTCCTCATGTAAGATGAAATTGTCAACAAGGTAAATAAGAAATTTATTAGATGCCATCCTTTTAGCAGAATTAGATTTCTAACATATGTTCACAGAGTTCAAGTTCTCTACTATTTCCATAATATGGTTTTTATGTTAATTTGGGAAGCTCTTATGAATTTTTATCCATCATCTTCATATTTTGTATACATATGTAGGTATATATCTTCAGATATTGTATTATATATGTGTGTGTTTATATATACATAAATATCACAGTCATTCTTTCAACACGTATTTTTTTGTATTTAGGGAGTACTTCCTGGCATAGTGGTTAAGAGCTTGGCTGCTAACCAAAGAGTCGGCAGTTCGAATCCCCCAGCTGCTCCTTGGAAACCCTATGAGACATTTCTACTCTGTGCTATAGGGTTGCTGTGAGTCGGAATCGACTTGACTGAAGCAAGTTTGGTTTCCTAAGAGACAGACTCCCGCTGAGCATTAACACGTAATGAAATTAAATTTGGTTATTTTCCTTATTTTTATTTCTATTTATAGACTCTCTGCTTCACAGATTATATATGTAAAAGCAGATAAAATCACACATCTTTTCCATATGCTCCTCTTCTGTCATTCTTTATTTTGAATGTGGCATAGACTTCTATTCCTCTTTTCACATTGCTCTGTTCTGCTGAGTCTTATTAATACCTATGAAGACATACTATGTTACGGTCTCAAGCTTACTCCCTATGTTATCTAAACTTCAGAGTGGTATATAGATACCTTACATCAAAGCCGTCTTTTCCCTTATTCTAAGAATTACTGGTTACACCTCTCATATGATCTTTGTGTGTGTGTATGTGCACATTTGTGTGAATGTTTACATGTGCAACGTCCACTGTGAGAGCATTATATTTCAAATAGATATTTTCCTCCTTTCCACATATACACAGTTCAAATAATTTTGATTACATTGGCAAGTTTGAAAAAAAAAATGTTTTCCCCAGTCTTCATCAGTTACATCTAGAAATTCATTGCTTTGTAATCATAAAGCAGAGTGCTGGAAAATTGCTGGTCCTAAATATGAGTAAAATGGTCAGCTTCCATGTACTCATTCTTTTCTGAAGTTTTGACTATGTCTGGAAACACGACTATCGCACAGGTATTCCTAAGACTTTCAGGTTTTTTTTTTTTTTTTTAACCCTGGTCTTCAGAGGCAATAGAGATATATCAAGTTGCTCCCAACCAAATTTCTTATTTCATGCATGAGTCAGTCATAAATGGATAACATTGAGTATTGTCAGGTTATCAGTCGTATCGCAGGTTTATGTTCCAAAGTTCTCAGATATACACATAACCACTTTTTTTTCCTATTTATTCAAGAGACACCATCAACTGTATTTTGACCCAGATACTCTTCTTAAAAAATTTCATTAGTTTGTCTTGTCTTACCTGCTAGATTGTAAACTAATTCATAATATTTGTGGTAACGTTCTGAAGCTTTGATAGGAAACTATTAAATACTGGATTAATTAATCAGTCATGGTTTCAGAAAAGTAATATTAATTTAATGAGCTTCAAAAAAAGTTTCTAGTTGAGTTATAATGATATGAATTTGACACAGTGTTCCTCATATAATAAGTGAAAACTTGTAAGTCACCGCAGTGCTTTCCAGAAAGCAGTCACTCAAGCAAACCTAGCTATTAGTGTATATAATAATTGAGCCTACCAAAAATGAATAATTTTAAGAATAAACATCCTTTATTAAGCATAATTACCAATATTTATTATTATTGTTATCAGATGTTAAAGGAAACCCTGGTTGCATAGCGGTTAAGAGCTATGGCTGCTAATCAAAAGGTTGGCAGTTCAAATCTACCAGTCGCTCCTTGAAAAACCACAGGGGCAGTTCTACTCTGTCCTATAGGGTCTCTATGAGTTGGAATCGACTCGGCAGCAATAGGTTTGGCTTTGGGAACAGCAGCCTTGAGTCTGTATTTACTGGGATGCTTAAAGTGGCTGAAGCAGGGATGTAATAAGCTCACTGTGGCAGATGGGGCAGCCTGGGAGACAGGGATTGAAGGCAGGCAGTTTGTGAAGGCCTTTGCTTTTAAACGTGGATTTCTCTCCACTGCAAATGTCAACAATGCCAAGTGAGAGTGGCAATGCTTGAGGAATTCTGAATTCATAATGAAACATCATCTTTCAACTAATCCACTGCAGCCAGACTCATAAAACACCTGCCCTCTTTGTGCATTCTAGGCACAGCCTGGACTTGCTGAACGTCTCGATTCTACACTGCTTAAAGCAGAAAATGTCACCACGATTTCAAAGGGAGTTCTTCACGGTTAGGAACTGCTATAAATGATTTCCATGTCAGCTTAAAATGTCCTAACTTTGTCAGCTTAAGCCATGTCCTTAACGTACCTTTAATGTTGTTTTATTATTGTTATAGAGTCAAAGTACCTACTTATCAAAACCTGCTTGCAAATGAAGCATTTTTCCTATCAGTATCTTAGACTTCCTTTATTTAAAAAAAAAGTGTACACCTCAATTCTAAGAACTTTCTCTGTGTTTCCTGATGACATTTACGTAACGCATTTAACCATCTGTAAACATAGACTCTTTCTGCTGTTGCTAGAAATAATTGTTGTGTATCAGTGGAGGAACTGACATCCATTTTTTAAGGTAAAATATTATATTTTACAATATACACATTATTGTATAATACATAATATTTTACGATATGTACCTATTTCACAAAAACAAGGTAGAGGAAAATCTTCAAAATTAAGCAATATCGAAGTAAGTAGAACATAAACCAAAATCAAACCCATTGCCATTGAGTTGATTTCAACTCATAGCAACTCTATAGGACAGAGTAGAACTGCCCCATAAGGTTTCCAAAGCTGTAAATCTTTACAGGAGCGAACTGCAACATCTTTCTCCCATGGAGAGGCTGGTGTGTTTGAACCATCAAACTTTCAGTTAACAGATGAGTGCTTAACTGCTGCACCACGAGGGCTCCCAAGTGGAATATGTTGTTGTTGCTCTTATGTGCCATCCAGTCAGTTCTGACTCACAGCAACCCTATGCACAACAGAAGGAACCACTGCCTGGTTCTGCACCATCCTCACAATTGTTGCTATGTTTGGGCCCATTGTTGCAGCCATTGTGTCAGTCCATCTCTTTGAGGGTCTTCACGTTTTTCCCTGACCCTCTGCTTTATTAAGCACGATGTCCTTCTCCAGGGACTGATCCTCCTTGACAATGTGTCCAAAGTATGTGAGATGCATCTCACCATCCTTGCTTCCAAGGAGCAGTCTGGTTTTACTTCTTCCAAGACAGATTTATTCATTCTTTTGGCAGTCTGTGGTATATTCAATATTCTTCGCCAATACCACAATTCAAAGGTGTCAGTTCTTCTTAGGTCTTCCTTATTCATCGTCCAGCTTTTCCATGCATATGAGATGATTGAAAATACCATGGCTTGGGTCAGGGGCAGCTTAGTCCTCAGGGTGACATATTTGCTTTTTAACACTTCAGAGAGATCTCTTGAGGTCAATTTGCCCAATACAATGCCTGTTTTGATTTCTTGACTGCTGTTTCCATGTAAAATGAAATCCTTGACAACCTTAATCTTTTCTCCATTCATCATGATGTTGCTTACTGGTCCAGTTGTGAGGATTTTTTTCTTTATGTTAAGGTGTAATCTATACTGAAGGCTGTGGTCCTTGATCTTCATCAGTAAGTGCTTCAAGTTCTTTTCACATTCAGCAAGAAAGCTTGTGTCATCTGTATAATGTAGGTTGTTAGTGAGTCTTCCTCCAATCCTGATGCCCCCTTCTTCTTAATATAGTCCAGTTTCTTGGATTATTTGCGCAGGTTATAGACTGAATACGTATGGTGAAAGCGTAGAACCCTCACACACACCTTTCCTGACCTTAAACCATGAAGTATCCCCTTGTTCTGTTTGAAAGGCTGCGTCTTGATCCATGTACAGATTCTTCATGAGCACAATTATGTGTTCTGGAATCCCCATTCTCTGCAATGTTATCCATAATTTGTTATGATGCACATAGTCAAATGCCTTAGCATAGCTAATAAAACACAGGCAAACATCTTTCTGGTATTCTCCGATTTCAACCAGGATCTATCTGACATTAGCAATGATATCCCTGGTTGCATGTCCTCTTCTAAATCCAGCTTGAATTTCTGGCAGTTCCTTGTTGATATACTGCTGCAGCCGCTTCTGAATGATCTTCAGAAAAATTTTGCTTGCGTGTGATATTATTGATATTGTTCAATAATTTCTGCATTTGGTTGCATCAAATTTCTTGGGAATAGGTATAAATGTGCACCTGTTCCAGTCAGTTGGTCAGGTAGGTGTCTTCCAAATTTCTTGGCATAGATGAGTGAGCACTTCCAGTACTGCATCCATTTGTTGAAATATCTCAGTTGATATATTGTCAACTCCTGGAGCCCTGTTTTTCACCAATGCCTTCAATGCAGCTTGGACTTCTTCTTTTAGTACCATTGGTTCCTGATCATATGTTACGTTCTGAAATGGTTGAACATTGACAAATTCCTTTTGGTATACTGACTCTGTGTATTCCTTCCACTTTCTTTTGATGCTTCCTGAGTCATTTGTTATTTTCCCCATAGAATCCTTCACTATTTCACCCGAGGGAGGCTTGATTTTTTTCCTCAGTTATTTCGGCTTGAGATATGTTGAGTGCGTTTTTCCCTTTTGCTTTTCTATTTCTAAGTCTTTGCACATGTCATCATAATACTTTATTTTGTCTTCTCCAGTTGCCCTTTGAAATCTTCTGTCAGCTGTTTTACTTCATCATTATTTTCCTTTTGCTTTAGCTACTTGACATTCAAAAGCAAGTTTCAGAGTCTCCTCTGACATCCAGTTAGGTCTTTTCTTTCTCTCCTGTCTTTTTAATGATCTCTTGCTTTCTTCATGTATGATGTCCTTGATGCCATTATGCAACTCAGCTGGTCTTTGGTCATTAGTGTTCAACCCATCAACTCTATTCTTGAGATGGTCTCTAAATTCAGGTGGGATATACTCAGGGTTGTACTTTGGCTCTCGTGGGCTTGTTCTAATTTTCTTCAATTTTAACTTCAACTTGCATATGAGTAATTGATGGTCTGATATGCAGTCAGCTCCTGGCCTTGTTCTGACTGTTGATATTAAGCCTTTCTATCGTTTCTTTCCACATATGTAGTCGATTTGATTCCTGTGTATTTCATCTGGTTTGGTCCATTTGTGTAGTTGCTGTTCATGTTGGTGAAAAATGGCATTTGCAATGAAAAAGTCGTTGGTCTTGCAAAATTCAATCATGTGATCTCCTGCATCATTTCTATCACCAAGGCCATATTTTCGGACTACTGATCCTTCTTTGTTTCCAACTTTCACATTCCAATCACCAGTAATTATCAGTGCATCCTGATTGCATGTTTGATCAATTTCAGACTGCAGAAGTTGGTAAAAATCTTCAATTTCTTTATCTTTGGCCTTAGTGGTTGGTGGGTAAATTTGAATAACAGTCGTATTAACTGGTCTTTCTTATAGGAGTATAGATATTATTCTATCGCTGACAGCGTTATGCTTCAGATTAGATCTTGAAGTGCTTTTTTGATCATGAATGCAGCCTCATTCTTTTTCAAGTTATCACTCCTGCCGTAGTAGACCATAAGATTGACTGATTCAAAATGACCAATACCAGTACATTCCAGCTCACTAATGCCTAGGATATCGATGTTAATGCATTTCATTTTTGATGATTTATAATTTTCCTAGATTCATAATTTATACATTCCAGTCTCTGATTATTAATGGATGTTTGCAACTGTTTATTCTCATTTTCAGTCATACCACATCAGGAAATGAAGGTATCAAAGGCTTGACTCCATCCATGTCACTAAAGTCAGTGGACTCTGCTTTGAGGAGGTAGGTCTTTCCCGGTTATCTTTTGAGTGACTTCCAACCTGAGGGGCTCATCTTCCAACACTGTATCAGACTATTCTCTATCCTCTGCTATTCATAAGGTTTTCTCTGGCTAATTCTTTTCAGAAGTAGACTGCTGGGTCCTTCTTCCTCGTCTGTCTCAGTCAGGAAGCTCAGCTGAAATGTGTCAACCATAGGTGTCCCTCCTGGTATTTGAATACTGGTGGCATAGCTTCCAGCATCACACCATCACACAAGCCCCCACAGTATGACAAACTGTCAGATGCATGGAGGAAGTGGAATACAGAAGGATTTAATTTATCATGGTCATCCCTGAGTGGTGCAAAAGGTTAACACACTCGGCTGCTAACCAAAAAGTTAGAGGTTCAAGTCTACCCATAGGCACCTAGGAAAAAAGGCCTGAAAATCTACTTCAAAAAATTAACCCATTAGCATCAAGTCAATTACAACTCATAGTGACCCTATAGGAGAGAGGAGAACTGCCCCATAGGGTTTCCAAGGCTGTAGTCTTCACAGGCCAGACGGCTGCATCTTTCTCTCTCAGAGTAGCTGGTGGGTTCCAACTGCCCATCTTTCAGTTAGCAACTGAGCACTTAACCACTGTGCCACCTTAGCTATGGAAAATCCTATGGAGCGCATTTCTACTCTGACACACATAGGGTCACCATGAGTAAGAGTTGATTCAGCAGCAACTGGTCAGGTCAGGTCAATTAATCATGATTGATATAAATCAGCACTTGACGTACAGGTTTTTTTTTTATAATAAATTTAATACTGTATTTTCTTTTCTCTGTGAAATTCTCAATAATATTAACATATACAAATAGATTCAAATTTTAATGACTCATAAGGTTCTTAAATATCACAGAAGGAGAAAAGAAAATCCAGGAATATGGCAAGGTTACATCTCCCAGGCCAACTCTTCAACACTTGGCTAATATGTATAAACATGTTCATGGCTAATAATATGTATATAATATAATAATATGTAGTTTCATATACTTAACAGCTGTGCCCTATTGCTGAGAAGAAAATCCGTTGTTTCTTGAATTACTATAACTCATTGCTTTCAGTAAAATTTTATTTTCTTCAAAAACAGTAAACATGCACATTAAAAAAATACACATTAGAATAATAAAATCTCAGCCTTAAAATTTATTTGTAAAATGGCACTATTTCATCATCCATTCACTGAACAATTAACCACCAAAAACGTAAAAACTTGAACCTCCAAACTTGATCTTCTGTGCCCAAGATCACAGAAATAGTTTATGGTGTAGCCAGGGCTGTTATCGGCCATCAAACCACTTCATGACAACCACGTGCACAAAGAGATCATATCTTTGTGATTCACAGGGTTTTCACTGGCTTTTCTTTTTAAGAGGTTTGCTGGGTCTTTCTTCCTATTCTACCTTAGTCTGAAAGCTTCAGTGAAATTTGTTTAGCCTCATGGCAACGTGACAGCCTTCAAGGATATGTTGTTGTTAGGTGCTGTCTAGCCCATTTTGACTTACAGTGACCCTATGTAAAACAGAATGAAACAATCCTGCACTATCCTCAAAGTCACTGCCATGCCATTGAACCCATTGTTGCAGCCACTGTGTCACTCCATCTCATTGAGGGTCTTCCTCTTTTTTTGCTGACTCTCAACTTTACCAAGCATGATGTCCTTCTCCAGGGACTGGTTCCTCTTAATAGCAGGTCCAATGTACCTGAGATGAAGTCTCGCATTTCTCACTTCTAAGAAACATTCTGACTATACTTCTTGGCTAAGACAAATTTGTCTATTGTCCTGGCAGTCAATATTCTTTGCCAACACCATAATTCCAACGTATCAATTCTTTTGTCTTCCTTATTCATTGTCCAGCTTTCAATGCATGTGAATGGTTTAAAATATCATGGCCAGAGTCAGAAGCACCGTAGTCCTCAAAGTGACGTCTTTGCTTTTTAATACTTTAAAGAGATCTTTTGCAGCAGATTTGCCCAACAAAATACATTATTTGATTTCTTGACTTCTATTTCCATGGAGGCTGATCGTGGATTCAAGTAAAAGGAAATTCTTTACAACCGCAATATTTTTTTGCCATTTATTTTTTTGTTGTTGTTGTTGTTTATTGGTCCAGTTTTGAGGGTTTTTGTTTTCTTTATGTTGAAGTTTAATCCACCCTAAAGGCTATAGTCTACGATCTTCATCAGTAAGCACTTCCAGTCCTCTTCACCTTCAGCAAGCAAGGTTTAGTCTTTCTGTAGTCCCGATGACACGTTCTTCTTCACATAGTCTGGTTTCTCAGATTATTTGCTAAGCATACAGATTGAACAAGTATGGTGGAAGGATATGACCCTGACACACACCTATCCTGGTTTTATACTATGCAGTATCCCCTTGTTCTATTCAAACAACTATTCTTGTTCTATGTGTAGAGCACATTTAAGTGTTCTGGAATTCTCATTCTTTGCAATGTTATCCATGAACACCACACCCTATTTTTTTTTTTTCAGTATAAAGATCATATTCATTTTGCCACATAACTCTGCCTCTGAAAAGCCCTAGTATGTTGTTCAGATATTTGATATCTGAACATTTAAACACACATTCCCTAATTTAATGCAAGTACTTGTTTGGGAAATTTGATGAGAGCTCCTAAACTTAACAAATACTGCTTTGCTATCTACCATGTGTTACCCACTGTGTGATACTGAAAAAAATACATGTGTTCTCTGTGCCCATGTAGTTTTACATCAGAAGAAATGAAGATGGTCCTGTGCTAAGTGCTTTTACACACATCTTATTTCATCATTTCATCATTAATGTAAAATAAGAATTGCTACTCCCTTGTTACATATAAAGATGTGTTATTGAATAAGGTTGCAGCTTGCCCAAAGTCACAAAATTTGTAAATGGTAGAGCTCGAATCCATTTTTGCTACATATGCTTGAGCCTCCCAAGATTCATCGCATTTAGAGTTACTGATGCTTCTCACCTGTAGCCTCAGATTCACCCCAGTCCCTGAAACAATGTGTGTGATGACATTCTCTTCCCAGTACTTTCTCATCTAGATGAATACCAATCAGATGAACCTACAAGACCAGGGAATATATCCTAATCCTTAGATGCTTGGTCCATATTATCTTCCTATATCTCCTTCCTGGCTTCAGAGCTGACATGCAAGAATGGCAGCTGGATTCCTTGATGGTCTCAAATTATCAGATTCTTTTGAACTCCATTTCTATGCTGGGACAATCTAAAGAACTAAGTTTCTGTCCAGAATCATCCTCAGTAGTAGTTACTTTGATTGGTGTTTCAGGGATTCACTGAGGACAAGGTAGTGACTAGAAGCCCAGGATAGCCTTTTTTTTTTTTTTTAATTTTTATTGTGCTTTAAGTGAAAGTTTACAAATCAAGTCAGTCTCTCATACAAAAATTTTTACACACCTTGCTATATACTCCTAATTGTTCTCCCCCTAATAAGATAGCACACTCCCTCCCTCCACTCTCTCTTTTTGTGTCATTCAGTCAGCTTCTGATCCCCTCTGCCCTACCATCTCCCCTCCAGACAAGAGATACCAACAGCCTCATGTGTCTACTTGATCAAAGAAGCTCACTCTTCACAAGTATCATTTTCTATCCCATTGTCTTGTCCAATCCTTGTCTGAAGAGTTAGCTTTGGGAATGATTCCTGTCTTGGGCTAACAGAAGGCATAGGGACCATGACCTCTGGGGCCCTTCCAGTCTCAGTCAGACCACTAAGTCTGGTCTTTTTACGAGAATTTGGGGTCTGCATCCCACTGCTCTCCTGCTCCCTCAGGGGTTCTCTGTTGTGTTCCCTGTCAGAGCAGTCATTGGTTGTAGCTGGGCACCATCTAGTTCTTCTGCTCTCAGGCTGATGGAGTCTCTAATTTAAGTGGCCCTTTCTGTCTCTTGGGCTCATAATTAACTTGTGTCTTTGGTGTTCTTCATTCGCCTTTGCTCCAGGTGGGTTGAGGCCAATTAATGCTTGCTAGTGTTTTTTTAAAAAAAAAAAAAATTTTTTTTTTTTTTAGTGTTTTATTTTTTTAGTGTTTAAGAACCCAGATGCCACTCTCCAAAGTGGGATGCAGAATGTTACTTAATAGATTTTATAATGCCAATTGACTTAGATGTCCCCTGAAACCATGGCCCCCAAACCACTGCCACTGCTATGCTGGCCTTTGAGGCACTCAGTTTATTCAGGAGACTTCTTTACTTTTGGTTTAGTCCAGTTGTGCTGACCTCCCCTGTATTGTGTGCTGTCTTTCCCTACACCTGAAATAGTTCTTATCTACTATTTAATTAGTGAATGCCCCCTCCCACCCTCCCTCCCTCCCCCTTCTCATAACCACAAAAGAATGTTTTCTTTTCAGTTTAAACTATTTCTCAAGTTCTTATAACAGTGGTCTTATACAATATTTGTCCTTTTGAAACTGTCTAATTTCACTCAGCCTAATGCCTTCCAGGTTCCTCCAAGTTATGAAATGTTTCACAGATTCGTCACTGTTCTTTACTGATGTGTAGTATTCCATTGTGTGAATATACCATAATTTATTTATCCATTCATCCATTTATGGGCACCTTGGTTGCTTCCATCTTTTTGCTATTGTAAATAGTGCTGCAATGAACATGAGTATGCATATATCTGTTCATGTAAAGGTTCTTATTTCTCTAGGAAATATTCCAAGGAGTGGTATTGCTGGATCGCATGGTAGTCCTATTTTTAGCTTTTTAAGGAAGTGCCAAATTGATTTCCAAAGTGGTTGTACTATTTGACATTCCCACCAGCAGTGTAGAAGTGTTCCAGTCTCTCCAGAACCTCTCCGGCATTTATTATTTTGGGGTTTTGGGTTAATGCCAGCCTTGTTGGAGTGAGATAGAATCTCAGTGTAGTTTTGATTTGCATTTCTCTAATGGCTAACAATCATGAGCATTTCCTCATGTATCCGTTAGCTGCCTGAATGTCTTCTTTAGTGAAGTGTCTGTTCATATTTTTTGCCCATTGTTTAATTGGGTTATTTGTCTTTTTGCAGTTGAGTTTTTGCAGTATCATGTAGATTTTAGAGGTAAGGCGCTGATCAGAAATATCATAGCTAACAACTTTTTCCCAGTCTGTAGGTAGTCTTTTTACTCTTTTGGTGAAGTCTTTGAATGAGCATAGGTGTTTGATTTTTAGAAGCTCTCAGTTATCTAATTTTTCTTCTGCATTCTTTATAATGTTTTGTATATTGTTTATGCCATGTATTAGGGCTCCTAACGTTGTCCCTATTTTTTCTTCCATGATCTTTATCGTTTTAGATTTTTATATTTAGGTCTTTGATCTGTTTTGAGCTAGCTTTTGTGCATGGAGTGAGGTATAGGTCTTGTTTCATTTTTTTGCAGATGGATATCCAGTTATGCCAGCACCATTTATTAGAAAGACTGTCTTTTCCCCCATTTAACTGTTTTGGGGCCTTTGTCAAATATCAGCTGCTCACATGTGGATGGATTTATATCTGGATTCTCAATTCTGTTCCATTGGTCCTTGTATCTGTTGTTGTACCAGTACCAGGCTGTTTTGACTACTGTGGCTGTATAAAAATAATAGGTTCTAAAATCAGGTAAAGTGAGGCCTCCCACTTTGTTCTTCTTTTTCAGTAATGCCTTATTTATCTGGGGCCTCTTTCCCCTCCATATGAAGTAGGTGATTTGTTTCTGCATCTCATTAAAGAATGTCGTTGGGATTTGGATCAGAATTGCATTAAATGTATAGATCGCTTTTGGAAGAATAGACATTTTTATAATGTTAAATCTTCCTATCCATGAGCAAGGTATGTTCTTCCACTTATGTAAGTCTCTTTTGGTTTCTTGCAGAAGTGTACTGTAGTTTTCTTTGTGTAAGTCTTTTACTTCTCTGGTAAGATTTATTCCTAAGTATTTTATCTTCTTGGGGGGCTACAGTAAATGGCATTGATTTGGTGATTTTCTCTTCAATGTTCCTTGCGTTGGTGTAGAGGAATCTAACTGAACTCTTCTATTAGTTCCAGTAGTTTTCTGGGGGATTCCTTAGGGTTTTCTGTGTATAAGATCATGTCATCTGCAAATAGAGATACTTTTACTTCTTCCATGCCAACCTGAATGCCTTTATTTCTCTATCTAGCATAATTGCTCTGGCTAGGACTTCCAACACAATGTTGAATAAGAGTGGTGATAAAGGGCATCCTTGTCTGGTTCCTGATCTCAGTGGGAATGTTTTCAGGCTCTCTCCATTTAGGGTCATGTTGGCTGTTAGCTTTGTATAAATGCCCTTTATTATGTTGAGGAATTTTCCTTCTATTCCTATTTTGCTGAGATTTTTTATCATGAACGAGTATTGAACTTTGTCAAATGTCTTTTCTGCATCAATTGATAAAATCATGTGATTCTTGTCTTTTGTTTTATTTATATGGTGGATTACATTAATTGTTTTTCTAATGTTGAACCATCCCGGCATACTTGGTATGAATCCCACTTGGTCATGGTGAATTATTTTTTTGATATGTTGTTGAATTCTATTGGCTAGAATTTTGTTGAGGATTTTTGCATCTATATTCATGAGGGATATAGGTCTATAATTTTCTTTTATTGTGGTGTCTTTATCTGGTTTTGGTATCAGGGATATGGTGGCTTCACAGAATGAGTTTAGTAGTATTCCATCCTTTCCTATGCTCTGAAATACCTTTGGTAATAGTGGTGTTAACCCTTCTCTGGAAGATTGGTATGAATCTGCAGTGAAGCTTTCCGGGTCAGTGCTTTTTTTTGTTGTTGTTGTTGGGAGTTTTTTGATTACTTTCTCAATCTCTTATTTTGTTATGGGTGTATTTAGTTGTTCTAGCTCTGTTTGTGTTAGTTTAGGTAGGTAGTGTGTTTCTAGGAATTCATCCATTTCTTCTAGGTTTTCAAAGTTGTTTAAGTATAGTTTTTCATAGTAATCTGATATGATTTTTTCAATTCCAGTTGGGTCTGTTGTAATATAGCCCATCTCATTTCTTATTCTGGTTATTTGCTTCCTCTCCTATTTTTCTTTTGTCAGTTTGGCCAATGGTTTATCAGTTCTGTTGAGTTTTTCAAGAAACCAACTTTTGGTCTTGTTAATTCTTTCAATTGTTTTTCTGTTTTCTATTTCATTTAGTTCAACTTTAATTTTTGTTATTTGTTTTCTTCTGGTGCCTGTGGGTTTCTTTTGTTGCTCTCTTTCTACTTGTTCAAGCTGTCGGGATAATTCTTTGATTTTGGCCCTTTCTTCTTTTGGGATGTGTGCATCTATTGATATAAATTGGCCTCTGAGCACCGCTTTTGCTGTGCCCCAAAGGTTCTGATCGGAAGTGTTTTCATTCTCATTGGATTCTCTGAATGTCTTTATTCCATCCTTAATGTCTTCTTTAATCCAGTCTTTTTTGAGCAGGGTATTGTTCAGTTTCCAAATGTTTGATTTCTTTTCACTGTTTTTCCTGTTATTGATTTCTACTCTTATGGCCTTATGGTCAGAGAAGATGCTTTGTAATATTTCAATGTTTTGGATTCTGCTAAGACTTGCTTTATGACCTAATATGTGGTCTATTCTGGAAAATGTTCCATGTGCATTAGAAAAGAAAGTATACTTGGTTGCTGTTGGGTGAAGTGTTCTGTATATGTCTACGAGGTCAAGTTGGTTGATTGTGGCATTTAGATCTTCCGTGTCTTTATTGAGCTTCTTTCTGGATGTCCTCTTCTTCACCGAAAGTAGCGTGTTGAAGTCTCCTACTATAATTGTGGAGCTGTCTCACTTTTCAGTGCTGATAGGGTTTGTTTTATGTATCTTGCAGCCCTGCCATTGGGTCCATAAATATTTAATATGGTTATATCTTCTTAGTGTATTGTCCCTTTAATTATTATATAGTGCCCTTCCTTATCCTTTATGATGGATTTAACTTTAAAGTCTATTTTTTCAGAAATTAACATTGCCAGTCCTGCTCTTTTTTGATTGTTGTTTGCTTGATATATTTTTTTCCATCCTTTGAGTTTTACTTTGTTTGTGTCTCTAAGTCTAAGGTGTGTCTCTTGTAGGCAGCTTATAGATGGATCTTGTTTTTTAATCCATTCTGCCACTCTCTGTCTCTTTATTGGTGCATTTAGTCCATTTACATTCAGGGTAATTATGGATAGGTATGAATTTAGTGCCATGATTTTAATGTCTTTTTTTTGTGTGTTGACAGTTTCTTTTTCCCACTTGATTTTATGTGCTGAGTAGATTTTCTTTATATACTGTCCTTTCCTCATATTAGTTGTTGATTTTGTTTCTGCTGAGTCTGTATTTTCCCCTTGTATTTTATTTTGATGAGTAGGATAGTTTGTCTCCTTTGTGGTTACCTTATTTTTTACCCCTATTTTTCTAAATTTAAAACTAACTTTTATTTCCTTGTATAGCCATATCTTCCTCTCCATATGGAAGGTGTATGCTTACATTTCTTAGTCACTCTTTATTATTTTAATGCTGTCTTCTTTTATATAATAACATCGCTTTTACGCTTTTTTTTTTTTTTTTTTAATAATCTTGCTTTGCTTTTTTGGATTTCCCTGTCTGGGTTGACTTCTAGTTGATCTGCCCCATGTTCTAGTCTTGGGCTAATACCTGATATTATTGATTTTCTAAGCAAAGAACTCCCTTTAATATTTCTTGTAGTTTTGGTTTGGTTTTTACGAATTCCCTCAACTTATGTTTATCTGGAAATGTCTTAATTTCACCTTCATATTTAAGAGACAATTTTGCTGGATATATGATTCTTGGTAGGCAATTTTTTTCCTTCAGTTTTTTAAATATGTCATCCCATTGCCTTCTTGCCTACCTTGGTTTCTGCCGAGTAGTCCAAGCTTATTCTTATTGGCTCTTCTTTGTGGGTGACTTTTCATTTAACCTTCACTGCTCTTATAATTCCCTCTTTATCCTTGGTTTTGCAAGTTTGGCCATAATATGTCTTGGTGTCTTTCTTCTAAGATCTACCTTATGTGGAGTTCGATGAGCATCTTGGATAGATACCTTCTCATCTTTCACAATATCAGGGAAGTTTTCTGCCAACAAATCTTCAACAATTTTGTCTGTATTTTCAGTTATCCCTCCCTGTTCTGGTACTCCAAACACTCATAAGTTATTTCTCTTGATAGAGTCCCACATGATTCTTAAGGTGTCTTCATTTTTTTAAATTCTTTTATCTGATTTTTCTTCAAATATAGTGCCAAGTGATTTATCTTCGAGTTCAGGAATTCTAGCTTCTACTTGCTCAATTTTGCTCTTCTGATTTTCTATTGAGTTGTCTAATTCTGTGATTTTATTGTTAATCTTCTGATTTTCTGATTGCTTTCTGTCTATGGAATTTTCCAGCTTATTAAACTTTTCTTTATGTTCCTGAATAATCTTTCTAATTTCTTCAGTTGCTTTATGTGTGTGTTCCTTGGTTTGTTCTGCATATTGCCTCATTTCCTTCCTGATGTTTTGAAGGGTTCTGAATATTAAACTTTGGTATTCTTCATCTGGTAATTCCAAGAAGGCACTTTCATCTGGGAGATCCCTGGGTTCTTTGTTTTGAGAGCCTGTTGAGGTGATCATGGTCTGTTTCTTTATGTGACTTGATATTGACTGTTTTTTCCAAGCCATCTATAAGTTATTGTATTAGTTTATGTTTGCTTACTGTGTCATAGCTGCTTGCTTTGTTTTGTTTTGGTATACCCTTATGGGTTGCTTGAGTGAGCTAGCTTGATTATTTTTGCCTCTGAAGCTCTGGTGTCCTGTCCCCAGCTGGCTAGAGCTGTTATCAGGTATATCAGTCTAGGAGTCCATTCAGTTTTCTTGTATGAATTCAGCTCAGGTTTCCAGATGGCTGATCATCAAATGTGTGGTACAGGCTCTGTCCTACAATCTTAGAGGGGCAGGGGTGATTGGCGTATATACCCATATCTGATTGCAGCAGGGGGTCATGCTCTGAGCAAGGCAGGGGGCTGAGAACCGACCGCCAAGTGTCTCTGAGGAAAACACATCTCTGTTCCCTGGAGTGTGCTGGTGGGTGGGTTCTGCAGAGGGACCATGGGCACCCAAAATTTTTGGTTGTAAGCACTGGGAGGTACCAGTTACCTTTGGACTTCTGTCACAGGTGGCTGGGTGACCTGAATGGAGCTACCAGTCCTTAGGTCCCTGAATGGGTGGGCGAGGACCTTGTTTAATAGGCAAAGCAATGTCAAACGTCAAACACCCACCTCTCCACAGCACAGATGAAATGGTTGGAGTTTGCCAACAAGGTTCTATTCTCCCAAAATAGGCTCACACAGGTCCAGGCAGAAGGGAAAGGTGCTCAAGGTCCACGGATGGTTTATGCCTGGACAGGAGCCTTTTCTGTCCTGAGCTCCCCTGGTTAATGGAGCTAGCAAATTATCTTTTCTCCACAAATGCAAATTTTTTTCTTTCCCAAGGCCCAGAAGACAGCTCTAGGTGCTCACCAGGGTCTATCTCAGGCCCAGAGATTCAGCTGCTAAGGCCAGCTTAGGGATGGTGGGGGCCCGGTAAAATATACACGAGTACTTAGCTTTTGCCAAGAGCGCCGTTCTCCTCAGGTTCCAGAGGTGTGAGTAGGCTGTGTGGCTGGCTGCTTCTCCCTGAGGAAACTGCATCTGAATGCTAGTACCAGCCTGCCACTGCCACCGCCACCACTCCAAGAATGGTGCCTGAGTTTTAGGTCTGGTAACTCCTCTCCACGTCTGAAAGGTCTCTTCCTCCCCCTGCCCCTCAGTTCATTGTCTAAGCTTGCCTTTGATGCCCAGGGATCCCAACTTGTCACAAATATACTCGTTTCACTTGTTTTTTTGGGACTTTGTTGTAAAGAGGGCTCTCCGGAAGAGTCTGCCTATTCCGCCGTCTTGGCTCCCCCTCCACACACTAGTTTTTAAGGAGTTGCTTCTTTCCAGAAGCCATTCTTTAAAAACTGGTTCTGGATTTGGTCTGGGTTCAATGTCAAGTCCCCTTATCAATCACTATAAGGAATCTTATTCTTCACCATCCCTTAGTTTATAAATTATCATTATTAGCTTGGGAAACATTCTCCAATATTTTAACTCTTTTCTTCTGCTCTTTAAAATTCCAAATATCAGTTACAGTAGTCTGACTATCTTATGGGCAAACTCCTTCCTTGTTTGGGATATAGTTCATCTGAACCAGAAGAGCTGTACTCATGCAGAGCAACTCTTATAGTCTTTTCGCTCACTTTGAACTTAAATTCCTCTCGACAAGGTTTATTCTGTCATTTTTAGCTCGTAGAGCACTCACAATGACAGAAAAGGCAAATAAAATGGAGTTGAGTCGTTTTGTCTCCTCTTTGTCACTTAACAACCTTCAGTCATTAGCTCCAGGAACCAGACCTATCCCTCTCTTCTTATATTGAATTCAATTTGAAATTTCCTTTTTACCCCCTAAGAATGTCCTGCAAAACTACATGCCTTGAAACTTTTGCCATCTTAACGGATTTTTTTCTGACCTGGTCCTGTCTCATGTTCTAGGTTGGCTATATGCTCATCTTTACAAACTCTTTTAGGGACTTTTATCATTTGATAGTTTTCTAATTATCAATTCCAGTTCTTGATTTCCAAAAGTACACAGAGTGTTGTATTTTAAAGAACACAAATATAAGTGCATAATTATATTTAGAGAGAATTGCCTAAGTTTGTAAGATATCCCAGAGCAGCACTGACCCTTCCAAAGGCTCAGTCTCTAGATAGGGGAGGAGAAAGGAGTGAGACAGAAACTTCAAGGAATATGGATTTTCTGAGTTTGGTAGAAGGGAGAAATATCATGGAGGTAAAAAAAAAATATATATATATATGTGTGTGTGTGTGTGTTTGTATACATATACAGTTGTTGTTGTCAGTTGCCATGGAGTTGATTCTGACTCATAGCAACCCCATATGTGCAAGGTAGAACTGCTCCATAGGGTTTTCAAGTCTGTGACCTTCCAGAAATAGAATGTCAGACCTGTCTTCTGAGGCATCACTGAGTAGGTTTGAATCACCAACCCTTTGGTGAGTAGTTGATAGTGCTTAACCATTTGCAACACCCAGGGACTATGGACAGATAGATGGATACTCTCTGTATCCATCTAGTGACTGGATTATCTTGATGCATTGGTCTTTACTAACCAAGAAGAATTATCCTCCCTTGCAAATTATCCTAGTTTCCACAGTCATTTTAAACAAAGATAGTTTTATTCCTTTGCAATATTAACTCATAGTAAGCGAAATACATTCTTATTCATTTTCTAGCACCACTAAATTGCCCCTTTTTGTTTTTGATGCAAGTAAACATGAGAGTACAAACTTTTGTCCTTCATATTATACGTTTTGTCTTAGATATTCCATTGTAAGACACTGAAAACTTATTTTCCTTTTATCCCATAAATATATAACCATATCTATTATAAGTAAATATTTTATGCATATTATATCTTAACTATGAATGTAAATGAATAAATTATAAATAAAATATCTAAACATATGATAGGACCATATGCATAAGTTTTCTTCTATATTTTATGTTTTCTTCTTATGTTGCTATCACTTATAACAACTGAGTGCATATTAAGCAAAACATTTCTCAGTTTTTCACTGTTTCTCTTTTTATTTGTAAAAAGAGTTAAATATTTAGCAAACAGTTAAAATATTAATATTATCTAAAATTGAGCCATGTTTTGGTATGAAAATTTTTTCACAGTAATGTCACAAATTAATATTTTTTCAAATTCTGAAAGCTGTGTAAGTCAAGTTTCTGGTGAGAGGTTTAAAATTGCTTATGCATAATTAAGATAAACATGGCATTGTAGTGGCTATTAACTTTTGTCCCAAGGAGGAACTCTGTCGAGGTTTGCCTAGGATGCATATTTGCATTGACTTTATTGTTAGCTGTTCTTGAGTAGGCTGCTGACTCATGGCAATACCATGTGTTACAGAGTAGAACTGCTCCAAAGTTTTATTTTTATTTTTGCTGTAATCTTTACAGAAGCAGCAAGTCAGGCCTTTCTTATGATGAACTACTGTGGAGTTTAAACTGCCAAGCTTTGAGTTAACCAAAAAAAAAAAAAAAAAACCCACGGTTGTGGAGTTGATTCCTACTCATAGTGACCCTATAGGACAGAGTAGAACTGCCCCATAGGATTTCCAAGGAACAACTGGTGGTTTCAAACTGCCCGCTTTTTGATGAGCAGCAGAGCTCTTAACCACTGTGCTACCAGGACTCCAACAGTCCATCGCAAATCACTTGCATCACCTGGGCTTCTTTTGCATTGGCTTACCTGTCACTGAATTCTAGTTCAGAACTGCAAACTGAAGTGTTGCTTCATTTAGTAAAATTGAAACTGCAGATTTGGGTTATTTTAATGATTAGAATATTAAAACTCCACCAATCCTGAAATAAAATGCTATATGAACAGTGGAAGACTGGAACTCTTGGCTCTTTTGTTATTATCAATTATAGCTCTCGGGCGGAAAGCTGATTCCTAGAAACGTTTTGTTCTGTTTTTGTTTGTTTTTAAGACAATTGTTAGGAGGATGGCTCCTCTTTCCTGTCTTATGGGTATTTCATAGCTACAAATACAACAAAGCTTTTGCCATAGTATTTATGAGAGCATTCAGGAAAATGTTCACAGGGTCACTGTCCAGTCTTAACAGCCATCTACTGTAGGAATAATTCAGAGTTGATTTCCCATCTTTAGTGACAGGTTGGGTTATAGAAGCTCCAACTTCTGAGAGTCCATGTAATAGTGGTGCTCTTTAATATGTGTCAAGAAAAAGTAGAGGTCATTGTACAAGTAGAGATTATACAAGTTTAATAATGATCGTCATTATGCACCCCATGCCAGTTAACCATGATTTTAGTTTAAGAAAGTGGTTATTAAGACTGACTTTGTCAGGAACCCAGTTCTCTTCTCAATCAGCTTCTAGCAGGGGGTAGAATGAAAGTATTATTTCCAAAGTCCCTCTGTGGCCAGGAAGCCCTGCTGTCTCCAGTTGCTTGATGTGACGTTAAGAATAAGACTGAAAATGTTTTGATTTTTTTTTTAACAGATGCTAAACTTTAGCTAATTATGGCTAGAATAGATGATCTTGAAGATACTTAACATATTATGATTCTAAAAATTCTTTCTTCTTTCAAAATTTAAGTCCATGCACCTAGTGGTGGGGAGGATGAAGCTCGTTATGTTGTGTATCCCAGGTAACCCTACAAAGAGTAAGAACTTCTAAGTTTCACACCCAACAATCAGCTACTTTTCTCTTCTTTACTACTGTGAGTGTAATTGGATTTGAATGAGCAGGATAAATATAAGAGCAGTCTCTATATGGGGTGGCTGGAAAATTCAATAACCAGAATCTAATGTATGAATGGTAAATGCAAACTTTGTTAAAAATAATAAATATGTTAAGAAAGGTATAATAATCAAGCCCACATTAATACCAATACTCCTATGACTTAATCTCTATATCAGTGTTTAATATATGCTTCTTTTTACTGTGTGATATTTAGCATGTATTTGTTATAACAATATGATGGTCTCTGAAGTACTTTGTGTGCATTTTGTTTGGTTTTTTTGGCATTTTTTTTTTTTTTACAACTGGGCTCAATATACGACTATCAATTGAACAAATTGATGAAAGAATGAGTGAGAAATAGAGATGAAAGAATAAAAATATTAAATATCAGAAATGTCAAGTTAAATACCAGAAGTATACTATTGTCTATAAAGTTATAATACCATAATTAAGCAAAGATAGGTCAAGGACTGTGGCAGAGAATGGGGTTTGCATATATGTACTAATTTTCCCACGTATCATTAATAAAAAAAAATCCTGACCTTTTAAAAGCAGGCAATATCTAAATTGATCATATTCTTTTCACACAAGTTGTAGCCATGTGATTAAATCTAACCCAGGAGATACAATAGGAAAGGCCTTGTGGGCCTTCCAAGCAGTCACCTTGTAAAGAGAACTCATTTGAAAGGAGCAGCCCCTGTTTGTTCTTCTCCTTCCTTTCTCTTTTTTCCTGTATATTATGCCAATCTAATGGCTAGAGTTCCAGCAGGTATCTTAAAATATGAAGTGATCTTGAAAATGAGAGCCACTGCTTTGAGTAGTAGAGCAGAGACACAAAGCAGCTGGGTCCCTGATAACTTTGTGGAACTGCACTACCAGCCCTGTATTGCCTCTATTCACTCCTTAGTTTGGGAGTATAGACTTGTGTTCTAAAACAACAGTTATTTAGGACTGTCAATGCTATCTGCCATTCCTGCATGCATGGTCCTTTACACCATGAATGTGATGCTCCTCTCATCAAGAGATGGAGTTTATTTCTTCACTCATTGGATCTATGGCCGTGGGACTTGCTCTAATACTGCTTCAATAGATCATAAAGCTTCAATAGATCATAAAGCTTCTGTTTTCTTCTTGGACCAGTGTCCCAAGTACCACCAAGTAAAGAATCCCAATCTATACTACTGGACAATAAGACACCAGATGGATCAGAGACAATCCATTTTAGTGAAGCTTCCTGGCCCAGTGAGCACAGACTGCCAGACATGTGAGAGAAACCACCTTAGACCATCCATCTCCAGTGGATCCACTAGGTGATTAAAGCAACATAAGCGACCTCAGTTAGAAGTATGAGAAGAACCAAGTTGAGCCATACCAAAATTGCTGAAATTTATAAATTTTAAACATATAAAATGGGTGTTCATTAAACCACTGAGTTTGGGGTGGTTTCTTAAATAGAAATAGAGAACTGGTATGATTGTCGTATCTAATTGCAACTAATTTTTAAGTATAAGGCAAGCTATTTTAAATGAATTCAAGTTTTAAAACTGGACATTTACAGCTCAGAACTAAAAGAGGAGAATTCTCATCTTTTCTACTACAGTAAAACCTACTAAAGCCAGAAGGTGGAAGCCTGTCAGAAGGAAAGCTCAAATATTTTTCACTAATAGAGAATGACAGAAAAGAGGTAAGCTGCATCCTGTCAAAAGGCAGAAAACATTCTAAACCCAGGTAAACAAGACAGTCCTGCTGAGTTCTGCCTCTCACAGGTTTCGCCATATTTAGAGGAAGAAAACAAAAAAACCCAAATCTGTTGCCATCAAGCACAGTCCGACTTAATAGCGGCCCTGTAGAACTGGCCCACAGGGTTTCCAAGGATCTGCTAGTGAATTTGAACTGCCAAACTTTTGATTAGCAGCCCAGCTCTTAACCACTGTGTCACCGGGGCTCCACATTTAGAGGAAGAGACTGTACAAGGATAATCCTTCTACTCACACTTGAGATTCCATAACCCAGGACCTACGTGCAAAACATCTCCACCCCTAATAATTTCTTTGTTTCAATGTATAAACTTGCTCAAGATGCTTTGTATTTTAACAACAGGAAAATCAAACATGCTTTCTCTTCCCTTTTCCTTCTTTCTACCATCTATCTTCTTTGACTAATAATCAAGCTTTAATCTGACTTTTCCTTCACAACACCATTGACATTGATTTGCTAAAGTATGCAAATATCTCCTTATTACCAAAAACACAATACATTTTAATCATAATCTCACCATACCTCTGTATAGCATTTGAAATTGAAGCCCACTCATAGTTTTGACGCTAACATTTATCATTTTTGTCTCGGCTTCCATCTTTTGTTTGTTTGTTTTGTTTTTTTTACTCCCCCCCCCCCCCACCGCCCCGAGGTTTTTTCCTTTCTTTTGCAGAGTTCTTTGCTGGCTACATGGATTTCTTTCTTTCTTTTTTTTTTTTTGTCCAGTCCAGGGTTTATTTGTTGGCTTTCTTTTTTCTTTCCTCTGTTTCTCTTCTCTTATTGTGCCTAATTTTAGTTTATACTCTTATTGAAAGCATTCCTTTAATTTCAGGACTTCAATTACCAATACATCTATGATTTCCAAATCTGCAACTTCAATAAAACCTTCCACTTGAACTCATGCATTGTATTGCTGTCCCCTTAATGGATATTCCTATATGATTGTTTATGTGTACCTCAAGCTTAAGCTCCCAAAGAATTTATATCCCCGTAACACCTCTTCCTTCATCTTCTTTGGTATATTTTCCTTCTACTCATAAGGTTATGTTAATGACAGGTACTCACCTAAATTTATATTTTTTACCTCATTTTTTTGTACAAAATTAAAATATATTCTTCAGTATCCGTTGTTGTTAAGTGTGGCCCATAAAACTGTTCCAACTGATGTAATAGGAGAGGAAGCCGTATGCTCCACAGCCATACTCAGCCTAAAGCGTCTCCCACGCATACTTCTCCATTCCAATTTTCTTTCAGGTGGAAGGAATAGACACAACCCTCAAGACAAACTTGCACATTACAAGTTGGAAATAGTAAAATCTCTGTCAGTTTAGGGCCTTGACTTACATTGTGAAAGAGATCTTTCCCCCACAATTTCATTATATGAGCAAAGAATAATGTTTTTACAAATAAACCATGAGTAATTTGGGGGAATTTATTAGTTTTTTTACACTAAAGAAAATAGAGATGCCTAAGTCCAGCACTGGCAACCCTGGTGGCATAGTGTTTAAGTGCTACAGCTGCTAACCAATAGGTCGGCTGTTCAAATCCACCAGGCACTCCTTGGAAACTATAGGGCAGTTCTACTCTGTCCAATAGGGTCACTATGAGTTGAAATCGACTTGACGGCAGTGGTTTGTTTTTTTGTTTTGTTAAGTCCAACACTTGGATGTCATTATGGATCTCTCCATTTCGCAGATCCAATTAATCATGTATATATATAGACACATATACGCACATGCCTGCCACGTAGCACTCTTTCTATGTATCTGTCTAGATAGACCATTTTCCCCTTTTATTCCCACCACCATTTTTACTAGATCCCCATCTTTTGTCTAAACTTTTTCAATGAAACTCGTAACATGTCTCCCTGAATATAGCCTGACTGCTGCTCATCACCATCCCCTCTTAAATCTGTGTTCAAAATAATTTTTCTTTAAAAAATATTTAATTATTTGATTTATTTATTCAAAATTTTCCAATTAATCTTACAATCATTTAGTCATTAATTTACCTAATATTTACTAAGTATGATTGGGGGCAGTAGTGGTTCAGTAGTGGAATTTTTGTCACTCATACAGGAGATCAAGGTTCGACTCCCAGCTAAGGCACCTTATCCACAGCTACCACCTCTTTGTTGGTGGAGGCTTGTGTGTTGCTATGATGTTGGTAAACGCTATAACGTACACTTTCGCAACAACAGTAATAACAACCAAAAAAATGGTTCCAATGGAACTTCCACACTAAGACAGACTAAGAAGAAATATCTAGTGATCTACTTTCATGCAATGAAGACCCTATTGATCACAACAGTATGATCTGCCACTAGTTATGGGGATGGCATAGGACTGGGCAACATCTTATTCAATTGTGCATGTGGTCGCCATGAGTCAGGGGCCAACTAGATGGCAGATAAGAACTATGATTATGGCATTGTACTTAGAATGATGTATGTGTAAGCAAAATCATTAACTTCAAGAAGCTTGTATTTTAACAAGACAAATAGGAATATAAAAAGAACTATAAAAACAACTCCCTTTGTATATAGGATAAACTCCAAACCCCTTGGCATGGCATGAAAGGCCTTAGTAAAACTCTAGAAGTTATTAAACAGATGTTTTGAGAGCATTTGGAAGAGAAAGCAATGATCATTAGGAGCCAGCATGGGCTCACAAAGAATAACTTCTTTTTTGATAGAGTTGCTAGACTGGCAAATTAGTTGAATTTTATAGGCAAACTTTGCTGATTTCAACAAATCCTTATTTCTTCTCAATTCTTTCATAGATATCTTTGGAACAAAATGAAAAAATATTAGTTGGAAGGTAAAATATTACAAGGTCAATTAATAGCCAAGTGATAAGTTCTTTACATGTTTGTTACCAAACTGTTCCCACTTTATACTATCCAAAATACTAACAAATTATATGAAATCATAGAAGGCAAGCTAATACAAGTTTTTTTTTTTGCTTTTTTTAAAATATTTTATTGTTTTGGGTGAAAGTTTACATAGCAAATTAGGTTCCTGTTTAACAACTTTTATACAACTCGTTGCATGATGTTTGTCATATTTTTTACAATATGTCAACATTCTCATTATTTCCATTATTTTGGTTCTGTTTCCCTTAATCTAACTTCCCTGCTCCTCCTTAGCTTCTAATCTTTGTTTTAATGTAAATGTTGGCTGTTTGATTTCATAGTTGATTATTAAATGGGAGCACAGACTTCACTGGTGATGTTGTTTATTAGCCAATCTATTGTTTCGATGAAAGATAACCACCAGGAGTGCATTCAGTTCTAAGTTCATAGGGTATCTTAGGGCAATAGTCTCAGGAGTTCCTTTAGTCTCTATTAGTCCAGTAAGTTTGGATTTTTTTAGGAATTTGAGTTTCGTTCTCCTTTTTTCTCCATTTCTGTCTGGGACCTTCTATTGTGTCCCTGGTCAGAACTATCAGTAGTGGTAGGGGGCACGAGCTAGTTCTTCTGGTCTCAGGCTAGATGAGGCCATGATTCACATGAGCTAATAGTCCTGTGGACTAATTTCTTCTTTGGGTCTTTGGTTTCCTTCATTCTCTTTGTTCCAAATGATTAGAGACCAATAGTTGTACCTTATGTGGCCACTTGCAAGTTTTTAAGATCCCCGATGCTACTCACCAAACTAAGATGTTGAACATTATCTTTACCAACTATGTTATGCCAATCCACCAAGTTGTCCTGCAAGACAATGGTCCCAAATCATTAAACCCAGAAATCCAATTCTACCATGTGTTTGGTTATATCTAGAAAATAATTGTAATTGTGCCCCCTATATGGTTTATTACATATAAATGGATATATATGCAGCACACGTAAATATGTGTACACATATGCCTACAGATACACCTGTACATGCACACCCATATACTCATATGTGCCTTCCTATGCACGCATGTCTACCTATGTAACCACGCACATATTTTTTTGGTTGTTATTACTGTTGTTGCAAAATTGTATGCTATAACATTTACTAAAATTGTCCCTTGTTTTTGCTTACTTCATAGTGTCTTCATTTACCTTGGACAAGTTATGCAGACTTTACCCATATTGGGTATTGCCTTTCCCATTACCAAAAATAATGAGTGTCTACTGTCTGGAAAGGAGCCCTGGTGGTGCAGTGGTTAAGAACTCAAGCTACTAACCAAAAGATCAGCAGTTGGAATCTAGCAGCAGCTCCTTGGAAATCCTATTGGGCAGTCCTACTGTGTCCCCGTGGGATCTCTATACGTTGGAATTGACTCAACTACAATTTTTTTTTTTTTTTTAATATCTAGAAAGTGATTAATCTTTCCTCCTACTCCCAACCATGGTAACCATCAAAAAATATTGCTTTCTGTGTGTACACTTAATCTGGACTTTTTATAAAAGTGAGACCATATAATATTTGTCCCTTTGTGATTGACTTATTTCACTCAGCATAATATCCTCCAGATTCACTCATGTTATTAGATGTTTCATGAACTTCTCATTATTTTATAGTTGTGTAATATTTTGTTGCATATATGTACCACAATTTGTTTATCCATTTATCTGTTGTTGGGCATTTAGGCTTTTTCCATCTTTTTTTGCTATTGTGAATAATGCTGCAATGTACACAGATATGCATATGTCTATTTGTGTCAATGCTCTTATATCTCTAGGATATATACTTAGGAGCGGGGTTGCTGGATCAAGTGGTGTTTCTATTTCAAGCTTTTGGAGGAAGTGCCATCCAGTTTTCCATAGTGGTTGTACATTTTACAATCCCACCAGCAGTGTATAAGAGTTCCAATCCCCCACAATCTCACCAGCATTTGTTGTTTTCTATTTTTTTAATTATTGCCGTTTTTACAGGGGTGAGGTGTTATCTCATTGTAGTTTTGATTTGCATCTCTCTAAAGGTTAATGATCACGAGCATCTATTCATGTATTGGTTGGCCGGCTGGATATCCTCTTTGTTGAAGTATGTGTTCATGAACTGTGCCTGTTTTTTGATTGGATTGTTTGTCTTTTTGTTCTCGAGTTATTGACGTTTTCTATACATTTTAAAGATTAGGCCCTTATCAGATATGTCATTGCCAAAGATTTTTTCACATTCCGTAGGTTCTCCTTTTACTCTCTTGGTAAACTCTTTTGATAAACGTAACTATTTCACTTTTACGAGGTTCTAATTACTTAATTTATTTTCTGTCATTCATGCACTTTTAGTTTTGTTTGATAGACTAAGTTGAAAACTAGGTCCCCTAGTTTTGACTGTATGTTATCTTCCAGGATCTTTATAGTTTTAGCTTTAACATTTCAATCTTTGATCCATTTTGGGCTAGTTTTTGTGCATGGTACGAGGCATGGATCCTGATTCATTTTTCTGCATATGGATATCCAGTTTTTCAGCACCACTTGTTATTAACAAGAGACTATTTCTTCACCACTGAATGGATTTTGACCCATTATTGATGATCAACTGCCCCAAAACAGGTGGATTTACTTCTGGGTTCTCAATTCTATTCCACTAGCCTGTCTGTCATTGAACCAGTACCAGGCTGTTTTGATTACTGTAACTGTATAGTAAGTTTTGAGATTGGGAAGTGAGAAGCCTCCTACTTTGTTGTTCTTCTTCAATATTCCATTAACTATTCTGGGCCTCCTTCCTTTCTATATAAAGTTGGAGATTAGTTTTTCCATTTCATTAAAGAATGTTGTTGGGATTTGGATTAAGACTACATTATATCTATAGATATACATGTCTTAACATATTTCACTAAGTTAAGCCTTTCAATCCATGAACATGGAATGTTTTTCCATTTATGAAGATTTCTTTTAGTTTCTTGCAACTAATATAGTTTTAAATTAAAGAAACTGATAAAAGGAAAGAGTCACAATTCAGAAAAATACGCCAGCATTTCAGGCTCAAACCAACAAATTAAAAAAAGATATCTAAATCTGTTTATTGCAAAACCTCATGCAACACACTGTGCTAAACTCCTTAAAATATAAACTATTTTTAAACTCTTTTAATAGGCTAATGAAGTAGATATTATTACTGTCTTGCCATTTTACTGATGAAGAATCCAAGTTTCTGCAAGTTGGCAGTGTTGACCAAAGTCACTCAGGTATTAAGTAATGGAACTAGGTTTGGAACATAGCCTTCTTACTATGGAGGACATGCTCTTACCTCCACCAAACACTACAATTCTGTTGAAATTTAATAAGAATGAAATTTTAATTATACGCTTTATGAGCTTGTGTCCAAATAGTTTATGTCACCAGCACAGCATTGCAGAACTCTGACATAGCAACAGTCACAGGAAACTTTAGTTGACTGCAACATCAGAGTGGAGATCAGAATCCATTAGGATGTCTTCAGTTAAAGTGATCAAAACTCCAGCTTAACCTGGTTTAAGCCTTAAGAAAATTTATTATCTCAATAAAAGTGAATTCTGGAAATAGTGTGGTTCCAGACCAGGTGTGGTAAATGGATCAGAGATGTTCCCAAGATCCAAGGTTCTTCCTTTCTCTTATCATGTCCTTGCCTCAGTATTTGAGCTTTGACATAGCTGTTCTAGGGTAAAGATGTCTAGAGGACTTCCAGGCACTCTTCCAGGAAGTTCCAGGCGTTCTTTACTTAAACTAGCAAACTTATATTTTACATACACTTTTCATGATATAGGAATTTTTTTTTCCTTAGATAACCTCCAGCACATTTTCCATTATTAGCATAGTAGATCAGGACTGGTTCAAATACCCACCGTGAAACTGCAATAAAAAAGAACTGGATCATACATTGTTGTTATTGTTAGGTGCCTTTGAATTGGTTCCAACTCATAGCAACCCTATGTACAACAGAACAAAACACTGCACAGTGCTGCACCATCCTCACAATTGTTGCTATGTTTGACCCCATTGTTGCAAACACTGTGTCAGCCTATCTTCTTGAAGGTCTTCTTCCTTGTGAGGATTTTTCCTTTCTTTTTTATGCTGAGGTGGACTACCTATTGAAGGTTGTAGTCTTTGATCTTCATCAGTAACTGCTTCAAGTCCTCTTCACTTTCAGCAAGCAGGGTTGTATCATCTGCATAGCACAGTTATTAATGAGTCCTGCTCCAATCCTTAGACCAAATATGATTTTCTCCAAGCTAGGGATGGTGTCAACCTGCCTTTGTAATGGAGTAGAGAATAAACAAAATCAGTCTGTGCCATAAGGAAAAATGCAGAGAGAAAGAATGTTTGGCAACCATGAAAATCTATTACAACATCAAAGCATTATACAATGACTTACAAAATTAATGTAATTCCATGTTTATTCACAGAGAAAGTCTTTGAATGTAAACCAAATCCTGTGATGTGCCTTTGATCACGTGAACTTTCTTTGTTTTCATCAAATGCCCTTGGACAAATTTTTCATATTCCCGAGAATCCACTACATTAATGTGCCTTATACAAGTGGCTGGTGATTGTGTAAAGAATTTATGGCGTTGGGAGAGAGGGAACAAACAACGTCAATTGTTGTTAGTTGTTGTTAGATGCTGTCCAGTCAGTTGTGCCTCATAACAACCCTATGTACAACACAATGGAGTTCTGCCCACTCTTGTGCCATCCTCACAATCCTTGCAGTTTTTGAGCTCATTGTTGCAGCCACTGTGTCAATCCACCTCATTGAGGGTCTTCTTTTCTCTGAACATCTACTTTACCAAGCACGATGTCCTTCTCTAGGGACTGTTCCCTCTTAATAATATGTCCAAAGTGCATGAAACGAGCCTGGCCATCCTTGCTGCTAAGAAGCATTCTGGCTGTACTTTTTCCAAGCAGATTTATCTGTTCTTCTGGCAGTCCATGGTATATTCAATATTGTTCATCAACACCATAATTCAAAGACATCAATTCTTCTTCAGTCTTCCTTATTCATTGTTTATCTTCACATACATATGAACTGATTTAAAATACCATGGCTTGGTTCAGGCTCAGCTTAGTCCTAATGTGACATTTTGCTTTTTAACACTTTTAAGAGGTCTTTTGCAGCAGATTTGCCCAATGCAATATGTCATTTAATTTTCCGAATGCTGCCACCATGGGCGTTGATTGTGGATTCATAAAAAATGAAAATAAAATAAAAAGATTGACAACTTCAATCTTTTCTCTGTTTATTATGATGTTGCTTATTGGTCCAGTTGTGACTATTTACTTTTCTTTATGGTGAAAAGTAGCCCATACTGAAGGCTATAGTCTTTGATCTTTATCAGTAAATACTTCAAGTCCTCTTCAGCTTCTGCAAGCAAAGTTGTGTCTTCTGCACATAGAAGATTGTTAATGAGTCTTCCTCCAATCCTGATGTTGTGTTCCTCTTCATATAGTCCAGCTTCTCAGATTATTTACTCAGCATACACATTGAATAAGTAGGTGAAAATGATAAACCCGGGTGTACACGTTTTCTGGTTTTAAACCATGCAGTATCCTCTTGTTCTATTTGAACAGCTACCTCTTGGACTATGTACAGGTTCTGCATGAGCACGATTAAGTGTTCTGGAATTCCCATTCTTTGCAATGTTACCTATATTTTGTTATGACCCACAGAGTCAAATGCCTTTGCAGTGTCAATAAAACACGGGGAAACACCTCTCTGGTATTCTTGGCTTTTAGCTAAGATCTATCTGACATAAGTAGTTATATCCCTCTTTCCATGTCCTCTTCTGAATCCTTCTTGAATTTCTGGCAGTTCTCTCTTGATGGACTGCTGTAATAACTTTTAAATTATCTTCAACAAAATTTTACTTGCATGTAATACTAAGGATGTTGTTCCAAAATTTCTGCATTCTGTTGGGTCACCTTTCTTTGGATTGGGCATAAATATGGATCTCTTTTAATAGGTTGGCCAGGTAACTGTCTTCAAAATGTCTTGGCATAGACAAGTGAGTGCTTCCAGCATTGCACCCATTTGTTGAAACAGCTTAGTTGGTATCCCATCAGTTCCTCAAGCTTTATTTTTGCCAATGCCTTCAGAGGAGCTTGTACATCTTCCTTCACTACCATTGGTCTTAATCATATGCTACCTCCTGAAACACTTGAATGCTGACCAATTCTTTTTGGTATTCCTTTCATCTTTTTTTTTTTTTTCTATGCTTTCTACATCGTTTGATAATTTGCTCATAGAATCCTTTGATATTGCAACTTCAGGCTTGAAGTTTTTCCTTCAGTTCTTTCAGCTTGAGAAATGCCAATGTTTTCTTCCCTTCTGGTTTTCTAACTCTGGGTCTTTGTATATTTCATTATAATATTTTACTGTGTTTTCTCAAGCTGCCCTGTAAGAGTCTCTTGTGACACTTTTATTTACTATAGTTTAATGTTTTTGTTTGTTTGTTTAGTGATAAATTACGGTAAATAAAATTCCCAGTAATTAAGAATTCATTTCATAACACATACTTGATAAGCAGGACTTACTTTAATTGTTTTATGATTATTTTCCAATGGCCCTTCTCAGACAAATAACCCCAAATCCTGTCCCTTTTTTGAATGTTTTTCCTCAGAAACATTCATACGTCCTTTAATAGTGCACCCAGCTCCTACCCACCCAACATTGATACCAAAACACAATAATCCTTACCAAAAAAAGCTATTTAGTTAGAAGGCATAACCCTCCATTAAAGACAGTTAACAGCTCTCCTTTTTACTTGAATATGCCCCACTCAGCACCATCACTCAATGTTGCTGATCCAAGTATGTCTTCCAGATACATAAGGTATTCTCACAAGTAGGAAGTCTGAAGAATGTTAACTACTATGGTATTCTATATATTTTCAGTTTGTATCAGGACTACGTTCATTACTGAGTACCATCCTTTAAGGAAACAACATTTTGCTCAGTGAAGATTATAGAAACTACACCAACTAGTAAGAAAAACTTGAAACAAATAATCTGAAGGTGCGATAACCAATTAAAAAAATATTAAATAATTTTACAATTACAGGGAAAATTTCATCTCTTTCTACTGCATGTAAACAACAAAAAAAAAACAAACCCAGTGCCGTCGAGTGGATTCCGACTCAGAGCAACCCTATAGCACAGGGTAGAACTGCCCCGTAGAGTTTCCAAGGAGCACCTGGTGGATTTGAACTGCCAAGCTTTTGGTTAGCAGCCATAGCACTTAACTGCTATGCCACCAGGGTTTCCATATGAACATGCTTTTTGGTCTTTATATTTTTTCTAGATAGTTTATCTTTCTCTAAGTAATTTAAAAGTGTACATTTGAAGGTATTTTTTTCAGGAATCAGTTCAGTACCTAGCTGGGAGGGAGACCTCCTCCATTCAAGCATGCCCTCATTTTGTATCAGTTTTAAAGATCCATTGATCTGTCCTTTATAATAATTTTTGTATCTGAATTGGTTCTTTCCTTTCCTTAATGAATCCATCATCATTGTCCGTTTTTATATCTGTCAAGCCAGCACTGTCCAATTGGTCTCTCTGTGATGATGGGAATGCTCTAGATCTCTGTTGTCCAATATGGTAGCCACTAACCATTTTTGGCTATATAAATTTAACTTAGTTAAAATTCAATAAGATGAAAAATTCAGTTTCTCAGTTATGCTAGCCCCATTTCAAGTGTTCAAAAGTCAATGAAGCTACTGTCTACCATTTGATAGTCAGTGCTTATTGCATTTGGGCCACTACAAAAACAATATTTTGTTTTATTTAATCTTCATTTGCAGTTCTCTGATACAGTATTAATTCTCTGCACAGTGCTGCTATTATGCTTGTTTTGTTTTTGGTGTTTTTAGTTGCTGTCAAGTCAGGTCTGACTCATGGCAACCCATGTACTACAGAACGAAATGTTGCCCAGTCTTGTGTCATCTCCATGAATGTTGATATGCTGCAGTCCATTGTTGGGGCCACTGTGAATTTTGAGTGCCTTCCAACCTAAGGGGCTCATCTTCCAGCACTACAACAGATGATTTTCTGTTGTGATTCATAGAGTTTTCACTGGATAATTTGTGGAAGGAGATTTCCAAGCCTTTCTTCCTAGTCTGTCTTAGTCTGGAATCTCTGCTGAAACCTGTCCACCGTGGGTAACCCTGCTGGTGTTCGAAACACCAGTGGTATAGCTTCCAGCATCATAGAAACATGAAAGCTACCAAATGGGACAAACTGACAGATGGATGGTGAATTCTCATTTTACAGATGCAAAAAACAAGGTGGAAAATTATGCAGCTAGATAGTAATAGAATAGGGGTTTCAGTCACATCTATTTGATACCTGTCTCCAAATTCTTAACTCCTAGGCTCCACTGCCTCGTGTTCTGTAGAATACTGATTTGATAGTCTTATCTGACACTCACCCATGTACTCTTGTCTTCTGGCAGAAGCTGGTGTCAAAGGTAGTCATCCAAGAATATGCACTGCTGTGATCAACTAACACAGACATTTTGAAATGCATAATAAATCTGATATTCTTCTTTTGCTTTTTTTGAATATATGGCCAAAGCACTTACTTGAATTTCACATATTAACATTCAGTGTGAAGTGATTGAAGTAAAAGTAAATTTCATAATTAATATTCACTTAAAAACTTTAAAAATTATAGTCTTGTATAGTATAATATTAATAGTATTAATGTATTAGCATTAATGTTATAGTAGGGTCGCTATGAGTTGATTCTAAATCTACTCGATAGCAGTAGCAACAACTTTACACTCTAAAACAAGACAGTGTTTTAAGTTACATTGTAACAAGTGAGTAAAATCTGAGAACTATAAAGCTTGTCTTGTTCATAAATAAATATGTCACTGTGAATATACTGTCTGGGTATTTTTTAAATTTCCAGTCTCCTCCATAAACATTCTTTCCCCAACCTATGACATTATCACTATCTCTATCCCAACCTTAGAGTCCCTGCACAGGTCAATACATAATTTGAATTAATAATTTATTACACACTTGTCTTGTGAAGAAAGAATAAACCATTTTACATTTACAGCAAAAGGAAATGATTAGAGCCAAAATGTGTTTCCATTTCCCCAGGCTTTCGGTAACAGGAAAGGGGGCACCTCGGTGGAAACCAACTAACTCCTTTTTCTTTCCTACTCTGCAGGTAAGCAGCTTGCTTAGAACATAATCTACAGGGTTTGCACCTCTCAGAAAGTCTGCTTCATATAAACCCAATCATTAGATGTTGTGTTGACCTGGTAGTAACTTCTATAACGTGGAGAAGAAACCCAGAGTATAAAGAGCATTTCGTGTTTAAAGAGAAGACGAGAATTAGATGTTTGTTGATGTTATTGGAGACATTAGTGGTACTTTTCTCCCTAGCATTTCTATTACTGTCCTCAGAAACAGAACTCACCCCTCTCCATCCTGGCTAGAGCTACAGAAGTTTTGCAGAAGAAAAAAAGCACTATAAAATTTGCTTTTTTTTAAAAAAAAAGAGGATAGGTTTTGAGACTCTGTAGGGAAATGACGCTGGGATCTGGCAACAAGAACACTAGCTAGGCAGATGCTTAAAGGGAGAGAATTGTCTTAAGAGAGGGACTAAAAAACAAACAAACAAAAAGTTACCGTTGACACTGACTCATGGTGGCCCCATGTGTGTCAAAGTAGAACTATGCTCCATATGGTTTTCAGTGGCTGATTTTTTGGAAGCAGATCACCAGACCTTTCTCCCAAGGAGCCTCTGAGTGGACTTGAACCATCAACCTTTCAGTTGGCAGCTGAGTGCGTTAAGCGAGGGAGCACTCATGCAGGTGTCATGCTAAAGACTGAAGCTGGTCTCTTATGAGGTAAAATCAAACAAGGGAGAGCAAGGCCTAATTTTTCCACTCATTCCCCTCCCAACGTCGTACAACTTTGGGATAATTACTGAATGCTTATAGAAATTAATATTTAAACTTGCATTAGTGTTCTCTAGTGAAAATTAAAATCATTTTGCCAAACACAAGAACCAGGCAAAAGTATGTGACTCAGTAATTTTTCTCATGTTTGAGTATATTCTGACAGCCGCTTGGGTGAAAAAAGGAAGAAAGAAACTTGTTGCTGGCACCTCTACTAATTAGCCCCTATCTGACAGTGTTGGGGAATAAAATTTTTGTGCCCAGTAAGTCTGTTCAGCAGCCACGGATACGTTGCTTGTTTTTTGTTGCTCACTAGGTCTGATTAAGAGCTGCAAGTTCATTGCTTATTATTTCCGATTAATGGTCCATACCTAGCATCCTCAGATGATAGCTCTAAGTTATCATGACCTGGATTATCCCATATCATGATGACAATAATTTAACAAAGTATATAAAAGCCAGTATTTTGGACCTATCCTGGTGATCTTATGCACATATTTTGTGGGTATTTAAATTCTTTCCACACAAACCTTTGTCAAGTCATCTCACACTTCAGTTTTTGTGCTGACACCTTTGTTACTAGAAAGTTTGACACATGCTCAAGATTGATTTGTGTAAAATGTATGCTTTAATAGAGGGTATTCTTAATGGGATGGGGAGAGGTGATTCAGTGGTAGAATTCTCATCTGCCAGGTGGGAGACCTGGGTTCTATTCCCTGCCAACACACCCCATGCAGAATCACCACTGTCCCTCAGTGGAGGCTTGTGTGTTGTTATCAGGGCTTCACACTGGAAATCAGAGCTTCAAACCAGTTTGTTCTGGTTTGAACCCCTCCCGAGAATTTTCATTTTTAGCACTTCCCAGGAAGTTATATGTAAGAATCACCTGAGGATCTTGTTAAAATGTAGATTCTGATTCAGTATATCTGGGTGGAAATGCAAATTCTCAGCAGGTAATTTGTTAGAAATGCAAATTCTCAGCAAGGGCTCAAACCAGAATGACCTGGTTAAAAGCTCTGGTTGCTAAGATGCTAAACGGGGAAATTTCCAAACTAAGAGGGACTAGGAAGAAAGGCCTGGCAATCTATCTCTGAAAATCAACCAAGGGAAACCAGTCATGAGAATAGTGCAGGACCAAGAAGTGCTTCATTCTGTTGTGCATGGAATGGCAGTGAGTCAGGGGCCAACTCCACAGCAGCTAGCAACAGCAACATTCTTCATGGGAGCATGCAGAACACCTCCAGGTGAGCTCTCTAGAGGACATAGGAAGGCACACTGGCAGCAACCTCAGGAAGGACCATCTAGTACCCACCCTCAGGTGACAACCTAACCAACACGCTTGACTACCTCTCTATATACATTCCACAGCACCAGAATCGCCAGATAAAATACAGGTTGACCAATTAAATTTGAATTCGAGATAAACTTTTTTTTTTTTTTTTAAGTATAATGTATGGAACATACTTCTACTTAAAAGAGTATCGGTTGTTGATGTGAAACTCAAATTTAACTGGCCATATTGTGTGGCAACTCGAGTTCCACAGCACAGAAAAGGAAGCCACCTGGAAACAGCTTATATTCCTTGCCTAACAATCTTCTGAGGATGCAAATGACATCCTTAAAGATCTATTCTTTTGGATAAAAAGTAGGAAGAAGTGAAATTAGAGGCCTAGATCAAAAAGAGAGGCATGATATGGGTAGTAAGATGACTGGGGGGAGGGGCTATAATAGACTAGCCCTTATTGAGGGAAATCTCATCCTTACAGAAATCTGAATACAGTAACTCAAGCATGGACCCTACTACCTTGGTGGCCCACCTTTCATCAGAAAATAGCAACAAAAAATAGTAATTGCCTTTGCGCATCTACATTCTGATTGCTACAAATGGGGACATTTAGATAATTTCATATGTCAGTGACATAGGCTTTAGGTCAATCTAGCCTAGATTCAAATTGTTCCCTACAAACTAGCTGCACAAATTCAGCTCTACTGTCTAACCACTCCAAGCTCACTTTTCTCAACGTAAATCATTAAAGTAATGCTGTCCATCTCATAAGGGCAATGAGGATTTTTAATATATTCAGTGCCTGATTCATAATAAACATTCTTTACCTATTATTACTAAAAAGCTATAGCTATACAATATAAAGGAAACGTTATTTTGGAAATTATTTTTTATCTAAATAAATATTTTCAACCAAACTAGACTTCTCCTTTATTAACCACAATATCTCTCACTCTAGGGCAGTGCTCTGGGGCAGAGAAAACATTCAAGAAATACTAGTTGAAGGAATGAATGTATTCAGGTAATTCAATTTTAAGCATATACAACTTATTGTCCTGTGAAAACAACTTTGGACAAGATTCTATTATCTTGCTCTAGACTTTTCAGAATTATTTCTTTGGGCCTAGAAAAGTTATTTTTTATGAGGATATATTTTAGTTTGCATACCTTCTCTATAGATTTCTGCTTTCTTCTGTCCTGATTGAGTTTCGATTGATTAATCCATGATGGAAGATGCAAAACTCATTATTGTAGTTCAGTATCAATGTATTACTCTAAAAAATTGAATTTATTTTAACTTTTCTTCCCTGATGAGAGTTTCTAGCTACCTTGTCATATGCCACAGTGAACAAGTAATTATTAATTTTCATTTCCAGATCAAAAAGGAAATCATTCTGAAAATAAAAGGCATCATCACCACGATTATGTAGTGAATTATTGCTAAAACCATTGTTTTTCATATCATGATTTTAGTTTCATTATTCACAATTAAGAAGAAAAAATATTAGTGAAATAAGAGAACTTCTAGCCACATTTAATATTAGCCTTGCCAATATTTGTGTATATATTGACCATAACTCAGAACTAAAAAAGATAAAGGAACTTTCTCTTTCACGCCAGTAGAATCCAACTTCTAAGTTAAAGCCACTTCATATAGACAGTCTTTTCACAATAGGAATTGATGATCTATTATTTCATCAAGTTTGGGGCTTTTGTCAAAAAGGATTCAGTAATGCAGATAATTAAAATATGTGCGCATGAGCAAGATTAAATCTGTACCAAAAAAACCCAAAACAAAACAAACAAAAAAACAAGAAAGACTAGAGAGAAATGCATATTAATATTGGACAAAAGCTTTGATGAAGCCTTAGGAAAAAAGGAATAGACACTAATAAAATTAAGTATCATTCATGTACTCTATATAATGCAATGAAAAACAGATGTGAAGGACTGATGTTAGACTAATAAAGAATAATAAAACTGTTCAATGCCAGCTCCTATTTGACCTGATTATTCCTGATTCTTTGATTGAATTAAACACGACCGTATTTGAAAAAAAGTCTCTTTGCCAAATCACTGTATACATTTCAATTATTGAATTTGCCATCAATCCATCACCAAAAATAACTGACTGCCAACATTTTACATCACCAGTGAGGGGGCTGAATCAGAATGACACATCGTAAAGAGATATAAACCTACTATTAACAAAATCTGTGTTACTGGAAAATAATAATCACAATAATACCTGAGCACTTTTTATAGGACAGGACATGTCTCAAGTTCTTTATTTTCAATTTTTCCTTTACTCTTCCCAGAAGCCCTGGAGAAATCCTTCTCATTTTACAGTTAAGGAAGCTACCTTCAAGAAGTTAACTAAATTACTAAATCATGTGTTGAGTAAGTGGAAGATTTATAATATGTCTCCCTCACCCTAAAACCCTTTACGCTGTAGGCTTTGCCACCTGCTCAATATGTCATCTAACCTGACTCAGCTTTCTCATTAATATGATTGAGTAGATAGTCGTACTCAGGGTATAGGTTCCTGTGGTACCAAATGAAAAAATGTACCTGAAATGTGTGAAAACTGTAAAGTCTAATAAAATTACAGATACTTTAACTGTGAACAAATAGCACTGGGTGTATTAAATAAATAAGGCTCAAGCTTCAAGAGGTTTATAGTATATTTTGATAACTTCATACATGATTAAAAATAGATGATGGCATGAAAGTTTCAGGGACAGTTCCGAGGTAGGAGAGCGATCAGGAAGGGAGAAGTGTCAAGTAATAGGTAAGAAAATGAGAACGGGGCTTTTAGCACAGTATGCCAGGGTAAAGGAGAAGTATTCAGAAGAATTTATGTAACTCAACTGTCTAAGTTTTGTGCAATGAGTTAGTGATAGATTGCACTGGAATGTGCAAGATTAAATGCTGGAAGGTCTTGAATGCTCATCTAAGACTATATCCTTTAACCTATAGAAATGAAAAGCCAACGAAATGAAAACTGTCATAGCAGACATATGAGATAAGCAAACTTGGAATTTCATAACATTAATCTAGAGGCTAAACAGAGAATGACCAGTCTTGAAGAATCTTGAAGCAATCTTCTCACTGGTTGATGAGGGTCTACAAGTCCTGAACATGGAAAGGAAATCAGTCAAATGAGAGAAAGAGAGAGCCGATAATCAGACTGCATTTTAAGAATTATTGCCTGCATTTTTTCAAGGAAGCAAAAAGATTAAGGTCAGAAGTAGTTCTAAGTCATTTTACACACCCCCCACAAGCCCCTACATTTTTTTTAATTCTATGTTTATATTTTAAAGTCAACAATGTGTTTACTTGTTTGAAGTTCAAAAGGTATAGGAAAGGTTATACAGTGCAAAGTTCTCCTCTTCTCCTTGACCCTAAATTACCAATTTGCTCTTTCTTTTGTAGATTTCCAAGAGTAAGTAATGCGTATGTTAACTATCTGTATATAATAATCCCCTTTTACACACTAATGCAGTATACACGTGACACTCATATTTATTGCATTTTTCTCTCAACAATACATCTAGGATTTTTAATTTTCAATACATTATGAACTTCCTCATTCTTCTGAGCAGTCTTATTATACTGCCTTACTGACTATGGCAGACCTTTTTATGCAGTCCATTTTTATGGATATGGAAGAATTTCTAGCTTGGAATATCCAGGGTGGCAACCAATGCCACAGAACAATATGTGTATCCGTTACTTAATGAAAAAATAATGTGCGCTGTAAACATTTACCTAAAGCACAAGAAAAAAAAAATAACCTTATTCATGTATGATTTCTCACTAGTAAAATTATATCAATTAAGTAAATTCTTAGAAGTTGAATTGTGGATCAGAGGTTGGGTGTAATATTATTTGTCTCCATAGTGATTGTAACACCCACTATATGAAAGTTTCTAATTCCCGGCAGTCTGATCAATACAGCAGATAATCAAATGTCTTTTTCTCTTTTGACCAATAAAAGAGTGAAAAATAATAAGTAAAATATAGTTTTAATTTTCATTACTTTTTGTTGTATTGAATTTGTACATCTTTTATAGGATTAAATAATTATAATTTATTTTCTGTGAACCTGTCTATATTCTTTACTCATTATTTGTTATTGGTTTGCCAAGCCTTTCTTTCTTCTTCTTTAGTTGGAGAAGTTTTTCATGTGTTAGGGTATTAGTCCTTTGTGATGTGAGTTGCAAATATTTTTCTAATTGATATTTGTCTTTTGACTCTGCCTATGCTGTTTTGTTGTGGAGATTAATAGCATATATATTGGTTTTCATTTTTCGTTGTTTTCTTTTATAGGTTCTGGGTTTTCTGCCCTGCTGAGAAAAGCTCTTCACCATTCTGAGATATTTTTAAAATGATTCTTGCATAATGTGTTCTAGGAATTTTATGTTTTTTTAATATATATTTTATATTTTTATTGTTATCTTCTATTTTTTATGTAGTAAAATATGAGGCATGATTCAAATTCATTTGTTGTACAGATGGCTACACAAATGTCAAAACAACATTTACTAAAATATAAAATTCCAACTTTATCTTTCACTAAATTTCTGTATATATTTGGGTATGCTTCTAGATTCTCTCTTCTGCTACACTGATCTTGGCATCAGCATCACAGGGTTTTTAAAAAAGTATTATAATGTTTTTATATGTGCTAGAACATGGTACAGCTAGTCCTTCATCAGTAGTCTTCATTTTCAAAATTTTTATGGGTAGTGTTGATTATTTCTCCATGTAAACTTTATGGCAACCCTGGTGGTGTAGTGGTTAAGTACTATGGCTGCTAACCAAAGGGTTGGCAGTTCGAATCTGCCAGGTGCTCCTTGGAAACTCTATGGGGCAGTTCTACTCTGTCCTACAGGGTCTGTATGAATCGGAATCGACTCAATGGCGCTGGGTTTGTTTTTTTTTTTGGTTATAAACTTTAGATTCAGAGTCTGGATCGCAAAAACCTCTTATTTTTATTTGAGATCCCTTTAAATCTATTGATTATCTTAGGAAAATTTATACTTCTTTATGTCGAGATTATTTATTTTTCAAATAGAAAATTGCATAACGAAATTCTTCTGACATTTTTCCATCAATATCCACAAACAACCCAAGATACAGCAAAATCAACTTGACAGTTCAGCCTGGGCAGGGGGCCCTGAGGTGTAATCTGACTGAGCCACTCACAGCACCTATTTGAAGAATTAACCTAGTTGAGATCAGCAGCCTGTTGGAAGCTCAACGTCAAAGAGTGAGATCAGCCCACAGTAAAGGCTGGGGTAGACCTCTGAGTTGGATAGAAAACAGGCAGGGAGGCTTAGGGTTCATAGCCCTTGAGTATAGAGAGGAGACTAAGGGAAGATGTCTGATTACCCAGAAGCCTTCCTTAAACCAAAGGCATAAACCAAACACCCAGCAGGAGCATTGAGGCCAGCAGGGGTAGCATGATCAGGCAGCCCTGTAAGGGTCACTGCCTTTTTCTTGCACATCCTTTCTGCAGTGTGAGTTAGGTGTGAACAGTACAATCCACCCAGCTGTGTTACCTATTTATTGTCATGTACCTTCCTTATTTATTGTCTATTTATTGTCAGGTACCTCTGGAAACCTTGTCCAGCATATAAATTTCAAGACAGCAGAAACTTTCCTGGTTTAATTACCTATTATATCTCTAGCAGTTAGAACAGTACTTGGCACTTAGTGGACACTCCATAAATATTTTTGAAAGGAAACTTAATAGATACATAGTGAATAAATAAAAGAATTAGCATATTAATTAATGGCAGTGCCTCTGATTACTACATTCCATTAGTTTATTAGTGAGATGGCCTGTGAGAAAACAGAAAAGAGGAAGGCCCAAAAGGTCAAAGGTATTGAGAAGAGAAGTGTGTGGGAGTTAAAGCTAAACATGCAATTAGTCTTTACCTTGAATTGCATTTCACTTAACTGTGTGGTCTAGGTGAAGCCAAAATTATTATTTGAGTAATTTTTAACTTTTAAATTTGTCTTTTTGCCCTTAACCATGGTATTTGCCTGACAGAAAAATTTATTTGGAGTTTTACATTCATTTAAGAACTTGACCTTTCACCTTTCCTCCAAAAAGCAAATTGGAGTAAGCATTGACTTAGCTTGTTATCGCTGAAAAAATATGGTCCAGAGAAAACTTTTCTTTCAATAGCTAATAACACAGTTTCTTATTCATGTGTTCATTATGAGTTAATTTGACCATTGCAATAGTTTCCATAATCGTTTCCCTACCGTTAGAATCATTTTTGATGATATCACCCTCATGCTTCACTTGCTTAATTAACCCCTTAATGCATCAATGAGTTGTTTTAACTTCCTCCTGTGAAAGCTTTTCATGCCCAGGGCTAACCCCGGTCTCTAAGTTTTATATTGTTGTTCTTAGTCAAGGCTATAAGATATTCCAGTACAATTCTTTCTGGACAATTTGAGCAAGATTTTATTGAAAACAATAAAATCACAAAGCATGTGAATCTTTACCCATTTCTCTATTGCTGCCTGAATTGGGAAGGCATCTGATGTTTTTGAAAATCCACTATGTGTGAGGTTGTGCAACCTAATTTGAAATTAAGATATTAGTTTTCTTGTAGTAAATAACGACTTACTGTAAAAATTTTGGAAAATATACAAATTTATAAAAAGAAAAACAAAAATCAACCAATGCTCTTTCCCACCCCGGAGGTAACCGTTTTAATATTTTGATGTATGCCCTTATTGGTTTTTTCTATAAACATTTTTAACATGTGTACGTGATTGCACTATCTGTGACATTTCTTCTACTTATTAAATTACGGACACATTCTCATTTTAAACATTGAAATTTTTTGAAACACCCTTTTTAATGACTTTGTATGTCCTACTGATAAGCTTTTATGCCACTTCAAATGGGCAACTGGAATTGTGGTTGTTGACATTAAACATGAGGTGAAACCAAGAAGAGGGAACTGTAGGAGTAAAACCCAAATGGGTTATCTCCCCATGATATGGTGCTCATAACTTAGCTTTGGTTTACTTTAAAATTTGATTTTGAAAAGTATAAAAATTATGATTTTTTATGGTACAGCATAATAAAGAGAACTGTGAACAAAGTTGTATACTTTCAGTAATTAATTAAAAAAAAAAAAAACTGCTGTCAAGTCAACTCCAAATCATAGCGACCCTATAGGACAGAGTAGAACTGCCCTACAGGGAGCAGCTGGTAGATTCAAACCACCAACCATTTGGTTAGCAGCCAAGGTCTTAACTACTGTGCCACCAGGGCTCCAGTAAATGACCTATTAGTAGTTAGTTTATCATATTCCATATTCTAACATTTTGGACAGTTACAATAGATAGATGGATAGATAGATATCCAACATACAGATTTTAGGATGTTACATTAAGATATTTTTAAAATAAACTTTGTGTTTTCAATAACATACAATGCATGAGACCTACTGAAGGCAATAAGCTACTTTTTTTCTCCTGAATGCTACAAATTTGCACAAATTTTAATAAATCATTTTTTAGATCAGATTCTCACAGGCTGAAAACCAGATTTACAAATCAGCAGCTAATTCCTTCCACTAGCTTAGGCTGGAGGTGATGATGGGATTGGACTTGTAGTGGGAGGTACATTGATTTGTGTGGAAGTGAAGAAACTAAATTAGTCCAGTTGTTGGTTCAAAAAGAAAAAAAAACAAACCTGTTGCCATTGAGTCAATTCCGACTCATAGCGACCCTATAGGACAGAGTAGAACTGCTCCACAGGGTTTCCAAGGAGCAGCTGGTGGATTTGAACTGCCAACTTTTTGGTTAGCTACTAAGCTCTTAACCTCTGCGCAACCAGGGCTCCAGTTGTTGGTTCAGGTATGGTTTATTCAATATATTCAATGGAGTTGTAATCACACTGTTCAGTTTTGTAGTGTGATTGGAGATAAGGAAGTGTGGAGTGAAAAACATGTTAATACCAGGGTTCTTTCAACTCTTGCTTAAATTTATGCTCTATTTTTTCCTGAATGGCACTCAGGAACACTTGGGAAATGCCATTAGCCAAAATTTAGTATCACAACGGCCACCAAACACAGAGGATCTGTTTTCTCATGAGGGCCTGAGTCCGATGTTTCCTACAGTTAGGGAGCAGACCAGTGGAAAATACTCCCTTTTCTGCACTCCAACTGTTCTTGCTGTTCTGCTGCCTCCACTCCGAGGAAGGAAACCATTAGAAAGAAGATTTAAGAGATCGTGTTGATATTAATATTCCTTCAGGCTTTATCCTGCATGAAGATTTCTGTTTCAGTTTATTTATAGCCTTTTTTTAATTATTTGGAATTCAATTCCTTGAAAAAAAATTATTTTGAAATCAGTGATAAAATTAAAGACTCAAATGACTGCGTATGAGAAAATACTAAAGATATAGAAAGTCAGCATAGGTATAATGCAGAAAAGCAAGTCTGTTGGAGAAGAACAGCACAGAATTAATTGGTAGAGGTTTATGGACCTCAGAGGAGAGGGAGCACATAGTTTATGAGTTTATTTTCTAGGACACTGTTTTAAGAATAGTGTGGGAAACCTTTCTTTGCCATAAATTCATAAAGCAGAAGGTTAACATCACCATAGTGCTGAATAAGACTCTGCGGACATGTTCCTAGCAGCCACAGAATGTGACTATCATTTGTACAGCTATATGTGTGACCTTCTCGGACTGGCTGGTATTTCCTAGAGTTTATTCTGAGGTAATTATTTGAGAAATACTGCATTGCTCAAGAATAAGTTCTGAGAACAAGATCTTAAGTTGGATAACTGTACCAAAAATCCAGTTACATCTATATAAGAGTCTTAAAAGTCTCTCCTCATCACTGTTATTTTAATTTAGAAGTACTTGCAACGCTTATGAAACCAGGTAATTCTCAGGAATAATCTGGTTTATAGAGCAAATGCAGAATAAATACATTATATTTCAGTTATTCAGCCTGATGATGTATTAAACCCACTGCCGTTGAGTCGATTCCGACTCATAGTGACCCTATAGGACAGAGCAGAACTGCCCTGTAGAGTTTTCAAGGAGTGCCTGGCGGATTCGAACTGCTGACTTTTTGGTTAGCAGCTGTAGCATTTAACCACCATGCCACTAGGGTTCCCTGATGGCATATTAATAGGTATAAAATAACTGCAAATATAAGATAGCCCAATAAACTCTAGGGAACACTTTACATTAAAATAACTAATACAGTGAACACATGAAGGGTTATTTGGCAACATTTTGGTGACCGTGACCCTAATAGATGAGATTATTTTTGTTGTATTCACTGAATAGAAACAAGAGGAAATTAAAGTCTCAGGCAAAATGGGAGACATTTAATATGACAGATTTAATTAGCTGACACAACTATTATAATATATTAGCACTTTTAATAACACGGCCTTCACTTGCTCCTCAGGGAACACGACGCGACAAAAACAAAGATCTTCCTTCTGAAATGACAGCTGTTGATAATTCTCCGTATTTATACGTTTCTTTCCTTCTAAAAAGTACACCTCCTTCATTTTGTGATGTTCCTCTAAGGCTTACAGGTCTGAATTCACATTTCTAATAATTCAGCTTTTGCACTAAACCAAGTTCATTGCAAAGTCAGGGGAATAAGGATTGTGCCAAAGCCAGGGCTAGGAAAGGCCACAGAACAGAAATAGAGTGGAAAGCATTGAGTTAGAAGATTAGCATTGATCTTAGATTATCGCAAAAGTGCTGGAAATACCCTCCTGGTTTCTGCACTACCTCCAGAAGCTCAATCTATCCTAACTTAACAACAAATTTATTTTTTCTTAAATGTTTCTTTGATTATGTTGCAGTCACACGTGAAGTCCAATAACAAGAAAAGTTCAATAACAAGAAAAACAAACCTGTTGCCATTCAGTTGATTCCGACTTATAGTGACACTATAGGACAGAGTAGAACTGCCCCATAAGGTTTCCAAGGTTATAATCTTTAAGGGAGCAGATTGCCACGTTTTTCTCCCAAGTTGCCGCTGGTGGGCTTGAATCATCAACCTTTCAGTTAGCAGCTGAATGCCTAACCACTGCACCACCAGGACTCCTTAAATATCCAAAAGCTTCAGATAAGTGAAAGATAAATGCTACCCTTTTATCCTCTGGCCACTGCTTGTCTTCCCATGCCTCTTCCACACTCATCAATTGCCTAAACTTGCCACTTAGCCAGGTTGTCCTATATTGACTTAGCATCACTTAAGCATTGCTGCCTTCCCACTCTTGCTCATAAAACCACTCTCAAACATACTCTGAAATGACTGATTTCTCTCATTGATATCTTCCCCCAAATATTCTTGAAAAAAAAAAAATGATTACATGTGCCTCTGAATTTCTATACCACCCTGCTTTTGTTGTTAATTCTGTATTTTACCTGTCCATATCTACCTTCTTGAGGTCAGAGTGATGTTCTGCAGCTAGAACTCTTTCCCGAGGCTTAGTCTTCAGGTATCCTGTTGTTACTCAAAAAACATTTGGTGGTTAAGTAAACAATACCTGATATACCTACCAACAAGTATGGGTACAGTTACATGAATTGAGACATGGATAACAAGAACAAGGCAGAGAATATTTTCCAGTTGTCTCCAAATGTATACTTAACAAAGATCATAAGCGAGTAAATCAGGAAGAATCATGATAGAGGTAGGTGGCGTAGTGGTTAAGTGCTACGGCTGCTAACCAAAGGGACGGCAGTTCGAATCTGCCAGGTGCTCCTTGGAAACTCTATGGGGCAGTTCTACTCTGTCCTATAGGGTCGCTATGAGTCGGAATCGACTTGACAGCACTGAGTTTGGTTTGGTTTTGGCTGCTTGTCCGTCTGGGTCTTTGCCTTCGTGATGGCTTACCTGCGTCTTGTTTCCATAGGACAGTGGCTAGACACCATTCTGTATGATGAGTGTATTACCTGATCCTGTGAAATCTCTACTACTGCCCTTAGTTAGAATCACCTGGCTCAAATTTCTTGACTTAATAATTATTTGAGATGCTTAAACTGCAGATAATCTGTATGAAGTAATTTAGAAAGAATGAATCCACACTGAAGGTGGAATGTTTAACAGCCAAATAAACAACACAAGGAGGAAAGTAGCATTTAACAGAACACTGCTGTATTCTAGGCACTGTGCATGGGTCTTTATTAATATATTTTTATTCTCACTTTTTGCAAAGAGAAAATTGCAATGAAGAGCCAGGTTGGTTAACTAATCTGTCCAAGATCACATAGTCAGAGTAGCAATGCTAAGATTCCTGCTAAATAAGCTGCATTTAAAATACCATTCTATTTGTGTGTGTGCATGTGGCTAATTGCCTCCATGAACAACTGCCTCCTTTTCCATGAGACCAGATGAAATGGATGGTGTTTTGTTTTAGGCTACCATTACTAAACATTTTGATCAAAAATTCTACAGAAGATTTCTGATCAAAGGGGGGAAAATGTAGACCAGAATTTTAAATTTTCTTGGACGCCAGACTTTAGGGAGCCATGGGGGCTGGATGAACCTCTGAAACTATTGCCTCGAGATAATCTTTAAAACTTAAACCAAAAATATCCCCTGAAGTCTTCTTAAATAGTTTAGCTAAAATAGTCAAAAAGTCTGCCTTAGCATTGTGCTCTTTTAAGAACTGTCTGTATGGAATCAAAGTGACAACAGTAACTTGAAAGATGATATGAGAACCTTAAGGGGCAGTGAGTTTATGTTAATAGGGGAGGAACAACTCAGAAAAGAAGGATGAGAATGACTGCACAATTCGAAGAATGTAATCAATGTCATTGAATTGTACATACAGAAACCGTTAAATCTGTGTATGTTTTGATGTGCATATTCACAACAACACCAAAGTAAATTTTTTAAAATAAGATCCTGTTTTTTTTAAAGACGAATATCTAGGTGAAGTATGGACGAGTCATATGGTGGATGTATGTTCAATTATGTTAAGCACTCTCAGTGTTTCAAAGTGGTTGTACAATTTCACACTCTCACCAGCATTGTATGAGTGTCCCAACTTCCCCACACTCTTGCCAGATCTTGATATTCTCAATCATTTAAAAATTTAACCAGTGGATCTGCATTGTATCTTATTCAGGTTTTACTTATATTAACAAAAAACCCAGGGCCATTGAGTCAATTCCGACTCATAAAATAATCTTTTAAAGAGAAATAATATTGAGCACTTTTTCACATGCTTAATGGTCATTTGTATTATTCTTTTTGTTAAGTGTTTACTCAACCTTTGACACATTTTTATCAGGTTTTACTCATAGGTTCCCCAAGACTTGTACATAAATTTTTATAGCAGTTTTATTAACAATGGGTAAAAAGCTGGAAACAACACAAATGTCCAAAAATAGGTGGATGTATGAAAAGTACATAAGATATAGTTAATACTGCAAGACAACAAAAAGAAGCAAACTACTGATACCTGCAGAAAAATGAATGAATTTCAAAATCATTATACAATGTAAAAGAAGTCACACCCAAAGAAAATATATGAAATGATTACATCAATATATAGAAGGACTGACATCGATATAGATGTATATATATTGACATATTGATATATAGATATATAGACATAAAATTCTAGACAGTGAAAATCTTTAGTGACAAAAAACAAATCTTCAATTGCCTGAGGCCAAGGTTAGAAGACATTTTAGGGGTGATGGACATGCTTTGTAACTTTGTTTCAACGGTGGTTTTGTTAAAGACTCTTCAAATTGTACACTTTAAATGGAGACATAAATCATAACTCGATTTGATAATAAACAAAAAGATACACACATACATAGATACCCTGGGAAAGACAAAATATGATTCTAGTATTATCTTCCTCACTATGGCAAAAAGGTGAAAGAAAATATCTCTACCCTGATTTTGAGCATATCTCTTGCTACCTCTGGTTCCATCCTCTTATTTTCATGTCTTTCACTGGTTTTCTTGTAACTCCCCTTGACTAACAGCTGAAAACTTTCAGGTTTTCCACAATTGCTTAAGTTGAAGACTTTAAGTTTAGAAACAACTGTGTTTTTAAAGTCATAAGCTACACTTCCCCTATTTGTTCACATAAACCACAAAATATTCCGTTTTAAGAATGAAATTCTCTTCCAATGCTTAAGCTAAAAAACAATTATTATCCCTGAGAATGATCAGAAAATAGATTATCTTTGCCATTTACTGCCCCAATTATGAGCACAATTGCATATAAACAATGACTTCAGTAAGAAGAGAAACTTCTCAGCTTCAGCATTATCGTAAAAATACTCTTCTCCTTCATGCGGTGGTCACTGATGATCTAACAGAGGGATCAAAAGAGTAAAACACCTGCTTGCCTGCAGACTCCTGGATTTGTGCATGACCTTTTGCAGGTAAATCGGCATTATAAGAATATCTCCAGTGCTAAAATGCATCTAGAATACAACAGCATGGATTTCTAAGGGTACAGTCCCTTAGAAACCTATGTTCCCCCTTCTTCTGCTCAGTGGTCAGTTTCTGCTCACAAGCCATATCTACATCAGAACATAAATCACTGAACCAGAATTTTCTAAAGAAACTATGAAAAACATTAAGACTAACCCAGTAACTCCAAACTTAATTTTTGTTTTTGTTGTTCTTAGGTGCCGTCGAGTCTGTTCCGACTCATAGCGACCCTACGCACAACAGAACGAGACACTGTCTGGTCCTGCGCCATCCTTACAATTGTTGTTATGCTTGAGCTCATCGTTGCAGCCACAGTGTCAATCCACCTTGTTGAGGGTCTTCCTCTTTTCCGCTGACCCTGTACTCTGACAAGCATGATGTCCTTCTCCAGGGACTCATCCCTCCTGACAACATGTCCAAAGTATGTAAGACCAGTCTCGCCATCCTTGCCTCTAAGGAGCATTCTGGCCGCACTTCTTCCAGGAAAGATTTGTTCATTCTTTTGGCAGTCTATGGTATATTCAATATTCTTCGCCAACACCACAATTCAAAGGCGTCAACTCTTCTTCTGTCTTCCTTATTCATTGTCCAGCTTTCACATGCATATGATGTGATTGAAAATACCATGGCTTGGGTCAGGCTCACCTTAGTCTTCAGGGTGACATCTTTGCTTTTCAACACTTTGAAGAGGTCCTTTGCAGCAGATTTGCCCAATGCAATGCATCTTTTGATTTCTTGACTGCTGCTTCCATGGCCATTGATTGTGGATCCAAGTAAAATGAAATTCTCGACAACTTCAGTCTTTTCTCTGTTTATCATGATGTTGCTCATTGGTCCAATTGTGAGGATTTTTGTTTTCTTTATGTTGAGGTGCAATCCATACTGAAGGCTGTGGTCTTTGATCTTCAAGTGCTTCAAGTGCTCTTCACTTTCAGTAAGCAAGATTGTGAAATCTGCATAACGCAGGCTATTAATGTCTTCCTCTGATCCTGATGCCCCATTCTTCTTCATATAGTCCAGCTTTTTAAAATTTTTTCTCACATTATTTGTTCAGCATACATATTAAATAGGTATGGTGAAAGAATACAACCCTGATGCACACCTTTCCTGACTTTAAACCAATCAGTATCCCCTTGTTCTGTCCGAACAACTGCCTCTTGATCTATGTAAAGGTTTCTCATGAGGACAATTAAGTGTTCTGGAATTTCCATTCTTTGCAATGTTATCCATAGTTTGTTATGATCCACACAGTTGAATGCCTTTGCATAGCCAATAAAACACAGGTAAACATCCTTCTGGTATTCTCTGCTTTCAGAAATCAAATTCGCTACATCTGTGGAAAGAGATGATGGAAAAGCTCAATATCACCAGTCAGAACAAGGCCAGGGGCCGACTGTGGGACAGACCATCAATTGCTCATATGCAAGTTCAAGCTGAAACTGAAGAAAATCAGAGCAAGTCCACAAGAGCCAAAACATGACCTTGAGTATATCCCACCTGAATTTAGAGACCATCTCAAGAGTAGATTTGATGCATTGAACACTAGTGACTGAAGACCAGACGAGTTGTGGAATGACATTAAGGACATCATCCATGAAGAAAGCAAGAGGTCACTGAAAAGACAGGAAAGAAAGAAAAGACCAAGATGGGTGTCAGAGGAGACTCTGAAACTTGCTCTTGAGCATCGACCAGCTAAAGCAAAAGGAAGAATTGATGAAGTAAAAGAACTGAACAGAAGATTTCAAAGGGCCTCTTGAGAAGACAAAGTAAAGTATTATAATGACATGTGCAAAGAGCTGGAGATGGAAAACTAAAAGGGAAAAACACGCTCAGTGTTTCTCAAGCTGAAAGAACTGAAGAAAAAATTCAAGCCTCGAGTTGCAATACTGAAGGATTCTATAGGGAAAATATTAAATGATGCAGGGAGCATCAAAAGAAGATGGAAGGAATACACAGAGTGATTATACCAAAAAGAATTAGTCGATATTCAACCATTTCAAGAGGTGGCATATGATCAGGAACCGATGGTACTGAAGGAAGAAGTCCAAGCTGCTCTGAAGGCATTGACGAAAAACAAGGCTCCAGGAATTGATGGAATATCAATTGAGATGTTTCAACAAACAGATGCAGCGCTGGAGGTGCTCACTCATCTATGCCAAGAAATATGGAAGACAGCTTCCTGGCCAACTGACTGCAAGAGATCCATATTTAGGCCTATTGCCAAGAAAGGTGATCCAACCGAATGTGGAAATTATAGAACAATATCGTTAATATCACACGCAAGCAAAATTTTGCTGACAATCATTCAAAAACAGTTATAGCAGTATATCGGTAGGGAATTGCCAGAAATTCAGGCCGGTTTCAGAAGAGGACGTGGAACCAGGGATATCATTGCTGATGTCAGATGGATCCTGGCTGAAAGCAAAGAATACCAAACTTAATAAAAAAAAAAAAAAAAAACTTAATAGGATCTCCAAAACCCATTACCTTCCAGTCAATGCCAACTCACAGTCTCAGTGTGATTCATTTTAAAATTATTAGTATGGAAATAATTGGGAACAAAAAGAGTGAGCTATCACATAAGTCCCTTCAGGTAACTAGAGACATAAACTTTTTTAACACATAAAAAATAGAAGTTCAGTAAATATATATAGAATATATGAATGAATATCAGGATAAGTCTGAAAAATAGTTGTCTTTAAAACTGTTTAACTTAAGTCAGAATCAGAAATAAACTGTAATACATTGTTGAGACTAGTATTAATGTTGTCGTATCGCCATAACACTTTCCTCTTTACACATATCTCTTCTGCCGATAAAGTTGTAACACCTGAAGGGAAATATGTCTAAGAAAAAATTTAACTGAGACTGAATGTGAAAACCAGCTCAACCATGACATTTTGAAATGAGTTCTCAATCTGATTCCTAGCTTTAAGAATTGGACTAGGAGATTTCCACATTTTTACATGTAGCTACAGGTCAGTAAAGCACTTAGAGAACCACCACTAATAAATTAGGGGTGATGCAACTGTAGAGACTAGTTCAAGTTAAACTGGGGTTCTTATATTCTGTGATCCTTACACACCAACTATCCTTATACCATCTTTCACGTTAAAGAAGAAGAGAAGAAGAAAAAGAAAATTCTATGCATATATTGTACCTCTGAATAGAGCTGGAAAGTCATTCTCTTCAGAAATCTATCCTTAAATAATTTCTATTAGTTTTCTGAAGATATCGGCCACTCCCTAACTCAACTATTCTATTTTTAACGGCAGTATGGGCTAGTTGTGCTCCAGATAGTGGCCAGTGAGTACAATTTTGAACTCACTGCCATTTGATATATATCAGAGGCTCTACTAAGGCAAAGCATATTTTAGATAATTGTCTGATAGGCATTCCCTTAGTTGTCTAGATGTAATCTAATCCTATGCAAAACCAGACTAAACAGAAAGCTCTGTGTGCACTGGTATGTGTTACAGAAATCAGTAGAAAACACTGGCTTTCCTGATTTGCCTTTGACAAAATAAATCCGGAAACTTGTGAGAGTCAGAGGAGATACACTCTATATACATATAAAAACCAAAAACCCAGCCCCTTTTCTGTTGAGTTGATTCCGACTCGTAGCAGGCCTGTAGGAAAGAGTAGAACTGCCCCATAGGGTCTCCAAGGAGTGGCTGTTGGATTTGGATGGCCAACATTTTGGTTAGCAGCCAAGTTCCTAACCACTGCATCACCTGGGTTCTGTGTATATGTAAATATATGTATAGAATTCATTTACCGATTAAAAAGAAGTTGGTGGGCCTTTAAAATTGCTCTATTTTATTATTTTCAAAACAAATACTATTTCTAAAAATTGAAATACACACATGCATACTAAGCAAAAATATTTGAATTATCTGAAATTAAAAAATATCTATTAACAAAGTGATTTTTGTACATATTTAAGTTTTATGCATATGTGGGTTCAAGTGACTTAATTGTATCTGGTCTTTTTATGATAAGTGGATCTCTATGAAGAATTTTTTTTAATACGAATGTACCTTTTAAAATCTTTTTCATAAACTATTGTCAACGCTGTATTATGGTTAATAAAGTAAATAAGTTTGAAATTGCCTGAATCTTCAAATGACTGTTTCCTGTAGACCATAATTTTATTAATGTTGTCAGTGAGGAAAGTACTCTTTCTACAGGTGCTGAAGTATCTGGTAATATCAAAGCTGACTCTGTCGAATGAAAGATATTCTCAATTTCATATATATATGTATAAATATATATTTCATATTTAAGTGTGTAAATATTTTAGTCCAAAGATTTTTCAAAACAGTATCTCTTTGCCTTCATTCAAAACACCTTTCTTTGATAAATCTTTCACAAGACACTCACATAAAAGAAGTTGTCTCTACTTATGATAATGTTTTCCTAAATTTAAACGAGGCAAAATCATAAACTTTCGCAGTTTTATTCCATTTTGACATGGAATATAAATTTATTCAATTAAAAATATAAGTTCCATTAAAAGATTTCTCCCACAAGTAAAGATATTCCAAAAAATAATTATAAGCTTTTAGGATTAAGTGTATTCTCCATTTGTACTAACATAATGTAATGCATTTTTTTCTCCTTTGCTTCTGTAGGGGTAAATTTCAATGTCTTCCAGTTTGTAAGACTTGTTTCAGTAACTGGAATTTAATTAGGATTTCAAAATTGAAGTTTTTAGGCTCCATTTGTTGAACATTTTAATTTAAACATTTTTAACAAAATACAACTAAAACATATTTATAAAAAGTTCAACATCATTGTATGACATTTAATTTAATTTGCAACATAGCCTTTCAAATACTAAAATGCTTCTAAAATTGAACAGGAGGACCAGAAACACATACTCATTCTGAACTAGTTTTTTTTTTTTTTTTTTTGATTGAACAAACACTTCATTAAATAAATTTCTAGTTTAGTTATTTTGTGCATATATATATATATATAAATTTCTCTATATAAATTTGTAAATTTTGACAACTACAGCTTTTATCTGATTGTTAGAATATCACAGTTTGCTTAAATACCAGTACTGTAGGCAATTTCAAGTATTTTTTGTGTCTCATAGGTTTCTTAAATTATCAAAGACAATGGTTATACCCCTATGCTGTGTTCTACCAAAATTGGTAATTATATTTTTGCCACATAAACAAATTTATTTTCTATGATGACATTTTAACCAAATTAAGAAAAAAAATTAACAGTAATGCCAGATATTTCAATTTAAACAGAAGAAAGTTCTACATTGATTCCATGACTTAGACACAAATAAATAAATAAATTTAAAAATAACTTACTGGCTCTTTGAAGCTTCTGCTAACATATGTAAAACTGTGCCTCATCTAACTGTTTATGAAGGTTTTCATCTGTTAACGTAGCCAACACATTAACAGCTATCACTTACTTCATTTTTCCTATGCGCTTAAGAAAATTTGGGGATAAAAAATGAGTGGAATTGGAAGTTCTGCTACTGGGTGGATTTTATGGTATATAAATAATAAATACCCTAATTTAAAAGAACTAAAGTTAATTTAGAAGAATAGTCATCTGATCCAAATGAAAAATTATCCACCTATCAGTTTGTCTTACTGTGGTGGCTTTCATGTTGTAATTATGGAAGTTATGTGACCAATATTTCAAATCCAGCATGGTTACCCATGGTGAACAGGTATCAGTAGAGCTTCCAGACTAAGACAGACCAGGAAGAAAGCCCTGGCAATCTACTTCAAAAAATTAGCCAGTGAAAGCCTGATGGATCACAACAGACTATTGTCTGACTTGCTTGTTTTGACACACCATCAGGAGTGATCGATCTCTGGAAGAGGACACCATGTTTGATGAAATAGAGGGCCAATGAAGGCAAGGGAGACCAGTGATGAGATGGACTGGCACAATAGCTGAAATGATGGACTCAGCCGTGCCAGTGATTGTAAGGAAGATGCAAAACTGGTCAATGTTTTGTTGTACAGAAAATCGCCATGAGCCAGAGTCCACTTGATGGCAGCTATCTATGTAGCTATTTATCTAGCAATCTAACTATCTAGCTGGCTAGCTAGCTAGTTCTCTAGCTAGCTATCACCTATCTAATCCATCTCAATCAGCATAATCTTTAAAGTAACTACTAACTTCCGAAGTCAATGTTGACCCTGCCTTAGCAAATTTGGGTCTCATGGTTTTCATATGTCAGTGTTTCCACAGTGGATGGCAAATGTTGACAAATATTTTGTAAAAGTTACACTGGAAGAGATTCATATTTATGTCCATTCCAGTGAAAGATGACCAAATAGAATGAGGAAATTATTGAACAGTATCATTAATACCACATTTAGAAAAATTTTGCTGAAGATAATTAAAAAAAAAAAAAATGGCTGCAGCCTTACATTGTCAGGGAACTGCCAAAAGTTCAAGCCAAATTCAGAAGAGGACTAGGAATGAGGACTGTCATTGCTGATGTTAGATGGATCTTGGCAGAGGCAAGGTTCTTGGCTGTGTTTTATTGACTATGGAAAGGCATTCAGTGGTGTGCTTCATAACAAATTATGGATACCATTTTGAGGAATGGAAATTCCACAACACTTAATTGTGATCATGCAGAACCTGTACATGGATCAAGAGGCAGTAGTCCGAGCAGAACAAAGGGATTTTTTGCGGTTTAAAATTTGAAAAGGTGTAAAAGCTAGTTTGTATTTTTTTTTTTTTTACCTTAAATTCTATCTGTATGCTGAGCAAATAATCCAAGAAGTACTGTATGAAGAACGCAGCATGAAGATTGGAGGAAGACTTATTAGCAACCTGAGACATATAGATGACTCAGCCTTATTTGCCAAAAATGAAGAGGACTTAAAAGGACTTAAAAGCACTTACTAATGAAGGTAAGATACAAAGAAAACAAAGACCCTTACAACTGGACCAACAAACATCATCATGATAAATGCCCATGGAAGCCACAGTCAAGAAATCAAGTGAAATGTTGCATTGGGGAAATCTACTGCAAAAGACACCTTTAAAGTGTTAAAAAGCAAAGATGTCACTTTGATGATTAAGGTGTGCTTGACTTAAGCCATGGTATCTTCAATCACCTCATACACATGCAAAAACTGTACGATGAAAAAGGAAGATCAAAAAAGAATTACTACATTCCAGTTGTGGTGTTGGTGAAGAATACGGAATATACTATGGGCTGCCAAATCTGTTTTGGAGGACGTACAGCCAGAATGTTTCTGAAAAGTGAGAATGGCGAGACTTTGTCGCTCATGCTTTGTACATGTCATCAGTAGGGACCAATGAACGGTAGAAGGTCAGCAAAAAAAGAGACCCTCAATTAGATGGATTGATACAGTGGCTGCAACAATGGGCACAAACATAGCAATTATTGTAAGGATGGCTCAGGACCAGGCAACGTTCATTCCGTTCTGTATAAATAAGGTCACTATGAACCAAAGCCAATTCCACAGCACCTAACAACAACACATTGATCTTCAAATTTGTTTTGAGAAGTAGATAGATAGTAGGTCAGGATTTAATTTTTAATTAAACACAAACTTTGTTTCTATGAGCCTATTTCTGCCAAAGTTCACTCTAGCTAGAACATTCTAACTTTTTCTATATTCTCTATGGCAAGACTACTCAGTCTCTATTCCCTACATGTATTTTCCAGCATTTTACGCTCATCCTGCCAACTGGGGAACTGGGGGCTTTATGAACCTAGCAGGGCACTACAGGTGCCAAGGTATTACAAGGTGTTGCACCAAGTAGCACCAGGGGCAGCAATGTGGAAGACTGGAAAGAGGAAGCTTCACATCTTCCTATGATTAGGGACACTTCTTTTTAAAAGAGCACCTTGCAAACTTTCTTTGACAGGGAGGCATTAATCACGCTTTCTGTGAAAAAACTGGAAAAGGAAGTATGGATTATCGCTGATTGTGTTTCATATTTTATAGCAGAGAATGCCGTTAATTGCATATGCATCTACCATGGCAGAAGCAGTAAATAATTGGGGATCGAAGAAGCTGTCCTTATGCTTAGCTTAAAGTATCTATTAATGAAATTTTATATTAAAAAATATATATATATATCTGGGATAATGCTATACAAGTCAGGACAGGATGCCAGAACAATGGGTGTAAACTGGGTCCATCCAGAGCAAATCATAGGAGTCCCTGGGTTTTGCAAATGGCTAACACCCTTAGCTGCTAACCAAAAGGTTGATGGTTCGAGGATACCCAGAGGCATCTTAGAAGAAAGGTCTGGTGCTCTACTTTAAAAAAATTAGCTATTGAAAACTCTGAAGCACGGTTTTACTCTGACACATAAGGAAACATTACGAGTCTGAACTGACTCAAAGGCAACTGATTTTAATTAAACCTAAAGCCTGCAATCTTGTCAAACTCAATTTAGAGTTTGTACGATCTCTTGATAAGCTCCTCCCTTTAAGAAAGACCATATGTTGCCAAATTTCTCCCAACTTCTTCTACATATTAAATCCAAATTTACATTATTTTCTTATATATTTTACCTTGCAAAATTGATAGCATTTACATGAAATAAAAGTCCATAAATTTCCATACATTTTATGTTTCACTTGATCCTGACCATTCACATAATAAGGGAAATTCCTGAGAATACTTCTTAGGATTTTACATCAATGTTTGGCAAATTTGTATAAATTTATGTTGAAGCCTTGGCTGATTATTCAGACATTTTCCATAAATTTTCTTTAGTCTTATAATAATATCCTATACCTTGAATTTCTAGGAATTACAGAATAAATTTTGTTTTAATACAACTTATCTAAAAGGTTAAATTTTAATTAGAGTCAAATACAGCAATTCTCTAGATACTTAACAATCCTTCTGGAATGCAATTCCCTTCAGGGATTAGGTGCAATAAGAATAAATATGTGTAAACCCACGAGCACAGACTTGTTTGTTCCTAGCAGGACTTGTTCCTAGCAGCTAGTTGTATTGTATCATGCTTTATTCTAGGCTGTTGCAGACTAGTGGGGATACTAATATAAGACTCAGATTCTCAAATTGCTACATCAGTTCAGTGGATACTTGTTTATTTCTCCAACCTCCATATTCTCCTTCTTCTTGCGATAGCTCTGATATCACTCTTGGGTGTTGGGGAAAGATGCAGCCCCAGAAGCCATACGGTCCAATTTTTGACAGAAGGGTATATATATACATATATTTATACCAATATATGCATATACATGTATAGTTACACATGTAAATATATGGGTAGTATAAAGGGTTTTCACACAACTGCTAACCTAAACGTTGGTGGTTTAAACCCACCTGGCAGCTCCATAGAATAAAGCCCTGGGGATCTGTTTCCATAAAGATTATAGCCAAGAAGACCCAGTGGAGCAGTTCTATTCTGTAACACACGGGGTCACCGTGAGTTGGAATAGACTCTATGGCAACTGTATATTTGCTTTAACCAATTTGCATTAGATATTTTTTCGTCCCTTGTAACTGATAAAATTCTAATAAGAATATGACTATGTTATAGAATAATGAATATTCCAGGATACAATCATTATTTTAATGTAATGTGACTACCTTTGGGAGACAAGCAGAATGATAATGTAAAAAAGCAGTAAACTTTGTTTTTATTTATGTTCATGGTGCCTTAGCTCAAATAAAACTTAAACACACTTTATCATTTCTTCTTCATCTATATGAATTCCTCCATAAGGTAAATAGGCAAAAAAGTCATATTTTCATAGTTTGCTTCCTTGTAAACTATGTAAACATTGATGCTCAGACAATTACGATTATGATCACTTCCATGTTTCCTTATAAACTAAGAGCTGATTTGCAAACAGCTTATTTGATCTACAATACAAAGATCAGGTTGTTAATATGGAAAAAAATAACCTGCTGTTTATTTTTTGGTTTAATTTTACGTGTTTGAGAACCCTTCACCTATTTTTCCCCACACCCGCAACTCCCACCTTGGTAAACACTTGAGAATTTGGCAGTCATATTTCTCCAAATGAACAGGCAACATACACAAATTGCAGATGGGTCAGCATGAGTGCAAAAATCCACCAAGCAGCTGCAGTTCATGGGGACTGTGTACAGGAATCTGTTTTACAGCCACAGTACAACATATCCAGTATCTCTGTTATGAAATTGCCTTGATTTCTCAAACCTCCGAGGACTATTAAATAAGGTTTTCCTACCTTGACATAAGTAGAATAAACCACCTGGTTCAGATGATGGGACCGTGCCTGGAAGAGCAGCAGCAGCCTTTGCCAGTATTACAGGACTAGCTGAATTAAGGCAATAAATAAGGTTACAAATATTCCACAAAAAGAATTCAGTCTCAAAGATGCATGGATTGAACTGAATTAAAAAAAAAAATCTAGGAGACACCTCTTTCAAAGGAGAGCTTTGACTGGGAAAGGAAAACATCAGAAATTTAAAAGGAAGAAAAGTTGTGGGTTTCAGAGAGAACAGTTCCAAAGAAAGGACTGCATGCTTGTACTTTAAAAGTGGTGTGGTGTTTAACATTGTCCTTCTGTAGTCTGTTTGCCTTGTATGTGTCTATTGACATCATCATTGTCTGTCTCACAATGCAAGCTCTAAAAGGCAAGGCTATTTCTATAGAGCTTGGGATGGAGCCACATAGACATGGACATTTGATAAATACCCACTTGATCAAAAGGAGGAGAGGAGTGGAGGAAAATGGGAATGAAAAAAGATACCTGTGTCAGAAAAAGAAGACAGAAAAAAAAATTTATTAGTAATATCAACGGAATGAGAAATAGGGTATTTGTTTCATGAGCTAATATTCCAACGATTCTATAACAACAGACACAGGTAATAACTCTGTCATTTATCATCCACCTGAGCATGATGTAGACCTAACATGAATAACTAAGGACGATCTTGACACTTCTGGCAGATATTTTCACTTTATTTAGCCCTGAGAGGATTATGGTGGCTTTTCATACCAGAATATTCCTTGGTTAGCCTCAAGTTTTGATAGTGCAACATCAGATTTGTCTCATTGACAAAGCCCACTCTGCCCTATTTAACTGCCAATATAGATGCATTCTAGATTTTCCACAGGGCACATAATACTAAACTCACTACTGACTAATATCCATAGTTGGATTAAGAGAAATAATGTTTAGAAAGGATTTCCTGAAGAATGATTATGTAGTCTATTCATTTCTCTAGACACCATGGTATCTCTCACTTTATTCAGACCATCAGATACCTGTGTACCTGAAGCTCATCATATTGGTTCCCTGTAGGAGCAGTTTTATTAAACTGTGATTTGGTTTAATTCCATTAGCCCTATATTGGGTGACATTATAGAAGTAGCCTTATGCAATTAAAAGCTGCATTTACCAGAAGATGTTGCTGAGAATTTTGTTCATTAGGCTGCAGTGTCCTTCCTCTTTGAAAGGAACTTGGGAATAATTAGTTTGCTTTTATTTTATAGACATTATGAATCATACACTGATCTTATTTTCTCTTCTAATTTTATGCTATAAAGGTTAACATCAAACTGTGACCAAACTTTTTGTGTCTTACTCTCATTTCTAGTTCTATTTATACTTCTATTCTGGTGATCTCTTTGCAACACACATTTGTGACATTATTTTGCTGCACCTTATGTGTGTGTTTTTTCTGAAACTCCTCAATATTCTCTGGAATAAATAAAGGATATAAATAAATAACATTATTATAAATAGATTTAACAACAAATACAAGACAACGACAACAACAACAAAAAAACAAACCCATTGCCATCAAGTCAATTCTGACTCATAGCGACCTTACAGGACAGAGTAGAACTGCACCATAGGGCTTCCAAGGAGTGGCTGGTGGATTCGGACTGCCAACCTCCTGGTTAGCAGCCAGCTCTTAACCACTGTGCCACCAGGGCTCCAAAGCAAATATAGGCATATACTAACTAGTAAAAGGAACATTTAAAACCTAAACTTTAAAGATATATTAAAAAACAAACAAACCTAGAGAGGGTTAGAAACTGGCAAAACAGTCACAAAAGGAGAGACTGGAAGGAGGGAGTGGGCTAACTCATTAGAGGGAGAGTAAACGGGGATATGTAGTAAGGTGTATATAAGTTTATATGTGACAGACTGACTTGATTTGTAAACTTTCACTTAAAGCACAATAAAAATTATTTAAACAAACAAACCAAACCCACTGACATTGAGTCGATTTCAACTTAAAACTGTAGAACTGCCCCATAGGGTTTCCAAGGAGCACTTGGTGGATTCAAACTGCCAACTTTTTGGTTAGCAGCCGTAATTTTTAACCACTACACCACTGGGGTTTCCAAGAAGTATTAAAGGGTGATTATTTAATTAAATATGTGTGTGTACATGGGTTTGTGTGTGTTTGTATATTCGTACATATATATGTGTGTATATATATATTCCAGAAGGAATAATAATGCAGTTGAAAAATTAAAATGAGCATGATAATACCCAAATCACAGAAACTATACTTAAGTAGCAAGCGCTTGCTTTGTGTCTCTTACTGAGCTAGACATTCTTCAATCATTTCGTAGTTCGGAAAACTAAAGCTCAAAGAAATAAATTAGCAAAGGTCATATAAAAAATGGTATAACCAAAACTTGCGTCTGCATGTAGTATCTATTTAAAAATCTTCTGTGAGGCCTTTCAGCATGATGCTAAATGATGTGTTTCTTTATTTAAAGCAGGGAGCTAAAGAATAGCACGTCATGCCTTAGAGACACAGGTCAGATTGCCCCTTTCCCTATGCAAATTCAACAGCATGTTATTGCTGCCAAATGGTAGCAAATCTTGAATGCATCAACAGTGCTGAATTTATAGGAACAGCTGATTCTATTGTGCTCTGAGCTTGTCATATCACATCTTATAAGTTTGTAGAAACATACTTTAAGAGGGAAGCTGACACACCAGTATGTTCACAGGAAATTTTGAGTAACTATTTCACATAAAATACATTTCAGTAATTGTCTCTATTTAACCTAACAGAGAAAAATTCTGCTTCATTTAGCTATTGCCACAATTATACTGTGTAATAAGAACCCTCAAAATCTAACGGAATATTCAATAAAGATTATTTTGGTCTTGTCTCTACAAGTAGGCTCTTCCTGCTGTCCTGAGCTAGGCTTTGTGGGGGGCCACTCATGTGTCTGTGCTAAACTGTAGGTTAACCTGACAGCTCTGTTGATGTTGCCTTGCATCTCTCTGATATCTTGAGCCTCAGCTTGATCAAATGGGGCAACTAGACTCTGTTCCACATGTCTAACCGTCCAAGGCATGTTCACACAGTAAAGGTATAGGAGCAAGAAAGTGAAAGCATGCAAGGGCATTAAAGATCAAACTTAAAACTGCCACAATTATCATTTCTTCTGTTCTCTTTTGGTTAATGCAAGTCACAAAGCCAGCTCAGATTCAAGGAGTGTCTTGATAGAAAATGCAATGAAGGTATGTTGCACCGGGCATAGATACAGAGTGTGGTAGAGAATTGGGACCATTTTTCAAACAATCTACCACAAATACTAAGTGAAAATACAATACGGCTCTATCAATATTTATCATTTTTATCCCTTTCTCACATGTACTAACCCTCTGACATGGCCTTTTTCAGTTCTCTAATTTCTTGCTCTTCCCTTCCTCAAATTTATAAGCACCTTTATTGCTTCATGTGTTTCTCTTGACCCTCAGGTTCAGTCATTTCAGCGCAGTTACAGTGGTACAACAACAAACAATCCATTCCCATTGTCCTAGACTGGGTTCTCTAGAGAAGCAAAACAAGTAAAGCATATAAATATATATAGAGAGAGATAGATCGTATGAAAGAAATGGCTCGCCTGATTGTAGAGGCTGGAACATCCCAAATTCAAAGGTCAGGATAGAAGCTTCTTCTGATTAATGTAGCTACAGGTGCTGTTGAACCCAAGATTGACAGGTCAGACAGCAATGCTCCTCACAGGTGGTGAAGATCTGCGAATCCCAAGATGAGCAGGCAAGACCAAAGGTTAGCTGCTAGCTCAAGTCCCAAGAACCAGAGATCAAATGAACAGGAGCCAGTTGAAGGATCCAGAGCCAGCAAAAGCTGTCAAGCCTTGCAAGAATGTACACTTATATTCTACGCAGTCCACACGCCCAAGGAAACTCCTTTTCAACTGAGTAGCTACTACAGAAGGTCCCATCATGGAAAGGATTATGTTAAATCAAATCTCATCAAGGAAGTGATCACATCATCATATGACTGCCAAACAGCATCATAACTGTCAAATCAAAAATAATTATGGCCCAGCCAAGTTAACATACAACCTTAATGATCAAAGTCCACCTCTTGTCAACACTGCACCTGTACACATCTCTTTAATCCATACATAATGTTGGAATAAAAACAATTATAAAGTCATACTTGTGTCTAACATGATACAATAACAAAAAAATACTACCTAATATGCACTAGCCCTGTTTACATCTTATATTTTATAAGTGAAGAAAACAAAAATATTTAATGCACACATACAAGGCAGAAATACTCATAGTAATTACAATACTCATTTCTGCAATTGGTCATGTGGTCTCAACTGTAATTTAAAACTACCTTCTTCCACCACCCATTCTGTATTTCCTTTGTCCTCAGCAAGCACCTCAGCTGGTCGTGGTTTTTTGCCTGGCGAGGTGACCCAAAACTTCATTCCTGAAGGGTCTGGGCCATTAGTAGTCATGTGAAAATTAGGTTGACGTAGCTTTTCATTGGTTTTAATCACAGGGCATGGCACTACTAAGTGGTGCCCTAAGGGGAACCCCAGTATTCCAGACATACTCTTCTTAACCTTCATTATTTAATATCAGTCCAATTCCTTCTTGGTAATCAGGATCAGTTACACCATCCAATATGGTAACTCACTTCTTTGCCTGTTGATCCAGAGGCATAAGCCTTCCAAAGAGGCCATGTGGCCTTTGTAACTTCCAGTTCAGTGGGATCAGTGATGTGTCTCCAGGTGGAAGCATTCCTCCCTTTGGAACTAAGACCTCTAGACCCACAGAGCCTAAGGTCACAGGGACAGGAAGCAAGAATTTTGGCAGTGGGTCACTAGGGATAATAGTAATGGTGCCGCTCCCATTTCCACTCCTTGATTTCTGGACCCATGAATCCCGGCTATGGGAGAAACAACATGATAAATTGGACACTGGTTTAGAAAATATACAACCTCCTGGAGAACATTGCCCAACCCTGCAAGGTATTGCTACCTAACTAACACCATAATCATGTCTTTCGAAGGTCATTCCATCATTTTACCAAGCCAGTTGTTTCAGGATGATGGGGCAAGTGGTAAGACCAGTGAATTCCAAGACTATAGGCCCATTGCCACACTTCATTTACTGTGAAGTCAGTCCCTTGATTGGAGGCGATGTTGTGTGGGACACCATGACAGTGGATAAGGCATTCTGTAAGTCCATGGATGGTAGTTTTGGCAGAATCATTGCATTCAGTGAAGGCAAATTCATATCCAGAATAACTGTCTATTCCAGTAAGAACAAAGCATTGCCTTTTCCATGACTGGGAGTGGTCCAATGTAATCAACTTGCCACCAGGTTGCTGGCTGATCACTGAGAGGGATGATGCCATATTGGGGACTCAGTGTTGGTCTCTGTTCCTGGAAGATTGGGCACTCAGCAGCAGCTGTAGCCACTTTGGCCTTGGTGAGTGGAAGTCCATGTTGCTGAGCCCATGCATAACCTCAATCCCTGCCACCATGGCCACTTTGTTCATGAGCCCATTGAGCAATGACAGGAGTGGCTGGGTAAAAAGGATGCCTGGTTTCCACAGAATGTGTCATCCTATCCACTTGATTGTTAAAATCTTCCTCTGTTGGAGTCACCCTTTGGTGAGCAGTCACATGAGACACAAATATCTTCACTTCTTTGGCCCTTTCAGAGAGGTCTATCTACATACCTCTTATCCATACCACCATGTCTTCAATTTTCTAATCATATTCATTCCAATTCCCTGACGTTCCAGCCAAACCATAGGCCACAACCCATGAATCAGTATACAATCGCGCATCTGGTCATTTCTCCTTCTAAGCAAAGTGAACAACCAGGTGCACTGCTTGAAGTTTTGACCATAGTTAGGATTTCCCTTCACCACTGTTCTTCAGGAAGGTCCCAGAAAGGGGCTGTAGTGCTGCCGCTACCCACTTTCAAGTGGTGTGTATACACCATGGAGAACCAGGCACTAGTTTTCTTCAGTCAACTGATCGTAAGGAAAGCTCCATGAGGCCATAGGTGCAGACTGGGAGATGGAAGGTAACATGACAGGAGTGGGGACCATGGGCATTTGGACCACTTTCTTATGCAACTTACTTGTGTCTTCAGGTCTTGCTTGTGCCTGATCTCACATATACCACTTCCATTTAATGATGGAGTGCTGCTGTGCATGCCCTTCTTTAATGGCTTTGTGGGTCAGACGTATTCTGATTACTGCTTTGACCCCACTGCTTATTACAGTAATCACGCACACCTTGTCTTTGTTAATTGAGTGCTGCCACTTGACCCCCCCCGACCACAGGGTCCAATCAACCCCATTATAGTTATGTGTCTTAATTCAGTTATGCCAGTTCCTACTGTGAAATGTGACATATATAAAATAGCAATCACAGAAGTTTTCAAGTATACTGGGGCTCCCTTCACAAGTTTGTTTCTTACCATTGTGGTAAAAGATGTATCCTCTGGGCAATCCATGTGTGGCCCTGTGGTTCTAACCTGATAAATTCACCATAGCATGACAATTCCCTAAGCCTTCGAATACCTTCTTCTACAGTATACCAAGGCAAGTCTGGTACTTCAACTTAATTTAGTGTAGGCCACTGCATAATCCATGCTTCAGAAACCCAACCAAATAAACTATTAGATCGTTTCCTAACCTCTTGAACTGAAACACTGAATGAAGAAACTTTGCTTAGTGGGGCCATAAGAATAAACTCAGACTGATCCATCTTTATGGAGTGTAGTGTACCTCCTCCTAGGTCACGCTTTGTACATCACCTTTTGAGGCTCCTTGGGACTTAAGTCGAATTATAGGTCTAAAGCCAAAATGGGTGGTGGTAAAGAGTTTTGAGAACATTCAGCATTGTCTTATAAGGCCTTTGCCTCAGGTGATGCCCCAGGCAATGACAGACAAAGGCTTTTTAGATACAGCTAGGTTAATCTCATTAGATGGGGGTGAAGGGATTAATGGTTTTACTAGGGAGGGTGGCTTAGAAGGCCAAACAGGAATAATCTCTTCAGATGGGAGTAAGAGGGCTGGTTCTGTTAGAAGAAGTAATTCAACAGAATTTAAGGGCTTAATGTCTCCAACTTCCTGGTTATCTGCCCATATGTCCCTATCTCATGTTTCAGGATCCCATTTCTTCCCAAACAATGCCCTCACTTTAACTTCAGACACCACTCAAGGTTGGCAATTGAGTAGGCATTGTAATTCAGTCATTCTTACAATAAAACTCTGGGTTTGGTTCTTGGCTGTATCAACTCTATAACTACAATAAGGCTTTCTTTCAAGGCACAAGTGGAATCCTTGAGGTCATTTATGTGGCACTTGAGCTTTGACACTGAAGGCCTGAGCTCATCTCTTTCTTTACCACATTCTTTAGCAAAAGAAGGACCAACCAACCAGCTTCCTTATACTTCTCATTATGACAAAATTGTAGAAAGGTATCAGACATACAATCACCCAGAGCCTTGCCTTTCACTAGTACCGGATCTATTGGTGGTGATATTTTGCATATTTGTATTGTTACCTAATGCCATGGATTAGCAGTGCTCTCTTTACTACTGGATGCAGAGTCATCAACATCTTTAAGATGAATTTGGAAAACTCATCCTTACAATTTTATTTCTCTAGAACCACTCTCAGTACCAAATGTCTTAGGTTGTGTTCTCTAGAGACGCACAACCAGTAAAACGTATAAATAGAAAGAGAGATAGAGATCTATATCAATGAAATGGCTCATGTGATTGTCGAGGCTGGAATGTCCCAAGTTCTTTTGGGTCAGAATAGAGGCTTCTTCTAATTCACGTAATCACAGTGTCTGGTAAATCCAAGACTGACCACAGGCTTCAGTGATCCCCAAATCCCATGATTGGCAGGCAAGATAGCAGGTAAGCTGCTAGCTCAAGTCCCAAGAATTGAAGGTCAAATGAACAGGAGCCAGAGCCAGCAAAAGCCCATGAGACTTGCCAGAATGTCCACTTATATTCAGTGCAGACCACATGCCCAAGCAAACTCCCAGCTGACCGGCCACTCACAGCAGATCCCATCATGCAGGTGACCACATCATATCAAATCTCTTCATGGAAGTGATCACATCATAACTGCCCAACTACATCATAACTGCCGAATCACTGAGAATCATGGCCTGGCCAAGTTGACACACAACCCTGAGTATCACAGCCATCAAATCAATTTCAATTCATAGCAGCCCTATAGGATACAGTAGAACTTCCCATAGGGTTTTCAAGGAACAGTTGGCAGATTTGAACTGCCAACCTCTTGATTAGCATATGAATTCTTAACCACTGCACCACCAGGGTATAAAAAAAACCCAGTGCTGTCGAGTTGATTCTGACTCATAGTGACCCTACAGGACAGGAGTACCTGGTGGATTTGAACTGCCCCTCAAATTTAATGCCCCCCCAAAATAATCACTTTGTTAGTAACTCCACTATTCTTCCCATACCAATATTCAACATGAGACAGCTTTCAACATTTGTTCTTCTACTCCTATGCAAGAAATAGAACAAAATCTTCAACATAGCAAAATAGACCTAATACCATTATAGTACTCAACTTCGACTGGGCTCTAGCTGCTCTTTCCATTTCTTTTTGGTAACTCCTTTGCTTATTCCTTAAACGCACCATATTCCTCATGTTCAAAATTTGGCCAAATATTTTAATTTACTGAGAAGATCAGTATCATTAAATATGAGATCCATGGTCTCAGGTTCCAAATGTCATGGACCTTCTAATCTCTTTATAATGTCTTCTCTCTCCCATTATCTCCTATTTTAGAGACAAAATGCTTTCTTCATTCCTAATAAATGCTGACTTATATTCTTCTGCCACTGCACATTCTCCTGAATTTTCATCATTATTCCTCTTCTCTTCCCACAAACTCTCCAGAGAGCACTCATATCAGCATTAAAATGTGCTCGGGTCTCTCTTATGTTAAAGCACAAAAAATAAAAATAAAAACTTACCTTATCAGACTTGCCCCATATATTTTCCCTTTGTTTTTGATATTAACCTCAAAGAATAGTCTACGTGCTACGGATCTATCTCCTACTACCACCACATTCCTCAGTCCCTTACTATGTGGTGTCTTCCTCCATTTTCAAACTGAGAACTCACCTTTGATGGAAACTGCCTGTTACATCCCAATGACTTATCAAGCATAGTGACTTATTCTTCATGTTCTTTATTCTTGAAATTTTCTGTAGCCAGCAGTTAATATTTTACTGCATAAAATACATACCTTCTTACATTTTATAATTTTGTTACCTTGTTTTTCTCTTAACTATGCCTCCTTTGTTTCTTCCCATTCTTTTTTATTGGTCCTTCTTTTTTATCCCCCACTAGAAGCTCTGGTGGTGCAGTGGTTAACAGCTTAGGCTGCTAACCAAAAAGTCCGCCATTCAAGTTCACCAACTGCTTCTTGGGAACCCCATGGGGCAGTTCTACTCTAACCTATAGGGTGGCTATGAGTCAGAATTGACTTGATGGCAACAGGCTTGGTTTTTTGGTTATATAAGCAATAATAAATGTAGTAATAGTTATTGAGCAACTACTTTGTACCAATCAGCTGAATGTTTTAAATGCATTATCTCCTCTAACCTTATAAAAACCCTGTAAGAGAGTTGTTATTCATTTTTCCATATCGCAGATGATATATTTGAAACTCAGGCTATTTAACTTGCCTGAGATCACACACAAATAGTTTGGATTTGAACTATCTAAATTCAAAGACTGTGATCTTAATTACTACAATATTTGGCCACACATATTGTTCTATATTTATCCCTCAACATTTTTCCCTTTATTGTTCATTTCATTCTTGTTATCCTTCTACTACTGTATTCAAATGCCCTTATCAGTCATTCCAATTCTGACTCTTATTCTTCAGTCACCTAAAGTCACCTTTAGTTACCGTAGATCATCTGTTGTCTAGTCCTATACCTACCTGTCCTCTTGTCATATATCTCTAACAAAGAATAAGGGAGGTGATCTAAAGTTTATTGAAAGCCATACACTTTGCCATCATTCTCATAAATAACAATAATAAGCAGCCTGTTGTGGTCGAGTCACTTCTGACTCATGGCAACCCCAAGTGTATCAGAGTAAAGCTGAGTTCTATAGGGTTTTTCAATGGCTGATTTTTGGAAGTAGATCACGAGGCCTTCCTTCTGAGTCATCTCTGGGTAGACTGAAACCTCTCACCTTTAGATTAGCAGCGAAGTCTATTAACTGCACCACCAAGGGACCCTGTAAGAAACTGTATTTATCACTCATTTATTGCTTTGTGTGTATAAGGCACTGTGCCAGTCATCTCCCACACAGCATGTTACCTGACTTACAAAACTCCTTGAAAATGGAAAGATCTCATAACACTTGCCTTACATTTGCAGTAATATATTTTATATATATTTATATTTAATATATATATTATGTATTACCCTCCCCACTATTTCTTCATCTTAAGCCAGATACACCTTATCAACATAGTTTTCCTGAGTGGGTCCTGAAGCATATGAATTTGCAACCCTGCTTAGCCAATAAGAATTCTCATTTGTTCTCTTTTTTCCGGTACATTTTTTTTCTGTCTGAATTCATCTCTCTCAAAGATCTTTGTCTTTTAACACTTTATCAATCAAGAAGTTTTCAAGTGCAACTTACAAAAAAAAATAAACTCAGCTAACTTCAACCAAAATGAGGATTTATTGAGTCACGTTTTTAAAAAATCAATAGAAGAACAAGCTCAGAAATTTTTGATCTTTTGGCTATAGTTCTTTATGATTTGGGCAGGTTCTCCCTTCTGTGTGTGTCAGCTTTAGCCCTATACTGGCTTCTGGAATGGCCCAACCATCAAACAACCACAGGTGCGTTATTTTTCATTCATATCCAGGAAGAAGGAGGGTGTTACCTCCCTTGCCATCAAACTGTAATCAGAGTTACACTTGTTTTGAATCATCCCGTTGCCTTACAATGTACCATTTACTGATGGATTTATGCCTGGATCACTTGAAGCCATCACCGTGACAAAAGGGTTAAATCTTACTCTAACTCCAGAAAATCAGGGCCCCTATGGATACCGTGGAAACCCTGACGGCAGAGCAGTTAAGAATTATGGCTGCTACCCAAAAGATCGGCAGTTCAAATCCACCAGGCGCTCCTTGGAAACCCTATGGGGCAGTTCTATCCTGTTCTGTAGGGTCGCTGTGAGTTGAAATTGACTGGACAGCAACAGGTTTCATTTTTTGGTTTATGGATATCTTGAAAGAGCCCCGGCGGGGCAAAGGTTAAGCGTTCGGCTACTAACCAGTCAGAGGTTCAAACTCACCAGCTGCTGCACAGCAGAAAGATGTGGCAGTCTGCTTTGGTGGAGACTGCAGGCTTGGGAACCCTATGGGGCAGTTCTGCCCTGTCCTGTAGGGTTCCTATGAGTCAGAATCCACTCCACGGGAATAAGTTTGTTTTTTTTTTGTGGATACCGTGGTGGGAACAACCAAAAACCTCTTAATCACTGCACAACGTAATAACTATGTAATATGTGATGCTATTTCCTTTATCTTCCTGTAGGGCTGAAAACCCAGGTTTTACTTTTTTGCTACTTGATTACCTAGCACAAAGTCTTAAATATAGCAGATGTTCAACATATATTTGTGAATAAATTGAATGGCTCGAGAATCTGGGAAGCAAAAAAATAAGTAAATGGGTATAGTGAGTACTACCAATACAAGCCCAATTTAAGATGCAGATACTACATACCTGAAGTTAATGTTGTAAGACAATTCTGAATATATTTCTTTTTTAAAAGGAATAAACACATATCTTCACAGCATAAAGAGGCATACATGCATACATCTGAATTGCTAAAAGAGGTTTCAGTTTATTTATTCAGAATTTAATAAATAAAAAAACAAAGGGCTTATTTGCTATTTTTTTAAATTTTTCCTAAGAAGGCATCAGCATTTCCATTAATGAAGTACTAATTATCTTACATTGAAAAATCTTTAAAACTTTCAGATGTTCTCTGTGACATAGTGCCACACATCCATTCCAACTATAGGATCTATTCATTGATAATATACTGAAAACAATAAAAAGCTATTGAATTGAGTTGAATAATTCCACTCAGAAGTGGAATTATTGAAAATCAAACAAAAGCTTAAAAAGTTATCCCTATTACCTTTATCAGATGTTTGTATAGAAATGCCTAAAAGCAAAAGATAATATTGGTTGGAGATGATGCATGAGTTTTTATATTCCATGGTACAATAAAGACTTTTTAGAAATCGTTTCTAAAGGATTGGGTTTTTTGAGCGCTATATATGAGAAACAATTTTTCAGGATATACATGAATGTTTCACTCTAAGGATTATGCTGCTGTATAATTCTTTAGCTAAAATAAATGTCTAAGCCTCAGCATCCTACCGCATCCTTGACAAAGCATTCAGTGATATGAAACATTCTTTAAAGTGGTAGGCTGTGTAATTTTATGCCAAGCTCAAAGGAAAAAAACATCATGTAGCTCCTACTTGAACCTCTGAAGTGGTCTCTGTCACAACACCTTACAGCCGACCTGTGAGCATGCTAAACAGTTTGTCATGATGGCTTTCCTTCTGCAATGACAGATCTCAAAAGGGCTGGAGCTGAGTCTTCTCTGTGCTCTGGGTTTCACCAGGACTGCCTAATCATTTGTTAAAAAAAAGTCTGAAGTTCTAATCCCACTTGGACAAGCCTAAATCCTTAAAGTTAACTCTACTTTCAACAAAAGGAAAAAAAGAATTAAAGAGTACAAAAGCCCCTTGAGCTAGGCCCTTTAATACTTGAAGAAAGAAATTTTGCAGGAAGCAGTTGGGGAAAGACATTGCAGATAGAAAAATATAATTCAAATAATATGCTAGTTATGCTAGTTGCTTACATGGATCAGATACTCATTTAGATTAAAAAAAATGTATTCTCAAAGTGTGGTCTATAGTCCCTGCGGGGCCTGCAAGATCCTTTCTGGAGGGCCATGTGTCAAACTGATTTCCATGACACTAACAGGTTATTTGTCTTTTTCACTGTGTTGTCATTTGCACTGATGGTGAAAAACCAATGATGGGTAAAATTGCTGGTGCCTTAGCAAAAATCAGGCCAGGGACACCAACCTGTCCTGTAGTCATAGTATTTTTTACTGCCACACACTTACGTTAAAAGTGATGCCAGTTTCATTATGAATGTCCTTGATGAAGTAATAAAAGTTTTTAATGTTATTAACTCTTGACTTAAGCTCACCTCTCTTTACTATCTTATGTGATGAAATGGGATGTATCCCTAAAGTATTTTTGTTGCATAATGAGGGATGATATTTGCCTCAGGAAAAGCACTCGGGAGATCATTTGAAATGATGCTAAACTAGCTGATGTATTTTTATTTGTTGGAGTTTTGTTTGTTTGTTATGGAACACACCATTTTTACTTGAAAGAACAACTGATGAACAAAATCGTTCCCCCCCATACACGGTTTTGGCAAACATTTTCTCAAAAATGAATGATATGGGTTTGTCATTTTAACTGACAGTTTTTGTTATCAATAATAAAATGTGAATGAGTTGAAGACAGATCAAGAAGTACTCAGTTTATAGGTTCTCCAAAGGTACACATGTGAATAATACCACTCTCAAGAAATATTAGAATTTTGGAAACCTCGTATTCAACATGTCATATGATTTTAATTTTAAATGAATTCATACATTAATATTTAGCATGATTCCACTTATATAAAATGACCAAAATAAGCAAAGCAATAGAGACAAAAATTGAATCAGCAGCTGCCAGGGCTGGGAGGAGTAACAAGTGGGGAATGAGTTCTAATGGGTACAGGGTTTTATTTTGGGGTGAGTCCTTAAATGTGGGGAAGGTTTTCTGACTGTGATCCGAGGAAGATATAATACTGAAGGATTAGGAAGATACAATGGTGGTGACTTTGAAGATGGAGGAAGGAAGATCCAAGCCAAGGAAAGCCCACAGGCTGTAAAGGTAGAAAGAGCAAGAAAATGAATTCTTTCTAGACCTTCCATAAAGGAACGCAGACCTGCCAACAGTGAGACCCATATCAGACTTCTAGCATACAAATAATGTAAGATAAAGAATTTATGTTACTTTAAACCACCAAGTTTGTGATAATTTGTATTCTCACAAATAGAAAACTAAAATGAACATTATATTTATAAAAATGGAGAGGTAGATGATGGATATAGGAGCCAGGGGCTGGGGGATATATTTGAACAAAAATTTGAAAAAAAAAAAAAAAAAAACAAGTGTGAGAATTTCTTTGTTATCATAACAGAATGACAGTAGTATTGAATTGTATTCTAAATTTATTTTAACTGCAGAGGAGATTTTTCAGAGTAATTACTTCAGCTATATTTCTTTCTACAATGATTTGCTCTCTTTGCAGAACTAAATCAGTGGGTCCACAGTTAGCATGTAAATGACAAGCACAACTTACATGTTTAAATGAGGAAATGCTTTGTATTCTTTACAAATATTCTAACACATGTGGTTTCTACTTACAAAAATTCATAGTCTTAAAAATTACAAGCCAATAATCCTTGGCATTATTAAAAATGAACTTTCAGAGATATTATAAAGTTCTTTATAGCAAAGATAAAAAGCAGAATAAGTTAAGTGTAGCTTCTACTTTATGGTAATAGTTATGTAAATATTTGTTAATCTTCCTCCTTATCCTTTTATTATATTTAAAAACCAACAAACAAAAAAACCGTTAAGGTTAATTCAGTGCTTTATATTTCCAAAGTAAAATTTTCTATTCGAAATTTGTTTCACAGTCTTCTGGTTTACTGTTTGTTAAAACTGGCTGTGACCTTTGGTTTCAACAAATATATATGTACATGTACGTAGGTGTATATATATGAGGGTGTGTGGGTGTATTTAATTCCAAATGGAGAAAATGAGTTTTAAGCATATCTTTTACAATATAAAAAAAAATATATAAGCACCCCTATTAATGAAACTAACAGTAAAAAAAAAAAAAAAATCTCCGTATTACGCATACACTGTGAAGTAGAAAAGCAATAACAATTCAAATTTTAAAAAGTTAAAACAAAGAAAAAATAAAATAAGACTGAGCCTATATGACAAAAGAAAAACAGCAAAGGAGTATCAAGGAATCCTTTAAATCAGAATTCATAAAACACAATGAAAAATCTAAACACAACATACTTGTGTTAGCAGTAAGCATACGTGTGAAAAAAATCATTCATTAAAATTAATCCTAAATTAAAACCTAAATATCTGCTATCTGTAAGAGACACACGGGAAGAATTATTCTCCATTTTACAGGTATCTTTGAACTAATCTATATATTACAATGAAAGTTCTCAGATCATCTTTAAATTTTATTGTAAAGTGAGAATATACCATTATTGCTTTTTGAGTGCATTGCAACATTTGAAAAGATATGAGCTCATACTATAAAAAATTTACTGTATATTTGAAAGATAGTAATAAATAATCTGAACTCTCCAAAACTGATATCTCTGGTAATATAGAATGGATAACAGTCATTTCTTGTTAGATGGGGAATTACTTGGAGGCCTCTTGTATTCAGAAGACCATATGCCTGCATTGTTTCCAAATTTTTATTTAGAATAATGGATGACTACAGAAAGTGTTAGAACTGGCCCTTGAAACAAATTCAATGGAATTTATAAAGGAATAGATTATGAGATTTTTATTTAGAATTAAAAGGGTGGTTATGTCTTAAGGCGCTGATAAGACAGTTGATGACCCATTACTGCCTTCTTAAGATATAAGTCCCCCAAGCTGGTAGAATGACAACTCGAATTGCATAATGAGATCATAGCAAAATTAAATTTCATTAAAAAAAAAAAAAGTCATGTCTCCTATTCAAGAAGAAAGAAATTAAATACCCGGCTACATTGAGACATTTTCTGAGAGCCTTGTATGTAAGCTATTCTAGTAGATTCAATAATGCCCCCACCCACCCGAAGATATACATGTCTAATCTGTGCAACCTGTGAATACATTACTTTATCTGGTAAAAGAATTTTGTTGATGCAATTAAATTAAGGATCTTAAAAAATATAGAGGTCGTCTTGGATTATCTGGGTGTGTCCAATGTAACCACAAGAATCCTTAGATACAGGAGTCCAGGAAAGTAGCAGATGTGAGAACCTAGCAAGTAGTTGGAGTAATCCTAGGAAGGACCACAGATGCAGGTGCCTGCTAGAAGATGGAAAAGGCAGGGACCTGAATTTTCCCTTCAGAATATCCAAAAGGAAGCAGTTGTGCTGAAAGCCTGAGCTTTAGCCCAGAGAGGCTGATGTTAGACTTCTGACCTCCAGGATTGTAAGCTAATATGTTCGTGTTGTTTAAGGCACTAAATTTGTGGTAATTTGTTAGAGCAGCAAAAGGAAACTAATAGAGCTACCAAAGCAGAGCTAATGAGAAGATGACATGACATGACATGGCCACAGGGATTAGGAGTTCTGTCAGAATTTATCTCAGGTTCCATTAATGCTTCATCAATGCCCAAGAAATCCTTCCCCACAAAACAGCATTTGGGCAAGTGCTGCTTACACGTAAGATTATATGAGTTGGTAAATGGATCACTTGGCTTTCTTCTTCAATAAATAAATCATTGAAAAGTATGTTTTTGTTTGCCTCTTTGAATATATTGCTGTCCTTTAAGAATCAAATAGTGATAAATAATTAAGATAATGAAAAAATTATTAGAATAAAATTTAAATCAAGTTTTCAAATTTTTCATTACCTCTCTTCCTCCTTTCCTCCATAAACCTCATTCCTTTTCACGTATGTCTAAAACAGGAACCAACATCGGATTATTTATATTTGATCCTAAGAGAAATCTGACCTGAAATTAAAGGGGAAAAAAAAAATCAAGCACAAAGAATTTTAGTAAATTTTAAATGCTTCCTAGAAACTAGGTTTTTTTCAAAAATACATATTTATATTATCATAATAAAATTGTATGTGGAAGGGGCTAGCCAATTGTAAGGCTTGTTCAAATTGAAAAAAAAATGTTAAAAAGATGAGATTATAAGATTTTTTAAAAATGTTTTATACTGTGATCTGCTGTTACAGCATTTTCAACTGGCTCATGTCAGAAAACACTTGGCAGTTTCGATAAACCATGATATTTCACACAACGGAGACATGCTAGAAGAGCTTTTATAAGGATCACAAACAGTGACAATGTACGTGACATTTCAGTTTGAAAAAAATCCAGCACTACAAAGACTGTATAAAGAAAAGTCAGTCTTCTTCTTGACACCCTGGTTCCATACCTTCTCCCAAAAATCAGACACTGTAATCAGCCTCGTATCATTGCAGAGATATTCAGTGCGTGCACGTAGAGAATGTGTGTGTATCCTGTGCCCTTCTGTCTAACACCTGTGATATACTCTCATGTGTGTCTGCATTGTTTGTTTTAAATAAACTCTGCAGGTCGTTCAGTTTATATAGATTTACTCTTTCTTTTTAGTGGCAATATATTCTAATTTATCGTGAACCGTCATTTTTTTAATCAGTCCTGTGTGGATGTGTTTGTGTGTTTCAGCGTATTGTGTGTTTCAGTGTTGTGTGTGCATGTGCGTGTGTACACATAAAAAACTTGGTTACAAAGACAACCTGAAAAGAGAATGTGATAAATCATAAAACAATAATTCTCACTACTAAAATTAGCTACTTCAATGACTACAGCCTACTAAGGAAAGGATGAAAAGGACAGCATATTACATTTGTTCAAGTTGAAGCATTTATGGTAGATTATAAATTACAGATTTGAGTCATTTCTCCCCTTTAACCTATGCTGTAAATTACTTAGTGTGAAACTCAGCAATAACTGTGTAGGTGATTAATATGCTATTCCTCATATCGATATTGACCATTAATGTGTAGGACTCAGTTTCAATTGATTATATATTCATTTAAAATTGTTCATCTTTTGCAAAATGTGACTTCATATCTTAGTTATCCAGTGCTCCTATAATAGAAATACAACAAGTTGTTGTTGTTGTTAGGTGCCGTCGAGTCAGTTCTGACTCATAATGACCCTATAGGACAGAATAGAACTGCCCCATAGGGTTCCGAAGATTGGCTGGTAGATTTGAGCTGCTGATCTTTTGGTTAGCAGCCGAGCTCTTAAGCACTATGCCACCAGGGCTCCAGTTGATCTTTTGTAAAATGTGACTTCATGTCTTAGTTATCTCGTGCTCTTATAACAGAAATACCACAAGTAGATGGCTTTAACAAACAGAAATGTATTCTCTTGCAGTTTAGGGGGCTAGAAGTCGGAAGTAAGGGCACCAGCTATAGAGGAAGGTTTTCTCTTTTGGCTCTGGGGGAGATCTTGGCATAAATCTTCTCCTGGGTTTAGGAGTTTCTTAGTGGAGGGACCCAAGGTCCAAAGGATGTGCTCTGCTTCCAGCTTTTCTTTCTTAGTAGGAAGTCCCTCCTCTCTGCTCCCTTCTCTCTCTTCTTATCTCTTGTAAGATAAAAGGTGTGACTCAAGCAAGGGTGGTTCATCCCACCACAATCCTAACTATATAACCTAATCATGCTTCTTTAAGATAACAGACAACTCTCTCCCAAATGTGACCATAACTACAGGCATAGAAGCTAGATTTTACAACACATGATTACACCAAATCACAAAATGGAAGACAACCACACAATACTGGGAATCATGGACTAACCAAGTTGACGCAGATTTTTGGGGAACATGATTCAATCCATGATACTTCAATAAATAAGCTATGAAATAGATCTCATGGTTGTATTAATAATTCCCATTATATCCTCTACGTGGTGGCTTAATAACTGCTTTTATGCCTTTCTTTGATGACGGCATTAAGAAAAATAGAAAATCTGATTCCAATTCTGAAGACCATTGTCTAATAAATTCTTCTTTACTATTTTACACATATTCTAACCCTAGATTCATTTCCACACATTGAAAAAGCTACCGTAAAATTTGAAGTATGAACCCTATGCTGGTGGTGTTTTATTACATACCGTCACATACACAGATGAGATGTTATCAAATTCTCATCAACTGTTAAATGCATATGAGTGAGAAACATCCAGGGTCAAAATTAGGATTTCCCACTTACCAGTTGAATAATCTTGAGTGATTATTTTACACACTGAGCCTCAGTTTCTCAATCTGTAAAATACAATTAATAACACCTATAATGAATTGATGGCACTGGGTTTGGTTTGTTTTTATAACAGATTGTATAGTAACAAGGCAATATGATATATAGACAGGTTTTAGTTATTCAATTCAAAGTAAATTAATTGACTACTCTAGGCCAACTACTGTGCTAGTCAAAGTATTGGTGAGTGTCAGTACTATGTGTGCTGGAAAAAAAAAAGACAAATTATTAATTTTTTTTGTAGTGAACAGAGCAAATAATTGAACAGGTGGTTACCCGGTTTCTAGTTATGGGCTGTAAACTCTTCAGTTGTGTGACTCTAGAACCTCTGAGCCTAAGATTCTTCATTATGAAATGGAAAAAAAAAAAAAACACTTTTATCATCTTATCTCTGAAATTCCTATTTACCGTATTTTTACAAAAATAATGAGTGCCTGGTACATTTGTTTGCCAACTGTACCCTCTCCCCACAAGGTATTTTTGTAAGTATGTTATGATAATTTTTTATAGCAATATGTTAAAAAAAAAAAAAGGCACTGCAGTGTTTATGAAAATACATTGTGGGGGGAGTGCGTAGTGGGCAAACAAATGTAGAAGATGCTCGTTATTTGCATAAAATATAGTATATGATTAAATTAATCAATACATTTTACAGAAAAAATATTTAAGGGTACCAATGTTAATTGCTATAATCAACTAAATTCCATGGTGATGTTTGGGCCTACCTGTGCTGAGAGTGGAATGAGAATAGTTTATAAAGCTTATGACATTTTTAAAGCTTGTAGTTTATAAAGACCATTATATAGTAGTTTCTTGTGCTAATTGTGACCAAAGAAAAGAGTGAACCCTTATCTACTCAAAATTGTTACTTACTACCTTGGGAGCTAAATATTCTAAAGTTAGTATCTGGGGCAATTGTATGGAACTAGTAAACAGTCTATCAAAAGAAACACTGAGAAAGAGAGAGGAAGCTTGTGTAGACATGGACTGTACCTTTGAGATGTGAAAAAACAAAAACAAAAAAAACTAAACCTGTTGCCATCGAGTCAACTCTGACTCATAGTGACCCTATAGGACCGACTAGAACTGCCCCGTAGGGTTTCCAAGGAGCGCCTGGTGGATTTGAACTGCCTGCCTTTTGGTTAGCAGCCGTAGCTCTTAACCACTATGCTGCCAAAAACATGAGGCTTCTATGCAGGTAATTTTAGTGTGGAGAATAACCCCTGGGAATAAAATCACCCTCAAAGAATGAGGCAAGGAGACCTCAGAATGTATATTGAGAAATCACCTCATAAAATGGGCAATGAACCAGTAAAACATAATTTAGTCTGATAAAAGAAAGGAGGTTAAAAAATAGTAGATTAGTCACAGAATGGAAAAAGGAAGGAAATTCTGCCCTTGTTTTTGTATTTGTTTTTCATTTTGAGAAGCATAAAAAAAGATGAGAAGTTATTTATTTTCTAAGTATAGTCAGCCTGCCTACACAATGGTACTTGCGTATCGGGAAGGACCTGCATTAAGCAACAGAAATTGCAAATGCTTATAAAATGGACATAAGTCAAGTTATTTCCTTTTTTGTTTTCCAAACCACCACCAATCAACCTCAGTCCCCCAGGTCGTTGTAGCAGAGGTTTTTCTACTTGTCTCATGTATATGTTTTCCCAAGCGTGCAATCAGGGTCTCCGTTGAAGCATAGTAATTAGGTTTTGGTTAGACAATCTATCAAATATACCTATATTCACATGGATAATATTCTAATATATGTGCATAAATGTAAGTGTTGATAGGGTCTTAGATTCTCTTTATTTGGAAAAAAAAAAAATTGCAACCCCAAAGCTAATTTTAACAGCAAATAAAAGACAGGAATATATGGAATCTGTTTGAATTAACTTCTACGTAAAATCCGGTAGAAAACAACCAGCAGAATCTTTTTCTTTTTTTTTGACTCTTTGAGTAATGATACTATAAGAACATGAATTAAATGTTTCTTCATGTATTCATTTAAGCCCTAGGGAACAGTTCTGCTAGTTCAGACGGGGTCACTAGGAGTCGGAATCGACTGGTTGGCAATGGGTTTTTTTTTTGTTTTTAATCGTTATGGCGTCAGATCGCCAGTTCTACTCTGTCACATGGAGTTGCAATGAGTTGGGATCTCCTCGACGGCACACAACAACAACACACCCGGAAATGTAATTTCATTTGGTTATAGAGATTTCTTTGTTACGTTAATGAGGCCATATCCAGTGTAGGATGTGCCTCGAACCAATCAAGTTTTGAGATATGAAAGAGCAGATTAGTCAGAGAAGAAAGAAACAAGAAATGGTGAAAGATAGATTCCATCTGGAGATCGCCAAGTAATTCCAGATAATCTGAAGCAAGGATTCTCTCAAGAGCAGACAGAGAACCTTCCCCTAGAGCCGGCACCTTGAGTCTGGGCTTCTATCCTTCTAAACTGTGAGAAAATAAATTTTTGCTCATTAAAGCCACCTATTGTGTAATTCTGTTGTAGCAGCACTAAGAAACTAAGACAATAACTACCTTTCTGGGTGAATATTCACGGACGTCATAGCATAATATCTATTAAACTTGTAGGTAACCGTTACAGGTTTTCATTCAGATCTAAATATACATCACTAAATACAGGAGGAAGAGTGTTATGAGAAATGCAAACCTCAGTAAAGGGCTATACTAAGAAATATAATTTATTGTAGGAGCCTTAACAGTACCTGACAAAAGTGTCTGCATACAGGAGGTGCTCAATAAATACTGTTAAATGAGTGAATGAAGAAATGATACACTGGATACCAAAAAAACCAAACCCAGTGCGGTCAAGTCAATTCCAACTCCTGGCGACCCTATAGGACAGAGTTGAACGGCCCCATAGAGTTTCCAAAGAGCGCCTGGCTGATTTGAACTGCCGACCCTTTGGTTAGCGGCAGTAACACTTAACCACTCCGTCACCAGGGTTTCCAACGCATTGGATAGCAGCTAAAATTAAATAGTCCGACTTTATGTGCTGAAACATAGATTATAACATAGGTATGATTGTGTAGAAATATTCATCTTCCATGTTTTCTTGTATATATTCTAGGGTAAACATGAAATAACCAAAAAAAAATAAAAACAATTGCCTTTGAGTTGGTTCCAACTCATAGCGACCCTATAGGAGACAACAGAGGGGCTGGTGAATTTGAACTGCCGAATTTTTGGTTATCAGCCATAGCACTTAACCACTACCCCACCAGGGTTTGCATCACCCAGGGACTCCTTTATGAAAAGAATGGCCATGTGTTCTCTTCTCTGCTCATTTTTTGTGCATAAATGTATTTTTTTTTTCTATTGAAAAGCTAGGGTGTTCTCTTTGTTTACTGCTTATTCCTTTTTCATCCAGTAAAGGTGTCAATTTTAATACTAGTTGAAGGGAAAGTCTGTATGGAATGAGACATTTCCAGTAGATGACAAAAAAAATCATGACATAAATCCTCAGATGATGAGAATTCTATTCCTCCTAAAACTGGAAAGAACGGGAATATCTACTTTCTAGTTGAAGGCCACGTAGACCATGATGGTGATTAAAAAACGACTAGGAAGCAGGCTTGATGACATAGTTCTAGATGACATCAATTCCCTCGTCAAAGGCAGAGGAGGCAGAGCCATTGTTAAAGTCACAGGAGACAATGTAGACCACACTACATCCTGATATGTTCATACTAGTTTATATGTTAGGTCCAAACAAACCTCTGAGGAAAACATGAACATCTCTGTTAATGTTGTTAGAGACATGATTCAGAGAAAATTCTGAATTTCAACAACCACTGACACAAACAATATCATTTTCTGGTTTTACGACAGCAACACTAATATGAATTTATAAAACATTGTAATCATTGGTCTAAATAATTAATGGAGCCCTGGTGGTGCGGTGGTTAAGAGCTTGGCTGCTAACCAAAACGTTGGCAGTTTGAATCCATCAGCCACTCCTTGGAAACCCTATGGGACAGTTATACTCTGTCCTGTAGGGTTACTAAGAGTTAGAATCAACTTGACAGCAATGGGCTTTAAATAATTAATAAAACCTCATAATGAAAAAAAAAAAACCCTCAAAATAGGCAAATTCACTTTAATTTTCAACAATTTAGTATCATTTATTTAGTGTTTAGCAGGCACAAGACCCCATGAAAGATAATGCAGAAGACAAAGAGATGAAGACCATGATCCTAGCTTCAAGAAACTTAAGATGCATTTGGATAAAAATACTTACGACGTGCATACTCTAAAATAATAATAGTAATACAAAAAAAGAAGAACACAGTGATCTTATAGAACAGAGTAGAACTGCCCCTTTGGGTTTCCAATGCTGTAAATATTTACAGAAGCAGACTGCTATAGCTTTCTCACGTGGAGCAACTGGTTGGCTCGAACTGCGAACCTTTGGTAAGCAGCCTGGCACTTTAACGCGGCTCTGATTGAGACAGTCTTTGTTTCCTCATCTTTAAATTGGACGACTAGGACTAGAGAATCTCCCAGGTTTCATACGAGCAAATGCTAAATAGAATAACTAAAAAATGGTAACTTGGAAAATCTATGGAGACTATCTGATATATACCTTATCAGCCATTTAAATAATGAAATTTTGAATACAGTTGGGAGATGATCTCATAATTTTGAAAAATGGATAATTCATATGATAGATTTAAAAGCCTTTAAGATGTTGTGATGTGTACCATAACAAATCACACTTTAATGCTAATATATGTATAAATATATATAGTAGATAAATCGATGATATAGTTCATTACATATACATAAAGACCTATATCATCAATTTATCTATTGCGTCAATGAGACTTGCATATTTTTACTATTGCATCATTTATGATATGAGATAAAACACAATATTACCAGGTCGTGTTTCTAAGACCTTATGTTTAAAACGAATTACAGATTTCCAGCTTTGATTTATATTGATTTTCAATGCTATTTGCTGCTTTAATTCAGTTTTTTAGTGTTACTCAAACAGAATGAAATAAGGGTTATTTCTTTTCTCTCTTTTCCTACTGCTTATTTCCCGCATATCTTCCCTTCAATCATTTGCTGTTGTTTGTCATTATGTTGTTAGGTGCCACCAGGCTGGTTCCAGCTGATAGCAGCCCTGTGTACAACAGAATGAAACACAGCCTTGCCCAGTGCCAGTCTCACGATTGTTGTCATGCTTGAGTCTATGGTTGCAGCCGCTGTGTAAATCCATCTCATTGTGTATCTTCCTCTTTTTCACTGACCCTCTATTTACCAAACATGATGTCCTTTTCTAAGGGCTGGTCCCTCCTGATAACATGTCCAAAGTAAGTGAGATGAAGTCTCTCCATCCTCCCTGAGGTAGTTTCCTATTTAGCCAGTAGGAAAAGGAAAGATCCTTGGAGGATTGCACATGGGAGATTTTTGTGTGCGAGGTTTGGAAGCAGCACTCAACAACTTTCCTTACATTGCATTGACCAAAACTTCTTCCTACAATCCTGATACCATGTTCTTCTTCATATACTCCAGCTTCTCGGATTATTTGCTTAGCATACAGATTGAATAAGTACGGTGAAAGGATACAATCCTGACCCATACCTTCTCTGACTTTAAACCACACAGTATTTCCTCTTGATCTATGTACAGGTTCCTTATGAGCACAATTAGGAGTTCCCATTCTTCACAGTGTTATCCATAATGTGTTACAATCCACACAGTTGAATGCCTTTGAATCGTCAATAAAACACAGATAAACATCTTTGTAGTATTCTCTGCTTTCAGTCAGGATCCATCTGGACATCAACAATGATAATCCTGGATCCACATCCTCTTTGGAATCTAGCTGGAATTTCTGGCAGTTCCCTGTTGATATACTGCTGCAGCCACTTTTGAAGGATCTTCAGCAAAATTTTACTTGCGTGTGATATTAATGATGTTGTTCAATCATTTCCACATTCGGTTGGATCATATTTCTTTGGAATAGGCATAAATATGGATCTCTTCCAGTCAGCTGGCCAGGTAGCAGTCTTCCAAATTTCTTGGCATTGACAAGTGAGCACTTCCAGTGTTGCATCCATTTGGAGAAATGTCTCAACTGGTATTCTGTCAATTCTTGAACCCTTGTTTTTCACCAATATCTTCAGTGAAGTTTGGACTTCTTCCATTAGGACCATTGGTTCTTGATTGACTCTGACCGTTCCTTCCGTTTTCTTTTGATGCCTCTTACATCATTCAGTATTTTGCCCATAGAATCTTTCACTGTTGCAACTTGAGGCTTTAGTTTTTTCTTCAGTTCTTTCAGCTTGAGAAATGCCTAGTGTGTTCTTCCCTTTTACTTTTCTCCAGGTCTTTGCACATGTCATCATAATACTTTACTTTGTCTTCTCAAGCCTCCCTTTGAAATCTTTTGTTCAACTCTTTTGCTTCATCATTTCTTCCATTTGCTTTAGGTACTCGATATTCAAGAGCAAGTTTCAGAGTCTCTTCTAACATCCATTTTGGTCTTTTCTTTCAATCATTTAGCTGCTTCATTTTTTGATTGTCAAGACCCTATTCTTTTTCAGTCCTACTATCTTTAATAAATTTAATTTTCACCTCTTATAGGATTTTTTTTTTCACTTAATCCAACTAGAGCCTCTTGACATTTATCCTTCCATCATAATTTTTTTATTATTTGCTACAGGTTGGCTCTGCCATTTCTTTTCCTTTCCCTCTCTACTGTTAATGAGAGAATAGTACTATACTTAGTGGTAGGCTGCTTTCTCCCTCCTTATCACATTCTGAAGAACATCTAATATTCAGTACTTGTAGTGATAGAAAAGAGCTTGAGCCAAGAAAGGAAAAGATTTCAGCTGATAGCCTTTCAGCAGAATTGCAAAATCATTGTTCCAATGAGGATCCAGCTCTTGCCATGGCATTTAGCTTAGTGTAGTTGAATCAGGTTGCTTCTTTGCTGAATGGCATCTTATTACCATAGGTACAGGAGGCCACATATGTCACAAGCACTTATAATGCCTGTGAACTTTTTGAATGAATTCGTAGTCACTTACCAAGAATCAAACAAGTGATTTCAGCCCCACCTCTGTCAGTTAACAGCTACATAATTCAGTGCAGACGATTAGTTCAATTGTGTTTTGATACAGTCGGTGGCAATCAGGGTTAATGATATCTACTTCAATTGATTATGGAGGCACTTTATTTATTGTTTAATCATGCACCCTATATTAGCATCATAGTACACTGACAATTATGGTATTTGGAGTTTGTTCGACAAGATAACCCAAACTTAACATTGAAAATGCTTGAGAATTTGCTAATAATATTGCCATCAAGCTTCGTAACAGATAATCACTGAGGTAAAGATAGCCCGAATTACTCATATAACTTATTTATTTTTTTTTTTTTGAGAAAAATAAATAAGTAAATTTTCAAAGCATCATATTGCCTACAGCTAAAGAAATATTTGGGGGCTTTAAAAAGGTGTTAATAATAAAGAATTTTAAGTTTGATAGACTGCGTTGTCATTTGGGCAATAAGGAAAGTGAGACGCACATATTGCCCATGTCTTCTTAGCTTTTAAAGACACTTGAAACTTGAAGGAGGAAAAAAAAAAAAAAACACATGCTATTGAAGATATTGGGCTATGTGCCTGTCCCTTGGAGATTTGAAATAACTGCTTAAATCTTAACTACTGTATTTTTATGCAAATAATGAACTCCTACATTTGTTTGCCAACCTCACCCTCTCCCTGTGAGATATTTTTCTAAGAGTGCTATGCTAAGTTTTCTCACAGCAACATGTAAAAAAAAATTGGTATAGTGGCGCTTATGAAAATACCTCATGGGAGGACGGCGCTGTTGGCAAACAAACGTAGAAGGATATGTTATTTGTGTAAAAATGTTGTAATTAGGTTAAGGATAAAGAGTGAGACATTGGGAGGAAAATGTCATTTAGTTGTGTTAGTTGCTAGTATTTTATAAGGCAGAAAAGTTTATGAAAATATAACATTGGTTTTCCTTCAGTAAAATGATGTCTGCTAAATTCTGAAACAAATTTTAGTGTAAGAACATTTACTAGGGAAAAAAACGTATTTAGTATTCAGAAACTATGCAGCATATTTTATTGGTCCACTTAAGGTGTATTTCAGATGGCCGAGCACGTTTCTCTCATGGTCTCACATTCAAGCCATAAATCTGTGCAACATGTTCTGTTAATTAAATTAACTAATACTGTAAATTGCTGAAAAAAAATTTTTTTTTTCCTTTATGTCAACATAGATTTAAAGATTTATTCTGCTTCAAAAACTACTTTCTTTATCCATTCATGGAACAGTTTATTCTTTTTGTCATTGGATAACTCGTTTTAAAGTTCACCCATTTTTTCTTTTTTATAACAGTTCAATAAATGAGTGCGCTTTTATTATGTAACTAAGAGTAGCAAAATAAGGAGAATTCTTCAAAACTAATCTTGGCGTTCAAGAAGGAGAATGTCCATACTGGAATACAGCTTCACATTGCTATCCCAAAAGTGCCCCCGGCCTAACATGTCTCTGTGAGGTGATGGCAAGTTCAAGTGGTCCCATAGCTTCTCGATCCCTTTTGCCATTTGGACTAAATAACTTTCTCCTTTACCCAACAAAGCCTTTTTCTTAACCTATCCTATATTAAATTATGGAATTTTCCCAAAGCCCTGGTTCATGGCCCGGAGTAGACCCAAATGGATCCCCCAGGCACAACATGTGATAACTATGAAAGTCTTCACCCTCCAGAAAATTAGAGTCATAGTTAACCTGTTCTTATGATTTTTTTTTATGATATTTCCTTTGCTCATTGACCCAATCTTATTCTACCTACTGAGGATAAAATAGACATTTCTAAAGTTCTCTGATTACCATTTCTCCTTCTCTATGCTTAGCTGCTATAAATTTATGTAAGTAGTCATGAATTTTGTGAAGTTTTTCTTTGGATCTCTTTTTTTCCTCGAACAGAGAGATCCATTTCACTAGGCTAAGTGTTCTTAAAAATTAAGAAACTGCGTTGAAATATTCATATTCTGGAGAAAAATGTTCCTGGGGAAAAGTAAAACCTTCTGCTGTGCTATATATGTAATGAGTAGGTAAAGTATCAAATTAAAAAAAAAAAGTTAGCAGTTTATTATAGCTGAGCAATCACTGAATAAAAAATAGGTTTCCTTTTCAATGAACACTAAGGACTTGATCTGCAACCGATAAGCACAAGACTACACAAAATCCAGCATCAGATTTCAAAGGTTTCCACTGGCAAGAGACAAGATTTTTTTATTTACCTTCAGTTCTTTGTTAATCAAGGATGTAATACTAAGGAAAACGCACATAGGCACCAGTGTGTTTTGTTCTTAGCACGTATCATAATTTATTAATTTTGTGTAATAATTTATTGAATGCCCTTTTTTCTCTTTGTATTTACTGCTAACTTCCCAACATCCAGCATAGCATCTGGCACATGGTGAGCTTTCAATAAATAATTACTGAATGAATTCGTTACTTGGAAAACTTAGCATTATCAATAAAATGGATGAAGCACACTTAATGATCAAGATGTTTGGCTTCCAATAATTTCAATTTTTAAATTTTTCATTTATTTTCAAAAAACCCAACACTCACATGGAAGAAATATATGGCATGTCTTAAACATAATTAAATGTTTCTTTAATCTTAGAATATGAAAATGCTTCTCCACCTCATTATATTTCTAGTGGAGAGTGACCTGGAAATTTCTGAAGCTTTTTAAAAGACAAGATTGTCTTTAAGTAGGATGAGCAGGACTGTATACATATTGGTTTGATGACGCTCTTTGGAGATGGTCTCAAGCATCTTGGCATTTACATATATTTTGTGATAAAAAAAGAATTTTTAATTTTTTTTAAATTACAAAGTAATAAAAGCACTAGAGACCCTAATCTTACCCTTTGTTGTTGTTAGATGCCGTTGAATAGACTTCAACTCACACGACCCCATGTAACAGAAAACCCCACACGGTTTTCTAGGCTGTAATTTTTTTTTTTTTTTTTAATGTTTACGGGAGCAGGTTGCCAGGTCTTTCTCCTATAGAGTAACAGTGTGGGTTTTAACAGCCAAACTTTCGGTTAGCAGTCAAGCTCTTAACCGTTACACCACCAGGGCTCCTTAATCTTACCCCTTCGCCCATCCCAGTCATCGGTGCCATCTCATACTTCATGTATTACCCAGTCTGTCACCTTCATGCCATCACTCCCCGGATAAGATACCATACTGAGGTAGAGTATAGAAATGGGATAAAGTTGTCTGCTCTAAACATTACTTGTTAACTTTAAATTTTAATGGTTTGTTTTCTAGGCTACAAAAAATGTATCTGTGCCAATGTCAACATTTAAAATCAAATTTGTAATTTAATTATGTCTTATGAACACAATTTGTAAAAACTGTCATCTGCCTGCTCTAATCATTGAGTTCAATGCTAAGACAACGGAGACAAAAACCTGTCAAGAAGTTCTCTGACTGTATTCTCACAAATACAGTTCAAAAACCAACGAGGAGTAGCTAACAGATACTAACAGATAGGTCACCGGAGAAGCACACGAAAGGGGAACGTAACCCAGGTTGAAGGTATAATGGAAAGCTTCTTAAAAAAAAGCAATAATGGAACTGAATCCTTAAGGATTTGTAAGAAATGCCCACATGTAGGAATGGGAATGTACATTCTAGGCAGAAGTGAGTGTTATTTGGAAGAAAAATTTGCATATTAAATGTTCCATTTTTACTTAGAATAGCTGTTTATTTATTTCTTTACTTATTTTTTGCCAGGTTTGAAATGATGCTTAGTTTATTTGATATTTATATATCCACTTTATGTGTCTAATGATTGGGGTTTACATGGTATATTGTCTTCCATTATTTTACTTTGTATGTATTTTTATGTTTCCTAAAAAACAATATATAGACCATCTTGCTGCTTTTGTATCCAGTCTGACAATCTTTCCAATTTTAATTAGCATATTTAGAACATTTGTATTTAATGATGTGATTGCATTTAAATGTACTATCTTGCTATTTGTCTTATTTTCTTCCCAACTCTTCTTTGTTCCTTATTTCTTTTCTTCCAGCCATTTTTTATTTATTTTATGAGAATCTTTTGGTGTTCCATTTTATTTTTTCTATTGGCCCTTTGTGGAGCCCTGCAGGTGCCGTGGTTAAGAGCTGTGGTGAGCTACAGCTGCTAACCAAAAGATCAGCAGTTCAAATACACTCATCACTCCTCGGAAACCTTATGGGCCAGTTTTACTCTATTCCATAAGGTCATTATGAGTCAGAATAGACTCAATGGTAACAAGTTTACTTTTGGTGGTTTATTGGCTCTTGAATTTACCTCTTTCATTATTTTAGTAATGTCTCTAAAACTTAAAATGTATATTTTTAGCTTATCATATTCTATCTTCAAATATTATTCCACCTCATATATAACGTATACATCATAGAACAGTGTGCTTCCATTTTCCCTTTTTCTGACAGTTGTGTTATAATTGCCATACATTTTCAATATATTTTATAAACTCTGTAATACATTATTATTACTTTTTTCTTTAAATTGTCAAATACGTTTAAATAAATTTAAATGAAAGAAATATGTTTACTCATGTGTTTATATTCCTGGATTACTCCTTGTCTAGATCTTAGTTTCTATTTCAATTGTTTTCCTTTTGCTTGAAGAGGTTCCTTTAAGATTTCTTGTAGCATAGATCTACTGTTGACAGATTCTCTCAAGAATTTTTTTATGAAAGAGTGCTTATTTTGCATTCATTTTTATTGAATATCACGTGTGTTCAAAAGTGTCTCTACACTGATTGTTAATATCATGAATTCTCCCAAACCTGTGATCTCCAAGAGTTATTCAGGTTATAGTTCTTTGTTAGTTCATCCTTTTCTGGTAATTATCCTTTACTCTTACCTCATGAAGTCTCATTCTAAGCATGTGTAGCTTAGAGTTAAGCTCAGGACTCAAGGGGATCCCCATGCTGATTTCTGGAACTGTTACTCTAGTGCATTCTCCTATAAATTCCAGTCACTTTACTCTCGTCAACTCCCATCCCCATTTCCTCAGCTCAGCAGGACTGCCAGGCTCTGTCTGGTGTCCCTCGTTCTGTGCTGGGAAAGCAGTTAAATCTCCCAGGTTAATAAATAAATAAACAGAAGATGATCATATGGTTCACCTCAATTTGCTCCTTTCCATCATGGGGCACAGAACTTACTGACTTTTTATTTTTCAGTGTTTGAACATGGTTGTTTCATACATTTTGTTCAGTTTCCTTGTTGCTATAGGAAAAGAAGTTCAGTATCAATTATTCCATCATGGCCAGAAGCAGATATCCTAGTCACTATATTTTAATTACCTGTCTTTTCCACTGCTTGAGGGCTGAAACTCAGCCTTTCATTCTTCATTTCTGTATTAGTAATATTTAAGAGAGCACTTGCCATATTGCCTGAGGCAATGAAAACACTGATCTTAAACTCTGTAAATACACTGGGTTACAGGTATAGATTTATATGTTATATGCATATACATGTGTTTGAAGATATTCACATACTTAAATGAATTGCTAAGAAAGTATTTTCCCCTTCATGTACTCAAAATGTCTGCCAGTATTGACAGATTATAGGCTCTCTTTAATTAATTATTACTAATATTTTTCTGTCCCTTTCTAATATGTGGCCTTTTTTTTCTGGCTACCTGTCTCAGTCTTCTACCTGATCAGCATATTGCTCAATTACCACACTGGCAATGAGAGGGCTGATTGATCCATTGGCTTTGAGGTGGTAATAGTACATTCCAGAGTGGCTCTTAAGTGAAAATGGATTCTAATATTGGGCAGCAACATAAACAACATGAAACTTCTCCTGTCATTTGTAACATATATTACCCATGATACAAATGCTCATACTACTCAGCTCATTTGAGTGTGTTGACACATACTCCTGTGTGGGCTACATCTTCATTGTGGTTCTGCATTTTGCTTCCATTCCAAGTCCTCTCCTGTTCCATGAGATAAATTAAATTACATCTTTCAGTTACCACTTTGGGAAATCTGGGCTTGATAAATTCTAGGCATCTAACATTAACTCTCTTTTCCAACATCTATCATTTAAGTATATATATATATATGTCTTAGACTGAGTTCTCTAGAGGAATAAAACCAGTGAAGCATATACATATTATATATATATATATATATGCCTATATATGTATATAGAGAAAGAGATTCCAAGGAAATGGCTCATGCAGTTGTGGAGACTGGCAAGTCCCAAACCTGTTAGTTCATTGTCAGACTGGAGGCTTCTCCTGACTCACATGGTTGCAGAAGCTGACAAACCCAAAGTTGGCAGGTCAGATGGTAGGCTGCTGGCTCACGGGGCTGTGGGAATTGGCCAATCCCCGAATCTGCAGGTTAGGTGACAGGCTGCTGGCTCATATTCCAAGAACCAGAGGTCAGAGGATGACAAGTAGGATGCAGGACCCAGAGACGGAAAGCTTTGCCAACATATTTATACATGTATATTGGATGCAGGTTATACTCCCAAGGAAACTCCCCTTTCAACGGATTGGCTACTCATATCAGATTGTAAAGTGGAGGATGATTACGTAATATCTACCAAACTACTGAGCATCATGTTCTAGCCAAGTTGACACATAACTTTAACCATCACAGTCCACTACATGTCAACTTGGCACCTCTACGTATGTCCTTAAACCATACATAATCTCTAAATAAAGATAATTATAAAGTCATACTTGCACTTAACATGATACAACTAACACATGTACAACCAAAAGCACACTAGCCCTGTTTAGATCAAATATTTTATAATAAATAATGGAGTAAGGGAGAGCAGAAAACATATTTGTAATATATGTGTGTATTTTTATATATATATGTGCATTCATACACGATTAAGAAAACAAGGAAAAAATACTAAGAACAAGTACAATCCTCGATTTTGCAACTGGTCACGTGGTCATAGATGGTATTTAACAGAACTACCGCTTTCCACCACACATTCTGTATTCTCTTTGCCCTCAGCAAGCGCCTCAGCTGGTTGTTCTTTGCCTGATGGGATGACCAAAACCTTCATTCCTGGAAGTTCTAGGTCATTAGCAGTCATGTCAGAATTGGGTTGCTGTAATTTTCCATTGACTTTAATTACAAGACATGGTAGGACTAAGAGATATTCTAATGGATCTTGTCCATTATGTAATATCAGTCTGATTTCCCCTTGGTAATCAGGATCAATCTCACAAGCCCATACTTTAACTCCCTTCTTTGCATGTTGATACAGAGGCATGAGGAAACCAAAGTGGCCAGGTAGCATTCTTAACCTCCGGTTCAGTGGAATCAGTGTTGTGTCTCCTGATGGGAGCTTTCCTGTCTTTGGAATTAAGACCTCTGGACCTGCATAGCGTGGGGCCTCAGGGACAGAAAGCAAACATTTTGTGAGTGGGTCAGTAGAGGTAATAGTCAGTGGTACCACTCCCATCTATAAACCTTGGTTCCTAGCCACATAAATTCTGGCTATGGGAGAAACAGCCCCCTATATTGGACAGCTACCTAGAGGATAGTTGGAAGATATTGCCATCTAGCTGGCAATGTAATTGTGTCTTTAGAAGATCGTTCCATTGTTTTATCAAGCCAGCAGCTTCAGGATGATGGGGAACTCAGTAAGACCAGTGAATTCCATGAGAATGGCCCCATTGCTGTACCTCATTTGATGTGAAGTGAGTCCCTTGTTGTTAGTGATTCTGTGTGGAATGCCATGATGGTGGATAAGACATTCTGCAAGTCCACAGATTGTAGTTTGGGCAAAAACGTTCCATGTAGGGAAGGCAAATCCATATCCAGAGTATGTGTCTATTCCAGTGAGAACAAAATGCTGCTCTTTCCATGACGGAAGTGATCCAATGTAATCAACCTGCTAGCAAGTTGCTGGCTGATGGCCCTGAAGTATGGTGCCATATTAGGGATTCAGTGGTGGTCTCTGTTACTGGCAAATTGGGCACTCAACACTTTCTGTAGCTAAGTCAGCCTTGATGAGAGGAAGTCCGGGTTGCTGAGCCCACGCATAACCTTCTACCCTGACACCATGGCCACTTTGTTCATGAGTCCATTGGACAATAACAGGAGTGGCTGGGGAAAGAGGCTGATTGATATCCAAAGAACGTGCCATCCTATCCACTTGATTGTTAAAATCCTCCTCTGCCAAGGTTACCCTTTGGTGAACATTCACATGAGGCACAAATATCTTTATTTCTTTTGCTCACTCAGAGGTCTATCCACACGCCTCTTCCCCATACGTCCTTGTTACCAAGTTTCCAATTACGTTCCTTCGAAGTCCCTTCCAGTAAATCCATTGGCCACAGCCCATGAATAAGTATACAATCACACATCTAGCCATTTCTCCATCCAAGCAAAATAAACAACCATGTGCACTCTTCAAAGTTCTACCCAATGGTAGGATTTACCTTCACCACTGTCCTTCAGGGAGGCCCCAGGAAGGGGCTGTAGTGCTGTCGCTGTCTACTTTCAAGTGGTGTGTGCATATCATGCAGAACCATCTGTAAACCGGCCTGGGTTTTCTCTTCCTCAGTCAACTGATCATAAGGAACACCGCATGAGGCCATAAGTACAGACTAGGAAAAGGAAGGTAATGTGACAGGAGTGGGAACCTTGGGGACTTGAGCCACTTCCTCATGCAACTTACTTGTGCTTTCAGGCTCTGCTGGAGCCCGATCTCATACATATCACTTCCATTGAATGACGGAGTGCTACTGTGCACATCTAAGTTATGGTTCTGCGGGTCAGACAACATCCAGTTCATGACGGGCAGCTCAGGCCACATGGTGACTTGGTGGCCCATGGTTAAGTGTTCAGTCTCTACTAAAGCCCAGTAACAAGCCAAAAACTGTTTCTCAAAACAGAGGATGGCAGAGATTTGCTCCAAAATCCTAATGTTTGAACTGTAATTCACCAATAAGGGTCTGTGGAAGATGCCAAACAGCATCTTTATCTGCCATTGCCACTTCTAAAACTATTGAATTAGCTGGCTCATATGGCCCAAGTAGCAGAGCTGCTTGCACAGCATCCTGAACCTGTTGTAGAGGCTTCTCTTGTTCTAGGCCCCACTCAAAACTAGAAGCTTTTGGAGTCATTTGATATATAGGCCAGAGTAGCACACCCAGATGCAGGATATGTTGCCTCCAAAATCCAAAGAGACCCCACCAGGTGTTGTGTCTGCTTTTTAGTTGTAGGCAAGGACAGATGTAACAACTTATCCTGCACTTTAGAAGGAATATCTCTGCATCTCCACACCACTGAACTCCTAGAAATTTCACTGAGGTGGAAGGCAGTTGAACATTTGTTGGATTAATTTTCCACCCTCTAGCTTGCAAATATCTCACCAATAAGTCTAAAGTTTAGAGCCAGTGATACTTTTTCCTTACTAGGTCCAATCAGCATAATGTCATCAATGTAATAGACCAGTATGACATCTTGTGGAAGGGAAAGATGATCAGGATCCCTGCAAACTAAGTTATGACCTAGGGCTGGAGAGCTGATATACCAATGAGGTCCAAAAAAACCCACTGCCATCGAATCAATTTCAACTCATTGCAACCCTATAGGACAAAGTAGAACTGCCCCATAGAGTTTCCAAGGAGTGCTTGGCGGATTTGAACTGGCGACCTCTTGGTTAGCAGCCATAGCACTTAACCACTATACCACCAGGGTTTCCTACCTATGAGGTAGGACAGTAAAAGTATATTGTTGGTCTTGTCAGCAGACGGCAATCTACTTCTAGTGTTCCTTCAAAACTGGAACCAAGAACAAGGCACTGACCAGATCAATAGCTGCACACCAGGTACCAGAAGATGTGTTAGTTTGCTCAAGCAGTGAAACTACATCTGGAAGAGTAGGTGCAATTGGAGTCACCACCTGGTTAAATTTATGATAACCCACTGTCATTCTCCAAGATCCATCTGTTTTTTGTATGGGTCAAATAGGCGAGCTGAATGGGGATGTGGTGGGAATCACCACCCCTGCATCCTTCACGTCTCTAATGGTGACGGTAATCTTTTAAATCCCTTCAGGAATGCGGTTTTGCAGTTGATTTACTATTTTCCTATGTAGGAGCAGTTGTAATGGTTTCTATTTGGCTTTTGCTACCATAATAGTTCTTACTCCACATGTTGGGGCTCCAATGTGGGGGTTCTGCTAGTCGTTGAGTAAGTCTATTCTGACTATGCGTTCTGGAACTGGGGGAGTCAGAACAGAATGAATTCAGGCCCCACTGACCCACTGTGAGACAGACTGGAGCAAAGACTTCATTAATAACCTGACCTCCATACACGCCTACTCTAACTGGTAGGCCACAGTGACATTTTGGGTCTCCTGGAATTAGCGTTAGTTCAGAGCCAGTATCCATTAATACCCTAAAAGTCTGATTATCTCTTCTTCCCCAATGAACAGTCACTCTCATGAAAAGCCATAGATCCCTTTGCAGAAGACTGGGAGAAAGATCAACAGTATAAATTTTTGGAACTGCAGTGGAGTCTTTCCTCAAGTGTACCTGGCTTTTCCTTCACTGAAGGAGTTGTGGGTCTGTAAACTGGATCAAGTCTGGAAATTGATTGAAGGGCTGTGACTCTCTCTTCTGGAATCTCATGTCGTAGATTAGCAGTGCCTTCTTTGTTACTGGAGGCAGAGTTATCAGTACCTTTAAGACTAGCCAAACTTGAGAACCAATTCAGAAAATTCATTGTTACAATTTTGTTCCTCTAGAACCACTCTCAGTACCAAATGCCTTAGGCTGAGTTCTCTAGAGTCACAAAACCAGTGAGGTGTATATATAAATAGAGAGAGAGAGAGAGGGATTTATTTCAAGGAAATGGCCTATGCAGTTCTGGAGTTTAGCAAGTCCCAAATCCATGGCTCAGTCTGGAGTTTTCTCCTGGCTCACGTGGTTGTGGAGGCTGAAGATCTCAACATTGGCAAGTCAGAGGGTAGCCTACTGGCTCACATCCCAAGAAACAGAGGTCAGAGGCTGACAAGTTATATTCAGGATCCGGAGGGGTCAAGCTTGGCCACATCACCAAGGAACTTCCCCTTTCAACTGATTAGCTTTTCACAACAGATCACAAAATAGATGATGATTATGTAATATCTGCCAAGCCATTGAGACTCAGGGCTTAGCTAAATTGACACATAACCATAACCATTGCACTGTTTTTAAATCACTTCCATCATTTCTAGTTAGTTCTGGGGGAAAAAAAAAAAAATCTATTAAAACTTCAAATCACATTTTCTGCAACGATTTATTTTACTTCATTTTTTCTAACTCTGGCAGTACCTTCATTTTCTCCCTTACATACATTTATTTAATAGCTTCTTATTTGTAGTAATAGATGAAGAAGAAAATGATATGATAAGAATGAAAGATCTGAAATCATGTAGACCTATGTGTAAATCCTATTCTGACTTATTTGCAGTGCAATTGTAGTAAATTACATAGCCTTTCTATCTCTCAGAATTTTTACTTATTTAAAAAATCCATAAGGCTACTATGAGAATTAAATAGAATACAAGGGCTTTAGATAATTTTAGTGCTTGGAGTCCCTGGTGCATAGTGAGCTTTCGATAAATGTCATATATAATAACTCTTCTGCTACTCTTTCTCAACAATCAATTAAAAAATGTTTAAAGGTGACTGGGACTTCAAGAAGAACATAGTCATTTTTGCATCAAAGAAACCTCGTTTGCAATATCTGCAGGCATTTAACGTTTCCATACCATGGGCTCTCGGAAAGTATTAAAGCATTTTTTTTTATAGGTCTATGTTTCAACCTTTAAGAACAGATTATTATATGAATTATTCATTGCCTGTAATGCAATTATATATTTGCCTATTGTCCATATACTTGATTGGAAACCCTGGTGGCATAGTGGGTAAGTGCTATGGCTGCTAAACAAAAGTTTGGCAGGCACTCCTCGGAAACCCCATGGGGCAGTTCTTCTTTGCCCTGTAGGGTCGTTATGAGTTAGAATTGACTTGATGGCAATGGGTTTGGTTTGGTTTTATATACTTGATTAAAATGTAAGGTCTTTGAAGGATACCAGGTTTGTTTGCTTTTGAATCCACTATGCCCTACACAGTCCATGCCACATATTGAGCACCAATAAGTATTAGCAAATAGAAGTTAATACATATCCAAGTATTCTACTGCTCATATATTTAAGTGTTTAACTGTTGAATTGGTGGTACTAGTAATTTATGAGTTTTTTTCATGTAACACAATAACACCTGCTTTTTAATTCCCACGTGGATGATTAATTGAAAGATGTTACATAGACACTATACCATCTAGAAATTTGATCTAAATTAATCATAGTTTCAGAGGTTGAGAAAGTAGGAAGAATGATAGCAATAATGTTGTTGTTATTATTATTCCAATTTGAAGATTGTAGCAATGATTCATTAATTGGGGGGGACTGTATAGTGAAGAAATAAGTCATTATGGTGAATGGTTCCAAGAAACCTAATTGTTGAGAATCATAGAGAAAATGAAAAACATTATAGATTCTATTTCCATGAATGCCTGGGTTGATTAGACATTTCAATCCAGACCATTAAAGAACTCTGTTTATAATGATAGCCCCAGCAACTGTTATTTGAAGATCAAATCAGTAAACGAAAATATAAAAATCAAAACAGTCTGTGTACATATAACACAGTCTCAAGCTGACATACACTTTCAGAATTTTTGGACTGTCACTTTCAAGAGTGTCCCAAAACAGAATTTCCTTTTTTTTTTTTTGGATATAAAATGTTTCCTAGTCTTTTACTCCATGGAAAACATACGAGGGCTAGAAGCAAAATGGAGATAAAAATTAAAAAAATAAACATCTAATTTTGCAAAATAATTGGACAATATATATACTTTTTTTTTTTTTTTTTGCCATGGACTTAAGGTTCACCTTTGATTTTCTCCATGGGAAGTAGGCTTGGGCTAGTGGCTTGAAAACTGTTAGACCCCTCAGGTGGGTTTCAAGCTAGTCAACCCCTCCATAAGCCCTTAGAATACATGCCAATTTCAGTTGCTGGGAGTCATTTATACCACCTGCCTAGCTTAATATCGCAGCAGGTTGAGAAAATATCCAACAAAGCACCACTTTGAGAAACAATTGAATACCTGCAACACAATCAAATTTAGAAGGAAAAGAAATTGATCATGGTTTGGAATGATTTGAACATAGACCAAAACATTGATTAAACATCTTGTAAGCACTTATGCATATTATATCACTTGCCAATAACTTAAAAATACCCTCAAGGAAATGTACACTTTATATTTAAACTTCCTCCTAAGAAAATATAAATTGCATCCAATGCCAAAATATCATTTTGGAAAGCCTTATTACAAAGAAAAATATGATGTTAGTATAGGGATGATCATAATTATACATGCATTCAAATATTTGGTCTAGCTCCATTTTTCTTAAGTTAGTATTAACTGCTTCTGTAGCAAGTGATGTTGCTTGTGACAAAAACATTACTGCAGTCTTCACTCTTTTGAAAAGACAATCATTGCCCTATTATTCTCTCTCAGGCACCAAATTCTTCAACAAATAATACAACAAAGAATCATCTGGTTTTGTTCCGTTTGTTTCTAATGTAATTTATGCAACTTCCTTTTGCCCTTCTATTTGGCCACAAATCATTCTACTATTTTTCTAGTTTAAAAGAACTTCCATCTCATCTCATGGCCTTTATTTTATTAGATTGAAATGATTTTGATTGTACCCATGTTTTTCTCTCCATTTCAGTTACAATTGTTACCTTTTCCATAGGGAACAGTGTACCTTGTCCATAAGGAAGTTAGTATCTGAACTACAAAATGTAAATGACTTTTTACCTTTTATTGAATAAATATCTTCTTAAACTTTGCAAAAGTTTTAAATAAGCTTCTTTTCTTCCTTTCTTTCAAAACTTCTAGGCTCTAAACTTTATGGGTTAGAAAATACATACAATTATTTAGAATATTTATTTTTTATTTAGAATATATATTACTTTTAAGGCTGGGTATTTTTCTTGTTTCAGTTTTCTTTTTCATAATAAAAGAATGCCATCCACATTGGTAAGTAGTCTTCTACTTTCTTTACCAGAATTCTGTTCTTTATTCACAGTGTTCAGTCATAAAATATCTTGAATTAGTAGCCTCTCTGTTACTCTGTTTAAGAAAAAAAAAAAATCTGGATTTAAGAAGTCAATCCCTTAGGGTTTCAAGCAAATGCATAAACTGCATATATGGTACAATTATTATAATTGTACAGTTGTCATTGTTATACCAAAAGTCTCATATATATTTCATATATGAAATCCAGGTGCTCATAGTCTTAAATTCCCTTTCATCAATTTATAAGGTTTGTAGTTTTCAAAATGTTAATTCTCCTCAATATTTTAAAATAATTTCTGCTTATTTCATCTTAATCTTGAAATTAGCAAAGCATTCGATTAGTTTACCTGATAATACCAAGAAAGAAAAAAGTGGTATACCATAAAACAAAAAAATTGCCATTGAGTCAATGGTTTCCAAGGAGCACCTGATGGATTTGAACGGCTGACCTTTTGGTTAACAGCTGTAGTTCTTAACCACTACCACCAAGGCTTCCAATAAAATACAATAAACAGACATCTTAAATTGTCTCCTTAGTGACTTTCTTTTTATGTCATCTATTTCTTCCCAGTTGTTCAGACATTATTTCATTCTAAACATTAACTAGCAAAATGTGATCATGCAAAAAAAAAAAAAGGAATTTATTGCATGGATCATTAAGCAAAAACTATGCAATTTGAATTTCCAAAATATATTCCATGAAACATCGGTACCTTAAGATATTACTGTATGTCATTTGCAATCAACTTTGTACAGTTTTTATTACTATAGGAATTCTCCAAGTCTAATATGCACTGGATATCATCATGAAGCTAGGGCTGTCTTACATTTACTCAGCATTTTTTTTTTCTTTTTTTCTAGGAACATCTTTTCTAATAAATGTCCCATGGAATGTTCCCCAGGAAAAGGCCTTTTAAGTAAACAGATTTCCTTTTTCATCTTATGCTACAAAAAAAGTAAAACCAATTATAGTAATTAGCTTTTCCGCACTGATGCCTACCCCCTTGGTCCAGTTAAGATGCTTTGAGCTATTTTGTTTGCAAATATTGTTAATTACTTTTCCTGCCCAAAATAAACAAATCTTATCTTTTTGCTCGCTTTTCTTTGTCTGTTTTTGACTACAATATGTGTTACATTATATATATGTATATATTAAATCTGGTATGCTGAGCAAATAATCAGAGAAGCTTGACTATGTGAAGACGACCGGGGCATCAGGATCGGAGGAAGACTCATTAACAAACTTCAATATGCCGATGACACAAACTTGTTTGCTGAAAGTGAAGAGCACTTGAAGCACTTACTGACGAAGTTCAAAGACTACAGCTTCTAGTATGGATTACACCTCAACATAAAGAAAACAAAAATCCTCACAACTGGACCAATAAGCAACATCATGATAAATGGAGAAAAAACTGAAACTGTCAAGGGCTTCGTTTCACTTGGATCCACAATCAACAGCCATGGAAGCAGCAGGCAAGAAATCCAAAGATGCACTGCATTGGGCAAATCTGCTGTAAAAGACTTCTTTAAAGTGTTAAAAAGCAGAGAAGACTAAGATGCCCCTGACCCAAGCCATGGTGTTTTTAATCACCTCATATGCATGTGCAAGCTGGGCAATGAAGAAGGAAGATTGAAGAATTGATGCTTTTGAACTGTGGCGTTGGCGAAGAATATTGAGTACACTGTGGACTGCCAAAAGAACGAACAACTCTGTCTTAGAAGAAATACAACCAGAATGCTCCTTAGAAGCATGGATGAAGAGACTTCATCTCACATACTTTGGACATTTTATCAGGAAGGATCAGTCCCAGGGAAAAGACATCATGCTTGGTAAAGTAAAGGGTCAGTGAAAAAGAGGAAGATCTTTAACAAGTTGGACTGACATAGTGGCCGCAAGACTAGGCTCAAGCATAACAACGATTGTGAGGATGACACAGAACCAGGCAGCGTTTCATTCTGTTGTGCACAGGGTCACTATGAGTCTGAGTCAACTCAACAGCACCTAACAACAAGAACAGCTGTATCACTTATGACACCAAATAGAATTTATTAGCTTTCTTTTGTGTTCCATACACCAGAGCTCTGACAATTTTAATGTCAGGGACTGGATCTCTTTATTGTGTGAATCACAGCAGCACAGTATCTGGTATAACCAATAAATTTTGAAGGAAGAAAAAAACCGATTAAAATAAAAATAAAGTTTCTAATATGTTTGTCTGGATATTGCCCAATTGACACATCTAGTTGTATCTCTTGTCTTTGAAAAGATTGCTGGAATTTATTGTTAATAACTATCACAACTTGCAAAAGTAGGGGAACACACTTCAGTGTCAAGTTCTGTATTTGAAGTTATGTTTTCCATCAGGCAGACTTTGACTCTATACCTCAAACTTTGTATCGCCAGATGTCCCTAATTGACTACTGGTTACTTCCTCAGTACAGTTTTCCTCCTCCAACTTCACATTTGCATTGAAAGAGAGCGAAGAAACCTGGTGATTACAGTACAGCAAATTAAATTCTACAATGGCCTCATTAGAGGGCAAATTGTTCCATTCTCTCCTTAGAATATTCCCAACACATCTACTAAAAAATGTACAAAACAAGTGAGGCATTCAAAAGTCTTAGTTAATTTTATACCCTGTTGTGGAAGGAGCAGCTACAGTGGAAAACACTAAAAAATTAGAAAAATGTAAAGCGAACAATATAAAGTAAAATGAGTAAGAAGTTAAAAATTTTAAAAACTTAATGACATTTCCAAACTACCTATGCAATCTATTCCACACAACGCCTATTCCATAGCAAAATTCTAAAGTTTGGCCCACTTTTCATTCTTCTCAGCAGAACCTCTTCTGACTACGTGGGGTCTCTTAACTTTCTTTTCATTTAAATGAATTAAAAAACTACATAAGATTGTAAACAAAACTGGTAATTTAAAAATGTTTAAGAAAATATTTTTCAAACAAATTTGTGATTGAATATATGTACTTTATTAACAATAGTTAATAAGATCTAGTGTTATGGCCTAATAACTGCCATAATTTTAAACTATAGGTAGTCCCTGACTTAAAACGGGGTTCCACTCGGACGACTCCTTCATAAGTCAGTTCTGAAATAAATCAAATATCTCTTTTTTTTTTTAGTTTTCATTATTATTGCCTTTTATTATCAGTGTCTTTATACGTCCGATCTTTATTTGTCTTTGGGGGCATGAAAACGATAACATCACCAAATTGTGTGCTGCAACATTGTATGTACTACTTATTACTAACTAGAAAATATACAAAGAAGAATACAAAAGGATGGTTTTAAGTGTGGTTCATGAAAACTTGAAAACATTGTAAGTTGAGAACTACCTTTACTAACCCTGGGTAGGTCTCTGGGAAGGGCAAAGGGTTTACACAAGGCTGGTGGCTGGAAGTTTGGTGGTTCAAACCCATTCAGCGATTCCACAGAGTAAAAGACCTGGCAATCTACTTCCTTTAAGATTATAGCCGGGGAAACCCTACAGAGCAGTTCTACTCTGTAACACATGGGATCATCATGAGTTGGAATCTACTCGAGGGCATAAGACAACAATAACAAGCCCTGGGTGGAGCAAATAGTTAATGCTGTTGGCTACTAACCAAATGGTTGGAGGTTTGAGTCCACCCAGAGGATCCTTGGAAGAAAAGTCTGACAATTCTGTGGAGCACAGCTCCCCTCTAAATAACATACCTAGGCTCACCGTGGGTCAGGTGACTTGACAGCAACTGGTATATGATATCTATGATAATTGAAATGTATATAAAAACAATTATGTTTCTTATCATTAGTAACGGTACAAGTATTGCTGATATTAGTATAAAATTAGTAAAAACGATTATATAATTTTCCTCCCTTAAGTTTATGGGACCCATTTTTATCTATACAGGGATCCCTTGTTCATTAGAGCATTGAAGAAAAATGGAAGGCTAACCAGCCACAGATTTTCATGTGTCCATTTTTTTTTATGAATCATCTGTGATTTACTTAGAATTACTGGTCCTCAGTCATCGTCATGCTTTTACTCATTTATTGAGTGCTTTTTTTTTTTTTTTATTGTTATTCCAACTCCATGATGGAGAGCTTTGTTTAGATGTTTTATCCAATTCTTCTAGTTTTAAATTATACCATTTCTGTTCCTATTAAATTGATATATTAATAAAAACTTATAATACTGCTGGCAGGGTGCTCTGAAATAAGTAATAAGAACGCTCACACATTGTGAGAAAGAATGTAAATAGATACACATTTTCTGGAAAGCAAATTGTCCCTGGATAGCACAGATGGTTAACATACTTGTCTGCTAACATAAAGGTTGGAGGTTTGAGTCCACTCAGAAGCCCCTCAGAAGAAAGGCCTGGCAATGTAGTCTGAAAAATGAACTATTGAAAACCTTATTGAGCACATTTCTACTGTGACACATATGGGGTTACCATGAGCCAACTGACTCGACAGCAACTGATTTATCCATAGTTTAGACTAACTCCTTGGTAGAGATAGTGGACATAGATATCAATTTTGTTTTGGGTAAATAAGAAAAAAGGAAACATTTCTTAAGTAAAAATGCCATATGGGCAAAGAAAGTGACAAAGGAGATAAGAGCAACATTTTTTAATATGAAAATGTGATAAAAGACTTAGTAGATCAGAGAAAGCTAAATCAAAACTGGCTGTGGGGAAAGTTGAGAACCAACTTGGTTTATGCTGCCGAATTGCTGAAGTCCTTAATAATGTGCTATGGATCCAGATACCTGGAAGAAGAAGGGGAGTCAAATCAGGACTGCTGGAAAACGTGTTAACATAGTCATTAGACCTCTATCCCTGCTACAGGAGCCCGTCCCAACTGCAAATAGTCATCATCCAACCACCCATTTTCCAGCAAACACTGGAATTTTATTCTCTAGAAAGAACAAAACTAAGATACCTTGACTGTACACTAGTCAGAATTAAGAAGGAAGAAAGCCTGTGCTCACTGAGTGCTGGGACCATCACCATGTCCTCCCCCTACTCACCTCCCAAAGCAGGGGCGACCACACTTTTAGTTCTACAAAAGAGATGCGAAGACCTCAAATAATCCTCAAAAAAGGATTCAATCAGCAACCCCTAACTATAAGCTGTGAAGCCTCTACATGAAAGTAGTTGGCCAAATTAAAAACAACAACAGAAAACAATTAGAGGAAACAGACATACTCATAGCAAAAAAAAAAAAAAAAAAAACACATGCACAAATGTAAATATATATATAAATATAATTATTTATAATATATGTATAATTATATATAATACGTTTATAAATAATATATATATCTACTCCTCACTTATAGACTATCTTGTTGTTCAATATTTCACATTTACAATGATAGTAAAAAAACTACTATCCGACTATTTCATGCATTAATGACATACGTCTGGCAGCAACAAATGCCAAGGTGGGAGGTGAAAGTAACCTGCTGTGATGGTTAAGGTTATGTGTCAGCTTGGCTGGGCCATGATCCCCAGTGGTTTGGCAGTTATGTAATGATGTAATTTGGCAGTTATTTATTGATGTAATTTGGCAGTTATGTGATGATGTAGTCATCTTACATTTTGTGACTTGATGTGGTCATCCTGCACTTTGTGGTCTGATGTCGTCATTCTCCATTTTCACATAATTGCAATTTTTGTATAACAACCTGGTCTTTGGAACATAACCACGTCAGTAAGTGAGGAGTGGGTGTATACATATTCAGGGCAATAATAGTGGGTACTGCCACTTTGAAACAAGAATAAAATGCTATTTTAAAAAAGATCATCTCAAGGACAGAGATAGATGCCTTGGGAATTGAAAATATGATAGCTGAAATAAAAAAAAAATCAATAAAAGATTTAGAAGAGGTAGTTTAAGAAACCTTTCAGAAAATAGAGAAAAAGAGCAGAAATAGAACATAGATGAGAAAAGATAAGAACATTTACAGCACTTCCCAAAAAGTTCAGTATACATTAGTGAGAGTTTCAGAAATGAGAGAACAGAGTGAAAAGAGGGAAGGGAATCCTCAATTAAACAAAACAAAAACGTTTCCCAGAGCTGATACACTTGTATTTAAAAATGACACCTAGCGCCTTACACTCAAGAGGGAAATATATACCTACCAATGCTCATGATTTTAAAATTTTGAAAAACTTGGAACACACTAAATTTCAACAGACTCCCAGAGGTAAAAATTGATCACAATCAAACATATTTATATACACTTACTTGTACTTAATCAGGAAATTATCAAAGGTATGTCGAAAAGTGTATTAGGAGGGTGAGCCAAATGGAATAGGTAAAAACGTGTGGTACAGACTAAGGGAGGAAGAAAAGGTGAATAGCCATCTTTCATAGCACAGAGTCAACCATTAACGCTAAAATTGAAAAAAAAATTAAGAACTAGAAAGGCAAGAACATTAATTTGAGATCAAAACAGTAAAAATAAAGAATTGGCTAAGAGAGTTGACAGTGTCAGCTTTAAGAGGAAAAAATAGAGATGTATGATGAGAGACCACGATTTATAAAACTATGTGTTTTTTTGTGTAAATGTGTAATTTTGAGTAAAAATACAAAAGAAAACAAAATGCATTTAAATTGTTGACCCACTAATTAAAGTCAGATTTATATCTATAAACATCTAATTCTCTACAAGATATCATTTATAACAACACAACTAGTAAAAAGCCAAATTGTCCCAAATTATGGGAAATTTTTAACAAATTCTACTACATCCGTAGAGACATTAGGTATTTATTAAATACTTTGAAGAATTTGTACAATATGAAAATGCTTATAACTTAATATTAGGTGAAAAACAAGGTACAATAATCTATATTCAACATGAATTCCACTCGGTAAATAACTGTAAAGAAATACATTAAAATATGTTTACCCTTAGAAAACGGTGTTGTTCCTTTTTTATATCTTTTCCACCAAATTTTCTGTATTTTCAAAATACTTTAAAATGAGCAAGTTTATTTTATTTATACATCCTTTGAAAGTTAAAACCTGTAAAACTATGGCTACAGATATTTCTACTGAGATTTTATAATATTCACTAAAATTTCAAATTCTATCAAAACCACCAAGGGAATTTTGAACTCGTGAACCTAATGTAAATGGGAATATGCTTATTTTTTTTCCTCTTTGGCTTAAGTAAAAAAGTTTCCCAGGTTAATAGAAAGTTTATAGCTTTCCCCAGTAACAGAAGTTGGGGTGAGGGGTTGTATCTTGCCAATAGGAACCCCTTTTATGCACATTAATATCGTTATTGCCACAGATTGTTATATAGTCAGAACGGATTATCTCTGTCCTTCTCGCTCATCTTTTTTTTTTTTTTTTTTTACTACCTCAGATGGTAATTTATAACTCTTTCCCGTATTTTTCAAAGCCCAAAGAGGTGAAGGTATAATTTTCTGCAAACGTATTTCCCAGTTATAAATCTGATTTGAACACAAGAATGCATATATTCATACCCTTGCTAAGCCAAAAAGGCACAAAAGAAACACAAATCATTTATGTCTATATGATGCCACAGTCTGAAGAAGAAAATTGAAAAACAACCAATCGGCAATCTCTGGTCTGTCTGAGTTTTGTCACTGACTTGCTTGCCTTATGTTTTAACTGAATTGACTAAATGAGGTCATAGAGACATTGCTCTAACATTGGCAGCTAAAATCATCTATGACATTATTTAGCAAAAATAGGTTTCTGGGCACTAAAAATCCTGAACCTTTTGCAGTTCTCTAAATACCAAGAACAAATATATCAGCAGTAAACCCTTCCGGAGGGCTGACTATACGCCCAGCTCTGTGGTAGGCACTGCAGGGTCTCAGAAAATGGAATTTTCCTAGCCTTCTGGGCTTGACCCTAATGTTTAAAGAATGTGAAACTGGAGGAAATCTATAATAGGTTAAGTGTAGAAATTAGTGGGAGAGGCCACATAAACAGTGAGGGTGGGGAAGTACCAGTAGTCAGGGAAGGTCATGGATTCCAGAACTTAGCATTTCAAGGCAGACAAGTTCCTTCTCAATTTCCATCAAAATTCAAAAGGGGTAATTATGTTTCTACTGCATAATGTGGTATCTTTCATAGCTATGTAGCTATGAGAAGAATGCAGATTTCATGCATAGATTTGCCATTTTTAAAATGAGCAAAGATGAAATACAGAACTTAAGCACGTAAACCTACAATGATAAAATTGCTGACTAAAATAAAACGGTAAAATACCAATATATGCCAGCAACACAAATCTTCCACTTATTTAATTGCCACAGGAAATTTCAATAAAAAGCCTGTAGTCTTATGGTGTAGCACAACGATTGCCTAAATGTATATTTCTGTTGGCTATGTGACTTTACTGCTAATGTCTTTCAGAACAGTTTGTCCACTGTGTCTTTTCTCTAGAGAGTAATTGAAGGCAAAGTTACTTAAAAGGGATAATCAATTATCTTATTTGTTTTACTTCACTGAATCTGTCATAGTCATATTGAATAATTTTTGTGGAGCATCTGATTATAATTTTATACCCTTTCGGTTTCTCCTATTCAGCTTAATTCAGTGAATATAGTGAAAAGACTTAACCTCCTTTCTCTGTGACAGTATCATGTTCTCAGCAAAACTGGTAGCTTGTCCAAAGGTGGGGGAAATTATTTTGGTGTTGTGGTTGACTTATTCATTGGAAATAAATGACTTTCTTTGTCATTCATGGATCATCTTAATGTATGGTGTGATATTATTTTTTGCATTTTTACCACTACTTAGAGATGAAAGGCACAATTCAGAAATATAGAAAAATAATCTGTTACTTTGACTTTCCCCAAAGGTCATTGATGCAAATGCTGGCGTTGCTGAGCAGGTTATTTTACCACTATTAATATGTCTGTATGGTTTTTACTCAATTCTTCTGAATACATACTTCTCTCACACCATCAATGTTTGACCAAGACGGACTACTGCAACTAGAAAATCTGCTTCAACAACTAGAAAACAAGAGAAAAGGTGTTTTACCTCCAAAGCTAAGAGTAGAAATTCACATTATAAATAGAAGTCATGAAAGTGAATATTCTTCCATTTTAAATAATTAAACATAGTTAAATGTTAGTCACAGTATCAAAACCTGTCTCATTAGGAAGTTATTCCTTGGATATGTCAACATCCTTTCAACAAATATTTATTGAATATCTACTATATGTGAGGTACTGTGGCGTGGTTTTATGAGATAATTATTTTTAAGCAGCTCTTATGCAAACTGCCTATAGTGGCGATAATTCATTTTGTCTCTAGGGCATACCACCTTACAGAATATTGGCATATCTTTAGCTGTGAACTGGATTATAAAAATTATTTGATTCTTAGGTATACCTTAGGGGTATAGATGAAAAAAAGACAATAAAGTGATTATTTGGAAAAGAATATGCTAGTTGAAAAATTTAATCTACTTTAACATTTTGGGGAGCCCTGGTGGCACAGTGGTTAAGAGCTCAGCTGCTAACGAAAAGGTCAGCAGTTCAAATTTACCAGCTGCTCCTTGGAAACACTCTGGGCCAGTTCTACTCTGTCCTACAGGGTTGCTATGAGTCAGAATCAACTTGACAGCAATGGGTTTGGGTTTTTTGATTTTTAACAATTTGGATAAAAACAGTACATGAACGACTCTAGAATGAACAAATTATGGAGTATAGACTTAGAAAGGGTGAAGTGTTATCTGAGATGCAAATTTCAGAGTTCAAGACAAAAGGTGGTACAATGTAGTTGGTGATAAAGTCTGTGGCAGATGTCTCTAATTAGAGATAAAGTTTAATAGAGTAGAGAAGACAAAGTCTCAGATACTATTTGGACCGTCAATATGGACAGTTAATTTGTCCAAAGATGATGATATCAATAAGATAGAGATAAATATTGTGAGCTGGGTGGCAACATTCTAGAGTTTTGAATTACAAAGGAGTAACTTGAAAGCAAAGATATCATAACAACAGAAAAAGAAAGATATTTCATGAAGTTTCTAGGTCTATCATCTTCTTACAGAAAAGCAAAGATAATGCTGAAAGTATAATTAAGGTTAAAACGTTGGTTCATGTATATATTTTTTCTTTGTCATGAAAATACTTTCTTTGTCATGAAAATACAAACAGTACTTTGTTTTCTCATGAAAACAACCCAGAGGAGTAGAGAAATACCGAGCATTTTGCATGTCATCGCAGAAGTAGTAATCAGCTATTTTTACAATAATGCTGTATAACTAAAAAAAAAAAAAAACACTCTAAAACCCAATGGCGTGCAACAAAAAGTATTTAGTCTCAAGTGAATGATGTACAGGTTGACTGTGATTTGTCTGAAAAAAAAGGCTGGGCTTAGCTGAGTGACTGCTTCAGGCTGTGCTTTGCCCCGATTTAGCTCCAGGCTGCAGATTGAGTTTAAGATTTCTCCTTATGTGTGTGGTTTTGCTTGTTTGTTTTTCTGGGGATCATGAATCCTTCAGGAGGATTATATTTAGTATATTATTTCATGATAGCTGAGAAAAACTGAGCATACACATATAAGCCTTTTGTTTATGTCATATTCATATTCCTTTGGCAAGGAAATTCACACGACCAAACCCAACATCAACAACTGAAGAAATACATATTTCACTCACATGATGTGTGGGAAGGAGAGATTATTTGCTAAAAAATAATCCAAACTATCACAGGGGAATACAGATACCCTTAAGAAAAAAAAAAGGGAGAGACTTCTCAGAAATGGTAGCAAACACTAAAAAATAATAATAAAGAAAAGACTAGTCCCCAACTTTCCAATGAATTATGCAATTATGTAAGAAATGTTAAGTCTTGCCTTCTTAACTGTCACTTCTCCCCCTCTGATGCCTCCTTCCTGTACAACCTCCTATTCCACTCCCAAGTGTTGTCTGCACTGGCAGTTTAGTACATGTTCTTCCTAATTTCATTCCTATGTTCATAGACACCTATACGGACTATATTATCAATAAAGTTAGGGTTCCCAACAACACAATGGGTACGTCAGTAGAAGGGAAGTCTGAGTCTACACATAGCTGCTGAGTGATAGAGTGATTATTTTATAGGCTACGATTGTGAATGGCTAGATGACAGAACCCAGAAAAGTGAAAAAGGAAGCAAGGGGAAAACTGGTTTCCAAGGAAAGTCTCTCAAAGTTTCTTCCTCACATATATTGCAAGAGAGGGCCAGTCAGACAGTGTGCTTTACTACTAAATGTTACAATCTAACTACAGTGGAAAAAATAACAGAAACAGTTCACATAGAATGTTTACATAAAAATATGATTTTCTTTAAAAAAATTCCTGCATTTGAGTGTAATTTAAGTAAAAAAAAAAATGAATCTTAAAATGAGGAAGCAAGACTGATTTAGTGCTCTGTCAGGTAAACAATGGATTTCAGCAAGTATTGCAAAGGAACATCCAGTGTATTTTTGAAAATCCATGTCAACTGGGAGATTATCCCCGTTGAGTAGATGGAAAGAATGCATACGTATTATTCCATATTTTGGATATACCACTATTTGATAACTCATTCTCCTGCTGATGGCCATATGGATTGTTTTCAGCTTTGGCTGTTATGAATAAGGCTGTTTTAAAGTCTTGTTTTACAAGTCTTTTTGTGGTCACACATTTTCCTTTCCCTTGGAATGAAATTGATGGATAATAGAGTTGATGTATGCTTAAGTTCAGGAGAAGCTGCCAAACAATCTTCAATGTGCTTTTACCAAAAATGCATAAAATTTCTAGTTGCTTCACATCCTCGTCCACATTTGATTTTGTCAGTTATTCTAGCCATTCTGTCTTGTATGCAGTGCATGTTTTGATTGTTTTGTGCTGTCAAGTTGATTCTTACTCATAGTGACCCCACATGACAGAATAGAATTGCCTTATAGGGTTTTCTAGGCTGTATTCTTTGCAGGAGCAGAACTCCAGGTCTTTTCTCCTTCCGAGTGGCTGATGGGTTCCAACCACTGACCTTTAAGTTAGCAAACAAGTACTTCAACCATTCAGCCATGCGGGCTTCTTTCATAGTGGTTTTCATCTGTATTGTTTTAATATGCATGTCCCACATGAGTAATGAAGTTGCAAACCTTCTTCTGAGTGTTTACCGGCCATCTGAAATGCCTGTTCAAGTCTTTTGCCAATTTTTATTGGATTCCTCATCTTATTATTGCTGACTTTTTTTTTTTTTTTAAGTTGTTTATATTTTAGATACAAGTCTGGAGATGGATATATTTGCTACAAATAATTTTTCCCATGTGGTAGGTTGCATTTACTTAATGTAAAAGGAACTTTAATTTTGATGAAGCCTAATTTACCAGTTATCTTTCCTTTAGGGTTAATAATTTTTCTACTTCATTAAACATGTCATTTTCCTACCCTGAATACAAAAAGTTAGAGCCTTATGTTTTCTTCTAGGAGTTTTCTATCTCTGAATTTTACGTGGAGGTCTATGATTCAAATTTTGTGTACATGGTGAAATAGGTGTCAAGTTATTTTTATTTAATTATTTATTTTTGGTTGATGGAGTTATCAAGTTTCTCTAGCAATAGTATTTGTTAAAAACATTCAATTTGCCATTGAATTGACCTGGTACCTTTGTCCAAAATCAATTGACCATTATGCAACTGAGCCTAATAGGAACAACACTGATCAATACAACTTTGTATGAAAGTGAAATGTGATATCTCCTGTCCAACAGAGTAGTCATTAGCCACATATGGCTATTGAGCACTTGAAATACGGCTAGTGTGCTTGAGATACCCAATTTTTAATTTTATTAATTTAAATTTAAATAGCCACATGTGGCTTGTGATTTCCGTATTGGACAGAATATTGAAACTCCATATTCTCTTCCATTTATCTATTTGCCTATTCTTAAATTCAGCTGCTAATCAGAAGGCTCTTGGTTTGAACCCACCAGCCACTCCTCAGGAGAAAGATGTGGCAGTCTGCTCCTGTAATGATTTACAATCTTGGATACTTTATGGGGAAGTTCTACCCTGTCCTATGGCGTTGCTACGTATCAGAATTGACTTGATGGCAATATGTTTTCTTTTGGGGGAACAGGGGTATTCTTAAATTAATCATATTAGTTAGAAAATGTGGCTTTACTGTAAGTCTTAAATGCTATAGTGCAACTACTCTAAATTTGTCTTTAAAAAAGAAAAAAGAATGCTTTAGCTATTCTAGATTCTTCGTGTTTCCATAAAATTTTAGAATTGTCTTATTTTTTTTTCCTTCAAAAGACCCCACTGGAATTTTTATAGGAATTGTGTAGAACTTATTGATCAATATAGGAGAAAATTGACATCTTAACAACACTGAGTCTTTCAATTAATGTGCATGATGTATCTTTCCATTTATTAGGTCTTCTTTAATTCCCCTCAGCAACATTTTCTAGTTATCAAGGTAGAGATCTTGTAAGTCTAACTTTAGATTTATTCTTTCTATCTTTTTCTGCTATTGCAAATGATGCTTTAGAAATTTATTATCTAATTGTTTGTTGTTAACTAAGATAAATACAATTGATTGTTGCACACCGACCTTGTATTCTGTGATTGTGTTAAATTTACTTCTTGGTTCTAACACCTATTTGTAGAATCCTCAGAATTTTCTACATACATGATGATGTTGATTTCAAATAGAGTTCTATTACTTCCTTTCCAAAATTTATAACTTCTCTGGATCTTTTATGTACACAATCATCCTTTCCAATCTCGAAGATTGTTATTTCTTTGTTTGGCCATGTTGTACTACCTGGGACCTCCAGTATGACAACAAATGAAAGTTTTGAGGGCAAATATTCTTGTCTTATTTTTGATCGTAAGGGGAAGAATCCATTCTTTTGTCTTTGAATATAATGTTAGCTGTAGGTTTTTTTTTTTTTTTTAACAGTTTGAGGGATATTCATTCTTTTTCTAGTTTTAGAAAGGATATTTAGTTTTGTCAAGTGTCTTTTCTGCATGTACTGATATGGTGAATTATATGGAATGATTTTGAAATGTTGAAACAACTTTGGATCCCAGGAATAAACCCCATTTTCTCATACCAGTGACAACATCTCAACATAAAGAAAACAAAAATCCTCACAACTGGACCAATGAGCAACATTGTGATAAACGGAGAAAAGATTGATGTTGTCAAGGATTTCATTTTACTTGGATCCACAAGCAACAGCCATGGAAGCAGCAGTCAAGAAATCAAAAGAGTATTTCATTGGGCAAATCTGCTGCAAAGGACCTCTTCAAAGTGTTGAAGAACAAAGATGTCACCCTGAAGACTAAGGTACGTCTGATCCATGCCATGGTATTTTCAATCACATCATATGCATGTGAAAGCTGGACAATGAATAAGAAAGATCGAAGAAGAGTTGACGCTTTCGAATTGTGGTGTTGGCGACGAGTATTGAATATACCATGGACTGCCAAAAGAAAGAACAAATCTGTCTTGGAAGAAGCGCAGCCAGAATGCTCCTTAGAGGCAAGGATAGCGAGACTGCATCTTACGTACTTTGGACATGTTGTCAGGAGGGATCAGTCCCTGGAGAAGGACATCATGCTTGGCAGAGTACAGGGTCAGCGGAAAAGAGGAAGACCCTCAACAACGTGGATTGACACAGTGGCTGCAACAATGCGTTCAAGCATAACAACGACTGTAAGGATGGCTCAGGACCAGGCAGTGTTTCATTCTGTTCTGCATAGGGTCACTATGAATCGGAAATGACTCGACGTCACCTAACAAAAACAAGTGACAATTAAGGTAAATAAATTTAATCCATTTACTTTCATTTTAAAGATTGACCTTCATGGAACTGTTTCTAAAATTTCAGTTAACTTCACTTTTTAAAAAATTTATTTCTTAAAAAAAAAAAACCAAGTTACCACTTTTTTTTTCTATTCTTCTAGATTGATATCTATACCTCCCCCAACCTCTGATTTAAGACAAGAACTTTAGCATGTTCTCCCTTCTCTTGGTGTTTTTCTCTTTCACAGCAAAACTCCATGTTGTTAATAATCTAGACTTGTAATCTGAGGTGTTTATGAGTATTTTATATACAGTCTCTTTTATTTGTGCATGTGTGTGTATATGCATACATATACATAAAGACAATATAATTTATCATAATATTTTTTAGTTTTAAATATCATAAAGAAGATACTCAGTTATCCTTCCCTGAGGTAAATCTTGCAGCATCTCCTGATTGTGTCTTTTTTTTTTTGTCTAGGTACTGAATCCAAACTTCTTTTCATTGAAGGTGTCTGTGTGGTAACTCAACTGAGTCATTACATACCTGGAAATACTTCCTCAGGGTGTAGCATATTATTCCTTAATATTTAATTGAAGGTTCAGCTGGATATTGAGTCTTAAGTATTTTTAAAAATATTTTGAAAATGTTATCCTATAGTTTTCTTCAATATAACATTGTTGTTGAAAATCTGATATAAATCTAATTTTTATTTCTTTGTGTATAATCTGCTCTTTCTCACCGTACCTGTTAGATTTTTTTTTTCCCTTTTTCTCTTTAATACATAATGCAATTAAGTGTGGCTTTTTTCATCTTTCATCTTGGGCTTTCTATTTTGATCTCTCTAATCCGGGGTTTTCCTTGGTTTTCCAAACTTGTTAATGACATTGAAGATACTTAAACTGAGACAAATGCCCCAGGTGCTTTACCATCCAATTGAAATTCTCCAAAATGGGATGCACCTTAATGACAGCCAGGTATAAGAAAGACCTTTGCATCAGTGTTCCTGGGGTTATTAATGTAAACATCACTTTTTATTTGTACTAAGTACCAAATTTTTAAATACCATTTACAGTGAAAATTTTGATAACTATTTCATAGACACAATTATTAATGGACTGTATAAAGGGTAGTAGTGCTAAAGTCATTATCAAAGGACCACCTCCAAGTGCACTTTCTAGATGTTCTACTGAAAATACAAATGCCAAATCTGTGCCCAAATGGAGTATGTGTAATTAATACTCACCATCTTAAAGGGATTTATAAAGCCAGTAATAAAGGTGTGTGTGTGCATGTATACTGATATTAGTTTATATGTGTTCTTTTATATATGAATTATATCTATTCCAATTCATGATAAATATTTAGAGAACTATAGGGTGCTCACAGATAGCCTGTCATAAAAATAATTTCTTTAAAGTCCAAAAATTAAAGAGTAAACTCAGGAGCTCACAGCCAAAAGAAAAAACCTATAGAGACACGATGACTACATATGATGTGGTATCCTGGTTGGGATTCTGGAAATGGAAAAGAACATTAGGTAAAAATTAAGGAAATATGGATAAAATATGGACTTCGTTAATAATGGAGTCCCTGGGTGGTGTAAATTGCTAAAGCAGTCGGCTGCTAACTGAAAGGTTTGAATTTCAAATCCATCCAGAGGTAACTCGGAATAAAGGTCTGGCAATCTACTTCTGAAAAATCAGCCATCGAAAACTCTTTGGAGCACAGTTCTACTCTGACACACATGGAGCTGCCATGAGGTAGAGTTAACTTGATACTAACTAGTGGTGGTGGTAGTTAATAATGATCCATCAATATCAGTTCATTAATTTTGACAAATGTAATATTAGGTATTAATAATATGCAAAACTGCTACCAATATGTGGGAACTCTCTGTACTATCTTTGGAATCAACTCAGAGACACTGGGTTGTTTTTTTCTTTTTCTGTATTATCTTTGCAATTTTTCTATAAATATATAACTAATTTGAAAGAAAACATCTATTTAAAAAGTAGACTCAGAAAAGCCTTATATTGTAATTTTTGACATTTAAATTTTCATTGCCCATATGTAAGACAATTAAAACCTTCCATTTTAAGCATCATTCATCAATATGGTACAAATATTAATATCATGGAACCTACAATAATTGTTTATTACTCTTTGTAGCACTGGTAAATATGTAACCATGGTGATATTTGGGTTTTACTGTGCGGAAATTAAGAAAGGTAACTTTCTTACTCTATATTAGACTATTTTAGCCTACTATAAAATCGTTTAGCATGCTGTAAGATCTAATTTACTCAATGGACCTTGGCTACTCAAAGTAACTCCATTATTTATTATTATTTTTTAAATATGTAACAATATGTGCAATTTATACCAGTTATCAAAAGAATTAGTTCCACTAACTGTATCAACTGTAAAATGGATTTAACTACTCAAAATAAAGATGCGAACCATATCGTAGCAAATATTGCCGTGCCTTGTTTACTAAAGCCTGTTCTGCCTGTGGCAACTGCAAAGCAGTTAAGGGCCGTAGTTGCTCAAATATAACATGGCTGTGAATACCAATGGACCCACACTTCCACAAAGCAGGAAGCAACGCTAGCAAAATGCGTGTGAAAATCCACATTTCTGATGTCAAAGTCTCTTTCGAAGTTGCTTCGTGGTTTCTGAATATCCACGAAATCTATTCTGTTCTGTCATGGATTCCCTTAGGTTCTGCAAAGCAGCTTTTATCTCTACTCCTTTGTGTGTCCAGGTGTGTTTTCTTAAACACATAATGTAGACAGAACTGAAAATCTACCTTTAGTAAAATTGTTTCAGTGAAAGGGTAATAATTGCTCTCAAGTCACTTTTGGCTCATGATGACCCCATGTGTGAAGAAAGCCACCTGTGAGTAAGGCCCTAAGGTCATCTTCTTGGCTGTGACAGTGAACCAGAGTGCAGCTGAGAAATCTTTTTAGGGCCACACCCAGATATAAATAAGGAAATAAAATATATGTATATAAATAATCGCATCGTGTATTCATGAGTACATTATAGGAAGTTAGTGTCTTTAAAATGAACTTATTGACACTTATAGCTTAAAAATAGTCATATAAACTGTCCTCATCTGACATGCAGAAGGTGACTAAAAACAACCTCAACTAGGAAATGGTCCAGCGGTCATGATTTTCTTTAGACATATTGCTGTGTGTGCCTCTAGCCAGCTCTGAACTTGAATACTTTAGTTTATATTTGAGAAGAGTTTTCCTGAGTGGCTGTTGGCATTTTCCATGCTATGCATTAGTGTATTGTTTAAAGCCACAAAATCTCTAATCCCAAGTAATTAGCATCCCCTGATTGGTAAATGTTTTATTCATATTAAAATATTTAAGAATGGAAGTGTGTTATTAATTCTTTCCATGTTTTATATCATTCCAAGCACTATCATTCACTTGAACGTTATTACTTAACAGCAATCTCAGTGGTGATGCCAGAGGGTACAGATCAAACTACCATCATTTTTATTTTCTGATTATGTGGCCATTCTTAGTGCAAAATCTGCCTGGCTATTCAGAGTTTTTGATCTTTATGTTAACTGCTATTAAATGTCATGCCATATCTTTTAAAGTTAACCCTCAATAGTGTCTTACCTAGCAAGTTTCACTGATAGTTTGTGTTTGTCTTCTGAGACTAGTCTATGTGCTTTTTATTTGAGCTCCCTCTGCTTGGTAGAATCTACCAGCATTTGCAATACAGCCTTCATGTATATGGATAAAAGGTTGTCAAAAGCACCAATCAACATCACGACTTAAGCATCTAATTTAAACTCAATTCCCACTCCTGATTTGCTCAATAGGTTCCTATTTAAAGAAAATTAAATTTTAAATGGGCTAGGTAATCTATATTAGTTATTAATAGAATCAAAACCTTAGACATAATCCTTCTTGGAAAAGAAGGGTGTGAGTCTAATCCAAGTTGATAAATAATCAAAATATAATTTATATTGAATATATATATATAATCTTTGTTAGTATTTCATAGAATCATACAATGTTAGGATTATAAAAGACATCACATGCCAGGGGATCCCACCAACTGAGTTTATTGTATTTCTGCAACCCCGTGCCAAATAATATGCAAATCTATACTGAATTTGAGTCCTGGGAATTCTCAATCAGGCTGTTCCTAGGCCCTACTTCTTAGAGTATGTAGACAGGAAAAACTTAGGTCCCCTATGACACATCTTCACAAACTACACGGAGCATTGGCCCATAGGTCCACAGTCTTTTATCTGAAATCTGAAATCTTTCCACTAGTCTGCATTTGAGAAATCTGAATTGTTCAGATTTTAGAAAAGTAATATACAATTTGTCCAACAGGACCTGGGGGTGGGGAGAGGTACCTCACAGTCAAACATTTCTGTCGCCCACATAAATAGTCATACAAAACAGCGTAAAGGATATAAAGAGCCTCATGTCAGTTCTGACCCAGTTTTGCTGCCAAAGGAGTTCAGGTGAGGCCAAATTTCACCATCAAATTAATTAAAATAAAAAGTTTCTATTTTTAGAACTTTTTGCATTTCAAACTTACGTTATTTTTGCTTTCTTCTCTTTGGATTATGTGACATAATTATACTAAAAAAAATTTGTAATAAAATATTATGTGGTGGTGGGCATAACACTGGATATTTACTGGTACTAAGGATTATTTTTAAAGGCCAATACATAGATGACTATTAACATTCAACTGGATTCTCCTCATTCAGACAAAAACCATGAAGCTAAACATAGGGCAGAGAGCAAGGATAGCCTAAGTTTCTACGTGCTAACTAAACTAGTTTTTGATCATACTCCTCATTACTGGGATTTATAAATTATATGCAATTGTATTTATACATAATGTACCTTATGCAGCCTGCAAAAATAGAAATCAAAAAATTATTGAAAGCATAATTATAGGGAGATTTTAATACTTTTTGTCACTCCGATGGATCATTTTGTGTATCTTTATTGATTTAAAAATTACCTTTGGAATGCACTGCAAAAACTCATGTTGTTGTTGTTAGGTGCCATCCAGTCAGTTCTGACGCATAGCAACCCTACGTACAACATAACCAAACCCTGTCTGGTCCTACGCCATCCTCACAATTGTAGCTATGTTTAAAGCCCATTGTTGCAGCCACTGTGTCAATCCATCTAATTGAGCGTCTTCCTCTTTTGCGCTGACCCTCTACTCTATCAAGAATGATGTCCTTCTCTAGGAGCTGATCCCTCCTGAAAACACGTCCGAAGTATGTGAGACATAGTCTCGCCATCCTTGCTTCTAAGGGGCATTCTGGCTGCACTTCTTCCAAGACAGATTTGTTTGTTCTTTTGGCAGTCCATCGTATATTCAGTATTCTTCTCCAATACCACAATTCAAAGGCGTCAATTCTTCAGTCTTCCTTATTCAACATCCAGCTTTCACATGCACAGGAGTCAATGAAAATACCGTGGCTTAGGTCAGGTGCACCTTAGTCTTCAAGGTGACATCTTTGCTTTTCAACACTTTAAGGAGGTCTTTTGCAGAAGATTTGCCCAGTGCAATGTGTCTTTTGATTTCTTGACTGCTGCTTCCATGGCTGTTGATTGTGGATCCAAGTAAAATGAAAGCCTTGACAACTTCAATCTTTTCCCCGTTTACTGTGATGTTACTTATTGGTCCAGTTGTGAAGATTTTTATTTTCTTCATTTGAGGTGTAATCCATACTGAAGCCTGTGGTCTTTGATCTTCATCACTAAGTACTTCACATCATCTTCACTTTCATCAAGCAAGGTTGTGTCATCTGCATAATGCGGGATTGTTAGTGAGTCTTCCTCCAATACTGATGCCCCATTCTTCTTCATATAGTCCAGCTTCTCAGATTATTTGCTCAGCATACAGATTGAGTAGGTTTGGTAAAAGGATACTACCCTAACACACACCTTTCCTGACTTTAAACCACACAGTATTCCCTTGTTCTGTTCGAACGACTGCCTCTTGATCTATGAAGAGGTTCCTCATGAACACAATTAAGTGTTCTGGAATTCCCATTCTTTCTAATTTTACCCATAATTTGTTGTGATGCTCACAATTGAATGCCTTTGCGTAGTCAATAGAACACAGATAAACATCTTTCTGGTATTGTCTGCTTTCAGCCAAGATCCATCTGACATCAGGAATGATATCCCTGGTTCCATGTCCCTGACTGAATCCAGCTTGAATTTCTGGCAGTTCCCTGTCGATATACTGCTGCAGCTGCGTTTGAAAGATCTTCAGCAAAATTTTACTTGCATGTGATACTAAAGATATTGTTTGATAATTTCCACATTTGGTAAGATCACCTTTCTTGGGAATAGGCATAAATACGGATCTCTTCCAGTCAGTTGGCCAGGTAGCTATCTTGCAAATTTCTTGGCATAAATGAGTACTTTTAGTGCTGCATCCATTGTTGAAACATTTCAATTGGTATTTCATCAATTCTTGGAGGCTTGTTTTTCTCCAATGCCTTCAGAGCAGCTTGGACTTTTTCCTTCATTGCCATTGGTTCCTGCTCATATGGTACCTCCTGAAATGGTTGAATGTCAACCATTTCTTTTTGGTATAGTGACTCTGTGTATTCCTTCCATTTTCTTTTGATGCTGATCCTGAGTCTTTTAATATTTTCCCCATAGAATTCTTCAATATTGCAACTCAAGGCTTGAACGTTTTCTTCAGTTCTTTCAGCTTGAGAAGTGCAGGATGTGTTCTTCCCTTTTGGTTTTGCATCTCCTGGTCTTTGCACATGTCGTTATAATACCTTGTCTTCTCAAGCTACCCTTTGAAATCTTCTGTTCTACTCTTTTACTTCATTATTTCTTCCTTTCGCTTTAGCTGCTTGACATTCAAGAACAAGTTTCATAGTTGCTTCTGACACCCGTTTTGGTCTTTTCTTTCTTTCCTGTCTTTTTAATGACCTCTTGCTTTCTTCATGTATGATGGCCTTGATGTCATTCCATGACTCATATTTACTCTATATCTTTCTGTCCCAAGGCTCAAACTTACACTCTTCGGGTGGGATACATGATTGAACAATAGTATTTCCCAACTTATGGCATATGTGACACTGGTGATACTGAGGTGATCTTAGGTGGTACATATGAAACACCAGTTGCCATCAAGTTGATTCTGACTCAGGGTAATACTGTATGTGTCAGAGTGGAGCTGTGTTCCTGAGTTTTCAATGGCTGATTTTTCAGAAGCAGATAACCAACCCTTTCTTTTGAGGCACCTCTGATAGAAGCTCCAACCTCTCAGTTGGCAGCCAAGCATGTTAAATACTTGCACTAACAGGTGGTACATAGAGGCATATATTTTATTCAATAGTTATGCATTTCGTTCAATATTTATTAGAAAGAATTATAATTAACACAAGCTCACTTTCATTGACATCATTGCTTACATCAAAGATGAGCTTAAATCAACTGAATTAATATGAAGAAAAATAGCAAAAATTTTCATAAAAGTGCAGGTGTTTTACAGCAAGGACGGAAATGAAGAAATGTGAATGACTCAAACTGAGAAACAAGGTATAGAAGCTAAAAATGCAAATTCTAGAGTCATCCTCTCTATGTTGGACGAATGCCCGAAATGACACATGGAAGATAGCTTAGTACCTATAGTTCCTGACCCAGAGCAAAAGTCTAATGAATGTTACCATTCAATGAAAATTCAGTGATATCTCTTCAGCTCCTCTCCTCCTGCAACCCAGTAGCCTTTAGGCAGAGACAAAGGCAAATAGCATGTAAAGAAGTAAAGAATCTTAGTGCAAAGGGTAGGCAACCTGTGGTTTAAGTTTATCTTTATCCATTCAGCAGACAGCAGCATCTTGTTCTGATTACATTTTTAAAAACAAGAAAATATTTTCCTATTCAGTGACAGGAGCCCTGGCGGTGCAGTGGTTAAGAGCTGGCTGCTAACAAAAAGGTCAGCAGTACAAATCACCAGCCGCTGTTTGGAAACCCTATGGGTGAGTTCTACTCTATCCCGTAGGGTCGCTTTGAGTCAGAATCAACTAGATGGCAACGGTTGTTTTGTTTTGTTTTTTAATTAAGTGGGAAGGATTATGCTACTCAAAGCAAACCAAAAGTAGATAAACATATATGTTTGAGCAATAATTTATTTGTGAACTAGAACTAGCTATGGATAGAGAGTTGTTTTTGTGTGTCATATTTCATTGAAACTGTTTTTTGGCTTCTGGCTTTATATTATCTTCATCAACCTTGAATTATTCACACACGCACACACAAAAAAAAACATGTAATTTAAAGAAAAACACCAAAACAGAAATGAGGTGTTAATTTCTAAGATAACTTTCACACATTGTGGAATGAGATAGTCCCCATTCTCTTAAAGAACAAAGATAAGGAAATAAACATCTTTGAGATTTACAGAGTGGAGATTTTCTGGGATAGGAAATAAATAATTTGACAATGCTAAACTTCGAATCAGACACCTAATTCCTAACTCACACTGGATAATGTGCAATCCCCAAAGCAAAACACAAAATTTGCTTGAAGAACAACAACAACAAAAAAGCTTACCCCAAAAATTAGCTTTCGATCTGTCTTAAGATAAAAGAACTTTCTGTAGGTAATTTAATCACATTTTTTAACAATTAATAAGAATATTAAAAGTTCATGGTAATACTCTTGTAGCTCCTAAAAAATACTTAACTGACAGTGACCTAGGTTCCCATTAGGAATTATCTTTATAAAACATACGACCACAGCCTTACCTTTGCAAGCTCACTCATCTTTTGAGAATCTAAGCTAAAGTTTAATTGGCTTGTACTAAATTTGCCCTATGTATGAACTTTCTACTCTAATAAATTCTTTCAGCTTTGGCTCCAATCAAACTCGGCAAAAATGGTCCTACCAGTTATTTTAATTGGGCTATGTTTGATTGGTGCCTACAGTGTATTTTTTCTTTTTATTTCTTTTTCAGATTGTCGTGTGAAAACTTTGTTGTTGTTAGCTGCTGTCGACCTGTCAACTTACCTCCTGACTCAACGGAACAAAATGTTGCCAAGGCCTGGGCAGTTCCCATATCCGTTCACTGGTTTTGACCTTTCTTCCCTGTATGTTTTAATCTGGAAGCTCTGCTGAAACCTGCTCATCAGCGTAAAAACAAACAAGCCTCCACTGACAGAAGGGTGGTGGCAGTGCATGAGGTACACTGACTGGGAATCAAACCCTGGTCTCCCACGTGGGAGGCGAGAATTCTAGCACTGAACCACCAAGGCCTCTTTGAGCTCCATAAGGCTGGAAGCACTGAACATGCTGGTAAGGAGGTAGGGAATGTTCTTTCTCTTCCCCTCTCTCTATCTTTCTCACAGACATACCATTAACATGTGGACGTGAAAATGAGTGATATGCTCATTACAGCCCTGGTCTCTGTTAAGGTGGTGGTGTTGTGTGGTGTCCAGTTGATTCTGAGGGCAATGGGCTTGGTTTTGGTTTTGGAGGCTCTCCACTTCCTTTGAAAGGCACCTTCACGGTAAACTTTCTTTAGGCCCCTATCTAAAGTATCAACCTCTCCTGTGTATCTCACATCCCACTTCCTGCTTCATTTTATCACCTTGAACAAAGTTATTTAGGTCAATAAATAATGAGAATCTGATATTTGGTTCATGATGTGCTGCAGATATTATAAATATTATTTAATAACCATTTGGCTAGAGACTGCTGTGTGTCAGGTTCTGTGTTGTATACCAGAAACACAATGGTAAATGGGACAGTCTTTAGCCACCTGAAGTTTAGAGACCAATATCAAATCCTTACTAAGTTTTACATTTTACATAGATTTCTCTGTAATCTACCAAACACCCCTTACCTGATTTTTCCTCAGCATTTTCCATTGTCTTTCTTTCACATTACCATAGCAATTGATCTAAAGCACAAATCTGAATTTTCTCCTCTGCTTAAAATCATACAACCTCCTCTTCTTGGAACATCCTTTCTCCTTCTCTTTACCTGGTCAGCTTTAACTCACTGAACATTCAGTATTTAATGCAAGTGTCATCTTATTTGAGTCTCTTGCTCTGGCTCTGTCTCTTTGTCTCTCTGTCTCGCTCTCTTTCCTTCTCTCCTGTTTAGGTTCAGTTAGATGAATTTCATCTGTTCTCCCATAATTCTCATATTATGTATCATTCCACCACAAAATTATTTGAGATTCTATGACATCTATGAACCTTGACTTATCTTTAATTTCCCCGTCAAATAACACAGGTGTGCAATAAATTAACTGATAGACAAATTAGTACATTGCACTCTTCTCTAGGAGCATATTTCCATAGGGAGGAAAAGTGAACGCTCATGGGTCCCCAGGAGATCTCAGGTAACCAAGTGAAGGAAGTCAGGAGGTAAACATCTACTTCTCTCTTGTTGCCCAAGCGGTAGTTCAGAAGATAGGGATGAAGATGGTGGATTTGCCTTTTTTTTTTTTTTTTTTTTTACGTAATAGGTGAGGGAGATGTTTGGAACCACAGAAGTTTAGGATAAGAAAAAACTTTGAAATCATCTAGCTTCACAGATATTATGAACTCTGTATTACAGTGGAGGAAATAAGACTAAAAGAGATTAAGTGCCTGCATCAATGTCACACAGCTGGTGCATTTTAGAGCCTTCATTTAAATTCATATCATTAGGAGTTCTCTCACTACATGAACCTCCATTCAATTTTCAAGAAGTGAAAATGGCATGGAAACCCATACGGATGTCATGAAATGTGATGCACTCCACAGCTATTTATTCCTTTAACATCACCCATGGCACTTCTATGAGTCATTCTAGCACTGCAAAAATTCCATATGCCTGGGACAGATGGGCTTATATTTAAGGTGTTTACATGTCCTACTTTATTTGCTTTATCCTCCCAATCTTTCATTTGACCATTTACCCTTCATCAAATATATTTTCTTATTGCTGTTACTTTGTTTCTTCAAGCTTTCTTGTTGGGCTGATATTTCATTCTTTACTTTTACTTAATGTCTTTAACTTTCATTTGTTTCCAATTTCCTTTGCAAGTCGTACTCATCTGAAAGGCCAGAAATTAGATGGTAACAGGGCACTATGGAGTATCCCTGGGTAGCCTAGCCCTATATTACTAGTGTTTAGGCTTCTTGTTCCAGATGATTCCAGAACAGAGGTAACTACACTTGCTTGCCCGTATTTCTTGCATGTGTTTGTTCTGAACAGACCCTTGCCTGCCTGTAGATCTATGCACAGTAATACTTCTTGACACCACCAGGGTTTCCCTTGATGCCCTAACATGGTCAAATGACTTTCAGAACAGGGAAACACAAATGTAATAGTATTCACTTATAAGTTGTTAATGTTTTAGAGTTATTGAAATCTTCATGACTACAGTTTACATCAAGGAAAAATTACTGTACCTGAAGGACAATTCAAGTCATGGAGATGGTTACATCTCCACTTTCCAGGTGGTTTACAGCAAAATATTGTTCTTGTACCTCTCCTGTTGCACATTCTTCCCAGAATCCATGCATGGTCATGGAGTGAATGCTTCATTCCTTGAAGACTCCTATCAGGACTTGGTGTCCCTGTATGTCAACACCTACCAATAAAAACTTCACATTCAAATGTAGACTTAGCCTTTGCTCAGTGTCCACAAGTTTTCTCTCCCTTAAGGACATTTCCTCCACTTTTGTGTAATTGCTGATGGAAGTTTAAATATGTGAAACCAATGAAAATAAGCTATCTCTTTATTAAATGGGGAGCATATTATTCATACATAACATGCATTTTAAATACTAACAATAATTACTTTTAGTTACTATTAAAGAAATTTTAAAACTGTTTTAAGAAGGCAAATATGCTAAAGCCCCTGGTGACAGGCAACATTATTAATAGCAGAGGTTTCATTAGCTTTCTGGGTATTTCTTCAACTGTAGGCAGTTGAAAATTCTTATACTCTCTCACTTTATTCATGTCTCTGGGGATTAGGCTCATGCTACTCTTAGTATGATGCAATTTTACATGCTATTCTGTCTCTTTTTTTTTTTTTTTTGGAAAGCCTGGTGGTGGACTGGTTAAGGGCTGCAGCTACTATCTAAAAGGTTGGGAGTTCAAATCCACTGGGCACTCCTTGCAAACGCTATGGGGCAGCTCTGCTACATTCCGTAGGGCCACTATGAGTCAGAATCGACTGGATGGCAGTGGTCTTCGGTTTTGGTTTTTTTTTTTTTTTTGGTTATTCTCTTTTTTGTAAATCACACCTCAGATTCACATGACTTGCACATCAGTTGAAAATCAATTGCTCACGTATCAATAAGATCTCTCCACTTTGTCTGTTTTCATGTAAAAGCAAAGGTGTCTTTCACATATATCCTTGCATGTCAGAATATGGTCAACTTCAAAATTTTTTATGAATATCTTTTTTATTTTTTCTTCTATCATATTCAGAATCATTCCCTACATCCCAAGCCTTCGCTTGTGTTTTACGGAGAAGTAACAGGCTCTCTCAAATGTATCAGCTCCATATGCAATTCTAGGTTGCTAACATTCTTGCTTATATTTTCTCCAGTTTTCTGCTGCATTTCTTTTAAAGCTTAACTTTCCTGGAGGCTTTAATTGGTTCATTTTTAATCCCTTTTGACATCACGTAATTATTGGTTTCCCTTGTAGGGAGAAGAAACACCAGACTCTTGTTGTTAAATATAAAATATTTTATTGTGGGACCTTGGTGAGCACTTCAAATTGACCTTTTGTGTTATATGTATTGAGTCAGCACTGCACGATATGACCCTTTATAGGATTCGAATATTTTAAACAAATCTGCTCCTTTTGCTGCACCAGACAATGTGTTGCTTAACATATGTACCTCCCTAAAATTCCTGCTATCTTTATTGCAATGACCTTGAGGCTTCCATTCGCTTCTGGCCAATTAAGCTGTAAATCAGAATTTATCATGAATAGTGGTGCAATTATAGACTGCAGTGAAATTGCTCAGCAAAGAGAGATATCTGTATGCACTTAGGTTTTGTTTATTTGCCAGAGAACAGACAAAATTAGAGCAACTGCAGCCGACTCTCTTCCTTTACTCTCTCAAAAAACTTCTATCTGGCACATTTACAATTCATTCTCCTTCTAAAAATATGTGCCTCATCGTATATTCTTTTGTACACTCCTATGAAGGTTGACTCCAAGATTAAATTTTATTATGTATACAAAGTAAACTTATAGGTATAATATTCAACTATATATAACCTTGTAGAACACAAAATTCTGTAACCAACGGTGTTTAAAATTGTTGTGCCTTCATTGATTGTACTGACACTGCCAAAAGCACAGGTTTGAATGGCTAATTGCTTTTCACTTGAAGGATGAAACCAGCAAGCTGTGTGGAATTTGATCATGAGATGTTCTCATTTACATTTGCAATTTGTGTGAGATGTGGTCAACACAGGCACCAAAATGTCAATTTTCTACGAGAAGTCCAGAAATTTAAGTGCAACCAGGACAAGTCTAAAGAAGTGGAGTCATTTACATTCTTCTATATTTCAGAGACTAGTAAACAAACATTTGGAAGTATGAATGAGTTGTAGCAGAGGCTGAGGTATCAAATGAAGCGTGAATGAACTGTCCTCTGATATTCCTTAGAAATGAAAACTCCTGTAAGTCTGTGATTCCAAGAAATGTTGCTTGAAAGCAGTGTTGCTTTTGTGCACACTGTCATTTATACATACAATTCAAGAACATCTACCATTAATATATTTATACCCTATGCTTTATTGGTTCTTTCATGCATGGAAGGAGAACATACATTTCTTAGTATGGAAGATATCTGGGTATATATTTAATCTTTTGGATTGTTAGCAGTGGACTAAATTTTGATGGATGTCTGGAGTTGAAGATCACCAGTTTGGACTTAAACACTCATGAAGAAGTGCATTCAAGTCTAAAGTATTTTAAAATTAAATAGGCATTTAAAAGTTTCTGTTAATTAAATTAAAGATTCCTTTATAAGTCAGGTATGCAAAAGAAATTAAGAATTATCAAGTTATTCATTATAAGGCACAACTTATTCATTTGTAAGGATAACACTGAACTTAATGACTATGCTATGCAAATGCTGCTATAATTGGCATAATATTATAAAATAAAGTGCCTAAAAATAGCAAGTCATTTAGGTAGAAAAAAATGTGCCTTAAAGTTTCTTCAAGGATTATTTAAAGATAGCTTCTGGTTTTAGTAAGTATTAATGTGTATTTGGGGGCCACTAAAAATATGTCATAATTGAGGCAGGGCCATCATGGTGGAATAGCCAGATGCTTCTTGCAATCCCTTTTACAACAAAATGAAAAAAAAAAAGTAAAATGATTATATTTATGACAAGCTAGGAGCTCTGAACATCTCAGGCATAATTAGAAAATGGACTGAGTGACGGGGGAGGGAGAGACAGCTCAGAAGCAGAGAGAAGTTACTGGACCTGAATCATCAGGATCCCTCAGGCACCATTCCCAGGAGTGGCTACGGCAGGCTGGTAGTAGAATCCGGCTGCAGTTGCCTCAGGTGGAAGCAGCCAGCTGCACAGCCTACTCACACCTCCAGAACCGGCGAAGAACAGCACTCTTGGCAAAAGCTAAGTCCTTGAGAATATTTTACCACTCCCCCAGCCCCCAAGCTGGCTTCAGTGGCTGTTGATTTCCCTGGACCTGAGATAGACCCTGGTGAGCACCTAGAGCCATCCTCCTGGCCTTGGGGAAGGAAAAAATTTGCAACTGGGGGGAAAGATAATTTGCTAACTCCATTAATGGGGGAGCTCAGGACAGAAGTGGCTTCTGTCCAGGTATAAACCGTCCGTGGACCTTGAGCACCATTCCCTTCTGCATGGACCTGTGTAAGCCTATTTCGGGAGAATAGGTCCTTGTTGGCAAACTCCAACCATTTCAGCTGTGCAGTGGAGAGGTGGGTGTTTGACGTTTGACATTACCCACATCAGGGACCTAAGGACTGGTAGCTCCACTCAGGTCACCCAGCCACCCCTGACAGGGGTCTAAAGATAACTGGTACCTCCTAGTCCTTACAAACAAAATCTTTGGATGCCCATGGTCCCGCTACAGAACCCACTCACCAGCATGCTCTAGGGAACAGAGACACGTTTTCCTCAGAGACACTTGGGGTTGGTTCTCAGACCCCTGCCTTGTTCAGAGCATGACCCCCTGCTGCAATCAGATACTGGTATATATGCCAATCACCCCTGTCCCTCTAAGACTGTAGGACAGAGCCTGTACCACCCACTTGATATCAGCTACATGGAAACCTGAGCTGATTTCATACAAGGAAACTGAATGGATTCCTACAGTGATATACCTGATAACAGCTCTAGCCATATGGTGACAGGACGTCAGAGCTTCAAAGGCAAAAATAATCAAGCTAGCTCATTCAAGCAACCCATTTGGGCATATCAAAACAACACAAAGCAAGAAGCTAGGATAAAGTAAGCAAACAAAATAAACTAATGCAATAACTTATAGATGGATCAGAGACAACAGTCAATATCAAGTCACATAAAGAAACAGGCCATGATTGACTCAACAAGCTTTCAAAACAAAGAATCAACAGATCTTCTGGATGAAGATGCCTTCCTGGAATTGCTGAATGCAGAATTCAAAGGATTAGTATACAGAACACTTCAAGACATCAGGAATGAAATTAGAAAGGAGAATAGGCAATACACAGACCAAGTCAAGGAACACACAGATAAAGGAGTTAAAGAAATCAAAAAGGTTACTCAAGAACAGAATGAAAAATTTAATAAGCTGTAAGAATTCATAGAGAGACAGCAATCAGAAATTCAGAAGATTAACAATAAAATTACAGGTGTAGATAACTCAATAGAAAGTTAGAGGAGCAGAACTGAGCAGGTGGAAGGCAGAATTGGTGAACTTGAAGATAAATCACTTGGCACCAATATATTTGAAGAAAAATCAGATAAAAGCATTTAAAAAAATGAAGAAAACTTAAGAATCATGTGAGACGCTATCAAGAGAAGGAGCCTAGGAGTGATTGGAGTACCAGAACAGGGAGGGAGAACAGAAAATACAGAGAGAATTGTTGAATATTTTTTGGCAGAAAACTTCCCTGATGTTGTGAAAGATGAGAAGATATCTATCCAAAATGCTCATCAAACTCCACATAAGGTAGATTCTAAAAGAAAGTCACCAAGATATATTATAATCAAACTTGCCAAAACCAAGGATAAAGAGAGAATTTAAAGATTACCTAGGACTCTTTGGCAGAAACCATGCAGGCAAGAAGGCAATGGGGTGACTTATACAAAGAACTAAAGGAAAAATTTGCCTGCCAGGAATCATATATGCAGCAAAACTGTCTCTCAAATATGAAGGTGAAAATAGGACATTTCCAGATAAACAGAACTTTAGGGAATTTGTAAAAACCAAACCAAAACTACAAAAAAATAATAAAGGGAGTTCTTTGGTTAGACGATCAATAATATCAAATATCAACCCAAGACTAGAACACAGGGCAGAGCAATCAAATGTCAACCCAGATGTGGAAATCACAAAAATAAATCAAGATAAAAAAAATGCTCACAAGAAAGAAACAGTGATGTTATTATGCAAAAGAAGACAAAATTAAAACAATAAAGAGGGACTAAGAAATGTAGCCATAGACCTTTCAAATGGAGAGGAAGAAAAGGCAATATAAACAAATAAAAGTTAGGTTTAAACTTAGAAAAATAGGGGAAATATTAAGGTAACCACAAAGAAGACTAACTATCCTACACATGAAAATAAAAGACAAAAAGAAATACTCAGTAGAAACAAAATCAGCAATGACGAATAAGAGGAAAAAACAATATACAAACATAAACTACTCAGCTCAAAAAATTAAGTAGGAAAAAGAAACTGTCAACAACACACAAAAGAAGACATCAAAATGACAGCAGTAAAGTCATACCTTATCTATAATTATGCTGAATGTAAATGGACTAAATGCACCAATAAAGAGAGAGTGGCAGAATGGATTAAAAAAACACACACACAATCCATCTACATGTTGTCTACAAGAGACACATCTTAGACTTAGAGACACAAACAAACTAAAACGCAAAGGATGGAAAAACATATATCAAGCAAACAACAATCAAAAAAGAGCAGGATTGGCAATATTAATTTCTGACAAAATAGACTTTAAAGTTAAATCCACCACAAAGGACAACGAAGGACACTATATAATGATTAAAGAGACAATATACCAAAAGGATACAACCATATTAAATATTTATGCACCCAATGACAGGGCTGCAAGATACATAAAACGAACTCCAACAGCATTGAAAAGTGAGATAGACAGCTCCACAATTATAGTAGGAGACTTCAAAGTACTACTTTCAGTGAAGAAGAGGACATCCAGAAAGAAGCTCAATAAAGACACAGAAGATTTAAATGCCAAAATCAATCAACTTGATCTCATAAACATATACAGAACACTCCACCAAACAGCAGCCAAGTATACTTTCTTTTGTAGTGCACATGGAACGTTCTCTAGAATAGATCACATATCAGGTCATAATGCAAGCCTTAGCAGAATCTAAAACATCGAAATATTACAAACCATCTTCTGTGACCATAAGGCTATAAAAGTAGAAATCAATAAAAGAAAAAGCAGAGGAAAGAAAGAAATCAAACACTTGAAAGCTGGACAATACCCTGCTCAAAAGTGACTGGGTCATAGAAGACATGAAGGATGGAATAAAGAAATTCATAGAATCCAATAAGAATGAAAACACTTCCTATCAGAACCTTTGGGACACAGTGAAAGCAGTGCTCAGAGGTCAATTTATATCAGTAAGTGCACACATACAAAGAGAAGAAAGGGCCAAAATCAAAGAATTATCCTGACAACTTGAACAAATGGAAAGAGAACAACAAAAGAAACCCTGAAGCACCAGAAGAAAGCAAATAATAAAAATTGGAGCAGAATTAAATGAAATAGATAACAGAAAAACAATTGAAAGGGTTAACAAAACCAAAAGTGGTTCTTTGAAAAAATTAACAAAATTGATGAAACATTGGCCAAACAGACAAAAGAAAAACAGGACAGGAAGCAAATAACACAAATAAGAAATGAGATGGGTGACATCACAACAGACTGAACTGAAATTAAAAACAATCATATCAGATTACTATGAAAAATTACACTCTAACAAGTTTGTAAACCTAGAAGAAATGGATGATTTCCTAGAAACACACTACCTACCTAAACTAACACAAACAGAGGTAGAACAACTAAATAGACCCATAACAAAAGAAGAGATTGAAAATGTAATAAAAAAAAAAACTCCCAACAAAAAGAAAGCCCTGGCCCTGATAGCTTTACGGCAGAGTTCTATCAACCTTTCAAAGAAGACTTAACACCACTACTACTAAAGGTATGGCAGAGCATAGAAAAGGATGGAATACTCCCAAACTTATTCTATGAAGCCACCATATCCCTGATACCAAAACCAGGTAAAGACTCCATAGAAAAAGAAAATTACACACCTATATCCCTCATGAACTTAGATGCAAAAATCCTCAACAAAACCCTAGCCAATAGAATTCAACAACATATCAAAAAAAATAATTCACCATGACCAAGTGGGATTCATACCAGGTATGCAAGGCTGGTTTAATATCAGAAAAACCATTAATGTAATCCATCACATAAATGAAACAAAAGACAAAAACCACATGATCTTATCAATTGATGCAGAAAAGGCATTTGACAAAGTCCAACACCCATTTATGATAAAAACTCTCACCAAAATAGGAATTGAAGGAAAATTCCTGAACATAATAAAGGGCATTTATACAAAATCTACAGCCAACATCATCCTCAATAGAGAGAGTCTGAAAGCATTCCCCTTGAGATCGGGAACCAGACAAGGATGCCCTTTATCACCACTTCTATTCAACATTGTGCTGGAGGTCCTAGCCAGAGCAATTAGGCTAGGTAAAGAAATAAAGGGCATTCAGATTGGCAAGGATGAAGTAAAAGTATCTCTATTTGCAGATGACATGATCTTATACACAGAAACCCTAAAGAATCCCCAAGAAACCTGCTGAAACTAATAGAAGAGTTCTGAAGAGTATCAGGATACAAGATAAACATACAAAAATGATTTGGAGTCTTCTACACCAACAAAAAAAATCAAAGGGGAAATCACCAAATCAATGCCATTTACAGTAGCCCCCAAGAAGATAAAATACTTAGGAATAAATCTTACCAGAGATGTAAAAGACTTATACAAAGAAAACTAAGAGACACTACTGCAAGAAACCAGAAGAGATCAGCACAAATGGAAAAACATACCTTGCTCATGGACAGGAAGACTTAACCATCTAAAAATATCTATTTCACCAAAAGCCATCTATAGATACAATGCAATTCTGATTCAAATTCCAATGACATGCTTTAATGAGATGGAGAAACAAATTACCTACTTCATTTGGAAGGGAAAAAGGCCCCGGGTAAGTAAAGGATTACTGAAAGAGATGATCAAAGTGGGAGGTCTCACTCTACCTGATTTTAGAACCTATTATACCACCACAGTAGTCAAAACAGCCTGGTACTGGTACAACAACAGATACATAGACCAATGGAACAGAATTGAGAATACAGACATAAATCCATCCACATATGAGCAGTTGATATTTGACAAAGGCCCAAAGTCAGTTAAATAGGGAAAAGGTAGTCTGTTCAATAAATGGTGCTGGCATAACTGGATATCCATCTGCAAAGAAATGAAACAAGACCCATACCTCACACCATGCAAAAAAACTAACTCTAAATGGATCAAACCTAAATGTAAAATCTAAAACACTAAAGGTCATGGAAGAAAAAATAGGGACAAAGCTAGGAGCCCTTACACATGGCATAAACAGTATAAAAAACATTAGTAACAGTGCAGAAGAGAAACTAGATGACTGGGAACTCCTTAAAATCAAACATCTATGCTCATCCAAAGACTTCACCAAAAGAGTAAAAAGATTACCTACAGACCTGGAAAAAGTTTTTAGCTATGACATTTCTGATCAGCATCTGATCTCTAAAATCTACATGATACTGTAAAAATTCAACTATAAAATGACAAATACCCAATTAAAAAATGAGCAAAGGATATGAACAGGCACTTCACTAAAGAAGACATTCAGGAAGCTAACAGATACATGAGGAAATGTTCTCAATCATTAGCCATTAGAGAAATGCAAATCGAAATTACAGTGAGATTCCATCTCACTCCAACAAGGCTGGTATTAATCCAAAAAAAAAAAAAAAACACAATAATAAATGTTGGAGAAGTTGTGGAGAGACTGGGACTTCTGCACTGCTGGTGGGAATGTAAAATAGTTCAACAACTTTGGAAATAGATTTGATACTTCCTTAAAAAGCCAGAAATGGAACTGCCATGTTGCTGTTGTTGTTACCTGCCCTCGAGTCGGCTCTGACTCATAGCAACTCTATGCACAACAGAACAAAACACTGCCCAATGCTGAGCCATCCTTACAATCATTGTTATGCTTGAGCTCATTGTTGCAGCCACTGTGTCAATCCACCTTGTTGAAGGTCTTCTTCTTTTCCACTGACCGTGTACTCTACCAAGCATGATGTCTTTCTCCAGGGACTAATCCCTCCTGACAACATGTCCAAAGTATGTAAGATGAAGTCTCGCCATCCTTGCATCTAAAGAGCATTCTGGTTGTACTTCTTTTAAGACAGATTTGTTCGTTCTTTTGGCAGTCCATGGTATATTCAATATTCTTCACCAACATCACAATTCAAAGGCGTAAATTCTTCTTTGGTCTTCCTTACTCATTGTACAGCTTTCACATGCATATGATGTGATTGAAAATACCATGGCTTGGGTCAGGAGCACCTTAGTCTTCAGGGTGACATCTTTGCTCTTCAACACTTTGAAGAGGTCCTTTGCAGCAGATTTGCCCAATGCAATGCATCTTTTGATTTCTTGACTGCTGCTTCCATGGCTGTTGATTGTGGGTCCAAGTAAAATGAAATCCTCAACAACTTCAATCTTTTCTCCGTTTATCATGATGTTGCTCATTGGTCCAGTTGTGAGGATTTTTGTTTTCTTTATGTTGAGGTGCAATCCATACTGAAGGCTGTGGTCTTTGATCTTCATTAGTAAGTGATTCAAGTCCTCTTCACTTTCAGCAAGCAAGGTGTGTCATCTGCATAATGCAGGTTTTTGATGAGTCTTCCTCCAATCCTGATGCCCTGTTCTTCTTCAAATAGTCCAGCTTCTCGGATTATTTGCTCAGCATACAGATTGAATAGGTATGGTGAAAGAATACTACCCTGACGCACACCTTTTCTGACTTTAAACCAATCAGTATCCCCTTGTTCTGTCTGAACAACTGCCTCTTAACCTATGTAAAGTTTCCTCATGAGCACAATTAAGTGTTCTGGAATTTCCATTCTTCACAATGTCATCCATAACATTGAGCAAGTTTCAGAGTCTCCTCTGACATCCATCTTGGTCTTTTCTTTCCTTCCTGTCTTTTCAATGACCTCTTACTTTCTTCATAGATGAAATCCTTGATGTCATTCCACAACTCGTTTGGTCTTCGGTCACTCGTGTTCAATGCATCAAATATATTCTTCAGATTGTCTCTAAATTCAGATGGGATGTACTCAAATTTATATCCGGCTCTCATGGACTTGCTCTGATTTTTTTCAGTTTCAGCTTGAACTTGCATATGAGCAATTGATAGTCTGTTCCACAGCCGGCCCCTGGCCTTTTTCTGACTGATGATATTGAGCTTTTCAATCGTCTCTTTCCACAGATGTAGTCAGTTTGATTTCTGTGTGTTCCATCTGGTGAGGTCAATGTGTATAGTCGCTGTTTATGTTGGTAAAAGAAGGTATTTGCAATGAAGAAGTTGTTGGTCTTGCAAAACTCTATCATTACACCTCTGGCATTGTTTCTATCACCAAGGCCATATTTTCCAACTACTGATCCTTCTTTGTTTCCAACTTTTGCATTCCAATCGTCAGTAATTATCAATGCATCTTGATTGCATGTCCGATCAATTTCAGACTGTAACAGCTGATAAAAAAATCTTCTATTTCTTCATCTTTGGCCCTAGTGGTTGGTGCATAAATTTGAATAATAGTTGTATTAACTGGTCTTCCTTGTAGGCATATGGATATTATCCTATCACTGACAGCATTGTACTTCAGGATAGATCTTGAAACGTTCTTTTTGATGACAAATGCAACACCATTCATCTTCAAGTTGTCATTCTCAACATAGTAGACTATATGATTGTGTGATTCCAAATGGCCAATACTGGTCCATTTCAGCTCACTAATGCCAAGGATATTGATGTTTATGCATTCCATTTCATTTTTCATGATTTCCAATTTTCCTAGATTCATACTTTGTACATTCCAGGTTCCGATTATTAATGGATGTTTGCAGCTGTTTTTTTCTCATTTTGAGTCATGCCACATCAGCAAATGAAGGTTCCAAAAGCTTTACTCCATCCACTTCCTTAAGGTCAACTCTACTTTGGAGAGGCAGCTCTTCATCTTTTGAGTGCCTTCCAACCTGGGGGCTCATCTTCCAGCACTATATCAGAAAATGTTCTGCTGCTATTCATAAGGTTTTCACTGGCTAATGCTTTTCAGAAGTAGACTGCCGGGTCCTTCTTCCTAGTGTGTCTTAGTCTGGAAGCTCAGCTGAAACCTGTCCTCCATAGGTGACGCTGCTGGTAACTGAATATCGGTGGCATAGCTTCCAGCATCACAGCAACAGGCAAGGCCTTACAGTACAACAAATGGACAGACACGTGGGGGAAAAATTGCCATACAATTCAGCAATTCCATGCCTTGGAATATATCCTAGAGAAATAAGAGCCATTACACAAACAGATATATGCACACCCATGTTCATTGCAGCACTGTTTACAACAGCAAAAAGATGGAGGCAACAAGGTGCATATCAACGAATGAATGGATAAATAAATTATGGTATATTCACGCAATGGAATACTATGCATCTCTAAAGAACAGTGATGAATCTGTGAAACATTTCATAACATGGAAGAATCTGGAAGGCATTATGCTGAGTGAAATTAGTTGCAAAAGGACAAATATTGTATAAGACCACTATTATAAGAGCTCGAGGAATAGTTTAAACAGAGAAGAAAATATTCTTTGAAGATTACGAGAGTGGGGAGGGAGGGAGAGTATGAGAGTGGTATACACTAATTAGATAAAAAGTTACTTTAGGTGACAGGAAAGACAACATACAATACAGGCACGGTCAGCACAAGTGGACTAAACCAAAAGCAAAGAAGTTTCCTGAATAAACTGAATTCTTCAAAGGCCAGTGTAGCAGGGTCAGGGGTTTGGGAACCATGGTTTCAGGGAACATCTAAGTCAATTGGCATAATAAAATCTATTAAGAAAACATTCTGCATCCCACTTTGGAGAGCAATGTCTGTGGCCTTAAACACTAGCAAGTGGCTATCTAAGATGCATCAATGGGTCTCAACCCACCTGGAGCAAAGGAGAATGAAGAACACCAAAGACACAAGGTAATTAAGAGCCCAAGAGATGGAAAGGACCTCATAAACTAGAGACTACATCAACCTGAGACCAGAAGAACTAGATGGTGCCTGGCTACAACCGATGACTGCCCTGACAGGGAACACAACAGAGAACCCCTGAGGGAGCAGGAAAGCAGTGGGATACAGACCCCAAATTCTCATAAAAAGACCAGACTTAATGGTCTGACTGAGACTAGAATGACCCCTGTGGTTATGGTCCCCAGACCTTCTGTTAGCCCAAGACGGGAACCATTCCCAAAGCCAACTCTTCAGACAGGGAATGGACTGGACTATGTGATAGAAAATGATACTGATGAAGAGTGAGCTTCTTTGATCAAGTAGACACATGAGACTATGTTGGCATCTCCTGTCTGGAGGGGAGATGAAAAGGCAAAGGGGCCCAGAAACTGGCCAAATGTATACGAAAATAGAGAGTTGATGGAAGGAGTGTGCTGTCTCATTAGGAGGAGAGCAATTAGGAGTATATAGCAAGGTGTATATAAATTTTTGTATGAAAAACTGACTCGATTTATAAACTTGCTCTTAAAGCATAATTAAAATTTTTTAAAAAAGTCATAATTGATAATCTGCTTTTTGGATTCCTCATGATCATCTTACATATGTGGTCATCTTAAATCATGAGAAATACTTAAACTCTTGGATATTCTGCACTTAAGATATATTCATATGCATTTCATTCCAAATCTATTTTTTAAATTTCTTTGTTTTTTTTTTTTTTTTAGATTCTGTATGCCTGATTCAAAATCTTAAGAACTTTAATTAATCTAGAACATGGAAAGCAAGCTATTTGTGCTTGACTACTGAATGATGAATGAATGAAAGGCAGAACAAAAATTGACACCTTTTAATTACAGTGTTGGAAAACAATATTGAATATACCACAGACTGCCAGAAGAATGAAAAAATGTGTATTGAAAGAAGTAATACCAGAATGCTCCATAGAAGGGAGGATGGCAAGAGGAGCAAGACTTCATCTCCCATTACTTTGCACATGTTACCAGGAGGGACCAGTCCCTGCAGAAGGGCATCATGCTTGGTAAAGTGGAGGGTCAGTGAAAAAGAGGAAGACCTTCAAGAAGATGGATTGACACAGGCTCAAGCATAACATCGGGCGCAAGCATAACAACAATTATGAGGATGGCACTGGACCTGGCTGTGTTTTATTTCATTATACATAGGGTTGCTATGAATCTGAACTGACTCTACTGCACCTAATATGAATCGGAACTGACTCAATGGCACCTAACAACAACAACACTAAAGATTGGCGCTTCAAACAGAGCAGTGCCACAAAAGAAACACCTAATGATACGCTTCCATAAAAATTACAGCCAAGAAAACTCTATGAAGCAGTTCTACTCTGTAGACTCATGAGGCCTCCATGAGTCAGAAATGATGTGAAGGCAATGGGTTTTGTAATTGCTGAAAAGTAGACATTTACTAAGCTCTCTGGGAGATACAAAGGTGAATCTGAAAAAGTATCCTTTATGAAAAGGAAAAGAGACCAGTGAGCCTATAGCTGGAATGCAATGGAAAAAACATAATCTTGTGTAATTCCCCAAAGGATGCCATAGAGGAGAGATGGTTTCCAGCATAGGCGGGAAAAGGACAGTACAGTAAAGATGGAGTCTAGGAAATGATTTCTGAGTTGAGTTTTAATAAAGAAAAGTTTAACACATGAAAGTCAGATGGCTGCAGCAGATTTTCACAATGTTTCCATTATGCTAAGGTGGCATGAGAGTGAATGGTAAACTGTCCAGTGTGGAGAGAAAGAATTATGTGGGGGTAGGAGCTGTGGGAGAGAAGATGGAGAGAAACTACATGGTCCCTCCACAAAAAACGACATGGTAGAGAGCTGCAAATACCAGGCAAAGTAAAAATTGTGGGCTTTACCTGTAGATTTTGAGATGGCCCTGAGAATTTTGAATGAGCAATTGTAATTGTACTTTAGAAAATTTAAATTGGCATGAATATTCAATATTGGGTAGAACAAGCCAAAGGATCATTGGGCAATATGTACCATAGACATGGGAGGCAGTGAAGGTCTATTTTTGGGTTTTAGCATTAAACGAAAAGGTAGACAAATTTGAGGGGTGGGGTAGATATAGTTAATATTAACTACATCTGTAAAAAGAGACCATGGAGAAGCTCAATATCATCAGTCAGAACAAGCCCAGGGGCTGACTGTGGAACAGAACATCAATTGTTCATATGCAAATTCAAGTTGAAACTGAAGAAAATTAGAACAAGTCCACGAGAGCCAAAGTACAGGCTTGGCCTTTCTCAAACTGAAAGAACTAAAGAAAAAATGCAAGCCTTGAGTTGCAATAGTGAAGGATTCTATGGGGGAAAATATTAAATAATGTAGGAAGCATCAAAAGAAGACGGAAGGAATATACAGAATCATTATACCAAAAAGAATTGGTAGGCTTTCAACCATTTTAAGAGGCAGCATATGATCAGGAACCAATGGTACCAAAGGAAGAAGTCTAAGCTGCACTGAAGGCATTGGTGAAAAACAAGGGTCCAGGAACTGACGGAGTATCAATTGAGATGTTTCAACAATTGGATGCAGAGCTGGAAGTGCTCACTTGTCTATGCCAAGAAATTTGGAGGACAGGTACCTGGCCAGCCAACTGGAAGAGAACCATATTTATGCCTATTCCCATGAAAGGTGATCCAACTGAATGTGGAAATTATAGAACAATATCATTAATATCACACGTACATAAAATATTGCTGAAGATCATTCAAATGTGGCTGCATCAGGATACCAACAGGGAACTGCCAGAAATTCAAGCTGGATTCAGAAGAGGACGTGGATCCAGGGATATCATTGCTGATGTCAGATGGATTCTGGCTGAAAGTAGAAAATACCAGAAAGATGTTTACCTGTTTTATTGACTATGCAAAAGGATTCGACTATGAGCATCATAACAAATTATGGGTAACATTGGGAAGAATGGGAATTCCAGAACATTTAATTGTGCTCATGAGGACCCTGTACATAGATCACGAGGCAGTTATTTGGACAGAACAAGGGGCAGGAATGGTGTGCGTCAGGGTTGTATCGTTTCACCATACCTATTCAATCTGTATAGTTAGCAAATAAGCCAAGAAGCTGGACCCTATGAAGATCAGGGCATCAAGATTGGAGGAAAAAAAACAAAGATTGGAGGAAGGCTCATTAATAACTTCTCAGTGCAGTGAAGTGATCCCAGGTCCAAAGGACGAACTCACTCCTGGCTCTTCTTTCTTGGTAGTATGAGGTCCCTCTCCTCTCTGCTGGATTCTCTCTTTTATATTTCAAAAGAAATTGGCTCAAGGTACAACAAAATCCTGTAGCTTGAGTCCTGCCTCATTAAGGTAACTGCCTCTAATCCTGCCTCATTAACATCATAGAGGTTAGGATTTACAACACATAGGATAATCACATAAGATAATTGCATCTGATCACAAAATGGTGCACAACCACACAATACTGGAAATCATAGCCTAGCCTAGTTGATACACATTTTTGGGGGACATGATTCAGTCCATAACATATGGGCTTTGAAGTTTATATTTGTTTTTGTAAATACATGTTTTTGTAAATACATGTATATCCAAAAAAAAAAAAAACACAAGCTCACTGCCCTTGAGCTGATTTGGACTCAGAGCAACACTGTAGGATGGAGCTGAACTGGTCCATAAAGTTTCCATGGTTGTAATCTGTACAAAAGCACACTACCATTTCTTTCTCCTGCGGAGCTACTAATGGGGTCTTTGAACCATCAACCATTTGGTGCTTTAACCACTGCACCACCAGGTTCATATACATATGCATATATAACCCCATTGCCATCGACTCCATTCCAACTCATAGCAGCCATACAGGACACAGTACAACTGCCCCACAGGGTTTCCAAGGAGAGGTTGGTAGATTCGAACTGCCAACCTTTTGATTAACAACTAAATACTTAACCACTACACCACCAGGGGTCTATATGCATATGTAAGTATGTAAATTTATAATATATGTGTATGCATAGATACATGTATAAATATGCATAGTTACATGTAACTATACATGTATATATATATGTGTATGTTTTTTTTATGTACACTTAGAATAGATAAAAAAATTAGCCTTATTTTAATGGAACTTTTGCTTGTTTCTATACTGCTTTATTGAAGATAAATAAAATGGTAGTATTGCAGCTAGCATTAGAATCTTCATGCAATACAGAGCATGCCTGCATTAGTCAGGATGTTGCAGTGACCAAAAAAAAAAAAAAAGAGAGAGAGAGATTTCAGCGACTTAACAAAATACAGCTGATTTCTTGCACATGGAAAATGTAAAGCAGATCAGGCAATCCTCCTCTGTATTGTTAGCTAGGTCATCAGAAACAAGAGGCCTCGAAGACAGCTCAACAAGTAAAGATGAGGCTGGGGAATAATGGCAAGTGTAAAAGACAGCTCCGAAAGAGGTTGTCTTAGTTCTACCCACATGTCTAGGTCAGAACTCAGTCACGTGGCCCAGTCTCACTGCAGGGAGATGAGGTAATTTAGGAAATGCAGGAGCTCATAACATTGCTTCCACCGCAGTATCTAGTGGGGTGTGTTGGACACATTCTACAATATTTATACTTGTAATAGTGAAAAATAATATTTCCATAACATTTGCTTTAACAGACAAACTAATGATCCATGAATCTGGCATATTTGAATTTGCCTCTATCTCCCAAGCCTATAAAAAAAAAAATAGTGTACAAATATATTTTGTACAATGTACATTTTTTTTAACATCAATTTCCCTCTATTTCTAATTATTGTTAGTGTGGATTAAAAGAAAGCATATGTATATGTGCACTAAAAACTGAAATAAGTGCAATGCTCTATAAAACATCATTATTGCCAGTCGATGTGTAAAATATATCAAATATATTTATATACAAGTATACATACACATATTTATCACACAGTAACACAGTACATGGTAGTAACTCTTAAATTTTTACCCAGCTCTGTTGTTTAACTTTTCTGGAATGTTTTCACAAATCTCCAAGCAGAAAATGAAATCCCGTAAGGAGCTTGGTGTTCTAGGAGACAAAAGTGCTCACCACATAGTCTACTCTCAATAAATATATGTTGAATGAACAAACAGGGTCAGCTGGTAAAAAAAAAAAAAAAATATGCCAGGACAACCATAGAAAGTTTTGCTCAGGGAAATAGCATGATGAAAATAATTTAGAAATTGTACTATGTCATTTGGATGGAAGACAGATGAGAGGGAAAAGGCAGAAGAGAAAACTAATCAAGAAACTATCAAAGCAATTCAATATGTGAGTCTGGGCTCGAACGCTGACAGTTGAAAGAGAAATGAGGCACAAATGCTGGAGATGCTTTATATTAAAAAAAAAAAAATCAACATTTGTTGAATTATTGACCGTATAGGGAGGAGAGGAAAGTCAGACATTATCTCAAGGCAGCGAACTCTGGAGCTGGGAAAGAAGTAGCGCCATTGACAGACAAAGGACCGCTGAAAAGGGGTGGGTTTCAAGATCATGAGCACTGTATGCGTACCTCAGAGACTGCTGGGGTTTCCTTTTGCTGAAAACTCTCTCTCCAGTACATATGCAAAAGCATGAGTGCACATTAGTATTTTTTAATTTGATTTTTTTTTTAATTCTGAACAACCTCATAAAAAGGGTAATAAATTTTTTTTTTTGGAATTGGAATAATATGTCTGCTTTTTTATATCGTGGTAAATATATATGTAACAAAACATTTGCCATTTCCACATTTTTTGCATGTACAATTCAGTAACGTTAACTTACGTTCATCATGTTCTTCAACCATCACTCTTATCCTTACGCAAATTTTTTCATCACCTTTAACAGAAACTCAGTGCCCATTTAAGTAATAATTTCCCCTTACTCTCCCCCTCCCACTCCTGGTAACCACTAATAAACTTTAGTCTCTATGCATTTGCCTGTTGTAGATGTTTCGTATAAGTGGGATCATACAATATTTGTCTGTTCATGACTGACTTAATTCTCTCAGTACAACGTTTTCAAGGTTCTTTCAAGTTGTAGCATGTAGCAGGACTTCATTTCCTTTTATGGTTGAGTAATATTTCATTGTCCATCTGTTGATGGGCACATGAGTGGTTTCCACTTTTTGGCTATTATGAACATTGGTATATAAGTATCTGTTTGTATTCCTGCTTCAAATTTTATTGGGTATGTATACAGGAATGAAATTACTGGATCATATGATAATTCTATGCTTAACTTTTGGAGGAACAGGCAAACTGAATACTATTTTAATATTAAGATTTGCAAATCACTGCCAATCCAATTTTTACTAAAAACTTCATTGAAGAAAATAATATTTCAATTTCTAATTAGTAAATTAGATTATTAATTATTACAAGGAAAGTATTTACAATGAATATATCATAAAGTATACCACACAGATTTGTTTGTAAAATCCTCACCACTAGACCAATAAGCAACATCATGATAAACAGAGAAATGATTTAAGTAGTTAAGGATTTCATTTTACTTGGATCCACAATCAACACCCATGGAAGTAGCAGTCAAAAAAATCAAATGACACATCGTGTTGGGTAAATCTGCTGCGAAAGACCTCTGTAAAGTGTTAAAAAGCCAAGATGTCATCTTGATGACTTAGGTGTGCCTGACTCAAGCCATGGTGCTTTCGATTGTTTCATATGCATGAGAAATCTGGACAGTGAATAAGTAAGACTGAAGAAGAATTGACACCCTTGAATTATGGTATTGGTGAAGAATATTGAATATATCAAGGACTTCCAAAAGAACAAACAAATCTGTCCTGGAAGAAGCACAGCCAGAATGCTCCTTTGAACCAAGGATGGCGAGACTATGTCTTACATACTTTGGATGGACATGTTATCAGGAGGGATCCGGCCTTGGAGAAGGACATCATGATTGGTAAAGTAGAGTGTCATTGAAAAAGAGGAACACCCTCAGGGAGATGCATTGACACAGTAGCTGCAACAATGGGCTCAAATGCAACAAGGATTGTGCGGATGGCGCAGGAGTGGGTGGTGTTTCGTTCTGTTGTACATAGGGTAGCTGTGAGTTAGAACTGACTCGACAGCACCTAACAACAACGTATTATAAAGCATACCATACAGATTTGTTTGTAATTAGGCATGGATGAAACAATCACGTGAATTATCTTCCATCTCCAAAATTGGAATTGTCCATGATTCCTTGGTTTTCCTTCCTGTATATAGGAATAACATTTAACCTCTGCTGCTTTATAAATTCAGTCATGGAATTAAATTGATTTATTTCTCTGACTTCATAAATTAAATGAATTAGTTTGTCAAGTTGTCTTATCATTTAAAACTAAACTTAATATAGAATCTAGTTCATTCAGTAAAATACTTTATTGCAATTTTTATTTAAGGAAGTGAATTCTCACCACATAGAAAGTCACTGCCCAAGGAAGTCTTTATTGTTCCATGAACTGTTAAGAGCGTCCAAGGGAACTATTATGGAGCTTTCCTTCCTTCCTGATAGAATACGTAGGAGGAGAAAAGAAATGTATAAAGACAGGATTGTACATAACAGCGTTTCTAGAACTCAGGCTAACCGTGCACTGAGCCTGGCTTCCTAGGGGTTCATGCAGAAATATCTTTATCCCAAGGGAAACATAGTGGAAAGCCCTGAAGTTCCATCCAAAGGCTTACTGAAAACTTACTTTCTCAGCATTTTCTGAAAGTTGAGAATACCTACTACCTAGTAAAGTAGGTGAGTATGAGTGAACGCATGTATCAGTTTATGTGCTTTTTCCTTTAAAGCCTAGAGACAGAGGGAAGAGAAAGGCACAGACATTTTCCATCCACCTCTATATGTCAGAGCAGAACTGTACATAGCAGTGTTTCAGTGGGTGATTATTCCAAAGTAGATCACCAGATCTGCCTTTTGAGGTACTTCTGGGTGGGCTTAAACATCCAAACTTTTGGTTAGCAGCTAAGTGCGTCAACCTTTTGCACCACCCATGGTCTCTACCTATTAAAAGTACTTTGTTACGTAGGTGTCTAATTGATGCTTCATTAATTTTATGAAACTGGTTTAATTTTACTGTTTCCAGTTTACAGATGAAAAAACTGAGGCCTTAAAGTAAGGTTGCATAAGTTCTCCGTTTCATCAAACTAAATTAGTCTTAAATTGTAAGGCATGCCATTATTTTACGTATCACCTAAAAAAAAAAAAAAAAATCACCAAGGGGAGAAAAAAAGATCAATTAGAAGACATCATCTTAAGAGATATTCCTATTTCAGAAATATTGCAATGTGAGTACATGTGCCTCTTGGAACCAATAAAATACAGACATCAGTGTAAAGCAGAGATTCAAACAGAGACACAAATAAATCAAAACACTGGTCGTTGTTCAGTAGCATTCTACGTAGCTTAAATGTGTGCTTTTCTCAAAATTTTTCTTTTCAAACGCGGGGGACAAAATGTTTGCAGTCTTATAATAAAGTAATAAATAATAAATAAAATAAAGTAATAAATACAGTAAAGTATGGCTGAACACACATATTCTGTAAGTCTATTAACCTTAAACAGATTACTAGCAATATGGAAAAGGTTGCTGTTTGCCATGCATCCCCAAGTTTACAAATCTATTATTTGATTTTACTAGATTTTAAGGAGGAAGAACTTAGAGAAGGAAAGAGAGAAGAAGAGAGGGAAAGAAGGAAAGAAAAGATGAAGAGACCCTTTCTTATAATCAAAATGTTAACTGACAAAGTATACAGTTTAACCACTAAAACAAATAATCTGAAGCCACCACAAGGCCTGTCCCTGCATCAGTGTATTTCAATGTGTGGCCTGAATACTATCCGCCAGGGATTTTTAAAATGCAGGTTCCTAGGTCCCCTGAAGTTGGATTGTATTAGAACCACTGAAGGGAGGGCCAGGAACCTGCATTCCTACAAACTTGCCAAGTGATTCTTATATACACTAATGTTTGAGAATTATTGTTACAGATTGCTTGATTTGGGGCACTCTCCTTCTGAGTCCGTTTCCAATTATCTTGAAAATATATACGTGTGTGGTATTAATTCCCTATGACTGCTGTTTCCACGAACTCGATGGCTTAAAGCAACACTAATTTCCTTTAAGTTCTGGAAGCCAGAAGTCTGAAATCTGTTCTACTCGCAGAAACTGAGGTGTTGGCAGGGCCACACTCCTGCTGGAGGCCGCAAGGAAAAGTCTGCTTCCTTGCCTTTTCAAGCTTCTAGAACTGCATATATCCCTTGGCTGGGGGTCTGCATCCTCTATCTTCAAAGCCCACGGTGTACCGTTTTCAAATCTCTCCCTCGGCTTAGGCAGTCACATCACGTTCTCTCTTCTGTAATAGAACCTCACTCTGTCTCTTTTCTATGAGGACTTTTGTGATTGCATTTAGGGCCCACCCTAAAAATCCAGGATGATCTCAATATCCTTAATTTAAGCACATCAGCGAAACCTCTTTTGCCGTATAAGGTAACATTCACAGGATCCAGGAATTAGAACCTGGGTATCTTTTGGCTGTTCTTATTTAGCCTACCACAAAAGTGTTTCTGTATGTCTTGAGATTAATCTTCCCAACAGGTTCTAAGATATTTATTGTTGTCCTTGTTAGTTGCCATGGTGTTAATTCCGACTCATGGTGACCCCATGTGTGCAGAGTACAACTGTTCCAGAGTTTTCAAGGCTGTAACATTTCAGAAGCAGATCGCCAGGCTTGTCTTCAGAGGTGCCTCTGGGTGGGTTCAAACCATTAACCTTTCAGCTAGCAGTTGAGTTTGGGACACCCAGGGACTCCTAACGTATTTCTAGTGCCTCATATGGCATATGTATGGGGCAGTTCTACTTTGTACTTTAGGGTTGCTATGAGTTGCCATCAACTCGATGGCAACAGGTTTTGTGTGTGTGTGTGTGTGGTTGTTTTTTTTACATAGCACATACTTTGCCTTGGAACAGGGCTTTTTTTTTTTTTTTCCTTTAATTCAGTTTACTACTACAGCAAGCAAAATATCTCCGGGATAAAAATCCCCCTTGTTCCAAAGTCTTACTTACAAGATTTACTTCTCTTTTCTGAATCACTGCATATTACGTTCTCTGAAAACACTGACAAATATAAAATTGGAGCTGAGCTCAGGAGTTGTCAGAATATGCAGAAAATCAGTAAGGATATCATAGGTTAATACCTACTTGATCATTTAACCATTTACCCCCATAGCTGCACCGTTCTTTATCTTCAATGACACTCAGAAAAATAAGCCACACTAGTTGTCTAATAGCAGCCCTTGGTAACACTTGGCTTGGTAGCTGGAAATCACAGGGTTATTTTTGAAGGTATCTGAGCTTTATAGTTACCTGAAGGAGGCAATTCACTTTTTTTCCCCCTGACTCCAACAAGAGTAATTATGAAAACACATCACAACCTCTCTTCTATGAAGCGTTGAGACACATTTGATTTCTTTACAGTGTTCTCAATTTTCATTGTTTAATTAAACAATTACAGGAAGGCCACTTAGAGGGCATAGCAAAAGGGATCACAGATGACTTCAGAGTCATTCATTTGGCCCAATGGTACTATCCTTACAATGATCTGTTGTCTGTCTGTTGTCAGCAAATGTCCAGCCCATTGTTTTTGTATTTCTGTCTTCAGGGGGCAGCTGCTTCTCCATGAACTCCCACTGAGCTTCGTGGCAACAAAGCACTCCATTCCAGGGCTCAACTGTCTCTGCAATGTGGCTCCCTGATGGGTCTCCTTGTGTTTCATTTTTACTTCATATGAAATCTACTGCAAATAGCTGTTTATGCTCTGTCTATTTTATGGTGTCATGCCTTCTCTTTGGTGTATTAACTGTTTGAAAGTCTTCTATTAGCTGTTTTCTACTTTAATTAGTTGCCTGCCACTCTTGTGTCTTTGAGCTATGTAGTCTCCAATAGGTAGCAAGCTAAATTATCTGACACTTTTCTTCCTGCCAGTTTGTTTTAAAATGTTCCTTAGCAGTTTTTAGAGGGCATATATTATCATGAAGATAATATCCCAATATAAAGGCTATTCTTTCATGTATGTGTAAAATATAGATATGTACAAAAATGCGTCTTTAAAAAGTGAGGGATAATAACAAACAAGGCCAATGCAAGAGACAAATAAGCTCTGACCCTAACAAGGCAAACAGTAGGAAGGAAAACTTTTAATAAACATGGAAAATATGATCCTGAATTTTCTTACTCACAGAATTGGAACCACAACAGCTACCTTGCAGGACTGTGCAGATATTCAGATAGAATATTTGCAAAAGTCTACTCTTTTGTCTTAAAAATAGCAAGGATTGATAAATACTATATTTATACTAATTATATTACATTATATCATATTATTGTTGTGTGATGTTGAGTCAATTTCAACTCATTGTGACCCTATATGACAGAGTAGAACTGCCCCATAGTGTTTCCTAGGCTGTAATCTTTATGGGAACAGATCACCAGGTCTTTTTTCTGCAGAGATGCTGGTGGGTTTGAACTGCCAATCTTTTGGTTAAAACTGAGCACATAACCATTCCCCATCAGAGCTCCTCTGTTATGTTTTGCTATAATCATGCCCTATTATATTATCAATTTTCCTTTCATATAAATATATGTGGTCATATACAATAACACTTGAGAAAGCCGGAAACTGAGTACAACAGAAACCTATCAGACAGGGAAAACTCAAATATTTTCCGCTAACAGAGAGCGATAGAAAAGTGGTAATACTGCACCCTGTCAAAGACGGAAAACTGGTGAAACCCGGAAAACCAAGGCAGTCCTATTGAGTTCTGGCTTTCACAGATTTCACTGTATTTCATTGGGAGTCCCTGGGTAGCACAAAGTGTTATGTGCATTACTACTAGCCAATAGGCCATTGGTTCGAATTCACCCAGAGGAACACTGGGAGACAGGCCTGGTGATCTGTTCCCTAAAGTTCACAGCCTTGAAATTCCTATGGGGAATTTCTGTACACAGGGGGTCACCATGAGTCAGGATTGACTTAACAGCAACTAACAACAACATATATTTCATTCATCATAAACATTTGGGTGGCCAGTATGTATTAGCCCTATGTGTTTGAGTACCTACTGCGTGACTGTACTATGATTACGTGTCCTACGGATTTCAATTATCTCATTTTCTAAAAGATGAACTATAAAACTTTGATTAAGCACCTTGAACCTGTCTGAGAGCAAGCAATGGAAAGGATCGTTATATGCATATAGAAAGCAAGGACAATATCTCCTACACCAAATAAATTCCACTTCTCAACTATCACTGTTTATAGCATTTTAAAAGACAGTTTCCCCCCAGCCTCTTTGAAACATCTAAATATTTTTGATTAGCAAGTTTCATTACTTTCTCAGGATTTTAGGCAGCACGTCCAGTACCTATAAGCAGATGCTTCATACACAAGTTACTTAGATCACTCAAATATTTAGAAATCCTGTGCAAATTTATATTTATCAAAGAGAGCTATTAAAAAGTGTCTATAGAGAGAGTCCAGTCCTGTGGAGTGACCCATTCTGTCATTCCACACTTCAAATGTGTATGCTGAGCAAATAATCCAAAAAATTGGACTACATGAAGAAGAACGTAGCATCAGAATTGAAGGAAGAATTATTAAAAAACTTCTGTATGCAAGTGACAAAATTTTGCTTGCTCAAAGTGAAGAGGACTTGAAGCACTTACTGACGAAGATCAAAGGCTACAGCCTTCAGTATGGGTTATGCCTTAATATAAAGAAAATATGAATCTTTACAATATAAGCAATATCATTATAAATGGAGAAAAGACTGAAATTATAAGGATTTAATTTACTTGGATCCACAATCAACACCCATAAAAACAGCAGTCAAGAAATCAAACGACGTGTTACATTGGGCAAATCTGCTGCAAAAGATCTCTTTGAAGTGTTAAAAAGCAAAGATGTCACTTTGAGGACTAAGGTGAGCTTGACCCAAGCCATGGTATTTTCAGTCACCTCATATGCATGCAAAAGCTGGACAATAAATATGGAAGACCGAAGAAGAATCCATGCCTTTGAATTATGGGGTTGGTGAAGAATATTGAATATACCATGGACTGCCAGAAGAATGAACAGATCTGTCTTGGTAGAAGTACAGCCAGAGTGCTTCTTAAAAGCAAGAATGGCAAGGCTTTTTTGTCTCACATATCTTGGGCACATTATCAGGAGGGGACAGTCACTGGAGAAAGACATCTTGCTTGGTAAAGTAAAGGGTCAGCGAAAAAGAAGAAGACCCTCTATGAGATGGATTGACACAGTGGCTGCAACAACGGGCTCAAACATAGCAATGATTGTGAGAAGGGTGCAGGACTGGGAAGTGTTTCTTTCTGTTGTACATAGGGTCACTATGAGTCAGAACTGAATTGGCGGCACCTAACACCAATGATAGTAATACACTCCAAATGAATCTAAATAACTTTTACAGGTTGCTAGATTCTTTGTTCCAGTGACTCCCAAATGCACACATAGTGTGTGCTTTTGGCTTAAGCCCATCCTTGATCTTTCTTCTATTTCTGCCCACAAAAAGCACAATAAGTGACTTCTATTGATCTTTGCTGGAGAATAAAGTTGTGATCTAAAGAGGTTCTTGACAGTTACCACCATTGTTAAATACAGGCCCCTTCATCAAGTGACTTGTAAGTTTTGGAACCAAAGGAAATAATTTTTTTGTGTGTGTCTATAAAACTTAAGAGTTTGATGTAGGGTCATTACATAATTGAGGGTTTATAAAGTGCCATATGATGTACTCACTGCATTCAGAACCATTTATAACAGTGCCTAGTTGTCCCTTCTCACCACATCCAGTGTTTTATAATAACACAGTAATTTAAATGGCACAGTGTAGGTGTTGAAACAGAGAAAGTTCCAATAATATATTTTATAATATTGTCTATTACACTTTTTATTCATATACATAACATGGCTTATCAAAATTGATTAAAGTCCTTTAAAATATATATTTGAATGATTCAGACAATTGATTTGACTCATAGAACTGTAGCAAATCCCAAATAAGAACAGATAAATGTGCTAGGGGCAGCAAAGCAATGTTGTTAAGAGTTCTGTTGCAGACGGTTTGGGTTCATTGTTCAGGTCTCCAACTATTTGCTGTGTGTCTTTCACCAAGTCACTTAGCCTTTCTGTACATCCATCTTTAAATCTGAAAAACTGAGATAACCACATCTTGTGACCTTACTGTGGGAATTACTAATTTCATAATCATGAATAGCTTAGAGTAGAACTCAACACAGTGAGAACTCAATAAATCGCAGCTCTCCCTGGATGGCACAGATGGTTAAGCATTCAACTGAAAAGTTGGCACTTCCAATCCACCCAGAAAGAAAAGTTTCGTTCTGCTTTGGAAAGGTCACAGCCTTGAAAACCCTGTGGAGCACAGCTCTACTTTGTAACATGTGGTGTCGCCATGAGTTGGAATTGACTTAGCAGCAAATGGTTGGTTTTTTGCTATTAAAACTACAGATGCAATAGTCCAGTATCCTAAATTCCTACCATAATTCATATGGTACACCCATGTAATAATAAACATGTGTAAATCATCAAACTGAGAAAATAAATAATCCCCACAACCAGTGTTTAATCTAGCATATCTATATTTTTCATATAACATACCAGAATAAAACCACATGCCAGCGGTTGAACTTAACTGGTAAAAGTCTGTCGTAGACTAAAATTAAGACAGTTTTTTAAAACACAATGCTTTAGGTATATTATCAAAAAAAAAAAAAAAGTTTGAATTTAAATCTTGTTTTCCTCTAGAGGGGAGTTTGCAAAGTGAGAGAGAAAGCGACTTTCTTGGAGATGATATCCAAGCACTTTTGTTCTTCTTATGGAGGGAGATTGGTGATTTTCTTTCTAATTCGTGGACCAGTGCAATCTGATTTGTACACTGCTTTGGGAGGGATTCTATTTATGTGGATATTTATGTAGATTCTGAGTACCAATAAATTATTATACTATGAAATATCATTGAGTAGAAAGAGTGAAAGATGGGCTAAAATGTTGGAGTATGTGAAAATTCTTGTTGGACCACTTTCCTTCGGGTCAGAGCTTAAGTTGTGTTTCATTCATGGCAATTCTCTTTCATAAATGGTACCATCTTTGATGTTTGCAAAAGGAAACTAAAGTTAATTTCCAAGCCCACTGGAAACTGTACTACTCTCATTCCTTAGAAAAAAAGGGGGAAATTCTAATGTAAAAACAGTCTTCTGAAACAGAAGAATTCTTTCAGGTTGTGCTAACATCTATTTTCCCATTGAATTTTGAACATATCCTTAAATTTCATTAGGGCATAATGCATTTTCATTTTTCAACATTAGGTTAGATATTATATCAAGTAATGCCTTTACCAATTCAGTTATGAATTCCACAGGCTATAAGCCTTCTTCGTAGGTTCTAGTAACTCTAAATCTGCTCTATTTCTTCTAAGAATTCTTTTCTAATATCCTTCTTTTTCCACTTAAGCAGACTATTTCTTTTCATTGAAGTTTGATCTTGAAATGTTCGTTAAATAGTACATGTCTATCAGTATCCACATACTCTGTGCTCCCAATTCTTCTTTGTGCCTTTCAGCTTTCATTTTCCTCAATGCAAACACGTCCATGTTTTCACTTTCATCTTATTCTTTAAGGACTTGAAAGATGACAAAACCACTTTCTGAAAGAGCTAGGTCAGTAATATGAGGCATTTTTTTTTTTTTTATAAGACTCTCTACCATGCATAACAGCACAAGACAGGAAACTAGAGGAAGCAAACTAGGGTGGTGTGAAATTGCTCATTTATTCTTCTTAAATCATTTTCAGTTTTTCATGAAACTGCTGAAAAATGCACAAATTGTATTCCAATGAGATGAATATTTGTTTTCCAAGTTTTCATCAAAACTTTCGTCTTTGGGTAAACATTGTCTATGCATAAGACATCCTGCTCCCATGTGTGCTGGCAGTGCCTGCTTGTTCATAAGCATGAAAATGGAAGTGGGGTATTAAATATGCACCAACTGTCTGACTGAATAAAAAAATGCAAATAGTGCCCTGAGTGGTGGATACACACTAATATATGGATGGGCATGTAACTTTTTCCCCTTTTCACTATTCTAATATAAATAGACCAAGTTTGATGATTTTTCTACCAGGGAATTTTTGTTTTGATTTCTTCTTTTTTTTTTTTTTTTTTAAATCTTATTAGCTAATTTTATTGTAGTAAGTCATCTTTTATCAGAAAAAAAAGCATCAGAATCTCTTCATTTTTATTCATAATAAGAATAAAAAAATAAAATAAAAAGACCCAACTGCTTCGTCTATTTCCCAGCATTCTTGGTTTCCCTGTATGAAATTTTCTTTTGCTGATAATAAAATAATTCATTCATTTCCTGCTTGAAATTGTAATTTTCTGAATGAACAACTTTGATTGTCATGCTCCCTTAATGGATCAGTATTATGACAGCAAGTTTGGGTATCTGCTAGGTTGAAATGCCACGTAAAGGTACTTTGAAATTGGTTTTGCTCTATGTGCATTAAAATGATATTGAAGCATTCTTTAATTTGGATGAAGTAAATTATCCCATCGCATAACTCTGACAGAGACATTTGTAGCCCAACATAAACCGCCATTTTGAGTTCATGTAAGTGAATGAACTGAGAGGTAAGCCTTTCGTTTTTGCCCTTTATTTCTTTTCTTTATTGGTTTATTTCTCACAATTTGTTTCTTAAATTCCCAAAACTTTTCATATCTGATCTTTTACCTTCACAAAAGGCCAGGCAGGAAACAGAAATGTGTAAATTAGGCAGATGTAAGACAGTAGGAAATGGTGGGTCCTGTGGAGACCAGGAGTCAGTGCGCCCAGCCTAAAGGCTTTCAATTTCAAAACATTTTATAATACTCTGGGAGATGAATTTAATCTGCCTTAGCCAGTTTGTGGTGCCATTCCAAAGCTTTGAAACTCCTTTAAAACTCTTTGTCTTGATTTTCTATTCCTCCCACTCACTAATAGATTTGTTTATATGGTTCATTGTAGGTGTTTCATGCTTATTCATCCATATGCATTGTCCTCCCAGCATCCACAGTGCCTCCCCATGGACATGTGTAAATGGTATTGTTTTTGAGGGTCTATTGTTTGTCTCTTTTATTTTTTCATTGCCCAGACTTTTTTGTTTTGTTTTTTTAAGGATACATATGCCATTTGGTTTTATTATCAGGTTTTAGAAATATTTTTGGAATCTGAGAGTAATATAGTGAATGTTTAAGTTAGTTGTTCCTTTTCGTATCCCTGCTGTTCTATTTCCCATTTAAATCATTTCATTTGTCTGTTTTGCTCTAAGAAAGGGTGGCTAGGATAGAGAAACATTCAGATGAACTCCAAGTACCCTGCAGAAAGCCGGTAAAGTAGGTAACTATAGACTGGCAGAGCAAATAACAAGATAATAATGGAGTCTCTTGTTTTATATCTTAGACTGTTGAGCTCTCCTAAATTACAGGTCTAACCAGAATTGTCATGGAGAGAGCTATAGCCCCCATGATGGGCTTTACTTCTTAAATGGACAGAAAGCTTTCCCAGGAGATAAGATCAAGTTATGAAACCCCTGGGAGTTCAAAGGATTTATGTGGCTTGCATTGGTTCATTGGTTCATTTGGAATCTTACACTCAATTACCACAAAATATGTATTGATAAACTATTATGTATCATGGCACTCTAATATATGCAGAATTCACACTGGTGAATAGGGCACAAATCTTCCTCATTAGGAAGATTTAAAATCCAGTAAGAGACAACTATGATAAACTGCAAATACAAGGTTTTATGAAAGGCACCTGACCCAGTTATAGCAAGTCAGAGTAGCCACACTGGATAATACAATGCCTAAGGTAGTTTTCTCAGGTGAACAGAAGTTAGCCAGTGAAAGGGCAAAAAAGAGAAATGAGAGTGATCCAGACTGAGCAAACCTGCAAAAAGGCTCAGAAGAAAATAATAATATGGACATAGGAAAAGCAAATAGAGTTCACTCTGGCTAGAGATTAAGGTGTGATGAGTGTGGAAAGGACCAGTTCTTGAAAAACCCACAGTCCCTATTCACAAGTATTCACTTTATTCTGATGGTATTTAAGTACTGAATTGTTTAATAGAAGATTATAATGATGATGATGGAGAAGCTGATAATGATGATAGCTGCCTTTGAGTTAACTCTGACTCATGGTAACTTTATGTGCAACAGAATGACATATTACCCAGCCCTATGTCATGCTCACAATCTATGGCTGGCACCTTTGAGCCTATTGTTGAGGCTATTGTGCCAATCCGTCTCCTTCATTGGCCCTCTACTTCACCATACATGATGTCCTAATCCAGTGATCAATTCTTCTTGATGGCATGTCTAAAGCAAGCAAATTGAATGACATTCTGTTGTGATCCATAAGGTTTTCATTAACTAATTTTTGGAAGTAGGTTGCCAGGCCATTCTTCCTAGTCTGTCTTATTCTGGAACCTCTGCTGAAATCAGTCCACCATGGGTAACTGTCATGTTCAGGGGGTCCAGAAGGTACAGAGTGTTCCCATGAGCAATGGAATCCACAGGGTTCAGAATGCCAGAGATCAGTCTAAAGTCACAATTGTTAATGCTGGAGCAGTTTATTAAAAAACTCTCTTATAAAAAAAGACCATAACTGTAGCGATAGCAGGGAACCCTACAGCCAGGGGGGTTGTGTAACCAACTGGCTAGAAGGCTGTCCATCCGAGGACAATCTCAACTGGATGGCCTCTGGGGCTTCATTTTATGCCACCTGTTGTGGAGCCTAGGAAACTCTGGTGGTGTAGTGGTTAAGAGCTACAGCTGTTAACCAACAGATTGGCAGTTCAAATCCACCAGGTGCTCTTTAGAAACTCTATGGGGCAGTTCTACTCTGTCCTGTAGGGTCATTATGAGTCAGAATCGACTTGACAGCAATAGGTTTGGTTTTAGTTTTGGTGGAGCCTAGGTGCTAGTTTTAACTATTCCACTTTGAGCTAATTTTTTAAGGGAAAGCATTATTTTAATCCTCTATGAAAGTTACATCAGCTGTGCCCCTGAGAAGTCCCTTTGCTACTACTACGGGGGTCTATTCTTAAATTATCTCTTCTGGAAAGTCTTTTTGCCTATCACCAGAGCAACCTGTTCTTTTCTAAGCAGCTTGCAGCTTTGAAGTTCTATGTCTCTGGTTACATCCTGGGAATGCATAATGAAGTGGCCCTGAGAAGTGCTTAATGGCCAGGTACCTACCCCTTTTTAGCAGTCTTTGTGTCCTTAAGGATACTACAGTGACCCTGCTGGTATTTGAAATACTGGTGGCATAGCTTCCAGTATCACAGCAACACACAAGCCACCACAGGACAAGAAACCAACAGACAAATGGTGGTTAATATGAGAATCTCATAAATATATGTGAATTTCCAGATTCTTGAGGACTGACCAATGATGGAAACAGGTATAACCCTACGTGAGTGCCCTGAATCTTCTTACTGCGAAACCTTACCCCATCTCTAGCCTGTATCTTCTCAAAGCATCAGTGATGCACTATGGGTATTCTGCCATTAAGGTATTGGTTCCCCAACAATCTGCATTTACAGATTTGACTGTTAGTTTTGTAGAAGTTGCATAGGGATGGAAAAAAACAATAACAGAAGGTTGTCTCCCACTTCTTACCACCTACGAATCTGGGCAAGCAACTTAGCACCTATTAATTTTAGTTCCCCTTTTTTTTTTTAAAGGCTTATTAATAAATCTTACTGTCCCAATATACAATGCTATAGAATATAAAATAATTTGAATGTATTTGAAGTCAACAAGCTATTATTATTGTGTTGTTATTTCACCACTTGTTCCAAGGGAATTCCCAGGTAAGGCCATCACAAACCATTGCATACATAACTTAGTTCACATGAGGAATGTTTGCTGAGGTTGACCAATATAAAAATGCTTTGTTTTTAATTCATTCATTCAATAGCCATATCAAATAACAAGAATGTCAGACATTTTATATGATCTACAGATACCTCTGGAAAAGGCCCAAGGATGATATCTTCAAAATCGGAGAAAGAGAAAGAAGATGAATAAAATTGAAAAACATCCAGAAATGTATTATTTCTTACAAGGCAGATCTAGGAAGGATCATGTAGATATATGCCACAACAGGAAATATGCAGCTAGAGAAATCTTAGTACAAAGTATAAGTAGATGCTCCTAAATGGCATTCTTTTAGCACCTGGGATATAAAGATTGCTTTGGCAGTGCCCATCTATGGTCCCTGTTGTGTAAATAAATACTAGGCTTATGTTTACTAGTTTATCTCAAAGAAAATGAAGAATAGAACCCAAGGTGTGACTGTGCTGAGGCTGAAGAGTCTTTGCTTCATGGATAGAAAAACATTTTTTTTTCTGCTGTGTTGACAACAGATTTTGTGTTCTTGCTATGTCAGTGTGTCTTTTAGCCTAACTCAAATGGTAGCATTCCAGGATGACAGGATCTTCTTAGATAGCAGAAGTGCAGAGGCATCACTGATTCTATGAGTCAGTAACTTCAGTAGGTTAGCTTGGAAAGGCATATTTACAGGAGCTCTGCAAACCATTCGTGGTCTTGCTTCTTTCCAATTCTGGTAGCTATCTCTACCCAATGTATGTATTTACATCCTCAACTCTTAACAGGAAAGCTTGACCAGACTCAGGAATCTCATAACCATATCTGGTACTGCATGTATTACGTTCAGATGTTTCTATATTACAGTCTATCAATTAAATGCATTTTTCCATTTAATGCAGATTCAACTAATTCAACTTCTCACCGCATCAGATGGGAATGGAAAGCTCCATTTCTTTAAAATGGAGAGAGTACCAGTTATCATCCAGAATACCCTTTCAGTTAAAGTGATACCTAAACTTTACCAGACTAATGAATTGAGACCATTTCATAGGAGTTTTTTCTACCTCATTTATTTAATGCAGTATCCAAAATGTTGTACACGCTTTGGCTGTCTGGTGGGTGGGTTATGCTACATACACAGTTATTTGCGTCTCAGAATCACCATGGTTTCATTAATATCCCTTCTCATTGTAAAACAGTACTTTCTGCAAGTACTTTGCATGGCCTATCAATCACCCCAATTTACATTTATGAAGTGTCCTTCATGCGTGTATCCCATGGTTCTGTGCAGACTTAATATAAAGGAAGATACAATAAATATTTAAAAGGCTAAATCAAACAAATAAGTTTTTAGTTGAGCTTTACAAATGAACAGTAATTTTAAAGTTCTCATGCATAAAAGAATCAATTCCTGAGCTGAAGAGCTGGGTGTGGGAGGATTTGTGATCTAGTAGAATTGGACTAAAACATGGCAGATGGAGGTCACTGCTTGTAAATTGTGGCTGAAACCCTTCTGGAACTGGGAAATTTTTTATGTGACAAGTTTGGGTACAGAAAGGAAATGGTATGGTTAATAAAGTGCACACACACACACACACAGAGACAACTTTATAGCAGCAGGAAGGTCAAAAGTGTGATTTTAAAGCAAAGAAAATTGCCGCTTTAAGGTTACCAGCATGGATTACATTTTAAACATTTATATTGGAGAACCAATCAGTCAGTAGCAACCCAATTTTATCTGTACTAAATTCAGGAAAATTTGAAGACATCCATGCTTGAATATCACACAGACAATTATGCAAAACATCAAGCCGCTTCATAGGTCTGCGGGAATTGGAAAGAATATCTGAGTATCGTCAGCATACATATGACACTGCAGGCCACAGCACTGAATAATGTTATTCACTAAAAAAAATCTAAATAAAAAGCTAAAGAGGATTTGAAACAAGCCCCAGAGGAATCGAAAAGTAACTTGGCAAAGCACTAACCATTTCCTAAAGGAACAAATTGAAAGGAGAATACAGGGATAAAAAAAAAAAAAAATCTATCCAAAGCAACCCATGTTAATTCCAGAAAATTTAAGAACAGAGTTGTACCACAGAATGACACTGCCAGCAGTGTCCAAAACAGACAAATAGCTTTAAATGGGTAGAAGAAAGTAGGCATTCAACCAGTAAAACGCTCACAGACATTATGTTCTAATGTAAGTCTAGGGATCCTGCAGTTCATATTCAACAGGAGGTGCTAAAGTGATGTCCTAGCAAAAATTCAAGATAACTATCTCCTGTTAAAATGAATATTAAATACGTAAAAATGTTGGTGATGAGAAAAAAATATACACTTACATATATATACTGGGGGAGAAAGATGTGGCGGTCTGCTTCCATAACAATTACATACAACTTTGGAAACCTTATGGGGCAATTCTGTTCTGTCCTATAGAGTAGCTATGAGTTGGAAAGGACTTGATGGCAACAGAGTATGTGTGTGTACGTAGATGTAGAGACAGAGATACAGAGATAGAGAGGTATAAAGATATCTCTATTTTTATATCTGTATCCATATATATATATATATATTTTTTTTATCCATATGTATATCCAGAGTTCTAGAATCTACTAAATTTGTTCGTCCCCTATGATACTTGGGTCATCTATTCCGTGCCCCATTTTAGAAATACATAAACACTTTTATTCTCTGAGTAATCTAGGTGATGGAGCTTGGATGATTTTATGTAGAGATGGTAGGATTCTTAAGGAAGGAAAACAAATGTTGCTATTGTATCGTCAGAAACCGTGGTGGCGTAGTGGTTAAGTGCTATGGCTGCCAACCAAAAAGTCAGCAGTTTGAATCTACCAGGTGCTCCTTGGAAACTCTATGGGGCAGTTCTACTCTGTCCTATGGGGTTGTTACGAGTCAGAGTCCACTCAACAGCAATTTTTTTTTTTTAATCGTATTGTCATTATCATTATCAATGCTGTTAAAATCATCCAGTCAGTTTTCTCCCCAAATGCCAAAACTCCCACCACCTTTTACTTGTTATTCATAATTAGTTCCTTTCACAATCCCAGTTTTCAAAATGTGCCTTATGTATCTCTCAGAAAGCACAATTGCACGGCTTGAAGAACTTCTCTCCTAGTCTGGTGGTGGCTGGAAGGATTCCAGATAGATCTTGATTAACAGAATAAAGATTCCCATAGCAGACTAAAACAACCATTGCATCATATAGTAAGAGAAAAATGTGGTTATGTACATGAATGTGCTCAGTATAATAAAACAAAATCATATTTAACATCATCATTACGTACTGGAAACCCTGGTGGCGTAGTGGTTAAGTGCTACGGCTGCTAACCAAAGGGTCGGCAGTTCGAATCCACCAGGTGCTCTTGGAAACTCTATGGGGCAGTTCTACCCTGTCTTATAGGGTCACTATGAGTCGGAATCAACTCGACGGCACTGGGTTTTTTTTTTTTTTTCATTACATATGATCAAAAATGGATAAACCTCAGATGTTTCTAACAACTTCATATGAAATAAAAGAGGCTAACAGACATGTTTTCATGTTTTTATTAAAGTTATGAGTCTTCTGTATTTACCATTCGTGGATATAATATTTGATAATTTTAGAACTTTTTAACTTTTTGGTATTTAGATGAGTGAATAGAGTACTACATAGGCACAATGTAAATAAACATCTCTATTAAAAAAAAAGAGAAACTAATTCTTGGCCACAATTAGTTTTAAATAAATACTGCCACACCAGTGGACAAAATGAAACCAACCAGATTGTTTTTCTTTGTCCTGAACTCTTCGTGATAAAATATTCATACTTATATGCTCTGACGGCGTAGTGTTTAAGAGCTATGGCTGCTAATCAAAAGGACAGCAGTTCATATCCACCAGGCGCTCCTTGGAAACCCTATGGGGCAGTTCTACTGTGTCCTACAGGGTCACTATGAGTCAGAATCCACTCGACAGCAATGGGTTTGGTTTTTTTGGTTTTATATGCTCTGTGGAGTTTGACAGAACTCATCTCAGTTAACATACCTCAATACTGCTATTTGATGGCTACCAAATTAGAAATTTAAACAACCTAATGGAAACAAGCTGTTCCTGATAAACCCTGTTGCTGTGGACAAGCTCAGATCCTTTTTAATCTTTTTTTTTTTTTTTTTTTCTTGAAGTTGTGCCCGTCTGTAAACTGCCCACCTGGCTGCTCAGTCTCTCTGTGAGTGAGGAATCCATGCTTTTCCCCAAAGGAAACTACTCAATTGCTAACAGCTTTGAGTAATTTTCTCTTGAAAGAAAAACTAAAACGTGTTGGTAGTTTTTTCCAGAGTCTCTGCAGGTAGTTAACAGTTTGGTTAAAAATAAGTAAGCCAGTTTGTTAATATGAAACTCAAACCCCTTCAGATAGAGCATTAAACTCACAGGATAAAAGAGATTGCCTAACTGGAAGGTTCTCAGGGAAGGCTTGGAGCCAGACCCAGCATGCAGTGCTTTATTTTCTACTGTAAATGTTCACACTTCTGCAAAATTGTTGGAAGCCAGTACCTCTATGGGCAGTTTTGCTTATTCTTTCTTGCATGTCACTAGTGCCAGCTGGGAGTACCTCTGGTTGCTCCTAAGCAGACACCCTATAGCTAGCTCAAAGCATTAACAGAATGCAGAGTGGACCAAATACAGTGTGACAGGTGCCTCCAGAAGGGACAGATGAGGTAAAAACAGAAGACAAAGAATAACTGAGATACACTGTACTCACCACTGATGAAGATGGAACTGAAACTATTTCCCCCAGAGCAGAGAAAAAGCCCATCTGATTGTTAGCTTTGTTTATAGTTCTGAATCATTTTGAAGTGAATCACCTTTCATTAGTCATAAATGCCTATAAGTAAATAGTAAGGTATTCGGTCTAAAATAACCAGTGATCCTGTGTTTCTTCTTGTTGCCACTAAAAGCCTAGTTTGCTCTCAAGCACTGGTATCCATGTACACAGATAAATTTATACACACTGTACATAATTGTTTTTCCATTCAGAATCTATTGACTCTCTCTCTCCTCGTATCAGGCACACTGCCCTAGGCACTGCTGACACTCTAGTGAATAAGGCAGAAACCCACACGCCTTGGTCCATGTAGCCATTGGATGAAAACAAAATAATCCCATCTATATGATGATTTTAAAACATTTTTGATTATATTTTGCAAGAGATTTTTTTTTTTATTTCAAGTCATCAATTAACTTTTCCTTGTACATAGATGGGTTTTCTCTGCCAATCTGCACATAATAAGCCCAACTTGCAAACCCTGCTAATGGCAAGGAAATAGTGTTTCTTCTGCGAGCATATAACCAAGACAACAGGTGTTTACATTTTTCAGCAGGACTATATGCTCTTGCTGGCACGGTAGTTAAGTGCTCAGCTGCTAACCAAAAGGTCAGCAGTTTGAATCTAGTAGTTGCTCCTTGGAAGCCCTATGGGGCAGTTCTACTCTGTCCTATAAGGTCACCGTGAGTTGGAATTGACTAGATGACAATTTTTTTTTTAAATGGGTATGTTTCTTTGTGTCTGTGTGTTCATACTCATATGCATATATAGTATACAAACATCTAAATATATGTGTACAAAGTAAAAATAGCTGATTTTCTCATAAGGCTTATGAAATCAAAAATAAATTATAGACATAGTTAAAGTCTTTAAGACACATGCTACGATATTAATATGTAGACATTGTCATATCCATGGATAAAAAGAATTAAATGAATATTGTATTTTTAGAAATATTTCTGACTTAAGCCATATTTATGCCAAAAAAAGGAATCATTTGCCAAACTTGACAGTACCAGGAGTCCCTGAGTGGTACAAAAGATTAACATGCTTAGCTGCTAACTGAAAGATTGGAGGTTCAAGCTTGTCAAGAGGTGCCTCAGAAGACAGGCCTGGTGATCTACTCCTGAAAAATCAGCCGTTGAAAACCCCATGGAGCTCAGTGCTACTCTGATACACATGCGGTGGCTATAAGTCAGAATCGTCTGGATGGTTTGGCACTGCACTAATTGATCAATTTCTAACATAAAATCAAGGTTTTCAACACTTCTCTAACAACTCATAAATCAATTTTAAAAACCTCTATTTTTGTCTTAAAATATACCTGCCAATTTTTTTTTAATATTATATACTAAAATATCTCCCTCATTGGATCTCATTTAAAGAATGCTGTTATGGGAAAGAAAATAGAGTACACTGGAAATAACTTTTTCTTCTTTCTGTTTCCCATGGTTTATACGACCCAACTTATTACACATTTATTTTGAAAGCCTATATATATACATACATATATATATATATATATATGTGGTATTAATTTCCAATGAACAAGTTTTTCCTAAACTTTATGTAGCTGAGCATAATGTTTTCAGGAAAACAGCTACAGTCCTTCCATTAATGCATAGGTGGAAAAGGGTTCAATGTGAAACAATATTGAGATTTCTAGATAAATATTTTGTTCAAGACCCCCAAACTGTATAAGCAGATCCTCTGTTGATTTATTAATTGAGGAAAGTCAGAGATAAAATGGACTAAGGACATTATTATTATTATTATTATTATTATTATTATTATTATTATTATTATTATTATTTTAGTTCATATAGTCATCCAAGATAAAAGGAGAGCTAAATTAGAACTGTTCTACAATCCACTTCTACAATTTACAACCTAAAGATAAGTGATGTTATTGTTTCAAAGTGTTTTTAAATTTATTTATTTTTTCTTAACCATTGCCTCACACTTCATATTCATTTTTACTTCTTGGCCATTTATTATTAACACTCTAAAAAATAAAACTCCTTGTTTATCATTAAATAATTGAAAATCATTTAGTGAATATTTCCTAAGTAAAAAGTGTCCAAGAGGTTGTATAAACAAAATACCACAAGCGCTGACCGAACATACACTCCTTTTGTGGAAACCGAAGAAGCATAAATCTGTATACACCAGAACCAAATACAACATGCACAGAATCATAATACGTAAGTAGCAATAGCTATGGGTTTCATTACTACTAGTTGTTTTATGTTAAGTGTTTATTGTGCCCACCCTACTTTATTTCCAGATGATAGTAAAGAAATGAAAGAGCTACTCCCTTAAAACTTGAAATCAGAGAACAGTATAAAGTTGTAAGTAGTTAAGATACTACTTAAGCTAAACCCTCACTCTCTTGATCAAAAACAGATAAGATTAGAATGCATAAAAGAGACAACACATGAAAAGAAAATGATTTCGAAAGCAAATGTAAAAACGACAACTTAAACTATAACATGATATGATCTAAATGTGAAATAAGGAATCATTGGGTAGCACAAATAGTTAAGCACTGGACTATTGACCGAAAGGTTGGCCATTCAAACTCACCCAGAAAGCAACCTGGGTGGCACAAACGGTTTGCACTTGGCTGCTAAGCAAAAGGTTGGCAGTTTGAACCCACACAGAGGTACCAGGGAGAAGAGGCCTGGTTATCTGCTTTAGGAGATTATAGCTAAAAAAATCCCATCAAACAATTCCACTCTGAAACACATGATGTCTCCTAAATCGCAAATCAATGGCAAAAACAAAATCAACAACAAACTCACCCAGAGACACCTGGGAAGCAAGGCTTCCAATCTTCTTCCGAAAAGTCAAAGCCTTGAAAACCCTGTGCAATGCAGTACTACTCTGACACACTTGGGGTTGCCATGGGTCAGAACTGACTAATAATGACAAAAAGTGTGAGATATTTACTTAAAGTGAAAACAAATTTGAAAATGGGAACAAAAAAACTTGGGGAATTATTAAGAACTTTCTAGAAAAAATTAGTTGTGATTAAAAAATCCCCTTGCTGTCGAGTTGATTCTGACTGATAGGAACCCTGTAGGACAGAGTAGAACTGCCCCATAGAGTTTCCAAAGAGCAGCTGGTGGATTCGAACTACTGACTTTTGGGTTTGCAGATGAGCTCTTAACCACTGCGCCACCAGGGTTGAAATCTCAAATGTTACAGACAAGTTGAGAAGCTACCACAGATATCTGTAATGACAAAAATGTTGATCTGCAGATAGAGCCCATTTACCTACAAAAAAAAAAAAGAACATATAAGGGTTGCACAAATATTTTTTATTTTCTCATTGAGTTTATAAAAATCTTTAAGAAAATGATAAAGACTACACGTCATCTGTATAAGTAAACAAATATTTATGCAAAAGATTTTCCAGATAATAAAGCAAGTCATACAATTGATAATGAAAACATTGAGATCTATCAGATAAACGAAAATTAATTTTCACAAAAGGAGAAATACAAATGAATAATTAACACATGATAAAATTTATTATTCAATCTCATTTTTGATCGGAATAAGGCTAATTGAAATAATGAAATATCATTTAGTTACTTACTATAAATAACAATTAAATGTGATGATACTCAGCCTATTAAGATTTGTGACACCAGCAATTATTCAGTAAGAGAGTATAAATTTGGACAATTTCTGTGGGAACTAAGGAAATTTTACATCAAAAAACTTACATTTATATCTCATATCTTAGCAGATCGTCTTAGAAGTTGTTATGAAAAAACCACTCAAAACTTTTGGCATAAAGTGGACATTGTGGTTTTACTTATTACAAATTTGGGAACAAAACAAATAGGAAAACTAAAGTATCATGATTCAACTACACACGAGAATACTATGTGTCCATTAAATATTGTGTTTAGACATTTCCAAATGTGTATGGTTATTGTATCTGCTTAGTGGGATTATAAATGGATATTTTTCATCCTCTTTAAAATTCTATACTCACAAATACCTTCAATAGGTGCATTTCTTAAAACCAAGAAAAGCCAAACTGTTGCCACTGAGTCGATTTTGACTCATAGTGACCTTATAGGACAGAGTAGAACTGCCTGTAGAGTGTCCAAGGAGCGCCTAAACCTAGTGCCATCAAGTCGATTCCAACTCATAGCGACCCTATAGGACAGAGTAGAACTGCCCCCTGGAGTTTCCAAGGAGTGCCTGGTGGATTCGAACTGCCGACCCTTTGGCTAGCAGCCATAGCCCTTAACCACTAAGCCACCAGGGTTTCCCAAGCAACACCTAGTGGATTCAAACTATCCAACTTTTGGTTAGCAGCCATAGCACTTAAGCACGATGCTACCAGGGTTGATAAAAAAGCTAAAAGAGAGAAAATAATAAAGTTAAAAGATTTCACTAATTTTGGTCAGAAAAATATGTACTAAGTGAGATCTAATGAATTAGTAAGCAGGACAGTGGATGTAGAATAACCAATGACAAAAATATCCAAGTCACACAAAAACCCCATTGGAACAGCTAACATGCAAAGTCGTAACATGTGGAGTTTCAATACAGAAGGGTTAATGGTCTCCGTTACCATGTTTCACAGTGGCCCTGGGTCCTATGAAGGGGTCTGTGAACCAATGTCAAACACAAATGTGGTGTTCTCAGTGCCACTCTAAAACATCTGCGACACTTACCTATATTTACTGTCGGAAGTGAGTCCATTTATGACACTTGAGAATAGCTTGTTCACATTTTCTGAGATTCTCTGTTTGAAAAATGGCAACAGGCAGGCAGTGGAATATTCCCCATTTATTATTCAGCTGTTTCAGCCCTTTAAACTCTTGCTTGTATAGGGCCTAAGGCTTTTGGATATATATTAATAGTTGCCAGCATCAACTTGCAAGAAATATTACCATTTCACTACGTTAGGTATTTCCATGTTAATATTTTATATTGTAGAGCTAAATATAGTTTGATGGATAGCTAATATTGCAGTCATAGTTATTTGAAAATTTCACATATACTTTGCTGCTAAAGTTGCAGTCAGTTATTTGAGCATATAGTTTGTTTTTTCAAAAAATCCACCTTTGTTTAAAAGCATAAAATGACTTAAAATAAATTCCTTGTCTGTTAAAATAAATTTTCTCCTTCCCAGCACATCGACAATCAATGTCTTCAATTTCTGGGTATAACCAAGAGAAATTCAAAATATATACCTGACCAGTTTCGCTTATGTTTCTTCCATGTCTTTTAACACAGTGGAAACTGTGTTTATTCCCTTACAGAATTTCTTCCTAACCTCTTCAGATTTAATTTACGTTTAGCAGTTGATGGTAATGTTGTCACCAAAATGTCAAGGATGGACCAAACATCCTGATGTCTGTTCCACAACCATGTAAGAGATGGCAACCTGGAAAAATCGAAAACTCCAGTCAAAAAACTGCTTAGAATCTACCTGTCTTAGAATCTATACTTTCACGTTTGCCTCAGAATTAAAAGGGAAGCAAGTTAAAAGTAGCCAAAGTATTCCTCCTTTATTTTTCACACAGAGGAATATGAGCAATAATTGATTTAAATATTTGGACATAAGTCAGCAAGATCCCTACTTTGTGGCCAGTTCAAAGTGTAGCAAAGTCATTAGCAGCTTTTTATGTCTTTCTCCAAAAGCCCAATAAACACACAACCAGTATGTGTTTATTATTACTGCATTGGTGCCAATTTGTCTAAATATAAAATATAAGAGCCATAAAATTCTTTTGTGCAATGCTGGGGTTCCTTTTGTCAACTTGTCTTAATCCCTGAATAACACCAAATATTAGCATTTCCTCCCAAGTCTTTTCTTTACAATTACTTTGTTTGTTAATTTATTCATTTATTTATTCAACCGATAAGTATTTTTTGAACAATTCAATTCTTCAAGAGAGTTATGGTGGGAAGGGAAAGAATGCAAAAATAAATGAGACAAGGCCTTTTCATTGGCAAACTCATAATCTGGGAGCACATTACAGTGTAATAAGGGCTATAAAAGGGGTATTAACAAGGGTGTTACCGTGAGTTCTGCGGGAGCTCATAGCCTGAAGACATCAGGAGTATTTCCCCAGAGAAGGAAGCACGTTACCTTGTCTTGAAGATTAATAGCGATTTTCTTTCAGAAGAAAAAAGTGGAGGGAATAACAAAGCAAAGGCCTTGAAAGCATATGCTATGGTGGAAAAAAAACCAAGGTGGGAAGAGCTAAAGTCTGAGCATGATTGAAGTGTAGACTAAATGATATGACCACATTTGTGTGGGGTTCTTTTATTTAGGAATTTTTATTGCTTCTGTCTTCTGAAAATGGGGACAATCTGGTCCTTTCAGTGCCTCATCAAACCTCTTCAGGAGAAACTCATGCATTCATTGCTATGTTTCAGCCACATATTTCTTTCCAAGTGTTCCTCAATTTCACAAAGCTTCTTGCCTCCTCTGGAATTTTAAGCTGACTTCCTTTTGAATGTAACTCTATTCCTCTGGCTCTTGGCATGGTTCGCTCCCTCTCATCACTCAGTCTCCACTCTCATGTTGCTTTAGTAACAAACATGTTACTCTCTCCCAAGGTAACCATATTTTATTTTCTTCAGAGCACCTTTCACTTTTTGAAGTTACCTTATCTATTTCTAATTTATCTGAATATTCCTCATCTATTTCCACAAGGATGTAAACTTCATAAAGTCAATAAATCAATTTATCATTCAACACTAAAATGATCACATATAGGACAGAGGCAGGCACACAGTATGCATATATGAATATGCTTAAATAAAAGAAATAGGAGCCCTGGTGACACAGTAGTTAAGCACTCGGCTGCTAGCTGAAAGGGCAGTAGTTTGAATTCACCAAGCACTCGTTCGGAGAAGGATGTGGAAGTCTGCTTCTGTAAAGATGTACAGCCTTGGAAACCCTACAGGAGAGTTGTATTTTGTCCTATATAGTCACTGTGAGTCAGAATCAACTCAACAGCAATGGGTTTGGTTTTTTGGCTTTTTAAATACAAGAGCGAATGACTCAAAGGGAAAAACAAACAGAATGTATAAATTCTAACAGTCAAACAAGTAATAAGTGTATTTAATATACGAGAATCAACATTGCATTCTCCCCCCAGTGGCTTTCTAAGATTTGACTTCCTCAAGGAGTACACAGTAAAAGAAAAGGATAAACTTTGTGGGAAAAGAAATGGAGGGCCTGAATTTTGCAAATGCAGTTAAATGAGCCAGTAAAATATGCGTATTAATATTTATTTGTCTTCACATGTATTCAAAGGTCGGGAACCCTGATTGTGTTTAGTTTACAGTTACCTTACCTATATTACAGAATACTTGTGAGATTTAAGTGAGAAATGAATGTAAAAGTATCATAAAATGTAAGAAATTATGTTTTCTTGCCTTCCCAGAGTAAAATAAATAAAACATAGAGTCTTCTGGGGTAGAAAGAAAAACAATTTAAGATACCAGTTAAATAGACCACCACTGGTATATTTTCTATTACCATCTGGTTCCTCTCAGTTTATGAATTTAGTCAGAAGAACAATAAGTAACAGAATTATAAGGAATGAATCTTTTGTTGATCTTCAGAAAAACGATTCTATCATGATGAAAACAATGTTCTTTTTTAAATGTCACACATAATTGTGCATAGCCAGAGTAAATGAGCCAGTAAATAGGATGGCATTAATAATTATAGTGATATGCATGCAATTTCAAGTATTGACTAATACAATGATTGATAATTTTCGGATAATTAAATTTAAAGTTATGACAGAACTTGGAACAAACGTGACTTGTAGTTTTTAAGATATTTAATTAGGTGCATGTTAAATGCAGCAATAGTTTATTAGTAAAATTTTGTGAATAGTAAGTAAAACAATTTCAACAAGAATATTAGCATCCTAGACTTTAAATGTTATTCTTTTTAAAATATTGACTTATTTTTTGTGACTGTTTTTTACCCCTCCTCTCATTTTTGCTTATGATTCCAAACTTCCATTAAGCTACAGAATTAATTAAGCTTTTAATCTTCCTGTAGACTTACACAATGGGTTTCTGGAGCTATATCAATATGAATTTTGAAACAAATCAACAAAACAGCCTGGAAAGCAAAACTGTCACAACCAACAGCAGCCTAAGAAGACATGACTACTAAATGTAGTGTGATATCCTTGTTGAGATCTTGCAAAAGAAAATGGGAAAAACTAAGGAAATCTGAATACAATACGGGCTTTGGTTAATAGTCTTGTGTTAATATTGGTGCATCAGTTGTGACTACTTAGCCTAAGATCTTAATAATAGAAGAAACTGGGTGTAGGGTATACTGGAACTCTCTGAACTAGTTTGGCAATAATTCTGTAAATCTAAAACTGTTTTAAAATAAAATGTTTATTTAAAAATATAAGAAAGCCAAAGTACTCATGGATTTAAAACTCATCAATATGCTGTCCAATATTAATAGCAACAACAAATTGGTGAGTGATAGACCATAGAAGCAACCTCCACATTAATTAGAAGTTTCCCATCTTAATCTTAATAGTCTTAATAGGGATTTTTTATAAGTAACTAGTATTACCTGGGCAGTGAGTAAACAAAACAAAACAAAACAAAACGCATTGCCTCCAATTGATTCAGACTCACAGTGACTCTATAGGATAGAGCAGAACTGTCGGTAGGCTTTCCAAGGCTGTAATCTTTACGAGAGCAGACTGCCACATTTTTTCCCTACAGAACGACTGGTGGTTTGGAACCACCAACTTTTTAGTTATCAACTGAGCACTTAACGACTGTACCACCAGGGCTCCCTTGGACAATGAGTACCCAGTGTAAACATAAGAATTTTCAAATCTAATATCAGGCAATCTCAAAGAGTTGTCAATAAGAAACACATGCACACACCCTCCCATGCACATACACACACACACACACACACACTGTGCATTAAATCTATTTCCATGTGAGAGCTCTCCATCACCTCTGCTGAGTCACATTATTGGGTGTCATCTAGTCAATTCCAACTCATAGGAATTGCTTGTGACAGAGTAGAACTGCCTCATAGGGTTTTCCAGGCTGTAATCTTTAAGGAAGCGGATCACCAGATCTGTCTTCCGTGAAGCTGCTGTGGGGGGTTCCAGCTGAGAACCTTTGAGTTAGCAGACGAGTGCTTAACCGTCTCACCACCAAAGCTCCTTCTCGCTGAGTTATATACCCTGGATTTCCCCCAAACACTGGCCTCAGCTGATTAGATGAGGTGTGAAAACCTGACTGATGAGAGTTGGCCCATATTATGGCTAGTAAACTATGGTTGTGACCTTGTTCAAAAAAAACTGACTATGAAATTTGCCAACTTTTTGGTAGTGGTAAAAAGAATGGACCCTAGGTTGCTGTGACATGGAGGGACCTGCAGTAATCATTATGGACTAAAAATGAGAAAAGTACTTGAGAAAATGTTAACACAAGAAAGAGGAAAAATTCAATAGATGCAAGAAATAAACTGGATATTCACAAGAGTTGAAAAATATAGAAGAAAAAGAGAATGGCCTCTTTGCTAGCAGCTCTCCCATTTTCTGTTTCAGACTCCAAAAGGTCTGCGTGTGTTTTGGTGTCTCCCTTTGGATTATCCTAAAATTCCCTCTCATTTCCTTACAATAAATCCCTATTTTTTAGAATAAGCAGTGGTTAGCTTTGTCCCTACAATTTAAAGAATTGATCTAAAATAGGATTATACTAGCCTTTTTGTCTCTGGGTGGTGAAGTTTGCACTTGGCTACTAACTGCAAGGTTGGCGGTTCAAACTCATCTATCTAGAAGCACCATAGGTGGAGGTCCTGAAAGCTGCTTCCATGAAGATTGCAGCCTAGAAAATCCTACGGAGCCGTTCTACTCTGTAACACGTGTGGTCACAATGAGTTGGAATCAAGGTTGGTTTTGGGTGTGTGCACCCCTAGTGGATCTATTCTGTAATCATCATACTTCTTTATTTCCAATATAACCAGCAGTTTCTTACTTCTTCCAGAACCAAAGTGACACTGTTGCGAATATTTCATTAGTCTTTAAGTTGGGTCTAAGTTCAAATGTGTGATATGACAGAGGTTCAAAAATCAAATTACCCCCTGAATTATTTTTTTTAATAAAGGTCAGAAATCAACTTCCCTATTACTATATGACTTATTGTCAACAACAACAACAACAACAACAAAAAACACCCACAGGCCTGCATACTCATCTTTCTTCAACGAACTACTGTTTTTTTTTTTTTTTAATCATTCTTCTAAGTCAGCTTAGATATAGGTAAGTAATACCCGAGACAGTGAGAGCAGAAAGAATCCTGGGTCACCGGAGGCTAGAGACTCTCAAGGACTACTATAGGATTCTTATTATTGTATGTATCACACATTCTTCCACTGTAATTAAATTGTCTCTCAGTTTGCTTTTCTCTTGACAAATCTGAAAATTCCAGGTGGTCAGTGATCACGTTCAGTCTAACATTGTATCCTCAGAACCTAGAACAGGATCTGATACACAGTTATCGCTTGAAAAAAAAAATGTGTATTGAATGAACAAAGAAAAAGCAGAAAGAGTGATTTCTTTAGCCAACAACATCAGGAAGAACAAAAGTAATAATGAAAGCCAGAAGATAGTGGAATAATAATTTTAAGGTTAAGAAAAAAAGAGAGAGAGATTTTATTATGTATTTTGTCGCATCATATTTTAAGATTGAGAGTGAAACCATAGTTAAAGATCAAGAATAAAACTTATTTTTAGTCAAAAAAGAACCTACATGGACATAATACAAAGAAATCCCTAAAGGAGGTACTTCAGAAAAGTATAAAAGTGTGTCTAAAAACCTGAGGGGCAAGAAAAAATGGTGAAGAAAGAAAATGATAGACATGTGTAAATCCATGTCCAGCCTTAACCATATAAAACAAAATTAGTATTTTCTAATTTGTGGGGTATTAAAAAGATACATAAATGCAGGATCAAGAGGCAGTTCTTCAAACAGAACAAGGGAATATTGAATGGTTTAAAGTTAGGAAAGGTGTGCATCAGAGTTGTATCCTTTCACCATACCTATTCAATCTGTATGCTGAGCAAATAATCCAAAATGCTAGGCTATATGGAGAAGAATGGGGCATAAGGATTGGAGGAAAACTCATTAACAACCTGCGTTATACAGATGACACAAACTTGCTTGCTGAAGGTGAAGAGAGCTTGAAGTACTTAGTGATGAAGATCAAGATCATAGCCTTCAGTATGGATTACACCTCAGCATAAAGAAAACAAAAATCCTCACAACTGGACCAATAAGCAACATCATGATAAATGGAGAAAAGATTGCAGTAGTCAAGGATTTCATTTTACTTGGATCCACAGTCAACACTCACGGAAGCAGCAGTAAATAAATCAAGACTGCATTGGGCAAATATGCTGCAAAGAACCTCTTTAAAGTGTTGAAAAGCAAAGGACTAAGATGCTCTTGACCCAAGCAAGAATGTTTTCAATCAGGTCATATGCATGTAAAAGCTGGACAATGATTAAGGAAGACCTAAGAAGAATTGATACCTTTGAATTGTGGTGTTGCCAAAGAATATTGAACATACCATGGACTGCCAAAAGAACAAACAAATCTGTCTTGGAAGGAGTAAAACCAGAATGCTCTTTAGAAGCAAGGGTGGCGAGACTACATCTCACATACTTTGGACATGTTATCAGGAGGAATCAGCCCTTGGAGAAGGAAATCATGCTTGGTAAAGTAGAGGGTCAGCAAAAAAGAGGAAGACCCTCAATGAGATGGATTGCCACAGTGGCTGCAACAATGAGCTCAAGCAAAATAATTGTGAGGATGGTGCAGGACCAGGCAGTGTTTCGTTCTGTTGTACATAGGGTCTCTATGAATGGCAACTGACTCGACGGCACCTAACAACAACAGAGAGAAGTAAAATTGTTCCATGGTCCTTGCATTTTTTTGAGAAATGTAATGATATTGATTTCAATTAGTCCCTGATAAGTTGGTAGGCTTCTTAAATTTTAAAGATTTCCAATTTAAAAAGTAGAAAAATAAACACAAGTATGTTGACAGATATCAGTCTAATCACAATAAATATTAATGCATTAATAAAATACAAAAAATATTCAACTTCAAGAAGCCCAGCTATTTATTGCTTATAAGACACATACTAGGACAATAAAAACACAGCTTGAACGAAAGCAAAATGTATATGACTTGCAGCACAACACACACAAAAATCTAGTAGGGAATACTGTTTATATATTTTCTTAGTTTTCCTTAGTAACTGAGCACTGATTTCGTTAGAATGGCAATTTGTCAAACTTAAAACTGCATTTTCCAGGCTCCCTGGCAGTAGGTGTAGCCAATGAAGCATGAACTGTGGCTTGAAGGAAATCTCTTTAATACAGATTCACTCAATTGGAAGAAGGCCCATTTTGCACTTCCTTACATTTTTCTCTCCCTGCTGCCTGGAGTGTGGGTATGAGGTGAAGATTAAAACATCCATGGTAAAAATTACATAAGAAAAAAAGATAAGGAGCATTGTTCCATGGTAATTGAGGAACTGCCATTTCAACCTTGGATTGCCTGTCTTCAGACTTCTTTTGCATACGGGGAACAAAAGCAACCTTGCGTCATTTTGGGTTTTCTCTTACATGCAGCTGTATTATATCCTAACTGACATATCACGGAAATCATAATAATAAAAAATGCTGGCGTGACTCTATATGATCAGATTATTCTGGCTATCTACAGAAGTATAAAAATTTACCCCAAAATGATAGCTTAAAACATTATTTTTTGTATTCTGAGGGTTAGAAATTCAAACAGTGCCCTGGGCCAGCTTGACTCTGCTTCCCAGTGTCTTGGGCCCTAGCTAAAAAGACTCAAAGCCTGGGGATGTTCCAGTGGCAACAAGCAGAAATCATCTGAAGTGCCTTTACTCACATGATCTGTGGCTGATGCTGGTGTCAATTTAGATCTCAGTTGGGCTGCTGGCCAGAACACCTAGATGTGACATATCCATATGGTCTCTTCATGTCCTTCAGTTAGGGATTCCTTACAGCATGGAGGATGGAAAAAAATGGTATTGCCTTCAATGACCCAGTGTTGGAAGGTATGCAGTGTTACTTTGATCTTAGTTGCAAACCTCCAAGATTAAAAAGAAGGAAACAAAAATCCATTTCTCAATATTATATTGTAAGAAGAGCTTAGGAGATGGGAGGTGTTGTTTCAGTCGTTTTTCTAAAACGGTCTACCACACGGAGGATATACATAAATAGGGTCAAAATGCAGTCATGAAATATTCAGTGCACTGGGAAGACACATAATTCAAATCTGTATACATTTTTAACATATGCAAAGCAAAATTTACACATCCACAAGAAGAAATTGACACTATCAAAATGGAAGCATTTAACAAATATAACTCAGTAAGCAATAGATCAGATGGAAAAAAAATTAGTGAGCATAACAGAGATTTGAGTGACAAAATTAGCAAACTAGAAAAATGAATACATATAATACACTGCCTAAAAATGAGGAATAGACATTATTTATAAAGATTTTAAAAGATTGCAGACATACTAGGCCATAAAGCAACTCAACAAATTTTTTAAAAAATCAGTATAATACAGATTTTGTTCTCTGATCACAAAGAAATTAAGGCTGAAATAATTAACACAAACAGAATTAAAAAATAAAAAGTCAAAGTAATTCATAGGCTGAGAAAAACATCCACTAGAAAAATAAAAAATAAAGAAAAAACTAAAATAACAAAATGTAACATCAAAACTTTGGATTCTGATAAATTGATACTTAAAGGAAAATGTACACCCTTAAAGTCTTCTGGTGGAAAGAAGAAAGACTGAAAACCTAATGAGCTAAACCATATAAGAGAAGTTAGAAAAAGGACAATAAAATAAAGTAAAAGCAAAGAAAGTAAATGATCATGATAAAAGCAGTAATTAATGAGAAAGAATACAGTAAAATAACAAAAAGGATTTAACAAACCATATGAGGTGTGAAAAGTTTAATAAAATGATCAAACCGATGCCAAGAGTAATCTAAAAACAGAGTTACAAGAGATGAGAGTGAGAAAAAAACAATGAAAAAGGAAATATCTAGAGATTTGGCAGTGATCAAACAGTAAAAACAGGCTATTCCAATTTTATACCAATAAATTTAGAGAAAGTTAAAGAAAAAGAATATATGCTTATTAAAAAAAATCAAGAAGAAATAGAAAATATCAATAATTCTATAACCACTTAAAAATTAAACTACTTGTTAAAAATTCTTCCACAAATATCACCTGACTTAGATCGATAAAGTTATTGAAAAATGTTAAAGATGGCCTAAATGAACGCTGAGATACTATTTATCTTCAAATATAACTGTAAAGTCAATGAAATTCCAAGCAAAACCCCAACAAGATTTTCTTGTAGTAGTTTTTTTTTTTTTTTGGGGGGGGCAGATAATTTGGCATGTTGTATCAAAAATGTTAATTAAAGTTTAAAGAACCAAGAATAGCTAGTGTCTCCTGAAGAAGAAAAACGAGTGGATAAACCTGTATTGATATCTAAATATTTACATAAACTAAAATAATAAAGTCAGGTGGTATTGGACACGGAAATGACAAATAGACAATGGAGCAGACCAATGACAATTTTAAAGATCACTGTAAAGGATGGGCTATTCAACTGCCGTTGGGACAAATGGTTGTCCACATGAGAAGAACTGAGTGACTACCTCACGGCATTTGTAAAATTTAATTTCAAAAGATGATATAAGAGAAACTCTGTATCTGCCAAGAGTCTACAAAGATTTCAAAGACAAAAACAGTATAAATCATAAAGAAAAACATTGATAAAATCTAATAAATTAACTTGAGAATTTATCTTAATCAAAAGATGCTAAAAAAGGGAGACTGAAAAGAAAACCTACAAACTGTGATACTTTTCAAGCCTCAGCCAAGACTCCCCTGACTCCGCTGTGGTTCCCTGCAATCCCCCCCACCCCCGCAGCCCACCAAGCCACAGCTTCTAACTGTGGTTTGGTCTGACCACGCTGTGGCCCTAACTGCAGGTTCAACTTGGTGCCAGATTTCTGCGCATGCGCAAACCAAGATTTTGGTGTGTGTGCAGGACCTGAAGAGCTGTGTTCTCAGTTTGTCCTTGGACCTGAACATCATCGACCTGATTCAACATCTGGACTTCCAAATGTGGGCATGGAGGGCTAAGGGAGGAGAGTTCCAGGCACCAAACCCAACCCTCCCACGTCATTGGAAATAAAAAGCTCCCCAACCCCCTCAGACAGTGAGCATGTGACCTTATGGTCGCTAGACCGCGTGTTGCTCCTTGTCTGCAGAGACAATAAATTTCCACTTTCTGTTTCTCTTGCAACTGGTGGTGTGGCATCCATCTTATTTTGGTCAGCTAATAGGACAGGACAAGAATCCTCATTGGGTTATACTTTTGCAACATACATACAATGCATTAGTATCAAGATTAGATAAACAACTGCTATCATCAGTGACAAAAAACAACAGAAAGAAAGGGTAGCGTCCCCATGTAGCCCTCACAAAAAAAAAAATGATCTTTAAATATTTGAAAGTATGCTTAACCTTACATGTAAACAAAATATGTAAACTACAATGAGATACAATTATGCCCCCACATTGGCAACATACCAAAAACTCATATAGTTTTTGGTAAGAACAACAGGAAATTTCACTCAAGAATTCTCATACATGGCTGGTACAAGTGTAAATTCATACAACCTATTTGGGAAACAATTGGACATTACCTAATGAAGTGAAGATCAGAATATGTATAGGAATTTGTATAGCAGTATTGTTTAAAACAGCCAGCAACAACAACAACAAAAAACATAAAATAACCTAAAAGTTCATTAACAGTAGAATGGTTAGGTAAAAATTACGGCACACTCTACAGAAAAGAATATCAATGAACTACAAACACATGTGTTAACAAGACTAGATCCCACAAACCAAAAATGAATTTTAAAAACTCAGTTATACATGGAGGAACCTGGAAGGCATTATGCTGAGCAAAATTAGTCAGAGGCAAAAGGACAAATATTGTATAAGACCACTATTATAAGATCTTGAGAAATAGTATAAACTGAGAAGAACACATACTTTTGTGGTTACGAGGAGGGGAGGGAGGGAGGGTTAGAGAGGGTTCTTTACTGATAGTTAGTAGATAAGAACTGCTTTAGGTGAAGGGAAGGACAATACTCAATACATGGAAGGTCAGCTCAACTGGACTGGACCAAAAGCAAAGAAGTTTCCGGGATAAACCGAATGCTTCAAAGGTCAGTGGAGCAAGGGCGGGGGTTTGGGGACAATGGTTTAACGGGGCTTCTAAGTCAATTGGCAAAATAATTCTGTTATGAAATTATTCTGCATCCCACTTTGAAATGTGGCATCTGGGGTCTTAAATGCTAACAAGCGACCATCTAAAATGCATCAATTGGTCTCAACCCACCTGTATCAAAGGAGAATGAAGAACACCAAGGTCACATGACAACTAAGAGCCCAAGAGACAGAAAGGGCCACATGAACCAGAGACCTACATCATCCTGAGACCAGAAGAACTAGTTGGTGCCCGGCCACAACCGATGACTGCCCTGACAGGGAGTACAACAGGAACCCCTGAGGAAGCAGGAGATCAGTGGGACGCAGAGCCCAAATTCTTACAAAAAGACCATACTTAATGGTCTGACTGAGACTAGAGGAATCCCGGCGGTCATGGTCCCCAAACCTTCTGTTGGCCCAGGACAGGAACCATTCCCGAAGACAACTCATCAGACATGAAAGGGACTGGACAGTGGGTAAGAGAGAGATGCTGATGAAGAGCGAGCTAATGATATCAGGTGGACACTTGAGACTGTGTTGGCATCTCCGGTCTGGAGGGGGGGTGGCAGGATAGAGAGAGTTGGAAGCTGGCAAAAATGTCACGAAAGGAGAGACTGGAAGGGCTGACTCACTAGTGGGAGAGCAAGTGGGAGTATGGAGTAAGGTGTATATAAACTTATATGTGACAGTTTGACTTGATTTGTAAACGTTCACTTGAAGCTCAATAAAAGTTAATAAAAAAAGTTATAGGAGAATATGCACAGGATGATTTGATATGGATCAAGTTCAGAAACATGTAAAATTAAACAATATGTTGTTTAGGGGTAGATACACAACTGGACCAATAGGCAGCATCATGATAAAAGGAGAAAAGATGGAAGTTGTCAAGGATTTCATTTTACTTGGATCCATAATCAACAGCCCTGGAAGCAGCAGTCAGGAAATCAAATGATTTATTGCATTGGGTAAATCTGCTGCAAAGGACCTCTTTAAAGTGTCGAAGACCAAAGATGTTACCTTGAAGACTAAGGTGCGCCTGACCCAAGCCATGGTATTTTCAATCTCATCATATGTATGTGAAAGCTGGGCAATGAATAAGGAAGACCAAAGAAGAATTGATGCCTTCGAATTGTGGTGTTGGCGAAGAATATTGAATATACCAGGGCCTGGCAAAAGAATGAACAAATCTGTCTTAGAAGAAGTACAACCAGAATGCTCCTTAGAAGCAAGGATGGCGAGACTGTGTCTTACACACTTTGGACATGTTGTCAGGAGGGATCAGTCCCTGGAGAAGGACATCACGCTTGGCAAAGTACAGGGTCAGGAGAAAAAAGACTCTCAATGAGGTGGATTGACACAGTGGCTGCAACAATGAGTTCAAGTATAAGGATGGCACATGACCAGGCAGTGTTTCGTTCTGTTGTGCATAGGGTCACTATGAGTCAGAACCAACTCGACAGCACCTAACAACAACACATATGTAGTAAGACTATAGAGAAATTTTGTGTTGTTGTTGTTATTAGATGCCGTCGAGTCGGTTCTGACTCATAACAACCCTATGCACAACAGAATGAAACACAGCTGGTCCTAACCATCCCCACAATTATTGTTATGCTTGAGCCCATTGTTGCAGCCTCTGTGTCAATGTATCTTTTCAGGATCTTTCTCCTTTTCACTCGCCCTCTACTTTACCAAGCATGATTTCGTTCTCTAGGGACGGATCCCTCCTGATAATATGTCCAAAGTATGTGAAACATAGTCTTGTCACCCTTGGTTCTGAAGAGTATTCTGGCTGTACTTCTTCCAAGGCAGATTTGAGAAATTTTGAGATAGAGAAATTTGGGGGAATAATACATGCAAAATTCACGCGAGAGGACATCTGTGTGCAAAGGTATCAGGAAACGCACTGAGGAAGGATATTACAAAGGCTTCAAAGTGATCAGTAATGGATATGTTGATATCCATTTTTTTTAATGATTCTTTATGTCTTACAATTTTGCATATAATACAATGATGCATTTTATTATAAAAATTGTATGTACCTCAAGGCACCAACAATTTCATTAAAGTAACGGTCCATGTTCTGACACTAGAAATGCAACCCCTAACACATATTAATAAATACAAACCCACCTGCTTCCTGCTTACACTGTCTTATGTACCATGTAGGAGGGATTTCAAACAGTATGGAGCTGATAATGGTTGAAATTAAAACAAACCATGTACTTTTCTGTTTCTGATAACTTCATGTATTTCCCTGAACTAAAAAAAAATATATATATACAAATTATCTTAAATACACATTCATTATATACAGATATAAAATGTATATAATATATATACATATATAATTATTAGGACAGAAATTCTTTAAAATAAGGTATCTAAATATGAAAAATTTAATTTGTAATTTTATATATAAATAAAAAAGCATGAGATTATGTAAAATAAGGCATATACTGTCAATTAAATTTTACTCAACACAAGTAAGTGTAAAATGTGTGCAGTACCATTTTGGTTAGAATAATCTTTTCTATCAGATTATTACAATTCTTATATCCTGAGTATAAGCAGTATAATACACCTTCCTAATAGATGACAAATGTATTTTTGTCTTCAGAGAACATTGTAATATTCATAAAATAAGGAAAAGGGGTTTGTGTTTTCCTTCTTTTGTTTCATCCCCCCCTTTTTTTTTTTTTAATCTTGAGAATAGAGATTATAGTTAGTACTAATAATAAGAATTTTTGGAAAGATGAAGACGTGGGCAATGGGGTAAGACTAGCTAGTTTTGCATAACAGCCGTAGAGGGAGTGAAGATTGGTACCTTAGGACAATAGTCTATCAACTAAGCAAGTTGGAGCTGATGGGCGACTGATGCGACTGACATAACCAGGTCAGAGTGCTCTGCTAGGCTTTTCCAGCATGTAACAAGGAATTAACATGGACAGGACTATGTGCCCCTCTAGAATGAAGGCAGGGTTTAGAGAAATAGCCTATAGCAAGTAGGGTATGTATCTTTTTTTTTTCCTGTTGTAACTAAGTAAGCTAAAAAATGGTAATCCAAATCTTTTTTTGCTGAAAATATCCAGAACCAGAATTAAACTGGAAAAGGAATAATTCTTGTCTTCCATTAAAACTTCAAAGATTGAAAGCTATGGAACACTGGCATCAATATCTATTTATATGAATACTACAAACGAGGAGTTTAGGATGCAGTTTACCAAATTAATCCATCTTAGGCATTAGTACTAGGAGATGGCATTCTAATATACAAAGGCCATATAAAATACACCCAGTTGGATATTTTTAAGACATATTCATATATTAATTTATGAATTTCTGTGGTAAAGAAATGTATTTACCTTTTTAAACTAGCATTCCTCAAATTGACCACGGAAACCTTTGACTTCTCTGCAATATTTACTAACATGTTAAAGAAATAGTGAAACACAAATTTTACTTAAGGAATTGGTGCGTTATGGCCAGAGGATGTAAAAGACTTGGGTTGGAACAAGGAGCAGTCTGTGCAAGTCTAATGTTTGGAATTCAGCTTCTGAACCTGTGACTCTAAAAAGGCATAGAGGTGATGAAAGAAGCTAAGTTTTATTGGGAGTTAATGTTTAAATTTTCCGAAAATTTTTAAACCCTCTGAATTCAAGTAGGAATGTATACACACTGCTACATTCTATTTAAATTTTTTTTTTTTCTTTTTAAAGTGAGGCTGGCTACTGTGTGTGTTTTCTGAATGAATATATATTGATAACCCACATAGACAATCCAGACTGAAACCCAGTTTTTCCAATGGCGTAAGAGGCTTTCAGATCTACAAAGTAATTTAAAGTGTGTGTGTGTGTGTATGTGTGTGTGCGTGCAGTTTGTACCAGGAACTGAATACACAAATGATGAATAGAATGAAGTAGTCTGCGTCCCCATTAACTTTCTATTGTAGTGGGAGTGACACATTTCAGTAAGCACAAAGTTCAAAACCTGTAAAGTTTAATACATAAATTAAAACCCCACCATGATGTGATAAGTATAACCCCCTCCCCCCCCCAAAAAAAAAATCCCCCACTCTAACAGGACATGAGAACTCAGCCAGCCCAACCACAGTTGAAAAGGAGGAGAGGGAGGCTGGGCAGAAGACACAACAAATTGCGGTTTCATTGTACTTGAATTTGCGTTGCTGTGTTCTTTTTTTTTTTTTTTTGGTGCTATTTAGGAAAAAACAAAACAAAAAATGTGGGGCTGATATAGAGAATTTAAGAATCAAGGACAACTTTAGATAAGATGGTTAAGGAAAGCCTAGCTGATAAGGGAACGTTCTTCTAAGATGTTAAAGAAGAGAGAAATTTAATCATACGGTTGGTAGTGGAACAGTGGGGCAAGGAAGCATTCCAGGCAGAGAAAAACACCCAAGGCTGGACAAAGCTTAGCATCTTTGAGAAAGTTAAAAGAGGACCAGTGTGACTAGAGAGCCATGAGTTTGAAGAGGCTGAAAGGGGCCAGATATACAGCTACTAAACCAAAAAAAAAAAAACCAAACCCAGTGCCGTCGAGTCGATTCTGACTGATAGCTATTAAAAAACCTACTAGAAGACCAAAAAACAAGTTTGGACTTTTGGTGGGAAACCACTGAAAGCTTGTTGTGCAGTTGAGTTATGCAATCCAAACTACATATTTGCTACCAGTAAAAACATCGATTAAGACAGATTGAGTATGGATTCAGAGACACTACAGACCATTGCAGCAATTCAGGTCAGAAACGATGGTGGCCTTGATTGGTGTGTTGTCATCAGCTGGCAGGTAAGGGCAGAAGAGGTATATGTGGCAGACGGAGACTGTAGGAGAGAAAAGCTATGGAATTATCTCTGGGAATAGAAAAGCAATATTTTTAGACAAATAAAGTAGGAAAACCCCAAGATGATGAATTTAATTGAAACAAAACAACTGAATATTGTGCCATTTTCCATCAATATTTGGTTGTTATGGTGAGGTTATGGAAGCTGGAATACAAAATGCTCACCCGTGTTTGGAGTTTGCTAATATTGTACGAAGAAATAAATTCGGAACAAGAGAACTCAGAATATACTCAAGAGAATGTTTGAGATAATGGAACTCAGGATCTAGGTGGGTTAGAAGGGAAAAGAAGCTAGAAGAGTAGAGAGAAAAAGTGTAGTGGTCAATGAAGAAGGAACTTTGCATACTCTCACATCCAGTGATTCATGAAGATATGAAAAAGAAAAAGAGAGAGAGAGTCCCTCTACTCAAAGGACTTGCATGAGAGCAGTATCTTTAAGTTTTAATTAAGGTAAAAAATGTTCAGGGGCTAATCTAAGATAAAGTTGAGTGTATGAGCAGAAAATATGTGTTTATTGAATTAGGTCCCAGAGACAGGAGCTGGATAGGAGATTGAGTTTGTTTCAGGAATGTACAGAGAAGTATAGGAATGATGGCCAAAATTGGAGATAAGAATAATCCTTGTAATCACCAAGATAAGTGTGGACAAGCAGAGACCTCCCGCTGTGTTAGCAAATGCTTATGCCTGTTTATAAGATGGCATCTATCTGATGTTTTTTCATGCATGTGGGATGGTGCCAGCTCTTGCAGAGGGCTCCATGTGGGAGCAGTTCCCTGTGGTTAGGCATAAGCTCAAGGCTGTTCAAGAAGGTTTGGAACAGCAGCTTTTGTGTGTGTGTGTGGCTTTTTAGGGCTTGGACGCTCTTGTTTTGCTTGTCCAGTCTTATTTGTCCCCTTCAAATTCTCACTGCACAACTCTAACGGAATGCTCTACCTGTAACGTATTTTGAACTTTCGATTTATCTGCTTAAAATAATTGAAACACTACTCAGGCACTGGCTCTGAAATTTGCCTTACACCTGAGTAGCTTTTGGAAAATACAAATTCTTGGGTCTCACCAGACAGCTCTGCATAATTTCTGGAGATTGAGGTTTGCAATTTATACATTTAATAAAATTTCTCTGCAATTCCTATGTAGTACTAGAGCTAAAGCCTTTCACGATCTGGCCCCTGGCAATTTCTCTAGCTACATACTGCCACTCAAGTTATCTGGCTTAACAAAAAATGCATCTACTCTGGCTTCGCCAAACAGATGTAAGATCCCGGACTACAGAGAGTAGTTGGAAGTTTGGCATTCCTATTAAGGAACCAAATCGTCTCTGGTCCCTGTCGACAGAGGTCTATGCAGGATGTCATAACATTCGGTTCAACTCTTTACTGCAATGCTGCCCAAACTGCCTTGAAATGAGCTGGTGTCTGTTTTCCCCTACTAGGTTTTAAATTCATCAAAGATAGAAGAAAAGGCGGTTGCTCTCAACTTTGTTTCCTCAACATTTAGCACAGTCACAGGCATACGTACTGTTTCTTTAATGTTTTAATAAACTAAATGGAAATACCTTGCCGTTAAGTAAGAGTCTCCGGGTGGTGCAAATGGTTAACACAGTTGGCTGTTAACCCAAAGGTTGGGGGTTTGAATCTACTCAGAGACACCTCAGAAGAAAGGCCTGGCAATCTACTTCCAAAAATTAGCCTTTGAAAACCCTATAAAGCACAGTTCTACTCTGACACACATGGGATTGCCATGAGTCGAGGTCGAATCCATGACAATTGGTTAAGTTAGAAAGAAATGCAAATAAAGTGTGACGGGTATAAGTATACTCTGGAAGTAGATGTGAGATGCTCTGAGAGCAATGAGAAGGAATTGCCGACTTAGGTTTGAATGTGGGGTTGAAGATAAGAGAAGACTTCACAAAAGATGTGAAAGGGAGAATCAATGTTTGAAAATTCTTCAACTAAATTTAAAAAGCGTTCACGTTAAGTGTAGAGAAATGTGTCAATCAAAGATAAATGTCTATTTAAGGGTAGGGAAATGATAAAAATGAAGTATTGAAGTAGCACAAACTGCTGCTAGTGATAGCTGAGAAAGAGCCGGTGAGACAGTGTAGCGCTAGGTTCAGGGCAGATTTTAACCTCCTATTCTCTTCTTTTCTGAAAACGAGGACTTCCTGTGTCTGCTTGGTCATTTGTAGAATCTCCTCTTGAAGAGTCAGACCTCTTGGCGGAACAATGATGGAATCAGGAAACAGCAGACAGACATGAGCTTGAGCCTGGTCCCTTTATTTACCATATATACATATATACACACACACACACGTTTTTTTTTTTCCCTGAATTGAGTCCTTAAGTTTCTCCTAGACTCAGTTGCTGCAAAACTAGGATGATGACCCCTGTTTTGCATCAAGTCTTTGCCAAGCGCACACGAAAACATGTGTGGGAATTGCTGAATAAACTGCAAGATGTTTCACAAATGAAACGTTGGTGAGGCTGTAACGATAATCCTTGGCATAGCAATCTTCATTCTCCATGAGAAAATAACTATCATTTTTGAAGTATGCATTTGTTCTTTCTACATATTATTTTAAGGCTTATTGATTGCCTGCACTATTCTAAGCACAAAGGACAGAGCACTAACTAACAAGAAGAGGAATGCTCACTGCCTTCAGGAAACATAAAACATTTGGGGAAAAAAAAATAATTTAATAAATGTTTAAAGTAAGAAAATGTGCCCAGAGATATTAAAAACGAAAACAAAAAGACACACATATGCAGATCCTGACATTCGAAACCTACAGTCAAGGTAAACCAAAAAAAAAAAAGGGCAAAAAATACAGCCTTAAGATCCTAACTATATGCTTCGGAGTCTGGCATGTGCATATCCCATGTTCTATCACTTGCTCTTTGAATGCTAGCTCCCAGTCTATTCACGGTGTTGTTGTTGTTAGGTGCCACTGAGTTGATTCTGACTCACACTGACCTAATGTGACAGAGTAGAGCTGCCCCACAGGGTTTCCTAGGCTGTAATCCTTAAGGGAGCATATTGTCTTGGAGCAGCTGGCGGGTTTGAACCACTGAGGTTTCAGTTAGCAGCTGAACCCTAACCATTGTGTGACTAGGCTCCTTCTATTTGTCTTAGGTTATTTAATTCTGTTTTACTTGTTTGGATCAGACCCTTCCTTAAAGGACTAACACAGTACATAAACTGTATGAATAAAATATACAAAAAAATGATAGTGCTGGTATAAATGAAGCCAAAATGAAATACAAAATTCTGATTTTAAAAGGAACTTGAAAATATTAATCTAATACAAATAAGTTAATTAATTGTATTTTGTGAGAGATAGAAGGGTAAAACAGTCATTTCTTTGTTATATTCTTCAAATAATGGATGAGAAATTTATGGAATTAATCCCTAACAATTAAATATTTATATGACATAATATCTAACATTAAAAAAAAAAAAAACCAGCGCCGTCAAGTCTATACCGACTCACAGCGACCCTGTAGAACAGAGTAGAACTGCCCCACAGAGCTTCCAAGGAGCGCATGGAGGATTCGAACTGCTAACCATTTGGGTAGCAGCCATAGCACTTAACCACTACATCACCAGGGTTTCCAATCTAACATAAGCCTTGCACTAATGATAGATCATCATAGAATCCCAAGAGTAGTCTGCTTCAGATCTGTATGGCCCTGACAGACTGAAAGCAGGCCAGGGGCGGCGGGGCGGGGGGCTGTAATGAACACCCAGGGGCAATCTCTAAATTGTGCCCTACCCAATTCTAGCTCCTAGGGGCTATCTTTAAATTGCTCCCTCCTCTCCCCAATTCCAAGATGAACAGACATCGATAGCAATGATGCATCAGCAGAAACGCTCCCTCCCTCCTGCTCAGCTGCATCAGTCAGGCACCTTTCATATTTGTGGCGCCTTGGAGTGTCATTCTGCGCCTCACCTAGTGCCCCCTTGGACTTTGGCTCTCTACCCCCTCTCCCTCTGCCAAGTCCCTGAGTTGTACCCTGATGAGCAGGTGAAATCTGAGTGCAGGTACCCACAGACAGAGCCAGAGTCAAACTTAGGAAGGCAATTTTGATGTCTCAATAAAATACTGGAAAAAATATTTGTAGAGGTTGTTAGTTTTCTTTCAGTGCAACATGTTATTAGGACCATTTGCTAAATCATGTGGGTTTTGCTTCCTATAATTTCAAGCATTATTTATCAGAAGCAAATTAAATTTCCCAATAGTTCTACTATGTACTAAAACAGAAATATTTCTCAAGAAGTTGCTTCTCTTTGTTTCACTCTTAACCACAAGTATAAAGGGGTTTCTTTAATCAACACTAATGAAGTCATCTAATAGATTTTTTTCTGACATTTATATTGGAGATTCTTGACACATAGCAGGTTACCAAAACAAAAAAACAAAACTCATTGCCATCAAGTTGGTTCTGACTCGCAATGACTCTATAGGACAGAATAGAACTGCACCATAGGGTTTCCAAGGCTGTGATCTTTACAGAAGCTGACTAACCACATTATTCTCCTCAGAGCAGCTGGTGGGTTCTAACCACTGATCTTTCAGTTAGCAGCCGAGCACTTAGCCACTGCACCCCCAGGGCTTCTTAGTAGCTTATTAGTGAGCATATATCGTACAAATGAGCAGGTATCCACAGATGCTACCATAAACAGTAAAACCATGTGGCGAAAATGATGACAAAAGTGTATTCATAGTGTGAAAAGAGTAAGATTGCAAGACCAGTTAGGGCAGAAAAATTAAATAAAGTTTGATTTATTCTTAGAAATAAGATTTTTAAAAACCAGCCCTATCATACCGTTGTGCCTCCTTTAGTAATGAAAAATGAAAAGGCTTTGCCTTTTTTTGGTGCTGTGCAGAAATGACAAGGAGTTTTCGCTACAAACCACAAACTAAAGGACTCAAAGATATATTGCTGAGACAGTGCTAAGCCAACCACCGTCTCTATCCATGAAAGGTATATGACTAAATACGAAATGGATTTTTGAAATAAGGGCCATATCTTGCCCAAATAATTACTGCATTAAAACCAATGTCATTCTGGTGGAGGGCTGACAGATGAAATATTTAGCTGAAGACAGTCTTGTAGTATTACAGTTCTTTTATTGTTGTACGTTTCTCCCTTTGTTCCTTGTCTTGATAAAACTGAACAGTAGAATGTTAACACAAGGCTCAAAAGTTTAATTTCCAGCTCATATAATGAGTTTGACTAAAAAAATGACATATTTAGCAATACTCTGCTTCAAAAGAATGAATCATTATATTTTCCTTGAATTCATCCTCAAAGAATCTCATCTACTATCTCTACCTTATTTCAGGGACTTCATATCTTTTTTTTTTTCTCTTTACTTTCTTGTTTTTACAGTGATAATTCCTTACTGTGATTTTTTTTTTGTTTTACTATGAAGAATCTTGAAAGAATCTACCTAAAGAAAGGCAATCTGTACAGTATGAATACGCCTTCCAGCAACGTAGATCACCCATATCTTTGTTGGGGAACATAAAAATGCAAGGGCGAGTGAGTGACTTGGATCAGGATTGCTGCTGGAAAATCACAGAGTCTATCATCATTACCAGCAGTAGAGCCAGAAAAGCAATTGGAATTCAGAAACGCATTTTTTAATGGTGCCTAGGAAAAACGCACGATGCACTAGATATTGAATTTTCCCTGACTTGGGAAAAGTTATAATCATTTCTAATTTTCTTTTATGTAGTATATGACCATCGGAGATCAAGCAGATAGAAATTTCTAAATGTCAATGTATAAAGTATTTCATAAACAATAGCCCCAGCCAGGAAGTCTGCTGTATTTCTGGAAATGTTCCCTAGACTGAAAAGTTGACAAGGCAGAGTGCCATTGAAACATTAATTGCAGCCTTCTGAGTGGAAGAATATTTGTCTGTAATTAAGACTTTCTGAGTTTAAAGAAGTAATATTGACACAAGCTTCTCTGCTTGGATGGGAAATTGTTATAATAAAGTCAAGCACTTTAAATGGTGGCTACTGGGCAGTCTCTGCTTTTCCTTAGCAGTTTCCCGATATTGTATCATTTGTCCCAAAATATTTCTACCATATCTGTCCTACTCCTTTTTCAGGAAAGAAAAGACCTGGAGTGCCTGCCAGTAACCAGAAGTGCCAGGAAAAAAAAAGAAGGGTCCCCTAAATGGCAAGAAGCAAAGGAGACCTGAAGCTAGTCCTAGATAAGGTGGATTAAACTGTAGGGACACTTTCAGAGGACAAAAACCACATCTGAAGTAAAAGGGTTATATTTGAGGACAGACTTAACGGCACAGGTAGGTTCACTCACAGAAGAGCTAAGACAGATGGTGCGCAGGAATGACGATGCCTTCATATGGCTTCTGCTGCTGCAGTGTTCAGAAACTGTGTATGAGCTGGTAGAGTCTCAGCCTGAAAAAAATGTTCCCCAACTAATAAATACACTCAAAAGAGTGGTTATTACAGGTAACCGTAATTTGATTTTGCTTGGATGCTAGAGGTGTGGGTAGCATGGAAGAACAGGCACTCATAAAGTCTGCAGTATGGCACTCGCAGAGTCCTTGGGTGAGGCAAATTATTAATGTGCTCAGCTACTAACCAAAAGATTGGCCTTTGGAGTCCACCTAGAGGTGCCTTGGAAGAAAGGTCTGGCAATCTAATTTTTTAAAATGATCCATTAAAAACACTATGGAGTACAGTTCTACTTTGACACACATGGGGTCATCGTGAGTTGAAGTCTACTTGATGGCAGCTGGTTTGGTTTGGTAATAGCACTCGCCCTTGACTTCTCCAAACCTGCAAAATACCTGCTGGGGCTTTTCACAGCTGGGGTAAGCTCTCCCTAGCTCTAGCTGGCAAGACCTGAGACTAATGTCAATGAAGGAAACTGACATTTGCCTGATTTCTCTTACAAGAGACAACCAGCAATATTCCGTCTTCACCAGCCTCAGTGATTCAGAAGATCTTGGGAATTTCAGCCAGATGTGGTTTAAACTAACACACCACACTTAATGACGCACCTCCTCATGTCCATTGTCAATGGGCTGGTTCCATTTTCCTTGATTCAAAAGATACTGGACTCAGTATCCATGTCACCGAAGTCTCTAATTTCAGTATTAACACAAATTCCTTTCCCATTATCTGGGGATCAGCATGTCCCCATATCTGTTGTAAAGTATTTGGCTGTTGGGCCATGTCGCATGAGTACTGGCTCTGAGATAACAAATGGCTTCTGAGGTGATTCAATAAGTCACTGGGTCAATACCACTCAGCAGTGTTGCTAAACCAGTTGCCATGGAGTTGATTCCAACTCATGGTGACCCAGTGTGTCAGAGTAGAACTGTGCTCCATAGGGTTTTCAATGGCTGATTTTTTTTGGAAGCAGGTTGCCAGGCCTTTCTTCTGAGATGCCTCTGGTTGGACTTGAACTTCCAACTTTTCATTTGCCAGATGAGCGTGTTAACCATTTGCACCATCCTGTGTGTTCCTAACTAAGATTCAAACATTCCTGTAATGTTTAAGGGATCATTTCTGGTAAATCATCATTTCTATCCAGGGCAAGCAGCTGTCCACACTACCTGCTTTCATGTGTGAGCTGTACTTTGAAAGGTAGCCCAGGACTCTGTCTGATGTTTTAATTCATTCTGATTCATCTTTAAAACTCTGCCTTCCCAGTCCACTACCATTCCACCAATAGCTAGTGACTTGAGTATCTACAATCAACTCTTCACAATAATTCTTCAAATCGGCTGTCTCCAATCCCAGTGGGTGAGATCAGCCTATCATACAGATTCCGGCTGCACAAGGACTTTTAGCGGTTTGGATTGAATTGCCTTATATGGAAGATATAAAACTTTTTTTTTTTTTTCCCCACATACTTGGGTGTAGAGAAAATGTCATTGTTTTAAGCTTTTTGTTTGTTTTGTTTTTTAATCAAAATAACTCTGACTCTAAATTTTCACTGTAGCTTCTCATGCCTTGCTCGCCCCTAAGGAAGTCACAGAAACCAGAAGGTCTGAATGGTGCCTGGGGAACACAGGGAAGGTTGACTCTTCAGTGTATTGTGGATGCCAAAACTACTCATCCTTGGAATCTCTATGCCAGACTTGGGGTATAGGGATTTTTTTTTTTTTTTTTTCCCTAAAACTGGAAAACTTTAACTGGAAACTTCCTTACGGGGTTCTGGGGTGCCTTGGCTTTCAGAGGCTCTGCAACCTCTCTGAGGTACCACCATGATCTCCCCTTTGGCTCACTTTTCTGCCTCTACCTCTCTCTTTGTATCAAAATCCCCTAAAAAAAAAATCCAGAAAGGTAAATTTATATAAACAGGTTGTGCCGTTCACCCAGCGAGCCACCAATCTTTCCCAAGATAAGGGAGAAAATCCAGGCAACCAGCTTGAAATAAATTGGAGAGAACCAGAAGAAGTCACTGGAGTATGAGGGCTAGCACCTCAAGAAAGACCTGCTGGGTAAATTTATATCTCAATAAATTATCCTCAATCCTTGCTTCTGATGTCTTCTTATTCCCTTTTGTCTTAATAGATGGTGTTTTAGAGAATTTTAGACCAAAAAGAAAGTTTAACGATCTACTTGGAATAATGTTTTCACTTCTTAGGTGAGAAATTTGAAAGCCATCTCTCTGTTTATGGCAGAGTTATTGTTATCATTTATGGAAGAGTGGTATATAATTATCACAGGACTAAGGTCATTTATATATATGTATCTATATAATTTTCAAAATATTCTTGTTCATTTACCTTACTCTTTTTGCCATATGTTTATCAAAATTATTTTATTCAGCAGTTTGAATCCACCAGCTGCTCCTTGGAAACCCTATGGGGCAGTTCTACTCCATCCTATAGAGTCGCTATGAGTCAGAAACGACTTGACAGCAATGGGTTTTTATGGGGCACCTAACATTTCTTTTCACAGATCATTACATTTACGGAATGAAATTAAAGAACACGCTGATACTTTTGCACATTTTTGGGGTTACTGCCCTTCAATCTACTTTAAAATAAGAAATTCTACTCATAAACTTTACAGCAATGTATCTTCCCTACTGCCGCAAAATTCTAGCACAAAACTGTGCACATATTAGATGTTGAATATTACTTTTTTATCAATGGAAAAAATATTGAACTAATCACTATTAATATTCAATGCTGAAAGTGTTCAGTTTGGTTGGGACCTTTATTACTTTGCAGTGTGGTGGAGTAGGTAGAACTGCCCCATAGGGTTTCCAAGGAGCACCTGGTGGATTCAAACTGCCAACCTTTTGGTTAGCAGCTGTAGCTCTTAACCGCTACTCCAGCGGGGTTTCCCTTCCAACAGGAGAAGTGTGGAAACTTGTGTCCCAGAACTATTAGTCCCATTGCTATTGAATCCATCCCGACTCATAGCGACACTAAAGGACAGACTAGAACTGCCCCATAGGGTTTTCTAGGCTGGTAGATTCGAACTGCACACCTTTTGGTTAACAGTAGAATGCCTAACCACTGCACCACCAGGCTCCAGAACTGTTAGTGCCTTCATTTGTTCCTAAAATGATTTATTCTGTGGAGTAAATGTGTGCACTATGTGTGTGTGGGTTCAGCTATTCAGGAATTGCTACACTACACAGATTGCAAAGTAGCAAATAAACAGAACCTGAAGTCTGACTGTGAGTTCGAAACCTGCTACTCACTACTGTTTGTTTATTAGATTTTGTTTATTTTTTTTAATTTATTTATTAGCTTTGTAAACTTGATCATCTTAGCTTCACTCAGCTTCTGTTCACAAATCATCGAAATAATAGTAAAGTTGTTGCTGTGTTCCTTCTAGTTGATTCTGACTCATGGAGACCCTACAGGTCAGAGTGAATCTGTCCCACAGGGTTTCTTAGACTCCAGGCTTTATGCAGTAGATCACCAGGTCTTTCCTCCCATAGGGTGGCTGGTGGGTTCGAACCACCAAACTTTTCAGTTTGCAGCCAAGCGCTTTAACCATTGTACCACCAAGGCTCCTGCAAAAATAATAATAACCACATATATGAATTAATAATAATAATAATACCTACTACATGGAGTTCTTGTTAGAAGTAAATAAGAGGAATTCAAGTAAAGCACTTAGAAGAGTACATCGCACATATTAAGCATATAATGAACATTAGCTACACGTATTCAGTATTGTTCCTCTAGGGAACTGGCTTTCAAGTTTTCTTTTCTTTTTTTTTTTTTTGGTTTGTGTTTTGCTTTGCTTTTTTACAGTGGCCTGTAGTAGGTGGCATAGTGGTTAAGTGCTACGGCTGCTAACCAAAGGGTTGGCAGTTCACATCTGCCAGGAGTTCCTTGGAAACTCTATGGGAAGGTTCTACTCTGTCCTATAGGGTCGCTATGAGTTGGATTTGACCCGACAGCACTGGGTATAGTAAATAATATAGTTAACTCAGTACGTTTATAAACAAAATAAAATGCTTACAAAATTATATTTTCCTTACTACGTGTAATCAACTCTGGTGTATTCTTTCAACTTCTAGTCTATTCTGTTGTTTATGATAGGTGTCCTCAACTCAGCTCAGATTCATAATGACCTTATGCATAAGAGTAGGAAACGTTGCCCAGTTCTGTGATAGCCTCACAATTATTGTTATGTTTGAGCTCATTGTTACAGCCACTGTGCCAATCCATCTCATTTTGGATTTCTTTCTTTTTCACTGACCCCTCTACTTTACTAAGCATGTGTACTTCTCCAGGGATTTGTCCCTCCTAATGACATGTCCAAAATAGGCAAGATGACGTCTGGCCCTTCTTGCTTTCAAGAAGCGTCCTTGCTATGAGTCCTCCAGGACAGATTTGTTCGCTCTTCTGGCCATCCATGGTATATTTAATGTTCTTTGCCAATAGCACAATTCAAATGCCTCCATTTTTCTTTGATATTTATTTTTTATTGTACAGCTTTCACATGCATATGAGTGGATGGCAAAGAACATGGCTAAGCAGGACCCACTAAATTAATTTCCCAATTCATGATAAGAAACAGTCTGTCTTCCATGGAGAATAAGTAATAGCCTTTAAAAATGGATAACCCCGTTAGTCAATTTATTAATTTTTTTTCTTTAAATATACAGGAGCCCTGATGGTGCAGTGGTTAAAGTGCTCTGCTGCTAACCAAAAGGTCAGTGGTTTGAACCCACCAGCTGCTTTTTGGCAGAAAGATGTGACAGTCTGCTTCCATAAAGATTTATAGCCTTGGGAACCCTATGGGACAGTTCTACTCTGTTCTGTAGGGTAGCTATGAGTAGGAATCAACTTGGTGGCAGTAAGTTTGGTTTGGGTATTTAAACATGCAACGCAGTCAAGCCTAGACTGTGAAAGGTTTTGGCTAATAGGTACTGAGGAATTTCAAGTTTTGTTTGTACACATGAAGAGAATGTGATGTTTTGGGGAATAGAATGTCAGTGTTTGGCAGTATATATTGCAGTATATATATACATACATATATATATATATATTTTTTTTTTTTCCTGAATGGCACTCAGAAGTGTTTTGGGGAAAGAGGAAGATCACAAAAAACAAAAGAAATAAAAAAGTTTTTGAGACGGAAACTATAAAACAATGAAGAGAAACAAATTTGCTACTTGCATTTACATATGAGTGTGTACGTGACTTGCATTTACACATGTGTGTGTTTGTGTGTATGCACATATATACACCATGTAAATATATATAGAAGTCCCTGAGTGGTGCAAATGGTTAACACACTTGGCTACTAATCAAAAGGTTGGTGATTTGAGACAACCCAGAGCCTCAGAAGAAAAACCTGGCAAGCTACGTGTGTGTGTGTGTGTGTGTGTATTCAGAGAGAGAGACTATTTTTTCTATACCAAAATATACCACGCATGGCCTGAACAACACTGGACAGATAACTTGAAAAAAGAATTGCCTAGCAGATTCAGAATGAATGTTCATCAAAATGATATAAAAAAATATTTTCTAAGTTCCAATGAATGCTATATTTATACTTTAAAACACTGTTGATTCCCAGTACATTAACATTCTGGACATGGCAAATGTGCTAATACAAAGTCGTGTAAATGTGCAGGTCGAGAAGTTCATTTGGTATTTCTCTGGGCATTAGCACAAAGATACTTGCTCCTTCCAATATAGTCTGTCAATTCATTTAAGTATTACATTTTCAGCTCTCAATTAGGTTTTCAAATCTTAAGTAATTTGAAGAATTTTCTTACCATCATGTCTTATTTTTAATAATTTAGGCCCTAACTTTGCTGCTTGATTTTATGGAATGTTATCATGATCTACTCACAGATTTTTAATATGCTTTTCCTATTTATGTATGTATGAAGCTTTCGAACATTTAGCATTTTAACTCTAGACATCACATGAAATGAAAGTGTTTCGAATCCTTTACTGCCAAAACTAAGTATTCATGGGATTAGATGAAAGGTATAAATTATAATTCTCATTTATTTATGAAGAAAATTGCCTCAGAGTTGCTTCATGTCCCTATTCTGAGAGCATGTTCAAAAGTTTGTGTCCTTGATGATCGTTTATTTTTTCTTGAAAATAAAATGCAGATATAAAGTTATATCATTAAATTTCAATTCTCCCAATGGAAGGAAGTTTGGAGGAAGAAAAAAAAATCCTGATTTAAAAATTTTCACCACACTTTACTTTCCACATCTCTCTTTTCCTAGAAAGTAAATCAACTTAGAAGGTCTAGTGATAGAAGCCCGCTTTTGTAAAACCTGACAGATGATAGAACACAAATAAAATGAATGTTGAACATTTGAATATGCCTAGTAAAGCTTTGAAACAAGTCCTTTGCAAAGGTACATAATGGATATAAATATGAATTACTTCACTTTCTTTGACTTCTAAGGAAAAAATCCAGGAGTTGAGATCTGGCTACCTAGAGAAATGCAGATTTTGTCAAAATGCCAAAAAATTTATGACAATAAATTGTTTTATAAAATGATATTGACGAACATAAAAACAACTTCTGATTCACTGATTGCTAAAGACATTGCATGGCAAAAGATGATGATGAGAATAAATATTTTACATATAACTGGAATTCTCCTCTTTAGCAAATTGGTTCCTCTTAAGCTAAGATATAAAATAAGCAAAGCAACAAAACAATAGGACTGGAGATTTTGAACAAGACAGAGTATAGCCCCATTCCTCTATCTTACAACTGAAAAACCTGCACAGTGCTCAGGAAACAAGCATAGAAAGGCTCTGAAAGATAGAAGAAGACAGGCTGCTTAGGGATCACTGGACTTGAAAAATGATATGATGGTGCATTCCCTTAGCCTCCTTATTGCCTCCCATACATCTCCGGCAGGGTGGTTCAGAAGCATCCTACGCAAAACCACTGAAAGGCACAAAAAAAGAAAAGAAAAGAAAAAAAAACTCTCAGAAAACCCTGCTCTGTTTGGTCAAATAGGGTCACTATGAGTCAGAATTGACTCAACAGCAACGGGTTCGGTTTTAACACGCCAACTACCACCGGTCTGTCAGTTTATCCTACTGTAGTGTTTTGCATGTTGCTATGATGCTGGAAGCTATGCCACTGGTATTTCAAATAACAGCAGGGTCACCCATGGTGGACAGGTTTCAGCAGAGCTTTCAGGCTAAGACAGACTAGGAAGAAATGCCTAGTGGTCTACTTCTGAAAATTAGAAAGGAAAACCCTATGGATCTCAACAGAATATTGTTGGATAAAATGCTGGAAGATGAGGCCTCTAGGTGGGGAGGCACACAAAATATGGGGACTGCAACAATGGACTCAAGCCTGTGATGACTAAGAAGATGGTGCAGGGTCAGGACTGGGCAACATTTTGTTCTGTTTTCCATAGGATTGCCACGAGTCAGAGTCGGCTCCTTGGCAACTATTAGCAACAACAATACACCAGAGGAAACCCTTTTTTCCCCTCCTCTCACAATACCAGCAGGGCCCAACAGGGGCTGATTTCCCAGCAACCCTTGACCCCAAAGAGTCAGGTGCTCCAATTCTTCCACCAGGCGGTATTGAAGCTGGCCATTTCCTTACATTGTTGTGTTGGGCAAAGATGTAGTGATTCACTGGTCATTATGCATTGTTTACAGACTTTTACAGAATATAATTTCTAATAATTGAATTGATCAAATGAATCTCTTATTTCTAATTTTAGTCCTAGCATGTATAGTCTGTTTACTTGAAATCCTGTATTTATTCCCAAGAATTCTGAATTACAATGTTTCCAACTTCTATTATATTTAAATCTAAATCACATGATGTTGCACATTAAGTAATTGAACAATGATTCCTCTGACTTTCTGTATCCCTTTGTTGTCGTGTGCTATAGGGTTGACTTTTGTCTCACAGCAACTCCATGTGATAGAGCAGAACCCCCCCACAGGGTTTTCTAGGTTGTATTCTTTATGGAGGAAACCCTGGTGGTGTAGTGGTTAAGTGCAACAGCTGCTAACCAAGAGGTCAGCAGTTCAAATCCACCAGGCACTCCGTGGAAACTCTTTGGCGGCAGTTCTACTCTGTCCTATAGGGCCGCTATAAGTTGGAATAGACTCCATGGCAGTGGGTTTGGGGTTTTTGGTTATTCTTTATGGAAGCAGATCGCCAGGTCTTTTCCTCCCATGGAACAGCTAGGAAAGTTCGAACCAGCAACTCTTCAGTTAGCAGCCAAGAGATTAGCCATTGTACCACCAGGGCTTATTTTGTATCCGTAAGGATATTTAAAGTGCCATGGCTTTATCAGATGGAGACTGAATTTCACTTTGGATTACAAGGAGTAAGGCATTTAAAATATTCCTCCCCTTGCCCCATCATGCTCATCCCGCAAATATTTTTGTATTGAGTGTGTACTATGTAAAATCAATGTTTTAGTTACTGAATATATAGCACTGAAAAAAAAAAGAAAAGTATGCTTCATGAAGCTTATGTCCAAAAGGGAAGACATGAAATAGCCAAGAAAATAAATAAAATGCTAGTGTATGCAATGTTGATGAGTACCAAGGAGAAAAAATATTATATAGGTTATATACATACATATATATATATGCCTGATGTGTTCAAGAAGCCATGAGGAGGCCAGAGTGACTCGAGTGGAGTCATGAGGGAATGACTAGTAAGATTTTAGGGTGGAAAACCATTGGGTGTATATTCTATGGGGCATTGTAAGAACTTTGTCTTGAATTCTGATGTCAATAGAATCCACTAAGTATTTTGAGCAGAAGGGTAACATACCACCTGCCATGTTATTAAGATTACTTTAGTCTCTCTGTTGAGAACGAATTACATCAGGGTAAGAGCAGAGGGGACTATTCCAATAATCTAGCATGAGATAATAATTGATTAGAGTGTTGGTCTTGTAGGCGGTGGAAAGCGGTTGAAGGTAGAATCAACTGGACATATTGATAGACTGGGTATAGGACTTCAGAGAAAGTAAGGAGTCTAGACTGACTCCAGATATTTTATCTGGAAAACTAGAATACGGAGTTGGCATTTACTGAAATATGGAGAATTACGACAGGAGCAGGGATTCTGGGGAGCAAGTTGGGAAAGGAATTTTAGGAGCTTTTTCTACACTTGTTAAATTTCACATAGTCATTGCTGTTGGTGGTGATTGGTTCCATGTGATAGGTTAAACTGCCCTAGGGTTTTCTTGACTGTAATATTTATGGAAGTAGATTGCCAGGTCTTTCTCCCACAGAGCTGCTGCATGGGTTCCAACCTTTTTTTTTTTAGTAGCCAAGTGCTTAACCATTGTGCTACCAGGGTGCCTTGAGATAGTCATTAGACAACCAAAATAAGATGTTGAGTGGGCATTTAGATATAGAGAGGAAGTTATTGGTCAGAGATAAAATTTGGAGCTCATCAGCATGTAGATGCAACTTAAGTCATGAAAAAATAAAAAAATTTAGAATTCCCAAGTCAGTTAGTTAAAGGGTTTATCACACTATGTGATTTTCTCTTTCATATTTTCCAGGTTTTAACCTACCTAACACTTCTTGAGCCAGTCCTTTCCTGACCATCCTATACTTAAAACAGACTCTCCTCTTATTCTGTTGTGTACACATTGTTTTTTTTTCTTTCTTTAAGTAACTAACAAGTTTATTTTCTCTACTTAAATCCATTTTATTAGGTGTCCCATTGTCCTAGTAAAACTTAAATGAGGAAATCAAGATGAATGTTAAATTAGGGATATGGTATTTTGCTGATATGACTAGATGTCATTAGTCCTTTTTGTGTGTGTGTGTGTTTTCACAATAATTTTATTGTGAAAGTTTACAGTGCAAATTAGTTTCTCATCAAAAAATTTACACACAAACTGTTTTGTGACATTGCTTGCAATCCCTGCAATGTCAGTACTCTCCCCCTTTCCCTTTGCACCCCAGGTCCCCTGTGTTCATTCATCCAGCTTTCCTGTCCCTTCCTGCCTTCTCGCCTCTGCTTTTGGGCAGGTGTTGCCCATTTGGCCTCCTATACGTGACTGAACTAAGAAGCATGTTCCTCACGGTGTTACTGTTTGTTTTATGGGCCTGTCTAATCTTTGGCTGAAAGGTGAACACTGGGAGTGGTTTCAGCTCTGAGTTAGCAAGGTGCCTGGGGACCATAGACTTGGGGATTCCTCTAGTCACCTTGTTTTATTTTCTTAGGCGCACTGTCTGGATATATTTTTTCAATATCTCACCAAACACTGGGTTTCAATTTATCCATTTGTACATTGGATTAGACCAGATGTTTCAGGCTTATTCAACAATTAACACTCTGTAAGTGATCTGAATGGAAAACTCAGTCATTAAAAAGAAACAAAAAAAATTCAGAGCAACTTGTAAGTAAGTGCATTCAATATTATTTCTTACAGACCAAAGGGTGTTTCTGGTTAACCTCTCTACCTTTTGTCCACCTAGATTCTGTATTAAGTAAATTAAGAAAAAAAAAAAAAAGGAATGATTACACTTGAAATATTATCAGAGGAATTTGGAGTTGATGGGGGAAAAAAGTTATTTGTAATGTAGGTTTTCAATTAAGAATAAATGAAATTTTAGCAAGGAGTAATTCGTTTTTCCATCGTGTGCCTTTCCTGTGATCTGAAACTGTTCTACTGTAATAAAAACTTTTATTTATAGGACATTTACCATGTGTTAGCTGCAATGAAGGAGGCTGACATAGGTTGTTCATAATTCTAGTCTATGGATGAAGTCAAGGGGATTGAGTATTTTGACTAAAGTTATATGTCTCATGAATGTTTTCATTATTATTCGAATTCAGCAAGCCTGATTCCATATAAGACACTGATTATATGATCTAGGATTGTTTTGTTTTGTTTTTGTTTTGCTTTGTCTTGTTTTTCACTCTCACTGAAGTATAATGAACAGTTTCCTGGAAAAACCTTTATAATAAATATTTTATCATGTGATTTTCCTTGGTCTAGTAAATTTTAATAATTTTACCAAGCTCATCAGTGTTATTAATTTATTTGCAATAAATAGTGTACATACCTGTGTAATAAATATAAACACCTCATAACAGCACTATGTCCTGAATTCTGCTACTAATAATAATTCGCCTCATTTGATCCTTTTTACAACTCTCTCTCACTTGATATAGTCTGGGTTATTAACTCCTTTTGGCGATAAACTGAAGCTAAGAGAATTTAACTGAAGTAACCGAACAGAGCCAATAACACAACCAACGTCACAAAACACTCTGTCTTTTAATTGTTTAATGAGAAACTAATTTTCTGTGTAAACTTTCACCTAAAGCACAATTAAAGAAAGATAATAATAATAACTGAGCCCATATCTTCTTGATCTTTGTCCAGTGTTTTTCCCAAAAAGCATGTTACCATTTGGCAACTTTACACATGATTAAAAAGAGACTAAAAGTTTCCTCAGTGCTTCACATGAATTTGGAAACCCTGCTGGTGTACTAGTTAAGAGCTATAGCTGCTAAACAAAAGATCGGCAGTTCGAATCCACCAGGCACTCCTTGAAAACCCAGTGGGGCAGTTCTGCTCTATCCTATAGGGTTGCTATGAGTCAGAATCGACTCGACAGAAACGAGTTTGAGTTTTTTGTTTTTGTCATATGAATTTAAAAAATGAAAAGCAAGCTTTCAATGAAATTTCTAGCGGTGACTGCTTACAATTCTAGTCCTTTTCTCCTGGGAGGTTTATATTCTTCTCATCTACATTAATAATATTTCAATAAAAAAAATTTAGAAGCTTTGTTTCAAAATGATATTTTAAAAACAAAATTCTACCCTTTCCCTATATACACCTAATTGGGATGGTTAATTTTATGTGTCAACTTGGCTAAGCTTTGTTTCCCAATTGTTTGATCAAATTCTAGTCTAGGTGTTGCTATGAAGATATTTACATGCGAGTAACATTTAAATCAGTTAAGTTTAAGTAAAGTAGATTACCTTCCATAATGAGGGTTAATCTTACTGGATCAAAGGCCTTAAGAGCAAAACCTGAGGTTTTTCTTGAGAGAAGGAATTCTGCCTCCAGACTGTAGTATAGAAATCCTACCAGAGTTTTCAGCCTGGCGCCTTACCACCCGACACAATTATATAAATGAATTCCTTAAATCGCTCTCTCTTTCTTTCCCTCTCTGACTCTTTCTCATTCTCTTTGTCTCTGTCCTCTCTCTCTCTCTCTCTATATATATACATATATATATATATAAAAAAACCCAGTGCCGTCGAGTCAATTCCGACTCATAGCGACAGAGTAGAACTGCCCCATAGAGTTTCCAAGGAGTGCCTGGCGGATTCGAACTGCCTACCCTTTGGTTAGCAGCCGTAGCACTTAGCCACTATGCCACCAGGGTTTCCATATATATATATGTGTGTGTGTGTGTATATATATATGTATACATATATATATCTACTTCCATAAAGGTTGTTGTTGTGTGCTACGGAATTGATTACAAATTGATTACAACTCATAGCAACACTATTCAACAGAGTAGAGCTACCCCATAGGGTTCCCAAGGGTTTAATCTCTATGGAAGCAGGAAGCAAATAGCCTCACCTTCCTCCTGTGGAGTGACTGGTAGGTTCAAACTGCCAACCTTTAGGTTATCAGCTGAATGCTTAACCACTGAGCTGCCAGGGCTCCTTCCATAAGGATTATAGACAAGAAAACCCTATGGGACAGCTCTGTTCTGTCATATGGGGTCTCTATGAGTGTGAATCAACCTGAGGGCACCCAACAACAATTATATATACCTGTTGCCGTCAAGTCGATTCCAACTCATAACGACCCTATACAGACAGATTAGAACTGCCTCATAGAGTTTACAAGGAGCGCCTGGTGGATTCAAACTGCTGACCTTTTGGTTAGCAGCTGTAGCACTTAACCACTACACCACCAGGGTTATTTATATATAACCCTGGTGGTTATTTATATATATATATATATAAATAATTGGTTTATATATCTATACGTAATTGATCTTGTTTCTCTGGAGAAAATTGACTAAGGCACCTAGGAAGTAGAAATTACCCTAAAATTCTATAGGAAACCAAAAATATTCCTTTGTCAACTTAATTCATGATTCACCAACTTTTCCTTAGAATGTGCTAGATTTGTTTAATTGTTAGAGTTATAATCGCCTATTGTTTTAAATTCTCTCTCTGAATGGTTACTCATTCTTCCATGCAGATGACACCCTGTTCTGCATCCTTCTGTTCACTTCCTGCTGCCTTAGCTCTGCTGAGTGGTTTATTACTCTCTAACAGTTCCTATTCTTCCAGCCTTCCAAGGTAGTAGATATGCTTTCTCAGCTGTTTACAGGATTCTCTGTCAATACTGTGTATCCCTCTCAGGGTCAGCAGTATATATAACTACCGCTTACTTTTTGTACCTCTGGGTTTCATTGGGAAGTTCTTGTCCCACTGACAGTATGTTCTCCAGTAGTCAGGGCCCCATGAAACACTTTGAAATGGAAAAAAAAAAAAAAAAAATCCAGTGTGTGCTTCAAATTACTGTTTTACAGGTATTGTATGAGGTGGTGCTGAACCATTGAATTTTTAGTAGGGAAAATGTGAATTTTGAAAATTTTTATTTGATACGCATAAGTACCTCTGGACTCTGGGGATAGCATTTGTGTTCAAAAAGGGTACACATATGTACCTGTGGGCTCCAAGGTTACAATTTGTAGACTAACACGTAAAATAAAAATCACTTGTCTTAGATATCTAGTGCTGCTACAACAGAAATACCACAAATGGGTGGCTTTAACAAAGAGAAGTTTATTTCCTCACAGTAAAAAAAGCTAAAAGTCCAAATTCAGGGCAGCGCTCCAGCGGATGGCTTTCTCTCTCTCTGTCAGTCTTCCCCTCAATGTTCCCCGAGACTAGGAGCTTCTCCACGCAGGGCCCCCAGATCCAAAGGACGCACTCTTCTCCTGGCACTGCTTTCTTGGTGGTATGAGGTCCCCCTGTCTCTCTACTCACTTTTCTCTTTTATAGTTTAAGAGATTGCCTCAAGGCACAATCTAATCCTGTAGGTTGAGACCTGCCTTGCTAACACAACTGCAGCCCATCCTCCGTCATTAACAACATAGAGGCAGGATTTACAGCATAGAGGAAAATCACACAATACGGGGAATCACAGTGGCAGCCAAACTGATGCACACCTTTTTTGGGAGACATGACACCATATTAAACCAAACCAAAAATAAATAAATAAATAAGATTCAGCATGCCCTCCATTGCTGAAAATACATAGTACCAAAAAAAAAATTAAAAGAAAAAATAATTGGGTCACAAAAAAGGTATATTGCAAGCCAACTGAGAGGGGACTTTAGCTTCTAAAAAAAAAAAAAACAATGCCAGTCAAGTCAATTCCAACTCATAGTGACCCTATAGGACAGAGCAGAACTGTCCCATAGAGTTTCCAAGGAGCACCTGGTGGATTTGAACTGCTGGCCCTTTGGTTAGCAGGCATAGCACTTAACCAGTACACCACCAGGGTTTCCTTAGCTTCTTAACCTCTTCTATTTATTTGATTTGTACTGGTTTAAAGTCAATTGAACAGAAGCAGACAAAGGATGAGCCTCGGCTTATATTTTTTTTTAACTTTTGATCTGTTCTTCCTATCTGTGGTCTTTCTAAAACAATATTCGTTTCATTCTTTTAATGAATAAGTAATTCAATATTTAACTACTTTTCTTCCCTATAGATTTTATTATTTCAGTCCTTTTAAAATGACACTTTAAATAATATCTGCAGAGTTAATTGAAGCACAGGTCTTACTGGAGACGTAGTCATGGCTTTTTCCTCCATCTCAATTGCATTCTTTCAACAAGAATTTATGGAATAATAATAGCGGAAAAAAAATGATATTATGAACATCAGCTACTACAAAGAAGGAAGGGTCTAAATCCAGCCAGAAAACTGTTTAGGCTGCCTGCATCTTGGTATAATTAAGTTATGCAGGTCTGAAAAGAGATCAGGAGGAGGACATGAATGAAGAAGATGAAAATATATATTTGACAGAATAAATTTTTAATTATTATTCTTCCAAAATTTAGGAAAGGGGTATAAACACTTATTTATTTATTTATTTATTTATTTATTTATTTATTTTTTTAATTTGTTTTTGATTAATGGCTTGCACAGTGGTTAAGAGTTCAGCTCCTAACCAAAAGGTCAGCGGTTCAAATCCACCAGAAGCTCCTTGGAACCCTATGGGGCAGTTCTACTCTGTCCTCTAAGGTCACTATGAGTAGCAATCAACTCGAAGGCAGCATTATTATTATTATTATTATTAGCCTCTGGAGTCCCTGGGTGGAGTAAACAGTTAACACACTCAGCTGCTTACTTAAAGATTCAAAGTTCAAGTCCACCCAGAGGCAACTTGGAAGAAAGTCCCAGTGATTGATCTACTTCTAAAAAATTAGTCATTGAGAACCTCATGGAGTGCAGCTCGACTATGACACACATGGGGTCACAGTGGGTCCAAATCAACTCAGAGCTGAATCAACGGCTTTATTGTCTTTTGGTTCTTTTTTCTCCATAACTAGATGATAAAAACTCGAAGAGCTTCATATGTAAACAATGCCTTATGCATAGTAAATGATTGCATGGATATTTTTATTCTCAAAAGCATTATGGTATAATTTAACTTGAAAATACAGTATATATACTACATGAGTCTTTGAATCTTCTCTTAAAAAAAAAAACTTGAGACCTTCTCTCATTCAACTGAGAGCTTCTAACACAACTACTAATAATATGTCTTATACTGAGTTAAAATTTTGTCTTCCTTATAATAGTATCTCTCATGGATTGAATTATGCTCCCCCAGAATATGTGTCAATTTAGCTAGTCCACGCTTCCCAGTGTTGTGTGAATGTCTACCATTTTGTTTTCTGACGTGGTTATCCTATGTATTGTAAGCCCTAACTCTATGATATTAAAGAGGTGGGATTAGTAACAGTTATGTAATGAGAAAAGACTCAATCTACAAGCTTAGGTTGTGTCTTAAGTCAATCTCTTCTGAGATATAAAAGAGAGAAGCAAGAAGAGAGACACAGGGATCTCGTACCACTAAGAAAGCAGAGCCAGGAGTGCACATCCTTTGGACCTGATGTCCCTGTGCTGACAGCCTCCTAGCCTAGGAGAAGACTGGTGACCAGGACCTTCTTTCAGAACCAACAAAGAAAAGAAGCCTCCCCTGAAGCTGACCTGAATTTGGACGTCTCGCCTACTAGACTGTAATAGAATAAATTTCTCTTTGTTAAAGCCATTGACTTGTGGTATTTCTGTTATAGCAACACTAGATGATTAAGATAGTATCTTATTTAAACATAACTCTAAATTATTGCAGATTAAATTCCTGGAAAAGGCATTGCAATTTGAAATAATGGAACTCACATTTTATTTTCCCATCGGAACAAAATTATAGTAGGAGGTTGCATTTCTGACCCTGAGAGGGCCCGATGCTCATTTTTATAAAAATAACTACAAGCACCACATTTAACCAACTGCAAATGATATATAACATGAGGTTTCTAAACAACATATATGTTGGGAAAGGACAACAGCACTGTAATCCATAGCATAAACTTTTATTTAATGTAACACAGTGCAACAGACTACATCAGGGAGAAATAAATAAATAAATAATGGAGCACATGAAAAGCATTTCAGAAGTACAGAGGTCCAGGCCTTAAAACTCCGGGTTCAGTGTCACGGTACCTTGAGAGCCAGAAGACTAAGCTACTGACAACAAACTCGCCCAAGGTACTCTGGGTCCCAAGTCAACAGGGGCAGTGACTACTTCCTTTATCAGCAAATGTGCCTTCACATTCAGTTTACCTTGACCCTTACTGACGATATAAATATACCCAGGTATCTATGCCCTCCCATACTCTTCTGCAATCATAGCCTGCTTCCTCTCTCTTAAGCTCACCTCAGAGTCCCTGGGTGGCTCAAACACTTAAGCGTTTAACTACTAACTGAAAGGTTAATGGTATGAACCCATCCAGAAGTGCCTCAGAAGAAAGACCTGGGGATCTACTTCTAAAAGTTCCCAGCCTTGAAAACTCTGTGGAGTGGAGTTCTTCTCTGCGCAACACCTGGGGTTGTCATGAGTTGGAACTGACTCAAGGGCTACTGGTTTCATTTTTGTTTTTTTCATCTTGCCTCACAGCATTACTTCTCCCACTCCCCCCACTCCAATCTTCTCACTCAAACCTCTGGTTTCACTAAAAATTTTATTTAATGCCTTGCCTTGGCAAGAAATATTCTCTGTATAAAGACATCGGTAGTGATGAAGCACTTAGAAGTGGAAACTGGCTGTGGAAGGGAGTTTTCCTGTTCATCTGTTTTCTTTTCCTTTCTGCTAGATTACAGTCCTAGCCACCCTGACTGAGTTTTGGTCAGTGCAGTGTAAGGAAAGGTGTTGGGTGCTGCTTCCAAACCTGACACACAAAAACCTCCCATGTGCAACCCTCCAACGGCCTTTCCCTTTCCTACGGGCTAAATAGGAAACTACCTCAGGGAGGATGGTAAGATTTCATCTCACTTACTTTTACTTTGGACTTGTTATCAGGAGGCACCAGTCCCTAGAGAAGGACATCATGCTTGGTAAAGTAGAGGGTCAGTGAAAAGAGGAAGACCCTTGATGAGATGGATTGACACAGTGGCTGAAACAATGGGGTCAAGCATAACAACAATAATGAGGATGGCTCAGGACTGGGCGGTGTTTTGTTCTGTTGTACGCAGAGTTGTCATGAATCAGAACTAACTCAATGGTCCCTAACAACAACAACAACAACAACTTCAGGGAAGTCTTGGAAACCACTTGTTGAAACGATAGAGCCACAGCTGAAAGGAACCTGGGTTCCTAAATCACTGTGTAGAGGACAGGCGGCCAGGAAAGCTGGTGTTTAAGGTTGTTACATGAGTACAAAATAAACGATTATTACTTTAAGTCACTAAGTTATGAGGCTTTTCTGTTATAGCAGTTTGTAGTATCCTAGCAAATATATTGCTCATTCATTCACCACAGTCCTCCAGGATTAGGAAGCAATTTTGCACTCTTCTTTTTCTCTATTCTAGAATGCTATTTAGTTTTTTACTTATTCATCTCCAGTAATTTTCACATCCTCTCTTCTTCAGTTTCTATTCTCATGGCCCCAAACTGGAATTTATCGTTACTCAGAATGAGATATTAAATTCAAACGTTGACTCTCATATCACTTTGTTTTAGCTCACTCATACAGTTACCCTTACTTCACTTGCTCTTCATTTCCATACCGTGTTCATTTCCTTGACCCCTCTGCCTCTTCCCTCTGCTCTTTTAACCGCCCTTTCTTTCTAGCTTGAATTCCATGGTCCAACACTTCCAGTACTGGCAACTCTTGGCAGTATTGGCAACTCCATTTCCCAACTGAACTTCCTTAGCAGATTAGTGACAGGCACCTGTATGGATTGGTACCTCTATCAATTCAAAGTCTCTGATGTCAGTTAAGCTCTCAATATGCTTGGAAATAATCCTATGTCTTCTTAATCGACTCTCTTTCCTATTCTGCACGGCAGTTATTTCAAATCTTCTACGTTTCTCCAAATATATGATACTGCCACATACTTCTCTCCTAGCCAGAGGTTTTCTTTCTCACTTCACAGACAAAACAGAAGTTTCCACAAAGAACTCTCTAATAATTTCCTGCTATGAAATCTAGACTTAAACAACACCTTGTCACAGTGGGAAATATGTCTTTTATCATATTTAATCTTTCGCCTGTGATTAGAATCTCTCAGATGATGTCCATATAAATTTGAACTTCAGATAAACAATGTCTAATTTTAGTATAAGCGTGTCTTGTCTTAAACATACATATACTAAAGAAAAGAGTCACTGTTCATCTGAAATTCAAATATAACTGGGTATCCTGTTTTTTTTGTTTGTTTGTTTGCTTTTTGCTGAGTACAGCAACTTGATCGGTTCCATCGCCATGCTTTTTCCAAACTCTCACTAAAGATTCCATTATCTTTTGTGTCTTTAGTACCACCATCTCTGCTGGTTATTCTCCCTTAGCATTTGGTATGCTCAGTATCATGGATTGAATTATGTCCCCCCAAAAATGTATCAGCTTGGTTAGGCCATGTGTGGTTGTCCTCCACTTTGTGATTTTCCTATGTGTTATAAATCATAATCTTTGCCTGTGTTTAAAAGGGTTAAGTTGGGATTGTAATACCACCCTTACCCAGGTCACCTCCCTGATCCAAGGTACAGGGATTTTCCCTGGGGTGTGGCCTGTACCACCTTTTATATCTCAAGAGATAAAAGGAAATGGAAGCTAGCAGAGAGTTGGGCAACATCATACAACCAAGAAAGCAGCACCAGGAGCAGAATGAATCCTTTGGACCCTGGATCCCTGCACCTGAGAAGCTCCTCAACCGAGTGAAGATTGAGGACAAAGACTTTCCTCCAGAGCTGACAGAGAGAGAGAACATTCCCACATCTACTTGTGGTATTTCTGTTAAAGCAGCACTAGATGACTAAGACACTTATCTCCCAAACTAAGGCATGTTCCCTCAACCCTACATCTCTTTCTAATAACTCTTCATCTCTGTCCTCCTCTTCAGAGCCAATTAAAAGTGTGCATGCACACACTGTGCCCTCTTCCTCACTTTACATTCAGTAATCTTGCCTCTACCTTCACTAATCTATTGAATTTTCTCATCAAAGTTAGTATTAACATCCATGGTGCCAGGTCATATGAACAATTACACTTTATCTTACTTGACCTCTAGTAGCATTTGACACAAGTGAGCTACTTTTTGTTTCTGGAACTGCTATTTTCCCTGGACATTCATAACACTGGAGCCCCCTTTCCTGTTTTCATCTCTCTGACTGTCCTTCTTAGGTTCATTTTCAGATTTCTCTTCCTCAGCCCAAGCTTAAAAATCCAGTGTTTCTTGGGCCCTTCCCTTCTCATGGAAACCCTGGTGGCATAGTGATTAAGAGTTCTACTGCTAACTAAAAGGTCAGCAGTTTGAATCCACCAAAATCCTTGGAAAACTTGTGGGACAGAGAGGGTGAGACACAGAGACACATGCACACAGGGGGAAAACAGACACTGTGTGCGGATCTTATACAAGCCAAGTAACCAAGGAAAACCTAGGGACTAAAAAAGAAAAATCTACAAAGCTGAGTCTCAGATTAGGCTTTTAGTCTCAAGAACTCTAAGAAAATATTTTTCTGTTCTTTAAAACCATCCATTTGTGATATTCCTGCTGCAATAGCATTAAGTAACTAAGACAAACATCAAATATTAGGAAGTCTATCTCCTGCATACAATTCAAATTAACCCTCTTCCCTTACCTCACTGTCACCACTCTTAGACATGCACCTTTACTTCCAGACTACATTGCAATCCATATACAGAATCACTGGGGGAGAGGAATTGGGATTGGCTCTTCTTCCCTATTTAGTTCTATTCACCTGCTCCCTAGTGGGTAATGGGCAATGCAGATTTTAAATGTGATAAGCCATATTGACATTCTGTGTAAGAGTCCCTCTCCTCACTTTATTCATCATCACTCACTTCTCACCAGAGCTTAGAACAAAGCTCATCTTTGGGCTGAAATACAGCACTGCAGGTTTACTCTCTCCTCATCTTTCTCCAGGAGGTAAAATATTCTTTTCTAATAGACACAACCACAGATTCAGTCTCCAGCAGCACTTTATCATTTAGTAGGCTCTTACTGATTACCAAATACGGAATCTTCTTTCAGTGGTCTGCTAATTTACAATAATTTGAAAACCTTTGCAAGCCTAGAGCTCCTGGCACCATAGCTGAAGGCATTAATGTTCTTTCTCTGAGCTAAAGCTGCAACCTCCCATGTCCTTAGTGTTTTCCTTGAGTTTAACTACATATGAAGTGTCACAATCCACTCCTATCTGCCCCTTTGTCTGATCTCAAAACAAAAGTTTACGGTCATAAACAGTTCTCATCCAAACATCAAAAATGGGTAGAGATTAAATTGTTTCTAGAAACCATATACGTATACATATACGATTGTTTCTAGGAAACAATCTTTTGGACATTTTTTCTGGGTGGAATGTTTCTAGCCTGTTTAATAAGGTTCTGACAAACATCTTCAGTGTTTTGGAGAAGATACAGAATAGTCTGATACTGTTATTTCAGGCTACTGACAATATTCAGCATAGGCATATTATAAAATTCTCCATTGCTGAAACCAGCACGACTTGTGCAAGGCAAGGTCATAGAAGCTCCATAGACACATCTAAACTCCCTGAGAGACCAAATTGCTGTGCTGAGAGCTGTGGGGACAATGGTCTAGAGTAACATCTGGCTCAATTGGCATAGCATAGTTTATAAAGAAAATGTTCTACATTTTACTTGGTGAGTAGTGTCTGAGGTCTTAAAAGCCTGTGAGCGGCCATCTAAGATACTCCACTGGTCTCATCTCAACGAGAGAATGAAGAAAACTAAAGATACAAGGGAAAGATTAGTCCAAAGGACTAATGGACCACATCTACCATGGCCTCCATCAGACTGAGTCCAGTACAACTAGATGGTGCCCAGCTACCACCAAGTGTTCTGACAAAGATCACAATAGATGGTCCCGGACAGAGCTGGAGAAAAATGTAGAACACAATTCTATCTCACAAAAAAAAAAGACCAGACTTACTGGTCTGACAGAGACTGTAGAAACCCCGAGAATATGGCCCCCAGACACCCTTTTAGCTCAGTAATGAAATCACTCCGAGGCTCACTCTTCAGGCAAAGATTAGACAGGCCCATAAACAAAACGAGACTAAAGAAGTACACCAGCCCAAGGGTGAGGACTAGAAAGGAGGAAGACGCAGGAAAGCTGGTAATAGGGAATCCAAGGTAGAGAAGGGGTAGTGTTGACATGTTGTGGGGTTGTTAACCAATGTCATAAAACAATATGAGTACTAACTGTTTAATGAGAAACTAGTTTGTTCTGTAAACCTTCATCTAAAGTACAAAAAAAAATCTCCATTGCTATAAATGTATTTACAAAGATATTTTAAACTCAGAAAAACTTTGTTTACAATTATCAAATCCAAAATATAGGCTTTTTGACTCTAGGTGTGTGGTCTAGGAAATCTATGGCTAAAATATTATTTGAAGGACAAAGTATCCTTAATTCCCCCCATACATTTAATAGTTTTTTTTCCTATCTCTTCAAAAATGATTGAAGCATCAATTTATAACATTTAAATTTTGTTCTCAAGTGAATTCCCAGAAGAACTGTATATCTTTCTCAGAAAGACTTATTGTTAGGTACCCTTGAGTCTATTTTGACTTGTAGTGACCCCAAGTGACAGAGTAGAACTGCTCCACAGGGTTTTTTTGGCTATAATCTTTACGGAAGCAGATATTCAGGTCTTTTTCCTGTAGAGCTGCTGGGTGTACTGTTTAATGAGAAACTAATTTGTTCCGTAAACCTTCATCTAAAGTACAAAAAAAAAAAAAAACTTTTCCATTGCTATAAATGTATTTACAAAGATATTTTAAGCTCAGAAAAACTTTGTTTACAATTACCAAATTCAAAATATAGGCTTTTTGATTCTAGGTGTGTCGTCTAGGAAACTGCCAACTTTTCGATTAATGGCCTAGCACTTAACCATTGTGCCACCAGACCTTCTTCAGAAAAATAAATTTTATATTATTAAATCAAATGGAGCATATAAAACATAGTTTGCATGAGAAATTTTTGTCCAAATATGTAACAGATTTTGTTTACTGTTGCCATTACAAAATGAGAGACTTGCCCTTGAAACCACTTCAGATGATATAATGGAGTAATGATTGCCTGTTTTCTCTGCCAATTCTTGGCTCAAAGAGAGAATATTAACAATATCCAGACTACAAGAGGCCCACTGGTTTCTAGATGTCTGTTGTCCTGAATATCTATGATTATTTAACATAACTAAAAATTAAGCCAACCCTAGAGAAAGAAGTTATTCATTATTTTCTTATATGCTTCAGAGAGAGAGATGCATGGAATAATGAGTTAAATGATCCATAACCACAAGGCTGTTGCACAGATATCAGCTGAACAATTCTAAAACAAACTTTCAGGCATTATCTAGCCTTAATTGCCTCTAGATATGCCTTGTTGGTGGGTAGTATTCACTGTTGCCTGTATTAAAACCAAACCAAACCTGTTGCCGTCAAATTGATTCCAACTCATAGCAACCCTGGGACAGAGCAGTACTGCCCCATAGGGTTTCCAAAGAGTGGCTAGTGGATTGAAACTGCTGACCTTTTTTGGTTAAAAGAGGAGCTCTTAACCACTCTGCCACCAAGGTTCCACTGCCTACAGTAACCAAAAAAACCCACTGCCGTAGAGTCGATTCTGACTCATACTGACCCTATAGGACAGAGCAGAACTGCCCCACAGAGTTTCCAGGGAGCGCCTTGTGAATTCAAACTGCCGACCATTTGGTTAGCAGCTGTAGCACTTAACCACTACGCCACCAGGGTTTCCGCCTATATTAAAAAAAAAAAAAAAAAGTAGGTGGAAATACCCTTCTCATTTGCAGCAAAAGAAAGAGAATCCAAAGAACTCTAAAATGTTCTCCCCACCCCATAGTTCCATTATCATGTACGACCCTCAATATAATGGGGATATATTTTAAAGTAGGAACAACTACTTTCATTGTTGATTTACAAAACATTTTAATGCTTTATAATGCTCCTCAACTTCAGCACTACTCGCATTTTATGAATATTATGGGGGACTGCCATGTATGTTATAGGATGTTTAACAGCATTTCAGGCCTCTACCCATCAGAAACACCTCAACCTCAGTATGAAAAACACAAATGTCTCCAGACACTGTCAAATGTCCCCTGGGGGCAAAATCACTTCAGGTTAAGAACCACTATTCTGTACAGTATCTCATTAATACATGCTAATATCTTTTGTTTCCAAGACACAGCTACCTCTGATATCTTATAAGGCTCATATCCTCGACATAAGAGTCTGCTTCTTCCCATTCACTCCTATCTGCACCTCCAAACTGACACAATAGGGTCTGTCAACCTGCCACTGCCAAAAGGGACATCAATGAAGGACCCTTGGTAACTTGATCCAGGACTGCTGTTAGCATTTCCTGTGGGTAGCCATAGACTGTCATCCTCTTGGCCTTTCCAAATGACTCACAAGGCCCCACCAGAAAACGTACCCATTGACTGAGAATGGGACCAGTGGCATGCATGATCCCTTTGTACAATCCTGAGAAACAATACTAATTATCCAACCAGTTGCGGTGGAGTCGATTCTGACTCATGGTGAACCCAGGTGTGTCAGACTAGAACCAGTTTCCATAGGGTTTTCAATGGCTGATTTTTTCAGTAATAGATCTCTAGGCCTTTGTTCTGATGTGCATCTGGGTGAACTTGAACCTTCAACCTTTCAGTTAGCCACCTACTGCTTTCACCATTTGTGCCACTCTGGGACTCTATACTAAACATAGTGTCCAAGAATTACCACTCATTATTATGCCCAACCAGGCATTGGTAAGAGAACTTAAGTAAGGTAATCATCTTAATTCACACTTAACATGGTATTCTCTCCACATAGCATCCTTAAATATATATGGGATAGCCCACTTCAGCACAAGTTTAATGAGTAGGGTTTCAGACTTCACTGTCATCTTGTCTGTGACTATTGAAAACTCTGAACTTCTTTTTTCCCACCATTCTCCTGATACCATTCTGTCCCCAGTTTCTTCCAAAACAGTACCAATATTTATTAAGTTAGTAAATTAAAGTTAGAAGTCTTTAGTAGTTGTTTCAGAAGTGTCAGTCAGGATTTTAATCTTAGAAATTAATAGGGAGGTGCTCAAGTTTGTCATACACAAATTCTTCTAGCTTATTGCAAGGTAGTCATGGCAAGGCACGCAAGTAAGCCCTCACAGCATTCATTTAGAAACAAAGAATCAGAATTAATTATAATTTCATTGTTAATTCAATGGTTAGGGTCCACATTTTTGTACTTTAGATTTTACCTTTAATGAGGGGTCTCAGGAGGAAGCCTTTACCACAGCTTGAACTAGCTGGAGGTCCCTCATTGGGTTCCTAGGTTTCACCAAGCTCTCAGTCTTCAGAGAGAGTAAAAGACTAGAGAAATATCCCTTTGCCTCTACCTTCTCTCCATGAATTAGGAGAAATTCAGGGTCTATACGTGAAATTCTCACCTTGACTTCACAAGATAAGGGCCAGTGGTATGTCTTCTCTCCAGGGTTAGAGGTTAGCCCAATGTGACATCTTCTCTTCAAGGTTAGAGATTAGGGAGGTTGTTAAGATTTATGCCTCAAGGCTAGTTTACAAAAATTAACTATGTTTTCCTGTATCATAGTATGCAGGGTCAAGGTGAGTTTAAGGCTTATTTACATTCTTCTCATACTTTATGTGTTTTTTGTCTAAGTTTAGAAATTTTCTAAATAATTTTCTAGTGAGTTACAGGTTTCTAATAACTTTCAGTTCATGTTAGAGAGCCTCAAAAATCTAGACATATTTCTAAGTTCATATTATGAGTACTTATATATGTGTATTTTGAAAGCAAAATGGTTACTTACACAGTACATGATTTGAGAGCTTTATAAAAACAAACAGAACAAGAAGAATTCAGGATTCCTGATCAGAGAAACTATACCCTACGCCTGCTTGTTAAAGTAGTCCAGAGGCCTGTATGTCTTGAATTATGACATAATCAACAGCTTTCATGTGAGTTTCAGCACAGTTTTCTCATTGTGATCTAAAAATGTAAAGATTCATTTCTCATGTTCTTCGAAATTCTTTTCAAAACCCTTATATCAAACATATCACATCTCCAAAGAGTCCTTATTCCTAACCACTTTTCCATAAACATCTCTGAAATGTCATGAGGTACTAAAGCAGGTATTTTCAAACTAAAACATTAAAAAAAAAAAAAAAAAAACTAACCAGTGATAATGTTCTGTTGCTATTCATAAGGTTTTCACTGGCTAATTCTTTTCAGAAGCAGATTGCCAGGTCCTTCTTCCTAGTCTGTCTTAGTCTGGAAGGTTAGCTGAAACCTGTCTGCCATGGGTGACCCTGCTGGTATTTGAATAACGGTGGCATAGCTTCCAGTATCACAGCAACGTTCAATCTCTTGCTGTAGGATAAACTGACAGATGCTTGATATAGTGCTGGAAGATGAGCTCCCCCCCCCCATTGGGAGGCACACAAAATACATCTGGGGAAGAGTTGTCTCCTCAAAGTAGAGTTGATCTTAATGATATGGATGGAATCAAGCTTTTGAGGCCTTCATTTGCTGATGTGGCATGACTCAAAATGAGAAGAAATAGCTGCAACCATCTATTAATAATTGGAACATGGAATGTACAAAGTATGAACCTAGGAATATTGGAAATCATCAAAAATGAAATGAAGTGCATAAACATCGATATCCTAGACATTAGTGGGCTGAAATGTATTGGTACTGGCCACTTTGAATCAGACAATCATATGGTCTATTATACTGCGATGACAGCTTGAAGGGGAATGGCATTGCATTCATCATAAAAAGGAGCATTTCAAAATATATCCTGAAGTACAAGGTTGTCAGTGATAGGCTAATATCCATATGCTCACCAGGAAGGCCAGTTAATACAACTATTATTCAAATTTGCACACCAACTACTAAGGCCAAAGATGAAGAAATTGAAGATTTTTACTAACTTCTGCAGTCTGAAATTGACTGAACATGCAATCAGGATACATTGATAATTACTGGATATTGGAATGCTAAAGTTGGAAAGAAAGAAGAAGGATCCATAGTTGGAAAATATGGCCTTGATGATAGAAACAATGCAAGAGATTACATGATAGAATTTTGCAAGACCAATGGCTTCTTCATTGCAAATACCTTTTTTCACCAACATAAATGGCAACTATGCATGCGGACCTCACCAGCCAGATGGAATACACAGGAACCAAATTGATTACATCCATGGAAAGAGATAATGGAAAAGCTCAATATTATCAACAAAAACAAGCCCAGGGGCTGACGGTGGAACAGAACATCAATTGCTCATATGCCAGTTTAAGTTGAAGCTGAAGAAAATTAAAACAAGTCCACAAGAGCCAAAGTATGATGTGAAGTATGTCCCTCCTGAATTTGGAGACCATCTCAAGAATAGATTTGAGGGATTGAACATTAATTACCAAAGACCAGAGAAGTTGTGGGATGATATGAAGAATGTCACATAAGAAGAAAAAGATCTCTAAAAAGACAGAAAAGAAAGAAAAGACCAGGATGGATATCAAAAGAGACTCTGAAACTTGCTCTTATACATGAAGTAGCTAAAGCAAAAGGAAGAAATGATGAAGTAAAAGAGTTGAACAGAGGATTTCAAAGGGTAGCTTGAGAAGACAAAGTAAGGTATTATAATGACATATGCAAAGAGCTGGAGATAGAAAGCCAAAAGGGAAGAACAGGCTCGGCATTTCTCAAGCTGAAAGAACTGAAGAATAAATTCAAGCCACAAGTTGCAATACTGAAGGATTCTACAGGGAAAATAATTAAATGATGCAGAAAGCATCAAAAGAAGATGGAAGGAATACACAGAGTCGCTATACAAAAAGAATTGGTCAATGTTCAACCATTTCAGGATGCAGCATATGATCAAGAGCTGATTATGGTACAGAAGAAAGAAGTCCAAGCTGCACTGAAGACTTTGGCGAAAAACAAGACTCCAGGAATTGACAGAATACCAACTGAGATGTTTCAACAAAGGGGGGCAGCACTGGAAATGCTCACTTTTCTATGCCAGTTTGGAAGACAGTTACCTTGCCAATTGACTGGAAGAGATCTGTTTTTATGCCTACTTCAAAGAAAGGTGATCCAAATGAATGCAGAAATTACTGAACAATAACATTAATATCACACTCAAGTAAAATTTTGCTGAAGATCACTCAAAAATGGCTGCAGCAGAAGATCCACAGGGAACTTCCAGGAATTCAAGCCAAATTCAGAAGAGGACATGGAACCATTGCTGATGTCAGATGGATCCTGGCTGGAATCAGAGAATACCAGAAGGTTTGATTGACTATGAAAAGGCATTCAACTGTGTGGGTCATATGAAATTATGGCTAACATTGTGAAGAATGGGAATTCCAGAGGACTTACTTGTGCTCATGAGGAACCTTTACGTAGATCAAGAGGCAGTCGTTCAAACAGAACAAGGGATATTGTGTGGTTTAAAATCAGTAAAGGTATGCATCAGGGTTTTATTCTTTCACCATACCTATTCAATCTGTATGCTGAGCAAATAATCTGAGAAGCTGGACTCCATGAAGAAGAAAGGGGAATTAGGATTAGTGGAAGACTCATTAACAACCTGCGATATGCTGATGACACAAGCTTGCTTACTGAAAGTGAAGAGAACTTGAAGCACTTAGTGACGAAGATCAAAGACCAAAGCCTTCAGTATGGATTACATCTCAACATAAAGAAAACAAAAATCCTCATAACTGGACCAATAAGTAACATCATGATAAACAGAGAAAACATTCAAGTTGTCAAGGATTTAAGTTTACTTGGATCCACAATCAACACCCATGGAAGCAGCAGTCAAGAAATCAAAAGACACATTGCATTGGGCAAATTTGCTGTAAAAGACCTCTTTAAAGTGTTGAAAAGCAAAGATGTCACCTTGAGGACTCTCTTAGGATGGGTTCTCTAAAGAAGCAAAACCAGTAAACCATATAAGTGTATATAATAGTGATTTATATCAATGAAAGAACTCACACAATTGTAGAGGCTGGAATGTCCCAAGTCCGTGGATTAGGATAGAGTATTTTCCTGATTCACATAGCCCCAGGGACTGGTGAGCCCAAGATTGGCAGGTGAGAAAACAGGGCTCATGCTCACAGGCTGTGAGGATCTATGAATCCGAAGACTGGCAGAAAAGCTGATAGCTCAAGTCCCAAGAACCAGAGGTCAGTTGAACAGGAGGCAGCTGCAGGATCCAGAATGAGCAAAAAGCCAGAATGCCTGCTTGTATTTGAACTCAGGCCACACCCCCAAGGAAACTCCTTTCAACTGCTTGGCTACTCACAGCAGATCCCATCATGGGAGGGATCACATATAAACACTGAGAATCATGGCCCAGCCAAGTTGGCACAGAATCTTAACCATCACAAGGATTAAGGTACTCCTGACCCAAGCCATGGTGTTTTCAATCGCCTCATATTCAAAAAAGCTGGACGATGAATAAGGAACACTGAAGAAGAATTGATGCCTTTGAATTGTGGTATTGGTGAAGAATATTGACTATAACATGGAACAAACAAATCTGTCTTGAAAGAAGTACAGCCAAAATGCTCCTTAGAAACAAGAATGTTGAGATTATGTTTCACATACTTTGGACATGTTATTAGGAAGGATCAGTCCCTAGAGAAGGACATAATGTTGGTAAAGTAGAGTCAATAAAAAAGAGGAAGACCCTCAACGAGACGGATTGACACAGTAGCTACAACAATGATCTCAAGCATAACAATGATTGTGAGCATGGTGCAGGACCTGGCAGTGTTTCCTTCTATTGAACACAGGGTCGCTGTGAGTAGAAAACAGCTCGATGGCATCTAAAAACAGCAACAACCCATGACCAATGATGGTTTTCTTCTTATGTCCCTTAGAAATAGGTATCTGGTGACACACACTTTTTAAATTTGACATTGAAGACCTCTGTCTCCCTACAAGGTCAAGAAGGACATCTGCATTCAGGCTGTGCGTTTAGTGACTAAAACTCCACAAATAACATAAGCTTTCCAGGTTTCTTGGATAGCACCTAAAATGAAAATAAAGTTGAGAATCTGATATAGTGCTATTAATTCAGATTTCTTTATCTGGTGTCTAAATAGTTGAACTTTGACAAAGTGATCCTCCTTGAACACTCCTTAAAATGCCTGCGATCTTCTAGCTATGTTAGTTCTGTTCTCATTTTTGTATTACTTGTATCCCATTCATGGAGAAAGAGCTCTTGACTCCCACCTTATAGCCTCTGCTGCAAATGTCCCTTCCATTTCCACAATGTTGGCAAATCAGGTAAGTCAAAGCTGTGTAAATTTACCGCCAAAGCACCTGTTCCCTGCCAGGAGCCTGACAACTGGGGCTAATGGGAGACTAACTCTCTGTACCACCTGACCTATATTTGATGGTATGTATAACACAGAGGTCATGTACGGGACATTAGCTAAACACTGCTCTATTTCCATTCAGGTTGGGATAGGACTTGATGAGTTCACTTACTTCAATCAAGCCTCCAGAGGCATGACAGCTATAATAAAGGAACATTGTATCAATTATGTCATGACTAAAATATTACAGTGACTAGGGCCTCACTTCTTGGCATTTTAACAATCATAGACACTTGTCCTACAAAAGTAACCCACCGATCTTTAATATCAGATTAATAGCTCATTACCAAAAAAAATAAGAATAAAAAGTTTTTCCCGTGTAGAGTCCAGAAGAATGCATAAAGTACTAATTTTGACCTCAAATTATTATAGCTTTTATGAAATCCACTCCTACTATAGACTCAGGTGTGTCTACTTTGCCCTGTCCACATTGACTCTGATCCTACTCCTGATTCTCAAGGTGCAGGTAAACTGTCGTTCTCCTGTGGGTGTCCACGAGGCAACCCATACCTTATCTGTCAGGGAATATATCCACCTCCCCAGACTCCATGCTCACTGTTTCTGTTCTACAATCTTGTCCATCCCTTAAAGACTTTTAATTGTATCATTTAACATTATTATCTTAGGCCAAACCTACAATCCTCTGGCATAATAGCCTCATATTTTTTCTCCCTGCTGTTGCTACTGTTCCCTTATAGTTTATTCTCCACACAGAGGCCAGGTGATTTTTAAAAAATATGTTGTTGTTATTGTTAGGTGCTGTTGAGTCAGTTCCGACTCATAGCGACCCTATGCACAACAGAACGAAACACTGTCCAATCCTGAGCCATCCTTACAATCGTTGTTATGCTCGAGCTCATTGTTGCAGCCACTGTGTCAATCCACCTCCTTGAGGGCATTCTTCTTTTCCACTCACCCTGTACTTTGCCAAGTATGATGTCCTTCTCCAGGGACTCATCCCTCTTGACAACATGTCCAAAGTATGTAAGATGCAGTCTCGGCATCCTTGCTTTTAAGGAGCATTCTGGTTGTACTTCCTCTAAGACAGATTGTTCATTCTTTTGGCAGTCCATGGCATAGTCAATATTCTTTGTCAACACCACAATTCAAAGGCATCAATTCTTCTTCGGTCTTCCTTATTCATTGCAAAGCTTTCACATGCATATGATGCAATTGAAAATACCACGGCTTGGGTCAGGCGCACCTTAGTCTTCAAGGTGACACCTTTGCTCTTCGACACTTTAAAGAGGTCCTTTGCAGCAGATTTACCCAATGCAATGTGTCTTTTGATTTCTTGACTGTTGCTTCCATGGGTGTTGATTGTGGATCCAATAAAATGAAATCGTTAACAACTTCAATCCTTTCTCCGTTTATCATGATGTTGTTCATTGGTCCAGTTGTGAGGATTTTTGTTTTCTTTATGTTGAGGTGCAATCCATACTGAAGGCTGTGGTCTTTGATCTTCATTAGTAAGTGCTTCAAGACCTTTTCACTTTCAGCAAGCAAGGTTGTGTCATCTATATATCACAGGCTGCTAATGAGTCTTCCTCCAATCCTGATGCCCCATTCTTCATACAGTCCAGCTTCTCATATTGTTTCCTCATTTAAAAATATAAGTCAGGGTATTTGTCTCTTAAAACTTTCTAATAGCTTCCCGTCATACTTAAAATCCAATCCAAACTCTTTTCCAAGGCCTAAAACAGCCCCCATGATCTATCATCTGTGCTCTCTCCTACCAATCACCTCCTCAGTTCATGTCACCTGCTCACTGTCTTGTTGTCCCTGAAATAAACCCAGCTTGGCCCTTGTGCCTGTTAACTGATTTCCTTGGAGGTTTGTGCAGATAGCTCATCACCATTCAGGCCTTTGCTAGTTACCTTCTCTAAAATTCATCCTGTCACCTCTATCTAAAACAGGACCATCCTTCCTTGAAAGACACTTTAATTTCTTCAAAGAAATATTCACTCTCTGAATTTTTTAAGTTTCTTATTTCTTCAGAGTAAAAGCTCTGTGTAGCTCACCACTGTATTTTTAGCACTAGAAAAATGCTTAGCATGTAGTAGGAGCTCAATAAATAATTGTTGAATGAAGGAAAGTCCTCATCCCTATCCTGGTTCTGCTCTCTTTCCTCCACTTTAGCCCCAGGTAATTAATCCTTCCAGTCTTCATGATTTTTTTCTGGATGGAGCAGAAGAAATGCTTCATATGAAAGAGAGGGCAGGAAGAAAAGGAAGAAAGGAAGGGAGGCAGTGAGGGAGGGAGGGAGGGGGAAAGAAAAGGAAGAAAGGAAAGAAAGAAGGAGGGAAGAAAAAAACAGAAGTGGATAAGAAAATCTCATTGGAAAGTTCAAAGTCTAACTGGGCCATTTCCACAAGAAGATGGTAAGCCTCTTATCATATCTCTCACGCCTTATTATACAAAAAGACTCTTAGTCTCTATTCTCTGATTGTAATTTCACTAAAAAGGCTTCCTTGAATGTTCTTGTTTATTCGGTGCTGGATTAAACGCAATGAAGTGGAGATTATACTCTTCACCTAGACCTCAAGTCCTCAGGCTCCAGATAGATGCCAAAATGAAGAGTAGAGAAAAACAAGTTAGCCCTGACTTAACGTATTGTAAAGGAACTTGGAGAAGAGACTGGGAAATAATAAGAGATGTGGAAAAGCAGATAGAGCAAAAAGAAATTGCTGATAGTCTTGATAGATCTGAGAATCAAAAGATAAGGTAGATTTTGTATTCATTTTCTATTGATGCTGTAATGAATTGCCACAAACTTTATGGTTTAAAACACCACAAATTTATATTCTTAACAATTCTCAAGGTCAGAAGTCTAAAATCAAGATGTCGGTAGGCTGCAATCTTTCTAGAAGCTTCAAGAGAGAATCTATTCCCTTTCTTTTTCCAATGTCCAGAGGTCATCTAGGAGCCCTGGTGGGACCACAGTTAAGTGCTAGACTGCTAACTGCAATGTCTGAGGTTCGAACCCACCCAGCTTCTCTGTGGGAGGAAAACCTGGCCATCTGCCAGGTAATAGAAATTGCCAAAAGCACCAAAAATCATTGCCGTAAAGTGAATTCCAACTCAGAACAACCCTATAGGACAGGGTAGAACTGCCCTGTAGAGTTTCCAAGTCATACTGCCACATATTTCTCTTGCAGAGATGCTGGTATTTCAAACTGCAGCCAAGTGTTTCGCATAAAGATTACAATGTAGGAAACCTGTTGGGGGCAATTTTACTCTGTCCCATGGGATCACTATGAGTTGAAATTGACTCAATAGCATCTAGCAATAACCAAGGTCACCTGCAATTCATGGCTCATAATCCCTCCTTGGTATCACATCAACCTGTTGCTTCACTCGAACCTCTAGCATCCACTGTCACATCCTGTACTGTCTATCTCTGACTCTTCCAGTTTTGCCTTTATAGGGACCTTTGTGATTATATACAGCCCACCCAGATAATTCAGGATAATCTCTCCATCTCAAAATCCTTAACTTGATCATGTCTGCAAAGGCTTTTTTGCCATGTAAGATAATGTTCACACTTTCTGGTTATTAGAATGTGGGCATTTGTGGAACATTATTCAGTCTAACATAGTTTTCTTCTGATAACTTCCATCTTACTTAATTAAAAAAAAAAATGAGATCATCAGTTGAAAGTGAAAATAGAGATAAGCTGTAGGGAGTTTAAGGAGAAAATATATGAAAAAGTCAACTCAGAGTGGTGTCATGGATTGAATTATCTCCCCCAAAAATATGTGTATCAGTTTGGCTAGGCCATTATTCCCAGTATTGTATAATTGTTCACCATTTTGTCATCTGATGTGATTTTCCCATGTGTTATAAATCCTATCACTTGATATTAATGAGATGGATTAGTGGCAGTTACGTTGACGTGATCTACAAGATTAGATTGTGTCTTAAGCCAGCCTCTTTTGAGATATAAATGAGAGAAGTGAACAGAGAGACATGGGGACCTCATACCACCAAAAAAGTAGTGCCGGGAACAGTAGGGCAGGTCCTTTGGATCTGAGATTCCTGCGTGCACAAGCTCATAGACCAAGGAAAGGTTGATAACAAAGACCTTCTTCCAGAGCTGCCATAGAAAGAGAACCTTTCCCTGGAGCTGATGCCATGAATTTGGACTTGTAGCCTACTTAAAGTCATCCATTTGTGGTATTTCTGTTATACCAGTACTAGATAACTAAGACAAGTGGAAAAGGGAATTTACCAAGCAAATAAAGTAGGAATGCTTGATGTTTGGTAAAAACACCACAACAAATTAGTAATTCATTTAAAATGGGGCCATTACCACAGTGGGATATGCCACCAGCCTTATTTATCTTCTCAAGTGCAGATGCATAATCGGAAGACTGATTTAACAGAGGAGGGGTTTGCCAGGTCAGTATAGGAGAAGAAAAGTGAAGCTAACTGGGCTTAAAAAAAAAGAAAGAAAAGAATTTGAAAAGTATAGCCAATGAAAGAATTCTAAGATCAACTGGTCATCACTATTGGAGGGAGACTGTTAGAATGTGGGCTCTAAAGTGGGCTGAAAAGTTGGGATATGGCAGTCATAGAGTGTACTTTGTAAATTGCAGTATTGAAGGTGCTAAAGTTTTAGAAAGAGCTTTGGTGACTCAGTGATTGAGCATTTGGCTGCTAACAAAAAGGTTGATGGTTTGAACCCACCAGCCACTCCACGAGAGAAAAGATGTGGCAGTCTGCTTCTGTAAATATTTACAGCCTTGCAAACACTGTGGAGCAGTTCTCTTCTGTCCTACAGGATTGCTAACAGTTGGAATCCACTCGATGGCAACAGGAATAGTTTTGGCAATGAAAGATCTAGGCTATAATAGTGAGAAGGTCATTAACTCCTCCACTTCTTATTCTGCAGTATAGTAGGCATACAGCTGTACACAACAGCCATAAATCAAACAAACAAACCGGTTGCCATCGAGTAGATTCCAACTCATAGTGATCCTAAACGACAGAGTAGAACTGCCCCATAGGGTTTCCAAGGAGCACCTGGTGGATTTGAAATGCCGACCTTCTGGTCAGTAGCCATACCACAGCCATAGTCAAAATAAAATGGCATGATACAGTGCCTTTAGGAGAAAACTAGATTTGAGCCATAGAAAGAAGGTGAATGGAAAAAATAAGTATATAGGGGATTTTGCTGTGTCAATATAAATTTCAGAGGGTATAATGAAAGAGTTTTATAAATTGGGATGGGTAGTGGCAGAATGAGAATAAAAATTTGGTGAGATTGGATGAACTGGAAGATTTGGACTTCTGTTGTTAACTGAGAAAGAGAGGTAAGACATGGCAAGATTAACCCTGACGGTCTTTTATGGAAAGAAAAGTACTCAGATCTAATGTATAGGCTGAATCTTGGTATTAACCTTTTAGATGGTTAGTAGTGTAGAGGCAAGACACGTTAAGGATTTGGGCAGTGTTATCACCATATGGTGACTAACTTAGAATGAATTGCTAAATAAACAATTTCTGTGTCAAATGGAACCTAATAGATTTTAGGTTTGGTGACTTGGCTGAAGAAGAGGTGTTGACAATATTGTTTGTAGAATTCAGGACTAATCTATGTGTAAGGCTGCAAGTCTGATTAAAAAAAAAAAGACAGAACTCTTGGCAGACAATGCTGTACAGACAATGGGCCCTTAATAAATGTTTGCTGAAGGAAACAGCCCTGAAATAGAGCTACCAAGAAAGAGCCAAATTAAATAATGAAAAAAAAAAAAACTAGAAGTGAAAAATAACAGAAAGGTTAAGTTAGTTACTTACTGTGCTGCATACGAAAGCCCTAACAAAAACAACACAACGTAGGAGAGTAAAGTCATTGGAAATCACAAACCCGTTTTTTAAATAATGAGCCCCAGCTTTATAATTGTGAGCTGCATTTTCTGCAATTTCCAAAGGGAGTTTCTTTTTACCTTTCAACAACTGAGCATATGACAAATACTTGACAACTCATATCTTAATAAGCAACAAAGACCAACCAATCAATAGATTGTGAAATGACAAATATTAGCAATTAATGATGAGTATAAACTATAGCCACATTAGAAGGTAAATTCTCTCCCAAGCATTTTGCTGCTTCACTTTTGAGTGCTGATAATATGTATTGACATTGATGTTCTACTCCAGGTAGAATGAGCCTCAGTATAGAGACCCAAAGTATTAATGACTGCTCACTACCCTTTTTAATCACTAGGAAAATTGGCAACACTTTTCTCTTGTGCTGACTGCAGTTCAATTAGCTCTTACTTTAACGTATTATGCTTCTGTTTTGTTTACTACACATATTTAGTATGACTTTTGCTGCTTTATTGTTTTGGATGAATGTCCAGTTTTTGTTTGTTATTTTTCTCTTTTTCTTTCAGTACATGAAAGAAGCATTATATAAAGGCAGACAGAGTTTCCTTCTTGAATTTACCAATCAGATTCATAAAAGAGAAGGTGAGATTATCCTTAGAATTTCTAGAAGATTTTCATGACTACCTGGTCACCAAACAGGAGAAATTACGCTAATTAATGGGGCAAAATGAATATGCTACCCAGTTGTAGAAAAAGACTATAAAGATTAGGTAAAGCTAATGTTCTCAGAAATCAAATATGTGAGGGTACCCTATAACTGAGGTGTTAAAAAAAAAAAAATTTTTTTTTTTTTTTTTGGCATGATTAAAACAGACTGATCCAAATCTCAAAGTTCCATTTTTCTTAAGTTAAACTTTAGCTAGTCTTAAGGCCTCATTTTTGCCTTTCTAAGAACACAGCCTGTGATTTAGAGCCTGGTGACATGTAACTTCTTATAAAACTTTAATCTTCCTCAGCAAACAATGGAGGGGCAAGTATGTAGTTTGTGAAGAAAAGTTTGTCAAGAAATGTTTATCCCGATGGCCTTGGAAGAATGTTTGCACTCATGTACCAGGAAGAATGTATATGTAGATATTTTAGAAAAATCACACACTAGATTGGCTCCAGAAAGTTTATGTTAGCTTGCTTCACAGAGTTTTAGCTTGCTATTGTCTTGTAATGTCATCCTAAGCTCCAATGATTGCAGTCATGTAATCTCCTCCCCTTTTTTCTGTATAAAAACTCTATTCTCCCTTAGAAGGTTGGAACACTTTGTAATTTCACATTACATTGTGTTTCCTCAGCCTGGTTGTTTCTATTCCCTGAATAAATCTCTTTGCTTTTACTTTTAACAGAGTAGAAGTTTTGTTCAATGCTATGACTCCACTTTAAATTTCACAATATGGTCTTAGAGAATAAAGACTAAGAGGATGAGCCTTAGAATTTTACTGATCATCACTTTCTAGCTTTGTGATCTTAAATTCACTAAGTTTCTTTGTCTGTAAAATATGGATTTATTAATCCACTTTGTATAGTTTAAAAGGGGCAACATTTAGAAAAAAGCCTCAGACGTTATTGTAACGCCATAAATTTTAGCAGTATTAGTTGTTGTTATCATTATTGTATATAGTTTAACTAGTATTTTTTGAGCTACCTCTCTGTGAAAAGTGATTATAATAAAGAGAAATTTATATATCTTCAGAGAGGCAATCAATTTTAAAAGTTCAGATCAAAATTTTATCACCCAATTCTTCCCCTTCTGCCATCTTCACAACTCCAGTCTAACAACCTGAATGCAAAATTATACTCCTCAGCAATTTAAATTATGCCATTATTCTTTTGCTCATTTTTTATCACAGATTTAAGCTCTACAGTGCTATGAAACCTGCAGACACAGAAGTTCATGATTTATGTATGTATTTGATAGCCTCACCCCTGACATCCTAGCCTCAAATCTAGACTCTTAAACTGCCTACTTAGCTCTGTTAACTGATTTTAATCTTGCATATTAGAGGAGCCATTCAAATGTTCTTAGGCATTATCATCTTGGCACTTTAATTGAAATATATCTTTACATTTAAAAAAAAAAATGAACGATAACAGTGAATAAAAGCAGCCTTTTATTCACACAATGTATGCTAATGTTGACCTAACTGCTCTTGGCTTTTTAAAGGACTCTTGTGATTTCCTGGAATTTCCTGAACTCAGCACTTTGATGACCATGGCTGTTTTAACTTCATTGCTCTCCCCATTGCAAAGGAGCATTTGACATTTGGATTTTGTGTTCATCTAATGACAACTGCAATTAAAGCTTCCCCACATCAGTGAGCTAACTTTCTAAGGCCATTTCAATGGGTGAATTCAATATTCAAATTGTACGATGCTTACTGATCTGTGTGCTAGTATTTGTGTGATAGGAAAACTACTCATTAGACATTTTCCTGATGATATTGATGAAAAATAGTGGACAGAACTAATTTCACTCAATTACTCTGCATTCATATAATGAGAATATCACTTAAATCCAAGTAATTCTTGGTTTGCATGGAGTATATATAGGTAAAGAAACCAAACTCTCACATCCAAACAGTGCTTATTTTGAGAAGAGGAATATCCAAACTGCAGGCATAGATTCTTAAAAGTCAATCATACCACCTCAGAATCACTTTTAAAAGATCTCCCAAGAAACCGTGGGTTCAGACAGCTCAGAAACAAAAGCTTTCCTTAGTCTCATAAACACTAGTGGATTTAAGAATACTTGGTGTCCACCCCAGGTTCATAGGCTAGAATTGAGTACTTCTTTTTGCCCATCCTATTTTTTTTTTTTTTTATGGGCAGTAACTACCACTTGCCTGTCAGTTTGTTGCACGGTGGTGGTTTTCATGTTGCTGTGCTATTAGAAGCTGTGCCACTGGGGTTTCAAATACCAGAAGGATCACCCTTGGTGAACAGGTTTTAGCAGAGCTTCAAGACTAAAATAGACTAGGAAGAAAGGGCTGTCTACCTACTTCCAAAAAATTATATTATCCGAGATATTGCTGGAAGATGAGCCCCCCAGGTTAGAAGGCACTCAAAATGCACAGTGACCACAACAATAAATTCGAGCACACCAATAATAATGAAGATGGCACAGGACAAGGCAATGTTTCGTTCTGTCATCCATGGAGCCACCATGAGTCAGAGTCAGCTCAATGACAACTAACAACAATAACAAACAGGCATTAAACACTGGGGCTTTTCGTTGCCCTAATATTTTCTATTTCAATTTTATTTTTATCAAATAAAAACACATCGGGGAAAAGAAAAAATAAGTAAAACAAAACACCCCAGAGCAACTTAAAAATACTTGTTTTGTGCACACTTGCCCAAGGTCATATCTATACATAAAAAGTGGGTTGAGGAATTATTGTCATTATCTGGATAAGTATGCAAGTAAACGTGTCATCTTTGGTAAAACATCTAGTCACGTAATCCCAGCCTTTTTCCTGTGTGCTTACCGAACACTAAAAAAATGAAATCACCTTGGTTTGCGCAGTTATCAGCTGAAGGGCAAATCGGAAGCTTTAAATCGCCTAACATTTCTTCTTACGCTTGTTATTTTTTCATTGGTTAAAGTAAAAGATCATTTTAATTAAATTTTGCATATGTAGTTATGGGAGAAGGGAATAAAAATGAATAAATAAATGCTGCATTTGGAAAGTCCTGTCTTTGGCATTTCAGTACACTATTTCTTAAACACTTTCATTCCAAGTGACGAAAGGAAAGTGAATACGTACCCTCAACTCCCATGTTCTAAAATTGATGCAGGTGTGCTAGGAAAGAGCAATGAGATATTCCTTCAAATTTACAAGAAATCAGAAGGAAGTAAGCAAAGAAAAAGAAGAGAGAGACATAGATAGAAATATACTCGTGCCAGTTCATCTCTACCCCAAACTAGTCATTAGCAAGAAAGAAACAGATTTTGAATGGTATTCTCTGTCTCTCCTAGCTAATAAAGAGTACAGTTGTCGGACACATCAACAGGCAGTAAAGGTTGCTGCTTTAATGTTGCTAAGATGTAGTACATTTATATACTGTAACAATAATATGATTTATATAGGTAGGTCCTCATGGTTTCTTGCGAGAGACAAAGTAGTTGTAGTTATTCTATTTTACAGGTAGAAACGTTGAGATTCAAAAGGTTTAATAATTCTTCTAAGGTAATCTGGCCAGTTGGTGGAAGAAACAGTACTAGCAACAGGTATTTTCACATACAGTGTAGGGCAATTTCATTATATACACGTAGGGAATAGGCAAGATGTATGTATGGAGAGAAGGAGGCAGGCAAATGTCAAGTAGAGCATACAATTTTTACTGAAGTCATTACTCCGTGTGCGTGTGTGTGTGTGTGTGTGTGTATGTGTGTGTGTTGGTAGAGAGACAGAGAAAGAATACCCATTAGAGTGATAAATATGGTTCTTGTTCTCGAAGACAAGAGAGGAAAAACAAACCATCAGGACAATAAACGTCAACAGCAAAAGGAGTGGCTTCAGAAGTTGAATAGTAATTGGCATGGAATAATTGGCATAAAATAATAATACGATTCTGTTTGATAATTGCTTCTGTTCTATGAAAAGACTTTTTAATTTAGGTCATAATAATGGGCATTTTTGATATATGTTTTGATTTTCTCCTGATATGATTCGAAAACAAAAAATACGAAGAAAATTCTCACCTAAGTAGAAAATAATCTCTAGCATTTTTGTATTTACTATCTCTCTAAAGCACCATGAGTGAAATATAACCATTTCATTATATATTTGAAATAATATAAAGGAGTAGTTTATATACATTTTATTATATATGAATATAGAAGCAATTTGATTTCTTAAGTCCCTTACTCTAATTTCCTTTAATCAGAGACAGATTTCTATATGTCACCTTCCTCAAATGAGCAGGTTAGAAAAAGTTTTTTTTTTTTTTTTCCTTAAAACAACTTTCAGAACAAACAAACCGGGGTTTCTTCATTCATTCATTCATTCAATAATATCCACTGAGTGACTACCATGTGATCAACACCACTAGGCTCTAGGACTATCAGGATCTAGACCGTACGGTCTCTATCTAAAGATGAGGAGAGGAGACAGAGAAGTAAACTCGAAGTAGCTCTATGATGTGGTGTTTAGGATAACAGAGCAAAGTACAGCACATAAAAGAAGCACACAAGAAAGCCTCTTAGTCCAGACTAGAGGGATCCAGGGAGGCTTCCCCAGGGAGATGATATCTTAGCATCTGAATCTTCATGAGTGAATGAGTTGTAGTCAAGTAAAATAGAGTGTGTAGGCAGTGAAAGAGAGCGAGGATGGTATTCTGGGCCTCTACCAGGTATGCCTAGAAGGCCATTCAAGACGTATTGACAGCAGAGAGTCAGGATTAGCAAGGTCTATGAGTAATATGCTTTGGCAGAAGCATAAAAGAAGATGAACTGAGACCAAAATGCAATAGCAGATCAAATGCAACAGAAATGCTCTTACATGCTATTAAGGGGGCATTTGTGTGAGGGTATGTTCATGTAAGGTGCCGTTCAGTGTCTGCCTTTTTGCTCTGAAAAGATTTATGTTAGTTGATTTGTAGTTAAGCTTTCATTTTGAGGTAGCTTCTGAGATTCTCAAAAAATGACAATCACAAATGGAGAGATGTCTTGTTGGTCAGAAAAGTATTTCCAACTGCCACTCTTTCCCTATAAACTTGTATTCTGAAATAAGCATCTTTACCACTTTTTATCTTGAGAGGTGGTTTTATCTTCATGAAGATAACAAACATGTGTCATAAAGAATAGGGATTGATAATCCTTGTAATTTTTATCTATGCCAACGTAACTACAAATCCTATTCATACTTCTTATATATTGAGGATCTGTCACGACAAAAAAAATACATAATACAGGTAGAACATTAAAAGTATACTTACAAGTAGTCCTCAACAAAACAGTTTACATTCCATTGTCAGAGGAATATTTCTAAGCTGTTTGCCTGAACAATGCGTGAGGTAAAGCATTTGACAGGTTAATTTTACATTTAATAAGTATTCCCTAGCATGTATTTGGAATTGGTTGTGTTTTAATTTCTTTGGTTCTCCTGCTGTTATGGAATCACAAAAACACCTTTTTTAAAGATTCTACCTGTAGGAGAAGCCATTTCATTTAGCCCTTCTCCTCTTGCTTCTGGACTTCTGTCCATACCTTTTATTGGTTCCTTCCCAAGAGAGGAGGAGTTGCTAATCTGAGTGGCCACAGTCTGAGGAATTGGTATAGAAAAACCAACTGACCCGGAGAACCCTGGGTGGAAAGGGAAGAGGGGAGAGTGCTGATGCATTGCGAGAATTGCAACCAATGTTACGAAAAATTCATGTATATATTTTTGAATGAGAATCTAATTTGCACTATAAACTTTCACCTAACACACACACACATACACAAAACCTGAGGTTATTATTTGGGGACATATTTTATTACCAATGGAGTCCCTGTGTGGTACAATTACTTAACACCCTTGACTACTAACCAAGAGATTGGAGATTCAAATCCACCTAGAGAAGTGCCTTGGAAGAAAGGTCTGGTGATCTACTTCCAAAAAAACCTGCCTTTGAAAATCCTATGAAGCACAGTTCTACTCTGACATATTTGGAGTTGCCATATGTCAGAATCTTCTCGATAGCAACTGGTTAGTTTTTACTACCAATGCCTTAGGAGTGATGAATCACACGCAGTTTTCAGCTTATACGTGTAGCGAGACAGGTTTTCCACCCACACAGTTGTTTTGTTCTGACCATCCTCCTCTCTCCATTCTACCTTTCTTAGGAGTGGCTGAGTGGGAAATGGGCAGGATTCATTGTACAATCCCACCTATTTTAGATTCAGAAAAAGGGGACTGAAACAAGAAGACTTGCTTGGTTCTCATGACCTAACCAGTGTTCAGTTTTTGCCACACTGTTGACTTGGAGGTTTTTAAGGACTCATCGAGATATTAATAAAGTGGCATTTTATTTCCTATTGGGTCTTGACTTCTTATAGGTGTAATTCTCCCAGATAGAGTCCCAGAATGGAGGCATCATACACTTCAGAACTTTTGAAACACCAGTCATCATACAAAAGTCCAAATAGCAACAGACTATGCACTTCGAGCTGCTTATCTAGTAGATACAAGTTATTTTTCCCAATCTGTGGTTATCATGATGAAAGATATCCACAAATCTATTCATTCATCAACATGTATTAAATTTCTTTTTGTATGACTACATATAAGGAGCTGTGGTAGCACAATGGTTAAAGCGATCGACTGCTAACCAAAAGATCAGAGGTTCAAAACAACCAGTGGCTCTGTGGGAAAAGATGTGGCAGTCTGTATCCACAGAGATTTACAGCCTTGGAAACTCGATGGGGTTACTATGAGTTGAAATCAACTTGAAGGCAGTGGGATCGGATACGCCTATGGAATGGGCTGCTCAGCCATATCTTGAACAGAACCTGCACCATTTTCCCTTTCTTAGACAATCTCTATCTCCAAGTATGATTTTTCGTTTTTGTAGTTCAGTTCCTCTAAAAGTTAAAAATTAACCAATGTTCCCCTTAGGACTGTGGAAAGTCAAGTGATATCGATCTAAGTCCGTCAGACAGGACAATACACCTGTTTCGTGACCAGGAACCAGGGTGGCACCAGTCACCCCCTGGCTGATGAGATAATGACAGAAAAAAGTCAACATGTTTGAAACATGATCACTGTGGCCACACAGAAGGAGAACCAACATTCCACAAGTTCCTAAAAGCCATGTCCCCTTCCCTATAAAATCTCCAGCTGGCCTCCAGTTTGGGGAGGCAGGTTCAGGAGGAGATTATTCCCCTCTGTCTCCTATGTATTGATATATAATAAATCTCTCGCTACAAACCTCACCCCATCTCAAGAATTGGCTGTTTGTGGCAGGCGGCTCTGACTTGCAAAATTGCAGTAACAACTATATATATTTTGCATCCATATCTCTCCACTATATTCTAGATTCATATTTTCAAAGCCAAGTATTGATATCTCAACTTCTGTATCTATTTAGGTATCACAACCACATCAAAAGCAAAAAAAAAAAAAAAAAAAAAAAATCTGTCCTTTGAAAAACCTTCCCCAACTCAATCATTCTTGACTTCCCTTTTCTTATACTTCACACCTACTCTACAACAATTACTTTTAACATTACCTCCAAAATATTTCTTCGTTCTGTCCACTTCTGTTCTATTTCACTTTTGGTACATTACTCCAAGTTCCTATTTTAGTTATCTTCTCAATTACTACAATAACTTCCTCATTGATCTCCTTGCTTCACATAACCTCATCTTCACATGGAACTAAGTAAAATGGCAGCATTTGACTGCTTAAAACCTTCCAATGTCTTCCAGTGTTCTTAAAATACATCCAAACTTGGTGTTTTTGCCTAGAAGATCCTTTAAGTGATTGGCCCAAACCTCCTGCCTCTAACTCATGTCTTAGCATTTTTCTTCCACTTTGATTTCTGTCGCACAGACATACTGGTTTTTATCTTTCTCCCTATATTTAGAACTTACCAAGAAAAAAAAAAAATTTTTTTTTTTTAAGAACATTTTTAATCACCAGTCATCTACAGGCCTCTGCACTAGCAGTTACTTCTGCCAAGAAAGTCTTGCCACCACGTTGCATTTCTTGGCTCATTTTCTTCTTCTTCAACTTAAACTTTATTTTGTTTCTTTGCAATCATTTGCAAACAAATAATATCTAATAAATTTCTAATAAATCTACTTACATAATACATTTTGCATAGATTTCAAAATGCATTTTGCTGTAATTTAGTCTTACCAGTTTGTAATGTCTGCTTTAATTTCCTCTTTTATCCAACTATTGCACGCTTGGTGTCGTTCGTTGCCATCAAGTTGACTCCTATTCATGACAATCTTATGCATAACAGAAGGAAACATTGCCCAGTCCTGTACCATCTTCATGATTATCGGTATGTTAGAGTCCATTGTTGCAGCTGTTGTGTCAGTCCATCTCACCGAGTGTTTTCCTTGACCCACTTCTTTACCAAATATTGTATCCTTTCTTAGGAATCTTTCCTGATGATGTGTCCAAGATAATCGAGTCAAAATTTTTCCATCTTTGCCTTTAAGAAATGTTCTGGCTGTATATCTTCTGAGATTGATTTGTTCATTCTTCTGGCAGTCTATGGTATATCAATATTCTTTGACAATGCTACAGTTCAAATGCATCAATTCTTCTGCCTTCCTTTTTCATTATCCAACTTTCACATGCATATGATGCAATTCAAAAGACCACGGCTTGGGTCAGATACACCTTACTTATCAAAGTGTCATGTTTGCTTAGAAGGGCATTCATTATTTAAACTTCTATGTCCATATTTTCAGGGTAAGGGTAGAGTTTTTTTTTCATTTAAATTTATTTATTTTTATCATAATTAGAAAATGTAGCTAAAGGGATTTATACTCTTGGCATTTAGTCAGTTTTTCTTTGTGACCACTTCTTTTTCTTCTTTGTATTTTTTAATGGTCCCAGGGTATTTGAGAAGGAAGCCAAAGTAGAGTGGCATCTTTTACAGGGGTTAGAATCAATCTACAGTGTAACATGAAAACTGATGAGGGTCATTATTATTTGAAAATCCTTTAAAAATGCACCAGTTTGATGAACTACATATCACCTCTCAAAAAGTCCAGGACTACACTGGATGACATCAGTGAGTTTCCTCTTGAACACAGGATAGAGCCTTTGGCTTGCATTTAGAGTCCATTTTCAATTGGAAGATTGCCATATCTTTCTCCCACATCTGGTGGATTTGAATGGCTGACCTTTCACTTAACAGCCAAGCACTTAACCACTGCATCACCAGGGCTCCTTACTTTAAGATGTATATTTAAACAATAGAAGTATCTAGTGAGATACTTATGAGCGGCAATGGAGAACTGAAACTATTGAGTCTCTCTTCTCAAGTTCACTTTGGGCATATGTTCATTGATGAGAAATTTGGCAAAATCATCTATACTATCTAATTTGTTATTTTTAATCTCTTATTCTCTCTCTGTCTCTCTTTCTCTCCTTTCCTCCCATATAGTTGAATTCACATAACTTAAATTCATGTATAATTCAACTCCATTCTAAAGGCATATATTTTATTAAATTCTTTTAATATATTTTTCAAATTATTTTTTTGTTTTTTTCTCTTGATTTTTTATTTATTAAGAAATATCTATTTAAATTTTATTTCTAAAATACTTTTATATGTTTTGATGTTATATATTTGATGCATAAAGATGTAATTTTCTAATCACATTTTTCTCATTTAAGGCTTTTTGTCTTATATTTTGTTTTGCCTGATATTTAAATTTGCACTTTTGCCTTAATTTTTTTTAACTCAACTCTTATGCTTTTATATCTTCTGTTTTAGATAGATTTTTAGTAATAACCTATAACTTTCTTTAAATACTTATTTGACTGAATTTGTGAGTCTCAGTTGAATCTGCCAGGCACTCCTTGGAAACTCTATGGGGCAGTTCTACTCCGTCCTGTAGGGTCGCTATGAGTGGGAATCGACTCGACGGCACTGGGTTTGGTTTTTTTTTTTTCTTTTTTTGGTTTGATAGCTTAATGTAGTTTTATGATTGTTTTTCTTTTTTTTTTCTTCCTTTTGTATTTATTGTTGTCCTCAGCTAGAAGTTGTCCCTTGATTTTAAAACACATAATCAAATTTTTATTTTCTATCAGTTTCAGCAATTCTTATATGAACTTATTTTCCTTTATTTCAAAACCATCCAGAATAGAAATTCCATTTTGACATTACTGTTGGCATACTTTATAACAGACACTTTCAGTTTCACAAATACATTATCAACAACTTTTTAAGTCTAAATACAATTTTCCTTAAATTAACCTTACCTGAGGATAAATGTGGCAGCCAGTTTCTCTATATGCTGTGGAGACAGCAGAGAGCAGCCCAGCTTGTGGGTAGGCAGTACTTCTGCTCAACTTCCTTATGAGGAGAATGGCTCTAACTGCTGGAGTATCACTTTCCTACATCTGTCTTGGGTGGTATTTTTCTCTGATCGTATTTCTTAATTACATGTAAGTTCCTTTCTCTCTTCCAAATAAATGTTAGAATTAATTTACCCTAATGGCCTTTGCTTCTATTTTCCAAAATTGCCATGAGTTTAATCTTTTTCTGATGTCTTTATTATTTTTTAATAAAGTTTGAATTAGAGTAAAAATATGTGTTCATTCTACCTTCTTGAACTGAAAGATTAGAGTCATATAATTTCTAGAATATTCTTTTTGTCTCCCCCTTTCTTCTATCTTATTCTAACAAAACTCTACCCATTCTCTAAAGATCATTCTTTTTGCCATCTCTAGCTGCTTTCTCATCAAAATTTCTGGTTCACTATATTAGTTTTTGGTCTTCTCAGCACATATTTCCTCAATATTCAAATATATATATAGTCTTTTTCTGTAAATTGATTTGCTTGAGTAGAATCTGTGTTCATAGCTTTTATATGTCTTGACAGGACCTAACACAATACAGAGAGTAGATATTCGATAATTACTTGATAAAAAAGGAAAACCTCAAATGTTAAAGCATAACAGAACTTTGACAATCACTTAGCCCAATATATTCATTTTGTGGCTTGAACAACTAGAACCCAACACTAGCCTCTAGGCTTCACAGCACCTGTCCAATGTTCTTTGTACTAGGTGATGGATTCTTAGATCCTGAAACTTAGAAGGTAATGTGAAGTCCCTTTGCAGTCAAATTGGAAATCTGCAGCTTCACTGATACTTGGCATGTAACTACTGAATAAATACTTTTAGTGAGTGAAAACACACACTTCTCTACAAAACAGATTACATCATTTTTAAAGTGCTACAAATGATAGAATGTTTTTACCTTAGGTTAAAAAAAAAAACCTCAACTAAATTTTCTGCTCGTTAAGAATTCAATTTTAGTCTTTTTTTCTGAGTTCAGTTCCCCATTTACATGATATTCCTCTCATTATTTACAGCAATAACAGCATCACATATATATCAGAGATTGCAAATATACAGTACACATGCTGCGACTGCCCCATGCCATGTCCATATAACATGAGCCATCTTTTTGGCTATATCTGGACCCAACTTCAGAATCCTTCTTAACTTAGTTTTGTGGTCATACACTATCAACAGATGTATGGTGGTACCTATGATGCCATGCATTGTTATTCAAAACTTTCACAGTATCTCCCTGGGGCTCCAACTACCTTTTACTCTGCCCTCAACACCATCACTCTCTTGCAGGATGATTATGCAGTGTCAATTCTGGAACTCTGGAGTAGCATTCAACTTGGTTTGGCCGATGCAATCAATGTGTATGGAAGTGAACGGAAGTTCTTACCAGTAGAAGTTTCATGAGTTAGTTCATGATTCATTTTTTGCCATGTCTCTCTTCCCTCTGCCATAAGACTTCCTGGACATCAAGGGAAACAGTGTTGAAAATAACTGCAGCAACATCACCAGGAAATAAACTTTTGTGTTGTTAGCCACTGAGATGAGTTTTTTTCTTGTAACTACTATATAAATGGAGAAAAGATTGAAGTTGTTAAAGATTTCATTTCACTTGGATCCACAATCAACACCCATGGAAGCAACAGTCAAGAAATCAAAAGATGCATTGCATTGGGTAAATTTGCACAAAAAAAAAAAAAAAAAAAAAAGACTTCTTTAAAGTACTGAAAAACAAGGATGTCATCTTGAAGACTGAGATGTGCCTGACTCAAGCCATGGCATTTTCAATTGCATCATATGCATGTGAAAGCTGGGCAATGAATAAGGAAGACCAAAAAAGAATTGACACCTTTGAATTGTGGTGTTGGCAAAGAATATTGAATATACCATGGACTGCCAAAAGGATAAACAAACCTGTCTTGGAAGAAGTACAACCAGAATGCTCCTTAGAAACAAACATGGTGATACTGCATCTTGCATACTTTGGACATGTTCTTGGGAGGGATCAGTCCCTTGAGCGGGGCATCGTGCTTGGCAAAGTAGAGGATCATTGAAAAAGAGGAAGACCCTAAACAAGATGGACTGACACTGTGGCTGCAACAATGGGCTCAAGCATAACAACGATTGTGAGCATGGTGCAGGACCTGGCAGTGTTTGGCTCTGTGGTACACAGGGTCACTATGAGTCAGAACTGACTTGACGGCACCACCTAACAACAACAACAGTATAGTCTACACTATCCAGACTTGTAAAGTTTATCAATGTATTCATTCATTTACTTGTTCATCGAATAGTTGTTCGTCCCCAATCACATTATTCAGTTCTGACAATATGATAATAAACAGGATAAGAATTGTCTATACTCACAGAGCCTGCAAAAAATAAAGAAATTTATTAAAAAAATTAAAACATGAAGAATTACAGATTGAGATAAGTGCTATAAATAAAACTGAATAAACACTATAATAGAGAAAAAGGGGAGGGAATGCGGAAGTTAAGGGTCTATTTTCAATGGAGTGTTCAGAAAAGACCTCCGGAAAGTGACAAAATTTCAGTTAAAAGTAGAAAAACAACAATTTACTAGCTATGAGAAATCCAGGATAAAGTTTATGTGGATCAAGGATAGGATCAACACACACAGACACACACACAAAAAAAACTTGATGGATGTTAGGTATTTAAAAAAAGCCAAGGTGAGCTATAGCATAATAAACAATTAGTTTATTCTAAGAACAACAGGAATCAATTGCAGGGTTTTAGGAATGGATGTGTTGTGCATCTATAAAAGATCACTCTGACTACTATGGAAAATGGGCTAAAGGGAGCAAAATCAGAAAAAAAATAAAAAAAGAACAGCTAAGAGACTTTTGAAGTAGCCTTAAAAAGCAAAGATGGTGGCTTAAACTAGGGTCGTAGCCATGGAGGTGATGAAAAAATTAATTTAGAAGAATCAGTGGGATTTCCAGATGGTGTAGATTATAATGTGAGATAAAGAGAAGAATGAAGAGTGGCTTCTGGATTCTGGCTTTTCAGACACTAAGTGAGGTGGTGCCATTTCCTGGGAGGCTGGTGAAGGGTAGTATGGCAAATAAAAACAGAGTATGCAAGTTTGGACCAGTTAAGTGTGGTTGGCTATGATTTGTTCAAATGGAGAAGTCAGATAGGTAATTGGGTACTTGTGTTCAGAGATAATGTCTGTGTTGGAGATATAAATCTGTGGCATACAGATGCCATTTAAAATCACATATATGAATGTAATATCTACTAAATGGTATGAATGCAATCTCTACTGAGCAGAATAGAGACAAAATGAGGATCCAAGGCTAGGCAATGGGGAACATCAAAATGTGGAAGTTGAGAAACGAGCAGAACCAGTATAAGAGACTGAGAAAGATCAACTGTGAGGAAGGGGGGAATCCATGAAAATGGTATAATACAGGCATTACTGAGACTATTCTAAGATAAAGGAAGAGATCAAATATGCCAAATATTTTTTAGAGACCAACCAAGTGAGAGGGCAGAAAAAAAAAATGCTTATTGAAATTGGCAACATTAGAGGCTATTAGTGATTTTGTAAAGAGTGGTAGAGGCAGAATCCAGATTGAGGAGAGATGCTTGAGCTACAGTGAAAGAAGTGTGAGTTTCTTTAGAGAATTGAGACTATTGAAAACAATTCCAGAAATAGGAAAACACCTAGGGCTGTGGGGCAGTGGAAGATTTATGGAAGAATATGAGACATTAACACTTTTTTTTTTCATACTGATGGGAATAACCTTGTAGGATGAGAGAGATTCATGATGTGCTAGAAAGTACTTATAAACAAAGGCATAAATTCCTTTAGATGGTGGGAATAGATGGGATCCAAAACACAAATGAAGGAATTACTTTTAATAATTACTGACAATAAGAATGGAAAAAAAAAAAAAAAAAAGAAGTAAGAGTAGTTGGAAAATATGGCCTTGGTGATAGAAATGACGCCGGAGATCACATGAAGGAATTTTGCAAGACCAACGACTTCTTCATTGCAAATGCCTTTTTTTCAAAAATATAAATGCTGTCTACACACATGGACTTCACTGGATGGAAAACACAGGAATCAAATTGACTACATCCGTGGAAAGAGATGATGGAGAAGCTCGATATCATCTTTTAGAACAAGAGCCAGGGGCCAATTGCTGAACAGACCATCAGTTGCTTATATGCAAGTTCAAGCTGAAGCTGAAGAAAATTAGAACAAGTCCATGAGAGCCAAAGTATGACCTTGAGTACTTCCCACCTGAATTCAGAAACCATCTCAAGAATAGATTGGACACATTGAACACTAATGATTGAAACCACACTAATTCTGGGATGACAACAAGGACACCACACATGAAGAAAGCAAGAGGTCATTAAAAAGACAGAAAAGAAAGAAAAGACCAAAATGGATCTCAGAAGAAGCTCTGAAACTTACTCTTGAATGTAGAGTAGCTAAAGCAAAAGGGAGAAATGATGGAATAAAAGAGCTGAACAGAAGATTTCAAAGGGTGGCTCAAGAAGACAATGTAAATTATAATAAAATGTGAAAAGACTTGAAGATAGAAAAGCAGAAGGGAAGAACATGCTTGGCATTTCTCAAGCTGAAAGAACTGAAGGAAAAAATCAAGCCTCAAATTGCAAATTTGAAGAATTCTATGGGAAAAATATCAAACAACGCAGGAAGCATCAAAAGAAGATGGAAGGAATACACAAAGTCACTGTAGCAAAAGAACTGGTAGCATTTCAGGAAGTAGCATATGGTTAAGAACTGATGGTACTGAAGGAAGAAGTCCACGCTGCACTGAAGACATTGGTGAAAAACAAGGCTTCAGAAAGTGACAGAATACCTACTGAGATGTTTCAACAATCAGATGCAGTGCTGGAAGTGCTCACTCATCTATGCCAAGATATTTGAAAGACAGCTACCTGGTAACCACCTGGAAGAGATCCCTATTTGTGCCTATTCCAAAGGAAGGTGATACAACAGAATGCGGAAATTATCAAACAATGTCAATAATATCACACAGAAGTAAAATTTTGCTAAAAATCATTCAAAAGAGGTTGCAGAAGTACATCGACAGGGAACTGCCAGAAATTCAAGCCAAATTCTGAGGACTTGGAGCAAGGGATTGTTGCTGATGCCATACAGATCTTGAAATATCAGAAAAATGTCTGCCTGTGTTTTATTGACTATGCAAAGGCATTCGATTACGGGGATCATAACGAATTATAGTTAACATTGCGAAGAATGAGAATTCCAGGACACTTAATTGTGCTTATAAGGAACCTTTACTTGGACCAAGAACCAGTTGTTCAAACAGAACAAGGGGATTCTTTGTAGTTTAAAGGTGGGGAAGGTGTGCATCAGGGTTGTGTCCTTTCACCATCCATATTTGATCTGTATGCTGAGCAAATAATCCGAGAAGCTAGACTATATGAAGAAGAACATGGTATGAGGGTTGGAGGAAGACTCATGAACAATCTGCGATATGCCAGTGACACAAACTTGCCTGCTGAATATGAAGAGAACTTGAAGCACTTACTGATGAAGATCAAAGACCACAGCCTTCAGTATGAATTATACCTCAGTATAAAGAAAACAAAAATCCTCACAACTGAACCAATAAGCAGCATCACAATAAACGGAGAAAAGATTGGTGTTGTCGAGGATTTCATTTTACTAGTTTCCACAACAGCATCCATGGAAACAGTGGAAAAGAAATCAAAAGACGCATTGCTTTGGGCAAATCTGCTGCAAAAGACCTCTTTAAAGCCTTAAAAAGCAAAGATCTTACTTTAAGGACTAAGGTACATCTGCCACAAGCCATGATGTTTCAATGGCCTAATATGCATGTGAAAGCTGGAAAATGAATAAGGAAGACCAAAAAAGAATTGATGTCTTTGAATTACGATGTTGCTGAAGAATACTGACTATGCTATGGACTGCCAGAAGAACCAATAAATCTGTCTTGGAAGTAGTACAGCCAGAATGCTCCTTAGAAGCACGGATGGTGAGACTTTGTCTCACATACTTTGCATGTTATAAAAAGGGACCAGTCCCTGGAAAAAGACATCCTGCTTGGTAGATAATCAGTGGAAAAGAGGAAAACCCTCAATGAGATGGATTGATACGATGGCTGCAACAATGTGCTCAAGTATAACAAGGATCATGAGGATGGCACAGGACCAGGCAGTGTTTTCTTCTGTAGTGCATAGGGTAGCTGTGAGTTGGAGCCGACTTGATGGCACATTAACAACAACAAAAGAAGAGCCATGCCTTCATCTTTAGATGGGATTTCAGAAGAACATACCCTTATAGACACGATGATGGAAAAATGAGAAATTTCGGATTTCCTAAGTGACATATGTGTAAAGCTGAGAGTAAGGAGGAAGAGAGTATGTGTAGTGTATTGAACACTGTTGGTTGCTGCTGAATTGATTCTGACTCATGGTGACCACACATGCTACAGAGTAGAACTTCTCCATTGGATTTTCTTGACTGTAATCTTAAGGGAAGCAGATTGCCTGGACTTTTCTTCCATAGTACCACAATGATTGGGTTCAAACTGCCAAGCTTTGATCCTCCACAAGATATGTCCACATCCTAGTTCCAGGTATCTGTGAATGCGACCTTTTTGGAAATAGAATCTTTGCAGATGTAATCAAGCTAAGCATCTTGAGAGTGATAATCCTGGACAACCTGGTGAGCCTTAAGTCCAAGGACAAGTGTCCTTAAACAAAAGACACAGACACACAAAGAAAGTGATGTGACGAGAGGCAGAGACTGGAGATACAAGCAGGGAGTAAAACATATTAAAGCTTCACTTTAGAAACATTACACTAGTCCTACCATGGAAAGTGAATTTGAAGCAGAAGAAGTGAAATAAGGGGTGGCCATTACAGGAACATGTATAAGAATTTATGAGGACAAAGTAAAAGAGTGCCATTGGTAATGGAGATGTTAGCATAAAATTCAGAAAGGTTAAGACAGTGGATTTGACAGGATGTTGTGATCAACGTAATCAAAATTAACAGGCACCATGGATGATGCTACATTTTTGACTTGGGCAACTCAGTGTGTAAAACCCACCAAAACCCAGTGTGTGAAGGGACCATAAAATGTAATACAGAAGGAACTAAGGAATCTGTTTCAGCTCTCTTCAGTGTTGTTCAACATTTTTGTTCTTAAACTTGCATCTTTATAGTATATTCTGACTTCACAAATTACTTTCAAAAACTGTGCCAGAGTCAGTGATTAAACCAATGAAAAATTTTTTTTCACTCTGAGCTCTGTTGCCTTTTTAAAATCATAATTCTATATTTATTTGATGGAAATATTTCATTCATATTTTCTTATATTAATTATATATTAATATCTTATGTTTTAAAATTCCAGTGATCAAAAACTGCATCTAACTGCATTCCACCCCTTCACCCATCGTATGCATATGTTGTGCAAAACCCATCAGGGTCACGTGTGTTTGAATCACTACTAAATACTATCTTTAAATTTCATATGAACTCTGTCAGATCCAGTGTTAGTAAGAATATAGTTGTTTCATGTCTGTAGAACAAACACAACAATGAAATTGGCTTGTGAAAAAAAATTGGGACACTCTATCCAGTTTTCTTGACTTAGTAATGACCTATCCTTAAAATCAAAAATCCTTACATGTGGTGTAGCTATTTCTCCCAGTGTTATCTTCAGTTATCTTCTCCCAGTCCACAACTTCGAAATCAGACCTCATGCTCCATCAACACTTTTCAGGGATGTCTCCCTTGACCTTCCTGATCAGGCCGATATCACCCATAAGATATCAAGATCCAGTTACCATCCCTTTATAGCTGTTATTAGATTTGGGATTTTTTTTTTCTTTTCACTTTTCTTTGATTACTATTTATTTCCCCTGTACTACTTCTTTATTTCTTCTCACCATAGTCTCTCTCAGTGTTAATAAGAGTTGCTTGGTACCTAAAGTGAATTAATTTAAAGTGTGTTAAATGAATAAATGAATGAAATATATATATATATATTCATTTTCTAAATCGTCATTCTGTATTACATGAAATATATCCTCTTGTATCTTATTTCTCATTGATAAGTATACTTTTTGCCATGCTGTTTTTACTGAATAATAAGAAAGATGAAGAAGAATTGATGCCTTTGAATTACAGTTAGTGAAGAGTATTGAATATTCCGTGGACTTACAGAACAATGAACAAATCTGTCTTGGAAGAAGTACAGTCAGAACGCTCCTTAGAAGCAAGGGTAGTGAGACTTCATCTCACGTACTTTGGACATGTTATCAGGAGGACCAGTTTCTGGAGAAGGACATCACGCTTGATAATGTAAAGGGTCAACGAAAAAGAGGAAGACCCCCAACGAGGTGGATTGACAAAGTGGCTTCAACAATGGGCTCAAACATAGCAATGATTGTAAGAATAGCTCAGGACCGGGCAGTGTTTCGTTATGTTGTGCTTGAGGTCATCATGAGTTGAAACCGACTGGATGGCACTTAGCAATAACAGCTGGACAATATGACAGCTATTAAAAATGTAAGTGCAAATGTTGTTTAGCTTTGGTGATGCAAATAAGCACTGAGCTGCTAATTGAAAGTTTAGGGGCTCTTTGGATGAAAAGACCTATGATCTGCTCCCATAAAGATTACAGCCTAGAAAACCCTATGGAACAGTTCTACTCTGTCACTTGAAGTCACTATGAGTCAAAATCTATTCACTGGCACCTAACAATAACAATATGGCAATTGTAATAAAAAAATTAAGGCTTTTAATTTTTATTAACCTTGTTTCAGGAAAAGGTGATATAACAGCTTCTAAGACTCCCTACTTAACAAGAGATAGCAAAATGGCTTAAGAGATTGACTCTAACAGTTTCATATTTTTATTCTCCTCTTCAGGAAACTCTAAGACAAGAGGTCAATTTAGCCTTGTTTTATTCTTTAAAAAAGAATTTAGTGTTCTTGACAGGTGTCAGATTGCAAGTCTTTAGAGACAAATGTTTCCTGTTTCCCATCAGAGCACAGATAACAGCATGTGGTTTTTCTCCCTCTTGCTCTCTTTCTTACTGCATCCATAGAACACAACCTAGACTCACAGAGAGCAACTCCAGATGCAGGAGAGTAGTTCAGTCTTTTGGCTATTAAATCTGTGGTTCCTTAGAACACTCTATTTACAAGATTGGCAGGAAACAGTACTTACCTTGGTGCTTCTTGTTTGAGTATCATGTCATGTTATACTTTGTTCCTTATAAAGTGGATGAAAATTTTCAACATATTACCTGAAAGTTACTGAATTGTCACGCAGAGCAAATTCAACCCTTTCTTTGCTTCCAATGTCATTACTGGAGATTTTTAAATCATATTAAATTTGTTTTAATCACCTCAAAATTTAGCATCATATTTTTTGGTTATTTTCTCACCTAAAATGTACTGACTTTAAGAACTAATAACTTAAAACTGCCCCCCCAAAAGTAATCCATAAAACAAATGGTCCACAAAGCATTTCTTTCTGAAACATTGCCCATACATCAGTATCATTATCCAGTCTTCATAATATTCTGGGTAAGCTCTAAAAATCTTCTTGTCAAACGCCTCAAAAACACCTACAGCCACACTCAAGTTTCATCATAAACAGTGAACACTGAGGAAGACTGATGGAAGATGATCTCCACAAATATGAGATTGCGTGAGACCTTGTGATGAGAGCAACATCATTTGATTTAAAGTCTTTGAGAAAATCCTCCAGCATTTTACCAGAGAAGACTTTCACATTTGCTCAGTAAAATGTATAGCAATGTGAGAGAGATGACAATCCAGCACAGGTACATGGTCAGCAAAAGTCTGACCTAGATTGTTCAGAAGCATGACCAGAGAAGGCAACAACTCCCATGGTGGGGTGCTATTCCCACTACTTGCCACATTGCCACAGAAGACGACTTTGACTTATAGCTCATGATATGGACATCCATGCTATTTTCACATAGAACATCATTTTGAGTATCTAAAGAAACACAGATTTTCTTCAGTTTTAACATTGAATGGAGCAAAGATGCTCCACCATGTCTAGTCCTGGATGGTGAGTCTTCATCTGATACCCAGTGCATTACCAAATCTACCAATTTTATAATAATTCTGGAGGAGAGATTCTTTTTGTTGTTGTTACTTGCCATTGAGTCAATTCCCACTGATTGCAAAGGGCAGGTTAGCCTATCTGAAACTGGATTAATTGGTGGCAGAGTGGAACCCAATGCTTAAAGCAATATAGTTCCAGAATCATCTTAGGTGATTTTATATCCCTTGTTCCAAGCATTTTAGGGCTTTTAATCAAACCTGGCACAAATGCTTTTCTTGTTTTGTTTTGTTTTGTTTGTTTGTTTGTTTTAACATAGCAATGTGTATAAAAGGAAGGGAATGCACACAGGTAGGGCCTTTTTCTTAGAGACAAGTTTCACATCTAACATGAATGTCAGCAGTGAGAATAGTTCACTTGTATGCTTGTAACCATGATTTCAAAGATGACTTTTGGTCCTAGTGCCTCACTGATGGCCTCATAGATGTGCTGACCTCAAAAATCATCAAGGAGGTTTCAACGACATGTTTAGTTTTGCCAGACGCATTTCCTTCTCATTTCGGTAGTCTCCCTCTCAAATTCCTCAATGGTCCTGTCATCGATTCTATAACATTTGTAGATCGAGTGGTCAGTAGGGCTGAATCTGTTAGAATCTATGTGTCCAATGACTACAATGTTGACATACATCTTTTTTTATTTCCATTTTGTCTTGGGCTGTGGAATGATTCTCATGGAGCCTGGATTATGGCTGAAGATGTTGTGAAAGGCTCATTTATATCAGATGTTAAGGAACATGATATATACAACAATATACACAATATACATACAGCTGTTGTTCTATTGAAATGTTTTCTTTAACTACTTAATTAAGTTACTCTCAAAATTAGCTTTCTTATAATAGCTAAGATTTCTATCAGAGAATTATAGTTTAAAATAACAGTATATTTTAATTCAAATCACGAAATGGATTCACTAGACCCTTGATTATCATTCTTGCTATTGTTGTTATACGCCATCGAGGTGGCTCTGACTCTGTTATCTACAATACAACAAACATTGCCTGGTCCTGCACCATCCTCACAATTGTTCCTATGTTTGAGCCCATTTTTGCTGCCACTGTCTCAATCCATTTCACTGAGTGTCTACTTCCTTTTTTGCTGACTCTCTACCAAGCATGATGTCCTTCTCCAGCAATTGATCCTTCCTGACAACATGTCTAAAGTAAGTGAGACAGTCTTCCCATCTTCATTTCTGAGGAGCATTCTGCTGTACTTCATCCAAGACTGGTATGTTTGTTCTTCTGGTAGTCCATGGTATAGTCAGTGTTTTTCACCAACATCACAATTCAAATCATTAATTCTTCTTTGGTCTCCTCATTGTCTAGTTTTCACATGCATATATGAGGTAATTGAAGAGACCATCGCTTGGGTCAGGCACATCTTAATTATCTTTGCTTTTTTAAGATTTTAAAGGGATATTTTGCTGTAGATTTGCCCAATGTAATATATCATTTGATTTCTTTACTGCTGCTTCCATGGGCAATGATGATTGATCCAAGTAGAATGAAATCTTTGACATCAGTTTCTTCACCATTTATCATGATGTTGTTTATTGGCCCAATTGTGAAGATTTTTGTTTTCTTCATATTCAGTTTTAATCCATAACAAAGACTGTAATCTTTTGCCTTCATTAGTAAGTGTTCAAGTCATCATCATTTTCGACCAAGAAGTTTGTGTCATCTGCATATCACAGGTTGTTAATGAGTCTTCCTCCAATCCTTATGCCATGTTCTTCATATAGTCCAGCTTCTCAGATTATTAGCTCAGCATACAAATTGAATAAGTAAGGTGAAAGGATACAAACCTGATGCACATCTTTTCCAATTTTAAACCATGCAACATTCCCTTGTTCTGTTTGAATGACTGCCTCTTGATCTATGCACAGATTCTACACGAGCACAATTAACTATTCTAGAATTCCCATTCTTCGTAATATTATCCATAGTTTGTTATAATCCACACAGTCAAATGTCTTTGCATAGTCAATAAAACACAGGTAAACATCATCCTTGTATCATCCTGAAATCAGCTTAAAAGCAGCATGTGAGCACAGTAAGAAATAAGCATTATTGAGTACCTTCCTTGGTGGCAGGTGGTGGAGATGCAGAAATGAGTATGATAGTATCCTAGACCTCACAGTCCAATGAGACACATTAGTGTGTTTTACTGGATTGGTTACACTATCCTTCTTCATTACATTGAATACTGACACAACTTGTACAAGGGGATTGATGAACAAAAGCAAAAGAGACAAATGGCCAGACTACTTGAAGCGCTCTTTATTGGGCTGGCTCTTCTCCAAATCACAACAGATAATTAAGTAAGTAAATGAGACCTTACTGAGACAACTGACTTCCTCTGATTAAAACACCATGGGCATAACGACATATTGCAGAGGGAAAAACCTTTCCTCTTCATGCTCACTACTCTCTTGTTGAGTTACCATTCAGTATTGCGTAGAGAAGCAGAAGTAGCCAAATGTACAAAGTTTAGGGTCAAGTGAAAATTGCCCAAAGCTTTATGGGTAATTAGGTTGGGTTATATTAGGCAAGGGAGTGTTCATTAGTTACAATGCAAACACTATGTGGTTACTAGACATTCACATCCCTGCATGGTTCCTAGTTCAGCCCATAATTACCTATTCACCAGATGATCAGTTTTGTAGGCGGATGAAAAAGGAATCCTCAGGAAACACTGTTGTGTCACCCTGGAAACGGGGTGACTAACAGAGCAAGTAGGCTAAGCTAAGCTTCATTATTTCTGGAAAGGGAAAAAAAAAGGCACTCTTTGGAATCTCCCTACCCCCAGAGAGACCCTTATGAGTCATTTGGGTAAGCAGTTTCTTATATGTGATTTGACAGAGTCTGTACGTAACAGTCCTCTTTTGCTTTAAAACATCCGCTCTAGTGATTGTCCCATTACCATTACAGATTCATTTCCTCAAATTTTGGATGCCTTTCAAATAAAAAATCATAAAGTAAAATGCAGATTTGACCAGAAGGTTACTACTTTAAACTGGTGTGAGCTAATCACTTAGGTAACCATTTAAGAAGCATGACCATATACCCCTGTTTACCCCGGACAGTCCTGATTTCCACCCGCTGTCATGGCATAATTATTAACAGTGCTCCCATTCACTCACAAAAGTACTCTCTGTTAAAAACCAAAAATCCAAAAGTGTTGCTGTTGAGTCAATTCCGATTCATAACGACCCTATATGACAGAGTAGAACTACCCCATAGGGTTTCCAAGGAGCAGCTGGTGGATTCAAACTGCCAACCTTTTGGTTAACAGCTGAGCTGTTAACCACTGATGATAAGTTATATGGTCTCTAATTCTAAATCCCAGTTAGAATTTGTGGCACCAAATAATAGAAACAACTCCAGCTAATTCAAGTTGTGGCCAAGAGCGTTTGATTGGTTGAACTAAGACCATTTTAGGAACTGTGGTTGTCAGAGTTGAGCTATAGCGAGAAGGTGGCCTCTAGTTAAAGTGTTGCATCCAAATGAGAGTTATACATGGGAAAGCTACCCAAGCCATAAAAAGGGTTCAGAGGCTGGTAGCTAAAAAAATAAATAAATAAAATTTCTCTTTATTTTGGTTAATTCCTGAATTGTAACTGAAAGGTGACAATATGCATCTCATAAGGACATGAAGTGGCATTAGTTAAATGGAAGAAAGGTCTTCAAGTGAATACATTTCTCCAGCTTCTCAGTGTTGCTCACAAACAGCACTTCACAACTCTCTCAGAATACTAAGCTCTGTAAAAGGTTAAAAAAAAAAACTGAACCCATTGCCTTCAAGGTGATTCTGACTCATAGCAACCCATTAGGACAGAGTAGTACTGCTCCATAGGGTTTCCAAGGCTGTAATCTTTACGGAAGCTGACTGCCACATCTTTCTCCTATGGAGTGGCTGGTGAGTTTGAGCCACTGACCTTTCAGTTAGCAGCCGAAGGTTTAAACACTGCCCCACTAAGGTTCCTTGTAAACAGCTAGATGCTCTAATTTTTTTTGATAGAACATTCAGATCTGTAAAGCCTTAAGACAAAGTAATACTAATTTTTATTGAAATTTTATATACTTTATTAATTTCCCTAACATATAAGGATTTCCGACTCAGAGCGACCCTATAGGACAGAGTAGAACTGTCCCATAGAGTTTCCAAGGAGTGCCTGGCAGATTTGAACTGCTGACCCTTTGGTTAGCAGCCATAGCACTTAACCACTATGCCACCAGGGTTTCCTATAGGGTCGCTAGAGTCGGAATCGACTCGACGGCACTGGGTTTGCTTTTTTTTGGTTTTTATAAGGATTACCTTAACGTTATTGTTAGTACACTGGTTTATTAGGCATATATGATAATTCGTAAAATGGGAAGAATGTTGAGGTTTGAGATTTTTAACAGTCCCTAGCTAAAAAAAAAAAAAAATTGTTCATGTGTGAATGTGGACTGCAGTTTGATTTTTAAACGCAAAATACTGTTTTCATAGATTAATGACCTCTTTATTGAAAATGATGTAAATTTTTTATATTAAAAAAAAAAAAACTTGGAAAGGGGATTGGAAACCACCAGTGATACTTTTGAGGATGGTGCAAGTCCAGGCAACGTTTCATTCTGTTGTGCATAGGGTCACTATGAGTTGGAACTGACTTAGGGGCACCTAACAACAACAACGATAGTTTTGGAAAGAAAGCAAGCCAATAAAATAATTTGTCCCATACTATACCAGATATAACCATTAGCTGTCACTTAAAGTCATAATATCATTTGTCTTATAATAAGACTGGTTAAAATGCCTAGTAGGCAATATTAAAATATACATCACATGAGATTCAAGAAAGAAGCTCTGGTTTTTGCTTACTAACGAAGCACACGTTTCTCTCACAATAGTATTTTAAGGAAGTATCCTCAACAAATGTGCGTTCATGTGATACATCCAGAGAGTAAGGAGAAAATAATACAGTTCCCTCAGTGGTGCAAATGGGTTAACATGCTCAGCTGCTAAGTGAAAGTTGGAGGCTCAAGTCAACTCAGAGATGCTTCAGAAGAGAGGCGGGGCAATTTACTTCTGAAAAGTCAGCTACTGAAAACTCTATGGAGCACACTTCCACTCCGACACACATGGGGTCGCCATGAGTCAGGATTGACTCAACGGCAGCTAGTTTTGTTTTTTATCCCTAATAATTGGAGTAATGATGTGAGAGTTGAATAGCTTTCATTCACTAATTCTCCATGTAACCGAGGCCCAATTGTTCAGATTCTGTTGACCTTAATTTCTAACTCAGTAGTCTGACTGTAATCTATCTTTTATTAATACTGCATCCCATTCTACCACTACATGGGATTTAAATTTAATCTGGAAGGCCTAGAACAAAATAAAAGTAAAACTGCCATCTGTAGGCTTCCCTGGCCACACATACTGCTTTGAAACAGAACACATCTTTTACAGAAGCATTTTTCTCTGTCAGTCCCGTTATGATTAAGTTTATACATTCTATGTTTTCTCTGATGTTCTTTCTTTACCTCTATACTTCTTGATTGATGATGAAAATGAACTTCAGAGATGTGTTAAGAATGATCCTTATATAGACTTTGCTCTGTAACATAAATGCCTAATCACAGTGGGACTATTTGTGAGTGATCCATGCTAATAGAAGGAAAACAAAACAGAGTCTGTCTATCCTGCCACTAAAAGTCCTTCAGAGCCTGAGCGATTGCTAATTGCATGCTCAAAAAAAAAAAAAGCTCTGACAGCAGAGCAGAACTGACTCCATTCAGGTCTGAATTGGTGAGTTCCACGTAAATAGCAAACACACACTTCACAGTTTATTAAACTCTTCACATGACAAACAAATCAAAATAATATCAAGACTGCATAAGGATTTTAGCCAGAGAACTCACTTAAAGTAGGATTAGTTCAACATGTGATATTATATTACAAAATCTATAATGTTCCAAATATTTAAATAAAATGATCTTATAATTTCCAGTTTAGAGCACGGAGGTATACTTAAATATCAGGTTAAGTCTAACCAAAGATACATCATTTATTACTTTGGATTAATAGATTACCAATTAAATTGATTCAGTTAATGCAAGTTAGACTAAAGACCAATTCTCCCTAAATAGGGGAAGAAAATAATTGTGATAAACTCTTTATATACTCAAAGTATATACAACTTCAAAGTACTCACACTTCAATAAGTATAATGGTGAATATGGAAAGGAACAGAATGATGCGTAGTGTTCTGTACTGACCACATATCTTTAATATATTTTTCTCTCTTATATGAATGGAAGTACTTTACATTTTCATAGTATTTTATCGTCCTTTTTCCAATGAAGAAGTTTAAAGCACAAAATTTGATACTGTCTAGGATGACATAAAGTTAGAATACGCTGAGATATTAAACAACATTTAATATTTCTTATGGCACCAGTAAAGTTCTTGAAAATCAAAGTCAGAATTGAAGAGTTATGGACTACACACTCCACCACAGATCACAAGAATATTGTATTCATTTGATAATATGATTTCATTGTCTGAATATACCACGTACAGCTGATGATTTGATGAATGAAATTGAATCCAAACAAAAATGAACTAATAGTGAATCCAAACAAAATCTTCCAACGAAATACCTTTCCAATTAAAATATGCCATCCCAGAGCCCAATATCCATTTCAAGGCACTATGAATTTCAAAATAACTTAACAGCTGATCTTATTAAGAAATGTTTTATCCTTTTCATTTATTTTTTGCCAAATGCATCCCTGAGATTCTAAATCCTATAATTACAGAAGTAAGGTTCTCAAGGAGGATAAAATGTAGTCAGAATTCATCCCAAAGATGCCACTAATAAATAACAGAGAGAATTAATGGATATCACACTGTGTACAGCTCAGAAAAAAAAAAAAAATTTTTTTTTAGCTCAGAGAAGCGAGGTAATAATTACTTTCAAGAATTTTATTGTATGCATAAAATATAGATGTATGATTAATAGTAAAAAAAAAAAGTTTTTTTTTAATAGCTTAAAAATCAATTTATGTTGAATTTCCCAGAAAGCAAATGGTTTGTATTTTAAGGAAAACATTGTGTGAAAAAAGTATCATTCAGGTTTTTTAAAAGTCTGATAACGTACTAGAGCTACAAACAATTTTCTCTGGTAGCCAGGGCAGCAGGCTATACCAAAACAAAACAAAAAAATAAAATAAAATTATTTTTTGTTTCATTTTCTGTTTGTTAGGGCTTTTTAATTTGTTTTTCTGCATAAATGGACCCCTCCCTATTTATACACTATATAGCCAAGACTTCCCTCTTGTGGCTGGTTGATGTCAGCATACACTCCTTTATCTTTTAAATGACCATTTTCTTAAAGTATTTTAGCAAGAAAACCGAAAAGAACAAAATTTGCATAGTTTAAAATGATACATAAATTAAAAAAAAAAAATGACAACCAAGTTGAATAAAGGAGTCCTGGTGGCACAATGGTTAAATGCTTGGCTGCCAGCTGAAAGGTCAACTGTTCGAACCCACCAGCCACTCTGCGGGATAAAAATGTGGCAGTCTGCTTCAATAAAGATTACAGCCTTGGAAACCCTATGAGGCAGTTCTACTCTGTCCTGTGGGGTCACTATGAGTCAAAATCAACTCGACAGCAACGGGTTTGTTATGGTTTTGTATTTAAGCTGAATAAGCTGACCTGGTACACTGAAATATTTTAGATTTTAAATTATCCAATTAAATTTCCAGGATTCTTGCTAACACTAGGTTTAGGACTTTTGTTTCTTGCGTATTGACATCATTTCCTTGCTCTTGGTTCGCATTTCTAGGTTTTCTGCTTTATCAAAAAACACTGAAGTGGCTTTGGAAATATTTTCTACGTGCCTCAGATTACTTGTTTCAGACCTCCTTTAACTGAGGAAAAACAAACAAAAAAAACTGAAAACTATGTGTTTTTAATCAACATTATTGTTTTCAAAAACACAGAAGTCTTATTTTCCCAACATATAAGGTTTACTGTTTAGGAATCAGAAATGAGAATAATTTTAACCTGCAGTCACTATCATCTTTGAGTTATGATAAGAATTTCACTTGTAAATAGCATAGAGCTATGGCAAAGTTTTAAAAAATTAAAAAGGGAACAGAGATAAAATTTTGACAGCCTGTTCTCTGAGACTCACTTTGCCACTCATACATAAGTTAATACTCATAAAGCCTATGAGTATGTTACTAAATTCCGTTTTGTAGATGAGAAAATTGCTGTTTTGATAATTTCCATGAATAAGCCCCAACCCAGAATTTTACTCTATTCACAAGTAATTGCTATATTAGTTTTTCTAATCAATTTCTCACTTGTCTGCCTATGCTTTGATCTTCATCTCAACGAAAAATGAGGAAAAATTAGATAAAGAGGTTAAAATAGTTTGGTCAAAATTACAGAGAAAAATCATGGTCTAATCAGAAAATAAATCACATGAATTCTTTATCAGAGCAACAGTATTAAAGATATATTCTTTTTTTTTTTTTTTGGCAACAGTCTTTCCCTCATCCTATCTGAGATGACTGTAGGCACCATGTAAAAATACCTATCATGGGTGAAGGAAAAATGGCAGAGGTGCTTCAACTGAATTGTTTGCTATGAGATTCAAAACTAGACTGTCTGATCACAAGAAGGAACACAAAATATAAAAAAAAAAAATAAGTAAAATTGCAAAGAACTGGTAATATATTTGAGCATTTCCATAAAACTGAAGCTTAGGGATGGACGCAATCCACTAAAAGGCCTTTTGAATTATTAGTAAGTGTCACAGCATTATGCTATTTCAGTACAGACTGTAAAGCTAGTTGCTATGACTCCTGTTTGATATAATTTTTAAAAAATCACTATAATTGCAGAATATCTTGAGGGAGATGTTTATATTATTGCCCAATAGATGAAATAAATTCTACAGCATGATATCCACAATTCACAGGATTTTTTGTTTAGAAAATGGCCCCCAAAAAGGGCAGATTTAAAAATATTTTAATATGAAAATGATTTTTTTTTCTCTGAGAATAAGGACTATCCTGCAGGAATTAATATGTTTTAAAAAGTGCTTTACAGTTCCTTGAAAAGTTGTAATAGAACAACATTGACTGTTCTCAAGTTTATCTTCTTGGCAGCAGTCTGTTTCTACTGATCCATAATTAAAGCCACTCTAGGCATGAATAAATATGTTAAGAAGGGTTGAAACCTGCCATTATTTTAAATGTTATTTTCCCCTCTAACTTAATGAACAGGAAGCGATCTGAGGGAGATTTGCTCAATAATGCTTAGAGAGATTTTTAAGTTAGTGTCGATCATGAGAACTTACTTTATGAGAACTTACTTTATGTTTTTTAGAGTGAATTTTCTTATAAGTTTTCTTCTTTGGAGCTGAATGAACATGCTTTTTGAGCCACAAATTGTTCAAGTTATCTTTAATTCCATTAGAAATAAAGCATAAGGTAGTAAAAACTGCTGTATCCGAGAAATGCCATTTTTCTTAATTCAGTGTCATGGAGAATCTTTCAGAGAAGTATCAAGGGTTGTCAAGCCCTGCTAAGCCAATGGACCATATTAGATTTATACCATGATACATACTTCTGTTGAAAGCAATATTGTATTAACAGAGCATACAATAGACTTGAATACAGAAGACAAATCTGGCCATATATTTGTCATAAAGCATGTACTCATAGTTCTCTATTCATTTCAATTGTCATAAAGTGCCAAATGCATCTTAACTAAACTCTCTTTGGTTAAAAAAAAAAAAAAAAGAGAGATCTAATACATACTAGAGTAATAAAGACACTTTGTAAAATAGGCCATGTCTACAGGGGCTTCGTTAGACATAAGACTATGCAATACTTGAGTTTTTACTACTACAACAGTGACAAATAAGTGCTCACAAAATCCAGTTAAAAACTTTTGTGGGCAAAAAAAGAAAAAATGTCGTACTTGGCAATCATATTCCAAAGCCTTAACCTATTTTTTCCTTTCATGTACACTTGGTTTCTTAGATTATCCTTTGAGGTATGTTTTTGGTAATTAACCTGACCAGACACATGCAAGAAATATCAAATCTGTCCTGTCCTTAATAGCTTATTCCATTCTTGGAAAGAAACAATAGAAATAGTCTTAGAAAATAATACTGTATAAAAAAAAGTGGAAAATTGCAAAGAACACGCTAAGAAACTAAACTGCTGTAAGAATAAATCAAAGAAGATTTCATGGCATAAATGAAACTTGAAGTATTCATAATGAAGTAGTTTAACATAATGCATTATATTTCAGAATTTATTCAAGCAAATTGCCTCATTTGTTCTTCACAACAACTCTTTAAGCTAAAAATTATTTCATCCATTGTAAAGGAATAAAATTTATAAATTGTTTTAAGTTTAGACATAGTAGGAGGCAATGGAACTAAAAATCTAGTCTGATGGGTTTGCATTTGATAGAAACTATGAAACCAAACTGTTTTCCTGAACAAGTGAATGATGTCATTTTTTTAAGAAAACTATCTTCAGAGATGATGTATAAGACAGCATTGAAGAAATTGAAAATGCTTATTCTGAAGAAAAGAAAACTTGCAGAAGACAGACTTAGAAGGGTTGTGTTGTAGAATGGACCTGTTCCTTTTTTTCCAAAGGGGTTGAAAAATGACCATTAGGAAGTAGTACAAGGAAACACACGTCAGCCCAACTGTCTAACAATTTGTTTCTTCCCATCACTAAAAGTACTCAAGAGCCTAATCATCTGTGAAAAATTGTGGAGAAGAGATTTCTGATCTAGAATCCTGGAGTCAGAATCATGGGTGCGAGTCCCAGTTCTACCACTAAGAAGTCTGTGGGTGGTGCAAACAGTTAATGCTGTCAGCTGCTAACCAAAAGGTCCAAGTCCACTCAAAAGCACTTGGGAAGAAAGGTCTGGTGATTTAGTTCCCAAAAATCATCCATTGAAAACCCTGTGGAGCACAGTTCTACTCTGATACACATAGGATAACAATGAGTCTGAAAGGAGAGGAAATGGTTACTGTTTTAGCATCAACAGCTTCTGTGACCTGGGGATAACAAAAGCACTTATCTCTTAATGTTGTTAAGGATCAAATGAGACAAGACATAAAAAACACTTAGCAGAGTAGGCTTTTCACATACAGCATAGTAAGAGATCAGGGAATGTTAAGTATTATTACTTCATACACATATAAGCTGCCTTCTGCCTAGGCACAAAATGGTCCCTGCTTTTGAGATGCTTATTGTTTTCAAATTAAATATAACACCTGATCACATGGCCTGATATGTGCTAAATTGAAGGTATACACAGGTGCTGGGGAAGCACAGAAGACTCAGGCACTGGGCCCCACCTGAGTTTCTAAGCAGGGCTCCTCTACAGCTCCAGAATGCCATCCAAAAAATTCAAACCTCATGGTTGCTTTCTTTCTATGTGCACTAGATATTTTGACTGGCCTTGGGTGTTTCCAAATTATTTAGGTTGATAATTTCTACAGGTGGCTAATCTCATCAGCATTTTTTACTTCATATGAGTTCCACAGTTAGCATCCTTGTGGTCAATAATGGTTTCCAAACGTCTAGGCAGAAAGACCTGAGACTGAAGTTAAAATGTAGAGCTAGAGCATTTATCTTAAAGTTGTATTTGCATAGCAAGCACACTGATTCTTAAATTATCATGTCTGTTTATTGGGATGGCTTCGACAGAGCATACGGAAATCATGAGCATCTCAAATCCCACAAGCCATCCTTTTGGTGTCACCACTGCTGGGTTTCTAATTTTTTTTTTTAAAAAGGGTTTCTAATACACAACTTTATTTATTTATAGTATTTCTAGAAATATCATTTTATTAAAGCCTAAAAAATAAACCAGTTACTGTTAAGTCCATTCCAACTCATGGCGATCCCAAAAGTTTCAAATGAGAACTGCATTCCGTAGGGTTTTTAATGGCTATGATCTTTCAGAAGTAGTTTGTCAGGACTTTTCTCTGAGGTTCAGTTCCTCTGGGTCGATTTGAACCACCAACCATAGTAGTGGTGCTTAACGATTTGTGCCACTCTCCCTTTAGCACACATTAACACTTAGTGCACTTTAATGAATTAAAATAATTCCCCTGCTTGGTGAAGTCTCTGTACTGTCTCCATCTATCAGGGCTTTGTCATTCTTCAGATACCCATAGAATATCACATCCACTGATTCTTCTAAATAATGGATCTCTTCTTTTATGAAATGTCATACACATATCATTCATACGTTCTACCACAATTCTTATTTTTAGAGTTGTTGCTTTATAGTTTTGTTTTGTTTTACCTTTTCTGAGTCTTCTTGATCTAGGCATCACTCACAACCCCTAAAAGTGTAATTTTCCCTCAACTGGTGTTCCATAAACATTTGCTAAATAGTGAACTTGAATAGCCCTTGCTTATCTCAGCTTAATAATAAAAGAGGAAAAGAAGTAGTTGTAGCAAATATTAATCATTTTAATGCAACTCTAGTTTTAAAAACTCTTGCAATATAATTTCAGCTCAAATAATGTGGTTCATAAAAATGGCTATTTTTATGTTTCCATCAAATTCCTTTGTTACGCTATTGCTAAATTACAATACAGTAGCCAATACCCTGTGTTTCACTCTTGCCCTTTAATGTTGCTTTATAAAATGTGTGAATCATAGAAAATAAAAGGGTACATTTAACATTATCAAAATCGTAAAGAACCATAAAGCAGCTCATTGGCATATACTTTCTTTTAGCCAATATTTCATTTTAGTAAAAGAGTTCCCATCTCATTCTATGTATATACTAAGGATAGCATTCTTTTTCTTGAAGCACTGTCACATCATAAAACACTAAATTTTATAAATATTGAAAAATTATAAGAACCAGTAGAAGGATATAAGCGAAGCAAAGATGACTGAAAAAAATTAAGAATTGCAACAAACTGTTTAAAAACCTAATGCCCCTGGAGAAATTTTCCAGTTTTGATATGAATGATTGTTGTCTACTTATAATTTCTGTAGAGAATATACCTATAACTTTAGCTGAAAGTTTGCGATGAACTTTGACAATTTCAAGACCTTTGCTGGCCTAAGGGTAAAGACAATCAGTATGTTAGAATGGTATAAAAGTTTATTAATAAATCTATTTGCTCTAAGCTAGTAATTTTAACATTTCTTTTTGGTTTCACCCTGCCTTCTTAATGCTCCTTTTCTTTTCTCTGTTTTAATCCTAATTCTTTTTTTTTTAAGTAATAATTGCCTAACACAGTCTTACCCTACGTAACTTGCATGAAACAGTAATACTCTACAATATGATAGTTCTATGATAAAATGTTATGATAAAATGTTCTATGATAAAATGTTAAATAACTTGGAAAATATTGCATAATCTAATCTTTTCCTTAGAAAGGCACAGTGTGCATGAGTATATTAAAAGAAAGTTCTGAGGAATCATACAATATGGAAACCCGTTTAACTTGGGCTAGCCAGCATTTGTTTGACTTTTTTTCCACATAATATTTACTAGATATGATAATAATTTATTAGGTGTCACATGCTGCATTCAGCACTTTACCTGCATTGTATCATGTAATCATCACAACAGCTCTAGGAAACATGCACTGTTATTATGCCAGTTTGCAGATGAGGACTCTGAAGCTTTGTAAATCGAGAATTTGCTGAAATTGATACAAGTGATAAAACTCAAGACTGCCCTGGCTCAAGAGGCCCTGCTCCTAATCACTGTACCCTTCTGTCTCAGTGCAATTATACACTTTTATAAAAGCTATTTTAGATATGGGGAAGGGCATGTCAAGGATGATAGAGATGTTATTTGTTCAAATTATATTCTTGCTTTGAAAAATATTATTTGAAAGAAAGGCATAATAGCAGTTTCAAAAATATATACAATTGTTTTAGATCAAAACTAAGAAGAGAAATCTAAAAAGAACTCAAGTGTTCTCATATATGCTGATACATGCTTCTCTGGGCTATACTAACTCTCTTTAGTAACATTTTTACCTTTGCTTTTCTTTGTTTCGCTTGGATAACTGATCCACTCATCCTTTTATTTATTTTTTTCTTTTATTTCTGTTACTTTTGAGATTTACAAAATACTGAACAAAGTTTCAGCTGAAAGTCAAACTTAGCCTTTTCTCACACTTCTCCTTAGAAATGATTGTTTCCATAAGATTCATTTAAAGTTACCCAAGCTCAACAATTAAAAAGAGAAACTAAATCAACAATTACATGTGTAATGGATTTACATGATAAATTACTGGGTTGTAAAGAGATTTAGGGATTCAGTTAACTTCAGTAAACCCTTACTTTATGTTGCGTATTTTACCAGACACTAGGGATAGAAAATAAAGGAGGATGTGCATCCTACCTTCAAGAAACAAGGAGCCTAATGGAGAAAAATAGCCACACGACAAAATTCTAATACAGAGTGATAAATGGAATGAGAGGGACATGCTGTAGAATTAGGGGACCACAGAAGGGAAAATGCCTCACTCTGATTTTCGGAAGACGAGTGCAAGTTAGCCAAGTGAAGGAGGTGATGAAAGACTGGTGTTTCAGCAGAGAAAACAACAGCATTCAGCAATCACAGATGTGTGAGAGTCTGGGAAAGTAGACGCATGTCCAGCCATGCAAGTCTACTGTATTGTGCCAAGAGATTTGTGAAATCTACAAATAATTTTAAGTGGAAGACTAGCATGGTTAGACTTACATTTTGGATTGATCATAATGGCCTTAAACTGGAGGACAGTTTTTAGTGAAGCATGGTTGGCAATGAGACTGATGTAAACTTTATCACAACAATTGATGTGAGAGATGGTGAGGGCTTGAGTAAGAGCAGTGGTAACAGAGATGGAGGTGAGCAGATCAATTTATGCTTATTTAGGAGGTAAAACTGGAAGAAGGAGGCATGCATTTGATGTGTGTACAGAGAGAGGAGTAGGAGGAGTCGAGCTTTACTCTCCCATTTCTAGTTTAGATGACGGGCTGAATGATGGAGACACAACTAACAGAAAAAACAGTGGAAGATCATATTTGGAGGAAAGATAATGGATTTTGTTTTGGGCAGACTAAGTTTGAAGCAGAGATGTTCTTTGAACAATTATATGTATATATATATATATACACACACACACACACACTACACAAACACATATATACATACATACATATATGTATACATATATATATATATATATATATAGAAACCCTGGTGTCATCGTGGTTAAGTGCTATAGCTGCTAACCAAAGGGTGGGCAGTTCAAATCCACCAGGTGCTCCTTGGAAACTCTATGGGGCAGTTCTACTCTGTCCTATAGGGTCGCTATGAGTTGGAATTGACTCGATGGTGCTGGGTTTTTTTGGGTATGTATATAAAAAAACCCAAAACCAAACACATTGCTGTCGAGTCTATTTTGATTCATAACAACACTTTAGGTCAGAGTAGAATTGCCCCATGGGGTTTAAAAGGCTATAATCTTTACTGAAGCAGACTGCCACATCTTTTCCCCTGAACAGCTGGTGGGTTTGAACTACCAACCTTTTGGAGACATATACATACATATATCCCTGGGTGGAGCAAATGGTTTGTGTTTGACTTCTAACCTAAAGGTTGGTGGTTCAAGCCCACCTAGCAGTGCTGTGGAATAAAGTTCTGGGTGATCTGCTTCTGTAGTGATTACAGCCAAGAAAAACCTATGGAGCAGTTCTACTCTGTAACACGTGGGTTCGTCACGAGTTGGAATTAACTCAATGGCAATACTTTGGAGATACGTACATACACACATACAGGGACTCCAACAAGATCAAGACTCAGATATTATTTCATTTCTCAGCTCCTCTTCTCCTTGTATGGGCCCTATTCTCAAGCCAGTTCTCTCTACAGTTGGGGGGCTCAAGCAGCTCCCTGTTTATATCACCCTGAGAATTCTATTAAGAAAAACAACTTTCTTTATCATGAGTTACAAACAAAATCCCAGGATTGAGTCTTATTGGCCCAGTTTGGGGCAAGTGCTCATCCCTTAACCAGTGGAGATGGAATGTGTGGAGTGGCCCAGCCTGAATCATTTGTCCACACCAAGTGCTGCACAAAGAGAAGAGTGGTGTAAGTCAGCACCATGGAAATAGGAAGTGGCTCCCCAACAGAAAGTTGGATTCCGATTCAAGATTCTAAGATGGCAAAATCAAGACCTCCCCACTACAGGGTCTCAAAGAAAAACAACCAGATTGGAAGAAAGGCTGTACGTGCCTCTGTGGTGTGGCTGGGTATATCCAGGTGTAAATGCTCACCTATAAGGAGAAAAGTCCAAAGCACGTTAGTTTCCCCCAGCTCTGTGTTTTGGGAGAAGCCCCCCTCAGCCTGAGAGACTACAAAAGCTGGAGAAGACCCTTGTAGCTCCCTGTCTCTGGTCTGGGGAAGAAATCCCTAGATAATTTCAATCCTGCCCTCCACTCTCACTGTTTCAATGTCTCATCCAGGGACTACAGATTCAAAGCAAGTAGGGCATGAGAGAAATTTGACGTTACTCCTTTCCTCTGTACTCACTCCCCAAACATTTGGCACAATCAGAAGAAAATGTACAAATGATACCTCATTAAAAAGGAGTCGGGGAGAGGGCCACAGTATCACCAACACAAAAAGAAATTTAAAACCTTTTTACTGCTGCCTTTTTTCCTTCACAAACTCAATAAAGCCAGGTTCCCACTCCTTCCTTCATTTCCTTGTTCTCTGCTTTCTTCTCACATTTAATTAGTACAAAGACACGTATCAATTGTGCACATTTCAGTGTGAATGACTCCCTAGACTGGCAACTTGCTCTCCTAGCATCCCTCTATAAGCTGCTGGAGGCCAGAGGCGTTGTAGAGCTAAAACTGACCTGATCAAACAGATAGTATTCATTTCTACTATTTTTTAATGCAAATACATGATATTTTCAGTTAAATTATATGTCAGATATATCCGGAGGACCTATCTACTCTCTATAAAGTTTAAAATTAATAATTTTTTTCATGTGTTAAATATCAAAATTCTAAACAACTGAGTTTTTTTTTAAGTGTTAAGATTCCTTATGACCATAAAGCTCTAAGTTTTCATTTTTTCTTTAGAATTGTGTTATTATAGCAATTATCAGTGATAAGCAAATGATCAAGCACCATACACATAATAGGAATTTTGATAATTTTTAAACATGAAAAAGGAAATGCATTTTTCTAAATAATTTGTTTTGTTGTTTGTTGTTGAAAATATACACAACATACTCCAATTCAACAATTTCTACAAGTACAATTCCTTGACTTTAACTCCATTCTTCAAGCAGAGCTTTTAGGAGGAGGAAAGAGGGGTCTGTTTACCTAAGCTAGTTGAGCGCTTTTACATAACTGGTTATCTTAGAAACCACCTGGCACAGTGATTGGCACATAAAGGGTACTCGGTGAAGATGTGTGTCTTAGTTATCTAGTGCTGCTATAACAGAAATGCTGCAAGTGGGTGGCTGTAACAAACAAATCTATTTTCTCAGTTAGGAGGCTACAATTTCAAATTCAGGGCGCCACCTCTAGGGGGAGGCTTTCTGTCTGTGTTGGCTCTGGAGGAAAGTCCTTGTCTCTTTTGAGCTTCTGTTGTTTGATGATCTTCATGAACCATGTATCCTCCCCCATCTCTGCTTTTTTTTTTTTTGCTGCCGGTTTAATCTGCTTTTATATCTCAAAAAAGATTGACTTAAGACACATCCTGTACCAATTTTTGTGGTATTTTCTGCTTTCAGCCAAGATACATCTGATATCAGCAATGATATCCCTTGTTCCATGTCCTCTGCTGAGTCTAGCTTGAATTCCTGGCAGTTCCCTATTGATATACTGCTGCAGCCGTGTGTGTAATTATCTTCAGCAAAATTTTATGATATTGTTCAATAATTTCTCCATGCTGTTGGATGACCTTTGGAAAGATGTTTAACTGTGTTTTATTAACCACAGAAAGGCATTCAATTGTGTGAATCATAGCAAATTATGGATAATATTGCAATGAATGAGAATTCCAGAACACTTCGTTGTGCTCATGAGGAACCTGTACATAGACCAAGAGGCGGTCATTCGAGAGAAACAGGGGGATATTGGGGATATTGTACAGTTTACAATCAGGAAAGGTGTGTGTTAGGGTTGTATGATTTCACCACGCTTATTCAATCTGAATGTTGAGCAAATAATCTGAGAACCTGTACTATATTAAGAAGAACATGGCATCAGGATTGGGGGAAGACTCATTAAGAGTCTACGATATGCAGATGACACAACTTTGCTTGCTGAAAGTGAAGAAGACTTGCAGCACTTACTGATGAAGATCAAAGACCACAGCCTTTGGATTACACCTCAACAAAAAGAAAACAAAAATCCTCACAACTGCACCAATAAGTGACATCAAGATAAACGGAGAAAAGATTGAAGTTGTCAAGGATTTCATTTTGCTTGGATCCACAATCAACACCGATGAAAGCAATAGTCAAGAAATCAAGTGACTTATTGCATTGGGCAATTCTGTTGCAAAAGACCTCTTTAAAGTGTTAAAAAGTGAAGATGTCACTTTGAAGACTAAGGTGAACCTGACTCAAGTCATGCTATTTTCAATCACCTCATGTGCATGCAAAAAGCTGAACAATGAATAAAGAAGACTGAAGAAGAGTTGATTCCTTTGAATGACGGTGTTGGTGAAGAATATTTAATATACCATGGACTACCAGAGGAACAAAAAAATCTGTCTTAGAAGAACAGCCAGAATGCTCCTTAGAAAGGAGAATGGGGAGGCTTCTTCTCGGACCAGTCCCTGGTGAAGGACATCATGCTTGGTAAAGTAGAGGGTGACTGAAAAATAGAAAAACCCTCAACAAGATGGATCGACACAGTGGCTGCAAAAATGAGCTCAAATATAGCAACAGTTGTGAGGATGGCACAGGATCAGGCAGTGTTTTCTTCTGTTGTAGATAGGGGTGCTATACATGGAAACTGACTGAAAACATAAACTAATATTTTCTCATTAACATAACAAAGAAAACCCAGTTCCAAATGGTATTACAACCAGTGGTATGTTTTTTGTTGTTGTTGTTGTTAGGTGCCATGGAGTCAGTTCCGGCTCATAGCTACCTCATATATCACAGAATAAAACAGTCTTGTGCCATCCTTACAACCATTGTTATGCTTGAGCCCATTGCTGCAGCCATTGTGTCAGTCCATCTCATTGAAGGTCTTCCTCTTTTCCGCTGACCCTGTACTCTGTCAAGGATGATGTCCTTCTCCAGGGAATGATCCCTCCTGACAATATGTCTGAAGTAAGACGCAGTAGCGCCATCCTTGCTTCTAGGGAACATTCTGTTTGTACTTCTTCCGAGACAGATTTTTTTGTTCTTTCGGCAGTCCATGGTATATTCAAAATTCTTCACCAACACCACAATTCGAAGGCATCAATTCTTCTTCAGTCTTCCTTATTCATTTTCCAGCTTTCACATGCATATGATGCAATTGAAAATACCACGGCTTCAGTCCAGCACACCTTTGTCTTCAAGGTGACAACTTTGCTTTTCAACACTTTAAAGTCCTTAGCAGCAGATTTACCCAATGCAATGCGTCTTTTGATTTCTTGACTGCTGTGCTTCCATCGGTGTTGATTGTAGATCCAAGTAAAATAAAATCCTTGACAACTTCAATCTTTTTTCCACTTGTCATGATGTGGCTTATTGGTCCAGTGGTAGGGATTTTCGTTTCCTTTATGTTGAGGTGTAATTAATATCAACGGCTGTGGTCTTTGATCTTCATCAGTAAGTGCTTCAAGTCCTCTTCACTTTCAGCAAGCAAGGTTGTGTTATCTGCATAATGCAGGTTATTAATGAGCCTTCCTCCAATCCTGATGCCCCATTCTTCTTCATCTAGTCCAGCTTCTTGGATTATTTGCTCAGCATACAGACTGGATAGGTATAGCATAAGGATACAACCCTGACATATACCTTTCCTGATTTTAAACCTCTCAGTATCCCTTTGTTCTGTTCGAACAACTGTCTTTTGATCTATGTATATGCTCCTCATGAGCACAATTAAGTGTTCTGGAATTCCCATTCTTCACAATGTTATCCATAGTTTGTTATGATCCACACAGTCAAATGTCTTTGCATAGTCAAGAATACGCAGGTAAACGTCCTTCTGGGATTCTCTGCATTCAGCCAGGATCCATCTGACATCAGCAATGATATCCCTGGTTCCACGTCCTCTTCTGAGTCTGTCCTGAATTTCTGGCAGTTCCCTGTTGATCCAGTGCTGCATCTGCTTTAGAATGACCTTCAGCAAAATTTTGCTTGCATGTGATACTAATGATATTATTTGATAATTTCCACATTCGGTTGGATCACTTTTCTTGGGAATCCCAACTAGGCGTAATAAATATGGACCTCTTCCAAATTTCTTGGCATACACATAGAGTACTTCCAGAGCTGCATCAGTTTGTTGAAATATCTAAATTGATATTCTGTCAATTCCTGGAGCCTTGTTTTTTGCCAATGCCTTCAATGCTGCTTAGACTTCTTCCTTCAGTATGATCAGTTCCTGATCATATGCTGCCTCTTGAAATGGTTGAATGTCGACTAATTCTTTTTGGTATAATGGCTCTGTGTATTCCTTCCATCTTCTTCCATGTGTCTGTCAGTTCGTCATACTGCGGGGTCTTGTGTGTTGCTGCAATGCTGGAAGCTATGCCTCTGGTATTCAGATACCAGCAGGGTCACCCGTGGAGGACAGGTTTCAGCTGAGCTTCCAGACTAGGACAGACTAGGGAGAAGGACCCGGCAGTTTACTTCTGAAAAGCATTAGCCAGTGAAAACCTTATGAAGAGCAGGGGAACCACAGACATAGGGGTTAGGATTTACAATATACATCTTTGGGAAACACAATTCAATCTGTAGCAATGTGTTTTTGAATAGTTGTACATAGTGTGATTAGAGTAAACACAGAAAAAGAGTGTCTGCTGTGTAAAGGCATTTATTTTAACTGTTTTATCTGCTTATGTCCAGCACCCCATACAGTGTCTGACACATCATAGATATTCCATAGATAATCACTGGCCGATCAGATGGAAAAGAATCCCAAGTTTATAAGGTATAGAGTCAGAAATTGTGGAGATTAACTACCGCAGAAGTTCTTTACAGGAAAACAAACCAAAAAACAACAAAAGAAAGGAAAAAAGCCTCCATGCTGAGCTTCAGCTACCCGAATCTCAATTAATAACCAAGTCTCTCTATATTATAAGAGTGAGCATTTTTGAGAGAAAAGTAGATTGGTTCCTGAGAGCTTCTGTAATGCTAATAGAATCTTTAGACTCCGTAGTCACAGTGATGATTCTCTGGTAAAAAGCAAGCACACATTTTTTTTTTTTTTTCTTTTGGGGCCCTTCATTATCAGCCCATTTCTGGCCTGATTTGCTCTCAATGATTTAGACTCTGCTGCACCTGAACTGTGACTTTCTGCACCACAAAAGGGAATGAAAGATGAGCAAAAGACAAAGAGGGAGAAGGGCAAACATAAGTGAAAGACAGCAAGATTTTAAAATTTAAATAAATAAATCCCAACATCCTGCTCACTCCTTATTCTCTAAGGTTGAAATTTTAAGTTCTTGCAGGGACTCTCCCTCTCCATCCCCAAGGCTTGCCAAAAACGTCTCCTTTTGCCTTGCATCCAAAGGACATTGCTCTACGATGTGTAAAGCAAAACTGCTTTTTTTTTTTTCAAGCTGTCTGCAGTCCACAGCCACATTTAGGGAATCCAGCTACACAACAGTGCTCTTTTTGGCATTCTTCGCTGCAACCATTTATTGTCGCAACAGCTACCATTTGTCAGTGTAATCTGCAAGCACATCTTCTGCCCATTACTAGACAAGTACAATAATTTTTTAATAATTTTAAATCACTCTAGTGCCCAGGAAGGCTAGAAGGAGAGCTGAAGCTAAGCTCCCATTTTGCTCTATAGCTACTGCTACTGTAACTGTCACTGGGCTGAAATGCAGTTCTGAATGTCCTGTGGTCAATATGTGAATTTGCATCCAGCCACCAGCACAGCATTCCAAAAGCCAAAAGTTCTCCAAGTTGTTTTATCCTCATGATAAGACTCACAGAAGACACAGAGTTTGTTTCTGTAATCCTCAGTGTCTGGGATATTTGTAGTAGGTTTACACTCAAACACTACCAGTAGATTCCAACTCATGGTGATCCCATATGTTAGGGTAGAACGATGCTCCATAGGATTTTCAGGGCTGTAACCTTTCAGGTCTCTCTTCTGAGGCACCTCTGGGTGGGTTAAAACCCTCAACATTTCAGTTAGCAGCCCAGGGATTAATTGTTTGCTCCACACAGGGACTCCATACACCAATACATGTAATCATATATTTTTATTTTTGTTTTTATTGTGCTTTGAGTGAAAGTTTACAAATAAAGTCAGTTTCTCACACAAAAACTTATATACACCTTGCTATATACTCCTAGTTGATCTTCCTCTAATGAGACAGCACACTCCTTCCCTCCACTCTCTGTTTTCATGTCCATTCAGACAGCTTCTGACCCCCTCTGCCCTCTCATCTCTTCTCTAAACAGGAGCTGCCCACATAATCTCATGTGTCTACTTGATCCAAAAAGCTCAGTCTTCACCAGCATCATTTTCTATTCCATAGTCCAGTCCAATCCCTGCCTGAAGAGTTTGGCTTTGGGAATGGTTCCTATCTTGGGCTAATAGAAGGTCTGAGGACCATGACCTCTGGGGTCCTTCTAGTCTCAGTCAGACCATTAAGTCTGGTGTTTGTACGAGAATTTGAGGTCTGCATTCCACTACTCTCCTGCTCCCTCTCAGGGTAGTCATCGGTTGTAGCCAAGCATCATCTCGTTTTTCTGGTCTCAGGCTGATGTAGTCTCTGGTTTATGTGGCGCTTTCTGTCTCGTGGGCTTATAATTGCCTTGTGTCTTTGGTATTTGTCATTCTCCTTTGCTCCAGGTGCATTGATTCATCTTAGATGGTCGCTTGCTCGTGTTTAAGACCACAGGCTCCACTCTCCAAAGTGGGATGCAGAATGTGTTCTTAATAGATTTTATTATGCCAATTGACCTAGATGTCCCCTGAAACTATGGTCCCCAAACCCCCACCCCTGCTATGCTGACCTTTGAAGAGTTCAGTTTATTCAGGGAGCTGCTTTTGGTTTAGTCCAGTTGTGCTGACCTCTCCTGTATTGTGTTGTCTTTCCCTTCACCTAAAATAGTTCTTATCTTCTATCTAATTAGTGAAAACCCTCTCTCTCCCCCTCCGCTCTCATAACCATCAAAGAATATTTTCTTCTCTGTTTAAACTATTTTCCGAGTTCTTAAAATAGTGGTCTCATACAATATTTGTCCTTTTGCAAATGACTAATTTCACTCAGAATAAGGCCTTCCAGATTCTTCCATTTTATGAAATGTTTCAAGGATTCATCATTGTTCTTTATCGATGCATAGTATTCCGTTATGTGAATATACCATAATTTATTTATCCATTCATCCGTTGATAGGCCCCTTGGTTGCTTCCATCTTTTTGCCATTTTTTTGCTATAGTAAATAATGCTGTAACAAACTCCTAGGATATATTCCAAGGAGTGGGATTGCTGGATAGTATGGTAGTTCTATTTCTAACTTTTTAAGGAAGGGCCAAATCGATTTTCAAAGTGGTGGTACCATTTTACATTCCCACCAGCAGTGTATAAGTGTTCCAGTCTCTCCTCAACTTCTCCAACATTTATTATTTTGTGTTTTTTGGATTAATGCCAGCCTTGTTGGAATGAGATGGAATCTCATTGTAGTTTTGATTTGCATTTCTCTAATGACTAATGATCATGAGCTTTTCCTCATGTATCTGTTAGTTACCTGAATGTCTTCTTTAGTGAAGTGCCTGTTCATACCCTTTGTGTGATCATAATTTTTTAATAATAGTATTTGGGAATAGAGAGAGCTTGAGTGAATATAAATATTATTACAAATGAGGTGAAATTCGAAACCCCATTTTTGATATGCACTAATATGGTTTGCCATATTTTTGTGGTTTCTCTCTGGAGGAAACTAAGTCTGTGACCAAACCAAACCAAAATCATTGCTGTCCAGTCCCTTCTGACTTATGACAACACTGTGTGTTACAGAGTAGAGCTACTCTCCAGGGCTTTCTTGGGTGTAATCTTAATGTGCCAGCGGGTGGGTATGAACTGCCAAACTGTATGTGTCAGTAGTTACATGCAAAGCAAAAGGAAGAGACTATAGACTGGTTGGGCCAGTCTTGTTGGTAGATATATAGATAATGATATAATTCATTATTATGCTAATGCAAGAAATATTTTTAAATTATTTAATGTAATATTTCAGATCAAGCTAAACAAATGTTGCACTGAATTCCCAGTTGAAAAGTATTAATAACATTTTTGTGTATCTTGGTGAGTCTGGTTCTCATCTCTCATTTCTTGGATTATCTAGCCCTGTTCTAAGGATTTCCACTACTTGTGGGACGTTTTGTTGTATGAACACTTTCTGGCAGTGTTAGAATAAGGAAGCTTGCCTTCTATGTAAATGTTTATTAAATCCATCCAGTCCTTCTCCCATGGAGAAAGAACCCAGAAAAATCTCTCTCTAGAAATAAGTATTTTTAGATGACTCGTACTTAGTCTTCAGGGATCAAAAACTCCTGAGAGTAGGCTATATTTTAAAAATCCATCAGAAAGCCATCTTTCCTTTAATGCACTAGATTTTATGAATTAAAACTGCTTTCCCTGGCCCTTCTGCACATTAGCATGTTTGATTGCTGGTTAGTAAACATAAGCCTCCTAATGTATTCTTCTAAAATGATTTTTAAGAGTCTTTACAGAGCTTCTTTGGCTTATCTATATTCATAAAGCTGAAATCGTCACACCTGCAAAATTTATGCTATCTGTTGTGAGATAGTTAAAAGCCAGCATTGTCCCTGTTTTGTCCAGTAGTAAATGGAGAAGAAAAATTTGAAATTCACTTTGGTGGTGATTATTTTATCTCAACACATTTTTTAAAAATTGGACTGTACCATCTGCATAAAAGAAAGTAGTCTATGAAGAAAGAGTTGTTGTAAATGTTCATTGATAACTTCAGCCCCAAAGTAGTTGCTCTATCATGGTTACTTTGTTGTCTTCACGGGTGGCAAAGCACAGAATTTGCAGTAAGTTTACCTTGGGGTAAGGGTACTAATGATTTTCTACAGTAAATAGATGCTTTACATATTGTGATTTGTACCTATGAAGCTTTTGATATTTTTGTTTACTTTGAATTATTCTTAAGGTAATTTCTGTGATCTCTGATCAGAATTTTAAAGATAGACAGTAACCTTAGAAATGAGTACAAACCCACAGAATAAATCCAGTCAGTGCCACCTCAGGCCCTATGTCAAAATTCTATAACTACATGTTGTTAATAACTAGTCAAGTACATTTAAAGCAGAAAACTGTATAACTAATATAATCAGGAGCTATAAGTTAGCACTAAAGTTAAAGCAAATCTAGTCCTGAAATATAAGTTGAAAGAGTATAAGAAGCATGAAGTGACTTCCTTCTTCATATTACAGCAAAGGGAAAAATGGAAAGTATGCTAATCACTTGGAAGAATCCCAAGAATTATAATAGGACACAGCTAGGACTTGGATACTCATCCACATCATCACTTATCCTCCCAAAGCTAATCTTGATCGAAGTCATTATTTAGATTAACATAAAAGATGACATTTTTCCTCTCCAAAACATTGGATTTTAAGCTCTACAAAGTATATTAAGAGAGAGAGTATATTATTCATTTTGAGAAGGGAGCTGGACAGATTAACTAGACCATTTTTAGCAAATATGTTTTTATTTTACACCAAACATAAATGACTCTCTGCTGTTGACAATGCTCACCTGGGATCTCAGCCCTGCCCTTGACTAGGTGGGTGGTCATGGACACATTATAACTCTGCAGTCCTGAATCCCAATGTCCTCTTCTATGTACTGGGGAAATTAGAGATGTGTACTTGTCTAAGAGAATTACAACGAGAATCAAAGGCAAAGCTCTTTATTTATTATCAAACTAGCTAAGAGCAAGACACTGGATCAACTTGCCTAAGTAAGTATCCAGGCTCCACAATTTACATGCTGTTGAGTCATGGGATAGTCAATTAACCTGTTCATGCCTCAGTTTCCTCATCAGTAAAACGAGAATAGTATTACTACTTACATCATACTGTTGTTGCGAAGATTAAATGGGTTTATTTAAGTGAAGGATTTAGTACCTGGCACGTAGTAAGTGCTATCTAAGCATTTGTTGTTATTATTATAAATATGAGGTTGAGAAACCTGACAGTGTTCTTTCTCATACACAACATAAATCCTTTATACTGCAGTTTAAGCACATATTCAGATTGGTGAGGAAAGAGTTTGATGAAAATGATTCAGCACAGCAAGGTTGAAAATGATCTCCCAGAAGCTGAGGTGATCATCAAGAAGTTCTCCAGCTTTTCATTACACAAATTTAGTACAAATTTATTGTACTACAGTACCCCATGACAGTGGTCATTATGTTTTGCTAAAAAACTACCTGTATTACATCAAATCCTTTTCAAAGTGTATGAAAAACAGTTATTAACAGGAATCTAAATTGTGCATGTGTATTTACATACATATGTATATATTCTTTAAATATTTAGTTACAAAAAAAATTTCTTCATCTTTTTCATTAAAATCAAGAAAGATAACTGGCCAGAAAGATGATAAAGAAATAAGCAGTTAGCAATAATAGATGGTTGAAAAATCTGGATTATGTCCATTTTTATATTAATGATTACTTGACAGTTTGTACAAAAGATCAAAGAAAAACAAAGATTTACCCACAAGTTAACTTTTCATGCCTTAAGCAGCAACGTAGCCTTGTAGGGAAGAAAAAAAGAAATCCTAAAACAAGAAACAGGCCAAGTAATTTTAAGGAGGCCTGCAATCACTTTGTCCTGTAAAACAGGAAAATTGAAAAGCAACAGACTGTATAGACTTACAGAAGAAAAAAAAATTGCATATGGATACTTTCATACATATTTACAATGTTTTGTGCATTCATAAGCACACAAAACCCAAATTCATTTCACACATAAGAAGTGTGAAACACAAAATGTCAAGATGTCATTTAATTCAGGGGTATACGCATGTATGGCCAGGAGGACCACTCTATTGCTCTTCTAATGAAGGACACTGCAGCAGAATATATGGCAGTTTCCAGTGCAGCATATTCATAAAACTGATCAGAGACTACTTACAAGGAAGACAAGCTTTCTTTGCTTTTGCAGTCAGTGTAAAATTCAGTGAACTTGGAAAGTAAGAAATGACTGGATTGTGGGGCAAGAAGCCTGGTTAAATCTCTGTGATATGATAAGGCACAAAACACATATTTCCTTAAGGTGTGAGCTCCAGACTTCTTCCATAATCACATTTTCAAAATTACACTGACTATAATAATTGAGTAGTTGAAAGAGATTAATTTTATACTGAAGGACTTGATTATAACATACGAATGAACTGATTATGCCAATTATCTCAAAAAAATCTGCCCTCAAATGGTAAATTATAAGATATGTTATGAAAATGAATAATTTGTTTTTTTTAGAATGGGGAGTAGCTACATATTAAGCGCCAAAACAAAAACCAAACCCACTGCCGTCGAGTAGATTTTGACTCATCGCAACCCTATAGGACAGAATAGAACTGCCCCATAGAGTTTCCAAGGAGCACCTGGTAGATTTGAACTGTTGACCTTTTGGTTAGCAGCCATAGCACTTAACCACTATGTCACCAGGGTTTCCATATTAAGGGCAGGCATGCCATTTAGTGTGTCACAAATAGTAAGCTTTTGAAAAATTACCTTTTCTGTTATCCTAGGGACCACACTCTAATTGAAAACAACCTTGTAATTTTACATTTCACTAAAAGTGCTATGTTATGTGTGTGTAGTCACTATTTGGCACAGAGAGGTAAAGTAATGAGTAGAGAACTGGGGGCCAGGAGAATAATAGTTTATTCCAGGCACTGTCAGTAACCAATTGAATGACTTCAAGCAAAACACTTCACATCTCAAGGACCTTGGTTGCTGCTGCATAAAAGAAAGGAGATATTAGACAAAAGATCTGGTTTCTGAGATCTAGGTTATAAGACTAGACAAAATGTTAATTTCTAAGATTCTAACTCACAGATTTGTTATCATATTCCAAGCTGCTCAAAAATGCATATGCCCTTTTATCAAACAAAATATGATTATATTCCTGGGGATATATAGTTTGAAAAACTTGAGAGTGGGGAAAAGCTAGACATTCATTAAAAAATCACAGGATTGATTTATCATATACCATACTTTTTTTTTTTTTTTTTTATACACATGTTTCTCCACCACCTTCAATGTGGGGAGCTAGTTTCCATCAGGTAGCCAAAAACTCCATGAAACATAATTCTCTTCACAATGGAGACCACCATCAAATTTTTCTTTAAGAGCTGGAAGTCATTCATGGTGGGCCAAAGCCATTACCAGGCAAAAAGACGATTGAGTCAGAAGAAAACAACCGCAGCACCACCTGTACACACACACACACACACACACACAGTTAAATACCTACTGCATTTTCAGTGTTATATTGTCTGAAATTCATCCCTGTTCTAGTACAGATTCAGACTGTATGAAAAACAGAAAGCAATCTTAAGAAAGTTGGCAACCATTGAATCTCTTTATTTCTAGAAAATTCTTGGCATAGTTTAGACTGTCTTCATTGTTGAGGTTTCGGGGAGATTAGACTTGGCTTTAGAATACATGAATCCAGTGATCTCAGGAGCAGATGCCCAACCCTGTTCAAATGTACACTCTATGAAAACAGCACGCATTCACAAAGCCTGGTTATCACTTTCCAGGTCTCTGGGGGCAAACAGAAAGTCAACAAAAGGCCAAAAAAAAATTTTTTTTTTTTTACCTTGAATACATACAAAATGTAACAATTCTCTTTGTCTTTCAAACTTTCCCGAAGTACATTCTATACAAATAGATTTATTTCTTCATGTATCTGTGGTTTTCTTCTGTGTAAAATAAATTGGAGGTAGGGGAGGAGTGTTAATACCCTGTCTGCAGAAAACAAGTGTTTTCAGATACCCTACAACAATTATCACTGCATTCCCTTCCTGCCTATATTCTTCTTACTAGATATCTGCTTTAACTGCTAACAGTATTTTAAAAGCCAAAATTATTTGTGGAATTAATAATTTGGAAAGTCACCCTCATCCAACCTCAAACTGGCCATTTGTCTTATTTGATAACGTTATTCATCACTCACCAACCTCATATCATTCACACAGACAGAGGCAGCATTATCAGATTTTTTTTTTTGCCTTTCTTTTTAATAACATTTATTGAGGTTTTCTTTGTAGATACAAAAGCAGTTACCAGCATACAATTTTTTGAAAATACATAAAAGCCCAAAGATAGGAACTTTTAAATTACCCATAATTCTACCACCAAGAAATAATCAGTTAACCTTCTTTAATATATTTCCTTCTAGTCTTTTTTCTGTACGAATTGCATATGAACACATATAACACCAAACCAAAACCAAACCAGTGCCATTGAGTCGATTCCGACTCACAGCGACCCTACAGGACAGAGTAGAACTGCCCAATAGAGTTTCCAAAGAGTGCCTGGTGGATTTGAACTGCCGACCTCTTGGTTAGCAGCTGTAGCACTTAACCACTACGCCACCAGGGTTTCCACGAATAATGCAGGTATAACGTAATAAAAGTCAAACCATTTGCATTGTATATATTGTTTTGGCTTTTGGAATTTATCCATAATCATAAATAGATTTCCAAATTAACAAATATTCGTGTGTGTGTGTGTGTGTGTTTTAGGTGAAAGTTTGAAGAGCAAATTATCTTCTGATTCAAAAATTAGTCCTTCCAATTAATATTTTTCTGGTTTCTTTGTTTTGTTTTTTGTTTTTCGTTCTTCTTTGCTGAAGATGGGATGGACTAATAGATGTATCTTATACAGCTGCTAACAAGCCTTTAAGACCCCAGATGCTACTCACCAAGTTGGATGTAGAGCATTTTCTTTATGAACTGTGTTATGCCAGTTGACCTAGGTGTCCCATGAGACCATGGTTCCCAGCCCTAAGCACCAGTAACTCAGTCTCTCAAGGTGTTCAAGTGTGTTCTGACTGTGCCACCTTTGTGTTCTACTGTGTATATTAATGTACATACAAATAAAAAAATATATATATATGTAAAAATATCCTATGTACATGGGTATACTCCTATACGCCCACCTTCCTCTATTCAGCATGCACACCTGTCCCTGTATCTGCTTGTAAGTTATTATTTTTACTGTTCATGTAGGATTGTACATACTATAGTGTTTACTGTGGTGGGCTCCTTTTTTTTTTTCCATTGTGTTCCTCTGAGTGTCTTCCTTTGCCATGGCCAAGTTGTGCTGACTTCTCCAGTATTGTCTTATTTTTCTCTTCGCGTATTTATCTACTATCTAGCTGGTGGTTTGCTCTCATTCGCCCTGTAACCATCAAAGATTGTTTTTTTCTGAGTGTAAACCTTTTCTTGAGTTTTTATAACAATGGTCTCATACAATATTTGTACTTCTGTGATTGACTTATCTCAGTCAGCATAATGCCCTCCAGATTCATCCATGTCGTGAGATGTTTTTTGGATTTATCATTGTTCTCTATCATTGCGTAATATTCCATTGTGTGTATGTACCATAATTTGTATATCAATTCACTGTTGATGGGCACTTAGGTTGTTTCCATCTTTTTGTTTTTGTGAATAATATTGCAGTGAACATGGGTGTGCATATGTCTATTCATGTGATAGCTCTTATTTCTCTAGGATACATTCCTAGTAGTGGAATTGCTGGATCCTATTGCATTTCTATTTCTAGCTTTTTAAGGAATTGCCATATTGTTATGCATATCATTTCATATTCCCACCAGTGGTGTATGAGAGTGCCAGCTTCCTCACAACTTTGTCAACATTTATTGTTTTCTGAAATTTTTGATCAGTGCCAATCTTACAAGGGTGAGACGGTGTCTCATCTTTGTTTTGATTTGTATCTCTCTAATGGCTAATGGGAGCCCTGGTGGCTCAGTGGTTAAGAGTTCAGTTGATAACCAAATGGTCTGCATTTTGAATCCACCAGCCTGTCACTAGAAACCTTATGGAGCATTTCTACTTTGTCATATAGGGTCACTATGTGTCGATGGTACCTAATGACAACAACACTCAACAGCAATGTGTTTGTTTCTTTTGGGTTTTAATGGCTAATGATCGTAAGCATTTTTCATGTATTTTTGGCTGTCTGAATGTTTTCTTTGGTGGAGTGTCTGTTCATGTCCTTTGCCCATTTTGCGATTGGGTTCCTTGTCTTTGTTTAGTTGAGTTGTTGAAGTTTTCTGTGTATTTTAGAGATTAAACCTTTATCAGAAATGTCATTGCCAAATATTTTTTCCCAGTCTATGTGTTCCCTTTTTACTTTCTTGGAAAAACCTTTTGATGAGCTTAAGTATTGGATTTTTAGGAGATCCCAGTTATCTACTTTATCTTCTGAAGTTTGTACATTTTTAGTTATTGTAGATCGTCTATTTATGCCATAAATTAGGGCCCCTAGCATTGTCTCTATGTTGTTTCATGAACTTTAGAAGTTTTACATTTAGATTTTTGATCCATTTTGAGTTAGCTTTTGTTTGTGTTCTTCCTGTTATTGATTTCCAATTTTATAGCATTTGATTTAAGAAGATGATTTGTACTATTTCAATATTTTTTAAAATTTATTGAGGCTAACTTTGTGGCCTAGGATATGATCTATTCTAGGGAATTATCCACGTGTTTTGGAGAAGAATGTGTACTGCACTGCTGTTGGGTGGAGTGCTATGTATATGTTTACGTGTACGTATATGAGGTCAAGTGGATTGATTATGTTATTTAGGTCTTCTGTATCTTTGTTGAGTTTCTTTCTAGTTATTCTGTCTGTTGTTGAAAGTGTTGTTTTAAAGTCTCCTATTTTTATTGTGAAGTGCTAGTGGTGCAGTGGTTAAGAGGTATTGCTGCTAACCAAAAGGTCAGCAGTTCAAATCTACCAGCCATGCCTTGAAAACCCTATGGGACAGTTCCACTCTGTTCTATGGGGTCACTATAAGTCCGAACTGACTAGTCAGCACCTAATAACAACACTATTATTGTAGAACTGTCTGTTTCTTTTTTCATTTCTGTTAGGGTTTGTTTTATGTATTTTGGAGCTCTGTCAGTGGGTGCCTAGATATTTATTATGGTTATGTCCTCTTGGTGGATCGGTCCCTTAATTATAATATGATGTCCTTCCTTTTAAAATACCAACATGACTTAATTTTTTCAGTAAAATATGCTAAAATAGATGAGTTAAAAAAAATGGTGGATGGAAAATTTTGCAGAGCTGATATGAAACCCTCATTAAGAATCTAATGCCTGCTTTAGTATGCACTCGTTTATTACTTTCCAAACATGTGTTTGCTTTTTTGTAGACACAGGCTTAGAGTCAAACACTCCATAATTGACTGCTTATGAATGTTTCCTATTGAATGGTTGACCTTGGTGGTGTGTCACAGCTTGAGAGAGTGATCCACAAAACTCCTGTGCTATCCTGGAAAGATCATAAGAATATTTACCATTCATGTTTGTGCTCAAAATGGTATTTAATGAATACAAAGTCTTTAAAGATTGTTGGATACATTTGCTATTCAGAGCCAAACTGAAGATTTTTTTTTTTTTGCATTTTCATCTAATACTCTGAGGGGAAGTTATTTTTACATTCACAGACATTTAACACAGTTGAATGTATTGTATATGTTATTTTCCAGATATAGAAAATGCTGAGGTTTGCTTTTTTTTTTTTTTTTCTTTTTAAAGAAAACAGCTTTCATCTTAGGAATTTGGTTGTTACATTCTTAGCATAAAGCAGAACATTCTGAAGGATGTACTAATCCTTGATTTTAAAACCAGCAGAAAAGGGATTTTTCAAAGGTGATAATATATATCCACTGAAGTAGGCTTCTTTTTTTTTTTAATAGAGTAATTTTCCAGCCACACTCTCACCCGTTGTCCCTTCCAACCATGCACACATTTTTTCAAGATCGGATGTAAAATCACAGAATATGAGAGTTAGAAAACTTCTCGAACCTTCTCTGTTCCAACCACATCTTATGACACATCGTAGTTAAAAGTAGTTTGTGGCTCTGGAACAGAGGTTTTCTCTGTACTAGGAACTGGGCTGTATGGGGAGAAAGCAAACAAAAGTTATCACGAGCATGTAAATTCATACCATAGTGTTTAGCAATTTTATCCTGCATCTTAACATCACCTTTGTCTATTTCAAAAAAAAAAAAAAAACATTGTTGTCAAGTTGGTTCTGACTCAGACCTCTACAACGTGAGCTGCTACAGATAATCATGTCTCCAATTTCCAATTTTCAATAGTTTCTGCTTTGGAACACAGAATGAGAGAGGGCAATATCATGGCAAGAGATACGCAGAATAAGGGATAAAAGCCAACAGAAAAAGTTGTCAAGGAATTATCTAAATAGAATTTTCAAAGTACTAAATATCAAATAATTTCTGTTACATAGAAGCAAAAAAATCTTTGCTCACCTAAAACCTAAGTGAGAACTCTCTTTAGATATTTTGAAATGAAGACATTATCAACTTCACACTTTGGGGAGGTATAGAAAGGGTTGGTACTAAGGGGAAAAGCCCTGCCAGCTCATAGTGCTAAAAATTTGAAGTCCATCCCCCGATGTCGCCAAGACAAATGCATGGGAGATTTGTCTCTCCTTTACCTTCATCCTGTGCACCTTATCCAAGCTGTAGATTCTCCTCATATTTTTCCCCCCTCTAAGTCTGTCTTTGATCTTTCTATCTTGGAAAGGTATATGAGAAACGGAATGTAAAGGTGAGGGAAAAGAGGCCCTAATGTGAAAATGGAGGGAGATTATCAGGTTCTTTAGGCCCTAATTCTTTTGGCTGTCATTATATGATCAAATAGAATCCAACTCATAGCAATCCTATAGGACAGAGTAGAACTACATCATAGGGTTTAGTAGGTTGTAATAATCTAACCCTAAGGGGCAGTTCTGGGCCCTGGCGGCACAGTGTTGAAGAGCTGTGGCTGCTAACCAAAAGGTTGTCAGTTCAAATCCACCAGCCGTCACTCCTTGGAAACCCTATGGGGCAGTTCCACTCTGTTCTCCAGGGTTACTATGAGTCGGAATTAACTTTACAGCAGCAGGTTTGGTTTTTGGTTTGATGGGGTAGGTCTACTTTGTTGTATAGGGTTGCTATGAATCAAAATGGACTGAATGGCAGTGGATTTGATTTTCTGGTTTAATCTTTGTGGAAGCAGATTGACAGGTCTTTCTCTCCTGGAGCTGCTGGGTGGGTTTAAGCCACCAACCTTTCAGTTAGCAGCTAAGAACTTGACCATTGCACAACCAGGGCTCCTTTAATTCATTTAGAATTAAATAAGAAAATCCTCATTTGCATTTTTTCCATTCTTCTGTTTGTGTTTTATTTCTTAATTTGATTTTGTTGACTTTTCCCCATGCAGCTATTACTGAACATCAGACTGATGTCTCATGAGCAGACACTTGGTAGAAATTATTAACAGGTTGTTGTATATAAAGGAGTCAAAGATGGCCTCTGTGTACTGGCCTCAAGTTGTCTACTCCTTAATAGAAAGCTAAGGCCAGTTACCAAAAAAAAAAAAAAAAACCTGTCTCTGCCAAGTTCAAATTTGTACCTACTCAATTGTTTTGAAAATGGCCAAATAAGCAGATTTTAGAGGCTGCTGCTTTTACAACACCCCTCAAAATTGCACCCAACATCTCCTAGTCCTAAATACGATAAAAGTCTGTAGTTATAAGACCTAGGATGCTGCTGTTCTTTGAAGTTCTCTGTTCTCTGACCCAGAGACTACCCACCTTGCTACAAGATATCGCCTAGGCTCATGTAAGCTTTTCTCCTCCTGTCTCTTCATCTCCCTGCACCACTTGTTACTGGGTGACCTCCTGCTCTGGAGACCATCCTATACATGTGTCTGTCAATGCATTAGTCTTGGTAAATAGCTGGTTGTGCAATGTTGTTATCTCACGGTTATACCATTTTCCTTGATCATACTTGCATTTCCGTGAACTTATTGCACAGATTCATTAAAAATACTTCATACTAAAAGAAAATAATAAAAAAATAATGAAGTCTATGTGTGTGGTAAGGATTTCCTTATTGCTATTCATAAAACTATCTTTAGAAAATTTGGGGGACTGACTTGCCTAGATAGGTATCTTAAAAGCTTTCATTAGTCGGCTTATCCATCATGATGAATGATATATGCTGATTACTTGAGTTTGGCAGTAGCTGTACTAACAGCTACCCAAATTGTTCGTTCTGGTTTATCTTTCATATTCCCAGTGTCATCAGTTCCACTTGACTCTTCTAATCTGTCTTGCCCATTGTCTTAGTTTTCTCTCTCCCTTCTTTCCAGCCTTCTAGCCAAGTGTATTATTCTAAGCAGCAGATTCTTTTTCTATTTCCTTAGCTAAATAGATTGATTCTAATCTCTAAATCTAGAACTAAATTAGGACTGTGCCTCCTTTGGCAGAATAAATAGAAGCCCATCTCTTATTCTCATCTCCTCCTATGAACTCAGTAGAGTAGAAGACAATCTCCAACTGTGGTCATTTATCAACCCATTAACAGATCTTAGATGTGTCACGTTAAGAAATCTACCTGAAGACAGACCAAGAAGTTCACACGAGAAACACTGTACTTCCAAACAATTACTAGTGCTATCCAAGTATATCCTTGGCACACCATTTTTATATTTCCTCAGTGGGAACAATTAAAATCCACAAATAGTGACTGTTAATATTTTAATGTGCTTCTCTGTCCTTATAGTTTTTTGTGTGTATGTGCCAAGAGGTATTTGGGGAATAACATAAAGTATGAATTTACTCACTGTACTAATGGAAAGTGCTTTGGTTCTAATTAGCATTCATAGTATTAAAATCAATGAATAGCTATTGAGATGTTATAGAGAATAGGAAAATATATACAGCCCTGTCTCAGAAAGATGCTAAGCCCATCACCTGCTGATCTTGAAACAACTGCTAGTCATTGAGACAGGTGTAGAGGGATGTTCCCTCAGCACAAGCCTCCGCATGGCCACAGCACTGTCAGTATTTATGCTGATGCCCATCCCCACTCACTCTGCCTTTCATCACCCAGGGCTCTCAGCCAGAAAGTGGTAACAGGGGCAGCCTATGTTGTATGTCAACAGATTATCAGGATGGTTAGTAATATTCCCTTGCTGGGAGCCTTTTTAAATCCCTGCATCGGCAATCCTAAAGCTCTGTTGATTTTTGTTACTTGGTGATAAGGCTTTTAATGGCCAAAGCCCGATATATTTTCAGATCTTTTGTCACCACGGGTCTCCTGTCACTCACAGTGGCTGAAATCAGCAGGCTCTTAGTTTTCCCAACGTATAATCTCAAGTCCCATGGGACAAGGGCTTGCTCAAGTCAGACTCCTGATTGGGGAATTTACTTTTGATTTTTATTCATAGGGTACTGTCAGCTCTGCCTTTAAAACTAAAGTGAAAATGTATCTGTCTGGAGCTGCATTAGAAATCTCTTAAGGAAAACATATTTTAAAACAGCTTGCTAGTCCTCATTAAAATGATATATATGATATGCCTGTTTGCTTAGCACATCAAAATATACTTAAAATATTTTCAAATTACTGGTTAATTCTCTCTCTCTCTCTTTCTTTTTTTTTTTTCTTTTCCTGGAAGATTAAAATAGAATCACTTTTCAAACTAGACAGCAGCGTTTCCTGAGGATGGAAGTAATGGATCTTCATATGGGGGAACTAGATGATCTGTGTGGAGAAAAAAAAAAAAAAATATATATATATATATATATATCTCTTCAGCATGCCAAGAAATAGTCAACAAATTTCCTTTAAAAGATAGAATATGGACAGAAAGGGCCACATGAACCAGAGTCTACATCATCCTGAGACCAGAAGAACTAGATGGTGCCCAGCTACAACTGATGACTGCCCTGACAGGGAACACAACAGAGAACCCCTGAGGGAGCAGGAGAGTAGTGTGATGCAGACCCCAAATTCTCATAAGACCAGACTTAATGATCTGACTGAGACTAGAAGAACCCCAGTGGTCATGGCCCCCAGACCTTCTGTTGGCCCAGGACAGGAACCATTCCCAAAGCCAACTCCTCAGACATGGATCAGACTGGACAATGGGTTGGAGAGGAATGCTGGTGAGGAGTGAGCTTCTTGGATCAGGTGAACACTTGAGAATATGTTGGCACCTCCTGCCTGGAGGGGAGCTGAGAGGGTGGAGGGGGTTAGAAGCTGGCGAAATGGACATGAAAAGAGAGAGTGGAGGGAGAGAGTGGGCTGTGTCATAAGGGGGAGAGTAATTGGGAGTGTGTAGCAAGGTGTATATGGGTTTTTGTGTGAGAGACTGACTTGATTTGTAAACTTTCACTTAAAGCACCATAAAAATTATATTAAAAAAAAGATACAATATGGAAGCAATTCCTTGGTCAGCAATGGAATGTTCTTTACCTGGAAGGTTTTTTCTTAATGTTAAAAAAAAAAAAAAAAAAAATCCATAGTCTCTCACTTTAACTGTGGCTTTTTTATAGCCTGCGTAAGAGGGAGAATTTAGCAAGAGCAGACGGCAGCAAGAAAGAATTTGGGGAGATTTTACTGGAATAGCTTCCTCTGGCAGGAGCAACTGTAAACACCTACATAGCCAGCTGTCTTCAAGTGGATTTTGATTCATGGCAACCTCATGTTTGTCAGAGTAAAACTACGCTCCATTTAATGGTTGATTTTTCAGAAGTAGATCACCAGGCTTTTCTTCTAAGATGCTTCTAGGTAGACTGAAACCTCCAAACTTTTGGTTAATAGCAGAACCATTTGCACCACCCAGGGTCTCCAAAAGGAAATCTTCAAGAAGCAGTTAATCAGGCAAAGAGGACACACTGTGAGTTTGAAGTAGAAGGTGAACAAATGGCAAAGCCCAGTTTCCATGAAAGTGGAAAACAAGATACCCCGTTAAGTGTGTAATGTCATAGTTTTCTTCAAAATGTTAAAAAAAAAAACCTTTAAAATTATGAAATATCAAATTGCAAAAAAAGGGATAGAGTAAAACTACTTTATTTAAAGATCCTTGATGTTCTGATTGTAGAAGTAATGTTAAAAGCATAGACTCACCTCAGAATGGTAGATGGCCTTGTGGGCAGTACACGTAGGGGCAAAAGAGTTTATTTGAATAAAAAGTATTGAATAAAACCTCAATAAAGAATAATGGGCCAGGACTTCTAGCCAACATGGCACCATAGACAGAAGCACCAAGCCGTCCCTCCACAACAAAGAACCCGAAAAACTAAGTAAAACAGAGACAAACGTCATTCCTGGAACCTGAAGTGCCAAATGAAGAGATAGAGAACTCAGCCAAGCACCGAATGGAAAAAGAAACTGACAGACGATGGAGAATGTGGAGGGATGCGTGCAGAGGGTCTTATCAGCTAACACAGCACGGATCCGCCATCTTGGACTCCAGTTGGCAAACAGGAAGCATGGGAAAGCAGCTTCTCCGAACTCAACAGCAGGAGACAGAGCACCTGGTAACCAGCGATACACTTTTTCCCACCCCCCATTATCTCCACACTGCTCTACCTACGATCTTCCTGGCTGGCTGTGGAAGCTCAGCCAGCCAGGAAGTACAGTGTGCATACCACTTGGACTGGCCCCAGCCATGTCGGAGATCAGCAGACAAGGAGTATGGGAAAGCAGCTTCACGAAGTTCCCAGCAGGAGACAGCACACCTGGTAACTGGCGATATACGATTTCCTAACCCTCCTCCCTCTACCTGCCCCCTGCCCCTGCTTCCTGCCAGCTGCAGTCTCTTGGCCAGGAGGCAACTGCTTTGGCCTCAGGCTGCTGGGATTTGTCTTGCCCACATTGGCCAGGCCCCTGAGCTGGCGTTTGTTCTTTCCGTCTCTTTTGGTTTCTTCTGTGCCTCCTACCACCTCCCCTTCCTTTTCTCTGGAACTCCTAGCTCCGTGTGCCATCTTTGCCTCTTCTTGAAAGGCTGTGAAGCCACGCTTGACTAAGGAACCACTCCCCCGGCCTAGGACACCAGCTGATGGGATCTCTGAGGCTTTTTTTTTTTTTTCCTTGTTTTGCTTTACTTTGTTCTCTTTTGTTTTGTTTGTTTTCTTTTTCTTTTCACAGCTTGGGAGTCCCTTCTAGCCACTCCCCCAATCTGCACATCGGAGTAGGTGGGATCCCAGGGAGCATTTTTTTTTTCCTTCTTTCTTTTTTTCTTTTCTCTCTCTTTTTTACTTTCCATCTTCATTTCTCAATTCTCATCTCTCTACATTTCTCTTCCTGTCTCCTGAATACCTGGTGCTGTGTGACATCTATACCCCCTCTAGCCAGGCTATACTGTGCAGCCTGGGAGCCACTTTCCCAGTCTTAGCAGCCCCACCAGTAAGATTCTGGGCCTCCTGGAGGTTTTTCTTTTCTTCTTTTCCAAATTTTTATCTAGTTATTTTTTTCTTTCTTTTTGCTTTTCTCCATTTCTTGGTTTCTCATCTCTCCACTCCAACAGCAAGCTCCCTTAGCACTTTTTTTTCCTCTTTCTTTGTTTCGTTGTTTGTTTTTGGCTCCTGTTTTTCTCTCCTCTCTCTCCTCTTTCCCACACCTCTATTAGCTCCACACATCACAACCTCCTCCCTCTTTCCTGCCTTCCTGCACCATGCACTGAATGCACCCCCAAGCAGCTTAGGCACGGCCTGCTGGAACATACCCTGCACTGATTCCTGGCGCACCCTCTTGGCCCTAGTACGTGCCTCAAACAACCCATCCCAGACCCTCCTCTTCAGCTGGACCTGCCCTGCTGCACCATAGCTAAATGACTGTCCCTGGCCATTGCACAAGGAAGGAAAAAGTATTGTGACTCAGATGAGTAAACAACGAAGAAAGCACAGCCCACCTGCTCAGACATAACCAAATAAAACAAAAAACAGGACAAAGCAAACAAATCTACAATCAAGAAATGAAGAAAATAACTACTGAAACAGCAGAAAAATCAAAACATATATATATATATATATATATACAGGATGGATCCAGTAGGCTTCCAAAATAAAACACCAGATGACTTTCCAGTAGAAGAAAAGGCACTAGAATTACCTGACAGGGAATTCAAATGTCTAATATTCAGAGCAATGCAAGAGTTAAAGCAAAAAGCAGACAAAACTGAGGAAAAAAATAGACAAATTCCTGTAAACGGCAGACAAATTCATGGAAGATACAGACAAAAAAATGGAACAATTCAAGAAAGTAATACAGGAACAAAATGTCAAAATAAATTTACAACTAGAAATCATACAAAAACAACAATTAGAAATCCAAAAGATAAACAACAAGATTTCACAAATCGACAGTGTCATAGAAGGACTGAGGAGCAGGCCTCAAACGATGGAAAACAGAATCAGCAAAATGGAAGACAAACACTTGGATACAATTCTCTTCGAGGAAAAATCAGGAAAAAGAATGGAGAAACCCTGAGAATTATGTGGGATATAATCAAAAGCAAAAATTTGCCAGTGATTGGAGTTCCAGAACAGGGAAAGAAAATGGAAAACAGAGAGAGGATCATTGAAGAATTGTGGACAGAAAACTTCCCTAATATCATGAATGATGAAAAGCTGACCATCCAAGAAGTTTAACAAACCCCATATAGGCTAGACCCCAAAAGAAAAACACCAAGGCATATCATAATCACACTCGCTAAAAGCAAAAGCAAAGAAAAAATCCTGCGAGCAGCTCAAGAAAAACAAAAGTCACATAAAGAGGAGAAAATATAAGACTAAGCTCTGATTATTTGGCAGAAACCATGCAGGTAAGAAGGCAATGGGATAACATATATGAAACCTTGAAAGAAAAAAATTGCCAACCAAAAATAATATATCTTGCAAAACTTTCATTCAGATATGATGGTGAAATTAGGACATTTCCAGATAAAAAGAAATTAAGGGAATACGTAAAAACCAAACCAAATTTACAAGAATAATTAAAGAGAATCCTTTGGTCTGAGAACAAACAACATCAGACCACAGCCTGAATCTAGGATGCAAGATTGTACCAGCCAGATACCAACCTAGGAAATGAACTCTCAAGGACTATCCAAAACTAAAAGAATTGCAACAGGGTATCGGAGAGGTTAATCTGTAAATGACAACAATGTCAGAAAAATAAAAGAGGGACTAAATGGTATAGGTATAGAACCCTCTAATGGAGAGGAAGGCAAAGTGATACCAAGTAATAATAGACTGGTTCAAACCTAGGAAGATAAGGGTAAATTTCAAGGTAACCACAAAGAAAGTTAACAAACCTACTCATCAAAATAAAGAAGAAAAACATAAAGTCTCAATAAAAACAAAATCTACAAAAACAAAAGAAATCCACAAACAAAAGAAACTTAACACAGGACATTATGCTGAGTGAAATAAGTCAATCACAAAAGGACAAATAGTGTATGAGACCACTACTTTACAAAAACAATATTTGATGGTTATAAGAGAGGAGAGGGGTGGGGATGGAAAAACACTAAGTAGACAAAAGATAAGCAGTAAGTTCGGTGAATGGTAAGACAGCACAACCTGTACAAGGCAAGGCCATGGTAGCTCCATAGACACATCCAAACTCCCTGAGGGACCAAATTGCTGGGCTGAGGGCTATGGAGACCATGGGCACAGGGAACATCTAGTTCAATTGGCATAACAGAGTTTATAAAGAAAATGTTCTACATTCTGCTTTGGCAAGTAGCGTCTGAGGTCTTAAAAGCCTATGAGTGGCCATCTGGGATACTCCACTGGTCTCATCCCTACAGGAGCAAGGAAGAATGAAGAAATCTAAAGACACAAGGGAAAGATTAGTCCAAAGGACTAATGGACCACATTTACCATGGCTTCCACTGGATTGAGTCCAGTACAATGAGATGGTGCCCAGCTACCACCACTGACTGCTCTGATAGGGATCGCAATAGAGGGTCCCGGAGAGAGCTGGAGAAAAATGTAGAACAAAATTCTAATTCAGAAAGAAAGACCAGACTTGCTGGCCTGACAGAGACTGGAGAAACACTGAGAGTATGGCCCCAGACACCCATTCAGCTCAGTAATGAGGCCACTCCTGAGGTTCACCCTTCAGCCAAAGATTGAACAGGCCCATGGAACAAAACAAGACTAAAGGGGTGCACCAGCCCTGGGACAGGGATTGGAAGACAGGAAGGAACAGGAAAGCTGGTAATAGGGAACTCAGGGTTGAGAAGGGAGAGCATTGATGTGTCGTGGGGTTGTTAACCAATGTCATACAACAATGTGTGTATTGATTATTTGATGAGAAACTAGTTCTGTAAACCTCCATCTAAAGTTCAGTAAAAAAGGAAAAAATAAAGAAAAAAAAGAATAATGGGCCAATAAGAGGCACAAGGAGATTTTAGAATAAATAAAGTACTTCAGTTGAGTGAAAAAAAAAAAAGAGCCCTTTAAATAGAAAGCAGGAAAACGATTGAAGGCATTGACTGTCAAATGTGATGAGGATTATATACTAAAATTTCCTAGAAACACAGTCAGATAAAGCCCAAAAGCATGATTCCATCCAGGTGTACGTTGTCTCTGAGTCTTTAAAAATATATACTCCCTTCCACTAAATCTTAGTTATGTCCGCCTACAAACCTGTCTTCTTTAACATTAGACAGTTACTTCCCTTTCAAGAATCGATACTAATGCATTTCATCAAAAGCTGAAGAGAGACAAAGGATGAAAAATATGGTAGTAACACCTCCTTTGAAGCTGAAGCTCCACTGTAGAAATGTCCTACTGGCTATTATTTTCCTGAGCAACTTTAACATAGTTTCTGTCATTGCCACAAGAGTAAAACTGCACTTATCTACTAAATGATGATGTTGGTATTGTCAAAGCTAAAATTCATTTTTTTCATGTTGATTTTCCCAGACCCTCTCTCAATTTTTGACCAAGCAGATTATAATTGCATTGAAAGGCTACTTTACTGTAGCCACATATTATTTTGCCTCCTACCTCCTTTTTACATATCCTCGTATTTTCTTTGTTACTATTACTTGGAGGACAATAATTACAAAGGAAATACTGAGGAAGTGATCAAGGAGGTAGGAGACAAAATATATGTTATGGATTGAATTGTGTCCCCCCCAAAATATGTGTTGTAAATTCTGACCTCTGCCTGTGATTATAATCTCATTTGTGAATAGGTTGTGATTATTATGTTAATGAGGCAGGATTAGGTTACCTTAATGAGGATAAGATTATGTTTGTTATGTTAAGGGTGTATTTAGAGTCAATCTCTTTTGAGATATAAAAGAAATTAAACAAGCAAAGGAGCAAGCAGAGATGGGAGAAGAGAGATGCCAAGCCACATGAAGACTGCCCAGAAGCAAAAGCTCAAAGAGACAAGTTCCTTTCTTCAGAGTCAACAGAGAGAGAGAGAGAGAAAGACTTCTCCCTGAATTTGGACTTCTAGCCCCTAAACTGTGAGAAAATAAATTTCTGTTTGATAAGGCCACTGATTTATGTTGTTTCTGTTATAGCAGCACTAGATAACTAAGACAGTACATTATGTTTGATATGTATTATTTAATATAATTTGTTTTTATACCTGCCCTTGTAAATAATCCAGTACATATATAATAACCATTTTAAATCTCTGTGCTCTGTGAAATACAAAACAAATAAAATACATAGACTACTCCATTGAAATACTTGAAACCTAATTGTAAGACAAAGCATAAACGCATAAAATAGTGTAATAATCAATTAAAAGAGCATATTATAAGGTTGAAAAGCGTAACAGAAAACTGAGTGCTTCTGTATTTAAATTGTGCAATATTTTATTAGGACATTATGGTGTTGGGATTTTTTTTTTTTTTTTCTGGAAGGCATCCTGAATAAGGTAAAATTTAAATTGAATTTTTCTAGAAAATGTTGGAGATAGATTGTTTAAAATGGACAAGGGCTTTCCATGAAGAACAGCTTGTATAAATGAAGTCACTAGTGTAGAAATTTAGAGGTAGAACAGATTGATCTAACTTTCTTCTAGACTCATTGAATATTTCTGAGTAAGATTTTTTAGTATGTTAAATTTAACCAGATTGAGTATTTTGAGTACTATTCTACTCAACAACTTTAAATGAATGATTTGCTTTTTAATGAGGCATTTGCATTTAATCAAAAAGTTGGAATGCAACATCTTTAACTTGGTTATTTCTATTGGGATAGGTTCTTTCAGAGCTTTATGCTTATCCTGTAGTAAATGACAGAAATTCTTCAAAATATGTTTCAAAGCCTAAAAAATGAGTGGAATGTTTATTTATAGAGAAACCTGGGAAACCTAGTACGTATAATAGCAAACTAAGAGCTGTGTAATAAAAATTTCAGAAATGTTATCACTAAACCAGTTTACAACAGCTCCAGAAGACTATTTTTAAAAGGAAGACAGAAGCAGAAATTTTAGAAAAGTGATTCACAAGACTGAAGCTATTGATAGAGAAAAGATGAACTACTGGGGAACAGATGAGTCAGAAGCAAATTTAGGAGCAGCACATCAAAGAACGTTTTAAAAATTCATCATTTGGGGGGAATTATAATCCCCTCTAGCCAGAACAAGCAAGTAAAAATAGTGAAAGAAGAAAATATGTTTACACGGAATTAAATTTAACAAGAATCCTCAATAATTTTTTAAACTGCCTGCCTCTTCTTTTTCGTAACAAAAGCTTTATTGAGAGTTAATTTACATACAATAAAACTCATCCTTTGGAACTGTGTAATTCAATGTAATTCAGAGTTATGTAACCATCACCACTATCTAAGTTTTTTTAGTGCTTAGGTGCTAAAAGTACATCACCCCAAAAAGAAATGACTATCTATTAGCAGTCACTGCCAATTTTCTTCTAACTCCCCATCTTCCTGGCCCTAGGCAACCACTAACATACTATCTGTCTCTATGGATTTGCCTATTCTGGGCGTTTCAGTGGTGGTATAGTGGTTAAGAACGGCGCTGCTAACTCTAAAAAAAAAAAAAAAAAATAGAATCATATAATACATGGTCTTTTATAACTCACTTTTTTTTCACTTAGCATAACATTTTCAAGATACATTCATGTGTAGCATATATCAGTGTTTTATTCTTTATTTCATTGTATGGAAACACTACATTTTGTTAATCCATTCATGAGCTGATGGACGTTTTTGACTATTGGAATGCTGTTATGGGCATTCATGTACAAGTTTTTGTGGGGACATATGTTTTTATTTCTCTTGGGTATTAACGTAGGTGTGGGAATTACTCTGCCTTTCCCTGAAAAATAAAAAGCAAACCAGTATCACAACCTTAAATTTTAAAAATAAAAGGAAAACAAAAACTTCGGATACAGTCTGTGGTTAATACAAAATAATTTCAATTTTCTAGTGTCTAGTGTTGTACAATTACAATTGATGTCCTGAATTATAATCCTCAGAAACTATAGGGTCCTCAGATTCTCAGAAAGATATTGAATTATTTATTTCCCACATTGTACTTACTAGGACAGACAAATGGAACAAGGCATTCAAAAAAAAAAAAAAAACACAACAATCAGGTTTGAAGCAAAATAAAGTTAAATGGGTTTCTTCAAAAACGGTGATTGCATTGATAATATAGTTCAGTCAAAAATTTATTTAATGATAAAATTATTCAACTGACATTTAAACAAATTTAGAGTGACATATAGCACTCTTGTTGTAGTCATAACTGATATTTTTGCTGTAACATCAGTATCTGTCCCTCAGTAGAAGGAATCTTATGACTTCAGTGGACCCAAAGCAAGATGTATGAGGGGAAATGTGTTCCATATTGTTGTAAATACTCTCGAATCAAAATTTTCCATATTCCTATGACAAAAAGCACAATATTTTCAAGTGATCTGCAAGATCAAATGTGAAATGATTGTTTGATTTGTAAGATAGCTGAAAAAAAGGAATCATCCAGTCAAGTTTAAGTTCAATATTATTCAGTTGTGCTTGGTTGAGTTACCAGGATGACTCACTATGTGGAACTATAAACTACTGTAGGAACTTTTGGAAAAAAAAAAGAAAAAATTCTTTTTTTTTTTTTTTGGACATTAAAAATCTCTGTGGAAGTTATTTCTTTGTTTTGTCTCTGGCAAAGGATTTACTAGATTCCTTACTTTATTAGCCCGGATTCCAAGCCAGCTCGCTGGTTGATAGTTTCCTGTCTATAGAGGGTGCTTGGAACATTCAGATTTCGAGTTTCCACCAGAATAACCAGAGCCTTAAATGTGACTTGACTGTTAGCATGTGACATGCCTGCTGCCTCTGCCTTTTGAAGAGCCCACACACTGCAATGAAAGGAAGTATCCTGCTCTTTTGAAGTGGTATTTGGGGAAAAAAAGAAAAACACATTCAAAGTGCTCATGCTCTTTCTGATTCCAGAAAGAATAGAATTGTCTAGAAAAGCTGCCTGAAATGGGAGGAGGAGAAGAGAACCTGGGAGAAAAGAAGGTTTTTAATGGCTTTAATAAGAACTTTAGTAGGATACACTTCAGTGGGAACATTTAGGATTGCTTACAAATATTGCTTACACTTCTCATAGCACTTTTCATGCCCTCTTGGTGATGACAGAGGTCCAATAAACACTTGTTGTATTATTATAACAAGAATATTAAAATAGTCAATATTCACATTAAAATTCTACATACTGCTCAGTTATTTCTGTAACTGTATTATCTCTACCTATTTTAAAAGGCGAAAGATTTAGATGATCTGAAGAAGAAACAGTCGCACAAGTGCACACTAAAGCTCTTAAAATTTTTGCAGTCAAGATACTATTGTTTTTCAAACTCAAAGAATTATTACAAGAACAGTGTTATCACACCGATACCAGCACAATAACCAGTGACTGTGTTTAAAAAAAAAAATGCCACGGAGTCGGTTCTGACTCATAGCAAGTGACCCCAAGTACAACGGAATGAAACACTGCCTGGTCCTGTGCCATCCTCATAATCATGCCTATGTTTGAGCTCATCTTTGCAGCCTAAATAAGGACATGGAAGACACACAAACACTTTAGTCAATATCCAAACGGTATGTATATTTTTAAACGTCAAATTGTCTGAACAGCATGAAGTGAGCAGAAGGTTAATGATTTTTCTCCTTCTAGAGGAAACCCTGGTGGCCCAGTAGTTAAGAGCTACAGCTGCTAGCCAAAAGGTCAGCAATTCGAATCCATCAAGTGATCCTTGAAAACCCTATGGGGCAGTTTTACTCTGTCTTGTAGGGTCACTATGAGTCAGAATGGACTTGATGGCAACGGGTTTGGTTTTTGGTTTCTATAGCAGAATATTGAGTCTAAATCTGTCATCCAAAAAACCAAAACCCACTGCCATTGAGTCGATTCTGACTAGCGACCCTGTAAGACAGACTAGGACTGCCCCACGGCGTTTCCAGGGAGCACCTGGCAGATTCGAACTGCTGACCTCTTGGTTGGCAGCCCTAGTACTTAACCACTATACCACCAGGGTTTCCAAACCTGTCATTAGTCAATCCTTATTCTATAGATAGTCACAGTGGAAGCCTGAGAATTGGTTATTTTATCCTGTTCCAAGATCCTTTGAATTCTCAGTGCTTTTTGCTCCTAACTTATTAACATGACCTGTATCTTTCATTCATCTCCTAAATTAATTCACTGAGTCATCTAGAGCTACCTATTTACCACTAGAAGATTTGTTTTCAGCCAGTGTCTTCTCTGACCATCCCCTCTACCTCCTTGCCTTGTCCAAAATCTGGCTCTCCCTTGAGGATCTACCTTCACTTGAGGCCCTCTCAGTGTTTGTTCTCTTGCATGCCATATATTAGGTCTGCAGGTGAGTTTGCCATCCTCCCGGCTCTCCATCAATGCTTCCAGACAAAACTATTGAGGAATAACAGCCACAAAAAAATACCATTTTCCTTTGAAGCCCAAGACAATTGGCTCAATGACTTCAAGGACTTTCTACCTCTCCTTATGGCTGTCAGTTACTGATGCTATTTCAGTTCCTACTCTTATTATGTCTTAAACCTTATCATCATAAGAAACTGTTCCTGTATCAAGTCACTATTTAAAGCATCACCTCTCTCAGCACTAACCATTCTATAACCACTCCCACTATGATACTCAGTTCCATCATGGCATCCAATAGATAACCCGTTTTCAATTCATTACTTCTCTCTTTTTATAGCTTAGCTTCTACAGTCTAGTCCCTCAATAACATTATTACCATTACTTTAAACTCCTTTACCCTTTTTTTCTTTTCATCAGTGATTCTCAGTTTTGATTATCCATTGGAATCATCTAGGAAGCTGTAAAAATATGGATGCCTGGACCCCAACTGCAGAGATTCTTAATTAATTAGTCTGAGCTATAGGCTGGGCATCAGGACATTCAAAAATTGCCCAGGTGATGCTAATGTGAAGCCACCTGTTTAGAACCACTTCCTTAGCTAAACCCAGCCTTGCACTTCTAAATTCCTCTATCCAACTGCTGCTGAACAAAGTCAATCATAAATTTTTATAATAAATTTTTATTATAAATTCAACACTGTCAGGCCATGCTACTTGGAGTCTCTGACTCATTCATACTAAAAAAAATATATGTATATATATATACATGTTTTTAAAACTTCTCCACTTGATTCAAACATTCAGGTCTGTGATGGTTAACGTTATGTTTCAACTTGGCAAGAACATGATTCCCAATATTGTGTGGTTGTCCTCCATTTTGTAATCTGTTGTAATTATCCTCTGTTTTGTAATATTACATAGTTATCTTCCATTTTATGTGTTGTAAATTCTAATCTCTAAATGTTAATAAGGCAGGATTTATGTAGGGTGTACCCTGAGTCACAGCCTTACAAGAGGGTGTGACTCAAGTCATACCCTTACTCAAGTCACATCATTATTCTGATGCAGGGTACTCCCTCCTCGGCTGTATGACCTGCATTCCACTATATATATGGATGCTCTGGCAAGGCTCTCCGTTGTTCTGGATGCTGCATCTGGCTCATCATCATCTGACCTCCAGTTCTTGGGACTTGAGCCTATCTCGTCTGCCCTGCGAGTTCTGGAATTTGCCAGCTTTCGTAGCCCTGAGAGCCAGTTGCCTGCAATCTGACCTGCTGATTGTGGGTTGGTTAGCCCCTGCAACCACATGAGTCAGGAGAAGCCTCTAGCCTGACCCTGACCTGTGGATTCGGGACTTGTTAGCCTCCAAAACCACATGAGCCATTTCCCTGAGATAAATTTCTCTCTCTCTCTCTCTATGTATGTGTATATGCTTCACTGGTCTTGCTTCTCTAGAAAACCCAGCCTAAGTCAAGGCCCCAATCTCATTCTCAGCACATATTTTTACCTCTTTATTCTGAGACAGAAAGAAGCCACCAGAAACTTTATCTTCTACCTAACATTTAAATTCTACTATGTTGACATCCATCCTGCTTTACTTTCTTCCTGCAATAATAGAACAGTGGTTCCTCCCATATGAGGGCATTCCCCTAAGGTGTGCTCTCAATGTATCCATCCAATCCTATCCCTCTGTACCTCCCCCCATTCCATGCCATCCTACCCTGGACCCTAGAGAAACCTGCACTCTAGATTACCTATTCCTTTTGTTTATTCAACTGTCCTTTGTTATTTATACCTTCCCCAACTTTTTAATAATCTTTTCTTCAACCCACTTCCCTTCTAGTAACTCCTTATGTTTTTTTTTCTTCATCTTATTAAATTCAATGGGCATTTTAATCTTCATATTACTACATCTCTCAACAATGTTTAACAGCGTTGAATGCATGCTTTCTCAGCCTCTGTACAGTCTCATGTTTCTCTACAAAACCCTTATTTATTTGAACTATTCGAAGTTCAAACTTAAGAACGCTCCTCTTGTAACTCTATATTCTCTCTTTAGGCAATCACACCTATGCCCACAATTTCAATTCCCACCTACAGATGAATTTTCCCAAACTTTGCATATCTAGGTCAGACTTTCTTCTTCAAACGTATTTTCTACTTTCAGCATGCAATCTCTAAAGCATCAAGAGAAGAAAAAGTTCTAGATTTTAAAATGGGCAGGGAGGCTGAGGGTCCATAGCAGATATTCTCTCCCAGCAAATCAGTAAAATCAGTTGCTATTGAGTTCACTCCAACTCATGGCCACCCCATGAAGTCAGAGTAAAACTGTGCTCTATAGAGTTTCCAGTGACTGACTTTTTGGAAATAAATCACCAGGTCTTTCATCTGAGGTGACTCTGGGTATACTTGAACCTCCAGCCTTTAGATTAACTCTCAAGTGCTTACCCATTTGCACTACCCAGAGACTTCTTCACAGCACAGGGCACCCTAAATTCTTTACATTCCTATAGGGCTTATCTTAGTTTCTCAAACTCATGTTTTAGCCTCTATCCCAGGCCCTTTGCAAGGCTATAATTCTTTCTATGCCAGTAGTTCAATTTCCACCACGGCAGAATGAAATGAATTCAAAGTGATTTGTATTAGTCTGAAGAAGGTAATATTGGAATGAAACATGAGCTGAGATCAAGAAAAGGAAGACAGAAGTAGAATGCAAAGGTGAAAAAGTAAACCAAATCCTTAATTCTTATTGAAAAATAGCTGTGATGTAAGTAGGTGTGATGATTAATTTCATGTGTCAACATGGCTAGGCTAAGCTGCCCAGTTGTTTGTTCAAATCCTAGTCTAGATATTGCTGGGAAGGTATTTCTGTAGATGTGATTAACCTTTGCAATCAGTTGTCTCTAAATTAAAGAGATTACCCTAGATAATGTGGTGGGCCTCATCTAATTATCTGAAGGCCTTAGAAGCAAAAACTGAAGTTTCCTGGAGAAGAAGGCACTCTGACTGTGACACAGAAATTTTGCCGGAGTTTCCAGTCTGCCACCTACCCTACAGATTTCAGGTTTGCCAGCCCTCACAATCACATAAGCCAATTCCTTAAAATAAATCTCTCTCTCTTTCTCATTCCCTACCTACCTACCTACCTACCTACCTACCTACCTACCTACCTACCTACCTACCTATCTATCTATCTATCTATCTATCTATCTATCTATCTATCTATCTATCTATCTATCTATCTATCTATCTATCTATCTATCATCTATCTATCATCTATCTATCATCTATCTATCATCTATCTCTCTATTTCTCTCTCTATCATCTATCTATCTCTCTATTTCCCTATCTATCTATCTATCATCTATCTATCTCTCTATTTCCCTATCTATCTATCTATCTATCTATCTATCTATCTATCTATCTATCTATCTATCTATCTATCTATCTATCTATCTATCTATCTATCTATCTATCGTCAATCATCTATCCTATTGGTTCCATTTCTGTGAAGAACCCTGACAAAAGCTACCTGGTTTAGTTGTTTCAGAGGGATATCACTCTATTACTTTTCTTCTTTCTCAAATCGTCCGTGCATGTTCATCACATAATTCCACAAACAAATTCTAATGAATAGACTAAAACAGTATAGGAAACATTCTGTCCTTTTCTGCTTTCTAGAGGAAATCGTTCTGTTTCTGAATTTTCTCTGTGGTATCTCACAGGATAGCTATGCCTTACCTCAGGCTAAGCTGTGGACATGGATCATGAGCTTTTTCAAACTACTATGACTCTTTCTACCCCCCACCTTAAATATAGACCCCTGAGTGTGACTGTAAACTTCACTGAGGCAAGAAAAGAATGTTAATATACCTAAAAAAAAAAAAAAAACCCAATATACCTAGAAAGACACACATCAAGCTTAAAGGAAGCCCCTCTAATTATTCTTTTGAATCAACCATTCCTTTTTTAACTTGACAACCACTACCTTGCCAATAGCTTAGCATCTTGTTTGCTGACAATTTTCTTAGCCGTTTTCTTGAAAGTTGTGTTAATGGTGTAGTTTCTTTCATTTCCACTTATAGGTCTGTAATTTTTTACAGAGCTCTAGGAATTTCAGTACATGATGTATTTTGCAGGTGTAAAACGTCCTTTTAATTTAATATTTGCTGTAGTCTGCACATTTAAAAATAGATCCCCTAGTTTCATATTTGTATTTCAACTGCTTTTACAAGGTACTATTTTTCCTTTGTCTCTAGCCTAAAATCGATACTGCCACCCCCCCTCCCCCGAGCATAACATGGCTTTTTCTAGCATTAAGACATAATTAGGAGACTGAATCCAGTGTTTCCTGGCTTTCTAATATTGGCTTTTTAAAATACAAATTTAGTTATGAAGCTCGGCCCTGAGGGGAAATACCAGTGACAACCAAATCAGTTTATGGCAGTTAAGTTTCAAACAACAGCGGCGTTTCTATTTTGGCTCTGGCAATTTCTTTGCTGCCAGTCATGAATCTTCTCTTTGATGCATCTTTTGTGAAGCCCATCTAGAGGCAGACTGCTGATTGACAATGTAAAATTTGGCTCGTTGATACGATGCCAGATCTATGTACAAACAGCAAGGAACCTGATTAGCAACTTCGTAAAAGTAGAATTCTCATATTTGAATATTTTAACATATACCCCTTGTCCTCGAGTTGATTCCGACTCATAGTGATGCTATAGGGTGGAGTAGAACTGTCCGAATGGGTTTCCAAGGAGTAGCTGGTGGATTCAAACTGCTGACCATAGCTCTTAGCCACTGTGCCACCAGGGCTCCATTTTAACATATATTTAAATCATATATACACTTTTCCTACCTAACTCTAAGCATATCTTGGCATTTAAAATAGAATGTGTTAAAGATGGGAATCTGAGCTTTAGGAAAAAGGAGAATAAAGATAAAGAGTGACTTGAATTTATAAGGGGAGGCTTTAGTAATTAAAGCTGCCAGAGCTGTGATTCCATTAAAGACGATACAGTACTGAGACTTCACAAGTGTAAGGGCCTGGGATCCCTGTTCACGAAACTCATACTCAGTGATGATATAACTATGCCCATTTTAGAGACGAAGAGATAAAGAAGAGATTCCAAGTTACACAGAATCACATTACAGTACTATTTACTGTTCCACAACGAGGTGAGGGCCAGAATGACAAAGAGCAGAGAGTTTTTTGTTTGTTTAATTAAAGACTATGTTTGCTCACCAAGAGCATGTCACAGAGTTCTACAACCCACCTGCCTTTGAAGTCATATCCGCTGTATACATGTAGAGAAGACTCTTTAAATGCTCAAATCGAAATAAAACTTCTCTCCTTGGGAGCCTCCATGTGACTTCACTGGTATAACCAACCAGTTGCTGTTGAGTCAACTCCAATTCATGGCAACCCATGTGTGTCCGAGTAGAACTACTCTGCAGGGTTTTCAATGGGTAATTTGTCCAGAAGTAGATCACGAGGCCTTTCTTCCGAAGTGCCTCTGGGTCAACACAAAGTGCAAACCTTTAGGTTAGGAGCTGATCTTTTTAATCATTTGGACTCCTGTCATGGGTATCCACTGCCCCAATTATAATAATTTAAAATATCATCAGGGGTCCATTGAGCATTTCATTATGCTTCTTCTCCTACCTTCTATCGCCTTACTTAATCCATGAGGGGATCAGTGCTGGACACTATCTATAAAATAATCAGTTTAGCCCGCTTTTCTATCGAGACCTAGAGAACCAAAATGACATTTGCAGAAGTTCCATTCATATGTAATTTGACACGTGCTCTTTCCTTTGCTATAAGGGAATGCACTAATCACAGCACTCAAAAGTGATATAATTTAGAAGCAGCAATCAATGCTACGGAAGCAGCAGTCAAGAAGTCAAAGGTCATATTGCATTAGGCAAACCTTTTGTAAAAGTCCTCTATAAAGTGTTAAAAAACAAAGATGTCACTTTGAGGCCTAAGGTGCACCTGACCCAAACCATGATCTTTTCAATCACCTCATATGCATGCAAAAGCTGGTCAATGAAAAGAAGAAAATAGAAGGAGAATTTATGCATTTGAATGGTGGTGTTGGTGAAGAATATTGAATATATTATGGACTCCTAGGAGAACAAACAAATCAGTCTTAGAAAAAATACAACAGAAATGATCCTTAGAAGTGAAGACGGCAAGACTTAGCCTTGCTTCCTTTGGACGTGTCATTAGGTTAAGACAAATTGCTAGAAAAGGGTCAGTGAAAACAAGGAAAACCTTCAATGAGATGAATTGACCCAACAGCTCAAACATATCAAAGATCAGGGGGATGGCACAGGACCGGGCAAGGTTTTCATTCTGTTTTACCTAAGGTTGCCATGAATTGGAACTGACTCAAAGGCAATTAACAACAACACTATGTAGATTTTATTTTGCCCCAGATAGAGTTTTATAATTTGACTTTCTTTAAACTTGGTTTCCAATTTCACAAAATATTTGCCTGCTTTTTATCATGTTTTAAATCTTTTTTTTTTTTAAAGTAGAAACTTATGGAAGATGGAAAAATTAGTTTTTATTGGTTGCCAACAAATATTAGTGATATTATGTAATTTTGCCTTTTTTCCTGACATTCTTTTTTTTAATGGTAAATAATAATTATCCATTTTAATCAAGTCAAACTAATTTTATTGTTAAACCAAATCGATGATTTCACATAGAACAGATTGTAGTAATGATCCAGATAAGTAACAATAAAGTGTATTTGAAGTTTAACATTTACCACAAAATACCCATATGCATATGTATTTCTTTAATATATTTAGCATACAGTTTTCCTCTAAATCAAACTGTATTTAATCCATCTTTCTCTAAAATGGAAAATCATTAGATCTTCTGCAGTAGCATTTTGCCTTTCATATCAATAAATTACTACATATATTTGACCATATATTTTGTTTATCAAACTCTTAATCTATGTTCTTTTTAACTCTTGAAAGTTAACTATAAGATATATCTGCTACATTATTTATATATATACTGTAGTACTTAGTAATTTAACTAACTCTATTTCTCCACAGTAGGAATGGTGTTAATGAAGTAATTCTGTGTAATCCAGTGTTCTGTCACTGGGCTTCCGAAGTTATTCTGATATCCCAAAAGTTTATATAGACTTTCATGAAGTAACACATTTGGTTTTTGCTCCTGGTCCTTCCCAGTAATCTATGGGGCTGAACTGGGGCAGACTCAAATCAGAGCTCTAACCCTGGATGCAATCCTTCCAGACTCTGATTCTGAGACTTTTCCAGGTCACATGCATCAAGTATAGATTCCTCTTTCCTCAAGTAAGTTCTCCTCAAAAAGGTTGAGCAGTCCCTCTTCAAAAAAGATTTTCAACAGGCCTATTCCACCACTTTTCTACACAATCCCAGCTATTGTGGGGTACCAGATGATTCCTTTCTGTGTGACCTTGAGAAAAATCATCATAAATTTCTGAACCACATTTTCAAATGAGGCAGTGTGTGTTAGTTGCCTACTGCTGCCACAAGAGAAATACAATTAGTAGGTGGTTTAAAAAGAGAAATTTGTTTTCTCATAGTTCAGGTGGCTGTAAGTCTGAATTAAGTGCATGGCTCTAAGGGGAGGTCTTTTCTTGTCTATTTCAGCTTCCAGTAGCTACCAGCAGTGGTTGGTTTTCCTGGACTTGTAAATGCATCTGTTTCCATAATAGGTTTTGTCACATATAATCTATGTCTGTCTCTGTGTCTATTCTGCTTTTCTTTTTGTTTTTAATTGTGGTAAATGTATGTATAACAAACCATTTGCCATTTCAACATTCTTCACATGTAAAACTCAGTGACACTGAGTTCACCGTTTTGTGCACCCACCACCATTACCTGTTTCCAAATTTTTTCTTTGTCCCCTAAGTAATGAATTCCCCTTTCCTCTCCCTCCTGTCCACCCTTGGTAACCACTAATAACTATACACTTGCCTATTTTATATATGTCATATAAGTGGAATTATATAATATTTGTCCTTTTGTGATTGACTTATTTCACTCAGTATAATGTTTTCAAGGTTCATCCATGTTGTAGCATGTATCAGGACTTCATTTCTCTTTATAGCTGAGTAATATTCTATTGTACGTTTATATCACATTTTGTTTATCCATTCATCTGTTAACGGACATTTAGGTTGTCTCTATCTTTTGTCTATTATGAATAGTGCTGCTGTTTTTATAACTCAGAAGTGATTGGGTTTTGGACCCACTCTTCTCTGGCATTACTCCATTAACATAGCAAAACTATTTCCAAAAAGGGTCATATTTACAGGTACAAGTTTTTGGATTTCAACACTTGTTTTGGTGGGACACAATTCAATCTATAACATAGCAACACTGTTTATTTCTAAACCCTTTTCCTTTTAATTCAAATAAATATATCCTTTATACTATACAAAAAAATGACATCAAGCATGATTATTATATTTATTTATCAAATATTTATTGAGTCCAGTAAGAAGCTCAATAGAGACATGGAAGATCTAAATGCTACAGTCAACCAACTTGACCTCATAGACTTATACAGAGCACTCCACCAACAGCTGCAAAGTATACTTTTTTTCTAGTGCACATGGAACATTCCCTAGAATAGATCACATATTAGGTCATAAAACAAACCTTTACAGAATCTAAAACATAGAAATATTACAAAGCATCTTCTCAGACCATAAGGCCATAAAAGTAGAAATCAATAACAGAAAAATCAGGGGAAAAAAATCAAATACTTGGAAATTGAACAATACCCTGCTCAAAAAAGACTGGGTTATAGAAGACATTAAGGAGGAAATAAAGAAATTCATAGGATGCAAAGAGGCTGAAAACACTTCCTATCAAAACCCCTGGGACACAGTGAAAGCAGTGCTCAGAGGTCAATTTATATTGATAAATGCACACATACATAAAGAAGAAAGAGCCAAAAGCAGAGAACTGTCCCTACAACTTGAACAAATAGAAAGCAAGCAACAAAAGAATCCATCAGGCACCAGAAGAAAACAAATAATAAAAATTAGAGCAGAATTAAATGAATTAGAGAGCAGAAAAACAATTGAAAGAATTAACACAGCCAAAAACTGGTTCTTTGAAAAAATTAACAACATTGATAAACCCTTGGCCAGACTGACTAAAGAAATACAGGAAATGAAACAAATAACCCAAATAAGAAATTAGATGGGCTATATCACAACAGACCCAACTGAAATTTTAATATGAAAAATTATACTGTAACAAATTTGAAAACCTAGAAGAAAGGGATGAATTCCTAGAAATATACTACCTACCTAAACTAACACAATCAGAAGTAGAACAACTAACTAGACCCATAACAAAAAAAGAGATTGAAAAGGTAATCAAAAAACTCCCAACAAAAAAAAACCCTGGCCTGGACAGCTTCACTGCAGAGTTCTACCAAACTTTAGGAGAAGAGTTAACACCACTCACTACAACTAAAGGAATTTCAAAGCATAGAAAATGATGGAATACTACCTAACTCATTCTATGAAACCACCATCTCCCTGATACCAAAACCAGGTAAAGATATTACAAAAAAAGAAAATTACAGACCTATATCCCTCATGAACATAGATGCAAAAACCCTCAACAAAATTCTAGCCAATAGAATTCAACAACATATCAAAAAATAATCCACCATGACCAAGTGGGATTTATACCAGGTATGCAAGGCTGGTTCAATATTAGAAAAACAATTAATGTAATCCACCATATAAATAAAACAAAAGACAAAAACCACATGATATTATCAATTGATGCAGAAAAGGCATTTGACAAACACCCATTCATGATAAAAACTCTCAGCAAAATAGGAATAAAAGGAAAATTCCTCAACATAATAAAGGGCATCTATACAAAGCCAACAGCCAACATCATTCTAAATGGAGAGAGACTGAAAGCACTTCCCTTGAGAACGGGAACCAGACAAGGATGCCCTTTATCACCGCTCTTATCGAACATTGTGCTGGAGGTCCTAGCCAGAGTAATTAGGCTAGACAAAGAAATAAAGGGCATCTGGATTGGCAAGAAAGAAGTAAAATTATCTCTATTTGCAGATGGCATAATCTTATACACAGAAAACCCTAAGGAATCCTCCAGAAGACTACTGAAACTAATAGAAGAGTTCAGCAGAGTCTCAGGTTACAAGATAAACATACAAAAATCAGTTGAATCCCTCTACATCAACAAAAACAACATTGAAGCGAAATCACCAAATTGATACCATTCACTGTAGCCCCCAAGAAGATAAAATACTTAGGAATAAATCTTACCAAAGATGTAAAAGACCTATACAAAGAAAACTACAAGGTACTACTGCAAGAAACTAAAAGAGACCTACATAAGTGGAAAAACATGCCTTGCTCATGGGTAGGAAGACTTAACATTATAAAAATGTCTATTCTACCAAAAGCGATCTATATATACAATGCACTTCCGATCCAAATTCCAACTACATTTTTTAATGAGATGGAGAAACAAATCACCAACTTCATATGGAAGGGAAAAAAGCCCCAGATGAGTAAAGCATTACTGAAAAAGAAGAACAAACTGGGAGGCCTCACTCTTTCTGATTTTAGAACATATTATACAGGCACAGTAGTCAAAACAGGCACATAGACCAATGGAACAGAATTGAGAACCCAGATATAAACCCATCCACATATGAGCAGCTGATATTTCACAAAGGCCCAGTGTCAGTTAATAAGGGAAAAGATAGTCTTTTTAACAAATGGTGCTGGCATAACTGGATATCCATCTGCAAAAAAGTGAAACAGGACCCATACCTCACACCATGCACAAAAACTAACTCCAAATGGATCAAAGATCTAAACATACAGTCTAAAATGATAAAGATCATGGAAGAAAAAATGGGGACAAAATTAGGAGTGCTAATACAAGGCATAAACAGAATACAAAACATTACTAAGAATGACGAAGAGAAACCAGATAACTGAGAGCTCCTAAAAATCAAACACCTATGCTCATCTAAAGACTTTACCAAAGAGTAAAAAGATCACCTACAGACGGGGAAAAATTTTCAGCTACGACATCTCCGACCAGCGCCTGATCGCTAAAATCTATATGATTCTGTTAAAACTCAACCACAAAAAGATAAACAACCCAATCAAGAAGTGGGCAAAGGATATGAACACGCACTTCACTAAAGGAGATATTCAGGCAGCTAACAGATACATGAGAAAATGCTCTCGATCATTAGCCATTAGAGAAATGCAAATTAAAACTACAATGAGATTCCATCTCACTCCAACAAGGCTGGCACTAGTCCAAAAAACACAAAATAATAAATGTTGGAGAGGATGTGGAGAGATTGGAACACTTACACACTGTTGGTGGGAATATGAAATGGTACAACCACTTTGGAAATTGATTTGGCGCTTCCTTAAAAAGCTAGAAATAGAACTACCATCCGGCCCAGCAATCCCACTCCTCGGAATATATCCTAGAGAAATAACAGCCTTTCCATGAATGGATATATGCAGTCCCATGTTCATGGCAGCACTGTTTACAATAGCAAAAAGTTGGAAGCAACCAAGGTGTCCATCAATGGATGAATGGATAAATAAATTATGGTACATTCACACAATGGAATACTACGCATTAAAAAAGAACAGTGATGAATCTGTGAAACATTTCATAACATGGAGGAACCTGGAAGGCATTATGCTGAGTGAAATTAGTCAGTTGCAAAAGGACAAATATTGTATAAGACCACTATTATAAGATCTTGAGAAATAGTTTAAACTGAGAAGAACACATTCTTTTGTGGTTACAAGAGAGGGGAGGGAGGGAGGGTGGGAAAGAGTTCTTAACTGATTAGATAGTAGATAAGACCTACTTTAGGTGAAGGGAAAGACAACACTCAATACAGGGGAGATCAACACAACTGAACCAAATCAAAAGGAAAGTTTTCTGAATAAACGGAATGCTTCGAAGGTCAGCAAAGCAGGGGCAGGGGTTTGGGGACTGTGGCTTCAGGGGACATCTAAGTCAATTGGAAAAATAAAATCTATTAGGAAACACTCTGCATCCCACTTTGAAGCGTGGCATCTGGGGTCTTAAACGCTAGCAAGCAGCCATCTAAAATGCATCAATGAGTCTCAACCCACCTGGATCAAAGGAGAATGAAGAACATCAAGCTCACAAGGTAATTATGAGCCCAAGAGACAGAAAGGGCTACATGAACTAGAGACTACATCATCCTGAGACCAGAAGAACTAGATGGTGCACAGCCACAACCAATGACTGTCTTGACAGGGAACACAACAAACAACCCCTGAGGGAGCAGGAGATCAGTGTGATGCAGACCACAAATTCTCATAAAAAGACCAGACTTAACGGTCTGACTGAGACTAGAAGGACCCCAGCGGTCAGGGTCCCCAAACCTTCTGCTGTCCCAGGACAGGAACCATTCCCAAAGCCAACTCATCAGACATAGATTGGACTGGACAATGTGTTGGAGAGAGATGCTGATGAGGGGTGAGCTACTTGCACCATGTGGACACTTGAGACTATGTTGGCGTCTCCTGTCTGAAGGGGAGATAGAGGGTAGAGGGTGTTAGAAACTGGCAAAATGGTCACGAAAGGAGAGACTGGTAGGAGGGAGGGGGATGACTTATTAGGGGGAGAGTAAATGGGAGTATGTAAAAAAATGTAGTAAGGTGTATATAAGTTTATATGGGAAAGACTGACTTAATTTGTAAACTTTCACTTAAAGCACAATAAAAATTACTAAAAAAAAACTTATGAAAAGAAAAAAAAAATATTGAGTATCACTATGTGTCTAACTCTGTTCTAACCTCTAGGGACAGAATAAAGGAAGCCCTGCCCTTGTGGAGCTCATATTCTACTATAATCAGTACCTTCCTGTACCCTGAGACAATTCCCTTTTTTCAGACTCTCCATAATTAAATATCCTGTCGCTATAGTCTGTTTTTATAGTCTGTGCAAAAAAATCTCTGCTCACCGTAACCAGTATATCTAAAAGGCCACTCCTGAGCAAGGAAGATAACTTCAGTTCTCACTCTGAAGTAACTAAATAAAGCAATATGTAGAAACAAGAAGTGGTTATGAAACAGCCACGATCAGGATAAAAAGAAGCCAGGCCAAAGATGTTTGAATTCCAGAATAATTGGTTTAAGTTGAGAACCAGCAACAACGAAACCTTGCATGTCAAAACATCAGTAAATAAAACCCCTAGATACAGATCAATCTTAATTCACAGAACTATATTATAGTGGAATGACACTCTCGGATCCATTTTACCTAGATTTTTAATATTTCAAAGAAGAATATAAATTTTTATAAGCCTACTAAATTGTAAGTGATAGGTTGAGAGTCTTTTTTCTACTTACCGTACCTTATACTTGTTCTGTTCGCTGACAGCTTACTCTTGGAGTTGTTGGTTATGAATTGCTCTTAGGCAACTGAGCTGTCTAATCCAAAGATGCTGTTGTACCCTTTCTTGCCTAGTGTTGAAGCATGTCTTTTCCTCCTGGGCCTCTTTCAAAATTTGTAATTTATTCTATATGTTCCCCTATGCTTGTTTGTTATTCTTTTTTATTATTTCTTTCATTTACATGACAAGAAGAAGAGGTTATCAAAAAGATTTCATGTTTCCTAGGAGGTAAAGGCCAATGATCATAATGTAAAATATTTAGTCTAAAGACACTAAACCATGTGTCCCCAGGAGGCCTCCCTAAAGTTATTATGGCTTACTAACCAAAGTCTTAAAGCTTACTAGACAGTCTTCTGTTATCAAAGGAAAATTAAGAAAGAAAATATTTTTAAAGTGGAATAGAGATTATTTTACTGTTTGAAAGCAACATATAAATACATGCATAAAAAAATTAAATTTGAAGTATTTACACACAGTGACTCAGCTCTAAAAGAAATATCTTTTAGAATATAAAATGAAGGTAATACAACCGTTCTGTAAGAAACATAAAAAGAAGGGTGGGGGAAGACAAAGCTGGCAATATGAGGGAGCACTGTTTATGTGGCAGGCATTTTATGTATATAAGAACCAGTCGCTGTCAAGTCAGTTCTGACTCATAGGGACCCCATGTGTGTCAGAGCAGAACTGAGCTCCACAGGGTTTTCAATTGTTGATTTTTCAGAAGTAAATAGCCAGGTCTTTCTCCCAAGGTGCTGTGGGTGGACTAGAGCCGCAACCTTTCAGCATATCAACCGTTTGCACCACCTAGTGACTCTTTACATATATAGTACTTATTTTATTCCTCAATATATATTTGCATTTTTTATATATTAAATGAGAATTTGAACAGGTAAAATAAGTCTTTCAATATCCTAGAGTTAGCAAATAGTAGAGGCTCCAAAGCTTTCTCTCTTGCTGCCTCCATAACACACAGTCCATCCTTGGCTGTATGACAGAGTCCACGCCAGCTTAGAGCGGTGGAAAAGAGTAGTGCACAACAGGCAAAAATCTTGAATGGTAACTCTGAGAAAAAAATACACCTACATACCCTTGATATGAAACGTGAGGGGGATTAAAAAAAAAAAAACAGATTTTGCTTTGAGCAATTGTTGTTGGCCTCAGACTAGAGAAGGGGACTTAACAAACAGGAAGGTTGTCCATCCTAGTTCAGCCCGGACGGTGGTGTGGCCATCTCATCAGCACCATGTTAAGCAGAGCCACTTCCTATATTAGGGAGATTTTCAAAATACATAAAACTTTTTTCCTTAATCACTTCTATACCCCAGAATTATCAAACTTGCACTTATTTACTTTGGAAATTTTAATTGTTGTTGTGTGCCATTGAGTTGACTCTGATTCAGAGCAACCCAATGTGACAGAGTAGAACTGCTCCGAGGGCTTCCTAGGCTATAATCTTCATGAGAGTGCATTGCCAGGTCTTTTCTCCTGCAGAGGCACTAGTGGGTTCGAACCACTGGTTAGCAGCTGAGTACTTAACCATTGCACCACCAGCGCTCCGTAATTTTAGCTAGTGGAGAAAACTTGAGGAAATAGTTCCAAATCTCAGAACTTATTAAGTGCAAGGGAGTCCCTGGGTGGTGCAAATGGTTAACACACTAGGCTGCCCACCAGAAGATTGGAGGTTGGAGTCTACCCAGAGATACCTCAAAAGAAAGGCCTGGTGATCTACTTTCAAAAAAATCAGTCATTGAAAACCCTATGGAGCATGGTTCCACTCTGATGCACATGGACTTGCCGTAAGTCAAACTGACTCCGCAGAAAATGGTTAATGAATGTGAAGTCCTCACCAAGAACAAATGAAGGAAGCGAACTCCGTGGAAGGCCGAGTTGAAGACCTCTTTGGGGTGTGACAATTCTCTCCGTGTTTTCTGAGGATAAGTAGATGGGCTCCAGAATCACCAACAACTGGCTGCTTAGACTCCATACTGTTGGACTGTAAGCCAAATTGTAAAATCAATTAATTAAAATATACTTAAATATTTGACTATAAATGCATATAAATACACAGGCAGCTAAACTCCTATGTAACTTATTAAAAGGAAATGCTAAAAAAAAAAAAAAAAAATTTTTTTTTTTTTTTAGTAAGATCAAGACATAGGGGATTTACTCTGAACCACAAAGCCCTCAAAATGGGAGGAAATGAAATATCTAGAAAAGTTGAATACTGGCTACCAAGTAAGATTTATAAGTCAGATAACTTCGTTTGGCAAGGCAGCTGCTTATTATTCTGAAAATCCTATAAATGCATCTCTTGTGAACATGTTCCTTTTGAAATTTTAGCAGGATTTTACCAACTGAGTTTAAAAATGGAATTCTAAAGGATGATTTTCAAATATTTTGAGCATTTAGTTAATTTTAAAGGATATCAGTGCTTTCTTTAAAATAACGCTTAAATTATATTTTACAATGAATATGTCAATATGCCAAGTAGTACAAGTAGTACGCATTGGTTTCTTTTACCAGTAAACTTTCATGGGAGCTATTGTGAATGGCCCTGCTCATAAAAAGAAGGCTCTTTTATGCCTGGTAGATTATTATTACTATGAATGAAGAGATTCCTTAAGTGTCCATCCACAGATTTGCCAATTGCCTATTAAAAAATGCTTTTGTCTTTGCTTTTCTTTGGGAACTACCTTCTGTTGTTGCTACTGTTGTTGTTGACTGAAAAAATAAGTTATAACCATAAAGTAGGAGAAGGAAAAAGAAATGGAGTGGGGGATGCAATTAGGCTTTTTGTAAATTTTGCTCTCACTTCAACTATTTTCCTTTTATTTATTGAAATGGCTCTGTAGCTCAGCAAGGGGAAAACAAAAGGAATGAAAATTCATTTAAGTACTCTTTTATTTATGTTAACATTTCATCATATGCTGTTTAACAATTTACTAAATGTTTATTATGCAGTGTTGCATTCTCAAGAGAATAAATAAGTTTCTGTCAGCACTTCTTTTATGAAATTCTATTTTAGTTGTGGATTTTAAAAATTCATAATAAACATTTCCTTCAGGAAGAAGCCAAGAAAGGAAATGCTTTGACACTGTTGATAAGTGAGCTTCTAACTAAAGAAATGGAAAACAAACATGTGCATGAATGTTCACTGTGTGTATGGGTGGGGACAGAGACAGAGAGAGAGAGAATATAAGAAGGTAAATTCCTAGATCTTACAGATAAAATAAAAAGCAGATCTTTCTGGTGCCTTCAATGTTAACCTTTCCACGGTTATATCACCTATAATGCTTGTGAAGTAGGTATGGAAAACCACAAAGACAATGGACTAGATGGTGCCAAAGGTTCTCCCAACTCCAAAGTTTTAGTATTCTATTATATTAAGAAAAAAAAAAAAAATAGAATGGAAAATAAATGTCAAAAAATGAAAAACGACAATCTCTAGGATTTTGATAGCATATATCCTACATCATTTGACTCATGTATATAGTGAATTCACCAGTTCTAAGCTATATAATGGAAAGTGAAAGAATTTTCAGGAAGAGGCCCAAAATCCTTTCTTTACTTCTTAGTCATTTAACTTTTTAAAGGGAAGGAAGAACATTTATTGATTGATTATATTTTCCAGGCACTCTTATAAGGAATTTATCTGTTAACTCGGGTAATCTTTTTAACAACTCAGTAAGGGATTTCTATTATGATAAAAACAGATGACAAAAATTGGAAGCAGAGCAGTAAATAACTTGTCAAAGTCATAGCGCTATTAAGTGTCAGAGCCGAGCTTCCAAAACAAATAATCAGGTTCCAGAACTTACCAGTTACATCAAAATAGCTTCACCTCTTCAATAAGGGGGTGAGGTAGAGATCTCTCACTGTTATGGACTGAAGTGTGTCCACCAAAAATGTGTGTCTACTTGGCTAGTCCTTGATTCCCAGTATTGTATAGTTGTCCACCATTTTGTGATCTGATGTGATTATCCTATGTGTTGTAAATCCTAAGCACTATGATATTAATGAGGCAGGATTAGAGGCAGCTATGTCAATGGGGCAGGACTCAACCTATAGGATTAGGTTGTATCTTAAGTCAGTCTTTTGAGATATAAAAGAGAAAATTCAGCAGAGAAGAGAGGGACTTCATTACCACCAAGCAAGAAGAGCCAGGAGCAGAGCATGTCCTTTGGAGCCAGGGACCCCACGCTGAGAAGCTCCTAGACCAGGGGAAGATTGATGACAAGGACCTTTCCCCAGTGTTAACAGAGAATGAAAGCCTTAGTCAACAGAGAATGAAAGCCTTCCCCCTGGAACTGGCACCCTGAATTTAGACTTCTAGTCTCTTAAACTGTGAGAGAATAAATTCTGTTTCTCAAAGCCACCCACTTTTGGTATTTCTGTTACAGCAAGCACTAGATAACTAAAACACTAACCAAATACAGAAGGTCTAAGCACATGACCAAAATGTAATAAAAAACAAGGTATCTCTCTATTTATAAAAATATTTTCTGAACGTGGCACGTTTCAATAAATACAAGGCAGAAAATAACACCTTCCATAAGCCAGTGGTGCAGACATAACAGTTAACCTTTTGGTTGATATGCTTCTAGTTGTTTTAGGTTTTATAGAGTTTTACTTTAACTTAACCAATAGCATGAGCCTTTTGCAATGCCATTAAATCTTTATTCACTGAATGCTTTTGAACAGTCACCTAACTATATCATTATTTATTTATTTATTTTTCTGTTTGGACATGTAGGTATAGCTAGCCTACTCAACCTTGCTGAGGTCCCTAAATAAACATTTTTAATTAATTTACCTGTTTGTATTGTTTGTATTACTTTCTTATGCTATGAAAAAAAACATTAATAGAAATTTACTTGCTTCAAATAACACAGATTATTATATAACAGCACTCATGGGTCAGGGGTCTGGGTACAGTTTAGCTGGGCCCTCTGCTTTGGCTCTCAAGGCTGCAATCAAGGTGCCGCCTGGCTGTATTCTCATCTTCAGGTTGCCTGGGGTAGAATCCTCTCCCAAGCTCCCTCAGGTTGTTGAAAGAATTCATTTGCTTATTGCTGTAGAACAGAGAGCTTCAGTTTCTTGCTGGCCGTGGGCCAGAGTCTTTTCTCGGCTCCCAGAGGTTCCTGTAATTCTCTGCTATGTAGTCCTGTCCTATGTAGCTGGACAGTTCACAACATGATCACTTGCTCCTTCAAGGCCAGGGGAATGTGAAAGTGAGAATTAACAAAAAGAAAGCTGGAACCTGTGTAAGGTAGAAACATGTCAGAAAAGGAAAATTCAAATACTTTCCACTAAACTGAGAGACAGAAAAGTGGTTAAGACTGCACCTTGTCAAAGGCAGAAAACTTGCAAGACCCAAAAAAACAAGGTAGCCCTGTCAAGTTCAGGCTTACACAGGTTTCACTGTACAATGATACATAATCCTGGGAGTGACATCCCATTAAATTTGCCACATAACATAACATAATCATGACAGTTACATTCATCACCTTTGCCATATTCTGTTGGTTGGACAAAGTCACAGGTCCCATCCACACTCAAGGGTTACTTAATGGCATGAACATCAAGAAGCAGCGATCATGATCTACCACATGTTCTATTCCCTCTTCCATAAAGTTTCTTTGGTAGATAGAGTTGCCCAGATGAAAAACATCTTAACTACATACTAATGCTGCAGGTCAGGGCTTCTGTCTTAGTGACCTTTGGTTTGAGGCTTAGACCACTGTGAACTTCACTGTTCAAGACATCCTAACAAGGGTGGCAAGTTTCCAGACAGGCAGTCCAACAGTCCCCTTATTCCTCTTTATTTTCAGCTGCTCCTGAGGAAAACAGGATCTCACAGTGCCTTCAGAGCTCCAAATTAAGTTTCACATGGAACATGTTGCCTATAATTTAGGTCAGACTACATCAAATATGGAGTCTTTGGGTGGTACAAAAGGCTAACACCCTCGGTTACTAACTGAAAGGTTGGAGGTTTGAGTCTACCCAGAGATAAAAAAAGTCAGAAGAAAAACCTAGAGACCTACTTCAGAAAAAAAGCAGCCATTGAAAACCATATGGAGTTGGAGCACTGTTCTACTCTAACACACGTGGGGTCTCCGTTAGTCAGAATCAACTCCACAACAACTGGTGTTGGCAACAAAAATATGTTTTTAAAATCTAGTGGCAATATATCCATTTCTTTCCTATGATTTAGTAACAAGTACTCAGGTTACTAATCTATTTTACTTAGAGAGATAATGTGATCTTGTTAGTTCCCCCCCATCCAAATTTCTCAACACTATTTGTTAAATAGTCCTTGTCATTGTTATTTATTTATTCACTTATTCATTAATTTATTTACTCAATAAATACCACTGAATTACCTATACTGGTTCAGCCACTTTGCCAGAAGCTGAAAATGCAGTGGTGAACAAGATATAATCCTGTCTCAGAAAGGTTAGAAGCCAGTGGGGAAAACAGAAAACAAACAATTTAACAAAGAACCAAACTAAAAATTAGCCACGCGGTGGTGAAATACATGAAGTAGCCTAGCAGGTGCTGTGACAGAGAATAATAAGATTCCTTTCATCAGTGCATGCTAAGTAAAAATGCTTCTGTTGGGTAGAAACTTTGGTGAAGGGTAATACAGTACACAATACTGGGGAAGCCAGCCCAACCTGTACAAGGCAAGGTCATTATAGCTCCATACCACTCACCACTGCCGTAGACACATCCAAATTCCCTGAGGGACCAAATTGCTGGGCTCAGGGCTATCAGGACTATGATCTCAGGGAATATCTAGCTCAACTGGCATAACATAGTTTATAAAGAATGTGTTCTACATTCTACTTTGGTGGGTAGTGTCTGAGGTCTTAAAAGCCTGTGAGCAGCCATCTAGGATACTCCACTAGTCTCATCCCTTCGGGAGCAAGTAAAATGAAGAAAACTAAACATACAAAGGAAATATTAGTCCAAAGGACTAATGGACCACATCTACCATGACCTCCACCAGACTGAGTCCAGAACAAGATGGTGCCCGGCTACCCCCACTAACTGCTCTTACAGGGATCACAATAGAGGGTCCCGGGCAGAGCTGGAGAAAAATGTAGGACAAAATTCTAACTCAAAAAGAAAGACCAGACTTGCTGGCCTGACAGACACTGGAGAAACCCTGAGAGTATGGCCCCCAGACACCCTTTCAGCTTGGTAATGAGGTCACTCCTGAAGTTCACCATTCAGCCAAAGATTGAACAGGCCCATGGAACAAAACAAGACTAAAGGGGTACACCAGCCCTGGGGCAGGAAGGCAGGAGGGAACAGGAAAGCTGGTAATAGGGAACCCAGGGTTGAGAAGGGAGAGTGTTGACATGTTGTGGGGTTGTTAACCAGTATCATAGGAGAATGTGTGCACTGACTGTTTGATAAGAAGCTAGTTTGTTCTGTAAACCTTCATCTAAAGTACAATTTTTAAAAAATTAAATAAAAATAAAAATGTTCCTGTTGGAAGTGTTCAGAATTCTGCCCCCAAAAACTTCTCAATCCAGCTGAGAGAGCTAAACAGACTGGACAAAAGTGTTAGTGTTTCCTCATCTTCACTAATCAATTCACTGGTATGTGCACCCTTAAAACACAAGACTATTTTGGATACAGTAGGCAAGTAGAGGGAGTCTTGGGGGGTGTAAATGGTTAGGCACTCAACTCTTGAATGAAAGGTTGGTGGTTTGAATTCACCCAAAGACACCTCGGAAGAAAGGCCTGGTGATCTGCTTCTGAAAGATCACCACCTTGAAAACCCTATGGAGCAGTTCTACTCTGCACACATAGGGTCGCCTGAGTCGAACTTGACAACCGACAATGGGTAGTCAAGTAGAAAAAAATGAGGCTATACAACTGTTCCTCTTTGCCTCTTCTCTCTGCCTTAGAGATAGGGTTCTCATACATGCAGGGGCACACAAGAAACAGTGGGTTCTTACATCAAAGTTGTTCATATCACGACTGAACTGCCTAACCTCTGCTTAGGCTGCACAGATGCCCATTCTGGACAATGCCTACAAGTGCCAAGAGAGATCACAATTGATGTTCCCGAGGCAAGAAAGACGTGCCCATCACAACCATTTCACCCACCTCCTTGGTAAAGGGACTCCAGGCCTTCTGTAATTGGGTCCTTAAAATTAAAGAGCTGGGCTGTGAACCATAAGGTCGGCCATTTGAATCCACCAGCCGCTCCTTGGAAACCCTATGGGACAGCGCTACTGTGCCCTATAGGATTGCTATGAATCGTAATCGACTCCGTGGCAGGGGGTTTGGTTTTTGGTTTTTTTGGAAATTTTTGTCAAGATAGTAAACAAGGTGGACAAGCTATAAAAGAGTTACCACGTGGGGAAATCACCCCTTATATTATCATAAGGCCAGTTGACAGCCGTCATAGTTTGCTGCCTCAAGATTCATTAATTTCTCCTAGCTGCCCTTTCACCCTTTCTCCCAGTTTCTGACATGGTTGTTCCTATCTTACACTGCCTCTTAACAGTTGTGGTCTCTAACTGGCCTTTCTGGGTAAGCCCCAAATGGTCTTCCGTGATAGGAACCCATTCCAACCAACCCTGTTGCCGTGGAGTCGATTCCGGCTCATAGCGACCCTATAGGACAGAGTAGGACTGCCCCGCAGAGTTTCCAAGGAGCGCCTGGCGGATTTGAACTGCCAACCTTTAGGTTAGCAGCCGTAGCATTTAACCACTACACCACCAGAGGAACGCATTACTGCCCTATAACTCAATCTCTCAACAACTGTAATTACTCCTTGCCCCTCCTGACCATGCTCCATATGAGTCCTCGTAATTAAAAAAAAAAAAAAAGGCCTACTTTTTCCCCCGTTAGTGCACTAGAAACTTTTAAACTGACCAATAAGATTTCAGTGTGCACTAACTCCTAGACCCCACCCTGCTTCCCATACATAAGCCTTCTACTCCAGCTTTGGAGCCCCGGTGACCAGTGGTTGAGACCTCGTCTCCTAACCAAAAGGTTGGCAATTTGAATCCACCTTGGAATCCTCCTTGGAAAACGTATGGGGCAGTTCTACTCTGTCCTATAGGGTCTCTATAAGTTGGAATCGACTCGACGGCAAGGTTTGTTGTTGTTGTTTAGTCCAGCTTTGTTTTATCTGCCTCCAAATGTGTGGCTCTTCCTCAAGCCTGCTGTAGTTTCCTCTCTGGGACTTGTGAGGACTAAATTCCATTTGTTTTCTGACCTCCTGCATGAGTCTCACTTCATAGTGCCTCACCTGACAGGCCATTCAAGATATCCACAGAATCCCTCCGGCTCAAACTTAATACACCTTAACAGAAACCCCATATTTATCTTCATTTCTAGCCAATAGAGAGCTTCATATATTTTTGCCCCTTCCCCCATACATTATAACCTGGCATATGATATTCCAAGGTATAATTGCACAATTCTTCCTTAATGATTCAGCAATATTGCTTAAGATACGTCCAAAGAAAAATCCCCAATAATTCCATTTGATAGTAGATGCATATGTAGAACCAAAATGAAAAAAAAAAAAAACCACTGAGGAACACACGGAGATTGTTTCCTAAGAGCATTTGTCCCATTACAAGCCTACTGATTAATTTAGAAAGGAAAGTTATCATTACATTATTCAGGCTCTACATTCAGAATATGGTATAGCGCTCCATTTACCTAAAGATTTTATCTCCCTCAGTAAGTTTTATTAAGTTCTCTCTATAGGTCTTTCTTGTTAGGATTATTTTTGATTAATATATGGAGTTTTTTGAGTTGTTGTTACTGTTGAATATAAACAATGCTTCTCATTGTATCCTCTAATGATTACCACTGCTTTGGAAGATAATAGTTTTTTCACATTTGTCTTACATCTGACTTCATTACTAATTGCACAGAATTTTGACAGTCCCCTGAATGGAAACAGCATTCATAAAAATACATCAAGAGTTCTAATTCTAGTTTTGATCTCTGTTTCTACTACCTAGTTATTTTAGGGAGTAATTTCTACCATGTTTAAAGTTTTAGTGTTACTTTTGAGTTTATATAATGTTAGAGGTTGAATTATGACCTCTAAAAATATGTGTTGTAAGTCCTAACCTCTGTGCCTGTGGTTATAATCCCATTTGGAAATGGATTGTTTTTGCTATGTTAATGAGACAGAATTAGTGTAGGATGTGTTTTAAATCAATCTCTTTTGAGACATAAAAGAGATTAACCAAACAAGACAGAGAAGGAGAGATGGGGGAAGACAGATGCCAAGCCACAAGATTGCCCAGGAGCAGAAGCTCAAAAGAAACAAGGAACTTCTTCCACAGCCAATAGAGAGAGTGCCTTTCCTTAAAGCAGGCGCCCTGAATTCGGACTTCTAATCTCCTAAACTGTGAGAAAATAAATTTTTGTTTATTAAAGCCACCCATTTGTGGTATTTCTGTTATAGCAGCACTAGAAAACTAAGACGTAGAATTTAGACTGCTCAGTTTCAATATGGAGTACAGAGATTTTATTTTTATATAAGAATAAATTGTGTAAACGTCCCATAAGACTTTGAACATCTTTCTTTTCAGCCCTCATATTCTGTTTTTTTCTATATAGTATGGTTTATATTAATAAAGCATTCAGAGATATGGGAGGCATACAATTTAAAATTTTTTTAAATATACTTCTACCTATATATCTTTGATTGTCAGTACAAAAAGTGAGGTGCCTCATTTGATTCCATCCCCTTATGTTTCTTCCTGTCCTTCCCCTTACTTCCTGTCTTATTGTTGTTGTTAGGTGCCATCGAGTCAGCTCCAACCCATAGTGACCCTGTGTACAACAGAACAAAACACTGCCCTGTCCTGTGCCATCCTGTCTACCTCAGTGTAATTTAGTGACAGTGTATTTTTAAAAATATTTATATGACAGTATTATATCTATAACTGTTTAGACCTAATAAAATGTTTAGTTGACAGGTGTAAGCATTACAAATCCTTTTATATGATAATTCCCTATTTTGAGCTTTTGTTTTGTTTCTTCTCTTGAAATTCAGAAGGGCATTTTGCTGTACAATTTTTTGAGTCTTTGCATAGTTTGGAACTTTGCACAAAAAAAGAGCGAATAGGGCATACAACCATTTAGGCACAATAAATAAAAGACTCTAGCAATAAACGGCTGATAAAAATGTTCATGTATTTACAAAATTACATTTGGTATTATATTGTATTGCTTATATTCTATTTACAATTGTTAAACTTAATTTGGTGAAGTACAAAGATCTAAGAATAGACAGAAGCAATAGAAAAGTTTCTTTCAAACACTGAATGTTGTATAGAAATCTGTAAAAGTCTAGGAATGTCCTTGGCTAGAGACTTTTATGAGGAACAAATGAAACATTTAACCGACTCTAGTCTTCCTCTCATGTTCCTTTGAGTAAAACAGGCGTAGTTTCATGTGCTAAGTCTTTGCTCAGGGTGATAAGTGAATACAGGCTTTCTTCTTTTTGTGTTTAAACATTTTCAGAACCTTAAAGGCCATCGGAACCCTAAAGTTAGGTCATGTCCAAATAAAGGCTCTTGCTGCCATGTAGCCACGCCCACTGCTCAGGTACCTAATGCCAGACTTTGATTCATTTTTTACTTTTTTCCCTTGGTCTTTGGTATATGGTCCCGCCTCTATGATTTAGGCCACTCTGGAACTTGTCACTGGCAAAGACTCTTTATAGCCGTGATTCCCACTTCTCTCAACAGTTATACTCTGCAAGGGGCCAAGATAAGTATGTCAGGGCCCTTACACAAGCTTCCTATCCACGTCTTAAGTCAATCCCAGGTGTTTCACTTTAGTAGAGCAGCACTTCTTTGGGAATATTTGAGGCTATTTTCCACTTCCTTAGCAATGAGGCAATTTAGGGAAGTGTCTTTACTTTCATTTCAACTTTATGTCTGTTTTGGCTTATTTTGTGGTTGTAGCAGGTGAAAGGCTCTTGGAAAATATCTTTGATGACACTACTAGTCTCTAGTTTTAAACTTTTTGTATTTTTCACTCAATTTGTATAGAGGTGAAACTTGAGTGGGAGAAATGAAGTGGGGAAGCTCTTTCCTGCTCAAAGAATACCACTCTCCCTCATATATCTTCTCACCACTCTCTCTCCCCTCCATGTTACTATTAGATGGATTCAGTGCTGGTTTTCACTATGGTGGGGCCCTTCACTATGGAAGGTCAGCAGTTCAAACCCACCAGCTGCTCTGTGGGAGAAAGATGGGGGCAGTCTCCTTCTATAAAGATTACAGCCTCGGAAACCTTATAGGGTGGTTCTACTTTGTCCTACAGGGTCGTTATGAGTCAGAATCAACTCGATGGCAACGGGTTCTCTATTGAAGACTTAACTCTTAGAAGATAAAATCATGACTAAGGAGCCATGGTGTGGGCAGTTTAAGTGAGTTCTGCTCTAAAGATTCATTTAGAGTTGCCCGATTCAATACAGGTCTTCCAAATAAATTTGAGTTCAGATAAACAATGAAATTTTTTTAGTATAAGTATGGCCCAAATATTACATTGTAAACAGTTACTAGATCCCTGGGGATGGTTAAGCTCTTGACTCCTAGCCAAAAGATTGATGGTTTGAAACCACCCAGAGGCTTCTTGGAAGACAGGTCTGATGATCTGTTTCCAAAAAGTCACAGCCTTGAAAATCCTATGGAGCAGTTCACTCTGCGCACACAGGGTCACGTCCAGTCAGAATCAACTAAAAACAACAACAGGGTTCTTACACTAAAAATTTCTTCTGCTTTTTTTTTTTAATCTAAAATTCAAATTTAACTGACTGTCCTGTATTTTTATTTGCTAATTCTGACAAATTCAGGTTGGACTAAAACAGCAAAAGGAATCTTAAAAACTGACATATTGGTTATCCTCCAGTGCAATGGTATTCCTGTACAGAATATATATATTTCTATAGTGCTATAGGAACTTGGAATCAATGTCCAGACCCAGGACAAAGATTCTGTATTTGTCTGGTGTATTCCTTGTAAATGCACCTAGAGTCTGGGGAGTTTGAAGCAAGCTGGGTGACATACAACAGGCTTGTTGAGGGCTGGTCAATTCAAATCCAGACCAAATCTCCTTACCAGAAGATATTACTGATAGTCACCTGCTTGCTGATTCCCTTGTAGAAAATCAATCTTGTCAATGGGAGAGGGAGGTTAAGAATAAAAATGTCTGTAATTACATACCCCCATCCCTGTAAGTATAAACTATCGTACGTGCTAATAGATAACTTTGGCAAATTTTTCAAATGGTTCTAGATTTTTAAGTAGACTATATTAGAGAAAAATAAGAACTACATGTCAGTACAAGATATGGGAGTGATGGCATTTTATCTCCTCTTTTTGGAATATCTTCTGTCCCCTCCCCCCTTTTTAGACAATTTCTTGTCTTTCAGGTCTCAGATCGCCTACTACAGGAAGCGTTCTATAGCTCCTGTCCTCTGCTGTTGTACGTGTCTTTCTCTCTCACTAGACTGACAGTTCTTTGAGGACGTAAAACCAGACAGACAAACAAGCAAACTCTTTGCCATGAAGTTGATTCCGACTCACAGTGATCGCATGTGTCAGAGTAGAACTGTGCTCCTTAGGATTTTCAGTGAGTAGTTTTTTGGAATTAAATCACCAGGATTTTCTTCCAAGGTACTTCTAAACCCAGTGCCCTGGAGTCGATTCCAACTGCAGGGCAGGCCTATAGGGCAGAGGAGAACTGCCCCATAGAGTTCCCAAGGAGCGCCCGGCGGATTCGAATTGCTGACCCTTTGGTTAGTAGCCGTAGCACTTAACCACTACACCACCAGGGTTTCCGAGGTACTTGTAGGTGGAATCAAACCTCTAACCTTTCAATTAGCAGCCAAGTTCATTACCTGTTTGTACCTCCCAGGGAATTGTTTATGTACACGAGTTAGTGTTTCTTACTCTTTTTTTTTTCCATTTTCTCTGTTTTACCATATTTTATATGAAAAATTATATATGATAATATTATCTATTACTTAATAAAAATGTCTAATTTAAAAAGAATGAAACCCAATATCAGGACCTTGAGACATTAGAATGAGCAACGCTATGCTATCTGAACTTGAACTTGTTGAGTTCTGCCTTACAGAGAACTCCCTGGTTCCCTAATATCTAAATCCAGGCAGTCCTAGGATTAGGAAAGAGTTCTCTTCCTAAATCTTTCTTTAAGTTGGATTTGTACATAAGTTGAGATAGTTAGGTACAATTGATACCTAATGTCAGTCAAATTTTTGTCTTCCATATGAGTCGGAATCAACTCGACAGCAGTGGGTTTTTATGTAGTATGTAGTGTGCCTTAGTATGCATAAAAAATATTAAACACTTCCAGATATGCTATCTTTAGCATAATAATAAAATGATATTTTGATGTGCATTTCATAGTGCCCTTTTTTTTTTTATAATGAACCATTGTGTGTGCCTTCCCCACAACTGAAGCAATACCTTCAGGGCAAATATTACCCAAAATATTCAAAAGATTCTGTTCTGTAAAATCACTGAGCCCAATTAGATACTTCATTGTAGACTCTGAGCTAAAAAATCTATGTGGTATCACAGGCCAAGTTTCTGCTGGGTTTTGAACCCTTCCCAGCAGTGGCAGAGAGGGTTGAAGGTGTGGGTAGAATGGTGGTTCTGGGGCTGTACAGCTTATTCCCTCATCACCTTCTCACCAGACCTATCAAACCCTGGCACCAACTGTGAGGCTTCTGTCTTGAAATACAAGTAAGTGCTGCTCAGGATACACTAGCATGAGCCCCAGGGACCCAAGGGTTGGGAAGAGGACATTTAGGGAAACCCAAGTCCAGAGTTCTTCAGGAACCCCCAGAAACCATAGGGACATAGGGAGGTCAGGAATCTAAGGCTGTCTCCTCCCCACCCCACACCCAGCCACCAAAATGCTGAGAACCACTGTAGTAGTGAACTCCCACAGGTTCAAGGTAGGGGAAACAGACGCCCAGAAAGGTGCTGTGAGGCCCCCGGGGCTGCACAGCATGAAGGGTCAAATGGGATAACGTGGGGTGAAGCTGGGTAAGGGGACACTGCAAAGACTCTGCCATGTGCCCAGGGGCGCAATGATCAGTTGTATTCGGAGAACACATAGACTGACGCCCACATCCCAGCTGCCAGCCTTCACCACAGGCAGGAGTACCTTGCAGAGCTGAGCAGCGGTGCTTAGGGCACACAGATAGTGGGCCCAGCCCTTTCCAAGCTCCAAGGGAGCCGGGTACATGTAGGCTTTCCCACATGTGGGCTCTCCCCTGGCTGCTTTCGGCTGCAGCTGGGCACACCATGTTACATAGGCTTACCCACCACCAGTGGCCACCCAAGGACCCACTGCAGCACCAGCTCGCAAGGGAGAAGCTGGGCTTGTCGTCGGAGCCCAGGGGCCCAAACACCAAGTAAATTTTTTTTTTCTGGATAGGCTTTAGGGAGATTGGTAACTACAGTTTGTATTAAGCTGGACATTCATAACCCAGGGACTGTGTTTACTAAGCAAGGAGGTCTACAAACAATGTTGATTTTTTCTCTATAGTAGACTGCATGCCAAAATATCATTTAATTGCAGTACCATGAGGGTAACAGAAAAAGATGAGATCTCACCGAAGTCATTAGTCTTGAGGTATAGGTGGAGCTCAGCCAAGTGGAGAGGAAGCAGGTGTGGATGTTAGACAGGAAGAGACACAATTAGTAGTTCCCTAGACTTGCACAGGAGCCTCCTGAGGCTCATGTAACCACTTCCCAGCAGGTGTGCAGTCTGATACCTGAGATAGCAAGCTGAGCTAAGGGACCTCAGGATAGCAGCCACATAGCTGGAAACAGGGTTGCTACTCCAGGGAGGACAGGGATACATGGCAATGCTCCCCATACCTCCCTGAGGAGCGCTGCTCCATTTCCCTCAGCCACGGTCTCTGCAAGGTGTGCTGTAAACGTGCCCTGAAAATGCATCAGTTCCACTGTCCTTTCCATCCTAGCATGTCACTTCAGTGGCCTTGTTTCAAGCCACGCCTGGTTCAAATCCTCGTACTTAAGCACAATTGGGACATTTTACTCCAGAATCTCTGTGCAAGAAAGTGAGCACTCCCTTACAATAATCCACCTAATTTTTTTTTGGTTGTTGTTGCTTAATGTACCATTCAATCAAAATTAATAACATAACAGAAGTTGTTGTTGTTACTTGCCATGAAGTCAATTCCAACCCATGGGACCCTATGGGACAGGGTAGAACTTCCCCATAGGGTTTTCTCGGCTAGAATCTTAACCGATGGAAATTGTCAATCCTTTTTTCTGGGGATCCATTAGGTGAGTTCAAACTACCAACCTTTAGGTTATCAGTCAAGAGCAAACTATTTGTGCCACCCAGGGACTTTAATAACAGGTTAGGGTATTATCCTCCTTTTTAAGATGAGCAGTCTTGTTCTACGTAAGATTGACTTTAAAGTGTTAAGCCAGGTGAGGTGACCAGACACCTAGCTTTCTGGTCTATTCACATATTTTAAAAGTACTGCTATCTCCATTCCTCTATTTTTTTTAAGTAATGTTATGAAAGAGAAAGCCCATCTGGACTAAGGTGTTAGAAATAAAAATGGTAAAATTAAATTTATATATTTAACCTAGGCTAAGGTCTGTCAAAAGTATCAACATACTAGAAGAAAACATTTCTTCTGGAAGTGATTGCTTTATTACATCCTCTAAGGGCCCAGTATATTTCACCTGATAATTTCTTAAAACAAGCAATATGCATACATTGTCAAGCATTTTAATCTGTTTGTCTCCAGGTAACAGTTTGAAACAATGATATATAACAGTGCTTTCTTTTTACTAAATAAGTGACTTGGTGAGTGTTATAGGACTAGTATTAAGATTCCCCTCCCGAATGATAGTAATTTCAAACATTATGGTTTCCCCCCATTGCAATATATGGATCTCACACATTAAAGAAATATATGTCTCCAAAGGCAAACGCTCTGTGTTTAATGGGTTTAAATGAGTTTTAGGGTTGTCAGCCTTCATTTTCAAATGCCTTATTGCTGTAGAAGTTGAGCCTAACTTTACAGTATTTGCTCACAGTAATACCGTATACAAACACGTATTCAGATTGAATGTTATTGGTACTAAATTTTTATGAAGACAAGTGGTGCAACATAATCCCTCTATTTTCTGGATAAACTGTATGTCAATAGTGTGTACACTTGACTAACTTCTCAGTGTGTGCCAATTATGGATATGGGCAAACTAGACTCTTCTAGGAAGTTTCATTCTTTATATAGTTAGCATCTTTATTGGCATTTATTCTACCTTGCAAGTTGACTGTGGTATTAGAAAAAGGGAATACTGCTGTAGATACTTAAGGTTTTAATGCTATGTCTCCCTTAATAACACTTCCTAATTAATGTTTAACACAATGTGCTAACCCTGCACTTAGAGAAGAAATCAGAACTCTTGAATTCTAGACCCACAGTTGCTACTAATAGTCTTGAGCCCTGGATAAGTCTTTCATCATTTCTGGAGTCAATTTCCTAGTCTCTAGGTACCTTTCAGTTCTCAAATCCCTTGCATCTATATATTTCTTCCAAGGCAATCTCTGGGTTTCTATTATTCATCCAATAAACAGTTTTTTAACCTCCGTTACTACACAAAGCAATAAGGGATGAATGCATAGCATTACACATACTTCTTTTGTGGTTATTACTGTGTAGATGCCAAAATGTACAGAAACTGAAAGAAATTAAAGTTGACTGTGACAAATATTATAGGAAAGATGCCCCCCCCCCCGCAAAAAATGCTCTAGTGTTTCAAAGAAAAAGCAGCACACAAATTCCTAGAGTCAACAAATGTAACTGAATATCAGATGACGACCCTGTGCCCAATCCTTGGGTTTCACGGTTAAAAAGCAGGCCTACTCCTAAGATTTCTGAAGTTCACAGCAAGAATAGATGTGGGTGGTACAAACGGTCAACATGCTCAGCTACTAATTAAAGGTTGGCTGTTTTAGTCCACCTAGAGTTTCCTTGGAATGGGAGATCTACTTCTGAAAAATCAGCCACTGAAAACTGTATAGGGCACAGTTCTACTCAGACACACATAAGGTTGCTATGAGCAGAATCAACTCAATAGTGCCTGGAATACATATAAACCCAAAAAACCAAACCAACTGCCATCTAGTCTACTCCAACTCATTGCCACTTTATAGGACACAGTAGAACAACCCAATAAGGCTTCCAAGGAGTGGCTGGTGGATTTGAACTGCTGACCTTTTGGTCAGCAGCTGAACACTTAACCACTGTGTCACTAGGGCCCCAGAAAACATATGTGTGAATATTTATAAATTTAGATTGGAAAACCACTAAATAAATTATATTCTATCATTCTGCCTTGAGGAGTATATCGTCACCATGACCTGGAAGGCCAGATTCAAATTTAGAATTCTCAGGCTTTTCACAGTTCCTTGCACCTGGCCTCTGGGCTCTAGGACCCTACTACCTAATTCTCTCCCTTTTTCTTTCCACCTTTAAGTCCATCCCACACTCTGTGGGTCCTCATGTGCGCTCATGTGAACACACCAGCCTGTGCATCAAAATTCCTTCCGTGAGAGCAAAAGCTACTGTTGAAGAGCTAAGGAGTATTTTAATAGATAATGTTAAAAGCATTAGACACATTTTATATAGGGAAAAAAAATTATTAAAACGTGGTAGAAGAAAGCTTCCAGGTTTGTTGTAGTATGTTGAATTGGTTGGTTTGGTTGCAGTATGTTCAATAGCTAGTGTTTCAAAAAGAGAAAATAATAATTCTAAGCCTATATAAATAAGCCTGAATTATAAGCCTAAAAAGTTTGAAATTTATTTGGTAGGCAAAGAAGAGCAATTTGAAGGTCATTGAGCGGGGGCAACATAATCAAAGCTCTACTATAGGAAGATTAATTTGACAGCTGAATGCAGAGCGAGTAGATTAGAAGCAAGACTGGAGGCAGCAGGAAGAGTTACAGCAGTAGTTTGGGTAAGCAGTTATAAGGCTCTTAACTAGGGCTGGGGTAATGTACAGTGGGAAAGGGTATGTGAGACAGAGAAGGAATTGGCAGTCCCTGACAAATCATTGGTAATGGGGGAAAGGAGAGAGATAACTCAAAGAGCACTGAGAGGTCTGGAGCTTCCCTGACTTAAAAAGAATATTGAAACCCATAGACAAGAAGTCAGGAGAAGGAGTAAAATTGCTGGGTAGAAATGGTAGGTTGAGTTGGAGGTAAGTTACATTAGACACCCCAGCTAACCTCCACTCAGGTAGAAATGCCAACGGAAACTTGAAATTGCAAGTCTGGGACTTAGGAGAATCATCAAGAAATCACATAAAGTGGTAAAACTCCTACATCTAACCTCATTTTAATGTATCTATATATTTACATACATACACACATATATATAATTACACCTTCTCATCACTTACTGTCTTGTTATCTGACATTTCACATTTACTACAATAGTAAAAAATCTACTATTCAACTATTTTGTGCATTAACAACATACACCCGGCAGTAATGAATGCCAAACTACAAGGTGAGAGTAATTCCGGCTTTGATGGTTAAGGTTATGTGTCAAATTGGCAGTTACGTAATGACGTAACTTGGTAGTTATGCTGTAACTTCACAGTTATGTAAAGATGTCATCATCTTCCATTTTGTGATCTGATGTAGTCATCCTCCATTTTCTCATAACATCAATTTTGAATAATAACCTGGTCTTTGCAAACTAACCATGTAGATAAATGAGGAGAGGATGTATATAATACACACAAATGCACACACACACACATACATGGCATTTTTTATGCTACATTTTGTCCATAGGTCTGGAAAATTTTCTTTGGTTCATAGGTTCGTTCTTTGTTTTTTTGAATGCTAAAAATACGTGTATGTGTGTGTTCTCTGAAAACATAGTTCTTTACAGTTTGGACCAGTTAATTCATTTTGACAAGATCTACATCACAATCTATAGTACAGTGGTCTGCTCTGGTGGTAACAGTCCAAGTTTTTCCTGGCATAAATCATTTCCCAGTATCACAATGCTTAGTTCTTGGAGTTTTAACTTTCTGGATTTAGACTTTGTGCCTTTGTTTTACTCAATACTTACAAACAGTAAGTCAGACTTTGGACTGACATATTCCTCAAACCTACTGCAATGTTCCAGAAGCTTTCTATGGTTCTCAGATGACATATCTATTGGTTGAGTATAAAAGCTTTTACCACTAACATATATACAAACAAATACATACACACACAGAGCTTGGAATCTCAAGCTACTATAAAGATAGGTTAAATGAGCTAATGCTTTTGTTCCTGTGTTTGCTCAATAGCATTCCCTGATAAGTCCTTTTCTGATGTTTCTGACCCACCCCAATATTTCAATCAGTGGTGAAACTCTTGAGACGACTGACATTTAGTCCAAGACGGGGAAAAAACCTGTGAACAAATTGTGAACAATCTCAGTCTTTGGGCAGACAGGAAGAGGAGTAGACAGTTATGCAGGATGCCTTTCTGGTGAGGCGAAGGCTGTGAGTTTGTTACTGTAATGGAATCCCCCTGCATACCTCCACTTTAGACAAAAGGTCAGAACCAAAACCCTTTTTTCTCTACCAATGCCTAAACTTTCAGAGTTGATAACTAACCTTTTATCTAAATATTACCTTGTAAGTCTGCGCTTAAACATATATCTTCAACTTAGGCAGTGTGAAGGAATGTACAATACAGTAAATCTTGATAGTACGTTCCTAGATTTTAGAAGGTGAAGACAGACTTGTGGGTTGTTTTAAAGGAAAAATGTTAGAGTTCAGTAACGGCTGTCAGCCAACAAGTGTTAAGGGGACCGTGTGACACTAACGAAACAGCATTAAATGAAACAAAATATACACAAGGGATAGATATAACCCAAAACTTAAGTAGTACTGATACCATGCCATCTGATGGCTTTGAGGCGGGCTGAATGGCTACAGCCTCCCACAGCAAACCGAGGTATGGGAGGAGCTGCTGTGGAAGCACACCTTCCTCCTTGTGGCTGAAAGAAATCCTCTGGGGTTTGCGTTGATCTGACTGCTCATCAGGACATTGATCTATGCCTTTCATATCTTACCAATTTTGTGTTGTATGACGCAGTGGTTAAGGGCTCAGCGGCTAACAGAAAGGTCTTTGGTTAGAACCCACCAGCCATTCATAAAGATTATAGCCTTGGAAACCCTAAGAGGCAGTGGTGATGAGCCAGAATTTACTTGACAACAATGGGTATTTATCTCCTCAATCTATTCCCACCCAATCCTGAGTCACCTTACCTGAACTTCCCCTATTAAAGTCCTCAACAGACTCTATTTGCTTCCCTAACTAACTTTTCAGGATCCCCTGGGTCCTGATTCTAAAATATGTTGTTGGTGTTGTTAGCTGCTATGCAGTCAGCCCCTGACTCGTGACAATCCCAACAACAATGAAAGGAAACACTGCCCAGACCTGTGCCATCCCCATGATCTATTGTGGATTAGATTGTTGCAATCCATAGTTTTCAATAGCCGATTTTCAAAAGTAAATTGTCAGGTCTTTCTTCCTAGTCCAGGTTAGTCTGGAAGCTCTGCTATAATCTGTTCAGCATCATAACAACATGCAAGCCTCCACTGAAAAAGAGGTGGTGGCTTTGCTTGAAATTGAGAATCAAACCCAGGTAAAAAGTAACAATTTTACCACTGAATTGTCCCTATCCCCATCAATTCTTAAATATATTAAAAAAAAAAAAAAAATCCAAACCTGCTGCCGTCGAGTTGATTCCAACTTATAGCGACCTTATAGGACAGAGTAGAACTGCCCATACATTTTCCAAGGAGTGTTTGGTGGATTCGAACTGCCTACCTTTTGATTAGCAGCTGTAGCTCTTAACCACTATGCCACCAGGGTTTCACTTAAATATATACACATATGTAATCATAAGAATGATTTTTTTTTTTTAATAGACAGGCAATTGTCAAAGGGACAAACATGGACATTCCTAAAGGATATTTGACTTCCTTTGATAAGTAAATCCTTAAAATTAAATTTTTAGAAATCTGAAGAAAAAAATTAAAAAGAGGGAAGATATCACCTTAGGCAACATATGAGAGTTCTTTCAGCCTGGGTATCAATTATACAATAAAACTAATAAGAGTCAGTCATGATTCTGGAGATCAGTTGATACTGACATGGTCAATAGTAAGGAATCTTTTTAATATTTCTCTTGTTCACTCACCACAAGGCATTCATTCTCTGAAGCAGTTTTCTATACTAAATTAATTAAGTAATAATTAATTTGTGTCTTCTCTGTACTAATCAAAGAGAAAATAATTTGAACTTTGAATAAGCAGGAACTGAAATGAAATCTGATTTTTATCACATTGTTAAATATTTTTGAAATTTCATGACAACTCTTATTACCCTTGAAAACTCTAGTAGTCTAATGTTTCCAAGTTGAGAACCATTGCTTAAATTAGTAGGCATGCAAAATGCACTCATGCTGAGTTGAGACAGGACACAAACAGTTAAGTCAGACTTTCAGAGAGGCCAGGATATATGACTTGAGCTGCTTAGACAAAAGAAGAGAAGATGGACAGAATTCCAGGCAATAGACAGGATGTAATGAATGAAAGAAGGCAGACTGGTGAGAGAAGCTAAAGTCAGATATTAGATTCACAAGGAAAGGCAAGACAAGTCAAGACTTTGAATGATTAACACATACGCCAAAAGGGTATTGAAAAAACACTAGAGCTGGTTAAATTGACTAGTCAAGGAATCTTCCTGCAGGGGAGTGGATAAGAGTTGTGTTACAACAAATACAAGTGTGGAAAAATCACAGCAGTGTGAAGTATCTAGTGTGACAACTCAGGACATTGTAGGAAACTCTGGAGTTGGGGGAACAAGCCATCTTCTTCTTGAAAGGCTCATTCTCCAGACAGATTCCCACCAAGGCCTTAAAAACCATGAAAAGAGAGTAATCAACAGGAACATCCTCGAGCTTCATAAATTAGAAATAAAGTAAATCATAAGAATCACACATTTAGCTGAATTGAACCTGATACACAAGAAGCTTCAGGCACAGCACAGCAAGCTTTATTAATTTAACTGGAGTAAAATGAGAAAAAAAATTCCCATCAGAAGACTCATGAAAGAATGCAGGTTCTGAGCAAAGTCAGGGCTCAAAACCTCCTACACCTTAGTCTCCATGGGGTGCCACCTTCATGCTATCTGCTCAGTGTCCTACTGTGTTTGCGTTTTGCAAGCTTGATCTTTAACTGCAAATTTCCACCTCCTAGCTGCACTAAGGCAGAACATTAATGTCTTTTGAAGTCACTTTTCCGGGGTGAACGTTTTAAGCTAGGTCTGTGTTATGTGTAAGGTACAGGATATTTCTACCAGCTTATAGAAAAAGCCTCAGAAACCATATCACATCTACAGGCACTATTAATGCCAATGAAAAGGCAGTGAGCCTGATGAGTCACATGTGTCTGCTAAAACTGCTGGAGCAGAACAGACAATGAAGAAGGAAGTAAAAGGCTGTATGGGAAACCAGCATGGTGCCAACACGGTTGAAAAAATAGTAGAATGCTTTGCTTTTCAATGTAAGTATTAATGACCTGTAGGATAAATTCGTTTAAAAAAAAAAAAAATCAATGTGGGACTGTTGAAACTAGTATTTTAGGGAAAAATCTTTTATTGCTTGATGAAATTCTAATTTTTCTTTGCTTTTGATTTTCTTTTGTTTGTTCATGTGCTTTTTTGTTTGTAATCTAGTGGAAGGAGAATAGTTATATAATTGGTAGGTTATATAATAGGCAATAGTTGAGGTAAAAGAATTTTCTGTTTCCAAGTTACTGTGAGCAGAACTCATAATTGTTATTAGGTTAAATAAATATTACAAATGCATAAAAATTAATAACTGTAAATTCAGATAGATTAAATAGATAAAATATTTAAGAATGCCATAAATTTCCTAGAGAAAAAAATATATATATAGAATCCTTTCTAATTTTCATCAATGAAGGCTGGTTTCAGCATGAAATCAAAGTCAGAAAATTTAAAGGAAAAGTAAGAAAATGTAAAACAAAAAGACAGCTAAGATTTTTTCTAAAAGATAATAAATGAAGTTAAGATGCAAATAAACACTGAAAATATTTACAATATAGATGGAAAAGCATTAAAATTTTTTAAATATTTTAGAAAAAAGCAAGAGAAAGCGAAGTCAAAGATCTGAGCAGTCAATTTCCAAAAGGAGTAATATAAATAATTTCCTAAAATATGAAAAATTTCTTTAGCCTTATTCGTAACTACAAAGTACAAATCAAATGTCCTAGGTAACATTTTGCATATGAAATTAGCAAATATTTATATTAATGCTCAGTGTATATAAGGGAATGGTGATTATGAGCATTTTATATACTTTGGATTAAAGTATAAGTTGCTACAAATATTTCACAATTCGTCAGTCTGTATTGATTCTTAAACGTTCCTGGCCTTCAATCCTGTAATTGCTTTTATAGCAATTTAACTAGATGTCTTAGTCATCTAGTGCTGCCATAAGGGAAATATCACAAGTGAATGGCTTTAACAAAGAGAAATTTATTTTCTCACAGTCTAGCATGTTAGAAGTCCAAATTCAGGGCATTGGTTCCAGGGGAAGGCTTTCTCTCTCTGTTGACTCTGGAGAAAGGTCCTTGTCTTCAGTCTTCCCCTGGTCAAAGAGCTTCTCAAGCACAGGGACCCCCGTGTCCAAAAGATGTGCTCTGTTTCTGGTGCTGCTTTCTTGCTGGTGTGAGGTCCCCAACTCTCTGCTTGCCTCCCTTTCTTTTTATCTAATGAGAGATAAAAGGTGGTACAGGCCACACTCCAGGGAAACTCCCTTTACCTTGGATCAGGGAGGTGACCTGAGTAAGGGTGGTATTACAATCCCCCCTAACCCTTTCAACATAAAATTACGATCACAAAATGGAGGACAACCATAAAATACCGGGAATCATGGCCTAACCAAGTTGACATGTATTTTTTGGGAGACACACATTTTTGGGGGGATGTAATTCAATCCACGACACTAAAAAAAAAAAAAAAAATGACACTAGAAGATGGTTATTTAGAGTGAAATTTACAATAGATAACAACTTGAAATAGTCTACATATTCAGAATTCCACATATTAGAGAATTACTAAATACATTCTATCCATAGGATAGGATAGTATACACATTATTTAAAATTTAGATTTTCAGTTTCTATTTGAAATAACAAAACAAAGATTGAAATTCCTCTCTCTCTGACTAGATAACACAACCTAAAGTCAAAATAATAGAAGGATAAAGTTAAACCTTTATGAAGATGGAAGATATTTGTAGCCATAAACACAATGAAGGTCAAAGGAGAGCACAGGAAGATGCTGAAAGAAGAGTTTCAAATTTGAAGATCTCAGATAAAGCCAGCAAAGCATCGTTTCCAAAGTAGGTGTCGTAAGCTAATGGGAGAAATCCAATGATCCCTTGTTTGGAAAAGTAAGGACAGACTGGGGACAGGAAGTTCTCTGGACCTAGATTGGTAACAAAGAGATGCCAGGGAAGCCAAGCTGAATGAGGAAGTGCAGTAGCACGCCATATTGACAGGAAGTAGTCTGTCAGTAAGGCGGACTGAAAGGGAGGTCCTCTGTATTCTCGACAGATCTGCGGTGTCTGATGTCAGTGGCCTGGCACAAAATAAGATCCGAAAGAATTCATTCATACCTAACCCTGCTTCAAATGAAACTTCATTATGAGCCAGAATTCCCACTAGTGTAAATCTAGGCTGTGTTCTGACGTCATGTGATCCTTCTGCAAATAACTGGTCCAGGAATAATTCAATTCAATATGTGCAAAATTTTAAAAAGAAACAGCACAGATGCTATATAGTTATAACACAGGAGAAAATTACAAGTGGTAGAGGAAAAATAAATATTAGGTGAATAGAACAAAAAAAGAAAAATGTTTCAATAGAAGAGATGAAAATTATGATCACAGCATGACAAGTCAATATTTTAATTAACAACACCTTTAAAAAAAGAAAGTCTGAAAGCAGAGATGAAAAAGCTTAGAGAAGGTACAATGAAACAGCAAACAAGCAAAAAAACATGACTTGGCAGAGATGAGGAACTAAGTGAGAGATAAAAATAAACTAAGAGAAGAGACATGGAAGAGAAAGACACAGCTGGGATCACAGTGAGGAAGGGCTTAGGAAAGAGGAGCTAAGGAAAGTTGAAATGAACAAAGATTTGAAAGAAACTGATGGCTGAGGAAGAGAATGGAACGAATGGCATTTTTAAATACATTTAAATAATTTAAAGAATGTTTTCCAGAAATAATGATGACCTGAATGTACAGATTGTAACATCTCACATGCATGCAAAAGTTGGACAATGAATGAGGAAGACCGAAACAGAATTGATGCCTTTGAATTATGGTGTTGGTGAAGAATATTGAATATACCATGAACTGCCAGAAAAATGAACAGATCTGTCATGGAAGAAGTACAACCAGATTGCTCCTTAGAAGCTAGGACGGTGAGACTTTTGCTTACGTACTTGGGACAGGTTTTTAGCAGGGGCCAGCCCCTGGAGAAGGATGTCATGGTTTTTAAAGTAAAGGGTCAGCAAAAGAGAGGAAGACTCTCAATGATATGGATTGACACAGTGGCTGAAATGATGGGCTAAAGCGCAGCAACGATTGTGACAAGGGGGCGGGACCAGGCATTGTTTCATTCTAAAGGCATCTAACAACAGCATCCCATCTGAATGGTGCAGATGGTTAAGTGCTTGACTGCTAACTGAAATGTTGGCAGTTCTAGTCCACCCAGAGGCACCCTGGAAGAAAGGCCTGTCAATCTACTTCTGCAAAATCAAACATGTAAAACCCTATGGAGTATAGTTCTATTCTGGCATGCATGGGGTCACCATAAGTCATAATGAACTCGGTGGCAACTGATTAACATTTCATCATGTCTCAGAAAAAGCTGATTCAAGGTAATCAATACTGAACCACATGACGGTAAAAAAGGGAAAAAACGGCAAGCCTATAACCATGTAAGAAAGTGAAAAGGTCTTTGCTTTATAAATAATCTGGCCCAAGTAGAGTTTCAGATGGGTATTGGAACTTAAAAAGAATGGCTAATTCCTCTGTTTATGAACACATTCATAGCAGAAAAAAGATGGAAACCTCCACAACTCAGTATGAGACACCAACATAAATCCAATTTCAAAAGCTGGTAAGGATACACCCTCAAAAGAAAATAGTAGACTAATCATACATGTGCAAATTAAAATAAAATATCAACAACCTAAATCCAATGACTTATTTAAATAATAAAGCATCATAATCAATATAGTGAAACCAGAATACAAAAAACACATTACTAGGAAATCTATTAATAAAAATTTTTACATCAGTTTATTAAATAGAAAAAAATAAAAAGTTTAAAGATAAAGGAAAAAAAAAAGACAACCCCAATTTCTGATTTTAAAATGAAGGGCAAGTAAGTAGGATCAGATAAAGGATATGCATGGAAATCTAGAACGGAAACCTGGGAGAAATAAGAAGCAAGCAATTCTATTAAAATTAGAATTATCAATGCTATCATTCACAATTGTAACAGCAGTCATAGAAAGCACAATAAAGCTTGAAAAATAAATCTGCAGCATGCATAATAAAGAGGAGCACTAGAAAATGAATAATTAAACATATTTTAAAAAGAGCCCTTTTACTATTTACAATCAACTCAGAAGGATTAAAAAGCTGATAAACACACAAAAGGATGTACAGATTAACAAATCTGTGAAATGCAAATTAGAACAATGGAAAAATCAGAAGAAAAAAATGTTAAATACAAGAAAAACCTGTTGCCGTAGGGTCATTTCCAACTCCTATAGAACAGTGTAGACCTGACCCAAAGGGTTTCCAAGGAGCACCTGGTGGATTCAAACTACTGATCTTTTGGCTAGCAGCTGTAACACTTGACCACTACGCCACCAGTGTTTCCTCAAATACAAGAGAAAAGGTATTTTCTGAAGCAACGGAAACAATACTCACATCAAAGGGCATGATATCTCATGGAAATACTGATCCTCAATTATCAGCATTGACAAGTAGCCTAGAAAAGTTACTGGATTTAATACATTAAATCAACAAGTAACTTAGGAGAATAAAAAAAAAAAGGCAAGTAAAAATGGAACACAGTAAGCAAGTAGACAAAAAAAAGGATATAGAAGAATTAATATACTGAGGTAACTCAGGCATATGAGTATATTATACTCTAAAAACAATATATGATCATTTCAATAGATAAAAAGATTTTGATTAAACTGATGAAGGATTGCCTTTTAATATTTGGCTAGACAGCTAATTCCCCTAATTTAATAAAATACATGTCTAAAATAAAATATAGACCTGTTCCTCCTTTTCAAGTCACCCAAGTACCCTCTGAGGCACATTTTCCTTAGTTACAGCAAACTCAGTATATCTTTTTTTTTATTATTTTTATTTTTTATTTATTTTTTACTACAGGTATGTTTCTGGTGGTCTTTGGTTGCTGGATATTAACTGCAACCTCGGAGAAGTTGTTAAAAAGGTTTATGTACAACCTTACTACAAAATATTCTGCAGCTTTTAATAACATCAACAGAACTTCAAGATATATTTTATATGAAAAATCAAGTTGCAGAGCTATATAGAAAGTTCTGATTCATATTTACGAAATAACTACATGTGTAAAAAAATGTCATGCAGATAAATGCATTTAAAAATATTCAAAATGGAATATCAAATTATCTGTGGAGAATAGAGTAGTAGGGAGATATGAATAAACTTTTATGTTTTATTCCATATATTTCTGCAATGTTTGAACCTTTCAATAAGTGTATTTTCATGTATTTTGTGTTTAAAAATCAAAATACATTTTTTTTAAAAGAATGAACGGACAAAATACCTAAATTAAACAGTTATCTCCAAGTGTCGATTAATTGACATAATTGGCAATTAGCTTGATTATGGAATCTTTCCTGATTTGTTTGTTTATTCATTTATTTTTTGCAAAGACAATGTAAATAATAGCCTTTCAGTTCAAAAGGAAAGAGATAATCTTTGATCCAGAAAATATTTACCCTATCTACTAACTGATGGGTTGAATGGGAAACAGGCTCTGAGAGGCCAAATATGAGGGCCCCCATGTGTTCCCCTAGTTCACTGCCATTTGCTAAGTCATCCTTATGTAAGTCTCTGGCATGAAGCCACCACTGTCCACCACTACTGTAATATCTCTGGATTCTCACTTCAGGATACAGAGATCTTCTCGGTGCTGCTGCTGCTCAAAATACTTCTCAGATGTAAGTCTTCCGAATAAACTTCTTTGCTGCCACCCTGGAGTTACCCACCTTCTTCTTCAGCCTTTTGGCACCCTCCATTTTTGCAGAGAAGTTTCACGTTACAAGTCTGTGCTGGGACAGTTGGTGAGTCAGCCAGGAGACTGGGGAAATGGAGAGTGGGAGTGAGGCCTCTTCAGTGAAAATCATGGATTGGTCATCAACCTCCATGTGAGGAAGTCTGGCCTATGTGCTTGATGTGTGTGCACTACTGTGTGAATACTGGGAAGCCCCAAAAACACCAAGTGGCACAGCACAGTTGTGGGAAGACTCATGCCTTCTTAAGTGTAGAAGACAAGCTAGAAAAGCAGTAGCAGCCATACAGTGGCTGCTTCTCTGGCCATTTGGCTAGCTGCCAATGCTCAGCTAGCTGCTAAGGTGCATTCAGACCTTTGCAAAAAGAGTTACAGTTAAAAAGAGATGTGTGACAATCATATGTGGCCACAATTGACGTACTGTGCAGCTGCATCCATGAACAGGATGAACAACTAAAAATGCTCACCTACAGGTTTGTACTCATAGCAACCCTATAGGACAGAGTAGAACTGCCCCATAGAGTTTCCCAGGAGCACCTGTCAGATTCAAACTGCTACCCTTTGGTTAGCAGCCTCAGCACTTAACTGCTAAGCCATTATAGGGTCACCATGAGTCAGAATCAACTCGTCGGCACTAGGTTTGGTTTGGGTTTTTTTTACAGGTTTGTAAAGATGGGGGAAAGGAAAGTCCCGAAGATCAAAACAGTGTTGATGAAAGGTGACTGGGACACCAAAACGTGGAATCTTTGGAAAGCAAGTCTAGTAGTGACTCAGATGTGGAATAGTCAAGGAGGAGCCTGGCTTTGCAAAGCAGCCCCTCCGAGTATGACCACTCATTACCCATAAGGTAAAAGCTACCGGAGAGCCTGATGATTAAAAAAAAAATACAGACAAGAAATTCTGCCTGCCAGTTCCATGACAATGTGGGAATACACCCACACCGAGCTGACTGAACTGTGTGGGAAATTCCAGATAAAAGAAAAGGAAAACACGTATGTAAAATATCAGGAAAGACCAAAAAAAAAAAAAAAAAAACCCACTGCCATCCAGTCGATTCCTACTTAAAGCGACCCTTTCTTTAAATGGAACTGAGGCAGAAAAAATGAGTAGTATAACCATTCACCCCACCCTCCAGCAACATTTACTTGCAGCTCAGAACACAGAGGGTATACACGCCCTCACAAATTAGATCATCTTTTGTTATTTAAAAAAAAAAAAAAGCTCATTGCTGTGGGATGGATCCCGACTCATAGCAGCCCTATAAGCAGAGCAGAGTTTCCTCACAGGGTTTCCAAGGAGTGGCTGGTGGAGTCCAACTGCTGACTTTGGTTAGCAACCAAAAGCTTAACCACTGCTCCGCCAGGGCTCCAAAGGCATGGCTAAATGAGGGAGATATTCTCTGAATGGTTGGGAAGTGGGCTTCTGTAGAAAAGTTGCAGCAGTTAATACTAGGTATGCGCCACTCCATCTATGCTAATCACTTCTGGGGACCAGACAATGAAATTTTTACTGCAAAAATAAAACCAAGGATCCTACAGGCAGCCCTGCCCTCCTGGTGCTGCATGCTGGTGGATATAGTTAGTCCCTTAGTGGGTCAGATGGTCTACCAGGTGGAACAAGCCATAGCCAATTCAAGTGAAGCTGAGAGGGCTAGAGAGAAAGGGGTGCAAGCCATGGGAAGAGAGAAAAGTTAAAAACCTATAAGAAGACCATCCAAGGGCCCCTTGACAGTAACCAGAAAGCAGATGTATGTGGGTTTAGTGGCTGCCTGAACAGCAGTGGAAAAAACAAACAACCAAATGTTTTGGCTAGCCTTTGGAAGAACCTGAAACCTGAGCAACATCACCCTCTGGGTCCTACTGTCTCCCATGAGGAAGTGCCCCTTGCCACTGGGTGGATTCTGCCAACCCGTAGGGACTAAGGGTATGGCTGAGGTCACTCACAGATCAGGGCCCTGTGGAGGACAAGAGACCCCACGTAGAGGTCACAAAACATTAGTCAAGAACAAACAAGCAGTGGGTGGCAGCTCTGGTTGATAAAAGGGCAGAATGCACGCTTATCTTTGTAAACCCTGAACTGTTTTGAGAAACCCCCCCCCCCACCTCGCCCTTGGCAATTGATGGCTACAGTGGAAAGCCCATCCATGTACATCAAGTCCTCCTAGCCGTACATATACTACATACTCCACCTAAACCGTATCAGGTTTATATTTCCCCAGTACCTGAATATATTATAGGGATGGATGTCCTCATGGAATTGACTTCGACCACTGCTGTGGAAGAATTCCAGTTGTGGGTGAGGGTTATAAAAGCAGTCTTGAGGGAAAATATAGCATGAGAACCAGTGACCCTGCACCCACCAGGAAGAATAGTAGACATCAGGCAATGTAAGTTGCCCAGAGGATGTAAGGAAATCAGTGAAACCATTCCAGAAGTAAAAAAAGCAAATATCCTCTTTTCATAGCTCTGTGTGACCTGTGAAAAAAACCAGATAGGTCCTGGCGTATGACAGTAGACTACAGAGAACTTAACAAAGTGATCTTCCCTACTGCTATCTCCTTCCCTGCTACTGTCCTTTGGTTTCATTACATTGACGACATCACATTAACTGCTGGAGAGGATGAACCATGAATCCCCAAAAGGTGAAGGGTCTGGGAATGGTGGTAAAATTCCTAGAGGTCCTCTGATGGGATAAGACCCTTGTGTTGCCGGAAGCCGTAGTTGAAGGCTTCACTGGCGGGGTGGACCAAGGTGCTGCCTGAGGCTTTAAAGTTAATAAATTCAGCTCCGGTTAAGGCTTTAGCCTCATATGCAGACTTATAGCCTTGTGTGACCCTCCAACAATGATACCAGTGACATCATAGGCTCTGAAAGTGTATTCACCAAGATTGTTACCAGTAAAAAACAGCATGGTCCTCTGGACACCTCAAAACCAAGAGATGGGAAGTAGAGTCACCTATTGACACCTGCCATGGGTTATACTACCAGGGTGAATGGGTTGCTTCGTCCCTCTGGAGGCAGAGGAACTGATCGGCTTAACTTGGCAATGCACCGTCCTACAGCATGTAAAAGAAGAATGGCTCTATCACGAGGGATGGAAATGTGTCTCTTTTTCTGGCATACAGCAGAACAGGCGACTTTACTCACAATCCCTCAAGTGACCTCCCTGGGGCAGCACATACAGTACACTACACCAAAAAAAAAAAAAAAATTGCCTAAGGCATTTGCTGTTCTCACCATCCAAGGGGAAGCCACTGTTGTTGTTCTTATTGATTTTAGGTGCTCTCGAGTAGGTTTTGACTCATAGTGACCCTATGTACAACATAACAAAACACTGCCCTGCCCTGCGTCATCCTCACAATTCTTATTCTTGAGCCCATTGTTGCAGCCACTGTGTCAATCCATCTCATTGAGGGTCTTCCTCTTTTTCACTGACATCCTACTTTACCAAGCATGATGTCTTTCTCCAGGGACTGTTTCCCTCCTGAAAACATGTCCAAAGTATGTGGGACAAAGTCTCATCATCCTTGCCTCTAAGGAACATTCTGGCTGTACTTTTTCCAGGACAGCTTTGTTCGTTCTTCTGGCGGTTCATAGTATATTCAATGTTCTTCACCAACACCATGTTTGGAAGACATCAATTCTTCTTCAGTCTTCCTTACTCATTGTTCAGCTTTCATATGCATATGAGGCAATAGTAAACACCATAGCTTGGGTCAGGCACACCTTAGTCCTTAAAGTGACATCTTTGCTTTTTAACACTTAAAAGAAGTCTTTTGCAACATATTTGCCCAATGCAATGTGTCTTTTGATTTCTTGACTGCTGCTTGCATGGACATTGATTGTGGAAACAAGTAAAATGAAACCCTTTACAACATCAAAATTTTCTCCATTTTTTATGATGTTGTTTATTGGTCCAGTTGTGAGGATTTTTGTTTTCTTTCTGTTGAAGTATGTTAAACCATAATAAGGCTGTGGTCTTTGATCTTCATCAGTAAGTGCTTCAAGTCCTCTTCACCTTCAGCAAGCAAGGTTGTGTCATCTGCATAACTCAACTTGTTAACAAGTCTTCCTCCAATCCTAACGCTGCATTTTTCCTCATATAGTCCAGTTTCTCAGCATACAGTTTGAATAAGTATGGCAAAGGGATACAACCCTGACACACACCTTTCTGATTTTACTGTAGGTAGTATCCTCTTGTTCTGTTTGAAAGACTGACTCTTGTTCTTGTACAGTTTCCTCATGAGAGCAATTAAGTGTTCTGAAATTCCCATTCTTCACAATGTTATCCATAATTTGTTATGATCCACACAGTTGAATGCTTTTACATAGTCAATAAAACACAGGAAAACATCTTTCTGGTATTTTCTGTTTTCAGCCAGGGTCCATCTGGCATCAGCAGTGATATATCCCTTATTCCACATCCTCTGCTGAATCCAGCTTGAATTTCTGGCAGTTCCCAGTCAATGTACTGCTGCAACCACTTTGGAAAGACCTTCAGCAAAATTTTACTTGCATGTGATAGTAATGATACTGTTTGATAATTTCTGCACTCTGTTGCATCCTCTTTCTTTGGAATGGGCACAGACAGGGATCTCTTCTAATCAGTTGACAGGTAGCTGTCTTCCAAATTTCCTGGCTTAGACAAGTGAGCATTTCCAGTGCTGCATCTGTTTGTTGAAGCATCTCATTTGATATTTCTTCAATTCCTAGAGCCTTGTTTTTGCCAATGCCTTCAGTGCAGCTTGGACCTCTTTCTTCAGTACCATCAGTTCCTGATCGTATATTTCCTCCTGAATTAGAGCATTGAGCAATTCTTTTTGGTACAGAGACTGTGTATTCTTTCCATTTTCTTCTGATGCTTCCTGTGTTGTTTAACATTTTCTATGTAGAACCCTTCAAAATTGCAATTCCAGGCTTGAATTTTTTCCTCAGTCCTTTCAGCTCATGCAATGCCAAGCGTTTTCTTCTCTTCTGGTTTTTTTAACTCCAGGTTTTTGTACATGTCATTATAATACTTTACTTTGTCTTCTCAAGCTGCTCTTTGAAATCTTCTGTTCAGCCCTTTTACTTCATCATTTCTTCCTTTTACTTTAGCTACTCTACTTTCAAGAACAAATTTCAGAGTCTCTTCTGACATCTGTTTTAGTCTTTTCTGTCTTTCCTGTGTAATAGAAGGGGAAGATTTACCCCTCTTGGTAACTACTAAATACCTGTCTTTCAGACCATAGATATGGCCTACTCTGCTTTCTTCTCTTAGGAACTGCCAACATCTTCCTAGAGTGGGCTCATAGTTTCACCATAATACACAATAAAAACAGTTGCTAGATTTGTAAACAACTCCCCTTCTTAAGCACTGAAGGTATGCTTTGGAGTGTAGAGCCCTTGACCAGAACCAATTAAACAACTCTCAGATACTTGGTGGGGAGGGGTTAAGGGTATTAAAACCTCTTTATCTAAATTGGGGTATAACAGGTGGGAGGGATACACCATCGCCTTTTTTTGGACTCAGACTGTCACAGACACCTGCATCTTGGTAAGAGACTACAATATCTTTCAGTTATGGCCAGGAGAGTGTATTTTGGGGGGATGGTTTACGTTGGTTGGTACCCAAACAGGGTGTATTAGAGAAACTCACTTGTGTCTGTTTTGAACCAAGTAAAAGCCATGAATTCTCCTATCTTCCTCCAATTCCTCCTCTCACATAGTGGGCTGGACTCTTGCATCCCACTGCCAATGGGTAATAACAACTAATACCACTAAATAGTTCCAGGATAAAAACCTCAACAGGATAGCAGAAGCATATGTTACTCCTAATGGTACCTGATGGCTGTGTGGCCACTACTTGTGGTCCTGGTTACTGTACAATTGGATAGGGTGCCATACTTTGGGGCTACCCTATGCTGCAAGAACCATTTAAAAAACTATACCGAAACCTCTGAATTACCCCATGGTAAAAGGCAGGTAGACCAAGCATAGTCCTTTCCACTGATATGATTTCCTTTTAACTGTTTTGGATCCCCCATCGGCTCCTTAAAAATAATGGAACAAATTAAAGGTCTAACTAATTTTACTAAAAGCGTGCAGCTATTAATTGGTATAAGTACCCAAATGAAGATGGTAGTCCTTTAGAACTGAATGGCTCTAGACTTTCTAACAGCTACTCAAAGCAGTACACATGCCATAATAAAAACTAATTGTTGTACCTGTATACAAGACAACCACCAGAACATAACTGATTTGTCAGACCATATGAAGAAACAGATATAAGCCTTGGACTCACCTAATGGCTGGCCTGTTGTGGTCAACTGATCTTCCTCTTTTTCCTCTGGTTGATAAGGTTCGTTGTTGGGTCTGAGTCTTTTCCTGGGTATAGGAGTTTTCTGCTATGTTTGTTTATATTGCTGGTGTCATCTATGCCTCCAACTACAGAAACGCTGTCTGTCCCTACCTGTAAATGTGTAACACCGCCTCTTGGGGTCCTCAGGGACCTTGCAGAAGAGGGGGAATGTGCCAAATTGTAAGAGTCAGCCTCAAAGGGTAAACTGAAGGGGAAACAGACTTTGTGAGGCCGGACATGAGTGCCCTCATTCAGTCCTCTAGTTCACTATCTTTTGCTAAATCACCCTTATGTAAGTCCCTGGTATGTAGCCACTATTATCCAACACCACTATAAAACCTCTGCCGTCCCACTGCAGGGCATAGAGATCTGCTTAGTCCTGTTGCCACACAGGATTTTCTCATGTTTTTTACATTGCAAATCCATGACGGGACATGGGTGAAAGGCCACATATTATTTAAGTTTTCATTTCAGATAAAATGTATAGTACCCTGTAGTATATGAAACCTGGAGTAATTAAAAATTAGGGTTTAAAGATTAATTGCTTTTTTTCCTCATTCTTAAGAAAAAAAAAAAGACAGTAGTAAAACTTGAAATACTGAGTGAGACCTTCTAAAGGAAAGAGGGAGAATCCCAAGTCCAGAAATACCAAAATAAGCTATGTACGTGACAAAAATGTCTAGGCCCAGAATTGTAACTAAACACATTAGGTGGATATTCTTCACTGAAATAACAGAAGGGAAATAGAAATGTGGCTAGAGGGGGTAAAAAAGATCTTGAATGCATTAACTGTTTTTAATATTTTAAAACATAAACTAGGAATGTGGATATAAGGGAAGAAGAAGAAAAAATGAGAAATGGTGATATAAATACTGATGGTGTGACATACTTCACCAGGACTCTGATACCCAGTCCTTCACTATCACTTAACGTTTTTAGTTCCTGATGAATATTTTACGAACAATTTAGCCTCTAAATTTGATGGACAACTGAATGCTATTTTTGCTCTCAAGTCTATTCCCACTCAGAGTGACCCCATATGACACAATAGAACTGCCCCACAGGGACAGTTTTCTTGGTTGTAATCTTTATAGAAGGAGCCCCGGTGGCACAGCGGTTAAGCACTCAGCTGCTAACCGAAAGGTCAACAGTTTGAATCCACTAATAGCTCCAAGGAAGAAAGATGTGGCAGTTTGTTTCCATAAAGATTTACAGCCTTGGAAACCCTATGGGGCAATTCTACTCTGTCCTATAGGGTCACTGTAAGTGGGAATAGACTCAACAGCAAGGGTTTTTTTTGGGGGGGGCAGGATGGGGGGAAAGAGGAGTTTAATCTTTATGGAAGCAGATCACCTGATCTTTCTCCATAGGGACACTGGATGTGTTTGAACCACCAACCTTTAAGTTATTAATTAGCCAGGCATTCATCCGTTGAGCCACTGGGTCTCCTTAACTAGGGATTTTACATATTTCAGGAGCCATTGTCCTGTGCACCCCAATGTCCAATAATGTTATGAAAAGATGATATTAGATTTATACCCAACACTGTTGTCTTTGGATAAAGAAACTAGATAAAAAAATTATGTGCAAGTTTACTTTTAATATAAAACAGTGAGAAAGCCTACCCAATCTGGACTAGTCAAGCAATAAAAATTCACATTAGTTATAACACGGTGTTGTAAACCATTCACCTAAGTACCACCCTTCTGATATATTTTCAGTCTCAGAGTAGAGAGATACACTAAGAAGGAGTAAAATTTATTAACATATGCAGGTTTTCTTGTGCATGTCTAATAAAAAATGAGCATTCTCACTGATCTAAACATACTCTTTTTAAAATGGTACTTTTAAAGAAACATTAAAATATTCTCCTTGTCAAGAAAGGTGAACAGGAGATCTAAGCTCCAAATGAGGAGAAGAACAAGAACCATTAAGGTCCATTTCAATCCCAGCAGCCTATAATTCCACACCAAACGAGGCTGCAGTTAAGATGCAGACAAAACCAAAAAAAAAAAAAACACTGTCATTGAAACAATTGCAACTCATCGTGACCCTCTAGGACAGAGTAGAACTGCTCCAAAGGGTTTCCAAGGCTGTAACTCTTCACAGAAGCAGACTGCCACATCTTTCTCCCGAGAGCAGCTGTCTGCCTACAATTTTTGGTTAGCAAAAGAGGGCTTTAAACACTGAGCTACCAGGGCTCCTCAAATGCAGACACTTACTCAAAATCAGACAACCCATATCAGCTGAACTTTAGGTTCATATCCCCCTTTATTAATTGAAAATGGTTTGTATTTTGGAGTAAAAAATTGATAAAAACGTACTGAAAAATATCCTTCAGAAGAGAAAATTTACAACTTGAAAATAAAAAGGATCTTTAATATAGCCTCATCGCTTGATTTTGCAGTCACCCAGAGAAGCACCTCAGCTTCTCCCATCATTTATTTGCTTTTCCTTGCATCTTTGTAACATGCTCATTCTTTTTAAACAAATCAATATTATTTGAATCTCATTTGTTTCTGGTGACAAGTCACTGGCTTTATAAAATTGTCAATATATTTATTTTCATGTTTAATGCCATTGGTTTTATTTATTTACTTTTTTAAGGGGCCCTGGTGGCACAGTGGTTAAGAGTTCGGCTGCTAACTGAAAAGTTACAGCCTTGTAAAGATTATATAGTCTTTGAAACCCTATGGGGCAGTTCTACTCTGTCCTATAGGGTTGCTATGAGTAGAAATCGACTCAACAGCAATGGGTTACAGGTTTTATTTTTATAACTTCTTTATTTTGGTATAATTTTAAACATAAAGAAAATTTGCTGAGTGGTACAGGAGGTCTGATATAGCTTTTACTCAGATTTGCAAATTGTTTATAATTCTCCCCACGGTATGCGTTATAAAGGTCCCTGAGTGGTGCAAACAGTTTGCTGTGAACTACTAACTGAAAAGTTGGCGGTTTGAACCAGCCCAGTGGTACCATGAAGGAAAGGCCTGGCGATCAGCATCCATAAAGATTACAGCCAAGAAAACCCTTTGGAACTTCTTTGCTGTTTTGTTTTGTTTTTATGCTTTGTCATTCTTTCTCTACATACACACACACACACAGACACACACACACACATAAGCACTGACACACACATTTATAATTTTTTTTCTGAATCATTTTGAAGTTCCTTGAAGGCCTCTTGCTCCTTTATTCCTGAATACTTCACTGTATATTTTCTAAAAACAAGACATTATTGTACATAACCACAGTACAGTGATCATAATTAGAAAGTAATGTTATCTAAAATAAAGTCCATATTCAAATATTTCAATTTTCATTTGTTCTTGATTTGTTTTGTTTTTTGCTGGTCCAGGACACAATTCAGATCAGGCATTGCATGTAGTCCTCATGTCACTTTAGTTTCCGTTAAATTGGAAGAATGCTTCATTTTTTTTAACTTGGATTTAAAAAAAAAAAAAATTTGTTGCTGTTGATGAGAATATACACAAGAAAACATACACCAATTCCACAGTTTCTACATGTACCACTTAGTGACATTGATTGAATTCTTCGAGTTGCGTGGTCATTCTCAAACTTCTGAGTTGTGCCTCCCCCATTAATATGAACTTACTGCCCTCTAAATGTCCTGTCAAATATTTGCAGTTGCTGTTGTCAATTTGATCCCATACAGATAGTTCTTAAAGAGCTTAATGCTCAAGGCTGACATTTTTTCACTAGTTAAGCTAAACTATTGTTTGGTTTTAAGAAGCCTTCAGGGAATATTTTTGGTTTAAGGTTTAAAGGTTATTTCAGGGTAATGGCTTCAGAGGTTCACACAGTCTTCGTGGCTCCAGGAAGTCTGGAATCCATGAAAATTTAAAATTGTGTCCTGTGTTTTCCCCCTTCAGGTCAGGATTCTTCTATAGAACCTTTGGTCAAAATGTTCAGTAATGGTAGCCAGGCACCATCCAGTTATTCTGACCTCATAACGAAGGAGGGAGTTGTTCATGGAGGACACTCCATATCCTCTTCCTATTCCTGACTCCTTTTTCCTCTGTTGCTTCAGATGAACAGAGACCCTTTGTTGTGCAAATAGTTTTTCTGCACCCCAAAAAGTCAAGCCAACTGTCTTGTATAATGTTCCTCAATTTGGGTTTGTCAGATATCTCCTTATTACTAGATTCAGGTTATGAATTCCTGAAAAAAAAAATCACAGAAAGGTTGTGTGTCATTCTCAGTGTATCATATGAAGAGGTCCCAGGTGTCAGTTTTTCTCAACATCCATGATATTTACTTTAATCATTTGGTTAAGGTGTTGTCCACAAAGTGTTTCCATTTAAATGTTATTATTTTTTCTTTTGTGATTTATAAGTCATTTGGACATGGGGTATACTTCAACACAAAAGAAATATCCTGTTCCTTCTCAAACTTTAACCCACTTATTTTAATGTTTATTAATTTTCTAATTCTGTTTTTCTTCTATATTTATTACTTAGTATCCTATAATAAGGAAAACCTGATAGCATAGTAGTTAAGTGCTACGGGAGCTAACCAAAAGGTCGGCAGTTCGAATCCACCAGCTGTTCCTTGGAAACGCTATGGAGCAGTCCTACTCTGTCCTGTAGGGTCACTATGAGTTGGAATCAACTCGACGGGAACAGGTTTGGAATCATAGTAAAGAATAGCTTTCCCTTCACACCTATTCATTTATTCACTAACATCAGTATGTGATCATGGGTTCTTATTTTATTTAGTACTCTTACTACAAATATCACAGTTTTTATGTATGCATGTGTGTATGTTTGTATGGGTGTCTGTTATTTAATTACTGTGATCATTATTGATACTTCCCTTGACACTCCCATTGCTCTATCATTGATTTTTGAACTCGTAATTCCCTATATTTTGGCAATGGGAGCCTTTAAGGCTGGTTCCATTGCCCTTTTGCTATGCAGCTCAGCTTAGCTTAGTGCAGTTTTCCACATTTACTTAGTATTCCTCATGCACAAAATTGTGCATTAGCAAGTGAAAATTTTGCATTATGCTAAAAATTTTCCATAATATATCAACCACATTGAATCGAATTTGTGTTTTCAAAACAAGCAATGCAGTAGAACTGACTGTACATAGAAATGGAATTGTCGAATCACGTTGTTGTGTGCCATCAAGTTGATTCCAACTCATAGCAAACATACAGGACAAAGTAGAACTGCTCCATAGGGTTTCCTAGACTGTAGTCTTTATGAGAGCAGATTATCAGGTCTTTTCTCCTGCGGAACCACTGGTATGTTCAAACTGCTGGAGTTTTGATTAATAGCTGAATGCTTAACCGTTGCACAACCAGGGCTCCTTGTTGAATCACAGGGTATGCACATACTTAATTTTGTGAGACACCGTCAAATCGTTTTCCAAAGTGGTTGTATAGTTTTCAATTCTCCTTACCATTTTAAGAAAATTCTGGTTGCCACACATTATGCCAACATTTGGCGTTGTCAGTCTTTTAATTTTTAGCCACTCTACTGGATTCGTAGCTGTACCTCATGATGGTTTTACATTGCATCTCCCTAATGATTAATGATATTGAGCATATTTTCATGTATGTACTTCTTGACCAATTATATATCTTTTTTGTGAATTGTTTATTAAAGACTTTTAAATATTTGTTATTGGGTTGTTTGTTTTTTTTTATCCTTGAGTTCTAGTATTTCTTTATAAATTCTGAATAGAAGTTTTTGGTAAGATATATGTTTTGTAAATATTTTCTCTCAGTCTGTGGCTTGATTTTTCTTTTTCCTTGCATGTTCTTTTGATGATATTTTAATTTTCCATTTCTGTGTAACTGTCTTGGCTATCTAGTGCTCCTATAACAGAAATACCAAAAGTGAATGGCTTTATCAAAGAGAAATTTATTCTCTCACAGCCTAGTAGGCTACAAATACAAATTCAGGGCATCAGCTCCAGAGGGAGGCTTTCTCTCTGTGTCAGCTCTAGGGAAAGGTCCTTGTCATCAATCTTTCCCTTGTCAAGGAGCTTCTCCACGCAAGGAACACAGGCCCAAAGGACTTGCTGTGCTCTTAGCGCTGCTTTCTTGGTGGTATGAGACTCCCACGTCTCTCTGCTTACTTCTCTCTTTTATATCTCAGAAGAGAATGGCTTAAAACACGATCTAGTCTTGTACATTGAGTCCCCCCTCATTAACATAACAGCTAATTCCATCTCATGAACATCATAGAGGTAGGATTTACAACACATAGGAAAATCACATCAGATGACAAAATGGTGGACAATCACACAATACCTAGCCAAATTAATACACATTTTGGGGGGACAAAATTCAGTTGATAACAGTAACACATTACCCCAAAAAAGCAGCTTATAATAATAAGACACAAATGTTATTACCTCACACAGTTGCTTAGTATCAGAAAACTGGAAGTAGCTTAGCTAGATGAGTTTGGCTCAGGCTCTCTCATGATGTGGCATCAAGATTTCATTCAGGATGGTAGTCACCTAAGGCTTGAAGAGGCTAGAGGATTCGCTTTTAAGCTCACTCACAGAGATGTTGGCAGGAGCCCTCAGTTCCTCACTGGCTATTGTCTGAAAGCCTCTTTTTCACCTTGTGGGGCCTCCATAGGGCTAATCATGATATGGTAGCTGGCCTTAACCGGAATAAGTATCTAAGAGGGACTTACCAATAAAGATGCAGTGCCTTTAAAACCTAATCTCAGAAGCGATGTACTATTACTTCTGCAATATTCTACTGATCACACAGACCAGTCCTGGTTCGTTGTGGCAGGGGATTACACAAGGGTGGATGTCCTAGGGGACTGGGACCATTGGAGGTCATTTTCAAGACTGATTACCACAGATGAACAGAAATATCTCAGTTTTACGAAGTCCAATTTATTAGTCTCTTTCTTTTAAGATTATTACCTTCTTTGGCCTAATAAATTTTTGCCTAAGGCAAAATTTCAAATATATTCTATTTTTTTTCTTACTGAAGCTTTATAATTTAACTTTTATATTTAGGTTAGTGATCCATCTCCCATTAATTTTTACTTGAAATAGAGGTTGTTTTTTTTTTTTTTTCCTTCCATGTGGCTATCCAATTGATTCAGCATTGTTTGTAGAAAACAATGCTTTCCCTATTGAGGCATTTTGACAACTTTTTTTGAAATTCAATTGATTGTTTCAATGTGAGTCAAGTTTTTGGGCTCTTTCTTCAGCTCCTTGTGCCCAAATCACTTTGTCTTGGTTTCTGTGCATTTAGATTAAGCCTTGCTATTAAAAAAAAATTATAATTTATATTAAAAAAAAAAATTTTTTTAGGAAGTTTTAATATCTCCAGCTTTTATGTCTTTTTTTCTATCAAAATTATTTTGGCTCTTTCAGGGCCTTTGCATGTTCAAAACAAATAAAATAAAATCAGCTTTTAATTTCTATTCTAAGAAACAAGCTTGTTAGGATTATGATTGGGCATGCTTTGAGTCTATAGATCAATTTATGTAGAAAAAACATCTGAACAGTACTGATTCTATTGGTGCATGAGATATGTTATATTTCTCAGTTTATTTTGGTGTTCTTTAATTTTTATCAGCTTTTTTATGATTTATAGTTTCCAGTGTAGAAAGTCTGCATGTCTTTTGGTAAATTTCTCATAAGCATTTTTTACCACTATTGTAAATGAGATTTTTTTTAAAAAAATTATCTTCTAATGTATGCTATTTATATATTAACCTTTTATCCTGCAAGCTTGCTAAATTTACTAATTATTTTAGTTGTTTCTTTATAGAACATTTTAGGATTATATGCATAAACCTCACATCATCTATGATTAGAGACACCGTTACCTCTCTTTTCTAAACATTATGCCTTCTTCTTATGACTTATTTTACTGGCTCCAGTACAACGTTGAACTAAAAGTGTTGAAAATGAACAACTTTGCCTTGCTTGCCAATCTTAGGTGGAGAGTTTTCAATGTTTTACTCTTAAGTTTGTTGATAGCTGTAGCACTCTTTCTCTCTCTCTCTCTGTCACTCTAGGGGCATAGACTTGTCTGACTGAGAAAGCTCTCTTTTATTCTTCATTTTCTGAGAGTGTTTATCAGAAACTGCATTTTGTTTTTAATTTTATTAAATAGTTTTTCTACATCTATTGAGATGATAAGGAGCCCTGGTGGTGCAATGGTGAAGAGCTTGGCTGCTAACTGAAAGGTCTGAGGTTTGAAACCACCAGCGGCTCCACAGGAGAAAAAAACCTGGTACTGTGTTCCCATAAAGATTACAGCCTGGAAAGCACTATGGGGCAGTTCTACTCTGTCCTTTAGGGTTGGTATGAGTAGGAATGGACTGGATAACAAACAACAACAGCAACAACCTTGAGATGATCTTGTTTTTCTCTTTTTATGCAAATGTGGTGAATTACTTTGATCAGCTCTTGAATTTTAACCCAATCTTGTATTCCCGGGATAAAACCCAGTTTACCAAAAATTTTTTTTTTCTTATCCATTGTTGGATTTGATTTTCTAATTTTTTAAAAATATTTTTTACAACTATGTTTATGAGATAATAATTTTCTAGTAAGGTCTTTGTTAGGATTTCTTATCAGGATTTTACTGGGCTCAGGAAAAAAATGGAAAGTGTTCTCTTGTCTATCATTAGAAAGGGTTTTTTCAAGATTGCTATTATTTCTTCCTTAAATGTTTGAAGGGCCTCGCCAGAGAAATCATCCGGATCTAGAGCTTTCTTTGCAGAAATATTGATTGTTTTGTATTTCATTGATTTTTCCATCTGTGGAATTATCACTAATGCAAAATGACAGGATGGCAGTGATTACCCTTTGGTGTCTTTTTTGTTGTTTTAGGTTGTATATCAGATTTTAAGAAAAGATCTAGCCTAAATCCACCACCCACTCACCCACCCACACTACTCCATTAGCCCACCCTCCCTCGCTTTAACCTTAAGAATTCAAAGGTCCTCTTCTATAAAAAAGGTGCGCTGGTGGCACAGTGTTTAAGAGTTTGGCTGCTAACTGAAAGGCTAGTGATTCCAACCCACCAGCTGCTCCACGAAAAATGATATGGCAATCTTCTTCCCTAAAGATTACAGCCTTGGCAACCCTACGGGGCAGTTATACTCTCCCTGTAGTGTCATTATGATCCATAATCGACTTGATGGGAATGGGTTTGCTCTGTAAACTCAGGTACTCCCTCTTACCGTAGGAGTCAGTGGTTTAGTAATTTCAGCCATGAAGCTCTAGACTCAAATTCTTACTCAGAAAACCAAATACACAGATTGTCTTCCATCTATGCAATAAGCCATCTGATAGCATCCACTTGATGTATTTGGTTTTCTAGGTAAGAATTTGAATCAAGGGTCACCATGAGTCAGAACTGGCTTGAAAGCAACGGGTTTGGTTGTTGGGAGTTTAGGGGAGGAGGAGTAAGGCAGCAGGGGCTCCACCTTTTCTACAGCAGCTTGGAGGTGGCTGTGGGGAACGCTGTTTGAAATTCACTACTCCATCTGGTCATCAAGTTACCTTAAATTTATTTCTTCTGCATCTCCAGTTCCCTTAGTATATCTTATACTCAGTCCTCTTGGGTGGGAGCTAAGATTCACCCCTCAGGACTTAGTGCAATGCTTGCTGCAATGTATGTTCATAATAAATGTGGATTATTTGTTGATCTGAGTAACTTTATAGTCCGTATTATTGTCTGAGATGCTCAGCTTAAAAATACCTTTGATGCTCTTTAAAACCAAGCGAGTAATAACTGTTAATCAGTTTGGGTGTGAGTTCCTCACATGCATTCTTGTTTGAATATAGACAACTTTCTACAGTTTTGAATTGTCATTAGAAAAAGGAGTCTACAAATCTTTGTGAAACCATAAAAGGATATTATTCATTGACGCTTTCTGAGGATAATTACTTTTTTAAGGACTTATTATTTATTTATTTACCATTCTCTTAATAGTCACATTTTTGGTGTATTTCCCCACTATTAGGTCAATGAAGAATAACAATATTTAAAAGAGGCAATCCTTTGAAAAGGCTTCACAAAAAAAAAAAGCATTAAATAAAAAGACTTCAGCCAAACATACTGACAAGATTATAATAGCTCTCATAATCTAACTTGCATTTGCTCTGTAATTACCCAGAAAAAGGTGCTGAAGTATAATTCACTGATGTCGCAGAATAGCAAACACAAAGATATGTGATGAAACTGTGAACTAGGAGGTGAATACTCTTTTTCTAATGGCGTAAACGCTACCCAAAGCAAGGGCAGAATACCATTCACAACTTCACTCTTCCCAGTCTCTTCTGGATATTATCTATCCTTTTGTTGTTCTGTGAAATAATTGTTCTTCTTCTCCAAATAAGAGGAAGGTACATGAATTCATTGCAAACTAGAGGCAGTCTTATCACAAACAAGGCTGAAATTTCAGCGGCACCCGTGCAATACTTGGTCATGCAAGACAAAAATTTGGGGAACGAAAGAAAACCTAAAAATAATTAACTGGTAATTTGAAACCTGGGGATAATTGGTGATTGAGCTTGAATTAGACCATCACCCATACGCTCCTTAGTCTTTTGCAATTATATTCTAATGAATTTGATGTTACTTAATTTCTCATTCTTAAAAGTATAAAGGGGGTTCTGCAAAAATATCTTTGCTGACTTCCTTATTTAAATGAATGTGTGTTCAAACGTTTTTAATTTAAAAAATTCAATATATTTTTCAAATATTTAGAAATGTCACACAACACAATAGTTTTCTTTTTCTTCTCTGAGACTGTTGCTTAATTTTTAAAAAGGGGTGGAGGGAATAATACCTACCCTGTAGTATTAATAGGAGTAATGCATGAGACTGTAAATGTAAAATATCTAGCTTAGTGTTTAACTCATAGTAAGCAATGAACAATTTTTAGTTCCCTTCATAAAATTCAGGTTACTTGTAACATTATACTTACTACAGTAATAAAGCAGTGAGTTTAAAAAATAACATTACAAATAAATAACCTATACAGGTTGGCATAAAATATGGACAAAATAATATCCCAAGACTATTGAAACTTGAAAGTGCACTATTTAGATCTATACACAAGAAGTATCATATCTGTGTTTTCACCCCATGGGTGATCCTTTCTCTGCTCAAGCCCCAAGTAGATGATACACCTTCCATTAAAAGGGAGGAATAATGCCATCATTCTTACCGCACAAGGGCAGAAGGGACAGGGGCACCAAACAAAGGCAACTAACTGGAAAACCAAGCATTTCAATTACAGCATTGATGCGTTTACCAAATACCCATCCCCAACTCTCCGCTTCATCAGAATACCTAGTAAACAAAGAGAGATAGAAGTTATAGCTTTTTGTTTGTGTGTTAAGATTCTGCAGGGTTTCAACAAAACTTGTGGATATGCTTGATAAGATTAATGAAAAATAGCCTGAGGAATTTTTTTATGACATTCTTAAACTTGTATGTATTTGTTCATAACATTTTAAAATAGATTATTGGTTTATAACTGTTTTTGAGATATGGACTCATACAAGAATATAATGAAAGCTATAAACCCTCTCCCATAAAAATAAAAATAAAAAAAAGTTGTGTAAGTTCAGTGAATTCATAGACCAGTTCAATTCCTCATAGACTTTCAAATCCCCTAAAGGCTACACATGGACACCCTAGAGGTCCATGAAATCCTGATTTTTTTTTTTAAATCAATTGTTTAAAAAAAAATAAAAATGCTCCAAACAAGTAGTAGCAATAAGGTCTTTTTGATTGAGTAAATGAATCAATTCACAGGTAGATTAACTCGAGATTCAAATAATTGTCTTGTGCCAAAAATTTTAACAAAAAAATAAAATTACTGTAAATCAGTACTTTAAAAGGAACAGCATCAGAACATTAGAACATTGTGCTCTTTGTCATATTTGCTTTCTGTGAACTTTGAGTAAATGCGTAAGTGACAACCAAACTTTTTCCTGCAAATAGTGATATAAGGCAGCCACATTTCCCTGTGGAAATTGGCTAACACTGAAGGTTGCAAGCAGAACTGCAAGATAGGGTAGATGATGGAGGAAAAGAAGTGGCACTGCATATTGCAATAAAATGTTAAGACTGAGACAAAAATAAAATGTGAGGAAAAATTGGGCCTAGACATGAACTTCTACCCTTATTGGAAGAGATGGATCCATATATAAAAGGAATGATAGCATATAACCCAATGGGTTATCTAAACCAAACCAAACCCATTGCCTTCGAGTTGATTCCGACTCATAGCGACCCCACAGGACAGAGTAGAACTGCCCCATATAGCTTCCAAGGAGTGCCTGGTGGATATGAACTGTCGACCTTTTGGTTAGTAGCCATAGCACTTAACTACTACGCCACCAGGGTTTCCATGGGTTATCTAAAGCAATGTTAAAACAGGATAAGCTCAGTGCATTGACAAAGGGCTAGTAAAATATTTATTTGGAATATGCAAGTAGGTTAAATAAATATTATCCAAAGTTCTTCATATCGCAAGCATCCAAATCATTCTTTGTTTCTGAAAACAGGGAATTCAAGGGGCAGGCCCTAATAGGCAATACTCAGGAGGCAAAAGTTAATACCTCAATTTAATAAAAACCAAGAAGGCTTCAGACATTTTGATGGGGCACTAGAAACAAAAGAGTGTTTCTGCCTACAAGCAAAATCAATTACGCGTATCCTATTGAAGATGGAGAACTTGAGAAGTTTCTAGCAATTAAGAAATAGTCAATGATGATTTTATACCACAAAAATTATTATTCATTTACTTTATTTACTAAGCATATTATTTTATTTTCATAAAAATATAAAAATAATTTTACACTGATTATCTCATTGGCCAATTCTCCATAGTGTTTTAATGCCTCAGTTCCCAATTCTACTACCACCAGTAGTTGGAGGGGAGGCCAGGTAAACGACTATTGACTTACTAAATTATTGCCTGGACTGGGTGGGCATTGACTGACTATATATTTCAAAATTCTGGAACTTAAGATGGGAAAACTATATAAATGTCTGTTGGCCCTATAGCTCAAGAACAAAAGCAATCTTTGAGGGCCAGAGGGTGGTGCCTATAAGCTCTCAAAAGAGCATTCAGTGGCAGGGACCAAGACCTAAACCACACTATGGAACTGTGGGCAACTATGTTTCCACTGGCCCTGGACACACGTATCACGTTTGGATCCACAGACACTGAGTCCAACACATGACGCCTGGAACCGTCACCCCTACTGCTGCTGAAAACATGACACCTCTCCATCTCTACTTGTCTACAGACAGCAGCAATGCAGGTTCCAGCGCTTCTAGACCCCTGCTGTCTTGTGCAGGTGTGTCTGATGCCTTGAATCTAGGTCATCAGCCTGCGTCCCCCAGCTGCAACGGAAGCTGGGAAGATGATCACTGTCTCCTGAGGCAGGAAATGAACAAAATACAGAGAAAGTGATTAAAAGATGCTGAGTGACTAAAGATGACAAGTTCCCACTATGGATCACACTTGGCAAACACTGCTTCACAAGTCTTTGTTCTGTACAGCTTTACAACATGTAATCCTTTGAAAGGCATTATGTAAGATAATAAATAAATAAGCCACGCTGGAAAGAGCAATTCCTCACCAATAGGTCTTCATGTAACTATTTTCTCTCAACAGCCTCTTTATTACCCCTGTTAAAATGATTCTTTCTTTCCCTCTGTGTTTAAACATGCTCATTTCTCTCTCTTTAATTAACTGACACGAAAATTAGCAAATAACCTTTCATTTGACTGATCTGGTAGCTAAGCTACCCTTCTATTATTCTCTACACCTCTTTTCACCAATTGCATTTTTTTTTTTTTAATTCTATTGCCATTGTTTTCACATCATTCTTTCTAATAGATCCTTGGTTCCTGTCCCTACAATACCATGGAAGCCATGTTCCTAAAAGTCACAAATGGCCATCTTAACAAGCCAAATGACCCCTCAGGCCCTCATTGTTCTTGACTCCACTGGAGCACATAGCACTGTCAATGATCTTCCGGACACTTCCTATATTCCTTTTCTGGATCTCTTCCTATTTTCCCTACTTGATGTCTGTCATCTGTCTCTGTGTCCTTTATTACTTCATCCCTGGTGGCAGCTCCTAACAAAGCTGTATTCAAACCTCTCTCATCTCTTTATTATCCCTCTTTTTTTTCAATGAAGCCACCCTGCTGACTGTTTCAAATTCACTTTTTCATACACCCATTCATTTATTCCACAAGGATTTAATTGATGGCCTGCTAAATGGCAGGCACTCTGCTAGGACCTGGTGATGAAAAGGTGAATAAGACACAGGCCTTGCCCTCAAGAAACTCAGAGTCTTTGAGGACAGAGCACATCACAGAGACACCTGCTTAAAAATGGAGCAGTATATTCAGGGATATAGTGGTGCCAATCTTTGGAATCACCCAAGAGAAGAAGGAGGGGAGATTTAGTCCAACCCCAGAGTGGATTCTCCAGAGGAGGTGATAATATCGCTTTCGTGGGCATATCTGGCACTTGTGTAGGCCCTTTTGCAATTTAGTTTTAGCTTTTCCCCTCCCTGCTGTACACCTACCTCTCAATGCTTAAAACCAGTGTTTGAAAGTAGACTTCTCATTTTAACTCCTAAGTGTTATTTGTATTCCTGCTTCCCTCTCTTATGCTGAGGAGTGAGCGTAAACCTCTGAGTCAGTGAGCTGTAAATGTCTGAGTCTTTGAGAACTTATCCTTTTACCTCACTCTCTACATCTAATTTTTCACCAGTGGTAATTCCATGTGAAAGAAAAGCCCGGTGGTTTACTCCTGAAAAAAATCAGCCACTGAATGTCCTACGGAGTGCAGTTCTACTCTGACATGCATGCGGTCACTATGAGCTAGAATCGACTTGATGGTAACTGGTGATGATGAATACCATGTAGTTGGAAATCCTGGTGGTGTAGTGGTTAAGAGCTACGTCTCTTAACCAAAAGGTTGGCAGTTCGAATCCACCAGGTGCTCCTTGGAAATTCTACGGGGCAGTTCTACTCTGTCCTATAGGGTTGCTATGAGTCAGAATCAACTCAACAGCAATGCGTATGGTTTGTTTTCTGGTTTGTTAGCAGCATTGACTGAGTTCAAAACAGAAGAATGTCACATAACTATGTAGCTTTTAGCAGATTATTTTCGTGTCTCAGTTTCTTCTTCTTTAATATAGTGTCAAGGTTACTGTAAAAATTTAATCAGACAATTTCTTAGAACATAGAAATTATTGTCTACATGGCGTCTATTGTTGTTCATGGAATCTCTGGGTGGTACAAACAGCACGCTGGCTGAGAACTGATAGGTTGGAGGCTCAAGTCCATCCAGAGGTGCCTTGGAAGAAAGGACTAGTGATCTACTTCTAAAAAATCAGGCATTGAAAACTCCTTGGGGCACAGTTTTACTCTGACGCACATTGGGTGGACATGAGTCAGAGTCGACTCAACAGCAACTTTTTTTTTTTAATTGTTCTAGCTCAGAATTCAAATCCTTAATGCTCATATAATCATTGTTTTGAATGAACTGAACTCAATAGTGCAAACTCACATAGGCATTTGCTTGTTTGCTTCTTTTTCCCCACAACCTTCACATTGCCCTGTAGGTTAATTCTATCCCTGGCCCTCGATGTAATCTCAGGTCAGTAGCTTTTCTATTCACTTTGAATCACAAGAACACTTAATTCTGACAATAATAACACCAGTTCCATGTAATAACCAAAATCCCAAACTCTTACTTCATTTAGAGCTTTCCCCACCTTCAACTTAATAATAATTCAAGTCTGTAGACCTGTATTTAAGCAGCCCTGGTAGCACAATGGTTAAGAGCATGACTGCTAACCAAAAGGCTGGCAGTTTGAACCTACCAGCCACTCTGCAGGAGAAAGATGTGTCAGTCAGCTTCCATAAAGATTACAGCCTTGGAAACCCTGTGGGGGCATTCTACGCTGTCCTATAGGGTCTCTAAGAGTCAGAGTCAACTTAGTGGCAATGGGTTTGGTTTTTTGGTATACCTACATTTGAGATGAGGTGTTGTGGGCTTTTTTCTTCTTTGGAGACATTGGGTGGTACAAGCGGTTAAGTTTTGAGCTACTAACCAAAAGGCCAATAGGTCAAATCTACCCAGAGACACCTCAGAAGAAAGGCCTGGTCACCTACTTCCGAGAGGTCACAGTCATGAAAACGCTGTGGAGCATAGTTCTACTCTGAAAAGCATGGGATCACCTTAAGTTGGAATCAACTCAAGGAGCAACTGATTTTTTTCTTTTCTTTTTTTTTGGTGGTAGACTCTTTCTTCTTTAGTCAGTCAGCTCCTGCCTCAACTGAGAAGCTGCGGAGGTTGAGCCTTCTAAGGTCAGGCCTGGCAGAGGCAGAGTTAGGGGCTTGCACTATGATGGTCTTTTTTTTTTTTTTTTTGCTGGTTCCTATGGTGGTCTGATGTGTAGGTGCTCTGGCTTAGAAGAGGGCTTTTCATACTGACACTTTCTCATTTAGTGAGCCTCTGTGGGTCTTTCAGCTCTCCTGCAATCCCTCCGACATCAACAGCTTCCCTTGGAAGCACCTGCACCTATCTCCTCAGTCCCTGTGCCTCAGGGGCTCCAGTCCTCTGCTGAATTATATTATTGCTAAATGATATGACTTTCTCCTTCCCACCCCACAGGTCCACTTGGCTCAGAGAAATCTCCTGCCTCCTTTTCCCACCCCGCAGCCCCTTTTCTGGTGTAGATATGCGGCTTACTTTCAGAGCAGCACTCTTCAATCATTCTCAATCTCTCTCTCTGTCTCCCTTTCCTTTTTTCCCCTCTCCCTCCCCCTTCTCTTTCTCAAAAGTCTTTCATCTTAAGTTAAGAGTCACAATTTCTTACCTTAAGATTTTTCAGATTTTTGTAAAAGAGCATCCCCCTGTGTCCCTCTAACTCTGCAAGAAAAGTGTTGAACTCTTCAAAATGGCCCCTGGAAGCCTTTTGCACTGGGTTTAAAGTGAATGGGCAGTACTTTAGAGAGAAGAAGAATGCTGCAGCACCCAAACTACAATGCCACAGGAATTTCACCTTTTAGCTCTGTTGCCCTCCCCTGGCCATGCCTCACTTATGCCCCTAGAAGAGGTGATGATCCTCACAAAGGCAGTTTGGGGATTGCTCCTTGACAAGTCCTGCAGACCAGGCTATTTGGGGTACTTGTAAACAATTGTTTCTAGTTGTAGGACCTTATGCCAAAGGTGAGATAGAAAGAGTTTCATTTTAGCATTAAGGAGCCCTGATGGTGTAACAGTTAAGTGTTCTGCTGCTAACCAGAAGGTTGGCCGTTCAAACCCACTCCACAGCTTCACAGGTAAAAAACCTGGCAATCTGCTTCTATAAAGATTACAGTCAAGAAAACCCTATGGGATGGTTCTACTCTGTCATATGCGGTCACTAAGAGTTGGAATCAACTCAACAGCACCCAAGAGCAACGACATGCTATATTAGTATTTTCTCCATGAAACTCATCTCTCTGACTTTAATTTTTCTTCCCCATGAGCCAAATGGATCTCTCTCAAGCCCTGCTTTATAATGCTCCCCAGCCTAAAAACTCCCAATGACTTCCATTGCTCACCAAGGAGTTAGCTGCATCTATCTTGGTATAAAGACGTTTCACGCTCAGCTCAGCTTTAATACTTAAAGATAGCATCCTTTCCCAAGTGGCTTTTGAATCATTACCATTGTTATTTAATAAGTAAGAGAGAACAATTTATTAACAATTAATTAGAGTAAATGAAAGGGGACCCTCTCAGCACAGATGAAAGTAAACCCTTCATGTTTAGGGAAGACCTGCTGAAGTACTTCAAACTGTGAGATAGGCAATCAAAAAAAGGTGGAAATATTTTCATCAAACTGTGGCTAGAAATAATTAAGAACTTCTCTTCAGATTACAAGTGCAAATAAGGAGCAGCATTGAGCCTTGAATAAATTTATATATATGCGATCTTACTTATAAAAAAGAAAATATCTATTCTAGTGCTCTGTAGGTTAGAAAACTACATTAATGAATAATCTAGACTGTTCTCCTGTTGCTAAATGCCCTCCACTATGTGCAACACAATGAAACCTTGTGCCGTCCTATGGTATCTTCGTGAGCATTGGTATGCTCGAGTCCATTGTTGCAGCAGTGTATTCTGAGTGTCTTCCAACCTAGGGTACTCATATTCAGCATTATATTAGACAATGCTCTGTTGTGATTCAGGGAGTTTTCATTGGCTAATTTTCAGAAGTAGATCACCAGTCCTTTCTCCCTAATCTGTCTTAGTCTAGAAGCTTCGCTGAAACCTTTCCATCATGGTTGACCCTGCTGGTATTTGAAATACTGGTAGCATAGCTTCCAGCAGCACAGCAGCACACAAGCCTCCACAGTACAGCAAACTGAAAGATGTGTGCTAGAATTTAGCTATGTTTTTATCTGAAAAACTCATTTTTAAACTTCCAAATGTTTATTTTGGACACCAATTGTTGTAGGTTACACTGACAGGAAAGCTCCATACAAATGAGATACTTTGCATGTAATCCATACAGAGAATGTTTTACTCCAAATCCAGTATGTTAAAGTATTTAGGAAGAAACGAATTGAGAACCATCTTAATCAATTAATAGATTTCCAATGAGGTAAGCCCCCAAGAGTGTCTCAAGTCTTCTTTTTCAAATGCAAAAGTCTGAAGTGAGCTAGAAACCAAAGAATTATGATTTTTATTTTTGATGAGCCATAGTGTTCTAGAGGAGGGGTGCAAGAATGAGGTTGTACTAATTCCTTGATATTATCCTAGGGCCCTTTTAATATATTATTTATATTTCTTTTTCCATTTTAAGAAAGAAAGGATCTGACCTCTACAAGGCACATTTTCAATACAGTCCATAAAAAAGCAGGAGAGAATGCAGATCGCAAATGCAGTTCCAGCGTCTTGCACTTTAAAACGCTTTTAAAGCCTGTCTCGCGCACTTATCTTTTAACCAAGATGAATGCACGAGACACTCTGTATTCTACTCTGCTTGGGAAGGCAGCGGTAATGTTAAGTCAATGGCAGCCTGATCAAAAATGAGAAGGGGATCAATATTCTGATCAATTGAATTGCTTTAGATATTAAAAAGTAATTATTCCAGAACAAGTCAGCATTGGCAAAAATAAGAGTATGTCTGACTTGCCTAATCACTTTCATTTTCAATATTGACAAATTCCGTTCGCAAATAAATTAACAAATTCGGGGGAATTGTGTTGCGCACAAAGTTAGCAGAAAATGTGCCTGGCACAGATAAAAATACAATTATGTTCTTTCACACATAACTCTGTAAGGGGAGATTCCCCGCCCCTTAAATAGAAGGGAGTCTAATTTATTGTCACATTTTGTAATAAAAAGCAGGCGTTTGGGTAAAAAGGTCCTACCCTCAGCCCCAGACATAAACCAGAGCTGTTCGGCAGCCCTCACAAAGCATCGATTTACAGCTATGGGTGAGTGGCACAGTGGGCAGAATTAGAATTGATCCCTGACCCTAGGGAACTTACATTCTGGTTGGAAAGCTAAACCTAGACATAGAAAACAGTGTGAGAAAACTTACACAGCAAAATAATATAATGACAGCTAACATTTATTGGCAGCTTACAATGAGCCAGATACTGTTCTTAAGTATTCTGTATGTCGCAGTGAATTCTGTTGGTGTCCCGCCCAGATCTGCTTTAGTGGCTTGGTGCACTGAGCTCCTGACTGCTGTGTGTGTTGGCTGCAATCTGCTCAAAGCTGACCCATTCTACAGAATATTGCCCTCCATAGAAAGGAAACCAGCAACCCAGGAATGTGTGGACCCTCCAACTACCTCAGGAAAGGAGCCTGCAGCCCATGTCTGAAAGACAAATCCAAACCAAACCCTGGAGTGAGAACTCGTAGGGGCCCTGCTCCATAGGATTTCCAAGGCTGTAATCCTTATGGGAAAAAAAAAAAATTTTTTTTTTTTTTTTTAATCCTTATGGAAGCAAACTGACGCATCTTTCTCCCATGGAGTGGCTGTTGGGTTTGAACAGCTGACCTTTTGGTTAGCAGCTGAGCACTTTATCCACTGTACCACCAGGGTTCCTGACTGACTGACACAGGATACAATAGATTACCCCCCTCTTGATAGGGTGGGATCAACTCTATGGTGCAATGTGTGTTTACAGCTCCCAGTGGGATCAGGCCGAAGCTGCTCTGCTGAGGTTGCCTCTTTGATTAGCTTTCTCCCTATCTCCACGCTCTCCTACTTTGCTCACTCTCATTTCTCTGAGAGCACTCCTTCAATAAATCATTTCTGCAACGATCCTTGCCTCAAGCTCTGCTTCTAGGAACCAGGCCCAAGACACATATATGAACTCATTTAATATTTGCAACAATCCCATGAAGGAAGTACTACTATTCCCATTTCACAAATAATGAAGAAACCGAGGCACAGAGAGGTTAATTGTCTTGGACAAGGTGGCTCAGCTCATAAATAGTAAATCCTGGCTTTGATCCCAAGCCATGCTGCCAGGAGAGCTCATGCTCTTAAACTTACTCTCTGTTTCTGTGAGTGTTTGCCACGTGAAGGCATTCCTATGGGTAGTGGAAAGGCGCAGGGCTTAAAATTACGAGATTAATTTCAAATGTAGATTCTTCAACCTCTTAGCCTTGTAATTTTGAGTTAGTCACTTAATTCTACAGCTCACAACTGTAAAAAAGGGACTAAGTATATGAAGCTATTGGGAGTATAAAATGATATCAGATGTATGAAATGCCTGACCTAGAGTAGGCCTTTAAAAATGTTAGTAAAATTTTGAACTTGAGAGCATCTTTCTTCCTCTACCCCTAAATGTGAGTAACAGCTCCACCTCTAAAATTGTGATTAAAAAAAAAAAAAAGTAATGCAGACATTACCAAATATTCCTGGGAGAATAAAACCATCACTTGTGTAGAACCACTGAAGATAAATAAGACAGGTATTAAATTTGCCAACATCCCTCTAGCTTGGGGGTGGACAGACAACCCAGTTGTAGCCAATGAGATGTAAGGAAAATGTAATGGAATAATTCTGGAAATTATTTTCCTCCGTGAAGAAAGCCCCCTTTTCTCTGGTTTGGTAAATTGCCTTGCTTGGCAATGAGGCTGCCATCTTTCACGCATGAGAGGAAAGCCAAAAGCGTACTATGGATGCTGATCCAGAACCCAACACTATGCAACCCTCGTTTCAAGTCAATAATCACCTATTTACAGACTTCTTGCTATAAGGGAAAAAATCCTCTATCACTGTGTACATTTTAGTTAGATGCTCTCTTAATTGCAGCTGAAGGCGTTCTAACTATGTGATGGCGAACAAGCTCCTTACTGTCTTTTCACAACTTTCTAATGAGGATAATACTGGCAAGTTAGAAGAATTGTTGAGAGAATAAAAAGAGATAACATGTGTAAAGCAGGCGTGCCTGGCACATAGCAGGTGTTCAGTAAATAGTCGCTATTGTTGTCATTGGGATAGCTTCAAGTGATGAAGGATGGATACCCTTTTAATTTCTCCTCATGCTTCCTAAAAGAATATCCCAGACTAGAGCTCCTAAGGCCCCTTAGACTGAACTTGGTCCTGAAATGATACTTCTTAATTGGTGTCCAAAGATGACCTCCAAAATATGCATGAACTTCCTAAAATTGTATTCAAGAATATTTAAATTTCAGGCATACATTTTCTCAGCGACAGATTCAGCTGCTTTCATCAGTTCCTTGAGGGGCTCAAAACTGGTTGACTCAAAAATGGGTTGGCAATCAACACTTAGCAGTTTCTTGGCTTGGTGAGTTTGCTGTAGATTGTTAATTTAAATAGGTGATTCTTGAGAAAAGATAATATTTCAAGAAGCTCAGAGAAAAAAGAGAAGATTCCTATCATGAATTTAGAATCTGGATGGCCTGATGGAAAGGAGAAGACAGCCTCTATCAACACAGGGGTTACGTTAGCTTTTGAAACAATACAGAAAACATCTCTTCAAGAACTTCCCTTTAAGTATTGAGTGCTAAAGAAAAGCTTCTTTATTAATCAATCCTGACTCTCAGTTAAAAGGAAAAAATAGGAGGTGAATACAAGGTTTTTTTTCTCTTTCCCAAGAGAGCATACTGGAATCTTCCTAGAAAGCACAATATAAACAATTACTTTGAGGATATTTGTTCCCATAAAATAAGAACAAATCTAATATGAATTGAATTTTCCAAGAAAGAGTGATGATTTCATGTCCAATGTACACATTTGTCTGGCCTGACTATTATAGACCTAAGGGTTTCCGATAATCAATAGCAAGCTTTAGGTGTCTTTCAAAAATGTTATAAATAACTCATTTTAAAATTAGACTGCCCTTTGAAGAACTAATCATCCTTTTGCAAATCTTTCTTCAGGAAAAAATATACTCTTCTTTAGAAAAAAAGCTATGGTAAGAAATTGTAATAATTAGAGAATGAGAGAGATGTTTAGAGCTTGGACAGGGCACTGAAGAGAAAAGCAAATTATCAATTGTTGGAAATAAATCCAATCTTGTGAAGCATCTGTGAATTAGCTATTCCATTGCAACAAATGGCACCTTGCTAGGGTTAATTTGCCTCACATGGATGAGAAAGATAGTTCCAGAAAATACTTTACTCACCAACACTAAAATAAATTAACTTAATTTATGTATGAAATTAAATATAGCTATTGAAATATTATTACGATGTGCCAATTTGAAAAGCTGGATGGAATATCAGGACCTTTCACATTATTTCTCAGGATTTAATCCAGTTATCTGGTGTGGACCTTTGCTACACACCACATTGCCTTAAACAATGGAACAGTCTGTTTCCTGCACCAGTTCCCTGAAAGAGACTTATAAAAATCTCCATAATATCACTGAAGGTCATTTTCAATTATTAGAGATTCTAAACTTTTTTAAGATTCGCCAGCAGAGATACCTAAGGAGTATTAACGAACTCGGCCCTTCAACAACTACGATCCTTATTAAATAAAATCTTTATCAGCTCAATCTTCAGCACAAAAGAAATCAGAACTGCTATGGCAAATCTGCAGTGTAAATCCATGGTAGTAACTGATTTTCGCAAGAGAATATTAATCAAGAAAAGTTTTAACTTTATCAACGGCACTAATGAAAAGACATTTTCTGTTACATATCACACAAAGCCTGGTGGGGTGAAGGAGTGCAAGCCTTAAGCCTCTAGATTTTAGCTGATGTATTGCTTCTCCAAATTCACAATGCTTTTGAAGTGCCTCAGATCTTAAATCAAGGAACTTGCACTACAAAGAGGATTGCTGCAGTGAAATTAACATTTTTCTGTCCTTGTATATAAGGAGTCCTGGGTGGCACAGTTGTTACAGTGCTTGGCTGCTAAGTGATAGGTCAGTGGTGGGGGGGTGGTCTCTGTGGAAGAAAGACGTTGAAGGCTGATTCCATTAAAGATTACAGCCTTGGAAGCCCTGTGCGGCAGTTCTACTCTGTCCTATAGGGTCACTATGAGTTGGAATCGAATCGACTCCAATAAGTTTGTTTTTTTTATTCTTGTATATGGTATTATTTTTCTTATCTTAGCACCTTGACATGAAAAATTTATAAGACTGAGGGAGGCAGACATTTTATATAAAGATCTGAATGGCTAATTTAGTGAGCAAATAAATTGTGATATATCTTCATGCTCCTTAACCCAACATTTTGCCTTCTACCAAACCAGTCTGTTCCCAAACTAGCATCTCATCATTTTTGGAGCTCTTTCCTCTAACATCTGTGTCTAAAAGCATATTGTCGAAATTTAGTTTTGAAACGAATAGAATTTGAGGAAAACACACCCCGTCCTCTGTCTCTACTAGCAGACTGTTGTGTTCTTCTTAACCTCAGTAAACCTCAAGCTCTTCATCTGTGAAATGGGTATTCTAACCTGCCCATCTCATAGCCTCACTGTGTTCACTACATAAGAGAATGTACATAAATCAATCAGTATTCAGTGCCTGACAATAACAAGTGCACAATGCACATCAGTTTTTATTATTATTATGACAGTGAAGCCTGTGAGAGCTGGAACTCAACTGGACGGCCTCTTTTTTCTGGGTCTCACAAGATTTCTGCCTTTGACAGGGTGCCATCTTACCACCTTTCTATCACTCCTTGTTATTGGGAAATACTGGAGTTTTCCTTCTCTGATAGGTTTCCACCGTATACAAGTTCTGGCTTTCACAGGTTTTACTGTATTTTCTTGCACAGAATTTTTGAGGGAAAAAATGTTTATGTCTACAATACTCCACTGGGAACACAGCTGTTATTTACATGTTTTGAAAAATAAGCTAATGAATGGAAAGAAGAAGTATGTTGTACCTACATATGTCTACCAAAATACATTTTATCCCCGCTAAAGTTCACAGCGGGATAAATTCAAGAAGTGTTAACGTGTTTCCGATTGTTTTTAACACCATAGATACCTGAACAGGTGCAATATTCAGAACTGTTCCTCTATGCTGGGGTAGTTTTCTTATCACATCCTTGTCCCTGTCACTTGCAATCTCCTGGTAGGGGAGCCTGTGGCAGGTAGTTGATAAAAGCAGGCCTCTGCTTCTTGGGAGATATCTAAGAAGCCCATACAACTGGTCAATAATAGGTTGACCAGTAATGCAAATAAGGCAGTAGATGGAGGAAGTGCCACACGGGTCAGTGAAAGAACTCCAAAAGAAGAGAGAAATAGGAAAAAAGGAGATGGGGTCTCCAGGCACACACATATACAACATATATTTAACAACCATTTATTACGTACTAACTACTGCATCAGACACAGTGCTATCTAGTATAAATCCAAACCCATTGCTGTCTAGTCAGCTCCAACCCACAGCAACCCTGGAGGACAGAGTAGAACTGCTCCATAGGTTTCCAAGGACCTGCTGGTGGATTTGAACTGCCGACCTTTTGGCTAGCAGCCAAACTCTTAACCACTGCACCACCAGGGCTCTGCTATCTAGTGTGGAGGGATCAAATACGAGCAGAGTATGATCCTTTTCAGTGAGAAGCTCAAAACAGTCTGATGGGTAAAACTAATAATGTATTTGTAATTAAGAACATGGCATTAAAATGAAATGTGAAGTTTCTAACAGAGTTCTTGTCAAATGTATTAAGGAATATGGAACATAAAAAGGTGTGAGTCATTTGTTCTGGGAGAATGGAAAAGAGAGATATTTGGGCAAACTGTTAAAGGGTAAATATTGTTTTGGTACATAGAGAAGGAGAAGAGTATTCCAGTGGGAGGGGATGGAGTGAGCTCTGTGGCTCTGGACTATGGTATGTGTAGAAGGAATGACAGGAAATCAAGTTAAAAACAAATTTAGGTACCAGTATTGTGATGTCTTCTATTTCATGCCAAAGTATCAGCCCTTCATCTTGTTAACAGTGAGGAAATGCTGGGAATGATTTGACAAGGTAATGACTGGCTGTGTATTTGTTTCAGAGTGATTACTCAGACAACTATGGGGAGGAATGAAAAGAGGTAACACTTGAGGCAAGTAGACCATGCCGAAACTGACTGTAATGGTCCAAGGAAGAAATGATGTGTGCCTGACCGGAGGAAGGAGACATAACTGAGACATAACCAACCTAAGGGAAATAGCAAGGCCAAGTCAGTAATACTGACTTGGTTAGAAATACTGACATTTGATTCAGACATATATGAAATAATCAACTGAGTTTCTTCCAAAGCAGAGTATCTGTTTTACGAAGCAGCTTAAAAGTATATACTGCCTGCTCTTGTTATTTTTGATTACTTCATTCAGCAAGTGCTCACGACACGCTGTCATGCAAATCTGACACGGCTACTTATTTACAAACATTGCTTATTGTTTATTATGTGCCAAACACAAGATAAACATTAACTGATTTATGGGTTTTATAAATAATACCCATACCATAGGGTGCTGTGAGAATCAAAGGTCTAACTTTCTAAGATCTTTGTCATACACATTATTATTATTTTATTATTAATATAGATATTAACTTATGTATTCTTGCAAAAATCTTTTGAGGAAAGTGCTGCCATCATCCCAATTTTAAAATAAAGAAATTGAAGCACAGAGGAATGACCTAACATGCCCGAGGTCACACAATGGTGGAGCCCAAATTCAAACACCAGCACCTTGGCCAGAACTCCAGAGTCTACGCTCTTAGCCGCTGCACAGCACTGGTTCCATTCCCTTCATAGATATATATTAACAGCAGGGGGAGGGTGAAGACAGCATTGGCTATTAAAGAAATAATTGCGTAAATGATGATTTCAAGTTGTAACAAGTGCTACAATAAGAATCTGTTGGATGATATAAGGCCATATATGAGGGGGACCTTGCCTGTTCTGGGGTTCAGGGAATGCTCCTATGAGGAAGTTTTGTTTAATCAGGAACTGATGGATGCACAGGACCTTCCAGGCAGAAGGAGCAGTATTTGTGAAGACCCTACAAGGGTGGGCCACTGTGGCTGATGTTAGGTGGGAAGACACATTCTTGCTGAGAAGTTTTGATTTCTTGCTACTATCAGCCTGAGGCCACTGAGGGAATTTAAGTGGATTGGAGGGTTGTAATATAACTATTAACTCAGTTCTCAGTTCCAGTGAGACTTGGAGTAAAGTAGGATAAATGTTAGTAGAGGAGGACCCGTTAGAAGGTATGGTGTGGTTCAAGCAAGACTATGGATACTTCTGCCAGCACTCTTCAATGTGGTGGTAATATCCAGAGTTTGTTTTTTCTTTCTCCTCAAAATTCATCACAGACCATGATCTTGTAAAATACTATAAAAAAGTGAAACACTATAAAACAATTTATTTATAAAATAAAATGAAATACTATAAAAAGATCACGTGATTAAATCTCTCGCCGTCAAATTTTCAGAAAACTTTCTAAATGCTTATTCTGAACTTCTTTACTTACTTCCCCAAGAATAAAAAGCAGCCAGTGTTAGTCCACAGGTCACACCACGAGTAGAAGACAAAAATGGTAGTGGCAAAAATGAGAGAATTGGAGTGGGTATGTTGAGCGAAAAAGAACTGTCAGGAATGACACCTAGATTTCTGACGTGAGCTATTGAATAGACCATGGAGGGTGTTTTGGAGAGGAAACACTGAAGGAAAACAGTTTTGTGTTAGTTGTAGAAAGTGTAGAGAAAGGAGAATATATTTAGGTAGGTTGTGTTGACTTTGAGGTGACTCTGAAGATTTTGAGTGGACATTAGGATATATGAGTTTGGAGCTTAACACATTAATATTAAAAATAAAACATTAATAGCAATAATAATAAATAATAAATATTAATCATAATAAATATTTATAAATAACAAAACACAAAATAATAATAATACCTCTGTGTGCATGACAAAGATCTTAGAAAGTTAGATCTTTGATTCTCACAGCACCCTATGTATGGTGTGGGTATTATTTGTATTTCCATTTCAAGATGAGAAAACTGAAGCACAAACAGGATGCTTTACTCAGTCACGTGGCTGGAAAGCTTTGACCCTAGAATATAAAGAGAGGCAATCTAACTCCAGAGCCTGCACTCTTAACCCTTATGTTATTACCTCCCAGAAGAAACACCTAGGTAAAGAATATAAGTTTAGAGTGTGTGATTGAGCCCTAACGTAGCTCTGCATTAGGTTGTGGGCAAATTGCATAAGCTATAATATTTTGTTGTTGTTCTGCAGGGCTGGAGTCTCCCAAGATCTTCAGTCACTAGGAATGAAGTTTAGTCAGGGAGGACCAGAAAGTCAGAGATATAATTTTACTGCTCTTTCCTCTCATGAATCAAATAATCGTAAATGTCAAACACAAAATTTTAAAGAAAGGAAATCAGAAATAAAAACACTCCCTTTCAATCATTCGGACATCATTTTTCCTCTCGTGTTCTGTCTCATGAACATGCAAGGGACAATGCAAGTGTTGTTGAAGAAAATATTGTTAGACCTAAACTCAACTTAACTCTGTCACTTTCCTAAAAAACACTGGGAGTCTCACTCTTATTTAATAACTAGGGATAAGAACTTATAGCAATTATCAGTGGTTACCGGAGCCAGCAGCCAGTTAGGATTTGGGTTGTCAAAATCAATGCTTACGTAATAGTAGGTGGTACCATGCTGAGGGGCAGTGGGGTGTATGTGCAAGGTCCCAGGTGGGCTAGAGGTCCAAACAAAAAGGCAAAGCTAGGAAACTTTGATTTTGTGTCTGGACCTACGAGAGTATGTGTCCAGAAAATCATGCTAAAATTTGTCCAAAGTAACAGGAGATCAGGTGTATTCACCAAAACCTGAAGTTGAGAAGAATTCAAGATGCAAGATATCAGTCTAACCCAGCATCTGTGAGATTCAAATGGCAAACAGCCATCCCAAAGACTAAAACAAAAAGTAAGGGTGGAGTGTGCCAGGGGATAATTTTTAATCATGTTAAGAGCCTGAAAATCTTAATGTTTACTAACACAGGTGTATATTCAAAGAACCTGGGTTCAATAGGGATGGTAGAAAATTAATAAAACAATGTATGTAACATTTTTAGCACCATACTTGACATACTTATACTCAATATTAAATAAATCTTACTTAATGTGATGTACAGCATAATGAAATTCAACAGAGTGGAAGTAAGCTTCCTTGTTTCCTATACTTTTTATATATGATGTTGTTGTTGTTAGCTGCCATCCAGTCATCCTCTGCCTCATGACAACCCCATCCAAAATAGAATGAAATGCTGCCAGGTTCCGCACCATCCCCATGACAGATGGAGGACCAGACCGTGGTGATCTATAGGGTTTTCATTGCCTGGATTCTTCGAAGTAGATCTCTAGGCTTTCCTTCCTAGTCCGTCTTAACTCTCGAAGCTCCAGTGAAATCTGTTTAGCATCATAGCAACATACAACCAGCCAGTGACACGTGAAGTGCATTAACTGGGAATTGAACCCAGGTATTCTGTATGGCAAAACCCAGGTGGTGAAGTGATTAAGAGCTATGGCTACTAACAAAAAGGTCGGCAGTTAAAATCCACCAGGTGCTCTTTGGAAACCCTATGGGGCAGTTCTACTGTGTCCTATCGGGTCGCAATGAGTCAGAATCAACTTGACAGCAACGGGTTTGTTTTTTTGGTATTGCATATAGAAGGAGCCCTGAATCGTTAAAACGCTCAGCTGGTAACTGGAAAGTCAGCAGTTCAAACCCACCAGCTACTCTATGGGAGAAAGATGTCTGCTTCCGTAAAGATTATACCCTTGGAAACCCTATGGGCAGTTCTACTCTATCCTACAGGGTTGCTAAGAGTCAGAATTGGGTTTGGTTTTTGGGTTTCCCATATGGAAGATAGGAATTCTACCATCAAACCACCACTGCTCCCTTTTTATATATAAAGTTCCTGTTTTTCTTCATTCTTTTTGACCACACTTTTTTTTTTTCCTTTTTTTCACTTTGGCTGATAAAATTGAAAGTACACTTTGATGAAATGGCTGCCTTTTTCAGATCAGTCTGCCTATAGGGAAATTACAGAGGCAAGCCTGACGAGCACAGAATGTGTTACAAGCTTCCACACTACTGTTGGGTAGCATGAAGAATAATTGACACTGGACTATCTCAGGCCTGGTAGGCCATCTGCCATGAACTCTGAGCCCACATACCTACCCACCCCAGCACCCAAGCTAAAGCCAAATCCTCTATGTTAGGTCAGTAAATATAACAGGGCTTCTACTTTATTTTTGTTAGTGTTCCAGTGTCTAGAAGGAACTCCAGTCTCCCAGGCCTGATTTCCTGTGGATTGCCATTGGTCACCTACCCATTTTGACTTTAAGGTAATCTGAAGATATGGGAAGAATTAAACAACATGAAATAAAGGATGGCACCTGCCAAACATGTGAGAAAATTAGGCAAGTTGCAGGCCAAAAGAGTTGAATTTAACAGCAAACACTGGGAGTCACTGTTGCAGCAGAGCTCTCTGGAGATGCAAGCTGTCGGAGGAGTTAGGGTGGACCCTGGGAGAGGATGGAAATAATCTGCCACTTCAAAATTAGGGCGTAGGAGATATTACCTAAGTCCGAATCTTTCTTGGACTCTGCATGGAGCTTAAGATTTACGAATCTGCTAATTTCCATATGGAAAACATATGAAGGCATTATAACCTGAAAATTTCTGGATATACATTTAAAGCATTAAAATTTGAAAAAAGACCTGGTCAAAGACGATTCTTATTAACTATGCTCCAACATTTTTTTACATACACACAAGTTCACACACACACACATGCACACACACAATTTTTCTAGATGTTAATGATGATTTAGGTCAAGTTTCCCTAGTTGTGCCTTGAAGTTAGCCCTAGAGATGAGTCAAATGCCTTAAAAAAGGAATCAAATGCCTTAAAAAATTGAATCAAATGCCTTAGTACAGATTATATCAGGATAAAGTTTTTTTTTTTCAAGTTGCTAGAATCGTAAATGAAAAAAATGTGATAGATATATACATCAGCATTTAGCAAGGCAATTGACAAAGATTCTCATACAGAATGAGAAAAGAGAAAGAATGGAGAGATAAAGGTTCTATGAAAGAAAAACTAAATGAAGTAGTAACCAATTTAACATCTCTTACTCAGATAATAATTACAGAAAACATCATTTAGCTTAGGCTTCTGACAGAACTAATGTCAAGTGTAAGCTCTGCTATTCACTAGCTTTATAACCATAAACAAGTAACCTAATTTCTCTAAGCCATTATTTTCTCCACTCTATAATGTTGTTGTTATTGTTGTTAGGAATCCTCGAGTTGGTTCTGACTCATAGCAACCTGATGTACAACAGAAGGAAACACTGTTGAGTCCAGCACCATCCTCAAAATCCTTGCTATGTTTGAGCCCATTGTCGCAACCATTGTGTAAATCCATCCTGTAAAGGGTCTTCTTCTTTTTTGCTTACCCTCTACTTTATCAACCAAGATGTTCTTCTCCAGGGACTGGTCTCTCCTGATAACATACCCAAAGTCTCACCATTACATCTTCCAATACAAATTTGTTCATTCTTCTGGCAGTTGATGGTATTTTCAATACTCCTTGCCAGCATCATAATTCAAAGGCATGGATTCTTCTTTGGTCTTCCTTATTCACTGTCCAGCTTTCACATGCATATAAGACCACTGAAAATACCATAGCTTAGCTCTGGGGCATATGAGTCATCAAAGCGACATCTTTGCTATTAATACTTTAAAGCAGTCTTTTGCAGCAGATTTGCCCAATGCAATACGTCATTTGATTTCTTGACTGCTGCTCACATAGGCATTGATTGTGGATCCAAGTAAAATGAAACCTTTGACAACTTCAATATTTTCTCCATTTATTATAATGTTGCTTATTGGTCCAGTTGTGAGGATTTTTGTTTTCTTTATGTAATCCATACTAAAGACTATAGTCTTGGATCTTCATCAATAAGTGCTTCAAGACCTCTTCACTTTCAGCAAGCAAGGTTGCATCACCTGCATATCTCAGGTTGTTAATGAGTCTTCCTCCAATCCGGATGCTGTGTTCTTCTTCATATATTCAGATTTCCTGAATTACATATATACCCATAGCTGTCAACTTGATTCTGACTCATGGAAACCCTATAGGACAGAGTAAATGACCCCACAGGGTTTCCAAGTAGCTGCTGGTGGATTTGAACTGCCAATCTTTTGGCAGCTTAACCACTAAGAAACACTGGTGGCGTAGTGATTAGATGCTATGGCTGCTAACCAAAAGGATGGCAGTTTGAATCCACCAGGAGCTCCTTGGAAACTCTATGGGGAAGTTTTACTTTGTTCTATAGGGTCACTAAGACTTGGAATCAACTCGAAGGCAATAGTTTTTTTTTTTTTTTTTTTGATTTTTGAATTACATTGCTCAGCATACAGATTGAGTAAATACGGTGAAAGGATACAACCCTGACAAACACCTTTCCTGATTTTAAGCCACGTAGTATCCCCTTGTTCTGTTGGAATGCCTTGTCTCTTGGTCTATGCACACGTTCCTCATGAGCACAATTAAGTATTCTGGAATTCCCATTCTTCACAATGTTATCCATAACTTGTTATGATCCACACTGTGGAATGCCTTTGCCTAGCCAATAAAACACAGGTAAACATCTTTCTGGTATTCTCTATGCTCAGCCAAGATCTATGTGATATTAGCAACAATATCCCTCCTTCCATGTCCTCTTCTGAATCTGGCTTGAATTTCTGGCAGTTCACTGTCAGTGTTCTGATGCAACTGCTTTTGAATGCTCTTCAGCAAAATTTTACATGCATGTGATATTAATGATATTGTTTGAGAATTTCCGCATTCTGTTGGATCACCTTTCTTGGGAATAGGCACAAATATGAATTTTTTCCAGTCGGTCGGCCAGGTAGCTGTCTTCCAAATTTCTTGGTATAGAGGAGGGAGCAGTTCTAGCATTGCATCTGCTCTTGAAAACATCTCATCATCAGTTGCTGGAGCCTTGTTTTTTTGCCAATGCCTTCAGGCAGCTTGCACTTCTTCTTTCAGTACCATCAGTTCTTAATTACATGGTAACTCCTGAAATGGTTGAATGTCACCCCATTCTTTTTGGTACAGTGACTCTATGTATTCCTTCCATCTTCCTTAGATGCTTCCTGCATTGTTCAATATTTTGCCCATAGAATTCTTCAAAATTGCAACTCAAGACTTGAATTTTTTCTTCAGTTCTTTCAGCTTGAAAAATACCAAAAGTGCTCTCCCCTTTTGGTTTTCTAACTCTAGGCCTTTGCACATTTCATTATAATACTTTACTTTGTCTTCTCCAGCTGCCCTTTGAAATCTTCTGTTTGGTTCTTTTACTTCATCATTTCTTCCATTCACTTTAGCTACTCTATGTTTAAAAGCAGGTTTCAGAGTCTCTTGTGAATTCTATTTTGGCCTTTCCTTTCTTTCCTGTCTTTTTAATGATTTCTTTCTTTCTTTTTTTTCATGTATGATATCCTTGATGTCATCCCACAACTCTTCTGGTCTTAGGTCATAAGTGCTCAATGCATCAAAACTATTCTTGGGATTGTCTCTAAACTCAGGTGGGATATACTCAAGGCCAAACATTGGGTCTCGTGGGCTTATTTTAATTTTCTTCAGCTTCAAGTTGAATTTGCACAGGAGTATTTGATAGTCTGTTCCACAGTTTTCCCCTGGCCTTGTTCTGACTGATGATATTGAGTTTCTTGATCGTCTCTTTCCACAGATTTGATTCCAAAGTATTCCATCCATTGAGGTCCACATGTATAGTAGCCATTTATGTTGTAGAAAAGAAGGTATTTACAGTGAAGAAGTTGTTTTTGCAAAATTCTCTCATTTGATCTCCTGCATTGTTTCCATCACTAAGGCCATATTTTCCGACTACTGATCCTTCTTCTTTGTTTCCAAGTTTCATATTCCAATCACCAACAATTATCAATGCATCTTGATTGTATGTTTGATCAATTTCACACTGCAGAAGTTGGTAAACATCTTCAGTTTCCTTACCTTCAGCATTACAGGTTAGTGTGTAAATTTGAATAGTAGTTGTATTAACCTGTCTTCCTTATAGGCATGTGGATATCACTGACAGTGTTGTTCCTCAGCATATATCTTAAAATGTTCTTTTTGACTATGAATGTGATGCCATTCCTCTTCAATTTGTCATTCCCAGCATAGTAGACCATATGATTGTTCAATTCAGAGTGGCCAATACCAGTCCATTTCAGCTCACTTATGCAATACTATAATGGGGATTGTAATAATAGAAATAATAACTTACTTTGTACAATGATTCTAAAGATTAAATAAAAGCAGTTAAGATAGTGATCTATTTCAGCTCAATAAAAATCTTTTGAATAGTAATTTTTAAAGATAAAAGGGATTGCCTTGAAAAAGGTGTGCATTCCTTCTAAGAGCACAGTTCAGAAGTCCTTGTTATGGGAGTGATATAGAAAAATGTCAAATATCAGATAGACGACAGGAGGAAACAACCTTAAGTTTCCTTACCCTATGAGTCTATGACTCTGTGCCCAAATTATTAAGCAGATGAGGTTAGAGATATCTGTCAGCAGATATCAGGTATTCTGTCTTGGGCAATAGGATAAATAGAAAGCCTCCTGCTGAAGTAACAAAAGTCTCCAACCAAGCTGGCTTAATTAATAAGAAAATTAATTACTGTAAATCATAATTGTCTGAAGAGGGATTAGATTTGGGTTAGTTGATTTAGTGCTATATAGCTAATATCCAGGAATTTTCTTCTCTCAACTTTCATCTATAAGATCAGCTTAATTCTAAAGCTGGTTTATCTCATAGTCCCAAAATTATTGCCAGTAACAACTTGGGCAACATGCTTCCTGATCCACACATAGTTTTTCCCCCAACTGTCCTTTCCTTCAATCCAACTGGAGTAGCTAAGGACATAGGCCTGCCTCAGGAACCTGAGGAATGCCAAGCACTGATTGTGTTACACCATTTAAGGTGCACCCCTAATTAGCAGATGAAGTCACATGACTTGAGAAAGACAGATCAAGACCTAATCAGACAGTGACTTTTTGGAAAGAATGTAATAATAATAATAACTGAATGTTGGCTAGGCAATTAACAGGGTTCATTGTAGGCAACAGCCTCATAAATAAAAGATTAGGTACAGGTAATAAATGCATCCCCTAAGACCGGGTGATCACTAGAAGAAGAGCAAGGCAAGGAGAGAATTTGGTCAAGTTGAGATAGGCACAAGATATGGCAGCAGGTCAATGTTATGCAGATATTTCAATAATTGTTCTTCAACCCCAATGCTCTCCACAGAAAAATAAAAAAGATTAAGGAAACTTGTAAAGAAATAATGCAAGTTAAATGGCAACATCTTGTATACATCAATAAATATTTTGATTGAATGAATGAAAAAAATTAATGAATCAATGGATCAATGAGAGAATATCTATAAGAAGGAAATAGTACAAAACAATACTTCATTCAGCATTCACTTTTTTATAAAGTTGGTCTAGACATTTTGTTAAAGGTAAAATAGAACATCAGTCTGGCTGTGGAGTACCCAAACAATAGTTGTGGGAAATAGAATTCAGTTCAACAGAAACACCACTTTGAAACTCACATGGAGAGTTATAGAAATTGATGGTAATTGAGGTCATAGAACACAATAACATAGAGTATTTTAGAATAGTCCTTCCACAAAATGGAAACATTCAAAACAGTTTTGCATGATGGTTGAAAGGAACAACAAAACAAAAATTTCAAAGAAATATATAACAGTTTTGTCCTTGTAAGATTGTTGCAATAGAACCATAACAGTTCTCAGTGTCTAGGCCCTTGTTTTCTTGATGTGAACTTGCATCAACCATGTTGTTGTTAAGTGCCATCAAGTAGTTTCCAGCTTATAGTGACCATATGTACAACAAAAAGAAATACTGTCCTGTCCTGCAGCATTCTCACGATTGTTGCTATGTTGGAGCCCATTGTTTCAGCCACTGTGTCAATCCATCTCATTGAGGGTTTTCCTCTTTTTCGCTGACCCTCTACTTTACCATACATGATGTCCTTCTCCAGGGACCAGCCTCTCCTGATAACATGCCTAAAGTACCTGAGACAAAGCCTCGCCATCCTTACTTCTAAGGAGCATTCTGGCTGTATTTCTTCTAAGACGGATTTGTTCATTCTTCTGGAAGTCCGTGGTATATTCAGTATTCTTCGCCAGCACCTTAATTCAAAGGCGTCAATCTTCTTTGGCCTTCCTTATTCACTGTGCAGCTTTTGCATGCATGTGAGGCAATTGAAAATACCATGGCTTGGGTCAGGCGCACCTTAGTCCTCAAAGTGACATCTTTGCTTTTGAACACTTTAAAAAGGTCTTTTGCAGCAGATTTGCTCAATGTGATACGTAGATGATTTCTTGACTGCTGTTTCCATGGGCGATGATTGTGGATCCAAGTAAAATGAAATCCTTGACAACCTCAGTATCGACCATATAATACACTATTATAACAGGGTTGACGAAAAGTGAAATATTTAATGAAAGAAATATGTAGATTAGGCAAAGCCAACATATGAGCCCTGAAATGTATGTTTCTTGCAGCCTCCGTTCTGACAGCTGAGGAGTTCCCCTGCCATTTCTTGCCAAGTTATATTCACTCTCCATCAATGGCCACTGCCAGCTTTGACAAAGTGCTGAGTCTGCAGAAACCATGGCATGCTGCGCAACAGATTTATGACAGATTTTCTTCCCCTGCATTCATAAGGCCTGAGCTACATTTTGTGTAGAGGGGCATGGATTAGTTAATAGTTTGAAAGCATTTTTGAAGATGAAAAGTGCCATACTCATACTAAGTAAATAGTAAGTTTTACTATTAATCTCTGTGGCAGCACGATAAGCACAGAAACACATTAAGATCTACTCAGAAGCATTAACACGTTGCCAAGAATGCCAGGAGGCCCAGCAAGGACAAAACATTGCATTTGCCTTCACATTTGACAACATTTGATAAAACTGACAAATCAATATCCTGGAAATCAAAAAAAAAAAAAAAAATGGCATTTATCGCAGACATAAATTACCTAAATCGAAGATAAAATCCTAACAAAGATTTTGCATATGTTGATAGCATTTTGAATAGTCACACGAGGATTGCATAGCACAATATTAACTCTTAGTTCAAAATCTCTTTACTAGAAAGGGCACTTAGTTTTCTGTATGTTTCGCTCTTTTTCAGAGATGAGACTTCACTTATGCAAAGGTTCCCAACTTGGAAGCAAAGATCCAGTTCATAAGAACTATTGATTCTGCTTGGCCATATTTCAAAATATAGAATGAAAATCTTTAGGGATGAATCCAAACAGAGTATTTGTATTTTAACAGGAGCTCCAACTGCTTCTGCTATGGAGTCAGGTTTGGAAACAGCATTGGCCAATTTTTGTGCTTCTAACAGAATTTCTCCTTTCTGACAGCCCTTATTGTTCTCACAAGATGTTAGGTGTGCTTATGGAGTCCCTGGATGGTGCAAACATTTAATATGCTCCTAACATAGAGATTGGAGGTTCAAGTCTAGCCAGAGGCACCTCGGAAAAAAGGTCTGGTGATCCACTTCTGAAAAATCAGCCAGTGAAAACCCTGTGGAGCAGTTCTACTCTGACACACATGATTAGTGGGAATCAATTTCATGGCAATTGGTCCTTGTCACTAAATTTAGGTGGATTAGATTGGTTCAAACTGTGGGATATCCAAATTCGTAAGGTTAGTTTGGATTTATCCTCTGATCCAGTTTGTAACTTCTGTGAAAATGTTTGTCTTCCCCTTATCTTTTGGCTATTCCTCTGTTTCCATCCTTAATTGCCACAAATGTTTGGTGATATCAGACGAAGAAACTGCACGTGTGGTCTTCAGCACAACCCCAACCTTTCAGAAGTGATTGCTACTATATCTCTGAATCTTCTCTTGCAAAGCACTAACTTCTTACTTTTAACTATTTTAAATTCAGACAAAAGACTTGGACCTTTGAGGATATTCTGTCTGTTCAGTTGAATTTTGTGTTTTCACCTTGTCTACTATTACTCTTTCATCTCATTTTCCTTTAAAGTACTATCTGTCAACGTATCTTTATTTATTTTCATCTATCATTTTATTCTTTCCTTTTAAAAAGTGGAATAGGACATGCCAGCATCAGAGGAACAGACAGGTTCGTTGCCAGCATATGCCAGGATACTACAATCAACCCCAATCACAACCAGGCACTTGTTGGAACAAGAGTGTCACCTCATTTCCAGAACAATTCAGAGGTAGCACAGTAGGGATGAACATGCACAAGATCTGGGATGAGAAAGTCTATATTTAATCCCTGTTTAGTCACTTATTAACTGTGACCTCAAGCAGGATATTGACTCCCTGGCTTTGTGAAATGAAGATAATATTAACAGCTCTACCTACTTCAGGATATGGTTGCCAGGATCTGATAAAATCAGGGATGTAAAAGTGCCTTGCAAACCATCAGGAAACTCTTGATCATATGAGAAAAATCTATAAACTACAAAGCCATGATTTCAGCATAGTGATCACTAGAAATTGGATAATTCTTTCACCTATCTGACTCAGAATGGACCAGGTAGATATAGGTGGAAAAGGGCAACACTTAAATGAAATTTCTCATTAGGCATTTAAGTTACTTGACTCCTCAGAATTTTTTGGATGGAGGCACAATGGTGTCCAAAGTTATCAATAATCCTTGAGCTACTGAGACAAAATATGTGGACAATTTAATTTGCATTCCATAATGTCAGCAATTTAGAAATATTGCATTTTTAAAATGCAATAATTATGAAAACAATGTCTAACATTACCTACACAGTTACTATGGACAAAGTCTTATGCTAATCGGTTTACAGATATTGTGTTAATTCCTCGTATGATACAGATGTCAGAGATTAGTTTTGTTTCATGCAAATTCTTCCCTTTATCAACCACTTCACCCCCACCAGTCATTTTACTTAGAACCACATCATTTATCTCAGGGACTTATATGTGTACTTATAAAGGTATTTGTTTTGAACAAATACAGTGCTCTCTATGGAATGGATTTGAGAAACACAAATTTTCCCATCTTTTTTTAAGACTCAAAATAATATTATAGGGTGGGTATTTTTCTATATAACTTCTTACCCCTACTTAGTTATATCATCTCCAAAAACCAAACCAAACCCACTGCCATGGCGTTAATTCCAACTCATAGCGACCCTATAGCACCTCATGATTGGTTAAAAACTAGTTGCAAGTCATCTTTAAAAGCCCTCTGTATCCGACCCTAAGGAAAAAATTAGTCCTTTAAGGACGAACTTGAGTCTCTTAAAAGTGAGCTCGCCTGATTATGTCTTGGGCTTTAACGTTAATACATTAACTTTTTTTTTTAATTAAATTTCTCAATCAAATATCTACCCAATTTCCACCAAAGAAACAATGCTTCTCCACAGAAACTGTTTAGATTCTCCACAATCTAATAATAAAAATAATACCCCTGCCCCTCCCCCCACCTCCGTCCCACCCGCCGCACAGCGCTGCACGCACGGGGCGTGGCACAAGTGGGCGGACCCTAGCGGCGTGGCCTGACGGGACGGAGGCGGTGGGAGTCTGGAGGCCTGTCCCTCGGCTGTGGCCTGGCCGGCCTGCACGTTGTGTGGGGAGCATGGCAGACGTCGAAGTTCTTTTGTTGAAGAAGGATAAGAAGAAATAGGACCCGAAGTCATTAACAGAAGATGATGTAGCTAAAATAGAACACGCTGAAGAATTATAAAACCTGAATCCAAAGTTGCTCAGTTGGACACATCTCCGTGGTCCTTGTTGTTAAAGAATTTTGATTAGTTAAAAGTAAGGATGAGACACTATACTCCTCTTCCTTCTGGTTCAAATCCTCTGAAGAGGGAGACTGCCGACTATATCAGGACACTTTTCGTTAACCTTGACAAGCCCTCTAACCCCTCTTCCCATGAGGTGGTAGCCTGGATCCGGTGGATACTTCATGTTGAGAAGACAGGACACAGCGGTACTCTGGATCCCGAGGTGACTGGCTGTCTAATCGTGTGCACAGAACGAGCCACACTGGAGAAATCACAGCAGAGCACAGGAAAAGAGTATGTGGGAATTGTCCAGCTGCATGATGCCATGGAAGGGAGGACCCAGCTTTCTAGAGCCCTGGAAACTCTGACAGGTGCCCTATTCTAGCTACCCCCCCACCTTATTGCTGCAGTACAGAGGCAACTCCGAGTCCAGATCACCTGTGAGAGAAAAATGATAGAGTAGGATCCTGAGAGAAGATTAGGAATTTTTTGGGTGAGCTGTGAGGCTGACACCTACATTAGGACACTTTGTGTGCACCTTGGTTTGTTACTGGGAGTTGGAAGTCAGATGCAGGAACTTTGGAGGGTTTGTTGTGAAGTTATGAGTGAAAAGGACCATATGGTGACAATGCGTGATGTGCTGGATGCTCAGTGGCTATACGATAATCACAAGGATGAGAGTTACCTGCTGTGAGTTATTTACCCTCTGGAAAAGCTGCTGACATCTCACAAGCAACTGGTTATGAAAGACAGTGCGGTGAACACAATATGCTGTAGAGCAAAGACTCTGGTTCCAGGTGTTCTTCAGTACAATGATGGCATTGAAGTCAATCAGGAGATCATAGTCATCACCACCAAGGGGGAGGCCATCTGTATGGCTATTGCATTAATGACCACATCAATGATCTGGACCTGTGACCATGGGATAGTAGCTAAGATCAAGAAAGTGATTGTGGAGAGAGATACATACCCACAGAAGTGGGGTTTAGGTCCAAAGGCTAGTCAGAAGAGGATGATGCAGGGCTTTCTGGATCAGCAAGCCCACAGACAGCAGGGCAGCTACTTGGGTTCAGGAATACGTGAACTACATTGATTCTGTGAAGGAAGAGGTGGCACCTAACAACAACAATTGTACATAAACTTTATATCTCCTTATTCACCACCCTAGGATGTGGTCAAATGACTTGAGAAATATCCTAAAAGACCTCATGAGTATGACACAAAGCATCAAAGTGCTATAAATCGTTACTTTTCCTCTCCCTTGAATATTTCTACCTTCACTGACTAGGAAAGTCAAATAGACTGGCAGAGACAGCTGCTACCTGAGACTACGGTGATTTTATCTTGTGTGTTCAGACCATCTTGTCCTGTCTTAAGGACCTGGGGGATGAATGAGGCAGATTGGGCCCTACAGATTTCACTGGTGGTTAAGAATTGAGAAGTCCCACCTTCAGACTCACCTTCAGACACAAGACCACCCAGCAACAATCCACAACTGTTTTCTAATTGCCTTTTTAACATCAGTCTTCTCCTGATTTGTCTTTTTTCCCTATTTAAGAAATTTGTAGTAAGTCTGTTCAGTGACGCAATAATATAACTGAACCAAGTTGTCTACTGGAGTAAACCTTTTCCCGATGTCATAAGGACAGTGGTCTGTTCTGGCTTCAGAAAGCTGCCCCTGCTGTACTAGATCTCCCTGGTATAGGCCTGGCAAGGACTTTGGGTGCTCCATTCTGACAGCTATGTCAAGTTTTCTCTTCCCTACTTGTCTTTTTGGGCTTCTCCGAGACGTGCACGTACAGCGTTGTTCACCTAAACTGACTTGGCTGCTTGTATGTTGTAACCGAGGTAAAACTGTTCTAATGCCCTCTTGCTTTAACCCTCATGTATTTTTAAAGAAATATATTCTGTTTTCAGTGAAGGATTATAAAATAATAATAAAAATTGCAAGGCACATTACGTAAGTGATAAGTCCTAGGAAGCCCTTTACGAGCCCAATATCACAAGGCTTTAGTGATACACCTAGATTTTTAAAAAAGGTTGCCTGGCTCTGGAGTCTGTGCTTGCGACCATTGTATTATTCTGCTTCTTATCTTTTTGCCCCCTTGATGTGTTTCTTGCCCTCCCTTTCCTCAGCCCAAGTTTTGCCTTTTCTAGGTACAGTTATGGTGTAGCAATGTAGCCATGCTGTGCTCACTCTGGAGCCAGACAGTCTGGGTTCTGAAGCTGGCTCTTCTTAGCAGCTGAGTAACTATGGATAAAGTGTCTAACCCCTATCTCAACCTCTCCTCCTAAGAAGTGAGGTAATAATGATACCTATTTTATAGGTTTATTATAAGGATTAAGTGCAGATAAAACATTTTGAGTAGTGCCTGCAATAATAAGTTCTCAGTAAGTAAATGCCTAGTTATAATTATTAGTGTGATCCCCCAGTATTATTTAAAATTATATGGTTTTCCTTTTCCATATATTTCTATTCCTGAAAAGATTATTTTATATAAAAATTAGTTTCTTTCCGTGAATGTTTGATAAATGAACACATGAATGAATGCTCATGGTATAAAGTCATTCAGTCAACAATTATTGATCAATTCCACTTACATATCACCACTACCTCAATTTCCACTTCTCCCAATAGCAGTACTTTACATTAATCCCTCCCCATTATCAGGCATAGAATTTAGGTGCTGTCAATATTACCCTCAGCTTCCCAGGTGTATCCCCACTAACCACGTGTCACCACCTAATTCCACTGGAGCCCATGACGTGTAAGGTAAGGTGTTTCCAATTTCTGAGGAAGTGAAGCTTTCACTTGATTCGGGAGGAGCCTAAGAAGAAATGCATTCTTTCACCAGATATTTCTAGTTTGGGCATGCAAATAGGAGATCCAGGTACTTTTGCATACCACAAGAAGTGAGACTGAGGATTGAAGCTGAATAAAACACAACAGAAAGTAGAGTAGAAAACAGAGAAATGACTAGCATTGTTGGAGCCACTGGATCAGTCTTGGCCTGATCTATGACTTTTTAGATAAATGAGCCAATACATTCTTTATTCTATATCATGATTTCAGTTGGATATTTTATCATTCAGAACACAAGAAATCATAAGTGGCTATGTGCATGTGTTAGTGTTTGGGTACCAAGGCATTGTGTTAGGTTCTAAGATTTAGAAAGATGAATTAAAATAAGTCAACTTGAGAAGAAAATTTTCTTTGGTAAAGCATATTTGAAAATTACAGATAGGTCCACACCAGTCTTAGAAAGGATGAAGCAAGAACCTCCCTGGGGAGGATTACATTTTGGGATGCTACAGAACTGAGTCCCATGATAAAATATCCTTTATGAGAGAAACGTGGGCTTCAGAGAAACCTGTCCCATTGTTGACCATTGCTAAACTTTTTACCTGGTGCTTTGTGGAGAAATTTTTACTTTACTGAGAAAATAGTTGAGAACAATGTAAGCCTTTGTCAGCATGTATTGATCTACAGTTAGTCTTTGATTCTATAGACAGAAATCACTATGGGCCAAGCTATGTGATCTGAGCACAGATCTCAGGCTATGAAGATTCCTTCAAAGTATGACTCATAATACCCCTGTGAGAATCAGAGCAGGTAGGAATGGGCTCTCAACATTAAATTCCAATCAAAAGCCAAGAAAAATGGTTGTGTCCTAGCCCTACTTCTTTTTAATTTATTGCAAATAATTTTATACAGCTTTCAAACGATCCGAATGAACATTCTCCTGACACAGGAAATAAGACAAGAACCTACTTCTTTGCTGATGACATAGATTTCTCATTAGGTTTCAAGACCTGCCTTAATAAGGTACTGAGCCTGTGGCTAAACACTGTCAGCTTGATATCTACTGTGCCAAAACCAAAGTTATTTTAGACAGACATTCCAACATGCAGATGAAAAATATGAGTGAAGGATTATTCATCTAGTTATCTAGGCTAGTGGTAGGAGTGGTATGACTTACAGCAAGCAATCAGAAAGGCCCAGAAACATTCATTTACTGCATAAATATTAGTTAATTAAAAATATTTCAAGTGTGCTAAGAAGAACCTGAGAATGATTAATTCTAAGTTCAGTTTCTGCCCTTGAGAAGCTAATATTCTAAGGTGGGATGCCAGGATTACATGAATTCTACAAGATTCATCCTGTTGTATAGAGACTAAGACAAAAAATAAAGTCAAATTGTTGAACACTTGCTTTAATCAAATAATGAGTAGCATGCTTACATTTGCTAGTTTATTATAATGCAAAAGTTCAATAAGAATCTTGACTAGCATTGATTTGACCGTTTATTTTAGTAATTCTTTTGTATGTCTTTCCTACTTCAAGTCTCCTCAAATTTTTGTTGTATTTTTAATTATTTTGAAGAATCTATGCTTAACAGTTTCACTTGGATAATTGGATAACATCTTGCAGATTTACATTCTATTCAGTTTAAACTGAATGAACAAGAAAACTTGTTATAAACGAGGGGCAAGGATAGAAATACAGCCTACCCAGTGAATAGAGAAGACTCAGTCATCAGATTCAGTACAAAATCGTTTGGCAAGGTGGTACTGAACAGAATCTCTCAGGATATTGTTTTGAACAAATTAGAGAAAGGGGCTCAACAGCAGTACCTGTACATAGAGTCGTAGATGGCTGAACAAAGGAAGGTGATTATGTTCAATCTGGGAGCTAGTCTCCAGTATCGTGTCTTAGAAGGTATCCTCTGTCTTGTCCAGTGTAGTGCTTTTACCACAAAAGAGATGAAGCTGTAGATGGGGTACCTAGCATATTGTTGTTGTTGTTGTTAGGTGTCCTCAAGTCGGTTCCCATTCACAGCAACCCTGTGTACCACAGAACTAAAAACTGCCGGTTCTGCTCCATGCTCACAGTCGTTTTTATGCATGAGCCCATTGTTGCAGCCGCTGTGTCAATCCACCTCTTTGAGGGTCTTCCTCTTTTCTGCTGACCCTGTACTTTACCAAGCCTGATGTCCTTCTCCAGGGCCTGATCCCTCCTGACAGTCCAAAGTATATAAGAATCAGTCTCACCATCCTTGCTTCTAAGGAGCATTCTGGTTGTACTTCTTCTAAGACAGATTTGTTTGTTCTTTTGGCAGTCCATGGTATATTCAATATTCTTCACCAACACCATAAGTCAAAGGCATCGATTCTTCTTCAGTCTTCCTTATTCATTGTCCAGCTTTCACATGCATATGTTGCAATTGAAAATACCACGGCTTGGGTCAGGCACACCTTAGTCTTCAAGGTGACATCGTCCCTTTTGAACACTTTAAAGAGGTCCTTTGCAGCAGATTTGCCCAATCCAACGTATCTTTGATTTCTTGAATGCTGCTTCCATGGGGATTGATTGTAGATCCAAGTAAAATGAAATCCTCAACAACTTCAATTTTTTCTCCATTTATCAAGATGTTGCTTATTGGGCCAGCTGTAAGGATTTTTGTTTTCTTTATGTTGAGGTGCAATGCTGTAGTCTTTGCTATTCATCAGTAAGTGCTTCAAGTCCTCTTTACTTTCAGCAAGCAAGGTTGTGTCATCTGCGTTCCTCCAATACTAATGACCCATTCTTTTTCATATAGTCCAGCTTCTCAGATTATCTGTTCAGCATACAGATTGAATAGGTATGGTGAAAGGATACAACCCCAACACACACCTTTCCTGACTTTAAACCAATCAGTATCCCCTTGTTCTGTTCAAACAACTGCCTCTTAATCTATGTACAGGTTCCTCATAAGCACAATTAAGTGTTCTGGAATTCCCACTCTTCATAATGTTATCCATAATTTGTTATGATCCACACAGTCAAATGCCTTAGCATAGTCACTAAAACACAGGTAAACATCTTTCTGGTATTTTCTGCTTTCACCCAGGATCCACCTGGCATCAGCAATGATATTCCTGGTTCCATGTCCTTTTCTGAATCTGGCCTAAACTTTTGGCAGTTCCTTGTCAATATACTGCTACAGCCGCTTTTGAGTGACCTTCAGCAAAATTTTGTTTGCATGTGATATTAATGATATTGGTTGATAATTTCCACATTTGGTTGGGTCACCTTTCTTGAGAATGGGCATAAATGTGGATCTCTTCCAGTCGGTTGGCCAGGTAGCTGTCTTCCAAATTTCTTGGCATAGACAAGGGAGCACTTCCAGCGCTGCATCAGTTTGTTGAAACATCTCAGTTGATATTCCATCAATTCCTGGAGCCTTGTTTTTTGTCAATGCCTTTAGTACAGCTTGGACTTCTTCCTTCAGCACCTTCAGTTCCTGATCATATGCTATCTCTTGAAATTCTTTTTGGTATAATGACTCTGTATTCCTTCCATCTTCCCGTACCTGTCTGTCAGTTTGTTGTACTGTGGGGGCTTGTGTGTTGCTGTGATGCTGGAAGCTATGGCACCAGTATTCAGATACCAGCAGGGTCACCCATGGAGGACAGGTTTCAGCTGAGCTTCCAGACTAAGACAGACTAGGAAGAAGAACCTGGCAGTTTACTTCTGAGAAGAATTAGCTGGTGAAAACCTTATGAATAGCAGTGGAACCACGGGTATAGGGGTTAGGATTTACAATATATATTTTTGGGAAACACAATTCAATCCATAGCAATGTGTTTTTGAATAGTTGTACATAGTTTGATTAGAGTAAGCACAGAAAAAGAGTACCTGCTGTGTAAAGGCATTCAACTGTTTTATCTGCTTATGTCCAGCACCCCATACAGTGTCTGACACATCATGGATATTCCACAGATATTTATTGGATGAACAGATGGAAAAGAATCCCATGTTTATAAGATGCAGAGTCAAACTGTAAAGAGATAAAAACCAAAACCAAACCCAGTGCCATCGAGTCGATTTGGACTCATAGTGACTCTATAGGACAGAGTAGAACTGCCCCTCTAGGAGTAGAACTCCTAGAGTTTCCAAGGAGCGCCTGGTGTATTTGAACTGCCGACCCTTTGGTTAGCAGCCGTAGCATTTAACCACTACGCCACCAAGGTTTCCGTAAAGAGATAAGCTACTGCAAAAGTTCAGTGACTGAGAATTCCTTCCATACTCTTTTGATGCTACCTGCATCTTTTAATATTTTTCCCATAGAACCCTTCACTATTGCAAAACGAGACTTGAATTTTTCCTTCAGTTCTTTGAGCTTGAGAAATGCTGAGCGTGTTCTTCCCTTTTGTTTTCAATCTCCAGCTCTTTACACATGTCATAATACTTGCCCTTGTCTTCTCTAGCCGCCCTTTGAAATTTTTTGTTTTTTTTATTTCATCATTTCTTCCTTTTGCTTCAGCTGCTTAACGTTCAGAAGCAAGTTTCAGAGTCTCTTCTGACATTCAGTTTGGTCTTTTCTTTCTTTCCTGTCTTTTTAATGACCTCTTACTTTCTTCATGTATGAGGTCCTTGATGTCATTCCACAACTCATCTGATCTTCTGTTATTAGTGTTCAATGCGTCGGATCTTTTCTTGAGATGGTCTCTAAATTCAGGTGGGATATACTCAAGATGGTACTTTGGCCCTTGTGGTGGACTTGTTCTAATTTTCTTCAGTTTTAACTTGAACTTGCATATGAGCAATTGATGGTCTGTTCCACAGTCAGCCCCTGGCCGTGTTCTGAGTGATGATATTGAGCTTTTCCAATGTCTCTTTCTACAGATGTAGTCGATTTGATTCCTGTGTATTCCATCTGGTGAGGTCCATATGTGTAGTCACTGTTTATTTTGGTGAAAAAAGGTATTTGCAAGGAGAAGTCGTTGGTCTTGCAAAATTGTATCATGGGATCTCTGGGATCATTTCTGTTACCAAGGCCATATTTTTCAACTACCGATCCTTCTTCTTTGTTTCCAACTTTTGCATTCCAATCACCAGTAATTATCAATGCATCCTGATTGCATGTTCAATGGATTTCAGACTGCAACAGCTGATAAAAATCTTCAATTTCTTCATTTTTGGCCTTAGTGGTTGGTGCATAAATTTGAATAATAGTCATATTGACTGTCTTTCCTTGTAGGCGTAAGAATATTATCCTATCACTGACAGTGTTGTACTTCAGGATAGATCTTGAAATGTTCTTTTTTAATGATGAATGCAATGCCATTCCTTTTCAAGTTGTCATTCCTGGCGTAGTAGACCATATGATTCTCCAAATCAAAATGGCCAGTGCCAGTCCATTTCAGCTCGCTATTGCCTAGGATATCTATCTTTATGGGTTCCCTTTCATTTTTGACAATTTCCAATTTTCCTAGATTCATACTTTGTGTGTTCCATGTTTGGATTATTAATAAATGTTTGCAGCTGTTTCTTCTCATTTTGAGTCATGCCACACCTGCAAATGAAGGTCCCAAAAGCTTGAGCTTGACTTCATCCACTTCATTAAGGTTAACTCTACTCTGAGGAGGCAGGTCTTCCCCAGTCGTATTTTGAGTGCCTTCCAACCTGGAGAGCTCATCTTATGGCACTATATCAGACAACGTTCTGCTGCTATTCATACAGTTTTTACTGGCTAATTCTTTTCAGAAATAGACTGCAGGATCCTTCTTCTAGTCTGTATTAGTCTGGAAGCTCAGCCGAAACCTGTCTGCCATGGATGACCTTGCTGGAATTTGAATACCAGTGGCATAGCTTCCAGCATCACAGCAACATGCAAGCCCCAAAGTATGACAAACTGACAGACACAAGGGGGAGCATATTTTCAGGAAACAAAAGTTTGAAAGGATTGGCTAAACTTTTGAACAGGAGAAGCATGCTGTTTTTAAAGTTCTCATTTAAATTTTTCATATCCCTCTTTGGTTCAACAATTAAATGTAAAAGTTCAGGCTGGAAGAGACCACAGTTGACTGAAATTCTGGGTAAAAACGTAGGTGACTTAGGTGCACATAAAATCTATATGAGCTAATAATACAGTATTATTCAAAAAGAGGCCACTGGGACTTAAAGACAGCCCTCTACCCCTTCAGCTATGGAAGTTTAACAAACTCAGCAATATGCAGTGAGTGGGGTTGGGGGTATGATGGGTCAGGGAAATCTTATCATTTATGGAAATATTGAAGGGATGTGGAATATTTAGCCTGGAGATAGGGATGTTTGATTAAAAACTTCAAATATCAGAAGGCCTATCAGCTTCTAACCGAAAGGTTGGCAGTTTGAATTCACCTAAAGGTACCTCAGAAGAAAAGCCTGGCAATCTACTTTCAAAATATCCTCCATTGAAAATGACCCTATATGTGTCAGAGTAGAACAGTCTGCTCCATAGGGTTTTCAGTGGACCACAGTTCTACTCTGATACACATGGGGTCAGCATGAGTCTTATTCAAACTGAGGGCAACCGGTTAACTGATTAGACTCAGTCTAAGGAAAAAATATTTTTAATTTTTTTTTAAGGATCTCCAGAAGTCAGAACTAGGATCAGTAGGTAAAAGTTACAGGGAGGCATATCACATCTTCTGACAAGGATGACAAGGATGGTAAAGTGGATTTCCTCAAAAGAAGTGAATATTCATGGGACAGCATGATAAAATGTTGAATGACCGTTTGTCAGGGCTATTGTAGAGGATATTCCTTCATTGTAAAGGAGGCTGGACTACATGACCCCTAAATTTGCTTTTAATTGTAAGACTCTATGGTTCTGTATTTTGCATAATTTCTGGTATACAGTAGGCCCCCATGTAAATATGTTTATCAATTTTACTGCCTTAAGTACTTATGAGCTTGTGTCTTCTTTTTGAGGGAAAAATTCTCAGATGTTACCTTCCTATTCCTCCTTTCCTGAGGAAGGGGCCAAGTGTCCTAGCAACATAAGGCATTACGAGCATCTTAGCAGCTCATTAGAAGCTCCTTTTGGGGGAAAGGAAACAAAGTTATAGTAACGTGTTATCTACAATTTGAATAATAGTCTCACATACTTACAGAGGGGACTGAGAGGACAGCCTTTTCCCAAATTGATAAGAGAAGCAGGGGCACAGTTGCTTTTATTTTAATAATCTCTATTGACAATGCACACATCCAACAAATTATTTTACATGAAACAAATCATGCCCTTGTCTAATTTTTTTCTTCTAAGATAATCTGCTTAAAGAAAGGCTTCACATTCATCAATACTTTGTAAACTTTTAGCGTGACTTCTAAACTGCTGTGCTCCAAATTCCAGAATTCTCTTTTCTCAGTGGTTCTCCACTTGGGTAATTCCAATTCATCATTCAAACCCCACTCAATACGCCCTCTCCTATGAAATTTTGCCGACCTGTCTTAGATGGAAGTGTTTATTCCAGCTTCCTCACCAATAGCTTTCTTCACATCTCTATTATAGCATTATTTACATGTTCCTCTCCACATCTAAAATAATAATACTTCCTAGGAAGAAATTTCATTTTGCTTATCTTTATTTCCTCTTCAGAACTCAACAGGAGTGTGCTGGGACTTGGCAGGAATTTAAATCCTTCCTAGGATTAAGAGATGAAAACAGGCAGGAGAGATGACTGAAGCAACGCATACAGTAGATAAGCAGATATAGGGATTAAGAGAAGCTCTCACTTTATAGGAATTATAAACCTAAAATTCTGGCATAAGTACCATTATATGGAATAAAAGCATGACTAAAGGAAATGAATACAGAATTTCTCTAAATGAAGCTAAGGTTCTTCGCTTTGGTATTTTTCACACTGTCATTTATACGAGTAGCAATTATTCCAAAAACCCAAACCAAACCCACTGCCATTGATTCTAACTCGTAATGCCTCCATAGCGTTTCCAAGGCCGTAAATCTCTAGGAAAGCAGACTGCCACATCTTTCTCCAGCAGAGCCACTTGTGTTTTTGAACCACTGCCTATTGGTTCACAATCTATCACTTTAACCACTACACAATTATTGAACGATGATGTATATTGTCGCCTAATTTGTCTGATATATGGAAATGGTATTTGCCTAGAACAATTGTACAGATATTTAAATATAACTTTTTTAAGTGGTAAATTTCCTTTCTTTCCTAAAAAAAAAGATTATGAACAAAATTGAGTAATTGTGAATTCACTTAAGGGCACAGATGTGACTGCTCATCTTTGCATCACAGCCCATATAGGCACTAGGAACACAACACATATTCACAGAATGCATTTATTAATTACTGTACATTCTGTGATAGATTTCCTCTCTCCTTTTTTTAGCTGGCACTTGTACTATTAAAAACATTATACATGACTCCCTCTTTCAATTTCTAATCTTATCTGCATAGATTAAGAAATTGGATAACCAATGTGGCTAGAATTGCGTGTGCAATAAAGATTGATAAATTCTGAATTATGTGCTCTTAAGTGTGCTAAAGTTGGAGCTTGATTTGGAAATTTTTGTGAAGCTAGTGGTCTATATGGCTTACATTTTAGGCATTGCTGCATCTCTGTGCCTGATATTATTTGAATTCTAACCTTCAGATTACTGAGGCATGAGTGTTTTAAAATATCTATAGTGACAGAGTACCTAACGACAAGAAGGTAATGTTATTGTAGTTTCTGGAATAGAATCTCCTGATTTTTGCACAGAGATCAAGTTGATGAGTTCTAACATATCTAGGTGATTTAAATCTTCATACCTAGATTAAAAGTAATTGTTCATTGCTCTGAATATGTGCTAACAAATATTAGCATTTTTGAGCATTTATAGATTCAATGGAAAAACAAGACCTATGCAAATAGCCAACAAAGTATTTTGTGTCATTATTGATCAAATTTCACTGCAAAAAATATGGGCAATACCTGAACATTAAAGGCAAAGTTCAGAAGTCAGGCTGAGTAGCAGGTGAAAGGAAAGACAATTCAGAAGCAGCAAGGAGTTGCCAGACTTGACCCAGCAGGAACTGGCACCCTGCAGGCTGGATCTGCTGGCACAGGCATGGTGAAGCAAGCAGGGAACTGGGAATGCATTTTCCACATTGAGTGAGACCAAGTGGTGAAGAGTCCGCTCAAGCCTCCAGAGTCAGTGAAAAGCAGCACTCAACTGGCAAAAGATAAGTACATGTGTCTAACCTACCACGTGGAACAAAACAAAACAAAAAAAGCTCCTTTGGGAAAAGCCTCTCTTCCACTTACCTGCCCCCTTCACACTATGCACTAGGTCCAAGCTGGCTTCAGAAATTGCTGCATCCCCTGGGCCAGAAGTAGGACCCCTCACACAACCTGAGCCATTCTCTCAGCCTTGGAGAGGAAACAATTTAAAAAACAGGGAAAAAATAATCTGCTGGCTCCCCTAAGCCACAACCTCAGGGCAGAAACAGCTCCTTTGCCTAGGCACAGGCCTAAGGGGCCCACGGACTTTGAATGCCTTTCACCCTCACACAGACCTGTATGGACCCATTTCAGTAGCATAGGCCCTCATTAGCACAATACAACAATGATATACCTGAAGTCAACTGTATCAGCTATATGGTGGAGAGGCAGGTATGTGACATTTGACATCACTCTGCCTATTAAGCAGGTTCCTCACCTACACACATCAGGGGCCAGAGGACTGGTGGCTCCACCCACACCACCTAGCCACCCGCAACAGGGGTCTAAGAATAAATTGTGCCTTCCAGTCCTTACAGCCAACAGCACTGGGTGCCCATAGCCTGGCTACAAAGCCCACCCTTCTGCATGATCTAGGGATCAGAGACAGGCTTTCTTCACAGACACACAAAGGCAGTTGTCAGCCCCCTGCCTTGCTCAGCAGGTGACCCCCTACTGCAGCCAGATGCCTGTGCCTACCACAGTCACCCCTGCCTGTCTAGGACTGTAGGTGAGAACCTGCACCACCCACTTTTTGACCAACTACCTGGACACCTGAGCTGAATCCATACAAGAGAAGTAAATGGACTCTGGGCTCATATACCTAGTAACTCTAACCACCTGAAGACAGGAAATTAGAGCTTCAAAGACACCAATAATCAAACTAGCTCACACAAGCAGGCTATTTGGGCATATCGAAACAAAACTAGATAAGAAGCTAGGACATAATAAGCAAACATGAAATAAATAGATACAATAACTTATTGATGGCTTGGAGACAACAGTGACTATCAAATCACATAAAGAGGCAGACCACGATGGCTTCAATAAGGTCCCAAAACAAAGAATCAAGAAATTTTCCAGACGAAGAGAACTTCCTGGAATTACCGAAGATAGAATACAAAAGATTAACATACAGAACCCTTCAAGAGATAGGAAGAAGATCAGACAAAATGCAGAACAAGGCAAGGAGCACGTAGACAAAGCATTAGAGCTTAAGAAGTATTAAAGAAGAGCATAATGACAAATTTGATGGTCTGCAAGAATCCATAGAGAGACAGAAAACAAATGCAGAAGATTAACAATAAAATTTCAGAATTAGACAATAGAAATTCATAGTATCAGAATTGAGGCAATGGAAGTCAGAATTAGTGAGATTGAAGATAAACCACTTGACACAAACATATTTGAGGAAAAATCGGATAAAACAATTTTAGAAAATAAAGAAATCCTGAGAATTATGTGGACTCTATCAAGAGGGATAACCTACGAGTGATTGGAGTACCAGAATGGGGGAGATAGCAGGAAATACAGAGAGAATTGTTGAAAATTTGTTGACAAAAAATGTCCCTGATATTGTGAAAGATGAGAAGCTATCTAACCAGGATGCTTATCAAACCTCACACAAGGTAGATCCTAAAAGAAAGTCACCAAGACATATTATAATCAAACTTGCCAAAACCAAAGATAAAAAGAGTTTGAAGAGCACTTACTTTGGTTTTAGGGATAAATGAAAAGTCATCTACAAAGGAGAGTCAATAAGGCTAAGCTCAGACTACTCAGCAGAAATCATGCAGGCAAGAAGGCAATGGGATGACATATATAAAGCCTTGAAGGAAAAAAATTGTCAGCCAAGAATTATACATCAAGTAAAACTATCTCTCAAATCTGATTGCGAAACTAGGACATTTCCAGAAAAACACAAGTTTAGGGAATTTGCAAAAACCAAACCAAAATTACAAGAAATACTAAAGAGAGTCCTCCACTTAGAAAATCAATAACATCAGACAACAACCCAAGACTAGAACACAGGACAGAAAACCAGATATCAACCCAGATAGGGAAATCACAAAAATAAATCCAAAGCTAAAACACTGAAAAGAGGGAAACAGAGATGTCATTATGTAAAAGATGACAACATTAAAACAAAAAAAAGGGACTACAAAATGTAGCCATCGATCTTTCATATGGACAGGAAGTCAAGGCAATATAAAGAAATGAAAGATTGGTTTAAACTTAGAAAAATAAGGGTAAATATTAAGGTAACCACAAAGGAAACTAACAATCCTGCACTTCAAAATGAAAAACAAGAAAAACAAAGACTCAACAAATACAAAATCAACAACAATGAAAAGAAAATACATTTAAAAAAAAAAGATTCAGCACAGAAAATTAAGTGGAACGAAGACTGTCAACAACACACACCCACACACACAAAAGACATCAAAGTGACAGCACTAAACTCATACCTATCAATAATTACATTGAATGTAAATGGACTAAATGCACCAATTAAGAGACGGAGAGTGGGAGAATGGATAAAAAAAAAAAACACAGCCTGTCTGTATGCTGTCTATGAGAGACACACCTTACACATAAAGACACAAACAAACTAAAACTCAAAGGATGGGAAAAAATATATCAAGCAAACAACAATCAAAAAAGAGCAGGAGTGGCAATATCAATTTCTTCCTTTTTTTTAATTGTACTTTAGGTGAAGGTTTACAGAACAAACAAGTTTCTTATTAAACAGTTAGTACACATATTGTTTTATGACACTGGTTAACAACACCACAACATGTCAACATTCTCCCTTTTCAACCTTAGGTTCCTTATTACCAGCTTTCCTATTCCCTCCTGCCTTCCAGTCCTTGCCCCTGGGCTGGTGTGCCCCTTTAGTCTTGTTTTGTTTTAAGAGCTTGTCCAATCTTTGGTTGAAGGGTGAACCTCAGGAGTGACTTCATTACTGAGCTGAAAGGGTGTTCGGAGGCCATACTCTCAGGGTTTCTCCAGTCTCTGTCAGGCCAGCAAGTCTGGTCTTTCTTTTTGAGTTAGAATTTTTTTCTACATTTTTCTCCAGCTCTGTCCAGAACCCTCTATTATGATCCCTGTCAGAGCAGTCACTGGTGTTAGCTGGGCACCTTCTAGTTGTAATAGACTCCATCTGATGAAGGCTGTGATAGATGTGATGCATTAGTCATTTGGACTAATCTTTCCCTTGTATCTTTTGTTTTCTTCATTCTTCCTTGCTCCCAAATAGCTGAGACCAGTGGAGTATACTAGATGGCTGCTCACAGGCTTTTAAGACACCAGAAGCTACTCACCAAAGTAGAATGTAGAACATTTTCTTTATAAACTCTGTTATGCCAATTAAGCTAGATGTTCTCTGAGACCATGGTCCCCACAGCCTTCAGCCCAGCAATTCGGTCACTCGGTGAGTTTGGATGTGCCTATCGAGCTTCCATTACCTTGCCTTGTACAGTTGTGCTGGCTTCTGAAGTATTGTGTACTGCCTTACCCCTCACCAAAACAACCCTTACCCTTCACCAAAGATACCACTTATCTATTTTCTATTCAGTGTTTTTCCATCCCCACCCCTCGCCTCCCTCGTAACCATCAAAGATTGTTTCTTTTTGTGTGTAAACCTTTTCATGAGTTTTTATAATAGTGGCCTCATACAATATTTGTCATTTTGTGATTGACTTATTTCACTCAGCATAATGCCCTCCAGATTCATCCATGTTATGAGATGCTTCACAGATTCATCATTGTTCTTTATCATTGTGTAGTACTCCACTGTGCATATTTACCACAGTTTGTGTATCCATTCACCTGGTGATGGGCATCTAGGTTGTTTCCATCTTTTTGCTATTGTGAACAATGCTGAAATGAACGTGCATATGTATACGTCTATTCGTGTGATGACTCTTATTTCTCTAGGATATATTTCTAGGAGTGGGATTGCTGGACCATATGGTATTTCTATTTCTAGCTTTCTAAGGAAGCACCATACCGTTTTCCAAAATGGTTGTATCATTTTGCATTCCCACCCACCAGTGCATAAGCATTCCGATCTTCCGACAGCCTGTCCAACATTTTTTATTTCCTGGTTTTTTGATTCATGCCAGTAATGCTGGGATGAGATGGTATCTCACTGTGCTTTTGATATGCATTTCTCTAATGGCTAGTAATCAAAAGCATTTCCTCGTGTGTCTGTTGACCGCTTGAATGTCTTCTTTGGTGAAGTGTCTTTCATTTCCTTTGCCCATTTTTTAATTGGATTATTTGTCTTTATGTTGTTGTACCGGTGTTGGATTTTCTTGTAGATTCTACAGATTAGACTTTTGTCTGATTTGTAATAGCCCCCAATTTTTTCCCAGTCTATAGGTTCTTGTTTTACTCTTTTGGTGAAGTCTTTTGATGAGTGTGTTTAATTTTTAGAAGATTCCATTTATCTAGCATATCTTCTGGAGTTTGTGTGTTGTTGGCTGTGGTTTGTATCTTGTTAATGCCATGCATTAGGACCTCTAGGGTTGATCCTATTTTTTCTTCTGAACTTCATAGTTTTTGGCTTTATATTTAGGACTTGGATCCATTTTGAATTAGTTTTTGTGTATGGTGTGAGGTATGGGTCCTGTTTCATTTTTTTGCAGATGGACATCCAGTTTTACCAGCACCATTTGTTAAAAAGACTGTCTTTTCCCCATTCGATGGACTTTGGACCCTCATTGAAGATCAGGTGACCATAGGTGGATAGATTTACATCTGAGTTCTCAGTTCTGTTCCATTGGTCAATGTCTGTCGTTGTACCAGTGCCAGGCTGTTTTGACTACCTTAGCTGTAAAGTAGATCCTGAGGTCAGATAGTGTGAGTCCTCCTACTTTATTCTTCTTCTTCAATAGTGCTTTTCTTGTTTGGGGATTCTTCCTTTTCCGTATAAAGCTAATGATAAGTTTTTCCATCTCTTTAAATAATTTTGTTGGTATTTGGATCAGGATTGCATTGTATTTGTAAATCGCTTTGAGTAGAATTGTCATTTTCAGAATGTTGTGTCTACCCATTCATGAGTATGGTATGTTTTTCCATTTATGTAGATCTCTTTTGTTTTCTTGCAATAGTGTTTTGTAGTTTTCTTTGTATAGGTTCTTTGCATCCCTGGTTAGATTTATTCCTAAGTATTTTATTTTTTTAAGGGCTATTATAAATGGTATTGCTTTCCTGATTCCCTTTTCATTGTTCTCTTGATTGCTATATAGGAATCCAATTGATTTTTGTATGTTTATCTTGTATCTTTCAACTCTGATGAATCTTACTATTAGTTCCCGGAGTTTTCTTGTACAGTCTTTTGGGTTTTCTAGGTATAGTATCATATCATCCACAGATAGGGGCAGTTTAACTTCTTCATTACCAATTCGGATGCTCTTTATTTCTTTTTCTTGCCTTATTGCTCTAGCTAGAACTTCCAGGGCAGTGTTAAATAGGAGTGGTGATAAAGGGCATCCTTGTCTTGTTCCTGTTCTCATGGGTAATATTTTCAGCCTCTCTCCATTAAGAATGATGTTGGCTGTTGGTTTTGCATAGATACACTTTATTATGTCGAGAAATTTCCCTTCTATACCGATTTTATTGAGAGTTTTTATAAGGAATTGGTGTTGGACTTTGTTGAATGCCCTTTCTGCATCTATTTTGATATGATCATGTGATTCTTCTCTTTCCTTTTATTTATGTGGTGGATTATGTTGATTGATTTTCTAATGTTGAACCACCCTTGCATACCTGGTATGAATCCTACTTGGTCGTGGATTATCTTTTCAATATGATGCTGAGTTCTATTGGCTAGAATTTTGTTAAGAATTTTTGCATCTATATTGATGAGAGATATTGGTCTGTAATTTTTTTGTGTGTGTGTGGCATCTTTGCCTGGTTTTGGTATTAGCGTTATGTTAGCTTCATAGAATTGAATTTGGCAGTACTGCTTCCTTTTCTATATTCTCAAATGGTTTGAGTACTACTGGTGTAAGCTCTTTTCTGAATGTTTGGTAGAATTCCCCAATGAACCCATCTGGGCCAGGGCTTTTATTTTGTTGGAAGTTTTTTTTTTTTTTTTAAATTACCTTTTCAGTCTCTTGTTATGGGTCTATTCAGATTTTCAACATCATTTCATGTTAGTTTGGGTAGGTAGTGTGTTTCTAGAAGTTTGTCCATTTCCTCTAGGTTTTCAAATTTGTTGGAGTATAGTTTTTCATAGTACTCTGTTACGATCCTTTTTATTTCAGTGGGCTCTGTTGTAATGTCCCCATTTCATTTCTTATTTGGGTAGTTTATGTCCTTTCCTGTTTTTCTTTTGTCAATTTGGCCAGTGTTTTGTCAGTTTTGTTGATCCTTTCAAAGAACCAACTTTTGGATTTGTTGATTCTTTCTATTGTTTTTCCATTCTCTATTTCATTTGTTTCTGCTCTGATCTTTATTATTTCCTTTCTTCTGGTGGCCACGGGCTTCTTTTGCCATTCTCCTTCTATTCTAGTTGTGTAGCTAATGTTTTGATACTGTCCCTTTCTTCTTTTTTGGTGTGTGCATCTATTGCTATAAATTGGCCTCTGAGCACTGCCTTTGCTGTGTTCCAAAGGTTTTGATGTGATGTGTTTTCATTGTCTTTTGATTCTAGTAATTTTTTTTTTATTCCATCTCTGATTTCTTCTGTTACCTAGTGGTTTTTAAGCAGGGTGTTATTCAGTTTCCGTGTAATTGATTTTTTTTTCCTTTTTCTCCCTATTGTTAATTTCTACTTTAATGGCATTGTGGTCAGAGAAAGCACTTTGTATTATCTCAATGTTTTAGATTTGTTTTCATTGCTCTGTGGTCTATTCTAGAGAACATTCCATGTACGTTGGAAAAGAATGTGTACATTACCGCTTTTGAGTGGAGTGTTCTATATATGTCTATGAGGTCAAGTTAGCTGATTGTGCCCTTTAGCTCTTCAGTAGCTTTGCTGAGTTTCTTTCTAGATGTTCTGTCCTTTACCAAGTATGGTGTGTTGAAGTCTCCTACTATTATTGTTGAACTGTCAGTTTCTCTTTTCAGTGCTGTTAGAATTTGTTTATGTATTTTGGAGCCCTGCCATTGGGTACGTAGATGTTTATTATGGTTAAATCTTCATGATGGATTGTCCCTTTAATCATTATATAGTGTTCTTCTTTGTCTTTTATGGTGGATTTTGTTTTAAAGTCTATTTTATCTGAGATTAATATTGCCGCTTCTGATCTTTTTGATACGTATTTGCTTGATTTTTTTTTTCATCCTTTGATTTTTAACAAATTTGCTTCTTTTTTTTTAAGGTGTGTCTCTTGTAGACAGCATATTGATGGATCCTGTTTTTTTATCCATTCTGTCACTGTCTGTCTTTCTATGGGTGCATTTAGGCCATTTACATTCAGCATAATTTTTGATAGGTGTGAGTTTATTGCTGTCATTTTGTAATGCCCTTTTTGTGTGTGTGTGTGGAGCTGACATTTTCTTTGTTCCTCTTACTCTCCTGTGCTGAATTACTTTTGTTTGTGGTTTTCTTTTTCATTTATTTTGTTTTTGTAGATTTTGTTTTTATTGAGACTTCATGTTTTCTTCTTTATTTTGATAAGTAGGTTTGTTAACTTTCTTTGTGGTTACCTTGAAATTTACCCTTATCTTCCTAGGTTTTAACCTGTCTATTATTACTTGGTATTGTCTTGCCTTCTCCATTAGAAAGCTCTACACCTACACCATTTATCCCCTCTTTTATTGTTCTGACATTGTTACCATTTACAGATTAATCTTTCTGGTTCCCTGTTTTAAAATTATTTTGGTTTTGGATAGCCCTTGAGAGTTCATTTCCTAGGTTGTTATCTGGCTAGTACAATCATGCATCCTAGGTTCAGGTTGTGGTCTGATGTTTGTTCTCAGACTGAAGGACCTCCTTTAATAATTCTTGTAAGTTTGGCTTGGTTTTTACATATTCCCTTAATTTCTGTCTAAATTTCACCATCATATTTGAATGAAATGTCCTAATTTCACCATCATATCTGAATGAATGTTTTGCAGGATATATTATTCTTGGTTGGCAATTTTTTTTTTCTTTCAAGCTTTTATATATGTTGTCCCATTCATTGTCTTCTTGCATGGTTTCTGCTGAATAATCAGAGCTTAGTCTTATTCTTTCTCTTCTGTAGGTGAATTTTGTTTTTCTTGAGCTGCTCGCAAGATTTTTTCTTTGTCTTTGATTTTAGCCTGTGATTATGACATGCTTTGGTGATTTTCTTTTGGGGTCTAACCTATATGGGGTTCATTGAGCCTCTTGGATGGTCAGCTTTTCATCTTTCATAATATTAGGGAAATTTCCTGTCAGCAATTCTTAAGTGATCCTCTCTGGGTTTTCCATTTTCTCCCCTTGTTCTGGAACTCTAATCATTCTCAAATGTTTGCTTTTGATGGTAACCCACATCACTGTCAGGGTCTCTACATTTTTCTTTGTTCTTTTTTCTGATTTTTCTTCAAACAGAATTCATCCAAGTGTTTGTCTTCAGTTTTGCTGATCCTGTCTTCCATCATTTCAAACCTGCTCCTCAACCCTTCTATGACACTGTCCATTTCTGAAGTCTCATTGTTTATCTTTTGAATTTCTAATTGTTGGTTTTGTATGATTTCTAGTTGTGAATTTATTTTGGCATTTTGTTCCTGTATTACTTTCCTGTATTCTTCCTTTTTTTTTTTGTCTGTGTTTTCCATGAATTTGTCTATTTTTCCTCACATTTGTCTGCTTTTTCCTTTAACTCTTGGGTAGCTCTATTAGAAATTTGAATTCCCTATCAGGTAGTTCTAGTGTCTCTTCTTCTACTGGAAAGTCATCTGATGTTTTATTTTGGATGCCTACTGGCACCATCCTGTCTTTTTTTTTTTTTTAATATGGTTTGATATTGTCTGCTGTCTTTGGGACATTCAGTAGTTATTTTCTTCATTCATTTATTGTAGATCTGTTTGTTTCATCATAGTTTTTTTTTTTTTTTTAATTTGGTTATGTCTGAGCAGGCAGGCTGAGTGTTCTTTGTTGTTTACTCATCTGTGGTCATGATACTTTTCACCTTCTTGTCCAATGGGTAGGGCCAGTCACTCAGCTATGGTGCAGCAAGGCAGGTCCTGCAGAAGGGGTGTGCTGGGATGGGTTGTTTGTGGCACATACTAGGGGCGACAGGCTGGGCTAGAATCAGTGCTGGGCAAGTTTGAGTAGGCCATGCCTGTGCTGCCCAGGGGTGCGATGTTCAGTTCATGGTGCAGGCAGGCCAGAAGAAGGTGGGAGATTGTGATGTGTGGAGCTGCTAAGGGTGTGGAAAGAGGAGGGAGAGGAGAGATAAACAGGTGCCAAAAACAAACAAACAAACAAAAAGAGTTCTAAAGGATCTTGCTGTTGGAATGAAGAGATGAGATACCAAGAAATGGAGAAAAACAAAAAACAAAAAAAAGGGAAAAAATTATTAAAATTTTGGAAGAATAAAAAAGAAAGAAACAAAAAGCCTCCAGGGGTCCCACTGGTGCAGCTGCAAAAACTGGGGACATGGCTCCCAGGCTGCTCAATATAGCCTGGGTAGAGGGGGTATAGATGTCACACAGAGCGACGTATTCAGGAGACAGGAAAAGAAGTAAGTATAGAGAGACGAGAACTGAGAAATTAAGAAAGACAGAAAGGAAAAAAGAGAGAAAGAAAAAAGAAATGCCCTCAGGGATCCCACCTGTGAAGCTGTGCAAATTGGGGGAATGCCTTCTAAGCTGTGCAGTGCAGCCCAGCTAGCAGTGGCTTCCAAGCCATGAACAGAAAAAGAAAACAAACAAATGAACAGAACAAAGCAAAACAAAACAAAGCAAAAAAAAAAAAAAAATTCCCAGGGATCCCACCAGCATGGTGTCACGGGCTGGGGGAGTGGTTCCCTAATCGAGTGGTACTTCACAGCATTTCAAGAGGATGTAAAGATAGCACTCAGAGAACAGGTGTTCAAGAGAAAGGAGGGTGAGGTGGTGGGAGACACGGAAGAAACCAAAAGAAATGGAAAAAAGCAACATTGGCAACAGACAAATGGCACTCAGGGAGCTGGCCAATGTGGGCGGGGTGAACCCAAGTGGCCCGGGACTGAAGCAGTTGCCTCCTGGCCAAGAGACTGCAGCTGGCAGGAAAGAGAGGAGGCCGAGGGGTGGGAGAGAAGAAGGATGGGTGTTAGGAAAGCATATATCATTAGTTACTGAGCTCTCTCCCCTGCTTGGAACTTCGTGAAGCTGCTTTCCTGTATTCCCTGTCCTCTGGTCTCCAATGTGGGTTGGATGAATCCAAGTGGCACAAACTCTGTACCTCCCAGCCAGCCGAGCCACCACTGCCAGCCAGGAAGCGCTGAGGTAGAGCAGCGAGGAGAGGATGGAGGGTGGAATACCATGTATCTCTGGTTGCCAGGTACCCTGTCTCCTGTTCGGAGCTTCCTGAAGCTGCTTTTCCATGCTCCCTGTCTGTGGATTTCTTACAGGAGTCCAAGGTGACAAATCCATGCTGTGTTAGCTGATAGGGGACTTCCATATGTATCGCTCCTCACTCTCTGTTCTCTGTCAGTTTCTTATTCCATTCAGTGCTTGGCTGAGTTCTTTATCTCTTCATTTGACACTTCAGGTTCCAGGACAGACGTTTGTCTCTGTTTTGCTTGCTTTTCTGGGTCTTTGCTGTGGAGGGATGATGTGGTACTTCTGCTAATGGCACCATGTTGGCTGGAAGTCTGCAATAGTAATTTCTAATAAAATAGACTTTTAACTAAAATCTGCCACAAAGGATAAGGAATGACACTATATAATGATTAAAGGGTCACTACACATACACCAGGAGGACATAACCATAATAAATATTTTTGCACCCAATGACAGGGCTCCAAAATACATAAGACAAACTCTAACAGCATTGAAAAGAGAGATAGCTCCACAGTAACAGTAAGAGACTTCAACACACCACTTTTGGTGAAGGACAGAACATTCCCTAAAGAAGCTCAATAAAGACAGAAGATCTAAAGGCCACAATCAACCAGCTTGACCTCACAGACATATACAGAACACTTCACCCAACAGTAGCCAAGTACACTTTCTTTTCCAATGCACATGGAACTTTCTCCAGAATAGACCATATATTAGACCATAAAACAAGCCTTAACAGAATCCAAAGCATCAAAATATTACAAAGTATCTTTTCTGGTCATAAAGCCATAAAAGTAGAAATCAATAACAGAAAAAGCAAAGAAAAAAATCAAACACATGAAAACTGAACAACACCTTGCACAAAAACTACTGGGTTGTAGAAGAAATTAAGGACAGAATAAAGAATTTCACAGAATCAAATGAGAATGAAAACATATCCTACCAGAACCTTTGGGACACAGCAAAAGCAGTGCTCAGAGGTCAATTTATAGCAACAAATGCACTCATCCAAAAAGAAGAAAGGGCCAAAATCAAAGCATTAACACTACAACTCAAACAAATAGAAAGAGAGCATTAATTTTTATTATTTGGAAGAGAACAAAGCAAATAATAAAAATTAGACAAGTATTAAATAAAATAGGGAATAGAAAAACAATTGAAAGAGTTAATAAGACCAAAAGCCAGTTTTTTGAAAATATTAACAAAATAGATAAACCATTGACCAAACTGATGAAAAATGGAAGAGGAAGCAAATAAACTGAATAAGGAATGAGATGGGTGATATTACAACAGACCCAACTGAAATTAAAAGAATCATAACATAATACTATGAAAAATTGTACTCTAACAAATTTGAAAACCTAGAAGAAATGGACAAATTTCTAGAAACACACTCCCTACCTAAACTATCACAAACAGTGGTAGAGCAACCAAGTAAACCTATTAAAAAAAAAAAGAGGAGATTGAAAAGGCAATTTAAAAATTCCCAACAACAAAAAAAGCCCTGGTCCTGAAGGCTTCACTGGAGAATTCTACCAAACTTTCAGAGAAGAGTTAAACCCACCACTACTAAAGGTATTTCAGAACATAGAAAAGGATGGAATACTCCCAAACTCATTCTATGAAGCCGGCATAACCCTGATATCAAAACCAGGTACCACAAAAAAAAAAAAAAAAAGAAAATTACAGACCAGTACCCTCATGAACTTAGATGCAAAAATCCTCAACAAAATTCTAGCCAATAAAATTCAACAACATGTCAAAAAAATAATTCATCATGACCAAGTGGATTCATACCAGGTAGGCAGGAATGGTTCAACATTAGAAAAACGATCAATGTAATCAATCACATAAATAAAACAAAAGACAAGAACCACACATGATCTTATCATTTGATAGAAAAGGCATTTGACAAAGTCCAACACCCTTTCATGATAAAAACTCTTAGCAAAATAAGAATTGAAGGGAAATTTCTCAACATAATAAAGGGCATTTATACAAAGCCAACAGCTAACATCATCCTAAGGGAGAGTCTGAAAGCATTCCCCCTAAAAGCAGGAACCAGACAGCGATGTCCACTATCACCACTCTCATACAACATTTTGCTGGAGGTCCTAGCCAAAGCAATTAGGCTAGAAAAAGAAATAAAGGGCATCCAAATTGGTAAGGAAGAAGTAAAAGTATCTCTGTTTGCAAATGAAAAAAACCTAAAGAATCCACAAGAAAACTACTACAACTAATAGAAGAGTTCAGGAAAGCATCAGAATACAAGGTAAACATACAGTTGGATTCCTCTATACCAACAGAGAGAACGTCGAAGAGGACACTTACAATAGACCCCAAGAAGATAAAATACTTCAGAATAAATCTAACCAGAGAAGTAAAAGACCTGTACAAAGAAAACTACAAGACAGTACTGCAAGAAACCAAAAGAGACCTGCATAAGTGGAAAAACATACCTTGCTCATGGATAGGAAGACTCAACACTGAAAATGTCTATTCTACCCAAAGCCATCTGTAGATACAATGCAAACCTGATCCAAATTCCAATGGCATTTTCTAATGAGGTGGAGAAACATATCAACTTCATATGGAAAGGGAAGAGGCCCCGGATAAGTAAATTGTTACTGAAGAACAAAGTGGGAGGCCTCACACTACCTGATTTTAGAACCAGCTTAGAACCTACTATACTGCCATGGTAGTCAAAACATTCTGGTACTGATACAACAATGACCACCCTGACAGGGAACGCAACAGAGAGTCCCTGATGGAGCAGGAGAAAAGTGGGGTATGGAACTAAAATTTTAGTAAAAAGATGAGATTTAGCAGTTTGAGTGAGACTGGAGGGACCCCAGAAGACATGGCCCCTGGACTCTCTTTTAGCCCAAAACTAAAGCTATTTCCAAAGCCAACTTTCAGACAAGGATTAGACTGGACTATAAGACATAAAATGATACTGGTGAGGAGTGTGTCTCTTAGCTCAAGTAGACGCATGAGACTCTGTGGGTAGCTCCTGTCTGGAGGCAAGATGAGAAGGCAGAGGGGACAGGAGCTGGTTGAATGGACACGGGAAATACAGGGTGGAGAGAAGAAGTGTACTGTCACATTATAGGGAGAGCAACTAGGGTCACATATCAATACGTGTATAACTTTTTGTATGAGAGACTGACTTGAATTGTAAACTCTCACTTAAAGCACAATAAAAATAAAATTACAGTATGGGCAATATTATATAATGAGATTATTCTCCATGGAACAATGCTATGGTGGTGTGTTTTTGTCATGGCTGTTTTTCTCAATAACAGCTTTACCTAGATTGTATTGCTTAACAGCATAATAGTGTAATTTGAAACGTTAATAGTAGTTGTTGAATGTGAATACTTGTTGAGTTAGACACAACCTGATTCAAGAGTATTTTAGTCAGCGAATTTTATAGCACAGCAAGATAACACCCCGATGATACGGATGCGTCTGGTGTTATTCAGGCAGCGGTACTGTTGCATGCTTGTTGATTACTGAAGTGAGAGGCGTGCCACAAGTTATGTGTTACTTTCTCAGCAGCTGAAAAAAAAAAAAAAAAACCCTAAATGTCATACCAGAGATGAAATATGATGTCTTCCGAGCAGGTCACATGACTCTCACTTCCCTAGCGCTTATAACACATGTCACAAATGGATTTCAACTATAACTCACACTTCAGATACGCTTTATAATTCTGTTTATACATTCAAGCCATAAGGTGTTATGAAACAAGATGAAGAAACTATGCTTATTAAGATTACAGAGCTAACTTCTACGTAAAGGAAGATCTACACAGGGATATCAAAGAATTGCCTGTATTCCAGCCTAGGTCTAAACTAGGTGCACCCCAGGTAGTGCAAATGGCTAACATACTTAGCTACTAACCAAAAGCCTGGAGGTTCAAGTTCACCCAGAGGTGTCTTAGAAGAAAGGCCTGGTGATCTACTTCTGAAAAATCAGCCATTGAAAACCCCATGGGGCACAGTTCTACTCTGACACATGTGGGGTCACCATGCGTTCAAATCCACTAGTGGCGACTGGTTACCTGCTTAGTATCAAAAAATAAAGTGCTAATTTCGAGGCCATCTATGTTTTTGTTGTTTTTATAAAAATAATTTTGTTGTTGTTGTTGAGACTATACACTACAGAATATATACCACTTACACAATTTCTACCTGTACAGTTCAGTGACATTGATTACATTCTATGAGTTGAGCAATCATTCTCACCTTCCCTTTCTGCACTGTTCTTCTACTATTAACATACACTCACTGCCCCCTAAGTTTCCTATCTAATCTTTCAAGTTGCTGTTGTCAACCTGATCTCATCTCTGTATGTTTTAATGTTTCTGTGTGTGCTTTTATTCCTACGTATTTTTACTATGTGTTAAGGTGTTGAGTACTCAGAGGTGAGACCATCATGCTTAGGCTTCTTTGCCAACTTCTTAGAATGTAAAATTGTGGGCAGAAAAATTGATAACACAGTCAAGAATGAGAGGTATGTTCTTAATTGAGTGAGTTTAGATGAGCCAAGTGTTCAGGGTCATTCTTTGAATATGTACACAAATCCCATGAGGTATGTACTGTTACCTCTAATCTACATATAAGAAAACTGAGACTTAGAGACTTTTCCCAAATCATGTGGGTTTGCACAAGGATTTGAACCATGTCTACTTTCCCTCTGTGATGGAGTTATGAGTGCAGCCCTATACTGTGCCTGAGAATAATATAACAGAGATGTATGAAAGAGCATTCTATCTATTGCTGTTTAATATTGATTTAAAGAAAAGGGTAAAAAATACCAATTTTTAATGTAACTATAAATGTGTAGGATTGTTTGTTCCATATTTACTGACAGAGAAATACAGGAAAACCGTGAAAAGGATGACAGTCAAAGTTAATTCCCAGCCTATAATCATCATGAGACAATCCTTTGTCTAGTTTTTGAGTCTTTCGAAAGCTTTAACAATGATCAAATGACACCTTACAGCCAAATTGGCTGCGCCTTCCCTGGATCATCTTGTTAGCGTGTTTTTGAAGGGCACCCTGACCTATGTTGCTCCAAGTGTCCAAAAAGCATCAATTTTCTCTGATTATTGACAATTTTCTCTGCTAGGGACTGGATGATGAGACAAAACTCGATGCGATTGGTCAGGTTCACAGAGTGAGAATATTTCAGTCAATCAGTATGCACTTCATTAGTGTCATTCTCTCCCCTAGTTCCTGAAAAGGTATCTTGAAATACATAAAGAAATTTTCCTATGGAATCGTAAACATTTTCTTGTTTGGGCTAACCAATACCTGGGCTTGCAGTATATTATTTGACAATAAAAGTCTAAAAGTCTTGCTTCTCTGACTCCATTACTAGCGTTTTTTTTTTTTTTTTTCCTTTCCCACTTGGGTATGGCAGCTTCCATTTCATCAACCAACATACTATAATTATTTAATATTTTGATTTTTTGATGGTTACGTGATTACTAACCCACAGCAAAATGAGCTACCACAAAATCTCGGAAAGACAATTTCAAAGGCATGAGTTTCAAATCTATTTTAGGATGTGATTAGCATATTTGTCAATATAATAAAGATCTGCATTTAGACTGACTAGCTGGAAATATATTTGATAACAGCAGTGGCTATGCACTTTTATTGTAAATTTTCTAGCTTTGGCAAAGATCGTGGTTTTAAAATAGTGTTAATTTTTGGAAAAAAACCAAGAATGCATTTTAAAAGCATAGGAAATATAAAATCTAAAAACCGATAATAAAGCTTAATGGAGACTAATGCTTGGCTATATAGTCAATCTGGTAAAATATGTCTCTGAAATAAAATACCATTATTCATAAAATGGTAGCATAAGTAAGCTCAAAGTCGTGGCAGATAGATGGCACTATATAAATTCTTAAAAACCAGTGAATTTCTATTGGAAATTAATGTCAATTTTATTCTGCCAACAAAAGAAAAACATTATTACCTATTTTCTTCAAAAATGTAATTCTAAGTCAGTTTTTAATACTCATCCAATATATCTTCCCACATTTCTTACTTTCACCTACTCAGATATTACCTAGGAGGATTCTGGGAAAATACAATAAAGTATTTGAAAAATACAATATCTTGCAGATGACCAGTCTTCAAGAGAGTTATTACCTAGAACGTATTCTTCAAGTGATTCTTTGGTTTCTTAATTGCTTTCTAAAAACTTAATGTTGTTGTTGTTAGACGCTGTTGAGTTGGCTTCGACTCACAGCGGTCGTATAGAACACAATGGGGTTGCTACGAGTTGGAATCAACTTGACAACACCTAACAACAACAACGTGGAACAGAGTAGAACTGCCCCGTAGGGTTTCCTAGACTGAAATCTTTACCGGAATAGAGGGCCAGGTATTTTTTCCTGTGGAGAGGTTGATGGGTTCAAACCTCCAGTTTTCAGTCAACAGCTGAGCACTTAACTCTTGCACCGCCTAGAAAATTGAAAATTTCCTCCTTCCTCTAAAGCCAACCCATTAGATCATGTGTCTAACTGAGTATGTCTGTATTTATATCATGGTTGCTGCCTATCGTAATCATATTTTTAGTAAGTTACTTCATCTTGAATTGTACTATACACAAAATGGTATTAATAATATTTGTGAAAGTTGTTTGTACAACTTAAATTACAAGATTAGGATACCTAGAAACATAAAATCTTTGTAAGTAGATAAAGTTTATATTTTTATGTGACTATATTAATTATTTTAATTATTTTGGGCAGCAATATTTAATGCAGAGTAAATTTAATTTTAGGGGCATATTTTGACAGGGTGTCTCAAGAAATAATACTTGAATAATAAGAATTAGTTTACATGACAACACTGACAGGTGAATTGAAAGCTGTTTGAAAAGAGATTAAAGAGCGTGACAAATAATTTATCGAGTTGATTGTAGGAGTCTGTGTGTCACTGGGATTGATGTAAGGTCCAGTTAGGCACTTTTAGCAGCTTTATCAGTGACCGGGAGGAAAGAAGAGACAACATGTTAATTAAATCCCTGGAGCCATTAAATCCAAGTATCAATCTATGAAAAGTGTCAGTTCAAAGTACTTAATTCAAATATTCTCAGAAATGAACTTTAAAACTGACGGATGCTCCAGAATGTGTACGTCAACAGAAGAATCATGGAACAGTGCTTTAAAATTCATATTGTAAAGATACCATTTTCTAAAATATTGAGAACACTGGACAAAGATGATTTTTGCATAAATTTCCTTGATAGCCTTAATTTTTTTTTTATTTGCCCATAGAAATTAAACCAAAAGTTTTATAAGGTATGCAGAGCAGTAGCAACAGCACGGTCTAATAGGCTTTGTTGTTACTATGTTGTGAGGTGACTTCAAGTCAGTTCCAACTCATGGTGACTCTGTGTACAACAGAATGAAACACTGTCTGGCCCTGCTTCATCCTCATAATCATTGCCTTACTTGAGCCCATCGTTGCAGCCACTGTGTCAATCCATCTCATTAAGGGTCTTTCTCTTTTTCGCTGACCCTCTACTTTACCAAGCATGATATTTTCTCCAGAAACTGATTCCTCCTGATAACATATCCAAAGTACATGAGAGGAAGTCTCTCCATCCTCCCTTCTAAGAAGCATTCTGGCTGTATTTCTTCCAAGGTAAATTTGTTCATTCTCGTGGCAGTCCGTGGTATTCTCAGCATTCTTCAACAACACCATAATTCACAGACATCAAGTCTTCTTCTGTCTTCCTTATTCATCATCCAACTTTCACATACATATGAGGTGATTGAAAATACAGTGGTTTGGTGAAGCACACCTTAGTCTCCGAAGTGACGTATTTGCTTTTTAACACTTTAAAGAGGTTTTTTGCAGCAGATATATCCCCAATGTAATATTCTTTGATTTCTTGACTGCTTCGTCCTTGGGCATTGATTGCGTATACAAGCAAAATGAAGTCCTTGACAACTTCAATCTTTTCTCTGTTTATCATGATGCTGTTTCATGGTCCAATTGTGAGGATTTTTGTTTTATCTTGAGGTGTAATCCATACTGAAGGCTATTGTCTTTGACCTTCATCAGTAAGTGATTCAAGTCCTCATCACTTTCAGCAAGCAAGGTTGTATCATTGGCATATCACAGATTGTTAATCAGTCTTCCTCCAATCCTGATGTCCCATTTTTCTTCACATAGTCCAGCTTCTTGGATTATTTGCTCAGCCTACAGATTGAATAGGTATGGTAAAAGGATACAACCCTAACACAACTTTTCTGACTTTAAACCACAAAGTATCCTCTTGTTCTGTTCAAACGACTGCCTCTTGGTCTATGTAGTTTCTCATGAGCACAATTAAGTGTTCTAGAATTCCCATTATTTTCAATGTCATCTGTAATTTTTTATGATCCACATAGCCAAGTGCCTTTGCATACACAATAAAATACAAGTAAACATCTTTCTGGTATTCTCTGCTTTCAGCCAAGATCCATCTGACATTAGTAGTGATATCCTTCATTCCATATCCTCTTTTGATTCTGGTATGAATTTCTGGCTGTTCCCTCTCAATGTACTGCTGCAACCATTTTTGAATGATCTTCAGCAAGATAGTACTGGTGTGTGGTACTAATGATATTGTTTGATGATTTCTGCATTCTGTTGGATCACCTTTCTTTAGAATGGGCACAAATATGGATATCTTCCAGTCAGTTGGCCAGATAGCTGTCTTCCAAATTTCTTGACATAGATGAGTGAGCACCTTCAACACTGCATCCATTTGTTGAAACATCTCAGCTGGTTTTACAACAATTGTTTTTTGTCAGTACCTTCAGTGCGGCTTGTACCTCTTCCTTCAATACCATTGATTCTTGATCATATGCTCCCTCCTGAAAGGATTGAACATTGACCAATTCTTTTCGGTACATTTACTCTGCATATTCCTTCCATCTTCTTTTGATCCTTCCTGCATCATTCAATTTTTTTGCTCATAGAATCCTTTAATACTGCAACTAAAGCTTGAATTTTTCTTCATTCCTTTCAGCTTGAGAAATGCCGAGCGTGTTCTTCCCTTATGGTTTTCTAACTCCAGGTGATTTCACAGTTCATTTTATTACTTAATTTGTCTTCCCGAGCTGCCCTTTGAAATCTTCTGTTCAGTTCTTTTACTCCATGATTTCTTCCATTCGCTTTTTACTATTAGAGTAAGTTTCAGAGTCTTTTCTGACATCCATTTTGGTCTCTCTTTCCTTCCTGTCTTTTTAATGACCTTTTGCTTTGTTCATGTATGATGTCCTTAATGCCATCCCACAATTTCATCTGGTCTTCAGTCATTACTGTTCAATTGTCAAATCTATTCTTGAGATGGTCTTTAAATTCAGGTTGGGTATACTCAAAGTCCAACTTTGGCTCTTATGGACTTATCTTTCAGTTCATCATACTGTGGTGGTTTGTGGGTTGCTGTGATACTGGAAGCTATGCCATAGGTATTTCAAATGCCAGGAGGGTCACCCATGGTTGTCAGGTTTCAGTGGAGCTTCCAGGCTAAGAGAGACTGGAAATAATGACCTGGTGATCTACTTCTGAAAAAATTGGCCAGTGAAAACCTTATGATGAGCTGCAGAGCATTCTCTGATATAGTGCCAGAAGATGAGTCCCTCCGGTTGCAAGGCGTTCAAAATACAGCTGGGGAAGAGCTGCTTCCTCCCTCCTCAAGGTAGAGGCAACCTTAACGAGGTGGATGGAGTAAAGCTTTTGGAACCTTCATTTGCTGACGTGGCATTACTCAAAATGAGAAGAAATAACTGAAAACATCCATTAACAATTTGAATGTGGAATGTAGGAAGTAGGAATCTAGAAAAATTGGAATTAGTCAAAAATGAAATGGAATGCTTGAAGATTGATATCCTAGGCATTAGTGAGCTGAAATGTTCTGGTATTGACATTTTCAATCAGACAATCATATGGTTTACTATGCCAGGAATGAAAAACTAAAGAGAAAAGGTGTCTTATTCATTGCCAAAAGGAACATTTCAAGATCTATCCTGAAGTACAATGTTGTCAGTGTTGGAGTAATATCCATACATCTACGAAGAAGACCAGTTAATACGACTACCATTCAAATTTAAGCACCAACTACTATGGCCAAAGTTGAAGATTTTTACCAACTTCTGTAGTCTGGAACTGTTCAAACATGCAATCAGGATGCATTGATTATTACTGGTGATTGGAATGCAAAAGATGGAAACAAAAAAGAAAGATTAGTAGGTGGAAAATATGGCCTTAGTGATAAAACAATGCAAGGAGATCGCACAATAGAAGTTTGCAAGACCAACAGCTTATTCATTGGAAATATCATTTTTCAACAACGTCAGGGGTGTATATATACTTAAAAAAAAAAAAAAACTTTGACCTTGCTAAATGTGACACACAGGAATCAAAACAATTACATCTGTGGAAAGAGACGAGGAGAATCTCTATATCATCAGTCAGAACAAGCCAGGGGATGACTGCGAAATATATTAAAAAAAAAAAAAAATTTTTAATTAATAAACAAAATTACAAAGAAAGAAAATACTTTTCTCTAATTTTAATACAGAGATAGCAAGCTGTGTCAAGTTTATTTCACAATTATTATTAATAAAAAAAAAAAAAAACACTGCCTTTGAGTCGATTCCGACTCATAGCAACCCTATAGGACAGAGTACAACTGCCCCAGAGAGTTTCCAAGGAGCGCCTGGCGGATTTGAACTGCTGACCTCTTGGTTAGCAGCCATAGCACTTAACCACTACACCAGTACATATAAATTTAAAATAGGATATCCCACATTAAAGAAAAGCAATTGTAAATTAATATAGCATGGTTATTTACTATTAGACCAATCTCAACTGCTAATTTCATTAAGGAAATATATTTATTGCTTTTTATTGTTTTAATATGAACTAACCCTCTAATATTTTAAATACTTCTGGTTGGAACAGTTTTCCATCAGTTTCACTATTATTTTATATTTGAGTAGTAATTGAAATTTTACATTCAGTAATAATGCTGTGAATCAGCTCTGTTTTTAAAATGATGATCTGATAGTAATAATGGAAACCGTGGTGGTGTAGTGGTTAAGTGCTATGGCTGTTAACCAAGAGGTTTGCAGTTCGGATCTGCCAGGTGCTCCTTGAAAACTCTATGGGGGCAGTTCTACTCTGTCCTATAGGGTCACTATGAGTTGGAATTGACTCGACGGCAGTGGGTTTATAGTAATAATTCTGTTTGTTGAAAAATAAAGCAGAATCAATATCACATTCTTCACCAGTTCATGCTCCACATAATAATGTCTGAGCACCTACAACCGTACTTTTCTACTTGAGCCATGCACACCTACCAGAAGAGACCCTATCTGGCTCTGGGCACGGAGTGTATAAGAAATCTTCAGTTCTCTGTTAAGCTCTATTCTTGGCACTCTGCTTGTTGCCCAAATACCTATTTTTCTTCCTTCCCAGACATATAACATCATTCTTGAACTTTTGTTCCCATATTTCCCTATCTAAGGAAACCCTACTAAATCCTGAATCTTGTATGCAGTGTTGCATTGATAAGTGTTTAAAACGCCTCTCCTTGAACTCGATGGCACCTAACAACAACACTCATAGTAAAGGAAAGAGGTTTTATAACCCTCAAATGCCTATATCACAATTTGTTTATTCAGTCACTGCTTGATAAGTACTTGGATTTTTCTGGGTTTTTTTGGGGAGGTGCTATTTGAATAAACTGCTATAAGCATACATGAATAGGTCTCAACTTAGAGGAGCGTTACGAGATGCTTAAAACTTTAAGGGCTGTCAGCTTATGGTGAGTAAGTAAAATCTAGAAAAAATATGTGTAGAGTGAGCAAAGGAAGCCCTGACTTATAATTTACCAATTTTAAGCGTAAAAATACTCCCACCATAGCCAATTTCAGACTGCCAAGCTGATTTCATTGAACACGATCTTGAGAAGTGTATTAGTTATTGTTGCTGTTAGTTATTGCTGCATAACAAATTACCCCAAAATTTACCAACTTAAAACAACACACAATTTTCACACACTTTCTGCCTGTCAATAAGCCAGGCACAGCTTAACTGGATCTCCCGCTTGGGTTTCTCATAAGGCTGAATTCAAAGTACAGGCTCAATTGGACAAGTATCTTCTTCTAAGCTCACTCACCTGATCGTTGGAAGAATTCGGTCTTCTTAAAACCATCATTTGTAACTGCTCATTTCTGACTTGATCCCTCTTCACAGGATCACTTGCCTACCTGAGTTAAAGTCTTATCAGGAAGGGACCGTTTTTCTGGTAGATGCTGTGCCTCCTGGACTGGGTTGTCCAACTGTGTCCCATTGCACCTAAGTCTCAGCAAGATGACAATGAATCCAAGCAACAATATGGAATCCCAATCCAAAAGCAAAATATTTCATTTGGAGACGATAGTCTAAACCTGAAGATGTCTTTGATTCTCAGTATTAAATTATTTTAACATTAGTTTCTTTAATAATGATGGGATTATTCAATTCAGCTCATCATTATGAAACAGTATGTCTTTCTCCTTAACTTTATCTTGGATTTTGCTTCATATAACATTCATTGCATCTCTTTCTTTTAAAACATTAGTTGACCTTTTATAACTCTGCTCTCTGGGTTTCTATGATCCAATATTTTTATGATACACACTAAACCTCCCTGTCATTCTTTCTCTGTCTCTTTTCAGGGCTTCCCCTTCCTTGGCTGCCTTTTCAATGCTCATTTTCTAAGGATTTCTTTCTCTTTACTCAGCTCATTCTACTACATACTTCCTAGATTTTATTTACTCCCCACAAGCCAAAAGCTCTTAAATTTTTAGTCATCCCAGATTTCTCCTCTGTATTGAGACCCATTCACAAACATATACAGAAGTTTGTCCATAATCACCAAATAACTGGGAAAAATTCCATGAAGCAGTGAATGAATAAGCAAATTATGATATAAGCATACAATGAAATACTACTCAGCATTAAAAAGGAACAAGTTGCTGATACATGCAACAACATGGATTATACTAAGTGAGAGCAGTCAGGGCACAAAAGCTATATACTGTATGATTCTGTTTATATGACATTCCAGAAAGGCAAAAGTATAAGGGAAAAAAAGGGATTCGTGTGTTCCTGGTTCTGGGAGTGGGGAAAAGGAGTGGAAAACAAAAGAAAATGAGGAATGATGGATATATTCTATGGCTTGATTTTGGTAGTGGTTACATAACTATTTGCATTTGTCAAAAATAATACTATACTCTAAAAAAAATGAATTCTAGTGTATATAAGTTGTACCTTAATAAGCCTAATGTTAAAAAATTAACATAGGAAATATTGAATTTAGTATTGTTTCTTCCTCAATCTGTTCCTATACCTATATTCTGTCAATTAATACTATTTATTCAGCTACACACCCCCACGTGTCTGTCAGTTTGTCGTACTGTGGGTGCTTGCATGTTGCTGTGGTACTGGAAGCTATGCCACTGGTAGATACCAGCAGGGTCACCCGTGGAGGACAGGTTTCAGCTTAGCTTCCAGACTAAGACAGACTAGGAAGAAGGACCCGGCAGTCTACTTCTGAAAAGCATTAGCCAGTGAAAACCTTATGAATACCAGCAGAACATTGTCTGATATAGTGCTGGAAAATGAGCCTCACAGGTTGGAAGGCACTCAAAAGATAACTGAGGAAGAGCTGCCTCCTCAAAGTAGAGTCAACCTTAATAATGTGGATGGAGTGTAGCTTTCGGGACCTTCATTTTCTGATGTGGCGCAACTCAAAATGAGAAGAAACAGCTGCAAACATCCATTAATAATCAGAACTGGAATGTATGAAGTATGAATCTAGGAAAATTGGAAATTCTCAAAAATGAAATGGAACGCATAAACATTGATATCCTAGGCATTAATGAGCTGAAATGGACTGGTATTGGCCATTTTGAATCAGATAATCATATAGTCGACTATGCTGGGAATGACAACCTGAAGAAAAATGGTGTTGCATTCATCATCAAAAAGAACGTTTCAAGATCTATACTGAAGTACAACACTGTCAGTGATAGGATAATATCCATATGCCTACGAGGAAGACCAGTTAACATGACTATTATTCAAATTTATGAACCTACCACTAGGGCCAAAGATGAAGAAATAGGAGATTTTTATCAGCTGTTGCAGTCTGAAATTGATTGAACATGCAATCAAGATGCATTGATAATTACTGGTGATTGGAATGCAAAAGTTGGAAACAAAGAAGAAGGATCAGTGATTGGAAAATATGGCCTTGGTGATAGAAACAATGCCAGAGATTGAATGATAGAATTTTGCAAGACCAACAACTTCTTCATTGCAAATACCTTCTTTCACCAACATAAACGGTGACTATACACATGGACCTCGCCAGATGGAACACAGAGAAATCAAATTGACTACATCTGTGGAAAAGCTCAATATCATCTGTGGAAAAGCTCAATATCATCTGTGGAAAAGCTCAATATCATCAGTCAGAACAAAGCCAGGGGCCGACTTTGGAACAGACCATCAATTGTTCATGCACAAGGTCAAGCTGAAACTGAAGAAAATCAGAACAAGTCCATGAGAGCCAAAATATGACCTTGAGTATATCCCACCTGAATTTAGAGACTATCTGAAGAATAGATTTGACGCATGGAACACCAGTGACCAAAGACCAGACGAGTTGTGGAATGACATCAAGGACATCATGCATGAAGAAAGCAAGAGGTCATTGAAAAGACAGGAAAGAAAGAAAACATCAAGATGGATGTCAGAGGAGACTCTGAAACTTGCTTTTGAACGTCAAGCAGCTAAAGCAAAAGGAAGAATTGATGAAATAAAAGAACTGAACAGAAGATTTCAAAGGGCGTTTCAAGAAGACAAAGAATTATAATGACGTGCAAAGAGCTGGAGATGGAAAACCAAAAGGGAAGAACACAATCGGCATTTCTCAAGCTGAAAGAACTGAAGAAAAAATTCAAGCCTCGAGTTGCAATACTGAAGGGTTCTATGGGGAAAATATTAAAGGACGCAGGAAGCATCAAAAGAAGACGGAAGGAATACACAGGGTCATTATACCAGAAAGAATTAGTCAATGTGCAACGATTTCAAGAGGTGGCATATGATCAGAAACTGATGGTACTGAAGGAAGAAGTCCAAGCTGCTCTGAAGGCATTGGTGAAAAACAAGGCTCCAGGAATTGATGGAATATCAAGTGAGATATTTCAACAAAACAGATGCAGCGCTGGAGGTACTCACTCTCCTATGCCAAGAAATATGGAAGACAGCTTCCTGGCCAACTGACTGGAAGAGATCCATATTTATGACTATTTCCAAGAAAGGTGATCCAACTGAATGTGAAAATTGTAGAACAATATCATTAACGTCATACACAAGCAAAATTTTGCTGAAGATCATTCAAAAACAGCTGCAGCAGAATATCGACAGGGAACTTCCAGAAATTCAGGCCAGTTTCAGAAGAGGAAGTGGAACCAGGGATATCATCGCTGATGTCAGATGGATCCTGGCTGAAAGTAGAGAATACCAGAAGGATGTTTACCTGTGTTTTATTGACTATGCAAAGGCATTCGACTGTGTGGATCCTAACAAATTATGGATAACATCGGGAAGAATGGGAATTCTAGAACCCTTAATCGTGCTCATGAGGAACCTTTACATAGATCAAGAGGCAGTTGTTTGGACAGAACTAGGGGGTACTGATTGGTTTAAAGTCAGGAAAGGTGTGCCTCAGGGTTGTACTCTTTCAGCATACCTATTTAATCCATAAGCTGAGCAAATAAGATGATAAGCTGGACTATATGAAGAAGAACAGGGCATCGGGATTGGAGGAAGACTCATTAACAACCTGCGTTATGCAGATGACACAACCTTGCTTGCTGAAAGTGAAGAGGACTTGAAGCACTTACTAATGAAGATCAAAGACCACAGCCTTCAGTATTGATTGCACCTCAAGGTAAAGAAAACAAAAATCCTTACAACTGGGCCAAAGAGCAACATTATGATAAATGGAGAAACGATTGAAGTTGTCAAGGATTTCATTTTACTTGGATCAATAAGCAACAGCCATGGAAGCAGCAGTCAAGAAATCAAAAGGCGCATTGCATTGGGTGAATCTGCTGCAAAGAACCTCTTTAAAGTGTTAAAGAGCAAAGATGTCACTTTGAAGACTAAGGTGTGCCCTGACCCAAGTCGTGGTATTTTCGATCTCATCATATGCATGTGAAAGCTGGACAATGAATAAGGAAGACCGAAGAAGAATTGATGCCTTCGAATTGTGGTGTTGGTGAAGAATACTGAATATACCATGGATTGCCAAAAGAACAAACAAATCTGTCTTAAAAGAGGCACAACCAGAATGCTTCTTAGAAGCAAGGATGGTGAGACTGCGTCTTACATACTTTGGACATGTTGTCAGGAGGGATCAGTCCCTGAGAAGGACATCGTGTTTGTCAGAGTACAGGTTCAGTGGAAAAGAGGAAGACCCTCAACGAGGTGGACTGCCACAGTGGCTGCAACAATGAGCTCAAGCATAGCAACAACTGTAAGGATAGCTCAGGACCCGGCAGTGTTTCGTTCTGTTGTGCATAGGGTCGCTATGAGTTGGAACCAACTCAACGGCACCTAACAAGAACGACATTCAGCTACACAAAGAGAAATCTAAAGTCATTTTTTTTATTCTCCTATCTTCCTAAAATTCCGCAATTAGCACATTACCAATTTCTCCTCTAAAATATGTGTTCAAACTCCTTCTGTCCTTATAGAAACAGGCCAAATGTAGAGACCCATCTTCCCTTGCTTAAGTAATGCCAAAAAGTATCTTAAGTCACCTCTGGAATATCAAGACACCCCAATCATTTTTATATCATTACAACTCATCCATATACTGCCAAAATTCAGTCAACTTACCGCCCTTCCTTTTTCTGCTAGATGTCATACTACCTAGAGGGGGGAGGGGGTCTGTATTGTAGGAAAGGAACTGAAAAGAAAAGAAATGTGGGCATTTATACAGAAAAGAGAGGTAGCTTCCTCACCTGCCCTCCTGAGATGGTCTCTTTGGAAAGGTAATAGACTGGATCGTGGGTTATAACCCTTTGAGATGTTAAAAAAAAAAAAAAAAAATTCTCCAGGGGAAAGGTAATATCAGTCTATCTAGCCCTTCAACCCAGGAGCTGTCTTCACAGTCCTGGGTTTCATCTCCCCTGAAATGTAAAAACATGCACTGGGAGAGCTAAATCTCTCTGGATGGTGTGTCACTATATAATCAGTCATAATTTAACTTCCTGGCTTATCTTTTAGGCCAAGTCCTAAATTTCAGTAAAATTTACTCAGAAAATCCTAACTATGCAGAAGCATAAAGGTATTCTCTTTACAGTCCCACACACTTCCACTGTTCCTCTGGAACCCCCAATGTAAGATTAGTAAGCTCCCCCTGAGTCATCACTCTCTTCTCTGAACAACCCCTATACCTCCTCGCCTTAAGTCTAACCTGGATGTCCTTTGAGAACACCATTTCTCCTTTAGCCCTTTCAAGTTCTGGATGTTTTGTTCTCTTAATCTCAGGAAGATTGTATGCAGAATATGGAGTAGTCACCCTTCTTGCTCTCCGGCTGCTTCCAGTTTATCACTTCCTTCCTACAAAACTCTGCTCCGTTGAAGCACAAGCCATTTTAGTTATCTTACCCATTTCTTTGAGTGCTGCAAACAGTTAACATACTTGGCTGTTAACTGAAAGTTTGGAGGTTCAAGTCCATCCAGTGGTACTTCAGAAGAAAATCCTGGCAATTGACTTTCAAAAAAGATAAGTCATTGTAAACCCTATGGAGCTCTGTTCTACTCGAACACGCACAGAGTCTCCATGAGTCAGAACTGACTAGACAGCAACTGGTGGTGATAATATTGAATTTCCACCTCAATCCTGCCATCTTCTGATCTCCCAGCTACCCTTCATTCACTGAAAGCTTTAGCTCCTGGCCCACAGCATTTCTTCCTGCAGCCACTCTTATTGACGTTCTTAATAACAGAACATTCTGGTTAAGGTTGTATGTCAGCCTGGCCAGGCCATGATTCTCCGTGGTTTGGCAGTTATGATGTAGTTTGGCAGTTAGGTAATGATGTAATCACCTCCATGATGAGATCTGATATAATGTCATCTCCTTCATGATGAAACTCTGTCATGAGCAGCCAATCAGTTGAAAGGGAGTTTTCTTCCGGTTATGCCCTACATCCAATATATATGGACTTTCTGGCAAAACTCACTGGCTTTTGCTCTGCTCTGAAGCCTGCATTCAGCTCATCATCATCCAAACTCGGGCTGTTGGGCTAGCACCCCACCATTTTACCTGCAGATCTTAGATTTGTCAACCCCTGCAGTTATATGAGTCAGGTGAAGTCTCTAGCCTGACCCACGGACTTGGGGCTTTTCAGACCCTACAACTGCATGAGACATTCCCTCCATATAAATCTTTCGCTCTCTCTCCCTATATATACATAAACATATACACATACATATATATACATGCATACATATATATTATATACACACATACGTACATAATAGATATGTATATGTGTGCATACATGTATAAATATACATATATAAAAACACACATATATAAATAAATATATATATATATATAAAACCCAAACCTGTTGCTGTCAAGTCGATTCCAACTCATAATGACTCTATAGGAAAGAGTAGAACTGCCCTATAGAGTTTCCAAGGAGCATCTGGTGGATTCTAACTGCTGAACTTTTGCAGCCATAGCTCTTAACCACTATGCCACGAGGGCTTCCTATATAAAAAAAAATATATATACCTATATATATATACACACACACACACAAATACACACCCTGGCTGCATAGTGGTTAAGAACTTGGCTGCTAACCAAAAGATCAAATCCAACAGCTGCCCCCTGGAAACCCTTTGGATCAGTTCTACTCTGTCCTATGGGGTCACTATGAGTCGGAATCAACTCAACGATAACAACGGATATATACTGGATGGCACTGGGGTGGGGATATATATATATACACATATACGTATACATATACGTACAAATATATATTATACTTCATTGGTTTTGCTTCTCTAGAGAACCCAGCCTAAGAAACATGGAAATATCCTCAATGTTAGCATCAACAAAAGTACAAAAGTGTACCACTTTCAAATGATATCAAACTTTCCGTTTGCTGACCACCAATTTCTGTCTTTCCAGCTCACAGGTTTCTTTACAGAGAGTGCAACAATCATCAAGTTTTTCATGACCGCTGTCTCTGTTATCTAGTGCTGCTATAACAGAAATACCACAAGTGGATGGCTTTAACAAAGAGAAATTTATTCTCTCACAGACTAGTAGGCTACAAGTCCAAATTCAGGACTTCAGCTCCAGGGGAAGGCTTTCTGTCTCTGTCGGCTCTGGAGGAAGGTCCTCATCATGAATCTTCCCCTCGTCAAGGAGCTTCTCAGTGCAAGGAGCCCAGGTCCAAAGGACATGCTCTTCTTCTGGCATTACTTTCTTGGAGGTATGAAGTCCCCTGCATCCCTGTTTGCTTCTCTCTTTTATATCTCAGAAAAGATCAGCTGAAATTGTAGGTTCATTTTGTAGATTGAGTTTACATAACTGCTGCTAATCCCACCTCATCAACATCAAAGAGATAGGATTTACAACACATAGGGAAATCACATCAGATGACAAAATGGTGGACAACCACACAATGCTGGGAATCATGACCTAGCCAAGTTGACAGGTATTTTGAGGGGACACAATTCAATCATGACACTGCTAATACAGGAAGCTAAACAGAATCTTACCATCTATCAGCCCCTGGCTTCAATTGCCTCCTATCCTAACGTTTACTTAATAATATACCCAGCTGCCACTTTACCACACCCATTTGTTACGGCATCTCAAACTTAACAGGCCCACAATTTTGCTGATGATCTTTCTCACCGGCTCATCCAACTTCCTCATCTTAATAAATGGCACCAGCACACACAGGACTAATCCCAAAATGGTTCTATCTTACTTATACCAAAGTTCTTCATTCAGTTATTCAGGAAACTGTTTAATGACTAACCACAAAACTCTTTTTTAGGTGCCAGAGAAACCATCGTAAAAATTCATTGTCTAATATAAATCTCAGTCCAACACTGCCTGTGTTCCAGCTATGGCTCAAACCACTATAATTTCCCGGGAATTCTGAAATAACCTCTGAAGCAATCTCTGTTCTTCCACTCCTACCCTCTCCAAATCATTCTCCACACAGCAGCTAAAATGTCCTTCTACCTCAAGCCTTAAAACCCATTTGTGGCTGCTCCTCGCACTTAGAACTTAATACAAACTCATCATCATGAACTAAACCCTGGGTGACCTGACCCCTAGATCACCTCTTCACCTCAGTACTTGACAGTTGCTCTCTGATTCTCTAGCTCCAGTTCACTGTGTCATAGGCCATAATGATCTTCTTTCAGTTCTTTAGAGTACAATATGTAACCTCTTTCCCACTGCTGATCTTTGGGATCATTATTCTCACCACCTAACACATACTTCCCTTGGATCTTTGCAAGGACGGCCCTCCTTGTCCTTCAAGTATAAGACTAGATATTGCCTCTTCCAAAGGGCTTTTAGTAAGGAATTCTTCACCTCTCCCTCATCATTCTTGATCACAGGACTTTCTTTATTCCTTTCATTGCACTTATCACAGCATTGTATTTTCTTTATATAGGATCATTTGTTTGTTATCTGTCTCCTCACGGAATGAAAGCAGAGATGAAAATCTCTTGTGGTTATACCTGTATTCCAACAGCTGTACATTAATTGCCTTATGGGTACCCTCAGAGACTACCTGTGGAATGAAGAGATATTCTCTGTTTCCTCAAATCTATCCCCATTCAGGTGCTAAAGGGATAATGTTTTTTAAATGGTTCCCAGAGCTCAAAATTTTTCTCACTTCAGTACACCCCAATCACCTCCTATCTGTATCCCCACACAATCCCACTGGTTGAGAATCAGAAATTCTAGACAAAAATCTGGACTTGTTACTACTCCCCTATTAAAAACCCATGAACAGTTCCACAACAGTTCAAATATAAAACTTTTCAAGATGGCACATACGGCTGTCTATAATCAGGTTCACATTTATATCATCAACTTCAACTTATGACTCCCTACCACATGCTGAAACCTAGACCCTGTGCCATAACAGGACTGTGTTCAGTTCCCTGAACATTTTAGGATATACAGGTGTGTGCATACACACATACACACACACACACCTACAAATATCTTCACTAATTTGATAGTTTTGAGTAGTTGAACTTGACAACTATTTGCCATCCAGGTGATTTGTGATTTGTGATCAGCTGTTAACCTAAAGTTTGGTGGTTCAAACCCACCTAGTGGTGCTGCAGAAGAAAGGCCTGATGATCTACTTCCATAAAGATTACAACCAAGAAAATTCTATGGAGCAGTTCTACTCTAATACACAGAGTCACCATGAGTCAGAATTGACTCCATAGCAATGGGTTTGGTTTGGATTCCTTGACCTATGGATTGTTTATGCAGCCACCCTAAAGCAGCTGATTTCTCAGTTACTAAAATACAGATACTTTATTAAAATGTAGACCTTTGGCTCTCACCTTGTGGAGCGAGACTATATAACAACAATCTAGACAGCATTTTTCAAAGTATATGCATATATCTCTACCTTCATCTCACTCCACAGCAAGATTATGTTATGCCTTAGAGGTATTGGGGGTGGGAATGGATATTTTGAAAAACTTTCCCAGCAGTTCTCTATTGCTTTGTCTTAGTTAACAATCACCAACACATACCCAACCTTAATGGCCAATGATATGTTGGGACAAGGTAGAAAAAGTAAAAAATCATTTTAAACCAGGAGTTGAATTTAGTATTTACTTTTTTATGGCCAGTTGAGCTTTCCTTCCAAATTAATTGACCTTAAGTGGCTGCCCCTTTGCTTTGCATCATTTGCCAAGATTAATTTATTAATTATATAAATATTTAGAGTGTCTGAAATGTATTAACCATTATGCAAAATGCTGGTGATACAAACGGTGAAAAAAAAGTAGTCTCTTTTCTCAATTAGCTTAAAGTCTAAAAGGGGAATCATATATTAATCAAATAATCGCACTGATGATTCATAATTATGAACATATATTCTAGCAAAATTCTATATAATTATGAATTTTATAGCCTAGCAAAAGATAGGGGTAGTGTGGATTAGTATGGTGATCATGCAGTTAAAGGGAAGTGGATTGATTCATGAAATATTTAGAAGGAAAAATAGATTGAACTTGAGAAGGCAGTTGAGGGAGTAGTAGAAGACTCGGAGATTGCACCCAGATTTCTTGCTTAACCAAGTAAATTAAAATAAATTTTCTGAGCTGAGAAACAATTTGATGAGAGAGTTTAGTTTTGTACCTGTTGAGTCTGAGATCCTTTGAGACTGGCAAATAGCAGTGTTGAGTAGGTAGTTGGGCACTTAGATCCGAAGCTCTGAGAAAAGAATTAAGCTGGAGATGTTTATTTAGGGTCATTGTTTTATATAACTAAGGCTGCAGGCATGGATGAGATTATCTAGGAAAAGAATACAAAATAAGAATGAAGAGATCCTATACTAAGCCTTTAAAAATTTGAACATTTAGTGGCCAGGGAGGGGTGGATGAGCTGACAAGAGAGGAAGTAAAGAAGCCATAGAGGCAGGAGGAAAGCCAAGAGAATATGACATTGAGAAAATCAAGGGGGAAGAGTTTTAAGAAGGATATGGTCAACAGCATTAAATGATGCTAGAAGGTAAAGTTAGAAGAGAACTGAAAGCTGTCCGTTGAACATACAAACATGGAGGTCTTTAGTGACTTAGTGAGAGCTCTTTTAGAGAGGAAGTTAAAATGAAGTGACTGAAGACTGGAAGGTAAAGAAATGCAGATGGAAAATATAGATAATTGTTTCAGTACGTTTTGGTGCAAAGAGGAAAAGAAAACGAGCAGTTGCCTGAGGAACTATATAATGAAGAAAGTTTTTTGACTTTATTTGTTTTAATAAGAGACGTAAGCAGGTTTAGATGCCTATAGGATAAAACAGTTTGTTAGCGAGATTTTAAATATATATATATATTTAATATATATATATATATTTAATATATATATATGTCAAGGAGCCCTAGTGGTGCAATGCTTAAGTACTCAGCTGCTAACCAAAAGGTCTGTAGTTCAAACCCACCAGCTGCTCCATGGGAGAAAAGACCTGGCAATCTGCTTTCGTAAAGATTACAGCCTAGGAAACTCTGCGAGGAGGTTCTACTGTGTCCTATAGTGTTGCGGTGAGCCAGAATGACTTGACGGCACACAAGAGCAACACAACACATATATTTAATTGCCTGAGGTGGCAAAAGTAACACCCTATAATGTGACAAATATAAACAGGCTCCAATTTCTGATCTAATTCACAGTGCAATGACACCCCAGTCTCTTAAGGTTCTTAATTCTTGCATTTGGAATCAGTCTATTTCCCAAGAACTTTGATGCCTTCACTGTAGGGTGAGGTTTTCAAGATATGTATATACGTGTATATGTATGTGTGTATATGTATATATTTTTGGTGGGTTTTATGTATATGTGTATATATATGTGTATATGTGTATGTGTGTGTATATGTGTATGTGTGTATGTGTATGCATGTGTGTATGTGTATGCATCTGTATATGTGTATGCATGTCTGTATATGTGTATGTGTGTGTATGTATGTGTATGTATGTATATGTGTGTATGTATGTATATATATGTGTGTGTGTATATATGTATATATATGCATGTGTGTATATAAATGTGTGTGTGTGTATGTGTGTATATATATATATATATAAACCCACTGCCCTAGCGGTCCTATAGGACAGAGTAGAGCTGCCCCATAGGATTTCCAAGGAGCAGCTAAATTCAAACTGCTGACCTTTTGGTGACCAGCTGAGCAGCTGAGCTCTTAACGACTACACTACCAGAGCTCCATATATATATATATATATATATAAAATCTGGTATAGTGCCGGAAGATGAGCCTCTCAGGTTGGAGGGCACTCAAAATATGACTGGGGAAGAGCTGCCTCCTCAAAGTAGAGTTGACCTCAAAGACGTGGATGGAATAAAGCTTTGGGGACCTTCATTTGCTGAGGTGGCACGACTCGAAATGAGAAGAAACAGGTGCAAACACAGGTTCAGCGAAAAAGAGGAAGACCCTCAATGAGACAGGTTGCTGCAATGGCTGCACCATGGGCTCAAACATAACAATGGTTGTGAGGATGGTTCAGGACTGGGCAGTGTTTCGTACTGTTGTACGTAGGGTTGCTATGAGTTGAAACAGATTCCTGGGCACTTACCAACAACAACCTATGCATATACATACATACATATATGTTTATATATGATGTTGTTGTTAGGTGCTGTCCAGTTGGTTCTGACCCCATGCACAACAGAACAAAACACTGCCCAGTCCTGTGCCATCCTCACAATTGTCACTATGCTTGAGCCCATTGTTGCAGCCACTGTGTCAATCCATCTCCTTGAGGGTCTTCTTCTTTTTCGTTGACCCTGTATTTACCAAGCATGATGTAATTCTCCAGGGACTGATCCCTCCTGATAACATGTCCAAAGTATGTGAGACATAGTCTCTCCATCCTTGTTTCTGAGGAGCATTCTGGTTGTACTTCTTCCAAGACAAATTTGTTCATTCTTTTGGCAGTCCAATATGTTCAATATTCTTCACTAACATCACAATTCAAAGGCGTCAGTTCCTCTTCTGTCCTTCTTACTCATTGTTCAGCTTTTCCATGCATAAGAGGTGATTGAAAACACCATGGCTTGGGTCAGGCACACACCTTAGTCCTCAGGGTGACATCTTTGCTTTTCAACACTTTACAGAGGTCTTTTGTAGCAGATTTGCCCAGTGAAATGCATCTTTTGATTTCTTGACTGCTGCTTCCATGGCTGTTGATTGTGGATCCAAGTAAAATGAAATCCTTGACAAAATCAGTCTTTTCTCCTTTTATCATGATTTTGTTTGTTGGTCCAGTTGTGAGGATTTTTGTTTTCTTCATGTTGAGATGTAATCCATACTGAAGGCTGTGGTCTTCGATCTTCATCAGTAAGTATTTCAAGTCCTCTTCACTTGCAGCAAGCAAGGTTGTGTCACCTGCATAATAAAGGAGGTTGTTAATTAGTCTTCCTCCAATCCTGATGCCCCATTCTTCTTCATATAGTCCAGATTCTCAGATTATTTGCCGAGCATACAAATTGAATAGTTATGGTGAAAGGATACAACCCTGATGCACCTTCCTGACATTAAACCAACCATACTTTGAGGAGGCAGCTCTTCCCCAGGTGTATTTTGAGTGCCTCCCAGCCTGAGGGGCTCATCTTCCAGCACTATATCAGACAATGTTCCACTGCTATTCAAAAGGTTTTCACTGGCTAATTCTTTTTAGAAGTAGGCCGCCAGATCTTTCTTCTTAGTTTGTCTTAGTCTGGAAGCTCAGCAGAAACCTATCCACCAAGAGTGACCTTGCTGGTGTTTGTATACCGGTGGCATAGCTTCCAGCATCACAGCAACACACAAGACCCCACAATACCACAAACAGACAGAGGCATTGGGGGTATATATGTGTATATATATATCATAGAAAATGACGATAAGAAGAGACACTAACCCTTTTGCTGACCATGAGTTTCAAGTTTTGGAAGAATAAATAACCACCACTTGAAAAAGCTACAAAGGAAAGAGCATCATAGGAAAAGTCTGTTTTCTGTTAGACAAGGAGGCAGACAAACACTCAGAGAAGAGGGTGAGGACATAGGAAGAAATATCTATGAAGCAGCACTTCCAGAAGCCAGAGTGGAAAAGTTTAAAAGCAAGAGAAGAAGTGGAGGGTAGGGTCGAGAGCAAGGAAATCCAAAGTGTTCAGGGGATGCCTGCAAGAAGGGTTAGCTTACTACTTTGGGCAGTGATAAAAGAAAACTGTGATTTAAAAGAATGATGGATTCAGTTTCAAAAGTCTTTTGGATAAGCATGAACCCTGACACTAACGTCCAGAGAGACTAAACCCCTTCCTTCCTAGGTGGTAACACTAGCTGGCAGCTAGCTGGCTCAGGGATGGTGACAAACCCAGAGATTGTAGTCATTCTAAGCTCAAGTTTGGGAGTGAAGGCAAATCCTAGTGACTCCAAACTTGGTACCTACTCACTGTGACTATAGATTGCCTTTGGGAGAATTACCCTGGGGTAGTGCAACAAGATAGATATGATTCTAAGTGGTGACCACCAGGAAGGCTGAAATAAGATGAAGAGAAGTGGCCCTGTAGTGTATGTTTTTTCATACATATTTTCACCACAATAAAATAAAAAAAAAAGAGCAAGCAACTAGGAAAAAATAAGCTATTTCAGGGTTATCCTTTCTTAAGAGAAATGTAGCATAACAATGCAAAGACTTGAATACATACATCATTAATTTTCAGAGATTTAACTTTGCATATTTTCTTTTTAAAATTTTTGTGTGATTTTAGCAAAGCACCTTTGCTGCCTATAATTTTGTCACTGAAACCCCACCTATTACCTATTGAAATTGTACAAAAACCACTGACTGTCACATCTTTGGAAGAATTTTATTTGACTTTCAAGAAATAGAACATTGCTTTGAAATGATTTAAATGTTACCAAGACATCTGAACACAGATCAGCTTTCTAAATAGCGAAATTACATACCTCAGGTGAGCAAAGGACTGAAGAAAACTGCTATTTCAATTGAAAATCATAGTCCAAAGTCAATGCAAAGAGCTTTTAAGTGCATTAACACCATCATATTTTCTCACAGTCACAAATACATCATTTTCTGTATTTATCATTATGACTCAATCCATCTTTGATAAAAATAGAAAAGGAGAGAGAAAATACTAGTAATCCTACTGCTATGAGAATTTTCTCCTCTATTCTCAAATATCAATACGTAAAATTATATATAATCATTCAAGACAGTTGTCAGGGGTTGTTAAAAAGCAAAATTCAAATTTAAGTTTTGGATAAATGTTTAACAATGTTCATTTGCTTAAGAATCAAAGAAGGAATATTAATGTATAAGAGAAAAAGAAAATCCCTGGACGGCAAGATATCTTATGGCAGGAAGCATGACTTCTGATCTGTTTTGAAAGGTTAGTCATAATGATTACATCATATACATTTCCTGGAGGGTTGCGGATCTTGTCAGCAGACCTCATCTATTACATTAGCACACGTACGTACTGTCTGTGATGATTAAGATCGTTTGTCAGCTTGGCTGGGCCATGATTCTCAGTGTTTATATGTGCTCACTGCCATGACTGAATCTGATGTGAGTAGCCAATCAATTGGAAGGGGGTTACCTTGGGGGTTTGGCGTGCATCCAAACATAAGCAGACATTCTGGCTTCTTTGCTCACTCTGGATCTTGCACTGCCTCCTATTTGCCTGACCTCTGGCTCTTGGGACTTGAACTACAAGCTCACCTGAAGATCTTGGGATCTGGATCCTGTGTCTGCCTCCTGTTCATCTGACCTCCAGGTCTTGCGACTTGAGCTGTCAACTTCTTTGCAGATCTTGGAATTCATAGATCTTCACAGCCTGAGAGCGGGAGCCTTGCTTGCCAACCTGCCAATCTTAGGTTCATCAGCCCCTGCTACTACATGAATTAAGAGAAGCCTCTATCCTGATACACAGACTTGGGACGTTTCAGTTTCTACACTCGTGTGAGCCATTTCCTTGATGTAAATCTCTCCCTGTATAGATTTATACGCTTTACTGGTTTTGCTTCTCTAGAGAACCCAGCCTAAGACATTTGGTACCGAGAGTGGTTCTAGAGAAACAAAATTGTAAGGATGAATTTTCTAAATTGGTTCTCAAGTCTGGTTAGTCTTAAAGATGTTAATGACTCTGCTTCCAGCAGTAAAGAGGGCACTGCTAATCCATGGCATGAGGTGGCGATATAACTATGCAAAATGTCACCACTAGTAGATCAGCTATTGGTGAAAGGCAAGGCTTAGGGTGAACATATGTGTGATATCTTTCTATAACTTTGTCAGAATGAGAAGTTTAAGGAAGCTGGTTGGTTGGTTCTACTTTCGCTAGACAAACTGGTGAAAGAAAGAGATGCACTCAGGGCTTCAAAGTTCAAGTGCCACATAAATGACCTTAAGGCTTCCACTTGTGCTTTGAAAAAAAGCATTACTTCTTGTGGGAACAGAGCTAAAATTGCTGAAAATCAAACCCAGGGCCTTATTGTAAGAGTGGCTAAATTACAATGCCAGCTCAATGGCCAAACTAGAGAGGTGTCTGAAGTTAAAGTAAGGGCATTGATTGGAAAGAAATGGGATCCTGAAACTTGGGATGGGAACATACGGGCAGATAATCAGGAAACTAGAGACACTAAGCCCCTAAATTCCATTGAATCACTCCTGCCAGCAGAACCACTCCCATCTGAAGAAATTACTTCATGTTTGTCTGCTAAACCATCCTGCCCGGAAAAACCATTAGCCCCTCCACTCCCATCCAATGAGATTAGCCCTAGCCCAGCTGCCTCTAAAGAGACCTTGCCTGAGTCATTGCCTGTGGTGTCACCTGAGGCAGATGCTTCACAAGACAATGCTCAATGTTCTCAAAACAATTCCACACTACCAATTCTGGCTCCTAGACCTACAACTAGACTTAATTCCCAGCAAGCCCCAAAAGGTGAAGTACAAAGTGTGACTCAGGAGGAGGTACACTACACTCCCCAAAAAAAAACCCCAAAACCAAAACCCGTTGCAGTCAAGTCTATTCCAACTCATAGCGACCCTATAGGACAGAGTAGAGCTGCCCCATAGAGTTTCCAAGGAGTGCCTGGTGGATTTGAACTGCTGACCTTTTGGTTAGGAGCCATAGCTCTTAACCACTACACCATCAGGGTTTCCACACTCCGGAAGAACTGCTTGAATTTTCCCGAAGAAAACAACAGCTTTTTATGAGAGTGACTATTCATTGGGAAAAAGGAAATAATCAGACTTTTTAGGGATTACTGGATACTGGCTCTGAACTGACACTAATTCCAGGAGACCCAAAATATCACTGTGGCCCACCAGTCACAGTGGGAGCATTTGGAGGTCAGGTTCTTAATGGAGTCTTGGCTCATGCTCATCTCACAGGAGGCCCAGTGGGTCCCTAAACGCATCCTGTAGTGTAATGTTTTGTAGTATCATTTATTACAAAACCAGTTTACTAGTATATGGTGGACACATTCTAGGGTGACTCACCAATGACTCATCCCTCTTTATAATCCCCTCTCCTCAAGTGTGGAGCCTATGACTTACTTCTAACCAATAGAATATGGCAAAGATAATGGGATATGACATCCCTTGGGTAGGTTATATTCTATAAGTCTCCATCCTTATCTAGATGGAAGAATAGACTTTCTTCTTGGCCTTGAAAAACCAAGCTGTGAAATACCTGTGGAGAAGATCAGGGAACTGAAACAATCTCTAGGTGCTGAGAGTCTCAGTCTTCTAACTACAAGAAACTGAATTCTGCTAAGAACCACAAGAGCTTGGAAGAGGGCTCTGAGCTCCATGTGAGACTGCAGTCCTGATTGACACCTTGACTGCGAACTTCTGAGGCCTTGAGCAGAGGAGTCAGCCCAGTCATGGCCAGACTTCTGACCCATGGAAACCATGAGATAATAAATAGGTGTTGTTGTAAGTTGCTAAATTTGTGGTAATTCGTTATACAGCAATAGAAAACCAGCATATTTGTGTTTTTAAAAAAGTTGATTTCAGATGGTCTCTATTTGATTAGAGAGAATGGAAGAAACCTTTAAGAGTTCATCAAAATCTTTTCTCATTCCCATTGTTGTCCAGTCAATTCTGACTCATAGCAACCGTATAGGACAGAGTAGAACTATAAATATTTATGGAAGCAGGCTGTTGCACCGTTCTCCTGTGGATTGGCTGGTGGATTCGAACCACTGACCTTTTGGTTAGTAGCCGAGCACTTAACCATGTATTTGCTTGTGTTTCCCAACTAATGACTTTGGAAGTAATGGTTCAGTTATTTATACATTGTTTTAATCATTTAAAAATTATAAGGTATATAAAAATTCAAGAAATCAAACTTCAAGATAGTAGTATAATAAATTAAAATCCTAAATAAAAGAGTATTGTAAAATAACACTGGCTCTAAAATTAAAAGTCTTGTAATGCTAAAAGAACACAGAATGTTGGAAATAAGCTAGATAAAAAGATAAATCCTAGCAAGTATTACTGTATCTGAAAATTACCAATGCAATATCGCAAAGACCAAATACAAATCCTAAGAAGCCCACTAGCTTGTATAGACCAAGTATATATGAATCTAAGGAAAAATACATTTTCCAAGTGCTGAATGATCTTAATCCACTGTCCATAGCATAAACAAAGTTGTAACTATCATTTATTAAGCATTGACAATGTATGAAGCATTTACATATTTCATTTTATTAAATTCTTTATATCAAGACTATGTGTGTGTATGTGTACACGTGTGTGTGTGTATTGTTATCTCCATTTCATAAATGAGGTAATAACTCTCAAGCAGATTAAGTAATTTTTTCAAGATTACACATTTAGTAAATAGCTGAGCAGGGAATTAAACCTACATCTAATTCATAAGTTGGGCAAATTGCTGCCCAATAACGCAACAATTATTATAACCATATTAAAAAACTCTCCTTAGAAGTTTAACTTATCTCACTTTAATTTGACTCTTGAAGTTCTTTTTTGTTGCTTGCTTGTTTTAATAAAAGAATATATTCATCAAAAGAGTCTAAGTTGCGCTGCTATAAGAAACAAAGCCCAAATCTCAGTAGTTTATAATAGCAAAGGTATTTCTTTTTAAGAAGCCCTGGTGGCACAATAGTTAAGCACTCAGATACTGTCTGAAAGGCCGGTGGTTCCAAACCACCAGCAGCTCCACAGGAGAAAGATGTGGCAGTGTGTTTCTGTAAAGATTACAGCTTTGGAAACCCTATGGGACAGTTGTACTCTGTCCTGTAAGGTCACTATGAGTTGGTGTTGACTCAACGAGAAAGGGGTGGGTATTTCTCTCTGCCACTGCCTGTCCAGGTTCCCTGTTGCTGTGTTCCACATCATTTCATCTTCACTCTGGGACCCAAACTGACAGAGCTGACTCTGTCCAAAATATTGCTGGTTGTCATGGCAGATGAACAAAGAGAACATGGCAAAGTATAAACTAGCTCATAAGGCTTTCAACCAGAATGACAGTCATTCTTACATTTCATTAGTCAAAGCAAGTCATGTGACTGCACCTACTTTGACCAGGGCAGAGAATTATGGGGCAGCAAGTATGGTGAGCACTAATATAGTCCAATACAAGATTCTTGCATATTCAAAATCTCTGAATATTTTAATATGAATGTCTACACTCAGCTTCATATATGAACAAATGCATGAAATAATTTTATTAATTACAAAATATAAATTAGAAACTAGATGTAAAATCCAAGAGTTAGTTTTTGAACAAGCCAGTAGTCATGGATTGAATTGTGTCCCCCCAAAATGTGTGTCAACTTAGCTAGGCCATGATTCCCAGCATGGTGTGATTGTTCACCATTTTATCTATCACCTGATGTGATTTTCCTATGCATTATAAATCCTACCTTTATGATGTTAATGAGGCAGGATTAGATGCAGTTATGTTAATTAGGCACAACTCAATCTGCAAGATCGGGTTGTGTTTCAAGCCAACCTCTTTTGAAATAAAAAAGAGAAAATCCAGCAGAGAGATAGGGAGACATCATTACCACCAAGCAAAAGAACCAGGAGCACGTGTTGTTTGTACCCGGGGTCCTTGTGCTGAGAAGTTCCTTGATGAAAGGAAGATTGATGACAAGGATCTGCCCCTAGAGCCTGCAGAAAGAGAAAGCCTTTCACCCAAGCTGATGCCCTGAATTTGGGCTTCTAGTTACTAGACTGTGAGAGAATAAACTTCTCTTTGTTGAAGCCATCCTCTTGTGGTATTTCTGTTAGAGCAGTACTGGGTAACTAAGACACCAGTATGATTAAAAAAAAAAAAAAAGCTAGCCTAATCAAGAAATAAAGAAAATACCAATAAAACAAATTAGGAGCAAATATATATGTGTATGTGTGTGTATACAAATGTGTGTATATGTATATATGTATATGTTTATATGCATTGTTACTAGGGAATTCAGAGATCTCTGAAGGCTATGTTTTGCAACTCTCTGGTAATAAATTTGAAAATCTGAATGAAACAGATGATTTTCCAGGAAAATAAATTAAATCTCACTCAAAATGATGTAAAATACCTAGTTATATTAATAGTTACAAAAATACATTGAAAAGTTACAAGAGAACTACCACTCCAAATAAAACACTTCATCAAAAGAAGATTATGGTTTAAAGCTTTTTTTTTTTTTAATTCGTATGCTATTTAAAAATCTCTGAAACACACAGAAATAAGAAATTCTCCTAATTTTTGTTTAAAACCAGCATAAGCCAAATACCAAAACTTTCTGCCAAACATTGCAAAAAAAGAAAGAAAATGAAAACAATTGACTAATACAACATTAAAAATCTAAATAACATAGTATTAAATATTGCTGAAGAATTGACACACAGATAACTGTACAGATAGACAAAAGTGATAGAGACCTAAAGAACCTCAAATACATATGGAAGTCAGATATGACGAGCAAAGATTTTATATTATTGATAACAATTTTATTAGTTAATTAAAAGTATTAAGATAACTGAGTAGTCATTGAGATGAAAAAAGCTGAATATGTATTGCATACCTTATACAGAATAAACTCTAGATAGATTAAATCTACAATACTTGATGTATACATAATAATGTAAAAATCCTAGAAAGTAAACTTAGTTTTACACATAACCGTGATTTTGAGTGACTGACTAACTACCATGACAGCAAAGCCAGAATTCATAAAAGGATTGGTAGATGTCACTACAATAAAATAAAATTTGCATATGACAAAAAAGTAATTAAGTCAAACAGCAATTACTGATCTGAAAATTAATATTAAAAACTTTAGCATAGTGCCTAGAACCAAGAAGGTATTCAATTAATATTTGTTGAATGAATGCACACATTTGGCAAAGGATTAACATCCCTGTTCTGTAAGGTGCTTTTACGACTCTGTTGGTAATGCATGAATACCCAAAACAGAAAAATAAGCAAATGTCATAAACTAGAAATTTACCAAAGTGGTGATAAAAAGCCAATAAATACATGAAAGATATTTGAATATTGAATATTCTATCAGAGAAATGCAAACTAAATAGTGATAAAGTGTTTTTACCCATCAAATTGTCCAAGATTAAGAAGCTGAAGCAAAAAAAAAAAACAGCTCTAATGATTTTGAAGGTGTAGGTAACAGGCACTCTCAGACACCATTGGCTGGAATGTAAATGAACAAACATTTTCTGTAGAGAAATAATATGTGTCAAAAATTTGAATGTGCCACCCTTCAGAGTGTAGTAATTTATCTTTTAGGATATAACAGCACTATTGTGCAAAGATTAGATAGATACAAGATAGCTAGATAAATGTATGGATAGCTAGGGATGTAGGTAGGTAGATAGATTAGATAGACAGACAGGTAGATAGGTGGCTTGCTATATAGATAGAATGTTTAGATATGAATATCACAATTTTAAAATTAAATTATGATACTCATCAAAATTGTTTGAGCTAAAAGTTTCCCTGCAACAAAACCTCAGAATGATTGCCACATTGTCTATTGGTAGTGAAGTGGTGAATGGAAGATGTCCCACCTTGATCAATTTCAATACCAGAATGCCCATAACTCTATAGGGTCCCCAGTCATTCTTCTGAGGTGACAGATCATTAGCTCTTAGTCCAGACAGCCCTAAGTATGCTCAGTCTGTGGGAAGTGGAATCCTTAGTCCAAGCTCTGAACACAAAGGGATTTTGCATAATGCTGGGCAACTTGTCTGTGAGTCTGCAGTGGGACCACCCTAAGTCCAGCAAAAATATCCTGCTATTCCTTTTTTTTTTTTATTCCTTAGGTTTCATTGGTTTCTATGTATAACATAGGAGTTCCTGGGTGGTGCAAAATTTAACATGCTCATCTGCTAACCAATCTACTTCCAAAAATGTCAGCTACCGAAAGCCCTAGGGAGTACAGTTCTACTTTGTCACTCATAGGGTCATCATGAGTCAGAATCAACTCAAAGGCAACTGGTTTGTTTTTTGTTGTGTGTGTGTGTGTTCCTTTTTTTTTTTTTAACCTGGAACTTACTCCATCTGTCTCTGCTTTACTTTCTCTAATTAACATACTCCTTCATAAAAGGAAGAGATTTCATCAGGCTCCTGAAGGTCTTTGCAGCTTTCTATAAGTTGAACCTCTTGTGTATCTTGGTCTAATTCTGAAGTCTGCAACCATTAGTTTCATGGTGGTCAGACCATCCCATGAAATCTAGGGAGCTTTTGTAGCTCCTTTGACATCAAAGTAGTCATGACACTATCCTGATGGTGTGGAGGTGACACTTATAATTCACTTTCCCAATTTCCCTTTATCCCAAACACTACCACCCTGTTTACCTGCTCAAATGAGGGATTTTAATTTGTACCACACTTAGTTTATATCGTACCACGTTGATGTGTTTTTTATATCCTAATGGGGTGTTAGCACCTTAAGAAACTTAGTGTTGTTTATTTTGCTGTTTCTCTAAATGCTTAACACACTGCAGTGCACTAAGCTAGTACTCAATATTTGCTTTAAATGAATAAATGTTAGTTTGGAGATAATACAGGAAATGTAAAAGATTTCTGATGTCTTAAATCTCAAATACCGATCCCTAGATTTTAGCACCAGACACATAAAATCTTAACTTTATACATAAAAATTTCATAATGTCAAATTTCTTAGGTTCTGAGCTCATATACATTGAAAATGCCTTTTGTTTGACTACAGGTATATTAGAACTACAAGTCTCCTCAGCTTACAAGAGGTTCCACTCAACAACTCCATAGTAAATCAGCTCTGACGTAAGTTGAATATCTCCTTTTTTGTTAGTTTTAATTAGTGTTGTCTTTTATTAGCAATAATCTTTATAAATCCAATCTTTATTTGACTTTAGGGGTTGAAACATTACATTTGAGAATGATGACATGACCACATGCTGCAACACTGCATGTAGTAGATACACAGAAAAAAAAAAAAAACAGAATGGTTGTAAGTGCAGTTGTCATAACTCAAATACGTCTTAAGTTAGGCAATACATGTACAGTGAAACTTGTGAGAGCAGGAACTTGAAGGTACTGCCTTGGTTTTCCAGGTCTTGCAAGTTTTCTGCCTTTGAAAGGGTACAATCTTACTAATTTTATAGCTCCTTTTAGTGGAAAATATTTGCGTTTGTCTTCTGCCTTACACAGGTTCTGGCTTTCACAGGTTTTACTGTAGTCACCCCATAGAGTTGTGTGCCTGAAAAGATTCTCCTGCAAATTTTCTCCAAGGCAATAACACGGTTTTCAGGTGTATACTTGTGAACATACTGAAAATAAGAGTGTTTCACATCATAAGTGAAATGTCTTTTTAAATATTCAGTAGACTGAAAGGTTCAAATTTTTTAAATTAAATTTTACTGTTGAAATTAAAGAATCTGATACTCAACCAGCTAGATAACAGAAGATTGCCTTTGATTGCAAACCAGGCCATTAAATGCACCATGTTTTAAAAATAATTGCCTTCAGAGACAGTAAATTTAGCTGCTATTTCGAATTTCTAAATGAGGCCCTGGTTTCCTGTTACAGTGTGTCTTGCTGACATGTCCTGAGTTCCCACAACTATGCCTCCCTGCTCGAGGTTGTGACTCACTGTGTGCTTCTGCCAATGCCCTTGAAGGCACCCTCTTCTACTTGCCCTCACGCAACTGCTTAAGCATCCAAATGTCATCCATCTTTCACACATGCCTTGGCCAGGGAAGCCAATCCAGCAACATGTCAAAAGTACTTCTGTGCTGAGCAACTGTCTGCATTCAAAGCCCAATAGAAAATAGAAAGTTCAATGGTAAATACTAAGACTCTATGATGCCAGGAGAACTGCAAATGTAAACAAAATAGCAAAGGTCCTTGGCTGACACAAACAATTCCCTGATAGGCCACTAATCGAAAAGATGGAGGTTCGAATCTACCCAGAGGGGCCTTAGAAGAAATGCCTGGAATATGCTACTGAAAGTTCACCACATTGAAAACCCTATGGAGCGCTGCTCTATTCTGATACACACAGGGTTGCCATAAATTGAAATCAAGTCAATGGTAACTGTTTTTTTAAGATCGGTAGAGTGATACAATGACTATTTACACCTAAGGGCCAGTGAGGGTGGTGGAGACCCTCAATGAGATGTTGTTAGGTGCCATCGAGTCAGCTCTGACTCATAGAGACCCTATGCACAACAGAAAGAAACACCACCTGGTCCTGAGCCATCCTCACAATCGTTGCTATGCCTGAGCTCATTGTTGCAGCCACTGTGTCAGTCCCTCGTTGAGGGTCTTCCTCTTTTCCGCTGACCTGTACTCTGCCAAGCATGATGTCCTTCTCCAGGGACTGATCCCTCCTGACAACATGTCCAAAGTATGTAGGACACAGCCTGGCCATCCTTGCTTCTAAGGAGCATCCTGGTTGTACTTCTGAGACAGATTTGTTCATTCTTTTGGCAGTCCATGATAAGTTCAATATCCTTTGCCAGCACCACAATTCGAAGGCGTCAATTCTTCTTCGGTCTTCCTTATTCGTTGTCCAACTTTCACATGCATATGATGAGATTGAAAATACCATGGCTTGGGTCAGGCGCACTTAGTCTTCAAGGTGACATCTTTGCTCTTAACACTTTAAAGAGATCCTTTGTGGCAGATTTACCCAGTGCAATGCGTCTTTTGATTTGACTGCTGTTTCCATGGCTGTTGATTGTGGGTCCAGGTAAAATGAAATCCTTGACAACTTCAATCTTTTCTCCGTTTATCATGATGCTGCTCATTGATCCAGTTATGAGGATTTTTGTTTTCTTTATGTGGAGGTGCAATCCATACTGAAGGCTGTGGTCTTTGATCTTCATTAGTCAGTGCTTCAAGTCCTCTTCACTTTCAGCAAGCAAGATTGTGTCATCTGCATAATGCAGGTTGTTAATGAGTCTTCCTCCAATCCTGATACCCTGTGCTTCTTCATATACTCCAGCTTCTCGTATTATTTGTTCAGCATACAGATTAAATAGGCATGGGGAAAGAATACAACCCTGAGGCACACCTTTCCTGACTTTAAACCAATCAGTATCCCCTTGTTCTGTCCCAACAACTGCCTCTTGATGTATGTAAAGGTTCTTCATGAGCACAATTAAGTGTTCTGGAATTCCCATTCTTTGCAATGTTATCCATAATGAGATGGATTGGTAAAAAAAACAAAATGGTAGACTCAAACATGCTGGTGGTTGTGAGGGTGACTCAGGACCAGGCAATGTTTCCTTCTGTTGTACATAAGCTCTCCATGAGCAGGGGCTGACTAGACAGCAGCTAACTATAAAAACATGCATCAGGTCTCCATGAGTCAGAACTAATTTGACAGCAGCTAACAACAGCGAGATGTCAGTATTCAAAGAAAAGAGGTAGTAAAAGCTTTTGAAGCCAAAAGGTTTTGAAGGAGTGAATAAAAGGGAATAAAATAAAATAATATATGGGGTGAGTACTCTGATAACTGAAAAATTTCAGTGTTAGAAGATAAAAAAAGATGAAAAGAGTAAATTTATTTAAAAAGATGTCTCTATTCCGGTAATCATTAATGATAATGCACATATGAGAAGAATATTTTAAGAGTTTACGTTTCTGTGTAAAGTGTATACAGATCTTAAACCTGAAAGAAATTTGATGATGAAGAATCCAGGCACTGTCTTATTTATGGCCCTGCAAGTACCAATTCCCATTGCCATCATCACTACCTTACAAAAATGTCTTGTATCTTAAGGAGTGCTTTATTTGCAATAGTGTCTATCCCCTTGATATTGAAATCAAACTGGCAGAAGTGAATTTGTGCAGAAAAGAGCCACCAAAATAAAATAAAAATCGAAGCCTATTAGTCAAAAAGAAGGGGCGGGGGGGGAGCCCTTCAAGGAAATGTGATTAAAAGCTTGGCACTGAAAGATCCAAAGGGGATAAATGATTCAAACAAGGCCGGATTGTGAAAATATACATCTGGAAGAATTTGACACCTAAATTTCTAAAGGCCTGGAATGATTTTCAGCAAACCTCAGGCTAAAAATTTGTAATGAGAACTTCTCAGAAGCAAACACTGAGGAAAAAGAGTCACCACTTAATAAAAAGAACTTGTTTTTGATTTTCATTAATTCACATTTGTTTAATTTTCCTACATGAGAAATATAACTTACTATCACAAAAAGAATAAAAGGGAAAAATAGGTTGTATCTACTAAACAGAGCATTTCCAATCATTTTACTAACACTGGCATATTACATTTCCTCACAACTCAGTGTCATTCAACAAATATCAGTGAAATAACAAACCAAGCAGTAAGAACAAAGCAAAACAGTCTGCTAATAGTACTATATGAAACAGACAGTGAATAGACATAATTTGAAAGCCATGGAGACAGTGTAAATTAGGGTTGTCCTTTCAAATTTAGAGGAGACTGTCAGCCTAGCTACAGGGAGATTCAAAGGCTGCAGACATACACCCCTTCCCAAGAGATGTCTACCACCAGTTCTAATGTCTGAAATGAAACCAGAAATATTTCCTTTCATAATTTTGAAGTCCTTTTAGTTTTAAGAAATGAGGCCATTGGTGGTTCAGCAGTAGAATGCTTGCATTCCTTGCGGGAGTCCTGGGTTCGATTCCCGGCCAGGGCACGTCATGCACAGCTACCACCTATCTATCAGTGGAGGCTTGTACGTTGCTATGGTGCTGAACAGATTTCACCAGAACTTCCAGACGAAGGTGGGCTAGAAAGAAAGACTGTATGATCTACTTCTGAAAATCAGCTGATGAAAACCCTATGGATCACAAAAGTATGATCTCCTGGTACATGGGGGCACCATGAATCAAGAGCTGATTGAAAAGCAGCTAACAACAATAAACATTTTAAGAAACATCTGGCAGTGGATTTGATTTATTTTTTTGTTTGTTTTTTATTTAAGGGGCGGGGGGGAAGCCTGCAAAAAACAGTTAACAGCAAGATGAAAACAAAAAGCCCTGGTAAGGACTTGACCTATAGAGTGTGTCTATTTGAACGTCTTTGAAGAATGGGGCTATCAACAGCAGAGAAAGGATAGAGAAGACAGATAGGTAGACAAGGGTGAAAGCTAAGCATTGGGTATTTTCCAACTTTTCAAGGCTGGCAATGGACTCAGGTGAGTAACATTTGTGGGCAAAATGGAAGTATGAATCATTGAGGGGGAAAGCTATGTACCTATTGAGGTGAGAATGCTAAATTCATTTCATTGTTGTTCATGCTACTTTATGCCAAATGAAGACACCCTTGGAATTATGGGATTTAAAATCCTGTAGGAGTCTTTTGAAAGGAGGCTTATTGGTGCAAGGAGTTTGTGATTGACTGCTAAGCCAAAAGTTGGAGATTCAAACCCACCCACTGGTGCTGCAGAAGAAAGAGCTCGCAAACTTCTTCTGTAAAGATTACAGCCAAGAAAACTGTATGGAGCGTTATACCCTAACACACGCAGTCACCATGAGTTTTGGGCAATTCTACTCTGTCCTATAGAGTCGCTATGAGTCGGAATTGACTCAATTGCAGTGGGTTTGGTTTGGTTTATATGGCAGCTAACAACAGCATACCAGTAAGAGAATTATTTTCAGGTTTTGTAAAATCCACCTATTTTACTGATGGGAAACAAACACATCGTGACTCGCTGAGTTCATAAACCAGTAAGTTGTACAGCTAAGGCAAGTAACTCATTCTCCCAAGTCCAGTGAACTCACAATACGTCTCAATATCTGTTTTATTCCCCTAAATTTCTTCTCCATCATATAAACCTATTGATGTTAGTGATGCCACCAATGTGAAAATTAGACCATATCACTGAATTGTATCTGCGCTATTGCACTGGTATCCAAAGATTTCTATGATTCAGTGAATTGGAGGAGAACATTGCACTATCTACTTTGTGAAAACATTGTCTTTAAAGGTGTGATACTTTCTACTTTATTTCTAAAATGAACAGATGTCATTGAAGTTATTTTCAGTGGATTTTTACTTTCAAATTTAGAAATATTTTATTGATTGTAAGATTGTATCCATTGAATGTTTTAAGGTCAAAATACTGGAAACTAGTAAATAAATGGAATCTACAACTATTTCAAATGTAGGTTGCTACATTGATTATCATGAGTTAACTATTACATTTGAGTTGTGATTGAAGTATCTTTTTTTTTTGTGTATTCAAGTCATCAGAAATAATAGAACAAGTGATCTAGTTGGACCAAAATGTCTCATGTTTGGGCTTCTGAACATACTGTCATCTGGGAGTTACCAGGTCCCTGCCTAGTCCCAAGCTTTGGGGTCTCACTTGGATGCATTAGATAACCGTAGAAAATTTTCTTGCTCTGGGAGCCACTTTTCTGGTTGCATCGGGAAATGGGTTGGTGCCCATAACACCTTATGGTGCTAAAAGAGTAATAGAGAATGCAGCACACTGGTCACAGTGTTACATCCTAAAAAATGATAAAAGGCTTTGGCCTAGGTCTAAGCCTAAACTACATCCAGTGTGATTGGTATTCTCTTATTTGTAACACTTCCATGAATTCAACCTATTTTTTCTAAACTTCTACCCACTGCCATCGAGTCCGACTCACAGCAGCCCTATAGGATGCAGTAGAACTGTCCCATAGAGTGTCCAAGGAGCACCTGGCAGATTTGAACTGCCGGCCTCTTGGTTAGCAGCTGTAGCACTTAACTACTATGCAACCAGGGTTTCCAAACTTCTGCAGGCAGATGATATTATGCATGCCCTTTCTATCCCACCTTTCTCAATACTTCAAGTGATTAATCTTTTAAAACGAAATTATGTTAAGAGATTTGGTTTAAATAACAACAAAAAAATTAATAGATTACAGAGATGTCAGAAATATATGGAGGAAAATTCATACAGATGGTGAAAATTGTTGGGTGCCCTTGGACTCCAAACTCATTTACTACATCGACAACCAGTAACGATGTATTTTACTTCCCAGAAGAATTGGAGGCCTTGGGTGAACCTTTAAATCTGTGTTCTTTTTCCCAGAATTTCCCAGGACTCCACTGCGGATAGAAAAAAAAAAAAAAAAAAGAGCAGCCAGTAATTCCCTTTAACTCCCACCTCCATTAAAACCCATCTCTCCTTGGCTACCTGTGGCAATTCAGGTTGCTGCCTCCATTCCTATCTTTCAGAAGTCGCAGGTCTCAAGGTGGGTTTGTCTTACTTGACTCCCTCTTCAAGGGATAAACACTGCCAAAACAGTCTTTATACTGAGCAGAGGGAGGAGACATTGGTTCCATTTGCTGGAAATCAATACTAGTTGCAACTTCTAATTGTTATCCTGCAATTTTCACAATCCTCTGATAATCTCCCTGCATAGTTTTTTTTTTTTTTTTAAGTTTAACATACCTCTGTACTTCTTTTAGAGTCCCCAGATGGTGCAAATGGCTAATATGTTTGGCTGGTAACTGAAAGGTTGATGGTTTGAGTCTACCCAGAGGTGCCTTGGAGGAAGAACTAGCAATCTACTTCCAGAAAGTCAGCCACTGAAAACCCTGTGGAGCACAGTTCTACTCTGACACACATCGGGTTGCCATGAGTCAAAATCAACTGAACAGCAACTGATGGTGGCATGCTTCTTGTATCAAATTTTATTTCACATTTGTTAATTGATCAAATATACACTGAGTGCTACTATGTGCCAGAACCTCTTCCACATTCTTCAAAAACAAACATTAAGAGAATAAAGTCCCTGACCTAGGAACTCGTAAACTTTTGGGATAGACAATTTCAACGCTGTATTGGCATTATAACTCAGGAGATTAGAACACTCTTTGATAGGACTGTCCACACATTTATTCATAAAGACTTTCGTTGCTCTTAGAAGATGCAATCATTAGCTATAGTGTAGACGGATGGTGTGGTATACTGGAGAGAGTTACGGAAATGCAGGAAGCCATTCCAGTTTAAATCTCATCTCTGCCATTCTCTGGCTAAATGACTTGAACAACTCCCAATTAAGTAGGTATTCTCTTACCTGTAATTTTACAGGTATCCTCTGTAAAATTGTTGTAACAATGCCTACTCACAGGATTATGTAAACACCACTAGGAATGCCTCATGGGAAACCTGGCACAGTTCCTGATATACCATAGGTACTCAGTAAATGTTATTTTATTTAAATAAAACATTTTATCGACCTGTCATTTTGCTTCAGTCTCTTTTATTCTGCAGAAGTTTATCTATCTTTACTTTTTAGCCTTAACATTTTGAAGAATACAGGCCAGTGATTTTGTAAAATGTTTCTCAGTTTGGATTTGATGTTTTCTCATGATTAGATTCAGGTTATACCCTTCTTGCAAGAAGAACACGAGCGTGCTGCAGTATCCTTCTCAGTGCATCATATCAGGAGGCACATGAAGTCAATTGTCCCATTAATGGTGTCATTAACTTAGATGAAGGTGGTGTGTGCCAGGCATCTCCACTATGTGGTTACTCCTTTTTCTGGGGGAGATTCTTTGAGACTGAGTAAATATTCTGTTGCTCATCATATTTTTGTCCACTAGTTTTACCTTGTAATGATGATTCTTACCTGAAACGAGTGTTACTATGGTGGTTACCAAATGGTGATTTTCTGGTTCTTTCCACATTTATTAAATGTTATCATATGATAACGTTGACCATTAAGTGTAATCAAATTAATATTTAATTCATTTCACTAACAACTGAAGTTAAAAAAGCCACCATTTATGCATCACTGGAAAATGGTTTTATCTGTTACATACGCCCCCTTACAAGTTAGGTTATCGTCACACAGATAACACCTTCTTAGTACATATTTTTAGAATTGTGTTAAAACTCCAGCACAAAGAATGCAGAATCCTGACAAAATTGACAGCCTCAAATAAGAAACAGAAGATTGAAACCTATCAAAGGTGGAAAAATTTCTTCAAAGGTACTTTTCTACATGCTTGGAAGTTCAGATTTTTTCAGAATTGTAATTTATAATTTGTTCTTCAAGGCCCCTATAATTTGGCTTTTATGATACCACTTCTAACTCCCAACACAAATTTTCTGAACAGCACAAGGGAGTGTCCAATCATTTAAACCGGTACAATTTTTTTTTTTTTTTTTTTTACTATTTTAAGATAACAAGACATTTACTTCTTCATTGCAGAGAGAAAATTTTACTATTACGGACTGAATGAGAAATTAGTGAAAAGTCCTTACATACTAATTATTGATAAGGTAAATTCACAGCTTTCAAGCATTTATAGTAAAACAAATGAATTGGTCTTGCTGGATGCATTTGCTGTCTGTGTAGATTAGAGACAATTTGAATGAGTAGATAGAATAAAGCACTAGTAGGCTAGTATCAGGAGAACCAGTGTCCAGATTGAGCTCGATACTAATTAGTTACGTGATCTTGTATGAGTTACACAACCATAGCTGACCATAATTAAAAAAAAAAAAAATTTTTTTTTTTTAATTAGGTATCTTTAAAAGCAGAGAGTTAGTTAATATGATCTCTTGAGACTTTAAGACTCAAAATTATTCTGAAGAAATTCTGTTATCAACTCTAAAATTCTGATTGTATTTCTACTTGGCATATTATAGTCAAATGATGGTGCTTTGGTTTTAGCATATATATTAAAAAATATGTATGTATATATATTTAATATATATACATATATGTTTTTTGCATATATATAGGTCAAACCAGTTGTTTTTTACATATATTTAATATTGATTTACCAGGTCAATCATTTTAAAGAATTGTCTGCAAGCAGCTTCAGCCTAGTCCTTTCTCAAAATATCATTAGTGGCCAAAAATAAAATATCACTAATTTATGATCATAATATCACCAGTCATAACCAAAAATAAAATATCACTAATTCAAATTGGAAACCCTGGTGGTGTAGTGGTTAAGAGCTACAAATTATCAATATCCAAATCAAAAATTTTAAGTACAAGTGTTCCCTTTATGTTATCAAAGCTTTGCATTATTCAATTAATCTTTCTCTTTTTCTTTTCTTACCAAGCCGACTTCTGATTATAATTTGACTGCCCACAAAGGTTTGCTTTCATACAGGGACTGCATAAACACTTTAATCTTCCTGTCAATTCTCACTATATCAATAAAATGCATTCTGGTGTGTATTTTATTCTCATTTGAGTTTGGTTAGTATGAATCAACCCCTTTATGCCCTGATGTCACTGAAATACTGAAAAAATCATGTTTCTATCCCACTGGGGCAGCAAAGCTGTCATCCCTAAACGAAAACCCAAACCCGTTTCTGCTGAGTTGATTCCAACTCACAGTGACCCTATAGGATAGACTAGAACTGCCCCATAGAGTTTCCAAGAAGCACCTAGTGGATTCAAACTGCCAACTTTTGGTTAGCAGCCGTAGCTCCTAACCACTGTCATCCCTGGGCGCTGGTAAATTTACCAAGATATTGACATCTGATAATAGTCAGCAAACCTTGCCTAATGATAACCTCACCTCACCATCAGTTTCTCTTGAAATATATCATTTTCTGCTTCTACACCGGGCAATTCTGCAAGCTTCAAACTGAATATCAGAGGTATTCAGGTAGAACAGACTCTAGTAATTTTGGAACAAATTCTTGGAGGTTTACTTGATAGAAAAATAGTATTAAATAATAGCTGCCAAAAAAAAAAAAAAACAGCCATTTTCATTTAAATAGTAAGAATATGTAAAAAAATATAAAATCACAAAGTCAGACACCCAGAGTAATTAGTCTAGGCCCCAGCATACTACAGTGAATGCACAGAATGACTCAAACTCAATTATTTAGTTTCATCCAAGTGCATCTATTAACTTATGCTTTAAAACCAAAACCTAGCTCGGAGCGCACAGCAAAAAGAACTCTTTCACCTGCAATGCTGAATTTTTTTTTTTTTCATTTAGAGAACTCACACATCTAATATGCTGTCAGTACCTTCAAAATAAGTAGACATCCTCGTCTTGAAGCAACCTTTTTTTGCCACACTACTTTCATTACCGTCTTATGAGTCCAAGTATATACTCACATGCCCTGACAGATAGGTAGATAGATAGGCAGACAAACAGATAGATAGATATTCTCTTATTCATCTTATCTCCACGTTTTCCCCCTTTTCCTAAGTCTCTTTGTGTCCCTCAAAACAGGATAAATACAACTACCAAGTGCTAGTCACGGTCTCTCCCTAAATCCTAAAATTTCTTGTCTTAAACCTTAACAGCCTTATCTTCTAAAAGGTCCAGATCATAGAACTGCCTTACTAAGCTGGAGGTTAATCTGGTTGGACCTTGGGCTTGAGATTTTATTTTTTCCTTTTTCCATGGAACATGCATTCTACTTGTTGCCACCAATACCAGGATCCAGGACAGGTATTTACCAAGAAAAAAAAAAAAAAATTTTTTTTTTTTTCCTGCTATAGTCCAGATGCTTAACAATCGCATCTCACTTAATTTTATTAACAACCATCTCAGGTAATTATCCTTATTTTAAATGCAAAGATGCTGAAGATGTAAGAAGAAAGGAGCTCTTCAATGCAGCTGATTGGTGGCAGATTCTGATCTGCCTGACTCAAATGACCATGCATTTTCTACTACATCAGTTTCACAGTGAAAATGCAGCCTGCATGCTTTAAGTCTGTACATTTAAAAAAACAGACCAGATTTCACTCCAAGATTTCACTTCGTTCATCATTTCAGGTTTAATTTTTTTCACTGTGCATTGTAAGCAAATGATAACTATATAGGAATGTATGCGTGTTTTTGTATGAGTGTGTGGTACAGTGGTTAAGAGCTTGACTGATAACTAAGAAATTGGCAGTTCACATCTACCAGCTCCTTGGAAACCCTATAAGGCAGTTCTAATCTGTTCTGTAGGGTCTCTATAAGTCAGAATTGACTCAGTGACAACGGGTTTGGTTTTTGGTACGTACATAAAACACCAAAACTCCAATTTTTAGCATGTCTTTTTTAATGATTATTGATTTAAATTTTATAAAGCACTGTCATAGATGAAGTTTGACTGTGTTGTTATTGTTGTTGCTGTTAGGTGCCATTTAGCTGGTTCTGACTCATAGCGACCCTATGTACAACAGAATGAAACACTGCCTTGTCCTGCGCCATCCCCACAATTGTTGCTATGAGCCCATTTGTTGCAGCCACTATGTCAATCCATCTCATTGAGGGTCCTCCTCATTTTCGCTAACACTCTGACTTTTTCAGGGACTGATCCCTCCTGATAACATGTGCAAAGTATGTGAGATGTAGTCTTACCATCCTTGATTCTAAAGAGCATTCTGGTTATACTTCTTCCAAGACAGAGTTGTTCATTCTTTTGACAGCCCATGGTATATTCAATATGCTCCTCCAACACCACAGTTCAAAGGTGTCATTTCTTCTTTGGTGTTTCTTACTCATTGCCCAGCTTTCCCATGGATATGAGGTGATTGAAAACATCATGGCTTGGGTCAGGCCCACCTTAGTCCTCAAGGTGATATTCTTGCTTTTCAACACTTTAAAGAGGTCTTTTACAGCCTATATGCCCGATGCAATGTGTCTTTTGATTTCTTGACTGCTACTTCCAGGGGTGTTGATTGCAGATCCAAGTAAAATGAAATTCTTTACAACTTAAATCTCCTCTTCCTTTATCAAGATATTGCTTATTGGTCCAGTTGTAAGGATTTTTGTTTCTTTATGTTTACTGAAGGCTGTGGTTTTTAATCATCAATAAGTGCTTCAAGTTCTCTTCACTTTCAGCAAGCAAGGTTGCATCATCGACATAACACAGGTTGTTTACTGAGTCTTCCTCAAATCCTGATGCCCCGTTCTTCTTCATAGAGTCCAGCTTCTAGGATTATTTGCTCAGCATACAGATTGAATAGATATGGTGAAAGGATACAATGCTGAGACACACCTTTCCTGTCTTTATGCAATATTCCCCTTGTTCTTTTCAAACCACTGCCTCTTGATCTATGTACAGATTCCTCATGAGCAAAATTAAGTGTTCCAGAATTCTCATTCTCCACAATGTTATCCATAATTTGTTATGATCCACACAGTCAAATGCCTTAGCATAGTCAATAAAACACAGGTAAACATCTTTCTGGTATTCTCTGCTTTCAGCCAGGATCCATCTGACATCAGCAATGATATCCCTGGTTCCACATTATCTTCTGAATCCAGCTTGAATTTCTGGCAGTTCCCTGTTGATATACTGCTGCAGCCACTTTTGAATGGTCTTCAGCAAAATTTTACTTGCGTGTGATATTAATGATATTGTTCAATAATTTCCGCATTTGGTTGGATCACCTTTCTTGGGAATAGGCATAAATATGGGTCTCTTCCAGTCAGTTGGCCAGGAAGCTGTCTTCCATATTTCTTGGTATAGACGAGTGAGCACCTCCAGAGCTGCATCTGTTTGTTGAAACATCTTAATTGATATTCCATCAATTCCTGGAGCCTTGTTTTTCACCAATGCCTTCAGAGCAGCTTGGACTTCTTCCTTCAGTACCATCAGTTCCTGATCATATATTACCTCCTGAAATGGTTGAACGTCAATCAATTCTTTTTGGTATAGTGACTCTGTACATTTCTTCCATCTTCTTTTGATGCTTCCTGTGTCGTTTAATATTTTCACAGTAGAATCCTTCAGTATTGCAACTTGAGGCTTCAATGTTTTCTTCAGTTCTTTCAGCTTGAGAAATGCTGAGTGTGCTCTTCCCTTTTGGTTTTCTATCTCCAGGTCTTTGCACATGTCATCATAATACTTTACTTTGTCTTCACAAGCTGCCCTTTGAAATCTTCTGTTCAGCTCTTTTACTTCACTATTTTTTCCTTTTGCCAGAGCAAGTTTCAGAGTTTCTTCTGACGTGCATTTAGGTCTTTTCTTTCTCTCCTGCCTTTTTAATGACCTCTTGCTTTCTTTATGTATGATGTCCTTGGTGACATTCCACAACTCATCTGGTCATTGGTCATTAGTGTTCAACATGTCCAATCCATTCTTGAGATGGTCTCTAAATTCAGGTGGAATATACTCAAGGTCCTACATCGGCTCTCGTGGGCTTGTTCTAATTTTCTTCAGCTTCAACTTGAACTTGCATACAAGTAATTGATGATCTGATCTGCGGTCAGCCCTTGCCTTGTTCTGACTATGATATTGAGCTTCTCCATCATCTTTTTCCACAGATGTAGTCGATTTGATTCCTGTGTATTCCATCTGGCAAGGTCCATGTGTATAGTTGCTGTTTATGTTAGTGAGAACAGGTATTTGCAATGAAGAAGTCGTTGGTCTTGCAAAATTCAATCATGCAACCTCTGGCGTTGTTTCTATCACCAAGGCCATATTTTCAAACTACTGATCCTTCTTTTGTTCCAACTTCCACATTCCAATCACCAGTAATTATCAGTGCATCCTGATTGCATGTTTGATCAACTTCAGACTGCAGAAGTTGGTAAAATCTTCAATTTCTTCATCTTTGGCCTTAGTGGTTGGTGTGTTAATTTGAATAATGTCGTATAAACTGTCCTTCCTTGTAGGTGTATGGATATTATCCTACCACTGACAATGTTGTACTTCAGGATAGATCTTGAAATGTTCTTTTTTATGACAAATGCAACACCATTCCTCTTCAAGTTTTCATTCCCGGCATAGTAGATCATATGATTGTCCAACGCAAAATGACCAATACGAGTTGATTTCAGCTCACTAATGCCTAGGATATCGATGTTTATGCCTTCCTTTCATTTTTGATGATTTCCAGTTTTCCTAGATTCGTACTTCATACATTCCAGGTTCTGATTATTAGTGGATGTTTGCAGCTGTTCCTTCTCATTTTGAGTCACGCCACATCAGCAAATGAAGGTCCCAAAAGCTTGACTCCCTCCATGTCATTAAGGTCAACTCTACTTTGAGGAGGCACCCAGTCATATTTTGAGTGCCTTCCTAACCTGAGGGGCTCATCTTCCGGCACTATATCAGACAATGTTCCACTGCTATTCATAAGGTTTTCACTGGCTAATTCTTTTCAGAAGTAGACTGTGGGATCCTTCTTCTTAGTCTGTCTTAGTCTAGAAGCTCAGCTGAAACCTGTCCACTATGGGTGACCCTGCTGGTATTTGAATACTGGTGGCATAGCTTCCAGCATCACAGCAACACACAAGCCCCCCACGGTATGACAAACTGAGACTCATTGACTAAATGTAGTTGAATTTATTACATGCCAATCGAATTAGCCAAGTACACAAGTAACTATGTGCTTTGGGAGGCTCTGGGAATCGCCTTTCGATTTGAGGGTTTTCATTTACCAATGCCTGGGAGAAAAGAATGATGGCTGAATTGGTTGTGAGTAGACAATGACCTCATTAATCATTATGATGGAGATATAGGCTGTTCCTTACAGTGACTCATTACAGAGTACATCAAATAATAAACACTGACAGCTAGCTCCTAGTAAGTGAAGATTGACAGATGGTCAGTAAATTCAAAACTGGCATATTTTTGTAAATAGATTGTAGGTTGAAAGCTTGCAGTGCCTTTCACCACAACTTTAAATCACCAAAGTTTTTTTTTTTTTCAGATTAAGCAATTAAAATTTAAAAATGGAAAGTCCTATTCATTTGGAAATGGGATATTTCCTACTTCCTTATGCCACTGTAATTCAAACAATTTTTACTAAAAAAAAAAAAAAATCCTTTTTAGAGTTTATGCACTTAAAAAAAAAAAAAGCAAAAATAGTGGCTAAACTGCAGATACTTTTCTATTAATCCATAAAAGATCTATGTAAAATGAAAATATAGACGTAAAAATCCAGGTTACATTTTTTCCTACTAGGATTTATTAGCTCAAACCTAAATACATGTAGTTAAAAAAACAAAGAAACAAAAAACACAAATGGGAAACTTGAACAAATTGTGATATTTTATAAAAATGCATTTAGCAATTCTAGATATTCTGCCATGTAAGATGCAGTTATCATAGCTGATGCTGTTCCCACAGCATTCCAAATTGCATGAGTCTTATTTTAGTGTTTTTTGGAGATTTATAAAAAGCAGGTCAATTTCAAAGCCCAAGGCAATACATTCAATAAAGGCAACAAACCTGTCTTTTGTGTCTATCGTGTTCTGGCAGCCTGTATCAGTTACTCTCCTTTGATAGTTCTTCCTCCACAAACCACAGATTGTAAAAGAACTCTATCCACAAGCATGATGAGAAAATGTTCATTCCATTTATTTTACTAGTGGGCAACTTTTTTATGTGTAATATCTGCATGGTAAATAAATACTCCAGTTCTACTCTTTTTTTCCACATGGGGCTGGATCTCTTCTATTTGCCCCTTCAGAAACACTCTGCTCCCTTGTCCATAATGCTTTGTGCCCCAGGAGTTTGAACCACATAGACTTCAAAAATAGGTTTCTTCTCAAATCTGGTGCATTTGACCAATATAAAGTACTAGCAGGATGTTCTAGGACAGTGGGAGACTGAGGGCGGATACTTATTCACTAAGCTCCTTCCTGCCTGGTTGCTTTGACATAACACACCTGTATAGACCTGCGTCCTCTCCCATGTATTACTCTTCCACAGGCCACAGGTCCTGTCAGTCCCTTCCATGCAATGACCCTTTCTAATTCCAATTAACTGCTATGTTCCTTTGCCCCTTCAGGCCTATGAGTGAGTGGTTGAGGCTTCCAGCCATTACCAGCTATTTTAGTTATCTGTTGCTGCATACCAAATTACCACACATTTAGTGGCTTAAAACAACACACATTTACAGAGACTATAAACAAATATCTGAGTCAAGAAAGGAGAATACAAGAGTATGGGAATTGGAAAGACTGGGAATAGATAGGACAGGGCTGCCAGTCTAATAGGGAAAGAAGCCCATTGTATGTGGAGCAAGAGTAGCCTGTTAGGTTAAAGACTCTTGCAGAGACACATATTTCCTGTACAGAAGTAGTGGTTCAATGAGCAATTTCTCATTTTAAGAAAACAAATGAAAGATGGTTTGATTTTCTGTTTGTTGTTGTTTTTATTTCTCAAGTAATAAAATCTTGAGAACAGTTTCAAGGAAAGAACACCATACCAAAGAAGCAGGAAATACAGACCCTTCCATGCTCTAACATCCATGTCAATTTGCCTTGTGGTACAGAGCAGTTCACTTAACTGATTTAACTTTAATTTCCCATCCATAAAATGAGTATAATAACATCTATCTTACCTATATTGCAACAGTGTTGTGGAGATTAAAAGAGACAATGAATATAAAAGTACTTTGAAAAATGAATATTCACAAATAGGTATTATTGAATAACATTTTTTGCAATTCCATCACATAGTATATATTTATGACAGTTATAGGTCTAAGTAAACGAAAAGCCCATTGCCACTGAGTCGATTCCAATATCCTAATTTTTCACAATATTGGACTGACATCTCTGTTTAATTTTACTTATGTTTTAGTATAATAGTTACCAAACCAAAATCCATTGCCATCAAGTCGATTCCAACTCGTAGAGACCCTATAGGACAGAGTAGAACTGCCCCACAGAGTTTCCAACTACTCTGTCCTATGGGGTCTCTATAAGTCAGAGTCGACTTGACAGCAATGGGCTTTGGTTTTGGTTTGATAACTATTAAACTAAAAAATGAGTAAAATTAAACATATCAAGTTAACATCCCTAGAGAGTTTTTCTAAGATATAATTCAGTGATGTCAGTCCAATATTGAGAAAAATAAGCATATTCACTAATATTTCCTGACACAGTTTTCTTTTCAGTAATTAGAAACATCTCTAGGAAATACTGTCTTGGAAGGAGAAAGATATGATGTAGGAAAAATTCCTAAAGATAAAAACTAAGAAATAGGAGCTATTTCTGCAGGTAAAGGAAAAATAAGAGAGACAAAAAGAAGGATGCTAATCCTTATATGTACTCCCTGGGTAGTGCAGTTAAAGCACTTGGCTGGTAATTGAACTGCAGGCAGTTTTAAGTATACCCAGAAGCAACTTGGATGAAAATCTTGGCAATCTACTTTTGAAAAATAAACCATTGAAACCCTATGGGGAACAATTCTTCCCTGACGCACATGGGGTAACCAGGAGTTGGAGTCGATTCCATGACAACTGTTTTTTTTTTGGTTGTTGTTGTTGGTTTTTGTTTTTAATCCTCAAACTGTGCCATCCTAGCATGTGTGAGTAGAAAAGTGTGGTAGAAAGACACTACACAGTTTAAGAAGAAAGTAATCCAAGGCGTCTTAGGCTTCTTAAAGGGTTCTTATGTCATGTAGGATGTCTTCCACCAACATGAACTGCCCTCTACAGAGGTTCCTCACCCCCTGCAGCAACATCAGCCAGGAGAAGACTTCACCTTGACGCCTGCCCACCAACTTGGGACTTTCCAGCCTCTACAATCATGTGAGCCATTTCCTTGATATAAATCTCTCTCTCTCTCTCTCTTTGTCTCTCTCTCTTTCTATGCATATTTACACACACACACATGCTTGCTGGTTTTGCTTCTCTAAAGAACCAAGCCTAAGGCATTTGGTACTGAGAATGGTTCTAAAGAAAAAAAGTGTAAGGATGAGTTTTCTAAATTGCTTCCCAAGTCTGGTTAGTGTTAAAGGCGTCGATGACTCTGCTTCCAGTAGTAAAGAGGGCATTTTTAATCCATGGCATGAGATAAAAACAGAAATACACAAAATATCACCACCAATAAATCAAGTATTGATGAGAAGTGAGGTTCTGGGTATCACATGTTTGACACTTTTCCACAATTTTGTCAGAATGAGAAGTATAAGGAAGCTGGTTCGTTGGTCCTACTTTCACTAAACAAAGAGGTAAAAGAAAGAGAAGTGCTCAGGACTTCAGAGTAAAAGTCAAGCACCACATAAACTATCTCAAAGTTGCCACTTCTGCCCTGAAAAAAAGCCTGATTCCTTGTAGTTACAGAGCTGATATTGCCAGACACCAAAACCAGAGCCTTCTTGTAACAGTGGCTGAATTACAGCACCAATTGAATTTTCAACTGCAGATGGTATTTGAAGTTAAAGTCAGGGCATTGATTGGGAAGAAATGAGATCCTGGAACTTGGAATGGGGACATATAGGCAGATAATCAAGAAGCTGGGGATACTAAGCCCTTAAATTCTGTTGAATCACTCCTGCCAACAAAACAATTAGCCCCTCCACCCTCATCTGATGAGATTAATCCAGCTGTGTCTGAAGAGCCTTTGTCTGAGATATTGCCTTGGGTAGCATCTGAATCGTAGCCTGGGTTATCACCTGAGGCAGATGCCTTACAAAACATCACTGAATGTTCACAAAACAAATCCCTACCACCCATTTTTGCTTCTAGGTCTATAACTATACTTAAGTCCCAGTAAGCCCCAGTAAGGTGAACTACAAAGTATGACCTAGGAAGAGGTATGCTACACTCCAAAAGAACTGCTTGATTTTTCTAAAATGTACTAACAGAAGTCTGGGGAATATATATGGGAATGCTACTAAGGGTGTAGGACAACGGTGCAAGGAACATAAACTTGGATCAGTCTGAGCTTATTGATATGGGTCTACTAAGCACAGATTCTTCATTCAATGTTTCAGCTTGGGAAGTTAGGAAAGGATCTCATAGTTTATTTAGTTGGGACTCAGAAACATGGATTATGTGATGGCCTACACGAAATCAAGTTGAAGTACCAGACCTGCCTTGCTATACTGTAGAAGAAAGTATCAAAAGGCTTAGGGAAATTGGCATGCTCTAGTGGATTTATTGGATAGACCTACAGACCCACATATGGAGTGCCCAGAGGACACACCTTTTACCACAACGGTGAGTAACAAATTTGTGAAGGGAGCTCCAGCATCCTTGAAGGCTTCTGTGATTGCCATTTTATGTAAGTCAGATTCAACAGTGGGAGCTTCCCTCAGTGAATTAAGACACCTAATTACAATGGGGCTAACTGGATCACATGGTGACAGGGGTCATGTGTCTGCACTCAGTCAACAAAGACAAGGTGGGGTTGGTTACCACAATGGCAGTGGAGTCAAAGCAGTAATCAGAATAGTCTGACTCATGTGAGCTTATACTGTTGGCTACTTAGTGACGGTGTCCCTAAGAGTGAAACAGAAGGGACATCTACTAAATAGTGACCTGATCTGTACAAGTGGAAGACTTCTAGGTCAAGTGAATGGCAGTCTAATTTGAATAACCAGAATAGTGACAGTCCCTCAATCAATTCCCAGACTTGAGTAAGTTTACAAACCCACAACCCCTTGAATGAAGGGAAGACCAGGTCCCTTTGAGGAAGGACCCCACTTCATTGCCAAAAATTTATACTATTAATCTGTCTTCCAGTCTTCCCAAAAGGGATCTACGGTCTTTTACTAAAGTGACTGTTCATTGGGGAAAAGAAAATAATTAGACTTTTTGGGAATTACTGGGTACTGGCTCTGAAGTGACACTAATTCCAAGAGACCCAAAGTGTCACTGTGGCCCACCAATCAGAGCAGAAGTGTATGGAGGTCAGATTAATAATGGTTGTTAGCTCATGTACATCTCACAGTGGGAGTGGGTCCAGTGGGTTCCTGAACGCGTCCTATAATAATTTCCCCAGTTCCAAAATGCATAACTAGAACAGACTTGCTCAACAAGTGGCAGAACCCACACATTGGAACTCTGACATGTGGAGTAAAGGCTATTATGGTAAGAAAGGATGTGGAAGCCATTAAAACTGCCCATACCTAAGAAAATAGAAAAAAAAAAAAGGCAATACTCCACTGAATTCTGGAGATTATTGTAGAGATTATTGCCATCAACAAAGACTTGAACAATGCAGGGGTGGTGATTTCCATTCAACCTGCCTACCTGGCCTGTGCAAAAAACAGATGGATCTTGGAGAATAACAGTAGATTATTATAAACTTAACAAGGTGGTAACTCCAATTTTAGCTGCTGTTCCAGCTGTGGTTTCATTTCTTGAGCAAGTTAATATATCTCCTGGTCACTGGTATGCAGCTATTGATCTGACTAATGCCTTTTTCTCCAAACCTGTTTCAAAGGGCCACCAGGAGCAGTTTGCCTTTAGCTGGCAAGGCAAGCAATACACCTTGACTGTTCTACCTCAGAGATATATCAACTCTCCACCTCTATGTCATAATTTAGTCTGTAGGGACTTTGATAAACTTTCTCTTCCATAAGACATCACACTAGCCCATTATATTGATGACATTATGCTAATTGGACCTGTAATGAAGAAGTACAAATGACTCTGGACTTACTAGAACACTTGCATGTTAGTGAGTGGGAAATTAATCAGACAGAATTTTAGGTGGATTCCTCCTCAGTGAAATTTCTAAGGATCCAGTAGTGTGGGGCACGTTGAGATATTCCTTCTAAAGTGAAGGGTAAGTTATTGCATCTGGTCCCTCCCACAATTAAAATGGAGACACAAGGCCCAGTGGACCTCTTTGGATATTGGAGGCAACATATCCCTCATTTAGATGTGCTACTCTGGCCTATTTATCATGTGACATGAAGATCTGCTGGTTGTGAGTGGGGCTCAGAAGAATAGAAGGTCTGCAACAGGTCCAGGCTACAATGCAAGCTGCTCTGACACTTGGGCCATTTGATCCAGCTAATCCAATGGTGCTTGAAGCATCAGTGGCAGATAGAGCTACACAGCGCAGACTTACGATTTTGGAGCAAAGCCCGGTCACCTTCTGCAGATAACTACTCTCCTTTTGAGAAACAACTTTTGGGTTTTTACTGGGCATTAGTAGAGACTGAACATTTAACCATGGACCACCAAGACATCATGTGGCCTGAGCTCTAGCTGGGTGTTGTCTGACCTACAGAGTCATAAAGTCAGACATCCATAGCAGCACTCTGTCATTCCATCAGGACCTGAAGGCACATGTAAGTTGCATAAGGAAGTGGCCCAAATGCTCATGATCTCCAATCTTGTCACATTGCCTTCCATCTTCCAAGTCTGCACCTATGGCCTAAAGGTAAGTTCCTTATGATCAATTGACTTTGGAAGAAAAAACTTGGCTACCACCACGGACTGCTTTGACAAGGATCACAATAGAGGGTCCCAGACAGAGCTACAGAAAAAATAGAACAAAATTCTAGCTCACAAAAAAAAAAGACCAGACTTACCAGTCTGACGGTGACTGGAGAAGCCCTAAGAGTATGGCCCCCGGGCACCCTTATAGCCCAGTAATGAAGTCACTCCTGAGATTCATCCTTCAGCCAAACGTTAGACGAGCCCATAAAACAAAACAAGATTTAATGGGCATACCAACCCAGCGGCAAAGATGAGAAGGCAGGAGTGACAACATGTCATGGGGTTGGTAACCAATGTCACAAAACAATATATGTATTAATTGTTTAATGAGAAACTAGTTTTCTTTAAACCTTCATCTGAAGTGCAATAAAAAAATTAAATGAAAAAACTCGTACCTGGTTTACACAATATGCAGGCACCACTCAAACATGGAGAGCAACACCACTACAGTCCCTTTCCGGGACCTTCCTGAAGGAGAATAGTAAAGGAAAATCCTTCCAGTGGGCAAAACTTCAAGCAGTGGACCTGGTTGTTCACTTTGCTTGGAAGGAGAAATGGCCAGATAGGCAATTGTATACTGATTCATGGGCTGTGGTCAGTGGTTTCACTGGGTGGTCAGGGACTTGGAAAGAACACGATTGGAAAATTTTAGACAAGGAGGTATGGGAAAGAGGTGGATGGACTTCTCTGAATGGGCCCAAGAAGTGAAGATATTTGTGTCTCATGTGAATGCTCACCAAAGGACGACATTGGCAGAGGAACTTTTAAACAATCGAGTGGACAGGTTGTAGTTTTCTGTGGAAAACAGTCATCCTCTTTCCCTAGCCACTTCTTCATTGTCAGTGGGCTCATGAACAAAGTGGACATGGTGGTAGGGATGGAGGTTAAGCTTGGGCTGAGCAACATGGAGTTCCATTCACCAAGGCTGACTTGGCTGCAGCCACTCCTGAGTGCCCAGTCTGCCAACAGCAGAGACCAACAGTGAGTCCTCAATATGGCACCATTCCTGGAGGTGATAAGCCAGCAACCTGGTAGCAAGTTGATTACATTGGCTGCTTCCATCATGGAAAGGACAGTATTTTATTCTTACTGGAATAGACACTCTGGATACAGATTTGTCTTCCCTGGACACAATGCTGCTGCCAAAACTATCATCCCTGGAGTTACAGAATGCCTTATCCGCTGTCATGATATCCCACACAGCACGGCTTAAGATGAAGGGACTGACTTCACAGCAAATGAAGTACAGCAATGGGCCCATGCTAATGGAATTCACTGGTCTTAACATATTCGCCATTATCTTGAAGCAGCTGGCTTGACAGAATATGGAATAGCCTTCTAAAGAAACAATTGCAGAGGCAGCCAGGTGGACAATACCTTGTAGGATTGGGACAATGTTTTTCAAAAGAAGATAAAATGCCCAAGATATAATGTCCAATATCTAGTGCTGTTTCTCCCATAGCCAGGATTCGTGGGTCTGGGAATGAAGGGGTGGAAACGGGAGTGGCACCACTCACCATTACCCCTAGTGACCCACTCCCAAAATTTTGCCTCCGGTTCCCAAGACCCTAAGCTCTGCACATCTAGAGGTCTTAGTTCTAAAGGGAGGAATGCTCCACCTAGAGACACACCACTGATTCCATCCAGCTGGAAGTTAAGAATGCTATCTGACCAATTTGGGCTTCTTATGGCTCTGCATCAAAGACAAAGAAAAGAGCTATCATATTGGCTGGTGTGATCGATCCTGATTACTAACAAGAAATCGGATTGATATTACATAATGAGGGTAAAGAAGTGTATGTCTGGAATGCAGGAGATCACTTAGGGCGTCACTTAGTACTATCGTGCCCTGTGATTAAAGTCAATGGAAAACTACAGCAACCCAATTCCAACATGACTACTCATGACCCAGACCCTTCAGGAATCAAGGTTTGGGTCGCCCCACCAGGCAAAGAACCATGACCAGCTAAAGTGCTTGCTGAGGATAAAGGGAATACTGAATGGGTGGTAGAAGAAGGTAGTTCTAAATACCAGCTAAGACCACGTGACCAGTTGCAGAATGGAGGACTGTAATTGTCATGAGTATTTCTTCCTTGTATGTGTGCATCAAATAGCTTTGTTTTCTTAGCTGGTATAAGATATAAACAGGACTAGTATGTTTTCTGTTGTACACCTGTTACTTATATAATGTTAGGCACAAGTATGACTTTATAATTGTCTTTATTTAGAGATTACGTATAGTTTAAGGATATATATATACAGGTGCTAAGTTGACAAATTCGACGGCACTGGGTTTTTTTTAAGTTGACAAAGGGTGAACTGTGATGGTTATCGTTGTGTGTCAACTTGGCTGGAGTATGATTCTCAGTTGTTTGGCAGTTATGTAATGATGTCATCACCTCTATGATGAGATCTGATGTAATGCAATCTCCTCCATGATGAGATCTGCTTTGAGCATCCAATCAGTTGAAATGGAGTTTCCCTGAAGGTAAGTCCTCCATCCAATATATATGACTTTCTATCAAAGCTCACAGGCTTTTGCTCTGCTTCAGATCCTGCTTTCAACTTGGACCTGAGCTTGCTGTTTTACCTGCCCGTCTTGAATTTGTCAGCCTCTACAGCCCGTGAGCCAGCTGTCTGTTGTCTGACCTGCAGATTTTGGATTCATCAGCCCTGCAGCTATGTGAGGCACGAGAAGCCTCCGGCCTGATGCCTGACCCATGCACTTGGGACTTTCCAGCCTCTACAACCACATGAGCCATTGTCCTCTCTTTCTCTCTGTCTCTGTCTGTCTTTATATATATATATATATATATATATATATATATATATATATATATATATAACTTAGGAAAACCTGGTGGCATAGTGGTTAAGTGCTACGGCTGCTAACCAAAATGTCGGCAGTTCAAATCCACCAGGTGCTCCTTGGAAACTCTATGAGCCAGTTCTACTCTGTCCTGTAGGGTCACTATGAGTTGGAATCAACTCGATGGCAATGGGTTTGGATTTCGTTTTGGTTTTGGTATACACACACATATACATATATACATATATATATATATACATATATATATACATACATATATATATATATACACATATATATATAAATCACTGGTTTTGCTTCTCTAGAGAACCCAGCCCAAGGCAGCATGTTTAGAGGAAAGAAGAGACCTGGGAGTAGTGCTACTGAGACAACCTGGACTTTTGAAAAGTATGATAGACATAGTGGGGGACATGGGAAGTAGATGAGGGGTGAGAGCTAGCCTGCCTCCATGGGGCAGAAGATGAGGTGAAAATCTAAGTCAGGGGTAAATAAAGAACTTGCTTGAGACTCAGAGGATTCATAGAAACAAGGCAAGGCATAGAATCAACTCCAACTCATGGCAACCCCATGTGTGCCAGAGTAAAACTGTGCTCCATAGGGTTTTTAATGGCTGATTTTTTTTTTCAGAATTAGATTGCCAGGCCTTTTTTCTGAGGCACCTTTGGGTGGACTCAAACTTTCAAATTTTTGTTTAAAAACCAAGTGCATTAGCTGTTTGCACCACTCAGGAACTCCAAAGACAAGCCTAGTAGGAGCTAACTCAGCACAAGAGATCCTCCAAGTGGGCCCAAATTTCACAGTTCTGCAGCAGATGGCAGCAGGATGCTCAATGAGCAGACGGGACAAAAGGCCTGCCAGAGACTAGCAAAGAATCGAAAGCGCAGCACAAGGGCCTGAGGTTAGCTCCAAGCTCTCCACCCACACACTGACTCAAGGTCACAGCCATCTCCCCCTCCCACCCACGTGGCACCTTGAGAATCAGCAAACAAAGGAAGAAACATCGTCTCCAAAACACAGTGAAATTGTGTAATAATATTAACCAAACTGAGAAAGGCTTAAGCCAGAAGACAGTAACATATTTGGCAAGTTTCCATTTTATTTAACACTCTGTGGGTAAAGGCTATGCAAACGTTTAAATCAGTTACAGGGAATTTTTTTGTTTGTTTCTTTGCCTGAGCACAGCGTGTAACTTTTAACCTTACTACATTTTCAATTCTGTTTCACATACACATTTTTTAAAAGTATCACAGGAATCCATGAAGAATTAGCCATATACCAGTAGCAAACATAATTTGTAGAAATTTCTGCCTTACTGTGGAAGGATAGACTCTGAAATGAATTGGTGCCCGTAGCATGATGCACTACAGGCTACAAATTCTCAGTGACACAGGGCAAGTGCCATCAGGAAATAATGTCCCAATCTTTGGGATAGGAAGTGAAGCCTGTAAACCAAAGGGCAGGGAAAACATGGCCCATGGTTAGTTATTTTCCAGTTTGCAGGCCTTTTGAGTATAGTAAGGTATTTATATGTTCTTTAAAGTATAAAATTTGAACTGGAATTCCAAGACTGCCTTGAGAAAAAAAGTGCACATTAGGGCAATATAAATAAGGCGTCACTTAGGGTTTGGCTTAACTTTTTATTTTCACTGCATTCCAGATTTATTCTTTAGGTGGCATGTAAAATGTCAGAGATATTTGGAATACTGTGCGGATTTTCAAAAAGTCTGAAGCAAAGGATACCATTTTATTGAAAATGGGGGAAAATGTCTAGTTCTAACATCAGAAAATCATATCGACAATCTTGGTCGTTGAGATACTTACAATTTAAGACATTTTATCATCAGGCTACCATTATGAAAAAAGTGGTACCATTACCCCATTTTACAGGAAAAATGTGGGCTTAGATTCTTAGGCAATATTTCTTTACAAACCATCCTTGAAAAACAGAATGTATTTCTCTGCAGACAACACCAATAGCACAACAAACAAGACACAGAACAGTGCTTCCACTTTCTGATTGATTAATGGTTTCTGTGTGTGATGCCAAATGATTGCTTCGGCTGATTTCCTGTTCTTTAATGAATGATTTCAGTAGTTTCAAGTAGAGTGTTATTGACATCACAAACCACCAGTTTAGTCAACCAAAGGCAGGAATCCTAAGAGTTGCTTGTTTATACGTGAAATGCTTCCATAACAGGGCCCATCTGCTTGTTCCTCCCCTCGACCAGCTTCACATTTCCCCAAGGTTCAGCCATAATCACTAGGCTTTCAGAAGTAGACTACCAGGAATAAGTCTTAGGTTTTTCAGGCTGGAATACTCAACAGAGATGCAATTTTTAATTTCCAAAATAGTTCATACATTTCTATTCCTTACAGCTCTAGGACAGAATAGAATTGCCCCATAGGGTTTCCAAGGTGCAGGTGGTGGATTCAAACAGCTGACCTTGTGATTAACAGCCGAGCTTTTAACCACTGTATCACCAGGGCTACAGAGATGGATTCTACCACTTATCTGTCAGTTTGTCATACTGTGGTGGCTTGTGTGTTGCTTTGATGCTGGAAGCTGTGCCACTGGCATTCAAATACCAGAAGGGTCACCCATGGTGGACAGGTTTCAGCACAGCTTCCAGACTACGGTAGAATAGGAAGAAGGTCCAGCGATCTACGTCTAAAATACGGGCCAGTGAAGACTTTATGAATAGTAGAAGAACATTGTCTGGAATAGTGATGAAAGATGAGCCCCTCGGGTTGGAAGGCACTCAAAATATGACTGGGGAAGATCTGCCTCCTCAAAGTAGAATCCAACTTAATGACATAGATGGGGTAAAGCTTTCAGGAACTCCATTTGCTGATGTGGCATGACTCAAAATAAGAAGAAACAACTACAAACATACATTAATAATTAAAAGGTGGAATGTATGAAATATGAATCCAGGAAATGGAACAGCTGAAATAGACTGGTACTGAGCACTTTGAATCAGAAAATCATATAGCCTACTATGCTGAGAGTGACAAATTGAAAAGGAATGGCATTGCATTCATTGTCAAAAAGAACATTTCAAGATCTCTCCTGAAGAACACACTGTAAATGATAGACTAATATTCATACACCTACAAGGAAGACCAGTTAATATGACTATTATTCAATTTACACACCAACCACTATTCCAAAGATGAAGACATTGAAGATTTTTACCAACTTCTGCAGTCTGAAATTGATCAAACATGGAATCAAGATGCATTGATAATTATTGGTGATTGGAATGCAAAAGTTGGAAACAAAGAGGAAGGATCAGTAGTTGGAAGATATAGCCTTGGTGATAGAAATGATGCCAGAAATCACATGATAGAATTTTGCAAGACCAACAACCTATTCATTCGAAATTCTTTTTTTTCAACAACATCAACTACGCAGGAGGACCTCACCAGATGAAACACACAAGAATCAAATGGACTACGTCTGTGAAAAGAGACAATGAACACATGGGGTCACCAGGAGTCAGAATAAACTCCAGAGCAACTAGTTTATTGCTAATAATACACACCAGTGCTGAAGTATGCACATTACTACCATGTGTGCAAGAGTTAACCTGAATAACTACTCCACAATAAAACAAAACTGGGCAAAGTAACAACAGCAAAATAAGAAGGCTTGAGCTTGCCTATGCTCTTACAGCACCAGGACATGACCCCTTTTGAAACAGATGCTAGACATGAATGAATTTTAAAAGAGTTATTAGATAGGTGGGTGGATAACATGTAGCCAAGCTTAGTAGGAAACACTGACTCAAAAACAAATGACCTAATAACGGGCTAGTGCTTCTGTTCTGCCTCCTAGTTTCTTGCATAGTGCCTGGGGTCTTTAAAGCTTACAAATGACCATCTAAGGCACACCAATTTACCTCTATTCGCTGGGAACAACAGAGGAAAAGGAGAGTCAGGAATAAGAGGAGGATTTGGAATGTGTGGCTAATTGCTTCCACGAACAACTACCTCCTATGCCATAAGACCAAAAGAACTGGATGATGTCCTACTGCCAATACCAAACATTTTGATCAAAGATGCTATAGAAGAATCCTGATCAAAAGGGGGAAAATGCAGAAAAGAATTTGAAATTCTCATGAAATCCAGGCCTCCTAGAGCCATGGAAACTGAAGAACCACTGAAACTATTGCCTTAAGGTAATATTTAAATCTTAAACCAAAAAGATTCTTTGAAGTCTTCTTAAAATCAAATGATAGTTTAGCTTAACTGGTAAAGAATGTCTGTCTTGAGCATTGTGTTCTTTCAGGTTCTATCTATACAGGATCAAATTGACAATAGCAACTCAAAAGGTCAGATAGGAAACTTAGGGGGCAGTAAGTTTATGCTAATTGTTGAGGAACAACTCAGAAATGGAGGGTGAGAATAGTTGCTCAACTCAAAGAATGCAGTCAACGTCACTGAATTGTAAATTGTAGAAGTGGTTGAATTGGTGTATGTTTTGCTGTGTATATTCTAAACAACAACATAAATAAAATTAAAAATAATAATAATAAATGGTCATCCTTGCTATATGTATTTGCTTACACTGCGGCTACTACTGACTTCTGTATTATATCTCAAGTTGCTTTAGAATTTGTCAAAATATATAGGAAATAAATTTGCAATAGTTTCAGGATAATCTGTATCCTGGCTGGATACTTTAAATATTTTAATTTTTCTGAAAATTCAGGTAGGATAAGTCACATTCACACTCCAAAATTTATAGTCTCTGAGTGACAGTAATTCCTACTTCTGCTATTGACTTATAGCCTTGACAATCACTCTCTTATATTTTTAATATAATGAAATTTAACACTGCTGGCTCTGGCAGAAAGGTAATCCCTCAATTATATTTTCTCCTCCACACTTATTATTCACAAACCAGTTTGATTAAAGAATTGGGTTTTTTTTATGGATATAGCTTATCACACAGGTACGGCCAACTGGCTAGCAGAGAACTTAAATACCATCAAATACCAACAGTGTGATTACACACAAAGAGAAAAGAGACCAGCCTCACTGATCCTCTGCAGAATCACGTTCAGCTATGGAGAACTGTCAGAAAAGAATGGACAGGGTATTTCTGGAGGGTCACACCATTATATTTTGTTTAATTCAGAAGAGCTTTTTCTGCTGAAGAGCAGTCTTCCATTTTGGTCATTTCCAATTTCTAGGGTTCATCCCCCTTTAGTGATGAGGTGACTTTTAGGAAGTACAAGAGGGAAGACAGGGGTACAGAATATGATTGCTTTAGTATTCTCAGGCAGTTTACTGGGTAACTGGTATTATATAAATTACCCATATTTCAAAAAAGATCCCCTCTCAATTGTAACTGCATCCCCTGAGGCATTTTGAGCTACATGAAAGTGGTAAAATTCTTTGTGTTCGAGAAGTCTGTTTCATGTTGTTATTGTTGTTGTTGTTTTACCCATTGGGACGTAATAGAGCAAAAGACATTTATTTCTTGTAATGAATTCACCTTATGCCCCAGAGCAAATTAATTTGTGCTTTTATTACTTGTTCTCTCCATCTATAAAATACATATGAAAGTAATCATCACTTTCCATAGGATGTGGTATGTATTTTAATTGTTGTATATAAAAGAACTTTGAGGTCTCATCTTAGAAAGTTCTTGGGGAGTGTCAACTTTGAGGATTAGTTTATAGCTCCAGAGTTATTATATACTTGTCTTGTCTTGTAAGTCAATAACTGTTTAAAAGAGAGAGCCAAAGCAGCAGCTCCCAAACTTAAGGAGCTTAAGAACCCTCTGGAAAGCTTGTTGAAACACAGATCCCTGGGCCCTGTCCTTAGATTTTCTGATTCAGTAAGCTTGGGGTGGTGCCTGAGAATTTACATTTCTAACAAATTCCCAAATGATACTAATGCTACTGGCCCAGGCACCACACTTCCGGAACAACTGATTTAAAGAATAGCTTTGTGTAAACACAGAAAAATGGAATGCATGAAATATGTAAAGAGTGGCTGTAGAATAAGATAAACTCCAGATGTTTTACCTCTCCCTGTTCAATCCAATGCAAAACTTTGGACACTTTGCTAAAAAGTGGTTTGGACCGTAGCAAAAATCATACAGCCTGGGTTGCTTAGATGAATTACATACTTAGCAAGAGAGATGTATGGCAAGATATCGGCATTAGATCATTGTTTTCTGCAACTAACAATAGCTAGTAGCCCAGCTAACTCAATAAAAACAATATCAACGCTGTTGCATTACCAGACAATCACATTCCCATTAACATCGGCCTCTTTGAAAGGTATTCCCATGTTGGAAGTTAGCCAAACTCCTTCAGACATTCTCAACTTACAACACAATGTAATTTGGAAATGGCCATATGGCAATAAATATGGCTGCAAAATATAGCACAAGCCCTTGCTCAGCCTTCCTGTGTGACAGAGAGAACCGAGCATCTAGAGATTGCCTTAATGGTAGCCTATATATATGTATGTATGTAAAATATATTCACATAATCTTTGGCTCTATAGCCACAGAAAAGCAAACATTCTTTCGGAAATTGAATAAACAAACATTTTATCACTCTAGTCACTTTTAATACACAAATCCTTGCCTGTGCTCAGTAAGATATAAGTGGTAGGGATAAGAGAGAGGATTACAAACGCTGCGTCTTACATTGCACGACTGGTCATGCTCTTTTTTTTTTTTTTTTTCTTTCTCCCCAAGAGAGATTGCTTACACCATTATCTTGTATTTGGTGAAACTAAAGAACTAGCACTGACAACGTTAAAGCAGAAATATTTAAAGCCTGATAGAATCTGAAGCAAGGCCCATTCCCATTTTTTCCTCAGCTGCATATATCAGTTAAGACATTGTAGCGAACTTCTCATAATAAGAACTAGCTTTTCTCTTCTCTTGCCTTTTAGCATTATCCTTCAAGTACAGCCTGCTCAGACAATCAACATGACTTTCTATGACTTCTCAGTAAATGAAGCTCACTCCGCTAACCCAAGGATACTGTCAATCTAAAATATCGAAATGAAAGCTCGAATTGCGCATTTTATGATCAGCCAACTGTACTTAGGTAGTAGCCATATTTAGAAGGGAGCTATTTTCTTGTATTTTAAAATCATATTCTACTTTGCCCTCTCAGCAATATTAGAAACCTATCATTTTGCATATTAACTGCACCATTACTAAAAACGCAGCAGAATAAATCTCTGGCTCTATTTCTAACCAACAGGATTTCAGGGCTATTGTTTCTCTCAGACATACATCTCCAGAAATCAGTGTTAAGGATTTTTAAAGTGTCTTCATAGAGACGTGGCTAAAGAAGATGAAATTAAAATTAAAAAAATTTTTTTTACAGCAAGCGTATATTCCACGCCGCCAATTCCGTGCTAATTTTGTCACATATTTCTCTTTATTAAGCCTTTTATCTTCTCTATCTGTTTATATCAGAGATCGCCTACTTTGATAAGGGGCGGAGGGAAACTATCACTCAACTCCTTTCAGTTTTTTGTAAAAGGCATGTAAGCTCTTACCACGTATTCTTCTACCATTTACCTATCCTTTGTGAAGCCTGAGAGGTTGTCAGATAGTTGCCCAAAGACAGAACATTCTGACTCAATAAGATTGGGTGGATATTAAGCCAGATGGTGCTACTTTAATTTGTGTTTTCCTCTTTTCCTAAGTCAATTTTTAAAATATCCATCCTGCCACAACAAATGAGGTCTAAACAGAAGCTAAATAATTGGCAAGATGGAGCATAGTATGGCTAATATCCTACTTTCCACTCTCTTAACTGTTAAGTGGTTCTGTTCTGACTACATCAATTAAAAATCCCCACTCAAAATTACCTCGGGCAATGCTACTACCCCCACTGTAACTCAGCCACTATTTCTTGCTTGTCACAGCACTGACCTTAGAAGGTTTCCCTTTGGTCTCAATAAAGCACAGAAGGAGAATTTTTCAACAGCACTGTCATGAGTGTAACGGGTATGAAAATATTAGATGAAATTAGCTATGTGTGGTCGCTAATGAAATGAGTGCTATATTTAGAGTCAGAAAATCTGGCTTTGTGACTAGGATCCATTTCTTGCTATTTATAAAAGTTTCTTAACTTCTCTGGGCTTCAATCCCCATCATAAGGAGGAATGATGAGTATAATAGCACCGCTTTCATCAGGTCATTGTGGGTATCAAATAAGATAATGTACTTACTAAGCTTTCATACTATAAAATCTCTACATAAACATCCAGTATTGCACCTGCTCCCACCACTTCAGTGTGCCTCTATTGCACAGAGGAACAGTCCTTTGACAATTCTAAAATTCAATTAATGCCTTCAATCACCCAATTGCTGCCAACTCCCAGGTCTCTACACACCCCTACCCGAACCATTTACAAGCTCCTCAAACTCCACCACTCAAATACACCCCTTTCCCTCTTAAAATCTACGTATCTTCTCATGTTCCCCTCCTTGGTAACTGGAACTACCATGTAATACTACTCAATTCTTTCTTCTATCACATATATCTTACTGGTCGCTGGCCTTGCTAACTCTGTCGTTAACATTGCCTACTTCTATATTTTTGTCTCAACCACTACTGTCACTGTTGAGGTTGAAGCTTTCACTTTATGTCTCCGGAAATAAGGGAAAGTGTTACCAACAAATCCCCTTATCTCTCTTCCCGTTTCATGCCATCCTCAACACCGCTGCTAAAGTGCTCTAATTAAACACACAGCTGATCAGGTCATTCCTTGCTTAAAACCCTCCACTAACTTGCTGTTATCTGAAGGGCAAGTCTTCCCCAGGCGTGACTTCCCTCTGGAGCTGCTTTCCTCTTCATCTCCTCACCCCGCACACCTTTGTTTCCAGTCGTGTTGACAGTGTAAGTTCTCCAAACACGCCTCAGAGTTCCCAAATCTTTTCCTTTGCACCAGCTTTTTCACCTCCACCCCCAAAAGTTTCCAGAGCTTCATTCTTGGCCTCGCATTCTTGATGAAATTTTAGGCACCTGCTCTTCCAGGGAAGGCGCACTGGTAGTGCAGTAGTTAAGCGTTAAGCTCTTGGCAGCTAATCAAAATGCCAGCAGTTCAAACTTCGGCCACTCCACAGGAGAAAGACATGGCAGTCTGCTTCCGTGAAGATTTACAGCCTTGGGGCAGTTACACTCTGTCTTACAAGGTCATTATGAGTTGGAATCAACTGGATGGCAATGGGTTTGGCTCCTCCAAGAAAATTGTCTCAAACTGGAATCAGAGCTTTCCTTCTGTGCTGCCTGGCCATCCTCTGCGTACCCCTATCCTTCAAAACCTGTTGCTTTGGAGTGTATTCCAACTCATGACAACCCCAAGTGTTACAGAGTAGAATTGCTCCATAGGATTTTCTTGGTTATAATCTTTATGGAAGCAGATTGCCAAGCCTTCCTTCTGCAGCTCCACTGGTTGAGTTCGAATTGTCAACCTTTAGATTAGTGTTGCTGTTGTTATTCGTTGTCACTGAGTTGATTCCAACTCATAGCAACCTCACATTGCTCAGAGTAGAACTGGTCCATACTGTTTGCAAGGCATAGCCTGTCGGAAGCAGATGTCCAGGACTGTCTTCTGAGGCACCTCTGGGTACGTTTGAAAACACCCAACCTTTTGACTAGTAGCCAAATGCAAACTGTTTGCACCACCCAGAGATGTTTTAATTATTGGTTTGTTTATTTGTCTAATTAAATTGTAAGTATTAATTTTCTTTTAATATCTACCAGTGTCAGTTATGTTACCTAGAACATAAAAGAACATAGATGTTCAATAAAAGATTGCTAAATAAGTAAATTCTCCCTAGTCATTTGTCTTTCTTCTTTAATTTTTACTAAAAATTCCTTAAAATATTTTAAACAACTAAGCGAATTTATGCCTAGAGTTTAACTCTATCGGCCAGCACAAATGCTACCCATTTGCTTGCACATATCCAAAAATAAAATTATACCAATAAGAATCTCATATGTCCGTGGAATTAGAAATTCCAATCTTAGGGAGGTAAGTTGAATTCCTATCCAATTCTACCATAATGATTCCAGCTGTAGAAAAGCTGTCTGATTTCCAGAACACCAAAATGAAGATTACCAACGTCCTTGCCTCATCCTGAGCAGCACTAAAGGTTGAGAGGGTCTTTCTTTTGAGAAGGATGACTCAGTGTACTAAAACTGAATCTGACATTGAAGATTTCTTTGATTTTTAAGAACGCTTATCTTTCACCTAATACTTTTGCAAATCTAAATGGTAAAAAATGTAAAAGGTGATTTAAAAAAAGAAGTATTTTGTACTATAACATGTCTAGGTTGCTTCATAATTTTTTTCAGAATTTCTACACACAAAAAAGAATTCCCCTTTTTTGTTTTGTTTTGGTGGTTGTTGAAAATGGTGAAAATCTCCAAATCATTGTTCAGGGAAAGAGAGAGACAACATCATAAGGAAGGCACTTTTAAATAGTGATTCTCTTGCTCCATAAAATGATGCTTCAAAGAAATAAAGTAAGAAAAAGGAAGCCAGGTATTATGGAAAATTCTTCTTTAGTATGCACAAATATATCAGTCAGGCATAAACAGGAAAGCAAACCATAATTAAAATGTTCCACAAGTTACATTATAATTGACGTAGGCAACTTGAAGTCAAGGTTCAAATTTACTGATTGTTTTCTGTAAATAGTTTTCTTTGTATTTCTTCCTTCTTTTTCATCCTGTGTGTGATCTCACCCACCTCATACTCACCACATTCTTCTAAAAAAATTCTGCCCCTTCCAATGAAAAGCAAATATATTTATGTAAAAAAAACTGCAATTTAATATTTTTTCCCTTTTAAGATCCATAGAAAAGGAAGTTCTCTTTCCTTTTTTTTTGCCCAGTCAGAAAAATAAAATTGTTACAAGTAAATTAATTCAGGGATTTGTGTTCATGTGCAAAGCTAGCCTCCACAATAATTTTTGTTTTTTAGTAGTTAAAAGATTACACAGACTACGCTGGACCCTCTACGATGGAGTCTTTTAGAAAAATTGCAATCAAAGTAGGTTTTGGTAAAATTCCCACAAAGTTCCTTTGACACTTCTGTCACTAAACCTTTTATTTAATTCTCCTCTAATGAAGCAATAAGCCAACTGCTAGATAGAAAATTCCTCATGTGCAAAAATAATCACCGAAAAGATTTCCTGGTTAACAATAAAAATGTCCTTTGAAGTGGGTTATTGATACCGCCATTTTCAGTTAAAGGTGAAAACATAGGTGATGAACCTAACTGAAAAACACTCAGAATTCTCAGTTCAAAACATCTTTGTCAAAGATGTAATGCTTTCAACAACACCTGGAAAATAAATGAAATAGAATGGGTACAACCAAGGAAAAAGTCGGGGAACATACATTTACATATGTGATTTTTCCCATAGTGTCTGTGTATCTCTCCATCATCAATAAAAACAAAGGCTAAAAATACTCAGAAAATAAACCTCAGTGATAGGCTTATAGTAAGTGCTTTGTTTTCACCTGGCAATTGTTTATATATAAGTTCATTCATTAAAATTCATTATCTTTATACGTTCAGGACTTTTGTGTTCCTGTACAAAGCTACATTCACATCAACTGAGGTTTTAAATTACTGTATTTGATAATGTGGCTCTCTGAAGTTTCTATGATATGTTACGAGAAGCTTTCATTTTCTGAGGCTAAAATAATAAAATTCTTACAGTAGGACTTTAGAGAGAGATCGCAGCACATCTCTCTGATGGCAAGAGTAAAGGTAGTACCTTTCAGAAATGAAAAAAAAAAGAAAGAGCAGCCCTAATTGTTCAGATCTCTTTGAAGATGATAGCTGAATCCATTCATTGCTTTTAAAATAAAGCGATTCACAGAGGAGAGAAGTACGACACATGATGTTAGGAGATGCTCCCATTGCAATGACACCGGTGTTATAAGCCCCAAAACAACGCACGCATTTTCTTTGGATTAGAATAAAGGGCATGGCATTACAGAAATCTAAGTCCCTCATAAAATAGCCATTTACTAGAGATTAATTAAATTGCAAGAGATGTAAAACCCTACTTGTTTGCAAAATAGATCTGGTCTAAGATCAGCATTGAAAAAAAAAATTAATGAAAGAAAAATCCAACCAAAAAAAAAAATCAGGATTTAATCTAATTTTTAAATACTTCATCCCCTTTGAATAATGATTATAAACACCCATGATTCACTTTTCCCTTCTACTGACGAATTAGCACATACAGAATCTTCTGAAAATTTCCATGAAATGCCCATAAACCTTTATATTTTACCTTCTCAGGGAGGCATCCCCGGACAGTCACATCTAAAGTAGCCACCATTACCAGACTCTTTCTCATATTACTTTTATTCCTTTTACTTTTCTTATCACTCTTCTATCTCTCATCCCTCAAGCATGTACACACTGTGAACATGGGACCATGTCCAACTTGTTACACTCTGTGTCCCCAGGACCCTGGTATAGCAGTAACACAATAATCAGTGAAATCAAGGATTTAAATCTCCTTTCAAGAGTTCACATTTAACATGTGTCTTTTGTTAGAATATCATAATGATTTTCTGTACTAAAACAAATATATTTTTAATGCTCAAATGTACCTCCACGTATACACATATAGGCCCTTGGGTTCTTTTCACAGTGAGTGAGTTTCCTTTCTGAAGGTTCTCTGTGGTGCCTGGAATGAGATTTATTGGCTGTGACAGGCTCTAATAACAGCACCGGCTTTGTGCCAGCAGCCTCCGCCAGGCTGACCACTATTGGAGGTGCATATGCACCCTCATGCACAAGAAGGTTGCTCCATAACCTTGGCCTAAAATTGGCTCAGAAAAATTGGCAGGGGCTGCTAATGTCAAGCTTCAATAATGTAGCTCTTTCTGCCTTCCCAATCTGTAGATACTAAGATTTCTTATTTTTGTTGTTGTTAGTTGCCATAGAATCAATTTCAAGTTGATTCCAACTCATGGTGACCCCAGACCCCATATGTGCAGAGTAGAACTGTGCTCCATGTAGATGTAGAAAGAGAGGACGTAAAAAGGGAGGAGGATGAGAGAAAACACAGTTGAGGAAAAGAGGCATGGTAGCTTTTTCCTAAGCCATCAATTGCCAAGGTTACTTTTGGCAGAGAGCAAAAGAAAAAGGGCCAGACTGTGCCTGCTTGAAGCTTTTGTACTTCTGCCCAGACTGTGGGGAAAAAATGATGGGATTAAATAAAAATGTCAGCGATAACAAAAAGGAAATCTTCCCAATAGTTTTCCTTGCCTGAAGGATGAACTGCTTGAAGCACTGACCTCACTGCCCGTCTCAGTGAGGTCAAGAAACTTCCTGTCACTCCTACAATTATGATTAATGATGCTCCTGCTGGTGACAGATTTCTAACCACAGTCTCTGGAGTACATGAGACTCAGTTGCCTCATGGTGTGTTGAGTCTCTGCTCTGGCAAAGGATCTATTTTCTACAGCTACAGGCTTAGCTTTCAACAAGGCATCCTCTTGATGCTTTGCTTCAACATCCTGTCATGAAAGAACAGAGAGCCCAGTACAAAGAACAACTGCTAAGAAGGATAAAACATTAAATTAATTTAAAAAAATCTTTTGTCCTGAACGGCAAAATGCAGCATAATGAATAATTAAACAATTAATAATGTAATCCTCTTAAAAGCACAGAACCACTAGGCGAGAAGATTAAGTGTTTAACAGTTTCCAGTATAATACAAATGGTAAGGATGAGCCTTTTTTTTTTTTCTCCCACTTTTTAGGGTAATAGAATTGAAAGCACATTTCCAGATTTTAATTAAATACTATTAAATTTTCAGTAATAAGCCAAAAACAACAGTGCCGCAATATAGAAGGATTATCAAATACAAAGGTAAGCACACAATAGCAAGAAGCTAACATTTTTTCCTTCTTTTTGTATAGAAAGAGGTTACTTGAAAGGTGCATTCTATTTCTAAATTACTATCATGCACATCACCAAACATCAAGTGGAATACTAGTCTCTAGCGATGACGTGAGATTGGGATTTAGATTATTGTATTTCAATGACAGTCTCCAATCATGGAAAAGAAAAGGAGGGAAAAAAAAAAAAACAGAATAGTTGCAAAGCTATAAAACAAAGTAATTGATGTGTCCAAATTCTGTTCCACCATTATATGCTCAAATCTATAATTCAATATTCTCTACAACATAGCACCAGAGTTTCTATGTGTATATTTTCACTACTTCCTAAAGCACTCAACTATTAACCAAAAGGTTGGAGATTCAAGTCCACCCAGAGGCACCTTGGAAGAAAGGCCTACCGATCTACTTCCAAAAAGTTAGCCATTAACAACCCTATAGGTCACAGTTTCTACCCTGACACACATGGCGCTGCCATGAGTCGGAGTTGACTAGAAGACAAGTGGCTTGGTTTTGTTTTGTTTGTTTTTCCTTTTGGTTTTAAAATGTCATAGGTATGGATTATCTTCACTCATGTTCTCTAGAAGCAGAACATGAGAGAAGGATTCATGTGCAAGTGACTGATGAAGGAAGTTCTTCCAGGAGAAACAGTAGGAAGTAGAAGTGGATAGGAAAGAAGAAGAAGGGAAACAAGGGAAGGGTTTCGAATGAAGTCTCAGTTCGGCCTGGTCATGCAGAAAGCTCTGGAACATAAATTATACTACAGAGTTTGCCCTGCCACCAGGCCGATTGACTCCAGCAGACCAGCGCACTCCTCTGAAGGAGAGGGAGAGCCTACAGAAGTGGCACTCAGCAGTAGAGGAGATTCCAGGGGTCTAGGCGGAGCACAAATAGTGTCTTTCATAGTGGTAGCAAAGACAGATCTTTACACAGCTCAACAGTGTACTTAACTGCAGTGTAAGTTAGAAACTTATTCCCCGTATCCCACTTGCCTCCACTCACCATGACTGACTCCATCATGACCATTTATCCCCAAGTCCAATTCCAACTTTCAGGAGAAGGAATTTTTGGAACTAGCCGTATTATAGCCTGACTGTATAGAATTTGGCCTCAAATAACCAATGTTCAGTTCTGAGAACTGTGATTTATTTCTGAACTCAAAGCCATGTCTGCACCTACAACCTTTCCCCTTTGCTCTGAATTCTGGTGTATTGCTTAGAGCTCAGTCCTCCCAGGAGGGGAGATTGTGCTTCACTCCAGCTATTCTTCATCTGAACCCTTGACTCAGAACTCCAGACTTAATGACCTTACCACTTTCCAAATGGTGGTTGTTGTTAGTTGCCAGTGACTTGGCTCTGACTCATGGTGGCCTTATATACAATAGAAACATTGCCTGGTCTTGCACCATCTTCTTGACCCTTAGCATGTTTGAGTCCATTGTGGCTATTGTGTAGTGCCTTCCAACCTAGAGAGCTCATCTTCCAACACTTTTGTTGTTGTTGGGTTCCATGGAGTCCATTTTTGACTCATAAAAACCCAAAACCAAACCTGTGGCCATCGAGTCGATTCAGACTCACAGCAACACTATAGGACAGAGTAGAACTGCCCAACAGGGTTTCCAAGGAGCTACTGGTGGCTTCAAACTGCCAACCTTTTGGTTAACAGCTGAGATTTTAACCACTGCACCTACAGGGCTCCTTTTGACTCTGCAACCCCATATGACAAAGTAGAACTGTCCCTTAGGGTTTTCTAGGCTGTAATCTTTATGAAGGCAGATCTCCAAGTATTTCATCCTCAAAGTCACTGAGTGGGTTTGAACCACTTACCTTTCAGTTAGCATACAAGCGCTTAATTGTTGCTCCAACAGGGCTCCTTATCTCATAATATTCTGTTGCAATCATAGGGTTTTCATTAGATAATTTTCAGAAGTAGATTGCCATGCCTTTCTTCTTTGTCTGTCTTAGTATGGAAGCTTCACTGAATCCTGTCTACCTAAGTGACCCTGATGATATTTAAAGTATCAATGGCATAGCTTCCAGCATTATAACAACATGCAAGCCACCAGAGTATGACAAGCTGACAGATGGATGGTGGCCTGTATGGTTACTTCCCATGAAATTTCAGTGGTTGTGTTCCACATATAAGTTTCAAGAACACATTTTCCAAAATTGTTGCTGCTCTGCACTGGCTTACCTTCTAGCTACCAATTCCTCCTTCCAAAGTCTACTTTCTCCCATATCTATAGATGGAGTTATAGATTGATCTTTTGCAGAAGCCAGGTTCTCCTCGTGTGTCCCATCTGGTAACAGCTACCTGTGCCATATATAGCTGTATCCTAAAAGATAGAGCTGGTTATGGTTCTAAAGAAAACCTGGTTTTTAAAAAAGAGTAAGTTGCCTAAATTATTCAGCAAGCAACTGTGGGGGGAGAGGAAGGATCAAATGAATAACAATATATTTCCATATTATCGTAGACTGGGTCTCTAGAAAAGCAAAACCAGTAAAGTGTGTAAATACACGTATAAAATAGAGAGATTTATATCAAGGAATTGACTCATGTGGTTGTAGAAGCTGGAACATCCCAAGTTCATTGGTCAGGCTGGAGGCTTCTCCTGATCCACGTAGCTGCAGAGGCTGGCAAAACTACAGTCGCCAGGTCAGAGAGCAGGGCTGTTGTTCACAGGCTGTGAAATCCATGAATCCCCAGGTCAGCAGGCAAGACCACAGGTAAGCTACTAGCTTAAGTCCCAAGAACTGAAAGTCAGGTGAATAAGAGTCAGCTGCAGAATACAGAGTGAGCAAAAGCCCACGAGCCTTGCCAGAATGTCCACTTATATTTGATGCAGGCCATATGCCCAAAGAAACTTCCTTTCAATTTATTGCCTACTCACAGCAGATCTGGGGTGATCACATTGTATCAAGTTGACAATAATCTTAACCATCGCACATACGGAAATGCTGGTAGCATAGTGGCTACGAGCTATGGCTGCTAACCAAAAGGTCAGCAGTTCGAATCCACCAGGCACTACTTGGAAACCATATGGGGCAGTTCTACTCTGTCCTATAGGGTCACTGTGAGTCAGAATCGACTTGACGGCAATGGGTTTGGTTTTGGTTTTTTTTTATCACACATATAGTCCTCCAGTATAAAAGGAAATCTTAGAAGAACTCCTTTAGACTAAGCTAGGTTTAGGAGATGGTTGATATAGACATGAAGAACAGTACTGATGATATTGCAAATTTTAACCATAGAGCATGAGTATTAAAATTTTTTAATCTTGAGAATGTGGCCGAGGAAACAAGGGCTAAAAAGGTGAAGGACCGAGTCAAAGTGAACTAATCGGTTAATTCAAAAAGAGTTATTTAGAAAGCTCAGTTAGTTGGTATTGCTTAATTTATCATTAATGATAAAAAAGGAGCTATTAAATATCATTATTAATGTAATTACATTTTAATGTATAAGTTGTAATTTTTGGAATTTCCTGAGAATCCTTTGTTTTGGATTCTTACAAAGCTAATCTTCTTACAAAGCTAAATCTTACAAAGCAAGATCTATTCCAGTCGCAGTCAAGTTGACTCCAACTCACTCACGGTGACCCCGTATGTATCACAGCTCCACAGGGTTTTCAATGGCTGATTTCAGAAGTAGATCACTAGGCCTTTCTTCCAGTCGCAGTCAAGTTGACTCCAACTCACTCACGGTGACCCCGTATGTATCACAGCTCCACAGGGTTTTCAATGGCTGATTTCAGAAGTAGATCACTAGGCCTTTCTTCCAAGGTGCCTCTAAATGGACTCAAAATTTGGTGCAAATGACCAAGAGCATTAATCATTTCTACTACCCAGGGACCTCAAAGTAAGGTCCATAATACATTACATTTCCTGTCTCTGCCATGTGGTGGAGCAGCGTTTGCTACACACCATCAGTACAGGGTCTGAACCCACTAAGTCTGGAATAATTAAGGCAAAATCTGGCCTTGGACAGATGTGTAAAACACAGAAAATGATGGGCAAGGTTGGGAAACCTGCCAGGGCCAGATGCTAGAGAAAACCAATTTAACGGGGATCCATAGAATCTATGTGATAAATCAGACAACAGATCCAGTGGGAATTAAGGAGCTGGCAAAGGAGGTGGAGCCAGGAGATAAATGGGTGATTTCGCTTCTTTAGAGACAGAGTACATACTCTTTGGAGATCCTTCCTCTCTAGGATAGATCTATTGGTTTTAAGGCTCTAGAACTCTAAGACCAATCTCTGCATAGTGTAGTAGGAAGCTTTTAGAATTCAAATCAGAAAGACCTGCATCCTATCTCTAGTTTTAACGTTTATTAGCTTCGTGAACCTGGGTAAATTATTTACAATTATTTTAATTGTAATGAAAAACAGAGCAGCTCATTCTTAGAAATATTATGAGGATTAAATAAGATAATGAATGTCTGGCTCATGACACATAATATGCTCCTCATTAGAGTTATTCCCTTCCTGACCACTCACCCATATAGCACCTCTGGAGCCCTCTGGAACGGAAAGTGCCTGAGGATCATGGAGTTGTAATACGGGAAAAAAAATAAAGATGATAGCAGGTGCTAACTTAGTGGAGGTGTACCAGGTACTACAGCCAGCTCTGCATCAGCAGAGCCCAATATCCACTCTTGGGAGCATGCGGCACAGAGGTCAAATGAGGTCCTCTAAGATGAGGTGAAGAAAAACTCGTGATATGGAAAGTTTACATGGAGAAGAACAGAAACAGTGGATAGAAAGAAACCAGGCCGTAATAGTTAATGTAAAAAAAAAATTGCTCTACCTAGGAAAGTAAGCGCCTGCGATATACGAGAGTATGTGCTGAGTATTTTTTTTTTAATATTTCGTTTGATCCCCACAATTCCTTCAAAAGAAGGACTAATAATGATCATTTTGCAAATGAGGAAAATGAGATTCAGAGAGGTTAAATAACTTTTCCAAGTTACACAGCCAACAGGTGGTGGTAACAGATCTATGTGAATCCATACACCTAGATCTCACCTGTGATCCATATTTGGATAGGACATGGGGCTGAGATGGTGTGAGGATTTTGATCTCTCTTAAGAGGATTCCTTTACCAGTTTGCCACGTTTATGCCAGAATTTCGATTGCTGATGGCTAAATCCTCCAAATTTAGTAGGCTCATGATGCATAATGAGAACAACACCAAATTAGTTCAGTATGGGAAGAATTTGCAAGAAAGCTATCGTAGCTGCCATTAGTATGACTATGGTGAGTACTTACACATAGTAAAAATTCTTTGGGTATAGAAGACTATATTCCTTGTGTAAGAGAAATGCTAAAAAGAAAAAAAAATGGGTTGAGGAAGTAACTTCCAAAGTTCCAACAAACTTAAAGTTCTATTATACTGAGCATCTCCTGTTGAAATCTTTTACCTCCACACAAGGTTTCCAACGCAGCCTCAATTTCTTTCTATTTTCCCTAAGGAAATATACCTCCAATTTCTAACGATAGCCAGTGAAGAAATCTTACTCTCTTTTAAGGAATTATTTTTCCAGCAAGCTTTCTGGCATTCATCTATCTACACATTAATGAAACATAAAAGTTCAGTTCTCAACATTTAACTACCCCATGTTGACATTTGAAACCACTTTAAAGGAAAAGGGTATCATATGTGAATATGAGGAGAATCGAAACAGGTGTGAAAGGGCTAAGCCATCAGAGCCTCTTTAGAAAATTAACATTAGTTCACATTCACTATTTAAAGAAGGAACGGCAGGGCTTGAGTTGCGAAATGAAATCTGTAGATCAGATACCACCTAGGGCTCCGAAGCCATCTAAAGTAAACCAAACTCGAATGAGGCAAGCAGTGGAAGAACCAAGACACTTGAATTATACTAGGCTTCTAAAATTTCAACCAATGTCAGAAAGCCAGGAAATATTATCACCAGTCAAGGATATGAATACTTTTGCCAGGTAGAGCTGTTGGAATGGATTTTTCCCCCCAGTGGACAGGCTGATACTGAGAAAACAGCTAACACTTTGAGGCAAGTAACATAAATAACAATTTTATTCAAGTAACACCCTTTATTAGAGACTGTATTTGGTCTGTTTGCACTAGCACACACGTGAGGATGCATTCACACATGCAGAGTGAAACCCAATCCACGCGACAGTCCACCACACCGCACAGAGAGAGGAGCCATTCCAGAGGGCAGACAGCTATGGCAGGAGCGGCCCAGTGGTGAAATCCCCTCGTTCCTCTTCCATCCAGCTGCTACTTACTTTCAAACCTAAACACAAACTCACTTAATGACTGTTGAGTTCCTTTTTAAATGACAATATAGATACCTCAGTCTCAGCTAAATCTAATTTTATGCTCATTTCACTCGGCTGCAGCCTTTTTTTCTTTTTCCTTCCACGGTGCATTTTTTCTTGAACAATCACCAAACTGGCAGACTCTGACTAGCTTGTCAGAAAGGAAAGGAATTTATGTTTCATAGAAAATTAATCTAATCAACAGAACATTTATAAAAAGACCAAGCCGGACCTGTTTACAAATGAACAATACCTGAAGGGGAGGAATTTTAATTTCATTATAATATGACCTTCCAAAGCCTGGGACACAATTGTTGAATTCTCTTTGTTCACTCATTGTGTTTAAAGTTTACTGAGCCTTATGGTTTTTAGGGAAAATAAGGAAGCTGAAAATCACCTTATTCCAATAAAATTGGAAGCGGGAGGTAAACCAATAATAACCTTTAATACTGGAATGAAAATAGCCTTCATAAAACAGGGATAAACAGCATTGCAGTCTAATTTACCTCTGCATAAAACATAAAATAGAACTCAATGTGCAATAAAATATTAGTACCTTGACTGCCAGTGTAATCTTAACTAATCATTTCCTATGTTATTTCTGTAGTTACACTAAGTCATCTACATGAAATTTGACTGAATAAGGTTAGCCCAGCCACTGGAACTACTGTGATTTGTCTTTCCTTCCAATTCGTAATATCTTTTCCATTAATGTTCTCACATGTTTCTAAGCTAGTCCCAAACAGGACCAGCCTCTACTCTTTCAGAATGTCACCAACCCCAAACAGTTTCCTTCTTAACAATCCCCTGCTTTGTAATACACGAACACATTCTTCAGGGGCTCTGTAATTATCCAAAATGAGCTGTAGTACTGCAAGTTACTTCAGCACTCCTGTGATTTATCTATCGTAAACACACTTTATAATATTTATATTCCCATTAAAACCGGCACTAATAATGAATTAACAGTACTTAAATATTTATATGATACAACATGGATAAACAGCCAGTGCCCCCATAATAGTTACATTCCTTGCTCTTCCTATCGTGTTGGCAAAACCAAAACCTTGGCATTCTGCATTGTTTATGAAAATACCTTTGAAAATGGCTCAGCACATCGTGCTTCACATTTGCAACCATTTCCTTTAAAAAGATGGCATTCGTCCGAACTTATGAGGCCTGGGTTACTGCGTTTTCATATTATGCGTCATTACTCCGAGTAGGTGTCTTATCAGCAGCTCCAGTTGCTGAGGAGAAGATTGGAATTAAGCACTGGAAGCTTTTTATTTATTTTACATGCTTTATTCCTACAAGATTTTCTGCATATAAGCTTCTTTGTTAGGCTGAGAATTAGATACATTGCCAAGGCATTGTAAAATTTACATCTTGCTTTTGCTCCTGTATTCTTTCCAAAATTGGATTGAAAACAAAGTATAGTTTTTAATTAAAGCTCTGACAGACAATAGACATTTTTTTTTTTTTCTCTAAGAATTGGCATTTCTGATGAGTGATGAAGTTTTTTAAGAGCCTAACAGGAGATGTTCACTACTTAATCACAATCAGCCTTCAAAGAGTTTGCGTGTCAGCTAAACCCTGTGGTATCCCTGACAATATTCATTTAACGATAACCATCACCAAAACTGATCTAACTGTGATCAACAAGGGCATGGAGAAACCTGAAGCAAATTTACCTTTTCGTTTTAAGACCATGTAATCCAGAGTGATTCTCCTGCTGACTTTAACAGAGAAAAACTATACGAAAAGTTTCAGTTATTTTTTTTTCCAGGCAATTTCAGATCAGACTTTTGATTACTACATTATTTCTTATTTCAAGCTACCGTGGCCTATTTTATCCATATGTCGGGTCGAAAAGTCATCTTTGTCTGTCTTCCACATGTCTTCAATATCCTCAATAAGGCCAATAGCCTGGTCATCTGAGCACAAGCTTAAGAAATCTAAAGATCATAGTCAGCCTTGTCCTGTGGTTTAAGGGTAGGATGGACAAAAACTCAAGGGCTGTGTTTCCCCATTTGTAAAATGAAATCAGTTAACCCTCTTCCAACATTTGAAAAATCTTTCCTCTTCTTGGAACTCTCCAGTCCCTTGTCTCCGATGACACCAAGAGTTTCCCCTCTCTCACCAGCTGTCTGTCTCCTGCACCGAACATTTCTATCCTGACTTTCCTTAGGACTCAGCCCTACCACTTTGTATTCTTTCTCCATACTTTCCCCTGAGGAGATCTCATTTATAATCAAGGCCTTAAAAACACCTAACGCTGATGATGTAAACTCTGGTGGCGTAGTGCTTAAAAGCTCCCGCTGTTATCCAAAGGGTCAGCAGTTTGAATTCACCAGGCCTTCCTTGGAAACTCCATGGGGCAGTTCTACTCTGTCTTATAGGGTCACTATGAGTCCGAATTGACTCAATAGCAATGGGTTTTGTTATTGTTGTTTTTTAATGCTCACAACTTCTAAATATATGTGTTCGGCCCAGGGCTTCACTGCACTCCAGACTCCTGTATCCAAATGCTCCCTTGACATCTTGACTTCAACATCCTATAGATGTTTAAGGTTAACCTGTTTACATCAGAAGCTTAACTTGTTCACAACTAGAATATTAAATGTCTCCCCCAAAATCCATTCTCTCCTAATCTGGATCAACTGTAAAAAAAAAAAAAAAAAAACCCACCATATTCAGAGGCAGACCGGAGGGAGAGAAAGGAAGATATGACACTTAGGGACACTGAGCTTCTGTTAAAGGTGATGAAAAAATTCGGGAATAGTAATGGTTGAACAACATGATGAACATGTTGAATGGCACTGAACTGTACATTTGAAAATTGTTGAAATGGCAATGGTTTTCTTACCTATATATTTACCAGAAAAAATAAAAAACACCATATTTTATCCCAGTGGCTCTAGCAGAAAAATAAGCTAGGATGCAGTAGTACTTCAACATCAGTAAATTCTGACCATTAAAACTCCAAAATAAATATAAAATTAGTCCATTCGTCTCCAGTTCTACTGCTACCAACTAGTCCAAGGCACCAACATTGCCTCTTAACTAACTCTTGACTGGTCTCCACCTGCTATCCAATTCATTCTCTGAATAACAATCAAAGCAATCTTTAAAAATGTAGTGAACTTCACGTCAATATCCTATTTAAATGTTCTAACAGCTTCTGTAAAAAGTTGAATTGGCAAAAGTTGTTGCATAGATATACTTAGAACGATGACCCAAAAAATAAAAAAGAGTAGCTGCTGAGGCTGCTAATGTACAATCAAAAACCTCATGGTAATTTGTTATTTGGCTTGGGGGTTTAGAATCATGTTTTCATGGGTATCCCAGCTAATTTGCCTAATATGTTTAGTGCTTCTCTTCTACCTCCCAGTTTGTTGCATAGTGCCTAGGGTTTTAAATCCTTTCAAGTGGTCTTCTAAGCCACAGTAATTGTTCTCTATTCACCTGGAGCAACAGAGGAAGAAAAAAGTCAGGAAAAGAAGGAGGATATGGAATATGTAGCTCATTGCCTCCCTGAACAACTTCCTCCTTTGCAATGAGACCTGGCTACCATTACTAAATATTTTGATCAAAAATTCCATTTAAAAAAACTGATCAAAAGGGGGAAAATGGAGAACAGAATTTCAAATTATCATGGAATACAGACTTTCTGGAGCCATGGAGGTTGGATAAACCCCTGAAAATGTTGCCCTAAGATAATGTCTGAGCCTTAAACCAAAACATTCCCTAAAGTTTTCTTAAAATCAAGCAATGCTTCGGCTTAACCAGTAAAGAATGCCTGCCTTGAGCATTGTGCCTTTTCAAGATCTACCTATGTGAGATCAAACTGAAACAGCAACTTGAAAGATTAAATAGAAAACTTAGGGGGCAAAGAGTTTATGTTAATGGTAGAGTGAGAATAGTTGTACAACTTGAAGAATGTAATCAATGTCACTGAATTGTACATGTAGAAAATGCTGAATTTGTGTACATTTTGCTGTCTATGTTCTCAACAATGACAAAATAAATAAAATTTAAAAAGGTAAAGAATTAGAATATATGACAAACATGTCATTTATTACATTAAGTGTAAAGGAACTAAATGATACAGATAAAATAATCAAGACTGTCAAACAGAATTTAAAAATCAATCAATATACAGCATATAAGAGACATCACTAAAATAAGACATTTAATGCTTGCAAATAGAGATTTTATATATGTGTGTATGTACATATATATAAAGCAAATATTAATCAAGAAAATGCTTGCACTGCTTTATTAACATGACGTAAAATGAACATTAAGGCAAAAGCATTGTTAGACATAAAAACAACCACTTGAAAATGAAACAAGAATCAAAAAAAAGTACAGCAATTTAAAATATGCATTCACCCAATAACATGATCTCAAAATGTATAAATCTATATAATAACAGAACTACAAGGAGAAAGAGCCAAAGAGACAGTTCATGGAGATTTTAGCATACCTATCCTGAACACAAATAAAACCAGGGAAGGTATGGGGAAAAACTGATTTAGTAGATATCAAAGCATTCAACAACTGTACAAGTTATATTATTCTTAAGAACACATGTAACAATTATAAAAGTTGAACAATATGTCATGCCATAAATCAATTAACAGTAAATATGAAAGGTAATCATAAGGTATATGCTCTTTAACAGCTATCATAACCAAAATGTAACTAGAATATCCCTATTCCTGTTGTTTTATTGGTTGCCATCAAGTCAGTTCCTACTAATAGGGACCCTATGTACAACAGAAAGAAACACTGCCCAGTCCTGCGCCATCTTCACAACCGCTGCCATGCTTAAACCCATTGTTGCAGCCACCCTGTCAATCCGTCTCATTGAGGGTCTTCCTCTCCTTCACTGACCCTCTACTTCACCAAGCACAAAGCCCTTCCCTAGGGACTGATCCCTCCTGACAACATGTCCAAACTATGTGAGACGTAGTCTTGCCATCCTTGCTTCTAAGGAGCATTCTGGTTGTATTTCTCCTAAGACAGGTTTGCAACTCATGGTACATTCAATATTTTTCTCCAGCACCGCAATTCAAAGGCGTCAATTCCTTGGTCTTCCTTATTCATCGTCTAGATTTCACATGCATAAGGGGCAATTGAAAACACTATGGCTTGGGTCAGGTGCACCTTAGTCGTCAAGGTGACATCTTTGCTTTTCAACACTTTAAAGAGGTCTTTTGCAGCCAATTTGTCCAATGCAATGTGTCTTTTGATTTCTTGACTGCTGCTTCCATGGGTGTTGATTGTGGATCCAAGTAAAGTAAAATCCTTGACAGCTTCAACCTTTTCTCCATTTATCATGATGTTGCTTATTGGTCCAGTTGTGAGGGTTTTTGCTTTCTTTATGCTGAGGTGTAATCCATACTGAAGGCTGTGGTCTTTGATCTTCGTCAGTAAGTGCTTCAAGTCCTCTTCACTTTTAGCAAGCAAAGCTGTTTCATCTGCATAATGCAGGTTGTTAATGAGTCTTCCTCCAATCCTAATGCCCCATTCTTCTTCATACAGTCCAGCTGCTTGGAATATTTGCTCAGCATACAGATTGAATAGGTATGGTGAAAGAATACAACTGCAACACACACTTTGCCTGACTTTAAACCACGTGGTATCCCCTTGCTCTGTTCATACAACTGCCTCTTGATCTGTATACAGGTTTTTCATGAGCACAATTAAGTATCCTGGAATTCCCATTCTTCACAATGTTATCCATAATTTGTTATGGTCCACACAGTCGAATGCCTTTGCATAGTCAATAAAATACAGGTAAACATCTTTCTAGTATTCTCTGCTTTCAGCCAGGATCCAGATGACATCAGCAATGATATCCCTGGTTCCGTGTCCTCTTCTGAATCTGGCTTGAATTATGCATATGTGTAGATTTTTTTTTAAAGTATAAAAGGAAATCACAAAAGAAAATATACTAATTTGGATGATGAAAAATACGACATATCAAAATTTGTAAAATGCAACTTTTAAAAGGTAATTTATAGCCTTAGGAAGCCCTGGTGGCATAGCGATTAAGAGCTATGGCTGCTAACTGAAAGGTCAGCAGTTACAATCCACCAGCCACTTCTTGGATACCGTATAGGGCAGTTGTACTCTGTCCTATAAGATTACCATGAATCAGAGTCAACTCAACTGCAATGGATTTGGTTTTGATTATACCCTTTAAAGTATTATTAAAAAGGAATACTGACTTAAAAGTAATGATCAAAGCATCCATCTCAAGAAATTAGAAAAGAAGAGCAAAAAAGAAAGGAGAAAGAACAGCAAAAAAGAAAACAGAAGAAAATACTAATGAAACAGCAAAATTGATAAAGTAGAAAAGATTAAATAAGATAGAGCTTAATGTAGTAAAAAAAAAAAATGGAAGGTTACTAAAACTTTAAATTTATATATATAAACACTGATCCAAAAAATAATGAAGAGACAACACGTATCAGGAATAGGGAGCCTTTGTGGCTAAATATTGTCTGTTTGAACCCACCCTGTGGTTCTGCAGGAGAACGGCCTGGCCAACTACTTCTGTAAAGATTACTGCACAGTCTAAAAAACCCTATGGGGCAGTTCTACTCTGTCACATGGGGTTGCTACAAGTTGAAAATCCATTCTAGGGCACATAGCAACAGCAAGAGAAGGCATGTCAGGAATAGGAAAAAAAAAGAAGAGCCTAAATACAGAACCTACCGATACTAAAAAGATTAGGTATATGTTGTAAAAAAATTTATTATATTTTTGGAAATATAAAAGAAATTTCACAGAAAATTCTTAGAAAAATACAGCTTACCAAATATGACAAAAGAAGATTTTTAAAAAATGAGAAATTCTATAAAAATAAAGAAACTGAATCAGTAATTTTAAATTTTCTCTAAAAGAGCATCCCAGGTCCAAATGACTTCAATAGCAGGTTCAAAAACACATTATTTTCAATCCTACACAATTCCAGAGAACAAAAAAAATAAGATGAACTCTCTAACTCATTTTCAGTCTAGTATTTCCTGGATACTAAACCCAAATAAGAAGAGTAAAAGAAGGGAAAAATATAATCCAATCTCATTATGACCATTGTTGCCAAAAACTCTTTAAAATTATTAGAAAATTGAACCTAAAAAAAAAAAAAAAGCGACAGGTAAAAAAGAATCCATCATGATCATGTTGGTTTACACCTGAAATATAACGTTGGTTTAACATTAGGAAAATAATGTAATTGGCTTATATTCTTAACAGATAAAAGAGGAAAAACTGTGTCACCTAGTTGATGCATAAAATCATTTGACAAATTTTAAAATTCATTCATAATATAAATAATTTGCTAAAAAAAAAAATCAAATTAGTAATAGACCATCTATTACTTAATCGTTAAAGCTGTTTTGAAAAAAAAAAATCCACTGCAAACATCTTATTTAATGGTAAGATTTTGAAAGCTTTCTCTTGCTGTCAAGGAAGCCAGTTATCAGCATGCCTCTTCAGCCTTGTTCTGAAGGTCTTGGATAGTACAGTCAGGCAAGAAACAGAAACGAAGGTATAATAATTAGAAATGAAAAAATAAAATTGTCATTAGTCTTAGTTAACATCATTTTATAACTGGAAAATCCAAAAGAATATACAGATGGAGTAAAAGTATTGAAAAGGATTAGCAAGTTTATGTAAATAATTAAAATAATAACTTCAATTGTATTCCAGCATCAAAAGAGTTAGAAAAAAATAATGTTTTAAGAAGTCACCATTTATTATAGCATCAAAAATATCAAATATCTGGATAACCAAATCTAATGTAAAAAAGACCTCTGTGGGGAAATTATGAAATTGTGTTGAATTAATTTGAAATATACCTAAATAAATGGAGGGATTAAAAAATGCTTAAGAATTGGATAGCTTAATTTTGAAAAAAAAAAAAAAATTCATCTTCTTGAGTAGAAACTCTTATCAAGATTTCACCTGAGTAGGTAATATGACTAACTAATCATAAAATTAATGTTGTTGTTATTCATTGCCATTGAGATGACTCTGACTCATGGAGGCCCCATGTACAACAAAACAAAGTAGTGCCTATCCTGCATCATCTTCATAATCTTTGGTATGTTTGAGTCTATTTTTGTGGCTATTGAGTGAATCCATATCATTGAAGGCTTCCCTTATTTCACTGGCCCTTCGTTTTACCAGACATGATGTCTGTCTATAGCAACTGGTTTTTCCTGATGACTGAACCAAACTAAGCAGGCCAAAATCTTAGCCATCCTTGCTTCTGAGAAGCATTCTGGTTGTATTACTGTGCCCCATAGACTCAAGTCTAAATTTGATAGCTTGGGATACAAAGTCCTTTACAATCAGACTCCGACTTACTTTTGCAGCCTTATTTCTTGCTACTTCATTCCATGCACCCTCTGATCCAACAGTGTGGGGTTTTTCGCTAGCCTCCAGATACTTTCATGCCTTGCCTAGAGTTCTCTTTCACTTCATCTATACCCAGGACTCTACCCAGCTTTAGGATACAATTCAAGGGTTACTGCATGAAGTGCCTATTTATTTATTGCCTTTGGTGACTTTCTTGCTCTGCACCACCACAGCACAATTTTCTTACCTCAATTATAGTACTTATGATTTTTTTTTTTACTGTAATTGATTTATTTTGAAGTCTCACCCTCTAGAGTGTGAGCAACATTGAACACTGTCTCTTGTACATACTTGCAGCCTCAAACCTTGGCACATGATAAATCTCATTAAATATGACTATAATTTATATATTCATGTGTTCTTTTATTCTTTCAGTGCATGTGTGAACACACACATACACATATATATAAAGGACCTACTATGTAAGACATTAAGGCTTTGGGAATACAGCTCTGACTAAGTTGGATGATGTCCGAGGTGCCCTCATGGGGGTTACATCCTAAATGAGAAAGACAAACATCAAACAACTCACTATACAATTAATTAACTAAAAAGTTGTTAAATTCTACAGAGAAGGACCCCCATCCCAAAAAAAAAGTTAATCTTGGGAAAGGATGATTAAGCAAAATTTTCTTAAAGTGATATTTGATTTACTGCTGGAAAAAAAAAAAAAAAAAAAGAATAACTAGGACTTTCTAAAAATTAAACACATTAACCAAAAGTATAAAAAGACAACCTACAGACTGGGAAAAAAAAATTGTCTATAACATATTCAATAAGGGTCTAATCTCTAAAATCTACAAGATACTGCAACACCTCACCAACAAAAAGACAAATAATCAAATTAAAAAATGGGCAAAGGATATGAACAGACACTTCACCAAAGAAGACATTCAGGAGGCTAACAGACACATGCGGAAATGCTCTCAATCACTAACCATTAGTGAAATGCAAATCAAAACCACAATGAGATACCGTCTCACCTCAGCATTAGTGACATGAATCAAAAAAACAGAAAACAGCTAATGTTGGAAAGGCTGCGAGGAGACTGGAACCCTTAAGCACTGCTGATGGGATGGTAAAATGGTGCAACCATTCTGGTAAATGATATGGTGCTTCCTTAGAAAGCTAGAAATAGAAATGTCATATGATCCAGAAATCCCACTCCCAGGAATATATCCTAGAGTAATAAGAGTTGTCACACGAATAGACATATGCACACCCATGTTCATTGCAGCATTGTTCACGACAGCAAAAAGATTGAAACAACCTAGATGCCTATGAACAGATGAATGGGTAAACAAACTATGGTACATACACACAATGGAGTACTACACAATGATTATGAACAACAATGAATCTGCGGGGCATTTCACAACATCAATGGATCTGGAGGGTATTATGCTGAGTGAAGTAAGTCAATCACAAAAGGACAAATATTGTATGAGACCACTACTATAAAAACTCATGAAAGGGTTTACACACAAAAAGTAAAAATCGTTGAGGGTTATGAGGGAGAGACGGGGTGGGAACGGAAAAAACACTAAATAGACAGTGGTAACTTTGGTGAAGTTTAAGACAGCACACAGTACTGGGGAAGCCAGCACAACTTGTCAAAGGCAAGATCGTGGAAGCTCTATAGACACATTCAAACTCTAAGGAACTGAATTACTGGGCTGTGAGCTGTGGAGACCATGGTCTCGGGAAACATCTAGGTCAACTAGCATAACACAGTTTATAAAGAAAAAGTTTTACACTCTGGAGAGCAGCATCTGGGATCTTAAAAGCTTATAAGCAGCCATCTAAGATACTCCACTGGCCTCACCCCTTTGGGAGCAAGGGAGAATGAAGAAAACTAAAGACACAAGGGAAGGATTAGTCCAAAGGACTAATGGACCAAAGTTACCACAGCCTGCTCCAGACTGGGTCCAGTACAACTAGATGGTCCCTGGCTACCACCACCGACTGCTCTGATATGGATCACAATAGAAGGTCCCAGACAGAGCTGGAGAAAAACATAGAACAAAATTCTAACTCACAAAAAAGGGCCTGACTTACTGGCCTGACAGAGACTGGAGAAACCCAGAGAATACTGCCCCTGAACACCTTTTTAACTCAGTAATGAAGTCACTCCTGAGGTTTACCTTTCAGACAAAGCTTAGATAAGCCCATAAAACAAAATGAGACTAAAGGGAGACACCAGCCCAGGGCAAGGACTAGAAGGCAGGAGGGAACAGGAAAGCTGGCAATAGAAAACCCAAGGTTGAAAAGGGAGAGTGCTGACATGTCATGATGTTTGCAACCAATGTCACAAACCAATATGTGTACTAATTCTTCAATGAGAGGTTAGTTTGTTCTGTAAACCTTCAACTAAAGTACAATTAAAAAAAAAAAAGTAGAAGGCATTAACTAGATCAGTATATCCCAAAATGCAGTTAAGTGTAGATGATGCTAGTTATTATACAGGAAGAAGTAATCATGCATGATCTCTAATATATCTTTTCCTGGATTTTAGATGAATGAAAAAATAATAGATCTTGGCCTAGAGACAGGACTTAACCTGTCTCCAATGTTATGACTCAATTTTTATAAAGACCAAAGTTTATTAGTGGTTAACATGGGCAGGAAGAAGCCCTGGTGACACAAAAGTGCTCAGCTGCTAACCAAAGGTTGATAGTTCGAACCTACCCAGGGGCTCAGGAGGAGAAAAGACTTGGTGATCTGCTCCCATAAAGATTTCAGCCTAGGAAACTCTGTGGGACAGCACTACACTGTCCTATCGGGTCACTGTGAGTCAGAATCAATTTGTTGGCATACAACGATAGCAAAAAGCAAGGGCAGGAGGGAAGGGGAAAGGGGAATTATTGTTTGGTAAACATCAAATTTCTGTCTATGGTGACAGAAAATTTGGCAATGATTGTTGGTGATGGTTGCAAAACATGATTAATATAATTGGCGTCACTAACTCGTACACTTGAAAAACATTGAATAGGAAAATTTTGTGTTATATATATTTTCACAACAATAAAAGTTTATCCCTGAAAATATGTTAAATAAAAGGGTCATCATTTCTAATTATATTTCACTAATTATTCATAAAAAGTTTTTCCTTTGACAACAAATTAACATTCCTTTACTAGATGTTTGATCCTGGCTAAATTATTTATCTGTCTGAGGTTCACTTTCCTCTTGTGTCAAACGGGGAAAATTATAACTACATTGAAAAATTTTTGTTAAGTTTAAGGATAATGGATGTGTAGTGCCTGGCACAAAGCAAGTAAGGCTAAGTAGCTTGGATCCATCCTTCTGCTTTAGTAGGACTTCCTTCTCTCCCCACTGTGTCCCACTCTACTTCTCTAAACCATCGTGATAAACTGAGTCTGAGGATATCTCCCTCAACATCACATACAGTCATCCCTAGTATCCATAGGCAATTGGTTCCAGTACCCCCCATGGATACCAAAATCCACAGATAATTAAGTCCTTTCTATAAAATGGTGTAGTATTTGCATATAACCTGTACACATCCTCCCATGTACTTTAAATCATCTCTAGATTACTTATAAAACCTAATACAATGTAAATGCTATGTAAATAGTTGTTAATGATTACACTTAACTTTTTGTCTTGACGCTTTCTCAGTCTTTGCTAGTACTTTATCACGAACCAGAGAGACCAATTCTGCCACGGTAGGAACAGCACTAACACTTCCACAATGTTCAGTTTCTGTTTCATTGTGCAAATGCTAGATTCCTTTTTACCGACCTTACGGCCCACCAAGACAAGCCACTTTTCAAAAGATCTAAGATTTTTTATCTCCTGTCTCGAGATAGCACTTTATGCTCCCTCTTAGCCTTTGAGGGATTATTTTGACCACATAATTGCTTTTCAGAAGCCATTTTCTCATGGAAGCAAAGGGTGCACACAACACAAATAGCAAGCTAAGGAGACATGAGGGGAACACTGCTCAAACAGCAAGTTTTGGAGAGACACTGAGGGCTTGTGAAATGGCGGGGGCCTACATCAGGGAATGCCTACATAGTACATCATTTACATGGATTCAGTGTAGCACTTGGCCTGTGGGAAATTCAAGTTTTGCCTTTTGAAACTTTCTTTTTTTTTTTTAATATTTCCAATCAAGTTAATTGATCCCTAGATGTGGAACCGCAGATAGGAAGGGTTGATTGGGTTTCACAGCTAATTCCACAGAGTATCAGTGTTTGACAACAAAGCAGTCTGTTGAGTGTCACAGCGTTCCAGAATTAATCAGGGCTTAATAAAATACTTTTCTAAAAAGTATATAGGCAAGTAGGACCTCACTTCCCCCTAAAGGTAAATCTCCTAAAACAAACCGTAATTCTATGAAACTCATCTCTTTTCCTGATATTAAGAGATACTGGGGATGCTATAAACATTGTTTAGGATATCACAATTATTTTAACATTCTTTTTAGAATAAATCACATTTACAGGAGCACATTTACAGAAACATAGTGAAATGGTGAAGGCAATGCCATATGTAATAAATAGAATTGTTGTTTTTGCTCTTGTCAGTGAACACTTATAAAACAGCCACTAGGGTCTACAGTTAATGGGAAAGAATATAAATTAACACATTTTTTTCTCCAAAAAGACATTTTTTCCAATGACTTAGTTTTTGTCTAGTATTTGGGGTGGGCAAATAAAATTGACTGCATCACTTTAGATATTAGTCAGTTATTAAATGTAATTTTTGCAACAGCAAACATTTTTAGATTATATGAACACACACACGCACAAATAAATAAAGACATCTACATTAGGCCATCTTCTATTATTCTAAATGAGTTCCCTGACTGAAACCATGTATGTCAGCCCGAAGCAAATTATTACAGCCTATTATAACAGGAAGCTATAATGGAAACACTTCAGAGACTAAAAAGTGGGCAAAACTATTATCCCAATGTGATGCAGCAAAGAGACACGTTTGTCCAGTTTGCCATGTCACAGAAAAAGGTGGTATGTGGTAACCATCCCTGACTTGGGGCACCAACAGAGGCTTTGAGTTAATTTTTTTTCTTTTGCTTTTGTAGTAGACTTTTTAATTTCTTAACAATTCCTTTTTTCTCTTTTCCTTTCTCTTCTCTCCTCTCTTTCAAAATGCTCAGGTCAGGTTGTTCCTTTAAGGCTATACCAAAGAGGAGGATGGCAGCATTTGTTGAAGCAGAGCCTGTGAGTAAAGAGTTCTCAAGTCATCTGAAAAGTAAATGCCAGAATTGCGACCCTTGGCAATGTTGCAGAGCCCTTGTTGAGTGATTGTCTATGTGAGCACACATTCTCTAATGCAACCTACTAGGTTCTGATAATGTTCCAGAGGGTGACACTATTTTCTTTGAGCTTATGCCAGAGCTGTAATACATCTCCATCTAAACTGATGTTGTAAGTCAGCTGTTTGCTATCTTGTAATTAGGTGGGTCAGTATAATTTGTCTGTGTATCTATTAGGCATGTCTAAGACTTCAAGTAAATCATTTTGTATAGTACCCTATTGTTAAAAGAAACGTGTTAAAGGAAATAAAATATCTTATTTATCCTACAGATTTCAAACCATAGGCACAAATAGATAACTGAACAATTCATCTGAAATCATGGATAAAGAAAAAGAAATGGGTGATCCAAAATGTATCCCTATTTTAAATTGAGGTATAATTCTTACCTCAAATGCTAGAGTTTGATGAAGTTTTGACATATAGATGCACTAACTTGTATAATCTATGAATCTATTCTAATAAAGAACATTTCTATCATCCCATTAAGTTCCCTCATAGCAGCTGTTATCACTCAACCTTTCCCAACTCTTTCCCCAACAGAAGCAACCACTGTTCTGATTTCTCTCACCATACATTTGTTTTGCCTGTTCTAAGAGTGCACTAAAAAGCCTAAGTACACACTTTTGTGATTGACTTCTTTCATTCAGCATAATGGTTTTGAAATTTGCATGTGTTTACATGAACCAGTAGTTCTTTTTTTTTTCTTTTCTTTTTACTGCTAAGTAGTATTTTATTGTATATATTCAATTGATTTAGCCAAGGCTGTTGATGAACATTTGGGTTGTTTCCCCTTTGGAGCTGTCATAAATAATCTGCTATGAACACGTTTTTACAAGTATTTTGGTTAATGGGTGGTCTTCATTCTCTTGGGTAAATACCTAGAAGTGGAATTGCTGAGCCACAGGGTAGATAATTGTAACTTTAAAAGATACTGTTAAATGGTGTTCCAAATTAGTTGCACCATTTTTACACACCTATTTCCAGTGTATGACAGTTCCAATTTTTATAAATACTTGCCAATATTTAGTCATTTTTGGCGTTTTTTTATTTAGTAAGTGTTTCCAGACAATGCACCACAAATGGAGCCACCATTTATCTGTAAGTGGAAGCTTGCTTGTTGCTATGATGCTGAACAGGCTTCAACGGAGCTTCTAGACTAAGATGGACTAGGAAAAAAGGCCTGACAATCTGCTTTGAAAATCAGCCACTGAAAACCCAACTGATCGCAATGGTCCAATCCCTTCGTGCATGGTGTTTCCTTAAGTCGGGGGCTGCCTCACAGCAGCAACTAGCAACAAGAAGTAAGTGTATACTGATTTCTCATTATATTTTCAATTTTCATAATACTAATAATTAATATTAAATACTAATGACATAATACTAATGACCAGTCTTTGGAGAAGGATATCATGCTTGGTAAAGTAGAGGGTCAGTGAACAAGAGGAAGACCCTCAAGGAGAAGAATTGACACAGTGGCTGCAACAATGGGCTCAAACGTACCTATGATTGTGGAAATGGTGCAAGACCAGGCAATGTTTTGTTCCGTTGTACATGGGGTCACTGGAAGTTGGAACGGACTCAACAGCACCTAACAACATAACAGTAACAATAATGACTGGATACTCTGCTAACTCAGAACTAAAACCATGCCCAAAGCCCACTCTTCAGACAAAGATTAGACTGGACTATAAAACATAAAACAATACACATGAGGAGTGTGCTTCTTAGTTCCATCAGATACACGAGACCAAATGGGCGGCTCCTGTCTGGTGGCAGGATGAGAAGGCAGGAAGGGACAGGAACTGGTTTCCATGGAAGAACCCCTACGAAAAAGGGGATAATGCAGAACTGAATTTCAAATTTTCATGGGCTCCAGACTTCCTGGAGCCATGAAAGTTGGATGAACATTTGAAACTATTGTCCTGAGACAATCTTTAAACCTTATATCCCCTGAAGTCCTCTTAAAACCAAACAGTAGTTTAGCTTAACTAGTAAAAAATGTCTGCCTTGAACATTACGCTCTTTTAAGAACTATCTATTTTTTTTTTTTTTATAGTACTTCCCTTTTATCTATGAGAGATAGGTTTCAAGACCCCCGTGGATACCTGAAATGGTGGATAGTACCAAACCCTATATATACTATGTTTTATCATATCCGTACATTCCAATGATAAAGTTTAGTTTATAAATTAGGCACCACTCACGTGATGAAATCTCTTGCTAACCCGCTCCGTCCCACCCAGGGGCCACATTCACATAACTTTTATTATAGTATATTGTTATAATAGTTTTGTTTTGCTATTAGTTATTATTATTAATCTCTTACTGTAATAATAAATTAGGCACAGTAAGAGATTAATAATAATAACTAATAGCAAAACAAAACTATTATAACAACATACTATAATAAAAGTTATGTGAATGTGGCCCCTGGGTGGGACGGAGCGGGTTAGCAGGAGATTTCATCATGCTACTCATTTAACATTTTCCAGCCATGGTTGACCACAGCTAACTGAAACCACAGAAAGCGAAACAGCGGATAAGGGGTAGCGCAGTATATGGGATCAAATTGACAACAGCAACCCAAAAGATTAGATAGGAGCCTTAAGGGGAGTGAATTTATGGTAATGAGGGAGGGACAATTCAGAAAAAGAGGATGAGAAAGGCTACAACTGGAAGAACATAATCAATGTCGCTAAATGGTACATGTAAAAACTGTTGAATTGGTGTATGTTTTGCTGTGTATACTCTCAACAACAACAAAATAAATAAAATTACATTTAAGAGAGAAAAAAAGAAAATGAGAGAAACCCTCAATGGAAACAATGGGCTCAAACATGCCAACAATCATGAAGATGGCACATGAGCAGGCAATATTTTGTTCTGTGGTACAAAAGGCCCATCAGTTCACCATCAGGGCCTACTCAACAGCAGCTAATGACAACAGTGTACTCTTTGACATAAACAAATCTAAGAAGTGAGCTTATAGGCAAATAAGCGATACCGTGGTAGTTGCATACACTTGCCAAGCCATCTCTGTACTTAATGGTCAGCTGGAGATTCTAAATGCACCATGAATTTGCACTATTCTTTGCTAACTCATATTCACTAACAGTAGTCACTTCACTTCTCAAAGTGTGTGGTCTAACTGCAGAAAATCAAATAGGCTTTATTCTTTACAGACATCTCAAGTTTACCACCATGTAATTCCAGAGTGCATTTTTTCTATTAATTCATTTCTTCAAGAGGGTCATGTTTTGTGATTGTAAGAATGATCAAAAGCAAAAATCACATAATAAATACTCGCTTGGAAAATTTGAAAAATAGGAAGTAAATTAAAAGGTAGATAAGGGGTTAATGACTGATTATAGGTAAGATCAGCTTCAGCTTGAAGTCCTTTGAAATGTAAGGTCGGCCACTTGGCTAGGAGGGAGCGGGTTACCACCTAGATGAGTGACACCAGCAGGTTCAGTTATACATGATTGCCGTCATGAACACATTTTTCCTGGGAATAAATTGCTTATACCTTGATACATTCTTCCCATGAACAAATGGTTTACATCCTGACATTTTGCTTCCTGGGAATGAACGTTGGCCCTGTCATTCTTATAAGTGGGTCCAGTTTGAAACCTTTCCATTTATAGGCCTAAATTGAATCCCCAGGGTTTTCAGCAAGGCTTTAGTCAACCAGAACTCCTACCTCACTCAGAACTGTGTGACTTTCAGAACTTATATTTGGTCTCACAGCTCCCAGGCCTGCTGAGTCTTTCCTTGTACTTAATGTTTGTCCAAAAATTTAAAGAGATTTCCAGGCCGATTTCCTTTGTTCTACAGTTCCTTTCTCTCTGATCCCCTAGCCTACAAATTTCAACCTTCTCAGCAGCCCTACACTCCAGTCTCTGCCTCCTAACTCAGCAAAACCCACAGGCTCTGCTTGAGCTCTACCTCCCTGCTTTGCAATCTAGAAACTGCTTCTGGGAAGAATCATGGCGGGCACAGACCCACTTTTTGTGCTTCCTTTCTCTCAGAGATGGCAGTTCTAAGTTAAAAAAAAAAAAAAAATGGCTGTCAAGTCCATTTCAATTTATACTGACCCTGTGGGTTCCAACCGTCGACCTTTTTGTTAGCAGCCAAACGCTTAACCACTGCACCACCAGGGTCCCTTAGTCCTGTTACTTGTTATCAAATGTTTAAAAAAGTTGCTTCCTGTGTCCAGTATGATTCCTGTTTATAGGGAGCAGGTGAGCCCAATGCTAGTTACTCTATCATGGCTACAGTAAGAGTCCTCCGTGATATGTTATTCATGGATGTTAACATGTACCAGTAACACAGAACATAAACAGACAATAGTCCAAAAAAAGGCCAAGACATATGTAAGAACTTTAAAAATGTTCAATGAAATCTCAAAAAAAAAAAAAAAAAACCTGCTCTATTAAGAGTAAATTCCCTGTTTCTTCAACCCCAATGCATAACAGATTTCTTTTGCATGCCCTTCACCTACGTGAATTTTCAAATGTAACATAAGCAATTGAAAAAAAAAAAAAAGCCGTTAGCACTAAAGAATACATCAACACATTTTATACACTCTAAAAAAACATACAAGATGGGATGGTTGGAAATAATCTGAGCTGAGCTAGGCATGACACTTGATTTCACCTCTTTACTTGACAATCAGCTTGGTACCTATATGGACATTTGTATATTCAAAGTTTGAGACTGGATGTCCCTGGCCTCTTGAAAATTTACAGCTAAAAGTGAATATACCCCAAGTCTCCATCACCGAGCAGGAAGTTCTGCATCCTGCTTCTGTGTACACTCATCTTTAACAGACTCACAGGCACACATACACAAAATGGCCCTGTGAGGGCAGGCCAAATACCACCTTTGCCAAGGATGTAGACAGTTAATGAACATAACACAATTTGATTTAGTGCCACTTCCATTAACCTTTTTGACTATTCCATCATGGTTTAGTGTCAGCAGGTTTCTCTGACGTGGTCTATCAAAAAAATAAGGTAGAGAAGACAAACACAATTTTGATCATTTAAATTTAAGCAATACAAAAAAATAGAATGATCTCTGGATTAAAAAAAAAGTGGTTGTATGTGTTGAAGTGATTTTTTTTTAACAGAAAAATTGCTGCATCTCCACCTACAAAATTTGGTAGTAGAGGCTAGTGGCAGTGAAGTTGGGTGTAGGGAGTGGAGGAGGTTACAGATAGTGTATAAAGCCTCCTGGGTAGAGGGAAAAAAAAAAACTGAATCACGTTAGGGGATAAAATACCTAAAAGTCAAAAACTTCTTTACTAGGAAACCTTCAAAGGAAGAAAAGAATAGACTAAAAGATGAGCCGAAGCAAAAGAGCAGCACAGACAGAGCACAAGAAAAAGAGATCAGGAATAAGGAGTCCCTTCATCTAGTTTAAAGTTGAAATGACCCACGGCAGAGTAGACCTTTAAGTGTAAAGAAGTGAACTAAACTTTTTTGTGTGGACAAGGAAAAAGGGTGGTATGACGATCTCCTTACCTTTCACATACAATTAACTCTTAGGAAGGTAAGGCTGGAAACCCTGGTGGTGTAGTGGTTAAGTGCTATGGCTGCTAACCAAAGGGGTGGCAGTTTGAATCCACCAGGCGCTCCTTGGAAACTCTATGGGGCAGTTCTACTCTGTCCTATAGGGTCACTATGAGTCGGAATCGGCTCGACAGCACTGGGTTTGGTTTCGGTTGGAAGGTAAGGCTATGCAGGGGTGGTGGTGGTTCAGTGGTAGAATTCTTGTGTTCCCTGCAGGAGACCCTGCTTTGACTCAGGGACGATGCACCTCGTGTGCAGCCCCACAATCTCAATTCTGCGTTTTATTTTAAATATTGGGGAGTTGTTGTACACAAACTATTTTTGACTGAGACAGACGGCTATCTAGCAAGCTAGAAAGGATTTATTCTATGAACCTCCAAAAGAAATGCCCATAACCTGCCCAAGGGGAGAAATAGAGGCCATGCTGACACAGCGAATGAGGAGTCTGCAGGGAGCTACTGTTTTAGACAGGTGTTATAATGGTCTCTCAGGTGAGTTTTTCAGAGTCCCTGGGTGGTGCACAAGGTTAATGTGCTTAGCCAAAAGGTCAGAGGTTCCAGTCCACCCTGAGGTGCTTGGATGAAAGGACTGGTAATCTACTTCTGAAAAATCACCCATTGAAAACCCTATGGAGCACAGTTCTACTCTGATGCACCTGGGGTCTCCAGGAGTGAAAATCAACTCAATAGCAATTGGTTTTTAGTGAGTTTTTCAGAGAGCTGTGCTTTTTGACAACTTATTATTCCCTGGCAGATGGTGGCCACAGCTGTGAGTTGTGAAAGATTAAGTGTGGGTTATATGAAAATCCCCCTCAGGCACATTTAATAGTTAGAGGAGCACACGCCCCAGTGAGTGACAGCAAAGTCCTATTCATCACACCCTCCTAAGCTGGTCTCACACCAGCCTGCACCCCTTCCTGCCCATGCTTGCCAGTTCCCTCTCTCCCAGGAGCCCACCAAGCCTGCTTGTCTCCTGGCAAGACAAGCCTCCCACTTTGCTCAGCCTGCAACTGCAGTTTACACTCTTGCTTCTCTTCTTTGTCCTCACATTTTTGTCTCAGTTAATAACTTGGCATCCGTCTGTCATCACCTCACCTGCTGACACCAACTGTCATGGACTGAATGGTGTCCCCCAAAAATGTGATTCCCAGTATTGTACGATTGTCCACCATTTTGTCATCTGATGTGAACTTCCTTGGCGTTGTAAATCCTATCTCTATGATGTTAATGAGATGGGATTAGTGGCAGTTATGTTAATATGGCAGGACTCAGTCTACAAGTTTAGATTGTGTCTTAAACCAATCTCTTTTGAGATGTAAAAGAGAGAAAGGAGCAGAGGGGCAGGGAGGATCTCATACCACCAAGAAAGTAGTGCTAGGAGAAGAGCAGGTCCTTCCCTGTACTGAGAAGCTCCTAGTCCAGTGAAAGATTGATGATAAGGACCTTACTCCAAGCTGACAAAGAGTTAGACTTTCCCTGGAGCTGACGCCCTCAATTTGGACTTCCAACCTACTAGACTGTGAGAGAATAAACTTCTGTTTGTTGAAGCCATCCATGTGTGGTATTTCTGTTATAGCAGCACTAGATAACTCAGACATCAGCTTTCTTCTGATTCACGCACAGGGTATAAAGCTGTCTTCTGAACCTTGGTAGAAAGAGGAAGAAAAAAGTCCAGGGTCCTGGTTCCGAAACTCACTACCAACCTATCTCTACCCACTTCTAGCTCTTCTACTCCTTCCCCTTTCTCCTTCAGGCTCATGTTCTTAGCACACTGGTTTTTGGCTAATCCACAGAGGGATGAAATAGGGTGATAAAGAAGGGACGGAGACTTGAAGAACAGTGGGAGGGGTTAAAGCTAAGATGGGGAGGCAGCCTATAAAACAGCCGTCATGTGTCTGACAGGATCCCCAGTCACCTAACGACTAAGCACTTAAACGGGGAAATCACTGGAACAGATTGAAGCATGACTGATAGTGGCGTCATTTAGCTAGGAACTACATAAACAAAAAAATCACATCACCAGTTGCTTACTCCAAGATCACTTCTCATGTATTTGCTTTGCCTGATAGTTGCCTCTCCAAACTCCAGGCTCTTAATCTTACAGCTGCATTTTTTGCAGCAATAAAAGGAGGAATATATTCAAGCCCATTGATGGAGTAGTCAGTTTCTGATTAGGAGTCACGTTGAGAATCTATTTGGTGAAAGCTGCAGTGCTCTTGTAAATTGTTGACACACTTTTGTTCCCTGCCCAATAGCTATTTCCAACCCCTTCTTCCTGAATGTCAGAGCTCTATAGCCAGACGGTGAAGATGCTAGAATCTTAATATATTTAATTTACTGCTTTTCCTGGAAGGTAGTACAAACCCAAGAGGAAGTTTGCTGGGGGACATCCAGAAATATTTTTCTCCCTAATAAAAGGATATCTGGTAGGATAAGGGCTTCATCGACTTCCTCACCTTTCTTCTGATATGTGACACAGTGTAGCACGAGGAATGATACTTGGAGCTGCTGAAGTCATCTTCTCACCAGGACGGCAGACCAAGAAACGTGCTGTGGATGACAAAGAAGAAATACAGAAAGAGCCTGGATCTTGATGAATTCTTGAGCTGCTAAGCCAATTAGGAAAAAGCTACCTACAGACTTCTTGCTAACTGAGACAATAAATTCCCTTTATCTCTATGCCCTCGCCTCCCCACCTCCCCCCAGCCCAGTGTTTTGTTACTTGCAACTTAAAGTATTCAAACTTAAACTAATGCTCCTTGAAAGAATCCCACACAGACTGTGGTGTAACAAAGCATCTTATTCCCATGGAACCTCAGTCATCAGCCTCTGCGAATAGACATCAATAGAAAGTAACAACTACCCCAAGGGAACTGTGGAATTTTAAAGGATCATGGAAATTCAGAAATAGAAGAGACTAGTCACCTAGCCCTCTCTCCCGCCTAGTCAGCACTCTTCTCTAAGATATTGCTCCTGGGAAGTCATCAAGCTTATGTTCCAGTTTTTCTAAGACAAAACTCATTATCTCATGAAGCAGCCAAATCCTCCCCTGCCCCTTTTTTATGTTATATTATTTAATTTTATTATTAGGTCACGTTTTGTTGTTGGTGCTATTAGTTGCCATGAGTCGATTCGCACTCATGGGGACCCTGTGTGTGCAGAGTAGAACTATGCTCCTCAGGGTTTTCAAGCCCGTGACTTTTCAGGAGAAGATCACCAGGGCTGTCTTCCGACGGACCTCTGCGTACATTCAAACTGCCAACCTTTCAGCTAGTAGTTGAGCACTTAACCATTTGCTCCACCATTTGGACATCCTGATAGACCATAGGACAGTACATATTTTAGGAGAGAAAGAGGAATTCAGTGACATTTGTTTTTTCATTAATACACATTTGTAAAATGCACTGGTCTGTAACAAAACCACCTGAGACACTTTGAGGAAGATGACGTATCATATAATTTTACATATTTTTTTGGACTTTTAAAAATCAGTAACACATCTTCTTTGTTGATTTATAAGAAAGCAAACCAAGATTAATGTTATATTGTAAATAACACAAGTCCTGTTTTTAGTAAAGCAGCCTTGTTGAACTCACATTTTCTAATGAATGGGGTGTTAACAATAGAAGACACTCAAAAATATGATTTATAAAATATAATAAGGACTACTATAAAAGAAAGTGGAGATGGAGTACTATAAAAATATCATTGAAGAAAACTGCAAGGGAGAAAAAACTGATCGAATATTTAAAAGTGTATCTACAAAGATCTAGTGTATATTAAACATAAAAAATGTGTCTAAATTTCTATTCAGGATTTGACTTCACCCAGAAATTTATGCTCTTGAAGAATTTAATGCATTTGCTTATTTTTCAACATCTTCCATTTCATTTTGACTCTTAAAATAATCAGGAGTTCAAAATATAATTCACTGAAATGCTTTCCTTGGTTATAAATTTTATTTTGAGGTTTGCTCAAAAGATCATTAAAATGTTTCAGTGATTGATGGGTTGATTTGAAATTTCTTGTGTGCCCTTAATGTCCTGTTGAGATAGTGTATTATTGCTAAGATTCAAAAATTTTTTAACAAAATTTAATGGAACTATTCCAGTCTTGGAAACCCTGTTGGCGTAGTGGTTAAGTGCTACGGCTGTGAACCAAAGGATCGGCAGTTCAAATCCACCAGATGCTCCTTGGAAACTCTATGGGGCAGTTCTACTCTGTCCTATAGGGTCGTTATGAGTCAGAATCGACTCGACGGCACTGGGTTTGGTTTGGTTTTTTGGTATTCCAGTGTTATTCCATCAAGTGTGAGATCTCAAAATTGCAGTATACCTTTAGGTCATAGACTTGAGCCATACAGTATGAAAATAGAAAACAAGCTCAAGAATTGTATAGTGTCGTCATTGATCTTACAAAAGCATCTGTCTGCCAGAGCAGTGCTGAATCGTGCACACCAAAACTGTGTTATATTTACTTAGTGTTCTCCCAATTTTTAAGACACATTCACCTATCTTTTAAATCTGGAATCAGACAGTATCATTCCAGATTGCAATAAAATTATCTCTAAAGTACATATTGTAAATTACCTATTTTGGCAAAGCAATAGACAAGATAACTTGGATTGCATATTTCTCTGATTCTTTGCATTTTACACAAAAATATCGAGTTCTTGGGGGTGTCATTGATTGAACTGTGTCTCCCAAAAAATGCATGCCAACTTGGTTAGGCCATGATACCCAATATTGTGTGATTGTCCTCCATTTTGTGATTGTAATTTTATGTTGAGGGGATTAGGATGGGATTGTAACACCACCCTCACTCAGGTCATCTCCCTGATTCAAGGTAAAGGGAGTTTCCCTGGGGTGTGGCCTGCACCACCTTTTATCTCTCAAAAGATAAAAAGGAAAGGGAAGCAAGCAGAGAGTTGGTGACCTCATACCACCAAGAAAGCTGCACCAGAAGCAGAGAGACTTTTGGACATGGGGTCCCTACTCCAGAGAAGCTCCTCAACCAGGGGAAGACTGAGGACAAGGACCTTCCTCCAGAGCTGACAGAGAGAGAAAGCCTTCCTCTGGAGCTGACACCCTGAATTTGGACTTGTAACCTACTAGACTGTGAGAAAATTTCTTTGTTAAAGCCATCCACCTGTGGTATTTCTGTTTTGGCAGCACTAGATGACTAAGACGGGAGGAAAGGTAAACATTTTCAAAATCATGTATCCTTAATGAAAGTTTTTTTCCTCATACAAGTGCTACATGTAGACAACGTGTTTGGATCCCACCAGTGTGCAGCAAGTATGACAGAATATATTAACCAATCTGTTATCTTTTTAGGGCTAATCACATCCAAAGCTGAAATTTGTCCTTATTGTCCTCCAACAGCAAAGCATTGTTTACCGTGCTAAGGTTTGGTGTGTCTATGAACAATTTAGGGTTTTGGGTCTCGTAGTTGACTTAAATAGAGTACTAATGATTTGGCACCAATTGTGCTATGTTAGCCTAGAATTACCAACAGTAACATCTGCGAACTTTCATTCAAACATGGTATGTTTTATGACCATTCTCATGTTCAGTATTTTGCTTGCCATTATTCTACAGAAAATTAATGATCCCTGAAAAACATAAAGTTGAACGCTAGATGCTATGTGGTGTGTATTTTTTGTTTGTTTTCTTGATCATACCATGAAAATTGAAAGGCTGATTTTGTGGCTAAGTACTGCCCAAACCAACTTTGCAAAGTGTCACCTACAGGGACATCACTTTTCTCTGGTTAATATCCTTTATGCCCTAATCTGAAAGGCAAATGAGCATTTCTAGGCAAAGGAAATAAGAGCTGGGATGTGCCTGTGGGTTTATTTTTAAGTGGAAAAAGATACTCCCCTTTCTTAAAAGTCAGGTAATGATTCCAATGTGTTTCTAAACAAGACCTGAATAAGAGAGTAGACAAGCGTGCTCAAAAGCTGTTAGTGCTTTTCTAATGTAACACAAAAGGAGGTAAGTTTGAAAGTAATTGGGATTTCCTGTGGAGTTTGTGGGAATTTACCAAGTCCCCATTTTTTAAAAATTTTGTCATTAAAGCACTTAACTTCAAGTTCTTCATAGGTGAATAGATGTAATAGCCCCATCTATTAACTGATAAATAAAACACTTAAATGTGCTATAGAAATTAATACACAGTATTCATAAGATGAAATCCAAACATGCGGAGAAGGAGCTATGTCCTTTTACTCTATTGCATTTTCCCACTAGTCTATTGGAAATTGTGGTGGTGTAGTGGTTAAGAGCTAGGGCTGCTAACCAAAAGGTCAGCAGTTTGAATCCACCAGGTGCTCTTTGGAAATCCTATGGGGCAGTTCTACTCTGCCCTATAGGGTCACTATGAGTTGGAATTGACTCGATGGCAACAGGCTTGGTTTGGTTTGGTTTTTAGACTCTGTGATCATTCTTATATTTCTGGAATCAACTCGAAGCCTAGAATCTAATATGCTCTCAAATAAAAGAGATTTTTATTCAATTAGTCAATCAAAGCATTGATTTGGAATAAAATCTGGATTTCTGCATTTCTAACTCTCACCAAGTCTGCACTGGTCACAGATACATTTGTCCATAATTTTTTTTTTTTTTTTTTTGGTCCATAATACACGGCAAATGATTGCATAGGAAACTGCTAAGCATGCTAAAAGTTGTCCGATTTAGGGCCAGAGAGTACAAACAACTGAATGATGTTGTGTGACAAAGCTGCAACTTTTTCTCCTTTAAACACTTCAATATTAAATGCAAACAGATTTGAGGGGTGCATGAAGCATTGGGCTCCTATCTGTAGTTGATAACTCTTGACTGCTGTGTGAAGTCTCAGGATGAAGAAGGAGAATCAGATAGTGTTGAATAGGTAAAACCCCCAGCCTTCTTACCTTTTGAACCAGGTCCTTGCTTCCCCCCAAAGCAAAGCGTTTTCAAAGATGTAAATTCAACCATTCTCTCAAACTGAAGATTTTGCAGGCTAGAGACTCAATTAAAGGAGAATGACTAGGATTTATTTCCATTAGCATACAAAAACTCCATTTAAGGAACTTTTCAATGGTGACAAAAGAATCACTTCCCCAATGCATCTTCCGAAGGCACTGGCACGATATTTCTTGTCCTGCTGATAATCTTTTTTTTTTTTTTTCTTTTCCTTCCTGCTGTTCACCCAGTCGCCACTTTTGAAGACTAAATAGCTATTTTTTTCTTTAAGAAAACCAAAGTGAAGTATTAAAATAAATCCTAATCACTTGACCTAGAAACAAAGTATAAACTGACCAGCATTTTCAATATCATAAACACAATAAAAAAGAAAAAAAGTCATACATTTTCAATACACAGTGATGTTCTATTTTACAACACTAGCAGGATACACTAACATGTGTTCTCCTTAAGAGATTTCGAATTCATTACCAGACAGTTATGTTTTCACTTTAGTTTTAAAGGCAAAGCTGACAGTGCTCTATGAATAAAAACGAAAAGTAAATTCCACAGTCTGAAAGCCTAGTGGCTGCAAGCCCTTGTTCCATGGGACTTGAGATTATACACTGAGCAAACTTAATAGCCTGCTGATTTCAGCCTCAGTGAGCGACAGAGAGCTTAAAGTGAAAAAAAGAACTACAAACATTTTGGGCTCTGGCTACCAAGAAAGAGCCTTATCAGCTAGATACAAAAATCAATATAAAGCTTTTGGATTGTCAATGTAGGAATTTCTAAAGAACCTATAAAGGGGATATTATTGGTCCTCCTGTTCATCTTTTGAAATATAATAGGGGCTGTAGCTCTCCTCTTCTTTTGACAAAAAACAGTAAGTTTGGGCAAGGCAAAAAAATGCAACGTCAGATCATTAATCTCGGAACAGTTCTTCATCACCACCATGTCAGTCACCGGGTCAAAGGGAAAAGCATGTCTGAATTTTAGAGCTAGAAGGGGCCTTGGAGACCACCTACTTTAATGTCCTAATTTTATACTTGAGGAAAGTGAATCAACATAGTCACTAGCTATTAGTAGTGTAGCTGCTGTTAGAACTCGCTTCTGATCCCCATGCACATTTTGGGGATTTTTTCCCCTCTCCTTCGTACTTATCTGTGATGTTATTTTATGAGCCAAAAGTCAGTGGTTTTCAAACACTTTTGAAGATAAGGTGAGAAATGCATTCTGCATCCTTACCCAACACACACGTACACACACGCAAACTGAAACAACAATTTCATGAAACAAGACTACGTATGATGCAATGAGGCATTCTCTAGTCCTATTCTATTTCTTTTCTAATGGTGGTCAAGACCCAGTAAAAATGATTTCATTATTCACTAGAGGGTCATGACATACATTTTGAAACAATAACTGTAGTCTATTTTGTTGAGTTCAAGGAGACATAAAAAAAAAAAAAAATCCATTGTAACTTGAAGAATGTATGCCAAGCTAAAAAAAAAAAGTCATGTCAATGATCAGAGAAGACAGTGTCTATGCCCTGTGGACAGAGGAAGACCCTAAGGCAACTAGTGATGATTTTGCTCATTATACGTGCCTTTCTCATATCAATGTTCACCTTGCACAGCTTGTTTAAACAGCAAGCTAGCCCTTCCAGTCATGAGGAAGTCAATCTAGAAAAGAAGCATTATTTCCCTACAGCTGCTTCCACCTTCCCGATTTCTTTCTCCTGGCAGCAACATTTACATTCAAACCACCTATTACTGAGACTTAGGAAAATCAGAGTAGTTTTCGTTGTAATTACTTTTCCTCTTACAAGCAAATTGGGTTTCCAACATTTTGCTGGATAAGGCAATTTTAATAATCCTTAAATATAAGCCCATGACTTGTAGCCCAGCGGCCTACCCCCTGGATGACCGGCAAGCCATTCTTCTATCTAGCTGCCCTCTCTAACAGATGACGGAGAATGCTGAGCAATATTCACAACTTCTTTGACTCTGACTTGGTAGTTATTTGCCACTGCAGTAACCCACCGTGTTGCCTACACCCTCTCCTGTGAACTCCATGTTCTCTGTCTCTGTCTGTCTGTCTCTCTCTCTCACATTCACTCTGTCCGTCGCACACATAAAAATGTATATACATCAAAGGGATACATACCAGAATCTGGGGGTTAGCAAGCTATGCAAGTTGACTTGGCTCTTCAGATGATACAGATTTGTGCATCACCCCATCCCTACACACTCCCCTCTGCCACACCTCTGTGTGCATGTGTATAGGTCTCCTGCAACACCACCACCCAAAAGGAGAACCAGTGACTTTTGTATGGTTCATTCTTTCTATTGACTAATTCTTTAATTTTGTTTACTTGCTTTCAACCAATGCTTAAGCAAACGTCCAATATGGAAAACAGGGAGAGGAGGAGCCATTCTGGTTTAAGGGGAGTAGTAAATGTACAGACTGGCTTTGCCTCTCACCTGCCCACCACCTTGTGCCTCCCAACCACTGCAAAGGTAGGCTCTGTTCCTTGGAGCAGTTTAAAAATCTGTGGTCTGTCCCAGTGGTCTCAGACACTGCTAAACAGTTACCATGGAGTCAATACAACTCATGGTGACCCTGTATGTGTGTCAGAGTAGAACTGTGTTCCGTAGAGCACTCAATGGGTGTTATCTTTCAGAAGCAGGTCATCAGGCCTTTCTTCTGAGGTATGTCTGGGTGGATACTACTAGACAAGTGCAATATTCTGGTCATCTGAACTGGGAATGAAAAGACAGCAATAAAAGGAAGAAAAATAGAAAGAAATGAATTCCTTGCTACCTTTTGGATCACACCAGAAAGAGTTAAGAACAAAGCTATGCTGAAGTCTTCACCACAAATATGATTGGCTGTTTTGTTTGTATTTGTGCCCTCAACAGTTTACTTTTGGTTGTAGTCACACAAGTGACAAAGGGTCTTCAGAAAGCCAGTCCTTTATTATGACAAACATCACTCACAGTTAAGCCTTCTCTACATCCCTAAAGAATTCACTGGGCCTCAAAATAAGCAGAACAAATTAAAAGGAATAAACACACATTGCATTGCAGTGCCTTTCCTCCTTCATTAAACTCATTTTTCAACCAGAAGGGGAGTGGACTGCTTCCAGGCTGTTTCTCTGCTGTGTGGGGCAGTTATGGAGCAGACAGGTGATGCCATTCCAGCCCCCTGAATGGTCAGAGAAGAACTTCTGCTTCTTCACATATTTAAGTGGTAAATGTTCCTAAGGTGTAACTGGAAAATAAAAGCCAGATGATCTCAAAACTTTCCTACTGCTACCAATTGCCCTGAGATTAATTGTCTTTACAGATGACCAACCCAGTAATCTTGACTTATAGACACTCTAGACTTAAAGTAGCACAGACTTTCCTCCCTATATTGGAAAGAACCTATTCTACCTCAGCTCTATAGTTCTTGCAAAGACTTATCATTACAGTGAAACTATGTAAGTCTGTTGTTGTTGTTGTTAGTCATCATTGAGTTCACTCCAACTCATAGTGACCTTAGATATAACAGAATGAAATATAGCCTGGTCCTGCACCATCCTCACAATTGTTGGTGTGTTTGAGCCCATTGTTGCAGCTATTTGGTCATGGAGGGCTTCCCTTGTTTTTTCTGACTATGATCGATGTCCTTTTCTAGTGACTGGTCTTGATGATGTGTCCAAAGTGAGCAAGATGAAGTCTTGCCATCCTTGCCTCTATGAAGCATTCTGGTATACTTCCTCCAAAACTAATACATAAGCATACATACCTATGGACAAAAAGGTCTCTAAAAAATGTTCTTATCTCTCTTATACGCCTTTAGTTAAATATAGGTGGGTATGTTTGAGACAACATGCAATGTCAAGCCATTAGTAATTAACATGATATATTCTTCCTGTTGAACATGGGGTGAAAGCTTAAGCAATGAGAAATTGGCAAGTCTTACTGGCCAATCTCCTTAACAATCTTTAGTTATCTGTGCTCTGCTTTCAGCCTCACCATTCGTTTGAGGGTGATGAGGCGCAATTGTGACAGGTTAGACAAGGTCCCTGTCTGCACGTTCCTAAAACTCAACTGAGGTAAAAAACAGAAACAATAATGTCTGTCAATCAGAGGTGCTGCAGATAAGTGACAAGGAAGCAGCTGTGCCCAGCCAGCAGAGATTTAATTTAGAACCAGGAGCACTTGGAGAAATGTTGAATGGTCTCCCAGAATCATAAATTCTTTTCTCTAGTATGATCCAGCCAAATAAATTGAGCTCTTAACCATGACTTCTCTGGTCCCCTTACCCAGCAAAGTAGGTACTTTGGATATTATGACAGCAAATTGGCATGTATTGCACACCTTTACAGACTTCTAAATATCAGAATTGCTTCCAGGTGACCAGATTTGTTTTAAAGCCAAAGCTTTTATGCGAACACTTCAGAACGTGTGCGTTTAACGTGGCAAACATAATTCCATCATTTCATTTGAGAATTTCACCCCTTAAAATGTATGCTTTATGCATAGACAGTCCACATGACTATTTGTGAAAGGTTTGGTTCCTGAGCAATAACTTATTGAACAGTAGGCAATTGATGTCTTATTGTTTTGTGGCATTTGTGGCTAATCAAAACTCCAGAGCTGAGCAATGGTGCCCATTCTGCGTAGTATAATAATGCAGACACAGAAGATAACGACGACCTAGAATTGTTCCTCACTCTGGTCTCTAATGGCAGAAATTCATTTTCCATATGTATGTCTCAACATCATGGTAGAACTTAAAGAAATGTATTCGTTCAAAGAAGACTTAGGGATGTTTTTGTTACTTGGGTGTCTGGTCAACAACTGTGAGATGGACTTCTCACGGGCAGAGTGAAAGACTGAGAAACTGGGGTCATTTGCCTAAAAAGAAGATCCTGGGAGTTCTAATTACAGAATTCTCCATTTTGTTAGTCAACAGTTGATGTATGTACACAATAAATGTATGAATTATTTTCTCAAAGGTAACCCTTAAAAGCAACATAGAGAATTTGGTTTATGAAAATTAGTTACAGAAAAACTCAGTACTTGTTGGAAGAAATAACTTGATAAGTAACTTAGATTTAGGGTGATATTCCAAAGGCATGCTCAGGAAACAAAAGAAGAAAAAAAAAATGCGGGAGAGGAATTTTTGATTTGGAGGTAGGCCGAAAAGAAGGAACATGGAGATCATAGCAACAAAGGTGGGTATGGAGGGAGATTGCTATGCATTGCGAAAAGTAACCACACGATACTTTAGTAAATTGGAAAAAATCATGAAAGGTCTGGCATGAGTAAGTTTCTAGTGGAAAGCCCTTCAGAAGCTGAACTCTGCATTTGTACTGATTTGGAGCAAAATATAAGTGCTAAGTGTGGACTCGGAGTCCCTGGATGGTACAAGCAATTAACATGCTCCGCTGCTAACTGAAAGGTTTAGAGGTTCAGGTCCACCCAAGTGTGCCTTGGAAGAAAGGTTTGGGGACCTATTTCTGAAAAAAACTAACCACTGAAAACCCTATGGAGCATGGTTCTACTCTGACACACTTGGGGTCACCATGAGTTAGAGTTAACCCAACGTCAACTGGTTTTTAAAATATGAACTCAGAAGCTCATAAGTGATAATGATATTTTGTTGACTCCATGCCCAAGAAACCATTAGAAATATTTTACCATACTTGCAATCCTAGAAAATAAGAGAGAACACATGTTTTATGCAAAAATAAATTAAAAAAAAAAATTTTAAATACAGATACCTTAAAGAGTTCAGTTTAAAAAAATGCCTATAAAAATTGTAAAAAGGCAATATTTTCTGATCGCTGGGTGAAAACAGAATACTTATCAAAAGTAAAGCACAATTAAGATTTTTTGATATATATAAATATCAAAAATTATATTTAAAATTTAAAAGAAAAAAATTAACTGGGAAAGATTGCTATGAATATGACAAATGGTTAAATATACTCAATAACAAGGCATATGGAAATCAATATGGTAAATGTTAGCTCCTTAAGAGAAACATAAGCAAAAAATATCAATCTTAGAAAGCACAAAAAAGAAAATGCAAGTGCCGAATGAATATCTGAATGCTGGCAATAATGCAGTGAGATGGGTACATGACTAGACTACCTGTAAGCCTGTGAGTTGGCCTGACTTTTCCTTAAGATACATATATATATGTGTGTGTGTGTGTGTGTGTGTGTGTGTATACACACAGCCTCCCAGTAATTCTGCTTCTTTGAATCTGTTTCAAGGAAATTATTAGAAATATGAATAAATTGCTCTGTGAAAATATGCTAATTATTACATTATTTACTCTAGTAAAATTTTGAAATGACCTTCAATGTCCACAAATGGCTAAATAATGATATCACAGACTCATGACGAAACACTATGCAGCTTTCGAAATGGTGTTTTCAAAGCATGAAGTGCAAAAATGTTCTTTGGGGAGAAATCCAGAATTAGAAGTCCAATGATGTCTATTTGTCTCTCTGTTTACATTTAGATAGAGGAACTAGACAATACATAGATAAGGCTGGTGATAAATACCAGAAATAAATATACCAAGGTTATGTATGGATTTTTACAGTAGGATATTTTTATTTACTTCTTTGTATTTTTCAAGTTTTCCGAAGGAGCATTTATTACGTGATTTTTGCTTTTGATCATTCTTTTAACAATCATTAAAACATGACCCTCTTGAGGCATCAAATGAATGGAAAAAAAATGCACTCTGAAATTAGATAATGGTAAACTTAGGTGTCCCTGTAGAATAAAGCCTATTTGGTTTTCTGCAGTATGATCATGCACTTTGAGAAGTGGAGTGACTACTGTTAGTGGGTATGAGTTACCACAGAATAATGTAAATTCATGGTGCATTTAGAATCTCCACCTGACCATTAAGTACAGGGATGGCTTGGCAAGTGTATGCAACTAACATGGATATACCTTATTTGACTATAAGCTCACTTCTTAGGTTTTTTTTTTTTTTATATATCAAAGAGTACACTGTTGTTATCATTAGTTGTGGTCGAGTTGGCTCTGACTCATGGTGAACTCATAGGCCTTTTGGATAACATTGCCTGCTCCTGTGCCACCTTCATGATTGTTGGTGTGGTTTGAGTCCATTTTTTCAAATGAAGATTTTTCTCATTTTCTTATTTTCTCTCTTAAATGTAATTTTATTTATTTTGTTGTTGTTGAGAGTGTACACAGCAAAACATACATCAATTCAACGGTTTCTACATGTACCATTTAGAGATATTGACTATGTTCTTCCAGTTCTGTAACTTTTCTCATCTTCCTTTACTGAGTTGTTCCTCCCTCATTAACAAATTCATCACCCCCTAAGGTTCCTATCTAATCTTTCGGGTTGCCATTGTCACTTTCATCCCACATTCTGCAGTCACCCCTTATCTGCGGTTTCACTTTCTGCGGTTTCAGTTACCTGCGGTCAACCACAGTCAGAAAATGCCAAATGAGTAGCTTGAGGAAATCTCCTGCTATTTCTCTCCATCCTGCCCAGAGACCACATCCACATAACTTTTATTGCAGTATATTGTTATAATAGTTCTATTTTACCATTAGTTATTAATCTCTTACTGTGCCTAATTTATAAATTAAACTTTATCATAGATATGTACATATATGACAGCACATTGTATATATAAGGTTTGGTACTATCTGCGGTTTCAGGCATCCATGGGGGTCTTGAAGCCTCTCTCTCGTGGATATGGGAAAACTACTGTAGGTAGTTCTTAAAAGAGCATAATACTCAAGGCAGACATTTTTTACTAGTTAAGCTAAACTATTATTTGGTTTTAAGAAGACTTCAGGGGATATGGAAACCCTGGTGGCATAGTGGTTAAGTGCTACGGCTGCTAACCAAAGGGTCGGTAGTTTGAATCCAGCAGGCACTCCTTGGAAACTCTATGGGGCGGTTCTATTCTGTCCTACAGGGTCGCTATGAGTCAGAATTGACTCGACAGCACCGGGTTTGGTTTTTTGGTTTGGTTCAGGGGCTATAAGGTTTAAAGATTATCTCAGGGCAATAGTTTTAAGGGTTCGTCCAACTTTCATGGCTCCAGGAAGTCTGGAGTCCATGAAAATTTGAAATTCTGTTCTGTATTATCCCCTTTTTGGCCAGGCTTTTTCAATGGAATCTTTGACTAAAATGGTCCATAATGGTAGCCAGGCACTATCCAGTTCTACTGGTTTCATGGCAAAGAAGGCAGTTGTTCATGGAGGCAATTAGCCACACATTCCATATCTGCCTTCTATTCCTGACTCTGCTTCTTCTTTTGTTGCTCCAGGTGAGTAAGAGATCAACTGTCATGCCTTGGATGGTTGCTTGCAAGCTTTTAAGACCCCAGGCGCCACACATCGAACTGGGAGCACTAAACGTGTTATTAGACCAGTTAACTGGGATGTTCCATGAAACCGTGACCCTAAACCTCCAAACCATGAAACCAAATACCATGAGGTTGTATACAAATAGCCTCAGAAGCTACTCTTTTTTTGTTTTGGTCAGTGTTGTAAATATGTCTATCTGTCACACCAACTTTTGCCAATTCAACTCTTTACTGATTACAGCTTATTAACAGCAATTACAATAATTGTGCAACCCTACCCTTAATCAGCTCAATATTTCCATCACCGGTAAACCCCCCTCCCCATTTCCCCTCTCTTCTGCCCCTGGTAACCACTAACAAACTTTATTCTCTATACTTTTCCTTTTCTTGTCTTTACATATAAGTGAGGTCAAACAATATTTGTCCTTTCGTGACTGACTCCACATAGTATCTCCCAGCTCCATCGTATTGTTGTATGTATCAAGACTTCATTTTTCATACTGGCTGAGTAGCATCTCATTACATATATGTACCACATTTCCTTTATCCACTCATATGTCCACATTTCCTTTATCCACTCATATGTTGATGGGCATTTAGGTTGTTTCCACATTTTGGCTATTGTGAATAGTGCTGCAATGAACATTGGTGTACGAGTCTCTGATTGAGTCTCTGCTTTCAAGTTTTCTATGTATATACCTAGGAGTGGAATTGTTGGGTCATATGGTAGTTCTATTTTTAGTTTTTTGAGGAGCCACCACAGTTTTCTAAAACAGCTGTACCATTTGCATTCCCATCAGCAATGGGTAAGGGTTCCAATTTCCCAACATCCGTGATAGCATTTGTTATTTTCAGTTTTTTGTTTTTTTTTTTTTAATCTTAGCTTAGGAGGAAACCCTGGTGGCATATTGGTTAAGTGCTACAGCTGCTAACCAAGAGGTTGGTAGTTCATATCCACCAGGCGCTCCTTGGAAACTCTATGGGGCAGTTCTACTCTGTCCTATAGGGTCGCTATGAGTCTGAATCGACTTGATGGCAGTGGGTTTGGGTGGGACCCCAGTAGGAATGAAATGGTATCTCATTATGGTTTTGATTTGCATCTCTCTGATAGCTAATGATGCTGAGCATTTTTTCATGTGTTTGACGGCCATTTGAGTGTCGCGTTTGATGAAATGTCTGTTCAAGTACTTTGCCCATTTTATGATTGGGTTATTTCTTTGTTGTTGAGTTGTTGAAGTTTTATATATATATTGGTTATTAGATTTTTGTCTGATAAATAGTTTTCAAAGATATTGTCCCAGTTGGTAGCTTGTCTTCACTTTCTTGGTAAAGTCTTTTGATGAACAAAAGTTTTTAATTTTGAGGTCCCATTTATTTATTTTGTCTTCTACTATTTGTACTTTTTTATTATATTAGGTAATCCATTATCAAAAGCTGGGCCTGACAGCATTGCCCCTGCTTGTTCTCCTAAGAATTTTATGATTTTAATTTGCACACTTATTTAGGTATTTAATCCATTTTTTAATTTGTTTTTGTGTGTGATATGAAGCATGGATCCTATTTTATTTTTTGGCATGTGGAAATTCAATTTTCCCAGCACCATTTATTGAAGAGACTATCCTTTCCCATCCAATGGACATAGCACCCTCATCCAAAAATCAGTTGACCATAGATGTTGTTGTTGTTGGGTGCCACTGAGTCCATTCCAGCTCATAGCGATCCTATGTACAACAGAACGAAACACTGCCCAATCCGGAGTCATCCTCACAATCACTGTCATGGTTGTGCCCATTGTTGCAGCCACTGTATCAATCCATCTTGTTGAGGGTCTTTCTCTTTTTCACTAACCCTCTACTTTTCCAAGCGTGATGTCCTTCTCCGGGAACTGGTCCCTCCTGATAACATGTCCAAAGATGTGAGATGAAGCCTTGACATCCTTGCTTCTAATGAACATTCTGGCTGTACTTCTCCCAAGACAGGTTTGTTTGTTCTTCTGGCAGTCCATGGTATATTCAATATTCTTCACCAACACCATAATTCAAAGGCATTATTTCTTCTTTGATCTTCCTTTTTCATTGTCCAGCTTTCACAAGCATATGAGGTGATTGAAAATATCATGGTTTGGGTCAGGCACACTTTAGTCCTTAAAGTGACGTCTTTGCTTTTTAACACCTTAAAGAGGATTTTCACAGCAGTTTTACCCAATGCAATATGTCATTTGATTCCCAGACTGCTGCTTCCATGAGCATTGGTTGTGGATCCAAGTAAAATGACATTCTTGATAACTTCAATCTTTTCTCCATTTATTATGATATTGCTTATTGGTTCTGTTGTGAGGATTTTGTTTTCTTTATGTGGAGGTGTAATCCGTACTGAAAACTGTGGTCCTTGGTCTTCATCAGTAAATGCTTCAAGTCTTCTTCACTTTCAGCAAGAAAGGTTGTGTCATCTGCATATCACAGGTTGTTAATAAATCTTCCTCAAATCCTGATACCCTGTTCTTCTTCATATAGTCTGGCTTCTCAGATTATTTGCTCAGCATACAGATTGAACAAGTATGGTGAAAGGATACAACCTTAACATGCACCTTTCCTGACTTTAAACCATGAAGTATCACTTGTTCTGTTCAAATGATTGTCTCTTGGTCTAAGTACAGGTTCCTCATGAGGACAACTAAGTGTTCTGGAATTTCAATTCTTTGTAATGTTATCCATAATTTGTTATGATCCACCTAGTTGAATGCCTTTGCATAGTCAATAAAACACAGGTAAACATCTTTCCAGTATTCTCTTTCAGCCATAGTGCATAAGACATTAGCAATGATATCTTTGCTCCACTTTCTTTTCTGAATCCAGCTTGAATTTCTGGCAGCTCCCTGTTGATGCTTTGTTGCAACCATTTTTGAATGATCTTCAGCAAAATTTTACTCATGTGGTGCGACTTAATGATATTGTTCATTAATTTCTACATTTTGTTGGATCACCTTCTTTGGGATGGGTACAAATATGGATTTCTTCCAGTTGGTTAGCCAGGTAAGTATCTTCCAAATTTTCTGGCATAGGTGAGTGAGTACTTCCAGAGCTACATCATTTTGTTGAAACATCTCAATTGGTATTCAGTCAATTCCTGGAATCTGATTTTTCGACAATGCCTTCAATGCATCTTGAACCTCTTCCTTCAGTACCATCGGTTCTTGATTGTATTCTATCTCTTGAAATGCTTGAACATCAACCAATTCTTTTTGGTACAATAACTCTGCATATTCCTTCCATCTTCTTTTGATTTTTCCTGCATCATTTAATATTATCCTTGTAGAATCCTTCAATATTGCAATTCAAGGTTTGAATTTTTTCTTCAGTTCTTTCAGCTTAAATGTTGAGTGTATTCTTCTCTTTTGGTTTTCTATCTCCAGGTCTTTGCACATTTCATTATAATAATTTGTCTTCTCGAGCCACCCTTTGAAATTTTTTGTTCAGCTGTTTTACTTTATCATTTCTTCCTTTCATTTTAGCTACTGTACATTCAAGAGCAACTTTTGGAGTCTCTTCTAACATCCATTTTGGTCTTTTCTTTCTTTCCTGTCTTTTTAATGACCTCTTCCTTTCTTCACATATGATGTTCTTGATGTCATTCCACAACACCTTTGGTCTTCAGTTATTAGTGTTCAACGTGTCAGACCTATTCCTGAGACAGTCTTTACATTTAGGTGGAATACACTCAAGGTCGCACTTTGGCTCTCATCAACTTGTTCTAGTTTTCTTCAGTTTCAAGTCTAACCTGCATATGAGCAATTGATGGTCTGTTCCACAGTCAGCCCCTGGCCTTGTTCTGACTGATGATATTGAGCTTTTCCATCATCTATTTGCACAGATGTAGTCGATTTGATTCATGTGTATTCCATCTGGTGAGGTCTAAGTGCATTAAAAAAAAAAAAAAATTTTTTTTTTTTTTTTTAAAAAGTGCACAGTCACCATTTATGTTGGTGAAAAAAATATTTTCAATGAAGAAGTCTTGCTAAATTCTGTCATGCAATCTTTCGCATCATTTCTATCACCAAGGCCATGTTTTCCAACTACCAATCCTTCTTTGTTTCCAACTTTCACATTCCAATTGCCAGTAATTAGCAATGCATATTGATTGCATGTTTGATCAATTTCAGACTGCAGAAGTTGGTAAAAAATCTTCAATTTCTTCATCTTAGGCCTTAGTGAAAGTGTGTAAATTGGAATGATAGTCGTATTAGCTGGTCTTCCTTGTACATGTATGAATATTATCTTGTCACTGTTAGTGTAGTACTTTAGGATAGATCTTGAAGTGTTCTTTTTGACAATGAATGGAATGCCATTCCTCTTTAAATTTGTCATTCTCACCACAGTAGACCATATGATTGTCTGATTCAAAATGGCCCATACCAGTCTTTTTCAGCTTGCTAATCCCTAAGATATCAATGTTTATGCATTCTATTTCATTTTTGACAACTTTCAATTTCCCTAGATTCATGCTACATTCCATGTTCCCACTCTTAATGGATGTTTCTTCCCATTTTGAGTCATGCCACATTAGCAAATGAAGATCCCCAAAACTTGACACCATCCATGTTATTAAGGTCAACTCTAATTTGAGGAGGCAGCTCTCCCACAGTTGTATTTTGAGTGCCTTCCAACCTGAGGGGCTCATTTTCCAACACTATATCAGATAATGTTCCACTGTTATTCATAAGATTTTCACTAACCAAAATTTTTCACAAGTAGACTGCCAGGTCATTCTTCCTGGTCTTAGTCTGGAAGCTCAGCTGAAACCTATCTACCAAGGGTGGCCCTGCTGGTATTTGAAATACTGGTAGCAAAGCTTCCAGTATCACAGCAACACACAAGCCACCATAGTACGACAAACCGACAGACTCTTGTTGGTGACCATAGATGTATGGGTTTATTTCCAGACTCTTAATTCTATTCCATTGTTCTATGTGTCTGTTGTCATACCACTACCAGGCTGTTTTGAGTACTGTAGCTGTTTAGTATATTTTAAGATCAGGAAGCATGAGTCCTCTTCCTACTTTCTTCGTCTCTTTCAATACTCCTTTAGCTATTTGGGGCCCCTTGTCATTCCATATAAAGTTAAGGATTGGCTTTTCCGTTTCTATAAAGAAGACTGTTGGATTTCTCTCATTTTCATTGGCCACTACTAGTTTTAAATAAATTGATGCAGTGTATTGATCAGGACAAAATGGCATTGAATTCTCTTTGCTAATTCCAAGTTCATTTATAGTTACCATACATTTGAAGCCTAGTGAACCTTAACTGATGGGAACTCTATATCTGTAGGCTGTGCACCAGTAGTTTCTGGAACCCTAATAGGCAGATCTCTGTAAGTGTAGAGTATAAAGATACTGGCAATGTCAAAATCCCAAACAGTTGAGACTAAATCTACTTATTTCCTAGCTTTGTTTTCATCAGCCCATTCCACCCAAATTTCTCAAAAACTGCAGGCTGTCAAGTGATCTTTCTTTTTTTTGTGTGTTAACCTCTAAGTTCACTCTTAATTGGATCCTTCCCACTAGCAAGTAAGTTGGCTAGATTTACCTTCCACAAAATAAATACAAAAATCCTTTATTGGCCTCCCAGGCTCTCTATTACTAGATTTTCTTTCTCCCTTTACAACAAAGTATCTCAAAAACTTTTCTATAGTCACCATCTACATTTCATTCTCTCCCAATCACATCTCAATCCAATGACCTTCATGTGCTTAAATGCAAGAGAATTTTTTTAGTACTTATGTGACTCAATATCTTTGTGGTATTTACCTTTGATACTGACTTCCCTACTCCCTCCCATTTTTTGAAACACTCCCTTCCCTCAACCTCCTTGATACAGCACTAACACTGATCATTTGGGCCATTCCTGCTGTCTCCTTTATATGTTTACATTTCTCTACCAGATGATTGAACGTTGGCTTGGTTCTGGGTTCTCTGGTTTTTACATATAACATCCCATACCCTGCAGGTTTTTCATCAAGGCTTTTTACCAGCTTTTTATCTCAAGTCCAAGTCATTCTTGGAACATCTACTTAACACCTTCATTAGGATATTTAAAAGACATCTAGGTACTAAGGTGACATGTTGTTGTTGGGTACTTACAAGTCAATTTTTAATTCAAAGTGACCCCATTTGACTGAGTAGAACTTCCCCATGAGCTTTTCTAGGATGTGATCTTTACTGAGCCCTAGTGGTGTGGTGGTTAAGAGTTCAGCTGCTAACCAAAGGCTGGCAGTTTGAATTCACCAGTCACTTCTTGGAAATTCTATGGGACAATTCTACTCTGTCTTACAGGGTTGCTATGAGTCAGAACTGACCCAATGACAACAAGTTTTTTTTTGTTTTTTTTTTTAATCTTTATGGGAGCAGATTGCTGAATGCATTCGAACAACCAGTCTCCTGGTTAACAGCCAAGCACTTAACCATTGTACTACCAGGGCTCCTTAAGGTGACAGAGACATTTTAAAAACAAGTAAACTTCTGTTCTTGTTTTCCCATCTGGTGGAAAGAAACTTCAGCAAATAATAAAGGTATAATGCAATGTGACACATATTATAATAAATAAATGTACCATAAAAGTTTGTAGAGAGATAGAGTCAATTAATTCTACTTCTAAGGGAGAAGGAGGGCTTCAAAGAAAAGTTGGCATTTGTGTTGAATTTCAAAGGATGATATAATATGAGCAAAGCTAAGAAGGCACTGGCATACATTATCAGGTACAAGGAACTTAGAATGAATACTTAATTGTGTCTAGTACACCTGGTGTAGGGAGGAAGTGGAGCAAGATAAGGCAAAGAAGTAGACAGGAAAATTGTCAAGGTTCTGAAGTGCTATGCAAAGAATTTTAGACTGCACTTTTTTCTGAACACAATGAGATCGCTTTTTTCTTTCCGCTCTCTCTCTTTGCCCTCTATTAGGTTTTATGCAGTGTTTGCAAATGATATTTGGTGGCAATATAGAGAGTGGACATAGGTGGCAATCTGAGAGGCACAGAAACCAGTAGAAATGTATTGCAACGATACAATGAAGCTGTGCATCACTGGTTGGTGTTTAGCAGTTAACACACTCAACTGCTAAACGAAAGGTCGGAGGTTTGAGTCCACCCACAAGCACCTTAGAAGAAAGGCCTGGCAATCTACTTCCAAAAAATCAGCCATTGAAAATTCTATGGAGCACAGTTCTATTCTCACACACATGGGGCTGCCATGAGTCAGGATTGACTCAATGGCACTGGTTTTAACAAAGCTGTAATTAGAGTAGTAGCTATGAGAATATAGAGAGCATTTTGAAGGTAAAATACACTGGGTAGCTAATTAGAATCAGGGCATTTACTGAGACACGGTACTCCTTAGAAGGAAAACGTGTTACAGAGATGAGTGCCACACTTGTCTGGCCTGGCAGAGCACACAATCTAGTAAAAGAGAGAGACATACTATGACTGTCTACACTGTGATAACAATATGTGGGAAAACCTTGTTTTTCTTAGTGGCTGGAGTGGGAGCTCATCATTTGTTGAGGGAGTGTTTTGATAAGTCTGTTCAGAGTCTAGGCTGACAACCAGGACTGTCAGACCTGGGGTGCAGCCACCTGCCTAGTATTGTTGGAGGAAATGTTGACACTGGGGTTAGAGAAGGATTGAAAGAAAGGGAAACATAGGGACTGGCAGCAGAGAAGAAATCTCCTGTGGGTATTTGAAGGTGAAAGATTTGTGTTACTTGTGGTATAGATCTCTTCCTCAGCTTCCTTTAAGAATGCTTCAATAAATTCCACACTGCTTTCTAATGTTTTCGTTTGGGGGAATGCAAAAACGTGCTCAGAGTTGTTCCATGGTTGGTACATAAATAAATCAGAAGAAAGGTTTCAATGTATTTGCCCTCTGTTGATGTTGTTGTTCATGGGTGCCATCAGGTTGATTTTTGACTCACAGCAACCCCGTGTGACAGAGGAGAATTTTCCCTATAAAGGAAGTTTAAAGCAGTACATGAAACATAGAAGCTGAGTGGGATAGAACATCTGTTTGAGATTCCTGGAAATGGAGGAGGGCACTGTATGGAAGGGAAAAAACTTGAGCAAAGTCAGAGAAACATAAAATGGCGAGTAACGTGGGATGACAAGGGGCATGGAAGGTGGGGGAGAGGAGAGAATAGTGGAAGATGATTGAAGTAATAGTTTGAGACCAAAATTTTCAACTCCAAAATGCAGTCTTTATTCATTTTTTTTTTTTTTTCCAAATAGTACTTGAGAGTGGATTTATGCTGACTAGTTGCTGTCCAGGCATTTTTCGATAATTTACTATGTCATGTTTAAGACCTACCAAAAGATATAAGAAATAAAACAATGATGACATATGGGGCAGACAAGGGTTCAGCAGGTCTTTATCATTCAACTAGTGCTGCAAAAAAAAACACAAGTCTTGAACATGCTAAATCTCCTAAGTATACCACTAAAACTCTTTGCCATCTAGTTGATTCTGATTCATAGGGACCCTATAGATTAGAATAGACCTGCCCCATAAGGTTTTCAATGAGTGGCTGGTAGATTCAAACTGCCAGCCTTTTGGTTAGGAGCCAAATGCTTAACCACTGTACCACCAGGGCTCCAAATACACCACTAAAGAAATAATAAAAGAAAAAAATGCAAATAAGAAAAACCATGTACATGGAATTGTAATCCCCTCCTGGCATGATCAGCCCCATCACTGACTGATTACTTCCTGTAACGTTTCCTAAAGAAAGGTAGATTCTTACTAAAATCTGCCTTTTGGTTGAGGAAGAATGTGTACTGCTACTGGTAAGAGTAAGAGTAGTGGCGATTCAGTGGTAGAATTCTCACCTTTTGTGAAGAAATTCCGACTTCCATTCCTAGCCAATGGACCTCATACACAGCCATCACCCACCTGCCAATGGAGACTTGTGTTTTGCTGTGATGCTGAACAGATTTCAGTGGAGCTTCCAGACTAAGACAGACTAGGAAGAAAGGCCTGGAGATCTACTTCTGAAAATCAGCCAATGAAAACCCTATGGATCATAATGATACTATGACCCACAAGAGATCATGGGGTTGGCATGGGACTCAGCAGCATTTTCTTCTGTTGCTCTTGGGGTCACCATGAGTTGGGGGCTGGCTCATTGACAGGTAACAATAACACCTGGTAGGAACATGGGTAGATTGCTAGGTTTTGCTCCCTTTTCTCAGAATTGTGACTAATTCTAGTATATGCTTAAGACAACTTTCTGCTCGGGACCAAAGTGCTACCTCCTTCATCTTACAGGGTAGACGAGCAATTATGTGTGACTAATTCTGTAAAGCTCACATAAAAGATACAAAGATTAGTATCATTATATTTTCATTATTCTTTAATAATTATTAAAAAGAAGAACTACCTACTATAGATTGTTCAGTGGACCTTGTGTTTTCTTCCTCGGCATTTGTAATGAGTTGAATAGATTTTATATTTTAAACAAATCAAATGCCTATCCCCTAATCTACATTACAGTTCACTTAGAAAAGATGAAACATTTTACTCTTCTGGGAAAGGCATGAAGGAAGATACATCAAGTGAATACATTTTCTTTTTTTTATGCAAAGTATTCATTGACACTCATGAAATAGAAACATACCATTTAATATCAAAGTTAAATTAACCAAAAGATTCATTATTAATTTTTTTTTTCTCTTAACCTAATTTAAAAATCCAAGATACCAGCACACCTAGGGCCTAGAGTTCTTGCTGCATACCTAACACATTTAGGAAAAAGCATTGCTTCTTCCACAATTCTTTCCAAAAATCTCTTTTGCTCTTTTTCAAGACATCATGGAATATGATATCAGTTTTTCATCTTTTCTGTAGCATGTTACAGAACTTCTTGGCTGCCGTATAGCATACTGGCAGTTTCAACACACTGAATCTGGAGCCATCCAAAACCCTCAAGTGAAACTGAGTATTTAAGGCATAGGAGGGTTTCTCTCACATTTCATCTTGGACTTTCTCTAGCTCCCACAAAGATAAGCTAGTTTTTTAAATCATTTTATTAACATTACTTTACACTAGGTTAAAGAAAATTACTTTCAGATAGAATTTAGTTCAACCACACCAACCTTTTGGGAATATCACTTAGTCATCCTGTCAGACCAGGCTAATCATCGTTTGGTAAGTGCCTGTCAAAAAATAAAAATCAAACCCGTTGCCGTCGAGTGGATTCTGACTCATAGTGGTCCAAAATCGGAATACACTGAAAATAAACCACACCTCCCACTTTTATGGCCATCACAAGACTGGGTAGTCCAAATTCCTAGGAGATAAGTATAGAGCTCCACACTCTCACCAACTCTAAATTTAGCCCACTACAGTTACAGCCAGAACGCTGGGAAGACCACATTGGAAAATACCAATAACAACGAAACAACTCTTGACTCATGACTGCTTATTCCTATTATTTATTTATTTTCTTTATAAGTTTATTTTTATTGCTATGCCAAGCTTTATGACTTCCAAGCCTAAAATGATACTAAAATCAAAAGGTAGCACTATATCTGAGAAAGTGCCTTAGACCTGGTTCACTGTGAGGCTGTATTAGTTGAGCAGTTCTTATCCAAGCGTCGCTATGAGTCGGAATCGACTCGACGGCACTGGGTTTGGTTTGGTTTTTTATCCAAGCACAGATTCAAAAGACGTTTTGATGCAGTGCCCATTTTCTCAGGAGTACTATGTCAGTTCTCATTAGGCATATAATAAAGTGTATTATTGCAAGACCTTTTAAGTCAGCAGCCATTTCGACGTAACCTGATATCAGGATGAACAGCTGTTGCAAAGGAGTGAAATCTTAAGGAAAATATAGATATAGTCAATCACTAATGACCCAGAAAGAAAGACAAAAAAGCATTATGATGTAAAAAAATTTAGAAGTGATTATTTCTCTGTAGTTAAGGTTAGCTGGTTAACTACTCTCTTTCCACAAATATTAGCAAATCTTTAAGTAGAATCACCCATGTTCTAATACTTAATGTGCCTTCAAATCCTCCTCCTACCACCTTCTGTAATAATTTTTTAGTCACCCAAAAGCAGCATAAGTATTGCCACACATTTTATTCATTAGATCTAAAGCCAAGTTGCAAATAAATAAAATAAAAACAGAGCCAGATACAAAAGATTTCAACTTCTGAAACATAGTATCAATTTAAAAAAAAAGAAGTTTCTATGCTAATAATGCCCTTAACCCTGAATGTCACCAAAGATGCTTAAATAAATGCAGCAGAAGAGAGCTGAGACACACAAAGCTTTAGGGAAAATATCCCACCAAAGAAAAAAGCAGAAGGCTGGATGAGGACAAAAAGAGAGAACAGGGAGACATCACAAGTTATCTTCATAAAAATAACTGTGTTAGTTAATCTTTACAGCATATTTATCAAATGCTTGCCATATAAAAGTAATGGTTAAATCATAAATTTGAAAACATTATGCAATACTTTTGAACTTTTTTATTTTACAAATAGAAACATGCTTTCTTGCTGACATTTCTCATAAATAGTCAAGTGACATCACACATACTAGGGCAGCCTCCTATTTATTCAAGGAGCATTTTCGAGAGCCCACTATATACCAAAATCTGTGCCAGGCAACTCCCACTGAGAAAAACGTGAATAGCTACCTTCACTGTATCAGTTTTTTTGAGTAGGGTTGGGTTTTGCCTATGTGATATCTTAAAGTGAACCAAAATACATTAATGTGATGAATACCAGAAGCAGCATTTGCTGAGCTAGGCATGCAATGTATGGATTTATTCATTGTGAATAAGAGGTCAAAAGCACAACAAAATATCTACCTGGCACCAGAGAATCAGCACAGGCTGAATGGACAATGAGAAAAACAGGACAGCATTGTCGGTAAAATGAGCTGCTTTTTTCAAGTAGAAATACCACGCTGGAAAGAGACAGAGCAAACCATTTTTGTAAACTTCTAGATACGGTCATACCCTAGCAGTGATAACACTAAAATTATGCCTGCATTGGTTAATGTTATTTTAGGCTTTTGATCCTTTTACATAAACTGCCAAAGTCTAATATTAGAAAGTTGAGTCCAACACAAATCAGTTGAGAACTACTGTCTTTGTCTTTTCGTTCATGTATTCATTTGCTCATTCTTTCATTTACTGCATATTCATCAAATCCCTGCTAAGTCCCAGACAATTTTAAGGGCACTGTGTCAGCTCTTCGCACCATCTGAGAAACATTATTTCAGGCAATGGGTCTCCTGGCACAAATGGTTAGGTATTCAGCTACTCGCCAAAAGGTTGGCGGTTCAAATCCGTCCAGAGGTACCTCAGAAAACAGGCTGGGCAATCTGCTTCCAAAAGGTCACAGCCTTGAAAACCCTATGGACCACAGTTCTACTCTGCACACATGGAGTCACCATAAGTGAAAACCAACTTAGTGACAACTAACAACAACAACATAGTTACCACAATGACATCAGTAAGAACATACGTTCTCAATTGATGGAGGGAAAATTAGTGTGCCTGTCAGTTACAGGTGACATGCTCTGTTTGAAGGTCATGTTATAAGAAGGATAGATAATTTAGAACCTCTTCAAAGAAAAATGACCAAGGTGGGGAAGGTGCAAATGAGAAATGGATAAAGAAGTTGGGTCTATTCTGCCTAGAGAAGAGAAGCAAATCCAAATTTCAAATACTTCAAAAGCTGCCATGTGAAAGACGGATCAGAGTGAGACATATTATGAATTAATGGAACCCACTAGGGCATTAGATGGAAGGTCTTCACTAAAAAAGACGGGAGCAATTGCCCAGTTTGCAGAGAATGTTCTTTAACTGAAATATTTCCATTGCAAATTGAATGACCACTGGAAGAGATGACATAGACAAACTTTAAGCCATAGGCATGTCATTGGACTAAACACCTGCTTGTTGTTGTTGTTAGATGCAGTCAAGTTGGTTCCCACTCATAGCCACCCTATGTACAACATAACGAACCACTGCCCAGTCCCAAACCACCCTCATAATCACTGTTATGCTTGAGCCCATTGTTGTAGCCACTGTGTCAATCCATTTCATTGAGGGTCTTCCTCTTTTTTGCTGACCCTCTACTTTACCAAGCATGATGCCCTTCTTCAGGGACTGATCCCTCCTGATAACATGTCCAAAGTATGTGAGATGTAGTCTTGTCATCCTTGCTTCTAAGGAGCATTCTGGCTGTATTTCTTCCAAGATGGATTAGTTTGTTCTTTTGGCAGTCCGTGGCATATTCATAACTCTTCACCAACACCATAATTCAAAGGTATCAATTCTTTGGTATTCCTTATTCATTGTCCAGCTTTCCCATGCATGAGGTGATTGAAAACATCATGTCTTGGGTCAGTTGCAACCTAGTCTTCAGGTGACATCTTTGCTTTTTAACACTTTCAGGAGGTCTTTGCAGCACATATGCCCAGTGCAATGTGCCTTTTGATTTCTTGACTGCTGCTTCCATTGGTGTTGATTGTGAATCCAAGGAAAATGAAGTTCTTGACAATCTCAACCTTTTCTGTGTTTACCACGACATTGCTTATTGGTCCAGTTTTGAGGATTTTTGTTTTCTTTATTTTTGTTCTGCTTAGCTCCATTCAATTTTGAATTTTATGGTTCTATTGCTCTAGAATCTTTAACCTAAGGTTAAAAAATTGTAGTCATTGAGTAGGGTGTTTGTGTTTCTTCAAACAACCGCTAATAACTCTTAAAAATAGTTTTCAATGAATGTGACTATTAAGCCTGGAGGTATCTGACTCTCCTCAACTAGAGGTATTCGACCGCTTCCCTTTTATTCCATTCAAACTTCTCGCACAGCACATAACAATTTATTGCACTTCTTTATAAATTTGTCTCATTCAACATAGCCATCAACCTTGTCTTATGCAACTTATTATACCCCATGCATAATACATAATACAAAAACAAAAGGTATTGCCTTTTGAGTTGATTCCAACTCATAGCAACCCCATGGGTTACATAGTAGAACTGCTCCATAGGGTTTTCTTGGCTGTAATCTTTGTGGAAGCAGATCTTCAGGCCTTTTCTTCCATGGCACCACTGGGTGGGTTCGAATCACCAACCATTCTTTAGTAGCTGAGACCACTTGTACCACCAAGGAAATGACACATAAGAGCATGTCCTAAATAATAAATAAGAAATATGCATTTTAGTTCAAATTTTTAATGCTAAAAAATGAAATCAAACCGGCGGTATCACCAGTATTTTGTTTTCAGAAAATCATGTTTGATTTTAAAGTGTGATATTTTCCATTAGTAGTATTATGGTTCTATGATGGTTAAGATTGTGTCTCACCTTGGCTAGTCCACGATTCTCAGTGTTTTGACAGTTGTGTAATGTTGTGATCACTTTCCTGTTGAAATTTGACATGTGATCACCCCCATGACGGAATCTGTTGAGTATTACCAGCGGGGGTGGGGCCTGTGGCAGCTCACTGCCCCCTCAGCCTTCATCTCTCCATCTTCCGCTGCCTACTTCCTTCCTGCTCACCTTGCAAAGGTTGTTGGCTTGTTCTGGATCCAGCAGCTGTCTCTTGTCTGACCTCTGGTTCTTGGGACTTGAGCTAGCAGCTTACCTGTCCATCTTGGGATTAGCGGATCTTCACAGCTTGCAAGCAAGAGTCTTGCTCTCAGACCTGTCTATCTTGGGTTCACCAGCCCCCGCAGCTAAGTGACTCAGGAGAAACCTTGCAGTCTTGCCTGCCAGCCTTGGGGATTCCTCGACCGTCACAACCTGTGAGCAGGATCCCTGCTCTCCAACCTGCTCCTCTTGGATTCACCAGCTTCTGCGGCTCCGTGAACTGGGAAAGGACTCTATCCTGATCCAAGGACTTGGGACGTTCCAACCACTACAATCCCGTGGGCTGTTTCCTTAATATAAATCTATCTATCTATCTATATATATATATATATATTTATAGACATTACTGGTTTTGCTTCTCTAGAGAGCCCAGCCTAAGACAGGTTCTGTGTACTGAAACTGCAAAACCTATACCTTTAAATTCTGCCTATGTAATTAGCTCTCAGCACTACACAGAATGAGTCACTCAACCTCTCTATCCCTCAGTAGTAAAAATTATTCTAATTTACCTTACAGGAAGGTTGGGAGAAAACCAACCATGAAGCAAATTGTAACATAAAAGTGCTGTATAAAGATTAATGGAGAGAACTATGACTCATAAAAAGTGGTTATAATGAAATAAAATAATTCTGAATTCAACAGCAACCTATATTAGAAACAAAGCAGCTATAGAAACAACTTCAAAGTTATCTCAATTACTATTTATACCGACAGCATTGTATCTAGATCATAGTTGATATTTATTCCTGCTGCTCCTGAATGTATTTCTGAAATCACTTCAGTCTGATACACCTCCTGTTCTAATAATTAATATGTCATTGAAGTTTATAAAGTTTATTATAATTTAAAAATTCACAGCTCTAAAACAAGACACTGATTTTATAAGCTAAAGGAGATATATTAAGATCGGTTATAGAGTGAGATGTATTTAGAGAGCTACAAAAATCCAAGGCTCTGTAGATTACATAGGTCAGAAGAAGGTTCCTTTGCCTCAAGATCTGTTTTGCTCCCATGTTTTTATTTTAATTTCAAGCTTACAAAAAGGTGGTACAATGAATAAGACCATATCATTTTCACGTAGAGTCACCGATTGTTAATATATTGCCACATGTACACACACACACACATTTTTTGCTGAGCCACTTGAAAGTTAGCTGCACATACCGTAATATTCACCTCTAAATACTCTAGCTTGTATCTCCTGAAAATCAGAAAACAAGGACATCCTCCTACAGAGCCACAATACTGTCATAGTATGCAATAAATACAACGTTGATACAATACTAGATAATAGAGTGCTTCCCACATTATCTATGCAAAAGTATCAGTGTTTATTTCCAGATCTCTGAGAAACAGTACTTTTATAAAATAGAATAAAAATGAATTTACTACACAAACGAGCAAGGACTAGCATAGCACAACAATTTCAAATTACTATAGAAATTTCTAAATGCTTACTCTCAATTTCTGTACTTAACTACATGTGGACCAATAAGAAACAGTTCACTGGCACCATTTAAGAGCCACACCTTGAGTAGCACTATTATAATACAGAGTGAATATTCATATGTCCCCAATAACCCTACCAATTACATTTATGATGGGATCCAATCGAAGATCCCAAAGGCACATTGTTTTTAGTTATCATGTCTCTTTATTCTCCTTTAATTTAAGAAACTTACCCTGCTCTTTTTTCTTTCTTTCTTCTCTCTCTCTTTTTTTTTTTTTATAACATTGACATTGATCTTTTTGAAAAGCCCAGGTGAGCTGATTTGTAGAACACTCCAAACATGACTTTGTATGGCTCCTAATCTCATAGTTAATTAATTTCACTTTAAATGTTTTGGGCCAGAATACTACTGTAGGTACTGCTGTGCCCTTCTGGGTGTGTGACATTGAGGCATATGATGTCCATTTGTTCCATTATTGGTAATGTTAATGTAGTGTCTGTCATTAAGCATATAATTTTTTCCTTTAAAATTATTAAAAAATCTTTTTAGTGATACTTTGGTATAATGTGAGTATCTTGCACCCCAACAATATTACCCCTAATGGTTTTAATATCTCTTTACGATCCTTGCTTTATATAATTATTATATTTTATGATAATTTTTAATTATTTTCTTTATTTGTTAGCTGACATTCTTCTGTAAAGGAGAGCTTTCCTTTGTTCTTCTATCTGTATATTTTGGGGAATTATCTCTACGGACTAAGGGATTCTTTTATTCTTTATCATCCAGTGTGTTATAACCCATTAGTAGCCTAGTTCATTCTGAAGTTCAAATTGCCTGAAATTTACCCAGGGGAAGTTTCTTCAGGCCATCTCCTATGTCCATGTGTTGTGTCCCCATACATTTTCCAGTGTATTCTTTCTTTCTGATACAAGATGTTCTAAGCTCATCATGTACTTTTCCCAGCTTTAGACCTAGAGAAAATTATTTCTCCAATGATTCCTAATTCCTTTGAATAAAGAATGGCATTTAGAAACCAAGATCTGAGTAATAGATGAACTCAATACTATTGGATGTTACCCTTTTCAGGTAAGTACAAAGAAGCTTACTTTTTTTTTTTTTTATCCTTTCCTTATCATCCCAACAAGTACAAAAAAAGTTTCACACATGAGATTTATTATTAATTCTTTAGAAAAAAATTACTACTGGGAAGTTGTTGAATTGAAATGTCATATGCATTTAAAACATTTATAACTACAGTTATATTGGCATACCTTTAAGGGGTGTAGTCTATTATCCATAAAGATGTAAAATTTTGCTTGCATCTTATCAGAAATGATATTTTCACACTTTCCAAATGTCCCCAATAAGATGTGATGAATCATTTCCTCCTTACAACCCTAGTAGTTAGTTTATTGTTTCTTAATGCCTCATGGTACATCACACACTGTGTCTTACGCTATAAATATTTCTGGCTATAGCTCATCTCACCTCTATAGTGATTGAGTTTAGTATCTAAAGTCAGAAGATTTGGATTTGAATCCCAGCTCCAACTCAAAACCAGCTTTGTGTGTTTGGACAAGTTATTTATATAATTCTCTAAGTATCAAATCCCTGTGTAGAAGTAGAGATAATATTACCTTTTTATTGGATCAATAAAAGGATCAAACTTTCAACAGAATGATATCATAATTTGTGACAATAAATCAGACAAAGCCAAGGGAAATATCCAAAATCTAGTTAGCTGTATTTTCAACATCCATAAGAGTATGTGATCCTTAGAATGCAGAATTCCATCAAGGTCAAAAGTTCTTAACATAAGGCAGAAAATACATTTGCATATCTTAGAATTCCTGTCAAGCTAAGACCTTTAGACCTGCTCAAGAAGACATTTAAATATCTTAAAATTTTTAAAGATGCAAAGTCAAATAAAGTGATCAACTTGGAAGGACTGTCAGACTTTCATGAGAAGATGAGGACAGAGGCTAAATTGAGGGTTTGTATTACTTTAAAAAATACATATATATATTTTTTTATTACTTTACCAGACTCTTAAAATTACAAAGCGCGAGACATAGTTTATATTAAAAAAAAAAAAAAAAATGGTGGAGGGGATAGAAAGGAGGTATAAATAGGACAGTTAGTCAGGTAAAAAAAAAAAAAAGCCCAGATATCTGAAGCTCCAGGTAATATACTGTGCCAAATTCTCAGATGGTAGGAAATCGCAGTTAGCAAAGACAATAATTTACTTCCTAGCAGTAAACAAATGCATTAGATTTGGCAGTAAATATGAATGTGTTTAAAAGTAAGCACAGTAAGAGACTTCTAATTTCAGTGCCAATGTGTAAAGAGCTTGGAAATTGTCACTTCTGCTATGACAAAAAAATACAAATATCAACAAACTAAAACCAATGGCTTTTCTTGGACTCAGTTGGGAATTGAGGTTATTAGACAAACTGCCACCTGGAGAGGTTCATCCAGAAAGATACACGCATACCCAGGGCAGAAGCCACCTGGTAGAAACTGTTAAAAAAAAAAAAAAAAACTTAAAGAATAGTTTTGATGAATGTCTGGAGCCTGAATGTGGACTAAAGTGACATTGAGAGACTCCTGCGGCCACAGGCATAAGAGGGCTCCACAGTTCCATAGTGTTTACCTCCAGGAAACTTACCAGGTTCTTGAGGTGAAAAGAACAGAGTAACCAAGAACTGTGGGATAATATCAAAAGGTATAACACATGTGTAATTAGAATACCAGAAGAGAAGAAAGAGAGAAAAGAGCAGGACAAGTATTTGAAGTAATAATGACCAAGTTCATTGACAGACACCAAACCACAGATCCAGGAAGCTAAAAAAAAAACAAGGTAAATACCAAAACAACTAGGCACATCGCATTCAAACTGCAGAAAAATAGAAAATCTTGAAAGGGTCCTAAGGAGGGAGGGGGCAGCAACGTCTTAACTACAGAGGAACACATATAAAAATTAAAGCAGATTTCATATCGGATAGTGGAGTGAAATACATCAAGTGTTTAAAAACTAAAAAAAAAAACTTAGAAATCTATAGCCACTAAAATTATCCTTCAAAAATGTACATGCATATGTTAGAATAGAGGAAAAATCTAAAATCAATAACATAAGCTTCTACCTTAGGGAACAAAAGGAAAGAGAATAAAATTAGGCCTAAAGCAGGCAGAAGAAAAGGAATAATAAAAAACTAGAGCAGAAGTCAATGAAATTTAAAACAGGGAGCCAACTGAGAAAATCAACAAAACCAAGAGCTAGTTCTTAAAAAAGATCAATAAAATTGATAAGCCACTTAGCCAGGCTAACTAAGAAAAAAAAAGATGATGCAAAGTACCATATCAGAAATGAAAGAGGGGTTATTACTACTGAACCTATGAACATTAAATGTATAATAACGAAATACTATAAACAAATCTGTGCCCACAAATTTGATGACTTAGATACACTGAACCATTTCCTTGAAAGACACAAACTATCTAAACCCAATACAAGGAAAAGAGATAACCTGAATAGGCCTAAATTTGTTAAGGAAATTGAATTAATAATTAATAATTAATTATTATTAACCATGCCCAGATGATTACACTCCTGAATTTCATCAAACACTTAATGAAGAAATAATACCAAGACTCTAAAATTTCTTCCCAAAAATAGAAACAGAGCAGCCACTTTCTAGGAGGGCATCATCATTTCAATACCAAAACCAAGTAAGACATTATGAGAAAAGAAAACTACAGTCCAGTATTTCTCATGAAGAAATAAAACTATCTTTATTAGCAGATACCATAATTGTCCTTGTAGAAAACACCAAATAATCTACCAAAAAAAAAAAAAAAAAAACCTGCTGGAACTAGTAAGTGATTGAAGCAAAGTCCCAAGATTCAAGGTCAATATAAAAAAGTCAATTCCTATATAACAGAAATGTTAAGTAACAATTCAGAAAAAAAAAAAAAAAAAAAAAACTATTTACATGATCACCCAATAAAATAGCAACAATGTAGGAGGCAGTATTTGTTTGTTTTTACTGTAGCCATTTTAAAAATGTGGAGTGGTGTTTCATACTGGTTGTAATATGCATTTCCTTAATTAATGGTGATATTAATGATATTGTTTGACAAATTCTGCATTGTGTTGGATCTTTCTTAGGAATGGGCACAAATAGGGATCTCTTTCTATTGAATGGCCAGATAGCAATCTTCCAAATGTCTTAGCATAAATGAGTGAGCACTTCCAGCCTTGCATCCATTTATTGAAACATCTCAGTTAGGATTCTGTCAATTCCTGGGGCCTTGTTTTTCACCAATACCTTCAGTTCAGCTTGGACTTCTTCCTTCAGTATCATCAGTTCTTGGCCATATGCTACCTTCTGAAATGTTTTAACATTGGCCAATTCTTTTTGGTACAGTGACTCTGTGTATTCCCTCCATCTTCTTTTGATGCTTCCTGTGTCATTCAATGTTCTGTTAATAGAATCTTTCAGCATTGCAAATTGAGGCTTGAATTTTTTCATCAGGTTTTTTCAAATCGAGAAATGCTGAGCATGTTCTTCCCTTTTGGTTTTCTAACTCCAGTTCTTTGCATATTTCACTATAATAAATTTACTCTGTCTTCTCGAGCTGTCCTTTGAAATTTACTGTGATCATTTCTTCTGTTCACTTTAGCTACTCTACATTCAAGAGCAAGTTTCAGAGTCTCTTCTGACGTACATTTTTGTCTTTTTAATAATATTTTGCTTTCTTTGTGTATGATAACCTTGATGTCATCCCATAACTTGTCTGGTCTTCAGTCATTAATATTACACACAAGTAAAATTTTGCTGAAGATAATTCAAAAATGGTTGCAGTAGTACATTGACAGGAAACTCTAAGAAATTCAAGCCAGATTCAGAAGAGGACGTGGAATGAGGGATATCATTGCTCTGTCAGATGGATATTGCCTGAAAGCATAGAATACCAGAAAGATGTTTATCTGTTTTATTGACTATGCAAAGGCATTCGACTGTGTGGACCATATCGAGTGATGGATAACATTTCAAAGAATGGGAATTTTAGGAATTTTAATTATGCTCATGAGGAACTTCTATGCAGACCAAGAGACAGCTGTTCAAACAGAACAAGGGGACACAACATGGTTTAAAGTCAGAAAAGGTGTGCCTCAGGGTTGTATCCTTTCACCACACTTATTCAATCTATACACTGAGCAAATAATCCAAGAAGCTGGACTATATGAAGAAGAACGTGGCCCCAGGATTGAAGGAAGACTCATTAACAACCTGCAATATGCAGAAGACACAACCTTGCTTGCTGAAAGTGAAGAGAACTTGAGGCACTTACTGATGAAGGTCAAATACTGCAGCTTTCAGTATGATTTACACCTCAGCATAAAAAGCAAAAATCCTCACAACTGGATTAATAAGCAACATCACGATAAATGGAGAAATGATTGAAATCAAAGGTTTCATTTTACTTGGATCCACAATCAACATCCAGGGAAGCAGCAGTCAAGAAGTCAAACGATGTATTGCATGGGCAAATCTGTTGCAAAAGACCTCGTTAAAGCATTCAAAAGCAAAGATGTCACTTTAAGGACTAAGGTGCACCTGACTCAAGCCATGGTATTTCAACTGTCTCAATATATATGTGAAAGCTGGACAATGAATAAGGAAGACTGAAGAAAAAATTATGCCCTTGAATTTTGGCGTTGGTAAAGAATACTAAAAAAAAAAAAAAAAATTTTTTTTTTTTTTTTTAAGAATACTGAATTTACCACAGACTGCCAGAAGAAAGAACAAATAAATCTGTCTTGGAAGAATTTCAGCCAGAATGCTCCTTACAAGTGAGGGTGGTGAGACTTTGTCTCATGTTATTAGAAGGGACCAGTTCCCTGGGAAAGACATCATGTTTGGTAAAGTAGAGGGTCAGCAAAAAAGAAGAAGGTACTTGACAAGATGGATCAACACCGTGGCTGCAACGATGGGCTCAAACATAACAACGATTGTAAGGATGGCGCAGGACTGGTCAGTGTTTTGTTCTGTCATACATAGGATCGTTATGAGTCAGAACTGACTCGAAGTCACCTATCACTAACAATAACAACAATGAATAATGATGTTAAGCACATTTTCATGTATTTATTTGCCATCTGTTTATCTTCTTCGGTGAAGTATTTATGCAAGTCTTTGGCCCATTTTCTAATTGGATTTTTTGTTTTTTACTGTTTAGAGGGTTCTTTTAATAATTTAAGTGTGTGTTCTTTGTGATTTGCTTTTTGTATGTGTTTTGTAAAAAGTTTCTCCTATTAAGTAGTTTATCTTTTCATTATCTTAACAGGGTCTTTCACAGAACAAAATTTTCTATTTTTGATAAGTCCAATTATCAATTTTTTTTAGTAGTTTGTGCCTTTGTTGTCATGTCTGAGAACCCATTGCTTAACCTTATGTCACGAAGGTTTGCAATTATATTCTCTTCTAAAATTTTTGTAAAATTTTTATAGTTTTATGTTTAGGTCAATAATCCATTTTGAGTTGACTGTTGTTTACTGTATGAGTTAAGTTTAGGTCAAGGTTCTTTTTTTTTTTTTTTCTGTCTATGTTCAATTGTCCCAGCACCTTTTGTTAAGAAGATTATCTATACCTATTGAATTGCTTTTGCACCTTTGTCAAAAAACTAACTTCAGTCTAACATATGCAGACTATAAGCTTTAAACTGAAAGGAGAGCTTCAGATTTACCTTATTTAAAAGTTTAATATGTTAGATTTATAAGATTTTTTAAGTACTCAGATTTCATTGCTAGTCACACAACTGAAAAAGAAATCAATAAAACAGTTTAAAATTTTGAAAAATGATCAGCTAAATAGGTAAATGAAAATAAACAATTTTAAAAGATTCCTTAATAATATTGCTAAAATTTTCTAGATTTACTGGTAGAGTAAGTCCCATAAGCTGAACTTAAATGCTTAAAGACGAAGAAGGCTTTTTGAATTTTTAAGTTTAGTAAGCTAAAAAATTATTTTAAAAACCAAAGTAACCTATACTAAAAAAAAAAAAAGTAGAATAGCTAAAAAAATAAAAATAAAAAGATAATAACACTCCCAGATTTACTGGTGAGGATTTAGAGAAACTACTTTGCTATTGAGAATGTAAAATGGTATAGCCACTCTGGAAAGCAGTTTGTCAGTTTCTTACACAACTAAACACATGCTTACCAATGACCCTGAAATTCCATTCTTGGCCATTTATCCCAGGGAACTAAAATTTTATAGCCACATAAAAACTTGTACACAAATGTTCCCAGCAACTTTATTTATAATAACCAAATCCTGAAAACAACCCAGACATCCTTCAACTGGTGAATGATTTAGCAAATTGTGGTACGTACAAGTCAATAATAAAATGGAGCAAAATATTGATGTACCCAACAACTTGGGTGAATCTCAAAAGAATTATCCTGGGTGAAAAAACTCAATCCCAAAAGGTTACATACTGTAAGATTTCAATCATGTAACATTTTTTGAAATGATAAAATTACAGAGATGGGGAGCAGATTAATGGTGGACAAGAGTTAAGGATGAAGGCAGCAGGAGTAAGGAGAGAGGTAGCATATCTATAAAAAGGCAGCATGAGTGCACAAAAACTAACTCCAAGTGGATCAAAGACCTAAACATAAAGACTAAAACGATAAAGATCATGGAAGAAAAAATTGGGACAACCCTAGGAGCCCTAATACAAGGTATAAACAGAATACAAAACATTACCAAAAATGATGAAGAGAAACCCGATAACTGGGAGCTCCTAAAAATCAAACACCTATGCTCATCTAAAGACTTCACCAAAAGAGTAAAAAGACCACCTACAGATTGGGAAAGAATTTTCAGCTATGACATCTCCGACCAGCGCCTGATCTCTAAAATCTACATGATTCTGTCAAAACTCAACCACAAAAAGACAAACAACCCAATCAAGAAGTGGGCAAAGGATATGAACACACATTTCTCTAAAGAAGATATTCAGGCAGCCAACAGATACATGAGAAAATGCTCTCGATCATTAGTCATTAGAGAAATGCAAATTAAAACTACGATGAGATTCCATCTCACACCATCAAGGCTGGCATTAATCCAAAAAACACAAAATAATAAATGTTGGAGAGGCTGCGGAGAGATTGGAACTCTCATACACTGCTGGTGGGAATGTAAAATGGTACAACCACTTTGGAAATCTATCTGGCGTTATCTTAAACAGTTAGAAATAGAACTACCATACAACCCAGAAATCCCACTCCTCGGAATATACCCTAGAGATACAAGAGCCTTCATACAAACAGATATATGCACACCCATGTTTATTGCAGCTCTGTTTACAATAGCAAAAAGTTGGAAGCAACCAAGGTGTCCATCAACGGATGAATGGGTAAATAAATTGTGGTATATTCACACAATGGAATACTACGCATCGATAAAGAACAGTGACGAATCTCTGAAACATTTCATAACATGGAGGAACCTGGAAGGCATTATGCTGAGCGAAATGAGTCAGAGGCAAAAGGACAAATATTGTATAAGACCACTATTATAAGATCTTGAGAAATAGTAAACCTGAGATGAACACATACTTTTGTGGTTACGAGGGGGGGAGGGAGGGAGGGTGGGAGAGGGTTTTTTTATTGATTAATCAGTAGATAAGAACTGCTTTAGGTGAAGGGAAAGACAACACTCAATACATGGAAGGTCAGCTCAATTGGACTGGACCAAAAGCAAAGAAGTTTCCGGGATAAAATGAATGCTTCAAAGCTCAGCGGAGCAAGCGCGGGGGTCTGGGGAACATGGTTTGCGGGGACTTCTAAGTCAATTGGCAAAATAATTCTATTATGAAATCATTCTGCATCCCACTTTGAAATGTGGCGTCTGGGGTCTTAAATGCTAACAAGCAGCCATCTAAGATGCAGCAATTGGTCTCAACCCACCTGGAGCAAAGGAAAATGAAGAACACCAACCCCACATGACAACTAAGAGCCCAAGAGACAGAAAGGGCCACATGAACCAGAGACCTACATCATCCTGAGACCAGAAGAACTAGTTGGTGCCCGGCCACAATCGATGACTGCCCTGACAGGGAGCTCAGCAGAGGACCCCTGAGGGAGCAGGAGAGCAGTGGGATGCAGACCCCAAATTCTCATAAGAAGACCAAACTTAATGGTCTGACTGAGACTGGAGGAATCCCGGCGGTCATGCTCTCCAGACCTTCTGTTGACACAGGACAGGAACCATCCCTGAAGACAACTCATCAGACATGAAAGGGACTGGTCAGCGGGTGGGAGAGAGACGCTGATGAAGAGTGAGCTAATTATATCAGGTGTACACTTGAGATTGTGTTGGCAACTCTTGTCTGGAGGGGGGATGGGAGGATAGAGAGAGAGGGAAGCCGGCAAAATTGTCAAGAAAGGAGAGACTGAAAGGGCTGACTCAAGACGGGGAGAGTAAGTGGGAGTAGGGAGTGAGATGTATGTAAACTTATATGTGACAGACTGATTGGATTTGTAAACGTTCACTTGAAGCTTAATAGAAGTTATTATAAAAAAAAAAAAAAAAAAGAACTGCTCTAGGTGAAGGGAAGGACAGTACTCAATACATGGAAGGTCAGCTCAACTGGACTGGACCAAAAGCAAAGAAGTTTCCAGGATAAACCGAATGCTTCAAAGGTCAGCGGAGCAAGGGCGGGGGTTTGGGGACTATGGTTTAAGGGGACTTCTAAGGTAATTGACAAAATAATTCTATTATGAAAACATTCTGCATCCCACTTTGAAATGTGGCGTCTAGGGTCTTAAATGCTAACAAGCGGCCATCTAAGATGCATCAATTGGTCTCACCCCACCTGGATCAAAGGAGAATGAAGAACACCAAGGTCACACGACAACTAAGAGCCCAAGAGACAGAAAGGGCCACGTGAACCAGAGACCTACATCATCCTGAGACCAGAAGAACGAGTTGGTGCCCGGCCACAATCGATGACTGCCCTGACAGGGAGCACAACAGAGAACCCCTGAGGGAGCAGGAGATCAGTGGGATGCAGACCCCAAATTCGCACAAAAAGACCATACTTAATGGTCTGACTGAGACTAGAGGAATTCCGACGGTCATGGTCCCCAAACCTTCTGTTGGCCCAGGACAGTAACCATTCCCGAAGACAACTCATCAGACATGGAAGGGACTGGACAGTGGGTAGGAGAGAGATGCTGATGAAGAGTGAGCTAATTATATCAGGTGAACACAAAAAAAAAAAAAAAAAAAAAAAAAGACAGGTATTAAAATGACCGGCTATGATTGTAGATTTGTCTATTTCTACTTGGAGTTTTGTCATTTTTGCTTGAATATTTATAGATCCTACAATTAAAAATATATATATATTTTTTAATTATTAAAAAAAAAAAAAAAAAAAAAAGGCAGCATGAGGAATCCTTGTGAAGATGAAACTGTTCTGTATCTTAACTGTTATGGTGGACAGACAATTCCAAAACCCCCAAAAAACAAACCTACTGCCATCAAGTCGATTCCAACTCATAGCGATTCTGACTCATAGCGACTCTATAGGACAGAGTAGAACTGCCCTGTAGGATTTCCAAGGCTATAAATCTTTACAGAAGCCACTGCCACATCTTACTCCCTCAAAGCAGCTGGTAGGTTCCAACCACCGACCTTTCAGTTAGCAGTCAAAGCACTTAACCACTGTACCACTAGGGTTCCTAACACAAATCTATACATGTGATAAAATTGCATAGAACTTAGTACACACACATGCCAATGAGTGCGTGTAAAACTGGTGGAATCTAAGTTCAATGGACTGAATCAATGTCAATATCCTGGTTGTCTTAATGTGCTCTTGATTTACAAGACATTATCATTGGGAAAAACCCGGGCAAGGATACATGAGCTTTCTCCCTATAGAGAGATTTCCGTTACAAGTGCCTATGAATTTATAATTACATATATTTAAATACATAAATAAGGAAAATTCTGAGCAGTATTTTCTCTGCACACACACACATAAACTCATAAGTGCATCAAAAAAACTCATAGTACAATTGCAAAAGGACAAATATTATATAAGACCACTATTATAAGAACTCAAGAAATAGTTTAAACAGAGAAGAAAATATTCTTTGATGGTTTCAAGACAGGGGAGGGAGGGCAAGAGGGAGATGGGCATTCACTAATTAGATAGTAGATAAGAACTACTTCAGGTGAAGGGAAAGACAACACACAATACAGGTGAGGTCAGCACAACTGGACTAAACCAAAAGCAAAGAAGTTTCCTGAATAAACTGAATGCTTCGAAGGCCAGAGTAGCGGGGGCAGGGGTTTAGGGACTATGGTTTTAGAGGACATCTAAGTCAATTGGCATAATAAAATCTATTAAGAAAATATTCTGCATCCTACTTTGGAGAGTGGCATCTGGGGTCTTAAAGGCTAGCAATCGGCCATCTAAGGTGCATCAATTGGTCTCAACCCATCTGGAGCAAAGGAAAATGAAGAACACCAAAGACACAAGGTAATTATGAGCCCAAGAGACAGAAAGGGCCACATAAACCAGAGACTACATCAACTCGAGACCAGAAGAACTAGATGGTGCCCAGCTACAACCGATGACTGCCCTGACAGGGAACACAACAGAGAACCCCTGAGGGAGCAGGAGAGCAGTGGGATGCAGACCCCAAATTCTTATAAAAAGACCAGACTTAATGGTCTGACTGAGACTAGAAGGACCCTGGTGGTCATGGCCCCCATACCTTCTGTTGGCCTGGGACAGGAAACATTCCCAAAGCCAACTCTTCAGACAGGGAGTGGACTGGACAATGGAATAGAAAAAGATGCTGGTAAAGAATGAGCTTCTTGGATATAGACACTTGAGACTACGTTGGCATCTCCTATCTGGAGGGGAGATGAGAGGGCAGAGGGGGTTAGCAGCTGGCGGAATGGACAGGAAAAGAGAGAGTGGAGGGAAGGAGCAGGCTGTCTCTTTAGGGGGAGAGCAATTAAGAGTACATAGCAAGGTGTATCAGAAACCCTGGTGGCGTAGTGCTTCAGTGCTACAGCTGCTAACCAAAAGGTTGGCAGTTCGAATCCGCCAGGCGCTTCTTGGAAACTCTACTGTGCAGTTTTATTCTGTCCTATAGGGTCACTATGAGTCGGAATCAACTAGACAGCAGTGTTTTTTTGTTTTAGCAAGGTGTATATAAATTTTTGTATGAGAGACTGACTTGATTTGTAAACTTTCACTTAAAGCACAATAAATTCTTTTTTAAAAAGACAAGGTAATATAAAGAGATTATTCATAACAATGGCTGAAAATACAGTATGCCTTTAATAGGCTGTACCTGCTGCTACTGCTGTCACTATTATTACTACTTCTACAATTATTTTCATTATTTTTGGCTGGCATTTACTATTACAGCAAATATCCCCATGCCTAACCTACTCACTTCATTTGGATACTTTCTCAAACGTCACCACAGAAAACATCATTTCCTTGAACAACCTACCCCAATTAATCCTGCCCTGCCTGCCCACTTGCCACTGCTTCCAATCTTTCCCTTTACTTTGATTTAATTTTCTTCATAATGAACGCTGACTCATGGAGACCCTATGTTCAACAGAAAAAAATTCTGTTGTGGTCCGTAAGGTTTTCATTGGCTGATTTTCAGAAGAAGATACCTAGGCCTTTCTTCCTAGTCTGTCTTAGTCTTGAAGCTCCACTGAAACCTGTCCATCATGGGTGTCTCTGCTGATATTTGAAATACTGGTGTCATAGCTTCCAGCATCATGCAACCACCACTGTACGACAAACTGACAGATGATGAATTTTCTTCTCAAAAAAAAAAAAAAAACTTGTTACCATCAAGTCAATTCCAACTCATAGTGCTCCTATAGGACAGAGTAGTACTGCCCCACAGGGTTTCCAAGTCTATAAATCTGTATGGAAGCAGACTGCCATAGAGCAGCTGGTCAGTTTGACTGCTGAACTTTTTGGTTAGCAGCTGAGCACTTGACCACTGGGCAACCATAGCTCCTCCTTGGCACTCATCAATTGAAATATTATGTATCTATTTATTCTTGATTTTCCTCCCCTAGAAGTCAAGGTCTATGAGAATGGGGCTTTATAGTTTTTGTCCACTGTTTCATCCCCTGCATTTACAAAGTACCTGGCACATGTTGTAGGCTCAATAATTATATATTAAATAAATACAGTTTGCATTAAACTTATGAGTGAGTATTAATATCATATATAACAATGCAAAAATTATTTGCTTCTGATGTATGAGAAGAACCTTAGAGAAGATGGTTCAGAAATCTCTTTCCAAATTTTTTATTAAAATACTCATAAAATTTTATTTTTACAAGAATCTTCCATGTACTTCAATTAGGAAAAAAAAAAAAAAGATTATGAAAATGTTGTGTTCTTCTAGGGATTTGACACAATCCTTCTTATGCCTTATTCATTAATTAGGATTGAGAGTCTGCTCTCTTTTGGAATCTGCTCTCTTATTTTCACTCCTTGGCTTCCACTACTCTTCAAGTTAACTAGTTCTTGAAGATCCACCTCTGAAGCAGGAAGTTCAGTTGCCTCAGACCAAGTTTGCATTTTGCCTTCAGGTTCCATAAAAAGCCTCCTTCTTGAAGATTCTTTTTCTTCTTTATTTGGAAAACTTTGGAATTCATCAGGCTGCACAATTATAAGCTACCTCCTTCTCCTGCCTTTTCCTCCCAGTATACTCTCAAGTTCCTTTATGTTCCCCAGCAAGAAGAAATGGCTTTTTAAAAATGTCTGCTGTGCACCACAACTGTTTTAGAGGCAATAAATTCTTTCTGCTTCAGATCTGAAAGGAGCGTCTTTTCCACACAGGTCCACTGTGAAGTGGCTAAACAGAACTCTCTCAATGAACCCACATAGTTTACTCTTCACTTAAGAATGAATAAGTAGAAAAAAAATTGCATAGAACCTATGGAGGAAGACAAGTACCTACAATTTATTAATTATTCTGAAAATTGTATTCGTGTTTCAGATATTAGAAAGAAGACTCTGATCAGGAGCTCTGGTGGTGCACTGGTTAAGCACTCCACTGCTAACTGAAAGGTCAATGGTTTGAATCCACTAGCCACTTCACGGGAGAAAGGTGTGGCAGTCTGCGTCCATAAAGATTTACAGCCTTGGAAATCCTATGGGAGCAGTTCCACTCCTATAGGGTAACTATGAGTCGGAATCCACTCAACAGCAATGGGTTTGGTTTAGTTTTTAAGACTCCAATTGATAGATACTAGATAGCAAGTGAAAGTAAAACAACTCAATTTATTCAGAATTCACAAAGGGACACAGAAAAAGCTGTTTCATGACTTCTGTAAACTTTAAGCTTATAAAAAGTAGGCAGGAAAGGCTTCAAAGAGACTGATGAGGAGTAAAAAAAAATAAAAAATATGGTAGGTACCCCCAAAACCCAAACCATTGCAGTTGAGTCATTCTGGCTCATAGAGACCTTATAGGACAGAGTAGAACTGCCACATAGGGTTTCCAAGAAGCAGCAGGTGGATTTGAATGGCTGACCTTCTTGTTAGCAGCCTAACGCTTAACCACTGTGCCACCCAGGCTCTAGTTACCCCAAGAAAACACAGATTTGAATGCTCCTAATAATTGGCTCCCATCCTCTATCTAGCGCTCCATTTTCAAAAAGCCTAAAAGAGGATATGAGATTGGGTAGTAAATTAATAATTCTGGATCATTTGTGACAACATAGATCAATTTTGTACAGTATAAATTTCACTATCTTTGAACCTGATCAAAAAGCATTATTTTTTTACTAAACTCATGACAACATGACCTCATATTTTATGCATTTGAATCCTGTGACCAAACTTATGCATTACTGTGCAGATTTTACTATGTATCTTGGTAGTCAGCTCTGCCCTCCAGGGAGTTCTTACTAACTTCAAGTCTAGTTGGTAGGTAGGAATGGTGTAGGGTTGAAGAATGTCTTCCATAGAACTGATCAAAGTGTTTGGGAATGTGTTCCAACAGTTGGGAGCTCTAGAGAACCAGTGTTTGGCTCATGCACACAGTGCACTAGGGACTGACATCTGGGTCTCACCTGGGCAACGTAGAGGCCAGGGAAGGGAGGACTTAACTGACTGAGTGGCTCAGCTAATAGACACCTGATGTCTTGGAATTGACCTGTTCTCCCCAAGTTCATCAGAGCAGGAGATGCTGAGTGTTCCTTAGGGACCAGATATGGGCCATGTGGGAGAGAAGATTGGCCTGAACTCATCCTGGGTCCTGTGTAATTGTGCTGCCAGGATACCTGAGAAGACTGCAGCAAAACAATGCAGCAACAGATACTGGTGAATGTCAAGTGGCCTAGGAAGGAAACAGGCAAACACAGTGCTGAAAGAAACCTTTAAGGAACTGCAAAAGAGGAGTCAATAGAGAATCTCTGAAAAAAAAAAAAAAATTGCCTTCCAGTCAATTCCGACTCATGGCGGCTCCACAAGCACCCATTAAAACACACCACAAGACAATCTTATTGAAATGGCAAGTGTTTTGTTACTTACATATTACCACCAAAATAAAGAGAAGAGAGAAGAAAAGCAACTTGGACAATCTGCCAAGGCCTACAATGTAAGTCAGAGCCAAGGAACACTGTCCTAGTCTCTTAATCTTTTTTCCACTTAAACATAGGCATAATGAAACAATAGCTCATGAATAGGACAGAGGAACCCTATCTTGTCCACTGTAGGTCTTCAGACTGAATCAGACCCAAGCTAAAGGAGGGAAGATTTAAGCTAAGAAATTTCAGAATTTTGATTAGTATACAGGGTTAGACATTCCATTTATTTAATTGAGACTATGTTTGTGACTCTAGGGCTGTGTCTTATCTAAGATTGTACATAATAATCTTGGACCTACTGGAGTTTCCATTCAGGGGCATGAGTTTATCCCCAGTGACTGTGGGAGACAAGGAAATAAAGTTGAGTTTTGATAAAATACCGTGCTTCATGCCTGTTCAACATACTGGCCACAAACACATTACTCCCCTTCCTCTTCACAGCATTCCTGAAAGTCAGATGTGCAACTTGTGCAGTTGTGAAGGGCCATGCTCTCAGAAGGGCTCTGTACTTGGTTTAATATTCTGTTATTGCTATCTTAAAATTCTGAATATATTTGGAACAAGGGCCCCACATTTTATTTTGCAGTGGGTCCTGCAAATCAGATAGCTGGTCCTGCAAAAGTCTTGAGGAGTGCTGGCCATATTCAATTTCTTCACCTGGATGGGAGTTAGGAAGGAGTTAAGTTTTAGGTACTAGTTACACTGTACATATGTTTTATGCATTTTCCATTTCTGGCTATTTCTCCTTCCAAGAAAAGTGAACAAACAAGTATACTGCTCAAGCTCTGCCCATTGGGATGATTTTCCTTCACCATTGACCTTCAGGGAGGTCCCAACAAGTGGCTGTATTGATGCTGCTGTCCACTTTCAAGTGGTGCTTACATATCACACAGAACCATCTGTGAAACAGGCGTGAGTTTTCTCTTCTTCAGTCAACTGATCATGAGGCCATAGGTGCAGACTGAGAGATGTAAGGTAATGTGACAGGAGTGGAGACCATGTGCATTTGGGCCAGTTCCTCATGCAACTTACTTGTGCCTTCAGGCCTTGCATGGATCCAATCTCGTATATACCACTTCCATTTATAGATGGAATGCTGCTGTGCACATCCAACTTTATGACTCTGTGGGTCAGACAGCACCTAGTTCATGTTGGGCAGCTCAGGCCACATGGTGACTTGGTGGCCCATGGTTTAGTGTTCAGTCTCTACTAAGGCCCAGTAACAAGCAAAAAGCTGTTTCTCAAAAAGAGAGTAGTTATCTGCAGAGGACGGCAGGGCTTTGTTCCAAAATCCTAATGGTCTGTGCTGCTAGTCGCCTATAAAGCCTGCTAAAGACTCCAAACGGCATCTCTATCTGCCACTGCCACTTCAGCAACCATTGGATCAGCTGGATCATATGGCCCAAGTGGCAGAGCAGCTTGCACAACAGCCTGAACCTGTTGCAGAGCCTTCTGTTGTTTTGGGCCCCACTCAAAACTAGCAGCTTTTTGAGCCTCTTGATAATTAGGCCTGAGTACCACACCCAAATGAGGAATATGTTGCCTCCAAAACCCAGAGAGGTCCACTAGGCATTGTGTCTCCTTTTTAATTGTGGGAGCAGCCAGATGTAGTAACTTATTCTTCACTTTAGAAGGAATATCTTAACATGCCCCACCCTGCTGGGCCTCTACCAATCTTACTGAGGAGAAGGTGCCTGAATTTTTGTGGGATTAATTTCCCACCATCTAATACACAAATGTTTTACCAATAAGTCCAGTCATTGACATTTCTTCTTTACTAGATCCAACAGCATAATGTCATCAAGGTAATGGGCCAGTGTGATGCTTGTGGAAGGGAAAGTCAATCAAGATCCCTGAGGACTAAATTATGACATAGGGCTGGAGAGTTGATATGCCCTTGAGGTAGGACAGTGAAGGTGTATTGCTGGCCTTGCCAGCTGAAGGCACACTGCTTCTGATGGTCCTTCAAAACAGGTATGGAGAAAAAAGCATTAGCCAGATCAATAGCTGCATACTAGGTACCAGGAGATATATTAATTTTCTTATGCAATAAAACCACAGCAGCTGCAATTGGAGTCACAACCTGGTTGCATTTTTAATAATCCACTGTCATTCTCCAAGGCCCATTTGTTTTTTACACAGGCCAAATAGGCAAGTTGAATGGGGATGTGGTGGTAATCAACACCCCTGAATCTTTCAAGTCCTCGATGGCGGCAGTGATCTCTGCAATCCCTCCAAGAATGCAGTATTGCTTTAGGTTTACTATTTTACTAGCTAGGAACAGTTCTAATGGCTTTCACTTGACTTTTTCTACCATAATATCCCTCACTTTACTTGTCAGTGATCCAGTGTGGGGGTTCTTACAACTATAAATTCTGGAACTGGGGAAATCACTACAGGACTCACCGGATCTGCTGTAAGATGAACCTGAGCTAAGACTCTGCTAATAACCTGACCTCCATATGCCCCCACTCTGACTGGTAGGCCACAGTGACATTCTGGGCCTCCTGGAGTTAGTATCAGTTCAGAGACAGTATCCAGTAGTTCCTGAAAATTCTTATTTCCTTTTCCCCACTGTACAGTCACCCTCATAAAAGGCAATAGATCCCTTTGGGGAAGGCTTGGAGAAAGATTATAAGTATAAATTTTGGGCAATATAGTTGGGTCCTTCCTCCAGGGGACCTGGCCTTCTCTTTACTCAAGGGGTTGTGGGTCTATAAACTCACTCAAATCTGGGAACTTATGAGGGGCTGTGACTCTCTGTTCTGGTGATTCGAGTTAGACTGCTGTTCCCTTGACCTAGAATTCTTCTACTTGTACAGATCAAAGAAATATTTAGTAGATTTCCCATCTTTTTGAATTCAAGGGACTCCATGACTGTGACCAATGCCATAAATCCATAAGAATCAGAATATTTTTGATTACTGCTTTGACTCTGCTGTCCATTACAGTAACCATGTCCACTTGTTCTTTGTCAATTGAGTGCCACCACTTGGTTCCTACCACAGTGGGGTCCAATCAGTCCCATTTCAGGCAGGTGTCTTAATAAAGTTAGGGCAGTTCCCACTGTCAAATCTGACTTACATAAAATAAAAATCACAGCAGTCTTCAAGTGTGCTGGGGCTTTCTTCGCAAGTTTTTTCCTCATCGTTGTGATAAAAGGTGTATCCTCTGGGTACTCTATGTGTGAGTCTGTAGGTCTAAATCCACTCTAACATGCTAATTTCCCTAAGCCTTTGGGTAGCTTCTCCTACAATATACCAACACGGGTCTAAAACTTCAACTTGATTTAATGTAAGCCTCTGCATAATCCATGCTTCAGCAACCCAATCAAATAAACTGTTAGATTCTTTCCTAACCTCTCAAAGTGTAACACTGAATGAAGAATCTGTGCTTAGTGGGCTCATATCAATAAACTCAACTGATCCAACTTTATGTTCCTTTCACCATTATCCCACACCCTTAACAGCCATTCCTACACATATTCCCCAGGTTTCTCTTGGTACATATTACAAAAGTCAAACAATTCTTTTGGAGTGTAGTGTACTTTTCCCTGGTTCATACATTTTTGTACACCTTTTAAAGGGTTTTTGGGACTTAAGCCTAGTTATAGGTCTAGAAGCCAACATGAGCGAAGGGATGTGTTTTGAGAACATTCAGCAAAGTCTTGTAAGGCTTCTACTTCAGGTGATGCCCCAGGCAATGACTCAGATGCTGCCTCAGGCAATATCTCAAACAAAGGCTCTTTAGGTACAGCTGGTTAATTTCATCAGATGGGGGTAGAGGTGTTAATGGTTTTGTTGGCAGGAACAATTCAACAGAATTTAAGGTCTCAATGTTTCCAGCTTCCTGATTATCTGTCCCTGTGTCCCCATCCCAAGTTTCAGGATCCCATTTCTTTCCAATCAATGCCCTCACTTTAACTTCAGGCACCATTCAAGGTTGGGAATTCAGGTGGCATTGTAATTCAGCCACTGTTACAATAAGACTCCAGTTTTGGCTTTCAGCAATATTAGCTCTGTTACTACAAGAAATTAGGCTTTCTTTCAGGGCACAAGTGAAAACTGAGATTATTTATGTGGCCTTGAGCTTTGCCTGTGAAGCCCTAAGCTCATCTCTTTCATCACTTTGTATAGCAGGAGTAGGACCAACCAACTAGCTTCCTTATATTTTTCATTCTGAAAAAATTGTAGAAAAGTATCAAATATGTGATCACCCAGAGCCTCGCCTCTTATCAATACTTGATTTATTAATGGTGATATTTTGTGTATTTCTGTTGCCATCTCACACCATGGATTAGCAATGACCTTTTTACTACTGGAAGCAGAGTCATCAACGTCTTTAAGACTAACAAGACTTGAGAGCCAATTTAGAAAACTTGTCTTTACAATTTTGTTTCTCTAGAACCACTCTTGGTGCCAAATGTTTTATGCTGGTTTCTCTAGAGATGCAAAACAATTGAAGCATATACATATATGTATGTGTTAAAAGAAGAAATCAAACCCATTGCCATCGGGTCAATTCTGACTCATAATGACCCTGTAGGTCAGCGTAGAATTGCCCCATAGAGTTTCCAAGGAGTGCCTGGTAGATTCAAACTGGGGACCTTTTGATTAGTAGCCATAGCTCTTAACCACTACACCACCAGGGTTTCCAAATTTATATATAGATATAAATATATAAAGAGAGAGGGATTTATATCAAGGAAATGGTTCACACAGTTGTAGAGGCTGGAAAGTCCCAAGTCTATGGATGGGTCAGGTGTCAGACTGGAGGCTTCTCCTAACTCACATAGCTGGAGGGGCTGATGAACCCAGGTAAGACAACAGGCTCAAATCCCAATAATTAGAGGTCAGGTCATGGTGAGCTGAATGAAAGATCCACAGCACAGAAAGCGCCAGTGAGCTTTGACAGAAAGTCCATATGTATTGGATGCAGGCTATACTCCCAAGTAAACTCCCTTTCAACTGATTGGCTGCTCATAGCATATCTCCTTATGCAGGTGATTACATTATATCAAGTCTCATCATGGAAGCAATTACATCATTACATAACTGCCAACTACATCATAACTGCCAAACCACTGAGAATCATGGCCCAGACAAGCTGACATACAGCCTTAGCCATCACATAGCCAAAAGGTGGAAACAAACTAAATGTCCAAGAACAGATGAATGGATTAAAAAAAAAAAAAAGTGATATATACATACAATGGAATATTAATGAGCCATAAAGCAAAATGAAGCCCTAATACATGCTACAGCACTGATGAACCTTGAAAGCCTTATACTGAGTGAGATAAGTCAGTTGCAAAAGGAAAAACATTGCAGAATCCTACTTGTATGAAATAGGCAAATGTATGTAACCCTGGTGGTGCAGTGGTTAAGACCTCAGCTGCTAACCAAAAGGTTAGCAGTTCAAATCCACCAGCCACTCCTTGAAAACCCTATGGGACAGTCCTACTGTGTACTATAGGATCACTGTGAGTCAGAATTGACTTGACAGCCACAGGCTTGGCTTGGGCATAGAGATGAAAATTATTAGTGTTTACCAGGGGGGAGAAGGAGAGAGAAAGAGAGGGATTTTGTTTAGGGGGCACTGAGTTTTTGTTAATGGTGGTGGAATAATTCAAAAACAGATAGTGGTGATAGTTGCACATGATGAATGTAATCAGTGTCACTGAAACTTACATATAAAAAACGTTAAATTTGTAAATATTTTGTTTTCTATATTTTACCACAATAAAACAACTAAGAATTATAAGCCTGCAACCAAAACTATCATAGTGTGGACCAAACTTCTTGATGAATACGGACACTTAAATTGTAAATGGAGTAGTTCAAAAAAACCCAAACCTGTTGCCATCAAGTTGATTCTGACTCATAGTGACCCTATAGGACAGAGTAGAACTGCCCCATACAGCTTCCAAGGAATGCCTGGTGGATTTGAACTGCTAATCTTTTGGTTAGCAGCTGTAGCTCTTAACCACTATACCACCAGGGTTTCCAAATGCAGTAGTAGGGAGCAAAAAAGAAAAAAAAAAGACAAATCCACATGGCCCTTGAAGCTCAATTTCCTTTCCCTTTTGGTATCTGAGCAGGGAGCTGTCTCAGGAGACCTGACTTCATGCAAGGGAAGAACAAGCAGACACCAGCTACTGCGTCTCCTTTCTGAAAAGGCCCTTCCAGGTCAGGTTGCTTCCATTGCTTCATAGTCACAAAGATGTTTCCTGGCCCTCAATGTAATATGTAAGGCCTGACCAGGGCTTACCTCTACTGGCACATGGGCCACAGCACATGCCTCCACCTGTGCTCCCCGAACTGTGGATACCTGAGATTTGGGGGATCTGCCTGTGCCTTAGGAGCCTGGATGGCACAAATGGTTCGTGACTGGCTACTAACCTAAAGGTTGGCAGTTTGGACCCACCTAGCAGCTCTGGAGAAGAAAGGCCTGGTGAACTGCTTCCATAAAGATTACAGCCAAGAAAACCGTATGGACAGTTCTACTCTGTAACACATGGAGTTGCCATGAGTTGGAATTGACTTAATGGCAACTGTTTTTTTTTTTTTTTTTTTAATTGTTTTACTTGTGTCCTATTCTTCTCTGCTTGTAAATAACCCCCCATAAACCCTGTATTAAATCTACTCTGCTTTGCTAGTGGTGCTGTCTGTGATCTCTTTGCACACAGGAATAGAAGTAAGCAATTTATTAGACCAAAGGGATTTCATCTGAGGAATGAAAAGTGGATTAAGTTTATAAAATTGATGAACATCATATATCTCAAAGATAAGAAAAATCAAATTATCCCATTAATGGGATGGCAAAAAAAAGCATTTGATAACATATCATGTCCCATTTATATCTTAAAATCTTTTAAAAAGGACAAGAAGAAAGGGTTCAGAGTGTTTATTTCAGTCCAACATCCAGCATCATACTCAGTGGGGAAAATTGTTGGTTTTTCTTTCAAATCGATAGTGAAGAAAAAAAAATCCCATTATCTGATGCAAAACTAATGATTTTTAAGATATTCTGATTACTTTCAGAATTTATGAACCAAAAGTAAGTAAAACCATAATAAAAAGGAAAAGGAAACATTTTTGTAAGTTGCAGAGACTATGATTACAACTCCAAAAAAGGAATCGATTGAAAAAATATTGTTCATAGAGTTCAGAAAATTGGAAGAATAAAAGGTACATATAAAAACATTAATTCTAATTGTATATAACAAACTTAAGGATTCCCACTTGAAAAGTAACCAAAAATTTAATAGAAATATCTCAATGAAAAAAGTGAGTGATCTGCATAGATTAAACTTTAAGAAATTATTTTATGCTTATACCTGAGAAAAAAAATGTCTTTTTTATATTTCTTGATATTATCAAAATTTTAATTCTTTCCAAATAATCATTTGATTAATTCGAGTAATTAATTAGAATAAAATTTAGAAAAGTATAATGGAATCTATTTTGAATATTAAGAAAATAATTTAAATTCCATCAGTAAGAATAACCAGGTGAGAATAATTTTGGAAAAATTTTAAAAGAAAATAGCCAGCCAAACCATATATTAAAAAAAAAAAAAAAAAGTTGTATAGTTATAGTAATTAAAACACTGGCCTGCTTGTCTGCAGAATAAACATACAGACTATTGGAACAGAATAGGTGGCTGAAAAGGAGCTACATTACCTATATGATTAAAGAGGAGTCTCTGGGTGGTGCAAATGTGTCACCTAAAGTTTGGGGTTTGAATTCACCCAGAGGTACCTCAGAAGAAAGGCCTGGTAATGTACTTCTGAAAGATCAGCCATTGAAAACGTTACAGAGTACAGTTCTGCTCCGATACACATGCGGTTGCCATGAGTCAGAGCAATTTGATGGCAACTGGCTTCTGGTTATCATAAGAAAAGAGGAATCACAAATCAAGGAATAATAGAAGAATCATTCCCTAAATGGCCTTAATATAACTGGAGATTCATTTGGTTGGAGTAGACAGTGGGCTGAGGGCTCAAGTATATTCTCAGTTCCTATCACAGGGCATAATCAATTCCCAATGAGTTAAAAATTAAGTCTTAACAAATAAAATTAGGGAAAATCAATTTGAGAACTTACCCATTTTTTGAGAGAGAGGCTAATTATCCAATAAAACAAACAGAAAAATAACCGAGATGATTCTCTATTTAATTCCATAGAAATAAAAATTCTTGCATGTAAAAAGTTAGCAGAAATTAAAAGGTAAATAAAAGACTGGGTTCAAATTTGTAGAAAAGGACAAATAGAAAATATCATTTGAACCTCACCATTTTTTTAACGTGCATTTATTTGACAACTACTGAGATGCAGAACTTCTTTATTTGTTCGTTTAATTGTTGTTATTCTTCCCTAGTGTACTTACTATCTGTTTATGTTCTTTTATCTTCTATCTATTAAGGTTTTTATCTTTTTCTAATCATTTCACATTGAGGAAAAATATTTTTAATAAATAAAACAGAGGGAGTAGTACTTCTAGTATTAATTAGAAAACCACTCAACCCCATTAGTTAACAAAGAAATGTAAATCAAAGCTACAATGAAAACCTTTTACCTATTAAATTAAGTTTTTTTGTTTGTTTTAAGATAACTCCAAAACTGGCTTGGATGAAATAAAAATTTTCTCTCATAGACCCCAGATAAGTAAAGCATTACTGAAAAAGAACAAAGTGAGAGGCCTCATTCTACCTGATTTTAGAACTTATTATACTGCCACAGTGGTCAAAACAGCCTGGTACTGGTACAACAGACACATAGACCAATGGAACAGAATTGAGAATCCAGACATAAATCCATCCACACACAAGCAGCTGATATTTGACAAAGGCCCAATATCAGTTAATTGGGGAAAAGACAGTCTTTTTAACAAATGGTGCTGGCATAACTGGATATTCATCTGCAAAAAAATGAAACAAGGCCCATACCCCACATCATGCACAAAAACTAACACAAAATGGATCAAAGACCTAAACATAAAGTCTAAAATGATGAAGATCATGGAAGAAAAAATAGGGACAATGTTAGGAGCCCTAATACATGGCATAAACAGAACAAAACATTACTAAAAATGCAGAAGATAAACCAGATAAGTGGGAGCTCCTAAAAATCAAACACCTGTGCTTATCCAAAGACTTCACCAAAAGCCTACCTACAGACTGGGAAAAAGTTTTTAGCTATGACACTTCTGATCAGGGCCTGATCTCTAAAATCTACATGATTCTGATAAAACTCAACCACAAAAAGACAACCCAATTAAAAAACGGTCAAAGGGTATGAACAGACACTTCACTAAAGTAGACATTCAGGCAGCTAACAGATACATGAGGAAATGTTCACGATCATTAGCCATTAGAGAAATGCAAATCAAAACTACAATGAGATTTCATCTCACTCCAACAAGGCTGGCATTAATCCAAAAAACACAAAATAATAAATGTTGGAGAGGTTGTGGAGAGACTGGAACACTTATACACTGCTGGTGGGAAGGTAAAATGGTACAACCATTTTGGAAATGGATTGTGCGCTTCCTTAAAAAGTTAGAAATAGAACTACTATATGATCCAGCAGTCCCACTCCTTGGAATACATCCTAGGGAAATAAGAGTCTTTACACGAACAGATATATCCACACCCTTGTTCATTGCAGCACTGTTCACAATAGCAAAAAGTTGGAAGAAACCAAGGTGCCCATCAATGGATGAATGGATAAATAAACTATGGTATATGCACACAATGGAATACTACGCATCAACGAAGAACAATGTTGAATCCATGAAACATTTCATAACATGGACAAATCTGGAAGACATTATGCTGAGTGAAATCAGTCAGTTGCAAATGGACAAATATTGTATAAGACCACTATTATAAGAACTGGAGGGACAGTTTCATCAGAGAAGAAAATATTCTTTGATGGTTATGAGAGGGGGGAGAGAGGGAGGGTGGGAGAGGGGTATTCAGTAATTAGATAGTAGATAAGTTTCGTTTTAGGTGAAGGGAAAGACAATGCACAATACAGGAGAGGTCAACACAAATGGACTAAACCAAAAGCAAAGGAGTTTCCTGGATAAACTGAATGCTTCAAAGGCCAGTGTAGCCAGGGCAGGGGTTTGAGGACCATGGTTTCAGGGGACATCTAAGTCAATTGACATAATAAAATCTATCAAGAAAACATTCTGCATCCCACTTTGGAGAGTGGTGTCTGGGGTCTTAAATGCTAGCAAGAGGCCATCTAAGATGCATCAATTGGTCTCAACCCACCTGGAGCAAGGAAGAATGCAGAACAACAAAGACACAAGGTAATTATGAGCCTAAGAAACAGAAAGGACCACATAAACCAGAGACTACATCAGCCTGAGACCAGAAGAGCTAGATGGTGCCTGGCCACAACTGATAACTGCCATGACAGGGAACTCAACAAAGAAATCTTGAGGGAGCAGGAGAGCAGTGGGATGCAGACCTCAAATTCTCCTAAAAAGACCAGACTTAGTGGTCAGACTGGGATGGGAGGGACCCCAGAAGTTATGGTCCCCATACCTTCTGTTAGCCCAAGACAGGAGCTATTCCCAAAGCTAACTCTTCAGACAGGGATTGGATGATACCGGTGAAGAACGAGCTTCTTGGATCAAGTGGACACATGAGACTATGTTGGCATCTCCTGTCTGGAGGAGAGATGAGAGGGTAGAAGCTACCTGAATGGACATGAGTAGAGAGAGTGGAGGAAAGTACTGTGCTATCTCATTAGAGGGAGAGCAATTAGGAGTGTTTGGCAAGGTGTATGTAAATTTTTGTATGAGAGGCTGGCCTGATTTGTAAAGTTTCACTTAAAGCACAATAAAAATTAATTAAATTTTTTTTTCTCTCATAAATATTTGTTAACAGTGCAATTTGAACTTATAATTAGGGCAGCAATTTGCCAATACTTATAAACTGTCATAAGAAAATTGTAAAGATAGTAAGCCCATATCCTAAAAACAATCAAGAAAATAAACAGCTTTAAAATATGCAAAAATCTATAAGAAAAAAAAAATCTAAACAGCCCGTATATACAACAGCACAGGAATGAGAAAGCAAAGTACGGAACTCAGAGCTGCCAATAAAATGATGATTGTGAAGATAATGTAACAGCATGGAAATACTGATGATGAATGTATCATAGAAAAGCACAACGCTCACTATATAAAATGGTGTGCATGGTAACAAAAGAAAAAGAATGGAAAGAAATGCACTAAAGGAATAATTTTCAAAATCTCATTTTCAAACAACAAAAAGTCCAGTTCCTTTAATTCACAAACTCATAGTCTCTACTCAGTAATTAAAAGTGTTCAGTTCACTATATTAATCAATATTCCAAACTTCCTTTTCCCTCTGACCCCAGCCCCCACTAAAGCTGGAACCCGGGTACTAAAAAGGGAGAAGTTCTTCTTAGCTCTTTTCTCTGTTTCTTCTCCTTAGATTGTTAACTTGACCTTTAGGTTCCTTTTGAAGTTGGAGTCCCCTCACCCTCCTATGTGGTCCACTCAGACAGGATTTTAATAAGACCTTTCTCCTCTGTGGCTCCTATATGAAATGCTCACGCATTCTTTGACCCATAGGGATTGTAGTGTCCAAACACAATGCTCATTCCATTTGCCTTGCTCTCAGGCTTGAGACTTGACTGAAGGGTGTCAACTCCTCTAGACTAGAGGAGGAAGGAAGAGGAGGTAGCAGAGAGATCTCCTAAATCGCTGTTTCTCCCTCCATTCTCTACATCCTTTTACATTCTAAAAATGGTTAAGGGGTTCAAAAGTTGTGGATAGGATTCTTGGAGTACCACTTTGAGGATCCCTCTTAGTACTTTAGCAAATGCTTCAATTTTGACAAGGTGTTGTTGTTGTTGTTAGTTGCTGTCAAATCAGCTCCTGCTCAAGGCAATCTTAGGCACAACAGAAGGAAATGTTGCCTGGTCCTACGTCATCCTCACAATCACCAGCATGTTCGAGTCCATCATTGTGGCTGTTATGCCAATCCATCTCACTGAGGGTCTCCTTCACCTTTGCTTGCCCTCTACCTCACCAAACATTATGTTCTCCTCCAGTGATTGGTCCCTCCAAAGCAAACTAGTTGGACAGTGTTCAACAAGTTGTTGCAAAGTTATAAATATCACAGAGAAGTCCAATGTTATTTTTATTCTAATGATTAAAACATAAATTTATAATTTGTTTTTTTAAAAGTCAAAAGTGCTAGATCTTTCTTGAATCCCTGCTAATTTAGAGGCCTCGGTCAGTGCCCTCAAGCATTCTAGGCTTCTTTTCTCATTTGTAACAACAATAAATAAGTAATATTTGTTTTACTTCTTCTACAGGATGTTATAATAGCAGATAATTTGTTTATTATAAATATTGTATCAACATAAGCTGACCCTATTATAACAACTATTTCACAAATAGGAATTTTTCTATGTATTCTATTTTCTTTTTAATATGTGTAATTTGCTGTCATGGATTGAATTGTGTCCCCCCAAAATGTGTCAAACTGTTTAGGCTGAAATTCCCAGTATTGTGTGGTTGTCCTCCATTTTGTGATTGTAATTTTATGTTAAAGAGGATTAAAACAGGATTGTAGCACCCTTACTAACGTCATATCTCTGATCCAATGTAAAGGGAGTTTCTCTGGGGTGTTGTCTACACCATTTTTTATCTTATAAGAAATAAAAGGAAAGGGAAGCAAGCAGAGAGGGGGGCCCTCATACTACCAAGAAGGCAGTGCTGGGAGCAGAGTACATTCTTTGGACCTGGGGTCCCTATGAGGAGAAACTTCTAGTTGGGGGAAAATTGATGAGAAGGTCAAAAGAGAGAGAAAGACTTCCCCTGGAGCTGAGGCTCTGAATTATGACTTTTGGCCTACTTTACTGTGAAGAAATAAATTTCTCTTTGTTAAAGCCGTCCACTTGTAGTATTTCTGTTATAGCAGCACTAGATGACTAAGACAATTGCTTTGCTCTTCTAAGAGGTGAAAGGATCAGTAGTGAAATAATCAGAAATCAAAATTTACCATTACAACGTATTCATCGAGGTTTATCAGAATATTCATCAAGCACGAAAAACATAATACCTGTTAACATTTGACAAAGAAGACAGCTTGTGAGAGATCTTCCTTCTTTTTTTTTTTTTAACTGAAAAGTAATACAAATGAGATGTGAAGCATCGGGAAACAAAAGCATGTCAAAGCTTTCCTTTTAATGCACACAAAAGACATTTTCCTGGGGTTAGGCACTTAAAAAAAAACTAGTGAAATGAGTGGGCTTTAAAGAAGCTTTGTGCTGAAGATCATTGCTTTGATTTTGATTCAGATTCAGATGAAATTGTTTGCTTTAGTTAGACAATGCATTTCTTCCTTAGGAGTAATTTCTCTAAAAGATTATTTTTATCATTGGCAACTCACGTCTAATATTAGAACAGAGTCCTAATAGAGGCTCTTTGACCTGGGTTTTCCTGAGTTGGATTCCCCACAAGCCAAGAATCCGTGCAAGTCCAATGAAGTACTGGAGCAGGCCAGAGCAGAAGGAGAGTAAAAGCCTGACCTCTGCTGGTTGTATTTCATTCCCACTTGCTTTTCACTCACTGTCCCTTCCACCCCTCAGTAACTCACCAAAACACAGCTCCCTAATAGATCCTCAAAATGGTTGTGAGTAATGCAGTAAGCTTTAAGGTGTTTAATTCTTCCCTCCCCACCAAACCCAAATTCCACAGGAATCTTCAGTTCACTGAAGAGGGAACGATTTTGAGCACAGGGACCTTCTAGAGCTCCTTGCCTGTTCAAATCTCACTCCTGTCTTTCCCCCTCTCCTCACCACACTTGCTGCCCTGCTCAGCAAGTAGATTTTGGCTTGTTTAGCAGCGTTCTGTCACAAAGCATCATCCTCCTTCCCTGTCTGCACTGTTGCTTTCACAGCTGCAATTAGAGCAAAAAACACCATAACAAAACAAGATAGCATCTTATTCACGTACATTTAAGCAAAGGAAATATTTATAAGCCACTAACGGGTGCACCCCCAAAACACAGAGAGTTTCCTTTACTTACTCCAAATAATGGAAACCTTGGTGGTATAATGGTTAAGAATTTGGCCGCTAACCAAAAGATCGGGAGTTCGAATCCACCAGGTGCTCCTTGGAAACCCAATGGGGCAGTTCTACTCTGTCCTATACAGTCACCATGAGTCAGAATTAACTCAAGGGCAATGAGGTTCTTTTTATTCCAAGTAATGAAGAAAAAAATACATCTATATGTGTGCACATGTGTGTCTATACATATATACATATACCTGCAGGTAAGTATAAATTAAATAGTTTTGAAATGTGAGTTGTTACATTCAAATAACCATTTTAATGATAAAGTGTGACAGTTCAAAAGAACATGAAAATATTTACTGTATTTTTTTACAGAATTATACAATTTTAATGTTGAAAGAATCATTACAAATTGTCATCACATCTTGCATGTGAAGACCTAGAGGACTTTGGTAAGATCAGAACCAGAGCCCGGGTCTCTTCATTCCTAGTCAATTGTATGTGTATGAGTGTGTGTGTGTGTGTGTGTTTTACACAAGATCACATGCCTCTTAGGTTTTGTTATCTTATTGGAAATATTTGTTGAAATTATAAACCTAAGACTTAACTGTGTCCATTGTATCTTCCCGAAGGATCAAAAGAGCCAAACAAGAGAAAAAGGGAACCTGAAAGTGTAGATTAAATTCCTCCTGTCCTGCTGAGCTTAGATTCCTCGTATCATAACTGATGACATGGCCAGTACAGAACAGAGACGTGAACTACACCCAACGCCCAGAGGGGACTGTCAGTTCATCAAACCAAGATTCTACACTTCGAGTTTCTGGGTCATAAAAATGATTAATGGTTCAGCTGCTAACTGAAAGCTTTAAGTCCACTCAGGGGCACCACAGAAGAAAGAGCTGTTGATCTAGTTCTGAAAAATCAACCACTGAAAATCCTGTGGCACACAGTTCTACTCTGGCCCACTTGAGGTCTCCATGAGTCAGGAGTCAACTCAGCGACAACTGGTTTAGACTCTACACTTAGCTCCATACCCCTAGTTAACCTTCTCCCTCTGCACTTCACCTTCGACTCAGCCCTTGGGCCCAAGGAAAAGCTAATTGATGAATATTTTCAACTCCCTTATATAAATAAGTTCTTCATGGAACAGTGATCGAAAATCAGCATTCAGGAGTCGTAAACATCCATTTTAAGTAAATATTTTTCCATTTACATGTAAGATATGTTTTGATATCTCTTTTCATTACTTACGTATTCAGAAATTTTGTACAAATATATGAAATTATACATTGGGCAAACAAAGAGCAATTAAACATAAAACTGTAAAAACTGTGCTTAATTTGTTATCATGGAAAATACAGGAAATCAAATCTTTGGCTTTGGCATCAAACTGCCTGAGTTCACACTCCAGCTCTACCGTTCTCCACATGTGACCTCAGGCAGGCTATTTAACTTGCCTGACGCTCACTGTTCTTATAGGAAAGACCAGAACACTTGCTATGCAGTCAATTCTGACTCCTGGCAACCCCATGTGTGTTAGAGTAGAACTGTGTTCCACAGGGATTTCAATGGTTAATTTTTCAGAAGTAGATCTCTAGCGTTTCTTCCGAGGCACCTCTAGGTGGACTTGAACTGCCAACCTTTAGGATAGCAGCCAAGCACGCTCACCAATTACTTCACTGATGTTAAAGTGGAGATAATAACAGAATCCATTGCAGAGTTGTTCTGAGGATTAAATAAATTGGTGCATAGAAAATGTTTAGCACACCATCTGACACATGTGAGCACTTAGTAAGTGTATACTACATCTCTAAAAGAAGAGAACAGGGGAGAACATTTCAGTTATTTAAAAACAAATAAACAAACAAAAACCCAAAGGAAACAATGTTAGTATTTTCAATGGGTGAATTGTTTAAAAATCTATGGTATACCAATTCCATGGAATACTACTGAGCAATAAAAAGTGAACTATTGATACACAGTAACTTGGATGGCTCTCAAGGGTATTATGTTAAGTGAAAAAAAAAAAGACAAAATCTTTTATACTATACGATCCCATTTATATAACATTCTTGAAATGACAAAATTATGGAGATGGAGAACAGATGGCTGCTTGCTAGGGGCTAGAAGAAGGACAGAAGTAAGTGTGCCTATATAAAAAAAAAAAGGTAGCACAAGGAATTCTTGTAACAGTGAAACTGACTATGGTGGTGGTCACATTAATCTACACATGTCATAAAGTAGCCTAGAATTAAATAGACAGACACACATACCAATGAGTGCACGTGAATAAAACCAGTGAGATGTGAATAAGTTCTGTAGATTGTATCAATGTCAACTATCTGGGTGCAATATTGTACTATAGTTATACAAGATGTTTAGGGGAAACTGAATGAAGTGTCCACAAGATCTCTCTATACTATTTGTTACAACTGCATGTGAATCTACATTTATCGCAAAATAAAAATTAAAAAAAAAACCTAAAATAATTTTCTGGGGCTCATTGGTGCTTTTCTTGTTCAAGATGGAGACCTGAATAAAATCTTGAAATAAAAAAATGTGTTTGTAGAAATGATAAGTTCAATAGAGGCAGACTCTGTTAAAACTCCTTTAAAAAAAAAAAAAGGCTTAGAATTGATAGGCAAATAGATTATTTCACCCAAGTGTTTTCTGGAAAAGGAGATGATAAAATCAGGCCTTCATTGATAATTCACTTGCAACCTGAAGGCTGAATGTAGTTAGTGCTGACTTTCAGCCACCAAATCCCAAAATAGCTCATCCTGGACTCCTGACATCTGCAGTCAAGAAGTCAAGGATCAATTGTGCATGGGAGCTTCACACACACCCACACACACACATGCACACACACCCCACACCACAACAACAAATGAAGGAGAGGGGGCCAGAAGTTAGGAGGAACTGGGAGCAGAAAACACAGAGATTTTGTTTGTGGATGTCTTTCCTGCCCTTCCCACCTGGTTTTCTTACGATGCCAGAAGTTTCTTCTTTGGCCTTCACTTCCGCAAGTTATTTATCAGATGTCAAGACTGGGACATGTAAGTCACCAGGGTAGGAAATGCCAACTGTTGATGTTTACCTGAGTAGCATCAGCTGGGCTGAGCCAGCCTGCCCATAATCCTGAGAGTTTCTCGGGGCCTGGCATTTGTCTCAGTGTTGTTTGCAGGACAACTACTATCCCCTTGCTGCTGCAATGTTCTGTATTATTAAACCTACACTGATTTGTTTACAAGGTTTTCTTCTCATCTAAGAACCTCAAAAGAATTCTCTGTATTTCCCACCTCCCAGAAGTCCTTCATTCAGTCATAGACAGAGTGGAGCAGAGAAGTGCTTGAATCCCCATCTGCCAACATCACCCGCTCCCTCTCGTTTACATGTCGTGGGCATCACAGGTGAAAAGCAGGAGGAACTGTGCAGTTAGTTAAAAATTCACTGTGTTAAAATACCAACTTTTCATTAGTGGAATTCAAACTGTCTACTAACGCAGGCCTTTTCAAACTACCTGAGAAAAAGAACCAATTGCAGACTGATATATCTATAAAATACAATAAAAATAAATTGCTAGAAAAATGAAAAAAATCCATGAAGGCATTAAAAACTCAAAATTTTTTATTATTAAATTGAAGTTGACAGATAGAGAATTACTTTGTCAAGTTGCCATAAAAAATTCTAAACACTTAACTCAATTTCTGTCCTAATTTCAATATAATCAGTTCATGAGCCAGCACTGGTCCACTGGCTGCATTTTGAATAGTGCTGCGCAATCAACTTGATGGCAACGGTTTGTTTTTTTTTTTTTTAATTTAGGACCTGAGTTAACTGATCATTCTTCCTCACTTCTTTAATCTTTTCCATACTCAGTGTTACATTACCCCCCTCCATTTTCTTTTTTCTGTTGCTGCTCTTGATAAAGGAAGACCGTTAGAGAAAGACTCTTGAGTCACACCAACTTGGTCCTCACACAGGCGTGCTGTCTCACTCAAAAGAACAAACAAAGAGAGAAGAGCCTAATTTACAAAACCTGAGGCTTGGCCTTTACTTTCTCAAGGCTTAAAAAAATCCTGCAAGGTAGGAATTAATCATCTCAAGAAAATCAAGGCGAACCACTTTGTAAATAGCAGGACCAGACATTAAACACTGATTTTTTTCTCTCCAAACTTGAATGTTTTTGTTGCAACTTGCGTCTCCTACTATAATATTCTAAGATGATCATTGACTATGTAAATTATTCTGTTATGTCGTTATTTTCATTTTCTAGTATAAAGAGCTCAATTCATTTTTTATAGGTCTTTCTGTTGCAATTTAGTTAAGTATACATTTCCTTTCTTCCCAAAGAGAGTTACAAGATCTTTGAAGGCAGGAATTTAACTTATTGCCTTTTTAAAAAATGTAAACTTAATTTTTTTTTATTGTGGTAAAATAGATATAACAAATATTTGTCATTTTAACCATTTTTAAGTGTATAATTCAGTGGCATTAGTTACATTCAGCATATTGCACTATCGTCACCACCATTCACATCCAAAAATGTTGTATTACTTAAAAGAGGAACTCAGTACCCCTCCAGTCCCTTCTCCCCAAAGACCCTGGTAACCACTGATAACCACACGTCTCTATGCATTTGCCTATTCCGGATATTCCATGTAATTGAGATCGTACAATATTTGTCATATTGTGTCTGACTTATTTTATTCAGCATAATGTTTTCAAGGTTCATCCAGGTCATAGCATGTATCAGAACCTCATTTCTTGTTATGGCTGAGTTAGGTTCCATTGTATGTGTATACCACATGTTGGTTATCCATTCTTCTGCTGAACTTGAGTTGTTTCGACCTTTTAGCTATTGTGAATAATGTTGTGATGAACATCGATGTACACGTATCTGCTTGAGTTCCTACTGTCAAGCCTCTCGGGCATATGCCTAGGAGTGGAATTGCTGCATCATCCAGTAATTTTATGTTTAACTTTTTGAGGAACCATCAGACTGTTTTCCACAGTGGCTACACCATTTTACATTACCAACTGTGGATGGAGGGTTCTAGTTTCACCACGTTCTCCACGACACTTTTTAATTCGCAGTTTTCTGTTAATAGCCAACCTAGTGGATGTGAGGTAATATCTCATTGTGGTTTTGATTTGCATTTCCTTGATGACTAATGACCATGAGCTTCTTTTCATTTGGGTTATTGGTCATTTGGATATCTTCTTTGAAATATCTATTCAAGTCCTTTGACCTTTTTTTTTTTTTAGTTTGGTTGGTTGTCTTTTTCTTATTGAATTGTCTTTATATATTCTTTGTACACAATTTTGTGTGTTTTATGTGATATTTATATATTTATATAAAGAGGAGGTCTTTATAAATTGTAGATATTAAACTTGTCTAGATATATGGTTCTCAAATATTTTTTCTCACATCTCTTCATTTTCTTGATAAGGTCCTTTGATGCATAAAAAATTTTCATTTTTTTTAAAATAATTTTTATTGTGCTTTAAGTGAAAGTTTACAAATCAAGTCAGTCTGTCACACATAAGCCTATATACACCTTAATACATACTCCCATTTACTCTCCCCCTAATGAGTCAGCCCACTCCCTCACTCCAGTCTCTCGTTTCATGGCCGTTTTGCCAGTTTCTAACCCTCTCTACCCTCCCATCTCCCCTCCAGGCAGGAGACTCCAACACAGTCTCAAGTGTCCACCTGATACAAGTACCTCACTCTTCATCAGCATCTCTCTCCAACCCATTGTCCAGTCCCTTCCATGTCTGATGAGTTGTCTTCGGGAATGGTTCCTGTCCTGGGCCAACAGAAGGTTTGGGGACCATGACCTCCGGGATTCTTCTAGTCTCAGTCAGACCATTAAGTCTGGTCTTTTTATGAGAATTTAGGGTTTGCATCCCACTGTTCTCCTACTCCCTCAGGGGTTCTCTGTTGTGCTCCCTGTCAGGGCAGTCATCGGCTGTGGCCGGGGACCATCTAGTTATTCTGGTCTCAGGATGATGTAAGTCTCTGGTTCATGTGGCTCCTTCTATCTCTTGGGCTCATAGTTATCATGTGACCTTGGTATTCTTCATTCTCCTTTGATCCAGGTGGGTTGAGACCAACTGACACATCTTAGATGGCCGCTTTTTAGCATTTAAGATCCCAGACGCCACACTTCAAAGTGGGATGCAGAATGTTTTCATAATAGAATTATTTTGCCAATTGACTTAGAAGTCCCCTTGAGCCATAGTCCCCAAACCCCCACCCTTGCTCCGCTGGCCTTCGAAGCATTCAGTTTATCCCGGAAACTTCTTTGCATTTGGTGCAGTCCAGTTGAGCTGACCTTCCCTGTATTAAGTATTGTCTTTCCCTTCACCTAAAGTAGTTCTTATCTACTAACTAATCAGTAAATAACCCTCTCTCACCCTCCCACCCTCCCTCCCCCCTCTCATAACCACAAAAGAATGTGTTCTTCTCAGTTTATACTATTTCTCAAGATCTTATAATAGTAGTCTTATACAATATTTGTCCTTTTGCATCTGACTAATTTCACTCAGCGTAATGCCTTCCAGGTTCCTCCATGTTATGAAATGTTTCACAGATTTGTCACTGTTCTTTATCGATGCATAGTATTCTATTGTGTGAATATACCATAATTTATTTAACCATTCACCCCTTGATGGACACCTTGGTTGCTTCCAGCTTTTTGCTATTGTAAACAGTGCTGCAATAAACATGGGTGTGCATGTATCTGTTCATGTAAAGGCTCTTATTTCTCTAGGGTATATTCTGAGGAGTGGGATTTCTGGATTGTATGGTAGTTCTATTTCTAACATTTTTAGAAAAGGCCAGATAGATTTCCAAAGTGGTTGTACCATTTTACTTTCCCACTAGCAGTGTATAAGAGTTCCAATCTCTACACAGTCTCTCCAACATTGATTATTTTGTTCTTTGGATTAATGCCAGCCTTGTTGGAGTGAGATGGAATCTTATCGTAGTTTTAATTTGCATTTCTCTAATTTTTAATGGCTAATGATCTAGAGCATTTTCTCGTGTATCTGTTAGCTACCTGAATATCTTCTTTAGTGAGGCACGTGTTCGTATCGTTGCCCACTTTTTGATTGGGTTGTTTGTCTTTTTGTGGTTGAGTTATAACAGAATCATATAGATTTTAGAGATCAGGCGCTGGTCAGAGATGTCATAGCTGAAAATTCTTTCCCAATCTGTAGGTGGTCTTTTTACTCTTTTGGTGAAGTCTTTAGATGAGCATAGGTGTTTGATTTTTAGGAGCTCCCAGTTATCTGGTTTCTCTTCGTCATTTTTAGTAATGTTTTGTATTGTTTATGCCTTGTATTAGGCTTCTAACGTTGTCCCTATTTTTTCTTCCATGATCTTTATCGTTTTAGTCTTTATGTTTAAGTCTTTGATCCACTTGGAGTTAGTTTTTGTGCGTGGCGTGAGGTATGGGCCCTGTTTCGTTTTTTTGCAAATGGATATCCAGTTATGCCAGCACCATTTGTTAAAAAGACTGTCTTTTCCCCATTTAACTGTTTTGGAGCCATTGTCAAATATCAACTGCTTGTATGTGGATGGATTTATATCTGGGTTCTCAATTTTGTTCCATTGATCTATGTGCCTTTTGTTGTACCAGTGCCAGGAGGTTTTGACTATTGTGGCTATATAATATTTTCTAAAATCAGGTAGAGTGAGGCCTCCCACTTTCTTCTTCTTTTTCAGTAATCTGGGGCTTCTTTCCCTTCCATATGAAGTTGGTGATTTGTTTCTCCATCACATTAAAAAATGTCATTGGAATTTGGATCAGAAGTGCATTGTATGTATAGATAGCTTTTGGTAGAATAGACATTTTTACTATGTTAAGTCTTCCTATCCATGAGCAAGGTATGTTTTTCCACTTAAGTAGGTCCCTTTTAGTTTCTTGCACTAGTACTTTGTAGTTTTCTTTTTATAGGTCTTTTATATCTTTAGTAAGATTTATTCCTAAGTATTTTTCTTCTTGAGGGCTACTGTGAATGGTATTAATTTGGTGATTTCCTCTTCAATGTTCCTTTTGTTGATGTAGAGGAATCCAAGTGATTTTTGTATGTTTATCTTGTAACCTGAGACTCTGCCAAACTCTTCTATTAGTTTTAGTAGTTTTCTGGAGGATTCCTTAGGGTTTTCTGTGTATAAGATCATGTCACCTGCAAATAGAGATAATTTGACTTCTTTCTTGCCAGTCCGGATGCCCTTTATTTCTTTGTCTAGCCTAATTGCTCTGGCTAGGACCTCTAGCACAAAGTTGAATAAGAGTGGTGATAAAGGGCATCCTTGTCTGGTTCCCGTTCTCAAGGGAAATGCTTTCAGGCTCTCTCCATTTAGAATGATGTTGGCTGTTGGCTTTGTATAGGTGCCCTTTATTATGTTGAGGAATTTTCCTTCAATTCCTATTTTGGTGAGAGTTTTTATCATGAATGGGTGTTGGACTTTGTCAAATGCCTTTTCTGCATCAATTGATAAGATCATGTGGTTTTTGTCTTTTGTTTTATTTATATGGTGGATTACATTAATGGTTTTTCTAATATTAAACCAACCTTGCATACCTGGTATAAATCCCACTTGGTCGTGGTGGATTATTCTTTTCATATGTTGTTGAATTCTATTGGCTAGAATTTTGTTGAGGATTTTTGCATCTATGTTCATGAGGGATATAGGTCTGTAATTTTCTTTTTTTGTCGTGTCTTTACCTGATTTTGGTATCAGGGATACGATGGCTTCATAGAATGAGTTAGGTAGTATTCCATCATTTTCTATGCTTTGAAATACCTTTAGCAGCAGTGGTGTTAACTCTTCTTTGAAAGTTTGGTAGAACTCTACAGTGAAGCCTTCCGGGCCAGGGCTTTTTTTTGTTGGGAGTTTTTTGATTACCTTTTCAATCTCTTTTTTTGTTATGGGTCTATTTAGTTGTTCTACTTCTGATTGTGTTAGTTTAGGTAGGTAGTGTTTTTCCAGGAATTCATCCATCTCTTCTAGGTTTGCAAATTTGTTAGAGTACAATTTTTCGTAATAATCTGATATGATTCTTTTAATTTCAGTTGGGTCTGTTGTGATATGGCCCATCTCATTTCTTATTCGGGTTATTTATTTCCTTTCCTGTATTTCTTTAGTCAGTCTGGCCAATGGTTTATCAATTTTGTTAATTTTTTCAGAGAACCAGTTTTTGGCTTTGATAATTCTTTCAATTGTTTTTCTGTTCTCTAATTCATTTAGTTCAGCTCTAATTTTTATTATTTGTTTTCTTCTGGTGCCTGATGGATTCTTTTGTTGCTCACTTTCTATTTGTTCAAGTTGTAGGGACAGTTCTCTGCTTTTGGCTCTTTCTTCTTTATGTATGTGTGCCCTTATCGATATAAATTGACCTCTGAGCACTGCTTTTGCTGTGTCCCAGAGGTTTTGATAGGAAGTGTTTTCATTCTCGTTGCATTCTATGAATTTCTTTATTCCCTCCTTAACGTCTTCTATAACCCAGTCTTTTTTCAGGAGGGTATAGTTCAGTGTCCAAGTATTTGATTTCGTTTCCCTAATTTTTCTGTTATTGATTTCCACTTTTATGGCCTTGTGGTCTGAGAAAATGCTTTGTAATATTTCGATGTTTTGGATTCTGCAAAGGTTTGTTTTATGACCTAATATGTGATCTCTTCTAGAGAATGTTCCATGTGCACTAGAAAAAAAAGTACACTTTGCAGCTGTTGGGTGGAGTGTCCTGTATAAGTCTATGAGGTCAAGTTGGTCAACTGTAGCAATTAGGTCTTCCGTGTTCCTATTGAGCTTCTTACTGGAAGTCCTGTCCTTCTCCGAAAGTGGGGTGTTGAAGTGTCCTACTGTAATTGTGGAGGTGTCTATCTCACTTTTCAGTTCCGTTAAAGTTTGTTTTATGTATCTTGCAGCCCTGTCATTGGGTGCAGAAATACTTAATATGGTTATATCTTCCTGGCCAATTGTCTCTTTAATCATTATGTAGTGTCCTTCTTTATCCTTTGTGGTGGATTTAACTTTAAAGTCTATTTTGTCAGAAATTAATATTGCTGCTCCTGCTCTTTTTTGCTTGTTGTTTGCTTGATATATTTTTTTTCCATCTTTTGAGTTTTAGTTTGTTTGCGTCTTTAAGTCTAAGGTGTGTCTCTTATAGGCAGCATACAGACGGCTCGTGTTTCTTTATCCAGTCCGAGACTCTCTGTCTCTTTATTGGTGCATTTAGTCCATTTACATTCAGCGTAATTATAGATAAGTGTGTTTAGTGCTGTCATTTTGATGCCTTTTTGTATGTGTTGTTGACAATTTCATTTTTCCACTTACTTTTTTGTGCTGAGACGTTTTTCTTTGTCAATTGTGTGTTCCTCATTTTCATAGTAGTTGAATTTATGTTTGCTGAGTTGTTATGTTTTTCTTGGTTCTTATTTTGAGTTATGGAATTGTTAGACCTCTTCGTGGTTACCTTAATATTTACCCCTATTTTTCTAAGTAAAAACCTAACTTGTATTGTCCTATATCGCCTTGTTTTCCTCTCCATATGGCAGTTCTATGCCTCATGTATTTAGTCCCTCTTTTTGATTATTGTGATCTTTTACATAATGACTTCAATGATTCCCTGTTTTGAGCATTTTTTTCTTTTTAAAATTAATCTTAATTTGTTTTTGTGGTCTCCCTATTTGAGTTGATATCAGGATGTTCCATTCTGTGACCTTGTTTTGTGTTGGTATCTGATATTACTGGTTTTCTGACCAATTTCCTTTAGTATTTCTTGTAGCTTTGGTTTGGTTTTTGCAAATTCTCTAAGCTTGTGTTTATCTGTAAATGTTTTAAATTCACCTTCATATTTGAGAGAGAGTTTTGCTGGATATATGATCCTTGGCTGGCAGTTTTTCTCCTTCAGTGCTCTATATATGTCATCCCATTGCCTTCTTGACCGTGTGGTTTCTGCTGAGTCGTCTGAACTTTTTCTTGTTGATTCTCCTTTGTAGGAGACCTTTCTTTTATCCCTGGCTTCTTTTAAAATTTTCTCTTTATCTTTGGTTTTGGCAAGTTTGATGATAATATGTCTTGATGATTTTCTTTTTGGATCAATCTTATATGGGGTTCGATGAGCATCTTGGATAGATATCCTTTCATCTTTCACGATGTCAGGGAAGTTTTCTGCCAACAGATCTTCAACTATTCTCTCTGTGTTTTCTGTCCTCCCTCCCTGTTCTGGGACTCCAATCACACGCAAGGTATTCTTCTTGATAGAGTCCCACATGATTCTTAGGGTTTCTTCATTTTTTTTAATTCTTTTTCTTCAGATAGATTGGTGTCAATTTCTTTATCCTCCACCTCCCCCACTCTGCATTCCAATTCCTCGATTCTGCTCTTCTGACTTCCTATTGAGTTGTCTAATTATGTAATTTTACTGTTAATCTTTTGGATTTCTGCATGCTGTCTCTCCATGGATTGTTGCAGCTTATTAATTTTTCTACTATGTTCTTGAATAATCTTTTTGAGTTCTTCAACTGCTTTATCAGTGTGTTCCTTGACTTTTTCTGTAGATTCCCTTATTTCATTTTTGAGGTCATCCCTGATGTCTTGAAGCATTCTGTAAATTAGTTTTTTATATTCTGCATCTGGCAATTCCAGGACTGTATCTTCATTTGGGAAGGATTTTGTTTCTTTAATTTGGGGAGTTGTAGAAGCAATCATGGTCTGCTGCTTTATGTGGTTTGATATCGACTGCTGTCTCTGAGCCATCACTAAGATATTGTAGTGATTTATTTTATATTTGCTCACTGATTCTTATCGTGTTTTGTTTTTCTTTCAATATACCTAGATGGGGTACTAGATTGCACTGTCTTGATTGTTGTAGCCTTTGAATCACTTATGTCCTATTACCAGCTGGTTTGTGCTGTTACCAGATATATAAGCCTAGGAGTCCATTCACTATTCTTGAGTAGAATCTGATTTTCGGTCACCAGGTGTGTGGTGTAGACTGTCACCTATTCACTTAGAGGAGTAGTGGTGATAGTTGTGTGCACCAGATTCTAGTAGCAGCAGGAGTCACACTCCAGGGGGGACAGGATGCTGACAGAATTCCCCCAATTGACAGTGAGGTAGGTGTGTCTCTATTCCTAAAGCACTTTGGTGGGTGGGCTCTGCAGCTGTACCTTAGGCACCCAATGCATGTACCTCCACAGATTGGTAGGTGTCACTATCCTCAGACCCCTATGGCAGGAGGCTAGGTGGTTTAGGTGGAGCTTCAGCCCTCAGTTCCCCATTGTGGGTCAGTGAGGGCTCTGTTGAATAAGCAGAGATACCAGACCTGGGAAACTTGTCTTTCCAGTAATCCACTAAAACTGTTACAGTCAGATCACCATCAGAATTGCCTTTGCATTATAATAGCCACCTTGTTGCCCGTAGGGATGAAAGCCCAAGACTGTGGCTCTCATATGCTTGGCTGGAGCTGGTTCTGTATTTTCAGTCCAATTTCCGGAAGTCAGGGAAGGATTTTTGGTCCCTGGGTTTTTTGTAGCTGCTTCTCTCTCTCTTTTTTTTTTTTTCTCTCCGGGCAGGAGAATGGGTTAGGAAAAGACAAACAAACAAACAAACCACAGAGCACTTCACTCTCTGGCCCAGGAAATTCCAATGTTAATGAAGCTGCCTGGGAAGGGGAGGGGAGGGATCTGATAGATAGTAGAGAGTAGCACCCAGGAATATAGACAAAGTTACTTATCTTGCTTGGTGATGACTGTTTTATCTGAGATTCCCAAGGGGTGTGTAGCCTGTGTGTGTTGGCTGGATTAAGATTGCCCCCGAGGGTCAGGCCCGCGTCCTGTGCTTGTGCTGCCTCAGAAGCCGTGGTCAGTTCCTCCGCTCCCAGTCCAAAGCCCAGCGCCAAGGTTCCCCAGCTGGGACGCTGCACTCCAGGCTCCAAAAGCAGTTGCTGCCTCCCGGTGACTTCTCCTCCTGTCAGTCGCATCACTGCGCTGCCTGCGTGCACTGGCTGGGCTTCCCCGAGTTCAGTTCAGGGGGCTAGGGCTGTGCCCCATGTTTGCGCCATCTCAGGATGCCATGCTCAGCTCCCCTGCAACCAGTCCAAAACCTGGCGCCAAGGTTTTCTGACTGGGACGCTGGCTCCAGGCTCCGAAAACAGTCGCCGCTTCCCTGTGATTGCTCGTTCTCTCGTTAGCCCCATCAGTGTGCAGCCTGCTTGCGCTGGCAGAGTCTCTACAGAGGTTACCCCAGGGGCCTAGGGGTTAGGGCTGTGTCCCGTGCCTGCCCCACCTCAGCAAACCACAATCAGCCCCTCTACTCAGCACCTGGGAACCACGAGGGCTCAAGGCTGTGGCGCGAGTCACTGGTTTCAGAAGCAATTGCTGGTTCCAGAAGCAGTCGCTGCTTCAGGATGCAGCTATTTTTCTCCCCTGTCACTCAGGTCAACTCTTTAGATCTGTGTTTGATGGTCAGGGTTCGTAGATTGTCATGTATGTGATTGACTCACTTGTTTTTCTGAGTCTTTGTTGCAAGAGGGATCCGAGGTAGCTTCTACCTAGTCAGCCATCTTGGCCCTGCCTCGGGGATTCCAGAATTTTTCATTTTGATGAAGTTCAATTCATCTATGCTTTTCACTTGTTTTTTATGCTTTTGGCATCATATCTAAGAATTCATTGTCAAAGACAAGGTCATGAAACTTTACTTCTATGTTTTCCCTAAGAATTTTATGGTTTTAGCATCTAGCACGGGATGTAAATCGACATTCAGTAAATAAATAATAAAGAAGCACACATCAACTCTCATATTCTTAGTTGAAGCTTTATATATAAATATTATTGAAAGTGAAATAATACTTCAAAGCAAAAGTATTTTAAATACAGAAATAAAAATAAGGCAACATGATTTTAATTCTCTTTCATGATTTAAAAGGCCTCTGACAATTTTTCATTGCCTACACCAAACATATGCAATTGAGCAATTACAGTTATTTACTTTTTCCTTAAATTAAACCATCACAGTTATTTAGCAAAGCATTTCAAAAAATACTGGAGACAAAGTTGTATTCTCTCTTGTGATAAATAAGGACCCTGAGTCAATAACAAGAAAGCCTCAGCTGTTAGGCCAACATCAAGAAGTGACCAGTCTCAAGTTGGGTGATTTTCCAATGTACACTGCCATCTTGGACTCACTTCTCAGTTGACAGAGTCCCCACAGCTGCTTTAAAAGCTTTTTACTTTTTATTTTGCCAAAGCCTCTTTAAACATTGCTATGCACACTGAAGCTTTTTCAAACAAATCGGAGATTTTTATATCTCTAAAGCAGCTGTGAGGACTTTATATTTTCACGAAGGGAATAAAAGATGGAGGCTGCAAAGAGTGGTTCATGGGATTCTTTGTACTTACAAATAAAATGTCTTAATAAGCATATCGATGTAAACAAAATAATGGGGAATGGTGAAAACCTTGAAGAATTAAATTTATTGTCTTCACTAGTGTATTTGTGCCAATGGACTCTCCCTACTCCTCCAGACAAGAAAAATGAAAATAAATAACACTAATTCTCTAAAACCTCACATTTTAGAAAATTATTCCTCTATTGCAACAGTGGGTTGGTGGTTGGGTTTACTAATCAAGGTTCTAGGCACAATTTCAATTGATTAGGTTGATACATAATTACATAATTCTAGAAATTTTCCTAATGTCCTTGGCCTACTTTAAAGTGCTAAATGGCAGTATATACAATTCATGAAAATTACGATGAATTTCTCATTTCTTGATAGCAGCCTCTTCATGAATGGTCTGACTCCTGATTGAACATATGTTTCTAAGAAAAACATTCCATTTTTGCTAGGTATTGGATTGTACTTCTAGCAGTTAGGTACCATTCTAGGCAACAATTTCCAATATATTTACATGGTGATCTGATTTTCCATGCATTTTGAAAGCAGTACCTGAATTTTGAAAGGAGAAAAGAAATAATCTGTATTATTTTATTGATATAGCGATGTCCATCATATAAGCAATATTAATATGCAATACTTGGCCATTAAATTTTATGTTCTTGATGGGAATGAAAAACTCCTCATGTCATGACGTGTATGTTTTGGAAAAGTAAACACTTCAATTGATACCAAAACATATGATATTTCTCTTGGGGTCCAAATGGTCTTCATTGACAATATAATGACTAAATTTTCATTCATTTATAAGCTCTAGGTGTATTTCATCTCTTCCAGAGATAAGGCAACATTGTTTTGTTTTGACAACTCTTATATAGAAGTTGATAGTGTGTGGTTAACTGGCACTCAATGGGATCTCGTGAGCATTTGTCAAATGAATGAATCAATGAATGAGTGGATGGATGGATGGACAGATGGACGGATGGGCAGACAGATGGACGGATGGACGGATGGTTGGATGGATGAATAAAAATATGTTTATACAAATATGACTATACCAGACAAGGACTGACTAGAATATTATACTAGGTTTACTACTTCTTGAGACCTCTTTATGTATCCAGATTTCCACACATTATGCATTGAACGGGACTTATTGTTTTCACTGAGACAACCTGGTTAACATTCCCTACCCCTCAAAAGGCAAAAAAAAAAAAAAACTAAATTTACTTTTGTGATTTTTTTACAGGGTTATTAATTTAGCAAAGTTCCTCTGTATTCTTCATTTTTCAGATTGAGAACGGCTGCTCAATTTGGATTTTGCATTTGTTCCATATGTTTTCATAAATATCACTCCCATTATCAATAAGTTCATTTTCTCTCTTTGCTTTACACTTTGCAGTCTGAAAGACTCTGTTTAATGAAACAAACAAGCAAAAGAACAAATCAAACAAACGAGTAAGAAAAACAATTGTAATAGTTTAGCTTGATTAATAAAGAAAGTCTGCCTTGAGCATTGTGCTCTTTTAAGAACTACCTATATAGGATCAAACTGACAACAGCACGATGAAAGATTAGATAGGAAACTTAGGGGGCAGTGAGTTTATGTTACGGGAGAAACAATTCAGAAAAGGAGGGTGAGAATGGTTGCACAACTTGATGAATGTAACCAACGTCACTGAACTGTACATGTAAGAAATTGTTGGATTGGTGTATGTTCTGTTCTGTGTATTCTCAACAACAACAAATAAAAGCAAATGTAAAGTATCAGTTTAAAGCCTGAATCCCTCTAAGGCTCTGATAGAAAACGAAGACTCCAGAAGAGGGGATTAGCTCTGCCAGGCACCAGTTTAAGCACAGAGGGTCATGTTGAGAAGCATGGGCTCTGGCGCTGGACTGCCTGGATCTGAATCCCATCATCACCACTTATTAGCTTGGTTTCCAGGAACAAATAACCTCTCTGTGCCTTAGATTTCTCATAGGCACAATACAGAGAATAGTAGTATCTACCCCATAAGATTATTAAGACAATTAAATGAGAACATCCATGTAAAATCTACGGCATACAATAAGTGCTCAATAAATGTTAGCTATTACTCTCATTTTCCTGGGAAATATGCAGCACTTAAAAATTGTATCTATTTTCCAGTACCACTTGTGCTAATGTAGATTTATGAATTAGGTACTTTTTTCCCTTTCTAGATTTAATGTGTATTATAGACTTATATTTAATTCTTTTTTTAGCTTTATTATAGGCATGTTTGTAAGTGGAAAGGGTGAAAGAAATATACCTAATGAAGATCCCTCCCTTGAAAGAAAATGAGTCGTTTATCCTACATGGCCAGGAGCTGGCATAAAAAAAACAAAACCAAACCCGTTGCCATTGAGTCGATTCTGACTCATAGTGACCCTAATAGGACAGAGTAGAGCTGCCCCATAGAGTTTCCAAAGAGAGCCTGGTGGATTTGAATTGCCTACCTTTTGATTAGCAGCTGTAGCATTTAACCACTACACCACCAAGTTTTCCCTTTTTATTTGTCTTTTTACCCTCTTGTCACCCCTCCTCCTGTTTTGAGTATTTCACTTTCCCAAAGGTTCTTAGCACCCTCATAATGTTGTTGTTAGTTGCTGCTGAGTCAATTTTGACTCATGGTGTCCCCATATGTTCAGAGTAGAACTGCTCCATAGGGTTTTCAAAGGTTTCCTTAGGGTTTGGAAGCAGAGCGCCTCTGGGTGAGCTCGAACCACCTACCTTTCAGCTAGTAGTTGAGCACTTAAACATTTGAACTACCCAGGGCCTTCTGTCATAATATTACTTCAATACATAAATCATTGTGATTGAAACTAATTGTCACTAGAATATTAAAGGTATTCCACAGTTCCCATAATGTTTGCATTCGAAAGGAGGTTTTTCTGAAGCAGACATGCTTAATATATGGGGTAAGTTTCAAAGAGGGAAATTTCTGCCACTGTAGTATCAGATATATAATAGAGAGAATCAGAGCATATGGAGGCAAGTACACACTTCACAAAAGGCAAGAGAAGTGAACCTGAAAATGAGGGCCTGGTAAGTCTAATATCCACAGTAAAAATAATAAAACAGGCTCAGCGAGATGAAATTTGTCAGAATCTGGAGGATGAAGGAATCATGAGCAATAAGTGGCATGGTTTTATAAAGAGCAAATCATATGCGACACAATCAATACCCTTTTCAACAGAATGACAAAATTAGAGGATGAAGAGAATCAGGTAAATGTTGCCTATTTGCACTATCACAATGCATTTAAAATGGTGCCTGCAAATTCTAAATTCAACTGTAGATAAAACTGATTCAGCTATGAATACTTTCTAAAACGGCCTGAGAAAAAATGTAAAATTCAGAGATAATCACGATGCGGGCTGTTGTGGGAGGCTAGAGTTAATAAACCTCATTCACTGCATTACCTAAACCGAGAAAGGGAAAAAGTAGATCTGAATTGTGTATAACATACTTTGTGAAAAACACATTTTCAAGAACACAATTAGGGAGGTTTCAAAATGCAATGGATAATCGACAAGGATCCTAGGTGCAGATCACTGCAACAACTATTTCTTAACTAAAATAAGGCAGGCTGAGCTAGACAAAAAGCCCTCAGGACCGGGAACCAAGAAATGCTGGGTTGTGTTCTCTTTCCACTTTCTCTAACTGCATTCTTCCCTGACTCATTTAAGTGTCTCGGGTTTACTCCCAACCCTGACTTCACAACTGAATATGGCATGGCTGGGACCTGGTCACACTCACTGAATACCTTGGCTCTTTAACCCGCACTTGATGGGACAAGTTTCTAAGTTTATAGACATCTTCTCAACTTTAGCATTCCCTGTTCTTAAATATAGAGTCTCTGGGTGATGCCAATGTTTAATGCATTTGGCTGCTAACTGAAAGGTTGAAGGTTTGAGTCCACCCAGAGGCACTTGGAAGAAAGACCTGAGGATCTGTTTCCAAAGTATCAGCCATCGAAAACTCTATTGAGCACAATTCTACCCTGACGCACATGGGTCGGCATGAGTCAGAGTCAACTTAATTGCAGCTGGTTCACTGATGGTTCTTAGTTACAAACATGATTGCAGCTCTAGTTCAGAGATGTTCTCCTGGTCCATAGCCTGATCAAGGAGAGAGATGAGCAAATAAATAACTATAGTGCAATGAAATACGAGTAATAATAGAAGTGTGTAGAAAGTTCTAAGGCACCTTGAATAAAGGAAAAGAGATTGCCATAAGGAATTGGGTAAACTTTGCAAGAGGCAACATTTGAACTGAATCTTGCAGGCCAGGGAGAGAAAATGTGGGAATTGGGTGTATGCCACATAAAGGACCACAGACATGAAACTCTTCCAATAGATATATTGAGAATAAAGCCTGTTCAGTCTAGCTGAAAATGCTGCTATGAAAAGTAGATGAAATGAACCACATGACACATTTTAAACACATTATATAAATATACAATATTTTTACTTACACTATAAGGAGCTCTGGTGGTGCAATGGTTAAGCACTCAGCTGCTAACCAAAATGTCGGCAGTTCGAAAACAACAGCAGCATCATAGGAGAAAGACCTGGCTATCTGCGGTAAAGATTACAACTGAGGAAACCCCATGGGGAAGTTCTACACAGCAGTCCTAATGCTTCTGTATTTAGGCTGAAGTCAGGCAGTTGGACTTAAGAATCACAATGTTAATCCTTTGGCTGAGGTAATTTTATTTCCAAGCAATTTTTACCTACATACAGTGGAATCGTTGTTGTGTGCTGTTGAGTTGATTCTGACTCATAGCAACCCTGTAGCACAGAGTAGAACTGCCTCATAGGGTTTCCAAAGAGCCCCTGGTGGATTCGGACCGCCACCCTTTTGGTTAGCAGCCGCAGCTCTTAACCACTATGCCACCAGGGCTTATGGCTTATATGTATACATAATACAAATTATAAAAAATGATATAATACCTGAGATTCCTTTCTGCTTCCAAGGGACTACTAACTGCTGCGGGGTTATCTGTTGAAATGGTTCACAGTTAAAAATAAAAGATGTTAAACTCTGAATAGCCATGTTTAAAGGAAGCCTGATTCATGGTCCTAGAACCTCACGGTTTACATAAGTTTCGAAAAAGTAACTTTTCCTGCCAGGAGGCAGGGTTGTCTTCCTGAGAAAAGTTAAATCACGATATGTTAACTTCTTCTTTCCTCTTTCCTTCATGGGGTGAGGTTGGGTGCATTTAACTTAGTCCTCCCATCGTGGTGCCTCACCCATACTCTTCCAAACTAGAGATTGGTGCCTGTCTTATGTCTGAGAGTACAGTAATGATCAAACAGGTAGAAAGTCTAATATGACTAGAAAAAGTTGGGGAGAATGATTTTGAAACCGAGAGATTTGTTACATAGCTTATATAGGAATAGCTTACATTGCCACACTTAGCTTGACGAGTCAAAAAGATAACACTTATGTAATTGAGACTGAAGTCAACTTTCCAGTCACCAGCTAGGGAGAAGGAAGTCTAGAAGCAAGAGTCTGTGAGGTATACATTCAGCTGTGGAGATAAAGAGCTCAACGGGGTCACAGGGCAAGGGAACCGAACAGTGAAAGGAAGGCCCTGAAGAACCACCATTCTGAGACTGGCAGCTCAGAAAGAATCAGTGGCCACATTAATTAGACAATGGTAGGACAACACGAGAGTGGACCTCTTTCCTCCTCTAGCCACTAACTGCTCCTGAGATTAAGAGGGGCCATTACCTTCTCCCAGGACATCATTTTTTTTACAGTTTTGAATTATCATCTTCACAGCTTTGTTGAGCTTCTGCTCTGTCTCTTGGGAGAATAAACCAGTTGATGTCAAGTCGATTTTGACTCATGACAACCCTGTTTATTTCAGAGAAGAACTAAGCTTCATAGGGTTTTCATGGCTGTGAACTTTTAGAAGCAGATTGTTTGATCTTTCTTCTGAGTTACCTCTGGGTGGGTTTGAACCACTAACTCTTAGTTCAGTTGGTAGCCAAGGGCTTAACCATTTGAGCCACCCAGGGACTCCTTCTCTTGGGAGAGAGGACATCAAATTAGAGAGTGTATAATAATATCTAAAGTTGACTGATCCAAATCAGAAGTCTTGAAGAATTACAATGATATGACTAACATTTATCAGAAGGTGTAGAGATACAGTTCATTAATAACTTTAATCTGAAACATAAACAGCTGTTTATGAAAGTATATTTTTAAAAAAAGGGGTATAAGCATGAGGTTAAATATAAGTAAAACTAATTCCAAATTTCATATTAATTATCCTTCTTACTTTTGGATAATCATAAGGATAGTTTCTTTTATTAGAATCAAAAGACTTGAATTCTAGTACCAACAAAAATACTTCAAAATTGGGTGGGAGATATAATCATTATTAGCCTTAGTTCTACATCTGTGACGTGAGAATTGTAATTATTTCAGTACCCACCTAAAATGGGTTATTGAAACAAATTATGTATTCCATATTAACCTCCATAATAAAACTTTCCAAATTCACTATTCAACTCTTAATTTTAGAGATATTATAAGTGAGAACTCTGTAAAACGTCAAATCTTATTTTATTTATCACTCTTTAAATGTTTTTGCCAAGTTGATCTCTTTCCCAATATTTTAGGACATTGATCTAACAAGTACCTCTAAAAGTTCTTATCCAAATGAGGGAATTAGGCTTTACGATTTCCTAATTCCCCTTCAGGTCCAACATTCCGTGATTCTAACTTCTCCCTCATTCCTAGCACACCTTTGATTAGAACTGTAGAACTGTTAACTAAAAGTACAAACATAGTCTAATTTGAGTTTTCAACCAGGTTAATGAGCAGTGAAATAATCAAATAAGGTAGAAATCTAGAAAGGGGAAAACTTTTTAAGAGAAACTACAAACTGAAAAATCAGCTAGAGAAGTAACCAAGAGTTAATTTTCAGTTCTTATTTAATACAGAATTCTATTAGATATATTTCACATACTACTGGATCACTTAAAGCAGACAAAACCTTTGGGGATGATTATATTTGAAGCCGAAGTGTTCATGGATAATGAGACAGGAGGAGATTGTCACCTCCTGATTCGCACATTATATGAAAGAATTACCAGTCTGAGATAAAATAGTTGAAGAACCTTATGTTACCTGCTGTGAATTTGAACTCTCTAGAAATAGCTTCGGGATGTCAGTTTCTTGGCAACTTGGCACATAAGACATTCTCCACTTTTTACTCATCAAGCAATTCAGGCTGAAGTATTGCTGGAACAAATCATAACAGAGACTCATTCAGTATCTATGATATTCCATTCCCTGCAAGTTTTTGTGCCCCATGATTCAAGGAGAAGTATTGGGTTATAAACACCTAGCATTGCAAAGGTTGTAATTTGTCCACAAATACAAGCTTAGTGGGCATGCAATGCAAACATCAATGTTAAATAACTTGTAAAGGAAACATGGCAATGTAGGTATTGCTAAAGTCAACAGGCAAGAAGTCAGGCCAAAGAAAGAATTTCACGTCAGAATGCTGTTCACTTTTCCCACTGAGGCTAAAGTAACTACGAATCATTTTAATTAATCTGCCATAAAATGTCACAATCTAAATGAGTTCAAAGGATTTCAATTCAACCCATAGTGCATCACAAATACCCCCATGAACCAGGGCCAACGCTGCAGACTTAAATCTGAGACACATGCAGATAAGAAGACAGGTGTATGCATAAAAGAATAGAGTAGAAACCAATTACAGCAGTCGTTTCTCTTCCATAAGAAAAAATTTTATTATAGAAAGAAAAATTACTCCAACAAAAGAAGCTCCGATTTTTCTAATGATTGAAGTATCTACATACTTTCTTGATGAAATGAATTTTACTCAGGATGAATTATAAATAAATTGTCTAGCTTGTCATGATTGTTATAGTTGTACTAAAAATCATACCACCTGCACTGACAGATACATTCACCACCTCGTGTCCAAAACAATCAGATATAATTAACAGGGCAGTTAAAATTAATATGTTTTCACATCTAAGATTAAATATACAGATGAAGACAAAAGTCTAGGGTACATCTGGTTCCAAATAAGAGCCTGACAAAGGCTCTCTTGCTTGATTTGTTACTTAAATATTTGACAGAGTACAGAGATCTAGTATGTAATTTTGCAGGTGAACATCACCACTCGGCTAATCCTACTGTGGATATCTTTATATTTCAGATCCATAGTACTCTTTCTACCCTCATCAGATTGCTTTTGGTGGCAGCTGAACACTTAGGCAGAGCAAAAATATATTATTAGCCAAAATCTGGCTTATTATTCAATTATCAATGGTTGGTTGAACTCTCAAAGTAGACTAAATATGGCTTTGATAAGTATGCAGAAGTTCTCAAAACGTTCTAAAATAGTAATATCATAAAATGGAGCTTTTTGGGATGTTTTCTGTATTTTCTAAGATATGTCCCTTTTTCATACTCAATGTAGCTAAGACGATATTGTGCAAAAATGGACTTTAGGCTGTTGCGATTCCAGAACTGCTGATTTATAATGCTTAAAATTTAAAAAAAAAAAGGGGGGGAGCAAGAGAAATACTTTGGGTTTTTATTTCCCCCTTTAGATAAAAAAAAAAAAATTAATATATTCGTAGCTAGTATTTAACTCAATGATTCAATTTAGTGTTTTTACTGCAAACTCAACATTAGTCGTATGACCACAGGGAAGTCCCTTTACTTCTCCAGCTTTCAGCTGTGGTGACAGTGACATTGATACTATATAGTATTTTATGGTTAATTGTGTCAGAAAATATAGTAAAGTTCCTGACACAAAGCAAATATTTATTGTTAGTTTTCTTTCTACTTTCAGTAAACATTTCCTCCTTTCCTTCTTTCTCTTTTTTATCGTCCAGACCTTATTTCATTTCTTCCGTACTGACAATGAAGTTTGCAGAAGGACATAAGCAGAGATTTAGGTCCCTTCTACTTTCTCCTGTTATACCACAGTCATTTATGTCTCCATTACAGGTATTATCATGTTGTGTTATGTTCGTCCTTTATTTGTCTGCCTTTCCACTTGATTAGAAGCTCATACACTGCACAGAATGGGAATTCTGGAACACTTAATTGTGTTCATGAAGAATCTGTACATGGATCAAGAGGCAGTCTTTCAAACAGAACAAGGAATACTGCATGGTTTAAAGTCAGGAAAGGTGTGAGTCAGGGTTGTATTCTTTCACCATACCTATTCAATCTGTATGCTGAGCAAATAATCTGAGAAGCTGGACTGCTTGAAGAAGAACTGGGCATCAGGACTGGAGGAAGACACATTAACAACCTGCCTTATGCAGATAACATAACCTTTCTTGCTGAAAGCGAAGAGAACTTGAAGCACTTATGGATGAAGATCAAAGACTATAGACAGCTTTCAGTATGGACTACACCTCAACACAAAGAAAACAAAAATCCTCACAACGAGACCAATAAGCCACATCTTGATAAACAGAGAAAAGATGGAAGTTGCCAAGGATTTCATTTTACTTGGATCTACAATTAAAATTCACGGAAGCAGCAGTCAAGAAATCAAAAGACACGTTGCATTGCATAAACTGGCTGCAAGAGATTTCTTCAAAGTGTTAAAAAGCAAAAATGTCACCTTGAGGACTAAGATGCACCTGACACAAGCCATGGTGTTTTCAATCACCTCATATGTATGCGAAAACTGGATAATGAATAAAGAAGACCAAAGAAGAATTGATACCTTTGAATTACATTGTTGGTGAAGAATATCGAATATACCATGGACTGCCAAGAGAACAAAACAAATCTGTCTTGGAAGATGTACAACCAGAATGTTCCTTGGAAACAAGGATGGTGAGACTGAGTCTCACATACTTTAGACATGTTGTCAGGAAGGGTCAAACCCTGGAGAAGGACATCATGCTTGGTAAAGTAGAAAGTCAGCAAAAAAAAAGGAGGACCATCAACAAAATGGATAAACACAGTGGCTGCAACAATGGGCTCAAGCATAGCAACAATTTGGAGGATGGTGCAGGACAGAGCAGTGTTTCGTTCTGTTGTACCTAGGGTCGCTATGAGTCAGAACCGACTCAAAGCACCTAACAACAACAATGTTATGTCATAAACATAACATTCAAGGGCAGAAACCTATCTTTTCATCTTATATCCTCAGATCCTAGTATCTCTTTAACACATAATAACCTCTCAATTAACACTTGGTGAAAAAAAATCAATATTATGCTCGATCTCAATCAAAATAGGATCCCTGTTCCTAAAATGAAGAACATACAAAAACATAATTCAAGGACTCTTTATTTGCATAATTCTTTGTAGTTTTTAAAATGCTTTCATGTACATATTTCATTATTTTAACCCATGCAACCATCTTGAGGCATAGGTTAGGAGGATGGCAAAACAAGTCAAAAGACTGTGTTCAAAACCGTGTGATCACTAGTCACCTGACTAGAGGCAGCTATGTAAATTCTTGAGTCCTGCTCTCTTAGACCCTTGATACTCTCATCTTAAAATAAGATTCGTATCTGCCCTGCCTATCTGATAGAGTTGTTTTGAGGATCAAATGTTAGAATATATGTCGAAAAGCACTGTGAACTGTAAAACTATACACATACAAGAAGTATCTATAAATTCTTGCTGAAAAGAAAAAAGAGGTAGGTTATAGTTATTAGGTGTTCTCTTCACTTAACAATTTTAAAAAAAAAAGATGACTAAAAGGTCCTGTTTTGTGCATAGACATAGGTAGTTAGGATTGGATTGATACAGTGGGAGTAGTTAGAGGAGAGCCCCTATCAAACCTCAGAGTATATCTGTGCCTTCAAGGCTGGTAGAATCTGGATGGGAAACAAGTGAAAGGAACAATGTGACAGGCAGAAATATTTTGAAAAAAGGCTTAAAGTATAAACAAGCAGGCTATGTTTGGGGAATAGTAAAGAGACCATCTTTGCTAGAGTATTGATTGGTGCTTGGAAATAATAGGAGATGAACCTGGATAGCTAAAGAGGTCAGAGTGTGGAGGATTTTGATTGTTAGGCCAAGTTTCAACTATTGGTAGGTAATAATATTTCATGTAAGCAATAATATATCATGAAGCAAATGGAATTTGGGGAAAATAAGCTCCGTTGGGTTTGGAGATAGAAGATGCAGGCACAGAGATTGATTTAAATGCTATTTAAATGCTTTTGGAGGAAGCTGTTGGACTGGACTGTATACAACTTCTGGGAAGTCTAACACTCAGAGTAGGAACGAACGCACACAAAGTGAGCAAAACACATATGAGAATAACAGAGAGCCAGCCTTGAATATGCAATGGACAGGAAACGTGAAAGTTCAGCAAAAATGGGATAGTATGCAAATATCTAATAATTTAGTCTGTAAACAAAACTGAATATTTCTGGGTTGAAATTGACTGTAAAGTCTGAAATGTATGAATAGAATAAATATGACAGGAAGTTAGAAATTCTCTTACTTTTGTAGTTTGTAACCCGTCATTGAACATCATACCCAACCCACTGCCGTCGAGTCGATTCCGACTCATAGCGACCCTACATAGGAAGTAGGAAAATAATCATTCCATTTTTGGAGCAAATCAAGGCAGTTTTTAGATATTTAGCACCTCTTTCTACTTTTAAAATAATAGTATATATGGAAACAAATATTCAAAATTATAATCGACAACATCCTTCATTTTTATAGAACTACAGTTTAGGAAACAGATGAATGTTATGTATTTTTACTGATAAATATATACTAACAAATGTTTGTAAAAGTTTTTCATAAATGGTAAAACAGATGCAGATGTAAAGAGTATTGACAGCTACTTATAGTCATTTTATTGAATAATATTAACTTAGTTATGCACATAAAAGTTTTCTTTCTCTCTCTTTCTCTCTTCAACCTCTGTCAAATCTTCCCTGTTCATCAAAGATATCATCCCATAGATTTGTGGTTACTTTCAGTAGTAAAAATAGTCCAGGGTAGTTGGTAACTCCAATCTCCTATTTTTCTTTTCTCCTTAAACCAACAATGGGGTTTGAGTTGGGGGTGAGCATGATCTATTTTTCATGCTGCCTACTACTCTCCCTGGTTTAACTCCTTCCATGTTGAAGACATAGAAGAAAGATGGAAGGAAAAGGGGCAAGAGTCTTCTCTCTTGCTGAAATCCTTTGTGGGCTGTCACTGTTTCCTAGCTTACACTGACTGCCCCCAATGCCCTCACTGTGGAAATGTCCACTGCTAAAACTCCCACCAGCACATGCCTGCTGCATACTTCCCTGAAGTACATGAGGAAGTTACAGTATGGATTATTCTAACCTCCTTAAATTCTACCAGTGGTTCACTTCATGGGCAGTTACTGCCAGGGATCCTAGCCTTGGTTAACATAACAGCTGAATTGGCACCAAGGAAGGTCAGCACTTCCATTTCCTAAGAAGAATCCTTATGAGGAAGTTACATGCTACACATCCCTTCTTCTGTAGATCCTCAAACTCTATGGATGAGCCCCTTGGATCTTTCTTCCTCATTGGTTTAGGCAGTACGTTCATTACCTGCTGCTGTAGAAGACATTCCACAAACATGTAATGCCTTTAAAACAGCAATCACTTATTTCTCACAAATCTAGGTCCATCTGGGGAGTTTTGCTGGTCTGGTCAAGACAAGGCTCATCCTGGCTGGATTCATTCACGCATCTGCAGTCAGCTGGCAAGTAAGCTGGGGGCTAGATTGCTCTAGGATGGCTCCAGCTGGAAGACTTAGCATTGTTCCATTTGTCTCTCTTCTGGCACGACAACCTGGGCTTGTTCTTTTGACAATGGTAAGTTCCAAGAGGGAGAGGAAGCATGTAAGGCATCTTGAGGCATTGGCGTAGAACTGAGAGCCCATCACCTCTGCTGTATTCTATTGGTCAAAACAGACCACAAAGCCACCTAAGATTCAAGAAGTAGGAAAATGGACTTCACTTCTTGATGGGAGAAACTGCAAGATCACTTTGCACATGGCAAGAATAAAGGGAAGGGCAGAAAATTATGGTAGTCTTTGCCATCAAATTACCACAGATGGCTTTCTGGCCTTTATTAATCACATCCCTCTCACATGCAAAATGCACTTACCACTTCACAAGACCTTCATAAGTCTCACACAATTATGGTATTATACTTGTAATATTTTTTCAGTTCTTTCAGCTTGAGAAACGCCGAGCATGTTCTTCCCTTTTGGTTTTCCATCTCCAGCTCTTTGCACATGTCATTGTAATACTTTGTCTTCTTGAGCCACCCTTTGAAACCTTCAGGTCTTTTACTTCATCAATTCTTCCTTTTGCTTTAGCTGCTTGACGTTCAAGAGCAAGTTTCAGAGTCTCCTCTGACATCCATCTTGGTCTTTTCTTTCTTTCCTGTCTTTTCAATGACCTCTTGCTTTCTTCATGTGTGATGTCCTTGATGTCATTCCACAACTCATCTGGTCTTCTGTCACTAGTGTTCAATGCGTCAAATCTATTCTTCAGCTGGTCTCTAAATTCAGGTGGGACATACTCGAGGTCATATTTTGGCTCTTGTGGACTTGCTCTGATTTTCTTCAGTTTCAGCTTGAACTTGCATAGGACCAATTGATGGTCTGTTACACAGTCAACCCCTGGCCTTGTTCTGATTGATGATATTGAGCTCTTCCATCGTGTCTTTCCACAGATGTAGTCAGTTTGATTTCGGTGCATTCCATCTGGCATGGTCCATGTGTATAGTCACCGTTTATGTTGGTGAAAGAAGGTATTTGCAATGAAGAAGTCGTTGGTCTTACAAAATTCTATCATTCGATCTCCAGCATTGTTTCTATAACCAAGGCCATATTTTCTAACTACTGATCCCTCTTCTTTGTTTCAACTTTTGCATTCCAATCGCCAGTGATTATCAATTCCTCTTGATTGCATGTTTGATCAATTTCAGACTCCAGCAGCTGATAAAAATCTTTAATTTCTTCATCTTTGGCCCTAGTGGGTGGTGCATAAATTTGAATAATAGTCGTGTTAACTGGTCTTCCTTGTAGGTGTATGGATATTATCCTATCACTAACAGCGTTGTACTTCAGGATACATCTTGAAACGTTCTTTTTGACAATGATTGCAACACCATTCCTCTTTGAGTTGTCATTCCCAGTATAGTAGACTGTATGATTGTCTGATTCAAAATGGCCAATACCAGTCCATTTCAGCTCACTAATGCCTAGGATATCTATGCTCATGCGTTCCATTCCATTTTTGACGATTTCCAATTTTCCTAGATTCATACATCGTACATTCCAGGTTATTAATGGATCTTTGCAGCTGTTTCTTCTCATTTTGAATCATGCCACATCAGCAAATGAAGGTCCCAAAAGCTTTACTCCATCCACGTCATTAAGGTCAACTTTACTTTGAGGAGACAGCTGTTCCCCAGTCATCTTTTGAGTGCCTTCCAACCTGGGGGGCTCATATTCCAGCACTAAATCAGACAACGTTCCACTGCTGTTCATAAGGTTTTCACCGGCTAATGCTTTTCAGAAGTAGACTGCAGGGTCCTTCTTCCTACTCTGTCTTTGTCTGGAAACTCAGCTGAAACCTGTCCTCCATGGGTTTAAAGTCAGGAAAGGTGTGCGTCAGCGTTGTATTCTTTCACCATACCTATTTAATCTGTATGCTGAGCAAATAATATGGGAAGCTGGACGATATGAAGAAGAAAGGGGCAACAGGATTGGAGGAAGACTTATTAACAACCTGCGTTATGCAGATGAAACAACCTTGCTTGCTGAAAGTGAAGAGGATTTGAAGCACTTACTAATGAAGATAAAAGACCACAGCCTTCAGTTTGGATTGGACCTCAACATAAAGAAAACAAAAATCCCCACAACTGGACCAATGGTCAACATCATGATAAATGGAGAAAAGATTGAAGTTGTCAAGGATTTCATTTTACTTGGATCCACAATCAACAGCCATGGAAGCAGCAGTCAAAAATCAAAAGACGCATTGCATTGGATAAATCTGCTGCAACGGACCTCTTTAAAGTGTCGAAGAGCAAAGATGTCACCCTGAAGACTAAGGTGCGCCTGACCCAAGCCATGGTATTTTCAATTGCATCATATGCATGTGAAAGCTGGACAATGAATAAGGAAGACCGAAGAAGAGTTGATGCCTTTGAATTGTGGTGTTGGGGAAGAATATTGAATATACTATGCACTGCCAAAAGAACAAAGTAGTACAACCAGAAGTACAACCAGAATGCTCCTTAGAAGCAAGGATGGCGAGGCTGCGTCTTACATACTTTGGACATGTTGTCAGGAGGGATCAGTACCTGGAGAAGGACATCATGCTTGGCAGAGTACAGGGTCAGCGGAAAAGAGGAGGACCCTCAACGAGGTGGATTGACACAGTGACTGTAACAATGAGCTGAAGCATAACAATGATTGTAAAGATGGCACAGGACCAGGCAGTGTTTCATTCTGTTGTGCATAGGGTTGCTATGAGTCGGAACCGACTCGATGGCATCTAACAACAACAACAACTTGTGATATATATCAGGTCACATTGTGTCTCCTCTTAACTCAGACATATTTGAACTAAAAAGACAAACCTCCCACATCCAGAATACAATGATGACCCAGGACAAAATAACCATAAAATACTCCCATTCAAAATTGTGAAGAATGGGAGGCATAGAGTAATTATTGCTTAATATAAATTCCAAAATCATGCTGGGAAAATATTGCAGGACCCTACATTCCAAGACTGGGAAGTGTTCTTTGATAAGACCCTGATCTAATCTCTAGAAGTGGCTCTACTATCCCATGTTCTCTCATCTTGGCGCCACCCTCTGTTTCCTTGGCTCCGTGGTATCCTTCCTCTTCCATTACATTCTATTTCTGAAGAAAGGGTTTTCATTGCAACTGAGTGGCTTTCTTAGCCTGACTTCTATTCATTTAAAGCTCAGGATACAAATATTTTTGTAATTCGAGCAGTGTCAGTCCCTTTTATTTCAATCTAGCTGCACTTTTGTCAATACAACACCATGAAAAACTGTATGGATTTTTTATATATCTGATTATTGTCCACTTCATGTTTCAGAAGTCAAAACTAAAATTGTTTTCAAGAATTAGTCTCTAGACTTAATCATTGTTACTTTGGGATCAGGCTTCTCTGGGACCATGCCCATAAGTTTCCTAAAAGGCCTTTTATCCAGCTGAGAAGGGTACTGAGCATGGCCTTAATGCTTTCAGCAGTCTTAACAAAAGGTCCCACAGCCATACTCTGATTTGATTTTTGTCTCCAGGCTTCATTTTACTTTGTGGATCTGTTACTAAGAGATTGGAGATGAGAAATAGCTTTATTTTCCAACACAGAAAGCCCTCTATACTCTTTCTAAATTCTGTATCCAAACTAGCCAATTCTTTCTTTACCCCATCTCTTTTTTGAGATTATCTTATCCCATGAGTCTAAGAGGAACCAGATGGCACTTCTAGCACTTGCCTGGAAATCCTCTTGATCCAGTTCAAAAGTGCTTTAGAAATAGTTTCTATCTCACACGTTACTGCGGGCTACAGTTTTACCAAATGTTTTGCTCCTAACATAACAAGTGTCATGATTTTTACCAGCCTCCACCTACCATCATGTCACAAAACCAATACAATATATTTTGGAATTTTGTTATGGTAGCATTCTAGGTACCAATTTCTGTATCAGTTGGCTACAGCTGTTTAATAAAGGACTCCAACCTTAATGACTTTAAACAACAACCCTTTATCACTTGTACAGGTCTGGGGGAGGGGGTGAACATTTCTGCTGGCCTAGTCCTGGCCCATTTGGTCTCATCTGGAATCACTCATGCATCTACGGCCAGCTGATAAGTCATTTGGGGGCTGGCTGGCCTAGGGTGGCTTCACCTGGGACAATTCAGGTCTCTTCAATTCAACGTGTCTTTCACATCTGTCTTCACTGCCTCTCAACTTCTTCCAAAATTATTCAAACTTCTTTGATAAAAAACGCCCCAGTCCACATTTTGTACACTCCAAGGAAGAACAAAAGATCAAAGACAACTCATCATTTCATATTTCTTTTTTTATTATTATTGCGCTTAAGATGAAGGTTTACACAGCAAGTCAGTTTCTCATTAAGCAATCAATACACACAGTGTTTTGTGGCATTGGTTGCCAACCCAGCAACATGTCCACACTCTCCCTTTCTCTACCTTGGGTTCCCCATTTCCATTTGTCCAGTTTTCCTGTCCCCTCCTTCCTTCTTGTCCTATTCCCTGGACGGTTGTGCCCATTTAGTCTCATATACATAGTTGAGCTACGGGTATTTTTGTTTGTTTTATGGGCCTGTCTAATCTTGGGCTAAAGGGTGAACCTCAGGAGTGATTTTAGTTCTGAGTTAAAAGGATGTCCGGGAACCATACTCTTGGGGTTTCTCCAGTCTCCGTCAGACCAGTAAATCTGGTCTTTTTTGTGTGTGTGTGAGTTTGAATCTTGTTCTACATTTATTCTCCAGCTCTGTCTGGAACCCTCTATTGTGATCTGTATCAGAGTAGTTGGTGGTGGTAGCCGGGCACCATCTAGTTGTGCTGGATACAGTCTGTGAGTGGAATCTGTGGTAGTTGTGGTCCATTAGTCCTTTGGATTGATCTTTCTCTTGTGTCTTTGGTGTTTTTTCATTATCCCTTTCTCCAGATGGTATGGGACCAACGGAGTATCTTAGACGGCTGCTCACAAGCTTTTGAGACCCCGGATGCTACTCACCTACTCACCACAGTTGGATGTAGAATATTTTTTTTATAAACTATGTTATGCCAATTGAGCTAGATGTCTCCCAAGACCATGATCACTAGCCCCAAGCCCAGTAATTCAGTCCCTCAAGGAGTTTGGATGTGCCTATGAAGCTTCTATGACTTTACCTTGGTCCAGTTGTGCTGACTTCTCCAGCACATCTCGTATTTCTTAAAATGAAGAAGAGAGGAGTCAGAGAGAACAAAGAGAATTGGCTCTGGAATATTATTTTTCCTCTCCAGTTCTCACCAGGTCAGACCCCCAACCTAAGACAGCCACTTGAAGCTAATCTCAAAGCGTCCAGTACAATTTTATTTGACCTTTAGTTAAAGACCACCTTTACCAAGCAACAGACTTTGTTCCATCCCCTTGGGCTGTTGTGGAAGCAAGCTGCATAGGGCTTTTCTCATTGTTCTACTACGAAATCTAAAATCTGTTCAGTCTAAAAGAAACCAAACTGAAAGTGCCAAGAGAAGCAATAACAAAATGTATTTCATATATCTTTGAGGAAAAAAAATATGAAGGGAAGAAAAACGAAGAGAATAAAATAGTCTGTTTATTTGAAAACTCTGTTTTTCTATGCTAAGTACTATGTTTATAGAGCCAATATATCACATCCATCAATAAGTGGAAGTGAAGCATGTTTCTTCCTCACATTGTTTGACACAGAAAGTGAGTATTTTATTGGCATTGGGTAGTTTATAGTCACGTAGTGGTGTCTGGAGTATATTAGCAGCATACCATGAAAAGACTAGATTGTTTAGCAATTTGTGTACCAGAGAGAAGCAGTCCAAAATAGTTCAGGAGAGAGGCAAGGGCAAACAATGTGGGAAAGCTGCTTATTTGGACAACTATAATTGTCATTAAATTGATATTAACATTAGATAAAACCTAAACATTTTGTCTCTTTGTTTGCTAAATACTAGTTTATTCGGCAGATTTGGAGGCAATGACATGAAAATACTGATCCAACAACATATATAGCACTGATACTACCGCAGTTAATCTGTTGGATTTATTCTTCCCATTTTTTTTTTTTTATCTCTCCTCTAACAAACAACATGTAATGGGACATATACACACAGCGCATATTTATTGCCATGAAAGGCAGGGTGCAGTGTGTAAAGTGTAAAGTGTAGAGTTAGTCTGGATTTGAATCCCAGATTTACCATTTACTAGCGTGCAAAATTCATCTGTAAAAGAGAGATTGTAATATTACATATCTCATATGTATTATGGTGATGAGCGCTAAAGCAGATAGGGCATGCAAAATGCAGCCCAGGAGCTGGCATGGAATAAATGGCCAATGAACATCAGGTGTCACCATCCACATGATCATCATCATTATGCACATGGATATGCATGATTATCAATGTAATTCTGTATGACTGGATTCATCCATGGGTTTGTTATGTACTTTGAGGTTTATGGGCTAAAGATAAGTTTGGAATTTGGAGAAAAAATATTAACTTTTCCTTTAAAAAATATTGTGCGTCAGAGTAGCAGATAAGATGGTCGTGTGATGGATCACTTTTATGCGCCCTTTCTCACCATGGTCTTGTAACTCCCACCCAAGTGATTGGGTGGGGCTATACAAATAAGGTAATTGTTGCCCACAGAGGGGATTGGTCTGCTTTGCCATCCCACTAAGCTTAAAATGAGCCATATCAGAAGCAAGTACTTTAGAGCTGGACACCTGCGCTGAGAATCTCCTGAAACCAGGAGATCGAGAGAGAGAGCTGTAACACTGAACAGAGCAGAAATATGGTGGCAGGAGAGACTGGCAGAAGACTGAGCAGTAAGCTCCCCATCCCACAGAGCAAGAAAGCTGGGTGCCTTTCTGTAGGACGCTTGCTGGAGGGGTAGGGTGCCCCCGGGCACTTGGTGGAGCTAGGTTTGCTTGACCCATGGAGATAGAGCTGAGTGCATTCAGGCAGAGTGGGGTGCCTTGAGGCACTTATCAGCAGAACTAAAATTGCTTTGTAATGTCTGCTGGAGCAGGGCAGAGGCCGAGGGGTCAAAGCTGAAAAGAGGCTATCCTGATGGTAGAACTGTATCCTGAGTGTTCCTGAACCTGAATCTAACCTCCTACTTCTGTAATAAACCCCATAATCATGAGTATTGTCTGTGAATCATTGCAATGAATTCTAGAACTCAGTAGAGAGTGCCATGGAAGAGAGGGTTGGTGTTAGAATTAGTAAAGATGGCAGAGGAAGAAGGCACGCGTGAACTTCACCTTATAGAAATCAGCCTTGGGCTGTTAATCTTGATTTTTCTCCCTTGTAAAGTTAGAGGAGGTCCGATGCTGCCTCCACACCATTTTTACAATGGTGGTATAAGCAGCTGCATGCTCCCACACCCCACAACAAAAATAGAAAACAACAAGCAAAAACAGGAGAACTTCTGGCCTCAGAACTCTGGAAACCAGCCAAAGAATTACAGCATCTAGGCAAACACTGAATTAAGAAAAAGTCTGCTCTCAAATGGCAGGAATATATATATTTTTTTCTTCTGCTGTAGACATTCTCCCCTCGCCCCCACCTCCAAGGCAGCAAGGACTGCGGCAGAGGTCACTTGAAAGTCTACCAAAAATAAGTTTTTTTTGTTTATTTTTCATGTTACTCTCCCCCACACCCCCACCCCCACCCCCCCAAAAAAATAACCCGTTGCCGTGGAGTCGATTCCAACTCATAGCGATCCTATAGGACAGAGTAGAGCTGCCCCATAGAGTTTCCAAGGAGTGCCTGGTGGATTTGAACTGCTGACCTTTTGGTTAGCAGCTGTAGCTGTTAACCACTACACCACCAGGGTTTCTCTCTTGATAGAAGTGCACTGAATTCCCTTCTTCCATAACTTCTATCTGAGTAGTAGGTTGTATTATTATTCAAAATCTGTACTGCCCTTTGCTGAGGTTAATTGTATCTCCCCTCTCCATTGTTATTGGGATTGTCTGTGCAATTTCCTTTGACCGATAAGATGTGAGTGGAAGTGACACATGTCACTTTCAAAAAGGAGCTTTAAAAGCATTCACATGGTTCCACCATCTTCTTTTTTCTGACTGCCATATGAGAATAGAATAATAAAAATTTCCACAGTGCTAGAAAAGAACTGTTCTGAAGCCAAGTACACCAGGAATCTTTTTAAACTTGTTTAATCTATCAGTGACAGTTCTAAAGTCATGGCAATAATAATCACTAGAACAGCTCCTGAAAACCAGCCAATCAGTGTCAACCTGTTCTGAAAGTCATCCAGTTGGGAATGGACTCACTTTAAAAAAAAACCCTCTGAATGTCAATCAGTCAACAACAGTCTCACCCAGGTAACTAGGCTTCTACAGCTAACATCAACCCTACTACCTCTGAAAATCTGCCAGTCCTTGAATTCTACCCTTCCCAAAAAACCTATAAAAAACCAGTTCCCTGCTTTGCATAAAAAATCTGCACCAGATCCAAGTAACTTCCCCTCACTTAAATGAGCAATAATGTCACCTTAGGTTTTTTGTTTCAGATATTGAGTCTTATCTTCTGACACATAAAACAAAAAATGACCAGATAGGGGAAACCCAGTCAGCCTGGGTCTGCCAGTGAAGGCAAAGTGGAACAGAGCCACAGTCCAACCATGAGGGACGGGGAACATGAGTGAGAATAACAGTTACCTGTGTAAGCCACTGAACTCTTCAGGTAGTTGGCTGACACAGAGTAACAGCCTCAGCTGAATTATACAGCCACTAAGGAGCCCTGGTGGTACAGTGGTTAAGAGTTCAGGCTGCTAACCAAAAGGTTGGCAGTTTGAATCCACCAGCTGCTACTTGGAAACGGTATGGGGTGGTTCTACTCTGTCCTATAGCGTCACTGTGAGTTAGAATCCACTCGACGGTAACGGGTTTTTGGTTTAAGCTTAAATTGTGACTACACGAAATTAGCACAAGGAAAACAGGAAATTATTATTTATCCTTTAACCCCCATAAAAGCTGAATTGTCCTCTTATGGGATGTAGACTTCTCCCTTCTATCATTTAATATAATCATTACACTTTCCATGTTTAGCATAGTATTTATTTTCAAAGCTTCATTTAATTATTTCATCAGAAATTTTCTTTGTCAAATATTGATTTTAAAAGATTTCTCCAGTACAAAGAGACTTCATCAATACAAGAGTAACAACCACAACAACAAAAGCCTGAGTAAAAAATATAACGCAACATGCAAACACGGCTACAAAAGAAATAGTACAGTACAAAATACATTACCCATCTATAAATTCCCAATACTGAAGCAATTTCCCCCACAGGACTCTGTATTCACTTTTAAAATGAAAACAAATAAGGAAGTTAAATTTGTCTTTTCAATGTGCTAGACTTTACTAGAATGTATCTATTATAAAGGAAATAGTATGCCTATAATTGTACCTAATCTATTACTATTTTCAACTTCATTATTTGCTTGGATCTCCCGTAATTCATTTTGAAGGACAGATAATCCTAAGAACTCCATTATCATGGAAACCCACTGATTCATTTAGCAAATATATATTGAGAACATATTATATGTACAAAATCGAATGTTGTTAGTGTTGCAAAAATAAAATAAGCCACAGAACTTGCCTTCAGGTCTAAAAGCAGAAAAGAGAAAATTTGATGTGTAATTCTAATGAAATATGAGACAGATAAATGACATCAGAGAAATAGATATAAAAAGTCACGTAAGATCTGAGGGATGAGAAGTCACAACCGAGGAAAATCAGAGAAGAGTTATGGAGCAAGTCCATTTACACTGGGTCTTGAAAGACAGGTAGAAAATGCCACTTCTGAGTTAGACACTCATCTATACAAGCAGCATAGAGCCCTGGTGTCTGCAGTCCTGCACTGAGGAGCAAAGCTGAGCTGCCCCCACCACCCATAGCATGATTCGTCATTTTCTTGATGGATATCATCAATATCCTCTGAATTGTGAAAAGGGGGAAGAAAAAGATGAACCTCGTTTCTGTCAAGTTGATTCTGACTCATGGTGACCCCACGTGTTACAGGGTAGAACTGCTCCACGGAGTTTTCTTGGCTGTAATCTTTACAGAAGCAGATCACCAGGCCTTTCTTCCATGGTGCTTCTGGGTGGGTGTGAACCACCAACCTTTAGGTTAGTAGTTGAGTGCAAACCATTTGCACTACCCAAGGACCGTGGGAGAGGGAAGGAGAACTATGAGGTGGCTACATTTTAGGTTCTGCTCATCCGTTTTCTGCACTTACTTAGGCAGCGTAATTTAACCCATCTACTTCTTCCAGCAAATCTTAGTAAAGCATGCAGGTCACTGGAGATTAATTCAGAGACTCTGCATCTCTTGAATGTTGGCCTGTGAAGGCTCAGGCTTGTTAGCACCTTGAGTTAGAATCTTTCTCCAAGTCGACTCCTTTTCTGTATTTTATTTTTCTTATATGGGTCAGAGCTTTAATCCAAAGCACTGAACCCCGACCAGGGATTAATAGTGGTGAAAATTGTTAGTTAACTAGATCTGATGGAGCAGCCAACTGATAAAGCTTGATTATAGGCCTCATAATTCACTGGGAAAAATTCATTAGTCAACATTTTCACTGACATGTCTTTCCTGGTAATAGTCCAAGCCCAGTTCTACGGCCTTTTCCTATAACCACTTTCCTCACTTGAGAAATTCTGGGATGAAGGCATTTAGAAAAAGCAAATCCTTCACTCCATGTCTCACTTACAAAAATGGGCAGCAACATGATTCAAGAAAATTTCCTAAAGTCAGGATGAAATTTCTAGCAGAACAAAAGCCACCTAGACCTAGTATTTATTTTGCAAAGCAAAGTAAGACCTTTATTAAGCAATATTAAAAAGCAATAGAGCTTCCTTGACACACAGGGATATAGTGCACATATCATTTGTATGTGGTTGTGCATAAATCATTCCTTTTTTTCCCCCAGATGAATAGAATCAAAACTTCATGGCACTTTCAGAAAATATCCACTTAACTCTCAAGAATAACCCTATAAAAGAATGCTTATCAAATTCCTTAGAAGAAAAATCGAGCCTAATATGAAGACTTTGCCGTTATAATGACATTCTTCAGCCCTTTGACTTAGTGGAGTTAATATCATCACCTTTGTTATTACTTCCGAGCGAAAAGGAAGAACGGCCACTTTCCAGGAAAAACAGTAAATGAACTGACAGAGATCATGAACATGCGTGGAGCTAGAGTCTCTATGTTTAAAGTAAAAAAATTAAAAAAAGTTCCCAGGCTGAAAACAGCATTGTAATCAGCAGCTACTTTCTAAAAAGACACAAAAACAGCCCCTCAATCCCTACCTCAACTTTACAAATAGGTGAAAACGAAAGGAAAGAATACCAGTAAAGATTCAAAAGATCATAGCCCTACATTCAGTTACAAGAAGGTCACTTTCTCTTCCTCAGTTTTTTCACCCAAAGAAGAGAATCAAATATTTTTCAAGCATCAAACTCAAGAATATGTGTAGAAGCACTCTGTCCCTTGTAGAATTTAAGAGGTCACTATTGCCACATTGTTTTAAATCCTTCATGAACTTGAGTTCTTCTTGGGAATGTAACTCATCAGTTGACCCCAGGATATTTTACCTCTAGACAGCCTTGACATTGACTTTCTTGGTCCTGCTAGATGAGTCTCTATTCTCTTTTCTTCTCAGTCTTCCTGCCTGTAAAACTGAGTTTATTTCCACTAGTCACAAATATTTGTGAAATGCATAAATGTTTCAAAAGCTCTCCAAGAGACTCAGAGCAAAAAGCAGCCTGCACGTTGAAAGTGCTATTTGGATTTTCATGACACTAAAGTATTACTGCATCTCTCTGGAATTTGCAGGGCTTTCTCTACCCTTAAGACACAAGCAGAATAAATTGGATGAGGGTTACTGGATCCCTGAGAGTCATTCCAAGCCGGCATCCATGCACATAGACTACGGCCAAAGCTGGGCTTGGAGCCTCAGAACTCCATTACGAGGCTGTTGGGTGAGGCTGTTTCTCCTACATATATAATGAATAAATGATCTCAGGCTTCCCAACTGTTTTGAAACTAGACATATGACACTTCAAGTTGGAGGAATAAGCAATTACTGAAAAAGTGACAATCTGTGCCGACAAAAAAAAAAAAAAAAAGTTTGGAATATTGCCTTTCCCAGACAGGTACATTTAACTGTGAAGAGAAAAGGAACAAATCTATGTTTCAATTAGTTCCTAGTGACTCCAGCAAGCTTCAATGGATTAATCAAATTCTAGCTTTTGGGGGGAAGGATTTACTTAAAATCAAATTGATCTGTTGTTCTCATATTATCATTGGTAAATCTATATTTACTCTGCTTTAGGGCTTCTGAAGAGTAATAAATTGTTACCACTCCTGCAGCCCGCCTGAGTCTCAAGTCACACTTGAAATGAGTTTAATATTTAGAGCCCCTTTCAAAAGTACTGTTGCTTGCAGACACTCAGTCGTAAAATTTCCAGCAACAACAAGAAAAAAACACCATGGGGGAGGCAAGATTTCAGGAAGGCAGAGTCAGACTGTAAATTTTCTTCTTGACTTTTGGGGACAAGGAAGGCTGTTTCACCAAAGAAAAGCAAAATTCAAATGAAAAGAAGGTGAGAGGTGAGTGTGGGGTGTGTGTGTGTGTGCGTGCGCGTGTGACTGCTGAAAGAGGGGCCTCTAACTGCTTTCTGAAGGAAACATTTTCATCCATACATCATTTCCAAACCAAAAAATAAAACCAACCCTGATGCCATGGATTCAATTCCAACTCCTGGTGACCCCATGTGTTACAAAGTAGAACTGCTTCACAAGATTTTCTTGGCTATAATCTTTCTGAAAGCAGATCACCAGGACTTTTTCCACTGCACCTCTGGGTGGGTTTGAACTGCCAACCTTTAGGTTAAGAGTCCAGTGCAAATCGATTGCACCACCCAGGGACCTAGACCATTCCCACTTAGCGGGTAATTCTTTCCACTCATTCTTCTGACGGGCACCAGCAATGGCCCCCCTGTGTGGAATACCCTTTGCAGGGGTGCCTAGAAAAAGCACACACATCACCGGGTCTCCTTATCATCTCCAAGGACTGCTGTTCTTTGTCCTCACAGTACAAAGACTGATAAAACTGCAAGGCTGTGATGTTTGAACACAGATGCCTGCCTTTGAACAGCATCAGCTAGGCACTTCGCCCCGCCAAGAGAGGTGCACTGCTAATTTGACACTTCCAAAGAGGGCTTTGGATTGCTAGGGGTTAACCCAGTCTGCTAGCCAAGTCAGGGGATAGGAGCTGACTCCCAGATGCCACTGATAGCGAAATTAATCCTGGAGTTTAGCATCTGGATGCTTCACCTGCCAGCGGGCCCCAGTAGGTCTTTCTCATCACTGGGCCAGATTAAAAGAGAATGATGAACAGAAGTCGTTCCGCACCACCAGTGACAAGAAGGAAAACGGAAAAAAAAATAAACGTTCTCCACCGAGAACCATCTTCCGACTGCCGCCAGGAACTAATGCCCCGCGAACAGTGGACAGGGCGCCCCCTGCTAGGTCCGCGCAGCGCCTGACAGGTCTTGCTGCTGGAGAAAGACACAAAGAACGTCAGAAGCCACAGGGTAGGGCAGGCTGAACAAGTCCAAGCTACCTTCAGGGTGCCACCTGTCAAGGCTTCACCTGAGCAGACAGGATTTTTAAATGTGTTCTTTGGTTTCAGGCTGCTGGAAACATTTGTCAGGACACTTTTTTTTCTCCCTGCCTGTCTTGTTTGTTTTGAACTTAACAGAAAAATCAAACCTTCCCTAATCCATGTGTCCTCTTGATCTTCCGGTCTTAAGAAATTCTTTAAGCTCCCCCGCTCCTCTTGCCTCCATAGATGTTTGTTTTTTTATAAAATAATAATCTTATTTAAAAATCTAGTATTTTAACACATTGTTTTCATGTTTAGCAATACAATTACATGATTGAGGGATTGCCCAGAGCTGGAAAAACAGTGCATTGTACCTTTCTAGATGAATCTGATGGGAGAACAAGGGGCTAAAAAAATAGAAGGGAGGGCCAGTAAGACTGGCCTGATTTGCCGGGCAGAAACCTCAAAGAAATAATGAGGCCCCAAGAGAGGTGGAGCTCTGATGTAGGGAACTGAATCCTTTTCCAAAGCTTTCATAAGAGGTGTTTTTCTTTCTACTGCCAGATAAAGGTCTGTGTGGGGTAGAGGGGAAGAAAAAAGGAAGGAGATAGAAGCATTTTATGAAAAATGAAGGGGAATGGCTCGGTGCTTTGTTTAGGTTTCAGTTAAAGTTTCCTCCAAAAGTACCACGAGGAATGTAAACAGTAAAAGGGTCTGGGAATTAAAAAATAAACCAAAGAGGATACAGGTGCATTTCCAAGAACGGTATTCAGGGATAACATTGTTCCTATTCAGCCAGCACAGCTAAAACGGCTGGCAAAGTAATTCTTCACAAATTAGATCTCCAAATACGCGACCATCTTTTCTAAGGGTACCAGCTAACAGTTGTGCACGTGGAATATCTAAGCTCTGATGTAAACTCTTGAATTTGTGTGTGTGTGTTCTCTGGAAAAGGAGAGCTGGCCAGGAGACTCTTAAGTTTTAGATTAATGTTATCATGCTGTTGTTGTGCGCTATCAAGTTGATTCTGACTCATAGCCACCCTATAGGACAGAGTAGACCTGCCCCATAGGGTTTCCTAGGCTACAATCTTTACGGGAACAGATCACCAGGTCTTTTCTCCCTCAGAGTTACTGGTGGATTTGAACCACCCACCTTTTGGTTAGCAGACAAGCTCTTAACCACCAAGGATCCTTCATGTTATCATAGCAAGGTAAAGTAATTATTTCTAGATGTGAACATCAAAATTCGTCTTATAGAAGGTTGAATCTAAACATGGGTAGTTGAATTTTCTACATAGATCATTTTTTTTTAAATCAGTCAATTCTATAAGAAAATCACACCCCCCTCAACTTCTCCTGTCCTGTTCATCACCGTATGTGATTCTCTTGTAGTTATGGAGCCATACACCCCAGTTTACCTGAGTAAGTCCCAGTTTCTTCTGGCTATTAACAACACCTCCTTTCATTCTCATAAGCATCCTGGCTTGGATAAACTGTATGGTCTCCCTATTTAAAGCAAACCGAAATGTCCTTATATACTTAGGGTGAGGCCATAGTGTTAGGCCACACGCTTTGTTTGCAGTGCCTAGGAAGTAAGGAGCCGACCCAAACCAGAGCCCTAAAACAAGGCAAAGAGACCAGGGTAGGGTCCAGAAAGGAGGGTCCACACTGAGCTTAGCTGAAGCTAGAAAGCCAATGCTGTATAACTCCTGACTATCCCTTCTCATTTAATAAAGTATGGTTAAGTGCTCGTAACGCCTTCAGCTAGGTTATGTGGAATTTAACAAACGTTCAGTGTCCACACCCTGGGGCCAAACAGTAAAGAGGAGAGCAGCACCACAAAGCTGGGGTAGTGACAGCAATAGAAACTGATGAGAGGTTGCCAAGGGGAAGAGAACAAGTGTCAGAATGTGAAATCCTGTAGCTCTTCTTGCTGACCTTAGAAAAAGCCAGTTGCCAGTGGAATCTAATTAGGTTCATGGCAATCCCACGTGGGTCTGAGTACGACTGTGCCCCACAGGGTTTTCAACAGCTGATTTTTCAGAAGTCGATCACCACGCCTTTCTTCTGAGGCACCTCTGGGTGTATTGACCCTCCAACCTTTCGTTTCGCCACCAAGCAAGTTAACCATTGCACCACCCAGAGACTGCTGCTGCCCTTAGAGAATCTGGGATTTATTTCAATAGAAGAAAAAAAAAAATAGTACATTTTTTAATACTTCTACCAAAAAAGAATCTACAAGTTCAAGACAGAAAGAATATTTGAGCATTCTATAAAAGATACTTTTTTTCTTCAATATATCAATGAATACCATTTTTTTTTTAATGTAGTAAAGGAAGGAAAACAAGAACAAAATATATATATATATATACACTAAAGGAAACTGGCCTCTTAATAATAATGAGATGAAAGGAACATATATTAATTTAAGTGATGGAGATTATGGCAAATGATAAGCAACAATCAAGAATAATTTTACAGCACTTTCATTACTTGAAATAAATATGTACAGTTGTTAAAACATCCATTTAGTTATTTCTTTCTGAATTTTATACAATGACTTCCCTGAAAAGCGAGGGAGGAAAAGCTCATTTTCAGTCATTTAAAAGGAGGCTGACAAGCCTTAAATGACTCACTCAGTCAAGAAATAATTATAACTACCTACCAGGCACAATGCACTATTTGTATATATGGTGATCAGATGTAGTAACAGTGATGTTTCAACCTAATAAAAAAAAAAAAAAAAACCTAATAGGAAATAAATAACATTCATGCATACATAACTAACATATAAATGTTATAACACACAAAATCTTCTCACGTCTTTAATTTGATCCTCACAACAGCCATGCTTCAGATAAAATATTATTCATTTGTTACAGGTGAACAAAATAAAATCTGGAAAGGATACATGAGTTTGTCAAGATCGGACAGTTAAGTACGTAGCAGAGCTGGGATTCAAATCCATAGCTTCTAACCAAGCTTCCCTGGCAGTAGTTCTATTCTTTAGAGGATTAATTGCCCACAGGAAAGTATATAAGATTACAATATGGCAGGAGACAGAGAAGGAGTAAAATAAGAATTCTGGTCACAAGGCATGTTAATTTAGACAAAGTTCTTGAGTTTCCATTTCCTCCTCTGTGAAACAAATTAAATAGTTATAATACTCCGTGACCTATCTCCCTCACGGTATTTCACAATGAAGTACATTTGAAAACTCAAAAAGAGATGTAAAGTTTACTCCCATTGGAAACTAAAATTAGTCAATGACTCCAAGAGCAATTGTAATTAAAGCATTTTTCTAATGGGGAATGCTAAGGTTGGGGGCAGGAGGTACATAGATGTATGCACCAGTATGGCCATACCAATCAGTAAAATATTGAAATTCTTCCATGCTGCTTGATAAATTGCCAGTGTCCCTAGTCCTTCAACAGTCCTTTCCCCTACCCTAAGATCTTCTAGACCTCTCTATGAGTCAGAAAGCAAAATGTTCGTGCTAGCGGGCTCCTCCTTCAGTACTATTCTTGACCAATAAAGGGAAGACTCCATCTGTTTCTTTGGGTTTCGCTTTCTAATGTAGCCAAAGTTGTGTTGCAAGTATCCTCCTATGTTTCTGTTATCAATGCCCATGCAAATATTGTTGTTAGCTGTCCCTGAGTTGGCTCTGACTTATGGCAACCCCATGTACACCAGAACCAAATGTTGCCTGGTTCTGCACCACCTCCATAATCGTTGGTATGCTCGAGTTCATTGCAGCCACTGTATTATTTTAAGTGCCTTCCACCTAGAGGACTCATCTTCCAACCTCTGTCAGACAGTATTCTGTTGGAATCCACAGGGTTTTCATTGGCTAATTTTCAGAAGTAGATCACTGGGCCCTTTTACCTAGTCTGTCATAGTCTGGAAGCTGCACTGAAACCTGTCTACCCTGGGTGACCATGCTGGTATTTTAAATACTGGTAGCATAGTTTCCAGCATCACAGCAGCATGCAAGTCACCTCAGTATGACAAATGGGCAGATGAGTGAATATAAAAAAAAAAAAAAACCCGTTGCCGTCGAGTTGATTCTGACTCATAGCAACCCTATAGGACAAAGTAGAACTGCCCCATTTGGTTTCTAAGGAGCACCTGGTGGATTCGAACTGCCGACCTCTTGGTTAGCAGCCATAGTTCTTATCCACCACGCCACCAGGGTTTCTGAGTGAATATAGTACCACCTTTTTTCTACCCATTGCAAGACAATAATTTCCAGAAATACAAACAATGTGGCTGGGATGGAAACTCTAAGGGAGATGGGACGCTTGACCTCCATGGACATTATTAATGCAGCTGTAGAAAAGGTCTAAGCTTGTAAGCTTGTAGAAGTAGTGGGAAGGTTGTTGATTATCCACTGATTTTGGTAAGAGAAGAACAAAAAGACAGTTTTAATTACCTAGGAATTTATTCCTCAACTCACAGCAATACAACAGATGCAGAAAGCCAGCTGCACCACATTACATAAAGGATTGACAAACACAGGAATTTCAAAGACTATGACACTAGCCTCCGGTTTAAAATCTAAGAGTGCTCCAACAGCTGTCAATGGACAGTGAGGCTAAGCAAAGAGAAACCACCAACACTGTTGGCAGATAGATAGCATAGTAGGACATACTCCACTCATTCAAGGACAAGAAAACAACAAAGACAACCAAGCATAAACATGGTACTTGTCTTAGTTTCCTAGGGCTGCTGTAACAGAAATACCACAAGTGGGTGGTCTTAAAGAACAGAAATGTATTGTCTTACAGTTCTGAAGTTTAAAAGTCCAGGTCAGGGTCTCAGCTGTTTTTATTACTTCCTTGTTGATAGCCCCAGGAATTCCTTGGTTCCTTGGCGGTCCTCACATGGCTTCTGTCTTCCCCCATATGTGAGTGTGTCTCTGTCTAAACTTCTCTTTTTATAACTCAGAAGTGATTAGATTTAGAGCCCACACTTCTGGTGTATGGAGCCCTGGTAAAGAGTGGTTAAAAGCTCAGCTGCTAACCAAAAGACTGGCAGTTCAAATCCACCGGCTCTCTTTGGAAACCCTAGGGGGCAGTTCTACTCTGTTCCATAGGGCCACTATGAGTCGAAATCGACTCCAGGGCAACAGAGCTACCAGGTATGATCTAAATAATATTACAAAGAAAACCCTATCTTCAGACAGAATTACATCCCAGGTATAGGGGTTATGATTCCAGCAAATAGTTTTGGGGGGCACAAATCAATTCATAACTACTTATGAAAGTAGCCTGTACTTTTAAAAGAAAAAGAGAGAAAAAAATTGAACTATTAAAGATGCAAATGAAAAACATTCTTTTGAAAAACATTTATTATAGGAAATGGTAAAGTAGTAGATTCTTTTTTATCAAAAACCTGATTTTTATTCTCAGTAAAATTCAAGAAAACATAGACTTTATGAAATAATATAATGTTGACATTTAGATAGAATGGGCACTAACTGTATTAAAAAAACTGTATTAGGCAAATATAAAAAGGGGCCAGGTAAGATAAAGTCTGTGATGATATAAATATGCAATAAAATTCAATAAATCTTTATGAAGAGCTTGTGATATTTCAGGCAATCCCAGGATAAAAAGATGAGCAAGATATTAGATGAAAGAAACATTATAAAAATTTAAATGAATCCTGTAGACAACAAAATTAAGAAGCACTTCAAGTAGCCTTTTTTTTTAATAGAGTAAAACACCCTTATGTTTTACCAATAGATTAAAACATTGCTAGTTTTCCCCTAAGTTACCTAAGGGAACCTAGGAAACTTCTCAAGACCTGAGTTATTAGATCAAAAGGGCTCACCTTTTCTCTTCATAGAACAAATCCTGCTTCCCTGAGGCTGGGGGCAAAGCAGGCAGAAGTGAACTCTCTCAGAAGGAAACTACTGCAGCAGGCTGTGGGCTTCTCCACCGGATTAAGAGCCAGGGAAAAAAAAGTAACAACACTTAAAGATGTTTTGAAAAAAGAAAAAGTTACCTCCAAACCCTGTGCTGAGCCACGTTATCACTCAAGTAATAAGACAAGAGAAAATTATCCTTAGTTATGCAAAGGCTCAGAAAGGTTATTCCCCAGGAGTTCTTCGTGAAAATGTTAAGTGATCAAAAGATCAATCCAAAAGAGAACCAAGAAATAGTGAGTCTGTCGTATAAAGGGCTGCACAGAAGCACTGAAGTCACCTAAAGGTGATGATGATTGCAAAACAAAAATAAGATGAATTAAAAAAAAATGGTTTGGACAGAATAGCTAATATAGAAAATATAATTTACCAATATCCATTCATTCTGAAATCCCATATCATATGGAAAAAACCTGGGAAGCAAAAGAAGGGATAAATAAAAGTCGGTACTTGAAAGAGCAGGCGGATGGCAATAGTTCCTGGTTCATTTGATAATCAGCAAAATATACGTTCAAATATGTCATTCTCCCTTTTTAACTTTAAAAAGAAAGTTTCAGAGTAGAACTGCATTCCAAGGGTTTTTTCTTGGCTAGGACCTTTCAGAAGCTGGTTGCTAGGCCTTTCTTTTGAGATGTTTCTGGGTGGGATGGAACTGCCAACCAAATAGTAGCCGAAGGCTTTTATAAGACTGTTTTTAGGTTTTGGTTTTGTTTTCCAAATCACAAAGTAAGAAAAGCAAAATAAACATATTGTATACAGCAACGGGAGCAAAGGGATTTTTAAAAAGAAGCAAAGCACACACACATCAACACACTCAAACAATGAAATACAAAATACAGAAATCTCCCACCAAAATGACAAAATAAAATCAAATGTAACAGTTATGATAATAAATACCTCTGGTAAAGGTTAACTCTTGTATTGAGCTAAGATGAGCATCCCTAAAACAAAATGACAAAGAAAAATTAAAAGTAAATATTTGGACAGAGATGCATCAGGCAAACTCAAGAATAAAGAAACAGCCAAACCATATTAATAACAGAAAACATGACATTCGAGAAAAATTTAAGTATGCATAATTTTATTTTTATATCAAAGTACAATCCACAATAATGATATCAAACTCAGAAGCAATAATACTACAGAATATAGAATAAAACACAAGATGTGAAACCATTAAAAATTTAATAAGAAATAAATAGAAACAAACTAAGAGGTGGAAATTTAAATCTTAACACTACACCACCAGAGTTTCTGTGTATTAGTCTATGCTAAAATTTGGAAAATATAAATAAAATGTACATTTTTCCTAGAATGTATAATTAATAAAATTGACCAAAAAGAAGTAGAAACTAAGGAAGACATTTAAATATTAATTAGTGAATCATTCAACAAAAATGTGCCAAACTAAAATAAGTTAACAGGCTACATAAAAGCCTTTGGAGTGTAAAAATACATGATGAGATGAGTTTTCCAGTTCACTTTACAATTTTTCACAATCGTTAACAATTAAACATAAAGGCAGGCAAAATAGGAATTCTGGCCAATCTCAAATATACATATCGATTTGAAAATTATAAGTAAAATCTTAGGAAATCTATTAGTATTATAGCTTAAAAATTGTTTACCATGATTGTAAGATTTATGCTTAAAATGCAATAAAAGCTTATTCTATATTAGAAAATCTGTTAAGATATCATATAAATACTTGGGAAAAAAACCAGTTAACAGAAATAGTTACTTCAATAGACACTAAGAGGAATTTTCTAAAAGTCTGCGTGTATCTCAGATTTGGAGGAAGAGGTGGTGGGGGCACAGAAAGAAGACAAGGTGGTGTCTTATTGTGATAAAAAGATCTATTTCAAACCAAGAGGCAGCATGGTTAATAGTCAAATGCCATTAAGGGCATTTTCATTAAAATAATGAACATAGGAGGATGCCCACTAACTCTCTTACCATTTAAAATGCACAAAATCTCTAGGAATATGTTAAGAAACAAAAGGTATTAACTGCAAGAAATGTAGTAGACATTACTTTTCCTTTTTTACCTTTATGGGCTGCCCAGTGTTAAAAATCCTCTTCTAATGTTTGAAAAATCCACTGTATGTGGTCTTATATACCATTACATATATATGTGTGCGTGTATATATATATATACACGCATATATATATACATAAAATATATATACATATACTTACATATATAACCAAAACCAAACCCGCTGCCATCGAGTAGATTCCAACTCATAGCGACCCTATAGATGGATTAGAACTGCCCCGTACAGTTTCCAAGAAGCACCTGGTGGATTCAAACTGCCTACCTTTTTGTTAGCAGCTGTAGCTCTTAACCACTATACCACCAGGGTTTCCAAACATATGTATGTATACACACACATATACATATACACACACACATATATATAAACCAAAACCAAACCCAGTGCCATCAAGTCGATTCCGACTCATAGCGACCCTATGGGACAGAGTAGAACTGCCCCATAGAGTTTCCAAGGAGCACTTGGAGGATTCGAACGGCCAACCCTTTGGTTAGCAGTCATAACAATTAACCACTATGCCATCGGGGTTTCCACACATGTCTATACACACACACATACATATATAAATATATATATATATATATACACACATACATATATATGTATATGGAGCCCTGCTGGCACAGTGGCTAAGAGCTTGGCTGCTAAGCAAAAGGTCGACAGCTCGAATTCATCAGCGGCCCCATGGAAACCCTACGGGGTAGTTCTCCATGTTCTGTAGAGTCGTTGTGAGTTGGAATCAACTCGACCGCAACGGGTTTGGTTTTTGGTTTTGGTATATGTACATTAAAAAAAAAAAAAAAAAAAAGTTGCAGTAGAGTCGATTCTGACTCAGCAACCCTATAGAACAGAATAGAACTGCCCCATAGGGTTTCCAAAGGCTGGCTGGTGGATTCGAACTGCCAGCTTTTTGGTTAGCAGCCAAATGCTTAACTACTGTGCCACAGGGCCCCTTGTCTCTCTCTCTCTCTCTCTCTCTCTGTGTGCGTGTATGCCTTTGAGTTGTGTGTGTGTGTGTATATATATATATATGTCTCAGTTGCCTTTGAGTCGATTCCAACTCATGGTGACATCATGTGTTTCAGAGTAGAACTGCATTCCAAGGGTTTTCACGGCTATGACCTTTCAGATGCTGATCACCAGCCCTTTCTCTTGAGATGCTTCTGGGCAGGTTAGAACTGCCAACTGAAAGGCTAGTAGCTAAATGCTTAACCATTTGTGCCACTCAGGGACTCTGTATGTGGTCTGGGTAGGATCACCTTCCACTACAGAAGCAAAAAATACTTGCTTTTACTTGTTCCTTAGCAGCTTACACACAGGCACATGATCTTCACCAGAATAATAGTCTCATCCAGAACTTTGAACCTTTAACAAATGATACAAAAATAATGGGAGGGTTTGTTATTCCACTGTTGGTAGAAGCAGCATCCAGCGTCCTAACAATGATGGGTGAAATGTATCCTCAGTGACACCAAACGTTCAGAGGTTGTGCATTTGTAACATCTGAATCAGATCATCTCTGTATTGTGACCGTGGCTGCAGCTCTAGCCATCTAGCAATCCTTAGTTTCTGCCAAACAAAATAGAATTATTTACATCTAGAGTAGAATATAAGGTATTCCTAAAAAAAAAAAAAAAAAGAATTAAGGTATTCCTAAAAAAAAAAAAAATTTTTTTTTATAAATTCCCAAAACATGAGAATATTTGCATAAAATCTCTTCACCAGCAATTAAAGGTGTTTTTAGATCCTTTGCTTTATCATCATCATATTTAAATGATGCTAAAATAGTAAAGCCGAGATCTGCCTGCAACATTACACACCCAACAAAGAATGACTAGCGGAATGCGAGTTTGGAAGAATAATATTCTATACCAACAATTAAATCAATAGAGGTTTTATAGCAAATGTATATTGGCTGTGTTGATGAAACTGGAATATTCCTCCTGAAAACAGCTTGAGGAGATTCAAGGTTAAAATTCCAACCATGAAAAAAGAAATTCAGCAAGATTGTAACTTTAAATAATAGAGAAATGTCCCAGGAGTCAACAAAGCAACTAAGACTCTCAAAACAAAAAGCCTAAGAAGACATCCCAAACCCTGGAAAACTCCAAACATCACAGCAAGAGCTTAGGGGTCTCTGGTATAAATTTGATACATTATACCCATAAGCATATGGTTGCATTGTGGACTGAGACCCACCTGACAAGTACAAAACCATTCTATCCCCTCCATCTGCTGAGGTTACTTGATTCCAACCAGGATCCTTATCCCTATAAATATACACCCTTATGAAAGCTTACTGCGGTAGGCACTGATTCGCTGCCCAGATCCCTCTGCAGGGAAGGCCTCATTGCCCCAGCAACTGGGAGTGCAGTGAGCAGACGGCCTTCATCTCTTGGCTCGCTCCACTAGAATTGTCTCAGCTGCAAAGAGCCAGCCTCCCAAGTTCACACCTTTTGTGAGGTGGCTCACATTCAAATCAGAAGGATAAAGACCTCACTATTTTGACATATTGCAGGACAACTCTGAAGGGCTGTTGTAGCTCTGGAACTCCCAGTGTGACCTGCCGAGATAACCATGGGGGCTGCATTACAGTTCAGCTGCTCCCTCTGCTCAATTCTGCTTTCTTCCTTCCTTATCACAGGTGTTTAAACATCCTGCAAGTTAAACTTCATATTAGAATCAGCTTCCCAGGGAACCCAACATATAACAGTTGTTGTTAGCTGCCTTTGAGTCAGTCTCAGACTCATTGTGACACCCAGGAAAAATAGAGCAAAGCACCGCCTGGTCTTATGCCAACTCCATGCTGGTTGGGGATTGGACTGCTGTGATCCACAGAGTTTTCATTGGCTGGCTTTTGAAAGTAGATCACCAGGCCTTCCTTCCTAGTCTGTTCAGCATGATAGCAACATGCAAGACTCCACTAACAGATGGGTGGTGGCTGTTGGTTACCACATCCAGTGCCTGGCCCTAACACTTGGGCCAGGCATTACTTATTGGGCCAGAGACTTAGAAGTGTGTCAGTAACACAACCCTGACTTGCCAACTCAGGATTAGAGATTAGCCTTAGTTCTACCTCCAATGCATTGCTCTGAGTCTCAGTTTTTTGTCTGTAAAATGAGAGAGTTGATCTAAAGGATTTCTAAGCTCCTTTCTAACTTTACCGTATGATGAGATATTCAAACATATACATTAGATTGAAGACTTTAACATCCATACACGCATTTGGCTAATTTTCTAAACAACATATTAACATAATCACTTAGTAAAAACAAACTAGTCATCAGATAGTTTGAGTTTGAACCTGAATAATTATTTAAGGAGCCAAAAGGATTTAGAGGATGAAATGAGCATTATCTTTATTCATTCATCTACTAACCTATTTATTCATTAGGCATTTATTGAGCAACAAATTCAAGAAAAAAAAAGAGTTTTGAGAACACTACAGGTAGTTAAGTGTTCCAAGGCATGGTTGGGGCAGGATTGGAAAGGTCTAGCAAGTCGGTCTGAGAATCTTACATATCTATTGTAACTGCGCTTTCCCACACACCCCGCATTATGATTCCTTAGACCTGGGGTGTAACCAAGAAATCTGCAACCCAATTTGACTCAGTTCAGGTGAACTGCAAATGTCACTTCAAGAAGCATCAAGAGCACCCCGCTTTTCACCTATTACCAGTAGCTATTGAGTCAATTCTGATTCATGGCAAACCCATGTGTGTCAGAGTAGACTCGTGCCTACTTTTCAATGGCTGATTTTTTCAGAAGCAGATTGTCAAGTCTTCCTTCTAAGGAGCCTCTAGGTGGACTTGAACCACAAATCTAATCTAATGTTTGCACCACCTAGGGACTCCTTTTACGTATTATTCCAGCATAATTAGTAATAACATCATCCTTCACTAAGAAAAAGTCTTCGTTTGGAGGATAAATCATTATAGTCATCCTCATCACATGAGCATATCATGAAGGTATTTCAGGGGCCACAGGGAAGGATTAGGGTTAGGTAAGGGATGATCTAAGGATGTGAGTCTCTGGACCTTTCCCCTGATTCAATAGGAGCAGTGTTTGCCTGGATATTTCTTCTGAAGAACACATTCTGGTACTTAAAAATGGAAATGGAAAACCATTGAATGGTTTTAACAAGCACTGACATGTTCAGATGGATAGTTGAGATAGATATCTTCGTAAATCTGCAGACAATGAAGGAGGAGTGGACTGTCTAATTAGGAAGCTATACAGATTTCCAAGCAAAGAATGTTGAAGACCATAAATAGGGCAACAAAGAATGATGGGATATATTTGAGAATTTTTTTTTTTTTTTTAATCGATGATAACATTAAATTGAAAAGTAGTCTTTTTGGTTGTGTATGTGTGTGCTTTAGGGGAACATTTACAGAGCAAATTAGTTTCTCATTAAACAATTAATACACAAGTTATTTTGTGATATTGGTTGCCACCCCCACAATGTGTCAACACTCTCCCCTTCTCCACCCCAGGTTCCGCATTTTCATTCATCCAGTTTTCCTGTCCCTTCCTACCTTCTCATCTTTGCTTTTGGACTGGTGTGCCCATTTAGTCTTGTTTACATGGCCAAATTACAAAGCACAGTCCTCACGTGTGTTTTTGTTTGTGTTATAGACCTGTCTAATACTTGGCTGAAGGGTGAACTGCAGGAGTGACTTTGGTACTGAGATAAAAGGATGTCCAAGGGCCACACTCTCAGGGTTTCTCCAGCCTCTGTCAGACCAGTAAATCTGGTCTTTCTTTGTGTATTTGAGAAATTTTGAAGGTAAAATTGATAAGCCTTGGTAGGTAATTTTATGGCAATGAGGTGACAGGTGTGAGTAGATTATAGATGGCTCCATGTGAATATAACACCACTAAAGAAAAGACCCCAGAATACATTACGTGAACACTCTACTATTTAACAGCTTAGAAAAATCTGCAAAGGGCAAAGGGGATTTAGTGAGACAGGCCAAATCTCTTGCCTACGTCCACGATAATAACAGCATTTTATTCCACTTATAAAATGTGCTGTTGCATTAAATTTTATTAAGCATTTTTAGATTGTCAGACTACACCTCAAAAGAGAAAATTATAATGCTGAAGTCTAGATTCATGATGAAGCCAAAATTTACTAGTGTGGTACATAAGTTTTTCACCATAATCCTAAACTCATGAATCCAGGATTTTGGGAAACAAAGGCTATACAATTTTGGGTGGGGGCAGGAGGGAGGCTTTTAAAAATAAAAGAATACAAAATTTGGGATAAAAATAAGTTTTTACTTCAGAATAAAAAATAATAAATTACAAATTTTAAAAAAGGTGAAAATACAACAAACGTAAAATCTATGATATAACTTATTAATTACCTGCTTCACATCCCTATATAATACTTTCCCCTCATAAGTGGGTGTATATTCTTTGATCACCTCTGTATAAGACAAGATTTTTAATATTTTCTGCAGCAGGGTTTCTCAACCTCGGCACCAATAGCATTTTGGGTTGGGTAATTATTCGTTTTAGGAGTAAGAGGGCACTGTGCTGTGCATTCTAGGATGTTTAGTGGCATCTCCAGTCTCTATCCACTAGATGTCAATTACTTTTCTCCAGTTGTGACTATCAAAAATGTCTCCAAACATGCAGTTGAGAATCACTGTTCTATAGAAAGAAGAGAAAGATAAATATTTCTTCTAGCCTGATTGGTCAAATTTTAAAATGTATGTATATATAGGCTGCTAACCAAAAGGTTGGCAGTTGGAATCCACCAGACGCTCCTTGGAAACTCTATGGAGCAGTTCTACTCTGTCCTATAGGGTCGCTATGAGTCAGAATCATCTCAACGGCAATGGGTGGGTATATATATATATATTTGGAAAAGTTTCTTTTAGCTTCTCAAGTTGTTGTTAATAATATGTAAATTTTTAGAATTATTGTTAAATTTGAAAAAAAATCAGTTTTTTTCACATTTTCTGGAACAACGGAAAAAAAACTCTAAATTAATGATATTTGTTTACCATTTTGTTTTGATGGTTTCATTGTAGTGGTATATTATTACTTTTATGTTACCTTTATCAGTGTCAGATTTTCATGTCACATCAGCAAGAGGTTAATAAGAAATGTGCATAGGTCTAGTTGAGTAAGGCCATTTCAGACAGAGGGAAGAGCATCAAGCAAGGGTTGGTCCAGCAATGACAAAGAATTTGTTCGGGTAGAGTATAGCATATAGGTAGAGTAACAATAAACAAGTTCAAAAGGACAAAGTCAATATCTAAGTGTCTAATTCAAAGGAGAAGGGCAGGTGCATATGAGATGAGGAAGTTCAAGGTGGGGGCAGTTCTCAGTATGATGGGTATGAGAGCTGCAAATAAGGAAAGGTCATCTGCAAAGTAAAAAAATAAAAAACGGGATCCAAATTAGGTTAATGGGCTTGCAGAATGTAAGAGAGGGACCCAGGGTTGTAGCTAAACAGGCTACAGGTTAGGGTTCACCTCTAGACTTGGGGAAGGTTGTAAAGGGTTAAGAAGAACACCAGGAACCTAGACTTTTTGGCCAGAAGTCTGACTTCATTGGCGGGTAGTGAGGGTGGACAACCTAGATTGTGTGTTCACAATACCTTGACTCCACTGGGACGGAAGGAGCTGATGAAGCACTACCCCAGATTCCTCATTGCTTCAAGGATTGAGCTAGGGAAAATAGGTCTTTTTGACCCACACCTTAAGTATTCCTTGGACTGCCAAGAGAATGAACAAATCAGTCTTAGAAGAAACACAACCAGAATGCTCCTTAGAAGTGAGGATGGCAAGACTTTGGCTTGCTTACTTTGGACAGGTCATTAGGAAAGATCAATCAGTAGAAAAAAGCATGATGTTTCCGCCATAGGAACCTCACAAAAGTAGAAGGTAAAGCCTAGGGTTGACAAAAAATGAAGGAAATTTTCAATGAGATAGATTGACACAATAGGTGCGACAATGGCTTCAAACATAACAATGATCATGAACATGGTGCAGGACCAGGCACCTTTTTATTCTCTTATACATAAGTTCTCCATGAGTTGAAGTCAACTTGATGGCAGCTAACAACAACAGGCAGAACAGGGCAAGGTAGACAGGTAATTAACGGGGAATTACATTTGTGCTGTATAAAGCATCCAATCCTCAAAGCTCTAAATGTCCTAGTCACCATCTCCAAGCTGATAAGGAGAAATATGCATGAGAAAACCTACCTGAGTTGAGACCCTGAGAAGCATACAGAAAGGGTTTCCAGAGGAGAATAAAAATAGCACTTGTGGGTGTGTATACCAGCAAGTGCATTTTACTGGTACAAAATGTGATGCAAGCAAGTCTGAAAATAATCTTGGAGGAAATATAAGAGAAAAGGCAAAATAACTAGAATGAAATGGCTAAGAGTTCCTCAGGAGGGTCAAAGGCAAATGGCCCTTTGTAATTGCAGCCTTAATATAAAATACAGGGGTAAGCAGCAAGAATAGCATATGTTTAAGTTTAAATAATCTCGTTCTTAAATAGAATTAGTTTGTGCCCTAGGTCTCTGGTTATTGGCCTCAGGTTTCCCCTAAAAAAAAAAAAAATCTTAGAACCTATGCATGAAAGCAGTAGAAATTAAGGATTCTCTCCAGTTATAAATTATTTATCACCTTACTCCAGTCTCTCTTTATCTTCCTTGGGATGCTTCCAAATTGACAAAGAAACCTATTTACTGTTAATTGATTACCATTCTAAATTCATTGAGATTGCAACACTAACAAGCATCTCAAGTAGTTCAGCTGAGATTAGCTGTATCACATCATGGGAGAGGAAGCAAGATGTGGCTACTGAGGGTTCTCACTGACAGTGAACTTTCAATTTCACGTGCACATGTTTCAAAATTCAATACCACAGTCTTTGTGTGAAAGACAAGCTCAAGTGCAGAGCTTCATCTTTGTAGCACAAACCCTGGTCAATGGAATTAAGTTAGGAAAAAAAAAAGAACCTTTACTTGTCCTTAAAAAAAAAAAACCCAAACCCATTGCTATCAAGTCAATTTCGACTCATAATGACACTTATAGGACAGAATAGAACCCCCCACACACGGTTTCCAAGGAGTGCCTGGTGGATTGGTTAGCTGCCATAGCTCTTAACACTATGCTACCAGGGATGCCTAGCACATGTTAAAAACTTACTAGAAATAGATTTAGAAAAAACTCCTTCAGCATATCGGCTGGTTACATTAGAAAAGGTTTTTTCTTTTCATTCATTTCTAACTCCCAATATATTAACCATTGAATTTTAAAGCAAACAAAATAAATGCAGCAGAATCTAGTGTTACATGGGAATAAGGAACACTTCTGCACTAAAAATAAGCTCTAAGGAGATGTATTTTATTTCACAACATTAATATGAGAAATCACTTGTCTATAATATTATCCATTCAAAAGTAAAAATTTACTGCAGAAATGCTATCCCTAAAAAACGAAAATATTTCTCACCAAAGCCATGGTTCATTATAATAAAGCCAGAAGTGTGGAAGCAATTAAAGAAAAAATAATTAAAATGTACTTAAGAACTTGGAGCCAGCCTATAAAAAGGACAAGTTATACTGCATCTATTAACTTCAAGTTATTCATTCAACAAATACTAATTGAATCCCTAGTTCAAATAACCCCGTTGCCATCAGGTAGCTTCTGACTCATAACAATCCTATAGGACAGAGTATAACTGCCCATAGGGTTTCCAAGGAGCAGCTAGTGGATTCGAACTGCCAAACTTTATGGTTAGCAGCTGTTGCTCTTCACCACTGTACCACCGGAGCTCCAGTTCAAAGCACCGTTCTAATTGTAGGCAAAACTGACAAAAAGCTCCTGTCCTAGTGGATCTTATAAGCAGGGCAATATAAAAGGTGTAGTGAGATAGATAATAAATAAATATATAAAATAAGTGGCAACGAATGCTATGGAGAAAACTAAAGCAGGAGAAGGGGAAAGAGAAGTACTTTGAGGGTGTTGCTATTTCATTAAGCATTGGTCAGGAAAGATCTTTGTGATAACGTGATATTTTAGCAGAAACATGGGGAAAGTGTGGAAATAAACTACTTGGCTCCCTGGGAGAAGAGAGTTCTAGGCAGAAAGAAAAGCAAGTGCAAAAGCCCTGACATGAGAGTTTGTTAGTATGTTTGAAGAACAAAAAGATGGTCAGCATGGCTGGAGAAAAGTGGGTAGGCGAGAAAGGTAGGATATGATATCAGAGAGCTCTGGTCAAGTAGGGCCTAGGAAGCCATTGTACAGACATTGGATCTCACATTATAAGGGGTCAATGCAATGAAGGCTCTGAGGAGGGTATTGAAGTAATTCAGGTAAAAGATACTTGTGGGAGATGGCTGTGGAGGTTGAAGTAATTTGAAGATAGGACTAACAGATTAAATATAAAGTATTTCCATAGAGAAAGAAGAGTCAAGGGTGACTAGGAGGTTTATGTTCTGGACTTGCCATTTACTAGGAAGAAAACTGTAAGGGCAGGCAGGACAGATTTGGGGCAGGGAAATTGAGACTTGTTTTTTTTTTTTTTTTTTGATCATATCTAATTTGAGGTAATAATTGGATATTCAAGGGGAGGTATGTGCGTGCGTGCGTGCGTGTGTGTGTCTGCGCGCACACGCGCGCCAGGGCTTCGAACCAGTTTGAACCTGTTCAGTCATAGCGAACGAAGTGAAACCAGAACAGACCTGAATTTTTACAATTTGCATAATCTGGAATGATAACTGGAACAGGAAAACTTCCGGGTTGAAGTCCTGGAATAGGAGACTCAGAAGAGGCTTAGTGAGCTCTTTCAGGAGCCTAATGCATGAGATCGGATTATAGGCAGGACTGTGAAGAGCGACACACATTCAAAGCGCAGTTAGTGCAGTTGACCGCCATCTTTGAGCAGGGCAACACTGTTTCTGACTCGACTTAGAATCTGAAGGGCAAGAAATTTAGTTGCTATGCAATGCATAAACTACCCTTGTTTTCTAAGAGGGAGATTAGGTTTCTAGCAGGGCTTCGGCCTATGATTTTTCCTGATCCAGTTCCTCGAAATTTTAAAAATTTGGATCTGTTTTGGTTTCACTCCTAGGCCAGGACTGAACCAGGAAGAACTGGTTGGAAGCCCTGGTGTGTGTGCATGTGCGTGCACATGTCTTTCTCAGGTCATATTACTAAGAATGATTATTGTTGTTGTTGGTAAGGAGTGAATCAAGGATTTGAAAAAAAAAAAAAAATCTAAGGAAGGCATGCCTGAGGCTGCATGGAAATATTGAAACACTATTGAACCAAAATAGCTAAAATGCCACTAGCTGGATGATCTTAGGGTATCAAACAACCTCTTAGGGTCTCAGTAATCTCTCATCTATAAAATTAAGAAATGTGACTAAATTCCATGAATGAATGACTTAGCTCCCAAAGACAACATAAATCCTCCCAAACCAGTCCTCACAAACAAAGAAAAAAGGAAAAAAAATATTTTGTAGATGATGACAATTTCCTGCTTTGTGAATCAAGTTTTGGTTTAAGGCCTAGAATATGAAGACCAGAGAGGTCTGATTTTTGTACAGACTGCAAAATTTAGAGGGAGGAATATAGGCCTCATTGTATGGCTCAGCATGTTCTAAAAACACACCCATTGCCATTGAGTCAATTCCAACTCATAACAACCCTGTAGGACAGAGCAGAACTACCCTATAGGGTTTCCAAAACTGTGATCTTTTTGAAAGCAGACTGTCACCTCTTTCTCCCATGGAATAGCTGTTGGGTTTGAACCACTGACCTTTCAGTTAGCCGCGAGTGAGTAAACCTCTACACCACCAAGGCTTATCGGCAATGGGTTTTAACCTTGCTTAGATCTCCAAAATTGCCTAATTGTCCTTATTTTATGAAAGAAAGCAGGTAATATTGTTCTCGCAGTGTTGCTGTGAAGCTTAAGAAGGATTTACATGGTGCGATAAGGCATGCAATGTATCATTTAGAACATACCATATGATTTGGATTATACCATAATTGTTAGTTTTATCTCTTCCCACTCTCATCTCCCCTGGGGTTTGAGGCCAACTGGACAAGAACCAAGTCCTTTAGTGTCAGAATTTTATTAGTCATGTAGCTGAATGAATGAGAGCTCGCAACAATATGAATTAGTTAACACAGGAGGAGGCCAAAAGAACTAACATTTTTTAGCATCTACTACATGCAAGGTATTTTGTAAACATTGGTCAAATTAATGTCTATAACAAACAGACAAGGCAAATATTTTGATCCTATTTTATAAATAAGGAGGTTCTGAAAGGTTAAATAATTCAAACAACTCACACAAGATCATGCAACCAGTAACTGTTTCTCAGACATGCTTGATTCTGAAGCCTCTCTTTCTGCTCCATCACTCTGTCTCTCACCCTGCTTCCCATGCTGCCTATGCTACCTAGTGATGTTTTGACACATGGTGCTGGAACCAAGTCTCCAGATTAAAAACAGCCTGTGGGCTAGTTAGACTTTTGTTTATCTGAGTGTCTTTTCTGAGTTCCACCTGCCACTGTGCTGCATCTACTTTAGTTTTTATGATTAAAAAACAATTGCCATTGAGTTGACCCTAACTCATGGTGATCCCACATGTGTCAGTGTAGAACTGAGCTCCATAGCATTTTAATCAACACCATTCCTCATCAGTCCTGTGCATGTCTCCACCCAGCAGCCTGGTCTACAAATTTACTCAGCAAATTCCTGTGTCCATTTTTATTCAACTTTGTGGAAACCTAGTGGTGCCTCTATGACATTCCTTACATCCACCCCATCATCAAGTTCTGCTGTTTCTACATCCACCAAATCTCTTGAATCTTTCTACTTTCCTCTGTTTCCCTAGCCATCATCTTAGGCCAGGTCACCAACCACCTCTTACTTGGATTTTTCTGGTAGCCCCATTACTGTTCTCCCAAAGTGTATTAGTTTGCTAGTGTGACTGAAGCAAATTACCACCAAGAGTTGTTAGGCGCCATTGAGTCTGTTCCAACTCATAGCAACCCTATGCACACAGAATGAAACAATGCCCAGTTCTGCACCATGCCCACAATCATTGTTATGTTTGAGCCCACTGTTATAGCCACAGTGTCAATCCATCTCATTGAGGCTCTGACCGTCTACTTTACCAAGAATGATGTCCTTCTTCAGGGACTGATCCCTCCTGATAACATGTCCAAATTATGTAAGAAATAGTCTCACCATCCTTGCTTCTAAGGAGGATTCTGGTTGTACTTCTTCCAAGACAGATGTGTTTGTTCTTTTGGCAGTCCATGGTATGCTCAATATTCTTTGCCAACACCACAATTTAAATGCATCAATTCTTCTTCGGTCTTCCTTATTCGCTGTCCAGCCTTTGCATGACATGAGGCAATTGAAAACACCATGGCTTAGGTCAGGTGCACCTTAGTCTTCAGGATGATATCTTTGCTTTTTAACACTTAAAGAGGTCTTTCGCAGCAAATTTGCCTAATGCAATGCATCTTTTGATTTCCTGACTGCTGCTTCCATGGGTGTTGATTGTGGATCCAAGTAAAATGAAATCTTTGACAACTTCAATCTTTTCTTCATTTATCATGATGTTGCTTATTGGTCCAATTGTGAGAATTTTTGTTTTCTTGATGTTGAGGTGTAATACATACTGAAGGCTGTGATCTTTGATCTTCATAGTAAGTGCTTCGAGTCCTCTTCATTTTCAGAAAGCAAGGTTGTGTCATCTGCATATCACAGGTTGTTAGCGAGTCTTCCTACAATCCTAATGCCCCATTCTTCTTAACATAGTCCAGTTTTTCGGATTGTTTGCTCAGCATATAGAGTCAATAAGTATGGTGAAAGGATACAACCTTGATACACACCATTCCCAAACTTTAAAGTACGCAGTATCCCCTTGTTCTGTTGGAACAACTGCTTTTTGATCTATGTACAAGTTCCTTATGAGCACGGTTAAGTGTTCTGGAATTCCCATGATTTGCAACATTATCCATAATTTGTTACGATCCACATAGTCAAATGCCTTTGCATAGTCAATAAAACACACCTAAACATCTTTCTTATATTCTCTGCTTTCAGCCAGGATCCATCTGGTATCAGCAAGGCCTTTCCTAAACCTGGTTTAAATTTCTGGCAGTTCTCTGTCGATATACTATTGCAGCGGCTTTTGAATGATCTTCAGCAAAATTTTACTTGCCTGTGATATTAATGATATTGTTCAATAATTTCCCCATTCGGTTGGATCACCTTTCTTGGGAATAGGCATAAATATGGATCTCTCCGAGTTGTTGGGCCAGGTAGCTGTCTTCAAAAGATGTTGGTTGAAACATCTCAAATGGTATTCTGTCAATTCCTGGAGCCTTGTTTTTCACCAATGCCTTCAGTGCAGCTTCAACTTCTTCCTTCAGTACCATTGGTTCCTGATCATATGCTACCTCTGGAAATGGTTGAAGATTGACCAATTCTTTTTGGTATAGTGACTCTCTATATTCTTTCCATCTTCTTTTGATGCTTCCTGCATCATTTAATATTTTCCCTGTACAATCCTTCAGTATTGCAACTCGAGGCTTGAATCTTTTCCTCGGTTCTTTCCACTTGAGAAATGCTGATCATATCCTTCCCTTTTGGTTTTCCATCTCCAGGCCTTTGCATATGTCATTATAATACTTTACTTTGTCTTCTTAAGCCACCCTTTCAAATCTTCTGTTCAGCTCTTTTACTTCATCATGTTTTCCTTTTGCTTTAGCTACTCAAAGTTCAAGAGCAAGTTTCAGAGCCTCTTCTGGCATCCATTGTGATCTTTTCTTTCTTTCCTGTCTTTTTAATGACCTCTTGCTTTTTTCATGTATATCTTTGATGTCATTCCACAACTCATCTGGTCTTTGGTCTTTAGTGTTCAACTCATCAAATCTGTTCTTAAAATGATCTCTAAATTCAGGTGGGATATACTCAAGGTCGTACTTCGGCTGTCGTGGACATGCTCTAATTCTTTTCAGTTTCAACTTGAACTTGCATATGAGCGATTGTTGGTCTGTTTCCTATTCAGCCCCTGGCCTTGCTCTGAAACAACAAAAGTCTATTCTCACTCTTCCAGAAGCCAAAAGTCTGAATCAGCCTTTCAGCAAGGCCATGCTCCCTCCAAAGGCTCTAGAGGAGGATCCTTCCTTGCCTCTTCCTGCTTCTGGTGGCACCAGGCTTTCCTTAGTTTGTGACAACATAATTCCAATATCTGTCTTCATCTTCACAAGACCTTCTCCTCTGTGTCCATGTCAAATCTTCTTCTTACTTTGTCTTATAAGGATACTTGTCATTGGATTTAGAGTCTATCTAGTTAGTCAGGAATGATCTCATCTCAAGATTCTTAATAGCATCTGCAAAGATTCTTTTTCTGAATAAAGTTATTTTATATTCACAGGCTCTGGATAGACATATTTTGAGGGGAGCACCATTCACTCCTGTACACCGTTTTCTCTTTTCCTAATCTATTTCTCATGTAACAGAGAAAGCTTTTTAAAAGCACAATCTAATTATGCGAACCACACTCCCACCTCCCTTAGAATATTTTAGTAACACCTCCCCCCTCCCCTGCATTTCAAATAAAATCCTTACTCCTTTCAGTAGCCAGCATGCACAACCTGCACAGCCTGGATTTTACCTACCTCTCACCCTCATTCTCTATGCAAGAGCAGTAGATACCTCCTTTCACTTCACGGAGTGGCAAAACTCTGTCCTGCCACTAAGACATCAGGAGATACTCACCTTGTTCTTCACCTGCCTGGCTCCTTTTCATCCTTCACCTTTCATCGTAAACATAACCTCTCTATCTGTACACTCATTTCATAGTTTGTAATTGTATATTGGAGTCCCTGGGTAATGCAAATGGTTAATACTCTCAGCTGCAAACCGAAAGGTTGGAGGCTCTTGTCCACACAGAGATGCCTCGTAAGAAATGTTTGACAAGCTACCTCTGAAAAATTACCCATTGGAAACTCTATGGAGCACAGTTCTACTCTGACACGCATAGGGTTGCCATGATTCAAAATTGCCAAGAAAAAGGAGAAGAGCATTCCAGACAGAGGTAAGAGCAAAGACAAGCACATGTAAGGGCCCTGAATACAGGTAGGAAAGAGCTGAGTGTGTTTGAGAAACTGCAAAAAAAAGACAAAAATTAAATAAAGGAAGCCTTTGCATCTTCCTGCGGGATTATACACTCCATGGAAACAGGGCCCTATTATCTCTTATTACAAAATTCACCTAACCTGGTGCACATAATACCTGATCTATAGGAGGCACTCAATATATACGCAGGACATGACTTACGTCTTTTGAAGTCATGCATAGCAGCCACTCTGGACACACCTTAAAGACCAATTACTACTTAATCAATTTAGTCTTTTTTCTCAGTAGCTAAGAACACAGCCAACGTTTTGCACAGAAACTTGTACAGGCGGTCACCAGGTTACAAATGAGATGTGTTCCTAAGTCTGTCTTTAAGTCGAATCTGTAGGTAAGTTGGAACAGTTACATACAGCTCTTATTCAGCATCAGTTAGTCAAATGTTTGTCTTAGTATATAGTATATACTTGGCCTCTCTATGCATATAAAACACTTAACACTTCTAAACTGTGAATTGTTTTCATTGATGACCATCACAAAGTAGTGCATGCATTCATTCATATTATTACGAACCATTCTATTTAACTCAAATTTTAATGTAAGAAGCTTTATGGCAGTTTGTTCTTAAGTATGAGTTGTCCATAAGACAGATGTTTGTAAGCCAAGGATGGCCTGCATCAGACCACTTCACACGCTCATGGTATTTTTAGTCATTGGTGCTTATCTGTGGACAAATTTGTTATTTTGGCTCAAAGTAAAATTTCATTAATAAATCCATGACCCATTTCTTCTCCATACCATCCCTTTCCCTGGCTTTGCTCTCTGTAAGCTGTGGGCTAGTCTGAATGTTATGTGGCCTCATCCTTACTGACTTGACTCACAAAAATAACTATCTTGCCAATTCTTTGTCTGGCCTACTACCCTGGGAAAGGCCCTATGAATACTTTATAAATATGTATTGATGATGTGATGAAAACTTAACTGTGATAGCACCTAATAGGCCTATCTCATTTTTTATTCAATGAAATATACTTTAAGAGTCTACCTGTATTCAACTCACAGTCATTATTTGTACAATGAGATTTGCATTGATTTTCAAAAAGCTAAGGTAAGGATATATTTGTTGTTGTTGTTAGGTGCCGTCGAGTTGGTCTGCTGCATAGTGACCCTATGTACAACAGAACGAAACACTGCCCGGTCCTGTGCCATCCCCGCAATCATTATGCTTGAGCCCATTGTTGCAGCCACTGTGTCAATCCATCTCATTGAGGGTCTTCCTCTTTTTCATTCACCCTGTACTTTACCAAGCATTATGTCTTTCTCCAGGGACCGATCTCTCTTGACAACTTGTCTAAAGTATGTGAAACGTAATCTCACCAACCTTGTTTCTAAGGAGCATTCTGGTTGTACTTCTTCCAAGGCAGATTTGTTCGTTCTTTTGGCAGTCCATGGTATATTCAATATTCTTTGCCAACAACACAATTCAAGTCATCAGTTCTTCTGTCTTCCTTATTCGTTTTCCAGCTTTCACATGCATATGACGCCATTGAAAATACCATAGCTCGGATCAGGAGCTCCTTAGTCTTCAAAATGACATCTTTGCTTTTCAACACTTTAAAGAGGTCCTTTGCAGCAGATTTGCCCACTGCAATGCTTCTTTTGATTTCTTAACTATGGCTTCCATGGCTGTTGAGTGTGGATCCAAGTTAAATGAAATCCTTGACAACTTCAATCTTTTCTCCACTTGTCATGATGTTGCTTATTGGGCCAGTTGTGAAGATTTTTGTTTTCTTTATCTTGAGGTACAATCCATACTGAAGGTCGTGGCCTTTGATCTTCACCAGTAAGTGCTTCAAGTCCTCTTCATTTTCAGCGAGCAAGGTTATGTCATCTGCATAACACAGGTTGTTAATGAGTCTTGCACCAATCCTGATGCCCTGTTCTTCTTCATATAGTTCAGCTTCTTGGATTATTTGCTCAGCATAGAGATTGACATATTTGCTTAGCATACAGAGGACATATTATAAAGTACATTTTAGAATTATGAAGAAAAAATTCCCATGGGAATATAAAATAAGCTACTATTACTAAACTTTTAATTAAAACCCACTGCCATCAGGTCAATTGCAACTTATAGCGACACCATAGAACAGAGTTAGAACTGCCCCTTTCCAAGGCGTAGCTGGTGGATTTGAACCACCAACCTTTTGGTTATCAGCCAAGCTCTTAACCACTGCAACATTAGGGCTCTGAACACTTAATTAGTATCTATATTTTTGCTGAATTGTTTCGCGTATGTCCTTAGTCTTGTGGGAATGGGGGGACCATTGCCTTCAAGTCAATTCTGACTCATAGCAACCCTGTAGGACAGAGTAGAACTGCTGACCTTTTGGTTAGCAGCCATAGCTCTTAACCACTATGCCACCGGGGTTCCCATTTACAAAAGTATTATTATCCAAGTTTTACAAAAAAGAAAACTTAGGCCCACCAAAATTAGAAAAATTTTTCAATGGCATAGAGTTGGAACCCAAGTCATTTTAACTGCAAAAGGATGAAGATCTCAATCCCCCAAGTAATTGCGTTTATGGAAACCAAAAACAGGTAAACATATCTACTTTTAAAAGTGATCAGGCTAGTCATCTATTATTACATTAATGCTTCATAAACACAATGCCAGTATCTCAGAAGCTTGCAACAGTAAGAATTTTTTTTTTTTTCCTTACCCATGGGTCTATGTGTCAACTGTAATTTGGCTGATCTAGCTGGTTTCATCTAGACTGTGCTGGACTGGGCTGGACTCCAGGCTGCAGGTCCAGTTTAGGCCTGCTACACATTTTCTTCATCCTCCTGAGGCAAGAACCACCTGGAGCAGATTGCAGAAACAGAAGAGGCCAAGCCAAATAGCAGCAAGTGGCAACATATTGAAAGTTTCTTTTTCCTTTCACATTTCCTTGGCCAAAGCAAGTCACATGGCCAGGTTCAACATCAAGTAGGCAAGGAAATACATTCCACCCATGCAACATGAGGAAACTCTGGTGGTGTAGTGGTTAAGAGCTACGGCTGCTAACCAAAAGGTCGGCAGTTCCAAGCCACCAGGCGCTCCTTGGAAACCCTATGGGGCAGTTCCACTCTGTCTTATAGCGTCACTATGAGTCAGAATCAACTGAACAGCAATGGGTTTTTTTTTGTTTGTTTGTTTTATTCTACATAAGATCCTGCAAAGGTACATGTCAAAAGGCATTAGTATATAATTGTATAATATGAAGAGAATAAAGAATTGAGAACAATAATTCATCTACTATAGCCTTCTTATGTCTAGTTTTGAGTTCAGGGAGGGATCTTGGATCCAGTTACTTAAAGGCAAGGTAGAATGAATAAATGAGATCAACTCTTCTATTAACTATTGACAAAAATGCTTATTCTGAGATGTGTTTACTTACAAAGTTAAAGATAAACATATACAACTCTTTGGGGAATATTATTAATCATAATGTATCAAATCCAAAAATTGAAGCTGGTGGTTTCTGAACTCCCACACCCAAAGAAAAATTGATTAACAGTAAGAGTAATTTTTAAACCCGTCACGTCAATAGCCATTAGCTACTAAAATTTATCACAAAGTGTCAGGGTATAAGTTTCACCTGCAAAAAGATATTAGAAAAATAATTAAGAACTAAAGATTCTGTTTAATATGATGGGCTGGAAGAAACTATTCAAATTCATGAGAGTAGGAGAGGCTAGTAAATATATTGATAAAGTCATCCATATAGCAGTGCCTTTGAAAAATTTAAAAGGAAAACTATAATTTATAAAAGACAGATCAAAGATCTTGGGCAAAAAAAAATTTAGAGTCCAGAAATGGAGTGGGAAAGGGAGGAAACACACACACAAATCAATCAATGAATTGCTTAGGCCAAAGAAGGTAAGGGCAAAAATTTCTACAGCAAAAACCCCGCCAAATATTAATATAAATAACACAGTAAAATGATGTTCCACATCATTATAAAACAAGTAGAAAATAAATGAAAATATGTGTGCTGTTCCTAAATTAAGACAGATTATTAGTATAACTGAGAAGTAATTCAGCTAATGCAAAATTAAATTTCAGTGAGGAAAAGTCTAAAGAATTGTGAAAAAAAGCACAGACGTTAGTTAAGGAGTTGTTAGTGTTAGATCAGATTTTTATCTACAAGGGCAATCTAGAATGTATGCCTCAGTGATTTTACCAAAAATATAATCACCCTGCCTGAATAATTTGTCCCCTGCCCTAGTATTTCTTTTTCCTAAATCGTGGCTGGGGTGTGGAGAAGGAAATATAGTTTGTGGATAGTTTCACCTCCATCCGTTTTTGCTTAAAACAACCCAGCCTTACTTATAGATCTTAATTAATGTTTTCTTTAATGTAACCTAGTGTGACCAGGGAGTCCATGATGGGTGATGCAAACAGTTGCTGACCAAAGGCACCTAGAGGCACCTTAGAAGATAACCTAGTGATCTACTTCTGAAAAATTAGCCACTGAAATCCCTGTGGTACACAGTTCTACTGTGACACACATGAGGTCTCTAGAAGTTGGAATAGATTCAACAGCAGCTTTTTTTTTTTTTTTAATGTAATCAATAATCAGAATGCAATGGTGATGATAGTACCAGGAGAGGTAAGGTGGGTATGGAATATTGACGTGATAAGAGTGAATAGAAGCAGCAATGGATCAGGAGACCTGGAAGCCTCTGTGTACACTCAATCTTATTAATCTTTTTATGTAAAAGCAATATTCATTCCTTTATAATGACTTTTATTTATTTATTTATTTTTTGTGGAACAAAACCCTCCCAAATTCCCTCTGGACTTTCCCTAAAGTAGAGATAATTACGTGCCTCCTCCCCTAAAAAAATTTGGATCTTTTGTCCCTAATTATAGTGTCATTGCCATAAGGCAAAAGTACAATTGCCAAGGCAACCAGGAATGGCATGTCTTCATTGCAACTTTGATCAAGACTTTGAACTCTACTTGGTCAGTTTATTTATTATTCGTGACAACCCTCACATTTGGATTAAAGTAACGCAAATCCTTCCACAATTCAACCATTTCTCTGCCATGTGCCTTCACTCCTTCTCAGTATCTGGATGACTTACAGACATCTTCTCTGACCTACAATTCTTCTTGAACATCCCTCCTCGTTTACAAATATCTTTCTAACATTTTATCTCCCCATTAAAAAAAAAAAAACAGTCATGGATTGAATTGTGTCCCCCCAAAATATCTGTCAACTTGGCTAGGTCGTGATTCCTTTGTGTGATTGTGTGATTGTCTACCATTTCATCTTCTGATGTGATTTCCCTATACGTTGTAAATCCTATCACTATGATTGTAATAAGAAGGGTTAGCAGCAATTATACTGATGAGGTCTACAACATTAGGTAGTGCCTTAAGCCAATCTCTTTTGAGATATAAAAGAGAGAAGCGAGCAGAGAAATGTAGAAACCTCATACCACCAAGAAAGCAGCGCCAGGAGCAGAGTGCGTCCTTTGGACCGGAGGTTCCTGTGCTGAGATATTCCCAGACCAAGGGAAGACTGATGCATCGCAAAGACCTTCCTCCAGAGCAAACAGAGAGAGAAAGCCTTCCCCTAGAGATGGTGCCCTTAATTCAGATTTCTCCCCTTCTGGGCTGTGAGAAAATAAACTTCTCTTTGTTAAAGCCATCCACTCGTGGTATTTCTATTAGAGCAGCACTAGATGACTAAGACACCCACTGTTGAGTTTTAACTTCAAAAATAATTGGGTCTTTCACTTCTTTTCACTCTTTATTATTCTGCTATTAGAATATAGTACCAATAGAAAAATAACAATAGACCCTTCGATTATAATTCCTCACATAAAGTTACATAAAATGTCAACATTTGCAATTTCTTCTTAATCTGCAAGGTGACATTCTCTTCATCTAACACAATTGCTGGACACAGATGCAATATTTTGACTACTGTCAGTAGATTTGCTCTATATCTTTGTTCTATTGCTTCCCACATACAAAAAAAAAAAAAATCCTGAAGTTTCTTCAATATAAACTAATGTACCTTCAGTATGATATAAACTAATGTGCCCCTGGTGTTGGTGAAGAATACTGAATATACCAAGGACTGCCAAAAGAACGAACAAATCTGTCTTGGAAGTAGTACAACCAGAATGCTCCTTAAAAGAAAGGATGGTGAGACTACGTCTCACATACTTTGGACATGTGAAGGACATCTTGCTTGGTAGAGGGCCAGTGAAAAAGAGGAAGACCCTTAATGAGATTCATTGACACAGTGGCTGCAACAATGGGGTCAAACATAACAACAATTGTGAGGATGGCACAGGATCGGATGGTGTTTTGTTCTGTTGTACATAGGGTCTCTGTGTGTTGAAACTAACTCAACAGCACCTAACAACAACAATGACAACCCTCAAAAAGCAGTTCAGATGGTGTCCATACCACCCAAGCCACAAATCCTTTTCTATGTTTCCCTAGACCATGATGCATCTATGTTGCCATTTGCCTACACTACCCTTCTGATTATCAGTTGTTCAGGATTAGGTTCAATGCATATATAAGAGAATTCTAACTGCAAAATGCACTAGAACCATATTGCACTTAGGCCCAATCCCCCTTAAACCCAGCTCTACACAATATTTGACCTGAACAATCCAGTATGTGTGACTCATGTGACATTTTGTAACACTGTCAACCTCTGTCCCAGAGGGGTTCTTTTTGCTAGTACAGCACCAAAATGGAGCAAAGTCACCATGTTTAATTACACAAAACTCAGTAATGGCCACAATCACCACCCAGCATACCTAAATGTACTCTCAGCCAAAAGAGAGCCTGCTACAACATTGCAAAACATTATCGTTAAAGGTGCTAGCTACATATTCAAATAACACCTCCTACTTTTTTTATCCCCTCAAATAAACTGTTCGCTACTATATTTATTCAATAGTCACAGAAACTGATGAGACCATAAATGTAGTCAGCCATGAAAAATAAATGCCCAACAGCCAATGGAGACTATATATTAAGATGTGGATTATATCAAAGCAGATTATTTCTGTAGGGACTCCATCCCCACAAATCCTTAAGCATAGAAAGTGTTACACAACAGATTGCTCTGTCAAGGTGCCTGCCTCTGAATTCCAGGTGTGCTCCATTTCACATCTGTTACTTCCCAAGTGCATCAGACTTGAACAGTAAACCATATGGCTTCCCTTACTGGACCTACTTTCGATCACAAATATGCACAAATTACCCAAGCAGAGACTGGCGCCATCTGCAAATGCCAAGAGCGAATGGTGTTGGGTTGGGTGTGCAGATATAACTCAACACGAGTTTACAGCAGCCCTGAATGTCCTGTCTGTTGCTTCCCAGCTGACCCTGATCTATGGTATCTGGATAACAAATGTGCACATTTAGAATAGTCTGTTCAGTTACAGCTCTGCGCTGGGAATCAAACAAGTTACAAATAGCCCCAAGTCCAAATACAGTAGCGACACACAGTAATGGTGTCATTATCAGGCAATAATTCTATGCCTATCACTGACTTCCACTGGCAATAAAAATGATAGCCGGTAGCAACGTGGCCACTAACAGGCTCTAGCAAGGGGATAGCAAATTACACTTAGTGCCATGATTGTATCTTCACTTAGCTTTGTGAGTGAATGTGTGCATGCCTGAGCGTGTGTGTGTGTGTGTGTGTATGTCCTAATGATGGAGCCTTAAGAAGTATATCTGGTCACTAGTCCACTGGCAAAGAAAGATTAAGCAAGACAAAACAGGAATGTTCATTTTGTAGAAGATTTGCTGACATCGCCAACTCATGAACTCTCCTGCAGCATTTTCACTGTACAGCAGTTTTTGTTTTGTTTTGTTTTGTTTTGTTTATAACACAGCCGTGGAACTCCAAACATTCACACAGGCCAAGACGCTTTTTTGAGAAAGGAACTCTCTGAAAGCCAAAAATGTTGAAATGTTCCAATACAGTCCCTCAAACAATGGAAAGATGTTCAGAAAGAAGGATCTCCTTGGAACTTCCAAGTGATAAATAGAAATTTTTTGACCCAGAGTATTCATAATGACTTGTTGTTGTTGGTATGTCCCTTTATCACGGATTTATCATAAACGTTGACACTATCTCAGGTAATAAAGCTTCCTTTACTAAAAAAAAAAAAAAAAATTATTTGATTCACTGGTGCTTTTAAAAACTTATTGACTCTAAAATAGTAAAATGCTGACAAAGCAGTAAATTAACATTAAGAACATTCAGAATCAACCTAATTTTGTAATGACTAGAGAGGTTACAAACATTGAACACAAAGAGAATTAAGAGATCTGAAAGTTCAAAATTTAAACCAAACGTAACACTATTGGAAATGTTAGTGAATTGTTGACCTAGGCTTCCAAGACCTTACACTGGCATAGCAAACTTAGTACTAATCAAAGCAACAATGCCACACATGACACCAAAGTTTGCTCTGATTAATGGCTTTCTCAGTTTCTCTCTGCTTCCTTGTATGTGGTGAGGTTGGCTGTATTTCAGCATTATTTATACTTGTTCCCAACTTAGGCAATGAATTCCACAGTCAAAAGCATCATACGCTATCTTTCTCTTGGCCAATTGTATTGATTTAGTTCTTTTTCATTGGCAGATAAATTCAGCTTATGTAGCAGCAATTATCCAAAGGGAACATTAATAAGATTCACAAGATATAACAAGCTTACTTAAGACCCCTGCAGTAGCCTTAAAATCTGACTTTCAGACAATTTTTTATTGATGCAAGACTAAAATCTCACTGGCCCCACCTTATTAATCTTGAGTCGAATGTCACCATTTATAGTCTAGAGGCATAACTTCCATAAACATGATACTACCTTCATCAAAGGAGCTTTAAAAAAAGAAAGAAACTTGCATCTGGGGATTAAAAGCTCAATGTAGATTTATGACTCTCATCCAGGTAAAGAAACATCATGAGGGGCAGTGGTGCGAGGATTACAAAAACTGGGAGTCTACTGTAGGGAAATACATAGAATAGTGCTTTGTGACAGTTTGAGTTTGCCTCAATTCTAACTGATTCAATTGGACTATCTCAATTCCTGCCATTTTACTAAGTTTTTTTTATTAATCATGCAGAAAGCTATAAATAGGCAGCTGATTTTCCAGTAATTATACAGGAAGAAATACAGAATAGACTCTTTGGCCATACGGTGACCAAAATAATGAGCTAAACCAAGGGTCGGAAAGAGAAATTTGTTGTCATGGCCTTAATAATGCACATCACTGAAATTATTAACTATTGAGTCATTAAAATTTAACAGGTGCGTAATACTTATGCCATATCTTAATGTTGTCCCACTCCAAAAATCGCTTTGTTTGCCATTTATTTATCTGAGTAGACAAATTTTCTCTCTATTCACCTTGCTGTCTAAGAATTCCTTACCCTTATAGTAAAGACCTGGAGAATAATAAACATTATGTAGCTTCCAACATAATTGACTCTCTCGTTTGTTAATTACAAAAGCATTACTTTATTCAGGCATTTTATCTTCATGGAATTGATGTAATACTGTATATCAATGGATATAGCCAGAACTCAACAATCCTCAAACTATTAACTCCATTATTTGAGACATAGATGTCGGGCATCCAATATCCAGCCTTATAGCCATATGACTAAAATTCATTTTGAGTGTTTTCAAGTGTTATATCATTTAATCCCCATAACGTCTTTAGAACTGGGTATTTTTATCCTCATGCTAATTATGGATATTTGGATCTTTCAAGTAAATGTTAAATTTTCTAATTCCAACTATTGCAAAAACCATAAACTTTATATTGTTTGTCTTTGGTAGAAGCAATTAGATTTTTGATGTTATGGTAATAATAATCTTAAAAATGTTCAGTAGTAGATGTTCAGCGAAATTTTGTGGATTTCTATTGAATTAAATACCAAAGTGTAATCCTTCATGTTTAGCATATGAACATTAGGTAGATCCATGTGGTATTCCTACACATTGTTTCAGAATATTTTTAAAAATAATCTGCAAATTAAGAAGGGGTTAAGGTTTATCTACTACTAATTTCAAGAAAGAAGCATAAATTACAGAGAACTGGAATGCAGTAGTTAACTCAGGACACACATAATTTTACCTAGTGAGATGAAGTTAAAAGAAACGAAGAGAAAATAATCAAATAAGTGACCAGTGAGAAAGACAAAGTAAGCAAACAAGAATTGCAGCAATGTGCTAATAAAGTGATCACATCATAAAAATCGGCTGATCAAAGACAAAAGGTAAGTCCCAGAAAACAATTAATGCATTTAAAATTCCAACCACCTAATGACTGAATAAGTGGCCTGTTGCTACCGAAAATCAAGTCCTTTGAAAGTGGTTGTTCAGCCTTCAACAAGAAGTGAAGTCTTACGAGCTGATGCCATAAGCAACTGTTCCATATTTCCCAAACTTCTGGGACCAGTAGTTGTTCTCATATGGAGATTGCTAGCTGACCTCTAGTAGTTGTCTTCTTCTTCCTTGTTGTTGTTGTTAGCTGCCTGTGAGTCGATTCCAACTCTTGGTGACCCCATGTGCACAGTATAGAACTGTTCAATAGGGTTTTTAAGCCTGTGACCTTTCGGAAGCAGATCTCCTGGCCTATCTTCTGAGTACCCGTGGATGGGTTCAGGCAACCAACCAACTTTTCGGCTAGTAGCAGAGCGCTTAAGCATCTGTACCACCTGAGGACCCCATTCTTCTTCCTTAATATTCAAATTTTTGCTGAGTACTTGAACACTCAGGATACTTTAACTTTCCCCACCTCTTTTGCAGGTAGGTGTAGCCATGTACCTAAGTTTACCCAATTATATGTAAGCAGGAATCATATGGTAGTTTTCAGACACTTTGTTTTAAAAGGCAGCTGATGCCTACTTTTATTCCTTCTTCATCTGTTCCATCTTCTTGCTAGCTGGAATGCAGATGTGATGACAAAAGCTGGAGTAGATACCTGACCTATGAGGTGGTCTTATGAATGGAAGACACAAATAATAAAACAACAAGACAGAAAAAATCTGAGTTCTAGTACCCTATCAACCCTGAAATATCCACCTCGAGATTTTACATAAATAGAAATCTCTTTCCATCTTGTTGAAACCACTATTTTTGTTTTGTTATCTTTTGTTTGTTTTTATCTCTAAGAGCGAAACCAAATCTTCTCTGAACAGTGGTGATAAAATGACCCTTGAAATTGTTGACAATTAGTTATTTGGATAGCAATCTCAAGCAAGCACACAGACTTCATTTAGGAAAAGAAGCAGTGGTTTGCAACTGCCATGGGGATGCTATCATGAATCTGGCCCATCTCCATCCTTTACCCTTCCTTAGCCTATCCACTGACTACTGGTAAAGTAAAATGCATTAATAATTTTAATTAAGAAAAAAAAGGTACCTTAAAATCTATAGAATATAAAAGGTCTGATAAATGTACCAAGAAATAAAATTAATAAATTATTTTATTAATAAACTGTAGTCATATACCCATTCTTAATTTTTTTTTTTTTATAAGAATATTTGGCTGATAGCGACATGGCAAAAGAATCTATGGGCGGGAGCTAGGGGATAAAATCATTGCCTCTAGTAATAGTATCTATTGGTGAGTACTTGCTTAGAGTATGAACCACGGAAAAATATTAAAATTATATAAAAATAAAAATATCTTAATTTGAATATTTTTAAGAGTTTTTAACAAAGCTTAATTGGATTGCTGGTGGTAGGGAAGTTATCTTCTTTTCCTCTCTCCTTTTTCCTACCTTGACCCACAAAATTGGATTTTCCGTTAATACCTTTGTCTTCTAGGGGATGTACTTCTACCAGCCTGTGCTTTTAGGCTCTCTCTTCCAATAGCTCATTCTGATAAGAGCCTGACTTGCATTGACCACATTTAACTATTGGTGGAGTTGACATGCGAAGGGTATCTGCTCGTTCATGGTCCCTTCTCTTGACCCTGTTGTCCTGTGGACAATGGACATTTTCTTCTCAAATTCCAGGTTCCTGGGAAAGAACAAGGTAAGTCAGGGCTTTCCTTTACTGCTCCTTTAATAGTGGGAATGGAGGAGGAAGATCCGTTTTGGCCTCAGGACCAAATCTAATTCTCCTGTTGAGCTAAACCGTGAATAGGATAGTTATTTTAATTCCCATCCTGCCTTATTATGTTATCACTGTTACCAATTTAGGTAAGAGCCTTAAGGAGAAGAGGGGTGAGTGCTGAGGCTACCCCAGCAGTGATACTTTGAGCTGCCCCAGTGTAGCAGAGAGGGGTCAAATGAGGAAGGTGAGTGGTCCATAACACTCTAGTATTTTATATTTATCCATTTTAAATAACTATGATTTGACCAAAATTCTATCAAAATCATGTTTCTTTTTCTTCTTTCTTTTTGGGTCTGTGGTTTTCAAAAATATATCAAATAGAACACATAGAATCATCACTGTTCTACACGTTAGTTCTCTGACCTTGAGAACAAGTACCACAAAATAGTATAATTTCCAATTCACTGAGCAACATCTTCCACGATGCCAATAGGAATTGAAAGCACAGGGAAACAAGAGTAAAACTCCAGGTATTTGAGTTTTTTGGGGGAAATAAACATGCCAAATTTTAGATATGTCTCAGATACATGCCAGAGAATAAGCCTTACACAGCAGAAAGTAGTTGGTATCATCATGGCAGCGTAGTTGGGACAATCGGGAACCCTGGGGCATGTTAATATGTAATTTTACCTGAACCCTGTGATGCTGGAAAACAGCAGTTGTTAAATGTATCTCCCCACTGCAAATAACCACTCTTCCCATATGACGTCAACCCCCAAATCAAAGGGTTGATGGATGCCTCTTTGTTTACCTATGATAAGGCCAGACACAGACCCTCCAAATTCCCATTTCTTGCTTCATAAATGAGTATCTGAATTTCTTGTCCCCACTGATCAATCAAAGTGCTTGTTAACTCAACTTTGGTTAAGCTTCTCTCCTTCCCTCCAAATCTTCTTTAAGGACCCATCCAGAAGAATAAGCAGATCTCAGTGCAAAACATTCAAATTACAGTCAGATGATGTCACCCACTCATCCCACTTCCCTACATGTTTTTTTTTTTTTCTCTCTCCTTGTTTACACTCAGTCTCTATGAAAGAACAATACTTTTTCCCTCTTTGAGAAATGTGCAGCTGTTACAGTGGGAGTGTTCCCCTATTGTAGTAGTCCCTCACTACTACTACAGTCCCTTTCCCTTTCCCTCTCTTCCTTCCTCAATAAAGCTTCTGCTACCAAAGTTTGCATTTATTTTTTATTTGACAGGCACCATTGCAGTGGTGACCATTGAGCCATATTGGAGCCTGGGGCAAAAGCAAAAATCAGTTACACTGGTACTGTCTTTATTTAAAATGTTGATTTTTTTTTCTCATCATAGAATTTTGCACTAATTTTGGTATGTTTAATATTGCATTAATACACTATATCTCTATTACTACCGTCTCTTCCTTATGTTTCGTGCCTAAGCCGAGTGCCTCACTCCCCTCACCCTAGTCTCAGCCCTGAGTTTCAGAGTTTAACACTGGCTATATGTGTGACTCCTATCGAGTTCATCTGCATTTCTGGATCTTAGAACATTCAAAACGTAGAGTTAGCTGTAGCTTTTTTGCTTCACACTATTAATGATAATGGGAAAAGCCTGTGGCATGCATGATCCCTGAAGTTGTTATTGTTGTTAGGTGTCATTGGGTCAATTCCAACTCATATGATATCATATGACCTCATGTGATAGAGTAGGGCTTTCTAGGAGGTAAGAGCTGGAATCGACTGGACATCAATGGGTTTGTTTTTTGTTTGTTTAATCTTTACAGAAGCAAATCATCAGGTCTTTCTTCCACAGAGCCGCTACATGGGATCAAACCACCAACTTTCGGGTTAGCGATTGAGCGCTTAACTGTTTGCTCCCTCAAGGCTCCCTGATCTTTGAAGAGTTGGCAAAGCAGCCTCCTTGTTGTCCTCAAAAATACAAGTCCCCAGCCTGTGCTATGCAAGTTCACAATGTGTTGTCATTAGCTGCTGTCCAGTTACCCCAACTCATGGCAAACCTGTGCACAACAGAACAAAATGCTGCTCGGTCCTGTGCCATCCTCATGATGGGTTGGGGATCTGTGGGTTGATTTTCAGAAGTAGATCACCAGGCCTTATTCTTAGTTCTTCTTAATCTGGAAGCTTTGCTGAAACCTGTTCAGCATCATAGCAACACAGAAGCCTCCACTGACAGGTTGTGGCTGTGTGTGAGAAGCACTGGCTGGAGTGGAGTCTCCCACATGGGAGCTGAGAATTCTAACCCTGAACCACCGCTATTCATAATAGAGCTGGCTAAACCATTCCCTGAGGTGGAAGCCTCATGGACACATCAAAAACTGCAAATCAGGTGAATAGTAAAATGTGAACCCTTCTGGAGAGATTTTTCTTCCTGTTAAAAGAAAAGTACATAGACCTACTAAAACCTACAGATATTTAATAAGAACCAGCATCTATGCTTTGCCCACTTCAAATTACACAGCGTCCTCCTAGCGCCAGTGCAGGGCTTCTTACATGCACCGATGCTAAAAGCACAGCCATAACAAAAGGCTGGGCTGACAGTTTTCTTTGCCTCTAGCAGCCGCTCAATGTTCTGTTTTATTTTATTTGGCTTTTGGTTGGCCACCCTAAACGACCAGCCTGCAGCGACAGCAAACACTACTCCCCTCTGTGAGACTGGCTAGACCATTCTATCGACCCTCATACACTCTGCCTTCAGGGGACAGCAAAGTTGCAGTGAAGCCCTCGCAAGGCGCCACACACAGACATGCACAGCCATGCACATCGCTGCTCTCTGAACAGATGCTGTCTGGAGTGTTGAGATTGCTGCCAAAGAACAACAGGTATCTTCAGGGAATAAAGCATTCCGGAAATATAAGATTTTGTCAGGTAATGACCTCATGATTTTGCAAGTGTCTCACAATCGCTGCCTGGTGGTGATTATAGGGTTGGGCTCTGTGTGCTTAGTGAAAAGGTCCAGAATCAGCCTGGGAGGGAGGTGAGGTGTCTGGCAGGACTGACATGCAATGAAAGATTATAAAAACTAGGTTTCTCCAGCCTGACAATGAGCATAGTTAGAAAGGAACTTAATTGCACTATTTAAAATTAGGAAAGGTACAGGGGGGACAAAGTTATCAGTTCCAAGCATAAAATGCCATTGCACAATATGAGAATAAGTACTTCTATGAATGGCGCCACAAGAAAATTTAAAAACCAATAAAATAAAATACCTCTGCACAGTGGAATTCAGCGCTGCAGGAGATCAGAGAGTCAAATGCAGTCACTGTATTTTAAAAGGAGGCCGAATAATTTTATGACCACTATAAAAGAGGAGACAGGCTTAAATTTCTGCAGGAGGTTAGAAATGAGGAAAAACTTCCTGAGCACAAAGGAAACGAGACCCTGTTTTGGGCATAACCGGAGGACTTGGGTTTGCCAAATTTTTGGTAGCTTTATGGCAATTGGTCAGTCCTATTAGCCAAACATCATGCTTGGCAGGGTAGGGTCAGCAGAAAAGAAGAAGACCCTCAACGAGGTGGATTGACACAGTGGCTGCAACAATGAGCTCAAGCATATAACAACGATTGTAAGGATGGCTCAGGACCGGGCAGTGTTTCCTTCTGTTGTGCATGGGGTCGCTATGAGTCGGAACCGACTTGATGGCGCCTAACAACAACATTAGCCAAACCAGTGATCTTCTCAACCTCCAAGGCCACGATCTTTTGTTTTGCTCTCTATTGCCCTACCATCTTCCGTCTTTTGTCTTTCTACCGTCTTCCCTCTTCACATTTGTAACGTTACCAAGGCATTTATCATGAACTCTCTGGTGATACCTTCTTGGAATTCATGCCCAGCAGAGTGATTGGCCAGATGCTGTTTACTTTGCACACAGATTCCTGAAACCTACTTTAAGCCTCAGTCCCTCCTCCACTTCAAATCACATTATAGCCCCGAGGAGTTACTGCACACAGAAATTCCACTGGATTTCAAACAGGTTGCCTTAACCTCTTACGCACCAAAGACCACAATAATCCAGCAGAACATGCTGGTTTAACCACATTCTGCCACTCCCTAATAGACAACAATAAGCCTGTAGATAAATTATAATTTTCGTTCTGGTGACTGTTAGTTGGCTCACACTCCCTAATGGATCATTTCTTGGTGGTTCCCTACAATAACCCTTTACATTCATCTAGCACTTCTGAAGCTACGGTACACTTGTATACACATATCATTTGATAATCACAGAAGCTCACTAAGGAAGTCAGGGCAGAATAGGTATTAATATCTCCTTTGGAAAAATGAGAAATCAAGCCTCTTTTCTGCTCAAGGGCTAACATCTTCTGATTCCTGATGCTTTTCAATACACAAAAGCTAAGCAAGAGTGGCCATTTTATTCACAAACCCTCCTCCTTCCTCTGCTACTTTATTTAAAAATATTCCACCAGATCTGGAAGAGTCTCCTTTTTCTTTCTAATTGTCTAACCTCCTTCAATGCTGTTTACTCAAAAAAAAAAATTATTCACTTAAAATGATCTTGCAATCCAAGCAATGATCCCTAATACATACATTCCTCTAGAACTATTGCCCTAGTGGACCTGTTAACCAAAAGGTCAGCAGTCCGAATCTACCAGTCACTCCTTGGAAACCCTATGGGGCAGTTCTACTCTGTTCTCTAGGTTGCTATTAGTAGGAGTTGACCTGAAGGCAATGGATTGTTCTAATCAAAAACAAACAATCAAAAAAAAAAAAAAAAACGCCAAACTTGTTGCCGTCAAGTAGATTCCGACTCATAGTGACCCTACCCAGTGCCGTCGAATCTTTTGTAAAAGCATGTTTGCAGCCGTAAAATACCAAGGAATGGATGAAGTGGGTAAAATCTACGATGTTACTCATTTTATATACCTCACAGATTCTAAAACATCTTCCATATGAGTGTTTATATTTTCATTCATTTATTCAATAAATGTCTGAGCACCTTCCATGTGCTAAGACAGGGCAGAGAATAAAACAGACTTTCTACCCTTATTGAGCTTAGATTCTAGAGGGGGAAACAGAGAGTAAACAAATCAGTTAAGAAACACAGAATGTTAGATAGTCTGAAAAAAATAAATTAGGTTAAGAGGGAAAGAAGTGTCAGGATGGAGGCAAGAGGGTGAAATATAGATAAGGCGACCAGGCAAGTTTTCACTGAAAGGATGACTTTTGAGTAGTGACTTGAATGAAACAAAGGATCTGGACATGCAGCTATCCGAGGGAAGAGAACTGCAGATAAAGAAATAGCAAGTACAAAGGCCCTGACGTGGGGTCCTGTTTGTGTGTTTTGAGCAATAGCAAGGAAGCCTCTGTGATCACAGTGGAGTGAATGAGGGCAATGGTCCTAGAAAGTGAAGTCAGAGAGATACTGGGTCTGGTAATAGAGGAGATGAAGAGCCACGCGGCCAGGAAATGCTATGAACTAAGGCATTTTCACAGGATTGCTCTGTCTGCTCGGTTGAAAACAGACCAAGACAGGGAGAGGGCAGAAACAGGAATATCAGTTAGGAACCTATTGCGTTGATCCAGGCAGTGACTTAGTTGCTTTCATCAGTGACATAGAAAGTAAGATTGTCAGTTAAGAGTAAGGATGGGGTGGAGGAGGCTTTGGAGGACAGGAAGAAGTATGAAACAGTAATCTGAGAGACTGGGAGAATGAGATTAGTATCCTGGCTGGGCAGCATTGACACACTTTTGAAATTAATGATCATGTATTTGAAGTGAAACCAGTCATCTTGATTGTGCATTTTGTTCCACTTATTCCAGCTGCCTGGGTTCAAGCACAGACTAAACAAAAAGTTTATTCTAATCAAGTTTATGATTTAGTCAAATGAGCATAATGAAGAGAGAGGGGACAGGGAGTTGAGAGTATGTGCAAGAGAAGAAGTATAATGACTGACATAGAATTTAAGCTTGGTAAGGAAACCCTGGTGGTATAGTGGTTAAGTGCTACGGCTGCTAACCAAAAGGTTGGCAGTTCGAATCCACCAGGAATTCCGTGGAAACTCTATGGAGCAGCTCTACTCTGTCCTATAGGGTTGCTATAACTTACAAAAAAAGACCAGACTCACTGGTTTGACAAAGACTGGAGAAGCCCCAAGAGTATGGCCCCAGACGCACTTCTCACTCAGTACTGAAGTCATTCCTGAGGTTCACTCTTCAGGCAAAGATTAGACAGGCCTATAAAACAAACAATAACACATGTAGCTCAACAACTTAGAAGAGACTAAATGGGCACACCAGCCCAAGGGCAAGGGCAAGAAGGCAGGACGGGACAGGAAAGCAAGGTGAATGAAAATGGGGAAACCAAGGTTGAGAAGGGAAGAGTGTTGGCACACCGTGGGGTTGGCAACCAATGTCACAAAACAGTAGGTGTATTAATTGTTTGATGAGAAATTAATTTGCTCTGTAAACATTCATCTAAAACCCAATTAAAAAAAAAAAAGAGTATTGCTTTGGAAACCCTATTTGGCAGTTCTACTCTGTCCTATAGGGCCACTATGAGTCAGCATCGACTCGACAGCAACAGGTTTTTACATCCAATAATATATAAGAAAATGCCCAACAAAATTAGCTATCATGAAAATGCAAAATAAAACCACGCTGACCAAATAAATGAAATAATATCCCAGAAACACATCCACACATGTTTAGGACTTTGGCTTAGGACAGGGGTGGCATGTCAGATCCGCAGAGGAATGATAGGTTGTTCAACGTTGTATAAAATAATACTTTGTTGGATGAGTCTTTTAAAATTTAGTTTAAAAAATTTCTTTTTACTGTGGTGAAAAAAGTGAAAATTGTTGCTGTTTGCATAATTGAGGGCATCAACTGGAAAAATAGGGAGGCAGGATGGTGAGAGGATGGGACGTTTGAAAATGAGATAACGGATGGATTGTAGCTATGGGTAAGATTATAACGATAGGAGCAGTTGGCTCAGATTGCTTGGAGGTGAAGATCAATGGAGGAAAGAAGATACAGAAACTGAGAGGGCAGGGTACTAGAAAGATCATCCATGTGGATTTTAAAATCACTAAGAATGTGACAGAAGTGGTATTGGAGAGAGAAACAGTGAACAAGGAGCTAAAATCTTCAAGGAATAAGGCACATTGCCAAAAGTCATGGTGGGCCGGCGGATGGTTGCAACAAAAGGTACAGTGCCTGATACTGCGGTCTGATGCCTGCCATGGGAGTAAAAGTTGTATATTTTAAAGAAAAGGAGGGTAGAAAGAATGATCTGGAAGCAAGGAAAACTGCCCACCCCACTTTTCTTTCTGTCCAAGAAGGAATGTGGAAGAGAAAACAGCAGTATTTGAGAGACTAAAGGAGAATTAATGCCATCAGAGGGAAGCCAGGCTTTAGTTACCACAGAAATGTGAAAGGAATTTCCGTAGAAGAGGTCAAGGATATAGGGATATAGGGATACTTATGCTAATTTTGTCCCAGCAAAACTAAAATGTTTCATGAAATGGGAATAGGTGAAAACTGAAGTGTTTCACAAGATGGGAAGAGGTGAGCCAGATGGGATGAGGGCCTGGAATGATCTGGGATTCCTGAGCTTCTCTTGGTGACTGACATGAACAGGAGTAAAGGACATGATTGTATTAGTCCTTGTGGTTTCTTGTAAGATAATGGAAGAAGACTGTTAGCCTCAGAGGAAGATGTGGTGAGGGTGAACTCTTATGAAGGATTCTGGAGCTTCCACTTGACTTCTAATTATGGAAGCATGGAATTCAAGGGGAGGAGTTTTATCCCTAAGGCACAGCTATTCTGGACCTTGCTTCTGGGGGCCTGCAGAGAGGTAGCTAACCCTAGTGCTCTGGCTCCTTCTAGACTTTTGCCAACAAGACTCCTAGGTTGCAGAGACTACAAAGGCAGTTATGGTTGTACCTAGTAGTCTCGATCTCCCACTGCAGTGGTAGTCAGAGTTGTCTACAGAAAGTGAAATTGTTGAGGAGAGTTTTAAAAGGAAATTCTAAATATATACACCTGTTATGCTCAGTACAGTCCATGAATTATTTACAAAAAACAATTTTGGAAGGGGGAAATATTAAAAGCTCTATATTCAATGACCCAGATGAATTCTGACTTCTTAATCTAGCTGGTCATCTTCAGTTTTTGAAATATTTTCTTGGTGGTAACAGATCAAACCCAGCAAAAACGGGCAAGCCTGAGGCAGCCGAGAGATGGTAGGACACTCCAGAACGCCTTCTAAAAGGGTTACCAGGTAAAATACAGAACACCGAACTACATTTGAATTTCAGATAAACAATAAAAAATATTTCAGTATGAGCATGTCCCACTGTGATATTTCTATTTGCTGTGTTTTTTTTTTCTTTTTTTAATTAACTTTTATTGAGCTTCAAGTGAACGTTTACAAATCAAGTCAGACTGTCACATGTAAGTTTATATACACCTTACTCCGTTCTCCCACTTGCTCTCCCCCTAATGAGTCAGCCCTTCCAGTCTCTCCTTTCGTGACAATTTTGCCAGCTTCCAGCTCTCTCTATCCTCCCATCCCCCTCCAGACAGGAGATGCCAACACAGTCTCAAGTGTCCACCTGATATAATTAGCTCACTCTTCATCAGCATCTCTCTCCTACCCACTGTTCAGTCCCTCTCATGTCTGATGAGTTGTCTTCGGGAATGGTTCCTGTCCTGGGCCAACAGAAGGTTTGGGGACCATGACCGCTGGGATTCCTCTAGTCTCAGTCAGACCATTAAGTATGGTCTTTTTGTGAGAATTTGGGGTCTGCATCCCACTGATCTCCTGCTCCCTCAGGGGTTCTCTGTTGTGCTCCCTGCCAGGGCAGTCATCGGTTGTAGCCGGGCACCATCTAGTTCTTCTGGTCTCAGGATGATGTAAGTCTCTAGTTCATGTGGCCCTTTCTGTCTCTTGGGCTCTTAGTTATCGTGTGGCCTTGGTGTTCTTCATTCTCCTTTGATGCAGGTGGGTTGAGACCAATTGATGCATCTTAGATGGCCGCTTGTTAGCATTTAAGACCCCAGACACCACATTTCAAAGTGGGATGCAGAATGTTTTCATAATAGAATTATTTTGCCAATTGACTTAGAAGTCCCCTTAAGCCATAGTCCCCAAACCCCCGCCCTTACTCCGCTGACCTTTGAAGTATTCAGTTTATCCCAGAAACTTCTTAGCTTTTGGTCCAGTCCAGTAGAGCTGACCTTCCATGTATTGAGTATTGTCCTTCCCTTTACCTAAAGCAGTTCACCTAAAGCAGTTCTTATCTACTAATTAATCAGTAAAAAACCCTCTTCCACCCTCCCTCCCTCCCCCTCTCATAACCACAAAGGTATGTGTTCTTCTCAGTTTATACTATTTCTCAAAGTCTTATAATAGTGGTCTTATACAATATTTGTCCTTTTGCCTCTGACTGATTTCGCTCAGCATAATGCCTTCCAGCTTCCTCCATGTTATGAAATGTTTCACAGACTCGTCACTGTTCTTTATCGATGCGTAGTATTCCATTGGGTGAATATACCACAATTTATTTACCCATTCATCCGTTGATGGACACCTTGGTTGCTTCCAGCTTTTTGCTATTGTAAACAGAGCTGCAATAAACATGGGTGTGCATATATCTGTTTGTGTGAAGGCTCTTGTTTCTCTCCTTATTCTGAGGAGTGGGATTTCTGGGTTGTATGGTAGTTCTATTTCTAACTGTTTAAGATAACACCAAATAGATTTCCAAAGTGGTTGTACCATTTTACATTCCCATCAGCAGTGTAAAAGAGTTCCAATCTCTCTGCAGCCTCTCCAACATTTATTATTTTGTGTTTTTTGGATTAATGCCAACCTTGTTGGAGTGAGATGGAATCTCATCGTAGTTTTAATTTGCATTTCTCTAATGGCTAATGATCGAGAGCATTTTCTCACGTATCTGTTAGCTGCCTGAATATCTTCTTTAGTGAAATGTGTGTTCATATCCTTTGCCCACTTCTTGATTGGGTTGTTTGTCTTTTTGTGGTTGAGTTTTGACAGAATCATATAGATTTTAGAGATCAGGCGCTGGTCGGAGATGTCGTAGCTGAAAATTCTTTCCCAGTCTGTAGGTGGTCTTTTTACTCTTTTGGTGAAGTCTTTAGATGAGCATAAGTATTTGATTTTTAGGAGCTCCCAGTTATCTGGTTTCTCTTCGTCATTTTTGGTAATGTTTTGTATTCTGTTTATGCCTTGTATTAGGGCTCCTAGGGTTGTCCCTATTTTTTCTTCCATGATCTTTATCGTTTTAGTTTTTATGTTTAGGTCTTCAATCCACTTGGAGTTAGTTTTTGTGCATGGCGTGAGGTATGGGTCCTGTTTTATTTTTTTGCAAATGAATATCCAGTTATGCCAGCACCATTTGTTAAAAAGACTATCTTTTCCCCAATTAACTGACACTAGGCCTTTGTCAAATATCAGCTGTTCATATGTGGATGGATTTATATCTGGGTTCTCAATTCTGTTCCACTGGTCTGTGTGTCTGTTGTTGTACCAGTACCAGGCTGTTTTGACTACTGTGGCTGTATAATAGGTTCTGAAATCAGGTAGAGTGAGGCCTCCCACTTTCTTCTTCTTTTTCAGTAATGCTATGCTTATCCAAGGCTTCTTTCCCTTCCATAAGAAGTTGGTGATTTGTTTCTGTATCACATTAAAAACTGACATTGGAATTTGGATCGGAAGTGCATTGTATGCATAGATGGCTTTTGGTAGAATAGACATTTTTACTATGTTAAGTCTTCCTATCCATGAGCAAGGTATGTTTTTCCACTTAAGTATGTCCTTTTTAATTTCTTGTAATAGTGCTTTGTAGTTTTCTTTGTACAGGTCTTTTACATCTTTGGTAAGATTTATTCCTAAGTATTTTATGTTCTTGGGGGCTACTGTGAATGGTATTGATTTGGTTATTTCCTCTTCGATGTTCTTTTTGTTGATGTAGAGGAATCCAAGTGATTTTTGTATGTTTATCTTATAACCTGAGACTCTGCCAAACTCTTCTATTAGTTTCAGTAGTTTTCTGGAGGATTCCTTAGGGTTTTCTGTGTATAAGATCATGTCATCTGCAAATAGAGATAATTTTACTTCCTCCTTGCCAATCTGGATGCCCTTTATTTCTTTGTCTAGCCTAATTGCCCTGGCTAGGACTTCTAGCATGATGTTGAATAAGAGCAGTGATAAAGGGCATCCTTGTCTGGTTCCCGTTCTCAAGGGAAATGCTTTCAGGCTCTCTCCATTTAGAATGATGTTGGCTGTTGGCTTTGTATAGATGCCCTTTATTATGTTGAGGAATTTTCCTTCAATTCCTATTTTGGTGAGAGTTTTTATCATAAATGGGTGTTGGACTTTGTCAAATGACTTTTCTGCATCAGTTGATAAGATCATGTGATTTTCGTCTTTTGTTTTATTTATATGGTGAGTTACATTAATGGTTTTTCTAATATTAAACCAGCCTTGCATACCTGGTATAAATCCCACTTGGTCGTGGTGAATTATTTTTTTGATATGTTGTTGAATTCTATTGGCTAGAATTTTGTTGAGGATTTTTGCATCTATGTTCATGAGGGATATAGGTCTGTAATTTTCTTTTTTTGTGATGTCTTTACCTGGTTTTGGTATCAGGGAGATGGTGGCTTCATAGAATGAGTTAGGTAGCATTCCGTCATTTTCTATGCTTTGAAATACCTTCAGTAGTAGTGGTGTTAACTCTTCTCTGAAAGTTTGTTAGAACTCTGCAGTATAGCCATCCGGGCCAGGGCTTTTTTTTGTTGGGAGTTTTTTGATTACCTTTTCAATCTCTTTTTTTGTTATGGGTCTATTTAGTTGTTCTACTTCTGACTGTGTTAGTTTAGGTAGGTAGTGTTTTTCCAGGAATTCATCCATTTCTTCTAGGTTTGCAAATTTGTTAGAATATAATTTTTTGTAATACTGTGATATGATTCTTTTAATTTCAGTTGGGTCTGTTGTGATGTGGCCCTTCTCATTTCTTATTCAGGTTATTTGTTTCCTTTCCTGTATTTCTTTAGTCAATCTGGCCAATGGTTTATCAATTTTGTTAATTTTTTCAGAGAACCAGCTTTTGGCTGTGTTAATTCTTTCAATTGTTTTTCTGTTCTCTAATTCATTTAGTTCAGCTCTAATTTTTATTATTTGTTTTCTTCTGGTGCCTGATGGATTCTTTTGTTGCTCACTTTCTATTTGTTCAAGTTGTAGGGACAGTTCTCCGATTTTGGCTCTTTCTTCTTTTTGTATGTGTGCATTTATCGATATAAATTGGTCTCTGAGCACTGCTTTTGCTGTCTCCCAGAGGTTTTAATAGGAAGCATTTTCATTCTCGTTGCATTCTATGAATTTCCTTATTCCCTCCTTGATGTCTTCTATAACCCAGTCTTTTTTCAGGAGGGTATTGTTCATTTTCCAAGTATTTGATTTCTTTTCCCTAATTTTTCTGTTATTGATTTCTAGTTTTATTGCCCTGTGGTCTGAGAAGATGCTTTGTAATATTTCGATGTTTTGGATTCTGCAAAGGTTTGTTTTATGACCTAATATGTGGTCTATTCTAGAGAATGTTCCATGTGCGCTAGAAAAAAAAGTATACTTTGCAGCAGTTGGGTGGAGAGTTCTGTAAAAGTCGATGAGGTCAAGTTGGTTGATTGTTGTAATTAGGTCTTCTGTGTCTGTATTGAGCTTCTTACTGGATGTCCTGTCCTTCTCCGAAAGTGGTGTGTTGAAGTCTCCTACTATAATTGTGGAGGTGTCTATCTCACTTTTCAGTTCTGTTAAAATTTGATTTATGTATCTTGCAGCCCTGTCATTGGGTGCATAAATATTTAATATGGTTATATCTTCCTGGTCAATTGTCCCTTTTATCATTATGTAGTGTATTTCTTTATCCTTTGTGGAGGATTTAAGTTTAAAGTCTATTTTGTCAGAAATTAATATTGCTACTCCTCTTCTTTTTTGCTTATTGTTTGCTGGATATATTTTTTTCCATCCTTTGAGTTTTAGTTTGTGTCTCTAAGTCTAAGGTGTGTCTCTTGTAGGCAGCATATAGACGGATCGTGTTTCTTTATCCAGTCTGAGACTCTCTGTCTCTTTATTGGTGCATTTAGTCCATTTACATTCAGCATAATTATAGATAAATAAGTGTTTAGTGTTGTCATTTTGATGCCTTTTTATGTGTGTTGTTGACAATTTCATTTTTCCACTTACTGTTTTGTGTTGAGACGTTTTTCTTTGTAAATTGTGAGATCCCCATTTTCATAGTATTTGACTTTATGTTTGCTGAGTCGTTACGTGTTTCTTGGTTTTTATTTTGAGTTATGGAGTTGTTATACCTCTTTGTGGTTACCTTAACATTTACCCCTATTATTCTAAGTAAAAACTTAACTCGTGTTGTCCTATATCGCCTTGCTTCCCTCTCCATATGGCAGTCTTATGCCACCTGTATTTAGTCCCTCTTTTTGATTATCGTGATCTTTTACATACTGACTTCAATGATTCCGTGTTTTGAGCATTTTTTTTTAATTAATCTTAATTTGTTTTTTTCGATTTCCCTGTTTGAGTTGATATCAGGATATTCTGTTCTGTGACCTTGTGTTGTGCTGGTATCTGATATTATTGGTTTTCTGACCAAACAATTTCCTTTAGTATTTCTTATAGCTTTGGTTTGGTTTTTGCAAATTCTCTAAGATTGTGTTTATCTGTAAATATCTTAATTTCACCTTCATATTTCAGAGAGTTTTGCTGGATATGTCATCCCATTGCCTTCTTGCCTGCATGGTTTCTGCTGAGTAGTCTGAACTTATTCTTATTGATTCTCCATTGTAGGAGACCTTTCTTTTATCCCTGGCTGCTTTTAAAATTTTCTCTTTATCTTTGGTTTTGGCAAGTTTGATGAGAATATGTCTTGGTGTTTTTCTTTTTGGATCAATCTTAACCGGGGTTCGATGAGCATCTTGGATAGATATCCTTTCGTCTTTCATTATGTCAGGGAAGTTTTCTGTCAGCAGATCTTCAACTATTCTCTCTGTGTTTTCTGTCCTCCCTCCCTGTTCTGGGACTCCAATCACACGCAAATTATCCTTCTTGATAGAGTCCCACATGATTCTTAGGGTTTCTTCATTTTTTTTTAATTCTTTTATCTGATTTTTTTTCAGCTATGTTGGTGTTAATTCCCTGGTCCTCCAGATTTCCCACTCTGCATTCTAATTGCTCGAGTATTTTCCTCTGACTTCCTATTGCATTGTCTAATTCTGTAATTTTATTGTTAATCTTTTGGATTTCTGCATGCTGTCTCTCTATGGATTCTTGCAACTTATTAATTTTTCCACTATGTTCTTGAATAATCTTTTTGAGTTCTTCGACTGTTTTATCAGTGTGTTCCTTGGCTTTTTCTGCAGTTTGCCTTATTTCATTTCTGAGGTCATCCCTGATGTCTTGAAGCATTCTGTAAATTAGTTTTTTATATTCTGTATATGATAATTCCAGGATTGTATCTTCATTTGGGAAAGATTTTGATTCTTTTGTTTGGGGGGTTGTAGAAGCTGTCATGGTCTGCTTCTTTATGTCGTTTGATATCGACTGCTGTCTGTGAGCCATCACTAAGATATTGTAGTGATTTATTCTATGTTTGCTCACTGAGTCTTATATTGTTTTGTTTTCTTTCGATATATGTGGATGGGCTACTAGATTGTGCTGTCTTGATTGTTGTAGCCCTTGACTTACTTATGACCTATTACCAGCTGGTTAGGGCTGTTACCAGATATATATGCCTGAGTCTATTCACTATTCTTGTGTAGAATCTGATTTTGGGTCATCAAGTGTGTGCTGCACCCTAACACCTATCCACCTTGAAAAGTAGTGGTGATAGTTGTGTGTACCAGATTCTATTAGCAGCTAGGGTTCACACTCCAGGGGGGGCAGGATGCTGACAGGCTTCCCCCAAGTGTCAGTGTGGTAGGTGTGTCTCTATTCCTAAAGCACCTTGGTGGGAGGGCTCTGCAGCTGTACCTTAGGCCTCCAATGCAAGTACCTCTACTGATTGGTAGGTGTCACCCTCCTTAGACCCCTAAGGCAAGAGGCTAGGTGGTCTGGGGGAGCGTCAGCCCTCAGTTCCCTGTTGTGGGTCAGTTAGGGCTCTGTTGAATAAGCAGAGTTATCAGACCTGGGAAACTTGTTTTTCCAGTAAATCCACTAAAAAAAAAATGCAGTTAGATCCCTATCAGAAATGCCTTTGCATTGTAATAGCCACCTTGTTCCCTGTAGGGATGAAAGCCCGAGATATGGATCATATATGCTTGGCTGGAGCTGGTTCTGTGTTTTAAGTCCAATTAGGGAAGGATTTTTGGTCCCTGGGTTTTTTGTGGTTGCTTCTCTCACGCCGGAAGAATGGGTTAGGAAAAGACCAAAAAAAAAAAAAAAAGGAAAAGAAAAGCGGCAGAGCTGGTGCCGTTCTCCCTCTGGCTCAGGAAATTCCAATGTTAATGAAGCCACTTGGGAAGGGGAGGGGAGAGTTCAGAAAAACAGGAGAGAGTAGCACCCCCAGATATAGCCAAAGTTGCTTATCTTGCTTGGGATGACTATTTTATCTGAGATTCCCGAGGGGCATGTCGCCTATGTGTTCTGGCTGGGTAGAGATTGCCCCCGAGGGTCTGGCCCGCAGAAGCCGCGGTCAGATCCTCCGCTGCCAATCCAAAGCCCAGTGTCAAGGTTCCCCTGCTGAGACGCTGCACTCCCAGCTCCAAAATCAGTCGCTGCCTCCCGGGGACTTCTCCTCCCACCAGCCGCGTGGCCGTGCTGCCAACGCAGACCGGCTGTGCCCCCTTCTGGGGTCAGTTCGGGGGCTAGGGCTGTGCCCCGTGTTTCCGCCATCACAAGATGTCGTGTTCAGCTCCCCTGGGCCCAATCCTAAGCCCGGCGCCAAGGTTACTTGACTGGGACGCTGGCTCCAGTCTCCGAAAACAGTCGCTGCTTCCCCGTAGTTGTTCGTTCTCTGTCTCTGTCACTCAGGTCAATTCTTTAAATCTGTGTTTGTTGTTCAGAGTTCGTAGATTGTCGTGTATGTGATCGATTCACTTGTTTTTCCGAGTCTTTGTTGCAAGAGGGATCCGAGGTAGCGTCTACCTAGTCAGCCATCTTGGCCCCGCCTCCTATTTGCTGTATTTTTATTTGCCAAATTGGATAACTCTACTCCTAAAAGAGCTATAGAAAATCAGTAAAGATATACAGGTGGCCAAGCTTGGCCTGCCGTAGAGTAACAAACTGCAATAAATGTTGCTGTTGTTATTAGGTGCCATTGAAACAATTTTGACTCATAGCAATCCCATGTGACAGAATAGAACTGCCCCATAGGATTTTTTCTAGGCTGTAATCTTTATAGGAACACATTGCCAGGCCTTTCTCCCCTGGAGTTTCTGGGTGGATTCAAACCACCAACCTTTTTGTTAGCAGCCGAGCACTAAACCATTGTGCCACAAGGGCTCCATCCTCCAATGAATATGCCTCAGAAATAGCGCAGAGATTTTAACATCTCCTTCTGCCAAGTTACTCATTCTAGATTCCACATGTCACAAATAGAGCTTGAAAAGATACAAGTAAATCCATACATATGGGACAAAAAGAAAGCCCTGGGCAGGATGACCCCTGAAATAATATTTCTACCATGTTGCAGGCATTCCACAGCCTGATCTTCCCTGCTGGACCTTGGGCATAGTCCTGGATAAATATTGTATACTTTTTCACCCTAATGAAATATCTTAAAATTCCCCGTTTAAATGTAAAAGATGGAAAACAGCTTGTCAAGACTCCCACTTGTACTCTGTTTACTTAGAGCAAAGATGATGCCCCCTGATTACTGGTGGCCAGCAGTTACCAGAGCATAGCCTGTGTTATACTACCTAACGGCTTAAGTCATCTGGTGGTCTGTAAGGAAAAGCCAGCTGGATAAATCAGAATAGACTTCATATAATCGCTCTATATGAACGTGCAAATTTATCCAGATTCCTATCTCAAAAGCTAACACATTTCATGCTCTTTCTCGTATTTAAATCTAGATAAGTGAATTTCCAATATCCTTTGAGGATGCAGCTGTTATTTAATACCGTGATTTCATATTTACACAGCTCTTCTCATCATAGGATCTTAGACCATTTTATCAGCATAATTCAGTATTAATAACCATAAAAAACAATAATCACAGCTACATTATCCTACTGGGGAACTAGTCAGGAACACATTTATTTTCCTGGGCATTTGGAAGTTTCCTCTTTATCCTCAAGGAGAAACAGCAGCCAAATCCTCTGATCCCTCAGAGGAAAATAAAAAATAATTAAGGCCAGCCAACAGGACAAAAGAGTGATGTTTCTGAACAAACTTCACTTGTGGGAACCTCTAGAAAACCATTTTATATGCTCCAGGAAAGAGGAAATTGGTTTGACATTGTGATGAAAATTTTGACATTTATACAGGAAAGGAAACCAAGATTCTTATACTGATTAGGTTACTTGGATACATTTGTGTTTTTAGGTTTACGTGGTGACTCCCCAAAATATGACTATGCAAACGCAACTTGGATCTGAGTGTTTTATGTGAATGAATGATTGGACACAGCTTCCTCCATGAGCCCTGCGCCTAGGACAGTTTCACCCTCCCTCAACCGCCAACATGGTACTCTAGGCACCATGTAGCTGGAATGGTTATTTGTGTCACTGATTACTGACGTCTGATGGAGGCAGTGGTGTCCCCGTGTCTCCCAGTGACCTCCACTCATCCCACTGCATCAATCTAATACCATTTAATTTTTGTCACTTGCTTACTACAGTAATAAATTACCACAAACTAAGTGGCTTAAAACAACAAAAAGGTATTTGCTCATAGTTCTTGGAGACCAAAACTTTGTGCGTGTGTGTGTGTGTGTGTGTGTGTGTGTACTTTAAGTGAAAGTTTACAGAGCAAATTAGTTTCACATTAAACAATTAATACACATGTTGTTTTATGGCATTGGTTGTCAACTCCGCAATATGTCAACACTCTCTTCTTCTGGACCTTGGGTTCCTCATTTCCATTCGCCCATCTTTTTTGTCCCCTCCTCCCTCCTCATCATCCCTGCCCCTGGGCTGTTGTGCCCATTTAGCCTCATACACATGGTTGAACTACCTGTGTTATTGTTTATTTTATAGTCCTGTCTAATCTTTGGCTAAAGGATGAATCTCAGGAGTGACTTCAGTACTGAGTTAAAAGGGTGCCTGGGGGCCATACCCTCAGAGTTTCTCCAGTCTGTGTCAGACCAGTAAGTCTGGTCTTTTTTTTTGGATTTGAATTTTGTTCTACATTTTTCTCCCACTCTGTCTGGGACCCTCTATTGTGATCTCTGTCAGAGCAGTTAGTGGTGGTAGCTGGGCACCATCTAGTTGTGCTTGAAGATCAAAGCTTTTAAATCAAGGTGTCGGCAGGGACACACTCCCTCTAGAGTATCTAGGGGAGAATCTGTTCCTTGCCTCTTTCTTCTTCTGGTGGCTGTCAGTACAAGTGTTCCTTGGCTTATGGCTCCATTGCTTCTATGTCTGCCTCCATCTTCACATCACCTTCTCCTCTCTATGTGTCTTCTCCTCTACGTGCCTCCAAAGATATGCATGTTATTGTATTTGGAGCCACTGGACAATACAGAATAAACTCCTCCTCTCAAGATCTTTAATGTAATCATGTTTTTTACCATATAATGTAATATTCACTCTTTTGCCATCTAAGGTAATATTCACAGGTCCAGGGATTAGGACATGGACATATCTTTTTGAGGGGCAGCTATTCAACCCACTCTACTCACCATTTACTTAATTTTACATCAGAATGAACAAATTGGTCTTAGAAGAAATATAACCAGAAAGCTCCTTTGAAATGAGAAGGGAGAAACTTTGACCCGCTTACTTTGGACACATCCTCAGGAAAGACCAATCACTACAGAAAGACGTCATGTTGGGTAAAATGAAAGGTCAGGGATAATGAGGGAAATTCTCAATGAGATGGGTTGACACAATTGTCACAACAATTGACTCAAGCACACCAATGATCATGAAGATGGCACAGGATCTGGCAACATTTCGCTCTGTTATGTATGAGGTCACCATGAGTCATAACCAACTTGGTGGCAAATAACAACAACAATAAACCACAGGCCAGCTTTCTCTCAGGTACTTACACATCCCTTTCCCCAATATCTAAATAGAAGACCATAAGTAAAATGGACTTTTGTACAAATCATTAGTTCCCAAATCAGAGAATGTCCACAGAGAATTGGATTCAAAATGGACGGAGAAAGGGGAAGCAGAACTCCAGCAGGAAAATGAGCAAGTACACCCTAGTCTGTCTTGTACCAAATACGCAGTCCTATGTATATGAAGATTAGCTGTAAAAACCTGGCAGTCTCTCACCAGATGCTAACAATGATTTTTAAACAGTTCAAATAACTAGAATAAGTATGCCTCATTAAACAACACTGTGCATGTCAAACACCTTACAGCAGTTTATTTGGATGGATTTGCATATCCAAATCTTCTTGGTACTGCACCATTTCTCCCATTTTAATATGAAATCTCCTTTTGAAAGTTTTCTTTTTTTTTCCCTAATCATTCACACATCAGCCTCCTCCTCCAAAATGCACGTCATTCACTCAAATCAGGTCCCAAAACTGAAGAAGTGGCATGCTGGGAAGGCAGACTGAATACTGGACGTTATTAGACACTGTGGGATTGCGTAAGGAGCTCCATAGGAAGAAATTGCATTTCCATGTCAGAGTGATCTGACATGGATTTGGGACAAGACATGGCAAGTAATAAAGATGTCTGTTGTATGTCGTGAATGCTATTAAATCAATTAGTTGCTAAGATATAAGAAGATTTTCTCTACCCTCTTCCTCACCCCTAGTGTTACAAAGGCCATGAAGCTATCAAGCACAGGAGACTGAAGTGCTCCGCTAGCAGTCAGCCTCTGCAGGAGGTTCCTAAAAGGAAAATTTCTCCAATTGTGACAGTACAATTCCAGATGGCAAGCATCATCAATGATACTGGACCTCTCTGCTGAAACTAAGAGAAAGACCCAATTGTTTACCCCCTTCTAAAGATATAATGAGTTAATGTTTTTATCCCCAATCTGAAGAACCTAAGTGGAATAAGTGCCCACAAATGAGGACACGATCCCACACTGGAGCTAGTTTCTCCTTCCTTCCATTAACTATTTGAATAGGCAGCAATTAATCACCCTTCTCAGCCTTCAAATGCAAAATTGGAGCTTTGTACTCTAATTCCAATTTGATGAGTATTTAGGGGAAAGAATCATGAAGATAGGAAGGATCTTGGACATTAAAATGAGACCTTAGCAGAGTGTAGTTACTGAGCAATTTTCTACGTCCATTAGAATAGGCCATTTCAGCCTGAAGAATTTTTTTAATAAGAAAGTTATTTAATCATATTTGGAGGGCTATAAAGTACAAATTAAAATACGACTAGTGATTTCATAAAGCAAGCACAAAGAACATAAAACCAAGAGACTCTTGTCCTTTCCAGTGTCATTTTGAGAGGCTACATTTACCAAGCATTCTGCCATTGCACTGGACCTTTTTGATGCTTTGTTTTAGAATTTAATTTAGAGATGAGAGTGTTTCACTCCCTAAGTATTTGTCCCTTAAGGCTGAATTAGATTTTTGAAAATTCCAAACTTTCCATTCCAACTTCCAAAATTCATCTGGGGACAAATCTGATGAATGAGAGCCCCCAAAGTGACTACTCTTAAAGCCAACATTCTTTAATGAATAACACTTTTATCATGTTCTTTCAGTTAATCAACAAACATTTATTGACTAAAACATTACCATTTGCACCAGGACTGAGAGTTACAAGTGAGAATACACATGGACCTTTACCTTTAAAGAGTTTAAAGTCTATTGAGGGAGAGAGAGGTAACTGAACAATTGCAGAACACCTTAAATGATTCACAAACTGTGTTTTGAGAGTACTTACTAAGGAATGATTAATCTCATCTGAGGGGATCAAGCAGGGGCGGTGGAAAAAGTTGAATTTGATCTGGGCCTTGAAAGATGAGTAATATTTCAACAAGGGTAATCAGTGTGATGCCAAACTTCAAACAAATGTGATAGCAAAGCCACAGTAAACAGGAAAGAAAGAGTGCTTTGTGAAACCGCAAGTAGCCCATTTTTGTGAGTAAATCAAGAGTCATTTACAAAATATGAGGAAAGTAATAAATGTGGCCACCAAGAAATGTACAACTGGATAGGAAGTATGAAAATGTCTGATTCAACTCCCTTGTTTTACAGATGAAAAAGTAAAAAGGAGCTAGAGTGACTTGTAAAGGTCACAATGCTAACTAGTCCCAGCCTGAACTGAGCCCAAGTTTTGTGCCATCCCAGCCAGTTTTCTTTGCACCGCCTGTGTGTAGGTTGTCTTGTCTTCACATTGTGAAAGATGTTTCCTATATGCAATAATGAGCTTGAAGTTTTTGAGCAAGACAGTAATATGATCAAATACACATACACAAAAGATAACTCTGATGGCAGTAGAAAGAGAATGGAGACAGAAACACTGGTTAGAAAGCGTCTGAAGTCATCTGAGTTGTAACTAATGGGAGCTTCAACTAGGACTGTGATGACTGAAATGGAAAGAAAGTGATGGATTCAAGTGTCATTTCAACCATGAAATTGCTGCAAGTTGGTGATGAGGGAAAGAGAAGAATTACAAGTGATGATCAGACTCTAGAGCTTGAGTGAAGGGTTGATGGTACCCCATCACTTAAGAAAGGAAAAGCAGCATAAGGAAAAGACTTGGGGGAATAAAATAGTTAACTCTGTGCTCTCCTAAAACATAACGAATGGTACCCAACCATTCTTTAGAAGTTGGGGCCTGTTATGAAATAAATTGTGTCCCCTCAAAATATGTATTGAAATCCTAACCATTTTACCTGTGGATATAATCTCATTTGGAAACAAGGTTTTTTTAATTACACTAATGGGGTCATAACAGTATAGGGTGTGTTCTAAACCTAATCACTTCTGAGTTATAAAAAGAGCAGATTAGACACAGAAACAAGGACATACTGAGGAAGACAGATGCTGTGTGAGGACTCTCTATAAGCCAAGGAATCAGTGAATGCCCACGTTACCAACAAGGAAGAAATAGACATGGCCAAGATCCTGATTTGGACTTTTAGCCTACAAAAGTATGGGAAAATAAATGTCTGTTCTATAAAGCCATCCACTTGAAGTGTTTCTGTTACAGCAGCACTAGATAACTAAGACAGGATTTAAGTCCCCTTGCTCCAAGATTCCTGCCCTTAGAACAAAAATAGAAAGATTACTGGCAAATAAAATTAAAACATCAATGTTATTAATGGCTGTTAAAGAACAACAACAAAGAATGAACTTTGGTGCACTTTGCTAGAGATCTGACGTGAAAAATCCTGGTTTTCACATCAAGTCAAGTCTACAGGGAAGATCCTGAATAGGCTTCCTAGTCAGCACCACGGGCCAGCTTCACAAACTAGGTGTGTGTGGATAGGACACAAAGAAAAAGAAAGAACAGCAAGCACAAAGAAGAGATGCCTTGTCCTGATGGGCATAGATGGAGACAGGATATAGAGGAGAACCCCATAGTATAAAGACAGATAAAAGAAGGGGAGGCCCCTGTCTGAATACTGTTTCAGAGGACAGTAGCCAAGATCTCTAATAAACCAACGTCCAGGAAGTATCAAACTCTGACCAACCAGATTAGCCAATCCCCCTCCTCAAAGATAACTGCAGGAGCTTCCTTCCCAGTGTTGTTAGATACCCTTGAGTCCATTCTAACTCATAGTGGCCCTATAGGGCAGATTAGAACTGCCCCAAGGGGTTTCCAAGGAGCAGCTGGTAGGTTTGAACTGCTGACCTTTTGGTTAGCATCCAAGCTCAGCCACGATGCCACCAGAGCTCCCTCCTTCCAAGTATGTTCCTTCCAAGGCCAAAGTCACAAGAGAGAAAGAAGAATTTAAAACTTTCTCCCTATTCTCTAAGTCAGAAACCTACCTGGGAGTCATTCTCTTATAGAACGTTCCTTTCTCTCACAACAGCCACGCACTGCCTAAATTCTATTAATTTTAATTCCTAAATAAAACTCAACTCTCTCTCTCCTTCACCATCACCACCAGTATTTTCATCGTACCTCCACTATATCAGTCCAGTACAATCTCCCAAAATGATTTTCTAGTCTCTGACTTCACAATCTTTCATTTTTTCTTTACATTGCTGAAGGATTCTAAAATCCAAAGTGATCACACCATCCTCCCACTTAAAACCCTCCAGGAGCTCCCAGTCATCTCCAGGATACCATCCAAATACTTGTCAGTATCAAATTTATGGCAATTATTTTTGCCATGCTTTTCTAGCCTACAAGATTTTGAGTTTTTTTTGTTGCATGGACTTGTTCTAATTTATTTTTGTATTGCTAATGTCTAGCAAAGTATCTAAGTGTTCAAAAATGTATTTTCACCTGCACAAAGCCCGTCCATCTAACCCTGCCTATTTCTCCAGCCTGTTGTCCTGCCACAGCCCCACTCACTCCCACCAACTCCCACACATACAACTTCTAATTCCAAATATATCAAACTATGTGCATGTTTTAAATATTCTTTGTTCTTTCTCTTCACATAGATCATTGTCTTCTTTATCCAATTTTTCTGTCCCTCTTTTCCACTTAGATAATTCTTATGTGTATGTCAAAAATCAGCTCATTCCTCCCTTCCTCCAAATGTTGTTGTTGTTGTTATGTGCCAATCAGTCAATTTCAACTCATAACAATCTTAGAGAACAGGGTAGAACTGCCGCATAGGGTTTCCTAGGCTGTAGTCTTCATGGGAGCCAATTGCCAGGTGTTTTCTCCCATGGAGCCACTGGTGGGTTTGAACTGCCAACTTTTTGATTAGCAGCCACCAGGGCTTCTTTTTTTCCTCCAAATAGCCTTTCCTAATCCTTTCTTTTTAAGAGCTTGGCTGCTAGCCAAAAGGTCGGCAATTCGAATCTACCAGCCACTCCTTGGAAACTCTATGGGGCAGTTCTACTCTGTCTTATAGGGTCACTATGAGTCTAAATTGACTTGTCAGCAATGAATTTGAGGTTTTTGGTTTTGGATCCTTTATTTTTATCCCACTACTTGTCCCAGGCTGAATAGAAGGCTCTTCTCATAGCATTTATGCATATTTCTAATACTGCATTTATCATACTACTTTAAAGTAAGCATTTATCTTCTTTCTTCCCATATAGGCATTAAGGTTCATACAGGTAGGAAATGGTCTTCATCTCTGTAAGGACAGAATGACAACATATGTACAAGGATGGATTACCCAATAAGTAAGGCACACATGGGCCCAGTTGTGCCTTCCCACCAGTCTGCAGAGCCCAATTTCGCCTGCCCTCCGTCACATCACAGATGTGGTGAAACCCACCTGAAATTGTCTACCACAGATTAGCAAGTAAATACAATTAAGGCGTGTATACCTTGCTCAAAGCAAGCCGGCACATACAGTGCTTGCTGGTTAACCCAGCCCTGCATGTAGACTCAGTAATGTAGAATGAATCAATGAACAAGTTCAGCCCTTCACATGTTAAGTTTTTCAGCAAACTATTCATTGGGAAATGTCCAATAGATTCATAAGGTGCAGTGGACAGCAGTTTGAATATCTATTCTCTGTCTTCTTGCTACTAGTTTGTTTTAATAGACCTTCAGGAACAATTAAAAAAACTAGAGGGCTCATCCTAAATTGCATTTTAAGTTATCAGGAGATACAGTAAAAACAAATCTTTTAGGAAAAGGCGTTTTTATTCAGTATTTGACCTTCTTCACTTTGGCGTATGGCTTGCAGAGTTTTGCAAGTCAAAAAAGGCTGACTAGTCAATTAAAGGTGCAATTATAAAAAGTAAGCAAGGTCAAATCTGACCACATTTTGAAGCATTTGGTAATTCCCTACAGCACTGGAAGAGTGACATGTCCCTCCATGACATGGTCTGGTTGCTATTCTGTCTCCAGGCAACTGCACTTCATGGCCACAGTCAGAGTCATGAAATATAACATTCCAAAAATTGAACTATTATCCTTTTTTTTCTGTGCTGCAACTCAAAGTTCCTTCAAAAAATTCTTACAAAAATAAACAGCAAAACATGAAGTACTTATTAAAAATGAAACCATTATTGTTAAGTCCCAGGAGTTGAAGCTGGCTAAGGGTTTATGGTGATAACATATAGCAGTTATGAAGACCAATTTATAAGACTGTATAGCAAGTGTTAAGAATACAAGAAGCTTTGTTCTGCAAAGTCCCACTGTCAAGATTTTTGTTTCTTAGCAGGAGAAAGGAGAGCAAAGAAAATTAAGCTTCCTTTCAGTGAGAGCAAATATCAAACACAGCTGACACATCCACTCAGCATCTGTTTTGTCTTTTCCTTGTCTGTTCTCATTTTGTGACAAACCTATTTGACTAGGGCTCTTCATTCAGTCAATAAATGTGTATTGCATGCCTATTATGTGAACACAATGGTTAACAAAAAACATGTTTCTTGCCTTGAAGTTTAGCAGGGAGATTAAAAAATTCAGGTGTAAAGAGAACCTAATCTAATCTAGGGAAGAGCACTTTAACGAGGATTTCCAGGAATTTCTAAACTGAGCTAATCAAGTAAGAGAAGGTGGCAAAGGAGTGGGGGAAAGAGATAAGAGGACAGAGAGCATTATCCAATCCCAGGGAACAGCATCCGCAAAAGCAAAGAAAGGTGTATAATTTTTAAGGGATTTGCAAACATTTCGGTATCTTGTAATGTTTTTTGTAATGTAGAGTAAGATGGAAGAAAAGACAGTTGATGAGGCTGAAAAGATAAACAGGACAAGATTATGAAAAAGTCTGGCAGAAGAAGTTAAGGAGTTTGGATTTTATCCTGAGTGCTGTGGGTTGCACTGAAGAATTTTAAGCAAGGAAGAAACGTCATCTGGGTTTTATAAAGACCGTTGGCTACTAGTGCAGAAAAATACAAGACTAGAGACAGTTTGGAGATTATTCTGATAACTGGGTAAGAGATGATGATGGCCTAATTCAAGTTAAAAAAAAAAAAGTTGCTGTCACGTTGATTCTGACACCTGGCGACCCCAGAGCTATCAGAGTAGAACTGCATTCCATGTTGTTTTCATGACTGTGACCTTTCAGAAGTTGATTGCCAGGCCTTCCTTCCACCTGGATGGGTTCAAACCACCAACTTTTCAGTTAGTAGTTGTGCACTTAACTGTTTGTGCCAACCCAAGATAGTAGTAATTATTTAGAAAGACATGGATGAAGGGGGTTGGTGTTAAGGAGGAAGAAGCAATAGAAGTTGATAAATAGATATGGGAATTAAAATGGGAAGAAATTGATTCCTTATACCATGTTTTGCGTTTGTTTTCTTTTTTAACATGACCTGTACGACCTAGTCTTTAATGGTACTTAACCATTTTATGACGTCATCTAAGACACCTAGCTGTGTGTGCTGCATATATCGATGGACTGAGAATACTGAAAGAAGCCATGATGGCACAATGGTTAAGCACTCAGCACCTACCCAAAAGTTTAGTGGTTTCAGCCTACCAGTACTTCTGTGGGAAAAAAGTCCTGGCAGTCTGCTCCTGTAAAGATTTCAACCTAGGTAGACCCTATGGGGCAGCTCTACTCTGTCCTATAGGGTTTCTATGAGTTGAAATTAACTCAACGGTACACAACAAGAATACTGATAGAAATAAAGCTTCGTCCAATTAACCGCGTTTTTTTTTTTTTTTACATTGATGTAGGAAAATGGAATGTCCTACATTATAACTAAGAAAAAGAATGAAAAATACCAGAAAAGATAAGAACGACAATAACTGAACTTTGTGATTATTATTTCCCATACAAGTTACTAGTAGCTTATAAAAAGCACCTGTAAATGCCTCTATGGATCTGATGGACTTCTGAATTGAGTTGCTATTTCTGCTCAATACGAAAGAGGTTTCTCTAACTATTATTTCATATGAGAGCACATCTCTTGATTCTTTCTTTGAACAGAGAATTCAAATAAGCCTCAAATCTAATCCTAAGCCTTTAATATTTTTTCTTCCAAGAATCTGAGTTTAGACTGAAATTCTCTTCACGATTGCATAAAATCTATGTGGCAGGTGTAGTTCCCTATTAAGAGACTTCTTCACCAAAGATAAATGTAAGCAAATTTCAAAATGTTCTAGGAGTCATCCAGGCTTTGCCTTTTACTACATCAACCATGAGGCAAAAAAAAAAAAAGGAAAAAAGTAGTTTTTTGCCCAGAGCAAACAGAGAAGAACAATCTAAACATATCACCCTGATAGTCTCCTTTAAGGAAATAAAAGTAACACTGACTTCTGAGAAGATATAAATGCCATGGGGTACTAAAAATACCGGTTATATAACAAGAAGGGAGACGAGACAAGGGAGTTGTTCATAAAGAAAAATCTTCCCCTAAACCCACATAACAAGCCAACCCACATAATACTCAAGAGAACATTATTCTTTTACTGCTTTTTCTCTGGGTGGTCAAAAGTACAAATCCAGTAAATGCATGTTGATAGGTTGAAGTCTAGGAAAAACAATATCCTAACATTATAGCACTTGAACATAGTCCAACGAATAAATAGTCAACCCAGAAAACTCTCTAACCATTACACAACAACTGCACAAAACATCATGAGTATTTTAACTTCTTCTAGGTAGTATTCGCTGGCATTACACCATAAAAAAAAAAAAAAAAAGCTTACATTTTTTTAAATAAAACTTTATTTTTAAGTATTTAAAAAGAGATTAAAAAATTAGAGAAACACTTTAGTCTACCGCCTTAGCTTGGAAGAACTGCAAATGTATAGTTGGAGACTTTATTGGGCTAAATAATGGCCCCCAAAGATTAAAAAAGGAAGGAAAAGAAAAGCAAACAAACCAAAAAAAAAATTTTGCCATTGAGTTGATTCCAACTCCTGGTGACCCCGTGTGTACATGTACAACCTGTGCTCCATAAGGGTTTCAATGGCTGATTTTTTGGAAGTAGGTCACCAGATAGTTCTTATGAGGCACCTTTGGGTGGATTTGAACCACCAACCTTTCAGTTAGTAGCCAAGTGTTTAATCATTTGTGGAACATTATCCTAGATTATCTGGGTGGGCTCTAAATACAAATACAAGTATCCTTTAAGAGAAAGGCAGTGTCATGGATTGAATTGTGTTCCCCAGAAATAAGTATAAATTTGGCTAGACCAAGATTCCCAGTATAGTGTGAATGTCTACCATTTTGTCTTCTGATGTGATTTTCCTCTGTGTTGTAAATCCTACCTCTACGATGTTAATGACGTGGGATAGGTGGCAATTATGTTAATGATACAGAACTCAATCTACAAGATCCGATTGTATCTTGAGCCAATTTCTTTTGAGGTACAAAAGAGAGAAGCAAGCAGAGAGACAGGGGGACCTCTTACTACCAAGAAAGTATCACCAGGAGCAGAGTGCTTCCTTTGAACTCAGGGTTCCTGCAAGAAGAAACTCCTAGTGCAGGGGAAGATTGATGACAAGGACCTTCCTTCAGAGCTGAAAACTTCCCCTGGAGCTGACACCTTGAATTTGGACTTCTAGCCTACTAGACTGTGAGAGAATAAACTTCTGATTCTTAAAGCCGTCCACTTGTGCCATTTCTGTTACAGCATCACTAGATGACTAAGATAGGCGGAGAAAGATTTGACACAGAAGAAGGGAAGGCAATGTAACCACAGAAGTAGAATGATGCAACCACAAGACAAGAAATGCCTGGAGTCACCAGAAACTGGAAGAGGCAGGGAAGGGATTCTTTCCTAGAGCCTATGAAGGGAGCATGACTCTACTGACACCTTGCTTTTAGCCCAGTGATACTGATTTCTGACTTCTGGCCACCAAACCTGCGGGAGAATATATATGTGTTGTTTTAAGCCACCAGGTTTATGGTAATTTGTTACAGCAGCCTTAGGAAATTAATACAGATGCCTTGGTGTAGAAATCCTCATCACTCACTTTGCTACTCAGCAGTTCTCCTACACAATGCACTTACAGCCTCATAAAAGAGGCATAGCATTAACTGCTTAACTGAAGACAGTTAAGCGCATGTAATCTCCAGGGCACTCTCACACCAGAGAAGTTCCAACTTCTGTGGAATCCAAACAGTGAAGGCCCATTGGCAGTAGCAGAGTCAGGCTGTGAGTGAGAGAGTGCTATCTTCCTTTCAATGTCTCTACTGATGCCATTTAGATACCAAAATGGAACCAAATGAAGCCATTTTGGTAGTGCATAAGTTTGTATGACTCACTAGCAGGCAGAAATCAGAGGCCAAGTGTGGAGTGATAAGAAGGTTCTGAGAGAAGAGCATTCATTTCTCAGGCCCAGCATTCATAAGCAATGTGACTCTGGGCAAGTTGCTAACCTACTTCCCAACAGTGTCAGAGGGCAGCTTTGTAATTAATTTGTAAGTGTCCTTTGGCCCACAGAAAATCCATCCAGCCTGTGAGATTCGTATCTCCCAACGCTACTGATTTGCATACCATGCAGCTATGGCCAGGGAACAAGTTTCTGCCCACAGTAAATACACACAGAGTTCTCTTACAAATAGATTCCCTGACAGATCCAAGTAAAAATGGAAGACGAGGGAGACTGTTGCATTTGTTTGGGTTCCATTGACTAAATCCAATTTGACCCACTCTGATTCTCTTTAGCAAACAGGTATATTGGTAAGGATTCAGTTCCTTGGACACTGTGAGACTGTCAGCAAAAAGCATGCAGGTGGGTTTTAGATTCTCAGGGAAAGGGTACTGCATAAATCCAGGGAACTATTATGTGAGAGAGACAGAGCCTTTATCTCTTGGTCTTAATAAAGAACTCAGCATAAGGCCTATCAGACTTCTAGTTCAGACACCAAATTGACCCCTCTGGGAGCTGGGGAAGTCTCTATCTCTTTCCTGCCTTATATAGCAGTGGTAATAAAGGATCATGCACAGAGGATTAACTAAAGTTCACGTACTGCCTTGAAGAGAAAAATCTTGATTTAAGTGCTGAAAATTCATTTTAGTGGGAGGGGAAAGTCTGGAGACTGACAAAAGGAATGAAAAGTCACAGAGAGTTAATGAGAAATAAAAATTAAAGCAAAGTGCAACGGGAAGATGAGAGATCAGATGCAATGTGGCAGGGGGTAGGAAAAATTGGTAAAAATTTTCTCAACTAGGGTATGCTTGTCAAGTGCTAAAGGGAAAGATGTTCTTTAGGCAACCGAAGAATCATGATTCAAAGTGAAGAGAGGGGAAGAGCAGCACTAAAATACCAGTGAATGAACAAAGGAAAAGCTGGCAAAAAAAACAAAGGTTAAGAGGAGGTAGGGGACACAATGGGAGTCTCTAGGTGGTGCAAACAGTTAACTGCTGGGCTGCTAACTAAAAGGTTGAAGGTTTGAGTCCACCCAGAGGTGTCTCAGAGGAAAGGACTGGAGATTTACTTCTGAAAAATCAGCCCACTGACAATCCTATGGAGCACAGTTTTTCTCTGACACACATGGGGTCACCCTGAGTCTAAGTTGGCTCCACAGAGGTTGGTAAGGGATATGATGAGCAAATAAAGAGTGAAATTCACAGGATCTAGAAGAAGACCTCTTTAGTCCCTAATTTATCTAAGAAACAAAGATTGTTGCCCTGGTTGCGGGGAATGAGGACTAGAACAGGCTGTGGACTTCCTGGACCAGAAATTGATTTAGTCTAACCAATCTCTTCATGTATGGCAGAAAGAACTATTTTACTCAGAATTCAGGTTTTCTAAGAAAAAACACGATGACCACCAAAACTGTATTTGCAGACAAAAAAGCAATCTGGCAGAATTAAGTTTAAAAGTGGAATCCCAATAAATTGGCTTTTGGACTCCTATAATCAAGCAAATGGTTAGGTTTTTTTGTTTGTCTCTTTGTTTGCCTTTTAATTGAAGTTACCTAAGCTTCACATTGATGTAGTTGAAAATAGAACCTCCAAAGGTAAACATGTTCAAATTTACCTAAATTATTGGGGGCAAAGGATTATATCTCATTTGCTTCTGCGCATAGACAAGTCCAAAGCCCATTTCATTGGTTTGCAAGAAGCTGGCCAAAACCCATCAGAAAATAGTCACATCTCTTCGAGAAGTGAGATATACTAGGATGTGGAGAGGAAGGTGACTAAATTGGAATCTGCTCCACAGCTCAAAGAAAAGGCAGAATCTCCCCAGCTCATGTGTGAACAGGTCTCAGATTGTCCACTCTGCCATGCTTTGTTTCCTAAAGAGCACTCAGTTCTCTTACCTTTTTGAAATTTATGATTAAACCATATCACCTGTGTAGCACTTCAATCTATAACATCTTATTTTTCCAGCAGCATAAAAGAAAATGTTATATAAGCTCCAGTTAGGAAATGGAAACCACATCAGTTGATTTTTACAAAGAGAATTTAATATGAAGAAGAATTATGAATGAGTATTAAAAAAGTGAAAAGGCAAAAAGGAAATACAGAGGTATCACGGTGGTAGTAACAGCAAAAAGCAACTAGGGCTGGAAAACAAGAGGAAGATGTTGGGAAAAATAAAGTTAGAGCTGCACTATCCAATATGGCAGCCAATAGCCACATGCAGCTTTTCAGTGTTTGAAATGTAGCTATGCCAAAGTGAGATGTGCTGAAAATATAAATTACACATCGGATTTCAAACTTAGTATGATAAACAGAAGGTAAAATATCTCAGTAATTTTCTTATTGATTACATGCTGAAATAATAATACTTTGGATACACTGGATTAAATAACACACATACGTATGTACTTTTTACTTTTTGTATGTGGCTACCAGAAACTTTTAAATTTCATATGTAGCTCACATTCCATTTTTACTGAGTAGTGCGGGCTTTGAGGCTTAAAGAAAGCCCCCACAGAGCTGGAACTCAGTCTTCCGAGAAGGGTGCTGCTGGTCAGTGTTGGTGTTTCAGACAAGGTGTGATGAGGCTGGTTCTGGTCATGTGGGAATCTGCAAACAGGAGCCAATTTCTGCGTTGGAGTCAGCTGTCTCTGCAAGGGTGAAGAAGTGTTGCTGTGGTAAGGGGGAGAGGAGAAGCAGAAGAGCATAGAGGAGGAAGTATTTTCCTTCCCCAGCCTTGCAGTTTCCCTCAGTTGACCTCGATTGGCACAGTCTAACAAAGAGCCAACTCTAAGACAGAAATGTGGTTTGCAGGGTCCCAGCCCTATAAAGCAGAATATAGAAAGGCAAGTTCGATGCTGAGAAACGATAGCTTCATAACCAGAACAATAAATATTCATTGGTGTCAGGCACAGTTTCAGATACTAAAGATGCTACTGCAAATGGGACAAATAAGATCCCTGGTCTCACACAGCTTCCATTCTAGTGAGACAAGACAGAAAATACACACACATACATAAATAAAACCATCTTTGAGAGTGTTAAGTGTTATGGAAAGAAGAAGCAAGGTCAAGGATCAGAAGGAAATAAGATGAAAGAGCAAGGGTCAGGAAATTCCTCTCTGAGGAAATGATATTTGCACTGGGGTCTGAGTAGTGAGATGAAGAGAGGAGGAGGAGAGGTAAGAGGAAGTGTTCCAAGGCTCCAAGGCAGGAGGAGTAAAACTTGCAAAGTCTATGAAAACAGAATGATCTTGGGTTATACCTGGAGTCTAACTGGGGGAGGTGAGAGGGGGACAGGGGAGGAGGAACAATGGTTGGGACCAGATTATGTAGGGTTCCTGTAAATCCTGGTAAGTAATATGAATTTTGACTTAATTGCTGTGGGAACCGCTGTAGGATTTTAAGCAGGAGAGTGATATGATTTGATTTACATTTGTAAAAGGTCATTCTGGCTGCTGTGTAGAGGAATGGACTCTAGAGGGGCAAGAATATGAGGAAGACAAGGAAGCTATTGCAATAGCCCAGGTAAAAGATGATGATGCCTGGGACTGTGACTGGAGCCACGGAGATGGTTTCATTCACAATATGGATTGGAAGTTGGGCCAACAGCACCCATTAGAGACTCGATTGTTTCACGTAATTCAACTAAGTAAATTTTCAAGAAACTAATATTCGTTCTTTAAACACCAAAAACCTTTTTAAAAAGATTCTCATTATTTTTTGTGGAAATCATTCTAAATTATAAAAAACTGTATCTGCTTCTATGGAAAACTCCAACCAAATCTGCAAACTGCTATTTTGATTCTATATCCTGATCTTCATTTTCATCTACCATCTGACTCATTCTCTGTCAATTTCTTGAGTTCCTCAACTCCAATTATTTTCACTCCCTATGTTAAAGTTCTGCTTGTTTGAAGGCAAATCTTTAATCAGGACAAAAAGATTGCCTTCCCTATAGTCTAATCCACATCTTGGTTCTACTGTTTAGGTACAAGCTGTGCCTGCCTGGCTCAGGAGAGCATCTGCCGCCCCAGGCTGTCCATGAAGCCAGTGCTTACCAAGGCCCTTGACTAATCACAATGACCTTTGCTTCTGAAAGGCCAGTTGTACTTAGCTGCTGTGACTTATCAAAGTCAAAATCAAGGTGACTCACACTTAGTAAAGCTAAATAACCAGCCGTTCCAAAAACAGTCTCCACATGAGTCCAATGTGGAACTGGAAAAGACTGGAAAATCCTTCTCTATTTTTCAATGTTCCCAGGCACTGCACCAAGATGTTGGAGATTTAAGGGGCCAATAAATGACATTCCTTTCTTCCTCTCCCAAATTCTCAACAGGATTCTGAATTAGAAATCAAATTATCAGCTTTTTTTTTACTGATAGATCTAAACTAGAATTGTAGCTTGGATATAAGGCCAAATAGCTTTTTCTAATATGTCCTCCTGAACTGATATAAACCCACTTCATCAGCCAGGGTTTTCAAGAGAAATAGAACCAATAATATATATATATATATATATATATATATATATATATATATATATAGTCAGAGATTTATTTTAAGAAATTGGCTAAGGTGATTGCTGGGCTGGCAACTCTGAAATCTGCAGTGCAGGCTAACGGCTGGAAACTCAGGCAGATGTCTACATTATTGTCTTGAGGCAGAATTACATCTTCTTCAGGAAAGTTCAGCTTTCGCTCTTAAGGCCTTCAACTGATTGAATAAGGCTCCTCACCTCATCATGGGTAACTTCTTTACTTAGAATCAACTGACAATAAATGCTAATCACATCTACCAAATACCTTTTACAGCAACATCTAGACTAGTGTTTGACCAAGCAACTGAGCACCATAGTCTAGTCATGTTGATACATAAAATTAACCATCACAACCACCAAACTACAGACTTCCTCACTTTCAATGGAAAGGCGAAGATGAAAATCAGACTAGAATGGAATGATAAGCAATTAGAATGGAATGATGAGCAAATAGGGGAGGAAGTACAGGTAGAAAATGAGACCTGATCATTCAAAGTTTGGGGCTCTGATGAGGAATGAAGAAATGGAGCAACAGCTTAAGAAAAATTTCAAGTCAATAGATTACATTTTAAGAAGGAAAATAGTGGAACATGTTTATACGTATATGGCAATGATGGAGGACAGAGGTAGAGTTTGAGGATCCAGAAAAGGCGGTGTGTTTCAGAAGGGGATGGGATTCGGAGCAGCAGTGGAGAGACAATCCTCCATAGTAATAGGTGGCAACATTACAAAGATGGGTGCAAATGAGCTTGGGTTTCTAGATTTAGTCGTGGGCAGATGGAGTTTAAATTCTGTGTTTTCTATTTTCTGAATGAAAATTGAGTGCGGTATTCAGCTAAGAATGAAAGGGTGGGAGGTGTGAGCAGAGAAAAAATTTGAAATTAAAATCTTACTGAGTAGGGAAGCAAAGTTACTAGGGAAGCAATTTCTGAGTAGTGATGAAGGATCATTCGAGATGTGTAATAATTTAAAGTGCAACCAGTCAGCTCAGCCATGAGCTTCCTCCAGCCATGATCAGATGCCTGAAGATAGCCAAAGAGAAGCTGGATGGACAGACTCAACTAAATGTGAGTTATTGTAGATCAAGATGCTGGAAGGATGGAGGACCAAAGGAGTTGATAGCACTTACAAAAGTGTGATTATATTCATTTATTCAGCAATAATCACTGAATTCCTAACATATGTCAGAAACTAGTCAAAACTATCCAGTTGAGTGACACAAAGACTTAACACATACCACTGTTTAGGGCTTTTACAAGAATTGGGTATAGATTTATTCTTTAACTCATTCTTCCTTCTACTTTTTTTTTTTGTGCTTCTTAAAAAGACAAAAAAAAAATGCTTAATATATATTTAGTAAGTATCATGTGCCAGGTGTTATGCTAAGCCATTTTTAGGAACATTATCTTATTGCTCCTCACAGCGATGCTATGAGGAAATCACTATTATTAGCCCCATTTATCCATGAGGAAAAGGGTATGAGAATGTCAAGCCATCTATGCAGATAACCATATCATTTTTGGAACTACTGGCCTTAAAGTCCCAAGTATTCATCACTTGGCTTGAGAAATCTCTGAATATTTTCCCTTAAAATATTTACAATTTCCCATTTGTATTTTAACATACGAACAACCAATTTTTTATTTGGAGATTCCTTGGGAAGAAATAAGACCTTGAAACTCTGTTACAAAATTGAGTGAAATTACTATTCCAAATTTTCTGAGTTTACAAATTGAACAGTCTTTCTTATACAAGTATTGTTAAAACCCTAAGCCAAAAACAAACCCATAGCCATCAAATCGATTCTGACTCATAGAGATATTGTAAAACAAAGTAGAACTGCTCCATAGGGTTTCCAAGGCTCTAATCTTTCAGGAAGCAGACTGCCATATCTTTCTCTTGTGAAGGGGCCACCTACCTTTTGGTTAGCAGCTAACTGCTTAACCACCATGCCACTAGTGCTCCTGTTAAAACTCTACCAACAGGTAGTTACTCCAGTCTCCTTCCTTTCTAAACTTCCTAACATTTTACACTTAAGAAAAAGAATCTGAATTTTTAAATTTGGACCTGGAAAATAAACAAGTTTCCCCTCCTTAATTCCTTAACTTCCTTCCTTCCTAGTCAAACCAAGGTAATTGTTCCACCCTAGAAAACATCCAATGACTAACAGATGTTATTGTGCCTTTTTTTTTTCCTATGAAAAACTGGACTTAAAGAGGCACCCCATCCAGTCATAAAAAAACGCAAAATTAGAGAGGATTGAGAGAAGGCAGTCTTTAAAGCCAGTGTTGTGTAGGTGTGAGGGTTATTCACATTCTTGATGCAACAAGTTTGACAGACAAGTGACAAGTGTTCCCTTTTATGCTCTAGAGAAACACAGAATTCCTAAAGCTGAATCATTCAAAAGTCCCTGTGACTAATTACATTTTTCAAGACTATGTTATGTTTGAACATGTTCAACTCGCACTATCTGGACAGACACACCCAGGTCAGACTTCCCTTGTGAATAGCAGTAGAACATTGTATGATGTAGTGCCGGAAGATGGGCCCCTCAGGTTAGAATATACTCAAAATCCAACTGGGAATGAACTGCCTCCTCAGAGTAGAGTCAACCTTAATGCTTGGTAGAGGGTCAGAGAAATAGAGGAGGATCCTCAATGAGATGAAGTGGCACAGTGGCTGCAGCATGGGCTCAAACACGGCAACGATTGCGAGGATGGTGAAGTACCAAGCAGTGTTTTGTTCTCTTGCACAGAGTCAGAACCTACTGTACGGCACCTAAGAATAGCACTAGAATTTCACCAGTTGTTCCACTAATGTCCTTTTTTTGATTCAGGATTGCATTTAATTGATGTTTTCTCTTAGTCTCTTTCAATCTGGGATAGTTTCTCAGTCTTTCCTTGTCTTTCCTGACCATGAACCTTATGAAGAATGCTGACCAATTCTCTTGTAGGACATCCCTCAATTTGGGTTTGTCAGATGTTTCTTCACGATCAGAATGAATTGATGTACTTTGATAAGAACACCACAGAAGTGACATGTCTTTCAAGTGTTCATGATACCAATGTCTTATTCCTGTGATGTGAATGTGAATAACCTGATTAAGGTCATATTTACTGGATTTCTCCACTGTAAAGTTACTATCCTTCCTTTTGTAGTTAACAAATATCTTGGGGGCCATAGTTTGAAACTATGCAAATCTTTTTTCTCCCCAAACATTTGCCTACTAATTTAAACCTCTCTGGGCAGGTATTGTCTATAACAATTATTACTGTGGTGTTTGTCTAATGATTAGTTTCTATTTTCCTCTTCTATCCGGGCAGTTAATTCCAATTCTATCTGGGCAGTTTCTGTTTGTTTGTTTCTAAAGCGTAAGGGGTTCCTACTAGCCGAAAGGTTAGCAGTTCCAACACACCCAGAGGTGCCTCAGAAGACAGGCCTGGTGATCTGTTTCTTAAAGGTCACCGCCTTGAAAACCCTGTGGAGCATTTCTACTTTACACACATGGGATCGCCATGTGTTGGAATCGACTAGATGGCAACTAACAACAAAGTGTAAGTAAGAGACGCCATCTACATTATTTGGCTTTACCTGGGGAATAGATGCTTGCAGAGCAATATGTGAGTAGATGAAAAGGGGATATCACGTACACATCGCATTATTTATATACTTAGGTTAATGGACAGGCTTTTTATAAAATGTAATCTAAATGCTCCCTAGGAGAGCTAAGCTTACGGGTTTTGAAACTTATGCATACAGTGATTATAAGCAGGGCTTTGGAGCTGAACAGAGCTGAGTTAGAGTCCAGCAAACTGCTCTATGTTCTTAAGACATTTTAAAACCTCTTTAAGGTTCAATTTCCTAACTATTAAGAAGTAAATGCTAATATCAATTACACAGAATTATTGTGGGGATTCACTGAGGCCGTAAGACAGAGACAATCAATAAATATGAGCCTTAAAATAAAAAAAAAAAAATTAAAAAGCCCCACTATAATCAAATTGCCGAACACCTGACGAGAGATGAGTGCTTTTTAAGGGAATTTTTGATGAAAGGCTAGAGAGGTAATTTTGGAGGATATGGCCCTTTAAAGGAGACCAGCTGTTATGGAAGTGTGCAACGGTTTTGAAACTGCCAGAGGGGTGCGTAAGGACTCTGATGGAGAAAGCGATAAAGGGAAATAGTTTGAACTATCACCTTGGCTGATTTCCCTCGTGGAGGCAACCGTCAAGCAAAGAGCTAGATAACAGGGTGGACCAGCTGAGCACTTGCTACAGCTGCCAGTCCGTAATGGCAGGCTACTGAAACACCACATGAAGTGCAAGGACAGAGAAAAATTTCCCCAGAACTCCTCTCAGGCAGGATCCTATATGTAAGTCTCACAGCCATAGGGAATTTTCTCTATTTTGGTCACTTCTATAGTCCTAGGGCCTAGTACCCTGCCTGACATATATAGTGTTTAATAAACATGTGTTGGGTGAATACATAAATGAATGAAGACATTTGATAGGTCCAAAAGACCAGATAAAGAAACAATAGATAGGTGCTTAGCTACTTAATATGGAGGTACGTCCCATAATTTGTAGGGCTTCTCTCTTGCTGAGAGGTGTAAACAAATTATGGAGCAGGGCTGATTTTTTTTCAAGTCTATGGAAGAGAGCCTGGGTGCACCTACCAGCTGCCTTCCTTCTCTCTTTCTCTTCCTTATTTCGTGTTCGGTGCCTCTAAATACTTAATGAACAAACAAAGAATAATTATATGAATGGATACCAAATTACATACCTGACTAGGACGTCTACAAGTCTGTTAGACTTTGGCTGTGTGTCACTGAAAATTGTATCTGTTGCAAGAAAAGTGGTTTTTGTTTGCCCAACTATAAAAGCGTGAAATAAGATGCCCATGGCTTAGACTAGAAGTTGCATAAGAGAATCGTGGACAATGTACGTAGCTGAAAAACCATATTTCCCAACTATATTGGTAGATAGGAGTGGCCAATGAGATATAAGAGACCTCTAAGGAAACAATTTTGTCCCTTGCTCACCTATTATTCCTGCCTGGAATGAAGATATAATAGCTGGAGCTCCAAGGGCTATCTTGTGCTTTTTGAGAATGGTGGATGAGAAATATGTAAGAAGCCTGGATCTCTGATGATTTGAGGGGATGTCATACCTACTCTGGAATCTCTATGTCTGAGCTTGATTTACATGGCAGAAAAATAAAGTTCTATCTTTTTTAAGGGACTATATCCAAGTCAATAACCAAATAGAATTTCTAACAGATTAAGTGCAGGGTTTCTGAAGAGTGGCTGGTGGATTCGAACTGCTGACCTTCTGGTTAGCACCCAAACTTTTAACTACTGTGCCACCAGGGCACCATATACGAATGAGTAGAAGCTAAATGTGTGTACTTGGGAGAAATAGGGCAGTGAGAAATTTTAATTGCAGTTTCAGTAATTATTAGCAAGAGGAAAGAAATGAAGAACAATTTTTAAAAAATACTTTTATGAGAACTCTGTCAACTGTTGCAGGGGTGAATGGCTGAATTGTACCATAGCAGGTGTTTTTTATCAAAAACGGGCACATTTCAGTATTGAAAGAATCATACATCATCTAGCCCAATTACCTATCTGATGCTCAACTCTTCTGTAGAATATTTAGGTAAGAAGTCATCCAACTTATGCGTGGCTACATCAAGTGATGAGCAACTCTCTACTTCCTACGCCAGCCCATTTTTATCTTTGGACAGTTCTGAATGTTAGAATGTTGTTTCTTACAGTGAGCTAAAATCTGTTTTCCTCTAGCTTCCATCCACTCTTCTAGCTCTGATCTTTAGAGCCGTATTCAACACATCCAATCCTTGTTCTAAATGATAAGCCTTCAATTATCACACTCCATTTGAGAAAGCTGTCTACCCAGAATGGCATGCCATGAAATCATACTGACCTGGTTTCTAAACATGTTGAAATCTACCTTCCCAGAAACCAAGTAATGCATATGACTATGCCTATTCTTTCTCTCCCTGCTGTCTCATACCTCAACAACATGTGGCCATGCCCTCCATAGTTATACAATAACTTCCATTTCCCAAAAAATTTATCTTTACCACTGAAGTACAAGTTCAAAGTAATTATTATTCCTGGTTATTTTCAGTAACCCTGGGAGATACATTTTGATACAGAATAAGAAAAGAATTTGTATTAGCTGAGTGAAAATTCCATTGTATGGGCCCCAATTATCAAAGTTCCTCTTCTTACTACCTATGGTACCTGTGCAACTTGTATGACTTAATCGGAAGTAAACCATTTAGGCAATATATAAGGCCAAATGATATTTAACGCATTTTTCCAATAATATCACATCTGTTCTTCCATCTTTCATTTACACTCCAATGACCTACTCTTAGAATTTTGGATTTCTAAGCAGGCATAAATGATATTGAATGGAATATTATTGTGACTTTCTCCATTAAACTAAGTCTTTTTCCACTGAATTGGATTTATTCTCCCATTACCATATTTCAAACATATCCTACTTACCAAGCTCTGGTGACACCAATGAGATATTTACCATCTGTGTTATGATATCTAATTCACTTGGTTATGCATTAAAATCAAATGTATTGAGCCCACAGGGTTTAATTCAAAAAAACAAAATAAATGTAAACTAAAATAGTTATTTTTTAAAAAATATTTATAGGAATTTTGCCAACTAGCAAGGTCATTCGTTGTAAATTTAATCTGGAGCTAATGTCTGGGTTTGACGCCCATGGACAGACATTCTTCAAGGAACTTCAGTCACTCTCTGCTTCCACAACTGTCAAAGAAGCAAAATGAAAATGGTCAGGAACTACAGTTACCCCATACCAGGAAAGCAGAAGTCATTTTTCAGGCTAGATTTTTAAGAGCATAAAGCCAGCCTCACAGTGAAGGAGAAACAGTTTCTCATTCACAATCTGTCTTCCAGCCAACCTATTCTATTACCGATATCAGGAAGGTGCAGAGATAAAGTATAGTTTAAACTTCAAATCCCTCAAATCAGACTGTCAGGGAGGGGAGAGATCAGATGCTGACAGGGCGGAAAAAAGGGAAGCTGATGACCACAGTGGTGACACCACTTTTCCACCTGCTAAGTATGACTTGGGATGGGATCAGCTGATGATGAGAGTTGGGTTATTTGAGGTTTGTGCTGTTGAAGTTAGAGATAGATGTGCCTAGAGAGGGTAGCTAAGTAGCAGGCTGGGCAAAACATACTCGAAATTGAGATAAAGCCTCTCCAAGCTCTGGGACTCATTTTCTCCTCTGCTAACCACTGTAAGATTGTTTTGAAGTGTGTGTGTCCTGAAAAAGTCTTTTCTTCTGGTTCCAGAAACTTCCAGCCCAATGCATAGGAAGGAAAGATGAATCTGGTCTGTAAGTTTACTTACTTCCTTCAATGACTTTCACTTCAGCATATGTCTACTTTCTTTTCTCATGGGAAAAAAAAAAATGGGTATTAGAATACACTAGAGTGATAACTATAACAGGTCCCTGGGTGGTGCAAGTGGTTCTCTTGGCTACTAATGGTGTTTCGAACCCACCCAGTGGTATGATGGAAGAAAGGCCAGACAATCAGCTTCCATAAAAATTACAGCCAAAAAACAAACCCTATAGAGCAGCTCTACTCTTCAATGCATGGGGTCATCATGAGTTGGAAGCAACTCAACTGCAACTGCTTGGTTTTGGTGTTTTTTAGAGTGATATCTTTTGGAATTCATTATGGTATGCAATAAATAATTACTTAAATTATACAACCATTGTATGGAAGATAACTTATTCTTCTTATTAACTCTACGGGCTACAGTTGACTTTTTTTTTCTTTTCTTTCTTTTTTTTTTTGCTTTCTTAATTTTGTTTTAGGTGGAAGTTTACAGAACTAACTAGTTTCTCATCAAACAGTTAGTACATGCATTGTTCTATGACATTGGTTAACAACCCCACAATATGACAATTGACATTTTACATGCAAGAGGATCCCACAGATTAGGAGAGAAGATAAAACCTAATATCTAATCTACACAGTAATATGTGCTCTGAGAGATAAAGAGCCCCAGAGGTTCAAAGAAGAAAGACATTAATTCTGAGCTCAAGAGCACTATGAGCAACACGGCCAATGGTGAAACAACAGAGCTCAGACAGGAGTACAGTGAGTGCTGATCTCAGTTTTACTGCCCTGCGTTGGCCACATCATTTCGCTGTGCATTAGTTTCTTCAACCATTAAATGAGAAGGGCAAAGCAGCATTCTTGCTGAAAGTACTCATATCCTCCGGAGATGGCTCTGAGATGAACACATCAACAGACAGCTCCCAAGCCAAGCAAAAACATTGTATTGTTCATGGGAAGTTTCACAGCGCTCTGAAGAGAGCAGAAGTGGCATTGCCCTCCACCACAGCCATCCTCCCAACTTCGCGTTCTATAGATCAGTCCTGCAAACGGGGACTGGAATGTCAAGCCAGAGTAAAAGTAGATGTTCACATACAGCCAGTCTTAAAAGAAGGTTAATTTGTGTTAGCAAACTGTCAAATAACCTATCATACCTAATTATTTCACTTCACACACATCCTTTTTTTTTTTTCCCCCATCATATAAAATAAATAAATAAACAGAACATTGTCCCCAGGATTGTGTTATCCCTGATGATCATTCAAGGCTATTTTGTGGCTAAATAAATAAAAACAACAACACTGCCATCCTGAAGGGCTTTTTTTTTTTCCTCTGAAGTCACTGCAAAGCAGTAACAATGATATAAATTCAAGGGCAAGTGCTTCGTCCTTTATAAACTTGAATTAGTAAGTTGATCCTCTTCACCCAGTGTTTTCAATGCACAGAGAGATAAAATTTGATAAGTTCATAAAAACAAATTAAGACAAGTAAGAGGTGTTAATAGAGTATAGACACCAAAAATGCATGCAACAAACCAAAGACCCAGAAAGCAATGGAACCTTTATTGTAGTACATAAGTTACATAGTTAAAATGATGATTGATATTATAGTTTCTATTTCAAAGACTCCCTTTGTATAATCGTTCTCCTGACAAAACTGGTAAGAAGAAAATATTCTCTCAAGGGTATACCTCCCCATATATTATCCTTATAAAATTGTAGACAGGGGAGAAATACCTGGAATAATGGTGTGTCTAAATATGAGGGGTGGGAAGAGGAATTTAAAGGGAGAAACTTCTATTAAGTGCCACTAAGTATATCACCTTATAGTGTTTTTTAAAAAATACTCTGCATAGGCACTTTAAAACAGAAAGTCAAAAAGGGTATACAAGATTACATTATTTAGACTTCTACAGCACTCCATATTTTTCAAATGCCACCTGTATTCTTCTATGGTTTCCTGTTTATAAATTAGGTAAACCTTTCCCTTTCTCTTTCCAATGAAGAAATTGAAAAGGAAATAAGTCAAATAAGCTATCTCAACTCGTATTGAATAAAGATTTTCAAATATCTGGCCAATTTTAAAAGAAAAAGAAAAACAGCCTCAGCCAGAGCTTAAACAATGTTGTTCTTCAGACTTTCATAGGCTGCAAAGGACGGCAAGAAATTTAGGTTACTTTAAGCAAAGGGATCACATCAGAAGGAAAAATTAGCAAACACAGGAACCTGTCTCAGCTGTTCAGGGCACAAGCTTCACCGAGAATTAGAACCCTGGTGGTGTAGTGGTTAAGTGCTATGGCTGCTAATCAAAAGGTCGGCTGTTTGAATCCACCAGGGGCTCCTAGGAAACCCTGTGAGGCAGTTCTACTCTGTCCTATAAGGTCACTATGAGTCAGAACTGACTTGACAGCAATTTTTTTTTTTTTTTGGTCCATCCTGCAACCCCCACAGATCACACAGCATAATCCAGCAGCTGCTAACCCCATTGATAAACTTCATTTTTCCACTGTGAGTGAGTCTGGTCTGTTTTCTGACTACTCTCCTCTCTCCTGCTCCACCTCCTGTTTTGTTTTGTTTTGTTTTGTTGAAATGGTATCTACCACTTCATGCCAGATGCCTTCTCTCCATGTGCCTCTCGGACTTCTGACCAATTTATTTATTGCCTGTGTCCCTCTCTGTATGTCCTTATGCTAGTCAATAAAAGAAAATCTGACTGAGTTAATCACGCTCCACCATAGAGCATCCCTACTGGTCAGAATTCCTTCATCAAACTACCTGATAGGCTACTGACCAGCTTATAAATGGCTGCATTTAACTCAGCCACCAATTCCAGACTCAGTCACCTCTGACCTAAGCAGACAGGCCATGTGATTAAAAAAAAATAAAGAACAGGAAGCCGCTTCTTCATTCATGTTTGGAAGGGGCTATTGCCAAGTTAAAGAGCCCCACCTAGTGGCACAATGGAGCCCTGGAGACGCACTTGTTAAGGGCTCAGCTGCTAACCAAAAGGTTGACCTTTTGAATCAGCCAGCCACTCCTTGGAAACCCTACGAGGTAGTTCTACGCTGTCCTATAGGGTCACAATGAGTCGGAATCGACTCAATGGCACACAACAACAACATTGTCAAGGTAAAGTCTCTCGGTGGTGCAAATGGTTAACGTGCTCAACTGCTAACAGAAAGGTTGGTAGTTCGAGTCCACCCAGAGGTGCTTCTGAAGAAAGGCCTTGACAATCTAGTTCCAAAGAATCAGCCGTTGAAGACCCTGTGGAACACAGTTCTACTTGGATACACATGGTGTCACCAGTAACTGGTTTGGGTTTATTAGCAAGGTGGTCTGTTAGCATGTTATGAATTTATCTGAATTCCCACACATGTGGTATGTTTGCAAAGCACCAAGAAAAATGGTAACTTTAATTTGGTATATTTTTTTTCTCTTGAGTTCCGTTTCTGATTTACAGGTACTCTCATTGGGACTGTTAAATGTTACATGTTCCCCCACTACTACCACCAATGAGGGGACAGGCAGTGTGAAATGTAACAATGCTGATCAGACACCTAAGATAAACTATGAGGGCCATCAGAAACACAGCTAGACACCCCCAGATCACTCAGGGCACCCTCCTGACAGGCGAGGGCAGACAGCTACAAGAGAGGACAAAGACAGATCTGGCATCCCTGACAGCATCTTTGCACATCCTTGGTGGTCCCACTCCTTGAGTTATTTTACTGTGTCACCTGTCTCAAAATATTTGCAACTATGTCTTTACTAAGCATGTAGCTGGAGGAGGCAAAGAGGAAAAAGTAGACCGAAACATAGGTAGGTGTGTGTGTGTGTGTGTAATTTTCCCCTTAAGAGCACAATGATTTGAAGAAATGTATTTTTCATCTTCCTGGTTTCAAGTTAAGCTGTTAATTTTCTGAGGCAGATAAAATCAATGTAGGAAGAAAGCACAATATTCTATTAGTACTTACTTTTCACTTGAAGCAAAATATGAGCGTGCTTCCTCTTCACGGGTTTTCAAGGGATCATATTAAACTAACTTCTCCTTTATTACATGTATGACACACAGCATGAGGAAAAGGTACCAAGAACCAGCGTTGTTTTTTTTTTTTTTTTTACTTCTCAGACTGCGTTTGACCTTCATGGGCACCTTTCTTAGGGAAGAATGGAGCGCGTCACCCTACCACAACACAGAGAGCTGCCTATGAGTAAAGGCTTCGAGATATAAGATAAAAACTCTGTTCTCCTCAACTAATCCTCTCTGGCCTTAGAATCCGAAGAGGAACCCTCATGCATCAAATATTCTCTGTTATCTTTGTCTGCTGTGTGTACTCTTTCTTGACAAGAAATAGAGTGATACCTTCTGCTTCCTAGAAGAAATCTGTGCTTAAGGAAGAGATACAAAATGTGCAGTAGTACAGCCCCCTTCTCCCTGCCATTTTCCCAGCTTCCTCTGATCACACACACCTTACCACATAGCTGCTACCTGGCTGTAAGCAATCCACTCCATTCGAATTTGCTGCTTAAAAAAAGCTGCTTAGGGTAGATTTTTCAGAAGACAAGAGGTAAACATTGTTCTTTGTAACACTCTTGTTTAAACACACACACACAAAGAAACTGTCACTTTGTCATTGTTCAATTTTGCCAAATACCAAGCTTATTTATTCATTTGCCAAAATGTTTTGAGTGCTTCAAGACTCCAACGGTCTTTACACATTTTTGTGGGCATTTAAAATGGGTCAGACAATTTTCCTATTTTAAAGATGAAGAAATTAAATTACAGGTGAAATGTTTTGTCTAAACTAAGAAATAGAGTATAATTACAAAATTTAGATCTTTTTTTAAAGCCTCATTCAATGATTGATCAGCTAAATCATTTTACTAAAATATTAACATGTTTAATATATACATATATATATATGAGTCCTGGTGGTACAGTGATTAAGTGCTCAGCTGCTAACAGAAAAGTCAGCAGTTCAAACCCACCAGCTGCCCTTCGAGAGGAAGATGTGGCAGTCTGCTTCCATAAAGATCACAGCCTTGGAAACACTATAGGGCAGTTCTACCCTGTTCTATAGGTTCACTATGAGTCAAAATGAACTCAGTGACAATGGGTTTGGTTTAGTTTGGTTTGGTTTCTTGGTTGTACATAAGAAAACATATTTTCTCCAAAAAATGTTGTTGTCCTACTTTAATTTAACAAGGGTCCAGATATTCCAGGTATTTCTTGAGATGTTTCCATAATGTTCATTTGTAACTCTTTCCTGTAGCATAATGCATGTATTTGCTTTATCTTGTTCCATAAAATTGTTTGTCAATTTTACAGTCTTTTAATTGAACAGGTGTTCCAAGTCAACTTTATTTTTTGTTAGCCAATGATATGCTAGAATGTCCTGTAAATTAAAAAGAAAGAAAGAAAGAAAATTTACCAGGCTTCCTTGGTTCCCTCTCCTCAGGGTCTCTTGCTCATGAGTTAGCATTAATGAAGGTAGTGAGATGAGTGAACTCCCCGTACCTGGAGAGTAGAGAAAGCCCTACACGTATAGAGAGCTGAGTGTACATGCTGCCTAATAGTGTTTCCAAAGAGTGGTGAATTTTGTATTCAAACAGAGGTCAGCAAATAAATCCAGAGTGCCAGACTGTTTGATTTTTCCTTTTTAAAGATGAGCTGCTCTGATAGTTGGAGATTTTCATTTCCCAACTCCACCCAGAGTAGTCACATATGCAAACACGGAGACTACCCCTGCAGTCTCAATACAGAATAATTATTTCTGACTGCCAGGAACCACAAGCGGGCTAGGCTATTTCTGTGTTAAACCCCACCCCCCAGGCACTGGAGACAAAAGAAAAGCATGCACAAAACTATAGTTATTTCACCTTGAATAGACTTCCCAAATAAAGCCTTTTCATTTATGCTTTCTATGTTAAACGTTACAAACTAGAAAGTAATTTCCAGTCTTATTTTTCTTCATTAGTATATCACAAACTGCTAATTAGGAAGGATTTCTTTTACTAAATGATTTAGTTCTTATGTCTGTTTTAACACTTGAAAGTTTACAGCTTCAGAAAAAGAGGAAAGAGCCTTAATTAAAGAATGAATTATTGAATATTCAATTATAACTGATGTTGCCCCATGCTATTATTTTGCATGTTTATAGATGTTTTATGTGATTCTGTTATCAGAATAACCAGAGAGAGAGACACTGACTACTGAGGATTAAAAAAAAGGGAGGGCTTCTGCCTGATCATATTCAGCCATTTAAGTTCAAGAATCATCTGAAGCGTGGTTTCCATGACGACAAGTCACTAATTACAAACATAAAACAAAGTAAAAAAATCAACCTTCCCTGATGTCTAATTTTTTTTTTAATTTGAATAGTGAATTGGAACTTTTCTTTAGGGAATTCTCCTAATCACTTTTCTGAAACCAGTGGCCACTGTGTGGTAGGTTTAACTGTGGTCTGGCAAAGCTGTCAGGTAAAGTTCTCCCGATCTGTCAGGATTTGGTTGCCAACAATCAAAGAGATAAGGAGAGATGGTTGTGATGAAGAGTGAAGGACTTCTGCATCTCTGAGCTACAGTACTGCAAAGAGAGCTGCTCATACAGATGAATAAACCAAAGAAACACTACCAAATACAGGATCTGAGCATCCTTTAGACAAGGAAGCAAAGTGAGGGGAAAAGGCAAGTTAAAACCTAAAATCGGCCACTTTTCATAGGGTTAGTCATCCATGCTCACACACAAGCAAAGGTTTCTGATTCCTCTGCCTGGCATATTCAAAAAAACAAAACAAAACAAAAAAGGGGACCCTTTGAGACTTGGGAACCTGTTCAACCGACACAATGGCACCATTCAAAATTCGCAAATTTATGAACTGCAGTATATCATTTGTAAAAATTGCTTCAGCCGAAGTTACCTTTCACCGGCTCTGTAAGTCTACTCACTGGGTCACTAGGAGCGAGCAAGAACATTTTGATAAATTCTGTTTCCATGACGATGAATTAACCAGTGAACAGGGGGAGGTGTTGAAAGATCTGTATTCTGTAGAATACTCTCAAATGTTTGCCTGTTTTCATTTTTAGCCATTTAGTTCTCGTGGCTCTGTTCCAGGACTCTTTAATTTGCCAGTAGCTATTTTTCCTACACAGATTACAGGAGTAATTCATCAGTGAATGTTTCACTCTGTGGTCCCATCTAATGTAAGGAAACATAAAAATGGATTTTCCCAATTATGCCTTTTTGTTGGTTTAGAAAGAATATAGTAAGCTTTTATTCTTTCTTTCCTCACAGTTTAGCTTTAGTGTTCTTCTTCCCCCTTATTTATTGACCATTACCTTATGCAGACTACATCTGCAATTTGTAAGATGTTGGCAACTGCTTTTAAATACTAATAAATCCCCCAAAGGCAATGATTTTTGAATTGAGTGGACTGAAACCCCAGAGGGAGACTGAAAGAGAAAAAAGAACATTAAAACATGTAGGCCTAGTACGTATTACAACAGAACAAAGCGTTTAGGAAAAAAAAATTAAGAAAGCTATAGAGCTTTCCCCTTACTAAATTACTTTAAATTGGCTTATTTTTATACAGTGGAATCTGTTTATGTTATTTCAGCATTTATCCACTTCATGAATTTAATGGTAAAACTACTATTTCCTTGGGAGGATGAGGGGAAAATGAAGTGATACAAATGGTATAATTTTTCAAATGGTTAAAATAGCAAAAAGAACTCATCTATTTGCACTAGGAAAAATTGGATATGTGACTTTTTCTGAGGTTAAAAAGTAAGAATAACGTTTCTTCAAAACATTTAGTTCCAATCTAGCTTTAGTTTGTATCTCAACAAGTAACTAATTCAGTTCATGATAAATACGAAATTCAAGTAATGGAAATTCTCCCTTTTCTTTCTTTTCACCTCAAACAAAGCAAATAACCAGTTTTCAATTTCCAACATGAGTCCCTAGGTAGCACAAACAGTTAAGTGCTTGACTACAAACCCAAAGGTTGATGGTTCAAACCCGCCCAGAGGCACCTCGGAAAACAGACCTGGTAATCTGCTTCTGAAAAGTCAGAGAAGTTCTACTCTGCACACATAGGGTTACCATGAGTCAGAATAGACTTCACGGCAACTGACAACCATAGCAACATAATTGAAATTACAAAGAACTGTGAGATTCACAAGAAGTAAGGAAGGAAACTATTTACCATTATTATGCAAAGCTCTGCCAATCAGAACTACCTTTCTAAAATTTCAATAAATAGTAATGCAATAATATATTCTCTTAAGAACTACTCTTCAGGGTCATATTTGCTCTCAGAGCCTAATTTCCCTAACAAGAACAGAGAGAACTTTCACAATGAAAAGAATATGGTAATTTTCTTTTCCTCCCTCTTTAACACATATGCACAAAAAATATTATTAATATTGGTGGATCTCAGAGAATGTACATGATTGAAAATCAAAGTAATTGTTTTAATGAATAAATTCTAGTTGTTTTTCAGCAGACTTCTATCAAATATTAGAATAGAAAACCATGCTACTCTAAAATCAGCATATTGGCAGCCCTGAAATTGTTCATCTTGATTTAAAATAGCAGGGACAGAACCATAGTGTCAGGGGACAACTTAGTCAATTGGCATAGCATAGTTCACAAAGATAATGTCCTACATCCTAATTTGGTGACTTGTGATCTAAGATACTACTATTGGTTTCTAAGATACAACTATTTGTTTCTACTTGTATGGTACAAAAGAGATTGAAGAAAATCAAAGCTCAAAGAAGAAACTACTTTACAGGACTAATAGCCCACATGAACCACAGCCTTTTCTAAACTGAGACCAGAAGTAATAGACGGTGCCTGATTACCACTATCAATTGTTCTAACAGGGACACACTGGGAGCTCTGGGATGAAATGGGAGAAAAATGTGGTACAAAACTCAAATTCCTAAAAAGGGCCAGACCTACTGGACCAATAGAGACTAGTGGAACACCCTCCCCTGCCCGCTGAGACTATCATCCTAAGATACCCTTTGAAATTGGAGTTGAATCTATTTCTGCAGGTCACCTTTCAGACAAGTAATTGATTGTGTTATAAAATTAACAATATCATCCATGAAAAATGATCCTTTAAACAATTAACTATATGAGTCCAAACAGTCAACATTTACCCAAAAGCAAAGATGAGATAGCAAGGAGGGAAAGGGAAGCTAGATCAATGGAAACAGAACAAAGAGAATGGAAATAATGAGTATGCTGACAACGTTGCAAAAATTGTAACCAATGGCAAGGAACAGTTTGTATAAAAATTGTTAAAGGGGAACCTGATTTCCTATGTAAAGTTTTACCTAAAACACAACAAAATATTATTAAAAAAAAAATAATAAAATAGCAGGGACAACCACGTCATTTGACTAGGTACATACAAGGGAAAGCCTAATGACCTTTTTGTTCACCTGCCACATATACTTCCTTCTGCTGCTTCTGGGCAATGTGTAAGGGTTCTATTTAACAACGTCATGTTTTCCTTCCTAGACCTGAGGTCATAAAGCGGGTAGCCAACACAGAGGCATATCTAGGGTATGACAGGTATGGCACATGCCCTGGGCACCACTTGGGGGTTGGGGCACCAATGAGCAATTTCTATTGGCCATTGCAATTTCCAGCACCAGCTGTGAGAGATCATTCAGCAATTTAAAACTAATTGCCATAGGCACTTATTTTCTATAGATATGCCTCTGAGCCAGTATTCAGTTCACATTGATGTTAATACTGTGAGATCCTTCTGCCAGCTGTTATCTGGGAAATAGAGACGGCATGGCCCCCACAAGAGGCAGCTGCCTTCACACCAATGTGACCCGGGCTTGGCATCAGGCAGTGCAGGAGTCAGCTTGTTAATGCTAATATCTCCGGTGAGACATGGATAAACAGCAGTTCTCCTTAGTCCTGTGGATTGAAAGTGTCACACAAATACTACTGAGCTCAGTAGCCGATCATTAAAAATTAGTGCAAATGAGAGAACTAATGGCTTGTTGATCCACTAAGTCAAGTTTGACATCCTCATGACATTGTTTACAACTGTATAGATGTCATTCAGCCTTTAGCTGGAGAGATTTTTTACAAAGAAAATAGTCATGAAACTTCTTGAGTTTTTTGGTTAAAACCAGTCAATAGCAAAACATACTAAAAGCGCCAACAATTTTATTTCTTAATATGCAGTTAAATGATGTAGTCAACAACTACTACACACATTATAGAACATCTATTATTTAAAATTGTTTTCGATGCCAAGAAGGTATTTTATAAATATTCAGGACAGTGAAATCTGAAACGACTTATTACTTTGTATCTGTACATGGTACATAGGCACATAACATATATCATAAATATGGTCACATTTAAACAACACTAAAAAGGGATATTAAATATATATTCATAGAAGCAGTAAGAAGAAAATATATACTTATGGATCTAAAGAAAAGCGTCTTCTAATATTTGCAATATATTCCTGAAAAGCTATGTGAAATATTTTTTAGTTGCATATTTTTTAAATTCACTTTGACCTCATTACTTAACTAACTTATGCAATAATCCTTTTAGTGAAGCCTGAAATCTTTTTTTTAATATGAAAACGTATCCCTTCTATATATTTTTCAACTTTACATTTTTTATACCTATGATTTAAAAATGGTGTATTTAATATAAAAGGCTAAAAGCACACAGCTATTTTTGTTGTTCAAAATTTTTCCCCCATTCTTCTCCCAGAGGGAGCACTGAGAGATGTAACTACAAGGGCAGCATGTTGGAGCAAAGAAATTTGACCAAGAGCACTGTCCTGGGATCCAACAGCCCAGAATCTAATCCCATTGACCACACATTGCTCCCTATTCCATAAGAAGTTTATACTAACATCAAGTCTGACAACTCAGGATCTCTGCCCCAAACAGACACTTGATACTTCCCTGAAGTTGTTTAGATCAATAAAAGTGATCATCTACTTAATTTACAAATCAAAGCTAACCTCCACCTGTAAATCACATAAAATTTTAACTGTATTGAGAGCTCATCATTATATAAGCCTTTCTAGTAAACTAGATTGCTACCAATTCAGTGAGATAACTGACATAATCACTCAACAAACACAGAGTATTCCTGGCAGGGCAGTGGTTAAAAGCACTTGGCTGCTAACCAAAAGATCGGCAGTTTGAAACCATAGCTGCTTCACAGGAGAAAGATGAGGCAGTCTGCTTCCTTAAAGATTTATAGCCTTGGAAACCCTACGGGGCAATTCTACTTTGTCCTATAGGGTTGGGTCCTATAGGGTCAAGTTGGAATCGACTCTACGGCAGTGGAATTTTTTCTTTGACCCAAAGGAATTGACTGCATAGTGAAGAGATATAGAGGTAGAATGAGAAAAAAAATCTAATGATTGTAAAGAATGTGGGAGTACGAGGATAGAATAAGTTTCATTGGTGGTTCAGTGGTAGAATTCTCACCTCCCATCAGGAGATCCCAGTTAGATTCCTGGTCAACGCATCTCACGCACAGTCACCACTCATCTGTCATTGGAGGCTTGAACGTTGCTGTGATGCTGAATAGGCTTCAGTGGAGCTTCCAGACTAAGACGGGCTATGAAAAAGGACCTGGACATCTACTTCCGAAAATCACCAATGAAAATCCTATGGGTTACAACGGTCCCATCTGCAACCAGTCGTGGGATTGGCACAGGATCTGGAAGCATTTTGTTCCATTGTGCATGGGGTCTCCATGAACTGGGTGTCTACTGGACTGTTGCTAACAACAATAATGACAGAAAGGCACCCAGAATAATCATATGGAAGATTGTGGGAGGGTGTTACTGTGGAAAAAACAGTACTTTCTGAATAAGAAGATTAGGGAACCCACATTTCATATAGAGACAGCTGGACAAAGGCACAGAAATAAGACACAACTTATTAGGCCTAGAGAACCGAAAGCCGCTCAGTTTGGCCTGAGTGCCCCATGTAAGACAGGTGGCAGCCAGTGTAAGACTGGTGGTGGGAACAAATAGTAACAGAGATACAGGTAGGAACTGCATCAAAAAGGTCTTCTTAGTCATTATTGACAACCTGAACTTCATTCTGTCTTCATGATCTTTTGGGTAACAATGGCAGAAGTTGTGATAAGAGAGAAAGACAGTAGCAGTAAATATAAAAAGAACAAGATGAATTAAAGGTATGTTTAGAAAGCTGAGTTATCCAACCTTGGTGACTGATGGGGTATGGAGAGGTGGGAGGATCTAAAATTAGAGATGATGCACAGGTTACACCTTGAGAAACTGGGTGAATGGTGTGCCACCACTGAGACAAATGCAGAAAAAGAAGCCAATTTTGGGTAACATGTTGAAACAAAGGCACCTGTGGAACATTTCTGTAGAGATGCCCAGCAGGTAGTTGGAAAGATGACTCTGAAGCTCAGGGCAGAGGCTTAAGTTAAAAACATAGACTTGGTTGGATTCCTCTACACCAACAAAAAGAACATCGAAGAGGAAATCGCCAAATCAATACCATTTACGGTAGCCCCCAAGAAGATAAGATACTTAGAAATGAATCTAACCAGAGATGTAAAAGACCTATTCATAGAAAGCTACAAGACAATACTGCAAGAAACCAAAAGAGACCTACATAAGTGGAAAAACAAACCTTGCTCGTGGATAGGAAGGCTTAACACTGTAAAAATGTCTATTCTACCAAATGCCATCTATAGATACAATGTAATTCCCATCCGAATTCCAAAGACATTTTTTAATGAGATGGAGAAACAAATCACCAACTTTATATGGAAGGGAAAGAGGCCCCAGATAAGTAAAGCATTACTGAAAAAGAAGAACAAAGTGGGAGGCCTTACTCTACCTGATTTTAGAACGTATTATACTGCCACAATAGTCAAAACAGCCTGGTATTGGTACAACAGATACATAGACCAAAGGAACAGAATTCAGAATCCAGACATAAATCCATCCACATATGAGCAGCTGATATTTGACAAAGGCCCAAAGTCAGTTAAATGGGGAAAAGACAGTCTTTTCAACAAACGGTGTTGGCATAACTGGATATCTGTCTGCAAAAAAAAAAAAGAAAGAAAGAAAGAAAGAAGACCCATACCCCACACCATGCACAAAAACGAGCTCAAAATGGATCAAAGACCTAAATATAAAACCTAAAACAATAAAGGTCATGGAAGAAAAAATAGGGACAACACTAGGAGCCCTAATACATGGCATAAATACTATAAAAAACATTACTAAAAATGCAGAAGAGAAACCAGATAGCTCGGAGAGCCTAAAAATCAAACACCTATGCTCATCCAAAGACTTCATCAAAAAAGTAAAAAGATTATGTACAGACTGGGAAAAAGTTTTTAGCTATGACATTTCCAATCAGCGTCTGATCTCTAAAATTTACATGGCACTGCAAAAACTCAACGCAAAAAGACAAATAACCCAATTAAAAAATGGCCAAAGGATATGAACGGACACTTCACTAAAGAAGACATTCAGGCGGCTAACAGATACATGAGGAAATGCTCACAATCATTAGCCATTAGAGAAATGCAAATTAAAACTACAGTGAGATTTCATCTCACTCCAACAAGGCTGGCTTTAATCCAAAAAACACAAAATAATAAATGTTGAAGAGGTTGTGGAGAGACTGGAATACTTATACACTGCTGGTGGGAATGTCAAATGGTACAACTACTTTGGAAATCAATTTGGCACTTCCTTAAAAACCTAGAAATAGAACTACTATACAGTCCAGCAATCCCACTCCTTGGAATATATCCTAGAGAAATAAGAGCCTTTACATGAACAGATATATGCACACCCATGTTCATGGCAGCACTGTTTACAAGAGCAAAAAGATGGAAGCAACTAGGGTGTCCATCAACAGATGATTGGATAAATAAATTATGGTATATTCACACAATGGAATACTACACATTGACAAAGAACCATGATGAATCCGTGAAACATTTCATAACATGGAGGAATCTGGAAGACATTATGCTGAGTGAAATCAGTCAGTTGCAAATGGACAAATATTGTGTAAGACCACTATTACAAGAACTCAAGAAATAGTTTAAACAGAGAAGAGAATATTCTTTGATGGTTACAAGAGCGGGGAGGGAGGAAGGGAAGGAGAGTATTTTCACTAATTAGATAATAGATAAGAACTATTTTAGGTGAAGGGAAAGACAACACACAATACAGGAGAGATAAGCACAACTGTACTAAGCCAAAAGTAAAAATTTTCCTGAATAAATTGAATGCTTCGAAGGTTGGTGTAGCAGGGGCAAGGGTTTGGGGACCATGGTTTCAGGGGACATCTAAGTCAATTGGCATAATAAAATCTTTTAAGAAAACATTCTGCATCCCACTTTGGAGAGTGGCGTCTGGGGTCTTAAACACTAGCAAGCAGCCATCTAAGATGCATCAATTGGTCTCAACCCACCTGGAGCAAAGGAGAATGAAGAACACCAAAGACACAAGGTAATTATGAGCCCAAGAGACCGAAAGGGCCACATAAAGCAGAGACTGCATTAGCCTGAGACCAGAAGACCTAGATAGTGCCCAACTACAACCAAGGACTGCCCTGACAGAGAACACAACAAAAAACCCCTGAGGGAGCAGGAGAGCGAGCAGTGGGATGCAGACTCCAAATTCTCATAAAAAGACAAGACTTAATGATCTGACTGAGACTGGAAGGACCCCAGAGGTCATGGTCCCCAGACCTTCTGTTAGCCCAAGACAAGAACCATTCCCAAAGCCAACTCTTCAGACAGGAATTGGATTGGACTATGGGATAGTAAATGATACTGGTGAAGAATGAGCTTTTTGGATCAAGTAGACACATGAGGCTATGTTGGCATCTCCTATCGGAAGGGGAGGTGAGAGGGTAGAGGGAGTCAGAAGCTGGCCAAATGGACACGAAAAGAGAGAGCGGAGGGAAGGAGTGTGCTGTCCCATTAACAGCTGTCTCATTAAAAAAAAAAAATAGGGGGTGAGAAATTAGGAGTATATAGCAAGGTGCTTATAAATTTTTGTATGAGAGTCAAACTTAATTTGTAAACTTTAACTTAAAGCACTATAAAAATTGAAAAAAAAAAAAAGGACCAAAAAAAAAAAAAACTATAGACTTGGCGTCCACTGGTGAATGATAGTATCTGAAACTATAACACTGGTTTAGAATCCCCAAAGTATGTGGAAAATGAGATAAACTGTGGGTTGAGGGCTCAACCCTGACACACAATAATTGTTTGAGACTGACAAAAGAAAAGTAGCCAAGAAAGGAAATAACAGAGGACTAGACCAAATTTTAGGGGAAATCCCATAACACATTAATATTATGGAGGCCACAAGAGTGAAAAATGCAGCAAGAGCGATTCAGTAAGAAACAGATGGAAAAATACACATTAATCTCCCACACTACCTTCTCCCATCAGCATACAAATCTGTATCATTAAAACTAGAAAGAACTTAACTAAGATTAGAGAAAAAAATTAAGATTAGGCCTAGGGAAGGCCATGGTCAACATACATGTTATTTAGGAGTTGCCTATTCTTAATTCTTAAGCAATGCTTGGCATACTAACATGTCATTTGACCAAACCAAAACCAAATCCATTGCTGTGAGTCAATTTCTACTCACAGCAACCCTATAGAAAAGGGTAGAACTACCGCCGAGGGTTTCCAAGGCTATGATCTTTCTGGGAACAGATAGTCACATCTTTCTCCCATGGAATACTGGTGAGCTAGCAGCCAAGCACTTAACCACAGTGCCACCACGGCTCCTTACATGTTATTTAGAAGTTGTCTATACTTAATTCTTAACAATGGAAGATTTATCCATTTATTTTATTTGTTTATTCCCTAGCTTGTCCTTAAAGCAATACAAATAATTTAGATTATACTTTCTGAATTCGTTCTTCGAAACAGAGCTTTTGATAAATGTTAAAGCGAGCCAGTTCAATGGGAAATACAAATCAAAACCACAATGAGATACAACTTTACAGTCACTAAAACTTGTTGCTGTCAAGTTGATTCTGACGCATAGCGACCGTATAGGACACGGTAGAACCGCCCCACAGAGTTTCCAAGGCTGTGATCTTTACCGAAGCAGACTGCTACATCTTTCTCCCTTGGACTGGCTGAAAGGTTTGAACCACCAACCACCCCACACCCACTAGGATGGTTATAACCCAAAAAACGGAAGATAACAAGTGCTTTCAAGGATGTGGAGAAATGGAACCCCTGCACATTGCTTTGTACATTGTAGCGTTTAAATGGTTAACATTATCTAGTTTCACTCCCACCTATTCCATAAGATAGAGCCCCTGGGTGGCACACATGGTTAAGTGCTTGACTACTAACCAAAAAGTTGGCAGTTAGAGTTCACCCAGGGCACCTCAGAAGAACGGTCTAGTGATCTACATTTGAAAACAATATCAGCCATTGAAAACCCTGCGGAGCATAGCGCTAGTCTAACACTTATGGGGTCACCAAGAACCAGAATCGACTGGGTGGCAACTGGTTATTTCCTGAGGTAGGTACTAGTATTACCACCAGTTTACAGATGAGGAAACTGACATTAAAAAAAAAAAAGGAGTGACCAATGTCGCACGATTACTAAGTGGTAGAACCAGGATTCCACAAATGTTAATTATTATTATTATCATCATCACGGTTATTATTAATCATTGAAAAATGAAAAATTATTCAGGTGTTTTCAAATATCCAACTCTTGGCATCAAAATGACAAAAAGTTAGTTTTTCAGCTTTCCAAACATTGACATTATCCAAGTAAAAGTGACACATTGCATGCTTTGATTTCCATGTTCATGTTTTTCTTTGTATGTGGATGAAATGAAAATCAAGTAATGGTCAAAAGAGAAGAAAATTTAGCATTTTTTTAAAGATCATCTTAAAAAGAAAATTGCCAGGTCTACTTTTAGAGAAGTCTTTTTAGCATTAAAAATCAGTAAAGCTTGACTTCAATAACTGGCATTAGGTCTTCTGTAATGCAGAAGTCAATAGCTCCTCTTGTAAAGGTGTTACGGTTTAAGCACTGCTTCAGGCCTGCGTTAAACTCGAACATCGGATCAAAGAGATAAACGCTGCGTGACTATACCGCTTTCACTTTAGAATCTGGAATTCTTAGAATCTGTATGTTTATCCTATTGTCAGTGATGTGTCGCTGATTGTTTTTAACAGTCTTTTGCATCGATGTGTTTTGGAAGGTGTTTTTCTCCCCTTTAAATCTTCCTTCAGGGAAGCTTCAGCAGACACTGACTGTGTATGTGTGTGGACCTTAAAATATTCTAGACAGGCAGCAAATGCTGACAGGTGAGCACACATACAAACAGTCTGATAATTTTAACCAAATGTTTATGAAAATGGTGCGCCCTGAAACTTCAAGGTGATCGAGTATTGACTGAAGACAGTTTAGTGTAAAAGGAAAGCAGTATGGCATAGCGAATAAGAATGTAAAATTTGCATTCAGATTTGTACTAAAATCCCACCTCTGCCGTGTACTAATTATTTAGTTTTGAGAAAGTGACTCAGATACCTTTCCTATAAAAGAAGAAAAATCAGATCAGTTCTCTAAAAAATTAAATTAAAAAATACATATATATGCATATGGAAACCCTGGTGGCACAGTGGTTAAGAGCTACTACTGCTAACCAAAATGTCAGCAGTTCAAATCCACCAAGCGCTCCTTGGACACCCTATGGGGCAGTTCTAAATGTACATATACATATCTGTATATACAAATATATCTCTATATACATATATATCTCTATATACATATATATAAAACCAAAAAACAAAACCCCTTGCCATTGGGTCTATTCCAACTCGTATAGGACAAAATAGAACTTGCCTCATAAAGTTCCCAGGGAGAAGTTGGTGGATTCACACTGCAGCCGAGCTCTTCACCACTGCACCACGAGACCTCCATATATAAACCCAAAACCAAACCTGTTACCTTCAAGTCGATTCTGACTTATAGCAACCCTACAGGACAGAGTAGAACTACCTTGTCGGGTTTCTGAAGCTGAAAACTATATGGAAGCAGGTTGCCATATCTTTCTCCTGAGGAGCAGCCAGTGGGTTTGAACTGCCAACCTTTTGGTAGTGCCCAGTGCTTAACCACTGTACCACCAGGGCTTTCTCTCTCTTTCTATATATAGAAACTGCCATGTGCCAAGCAATGTTCTAGACATTCATACAGCTTATAATAAAAAAATTAAAATGTAGTATAATCTCAGGTAGCAATAACTATTCTAGAGAAAAAAAAATACTAAAAGCTGATAGACAGTGATCAGGAAAGAGTGGGAAGTTGCTATCTATAGGGTCAGGGGCCCTCTGAAGAAGTGTCATTTGAGCAGAGAACTGAATAATGTGAAGTAGTGAAACTTGTGAATATTAGGCAGAGGGATGAGCACATGCAAAGATTTCCCAGTCCGAAATATGCTGGCAAGTTGGAGAAAAAGCAAGGAGAGCAGTGAGGCTGGTGCTCAGTGTTTCATGAGTTGAATTAGAAATGTCTTCAGGGATTAACTCATACAGGAACTTATATGCATGGCAGGATTTTGGATTTTATCATAAATGTATTGGGAAGCCATTGGATGGTTTTGAGTGCGGAGTGTCATGATTTAAAGGATCACTTTGAATCATATGCAAAGAACAAATTCTAGAGGAACAAGCTTGTACTCAGTGTGACCAAGTAAAAGACAGTTGCAGTGGGTCAGGCAAGAGATGGTGATGGCTTAAAATAGGAATATAGCACTTGAAACTATCTGAAAGTGGTTAAATTCATGGTGAGTTTGAAAGTAGACCCCACAGAACTTCTGATAGATTGAATATGGGTTGCAGGAAAGGAGATAATAATGAGTCTAAATTTTTGGACCTAAATTATTGAAGCGGTAAGACTGGACAAGGAACAGGTTAAAAGTAAATGTGCTATAAATAAAGAGTTTAGTTAGAAATACTAACTAAACATCCATGTAGCAATATTGAATATGCCATTGGATATTCAAGTACTCATTCAAGAAAAAGATCAAGAATGGATATTACAATTATCCAGGTATAAATAGTATTTAAGCTCCGAGGACTGAGGACCATGTTGCTGTTGTTAGCTGCCATCAAGTTGACTCCAATTTACGGTGACCTTATGTACAACAGAACAAAACATTGCCTGGTCCTGCGTCATTCTCACAATCACTAGCATGTTTGAGCCTACTGTTGTGGCTATTGTGCCAATCCAACTGCTATGGATTGAATTGTGTCCCCCCAAAATACGTCCTGTAAATACTAAACTCTTTGTCCGTGGTTATAATCTCATTTGGGGATGGGTTGTCTTTGTCATGTTAATGAAGCGGGATTAGTGTAGGGTGTATCTTGAGTCAATCTCTTTTGAGATATAAAAGAGATTAAAAAAGCTAGAAAGCAAGCAGAGACAGGGGAAGATTGATGCCATGCCACATGAAGATCACCGAAGAGCCAAGGAATAAAAGCTGAAGAGGCAAGGACCTTCCCCCAGAGTCGAGGGAGAGAGCTTTCTCCTAGAGCTGACACCCTGAATTTAGACTTCTAGCCTCCTAACTGTGAGAAAATAAATTTCTGTTTGCTAAAGCCACCCACTTGTGGTTTTTCTGTTGTAGCAACACTAGATAAGTAAGACACCATCTCACTGAGGGCCTCCCATGCCCTCGTTAGCCCTCTGCTTCACCAAACATGGTGTCCTCCTCTAGCGATTGATCCCACCTGATGAGACATCCAAAGCAAGCAAGTAGGCAATATTCTGTCGTGATCCAAAAGGTTTTCATTGACTGATTTTCAGAATTAGATCTCCAGGCCTTCCTTCACAGTGTGTCTTAGTCTGGAAGCCCCACTAGTATTTGAAACACCAGTTGCATTGCTTCCAGCATCATAACAACACAAAAGCTACCAGAGTATGGCAAACTGACAGAGGGGTAGTGGGAAATCCCTATAGGAGTGTGTTAAAATAGAAAAGAGGTTCAAGGGTTGAGCTCTGGGAATGTCCGACATTTAGATGTCAAGAAGATGAGGACAATGCAGGAAAATCATGGGAAAATAGTGTTTTAGAAGCCACGGGAATAAAGTGCTTCAAGGAAGGCGTGATCTACTTTCACATGCTGCAGAGAGGTTGTGTAATACAAGTAGAATTGACTGTTGGCAACATAGAAGCTACTGTTAACCCTAAGAAGCAAAGGAGTGATAGGAACAAAAATTTGTATTCAGTGGAATGGGTTCAAGAGATAACAGGAGGAGAAAAAAGAAATGGAAAAGTAATCAACGTATTTTTGTGAGAATTAAATAAGAAAATATTTAACTCGATGCTTGGCATATTATGAAAAAAAATTATGAAGCACTCATAAATAGTAGCCATCATTATTTTTTATCATTTTTGTATAGCTAACCCTTATCATTGAATTGTTAACTATAAATACAAAAAGAAATAACTCTACATGTATGTATACATGCATAAGTCCAAAAACCAAACTCACTGCCATTGAGTCCATTCCTACTCATAGCAACCCTGTGTAACATTGTAGAGCTGCCCCACAGGGTTTCCAAGAAGCGCCTGGTAGATGTGAACTGCTAACCTTTTGGTAAGCAGCCAAGCTGTTAACCACTGCACTACCACAGCTCCAGTGTATATATGCACAAGTACGTATATATTGAATACTTTTACCAACAAAATGTTCACGTATAATTATCTCGTGTTATCCTCACAACATTATGTGAGGAAAAACTGTGGCCATGTGGATTTGTTTTTTGGGTTTTTTTCCTCCCATTTTACAGCTGTCAAGCTTAGGTTCAGTGTTTATGACTTGTCCAAAGTCACATACAAAGCCAGAAATGAAATCAAGTTCCAATGACAGCCAACTCTTTCCTTTTCCCAGCGATGAAGAATATCTAGAATTTCAAACACCAAAGAGAAAATCAAATGAGAGCAATGATAATTAGACAATGCAAATATCTGACTTGACTAACAAACACCAAAAGATATTTTTATTTCATAAATTATTTACACATAAACTGTTAACAATTTTATTGCAATTTTCTTTCTCTGTAGATATGGTCAGATTCCCCCTTCAAGTGAGAAAACTTTCTGCCATAAAGACAGAGTAAAATGTTTTCTTCACATAAAATACATAAAGGAAGATAGAAGAAGGGAAAAATGCTTTGTTAAAGCACTCAGTCAGGAAATGTTTCTCTGCATGACCATGCTTGCCGGGTACTAGGATAGGTGCTTGAGATACAAGGGGAAATGGAACAAATATAATGTCTGCTCCCGTGGAGCCCAATGACACACAGATACTAATCAAATTTGCAAACATTAATTTGTTAAATTATGATAAGTGTATGGAGGGAAAGAACAGGATGCCATGAGACAGAAAAACAGGAACAACATAACCAGGTGTCACTGTGGCTGTTTTGTCTGAAGGAGACAAGAAAAGGTGTGGATGCTTCCCACAAACCACGTACAGTCGCTTCCAGAAACTTAGAATGAAAAGAGACTCTCAAAAGAGATGAAACTTCAATAACCCACTTTGGTAACAGATATGAAAGGGGAATTGTTTTATTTTCTCTTAAGGAATCCACCTTTCCTGTTTTCGAATTAGGGAAAACAAGGAGCAGTGTATTTTCTTTTTATTTCCTTGGAAGAAATTACTCAGACCAATGTGAAAATATTTTTTGCAAAAAAATAAGCTTTAAACAGTTCTGAAATGCTTCTGCAATACGTTAGCTGCTCTCAGAACCCCAAGTAATCAGCATGGAACCCTTCTTACTCCTTCCAGGTTATTTGTTAGCTGACTTTGGATTGGCCCAGACTCGTGGTGACTCCAGCTCATGGGGGTCCCATGCACAACAGAATGAAACGCAGCCCAGTCCTGCACCATGCCCATGATAGGCTGTGGATCAAATTGGTTTTTTGTAATTCAGTCACCAGGACTTTCTTCCTTCTCTATCTTAGCCTGTAAGCTCTGCTGAAACCTGTTCAGCATCATAGCAACACACTTCCTCCACTGACAGACAGGTAATAGCTGCACATGAGGCTCATTGGCTGGGAATTGAACTAGGTCTCTCTCCCGGAAGGTAAGAATTAATTCTACAGTGAGCCAGAGCCAAATCTTCCCATCCATGAGAAATGAGGGTTCCTTCTGGGCTGATGTCAATCCAAGCCCTTGCTGCCTTCTAAGAAGCATGCAAGGAGAGAATGGCTGAGATGAATTCTGTGCCACCTTACGAGTTGCTTCCTAGTCCAGTCATGTTTGTTACTAAACAAAATCAAATCCCTCTTGTTCATCTAGTTCTTTTCTCCCCAAATGACTTGGTATGAGTTGTTCTACTCTTCCCCTCCCTTCTAAACCTTTCAACTATATTCTCTGGCATTCCAATTTGACTAACCCTTACATCTTCCACCTCTTCCTGAACAATCCCTCTTCTACTTTGGTTTTGGGCAAAGGTTCTAACATGAAGTCTGTGACTGGGTTTCAAGGGGTCAGTGACATGCTTAAGAAGATTTTTTTTTTTAATATGTCTTTGAAAAAAAAAAATTGTTGTCACATTATACATATACAATTTCACTACAGAAGGTGTAGGTTGGTTATTGTGTATGATCAGTCATCATTAAAACCATATTACAGTGTCTAAATAGATTCTTATTGACAAAAATTTAAATGTGCCTGCCTTATAAGTAAAGAGGATCCCTCATTGTTTACTTTTAGCATAGATTAAGTTGCAGAAAAATTCAAAGCAAGTAAATTATAATGATGCTTCTATAGCCTTTGGTTTTACTTTTATCTTTGAAATGTGACACAGAAGCTAAAATCTTTCTTGTGCTGAAAGGTTGGTACAAATGCAAGCAACACGAAGCCAATAAATATAAAAGTTTACCTTGAGTTTGTGAATCTTTTTGTTATGAGAAGACTTGAATTGGAAAGACTGAAATGTTACCAAAAGTTTGCCAAGTCAGGAATCAAAACCCATCCTCTCTCCTTGCCTACATCTAGTCATTTTTCAACTCTTGTGTATTGAACTCCCACTCAACATTCATCCACTTCTCTCCAGACCCATAATCCCCGCTCTCTTCCAAGCCAATGTCATCTATTACCTGGTTACTACAATCATTACAATACAATGAGCTGAAATTTGAGGATATCTTTTGGTCCATCAGAGTTTGTTGATTTGTTTTTGTTTTGTTTAGTACTAGGGAATTTTAACTAACTTGATACCTGTCTGGTCAGAGAAAGGATTTGTTACTTTGTTTCCTTTGAGTTTGGGATTCATGGGGTAGGAGGGATTCAGGAAGAGGGGGAAGTGAGAGAAAGGACTCTCATCTGAGCAAGAATAGATCACAAGCTGTATCAGCTTGTGGGTTGGCTAGAGCCAAAGGAAGAAGCCAGCAAAGTGCCCCTGCGACTGATAATGACAGATGAACTGAGTTCCAAGTTTTATTTTTCTGCTCTGTAATCCTCTTAGGAGAGCCTCCCATATTTAGTAAAGGATGCTAGCATAGACTTGGAGAAGGAAATAAATAGGGTCTATTTATGCTAGAGGCAAAGCACTATGGGGAGAGGACAGCAGCTCACAGACTGGAGTCAAAAAGGCTGGAAGCGTTCCTAAGAAGCCTAAAGCAGCAGAGAGGAGTGAGCAGTAAAAGGCAACAACTGGGAAAACATCCTAAGTCCTTCTTTTCTGGAGATCCTGAAACAAAACTGTGTACTCTGCACAGATGGGACATATTTGTTCAACAAATGCTCCTTGACCAGATGCTCTGTGCCTGACTCTGTTCTTCTAAGTGCTGGGTATAATACCAGACAAAACCAAAACCATTGCCATCGAATCAATTCTGATTCACAGTGACCCTACAGGACAGGATAGAACCACCCCATAGGGTTTCCAAAGAGCAGCAAATGGATTCAAGCTGCTGACCTTTTGGTTAACAGCTGAGCTCTTAAACACTGCACCACCAGGGCTCCCCTGGGTATAATAGAAGTGAACAAAATCAACCATGTCTATCCCTATGGAAGAGAAAGACTATAAACCAACGAGGATGAATTATGTCATATGATGATAAGTGCCACAGATAAGTGCTCTGGGTAGGGCTCAGTGCCATTTTGCAAAAGGGGAAATGTAAAGGTGACTTCTACTCAGGTGGCCTTGGAATTGAAGCACTAGTTCATTACCCACTTCTTGCTAACATTGATTTGAGGAAGGTCCTTTGGTTTGAGGACAAAAGTAATGATGTTACTTGAATTCAACCAGTCAACATGGAGACCTTGGGTGATCTCTGGAGTTCCTTAACAAGCCTGCTCTCACCTGGCAAAGTAAACTATGAGAGGATTGATTTCACTTCCAGTCTCAACCTTTGAAATCAGTGTTGTACATTTTTTGGCATCAAAATAAAGGTAGTGAACAATAAGTTCAAGTAATCCTTGAACAAGTGCATTTATACATCAAAGTCCACTCCGTATCTCTTTTCTTTGTCTTTTTCTTCCTTACTCCCTTCTTTTCTTTCTTTTTTTTTTTTTGGCAGTATACAGCAGCTTTTTCATTAAGGTTTACTTTAAAACACATTAAAATTCACTCTTAGAATTTGCATAATTTGAAATTATGTCCATGTTTTTAGGAAATGACCATTTGTTGTTTGCATGAAAAAGCAAGATTGAAAAAGATGCAATTATTTGTAGAGATTGATTTTACATTCTGTCTCTGTGAAAAGAAATCAATTTTCCATTCAATAGAATATATTGTATGCAATTTTTGTGCATATGTGTGTAAGTGTTTACACACAGTTTTCTGGGAACAATCTGTGGCTTTCATCAAATTCTTAAATGCCTTTCAAAGAAATTAAGAAAGAAAAAAGTCAAGGCCCATTTCTTTAAGGTGAAACTCAGGTCTGCCCTGAGGATAACTCTTGTCTTCCTGTTCTCTCTATGGAGACATGATCCCCATCCACTTTCAAACCAATGCTTCTCCACCATTTTGTAGCATGTTTTTCCTCTCAGCATCTCTTCCTCCACCAGCTGCCTTTTCATTACCCTGCATTTACAAAAGACTGTATAATCTAATTCACATTCTTTGTTTCCATTTCAAATCCTGCCATCATTCCCAGAAAGTTGAGCATCCATATGGACAATACATCCAAAAACTGCCCTCACAAATTCCTTTCACTGACCTTCCCCACCATTCTAATTTTGATACCAGATCACATGGATAGACCCTAGTCCTTTGCTATCACTTGAAATGTTCATGTGCTATTTTGTAAATTAAAACATCGCAATTGCAATCTAATCACCACAACTCCTAGCTTTACTATTCTCTCACTCAGCTACTTATACAATACCTATAGCTGTAAAGTAGTTCAATGTTTAGAGCAAGTGCTCTGAGGTCAGACACCAGAGCAAGCCTGCCACTTTCAAGATGTGTGAACCTGAGAAAGTTCTTAAATCTCTCTAAGACTCTAATTTTTCTTATGGAAAATAAATATAACAATAGTAGTTGTTTGGGGGTATCATATAACAATTAACACAATGGTACTGAGGAGGCACAATATAAACCACAGCCCTTTTTACTATTATTTGACCTCCCCAAGGCCTCTAGTCATTTTACTCCTTTACTTTCTTCCTTCTTATTGTTGTTAAGTGCTGTCCAGTCAGTTTTGACTCGTAGCAACCCCATGTAACAGAGTAGAACTACCCCATAGGGTTGGTAGAACTATCCCCACAGGGTTTTCTAGGGTATAATCTTTACAGGAGCAGATAGCCAGGTCTTTCTCCCAAGGAGCTGCTGGGTGGGCTCGAACCACTGAGCTATAATCTCACTTCCCTCCTTACCTATCTTAGACAATGCAGTTTTTCACTTGAATCTCTCCTCTGCCAACATTCCCAATTGTCTTATCCCAATTTATTTCCATCATCCGCTCCAGCACTTGGTTTGTGGTTGGGTTCTCCTTGGAAGCTGCTGACATTAGATTGCCAAGAAAAAAACCATACCACTTGGTACATTGTCCCTGGAATAGCATGGGTGTTCAGTGAATAGTATTGTGAATGAATGACAGAATGAATGAAAGAATGCTACCATAAGTTGAAGGTCTTCTGCCTCAACCTCATGCTGCCCAGCAGGTTTATTTCCCAGTGATCTCTCTCCTTTTCTCCAAAGGAGTTATTTGAAACACCCTCTTCTCTTCTCAGATGCCAAACCCTACCACCTGACTTCTCAGGGATTGCAGTCTATGCATTTTCCTTTCGTTCCTATTGTCCTGCTCTACTAGATCTTCTCTATCAGCATTGAAATCATGCACAAGTCTTTCTTCTGCTTAAATTAAAACACAACTACACCTCGAAACAAAATCCCTCTTTCTTCTTTTCATGCTCTCCAGTTATTACCCTATTTCTCTCCTTTTCCCATAAAAGTTTTTGAAAGCATTGTCTATACTCACAGTCTATACTTTCTCATCTCCAGTTTACTCTTCAATATGACTTTTACCCTCACCACACAACTGAAACTTATCTTGCTAACATTATTGTTGCAGTAGAAGCTTGACATTTTGGCAGCAATTGACATTTTGATCTGGATATATAAAAATATATATATGTGTATATTTTAATTCTTTCTTATCTTGACCTTTTTTTTTAATTGCAACTTTATTGAGATATAATTCAACATTATAAGGACCACCCTTTTAAAATGTACGATTTGGTATTCTTTAGTATGTTCACAAAGTTGTTCATTGATCACTGCTATCTAACTCCAAAATATTTTATCACCCCAAAAGAAAATCCTGTACCCCTAGTAGCCACTTCCCATTAACCCCTCCCCCTAACCCCTGACAAGTGCTAATCTACTTTCTGTCTCCATGGATTTGTCTATTCTGGACATTTTATATAAATGAACATTTACAATATGTGGGCTTTTGTGTTTGTCTTCTATTTCACTCAGCATAATGTTTTGAAGATTCGTTCATATTGTATCATGTATCAGAAGTTCATTTTTATGGCTAAATAATATCCTATTTTATGGCTGTATCACATATTTATCAGTTCATTGTTTGAAAGACATCTGGGTTGTTTCCACTTTTTGGTAATTATGAATAATGCTGCTTTCAACATTCACATACAAGGTTGTGTGTGGACATGTTTTCAAATCCTTTTTTAGTACATACTTGTTTGTTTTTGTTAGGTGCTGTCAAGTAGATTCCAACTCATGATGACTCTATGTACAACACAAGGAAACACTGCCCAGTCCTGAGCCATTCTCACAATCAGTGTTATGTTTGAGCCCATCGTTGCAGCCACTGTATCAATCCATCTTGTTGAGGGTCTTCCTCTTTTCTGCTGACCCTCTAATTTACCATGAAGTTGCCCTTCTCCGAGGACTGATCCCTCCTGATAACATGTCCAAATGTGTGAGACAAAGTCTTGCCATCCTTGCTTCTAAGGAGCATTCTGACTGTTACTTCTTCCTGGTATATACCTAGCAGTGGAATCATTGGATCATATTGGGTCGTTTGGGTTTATGATCACTCTTTTTTACTCTTTGAGGAACTGCCAAGCTGTTTTCTGAGGTGGCTGCACCATGTTAAATTCCCACCAACGTGTACGAGGGTTCCAATTTTTCTACACCCTCACTGACACTTGCATTTGTCCGTCTTTTTAATTATAGCCATCCTAGTGAGAAAGGACTCAACAGCAATGGGTTTTTGTTGGTTAGTGAGTGTGAAGTGTTATTTCATTATAGTTTTTATTTACATTTCACTAGTGACTAATGATGCTGAGCATCTTTTCATGTCCTTATTGACCCTTCGTGTATCTTCTTTGGAGAACTGCCTATTGCTTTGACTTTCTTGAAATCATACTTGAATGGCTTCCTGCTCCTTTGGTGGCTCCCCTTCTTCTGCCCTTGCTTAAAAAGTTGACGTTTCTTACTATTCCTCCCCAGGCTTTGTCCTGGGTGACCTCATCCATTCTCAAACATATATAATTTTTTTAAATATATGTATCAGTTATTCCTAAATCTACACCTCCAGTTCTGCTCTCTTACCTGGGATCCAGATTTGTCTATCCAGTATCTACTGGACATCTTCACTTGAATGTTCCATAAACACCTAAAACAGAGCATAGTTAAACCTGAATTCGTCATCCTTCACCAAAACACCAATCTGTTCCCCAAAAGGTGAATAGTTCAACTATCCAACAAATTGCTCAAGTAGAAATTCTAGCTCCCCTCTTCTTCTCTTCCCATCAACCCACACATCTAAAATGCCCACGTCCATCTTATTCAACCTCTTAAGTTCTTCTCTAAGCAGGTTCCTCCAATCTTTACCCCATTATCAGTGTCCTAATTAAGTTTCCTTTATTAATTGCCTGAACTATTAACAAAGACCACAACTCAATCCCAACTGGCCTTTTCACATCAAAAGTTATCTTCTTCAAATTGTTATGTTGCTGTTAGTTTCCATCGAGTTGGCTCTGACTCACGATGACCTTATATATAACAGAACAAAATATTGCCTGGTTCTGCTCCATCTTCATGACTGTTAGTATGTTTGAGCCCATTGTTGAGAATATTATGTCAATCTATCTCATGGAGGGCTTCCCTCGTTTTCACTGACCCTCCATTTTACCAACCATGATATCCTTTTCTAGTGATTGGTCTTTCCTAATTATGTGTCCAAAGTCTTGCCATCCTCACTTCTAAAGAGTATTCTGGTTGTATTTCTTCTAAGGGTGATTTTCCTCATTATCTTACACTGAATTATAGTAGCAAACATTACATGCTGGCTTCCTTAACACCACTCTAGCTCCCTCTCTCCAGCATAAGCAGAGGTTGAAACGCTTAAGGACTGTATTTCCTAATCTACCTTGCATCTGTGCTTTCCATAGTGTTTAGCTTTGTCCAAGGGGAATCATCCTCCGGGTTAGAAGGCAGAAGTGAGTATGGTGAAATGGCAGCTCGCAGATTTTCTAAAGCACTGCAGGAAAGAAGTTTGATTATCTTATGGCAGCTTTAGTGGAGGTCTTCAATCACGGGTTCTTAACCTAGATTGTGCATTAGCATCACCTGGAAGTTTTCTTTGTTTGGTTTTTAATACTGTGGCTGGATCCTGCTCCAGATCAATTAAGTACAGTGTCTGGGGGTACAGACCAAGCATTAGTACTTTTTAAAGCATACCAGGTGATTCCACTGTGCAGCCAGGATTGGGAAACATTACCCTGATATACAGCTGGTCCCTAAATTTGTGGGTGCTAAGCCCAAGCCCCTGACTCAGCAGCTTTCCTGTGAGTGGCCAAGGCAGTGTGATTCTTGAGTAGGAGGTGTCAGCCAGAGACACAACAGTTTCCGGGCCAGCCAGCATTGAAGTGTGACTTCTGCAGTTGTTGTTCCTGGAAGCTAAGCCTACAGCCAGCTGCTCCAACCCTTCCAACAAGTCTGTAAGCTGCTTAATACCCTGTAATAAATCCCTTTCTGCTGAAACTGGCTAGAGTGTTCTGTTGTCTGCTACTGAACCCTGACCAACACAGCCATCTAAAATTCAAGTCTGGCCATGTTACATCCCTGATTTCAATAATTCACTGGCTCATCGTTTTTCTTACACAATGTTTTTACATAAAAGCACCTTTAAATGACTTACGAGTCCCCTGCCTTTATAAAAGGCATGCTAGCAATATGTATTAAAAGTATTTTAAAATGTATACCCTCCTTGAGAAATTACACTTGTAAGAATTTACTTAAATGAAAGACTTGGGCATTATGGGTGTAAAAACCCATGGGTATATATGTATGTATATCACATACATATGTGTATCATATACATACATATACATATGTGTATACGTATGCACATTACTGCATTGTACATGGTATACACATAGAGTGAAATACATTCTATTAATTGAAAGGCTTTTTGGGTGGTTGTTTTGTGAGTGGTTTATGTTTTTGTTCTTACACTTTACTCTTTTCCTCAAATTTTTTCAAAGAATATGTATCAGAAAAAATAAATAAGTAAAAACAAATTCTCTTAAGCAGCCCCCCATAGAGAACAACATCTTAGCATGACAGAACCCTTTCTGGGTGAATGGATATGGGCCCTTCCCAGTGACAGCACCTTTCCTGCAAGCCAATTTGGTCATTGCTATGGTCTTTGTGGAGGGATGAGGTGAAAGGAAATATTATAAGGGGGTGTAGAAACCTGCTGGTGAAAAGGAAAATAAAATAAACAAACCCGTTGCTGTCGAGTCAACGCCAACTCATAGTGACCCTGTAGGACAGAGTAGAATTGCCCCATAGAATTTCCAAGGAGTGCCTGGTAGATTCAAATTGCTGACCTTTAGGTTAGCAGATGTAGCTCTTAACTACTAAGCCACCAGGGTTTCTGGTGAAAAGGAAAAGACAGACCTAAATAATGAAAAGAGGTAAAAAGAGAACTGAGGGAATTAGGAGAAATCTTCAACATTCTCAGCTCTCTCCTACTTCCTTTGTGTGATGGTTAATGTTATGGGTCAACTTGGCTAGACTGTGATTCTCGGTAGTTTGGCAGAGACTATGTAATCCCCTGCCATTTTGTGATCCTATATGAGCAGCTGATCAATTGAAAGAGGAGTTTCCTTAGGGGTGTGTCTTGTCTCCAATATACAAGTGAATGTTCCGGCAAAGCTCACTCTCTCAACCCTTCACGCTTCCATCATCTGACCTCCATTTCTTGGGACATAAGCCTGCAGAAGTCTCTGTCATGCTGCCTAACCTGCGGATTTTGGATCCGCCAATCCCCACAACCCTGCAAACCAGCAGAGGCCTCTAGCCTGCTGCCTGACCTAAGATTTCTGGGTTTGTCACCCTTGCAACATATGAGCCAGCAGAGATCCTTGGCCTGTTTCCTGACCCAAATATTTGAGACTTACCAGCCGCTACAATTGCGTGAGCCATTTCCTCACAATTTCAGAAACCATTTCCTTGAAGTAAATTTCTCCGTTATGTGTGTCTATATAGGTTTCACTGGTTTTGCTCCTCTAGAGAACCAATGCTAAGACTGTTTGACTCCTCCTTCAGCAGCATGTATTATAAGCAAAAGAAAGATAATTTGGCACTGATTAAAACCTTGGTGGCATAGTGGTTAAGCACTACGGCTACAAAAAGGTTGGCAGATCAAATCCACCAGGCACTCCTTGGAAACTCTATGGGGCAGTTCCACTCTTTTCTATAGGGTTACTATAAGTTAGAATCAACTCGACAGCAGTGAGTTTGTTTTTTTGGTTTAATGCAAATATTGAGTCTTGGTGGCACAGTGGTTAAGAACGGGGCTGCTAACCAAAAGGTTGGCAGTTCAAATACACTAGCTGCTTCTTGGGAACCCTACGGGGCAATTCTACTCTGTCCTATAGGGTCACTATGAGTCAGAATCAACTGAATGACAACGTTTTTTTTTTTTTTTTCTTGGTAGTACACATATGGAGCCCTGGTGGTGCAGTGGTTAAGAGGTCACTGCCAACCAAAAGACCCAAAGTTCGAAGCTACCACCTGTTCCTTCGGGCAGCTCCTAGGGTTGCTATCTGTCAGAATCCACTCGATGGAGCCTAAAAACAACAACAGTGCACATACTGATAATAAATAGTCAAAACATATTCCCAGTACCTAGCATCTGCAGGAGCTATAACAGGAGCTTTAAATAATAAGTATTATTATTATCTCATACAGTATTGCATCTGTTCCTTCAAACCCTGTACAGTTAGGATTTGTGTATGCCCATTTTACAGGTGAGCCAACTGAGGCCCTGGAAAGCAACTCTCTTGCTCAGGTCAACACACCTAGTAAATGGCAGGGACAGGCTTCATAATTAGCTTTCTACTATCCTACGTAAGTTTTGAAACAAAAATTCATGGAAACATTTAAGGTCTGTAATGCCAGATAAGCAAGTGGGAGGGAGGACAAGGGAGAGAGGGAGGAAAAGCTGAGGGGAGACACAGCCAAGAAGAAGACCTTCCAAGGAGCGAATAGCACAGAAAGCACTGTGACCCCATTAATCACTTTTTTATAAAAGCAAATTTAGAGGTAAACAGTCCTTTTGGGAGCAAATTTGGTAGTTAACAGAGGTGAGTATCTGTGTGTTTACAGGCCCATTCGCACTGAGAGAAAGAACCCAAAAACTCCTCCCTCTGTTCTGAGAGGCCATCTGAGCCTGAGGGGTCAGCAAAGGTCAACAAGTTCTGATCTTCTTCCTGACAAAAGCTGATCAGGGCAGCTTCAAAAGTGTATGGGAAGTCTACTACATAGCTAATTTTTAATTTAGAAATCAAAATTATAGTAAATTTCTATTTCAAAAATAGGAAGCTTTTGTAGAAGTCACCCATCTATCAGTGGAGACTCACATGGTGATCTGATGCTGAGCAGGTTTCAGTGGAGCTTCCGGACTAAGACAGACTAGGCAGAAAGGCCTGGCAATACGCTTTCAAATCAAGCCAATGAAACCCTGTGGATTACAACAGCCCAATTCCATTGTGCATGGGGTTCATCATGAGTCAAGGGTTGACTTCACAGCACTAACAACAGGTAATGTAAGAAGAAAGGAAAATCTCACTCCATTCTACCACCTGGACCTTTGCTCTCAAGGTAAGTGCAGAAAATTTTAGCATTAGCATTGCTCCTGATACAGTGAGAAAACTCAGACCTAGGACAGAGCCTCCCTTCTCCACTTCCAGGAGTGGATTTCAAAGAAATGTTCACATGTATACACAGGTGTGTCATATATAGGAATATTCATTGTAGCAATGTCGATAATAAGAAAAATTGAGGAGAAAAAAACCACCAAATCTCATCAATAGAAGTGTTCTTAAATAAATTATGGAATAGAATCATCCGTACCTGGAAATAATATGCAGCAGTTAAAAATAAGCAGACTTAAAACAATAATATTTGGACATAGCCCCCTCCTGTCCCTTCTTCTTGAAGCTCTGGGTGCCTTTCTGGGGGGAAGCTTAGATATGGGAGAGTGCTGGGAAAAGCCTTTTTACTTTCTACACCAAAAACAGCTAATAAGAGTACTCTTCAATCCTAACTATTAAAGGGAATTAGAAAAAGCAAAGTGATAACACACCTGACAATATAAAAAACAAATCACCCCATGGATTGAAGGAGGACACTACAATAAAACCGTGCTAGTAAGACATTCAAGCTGTTTTTGCTACTGCCTCTGGCTCCATCCAGCATCCAAAATGTTCATGCTCTGTCCCTTCCTGCTATCAGCTCAGAGGCTGATCTGAAATCAATCATTCACAGCTTAGTGGGAATATGTTTCAGAGCCAAGATAGACCTGGTTGATTGCTCAGGGGCCTATTCCCAGAAGTGACTGAGCTAGAGAAATACACGCAGCTCAAGAGTTTTGAGATACTTTTGCAGTTATATTGCTTTCTGGATTTCAATATTTTTAATACAGAATTTTTACTGTGAGTGTATGGTTTTCTTCCATAAAAGGTTAGATGTGTTTTTGTGGATTAGCATGACAAGTTAACAATTGTTTTTAATCTTGTACTTTAGGAGGTTGTAACCCAAATTTTAAAGCTGCTGATATGCATGCTTTTAGAAAACAATGTTTCTAAATTTTGAGTTACGTGGATGCTAAACCAGAAATTAAAGGTATTTAAACAATACAAATTGCTCTTCAAGAGACATACTTACCTTTAGAGCAGGGGCCTGAGCATCATTGCTGAAGGTCATGGGAAAACACTAAGGTTATGAGCAAGAGTGACAAAATAAAAAGTGATACTTACAGAAAATCAATTTGTTATTTGTGTGGAAAAGGGACCAGAAAGAATAGTCCTGGAGGCAAGCAAATTAGGAAGCTCTTGTTATGTGCAAATCACTAAACTTTATATTTTACACATTCATTCTTACTTATACATCACAATGATAATGTGACAAGGAGATTTTCATATTCATTTTACAGATGAAAGAACTGAGGCTCGAGGAAATAGAATCACTTTCACACTATCACATTGCTGTTAAATACCAGTTTCAATTTGAGAAAAAGAGTACAGAATAGATTTATGACATCCTCAGATTACAAGGGACCTTTGATCAATTACCACGATCACCCTGGCTCTAGACCAGTGCTTCCAACTTGGCTGGTCACTAAAATCACCTGAAGAGCTTTGCAGAATACCAAGCCCAGTGTTCCATGCCAGAATGATTGTGATGACCGGTCAGGTCTGAGAACTGCTGCTGTAGTCAAGATGATCATCTAGTCAAGGCCAAAGGATGCTTAATTCACTGTTAGACCTACTGAATTTGAGATAATGGCAGGGCATCCAGTAGGCTCCACGAATAATGTAGCTGGAGATATAAGACTAGAGCTGGGAAGAAATGTCAGGACTAGAGGGATAAATTTTGGAGTTATCTGTACGGAGGTAATAGAAGGAGTCATGGAAGGTCTTCCAAGGGAGGAAGAGGGGAAAAGGAACAGAGGCTGAGGGCAGAGCTTTAATAAATATCCACGTAGGAGGAATGGAGGGAGGAGAAGGAACAGAAAGACAAGGCTAAGATGTATTCAGACAGAAGCAGAACTAGGCAGAAGTGGTGCCACAGAAGCCAGATAATTGTTGTTGTGGTTGTTGTTGTTGCTACCTGCTGTACAGCTGGCTCTGACTCATGGCAACTCCATGTACAACAGATGAAACATTGCCCAAACCTGCATCATCTTCTCAGTCATTGGCAGTCTTAAGTCCATTGTGGTGGTCACTGTGTTTTGAGTGCCTTCCATCTTAGGAGGTTCATCGTCCAGCTCTATACCGGCTAGCCTTCTGTGGTGGTCCGTAGAGCTCCCAATGGCTTATTTTCAGAAGCTCATCACCAGGTCTTGCTTCCTACAGTCTTAGTCTACAAGCACTGCTGAAATCTGTTCACTATGGGTGACCCTGCTGGTAGTATGGCTGGTAGTGTAGCTTCCAGCACCATAGCAAGAGTCAAGCTACCACATTACAACAAACTGATAGATGGGTGGTGGGTCAAGGTAATAGACACTGAGAAAAAAATTGTATTTAATCATTTGAAAGTTACTGATGAATTCTAAGATTATTAGCTGAGATGGAATTGCCTTTCATTGCATGCAAAAGCTGGACAATGAATAAAGAAAACCAAAGAAGAATTGATGCCTTTGAATTATGGTGTTGGTGAAGAATATTGAATATACCATGGACTGCCAGAAGAACAAACAAATCTGTTTTGGAAGAAGTACAGCCAGAATGCTCTTTAGAAGGAAGGATGGCAAGATTTCATCTTACATAGTTTGGACATGTTATCAGGAGGGACCAATCCCTTGAGAAGGACATCATGCTTGATGTTATAGATTGAATTGTGTCCCTAAAAATGTGTGTCAACTTGGATAAGCCATGATTCCAGTATGGCGTAGTCATGCACCATCTTGTGATCTGATGTGATTTTCTGATGCTTTATAAATCCTAACCTCTATGACGTTAATGAAGCAGGATTAGAGGCAGTCATATTAATGAGGCAGGACACAGTCTACATGATTAGATTATGTCTTGAATCAATCTCTTTCGAGGTATAAAAGAGAGATGCAAGCAGAGAGGAGGAAGACCTCCCACCGCCAAGAAAGCAGAGCTGGGAACAAAGTGTCCTTTGGACTCAGGGTCCCTGCACTGAGAAGCTCCTAGGCCAGGAGAAGATTGATGGCAAGTATCTTTCCCCAGAACTGACAGAGAGGGAAAGACTTTCCCTAGAGCTGGCACCCTGAATTCAGACTTCTAGACTCCTAAACTGTGAGAAAATAAACTTCTGTTTGTTAAAGCCATTCACTTGTGGTATTTCTGTTATAGCAGCACTAAATGACTAAGATACTTGGTAGAGGGTCAGTAAAAAAGAGGAAGATGAGATGGATTGACACAGTGACTGCAACGATGAGCTCAAACACAGCAACAATTGTGAGGATGGCGCAGGTCCAGGCAGTGTTTCATTCTGTTGCTATGAGTTGAAACCAACTCCACAGTGCCTAATGACAAGCAAGTGCAACGATAAGTAGGAAAGAGCCCTGAGGGTGCAGTGGTTAAGAGCTTGGCTGCTAATCTATAGGTTGGCAGTTCCAACCCACCAGCTGCTCCACGGGAGAAAGATACGGCAGTTGGCCTCTGTAAAGATTGGAGCCTTGGAAACTCCACAGGGCAGTTCTACTCTGTCCTATAGGGTCACTATGAACTGGAATCAACTCAGCAGCAACCAGTTTAGTTTTATTTTTTAAGTAAGCAGAAAAGCAAAGGAACTTATTTTAACTATGGGAGAATTTACTGAAACTCAGAAATGTCTACCAAACTCAGGACTGTGTATAATTTTTGTGCTTGTGATTAACGGAGCTGCACTGCATTTGCAGGAGGAAGGTCTACGTACACATACGTGTTATAAAAGATTGATTTTACCTGTGAGTCCCCTCCAGCACTGTCCATCAAGACTCCATCCCCTAGATGCTACTACAGCACAAGAGACCGTCTTAGAGCAGAAGGGTTCAAACTCTTCTCCCTCCAGCAGTTCAGTCAGGACTTCAGCCCCTTCTTGAGCCTGGGGCCAACTTAGCCCAAGACCCTGATGATCCCTGTACTCTCATGTGTCCTCCTCCTTTCCATGTGGTCAATTGCAATGAAGAAAGACCTGAAATTCAAGTTTGCTAATTTTATTTTATTGATGCTGGGTGAGGAGTGTTGTTGGCAAAAGCAGGTTTTTAGCCCTCTGAGTCATGTGCTCCAGACTAACCTACCATAGATCTGGGGCCCTAATCCAGTTAAGGATAGAATGTAATCTTTTTTTCTCTTCTCATTAGTCCTTACTTGTATGTCTCCTTCATTGGGAAAGATGACTTTGGTCTAGAGAAAAATTCAGATTTTTCTGGGCCTCTTGACCACCTGGTCACCCCATGTCTACCCTCAACTTCAAGACCAGATTTGGACAGGGAAAAGCAGCACGAGATGTCTAGAGTGGGAGGGACAAGCCACAACAAACGCCGTAGGGGAAAACTAAGGTTTAAACAACGTAGAGGTCATATACCAGAACCAACCACCACTTTAATTTCAGTTAATGGCCTCTGCTCCCATTTACCAGAGAAAATAGAAGGCACCACGTGGGAACTCCCTCAATTTGCCCTTCCACATTTGTAAAACCGACTGCATCTGACACATCCTCCTTTCCTCTTCCCCTCCTTTTACCATACAGAAGATGGGCCCTCTCTTCTACTTTAGGCCTACATTCCACCCACACTTTGGAGTCTTTCCCTCCTGCTTTTGTAAGAATCTTCCTCTTTCTTCTACCTTGAATTGTTGATTATCCCTCTCCTTTTATCTTCATCTCTTCCCTCTGAACTGGATACTTTTCATTGTTAAAAATGCCCAGGACTCTTTTCAATCTTAAAAATCAGCCCTTGGCCTGCATTCCCCTCCAATTACTATCTCTCTCTCTCTCTCACCTCCCCTTCAAAGCCAGATTAACCAGTAGAGAGGTCTCTCCTTGCTGTGCTTATGTCCCCATCTGTGTTTCTAATCCCCTGCAGCTGGCTCCAAGCCTCATTGCTTAATTGAGTTGTTCTTGGTTTTCACTATGGCCAGCCCACCTTGGGCCAGATTCAATGGACAGTTTCACCTTTCACCCTTCACCCAACTTGATCTCTTAGAAATATATAATGCCATTGGCCACTTCCTCACTCTAGAAATTTTCTTTCCCTACCTTATGTGACACAACCCACATTATTTTGTATGTTTTGTTTATTCTCCATCTTCTTTCATGACTCTTCTTCCTCTGCTGTTATTAGTTGTCATCAAGTCAGCTTTAACTCATGGCAATCTCATGTATAACACAATGAAACATTGCCCAGCCCCTTGCCATCTTTATGATCATTGATATGCTCGAAGACATTGTTATGGCTATTCATCCACCTTCCTCTTGTTGTTGTTACGTGCCATCAAGTCAATTTCAACTCATGGTTGCCCCACGCCACAGAGCAGAACCGCCGCATAGGATTTTCTAGGCTTTAATCTTTTTTTTTTTTCCTTTACCGGAGCAGATCACAAGATCTTTCTCCCATGGAGCCAATGGTTGGAACCGCTGACCGTTCAGTTAGCAGCCAAGCGCTTAACCATGTGCCACCAGGGCTTCTTCCATTCTCCCCTAGTTGGCTATTAATATTAGGTTATTGCTATCATCATTTCTAATTCCCCTTCTCAGTCTATTCTCTCTCTCTCCAAGAGAACTTTTCCATTACTGTGGCTTCAATGGCAATCTACATATTAATGACTCTACTTGTTAATTTACTCCAGTCTTCTCTTCTGAGCTATAGTCCTATAAACCCAACTTCCTAAAATAAAAATCTCCATTCATTTAAGGAATTCTCAAATCCATCATGCCACAAAATGAACTTAAGGTCTTCTCACACTGCAAATCTTGTATTCTTACAGTGTTTCGTGTCTCTTTCGTGAATATCAATTGTATAATCCAGAAATTTATGAGTAATCTTTGTGTCTCCATACCAAATTTGCCTGCAAATGCTGAGATATTTACCTCTTGAATATCTCTGAAATTCATCCATTTTGCTTCATCCCACAGCCACTATCCTAATTAAAACTGTTATCGTCCTTTCCTACACTATTGTATTTAATCTCTAAATGGTTTCCTTGCATATATTAATGAGCCTTTCCAATTGGTTCTCTACATTGCAACCAATGTGATCTTTCAAATCCGATCTTTTCACTCTCTACCTTTAAACTCTTTAGTGCTTCCCATAGCTCTTAAAATCTTACAAGGCATTTATGGTACAGCCCTTATTTGCTTCTCCAGCCTCATGTCATACATTCTTCCTTTGATTGGTCTACCCAGAATACACCAACCCTGCTCTCTCCTGCCTCTGTACTGTAGCTTGAATTTTTTCCTTTTTTTGGAATCTCTGTCCTACACACACATACACACACACACAAATTCTCTTAGTTGACTCTAACACTATCTTGCTAAACACCCATATCATCAAATTCTTACTGGGAACCTTCAATAACCTGTCCCCTCTTCGTCTGGTCCCCTTGTTATATCACCTCACAACACCATGTGCCTTGCCTTTATAGTTTGATCACAGTAAGTATGTCTTTACTTGAGGTTATCTGATTCGTTGCCTCTTTGGCTATACTGTAATCTCCCGATGCAGAATCTGCAATACTAAGCAGGGTTTGGTCCGTGGTAATAGCAAACTTTTATTGACTTTGACTTGTTAAATTTGAACAAGAGACCATAGGCAGGATTCAGTTTAAAGTTCTGGAATTCAAAGTTCAGAATCATATTGGAGTCTAGCTATAGGAGAGGTGGTCCTGGGGTTCCCGCTTGCTTAACACTTTGCCTAACACTTGTGTAAGCAAATCAAGGTGCTTCAAAAGAGGGGAGTGGAAGTAGATAATCTTATCATCTCACGAGGCTGTTGAACAAATTAAACAAAACTATGTATGTGACTGTTTAATAAGCTGGAAAAGCTGTGATGCCTAGGATTGGTTTCAGCCTGTGTAATGTGACATAAAATTCATGAGGGCAGGGACAGCCTTTTGTTCAGGTTTAACCTCAATGCCTAGAACAGTGCTTGGCACATAGTAGATGCTCACAAATTACTTGGTGAGTGAATAAATGGATATCAGCCTTATTAAAAAGAGTTAGATTAATGGTTTAATGTCTTTTCCATATTTTTTGAATGATTGAATCTTATTCTTTGAAGTGTCAGGTCGTTCTTACCAAAAAAAAAAAAAAAAAACCCGTTGCCGTCAAGTCAATTCTGACTCATAGGACCCTATAGGACAGAGTAGAACTGCCCCACAGAGTTTCCCAGGAGGGCCTGGCTACAGAACTTTAATTCAAAGGTTCTAAAAAAATAAGATTCTCTTATATATGAATTTTTTTTAATTAATTAAGGTCATAGAGCACACAAAATGATCCTTTTAATATAACTTCCAGTCTTTATTTGCCTAGTTAATTACTATTTATCCTTTAAAATAAACTCAGGTACCATCTCCTCCAGAAAACTTGTCTTGGGTAAGTACCACTGACACCACATAAACACCCTGCCACCTAAACCTTTGTGGCAGGGACATCTCTTTCATAGCATTTTCCCCGTTGTTTTGAAATCCATTGACATCTCTCCTACCAGTCCCTAAGTTCCTATGGCAATCATTAGAAGAATAAGACAGTGACATTGTCTTATTCTTCTAATGATTACTAATGCCTAGCTTAGTATCTGACACTTAGTAGATGCTAAATGAGCTTTAGATGAAGTGAACTGAATTCTTGAAGACTTTCATAGATGATATCAATTTTATAACCTGATTCACTCATGCAGTAGCGTTCAGCCACTTTCTCAGCTAATCCCTGTCCATGCCTGGAAGAAATGATAACATATCATTTCATAAAGACTTTCTGGGCCACTTTCAAGGTACTAAATGTTATTTTAAGAGAATTCTGATCAATACTAGTTTAAATTAGATATCAGAAAATCCAATGCATACAAAAGTGTTTGCAGTAGTTATATAAAGCTAAACTCCACAGTTTCTTCCATTTCCTTCCCTTCATTTAGGATGACATTTCGGCCGGTATTTCTGAACTGCTGGGTGGAGAATATGCATTTCTATCACAGCCAGTATTTCCCCACGGGGTTCTGCTAACAGGCGCTACAGCGTCTTCATTCTATGTACATTTGCCCCTTGCTTGCTTTATTACAACAAAAGAATTTATTGTGATCACCGTAAAGGCCAGATCTATTTAAATAAAAAAGGCTCTCCTGGATTACCCATAGAATGACAATATGGGGACCAACTGTTCACCAGTATTGTATGCTGTGTGGTCAATACACCATATCCCGTTGTTTTCTCTTCTGCACCTTCACAGCTCTTAAATTCTGAGGAAAAAATAAAATAGATATTCTAGGAACACTTCTTTATGTTCACAATTCGGTATGCCAAGCACAGAGGAAAAAAAAAAAGAAAATCACACTCAAAGAAAATATAGCTTAATTTGTCCCTTCAAAATGTGATACACCAGCATGAGTCTGTATACTCCAGATAACTTTCTTCAGTAAACATCCAACTTGTGTTACCCTCTGTACAACTGCCATGCATTTTTAAAGCACCACTGTTTACAGAAAAGTGTCTTGAAGAAACAATGGGAAAAGTATACAAACGTCTGATTCATTTCTCTGAGTAGAGACTTCCCCAAAATAAAATGTCCTATAATATCTTCAAGGAATGTAGTTTGTCTTTCTGGAAGGTGGTGGAAGAGAGGATCATTTTTCTGCAGTCTTAGCTTGGCATCTATAGTTACATTTCTAAAAATATTACTAATTCTCAAAATTTAAAAAAAAAAGTTGGCTTTGATATTTATAAAATTTGAACTGTCCTGAAATTGGCTCACTCTTCTTTTGCTGACAATTTTATATTATATGTTGCTGCATGCAAACACACACGCACAAATATCCACATTATTATCTCAACGTATAATTCTGGCAAAACTGTTTAAAAGGTTCACTTAATCTTTCCAACTGATTTCAGTTGTATTCATTGTCTCCTGCTCTTTCCCTTCGCAAAACAGAAATCTTTTGCCCCAGTAGAACATTCCCGATATTCTATTTTACGTTAACAAATTGAAGAAGCATGCCCAAGTACTATTGTTCTTCAGCATCCCCTGCTGGTAAAAGACACCATCCAATTTGTCTGTCCCTTCTCAGCTGTGTTTGTCATCCCAGTGTTTAATCCCCAACGAGCCATGCCACTGTCTAGCTACCGGTGTCCTGCAGGTTCAGCAGATCCTGGAACAGGACTGCCTACCATCTGCAGGGTGACAACTGTTCCTTGTTTTCAGTGTGGAATGAGCACACCAGAGGAATGCATAATTCTGATGACTCTTTATTTTCCTTGTTTCTAGAACATATAAGGAAAAATGGGATTTGAAGCTCTTTGTGACTAAAGTGATAAAAGAAAATCAATGCAGCAAAACACAGACCACCTGAAAACCTTCAGCCTAAGCACAAGTTGTGACATGATGTCAAAGAGTCATTCTTTTCACAGAGAAAGCATATTAAATTATGCTCGTGCTGACTGCTCTTCCAAGAACTGTTGATAGATGCTTAGGAGAGAAAATCTTCCTTTCTGGTTGACCTTAAAAGCTGTCTTACCCCAGACCTTAAACCTTAAAACATGAACATAAAACAGTCTGTCATTGATCCCAGAAAAACAATTTTTTTTCAACCTGTTCCCTCTAGTTGTTGCTTATCATCCGCCCATGCTTATAGAAAGACATGGTTGTACAGAGAGACAGAGAGGTGGTTACATCAATTTATGTACATATCTATAATATAAAAAAAAAATAGAGATATGTTAATTCCAAGCTTAAGAATAAATACATTTATCATTCAAAATAACAGAACCAGAGCGGAAAACACCCAGGTGATTGCAATTTGTTTTGCCATGCACCCATGTATACTCCCTATAAAAAAAAAAAAAAAAAAATTTTTTTTTTTTAGTGGGGGGAAAAAAAATAGAGCAGGAGGCAGGTCATGATAATAGAAAATATTTATTTTTCTCATGTTTTTATTTATGTCTATATATATATATATATATATATATATATATATATATATTAAGCCAATCTTCCCAAATAGTGAAAATATATACATTTGTAATATGGATACTATTCCTCCAGGACTGAGTACAATGCAAAAAGCTCTAAAACTAATCTACATGGGCATGAATCATGAAAGACTTTGATAGGGGGAAATAAAAGAGACAAGAACAATGGGAGACAGGAAACAGGACACAGAAGAGAAACCCATTTAAAGACGTGGGGTGTGTGCTATTTTAGTATCAGGAAATCTATCTTTAAAAGGAAGGGTGAATAAGCCTAAAACAATGGGAGGTACGTTATTTCTCGTAGGCAGTCTCAACAAGGGCAACATCCCTTCAAAAGAGTAACTAACCTCTGGGTTACTTTTCATTCTAATTCGAAGAATAACCAAAAAAACCCACTATAGATTCCTTTTATTTAGTAGCAATTAATACCACCAGGTGTGTCCACTGTCAAAAGCCTATTGACCCAGCCAGATATTCCAGGTAGATGAGGTCGTGATTTTTGCAGGCTGATCACTCAGCAATATCACACGATGGGCAAAGCAGGATACCCAAGGCCACCAAGGCATGGATGGCAAGAGTAGTGCCTATTCTAAGGAAATAGAATCATTTCGATGTCTTTTTTTTTTTTTTTTTCTATTTGAAAACCAAATTTGACCTCAAAGAGCCATCTTGATATAACAAATCAATAAAATCCAGGTTAAAAATAATAGCAGCCTCTTAGGCAAAACTAGTAAATAGCTGTAACTTTTAAAGAAAAATAAAGACAAAGAAATCAAAACACAGTATGTTCCCTAAATACAAAAGATAAACTTTCAAGTTGTGACAAGGGTCTCTGACTTATGGCAAACCTTGACTTCAAGAATCAGTGTATGGATGAGAAACTGTTAAGTCATCTGACCTTCCTCTGTACTCCATTTGGCAGACACAAAAATACTACCCAAGAACTATCACTTCCATAAAGCAATGCAAAAAAAAAAAAAAGTCATTAATGTATTACTGTATCCTGCAAGGGCAACGCTCTGGAATTTATTCATTGTTAACGAATTACCAATAGTAAGAGTATATTTATATGCTTTTGTGCAAAAAAAATGTAAGGTTTCATTATGCCAATGGGTATATGCTCCTTTGACAACCTTCTTGGCAGCGATTATAAAAGCTGAATCTTGGGGGGAAATGTCATGAGGGCCCAGCTTATTAAATTTTGTAAATCATAAGGCTTGTCTGCAAACGCAGAGCACTGCAGCTGATTTAGTCTTTGGCCTAGAAACTCTGCCGTTAGGACCATTAAACAGGTCCAGAGTTTAAGATGCGCAGTAAATTATACTCAAAAGAAATAGAGACTTTTGCCTCATGTTTTCTGTGAAGTGCAGACTCTCAGCAGCCCTGGGAGATGGAGCAAACTGAATGCAGAGGTGCTGGGCCCTGGATTTCCACAAGGGTGCATCAGGCTTGCGCTCCTTGACTGAGCCCACCTGAGGGTGATGCCACATTCTCCCAAGACTTTTAATACCAAAAATGGAGCACCAAACTAAATTAGGCTTCTCATATTTGAAAATTCTTCACAACTGGAATAGACACAACCAATATTCATTTCAGGCTGTGCCAGCTTTTACAGTCACTCTCAACAAACAGCTATTATTAGAAGTGGAAAGGACAGTGCAGTTGGTCGTTTAAAAATAAAGGGTTGTCATTTTGATTTTTTTTTTCTTAAAAGAAATAATGAAGTGCCTATAGCTACTATGACGGAAACACCCCCTTTAGAGACCACAAATAAATGAGACCATAAAGAAAGCAAAGTCATATGTCAAAGAAACCTCATCCAGTTAATCGTTCTTTGCAATAATTCTGTCATGAAACTTTCTAATGTTTTGTTTCTCCTGAGATGTAAACTGCTAGCTTGTAATTGGGAGCCTACTCAGTTATTTAAGGTTATATTAATTTTCAGGGAAAAAAAGTTTCTTTCTTTTTTCATACAAGACTAAATATTTCAGAATTTCTAATGGCTAAGTTACAAATGGCCAACTATTTCATAAAAAGTAGGGAAGAAATTCTTTCCTGAAATATATGGACTAAAGGAAAATGATCTAGAGTATGTAATATGACAGTACTGTGTTGACATTTTGGAAAAGTGTTGCCTTCATTAATTTTTACATAGTTGTAGCATTTAATTGGCTAAGAATAAACATCAAAATTGCCCCATTACACCAATATAATCTAGTGGTGTCTTATTAAATATCACACTTTCATGTCTTCATAAAAAGAAAAATATATAAGATTATTTCTAAAATGGAGTACTACATATAGTAAAAAATATATATATATATTGGCTGATAACAAGCATGAATGTACCCATTCTGTAGATTTAGTAAACATAAACTGACTTAGTTTTCTATGGTACATGAGCTGATAAGTGGTAAACCAACTGACAATTTATATTTACAAGGCCCTTTTGGGGGCAAAAAAATTAAATGTCAATCATTTATTGTCCTCTTCCCCAAGATTCTGCATACCCAACACTTCACAATGTAATACAAAAGAACACAGCTTGCTTAAATTCATTTTTTAAAAATGTCCCGTTTGGATATGCTTCATGTTAAGACACAAAAATCTAGTTTGGAAGATATGATTAAAATGTGGTTTGATATCAATAGAAGAAGGAAAAGGGTAGAAATCAATACTGTGAGCGCTAATAAAGACAAATGTTTTGTGATTCACCTGGGAAGGAATAATAGATGAAAAATTGAATATGATTCAGCAATGTTACACTGTCACCAAAAGGCAAACGCTATATCGGATTTCATTAATAGATATATCATGTAAAACAAGCAAGGTAATTTTTTAGCAGCAGCATTTCCCAACACTATCGGTTAGGCTGAAGTTGGAAAAGCGTCTACACTTTGGGGCACAATCATTGCACAGAAAGTTGTATGACATTTACCGTGGCCTCTACCAGACTGAGTCCAGTACAATGAGATGGTGCCCGGCTACCACCACTGACAGCTCTGACAGGGATCACAATAGAGGGTCCTGGACAGAGCTGGAGAAAAATGTAGAACAAAATTCTAACTCAAAAAGAAAGACCAGACTTGCTGGCCTGACAGAGACTGGAGAAACCTGAGAGTATGGCCTCCGGACACCCTTTCAGCTCAGTAATGAAGTCACTCCTGAGGTTCACCCTTCAACCAAAGATTGAACAGGCCCATAAAACAAAACAAAACTAAAGGGGCACACCAGCCCTGGGACAAGGACTGGAAGGCAGGAAAGCTGGTAACAGGGAGCCCAAGGTTGAGAAGGGGGGGTGTTGACATGTCGTGGGGTTGTTAACCAATGTCATAAAACAGTATGTGTACTAACTGTTTAACGAGAAACTAGTTTGTTATATAAAACATCATCTAAACTACAATGGAAAAAAAAGTTATATGAAGTTCACAGGAGAGCAAAAATCAAACACAAAGAAAACTAAATACATAGACATACTAGCAAACCAAAGCTTTAGAAACCCAGACTTGCTTTCAGAGTTTAGGAAAACTAAGTCTCTGTTCAGTCAAAAGCAAAACAACTAAAAGGAGTCATAATTACAAAATTTTTACTAAAATAATGCACATCTTCTACATTTCTTTGCCAACCATACCCTCCTCCTTGAGTTTTTTCATAAGTGTCACTATAACAGTTTTTTTTAACATGTTGATATTAAAAAAATTAGCATAGCACGCTTACAAAAATACCTTGCATCAAACATACAAGTTGCGTGTCATTTGCATTAAAAATACAGTACTGTAACCAAATGCATAAAGGGAATGGTATCTAAAAAGAAGATAGGGACCAGTCATTTTTATTAGGCAGTGATAGAACCAACAACAAATGGAATTCAATTATTTCAGGCTACAATTTACATTATGCAGAAAGGAAAATCCCTAGCACATAGACAACCATGAAATGATCCAATGGTATGTCTGGGATCCCAGTTATTAGGCATATTGAAAACACAGTCAGTCCTTACACTTAGCCTTCCAAAAGTGATTTGAATTAATGAGTACGTGGCTGTTTTAGTTACCTGGTGCTGCAGTAACAGAAATACCGCAAATGAGCAGATTTAAAAAAACAAAAGTTTATTTTCTCACAGTTTTTTTTTTTTTTTCTCACAGTTTAAAGAAATCCAAATTAGGGCATTGGCTGTGGGAAGGTTCCTTACTTGTCGGTAGTCTCAGGAGTTCCTTGGAGTTCCTTGGTATTCCTTAATGCTTCTTAACATTCCTTGGCATCTGGCTTTCGCCTATGTATGTCTCTGCTCTATTCTGCTGTTTTTATAACTCACAAGTGGTCAGGTTTAGGACCCACCCTACTCTGGTATGGCTTCATTAACATAACAAAAGAAAAATCCCTATTTCCAAACAGGGTTATATTTACAGGTTTTTATAGTACTTAGAATTTCAGCACACATTTTGAGGGGACACAATTCAATTCATAACAATGGCTGAAGACATCTTCAAACAGTTTTTATTTGTTCCCTGATCTATATAACATGACATCTAGTCAGATTACTAACTAAAACAGCAAAATTGAAAGAAACAGCAGGGCCTGGGGGACGTTCAGCTTGAAGTTATGAACTCCAGGGCTCACTGACTCCCCACTTTGTCAAAAATAAATTATCTCAGAATAAAAACGTAGGAAAAATATCAGCTAATTTTATTTAGTACTATTTAGTACTCCATCTTAAGAGCTACACAAATATCCCTCCATTTTACAAATGAGAAAACTGAAGTACAAAGAGGTTAAGTGCACTGTCTGAGGACCTTTCAGGGCATTTGGAACAACATCCTACTCTTTTATAATGGGTCCATTTTTCTGCCCCTTGTGGTTAAAATTGCAACGATAAATGATCCTTTTTCTGCTAAAGGAATTTTCTCAATAAAACTCCTATGTTGGGGATAAAAAACTTTTGTCTGATACAATTTTGTTGCCCACAAGTTCCTCCAGTCAGGATTTTGAACTCTAACAGTCTAGTTGCAGTGCCTACCAGGCTATTCTGCCTTTTTGTTACCCAGGAATATGCCACTAAGTCTACAAAAAACTAACTAAAATGGACTAGGATGATAGCATAAGCATATATCACTAGATAATGACAAAGTTTCAATTCATGACCAAAGAAATACTCTTGTAATGCAGAAGGAGAAAATTAGAAGAGAAATAAGGAAATTGTTACACTTAATGAATGACAATAACATTACAACATATATTGTGAAAGGCTAAGGAATATTTTCTCTAGAGACTTCCTAAAATTCTAAGTAGTTTAGATTTTCATCTTTCTGTGATGATTTTGTGCAACACTTTGTTTAATGCAGACTGTTAGATTAAGTGTTCCCAACCACTTTTATAGCATAATAATTTACAAAAACTATAACACTGCTTTGGAAACATCACACAAGGGGAGTTCTAAGGGAATATTTAATTTCTGTCTAATATAGATTAATTTAATATTTAATTTCTGCCCAATTTAGACTAATCTTATTAATAGAGGCAGCTGGCTACAAACCACATTCCCAAAATTTACATCTTTTGGGTACCACTGAAAGAAGAGGCAATTAGAAATGGGAATAGAAAAGTAATCTAGAACATGGTCACGATTATGATAGTTATCTAAATTTTATCATTTATTATACAAGTAGGAGCCCTGGCGGCACAGTGGTTAAGAGCCAAAAGGTCGGCACTTCAAATCCACTAGCTGCTTCTTGAAAACTCTGTGGGCCAGTTCTATGCTGTCCTATAAGGTCACTATGAGTTAGAACTGACTCGATAACAACAGGTTTTGTTTTTGATTTATTGTACAAGTACTGTGGTGACTTGTGTATTGTTATGATGCTGGAGCTATGCCACCAGTATTTCAAATACTGGCAAGGTCACCCATGGTAAATTGATTTCAGCAGAGCATCCAGACTAAGACAGACTAGGAAGAAAGGCCTGGGGATGTATTTCCAATGAAAACCGTATGGATCACAACATAATATTGTCTGACGTAGGGCTGGAAGATTAGCCTGCTAGGTTAGAAGGCACTTAAAATACACAGTGACCACGACAATGTACTCAAACACACCAGCAATCATGAAGATGTTACAGGACTGGGCAATGTTTTGTTCTGTTACACACAGGGTCACCATGAGTCAGAACCAACTCGACAGCAAGGAACAACAACATGATATGAGCATACTTGATTCAGAAATGTTATTCAAAGACGTAGTCATGCTATTAAAAAAAAAAAAAAAAAAGCCTAGCTGTGAAACAGACGTTGGGTTCATGCTACTTCTTGTATAAAACAATGATTTTAACTAATTTCCTCTTGCCCTTATGGCTTCTAGGTATTTCAATATGCTTTGGCATTCTCTCTCTCTTTTTTTTTTTTTTTTTTTGCTTCTCACTTGAGTTAATCTTACTGAAAGCATATTTCATTTCTGGCCAAAACAATGGAAACAAATAACAAAACTGTAATCTTAGAGTTAACATAAAACTTTTCTTTCCTCAATGCTCATCTCCATTATCACTTTGAACATGTCCACAATAGCACAGGTGCTACTGGGCATGTTTTCCCACCTGTTGCATTATTCTGCTTATCTCCATGGTCTAAGGACCATTAAGGGTATCTGGAACAATACCATACTCTTTTATAATTGGTTCATTTTTCTGCCCCTTGTGGTTAAAATTGCAAGGATAAATGACCTCCTTTCTGCTCAAGGAATTTTCTCATTAAAACTCCTGTGTTAGAGATAAAAATTTTTATTCAATATAGTTCTTAATTCTCACATGTAATGCTGGTGAATTTACGAACTTAACACTAGAATCAAAAAATAAAGTGCTTTCTCTGAACCATAGATCCTGAACCTACTCCAAAAAAAAAAAAAATTTGTAGCTATGTTTATATAAAACGCTGATTCTTCGTTGTTCTTCACTGAATATATACTAATTGATAAAACAGTGATCAAATCCAGGCAGATTTTAAAAAGATGGGCATGGTTGAAATACTGAGACTGCCACTTACTAGCTGTATAACATTGGCAACTTAACTCTGCACCTGCTCTGCATGTTTAATGGGGATAATTTTACCCTTGTTGCAGGATGACTATAAAGGCTAAAGGTCATATCAAATTAGTATGATGCTGTCATGGATTGAATTATGCCCCCCCCCAATATCTGTCAACTGGGCTAAGTCATGATTCCCTTGTATGAATGTATGATTGTCTACCATTTTATCTTCTGATGTGATTTCCCTATATGTTGTAAATCCTATCACTATGATGTAATAAAATGGATTAGTGGCAATCATACTGATGAGGTCTACAAGATTAGGTAGTGTCTTAAGCCAGTCTTTTTTGAGATACAAAAGATAGAAGCAAGCAGAGAGACATGGATACCTCATACAACTAAGAAAGCAGCACTGGGAGCAGAAAGCATCCTTTCTACCTGAGGTTCCTGAGCTGAGATACTCCAGACCAAGGGAAGGCTGATGCATCACAAGGACCTTCCTTCAGAGCCAACAGAGAGAGAAAGCCTTTCCCTGGAGCCAGCACCCTTAATTAGACCTTCTAGCCTACTAGACTGTGGGAAAATAAATTTCTCTTTGTTGAAGCCATCCACGTGGTATTTCTGTTATAGCAGCACTAGATGACTAAGACGGATACCAAATTAGTACTATGCACATATCAGGTACCCAATGAATGGTAGTTCTTAACATTATGTTTATAGTCTAATGAAGTGCTACAGGGCGTTCGAAAGCCAAAGGGGAGTCCAAAAGAAGGAAGTAGTTTGTTAGACAACCTGAAAGTTGGGATTGAAAGGGTCTCGGCCAATCTTCCATTCCTGTGGAATCCCTTTCTACCTCCAGGACTTCCTCAGTGAGAGGGTGATTTCAAGAGGGCAGAGTCCCAAACCCCGCATCCCTTTTATTAGAGAATATCAGAATTTGTTTGGTGAACTGGGCTTTCAAACAAGATTTAGGTTGATAGAAATTTCCTTTTTGTAGGTTAGTAGAATAACCTTGGAAGCTATGTGAGATGTCCAGAATTCAATCAGATTTTTTTTTTTTAATTCTCAAGAGTTGAGATGCTAAGAGATTAAAAGTACATGAAAAAAATACAGAATTTCATCAAGCTTGGGTCCTCTATTGTTAGAGGGAAAAGACATCCTTCGTAATTTAAGAACTAAAATTATGCAAAATCCAATTAAGAAGTGGAGCCATCTGGGAGAGGATTATAGAGTAATCTGATTTGTGATCTATATGATTACCTTGGCTTTAAATTAGGAAGTCTCTGTCAGAGACAATAAATAAGGGTCTGTCCATCCTATCACATCACAGACAAAGAAGCAGTTGCCATGCTTCCTATATTAGTCTAATTCAGTAGTTAATTACTCATACTCTGAGTTTTTAACTTTTAGGGACAGAAGTTTATCAATAGGTTAATTAAGAGTTATTTTTAAAAAGAATAATACAACATGAAACTTGGTAGAACTAAAGAAATTATGAAGAAAAATAACCTATTAAAGGATATCAAACTTATTTGTCACTCCTTGTTCAATCCATTTGATCTTCTCTTTAAATATTTTGTTAGTACATATGCTAGTCTTTAAATATAAATGTTTATTAAGTTTTCTCTTACTGTTGAAAACACTTTGCCCATTTTGTAAATTCTTTTTTATAAAATAAGGAAAATACAAGAATGTTTCAAGAAAAACCTTAAATCTTCCATAAATTTACCACCCAGAGTGAAAAATTTGGTATGTTTCCTTCCAGATTTCTTCTGTGTATGTACACATAAACATTTTAAAAAGTAAAATTAAGATCATATTTTTCTTTTAGTTTTGTCTTCTTTTCCTCCCCCGGTAGCCTTATTTAATAGATATTTTCCCTAATCTATAAATACCTCTGAAAGTGGTTTTTGATGGCTACGTAATATTTCATTGTATAAACATATCCTTTTTAAACATGACTTATTTAACCATTTCCCTGTGGCTAAATATTCAAGTTTTCTGATTGCTTATTATTACATAATTGCATAATTAATGCCTGAAAACATGTGTGAGTGCCAAGAGAATAAGATTTGACTAAAAAAGAGTATGTATTAGACAGAAGTTCCTAGAGAATTAAAATATTATTTTGTACTTTTAAAAATCACTCCTATTATTTTTTTATTACCATTCTCCTTGGAGATAAAATATTCGATTATATATTTCTAGTATTCCATACATATTCTTTGATTTCTTTCTTTTGCTCATAATTGAATGTGCAATTAACTTAATTCTATTGAATCTAATGATTCTCCATCGTTGGTGTGTCAAATTTCCATTTTTATCTTAAAACTATCTTAGCTGTATTCATTTGAGAAATGTACGTATGATTACTTGTATCAACATTTTATTTTTTCCATTTTACAACATGTTTTTGGAAACGTGGACAAAATCCAATAAAAAAAATCAAATAATTGTATGAACACTACTGTTAAGACAAACCTGTCACCGCCATCAAATTGAAATGGTAGCTGGCATGTCATCTGCGTATACCAACAGCAGAAACCAACTTCAGCTGGCCAGCCTAAGTAAAAGAAAATGTACTGGAAGAACACAGAAGAGTTTACAGGATCAAACGGAAGTCAGAATGGGAACAGGCAGCAGGCAGAAACACCTGATCTCAGGGATAAGAGCCATTGGGAAGTCTTTCTCTGGCACTGCTGTGACTAAAATGAATACAAATTGTTTCTTCTTGCATCATCCCACTAAAAGTTCTATTTTTCCAGGAGAAAGCACCCAGTTGGATGAGCTACCCTTGGTAGTACTGGAGGTAGAGAAAGGACCTGGGGAAAGGAGCATCCAGAGACTTTGTGAATTCTCTAGTGAGAAGGCAAGCACGTGAACTTAACCTTTCCACTGTGTTGTCACAAGGTGGAGGAGAAGGAATAGCCCAAGAGGGGGAATCAAGGTGCTCTTAGGAAGAAGGAAAATGAAAGTATGCAAGCTATGTAGGGGCAGGAATCTTTATCTTTTTTGTTCACCAATGTGGCATATTTTCCGATTGCCATCCAGTCAATTCCAACTCAGGGTGACCTCATGTGTTAAAGAGTAGAATAGCTCCATGGGTTTTCCTGGCTGCAATTTTTATAGAAGCAAATCATCAGGCCTTTCTCCACAGCACCACTGAGTGGGCTTGAGCTGACAATCTTTAGTTTATTAGTCAAATGCAAACTATTTGTGCCACCCAGGGACCTGATGTAGCATATAAAAAACCAAAAAGCCCGTTGCCGTCGAGTCGATTCCGACTCCTAGCGACCCTATAGGGCAGCATAGAACTGCTCCATAGAGTTTCCAAGGAATGCCTGGTGGATTTGAACTGCCAACATTTTGGTTAGCAGCCGTAGCACTTAATCACTGTGCCACCAGAGTTTCATATAATAGGTGCTTAATAAATATTTATTGAATTAATTGAACTGAGTAGGCAAAAGGAAGGAAGAAAAGGAGGGAAGGAAGGAAGAAGGAAAGAAGGAAGGAAGGAAGGAAGGAAGGGAGGGAGGGAGGGAGGGAGAAACTAAGAAGAGAACACAGAAAGGAAAGGATGAGAAGGGAAGAGAAGAGGAGAAGAAAAAGAAGAGAAAAGGGAGAGGGAAAAGGGAAGGGAAGGAAAAGAAAGAAAATAGCAAAAGTTAAAAGTAATTCGGGATAAATTTTATTTTAATAAAGTGGACACACCAGCTAGGTGACACTACTTTTTCTTTTCGTTAACAATAAGGAGTAACTCTAAAGTAACATAATTGATTTTCTTGGGTGGCTTGCACATTGACTTGAAGGCAATTTTCAAAGGGAAGCTCTAAAATGATCTTAAACAATAGCAGTAATGTTGGTGTAATATAGAGCTTCCCTACAAAGGGACTTTAAAGGACTCATTTGGATGTTTAAGTCCTGCTATGTAGGCTTTTAAAAAATTCATTTGTGGTTACACTGTATATTTTCCATAAACTAATTGGTTAAAGAAAGCAATATAAGGCAATAAGAAAATGAAGACGGAACCGGGAAGGACATCACTCTAAACTTGGTAGGTTTAATAACATTTACAGATCAAATATAATTTTGGAGACCTAAATGATTTTTTAAACACATTTGCAAGGCCTGCTAAGAACTATAATAATAGCTACCATATATCTAATGCTGACTATGTAGAAGGTATTTTACATTAAATTACCTATAATACTCATAACAACCACCCTACTAAATAGATACCTCTGCTCCAATTTTACAGGTAAGGAAATTGAAGGTCAGAAAGGTTGAACTGCCCAAAGTCATGCATTAAAACAAGGTAAAGTCATGATCTGAACCCTGGTCTCTTTACCACCGGACCCTGGGTGTGATACTGAATATAATACTGCCTAAAAGCAAAAGAAAATGAGGCCAGGTATTCATGTTCTCCTCTAAGCTACAAACTTATGAATATATTTATTACTTGCCTACACCTCCAAAATGTTCACACCCAAACCAGTTTAACATATTTTCTAAATGATGCTAAATTCAAGCAAGCATTTAATATTACCATCCAAGCCTTTACAATTGTTTCTTCTGAATCTAATTATCTTACTGTATTCAAAATCTAATTGTTTATCAATGCTGCTGCTGTTAGTTGTTGAATCGATTCCGGCTCATGGCAACCCTATGTATACGTAGTAGAGCTGCTCCATAGAATTTTCAAGGCTGTGACCCCTTAGAAGCAGATCACCACCCTTAATTCTGAGGAACCTCTGAGTGAGCATGAACCCCCAACCTTTTAGTTAGTAGTCCAGCGTTTAATCACTTGTGCCACCCAGAGACTCCTAATTGTTTATCCACACATAATATTTGTTTATTCTGTAGTTTAAATGAAGTTTTACAGAGCAAATTACTTTCTCATTAAGCAATTAATACCCACATTTTTTCTTGAGAATGGTTGCCAGCCCCATGATAAATCAACACTCCCTCCTTCTTGACCTCGGGTTCCCCATTACCAGCTTTCCTATCCCCTCCTGCCTTCTTGTACTTGCCCCCAGGCTGGTGTGCCCATTTAGTCTCATTTTGTTTTATGGTCATGTCTAGTCTTTGGCTGAAAGGTGAACCTCAGGAGTGACTTCAGTACTGAGTTAAAAGGGTGTCTGGGGGGCATACTTTCAGGGTTTCTTCAGTATCTGTCAAGCCACACATAATATTTATTTTTAAAATCGAATGTATCTGAAACATTACAAAATAGATGGATAGTAATGAACTTTCTATTAAGTGAATGGAACTTTAGCATACGACTCACATTTGCACCAAATTCTTATTTTATGAAAAAAAAAAAAAAAAAGTCTTGTTTTCTGTAATGACCAAGGAATAGGTATATAGATATCCCTTATAAGGACTCCTTGATGCCAGCAAGTATTGGCATGAAAAAGTAATAAAAGAGAGCTCATGAAGATCTAAAAAGTTTATGGGAAGAACAATTGCTTCATAATGAGAGTTTCCAGATCACAAAGTAGAAAGAAGAAATCCAACTATAAATCTGTATTCAGAGTATAGTGAGGAAATAGGATATGAGGTAATTTTTGCCTTACTTTCGAGCAGCACAGACCTTATGAACAGAGGTGGAAGTTACTCAATAACATTTATTGCGAAGCCTAGTTCAGTGCCTTCCACGGGTGGGCAGTCAATAAATCTTATTTGGAGATGATATTTATGCAATGATAATCAGTTGACTTCAGCACAGCCATTTTGGGGGAGAATATTGTCTGTACTGAGGTTAAGCCTTGTGAAGTAAAATAATAAAAGGAAGGGCAAAGACCAGATGTGAAAAGTATTCAGAAAAGAAATTAAGATTCATGCAAATTTTGCATAAGAATTGGCCATTACTATTCAGAAAAGTAAATGCATTTTCATAAAGTTTTTGAAACAGCTTTGGTAAATGGAGGGAATGCGTAAAAATTATACGGGATTCTCTTCTCCCCTCCAGCTTCCCAAACCAACACATATTTATTTATTTATTTATTCAAACAAAGAAGGGCACAGAAGGAATCTGACTCTTGTTTCAGGGCAAGAGGAATCAATGATGTATAATTGAGTCCTTTTGCCTTTGTTTCTTGAGGTTTATGTATACCAAATTAACAAATTATAAGCACTACCTTTAGAGCTTTGCCACGTGACAAATCTAACTGGATAACTTCATACAAGGAGTTAATGGTTTTGTTCAACTGTATCAAATGATTTAAACATAAAAAAATTAGGTGGAGTTTGAGTTGAGAATCCTTATTTTCCTAGCATGAATTAAAATCCTATCTCATTAAAACACATAGGCACACAAATAGCAGGGCACCCTCAGTGTACACTGAGATAAAAGTTATATGAGTTAGTCTTGAGTCTAGAAAAAAAAAAAAAACAGCTATGCTGACAGTTAATCCAGAAAATCCTATACCTTTTCCTTGTGAACAATTTATTTTTAACATAACTTTTGTGTGGTACTTTAAAATAATAGAAATTTAAATTATTTTTTTCTATCTGGTAAGAGACTTAGCTTGAGGAATGGCTTATGGAAAGGAATAAAATGAATATTAGAAAAAACGTACTGAGGCTATGACAACATTTCTTTAAAGGTGACATGTACAACTATTTCCCTCCATATCTGACATGTACATTTTAGAAGTAGATAAAGTATATTAGACTCAAAAATAGTATGGTTACATTAAAGAAGCAAATAACCAGAGCTGAATCTGTCACCTTCACAGTCCCAAAGTTCTCAGTTAATGTTTGTATGAGCAGTATGAAGAAAAGTACATAGATGACAGGACACTGTGTTAAAAATCCAAAAAGGAAAGAAGGAATCTGCTGCAAGCTTCAGTTACCCAACTACTAAAATCATTTCTCTATTAAGGTCTAATTTTAGTTTTCTTAGAATTGCCTATGTCTGCCTTTCTTTTTCTATTCACAAACCCAGTTTGAAACTCCATGGCTGGCATAACTCTGCCTAAGATTTTGGCAGTTAGCTAACAACAGTAACTTTTTCCTGCTCTTTTCTTATAGAGTAAGTAAGAGGAAGAAGAAGAAAACCGAGGCTTCTCAATAGCAGAGACAATGAAGTCTAAGAAAGAGGAGGGGATGAATAGGTGGGTCAAGCAAAGGAAGTGTAGGAAGCAACCATGTCCCCAGGAGCAGCAATCAGCCAAACACCAGAAAGGATAAGCTCAAAATAAGAATTACTTCCTTTCTCTGGTATTTCTCATTTTACACAAACTGCACTCTCATCCAAGTCCCGATCTTATCACCAACTTCCTTCTGCGGGGAAGTCTGTTTTGACAATTTAAACAAAGTTTACAATAAATCTTTGCAAGCAGACAACTGAAGCCTTGGGAGCAAGTCATTGTGAAAACCTGGAGAGAACAAAAATCCATGTTGCCCTGAGACCAAGTTCAAAGAAATTATGGATTTGTGGGAAATATATTGAATTGTACCCTGTTAAAACAAAAATAATATTAAGGTAACGTGATGGTTAAGATTGCGTGTCACCTTGGCTGGGCCGTGATTCTCAGTGTTTAGATGTGATCACCCCTATGATAGGATTTGCTATGTGTAGCCAATCAATTGAAAAGGAGCTCCCTTCGGTGTGTGGCCTGCATCCGAATACAAGTGGACGTTCTGGCTTTTGCATGCCTAGATCCTGCAGCTGCCTCTTGTTCATCTGACCTCTGGTTCTTATGACTTGAGCTAGCAGTTTACCTGCCAATCTTGGGATCTGTTGATTTTCAAAGCCTGTGAACAAGAGCCCTGCTCTCCGAACTACCGATCTTGAGTTCACCAGCCAATGTAGCTATATGAATCAGAAGAAATATCTATCCTGATCCATGGACTTGGGACATTTCAGCCTCTACAATCACATCAGCCATTCCCTTGATACAAATCTTTCTATACATATATTTATACGCTTTACTGGTTTTGCTTCTCTAGAAAAACTAGCCTAAGACATTTGGTACCAAGAGAGGTTCTGGAGAAACAAAATTGTAAGGATGAGTTTTCCAAATTTGTTCTCAATTTGGGTTAGTCTTAAAGATGTTGATGTTACTGTTCCAGCAGTAAGAGGGCACTGCTAATCCATGGCATGAGGTAGCAATAAAAATAGGCAAAATATCACCACCAGTACATCAGGTATTGGTGAAAAATGAGGCTCTGAGTGAACACACGTGTGATGTATTTCTAGACTTTTGTTATGATAAGAAGTATAAGGAAGCCAGTTGGTTGACCCTACTTTCACTAGACAAACGGTTGAAAGAAAGAGATGCGCTCAAGGCTTCGGAGTCAAAGCTCAAATGTCACATAAACGACCTCAAAGTTTCCACTTGTGCTTTGAAAGAAAGCCTTATGTCTTGTAGTAACAGAGCTGATATTGTCAAAAACCAAAACCCAGAGTCTTATTGCAAGAGTGGCTGAATTATTACACCAGCTCAATTGCCAGGCTTGAGAGGTGTCTGAAGTTAAAGTGAGGACATTGATTGGGAAGAAATGGGAGCCTGAAACTTGGGATGGGGATATATGGACAGAAAATCAGGAAACTGGAGCTTCTAAATTCCAGTGACTCACTCTTGCCAACAGAACCACTTCCATCTGGAGAGATTACTTCATGTTTGTATACTACACCACCCTGCCCAGAAAAACCATTAGCTCCTCTAAAAAAAAGACATTATCCCTAGACCAGTTGCCTCTAAAGAGCCCTCACCTGAGTCATTGCCTAGGGCAAAGGCTGAAGCAGATGTTTTACAAGACAATGCTGAACATTCTCAAAACAATTCTACACTACCGATTCTGGCTTCTAGATCTATAACTAGATTTAAGTCCCAGTGTGTGACCCAGGAGGAGATACACTACACTCCAAAAGAACTGCTTGAATTTTCTAATATGTACAAAAAGAAACCGGGGGAATATGTATGAGAATGCTATTATGTGTGGGATAATGGTGCAAAGAACATAAAGATGAATCGGTCTGAGTTTGTTGATATGGGTACACCAAGCACAGATTCTTCATTCAATGTTTCAGCTTAAGAATTTGGGAAACGATCTTATAGTTTATTTGGTTGAGTTCCTGAAGCATGGATTATGAGGTGGCCTACACTAAATCAAGTTGAAGTACGAGAACTGCCTTTGTATACTGTAGAAGACGGTATCCAAGGCTTACGGAAATTCAATTTTTTTTGGAGGGGGGCTGGGTAGAGTGGATTTATCAGTTTAGACCCACAGACCCACACATGGAATGCCCAGAGGACACACATTTTACCACAACTGTGAGGAACAAATTTGTGAAGGGAGCTCCAGCATCCTTGAAGAGTGCTGTGATAGCTATTTTATGTAAATAGATTTGACAGTGGGAACTGCCCTAAATGAATTACGACACCTAACTACAATGTGACTGATTGGACCTGGTGGTAGTAGGGGCGAAGTGGTGGCACTCAACTGACAAAGACAAGGCGGGGGTGGTTACAGCAATGGACAGTGGAGTCAAAGCAGTAATCAGAATAGTCCAACTTGTATGGACTTATGGCATTGGGTACATAGTCATGGTGTCCCTAGGAGTGACATAGATGGGAAATCTACTAAATACTTACTTGATCTGTACAAACGGATGAATTCTAGGTCAGATGAACAGCAGTCTAACTCGAAGCACCAGAATAGAGAGTCACAGCCCCTCAATCAATTCCCGGACTTGAGCAAGTTTAAAGACCCACAACCCCTTGAGCGAAGGGGAGGCTGGGTCCACTTGAGGAAGGATTCCAATATGCTGCCAAAAATTTATACTTTTAATCTCTCTGCCAGCCTTACCCAAAGGGATTTACAGCCTTTTACAAGAGTAACTGTTCATTGGGGAAAAGGACATAATCAGAATTTTCACGAATTACTGGATTCTGGCTCTGAACTGACACTAATTCCAGGAGACCCAAAACTTCACTCTGGCCTACCAGTCAGAGTGAGGGCATAGGGAGATCAGGTTATTAATGGAGCCTTGGCTCATATTCATCTCACGGTAAAACCAGTGGGTCCGAGAGCCCATCCTGTAGTGATTTCCCCTGTTCCAGAATGCAAAATTGGAATTGGTATACTCAGCAACTGGCAAAACCCCCATATTGGATTCCTGACAAGTGGAGTAAGGGCTATTATAGTAGAAAAAGTCAAATGGAAGCCATTAGAAGTGCCCCTACCTAGGAAAATAGTAAACCAAAAGCAATACAGCATTCCTGGAGGGACTGCAGAGATTACTGTCACCATCAAGGAGTTTAAGGATACAGGGGTGATGATTACCACCACATCCCCATTCAACTCACCTATTTGGCCTATGTAAAAAAACCGATGGACCTTGAAGAATGGATTATTGAAAATGGGACCAGGTTGTGACTCCAATTGCAGCTGCTATTCCAGATGTGATTTCATTGCATGAGCAAATTAATATATCTCCATACTTGTTTTGAAGGATGCCACTGAAGCAGTGTGCCTTCAGCTGGCAAAGCCAGCAATACACCTTCATGGTCTTACCTCAGCAGTATATGAACTCTCCAGCCCTATGTCATAATTTAGTCCACAGGGATCTTAATTGACTTTCCCTTCCACAAGCATCACACTGTTCCATTACATTCTTGACATTATGCTGATTGAACCTAGTAAGGATGAAATGTCAATGACTCTGGACTTATTGGTAAAACATTTACGTGCTAGATGGTGGGAAATTAATCCCACAAAAATTGAGGCACCTTCACCTCAGTAAAAGTGGTAGAGGTCCAACAGTGTGGCGCATGTTAAGATATCCCTTCTTAAGTGAAGGATAAGTTATTACATCTGGCTGCTCCCACAACTAAAAAGGAGGCACAAAATCTAGTGGGCCTCTTTGGATGTTGGAGGCAACATATTCCTCATTTGGGAGTAGTATTCAGGCTTATTTATCAAGTGACTCAAAAAGCTGCTAGTTTTGAGTGGGGTGCAAAACAACAGAGGCTCTGCAACTGATTCAGGCTGCTGTGCAAGCTGCTCTGCCACTTGGACCATATGACCCAGCTGATCCAATGGTGATTGAAGTGGCAGTGGCAGATAAAGATGCTGTTTGGAATCTTTGGCAGGCCCCTAAAGGTGACTCACAGCACAGACTCTTAGGATTTTGGAGCAAAGCCCTGCCATCCTCTGCAGATAACTATTCTCTTTTTGAGAAACAGCTTTTGGCTTGTTATTAGGCCTTAGTAGAGACTGAATGCTAAACCATGCCCACTAAGTCACCATGCGGCCTGAGCTGCCCATGATGAACTGGGTGTTGTCTGACCCACAGAGTCATAAAGTTGGACGTGCACAGCAGCACCCCATCATTAAATGGAAGTGATATATAACGATATGTACTAGATGGGGCCCAAGCAAGACCTGAAGATACAAGTAAGTTGTATCAAGAAGTGGCCCAAATGCCCGTGGTCTCCACTCCTGTCACATTACCTTCCATCTCTCAGTCTGTACCTATGGCCTCATGAACAGTTGCCTGAGGAAGAGAAAACCCATGCCTGATTCACAGATGGCTTTGCACGTTATGCTGGCATCCCTCAAAAGTGGACAGCAGCAGCACTACAGCCCCTTTCTGGGACAGTGGTGAAGGGAAACCCTCCTAGTAGGCAGAACTTTGAGCAGTGCATCTGGTTGTTCACTATACTTACAAGGAGAAATGGCCAGATGGGTAATTGTATACTGATTGAGGGACAGTGTCCAATGGCTTGGCTGGAGGGTCGGGGACTTGGAAAGAACATGATCTGAAAATTGAAGACAAGTAGGAATGGGGAAAAGGTATGTGAATAGACCTCTCTGAATGGGCCAAAGAAGGGAAGATATTTGTGTCTCATGTGAATGCTCACCAAAGGGCAACCTCAGCAGAGGATGATTTTAACAATCAAGTGGATAGGATGATGTGTTCTGTGGAAACTAGTCATCCTCTTTCACCAGATACTCCCAAAATTGCTCAATGGGCTCATGAATAGAGTGGCCATGGTGGCAGGAATGGAGGTTTTGTATGGGCCCAGCAACATGAACTTCTACTCATCAAGGACGATTTGGCTACAGCCACTGCTGGATGCCCAATCTGCCAGCAGCAAAGAGCACCACTGAGTCCCCAGTATGGCACCATCCCTCGAGGTGATTGGCCAGCAACCTGGTGGCAAGCTGATTACATTGGACAGCTTCCATCATGGAAAGGGCAGCGTTTTGTCCTTACTGGAATAGATGCTTACTCTGGATATGGATTTGCCTTCCCTGCACACAGTGCTTCTGCCAAAACTACTATCTATGGACTTACAGAATGTCTTGTCCACCATCATGGTATCCCACACAGCATTGCCTCTAATTAAGGGACTCACTCCACAGCAAATGAAGTGCCAGAGTGGGCCCACGCTCATGGAATTCACTGGTCTTACCATGTTCCCCATCATCCTGAAGCAGTGGCCTTGATAGAACAATGGAATGACCTCCTAAAGACACAATTATGGCACCAGCTAGGTGGTAGTGCCTTGCAGGGTTGGGTCAATGTTCTCCAGGAGGCTGTACATGCTCTAAACCAGCATCCAATATATGGTGCTATTTCTCCCATAGCCAGGATTCATGGGTCCAGGAATAAAGGGTGGAAATGGGTGTAGCACCACTCACTATTACCCCCAGTGATCCACTCATAAGATGTTTGCTTCCTGTCCCTGCAACCTTATGCTCTGCAGCTCTAAAGGTCTTAGTTCCAAAGGGAGGAATGATCCCACCTGGAGACACATCACTGATTTCATTGAACTGGAAGCTAAGAATGCCACCTGGCCACTTTGGGCTCCTTATGCCTCTGGATCAACAGGCAAAGAAGGGAGTTGCCACACTGACTGGTGTGATTGATCCTGATTACCAAGAGGAAATCAGATTGATATTACATAATGGAGTAAAGAAGGGTATGTCTGGAATGCTGGAGATTCCTTAGGGCGTCTTTTACTATTATCGTGCCCTGTGGTTAAAGTCAATGGAAAACTACAGCAACCTAATTCCAACATGACTACTAATGGCCCAGACCCTTCAGGAATGAAGGTTTGGGTCATCCCACCAGATAAAGAATCACGACCATTGAAGTGCTTGCTGAAAGCAAAGGGAATATGGAATGGGTGGTGGATGAAGGTAGATCTAAATACCACATGACCAGTTGCAGAAATGAGGACTGTAATTGTTCTGAGTATTTCTGCTTTGTATGTGTGCATCAAATATTATCATTTTTTCACTTATAAAATATAAGATGTAAATGGGGCTAGAGCATTTTCGGTGGTAGATGAGTTAGTTGTATCATGTTAGGTGCAAGAATGACTTTGTAATTTTCTCTATTCAGAAATTATGTATGGTTTGGGGAGTTGTGTACAGGTGCCAAGTTGATGAGGGGTGGACTGTGATAATTAAGATTGTGTGTCAACTTGGCTGGGTCATGATTCTCAGTGTTTATATGTGATCACCCCCATGATGGGAATCTGCTGTGAGTAGCCAGTCAGTTGAAAGGGAGTTTCCTTGGGCATGTGGTCTGTATCCAAATATAAGTGGAAGTTCTGGTTTTTGCCTTCACTGGATTCTGCAGCTGCCTCTTGTTCATCTGACCTCCAGTTCTTGGGACTTGAGCTAGCAGCTTACCTGCTGATCTTGGGATTTTTTGATTTTCAAAGTCTGTGAACAAGAGCCCTGCTCTCCAACCTGCTGATCTTGAGCTCAACAGCCCCTGGAGCTACGTGAATCAGAAGAAGTCTCTATCTTGATCTAGGGGACTTGGGACATTTCAGCCTTTACAATCATATGAGCCATTTTCTTGATATAAATCTTTCTTTACATGTATTTATACACTTTACTGGTTTTGCTTCTCTAGAGAACCAAGCCTAAGACAGCCAACAATAGAAATTGATTGAAATGTATTTAATTTACAATTTGCAAACTGGGGTAACATTTTGACTAGAGGGTCAAAAATGTTCCCAAGAGGAAAAAAATTCCAAAGATTCTTCAACCCCATCTTATCCACATTGCCATGGAAAAAAGGCTGGCACAGAACTGATAAAAACCAATTGTTGCTGTTAAGTGCCGTTGAGTCAGTTCCAACTCATAGCAACCCTATAGGACAGAGTAGAACTGTCCCATAGGGTTAGTGGTCAGGAGAGATTTCATACAGCATTGTCTTGAAGAATAATCAAAGAAATTGCTGATTTACCCTGAAACTTAGCTCTGGTCTGAGCTTGGAGTTTCTGTTTCTCGAAACTGACTGCAAAACATAAAAGCACAATGCCTAAGGCAAAACTGTCTTTACTAAGTTATTTACCAGCTATTGTTTGACTTAAAGGTGACTTCAGGAGACCAGTTTCCTCAAGGCTCAAGGGTCAAGTTGAAATCATCCCAATTTCATGGACCTCAGAAATCTGGATTCCAGGAGAATTAAAGCTCTGTTTCTCAACGCAAACACACACACACACAAATATTATTAGCAAATTCAAAATTTGTCAAATGTTTTTCATTAAACCTGGCATAAGGACATGCACGTTTGTGTGTGTGTGTGTGTGTGTGTGAGAGAGAGAGAGAGAAAAGACACGAGAGCAAGAGAGAGAAACCCACAAAGAAAGAACTCAAGAGAGAAGAGCAAAATTTGTTTTCATCGTTAGCAATGTGCAAGTACTCAACAGTTACTGAATAAGAATGTAGCCCACTGAGGGAAAAAAAAATAGTAATGCTCCAACTGAGGAAAACATCTTTCAGAAATAGTGAAGTATTTGAGTTCAGTTGAATTAGAGGTAGTCAAATAAAAAATATAAATCAAGCAGTGGTCAAATTTAGGAAAGTGAGCTAAGGCAAAGCGCAGAGAGATATCTATTCATTTGTTGACCAAGAACTTATTAAATATCCACTCTTCATCCACTAGACATTCATAAGTATTTATAAATATAAACATTCATAAATAATTATATTCATAAATATACACATTCATAATATTCCAAGTGCAAGCTTTGCTTTCAGTGAGTTCACAAATTACCTTGTCCAGGTGGGCAAAGATGACACATCTGGGAGTTAGACAATAGGAATCAGAAATTCAGATTAAAGAGAACAAAAAGAAAGGTCAGATACCTGGACAGGAGGATGAAGTCAATGAGAGAACCCGGGTCACTGGAACCACCAAGCTTTGCACAGATGTGCAGACTCTAAGTTAAGCGAAGCTCTCTTATCACAGGTGGAGAATCTGAGGCTGATCAAAATCATATACAATATGTTTGCTCCTCTATCAACCCCATATGACCCAGTATCACTTCCATCATCATCCTCATGTTGAGTAGATTCCAACTCATGGTGGCCCCATATGTGTCAGAGTAGAACTGTGCTCCATAGTGTTTTCAAAGGCTGGTTTTTCAAAAGTAGATTATCTACCCTTTCTTCCAAGGTGTCGTTGTTGTTTGTTGTTGTTGTTAAGTGCCATCGAGTCAGTTCTGACTTAAAGCAACCCTATATACAACACAACAAAACACTGTCCGGTCATCTATCATTCTCAGGATAGTTATGCTTGAGTCCCTTGTTGCAGCCACTGTGTCAATCCATCTCATTGAGGGTTGTCTTCTTTTTGGCTAACTCTATTTTACCAAGCATGATGTCCTTCTCCAGGGACTGATCCCTCCTGTTAACATGTCCAAAGTCTCACCATTCTTACTTCTAAGGAGCATTCTGGCTATGCTTCTTCCAAGACAGATTTGTTTGTTCTTTTGGCAGCCCATGGTATAGTCAATATTCTATGCCAACTCCATAATTCAAAGGCATCAATTCTTCTTCAGTCTTCCTTATTTTTTGCCCAGCTCTCAGTGCCTCTGGCTGGACTCAAACCTCCAACTTTTGGTTAGCAGCTGAGTGTGTTAACTGTTTGCACCACACAGGTACTCCTCAAATCCCTTAGCTTTATACAAAAGAACTTTGGATATCATACCTCTGAAGACTTCATCTCCTGCCTTTTTCTGCTTTGACTCTTCACCCAAACCGGATGGAACCAATCACCAATCTGCACATATAATAGGCTCTTTCATGCTTACATGCTTCCCTAGTGCCTCCATTTGTTGAGTTCTCACATATGCTAGGCATTTGTGCCAAGTGCTCTATGTGCATTGCTCATATTATTCTCGTGAGGAGGCTACAATAATTATTTCTATTTTACAGATAAGGAAACTGAGGCCTAATGAATTAAGTAATTTACCCAGTAATTCACAGCTATAACAAGCCCTGAAGCCTGTCTCCAAAGCCCATTTCTTCGTGTTCCATGCCACCCCATTAGTTAATTCTTATTCCAAAAATCTGCTAAAGTGTTACTCTCTCTAGCAAACTTTTCTTGGCTGCCTAATTTGAATTAGATGCTGCTCCTCTAATCTCTGAACAGCCTGCCCATTACTTGATCCCAGCACTTATCATGTTCATCTGCATTGCCTGATTTACTTGACTTAACTTGGTATCTTTCCCCGGGGGTCTAGTATTAGTTCATAAGCCACTTGTACACCCAGGGCTTAGCCCAATGTCTGGCTCTTGGAAGATGTTCGATAAATGTTTGTTGACTGAATCAGGAATAAATCAATGTCACATGGCTATGAAATCATGGGCAGTGGAAGATCAAAATACAAGTCTATCTGCCTTAAGAAGTGACTCTTCTTCTGGTGTACTATACTGCCTCCTGGCTTGGTGTTAGCTGCCACTGAGCATTGATGAGTGGGTAGTGGCTGTGCATGAGGTGCATTGGGCAGAAATCAAACCCAGGTCTCCAACGTAGAAGGTAAGAATTCTACCATTGAACCACTACTGTCCCCTGTCTCTCAATTAATCATAAACAAATGCCCTTATCCCACTCACAAAGTGGAAATAAGATTATTATCCTTTCCGTTATCCTTGAATTAAGATAGTAAGAATTAAAATCTATTATTTCTTATATCTAGCAATAGGAGCTCAATAAATGCTCATCAAATAAATAAGTTTGGTCATAGCATATCGGTAGCCCCTGCTTTGAGTATTCTTTGCTACCTATTGAAGTTGAGGGTGAATAATATGTGCTCTAGACCTTGCTTGGATCAATGGACCAGCAGCATCAGTCTTTCCAGAGAGCTTGTTAGAAACGCAGGATCCCAGACCTACTGAATCATAACCTGCATTTTATCAAGACCCTCAAGTAACTTGTGTGCATGGTAAAGTTTGAGAAGCATTAATCTAGAATATTTGGGGGCAGTAGTGACTCAATGGTAGAATTCTTACCTTCCATAAGAGAGACCCAGGTTCAATTCCCAGCCTAGGCACCACATCCACAGTCACACCTATCTGTCATTGGAAGCTTGGGTGTGGCTATGTTGCAGAATAGGTTTCAGCAGACCTTCCAGACTAATGGGGACTAGGAAGAAAGGCCTGGCAATCTGCTTCTGAAAATTAACCAATGAAAACTCTATAGATCATAACAGTAGATCCACAACTGACCATGGGGATGGTGCAAGGTTGAGCAACATTTCCTTCTGTTGTGCATGGGGTTGCCATGAGTCAGGGGCTGACTCAATGGCAGCTGACAACAACCACAACAGCCTAGGATATAAGATGTGGGCAAAGCTGTGGTTTCCACCCAAGGGACTTGAAATTTAAGTTAGAGTGAAAAATCATCCCAGTCATAAAATACAGTAGATTAGTCTCATAAAAACACCAGCAATGCAAAGAAAGGACAGCTTCACACACACTGTAAATTGAAAACCACAGAGAATAAAATAATGCAATATTTCAGGGAGCTCTTTTTAGGCAGAGTGGAGAACACAGATCCCTGGATAAAGGCACTGTATGCAAAAGACTAGTGGTAAGCTCACTGCCCAGCACCTACATTTTAATCATAATGAAGAGCGATCACAGCAAAACCCATGTGGTTAGCTCCATATCCTAACTCAAAGAGAAGGCTTGTATATTGGATAAAGAGTCAGAATCTGGAGGTAAACCTGAGTTCAAATCTCAGCTCAATTACTTATAAACTCAGTAATCTTGAGAATGTGGCTTACACCTCAGTTCCTCTTTGCAAGATGAATAATAAAGGTACCTAACTTACAGAATTGTGATGCGCATGAGATGAAATGATCCCTGCAAAGCATTTAGCAGAATGTCTGACACAAATCAGCATCAATGAATAAAAGTAATTAATTCCTTGTAATCAGTGTTGTAATACACAGGCAGGCAAGCAGTTGGTTCATTTTGGTGTGGCTTCCCTGCCCTACTGGGCTTACTTGGTGCCCTGGGCCGTCCTGTCTCCTTTTCTACCTCCCCTAGTCAGAATGAGGGTGCTTGTCTCCAAATCTGTATCCCTAAACTAGGTCGCAGTGGGCCACAAACCCCCTGACCTTGTATGAAAATGTTATGTGTAGAAGTATATGTGCATATTTCTCAGGAAATATTCACAGATTTTATCAGATTTTCAAAGGCATCGATGGCCTCAAAAAGGTTTATTAATCATACTCTGTATGAGAAAGCGGAAGAGAGAGCTCTTATAGTTATAAGTTGCTGTTGAGTCGATTCTGACTCACGGTGACCAATGTGACAGAGTAGAACTGCTCCACAGGGTTTCCTAGGCTATGATCTTTATAGAAACATGTTGGTAGGTCTTTCTTCCATGAAGCCTCTGGGTGGGTTCAAACCACCTACCTTTTGGTTAACAGCTGAGTGCTTAACGATCACGCCACCAGGGTTCCTTACTCTCACAGTAGAGCGTACGTAATAACCACAACAGACTTAATTCTGGTCCTGACTTCACCAGCTATGTGACCACTTCGAACTTGTCTCCTCATCTTTAAAGTGGGGATAATAATAAACCAGTTGCCTTCTCATGGCAACCCCATGTCTGTCAGAGTAGAACTGTGCTCCAGAGGGTTTTCGATGGTTGATTTTTCAGAAATAGATTGCCAGGCCTATCTTCCAAAGTGTCTCTGGTTGGACTGGAACCTCCAACCTTTCAGTTAGCAGCAAGCACGTTAACTGTTTGCACCACCCAGGGACACAGGGGATAATAATACCATCTTATTTATACCATACACCATAAAGGACTTTTGTAGTATTCCAAGGAGATGCTGTAAGAAACGTTGTTATTGTTAGGTGCCGTCAAGTCTGTTCCAACTCATAGCAACCCTATGTACCAAAGAATGAAACACTGCCTGGTCCTGCACCATCCTCACAATCGTGTATGAAATAGTGCTCTGTAATTGTAAAAAGCATCTATATGTTGTTCTTAGTTGCCATCTATTTGATTCTGACTCATGGCAACCCCATGTGTGCAGAGTGGAACTGTTCCATGGGGTTTTCAAGGCTGTGCCCTTTCTGAAGCAGATCACCAGGCCTGTCTTCTGAGGCACCTCTGGATAGGTTCGAACCTCCAAACTTTCTGCTAGTAGTCAAGAGCTTAATTGTTAGCACCACCCAGGAACTCCATCCAGATGTTAGTGAAAGCTATTATTGAGTGACTTTCAAAAGGTTTCTTCCTCCAGTTCGGTAGAACACACTCACCCCAAGGACCTGCTTTCTCAGGAGACATTCTGCTTAAAGAAGTACAAGTGAGGGGACTCGCAGAGGCGTAACTAATTTATGGCAAGAATGGGTGCCTGCCCCGGGAACCACTCGAGGAGGGGTGCTAAAGAAAACTTTTGATTGGCCATCACATTTTCCATTGCTGGCTGTAAGAGCTCATTCAGCAATTTAAAACTAATTGCTATAGGTGCTATTTTCTGAAGATTGGCCCCTGGAGGGGAACTAGTAAGAAGGTTACAGCACCCATTCCTTGTGCTTACAAAGATGTGGATGGTTGAGGAGTTTGTCAAGATGGAAACAGCATAGGAGTAGGACTGGTTAAAAAAAAAAAAGATGTGGCCGAAGCAGTAAGTGAATGGTAGCACCGTCTGGCTTGGCTGCTCTGGGTTGCCATCCCTTGATCCCTAGACATATGTCTGAGGCAAACATGTCCAGACTTGTCTTCCAGCCAGCAAGGTTTTCTTTTTAGTAACACATTTCCAGGCAGCCTTGCTGTAGTGTTTCCATTTTCCAGCAACACAAGTGAGTGGAATACAGAATCTGGAAGTTAAAAGGTCCCCGTTCTTTAATTAAAAGAGGTCAAAACCAAGCAGTATAGAGATGGGAAAGAAAAAAAATCTTCCCGAGTAGATCAGGACACGAACCTGACTTTGAACCAAGACATTTGCACACTGTAATTGAGTGAATTGTCAGCAAGCCGTGAGTGTGTAGCTGAGATGCAAGTGAAAATGAGACTATGAGGGGTGTGATAACAGTTCTACATCCTAACACTTTCATCTCATAGTGCAGTTGTGCACCAAATGCCTTTGCCACCAGCTTTCTGCCTCTCATGCAGGAATCTAACTGGAAGACTGAAGATAGAGAAATTTCAGGAAGCTACATTTTTTTATATGTTGGTAAAATGAGAGTCGGGTAGCCCTGTGCCTGATGTATAAAGAAGGCCCCAGCAGGTGCCTACTATGGAAAATTGCACCTGTAGCAATTAGTGTCAAATTGCTGAATGATCTCTCACAGCTGGCAATGGAAACTTCAGTGACCAATAGAAACTGTTCGTTAGCACCCTTCCTCAAGCAGCGCCCAGGGCACGCCCTACCTGCCCATACCTCTGGTTCCAGAATTTTTAAAGATGGGTTAGTGTCTTCATCGTGTGCTTGAGGAATTTATTCCAATCATCTAGGCCTGCCTAGCTTGCATTCCTTTTAAATTTAAAAAAGAAACGTGCAGTCTCTCTCTAGCTCCTCTGCTTATCACTTTCAAATCAGAAACAAGGATATTAAATCAGTTCCTGAAGAAATGACATAGGAAAGCTATTTAAAACTTCAAGTACTTGATAATATGGAGAAATAAGATGATGTTGGGTGTTTCCTGTCTCTATTTAAGACTAAATCATTGTACTAGCTAGCCTGTGGCCACATTTAACTGATTGGGATTCCAAAGGCTACCCACGTGTTCGGACTTTCTTCCCTTTGAGCTTTCCTGCTTGAACAGTGCCGATAACGAGGGGAAACATATTTGTCTCTGGTAACTGCCAGAGATGACACAGAGAAACAAAAGAAATGTGGACGGTGCTGTTTCATTTCTAATTAACAAAGTTTTTCAAGTATTTGTGGAAAGAAAAGAAGTCCACATTCAAAGGGTCAGAATTTATTGCCCTTTTCAATGTTTCCCTTTAAGAAAAAAAAAATATTTTTTTTTTATGTAAAGAAAATTCTATACGTGCAATTCAATGGAAATGATAGGGACAGCTAGAAATGAAATATGGAAAAAAAATTAAATTACCCAGATACCATAAAGCAACGCACAGTTGAAGGTCCCTTATTACTTTATATTATACCTTCACATTCTGAATAACTACTGTTATATAATCTGAATCATTGATGTTTAATAATAGAAATAACCACAGTCAGATGCCAAATCAAGAAGAAAAGATCTGTACTTTGAAAAATGAGTTCTCTTAATGTACATGCCACGTAAACGTTCAGGGCTCGAGCTCTGAAAAGAATCCTGCCGTGGGGAGCTATTGAGAAAAAAGCAGTTCTGAACAAAAGAAGAGGGGGAAAAAGGCTAGTTATGAGTCTGGTTCTTGCCCGGTTGAAGTAAGTGACACTATGAAAGTGCGTCTAGGCTGAGTTCCGTGTGCACGAACACCACCACACACTGACACCTCTCTGGTTGCCTAGTAGCAGCAGGCAGAATTCAATGTGTGGTGTGTCCATCTGTCAAAAATACCTACTGGCGTCTAATGAGAAGAGAGCTCTGCATTACCTGTCTGAAGGGAATACAACAAAAATTAGACTTATGACTCATTATCTGGGAAGACAAAAAGCAAAACATCAAAAGAAGAATATCTCTCCAGTGTAACATAGCAACAAACACAATGTATGAATATTGCAAAGTGCAATATATGAATAGTGCAAAGTCAAGAAGCAAAGGGATACCAATGACAGCACCATATACCAAAAACCATATAAGGAAGAGAATATACTTGGGGTGAGGGTGCAGATTTAATCACTTATGCCTTCCCGGAAGAGGTGAGTTTTTAACAAAAGAGAAATTAGTAGAGAAGACCTTTGAGGATTCACAAATAATCAACTATAAGCAAGAGAAAAATCTGGCTGGGGGCAGCGTAAGACAATGGGGATTTATTTGTCTTACTTAACAAGAAGCCTAGAGGTAAGAAGCCACTGGTATTAGTTCTGCAGTCTCGCAAAGAAACAGCTAGCTTCACTATGATTTTCTTGGGCCTCCCTTCTGCTCACAAAATGGCTGCTGCATCACCAGTCATCATAACTTCATTCAAGGCAAAAAAAAAAAAAAAGGAAGGAAAAAGGGAATGAGTAGCACTAGCAGTGTATGTGGTATGAACCAAAAACCAAACCCAGTGCCGTCGAGTCGATTCCGACTCATAGTAACCCTATAGGACAGAGTAGAACTGCCCCATAGAGTATCCAAGGAGCGCCTGGCGGATTCGAACTGCCAACCCTTTGGTTAGCAGCTGTAGTGCTTAACCATTACACCACCAGGGTCTCCTTGTATGTGGTATATGCACTTTTTATTATGAAAAGCAAAAGATTTTCCATTGATCTCCACCCTCCTTTAGACTTCTACTTGTATCCCATTGGCCACGCTCGGAGTCCAGTGAGATGAGCACTGAGGTTTTCCAGTCTGCTGAATGACTGGCAGAAATATGTTAAGGATGCCTGATGATTAGCCAAGGAACAGCTTCAGCCACTACTGAACAGTCGATTGCAAGGAAACACAGAAGATGGCAAGATTAGCTTGTGTGACTGGAACTACCTGGAAGATATTTTGAAAGATTTTCTAAAGTAGAAAAGAAAAAAAAAAAATGAGCACAAAAATAAATTGTGGGTAGAAATAACATCTAGAATATCTTACTTACAAAAACATTCACACCCTTATAATACACTTTCACACTTTTATGCACTGGAAAATTCCCACCTGTGACAGAAGAGCAGCCATCTCTGGAACAGGATACGGCAGTAATTTGCCATGCTGCACACAGGAATTCTCTGACACCGGTTAAGCAAGGAAATAGAAACCACTTTCACCGAAGCAAAACTACAAAACAGGCTCTAAGAATAGAATACATCTGCTTAAAAAATCTTCCACCAATGTTCCACATTTCACCCTATCTCTTCTGTGGTCTGTTATCAAACAAGTGACATCTGTTTTATCTAGCACCAAGGCACTTTGTCTTGTTTGTGGATGTTTTATTTATTCGCAGGTGTACCCTGCTGGATACCTGTGTCCCTGTTACGCTGGATGAGGTGGGAGGGGAATGAGAGAGATCTGCTCTCTAGCTACTCCATGTCACGTACTTTCATATGCGTTGAGCCTTTTGAGCCTCTGCACGAGTCTGCAGTGTGAAGAGTTACTATCCCCATCTGAGAGATGAGCAGTCTGAGGGTTAGAGAAGCAAAGTTAGCTGAACAAGGAGGAGCCCACCCTGAAGAAACAGCCTGGTTGCAAACCAAGATGGTCAGACTACAGAGCCCATGATTCTTCCTGGGTGCCCTCCTGATTCTGGAATTCTTAAATGACTCGCCAAGGACTCCAGCAGCTAGCAGTAACGTATATATCACATGCTAGTTGCTGAATATGGGGTAGTTGCTGAATAAGTGAATGAAACCAATCCTACTCTTGCCATCAAAGGAGAGTAAAAACCAGAAAAATATTTCCCAGCTTTGAAAGCACCAGGTCAACTAGATTCAAGTCATTCTGGCCATCTGAACTTTATTGAAGGCCTTTCTGTTGTTTAGGAAAAGTCACCAATCTCTACCCTGGACAAATCTAGGAGTGTTCGATGTCCCTAATTATTTGCAGGACTTGAGGGCAACACAATCGTGTAGTAAGAGTGGTGGCTTTAAACCAACAGTCCTGGGTGGGTGCAACTCCCACCAGTTGCCTTTGAGTTAGCTGTAACTCATGGTACCCCACGTGTGTCAGAGTAGAACTATGCTCCCTGAGGTGTTCAATGGCTGATTTTTTTGGAAGTAGACTGCCAGGCCTTTCTTCCCAGGCACCTCTGAGGAGACTCAAACCACCAACCTTTCAGTTAGCAGCTGAGTGTGTTAATTGTTTGCTTTACTCAGGGACTCTGGTACAACTCCTGGTTCTACCTTTTGCTAGCTAGTTTTATTTTCCTCCTGTGTACAGTAGGGTTACTATTGTCTACCTGAGTGAGATAATGTGTGTAAATCACCTTGCACAGTGCCTGACATAGAGCTGGTGCTCCATGAAAGGACATTAGTGAAGCTAGCCCTCCATTAGCAGCTTGGCTTCCACATGACGATGCTCCATGACCCAGGACTGAGCTGTCTTCCAAAGTGTGACCCCAAAGTAGGTTATGGGGAACAGAGTCAGCAGGCAGATCCCCAGACCCCAGCCAGACCAGAACAGGATACTCAAGTTTCAGCGCCATTCAATAAAAAAAGCACGTAACTAATAACAGTCAGGAGTGTATGAGCATACAAAAATGAGAGAGACAGAGGGGGTCAAAGGTTAGAACTATCTGGAGAATAGAAATATGAAGGGATAACTCAAAAAGACATAAAAAATGGAGTGGTAAGGAAGGCATGCCACCTACCCATCTATCAGTTTGTTATACTGTTATGGCTTGTTGTTATGATGCTGGAAGCTTTGTCACCAGTATTTCAAATACAAGCCAGGACACCCATGAAGCATTCAATGGAGCTTACAGTCTAAGACAGACTAGGAAGAAAGGCCTGGTGATTTACTTCTGAAAATTAGCATATGAAAGCCATATGGATCACAATAGAACATTGTCTGATACAGTGACAGAAGATGAGTCCCCTGGGTTGAAGGCACTCCAAATACACAGTGGCTGCAACGATAGACTCAAGCTTACCAACGATCATGAAGGTGGCACAGGACCAGGCAATGCTTTGCTCTGTTCTGCATGGGGCCACCATAAGTGGGAGCTGACCTAATGCCAACTAACAACAGTAAGGTAGGGGTGAAGAAAACCAGGGGAAAAAAGTGCTAGAAGGATCAAATGTCCCACAATTAAAGGAGAGGCTTAAAACTCTTTTAAAGCCCTTGGATTTCACAAGGCTATGTTACTCCCAAGCAGCCCAGGTGGAGCCAAGGCTGCTAAACAAAAGGTGGGTGTTTCAAAGGTTTAAACCTGAGAGCCACTCAGCAGGAGAAAGATGTGACAGTCTGCTTTTGTAGAGATTACAGCTTTGGAAACCCTATGGCAGTTCTGCTCTGTCCTTTAGGGTCACCATGAGTCGAAATCAGCTTGATAGTAAGATCTTATTCTGGTGGTGCAGTGGTTAAAGTGAATTGCTGCTAACCAAAAGATCGGCAGTTGGAAACCACCAGCAGCTCCACGGGAGAAAGATGTGGCAGTCTGCTTCATAGATATTTCCAGCCTTGGAAACCCTATGGGGTTGCTGTGAGTTGTAATGGAGCCTATGGCAGTAGGTTTTTATTTATTTATTTTTAGTGGAGTGGAGGAACCCTGGTGGCATGGTGGTTAAGCGCTCAGGTACCAAATGAAAGGTCAGTAGCTCAAACTCACCACCTGCTTCTGGGGAGAAAGATGTGGCAGTCTGCTTCCGTAAAGATCACAGCCTTGGAAAACTTACAGGCAATGCTACTCTGTCCTATGGGGTCCTATGAGTTGGAACGGACTTGATGGCAATGGGTTTGGTTTGGTATGGAGTAGAGTGGAATTGCCAGCACGAATTAGGAAATAAGTGAATAAGCAGTGGAGCTTTGGCAGTGGAAAGATCAGAAATGGGCCGAATTTAGAATGGATAGAAGGGTCAAGCAGGGTTTTGGAGACTGTTGTTATAGACTGGGGTTTCTCAACTTTGGCACTATTGACATTTTGTACCAGATAGTTCTTTGTTGTAGGGGATATTTAGCAGCATCCCTGGCATTATGCCAATAGCCCCCACGTCAGTCATGGTGATCAAGAATGTCTCCAAACGCTATTGCCAAATGTCCTCTAGGGAGCAAAACTGACCTCAGTGGAAAATCACTGCTCTACAATACAGAGACCCGTGTTTGTTTTAAACCACGAGGAAAGAAATATATAAACAGTTTCAATTTCTTGTCATGTCAAGCTTTTCTGTTTCATATCAATATAGAGGGAAAAAAATGCCAAAATTTCAAATGGTAAACAGAAAAAGGAAAAATAGCAGTGGCTGTCAGCTCAGTGGTTAGGAGTCAGCAGCTCTTTTTTCTTGTTCTGTGCAAGAGTGCAAGTAAAGATAACTTTGGAGAAAAGCCTTGAACGTAATTTTATTTAATTTCAGGATTATGACCAAATTAAGGACACAGAAGCTCTATTTATAAAAAACATCTAATCGTTTGACAACAAATTTCCAGTGGAGAGTTTTGAAAGAACTCAAAAGGCTACAGTGCCCTTACTGTAGAGATGGAAAGAAGAAATGAATGTGACAAGAAGTTTTTATAGCCTAGTTTGTCTGTTGGCTTTTTTAGGCTTGATGTATTTGGAGTCCTTCAATTGTTCCTGCCTCCCAGCTTTCTTTCAATGTGAAAGCTTTAGTGTTCAGTCATGAAATACTGCACCCCAGTTGCTCCTATTTTTAAAAAGATCCTGCAAAGTTGATATTAGTAGAGCTTAATGTTTTAGGCAGAAGTTCAAAATAGAAGTAAGTCAACCTCATGTCTTTACTTACATATTAAAGAAATATAATTTATAATAAACATCTGCTTTCCAGTAATAGTGTAACAAAAGGCAAAGAAAATTGGGTGTGAGAAGTGACACACACTCATGCACATATGTAATTAAATCTTTAAAGAATAGCTGAGAGATTTTTTTCATACCAGTCCCAGGATTAATAATACCCAAGTCAGTGTCAGGTCGTATGAAAGTGCTATCCTCAATATAATGACCTGGTCCAGTGGTAACACCTGTTAGAATCTTTGACTTTATGGACAGCTCTCTGGAGTACATGCTGAGCTGACACTATAACTGGTCAGTTCAGAACGAGAGGAAGCAAATAAAATTGACCATTTGGCATTGTGAAAATACCGCTCCCAAAAAAAGGCGATCACATTTAATTTTCACTTTCCAATCCTTTGCTTTAAATTGCTTTGATAAGGATTTATAGGAAATTACTACAGAGGTTGCACTGCTATCTTCATATCAGAATATAGAATACTTGTATTTTCTTCTGTCTCTTATAAAATAGTCACTTAAGAAAAAATAATGGATGTTTCAAAAAATAATTGCTGGGCTTTTCTGGAAAAGCCCTTCAATGACAAGGACTTTAAATTAAAAAATAGTCACTAGATTAATATCATTGAACTGTGGTGGAGAGCATGTTACTAATGAGATCAGATCCTTGAGTTAATTCTAGAATAAGCTATTTGTTTTGGTTTAGTTCCATGGCTATTGTTCATAGCTTCAAACTCCCCTCCCCTTCCAAAAAAAAAAAAACTCATTGCCCTTGAGTCATTTCCAACTCGTACCAACCCTATAGGGCAGACTGCCATATCTTTGTCCTTTGGAGTGGCTGGTGAGTTTGAACCCGTTAGCAGCCAAGTGCTTTAACCACTGTGCCACCAGGGCTTCTTTAGCTTAAACCCAGGCCAGCCAAATCAAAATTACAGATGTTAACCCAAGAGGGACTATGTAAAGGTATAAACAAATGATTTGCAATTCACAATCTTTACTAAGAAGATAACTCAGAGTACATAGATCCAGTCAAACACATGACCCATTAATGGGGGAAAAAAATCAACCAACATGGTTTATTCTTGTAGTTGATCAAAAATGCCACCTTCATTTAGGGAGAAAAGATAACACGCTTACTACTCTGAATCCCGTGTGCAAAGGAAAATTCTACAATTGACTCAAATCCATCCTGAGGTTACTAGTTACTCACAAAGCATCTGTGCCTTCCATAAATCAGCAAAGTCAACCTGTAGACCAACCAACCACTTGCTGTTGATTCCAGCTCATGGTGACCTCATGCGTGTCAGAGAACTGTGTTCCACAACATTTTCTTTTCTTTTTCGGTAGGGAAGGTAATGCATTTTGGTTTTTGTTGTTGTTTTCTGATTTCTTTCCCTTCTTGATGATTTTTGTTGTTGTTGTTTTTGAGAATATACACAGCAGAATATACACCAACTCAACAATTTCTACATGTATAATTCAGTAACATTGATAACATTCTTCACATAGGGTTTTCAATGGCTGATTTTTCAGAAGTAGATTTCCAGGCCTTTCTTCTGAAGCTCCTCAGGTGGACTCAAACCTCTACTCTTTCAGTTAACAGCCAAGTATGTTAACCATCTGCACAACCCAGGAGCTCCAATCTATACTCACGGCACTCAGAGTCACAGTTCACAGGTTATAGCCGGCTTCAGTCACTATCTTACACTCGTTAATAAATAGTATTTGAAATATCATTTGTTTGAGAGATAACTCAGGTTGTAGAAGTCAAATGGAAAGAAAGGAACAATAGGGTAGGAATCCATACCCTATAGAATGAAGTTCCAAATGACCAACCAAACCTTCAGTGAGAACAATGAAAATCAAATTCTTTTCCATACCATGAACACTAATACCCTGGATATCTGGCATCCAAAAACTTGGGTGTTGGAGCAAGCTAACAAGGAAGTACGAGTGAGATATTGTGTTATTGCTGTTGAAACAATACATAATGTTTTGAACGCAGCAGAAGGATAATGATAAAAATGCAGAAAAGAAACTTTTAGTGTTGATGAGAAAACATCTTGCAGATGACTCCTTCATCTGCTGTTGATAATTAACTTTGCAAAAAGCAGCCATATTATCTCGCCTTAGAGGTCTTGCTCTTGTTCATTCTCCACGTTATTTGTATGAAAATGAGATTAAGTAACAAGAACACATGCTGGTATTAGGAAAAAAAAATTTTTTTTTGAAGTCCTTTTTAAAAGCAACCTTAGCATCCGTAAGTTGCAACCCCATTTCCCAATTTGCCACGTTCACATTTTTAGCTTTTACCATAATGAATGTTTAAAATATGTAACTCAAGTCACTAGAAGAGTCTGAAAAGTCAATTTGTGTTTAATATACCTTGTTTATTAAAGCATAAAATTAGAAAATAGATTTTGAAGAGATTATTCAAAATGTGTGATTGAAGCAAAAAAACAGAAGTTATGACCATAGATGAGCAAGCAAATGGCTTATGTTCAGCCATGCCAGAGAACTAAGCTGTGGCTAAATATCTATACTTCTATTGCAAAACTCTTTTTTAGGTAAACTCCCAGATTTACTCTGTAATCAACAGTCCTCTACCTTTGTTCTGTGTGTTTATTTGTGGGGAGGGAGAGATGCTAATAGGGAACGTACATCAAAATGCCAAACCTTTCATGCAGATTCTGATCCTCTAAGTCAGAGGTAGGATCAAGGATCTACTTTTTAGTAAGCAACCCAGGCGATTCTGATGCAAGTCATCCATGAATTATACTTTGAGAATGATCTCAGCCTTCTGGTTAACTCTTAAGAAGCCTTGATTTACATCCTTGATACTCTCTTTCCAACCACTCTCAGAAATGCACGCTCCTTATAAAAGAGCATAATCCAAACCCCTTGCTGTTGAGTAGCTTCCAACTCATAGAGACCCTCTAGGACAAACTAGAACTGCCCCCATACTTTCCAAGGCTGTAATCTTTACAGAAACAGACTGCTGCTACATCTTTCTCTTGCAGAGCAGCTGGTGGCTTGGAACTACTGACCTTTGGGGTTAGCAGCTGAATGCTTAACCACTGCACTACAGCTTCTTCTATTATAAAAAGCTCCTACTTAATTCTCACCATTGTCTCAAGCTACCTTTCCATGCTTTGCCTCCCAAATATTCTCCTTGCTTCTCCTTGCATCACTTCATGAATTTGATGCTTTGGATTGTCCTTTGTTTCCAGAGGAGTCCCTAGATGGTACAAACCATTAACATGCTCAGCTACTGATCAAAAGTTGGAGGTTCAAGTCCACCCAGAGGCATGGCGGAAGAAAGGTTTGATGATCTAATTCTGAAAAATCAGCCATGAAAAACTCTGTGGAGCACAGTTGTACTCTGATACACGAGGTCACCATGAATTAGAATCAACCCAAAGGCAGCTGGTTTGCTTTGTTAAACTGAGCTGACCTGACCTGAAGACTCCAGTTTCCCTGCAAATGCAGTTTTCTGTAGGGTACGGACAGTTCTGTTCTTCTTTCTGCATGTCTATTATCACTGGAAGCTGACGGCAACCTTATTTTGAAAAAGGCATAGTGATGTGATATACAGAACACGGAATCTAGAGTCAGAAGATCTAGGTTTGCAGCTATCTTGATGCTGCCAATTATGCTTTAGGATCTTGGGAAAGTCATCTTATGTTGAGCCCCAGTCTCCTCATCTGTAAAATTTACAAAATAATACCGACCTTTTAGGATTTTGTTAGGGTTAAATGAGATGCTGTCTATGGAAAGTTCTTTACAAACCAGTTTCCTATATAAATATTAGACTATTAGATAAAGTTCTGAATATTTTTTGCAAAGCTTGAAGAAAAATCCTGCCAATAGTTATTTTAAAGTCCTCATCCCATATGAAATAAAATATGGAATATTTTCCAGCTTTTTTCTTTTGAAGGGTATAAAGTACAATTCCTTAACAGTAATTTAATTCTTTAGACACCGATCCCCACACATCTGTCAATGTGTCGTACTGTGGTGGCTTGCATGTTGTTGTGGTGCTGGAAGCTAAGCCACCATATTTCAAATACCAGCAGGATCATTCATGGTGGACAGGTTTCAACAGAGTTGAGAATATACACAGCAGAATATACACCAACTCAACAATTTCTACATGTATAATTCAGTAACATTGATAACATTCTTCACATAGGGTTTTCAATGGCTGATTTTTCAGAAGTAGATTTCCAGGCCTTTCTTCTGAAGCTCCTCAGGTGGACTCAAACCTCTACTCTTTCAGTTAACAGCCAAGTATGTTAACCATCTGCACAACCCAGGAGCTCCAATCTATACTCACGGCACTCAAAGTCACAGTCCTAATACAGATTAGGAAAAGGGACCGGGTGGTCTACTTCTGAAAGAATTGGCCAGTGAAAACCTTATAAATAGCAGTGGAACATTGTCTGATATAGCGCTGGAAGATGAGCCCCTCAGGTTTGAAGGCACTCAAAAGATGACTGGGGAAGAGCTGCCTCCTCAAAGTAGAGTCTACCTTAATGAAATGGACGGAGTCAAGCTTTCAGGACTTTCATTTGCTGATGTGGCGTGACTCAAAATGAGAAGAAGCAGCTGCAAACATCCACTAATAATCAGAATGTGGAATGTATGAATCTAGGAAAGCTGGAAGTCATTAAAAATGAACTAGAATGTGTAAAGATCAATTTCCTAGGCATTCCAGTAAAAAAAAACCCACCGTCCTAGGCATTAAAAAAAAAAATCTGAAATTGACTGGTATTGGCCATTTTAATTAGGAAAATCATATAGTTTACTGTCATGGATTGAATTATGTCCCCCAAAAAATATGTGTATCAATTTGGCTGGGCCATGATTTTCAGCATTGTGTGGTTGTCCTCCATTTTGTGATTGTAATTTTGTATTAAAGGGATTAAGGTGGGATTATAACACCATCCATACCCAGGTCTCATCCCTGATCCAATGTAAATGGAATTTCCCTGGGTTGTGGCCTGCAACACCTTTTATCTTTCAAGAGATAAAAAGGAAAGGGAAGCAAGTTGGGGACTTCACACTACCAGGAAAGCAGCACTGGGAGCAGAGTGCATCCTTTGAACCTCAGGTCCCTGCACCTGAGAAGCTCCTCAACCAGGGAAAGACTGTGGACAAGGACCTTCCTCCAGAGCCAACAGAGAAAGAAAGCCTTCCCCTGAAGCTGACACCCTGAATTTGGACTTCTAGCCTACTTTACTGTGAGAAAATAAACTTCTCTTTGTTAAAGGCATCCACTTGTGGTATTTCTGTTATAGGAGCACTAGATGACTAGGGCACCTCCTATGCCAGGAATGACAAGTTGAAGAAGAATGAGGTTGCATTCATCATCAAAAAGAACATTTCAAGATCTATCCTGAAGTATAACACTCTTAGGATGGAATAATAAATATCCATACACCTACAAAGAAGACCAGTTAACACAACTATTATTTAAATTTACACACTAACCACTAATGCCAAAGATGAGAAAATTGAAGATTTTCACCAACTCCTGCAGTCTGAAATTGATCAAACATGCAATCAAGATGCATTGATAATTACTGGCAATTGGAATTTGAAAGTTGGAAACAAAGAAGAAGGATCCCTAGTTGCAAATTATGGCTTTGGTGGTAGAAACCACAGGGGAGATGGCGTGATAGAATTTTGCAAGACCAACAACTTATTCACTACAAATACCTTTCTCCAACAACATAAACAGAGACTATAGACGTGGACCCTGACAGATGAAATACACAGGAATCACATCAACTACATCTATTGAAAGAGATGATAGAAAAGCTCAATATCATCGGTCAGAACAAGGCCAGGGGCTGATTGAGAACAGACCAACAATTGCTCATATGCAAATTTAAGGCAGGATTAGAGGCAGTTATGTTAATGGGGCAGGACTCAATCTACAAAATTAGGTTGAGTCTCAAGTCAAACTCTTTTGAAATATAAAAGAGAGAAGTGAGCAAATCAACTAGGGGTCATCATGCCACCAAGAAAGCAGTGCCAGAAGCAGAGCATGTCCTTTGAACTCAGGTTTCCTTCGAGGAGAAGCTCGTAGACCAGAGGAAGATTGATGACAAAGACTTTCCTCCAGAGCCAACAGAGGGAAAAAACCTTTCCCTGGAGCTGGTGCCCTGAATTCGGACTTCTAGCCTCCTAGACTGTGAGAGAATAAAATTCTCTTTGTTAAAGCCATCCGCTTGTGGTATTTCTGTTATAGTAGCATTAGATAACTAAGACAAGTATATCCCACCTAAATTTGGTGGTCATCTCAAGAATAGATTTGAAGCATTGAACGTTAATTACTGAAGACCAGATGAGCTGTGGGGTGACATCAAGGAGATGGTACATGAAGAAAACAAGAGGTCATTAAAGAGATAGGAAAGAAAGCAAAGACCAAAATGGATGTCAGAAGAGACTCTAAAACTTGCTCTTGAATGTAGAGCAGCTAAAGCGAATAGAAGAAATGAAGTAAAAGACGTGTACAGAAGATTTCAAAGAAGCTTGAGAAGACAAAGTAAAGTATTATAAGGAATTGTGCAAAGACCTAGACTTAGAAAACCAAAAAGGAAGAATACACTAAGCATTCTTAAAGCTAAAAGAACTGAAGAAAAATTTCAAGCCTTGAGTTGCAATAGTGAAGGATTCTATGGGCAAAATTCCGAACGGCCCAGGAAGCATCAAAAGAAGATAAAAGGAAAACACAGAGTCACTGTACCAAAAAGGCTTGGTCGATATTCAGCCATTTCAGGAGGAAGTAAATGACCAAGAACCATGGTATTGAGGGAAGAAGTACAAGCTGCACTCAAGGCACTGGCGAAAAACAAGTCTCCAGGATGATGGAATACAAATTGAGAAGTTTCAACAAACGAATGTAGCCCTGGAGGTGTTCACTCATTTATGCCAAAAAAATTTGGAAAACAGCCACATGGCCAACCGACTGGAAGAGATCCATATTTGTGCTCATTCCAAAGCAAGGAGATCCAACAGATTGCAGAGATTATAGAACAATATCATTAATATCATACACAAGTAAAATTCTGCTAAGATAATTAAAAGTGTTTTTTTTTTTTTTTTGTAGCTATGAGTCATAATCAACTCTACGGCACTGGGTGGGTTTGGGTAGTAGTACATCAACAGGGAACTGCCAGAAGTTCAAGCCAAATTCAGAAGAGGTCATGGAATTACGGGTATCATTGCTCATGTCAGATGCATCTTGGCTGAAAGCGGAGAATACCAGAAAGACTTTTACCTGTGTTTTATTGACTATGCGAAGTCATTCAACTGTGTGGATCATAACAAATTACAGATAACATTGAACAGAATGGGAATTCCAGGACATTTAATTGTGCTCATGAGGAACCTGTACATAGACAAAGATGCAGTCATTCAAACAGGACAAGGGGATACTGTGTGGTTTAAAATCAGCAAAGATGTGCATCAAGGTTGTATTCTTTCACCATGCTTATTCAATCTGTATGCTGAGCAAATAATCCAAGAAGTGGGACTGTATGAAGAAGAACATGGTGTCAGGATTGGTGGAAGATTCATTAACAACCTGTGATACACAGATGAGACAAGGTTGCTTGCTGAAAGTGAAGAGGACATGAAGCTCAAAGACTGCAGCCTTCAGGATGACTATACCTCAAAATAAAGAAAACATAAGTCCTCACAACTGGACCGATAGCAACATCATGGTAAATGGAGAAAAGATTGAAGTTGTCAAGGATTTCAATTTACTTGGATCCACAATCAACAGCCATGGAAGCATCAGTCAAGAAACCAAACAACCTATTGCGCTGGGCAAATCTGCTACAAAAGTCCTCTTTAAAATGTTGAAAAGCAAAGAAGTCACTTCAAGGACTAACGTGTGCCTGACTCAAGCCATGGCATTTTCAATCACCTCATATCAGCAATGGGTTCATATATATACAAAAGCTGGACAGTGAATAAGGAAGACCGCAGAAGAAGTGATGCCTTTGAATTTTGATGTTGGCGAAGACTGTTGAATATGCAATGGACTGCTGGAAGAACGAACAAGTCTGTCTTGGAAGAAGTACACCCAGAGTTCTCCTTGGAAGCGAGGATAGCGAAACTTGGTGTCATGTACTTTGGACATGTTGTCAGGAAGGACAAGTCTATGGAGAAGGACATCATGTTTGGTAAAATAGAAGGTCAGAGGAAAACTCTCAATGAGATGGACTGGCATAGTGGCTGCAACAATGGGCTTAAACCTAGCAATGATTGTGAAGATGGTGCAGGACTGGGCAGTGTTTCATTCTGTTGTACATAGGGTCTCTATGAGTTGGAACCAACTTGACTGCACCTAACAACAGCATAACAGACATCAGCAATGCTAACTCTTTTGTAATCCAGAAACTAATTGTTCTGCGTATGTTCCATTTTCCCTGCCTTGTTTCTCTGCCCTACTCTGATGCCCCGTGCAGGAGGCTGACCCCTGCAGACTGTATCTCTTGGGCCCTTTCTGGCTGACTTCTTGGATGGGGTTGCCAACAGAACAAATCAGCAAGAAATGAACAGGAGAAAAAGAGTTGGGATATTTCTTCCTATTCATTCCCTGTTTTGATACCACATCTCTGGAGGCAGCTGTAGCCACTCACCAAGATAGCAGCCTTTTCTCCACATTTCCTGTGCTAACTGTGTTCCAATTACGTGATTTCCTCCCATTGTCTCTTCACTGTAGGTGTGGTAATGGCCTCCTGCTTTATCAATCCCTGAGTTGAGTGCCTCACTATCCTTTGTGCACTCCCTTGATTAATCTCAGCCTACTCTTCTATCCAAACCAGACGCACTGCCTTGAAGTCAGTTCTGACTTCTGAAACTCCCCTGTAGGATTTCCAAGGCTGTAAGTCTTTACAAAAACAGATACCACATCTTTCTCCTGCAGAGCAGCTGGTGGGTTCAAACTGCTGACCTTTTGGTGAGCCACTGAGCACTTTAACCACTGCATAACCAGGGCTCCTTTTACACCTCTATACTTAAAAACCAAAAACTTACTGCTTTATTAAAGTCTTCTCATTTGGACCATTCAGACTGAATTGTTTCCTGCTGAGACTCTGATTGACATACCAATACAGTAAGCCAATTATGAGTATGGAATTTTTGAAGGAGGACATGAATTTGAGTTCACTTTTATGATCAGGGTTTTGTGTTATTATAGATAATTTTCCATTCTCCTATTCTTAGTCAAAAGCAGGCGTTACTGCTAATATTGAAACCTTTGCCTGGAGCAACATTGTAAAAAATATTATTGCCCTAGAGCTACATAGCAATAAACAAATTTTCTCTCCCAAAGAATCTCCCTGAAGTTTCTTGTTACCACTGAGTACTTTGGCTTTGGGGTGTTTTTCTTCTTTCTTTGTTTGCACAGAAGCTTTTCAGTGGAGAATTGGTGGTATTTCTTGTTACTAAACCCAGCCCAGTGCCCTAGAAGTGGGGTGTAAAATGATTTCATTTTTTAAATAAATTTTTGTAAGTTTATAATGTGGATTAAACTGCCTCAATATTTTTATGAAGGAACAAATTAATGAGGAAGTTATTAACAGTGGAAAACAGGCTATCTCAATTACACAGTAACTTTTCCAACTGGTTTTCTTAATACTTATATATTAACATCATAATGGCTCAATACAATTTATACAATTTGGAGACATGAGTGTGAAAAAGATTCATTAAAATAATATCTACATCCTACAGACAAACTCGACATTCCATAATGCTCAAAGGGAGCCAAATGCAGGATTACACGACAGGCCCTGAGCTGTGTCATGGTCTACCGGGCCAGTTAAATAATACATACTTCGTAAAAGAACCAAGTAAATAGTAACAGAAACAGGAAAGTCTGAACAGTAAATGCGCATTCAGGCAATTATTAAAATAAGGATTATGGAAGATTCTCTTTTCTCCTTTTCTCTAGGCTTACCCTTTTTAATAAGAACAAAAGTAAATCAAACATGTGTGCACAAAGACAACAGAATACATTCTAATAACTTCAGGGACTCTGTTTTAATCGACTAAAGGGATATATTTCAGAGTGGAGAAACGACATCTTGAGACCTTTTCATTCTATCTGGGTGTTACAGCTGATATGGGCCTGTGTCAGGCAAGCTAAGAACAATACGTGCTGTTCTGATACCTCGATATTATAGGTGCAGCAATAACTAGCTTGCAGAGCTTCAAAGAGCAGAAATGATTTCAACCTTAATAACCCCTATGCCATTTTTCAATTTTCCAGGCTGCCAGTCAAATGAACGCACGTCTGGGAAGGAGAGAAGACAAGAAAGGGAAAAGATTAACCTCTGAGATCCGTGATATAAACTCCATTGGCTAAACTTGGTCATGTGTTAGAAAACAAACATGGGAGGAGATAGTCCTTTCTAAACACTGAGCACAAATGTTAGAACAACGATTCTAAGAAAGCAACTGGGCTCTTCAGGGTCCACCTGGCTGAAATAGTCTTGGAATGTTAATCATTCTATTTTCTTCTTCCTCTAGGTTTAAAGTAACTCAGCAGTCTCTGCCTGATCTTGAAACTAATTAGCTCATACGATGGCTCTTAAAAGACCTGCATTGTCTTTTCAAATGAGAAAGGCTTGCAGAAAATGGCCACTGGCCTAAACAGTTGGATCTCAACTAAGGTGAACAAACAGAACTCTTGGCACTTCCTCTTCCTCACACACACTCGGCAGCCCTTCCCAGGCTTCCCTTCCCCATCAGAAAATTAGAACACTTTGCCCAGGATGGGAAGAACCCCTGATCATGGATGCCACTTAAAAAGCGAAGATTACTACTATTACCAAAAAGACAAAATGCAAATTATACAAAGAATGCATTGTGCAGATGGTTCACTGTACCTTGACATTTTTCTTCCTTTTCCAAGTATCAAACACTTTCAAGGTTTCATCCCAAGTTACTTACAAATATAACAAATATTCAACATTTGCTAGTTCAACCTTTTTACATGTGCAATTGGTTGTGTTCATCATGTCATGCAACCATCACCACTATTCATTTTCAAATTATCCTACCACCATTAACAGAAACACAATGCCCACTGAAGCCACTGGGTGTTCAAACAATCAACCCTTAAGGTTAGCAGCAAACCGCTTGTGCCACCCAGAACCATGAAAGCAGAAACTCTGGTTTTACTCATCATTGTATCCCCGACACCTAATGGTGTCTGACATGTAGTAGTAATCAATAAATGTGTTGAATGAATGAATGAGAAAAAAACAATTAAGTGATAATGTTGTTGTTGTTAGGTGCCGTCAAGTTGATTTTCAACTAATAGCCACCCCATGTGATAATAGGAGGAAGCATGTTAAAGAACATCAAACTGAGTGATATAGACAATAAGTATCACAGGACTTTGAAACAGGGAAAGATCAAAGTCAAAGGCAGCACGATGGGAAGTCTATAGAAATGGAGTGCTTACTAAGTGCCAGAAGTCCCTGGGTCTTGCAAATGGTTAAGGCATTTAGCTGCTAATCGAAAGTTGCCAGTTCGAATCCACTCAGAGGCACCTCAAAAGAAAGATCTGGCAAACTACTTCTGAAAATCAGCCATTGAAAACTCACCAGAGCACAGTTCTACTCTCACGCATATAGGGTCACCATGAATTGAAGTTGACTCAAAAGCAACTAGTCTTTACTAAGTGCCAAGCCCTGGAGGTGTTTTGTTCATTTTAAGGAAGAAATGATAACATTAGTGTGACATGTTATAAAAATAACGGTGGAGCAATATGGAGGATGGGTGGATTGGAGTAGAAAGAACCCAGACATAGAAAGAAGAGTTAAGATGATAATCCACCTAAGGATGTTGAGTACTTGAACTAAGGCAGAGGTGGTGAGGATAAGAAATACTGAGGAGGTTGACTCAGTGATGACTTGAAGATATTGAATAATAGAACAGGAAATTTTCAGTAGGGGGAACAGCAAGAATAACAAGCTAAGACTTAACAATTAGCATGGATATTTGGGATACAGTGAGAATACTTCCAGGTTGGAGTAAAGAGCCCATCGTGGAAGCAATGGAACGGAGACTTCGATAGATGAGTTCTGCTTCTGAAAAGTCAAGGAGATTGAACTTTATTCTATTAGTAATGAGTCATTAAGCAATAATGACATGATGAAAGTGAAGAGAATCTAGAAAAAGGGAAGATGCATTGAGAAGCTGCTGCAGAAATCTAAGCATTTGCTTTAGAGTTTTAACATTAGAAATAAAGAGGAAGTGACATACCGATGACACATTTTGAAAGAAGATTGACTTAACGGTGCCCATATCAGCATCCATTACAGTATCCTGTACATACTTTGTCCTTAACACTTATTATTGACCTATTCTTCTTTACCACCACTTGTCTGTCAGTTTTTTGTACTGTGGTGACTTACATGTTGCTGTGTTGCTGGAAGCTATGCCACTGGTATTTAAAATACCAGCAGGGTACCCATGGTAAATAGGTTTCAGCAGAGCTTCCAGACCAAGACAGACTAGAGAGAAAGGCCTGGTGATCTACTTCTGAAAATCAGCCAGTGAAAGCATTATGGTCCACAACAAAACATTATCTGACTCACTTGCTTTGGACACATCATCCGGAGGCATCAATCACTAGAGAAGTCCATCACATTTGGTAAAGGTAGGTGAGGAGACCCTCAGTGAGATAGGTTGGCACAGTAGCCACAACAATAGACTCAAACATGCCCTCAATCGTTAGGATTATGCAGGACTGGGCAATATTTCATTCCATTGTACATAAGGTCACCATGAGTCAGAGGCAACTCAAGAACAGCTATCGATCTATTCTTCTTTAAGGAGAAAACATCCTAAAAGATTGGTAAATTTTGAATAGCCATAAATATTTATTGAGAACTTTTTATGACTCGACAGCACCTAACAATAAGAGCAAAATGACAAATACACTGCAACATACAAAATAAAACGTATACATAGTTTTCCCTTCAACTGTCATAATCACCCTCAACAGCATTCAGGAGAAATGCATATGATACACTTCTGCGGTAGTCAGCTTCCAAAATGGCCTCCCGTGATCTCCACTTCCTGGCTTTCTTGCCCTTGTGTGGTCCCTTTTCACAGTATAACAGTGTTGGTCCATGAAACCAACAACATACAGCAGAATTGATGGTTTTTCATTTCCTGGAGTAGATTATAAAAGACTTGGGCACCCTTTCTATGTATTTCTCTCTCTGTGTGTCTCCCTCTATCTCTTTCTCAGATCGCTCACTCTGGGGGAAGCCCTCTGCTGTGCCACAAAGACATTCAGGCAGCCCATGAAAAGGAAAATGTGGTGAGGACAGGAAGCCTCTGGCCAACATCCAGTGAGGACCCAAGGCCTGCCAATCATCACATGAGTGAGCTTCCAAAAGGATTCTTCAGCCCCAGGTGAGACTTGATATGACTGCAGCTGTTGCCAACAGCTTGATGGCTACCTCTTGAGAGACCCTGCGCCAGAGCCACTGAGCAAAGCAGCTCCTAGTTTCCTGGCCCTCAGAAACTGTGCCAGATAGTAAATGTTTATTGTTTCAAGCTGCTAAATTTAGGATAATGTGTTATGCAGCAATAGATAACTAAAACAACTTCATCTACTAAACACTGAAAACTAGCTAGGAAATCATGTTTCCATCTGTGCCACGGTTACTGAGAAGTAAAAACTAAATATTATCCTTGATTCCTGTTGTTTTACTCCTCTGCAGTTGATTTTTCCTCCTTTCTTCTCCTTTTATATTTTTAGTTGCCTTCCTTTTCCTTCTGTCCACTGACTTAAGTTTTATTCTACCTACTCACTTATTGTAAAGCTCCTAAAGACCTTTTTGACAATTAAAAAAAAAAAAAAGTTACCATCGAGTTGATTCTGATTCATGGTGGCCCCTTCTGTGTTACAGTGGAACTGTACCCCATAGCATTTTCAATGACTGTTCTTATGAAGCAGATCACGAGGCCTTTCTTCTGATGTATCTCTGGGGTGAACTCAACCTCCAAAATTTTGATTGACAGCCAAGCACCTTAACCATTTGCACCACGCAGGGACTCCTTTTTTGGCCATAGATGAGGCGTAAGGCAGCAAAGCAAAAATGGTAAACATTAGATACAGTTCCAGCCATCGTGGAGACCACAATCACATTACAGATAATATAACATGGCAGTTAGTGCTTAACCATGTAGTAATGGTATTAAAATTCAAACAAGGAGATCCTAGAAAAGTTATGTTGTAGGTCAAGTTCCCTAGATGAAGCCCTGAGATAAGGATTGATTTAAGAAAATGCTTTCAAAATAACCTAAGAGAACTCAACTTCTAGTAAAAAGACCTGACTTAATGGTCTGACTGAGACTGGAGGAACCCAGAAGACATGGCCCCCGGACTGCCTGTTAACACAGAACTAAAACCATTCCCAAAGCCAACTCTTCAGACAAAGAATAGACTGGGCTATTAGATGTAAGATGATACTTGTGAAGAGCGTGCTTCTTAGTTCAAGTAGATACACGAGACTAAATGGGCAGCTTCTGTCCAGAGGTGAGATGACAAGGCAGAAAGGAATAGCAGCTGGTTGAATGGACAGGGGAAGTTTGGGGTGGAAAGGAGGAGTGTGCTGTCACATTAGAGGAATAGTAACTAGAGTCGTATAACAATGAGTGTATAAATTTTTGTATGAGAAACTTACTTGAGCTGTAAGCTTTCACCTAAAGCACAATAATAGTAATAATAATAAATAACCTGCTAAGAGAATGGGGAATGTGGAAAAGGCAAGGGACAAAGCCAACCAGGGTGATACTTCAAAGTTTCAGACAAGATCTCTACAGCATGATTATGCACGAGAAGTCTGGAACGTAAGTTAAAACCTCAGAGGTTGTCCTGAGGCAAAGTCAATGAGCTTCCAAGCTTCTGTACCAGGCACTCACTGGCCCAACACCTAGGGCATTCAGGCAAAGGAGCTCCAGTAGTCCTAGGGCAGGCCTCCAAAGGTCAGAAGGAAAAACATGCTGAAGCCAAGGGACAGTGCACAGAAATGGTGAGGAGGGGCTCTGAGGGCAAATGAGTGGAGTACCGAGGTCTCTCTATTAGAGAAATAGAGAAGTTCCATGGCTGGACAGGCCTCGTCACCTGTTGTTGTTCTTAGTTGCCATCAACTCATGGTAACCTTACGTATAAGAGAAGGAAACGTTGCCTGGTCATGTGCCATTTTTATGAATCTGTTGTTGCGGCTATTGTGTCGATCCATCTTACTGAGGGTTTTCATTGTGTTCGTTGGTCCTCTCCTTTTCCAAACATGATGATCTTTCTAGCAATTTGTCTTTCCTGATGATGTGTCCAAAGTGAGTGAGTCGAAATCTCACCATTCTTACTTCTAAAGAACATTCTGGATATATTTCTTATAAGACTGACTCGTTTGTTCTTTTAGCAGCCCACAGTATAGTCAATATTCTTCTGTACTCAGCCTAAAGGATTGGTAGAATTGGGATAGACAGCCCGGGGAAAGTGCTTTACAGAATATACAATAAGAAGACTAACCAGTTACAAAAAATAGCAGAACATTTCAGGTTCCTAAGTCTATTCCGAATCTCAAAGGGGGATCTTGAACCCATATCTTATTTTGGTTATTAAAACAAAATGACTTCTTTTTAGAAAAGCTGTGGTGGGAGGTTAATAACAAAAACAAAATTTTGTGCTTATGCCAAACCATAGCAATGGTTTCACCCCATCCTGGCTCTAAAATACAAATATAGCATAAAATCCCAGCCTCAATCTTGAATAAAAAGAAAGCCCGGTGGGAAGAGGATGAGGCCTACCCATGTGTTCTAAGACTCCCTCTTCTATTATTATCATCATCTCTAAGAGGCTGAAATTTGAAAACCATTTCAAATACAAACTATTTAATAACTTCTCTCTCTCTCTTTCTTGCTCTTGTAGAATTTATCACCAACAAGCAAAGTGCAGTAGTAGCTTTTATTCCTATGCACACTTTAGGAGACAGTCTAACTTTATCTGGAGTTGAGCATAAGGGCATAAATCATTAAGCCCCTTCTTGCCTGATCCAGAGCCCATCTTTCAGAGAAATCTGGCGTCCAGGGCTGCGGCTCACAGAAGCTCTATTTTCTGACTCTCCATCAGTGTGGCAGACACCTCTCCCTAAGGATTTATCAACCACCAAACAAAGAGGAAGGGAGGTCAGTGACACCAAAATCTGCAGCTTCAGCAGCTTTTGAAGTTCCCAACAGAAAAAAAAGTGGAAAAAACACATACTGTCAAAAGAACTTTAACAAATGGTCTCAGAATTCATAGGTTACCATCTGGAAAGGAGACTTTCAGAACCCTGTAACGAGCCAGTTGCTGGTGCTCTAATGAAGGGCTACCAACCACCTTAGACAGGTACTGGTCTTTATTCTTTTGTTAGCTAGAGTCTCGTTAATATGTTATACTTTTTTATTTTTATTCTTTTCATTTTGACAAACGGGTTTCTTCATGATTTTTTTTTAACATGTTGCTATGATTTATATATAAATAAACAATACTGAAAGAGCCATGGTTATTTGTAGAATAGAAACACTGCCTTCCTGTTGAATAATTCTCTTCAATTCATCTTTATGATTCTTGTACTTTGGCACGAGGAATTTACACCACAGAATGAAGAAATTCCAGCCCAGAACAGGAACCAGTGCATTGAGATGTAGTGCTCATTTTAGAGGTGAGGAAACTGCAATTCAGAGAGGTTAAATAAACTTGCTTAAGGCCGCACAAAGTTTGTACTAGAAACCCAGCCACCTGTCTCCCTATCCACAGTTCAGCTAAAAAAGGTTAGAAACAACTTTAAGTTCAAAAGTGGTTATGAATAAATAGCTTAGGCTTATGCCAAGCCACAGATAGTCAGAGAAGCCAAGAAGCAGCTGTGGAAAAAAAAATAGAAACAAGATTCAAAGAACCTGGGTTGTGTTCCTCTGCCAATCATCTCTACGTGACTTCCGGGAAGTTATCTAACTTCCCCTGGACCTCAGGCTCTTCGTCTGTTAATTAGGAATTGACATAATTTGCCTCACAAGATTATTGTGGAGATTAAACATAATGGTGTATACCTCATAACATATAAAGTAGTAAAAAAGAGGTTTCCACCCTGATCACAGATACCATAAACATGTAACAATACCGAGATATTTTTAAAAGACGTATTCTTGTCACTATAGATACACCCAAGCCTTGTAGCTCTCAAGGAATGTCTTTTTTTTTTTTTACTACCAAATAGAGCTTTCAATTGTGGATTCTTGATATAATAGATCTAGATAGCTCCTTCCAATGTGTTATGTTCTATTGCCTCAAAATAAGAAACTGCCAAGACAATATCATGCATCATATTAGTGGCAGATTATTCAGAGGGACTCCCAAGGAGAGAAACTCACAGCTCACAGACAGACTCAAGGTATCATCCTTTGTTATCTCATCCTTCTTTGTAAGTCCTGAGTTTTAAAGAGGAAGAAAACTCTTAATATACAATCATCAGAAAAAGATATTACTCACGAAAACACTCAGCTCTTAGAAACACAAAACTTTAAAATTACCAGGGGCAAAAGCAGGATAAAAATAAACCATTCTGGACTTAGAAAAATTACTTTGGGGGCAAAGATTTATAAAAGGGATCAAATAAGAGGAATCTGAATATAAAGTATATAGAATTCTTTCCAGACATTCAAAAGTTCTTGGTGATTCTTAGTTCTTTTTCCTCTGGAAGCACCATTCCTTTGATGTCAATAAAAGAGACTCAAATGAACTTCAGCAGTGGTTCTTAGTAAAGTCTCTTCCCTCAGTGAGAAATGAGTGCTCTAGAGCAAACTCCTCAAGGAAAGAATAATCTGTCAGTTACAACCCTTCCATAGGTTCTCACAAGTGTCTGGAAGGGCTTTCCAGGAAGAACTCAAAAAAGCTTCTCAGAGATAGATAGAGCTTATCTCTTGTATCATTTCTCCACCCCAAAAAAGACACTAGCAAATTATACAACTACATATTTTTTTAAAAAACGTTGCAATGTATGCTTTAAAAATACTTAGAAAGCATTAGTCTGCATAGGCTAGTTCCAGAAGGGTATTGCATATAAATGAAGTCCAGCCCAAACAGAAATTTCTAATCATTACTCACAAATCCCAAATATTTAAGGATGTCCACTTGCAAATGCATAAAAACTCTCATCATGTGTTTTCTTGTATACTCCTGGACCTTGAAACTCCTGGAAGCCTCTTATTACCCTCCGCCAAATGCATCTAATTGTCTTACCACTGCTTTTCTACCAAGACCTTCCTTCTTATCTCAGTGACCAGAACTAGGTCACATGTCATTAAACCAATCACTTAGAACACCATGCTTGGCTTAGATAAGTCAGGATTTATTGCTGAATCATGTGGAAAAGGGTGGACACTGAACACATCAGGCTGTGCAATAGTCATTGAAGGTAACCCCAACAGGGTCTGTTAGCACTGCCATTTCTTGAGTACTGCACTGAGCATTTTAGATACATTATCTTATTCCATCCTTAAACACTCATGTGGTATTTATTACTATCCTCATTTTACATACGTGAAAACACTTTACAGAAAGGTACAGCAATATGCCCGAGATCACTCCAATTTTCCTGGTGGAGCCAAGAAACCATAGCTAAGTTTGTCTGATTCCAACACCCATGCAGTCACCCAGTGTGTTGAAGTGAAAGCGTCAGCTATAGCTATGGTTTCTGTTGGATCACCAAAATGTGTTGCTGCTGAGTCGTCTTTTCATGTCCCTTGGAAGTTCTTAGCTACTAAGATATGAAAGATACGGGGCCTAGATTCTTTTCTTTAGTCAACCCAGAATCAACTTAGTCAAGATTCACACCTACATTGGGAACATTTAATGAAATGGCCATGTGGAATCACAAAGAGAACCAGAGGCTTGCGATGAAATACTGAGAACAATAGAGTTTTTAGGAGGAGATACCAAAATATCATTGATTCACTAAAGAAAATATCCCTGTTTTGCTCCTCATATGCTGATACTACAGATGGGCCCAGCTTAGCTGAGGCACGCTCTGTGCTTCAGCTGTTTACTTAAGCAGCAATAGGGTTGTCAGAAATAGTCGCTATGCCAACCAACCCCAAGACTATATATACGTTCACAACCAGGGCTTATTCTTGGGGCTTTATTACCTCTCTTTCAAAAGTTTGAACCTCTTATTGCTAAACTGCTTGCATTCATGCCTTAGGCAGCTTTCTTTTCTCCTGCAGGTGAAAAACCCAGGCGGAGGTTTGCAGCCACACTGAGCGACCTTTTGACGTCACAATTTCGGTCAGGGACAGACTGTTCTGTTTGCTCAAACCTCTAAGGATTTGGTGTTCAGATGATAAAGGGCAGTGCTTTTTGTCATCTATTCTTAACTGTCACACAGGCACATTACCACGGAAGTTCTCGGAGGAGAAAATAAAGCGTGCTTTTGAGGCGCAGTGATTATCATGCTTTTTAAATTTGTCTACCACATTTTTAATGGGACACATTTCAGAATCACATCAGCTAACAAATTTGGCCAATCAATTCACCTCTGGTCTCCCTCTAGAGCTGCCTTTAAATAAACCTGTAATGTTGAAAGCTGAAGAGAAAAAGCACTTTAATTACCTTTTCTCCTGTTTATATTACTTTGATGGCTTTTGTTCAAATGCAGCTGAATTTTCAGTCTGTTTATTTTATAATTATTGGATGACGACATGCTGCACTGCCATTTCAATTAGATTTTGATGGCTGATAAAACCATTGTTGACAGGCAGTGCACAAATGAATTTGAGGAAACCAGATTAGTGATGTTTGTGTTGTTGCATTTAAATAAAACAAAATGTCCTGACAGCAATGTGATCAAATCTGGAATTTGTTTTTTATAAAGAAAGAAAGGAAAAAAAAAAAAAAGCTCAGCTCTGTGAGAAATCAGGTTTTCAGCAGAGAAGCTGCTTCCTGATGAAACATTGTTTTAAATCCTCAAGTATATAGCCACTTCTTCTTCAAACAGATTACAAAACCAAAAAACAATCAAGTAATCTCTTTTAACAAGAGATTTGCAGCTAGATAGATTGCTTTAACAGAAAAAGAAGTAGAAAGTCAAGATCTAAATACTGATAATATATGCTAAATCTATTTGCATTGATAAGGTAGAGAAAACACGTTGATAAGGCTTAAGGGGTTAAGGCTTTGTGTTCACCCAAAAGATCAATACCTAGGGAAGAAGAAAACTTGGAAATATTTCCATCTCCAATTAACAACTGAGATATACATGGCAGATGAGACAGAGTGGAGACAGACATGTTATCTCCCCAGGAACAGACCCTGCTAAGGCAGTGCTCAGGCTTGGTTTGTTATCCACATAACAACTGTGTGAACGACAATGCTTCAGTGCTAAAATATTTGCAAAAGGAAAAGAAGTCTGTTGTTTCTTTCAAGTCATTAAAGCAAAGCCAGACATTTGAAACAAAACAGAGCGATATGTAGTCGGCCAAAGTGAACAAAAACTAACATCTACTTGGGGTACCCTACCTGCCAGGCGTCCAACTCAGTGCTGTTCATGCACTATGTCACATCACAGCCACAACAACCAGTATCCCAATCCGGGAGGTGTGGCAAATTGTCCACATAGCTGGCCAAGGGCAGAGATGGGATAAGAACCCAGGACTGACTCCAATGCCTGTGCTCTTAACCACTTGGGACGGGAAGAACCAGTCTACTATTCGCTGCTCCTCGCCATCCTCATTCAGCTGAATCCAAGATCTTCACCAGGAAAGTTTATCCAGGGTTGAAAGTCAGAGGCGCTGCCTACCATCTAAATATTCACAAACAGCCTGATACTAAACGCCTTGGGGAACAAAAATGAAAATGTGTGGCTACACTTTTCACCTTTAATTCAGATGTCCTGATGTAATATAATTCCAGTACGTCAGGCACTTTTCTAAACAGTAACTCATTTAATCTTCGCAATAACCCCAAAAAGATAAGGTACCCTTATTTTCATTACCCCCACTTTACAGATGGAAAACAAGAGCAAAGCAGTCCCTCATTTACTTTGAAGAAGAGCCAGATTCAGGTCTAGATGATCTAGTCCAGAGTTTACATTCCTGCTTGAAAATATTTACCTCCCGGGATGGTGACTGAGTATATGTGTGATTGTGTATCATGCACATCTAAATATTTCTATCTAATTGCATGGCTGTAATCCACCGAACAACCAACAACAAAAATTGCTTTCCCATTACCTGTTTTTCATGATTACTGTAAGGGGTAGTTGGTCTGATAACAATGTATTTCTAATTGTTATTAAATGTTATAGAATTGCTAACATTTTACACCCCAGGTTTATGAATAATATATTTATGCCCCGTTTCACAAATACATGGCCTATATTCTCTACTTTCATACAAAAGTAAACTTTGTAAAACCAACATCTGTTTGTACAGCTTTACGTACCTACTTTCCAAATAGTCCTAGAGCATTTCATCTGGTCTTTCACAGCAAGTCAGTGAAGTGACATTGGTGTTTTTTTCTCAGTGTGAAATGGCAAAGAATCGGACATGGGAAAATCAAAGACAGAAGTCAATAGAATCAGCTCTGAAAAATACAGGACAGAGAAGGAAAAACGGTGGAACCGGTGACAGAGGAGAGTCAAGCTTTCCAGTCAACAGTGAACAGACTGCTGAAGGTTCTGTAAGGCTAGACAGAGGCCTATTAGCCAAGAAATCACAATCATTGTGTTCTGAATACCATACCATGGGCTGTGGGAAGTAAAATTAGAAGGAGGGGAAGCCAGACTCCCTAACCTAAAAGAGCTTCTGAAAAAGAGACAGATGCACATAAGTTGATATAAATAAAAACAAGGTTTCTCATGCTTCCGTCTTATCTCCCAGTAAGATACAGTCAAGCGTTGCTTAACATCTATGATACGTTCTGTGAAAAAGGATGGTATGTGATTTGGACATTGTCCAAGCACCATATTACAGAGGCAGGCAGCCCCCAGATTATGAACCGGTTCTGTTCCTAAGCCTGTCTTTAAGTCGGATTTGTACACAAGTTGGAACAGTTAGGTATGGTTTGTATCTAACATCAGTGGGTCAAATGTTTGTCTTAGTATATAGTGTACCTTTCTATGCATAAAAAACATTAAAGAAACACTTCCAGATACACTAAAATACCTTTAACATAATAATATAGTAATAATATTAATACTGCTTTGACGCAAAGTAGCATCTGTTTGTTACTACGAACTATTGCATGTATCTTGGATTTTTAATATAATTGACTTTATGGGGGTTGCTTTTGTAATTGAGTTGATGCAATTCAGACGTTCATAACTTGGGGACTACCAATATAACCTTTCTTTAAAATTTTTGTTGTTCATTAGATGAAAGTTTACAGAACAAATTAGTTTCTCATTCAATTGTTTGTACATAAAATATTCCATGACATTGGCTTCACTCCCCACAATGTATCAGCATTTTCCCCATTTTTGTACTAGGTTCCCCATTTCATTTTGTCCTGATTTTCTACGCCTTTCTGCCTTCTCATCTTTGCTTTGGGCTTTTGCTATTGCCCTTTTGATCTCCTATGATTGATTGTTCTAAGGAGCACCTTCTTCTTGGGTGTTATTTTGGCCCTGTGTATGGTTTGGCTTGAAGTTGGTTGCTAGGAATGACTTCAGTTCCAGTTCAGAAGGGTGTCTTACAGCCATAGGCTCAGAAGTTCCTCCAGTCTCCACTCTATCAGACCAGTAAGTCTGGTCTTTTTTGTGAGTTTGATTTTTTGTTATACAATTTGTCTCCCGCTCTGTCTGGGGGCCATCTGTTGTGATTCCAGTCAGAGTGGTCAGTAGTGGTAGCCAGGCACCATCTACTTCTGGTCTCAAGGTCATGTAGGCTGTGGTTCATGTGGCCCATTAGTCCTTTGGACTAACTGCTCTCTTTAGTCTTTGGTTTTCTTCACTCTCTCTTACTCCAAACAGTGAGGCCAATAGTTGCATCTTAGGCTCTTAAGACCCCAGACATTGCTCACCGAAGTAGGATACACAGCTTTGTCTTTATGAACTATGTTGTGCCAGTTAACATAGCTGTCCCCCAAGTCTATGGTACTTTGCCTTCTAGCCTAGGAACTTCATCCCGCAAGGTGCTTGGTTATGTCTAAGAAGTTGCCCTGACCGTGGCCTTTGTGTGTTCTATTGTCTATATTAATATATAAGCAGCACCCACAGTTATGTATGTCGAAATATCTACTCTCCCACACCTCTTGGTATATCTATCTGCCTATATTTCCATTGTATCCATTAATAAATTGGTGTTTGTTAATACTATCATTAGAGGATTGTCTGTGCTATAGTAATTACTATCGTTGCCCTTTGCTCTTGCATTGCCATCAGCATCCTCCCATGACTTCGTCATGTTTTGGTGACTTTCTCCATACCTTGTATCGCCTTTCCTTTCACCAGTACTAATGTGTGTGTTCTACCTAGTTAGTAATTTTCCCTCCCTTGCTCTCTCAAGTCTGGTAACCATCAAAAAAATTTTTTTTTCTTTTCTGTATGTAAGCCTTTTCTTGTTTTTTTTATAATAATTGTCTTGTACAATATTTGTCCTTTTGTGATCGACTTATTTCACTCAGCATAATGTCCTCCAAATTCATCCATTTGTGACATGTTTCTCTAATTCATCATTATTCTTTATCATTGCATAGTATTCCATTGTGTGTATGTAATAGAGTTGGTTTATCCTTTCATCTGTTGATGGGCACTTAGGTTGTTTGTATCTTTTTACTATTATGAATAACACTGCAAAGAACATAATGGGCATATTTCTATTTGTGTCACAGCTCTTATTTCTTTAGGGTATCTACCTAGGACTGGGATTGCTGAGTCATATGATATTTCTATTTCTAGTTTTTTAAGGAAGCACCATACCATTTTCCATAGTGGTTGCACCATTTTACATTCCCACCAGGAGTGTATAAGGCTTCCCTTCTCTCCACAACCTCTCCAACATTTGTTGTTCTCTGTTTTTTGATTAGAGGCAGTAATGTCAGGGTGAGATGGTATCTCATTGTAGTTTTGTTTGCATCTCTCTAATGGCTAATAAGAAGCAAGGATGACAAGACTACATCTTGGCACTTGACTATATTTAAAAATAACCATCTTCTAATGTTTTTGTACCCCTCCTTTCCAGTAGATGAGCATTGCATGATTATAGCTAAATAAATTATTATAAAATTATTAAGAAAAGAATAAATAGCATGATGAAATCATTGGGTAAGGTCCTTGAAACAAACAGAAAGAATTTATTTTGATGAGTAGAATTATGCTGAAGTTTGAGGAACTGTTGGTGTTCAAGTTGAAACTAAAGTTGTGCTGGAAGTTAGAAGTCATTTAAAAGGCTTCCATTGTCCTAACTCAGGACGAAGTTCTGAGATAAAAAGTAGTTACGGAGGTAGTAGCATGTTCTTACTCAGCAAGTGTAAGAAGTTAGGAACAGTAAGGACTGCGCTGTTTTGGTTTCTTGTTTTAGTATAGTAGTAAGGCAAGATTGGAGAGAGGGAAAGTTTTATAATGACAAAAATTCTGCATTGTATTTTGAATATGAAAATAACAGCCTCTCCCTGCTATAATCTTAGTTGCATGTTTTTGTGATAGTGATCCAAACCAAAAAACCAAATCCATTGCCGACGAGTTGATTCCAACTCATAGCAACCCTATAGGACAGAGTGGAACTGCCCCATAGGGTTTCCAAGGACAGGCTGGTGGATTCAAACTGCCAACCTTTTGATTAGCAGCTGTAGTGCTTAACAACTATGACACCAGGGTTTCCATGCTGCTGACAGGTATGGGTTATTTGTCTACTCTCTTGCTTGACACTACCCCCAACATGTTGTTGTTGTTGCTGTTAGGTGCCATCCAGTTGGTTCCAACTCATAGCAGCCCTATGTACAACAGAATGAAACACTGTCCACTCCTGTATCATCCTCACAATTGTTATGCTTGAGTCCATTGTTGCAGCCACTATGTCAATCCATCTCCTTGAGGGTTTTCCTCTTTTTGCTGACCCAGTACTTTACCAAGCATGATGTCCTTCTCCAGGGTCTGATCCCTCCTGATAACATGTCCAAAGCATGTAAGACACAGTCTTCCCATCCTTGCTTCTAAAGAGCATCATGGTTTTACTTCTTCCAAGACAGATCTGTTCATTCTTTTGGCAGTCCGTGGTATAGTCGATATTCTTCCCAACACCACAATTCAAAGGCTTCAATTCTTCTTCAGTCTTCCTTATTCATCAATGCATATGATGTGATTGAAAATACCATGGCTTGGGTCAGACGCACCTAGTCTTCAAGGTGACATCTTTGCTTTTGAACACTTTAGAGAGGTCTTTTGCAGCAGATTTGCCCAATGCAATGCATCATTTGATTCTTCACTACAGCTTCCATGGATGTTGATTGTGGATCCAAGTAAAATGAAATCCTGGATAACATCAATCTTTTTTTTGTTGTTGTTTATTTGATGTTTCTTATTGGTCCAGTTGTGAGGATTTTTGTATTCCTTACGTTGAAGTGTAATCCATATTGAAGGCTAAAATCTTTGGTCTTCATCAATAAGTGCTTCAAGTCCTCTTCACTTTCAGCAAGTAAGGTTGTGTCATCTGAATATCACAGGTTGTTAACGAGCTTTCCTCCAAACCTAGTGCCACGTTCTTCTTCATATAGTCCAGCTTCTGAGGTTATTTGCTTAACATACAGATTGAATAAGTATGGTGACACACATCTTTCCTAAATTTAAACCACACGGTATCCCCTTGTTCTGTTCAAACAACTGCCTCTTGATCTATATACAGGTTCCTCATGAGCACAATTAAGTGTTCTGGAATTCTCATTCTTCATAATTTTATCCATAATTTGTTATGATCCACACAGTCGAATGTCTTTGCATAGTCAATAAAACATAGATAAACATCTTTCTGGTATTCTCTGCTTTCAACAAGGATCCATCTGACATCAGCAACGATATCTCTGGTTCTACATCCTCTTTTGAATCCGGCTTGAATTTCTGGAAATTCCCTGTCGATGTACTTTTGAATGATCTTTAGGAAAATTTTACTTTTGTGTGATGTTAATGATGTTGTTCAATAATTTTCACATTCAGCTGGACCACCTTTCTTGGGAATAGGCATAAATATGGATCTCTTCCAGTAGGTTGGCTAGGTAGCTATCTTCTAAATTTCTTGGCATAGATGAGTGAGCAAGTTCAGTGTTTCATCCTTTTATTGAAACATCTCAATTGATATTCCCTCAATACCTGACATCTTGTTTTTCACCAATGCCTTCAATGCAGCTTGGACCTCTTCCTTCAGTACCATTGGTTCCTGATCATATACTACCTTCTGAAATGGATAAACATCAATCAATTCTTTTTGGTATAGTTACCCTCTGTATTCCTTCCATCTTTCTTTGATGCTTTCTGTGTTATTTAATATTTTTCCCATAGAATCCTTCAATATTGCAACTTAAGTCTTGAATTTTTTCTTCATTTCTTTTATCTTGAGAAATGTCAAGTGTGTTCTTCTCTTTTGGTTTTCTAACTCCAGGTCTTTGCACATCATTATAATACTTTACTTTGCCTTTTTGAGCTGCCCTTTGAAACCTTCTGTTCCGATCTTTTACCTCATTATTTCTTCCTTTAGCTACTCAATCAATGCTCAAGAGCAAGTTTCAGGGTCTCTTCTGACATCCATTTTATTCTTTCCTTTCTTTGCTGATTTTTTAATGATCTCTTGCTTTCTTCATGTGTGATGTCCTTCATGTCATTCCACAACTCTTCTGGTCTTCAGAGACTGGTGCTTAACATGTCAAATTCATTCTTGGAATCATCTCTAAATTCAGGTGGAGCATACTCAAGGTAGTACTTTGGCTTTCATGGACTTGTTCTAATTTTCTTCAGCTTTAGTTTGAATTTACCCAGAACCCAGTGCCGTCGAGTCGATTCCAACCCATAGTGACCCTAATTTGCATATGAGCAATTTATAGTCTGTTCTGCAGTTGGCCCCTGGCTTTGTTCTAACTGACGACGTTGAGCTTTTTTCATTGTCTCTTTCTACAGATGTAGTCAATTTGATTCCTGTGTATACCATCTGGTGTATAGGCGCCATTTATGTTATTGAGAAAAAGGTATTTGCAATGAATAAGTCATTGGTTTTGCAAAATTCTCCCATGTGATCTCCTCCATTGCTTCTACCATCAAGCCCATTTTTTCCAACTACTGATCCTTCTTCTTTGTTTCCAACTTTCGAATTCCAATTGTCAGTAATTATCAGTTCATCCTGATTGAATTTTTTTAATTTCAGATTGCAGAAGTTGGTAAACATCTTTGGCCTTCATGGTTGAATAATAGCCTTATTAACTGGTCTTCCTTGTAGGGGTATAGATATTATCCTATCACTGACAGTGCTGTACTTTAATGATAGATGTTGAAATGTTCTTTTTGACAATGAATGCGATGCCGTTGCTTTTCGAGTTTTCTCTCCCGACCCAGTAGACCATATGATTGTCCAATTCAAAATGGCCAATACCAGTTCATTTCAGCTCACTAATGCCGAGGATATCAAGGTTTATGTGTTCCATTTCATTTTTGATGATTTCCAGTTTTCCTAGATTCATATTTCATACATTCTAAGTTTAGTTATTAATGGATATTTGCAGCTGTTTCTTCTCATTTTGAGTCATTCTACATCAGCAAATGAAAGTCCCGAAAGCTTGACTCCATCCACGTCATTAAGGTCAACCCTACTTTGAGGAGGCAACTCTTCCCCAGTCTTCTTTTGAGTGCCTTCCAACCTGAGGGGCTCATCTTCAAGCACTATATAAGACAATGTTGTGCTGCTATTCATAAGTTTTTCACTAGCTAATTCTTTTTAGAAGTAGAGTGGCGGGTCCTTCTTCCTAGTTTGTCTTAGTCTGGAAGGTCAGTGGAAACCTGTCCTCTGTGGGTGACCCTGATGGTATTTGAATGCTGGTGGCATAGCTTCTAGCATCACAGCAACACACAAGCCCCCACAGTATGACAAACTGGCAGACACGTGGGGGACCTCCACCCTATAACTGAATAAACAGCACATACGTACAATAACTGAACAAACAAAAACCAGATGGACTGGGTAAGGGTCTACATGTGAGAGCTGTCTGCGGAAAATAAAGAGAGCTGCCTCCTATCAGTACATTATAACAGAACTAGAAAACATATCACCAAAAGCACCCAGAAGCTGGACCAAGAAGTTATTTCAAGAATTGGACTAAATAGCTGCTTTGTTGATTTTAATTTCAGTTACACAGTTTACCTTAACATAACCTATAGATAAATTATGATTCAGAACTCACGAAACTGTAAAAAGTGACATATCTTGTCAGACTTCTGCTTTCTACAAATAAACTTTAAAGTCTGACTATTAAGGAGGTGTATGACCTTAAGACAATATACCAGTCTCTTTGGAGGTCTATTTCTTCATCTGTGAAAGGATGCAGTTGAACTGGGAGGAGGTTAAACTCCAAGAAAATCAGCTAAAACTCAGTTATTCTAGGTACTGTGACAGGAGAAAGTGGTCTGTGTCGTATCGCTGTACATTGATGAGGTTCACTCAAGCTACTCTTTCTTCATATAATAAACAATTTTGCCCAGTAAACAATACTAGCTGCTTAATAAACACATTTTCCTGTGTTACTACTAACATTTTGTTTATTAAAAAAAGCATACATTTTCCTTTTCATCAAACATAGTAATTTCTTTACATTGAATATTCAGAAGGAAGAAGAAACACAGAATAGCTTACAACCTATTTCAAGTCAATTCCATCTTTTAAGTCTTGTGTTCATTTAATAATACATAAGAATCCCAGACTAAGACTAGAAAGAAAGGCCTGACAACCTACCTTCAAAAATCAGTCAATGAAAACTCTACAGATCAGAAGAGTTCGATCTGCAACCGATCATGGGGATATGTCAGGACTGGCCAGGACCTTTGTTTCATTGTGAGTGGGGTTGCCATGAGTTGGGGTTGACTCATTGGTAAATTAAACTGCAAAATATCTAGGAAAAATTATAATCACTTCCTTTCTCTCCTCTCCTATTTGTACCTCTTCTGTCGGAGGAGAAGAAAGGAGATGACGGGCGATGAGGAGAGATGAAGGGGAAAAGGGAGGGGAGGGAAGAGAGAGGAGAAATATGGGGGGAGGAAGGAGAGAGAGAGAGAGAGGTGAAGAAGTGAAAAGGAAAATCTTTTTCAGGTTTCAAACAACCACAATCAAAGTGAAAGGTCTTACAAACATTCTTTCCTTCAAGCAGTTGAAGTTTGGAGTCTAACTCTGCTGGAGAGCAGATTTCTTGCCCACCACCCCTGTAATAATTGCTCTGTCCATAATTTCACCCCCTGCCCCTCTGTAATCTTTCCACTCAGCTCTGCTGTTTTTATGCTCTCTCTGCTCTCAGCTTCTCCTCTGTGATTGCTCTGGCCTCCTTGGCTTTCTCCGAGCTACCTCTGCGCCTCTGTCATCCTTCTCTTCTATTTCAGTAACACTTTCTGTGCCCTCCTCTGCTCCCCCCATCCCTGTGATCTGCCTTCTCTGGCTTTCTTGGATTTCTTTAGAACTGAGAAAGCCTCAAAAAGTTCAAAGATTAATTTCAGTCTGGATAAGCACACATACTTGTGAGTGCTTTACTGAAACTCTTTGGATGTAAACTCTCACTGGGAAATTCAGCCTTGTGAAAGTTCAAATACTTGGAGTTTTATCAAGAGAATAATTTCCCCTCAAACACTGACCTTTCTTCTTGTTATATTCTTATATTGGGTAAGGTAGACATCTTATACTGAGTAAGATGGACATCGTTTACTATGCATCACTTGTCTTCTTTCATCTGACATGAGCTATACATGATGGAGGCCTTGGTGGTTCAGTGGTAGAACTCTCCTTCCATACACAAGACCTGGGTTCAATTCCCAGCCAATGTGCCTCATGCATAGCCACCACCCATCTGGTGGATTTTGTGTTGCTATGATGCTGAACAGGTTTCCGTGGAGCTTCCAGAGTAAGACAGACTAGGAAGAAAGGCCTGGAGATGTACTTTGAAAATCAGCCAAGGAAAGAAAACTGTATGGATCACAGCAGTCTGATCTGCAGCCGATCTTAGAGATGTTTCCCTCCATTGAGCATGGGGCCACCATGAAACGGGGCTGACTTGATGGCACCTAATAACAACAACACTTGGAATAGAAAACCCAGTAAGTACGCTGGATCCTGAGAAAGAACTCAAGCATTCATCCATTCATTCATTCAACATTTATTGAACGTCTACTGTGTGTTGGAAGTACAGGAAGTTGCACTTTATTTTTCAATCTCTGTGAAATAATTATAGACTTGCTTTCCATAAATATAATTTCTGGACTACATCTACTTTGTGTGACCTTAAACTAGGTTGTAAAATGTCAAAAATACTACTACATAAGTCTTCCCACCACCTTTGTTGCACTGTCTAGAATTTAATTTAAAGATTAGATGGTGATATTTAATTCCTGTTACCTTAAAATATGTATTGCTATTATTCCTATCACAGAGCAGTTTAGGTGCTTTTGAAGCAGATTTTTCATTGACTCGCTCTTTCTAGGTCAAGTACAACCACCAGGGTCACCACAAGTCCATATCATAAAGAATCAGAGATACACAGGATAATAAAGGTAATTCTTTTGCTTGATGTCTTCACTTAATATTTAGTGGGTTTCTTTGGTTTCATTTTTGCATTTCTTGGGGAAATTGGAAAACCAATCTATAGAGTCAACGTCAAGCCAGGTTGCATAATCTGAAAATATCTGAAACGTTAGACAAAGCTTAAGCTCTATCTTCTATCCTACAGATATTTCGGCATTTGCTCACCTATCCCTTTAGTATAGAAGTTCGAAATTGGTGGCTTATGGAATATGTCTGCAAAAGACACGTTTTTTTGGCCCCCCCCAAAAAAAAATTTTTTTTTTTTTTCTGAACATAAATGCTTTCACTAGGCTAGCAATCCCCACTTAGCCACGCAGGTATGTTGTTGTTAGTTGCTTTTGAGTCAGTTCTGATTCATGGTGACCCCACGTATGCAGAGTAAGTAGAACTGCTCCATAGGGTTTTCAAGGCTATGACCCTTCAGAAGCAGATTGCCAGGTCTGTCTTCTGAGGAGCCTCTGAGTGAGTCCAAACTATCAACCTTTTGGCTAGTAGTTGAGAGCTTAACCATTTGCGCTACCCAAGGACTCCCTCCACTCCATCTGTGTGGAGTAATATCTATTATATATCTGCTTGTCCTACTTCACACATTTATATTATCCACCTACCATATTTTACGCAAATAACACGCATTTTCTACGTTTGTTTGCTAACCACTCCCTCTACCTGTGAGGTACTTTAGTAAGCACACTATGCTAATTTTTTTACAGCAACATATAAAAAAATTGGCACAGCAGCACTTATGAAAATACCTCACGGAGAGGGGAAGAGGTTGGCAAACAAATGTAAAAAATGTGCATTATTTGTGTAAAATACAGTAGTTCCATAGGCATTTGAGTTTCTGATTCCTAAATTCAGTGTCAAGTTGGACTCAAATGGGAGTTCAGATATGGAGGTACATGAGCTTTGGATGATAATTCAGAAAATCTAGCAATAAGTTTGTTTGAAATATAGTAAGAAAATGCAAACTTTGATTAAAGCTCACTCTCCCACAGCTTCTCCGTATGGATGGATGAATAAGAGTGAAGTAAAGGAAGGAAGCCATTTTATTTTCTTGATAATTCCCAAGAGAGCCTTCTGCAGTATTTGGGATTAATGAGCCTATGTACTTAGAATTTTCTCTTCTAATAGATAATAGCAGGGATATGTATTTTCCCCCTAAGGATGAAGGTGTTGCTTTCCCAGTGTTCAAGGATCAGGAAAACAGTATTTATAAATAGTCCTTAAACAGAATTACCTAGACTATATGGTCGCTATGAATCAGAATCAACTCAACAGCAACAAGTTTTTTTGTTTTTATTTCTTAATCAAGGTATCTTTTTTTTTTAATTTATTTACTGTTGTAAAAACATTGCTAACATAACATTTATATATTCAATGTTTTTCACATATACAATTTTTTGAGGTCATTTACATCAACCATGTTGTGCAGCCATCAGGGTATCTTTTATGGTGCATGAGGTAATCCAGAGCTCTATAGAGCAGTGGGATTACCAGCATTTGTCCATTTCCTCAAGTATGGCATGATGCTACCTGCATAGAAAGAGTCACTAACACTTGTAAGCTCCCTGAGGAAAGCAAGGGGCCAAGAACAAGTCACATCTAGACCTCATATACTACCTCTACACATGCTCTGTGTAGCTACCTTGCTTAAATTCAGTATCAGGATCTAAAAAATGTGTATCTATGCTGGGGAAACCCTGGTGGCATAGTGGTTAAGTGCTACTGCTGCTAACCAAAGGGACAGCAGTTCAAATCCACCAGGCGCTCCTTGGAAACTCCGTGGGGCAGTTCTACTCTGTCCTATAGGGTCGCTATGAGTTGGAATCGACTCGATTGCACTGGGTTTGGTTTGGTTTTTTTTTTTTTTTTTTGCTGGGACATAGGGACGTAAGGTAGTGTTCAATAAAAGATTAACCTTGACCATAAATAGAGAAGCTGGCCTTTTGTCCTCAGCTGCCGGGAGGAAGCCTCTAAGTCCTTGGAATGTTTTGCCTGATGACAGTCTTTTTTTTACCTGGGGACCCAGTCTATGCTAACAATGTGATTTATGTGCGGGGAGGGGGGGGCTTTATGCCATACAGTATCAGCTCAACATCTGGACTGGCTGGAGACTAGGTCAGCCATGTGGAATGTCAACCATATCTTCTTGACTGAACCCCAGTAAGAAATCTGTACACCGAGGCTCAGGTGAGCTTCTGTGGAAGACAATGCTCTATGTGTATTATTACACACCCTTAACTGAGAAAAATAGGTGCCATCTGCAGGACTTCACTGGGAGAAGACCCTAGAAGCTCCACACATTAGTATCTCCTGACCCTGCCCCACACAACTTTTTTTCTCTGCTGATTTTAATCTATAGATTTTTCGTATAACAAACCATAGCTTTTCTGAGTTTTGTGAGTCCTTCTAGAGAATTATTGAACCTCATAGTGGTCTTTGGGATCCCCAAGCTTGCAGTTAGTATCAGAAATGAGAATGGTCTTGGGGAGTTTTGAAATTGCAGGTGGAAACCCGGGACAGAATCTGTGATTCTCCAGAAATTTTGCAGTGACTTCCTGAGGGTTCTATTCCTAAAGAAGCCAACTGTTGTCAGAAGACAGATTATCCTCAGAATTTCAGCCCTTAGTGAGCTCACAGCAAGGGCTTTGAGGTCTCCAGGAAGGGTAGCCTGAGCTTCTAAGAAAAAATTGAACCTCCCCAACAGGCCTCACAAACTGAGGGAAAAGAAAGCCAACCACATCATCGTTCCTTTATTCTCAGCATCTTATTCAGGAAATTCTCCTAAACCTGTTTCTCACTATCATCTCATTAAGGAAAAAGATAATTATGATATTAACGTCTTGCTTCCCAACACTTACTGAAGTCACAAGCATTTAACTTCACACTTAAAAGAAATGGGTACCAATGAATCTGACACCTATTATTCAAATGCAAATCTCATAGTGATTGCTAAAATCTCAGTTTCTTTTCATTTGACTACAAAGAACAGATGGCATTTTCAATGAACTGATCTCAAATTGCCTGTGGGACTGGAGGAAAAACACAGGTATGTGTATAGATCCACATTAAACCAAAAAAACCAAACTCTGTTGCCAAGTTGATTCTGACTTATAGTGACCCTATAGGACAGAGCAGAACTGCCCAATAGGGTTTCCAAGGCTGTTTTTTTTTGTTGGGTAATCTTTATGGAAGCAGACTGCCACATCTTCCTCCCACAGGGTGGCTGGTGGGTTGAATTGCCGGTTAGCAGCTGAGCACTTAACCACCGCACCACCAAGGCACCTTAGAAAGTAACAAATTATATTTGGAAAACTACATCTAGACTAATTCAACCTGTGATTCTAATGACATGCTGCCAAACACAGCAAAAGCTTTTCCAGCATCTATCATTTTCCTTCATATTATAAAGTTCCAGGCTTTAGAACTGGGTATAAATAACCTGTGTCACACACACCCCATGCTATTTCTATTACTGCTTACAGAAGTATTATCAAGTACCTGCCACTGTACTGAGCACTCTACCTACGTTGTCTCGTTAGATGCCACGACTGGATTTTCTACTCATAGCAACCCCATGTGATAAAGTAGAACTGCCCAATAGGGCTTTCTAGGCTGTTATTTTTACTGGAGCAGATCACCAGGTCTTTCTCTCGAAGAGCCACTGGGTGGATTCAAACCACCAACCTTTCAGTCAAGCAGCTGAGCACTTAATCATTGCACCACTAGGACTCCTTCTACTTACGTTACCTCCTTTAATCTTCACGAAGGTCCTCTGGTGGTGCAAACAATTTGCACTCAACTGCTATGGTAAAGGCTGTCGGTTCGAACCCACCCAGTGGAACTGTGGAAGAAAGGCCTGCAGTCTGCTTCAGTAAAGATAACAGCTAAGAAAACCCTATGGTAGCACATGGGGCGGCCATCGGTAGTAATCAACTCAAAGGCGGCAGGTTCGGTTTCTTTGGTGTTATCCCCACAACAGCCCTGAAGGAAGGAGGTGTTTTTATTCCCGTTTTACAGAGGTGAGGAACCCAAAGTTTAGAGAGTTTAAGGAACCTGCCCAACTCACGAAGCTAGCACCAGTCAAATCAGCATTTCAACCCAGCTCTGTTCCCCTAAAAACGTTTTTTAATTACTACACATTCAGTGTTCTGGTTAATTATAGGCTCTCATTATAGAAATTTATTCGATATATCATTTATAGATTGCTACTTTTCAAAGAATTAAAGTACAGTAAAATACCCTTAAGACTAAAAGTACTAAAATTACACGGAGCGTAATCAAATTTTTCTTGGATGCTTCAAATGATGCTTTAAGCCCTTGCACTGTCTCAGGTGCATCATCCTACAGGAGAGTGAGCGTGCTAATGAAGTGTGGGTCAGAAGAATAAGAGATAAATCAGCTTCCGCTTACATGTAATCACTGTCCTAATTCTCATAAATACTTTTGCAGAGTTAATGATGTAGTGATCGACTAACTTTTTTTCCATTCAAGTTAACAAATCTTCACCTAGCGTCTTCCATGTGCCAAGCCCTGTTGTAAGCTCTGGGCAGCAGTAATAAGCGTGATATAATGCCTGTCCTTAAGGAGGACACATTCTGACTTCGGAACACTACATTATCCCGTTGTGAGGGAATTACCCTGTCAATATTTAATTGGCTGTAAGTGGAATATTAACAGCAGCAGATCTACAATTTAAAAAATTACCATCAGTATGGCCACCATTGTTGTAAGGTAATTACATACTGTTTTTCTTTTCTCTTCTCTTCTCCTTTACGCTTTTTTTTTTTTTTCATAAGCTATAGCCACCTTGAAGGAGCCCTGGTGGCACAACAGTTAAGTGCTCAGCTGCTAACTGAAAAGTTGGTGATTTGAACCCACCCAATGGCCCACATGAGAAAGACCCGGCAATCTGCTCCAGTAAAGATTACAGCCTAGAAAACCCTATGGGGAAGTTCTACTTTGTCACATAGGGTCACTACGGGTTGCAATTGACTCACCACCACCTAACAACAACAAAAATGCAGACACCTTAGGTGGCACAAATGGTTTGTGCTCAAATGCTCGCTTAAAGGTTGGTTCGAACTCACCAAAAAGTGCTGTGAAAAACAGGCCTGAATGATCATAGCCATGAAAATGCTGTGAAACTCAGTTCTATTTGAACACATAAGGTGGCCATGAGCCAGAATCGACTGAACGGTAACAGGTCTGGTTTTGGGTTTATAGACACCTTCCTATGTCACCCAAATATTTTTGAAACTTTCTCCCCAACTCACACACAGACACACACACACACACACGCCTCTATTAATAAGTCATCATTTTGTCATTGCTTTTAGTGTTATCTAGCATCTATCACTGTGCATATTCACAGGGCTTTTGCAAAAAAAAAAAAAAAAAAAAAAAATCCCCTGGGAAGAAAGGAAAGCAGGGAACAAAGGCAGAAGGAAGGGAGGAAAGGAGCATAACCTTCCCTTTGGCAGATGTCTGGGAAAAGGAGACTTTTTATGAGATCACTGGATCAAAGGGAAGTAAGAAGTTTCCAGGCTGCCAGTCACAAAGCCACCAAAAACTCACTTTTAATGAAAAAAGGAACTGTTAACTCCTGCGCTGTTGTAAAATACTTACCAAAGACACCTTCCCTGCTAAGTGCCATTCATTTCAAGAGTGAAATGCTGTAACAGAGAAAAATGCCCAGGGCAACTGGAAGCAGGGGAAGGAGGGAATGTGTGGTTCAACTGTCCTTGTAGGGGAGGGAAAGCATCTCTTTCCTTGACAGCTAACCCACTTAACTACTCTGCAATCAGCCCTATTTGTTGCCAGAGAACATTCAGCCTTCTAGCAGATTCCCTGCCATCTGCCTTATGACTACCAGCCTACATTCAACACACCTTGAATGCTTAAAATCCGCAGAGCTCCCAGGGGCTGCTTTTTAGGGCAATTAGACGACCCATGGAAAGAAAATCTTTGCTCTGCCACTTGGCTGAGGTTTCCGAAGTTCGTTGAAATTCTGGACGAGAATATTCAGATACTTATTCTTTCCTGAGTTTCCTCCTTCACCTTGGTGCTTTTAAAGTACCCATAGCCAGCAGCCATGAAAGCTGAGGGAGTGGCAAACGGCCATAAGGAAAGCTTGAGTTTCCAGAAAATCAGCAGAGATGTTATTTGACTGACAAGGAAGAAAAAGGAGAAATGAAAACAGAAACAAAATAAGCTCTGTTCTTGGCCCCAGGGCTCCGCCAGGTAGCTGCCAATTTATTCACCCTGAAATACGAAGAGATTCCAGGTGGAAACATTTTCCCTTTTTTTTTAATCTCTTTACCTTATTTGGATTTTAGTAGTTACTATTTGAAAGCTTCCTCACTCAGGGCTAAGAAAGAAGCTAAGACAATTGCTCAAAATCTGTGGAGGGAAATAGAGAAGTTTTAGCATTTAATTATTGAGATCACTGGAGTATCAAAAAAAAAAAAAAAAAGCCAAACCCTTTAACATCGAGTTGATTCCAACTCACAGCAACCCCTATAGGACAGAGTAGAACTGTCCCATAGGGTTTCCAAGGAGCGGCTGGTGGATTCGAACTGCTGACCTTTTTGGTTAGCAGCTGAACGCTTAATCACTGTGCCACCATATGTGGCAGTAAAACCAAGAACTGCTCTTTCAAAATTTGTCCACCTGCCCTAAGGAAAAAGGTAGACAATTTGGATTTTTTTCTTTTTTCTTACAAAATACTTGACTGTGATCAGATATAACCAAGAGATACCTTCCTGATTCACTTGGATCCTAGCTTTCCAGCTATTGACCAAAGCTAAATGACTTGGTCACCAGTCCAATTGTATATGCCTTCTTTAAAGGTTAGAAAAATTAGGCAATCTCTGGGTATCCTCCTGCCAGAAAAGTTGTGTAAAAAGTATAATGGACATTAGAGTTTTTTAGTGACAGTTTAGTGTGACCCCATCCTAAATATTCTTTTTTATTTATTTCTTCCTGGTTGTTCTAGGTTTGGATTAATGAACTCTTTCAACCTCTTAAATTCAGCCCACTTCAAATTCATAGCTGTACTCGTTTTATTAGATACACACTTAAAGAGGTCATCAGCTCAGATATAAATAATGCCGCTGGGCAACTGCACTTTTGCAATACTGTACTTTAAAAAAAGCCACTAAAACTGAAACAAAAGTTTCCTACTGAGAATAGAAGGTGGCCTACTTTCAACCAAAAACCATATTCTCAGTATACTGCACTATACTGTTCCAGAAGCAGTTAGATATGTTCCAAGACACAATTTAAAATGTAATATAAATTATTTTAGAGCATGGTAACATAAATTCCAAATACTTTCATTCAGAGTTAAATTGAAATTGACTTTACAATCAGTTACTCGTCGTTCTTTTTTCTTTGATATTTTGGAACCAAGAAGTATTTCTCAGTGTTGCAAGTGACAGTTTCAGTTGCGTTAAGAATTTCTCCTGTGTCAGAATCAAGACCAAAAGGAACAAATGTGGTAACTTTGTTTTTTAACTGAAAAGTGAATGAAAGATCCCAAGGATATGATTTTGCATATCGTGTTGACGTTCACAGTCCTACAACTCAGTGGTATTTTCCCAGCCCTCAGTTCCCTGTTGAGTTAGCTGGGCTTCTTTCATCAGCAGATCCCAGAAGCTGGAAGAGGGTTTCATGAAAGGGTCCAATGTTTTGTACTCAATAGTGTTCTCCAAGGTAAAATTTTGCACCAGTGTTCAAATTAGAACCCAAAACTATTTGCATTTATAGACCTCTTTATAAGGTTGCTATGGGTCGGAGTCAACTCAACAGTAACGGGTTTATCTAAATCCCAGCTTCTGTCATCACTGGATCAATGTTTGTTTACTAGATGACTGATTGTGAGAGCATTTCAACAGGTTCTCCTCTGAGGTCTTCTTTCTATTGCTTTCGGTTGGATTAGGGAAGCTCCAACAGCTTATTTTTAGCAAACAGAGTAAATAGCTATGAGCATGGGCTCTGCAGCCATCCTGCCTTGATTTATAACCAACAGCATCACTTGCCAGTGTCACCTTGAGCAAGTTACTAATCCCCTTAGTGTCTCAGTTTCCTCATCAATAAAATGTAGACAATTATAATACCAGTCTTTGAGGATTAAACTAACTAATCTGTATTAAACATTTTAAAAGTGTAGTAAGCACTCAAAATGGGGCATATTATGAGCACTATCAGCTTTTTTTGGTTCACCGAAGTCTCATCCAGGTGTAACACAGAATTATAGTTTAAAACGCCCTTAGGGAGTTCCTATGCGTCATAAATTGTTAAACCCTCAACTACTAGCCAAAAGGTTGACAATTTGAACCCACCTGAATGCACCTTGAAAGACAGGCCTGATGCTCTGCCTCTGAAAGGACATAGCCTTAAAAACCCTGTGGAGCACACATGGAGTCATCACGAGTCAGAATCAACTTAATGACAACTAACCACAACAAAACGCACTTTCAAATTCTTTTAATTCTCACCTAAAATAGAATGTTCTTTTTGGGGGTACACAATTCTGTAGCAAACACTACAGGTGCCCTATTGATATCAAGAGAAGTCTCTATCCTGATCCATGGACTTGGGACATTCCAGCCTCTACAATTGTGTGAACCATTTCCCTGATATAAATCTATGTCTCTCTCTCTCTCTCTCTCTCTCTCTCTCTCTCTATATATATATATATATATATATATATGCTTTTTACTGCTTTTGCTTCTCTAGAGAACCCAGCCTAAGACATTTGGTACCAGGAATGGTTCTAGAGAAATAAAATCGTAAGAATGAATTTTCCAAATTGGGTTTCAAGTCTGGTTAGTCTTAAAGATGTTGATAACTCTGCTTCCAATAGTAAAGAGGGCACTGCTAATCCATGCCATGAGGTGGCAATTCAAATATGCAAAATATCACTGACGATAGATCAGGTATTGGTGAAAGGCGAGGCTCTAGGTGATTTCATGTGTGAACATTTCTATGACTTTGTCCAAATGAGAAGTATAAAGAAGCTGTTGGTTAGTCCTACTTCTGCTACACAAAGTGGTGAAACAAAGAGATTAGTACAGGATTTCAGAGTCAAAGCTTATGTGCCACATAAACTTCCTCAAAACTTCCACATGTACCCTGAAAGAAAGCCTTGTTTCTTGTTGTAGCAGAGCTGATATTGCCAAAAACCAAATCCAGAGTCTTATTGTAAGAGTGGCTAAATTACAATGCCAGTTGAATCCCCAACCTCAAATGCTGTCTGAACTAAAGTGAAGGCATTGATTGTAAAGAAATGGGATACTGAAATTTGGAATGGGGACATGCAGGCAGATAATCAGGAAGCTGGGAACACTGAGCCCCTAAATTCCATTGACTCACTCTTTCCAACAAAACCATTAGCCCCGCCATTCGCATTTGATGAGGTTAACCCAGTTGTGTCTAAGGAGTCTTTGTCTGAGATATTTCTGGGGCATCATCTGAGGTAGCTGCTTTACAAGACATTGCTGCATGTTCTTAAAACATACCCCTACAACCTATTTTTGCTTTTAGGCCTATAACTAGACTTAAGTCCCAGCAAGCTCCAACAGGTGAAATACAAAGTGTGATCCAGGAGGAAGTATGTTACACTCCAAAAGAATGCTTGGAGGAGGTGGGACCAAGATGACGGAATAGCCAGATGCTTCCAGCAATCCATCTTACAACAAAGACCAGAAAAATCAAGTGAAACGATTACATTTATGACAAGCTAGGAGCCCTGAACATCAAAGGCAAAGTTAAAATGAACTAAGTGGCAGGCGGAGAGTGAGACCATTCAAAAGCAGAGAGGAGTTGCTGGACCTGAATTTCCAGGAGCCCTCAGGCACCATTCCCGGAAGCAGCTGCAGTGGGCTGGTAGTAGCGTTCAGCCACAGTTTTCTCAGGGAGAAGCATTCAGCCACACAGCATACTCACACCTCCGGAACCAGAGAAGAACAGCGCTTTCAGCAAAAGCTAAGTATTTGCATATATTTTACTGCACCCCCTCCCCAAAGCCAGCTTCAGCAGCTGATGAGTTCCCTGGGCCTGAGACAGGTCCATTTGAGTGCACTGAGGCATGCTCCCGGACTTGGAGAAGAAATAAGTCCACAACATGGGAAAAGGATAATTTGCCAGCTCCACTAACCCAGGGAGCTCAAGACAGAAGTGGCTCTTGTCCAGGCATAAATGGTCCATGGACTTTGAATACCTTTCCCCTCTGCATGGACCTGTGTAGGCTTATTTCAGGAGAATAAGCCCTTGCTGGCAGACTGCTATTGTTTAGGCTGTGCGGTGGACAGGTGGGTGTTTGATATTTCACATGGCTTTGCCTAAGAAACAGAGTCCTCAAGTACCCACATCAGGGGCCTAAGGACTGGTGGCTCATCTCAGGTCACACAGCCCCATGACAGGAATCCAAGGATAACTGGTACCTACAGTCATTACAACCAAAAGCATTGGGTGCCATGGTCCGTCTGCAGTACCCACCCACCCGCATGCTCTAAGGAACAGGAACATGCTTTCCCCAGAGACACTCAGGGGATGATTCTCAGCCCCCTGCCTTGTTCAGAGCATGACCCCTGCTGCAATCAGATACCAGCACCTACACCAAACACCCCTCCCCATCCAAGACTGTAGGACGGAGCCTGTACCACACAATTGATGACCAGCTACCTGGGCTCCTGAGCTGAATCCACACAAGAAAAGTGAATGGACTTATAAGCTCATATACATGATAACAGCTTTAGCCATCTGGTGACAGGACATCAGAGCCCCAAAAGTGAAAATAATCAAGCTAGCTCACTCAAGCAACCCATTTGGGCATATCAAAACAAAACAAAGTGAGAAACTAGGATACAGTAAACAAACATAAAATAAACTAATACAATAAATTGTAAATGGCTCAGAGACAACAGTCAGTATCAAACCACATAAAGAAACAGACCATGATTGCTTCAACAAGCTCTCAAAACAGAGAATCAGAGGATCTTCTGGATGAAGTTGCCTTCCAGGAATTACCAGATACAGAATTCAGAAGATTAATATACAGAACTCTTCAAGACATAAGGAAGGAGATCAGGCAATATGCAGAACAAGCCAAGGAACACACAGATAAAACAGTTGAAGAAATTAAAAAGGTTCTTCAAGAACATACTTAAAAATTTAATAATCTGCAAGAATCCATAGAGAGACACCAATCAGAAATTCAGAAGATTAACAATAAAATTACAGAATTAGACAACTCGATAGAAATCCAGAGGAGCAGAATTGAGCAAGTGGAAGGCAGATTTGGGGACCTTGAAGATAAAGCACTTGGCACCAATATATCTGAAGAGAAATCAGATAAAAGAATTAAAAAAAATTAAGAAACCTTAAGAATCATGTGGGACTCTCTCAAGAGAAATAACCTACGAGTGACTGGAGTATCAGAACAGGGAGGGATAACAGAAAATACAGAAAGAAATGTTGAAGATTTGTTGGAAGGAAACTTCCCTGATATCATGAAAGATGAGAAGATATCAATCAAAGATGCCCATTGAACTCCACATAAGGTGGATTTTAAAAGAAAGTCACCAAAACATATTATAATCAAACTTGCCAAAACAAAACATAAAGGGAGAATTTTAAGAGTAGCTAGGGATAAATGAAAAGTCACCTACAAAGGAGAGTCAATAAGAATAAACTCAGACTACTTGGCAGAAACCATGCAGGCAAGAAGGCAATGGGACGACTTATTTAAAAAATTGAAGGAAAAAAAATTGCCAGCCAAGAATCATATATCCAGCAAAACTGTCTCTCAAATATGAAGGTGAAATTAAGACATTTCCAGATAAACCGAAGTTTAGGGATTTCATAAAAACCAAACTAAAACTACAAGAAATTACTAAAGGGAGTTCTTTGGTTAGAAAATCAATAATACCAGGTATCGACCCAAGACTAGAACACTGGGCACAGCAATCAGATGTTAACCCAGACAGAGAAATCACAAAAATAAATCAAGATAAAAAAAAGCTCAACAGGGGGATACAGCAGTGTCACTATGTAAAAGAAGGCCAGATTAAAATAATAAAGAGGGACTAAGAAATGTAGTCATAGATCTTTCATATGAAGAGGAAGACAAGGCAATATAAAGAAATAAAAGTTAGGTTTAAACTTAGAAAAATAGGGGTAAATATTAAGGTAACCACAAAGGAGACTATCATATCAAAATAAAATACAAGAAAAAAATAGATACTCAGCAGAAACAAAACCAACAAAAACAAATAAAAGGAAAACACAGTATATAAAGATAAACTACTCAGCACAAAAAAATTAAGTGGGAAAAAGAAACTGTCAACAACACACAAAAAAAGACATCAAAATGACAGCACTAAACTCATAAAAAAAATACCTATCCATAATTATGCCAAATGTTAATGGACAAAATGCACCGATAAAGAGACAGAGAGTGGCAGAATGGATAAAAAAAACACAATCCGTCTATATGCTGCCTACAAAAGACACACCTTAGGCTTAGAGACACAAATAAACTAAAACTCAAAGGATGGAAAAAAATATGTATAAAGCAAACAACAATCAAAAAGAGCAGCAGTGACAATATTAATACCTGACAAAATAGACTTCAAAGTTAAATCCACCACCAGGAGTAAGGAAGGACACTATATATTGATTAAAGGGGCAATATACCAGGGGGATATAACCATTATACCAGGGGGGTATAACCATATCAAATATTTATGCGCCCAATGATAAGGCTGCAATATACATGAAACAAACTCTAACAGCATTGAAAAGTGAGAAAGACAGCTCCACAATTACAGTAGGAGACTTTAACACAGCACTCTTGGTGAAGGACAGGGGATCCAGAAAGAAGCTCATTAAAGACACAGAAGATCTAAATGCCACAATCAACCAACTCGACCATATACACATATACAGAACACTCCACCCAACAGCAGCCAAGTATACTTTCTTTTCTAGCGCACATGGAACATTCTCTAGAATAGATCACGTATTAGGTCATAAAGCAAGTCTTAGGAGAATCCAAAACATCAAAACATTACAAAGCATCTTCTCTGACCATAAGGCCATAAAGGAAATCAACAACAGAAAAAGCACGGAAAAGTAATCAAACACTTGGAAACTTAACAATAAAAAAAAACCCTGCTCAAAAAAGACTGGATTATAGAAGACATTAAGGATGGAATAAAGAAATTCACAGAATCCAAAGAGAGCACAAACACTTCCTATCAGAACCTTTGGGACACAACGAAAGCAGTGCTCAGAGGTCAATTTATATCAATAAATGCACACATACAAAAAGAAGAAAGGGCCAAAATCAAAGAATTATCCCTATAACTTGAACAAATAGAAAGAGAGCAACAAAAGAGACCTTCAGGAACTAGAAGAAAGGAAATAATAAAAATTAGAGGAGAACTAAATGAAATAGAAAACAGAAAAACAATTGAAAGAGTTAACAAGACCAAAAGCTGGTTCTTTGAGAAAATTAACAAAATTGATAAACCATTGGCCAAACTGACAAAAGAAAAACAGGAGAGGAAGCAAATAACCCAAATAAGAAATGAGATGGGTGATATTACAATAGACCCAACTGAAATTAAAAGAATCATATCAGATTACTATGAAATATTGTACTCTAACAAATTTGAAAACCTAGAAGAAATGGATGAATTCCTAGAAACATACTACCTACCTTAACTAACACAAACAGAGGTAGAACACCTAAAGAGACACACAAAAAAGAAGAGATTGGGGGCGGGGCCAAGATGGCGGACTAGGTAGACGCTACCTCGGATCCCTCTTGCAACAAAGACTCGGAAAAACAAGTGAATCGATCACGTACATAACAATCTACGAACCCTGAACAACAAACACAGATTTAGAGACAGAAAACGAACAAATACAGGGAAGCAGCGATTGTTTTCAGAGCCTGGAGCCAGCGTCCCAGTCAGGTAACCTTTGGCGCCCGATTTAGGGCAGAGCCCAGGGGAGCTGACGGCGCAAACAAGGGGCTCACCCCTACCCCCCTGAACTCAACCCGGGAGGGGGCCCAGCCAGTTCGCGGGGGCAGCATGGCGACGCGGCTGGCGGGACAAGAAGTCCCCGGGAGGCAGCGACTGATTTTGGAGCCGGCAGTAAAGCGTCCCAGCAGGGGAACCTTGATGCTGGGATTTGGACTGGCAGTGGGTGGCTTCAGAGGGCCAGACCCCCGGGGGCAATCTCCACACAGACAGCACACATAGGCGACACACCCCACGGGAATCTCAGATATAATAGTCATTCCAAGCAAGACAAGCAACTCTGGCTATATTCTGAAGTGCTACTCTCCTATCTCGCTGATCCCTCCCCCACCCTCCCCAGGCGGCTTCATTAACATTGGAATTGCCTGAGCCAGAGGGATAACGGCTCTGGCTCCGCGGCGGCTTTGCTTCCCCCCTCCCCTTTTTTTTCTTTTGGTCTTTTCCTAACCCACTCTTTCGGCCTGAGAGAAGGAACAACAACAAAAAAAAAAACCCAGGGACCAAAAATCCACCCCTAATGGGACTAAAAACACAGCACCAGCTACAGCCAAGCATATACTATCCAAATCTCAGACTTTCATCCTTACAGGGAACAAGGTGGCGGTTATAATCCAAAGGCAATTCTGACAGGGATCTGACTGCATTTTTTTTTTAGCGGATTTTCTGGAAAAACTAGTTTCCCAGTGATGGCTCAGAGACAGCAGTCCATATCAAACCACATAAAGAAGCAGACCATGACAGCTTCTACAACCCGCCCAAACAAAAGAATCAAAATCTTTCCCAAATGAAGATACAATCCGGGAATTACCAGATAAAAAATATAAAAAACTAATTTATGGAATGCTTCAAGACATCACAAATGAAATAAGGCAAACTGCAGAAAAAGCCAAGGAACACACTGATAAAACAGTTGAAGAACTCAAAAAGATTATTCAAGAACATAGTGGAAAAATTAATAAGTTGCAAGAATCCATAGAGAGACAGCATGCAGAAATCCAAAAGATTAACAGTAAAATTACAGAATTAGACAATGCAATAGGAAGTCAGAGGAACAGACTCGAGCAATTATAATGCAGACTGGGACATCTGGAGGACCAGGGAATTAACACCAACATAGCTGAAAAAAAATCAGATAAAAGAACTAAAAAAAATGAAGAAACCCTAAGAATCATGTGGGACTCTATCAAGAAGGATAACGTGCATGTGATTGGAGTCCCAGAACAGGGAGGGAGGACAGAAAACACAGAGAAAATAGTTGAAGAACTCCTGACAGAAAACTTCCCTGACATCATGAAAGACGAAAGAATATCTATCCAAGATGCTCATCGAACCCCATTTAAGACTGATCCAAAAAGAAAAACACCAAGACATATTATCATCAAACTCGCCAAAACCAAAGATAAACAGAAAATTTTAAAAGTAGCCAGGGAGAAAAGAAAGGTTTCCTTCAAGGGAGAATCAATAAGAATAAGTTCAGACTACTCAGCAGAAACCATGCAGGCAAGAAGGGAATGGGACAACATATACAGGGCACTGAAGGAGAAGAACTGCCAGCCAAGGATCATATATCCAGCAAAACTCTCTCTGAAATATGAAGGCGAAATTAAGATATTTACAGATAAACACAAGTTTAGAGAATTTGCAAAAACCAAACCAAAGCTACAAGAAATACTAAAGGATATTGTTTGGTCAGAAAACCAATAATATCAGATACCAGCACAACACAAGGTCGCAAAACAGAACATCCTGATATCAACTCAAATAGGGAAATCACAAAAACAAATTAAGGTTAATTAAAAAAAAAAAAATGCTCATAACAGGGAATCATGGAAGTCAATATGTAAAAGATCACAATAATCAAAAAGAGGGACTAAACACAAGAGGCATAGAAATGCCATATGGAGAGTGATACAAAGCAATATAGAACAAAACAAGTTAGGTTTTTACTTAGAAAAATAGGGGTAAATAATAAGGTAACCACGAAGAGATATAACAACTCCATAACTCAAGATAAAAGCCAAGAAAAACATAACGACTCAACAAACATTAAGTCAAACACTACAAAAATGAGGATCTCACAATTTACTAAGAAAAACGTCTCAGCACAAAAAAGTAAGTAGAAAAATGAAATTGTCAACAACACACATAAAAAGGCATCAAAATGACAACACTAAACACTTATTTATCTATAATTACGCTGAATGTAAATGGACTAAATGCACCAACAAAGAGACAGAGAGTCTTGGACTGGATAAAGAAACACGATCCCGTCTATATGCTGCCTACAAGACACACACCTTAGAGACACAAACAAACTAAAACTCAAAGGATGGAAAAAAAATATATCAAGGAAACAATAAGCAAAAAAGAAGAGGAGTAGCAATATTAATTTCTGACAAAATAGACTTTAGACTTAAATCCACCACAAAGGATAAAGAAGGACACTACATAATGATAAAAGGGACAATTGATCAGGAAGACATAACCATATTAAATATTTACGCACCCAATGACAGGGCTGCAAGATACATAAATCAAATTTTAACAGAATTGAAAAGTGAGATAGACACCTCCACAATTATAGTAGGAGGCTTCAACACACCACTTTCGGAGAAGGACAGGACATCCAGTAAGAAGCTCAATAGAGACACGGAAGACCTAATTACAACAATCAACCAACTTGACCTCATTGACTTATACAGAACTCTCCACCCAACTGCTGCAAAGTATACTTTTTTCTCTAGCACACATGGAACATTCTCTAGAATAGACCACGTATTAGGTCATAAAACAAACCTTTGCAGAGTGCAAAACATCGAAATATTACAAAGCATCTTCTCAGACCACAAGGCAATAAAACTAGAAATCAATAACAGAAAAACTAGGGAAAAGAAATCAAATACTTGGAAAATGAACCATACCCTCCTGAAAAAAGACTGGGTTATAGAAGACATCAAGGAGGGAATAAGGAAATTCATAGAATGCAAAGAGAATGAAAATGCTTCCTATCAAAACCTCTGGGACATAGCAAAAGCAGTGCTCAGAGGCCAATTTATATCGATAAATGCACACATACAAAAAGAAGAAAGAGCCAAAATCAGAGAACTGTCCCGACAACTTGAACAAATAGAAAGTGAGCAACAAAAGAATCCATCAGGCACCAGAAGAAAACAATAAAAATTAGAGCTGAACTAAATGAATTAGAGAACAGAAAAACAATTGAAAGAATTAACAAAGCCAAAAGCTGGTTCTTTGAAAAAATTAACAAAATTAATAAACCATTGGCTAGACTGACTAAAGAAATACAGGAAAGGAAACAAATAACCCGAATAAGAAACGAGAAGGACCACATCACAACAGAACCAAATGAAATTAAAAGAATCATATCGGATTATTACGAAAAATTGTACTCTAACAAATTTGCAAACCTAGAAGAAATGGATGAATTCCTGGAAAAACACTACCTACATAAACTAACACATTCAGAAGTAGAACAACTAAATAGACCCATAACAAAAAAAGAGATTGAAACGGTAATCAAAAAACTCCCAACAAAAAAAAAGCCCTGGCCCGGAAGTCTTCACGGCAGAGTTCTACCAAACTTTCAGAGAAGAGTTAACACCACTACTACTGAAGGTATTTCAAAGCATAGAAAATGACGGAATACTACCCAACTCATTCTATGAAGCCACCATCTCCCTGACACCAAAACCAGGTAAAGACATTACAAAAAAAGAAAATTACAGACCTATATCCCTCATGAACATAGATGCAAAAATCCTCAACAAAATTCTAGCCAATAGAATTCAACAACATATCAAAAAAATAATTCACCACGATCAAGTGGGATTTATACCAGGTATGCAAGGCTGGTTTAATATCAGAAAAACCATTAATGTAATCCATCACATAAATAAAACAAAAGACAAAAACCACATGATCTTATCAATTGATGCAGAAAAGGCATTCGACAAAGTCCAACACCCATTTATGATAAAAACTCTCACCAAAATAGGAATTGAAGGAAAATTCCTCAACATAATAAAGGGCATTTATGCAAAGCCAACAGCCAACATCACTCTAAATGGAGAGAACCTGAAAGCATTTCCCTTGAGAACGGGAACCAGACAAGGATGCCCTTTATCACTGCTCTTATTCAACATCGTGCTAGAAGTCCTAGCCAGGGCAATTATGCTAGACAAAGAAATAAAAGGCATCCGGATTGGCAAGGAGGAAGTAAAATTATCTCTAGTTGCAGATGACATGATCTTATACACAGAAAACCCTAAGGAATCCTCCAGAAAACTACTGAAACTAATAGAAGAGTTTGGCAGAGTCTCAGGTTATAAGATAAACATTCAAAAATCACTTGGATTCCTCTACATCAACAAAAAGAACACCGAAGAGGAAATAACCAAATCAATACCATTCACAGTAGCCCCCAAGAACATAAAATACTTAGGAATAAATCTTACCAAGGATGTAAAATACCTATACAAAGAAAACTACAAAGCTCTACTACAAGAAATTAAAAAGGACATACTTAAGTGGAAAAACATACCTTGCTCATGGATAGGAAGACTTAACATAGTAAAAATGTCTATGCTACCAAAAGCCATCTATACATATAATGCACTTCCGATCCAAATTCCAATGTCATTTTTTAAGGTGATAGAGAAACAAATCACCAATTTCATATGGAAGGGAAAGAAGCCTCGGATAAGAAAACCATTACTGAAAAAGAAGAAGAAAGTGGGAGGCCTCACTCTACCTGATTTCAGAAGCTATTATACAGCCACAGTAGTCAAAACAGCCTGGTACTGGTACAACAACAGGCACATAGACCAATGGAACAGAATTGAGAACCCAGATATAAATCCATCCACGTATGAGCAGCTGATATTTGACAAAGGCCCAGTGTCAGTTAATTGGGGAAAAGATAGTCTTTTTAACAAATGGTGCTGGCATAACTGGATATCCATTTGCAAAAAAATGAAACAGGACCCATACCTCACACCAAGCACAAAAACTAACTCCAAGTGGATCAAAAACCTAAACATAAAGACTAAAACGATAAAGATCATGGAAGAAAAAATAGGGACAACCTTAGGAGCCCTAATACAAGGCATAAACAGAATACAAAACATCACCAAAAATAACAAAGAGAAACCGGATAACTGGGAGCTCCTAAAAATCAAACACCTATGCTCATCTAAAGACTTCACCAAAAGAGTAAAAAGACCACCTACAGACTGGGAAAGAACTTTCAGCTATGACATCTCCGACCAGCGCCTGATCTCTAAAATCTACATGATTCTGTCAAAACTCAACCACAAAAAGACAAACAACCCAATCAAGAAGTGGGCAAAGGATATGAACACACATTTCACTAAAGAAGATATTCAGGCAGCTAACAGATACATGAGAAAGTGCTCTCAATCATTAGCCATTAGAGAAATGCAAATTAAAACTACGATGAGATTCCATCTCACTCCAACAAGGCTGGCATTAATCCAAAAAACACAAAATAATAAATGTTGGAGAGGCTGCGGAGAGATTGGAACTCTTACACACTGCTGGTGGGAATGTAAAATGGTACAGCCACTTTGGAAATCTATCTGGCGTTATCTTAAACAGTTAGAAATAGAACTATCATACAACCCAGAAATCCCACTCCTCGGAATATACCCTAGAGAAACTAGAGCCTTCACACAAACAGATATATGCACACCCATGTTTATTGCAGCTCTGTTTACATAGCAAAAAGCTGGAAGCAACCAAGGTGTCCATCAACGGATGAATGGGTAAATAAATTGTGGTATATTCACACAATGGAATACTATGCATCGATAAAGAACAGTGACGAATTTGTGAAACACTTCATAACATGGAGGAACCTGGAAGGCATTATGCTGAGCGAAATTAGTCAGAGGCAAAAGGACAAATATTGTATAGACCACTATTATAAGATCTTGAGAAATAGTAAAAACTGAGAACACATACTTTTGTGGTTACGAAGGGGGGAGGAAGGGAGGGAGGGAGAGGGTTTTTTACTGATGAATTAGTAGATAAGAACTGCTTTAGGTGAAGGGAAAGACAACACTCAATACATGGAAGGTCAGCTCAATTGGACTGGACCAAAAGCAAAGAAGTTTCCGGGATAAAATGAATGCTTCAAAAGTCAGCGGAGCAAGGGCGGGGGTTTGGGGACCATGGTTTGCGGGGACTTCTAAGTCAATTGGCAAAATAATTCTATTATGAAAACATTCTGCATCCCACTTTGAAATGTGGCGTCTGGGGTCTTAAATGCTAACAAGCGGCCATCTAAGATGCATCAATTGGTCTCAACCCACCTGGAGCAAAGGAGAATGAAGAACACCAAGGCCACACAACAACTAAGAGCCCAAGAGACAGAAAGGGCCACATGAACCAGAGACCTACATCATCCTGAGACCAGAAGAACTAGTTGGTGCCCGGCCACAATCGATGACTGCCCTGACAGGGAGCACAACAGAGAACCCCTGAGGGAGCAGGAGATCAGTGGGATGCAGACCCCAAATTCTCATAAAAAGACCATACTTAACGGTCTGACTGAGACTAGGGGAATCCCGGCGGCCATGGTCCCCAAACCTTCTGTTGGCACAGGACGGGAACCATCCCCAAAGACAATTCATCAGACATGAAAGGGACTGGACAGTGGGTGGGAGAGAGATGCTGATGAAGAGTGAGCTAAAAATATCAGGTGGACACTTGAGACTGTGTTGGCATCTCCTGTCTGGAGGGGGGATGGGAGGATAGAGAGAGTGGGAAGTTGGCAAAATTGTCAGGAAAGGAGAGACTGGAAGGGCTGACTCATTAGGGGGAGAGCAAGTGGGAGTACAGAGTAAGATGTATGTAAACTTATATGTGACAGACTGACTTGAATTGTAAACATTTACTTGAAGCTCAATAAAAGTTAATTAAAAAAAAAAAAAAGAAGAGATTGAAAAGGTAATCAAAAAATTTTCAACAACAAAAAAAGCCCTAGCCCAGATGGCTGCACTGCAGAGCCCTACTAAACTTTCAGAGAAGAATTAACACCACTACTTAAAGGTATTTCAGAGCATAGAAAAGGACAGAATACTCCCAAACTCATTCTATGAAGCCAGCATATCCCTGATACCAAAACCAGGTAAACACACTACAAAAAAAAAAAGAAAATTACAGACCTATATCCCTTATGAGCTCAGATGCAAAAATCCTCAACAAAATTCTAGCAAATAGAATTCAACAACATATTGAAAAAATAATTCACCATGACCAAGTGGGTTTCATACCAGGTATGGAGAGATGGTTCAACACTGGAAAAACAATCCAAGTAATCCATCATATAAATCAACATTGTGCTGGAGGTCCTAGCCGGACCAATTAGGCTAGACAAAGAAATAAAGGGCATCCAGATTGGCAAGGAAGAAGTAAAAGTATCTCTCTTTGCAGATGACATGATCTTATACGCAGAAAACCCTAAGGAATCCTCAGGAAAACTACTGAAACTAATTGAAGAGTTCAGCAGAGTATCAGGATACAAGATAAACATATAAAAATCAGTTGGATTCCTCTACACCAAAAAAAGAACATCAAAGAGGAAATCATCAAATCAATACCATTCACAGTAGTCCCCAACAAGATAAAATACTTAGGAATAAATCATACCAGAAATGTAAAAGACCTAAGTTAAAAAACCAAACCCAGTGCCATCAAGTCGATTTTGACTCATAGTGACCCTATAGAACAGAGTAGAACTTCCCCATAGAGTTTCCAAGGAGTGGCTGATGGATTCAAACTGCCAACCCTTTGGTTAGCAGCCATAGCAGGTAAACACTACGCCACCAGGATTTCCGTAAAAGACCTATACAAAGAAAACTACAAGACACTACTGAAAGAAACCAAAAGAGACCTACATAAGTGGAAAAATATACCTTGCTCATACATAGGAAGGCTTAACATTGTTAAAATGTCTCTTCTACCAAAAGCCACCTATAGATACAATGCAATTCCCATCCAAATTCCAACATTTTTTAATGAGATGGAAACACAAATCACCAACTTCATATGGAAGGGAAAGAAGTCCCAGATAAGTAAAGCATAACTGAAAAAGAAGGACAAAGTGGGAGGCCTCACTCTACCTAATTTTAGATTATACCACCACAGTAGTCAAAACAGCCTGGTACTAATACAACAGATACATAGACCAACGGAGAAGAATAGAGAGTTCAGACATAAATTCATCCATATATGAGCAGCTGATATTTGACAAAGGCCCAAAGTCAGTTAAACGGGGAAAAGACACTCTTTTCAACAAATGGTGTTGGCATAACTGGATATCCATATGCAAAAAAATGAAACAAGACCCATACCTCACACCATGCACAAAAACTAACTCAAAATGGATCAAAGACCTAAATATAAAATCCAAAACAATAAAGATCATGGGAGAAAAAATGGGGACAAAACTAGAAGCCCTAATACATGGCATAAACAGTATACAAAACATTACTAACAATGCAGAAGAGAAGCCAGATAACTGGGAGCTCCTAAAAATCAAACATCTATGCTCATCCAAAGACTTCACCAAAAGAGTAAAAAGATTACCTACAAACTGGGAAAAAGTTTTTTAGCTATGACATTTCCAATCAGCATCTGATCCCTAAAATCTACACGATCCTGCAAAAACTCAACTACAAAAAGACAAATAACCCAGTTTAAAAATGGGCAAAGGGTATGAACAGACACTTCACTAAAGAAGGCATTCAGGTGGCTGACAAGATACGTGAGGAAATGCTCACGATCATTAGCCATTAGAGAAATGCAAATCAAAACCACAATGAGATTCCATCTCACTCCAACAAGGCTGCCATTAATCCAAAAAACACAAAATAATAAATGTTGGAGAGGTTGTGGAGAGACTGGAACACTTATACACTGCTGGTAGGAAAGTAAAATGGTACAACAACTTTGGAAATAGATTTGGCTCTTCCTTAAAAAACTAGAAATAGAACTACCATACGATCCAGCAATCCCACTCCTTGGAATATACCCTAGAGAAATAAAAGCCTTTACACAAACAGATATATGCACACTCATGTTCATTGCAGCACCGTTTACGATAGCAAAAAGTTGGAAGTAACCAAGGTGCCCATTAACAGATGGTCTCAACCTACCAGGACCAAACGACAATGAAGAACACCAAAGACACGAGATAAATATGAGCCCAAGAGACAGAAAGGGCCACATAAACCAGAGACTACATTAGCCTGAGACCAGAAGAACTAGATGGTGCCTGGCCACAATGAATGACTGCCCTGACAGGAACACAACAAAGAACCCCTGAGAAAGCAGAAGAGCAGTGGGATGCAGACCCCAAATTCTCGTAAAAAGACCAGACTTAATGGCCTGACTGAGACTGGAATGAGCGCGGAGTTCATGGTCCCCAGACCTTCTGTTAGCCTAAGACAGGAACCATTCCTAAAGCTAACTCTTCAGACAGGGATTGGACTGGACTATGGGATAGACAACGATACTTGTGAAGAATGAGCTTTTTGGATCAAATAAACACATGAGACTATGTTGGCATCTCCTGTATGAAGGGGAGATGAGAGGGTAGAGGGGGTCAGAAGCTGGCTGAATGGACATGAAAAAAACAGAGGAGGGAAGGAGTATGCTGTCTCTCTAGGGGGATGATGTTCATAAATTTTTGTATGAGAGTCTGACTTGATTTGTAAACTTTCACTTAAAGCACAATAAAAATTAAAAAAAAAAATTTAAAGGCAAAAAAAAGAATGCTTGACTTTCCTAATATGTACAAACAGAAACCTGAGGAATATGTGTGGGAATGCTATTCAGAGTATGGGATAACGGTGCAAGGAACATAAAGTTGGATCAGTCTGAGTGTATTGATACAGGCCCACTAAGCACAGATTCTACATTCAATGTTTCATCTCGAGAGGTTAAGAAAGGATCTAATAGCTTATTTGGTTGGGTGGCTGAAGCATGGATTACACAAGGGCCTATACTAAATCAAAGTGGAGCATGAGATCTGCCTTGGTATACTGTAGAAGAAGGTATCCAAGGCTTAAGGAAATTGGCATGTTAGAGTGGATTCGTCATGTTAGGCCCACAGACCCTCACGAGGAGTGCCCAGAGGGCACAGTTTATACCTCAATGATGAGGAACAAATTTGTGAAGACTGCTGAAGTTTCTATTTTGTGTAAGTCAGATTGGCCAGCAGGAACTGCCCTAACTGATTTAACATACCTAACTACAAAGAATAGGAATAAGCATAAATACGGATCTCTTCAAGTCAGTTGGCCAGGAAGCTGTCTTCCATATTTCTTGGTCTAGACGAGTGAGCACCTCCAGCGCTGCATCTGTTTGTTGAAACATCTCAATTGATATTCCATCAATTCCTGGAGCCTTGTTTTTTGCTATATTTATGCCTATTCCCTAGAAAGGTGATCCAACTGAATGTGGAAATTATAGAACAACATCACACACAAGCAAAATTTTGCTGAAGATCAGTCAAAAACGGCTGCAGCAGTATATCAACAGGGAACTGCCAGAAATTCAGGCTGGCTTCAGAAGAGGATGTGGAACCAGGGATATCATTACTGATGTCAGATGGATCCTGGCTGAAAGCAGAGAATACCAGAAGGATGTTTACCTGTGTTTTATTGACTATGCAAAGCCATTCGACTGTGTGAATCATAACAAATTATGGATAACACTGCGAAGAATGGGAATTCCAGAACACTTAATTGTGCTCATGAGGAAGCTTTACATAGATAAAGAGGCAGTTGTTGCAACAGAACAAGGGGATACTGATTGGTTTAAAATCAGGAAAGGTGTGCATCAGGGTTGTATTCTTTCACCATACCTATTTAATCTGCATGCTGAACAAATAATCTGAGAAGCTGGACTATGTGAAGAAGAACAGGCCATCAGAATTGGAGGAAGACTCATTAACAACCTGCGTTATACAGACGACACAACCTTGCTTGCTGAAAGTGAAGAGGACTTGAAGCATTTACTAATGAAGATCAAAGACCACGGCCTTCAGTATGGATTACACCTCAACATAAAGAAAACAAAAATCCTTACAACTAGACCAGTGAGCAACATCATGATAAACGGAGAAAAGATTGAAGTTGTCAAGGAGTTCATTTTACTTGGATCCACAATCAACAGCCATGGAAGCAGCACTCAAGAAATCAAAAGACGCATTGCATTGGGCAAATCTGCTGCAAAGGACCTCTTTAAAGTGTTGAAGACCAAAGATGTCACCCTGAAGACTAAGGTGCACCTGATCCAAGCCATGGTATTTTCAATCACATCATATGCATGTGAAAGCTGGACAGTGAATAAGGACGACCGAAGAAGAGTTGACGCCTTTGAATTGTGGTGTTGGCAAAGAATATTGAATATACCATGGACTGCCAAAAGAACAAACCAATCTGTCTTGGAAGAAGTACAGCCAGAATGCTTCTTAGAGGCTAGGATGGCGAGACTGCGTCTTACATACTTTGGACATGTTGTCAGGGGGGATCAGTCCCTGGAGAAGGACATAATGCTTGGCAGAGTACAGGGCCAGCAGAAAAGAGGAAGGCCCTCAACGAGGTGGATTGACACAGTGGCTGCAACAATGAGCTCAAGCATAACAACGATTGTAAGGATAGCGTTGGACCAGGCAGTGTTTCGTTCTGTTGTACATAGGGTAGCTATGTGTCGGAACCGACTCAACGGCACCTAACAACAACAACTACAAAGAGCTCGGCTGTTAACCAAAAGTTTGGCAGTTTGAATCCACCAGCTAAACCTTGGAAACCCTATGGGGCAACTCTAATCTGTCTTATAGGGTCTCTATGACTCGGAATTGACTCAATGGCAAAGGGGTTTTTTTTCCCCCCGCTTTGGTTTAACTACAGTGAGGCTGACTGGACCCTGTGGTGGTAGTGGCCAAGTGATATTACTCAATCTACAAAGATGAGGTGAACGTGTTTATGGTAATGGACAGTGGAGTCAAGGCAATAATCAGAATAGTCTGACACGTATGGACTTATGGCATTGGCTACTTAGTTATGGTGCATCTAGCAGTGAAATGAATGGGAAATCTACTGGATGTTACTTGATCTGTAAAAGCAGAAGAATTTTAGGACAAGAATAGAGTCATGACTCCTCAACCAATTCTTAGTGCAAGCTTATAGACCCTCAACCCATTGAATGAAGGCGAGGCTGGTCCCATTGAAGAAGGGCCCTATACACTGCCAAAAGTTTATACTGTTAACCTTTCTACAAGCCTTCCCCAAAGGGACCTTCAGCTTTTTATGAGAGTGACTGTTCATTGGGGAAAAGGAAAAAATCAGAATTTGGGGAGATTTTTTTTTAGTGGATACTGGCTCTGAACTCACACAAATTCCAGGAGACACAGAATGTCACTGTGATCCACCAGTCAGAGTAGTGGTGTACGAAGATCAAGTTATTAATGGAGTCTTAGCTCATGTCAGTCTCACAGTGGGTCCAGGAGTCCCTGAACCCATTCTGTAGTGATTTCCCCAGTTTCAGAATGCATAATTGAAACAGACGTGCTCCGCAAATGGCAGAACCCACATATTGGATTTCCGGCACGTGTAGTAAGGGTTATTATGGTTGGAAAGGCTAATTGGATGCCGTTAGAACTGCCCTTACCTTGTAAACCAAAAGCAGTACTGCATTTCTAGAGAGTTTGCAGAGATTACTGCTGCCATCAAGGACTTGAAGGATGCAGGGGTGGTGATTCCCACCAGATCCCCATTCAATTCACCTCTTTATCCAGTGTGAAAAACAGAGGAATCTTGGAGAATGACAGTGGATTATCGAAAACTCAACCAGGTGGTGACTCCAATTGCAGTTACCGTTCCAGATGTGGTTTCATTCCTTGAGCAAATTAATATATCTCCTGGTGCCTGTTATGCAATTAGTGATCTGGCTAATGCCTTTTTCTCCGTAGCTGTTTTGAAGGGCCACCAGAAATATTTTGCCTTCAGTTGGCAAGGCCAACGGTACATCTTCACTGTCCTACCTCAGTGGTATATCAACTCTCCAGCCGTAAGTCATAATTTGTTCCACATGAACCTTGATTACCTTTCCTTTTCACAAGATGTCATGCTGGTCCATTACTTTGATGATGTTATGCTGATTGGATGTAGTAAGGAAGAAACATCCATGACTCTGGACTTATTGGTAAAACATTTGCATGCTAGAGGTTGGGAAATTATTCTGACAAAAATTCAGGTGCCATCCACCTCAGTGAAATTTCTAGGGGTTCAGTAGTGTCAGGTATGTCAAGATATTTTTCTAAAGTGAAGGATAACTTTTTGCATCTTGTCCCTCCTACAACTAAAAAGGAGTTAAAATGCTTGGTCAGCCACTTTGGATTTGGGAGGCAACATATCCCTAATTTGGGTGTGCTACAGCATCCTATTTATCAAGTGACTTGAAAGCTGCTAGTTTTGAGTGGGGCCCAGAAGAAGAGAAGGCTCTGCAACAGGTTCAGGTTGCCATGTCAGCCACTCTGACACTTGGACCATATGATCTGACTGATCCAGTGATGCCTGAATTGTCACTGGTGGATACAGATGCTGCTTGGTGTCTTTGGCAGCCCCCTATTGGTGAATCACAGTGCAGTGCCCAATCTACCAGCAGCAAAGACCAACGGTGAGTCCCTTATATGGCACCATTCATCGAGGTGATCAGCCAACAACCTAGCAGCAGGTTGATTACATTTAACCACTTTCCAGCAGGGAAAGGACAGTATTTTGTTCTGAATGGAATACACACTTACTCTCGGTCCGGATATGCCTTCCCTGCACACAATGCTTCTGCCAAAATTACCATCTGTGGACTTACAGAATGCCTTACCCACCATCATGGTATCCTACACAGTGGTACCTCTGACAAGGGACTAACTTTACAGCAAATGAAGTGCCTCAGTGGTCCCATCCTTGTGGAATTCACTGGTCTTGCTATGTTCCCCATCATCCTGAAGCAGCTGCCTCAACAGAACAATGGAATGGCCTTCTAAAGTCACAAGTACAGCACCAGCTAGGTGGCTAAACTTTGCAGGGTTGGGGCAGTGTTCTCCAGGAGGCCGTATATGCTCTAAATCAGCATCCACTATATGGTGCTGTTTTTTCCATAGCCAGGATTCTTGAGTCCAGGAATCAAGGGGTGGCATCACTCACTATTACCCCTAGTGACCCACTTGCAAAATTTTTGCATCCTGTCCCCATAACCCTATGTTCTGCAGGTCTAGAAGTCTTAGTTCCAAAGGGAGGAATGCTACCACCTGGAGACATATCACTGAAAACAGGAACTAGAAATTAAGAGCTCCTTATTAGCCTTTGGGTCCACAGGCAAAGAAGGGAGTTACTGTATTGGCTGGTGTGATTGATGCCGATTACCAAAAGGAAATCAGATTGATATTACATAATGGAGGTAAAGAAGAATATGTCCGGAATGCGGACCCGCTTGGGACTTTCCAACCTCTACAACCACGTGAGCCATTTCCTTGATATACATCTGTGTGTGTGTGTGTGTGTGTGTGTGTGTGTGTGTGTGTGTATTTCACGGACTCCTGGTGGTGCAGTGGTTAAGATCTTGGCTGCTAACCAAAAGGTTGGCAGTTCAAATCCTTCACCTGCACCTTGAAAACCCTCTGGACAGTTCTACTCTGTCCTATTGAGTTGCTATGAGTTGGAATTGACTCAAGGACAATGATTTTTTTTTTATATGCTTTACTGGTTTTGCTTCTCTAGATAACACAGCCTAAGATACTCATAAAACACTAATTACAAATGGAAAAAGAGTAACTTTACTATGGAGAAGCCTGGCAGGGACCATCTAACTCAAGTGACCAACATGAATTTTACTAAAGATGGGACAAAACAGAGTTGTGCGCCACAACTTGATAGGATGCAATGAGAAGCTTCGTCACTGTCATACTCCTGCTACAGATATCTGACATGAATATAATCACGAGGATACAGCACTAAAAGACAAAATTGAGAATATTCCACTTTAGTTTTTTGAAATTACATTGAAAAATAACAATGTCACGGAAGTTGAGAAAGAACTGAGGAATTTTTCTAGACTGAAGGAGATTAAGAGAATGACGACAAAATCCAAACATGATTCTGGCCTGGATTTCTTTACTATAAAAGATATTATGGGGAAACTTAAATGAAGTCTGAGGATTTCATGATAACAATCTATATCAATACTAATTTCCTGACTCTGATGGATATATTTTGACTATATAAGAGAGCATCCTCATATATATGAAAGACACTAAATATTTTGAGTGATGCGACATCGGGTCAGCAGCTTACCCTAAAGTGGTACAGAAAAATAAGTATTTGTACTGTCCTTAATGTTTTTTGGTAAATTAGAAATTATTTTAAATTCGAAACTTTTAAAAATATGTAGGCACTGGCACCCAGAGAAAATACCTACAGATGTTTAGGGATTCCTCAAAGAAAAGACAGTTAGCAACTAGAAGACCTACCAGTCAACTAGCTCTATCATCAGGTTTTCAGTGATTCACACCTAAATATGAATGGTCAACCAAAGATCCTAAAACTCTTGAGGAAGTCATCCAACAGCCAGAACCAAGGACAAATGGATCCAGAAGAAAAATACGTACGGGGAACAGAGAGCATCAGTTCATTTACTGAACAATGTGGAATATTCACAATGTTGCCACAAAGACCCCATATGGAATAGTACTTTTTTTTTTTTTTTTTTAATGGGCTCCTCCATTCTCAACACAAACCTTAATTTTTTCCCCAGGTTTTTCTGGACATAGTCTCTCATGCTGATAGTTGAAATTTACTGAAGCCATCACTGATGGTTGCTTTTAAGAGATTTGATGGATCTGTAAAGCGAAGAATCAAACACAAGTAATGGTTTAGTACCTTTGTTTTGGAATCAGATAGGCTTGGGTTTTAACCATATTGGATGTTCTTATCCCTGATTTCTAGTTCCTCCTCTGTAAAATGAGGATAATAATCTCCACCCTCATAGTATTTTTTTGAAGAGCAAATGAGATAACATTCATAACTTAGCCTACCACGTACCAATAACACCAAAACCAGTTGCTGTCTAGTCAGTTCCAACTCGTGGAGACCCCATGAGTGTCAGAGTGGAATGCCATGGGATTATCTATCGGGTATTCCATAGGTTTTTCAATGCCTGATTTTTCAGAAGTAGATCACCAGGCCTTTCTTCCAAGATGTCTCTGGGTAGGCTCAAACTTCCAACCTTCCAGTTAGCAGCTGAGCACATTAACTGTTTACAACAACCAGGAACTTCCCCACTGGCTTCTCTGTAATCCAGAGATATGCGCATTCCTTCTGTATCCTTCTGGAAGAGACCTTGAGCTCATTATTTGTGTTGATTGTGTTCCGTTGAAGAATTTTTGGCTAAATGTCAGCTGATCACTCTATTCAAGATACCCATCCCACCAACCTATGCCCTGATTTCCCAGTTATTAAGCTATGGTCTCTCAGCTTCAAATCCTCCTTTCTATGTGCCAAACAAAGGACAAACGGATCCAGAAGAAAAATATACACACACAAAAAAGAGAGCATCGGCTTACTTATTGAACAACGTTTTTTTGGTAATGTTAGGGCTGAGACTCTAAAATCCTTTTTTATCCCTTGTCAATGGTTCCACTTTAGGCTCTGCCAAGATGGGGTGCTAGAGGGAGATTGGAAGGCTCAAGACGAGAACAATCGCACTCTTCATTTTGCGTCCTATTTCTGTTTGGGTTGTCAGTTATTTTGGTTTCCTGTTCCTGTGTCCCTCGACCAGCACTTCTTCACCTAGTAGCAGCAGTTTGTTCCAGTATAGTAATAGATTCCAGTTTGCAATTTTTCTAACACTCCAGGAACCAATGTTAGAAAAATTGCACCAAGGTGCCCTCGTGGTGCAGTTGTTAAGGGCTACAGCTGCTAACCAAAAGGTTGGCCGTTTGAATCCACCAGCCACTCCCTGGAAACCCTGTGGGGCAATTCTACTCTGTTCTATACACAGGGTTGCTATGAGTTGGAATCAACTGCACAACAGCTTTGGTTTGTTTTTTTGGTTTTCCAGGAATCAGCTTTCTCAGGCCTCTCAGCTCTGCAGAGCTCCTCCTCCAGGCTACTAAGTGTTAATAATTCCAACCTCTTCAGTCTTCCTCCAGCCCTAAGAATAAACCTCTGTACTACTTAGTGTTTCCTTTTTTTTTTTCTCTCCATTTCTTCAATATCTAGTTAATTCTTTGCTTTAAATTATTTCTATTAAAATAATGCGTTGTCACTAAAGGGCAAATAATGTCTGATCCCACTAAAACGAAATACGTATTATTGTTGTTGTTGCTAGGCGCCATTGAATCGGTTCCAACTCATAGCAACTCTATGCACAAGAGAACGGAACAGTGCCCAGTCCTGCGCCATCCTCACAATTGTAGCTATGCTTGAACCCATTGTTGCAGCCACTGTGTCAATCCATCTCATTGGGGGTCTTTCTCTTTTTTGCTGACCCTCTACTTTACCAAGCATGATGTCCTTCTCCAGGGACTGGTCCCTCCTGATCACATGTCCAAAATATGTGAGACGTAGTCTCATCATCCTTGCTTCTAAGGAGTATTCTGGCTGCACTTCTTCCAAGACAATGAAATACATAGAATAGACAAATATACTGAGATCAGAGTTTAACAGTGGTTACCAGGGGCAGGGAGAGGGCCTGGGGGGGATTATTGTTTAGGAAGCATAGAGTTTTTGTTTATGAGAATTTGGCAGATGGCTTTGCTGATGGTTGCACAACATAATTGTTGCAATTGATCTCACCAAATTGTATACCTGAAAAATGTTGAACTGGCAAAAATAATAATAATAATGTGCCATATTTTGCCTCCTGACTGAACTCTATCTGACAGAGGTGAGTTGTGCATCCTTCTTAGATTCCTCTTTAGATTCTGTTCCAGAATTCTGTCTATGCATAATCTTATTTTTGAAGATTAGCCTGCCCTTCCATTAGATATAGGCATTTCAGCGTGAGTTTTCAGGTTAATCCCATACTTCCTGTTAAAGAAATACTCACTTTCATTCATGTTTTCTGGCCCCTCGGCTGCTAACCAAAAATTGGCAGTTCTAATCCACCAGCCACTTCTTGGAAACTTTATAGGGCAGTTCTACTCTGTCCTATAGGGTTGCTATGAGTTGACAACAAGCCCTGGCGGCACAGTAATTAAAGCACTTTGCCGCTAACTTAAAGGTCAGCGGTTTGAACCTACCAGCTGCTCTCAGGCAGAAAGATGTGGCAATTTGCTTCCGTAAAGATTTACAGCCTTGGAACCCCTATGAGGTAGTTCTACTCTGTCCTGTAGGGTCACTACAAGTCGGAATAAACTTTATGGTAACTGGTTTAATGGAGAGGCTCAGACAGGTTTGCTTGTACCTGGCTGCCAACTACCATTTCCCTTTGCATTTCATGTTCCAGTGAGATTACCTGTTAAAGGCTTCTAATTCAGTCTAGTAACATAACAGAGAAAATTGCTAAAATCAAGGGCAGTAGAGAAAACAGACTTACTCTTATCATACCTATATCACTTGCTCTGTCTCTCTTTTCTCCTATCTCCAGGCCATCCTAAAGATTTTATTAGTATCTTCTTCAAATATCATTTTTCATCATAGCACTTGCCTCCTCAAGAATGTGCAATGACTCACTATTGCCCAAGACATCAAGCTCAAACTCCTAAATTAGACCTTGGGCATCATTAGGATGGCTTCAGCCAATTAGACTGACCGCACTATAGACTGACTTTTCCACTTCATAGATCTGGATTTGGTAACAAACACAAGTACTTCCAGCCTTATCTTTTTTAAGAAAGAACTAGTAACAATCTGTAGGAATAGGCCTGCTCAGGATTGCCTAGGTATAGCCAGTCTCACAGTAAACACTCGGGAATATGGTGTACTGGTGAAAAGGCAGACAGGGAACCAGAGTCTCCATGAAACCTGGTAGAGGCCAAGAGGGAATCCTTCCAGGAATAGAGTAAGCTTCTTGAAAGGACTCAAAGTGATCCCATGTTACATGTCTTCAGGGACCAATGGGCACCCTCAGGGGGATTTAAGGGACAGAAAATCTTCACTCTAGAATCCTGAGTGTTACTACACCTTACAACTAGAGGCCAACTGTGTACAAAAAGTTGCATCCTTCACCTGCATTAAAGAAACTTGTATACTTTCCCTGTCTCAGTGGGCATTTCCATCAGTCAAGTACTATCACACTTTGACAACTATACATATCCACCAGATAAGTTTCCACAATAAGACTTCATAAAAAATGCTTATTAAATAACTCTGTGATGACTATTTTCCAGAGTCAAATAGCTACAATGGTTAGTTGATTGTGTGTTCACTCTTCAAGTTTGTTACATTGTTATACGTGGCCTACAAAGAAATTATCTGTCCCTGCATGCTGCAAACAGTTAATGTGCTTGGCTACTGTTATAGATTGAATTGTGTCCCCCAAAAACATGTGCTGTAAATCCTAACATCTCTGCCTGTGGTTATAATCCCATTTGGGAGTGGGTTGTCTTTGAATTAGTGTAAGGTGTGTCTTAAATCAATCTCCTTGGAGATATAAAAGAGGCTGAAAAAGCAAAAGAGAGAAGTAGAGATGGGGGAAGACAGATGCCAAGCCACATGAAGATGGCCCAGAAGCAGAGGCTCAAAAGAGACAGGGACCTTTCTCCAGGGCCAACAGAGAGAGAAAGACTTCCCCAGAGCTGACACCCTGAATTTGGACTTCTAGCCTCCTAAACTATGAGAAAATAAATTTCTGTTTGTTAAAGCCACCCACTTATGGTATTTCTGTTATTGCAGCACCAGATAACTAAGACAGCTACCAACCAAAAAGTTGATGGTATGAGTACACCCAGAGGCACCTCAGAAGAAAGGCCTGGCAATCAATGGTTAAAAAATCAGCCAATGAAAATGCTATGGAGCACAGTTCTACTCTGACATACATGGGGTTGCCCCGAGTAGGAATTGACTCAATGACAACTGGTGGTAATTTATAGAATTTAACAAGATGGTTCAGGCTATTTCTAGATGATATCACATATCCAGCCAAAAAAAGTAAATTCAGTCAAATGTCAGTATTTTTGATCTACATGACATCAAATATCTAGATATTCAAAAATTCTTATCGTTAGTTGTCGTCAGGCCTTTTCCAGCATATGTTGACCCCAAGTGTCCAGAGAAGAACTATGCTTTATAAGGTTTTCAAGGCTGTGACCTTTCAGAAGCATATTGCCAGGCTTATATTAGTGGGTTTGAACTGCTAACCTTTCAGCTAGTAGCAGAATGCATAAACCTTTGCGCCACCCAAGGACATCTAAAAAAGAAAAAAACCTGGGTCGTTGACATATCTTACAGATCTATCTAAGAAGGAAAGAATACTAGGCTGTGTAAAGCGTAATGCATATTTATATGTTTTTAATGTACCTACTAAATTTTTACTTGGTTAATTATGATTTTGCTTTAACGTTAAATAATATGTTTGAGTTGTTTATTTCTTATAAGATGACTGGTACTAAATTATCCTTATTTCTGTATTTGTCTCCCATGACTAAGGTTTTAATATATTTACTGTCATTCATTTCATTTTAGTTTCTTCTCATTTCACTCTTACCATTTACTCTATTTCAGCTGTATCATGATTAAGATATGGCATATTTCAATTTTTTTCCATCTATTTCTCAAGAATGTATGTCTTTAACTTAACTTGATTTCTTACTTAGTGTTACAAGCTTCTCTGATTTCAGGAATCAGCAAAAATACTGAGGGCAAAATGAAAGCTATAATCAAAAGAAAGTTTCCGCTACCTGATTTCACGAAGACATGAAAGTTTGATGAACAAAGTTGGGGTGGAGGGGTGGTACTGCCTATTTAAATCCATCAAACTCAAAGCCCTGGTGGCACAGTGGTTAAGAGCTCAGCTGCTAAACAAAAGGTCGGCAGTTCAAATCCACCAGCCTCTCCTTGGAAATGCTATGGGACAGTCCTACTCTGTTCCTTAGGGTCACAATGAGTCGTAATCGACTCAACAGCAATGGGTTTGCTTTTGGTTGTACCATACTTAATCAAGTAGCTCACATTCTCAGCTTCACATGCAGCACATTACAAGACATTTTAATTCCTTACTTATTCTATGAAGTGAAATATGTTTATGAAACAAGTTGTTTATTCATACTTGAATGTGAAGAATACACTTCTCTTGATGAATCATCTGGAGGTGGTAAATGTAAGGAACAATGTATTTATTTTCATCAAAATGTCATTTAACCCACACTGGTGGCTAAGCTTTGCATTCAGCCTACATTTAATAGCTTGTCTTGAGCAAAATAACTCTTACTTAAAAATAAGTAAATATATAACAATCAACGTTGCTTAATTCTATTTATATTTCCTTGAAATGCATCGTATCTCCTAGAACTAAATTTCAATACATTCACTGGTGACTAAATTGCAACTCAGTATACAAGTCCATGGAAACTTGCCTCTCCCAAGCACCTAGGATAAAATGCAAACTCTTTACCATGGTCAGTAAGGCCCTGCCTGATCCAACCCCTGCTTTTGGCATCCTCTCTTATTACTTCTTGTCTTAGTTTACTATTACCGCTGTAACAGAAATATCACAAGTGAGTGGCTTAAAAAAGCAGAAATTTATTTATTTTCTCAATTAAGTTATTCTCAGTTAAACTAGGTGTCCAAATTCGGTGACTGGCTTTAGGGAAAGGTTCTCTGTCGTCTCTGAGGAGAAAATCCTTGTCTCTTTCAGCCCTAGCATTCCTGGGTGATCTTCATGTGTCATTTATCTTCCCTTGTTTGTGAGGAGCCCTGGTGGCACAATGGTTAAGAGCTCAGCTGCTAACCAAAAGAATGGCAGTTCAAACCCACTAACCACTTCTTGGAAACCCCGTGGTGCAGTTCTATTGTGTGCTATAGGGTCGCTATGAGTAGGAATCAACTTGATGGTAATTGGTTTCCATTTGTGCTTGCATGTCTCTGTGTTTATGCTGTTCCTTGTAACTCAAAAGTGATCAGGTTTAACTTCCACCGCACACTGATATGACCTCATTGACATAAGAAAAAAAACCCTGTTTCCAAACAGGATTACAACCACAGGTGTAGGGTTTAGAATTCCAACACATACTTAGGGGAACACAATTCAATTGATAACACTCCCTTATTTAATATGTTCTAGCTACAGCAGCCTTTACGTTACTTGATTTTCCTAGGCCTATTTTCTCATCAGGACCTATCTTAGCTGTCTAGTGCTGCTATAACAGAAATATCACAAGTGGATGGCTTTAACAAACAGAAATTCTTTCTCTAACAGTTTAGGAGGCTAGAAGTCCAAATTCAGGCTGCCAGCTGAAGGGGAAGACTTTCTCTGTTGGCTCTGGGGGAAGGTTCTTGCCATCAATCTTCTCAGTGCAGGGTCCCCAAGTCCAAAAGACACACTCCACTCCTGGTTCTTCTTGCTTGGTGGTATTAAGATCCCTCTCCTCTCTGCTCACTTCACTCTTTTGCATCTCAAAAGAGATTGACTCAAGATATAACCTAATCCTGTAGACAGAATCCTGCCTCATTAACATCACAGGGGTTAAGATTTACAACGCAGAGGAAAATTACATCAGGTCACAAAATGAAGGACAACCACGCAATACCAGGGATTATGACCTGGCCACATTGACACACATTTGTGAGGGACACAATTCAATCCATAACAAGACCTTTGCATTTGTTGTTCCCTCTGCCTGGAAGGTTGTTCTCCAAGTCTTTGAAAGGCTGCTCCTCCTCATCGTTCATGTCTTGCCTCATTACCACCTCCACAGAGAGATAAACATCCTTTCTTAAGTAGCCGTCTTCTCCCCACTACTCTCCATTCCTTTACCCGACAGAGCATGCATCTGCATTTCAAATCATCTATTTACTTGTTGTCTGTCTTGGGATTTATCCCTGGATAGCCTCACGCTCCCTGAGCATTCTCCTCAACACTGCCTGTCTAAGTTGGGTCCTTAAAGTCTCTCTGGGTTTCTAGGTTGTTCTCCAGTTCTCTGCCGGTAATGGAGCCTTACCAAAATTCTGACCTGTGTACCTTGGCCTTGATCCCATGCCTTCCTCCTACCAGCGCCCTCAATCTCAGGACCACACCCAACTCCCTCTACCCTGAATAAAATCCAAACTCTTTACTGTGGCCAACAACGCCCTGCCTGATCTGTCCCCTGCTTCTGGTATCCACAGAGGGATATTCCTAAAAGCTCTTATCTACAAGAGATGCTTACTGACATGGCCCCACTCACTAGGTCAGAATCTTTGGATCAGACCTGGGGTTTATTGAACATTGACCTCCTCAAAGAGCAGGATTAACATGAAGGCTAGTCTCTTACCTGTAGGATTCCTTGAGATAGTAAGTTCCTGGGACTTCACAGCATTCCTTGACTTTTTCAGGAGCGTCATCTCTGGAAATAAGTGATTTCCCGTTAATCCAATTATGACACCAAACTACGATTCATGTAGCTTAATTCTTGCAACATTATGGGACAGTGAGGTGATTAATTGCATAAGTCTGAAGTCAAAGTCTAGGTTCAAATTCTAGTTGTGCCATTTACTAGCCGTGTGGCCCTGGATACATTGTTCAAGATCTCTGAGCCTTAGCCTCCTAAACGTAAAATGGAGAAAATAACAGTACCTTCTTGAAAGGGTTGTTGTGAGGATCCAGTGAGACCATACAAAGTGTTCAGATCTGTGCCGGACAGGCCTACACATTGCTTGTGGATAGGCAGGATGAGATAACCTAATGGGTGGGGATTTGCAGTATATAACAAAGCTATGTATGCATTTGCCCTTTGTCCCAGCCTTGCGACTACAGCTATACCTCCACAACTATAATATAACATAGGTACAAGGCTCTTTGTTAAGGCTTTATTTGTAACCACAAAATATTGGGGAAAAGGCTAAATAATCAGAGAAAGTGGTTGACCCAATGGAGTACTATGCAGTCATGTAAAGTGCTCCTAAGAACTGATGTGGAGGGTTTTCCAGGTTAAATTAAGTGAAAAAAGGCAGACACAAAGGAATATTGTATGTGTGTGTTTGTGTGTGCATGTGTGTACACTCACACACATATATATATCTTCCTCACAAGACAAAGAAATATATGTGTATATATACAAAATATATACATACATATGTACATATATACCTGTGCATATGTGTATTTATAATTTATTTGCTTATTTCTGAAAAATGAAATATAAGAAGGATAAACTAGAAACCTGTGAAAATAGTTACCCATAGAGGGGGGATGGGAACCGGGAGAAAGACAGAAACAGGAATAAGACTTCTTTGAGTAGATTCTTTAAATGTATTTTTGCCTTTTGAATCATGTGAATGTTTTACATATCGAAAAATTAAAAGGATTTTAAAAAGCAGACTCTAAAATTGAATACAAACAGAAACAAGTTAAACTGAATACATATCAAATTGATCATATAACTAAACAGAAAAAAGAAATAATTAAGCAGGTTTTAAACACAGTAGCCTGACTAAATATTCTTGGTGGGGTGGGGTTTTTTAAGACAAATCCAAATTGTGTGGTTTGCTAGAGGACATCAAAATAGGCAGGGCGGCTGTTCTAGATAAACAGAGACCAAAGGGACAAGACAATTCAACGTAATGTGTGGTCTTTCTTTGGATCTAGAATTAAAAAAATAAAAGAATATCTATGAAGGGCATTATTGGGACGGGGGAAGATGTGAATATGGACTGTCTGTTATAATCTATTATTACATCAAGGTTAACATCAAGGTTAAGTTCCTGGAAATGAGCATGACGATGTGATTAAGTAGGGTAAAACTGCTTTTGTTCTTAGGAAAAACATGCTGAAATGAAGTATCGTGACTCTTCATAAAACTTACTTTCAAACTTTCGACAAAAAGAGAGAGAAGAAGAGACAGAAAGTAAGTGTGCAAGACATTCATACTACTTTTCAACTTTTCTCTAGGTTTGAAATTTTTTGAATTAAAAACTTGGGGCGGAAACCTCAAAACCAAACAAACAAAAAAGATCTGAGTACTCAGTTGACTTGTTAGCTCTTCCGATCTCTGATTCTCTCTATCTGGAAGGCTGTAAAAAAGAACCCTGAAATACGTACATATGTCTGGTAAATAAAAAAGAAATCATAGAGTGGAGTTTATTTTCAGCCTACTGAAGCATGTCAGTTGATACTTTATTTATTCATTTCTCATAGGATTTGCCCAAACAAATAAAATTGCCGCCAACTTTCAGAAAAGGAAGTGATACTATCTCCAGGCTTCCCCGGATAGAAGCAGTTAAAGCTTATCCTTATTTTACCTCCTTACTTAGTGATGTGCCTTGGCAGAAACTCAACAGGAGCATCTTTCTAGCCAGACTGTGGAAAAGAGACAGACAACACTGCCTCCTTCCCTGGTGACTTATGCTGGGGACATGCCACTGCTTCCAGCCTGTCCATCTCAATTGTGGCAACAAAGCACTAGGCCAAGAGGCAGACCCCTGGGTAGTCGGGTCTACATTATTTCAGATTTTAAATTCTGAGAGAGAGAGACAGAAAGCCCTTCTCCCAGATCAGGGAGCAGGAAGTATAATTTACAATAGATTAAGCTCACCTCCTCTGGAGAGCATTTAAAGATCTAAAAGCACTTCCTTTTAAATTCCTGGTACACAATTGACCTAACAAAACTCTTTTAAACACCCCTAAATTATATACTTTAAAAAATCTTTTTCCCAGATATATAATATTTGCCCCACAAAATGATGAAATGTCATTTTGCCGCTGGCCTTCTATTTTCCTTTCTTTCAAGACTTAAAAGCCAGTTTCATTGCTATTGTAGGATTGTGTCCAGGTATAGACAGGCACCCTTTGTAACTGGCTAAAAGCTACAGAAAGGCTCTATTGAAACAAAATGCTGTTCATATCCTGATCCACGCCAGGAGGAATAAATCACACAAAAGCACCTAAAGAAAACTGTTTTATACTTACCAGTGTGTTACATTAGCTAACAAGGGAAAGATGATTACACTTATAGATTTTTTTTTCCCTTTTTATAGAGGCAGAATCTGTATACAGTTGAAGGATTGCGTATTATCACCACTGGAATTTGAATTCACCTAATGAGAACTAACAGCAAAAGAAGACCTCTTGTGAGGCTGCTTGACCTTGGCTCTGGAGTTGGGCCATAAGCCTAGGTTGCTTAGCTTCCCGTTGGGGTCACAGCACTGATTGGCTAACGTATTTTGAGATACCGTTTTTGCATCAGGAAAAATACTAAAGCATGCATCTTTCTAAAAAGTACATCCTAGGCTAATTATGGAATTGAATCTATTAATACCAAGTGATAGTTGTAAAATAGTACCTTCTATTTGCATAGTGTTATGTACATCTGCACTTCAGAGCACAGTCACCTGCATAATCTCAGTTAATCCTAGGAACTCTGTGAGGTGGACACCATAGTTCATCTTTCCATTATGTAGGTAAAACAAGACATGATCATTCTGAATGCTTAAACCTTATGTCCACCATTTATCAGAACTGAAAAACTCTGACTTGAAAGAGAGAGAAAGAGACACGAATCAGCTCCGTCATTTATTAGCTGTGTGGTCCTGGACAAATGACCAAGTTTTTCTGAGTCTCAGTTCCCTCATCTGCAAAACAAGGAAAATGATATCCACCTTATAAGAATGGTTTGATGCTTAAATAAATTTGAAGAAAAATAATTGAGGACTATTCATTCATTCATTCATTCATTCATTCATTCAACAAATATTTCTTTAGTGTTTTCAGTGGTTAACAGATGGTAAAGATACATATCTAAAGGAAGAAAGTAATATAACTATACTATTAAGATACTGAGGGAGCCCTGGTGGCACAGTGATTAAGAACTTGGCTGCTAACCAAAATATCAGCAGTTCAAATCCATCAGCCACTTCTTAGAAATCTTATGGGACTGTGTTCTAAAGGGTTGCTATGAGTTAGAATCGACTCAGTGGCAATGGGTTTGGTTTGGTTTTATTAAGATACAGTGCCTACCCTGGTACATAAATTTGAATATTCATAATTAATACTTAAAATTTTAACATTTAAAATTAAAATGTATGCATCAACCACTAAGGCCAAAGATGAAGAAATTGAAGAATTTTACCAACTTCTGCAGTCTGAAATTGATTGGACATACAATCGGGATGCGTTGATAATTACTGGTGGTTGGAATATGAAAGTTGGAGACAAAGAAGAAGGATCAATAGTTGGAAAATATGATCTTGGTTTACAGAAATGATGCTGGAGATTGACAGAATTTTAAGAGACCAATGAATTCTTCATTACAAATACCTTTTTTCAACAATATAAACAGCTGCTATGCAAGTAGACCTTGCCAGATAGAATACACAGGAATCAAATAGACTATATCTGTGAAAAGAGACTATGGATAAGCTTAACATCATCAGTCAGTCAGAACAAGGCAGGGGCCGACTGCGGAACAGACCATCAGTTGGTCGTATGTAAATTCAAGTTGAAGCTGAAGAAAATTAGAACAAATCCACAAAAGCCAAAGTACAACCTTGAGTATATCCCACCTGAATTTAGAGACCATCTCAAGAATAGACGAGTTGAGGAATGACTCGAAGAAAGGAAAAGGTCATTAAAAAGACAGGGAGGTAAGAAAAAAACAAAATGGATGTCAGAAGAGACTGAAACTTGCTCTTGAACATCGAGTAGCTAAAGCAAATTGAAGAAATGCTGATGTAAAAGAGCTGAACAAAAGATTTTAAAAGGCGGCTCAAGTAGACAAAGTAAAGTATTATAGTGACCTGTGGAATTAGAAAACCAGAAAGGAAGAACACACTCGGTATTTCTCAACTGAAGAAAAAATTCAAGGCTTGCGTTGCAACAGTGAAGATTTGTATGGGCAAAATACCGAACAACACACACACACACACAAAAAGCCTTTGCTGTCAAAAGAAGTTGAAAGGAATACACAGAGTCACTGTAGCAAAAGAATTGGTCAACATTCAGTCATTTCAGGAGGTAGACTATGATCAAGAACCGACAGAACTGAAGGAAGAAGTCGAAGCTGCACTGAAGACATTGGCAAAAAACAAGGCTCTAAGAATTGACAGAATACCAACTGAGATGTTTCAACAAACATATGCAGAACTGGACTTGCTCCCTTGTCTATGCCAAGAAATTTGGAAGACAGCTACCTGCCAAATGACTGGAAAAGATCCATATTTATGCCTATTCCCAAGAAAGGTGACCCAACAGAATGCGGAAATTACTAAACAATATCATTAACATCACACCCGAGCAAAGTTTTCCTGAAGATCATTCAAAGGTGGTTACAGCAGTATATTGACAGGGAACTGCCAGAAATTCAAGCAGGATTCAGAACAGAACGTGGAACAAGGGATATCATTGCCGATGTTAGATGGATCTTGGCTAAAAGCACAGAATACCAGAAAGATATTTGCCTGTGTTTTATTTAGTATGCAAAGGCATTCAACTGTGTAGATCATAACAAATTATAGATAACATTGTGAAGAATGAGGATTTCAAAATACTTATTGTGCTCACTGGGAACCTGTACATAGATCAAGAGGCAGTCGCTTAAACAGAACAAGGGGATACTGTGTGGTTTAAAGTCAGGAAAGACGTGCGTCAGGGTTGTATCCTTTCACCATACTTATTCAATCTGTACCAGGGCAAATAATCTGAGAAGCTGGACTATATGAAGAACAGGGCATCAGGATTGGAGGAAGACTCATTAACAACATGGGCTACGCAGGTGAGACAAACTTGCTTAAGCGCTTACTGATGATCAAATACTACAGCCTTCAGAAGAGATTACACTTCAACATAAAGAAAACAAAAATCCTCACAGCTGGACCAATAAGCAACATCACGACAAATGGAGAAAAGGTTGAAGTTGTCAAGGATTTCATTTTACTTGGATCCAGAATCAATGTCCATGGAAGCAGCAGTCAAGAAATCAAAGGATGCATTGCATTGGGCAAATCTGCTGCAAAAGACCTCTCTAAAGTTTAAAAAGCAAAGATGTTACTTTGAAGACTGAGGTGTGCCTGACCCAAGCCATGGTGTTTTCAGTCACCTCATTTGCATGTGAAAGCTGGAAAATGAATAAGGAAGACAGAAGAGGAATTCGTGACTTTGAATTATGGTGTGGGCGAAGAATGTTGAATAAACCATGTGCTGCCAAAAGAACAAACAAATCTGTCTCAAAAAAGGTACAGTCAGAATGCTCCTTGGGAGGGAAGATGCTGTGCATAGGGTCACTATGAGTCAGAACTGACTTAACGGCACCTGACAACAACAGTGCATACCTTCATGAAGCTCACAGACTGGAAGGATGGCAGACATTCAAATAAAACATTACAATATAATATGATACTAAGAAAAAAGCCTATGGCCACCACATACAGTTGTGAAGGTTTTGCACTGAAAACTCCAGGGAACAAAATTCACACCACAAGATGAGTGAGTTTTGATGCCCCAGGAATAGTGTAATGTACAACCTAAGCGGCAATACACAGCAGCTCTGCTGTTGACAGAGAAAGGCTAGTAAAGTCTTCACAGAAGTGGCATTTGATCTAGATCACCTCCAGAAGAAAAAGAGCATGAGAAAGAATGAAATGAATATTGAATTGTAAGACCACCAATTGTGATAATAGATGGAATGTGTATACGACAGAAAATTAATTTGAAAGGGTAAAAAGAGACCCTGATCTGAATAATTTATATTTTATTCTAAAAGAAGTAAAGCACTTTAGTGCAAAAGCATGGTTGCTGCCTTAGCATCCCTTCTCCGTTACCCATCACCCTTAGTTTTCATTTGGAGATTCTCATGGTTCCAGGGATTGTCTAAACAAAATGAAACCCAAAACTCTTACTGAGAATATTGGAACAAATGTACTGGAAGCATTGTGACTGAGAGGGAAGCCAGCCTTAGACTAAAACTGATACCCTGGCAGGCAGATTGGAGAAACAAAAAGAAGTAGGTTCCTGATGACTGTATTGAACCTCTGGGTCAGGTATTGCCTGAAGCCCACCTACTTCTGGAATCTTCAGCTATGTGAGCCAGTGAAATTGTATTTATTATTTAAGCCAGCTTAGATTTTATTTTCTGTTACTGTCAACCAAAAAAAAAAAAATTGTTTTTAACTGATACAGGTGCCAGTGAAAGACTCTAAGCAAAGAAGTGACATTATTATATTTACATTTTAGAAACTGTTACTAAAAACAATAGGAAAGGGATATATTAGAAGAGGCCGGAAGTTATTAGAATAGTCTATCACCAAAGTCCAAGCAAGAAGGGAAGACAAAATAATGAGCTTTATATGCTGGCATAAAGAAGATCATACAGGCATATTTTTAATGCAGAAAACCATGTCACAAAATAATTTATATATTATGATCCATTTTCACTTTAAAAATCCTCATTACTTATGTCTATATGCCATTTAACTTTTTACCATGTATATGTTCTGTGTCAATTTTTTGAAAGGATTGTATTTATCAATCGTGTTATTTAAAGAAAAACAAATTAAGGAATAACAACCAACTGACCTAAGTTTGTGGCCGTGAAAGGAAAGAATAAATGTAAAAGACATTTAGAAGTCAAGCTATCTAAAGCAATCCTTTCAGGTAAAGTCCATGCCCCACTTCACCCATGACTCATTTCTGGACAATCCCTGCCCAGAGTGATCATCCTTCTTTGAGGAAACCACCAGACTAAACCGCTGCCATCGAGTCAATTCCGACTCATAGTGACCCTATAGGACAGGGTAGAACTGCCCCATATAGCTTCCAAGGAGTAGCTGGTGGATTTGAACTACTGACTTTTTGGTTAACAGCCAATCTCTTAACCACTGCACGACCAGGGATCCTATCGTCCTTTGAACTTCTAATAAATATCCTTGCTGTCTAGGTAATCATTTAGCCTTCCCACCTTTGGCCTTGTGTTTGAAGGTTAACTTATCTTTAATTTGTTTCTTGTTTTCCAACTGATTATAAGCTTCCAGAGTCCTTGTCTATGCTTTTTTGTAGCCCCTATCCCCAGCTCGGTACTTTGCACATAGTAATGATTCAAATATGCTCTAGTCAGTTTATCTTTCTTTCCACTACACAATACTGCTCTCATTTCCCCACGGCCCTCTGCCCTACCACCCCTTAACCTGAAGGGGAGACGGTCTGGAAACCTCCAAAAGGCTTAAGGACACTTCTGTCCTGCAGTGGACATGACTTTCTCAGGTGCTAGTTTTAGCTCTGTGTCTGTATTACCAAATAGCCTGAAAAAAATCAACCTCTCTGGGTCTGTTTCTAACTATAAAAGCCTTCACAGAAATATTGGAGAGGTCAAGATTAAAAGTCAAGAGATTCAAAACCTGTGAGGCACAGAAAAAAAAAACAGGCCAGTATAGGAAGATAGATCTGGAAGGAAATAACATGTCGGACAGAAGATAGTTAAGTCCATGCTAGAGAAAATGCAATTGATAAAAGACAACCATTTGAGAAAAGCAATAGGACAGGAAAGCACAGTTAATGTGACTTCATCACCAGAAACATAGAATCCAACCAAATAAACTGTCCTCAAATGAAAAGAACAAGTGCAGCACACAGGTTTGATTCCGCTGTGTTTTGGTCGCCAAAGTCATTTATTCAGTAAATGTTCATCGAATGTCTATAGTTAGGAAAAACTGTGGTTGGTGCTGGAGCCCTGGTGGTGCAGTGGTTAAGAGCTAAAACGTCAGCAGTTCGAATTCACCAGCTGCTCACTAGAAGCCCTACGGGGCAGTTCTACTCTGTCCTATAGGGTCGCTATGAGTTGGAATTGACAGCAATGGGTGGGTTGGGTTTGGTTTGGTGGTTGGTACTGAGGAGATAGTAATAAACAAGAGAAGCATTGTCCCTGTGCTCTTGAAGCTTCAGTTCTAGTGAAGGACGAAGACACGGAAACCATCAATCACGACACAACAGGATGAATGCAGGAGCTGCTCCGATTCCAGAAGGCACCTCTCACATTGTATTCTATGTAAATGGCACTCCCTGAAGGGCATTCTCACAGCCTACAATGTGAGTGATCCCCTAAAAAAGGAACAGAGTAAGGAAAATCTCAGAGCATTGTAGGAGCATCTAACCCAGTCTTAGGGGTTCAGAGACAGCCTCTTAAAAGAAAATAAACTTTAATATTAAATTAGAAGGATGAGTGAGAGTTAGCAAATCAAAGGGAGAGTTGGTAGAAGGAATAGGGGGAGGTACTGAGTGAAAATGGTTTCCCAGACAAAGGCAATGTCAGGTGCAAAAGAGAGCAAGACACGTTCACAGTTGCTTCATATGAATGGATCATACAGGGCACGGCATGTGAAAAATTTATCATGGGCAAGGTCAAAAAGAGTCTTCTATAAGCCTTGATAAGGAGTTTGGATTTTACCCTGACATCCATGAGAATGCCATACTATTCCTAAGGTATTAAAAATAATAACTGGAGCCATTTGTTCTATGTAAAATAATTCGTACGCTGTGTAAACAACTGGAAGGCAATTTCCACTTTTGCAGCTTTTAAAGCATTTGTACAGCACCACACGTTTGGCACTCAGTGACATCTGTTTTAAAATACCGCTATAGGTTTTTTTCTGAGGACATTATTATTCTCTACTTATCCACAGTTCTGGGTCAGTTTTTGTTTTAGTGCCCAGGTGATACAAAAGGTTAACATGCTTAGCTGCTAAGCCAAAGGTTGGAGGTTTGAATCTACACAGAGAGGGACCTTGGAAGAAAAACCAGCCATTGAAAACCCTGTGGAGCACATTTCTACTCTGACCCACATGGGGTGCTTGTGAGTTGGAATCCACTCCATGGCAACTGTGTTCCCAGGAGTCCCTGGGTGGCGCAAACAGTCAGCATGCTCAGCTAGCTCACCAAAAGGCTGGAGAGTCAAGTCTACCCAAGGGTGCCTCAGAAGAAAGGCCTGGCGATCTTCTTCTGAAAACTCAGCTATTGAAAACCCTATGAAGCAAAATTCTACTCTAATCTAACACTGATGGGGTCGTCATGAGTTAGAATCGACTGCAACTTTTGTCGTTGTTGTTGTTATTGACGTGGTAAGAGAGCCTTTCTCTTCAGCAACCTATGTACTAACCTTACCCTAAAGCCCAGGCTTACCTGCTGGATCCTCCCTATGACTCAGAGTCCTCGTACCTGTCATTCCCAGACTGGCCAACGCCACGCTGGATTGAGAAGAGTGAGTATGAAGCATCTGCTCCGGCCCCCCCGACAGTTCTGTGTCACCTGTGCACCTTGGGCAAGCTGCTGATCCTTAGATGGATATCACTATTGCACTTCTATATTTTCCATCCTTCCAGAAAACAACAGCTAAACGTTAGAGCATGAAATAGTGTTTTGGTCAGGGGTCTCGTGAGCATGTCAGGTCAAATTCTCTTCTTGGGAGGGGGCTTCAAATTATTTTGTAAGCTTCCGCAATAGCATTGCACCTCATTTGATCTTCAGGAAAACAGATTTTGAAAACACGAGTTGATGGGCCCTGACAGCCAGTTTCTTAGGTATGTCTTTCCAACCATCCTGGCAGGGAGACCATTACACTGCAGCTTCAGGGATCCTACCCTACCTCCAAGGTCTTCCCACAACACTGAAAACTCACCACTGTTGGGAGTCTACTGTTTGCAGTACATACCTTATTCTTAGCATTTGAGGGATGTGGCTGGTCTCAGAAATCTTAAAAATACTTTTCCACACTATCCGGTTTTTTGCTGTGTATCTGGTGAGCTGGGACAAGCTCCGTGAGATAAAACTCAAAACTGCAGTTGTGGAATGAGTATCACCATAACCCAGGCCTCAGGTTGACAAAGTAAGCAACCACCTATGAGCCTTCTGCCATGATTGGTTTCACCTGGCAGCAAAAGGTCATATAAAGGAGAGATTTTTCTGTGGTCGATAACGTCTAAACCTCCTATTCAGATATAGCAGGCTTGGAACTCAACAAGAGAGTCTTCCTAGAAAGCAAAGAGAGTTCCAAATTGTTTCAGAGATGTGTTGTTCAACCTAGCTGAAACTCTGTGGGAAATTAGAGAGTGTAGACCTAATGAACAGTGGGGTCCCTGGGTGGTGCCAACGGTTAATGTGTTCGGCTGCTAACAGAAAGGTTGGCGGTTGCAGTTTCATCCAGAGGAAGAGAGGCCTAGCAATCTCCTTCCAAAAAGAATCAGCCATAGAAAATGCTATGGAGCGCAGTTCTGCTCTGACACACATGGGTCTCTATGAGTTGGAGTCAACTTGATGACAACTGGTTTTAAATGACCAGCTCATGTGAATTCTTTACTATTCTTTGTGTAAGGACTGGACTTCTTTAGTGGCTTTGGCCAAGTCATTATATCTATTTTATGTAAAAGTGATAGTAGACACCTACCTACCCTGTCAAATTAGCTATTACTGTTTCCAGTGCTGTGTTCTCCTCTTTGCTGGTGTCCTTAAAGGTACTCCTCTTTCCTCTAGCTCAGCCCCTTTGTCACCAATGATAGAATCTCTACTGATTAAGTCTTCATTCCTACTCTCACTTGCCTGCTTGTCTGTTTTAAAGGGGGTTCACTGGAAACAGATTCTGAAACAGAGACCTGCCTGCAGATTTTTGGGGGAGTGCATTAAGGACTAACACTTCTAAGGAAATGAAGGAGGCTGGATTGGGTGGAGGAAGAGGCTGAACTGGCATATAGTCACAACAGAGAACTCAGCCGATTCAATGGCTCTGAAGCTAGAATGGCCCTTCAGAGTTGTCTCAAGTTCAGGCAAGGGACCCGGGGCTTCATGCCTCTGGGACGGGTTATTAGTGAGGGCTGCTCTAGGAAAGGGAATCCTGGTGGCATAGTGGTTAAGTGCTATGGCTGCTAACCAAAGGGTCGGCAGTTCAAATCCACCAGGCTCTCCTTGGAAACTCTGTGGGGCAGTTCTATTCTGTCCTATAGGGTCGCCATGAGTCGGAATGGACTCGACAGCAACTGATTTGGTTTTGCTCTAGGAAAGGGTTATAACTTTGAGCAAGGCAGTTCCGCCAGACAGAGACAATGCTTGGGGAAGGACTCAGCTGAGAGCCCTCAGCAGTAACATTTCCAGAAGATGCAGAATGGGTGTCTTGATCTGAAGGGGGATTGGGAAGTTGCCCCACAGGATCCAGCACACCCTCTTACCCCAAGAATGTGAGGAGCAGCCGAGGTATGGGGAGAGTCAGGTTTAAGGTAACTAATCCACTTTTCCTCCCTCCTATTTGGATCATGTTATGGATTAAATCGTGTCCCCTAAAATGTGTGTTAGACTCCAAACCTCTAAACCTGTGGAGGTGATCCGTTTGGAAATAGGGTTTTCTCTGCTACATTAATGAGGCCGTATTAGTGCAGGGTGTGTGCTAAACCTAATCACTTCTGAGTTATAAAAAGAGCAGAACAGATACAGACTGGCACATACCGGAGCCCTGGTGGCACAGTGCTAAAGTGCTTGGCTGCTAACCAATAGGTTAGCAGTTTGAATCCACCAGGTGCTCCTTCAAAACCCCTCATTCTATGAAACCAACATATCCCTGAAACCAAAACTAGGCAAAAACACCACAAAAAAAGAAAAGTACAGACCTATACCCCTCATGGACTTAGATGCAGAAATCCTCAACAAAATTATAGCCATTAGAATTCAACAACATATCAAAAAAATAATTCACCATGACCAAGTGAGATTCATACCAGGTATGCAGGGATGGTTCAATATTAGAAAAAACAATTGATGTAATCCTTAGAAACCCTATGGGCAGTTCTACCCTGTCCTATAGGGTTGCTGCAGAAGTGACTCGATGGCGATGGGTTTGGGCACATTCTGGGGAAGACAGATGCCATGTAAGGATCACCAAGAACCAAGGAACACCCAGGGCTACAGAAAAGGAAGAAATCAACAAAGCCTAGACCCTGATTTGGACTTTAGCCTCCAGAACTGTGAGAAAATATACTTCTGGCCTTGAAATCAATTCACTTGTGGTATTTGTGTTAACAGAGACTAGGAAACTAAGACTGGTAAGCAGCCCCCTTTCATCCCTCCTTCCTCCTACATTCTGGTGGAGTGTTGGAGGAATGCCCCCAAAAGAAGCCTCTGCAGAGACTTCCCCCCACTCCGCCATGGTTCCCAGTGCCCCCAGCAGCGTGCCAAACCACAGCTTCTAACTGCAGTTTGTCCTGCCTGACTGACTACACTGTGGCCCTATCCACAGTTTGAATTTGGTGCCAGAATCCTGCACGTGTGCGAACCAAGATTTTGGCGCATGCGCAGAACCTGAAGAGCTGTGTCCTCAATTTGTCCTTGGACCTAAACATCACCGACATGATTCAACATCCGGACCTCCAAATGTGGACATGGGAGGGCTAAGAGCGGAGAGTTCCGGGCACCAAACCCAACCCCCAGATGCCATTGGAAATAAAGAGCTCCCCAGCCCCCTCAGACAGCCAGCACATTGCTTTATGGTCGCTAGACCCCGTGTTGCTCCTTGTCTGCACAGACAATAAATTTCCACTTTCTGTTTCCCTTGCAGTTGGTGGTATGGCATCCATCTTATTTCGATCAGCTAACAGGACAGGGCAAGAACCCTCGTTTGGTTACACTTTCTCTGCTCCGAACGTGTCTGACTAAGACAGGCTGCTTAGGCCAAGGGTCTTGTGGCTTTAAGCTTTGCAGAGTTTTCATATGTTTAAATATATTTTATCATATTTCTCAAAAAAGGGAATTTCTAATACTTGTCGCTAATTTTTCTTGCTGGCTTTTAATTGCAAATGTATAGTGTTTCAGCTACATTTGGGTTAGATCAATTTTTGTCCAGCATCCAGGAAGCCTTACAGCCATTGTTTCTAGGGGGAATGTATATTGAGTTCCAAACACTCAAAAAGAGTTTTGGAACAGTGCCCAGCTGGGGGCTGCCACCCACTTAATGGCCAAAATATGCATGTTACCATTGTCACACCCTTCAAATCACACAGGGAAAGCACAAGCCGGTAAAAAACTGAAGATGCCTTTCTAAGTGTGCCTTGGTTAAACTGACTTTGTATGGGGCCCAATTATTGTTCTCATTCATTGATGCCCAACAAATAAATCCAGTAGCTCATACTCCAAAATATGGTAGGTTGTTTCAAGAGAGCACACATTTTAATGGAATCACACTTCACTTCTGGAACAAGCACGTCTTGCTCAAGCAGCTCAGCTGTTATTACAAACAGGATCTAGTCACCGCTTCTTCTATCCCTAGCATTATCCCCGTTTTACTGAAAAGGAAGCTGGCATGAGGTGCTTCAGTGACTTTAGCCCCAGACGAGGGATCAGGTCCCCACCAGGCAGCTGGTGGAGGTGCAGCCTTTCACAGCCTCCACACAGATCTGTGCTGGCTCCACGCCCCGATCTGGACTCCTTCCCAGCAGAGAGTCCTGAAATGTCTCTTTCCCTCCCCTTGGCTTCTTTTACCTGTGCAACAGGATTAAAAACAACCTTTCCCAGGAAGATTCTGTCTTCATTCAAACCCAAACCAAGCTTGTTCCTGTCCAGTCGATTGCAACTCATGGCGACCCCAGGTGTTACAGAGTAGAACTGTTCCAACAGGGTTTTCTTGGCTGTAATCTTAGCAGATCACCAATCCTTTATTGCAGTGTGTCTGGGTGGGATCGAACCACCAACCTTTAAGTAGTTGACTGCAAGCCATTTGTGCCACCTGGGAGCTTGTCTTCATTCATTAATCACGAAACAGTACTTACCCTTGAGAGGGACACAGAGCTCAGCACTATTTCTGAGTCGTGACTTATTTTCTTCCACGGAGGGGGCCATAATTTCTGTGGTTCCAATCCTTTCTAACTCTTCTGATGGCAATATGAATAATCACCCCAGCTCTCCCCTGGCAAGCCTGCACCACTGGGTAAAGACCAGCGTAGGAGATGTGCCCAGTGCAATAATGCCAATTAAATAAATGCCGTTCGTTACCTCCCAACAGTCAAGGAGTTTAAAATCCCTCAATTCATCCCACGTGCAGGAGATTATGTGATTTACATGTTAAAGTGCCCCTGTGGTTTGATTTGCATAGCAAAGACTTTGGGGGCACAGAAACAAAGGATCAGCGTACATGACAAGAGTGCGATTAGCATAGAGCATTCGGATTTTCAGACAGCCCAGCCTGGCAAACAATCCGGCACCTTCGCCACACGCATTGAGTTTATAGGATTTGACAATTTCTCATCTACAATAAGGGAAGAGGTTAGGGAGTTGGGGTGTGGAATGAGGCTTACTAGGAAGGCTGTCTTCTTAAGCACAATAATTAGTCTCTTCTTGAAGAGTTCCCCTCCTCCCCACCACATTTTTCTCTCTCTCTCTTTTTTTTTCTTCTGATAGTCACTCCAAGGCAGAAATATGCTGCTTGATAAAACTGCCAAGAGCCTGGTCACAACCATTCTTCAACAGAGAGAACTCAGTAACTCCACCCGACCAGGCCCACCAACCAGACATGTGTGCGCACACACATACCCCACACGCTGTAACCTGCTTACTGAAACCTCCTTGGGGCCTCGTGATCTGACAACTTCTATCAAAAATGCCCAAAAACTTTGGGCTCGAGCTGCTGGGCTAGCTTCTGGCAAAATGATGAAGCCAGTTACGCTCTTCTGTTTTCGTCCCCTTCCTCTTTTGAACAGCCCCTGTAAGTTTTATAAAAATTGACCTGATTCCACTTGATTAATTTACAATGGGAGATGAACCTAACAGGAGCCACACAGAGGTGGTGATCTTGCAGGTCACGATTCCTATTATGGTAAGCACACTCAGAGGTACAGATTAGACGTGGGAGGTTGCTCGGTGAGCACAGCATCAGAAGAAACAGTATAGTTGATGCCCTCTGCGGCCTTCGCATCAATGGAGGAGCCAGAATGAGCTGCTCGGCTATGCTCAGTCTCTCCCTAGACTACTCGACCAAATACTTATGATGGATGAGGCTTTATGGTAATAACATTGAATAAAACAAGGTCCCCGCCACAGAAGAGCTCCCAGGATAGTGAGGGAAACAAAATTAAGATGTAGTGCGATTAGTGTGATTAGTGCTGCAATGGAAAGAAGCACGGGGAGCGCTGGGAAAATAAGGAAGGAGCGGTTTAGCTACCAACCAGTTGGTAGTGAGGAATGGCACCCCAGGGAAGAAGATGCATAAAACAGGACTGAAAGAATCTGGAGGAAAAAGGCAAAGCTAGATGGGGCTGCGTAAACTCTGACCAACTCTTTCGCTTTGGCCATAATGTTTTTCACCTCTTGCAGACCATCATCCCTCTTTCATCCCACCTCCTCCCCACAACACATTAGCTACTTCAGTTATGCTTCACTGAGCAGGTGATGGATTTTTGAGAAACACATTGGTTCTCAAACTCATACTGCTTTCTTCCTGATTATCTGGCCCCCACTGATAAAGCACCAGTTGCCGTCAAGCTGATTCCAACTCATGGCAACCCCGTGTTTGTCAGAGTAGACCTGTGCTCCATACTTATGTTTTCAATGGCTGATTTTTCAGAAGTAGATTGCCAGATTTCTTCTGAGGTGCCTCTGGGTGAACTTGAACCTCCAACCTTTGGGTTAACAGCTGAGCGCTTACACTGTACCATCCAGGGGACTCCAGCCCCCACTTATACCAACCAAACCAAACCAAACCCACTGCCATCAAGTCAATTCTGACTCATTGCAACCCTATAGGACAGAGTAGAACTGCCCCATAGGGTTTCCAAGGAGTGCCTGCTATTCCCTAATTATTCCGATGGCACCTTTTGCTCTCAATCTCCTCTCCCCACTAAATGCACTCCCTGTGACACATACAAACATACCCACACATCCCAAAATACAGTTACTTGTATCCTGTGTCTATGTTCATTCATGTAATACTGATGGAGCAGCACCTTATGAAAGAACACTGGCTGGGAAGTTTGTAGACTTAAGCCTTGACTTTACTGCATTTGTTACCTTGGGCAAGTCACCTAATTCTTTGGCAACCTAGTTTTCTCCCTAAGATGAAAAAGATGAACTAGAAAACCTCTAAGGCCCCTTCTAGCTCTAATATAAGAGAACTTAACAAGACTGTCTAGTGGATGATAATATCAGACTAACTGAACCATAGCAATGTTGGGGCTGAAAACCAAGGTGAGTGCCCCAGAAATTCCACCTGAAGAGTCTTGTCACCTGTCACTTTAAGAGTTTGTCACTTAACAGCCTTTAGCCAGTCTCTAAGTCATCTTTAAAAGAAGAACATCAAGAAATGTATCTTAGGGCTGCTGTGAGAGTTAAATATAGTGCTATATGTGAAAAGCACTTTGCAAATTATAACTGCAATACACTGCTGCTAATGTGTTAACTCAGATGAGGCTGAAATTCCAAGTACTAACAGCAGGCTGCTGTGGCCCATTTCCTTAACCCAGTAGTTTTCAGTTCGGGTGGGGGAGGAGTTGATTTTGCCCCCCTAAGAGAGTCGGAATCGACTCGAGGGCACTGGGTAAGAGACATTTAGGAGCCCCCGAGGGGCACAAATGGTTAAGCTGAAAGCTTGACGGTTTGAATCCACACAGAGGTGCCTCAGAAGACAGGCTTGGTGATCTGTTCCCGAAAGGTGGCAGCCTTGAAAACGGTATGGAGCGGTTCTATTCTGCACACGTGGGGTCGCTAAGAGTTAGAATCAACTTGATGGCAGCTAACAATAGCAAGGGACATTTGGCAATGTCTGGGGATATTTTTGGTTGTCACAACTAGTTGTTATTTTTGCATGTTGTCATGCGACCCTACAGGACAGAGTAAAACTGCCCCATAGGATTTCCAAGGCTGTAATCTTTATGGAAGCAGATTTTACCTTTATCCCACTGAGCAGCTGGTGAGTTCAAACCACTGACCCTTTGGTTAGCAGCTGAGCGCTTAACCACTGTACCACCAGGACTAGCCGCTAGAGGCCAGGGGTGCTACTAAATGTCCTACAAGGCACAAGACAGTCCCTGCAACAAAAAATTATGGCTCTATAACTAAAAACAAAAACTAAACCTGTTGTCATCGACTGGATTCAGACTCATAATGACCCTATACAACAAAATGGAACTGCCCCATAGAGTTTCCAAGGAGCGCCTGGTGGATTCAAATTGCTGAACCTTTGGTTAGCAGCCATAGCTCTTAACCACTAAATCACCAGGGTTACTGTGGCTCTGTAGTAAACCTAATACTCAAGTCATACTAAACAGCAGATGTCTGCTTTCCTGAAAAGAAGACAAGTCCAGTCAGTATGGACTACAAGACTTAGAATCCCATGAATACCTACACACTCATAATTTTAGGGCCCCTGAAGAAGTCTAGCCAGAAACAGTTTCATTCAGAGATTTCATCCCCAAGTTCTTGGCTATGTGGCTTTGGATGGAGGTTGTCCTGTGATTAAGAAGTATAATAAAAGGATTTGCAGCAGGATCAGAGAGTATGCTAATATAATAACTAGAAAACTTATGTTCTCTTTTTTTTATTGGGGAGAGGAAAGCCAAATCTCTGAAACACTTATTGTGTCTAATTAGGTGAAGGGAGCTGGAAAGATAGTAGAGTGCCTGACAACACAATGCATTACTCACATTGTGAGGTCAAACTCACAGATTCTCGTGTATTCCATTCCCACATACACGGTAAGTTTGTAGCTACGGTGATCATTTTCTGTGCAAATTGGCTAATTTAAAGATCTGCTACGAACACAAAAGTCAGGGCATAAAATATCTGCTATAATTATTATTCCTTTTATTTACTATTTTTTAAAAATGTTTGAACACTGAGCATTGAACACTTTGAAGCGTAAGTTTTTCTACTGGATATCTGTTGAGCATTTGCTCTGGAAACACTTCTTGCAGCAAAACTGAACAGTGACTGTAAGATCGAGTTAGCTCCCATTCATGGTGACCTTACATATTACAGAACAAAAGGTTGCCAGGTCCTGCGCCATCTTCATGATCATTGGAATGTTTGAGTCTATTGTTGCAGTTATTGTGTCAATCCATTTCATTGAGGGTTTCCCTCTTTTTTGTTGGCCCTCTATTTTACAAACTTGAGTAAGACCTTTAGTGGGTTGATGCTTTTAAGATCCATCTGATTTGGTACTTTTGATGGAGAAAAATGAATTCTGAAACCAGTGATTCTTATTTAGCATTTAAACAGCTCTGTTTTGTTCAAAAGAAACAAAAAAAAACTTTAAACACATTTCTATTGATTGTTTCTCACCATAATTGCATGAGGAGAATGTGACAATAAATGTGGAAACAAAATCTTAAGGAAAAAGAAAGCTTTGAAGATAGAATTCAAGCTTACAACTTTTAAGTAATTTAAACTCACACCAACCATTCCATTAGTTTCTTAGGGCTGCCATAACAAAGTACTACATGTTGCATGACTTATCAAACCAAGAAAACCAAACCTGTTGCCGTTGAGTCGAATGCAACTCATAGTGATTGTATAGGACAGAGTAGAACTGCCCCATAGGATTTCCAAGGAGTGACGAGTGGATTTGAACTGCTGATCTTTTGGTTAGCAGCCAAGCTCTTAATTACTGTGCGACCAGGGCTCTGGGTGACTTATAAGAACAGAAACCTATTGTCTCACAGTTGTGGAGGCTGGCAGTCCTAATTCAGGGTATCAAATGAACCATGTCTTACCCCAAGGCTCTAGGGGACGGTCCCTTCTTGTCTTTCCCAACTTCTGGTGGCCCCAGGTATTTCTTGCCTTGCAATTAAAGCATAACTCCTCACATGGCCATCTTCCTCCTGGGTCTCTGTGTCTTTTCTCCTCTTTCATATCACTCAGGTTGGATTAGGACCCACCTTAGTTCAGTATGACCTCATGCTGACAACTTCTTCAAGTTCTTATTTACAAATAATTATGTGTACCAAGGTTAGAAATTCATCATATTTTGGGCATACACAATTCAACCCATTAGGAAAAAAAAATCTGCCATGGAGTTGATTCCGACTCATGGCGACCCCATGTGCATTGGAGTACAACTGTGCTCCGTAGGATTTTCAATGGCTAATTTTTCAGAAAAAGATCACGAGGCCTCTCTTTCGAGGTGCCTCTGGGTGGGCTCAAACCTTCAACCTTTTGGTTAATATCTCAGTATATTAATCATTTGCACCACCTAACAACTCCAGTTCAATGCATAACACCCTTATATACTGTTGCCTTAAATCCAATGTTTTCCTATTCCCCGTTATGCCAACATATTCTGCTAAAGACCTTTTGAATAACAGTGGCTTGGTAGGAGAGGGCATTGCAATGCTTTACCACTCTGTCTTGACTCGCCATGTTCATACCATATTTCAGGACTTGAACCTAGTGTTCAGACCTCTGAATCCTGACATCTCTGACCCGAGCTGAGAGCTCTTTCCTTTACCTTCTTGAAATGTTAGTGGGGGTACTGACACAGATTCTCCCCACTGAGATAAGAGGCTGGCAGTGAAATAGCATGGTGGAGGTGAAAGCCTTGTAAAACACAGAGTTAAGGCATAATAGTTTTAAAGTGAACAGAGGTCACTGCTCCTGAGAGTTTACGGATGTGGCTCTGAAAACATCTTCAGAAACCCTGGGTTTGTAATGCAGTGGTAATTGTAGTCTCTGTGAGGAAGTAGCTGATTAAGGTATATGTAGATAATATCTGGATTTTTCCTGTGTCTGAGTATAAGTTGGCGCTTTCGAGAATGGCATGAAGTCTATCAAGGCACTGGGGTATCATTTTTGAAATGAGTACTACAATGAACCTCACAATGGCAGCTCGCAGGATTTACCCCATGTTCAAAAATTGTTGTTATAATTGAAGGATAAAACTTTTTGGTATAATCCTAGGAATAAGTCCTAGAAGAATCCAACTATTTTGGGACTTCTTTTGTCCATGTGCTTCTCCTAGGATATAAGTGAACTCTGAAATTTTCTAATTAACAGTTTATTGTAAGAAATTCTTAAAGGGTATTATTCTTCCTCTATTCCCGAACATGCATGCACACATACACACCTCCTTTGCCAAGTTCACTTTTGAGACTTCCAGTTAAGGACAGTCCAGCTTCAGAAAGGACTTTCTTAGTTGATACAGTGAGAGGAACACAAAGGGGACAGCCCAAGAGGTGCTGTCTCAGAACTCCTAGATTATTCTTATTTAGGTTGCGTTCTACAATTACAGACAGGAATGGCTGAAGGCAGAAGGATGGAGGATTTGTTTTCCACAACTTGTATATGTTTAGTTAGGTCCCTGGGTGGCACAAACAATCATTGTGCTCAACCACTAGCCTAACAGTTGGCTATTTGAACCCTCCCAGCGGTGCTTCAAAAGAAAGACCTGATGATCTTCTATAAAGATTACAGCCAAGAAAATTCTATGGAGCATTTCTACTCAGTAACACATAGAGTCACAATGAGTCAAAATTGACTTGACAGTGACAGATCTGATTTTCTCTTGGTGTAATAACCATATAGCCAGAGGACAGGTCCTTGGCAGTGGCTGGGTTAGAAAATCTTAAATAAGTGTCTGAGGAACTTTCCCTGAGGGAGTAGTTGTTGTCCCTGGTAAGGTCGACTAAATTGGGTGGCATTGCTTGTGTGCTTGACACAGAAAAGCCTCAAAGTCTTCTGGGATACGAACCTCCTAGAATTGCAAAGAGCTTTTTTTTTTTTAAAGGGAGAAAATTCATCTGAGTGAAAACAACATTTATTCAAAAATATTTCCAGAGGCTATGCATTGCTTCAGGGAGTAGAGACTGAACACATTTTGTTTCACATAATGAGAAAAATGGGCCAGTCACACTGTTAAAACAGCTGCGACACAGAAAGCTCACCAAGACCTGGGCAAGTACTGATAAGATCCTCAGGCCTAGTTGGTGTTCTGTTTTAGAAAGTGAGGGGTTCTGGGAAAGAAAGAGACATCAAACATTCCTACAGTGCTAGTTTCAGGATGGGAAACACTGCTTCTAAGACCAGACCCTCCCAGGACACATTGCCCCCGTTGCTGAGGTTTTACATTGCAAATAATTACCAATATGCCATTTTTAAAGTGCTTTGAAATACAATTGATCAAGACTAATAAACACGAACCACTTACTTTGGACATGTGATCAGGAAAGACCAAACACTAGAAAAGGACATCATGTTTGATAAAGCAGAGGGTCAGTGAAAACAAAGGAAACCCTCAATGAAATGGATTGACAAAATAGCCACAACAATGAACTCAAACATACCAACAATCATGAAGACAGCACAGGACCAGGCAATGTTTTTTTCTGTTATACCTATTGTGAACAGAAACTCTAAGTCCACTGAAGTAAAATCAAAGAGATTTATTGAAAACAAAATATTACTGCAATGGGCAGCTGTGAAAATTCAGGCTGAAGCTCACAGATCTCAGTGGGAAAATGCAAGCAACAAGCAATTATAGTGCTGGAGGGGGAAATAAAAATTACAATATTCTGATTGGCTTACAGTAATTAAGGTCAACAGCAAGATAAAGTATAATTTTTAACATTATTAGTTACATGAATACAGCTGGAATACGTTGATTGGCTAAAAGACATAATTGCAAGACATTGGGTCACAGAGGGGATTTCATGTCAGTTACAAAGCAACTGACATGGCGGATCTTTTCAGGAATGGTTTGTTAACAACTACCTTGCTCAAAGCATTAGATCTCCAAAGGAAACAAAGGGTTTCCATGAAGTATTACTTTTCTCAGAGTATCAGAAAACTGGAGGAGGTTGAGATAAAAAAACTTTCCATGAGGTATTCACATTCTTTAACCTTACCACAAAGAAACTCATTTCCTTGATAAAAACAAAGAATTTGTTTCTGGGCAAGAATTAGAATCTAGAGGAAAGGTTGCATTGAGTCCTTAGAGTTAGCTCAGTCATTTTTCAAATAAGTCGGATGCCTATTTTTATTTTATATCTCTTGTCATTCCCTCCTTTTGATCAAGAATTCTGAAGAACATACTTTGATCACACTTAAGGGCATACTCTCTTCTGCTTGGGTTTGTTGATTTGCTGCTCCCAGGTGGCTGCTTAACCTTTGTAATTGATGCCTTTCTTTCTCTCTCTTTTTTTTTTTCTTTAAAGTGCAAACATTTTTATTAGCACAAACGTCGCTCTCAGAGACAGGGGTCAGCAAAATTTTTTTTCTGTAAAGAGCCAGAGAGTATTTTAGGCTTTGTGGGCCACATACAGTATCTGTTGTATATTTTTTTTTCTTCTTTTTTTCCAACTCTTTAAAAACATCAAAATCATTCTTAGCTCACAGGTAATACAAAAACAGATCACAGGCTTGATTTGAATTGCAGGTTGTATTTTGCCAACTTGTGGTGAGAGAAAATTGGGGAAGAGTTGGAGAAGGCTAGAAGAGCCCTCAGAATGTGAATCAAGCCTAACTGTAAGTGAATGAGAAGGGGAGGGAGGGTTGTATGGAAGCATCCTAGATTTCTATTCAATCTGAGGCATATCCGATAAGGCCATCAGGGAGCCCTTGAGCCAAACTCACATATTAGAAGAGTTCCACGTCTCCCGGGAACAGGGTTGCCTGTGTCCTTGCAATACCCAGTCTTTCACAGGGCATAGCTTGATAGACATAAAGACTCAATGCAAAAATGGTGATGGATTTCAGTGAAGCTCTTAGTCAATTACACTCCCCGCAGTTGGAAGTCTGAGAGATGTGTTCTCCATGCCATAAAACCTGCTTTGTCTCATAGTAATATAGCCACACAAACTTTCCTATGGTTAGTGTTTCTTTTTTAATCCTTTTACTTTCTACTTATCTGTATTCTTACATTTAAAGTTTGCTTCTTGTAAAGGGCGTATAGTTGGATCTTGTTGTGTGTGTGTGTGTTTAATCCAGTTTAACAATATCTGACTTCCTAATTGAAGTGTTTAGTCCATTTACATTTAATGTAAGTACTAATATAGTTGGGTTTAAGTCTGCAATTTTGCTTTTTTTATTATTTTGTAAATTTTTTCTTGTCTATTTTTATTTCTTTTTTATTGTGCTTTAGGTGCAAGTTTACAGTTCAATTAATTTCTCATTCAAAAATTTATACACATATTGTTTTGTGACATTGGTTGCAATCCCCACAATGTGACAACACACTCCCCCTTTCCACATCGGGTTCCTTGTGTCCATTCATCCAGTTTCTTTTCTTTCCTGCCTTCTCATCCTGCTTTTGGACAGAAGCTGCCCATTTGGTCTTGTATATTTGACTGAACTAAGAAGTACATTCCTCACATGTATTATTTTTCATTTTATAGGCCTGTCTAATCTTTGCCTGAAGAGTGGGCTTTAGGAATGGCTACAGTTCTGGGTTAACAGAGTGTCTGGGGGCCGTAGTTTCTGGGATTTCTTCACTTTCTGTCAGACCATTAAGTCTGGTCTTTTATGTGAATTTGAATGCCTTTCTTATTTTTATGTTAAGCCTTTCTTCCACAGTTGGGGACCACCAGTACCTTGGTTGCCAGGCAGCTTTGGATTTCTTCGCCATGCTATTTCTGAGCAGCCATCCTCAGTGATCTTGGTATTCAGAATGAATAGGGTGTGGCCAAATTGGAGGAACAATCTGACTTACTTTCAAATGACTAATTTGTCTTGAGGGTTCTCTAGTTTGGGTTTCTGAATACATTGTTGGCATACATAATTCTCTGAGTGGGAGATGAAGTGGACTTTCTAGTTCCTATAGTAGATGAGAATAATTCCAATAATAAAGATTATTGTTATTAATATAATTAACCCAGTTTGCAACAGAAATCATAACCAAGAACCAACTGAAATATCAAAAGAGGATGGTAGAGTCAAGGGCCAAGGGGGGCATACAGTGTAACCAAACAGCCTTTTGTTGAATCATCTTAAGGTCTTGCCCTTCTTCTCCTATAGTGTGTATCCAGGAGCAACATGAGGTGTTGGCAATGGCACATATTCTACTCAGCTGTGCTAGTAAGAAATCTAAAGCTATTAGATTACCAAGTACCACTTTAACTAGTGAATTAAGGGATCACTGTTGTGCTACCATTTCATCTGCAACATCATTAGCTATTTGAGCTATGATAGCTGAAAGGTTATGAATAGATAGTTCTAACTACAGTGTGCCAAACCAAGGATGGTAGCTTGTGAAAAGGACCAGCCCTATGCAGGGTAGTCAGCAATAGGATTGTTGGTAAGCATTTGCTGTTGGGCTAGAGAAATCAATTTTAAATCACTGGTCCAATATTGACATTCGTTATAGGTGTAAATATCTAGAGGAACTCCCAAGGTTTTCAATGTATATTGATCCTTCATTCCCTAACCATCCAAACACAGTATAGCCTAGGTATAAGGAAAATCCTTAGGGTAGGCGTTATCTATAGTGCTGTAATTTGAATCTCCACAAAGGAATAGGTAACCATGGGGAGCACATACGGCCTGTTTAAAATCAGAGGAATTAGGGATAGATAGATTTACATTTACCAGCCAAGTTTCTACATCAGCATTATCACAGATTGACAATCTTCCAAAGTTTAATTGTCACTTAGTATAGTTTTAAACACGGGTTATCATACTGTTTAATAGTTCCATTTAGTGTCTTAAAGCAATTATTATACTGTTATAGATTGAAATGTGCCCCCCAAAATTTGTGTGTCAACTTGGCTAGTCCATGATTTCCAGTATTGTGTGATTGCCCATAATTTTGTCATATTATGTGATTTTCCTCTGTGTCGTATATCCTATCTCTATGATGTTAATGAGGTGGGATTAGAGGCAGTTATGTTAATGATGCAGGACTCAACCTACAAGATTAGGTTGTGTCTTAAGTCAACCTCTTCTGAGATATAAAAGAGAGACTTGAGCGAGAAGAGAGGGACCTCATAGCACCAAGAAAGTAGAGCCAGGAGCGTACGTCATTTGGACCCAGGGCCCCTGCACTTAGATACACCTAGAGCAGGGGAAGATTGATGACAAGGACCTTTCCCCAGAGTCAATAGAAAGAGAAAGGCTTCTGCTGGAGCTGGCACCCTGAATTCAAACTTCTAGCCTCCTAGACTGTGAGAGAATAATTTTCTCTTTGTTAAAGCCATCTGCTTGTAGTATTTCTGTTATAGCAGCACTAGATGACAAAGGCACATACCAACTAGAATACAATTAGATTTCTTCAGGATAATGTCTAACAAAGGGCTATTGTCAAATATACTCTTGGATTTTACATTTAATTTCAGGATTCACACTTTTAGCTCCAGCACAATCAAATGGGATACTTTGGACCTAAGTCAAGGTAAAACATGAAAATAAAGGATAGGGATTAACTTCAGGGGGGCACCACAACTTGACTGTGGTAGGTGGTTTTAAATTACTATTAGAATTAATGGTTGGTTCTGGTATTAGATGTTAATTCTATACTGGGAAAACCAAGGGGTCAGTATAGTCTCATACAAATAGAGGAGATGAGAGGCAAATCCAGCATTTCATTATGTTACTAGCGCTTGCTGCAGATTGGGCCAAGCAATAGAAAAAGGAGACAATAGTGGTATTAAAATGATAATGGGGGCATGATTAGAACACAAAGAATAAGAAGGAAAATATCCTAAACATCCAGCAATAATGAGTACACCTGTAATTATTAGACTAAGTCCAAATATTTCTAGGGGTTGCATAAACGTTTACCAAAAAACAATTTTGTGTGTATATAGTAAATACAAAATGGCTAAAGATAAAAGTATAGCTGACAATATAGCACATAGTCCAAATGCTTCAGCTATTTGCATAATCTTGTTCCATGATCTTGGGTAGGCGGTTCAATCTTGTTGTCATCTGCTTCTCATCTGGGACCATGTTTAAGTCCTTCAGTTGATTGAACAGTCCAGATAGGGTCCACGTGAGCTCTCTTAACTGGGACAGGAGGATCCAAGCTTTAAGCACCTGTAATTTAGCAGCACAGAAAGTTGTTAAAAGGACTAACTAGAATCCGTTTCACTTCAGTTGAAGAGAATCCTTTAGCTGATATCTTTTCCAATCAACATAATCCCTAAAAAAGACATCAGCTGCCTTACTCTGTTTCCAGGTCTGATTATCAAAATCTTCTTTTATCAAAGAGGCCTTTTCTTTAGTGTAATGAAGCAAAGTCTGACGGTATTTTAGCTGGCTAGCCTGTAGGAGATTAGAATCCATAAAAGCTGAACCATACGGCAGACTCATTGACTTTCCAGTAACAATTTCAAAGCGGTCAGTTTATGGGGCCCAAAAGGAGTAGCCCTTAAGTTTAGCAAAATCAAAGGGAGAACTTGGTCCCAAGACAGACCAATGAGGAAGTTAGTTTGGTTAAGTGAATTTTTATAATACCATTAACTCTTTCTACCAGTCCTGAAGACTGGGGATGATAAGAACAATGAAGCTTTGAAAAACTGGAAAAATAGAGGAAATTTTTCTAATGATTTGACCAGTAAAATGAGTATGTCAATCACTACAGTTTTAGGGGCACCCCAAGTTGGGAAAATATTTTCTAAAGGTTTCTTGGCTACAAAGCTAGCAGTTGCACACCTGCTTGGGAAAACCTTGACCCAAAGTGGATATCTACAAACCATAACAAAACATATGTACAGCCACCAGAAGGAGGCGTCTTGTCAAAATCAATCTGTCATTCAAGCATAGGGCTAGTCTGCAAGGGATATTGACCTGGAGGCAGGCAATAAAGTTTGTCTGGTTTAAATTGAGAACAGGTAGGTCATTGTCTTGCTATCTGCTCTGCTGCCTTCCCAAAATGTCCCCCAATAATATTTGTTTGTTAATTCCACTAATTTATCTCAGCCTACATGGTTGTGTTTATGAATATATTGAATTAATGAAAGGTGTAAGAGTTTAGGCATCACCAACTTATGATCAAGGGGTTGTCCCTCTCAATAATCTGTATCCCAATTTGGTTGACAGAGTTCTTGCTTCCACATGTGCTTTTCACATTTTGGAGCCATAATCTGATGGCTTCTGAGGCAATGCCAGATAGTTCCTGCATGGCAAACAGGCTTTATAGGGACTATCTACTACCTTTCCAACAACAGGAACTTGGACTAAGGAGGATTCTTAAAATGGGTAGGATTCTGAATATCATACTGAAGCACATAAGCTACAGCCACTGAGCAAGTCGCCCAAAAATGTTGATTCAAACTATGGGTCAGGTCATTGGTTTCCATAGGCTCATAAATGGTCAGTAAAGACTTCATCATAGAAACATGCAAGTACCTTGGAAAGAGCATTCTCCAATTGGGTATGGTCCACAGATCAGTCAGTAATAGAATCTAGAGTACACCTGGACTGAAGCCATGAGATGGTTTTGTTGTCCAGAGCCAACTTTAAGTAGGTGGCTAAGGAGGCCATAATTACTTGTAGATCAGAATCTTGTTCAAAATATTCCTTAATTCCCTCCTTTGGGGCCTGATTTTGGAGGGAGCCATAAACAGCTTACTTGGCTGTGGTGTCTGCCAAATTATTGCCTTTAACCATTTCAGTCTGGGGAATGCCTTTCAGTTGATGAGCTTGTATTTTAACTAATGCTATTTTTGAGGGTAGCAAAAGGGCTACTAGGAGGTTGGTAACTAAGGGGCCATTTTTAATATGGGTCCCAGAAGATGTTAGCAACCCTCTTTCCTTCTGCAGCATCCTGAAATCATGAACAACACTAAAACCATACCTGGAGTACATATAAATAGTTACTGACTATCCAGAAGCCAGTTTGCAAGCCCTGGTGAGTGCAATTAACTCAGCTTGCTGGGCTAAAGTAATTTCAGAAAAGGCACCACTTTCCAAGATCTTGGTGGATATCATGATTGCATATCCTCCCTGGTAATGAGAACTAGAGGGGCCTGGTTTAAGATAAGATCTACCAACAAAAAGAACTAAAGAGGGATTAGGGAGAAGAGTTTCTTGCAAGCCTTGCCTGGGAGTTAACAATTGGTCTGGTGGGAAATAATGTCATCATTTCCTAGAAGAGGTAACAAAGTTGCAGGGTTCAAAGGAGATAACTGTTCATAGTTGGACATTGGGGGCAACCAAAAGAAGAACTTCATAAAAAGTTAGTCAGCTGGCTGAAAGGTATTGAATTAAAGAAGAATTCAAAATAGCAGATACAGCATGGAGGACATAAACATCCAGAAAGTTCCAAAGCACTATGTCTGATATAGCTTCCACTGATCTGGCAGTGGCCACAACTGCTCTAAGACAAGGAGACTATCCACAAGTGACTGGGTCTAACTGTAGGCTGTAGTAACTGACAGGTCACTGCTGATCTCTGTGGTTTTGAGCAAGAACCCCCCAGGCATTCTCAGCTGTCTCTGGGGCATATAAGGAAAAATCTAAATTATAATTAGGAAAACTCAAAACTGGGTAGTGAGTAACCAAAAAACATAGTAGGGACTCTTAACTTAGAAACAGTTTGGATGCCTTCTTCTGATAATTAAAAAGGGTCAAGTGTAGGCTCTTTTAAAAATTGATATAAGGGTTGGGTCATTAATGAAAAATTAGGAATCCATGCATGGCAGTAACCACCTTGACCTAGAAATCCTCTTAATTGCTTCTTTGTATGGGGAGAGGGAAGACCATAATGTCATCCTTTATCTTTGTGTCTATGGAAACCTCTTGTGCACAGATAATGTACCCTAAATATTTCACTGCTGTTAACACCAGCTGCAACTTTTCTATCTACACTTTGTGCCTGCTAGTGGCCAAATGCTATAATAGTAAAACACTATCCTCTATGCAGGCTTGCAATGAATTTGTGCAGACTGAGAGATCATCAGAGCCCTGCTGGCACACTGGTTAAGCATTTGGTTGCTAACCAAAAGGTCAGCAGTGCAAAGCCACCAGCTGCTCCTTGGAAATTCTATGAGGCCATTCTACTCTGTCCTATAGAGTCACTATGAGTTGGAATCAACTCAATGGCAACAGATTTGGGTTGTTTTTGTTTTTTTTTTAAGAGATCATCTGCATACTGCAATAAGGTAGATCCTTTAGTGAACTGCAGAGGCTGTCAATCATCATGCAAAACTGAGAAAAATACGTGAGAGATTCAGTAAACTTGGGGCATGACACTACAGTTATATTGTTAATTATACCAAGTGAAGACAGACAGATACTAACTTTCCAGATGCACTGGAATATTGAAAAAGGCATGCATGAATCAATTACTGTAAAATGAGTTGCATCTGCGGCTACGTTAGATAGAAGTAGATGAGGATTAGGTACAACTGAAAATCTTGGGATGACAATACAGTTAAATGCCCATAAATCTTGCACAAATCTCCAACCACAGCCACTGGGTTTCTTTACTGGAAATACAGGGTGTTGCATGGGCTGGTACAAGAAATAATCAGCCCTTTGTCCAGGAAGTCTTGAACTATGGGGGTCAATCCATCTCTGAGCTCCAGCTTTAAAGAGTATTAAGAAACTTTAGGTAAAGGTTTAGATCCATCAATCTCGACTTTAATGGGTTTTACTGACTGAACCCAGCCAACATCTGTGGATGAGTTGACCCATAAAATTCTGGCACAGTAGAAAGTCTTAAGGTTCCATAGCTTCCTGGTATTTAGAAACCTGTAAAGTCCCTGAAGGTGGCAAAAGACCTCCTCAGAGTCTGTTTAGAAGGATTAGAGAGATCTAGGATAATTTCTCCTTGATCAGAAAATTTAATATGACAATTCCATTTTGATTAAAAAAAAATCTTCCTAATAAATTAACAGAAATTTGTGAATGCAATAAAAAGGAATGCATATCCTCAATAGGTCCTTGACTGAATAATTCTTGATTAAGTTTCTGAGACTTTTCAGGATGGGGCATGCAGGTTGGGGAATCCTTTAACAATGGCATGAAGTGCTGCTTTAGATCAGGGAGCAAAAGTAAACTCATGCTGTCTTCCACCTGTCTTGGAGGACTTTACCTTAATGGGAATCTTGATGATGGAACTAGCTTCAATTGGCTAGTTTCCTTTGGCTTCTTCCTCCTTCTCTAGGTAATAAGGAAGTTCTGACAATGACAAGGCATTATCAGAGAGGGAAGCTAGAGGGGGGTATAGAGGATTGGCCACTGGAGGGTTCGGTGAAACAGGGTTAGTAGGAGGAGGAAGAGGAGGCATTTCAATCAACAAAGGAACAGACACAAAACTTTGATTTTGCCATTCCTTAATCAGTTCTGCTTGCCTTGATAGAACATCTTGCAAAGAAACAAATTTGTTATTTTTTTCTCTTGGAAGCTTCCAAAACCAATTCAAATAGGCCTCCCACTGGTTCTGGTTAATCCAGGAGCCTTTATCCTCTAATTTGCTGTACAGGAAAATTAAAGAGCTCAAAAATACCATAACATGGCCACTGATTAGTAACACTTTCCTTGGTAAGTGCACATCACTGTTCAAGGTACTGAACCATATTTTGGGCATAAATCCAGATCATATATAAAGCAGAGTTTCCTGTGATCCTTAGAAGTGGCATTCGCCATCTTACCAAGTACCAGCATGTGCCAACAAGATGGTGTGCTAAGCCAAAATGCATCCTTAGAGAAACAAAAGGAAAAGAAAGTTTTATATGGGGAGTTCTACTGTTTGTCCACTAAATGGTGGACTCATCACACTTCAAAATCTTACTTAAAATGGTGCGAATCATGAAGAGAAGCCAGAAACAAAAGACCAAAATCTCAAAAAGGCACACTGAAAACTTTGGCACTTCTGGGGCTTAATAAAACCTATCAGGGGCTTTCCCTTATGCTCTTGTTTCTTGGAAGACCTAAGAATGCCTCATAAGCACCAGTTCAAACTGTGAGTTAGCAAACAGAAAACAAAAGAAAGATGAGGGTGAACATACTTAACAAGGTGCAGCCAGTAGGTGGCACTTTTGTAACACAGTTGAGAACACAAACCTCCAACAAGTTTCTGCAGATGAAAAGGTAAAGATGGAACAGGAGCCTCCAACAAGCTTACAACCTTATTTAACCAGGAATGAAACAAACAAACAGGAGTAGAGAATGGCTTCACTAAATCCCCACCAAAATGCTCAGGGCTAGATTCTTTGAACAGAGCTGTGCCAAAATGCACAAAACTCATTTTTTGAAAGAACTTACCTCTGGACAGTCCCGGAAGAGTCCGAAAAAGCAAGGGGCACACAAAGGCGCCCTTTTGTTGCCTGAATCATGTTTTTCAGCTCCTCGGGTTCTCCAGAGGGAAGATGGCTCTGAAAATCCTGCCGACTACGCCATAAATGTAGTGAACAGAAACTCTAACTCTGCTGAAGTAAAATCAAAGAGATTTATTGAAGCCAAAGACCACTGTAGTGGGAGATCGTGAAACCTCAGGCTGAAGCTCTTGAATCTCAGTAAGAAAATGCAAGTTGCAAGTAATTATAGTGCTGAAAGGGGAAATAAAAATTACAATATTTTGATTCATTTACAGTAATTAAGTTCAGTCAAAGGCAAACGAAGTAGAGCATAATTTTTTAAATTATTGGTGACATGAATACAGCTAGAATACATTGATTGGTTAAAAAGACATAATTGCAAGACATGGGGTCACCGACTGGGTTTCATGTTGGTTACAAAGCAATGACATGACGGCTATTTTCAGGAACAGTTTATTAGCAATTATCTTGTTCACAGCATCAGGAAACCAGACAAGATTGAGATCAAAAACTTTCCATGAGGTATTCACATTCTTTAGCTGGACAGCAAAGAAACTCATTTCTTTAATAATAACAAAGAGTTTGTTTCTTGGCAACAGGGTCAGAATTTAGAGAAAAGGTTGCACTGAGCCCTCAGAGATAGCTCAGTTATTCTTCAAACAGGTCAGATGCCTACTTTTACTTTATACCCTTTATCATACCTAGAGTAGCCACGAGTCAGAGCTGACTTCACAGCAACTAACAACAAAACAGCAATAAGCATGGAAGAAGCAAGGTGATATGTACTTCTGTTCCCTTTGGTAATGACTTATTCTGTTTCCCTTTATTCTTCACACCTAAAGTTTTCATATGGATCAAACCTCAACACCAAACAAATTGTCATCGAGTGGATTCTAACTCACAGTGACCCTATAGGACGGAGGAGAACTGCTCCACAGGGTTTCCAAGGCTGTAAATCTTTACAGGAGCAGACTGCCACTTCTTTTTCCCATGGAGCAGCTAATAGGTTCAAACCACCAATCTTTCTGTTAGCAGTCGAGCGCTTCACCACAGTGTCATTAGGCCTCAAGTTTTTTTTTTTTTTTAATAACTAAAGAATCCATTTAAAAATAAATATTCTCAGATTTCTTTATTTCATTTTCTTCAGTCCCCACCCTGAAATTAAGTTTATGTTACCCTTTCACTCTTCCAGTGAAATGTTTAAAGTCAATCAATGTTTAATAAATTTTTCAGGCTTATCTGAGAGCAGTCATCACTCTCCCTGTCTTTTCATTTACTGCATTTTTCCATGTAAGGAATGTCATATCTGAACAATCCATTTTTGCTCTGTGGGTGGCTGATCTTAAACTGTGCCTGAGATTCGTCTTTGTATCAGTCCTAAACTCTATCATCCTGCAGTCACAATGCTTCACCAGCCCTCAAATGGAAGGCACTTACCTAGGAAATGGAAAATCCATCTTTCAATTGTCCCAGGAGGTTCTTTCTCAACACGAATGTTTCTGTGAGTTGCTTATATTCTGTTGACTCTAACCCTATTATTTAGATTGGGAACAGAAGTTGGTGTGTTATAAGAAACTAATATTCATCAGAAAAATTTCATTTGAACCATCGTACGTGAGCACCTAGAGATAAATGTAGAGCCGAGGAAGTAGAATACAAGAACATAGAAATTTTCAAAAGTAGCTTATTCTTGGTATGCACTTTATCTTCTGAAAGTAAAAAAACTTTGCCAAAAATTGACTGGGAATTAATTAGAAAATTCTATGACCTAAATCAAATGGTAAATTATAAGAATGCAGAAATTTTTTCATACACTGCAAAATTGTGCTTTCCTGATATGTTTGTTATGTAGTGTTATATACATTCCTAATAATACTCCTTACTAATCAACATCATTTATTTCATATACATTCTTAGTGTCAACTTCTAAGGACACACAGGATTTCAAACATAGAGTTTTATGGAAAAGCCAAGTCTTTGATATATTGCCCAATAATGACCGATAATGCCAAGCCATTTGTGAAGTTAACCAAATAATGGTGGATATTTTAGTTGTGATTAAAGTGAATGATAATGACTAATACATATTGACCAACACAGATTACTGGAGGATTCTAGGACTAGTGCTTTGCTATCAGACTGTCATTTTAGGTATTCAACCGAGAATGTTCATTATTCAAGGTGAAAAGAGATTAATAAGGTCACAAAAGGGACAGCATGTGATGATTATTCAAAATAGGTGTTTAATCAAGATATCAAAGCCTTGAATGGCATTAATTGTAGGATATCAGACAAGGGAGATTTTAAAGGAGCTTTAGTATGAGAGGATTCCCTGGGTGGGGGAAATGGTTAGTGCACTGGCTGCTAACCAAAAAGTGAGAGGTTTGAGTCTCCCCAGAGGCACATTGGAAGAAACACCTTGCGATCTACTTCTGAAAAATCAACCACTGAAAACCCTAGGAACACAGTTCCACTCTGACACACATGGGATCACCATGAGTAGGAGTCGACTCGATGGCCATTGGTTTTAGTATGAGAAAGTTCTTCAAGATTGGACACTGATTAATATTGGCCAAACTGGGTGGGAGTCACTTGTTCCCAGGGCCCAGAGATAAATATCTCAAACTCACCACTGATAAGACCCTGGCTCCCTTACTCTATCATCGTCTTTAAAAATGTTTTGGAGCTTAGAAAAGTGTAAAAGCATCAAAGAAAAACTCAGTATCTCTTGGTAGGATTGCCCCAGTTTAGCCATGCTGTGATCTACATATGGCAACGATTATTGAAAAAAAGATTGAAGGTGTTTTTCCTCACCTGATCTTGGTAGAGACCTCTCTGGTAAATGTACTAACGAAGAATGTAAGTATCAGTACCACACTTACATGGTAGAGAATTATGTCATAGGAGTTAAAAGTAAAAGTTTTAGAATTAAAAGGGAACCTGTTTTAATTATCTAGGGCTACTATAACAGAAATACACCTGCAAGTGCCTGGAGGCACCCCACTCAGCCAGTAAACTTCAGCTAGGAGGCACTCATCTCTCTTGCTCCATGGATCAGCAAGCCCAGCTCTACCAATAAGTGCCCAAATGCACCCCACTCCTCCAGGAATCCTTCTGCCAAAGGCACTCAGGTCTCTCACTCCGTGTGTCGGCTCCAGCACCATTTTTAGCTTGTCTCCTCATTCTACTGTTGCAGTTTCTCTGCTGCTGCTGTTTCTCTAATGCTGCTTCTAACATCTGTGCCATCTCTGGTGTTAACAGTTTTCTTCATTTCCTTCTGAGTCTTCACCAGGGTTGTCTTTGATATCCATAATTCCACCAACAATCTCTTCAAGGTAGTCTAGGCTTTTACTATTAGGCACTTTAAAGCTCTTCCAGCCTCTATCCATTCACAGTTTCAAAACAGCTTCGATATTTTAGGTATCTGTTAGATCAACACCCAGCTCTCTCAGTACCAAATTCTGTCTTAATTATCTACTACTGCTATAGCAGAAATACTAAATGTGGACAGCTTTAACAAAGAGAAATTTATTGTTTCACAGTCTAGGAGGCTAGAAGTCCAAAGCCAGGGTGCCAGCCCCAGGTGAGGGTTTCTCACTCTTTCAGCTCTGGAGGAAGGTCCTTGTCATCAATCTTCCCCTGGTCTAGGAGCTTCTCCTCACAAGAAGCCCAGGGCCAAAAGGCACGCTCTGCTCCAGGCATGACTTTTCTTGGTGACGTGAGGTCCTCCTGTCTCTCTGCTGGATTCTCTCTTTTATATCTCAAAACAGATTGATTTAAGACACAAACTAATCTTATAGACTGAGTCCTCCTCATTAATATAACTGCCTGTAATCCTGCCTCACTAACATCACAAAGATAAGACATACAACACATTGGAAAACCACATCAGATGACAAAATGGTGGACAATCACACAGTACTGGGAATCATGGCCTAGCCAAGTTGACACATATTTTGGGAGGAACACAATTCAATCCATGACAGAACCTAAAATATTTTCTATTACTCACAAATATTTTACAGATGAATAAATAAATAAATTTGGAAAAGCTAAATGTCTTATCTAAGGTTACATAGCAAGTTAGTAGGAGGTAGTTAAGTTTGATGGTAGTTATGCATCCCATATCCACGATTTGGTAGTTGCACATTACTTAATCTCTCTTTGTTTCAATTTCTTTATTCATAAAATAGACATAGTATAGTAGAGTGGATGCCATTTTATTCGATGTGATAAAGACAAGGATAGCCAGATGTCAATGTAAGCAGTGATATATTTTTTAAAAAGACAAACATTAAATTATTTATTTTTAACCTTACACCTATGTGTTTCCATTTACAACCCACCCAGCATCTCCAACTGCTAGGAGAAAAACCTAGTGATCTGCTCCTGTAAAGATTACAGCCTAGAAAACACTATGGGACAGTTTTACTCTGCCACATGGGGTCACTATGAGTCAAAAATCAACTTGTTGGCACCTAACATCAAAAAACCTATCTTTCATGTAGTCCCAATGCCTTTTCTTTGGGCATAAGTCTTCTGATTGGGCTCCCATTCATCTTTTTTCATATGGGGCATACTCATAGAGTTTCCATTTTCTTACAGTGGGAGAAAAAAAAAAAAAAACATTTTAAAGACACTTATGAATCAATCTAAGTGTAGAATTTTTTAGACTTTTATAATTCCTAAGTTTGTTGTGGATGTCTCATAGATACCTAATTCAACCTCATTTTTAAAAATAAGTCATATTTATTGAATCTTTTCAGCGCGTTCAGCTTAGTTTGTGTAAAAACAACCTTTATTCTATTGAAATTCAGAGCTCCTTAAGTTGTATTATATTTCATGGATATTTGTAATTATATTACCAAGTGCAACTAGTATAGTCTGATTTGAATCCAAACCCCTCTCACTCTTGACCTGGGGGAACAAAGGTGATCCACTTTCCTAGAGGTGGACCAACTCTCTGTGATATGTCAATGTGCCATGGGAATCGGTCAGTGTGTGTGACAGATGGAACTGAGAAAGTCAAGTATTCTTTAAAGTGCAGGTGGTTAAGAAAGCTTCTACTGTAAGTTCATGGAACAGTGGCAACACACAGAAAGCACTCAACAAATGGTAGCTATTACTATACAAGTTTAAAACTCATTTCTTCTAATGTCTTGCCTACAATCCTTTCTTCTACATATTTTTTGCATTGACCTTCAAAATGGACCCCCCTCTCCACACCTCTTCAGCTCTATTAGTAAAAATTACTAATGGATTAAATTATATACCCATTGTTTGTTATAAAAGTAAAGACTAGAAATCATTCTAGAATCATGCTAAATATCATACTAGTATACAAGTTGCCATCAAGTCACCTTCAACTCATGGTGACCCCTTGTGTGTCAGAGTAGAACTATGCTTCACAGGGTTTTTGATGGCTAATTTTTGGAAGTAGGTTGCCAGGCCTTTCTTCTGAGGCACCTCTGGGTGGACTCACAGCTCCATCTGTTCAGTTAGCAGCTGAAAATGTTAATTGTTTGCATTACCCAGGGATTCCCATGTTAAATACAGCCCCCATGATATAAGAAAATATTTTTACTATTTTTATTTTAATAGCTGGTGTTGAATTTTCTTGCAATTAAGAGGCACACAGTTTGAAAGACAAATACTGTATTCCACTGAATCTAAGATGAACATTTTCCCACATTTTAATATCTTTGATATCTGGATGCCTTCTTACTATCCATGAGTCTTGTAATTACTGTGGACCAGGTGGCAGTTATAACACAGTGACACTCTCTGCACATTTACGCTCCTTAAAAGAACCAACATTAAAATTAAGAAGTGACAGCAACTTGGAAGAAAATCAAAGAATCAGTCATGTATCACTCTTTTGAGGAATGCTGCATCGCCAATGATCTCAATGGCACAGAGCTCTGGCATCTGGAAAAATACAAACACTGACAACTTTGAGTTAAAGTAATTCATAAGACCTGTATTTTATTCAATTCATTTCACTTGTATTTTTGTTTCTTCATTTATGCACAGGAATGATGTATGATTTAAAAATAATACGTCGAATAAATATAAAAGTGTTCTTTCATGAATGTAACATAAAGATTATAATGATTTCTAACTATGGTAGAATAATACCAAAGTAACACTCCCATCATAAACAGGCATAGCAATGGATGTTTTAGTTACCTAGTGCTGCCATAACAAAAAATACCATATGTGGGTGGCTTTGAAGAACAGAAATTTATTTGCTTGTAGTTCTAGAGGCTAAAAGTTCAGTCAGGATCTTGGCCATGTTGATTCTTTCCGTGGGCCTCTCTCCTAGTTTCTGGTGTCGGCTGGCAATCCTTGATATTCCTTGCTTATAGACTTGACCTCACATGGCATCTGTCTTCCCCTGTATGTGTCTCTGTGTCTATTCTGCTCTTTTTATAACTCAGAAGTGATTAGGTTTAGGACTTACTCTTCCCTAGTATGAGCTCACTAGCGTAACAAAAGAAAAACTCAATTTCCAAACAGGATCATGTCCATAGGTACAGAGGCAAGGACTTCAATACATAGTTTTGAGACATACAATCCGATCCATAACAGTGGATCAAATATGTGAGTCAACTATTTCAGACATTGGACCACAAACAGCACACTTTTTTTTTTTTTTCCATCTATTTTGTGTGTTTTTTGGTTGTTTCAGACAGGAGAGTAAGTCTGATCTCTGTAGATCTTGACTAGAAGTGTAAATACAAAATTCCTTGGATTAAAAGAAGTCCTTAACTCTAATGTATTATATATGAAATAATATTAATTTATGAAATTATAGGAGCTCTGGTGGCATAGTGGTTAAGAACTCAGCTTCTAACCAAAAGGTCAGCTGCTAAACACAAAGTTGGCAGCTTGAATCCACCAGCTGTTTATCGATGTGTGAAATAATATATCAATGTATGTTACTTTCAGGCTTTGCTTTTGATAGAACTCTCACCCTGACATTAAAGAAATAATTTTTTTTTAAATTGGGTAGGTAATATAGTAAAATTCAGTGGGAAGTGGCAGTAACTTGTACACAGAGATATGATTCTAAGTTCTATCATTGACCTGCAGTAGGAATTTTACTGAGTCTATTAACATCAGTAGGGTCCTTGGGTGGCACAAACAGTTTGTGCTTAACTACTAACCTAAACGTTAGTGGTTCAAATCCAGCCAACAGCCCCATGGCAGAAAGTCCTGGCAATCTGCTTCTGTAAAGGTTATAGGGCAGTTCTACTCCATAACACATGGGGTCACCATGAGTTGCAATCAACTTGATGGCAATGGGTTTGGTTTTTTAGGTTTGTTAACATAGTTGTTGTGTGCTGTTGAGTCAATTCCAACTCATAATGACCCTTTAGCAACCCTACAGAACAGAGTAGAACTACCCTAGAGAGTTTCCTGGGCTGAAGTCTTTACAGGAGCAGATTGCCGTGTCTTTTCTACTTCGAAGTAACTGGAGGGTTCTAACTGTGGAATTTTTGGTTAGCAAGCTCTTAATCGTTGTGCCACCAGGGCTCCTTTTGTTAACATTAAAAAAAAAAAAAAAAACAGTTGCCTTCGAGTCAATCCCGACTTTTAGCAACCCATAGGACTGAGTAGGACTGCCTCATAGAGTCCCCAAGGAGGACCTGGTGGATTTGAACTGCCGACCTTTTGGTTAGCAGCCATAGCTCTTAACCACTACACCACTAGGGTTTCCTCATTAACATTAGTGGACCTCAATTTCCTCATCAGAAAAAAAAAAACTAGACTATATGATTTCCTGTTTTGCTGTATTCCGTTCCATATCTTTTTACTCTCATAAAAGATAATTCTATCTGGAAGAGTGTATACATTTTGTTCATTGGGGATTTTTGCCTTAATTTTAACTTTTTAAAATATTGCATTAAAATGTCATTTATCTTGATTACTGAGTTTTTTGGACCTCCCTTTGTATTTGGCACTTGAGGTGAGTGGCTGACACCCCTCACCCTAGTCCTGGCCTGGGCCCCGTCTTCCCTGAATTTTAAACTCTGTATCCTCAACTCATGGGGGAACTCCAGGCTCCATTTTGGTTCTCCTGGCCTGCTCTGCATTCTGAAAACCCTCTCCCGTCAGTAAGGTGACCAATACTAGGGATCCCCTCACTTGTTTTCCTTCTCTCAGGAATCACTGTCTTGTTCGACCTATTGTCCAACGGCTGAACACCATTGTTTCCTATGCTCTGTCCGGCTTGCTAGTCGTTTAAGAGGGGAGGGTAAATTCAGTTTCTGTTACTACACCGTGACTGGAAGCAGGAATACTTGCAATACTTTTAGAATGTATTTTTATCTCTAGTGATTCTATCTTTAAAGCTGGGTGGATATGGCAAGTTTTTTGATGTACCTCAGTTTAAACTGGTTTAGAAGAGAGGATTACCAAAATTTTTCTAAAGTATTGTAGTTTTTAAAGTACATGAACATGTTGCAGGTGACCAGGTGGCCGTTTATTTTTATTATGCTGATTTTTTTAAGTGCCTAAAAATATTTGGTAAATATTTGTAAGATTGCTATGTGAAGTACACTAGCCTGAAATTATACACAAGTGCAAGAGTGTGAGGCATGGCTGTCTGTACTTGGATTCATGATTACAGATACTGGGAGTTGCTGGATTCCTTGGATGATAATGAAATTATTTCCATTTTATTGATTTGTAGAATTATATTTTCATTGCCTGAGGGAAACCCAAAACCATAGCAAGCTAGAGATACTGATAACTTTTAAGAGATTCAGTTTATTTTACCCTATCACTACAAAGTACAACCAGAATGCTCCTTAGAAGCAAGGATGGCGAGACTACATCTCATATACTTTGGACATGTTGTCAGGAGGGATCAGTCCCCTGAGAAGCATTTTATGTCATGCTTGGTGAAATACAGGGTCAGGGAAAAAGCAGAAGACCCTCAACGAGATGAATTGACACAGTGGCTGCAAACATGGCAACGATTGTGAGGATGGAGCAGAACCGGGCGGTGTTTCATTTTGCTGTGCCTAGAGTCGCTATGAGTCGGAACCGACTTGATGGCACCTAACAACAACAACATCACTACAAAAGGAAGCCATTGAGTGGTGCAAACGATTAATGTGTTCACTGCTAACTGAAAGGTAGAGATGCGAGTCCACACAAGTGCATCTTGGAAGAAAGGCCTGGCAATCTACTTTCAAAAAGTCAGTCATTGAAAACCCTATGGAGCACAGTTCTACTCTGACACACATGGGGTGGTGATGAGTTGGAATTGATTTGATAGCAATTTTTTTTTTTTAATCACTACAGAAACTTTGAAAGCTATTTTATCTTTTTTTCACAGTTCAGGGATAATGTATAAGTTCCTGGAGCCTGGACTAGGTTTAGAGGTAGGAGATCAGTTGCTCTAGACTGCAGGTCACTGGGCTGGAGTCAGGAGAGGTGCTGGGATGGTGAAGAGGAAGAATGCAGGTGCATGGCTATGCAATGGAAACCAGAGAAGCCAGGCACAGTAAGAGGATCTGGAGCAGAAAGCAGGAGAGAGTGGCAGCAGCTTTGTATATCCTCACACAAGAGGAAAGAAAATGGACCTGTAACCTAACAACTACTTACCCACCTTTAGTGGACGCTTGAATACTTCATCCGGAGGGAGAGATCATTTTCACTCTGTTGCCATCAGCAGCATGCATTTACTAGGAGAGAGCAATAATCTTAAAACAAAAAAATAAATTGCGTACATAAGCTATCCTCCTAGAAACAGAAGACATTATTTAGATTAACCTAGATCAAGAAAATTGTCTTTTTACTACTCCCTTACTGACCAAACACAGAGCTTCAGCTTCTTCTAGCTTGCTGCAACATGAGTTCATTGCAACACAAATGAGAAAGGAACTGCCACTAGGCAAGGCATAAGAGGTCCATTTGTTCTTGAAATGATTTGGTGTTCTCTTCTCCCTGCTGAAGGGACCAGACACCTGCCAATTGTGATGTATTTTATAATACGGACACAGGGAGCTAGACAAAGGTCACCAATCAATTTCCTTCCCACTAAGTGACAAAACAGAATCACTTAAATCAATGACCTTTGGGTCTTGGCTTCCACCCCAAAGGCAATGGTCTCTCCTCTATGACAATTTCTTTAACTTGAGATATGCTCAGCAGCTCCCACCCACAGTGGGTACAGCTGTTTAAGCTAGCTCTGTAAACAAAGGGTTCCATGGTAGAATGTGGGGTTGGGAAGAGACTGCAGAATTGATATGACACAAGCCTCCCAATTTACAGATGAGTTAACTGAGGCCCATAGAAGCTACATGACTTGTGCAAAATCAGCATAATAAGTCAAAGATACATTACTCACACATTTATGCAGTTAGCTGAGTCATTGACATCTTCCTTACTTGCCTTATCCTGACAATAAAATTTGAGGAAAAAATTATGAAACTAGTTTGCAAATATGTGTTTTGGCTTCTTTAAAACCAGATTAAGACAACAAAGTGACAAACAACACAATCAAAAAAAGGGCAAAAGATTTAGACAGTTCATCAGAGGATATTCAAATGGCCAGCAAGCACATGAAAAGATATTCAATGATATCATTAGCTATTAGAGAGATGCAATCAAAATAATGAGATGCCACCTCACCATACACCCTCATTAGTATGGTAATAATTAAAAAAAGAGAGAGAAAGAAACAGAAAACAACAGGTGTTGGTGAGGTTGTGGAGAAACAGGAACACTTGTTCATTTGTGTTGGGAATGTAAGATGGTGGAGCCACTGTGGAAAATAGTTTGACGATTCCTCAAAAGGTTAAACATGAAACTACCACATGATCCCGCAATTCCAATTCTAGGTATATACTCAGAAGAAATGAAAGCAGAAACACAAACAGAAACTTGTATGCTAATGTTTATTGCAACATTTTTTACAATAGCCAAAATGTGAAAACAACCAAAATGTCCATCAACAGATGAACAGATAAACAAAATGTGAAATATATGTACGGTGAAATAGTACACAGCCATAAAAAGAAATGAAGTTCTGATGCATGCCATGACATGGATGAACTTAGAAAACATTACGAGGAGCGAAATATCAGTTACAAAAGGACAAATACTGTATGATCTCATTTGAATGGAATAAGCAAATATACAGAAACCACAGATTATTAATGGCTACCCGAGATGGGAGAGAAGGGGAAAAGGGGAGTATTTGTTTATGGGTCATTGAGTTTATGTTAATGGTGGTGGAATATTTTGGAAAAGGATAGTGAGAATGGTGGTATAACATGAAAAAAGTAATCAATGTCATTGAGCAGTAAATGTGGAAGTTGTATCGGCAAATATTTTGGTGTGTATATTTTAAGCACAATTAAAAAAAAAAACCTACAGATTAAGATATTGAAAAATCAAGGAAAAACACGCTGCTGTCAATTCCGACTCATAGCAACCATATAGGACAGAGTAGAACTGCCTGTAGAGTTTCCAGGGAATGCCTGGTGGATTCAAACTGCCCACCTTTTGGTTATCAGCTGTAGCACTTAACCACTACGCCACCAGGGTTTCCAGTCAAGGAAATCAGGGAAACGGCGGGTAATAAATGCATTAAAAATATTCGAGTGTTTATAATGCACAAAACTCTGGACTAAGTTCTAAACAGGATACTGAGAAAAATGCAAAGAAATTTAACATAGTCTTTGGCATCAGCTATCCATTGCTAGGGGGAAAAAAAAGTAATGAAACTGAGCAGGTTAAAAAAACAATTTATTATACTTCAAATTTTTGCAGGCTAGCTGAAGACTTCTCCAGCTAGTCTCATCTGGGCTCTTTATGGATGCAGTGAACTGGTGACTTGGCTCATGCTGGCTGTTCTGATGGCCTCACTCACATGTCTGGGGCCTAAGCTGGGACATCAGGAGTGGTGGGAATGGCTGGGCATCTCTCCACTTGGCCTTTCACCCTGGAATTCTTCACAGGGTGGCAAAAGCATTCCAAAGAAGCAACAGTAGAAGCTGCAAGTTCCCTCAGGTTCCCACAGCATCAATTCTATCATGTTCTATTGGTCAAAGCAAGTCAAAGTTCAACCCACATGCAAATGATAGGGAACTGGCTCTACCTCTTGATAGGAAAAGCTATGAAGAGTCTACAATAATTTTTGATCCACCATATTTCAGGACCTTAGATCCAGCAGTAGAAATACATCATAAATAGCCACACAAGGTGAACATTATTGAATGCTAGTGTTGCCAATTGCAACTCAAGGCTTGAATTTTTTCTTCAGTTCTTTCAGCTTGAAAAATGCCAAGCATGTTCTTCGCTTTTGCTTTTCTAACTCCAGGTCTTTGCACATTTTACTATAAAATTTTACTTTGTCTTCTAGAGGTTCCCTTTGAAATCTCCTGTTCAACTCTTTCACTTTATCATATCTTCCATTCATTTTAGCTAGTCTACATTCAAGACCAATTTTCAGAGTCTCTTCTTGACGTCCATTTTGGTCTTTTCTTTCTTTCCTATCTTTTTAATGACCTTTTGATTTCTTAGTGTATGATGTCCCTGATGTCAGTCCACAATTCATCTGGTCTTCAGTTATCAGTGTTCAATGTGTCAAATCAATTTGTGACATGATCTCTAAATTCAGTTGGAATATACTCAAGGTCGTATTTTGGCTCTCATAGACTTGCTTTGATTTTCTTCAGCTTTGGCTTGAACTTGCATGTGAGCAATTATGGTCTGTTTTGCAGTCGACCCCTGGCCTTATTCTAACTGTTGATATTGAGTTTCTCCATCATCTCCTTCCACAGATGTAGTCAATTTGATTCTTGAGTATTCCATTCAAGAAATTCAAGCTGGATTCAGAAAAGAATGTGAAACAAGGAATATCACTGCTGATGTCAGATAGATCTTGGGTGAAAGCAGAGAATATTAGAAAGATATTTACCTATGTTTTATTGACTATGCAAAGGCATTCAACTGTGTGGATCATAACAAATTATGAATATCATTGAGAAGAATGGGAATTCCAGAACACTTAATTGTGCTTATGAGGAACCTCTATATAGACAAAAAAGCAGTTGTCTGAAAAGAACGAGGGGATGTTGCGTGGTTAAAAATCAAGAGAGGTGTTTGCCATGGTAGTATCCTTTCACCATACTCATTCAATCTGTACGCTAATCCAAGAAGCTGGGCTATATGAAGAAGAACATGGCATCAAGGTTGGAGGAAGGCTCATTAACAAGCTGCAGTATGCAGATGACACAACCTTGCTTACTAAAAGACAGAGGACTTAAAGCACTTACTGATGAAGATCAAAGACTTCATCAGAGGTGCCTTCAGCATGGATTGCACCTCAATATAAAGGAAGCAAAAATCCTCACAACTGGACCAATAAGCAACATCATGATTAACGGAGAAAAGATTGAAGTTGTAAAGGATTTCATTTTACTTGGATTCATAATCAACACCCATGGAAGCAACAATCAAGAAATCAAACAACGTACTGCATTGGACAAATCTGCTGCAAAAGACCTCTTTAAAGTGTTAAAAAGCAATGATGTTACTTTAAGGACTAAGATGTGCCTGACCCAAGCCATGGTATTTTCAATCGCCTCATATGCATGCAAAAGCTGGACAATGAATAAGGAAGAATGAAGAATTGACATCTTTGAATTATGGTGTTGAAGAAGAATATTGAATATACCATGGACTGCCAGAAGAATGAACAAATCTGTCTTAGAAGAAGTACAGCCAGAATGCTCCTTAGAAGCAAGGATGGCAAGACTTTGTCTCACATACTTTGGACATGTTGTCAGGAGGGACCAATCCCTGGAAAAGGGCATCATGCTTGGTAAATTAGAAGGTCAGGGAAAAAAGAGAAAGACCCTCACGAGATGGATTGGCACAGTGCTGCAACAACGGGCTCAAGCATAATGATTGTGAGGATGGCGCAGGACCGAGCATAGGGTTACTATGATTTAGAACTGACTCGACGGTACCTAACAACAACAGCAACAATATTGCTGGGCATATTTCTAATGCCTTTATATGTAACATCTAACTTAATATTTACCACAATCCTATAAACTATTAGAATAAATAATAGATTTTATTACTAGAGATAAGGAAAGTGCAGCACGTAAAATTTGAGTAGTTTACCCAAGGTCATACAGGTTGTGGGTGTTGAGGCAGAATTCAGGCGCATGAAGTGAAATTCCAGATTTCAGACTCTTTGTGAAATGTGCAGTAAGGATATTGTACTAGTTTCCTATTGCTGCTGTAACACATTGCCACAAACTTAGAGGCTTAAAACAACACACATTTATTATCTTATAGGTCAGAAGCTTAGAGAATCAAGGTGGAGCTCTTTTCAGAAAGCTCTGGGTTGAATCCACTTCAAGCTCATCCAGGTTTCTGGCAGAATCCAGCTCTTTGAAAGTGTAGGATTGAAGTCCTGTTCCCTTGTTGGCTGTTAGCCTGGGGCTGCCCTTAGCTCTTGGATGGTTCTCTTCAGTCCTTGCATGTGGGCCCCTATATCTCAAAGCCAACAGTAGTGCCTCAAATTCTTCTAATGCTTAGACTACCTCTAGGATATCTAGAATCTTCTGCCCCAGCTCTCTGACTGCAGCCAGAGAAAGTTCTCTGCTTTTAAGAGTTCATGTAATTAGATTAGGCCCACCAGGTAATCCAGGATGATCTCACTATTTTATGGCTTGTAACTTTAATTACTTCCACAAAGTCTCTCTGCCTTCTAATATAATACATTACAGGTTCCAGGAATTAGGGCATGAACAACTTTTAGAGCTATTCTACCCACCATGAATATAAAGTGCTATTGCAGTTCAGGGGGGAATGAGATCATGATAGCTGGGAGATTAGAAAGGGTTTCTCAGAGGTAAAATATGAGGTTGATTTTGAGAGATGCATGATATATCACTAGGTGCTCCTTGTGCTGGGGCGGAAGAAGGAGATGGCCAAGAATTACACAAGTAAAGACACATAGGAAAGTATAAGACCTTTGTGGTAAATAATAATGATTAGCACGATGGATTTGTGGGAGTAACAGTAGGGAGATATGTTAGAGTGCAGGTTAACGTCAGCTGGTGGAGAGCCATAAATGCCACATAGAGGAACTTGGGTTTCATTCTATAGACAACAGGAAGTCATTAAGTTTTTGAGCGGAAGAGTGAAAAGTTAAAATTATCTTCTGGGGAAATTAATCCAACCAATTTATAGGAAAAATAGGAGTCAGGAGGGTAAAAGGAGGGTAAAGGACTGGTCAAATAAATTACAGAGCTGTTATAATCATCCATTTGTGAGTATATAATCAGGGTGAGTAGAAAGGAGAGGAAATTGACGAAGGATCCAAAAAGGAAGAGACAGCTGGACTGTAGGGATTGAATGTTGCACGTGAAAGAGGTAACTGTGACCTTGGAAAAATGGGGGAAGGAAAGATGGGGTGGGACCTGCTACTAAAGAGAAAGTCCAGTCAGATTAAGCATTAAATGTGACTCCAGTCTGAAGAGAGCAGCTTTGCCTTAACAGGACGCGGTTGGGTTCTGCATCCCAGGTACCATTCTCACCCTGCCATTTTCTTGTTTAGGGTAAGACTTGAACTCCTATATAAAGCAGGCTACTGCTGGAGTCCCCCTGACTTCAAAAGCCACATCTCCAGGCACAGAAAAGCAAAGACACTTTTTGCCTGAAAAGTTCCTTTTAATATTTGGAGTTGTGCTCCAAACAGAGGTTTAATTAGTGTTTTTAATTTCTAAACTTAATGAAAAATTTACAGCTCCACAGTTGCTTCTGAGGATTCTGTGTGTTTCTGTTTTATCCTTTTTTCTCTCCTTTTTTTTTAATGCAAAATTTTTATATACTGAAAATCTTCTGAACTTTAATCTTTGGGGGCATCTCTGCATCTCAGAATTGATGTATATAACAATAATTAAAAAAAAAAAAGTCCCCTACTGTATAAGAGGATGGATTAAGAGATCACTCTTGAAGGCACTTCTTAATGAACATTCTTTGACAGGCCTGAGATTTACAGGGGGCCATCATCAAAGCCACCATGTAAATGGGGACATATTGACAACTATCCTCCTAAAAGGCAGAGGCAAAAAGGATTTATATGCTTCAACCACAGCTCCTTTGGGAACTCAACAGGGACTTATTTTGTCCCTCTTTTAATAGCTCCTCTTGGGTACTTTATGGACCAGTTCTCTCATCTCAAGTGTCTGATCGCCAGACATAAATTAATTTTAGATGCACTTTTTATCCATCTTGTCTGCTAAGGCAATATTCACTATTTGTTTGGGTTGCCATGGAGATAATTGACTTCCTGCAGTGGCAGGAGTCTTGTTTGAGGTAATACCTAGGGGTTTGGGTCCAGGGATTCTTTCGTTTTCACACAGTGAGGAAATCTTTTTCATCAATGGAGCATTTGTAATCATCTCCCATTTATAATCGGAATGATTTTTTTTTTTTACCACCTTGTGAAATTTTTTATTTTCCATCACTTCCTTTTTTATAATTTAACCTGTACTCTCCAAGGTGCTGACTAAAACCACAGCAAAGGGCAAACAGTTCATTTATTACTGTTGTGTAGGATGTTTGGACCCAGCCTCCCAGCAGAATATTATCTGAAAAAAATAGCTGAAGAATCTGAGAAAATGGTGGATTATAGAACCCCGTTCCAGAGGAGGAAGAGGCTACATTTTATCAAGGCAAGAAGCACTTTGAATACCAACTAATAAAATCAGTCTCCCAGTGACCAGCTCAGGCTGCTAAAGATTGGGTCCCTCTGGAGCTTCTATACCAGTTCTGATATTTACAAAGGCAATTGTTGGATTCTGCTATAAACTGCTAGAAGAGGCATCCAGAAAGCCATTTTCAAGTGTAATGAGAAATTTTTTTTTTAGGTAAATATCAATTTTAAAAACACCCTCTTTAAGGTATAATAAAAAAAAACTAAACTCATTGCTAAGGAGTGGATTCCGACACATAGCGACCCTATAGGTCAGCGTAGAACCACCCCATAGAGTTTCCAAAGAGCACCTGGTGGATTTGAACTGCTGACCTTTTGGTTAGCAGCTGTAGCACTTAACCACTACACCACCGGGGTTTCCTCTTTAAGGTATACAAACAACAAAATGACAAAATAGAGTATTTTACACACATTCCCTCCTACCATCCTCATTTTGACTACCACGACAGATAATGAAAATTTCTATAAAAAATTACCTGAAGACCTTTAAAGGCATTTTAAAACAAAACTACCAGAAACACATATTTGTTGCACTTAATCTTTGCAAATCATCTAAGTTGCAGTATTTCTACATATATATTTACAACTCCAAAAAATCCTATAGCAATTATCCACAGGGCTAACATTTTTGCTGAAATAGATTTTTTTTTCTGTAGTTCCAAAAGCTATTACCAAAAAGAAAAAAAAAAAATTAGATCAATGATCAGAATGAAAATCCTGAGGAGCAGTAATAGTGTGCTAAACTCTAAGAACCTAGTTCACTTCTTTTAAGTGCACAGCACAAAATCAATTTGCCATGACCCTGAGAATCAGCCTTCCTCACCACATGACAACAAAAGAAATGGGGGATGAAAACAAATTAAAGTAGGTTCTTAAAAGTCTTTCTTTTTTTTTTCTTTTTTTGTCTTCCAAAGATTTCAGGGTAGCTTTGAGCTCTGAAACTTTTAAAGGCAGCCCTTTGGATGTTTATCAATAACATTGTATATTTTTACAGTAATGGCTTTTAGGCTGACCCTAGAAATTCATGACTCACTTTCTGGTTCCTCTGTCATTCTCATTATTTGTCTACTCCACAAATGTCTTTTGAGTGCCTATAATGTCCCTGGCACTGCGCTAGGCAACGGAGGGATAGAAAAATACTTGACACAACCACTAAGGTAAAAATAACATAAGCCAGATAGTTGAGTGTATGTGCCTAGAAGAAAACAAAGTGCCAAGGGGCTACAGAAGGGGACCATTCCACTACACACTGTCCACAATTATCTCATTTAACACAACCGACACCCTAAAAAGAGAGAGACTCGGTACATCGCCACCACTTACCTGTCAGTTTGCTGTACTGTGGTCACTTGGTGTTGCTGTGATGCTGGAAACACCACCATCAGTATTTCAAATACCAGCAGGGTCACCTGTGATGGACAGGTTTCAGCGGAGCTTTCAGACTAAAACCACTAGGAAGAAAGGCCTGGTGATCTCCTTCTAAGTTAGCCAGTGAAAACATTATGGATCACAACAGAACATTATACTACTTGCTTTGGATATGTCATGAGGTAGAATCAATCGCTAGAGGAAGACATATTATTTGTTGAAGTGGGGGGCCAGCAAGGGTGAGGGAGATCCTCAGGAGATGGATTGGCACCATAACCAACAGCAGTGGTGGACTTGAACATGCCAGCATTTGTGAAGATGACGCAGGACTGGGCAACATCTCCTTCTGTTGTACACAAGGTGGCCATGAGTCAGAGTCAACCCAATGGCAACTATCTATCTATCTGTCTATCTGACTGTCTGTCTATCTATCTATCTATCGTCTGCCTGTCTGTCTGTCTGCCCACCTACCTCCCTACCTATCCAACAATCCATCCATCCACCAACCATCCACCCACCATCCACCCATCCATGCATCCACTCACCCATCCACCCACCCACCCACCGACCTATTTACCTCTCTATCTATCTGTCTGTCTGCCTATCTACCTATTAGTACATACAGGTCACTGATGACAAAGCTACACTTTAAAAAGAGTTGGTAATGGACAGAGCCTGGACTTGCTATCTAAATCTTCACCCACGCACTAAACTACTACTAGTCCTTAGTTCAGGCATTGTAGTTGACTTCAAAGATGACATTTAAGTTCGCCCAGGGGGAGAAAAGACATTCCAAAGGAACAAAAGCATACATGGAGACCAGTGCATGATTTCCTAGGATGATGTAATAATAGTGGAATCTTACAAGGTGCTCACTTGGTGCCTGACATTGTTCTAAGTGGTTTGCACATATTATTTCTTCCTCAAAACAACCCTATGTAAGCAGGTACTACTCTTATTTCCACTACATAAATGAGGAAACTGAGGCACAGAGAAATCAAGAACTTGCCCTAAGTGAAGCAACTAGGAAGTGGCAGAGATTCAAACCCCAGCAGTCTGGCTCCTGAGCCCATGCTCCTACATGCTCCTAACCCCTGCGTGCACCTGGTTCCCTGAAGACTGGAAAGGAGAAGGAGGGGTGGAGCAAGACAGAACACTAATGCTTGATGTGAAGGCTGGAAAGGTAGCTTGGGACCAGGTGGAGAAGGGCCCTCAATAGTCTTCTCTAGGCATTCCAAAAAGAAAACCAAACGCATTGCTGATGAATTGATTCCAACTCATAACAACTCCATAAGACAGAGTAGAACTGCCCCATAGGGTTTCCAAGGCTGTAAACAGAAGCAGATTTCCACATCTTTCTTCCACAAAGTGGCTGAAGGGCTTAAATCGCCAATCTTTCAGTTAGCAGCCAAGCACTTAACCACTGAGCCACCAGATCTCCTTGTCTAGACTTTAGGTAGTCACAGTTTATTTCCTTCCTTCCTTCTTTCCTTATGTATTTTTGAGGAGAGATTGTCTAAGCTCAGCTTTGTGTTTTAGAAAGATAACTCTGGAGTGAAGAGCAGTATGGATTAGAGAGGCACTTTTCTTTCAATTAAAAAAATTTATGAGCAACCTTCCACATGCACACCACACATACACCTCACATATCTCACACCCTACATGGATAACCCTCCATACATACACACATGCCAGACACACACACATATATACTACACATACATATATCATACACACACCAGACACATACATGTACATATTATGCACACATATATCACAGACATACACACACACCAGACTCACCCACATACATACTATGCACACATATATCCCACACATACACACACACACCAGACACACCCACATACATACTATGCATACATATATCACACACATGCACACACACCAGGCACATACATACTACACACCCACAATACATATACATACATACTACACACATACTTATATACACACATACACATACACCCCAAACACACATACACATAAATCACACACAGACGCATACACCACACAAAGACACACATATACCACAGACACACACCCACATACAACACACAAGTATACCACAGACAGACAAATATACCATAAGCACATGCACTCTCACACACACACACACACACACACTTGCCATGCACCCACATACATATTTACTCCCTGGGCTCAATCATGAGGTAAATGAGCTCAGAAATGCAATGCTCACTAAGATTTTCTGACATCGTTTTTCTCCTTCCATGAGCCCAGACTGGACATTGTCAGGAACCTTGAGCCTACAGCAAAGGAATGCTCTATGTCTCCTTCCTCTTCCATTTCTAGTGACTTGTGGGAAAGATTTTTCCTTCTTCACATCAAGGGAGCTTTCCTGAAAGGCCTAGACAGGGGCCTTGGGTAGTATTGTCCACTGCTTTTGCAAATAATGTCTTGGTCAGTTATGTCTTAAATTAAGAAAAATCAATATATTCTGTGTCCCCAATTTATTCCAGTTTTCTATTTAGAAAAATATTAAGCCTGGATAAAGTCCATGTGCAGACCAAGACAGTGACTCCAGCCTGCCAGAGAATTCAAAGGGCTATCTATATAAAAAAAGTACTTAATTATGTAACTGCCTTTATGCCTGTTTTCTACATTTCTGTGTGTAATAAATACACATGTATAACATTCATTATTCATAAGAATAATATATCTGTATCTAACAAAATGAAAACATTTATTCTTTAGTCAAAATAACTGCCACCTAGATGCTAAGCTATATTCAGATTACGACTCATACTTACAAATACACATCTTTTTTAGGCCATCAAGGAATTCCTGAAAGTAAAGCAACATTTTTGAACACACACAATTCAAGATTTGCTCAGGGACCATGAAAAATACATCCTCGAGAATGTACCTAAGGTGTTTACAGGAAATACTGCCCATGAGAGGCAGAGCTCTGTTTGGTCTGAAGCGAAGATCACATTTTCATATTTTAAGGTCAAATTACATCAGTTTGTTTCCAGTAAAAAAAAAAAAAAATCATACTAGAATGTTAATATCTTTAAAACCTCTGAGACTCAATACTGTGATCTCTCAGGATGATTTACTGGAGACGAGACTGATAAGCTGCAGCAACCATTTAATACCCAGAGTTGTGCTTAGGAGAGAAAGATTTCCAGGATAAACCATTTTCAGGGAAAATTCAATCTAACATCCTTTATTTTGAGAACTTATGTCTAGGGTAGGAGTCCCTGGGTGATACAAATGATAATGCTTTTGGCTGTTAACCCATAGGTTGGAGGTTCAAGTTCACCCAGAGGCACCTTGGAAGAAAGACCTGGTGACCTACTTCAGGAAAATCAGTCATGGAAACCCTATGGAGCACAGTTCTACTCTGGCACACGTGGGGTTTCCATGAGTCAAAGTCAACTCGACGGCAACTGCTTTATGTTTACGATGTTGTCGTTGGTATTGTTGTTAGGTGCCATCGAGTCGGTTCCGACTCATAGCAACCCTGTGCCCAAAAGAACGAAACACCGCCCGGTCCTGCGCCATCCTTACAATCGTTGTTATGCTTGAGCTCATTGTTGCAGCCACTGTGTCAGTCCGCCTTGTTGAGGGCCTTCCTCTTTTCCGCTGACCTGTAATTTGCCAACCATGATGTCCTTCTCCAGGGACTGATCCCTCCTGACAACACGTCCAAAGTATATAAGATGCAGTCTCGCCATCCTTGCTTCTAAAGAGCATTCTGGTTGTACTTCTTCCAAGACAAATTTGTTCGCTTTTTTGGCAATCCATGGTATATTCACTATCTTTCACTAACACCGTAACTCAAAGGCATCAATTCTTCTTTGGCCTTCCTTATTCATTGTCCAGCTTTCACATGCATATGATGCGACTAAAACTACCATGGCTTGGGTCAGGCGCACCTTAGTCTTCAAAGTGACATCTTTGATTTTCAACACTTTAAAGAGGTCCTTTGCAGCAGATTTGCCCAATGCAATGCATCTTTTGATTTCTTGACTGAAGCTTCCAGGGCTGTTGATTGCGGATCCAAGTAAAATGAAATCTTTGACAACTTCAATCTTTTCTCTGTTTATCGTGATGTTGCTCATTGGTCCAGTTGTGAGGATTTTGTTTTCTTTATGTTGAGCTGTAATCCATACTGAAGGCTGTGGCCTTTGATTTCCACCAGTAAGTGCTTCAAATCCTCTTCACTTTCAGCAAGCAAGGTTGTGTCATCTGCATAATGCAGGTTGTTGATGACTCTTCCTCCAATCCTGATGCCCCGTTCTTCTTCATATATGTTTACCTAATGAGAAAAAATCTCCAACATATGCAAACACAAGGTTTTAGCCCTTCACAATAAGAGTGGCTCTGCTGAGTTGCTGGGATAAGTTAGAACCATGTCTGATTTATCGCTATGTAAAAACAATTCCCTGAAAGAAACAACCAAAGATATTTCCTTTAGTTTCCTACTTGCCCCCCTTTCTCTCTATTTGTGTGCTCTGAAGTATTGTTAGATCTACAGGGCTGCATGTAAAATAAATTCAACATTTACTGAGCACCCACTCTGCTAGATGCAGGATGAGAGATAAAACTGGGGGAGATTTTATATTTACCCTCACTGAACCTGATATCCAGCAGGAGAGAAAAGACACCCTTGTGAATATCTGCAAAACAAGGATGCAGAGTTATAAGGCTGAGCAGAGCGGAGCCAGCTGCTTTAGGAACGCAGAGCTGGAGTTGAGAATCACCAGACTGCAGGCTACAGGAGACATGTGCTTAATTCCAACAAGGGAAGATGAAATTCCCATTTCGGGGACATAAAGTTTAAGTCTGTAGAGAGACATCTTGGCTGTAGCAGCAGATGTTTGAGACCTGGCGCTAGAAATAGGGAGAGCTAACGACTACAGGTGGTTATCATACCAAAATGACAAACAACCATAACAGCAAATATCCATAAAAACCTGAGTGGCTTTTGCTAGGTTTGCTGGCGTATTTTCAAACACTGAGAAAGGTTGCTCATAAATTATCTTTCAAGTTGATTTCCTTTTTCTCTGTGTGCTAGTGAGATGCTTTAATGAACATCCACATCACCCCAGTGGAATTGGGAGTTAGTGTTATTTGGGAAACACAGGTAAGGTAGTTTGCTCAAGGACAAAGTGCTTCTGCCTTAGTGACACAACAGTGGGTTCACAAATGTCCTGGAGGATTTGGGACAATCCCAGCAGCTCTCAAAGTAAGATTTTTGTTGGCATTGGAGAGTTTTCCATGTGGAATTTTATTGAGGACTCTATCAGCAAGTCCTCAAGGCTCTTTCTGATTTGGAAAATGACCACAGGCTCCCACCGGGCACTCACATACCTTTCCTTCTCCTCTTGGCATCTGCAGCCTGAATTTCCTGCACAGAATCACATCCATATGTACATAGTGTAGAAGAGTCAAACTGGATCAGAGATGTCCCTCACTGCCCACACCTATGGAGAAAGGCTGCACTGTTAATACTTCTGCTGAAGTCTGCAATATACAGGCTGTAAAAAAATATATTAACAAAATGACCAGCCTATGGGGGAAATAGCAATCTCGTCCATTTGCTGAACACCTACCATGTTCATGAACCTTACCTACATTTTTCCCCCCTGCAAATATAATGCTGTGGGGTTAGCTATTGTTATTCCTTTTTCATAGACTTCAAAAGATTGATACTCTCCCTGGGGTCGCACATACAGCTAAGTGGTAAGACTTTGTTCTTCTTTGTTCTAGAAGTGGAACTATTACCCTCAAGTGAATTATAAATTTCAGTTGAAGCAACACAAAAGCATGGTAATCAACTAGGTAGTCACTGAATTGGACTAATTCAGAGGGAAATTGAACAAAACTCTTGGGACACCCTCCATACTACTCTATATTAGAAGAGGTTGAGGAAAAGGTCCAACCTGAGCACCATAACCTCATGCAAAGAATGGAATATTCTGTTCTTAAAAGCCACTATTATGGAGCACTGTTTACTCTCCCAGAGACAATAATTTCACTGGCATTAAAACTCTTTCAGGGCCTTAAAGCGGAGTTTGGTGACTGTCCACTCAAGCATAGTGCCTGCTGAAGTGGGCTGGATGAAAACCTGATCCTAAGCATATTCTAAACATATGACTTTTCCCTGTGGGCAGTTAATCTACAAAAGAGATTTTAAGTGGAACATGGACATTCAAAATTGCTGTGTTATCTTTAAGAAATAAATGTTTTTGTTAGCTGCCGTTGAGTCAGCCCCTGAGTCGTGGCAATATCATGTGTTACAGAGTAGAACTGCCCCATAGGTAATCTTGGTTGTAATCTGTATGGAAGCAGATCACCAGGCTGTTCTTCTCCAGAGCCACTTGGTGGGTTTGAACAGCTAAGCTTTTGGTTAGCAGCCAATTGCAAACTACATGCACCACCCAGGCTTCTCGAAAAATCATAGACTTGTAATAGGCTGTCATCAAAGTGTAAGGATGAAGAGAAATGAAAGAAGAAAAGATCTGTCCTAAAGGATGACAATATTACTGTCCTGCTACTTGTAATTTAGAATGAAATACATCCCAGATTAGGCAAATTTCCTAGCATCTCATATGTAACATCTTTTCACTGTTTTTTTTTTTTTCCCCCTTGCAGTGATCTCTGAGGAGTGTTTGAGCTCAGAATAAGATAGGTGTTGAGGTTCATGTGGAATGAAGTAAGATGAGAACTAGGAGGAAGTGATTAATTCTTTCAATCATTTATTTCACAAATACCTAATCACCTACTTTGTGCACTGCTGGGGATATTGTTGAGCAAAACAGTCAATAATCCCTGCCCTTGTGGAGCTCACATTCTCATGGTGGGGGGAGGCAACAAACAAAACAAATAAATATAATATACTGTGTGCTAAGCAATGAGAAGTGCTAAAGAGAAAAATAAACAAAGCAAAGCGAGATAAGTTATGTCTCTGGATGCAATTTTTCTTTTTTTTTTGCTTCTTATCTATGTTCATTTTTTTGTTGTAAAAATATAGATAACACCACAATTGCCAATTCAACATTTTTCACATATAATTCAGTGAAATCAATTACATCAAGCATGTTGTACAACCATCACCAATATCCCTTGCCATATTTTCAATCCCCATACACAAAAACTCAATGCTTCCTAAACAATAATCCACCCCTCCCCTGTCCTGGTAATCCATTGACCCATTGCTGTCGTGTGGATTCCGACTTATGCAACCCTAGAGGATACAGTTAAAACTGCACCATAGAATTTCCAAGGCTGTAAATCCTTATGGAAGCAGACTGCCACATCCTTCTGCCACAGAGAGGGTGGTGGGTTTGAATCACCAACCTTTTGGTTAGCTGTCCAGCACTTAACCATTTTGCCACCAGGACTCCTTCTGATCCTGGTAACCACTACTAAACTCTGATTTCTACATAACTATAAATTTTAGGTACTTTAGGGGTGCAGTTTTAAATGAGGTGATTATTTAACATGTGAGCCCCTATAATCCATGAAAGACTTCAAATTATGGGAAAATATCTTAACCCTGATATAGTAGACTCAGTCTGCTAGTGGGTAGGAAATCCTTTAAAAAAAAAATAAAGTCCTGTAAACATCAATTGGAGACAGGAATCACTAAAGGGGCTGATTGTTCTCGTCAGGAAATGGTGATGATGCCTGTGTCTATATTTAATAAAGGCTAATTTCACCCCCACAAACATTCATGATGGATTATTTAAAGCAATCTGGCAAAAATATGCCTATTGAACTCAGATGTCTGCTGTTGCTATTGGATTTGGCTATAGAATAAGAAAAGAATTCATAACCTCTCAGGGAGCAGGGCAGCAGAAAACTGGAGCAAAGGTCCCTCCTCCTACCCAGCTCAACTCTACACACTTTAGAGATGGTACCCGTGTTAGTGACAGCCCAGAATGGCTTCCATGGTTCCTTAACAAGTGTATTTCCTTTTCACAAAAAGGAGAAAATATTATCAGGCTAAATTTTTCCCTCTGTGAACAACTTAGAGATAATGTACACCATGTGGATCAAGCTGATCATACAAATTAAGGCTTTAAAGCATAATATCTGAGCATTTTCCAACTGAACACGACTTTTCTGTACAAATTAAAAATGTCTATAAGGGGATTTATTAGAAGGAGACTATCAAAGCTTTTTAGGAACATGCTTTCTCTTTTGATGTATATAATTTTCAAAAAGTGTTAGATCATGATTTTCAGCACAACTGGAATTTTAAATCTAAGAATCAGAAGGGAAAAATGCAAGTAGAAAAGACACAATTTTGAGGCCATGTCTGTTTCACTGCAATTAGTCATTAAGCAGAGGAAATGAATTTCGGTAAAAAGCCTACGTTATTTAGCACTTTATCAACCGGAAAGCTCCAGAAAAAAAGCATTTCTAATATCCCCCAACACAAATCTCCAATCTATTAACTGCAGGACTACAAGAAGGTTATTATTTTCTTTCTTGCTGGTTTAGGGAGGAGAGAGAAAATTACATCTTTGCATCAGTGAGCTTTTTCAAACAATGGTGATTTACATGTCAATCTCCTGATTATTAAATATTATCTATGTGATTTTCAACTGCATCCAATAGAAAAAAAAAAATTAAATCAGAGGTGGTATTATCGAAATACTACTTTGAATTCATATAAAGCCTTGGAGAAGATCAAAGTCCTTTCAAGATGTGCCTGGGGATCACTGAGCCAGAACAGATCTGAAGTGGTCCTTTATTTCCAGGCCTTCTCTTCAAGTATGTCAATATTAAAATATCAAATACTGGGAGACTATATTCTCAAAAAACTCAATCCACGTGAGACAAAGTTAATAGTGTCTCACTGGGTGTAGGAGATTACCAAATAGTAAATATAGTGTTCATAAGGTGTCCATTCTGGAGGCCATGGAAAGTAGTGTGAGCATATTTCAAGTACCTTACCTTGTTGGAATATGAGCTATGGGAGGTAGGGTTCCTCTCTTTGGGGAGTGTGATAGCTGATGTTATGTGTCAACTTGGCTAGACTATGATTCTCAATGGTTTGGTGGGCACTATTAATCACCTCCTATTTTGTGATCTGATGTGAGCAGCCAATCAGTTAGCAGAAGAGTTTTCTCGGGGGTGTGGCCTTCATCCATACTATAAATGGATGTTCTGGCCAAGCTCTCTCCCTTTCTATCTTGTACCTTTTCTTGTCACTTGACCTTGGTTCTTGGGATGTGAGAAGCCTGACTTTCAGATTTTGGATTGTCAGCCTCTGCAAGCGCATGAGCCAGCAGAAGTCTTCAGCGTGCTGCCTGACCTACAGATTTGGGACTCGCCAGCCTCCACAATTGCGTGAGCTATTTTCTTGATGTAAATTTCTGTCTCTATATATACGCTTCACTGGCTTTGCTCCTCTAGAGAACCCAGACTAAGACACGGAGGTTAGTCCATCAAGTAATTGGACCACAGAATATTCAAAAGATACAAATCACGTGAGGTGGGAATCATCTGTTGGGCTCAATGGTTATGATTCTTCTGTTCATAAAATTTTTCACACTCTTCTCATTTGAAGGATGAATGCAGGCTTTGTCTTATTCAACTGCACATAACCCTGTGATCTGGTGAATGGAGGAATAATTAGCAAAATATGGAATGCTGAGTCAGTGTAACTTCCTCCAGTACTTGAGGACTGCCAGCCTCTCCCTTCTACTCTTGACATAAAGAGGAAATGGCTATGTAAGTCAATATAGTGTCAATTATAAGAATCAATACTTTAGGAATCTTAAGCTCAATCTCAAACATGTGATCTACCGGTGAGTTTCAAAGTCTTGCCTGTTACAGTGTCTGGTACAAGTAGGAGCTATCCGAATAAAAACAAACAAAAAACAGTTACCATTGAGTCAGCTCTAACTCATGGCAACTCCATGTGTGTGTTAGAGTAGAATTGTGCTCCATAGGTTTTCAATGGCTCATTTTTCATGAGCAGATTATTAAGCCTTTCTTCTGAGCGTCTCTGACTGAACTCGAACTTCTAACCTTTTCAGTTAGCAGTCAAGTGCTTAATCATTTGCATCACCCAGTGTCATGGATTGAATTATGTCCCCCCAAAAAATGTGTGTATCAGCTTCTTTAGGCCATGATTTCCAGGATTCTGTGGTGGTTCTCCATTTTGTGATTGTAATTTTATGTTAAGAGGATTAGGGTGGGATTATAACACCCTTACCAGGTTACATCCCTGACCCAACGTAAAGGGAGTTTCCCTGGGGGGTGGCATGCACCACCTTTTATCAGGACAAAAGGAAAGGGAGGATCTAGGACAGAAATGGGGAGGAAAGGGAAGCAAGCAGAGAGATGGGGACCTCATACCACCAAGGAAGCAGCACCGGGAGCAGAGTGCATCCATCGGACCTGAGGTTCCTGTGCTGAGATGCTCCCAGACCGAGGGAAGACTGATGCATCACAAGGACTTTTCTTTAGAGCTGTCAGAGAAAGAAAGCCTTCCCCTGGAGCTGACACCCCGAATTTGGACTTCTAGCCTACTAGACTGTGAGAGAATAAATTTCTCTGTGTTAAATCCATTCACTGGTGGTATTTCTGTTATAACAGCACTAGACGACTAACACACCCAGGAACTCTGCTATCGGTTAACTGCCACCATACCCCTCTTATTTATATCTCTCTCTAGACAGCGACCCCTATGAGAGCAGAGATTTATCTCATTCACTAGGTCTTTCTAGATTCCAGCCTGGCAGCAGACACACAGTGATCACTCAATTACAACCTGATGAATGAATATACTCTATTCTTTAGAGGCAGCGAGAAAGCTAGCACAGTTGTAAGTATATGCTTCCACAATCCCTGCCTTTGGCTTTTCTGCATCATCTGATTCAGAAGTTCTGCCCATTCTAGCTTTGAACATGGTAGTGTAATTTATTAATCATGGATATTTCTTCTTCTTCTTCTTTTTTTTCAATTGCTCTATAAAATCTAGTTATAATACTCTCTTACCTGGCAAAAGGAGACAACTCTGAATATGACTGACTTTCCAATAATTGAATTTGATCATAGTTTGATTATTCCAAATCTCAATCAGGGAAAAGCCTTCACAAGAGTGAAACTGGCAATAAGGGGATATGTAGGGAAGTAACAATAATTTTTCTATTTTACATTGTACAGGGTGATTTTGTTTCCTCTCATTAAAAAACACACTTTATCCCCTACCTAGAGCAACAAAGCAAGAAAAAGAAATAAAGGCATCCAAACTGGTAAGGGAGAAGTAAAACTATCCCTATTTGCAGATGATATGATCCTATACATAGAAAACCCCAAAGATTCCACAAGAAAGCTACTGAAACTAATACAAGAATTCAGCAAAGTAGCAGGATACAAAACCAACATAAAAAATCAGTTGGATTCCTCTATGCCAACAAGGAGATCATTGAAAAGGAAATTGGGAAAACAATACCATTTACAATATCCCCCAAAATATAAAATAAAAATAAAAATACTTAGGAATAAATCTAACCAGTGACATAAAAGACCTATACAAAGAAAACTACAAAACACTACTGCAAGAAACCAAAAGAGACCTACATAAATGGAAAAACATACCATGCTCATGGGTAGGAAGACTCAGAATTGTAAAAATGTCAATACTTACCCAAAGCTATCTACAGATATAACATATATACATATATACACTTCACTAGTTTTACTTCTCTGGAGAACCCAACCCAAGACAGGCCCTAATATATGGCATAAATAGAATAGCTACATAGCTAAAAATGCACAAACAGCAGAAGATGAACTGGATAAATGGGACCTCCTAAAATTTAAACACTTATGCTTATCAAATGACTTCTCCAAAAGAGTAAAAAGATGAACTACAAACTGGGGGAAAAAAATGGCTACAACATCTCCGACAAGGTTCTCATCTCTAAAATTTATAGAAAACTTCAACATCCCAACAACAAAAAGACAAAAGTCCAATTAAAAAATGAGCAAAGTCAAAGATTACCCAGGCCCATAAAACAAAATGAGACTAAAGGGGCACAACAGCCCAGGGGCAAGGACTAGAAGGCAGGAGGGGATAGGAAAGCTGGTAATAGGGAAGCCAAGGTCAAGAAGGGAGTGTGTTGACATTGTTAACCAATGTCATAAAAATAGTATGTGTACTAACTGTTTAATGAGAAACTAGTTTGTTCTGTAAACCTTCATCTAAAGTACAATTAAAAAAAAAAAAGGAAGAAAAAAATTACAAACTTCAAACTGAAAATTAATTGCCAGTATACTGACCTAGAGTCCATGGAAAAGGTATTAAGAAATGTTATTCACACAGAGACCAGGAGAAGCCAGAATTACTGTTGTCCTTTCCTTGGTAAGTCAAAGCTGTTAGAGGAATGCTCAGAGCAGTAGGCAAAGAAACAAAAATGCACAATAAAAGAAAGCTGAGGGAGGACATAGTCTCAAAGAAAAGATGAGTAAGACTTTCAAAGGAAGCAGAAATCTAAGAGAACAAAAGGATAAAAACACTGACTTAGTAACTACAAGTTTGCAGCTAAACTTCACCAGAATTGTATGCACGGAAAGAAACCAAGTTTCTAAAGGCAATCAGATGAATAGGTTAAAGAGAAAGAGAAGGCAGTCTTTCAAGAGGTTTGGCAATAAAAAGAAAGGGAGGGAGAGAATAATAGCCTGAAAAGGAGAAGCAGATGGACTATTGATAAGTGTACAAGATCAGGAATAGGAGCCAAAGGAAAGGAGGCCGAAGACAAAAGAAAGATGGAGGAAATTCAAGGACAAAATAGAAGGAGGGCCAGACCCCAAGAAATCAAGAGGGGACAGGATAGAATGCACAAGGTGAAATGTGGCCCTTGAGAAAGAACAGGTCACTTTTTACCTGGAGACAGGAACAAAGGAAGACTTTGATGTACAGACATTATGAAAAGTTACTCTGAATGAAGCCTGGTGAATACAGCGATTGATCAAGTTGGATAACACTAGCCTGAGCTTAAAGTGATACTGATTTTCTTGGACCACTCATAAACTGATGCTAAAAAGGACAACCTTCATTTGGATATATACTTTCTGTGTAGCTAAAAATCAGTCTTATTGGGATGTTGGTTATGCTCTATTTCTTAATCTGGGTGCCAGTTACCAGCAGTGTGTTCAGTTTGGGAATTTGCCAAGATGTACACTTATAACATGTGCAACTTTCTGTAAGTATATTATACTTCAATAAAAAGTTTTTTATTAAAAAAAATGGGCAAAGGTTATGAACGGACACTTCACCAAAGAGGACAATTTGATGGCTAACAAACACATGAGGAAATGCACGCAATCACTAGCCATTAAAAAATAAATAAATAAAATTTTTTTTTTTTAGAGAGATGTAAATGCAAACAAAAACTACAGTGAGATTCCATCTCACTCTGACATTTACTGGCACTTAAAAAAAAAAAGAAAATAACAAATGTTGAGAGGTTGTGGGGAGACTGGAATTCTTAGACACTGCTGGTGGGAAGGTAAAATAGTATATCCACCATGGAAAACATATGATGCTTCCTTAAAGAGCTAGAAATAGAAATACCATATGACCCAGCAATCCCACTCCTAGTTATATACCCTAAAGAAGTAAAAGCCATCACAGGAATAGACCCATGCGCATCCATGTTCATTGCAGCATTATTCACAATAGCAAAAAGATGGAAACAACCTAGTACCTATCAATGATGAATGGATAAACAACTGTGGTACATACACACAATGGAATACTAAGAAACGAAAAAGTATAACAAATCTGCAGAACATCTCACAAATAGATGAATTTGGAGGACATTATGCCGAGTGAAATAAGTCAATCACAAAAGGACAAATATTATGAGACCACTATCAAAAAGAAACAAGAAAATGTTTACACACAGGAAAAAAAAAAAATTCTTTGATAATTACCAGGGATGGGAGGGAAAATTACTGAATAGATAGAAGACACATGTTAATATTAGTAAAGGGAAAGGCAATACATAATATGGGGAAGTCAGTAAAACATGACCAAGGCATGGGAGGACAATGAGAGGAACACAAGAGCACAGTGCAACAATGGTAATTATTATAATATAGACAATCCTGCAACAATAGTATTAATAAACACTAATTTACAAATGGATACATAGGTAGATAGGCATACCAAGAGGTGTGGGAGGGTGTAAGGGAATACACCCACTTGCAGATATAGGTTTGATGGTAGGTATTTCTACATACATAACTGTAGGTGCTGTTTGTATATTAATATGGACAATAGAGCACACAAGGGCCACAGTCAGGGCAACTTCTTAGGTATAACCCAGCACCTTGTGGGGTGAAGTTCCTAGGCTTGAAGGTGAAGAACCATAGACACAGGGGGACGTCTAAGTCAATTGGCACAACATAGTTCATAAAGACAAAGTTCTACATCCTACTTTGATTAGCAGTGCCTGGGGCCTTCAAAGCTCATGAGTGGCCATCTAAGATACAACTATTGATCTCTTACCATCTGTAGCAAAGGAGAGTAAAGAAAACCAAAGACTAAAGGGAGCAATTAGTCCAAACAACTAATGGGCCATTTGAACCACAGCCTACATTGACCCCGAGACCAGAAGAACTAAATGGTGACCAGCTACTACTACCACCCATTCTGACTGGGATCACAACAGAAAGGGCCCTGGACAGAGTGGAAGAGAAATTGTAGAACAAGAAATCAAATTCACAAAGAAGACCACACTTACTGGTCTCACAGAGACTGGAGGAACCCCCAAGACTATGGCCCTGAGACACCTTTCTGACCTGGAACTGAAGCCATTCCTGGAGACCATCTTTCAGCCAAACCATAGAGAGGCCTGTAAAATAAACAGTAACCCCCAAGAGGAACCTGCTCCTTAGAACAATCAATTATAAGAGATCAAAAGGGCAATATTTGCCCAAAAGCAAAGATGAGAAGGCAGGAAGGGGTAGGAAATCAGGATGAAAGGAAATGAAGAATTTAGAACAAAAATGGGGAAAGTGCTAACACATTGTGGGGAATTAAACCAATGTCATGGCATACTTTATATACATGGCATACTTTATATACATACTATCGAATGGGAAACTAATTTGCTCTGTAAACTTTCACCGAATGCACAATAAAATTTTTTTTTTTTAAATCACATTATCCATTTCATTACCTTCCTCAGTGAGACTCAAACACAAAATGTCCTCCTAACTGGTGACTGAGCATGTGCTCACTTATATTGTGTGGCAGAGAGAAGAATATGTCCACATATACTTTCATGGTGGTCTGTGAAAATGTAAGGTCTTTATACCTGCAGATTCCTATTTCCTAGTGTAAGGACTCGTCTACTCTCCTTGGTTGCCAAGATTTCCGGGAATGAAGGGTGTAATAGGCATTAGAGACATCTCTTAACCCCAAAAGGAATATCAGTGACAGTATCCCTCTTCCTAACCCTCCCAGCTTCCTGGAAATGAAGATCATTTGATCCCTGGCTAGCGCGAGCAGTTAAGCCCTTGACAACTAGACAAAAAGTTGATGGTTAGGAATCATCTAGTGGCACCTGGGAAGACAGGCCTAGAAATCTGCTTCCAAAAGGTTGCAGCCTTGAAAATCCTATGGAGCAGTTCTACTCTGCACACACGAGGTCACCATAAGTCAGAATCTACTTGACGGCAAATAACAATAACAACCTCTTCACTAGAGGACCAAGAGGCAGCAGCATGGAAAAGACAGAGTAAGCAGCAAAGTACCCATAAAAGATTGGATGCTGTTTCCAAAAGCTTCCTTCTGATTTTCAGATTATAAGTTATCTGAAGAGAAAATTTAACTCAACTAAAAAATTTACTCAGTTCCATGAAACTGAAGATGTTTTAACTGACTCTTCTAAAGAGCACCAAGCCTTGCGTTCTTCCTGTTAGAGGTGAGCTGATCTCCATGGATACCTGTGTATTGCTATGTATTAAGGGGGAAGGTGAACTCCATCATCTCCTCATAAAACACGCTTCTTGCCTTCCCCCACTCTGTCTTGTGCTGAACTCACTATGTTTACAAGTACAAGCTATGACTCTGGAGATGGAAAACCCGATACTGTCAGCACAAGTGGAACAAAATGAAAAGGGAAAAAAACCTACACCCATCTGGACTTCCATATGCTCTGTAGCCCAGAGGCTAATATAATTCCTTGAATGTTGGTTATAAAGCAATGTGATATGGATAACTGCTATGCACTGAGCTTATTTAGACAAGTGTTCTTTCTACTCAATAAACCTTTGAAAGGATTATAGTACAATCACTCCCAATTGTCTGCCCATAAGTTCTCCCCTTCCTATCAGAGTTTTGACCGTAGCCTACAATTGGTCCCTGTTTTGATCCTAGTCTGGCTTCCCTTCCTATGGTCCAAGTGGCACAGTGAAATGAAAAGACCTGACATTCAGGGGATGTTGAGAAGTTTGATGGGACGGGGTGCTGGGTGCATGGCGAGGCAGGGGGCTGATGAGAGCTCTGCCTAAAAAAAAGAGAGTTAGAAGCCAGAAGCCAGACTGTGAATGACCTTGTATGCCATGCTAAGGGTTTTGTCTTCTGAGCATCGGGAAGTCTTTGTGATGATTTCTGTTTTAAAGAAATAATTCTGGTGACAGTGTGGACAGTGAGCATGGGAAGAGAAAAAGAAACAAGGAAGAGATGAATTAGGTGCTATTACCACGGTCCAGCAGAGAGATGAAGGCCAAACTAAGGCAACTCCAGGAGGGATGGAGAGGAAGGACTGGGTTCCATTTTGTGGTCAGATTTATATATTGGGAAAACTTACTCCCTTCTCTTCAAAAAGACAGAGCAAAATTAAACTCCTGGAGGGATATTTGTCAGAGTTTTTGCAGTTTGGGTTTAATATATGAGAAACAATATTAAGGAGGCTTTTGGTGTGCTTGTTAGAGATTACTGTAAAAAGGGGAGAACGAGTCTTATAAACCTTACTTCTTTATCTTATGGGAGCAAAAGTCATTAATACCTCATTTTCTCATCTTAACATGTAAGTTGCTTGCTTCCTTATTATTTTTAAAAGCCATAGATTATGGAATCCTAATTTTTTCTTTTATCTGAAATATAAAAATGTCCTTGCTTCTTACTCCTTTCCATTTTTTTCGAATGCTATCTCTGCTTTCTCCCTCTGAAAACTCCAGTAACATCTTTGACCACCAGCCCTTTAGTATATTTCGTAATAAAATTAAAACCAAATGGATTTCAACGATATAGCTTAAATTTTTCTAATTCCACTCTTCTAGACATTTTTTTTTTTAATTGGAGACCACACAACGGCTTTTGTACAGATAATAAAAACAGATGGCAAGATACTTTTTCCTTTCATAAATTTAGGCTTTTGTGTTAAAAATCCAGTCAAAACTATTGTTACATGAAAGAACTTAAAAGACTCAGTGTGAGAGATTTTAAAATGAACGCTATCGTCATATAATTTACAAAGATTGCACCAGGCTAACAATAACTCCCCGTTTATCCACACTCAAGGTAATTGCATGTTCTGAAGACTCTGGCCTAATGGAAAGGACTGGACAGCTCAACTGAGCACTGTTCTGTAGGTCAGCAGGTTCAAGGTCCTACCGTTAGAAGCAGCTTCAGAAGAGCCCCAGGGCGTGAAGTGAATTAGTTGTATTACTGACCTCAGCAAAGTTCAGAGCACTGGTGCACAGGGACCCACAGCCAGGGATCCAGCATAGGCTTGAGAATCTTAGACGTTTGAGATAGGTAGGAAAAGGGGGTTGCGAGACATATTATAAAAGAATTAACAGTTCCTAAAAGGTGGGGGAAATGACCTAATATCCTCACTGAGGCTCCTAGGAAAGGCTGGGCACGATAATCACTTCATCAGAGAAGCAGATGTTTTAGATTTCTAGTTGTTTTTCTCTTTGCTACGCAAATGAATACGGGTTATGAGAGAACCGCGTTTTTCTGGGCCACAATTTAGAGCACGATCCCACTGGTAGAGGAGAGACCACATCAGAAGCCATCACCTGTTTTCGTGATGGGCTGCGCAGAGAGACAAGCTCTCAGGAAGGAAACGAGCTTGTCACGTTACGGAGGAAGCAGCCAGCCAGCTGTCATTCCATTACACGACGCTTAGTTTTTAATTTTATCCAGAAGACATGAAAACGGCCATCCAATACCACCTCTCATTTCTCTTAAGTGACACAATGCAACCAAGATTCTCCGAGTCACAGAGAAAATGCAATCAGAATAGCTGAAATGGGAAAAAACAAAAAGAAAAAGAAAATACAGAAGAAGTATACAACAGCACCTTCCTCAGGGCCAGGTTTTCAATGGGCACTCTTAATTGTGTCTGTAGTCTTTAACAGCAGCTCCCATTTTCTCCGGTATAAGCCCACATTTCAAAAGCAAATTGGATACCTGCACGAACAAGCAGGCAGTTAGGCAGCTAATTACTGTTTGCAATTCAATTACCTAATTATTGTGGCCAAGTGTAGGGTGTTTGTGCAAGCAAACAGTCCCACCCACAAATATTGCAGATTTGATTAAGAAGTCTTAGGTGCAAAAATCCATGTTCACTGCCAGTCCCGAATAGGCTCAATAATTTCCCCTCTGGGCCAAGGAATGTCCTGGTGAACCACTCTTCTAGGAGTGGAGTAGACATAAGCCTGCCTAAGCGGACCTCACGAGGCTCTCCCCCAACCAGCCTGAAGGCCATCTTGGACCATTGTCTTGCTACTCAAAGTGTGGTCCATGGACCAGCAGCATTGGTATCCGCTGGCAGTTTGTTTCAAAGGCAGAATATTGCTCTCACTCTCACTCCAGACCTACTAAATTTGAAGCTACATTGCAACAAGATGCCGAGGTGAATCGTAGGCACCTTATAGGGTCAATACGATTTGGAATTGACTCAACGGCAATGGGCTTGGTTTGGTTTTATTGTGTTTAAGAACCACCTCCCTAGATGCCTGCTCAGGAACAAGGCTGATCAGTGGTAAAATTCTCACCCATCATGTGGGAGACCTGGGTTCGATTCCTGGCCAATGCACATCATGAGCTACCACTACCAGTCTGTCAGCAGAGACGTGTGTGTTGCTGTGATGCTGAGCAGGTTTCAGCAGAGCTTTCAGACTAAGATGGAGTAGGAAAAAAAGGCCTGGCAACCTACTTTCCAAAATCAACCAGTGAAAATCCTCTGGATCACGATGGTATGATCCACAACCAATCTTGGGGATGGCGCAGGCCTGGGCAGCATTTTGTTCTTTTGTGGATGGGGTTGTCATGAATCGGGGTCTACTTAAAGACAGCTAACAGCAACAACAACAAGCCTTGGGGTAAAGGGTTGCCCATGGAGGCCTTCCTTTAAAATGAAAGCAAGGGCAGTGAAAAGAAGATGACAGATGCATATTTAGCTGCAATGAGCACGCGGGTTGTTTAAGAGAAATCCCAAATAGGTAAGTTTTCAGGAACAAATTCTAAAAATGCACATGTGCAGTAGCCAGGTGGGGTCTTTCTGGGGTGTCCTGGATGAAAATCACCTTACAGGACAAAAACATAGTATATATGTATGCTAAAGTACTCAGCATGTTGCCCTAGGAGAGAGCAGGGAGGATATAGTTGGCTACCTCCCTAAAGAGTCCACAGATACATCTTCCACACTTCTTTCCATAAACAGTCCCAGCCCATTGGGAATCCATTTCACTAGTGATATTTGTCGTCATCTATGACTACATATTCAGCAGCAAAACCATTCTGTGACTGTCCTCAACCAGAATACTCTAAACCAAACCCAAACCTGTTGCCATCAAGTTGATTCCGACTCACAGCAACCCTACAGGACAGAGTAGAACTGCCCCATAGGGTTTCCAAGAAGCAGGAGCAGCTGGTAGATTTTTCACTACAGACCGTTTGGTTAGCAGCTGAGCTCCTAACTACTGTGCTACAAGGGCCCCAAACCAGGACTTTGAGTCCAATTAGTCAGTACAATCGGCCCACACAGAAGAACAACATAAGTGGACTAGATTTTGTGGTCTTTGCCAATCCCTATAGAAGCAGACCACACTAATCCATTTAACCAAACAATACCAAGATGATGGCTGTACAGCTTCAGGGAGAGGCATTTTCTACTCCCAAATAGACTGCTTCAACCACCTCATCAATCTCACTCAGTTAGTATGGGGCTGGAGCATGAGAGCAGTGCCATTCTTAGGCAAAATTGCATAGTTTGTCTTCATGATGTGGAAGAAAAGCACTGCAGAGAAATCTGGGACCTGACCTTCTAACCGGCTGTGTGACCTTGGGCAAGGCACTTAAGTCTCAGTCCCCTCATCCATAAAATGAGAGGATTAAATTGGATGGTCTTCTAGTTCCCTTCCAGTTCTTACAATAATTTGTCATCGTCCTCGCACATTCAGGCTTAAAGTTTCTAAAGCCACCTCTGCTACCAGGTACCCTAAAGCCACCTCTGCTACCAGGTACCCTCGATATAGCATTCTACTTAGGTCTTCTGATTCCAGGCGTTTCCTGAGTGTAGGACTTCGCAGCTCTCTCCTACCTGTATTTTCCTACTTTGAATCTCATCTTCATCTAACTGTTCCATTGCTGAGCTTCCAAAAAGATGTACCCTAAACTATTAGCCCTCATTTAAATGTTATTAGCTTTCCCATGGCATATTTGGATATGAATGGGAGACTCTTAACTCAGAGAACTCAACCTCTTATGATGACGTTTTGAACTTGTTTCCTTAATAAGGAAGCTATGGCATTTCTATAAACAGCTGATCAGATGCCCTGATCACGAGGCCACAAAAATAACCCCCATTTTGTTTGAATAATTGAGACTCAGAGAGATTAACTCATTTGCTGAGGAGATGCTGCTAGATTTAGGACTAACATGTCCTGAATCTCAACACCATCAGGAGGGTCATCTCTTGTATTGGTATTACTATAAAGGAAACTGTAGGTTGAGATAAGTGCTGACCAACTAGCATGATCATTAGTTTTGTTCCTCAAAAGGTTAAGGGCAGGCCAGATTCTCAGATAGGGACTGGATGTCACTTCTGGATTTCTTCTGTAAAAGAGAAAGTATCTTTCACAACAATGCTTTACGGTAGTTATCCAAGCTGGAGTTAAACCAGTTAACATTGATTAATTCCAACTCATGGTGAACCCAGGTGTGTCAGAGTACAACTGTGCTCCGTAGGGTTTTCAATTAGTGATTTTTCAGAAGTAGATAGATCATCAGGCCTTTCTTCTGAGGTGCCTCTGGGTAGTCTTAAACTCCCATCCTTTTAGTTAGCAGACAAGCAGGTTATTCTTTCTCTTACCACCCAGGGGCTTCATGCTAGAGTTGGTGGACTCTTAAACAGAATCCACCATTCAACAACCCAAAGGGGGCAGGTAATATTACTGAGAGAACAGAGATTATTACAGGGGACAAAGAACCCAGAGAGGGAAGGGAGTCCAATGGCACCTTTGGGTAACTGATCCTGTCACTCACAGTGGTCCAATGGCACCCTTTGAACAACTCACCCTGTCAGTAACTTTACATCTCTGGCTTGAATTGTACTATAGGACTTCTAAAGTTTCTTCATACTCTGAAAGTTCTTTGAAAAATGTGGTAGGTGGGAATAATGAATCAAAACTAAAATGAAGTGTAATATGAATAAATGAAAGGTCTGGCATGTGGATTAATATAAACAACTGTGAAAGGACAGAATGGGGTGAAGACATGGCTGGCTCTAGTCAAAACCTTACATAACTTCAGAAGGAATATTACCCAGCCATAAAGAGAACTTAAATCTCGATACACGCAACAGCCTGGATGAACTTTGAAACCATTACCCGTAAAAAACCCGTTGCCGTCGAGATGATTCCAACTCATAGCGACCCTATAGGACAGGGTAGAACTACCTCATACAGTTTCCAAGGAGCACCTGGTGGATTCCAACTGCTGACCTTTTGGTTAGCAGCCATAGCTCTTAACCACTATGTTACTAGGGTTTCCAGCTTGAAACCATTACGCTGAGTGAATTAAGTCAGTCACAGAGGGATAAATGTTATATGATTCCACTTAGATAAATACCTATGATAGGCAAGCGTATAGAGACCAAGGTTACCCCAGGGTGGGTGGGAGGGAAAAGAAAAGGGAGACTCACTGCTTACGGAACATGGAGCTTCTGTTAAGGGAGATGGGAAATCTGGAAAGGGAAATGGTGGTGGTTAAACAACACGGTAAACATAACTAGCATCACTGAATTTTACATGCAATTGTATATTGTGAGTTGGAAGTAGATCACCAGGCCTTTCTTCCTAGTCTATCTTAGTCTAGAAGCTATGCTGAAACCTGTTCACCACGAGTGACCCTGATGATATTTGAAACACTGATGCTGTAGCTTCCAGCATCATAACAACATGCAAGTCACCACAGCATGATAATTTTGGAAGAATGTTGGTAAGACAATTTGTTGAGCGTATATTTACCACGATAAATAAATGAATAGATAAAAGTGTTAATTTACATTCCAGTAGCATTAATATATGTTCGGTTTAATATAAATTAAGGAAAATTATCATTCTATTCTGTTTGGTTAGACTATATCCAAAGTGTTGCATTTTTTTTTTTTAATATTTTATTGTGTTTTAAGTGAAAGGTTACACAGCAAATTAGGTTTTCCTTTAACAATTTTTATACAAATTGTTCTGTGCCATTGGTCACAATTTTTACAATGTGTCAGCATTTTCATTATTTCCACTCTGTTCTATTTCCATTATTCTAGCTTCCCTCCTCCTTGTCTTCTCATCTTTGCTTTTGGGTGAATGTTGGCCATTTGGTCTCATATAGTTAACTGTTTAAGGGAGCACATTACTCACGGGTGATATAGCTTGTTTTATAAGCAAATCTATTATCTGGCTAAAAGGTGACCTGCAGAAATTGTTCCGATTCCAAATTCCAGTAAACCAATCCCACAAGTTGTTTGGATATGTCTAGGAAGGCTCTGGAACTTGTCTCCTGTGTGGTTTGTTATGTATGTGGATATATATGCAGCACAAAAAATATATATATACCTACAACTACAGATACACCTATACATGCACGTGCATATGCCTTTCTGTACACGTATATGCATCCATATCTACCTATGTAAAAATGTAACCACACACATATTTTGTGGTTGTTTTTACTGTGGTTGCAAAATTGTTTGTTATAGCATTTACCAAAATTGTCCCTTTTTTCTCATGTACCCCTTAGGTATTTATTTACCTTGGTCAGGTTGTGCTGGCCCATATTTGGTCTTGCTTTTCCCATCACCAAAAGTAACAAGGGTCTACTATTTAGACAGTGATTCCCCCTCCCTCTTCCTTCCATCCCTGGAAACCATCAAAGAACTTTGCTTTCTGTGCTTTTCATAATAGTGGGACCATACAATAATTTGTCTTTTTGTGATTGACATGTCATGGGCTGAATTGTGTCCCCACAAAAATATGTGTCAACTTGGTTAGGCCATGATTTCCAGTACTGTGTGGTTGTCCTCCATTTTGTGATTGTAATTTTATGTTGAGAGGATTGGGGTGGGATTGTAACACCACCCCTACACAGGTCACCTCCCTGATCTAAGGTAAAGGGAGTTTCCCTGGGGTGTGGGATGAAAGGAAAGGGAAGCAAGCAGAGAGTTGGGGACCTTATACCACCAAGAAAGCAACACCAGGAGCAGAGCACATCCTTTGGACACAGGGTCCCTATGCCTGAGAAGCTCCTGTACTAGGGGAAGATTGATGACAAGGAATCTTCCTCCAGAGCTGACAGAGAGACAAAGTCTTCCCCTGGAGCTGACACCCTGAATTTAGACCTACTGGGCACTGGGTTTTTTCTGGGTTAGGCTGTGAGAGAATAAATCTCTCTTTGCTAGAGCCATCCACTTGTGGTATTTCTGTTATGGCATCACTGGGTAACTAAGACAACTCATTTCACTCAACATAATGTCCTCCATATTCATTTATGCTATAAGTTGTTTTCCAGGCTCCTCATTATACTTTATATTCCATTAGTATTCCATTATATGTAGGTACCACAATTTGTTTATCCATTCATCTGTTGATGAGCACTTAGGTTGTTTCCATCTTTTTGCTATTGTGAATAATGATGCAATGAACGTGGGCGTACATATGTCTATTTGTGTCACTGCTCTTATAGCTCTAGGGTATACACCTAGGAGTGGGATTGCTGGATCACAAAGTACTTCTATTTCTAGCTTTTTGAGGAAGTGCCATACTGTCTTCCATAGTGGTTGTACCATTTTACAATCCCACCAGCAATGTGTAAGAGTTCCAATTCCCCCACAACCTCACCAGCATTTGTTTTCTGTTTTTTTGATCATTGCTATTTTTGCAGGGGTGAGATATTATCTCATTGTAGTATTTGTTGGCTGCCTGAATGTCCCCTTTGGTAAAGTATCTGTTCATGTCTTTTGCCATTTTTTGATTGGATTGTCTTTTTGTTGTTGAGTTGTTGAAGTTTTCTATATATTTTAGAGATGAGACCCTTATCAGATATGTCGTTGCTAAAGTTTTCTCCCAGTCTGTAGGTTCTCTTTTACTCCGTTGGTAAAGTCTTTTGATAAGCAGTCAATTTTTATTTAAAAGTATTTAATTTTTAGGGGGTCCCAGTTATCTAACTTATCTCCTGTCATTCACGTATTTTCAGTTTTGTTTAATAGGTTATTTATGCCAAAAATTAGATCCCCTAGGTTTGACCCTATGTTACCTTCCAGGAACTTCACAGTTTTAGCTTTAACATTTAGGTCTTTGATCTATTTTGAGTTAGTTTTTGTGCATGGTATGAAGCATGGATCCTGATTCATTTTTCTGCATATGGATATCCAGTTTCGCCAGCACCATTTGTTAAAGAGACTGCTTCTTCCCTCATTGAATGGATTTTGATGCTTTGTTGAACATCAGCTACCCTTAAATGGACAGATTTACTTCTGGGTTCTCAATTCTGTTCCATTGGTCTATGTGTCTGTCATTGAACCTGTGCCAGGGTGTTTTGATTACCATGACTGTATAGTAAGTTTGAGATTGGGGAGTGTGAGGCCTCCTACTTTGTTCGTCTTCTTTAATATTGCTTTAACTTCCTTTCCATATAAAGTTGGAGATTAGTTTTTCCATTTCATTAAAAAACATTGTTGGGATTTGGATTGGGAATGCATTATATCTGTAGATCACTTTTGGTAGTATTGACATTTTCACAGTGTTAAGTCTTTCAATCCATAACCATGGAATTTTTTCCATTTATGTAAATTTTTTTATTTTCTTGCAGTAGTGTTTATAGCTTTCCTTGTATAAGTCTTTTACATCCCTGGTTAGATTTATTCCTAGGTATTTTATCCTTTTGAGAGCTGTTGTTAATGGTACTGATTTCTTGATTTCCTTTTCAGAGTCCTCCTTGTTGGTGTAGAGGAATCCAACTGATTTTCGTTTGTTGATCTTGTACCCTGCCACTTTGCTGAATCATTCTAGTTCCAGTAACTTTCTTGTTGAGTCTCTGAGTTTTTCTATGTATAGGATCATGACACCTGCAAATATGTACAGTTTTACTTTTTCCTTTCCAATTTGAATACGCTTTATTTCCCTTTCTTGCCTTAGCTAGGACTTCCAGGACAATATTGAGTAAGAGTGGTGATAAAGTGCATCCTTGTCTCGTGCCTTTTCTCAGGGGGAATGTTCTCAATATTTCTCCATTGAGAATAATGTTGGCTGTTCGTTTTGCGCATAGGTCCTCAATTATTTTGAGGAATTTTCCTTCTATTCCTATTTAGCTGAGAGGTTTTATTAGGATGTGGTGTTAAATTTTATCAAATGCTTCTTCTGCATAGATTGAGATGATTATGTGATTCTTCTCCTTTGTTTTATCTGTGTGGTGAATAGCGTTGGTTGATTTTCTAATGTTGAGCTGTACTTGAATCCCTGGCATGATTTCCACTGGATCATGACGTATTATTGGCTTGATATGCTGCTGAATTCTGTTGGCTCAAATATTGTTGAGAATTTTTACATCTATCTTTCTGAAGGATACTGGTCTGTAATTTTCTTTTTTAGTGATGTGTTTGCCTGGCATATCAGGGTTATGCTGGTTTCCTAGACTTAATTAGGGAGTATTTTCTTTTCTTTTCTGTGTTCTGGAATAGTTTGAGTAAAATTGGTGTCAAATCTTGTCTGGATGTTTGGTAGAATTCTCCACTGAAGCCATCTGGGCTGGAGCCTTTTGTTGTTGTTGTTGGGAGTTTTGTTGTGACCTCTTCAATTTCTTCTCTCATTATGGGTCTGTTCTGATTTTCTACCTGTATTTATATTAGTTTAAGTTTTGTCCAGTTCTTCTATGTTTTCAAATATTTTGGAGTACAATTTTTCATAATATTCTCTTATCTTTTTTACTTCAGTTGGTTCTGTTGTGATGTCACCCCTGTCATTTCTTATTTTGGTTATTTGCATATTGTCAGTTTGGCCAGTGGTTTGTCAATTTTATTCGTCCATCAACCAACTTCTAGTCTTGCTGATTTTTTGATTGTTTTTCTGTTTTCTATTTCATTGATTTCTGCTCTGATCTTTATTATTTCCTTTCTTCTGGTGACTATGGATTTCTTTTGCTGCTCTTTTTCTATTTGTTGTGATTGTAGGGTTGTAGTGTTGTATGGTTAATCTATTGACTTTGGCCCTTCCTTTTTTTGTTGTTGTGTGTATTTATTGCTATAAATTTCCTCTGATCACTTCTTTTGCTGTGTCCCAAAGGTTGTGGTATGTTGTGTTTTCATTCTCATTTGATTCTAGTAATTTTTTAATTTCTTCTATTACCCAGTGGTCTTTAAGTAAGATGTTATTCATTATTTCATTTTTTTCCTTGTTCTTTCTGTTATTGATTTCTTTTTTATAGTGTTATGATCAGAGAAGTTGCTTTGTATTATTTGGATGTTTTTGAATTTATTGAGGCTTGCTTTGTGGCCTAAAATATGGTCTATTCTGCAGAATGATCCATGTGCATTGGAGAAGAATGTTTGCTGTGCTGCTGTTGGTTGATGTGTCCCATACATATCTATGTGGTCAAGTGGGTTGATTGTGTTTTTTAGATCTATTGGATCTTTGTTGAATTCCTTTCTAGTTGTTCTGTCCATAATTGAAAGTAATGTGTTAAAGTTCTACTATTATTGTAGAACTGTCTATTTCTCTTTTAACTTTCTTTAGTGTTTGTTTTACGTATTTTGGTTCTCTGTCATCAGGTACATCAATATTTATTATGGTTATGTCCTCTTGGTGGATTGACCCTTTAAGCATTATATAATGCCCTTCCTTGCCTCTTATAATGGATTTTGACCTAAAGTCAATTTTATCAGAGATTATTATTGCCACTCCTGCTCTCTTTTGATTAATATTTGCTTGATATATTCTTTTCATTCTTTGATTTTTAACCTATTTCTGTCTTTGTATTAAAGGTGTGTCTCTTGTAGGCAACGTATTGATGGGTCATGTTTTTTATCCATTCTGCCACTCTTTGTCTCTTGACTTGTGAATTTAAACCGTTTACATTCAGTGTGATTATCAATAGGTAAGAATTTATTGCTGCCATTTTGTTATGCTTTTTTTTGTATGTGGTGTTAATGGTTTCTTCCACTTAATTTTCCATGCTGAGTTCTTTTTGCTTATGGATTTTCTTTTTGTTTCCTTCATTGTTGCTGACCTTGTGTTTGCCAAGTCTTTTTTATTTTCTTCTTTATTTTGGTGAGTAAATTTATCGATTTTCTTTGTGGTTACTCTGAAATTTACCTTTAGCTTCCTAAGTTTAACAGTCTGTTATATCTTGATATTACCTTGATTTTTCCTCCATAAAGAAATTCTATATTATCCCCCTTTTTGTTTTGAAGCTGTCATCATTTACAGATTGGTATCTCTGGTTCCCTGTTTTCATGTTTACAGCTTTATTTTACTTTGAGAAATATTTGGGTTCCTGTCTGGGTGATGCTGTCATGTGTCTTAATCTCAGATTGTTGTCTAATGTTGTTAGTTCTCTGTCCCAAGGATTCCCTTTAATAGTTCTTGTAAGGTTTGTCTGGTTTTTACAAATTCCCTTAATTTCTGTTTATCTGGGAATGTCCTGATTTCATCACTGTATTTGAGAGACAGTTTTCCTGGATATATGATTCTTGGTTGGCAATTCTTTTCTTTCAGTGTTCTATATATGTCATTCCTTTGCCTTCTTGACTGCATGCTTTCTGCAGAGAAAACAGTGCCTTCATACTGGTGCTCCTTTGTAAGTGATATTTTGTTTTTCATGAGCTGCTCTCAGAATTCTTTGTCTTTGGTTTTGGAAAGTTTAATTATGACATATCTTGGTGACTTTCTTTCAGGGTCTATCTTATTTGGGGTTTGTCTTTAATGACAATTGGAACGCTTTCTACCAAAATCTTCAAAATTTCTCTCTGCACGTTTTTCCTCCTCCTTTTCTGGAATTCCAATTACACTTATATTATCCTCTTGATAGTGTCCCACATAATTCTTAGGCTTTCATCTTCTTTCTTCTTTCTTTTTTCTGATTGTTCCTTAAACAAATTAATATCAGTAAATATGTCCTTTATTTTGCTGATTCGTTCTTCCATTGATTCAATTCTACTTCTATCTCCTTCCACTCAGTTTTCTATTTCTGACATTTTACTGTTCATTTTCTAGATTTCTAGTTGTAGCTTTTGTAAGGTATCTAATTATTTATTTATTTTGTAATTTTGTTCTTTTATTGTTTTCCTGAATTCTAGGGAATTGTCTGTGTTTTTCTTGATCTCTTTGAGGATCCTATATATGTCTTTTTAATTCCTTATCAAGTAGTTCTATTACCATTTCTTCCTAAGGAAGGTTTTCTCCCCCTTTATTTTGCTCATTTGTTTGAGCCATCCTATCCTGTTTCTTCATACAATTAGCTGTTGTCGGCTGTCTCCGAGACATTAAGGGGTTCATTTATTTATTTTCATATTTCTTTATTGATTGTATGTATGTTTGTTTTGTGCTGATTTCTTTTGTTTTTTGTTTGATGTATCTGGAGCTTTGTTTCTTCTCTTTCCCTTTAGGATGCCTTTCTTCTTTTGCATTACTTTAATTGTTATCTTTCTGTGGTTCTGGTCAATGTGTGATTTGGGTGGTGTCTGTCAGCTGGGTGTGATTTCTTCTCCCTAGATGAGTATGGCGTATCAAACCCACATGCAAGTCCTCTGTTGTTAGGCTCATATATCTTCCATTATCGGATTGAGTGGAGATGAAAGAGCAGGTTCTTTCCTTGATATTGGATGACAAGTGTTGTGTGGTCAAGGTCCTTCCACAGGCCTTGTGGGACTGTGAGGTCCTTTTAGGTTGGTGCTAGAAATCAGTGCATTCTCTGGGGATCAATGCTGGATGTCTCTGTATCCGCTGTGAGGGAGTGATACCCAAATGGATGGAGTAATGCCTGCTGTAAGTGCACGAATTGGTGTTTCAGTAGATGGTGGGGTATCAAGGAATTTCAGTGCAAGTCCAGATGGTGTGCAGGAACTGTTTTGTTGTAGGTTGTGTGATGTTGCAGCCAGGTGGACATTGGATGAGGGCTTTAGGATCCCCTCCTCTTCATTTGGTGGAGGTACAGATGGTGACTGTAAGGATGTGACTGATGTTGCTGGTGAGGTGATGTGTCTGTCTGGCCAGTCCCTGGGGCATGGATGCAGGGAGCATTCTTGCTGGTTGGGCACTGTGTGCATGTACCACCAGTTGCCAGCTGATCAGGGCAAGGGTGCAAGGGTCACTGGTCATTGGGTGTGTGGCATGGTAACTTGTACTGTCAGTTGCCAGGTGGTCGGTGTAGCAGGGGCCGGGGGGTGGTCTTGCACCTCTGGTCACGAGTCTGGCATTGGAAGCATATACCACCAATCACCAGGCAGGCAAGGCAGCATGAAGGTGGTCAGAGTAGTCCAGGTGCAAGTCCAACAGTGTGGAGTATGTTCCAGGGATCGCCAAGTGGGCAGGGCAGTGTGGGGATGGGTGGGCATGGGCACGAACCTCCAGTTGCAGGTCCAATGGAACAGGAGGGCACAACACAGATCTCTGGTGTAGTGAAGTGTCATGGATATAGGTGGGAGCAAGCATGAGCTTCTGATCATAGGTATGATGGTACAGGAGTGCATGCCACAGGTCACCAGGAAAGAGGAAAGGGGCTCACCCCTGGACACTTGGAGATGGAGAGAGGTGGAAGGGGAGAGAATGTTCCCCCAGTCTCTAGCATGGGTGCCAGGGCACCCCCGACAGAGTACAGCTGGTGATCAGGACCCAGCCCCAACCAAATGAAAGGAGTAATGGGCTGTTTAGAGGCCAGTCAGGCGGGGGATCTCTAGGCACCACTCCAGTGATCCTCCACTCTGCCAGGGCTACCTGCCAAATGATCAGGGACTGCTGCTGGTGAGCAGTTTTGTCCCTATTTTTTGTCTCCTTGAAATACTGGTGGCGTAGTGGTTAAGTGCTATGGCTGCTAACCAAAAGGTCGGCAGTTCAAATCTGCCAGGCGCTCCTTGGAAACCCTATAGGGCAGTTCTACTCTATCCTGTAGGGTCTCTATGAGTTGGAATTGACTCAATGGCACTGAGTTTTTGAGTCCTGCTCTAGGGTCACTTGGATTCTTAGGGCTCTGTCCCACCTACCTGCACTTTTCCACCTTAGATCCAGTTTCCGTTCTGCTCCCTTGCTTCACTTCAGGTTTGTCTACACAGTATCTCTGTCTCCTATCGGGGAGTCCATGAAGTTGCTTTCCTGTGCTCCTCACCCAGGAATGCTGCTTGCTTTGTCTCAAGATGGCCATGCTCTGCCGGGCCAGTTGGTAGGGTGCTTACAGTCCATGAGTCTCCTCATTCACTGTTTTCATTCAATTTCTCCTTCCCTTTGGTGTTCGATCTAATTCTTCTTCCTTCCGTTGCTCTGAGTTCCCAGACTGACGTCTGTATTGTTTCACTTAGTTTCTCAGTTCTTTGCTTGGTAGGGGGATGGCATGGTGTGTGTGACTAAGCTGCCATCTTGAGCCTTCTCTACATTTAGTTTTGATGCCACATCTAGGAGGGATGTAGGCAACCAGAAATGTGTTCAGAAGAAAGTGACCAGAACAGTGATGGCATTCTGAATCTCGTTATGTGCAGAATGATGGAAGAATGTGGACGTTTAGTCTAAGAAGTAAAAAGGGAGAGACCTGATAAATACTTCAAGGGTTGTTATTTTCAGGGGGAGTTGGCATTCTCCTGTGTAGCCTCAGAGAGCAGTGCCAGAGCCAATGTGGAGGAGATGCCTAGAGCAATGAGGGGCATCCAAAGGCAGAATGGGTCACCTCAGGAGATCAGTCACCAGAGCAATTCAAGCCCTTCTGTTTGTCCTTCTTTGGAAAAGATCCAATAGTCAGATGGGTGGATGAGCAAGGTGACCTTTACTGTTCCTTCTCGACTGAGTAAGGAGTCTATGAAATAGAGAAAGAAGCTTGACAAAAAGTGGAGACAAAAATGAGCAAATGCTAGGTGTTTATTACTGCTGTAAATAAAACCATTTCTCTCTAAGGACTAGCAAGACATCATTCATTATCACAGGAGGATATTTTTAGTATATTTTGCTGACATATATAGAAGAAGCTTTGTGAAATTAATGACTATTAAGGCATTCTTGGTACCACTTATTTAGCAAGAGTATCACCTATTAGTAAGTTTTATGTTTTGCTAATGAGATAAAAATATCTTCTCTTTTTAACTATAAAACTCATATTTTTTTCTCCACCTAATATGTCAATTCTTTCCATGTGCCTCATATAAGGCTGTCATATCTCATTAGCAAATTTAATTTTTATCTGACCAGTTGGAAACCATCATGTTAATGGCAACCCTTATTAATAAACTTCATGAAGAAGTGCAATGCCTTCACTTCATATTCATTCCTGAATTCTTTATTGCTGCTAATGCAACTATAATTTATTAAGATGTGATTGTCTTTAGTGGTGCGACCATCTGTGTTATTAACACCAAAGCAAAACAAAATCTGCTCCTTTTATCTTACTTCCACCCTCCTCCTACCCTATTCAATGATCATTTTATTTGGACTTGACTAAGAGATATTAAGAGATATGGACAGTTTCCAGATTTTAAGAATCTCCATTCTGGGAGCTTTTGGAGTCCTACCTTTTCTCTGTAGACAGGAGAAATCACTAAGACTCTGACAATACATATTATAATAATATATGCAGATATCCATAATTATTAACTACCAAAGGTGTTGAAATTATCTGAGTAACATGTTCTTCTGTGAGACTGTAATCTGTTTTGAAATTGTACTCGTTGTGTTGTTAGGTGCTGTTGAGTCGATTCTAACTCATTGTGACTCCATGTACAAGACAGTGAAACACTGCCCAGTCCTGCTCCATCTTCACAATCATTGTTGTTTGAGCCTATTGTTGTGGCCACTGTGTCAATCCATCTCATTTTGGGTCTTCCTCCTTTTTGCCAACCCTCTATTTTACCAAGCATGATGTCCTTCTTCAAGGACTGATCCCTCTTAATAACATGTCCAAAGTATCTGAGATGAACATGCAGGCAAGTTTCATTCTAAAGGAATGGTAAATAGTTCAGACACTGAGTTGGGGCTGGGCTGTGAAGGGGTCCATATGCCAGACTAATGAATTGGGGCTTAGTCCTGTTAGCCAAGGGAGCTATGGAAGGGGTCCTTTAAAGACTGTTATTAATGACCTATTAAAAGAAGAATGTCAGGTTATAGATGCCATTCATCTGGCTTGCTGACTGGATTATCAGAAGAGCATGGCTCCTTTTTTGCTTATTTTAACCTGCCTTCCCCCAAGCTGACATCACCATTCACCTCCCCTTCTACACTATCCAGGAGGCATCTAATGTAATTGAACATCCATAGCAAGTTTTATGTCCGCAGTGAATGGAGTCATTCATTCTGGCTACAGGATCTTCATTATAATTGCATGAAGCTTTCATTGTAAGCCATATTGTGAGAGTATAGTCAATACTGGCACAAAGAGAACTGCCTGGTAAAGCCAGCTTCAAATGTCATGTCCAGTTTTTACATGTAAAGTGAATGGGAGCTTAAAAAAAAAAATCCATTGCCCATTATCATTGTGATTCATCTTCTTCCCATCAGCACCAGGACACCTCAGATTACATTGTCTAGCTCTGGGGGAAGAGATCTAGGACAGGTTGAAGGGAAGGGATAGCCAAAGTGGAGTCAGAGGCTCTCCTCTAAGGCTCCAGCTGTAGACAGTGTGCTCCATGCTGATAGTCGAGCCAAGGCCTTCCAGAATGATGGCTGAAAAAGCCTTTATAGAACACAGTGTGAACTCTGAAGCCTACTGCTCCCTGCAGGAATAGAAGCAAGGAACAGTAGGAGCGGACTGTAATTTTCTTTGTCTGTGGTGGCAGAGCAAGGGAAAAAAGTGTCACAAACATGAGGGAGAGGAAACGGGAGACCTTTATGTTGAATCACTAAATTCACTGGAGGCTGAAAACCACAAAGGGTAAGTTCACCTGAAGCACTATTTGGCTTTTCACCTCGTATGTTTTAGGACCTTGGGTGCAGGTAGTTTTGGCAGGGAGAAATCATCTTGCCTAAAAGATTAGGCTTAAGCTATGAGGTCCTGGGTGACTGTTTGTGTGAGGGTCCTATCAGAAAAGCAAAACACTAGAAGGTATGTGTATAGAGGGATAGGTAGGTAGATAGACAGGCAGAGAGAAATAAAGACAGAAATAGAGATAGATGATAGAGAGAGAGAGATGACAGGTGTATGTATGTGTATATGTATGTTGTTAGCTGCTGTCAAGTCAGCCCCCAACTCATGGCGATCCCATGCACAGCAAAACAAAATGCTACCCAGCCCTGCACCACCCCTATGATCAGTTGTGGATCAGACCATTGTGAGTCATGCAATGCATCTTCTCCATTTCCCACTATTCTTGCCCGTATATCTAGAAACAAGCATTTGCCTTCACCAGCTTCATGCAGTAGCTCCCCCAGGGCAACAGAGCACCATAAAAACTGTACCAAAGTGGTAAATAAGACAAGGCAAAAATTATCAAGGTCACCACCTTATTTCAGGCTCACTGATTATCCATAGATTTCCAGCAACTAAATTTTATTCTTACTTATCTAGTACCCTTCCACGTGCTCAGTCCTGTGTTATCCACAATAGTGACTACCAAGTCATAAAAGACCAAACAATTTATTTTAGATCCACAGCCAGCTTGCATTTCCTTAAAGGTTCTAATCCATGTCCAACGATGTCCTAGATCTTACCTACTCAGTGTGATCTATGGACCAGTAGCATCAGCATCTCCCAGGAGCTTGTTAGAAATGCAGGAAATATGGCCCCTCCTCAGATCAACTGCATCAGTTTAACCAGTGATCAAGGTGATTCATGTGTATATTAATTTTTGAGACCTACAATCCTTAAATCATCAGATTAGCATCTAAAGACCTAGGCTGGAGTCCTAGCATTGCTAAATTTCTACCCATATGATCCTTGGAAAACCACTCTGCATCTCTGACTCTCAATTTCCTCAACCGTATATTGAACACTGTAAAGTGACTCAAGAGCCATTTGCATATAGATACTACCTGTAACGATTTCCTGGATGGTGCAAGTGGTTAACGCACTGTGCTGCTAACCTAAAGGTTGGAGGTTTGAATACATCTAGAGGCACCTAAAAAGAAAGGCCTGGTGATCTACTTCCAAAATTTCAGCCATTGAACTTTAGGGAGCACAGTTCTACTCTGACACACACGGGAACACCGTGAGTTGGAGACAGCATGATGGCAGCTGGTTTGATATTTTGGTTTTATCCTGTAGCTACTGAGTCAGAATTTTTCAGAGGTTTATATTTTTAACAAGTTTGTAGGTGATTCTTCTGTATAGTTTTATTTAAGTGTCACTGTAATGAATAAGGAGCCCTGGGTGTCACAGTGGTTAAGAGCTCAGCTGCTAACCGTAAGGTTGGCAGTTTGAATCTACCAGCTGCTCCTTGGAAACCCTATGGGGCAGTTCTCCTCTGTCCTGTATGGTTGCTATGAGTCAGAATCAACTCGACAGCAATGGGTTTGTTTTTTGTTTGTAGTCAGTAAATACAAGATAAAGTCTTTACTACATTGATATCCATGCCAGTGATGTGAGAGTTGGCTTTAGTAACACTGAGAAGCAGTGATTTAGATAGTTCTCTTAGTAAGTTGATATCTGTACTGTATTTTGTCTTTCTTATTTAGCCTCCATCATAGATTAAGAATTGGTAGGCTTTCCTGAAACTGAATCATAACAGGAGGGTTGCTTTATGGGAGAACAGCCACGGCTGGCAATCATTCTAAAACATCCTCCCAAGACAAAGGAGAATGGTGCCTGATGGGTTATTGTTATTAGTATTCATTGGTCTTCTGATTTGTCTAAGAATATAAAAAAAGTTTTCAAGGAGATGTGGCTTCCCACTTTTCAACTTCACAGAATGTTTCTACACCTGGCAGTTAAATAAAATAGTGAAAACCAAGTTCTTTCTTCTCACTGCTGTGCAAGCTTTCTAGATCAAAGAAATCCCTCCAGTAGTCCCATAAAATTAAGCTAGGGAGTAAAAAGATAGAAATTAACATTTAGTGAACCTCTACTATGTACTAGTCACTGTACTTGTCAATGGAAACTCTGGTGGCATAGTGGTTAAGTGCTATGGCTGCTAACCGAAAGGTCCGCAGTTCAAATCCACCAGGTGCTCATTGGAAACTATATAGGGCAGTCCTACCCTGTTCTATAGGGTCGCTATGAGTTGGAATTGGAATCGACTCAACGGCAATGGGTTTGGTTTTTTGTTTTGGTACTTGTTGATATACCTATCTATTCAGTAGATGCCCACTGCAGTCCTATGACGAAGGGACCATTGGTTGGAATGAGTATTGGACACAAATACCCCTACATACTATTTTAATATATGGGTTCTTTTTTTAATTTAATTTACTTTCTTGTTGTTGTTAAGCATCTACACAGCAAAACATACACCAATTCAACAGTTTCTACATATGCAATCCAGTGACACTGATTACATTCTTCAAGTTGTACAACCATTCTCACCCTCCTTTTCTTAGTCGTTCCTCCCCCGTTAACATAAATTCATTGCCCCCTAAATTTCCCATCTAATCTCCTGAGCTGCTGTGTCATTTTGATCCCAAATAGATAGATCTTAAAAGAGCATAATGCTCAAGGCAAACATTCTTTACTAGTTAAGCTAAACTATTGTTTAGTTTTAAGAAGACTTCAGGGGATATTTTTGGTTTAAGTTTTAAAGATTATCTCCGGGCAATAGTTTCAGTGGTTCATCCAGCCTCAATGGCTCCAGAAAGTCTGGACTGCACAAGAATTTGAAATTCTGTTCAAATGCATGGTTTCTTAATCTGGATTCCAGTTAGTTCATAGTTTTCATCAGGATCTCAGAAAAAAAAATAAAAGCTGAGAACTAATACTCTGAGAATGCTTAACTTAAAATTCATTCACTAGTTAATCCCATGGTTCTCAACCTCACACCTCACAGGATCACTCAACTGAATTCATGAAATGTTGTTTAGTGCCTGGTCTATGCTCTGAACCCCTAGTCTCAAGGGGCATGTAGCTAATTTGCAGGGTGAGGAAGGGTGACACCAGTCCTAAATGATGATGATGACATCGCATATGAAGATTGTCTCACATCCTATGTAGGGGTATGTTGTATATTTAGACACGGGAGCATTTGCTTGAATCTGCACTTAAAAAAATCTCTCTGGCAGTATTTTGTAGGGTGATTGTAAGAGAAAAAGAAACCTGGGGCAGAGAAGGAGGCTATAGTCAAACCAAAGATCTACAACAAGTGAGAGTAGGAAGGGGCAGCCCACAGCGGAAACCCTGCAAGCAAAATGCCATGACTGGCCCAGGCATTTTCAGTAGGATTGTCAGGAAGGAGGGCAGCATAGAGGGAAACATCGAGAGATGGCACGGAGACTGCACTGTACTGCGCCTCGGTTCTAACTCTGAGTCTGCCACCTTAATTGTAAAATGGGCATGGTAAACTTACAGGGCTGTTTTGAGCAGGGGAGCCAACATGCAAAGTGCCTCATCCAGAAAGCTACCCTTGCCTTGGCCTCCTCCTTTCCCTAAATCCTTTTTATTCAACGAGTGGTGCATGAACAGCCAACAGCAGCATATTCTGGAAACAGGCAAGAAATGCAGACTCCCTGGCTCCACCCCAGACCTGCAGAATTAGAATCTGCATTTAGATGAGATCCCAGAAGATTTCAAAGCACATTAAATTTTGAGAGGCATTGCCCTAAGTCATCCTCCACAATGCTCCCCAGCCGGGTGCCCCCAACTTCTGACTCCTGAGCTTTGTTGTTGTTAGTTGCTGTCAGGTCAGTTCCAACTCAGGACTACCCTATGTGAGCAGAGTAGAACTACCTCATAGGGTTTTCAAGGCCATGGCCTTTCAGACGCAGATCATTAGGCCTGTGTTCTTACGTACCTCTGGACGGGTTTGAGCTGCCAGCCTTTCAGCTAGCAAGTGAGCGCTAAACTGTTTGCACCACCAGGGACTGTTTATTTCCCTCACTTCTATCTTCCAAGAAAAAAATTAGGGAGAGATGAAACGAAGTGGAAAAAATATAGCAGAGCCTAGAAGAATGTCCTGTGACTATAAGTCCTATGACTATAAGTCCTATGACTATATAACATTAATTTGTTCTTTTGGTAAAACTATTGCTAAAGAGCATTTGAAAAACAGCTCTAAAAAGTGAGTTTCAGAAATATTTGAATAAAAAGTGCTTCCAAAGAAAAACCAGTTGGTATTTTTTTCTGCTGTGTTTGTGGGGGTGGGAGGGTGTCTTATTATTTTATTGGCACCCTTATACTCAAGCTTTCAAAAATGACTGATAAAAGGGGAAAGCAGTGCTTTAGGGACAGCAGTAATCTAGGTTTATAAGGAAACAAGCAAGATCTGTGGTTGAGAGAGAAGAAGCTTTGATTTTGTGGATTAAGGATCAAACTCAGCCCTGAACGACTTTGCCTTTGGCCACCATTCAAGCCAAAGCTTAAATTTAGGCTCTTGACATTGTGAAGCAACAACACAAAGGATCAAAGGCGAGCAAGGGTTGGTTCAGGCTCTGCCAAGACAAATATTCTCTGCATAACATCCTCCAGCAAAGGGAACCTGCTAAACTGCTGAGCCGATGGCTCCAAGAAGCAAAACAGATTATTATTACCATTATTGACAACATTCTGGTCACTCACAAGGCAGCTTTTAACTTGTTCAAGAACTTAGCTGAGAAGTGACAGAGCTCGTTCTTTATTCACTATGACACTGACACTGTTACTCTAAAATTGTGTTACAAGTGATAGAATATCCAAATCAATGGTATACCCTCTTCATCCGTATATTTCTCACTTATTTACACTGAAATAACATCAGGGAATGTTCTGTTCAGTTGCCGATTTTTAGCAGGCTGACATGCAAATTTGTGAAGTGTTCCCTATTTTTTGTAAACCCTAGTGGTGTAGTGGTTAAGAGCTATGGCTGCTAACCAAAAAGTCGGCAATCTGAATCTACCAGGTCCTCCTTGGAAACTCTATAGGGCAGTTCTACTCTGTCCTATAGGGTCACTATGAGTCAGAATCCACTAACCAGCAATGGGTTTGGTTTGGTTTTTAGGGGATTCAGTAAAAGAGCCTTGTTGGTGCCGTGGTTAAGCTCTCAGCTGCCAACTGAAAGGTTGTTGGTTCGAACTCACCAGCTGCTCCAAGAAGAAAGATGTGTTAATCTGCTTCTGTAAAGATTTATACCTTGGAAACCCTATGGGGCAATTCTACCCTGTCCTATAGGGTTGCTATGAGTCAGAATCAACTTGATGGCAATGGGTTAGGGGATTCAGTAGGATATTCTCAGGTAGATTTTGGAAAAGTATTTTGAGAACTGTTCTAGGGAGACACGGGGCTCGTTTGGATGACTTGTTGAGGTGTTGATCCAGGGCTGTCTATTTTGTGGCTCTTGTTTTCTCAGGCATAGTCCTTGGAGATCACCTAGCTGTCCTCTCTGTGTTTGGAATCAGATTCAATGGCAACAAGTTTTTTTTCTTTTTTTAGAGAAGGATAGAAGATCTTTTCTATATATGGTGTTTGGTAGTCAACTAACTACACCTGACCAAACAATCAAAAGTAGATATGCTGAAACTGAAAGTAATAACTAAATTAGTGGAAGGAATTATAAGAAGTACAATTTTTGCTTAAAAGAAGTACATTTTTACTTCTAGACCTAGAACCAGCTACAGCTGTTTGTTTTTTTTTTTTAAAGTATATTTCACAATTTCCCATGGTAACTCCCTCCATTATCTTTAGGAAATTTTCTTTACAGTTTTCCTAACTCTGTCATGAGATACGGTACTTGTTTCTTGTCCTAAGTCTTAATGTTTTATTTGGTGCTTGTCCAAGCCCTTAGGACTCTGTGTGCCTCTTTTTCTTTTTTTTTTTTTCCTGTACCATAAAAATAAAAATTTTTAAATGGCTCTGAGACTTTATTGTGCTATAAAAAAAACTACTAAAATTCCTTGGTATTGTCCAACAGATTGATGATCCTTAAACTTCATTATGAAATAATTCAGTCAGCAAGGTAGTTATCTCATCAGATTTTATTCTCCTGGCTATACTTTTCAGTTTGATACCTAGCCTTTGCCTTTCAACATGCCCAGAATTACATTTTAACTCGCCTGTGTGATCCACGGAAACCCTGGTGGTATAGTGGTTAAGTGCTACAGCTGCTAACCAAAGGGTTGGCAGTTTAAATCTGCCAGGCGCTCCTTGGAAACTCTATGGGGCAGTTCTACTCTGTCCTATAGGGTCACTATGAGTCAGAATCGACTCGGCGGCACTGGGTTTGGTTTTTTTGGTTTGGTGTGATCCACTTGTGGCTATTTATATTTACACTTAAATCTTAATTTCAAATTCAGTTCATCAGTTACATCAAATGCTCAATAGTTACATGTGGCTGGTGGTTACTATATTGGACAGTGCAGATACAGAACATTATTATCATCACGGAAAGTTCTATTGGATAAAACTATTCTAGATTCTTCTCTCACACTTCAAAACTCCCACCCGTATTAGCATATAAGCAGAACACTTAGCTTCTATATAAATTTCATCTGCCTCATTTGAAAAGTGAGAAAAGCACTTTTCTGGTTCAGGAAAGAGGACTGACCTAGATTACCTTTGAGGTGTGTTACTAGTAGATAGCCTCATTTCTGTGGATCCGCTAAGAGTTGACCCTTGGTCAGGAAGATAACTCCATTATAATAATGTTTCTCTGGGAAAAATCAAATTTGAATTACATCATCTCAGCTCACAGCCTCTTTGCCAAGAATATAACCTACTTAAGTGTGGGCACTGTTTTCCAACTTCACAAATTCCTTATTTGGTTCAATATGGCGGGTGGTACTTAAACCGTGTCAAATTTTTCACACCCCAGCAGGCCTAGAAAACTGTGATAAGGGAATCAACCTCTCTAAGGAGGGTCACAGCATCCCTACAAGAAGACATCTGGGAAGCAGAAAATTCATTTAAAAATGCAAACTACATAGTCCTGCAAGTAATTAATTGGGGAACATAAGTTGTATTTGATCTAAAACGGAACCTTTGATTACATTTAATGTCTGCTGGATGATTAATGTGTAAAGTGTTTGCTATTTACTAAACAAGGGATTTGTCTTTTCTTTACCACTTGGAATATCTTGCTTAAAACACTTAGTTTCAGAGATGTGATCATTTCTTTGGCACTTACTGGACTGTTAAATTGGATTCATGCTGTCCTTCCACGTTTCCCAGCCTACTCAGGAAGTATGAAAATGGGAACTGATGAGCAAGGCCTGAACATGTTTCAACATCTACTGTGTTAATGTTTATTAATGCAAGTCAGCCCTTCACATAGATCTACTACCAGGACCAAAATAAATGGTGAACAGTATGCTTTGCTACTTGGGCAACTTCCCCTCCACTGTCTAAAACAGAATAAGTTTCCTAACTTGGGCTTTTATCACAACCTTATTGAAATCATTTTATATCAGAAACCATGTAAAATACCCAGATGTGTTTGAATGGCAACAATTCCTAATACAAAGTAAAACAGAAAAGGTTATCAATCTTTCACCTTTTAGCAGGGCTTTGAACTGGCTTGTTCCAGATCGAACTCCTGCTGAGAATTTGCATTGCATCCCAGATATATACTGAATCACAATATATTTTAACAACACCCCCATGTGATTCTTATGTATAATAAATTTTAAGAACCACTGCTCTACTGGTGGTTCTCAGAATTGGTCCCCAACCAGCAGCATTAGCATTGTCTGGGAACTTGTTAGAAATGCAAATTCTCAGCAGGGATTCAAACCTGAGCCAACTGGTTTGAAGCCCTGCCTTCAAGTAGCAAAATCTTTTCTCTGGATTTTTCTGAGTAGGTGAAACAAATCGGTGGGGAGAGCTGGGTGATTCATTTCATTCTTTCACTAACCTTCTTGTTCTTCAATTATATCAACTCAACTTTGTTGTGTCATCCTTGGCTTCTTGCCTTATGAGGAAACAGAAGGTTGTGGGGCAGCTTCAACGACCAGCAACTTTTATCCTGGGACTTAACAACCCCCAGAAAATGAAAACAAAACTATGTAAACATGTGCATTTTTCTTGGGAGTTAGTAGCTTTCATGAGATTCTGAAAGGAGTCCATGACCTAGAGGCAATTAAAAAATTCTAATTTTTCTGGATTAGGAATATAGTCAAGTCACCAACAAAGTTATTGCTTTTGTCACTAGTAGGGGAAGTTCAAAAGCACAGAACAGCAACCAGATCTCTGTAAAGGGAAGCAGAACATGGATGCTTAAGTCAAGATTTACCTTTCCTCTCTCAACTTTTAATAGTTGAGATGTCCTCAATAAGTACTGGTGATGGACTGAAAGTCCTGAAAAATTGACTAGTGATATGCCAGGGCTCTAATGAAAAAGACATCCACCACTATTTATTCCACACCTGATATGCGCCAAGCAAGTGATACAGGTTATTTCATTTAATCTCAATACTCCATCAAAATGGGTATGAATTGCCCCATTTAAAGATGAGAAAAACAAGATGCAGGTTGATTAAATAAATTGTTCAAGATAACAAAGCTAGCACAGCGCAGCACTTAAATTCAAGTCCAAATTTCCCTAAACCGAAAAGCTTGTTTATTAACCTTACCCAAATAGGAATGTCCCTCCATGCTCTAGGCATGGACCTCCGATTCTCCTGTCATCCCACCTGAAACTGAAAGAGTGGCACGACTCCAGATTCTTCAGGCAGAGCACAGTGAGGCAAATTTTAGACGTCTAAAAAAAAAAAAAAATTTTTTTTTTTTTTTTTTAATGAGAGAGGATTAAGGTACTCCCTGTTAGACAGTCAACACAAGTGGCCCTCATTAGCAACATTGAAAAACCAGCTTGTACAGTAGGCAAAGGCAGCAGCCTCTGCTTTCTTTTGTGATTCTCAGCTGGGTTGCCCCTTTAAGAAGCTTAGCCCACATAGTCACATTCATAGATCCTCTAAATCAAAACCTTTTTTTGCAAACACCCACAAGTGAGCTCTAACTACCAAGGAGTAAGACATATCTTTTCAGGAAAGAACAGTGAAGAGGTTTATCTGAATGTCAGTGAGTTTCAGCTACTCAAGAGAAAGCCATCTAGAGATGTGATTTTATACAATTTGTGAATTTTATTCAGTTCTGGCAAACTTTTACTGACACCTGCTTTGTGCAGAAATTGTGCAAAATGTATAGCAGAAGATTCCTGTTTCCATGAGTTTGCTGTTCATTGGGAGAGACTGATATACACTCAATATGTGTAGTCTGGCAGACAGTAAGTAAGTCATAAAATCGATTCCCAGCAAAAGTGCAAGAGGAGAGCAGGATAGGGAAAGGGTGATTCTAATGGACCAGTGGGCTAGCCATGACAGACTAGTCTGAGAATGTGAGCCTCCAGACAAATGAAAACAAGTAAGACATTGATGGGGACTAGCATCCCAAAAGCATAGTAGCAGAAGTGTGTTACATATCTGAAAACACAGTCATGGCCTGGGAAGGCCAACAAGTAAAATGGCTATGGAGAGTTAAGACAATGAGCCTAGGAAGATGGGTTGGAAGTAAGGTATGTAGGGCCATCATTGCCAAGTCTAGAAGTTCAGGTTTTATCCTGTAGACCTTTGCTCCTCAAATTGAGGTCCACGGATGGGAAGCCTCGGAAACACCTGGAAACTTGTAAGAAGCCCAGACTCCACCCTACCATAGACCAACTGCATCAGAGTCCGGATTTTTGCAAAATCCCCCAGGTTGAAAAACACTGCTGCACACAATGGGGAGCCATTGAAGTTCCTCAGGGAGAGAAATAACCTGGTCTGAGCTGTGTCTGGGAAATGTAACTGGCAAGTAGTGTGGAGGGCACACAACAGGGCCATTTAACAAGCAGTTATTCAATAATCGAAATCTTTATAAAATATGAATCGTTGTCTTCTGGAATGATGATTATTAAATGATACCCCTTCAGTCACAGCTCCATCATATTTGACTTTCAGGTAACTCAGACTTTTTTTTTTTTAATGCATGCTTGTTCATTGAGAGGGAGGATGAGGAAGAAAAATCTGCTTGCTGCCTAAAATAGACATATTTTTTACTTTAATTCACTATCTGGAATCTATGTAGCCATGCTATTTGATTTTGGATGGTTCGAGTTTTTAATATCATCTAAAATAGCCAAGGACCCTGTAATATGAGATAAGATTAATCAGCCAGGCTCAGTGTTCCAATTCCAGAATAGTCTGTAGCATCTCTTTACACCCTCCCCCATTCCCCAAACACTCATTTTGAGATAGCCAAGGTAATTTTCTTCATTTCCTGCCCAGACAGCTGTGGAGTGTTGTAATTCATTGTTAGACAGCTGTGGCAATCCTCCTTAGAAAAGGATACATCTTGTCAAGGATGAGGTTATTCTCAAATTTTTGTTTATTTTTTAAACAGTGATGTACACACCAGATGTAGAAATAGTCTTTGCCTTAGAAACCTCAAAGTGAGGCTTCATCTAACATGTGCAGCCCTGCTTGGAAATCAGTGTGACAAATACCCCCCTGGGTTGCTTGTAATCTCAGCTCCTTCTGCAAACAGTCCAGCCTGCTCCTGTTGGAAAATCCTCTGGACTTCTGAAAATAACTCCTTACTAGCTGAGTAAACCTTAATTCTCTCCTACAGGCAGACAAGGAAATGCCGGAAATGCCACACATCTAGTAGGTGAGGAGTTGTCTGTCTTAATCCTCAATTATCTCCTCCCTCCAAATCCACAAAACAGCCCTGCTATCTTCTGATCGTTACTTCAAAACTGTGGAGAAGAGAGGAAAAGAAGAGCTGAAAGAAGATAAAATCTCTCTCTCTCTCCCTCTCTCTCTCTCCGTATGTGTGTGTAGCTATGTGGACGGGAGACAGAAACAGCCACATAAAAATTGAAAATTACTTCAGATGACAGCAAGAGAGACAAGACTTGGAAGACACTTAGGAGCATACGTGATTAGAGTGGGTAGGAGGGCCCTGTGAGGTCTAAGAGGTTAGATTATTTGAGAAATGGTGGACATTAGGTTAAGGGAGCTTCCTTATCAGGTCAAGTCCTATACTTTAGAAATCACAAACAGGACAAATATGAAGGAAGCTTTTCTACCATTTAAATGGCTTCTTCTGCTTTTATAGTAACCTCTTATATCGTCGTGACTGCAACAGGTAATTTTTTAAGGCAACTTAAGAGTTGGCAAAATAGGTCCAGAGTGATTAAAGTCCCTCTAATTTCTGTAGTGAAATGATGTTTAGCAGCTATTTCGAGAGTGTCATGGATTGAATTGTGGCCCATCAAAATACGTATCAACCTGGCTAGGCCATGATTCCCAGCATTGTGTGGTTGTCCACCATTTTGGATCTGAAGTAAATGTCCTATGTGTTGTAAATCCTAATCTGCCTGTGGTACGCAACATCCTTATTCGGGTCACATCCCTGATCTGATGTAAGGGAAATTTCCCTAGGGTGTGGCCTGCATTGCATTTTATCTACAAGAGATGAAAGGAGAGAGAAGTGAGCAAAGAGGAGAAGGACCTCCTGCCACCATGAAAGAAGAGCCAGGAGTAGAGTACATCCTCTGGACCCAGGGTTCCTAGACTAAGAAACTCCTAAATCCAAAAGAAAAAATGATAACAAGGACCTTCCCCCAGAGCCAAGAGAGACAGAAAGCTTTCCTCTGGAGCTGGTGCTCTGAATTCAGACTTCTAGCCTCCTAGACTGTGAGATAACACATTTCTATTTGTTAAAGCCATCCACTTCTGCTATAGTAGCACTAGATAACTAAGACGGAGAGTTTACTCAAATTAAAAAAACAAACAAACATTTTTTCCCATTTCTATTTCAGAATCTCTAATAATCATTAAATTTGGTTTGACAAATAACGCTAGATTCATAACTTCATAAAGTCAGTCACAAGACTCTAATTCCTGAGGTAGGAGGAGATAGTCCTTGTCCACTGGCACAGCCTGAAATTCCTCAGAAACTAGGCAGCAAAAGTCAACTGGTCCAATGCAGTCAACAAACCTCTCTGAGTACTTTAAGTACCTACTACAGACCAGGCACTTTGCTAGGCAGAGAGTGCAAGAAGACAAATAGGGCATAAACCCGGTCTCACAAAACTTACATGTTTGTAAGGAAAACAAATCAAGGAAAAAGCAATTATAATATGCCACCCATACCAAAAAAACCAATTGCCATCAAGTCAACCATAACTCATGGCAACCCATGTGTGTCAGAGTAGACCTGTGCTCCAAAGTTTTTTCAATTGGCTAATTTTTGGAAGTAGATTACCAGGCCTTTCTTCTGAGGCACCTCTGGGTGGATTCAAACCATGAACCTTTTGGTCAATAGCTGAGGGTGTTAATGGTTTGCACCACCCAGAGACTCCGACTGTAGTACAGGGTTATCAGTATAACAGGGACAGCTACCCGCTGGGGGTCAGGAAAGGCTTCCTGACCAATCGAGGGGAAAAAATCCCTCAAGAGTTAGTTGTCAGCCATTTAAGACACTCCACTGGTCTCACCCCATCTGAAGCAAGAGAGAAAGAAGAAAACCAAAGACACAAGTGTAAGATTAGTCCAAATGACTAATGCACCACAAGTACTACTGCCTCCACCAGCCTGAGTCCAGCACAATGAGATGGTACCCAGCTACCCTGACTGCTCTGGCAGGGATCACAATAGATTGGGTCCTGAACAGAGCTGGAGAAAAATGTAGAACAAAATTCTAACACACACATACACACACACACACACACACAAAGACCAGACTTACTGGTCTGACAGAGACTAGAGAAACCCCAAGAGCATGGCCCCTGAACACCCTTTTAGCTCAGTAGTGAAGTCACTCCTGAGGTTCACCCTTCAGCCAAAGATTAGTCAGGCCCATAAATCAAAATGAGACTAAAGGGACACGCTAGTCCAGGGGCAAGGACTGGAATACAGGGGAGACAGGAAAGCTGGAAATAAGAAACCCAGGGTAGAAAAGGGGAGAGTGTTGACAGGTCGTGGAGTTGGTAACCAATGCCACAAAACCATATGTGTCCAATTATTTAATGAGAAGCTAGTTTGTTCTATAAACATTCATCTAAAGTACAATTAAAAAAAAAATAGTTGTTCTCTTCAAAGTTAATTCTGATAGATGTTCTTGTTAGCTCTGAATATGCTCCGCCAAGTTAACCAGCTCTGTGAGTCTAGAGCTCTACTGAAGAATTTAAAGTAGAGTAATCATGGCCACACATAACATGAGATACTTCAGCATCACAGGCCATATCTGAAGAGATTTAAATCCTGCCCTTAAAGTGACTGCTACTTCCTCAGAAAGGCCTCATGGTCCAAATATGTGGTAGGCTGTTGATGGTTGGTTAAGTGGGAAAGGTTGATTATTCAGCAGTGCATCACCATCAAGGCAGCTTATAAAGAGTTAGACAGCCAGGGTTTGAATGTTGGCTCTCCCATTACCTAGATATTTGACCCTGGTCTCAACCTCTCTGTACCACGGTTTGCTCATCTGGGAAATGGGGTTAATAATAATAGCTATCTTAGAAGGTTGTTATGAGAAGTAAATGAATTAATATTTGTACAGTCTTTGGAAAGGTGCTTGGCCCTTAGTAAGTGCTTTGAAAGAGTTCTATTGAATAAAGGAGTCCCTGGATGTTGCAAAAATTTAATGTGCTGAGCTGCTCACTGAAAGGTTAAAAATTCGGGTGCACCCACAGGCACCTTGAGAGAAAGAACTGGTGATCTACTTCTGAAAAATCAGCCATTGAAAGCCATATGGAGCCCAGTTTGCCAACTCAATGGTAACTGGTTACCGGCTAAATAAGTCAATGCCATGAGACTCCCAATTCAGTGTTTTTCAAAACAGGGTTGCAGAAGCACAATTTATTCCAGGAATACGTACTTGTCTGTGGATGATGAGATGGCCTTTCTAAGAGGAAAGGAACCATGTGTCTGAAGCAGCTTCCCTCTCAAACATAAACACCCACTCAGATTATATTTAGAAACAAGTGAATGTAAGAGCTCTGTGCCTCGCTTCCCCCCAGCATGGCACCAAGGAACGGGGTACATTGTCTTAAGAGACTCTTACCATGGTGGGGTCCATCATCTCCCCTCTTGTATTAATAATGGGTGTTCAAACAAACCAAAGAGGCAGCCATCTGCGTATTAAGGGAATAGAGATCCCAAGATCTGATAGCAAATTAGCATTATACTCTGAGGATATCCTGTTATACATCTCATCTCTTTTAAATTCAACATTGAGTTTAATTACATAGATTCGATTTTTTTGTCTTATTGGATTATAAAATTAAATTTCTTAAGTCTTCTATTTTCCCTATTGTTCTTCACAAAAGTTAACAAAATAACCCTCCTTCTCCAGGCCATTAAAAAAAAAAAAAAATTACATTTGGGCATACACATTACCCCTAGACTGACAGACTTCCACAAAACTAATTTGCCATCCTCTTATCAGAGGTCTGTACCGAACAGTAGCCACATGGAAACTATTTATAAGCTGCACAGGACAAGTAAATGCCAGGAAGCAAAACTGGCCGCCTTTAAGATTTTACACAGACATTCCAAATCCCAGAGCCATTTCTTTCCAAAATTTTCATAATTAGTCATTTTCTTAAGCTGTGACCAAAAAAAAAAAAAAAAAAGAAAAATGGAAGGACAACAGCTTTCTTAGGAGGACACTAAGATTGCATTACCTGTCTTTGTCAGGCAGCTTAACAAGTGTCCCACTGAGACGGTCAGAGCGGCGGCCCCTCCCGTCTCACTGCAGATAAAGACTCTGCTGATAGGCACTGCAGTCCCTGACCTGCAAGTTAACACTCCCTGTTTTTCCAGATGGCTGTTCTCCCGAGTGCAGGCTGACAATCATGTCAAACGGGGCTAGGACCTGACCACCAGCCTCATTTTCAATTGTGAGTAAAATCTGGATTTGAAGCCAGGTCTCTGAAGATCAGATGCAATGACATGAACTTGGTCCCCTAATAAATCACAGCTGAAGTTAGTGTTCAGGAGAGCAAATGCTATATGATGCTGCTGGCGAGATGAATTCCATTACAGTCTCACTTGCCACATTTTGCCTTGGCTTAAAACTTTCCAAGACCTTTAATCAGAGTGTCCAACACTCCATGCTTATCCATTTGTTTAAAACCAATTTTTGGTGTTCTTTTGGGAAATCATCTTACAGACTCGGAGGTGGGTGGGAGGTGGGAATATATTTTTTATATTTATTCTGAGGACTGGGGGCTTTCACAAAAGTGAACTTGACACCAAAAAACAAATTTTTTTCCCCCCTAGGGATTCTGAACAGGGAAAGAACCAAAATTGAATATCCAGTCATTTTAAGAGTATTTCTAACATTTTATATTTTCTATCCAAAAATAGGAAACCCTGGTGGCATAGTGGTTAAGTGCTATGGCTGCTAACCAAAGGGTCGGCAGTTCAGATCCACCAGGCACTCCTTGGAAACTCTATGGGGCCATTCTACTCTGTCCTATAGGGTCGCTATGAGTCGGAATCGACTCGAGGGCACTGGGTTTGGTTTCGGATCCAGAAGTGCTAAGAATAAATAATAATGCCTGAAAATTACTATTTACCTTCTGAATTCAGTCAGTGAAGCAGGTGGGATTTAAGAAAGCATCGCCCGTAAAAATCACAACATCACAGAAATATTGATGTTCTCTCTCTCTGTTCTTAGAAATTTTTAAATGGGCCAAATGGTAGAAATTCAGCACTTAAGCCTACAAAATACAAATATTTTTTTTTCTGATTTTTAACGCAAAGGTGTATATTCACAAAGAAAAATCAGTTTGTCAACCTTTCGCGTACATGACATTTTTCATTTCCCCACTTGGCTGAGGAAAATCACAGACAGTGTGCACTGCTGAATGAAGTGACATTTAGAAAACTGATTTTTTTTCTTTTACCGCCATAGTCACATTTTAAAAATTTACTTCAAACATTACGTAAATAAGCCTTCTCTATGTATTTAAAATCAAACCAGCAAAATTCCTCATGAGGAAGCAAAATTTTCCCGTATTAAAATCACCCTTTTATGAAAGTTGTCAAAATGATACACATAACGCATCAAAAGCCTGAACAAGTAGAAAACTCAGACTCTTGGGAAAATATTTTATAAATTTATCCCAATTTTCACTTCTCATAAACTGACTTCTTTAAACACCTGGCTCCTGTCTTCAGGATCTAGGCCCATCCTTGGTTTTACAATGGCATTATCATAACTGCTGAACTGGATATAGTTAATTTATGGCTTCTAATCATAAACGGAGTCCCTGGGTGATGCAAACGGTTAATGCCCTCAGCTGCAAACCAGAAGGCTGGAGGTTTGGGTCCATCCAGAGGTGCCTCATAAGGAAAGCCTGGTGATGCATTTTTGAAAAATTAACCATGACAACCCTATGGAGCACAGTTCTATTCTGACACAATGGGCCACCTTGAGTCAGAATTGACTCCAGGCAAGTGGTTTTAATCATAAAAGACTTATATTTACCTGTTGAAGGACGTAATTAGTAATTCATGGTTATGTCTTCTACATCCAGAGTATTCTCTTAGTGACACCCTGCAGTTTGAAAAGTGATTTTTTCCCTGATAAATAGACCACCTGCCTCACTATTTTGCAAGCAGGTAACTTTTCCCTAAAGTAGCTTCATTGTACCAAGTACCATTGCTCAGCTTCTTTGATGTGGGTGGCAACCGATGCCCCAATGCATTCTGGCTGCAAGTGTTCTATATTCTGAGACATGAGGGTAAGTGCCAGAGCCTGATTTTTATTTCATTTGTTCCTTGGTAAAAGCCCTAGAGTGTTGGTCACTATGATGGTTAGTTTTATGTGTCAAGTTGTTCAGACTATAGTGCCCAGTTGTTTAGTCAAACAGTAATCTAGGTATTTCTGGAAAGGTATTTTGTTGATGTGATTAACATTTGTAATCAGTTGACTCTAAGATTACCGTCTGTAATATGGGTGGAACTCATTTAATCAGTTGAATGCCTTCTCTGAGTGGAAAAGGATTCTGCCTCGAGACTAACACAGGTATCCTGTGTGAGTTCTCAGCCTGCCTTAACTATGGATTTTGGACTTGCCAGGCACCACTGTTACAAGAGCCAAATCCTAAAATCACTATAGATAGATGGATAGGTAGATGATTGATGATAGATAGATAGATAGATAGATAGATAGATAGATAGATAGATAGATAGATAGATAGATAGATAGATAGATAGATAGATAGATAGATAGATAGATTGATAGATAGATGATAGATAGATGATAGATAGATAGATGATAGATATAGATAGATAGATGATAGATGATAGATAGATAGATAGATAGATAGATAGATAGATAGATAGATAGATAGATAGATAGATAGATAGATAGATAGATAGATAGATGATGGATGGATGGATGATAGATAGATAGACAACAGACAGACAGAGGTTCTCTTTCTCTGGAGAACCCTAATATAGTCATCTTATTACAATTTACTAATTAAAGAAACTGAGGCTCAGAGAGGTTCAGAGGATTAAGCTCATTTAGCTATCAGGGAAACTATTTGAATCTAAATTGTCTACATCTAAATCCTGTATTCTCTTCACAGAGTCATCCTGTTTCTGCCAATAAACAAATTATAGTGATTAAAAACACAGTAATATATAGTGATTAAGATCTGGACCCTGAGTTCAAATCCTATCTCTGCTCCTTTCTAGCCTGTGGCACTTTGGTAAAAGCATTTAACCACTGAGTGAAATGAGGCTAGTGACGTCCAACTCTTATAAGACTACTGTGAATATTCAATGAAGTATATAGAAAGCACTTAGCCCAGGGCTTCCCATGTAGTAAAGTGTTCAGTAAATACTGTCCACTGACAATATACACAACATGCATGTTGCTGGTATGCTAGAAGCCATGCCACTGGTATTTCAAATACCAGCAGGGTTACCCATGGTAGCAGGTTTCATTGGAGATTCCCAAACTAAGACAAGGTAGGAAGAAGGAACTGGCAATCTACTTCTAAAAAATGGCCACTGAAAACCTTATGAATAGCAATGAAACATTTTCTTATATAGTGCCAGAAGATGAGCCCCTCAGGTTGGAAGGCACTCAAAATACAAGTGGGGAAGAGCTGCCTCCTCAAAGTAGAGTAGACCTTAATGATGCGAATGGAGTCAAGCTTTCAGGACCTACATTTGCTGATGTGGCATGACTCAAAATGAGAATAGTTGAAATGTGGAATGAATGGAGTATGAATGTAGGAAAATTTGGAGTTGTTAAAAATGAAGTGGAATCTTTGAAAATAGAGATCCTAGGCATTAATATGCTGAAAAAGATCAACATTGGCCTTTTTGAATTGGACAATCATATAGTCTACTATGCTGGGAATGACAAATTGAAGAGTAACAGCGTCATATTCACTGGCAAAAAGAACATTTCCAAGACCGACTCGATGGCACTGGGTTTTTTTATCCTGAAGTACAACACTGTTAGTGTTAGGATAGTATTCAAGGATGACCAGTTAATAAGACTATTACCTAAATTTATGCACCAACCACTAACACTGAAGATGAAGAAACTGAACATTTTTACCAACTTCTGCAGTCTAAAATTGTTAAAACATGCAACCAGGAAGAATTGATAATTACTGGTGAGTGGAATGCAAAAGTTGGAAACAAAGAAGAAGGATCGGTACTTGGAAAATATGGCCTTGGTGATAGAAATGACGCTGGAGATCACATAACAGAATTTTGTCACACTAACAGCTTATTAATTGGCAATACCTTTTCTCAGCAACATAAATGGTGACTATAAACATGGACCTTGCCAGATGGAGTACACAGGAGTCAAATAGATTACATCTGTGGAAAGAGACAACGGAGTAGCTCAATATCAGCAGTCAGAACAAGGTCAGGGGTTGATTCCAACACAAACCATCAATTGTTCACATGCAAGTTTAAGCTGAAGCTGCAGAAAATGAAAACAAGTCCGCACGAGCCAAAGTACAACCTTGGGTATATCCCAGCTGAATTTAGAGACCTTCTCAAGAATAGATATGACACACTGAACACTAATGACTGAAGACCAGATGAGTTGTGGGGTGACATCAAGGACCTAATATGTAAAAAAAGAGAAAGGTCATTAAAAAGAGAGGAAAGAAAGAAAAGATCAAAATGGATGTCAGAAGAGATTGTGAAACTTGCTCTTGAAAGTAGAGTAGCTAAAGCAAATGGAAGAAAAGATGAAGGAAAAGAGCTGAACAGAAGATTTCAAAGGGTAGCTCGAGAAGACAAAATAAAGTATTATAATGAAATGTGCAAAGACCTGGAGTTAGAAAACCAAAAGGGAAGTACACGCTTGGCGCTTCTCAAGTTGAAAGAACTGAAGAAAAAATTCAAGCCTGAGTTGCAATATTAAAGGATTCTATTGGCAAAATACTGAATGATGCAGGAAGCATCAGATGAAGATGGAAGAAATACACAGAGTCACTGTATCAAAAACAATTGTTCAGTGTTCAACCATTTCAGGAGGTAGCATATGATCAAGAACTGATGGTACAGGAGGAGGAAGTCCAAACTTCACTGAAGGCATTGAAAAAAAACAAGGTTTCAGGAACTGATGGAATACGAATAAGGTATTTCCAAAAAAGGATTGCAATGCTGGAAGCACTCACTGGCCTATGCCAAAAAATTTGAAAGACAGCTACCTGGCCAACTGACAGGAAGATATCCATATTTGTACCCATTCCAAAGAAAGCTGATCCAACACAATGTGAAAATTATCAAACAATATCATTAATATCACACAGAAGTAAAATTTTGCTGAAGATAATATAAAAGCTATTGCAGCAGTACATTGACAGGGACCTGCCAAAAAATTCAAGCCAGATTCAGAAGAGGATGGGAACAAAGGATATCATTGCTGATGTCAGATGGATTTTGGTTTAAAGCAGGTAATATCAGAAAGATATTTATCTGTGCTTTATTGACTATGCAAAGGCATTCGACTATGTGGATCATAACAAATTATGGATAACATTGCAAAAAATGGGAATTCCAGAGTACTTAATTGTGCTTATGTGGAACGAGTACATAGTACAAGAGGCAGTCATTCAAACAGAATAAGGGGGTAATGTATGGTTTAAAATCAGGAAAGGTGTGCGTCAGGGTTGTATCCTCTCATCATACTTATTCAATCTGTATGCTAAGCAAATAATCCGAGACGCTGGACTATATGAAGAAGAATATGGCATCAGAATTGGAGGAAGACTCATTAACAACCTGTGATATGGAGATGACACAACCTTGCTTGCTAAAAGTGAAGAGGACTTAAAGCATTTACTGATGAAGATCAGAGACTGCAGCCTTCAGTATGAATTATACCTCAACATAAAGAAAACAAAATCCTCACAATTGGGCCAGTAAGCAGCATCATGATACACAGAGAAAAGATTGAAATTATCAAGGATTTCATTTTACTTGGATCCACAATCCATGTTCATAGTCGCAGCAGTCAAGAAATCAAACAAAGCCAGATTTGTTCGGTTTTTCTGGACAATGAATAAGGAAGACCCAAAGAAGAACTGATACCTTTTAATGATGGTGTTAGCAAGGAATACTGCCAGAAGAACGAACAAATCTGGCTTTGTACGAGGAAGACATACAGCCAGTATGCTCCTTAGGAGGAAGGATGGTGAGACTTCATCTCAGGTACTTTGGACATGTTAGCAGGAGGGATCAGTCTCTGGAGCAGGACATCATGCTTGGTAAAGTAAGGAGTCAGTGAAAAACAGGAAGATCCTCAACGAGATGGACTGACATAGTGGATGCATCAGT